>NC_140085.1:99841689-104641689 GCF_964237585.1 Gallinula chloropus
TCCTTGCCCTGGTCCAGAGGAACAGGGACAACCCAAGCTCCTAACTCCTCTCAGCTTGATGTTTGCTAGGAGAAGAGCTTTGTGATGCGTGAAGAGGAGCCAGCTGGGTCTGCCCTTCCCCTGCCGCTGTAGCAGCAGCGTCTGTGGTGTTGGGTACCAGGTGGCTGGAGGCACATCCAAGCACTGGCTCTTGGCCTTTCACACCACCTAACAGCTCTCCTACTCCCTGGATCAGCTCTTGACAGGGAGCTTTTTAATTCAGTATTGCAGGTAGAGCTCCAAGCACTACTGTTGGGAAACTGGTGCAGGTTAGGCTCTGTTAATTATCTTTCCCTGAGTAACTTGCTTCTTACGGACCATAAATACTCTCCAAATGTAAAAGCTTTTTTGGCTTAGCAACTGCCAGACACATGACTTAACAAGAACCCCAAGAGTGACTGCAAATCTAGTCCAGTACCTCAGTACTTAGGAGGAGGAACTGGCCATCTGTCCTTCACAAGTTCATATTCAGTCAGGCCATACAACCAGTCACTCAACCACCTAAAACCTCTTCTTTGACCTGCATGAAATTAATCAGCTGTGCCCAGTAAGCCAGGATGCTTTCAATCACAAGTGACACTCAGTGGCCACACACTGAAAATTTCAAAAGAGAATCAAAATATTGGACAGGGTCTGGAAGTGAGAAGGATTGATGGACAGGTGTCCCTTCTAAATCTGGACTGGAGCAAGCACAGAGCCCGTCAAGAAAGCTTGCCCTACGACACATGCAGCACATCTTTGCTGTACATCAAATCTCTTTCCACCAGCACTAAAAACACCCCAAAGTGTAAGCACACCGGAGAATTGCCCACCACCATTGGCTGTGTGACAGATCAGCTAGCTTGACCCCCACTTCAAAGGGATTTTGTGCTTTATAAACAGTGTCCTAAAAGTTTTCCCCATGTTTAGGGTTCACATTGTCTGCCATACAGCATATAGGGAGAAAACATACTTTTATCTTACTGTTAAAACATTATTTACTGAACTTTGAAACCCGAAGTATTTCAAAAGAACCTAGCAAAAAGGCACCATACATGTACGTATGTAACTGATGAACTTCATCTAAGACCAATGCAGGGGAGAAGAAAATGACATTTTGGAGCAGGGTGAAGGAGCAGCGGGCCCAGGAGTGGTGGTGGCTGTCAGCTCTGGGACAGCATTTATCAGGTCTCTCAGTCCCCATATATCACCGAGCAACATCAGCCAACACCTCAGTTTTAAACTCTGAAGTCTCACATTCCAACTGTCGCAAAATATGATGGCAAAAAGCAGAGAGCTGGGATGAGCCTGGAGCTCCAGGGATATCCATGTTCTGCTCCTCTCCTGACGCTGAAGGTTTTCCAGTAGCTTCAACCTTGATTGGGGTTAGATGGCTCCTACTCACGTTAAGTCTCCTGTGCCCTGATTAGGTATGTCCTTTTAAGAGAGAAAAAGTAAAGAAATTATGAAAAATCACAACGGGTCTGAGTAAAGGCACTGATGGGGAGTCTGTGACCTGGGGGTACTTTAGCAGTTTCTGTGCTAGGAGGCAAAGGCAAGCGGCAGCCTGGGCACCAGGCTGCTTCCTTCAGTTGCTCCTTGCCACCCCAAGGAGGCGTGTGAAGAGAGAACAAGTAGTTGAGAACAGTGAGAAGTTACATGAATAATGTCCGCTTTAGCTGCTGGAAATCCTTTATTTCAAGTGGCAGAAGCCCTTGCTTTTGGGCTTCCAGCGCTGATCATGAAACTGCTATGTGTGTGCAAACACTATTTTTACTGGCAAAGCTAACTCACCAGAAAGGGGTGTGTGTGTATATAGAGGGAGTACGTACGCATGTAGGTATAGATACAAGGTGTGCACACATAAGCATATAAATACATACATGTAAAGAGGCATACTGAGATCACAGATACATGGTTGCTGCTGGACAGAAGTGCTTTTTTCTACAAGTACTTTCAACAGCAGTTGAGCAGGGTGCCCCGTGGGCAGAGCCTCTCTGTCTTACTGAAGCTGGAACAGCCTCTGCTGCTTTGACATCCTCTCTCTCTGTAGCACTACCCAAGCAGGTGAGTTGTTCTAAATACCCCTCCTTGCAGCCACTGCAGGCCTGAGATTTGATACTTTTGAGGTGTGGGGTGCAGCAGAAATGTCTGTGTGTCCTGCCACAGTCACCATTTTCATTAGTAAGCAAAACCCCCCTGGTATTTTAGGAGCGGTCATCATGCCGGCCCCGTCTTACCTGTGCATCACGGTTAGGCTGTGCTCTGGTCCTGCGTGGCTGACGTTGAAGGCTCACCAGCCGTCTCTGAGCCCCCTGCATCCTGCTGAGGTTCAGGTGCCAGCAGTGTTTCTTGAGTGTCTGACATTCTCTGTGCGCCTGTGCTCTCACTGGTCTCCTTTGCTTCAGCTTCTTCCTTTTCCTTGTCCCCTTTCTCCTGTTTGCAGGCACTGCCTTCTTGCTCTTCCCCCTGGTCACCCTCGCACACCTTCTCCTCCTGGTCTCCAGAGGGAGACTGGGAAGAGTTCTTCTCCCCTGGGGCACCACAGGACACCTCCTCCTCCTTTGTCTCCTCTGTGCTACTCTTGTAAGGAGTCATTTCCTCTGCCCCTTTCCCCCCTTTTTCTTCATCTTCTGATCTGCTGGATCCTCTCCTTGGTGGGAGCGGCTCATTAGACCCCATCCGTTTCCTTTGCTCTTTGCTCCCTGTTTCTGCTTCCTCTGTCTTGTCCTTGGATCCAAACACCTCATCCCCATCTTCCTTGGCACCATTTTCTGGAGAGGAGATGTTGACCCCTAAATCCTCCCCATCTCCATAGTCAGACAGAGATCTTCGAAACTTCCTAGAGGGAGGCCTGCGCTTTATCGATCCCCGTGTCCGCACCTTGGAGGCAGGAAAAGCAGACATTGAAGCAGTCAAAAGAGCGGCACTAGAAAGCAGGAAAGCACAACAGAGGAAAATACCATGGGAAACGTCACTGCTGCCCCAGTGGCCTCATTTTTCCTGCTCTGCTACTGAGAAGTAGGGAGACAAGGGCTCCTTCCCAGTGACAGACTACTTTAGAGGACAAGCACCTCCTTCCCTTCTGTAAAGCTGATGCTGGAGATCATTGCCCCAATTTAAAATGTGGCTCCTTGTCCAACTTAGACCCAAGCTGAAGGACACTGCATTCATTACGCAGATGCTGCAGGCTTGGGATGTCTTGGCCTTTTCCACTTCTGGCAGTTTATTGCTTGAGGAAGGAGCCTGTGTGCCAGCTGGGGACGGCGAATGCAGGTTGCGGATCCCCAGTTCAGCACTGTGCGCTCTGTGGGACACCTGGCAAACCAGCCTCTGTGCTCTGCGTGGTTCTCTGCACAGCACCTTGGCCGACTTTGACATTTGCTGGCACGTGGCACTGCCTTCTTACAGTGCTCCTTGTCCAGCTACCAGCCACCCCATTGCTGCTGAGCTGCAGTGACCGAGTCCTGCCACGTCATGCCTTCACTTGAGGCATTACGCCAGGAATACCACTGGAGCTTCTGGATCACAAAGTACTGTGAGCAGGTGGGCACAGCCTCTGGAGAGCTATGCTAAAAGGCTTTTTTTACCCCAGCACATACATCTCCTCCCTTGAATAGAAATGCACACTGCTACCGCAGAATGGAGGGCTACAGCCTCCTCTTCCTCTTCATCCCCAAGTGGTAAGCAAGCTGCATCCTGCTGTGATGGAGAAATCCTAGCACATGGCCTACCTTGTTATAGAATTGCAGCTGCGTGCCTTCTGGGGGTTGATCAAAGCTGACCGGTGTCTCGCTCACTTCACTGGGCTGGGACTGAATCCCTGGGCTGCTGGGCGTGGAGGGAGGGGTGCTGAATGGAGAAACCAGGACTTTCAGACCAGGGCTTTTGGGAGATGCTCCCGGCAGCAGAGCAGCTGGAGCAAAAGCCAGATTGGCCTGCAAAAAGAAATACACAATCCTGGTCACAGGCATGTGCAACACTGGCAGTAACCACATGGAGGAACCCTTGCTGCTGCTGCCAGGGGAGCTGCCCCATCTCTCAGCTGTCACAACCCACATACCTTTTGGTTATGGGTCTCTCCTGGTGACACAGTCAACAAACAAGTCTGGGCAGAGAAGTTACGACTGGACATTTGCCCTTCCCCAGCAGCTGGATCTCAGGACATGTCCCTTTGTCATCCTGAGGCCTTTGGGGATTTTCCAGTGACCCAGCCAAGCCAGCACATTCTACAGTGGCTGAGCCGGGAGAAAGTCTGAACAAGCAGCCAGCGACCGCGTCGAGCTTTGAACCATCCCCGTGCCTGCCCGAGCAGACCTGGCATTTTCAAGCCCGGTCTGCAGGTCTTCTGGGTGATCTGCACAGTAACGCGGAGCGAGAAGGCCACGGAAAGAAGCAGCACGTTTGTGATTGATTGTGTCAAAACACTTCCTGCGGGCCCGTCACCGCGCTCCCCACGGCAAACGCCCTTGGGTGCGTTAGGAGGGACAGTGCTATGAGCAGGCCCAGGTTGTGTCAGGGCGGCCAGCAGGCACCGTGCTCTGGAGCCGCAGGTGCTGCCAGGAGAGGCAGCTGGCAGCGGCGGGGCACGGTGTCTGCGGGCTGTCAAGGGCTGAGCTGCCCTCGGCGGCATCAATCAGGTGCTGCTGTGAGGTACAGAAAGGGCATGCAGCACTGGCTGTGTTTGTGTGTAGCTGGGGAAGTGGAGGGGAGGGAGCACAGAGTTTCTAGGCACCTGTAGGGGAGTAGGAGAGCCTAGAGCACACTCCCCACTGCCAGGATTTTAGCTGCCTGTGCTCATGGCCAAGCTGCCTGGTAGGGTGCAGGGGAGTCTGGTTTAGGCTGCTGCAAACAAAGAGCTGGAAGATATTTCAGCCAGGGTTTCCCTCACCTCCTCTCTCAAGATACACTTGAGCTGAGGCTCCTGCCCCTGCTCGCTACCTGAGCTGTGCTGCTGCCATGCCCATGCCCAACCATGTACCCTGGAAATTAAAATGACCCTGACCCATGCACTGACCTGCCTATGGATGAGCCTGAGGATCGCTGGACTGACTCTGATGGTGGTTACCATCACCAGACATGCTCTGCCCTTCCTTGTGTGTGCACTGTGGGACTAGGCCCTCGTTCGTGAGGCCACTGCCCTACTTACCTAGCTGTTACCCTTGGCTCCTGGATCCCCTTCGTGGCTGCTGTAGAAGGGAAGTAGCCATGACAAATGCCCATCAATTGTAATTTGCTGGGGCAGCCACATGGGCTCTTCCAGGACTTACCTGCAGCTTTTCAATCATGGGAGAGCTTTTCACTTTGACCTTGGGAACGGAGCAAGCATTTGGAGACCGCTTCTGCAAAACAAAATTAAACATGAAAAAGTCACAATAAAGTAGGTGGGGAAAAAGGCAAATATGATGATGGCAGAAAACTTAGAAGACATGAGCAGAAAGTGCTAGTAGGGGAGCAAATGAAGCCTCATATAGTGTCTTCACACATAACTGTCCTTTCTTCTTTCCTGATCCTGCTGCCCTTGTTATCCAGCCACCCTGGATGGGCTCTACATATATGTATCCTTCCTCTGGGAGGAAGGGCAATGGTCTGCTTTCTGGCTGAAGTATCTGAGTTAGGTGATGTGTAAATGGCTCTGCTGCTACATGGCCTTCACTAAGGTATCTAACCTATGGCACAGTTTCCCCAGATATTATTTCAGGACCAGATGGATTAAAATACCACCTCTTAAATGGTACAAGCCTTTATGTTGGTAAACACTGTGAACTTTTTGTGATGGGAAAGAATTTCTGCCACCACTTGACTAAAGAGTATCCAATTATTATGGACAGGGAAGGCCTAAGTAGCCAGAAAGTAAGAGGTATGAAAGGCTGGAAACAGTTTGAGAAAGGAAGATCAATGATTTGAGAAGGGGTATATTGCTTTTTTCAGGAAAGGAAGCTTAAGATTTTAAAACTCATGCTCCTTTGCCATGGAGGCGGCAAGAGCCTGTAGCTGTCAGAAAAGAAGGACAAAAACCCACCCCCTTGTTAAGGGCAGGTGACAATGTGGTATTTGGTGGGTAGACCTCATACCCTGAAATACAGAAGCACAGAAGTGACTGGAAAGGGCCTTAGCTTTAGTGAGTAGTGGCCAGCCTACTGGGACCTGCTTTTTCAGGGGCACTGCACAGGAGACACCTCAAGACAATATTCTGTGGGTCCTGCTGACAGAACCCTCTTTTACTTGGGGTTCATTATTCCCTTTATCTGAAGAAGGAGTAGTCTCAAGAGCAGAACTACTACACCATTATCCTCAAACCTCTAGAGTTCATCTGAAGGCAGCAAACAGCGTGGATGCTCCCTGTGCTGAGTGCTGTTCAAACCTAGGCAAGGCCAGCAGCTCCCGCTTTAGAAATGCTCGAAAGGTGGTAACTGAGTGGATGGATTTGCCAGCACTCTAAGGGTAAAAACAAAACCAGTAGGAATGGGATGGGTATCCGTACTACAGGAGTGGGAAACACCGTGGAGCTGACAGAGTCAGTCCCTCTCTGTCAACAGGGGAGGGTTGGATGCTCCGTGAGTGCTGTCTTTTTGATGTACAGCCCAGCCTCTCTGCTACTTCCAAGCTCATGTCTCAGGAGAGAACAAGCTGCAGAGAGGACAGACTTTGTCCCTCTGTTCAATTGATACTCACTTGCTCATCGTTGTCACTTGTCTCTGTTTTGTGGGAATACAATGGAAGGGAGCATGGTGGTTTCCTCCGAGTTGGCTTATGTGGTGGTACCTAAGAGAAGAAAACAACTGACGAGGCGGCAGGGAAATACTATTTTTTTAAAAAAAGGAAGTGAAATTCAAGCAGGGTCTGTAAGTGACCTGCTTGGATGGCAGGGCTCAGCTTGCCTAAAGGAGACATCCAAAGGCAGCAGAATTTAGCATATGGGCACGTGGCCGGCATGCTAGGTGTGCTTGCAGCATATCAAGCCCGATCCCAGTGCTGGGAAAGTAGTCTATATCTCCTTCCACAGCATGAACCACTAGACTTCAGGCTTTGTGCAAATGACACTCTTCTAAGCTGTGGAGGATGGAGAAGCTTTCCCAGAAGCTTCATCTTCAAAGCATTCAGCTGGAAACCCCCTCACATTGGAACAGCTTGTTATTGTTCTCTTTCCTGTCTTAGTATCAGGATTTCCTTATTAAAAGGCCATCTCAGCTGCCTACCTGGTTCATGATTTTGCTATTTTGCATCTGATGTGTTTTACGGGCAAAAGGGGGATCCTGACTTTTCCAGCATGCCCTACAGCCCCATTCATTTGTCTCTAATGAAGAGCAGCTTGCGGAGAGAAGGCCTCAGCCCTAATGTTTCGGTTGACTAAGATTCTTCAGGGGAGAAGAAACAGGGCAACCTAATGTCCAGCACACTGGTTCCTTCTGAATGTCCTCAGGCTCTCAGACATACAGAGTGCTCAGGAGGAAGAGCAACATACAGAGTTGCTCCTTCATGACTGTTGCTCTGATCTTGAAGCCGGGCTGTCTCTATTTTTATGCCAGGTTTGTAGTCTCCTGCCAAGCTGTTAACATGCTTTTTGGTTGTCAACAGACAAGACACTTGGATAATATTGTGGATCTTGGATAATAACCCCCATACAATGTTCAGGTAATTTTGTTGCCTGCTAGCAGGCAGGCACGTGAAAGGTTGAGTTATGGCATTTTTGCCCTCCGTAGAGTTGGCTGTCGTACGGGTACCTGTAGATTTGATGTCACTTTCCCGTGGCACTGCACCCAGCTACAGCAGTGCTGTGTCTCTGAGCAGCCAAGGGCAGCCCTGCTCTTCACCTCACGCTAGGAAGTGGTAATATCGCGTCTTACGGAAACCCCGCCATTTTGCAACTGTGCAGTGCGGTGCTGTTCCGTAGCGAATGTAGCAGAGGTTCCCTTGTTGATGGGTTCCCCTTTGCTGGCATGGGTCAAGCAAGGGTTAAAGACCATCCACTCAGCCATTAATCTGAAGGCAGCTCAGAAAGTGGGTGGAGAAGTGGCAGATGGCTTGAAGAGAAAAGACAGGAAACTTTGTCCTCCTCTGCCTCTGGAGAAAATTAGTTTCCCCCCACTGTGAGGCCCCTCCACTCTGCCTTGGCTTGGGAGCAGCAGAGGTCTGCAGTTAACACAAGAGAGGTCTGGGAACTTGCTGCCTTCTTAAGAGTGAGGGACCTCATGCAATTGAATCCCATACCTTAAAAAGAGGAAATGACTGCAAGGGACAGATGAAGCAGCATGCTGGTGACTAGAGGGAGGAAAAAAGCACTTTGGGGCCTGGCTATGAGAGCACTAACCTCTGACAGTGGCATGCCAGCCCTGGGGGACAGAGGTCACCACTGCAGCCAGCCAAAGACAGGCAAGATCCCCATAGGCACAGCCTGGGACACGCTGAAATCAGCTGAGCAGCAGGAGGAAACAGTTCAGTTTTAACGGGGCACCCACTGACTGAAGAGGGCCACCAGTAAACATTCATGCTTCTAAAGAAGTGCATGATGATACGGGGGCTCTCCTAAAACATCAACACTCTGACTCATTCTTCCTGACAGGCATTCTAGTGTTTTGCTTAGCTGGTAAAAGACAGCTTGTGAGGCAACACTTGCTGTAGTGGGTTCTCAGTAAAATTAAGTTTCAGCACGATAGAGATAGGCAGAGTCTGAAGTGTCACTGGGAAGAGGTAATGAGGGCACTTAAGGAGACAGCTTTCTCAGCCCCATACAGAAGGCAGTACCTGAAGGAAACCTTCTTTGTGAACAAGGTGAGTTGCCTCTGACTCCTACACTAATGTGTTGGTTTTCTATGACTCGGTATTAGCTATTTCATCGCTCAGTCTTGCCCTCTGCCCACAAAAGCCAGCCCAGATAGTATATGCGTTGCTGTCTGCTACCATTAGGGATCCCTGTGTACCCTTCCGGGCTTTACAGCTTCTCAGTTACACTGTCTAGTTGTCCTGAGGTATGGGTCTACCAAAATACTCATCCACAAGTTGGAAGTGTATGGAAGACACTGTCGTAGCTTGCATTACACTAGGAGACAAGTTCTTTGACCAAGAAAAGGTTAGAAAATGAAGTGAATCCACGCTCAGATAATTGATGCTCTAATTTCTGTAGGCAAGGTCAAGTGCTTCGTTTCCCACTCAGTTGTCAGCTGGTGGCTGCACAGTTCCTTACCTCTTTTCCAGTGATACTGGCTGCTTGCTCCTTGAACTTCCCTGCTAGCTGAGCCACTGAGGGTGATGCCGACTTGTCCACCTCTGAGTTGGTCTCTGCCGGCCTGTTCTGACAAATCGGGAACAAGAAGTTATGAGCAAAGGCTGGGAAAAGCCAGCGGGCCAGAGAGGAGCCTGTGTATGTGTTATAAAGTTCAAGAGTAAGCAAGGACTTAAAGCAGAGTTTCTCACATCTGGCATCAATCATCCAGTCTGAGAGCAAGAGGTTTGGGAAGACAGGACCTAGAAGAATTTTCAGATATCCCAGAAAAACAGTAATGTACACAAGAGCCTTTCAGCTCTAGCTGAAGATCCAACACTCAGTATTTTTCACTGAAGCAAAGTATCTGAAGCCAAGCGTCTGTTCCCCATCTTTTCTTTGCAATGAGCAGAGGGATCAGGGCAATAAAGGATGCTCTCAACCCTCCCATCCCTTTTTTACTGCCTCAGTCCCTAGCACCCTTCTTTTTCCAGTGGTTCTGCTATGAGAAGCCATTCCCTGTACTCACAGCAAGCCACTGCCTGCTTGGGGATGTCCATCTGCTGTTCTGCTTTTCTGACAGTGAAATACTCAGGCAAGCAGAGGGCAGGGAGGAAATACCAGGGCTGAGAAAAGCCTCCCCTCCCCTGGGCGGCAGGGGAGAAGCAGGAGGCTTCTTGTGGTGGTGTGGCTCTTCCCACAGCACACAGCCCTGGTGTCAACCCGCAGTCACCTTGTTTTCTTTGCGATGTGTGTATCAAGCAACATGAGTAGAAAGCCTTGAAATCAAAGTGGCTGAAAGGAAACCTTTGTTCTTCATCTCTAATATCTGATGCCAGGGAAAACCGAACCAGAGGAACTGAGAACACCTAACCAACAATCCTTGTTCTGTTAGAGGCAGAGACCTCAAAGCAACAAACCAGGCTACGAACCATCAGCAAGGCACCTCATACCCCTGCTCCCTGTACCACCACTGTGAACACATGACCGGCACCACATTTCTTACCCCCCTGCTTCTATACTCTTCTGGTTTCTTGGTCACAAAGTTTCCTCAAAGGTCATTGTTAGAGGAATCACAGAATCACAGTATGCTGGAGATCATCTAGTCCAACCCCCCTGCCAGAGGAGGATCACCTAGAGCAAGTTGTACAGGATGACATCCAGGCAGGTCTTGAATATCTCCAGAGAAGGAGACCCCACAGCCTGTGTAGGCAGCCTGTGCCAGTGCTCACAGTGAAGAAGTTTCTCCTCACAATCAGATGGGACTTTCTGTGTTACAGTTTGTGCCTGTTGTCCCTTGTCCTATCACTGGGCACCACTGAAAAGAGTCTGTCTGCATTCTCTTGACACCGCTCTTTAGATATTTTTAAGCACTTATTAGATTCCCCTCTCAGTCTTCTTCAGGCCACCCAGCTCTCAGCCTTTCCTTGTAAGAGAGATGCTCCTGTCCCCTAATTGTCTTTGTAGCCCTTTGATGCGCTCCCTCCAGTAGTTCCCTATCTTTCTTGATCTGGGGAGCCCAGAACTGGGTGAAGTAATCCATTTCTGTTGCTCCAAAGGTTCCAATAGAGCTCTTCCTTCTCCCTCTCCCTTTATGCTGCTCTGCCTGGAAGGGACCTGCTGTCTTGTTAACACAAGTACTTCTTCAGCATTGCTGGAGGTTAAAGGCCCTTGAAACACCAATCTGCCCCATTTATGGATCTCTTGAAACAAAAGGCTACAGGGGCCAGAGAAACAGCTGTGGGAACTTGAAATCATATTAAAGAATAAATTTCTTTAAACTCATAGTTTCTAGATGAAAAGCAAATTGAGGAGATTATGCTAAGGACCAGCCCATGTCATACTGCAGCTTGGGACAATCTCTGATCTGAAATACCTGATATAGAGCAGCATGGCTAAGGTCCATTATCACGATGGAAAAGAGCCTTTCCCTTTCTCAGAGAGCTGCAGCTCTCAAGAAATGCTTCTTCCTTCTCTCAGGCCCACAAGCCACAGCAGATATCTGCCATTCCCTGTTTCCAGGATCCCCATTAAACTTCCCATACCCTTCGGACCAGCCTTCCTGCATCCAGCCACAAGAGCTATAGGAAGCTGTCTCAATGAATTTCTAGCACCTTACCCCCATCTTTTCGGTCTTCATTAGAGTAATTACAGGCAGGGGAAGTGCAGATAAGGGGAACAGAAGAACCCATGCAGTAAGCAGATCATCAGGGCAACCTGTTGCACATAAAAAAATGATGGCTGGGCTAAATGGGAAGGGAGAGCAGTTGTCCCCAGCTTCAGGCTGGCTCCCTGCCCTGAAGGGAAGACAAACTGGAATGAAGAGGGAGCAAAGAATGAACCTGGGAAAGGCAGGATGGATTGGGAGGCTTGGCTTGGTGTATTAGCTCCCAGGATAACTGGCTGAGGATAACTGGCTGAGGAGCTGGAGGTGCTCAGTGTCTGAAGTGGCTGGGTTGCCTCCCTCATAGTCCCTTTTTCTCCAAGAGCCTCTTTCACACCCTTTGCCTTTACCTAGAAAAGACACTGCACTTCCTCTTGGCCTCTTTGACCTCTTGCTTTGGGTGGTTGTAAGGGTTTTTTTCCCTTTTTAAATTTTTTTAAACACAGCTTCCTTTCTTTGGGTTTCATTAAAGCTGCGAGGCTGGAATGACTCCTGGTGTTTCTTGTTTTGCTGGGAGCAGGCACTGACTGCCAGGCAGCTCTGGCCAGTGTGGAGCTGGCCGGCCGGCTGGGGGCTCAGGAAGCAGTCAACATGCCATTCTAAGATTAGCGCCAGTAGCCCAGGGCTGTGTCCTCCCGAAACTGCCAGCTGCAGGCTCTCCAATTACACTACGTGTTTTGCAACAGGAAAAGCCCTTTCTCAGATCCTTTCTGGCAATGACACCGCTGTCCTGTATCCAGCTTTTTCTACAGCATCTCCCTCCCTCCCCCCCTGCTGTGCCAGGCTCTATGTCTTCTAGTAAAGGGTGCAAAAAGTTCCCTCCCTTGCACTGCAAGGAGTACACCATCCCCCTGACTTCCAGGGATTGGACCCACAGTCTCCCTCCCACTGCAAGGAAGGTGGGAAGCCTCACTTTCTCTCTCTCACCCAGAGCAGGTACCAGCCCTCAGCCTCTTCGTCGCTCCTCTCACCCCAGAGCTGGGTGCTTGCTCTCTCCTGCCTCACAATGTTTATGCAACCTCCCCCATTCCTGGTCACTCTCATGTCTTGGTGACATGCCTCACTGCTTTTCTGAATGATGAGGAGGACCAGCTCTGCTCTTTTTGGTTTTTTATTTTTACAAAGAAGATGGAATTACTCAGACATGAATTTGTGTTCTTTGCAGCCAACTGCTAATTCTTTTCCTTTTCAGAAGAGACCCGTGGTCAACTTCCATGGGTGAAAACCAGCGAGCTAAAGTAAAGACTTACTCCATCACTAATTTAGTGACTGCCACTCTGAAGTCTTTTACTGTTCCATAAAAATAAATGTCTAAGTATTGCATATGGTGGAAAACATCAGACAGAACAGTAAAACAGGAACTGAATTACACCGTCAGTGTAAGCACAGCACTGTCTGCAAGAGAGGAAGTGCAATCAGCAAGTTCTCTGTAAGGGGTTTCACTTTCCTCTTCCAAATAAGTTTATAAAATGGAGAATGGTTTATAAACTCGATGTTCCTTCATCTGCTTTTAAAACTGAACCTGGTCCCTTTGGCAGAAGGGAAGAAGAAAGTTCTGCCTTTGTTTGTGGGTTAGGTGCAATCATGGCAATTCAAGCTTCCGACTAAAACCACCTCCCCTTCCTTTTGCTTCAGAGTCCTTGCTTCTGTTGTCAGAGAAAAACTGCCCACCCATCCCAAGCTCTGCAGACTGCCTGAAGGAGTAGGTGGGGTGGAGCAGTGAGGTTCTGGTTTTAGCAGAGATGCCTGCTTCTCTGACAGGCTGCCTGGTGGAAACACCGCTACGTGTCCACAGAAGTGTCCCACACCATCCCTGCTACATCTTTTCAAGGCAGCTAGGAAGCTCCCTGAGCAGAGACACTGGGATGCTGTGGCAGAGTCAGCTCTGGCTAGCACAGTCCAGTTTCGCTGGTAATTTAATTTAATTTTTTTGTGGGCAGGTAAGGCTGCCTGATATGGGAGTAATAACTTCTCACAGGACTGCGGTGTCATTTCCTTGCTCAGTGACCTTTGCCAGTTCTGCTGGAGCCTGTGGACCCACTGTGGGCACCAGGTTAAAGCAGGTGCATGTTAAAGGCCCACAGAAAACAGGTTGAGAGACAAAAGAGTTTCTCTGTGCGTCCTGTTTGGGTACCAACAAAGAGCTTTTCTTAAAGATCATGGATTTGAGCTACAGGTGGGGAGTGCCACTGAAGACAAGAAGTCTTACGAAGAGAGTCCTGTGGAAAACAGGAAAGCCAGAGATGGATTTGGGAATGAATTTGAATGTACTGCTAGGACTGGTGCAAAATGGGCTCCAGTAATGCTCAGCTAGAAGTTCTGGTCATGATCCAGCCACTTGCAGTTGAAAGTTGTCTTGACTCCGTCTGACAGGACTGGGATCCTACCAGTTTTGCCACTGTCCATAGTACGCTACTGGAAATGCTAGTCTGACAGGGTAGCAGTGGGGTCAGAAGCAGATACTGAAGGAGAACGTCAGGTTTGGGTTTGTGCAGCTGGTGTGGCTGTTGAAAAGAGCAAAGGTCTATTAGCTGCCATAGAGTGGAGTGTTTTGGCTTAAGCAGCACTTAAATACCAGCTGAATAACAGCAGAGAGATTTGTACTGCCCTACTCCCCTTCTTTCCACTCTGAATCCTCTGACTTGTCTGCTTTTGCAGTTAGGATGCTTCGGCCAGGCAGAACACCTTCTATCTGAGATGCAAACCCCTTGCAGCGCCTTGCGAGGCTGGAGCATTCAGTAGCTATGAAATCAGTGACAGCTACATAACTGTTGGTACTGGTCCTGTGCACTTTCCACCCCAATCTTCATGCAGCTACATCTAGACAGGGTTTTGAGGCCAGTCCCTGTCCTCCACATCCTGCCCTTGCTTCTAAAGAGCTCTGCAAGAATGATTCCCTGCAACCAGGTCTCACACCAGCCCGTTGTGCCGGCTGCCTTCCCACACATGGGCTTGCACAAGCTCTGCAAAGCTCCTCTGCGACTCCCGTGGGGTTTTTGCACTGCTGCACGTACAGTTCTACCTCAGCAAATACCAACTGTGGCTAAAATAATGGCAAATACGGTGTGTCAGAGTCAGACACAATAAGGCCCCTGAGGCTTAGCACTAGTGGCTTGCTCACAGGAACCGCATCCAGCAGCAGCGATCCTCAGCACCTCACTCTCAGCCCTGAGCCACGAGGAGAGAGGGTCAGTGCTTTTGGGGTGCCGTTTCATAAGCTCCTGGCTTTGGCAGAAAGTCAGCTTATATTTCCAACTGCTCATTCTCCCCTGACCTTTCCTTTCGGCCTTCCCCCCTCCCTTGCGCCAGTGCAAGTTTGTGGGGCTGTGCTGCAGACCGGATCACTGAACTGATCTGGGCTAAAAATACTCGGCGTAACTCTTTAGGAGGTTATTTTAAACCCGGATCATTTCAGCAGTCCAGCTCACAGCACAGCCTGACAGGCGCTTGCACTGCCATAGCAGGAGGGAATGGAGGGGTGGCAGGGGCAGCTTGCAGTGCAGGGGTGAGGACTTCCCGTTAGTGGCTTCACTATTGCACCCTTATGTGTCCTCCTGCTCAGAGGGCTGATACAACAGAAAAACCGTATTTGTGCATGCCTTCTGGTAAAGGCCATTCTGGCCTGTGGCACTGGTATTTTACTCTGCTGTCTGTTGTTTGAGATGCAGCCCAAAGGCCAGGAAAATACAGCAGGAAGCAGCGACTGTGGTGCTGTGGTTTCCTTTGAAGTAAGTGTCAACCTTCACCAAGGCAACGGGTTTGAGGGGGGACCAGAGGCTCTTACAGATCCCCTCTTTCCTCTTCCTGGTGTGGCTCAGCCCTCAGAAGGCAAAGGACACACTTTCTGCACAAAGCATTCCCAGACACACTACCTACCCTTCTCATTTTCCAGTAAGGTAGCTGTGGGACTCGAGGAGCCAGCCGGTCGTAGACTTTCTCTGCATGGGAAAGCTCTTACCACGTGCACTGGGGTAACCCTGAGCTTGCATGGGGAGCAATACAGCCTTAATCTGATCGAGGTGCCAGTTTTCAGAGTAACTGCACTCATTTGCAATCAGCTTGGCTGAAAAGAGCCGTTCTCCAATGGCTCAAGGACCTGTTTCTGACATGGAAAGCAGCATTTTGGGAATGGCACATTAAGCTCTAGCAGGGAACGTGCTTCCTTGCAGGGCTCCCCAAGGGTAGGATGGGGTTGAACATCTCGTGTGCCTGCAGTGAGGTGCTGCAGCCTCTCTCCTGAAAAGACTCCCCTGCAGAGATGGGTTTTGATGTAACAGAGATGTCCTACTCAGTTGCAGACCGAGCGAGGGAGAAGTGATGACAGCACTAGCTCCTCCCATACTGTCCTACCAATTTGAGGTGACTATTTCCATAAGCAAGAGCAAATCCCTTCTCCTTGCCCCATCATTTGTTCCACCACTGAGGCCAGCTGGAGGCAAAAGGCTGCCGAGTAGTCACAAGTTGCATGATCCAGGGTACAATCCCTGTCTATCCAGAGAGGACATGAGCTTGTGCTCTGGAGAATGTGTCATGAATGCATCTCACTACCAGCCAAACATGTCTGTGTGTCAAGCTAGTCTTACCTTTCTGAAGGCCACAATAATACTCAATAACAATGCAAAACATAATAGTAATGTGTCTGCATGAAGTGAAGTAGTAAAATCTTTCCTTCAGTTAGGACTAGTCATGCATTACCTGCTCTAAAGGTAAGTGCCCTGCGAGGACCCTGTCCTTTTCAACCCGTAGGTTCCTTTACTGTTGGAGGAAGAGGGTGTGGTGTGAGGCTTAGGGTGTGAGGTGTAGGCTTAAAGCAGAAAATAGTGCAGAATGGACAAGTTTAGGTTCACCTGGGCAAAGCTACCATTCTTATTATTATTCAATGGCAGGAAATAGGTAACTGAATTTTCATTTTCAACCACTTTTTACAGGCACCACTTATTATGGCTCTCACATTTCATAACTGCAGATAAGGTTAGATGGGCAGCTCATAAGGAACTCCTCTTTAAATGAACTAAAAAAACCCCTCAAGGATAGTTTTTAATTAGGATTGGGCCCAAGTTACTGATGGAGTAATCTCTCAAATATGCAGTCTGTAGTTTCATTCAAAGCTGCCTCTCTGTGTCCTCCATAGAGATGAATCCTGGTTTGCACCTTCCTGCCAGCATAACCCGAACCGATCCGTTTATCTGTGTCAGTGTGAGTACATCAGTGGCATCAGGATCATATTGAAAGGGGGGCATTGTTCAAAATGGGAAGGGAAAGGTAAGTTAGCAGGGTAGGTTTAAAACACAAACTCCCCCAAAGGAGCAAACTGAAAGGCAAGAGGGTGGGAAAATAGCTGAATCGCAGCGCGAGAGACTGGGCAGCAGAACTCAGGAGAAGCTGCTACTCACAGGCTGATCCTGCCCATTCTACTTGTGATCCACAAAAGCATCAATGCAGGCTGAGCATGGCTCACCCAGGAAGTGGGTGGGCTCACACTCGCCTTGACCCGTTTCTTACAACCCTAGAAGGCAATTTCACGATGCTTGTTCCGACTGGAGCTCAGCAGCATGCTGGGCCCCTGACTCAAGAAGCACCCCATCCTGAGTAGTAAGCCTGAATAAACAAACCTCTCCTTGCTACACTGACCTCTCTCCATCCCAGAGAAGCATCTTTCTTCCCAACTCTCTCTCTACCCTTCTGCACAAATCGTCCTCACTGGAGACCTTCCAGCTCTCTGTTTCTGGAGGGATTTATGTGGTTTATTTACTCACTTGGCTTCTTATCTGGCAACGAAGCTGCTCCTTGTCTGGTTTTGTTAAATTTTAATTATTGGCAGAAGCCCCAGCTGAATGTGGCTGCAGCTGTGGCTCTGTGATACCTTAAAGCCAGTCCTGCCCCTCACTGTGGAGGGATGCAAAGCCAAGGCTCCTACCTGCATTTCCCAATGCTCGCTATAGACCGGAAGCGATGATTACTGCGCTGTGCTTCACCAGAGCAAAAGCTACCGTGTGAGCCTCCTCTGTACCTACCTCTAGTGGGTTAGCTCTGTGAACTTTGCCTATCAGAGCTTTATCACAGTTAACCTCCCAGGAGAGGGCAAGGCAAGAATACCTTGCAGGTCTTTCAGGTGTATCCTCAATGCTGAAAACGAAATAATATTTTCCTAATTCTCCCCTTCTGCTGTGTTTTCTTTGATCAGCCTTTACCAGAAGCTAACCACCTCCCTTTCACGTACCAGATGAGAATTTTGTGAGCTTTAAGAACAGCACCATGCACAGAGTCTTCATCCTTTTCTTCCATCTGCCATCAGATGGCTGGGCAGAGGGTAATAGCTGGCCTCAGCCTGCCGTGGGTCTCCCGCACCAGGCTGCAGGAGTGAAACACAACAGAGAGCCCAGCAAAGAAAGTAAGGCTTAGGTTTGAAAGATTTAAAGAGAATTCCAGGGCTGGTATCAGGATGCATAGTCTGGCTGTGAAAGAGTGTAAGGGTATGCTGAGGTACATAATGATGATCCCAGCACGCTCTGCGAAGTGCTCGGCTGTTGCTGGCTGGGACTGGCATTTTAAAGGTTGTGCAAACAGGTTTCTAGCTTGACTTGCAATAAAAGGACTTAGTGGTAAGCCTCTGCCCATCTCACATGAGAGTGTGCACAACTGCAGGATCACTGCACTTGAAAAGTCAAGGTTTTCCTATGTTAAGGTCAAGCCTCGGCCAGCACAGAGTGGTCTCCACGTCCAGCTGATGTGATATGCCACAGATTCAATCTTCAGGCTTACAGCTTCAGGGGAGGCAACCTGCAGCATGTGGTAAAATATTGTGAATGCTGGAGTTTGGTCTCCAGATTTCTGAATGGAACGGGACCTCAGATTTGGTTTGAGATCAGGCTAATCTCCTGGGCCCCAAAGACAAGCTGAAGGCTCCTCTGGCTCATGGTCACATTTGCTCTGCATATATCTCCATGTAGCTGTAGATTCTGGTTTCCTTCAGACAAGGAAGTGCTCGCTGATTGAGGAATGTTGAAAAAAGTAAAAAAATACTACATGTGGAAGTTTTGGAGACAGAGAGGAGGAGGTAAGGACCCCTGATTACACATGCTACCTTTCAGGCAGTCGGTATTGTTAGAGATCGGTGATCTCTAGCAGCTTTCCTCAGTCCTAGTCTTAACTAGAACAGGAGATCTGACAGCAGCTGTAACAAAGATTTACGTAGTAATACTGAAACACACATCAAGATGTCAGGTCTCCTCTTAAAACTCCTGAATGCAAATCACTGCTGGCCTGCCTCTCGAAGGCAGTGAATACGTTAGCCGCAAGAACAGCTCTGAGAAGTGCAACATCCCCAGGTCAACACTTAGCCTACCACAGATGAATGAACACAGGATGCGTGTGCATCTGAGCTCAGCTGCAAAGCTACTGCATAGCTGTAACGTGGGTGACGAAGAGGTAGAAGTTCTGACTGCAACACAGGGCAGAGCAGCACGAGGACTACAAACTTCAAGAGGGTCACACAGTTTGCTTGTTTATAGGAGTAAGGGCAGGAAACTCCTACTTTACATAAAATATGTTAAGATATGCAAATTTCCCCTGTGTCTGGGAAGAATTTCCTTCAGAGCAACATTTTTCTCAAGACTTGCAGCAGTCTGGTCTTGATTTTTCTCCTTCTGAGAATTCCCCTGTGAACTGTTGCATCTTGACACTCAGGGTCAAGCCCTGCCCAAATGGTACCATGAGGATACTCCGGCTCAGCAACGATGAGCTGTTTTCATCCAGAAGAGAGCAAGCAGCTCCCAAATACAGCACAGTAATTTCAAAGCTACAGAGCCTCAGACCTGCCAAGTTTAAAGGCTCACAAAAGCAAGATCTGGGAATTGTGTGGAGGTGAGAGGTGTCTTGTATCCAGAAACTAGCAACGGGACAGGTGCTTTGCAAAGGCTGGGGCACTTGATTGAACTTGTCTGCAATGCTGTAAAGAAACAGTTCATGTACTCCCCCCACGTGCCTATTAAAAATAGAGGGGAAACTCCTGCTGGTTTTCCTTCTCTTGGTTGTTCTAGCTACCCATGCCTACACATAGAAGGGCCTGGATAGTCAACACAGTGGTTGTAGTGAGGTGTTTCTCAAGAAAGCCTTGCTGCCTGTCTGGATCAGAAGCTTGCTCAGGGTCCTTCTCTGGTGCTTTGCTCCAAGGAACCTTGGGGCTGCCTAGAGCTCCATGAGCGTTAAAGCAAACGGCTATCACGAATAAAAAAGCCCCACCCTAATCATAGTGGGCAACAGGGATCACTGTGTGGTTGCTGGAGTTCAGTGGTGTGGTTTAAGTGCATCACAAGTGCAGGTGCATCTACGTCATCTCCAGCAACGCCATGGCTGCCTCTGTCAGTATAGCAGCTGTTGCTGGGCCCGGGGGGAGACAGGCAGCAGAGAGCAGCCTCTGCAGACATGCAGACGAGGAGCTGTGTCCTTCACAACAGAATTACAGGAAACATCTGTAGACACAAGGAATTAGAAGTGGCGAATATGTTATCTGCTTTCTCTTCCAGAGAGTGAGTAAATTGAGAGTAAAATGAGATGATCGTTGTTGTAGCCTCCCCTCTGAGAAGTCCCTCCCTTTGCTGTTGTCTCAGTTCTGTTAGCAAAGTGGGTACAACGCTCATGTTACATAGCTTCGTTTTTCATGCTGGACAGTCGGTGCCAATGCCAGCTTTCTCCACATCTTCCAAAAGACATCTCACCAGAGTAACTGCACGCAGTCTCAGTTTAACTGGACTAGGTGGGACTGCTGCTGCTGCTGCCCTCACAGCCCCCTGGGCCCATAGCGGGGAAAGCAGCCTCCTGTTCGCCACAGTGGAGTTTGTTAGTAACACATCCCAACATCAGCAGTCCGGCCTGGAAAGGCCCTTATATAGGAAGGGTATGCCAGCCACCTCGCACTAGTCTCAACACTGAATTTATGGCAAGTTGTTCTTTCCCTCGCGCCACGGTATGTAGCTCTGGGGAGCGCCTGGCCTGTGCTTGCAAAGCACAGCCCGATGAGATCAGCAAAACCACCAAATATCACTGTGAAAGGTACAAGTGAGAGTCTCCCTTTCAGTAATGACAATATTTGGCAATGGCCTAGGGCCTACACGTTCCCAGCGCTGCCCGGGGACAATTCATTACTCGAACCTTGCCTCAGACCTCCATGGTTGGGAGCCTTGGCTGAGGGGACAATGTGCAAACTTGTGCATTTTAGCGTGTATGCTGCTACTGCTGCATTCCCCTCAGGATCAGTCCCTGGGGGAAGGCAGGGGTATTTCTGTCAGGAAAGCACTCAGGCCACCAGGCCAGTGCGTGTGCTCCCCTCTCCCCTGGGAACCTCGACTCCTTGGCCACGTGTTGGCACAGCTCCAGCAGGCAGACTGGCCAGCGCTCACTCTCGCCTTGCCCTAAAAATCCTCATGCTAGGCAGACCAAAGAGTTGGAAACCCACCCCACTCCCCCCTCCCCGAAAACGGAACGGAGCCCAGGCTGCTGACTTCCTGAGCAAGTATCTTATCACGTCTGTCAAAGGCTGCCAGGAGTGGTTGGATCAAGCGCCATCATTACCAAAAGAGGCAGCGAACTGCAGCACCTGGTCCCTGCCGGGCAGCGTGCCGCTGCAGCACGCATGTAACCTCAGCCCGTCCCCTGCCGAGACGCACGCGGCTCTTGGCTCTGCTGTACCCTGGGCAGGATAAGGCATCTGACTGCTCAGCCACGACTTGCAGCTCAGAGGAGGAGGTGGCAGGCTATTTAAAGTGTAAATCAGTTATTTTGCCTGTACACAGAGAGTTTTGGGGGTCCTTAATTGCGGTGATGGCAGAAGCCTCACACATCACGTGGGTGTCACCATTTCCTTTGCTGTGAGAAGTACTTTATGTGAGGTGCCTGGTCCTGTTTGCCTGTGGTCACTGTGCTCAGAGTATTTGTCTTGTGAAAGGAGTGCAGAGATGAGGATGTGGCGCAGGGGGAGTGTAACAGGGAAATGCCTAATTGCTAATGCCAGGTTGGTCTGGGCAGCAGACCACCCATGGACAGCTCAGGCAGGGCAATCCCAGGCTCATACAGAGCCAGCATCCCAGACACTGGTTGTATTTTAATATCAAGCAGGCAGATGCTTAGTGAAGTGAAGGCAATGGTTGCAAGGGTTATTTCCAGGCTGAGGATGTGGATTAGAGTGTTTCAGTTCTGCATTAGACCTGTAGTTGATCTAGGACACAACAACTTCCCCTCGGCTACTCAAAATCCAGGAGAGAATATTACTCTGGGGCTTTCCCTGTTTCACCTTGACAGCCAGTCCTCTGTGCCACACTGGTTCTCCATAAGGCAAGTGTCAGGATGGCTAGATTGAGATGCAGAGTAGCCTAAAGAAACCTGTAGCAAGGGATCTGAGGCCCACAGTGAGTGTTGCACAACTTCTCATGGTGTCATCAAAATGGATGTTGGGCTCACACCAAAGAGACCTTTAGCACAGTTACATCTCTGTGTGGACATGCACCCAGACCAGGTATCTGCATTTCACCTCTCTATCCCTGAGAGGAAGCCATCTGGATTTTGCATGGTAGGGGGTACTTCGAGCACACATTAACTGAAATGCCCTGTTCCCACAAAACTGTTTGTAAGTGAGTCCAAAGGAAGCCCATGAAAGACTGACTGCCTCCCAGTGAACACTTTTGAATGGGATTTCAGTCTGGTTTCTAAAGATTTTTTTTTTCTAATATCCAGCATGATTCCAAGGATGTCTTAAGACATTTTACTAGCAAAACAACAGACTTCACGTCTCAGTCATGTGCATCCTCTGTTTGTACAGCTTACCCTTCCTGCCTGCAGCTGCAGGGCTGTCCCCCAACCATTGTCTAAGCACAGCAACCTGCATAGGCTCAGCAAGTGGACTCTGACAACGGTTTCCCTAGAGCACTAAGTCAACAGTGTAAGAGGAAGGAGAAGCTCAAAGATGTTGAAAGTAGTAACAATAGAACAACTGAAAAGAGATTTAGTGCCAGAAGACAGAATATTCAAGAGGAAAGGCTGAAAAGATACTGGAAGAGCAAAGTGACTGCTGTTGTGGTGAGGAGGCTGGGATGAGAGTCAGCAAGGTGAAATAATAGGCTGTTAAGTGCCAGGGAGACCTGAGGCTACACGGGAGAGTGGCTGTTCCACACACAGTAAGAAGAGATTGTCACCATCAAGATCACTAGTGTTTTAAGATAAGTGACAAGATTTGCTTGCAGAGAGTGAAGGGGAGAGGGTAGGAAGAGTAGATGGGGAGGTAAAAATCTACATTGCCAGGCAAGCCTGTTGCCTACCAGCAAGATGACTGGCTTGGCTGCCAGAGCGGGGAAAAGAGATAAGCCTCAAATCAATTCAAGAAGAAACAGCCTCAGCCTTTCCTGTAAACGGGCCATGCGTGTGTAATAGCCTCATTACAAGCCCAACACAGCTGCCTGTAGACAGGCCAGGCAGCCAACGTGGAAATAATTCCAGGCAGCAGGAAGAGGCTTGTGGATAAAGTCAGTATCTGGCTGAATGCAGCCGTACCTCGGCGCACCAGTGGAGAAACAATGAAAGGTGCTGGGGCTGCGCCGCGCAAGCAGCGTGGCAGCCCTTGGCAGCCCTTCCCTGGAGCTGCTCCTTGCAAGAGGGTTTTACTCTCACCGGGATAGCACGACTCCAGAAACTCATCCCTGCTGGGGTTTAGGCCCAGACATACCACACAGGAGGGTTTCTCCCTTTGGAGCGTCTCCATTCAAGACATCCTGTGCCGTGATGAGGGCGAGATACGCTGAGGCTGAGGTGTTTCAGGTAGCAGAGCTTCAAGATGAGAAGGAATGCAGCAAGGGTCAGAGGCTGATGGTTTACTGTTTGGCTGCCCTAGGTGGCAACGTATTTCACACCATTAACTCAGCCCAATGGTGCCCTGCAAAATGGAGCTGAGCCACCAGCAACCTTAAGCACCGAGATACAACGATGTGGCTAGTTTAACGAACTTCTGTGCAATTACTAAGTTTGGCTATGCTAGAAGGGGTAGGTTAATGTGCCTCCTCCCTTTATGATGTCCTGGGAACTCAGTGTCCTCCCATTTCCTTTGAGTTTTAAAAATACTGGCTGCATTTATCTGGAACAAACAGCTTCAAAAAAAGTCTCTCTCTTTTTTTTTTTTCTTCTTCTCATTATAGGGAGCATTTGGCCTTAAAAGTATAATGCTGATGTTGCAGAGCTCTCCCCTTGGTCCAAGTGAACACCAGTGACACATCTGCAGGCTTTTTTCCATCAAGTTTACGATAACTCTGTTTTGGGGGAAATACTTTTTGCCTCTAAAACATAAATGCTGCCAGTGAGCCAGAACCCTGCAGCAGATACACTGAGTGTTCCTGTTACTCAAGATTATGAAAATTTGGATCGGGAAGCTGAAAACAAAGTCCCTTCCTCTGAAATGCCCTGTCAAATACAGCCCTCAGTTCCTCTCTTGAAGAAGACCACAATGAAAGAAGCTAGCAGGCATCAGGATTTCCAGGTCAGATACCTGAGTGCCAATGCACCGATTTCATAAATAATTTAAGATCCTCACTCCCTTTCAAGCAGCACCACTTTTAATTTCTTCAGACTTAACGCTCCTTAGATGAACACCTTCAGAGCACTCAGCTTAGCTCAGGAAGACCTGTTTTTTCTGGTGTGTCAGGCAGGGTGTATAGTCCCATCATTAACTAACTCCTCCTCTCTGTCTGATGGGACTCCTCTAGCAACAAATGCTGCCTGAAAACCTGGTTGATACAACCAGACATGAGCTACTGCAGATATCTAAAATACAGTTAATTATGTGAGAGGAATGTGGGGGAAAGAAAGGAGTCAGCTCTCAGAAATTATCCTTTGTAGGTTAGGTAAGTCACTGAGGTTGTGTTGTTTTATGAATCCAGACACTCCAGATGTGGACTAGCCCCTTTGGAGCCAAGGACTAACCTCTATCCCTGCTGGAGTGATGCTGATGTCTTAATCTACAGCTGACAACAGCTGTTACCAGGACAGCAGTCTGGCTGGACTGGAGCATATCACTTCCCATGAGTCCTTAGAAGCTCCTACAACCGGTATCTGGAATTCATCCGTGAGATACTCACACTACTGGCAACTGCCTCCATGGGTGGAGAGGTGAGATGCTAGTGCTGAAGAAGAGAAGTGATGGCCACGGTGAGATGTAGCCACTGTTTGCACCAGCCACTTGTCCAGAGCTCTATTCCTGGTTGGAGTTTTCCCCGGGATCCTTCTCAGCTTCCCAATGTTTCCCTCTCAGACGTCTGTTTTTCTTAATGGTCTGGGAACTGTACACAGCCTGTCAACTTTCCCCAAATTAATTGATGTCTCTCTGTGTGCACTTCCAGGCCTTGTTCTGGGGAGCGCTCACTGCTCTAGAAGGATGAGGGGTGAGCTAATGGAGGAACAACCAGCAAAACCCCCCAGGCTGCCCGCGGGGAGAGGGCGAGCAGCACGGTCTGTGGGGCAAGTGTGTCTGATCTCGTGTCAGCTGTCTGCTTGACTAAGGCACGGGGTGGAGAGGTGGCCAGAGAGGCTGGGCATGTGTGCCTGCTTCTTGGGAGTGAGGAGCAAAGTGCATGAGCCACGGTTATCATTTGGCATGGGCCTCTGCAACGGGCAGCTTTCCTCGTTTAAAAGGTGCCTGGCAGTAAATGATTGTTTTAAACCACCCGTGTCACAGTGTTGCTGTAAGTGACCTGTGTGGCCCTGTAGCTGTTGGCACGATGTGAGGCTGCGCCCCGCTCTCGCCTGCACACGCGGAGATGCCCGGGCAGCTGCTGGGAAGGGAACGGGTGAGCAAAAGGAGCAACCCCTGTGCTAGGAAATGGCTCGGCTTGATGAATCCCCTTTTAGCTGCTCTTCAGGTTCGCTTCCCCCTTGCTTGCCTCAGGTGGGGTGAGGAAAACAGCCCTGCTTTTTGCAGAGGTCTGAAATAAGATGGACTTCAACAGGAGGAGGAGGCTCAGATGGAAGGAACTGCTCTTGGACCGACCCTGGTTCAAGAGGATGAAGTTTAAGCAGGTGCATGTGCAGTCTGTGTTAATTACCTAATCTGAAGCTATTCAGAAGGTCAAATTAGAAACTGAAGTCACTGAACTGTCAGAGCAGGGACACAGAGTGTGTGAGAAGCAGGGACAATTGAAAAGGCTTTGGTTAAATGCTTTAAGCAGCCTGTGATACCTCCCCACTTAAACCCAACACTGGAGACAGTCTAGTTGTGGCAGCACAGGGATTCTACTCCTCTTAATCTATCATGCTGGGAACAGAGAATCAGAAGGGTAGATGAGCCTCCACAGGGCACCCAGCTGCTCCAGCTTCCAGGACTCATCAGTCAGGACTGTGCTATCTTTGTAACACTTTGCTATTAAATTAGGGCTCCACTGGACACGGGCAGGTCAGAGGAGGAGGTTCATACTTATCTGAGCCAGGAATTCAGTCTATAAAGATACGCAGGTGTGGGGTGGAGGAAAGTGATAGTAAGCACTCAGCTAGCAGGCAGCTTGAGGTGTGAATGCTAAACTATATCCACAGAGATGTCTTTCTAGCTGGACTCTGAGGGGCTCAGCAGCCCCAGGGCCACTGAGGATCCAGGTTTGCGAGCTGCTTCCTCAGCAGCTGCCTGCCCTTCGGCACCGTCCGGAGTCTTCAGTTTGCAAGACCCCTGGAAACCAGGCCCTACGATGGGCAAATGGATCCAGGCAGCTGTAATTAGCTGTTCTGTTTGGAAGCACCTATCTGGATTTTCATCCCAGTCTGATTCAGCTCTAACGATGCAGTAGAGATTTAGTGATAAGGAAAAACGCACACAAGCGATCCCTGAGCTGCAGCTTAGCCTTTTGACATTGATTTTATTCTATGAACTGTGAAAGATAATTATACCTGTGTCTGGGTTAACTTGCTTACAAAATTCTCCCAAGAACCCTGTGAAGGAGAAACCCAAATGTTTGCAAAGAGCTGGGAAACACCCTGCCTGCATCAGTGCTCTGTTGTTTTCCCTGGTGGATGATTCAAACTCTTACATGTCCTTTCTGTGGCAAGAAGGGGGCCTCGGTGCCTCCAACCTCAATGTCTCTCCAGGTTAAAGTTGGGCCACCGGAACCAGGTGTCCAGGAAGCGCAGGCTTGGCACCTGCACACCACTTGGTCTGTGAGGAAATGGGCGTGAGGAAGCTCTGGCCAGCGTGTCACTCAATTCAGGGACATTAAAATGAAAGGTGTTGAGAAGAAAAACTCTGTTCAACTTGCAGGAGAATGATCCAGCAGCTTCTGAGGTGCCGAGCAGAAGCAGAAGAAATAAAACATGGCAGTTCCATTAGCTGATAGCTTTTTCTTTACTGCAGGCTACGAAAAGAAAAGGCTTCCAGCTTTGACCTTTGAGAACCCACAGACTGAACTGGTGCCTGCTACAAAGGCTCAGAGAGCTACTGTGGGTGATGCAGGTTTCAATTTGCTGCTCAGGGTGTGAAGCTGCTGCAGGAGAGTGGACCCTGTGAGATTGGACAAGCCCTGAAGGACCTGGCATGGAGAGTATCACTGGTGGGTCACCCACATCAGGCACTTGAGATCAGAACTGGTGCCAGTGCCAAGCACGGGGGACTGGGGCGGGAGGGCAGAGTCAAGGAAGGTGACTCCTGAGGTCCTCAGTGCATACAAAGGAGCAGGAGGAGAGGGGCCAAGACAAAATCACTGGGGGGCTGTGGGCAAAGGCTTCTCGAGCTGTACAGAGCAGGACTCGATATTACATGAGATTGGAAGTCCTGATATGAGTGGAAAAGACAACACCACATTGAGCTGGGAAATGAAAGAGCAGCTGCTAAGACTGTTTCCTTTCTGTATTGGTTACCTGTCTGACCTTTATGTCTCCTGTCACCTCACACTACAGCAATCCATCCCTTTTCTTCCACGGCATCCTCCTTACAGGCACCTGCTGCCTGGAGGACTGGCGTACATGCCTGTGTGTGTGTGTGTGTGTGTGTGTGTGTGTGTGTGTGTGTGTGTGTGTGTGTGCACAGACAGCCCCTCTGCTTCTAGTGGGAATGAGTACCTTGAAGCTGGGAATGAAAACACTGGGATTTTACGGAGGGACAGCTTTGACAACTCTGTGCACTTCAAAAAGACTAAGTGGGAAACCAAACTGTACTGCACACATTTCACAAGTTAAACTCGCTCGCTGCAGGGCCCGAGGGGTGACATTCCAAGGAAATCTGGCACATGAGCTCAAGTGTGTGTATGTGACAAGGGAGGAGTTAAGTGGACCTGTTTCGTCTGGGCTTACATCAGGGGAACACGGCACTCAGGTATTTCAAGATGATTGACTTCAATAACCCAAAACTGCTGTCACAGGACATGGTTTCAGAGGATAAAGAAAACCATTCTTAAAACAGGAAGAAAGAATACCAAGAACATTGATTTTGCGTTTTACTCAGGGAAGAAAAGAAAGTTCTCAGGCTCCCACAGATTTGATGCCAGTTTATTTTGACCAAAGTTTCCCAGAGGCAGAAGTTTGCAGGGCTTGAGCAATGTGGTGTAGCAGGAAGGAATTACAAATGATTTGGGGTCCTGAAGCTGAACAGCCATGAGCTTCTGCTTGCAGGTCCACCCGTGGAAGGACTGCAGAAGAAGTATGAGTCTGTCCCTCCAGTGGGCCCATCAGGACTACTGCTTGAATGCAATAGAGGGCTAGTCCCACCGGTACCTTTCGAATGCTCTGTCCAGCCTATTTCTGAATCTCTCACGGGAACAAGGTTTCCATTACATTGGGTGTCCACTGCACTGTTCCAAACCCTGCTCCAAACCTTGCTGCTAGAAGTCCTTCCTGTTATCTGGTGGGATGGACATCTTCCCTTTAATCGGACCCCATCACTTCTGTTTTCTCTGTGTAACAACTTTTAGGCTACTGCCCTCTGTCTGACTGCAAAACCACACTGACTTGTTTAACTCCATTCTTCTGAGTCAGCTTTCCCTTGCCTTTGCATTTCTGTGTCCTTCCCTGAATAAGTTGTTGGTCTGCACCCTTTAGGCAGCAAAGTTCTCCAGAGCACATGCACGTGTTAATTCTCTGTGCTTGAAAGGCTGTGAACTTTTTTAGCCTGGAGAAGAGGAGGCTGAGGGGAGACCTCATCACTGCCTGAAAAGAGGTTGTAGAGAGGTGGGCAATGGTCTCTTCACCCAAGCAACAGGTGATAGGACAAGGGGAAATGGCACAAAGCTGCACCAGGGCAGGTTCAGATTAGATGTTAGGAAAAAATTCTTCACTGAAAGAGTTGTCAGGGCCTGGAACAGGCTGCTCAGGGAGGAGGTTGAGTCACCTTCCCTCGATGTGTTTAAAAAAAGGGTAGATGAGGTACTTAGGGATATGGTTTAGCATAGGACAGGTACAGTGGGACTTGATGATCTTAAAGGTCTTTTCCAATCTTGTAATTCTGTGATTCTGTGATTCTGTGAGCAGTATATTCCTTGCCTCAAGAAGCAGCATGTTGCTTGGTCCAGTGACAGAGCATGAGGGAAAGGCACACTGTATTATGAAGTACTTTGAGGTGCTCAGAAAAGCCCCACTGCATTCCATAGCCACCCACCTGTACAAAAGCACAGTCTGAGCTGGAGTTTGATCACGCTGAGAGCACGCATTTGAGAAGCCTGGAGATGAACAGCGGCTTTGTTGAAACTGGCAGGGGTAAATCAATATCCTTTCCAGACTGGCCACTGCTCATCCGTGCTGACCAAAGCCCTGTGCACATCTCATTACAAAGGGCCAACAGGTTCATTTGCTTGAAGGCAAACCCAAGCTTACTGCCTTGCAGCCTCTTCTGTGGGGTTTTGAGCTTTTAAAATGGGGTGCTGAAGAACAAAAGAAAACAGGCACGCATCTATATCAGCTGCCAATCTGTCAAGGGAGGTCTGGGTCTTTGCTTTTGCAAGTGATGTGCTCGTATCTGGCAAGAATTTGGCCTGATGTCTTTTCTTCATGTCTAACAGGTAAAGACCTCACTTGTCACTAATGGGACAGCTAAGCCTCATCCTTGCCAGTGCATTACTGGGACCCATATGCTGCTGACAAGGTATCATAAAGTTATACCTCAGATGGGAGGTTAATGTAAAAGCGTTTCTGGCAACAGGCTCATAGCTGGGTGTGCTGTGGCTTGGATGAAGCGAGACTTAAACCTGTGCCTGCACCAGACTCCCTAAGAACTAAATGCCCCATGCCTCTGAGAACAGCTTAGGTGCAAAGCAACCCTGCAGTGAGGGTGTAATAGCAACTTCCCCTTACGCAACACGTCTCCTGCCTCTAGACCAAATTCATTCTTATGCACCCTGTGCTGCAAACTGCTAAAGGCATGTAACTGTCTCTAAGTCACCAAGGCGAGCTCTGTCTCTGCAGTATTGCAGCACTGACGGTAGCAAGGAGGCTTCACTAGTAAAACAGTTATTTTGCGAGTTGGTGCTCTGGGAAAAGGAGCGTCCACCTCTCCACAACCTGTCACACAGCGACGTGGAAACAGGAAGACCACCCCTCGTTTGTGAGAGCTTGGTCATTTCCATGATGAAAGCCAGCAGGGTTCCCTAGCAGCGCCTATCGATAAAGCGAGGCTGACATTTTCCCCTGTTCTTCAGATAAGCAGGTCCTGGGAATGTATGAGAGAAGGTATGCATAGTATGCTGCTCAACAGTAACACGTCCTGCCAGTTAAGACTGTGGAACACAGGAAAGAAGGCTTTTCCACAACGCTGTCACCGTGACCTGGAATGTTCAGATGCCCAAAGGTTAGACCAAGGAGAGAGGGAGTGGAGGGTCTGAGAAGGTTCATCCCTTCTCCAGTGACACAGGAAAAGCTTTAATTCTGGAAACCATTTACTCTAGGGTCTCTGCTTGGTAAAAGTAAGGGTCACAGCACCACCCATGGGGTTTAGTTTTGTTCCTAACTGTCCTTCAAGTGTGTGTGAGGGCTTCATCCAGTTGCTGGCATGTGGAAGTCTGTCGAACCTGATCCCTACCAGGATCCTCTGCTGTAAACATGCTATTTACTGTCAGGTGGGTCTTAAATCTGCCCAGACCCTAGGAGTAAAATGGGGTCATACAGTACACCTCCTAGTATATTTAAATACTCTTCCCTTTCCCTAGACAGGCACTCTGTGTGAATGTCTTTGGGAAGAAGCACTGAGAACAAGCACATCTGAGGTTACAAAGTTCTGTTAAACGAAAAGGGTGGAAATGGAACGCTTCAACTTGGACAGAAGCCAAGCAGCAGAGCTTCCTGAGAAAGGGAAATTGTTTCCTGGCACAGCTAGCCATGGCGTAATGCCTCTCCTTAATCTTGGCTCCACAGCTGCGAGGGTGGGCAGAGACCTGGCTCAGCCCAGCTCACCTCTGAGGGGCTCACTGTCTGGCTGCTCCGAGGACCATAATGGTCCCACAGGAGTTTCAGCTCCTCATGTGCACAGTATCAAGTACCCTTTCCCCCATCCCCTCCACTTCAGTGCTCTTGGGTGCCATGACATATCCTTGGTGCAGTTTTCCTAGGGATAGAGTAAGTACCTCTGCTAAGAGGTAGCTGCCCTGTAGGCTGGGCAAGGCTGTCACTTCCTGCGGCGCCCAGAAGGATGCGGCACTTGGGATTTCTAGACCGGGCATTGTGCCCAGTGTTGGCTTCTGACCTCTCCTGTTGAGGGAGAGGACATGTTTGAACACTCAGAGGTTTCAGCAGACTCCTGCTGAGATGGGAAACAGAGGACTTGGAGGAATTTTCTCCATGCTGCTCGGCTGCTTGCTAGAGGAGCGGGGCAGGACCCAGGGCATCCTTACCTGACACACAACGGGGCTTTACAGACAATAGCAGTGGCACCATCCCTCCCCTCACATCCCAGATGAGGGCATTGCAGAGCCTGAGGCTGGAGCCATGCCCAGTAGGTTGCCCAGAAAGGAAGTGGCACAGGGAACAGAGAACTCCTCTCAGCCCTTTTCCTGGAAAAGCCTTCCCTCTCCTGAGCTGGTGTAGCCACAGGCAAAACAAAGAGCCAGCTAGTTGCAGAAAAGAGACACAGGATGAAGATGTCACAGAAAGGAATGAAATCTGTTGGTAAGCACAAAGGAGAGGGGAGCCTTCCCAAAATAAACCTGGTTGCCACACCTTTGTGGCTTAGGGAACCCATTGTAGTGCAGGGAGCCACCAAAATGCAACTCAGCCTTGGATTGCTTCCCCTGGCTGTGTGAGTAAAGTTCAAATGTCTCCATTCTCCCAAGCTCCTACAGAGAGCCTGGGAATAGGAATTCCACGGCTGCTGTGGAATATGGGCTGCAGAAAGCCACAAGCACTTTCCGTGGATGCCTTAACTCACAACATCTGCAGCAAGGTTTGGTACAGCTATGGGAATGAGACAGCTTGAGACCAGCTCTGAAGATGCACACTGACAAAGGAACACAATTATTGCTGAACCTTTTTGTACCCTGAGTGCAAAGAAGATCTAGCAGTTGTTTATTTACAAGTGGCTTAGCTTGCATCAGTGCCAACTTTACACATTTTTGATATGATCTCCTCATGTTAACAGCTCCTGCTACAAGCTTCATAATTTCAAGTTCCTTTCATCAGTTCTAACACTGGAAAGAAAACTCATGGTCAAATAATCTATCTCGCATCAAGAAGGTGGGTCTTCACAAAAATAAACCTGTGAAGATCAGCAGACTCTCCAAATTACATGAACTGCAAGGACTGGGTTTTGCTGCCTGACAGAAGAATGACTAAGACAGCAGGTACCAGCCCCTCAGGAACAGCAAAACCACACTAACCACTCGAAGAACGCAATCCCAAATACCTTGCTTCTGTGGGTTTTTCCAAAAATAGGGTCTTCATGCCAGAGGCATGATGGAAATCAGCTGTGAGGTCAGCCCTCTGCTCTTTCCCCCCTAATGCTGGTAACCCTCATGTGTCCCACTAGAGCAAAGAGCTTGCCCAGGATGCCAGCAGGAAAGCAGGGAGCAGCTCTGCCCACCACTGATGAAGCAAATGGGGAAATGACAGAACTTCTTGTTCCTGTTGCCTGGGGCCATTAAATCTGTTTTTTAAAGCAAAAGGCTGCAGCGATTCTCTGGGTGCTGCTCACGCTGCATGCGAAAAGGTTTCAGGAAGAAGCAGAGCAGAGAGTTGGCAGGTGGGGACTCAAGTCTCTGCTCTTGACACTATTTTGGTCTAACATCTTCTTACTTTTGGGACATTAAGCACCTTTGTGCAGGGTTGGGGCAGGAAGGGAAGACCAAGTGCACTACTTAAAGAAAATGTCTTGGGAGTTGAGATATTTTGTAAAATAAGAATAAACGTGGCAATCTACAGATCATCAGAAGACAAAGTAACATGGGGAGAGAGTGGGAAATGGGGACAAAGGGACAGAACCAAGAGCCAAAAAGCCTTAGGTTAAGTACTTGAGCGAGGCTTCCTGAGCGTCAGACCTGCTGTACATGTCACACGTCTGCCAGGAGGAAATGGCAGGTCTGTTCCTCTCTACACTGCAACACCGCTGGGGCAGGCGGTAGAAAATACTTCAGGGGTGCAGAGGTGTGGGAGGGGAGTATCCTCAGCACAACAAAGTATCTGCTTCAGCCCTCACTTGGTCTTTGCTCCGTATGTGGCTCCCTGTGCACTGTAGTTAGCTTAAGATCTCAACTCCCCTTCCCCTCTGAGACACCGCAGGATACTACACGGCAAAAAAAGAATAAAAGGAGTGTTACAAACAGTTACTGAGCTGGGCCCTGCCAAGCCTGAAACCCTCACAGAGCTGTGTGCTTGCCGTGCCCCATGGAGCCTACGCTGAACTGGTTTGGCCCTTCTCCATGCCCAAATCCACTTAGAGAGTGTGTTGAGGACGCTTCTTGCAGTGAGGCTGCCTGATCTTTACCCTTGCCTCTGGGGTAGGCCAGCACAGATAACAAGGGCTGCGGTGTTGGCACCTGGGCGTTATCAGAACATCTGGGCACTATCAGAACATCTGGGTGTTATCAGAACTGCCCAGCTGTGCTATGCGTTGGAAATCTTCTAAGGGAAATCGTGGTGGTGCCCCAAGCACACCATTCCCTGGCTTTCTTGCGTGTCCCCTGCTGTTGGGGCTGCACTCACCCAGGAAAAAGCTTCTCTGGGAGGACAGTATTAAGTGTTTAGCAAGAGCTGTGTTTAGCTGAGAGAAATACCATAAGTCCTCTTTCATCATCTGAGGTTTTGCCAATGTTGTAATCGCCTTCCTATCTCCTGTGCCTCTCCTAAAAATAAATAGTTTTATTTTTCCTCTGCCACTTAAAAACCCAAAAAGCTAATGAATCCGGTCTGACACGAGGGAGGCAAGCTCCATCACTCCTATTTCATATGAGCAGGAAAAGAGGCAAGGAGAGGTCAACTGCCCTGTCTGAGAGGGTGCTACACAGGAGAAGGCTTGGACTTAAACGCCAGGGAAGCCCTGTCCACCAGCTATGTGCCCACCCAGAGACAACAGCTCTGGCTCTCCTGAATCCCAGGATGCAGGGCATGGGGGAAAAAAGCACGGGAAACCCTCTGAGGGTGTGGTACTCATTTACCTCACCAAAAGACTGGTTTTCAGGTCCACCTCCCTGAACCAAAATACTCTATCGATAATGAAAGCGAGACTGCCCAATCCACGTGGAATTTGGGGGTGACACGCACACCACACTTAAGGTCCAAATCACAGCTGCTGCTGCACAGGCTGGCTAGGAAGAAACTCCAAGGAGCCCACTAATCCTGTACAGTTTGTTCGCTCTCCTTACACCCCCAACGTTACTGAAGTTTTAAAAACTCCTTTCGAAATGATGCCTTTTAGAATGCAAGCCTCCTCCTCACCCCCAGAGACAAACCCAGTAAATGGCAGTCCTTCCTCGTTCCCCTTTCATAGACGTAATTTCTCCCCGCACCATCCCCCTACTTCCCAAGTCGGGACTAAATCCCGCAAAGTATTCTGAGGTGTGTGGCAGGGGCTGGCGTGCGGGGGAAGAGGGATTTATTCCGAGCTGCCCTGAGTGAGAAATGGCTCTGCAAGGTGGAGCGAAGGCAGAGCGAGGAGCCAGTCACAAGCGAGTGGAAATAAAAAGTTTCCTTTACCTCCATATCCCGCAAGAGAGAGGTGTCCTCAGGGCGGTCCTGCTTCCCCACCCCTTTCCCTCTGAGCTGTGGGGAAACTTCAGCCCAGCCAGAGCAAAATCCCGCTGCTGCGGAGGGTATGTAGTATCCGAGCTCCGGCTCAGCTCGCACACTGGCGGAGCCCAGCCAGTGGCCCTGCACTACGAACAAGGAAGAAGGGCGGGTGGGTGAGAGGAAGGGAGGGAGGGGAGAGGAGGGGGAGGCAAAGCAATCAGGGTTTAAATTTAGACGCAAATCTAAACAGATACACTGTCCTTCCCGGAGCACTGGGCTCATGAGACAACAAGGAGCAGACTCTGCTGCTGTGCCCAAAACTTCAGGACACTACTCATGCTTTTTGCCCCTTGCTTTCTTCCTCCCCGTCGTATTTTCTGTCACCGTATCTTCATTTATTTCCCTCCCCTGCCCTGTTTCACCTCTGTTTCCCTCCGTGGCTGCCTGGATCTCTCCCATGCCCACGTTTCCCTCTCCGAGCGCAGGATCTCTGCCTTGCTGTTTATTTGCGAGGAGGATCCTTTTTCCCCTCTGACTTGCAGCTTCCCTTCTCTCTTCCTTCACACTTCTATGCAGCTTCAATCCGCAGCGGGCAGGCAGCCTTTGGCGTGGCAGGAGAGGAGCAGGGCAAGAGCGATTGTTGTGTTTGAACAGAATCTAAGGCACCACAGTGTCTCCTGGGGACCACGGTACTGCTGATTCTGCAACAAGGGATTGGGGCTCCACTGCAAAGGGCGCTGCAGAAATGGGGGCGCAAGCAGAGGGACCCCACGCAAGGTGCCACTGGGTAGCTGTAAAGCAGGACTAGCTCCTTCCACCCTGAGCTTGTGCCTCACGCTGCCGGGTCAGACGGTGCGGGATGTTCTTCTCTCCCTCCGATGGAGATTAGAAGCTCCCGTGGCGGCAGAAAAATTCAGATTGGAGAAAAATAAGCCTGAGGAATGTTTTGCTAGGGTTTCCCTTTCCACTCAGATTGCGGTGTTGTTAATGAGACATCTCTTTTAGCAACTGTTTGCATATGCTCCTTCTCAAGAATTTCAGTCCCCACCTCTTGAGAGCAGGGTGGTGCAGCGGAATTTGGAAACACTCCCTTTGTCTTCTGCTTAACTTCCTGGCCTCGCATGCCACTGCAAAGTGACACAATGTCATGTCCTCATTTTGGGATGATACCTTGGGGCAGAAGAGGGTTAAAGCATCCTTTTGGAAAGGGGATGCATAGTTTTCCTTCACAGTGTTTCACAAGTCTCCGCTGGCTATGGAGGAAAACACTCCAGAACGGATTTAAAAGTGACCATCATGCCACTCCAGGTTATTGTTACCAGTAAATCATCTCGGCACAGTTGCTCATACTGTACAGTTAACCCGTGCTGTGCCACATGCTGTAGGACTCCTGTGGAATGAGCAGATTTAAATCACAATCTCATTATCTCCTGAGTTCAGTGTACAATGGCTACTCGGTCCTGAGCCAAAAGAATGACAGGCTGAGTTGCTGCAGTGTGGAGACTGGGCAAGAGGACTGATTAAATCCTCTGTTGCTTAAACTCTGGATTGGTTGCAGCCCCTCTACTGTAAGCAACCAGGAGATGCTGCAACTGTAAGAAAATAGATTAAAGTCTAAAAGAAATACGAAATCAAAATTCCTTCTTGACTGGAAAACCTACTGATTTCTTAAAGTCCTGACAATGGTACCTTGGGAGAGGCGACAGGAACTGAAACAGTGAGAAGCAGGGTGAGGCAGGGAGGGCAGGACGCTTCTTCGGCTGCCTGTGCTTCACCCGCTGTCGGGACAGGAGGAGGATTTTATGCTCAAGGATTTTGCTGTGGGCATTGGTTGCAAGTGTCGTTTTCAAGATGTAACAGAACATCAAAATCACATTCCTCCAACTGCTGTTTCGTGCCAGGCTGAGGTACTTGAGGTACTCAGCCTTTAGCAGTACCACCAATTGTTCTCTGGGTACCCAGCCCTCTGAGCTGGAACACAGGGGCAGGGAGCAGAATGAAGCTCCCATAATCCAAGTGGAAATGGTTAGCAACCTGCTACACCACTTAGACACACACAGGTCTACGGGGCCGGATGGAATCCATCCAAGGGTAATGGCAGAAGTGCTCACCAAGCTACTTTCCAGCAATTATCAGCAGCCCTGGCTTGCCCCTGTGGTCCCAGCTGACTGGAGGTTAGACAGCGTGACAACCATCCACAAGAAGGGGACAGAAGGAGGATATGGGGAACTACAGACCTGTCAGTCTAACCACAGTGCTGGGGAAGGTTATGGAGCAGATCATCTTGCGTGTCATCACACAACAATACATAGCAACCAGGCCCAGTCAACATGGGCTCATGAAAGGCAGGTCTGGCTTGACTAACTTGATCTTCTTCTATGACAAGGTGACCCACTTGGTGGATGAGGGAAACGCTGTGTATATTGTCTACCTGGACTTCAGTAAAGCCTTTGACACCATTTCCCACAGCATTCTCCTGGAGAAACTGGCTGTTCATGGCTTGGAAGAGTGTATAGTTCACTGGGTAAAAAACTGTCTCTGTGTCTGGGCCCAGAGAGTTGTGGTGAATGGAGTTAAATCCAGTTGGCAGCCGGCCACAAGTGGTGTCCCCCAGGGCTCAGTACTGGGGCCAGTTCTTTTTAATGTCTTCAAGTGCACCCTCAGTAAGCTCGAGGACACTACTATGTTGTGCGGGAGTGTTGATCTACTTGAGAGTAGGAAGGCTCTAAGGAGGGATCTGGACAGGCTAGATCAATGGGTGGAGGCCAACTTTGTGAGGTTTAACAAGGCCAGCTGCTGGGTCCTGTGCTTGGGTCACAACTACTCCATGCAATGCTACAGGCTTGGGGAAGAGTGACTGGAAAGGTTCCAGGCAGAAAAGGACCTGGGTGTTGGTCAACAGCCAGCTGTACATGAGCCAGCAGTGTGCCCAGGTGACCAAGAAGACCAACAGCATCCTGGCTTCTATCAGGAATAGTGTGGCCTTTGGGACTAGGGAAGTGATCGTGCCCCTGTACTTGGCACTGGTCAGGCTGCACCTCAAGTACTCAAGTTCAGTTTTGGGCCCTTCACTACAAGAAGGACATTGAGGTGCTGCAGCACATCCAAACACAGGCAATGAAGTTGGTGAGGAGTCTAGAACACAATTCTTACAAGGAACAGCTGAGGGAACTCGAGTTGTTTAGTACCTGGAGAAGAGGAGGCTCAGGGGAGATCTGATCTCTCTACAACTCCCTGGAAGGAGGTTGCAGCCAGGTGGGTGTCAGCCTCTTCTCCCAAATAACAACAATGTGACAAGAGGAAATGGACTCAAGTTGTGCCAGGGGAGGTTTAAATTGGGTACTAGGAAAGATTTCTTCATTGAAAGGGGTGTCAAGCACTGGAACAGGCTGCCCAGAGGAAGTGCTTGAGTCACCATCCCTGGAGGTATTGAAATAGATGTGGATTAGTGGTTGGATTTGGCAGCGCTGGTTTAACGGTGGGAGTTGATGATCCAAAAGGTCTTGTCTAACCAAAATGATTCAATGATTCTGTGCCACTCAGGGTCCATTTCAGTATTTTTGTTTTCAGAGGCTGTACTCTGGGGGAAGCTGTTTCCTTAGGTCTACAGAAAAGGAAACTGCTAGGCAGAGATAGTATCGCTTCACCCATACTAATGAAGTAAAGTTAGTTGCAGCTGCCCCACCACAATTCTTCACACTCTGTATTTCAGCTCCTAAGTATCTTGCCACATGGCAGATCTTTCCTGCCAGCAGGATTCTCAAACGCCATTGCTGTGAGCATGGTACCCAGTGCTCAGATTATTAATGCTAAGTCTTTCTTCCTGAAGGAGCAAGGAGAAAACACACAGAAATATGGTATATGTTTTCCTCCAGACAGGGAGACATGAGGCGTGTTTGCTCTTGACCTTCTTCTGACTAAAAAACACTAGAAGGTCTGGAACAAACCACCCGCATGATTTAGCGGCAAGAACCTTGTGACAAGCGTTATTATTAAGGGAGGTTATGCTGAGGAACTGGGTGTTTTACATGATGTGTATGCACAAGTATGAATGTAAGATATTTCAGAGCATGACTCTCTGCATATATCTCTGTTTACAGACCTCCCGGGATAGCGCAGTGTCTGTGAGATTCAATTCTTCATGTATGCAAAAAACCAACCCCAAAACCAAGGTTTCTACATCTGTTCTGCGCGGGAAAAAAAAATTAAATGAAAAATGCCGTCATCACAAGTGCCACTAACACAGACTCCAGGGGAAAATTTCATTTGAGCGAGGAAACGTTGTGCTTTTGGATCCCTGCACTTCGCAGCTTCCCTGACGATTCTCTTCAAGGCCTGTGAGGCCCAGGCAGCCAGCTTGCTTCGGGCCAAATGACTGGAGCTCCTGCTATGGGCAGCAAGTGGGGGAGAAAGAGCAAAGAAATCCTTCATGCCAGCAAGCCTGCAAAAGAGGCGGCTTAACCAGCTCTGCCACACTCATAAGCGCCTTGTGGAATATTTGCTGGCCCCCTCGCACTTTGGCTATTAAGTGTGTGTGGGCTGTGAGGCCTGGAAGGACGCGGCAGCCCGCTGCTCAGAGACCACTCAGGAAAGGGAGCTTCTGGGGGCCTCGTAAAGTTTGACTCAGATGTTTGTGTCCACAGAGCTCTCTCATTTGGGTGTGCCTGTGTGGGTGCCAAATCTGGGAAGGTATGTTTGCGGGTGGGGGGTGGATGAGCAAAGGGTGGAGGGAGCTGTGGGTCTCTGCGAGACAGGCTGAATCTCTGTACTCTCTTAAGGTTGTTTGCCTGGAGTTTAGCAGAGCTCTCCTGTTCTGTGCCAGCATCTGAGCTTGTTCTGCCTGGGTTTGGCTCCTGCTATCCACACTGTTATCCAGAACTCACATTATTAACCTACAGCTGTTACCAGGTTGGGGTTTTGCTGCCCTGAAAACAGGGTTTGAGCCTTTCTGTTCCCATTCAAGCAACTGAAAAAAAGGGGGATAGGGTAACCACACAGGAAAAAAAAAAAAGCACTAGCATTTCAAGTATCAATCAGCTCTAAAAGACAACATCCTGTTTTGGGTTGGGTTTACACAGCAGCTACTCTGACAACGACACTGGCAGGAAGCGAACATCAACAGCGTTTTCTATGGGAAACTTGCTTTTTGAACCCACCATTAGCTGTGCTCTGAAGTATCTGCTCCCACCGACCCGGCCCTCGCCCCTCATCATTAAACTAACACTGCAGATGCTAAGCCTCACCCTCCTCTTCAGGGAGTTATCAGCAGGAAATGAAGTCAGCTGGAACGCTTTGTACCATCGACATTTCTCTTGCTCTGACTCTGCAGCTGCAGCGGAACAAGACTGAGAGCGCACACGCTCACATACACACGCTCACGTGCCAGCACCGGCGCGCGTAGACACAGGCTCGCGTGCCAGGCACCCCGCACCCCTGGGAGCTGATGCGAATGGGAAAGCCCCGTTACCAAAGGTGCTTGAATTAAATGAAAGTACCCAGTTATAAGTGATTCTCACTGAGCTGCCCTGGGCAGGGAGCACGAGACTCTGCTGCTTGTGCGGCAGCCACATAAAAAAACTAGGTGGTGGAGACAGTTGAATCATTTCACGTGTTCTTTTGACTGTCAGCCTGAGCCTGAGTGCTAACAACATGGTTCAGATTAACGCCCACGCTCTGGGCAAAAGCTTGTCCCTAAGCGGTGTAAATGTAGGAAAATGCTACGTAGTACAGGGAGAACTTCACCTGTGTGGCTTTGCCTGAGTGGCTCTGCTATGAGGAATGAGATCACACGGAGGTAGACCACCCTCATTCATACCAGGTGAGCCGGGGCTGGTGGGTGGTGTACAGGTAGCTAGTGTCATCTCTTGCAGCACTTGAATTTCTTTGGAGACCTTTTCTTCCGCCACTGATCTGCCTGACTTCAGAGGACAAACTGAGCATGCCTACTGACAGGCATGGCCGCATCCCATTATGTCCATGTAGTGATGGGACAAATACTTCCAGCTTCAGCCACTGACAGCTTGCTTCTAGAACGAACAATTCCTCTGTCAATCACTAGTTTTAATACACGACAAGGGTTAATATAAACAAAAGTATACAAGTCAGAACATGGGTGCTGACATGATTCCAGGTATCTGTGTGGGATACAACCATGGTTTTGATTATGTTGTGTCAGTCCTACTGCCTGTCTCTCAACTGCCTAGAAAGCGTCACCACAGCTTCCTCAGCATGCAGTGCAGGCTACGGCCAAATGGTGAGATGTTCTGACTGAAAATGGAACAGCATTCCTTGTCCCCAACAACTTATGCACAGAGGAAGCTTGCATTGCCACCATCTGTGTGGTGGCTACTAAAAAGGACTTTTAGCCAAACACCAGGCAAGTGCTAGATTGTATTTTTAAAAATACACCGATGACTGGGTCAGAAGCTAAATTCCCAAACGAACTTTGAGGATAAGAGCAAATGCTTTATGCACAAGCACACACCACCTTCTTGTGTTCAGTGAAGGTCTGCGTTGTGTGCCACTTTGTAAGAGCCGCAGCACTGCGTTGTTCGCCAGGGCTGCTTGCTATCTCCTTGGGAGGATATCTAACCAACGTTTTTAGAAACAATTTGCATGGTGGTTCTCACGTGGCACCGAGTGTTGGCACTTCAAAGCACGGAGCCCTTCAGCTTTTGCCAGAGCTGACTCACAGGTCACTCACTTCTGTCAAATGCAGCGGCAAGTGACTTTAATCACCCTGCCTGTCATTTGGATGTGGAGAGCTGGCCTGGCTCAGAAAGCAAGCAGTAGTTAGAGCGATGCTGCACAGCCTGCAAGTGTTATCTGGACAAAGAAAGGCCTCTGTTCATGGACAGACTGCACGATGTAGACAGGAAGCCTGGCCCAGCGCGTAGCTAGACTGTGTGTCTGAAGAGAGACCTTGCCCAGCCCATCCAGAAACCATGCTATCTAAAGAGAGAGCTGGCTCAGGGCAGAACCAGCTATGAAGAGAGCAGACAGAGTGCAATGACACACTAGCCAGGATGGAGACCTGGCCCGCTTTCGGGCTAAGATGCACCTTCTCCAGAGACATGGCCCCCAGACACAGCCTGAGGCCCACTGCATTGTAAACCACACTGAAATGAAGATTGTTCCATGAACTGGCCAAGCCCTGGAGGGAGTGAACTGGCTTAGTCCATGGTGAGACATTGCTGTCTATTTACCAGGGTTTTATGTAAATGAGGACATGAGTTGGAAAGGAGAACTAGTGGCTAGCAATACTTGCTTGACCTTGTTATGCAAGGATGCTGGGAGCCCCTAGACATGTTGCACCACAGCAGAGAGAATCCTTCTCCTTTCTCTGAGCTCTAGCTGAGGAAGTGAGAGAGCCTGGAGACTTACTTCAGATAACACTTTCAGAGCAAGCTGAAAGAGTTAAGGACCTTACCCCTCACCCTACAGGTTCACTCCACGCTACCCACCCAAGAAAGAGGGGATCGAAGCAAGCCCCCTTGGTTCAGTGCGAAGTGCAACACAGTCTATATGCCAGCGTGCACTGCCCACTGCAGAGACTGCTCTGCCTAATAAATCCTGTTCCCCGTGGCAGAGAGCCAATGCTATTTGCTTCCATAAATCCTGTTGAGCGCTGAATTCTCTCCCGACTCCTCAGCCCAAATGCTGCATGAAGCTGGGGTTGGGCAGCAGCACCCCTTGGTGGCTGCGGACCGGACAGCTGTGGATGTTCCAGAAGGCTGAAGGGGTGAGGAAAATTCGACAGGCTTTGGACAGGTCGTCCTCTCTTGGCCCCTGCGATCCCGCTTTATGGTTCCAGTGCTGGCAGGGGGAGTGTGGGATGATCTTCCACGCCCTGCACAAGGTTCACTTTGGCTGTCCTGCTGCAGCGGCTGCGTGTCGCCAGTAACGTGCGCCCCTCCTGGCAGAGCAGGGGTGGCCACGTTCAGCTGTACTTACACCTAAAATCCGGAACACGAAAGCTTTCCCCCCTTCTGCATTCCCTTTTTCTGAAACAAAATAAAAGACAAAAGAATTGCCAGCTGTGCTTCCCGCATCCTTTTTAATCTCCTTTCTATCCTTTCTTTTCTCCCCGTGGCACATGTCGTTATTTCCACATACTCTCTATGGCATCTCTTCTTCCCCCTGCTGACCCCACCAACCACCTCCTGTCTGTTCCCTATCACGCCCTCCTTCTGCCCTGTAAAATCAGTCATACATTCACCCACCCACCCACCCACCCACACACCTCTCTATACCACTCGTCCCTTTCTTTGACTGCACCAAGTAACCACGGACTCACACACACCGCCCCCGGGCTCTTGAGGGCAGGACTGCTTGAAAGCAGAAAAAAAACAGGGTGAGGAGAGAAAAGAGGAAGCTACAATGTCTCTGTTTTAGCTAGTGAAATCTCTAACGAAAAGTTTGTTGCATTTTGCCTTCCTCATCCCCCTCTCTTCCCTAAGCTGCTTCCTCCACACCATTTTCATCCCTTTCTTCATACTTGCTCCCCTCCCATAGAACACTTTCTCTCTTTTTCCCTTCACCACACTCCAGCCCCTCATCCAAACATGCTGTGCAATCCTACACACACGACGACCACCCTCCACGCAGCCTCCTCTCTCATAAGGCGCTCCCTTCCTTGCTCTGTTTTGCTCCTCAGCACTCTGCCCTGAAAGATCTTGCCCTGTATCACAAAACTGTGGCTGCCTGGATCGCCTTTGCTGCTGGAGCGGTCGCTGCCTGCAGGCTCAGCTGCCTACCCAAGCTGAGTGGCTGTACATCGGACAGTCAGAGAAGACTTTGGGTTTGGTTTGGTGGGGGTATTGTTTAAAATTTGTGTTTTGGTTATAACAAAATGGGTTTCTCCTTAGCATGGCCTGGAGAGGACAGCAGTTGAAGGCTCTGTGTGTCAGTCCCCTGGAGGGAAAGCTGGGCAAGGGGGAATACTGAAGGGAAAAATCAGAGAACCACAGGACGTTAGGAGTTGGAAGATACCTCGAAAGATCATCTAGTCCACCCCCCTTCCAGAACAGGATCACCTAGACTAAATCACACAGGAACACATCCAGGAGGGGTTTGAATGTCTCCAGAGGAGAAGACTACAGAGCCTCTCTGGACAGCCTGTGCCAGTGCTAAAAATGATGGTGTCCTGCCTGCATGCGGCAACGGGACATGGTAAATGGTAGGGGAATAGTAGGGGGTGAGTGTATGGGGTGCTTTCCTTCCTCAATTCCACCCAGCAAAATGATTCTTCTGGCCTACTGTGAGCTAAGGAGCAGCTGGGGGCAGGTGGCAGCCACGCAGGGCTAACGTGGGTTTCCCTGCGCTATGGACATCGTGCAGTCACACTCGGGAAGATTCAACTGGAACAACGCTGAACGTAGTCAGTGCTGCCCCCCTTGACAGCGCCTCTTTATGCCAGTCTGGCCGAGGTGCCTGCAGACAAAACGGGGTACACCTCAGCGATTAACGCCCCCGAGGCCCGGGGGATGTTCAACCAGCGGAACCAGGTCCTGCAGAGCGGCTGGCCTTGGCGTACGTCCTGCGGCTTGTAACTGCCGTGACATCAGCTGTGCCTCTTGCCAAACGGCCGCACGGGCTCCGGGCAGACCCTGCCTGCCGTAGTCAGGCGCCAAGGCGTTCCCCGAGGAAGGCGGGACGCAAAGCCCCGGCGTGGCGCAGAGCCAGCCTTCTGGCATCGGGGGGTGCGGGCGCCGGCAGCCCCGCTACCGCCCTGTGGATGTGACCGGCTGGCTTCCCCGGGCAGGAAAGACAAGCCAGGGGCGCTGCCGGGCACCCTGATGACGCCATGACCCACACCGGGTCACTCAGACGCTGCAAAAACGTCCCGGCTCCACGCGAGTGGGTGCCAGCGGGATCCCGCCCGCAGGCACGGCACGGCACGGCACGGCACGGCACCGCACCGCACCGCAGCGCAGCGCTACCCGAGGTACCGGCACCCGCGCCCCCCACCGTCACGGGTACGTCAACATGATTGGCGGAGAGTTCTGACTAGGCCTTTCATTGGCTGCCGGGTTATCGGTGGCCCCGCCCCTTCCCTCCCCGCCCCTCCCGACCCGGTGGCGAGGGCAAAGTTGTCAAGAGTTGTTTACCACCGACGAAAGCTGTGGGTCTTGTCCCGCCCCTTCAGCAGCTCTCATTGGCTGAAGGGACCGGGCATCGCGATCTCATTGGCTGGCAGCGGTCGGGCTGATTTCCCACTCGTAAGGCCGACCCCGGCGTGCCCTCGTTAGCGAGGGAGGGCGAGCAGGGGTTGTTCCGATTGGCGGAGGGCGGAAGGGCCCGCCTCTCCCCGCGCGGGGCAGCGGGCGCGAGGGAGGGCGGCAGTGAGGTCCGGCAGTTGGTGGCGGCCGGGGCCTGGGGTGCCATGGCCGGGCTGCTGTTCCTGTGCGCGGCGGCGGGGCTGTTGCTGCTGTCGCTGCCCGGCGGGGCCATCCCTCCGCCGGAGGAAGCGGCGCGCATGGCGCGCTTCGTGCTGCACAGCTGCGACTGGGGCGCGCTGGCCACGCTCTCCACGCAGGACGGGCTGCGCGGCCGCCCCTTCGCCAACATCTTCTCCATCAGCGACGGGCCCCCCGGGCCGTCCCGCGGCAGCGGCGTCCCCTACCTCTACCTGACCGACATGGAGATCTCCGTGCAGGACCTGGAGGTGAGCGGGCCCGGCTAGCCAGCCTGCCCGCGGGCAGCGCCGGGCGAGGCGGGCTTTTGCCCCCGGGCGCGGGGTGGGTGTCCCCGCAGCACCGGCTGTGCCGCTGGCGTGTGCGAGCGGTGACCCCCCACCCGCCACCGTCGGGAGGGTCGGCTCACCGGGAGGTCACCGTAGCGGCCGCCGGGCCGCTCACACAGCGACGCGCTCGCTCTTCGCAGTCGCCTGGGCCTCCCCGCCTCCGCGGCGAGTGGTGGCCGGGAGCCCTTTCGCCGGGGTGGGGGGTGACGCCGGCGCTGTCGGTGTAACGGCGCTCGCTGCTTGTTCCAGGGGCGCCACCGCACCTGTGTGGGGCTCTCGGGGCGGTTGGACGAAGCGCGAAGCGCTGCTGTGCCCCTTGGCGCTGGGTGTGTGGGCCGCCCGGGCAGCTCCTGCTCGCGGTGGTCGGAGAAGTTGCTGGGCGGCACCGGGTGGCTGAAGCTTCCAGGGGCGGTGGCCAGAGGGATGAGGGGGCAAAGGGTATTTGAACAGGGAGAAAGTCACAAAAAAACCCAACCCCCTCCAAAAAAAAGCCCCATAATCAAAAGGACTGGAAATGGGCAGTGTGGGGTTTGGGCAAAGAGGGGTCTTACAAGGGCTACTGAAGGAATAGTAAATAAATCTCTGGAGCTTACTGCCAAGGCAGTTGCGCCGCAAAAGGCAAGAGATTGGCACGCTCAGCCCCTGGGTGGGTGTTGTTGGCCTTGTCTCGGACCTTTTGCTTGGCTGTGGTCAAGAGAGTTGGCTAGAAGGTTAGGGAGGTGGTCTTTATTGAATTCACAGAATGACAGAATTGTAGATGTTGGAAGTGACCTCCAGAGATCATCGGGTCCAACCCCCCTGCCAAAGCAGGTTCCCTAGGACATATCACTCAGATAGGTGTCCAGATGGGTCTTGGATATCTCCAGAGATGGAGTCTCCACAACTGCCCTGGGCAGCCTGTGCCAGGGCTCTGTGTCACCCTCACCATGAAAAAGTTCTTCTGCAGATTGGTGTGGAACTTCCTGTGCTCCAGCTTGAGGCCATTGCCCCTTGTCCTGTCCCCACAGACCACTGAGAAGAGGCTGGCCGTTTTCCTCTGTGTCCCACACTTGAGATATTTACAAACATTGATCAGGTCTCCTCTTAGCCTTCTTTTCTCAAAGCTGAACAGCCCCAGTTCCTTCAGCCTTTCCTCACAGGGGAGATGCTCCAGACCCTTAATCATCCTTGTAGCCCTTCTCTGGGCTCTCTCCAGAAGATCCCTGTCTCTTTTTATACTGAGGAGCCCAGAACTGGGTACAGTGCTCCAGGTGAGACCTGATTAGGGCAGAATAGAGGGACCCCTTTTGTTCTGGCAGCTATTACAGTATTAGGAAAACAAACAAGCCCTAAACCAGTGTAAAGTTTTCAGACCTTTTTGTTCATTCCCTGTTACATTTTGTATTGTTCCATTAAAATAGACAAATTGTATCTCTTCAGTACTGTAGAAGGCCTAATTTATCTTGTATAGTATATCCTTCACAAGGCTCCCAAAGAGATCCTTATTCTGCTGTCACGGGGCATAAGGGTCTGTCTGACTGTGACAGTCACGTGTAATGCTGAGGTCTTGTAGGAGATCGTGCTGAATAATCATGAGTCATCTTTTTTTGTAGTTGAGCAACTTCCTATCTGTCAAGTGGTTCCTCAGTTCAGCAGTATTCGGGGGGGGGGGGGGGGGGGGGTTCCTTTTGAGACAAGCTCTTCTCATGAATTTTCTCATTAAATTTCTCACAAACTTTCTTTGTTGGGAGGCAATGAACTCCACTACTTGACATTCTGCAGTAGGCGATCCTGTTTGGAACCAATACTTTTCAAGCTGTGCTCGCCAAATTATGTTTGGAAAAACAGTCCTATACAGATTCTTTAACTCTTCAAGCGTCTTCCTTAAATACTCGGGATTTTTTAAACCCAACTTTAAAAATTCAATTTAAACATCAAAAGAGATGACCAGTTTGGTGGCAGCTGGGGGGCCTGTTTTGATGGGGAGGGATGATGGTTGATTGTTTTAAATAATTTTATCAACACTGGCAAAACCCATTTAGTTACCTTTCATGCAAACCTTTGTCCTTCCACTAGAAGTAACTTAATGGAGTTCACTGCATGCCCTTGTCTTCTGTGAAGTCCCATATGTGTGGAAATTGAGGTATATCATTATTTGAATGCGAAACAGCTAAATTGGATATTGAAGTCAGAGTTTTAAGGAGTGCAGTTTTGTGAGGTTTGTGTTCTGTCCAACAAACCTGAGCACGCTTCTCAGCTGGGCTTTCCTTCAGATTCAGAGCACATCTAAGCAGCCTTTCAGATACAGTTAGGAAAAGCTGATATTCAGCTTTGTTCTTTTAACCAGTACTATGTGCTCCGTAGTGTTCCAAATGCTGAAAGTAATGGTGGGCGTGACTCTCTTTTTTCTGGCAAAGCTGTGTAAAGCTCTTACCTGACTGCTTGTGTTCCAGATCAATGCAAATGCCTCCTTAACTGTGTCCTTGGCACAGACTCCTTACTGCAAGAAGCACAAATACGATCCCCAGAATCCTCTCTGTGCCCACATAATCTTCTGTGGGAGTATCGTAAAGGTAAGCAGGCGGGAGCGGACGCTGGACAGGGTTGCATGCCTCAAATAGTCTTGTTTAGTGGGTGGAGAAGAGAAAGGTTGGAATTTCTGTGTGAAAGTGCAAGAAGAGATGTATGTGTTGTGGTACCAGGAGGCTGGCTCATAGTTTGCGTGAGGAAAATGAAGTTACCATGTGATGCTGGCAGGCACCGTGCTGGCATGTCTTTGGCAAGAATCTTGGGAGGACGATACTGTAACGAAGGAAAGCTCCCTCATTCCTCTAGACCTGTTTGAAGCTAAGAAGTCTAAGACAACTCTCTTGTGAATGAAGGGTGAAGGCTTTTCCACCTCTTTTGCTCGGTTCAATTATTTGATCCCTGCAGTATGACATAGGCACTTACAAAACTTCACTGAAGCAAGTATTAACCTCAGCCCTGAAGTTCCAGGGACAGAAAAAGTGTGTTGCATTACCTGGCAGCGTTGCTGCTGGGGCAGTATTCTTTCCTGCACCAGTCTTTTGGTATCCCATAGAAGGAATTTAGGACTGCATGTGTTATTAGTTATCTTAATCCTTTTATTGAGGATAATGATTGAGGATGAGGACTAATCATAATTGTTCTCTCTTATGTGATAGTCTAAATTCTCATTTGGTGTTTTCACACCTCAGATATTTGCACATTACACGGCAGCAATCCTTTAATTGCTGTCATGAGTTTCTCATCAATAACAGAATTGTTTAATTAGTTCCTCCTGTACTATACCCAGAACTCTAACTTGTTGATTTAACTCTTAAACTGTTTTCACACTGTATATCAAGTGCTGTCACACATTTTGGCTTCCCTTCTCCTGCAGATTCTGTTGTGTCATCCTATTTGTGTGCATACATGTGTGAGCATCTGATTTGGATATGTGTGTGTCTGGTTGAGTGAGCTGGTGCAGAGAAGCTAATAAAGCACCTAAAGCACTGCACTGTAGTAATTCAGCAAGAATCCACGCTCCCCTGTTTTGTGATTTGTTGAAAAACTTATTCTTATGTTGCTGAAGTACTTCCTTGCTTATGTTTGCTTTAAAAGCACCCTTTTCATTTAACATCAACTACTGTGCAGTTTTCACCTGTCTCGTATGCAGTTGCTGTGCACCACACTGAAGGTGAGTGGACTCTGGCACAGTAATGAGTCCTCTGGGACAAGGCATGGCTAGACTGAAAAGAGCGTGCTGCAGTCAGCAGTGGGTTTTTATTTTGGGGTGGGATTTGGGTTTTTTTTAGCTACAATTTGTCTTTGTGTGACTGTACCTTACTGTAGTATTTTGCTGGTTACTCTCTAGGTAAATGATTCGGAAGCAGGCTTAGCAAAAAAAGCATTATTCAGTCGCCACCCTGAAATGGAAACTTGGCCTAAGGATCATAACTGGTTCTTTGCCAAATTCAACATCACCAATATTTGGGTCCTGGACTACTTTGGTGGATTGAAAATTGTGACACCAGAAGAATATTACAGTGTCAAGCCTTAGTAAGTACTTAAGTTTTGCATGCCTAACTCTCATTAGATTGAACCTGTGAAACTTATTAACAATATATCTTATATTACAGTAACAATATATCTTTTATATTAACTATATATCTCTTTTGGTTTTATACACGTTTATGTCTTTTTCCCAAGTAGCCTGCTGGAAGCAGCACCGAAATCGTAAGATATGTTTGAATATCTTCACCTACTTGATGATCAAGTATAGTATCTATATTGTTTGTGGTTAACTGCACTTGATACCTCAGCTTAAATACAGTTTCTTGGGAGGAAGGAGTCCTGAGAGTAGGCATTGTCACTGTCCTCTGAGCTGATTGCAAGACAGATGATGTTTGGTCTAAGAGTTAGAAGTAGCCAGGCAATTCAGCATGTTTGAAGCTGTATTAATGGGACAGCAGCAATATGGCTTTATTTTTTTTTAATTGCTTTTGAATCTATTATTATAATAATGAAAATAAAGAACTTGTAGTTTATTGTTCACATAAAACTTAAGTCTTCAAAACTTTCAAATACAGTTTGCACAGTCCACACATATGCATTCAATTTCACTCTTATGCTTACTCCTTGTAGGTGGAAGAAGATCCTTGGTGATGCTGATACACAAGTGGATTACCTTGGCTGTTTCACAAAAGAATTTTTAAATTTTTTTGATGTATTGCAGAGCTGAATTAATAATGCAAAAAAATCTAACACTTTGCATTGTTAATGAGCATCTGTAGCCCTTCTGAAGCAAACATAAATCCTCACTAAGTAGCACAGTGTGAATCATGTCGTATCCAAAAACCTTTGCGCATAAGCCATAATTAAATTTTATTCCCTGGACGTGATTCTGGAAGGATGTCTGGCTGTTGACAGTCTTCATTCAGAAGGGCTGTGTTTACTGAGAACTAAAGGATTAGTCCAGTTCTAAACCTTGCAATGCCTTAGTTAAATAATATCTGTTTGTGAGCACTTTCCAAATTTATTTTAGTTTTAATACCCATTTAGTTTAGACCTCTCATGGCAGAGCATCACAGGATGCCTCGTCTGACTGTGGAATGGAAAGCATTGCTTGTATTACGACGGCAAATGATAAGCAAAGTTCCCAAATTCTGTTAAGAATTTTCTTTGCACGCTAATACTCTCACTTGTTTGAGCCATTTTTCTATCTTGCTACCTATATTGAATGTGCTGTAGAACACGATTGTTTCTATGCAAAGTGTACGTATACCTCATGGTAAGTTCTTGGTAACTCTTCAGCTGGCAGTGTTTGTATGCCCTGACTCTTTTAGGTAATACCTAAAGCACCTGGCTTTAGCATGAGAGGAGTAGTGGCTGGTAAATTCAATGAGAATGATGTAAAGGGTAAACGTTTTCTGATTCTGTAATCTCAGTTTTGTTAGTCTGATCAAATGGCAAAGCGACAGCTTTTATTACCCTCAACAGCAGAACTGAGCAGGGGTTTTTTGTTGTCTTGGAAGCCTCACACAAATATCTTGGGTTGGTCACCCAGAAGTAAGAAAGAAGCAATACAGTATGACACAGATGATTTATGACTTGTAGAGAATGAAAAGTAATGGGAAGTGTGCATAATTAATTCTCTGCTACAATAAGCCACGGGCAACCACAAACACCAGATTAACACCTTTTTATGTCCTCTCTCATCTCCCATGTGCCAAATTCCCAAATATCCAACAGGGATTATGAGCAATAAAGTTGATCTTTACAATAAGCAAGTATTTCTAGTTGACAGAATAAAGAATGTGGGAATTTATATTCCTTAGAGGCAGAGACATATGTAGAACAGTGAAATTCATCTTATCAAACCAGCTCTGTTTAATGTCGTTAGGGTATCGCTATGTTTCTCAAACACTGGAATGATTCGTGGAAACGTAGTTGAAGCTATTTACTAAATTTACCTAGTCTGCAAGAGGAGAAAAGGTACTTGTTACTTTATTAAACACATTCTGTTCTACTATTTGAAAGCTAATTTAGTGTGAAAGAAACTTACAGGAACAATTTATGTTGGACAGACAACACTAACATTGAAGATGAACTCAGAAAATATCTTTATACAAGGCCTAACAATTGTGAAAACACAAATGATCCTCTGGTACAGACTTGCTCCTTCCCCTGGGGACACCTGAATGCATTACATATCACTCCATAACTTCTGATGTGTGAAGCTGATGATGCTGGGCTTTTTTAAAAATTAAAGTATTTTTTGACAAGTGGTGTTGAGTGTTATTTATTGCACGTTGAAGAATGCTCCTCTCCCTCACCCTGCCTTTCACCCAAGTTCCCTCTCTCCAGACTTCTCGGTTCATTGTCACGCAGGAGTCTTTCACGCTTGCCAGGTGAAACACCCTTGTGACACCTGGCTTTCCCTCCTTGGATGAAACAAGCAACTTCATGTTTCACTTTCTTTTCTGCATCTAATCTGTGAAATAAAACATCAGATAGTAACAGTGGAGTTTCTGAAAATGAATGCAAGGAAGCCTTACTTGAGCATGTCTTCTGGCTAGGGTTAAATGGATTTCTAAATGAGTGTGTCACTGGCAGGCAGGTTTTTGGGCATCCCCGGGACCACAGGGCTCCATCCTGTCTAATGGTTACTTGGGAAGACAAATGCCAATACCCTAAATGTACCCGTCCTGCTTCTTTCCCCAGCTTTATCTGTTAAGCATGACATCATACAGACTATCTCTTTGGCTGGTTGGGCTCAGCTGTCCTGGCTGTTTTGTGCCACTGCTCCTTGTGCACCCCCAGCTCGCTGGCTGGTGGCCAGGGTGGGAAGCCACAAAGGTCTTGATGTTGTTTAAGCAATAACTAAAGCATGGGTGTGTTATCAGTGCTGGTTTTATCACAGATTCAGAACGCAGATGCACACAGACTACTATGAAAAAAAATATCCAAGCCCAACCCAGTACACCACCTTTAAAAGAATCACTCTTATTTGAGGGCTTGGTACAGAAGAAAGCTTGTTTTGTTTCTGCATGTCTTGTCAGATTTGATGTTCCCATTCATACCACCAATTACTGAGTCTTTCTCAGTCCCTGCCCCCCTGTGCTACGATAAGGGGGAAGAAGGGAGTGAAATCACGACTAGAGTGAAGTCTGCTATGAGGGGAGCTGGGGGGGGGGGGGGAGGGGGCGGCGTGGGGAGGTAGAGGTGTTTTAAGATCTAGAAAAGGAAAACAGCTCATGAAGAAGTAACCAAGAACCCCATTTTTTCCCAGTCCCTGCCCCCCTGTACTGTGAGCAGGGGGAAGATGGGAGCAAAATCCTGACTAAAGTCTGCTGAGAAGGGAGTGGAGGGGGGAAAGTGTTTCAAGATCTGGTTACGTTTGTTTTAAGATCTGGTCAAGCTGCCGACTCCGTTTTCACTGTTCTTTGTGGTGTAGTGTAATAAAGTAGAGAGTTTTCCTTCTTCACTCTGTTGACTCTGTTTTGCCCACGTCATTGCTGACAGTGATCTCTCCCTGTCCTTATTTTGACTCCTGAGCCTCTTTATATGCATTTTGTCCCTTATCCAACTGAGAAGGGGAGTAATAGACTGACTTTGGTGGGCGTTTGGCCTCTAGCCAGGGCTAACCCACCACAGAGATGAAGGGCTTTTTTGGTAACATTTCATCCTAAACAGTTTTGTAATGATACTGCATTATATTGAAACAGTTTTAGATCATACAAATTTCTCTGCATTTGAAATTTGAGAGGACTCCAGGCAGATCTTTCTTCTGGAAAGTGGTGAACAACAGACTGGTTAAGGTACACGTACTGAGCTGGATTTGAGGGTTCATTGGAGAACAACTATCTGGAGTTGTACCTGTGGGTCTCATTGAACACTTGGGTAAAGAGATTTTTGGATGTAGAAGTGGAATGTAAGGTAGACTAGGGTATCTCTTGTTTTCTCCTTTAGTAGTAGGTGTGGAAATGTTAGTATCACTCACTCAGGAAAGTCATCAGCTTTTGTCCTATTTCTCCTCACCTTTTCTTCTCCCTGTGCTCACCTTTGTCTTATTAGACTCATTCAGGAATTTGCTTGTGAGCGTGTTTCATTGTTCCTAATGCCCAGAAGTAATATTGTAGCTTAGAGTAGAAGAGGCCGAGTGTAAGAAATTAATTCAGCTGTAAACAATGAATCAGCATTTTGACTTGTGGCTATACATACCCTCTACCATGGCACATGAGCATGTTCTAAATAGTAATGAAGTCACTCTCCACACCCAGGAAATTAACTATCTCCACTCACAGGCAAGAATCTGAGACACAGTGTAACCTTAAGCACCTTAGGAAGGCATGGGGTGTTTTTTTAACTGGGAAACTACATCAGGATAATCTCAGCTTGTTTCTCTAACTGTACCATCATGTTTTTCCTTTGTCTACTAATCTTGCTCAGTGATGTGTTTGTGTTTCTACCTCTTGATTTTCAATCTCTTTGTTGTATTTCAACGTAAGGCTTGCTTCCTTGCTTCCTTGCAACATGCTACATTATCGCAGAATAGAGCCTACGTGTATCAGGTGTCAGTTTAATCCTTTATTCAGTCCTATCCTGAATTAATTTCTTAGATCTATAATGTTGTACTTTCACAATAAAACACAGGGGTAGCTCAGTAAGAATATTAGATTGATACAAAAAGTATTAATCATAACTTGATGGATTTACTTGCAACAGGTTTTTTTCCTGAGTAACACCACACTGATTCAAACATCTAACAAGCTGTTGTATTCCTGTTGAACACAAGAGGGTACCATTGACCCGCAGTCGGGTTGACTGTTGACAGTGTTGTACTGTAACTTGGCTATTGGAGTCATCATAACTCAAAGATGCTGGAAAAGCATACGACAGGGGGCATGATGAGAACAAATTCTTTTTCCACGGTGCTTTACATTACGAGTGCCTTCCTCCATAAACGCAGCAGCCTGCTGGCTGCTAGAAACGAGGCATTCATCATCTATTTTGTGTTTTGCAATTGTTTTGCACTACAGAGTGTTCAGAAGTAATATCCATGAAAATGATTTAAAGGTTTGTAAATTAAGAAACTCGAGTAAAAGAAAAGGAGACAGGTATAGAATGCCTCAGAACATCAACCAAGAACAACAACCTCCAGGCTCAATAGTTTTTATTTCTCTCAGTACTGACTAACTACAGCAATCTAAAATAAAGGTGTTTGTTAGCATGATGATGCTTTGCCTAGGCTGATCTAAACCACCTGACTCTGACTTGTACTTTCCCACAGCTAATCAATGCTGTTGGAGATGGGTGGTTTGAGCAGTGGTTTGGAGTGCCTTGACTGTGTGCAGGTGTTTGGGTGGTGAAGCAGAGCTGGGAAAAACTTTGACGCTTCCTCTGTTTGCCTGGGACTTGTGCTGGAGCTTGGACCTTTGTCGTTTGCATGGTCCCACCGACTTCACCTCAAACCTGTCTCAGCTGTGGTTGGCCCTGGTTGCTGTCATCCAACCCGTTCTTCTTGCCCAGGTACTGTGGGGCTGTGTATTGTGGTGGTTGGGCTGTTGCTGACCCTGCCAGCTCTCCTGCTCTGGAGGAGCTGCTGGCCTGTGGTGCTCCCTGGTACCTGCTTTTCCCTGCTGGGAAACTCAGTCCTGGGGCAATTCCCAGGGCTTTTTGATTTAAGAACTTTGGTTTTGTCTAGAGGCTTTCTTAGAGTCTTTGTGTTGAGTATTGCAGGGTAGTGAGAGCAGAGCGTAAGGCTCGTTTGTTCAGGCTGGTAGTTGGTGTTCTTTGTAGCCTGGTTTTCTGTGGAGACCAGATCTGTGTTGTCTGGATGCTTGCTTCTGTCAGATTTTTTTGACCTGGTTTGATTTAGATTTTGAACCAGATAGTGGGACCCCGAAGCCACAAAGTGCCTATGTATGTTATGACAATTGGGAGCTCAGGAGAGGAAACAAAACCCATTTAATGTATATTTAAGGTATAGAAGTTATGCTTTTAAAAACTTGGGACTTTAACTGTGCTGGTTGCAGAGCTGGCTGGAGTCTTCTGGTTGACTGGTGCCAGTTATGCAGTTAGTATCTGAATTGATGACACTTTGTATTATTTAGGGGATATTTTCTTTTTACTCAAAGAACCTGATGGCTCTAGTGATTGTTCTGACTTATTTTTCTCCCTCCACCTCTTCATGCCCCAGACAGAGAAGCCTTAACAATTAATTCCCCGTTACTCTTTGCTCCTGATTCCTGTGGCTGTCAGGCTTACTCTTGCATACAACTCCTCCAATTTAAACTAGAGATGGCATACTTATGGCTGGAGGTCCAACAACTGCTGCAGGTCTTGTTGATGTGGGGGAGTGTCTCCCTCAAACTCAGTAATGTGGTTGCTGTACCCATACAGGTCTAGGGCTACTTCATGTTAGTTTTGCTCCTGCCGCTGACTCAGATTGTAACTTTACTCATTCAGCACTCTTACTTCTTATATTTTTATAGATAAAGGAAAGAAAAAGAAGATAGTAGTTTGCATGGTTCATGTAAAACACTTGTAAACCTTTAGATGTTTAGTTTTCTAAAGAAAAAACCCACAAAAATCCAGGATGACTTCTAGTTGCTACAAACGCAGAGTAACTTGACAAACCTACACAGAGAGTGTACGTGGGCAAGCATGGAGGAAGACAGACTTTCAAGAAATACTAGGTAGTATGTATGTGATTGTATGTGTAAGCATGTATATTTATGGGAAAACACTGAAGATACTTATAATGTTTCACGCCAATGGAACCTCTTAAACACTACCTGGTATTAAAAAGGAGCTGTCTCTAGATTGAAATGAAGCAATTGTGTAGGGATAAGAAATAGAGAAATAACTGCACAAAACTTGTAGTATATGTTTATAAGAACCTTGTATAATTCTGTACAGCTGTCATGTAGCCAAAACAAGTTGCCTAATCAAGCATGAATTGTATTTTTTTTAATTTAGGTGCTTAAATGAATTCTAGTTAATTTAATTAAGTTCTCCCCCAGACAAGCATTTGAAAAACGTAGAGGAGGTATATGTTAGGGGTGAAGAGGACAAGAAAATAAAGGAAATTAAGATAATTGATACAGGTCTTAAAATCTACCTTCATGATATTTTTATATTCACGAAAGATACAACTTTATCAATCCATTACAGTCTATAGGGCCATGCAAGAAAATGCTGAAGATGTTTTTATATTTATAAATAGCATTTCCAGAATGTGTCTTTAGTGGTAAAATTCCTGAACTCTTCTAGATATAAAAGCAGCAGTGTCTTCAGTGCATCTGAAAATCAAACAGCTCTAGAGCAGATCACACAGGCTTCATGGGGAGGAAAGAATTGGGCATTACATGTTCAGTAGTCTCCAAACTTAGTGTTCAGAGAGGGTATGTGTTAAGTTTCTTCTAACATCTCCTTTATAGGTTTCCAAAACCCATGCTGCACTGAACATTTTTAAAACTGAAGCAGGAAGGGGGGGACTGCTAGTCACAACTCCCCTGCCCCCCCAAATAATAAATAAGACTTCTTTCTTATGGCACTTTCAGGGCATGTTTATCATCTCCCATAGGAAACACACACTCATGGTCGTGTTCATCTTTATGGTGCACAGGTGTCTGGTTTTTGTTGTTTGGTTTTGGTGTTTTCTTTCTCTCTTCGGATGTGGCAGAGTTTCTATTTACACAACGCAGCTGCAAGGAGTAGCAACAGTCAAGTGGGGTTTGTTTTGTTTTTTTTTTTTTTTTCCTTGGAAAAGCAGTGTTTTCACACACAGAGGGGAGCAGTTGTAGCAAGACCAACTTGTCTTGTCTCCCTGTTGGGAGCTGCAAAGCAAGACCTGCAGTTAGACCCTGTCTTCTTTCCAGCTCTCTGTGATGCTGGCAAAAGTGCGGGGCAGGGGCTAATCCTCTTGGAATGCAGCAATTATCACTAAATAAGTATTAATTGCTGCATTCCAAGGGGATTAACACAGTCGAACCCAATTATAGCACAGTGAAGCTTCACTGTAAGGCACTGCAGCGCACTGAAACGCGGTGAAGCAACGTGGGACTGTCAGTCCACAACGATTTGTCAATAAAAATTGTGGGATTACACGTAGCAAACAGCAGACTTTCCCTTTTCCGTGTATTAAGTCTACTGTGTGACTGGCATTCCTTGCTGGGGGCTGCAGCCTGCTCACGGGAGAAAATCGTTGCTTGTTTAACACCCGTTATCTTTGCGTGAGCATCTCCAAAAAAGGATTTTGCCACTTGTTGAGTTGGTTCTGGCCAGGCAGCCGGCACTCCCCGCTGGATCGGGGCCAGGCTCTGCAGCCTGCCTGGGCTGCCCCAGCTCTGCAGCCGGCTGGCTCCTCCGTCAGGTGATGTAGGTATTAATTTGGCCTGCGAGTGCAAACCGTATCAAATAGGCTTAGGAGAACTTTTGATAGCTGACCTGCTCTCAGTCCCAGCAGTCCGTGGTGATGATTACAGGCGAGCTCTCTGCGGTAGCAAAGCATGAGCCAGAGGGCAGTGTGTAGTTATTTTTTTAATCGTCAGCTTGACTGTGGTGTGAGTTTGTTTTTTTAGTTTTCATTTATTTCCTCTTAAAACTGCAAACCCTGCTTTTTTTTTTTTTTTCCCCACAAAGCATAACCGGTAAGCATGAAAAGGGGATGCTTCTGGGAATGAATCAGCCCCTTGCATTAGAGCTATTCCATGATTTCTTGTGTCCGGAGAAAGAATGGCATATTGATGCACAGAACCCGCTGAATTCAGGCCTTGTCTATTTTATGGAAGGTGTTATCCTTGTGGATAATGAGCTGCACCTTAACTAGCGTTAAGCAAAACTGAATTGCACTTGGGGACCACTTCAATTCCCTGACCTGTTCTGTGTCAGGAACCATAGATCAAATCCTGCAGTCTTCCCAGCGCAGGTAATTCTTGAAATGTGCTTTCCTCCACCTGTATGTTTAGATAAAGAGTCAAGTTTAGCTGAGAGCTTTTCTTAACCCGGCAGGAGGGTTTTATGTCTCCACAGTGGCCTTGTCTGTATTGAGAAAAATAGCTGCTGGTTCAGCCGAACTGGTGTTAGCATTCATTTCTAGTCTGGCGTTAACAAAGTTCTTGGGATCTGACTGAAGTGAATAAACTGAAACCTCAGTATGGTTTAAACTGTTGGTAAAAGTGTGTGTATGAGATTGCCTAATGCACAGCGTGAGCAGAAGGTGCCAAAGCTTTTCCTATGCCATGTAGTTCCCAGAGACGCAAAGACCAAAAAGGCTGAAAAGAAGTCGATGTTCTAAGGAGATCATTCCTCATTGTGTAGTTGCAAGCTGCATGAACACAGAAAAGCCTCTTTCTAGAGCAGAGACCACTTCCCCTTTATCTTTTTCTGTACTCCTTGACTGCATGTCATTTGCATCTCCCATGCCGTGCTTGTTGTGAGAATAATTCGTAATGCAAGCGTGAGTCCTCTTTTCTATATGTCTGTTGTATTTAAATTATAATGATAAGCTTGCCTTATTTCAAAAGCTGAGGGACGGGGAGGAGAGAATTTCTAGGGGCACTGTCATGCAAAGCCGTTTTCTGACTCTACCCACACTTCTAAATGAAGTCCATATACTCTATTTCTCTGACCTTTCCCTATCTAGACATCAAAACACACTGGGCCAGCTGCTGTTCTCCAGTGTGCCTACTGTTGCCATTAATCTCCCTTTCTTATACAGCTCTTCATTCCTTTTCCTTACCTTTGGCCTCAACTCCTTATTCAAAGTGATAATTTGCTGGCTTTCTGCCGGAGGGAGAAGCTATGATCAATAACAGGAGGAGACAAGGGTCAGCAGAATAGTGATGAGCAGTGCCATTTGCTCTTCTGAAAACACCGTTACCCAAAAATATCAATAACAAGTATGATATTATTTTAGCTTTTGGATAAGGTGTCAGTGAGATTTAGGCAGCTTGCAGGGGGAGCAGGGATCTTTTTCTTCTTACTAATTTCTTATTTCGGCCAATCTTCTTTTTTGTGGGGTAGCAACATAAAGGACTCTTAAACAGCTCCCGTTGGAATATAGGCTGCGTACCAAGGCAGAGCCGTTTCTGGGACTAATGACACCCCTTTCAGCTTCAATGCATGGTGGCTTTCATGGGCAGTGCTTTGCCCTTCACCCAGCAGCAAGCCCGTCTCCAGCCTTTCCTTGCAGCTTTTGGGGTAGAAGAGCTACAAAGGAAGCCCTTCCCAAGGCTGGGGGAGAGCACAGGCTCAGCAGTACTGCCTAGGTATTGCAGAGTAGAATGCAGTGCTGGGGTTTTGATACTAGTAATACCAATAATAATTTTGGTATTGGTACAATATACAATAATTATTAAATAAAAGCATAATATGAATTGTATTAGCCTTCATTACTCCAGCCAGCAGTATGGCAAATTTCTTGGTCGTCTTCTTCCAAGAACTTCAATTTACTTTGCTTTCAAAGGATTATAAATCCTTACTTCTTATACATGCAATAACTCTCACCCTGCCAGTTGTCTTCATATTACTGGGAAATAGTATTACCAGTCCTGTTCCTGTACCTGCTGGGGATGCACATTCCTCTTTTTCTTTGTTTTCTAAGAATTAGAAATGGCAAAGGAAAAAAAAAAAGCAATTACTCATTAGGATACTTGTGCTTCCTCACAGCCTAAGCTCTAATACGGAAATGTTTTAATAGTATTGCAATTGTAAACACTTATCAATCTTCTCTTGAGCCAACTGTACTTTGATTGGGGAAGGGAGGGTTGAGTTTTAGGCTTCAATATGCGTCAAAGTCATGCTCTCAAGCTCTTCTCATTCACAATTGTCTAAAATGTACTTTTTATTTCTGTTCATAAATATGGAAATTTTCATTTGTTCATATTTGAAAAGAGCACAATAATGTCAAATTTCTTCCAAAGTAAGAGTTGGCAACACTGTGTCAAGTGGTATGATTTTTCATACAAATGCCCAAACGCTTTGCTGGAGAAATTGCTTCTGTCCAGTATCTCCTCATCCAGATTTTATCTTTCTTGATTTCATCTCATTATGCAGGGTTTTTTACTCCCTTCTGTTGCGCTGTGTGAATCCTTTTATTAGCTGTTCCTGCTTCTTAATAATAACACAGTGAGAAATGTTGAGGAGAAAGTACCCCTAACCACACCTTGGATCTCCCCTTTCATTTTTTCCCCTTACGCATTGAAAAATTATTTGATGCTTGGTTTGGGTTTTTTTATGGGTTGTTTTGGGGTTTTTTTGGTTGTTCTGTGGGGGTGGTTTTGTTTGTTTGTTTTTGTGTGTTGTGGTTTTGTGTTTGTCATTGTTGTAAAGAAAATCAACACACAGCAATTACCCCCCTTTCCCAAACCCGTCCCCCTAGCAACTCCTGGGTGTCACTGATTCCTGGTTCACTCTGAGTTCTAGTGTCTTGTTTTCCCTCCCCTCCCTTAATACTTAATTTCTTTATCTGTAAAAACTTAACTGCTTTAATAGGGCTAATTTGAAAAGCACGATGAGGTTCTCAGGTAAAAACATAATAAAATGATTTAACATTGTTAACACAAATCAGGTTGTGTTTATCCAGAGCATGGTGCGAAGCATTCTCCAGAGTGACCTTTGCTAGGTTACCACTAAGGTGTGCTTATTCCGTTGCCTGTGTGGTTATTCACTGCTCCTACAGAGTGCTGCTTTAATACTGCCTGATTTGATCACTAGCTTGGCTTTGCAAGGAAACAAGCGTTGTGATTCTCCTGGCTCTGCCTGCTGCTTGCCACCACCCCGACTGCTTTTGACCTGGGGGGGGGTTGGGTCAGCATCAATCCAACTAAACAAAGGAGACTCGAATGTAACCTGTTCTACTCGTGGTTTTGTGCAGCTGGCTGCAGCGATCTTATTATTCCCCTCAGAGCAGCAGAAAAAAACAGGGCATTTTCGGTTTCACACCGTGCCACTGGCTTAGTCAGTCAGTCAGCACGTAGGTGTGTTACCTGGGGGCTGCGTGCCCACTGCCTGGCCCCACGGAGGCACGGGGGCTTAGGGTAGCATGTGAGGCGCTGCTGTGATGCTGCTAGATGGAGGACATAGACCTGTGGGAAACAGGGCTTTCCCAGCTCAGCTGCTGGGCAAACCTGCTTGGCTCTAGTTGACTGAGCATGGTGTTAATGGAGCAGCCTACAGCACGGGGTTGAAAACCCCTGTTAGCTCACAGATTGCGGCAACCTTTGAACCACTCATCTCGCTCCTGGGGCACGCTGGCTTGCCTCCGGATCTGTTGCTAGAGGACAGCTTCAAGCAGCAAGAACATTACCTTGTGGCCCACTCAGTAGGTAGGAGTGGCACGTGTAGCCAAGCTTTCTGTTTCAAGCCAAGCAAGAAGGAGGTGCGTGCTGTGCACTCCCACAGAGATGACACAGGCTCTTTCCTCCCTGTGGGCTGTGGTGGCTTGGAGGACAAAATGGCTCCAGAGCTCTGCAAGCTCTGATACTCTTTAAAACACAAAGATGTGATGTGTTCACATCAAAAGGCATTCCCGTTTCATAGATGGGCATGATCGAGATGAGACAAGGAGCACCAGTTGTGGTAGTGTTTTATATTTTACGTAGGCCATCTGTAAGGACTGGCAGAGCCTGGCTCTCCCTGACACGGGTGACACCATAGCCCTGAGAGCACAGCCACTTTCAGTTGCTCATTGTAAGGCCGTATTTCAATTACATTTAGAAATGAACTTTATATCTTTACCACTTTAGCCAGCTACGTGTTCAGGAGTGACTATAACTTTCAATTTTAAACTTCTCTTTGTGCCATACTGCAAGCTGGATGTAGTTATATAGTTATACCCTTTTTGAAGTCAGGCCGAATATGATACCACGTAGCCTTCCTAGGGCACACGTAGCGATCAGTAGCTTCTGACTGGCATATCCTCAGAAGCATCAGTGAAACTGGAGGGGAAAAAAAGAACCCCACCCAAAACCATCTTGCACAGAGGAAAGAAAGAAAAAGGAAAAAAAAAAAAAAGGAAACCCCGAACATCAATACCACGAATGCAAACCCCAGCCCTCAGAGGCAGAGGAAGGAGCGTGCTTCAGCGGCACTGCCGGCAGGTGGACTCCGCAAGCCCTCATAGGAGGTGAGCTTCCTGCGGCGCCAGCAGACGAGCAAAGCCTGTGGAGGCACCTCTTCTCCTTGTCCCACAGCTTCCCGCTCCCCAGCACCGCTGGGCCGGCAAGATGAAGTTGAGGAGAATCGCGTTCTTTGCCATCCTGCAGGCACAGCTCCCAACTGCAGGTAAGGCAGGCTTTTATTTGAACGAGGAGCTATTTTAAAGCTCTCGTGAGGAAAGAGCACTTTGTTTCTGTGGTGGATTCACCACCATTTTGTTAGCAGGATGGTACCCGAGTGAAGACCTTGGCCACGTCCATCCTCCTAATCGCAACTGGAATCGTGGCTGCCTCTGAGCGAGGCAGCGGGACTCATCATGCGAACTGCCCTGCTCTACTGAGGCAGGAGTGCGGGGAGGAGGTGGCGAGGACAGCCATTGCTGTCAGTGCGGCCTCCTCTTTCCCCTACCCAAGCAACTGCCGCAGCTGAACAACAACTTGTAATTAAATAAGGCTCTCATCCCGCAATTAGGAGGCTTTCCTTGAGATTTAAAAGGGGAAATTGGAGACAGTAATGAAAATTTAGTCACTTGTAGTGATCTGCACAAGAGAGGCTTTTAATTCAGTTAGGCAAAATTAAAGGCACGTTGTTCGTAACAGCATGTTGGGTGGTTTGTTTGAAGTAAACGGCATAACAGGCGGGCTGGAAAGAGGGGGTGTAGGTGATGAGAAAAAGGATAGGGTCGTTTCTCTCATGTCTCTCCCTTCTTGCTTGTCTCATCTAGACACAGTATAAAGCAAAGATATTTTTACTTGTATATATTTTACTTGTATATATTTTCTTGTTCTACCCACTTGGGCAGAACAGAAAGCAGCAATGTCATGCACAAATCTTGTGTACTTAGTAGGTTTGTAGGTCAAAAAAGGAAGAAAATTGAATTTGCATCCGAAGAAGGCCTCAGCCTTGGCCTGAGTTTGGAGAATTCAGCCAAACACACCGCTGTTATTTATGTTAAAGAGCCTTGGTTACTGCCACAGGCTTTATATTTTAATGTTTTCTGGAGATTACAGAGGGGTTTTGCAGCCACTTGCTAATGCTGTGGGACCAGTTATGGTAATTTGTGGAGGTTGTGTTTCAGGAGGATTTTAAGCAGAGCTGTATGCTCTGTGGTAGGAATGCCTTCTGCTCATCCTCCATTCAACCTCTGGGGCCTCTCCCCTTTTCTGATACTTCAGTGTGCTACTCCTGGTACTTATATTTCGTACGTTGCTCTGTATCCGTAGATATGTAATAGGGCTATGAAGGTATGTAAATTACTTTAGGTCAAAATGCATCTGCAAACAAATATTTTCTGTGCTTTCTCCTTTTAATCTGCTTCAAGATAACAGTAGTTCAGAGTCCTGTTTGTACATTTTTAGGAGAAAACTTGTATTGAAAAATATGTAGTATAGTTTACAGATGGGTAAAACTAGCCCTGTGGAGGTCTCTGGAGTAAAGCTCTTGGGGGTATTCAGACTCACAAAGAATACATGGGATCAAATTTTGAACAGGGTACCATTGCCATTTGCTTGGAGATGGTTGCCTGTGGATTTGAGGGGAAGTGTTTTTGACTGGAAATCTGTAATAGTTCAAAGAGTAGTAGTGTTTAGCCTAAGAGTATAGGTAGAATAAAAGAAATGTAGCACAAAATTCATGGAGTTGTTGCTACATTATTGATGCAAAATACACAGTAACAGAAATGTAAGATCACTGTGAACTTAGTTCAAAGATGAGACCAGACAGATGAGGTTTTTCAGCTCAGAGTTACGAACAAAACCGAAGATCCGCTGCTGCTGCCTGGGGTGTTTTTAGGTCGCCTTAGAATGTTCCGCTCCCCACCCCCCACCCAAATAAGATCAGAGTTTAGAGACAGAGATTCGGTAAGCTGCTGCATACCATTTTACAGTTAATTAATTCCACTGCCCTATAATGTGTTTTGTCCTTATTCTTCACATGGTCAATTGAAAGATACTACCAAGGCTGAGATGGAAGGTCTTTACAAGTTCATCATTTTGATCTTTGGAGTACTGAAGTAAATGTCAGGCATGAGAGAAATTTAAGAGAAGTAATTTTAGACATGGGCCACAAATTCTGATGCAGATTTTGAGTTATTGACACCACACCACAAATTCCAGAAGGCTCAAATTTGGCTTTCGAGCAATTACAGAGGGAAGTCATATCATACATATGTGCTTAGTTTTCCATGTTTCCCTCTTCAGAACTACAAAGTGTGCATGTGGAAGTTTAGCTAAGGTTCTCCTATAACCCATCTACTAAAATTATGTAAAACTAAATAATTTGAATTTCTGAGCATATGACTTTATTATTCCTGGTGGGGTTTTTTGGTACATAATATGATATTTGGGTAGAAGTCTTTTAACAATCAAAATGACAGGGTTTTAGTCTGAAGTATGACAGGGTTCAATAGGAACACAATAGTACTGTGGGCAATATTGTAAAATTGCTTTTTTATTTTTGAAGGCTGATGAGATTATATGCAACACGTGTGTCTAAGTGTGTATGCAGGAGTTCATCCAGGACAGCCTTTTCCTCTTTTTCACTTCTTCATAAAATCACTTTTCTCAGAATCAGCTGCTAACCAGAATTGGACAGTATCCTGTTTTTTGCTAACTCTCTGGAAATTAAAACGTGTCAGCCTTTGGCAGATACTACTTCCACAGCTTATTTTCACAGTATTTTTGCTCTTCTACATAACTGTGATTTCTGCCCGCTGGACACCATGATAGTACGAGGGTTTTTTTCATCTGATCGTGGACAGAAAGATAAAATGGACAGTTAATACATCTTAAGGTTCATTTGTTCCTTCCTTTTCATCAGATGACAGCAGGTGCACAGACTACAAGGTGCGCAAACTAGAAGTTGTTTAAAAGCCAATCTGGGAAACCTAAACAAGTAAATACAGACTATTTTGACTACCCTACCCCATGTCCTTCATGCATTGTCTCTTTAAGTTCTCCTAGCTGAATCCTTGCTACACCTGGGGGGGAAGGGGGCAAAGGCTTAATTTTACATCATTTATTTCCCTTTTCTACCGTCTGCTCACAAAGATTCATTAATAATTCATGTAAAAAATATGAACTGGCACATGAGCAACTAGAACAAAATGTACGCGAATGTAACCTTTCTTTGAAAAAGGACATTTGTTGGGCTCTTGCAGTGCTATATTCAGTTCTCTAATGCTTGTTACAGAGTAAGTGCTTTCTATCTGAACCCTTCCAAGCAAAATTCCTAATGAGTGAAGTAACAAGTTAACGATCACATTACTTTTGGCTTTTCATGTATGCTAGGTGGGAAGTATATACAAAATAGGGAAAGCTATCTGAAAATATATTCCTCCTGTGTAAGTGTGTCCGCCTTAACTAAGGCTATGTTGATAAAAAGCCAAAGTGGGGGAAAAATAGGAGGTTTGCTAACAGCTCAAAGGGGATGAGAAATTGATTTATGAATGAACATTCATGTGGGGAATGCTTTTGACAGCCACTTTCTGTGCTCCACGCAAACTTGAATTGTGACTAGCACCATGAGTAGACCCATAAGCAAGGAATAAAAGAAAATTATTTTTTCCTAACTGTCTCCAAACTGTAACCAACCTCCCTTTAAAAAAGAAAGAAAGAAAAAAAAGCTTGCATAATTGTAGATAACCATCAAATCCCTTCCTCCAATCCATCATATATTTGAATGTCTATGTTGTATGTAGAACTGTCAAGATGCATCAGTTATTCTGGCAAGAAAATAGAGTACATTTTTAGCATGGCATGAATGCAAGATACAACTACTTAAGGATACTTAAAATATTTATCCTGTAAAAGGTATCTACTTTGTCCATGTGCGCATGTACACATAAACATTGATTTTCACTGTTCTACTGGCATGGCTTCGGTCAACAGCTAAATTAAAATTTCACTGCTGTTTCTTTTCAGCCTTAAGAAAACAGTTTCTGCTATTTCGGAATCCGTGAGACGCTGAAATTTGCAGATTTGTTGTATAATGTAATGTTCTGAAAATTAATTTCTTAATTAAATTCAGTTCTGCCTCTTTAAAAAACACATAATATTTTTAGCTTTTAAAATATGACAGTCCAAATGGGATTTATTCTTTTTATCAGGAAAGCAATAAAGGCATTTAACTTCTCTTTGTCCTATACAACTGATTTATAACTTCGTATGTAACAGATAAACTGTGTAGGCAAATGAAAAGTTCATTTTGCAGTTCTTCGGTCGACTCACTCAAACACACAGATCTCAGAGGACAGTGGAAATGCATGTATTTAGCCACATACAATGGATATATCCATCTTTGTGAAAGTTAGGCTTACCGATCCGTAGTTCTTTCCGTCCTTTGTCAATTTAGCTATTAAAAATAGAAGTGAAAGCATCTAGCTCCTAAACCTCTGAGATCACAAGCACTGGTGTCCATGCAAGTTCTGTTTAAGGGATAAAAGCCATGTAAATTTTTGAACCACATAGACTGGAAATATTTGAATCCCTACAAGTTTCCTAGGAAAAAACACACCAACCTTTCTAGGCCCTTTATGTATTTTGTTCTTAATACGTTGTTATATGTCCGTTGAGTCTTACCAGAAGAAGAGTAGAAAATGTGGAGGTTTCCATCTCCACATGTACTTTTGGCATGTGCAGGTATGTTTAAACGTGCTAAATGTTGTGTTTCTGGCAAACAGGTGAGGTCTGATGAAATGCTCGGACTATTTGGACTATTTCTTTCATGAAATGTAACTCTAGTGAAAACTTACCTAAGTTCTAACTCTATTTGAGTAGCAGAACATTTTTTTTAAAAAAAATTTGTTCACTCCTTAAGTGAAGGAGAAGCCATAATGGCAGCACAGCTCTTCAAAAGCTCAGATTACATGGAGGTGAAATATATGCCAAATTAGATTTTGTGGAAGCTGACAAGTGGGAAAAGGTTGGAAAACTTTCAACAAATCACAGTATAAGCTGTACTAGGACACACTGAGTAATTCAAGAAGGTGGCTAGTTATCAACATTTGCAAGTATTTTTTAAAGAAATATTACCATATATGACTTACTGAAAATTTAAGCTGTCGTCTTAGGTGAAAAGTCTTAATGTTCACCATAAATAAACTTTTCTAGTTTCCTAGGAAAGTCTCCCAGTTTGTAAAGGAAATCTTGAAAAAGCAAGCCTGTGTAACTCCAGAAATGGAAAAAAAGAGTGAATCAGCTATATAAACTGACACTTATTTATATTTTCATAAGGCAATCGCTATTTTTGGTGGGTAATAGGCCTGCCTGACTCAGGATGCCGCAATGCTCGCGGTTGGCAAGCACTGAAAATAGTTTCCTGGTCAAAAAGAAAAGCACATCATGCACTTAAAGTGAAGCTTTCCTGAGAGTCCCAAAACTTGAATCGTAAAAACTAATTAACAGATTTTATGATTTAAAAAATAAAAAAGAATAACAAACTGAAACACTTATCTAATGGGTTAAGACACTATACCCAGGAAATTAATGAGGGAATACTAATTTGGATGGTGCTTTATTTCTTTTTAAGTAGGTGTACGTTAGCTGTCGAATAAAGGAAAGAGCTGTGTGACTAAAAAAGCACATGCTCTGGTTGTTCATCCAAATTTTATAATCAGTTTGTTCCAGCCAGGAAGGAGCATGGGTGTTTTGCATTCGCTTCACTTACAATGTTGCTGTCATCAGCCTGTCAGCCAAACCTGAAATAAGAACAGTCAAATATTTATAAAAATGCTTCCCAAATATTTAATGCATGTGTATGTATTGTAAACTCATTCTAATTCCCCATGGTGTGTATCTCATCATAAAGCAGAATGGGGCTCAGGACTGGCAAAACAGTAAAACATACACTTAGTAATTATTAGATGGGTGAGAGCAGGTCCTTGTACTTGCCCAGACCCTGTAAGTGGATTGAGGTTCATTGTGCAGGACCAAGGCCCAAACCGAATAGAAATGTTCTTTGCACAATGTTTATTTGGAATTAGTTAATACAGAAACTCAGCTCAAATGGTAATTTATTACTTAGCAGATCAATCTGAAGCAAGAATTTGGTATGGTGTGACACAGTCACTTTTCAAGTACTCTCAGCAAACATAATTTCAGTGAAAGAGATCAACTTCCTAACGTTAGATACTGCACGTTCATACCTGTCAAATGTTTGTTTTGTCATTCAGAAATAGCTGAATGGCTTGGAATGTTTGTGGATTGGATTCCTGGGCTGGGACCCTACAGCTCACAACTACCGCAGCAGAATTTTAAACCTTTGCAAAGAAGAATTTTTACTTGTGTCATATTATAACTCTATAATTATTATATTTTTTTTGGTTGCATAACAGCAGACTTCAGTCAGAGAACTCAACATCGAATCTTTGGTGTGAGAATGAATTTCTGTATCTATCTGCAATGTGTTGTTGCAATTCACATTGTTTCCCATCCAGCCATGTAAAGCCGATTGCAAGAAAGAAGTCTTACCGGAATTCTGTGGAGCCATCTCCTTTCTTTCTCTCCCCTGTTTCTCTTTCCATAACGTGAACTTCCACGGTGTCGCCACTTTGGGCTCTCACATAAGTAAGGTGGTTGCAGCAGCACTTTTTGCAAGAACTGCAGGTGCTTTTCTGAAGATTAAAAAGCAGAATGAAATCTTGCAAGTTGTTAGAAGAATCATATTCTGAAGGAAGGAAGACAGGATACAGAGAGAAAAATATTATATAATTGATATCTTGCAAAAAATGTCAATGTAAACTAAATACAGTTTCTAAGAAGCAAGCGAACAGTTCTGTGTACAACTGAGTACAGTTGCTCTGTTCATAAAATGTCTTGCACCAAACTATCTTCTTTTGATAATTTTAAAGAGAATGTTACTTCAGTTCTACAGATCTTTTTCTAACAACTACCTGCTAATTTTCAGGATTTATTTGCAATTTTATGTCACTTTCTGGTTTATTATAGAGGTAGGATACTTGACCGTGTACACAGGAAAAGTCAGTCTTGAAGTTGTAGTCATGATAGACAACTTGTAATAAAATATTTTCAGGACAGATGTGTATGAAGTAATGTAAGTATGCATTTTTCTGTTGTTTTTTAACTGTTTTTGAAAATGTTCGCGTTTCTTGGGTAATGCAGAAATTCTTGCTATTGGTTCAACGCTTAATAGTCCGTTGGAATTTGAAAGTTACAAATGCAGTACAACCACGCGGTCATTAACTGAATTTGGAGGTTTACACAAGCAATAGATTTTACCTAATAAGTTGTTACCTGAATTTTTTTTTCCTTATTTACCTGCAACATGCTTTTCATTAGTATTGAGGTTCTGGTTCTTTCTGGCTCTCTCTGAAAATGTAAATTCTCTGTGTAAGTTTTGCTGAGGAATTATTCTGATTAATTAAGTATAAGAATTAAATCTTTGCGGGTGGTAAACTTAAAGAAAATCAGTGGAAGTAAATGAGATAAGCTTACAATTTTCAACAACCACCCTTTGGCTTCCCTTTTCCTGAAAAGGAAAGGGAGTAATATCCTATCACAATTTGCCTAACTTTTAATTTTGGGAATCTATTAATCTTTTAAATTTAAAACTGTGCATTTGTATTATGTGTGTGACTATACCCAGTGGACCAGAGAAGACAAACGAGGTTAATCCATCTGGATTTCAAGCAGAAAGTCAAACACCATTCCAGTTACATTTAAAAAAAAAAAAAAAAAAAAAGAGCATCTAATAAATGTCACAGAGGTTTTATGGAGTTTAACTTCTCAGAATAGGCATCTAGAATGAGAGGGGGGAAATCATGAAATATCTTTCAGTAATATTTAGTTTTAATTATGCTTTCGATAAGACCCAATCTCACTTGAGTAGGGAGACAATGGGAGCTTTGCCTAAAGATACCCACCACGCTGTGTGTGCGCAGAACTATGCCATGAGCGCTGGCACCCGTAGCACGCTGCCGCAACCTGGCCCACATGGGTCAAGGTACGGATGGGTGGCCACGGGGTGCCCATGAGCTGTCAAATGCACTCGCTTGCAAAGCCCAGACCACTGTATGGAGTGATTGCTTTTCCATCCCCGATTTTGACAGATGACCTCTGCGTCATGCTCATTACGTTTTGCTGCGAATATGGATTTCCTTTTCCTTTGCAGATTAGGAACAACTTCATTGAAAATAGCACAACATCGTCCATCTTTTTCACAGGGAAAGTTTGTGAAAAAACTCAGTGTAATTTGTTTTAAGGCAACTACCTCTTAGATAATTAACAATTCTGTCTTAGATATGATCTGAAGTTCTGATGAAGACCGCTTATAACTTCAAAATTATGGTCCATCCCCAAAAGTTTGGAAATAACTAAAGATCTTCAAGAGTCTTGGTTTTGTTTTGGTTGTTTTTTTTGCAAGAGCCTTGCCTAAAGTATAATGAACCATGAAAAGTTATGCGTTCTGGGTTCATTACTTGACTTTTTTCTAAGGGTGTGTTTCCATCACCTCTCTGAGTCTTTCTCCTTGACTTCAATCTTAAAAAAACAGGAGGTTCTCACAGAATTACTTGTCACTAGAAGAAGCAGCTTTAATTTACCTTGTTTTGAATTCCCTCTTAAATTCCAGATGTATCTAGTTTTAATGTCAACTAGACAGAACTGGAATTTTCCCTTTCCTGTCTGCTTATGCAGCTAAATTAATGTCTCTTTTGTAATAACTCAGATGTTATTTTACTACTTGCTTCAAAAGCCAGCAGCAATATAATGCATTTGTTGCTGCTTTTAGCTATATCTCTACTGACAGAAAAGTAGCAGCAGATTTTCAGGCTTGAGATTTTCTCTTTTTTTTTTTATAACTCTCTTAAAGAACTTAGAGCTATGAACCTTCAGCCCTATCTTATTGTTACATCTTTTCCAAGGTGTTTTTATCTGATTTTATCTTTCTCAGCTGCAAAGAAGTAGCTAACAGGTTTGCTCTCTTTCTCTCCTGCTCTTCTTTTTACATCTTGGGCCAAATGTCTACTTGTTAGACACGATAGCTTTAGTAGAAAGAATATCAAGTTTAAGATGGAGCTTAAAGGGAAGCAACTTTCTGCAAAACTTTGCAAGATTGTAAACACACCCCCACCCCCTTGTTTTCCACTGGGGTAAACCAAATCTGAAGTATTTTTGTGAAACACCGAAGTCTGTGAGCAATTAGTGTTGTGTGTTTTGGAAGAGGGAAACCCAGATTCAAGTCCTTATACTGTCTGACTCAGAGCAGGAGCTGAATGGGACTCCCGTGTGCTAAGCCGTTTGAGACGGACTCGCTGGTTTTGGTGAAAAATTCTAATGGGAGTCTAGACACATTGCCTAATTAATATGCCATCACAATTTGTACTGGGAAGGGTTTCTCATGAACAAGTGTTATCTCAATACACCTGTACAAGCAAAAAGATAATAAATCTCAAAAACTTCAGTTGTGAAGGTGTTTTATAGCGTCGGTTTAATCCTTTGCACTCAATTAATGAAGTACACATATATTTGTTCTGCAGAAGACTTAATGATGTTGTTGCCTTTTTTGAAAAGCCTTGTATGAAGGGTCAGTGCTACAGAGTGGAGCATGTATCTAAGAGTTTCCCCATCCATCCTTGAAAAAAATCGTTGTGTGCTCTCTCTTTAGTAGTGACCGTATTTCAGCACAGTGAGAATCCCTAAGCGGGCTCCTGTGTGAGAGGTTGTCTGTAAAATGGGGCACAGTGGTGGTGCTGTTCTCTTGTGCACGGGTATATAAGAGAAAAATCACTATGAGTACTAATAATATAGGCTTATATGTTGATGATTCTGCTGCTTCTGAAACCGCATGTAATCGTATAGCACGGACAGATTTCGAAGGTCCCTGGCTGCTGAATCTTAAGGGCACGCAGGGAGTCAGCAACATGAAATACGATCAGAAACAGCAATCTGAGAAAGCCCAGCGCATGTGCTGACCTTTCTTCAAAAGAAGGGTTATCTGGAGCCAAAAAGGAGGGCTTCAGGTATGCAAAAAGGTTTGGCAAGTGGCTTCATCTCTAAATGTGCTGTCTACATGCCGTAACTGTAATGTAGGAATAGTATTTAATTTCTGTCAAACATTCTACGTCTAATTAGGCCATAACAGTGTTTTAGTAAATGCTGCTTATTTAAATATATCTAAACTAGCTTTAAATTAGCTATCTCATTTAGGTAGCTCCCCAGTGGTGTCAGCAGGAGTTTTACTCAGGCAAACTGCTTCGGTATTTAATGCCCAAATATCTGTGCTGAAGGAAATGTGCTGTTATCAGCTAGTTGAAAAACAATTAAGCGATGGTTGTCCGAGCCACCACAGCGTATATAAACGTTTTGGAAAGGAGAAGGTTTCTCATTCTGTGCCTTTGGCCTCACTGGGGTCTTCATCGCCTTTGAAGTTTCAAGACCCTACTGTAATAAAACAATAGTAGCGTTCAGATTCATGCATAGTTAGAAGGTATCTTTTAGCCAACGAAAAGAGTGCTTCTAAATAGTTATAGGATTTAGCTTTTATTTGTCAATTTGCATGTGCAAATGATTTTGAAAAGTGCTTTATTGAAGCCTGCAGTTAAATAATGTTTAATTCTTAAAGCAGTTATGTTTTGTGTTTTTAATTTCCATGTTTAAAGTCTCATTATCTTGTTTTGTTGTAGTTTTCTGTATTTTTAAAGCATCTTCTGATGCTTTTTAATCTATGTAATTATGAAGGTTACTATTAACGTACTAAGAAAAATCAATATGAATAGAGTGTAATGGTTTTAAATTGGGAAGTTTGAACTTTGGGATCTTGTCTGAAAGATTTATTGATAATTCTGACAATTCCCATCATCTTCACTGTGCTACAAAATTTTTCTCGCATTAGAGAAACCATGTTTTTTTAAAAAAATTATAATTAATTTTTTTTTAGATAAAGCAAGAAAATAGAAGCAGGAGGTCATGGGTTTGGTATGCTCAATTATGGCTGATTTACTTCGTAAACTTTAGAAATGGAATGTGTGTAGGCTTTCCAGTGGGAACAGGCCACTTCATTAGCTGTTTTGTTGGGGTTTTTTTAACTGTAAATTGCTCATCTGGTGGTTGATATACAAATAATACTTAGTGTTAACATGTATAGTCCCAAAGATTATATGCTATTTTAGTATTTGATTAATCAACAGAGACTTATTTGCCTATTTCATAATCATGCATTGAAAACGGAGATCTATCAAGTATCCTTTAGATTCTCCAGTCTAATGTAGTTTATACATAGGAAATTAAAATAGTGGCTATTGTCTAATTTGCTGCTACATTCGCAATGACCCTTACTGCTTGCAGGAGAACCTTTTTTTGCATTGGGAAAATGCTTGACCTTTTCTCCTTCCCTCTTTTTAAAAAAGCTTTATCAGTCTCAATTCACTTCAACTGATGAGGGACACAAGAAAGTAAAAGCTCAGTTGCAGACACACTGTTAGTCTTACTGAAATGGAAAGAGAGAGGGGGGAAAAATAATGTCCTGTGTTGTCTGTGTGTTATTTCTTGAGCTCTTTAGAAAATGTGCTCGAGAGATGAAGCACATTTATTGTGCTCCATGCAATACATGCATGCTGTCACCGTTCATGCAGGCACAGCTCTTAACATGGCGGTGTTTAAGGAGGTTGGCGTCCAAGTGTTATTGTTTAGAGACCGCGGTATTGGGACGGCAGATGTATGTGAACAATTATGCTGGCTGCCTTTCACTCCCATGAGAACACCTATGCTAGGGCCTGTTGATTGTCGTATCTAAATATCTCGTTTAGACTAATTAAAACATACATTATTTTTAATGGAAATAGTTCTTGCTATTTCAGTAGATGTTGAGGTTCAGCTTTCAGCTGTCTGTCTTCCTATAACTGCATGCTGCTTTTCTCACAGGTAGCTCCTGGCTACTGAGGACTTGCCCTATGTATTAACTATTAACCAGGCATCAAGGCAAGGACTTCCTCTGGGGATTGACTGGAGTTTATTTGCAGCCTCTTTTGCCTCAGGCACTGAATAGAGCACCTCGGTCTTGAACTCCCTGGTCTTTGGCTTCTGAGAAACGAAGTTGCCTAAGGGGAGCTATACTTCAGCATAGCTTTTGTTCAGGGTGTGTTGGCTTATACAGGGTAATATCTGTAATGTGGCTTGGAAAACGCTCAGTGCGTGGCACTTATCTGTTATCTGTGTCATATGTGAGAACCAGAGGGGTGTGAGCTTGCCTGAAAGCTACTTTGGGTTTTTCTTTCAAAGCCTTTCAGTATTGGGGTCTCAGTTGCAAAGAGATGAGGAAAAGTGTGAAATATTTGGCAATAGAGCCCTAAAGGCAAGTGGCACTTTGAATGGAGTTTGCCTATAACTCTTCAAAACGTTGCCTCTTCAACATCTTTAGATCTTCCCTGTAGGACCAAAAAGACAGTTTGCCAAGGAGACCTTTCACAGGCCTTTGTTCTTATTGATATATTTGTTAGGTACACAGGAATGCCCAATGTTTAAGCAAGCATATAACAGACATTTATGCTATATAATTTATGGCTGGATACAAACACAGATGCTATGGACATTCTGTAAGTGCGGACAGCAGTAAAAAACTGTGTTTGTAAGCACGTGTTAGAAGCAGATCTGTGCAAGCCCATTAAGTTCAAATGTGTTATTTGGTATATTAGCATGAAAAAGGTGTTTCATTTCCATTATTGAAGCTGTTTCTAAATGTAGGTTTAATAAGGATCACAAATGATCTTTAGCAAGTGTTTACTGCTATATGCATGCATAGAATTACAAAATCTGTTCATAATCTTTCATCTTTTATCACATAAACAGCAGTTTTCTGTGAGTAAGAGAAGTTCTACTACATACATGCAGCCCAAGGAAGGGGAAATAATGGAATATTTCTTTTTTTAAGCTTGACATTACTGTTTCAGAGGCAGTGAGGGATACTGCTGCTGGGACTGTTTCTGTCCTACTTCCTTTCTTCTCCTGAGTACTTCTAGGATTTTGTCCTTTATAAGCAAGAGGTATGGGTATATCTTTCTAGCTATTTACTTTCCCATCAGTGACATGCCTGAGATTTATTATCTCAGACTGATATTAAATGATTTGAAAATCCAAACAGAAATCAGGAAATCCAGAAATGTGAATTAATAAATACCCTTCTAAATTTCATAGTATTTGTCTTTCTCTGACCATACTATGTGCGTATCCCTGGATGTTCTCCTCCTCACACGTATGTAATGTCTTGCACAAGTCCAGTGCAAGTCAGACATTCCCAAGTATCCTTCCAATCTGACATGCTGAACTCACAACCCAGTTTCTACTTGAAGTCACCTTTATGAATGAGCAACACAAACTTCTCTCCTTTGGTGACCTAGGTATGTACTAAAGATTCAGACGTTCCAGTTCAACTCCCGAGTTGCAATTTCAGTGTTTATTTTGTCAGCTAGTTTCCAAGTGCCTTATTCACCCTTTTTTTTTTTGGAGAAAGTCTTGTAAACTGTATTTGTGTTCTTGTTTTTCATTCCTCTTATTTATTCACTTGTTATTTTTTAATAGAAATCTGAAATTATGTTAACTGACCAATTACATTATCTAATTCGCTCAAGAGGTGTAGTTCTAATAAAACCTGCTACTTCAAGGTAAACATGTATTAGAATGATATACAGGTCTTAGCTAAACCACAGGAGTTTTTGCTTGGATAACACCAATATTAATGAAATGTGAAATACATTTGACAACATCCAGTTTGCCCTGATCTGTGAAGCATAATGTTAACATACTTGTTGAAAAATAAGATCAGATGCGGTTCAATTTTCTAATATAAAAAAGGCTTTGTGTGTGTGCCTGGCACCTTTTAGAATTACATTATTGGAAGTTAAGGGCTAGCAAACTTCCTGGCTTGAAAATATTGAATTTGTTGAATAACAAGAGCCTGCTAAGAGTAACACCTTTAATATTATTTGAGAGAAATGTGTCATTTTCCTGATGTAAGAAACCTTTGAGAGAGAACAAAAATCTCTCAGTCTCTCTATACGGTCAGAGAACAAAATTCTCTCAGTCTCTTTCTATATGGTCAGATTTGCTTTATTATCCCTGAAGGACAGATTGGGAAATGAAAATACAAAGAATCAAAACAGCTTTTCTCAAATCTCATAGTGGAAGAATTTAGAACAGAAGAACTAAAAGCTTGTTACTGAGGATAAAATGTTGGTTTGACCTGCTCACTGGCTTTTCTGATTCAGATGATGTTCATATAATCTAGTGAAGTACATTTGATAAAGTGTGTGTGTTAGATGAGAGAAATCTGTGAATATGGTTAGGTAAGCAATTAAATTCTTCCTCTAAAGCTGCACCTATGGCTTCCTGTGGTATTTCTATCTCCAAATGTTCTTCTGTTTGGTGTGGAAGAAGGGGGTTTTATTATTGTTGGCTTCATGTGTTCCACTCTCTGGAATCTAATGCTATATTTCAGTAGCAATTTATTTTTAGCAGTGACAATAATAAAGGAAAAGTAAGTGGCTACAACTACTGCTTCAGAAGAATTTAAAACTGAGAGTGGAGGAAGGAATAGTAGAAATCTTTTTAATGGAATTGTGAGACACAAGATTCTTCCCCCCCCCCCCCCCATATATTCCTTTCATACACAGGCTCTTGGAGCTGTCAGTGGTGTGGGAAGAGCAATAGTAGTCACAACTAAATTTAAAGAGAGGGCTTTTCAGCAGCTTTCTTGTTTGGATTTATCAAACAGTTATAGGCATGAATATGTTTAATTTCTGAATTTTTGTTGTTGATGACCTTTGTTGGCCAGCTTACAAGTATGAACATAATGCAGCTTTGTGACATGAAGGCTCTAAAATTTACATCAAAATCCAGTTTTCTGCGTGGTAACAAATCTGAAGTCTCTAGCACAGCAATAACTGCCTCTGCAGTTACTATTAAATATAAATGACTTGTCCATTGAATTCAAAATGGAAAAAATAATATAATGTTTTTTCTGTACTTATTTTGATGGTACTTCCTCGATAAAATATTCGATTTTATTGCAGATATCTAGGCAGTTGATCACAACCATGGCGATTCTGTCAGCTCCGGAAAGGTGTTGATGGGTTGGTCTCTTAGAGGAGAAAGAAGTCATGACAGGAAACCATTAAACAGCACCAGGCATCTACTTGGCTGTATGTATAAGGCTGAGACATACAGGGTTACAAGGAGGGAGACCAGTCTAATTTATTGTGCCATCCTCTAAGGGAAGAGAGAGTAAGGTGATGCCCTGCCATAAGGAAATATACCTTTGATACATACTTTTTTGACCAGAGAGGCCTATTCACATTGCTTACACCAAAGGGTAGGCTGTTACCACAATCACTTTCTTTCTCCTCCACTGCTGGACCAGTGCTGGTGGGTGGATTGTGTGGGGTCATTGAAGGGCAGAGCCTTTAGCACTGTGTGCTCTCAATGTATGAGATGTCACCTTCATACACAGGATCATGTATCAGAAGCTGCAGGAGTGTTGCACCCTAACTTAGTCTAGGTTAACTGCACCACATTTTTGACCGTGATTAGCACCTCAAGGAGTATCAGTGTTGGAATTCGAGTGGGAAATCTCCTAAAAGACTCACTGTAGGTGGAACATTTTGTGAAAGCAGACAGAAAGAAGTCACTGAGCAAAATCAGTAAAGCTATGCTGTAAAATCACTTTTTTGATAGTTGTTGTTACAGTGTGGCTAACACATTTTGGTCTTGCAGTGTAGACAGGACTGAATCGTGTCTTCACCTTGTCCCTGAATTGTGTTATAGCCTTTGGTTTTGGCTGGGCTGTAACATGATTTGGGAATGTGGCTTGGCACCATCTACACTGCAGAATAAACTGTGTTCCTAGCAGTGTCGAGCAATTATCACCTCATGAGTACCTTCTCCTCCCCCGGTGTAGATCTTTTTTAATCTTTTAATGAATCAGCATTTGCCACTAATCACGTCACTTTCATTAATCTAATGATTTCTTAGAAACTTGAAGTACTTTGTAAGCATGAATAGGTCCTCACACTACTCTTCTGAAGTAGTATGTTCCTGTAATTTCTGTTCTAATGGGTTAAAGCAGGGCACAGAATGGTTAATTGCCTTTCAGAAAGTCTCTGGCAAAGCCAGCAATGAAACTGCCAATTACTTTAGCCATTAGCAATAGCATGTTTCCATATTTAAATTAATGATGGACTAATAGAATGGAAAACTAAACTGGTGTAGGCAAGAAACTTTTTATGCAAAAGTATATTTCAGGACCTCTGATTATGCGTTTTCAGTCAAAGCAAGGGGAAGCTGTTTCATGGTGCTATTTATGAACGAAAACAGTGGTATAAATAGAAGCCCATGTTAAGATAAGAAAAACGATCTCCATACAAGCTGTTATGGCAAGAAAAGGACTGGAAGACAAATGCAATGCTGAAGCATGTAGTGGGTGAATTTTAAGATAGTTCACATAGCTTTACAACCACCAAATTAAATATTAAAAATCATTGGCCAAAGCAAAATCTGCTTGACAGAAAGTAAGTGCCACGTCCAGTGTGCAAAGGTGCAGACACAGCAGCATGACATAGAACATGATGAAAATCCATTCTTGCTTTGTACCAGGATGCTGGGAATGCTGAACGGTTACTAAACAGAATGCTGAATCCAAAAGGACAAGCACAAAGAAGCATGGACATAAGGAGCAAACGAGATTAGCATTTAGTTTAAGATAGGGCAGTGGGAAAGGGAAGTCTTACGTCATATCAGATACAAGATATGAGACTGGTTGCTATAAAGATAATTTTCTGTGATACTACCCTTGTTACTGGGAATGCTAAAAGTGTGCTGGAAATCATTTGAGTAAGGCAGCATTATTTCTCTTGAGCAACTGTCTGTTGGGTGGAAGCAGCAAAGTTAGCTTTGCCTTGAAAGAGCTGGACATCAACAGCTGATGTTAGGAGGGGGTCAAGATGAAAATAACCACCAAAAAACCTGCCGTGAATGTGTTCCTCTGTAGCAAAATGACAGATTGTGTTATGGCCAGAGGGAAATCTCTTTGCTTTGCGTCTGTATTTTCTCTTGAAATAGCAGTACTGCAACTGCTGTATTAAATTCAAGGCTTCTGTGGAAGGAAAGTGTATCAATCCACCTTCCTGATTTATTTCTGGCAGCGTTTTAATAGAGAAGTAAATTTTCCTTTTGTTTCAAGCAAAATACATATGAAAAGAAGTAATAAGGTCTTGAGTTCCCAGGGGATTCCTATGCTACTGCATAGTGCATCAGCATCAACCCAGATGTCCTAGGGTTAGTGCTGAGTAACAAACCCTTGGCAAGACTCTACTGGTCTTCACAAAGCACCAGGATCATAGAATAGAATCATAGAATCATAGGGGTTGGAAGGGACCTTGAGAGATCATCAGGTCCAACCCCCTGCCAAAGCAGCTCATATTGCACAGATAGGCATCCAGATGGGTCTTGAATATCTCCAGAGAAGATTCCACCACCCCCCTGGGCAGCCTGTCCCAGGGCTCTGTCACCCTCACTGGGAAAAGTTTCTTCCGCTTGTTGGTGTGGAACGTCCTGTGCTCCAACTTGCAGCCATTGCCCCTTGTCCTGTCCCCACAGACCACTGAAAAGGGGCTGCCCATTTCCCCCTGCATCCCATACTTAAGATATTTATAAACATTAATAATATCCCCCCCTTAGTCTTCTTTTCTCCAGGCTGAACAGTTCCAGCTCACTCAGCCTTTCCTCACAGGGGAGGTGTTCCAGGCCCTTAATCATCTTTGTAGCCCTTCTCTGGACTCTCTCAAGGAGATCTCTGCCTTTTTTATACCAGGGAGCCCAGAACAGGACACAATACTCCAGGTGGGGCCTGACCAGGGCAGAGTAGAGGGGGAGGATCACCTCTGCTGGTCACACTCCTCCTGATGCACCCCAGGATCCCATTGGCTCTCTTAACCACCAGGGCACACTGCTGGCTCATGGCCAACGTGTCATCAACCAGGACCCCCAGGTCCTTCTCCATAGAGCTCTTCTCCAGCAGGTCATCCCCCAGCCTGTACTGATACAAGCTGATTCCTTCCCAGGTGCAAGACTCTACACTTGCTTTTGTTGAATCTCATCTGGCTTCTCCCTGCCCATCTCTCCAGCCTGTCCAGGTCTCGCTGGATGTTCCTGGGTGTCAGCCACTCCTCCCAGCTTTGTATCATCGGCGTACTTGCTGAGGGTGGATGCTATTCCCTCATCAAGGTCGTCAATGAAGATATTAAACAGGACTGGACCCAACACCAAGCCCTGGGGAACACCACTAGTAACAGGGCTCCAGTCAGATTCTGCTCCACTGATCACCACTCTCTGAGCCAGTTCTCAACCCACCTCACTGTCCACTCATCTATCCTATGCTCTCTCAGCTTTGCTGTCAGGATGTCATGGGAGACAGTAGATGCACGTTTAACTACCTCAAAATGTTAGCACCAGTAACTGAAAAGGTATGTAAATGTAAAACAGCAAGGTTTTTCCAAGGTGTTGAAAAGGAGTGGGGAGAGTGGGAGGCAGAGGAGCCACGTTAAGTTTTCTCCAGGCCTGGAGGCTAAAAATATGTTGAATTCTTCCCCTTTAGATTTGCCAGGCTAAGTTAATAGCAAGAACCAGGGGGGCTTTCAGGAACACTCTGTGTGGGTATAGAAAATGAAAACATGGTAAGGCCTCAGTCTTCAAATTCATATGAGTAAGTTCAATAATGTCACGAAGGTCTGAAGTTGTGATATTAACTCCCTTCTCATACAGGAAAACTGCGGTGTCTCTCACTGCTGGCTGTCATATGATGCTACAGCTTGTTTTTCCCTTTTGCGGTGGTTTTGGATCCAGGACTATCACTGATTTGCCACATGACCTGCTGTCACTGCCTCTTTCTGTGCCTGTGGTTCCTAACAGCCCTTCATCACTTGTTTATTTGGATTCTGATTGTGTAGCAGCTCATACAGCCCAGAAATTAATGCACTAATTGAAGCTAAGATTAAACTGAAACGCAAGTCGTCGCAGGACTGAGGTACATGCAGACTTTTAGGGCCAACTGCTGTATTTAAGCAGGTACACCTGTAATGAACAGGATCATCCCAAACTTAATGGTGGGCTGGGGCCCTCCTGACTACTTAACGATTTCCAATAGCAATTGAGTCTTGTTATCATGTGACGGGCATTGAACATTCATCACTGAGCAAAACACAACCCCTATAGTAAAGCAGGTTGCTGTTGGGAGTTCCCTGTGAAGGTCAGCTAATAGCTGAGGAGTACTGTCAAAAGTCTGTAGGTAATTTAAAGGGAGATAGCTCAATATGTTTGTGGTTTTGTTTCTGTGGTAAATTTTCTGTCCATCTCCAGAGGGAGTGGTGTTTTCTTGCAAGAGTGTCTTGGAAACTCTCTCCCACTGCTGACTTGTTTAGGGCAGAGAGTTGTTTCAACGCTGAGGCTGACCCCTTTTGTTTTCAGTGTCTTTTGTGCATGGCCTCCGAAACGCAGAAGTTTCAGGCTGCTTTCCCCTCAACTGAGCAGAAAATGTTAGTGCTGCTGATCTCTGTGACAGAGCAACGTGTGACAAATTGCCTTGTCATTTCAATCAAAGCCACCCACACTTGTCATTAGATTTATCCAGGGTTAACCGTTCATTACGTACCAACTCGGGCTGCCCGGGGTAGCTGTTTTTCTTAATCTCTTGTCATAACTGTTGTAGGTTGGAGGCGGGAATGAAAGCACCTGCTGGCTGAAGTGACAGCTTTATTCTAGGAGCTGGGGACTCAGCTGAAAGGAAAAACAAATGGGGACATGAATTACTGGGTATGCAGTTCAAAAGGATAATGCACTTTGTAGAATTAAGAGTTTGTTTAAAAGAAATTATATAGCAGCTCTCATCTCCTCCTACTTTTTCTATACCCTAGTTTTTGCACGTGTTTTTCTATGTTCCTCTTGTTTTCTTCTCCCACATGAAACTACTTTTTTTAGGGTGGTGGTGTGGGGTTTTTTTTTTTGCTATGAGATTTTGCTGTTTTAATTGGAATTTATTCAACAAAACTCATTGCCAATTCTTGTGCCATTTTTTGTTTACAAATGCAAATATATAAAAAAAGATCATATAGACTCGGCTGGTATAATCCATTTCACATTGTAACAGCCCAACTCCAAATGCATTTTGGTTTTAATTTTGTCCTATCCCAGTGTGTTAACTGTCTCTGGATTGTACACTTATTTTTCTTCATCTTGTCCCTATAGAATTAGGGTAATACACTTCAGTGCCTTATCTCTGGGAAGAAGGAATCTTGTTATGTGTCTGATACTGACTTGCTTTGCTCCTACTTACCCTACAGCTAAGTGGAAATAAAGGTATTTATTTATTTATCTATTATTAAGTACCATGCTATTTGCAGTAAAAAGCCAGGTTATCCCCCTGGGAGGTGGCTGTTCCTAGTAGCTAAGGGAGAAAAGGATAATTAGAATTTATTTTTTTCTTCCCAGCCACTGGAAATAAAATGTCTGTATTTGAGTTATTTTGAATAAATACTCTACATTAGACTTCTTGAATGGATAAAATTCACTACAGGTACATTAGAACTTTGATTGAATTTCAATAGTGTGTTCAAGTGCTAGCTATAGTGCACTTTTTTTTTTTAATAACTTAAACCACTTAAATTTTGGCAATACTGCCAACTGTTTAGTGCTACTGCGTAACTTCTGATGACTCAAATATCCTAAGCTATTTCAGTGACTCAAGCTTTAAAACAGTATAATCTATTACGGAATGTTTTCTTGTTTTCCTCTAGTGTAGCCAACCCCATAGAGATTTAAGTTAATAAATTTGCATAATTATCTATTACAGTATCTTTATGTATTATAAACCTATTAAAATTCTATTTAATATATATTCTTGATATCTCAATGTGCTTCATACTAAAAATATGTGTATTCTAATACTACTGAAGCTTTCCAAGAGAATATAGCATGCATCTCAAAGTTGTGCTCTGGGGCAAGTCTCTTGTGATTATGGCCATTAAAATAAGGGCTGCTTTTCATACAGGAACACAACATTAGTCATCTGACATGCATCTGAATGACAGGACTTCAATCAGGGAAGTTTCTCCCTGCAAGTAGACTGGAATTATTTTTAGGCAGGTAATAAATTTTTCTGTCAGGTACCTGATTTGTTCAGATCCTAGTATGGCATGGCAAATGTAGCCAGAGAGGTTTTAGAACTGCTTATTTCAGAGGAGCCATCAGGTGCCTATGCTGTCCTGGTTCTGGCCAGGCCAGAGTTAACCTCTCCAGGCAGGGAAGGTGAGCTGAGTTAGCCAGGGCTGTTTTCCACACCACCCAATAAAAGAAGCTGATCAGGGAAGGGCCCTCCTGGGCGTTGGGCATGGGTCAGTGCAGTACTCTGTGTTACCATCAGGTCGGTGAAGTACTCCGTGTGATCACCAGGTGTGAGTGTAATTGGCTGTTAGTGTTCCCCTTTCATGGTGCTTTTGTCAGTAACTGACCTTATCCCAACCCAGGGGGCTCTGTCTGTTTCTCCTCCTGGAGTGAATGAGCGGTGTGTGGTGCTCAGCCACGCCCTGGTGCTGAACCACCACCATGTGTAACCCATCACTGGTAACATTTTTGGCAGATTGGACATGCCTCCTCCCCATGCAATGTGAAAATGCTTTGGAGCTTCCAGGAGAAGGACAAACCAAGGCTGTGGAATGCTGCTTCTGTGCAGATATCCCCCCCAAAAACCCAAATCCAACTAAGTGCCAAGAGAAATTATTACATCCCCTTTCTTTAACCAGAAGAGAGCTTGTAAGGACTGTTAGAGAAGTAAAGGAGAACAGAGCAGCTCCAAGGGATTTGTAGTATATTTGTTAAGAAAAGGGAAGCAGAAGCCAGCACACGAGGGGCGTCAGGATAGTTCTGAGATACAGTGGGTGTCATCAGACACCCATTACGTTATTTATAAGGTAGTTGCAGGTGAATTGTTTGGCCTGACACTATGAGGGGCTTAGATGTTCCACAGGGATGAATATGAGCAGTGAGACCTCAGTGGTTACTCTGAATCAGGCCTTCTGTGGTTACACGGGATTATGTGGTTACTGATGTCCTGGTTTGAGTTTGATTGTAATTTATTATTGGATGATTTAAAATTAGAGAGCTTCTCTGTAAGGTGTATGTGGAGGGGGGAGAATGGGGAAGATGAAATGATGGGGAGGAGAGAATGAGGCAAATATTCTGTAAAAGGTTAAACTACTTGTATTCACAGCCAAGATGGGAACAAAAGGGAAAGCATCAGGGGATAAGCAGCAAAGCATAAGATTAAGGGGAGAGTTGTAGATATGATGGCCCAGTAACTTACCTTTATATTGCCCTCTTCATAGAAATGATCCTAGGAAGCCAAGCTGTGTTTCAGAGACAAGATGCAATTCAAACACTGCTTTGATTGTGACCCCTAAGGCAAAGGTAGAAATGACCTTCCTAAAGTTTTGCTGACATAGATGAGGGTGAGCAGAAAATCCCAGAGAGTCATCTCAAAAATTGTGGTGGCTGAATCTCACAAAGCACAAAACTGTGATAGCAGTACTTCCCTTGCAGGTAGGTATGTAGGTGTGGATAAACATCTGTATTGTCCATCCGGACTGTCCATATGGGGTTTGTTTTCCTCCCTCTTAACACTTTCAGTCCTCAGATTTTTCAGTTACATGTTGCTTGTCTGTAAAGAATTCATTCATTGACTGCTGACTGGCCAGCTAGAAGTGGGATTGAATGGCTTACAGGGTCAGTTCTGTGTGTGACAGAAGAAAGAACAGTGAACGTGCTACTACTGTTTCAGAAGCAGGAAAAGCAGTGATCAATTAGAAATCATTTTGTCTTGTAATAAGATAAAATGCAAAGCACCTTTATCAAAGATTGATTATGAGAATAGGTAAACTGATTACTCAGTAAAGGATTACTAATTCACATATGAATGGATAGTGGATTTCTCTGGATCATTTTCCACAGTGCTGCATGGAACAGAAAGGAGGGAATTTAGTATTGGTATTGTAAAGGGCACAGTGCAGTGGCTCATGAGAAAGTGTTAGTAGGGCATGCTGCAGGAGAAAATGTAGGTCTGAAAAGATTAGTGAGAATCTTAAATAAGAACTGATCTGGGTATTACTAAACAGCACAGTTAATAACAGTGGCAGAAAAAGTAGGAGTGTGTGAATAAAACTTGCTGATGGCACAGGGTGCAAACACGTCTTCAACAAAGAAGTAGACTGCTATATCAGACAGGATTTAATGGACTGGTACAAATAAATGAATTGTAAAAGTATAGAGAGAATAGACGTGCTATGGGAACATGCAACAGTTTTTTGCCCTACATTAGGGGCTTGTCAGCTGGACGCATTAGTGGACGAAAAGGATTGGTATGTTGATTGCAGTAGCATCAAAACTAGCAGTGAGAAAAGCGCTGTAAAATGAGATTCCAGGGTATATTAAAAGCTGTGTGTGTCATAAACTGGAATATTTATGGCACTGCATAAAACACTGTTAAGATAAAACTTTGTGGTTTGTTTTGATCCCTCAAATAAAAAATAAATAATTCAAGTGGAACAGGTATGGGAAATAGCTATTAGAAGCATCAGAGAAATGTGCAGAGAGTGGTTGCTTTCTGCAACAAGTGCTTTGGTAAACTCAGAAGAGAATTAAGGTAAAGCACCTTTCCTTTTCTCTGGTAGCATTGTTCGCTTAAAGGCTTCCTGCCTCCGTTCCAGCCCTGTTCCATGCCTTTGCCTGCAGAGCCTGGGGACCAAGGCCATGCAGCAGATGAGGAGCACATCTAGAGATGGGCAGCTTGGGGTCAAAGGGAGCAGGGACAGCTGCTTTATTGAGATGAGATTGCCACATAAAAGAAAAGGGGAGCTCCACTTTTATATCAAGCTAAGAAAATTAGTGTGAGAGCAGACCAAATTAGTGTAAAATTAAAGTTTTTTTTCAGTGAAAATGGAGATTATAAGACCTTTTGTGTCTCTTAGAGCCACTCAGGTTCTTAGCCTGCCAGGGAGCAGGGGAATTAAACTGTGAATGTGCGCCCACAATAGTCTTAAAGAACATGAATTGTGTTCTTGCACCTTGGGGATGGGATGATAGGATGCATTCTAGAGTTATGTGCATAACAACTCATCCAATGTGTTCTGTTTATTAACAGAACATGGCCACCTTATTTCCCTGCAAAATATGCCTCTAGAATTAAGAAAACAGGAGTAAACTGATTATTAGCTCATGGGTTCTCTTTCCTCCCATTGGCATATGAAGAAGTATTAGATGTAAATTGCTATTTGAATCATGGAATCACCTGGGTTGGAAGAGACCCTTTAGATCATCAAGTCCAACCACAGCCTAACCCTGACTAGCCCACCTCTAGATCATGTCCTTAAGCACTTCATCTACATTGCTTTTAAATACCTCCAGGGATGGTGACTCCACCACCTCCTCCCTGGGCAGCCTGTTCCAGTGCCTGACAACCCTTTCAGTGAAGAAATTCTACCTGCTATCTAATCTAAATCTCCCCTGGTGCAATTTGAAGCCATTCAAATAGTAGTAAAGTAGTACAGACTTCTTTTGTGCTAACTCTTATGATGCTTGAGTTCAACTGCTGTGTGGGGTTGTCTTTTTAAACTTGGTTTGGATTGAATAAAAGTGTTGCAGCACCTTGTATCTTTATGTACGTTTTGCTTGGTGGCAAGGCATTTGCATTCGTGTAATTCAGATATGTCAGAAACCCCATGCTTGCTGCTTGAACATACCTTCTTCTGCCTTGGTATACAAAGAGATGACTGTTTACTTTTAAAAACAAAAACAGGAAAGCAAATTCTAGTGTTTCCCTGACTTAAAACCTACTGCTGGTTTAGCCTGGGGTTTTTTGTGCCCTACTCAGTGTTTCCCATAGTGATCTTGATTGAGCTCATCAAGCATTAATCTAATTTTAATGTGTTTTAATACATGTAGAAAGGAACTCATTAATGGTATCAAATAAGAATCACTCAAGTATTATTAATATGATGAGATTGGATCCTGTTGCTTAGGTGTGCTCCTAAATTCAGAGGGAGCCTTAGTCAAAAGCAGTGTGGTGATTTAAATTTTTTTTTAGAATTTTTCCCTGTATTCCTTTTCGGTGCTGAAGGTGTAATAAGTTTGCAGGAAAACATGACTCTTGAAAGGAAGATGACAGGTGAAATATGGTTGTTTTAGCTTTGTGTCGGAGTGCCTGAGATTGACATTAATCCCTACCTTGCTATCTGCAAAACTGAACTCAGTCTTGCAAGAAATATTTACCTTGTTCTGTTTGTTACAGAATTGTCAATATGTCATATTTTTGTCAAGTATCCCATGCTTTTTTTTTTGTTGTTTATTTTTGAATGCAATCTAATTATTTATATAACTCCAACTTTTTTTTTTTTTTTAAAGCATATAGTGTTGGTGGTTCAGTGACTCTGCTGTTTCCACCACGTCCTCCCTAAATCTGCTTGTACCTTGCCGGTAGCTGTATGGCTGACGGCCTCCACAAGTGCTTTCTGCCCTTCTGTAGCAGGTGCGTGAGCCCTCACTGCATACGTAGTTTTGGGAGTTGCTGAATGCTCATTAATGATCACCTGCATCATCTCTTCTTGACCTCACTGCACCCTGTGGTGCTTGATCTGAAACTTGCAGACATGCTGATGAGCTGGAAAGCTTTTCTACAGTGGCAAGGGGTGTACTGCCACAGGGGTTGACTGTAAGACTTATGTGGAAGAGCTGTTCAGTAAACATCTTTGAGTGTTGGAGCGTCACTGGGTTGTGATTCTGGGGTGCAGCTTGGGCAGTGGAACCAGAAAGCAGAAGAAAACCCCGTGTAGTCAGAAAGATGATGACTTCTGTGAACTCGTGTGTTTCCGTGTGCGAGGCTGACTCCCGTGGAGTCCGCTCTAGCCTTTTATCGTAAACGGCAGCAGGCAGCTGAGCTGGTGCTTGCCAGACAAACCTAAGCCACAGAAAACTCAGTTTGACTTTTTGGTAAACCAGTTGGGCCAAGTCTGCAGTTTGATAGGTAGGCCTCTGTTATTTGTCTTTTTGACTGAAGACTGGTGTTAGGCTTCTGTGCAGTAGAGGTTAAGGTGCTCTGTATCACAGTGAAGGACCTTGTTGACTAAACCAGAGAGGTTTTTATGTAAAAGTTACACAGTTATATCCTTGCCATTCAGTTGTTGAATTTTAATAAATTGAAAATTCACACTGTTAAAAAGTTTCACATATAATTGCAGTGAATTCAACTGATAAACGCTGACCTTTTAATACCAGTATAGCAACACCAGCAAGGAGCTGTTACTGAATCACACCAGAACAAAAGACCCCAAAGTAGCGAAGCTTAAAACTCTTTTCTGGAGTTAATTGGAAATAATTTCTATCTGTTTTTGTTTTGTTTTGTGTTTTTGGTATTTGTTGGTTTGGTTTGTTGGGGTTTTTTTTTTAAAAAATTGTTTCCTTATAACATGCAGAAGATTCTTTGATTTAGAAGAATTTGATTGACATTTTACAAGACTTCATGAGAATTGAAAATGAAAATGTTCATGGTTTTATTTCTACTTCTGAAATGTCAGGAAACCAAACAAAAAATTATAACTAGAAGAAGTATTTTGGGTTTTATTTTCAGAATGCTTGTAAGCTGTGATCTACCTGTGACCAATTAGGTACTCTGAGCTATTGTGCTCCACGAACATTTAAGCAAAGACAGAGCTTTTTTGGTTTGTTTGGGTTTTCTTCTTCTCTTTTCTAATAACTCCATGGATACAAGTTAGCAGCATGAAGTATTAAAACGGGGGTTTTGCCATCTATTTCTGCTGTAAGATCTTGTTTCTTTAAAATGAATGCAACTGCAGTGTTAGCAATGAAACCATCATTTTTATTTATAGCACATTGATAAACATAGCTTGAACTTCTTATCATGCAAACTCAGCTAACAGTCTGGGGCACCATAAGGTATGAATTTCCATCCCTAGAGTGACTTAGAGCACATATACTATTTTCTTCAAAGTGCACCAGGGCAAAATAATTCAGCTTTTCAGTTTTTTTGGGTAAGTTATCAGGTTCATCTCAAGGTTGAAAAGGATGTTCGAGCAGGCGATTAACTTATTCGTTTAAGTTAGAGCTTCAGTTTGCTGCTTTGAAGAGGACGTAATCTGGGCCACGGGCAGTTACTCTTACAGCATAAATGAACACATCAAGGATGAAATTTAACACGTTCTTACTTCTGCAAAGAAAAATGTGCTTGTGCTAATGTGGTATAAATACCAAGCATGGCATAATATGCAGTAACAATTGAAGACTTCAAATTAAGAAAGCGGAGGAATAATGTGTTGGGTTTTTTGTTAACAAAACTTAATGTTTTAAAGTCTCTTTTGTCTACTCTCCTGTTAACAAGTTAGTCCTTTTTATTATGAACGTTAACAGACTGTAGTTTATATACTTTATCTTCTCTTCTGGTGCAGTATAACTAGATTCTAATGTCCGAGGCTCTGCTATCCGTCAAGGCAGAATTGAAGGAGAGCTTCAACATGCTCTCCGACAAAGACTTTGGGTTTGGCTTATTGATTAATTTCTTAGCTTCTGTGACTCTGATGATTTGGCTTAATGAGTAGCCAGAAGCTAGGGATATCATAAACAAACTGTCAGAGAAGGGAGGAAACAACTGGGTTTATAGTTGTTGTCTCCATGCAGTTAAGATATATTAAACATGACTCTCCATAAAGCACTGCAGAAACTCACTAGTAGCCTAAAATACCATATGCTGAGTTCATTTATTAACCTGATTTTCTTTAGTCTTTGAAGAATAAACTTGTGACCTGTCAATAATTTCTCACCTGTATCAAAAAGGTGGCATTTTTTATTTCAAGCCTTGGCTGCAGGGGTTCATTCAATTGCCTGTATCTTCAGGTTTTTCCTTCAGAAAAAAACAGGTCTATTTTTTTTACCTTCTCAGTAACAGAAAAACTTGAATGCTTGGATGGCAAAGAGTCTGCTTAGACAGAAAATGGAGGATGCTGCTCTTTTTTCTGTCATGATCTCGGGGCGGGAGGTACGCACGTAGTTTGTAGTATTTTTGGTTGCCGATGATAGATTATTGAAATACATAACAGTGGCTTAGACAGGGCTAGCACACAGGGGTGAGTCCTAACACATGCACATTGCTTTAAGCATTCTCATTGTCCCTGACCTTAGTATGCACTCCGGGAGTGCTGACCAAGCCTAGACTGTATGCAAGAAAGCATTACTGTCTTGCCCAACCACTAATGGATTTTGGCCAGGGAGAACAGCCTGGTCCCTCGTCGTGAGCAGTACCCTTATTGTGAGCCTTGGGCATAGCTGTCCCCTTGCTATATGGGCATGTTCAGGGATGCTTCTCAAGCTGAAGGCAGGGCTTGCCCACTGACGGGGTGATTTACACTAGAAAGAATAGGACAGAGGGATGACTAACACTAGCGAGAACAGGACAGAAAATGCTGAATAGATCAACTAGCTCAATTTTCCACTGTTTTGTCTGTATTGCTTAGGTCTCTTCCTTTAAATACAGGAGTCAAATTATAAATGAATCTGCAGTGAATTTCCACTTGAGTGGAAAATATGTTATTGTCTGTTGTTATGAATCCATTTAAAGCTGCTTACGCTTCTTTTCCATGGCTACTTTCTGACTCTTTCTCCTGCTATTATCCGGCTTTTTATTACCTTTCCCCAGACTCCTTCCACTCCTCTTCTACCAGACACTGATGTGAAAGGAGGCAAGAGTGATGCAGTAGTCAAGCCAGGCTAGGTGGACACTGAAGGTGGTTTCATGCTAGTGATGGGCATACTCTTACAGCACAGCCCAGAGGGAAAGGGATCCTGCGTAAGGAAACCCTTGGGGAGGTGGGGGGCCTGTGCTAAGGCCGGTTTCAAAGGTGGTACAGCTTTCTCTGCGCTGCAGTCCCTGGCACCTGCCTGTTTGTGAGTGGGGTAAGGCAGGGAGGCTCTCCTGCAGCCAGGCAAAGCAGGGCAGGTGGCTCCCCTCATTACTGAACCCTTTTTCCTTTCATGCTTGCATCTGCCCTACTGAAAGCCATCCGTGTTACACAAGTGATTTGTTCAGCTGAGCATCCTCCCTTCTCTGGACTGTAACTCACCCAGGCAATGAGCAGAAGTGGTTGGGGGTGAGTGTATGTAGATAAATCTCTATATATGCACATACATGGATACACCACAGGCACCTCCCGTGTGTGCATATATACATACATCCGCATGCACCCTTGCTGTATGGTATTGTGGGTACACTTCCATAAAAGGGAAAGGCAGTGAGCAGGTTCCACCCAAATGAAGAGAAAATGGCAATGGGTGAATCCAAAAGCTTGAGGTACTCATTTAAACTGAATGGTATAGCTGATTTAGCCAGTCCAACAGCTCTGGAGGAGGGCATCTGAGTAGAATCCTATTATGTCTCTGTACTTCTTTCAGTGTACCTATCACTGGCTTATCAATAGTTGCTTATGAGCAGAATGCTCTGAGGCAACATAAATGCAAAATCATAGGGAAAACACAAAACCAATGTTGAATTGAAGATATTTATCAAAAGTTCAGTATAGGTTTTGATTATTCCAACTCCACCACGTTTGGAGTGAAGTCTTTCAATCTTCTTGAATAAGCTGAAAACCTTCAAATACAAATATTTGTATTTCTGATTGCAGCTAATACCAGAAGTTCTAAAAGAGCACAGCTCTGTGAGCAGTGCTGTATTTTGTGGTTACCTTAGAATTTGTATTTCTAATGAGAAAGATAGAGCCTAACATCGTAAGACTTGAGTTTAAACTTCTGGATGTTTATTCTGCCTTTTGAATGTCAGAAGCTGTGTTTTGTTGCTTGCTCGTGGGAGCCAGTATAGTATATTCCAGAGACCACAAACAGGGTTTTCTTGCCCTTTGACACAATAACTTGACTTATTTTCCCCTGAATCTATAAAGTCAGTTGTTCAGATTGAAACCTTCCAGTTGCTCATTATGAAGGAGTGGGAGTTGGCAAGAAGTATTCAGAAAATTCAGGTTGCTATTCTGGGTGCCTCTTATACAAATTCTCTCTCCCTCTTTTCTTATATCAGAGGTTTCTCTATATGGATGTGTATTTGTTTTTCCCTCTGGCAATTTCATTTTTCAATTCCAGAGTCAAAGCTGCCTTCTGAAAAGCGATCTGTATTTTGCCTTTTATAAAAAAAAAGAGAGAGAGGAAAAAAGGAAAACAAACAAAAAAAGCAACCTTGTAGCCTTCCCTTTCTGTTTTAGCCCATCACGCAGCATTTGAACTCCTGCTGCCCTGTTGCACCCTGACCATGGCTGTGCAACACAGGAGCATTTAGTGCAGCTTTCCAAGCTCCCAGGATGTGCCGAGACTCAAATCCTTCAGTGCAGGCAGCAGTGGTCCAGGATCTTAGATGCTGAGGCATTCAGTTCTCTTTGCTGAGCTCTCCGGGTCTGTCCCTCTTACTGGACGAACCCCTGAGAAGACAGCCATGGGTTGAAAATAAACCACCCACCCCTTGACACCATCATCTTGCTTGAGGGGGGGGGAAGAACAAAAAAGAGCGCGTTGGTGTATGCGATTGCGTCATATACGTATTGCCTTCAGGGTGTCGAACAGGCTCTCTTTGGAGCCAGATACTTCAAAGCAAAACCAGTCCCCGCGTACGCTGCACCGCGCTGTGTAGTGGGGTTGGCGCCATGCCTAGGTTTGTTTGGTTGAAAACCTATGCAGCCTTACTCTGGGGTCTGACGCTTCGCAGACGTGGAACATCAGTCAGAAGTTACTGCTGCTTCTTGTGTCTGTGGGATCACCTATCTGATCGCTCGTGGCTGTTTCTCAGAGGATCGCTTGCTTGCTCCCGTGTCCTTAAAGTCCTAAGGTGGCAAAAAGGACATCTGCCACTCCGATTTAAAGAAAACACTATCTTGGTGTTGTCCTGTTTTAATCAAGCCCTACATTTGATATTCCTTCCTGTAAAAAAGGTTGGAAAGCCCTGAAATTACACAGCCTTCTCCGACACCTATTGTATTTTGAGGTGGCAATTTCTCGTTCGGTTACAGCAGCTTTCAGCAAGTGCTTTCTCAGACGCACCTGGTATTGCCTGCCTTTGCTCACAAAAGTCTCAGATGTGTGTTTGCTGGGGCGGGTGTGTAGGGGGGCAGATTTGTATCTCTCTAAGGGAAGCATAATGTCTTGTTTTGAGGCTTCAAAGGGGCTGGGGTGTGCGTGAGTGACTGAGGGACTATGAGCCCTGTTTTGTTGCTGCAGTTTATAAGTGAGAGGGAGTTAGTGGGCATGGATGTTGTGGTTGCTGTCAGACAACCAAACATGGCCCCCCATGATTCTCTCGGATCACGGGAACAAATCTGTGTAAAAAGGATGTTCAAGATGTTTCATAACCAGCTTCATAGCCTGGCTTTGCTGCCAGAAATCAATTGTCTTGAACATGGAAGAAAGGTTGAAGAAGTGGAATAGAGTCAAATGCCACACTTGACCTCGCCAACATTAACGTGTCCCAAGAGACAAAGAGGATGGAGATTTCTAAAAGAAGCCAACTTGTGGCAGTGGAGCACAGCGCAGCAGGCTGTGCAGTGCTGGAGGGGAGCAGACGCAGGGAGCAGGCTCCTTCCCTCGCTGTCCTACTGGCAGGTGAAACTAAACTGGAAAAAGCACGGGCGATCTGCCGGGCAAACAGTCCCTGAGGAGCTCCCGAAATGGCCTGGCAGGTCTGACGCTGGTGCAATGCAGCATGACTGGGACAGCTGCTCTCTCTGGTAAATGATGGGGGACTTTCTGAGGCAGCACCGGGGTGCAGCAGCAAGCTGTTGGCACAAGAAAACGTATTGGGTTTTCTGAAAGTGTGGCATCAAGCTCTGATTGGTATGGTCCTCAATGAAGCATAGATCTGATCCTTGCTGATGAAAGTACAGTGTATCTAGAATATAAAAGATATACAAAGAAAGTATGATAGAGTATCCACAGAGAAGAACATATCCTTGTTAACAAAAGTCTGATGAAAGGACAATTAGTGGTCAGGATGGAAAACTGTAACATAGAAGTGAGCAAGTTGGACAGGTATAAGAAATGTGATTTATCTGTCTGCAAAGGAGAATAAAGTAGTCGTTCTTGAGTTAACTATGGCTGTAAAGCTATTATTAAAGCTAGCAGGGAGAGTGTCTAGTGTACAATGCCCTGGGGGGCAGCAAGCATAAAAGGGTGTCCTTGGTGGATGTCATGGCTCTGCGTTTCTCTCCCTCTCTGCACTACCCTGATCAGTACTGAGAATGTCATTAAACTGCAAGTTCTTTTTCATGCCTAGAAGTTGTATTTTGTCTAACTTTTTTTTTCTCCGCACAGAGTAATTTAAAGAACAGGAGAAACACTGAACAGTCTGTAGGTTAACTGTAGAAAATAATTTAATGAAGTCAGATTCTTAGTTTTCTGTCCCTTTCCACTTTTGTCTGTGTAAAAGGTACTTTCTTGGCTCTTTGAACAAGTACTTTGTAAGTTTGTGCATCAGTTGTCTGGGTAGGATCATTCTGATTTTAATCGCCTCAGTGCTTGTTCAATTCCTGTGTAACCTGTTACAAGGTTATTAAGTATATTTTAAAATAAAGTCAGGCATGATTTTGCTGAACCTGCTAGGGTTCTTCTCTTTTGACTCAGATGTGTGCATTTGTGATTTGAGGAACTCGGATACAAATGACCGGGAGAGCAATACCAAAATTCTCTATAATATTGCAAGCAGCATGTGGAACCAACTTCTTTCAATTTTACTTTACTACTCAATAATAAGAATAAAATACAAATCTTGACTGAAAAACAGTATGTTAATTTTGCTTTGTCAGTTGCAAAGTGAGTAATTATTGAGGAAAATGGCTATACATTTTTCCATGAAAATACTGGTGTCATCAACCACACTAGATTAAGCACAAAACATTTCTGTGGTAATTAGTAGAGTTGGTCAGGGTTTCTGGAAGTCAAAAGAGATGTGAAGTTGACTCACATACGTTAATAACTTTGATTCGAGCTTTTATTATCAATTTCATCACTGATAGGTAACTGCATGGATGGTAAATTTTAAGCCGCTCGGATGCAGGTAGAACTTGGTCGTTCATCTATCCTCAGTTTGCAGAAGATGAATACAATCCCGATTAGAAGCTAGTCTATACAGACACGTGCAATCCCTTCACTACAGCTGCACTAATCTGCAAGGATAAATTCAATAGAATAGTATAATTCATTTTTTAATATACAATTTACTGATGCTTCATAAAAACTGAATGTACAACTAATTTTGTAATATGATTTTTTTTAATTTTTTTTTTTAGTCTTGACTATTTTCAGGTATACCTTGAATTAAAATTGGTTGTACATGAGCTGTAGCTGTGCGTGATCTCTGGTGCTGGGTTATTCCGCAGATAGTGTAACCAACGGCAGAATTTAATGTAATCTCTTAACAACTGGGGAAATACTAATCTCTCGGCAACCTATCTGCAGAATATTTCTGTGTCGTAGTCAGATGCAAATTTTAAGTGCAACAGAATGTTCAACGTGACATTTTATTTAGCTTTACCTAGGTTATAAATCTCTACTATTCATTTACTGCTCCTAAAGAGTACATAATAATTTTGTCTAAGATTTTTTTTAAGGGTTTGTTTTGTGGGATTTTTTCCTTCTATGCTAGCAACATTGTAATAGTGCTAGAAATGTGACAGGGAAAAGAGAAAAAAATATTGCTTCCAAACTGGTAAAATATGCCTTAAAACTGTAAGGTTTGGATCACTGATTGTTAACGTAGTGGTAAAATACCTGAGCAGATGCTTTCCCTGTCCCAGGTGGTCAAACTTTTTCCTTTTTTAGGAACTTCAACTATTCTGATCATGAATTCGTGAGACCGAAATACATAGTGGTGGGGCACTGAAGGAGCACAAGGTTTCTAGCAGGGAGATATGGCTTTAGGGGGCTTAATGGCACTAGTTTGGTAAAATAAAATTATCATAGATCTGTGCAGTTTTGTATATTGTGTCTCTGTTAAAATGGTCTTCAGTGTTTTCTCCGACATATAAGATGCAATATATTTGTTTAAAATAGTATTTGCTATAGCTGTATCTAGATTTGTATGTGTGTATTTAATTTAAACGAAATCCCACAGTGGATGCCATCATATTTTAGAAGCTGCAGGTGACTGCATGGAATCTGTTTTAGAATTTCTGTACATTGTCCAAAACAAAAATTGACTGACAGGGCAAATACGTAGTGAATTTTTCCCATCATTTTTTGTGAAGCAGTTTTCTATTCTAAACACCACCAGGTAGAGCAGGTTACAAATGCAGGCTTCTCTTCTCTCACACGCACAGGCTTTTCTTTTAGACCTTTGCATCTTGTGCATGAGCTGTGCTCTTCCGCAGCGAAGTTTTTCTAAGAGTTAGGTACGAACATTCGGTCCTGTGCAATGAGCCGAACCATCCCATTCTTCTTGCCTTTTATTTTCCTTGTAGCAAATCATTCTAATGTAGCTCTTGTAATGGACTTTGAGTAAATCATTGCTATTTTTTGTTGATGAAACACAAATACAACTTCAGGGTGTGTTTCTATAACAATAAGGCTTTTTGAAGTGAAGGGTTTAGAGGCGACTATTTTTTGCTGACTTCTGATGTGTAGGCATGTGAAAATGAATCACAGAAGAACAAATTGTAAAGCTACTCTGAAAGCAGGGAGAATAAAGCAAATCCAAAGAAAAGAGCAATGAAAAATTTTATTTTCCAGAAAAAAAAATAGTATCATAGCTCCCCAGACTTGGATTTGTTACAGTACGTAAAGTTTTCTTGTTTAAGGAATGTTGTGTTAGAAAAAATATTTGTATCTATCTCTTGTTTATTACTTATCATGTTTCTTGTGTGTCTGCTTTGGACTATACATATTCTTAATGAATTACACAGCTTTTGATAACTTCTGTTGAAATCAGTGGTGTGGAGAATGAATTCACCCAACTGCAGAATCTGGTCTTTTGTGGGAAGAAAACGGGGCTGTTTAACCACATTCGCTTGTGCTTCTACCACCATTTGTATGCCATAAAATTCCTCTTGATCTGAATAGCTTTATTTTTATTTTTGGTCTGTAAAGCCAGGGTAACTTCTCCAAACAGTTTTCAAGAGACAGATTGAAATAACTAATGTGCATCTAATGGTTAATTTGGTGGGATAATACTCTGCTCAATGGGATTAATTCCACGCTTGCATATACAGAAAACTCTCAGAGGCACAAATGAGGTTGCTGCAAAGAATCTCGAAGCAGTATTTGTCCCTAGTGCCTTCCCTCTTCCCCTCTATCATATAAGGGGTACCCACTAAGTAATGAACCATGGATTAATCAAAGCTAATATAAAAAAAACAAAACAAAACAAAATTGTTTTAAAGGAGAACAGTGTTTTGTTTTATACAAGCAGATGCATTATCTGGGCATCTCAGCTTTGTGTTAAGTATTTTAAGTAGAACAATATATAATAGAAAGATCTGTGGCAAGAAGAAATTTTAATGGATAGAAGAGTTTTCCTAGAGAGTACACAGCTAAAGCAAATGTGATGTTAAGGACCCTTTTCATACTTAGGAGAAAATTTATGTCCTGTGAGCATTTGATCATTTGGCAATCTTTCACCCCATCCACCAGTTCTGTACCTGCACTTTCCGACCTTGTGCTTCAAACAAAGCTTACCCAAGCTCCCAGTGTTATGAAAAATAGAGCTGGTGTAAACTTCCCTTGCATTCAAACTCCATCTCAGCTGCAGGCTGCACATAGAAAGTAAACAAATACAGTTTCCAAGCAGTCTTATCTCTTCACACATCTCAAAGGCTTTTTTTGGGGGGGTGTTTAAATATAATTTGCAAATGTTCATCCATTTTAGAAGCAGCATTAAAGACCTTACATGAAACATGTCTTGCGACACCGACGAGCAATTAGATAGGCGCAGTGATAGTGCAACGCATAATTGTACACTTAAAAATCAGATGGAGTAAGAAAAATCAGAGAGAACAGAATATCCCATTTTAATATCCCATTTTAAATGTCTGTTTCAGATATGTACTCTAAAACTTGGAGGTATGAACTGAATTGCTCTGTAAACTTTATCTGGTAAGGAGCTACCTGTTCACATGAACATGCAAGGAATAGATACAAAGCATCTCAATGCTCTAGAAGTAGCTATGATGTTCCTCTAGGAAAACAAAATGAAATCCAGTCATAGAGTGTTGGGTTTCTGTGTGGGGTGTTTCTGGAAAACCTTTTCATGAAAAATCCCAAAGAAAACCAAATAGGGTAAATTCAGTGCTGTAGATGAAATTAGTTCACATCGCTGACGGACAGCCCACCTTTCCAGGCTCCCTGTGCTGATTTGCATGATCTAGGCAGAGCTTTTCCAAAAAGGGCCCCCCTGTTTCTGTATGCTTTACAAAGTATAATGTACATGTACTGCACAAATAAGATCAGCAATATGGGTGTTCTTATCAGCTTTGTTTCCTAATGAGATCAAACTGATGCAGTTATCTTTATCAGTTGGCCCGTTTCCACCGGATTTGAGAGAGGGGTTAAGGTTTTAATAGGCAATTAGGTTTCTCCAGGCTTCATCAGCAGTGATGGCTGGATGGAGGAAGAAACTCAAGGCAGCACCTGCGTGGCAGCAGCGTGAGCTCAGCAGGGACCTGTTTGGTTTAGGCTACCATTGGCCAGCTGATGGACACCCATGGGAAATACCACCGCTGGGCAAGGCTAGAGTTGTGTGGCCTGCAGAGAAGTGAGGGTGGGAGAAAGTTTAAGGCATTTTCAGAGATGCTGAAATTTATTTTTGTATTGTAGGAATAAAAAGGGAGAAAGGAAAGGAGTGAAGATTTCCATTGGGGGGGATATAAAACAGAATAGAAATTAGTATGATGAGTGATTTTGGTAGCTCTTTTTTCTTACTGTTTGTTTTTGGTTTAAGGCAATTACAGATCAACCTCTGAAATCCCATCTCTATCATCATATGTACTTGACAATACAAAAATAAGAGATCCTGTAGTGTTCATTTTGCTGTACTGATGTCCAACTCTTGTACTAACTCTGGTAGATAAACTGTTACTGCAGAATATTGCCCCCTTTTTTTTTTCTTTACAAAAAAATCTGCGAAGATCCAAGTGTATTAATGTTCAACTAATTTCTTCTTCTGCCTCTCTGAAACCAGCAGATATAAGAATGATATGAAATCTCAGGGACTTCACAGTGTTCCTGTTGTTATCCCATCCTTTTTTCAGCATGCAGAACACGAGCCAGGCACTGTGTCATGAAATGCTTTCAGGAATCAACAGAGATTTCCTGGATAGGGGGAGCACAGAATTTGGCTGGTGCTTTTCAGATAAGCTGACCCAGAGCATTGCTATAGGTCACTAAAGATTTGTACACTATTGTCTGTAATTATCGCTAGCAAATGACCTCTGAAATTGAGTCTCTTTTGAAAAAGGATTTAATGTTCTGTACAGGTGGTTACCTGGACTGTCAATAACCTATAATGCTGACAAATTTAAAGCTGAAAAAAATGAATGCTTTTCCAGAAAGACTAAAATGCTGAAGCTGTTCTGCCTGACAAAAACATGCAATTTCAATACCCAAATTAAACATCAACAACAGAAATTATGAATTATTTACTTATTTAATTATTTTTTTTAACTAACCCTGCACTACTATGTTCTTAAATTTGGTATTCTTACTATTTTTAGATAGCTTTGCCTGTAACCTCTTCTATTGTCTTTCAGCGCAGTAATTGTTATCTCCAGTGAACAACTGGAAAAAATATAATGCATACAAAAGAAATTAACTACCATAGTAGGTATCAGGCATGACTGGAAGCTTTACTTAATATTTGCAAAAGTCATCTGATGGCTAAAAGATAACTCCAGTAGCCCTTCTCATTTGTTAGTGGTAATGTAGAGAGATATTTTTAATGTATCCGTTGAATACTGGAATTAACTTGATGAATGTTAATATTTGTTGCATGCACTGTAGATAGGGGTAAAGCATAATTGTTTATTTTCATCTTGGCCCCAAACACTGAGGTAGGAAGGTTTGAACTCTTACTGTAAATATGCCAGGAATTTTCTTTATGGTGAGAGCTTGGGGTCTTTTTTCTTTCCTTGTTTTGCTTTTTCCACCAGTTTGTCTCTCCATAGAGAAGCAATTAAGAAGGTGCTAACTCCTAGTGCCTGAGATTTTAAGAGCACTTCAATGCTTTTGCCACTTAAAATTTGCTTCTGTTATTTTATGAGTGGCAATATAAAGATATTGCATGAAGCCATTAATGATAAGGAAATTCTTTCCTCCTGTTACCCCCTGCCACAGGAATTAATTGCTTTTAAATCGTCCCTAATTCAGTCAAAAAATATATATACATATATATATAGGCTCTTTGTATTTGTTATTTCCTACCAATATAGAAAACATACATCTCAAAATACAGCCTCTTTTTTCTTAACCTCTAGTGCAATTGGAGATGAAGTTTTCTGAAGTGTGGTGCAGTCCTTCAGGTGCCTTGTAATTACGTGTGGTGGTGGAGGCAGCATGCCAGCCACGGTTACAGCGCTTGGCAGAGCGCAGTGAGGTGTTAATGGGGACGTGAAACCATAGCCCTGCGCCCCGCTCACAGCTGCATGATGTTACAGTGCCCTTCCTTTCCAGCAGTGTTTTATTTTGCCACAAAATTTTAGACATGTATTGGTGCCCCCTATGAAAATGGGGATCCTCCCAAATCAGAGGAGGAATATTTCAGAGGTGGAAGAAGTAATTCCTTCTTTTGTCAAGGGGAAGTGGTGAAGATCTGTGGAGTTAGGGTTTGTTCCCAGACCTTTTGCCGAAGGGCTCCATCAAGGACCAGGGTTTGTTGTGATATTTCCTTTGTGCGGTAGGTCATCCTCTGGCTCTTTTTTTGAGGCCTGTGAAACGCTTCATGTTCATAGTGTTGTTTTCAGAATGGAATATTCCCCGATGGTAGAAAATTATTGATAAGCTTTGGTGAGCAGTGTAGCAAAAAGAATATGCAGAGAGTTAATGTTAAACCAAACCCTTAATTGGTCTTTCTCTTTACTTGGTGTGTAGCTGCTGGGTTTTGCCTGTGCATCCTCTAGCAGAGGCAGGACACGAGAGACGTGGTGCTCTGTTAAGTGGGTCAGTAGCAGGGGAATGAAGGCCTGCTCTGAAACCTGTCCCTCCCTGATGTGTGTAGCTACTACAACGTATGAAGGCTCAGCCGTTGGCACCCGTATAACCTTCTTCCTGCCTGATAACCTGAGGCCACCACTGCATCTGTCAAATGATTTAACTGTTTCTGTGCTTGACACAAGGCTTCACTAGTAATTTCATTGCTCTCAGAAGCCTTCTTGCAAGTGGATGCCTATACACGGACTGCAATGAAAACATCTTGAGACTTTGCAAGTTTTAAAATATTCTGCTCCCAGTTGTCCTGCTCGATGAGCTAAAGCAGACCTTCCAATCAACCATTCTCCAGCTCTGCATATATCTACTTTCCTTATGATTTGGTAATGATATTAATCTGCTGAAAAAAAAATAAAGAATATGAGGAATGACTGCTTTGAGACTAAACCTATTAATGAATTAAACAGCCTTTGCTAACTTCTATTGAAATCAGTGGTGCCGAGAATGAATTCACCCAACTGCAGAATCTGGTCTTTAGCGGGAAGAGAACTGGGCCATGTATTTAAATTCACTTGCATTACTTCCACCATTTGGATGTGATAAAACTCCTTTTGGGTGCTATCCAACCATCTGGATTTTCCAAAACAGTATAGGTTGACCTAAAAAAGTGGATGGGATTTTTTATTGAGAGTTTGGTGCCCTTCCTGACACCAGCTTTTTTTGGCACAGGTTAGATCTGCGGCTGTCAGTGAGCTTAGGTGGAAATTGATCCTGGAGAAAGGAAAGGAAAACTGGCTTCATCCCAGTAGGATTAGCTGTGATGAGTGTACGGGCACAACTTTGATTGTACATCAAGGGCGGCTCCTGTAATTGTTGCAGCTTTGGTCTGTGTTGGCTACAACACAAGGAATTGCTTGTGGGCTGACTGACAAATAGCAAATAGCCATGTAGCTGCAATTCTCCCTCCAGCTCCTCACCCTTAGCTTGCATTGTTCTAATGGAAGAGTTTCCTACTTTTCTCCTCTGCTTGTAGCCGATTGAGAGAGTTGCAATTGAGCTCAGTCAGAGACAAAACAACCCTGGTAAGTCTCTTGTTGGGCTTGTGCATCTCTGTACTTAGGAGCTTGAAATCAGAGTAGTCCCTCTGCACTAACAGTGAGGGAAGAAGAAAGAGCACTGGTAAGTCTATGCTTGCTGACTGGCTCCAAATATTTTGTGCACAGATATTCCTGCTACTTTATGACCCAGCTAGTAGAAAGCCATTTCCTGCCAATAGTGATAGCCAGCATAAGCTTAATGACTTTTGGAAGTCTGAAAGTAGGATAAAAGGCAGTGGAGCGTGCCTTATAAATCTCCCAGTTGGGAACCGGTCTTCGCATTTTCACTGTGTCTGACTACTGGAGCCGTTGGCCGTGAGCTAGCTGCAAGCTGTTTGGCATAACCATACTTCCACTGCTTTTTGCATAGTATAACTTAAAAGCGCTAATTTAAAGTGCTAGGAGGATGTCTGGCATGTCTGTGAGGTGCTCACTGAACAGAGAGTCACATCTGATTGTGATCAACAGCATCTCGTGTTTGTGTTCACGTCTCTTTCTTCAGCCGTGCAGCATGTAGTCGCTTTGGGGTTCCCGGTGAGCCATGACGTGTAGACCGAATTCTTTCAAGTAGATCTCCATCATGTGCATTGGGTTGTAGAAGCTAAACATGAAAAGGCCACCGAATAGTAAATCAGTCCAGGATGAGTTACTGCTGTGGGATACACAGACAGAATTGGTAGGGAAAGGGGGAAGTGACCTAGAAACAACCATTTGGATAATAAGTCCTGCCTCTCAGGACACTTAAGGCAAGATTGGATTAGACAATACAAAATTTACAGCAGAGAGCATCTTTTGCATTAACTAGATTAAATTTCTGCCATCCCTGATAACGACGGGTCTAGAAAAAGCACAGGGTGTCTAATCTGAAACACCTACACAAGCGAAAAGAGCTGCACAGCTTGCCTCTGTCACTTAAGCTTGTTGGATACCCCGGTTCTGCAACTGGCCTGTGCATGGTTTGCTGCCTCTGGGATGCAGCATCAGGTCTGCTTCAGGAAAGCCCTTTGCACCAAGTTCTTGCAAAACTGAAAAGTGAAAGCAATTGCTCTTTCTGAGAATGACTGACTGTTTTGATGAAGTGAGGAGTCCCCTTCCAGAGATGAGCAAGGCACTCCCCTCCTTTCTGTTCTGACGAGTCTGTGGAAGGATTTGGAGAGTGAAAGACTGCCTTATTTAATGAGATGTTCCAAGCTCATCTTCACCTTCAGACTGGAAAGGTAGACCTCTTAATGGTGTTTTCTGCATACACCAGCTACTCTTATCACAAATCAGCTGTTGGAGATCTTCCTGTCTTGCTCCTGCTACAGTACCCTGGACTTTTTATTAGAGTCTTTATTCCACAATGTGCTAGAAAATATTTGGTCCTTTGTGGCATTATAATCTTCTCCTTTTGCATCTACTTCTTCCCAAATAAATCAGAAGGAAGCTTGCAGTATATGAACTTTGTGATATTGACTACCTGGAAGGGAGGATGAAAGGCTCACGAGTATCCTAAAGCATCATCACTTGACCTCATGTTTCCATAGTGCTAACATCCTTTGGCACAACAAAGTGGAAGTTAATGGACTGAAATACCTTCCTTTTTAAAATGTAATTATTCTGGCTGCCTAATGTCTGATGTTGTAACCTGAATCCTGATCATACCAGCAGTTTGTTCCTTGGCTTTAAAGCTGAGAACAACAGCAAAGCCATAATGTTGAACTTCATGGGCACGAGCTGTGCTTCCACCAGTGTTGTGTTTCATAGATACACAATGGTGTATTGATGACAAACACAAGATTTTCTCCTTGGCATAAAAGGAAGTGGTGGTGAGGAAGAAAAACCATCCCAACAGTAATGTAAACAGATGCTTATCTTTCCTGCCCAGGCAAAGGGCTGCTATGAAAAACCAAACCGGGAAAAATTTTCAGTCAGCGAGCTCAATGGTGTTTGGTGGGGTCCTTGCATCTTCCCGTGTTAGGAGCCTGCTGTCTTTCCTTAGAAGTTTTGGTGTTGCAGACATGGTAGTGGGAAGTCTTATGTTGAGAGTGTTGCTTGGCCCTGCAACCTTAATATAATTTAATGATCAACAGGGCTATGTTTAGTCTCCACGTAAAGGGAGAAGCCTCCTGACTTCACCCACTTTGATGAAAGGGACACCTGTCACTTCACTCATTTCTGTTAACCATCTACTGAGCACTTCAGACCTGTCAATATGCCATGCTTGGTATGATCCAGGCCTTTCCTTCTTTCTGCTGTTTCTGCTCAGATTTTTCCATCAATGTGCTCAAACAATGTCATAAAGGAGCCTCTTTTTGAGGGGAGAAGGGTTTGGCTTCTGCTTCTTCAGTCTTGGAGTGTCCCAGGTTTGTCTATTATTCCTATATGTAAGTAAAAACCATATAAATGTACATCCTGATTTTTATTTATGTCTTTATGAACAGGATAATTTTAGGTGGCTTTTAGCCATTTAGTCCATGCAAGCCTGTATACGCTTAAAGCAAAGTGGTATGTGGGGTGCTCATGTCTCTTCCCTTTTGCTATCTTGGGTGCAGCGTTTTGCTTTCAGACAGCAGCAGGGGGTAAGAGACACCTCACCGACCTCTCCTTGCCTTTAACCTCCGTAGAAAAAATCTGGTGGATGCCTGAGGTGTGGCACGGTGGCACCTGCAGGTGTGAAAGACTATCCCTGGGCGAGGGGGTGTCTGGAGACACAAACATGCAGCAAGAGGGTTTTGGGAGATAAGGGGTAGAAGTGACATGATGGGCATACATTGACCATGAGTCCTTTGGATTGCTGCTGGTGGAGGATGGTGGCTTCTCAGAAATGCCGCCTTCACCCCGGTGTGGAGCTGTGGCAGCTCTCAGCTGTTGGGAGAAGGCACAGCAGTTCCTGCCTTTAAACACCTTAGGATGGAACTGCAGTTGCACCAATAAATCTCTCGTGCTGGGATTGGGGTTTCATGGGCTTCACTGAGAAACTCAGTTTTAGAGAAGATAAAACTCTTCATTTATAACTGTGTTACAGAATTGTGGTAATCCCTAAAAATAAAACTCTTAAATGAATCAAGGAGGGACATGGGAGAGAGAACATTTTATGGTGGACAGATTTGATCTGAACTTACAAGTAGTTCAGCTGTTCTGTTAGAGTCTGTATTTCTTAAACTCTTACCAGGGAGCCTGGTCTAACTCAATCCAGATGCACACTAAAGCTGTCAGAGGGGGGAAAATCCTATTTTTAAAAAACGCACCAGCGTGTTTCAAGGATCCCAGCCACGTTTCAGTGATTTACTTCAGCAGATCCCTGCTGGGACCGGCTGCATCGTGCCAGCCCTGTGGTCAGGGCCCCGGCCGCCTCCGGGTGCAGCATCTGCCAGTCGTGCCATGCCCTTGTAGCAGGGTGGAAGTGTCAGGACGTGGGTTTTTGGGACTCCCTGGCTGTGGGAGCGCGTGCAGGCAGGTGGATGGAGATAAACCCACGGCCACCTACAGGAAAAGTGGTGCTGGGCCTGAGCCAGGGGATTGAAACCGTTCTCCGAAACCGCACCGTGCAGGGCGGGCTGCTGTGCAGCGCTCTCGAGGCGGGTGCCTGCAGCATGGCCTCCCTCGCTGGCCCCCAGGCTTCCTCTGCTTCGGCTATTGGGGTTGCAGTTGGTCTGCTGCTGGAGGGTTTTTTCTCACTCGCTTCTCGGTGTTAATTGCTTTTTTTTACCCTCCCCCACCCCTCGACCCTTTAAAAAGTAAGAGGCGGAGCGGGGTTGTTGCTGGGGCACTGGCAGTGCTGCTCGGGGGGTGTGAGCATGGAGCAGGATGGGGAAGGTGTGCAAGCCTGGGGTCCTGGCATGCGTGTGCACCCACCTGCAGCAGCATGAGAGTGCCCAGGCATACAGGCTTTGGGAAGTGGCCACGCTGGGAAGAAACTTCTCAGCTGCAGCAGCGCAGCTTGGGAAAGAGTCCCAGATGTGGTGGCAGGCACCTGGGGGTTGAGAGGGGCTGGCAACCTTGTCATAAAAATGCAGCAGTGCTCCCCTTACTGACCCAGCCTGTGTCAGTTCCTTGTACAAAGCTTTCCACAGCTTCTCCTCTACGAACTCCTAAAAAGCCCCACACGTAATTCCCTATTGCTGTGAGTTGCATAGTTTGTTTCTAGTTTTCCTTAACATCCCAGTAATCTTTAGGTAAATGTCCCTGCTGTGCAGTGGGAGATCTAACTGTGCAGCTACTTGCATAGGAGCACATAGTGAGCAGCAGTGCAAACCTTCCAATTGCTGTTCCTTCAGAGCTTGCTTTCCTCCTGAGAAATGGCACCGCTTTGACCTCATCCTTAAGCCCCTGTGTATTTGTGTATCTAGATGTTGGCTTTTGATTCAACTCCTTTCTGATGCCTGGACAGAGAGATGCTGTTTGTCTGAACCACGTAAGCATCACATAATTTACACTGCAATGTAACTGTAGACCCTGATGGTCTGTGACCTCGCTGTGCCCTGTGGCTGTACTTAGACACCTTGCTTTAAAACCCTGCTGTATTTTCACAGAATCACAGCAGGGTAGGGGTTAGAAGGGACCTCTTGAGATCATCTAGTCCAACCCCCTGCTAAAGCAGGATCACCTGCAGCACATTGCATGGGATCACATCCAGGTGGGTCTTAAATATCTCTGGAGGAGACTCCCCAACCTCTCTGGCCAGCCTGTTTTACTGTACTGCTGACATTTGGACTGGTATAACACCGGTAGACGATTAATGAAACGATGATGTGCCCCTTATGGTAGGCACTGGGTAATGTGCAAGGTTAACAGAATGGGAGTTACCAGTGAAATCTGTATTACTTGCTTCGTTTAGTGTGACTGCTCTCACAGGCCTGGCAGGCCTGGCTCTGCCCGGCTCCCATCACCTGTTTTTCAGCCCATCCACTGCAGTGGTGTGACCTGGGCCTCAACCTCCCCCAAACCGCTGCTCAGGGCTGGTAAGGTGCAGAGCGTATCACTGCCTTTTGGTGATGTCTGAGGGACTCTGGGCTTCTGTTTGTGCACATTGTGCAAACACTGATGAGGAGGTAACCCCCTCGCTTTAGCAGTTTCAAACCCTAAACCGATCCTGTTCATGTGAAGGAATGCTAACTGTTTTAATTGCTACTTGTTCATTATGCTTCGTATCTCTGACCTTTGTCTCAACAAGCTTTGTATCTTTTGTCTTTTTTCTCTCACTTTGAAATCCGGAAAGCTGTTGCAAAGGTTATTATTGAGAAAGTGCTTTGTACTTTTTTTCTTTTCAGAATACGGAAATCAAACATAAGACATGGACTTTTGGTTTGTTTATTGGTTTGTTTCTGAAAGTTGGACTTCATCATTCTCTCAATAAATATTTTTCCAGGAATCATCACAGCCAGCCTATGCCTAGCGGGATGTCCCTCATTGGAGAGATTTAATCCATTACCTGGGGTGCCAGAGGCCAGGCTGCCACAGGCAAGCACCATATTGGTGCTTGGGCAGCTCCACAGAGTCAGCCATGGCTGACCACGGCTCACACCGAGCAGCAGCTAAGTCCATTGCACTCTTGACTTCTCCTCCATACTCCTCTGTGTCTCTGGCTTGAGCTCCTCCTGGTCTGGGAGTCTGTTAGTGCTGGAGAAATACTGGACTTGAGAAGACCGTGAGAACATGCCCTGTTTTGGTACAGGAAGAGGGGAGTCAGGGCAAGGATCTCCAAAGCCTTCTTCAGCAGCTTGTCAGATGCCCCCAGGTTTCCTGGCTCTGTGCTGAGCTGTTTGCCTTCCTGACATCATATTTCTGATCTGGGTGTAGAGCTGGAAAACCTTGAGCTGCCTCTGGACACATCCAGCTTGAGGCCAGGGTGTGCTGGGACAGACTGCTGCACTGCATGAAGGCAGCTGAATTATGGCTAGAAACAAATTGCCTCTGGGTGCTCTATGGCTGTATTCCCTGGTGCTGCATTTTAGCTACCAAGTCTAATGTGACTCAAGCTGGTTTTGTGTTGAACCAGATCTGGCATAAAATACTTTCCTGTAACTGTTTAGAAGAAAAACTTTAGGAAAGTCATCTCCGCTTGTTTGTTGGTTTACAGTGTCAGGCAAATGACAATCTTTCTGTCTCCGTTTACCCCGTGTATATGAGGGTTTATAATCCTGAAACAAATGTGGTGAAGGTTATTGTTCATGAAATGCTTTGAGCCTTACTTTTTAACAAATAGAAATAAGAGAAGAGAGCAAGAAGGAAAATGATCTAGGATCCTAATCTTAATTTATTTCCATAGACTTGTTTCTAAACACATGGTTAAAAAACCCAAACCCACCAAACTCCCCGTTCAGACAAGCAAAGAAATCTTCTGTTTGGAAATGGGCTTTTTTTTTTTTCCTGGCTGTGCTGGGCTCTCAGTGGGAACAGTGATTGTAGCATCACCTGCTTGAGCGTTTACAGTTGCATTACCAAGCAGCCAGACTGAGCTTTTGGGCCAGGCTTTGTACAGATCGCACACCTGAGCAGTGCGACAGGCATCCTCGCTGCATTTCTGCGAAGGCAGCTCCCTCACAGGGGTGAGGGTGGGCTGCCTGCATGTCACCTGCAAGCTGCTTCTAATGTGCTCACCAGAGTGCCCTGATGAGCAAGGGAGAGATCCCTGGCATGCAGGATGGCCCCACTCTCGGCACTGGAGTCATTCAGCACCTTGAAGCTGCAGGGAGTGGTTCGGCTACCCTCCAGCACATCTGGTTAATAAGACCTGCTGCACTTAGGAAGGAGATGAATCATACTAATTCTTTTCAATTTGGCTTCACAGGCTCTTGATCATTCTTGTGCTTTGTAAAAAAGAATTGGAATGAGTTCAAAAGAGAAAAGACATCTCAGATTCATTTTTAAGTGGGGTGGGTTATTTTTGTGGGTTGTTTTTTGGGGTTTTTTTTAATAACACTGCAACTCAGCTTTTCCTTTGGGGATGGACCTGGAGCTGCATTATTTGATCTATAGCTACTTAGCCTTCTGGACCTTTTTATTATTAATTCGGGGTTTTTTTAGCCAAATGTGTGAACTTTCTACATGTTTATGAACTGATGCAGGGGCAGTTTCATCAATTTTAGCTGCTGAAAAATAACCATATCACTGAGCCCTGCTAGATGTAGTCAGGTATAAACATATGATGTTGACTAGGAAATAAACATCAGTATCTTCTGAATAACTATTTTATCGAGCTCACAATTAGAGTAGTACTAGATTTTTCTCCTGTGAACACTGCCTTTTAAACAAATAAAAAGTAAAAGTATCTTTGGAGGGATCCACCTAACAAGAGGCAGACAGTTGAGGCTCCTGCACAGGGAATTTAATTTTAAAATGTTCCTAAAGCCAAAAGTACCATCAGGGTGTTTCATAGGTATCTTGTGGATGTTGGGGTTGAAGATCTGTCTCTCCTGCCCACAGTTCCCTTCTTGTGATGAAAGGTCTCCAACATCCCTACATGGGGAGCTCAATAGAACACTCACAGAGAAAGCACTGCAGCTTGATGGTTACAGTATAGAACCTGGGATACAGGAGATGCCTCTTCAAATTCCTCTTCTGAATAGAGTAGTGATTTCATCCTGGATCTCTAGCTCACTATGGCAGTGTCAGTCTCTCTTCACATTTAACACAAAGTTCTGTCCTGAGCAGCTCTTCCTTCATGTTTTGTCCAAATGGATTTATTTTCTCATACATACATTCTAGCTGATTACCAGGCACAGTAATGAGCCCCTACAGAAGATGTTCCTGGGTCTTCCTGGACAGCAAACCTGCAGCGTTAGCGGTCCTTGGTTATCTCCATGCAGCTCCTCAGGTCGCTCCCTCATCTCTGTGTGTGAGCTACGGGGAGCAGAGCCTGGACTCTGTGGGTGGGAAACTCTGCAAACGCTTCCATCCTTGAAAATTCTCTGACTCAGCTGGCTGAGGTCCTGGACTGCCTGGTCTGGCCAGCCCTGCTAGAGAGAGGGCTGGACCTACGGTGGTCTTTCTGACCTGATTAATACTGTGGTTCTTATTCTCCTTTACAGTTGGATGGGCTTGCTCTCATACTGGCCATTGTTTCATACATCACTGCCACACTGATGCCATCAAGCACTCAGTGACACAGGTGGCCTTGTTTGCTGACGTATCTCACCTTTCTATGCAGATGCTGCACCGGTTCTTGGACTGACAGACCCAAGACTCTGCTACTTACTGGATGGGTTCCTCTTCATTTACGCAGTCGTCATAACAGCCCTTTTTGTGAAAGCAAAGGTCAGTCTATCCAAACACTGATGCATTTGGCTTTAGTGCTGTAAAGAGGTTGGGCTTGGCTGGAAAGCTGGTGTGGAGAGGAAGCATCTTTCTTAGAATAAGACTTTTTTATTATTTTATCTTTTTAAAAATTTTCCTCCTTTTCCAGTGTTAACTCTGGGGGAGTTCTTTCTGAGGGCTCCTAAGTCACTGTCCTAAGCTACAGTTCTGGATGGAGTCAGGGATTCTGGATATTGTAGCTGGGGCTTGCCTGATGAGCAGTGATGTGGTTTCTTCTGCTGCTTTGTCCTTGGAAAGAGAGGAGGGGATATGCAGAATATTCAGGATAAACACCGAGCTTGCCAAAGATGTATTCAACTCTCCCAAGAAGTCAGGTATCTTTGATAGCATGAGTGCAAATGGTACAACCCAAACCACCACAGGAGAGGAGGTCGGGGTGGGGATGTACATAGCTTGATGGGCTGTTGTTACCCTCCAGTAGCTGGTCAACATCTAGTAGCTTTAGTATGCTTCCATGGAGGAAGGTAACTTCATGTGATGGAGACACGTACGTTTCCAGACCGTGTGTGCTCTGAGACCTCTGCTAATCATAGGGGAGGGGTGCTCTGCCTCTCCCTGGCATGGGGCACTCCAATGCAGTGGTGCTTTCAGCTAAGCCTAAGCAGGACAAAAGGTGCCGTGGCTGCTGTCTGCACAGTTGGCTCAGCCTCCCCCACAGAAGCAAAGGCTTGCTGTGCCTGGGATCTTGGCTTGCTGCTGGCCAGGCCGGGGCTGAGATCACCAGCACGGTGATGATGTGCTGCTGATGGTGTCCCACCGGCTCCCTGGTGGGGTCATTTCTCAGGACTGCAAAGCCAGCGCTGAACCAGGAGGGAGGGGAGGAGGAAGGGAGGGAAGCTTGGAGGAAACGAGCAGAACTCAGTAACAGCAACGGAGAAACATTTTTGTCGCTTGTGTGAATCCTGACTGCAGGTGAAAGTGCTGCTCTGGGGCTGGAGGCCTTCCTGAGGCTGCTCGAGAGCCGAGGTGCTGGGGCAGGCAGGGCAGGTGCTGTACCTGCTGGCTGGAGCTGGGCTCTGCGCTTGGCGCGGGGCAGGAGAGCGTGACAGCTGCAGAGGACTTGGCGAAGCCTCCGAGGAGGAGTGTGAACCTGCCACGGGCAGCTGCCGCGGCCATAGCGCTGCTCCTCCTTCCCCACCCAGAGCCCGCCTTCAGCTGCTGCTGGGGGGCAGAAATGTGTGTGGTTTCTCCTGCGTGGGCTCCCTGCTGAGCTGGAATCGGCTCCTGGTGGGAGGCAGCAGCTCTCACCTCCAGGTCTGAAACACCACTGTGGAGCACACCAAGGGGCGTTTTCTGAGGGGTGTCTGTCTTGTCCCAATCCTAGGACATTTTTATAAGTCTTACAAGCTGTGTCATACCTTGTACCTCACCTCCTGGCCAAAGGAATGTTTTGTGGAGACTTTTATCCGGGTCTCAGCCTCCTCTCTGTTGGGAGCTTTTTGCTGATGGGGCGTACAGCCAACACCTAGGCTCTGTTGCCAGAAACATGGTCCCACCAAAGGTTCACAGATGAGAATGGCCTGTTCATGGAGAAAGGGCTGGAGCGTGTAATTACTACAAATAGGATTTTAAAAGACGAAGTCAAGTTTATCCTATGCCTGAATACCAACCTAGCTAGAAAGTTGCTTTAAAAGACGCCTTTAGCATATGGCAGCAACTCAAGAGGCTAAAGCACTATGGAGTGTGGTTTGATGCTGTTTTTTGAGAAGACTGGAGTACAAAGTAGCTGCTCTCATTGACCTAGATCTGCCCTGTTTACCTGCAGGTTTGGCTTAGCGATTGGCTGCTCATAAATACCATGAGGAGCCAAGACAAATAGTAACTACAGAAGGGAAATCCTTCACCTCTTTGTTAGTTGCCGCTTGTGTCCACTTAACGTGGTGGCACTGCAGCCCTGCAAGCCAGGTGCTGCTCCTGAGGGGCACGGGGATCCCCTGCACCCTCTGAAGCTGAGGATGCCCAGGAACTGGGCAGGCAGTACTTTTACTGGATGACCAGAGTCTCAGAGGTGCCTTTGGTTGCCAGGAGCCCCACATACCCAGTTTTTCTGAACACAGGCTGCAATTACGATTTTCTAGCCTGATGGAGCCACTTCCAGTAGCCCCATCCCACAGCTCTGGGCACATGATATGCAAGGAATGGGAATGCGAAAGCAGCAGGGGGAAAAAATGCAACCCAACCCAAACCCAGATGCTTTGAGTAGCCAAGTGCCCTGGCCGCTGAGAGCAACCTGCTGTGCAGATAAAAGTGCTGGTACAGCAGGGGCTTGTGTTGCCTGTAGTCCCACAGCTCCCATGGGTGGGGGGGGTTCCCTTTTTCTGAGGAATCTGTAGGAGAGAGGGAATGAAAGGACTGAATGGAGCCACTGTCTCGCTGCTCACAGTACAGTTTCTCTTCCAGCTTAGCCAGCCCTCTGAACCACAGCTGCAGCCAGGACAAGAAGACGTGTATAACGTAAGTATCTACTGGGGTTTGGGTGTTTCACATCTGCTGCCCAGAGGGACCTTGTCGAGCGCTTGGAGGCAGCAGATCAGAAAACCTTTGGATGACCTGGCTCAAGGAAGGCCTGTACCCAGCGTGCAGCAGCAGCTCTGAGGGGGAAAGGGAAAACCCAACAAGGGCAGCTCCTGCTCTCGCTTACCCGCTGGGTGCTGGCTAGATATGGGGCCTGCCAGTGCCCGCTGTGGTCTCAGCCAGACTGCTTCAGGCACAGTGCTCGGTGTGCTGCGCCATGTGATGCACCCGCGAGAGCTCTGTGAGTGGGTGGCTGCAGCCACGGGGCCATTAAGTATGACATGCACACCCCAATTTTACACCCGGCCCTCTGCAGCTGGCTTGCAGCTTTGGCTGAAGGCCATTCCCCAGGTGCCTCCCAGGCATGCCACTGCCTGTGTTGCTGGTGTTATTTGATGTGGACTGGAGGAAAGACAAGCACCCAGGAATGTTGCATGGCTGACTCTGGGCGGCTGTAGCTCCACTATCAAGTGTGTGGAGCCTGAGTCATCACAGCCCGGTTGTCCCCAGGCTTTACCTGCTGCCCTGCAGCGGGACCTGTTGTACCAGAGGTGCACCTCTCCACTGTGCCCTGATGGCACCAGCATCCCATGGCTCTTTAGGCAGTGAAAGAGGACAGGGACAAGACCCTGTCTGTCCTTCCTAGCTAAATTGCTCACTCATGGCAGCATTAAACTGTAGCTATTTTTGCTATGTCTGGTTGTCTTTTGATTTTAATTTTTTTCTCTCACGCTTTTGACCATAGCCACATCCTGTGATGAGTTCTACTGCTTAACTGTGTGATGTATGAACGCTAATGCGTGGGGTTTTATTTGGTTCAAGCCGCGTTGCGTTGCCTGTCACCTTTTCAGTAGCATTGTCAGCTGTGTTGTTCTGACCTGAAAGCTCTCCTTTGCCCTCTCCCAAGTAACCTTTCCCACGCAAGATACGTGTTTGCATACAAAATTCCTACAGTTTAGACAAGCTGTTCCACAAGAAAAAATCCCAGCTCGTGGATCTGCAGCCACCAGTGGGCCAGAAAGCATGGAAGCCAGGCTCCTGCCCTCTCACACGCTTTCATTTTCAGCCCAGTCCCACTTTAAAAAGGGCTCTAAACGCAATGGCTCCCAGCCTTGTGCTGCACAAACCACTCGGTGCTGTTCCCAGGGCTGAAGGACAGAAACCACAACTTGTAGCTCCGTTACAATACTCATGAAGTTGGGCACCAAACTGGGCTCCCTTTCTTTACCTGTGTTAAGTCAAGGTGTATTTTCTGGTGACCGTAAAGCCCGCCTGTGTTTGCTTTCTCGCCTCAGAAACTGTCCCGCGGACACAGAGACGAGTACGATGTCCTGGGGGCAAAGCGAGGTGCAGACCCCGAGATGGGTGGGAGACACCAGGTAACTCCCCCTCCCCCCACACCTTTTCCTTTCTTTCTTTCACTCTGGTTCCTTCCTTCTCGTGTCTACCCGCCTCTCAGACACACAGGCACTCATCGGGTGTTTGCAAAGCACCCCTGCCTTCCTGGAGAGGGGAACGGCAAAATCTGTGTAGTAACTCGGGTGGCTGGCAAGAGTAAACCTCCCCCCTCCCCCCCCCGCCCCCCCCACTTCCCCTTTGATCTTTACCCCTCGTGGCCCCCCTGTCACTCTGCTGAGAGCTCGCAGCCACCCAGAATAGGAAGTGACACCCAGGCTTGGGGCGGATGTGGGGCAGGCAAGGCGGGAGTGGGTGTTTCACCAGAGCTCGCTGCATGTGACGCCGCCAAACAAGCGGCATCAAAGGAAAGCGGCAGCCAAAACAACTGTTGCTGCTGCAGAGCCCAACAGTTTCGAAAGAAGAGGGAGGGGAAACCTTCTGCATCAGTGTGTGGGGCTTGCCTGCAGGTAACAGCTGTGGGGATCAAGCAGAGAGGAGATAGGCTTTAGCAATTATTAAAATTCATTTTTCCAGAGAAGAGGTTGTCTTAACAGAGCCTTTGGGGTGGAGATGAGGTGGGCTCTCGGGGGTGCAGCACGTCTGTAGCACCGTGGCTGTGCCTCAGAGCAAGTGCACGGGCCCACGGAAGGGGTTGGGAATGCTGCTGGTGCAACACGTGGGCAGCTTTCTTCTTTTCTTTTACAGCAGAGGAGAAAGAACCCGCAGGACACCGTCTACACTGTGAGTAGAGAGAACCGGAGGGAGAGGAGAGGGAGGGGTGGCTTGAAAGAGGAGATTCTGTTTCATAGGAGACTTCCCCCCCCTACATAATTTCAATTTAGCAACTGCTTTCAAAGACTTCCCTTCTGGCCCCTCCCCATTTCCTCACCCCCCTTTTTTTTCAAGAAAGTTCCTGTTCCCTTCTCTGTGCCAGGAGCAAAACCTTGCCAGATGGGGAAAAGAATTTGGATCAAGACACCTGCTGATCCCTTTGTGTTAGCCACTGGCAACTAACCAACCCTTGTGCCATGTGGCTGGTGCTGCAGTGTTCTGTGTGCTTGCTCTGCAGCCTCCCTGACAAGGTCTGGGTACCCCAGAATGGCTGCTTAGGTGCCTCCTGACTTCATTGATTTAACTCTGTGCTCCCAAGGCTAGATACAGGAATGCTAAGGCTCACAGCTTAACTTGGGTCTGTCTGGGTGTGTGGTGCTTGCTGAGGGATGAGCTGCTTCCCAACACCGGCCTTCATGGGTGTTGACTCGGGCACTCTGATCACAGCACTTCAGAATCGCTTCCCTGGCTGGAGGCTGGACGCGAGCTCCCCTCTCTCTGAACCTTCACCCTGCAGTGTTGGGCCCAGGGAAAAGGGAAACCCGAGCTGCACATTTGGGTCTGTCTCATCAGCAAGCACTGCTTAAAGCTTTTCTTTGGAGAGCTGTGATTGTGGTGTCTGGCGACAGTCCAGAGAAATGCCTCGCTTGAGGGGACAGTTGTATTCATGTCAGTGTTGGGAGCTGGCAAAGCCGATTTGACCATGTATAGCATCTATTTCAATGCATCTATTTCTCTGTCAAGTCCCACCACTGTCCCTTCTCCTCTGGAATATACTGAAGGCAAGGCAGTCCCAGAGGCATCAGCTTGGAGTGCAGTCACCTGGGGGCTGGCTTGGCTTCTCTAGGACCACGCTGACTCTCTCTCCCTCTCCGCTTGCAGACACTGCAGAAGGATAAGATGGGCGAGGCGTACAGTGAAATTGGAATGAAGGGCGAGGTGAGTCCAGCTGGCTTTCCTCTTGAAAGCCTGGGATGAAAAATTCTTCATTGAATTCCAGAGCAGCAGCCCTGGCTGCATGTAGGAGGAGGTCCCTGTGTGCTGTCCCACAGCACCTCCTGGGACTGCTGGGAGCAGGTCCCTGATTCCTGTAGCAGCCGGGGGGCTCGGTGTGGCAGTAAGAGGGGCTGCAGGTGTAGTGTTACAGGTGTAGTGGTGTTACGGCAGCCGTGAGCCGCGGTGGGGATCCGACAGGAAGCTTTGTCCCATCAGCATCAGAAAGGCGGCCCCTACACCAGCAGGGTGAATAATGTCAGCTGTTGGACAGCGAAATTCTGGCGGCTGCCTCAGCTGAGGCAGCGGGGGGTATGAGGTGGGTGAGGAGAAGCTGAAGTTTCAAGCACTGCACCGGCCGTGGCCCGGCACCTCACGGGAGGTGAGTGTGTTCCTCCTGAGCAAGTCGGAGCTGGAGGCTCACGGTTTCCCCTCGGTGGGCTGTGTTGGCAGGGCTGCACTAGAGGCACCAGTAAGTGGTCGCAGGCTCCTCCTTGTGCCTGTCTTCAGACCAGCCGCGGGGGAGCATTCTCCTTCCCGCAGCTCCACGCTCGTGTGTTTAAGGAACAGATCAGTTGGGTTTAAAGCTGGCAGCAAACACTGAGTCTTAGCTCTGAGCACCAACTGCTGGGGGAGGGAAGCCCGTGCTGAAAAATCAACCCTCTGGGGGCTCTACTGATGGCAAAACGAAAAATTGCTGTGACCTGCCTGGGGTTTATGGTATGGCAGTGTCTGTATTGGAAACCTTCCCTTTCCCTCTGAAAAGTGGGGAAAAAGGGCATTTCAAAACAGCGTTTAGTGCTGAGAAATGCTGAGGCAACACCAGCATTTAATCTGTTCCCCCTTTAATTATTCTAATGCCCACCTGCCACATTCCAGCCCAGTTAAAAGCTGAGTACGCAGAGTCCCGCCATGTTTGTATCCTATTGCTGGGGCTGCAGGCTCAGGACAAAAGCCGTGCCTCCTTCTAGGCACATCCTCACTTAACAGACTGCGGCGGGCACTACTCTTTGCCACGCTGTCATGGAATGTTTGGGCTACCAGCGTGCTGCTGCCGTGGGACAGTTACAACCAGCCACCCGCCAGCCTCCATCCAGGGGGCTCTGCTGGCCCAGGTTCTCACTTGGAAACCGTGCAGCTCCCTCCCTGCCACAGCAGCAAGTGGGTTCAAGCACGAGGTCTGAGTGACCCTACTTGTGTGCTCTCCTTGTACGGTGACGGTCCTGGTACCTGTTACACTGAATCCTGCGTGACTTTGTCCTCAGACAGCCTGACCTGCAGGTCCCTAGAACATCTAGACAGCTGACCAAGTGTGTGCCAGAATCTTCCTTTACTTACTTATCCCTGTATGCTCAGGGGAAGGCAGGGTCCCTCGGACACCACCTGACATGCAGCGACTTAGGAAATACAGCCCCATTTTTTACAGGCGTGCTTTCTGCACACGAAGCAATCGGTGTCTGTAGGAATGCTGCCAAATCTCTACACACACAGTAAGTCAAAGGGGTAGCTTTAAACCAGTATGATAGAGAAGTATGTCAGCAAACCAAACTGATTTCCTTTTTATTTCCAGTCCTTGCTGCTTTTTCCTCCTCCAGCCCTTGCAGCGCGCCTGGGCTGGCTCAGACTTGGCAGGTGCTTTCCCTCCCGCGCAGACGGTGTCCAGGCCAAGTGCAGCTGCGGACCCTCAGGACAGGATGGGGGACATCAGGGGGTTCTTGCCTTTTGCATAATGGGAAGAGCACTCACTGATCTATGCTTCCTTTTCTTTCCCGAAGCAGCAGAGGCGGCGAGGCAAAGGGAACGACGGTGTCTACCAGGTAGGCAACACATCCGGCACCTGCTCCCCTCTTCTGCCCCTGGTTACCCATCGCACCACAGGCTAAACTGCTGGATGATGCAGCAGTGCTTTCAGAGCGCTGATGTGAGGACAGGCACTCAGCCTCAGGGCAAAGACCATGCTGCTGGTACCTGGGTCCCAGTGCAGCTGGCAGATGCACTTGTTGAGCTGCTGTGGTAGGAACGGTTTCTGCAGCCCTGCATCTTGGAGAATCACCTTTTGACTGGGGCAGAGGACACGTATGGTTCTGTCTGACTCATGCACTGCACGACTGGAAACTGTCAGCATCTCAGTGCAGAGCGCGCTGGTCAGCGCCTCTGGGCCAGTGCTGCATCAGTAAGGCCTCCTTTGGGCCGCCACGCATCACTGCTCCAAAGTGCATTTCACTCCCGCAGAAGCCTGTACGTTGTCCCTGGCATCTCCACGTGACAAACATGAAACACAGCTGAAGGAGCCGTTCCGATGCGGCGCGCGGCAGGGCGCTTGCCCGCAAGGTGGCTGGGTTGTAGCTAAGGCTACCTGCCTGCACAGCCTGCTCTGCGGGCCCTCACCGGTGGCTGAGGAGCAGCCCCGTTTTACCAGTGCGCTCAGTGTGCTGCTAAATATTCACAGCAAGGGAGCGCAGGGGAGCAAAAAGTTTTGCAAGCAGGCACCGTGTCTTACCAAACCCTTGCTCTCAGAAGCCCCAGGTACCTCTGCTCCAGCAGCCTCCTGGGCTGACCTGCAACTCCCTGACATGTCCTGCTGCCCCACTCTTGGAGTAGTCAGCTCCACGGCTGCAGCAGGGATCTGTAACATGCACGTCACAGCTGCCTGACCCCCTCCAGAGCAGCCTGGCAGGAGGAGGACTACTGTGTTGCAGGAAGGGGTGGGAAGCGATGCTCCCCAGGGCGCGTAGCCACCTGAGACCCCGCAGCCAACTTACCAGGAGTTGCCTCTGACTTCCCTTCCAAAGCGCAGGGGAGAAGGGCAGAGACCAGAGCTTACGATTGGAGGTCTGTTCATTTAGGTACCAGGCAAAGGTCACGCTGGCATTAATTAGCTCTTAACCTGCAATAGTGTGCAAACAGAACATAACCAGTTAGGACGAATTGCTCCAGCCATACGCTCATAGCAGCTACCCAGGTTGCTTCTTGCCTTCAGGTAAGTGACAAGGACTAAGGAGATGCTCGTGGCTAAAAGCCTCTGTAGGAACAAAATAAATTAAAGTTGAGAATTGGACTCCTGACCCCCACTTGTCCCATTCCCAGTCAGCTGGGGAGAACCAAGTACTCGCATTGGTAGCTCACCTGGTTTTTCTCTTTTCCAGGGCCTCAGTGCAGCGACCAAGGACACTTACGCTGCTCTGCAAATGCAGACCCTGCCCCCCCGCTAAGTGGGAGTTGTGCTGGGGGCGGGCATGGCGAGAGGTGCCCCCTGCTTTGGGGAGGGGAGAGGGGTTTTCTTCATGCCACACCCTCCTTTGGTTGGTACGCAGAGGGAATACGCGCCTGGACTTGGTCAGGCCCTTCTCCCTTCCCTGCTGCGTCGTGTAACTGCAAGCTTCAGCTATTAAAATGTACATACCTGTACAGTTGGTTCCGGTAATTGTGGTTATTAGGCTGGTTTTTGTAAGGGTGGTGTTGCGGGACCAGAGCACCCCAACTAATGTGGCTGTTGCTGTAGCTCTGTCTTGTCCTGGGGGGCACCAAGACCTGCAATTACGGCTTCGTTGCATTAGGGCTGTACTTCCCTCCTGTGGTATTTATCTTTAGGCTATCTGACAGCGGCCAGCCAAACCTTTTGCTTTAGGTATAGTAGACCTGCTTCAGCAGGGGACTGTTGTTTTTGCTTTACTTACGAGAAGTGAGGGGCTGTTACTGCAGTGGAGGACAGAGGACAGAGGCCGGCCTTTCGGTACAACGAACACCAGCACCGAGCTCCAAGCAAAGAAGGAGCTGTGGCTCCAGCACCTGGAGCTGAACAAGAGCCAGGTAACCGTCCAAAGAGACTTCTCAGAAGGCGGAATAGGGACCCATTACAATGAAAACAAGGAGAGGGGATGCTGGTACAGAGAGACCAGTAATACAGCAAAAGCCAAGAGAACTCACCTCGGAGAATCCCTGTTGCCTGAAGGGTTTGGCTGAGGCCTCTGCCCCCTCGCTGAGCAGCATTTATGGGGTGCCTGTTCCACAGTGACAGTTGTAGGAGAGGATGCGGGACTTCTGATGGCAGGGACAGGCCCCAACTGTCACTTCTGGGCAACAGCCACCATGCAACAGCCTCCGTGAACGCAGTTTCCAAACTAGTCTGTCATCAGGTTTCCTTTAAAAGATGATGCAGGTATCATTCCAAAGAGATGTTAGTTCATTAACTGTAATGCATTGTTGATGATTTAATAAAGTTAGCATCAAAGACCCGTGTGTGTGTGCCTGCAGCAGCTGTGGGAATGGTACAAGCTCTTTAGCTGGACATGTTTGCTCACAGCAGCATCCTCTCCTGGGCAAGTGGTCTTCTGCCAGGTGCTCCCAACCACGACCCGAGAGGTGGGATGGGATATTGGAAAAAATGCTGTAAGCCCAGGTAGCAGTGGGGCACTTGCTGCCTGCTACAGCCACAGTTTTGCCAGTGACATCCCAGACTGAGCAACAGAGCCCATGCGCAACTCAGCAAGGGCAAGACCAGCCTGGCAAAATAAAGGGTATTTTAACTTGAGTCAGGTGCTCACCCCTTCCTTCTGCTGTCCCACCAGACCACAGTTCGAGGCTGGGAGAGCAGGAGCTGCAGCATGGGCCCTGCCCCGAGGGGGTTACATGTTGGGTTAGCAGCAGAAAGACTCACTGAAATTGCTGCTCAGCAAATAAGGCTGCACCCAACTTCTTCAGCAGGGAACTGCAGCTGCTGGGGGGGGGGGGGGGGCAGAGCTTTTGAGGGGTATTTCAGAGACACTGAAGTGGGGGGGTGGGGTGGGGGTGGGGGTGGGGGGGGTAGGATAATAAATGCACTGAGACACCTCATGAACAGCCGTGAGCGTGTTTGGCACAGCCGTCCCTACATTCCTTCTGCAATGACAAGAAAAACCCAGGCGATACCTCCAAGGGCTGGGCTGAAGGCTGCAGTAAAGTTGCTGCTGCAAAGCGCGTGTGTTCTCGGTGCACGACCAGAGAGTGCTGAAAATAGATTTTTAAAAATATATATATGTGCATATATATATATGTGTATATATATATATATATAAACAATCAGCCACCCAGATTTGCAAGGTGCAGAAGGCAAAAGTTTCAACAGTCATCAAATGCCAACCACCAACCAATGGGGAAGAAATCCATGGGGGGAAAAGGTCACCTTCCTGCTCTTTATGTACAAACGGGTCTCAGTTTCGCCAAGCACCCCAGGCTTGTTTTGGGCACACTCACCATGGGCATCTCTCTGCCTTCAGGAAGCCACTGGAGCCAGTTTTCCACTGAGGAGTTGATGGTATACGAGTTGGAGAAAAGCCCAAAACCCAGGGTGGAGGGGCTTACCCCTCCCCTGCCCCCATCTCGACCAGGCAGGGAGCACAAGGGAGAGCGCGCGGGAGTGATCTCCAAGCCTGGGGAAGGGGCACTGGCCTCCCCGCGACACAGCGTTTAAAAACGACAAACAAGGGAGTACATGTTAAAACACTTGGAAAATGGTTTAATGATGTTTACAACAGAAATGAACTGTACAATTACAGTAAGTTTAATATATATAAAAAATTACAGCAGACAAATGCATCTACACAAAATCTACCGTTTCATTCTGATTTACTGTAATCTACACAATCTCTCAATGCCTACAGCTATCTGTAGGCAACCACTGGGAAAATAATAATAATAATAATTAATAATAATAATAATAATAAAGGACATCTTTAAAGAGACAGCATTTCACCTTCCTCCTCACCCCTAGTGTGATCAGCAAGGTTTTGAAATGTGTGGGACTCTCACATTTCAGTCTCGGGAGAAAAGAAAGCTTGGGTTGCGTTTGGGTCCGGGTTTTCCTATGTGGGGGGCCTCCCGTCCCCCCCGATTTCAAGGGTGCTGCTGGTGCAGGTGCCGCTGTCCTGAGGCGCAGAAGAGCCACACCTGGGGAAGGGCGGGAGGAAGGACCCTCCCAGCCGGGTCAGTGGCAGCAGCACGGAGCAGTGAAACCATTAAGACTCGAAGTTTCTCTTCTTTAGAGCGGAAAGGGAGCGCCCGGGGGCTGCAGACATTCACAAGTCACCGCCGCCTCTTTGAAAACTACCGCCGGGCTCTGAAGAGGGGGCTGGTTCTCCAGCTCCCCCGTGTTCGAGGTTGGGGGTTTTTTTGGTTTGGGGGTTTTTTTTTTTGGGTTTGTTTTTTGTTTTTTTTTTTTTAAAGGAAAATTTAAGCGGCTCCCGCTTTGGCCCATCCCTTCCGAACCGTGAACACCCCTTCACGCTGAGAAAGAACCTCAGGTACGGGGGGAAACAAAAGAAGATGCTGTCTCTTTAAAAAGAAAGAAAGAATCCCAGTTGGGAGCGGCCGTCAGTGAAAATGCGATCCGAATTGGCGGTCTGGTGGAAATTCCTCATGGAATATTATGTACAGTTTAAAAACCCTTAGTTGGTTTTCTTTTTATTATTTATGAACACCTAGGCAGTGAAAACTGTTATGTTAATACGTACATAGACACACCCAAAACATACAAAAATACTATTATTTCAAACTACTAAGAATAGGACAAGTTCAGTTATCTCCATGCTATGACTTTAAGAGCATTACACTGAAACAAACAAGAATTTAAACGACAATTTTTTAATATCCCAGAAATATACCAAAATATACATCTAAGCTTTGGAATTACTGAGGTTAGACTAATGCAAGTGCTGGGTAATCGTACTTAATACACAAGTCTAAGGTTCTGCAGGAAAGAAATTATCTTTGGTATCTGCATCAGGCTAATAATATTAACATTTGGATTTTGCTTTGGGATAGAGCTTGTATGACCCTAGAACCAAACACCCCCCAATCAACTGAGATTAAAAAGATCCATGTAAAAAGTTCCTCCATTTGCAACCCCCCCCCAAAAGTTAAAAAGTCACAGGCATCTACCTAGCATAAAAGGTTGAGAAATACAATGCATAGTTGCACAGTGGTGCTGCAAAAATAAAAGAAATCTAGAAAAAAGGAACTAGAGGAGAAATGAAAAGCTGCTTCTTCTTCTTCCAGGGATTTCTCACAACAGGACAGCCTCTTCCAAGCAGTGACGGGGGAGGGGGGAAGCTCAGAAGTGCACCTCAGCGTGTATTAATCAACATCACCCAGCCCCCAGAGGGTTAAAGCACCCAGCAGAGCAGCCAATCCTGCGCCCAAGTCTTCAGCTCCTCAACCCACTTGCGAAGCCCCCAGCCAGCCGACCCCTTCCCAGCGCCCCGGATTTCACCCCCGGGGTGGCAAGTTTCCTCCTAGGGCGGTTTGGGGGGTCTGGGCCCGGGGCAGCAGCCCCTTGCCTGGGGCAGCCCCTCCAGGCTGGACCTGAGACCCTTGGCCCGGCCTGGCCTCACAGGTGGGCTTGGTGCTGAAGACGCCCTTTGTCTTTGGTTTGTTTGTTTGTTTTGAGTTTATACAATCATTAGGAAATCTTTGGTTTTGGCTGGAAATTTTAAAAGAACAAAACAAAACAAAGAAACCGCCCCCTCCCGACTCATAGCAGCCACCGTGACCTGACAAAGCTTCTCTTTCCCATGGGGGTAGGGGAACTACATTCAAATAAAGATGGACCGGGTTAAGGACGCAGCTTCTGGCCAGGCTGGGGAGGAAGGGATACAGGATTGTCAAATAATAAAGAAGAAAATTAAATATTTGGAGATTTCTTTTTTTGTCTTTTTTTTTTTCCCTTTTCTTTTTTTTTCTCTTTTTTATTTTTTGGTCATGTTAAAAAGTGAGTAGCGTGTACGCAGCACTGGGCTGAGATCGCCTCGGGGCCCTGGCGATGAGCGCTGCCCCGGGGCAGCTGCCCCAGGGCGAGGAAAGATGGAGGGGGGGGGGGAAGGGGGAGCCTTTTCCGAGGAGAGCGGAGAGGAGGGGGTGGATATTCACAGACTAATCAAGAGGACCCCTTGTAACCAAAGGAAATAAGATAAGATTGCAATTTGCCCTCACTTTGCAGTAGCTTTTAAGCAGCGACATTCAGAGGCGTTAGGGGGTCACTCCCCAGGTTGCAGGTCACGGGGTGCTATAGGCCAGAGTTCTGTGTTAATCAAAGGAGGGAGGGCAGACTTGGCAACTCTGTAGGGTTTGGAGAAAGTTAAAGCAAGTTACTCAGTTACGAGTTAGAATGAGGTATACGACAGCTCCTGTACCTGTGGCGGATAAACACCCCACACCTACTCACACCTAGCCTTAGACACTACACCACAGAGGAAGGAAATGGAACAACGGCACTGGTGGGGACGAAGAAGCTACTGCCCGGGTCCTCCCCGCAGACGGCTGGCACACCAGGCGCCCCACGGGGACCAGCGCTGCTCCAGACCTCTCCAAACCACCCGCGGGCAGCTCCGCAGCGATCCCTTCCCCCCCCTCCCCGCCTGGCAGGGAGGCCCAGCCCGGCTCCCCAGGAACTCACTGGGAGCGGTGCTGATCCCCCACCCTTTCACACTGCGTTTCCCCCTCAGACCCGCTCGGGTGCAGGGAGCACCCTGGTCCTGGAGGCCGACACGTGGAGAGCGGGCGGGGGAAGACCTAGAGGTTTTGTCTCAACTGCCTTCTGCTCAGGACACTGTGACGGGTGCTCTCCTTCCTAAACTGCTTTCCAAGGGGGTTGTGCAATGGCCACAACTCACCCCTCGGCACGCCACTTCCAGTGGGATTCCCTCTGGTCAGTACTCTCAGGTTCCTACAGCACCGCAACGCGCCAGCTTCATCCGCCTACGAGGAGGTTATCACATTCAGGGAGTGGGGCTTAAGTGGCAGCTGCTGCTGCACCAGTCAGCAAAGGCAGTGTGAATCCTGAAGTGGGGCCTACGACAGATAAGAGAATTTGGGGAGGGAAGGGGAAGCTAACGTGATAAATTAAGTATCTTAGGGTTTTATGTAAAGCTCTGCCGGGGGACGTTCCCCAGCAGACCGACACAGTTTTAAGACAGATCAGCGTTTTGGTCTGAGCTACTCGACAATGTCCTGTTTGGTAGAGAGATGAAATAAGGCAGAGGGGGTGTGTTCCAGTTCTGGGGCTGAGCCTCAGCAGCACTACGGAACGCCAAAGGGGATCATCTTCCCTCGCCTCCCACAAGCTGTTTCATTTCCTTCCTCAGATTTGTTTTCCTTAAAGCACACCTTGTTTTCCACTTCTTTTGTTCCAAGTGCTCTTTTCTTTGAGAAGTCATTTCTTCAATATCCCTATTACCTACCTATAAATCTAACTAGCTCTTTGAAAAGTCACACAATATTAATACCACTTTTACATAATGTCAGAACAACAATTCTATTAGTAAAGCTTTCAGTGAAGTTCTGCAACCCGATTGGCGTCCGGAGGAAGAGTAGCTGGACAACCCGCCTCTCTCCCGGCCTCCCTCCCTCCCTTCCTTCACAAGCGCTCACCAAGTTCACTGATAAAACGACTCAGCCCAATAGCACGATACATGAACATGTACAAGGCTACTTTGGGGAGCAAAGAAGGGAGTCTCCAAGGTCCCTCCCACAAGAGAAAGACCACACGTAAAAGCTGTTGAACAGACTCTGACCTTGGACTACACTGCTTCCATATTCGAAGGAAAGAAACAGTTTTCCCTGACTGTATCCCAACATCAGCCTAAGACCCGCAGCACCGGGCAAGCCCCACATGCCCCACGTCTTCACAGAGCCAAAGCAACTCCGTGCAGAAAGGGGGGCAAGGGGGCACCCACGAGAGACGAGGTCCTTACAGGAAGGGACACTGACCCAAAGCTCAACAAAACGCCACCCAGCTTTTCCTCTTACCCGCTCTGAGTACAGCAGAGCTGACAACGTATCAGTGCCTTTGGTTCCCTACGAGGCCGCTGGGGATTCCCCCGCCCCAGTGGAGCCGAGCTCCTTTAGAAACCCACCCCCTCTCCACCACCACACGCAGCCAGGCGCACACACGCACTTGCACACAGCCCCACGCGCACCCCTCCCTCCCCCTCCTGCCCCACGCCCTCGGCCTCGAAGGGAAACGCGAAGGGAGCCCCGGGGTCCAGAGGGAGGGGGCTGCGACACCCTCCCAAGGCAATAACCACTCGCTCTTCCGCCGCTCCCACCGCGACACCGCGCTGGACGCCAGGAGAAGGACCCGCTCCCTTGCCACCAGCCCCCTCGACGCTCCTCTCACAGTATTTCGGGCCTTCCAGGCGCCCCAGCCATGCGTGTGGGAGTAGGTTAGCTTTCACTTCTCAGTTTGGTTTTTTCTTTCATAGTTTTTGGTCTAGACAGGATTAGCATTGCTATTAGAAAAGGAAGTGTGTACAAAGATTTCCACCTATTATCAAGCACTACAAGCCCTACATTCAGTAACAAGACAAGGGGGATAAAAGGAACCTGTTTCACTTTTGCTCTCCCAGATAGATTAAGATGCGACAACCATTCTTCTCCCTCCCCGAAGTTACACGCGACGGACCCAGCTCAGCTCCGGAGGGACTCAACTACCCGCAGCAGATTGACACCACCGAGGCCGCCGCTAGCGCCGCCCAGCCACCTCCTTTCCCCCGAGCTGCCCGGGTACGCGCGGCCTCGTCTTTAGGTCCCAGCGAAGGGCGAGGAAAGGCCAAGAGGGAGGGAAGTGTGCGCACACTCGAAAGGACCCTGAACAGCAACCCAATCAGTAACCTGCATGCCACCACGTGCCGTGCTGCAGATTAGACCACAGATAAACCAACCAAACAACAATCCCAAACCCAGGAGCGACAAAATGTTTCCTTTGGCAAGACAGATACAAGGAAAAAAATTCATGAGCAAACATTTTCCTTCTAACACAGTCAACCCCCTTTTTCTGCCCCCCAACATCCACCCACCCCCGCCCAACCCTATAAAGTTGTAACCTATAAACAGGATCTCAAATACATACAGCATAATCATGTTTATCAATCATAATAAACATCAGTTCAACTAAACTCTACAGCTAGAATTATCTCCACTATTTATAAAGTTTGCTTTTCTCTTCTGATTTTTTCAGTTTAAAACCAGTTCTGCGACAATGCTAAGCTATGCTGAGGTATTTTATGAAGGTGCCAGAAGCCAGCTGCTACCCACAAGTATTGTTCTCAGAGCTGTATGGTGCTACCTTTCGCTGAGGGAAGGCGGGGAAGGAACGAGGAGGGAGAGGGGAGGGAGGCGGGAAGGGGCCCAGATTATTCCAGTTTCGGAGGGTTCTTAGCAGGCTATCATGGGTGGAGCTAAAAGCAGCCCCGAGACAAAGGCCAGTAGTCATTTTGGTTTCAGGGATTTGGTCAGAAAAGAAGTACCTGATACGTTCCGCATCCTGACCATAGCGGTCTACTCAGCTAAAAGGTGTCTCTGCCCTTCTCCCACGGTTAAATTGTTTGCAGTTCCAGTGCAAGCTTCCTCACAGCGTCCCACAGGGGTTAAAGCTGAGAGCAGCACGTGCCCACTGAAGAGTGTCCTGGGAGAAGCAGCAGACAGATCCAATGGAGACTGATAAGCCGAAAAAAGATCAAGTTCCTTTTCACATGTTACCACGTGTGTTTGTCTGAAGATATGCTGGTACAGGAATCGCATCTTCCCTCTGTCCCAAGAGCCCCATAAGCACTTGTGCTGGCTTACAGGGAACCGGGCACTGTGCAGACAGCAGAGCAAAAGATATGAACGTTTTAAGAAGTCAACCATGAGTCAGTAACTTTATGGCAAAGCCTCCTCTGTCAAAAACCTTTTAAGTATTTTAGGGGTCTCCTCAGTAGAAAGAAGAGCAACAGAATTGAGACCGAACGACTGCAAAGAGCAGAACCTCCACAGACCTATCTGGAATTCTGTATTGCTGAAGTATTTTGGAAAGGAAGGGAGGGAGAAGTAAAATGAGGCATTGGTTGCAAAACTATGAAGGAATTTGGAGCTGGCTGTGTGAGGACTGACAACCATAAACCCCTCGGGGGGCAGCGGGTTAGTTTGCTCCTTTGGTAACACTCCACTCCAGGCAACAGTGAGGTGTGCAGTCCTCAGAGCTTTTCAGGCAGAAAAGCAAGGGTGACTCCTCACATTAAGTTAACGTGGCAGTAGCTGGATCTACATTTTAAACTGCTGGTTTAAAACCAAGCATCACTGAAAGCTGGGATGAGACACGCTATTTTGTCTGTCCCAAAACAATCTAACAACCATGAGAAGCTACTCATCTCTCCAGGATGATTTTGTAAAGCAAATTTTTATCTAAGAAAATACCAACAAGTGTTTCAGGTAAGCCAGCTGTTGGTTTGGGTTAGTATCTGCAGCATGGTTCCAGCTGTCGGGGCATCCTGCCCCATTTATAGCAAAGCAAGAGGGAGTTTCTGGCTTGAAGAGCGTTGCTCAGTAGGAACGTGCAGAGAGTTAAGGACGTACCATTGCCGTCTCCTTTGGAACCTCAACTGCAGAAAACAGCAACACCTTGAGGTTTACAGGGGCAACATTAAACACACATTAGAACGAACCCAAACATTAGTTATAGCTTAAAGAGAAGAGAAGGAAATTTTCTATTACTCGGCCAGCCATTGGCATGGATGCACATGGAGAACTTTCCATAACCTACTTTGGTAACAGCCATTCTTACTGCCCCCTGAGCAAACTTGGTTATTTCTATGTGTTTGGTTTGTTTTCCTTTAAATAAATAAATAAAAAAATAATTATGCTAAAATATTTTGGCAAGATACCGAGAGATGGGAAGTGTAACATTTTTGCTGACATTTAATGCTCACTGTAGAGTATATAAAATTAAGATATGGGATAAAAGTAGAGGCAGCACGTTGCTCTTGCTCAAATGAAAAGCTATCTCCTACAAGAGAACATTTGTTCTCCTGTGTTAAGATCAGCAGACAGCTTCTTCGCTCAGTGTTAGCATCTCCCTGATTAACCTAAAAGGTGCAACAAATCACAAGCTGTAAATCCAAATGCATCAGGAGCCATACTGTTTTCACTGAAAATCTCCTTGCCAGCCTGTGTGTTTAAAGATAAAACTCAAACTCGAAGCTTCTGATGCCCTAAAAGGTCTATAATTCAGGCCATCAGAATACGCGGCTTCCTCTTAACGCTCCAGCATTTCAGTTCTCTCTTGCTCACACTCCAGCAGAATTACTGAGTAACAGCAGCAGCAGCACATTCCTAGATGAAGAGCCAACTGACTTTCAAGTATGTTCTCCTCGCTGGTTCAGCTGAGCACAGCTTGCCCATGCGTGGTAAAGTGACTCTTTCAACGCAATTTAACTTGCGCTTCGACAACTAATTATTGAAGCAGAGGATCTTAAGAAGTAGCAGAACGATGATGTGTCATCACAAGTTATCCAAAGAAAAAACAAAAACCTGAAGTAACACTGGCCTGTGGGCTGGGGAAGGAAAAAACCGAAACCACCTCTCTCAAAAACCAGGTACTTGTGCATGTAACACAAGTTTTTGAGTGCAGGTGTGTACACACCATCTCGGAGCAACGTGATAAAATGCCCTTAGACTAACACATACTGCACAGTAACTGGGGAACCAAATAAATCCTCTTAAGGGGATTTAAATAGACAGATGTGACTCTTGTAAAGCAGCCGTATCTCTGTGTACTTCTATGAGCTGCTCATGAATCATTCTACAGCGACTGCAGAGAGTGCGTTCTGAGGAGATCAAGTGTGCTAAAGTCAAACTGGAATACATTCTTCTAACATCAGAAAAACTTTCATCACCAGCCTACAACACCTCATGCTGAAGCCGTTTCCTAAATTGCTCTCCTAGACCTCCAGGGCATATCTGTATTTGTGTCTCTGTAAATCTCTTATTTTCTGAGGTAACTGTCCTTGGCTATGATGAGAGAGTTTTTCGCCTTCTCTTCTCCTGCGGATGGATGTCCTTTGGCATGCTTGCAGCTATGAAAAGCAACCCACACGCCTTTAAATCCAGAGACACAGAGCTCTGAAAAGGACGTGTTACTATGCTGGTTTTTAACACGCTACCAGATTCCTTCTGGTCCTGGCTGACAAATCAATACAGGAGCAAATGTACCAGCACACAGCTAGAGACGAACACGGCGGAGAATATCTTCAAAGGAGAACGGTAAGGATTCCAGTCTGTGAGCACGTAACAGAAGATCATCTCCGTGCAGCGCACAGACCCACTGGTCCTGGAATCGGAGATGTAACTTTGTGACATTGCAGGGGAAAAAAAATAATCAAATTTACTTGCTAAATAAATGTCCCCGGTCTCTCAGCAAGCCTGTGACAGTGCACGTCCCACTGGCTACCGGGACAATGATTCTCTATTTCCAACACTCACGATCTCAGACCACGATCCTATTTACCAGGTCTGTACACAATTGTTACTGTCTCTTTTCAGAGACATCTGTTTTGGCTGTCAGCATGATTACGATTGCAAAAAGAAACTTCTGCTAAATTGCAGTGCATGACCTCCTACTCCTTTCACGCTCTGAAGGAACGCACGCACTCTCGCCAGGCAGGCGCACTCCCGCTGCCAACCCCATTTTCCACCTTTCACCCCAACGCCGGAGGCAGCCAGCATCCACCAGACAAAACACTGCCAGGATGGAAGGCTGCCTCCAGGAGCAGCGGTCAGGCATCGGTATGGGTTAGGACGACGAACCAGAGCACACCGGTGATGGACACCGTGGGATATGTGCTGCTTGGGTATTACGTCAGTTTCTGCAAGCAAAACCAAGCCCTTTCTGGATATGTGACTCTTCTGAGTTTTCAGTTTCTCTCAGAACACGACTTGCTAAGAAATTCCCTGGAATCTGGGCCCCAGAGAGGGTGATGGGGTAGAGAGGAGGAGGGTAAGGGGGTATAAGGTGCTCACACCAAAGCCATGTGACCAATGCAAAGGTAGTCAGGAAAAAAAGCAGATTTTTATAATAAATAAACCATCCAAGCTGCATTAGTGTTCCAGATATGTACTCAACAAGACCCTCTCCCAGCCACAAACCAGCAAGAATGGGACATGAAAACTCATTCAGACAGCTAATGGCACAGTCTCTTTCAACTGTGGAGAGAGGATTTTCCGCTGATTTAAGGCCCACCTTTCTTTGTGTTTCCTAGATACACGCAAGGACTGCGCTCCCCCACCCCGCCACAAAACCCTTGGGGAGCAGAGGATACGCCGGAGAAAAGACCGGCAGTATCCTCCCACACCCCTTCCCCCCTAACAAAAAAAAGCTTCCTGATAAATCCTGTTTTTGCACGGGCGTGAAAGTAAGCGGGAGCTTTCAGAGCCAGGAACGAACGCTATAGCTGCAGTTCTCCCCATCCTCTTACTTCACTCAAAGCAAGTCCCAGGGACTTGCATTCCTTTGGTAGAAACTGTAGTCTGTGCTGTGGTCTTCAGACCAACGTAGTGGGTGCCAGCATCTCCTCCTTCCACTTCTGCCCTGCCTCCCTGAAGCTCACCCAGCTATTTCTTTTGCTGCTCCGAAGCGATTACCGCGGGCCCCTTCCATGGCTGCAGTACGAATTCGTAGCCCTACAAGTCTCCCGCGCAGCCTGAAGTCACGGAGACGCATCAAAACCACACAGGTTTAGCCATACCGGTGGGATGAGGGTGGGACCTGTTGGATTAACAATCCTCTGACATTGCCATTCTATTTACACACCAAACAAAAGAAAAACAAAATCAAGTTAAGAGTCTGCCCCAAGGATAACACAAATTACCAACCAACCAAAAAAAAACCAAAAAAAAAAAAGATTAAAAACAAGCAGCAACTTTTATATAAAATTAATAAAAACAAAAGACAAATGAAAAAGAAATTGTCAGTAGCATCTATCGCCTCTCTGCATCTGAACTGCACTTATACAAACTAGTCCATTAGTACAGCAGCTTGCTAGAAATTGACTTTGGTTCAAGCTTAGTTTTAAAAAAATAAAACAATAAAAAAATCAAAAACACATTAGAAACGGTGGACGGACATTTGTTAGTTTCCCTGCTTGCAGTTCACTAGTCTTGAAGTTTTAGGGATAATCGGTTTAAATATTCAGTAAAACAGGAAGGTGGAGATTTAGAGATGAACAGAGCAAAAACACGGCGGTGGGGGGAGAGAGAGAGATAAGGGGTTCTGCCACTCGAGTGCAAACGCAAATCCCACATGCCCAGGTCACAAACCGAAGCATATGTAGAGTTTAAAGTTGCTGCCTTCCGGATCTTGGATGAGAAGCTCCAGGATCCCCCTGAATCATCAACAAAATGAACACAGCTGCATCAGCTCATTGTTTTAGGACACTCTGGTGACAAAAGAAAAGGGGGTGGTGGGAAAGGGACTCTTCTAATACCCTCACTAGCTAAAAGTAATTTAGTTTTATACACATGGCAGAAACCTTTACATCCATCGGGAACGGAAAGTTCAAAGTGAACTGCATTGCAGTGATCCAGTCTTCTCTCTTTAAAAATCTTCTTTATCTTTTTTTTTGGTTCAGATACTAGACTGTATATTCGAGAATATACAGATCTAACTTCTGTACAGTTCGTTACTCTTCCTCATCCACAGAGATATCCTTTGCTACAACGGATCAGAGTTGAGCTTGAAAAGATGGCGACAGTGGCAGGCAAGCCCTGACGCGCTGGCCAGAGGCGCGCGCGCTGCCGGTGTCGGGTAGCTAGCAGCATCACAGAGATCACCCGGGTGTGTGCAGAGCCCCCAGACTCAGCTCAGTCGTGTTGGCATAAACGAGGGCGACTTCTGTTCTCCTGTGGCTGGCTTCTGTGTCCTGCAGCCCCAGGATGAACGGCGCAGGGCTGTCCCTAGGAACCGGGAGAATGGGGCCTGGGGAGAGCCCGTGCCAGCTCACCTGGGGCTGTAACTGCCAATCGGCTGGGGTGACTGGACACTTCCTAAACGCGCCTGTGCGCGCTTAACAGCGGAATCGAAGGGAGAGAACAGAAGGCCCAACGGTATGTGTCACACCGGCTCGGCTCGGGAAGCCAGATCCCGCTCTGGAGTACAAAGGGGCCGTGCACACAGAGCCAGGGGCAGAATTTGGCCATTTTGTCTCAAAAACGGCAGGAAGGAGAACCACAGTTGGGAATTAGTTCCTACCTCTGCTCAAAAGACACGGACCAGCCCGGAAGCTCGCACACAATGATCTCTACTGCTACACCGAGCTTCCTGCGCAAACGCTCAACACAAGTTCTTCTGACCCCCTACAAGAAACCTTTAGGCAAATTCAAGGATGAGGAAACCGTTCAGAACGTTCCCAGAAGATTCATTAGGACAGAAAGTCTACTTGTGCTCCATTCTCCCTCTCCACCCTCCCGCCCTCCCCCCATGGTGTGGGAGCTCGCTGAAAATAATCCAGGAGCAAAAGACAAACGCGTCCAAACTATATATATAAAAATAATAATAATAATAATCATAATAATAATAATAGAGATACACCAGTAATACAGGCCTGCCTAAATTGTACCAGTTAAGAAAGGAACCCCCAACATGATTGATACGATTATAAACACCTTGTATGACATAACGGCCTGTACAACAGACCTATAAAATGATAATTAAAAAAGAAAGATATTTAGACCAAAAAGAAACAAGAAATCCCCTTCCTATGTTGAACTGATAACCCACCTTAACTTGTCATTGTGACTGCTGGAAATGATAAGTAGTCCTTTCACTTTTTTTTGTGGTTTTTTTTTTTGTTTTGTTTTTGTGGTTTTTTTTTTGTTTTTTGTTTTTTTTACATTTTTGGTTAGAAAGTTCTCCGATCCATGAAGCGATCCTGAAAAGACAGTGTTTATTATAAAATTAGGCAAATGTCTGTCCCAGCTTTAAATCCTTCCTGTTTTGCTTTTGTTTTTTTTATATTTTTCCTTCTCTCCCTTGTCCCCAGCAACTCGGCGAGAGGATGCCCATCACATTTTCAGTTTATAAAGCCCGCTGGCAGCCAATCCCACCGCACAGTGAAACAGGCTGCTGGCAGCACAGCTCAGCCCAGCTCACTGTGCCTTGGAGGCAGTAGTGGTGGTGGACGTGGCCCCACTCGCAGAGGCCACCGTGAGGAGAGAGTTCTGGATGGACTCAGCTGAGGTGGAGGTGGCATGAAGGCTGGCGACTGGTCCAGAGGCCCCTGCGGAGGCTGCAGCTGCAGAGACCAAGCTAACCGGGTTGCTGGTGAGCAGAGAAAGGTTCTGAGGGTTCAGGAACAGAGGGGCAGTTACAATGTTAGGAGTACCTCCGGCATTGGCAAACACCAAGTTTCCAGTTGCATCCAGTGATGTTATTGGAAGAGAGCCACCAGATGCAAGAGCTACAAGAGGGAAAATCGAGCAGGGAGGAGACAACATTAGCAGTAAGCAATAATGCAAAACAGGCTTAAAGCAACTGCTCTCTGCGTTTTCCTTTCTCTGACACGCGTGCTGCACACGTGCTGACACCACGAGCAACAGTCACCTCATCATATAGGTGGTTTGTTTTAAAAAAAACCCAACTCTTTATGAAAAGTGGACAAGACCTTGTGGATACTAAACTGCCTGTTGTCTGCTCCTAACTTAATTCCATCGTGCCTCTCTTCAGATGGTTAGGTGCAACGCTGGTCTAGGCTTCCTGCCACAGAGAAGCCGTACATTCAAGCAACCCGTACTGGAAAGGGCTGAGATGAGCATTCGCAGGAAATGACAGCTGTCACAAGATAGACACAGCCATGTAAACTGGAGCATTTTAAATGTTGACATGCAGCTACTGTCACAACTCACTCTCACCGGCCTACAGGGTTCAGTCTGCCTGAAATGACAATCTCCAAAATTTATCTGCAACACTTAGCAAAATGGCTCTTCCTCGTAGTCAGGCAACAAGATTTGTTAACCCAGCTGAGAGAGTGTTTGAATATGTAGGTTAGCCAGGTCTGGTTTTTACAGGTGACAAACTACAAACTGACAACAACTCTTGCTGAAGTCAGTGGAAACTTCTGGCTGTGCAGCACTTCACTCCTCTGAACAGGGATTTTTGGATTTAAAGTTCGACATAAGGACTTTAGGGGGTAAGTTGTTTGTTGCAGGTTCTTTTTAAATACAGATGAGGACAAGAATTCAGGATCAACCGTTCTCTGACCAGATCTCAACACTGTGACTCTCCTCATGCTTCGCCAGAAGAAGAGCTAACCTCTAACATGCTGGAGGTTATGTCACTAGAGGTTGGATAACGAAATATATGCCAGATCACATTCAATCTTAAAAACCTCCTTGCAAATCACTCCACGACCTTCCCTTTCTGAAGTTGTGCCTGTTGTTATCTCTGTGATACATACAACACATTTGTGCATTTAAATTCTGTAAAACCTTTACTCCTAGGACATCTATGTCCAGTGCTGAGGGGTTGGTGTTCTTTTTTAGTCATGAAAAACAAAACACATAAACTGAAGCTGTACAACAGCGATGCATTAAAAGGGACGCTACTGACCTTGAATAGTTGCCAGTGTACTGTTGCTCATCAGGGCTGGGCTGAGAGCACCACCTAATGTCCCTGGATTGAGACTGAGTAAGGCACCTCTGCAGGAAGCAGGACCGTGGAAGAGGAAACAAAGACAAAGGGAAGGAGTGTTACTTTTAAGAAAAGGTTGTCACTGTTCAGAAGTACACCATCACATTTGAAAAAAAGGAATGGGAGCTGGGGGGGGCAGGGGAAGGGAAGACCAGAGATTAAGGACCAATTTTAGTTTATTTTAGTTTTCCCTTCATGATGCCTTAAGTAAATATTGCCTTTCAGCTGTGTGGTTAGTGACATGCCTGAAGTACAGGCACTGTAAACACGTGATTTGTACGGACTGCTGCTGTAAAATGTTCTTGTGAAGTATTTTGGGGAAACTGCCACTCATTAGAGAGTTATTGTTACCTCCCACACTCAGATAAGAAAGTTGTAAAACAAGAAGAACTGAAGAAACAAAGAATCATCTCTAAGAGAAACATTCTCAACACCAAAACGTTGGCAATACACCACCAGGCATCTTTTACAGCTTCCTGCTCAGAAATGAACAGAAAGGCGAAGCAGGCCTAGGCCAGCTCTCCATTTTACAATTAGCACATCAGATTCTCTGATTCCCTGGTAAGCTGCAGCTCTTAAGTCAAGCTCGGCAGTGGGGTAGCTGACTTATCAAATAACAACACTGCTGCAATACAGCTGCTTCATCTGTAAAATGAAAACAATGCTTGTGTACATTGACGGGGATGGCCAATCTTAAGAATTTGAGATAAACGACACTACAATCGTCAAGTGAGCTCCCAGAAAACAGCAACATAAAAGCAATTTATCCCAAGAATTCTCCTTTCCTTTTCTGTCATCTCACCTAAAAGAGTGTGAAAAATTCATCCTTACCCAGCTGCAAACTGTGAGGATGCCATCAAGCCTGGGTTTAGTCCTGCTGCAGCAGCCATGGCAGCAAGACTTGCATTTGCAGGCAACTGTGCAGCTCCTTGTAACGCGGCTGCTGCCGCCGTTTGCAACCCTGATGCCGTTACCATCACCTGGCTGGTCCCAAGAGGGGAGGACAAGGGAGTGGAGGTTGTCTGTGTTGTGCTGGTCTCACTGGCACTGGATGCCTCTGAAGTGGAGGCTGAGGCAGAAGGGGAAGGACTCAGGGAGGGTGATGTCACTGCTGAAGAAGCTGGAGGTGCTGTTGAAATCACTGTTGCCGTGTTGTTGGAGGTGGTTTCTGTTGTGCCTACAAGATTGATTCTGGTTAGAGCAGTACAAAACACAGATGTGATTGAACAGAATCCACTATCCAGCTGAACTGCACTGCACATCCAACTGAAAGGGAGACAAACACACATTTCTGTAGGACCAAGCAGCTCTCCAAAAGTCAAAATGAGAAGCTCAGACTACACTAAAAATTACACTTCCCAACAGGAGGCCGAGGAGCTCTAGAAGCTAGCAATGACATATAGCATATTTCACTTCAGCACCACCTGTGATTTTACCCCCAGAAAAGTCAACTGACTGGTCACAAAGATTTAAGTTTCCTAGTGGAGTAACAGGGAGCAACAACAATAATGTCCTGGAATACCAGTGACCAATACCTTCTGAAGACTTTAAAAGGGGAAAATGGTAGATATTAATGTGAGGGCAAGAGAAATCAGCCCTTACCTGTGACTGACAGACTAGTTACAGCAGGACTGGTCAGAGGGAGCACAGGATTGACAGTCAGGGTTGTAGCTGCACTGCTAGTCACAAGGCTTGGCGTGGTTGCCACCTGGAGGTCAGAAAAGAACACAACTGCTCAACTGTGAAAAGATAAGTTAGCTATACTAGACCTGGGTTTCTGTCCTCCCATCTTCGCTGAGGAAGTTAGCACGGAAAATGCTGCATATAAATTAACTTTTTGGCAATTCCATCACTTTATCATTCAGTGGACCAACCGTAGTATATTCTCCAATTAACAGCAACATCTTTATTCTTAATCATTTAGCATTTACAGGGGGATAGATCCATTACATCCATACTGTCTCAGGACTTCAAGTTATCCCTCCCTCTCTGCCTCCTCCCAAAGACAGCACTTTGTTTTAGAGTGACTCTTATCAAAAGAGTTTCAGAATATTATTTTTGCATTATTTGTGGGTTTTTCTTCTTTAAACATCTTTCCAGCTCATAATCTCTTTTGCTGATAAAATGTTTTAATGCCCTGGCATTACCAAAGGTACATAGAGTAATGCCTTTACATGGATAAACAGAGTAACGTTTCACTTTTACTCAACCAAACTATATGCTCTACTTTGAGGAGTTTCCTTGTGCCAGAGAAAGGATCTCTGAAATTTAAAACATTCAAATGACATCAGCTAATGTTACTTGTGGACAGCTTATTACAAGAAAGCTACAATAAATGGAAGACATTACAGATAAAAAACACCACAGATTTAAGGCTGGAGGAACTAGCTTATGAGGAAAAATGAAATATAAGGAGAGAAAGGGTTTTTTATGGACAAGAAATGGTATCCAATGGTAATACTTGAAGGCTGTTATACATCAATTAAATTAATCCTTTAGAATTGCCCAAGAGAACACAGCCAAGGATACAGGCTAAAACCTTCCTCCTTGCCCCTCTCTTACCTGATGTTTATTATCAGAGAAACCTCTCTCACGCTGTGTATCCTCTGATAGGAAGTCAAATGCCTCATGCATTTTAAACATGACTGGGGCAACTGGGACACAGCTAAAAGCTTTCTGCCCATCTCAAACAGTGTATGAAATAAGGAGCCAGATACGTAGCACGCTTCCCACTAACGCAGCCCAGACATCGTATCTATCATCTGTGCACCGAGCGGTTAAGGCCAAGGTCACAATCCCTTTTTCAGGGCAGCGAACACCCTAGAATAATTAATGCAGCTAACACCGTGGTTACACTGACTGACTCGGCCGATGGAAAAGCAGGGCAACATCAAAAGGAACATTCCCCTCCGATCCGCCTTCAGAGACCTGGCGCTTGCGCAGCCAGGCTACGAGTCAGATTGCTTCTCTAGCCACACTGACAAGTCGTCCCTGTGATTCCCAGGCTGAATCTGCAGCCAAACTAACACACTAAGCCAAATCGCCCGACAGACACGTGATGTCCAGAGCTGACACCAGGAATCGAGGCAGCACGTAGCCAGCGATGGCTGGGGGCAGCGGGGCTGGAGCATCCGTGTGAGCGGCAGCAGTGTCTACAGAGAAGCTTGCAATGAGTGAAACACCCACAAGAAAACAGAGACTGTGGTTAACACCTCAGTTTCTTACGTACAATGGCATGTTCTAATAAAAGGAAAATTTCTGTAGGAAAGGTTTCCTAAGTTGCAGTCTGAGTAAACTTGCATGGTTCCTAAAACACACTGTCATAAATCTGTGTTCTGCTTTGGCAGCAAGGCATGGAACCTTGCTTTCCAACTGGAGAAGAAAAAAAAACAAAGGAAAAAATCCCAACAAAACCCCAACAGTTTAAAAAAAAAGGCTATGGTCCCTTTCCCTGAAACAAAAGGTTGCATGCACACATCCTGAGACAGGGATGAGGGGAAAGAATGACATGTCACCAAAATTAATGGTTTAATGGAGTACTGGAAGATATTAGCTACTACAGTGATGAGGGTGGAATAAATACTACAGAAGGACAGCTACAGGCTACTAAATTCCACCACACTCCTATTAGCATAGCTACTATGAAATCTAATAGCTACTGTTTCTATTTATGAAAACAGACCTCCATGGACATTGGTAGCAAAGGAGCTGAAGGAACCTTGATGCATGTGTTTTGTTACTCTCTATTTTCATGAAGTTTGTGTTTACCTGAGGCAAATACAAGTGTGGGAAATTAATGAGAGTCAGCTAAATTGTGTCTTTGTTACGTGTTTTTTTTATATAATTCATTCCTAACTAAAAGTGACCACAGCAGCATCATTGGATGTGTATGACTTCAGCCTCCAAACGATAAATTTTATAACTGCTCATCTACTTACCAGAGCAGTCAAAATAAGAGGGGATGGGTGGGTAGAGCTCTTGAGGATTTTTTTATTACTATTATGCCACAAAAAAAGTTTGGGCAAATCCAGATATAAACTGAAGCAATAAGCCCAACTGCAGATTTGCTACTCGGAATATTTATTCACGAGCTGACTAAATAAAATACCCAAACTGAAGGCCCAACTAGTGCCTCATTTGTTAAACTAGTACCTCATTTGTAAGCGTTCTCTCTCTTATATAGTATGCAAGCAGGACATTTAAAATGTCAGTAAAACATAAATTGGTGAGGAGCCTGCAGTACAAAGGAGGTGTAGCATGTGCAACTTCCCCAGTAAAGCAAGCACAGTAGAACTAGCTCTTCCAGTAATCTTTGTCAACACGGTTGCTCAATTCTTACCAGTGAGGTTGGGCAAGGGAAAATTGCTTTGATGGGCGAGCTGCTGGTTCCACCACTGCTGGGTGGGTTGATCCTTTTCTCCTTCTGGCGCCGGTTACAGAACCAAACGCGGATCACCTCCTTCTCCATGTTTAGCTGGTCAGCTATCATGGTGATCTCATCCGAGGTAGGCTTTTGGTTCTGAGAAAAGGAAAGAGTACTTGGGGTAAGCTGTGAAATAACCTTCTGAAGTATTAAATTTATAGCTGCTTCTTCACTAGGCAGAAACCTGGGTGGGCCAGATTCATATCCAGAATCCGGTCTGCAGGGAGAGACCACAGTAGACACTTCTGCCCTCCATCTTTCTAGTTACTGGAGCATTTTTACCAATAGTAAGCTGTGTTCCTCAGAAGTGGGGACTAAGAGGTGTGTTCCTCAAAGGTGGACTAAGCTCACATGCTTTTTTTTTTTTTTTTTTTTTGAGAGAAGGTATTTGACTTGTGAGCGAATCCTTCAAGGAACTCTACACCTTGGTCAGGAAATCTTTCTTTCAGCATCTCTCAAGAAAAAATAGGAGAAATTAACTATAGCAATAGCCAAATGAACCCCAAGTTGTCTAGACCTATGTGAAAGACAGCTGGACTGAGTGGGCCACTTACAGAGGCTATCTGCCCATACAGATGCACAAAGTACCTAACAAGAGTAACATAGGGCCAGCTAAAAAAACCTCACATTGTGCATCTTTAGACTGTCACCCCATTTATCCAACCTCAGAAAGGGCAATTTTTTGGTTTTTATTTTTAATGTGCAAAATATCAGCATAGAGATTTATGGCCCAGTATCTGGGATTGCAAAAATGACAAGCAGCAGATATCAAGAACCTGAAAGGTTTTTTGAAGGAATTTTTGGTTTGGGTTTGTTTTTTTTAAGTGAAGCAGACGTTAACACATGCTTCTTGGCACAGCCTTTGTATTCACCTTGCTTAGTACAAGCACTTTCCTAAACAGCACAGTAATGGGTTCACTCTAACAGATATGGCTGTTAAGTAAAGTTTCTTCATTTCTTCATAGGCTGAGCAGAGCAACAGGATCACTGACCTCCAGGAAACTCTTCTCTAAGGCCACACGTATGTTGGTCTCTATGCTGGTGCGTTTCTTCCTCCTACGGTTCAAGCCTTCCATTCCCAGCCCTGGAGAATTCAGGGCACTTGGGCTGGAGAGAGTTGAATCAGATGAGAGGTTTTCTGAAAAAAGAAAGCAGTGTAAATCAGGAGATTTTATTTGAAAGCTGTACAGTCTAAAGCAAGTGCTCTTCATCTGTGCAAGGTCTGTATAAACCCACTCTGTATCTATTCCAGATACGCAGAGATTTCTGGAGATCACATGCATTAATCATAGTACTTGTAAATTAAAACATACACATAAAACTTAAAGGCTACAAGTAGGCCCAGAGAGCAAGAGAGCACACTCTGCTCCTGCATGCCACTACAGCATCACTTTTAAACTATGTATACAAGGTCTGCCTCCCTTATCTCAATCTACCTCACACTCAATTAACCACAAGTCCCAGTTTAAAGAAAAGAAGCAGTAACTGATATCCATGAGCTACAGCTGTAAATCATAGGCAATTATGAAAAAAATCTGAGCAGCCTGACATTTCTTTTACCTACTCTGGAATACTCCAGAGGAAGAGGAAGTTCACAGCTAGCTTCACAGTGTTCAGCCTCTTCTCTCCGGAGATCTTAGAAGATACTTGGTGCTAGGCAGCTCCCCCTCCTTAGCTACACTACATCTCTAGCTCCTAGCCCCTAAACCTGGTTTTCTAACTCCACAGAAGAGCAAAGAGAGGATACGCTTGACCCCACTAGGTAGCAGAAAGTGAAAAGAACCAACAGACAGGTTCCGGCTGGAAATGTAAACAAAATTATTAATCGTGGCTGGAGACACCTGACTGCACTGGAGTTTGTGGTGATGAGTAGGTGTCAAAATACCCAAGGCTCAAATGGGCAGGTACATTCAGAAGTTCGTTATTTTCTAGATATTCCTCCCCCTCCCTAGGTAATGGCACCCACAAATGTGCTGAAACCCCTCCATCTTGAAAACCCCACAGGATGAGCTGAGTTCTGTAACAATAAATTCTCCAACACTCCAATGTAATGTAACAAAAGGATCATTGGTATGCTTCCCTGGCCTGCTTTTACCTAAAAGCAGCCTTTAAACTCGTCTGAATCTTTCTTCCAAAGTTTTTCATGAAACTGAATCAGAGCCAAAGGCAATGGTTCCCACCTTCCAGGCTATGAAGGATCCTGACAGTGTTTACAGTCCTTAGCTTAACTTTACAGATCCAAGTATTTCTTCGGGCTAGCAGGAGAAGCAAACTATGACATTCCTTGCAGCACTGGACTCATCCAGCATTGCTAGAAAGTTTGGGGACCACTGGCCTGTGGACTAGAGCACTCGTTGAGAAGATCTTTATTTTTTTCTATCACAGATCTAGATTACCTAAAGATAATCCCTGTCAGCACAACAGAATGACACTTCTGTGTTTCAATGTAGGACAAATTTTCAACACTGCATCCAATTACTTTCAAAATTTCAAAGAATACTGTAGGTGTCAGCATAAAGCTCTTTGAATTTTGGTAAAAATAGGAAGGCACACACCGTGCCTGCCATCTGTTTAGCAGATCCATCAGTTTTATACCATGTACAGTTGTATACTTGGAAGAAAAAACTGGCTGACAGTACTCTTAAACACATTCTATCCTAACACCTTGCACTACCAATCCAAGCTCCTTTTGATGGTAAAGGAGGGGAAAAAAACCCAACAAACCCACCCACAAAAAACCCAAGCACTGCTATCAACACTGGCATCATGAATAACTTGTATCCCTGGAAAATATAATTCTGGAAGGAAAAAGCAAAACCTAACCCACAAAAATCCTCTTCCTATGGGGAGAAAGAGTGTTTATACAGACCCTTGGAGAGAAATGAAAAGAACGCACACAGAGGTGTGGGAGGAGATGAATGCAATAAGCTCTGCCTACTGAAACAACAAACCATGCAACCCTCTCTCTACCATACATCTGAAAAAGAAAGCTAGAAGAGGATTAGGAGTTATATGCATTAACATACATGAAAGAGGGAAATCATGACACATATTATACCTCACCCCATGCAATTATTCAGCTGGCTGCAGAACACAATTCTGAAAGCTCATATTGGAATGATTTCAAATGCGTATGGGCACATGAAAAGGTAAGGATGGACCCTCATTCCTAAACCCTTGTTTGTCCCACGGACAGCTGAAAAGATTGGTGGCTTCATAAAACCGTAAGGGTACAAGTGAAGCAGTTTGTCAGGGTTTTTCAGAATCCTACTGGTTTTGGTAGGCTGGTGAAGAAATATACAGACTCATTCACCTGCATCATTGAGCCACTTTTCCAGAAGTGGCTTTAACTTGCACATGTTCTTAAAGCTGAGGTTCAAGGCTTCAAAGCGAGAGATGGTAGTTTGGCTGAAGTCATTTCCATAGAGTTTGCCCATAGCGAGCCCAACATCACCCTGGACAAAGAAAGAGAAAAAAGGGATTCACTGACATAGGCACTTCCAAAGCAAGGAATCCTGTCACATTCTTGTGTTCTCTTAGCGAGTCCACCTCTGCGTGGGATTTCAGTTTCGCAGAGACTTGCTCAGCTACCAAGATTCACACTAAACCAAATAACCATAAAGAAATGTCAAACCTCAGTCAATTTAACCATGTCACTCTTTCCAGGAAATCCCTGATGCTTTGTCTTAGCATTATCACTGAGCAGAACACTCCACTGAATACTAACTTGTAATTTTTTTCTTAGTTTTTTTAAGTAAGTAACAGCCAAGCTCTCTTTAGGAGCAGATTGAAGTAACTATCTGTGTATTTCACACCAAAGAGGATAAGTTCAAATAAGCAGAAATGTAGCAGATTCATGATCTCAAATTAGTAGAAAACACTCTTGAAAAGATGTCTTCAAATACGTATCTCATTTAAATGGAAGCAAAAATATTCTTATCTGAATTTTTAGTATCTTCTGAGGTTCAAACCAAACTTCTCCCCCGTGGGGATACACATTTCAAAGCGAACAAGAAGTTGAACCATTTCAAATAACGATTAACTGTAATCTTCACTACCATTACCCATCTGCCAAAAAGCTATCAAGGAGATTTACAGACAGATGATCATCTCTTTACACCTGTTATTCCTTTTCAAAGCTCAAGCTTTAGCTAGCTATCAAGACATTCTGCTTATCCTAATATATACACACACACATACACACCCCCCTATGTGGTTTACACTTGGAAAATCTTGTTTAAAAAAAATCAATACATTCTTAATTGTGGCCATTAAAAACACCATAACGTTTCCTTGTATTGTTTTAAAACTGAAAGGTCCTGCCCTTTGAAAATATGCATTTTTTAAAAAAATACGCTATTTGGTCTAAAGCAGCTTAATTTAAGTATTTTAAACACACAGAAGTATGAAAAGTCCAGAAGAAGAGACTGAAAAGCTTGAGCATAGTTAGTGGAGTTTAATTGCAAGTGGGTTAGTGGGATTGTACATAAAGCTTGCTTTCTTTCCTTGTAGGTCAGATCCACAACCACAGCTTGATACGAGTATACTAACAGCATGCAGAGTGGCCACGTCCAAGCGAGGAAGAAAACAACCTTTGGTAAGCTTAGTAAATTGTGCAGGTTGCATAAAGAAAATTATTTCCTTCCTAGAAGAGGACCAGAACAATTGCTTTGTATGCCCTTCAATCTGAGGCAACGTGGGAACTCACATTTATACCTCTACCCATATGCCAGGATCCCATGCATTTTAAAACCCATAAATCATTTCAAGAGAAGTAACATGGATGCTCTACTGGGTTTATGAAGAAGAAAACCTAGCTATGTAAACCATTTTAGAGATAAGTTGATTTATGTCTTGGCAGGAAAGAGTTATGAAATTTGCTCCACTCCCCCGACAAAATTTAATTCTGGTATTTATGTTGCTCTTATTAACATTTGTCATCTGATTTAAAATGAATAGTTAACCATCTCTTTGTCAACAGTTTTCAGTGCCAAAAGGTGGCAGCATGTCAGCTGTAGGCAAAGAAATTTACATATCGGGGTGAGAATTTTATAGGTTGGGACGATCCACTGTGAGGATGGATGGCACAGCGGATAAAGGTACCCCACACGTATCTGAGCTACTCTGTAGACTGAATGAAGCTCCAGTACTGAGCTGAAGCTGATGATGAGGTACATCACTGTTGCATGTACTGCTCTGTTAAGAAGCTCAGAGGGACAGACATTGTTCACTCACACAGCTTGAATCCGCACCGACCAATTAGTCACATACCTGCGATAATGCTAAGATGCAGTATGCTCATTGTGTCTCTGCATGTCAATCATGGAAATATTTTTAAGGAAAACAAAAGGATTTAAATCCATCACCCACTTTCCAGGGTGGGAGAAGAGCCAGCACCGCTCAAGTTCAAAACCCGTTATGTCTCTCACAAGACAGAATGTAGTGATTAGTTTGCAATGCAAACTAAAGCTTACAATTATTTTTGAAAGGCAGGGGTGGTGGGAGTCTGAAAAAGCTTACAGTACCCACTGGAAATAAATTTCTTTTACCCCCTGAAAGGCAGTCTATTTATCCAATTATAGGAAAGCAAAGTAATAGGGGTCTCTAATTATCATCCAATTATGCAATTACATAGAAGTTATTAGACCTGCCTGACTATACACATACAAACTCAGAGTAGGGTAGAAACGATCAAGTGCAATTCTATCGTTTTCTCAAGACCCCCCTTTTTTAAGCTCAAAAGCACGTACTGAAATGTAAGCCTGAGCAGTTGTGTTCGTTCTCCCTCGCCACAAATATTCACAACTGGGTCAATACAGAGGGGCTAACCCCTAACTTAAAAAGTCTAGTTGAGCCTTTGTAATCATCTCCCAGTGGGGCAGATTAAACATAATAACTAAAGATCTACGTGAACCTCCTTAGTCAGGCTATAGGGAAGCTATTGTACTTTGCTCTGTTCTATTGTAGCTTTTATGCATGCCCATCACTTGTATTTCTGTGCCTCCCTCTAGTGGAAAGAAGGGAGGGAAGGAGGCACACATGCCAGCAAAATGCACTTCATTTTACTAAGAACATTCTGTTCTCGAGTTATAATTAAGATGCTGCCAGGAACTTTCATTATGAGCCCTGATTTTTCAAACATTTAGGACTTTGCCAGAAAAATAAATCTGACTTCAGCACATACTTCCAGCTAGAGTAGATTTACTTATTCCAGCGGGGGGAACAAATCACATATGTTGGATTGACTGCTCTGAGCTCAGACTTTTAAATACCCACTTTGATTTTTGCACGCTGTTTCTTCTAGCAAAAACCCCACACCTCTGCTTACCACAGACTCCTGCCAAATTAATTGTTTACCTGCACAGATAATTCTATTTGGGGGCAGGGATAAAATAATTTTAAAATTAAAAAGAAAGCTGCATTTCCCTTCAACAGAATAGCAAAACATATAAATGCATTCTGTACATTTAATTGTACTCCTCATTTCATTATTTTCAGCATGTTCAAGATTACTTTTCTTCTGCTGTATGGATATTTCTGAGCTTCTAAGCAAACAAAAACAAATCACAACTCCAGTTCACCTCTGTAAGGAGAGAACTTCAAAGTGACAGTCCTTTCAGGTTTTGTTTAGGAACCTCAGCAAAAGCATTAAATACAGAACTCATTGATGTTTAATACGAAAATACTCTTGAGAGATAAAAACCCTCTGACATCCAAAGCAACTCCGCAGTTGTGACATACTTTTTAAACACACAGAGCAGTTAATTGTGCTGTATGATTTCTGGAACTTTGTACTTCTGAAGGCAGCTTTAAAGTGCTTTGTCCCATTCATTTTACATCCTACAGAATGAATAGTGCCCATGCAATGACATCTGGAGCTGGTAAATGCACATACCTGCTGGGAAAATGGCTATGCTTTAAAACCAACAGGGAAGTAAGATGGATGTATGGCTTTTTCTGTTATTTCTTAGAAATCCCCTACATAAAGGCCAGAGCATAACCCTATTTAAGAAGGTTCTCCTAGGGAAAGGTGGATTTGTAGTCTCCCTCCAAACTTGAAAGATGAGACCTCAGATTCCACACTGGCAGGCACTAAGGTACGCAGTCTCACCTGAGTGAATCCAAGTTTGATCCGTCTTTGTTTGAAAGTCTTGGCAAACTGCTCAAGCTCCTCAAGGTCACTGGGCTCCTCCAAGCTGGGAGTGTCGATTCGCTTTGGTGTTGACTGGCTCTGTGGAAGTGGCTGAATGGGGGTCGCCGCTATTGTGCGTGTTGGGGTTGCTGGCTATTAAGATAGAGAGCAGGGAAAAGGTGAAAATCAGACTTAAAAGAATAATCAGCAAAAATTAAATTCAGGAAAGGCACGTGAGGTTTCTGTGAGAAAGATCAATGAATTTGACATTTCTAACAATCTGGAAGTTCCTCCAATTTATTTACATTCCTCTTGAGAACGAGCAATCACAATCCAGAAAACTGTATTAGTATGACAGCCTTTTAAAGGCCCTGTCAGAACCAATTAAAGAAAAGTAAGAGATGTTCAATGCAGCAGATAACCCAACAACTCTCGCTTGCCACAGAAGCTCCTCAAAGAAAGGCTGAACACTCTTACTTGATATAGTTCTGTCATTTACAGACAGCTTGGCATTCATCCCCTTTTAATCATTTTAAAATTGAATTTACTGCTTATGTGAGGTGGCAGATTGTCATCAGCCCAGAAGACTCAAGTCTCCTATTTAATCTTGGAACAGTGAGCACATACAGGGGCAGCAAACACGGGAGGTTTCCTCTGATGCCATCTCTTGTGGCTGACTCAACTCTTCCCAGTGAGAAAAGAATAGATTCCTCTCTAACCCTTCTGATGATACTTCCAACAGTAAGAATGAATATAGTGGTTATATCAGAAATCAAACAAAGGCAACTTGCAGAAAGTAATTCCTTTTGGTTCACATTTTTCTTCTACGTAAATGGCTATTTTTCCTGGAAGTCCATCTGAGGTTCGCTGTTCCCAAACACTGCCATACTAGAGCATTTTACTATGCAACAATAACAAGAATCTGAAACAAATTAGCATCATGGAAAATATTCACAGGTGAACAAGATTTATTCATGTGCAACTGGAAACATCTTGAGTGCACATCTCCACTTTCTTACATGTCACAGATGCACTCACTATAGTTAAATTCTATTCAGTTCAGCTGAGGCTCTTAAGCAAAGGCTGCTTTGTGGTTTTATGTCCTATGGTCAGTTCTGAGACTGTGGGCTCCTTCAGGGCAAATAAGAACAGCCTCGAGTCTATGCAACACTACAGCACCATGCAAAGTGCATGCAAAGGTCCAGAAATGGCTGTTCTAAAAGAAATGGCCTATATATAGCCAAGTCTTTATGTAGCTCCTTATGTTGTTTTCCTCCTGGGTTAGTGCAGTATTTTGCAGTGCACAGCAGATGGTAGAGGGAGGTCAGGATCCATAATTCCATTACTTGAGAAATAATGTGATCACATATGATCTTTCTAGGATTGCAGATATACGTGTCACACTGCAAAGGTTTGCAATATTTTTTAATTTACATTAAACATAGTGGGTAATTACTGCTATATGTCTTTACTGACTTCATCCCCTTCATATAATTCATTTTCTTTTCATAATTTTAATACTTTTTTTTTTTTTAAACCCAAGTATACTCTTTTGTAGGGAGTCATGCTGCTAACTGAGGTGTGAACTACAGAGGTGAGACAAATTCCATTTTCCATGAGGTGCATGAAAAGGTGCTATAACAGAAAATGTAGTTTTCTGAGACCCTAACAGATGCAGGCATCTTATTACAGCCTAAAAAATTCTTATACGTAACCAAGTTGGCAGGAAGATACCATATGACATTACATGGTATTTAAAAACCAGTATGCAGACATGTAACTGAACTACACAGAGAAACCCAGAGTGAAGCGAAATTAAATTTGCAGGCACGTGCAACCTTAAAATTGCTTTTCTTACAGTCTGAAAGCTTAATCATAGAGCTTTAATATTTTAACATATATCTAACAGAATATTTTAATGCATTTCTAACAATCTCTTCACTTTCCCAGAAGGTAACTAATAAGACCGGCAATGACTTCGCAATAATAGCAAAACAACTAGGCTACAATGAGGAGAGATTACTACTGTGATCTTTAGGAAAAAAAAAGATACCTGTCAGTAATCCTCTTTTTGAGCTTTTTAGATAGCCCACACCTTGCTATTCTCAATTTCACAAATTTTTAGGCTGTCCAAGAGAGCCTTACAAGAAATCAAATGATGTTCCAGTGCCATTAACCCAAGATACCAATCATGGAAATTTTCAGGTTAAAGTACAAAATCAGAATGTGAAAAGATGCACGTTAAGGCAGAAGCTACACCACTGAAGTTACCGATACTTCAGCTCCACACTGAACCTATCTAGAAAGACAAACTCATTACTGTAGCTACAATATCTACTCCAGTAACTGATAGCAAGAGTCCACTCAAATCCCCTCAGAGCAACCCACGAGCGACAGAAAGAAGCCTGACCTGCGAGGCAAGGGTGATGCTTGGCTGAGACTGCAGGAGGTTGGCTTGGCTTTGCTGAGGTAGTTGCGTTAAGAGATTCTGCGCTTGCAGGAGACCTGGAGAGACAAAAGGGTGGGTTTGGTTTGTCATTTAAAAGGACTACACCATGAAACGAAGTAAAACAAGGCTCTTGCTAAAATAATGCAAGTTGCAAAAAAAAAAAAAAGCAATGCAAGCCTTTGTTTCCAGCCTTCATACATATCTTCAGACTTTGGACTTCACTGTCCAAAATCTCCTTGCATTCTCCTGAAGTATATGTGGTGACAGAAGTGTAAAAGTGAGAAGTCTTACTAGTCTTCTCTACAGAAAAAGCTTGTAATGGAGCAGGTTTTCCCAATTCCTTGTGCAGGAATAATTTACTGCCCCCTTCAGTTTACAGATTTTGGGCAGTCTTCCTGGTTACGTCTTCCTGTACCCAATAGCTGATCAGGAATTAGGGAACCTTAAAAAAATTAAACAACTGAACACTAAACAGATGAAATACAACAACTGAATGCTAATCAAAACCACAAACTTGGTTCCTTGATAATCCTTCTTCCTCTCTGCATCACTCCACGCCAGCTGCCTAACAAGAAGACAACTTTGCCTGCCAAACTGAAGCAGACCATACCAGAAAACAAAACAGACACAGGTAACAACCTCCTCCTGGCTGAAATAAAGAAAATTAATCAAAACTTCAAGTTTTGATAAGATACTGAGCAGCATTTAAATTGTACAAATAGAATTAACATTACACTGAATATATGAATACCGCAGCTGTTACAAAAAGCTTGCAACATTAAAGAACAGTTAGGACTGCTGCAACCAATGTATAAATAAGCTGTCATTATAAAAAGAAATTATTTAACAGCCCAGTATTTGTATGGTTTATTAATCTCTCAGGAAACTGATGCATGCTTGCATCTATATATTTTAACTACAGCTCTTTTTTTTTTTGCATTTCAATTACTAAAACTCATATGTTTCTAAGAGGTAAGAATCTTGACAAAAATCTACCTACAGTTAGCCAACTCCCTTGACTTTATTGTGAAAAATATTAATGTAATTTTTAGGTAACTGCTGGCTACATCTATCAATTTTCCTTATACTAATTTAAGAACCCGACTATACTTAATAGGCATCTTTGATATATCAAGCACCTAAAACCAAGGGGTAATGATAGCACAACAACAGATAGACACTACGGCCACACAGAGGACAGAACACCAAGTCAGCACCACTTAAATTCTACAATTTGAGTTTGATATGGTCTGTCCTGGTTCATCAGCCGGCCAATCAATCAGGGCACACCACTCATGACCAGCTGCCTCTTAGCAAAACACAGGTAGGCGACACAGGAATTTAGGACTCGATAAATACTAAGGGAGAAAGTGGGTGTTTTATGCAAGCTTAAGCCTATAGGAGACATGAAAAGATGTACTACAATAGGTAGGAAACAAATTCTAGCCTCGATGAGGGATACAGTGCTACAGAAGAATTGTCTTCTAACAAGAATATTATTGCTACTTTTCTTTTTCCAGAGTGTTGAATACATATTTTATATAGAATGTGTTGCCATCAAAATGCTCAAAGCCTACAGAATAAAGCCAGCTGCTTCTGCAACATAAGAGCACAGCAAAGACAATCATGTGAATTTGCTTTGCACCACACGATCAGCATGTTCCAGCTGTGTTTGTGAGAAGCCACAGTGAGGGAATGGATCAGTTTAAGGAACTTCCAAGACAGCTACCTACTATACCTGCACAGTGCTTTTTACAGGGCAAATATTTGTTCACTCAAGAGATGATTTCAGCTGCCCAAATCTAAATACTAATTAGCGAACAGTCACCTCTAAGTGAGGAGGTTTCGACTTTTGCAAGTGGCGGTGAATTTTAACTGACAACTTGAAATAGAAAGGGGCAAGCCATCACACCAACAGCACAGAGTGCCTGATCAGCAATGAAACAACAAATAGGCTGCTGATAGTGACCACATTTGACCTCTGGTCCACTAGTAACACCATCGATCGCAAGTCACTGACCCATCTTATGTAATCGGAGTAATTAGGGCTGTCCTTTTGTGATTTTTTTTCCCCTCAAAGAAATCCCAGAGGATGCTTTTCTGCCAATAACACTTCTGCTGAAGAGCACAAGATGACTACACTTTTCCTCATTTTATTCTCACTCATAAGTTCTGAGGTAATTATCACCAAAGAACAGTATAAAATATTCTGAACATGTTTAATCTACTGGGTTTTACATCATTTTATCCTATTTAAGAAATACTGCTACAAGGTGTCTCAGGCAGACATTGGAGAAATAACAAACTAGTTGAGTCTGCAGCTGACTGAAGTAATGATCAAGGGACGGGGAAAGCAGCTGAACTATTTTGACAAAGTCTGCCTCTCTTCCACGACTTACAGTCTTTACAGACAGCTGCCACGCACCGGCTTTGGACTCTTGTAGGTTTCCATGGGTGTGCAGCTGCAGCTTTGCTGTTTTCTGCCATGGCTAGTGCTAATCTATGGTTCACCTTTGGTATTTTTTTGAGGATAAACTACAGGTTCCTGCTTTGGTCCTACAGAACTTCACTTACACTATATTAAAAGGATGCACTATGTATCCTGTAAGTCAAAACCTGCACCTTTTAGGCAACTGTTGAGCTGGTACTCATGGTACTTCAAAAACCTTGCTGCTTCCTCAGAAAAACAGTATTTGCATTGCTACAAAGCATCTTTATTGCCAACAAGGCTGATGGGACAAATGCCTTCTCAGCAAGTTTGTGGACAACACCAAATACAGGGAGACCAGGCAGAAGTCGGGATCTAGACAGATTGAACAAATGGAACTTCATGAACACAGGAAGATGTAACATCCCACATGAGGGCTGGAATAACCCTGTGCAGCAAATACAGGGTGGGCACTGGCTGGCTAGAAAGCAGAAAGCTAGAAAAAGACCAGGGGGTCCTGGAGGACAAGAAGTTGAATACGGGCCAGCAGTATGCCTTTATTGTAAAGGCAGCCAACCACATCCTGGGCTGTGTTTGCAAGAGGGCAGCTAAGCAGCACATCAAGCGTCATGATTCTTCCACTCCGTCTGGCACTTCAGACCACATCTGGAATACCATGCCCAGCTTTAGGTTTCCCAGCACAAGACACAGTGACATCATGGATTTTGTACATTTGAGGTTCACCAGAGTGACCAACAGGCTGGAACACCCATAAAGGGAACTAAGGTGAGATCCCACTGCTGTCTTCAAAGACAGAAACAGACTGTTCTTGAGGGTGCACAGTAATGAGATGCAACAGACAGAAGTTGGAACATGGAAAACTCCAACTAGATATACAACACTGATAGTTTTTTCTTTTTCCCCATGTGTTGAGGACCACAGTTGACCACAGTGGTCAAGTACTGGGGTAGGTACTCGAGGAAGCTGCAGAATCTCCATCTTTGGAGATGTTCAAAATTCAGCTGGCTGAGGCGCTGAGGACCCTGGTGTAATTTGGCCTGCTTTGAGTTATACTTATGACCTGTAGAGGTCCCTTCCAACCTGCATGATTTTTTGCATCTATAAAAAAATATTGTACTTACATTCTTAACTTTGCAGAGGAAGTATTTCTAACCCTCTGTTTTGGGTTCTAAGAGCCCAGTGGTATTACTGCATTAAATGTGGCATACACATCACCCACGTGATGCTCAAAAGGGTAACTGTATGGAGGCACATTGGGATTTATGCAAAAATGCGACGCTTTAGAGATTAAAGTAAATGCATTTGCTGTCATCCACTAGGACTTCTATGATGCCTGCAAGTAGTGTGAATAACGGCTCAAGCCAAAAAACTCTTCCTGCCAGCCCACAGTCCCCAAGGACTGATCTGGGACTCAGTTGTTACTCTCTAAAATGAAACAGAATATAAAACAAATATTTAAGTGCAGATTTTTCCAGCATAATTTTTAAAAAGTTGGCCCAGAAGCATAATACATAATTCATCTCTAACTGATCTCCCAAAACAGTGATTTTTATTTTAAGAAAGACAAACTTGACTGTGTTTTTCTCTGCCAAAGCTGTTCATCTTCTCACAGACATATCCTGGAAGTCAGCTTGCAAGACAAAGCCAGTACAATGTCATCGTTTGATTAACTGGAAACAACTGAATAGGAAGAAGGGAGGGTGTCATCCCACATATTACATACAGTACCATCTGATCAACTTTGTTGAACACTGTTGATGCAAAGAAGCTTCTGGGCACTTTGGTGTACCTCATTTTATCAAACCCAGACCTTCCAAAATATGGACGTATATTTGGAATTATGTTGGGATCCAACATGGAGAGAAAGTACTAACCTATGGATTCCTACAGATGTATTCCACTGAGATGTTAAATTGCTGTCTGCTGCTGCACCCTTTGCAGTCTCCAGGTACCCTTTAAGATCAGTTCAAGAACATGAGAGAAATGTGCTGAAGTTGGTGAACTGTGGGTTTGAAGAGTACTAATACAAAAATCCATGCAGTGCTGCTGCCACACTACTTCAATGAAAGTCAACATTTGTAGCCACTGATGCTGTTTGGATGGTTAGAAGCAAAGACTTGACTTCCAAGAGGATAGTAAATACTAAACATTTAACTCGTATCTTGGTTATGGGCATTTGCAGCACAGGGGGAACAGTCACCATTTAAATGATGTTTTCCAAGTACTTTTTCATTCAACTTCATGCTCTCCCTTCTTACTTGGGGAATGAGTTTGAGTCAGCTACCTTTTATTCAACTGCTGTGTCAGAAAATATGCTGTCTTTAAGAGTATCTTTACAATAAAGAGCTGGGTCTCCTCATCTGCATATTGAAAGGACCAGAGGACTTTCACCCAGTTACATAACACATTATTAACAGAGGGAGGAGAAACCCTGTAAGGGCAGTGCAGGTGCATGATCTCAGATGAGATGAACACATGCCCATGGCAATTTTGATGCATGTGAGAAGAAACACAGGCAACTTCAGGCAGCTCCCTCCACCCTCATCACATTGGGTGAGGGGGCTGCACTCTCATTTATGGTACCAGAGGCTAGCAAGGTAGGTACCCAATGTTTAACATTCATTGTCCCATTTTAAATATGTGGTTACTTTTTTTAATAATGCAAGTGAAGTCTCAAAGTATGTAGGAGAAATATGCCACTAGAGAACAGGACAGGATTTGGCCTGCTGTCATCATCTCAGGTATTTTTACAATTAAAATAAATAAATATGAAATCATAAACAAGGAGGTTAACAATAAAAGCAGTAATTTGAGAATGAGCAGGGCCAGTTTCAAGCAGCTAATTAGTAGCTTGTCTTCCATGTTTGCCTTTCTGAATACTTCATAAGTACTGTTCCCTAAACCAGTTCACTCTGCTTGATAACGATGCAGTCTTTTCTCAGGTATTAACAGCATCTGTTTGTGAGATTAATTGAAATGAAATGCAGCACCATTTCCCCTCTCCACATGGATTTTTACTGATGTGTTTTTTATTGGCAATATCTTCCAAGTAGAAAGGTCACCTGATGAAGGTAATACTTTTAAGCAGCTATAATTGCAGTAAAGGGTGCTGAATTTATTATCCTAGAGACACATCTATCACTTATCAGAACAGATACAAGAGGTATAAAGATTATACAAGGTGATGCATTCCTGCCTGTGACTTAAACAACAATATGGAGACAATAATGCTTCGAATAAGAAATTGTTCCAAATTCCTATTTCCATTCAATCTTCAGTATATCTGCTGAGGATTGACAAAAAATCCTTCAGTTAATGAGGCTGCCTATTACAAGTCATGAAAAACAAGAACTTTACGATTTGTTTCACATAAGTTGCTGAATCACCAGAAATCATGTGGAAAAGGAAAATGACCATGTTGAACATATGGTAGTAGATTTACGAGGAGAATTTCACATCTACTGTTATAATCTGTAATATGTGTTGAAGAAAGAAAGAAAGTAGAATAACATCCTGATTGATGATTAATATTTTTGGTATTGAATTGTCTAATTTTTTTCAGAAGTTGGATCTAAGCCATGGTGTTCAAGCCCTTCCAAGACTCTAAATATGACCGCTGATGACTGCATTACTCAGCACCCCATCACCTCTGAGGTAAAAGTTTTTCTCCCAAGTGTTTACATGTCTTCTACAATCTTGCTTTGAGATACTACCCTTCATTTATTTCCCTCAAAACTATTCTCTTGTATTAAAAACAATGTTGCTCATGCACACGACCACACAGTATGTACTAAATATGTACTGTAGCCCCTAAAACAATTGATTTCTTGCAGAACAGATAAAAAACCCCTGATTTTTCATTTCAGTTAAGTGCTATATATATGAAAAGCAGCATGCAGTACCAATGAGGCTACCAAAAAAACTGAATGCCATTGGTTTTAAAGAAAGCTCTACACTAGTTTCTTCAGACTGTTTATTGTTTTATGAAGTTGACTAATGGAGCAATAGGACCAGAACACGGGAAAGTCAGCTGCAACAGTAAATAACAAAATAAAAATACACAATTCCTCAATCTTTCTCATAAATGATAACCTAGTGTTTGAGATCTTCAACAATAACCATGAAATACTGCAAAAAGCCATACCAAAAAGTGAGATAAGGGGTATTATGACATACATGTTGCTTTATCATTGAGTGCTCATGAAGAAAATTAGATCCATTCAAGCATTTCAGTTTGGAAGGTTGTCACACACTAATAGCCTATGGTCAGAATACAGAATATAAATCTTCTTCCATTTTTGAGCTATTCAGTTGTACAGGCTGCACATTTTCAGTAAAACATGGGTGTTGCTACACACACTGCGTCACTGATGACAGCAATATGCAGGTCTTGAATTGCAGTGAAGAAATAATTTTCAGAGATGGCCCCTGGAAAAGGTACTATGAAAACCTCTTCTGGCCATTACTCTACTTCAGAAGATTTTAAACAAACAAAACAGCCTGCCTTCCTTTCTAAAATGCAAACAACTCACTTTCAGATATGAATATAATTCACTTCTCTTAGTTTCCTTCTTTGTGAAGCATCTCCAGAGACATTTTAGAAAAGTAGTCAGCTGAAAAATGCAGGCAGACATTAATACCAGTGAGTTTTTCAAAACAACTCTTTTGTGCTTGCTGTTGCCTAAAAAAGATTTATTTAAAAAACAAACATGAGCCTATTTTAAAGTACCTTTGAACTTAACTTTGGTGAAGTTTGATTACTTCTAGAAGTTCTGTTTCATTTTAAGAAACCAGTACTTCACTAAATGTGTCCATGACTAGTCTTTCAGCGACTTTCTACTGCTGCTGGTATAAAAGCTCTCCTAAATCAAGTTCTATTAAAAGAAAGTTAATTTTGACTAACCCTCTATTCAAATGAAAGCATTCAGACAGTGAGAGAGTTCTATCCAAGTCATAGGATATAAGAAGGAATGATGCATGAAAAAAATTGAAAGAAACAGAAGAAAATGAGGTGCAAAGAGCTGCTTTATAGGACAGCCAGGCTCTGGAGGACTCTTCAAGCATAACAGGATTTGCCTTCTGAGCAAGAATCTTTGGATTACCAGACCTGAACAACGGAGTAGAGTTCATGTAGAATAGAAAAGGGGAGGGGAAAGGCCACTGGAGAATATCAGCATAAGAGGCCACAGCCAAATTCAGTTCTCTGTGGGCACTGACAAACAGGGTGCTGTCAGTACTGTGATGTATTGCAACTTGAATGCATTGGTTCTTTGAGCAAAGTTCCTATATCACATCTCAACCAGTCTGACACACTACCTCCTACCAGTATATTGCCAAAGTATTATTTTCAGGAGCTGTTACACAAAATTAAGCATTCTAGCTCTTTTCCCAATGTATAATTATTATTTCAGTTTATGAAAATAGTCACTCTACCCTCTTTAGGCTCAAGGACTTTTCTACTCTCCCTCAAGGTCTTCTGATTTTGTAATCTTTCTCCTATCTTCAAGTTTTGTACCCCAGCAGTGACCTAATCCAGACAGCCCACACATCCTCCTGACCTCCACTTCTAAGGATTTTGCCTTTGAGTTCTAGAGAGCTGCCTTCTCCAAGTTCCCAGTAGGCTTCCTTCTCAAGAGATCAACTGAGGAATTCAGATAGTGTAGTATTTCTCAAGAGGCCTTGTTGTTAGCAAATGTTCCCATGACACAATCTCTGGATTGATCCTTCTTGGGAAGTGAGCTACACAAACTTTGACAAGGCTGAGGTCTAACACCCAGAAAGGAACAACATATGGAAGTGTCCTAGTTGCACTACTGTTCTCTCTCCTAGGGAATATCAACAGACAACGAAAGCATATGAACCACCTCAGTTTCATGTTCTCCTCTGAAATGCTATGCATGATTTTCTTTTCTGGCAATAAGCACTTACCCTGCTGCCCCTGCGGTGTTTGTGAGATGATGAACTGTGCTGGCTGCAAGTTGGTTGTTGGATGCACCAACACAAACTGTTGCAGGTTGAGATTCTGCTGCTGAAGCTGCTGCAAGTGCTGCAAATCCTTAAGGAAACAGGGAAAGGGGGGGGAGGGGGAAAGGGGGAAAGAAAGAAAGAAAGAAAGAAAAAAAAAAAAACAAACCAGAAAAAAGGGAAAAGGGAAAAGGGAAAAGAAAGAGCTGTGCGTTAGACATTTAAGTCAGTCGTGGCTCCCAATGTAACCAGATTTCCTATCAACCAGTTACATTCTAACATTTAGAGATAAAAGTGGATGCCAAACAACAGCCCTGCTACTGAATATCCTCTAGGCTGGCAATTTGAATTTTGCTGTCCTTCATAAAACTAACAAAAATTGTTTACTAAATAACCCAGCAAAACACTTCCAGCACTGTTCTGCTTTAAAAGAAAGAAACAAACAAAAGCAACAAAAAATCCACAACAATCTTCCCCCCCGCTTCCTTCCCCCAGTGCAGTCTTAACAGCACCCAGATTTCTTGGGTTTAATTTCTGAGGATGCAACTCTGCTATGCTAGAAAATTCATTGTTGACAAATCAAGCATATTAGCTGGGAGCTATTTTTGTTTATAACAACCACAATCTGCAATTACCATTCTAATCAGCAACAGGAAAGTAATACAGATTCCTAGTTTGCACTCTGGTTGTTCAGGTCAAATTTCGGGAAGTAGCTAACTCAAAACAGTAAATAAATACATTTGATTAGTTCTAAAACAAATTACAATAAGCTTAGTAGACATGGTTATAATTAAGGTTAAAAGGAATAATCCAAAACACTACACTATTTTAGAGCCCTACTTTTATGTGTTTAAACCATTGAGAACTATTAATTTTCTGTAATTAAATGACTGGTCTCAACATAAATGCTAATTTCTGAGAAACTGAATCATCAAGAAAAATGCTTCAACTTGCTGTTTAGCTGGAGAATTAAAATACACAGAACTGCTTATAAACACTCCCACCAAGCCAGCCTTTTTCTTTTAATCTTCTCCAAACAGGACAGTAACAAGGGTAACTGAAGTTTGAAAATTGAAGCACAATGCAAAGCCAACCAACATAAGAGGTAATCTGTGAAAATTATCTGTACACGTGCAGAATATTTCCATCTTTTGGAGAAGCTGTTTCAAAACACCCACCAAGCAGGTGGATGAAAGCCTGGAGTATTTTTCCCACCTACAACCTCCCATTAAACAAACCACACTGACCGAAACCTCCTCTGTTTCAGATGAGCTGCAGAGATACCAGGGTACCTGCTTGCAGACCCTCTTCTGGGTCCAACTGTGTCAGAAGATATTAACAGTGCCAGTTTGCTCCTGAAACAGTGCTCAACCTGTCTGCTTGAATGGAGCTGCTTGTTTTAACATACTTCCTACCATACTTGAGTTCAAGTGAGCCAGACTTACAAAGCCCTACCTCTTAAAGCCAGTAAAGTAGACCCCATATATTTTGACTGATGCCTGTTACTGAGCACTCACACAAGCTGCTCAGTGAGCAGATGGGAAAGGCCATTAACTGCCAGCAATGGTGATGGAAAGTCAAGACAGACTGACAAGGATAACTTTTTATTTACACAATACAACCATTTGGTGAATGTAGTTATCTATGACCTTACATTTTAAAACTGTTAAACTAAGACTTAAAAGTTGCAGCAATCTCCTGAGGAACAGGGGTGGGGAGTGTCAGTAGGTGAAAAAGAAGACTAGGGAGAAAAAAAAAATAATAGAGTCCATTGATTCCTGAGATCACTGACATGCATTGTAAGAAAATGACTACTTAACCTGCATTAAAAAGACACTGGCCATCAGTCACTTAGGCAACTTGGTCATCTTAAGTCAAAAGCATACAGTGCCATAATATGGTAGGCAGACACCCAGATGGATTGACCAAGTGGCACTCTAAGGAACAGAAGCTTCCAATTTATAAGGGAATAGTAAAATCTTAAATAGTGCCCCAATCCCCCAAGCACCAAAGAGGTTTTCTTTAAAGTTGATGATAGTATCGTTTCCTTTCAGAAAATTTGAGAAGTACTGCAACCATTCCTATGAAACTGAGGCAAATTTCCTTCCTGAGAAAAGAGGGAACTGTTCCAGTTCTCCTCAGGTACTCCATATTGTAAAGTTACACTGGCCAGAACTGCTACTAAAAACTTGAGCGCAATGTGACATGGACCTCCACTCCACTCATCTCTCATTGAAAATCAATGCTCTGCTTGTTACCTTTGCAGATTGGGCAGCACAAAGGGGCTCATACTGAATTGGGTGTGCGGGCTAGATACAGAAAAGAGACAGAAATAGAAAGAGCAGGGCAAGCTGACTAAGGCTGTGAGTGCTGGGTGGAAGAAAAAGAAGAGAGGCTGAAGGATGAAAAATAGGTGTGGATAGGAGAAAAAGTTGAAACAGAAAAGGAAAGGGGGGCGGGGTTGGGGGTGGAGGGGGAGGAGTATAAGCAAAAAATATGGACAGAAAAACAAATTGAGGACCTTCCCCTTTACCAAAAGTAAAGAAACGAAACTCCCCCAGATGACCACCAAGTAGATCTCAGATGATCTGAAGAAGCACCACAGGAGTTGGAGTTACATACAAGGAAGAATACAAAGAAACCGTGCCAGTGTGTTTGTAAGATCAAAGGAGGAGAGCTTTTTGTTTAAGACTATAGTATTCATAACAGGGTACCCAGCTAAGACATGACAGCTCTTATCATCAGGTTCTTACACTTTAATATGAGAAAACCGTTTTTAAATTGAGGCCTCAGGGAAAACTGGTATAAGCAATCTTATTCTGTGCATCTGCCTTGGTAAATGGTATCTCAGCTGAGTCTTGTTTAAATACAGAAATATAATTCTGAAACGCAGAATGGAAATGATACCTCCAAGGCTAATCACTCTTAAATAGCCCTACCAGACCCTTAAATTCATTTGAAATCAAACTTTATTTCTACCTTGGGAAAGTTTTATTATTTAGTTAATTGTAGCATTACAATAAATCTCCCAATAGCAACCACACCAACAGCCCCAACACTTTTCCTGTGGTACCTTTTTTTTCCTCAATGGTAAAATCTGTATCCCAGCACGAGCACATAGAAAGAGACGGAAAGGCTTTTGGGAAGAGATGTATGTCTTCTGGTGCTGCCTAACAAATTAGAAAGATCAAAACAGTCCAACTCCTACCTTGGCAGAACAATCTGCCAAGTGCTACATCTTAATATAAGGAAGATTTTTGGGTTTGTTTTTTTTTTTCCTTTTAAATCTAAAGTTCTAAATCTAGCACCATTATCTCACATTACAACCTCAGTGCAGGCTTAAGCACCTCTGTCATTTTGATGTTTATGTCATATAAACACTAAGCATGGAACCTGAAAACATGTAAAGTTTACAAAGAACTCCAAAACTTGGTATAACTGTTTAGTGACAATTTAGCATCAGCCCAGCAGCAGCACTAACATCTTACCAGACCACTGCAGCAGGTACCTTACATTAACTGCGGCGCACACTAAAGAAGTCATGCTTGTGCAATTAGTTAATTAAAATAAATATGGTAATCCCCCTGCCGCAGAGACCTGCCGGTTAATCAATTATTCAAAAATCATCAATTAAAACAAACATTCAGCTATTTGTGTAATCAGCTGGATGTTTACAATAGCAACACAAACAAAGTCGAGCACTGTTAATAAACTGCTGTCAAGATGGATCAAAAAGCATAGTGCCATCCACCTAAAAACCTAGATGGTAAAGGTTTTCCAGAAAGTACCTCAAATTCCATCCAACATTTGCACAAATTATGCCCAGTACTTTCATCATAAGAAGCAGTTAATGAGATTCAAAGCAGCTACATTTAGATATCCTAAATATCTGGCATTACAATTAATGTCTTTTAAGCAATTAGGAATGCCAGAACACAAGTGAAACTAATTTGCTCTGCTTGTGCTACAAACGCGCACTATATGGTGGCAGCTACATGATCACTCGCTATTTTTCACAGAGCCTTTAGCTCATTCACAAGCACAAACCAGACAATGTTCACTTCAGAAGTTCCTATCTGACAGTACATGCCTAATCTTTTCAACTCTTCTCAAACCCTTCTCTGAAGATTTTGTAAGTTCTGGAGAAAAAAGCCCAGTACTAAATAATTGTGAATCCTTCACACATTTGCATAACTTCCCACTGAAGTGGGAGAGCAGGATTAGCAACACCTTGCACATACACAACACCACCTCCAAAAGTATCCACTAGTTTGGTGGTTTGACAAACGCAAAATTCAAGGTACAGATCTTATTAATATGAAATTTCAGTGCTCCAACCACGATCAAGCACCTAAGCTGCACACCTGGAAGACAAGAGGCACACACCTCTTGGATCACTTACATTTAGGTTAAAAGACTCACATAGTATCAAATGGGAACTCAGTGACAGATGCAGAGACAGATGTTAGAAGTTAACCATCAACTGCCTTGACAATGACATTTCTCATTCTTCTCTTGAAATCTTCCTGTACTATTGGCTACAAAGGCTCAACAAAACAAAGAGATAATCTTGGGATTTACAAGTTTCCTTCAATGCTACATCCTTGAGTTGTCTCCAGATCATGACAGTGAAATTGGATCCTTTGCTAAAGCAAGCATTAATATCTGGTCGCGTGCCTTGTCCATGGTGTACCAAAAGGCTTAGTGTGAGGGGTTCTTGTGGGGCAACTTCAGTACTGGCCTTTTATATGTGGCATGGCATCACTCTGGCCTCACTAGGGATAGCCAGAAAGCTTTTAGATCAAGACCACAGAAGTTTGTCACTTCAGCCAATGAAAGAAACTGCATCACAACCAGGCTGTTATTCAGCTATTTGAGCGGCCCAATAAAGGAATAGCACATTTCACTACAGGACTTCAGAAATTAAGTAAAAGAATGGAAATGTCACAACAATCAGCCCTCACCTTCACTTTTTAGACACTTCATTCTAGTTGAATGCAAGTGAAAACAGTCCGAATAGTAAGCGTCCGACAGTCTTAAAGAATCTGCTCACTGAGAGAAGCAGCAACTTCAGTGATTATGTACCCGAGGCACTGTGCATGGCTAGACTAGTCAAGCTGAAATATTACATACTGAGAACCTTAATCTATGGAAAGATGGACCTCACCAACACAATCACCTACTAGTAGTACACAAGATGCCTGTGCTGTACCTTCGGTAACCCTTGTCCAGAAGCCAAAGGAGTTTCCACACTACATATGCAAAGCACAGAGTTGGGGTGCTGCATTCTCCACACTGACTTAAGCCAATCCTAGAAGACCCAGGAGGATCTCTGCTGCTACTGGTATGAAATTCCTTGGCAAGCAGTTCTTTGAAATAAAGAATTAGCAGGTCTTTAGCAGCAGACCATGAAACTGGATTGTTTCTGACATCAGACTCATTCTGCTAAGTTCTCCTCTAGACACACAAGAGTGCCCATTCTTTGTCACTGAGCTCCTAGCACTAAGCACGCAGCCAAAACCATGCACAAATCTGTCGAGTCAAACTGCCTTTCTTCAGCTCCACCCTCTTGCTGTTTGGATCTAACAAGCATCTTTGGAACACACAGGCATTCCTTCCAACTCATACAGGTCTGGACAACTGTCATTTCTACGGGCATCCTTCTATACCTCTTTTTGACCCTTGCTCAAGCTAACTACAAGGAAGAAAAATCAGAAAATACAGCACCTGGTCAGATTCTGGAAGAAACTGAGAAGGCCCAGCGGAACCGATGAGCAGCTAGCATGCATTCTTTGCTAAAACTACCAACTCCAGCCTCATCAGCTAAGGATGTGTGAGGAAAGACTAACACTACTCAAGGACTCTTAAAAGCTCACTGAGTCAGGTATTAAAATATTATTTGAATGATGCAATGAGTCAAACCTCTTTGTTTTCCACCCTCTCAAGCCTCAAGGCTCACCTGTGCAATCTGTATTGGCTGAGATAGAGGGATCTGCGTCATCGGCGTTGCAGCAGAGGCCGAGATGGTGGCACCAGCAGCGCTGTGCTGCTGACTGGCTGAATGCTGCACTGCAGCCGCCAGCAACTGTGCCTGCGCCTGTTGTATCAATAACTGTTGCTGGGCTGGCGTCAACGTGAGCTATAAATAATTAGAAAACACAGCCATTAATAATGGAAAGAGCCACTTGAGCTACAAAGTCATTAGCTAGCTCATTACTAGTTATATTAACCAGACATTCCTAGAACTACTACTACTACTACTACTACAGTTCAGCCATTAACTAGCCAAGGGCTCTGGCCTTAAGTAAGGACAGCTGGCTACTCAACAGAGCAGAGGAACCAACCTGCCACAGACCTGACAGAAGCCAAACCTCACAATGCAAACATTTGCCCTTACTGGAACCTACAGAACCTAACTGCACTCCTCAGTTTTCTTCACAACTCTACCCGGAGGTTCAGGAGAAAGGTAATTAAGTAGCAAGCAAAAGAAAAGAATCAGTATTGCCAGGAATTGAAAGGAAATTTACACCCAGCGGAACAGCAAGTGATTAGCCAGATGAATGAGAAGCAGGAATGCTGGCTATGGCTACTGAACAAACTGATAACACCCCAGCTGCTTCACATTAGCATGAATCCCTGCCATATTCCATCATTTCCATTATGCCCTAAGATATAAGTAAAGAACATGAGCTCCATTTGTTTCTCTCCAAGTCTCCCCATCTGCCTTTTTTTTTTTTTAATAAAATAGAATAGAGTTGGCAAGTTTACATCCCTTCCCTTTCCCAAACACACATTATCTCTGTGAAACAGGTGGCAGCAGTCTCTCCTTTACATGTAAATGAATCTTGATGCCCATATTTACTACAATCCATATCTGCATAGGCCTGGAGTTTTGAATGTTTCACTACTGCAGAAAAAACGTAAATTAAAACAAGCCATTTTTTTGAGGATGAGAAAAAAATAGTAGGAGAAGATGAGTTTTAATAAAATATTAGAACAGTCTCACTTTTAAAACTTTCAAATGTAATTAACCAAAAACTCAGTAGGATGTTTACTTACTCAACTAGCATATGAAAAGGCTTAACAATAGAACATGAAATTAAGACATCAACTGTAGAGATGATCTAACCTAATACCTCAAATCATAAACACATTGTTGGAGCAACTGCCCTAAACTCCTTATTAAGATGCAAACTCTTAAAACTGAAAAGCTGATTACGTGGAAGCAAACATCTTCAACCAAACCAGCCCATTCACAAAACTTGCTTTTTTAAATGACTGAAAGCATTGAAAGTCAGAAACACCAGTAATCCTAAAACTACAGGTATTCCATAATTAATCCCAAAGACTTGCAATTAAAACCCTCGCTATTTGTAGGTTAAAACAGAAGGGTTGAATATGCTTAAGGCAAGCACTAATATAACAACTTAAAAAGAAATGTGTTTGAGAAGAGGAAGAATTAGTGTCAACAGTTCCCATAATTTTTGTTCTTCACTCAGCTATCCGATAAGATTTAGTCTCATGCTCCCATACTTCATTTTAATCTGGCAAAAAATAAAGATTCCTCTTTCTGACATCAGCAACTCTTATTTGTACACACACCAGGCTTTTAATTCATGGCTGAGTCAAGACAGATTCACGGAACTGTAGGGGTTGGAAGAGAGCTCCAGAGCTCATCGAGTCCAATCCCCAAAACAAGACAGATACTGAGAACGGAGAGAAAGAAATTTGGTTCTATTTGTTGGAAGCAAATAGTTCGCAACAAAAAACAAAGCTTAAAGTCTGCTGGTTTATACAAAGATACTTTCTGTTCCCTCTTTCACTCAAGTTTCTTCCTATGTTAAAGGAAATGACAATAACCTTTGCTGACAGTTCTACGGGGACTGCCATACAGACTGCCATCGTTTGCCGGACAGGAGGCTTACTGCAGTAGACTTGGGTAAATCTTACCCCAGTGATCTGTCCTCCGGCCAGCATGAGCTGGGTCTGGGGTATGGCCGCCTGCACTGAAGGCTGCTGGGAAGGCTGGCTTGGCTGCTGAGAGTCCCCAGATTCTTCATTAGATTTAGACTAGTCGAAAAAAAAATAAAATAATACCAACAAAAAAAACCAACCCACAACTCTTTATAGTGTAAAACAGATGTTAATGTATAACGCTGTTATCTCAACGCCGCACAATAAAAATCTTTCATCTGCATACAAAAAGCCCTTGGGTTTATTTTAAGAGTGTGTTTAAGCAATGGCTCTATGTGCCCACCATCTTAGCTACGATTGCTCAAACATGTCTGTAGGTAATGCAGTTAACAAAACAAAAAGACTCTCAGGTCTTTTGTAATTCTTTGACATTATTTTCGGGTCTTATTTCATTTCACAAAACGCAACTGAAGCTGACACTACCTTTTTCACCATAAAGAAAGAAAAGGTTGTTAAAATTATTCATTGGCTAAAATCCTGAACAATGGAACGAGGGGAAAGGAGATTGTGTTTCCATTTTTTATATCTGCATCCTGCACCTCTAAGTCATCATAGTGTTGGCTTATACGGAACCGGTTTGAGAAATCCTCACAGATTTATCTACCTACAGCAAAATACATAAAATATATAGTGCTTTTAAATAATCTTACATTAGCATTTATTTAATTGAATGCTGCTTTATTTTAAAAGATTGGGGGGGTGTGTTATTTTTGTGTCTTTTGTGGGATATTTTTGTGCCTTTGTTTTTTGTTGTGTGGGTTTTTTTAAACAGAAGAAATTGTGAAGACATGAGGGAAGAATATGCAAGTGCATGAAGGGAGGGGAGAGAGAGTTTTATGGTAATTAAAACTGGTTATGCAGAACATTAAAATTCTGCATAGATTTGCATATTTTCCACCACCTGTTTTGGGGACTGCAGAGCAGGCTAATTAACATAAAGGCTCTGATTAATTCTGCCAGTCATTGAGCGATAATTACAGCACAGGACTGTAAACATTCTGCACTGGAGATACAGCCTGTTTGCCAACATCTCTCTCAGGGATGGAAGTTTACCATGGCAACCAAGGCAATTTTCTGCCTCCTTCCTCTTAGAAAGGAAGGTCACTATACCTCCTCTTCTTTCCAAATTGTTATTATGTATAAGTGGGTCCACATTCTATTGCATTTCATGTAATGCACTACCTACATTCTTTAATAACAAGCAACGCTGAAACCAGTTTTCAATAAAACTGCATCCCTTGCCCCTTAATATAGTACTGAGAGGAAGTGGCACGTTAACTGATACACTGAAGTGTTCAGCATCATAAAAAAGTTTGAAAGCTTTGTTGTATCACGTACATTATTAAACAACAATTACTCTGACTTATTTTGAAATCACTACGCGTTATTTACACAAGCAATCTACACTACCCACACTACATAGTTAAGGTTACATTATACTTCCATGTTCAGCTACCAGAAGTAAGGACAAATTGCAAAGTAATACTTGCTATGTTTAAAAGAAGTGAATAAATGGAAGAACATGAAATATTCCTGGAGCTTTATGATTTTCATGATACAACACTTGACTGAAATTCAGTATAAAATTATGATTACTGAATGCTTTGAACAGCTCCAATTTCTGAATGCTTACAATCCTGCACCTGATTTCCAGTCATAAAACTATTATTCCTTCATGCCTATCACTTGCAAGACCAGTCAGGATGAAAAAGCAGTGTAAGGTATCATAGGTTAAAAACTATCTCTAATGGGAGCAGCAGAAGGAAACTGTCTTTACCTGTACATTTAAGGACTGAGCAGCAGCCTGTAAACTTGTTCCAGCGAGCTGGACCTACAACACAGTGCAAAAATGGAAATGAAATAGTGTAGAATCCACAGAAAACTTTAACAGTGTAAAAAGAACAGCCTCCCCATCTGCACCCCAATAAAAGCTCCCCCAAGAATGAGGCATGCCCCTCTAACATCTGAATCTGTGAAACAGGGGTTGTTCTCCAGGTTGAAAAAAACCTGTAAGGCTTTTCCTCAGTGTGATTTGTCTAGCTCCTGCCGAACATATTCTTGCCTGGGGATCTAGATATTATCATGAAATTGAGTTGAGACAGAGCACTTTGGGGTGGACAGTCTAACTATTCCTATTCCTGTTAAGAAATTACAGGCTTCAGGTGAGGGCATTAAGCTCTACTCATCATCACCCTTCTGATATTTCCGAACAGGTTGCACCCCAAAGATGTACACTGCATTCACCCGCTTCCTTATACGGCAGAGGAGCAACCATCTGCATAGCACAAACCCCACAGCATAAGCACTCTTCCTCAGATCACCCCATTCACGTATTTGCAGTCCTCAGCCACTGAAAAGAAGATCTCAATGCAGAGGACTGGAGGCACTTTTACGAAGGCTGTATCGATTCAGGTATACTCAAAACTTGAATTCAATGTTTGTGATTAACAGGTCCAAAGAAGTTCTCGTGGGTTAGCTGTGAAGAACAGCTGATGCTTCAAAAAGCGAGATTTCCAAGAGTGTTATTTTATCTCTAATAAGATTTTTCTCTGTACAGCAAATGCTAAATTCTCGTTTAGTGAAGACTGCTTTAATCAGTCTCGCCTTGTTTCTACCACCACTCCTCCTATATAAAAGGAATGCAATGTAATTAATTACCAACACTGTCAAAGGTCAGAGTTACAGCCTGTAGTGAATTCCATCTCTGGCCACCTTTGCAAACCACTGCTCATTTGAAAATCAGGCTACACATAAGGATACAATAAAGCAAAACAAAATGCAGCACTCTGGCCCCTGTAAAAAGATGTCCCCTCGTAATGTACATCACAAAAGAGAGTCCACATATCTGCAAGCACAGGAAGGAGTTTTAATTTAAACTGCAGTACGTGAAATTAGTAACTGAATATTTGAACAAGAGTCACCTTGGAAATATTTCTTACTGCTCCAGTTGAAGGTACTTGACTTACTAAGCATGTTCTACATCCGAGCAAATGCTCACAGAAAAGCTCCTCCTCACCACAAGCAAAATATATAGTTTGACACAGCTGATGTAATCTGAGCTTTTAACATGAGTTAACAGCAGAGAATAATCTCAACAATAATATCCTGCAGTCCAAAAAACATGCCCAGAAATAATACTTTTAAAATTGCATAATAATAAAAGCCCCACATAAAAGACTACAAATGTATCTCGCTCAGGTACAGCCAGCATATTCCTGCCATCTCTTTGAACGCAATTTGGACACCTCTTCCACCACACAACAAACATCTTCTAATTAGAAATCCAGCTCTTCTTGAATGTTGCCCACAACCCAGTATTCTGTATGAGCCTGGAGGAAAGCACTGTGTGTTAAAGTTGAATAACACCCCCACTAACAGCAGCCACACTACAGAGGACAGTTTGACAATAGATTCCCACACACCTGCAGGTGCATAAAAGAATAGCTGAGATTTTCCTTTGAACTGGAGTTTCAAGAAATGAATCACACTTTATCAAACATGAAGTTATAAAGATCCTGACAACTGTTTAAATAAATACATTTCCAGAGCAAGATAGCGCACTGTGCTAAATACAATTACTGTCCTAGATCAATCTATGTAACAAAACAAAGACTAAAACAAACACACAAAATTCTGCAGAACAGCTGTATCTGTCTCCATGTTAAAACACATACTGACAACCCATGAAAACTAGTCAGCTTCTCCCCAGATAAAGGCAGCCTACAACAGCCTATTGGTTCAGCGAATTCAAACGCTGGCACTCCCTAGGTCCTACATAAGCCAATCTACTAGGAAAATTGTAATTATGTGACAAGACGTGTGGAATGTTCCACACAATAACATGGCAGTTCAGAGCTCTTAAAAGAGGGCATGAAAGCTTCAGTACGTCAATTATACCACAATAACTGTGCAACCTCAGACCTCAAACATTCAAGGTCAGCCAATTAGGTACAGTATTTTAAAGTTTAAACTTGGTGCCGAGGAAGGGAAAGAAATTAGAACATTTGTTTTCATACATCAAGTGTGAACAGATAAAAACTGCCAAAAAAACGCCCCTTATACTTTTCTTCACATAGGGATGCCCCATTTTGCTTCGGCCTACATCTGAATTTCAGCTTTGATTCCCTAAACACAGCAGCACCAGAACAGAAACACAGTAGTAGAAGCCTGAATATCATCTGACAAACAGGTTCTTGAAATAACTGGGGGGGGGGGGGGGGGGGGGGCGAGAATTTAAAACCCTTAGAAACCATATATGCTTAGTAAGTATGATCACGTTGCATTTCTAGTTAATGTGTAAGAGCTTGAAAGACTGAAGCATAGTACCAACTACCATTCAGCATCACTTCTGTTTTCTTAACTAGGTAGTGACAGCTTCAGAACCTCAGCAGTTGTTAGACCAATGTAATCCTTTACAAAAAATAGATTAAATTTTGCCTTGCCTTTCAATTTGCTATCTCCGTGGAAGTTTAAACATTAAAAACCAAAACAAAACCTCCAAACCCACACACAAAAACCTAAACAAAAAAATAAAAACCAAAACAAACCCCACAACAAACTTTAGACATTCTCAAATCTCCAAAAAGTGTCCTTCTAGTTACCCCCAATAGGTTTTCACCCTATCTTGTAGTATTCTGCAGTCTAATGCAACAAAGCAAGTGCCACAGTAGGAACTTTTTTCCCATCCAAGCATGCGGTTCCTTTACACGACTCTCCATCATTCACAGAAAGAGGATGGATATAACATAGTAGGTATCCCCCACTTTGAAATGGGTTTTCTCTTACCTGATGAAGGTGCCCAAGGAAGGCCTGGGCCTGGGCTGTAGAGATTGCTCCTCCGACAGGCACAGGCTGCTTCTGAAAGTCCAGGCCATTTGTTTGCGTGCCTGGACAGAGAGAGATATTTAGAGCTATTAGTTATTACTTTAATGAAATGGAATAAGAATTAATATTCCAAAGTCTCTTGCTATTTTCTCAATACTATGCAATAGAAAAATACTCTGACAGTAACAATAATTAAAGATTTTAACTGAAAGCAGGGGTGGGAAAGCAGTATTGCTTCGACTTCGTAATACAGCATCTGTCAGCTGAACAAAATCAGTATTCTATTTTCTTTAGCTTCTATCATCTTACCTCCTCTAGGTACACTATTACCCCATCATTCCCTACAACAGTTTGAGAACCAAATGGGTGTATGCAGCTAAGGTTAAACAGTGTTTCCGTTCTCTGTGCACTCTATCCAGTATCTAAAGACTACCTTCAAGTTCAGAAAGCGGCAAGGACAAGACTCATAAAAAGCTGGCTTTCATTAAAGACAGGCAAAATAGTACTAGAGAAAAACTGAAGTACCATATACACATAGTAGTTATGGGGCACACTTTTACTCTTTTGATTAAAGATACCTCCACATTCACATGAACATTTGTGCAAAGCTTTCACGACATAACTGCCTGGGCTTGCTTTTGCTCTCACCCATTTTTATATAATTAAGAATTGGTCATTTTTCCTACATTTTTTTATTGCCTTCTTCCTAAACATGTTTTCCCAGAAGACATGAAAAACCCCAATCCCCAAATCACTTGCTTGGGAGGAAGGAGGAGGTTAAAAACAAACAAACAAAACATGACCAACACAAAGAATGTTTTTTCCACATGAAACTACCACAGAATTCTGTTCTGCCAAGAGGAGCTATAACTACAAACTTTTAAGAATCATTCTGCAGGGAGATGATAAAAATCAACATTAAGGATTACCATCAACTCATTTTGTATGTTCACATATTACTACCTACAGTGGCTAACAACAAGAAGGAAGACTCAGAGTGTATCAGGCTGTGTGGAATTTCTAGAACAGATGATGCAATCTTAAAAATTGCATGATTGCAATGAAGTAAAACCAGCTTTAGACTTACATGCTTACTCCTCATGACAGATTTTGTTCAGTGCCCATGGACAGGTGTTCAACCAACTCCTGCTTCAAAACCCCTTCCATTATCTACATTTTTCACCATAAAAATCTAGGTTATCTACTAAGCAAGAGAGTCACAGCTGTTAAACAACAACAGAGGTTTGCTATTCCTTAGAAACATCTGCAGAAGCAAGCAGGCATAAAATTTGATTAGGGAAATACACTATCCAATATTTTATATTACTGTTTTGACCTACAAACCGCTTACACAGATAAAATTTCCAAAGGTGGAGTCACTGTTCAATTAAATACTGATCTAGTGTAGATAGTCACGCTTTCTAGTGCCCAAGTAAGGCAGCCCTTTTATGCATCTTTGGTGGATGTGCAAGGGGGAAGAGATGGTCTCCTCTCAAGTTTGTAATTCTGTGCTTTGTGCCAGGGTTTACAGACTTGAGACAAAAAAATCGCAGAATGCCTTGGGTTGGAAGTGACCTGAAAAACCATCAAGTTCCAATGCCACTGCCATGTGCTATCAAAGATCCAAAGACATGTTAAAAATATTCAAACATTAGACTACGTAAAACTATTTTGCTTACTGAGTCTAAAATTCTGATCCCATGTGAAGTGAAAGAGACTGGTTTGGATTGATCTTGAATGAATGCAGATTGGCTGCATTTCTCCAAAGAAAGGTAGATGAGGAGGTCTGCTGGAAAGAGCTAGAATACCATAATCTAATTTCACACTTTCTGGTAAACTGCAGAACATTCTCAATACAGAAGGCCAAAGGGAGTGGGAAGGTGACTAGATAATATATTAAAGTATTTTCTGACATCCAGCTATTGTAATTCAAAGGGAACAATCTACCACCTCCCCACCATTTAAGCAGATGCTTTGAATCAGTTTTCAACCTGTGGTCAGGGATCCTTCAAGAAGGGAAAGAAAAAATACAGATAAGAAAACCTGTAAGGCAGGTATTCCCCATTTCAGTTGGAAACTTGAAGGGGCCAAAAATTATTTCTGGACTAGGTGGAAGCCTCACCTTAAATAAACTGACAGGGCCGTTCTAGTTAATTATCTTCCAGAAAGAGACTCAAATTTCAATACCATCATTAAAAGCACTGCTGTGCACATGTGCAGAACAAATGCTCTGGTTAGTGCTAATGCTGACTCTTAATATGCAAATTTGAAAACTCCCAGGGTTGATAGTTTTGAACAAAGCAAGTTCCAAGACTGGGCTTAAAATCTCCACGGGTCCTAAAAACAGTCAAGACAGGTACTGAGAAAACAACATTATCTTTAAATCCAACCTTGAAGGACTCCAACTCCTCCCCACAACTCCTGAAAACAAGCTCAGAGGAAAAAAAAAACAAACTATGCTTGTTCACTCTCTGCTCTACTTGTACCTTAAGCTTTCTTTGGTATTTGGAAGTACAGTGTCCCTTCCCTTTCATATGCAGCCTTTGTTTTGGAAGAAATGCTATCCAGGGGCTGCTTGCATTTAGCACTAGATACCCACATCTTCTCAAAAACATGAGGGACAATGAACTTTGTGTCCAGCATATGAGAGGCCTTGCTCTTAAGGTGCTTATAAGGGTGTGATGCCACTCCTGAGGAATCCAAGAAATCTGATGAGAATGGAAAATGTAGCTGCCTGAAGCAGCAGCACATTGTAAGGACATGGAAGGACCAGAGCCCCACTTCGGCTCAAGAGTCAAAGGCCAAAAAATCACGGGGATTAATAGACATAGCGGATGCAATCACAAGTATTGTGATTTTAACAATCCCAAGCATCTATATCTTTTCCAGCTCCATTCCAGCTCCCATAACTGCTAACACTGATCTAACAGCTCCCCAACACCAAAAACACACCCCCAACAATGGCCATAAGGAATATCAATCTCCCGTCTCCCTTTACTTGTTGGTTCTAACTACATTGTTCTGCCCTGCCCCTTCCAGTAGTTCATAGATACAGCAGTAAGACAATTCACATTGGTAACTGAGCTGAAAATTCCTTATGCAAACTTCTCCCTTTTTCTTTTAAAGTGGGTCCAAGAAAACAAACTAGTAATGGGAGCCAAATAGAAATATTTACAGAATCACACAAGGTTGGAAGAGACCTTTGAAGATCATCGAGACAACCATTCCTATCCTATGCTAAACCACATCCCTAAGTACCTCATCTACCATTTTTCTGAACATATCCAGGGAAGGTGACTCAACCCCCTACCTGGGCAGCCTGTTCCAGGCCCTGACAACTCTTTCAGTAACAAATTTTTTTCTAATATCCAATCTAAACCTGCCCTGGCACAGCTTCATGCCATTTCCCCTTGTTCTATCTTCTGTCACCTGGCTGAAGAGACCATCGCCCACCTCTCTACAACCTCCCTTCAGGTAGTTGTAGGTGGTGATAAGGTCTCCCCTCAGCCTCCTCTTCTCCAGGCTAAACATCCCCAGCTCCCTCAGCCATTCCTCATTTTGGCCAAGTCAGTTTTCTGCCAGTTATGTGAGATGAATTAACGAATCTTAGGGCCCAGCAAACAGCAGATAATGCAAAGCAGGGGAGGTCAGAGATGTGGTAGTAGAGAAATTAATCTTCCTGGCCTTCAGCAAGTTGTTAAGACTGAATCAAGCTGACAAAATTTCATCCTTGTAGTCATCCAATGCAACTTAAGCACATTTAAATTCTGGCATAAATTCAGCCATGTGGTTAGCTACTTCAGAGAGTTGCTCTGGATGAAGACCAATATAAAGTGCAATTAATTTTCAAGCCAAATCGAATGTTTGAACCATCTCACTCAGTACCACTCCAGGGAAAGAAAGGAACAGAACACCAGGACACCCGTACATGGATTAGTTGATGCTGTCTTGGAATTGTACCAATAGGAGGGCAGAGGTACAGCAAAATGCAGCCAGAACATTGCACCTGCAATCAGAAGACCATATTCTCAAAATCCAACCTCATAATCATAGGTCTTCAGTCTGAGTTTACAAACTGCACAAGAAAGAAAGAAGAGTGAGGAGCTACAGGTCTGGAGAGATGTGGAGTAACATGCAAGGACGGACTCAGGAAGGGAAGGCAAAAAAGAAGGAAGATTTCAAAACTAACTTCAGTGGGTATCTGCACTTTGCTCTGGGAGACATCTTCCAGCACCAGCATCACATTTCCCCATCTCTCTCTCAATGCATGCATGCAGAGATATACTCCCAATGCTCAGAAATTGTTGATTCCTTGTCTGCATTACTAATAAGTTTAGCATTGATATTTGCCCAGAATTGTACCAGTTAAAGAACGGCCCCTCTCTCAATCTTTTAGACTTTCTTCTTACAGAAACTGGAAAATCAGTCTCTGGAGAGGAAGCAGTGCAAACAAGAACCCCTAGAATCCTTCCAAATACTACACTTACAAAAAAAAAATTACTTTGTCAATGCCTGTCATAGTATTGCAGTTGCCATAGACTATATAACCTTGACTTTCACAGTACTGCATTCACACAGATTTTAAGAAAGAATACACATTAAGCAGGTTGAGCTGCTTTGGAAATTTTCATACTGCAACCTATAAAAAGGAAACCAAAAGGGCTATCCCATTTACTGTAAAACACTCTTCTTTCTTCTCTCTCTTCTCCAGTAGATAGTACATAGACTCTACCCACAACTGAAGGTTGAAAAAGATTTTGTAATTCTGCAATATTGCTGACACCAATTGATCAGTTCATGTTCTTGTGAAAACAGTCATCCCACCTTGTACTCATAAAGACTTTTTTGGTTGCTTTTTTTTTTAATTAGTCTGAAATATAAGTTGCTTTTTCAGATGCTTAAGAGGGAAGTCCAATTAGCACAAAAAATTTAAAGTTAAAATTTGTTTTGGACATGCTGTTGTGACCAATGTATTCAGGGGAGTTCACTGTGTTCCCTAAATAGTCAGAATTAGAAATACAAAACCCTAATTTGTTAACTTTCATGAAACTTAGTTGTTAGCTCAGAGAGCTACTGATGTTAAGTCATCCTTACCAGTGGGAACCATGTTGGGTTTTTTTCCTGACAACACCAGCTCTACCAAACGTAAATTCCATGCCCCACAGTAATTTCTCTTAACATTTTCAAGTTACATCAGTTAACTACCATTTAAAACAGGAATGACCCAAACAAACATCTACCAAGGTTCAAAACACAGACTCATAGTGTTTACAGAGCAGACTGAAGTGATTTACAAATGCCACTGGAAATTGGACAGTTACAGAGACTTACAAGAACTCTGAGCATTTACAAAAATAATTTTCACACATTTTGCTTCAGAGCCTACACTCCCCAGACAATCACTGGCACTTCCAGTTCCTTATCACCCAAGCTGAAAGCTGACTTCTTTTCACTAAGCATGCACAGAGCCCTGAACCATCATCAAAGCACCTTGATCTGAAGCCTCAAATGGTACTCTTCAAGTATCTGCTTCCAGGTTTAACATCTGCTGGTTAACTAAAGCAACTGATGCTTGAACCCTCAAAGAACACCACAAATGCCATTAATCACCATCTCCAGTGGTTTATGAGCACTATATTTAAAAACAAAGCAACGACTGCAGAACAAAAGGTCCCTGGAAATTCTAGAATTTTTTAGTTTGCATCATTTAAAAAGTCAGGAAACAACAGTGGAAGGAACAACTGGAAATATAAGACATTACAGAAGCGATGTTTGCAAAAGGTCCAAAGACCCATACAAGTCAAACTTTTGTAACAACTACAACATGCACAGAGCTTTAGTCCTTTAATTTTATACCATTACCACCACCTTCACACTGATGAAGTATTTGCTTAGGAGAGCAGAGCCAGCTCCTGCTGAAGCAGATGCAACACTTCTATGATAATGGACCACCTTTAAATAAGCCACGTCCTCCTCTAACAGCTTGGTTTAGGTGAAACTGCTAGTTAAAGCTGCACTTAAGGAAGCACCTTGGGAAAGCTCACTTTGAAGAAAGTGTACGCAGGAATCCATGGTCACACAGATCACAAAGTTTGAACTTCCTCAGAATTTCACACACACTTTCCAGCTACAAGGATATGATAGGGATATTTTAAACCTATTCCAAATATAACAGAAATTATAGAAACTTGGGATACCAATAACAAAACAACAGTAATAAGCAAGCAGAATTCCTTTTGATGGACCCTGTGCATTGACAGAAAACATCCAGCCTCTCGGATCAGTACTGGGAATACTCACTCTTAGCTGTATTAAAACCTTGCACAAAGAATGAGGAGACAGCAGCATAAAAACAAATAAGTCCAGAGTTTGAACTGAAACTCATCATTGAATCAAGAGGGGGAAAATAATTTTCCTCATACAAGGTAACTAGAATTCTCTCAAAGCAACATGTTCCTTCTCGTTAAAGTTTTCTTTTCCCAAATGTTATTTTGAGCTCAGAAGAGATTCCAAGTCAGGTTAAACTATTTACTTCCCATTCAGAACTATCCTTTCTCTTGCTTTCAAAATTAATATTAAATTAGGTCCAGAAAGGAATTAAAGCATGAGATTGCATGACTGAGTTACAGTGACTTAACAAGCTTCTTCAATGGCCCAGAACTTAGCCACATCTTAAGGATGTGGCCAAAAGGCACATTATCACAAGAGCTATTCCCCAGCCAAATGTCAAGATTCTGTTCTAACACAGGAAAAATTAAAGTCGGCAAACTTTTTCTTTTTACTATTGAGAAATTACGCTGTCTTCCTTTGCCCTATTCTTGAGTGCTTGAATGAAATCTGAAACAGAAACAAGATCAGCCAGTGGCCCACATCTGTGAGGGGAAATTTCAACCCAAAACTAAATGACAATGTTAGAGGTGCTGATCAGACTGCTTATGGAGGCCATTTATAGAGACCTAGTGCCACCAGACCTTCCATAATATCAGAAACATTACAGACTGAGGAAGCAGGGAAGGGAAATCTTAATGTACAAAGTGCGGGAAGTGCTCTGATACAGTAGGCGTGAATACCCTGCATACATTAGGGTCAATGACAAGATCAAAGTGTTCCCAAATCTCTAAAACCAGCAGGTGTGGAGGGTTTTTTGTTTTCGTTTGTGTTTGGTTAAGTTTGGTTTTTTTTAATTCTTGAAAACTGGTAAAGAAGTTTCACTTTTAACATCCAATCAAATCCAACAGAAAAATATCTGTGCACCAATTCATCATTTCTTACCTGTGTTCCCATCCCCACTATCCATTGATGGTTTACTGGTTTCTGACGGATTGTTCATTCTTGAGTCTGCATTAAAACAGAAATAAAGATAAACTAATACAGTGCCAAAAACAAAACCCCAAATCTGTTCATAGCTTCTTGTCCAAGGGAAGTACAGAACGTCAGGAATTTGATATATGCTTTATCCTAATTCACATCATAACACAAAAAGAATGATTGGAAGCAGAACACAAAACGGAATCTTCCACATATATATTGTTTCAAAATCTTGTATGTCATTATTCCCATATGTGAAAACATGGTGTTAACGGAACGAAAGACAGCATGCTGGAGGGTAAAGATAGGTAGGAACTGAATTTTCAGTACAATAAAAGTCACAGAATTAAAAAAAAAGGGGGAGTGGGGCAGAAAGGAACGATGACTAGGTTAAGATTCAAAAACATTAAGTCTGACTACCATGGCCTATGTTATTCTTGGGGATGGGTTTCCCCCAAAAGAGGAAGGAAATTCGGTCATTATAATTAAACAGAGGCCATTTTTCTAATCCTGTATTTTTATTTTACAGTAATGTAGCCAATATTATTTTTCCTAAGTTATATTTCCTATATATGGTGTTGCAAAATACAAAATAATTCCTCTTCCATCTTCCCCAGGATGAATCTATTGAAGAGTCTGCCCTTGGTTTCAAAGCTTGTCAAGTGAATACAGTACAACACCTCTCCAGATGGCAGACAGAGAATATAGTTTCCTTATATTGGAATCTATACAGATGTTCTGTGTACAGCATCAGCTCTCCAGCTTATTACCTCTTCATTCCTTGCTACCAACCTCAGTGCGCCACATTATCACAAACCAAAACAACAAAAATAATCTCAAGACTGACTACTCCATAACCTGAAGTATAAGCAAATCCTTAAGCATGTTCATCTATTCCTATCACCTGTTAAATTCAAGTTCAATGAGCTCAAAATAAACACTTTATATTCCATGATATTCTCTTGTTAGGTGCTTAAAGTTACCCCTTTCATCAAAGCAGTGATTTCCAAAATACCAACAGCCTGAAGAGGAACACAGTAACAGCACTAACTGTTGCATCCTTACCCCTAGCTATTTCCAAGAACGCCCAGGCACTTCACTGCTGGGCAGTCTGTATGAGAGTTGAACTACCATTGAGTCTTATCACCTGCTACTGCCCAGAGGGACCAGAGCCACCCTCAGGCTACCTGAACCAGGGGTGAGTGCAGAGGAAGGGAAGTGACACACATGGACAGGGCCTGAATGAAAACAGAAGGCACAATGAAGCCTGGCTGAGAGCACCAGGTGGGAAGAGGAGAGATCTTGTTACAAATGCAGCATGTGTGAGAGAAAAGATAAGAGACATCAACCTTGGAAAAACTCCAATAAGCAGTTAGGAAACACAATTTAAGACATGTCACATGTCAATATTTTTAAAACAAATGTAAACTTCCACATAAACAACTGCTGCAGATGAATCCAGTAGAAAACCCAGAACGTAGAAAACCCAGGGGGCTGTAACAAATAGGAACCTTCCCCTGATAAGTCAGCCTCTCCAAGAGCCTCAACTCTCCTCAAAAAAATCCTATGACTATGTGTAACTCTTTTAAATGTCAGCCACGTGTAAAAGAGATCTGAACTATGAATGTTACTCTTAGTATAAGGGCAGACGTGTTAAACTGCTTTTCGAAAGGGAGAGTGAGTGAGGAGAAACTTTCCAGCTGACTGCTGCTGGACTTCAGCAAAAGGCTGCAAGTTTCCCCCTATTTTTCACCACCTCTGCTCAGCAGATTCAAGCTATGAGTTCAGTCTTGAAAGACAGGGTATCTGGTAGGGTTACATATACCAAATCTATGGCTTCCCCATTCCCTGTTTTGTTACTTTCCACCTTTGGATCATACAGTCTGCACTCCAGAAACACAACACGGGTCCCACTGACTCCACAGAAATGTTTGTTGTTCATGTGCTGTTCCCTGCTGACAGATATCTGTGTAAAACAAATACAAGGATGCTTCTATCTAGAAGTTGTGTGTACCTTAAATTGAGTTTATTGTTGTGGCAACAGCATTTTATTATTTAAAGTGATTACAGGCAACATTCATTTGATAAAAAGCATTAGTTCCTTCCTTGACACACAGCCGGTTACTGAAATCAGTTTAGGTTCAGAGAACACTGAATGGGAGACTTCTCTTTGGACACAAACACCAAGAGTCCTCATCCAACAGGAAAATGAGCGAAGGGGGTTCAGAAGTCCCAATACATCGGGTTGTGGAAACCAGGCTAGCTCATGGGCTATTGGACACTGGAGGTATTTTTTAAGCCTAGAGCACAAGGATAGGCTGAGCTCCTCATAGTACTGACTACAGAAGAGAAGAGGACAGGTTGAGATCATCATCTCTCAATAACATGGGATCCATTCACTGAACCATTTCAGAAAGCTCTTGCAAGAAAAACAACACGGGGCCTGCCGCCCTACTTTGTTGCAGCTACTGAAGTGTTAGAGCAAGGGTGCGGGATACTAATGGTAGAATAAGCAAACTAAACCTGGGGAGGGGACACAACTGTCCTACACCCAGAATTCCAAGCAACCCAGTGACTGTTCTCTGTATGCAGAGGCTCATATGAGGAACCTTCCCGTGTGACCAGCAAGTTTGCTCAGAACAAAGTTATAGCTGTACAGATGTCTTTTCATAAAGCAAGCAAGAAATGTTTTTCTTTCAGGCTATGCTGCAAAAATAAATCCTTTTTAAAAAGGTCTGCAGTGTTTCCTAGCACTAGACATACACATAAAGTTCACTCAACTACCGAAAGCATGTCAAAATGAAGACTATTTTATTGTAAAGATTCATCCCTAACAAAAGACCACATACATTACTATTGCAAAAAAGCAGCAAGTTGGATGAAGAAACATCTTTCTGGAACTGCTCAGGTTCAAACGAAGGATAGCATCCATTATTTCACCAGCTGACTATTTCTTGTTCAATCTGTGGGCCTTCTGCATGTAAAGCATCAAGAACAATGACGCTATTTCCATTGCAAATGGTATGACATACATCTGAAGAACAAAACTGCTACCAGCAAGAGAGACATATATCCGCAGGATACTAAACTGATTCATTATACAACAAATAAAAAGATCATTTTATTTATATGTGCTCATACAATTTCTGCTTTAAAGCTAAAAGAATAAACAAATGAAGTAGGCTATTAAAAAAATCCCAAACCAACACAAAAAAAACAACAACAAACAAAACCCCAACACCCCACCCTCACCTTTTCTTTCTCCTTTAGATCTTACTTGGGTTTTAAATAAAGGCCCTGGGCTACAACTTCTGCCAACATTATCTAAAAACAAACTCCACAGAAGGAAGGATCGAAAGCAGCAGGTGCATGATTGAAATCAAACTCTCAGGAGTGAATATATTCAGCACTGCTACTCTGCTAGCAGGGCTGAGTGAGGGTGTCGCAAAGCAGTGCTGTGCCAGGCTCTCGCACAACCTCAGTAACATTTAAAAAGGTATTCAGAAGAAAGAGGCAGCTGACACTGGACTAACCTGTAGTATTGGGAACTGTAAATAGCAAGTAAACCACAGAAAATCTTAACATGGAATATATATATATATATTAACTATTTCCTTTCACCCATTAAAGAGAAATTGCCTCATACTCCCTCAGCATTACCAAAAAAAGATTCATTCAACTTTGGTATTTCCATACGCATCAGTGTGAGTAAAAATATGCCAGGAATGCACTGGAAACTAATTTTCAAAAATATCTGTTTCTGAAATGTTTTCAGATGTCTGCTCTAACATTTACCATCTAAAAATATATTCTGTTACTTTGACATGTAAGTTCTCACATGACCTTATATAATGGGATCAAAAGTATAATAATAAAAAAAAAATCTATACATTGAGCTTTGGGGGTAAAGCCTTGAAAATAAAACCTACTGTAAAATTGGGATGGTCCGTTATTATAAATAACTTTAAAAGACATGAAGAAGAAATTATGGCATGTCTGTTCTGCAGTCCTGATGGAATCTCAGCACAGGAAATACATTATCCCAGTAACCTTAGGCACAGCTTGCATCGGTATCAATGGCAACCACTTTTGGACTCCACCTTATTTTCTATTACGCACCAAGAACCTTGCTATTATATTAAAAATACACAGACATAATATACATTCTGTCGGGGAATGGCTTGATACAGCTACTAAATTCTTTGAGACCCAGACTCTCATTCATTTTAATGCTTTAAAATTCATAGCACAGGGATATGCAAGTCAAGTCCAGTGTGTGTTAGAAGCCAAATGCTTTTCAGACTGAAATCCTAAAAGCAAAAGGTCTGTACTAATATCATCAAAGCCTAGCAGCAAATCTCTCTAGTGCAGAGAATTCTCCTGGAGCAGGGGAAAGAAGGAGGAAGAAAGGAGAAAAACAACAACAACAAAAAAACCACCACCAAAAAACCAAACCAAAAAACCCCCAAACCTTGTATTACCCTGGTACAGATCTATCTAGCTATCTACTAGGCAGCTACTTGCTGTCGATTCACTGGTGAGCTTCAGCCTTACAAACACCTTCTCCAGCCTCTGCATATGTGATTAAGCCTCTATGCATAGTCAACCTCGCAGCCTCTATTTCCATATTAAACACTTATAAGAAAGAGCTGAGCTGGTACCCACCTAGAACGTAGTCGCTGCAGTCCAGCATTGCTGTGGTATCCTCTACAGGTTCAGATAGTCCAAGGAAAGGGAGAATGGCAATTTCTATCAAATCTACACTACTGCTCTCGACCGAACAAGAAAGGGAGTGGGGAGGTGGGGGAAGAAATACAACTTCAGTTACACCATAGCAATCTTCAACTGAACAGGGAAACTTCAGTTGCTCTGTGGAGTTTTAGTCTCTCCTACTAGCTGTGTCTGACATTGTCAAGGCGACTGAAGCGTGAAAAGTTCCCCTTTTTGTAATAAAATAGAAACAAAGATTGCAGCTGGCAGTTTCCATAATGAAGCTTAATCAGTATGCGCCTGATTAGGGCCTTATGCAAATCTCCCCTCGTTAGCACAGCAGCCAGCACTTTGAAGTCCATGAACAATTCATTTGCAGAGTACACTGAAAGCGCTCCCTGCATAATTTAAATCACGGTATAAATATTTATCAGCTCATTTGCATATTAATTGGCAGTGCATGAAGGGAAAAATTATCTCCTGAGTGCCAGCATAATAATTAGGGAACAAAATGAATTTTCTTCCAATAGCTTGGCTTCTCAGCCCTAACTCAAGCACAGTACCACAGGGGAGCAGGGAGGGGAAGAGACAGAGTTCTGTTCAAATGCCACTGAAATGACACGTACAAATTAGAAACAACTCTACAGACTTAAGCACCTTTAATCTTATTCCTGCTGGCAACAATAACTTCAGTAATAAAGGGGATTTGGAAAAAGCTTTCTACACAATCCAAATAATCCCGGGAAAACAATTAGCAAGGTAGAAGCTGAACACAAAGCTGTCAAACCGGTGCTTGCACATCTGTGCAGAGTTTTCCACATCCCAACGCGAACTGTCACAAGGAGGCCCTGGGCAGGAAGGAGGGGACCACGAGGGCAAGGAAGCGGCATGATTTCCTTTAAATGGCTGAGGGGCTCGGTGATTCATTATTGGGTAATCCCTTTGCCACAGACATCTTTACAGCACTGGCTATGTCAAGTATTGCATAACATTTGACACCCACTAATCTATCCTGAGTGAAATCAAAATAGATTTAAGTCTTCTGCTTTCCAATGACTTCCAAGAAAAAGCAAAAATCTATTACTAGTCCCCTCCACAAGCGTACACAATATACAGCTAAGCAAATCTCACTGCAAAGCTGTGGTTTTTGAAAGGGACAATTTACATCCAGGCTGCACCTTTGAACCACTCAATGATAGCCAGAACACGCTTGCTGCTGTGACCACAAAATACACTGAAGGACTGAAGAACAGGGAAGAGGCTTTAGTCTGTGGGGGAATTAATCTTCTCTTCCAAAAGTGGTCCACAGAGCAAAGTATACTGACAAACTATGAGGCTAGATTAAACCATTTCAAATAGTTTGTTTACCACTCAAATACTAATGTAAACAGCAAGAGCATTTATATAAAAATTCAAGGGTACCGTGGACACCACAACATTTAACACTCCAGATTCTGATCAGGAAAAGACAATGTGATGGTGCAGGTGACTATAGGGTTGAGCTACCTACTTCCAAGTGTTAATGTGAATTTGAAGAGTTGGTGTTTTTCTTTCTTTTTTTCTTTAAAAAAAAGCCAGCTGTACTTTTCTTCTCCTCATTTCTGAAGTGAATTCAAGCACCGCCTCTCCAAACAAGAGGGAGAGAGAGAAAAGGGACTTCTCAATCATACAGTACTGACTGGAATTTATTTCCACGCTTGACCTCTTCTTCTGTTCAGGTTCATATCTCTACTTAACACAAGATGTTCCCTGCTATATATTTAACATGAGTGATCAACACTTGAAAAAGATTGCGAGAAGGGAAGGTGCTCCCAATTGCAGGGAAACAAACTCTGCGTACTGAATAGGTTTTCCTAATACCTTGTTTCCAACTCTGTTTTCTACTTACTCACGTGTCCCATTGAGACCTCTGAGGTACACCTCAATGGTTCACAGACCTTTGGTAAACGTCACTCGTCCATACATGGTTTTGGAGTGCACGGGGAGATAATCTGTTTGCTTGCTCAGAAGAGTTTGGACACAAGTGGTGTAACAAGCCAAGCACTTCACAAAGCCAAGGGCCCGTTCAAGTAGCAGCTGAGCTGAGGCAGCCAGGAGCAGAGTAGGACAGCAGTGTTATCTTTGGGATCCTTTTCAAATGAGAGCCTGTGCTGAGCTGGTTGAACACAGGTGCAGCATCAAAAGAGCACGACCGCAGGAAGTGACCGTTAAAAGCAGGCACGTGTGTAGTGATGGATGACTTGTGTCAAGCAACTGAACAAGCACGCAGCAAATAAAGGCCAGAGAAGGATATGCCTTAAGCCGTGTTAGCAAGTATGGTGCTACTCATCCTCTGTACTATCAACGCTGCACTGACAGCTACCAAGGACGAGACAGAAACTGGCTTCCCATTCCTGACTGTGCCAACCAATCTGCCTTACAAACACCAACCCTTACACAAATGTTCATTTGAAATGTAACTTCCACTAGCCTGTTAATTGAAAAAAGCCTTATACATTGATTTTTCAAATTTACAATTGGCAAAAAAGAAAGGGGGAGGGGAGACATCAGAATACCATTCTTCCAATGGCCACTTCATTCTTGAACAATTTTATTATCTACCCTGTTAAGCAAGTTCTTAACTTTTGGCAAGCAAATCCTCTATTGTTTCATTTAGGCCACACTACTGCAGCTATTTATTTGGTAGGCTTCCAAAGGAGGCCTGAAGACACAAGCAGGAAAAGGTTTGGGGAGGAACAGTGGGTACCATCCTGCTTCAGAACCAATGGTGGAATACGCTAGCTTAACTTGCTGTTCAGGTTCTATCACATCAATGGCCTCTCTTTTCTTTCTGGATTCTTACACTAAAAGTTACTTAGCACCCCAGACCAAAATCATACCTTTGGTTCTCACATTCAAGCAAAATACCACTCTGGGCTTTGCACACAAAGTTTTGCTATTCCTCCAAAGGCACCTCTAAGAAGAGAAATTGGCACACCTTGTGATCGACTGTGCAAAAAATTATCCACATCCCTCCTGTGCAGCTACAGACATCTCAAAGATTGTTTCTCTCCACTGAGCCCTACAATTCTTACACTGATGATTTTTCCCAGACAATTCTTTTCATACTTTTCCTTAAAACCAAAGTAACTAAGCCACTTACACGGAGCCAGGTATGACAACGGCAGACGTTCCTCAAAGGCTTCAGAGTCCGTAGGTACGGCTTTAGGAGACCAGTGTTATCTCATTCTCTTCACTCTTTATGTATCCTCCATACCTCCCCATTTCAAATGCATGCTTTTGTTTCACTGTTTGTCCCACCAATATGTCACTTTATTTATTCAGTTCTAATGACTATGCATGATCCTCAGAACCATAGTTTTTGGAATGGTAACCTCATTTTCCTGTGTAGGGAATACAAGCCTTGGTTAGACCTATTTTTGCATCATCTTTCATTTCTCCTCCTGTTTTTTCCCAGTTATTATGCTCAACAGACTGACTGTAAGCATCACAATGTTACTGCCCAATGTCATTTACTGTTATTAAGTGTTACAGATAGCGAAAGTTCTTACAAACCAGGGGGGAAGGATGTTTAAATACTTATCTTCAGACTACTGGTTGGAGTTTCTATACAAATGAGGCAGAATTAAAGGGATAAAAGGCAAATTTATCAACATTGTTCTATTCAACAGCTTTCACACCCTTCTGGGGGGAAAGAATCTCAATTTTTATATAGACATGTCTCCAGATATTAGTAAAATTTCATTGACAGCTAGGAACTTTCTGCACTAGCCAGCTCTGTGACGAGCAGATAACCATCTACCTGCCTGATACAACAGGGCAGATTACCCAGTAAACCAACACCACATTATTTCCCTTGGAACAATACAAGGAAAGGAAACAAGGTGTTAACTGTAACATATTAGAATACCACCCTCATCGGTGTATCAACGTCTAGTGTATTTTGTCTTGAAGAACCACGGAAGACGAATGGTGACCAAAGCTTTGAAAATAGCACATGACTAAGCACAGTGTCACTGGAGACTGGCCACAGAGTAGGCTGCTGTCCTTATGCCATGCCAGCCAAGACCATAGACACAGTTAGCCCTAAACTGACATTACACAGAGCTACTACATTTTAACTCAAGACATTTCCAAGTCTCCATTCCACAAGCTAAATGAAACCTAATAAAAATTTCATCTAATAGAACTCCAATGCGCTATTAAAAAAAAATAAAATCACATACTTCAACAAAACAAACTGTTATTAAAGTTGGCACAATCCTCTTAGAGTAATTATGGACAGACAGACAGCAGCCTGTTCATAGTCAGGGCTGCAAACTAAGCTCTAATTTTAGCTACCACCTTTGACTCTGGCTAACAAAATTGATTTCATCTGAAAATTGCTAAGTTTGCTCTGAAAGCCAAAAAGCAGTTATCTGGAAAAGTCAAATAAAATTGGCCTGGTTTAGGCCTCTCAGTCATTACGCAATTGCTATGAATTGGCATTTTAGTCTACATCTAATTTTACATCTCTCAAACTCAAATCATAACTACCCTTTCAAACTTTGCACAGCACAAAATGTCTTTCAAAATGGTGTACCTTTTTTGGAAGAAAATTATGTATGCAGACAGCTAAGCAGGAATGTTAATTCATCTTATCGGTGCAGGACAGCAGATACTCTTGGGCACCTGACACATTAATATGAAGAGGTAGGTTTGTGGGTTTGTTTTTTTAAGTCTCACTTATTTTTGTCCATGGAAGGTAGCAACTATAATGGTTTAGCTCGTATTTTTGTAGTAAGAAAACTGGGGTCATGACAAACTCACTGCACGGTACCACCATATCGGGGGAAGAGGCAGGGAGGAGAGGAAAGAAAATAAATACTCTCATTCCAAAAAATACAGCACTAGAGTTTTCACAAGCAAACTAAGCCTTATTTGAAACTCATGTCTAACACCATCATTCTGGCACATCATTTGAACACATTTTCCCTCCTCCCCTTATTGCCCACAAGCTATATAGCAGGTCAGAAAGGAGCCACATAACATTTACATGTTTTCGTTCATTCTGTTACGTGTTTTCTTTACAAAAGCAAAGGATACAAATTCAGTGCAGTCAACCCTTGGCATTCAAAACCACAACTTTGATCCACACAACCATCATATCATTTATTTAGAAATCACAGAATATTTTGAAGAATAGCAGACTAGAGGTCTTCCCATATTCTGATATAAGAACTCTTGTTTCACTCATACTACCTTTTCAAGGTCTTCATCACTGTCACATAATAGCTTAAGACTTTACTTACTTATTTATATGTACCTAATACTACATCACAAACACCTAACTTTTAAAAAGCACCAAAACCCAAACAACCCATACTGTCACAAACTTAAACAACACTTGATTTGTTTTCAACTAGCACATTAAAACTGCCACAGAGCTGTTGCACAGGAGCACTTTTTAGTAGCTGCAGGAGGGCACTCGCCTCCTTTCATTTAACTAGAAGTTAGCATAGAAAATTAGCAAATCATGCTTTGATTCCACCATGCTTGAGGTATGGTTCTATACCATGATATACTCATTGCTTTAGTAAACTTGTATGGAAAAGCAGTATCCAAAGTTACGCAGGCATTTTTAAAAACCACATTCAAACTACTTTTAAAAATATAAGTATTTTAAAGGAGGCACCTGTGAGTTTTTGTCCACACATATATATATACAGGTCTCACCTTCCTTCAAAATTACTGCTTTGTCAAATCTGAGATACTTAACAGTGACAATATTGAACACCTGGAGCATCTCTTATTATCCTATTACCTTATTACTTTTACAAGATTTGCATGCCCCACATTGCTTTTCAAAAAAGTACTGCAGGAAATTAGAATCACAGAATGAGTCTATGAAACAACATACAGAAAAACTGTAATGAAGACTGATGTGAAGTTACATGAAAGAAACACAAGGGAGGGCTGAAGAACATGACCAGTAAAACCACAAAATCGATTAGAAAAAGACAAAAAGCATTAATCTAAGGGCACAGGGCTGCACAACAGCAGTACTGAAGCAAATACACACCACAAACAAAAGAGCCCAAAACCAAAAGAAAACCCCATCCCCTTGAAAGCTTGCAAGCTTTTTAAGGATGCTGCAGCTTGGGGCAGTTGGAGAACCTGGAGCCAGGCACCAGCCATGGCAAGGAGTGGGGTGACCCTGCACTTCCCCTGGCTGGGAAGGCCAGCTCATACTGCTGTATCACCTGGACCTGAACTGGTTGTCTCTACCAGTCAGTCACATGCTGGGATGACATGGGAACACACCACCCACACCCACACACACCCACACCCACACACCCACACACCCACACCCCCCACCCCCACCCCCCCCCCCCCCCCACACACACACAGTGGCTACTGAAATTACGCATGCATTTGAATGGAAAAGATAAATGCAGTTAATTTAACCAAAGCCTCAGCTAGCATAAATACTGCTAGTTTAAAATCGTTGCAGCAATACACATACCAAGTATTTTATTAAAACAAATATTCTCTAATAAGTAAATGACAACACAATTGATGTGACAGTATATGAAGGCTACTTATGTCCAGCTGAAATATTCAATGGAGGTATTTCTTTAGTAGTTGTATGACCTATTACATTTAGAAAATATCATCATGTGTGCATTCCAAAAGCATTAGATTTGCCTCCCCATGTCCACCCACTTAAGAGAGACAGGCCATCAGAACTTAAAACCATTATTTTTAAAGTCACCTGTAAATCAAAACATGATGCCTTATGCAAACATGTTGTTTCACTGTTCTCCACTTTGACGAAGTAGTAATTACTAGTCTAGCCTGATGAATAGGGACTCCACAAAGAATAGCCTAATTCAGTATACGACTTAACCGTACAATTCACTTCAATTCCAATCTCAGAGTCTCCCCACACCACTTGTCATTAAATGTACTACAGGTCACTCTCAAAATACATAAATCAAAGTCACAGATTTAAGTTTATTATGACTTCCAACTGGATACATCAGCAGCAGAGAGAGTATTTCGTTCTCAGTGGCATTAGTGTTTGACAAATTAACAGAAAAAAGCACATGCAAAACCTCCACGGTCCGTGGTATGATTCGAAGTTGCACTGCTGTTATCACCATCCTTTGCAGGCATCGCTTTTGCTCTCTCTTCCTTAATAACTACCTCAAATCTGAAGGAGGATATTGCTTTAATGCCCTCAGCACACTGATCCAGACACTATTAACACCTGTAGGAACCACAAGACATGTCACGAGAATGCTTCTTTCTGAAGCTTAAATTATTTGATCTCAAAGAGGAAAAGGCCAAATTCCAGACAAGCTGCTTTGTATGTTACAAATTGAACAAAAAATTGCCAGATGCAAGATCTGAAGAAAGAAACGGAGTTATTCACACTGCAGACACTGATTCCATCCATCAGCATCCCTAGCCATGCACCTATCATTTCAGGCGGTCAGAGCTAACGTAAGACCGTGTTTGCTATCAGTTGCGGGTGTGTGTGTGGGGGGGGAGGGGGGTGTGTGAGGCTGAGTTCCTGGGCACCTGGCTCTTTATTTTATGATAACTTAGGCACAGTAGAAAGTGAAAGACACACACAAAGTATTACCCAGGGTAGCTTTTCCGAGAAACACTCGGAAGCGCAGCCATGCCCGTCTGAGCAGCTCTGCTGTGCCAGCACAGAACAGGCACCCACTGGCTTTCCCAGGAACCAGCCGCAGGAAGGGCTTCAGTAGCAGCAAGGCCGAGGAGCAGGCAGTGCGACTGCCACCTGCGACTGTCTGCAGAGGATCTGCTGGGAAGACATGCACCTTCTATCTGCAGACCCACGGACACAGGCCACCGAAGCCAGGAATGCCTTTGTTTATTTCTCCAACAAAACAGAGCAGAGGTAAACTTTTCCACGTTGCCCCCCTTTCTGTAGCTTACTTGGGTTGCAAGGGTTAGGTTGACAGATACAGAATCCTCTCTAAAGAAATTAATGATCTAGTCACAAATTACGGGGTAAAAGAAGTCAGCTGAAAAAAATTAGGTCAAAAGGCCTAACCAAAAGAAAAAAGATACCCAGAATACTTTAATTCTTAGTTGTCAATTCCTCAATTAAACACAATATTCATATATGTGTATCTTACAATTTTCATAGAGAAACCAAATATTAATAATAAGCCACTTAATTTAGGACCCTAACTAAATGCCTGTCAGTACCACAGCCACAACTTTTTGCTGAGTCAGCAAAAAGCCAGTAGCTGCAGCCCCACTCATCTTCAATGCTGTACTGCCTGCTCTCTTGTGCTGCCACATACAGAAATACACAAAAAAGAATTGATCTATGTTAAAACTACTCCAGCCACAAGGAGAAAATACTAATCCAAATTTGTTTCTTAACCAAGGGGGGAAATGTTTGCCTGTTGAAGCACAAAGGCAGCAAGGAGGCAGGAACAAACAACTGGGCAAGATTGTTTCAGCAGCAGAATAACCTTAAAACTCTTATTCTCTACAGCTTAAATCCACTCGTTATATATTTCTCTGATGAACACCATCACCCAGCTTACGTGACAAATAGAAGAAATTAAAATCTCACAACTATATTCCCTCTTTGGGACACTGTCAGTCCTAAAGTTGACAACTTGTACCAATTAGTATACTTACATATGCACATACCCCCCAGTTCCACTCTTGAGAAAGCTCTTTTTGATTTCTGGTCTCCTCACACACACCATTTCCCTGCTCAAAAATGGAAATGTGATTATATATAATCACTTATTTTCATCAGCTGTGTTGAATGAGGCATTAGAACTACAAGGTTTTGAAAGTAAAGAAGTTGGGGAGTGTTGATGAGAAGCTAACAGAAGCAGCAGAGTAACAGCTACAATTATACCAGTAAGTAGTTTAGCATAGACCTCACCTAGAGCGCTAAATCGCAAATTCAAGGAATTTTACACAGAAAAAGTTAAAAATAACAACTAATAACCCTATAACATAATAATAGAACTATAGCAGTTAAAAAGTACACCTTATAAACATCTGACACATCTATATAAAAAACCTGTATGCTGCTCTAGAGCATCATGACAGGCTGAGAACCTGGGAGACTGAGGCTTTAGAGACATCACAATAGATTAGACCTGAGAATGTTTACAGACAACCACCCATTAACCCTCAGAATTTTGTATGTATTATATATGAATGTTACATGTTTTCTATGTAAACATATATACTTTTTATATTTACACATATTTTATGTGTTTTATATAAAACACATATACTATATTGCATGCATAGTATGGGGGGGTGTATATATATTCTTTTTAATTACAAGTACTGAGATGGTGATGTCACATTTGTAAAAGTTTCTAAGCCTACTGTTCTGAAAATAGTTCACATGTTCCCATAAGACACTCCTGCAGAAAGGTACCAAGGCAGTTTGTTAACCCAGTGGAAGAGCGAGTCAGCACACAGTGCTGTTATAATCCCTTTTGTCCGGTCCCGGTGAGACAGCAAGTCGATGTAGTGAGAACAAACATGTACAAAGTAAGTAAAGTGCTTCAGTGCCTGAGCACCACCACCCCCAAAAACCCAGCCACAAGCAGCCTGAGAGCTGCCAACTGACCAGTGCTGCTGACTCAAATGAAAATTGTTCCACAGCCTTCTTAGAAGTCAGTCACCAATGAAAGAAGAGCAGTTCAGTATTCAGAAAAAAATCAAGCTAAGCTCTCCAGTGGCACTCAATATTGCACTGAGGTGAACTAACATGCCATTTTAAAAGAACGACTGGTATTCCAGGCTGCCTTCACAATCCCTCACCATCACAGAAAAATTACTCATTAAAAATGCAGAAAAAACGAACAAATTATGTGGGATTTAACTAAGTTAGAGGCAGTAATACCAAAAGAAAAAAAAATCCACTGTGACATTACATTTCCAACAAACCTCACAACACTGGCAAAATGCACAAAACCACTCCAAATGCAGAACCCTGCATGAGTCTGCAAAGACCCATGAATACAAGCAGCTTTTCCATCCAACGTGACAGTCTCAAAATGACAAGCCCTTTTTTGCCTGCCTACCGGCTAGCCTACACTCCTCTTTTCTTCTTTTGAATTTTCCCCAACTTAAATTGAATGCAAATAAGCCAGGTGTGGTCCCCAGAGCAGTAATCTGCAGATAGTCCCCACCGAGTTCCCATAGCAACTTGCACAGCTGGCCATGAGAAAGAGGTTGTATCTGCTTCATATTGGCTACAGAGTTTAAACACTCAGCCAGTGAAACACCAATTACAGCATCTTGCAAAGGAAACATCTACTAAAAAGCACATCCATTTTTCCTTGATTAATACAGGAAAATAAAACTCTGGATATGCTCCTAGTTCAGCAACTGCTCAGCACGCATAGTGAATATCTGTTATTTACAGGAGGTGATGCCTGCAAAGGAAATGGCTTCTCTCTTCTGCTGCAAGGCACTGAAGTTTAGGAAACACTACACCACTTAGAAAATGCCTGTCATTCTTTAAATTGCAATCACGAACACACAGCTGAAAGACAGAAACCCAAACACAAATCCTTCCGATCATCAAGTTGTAAGACTTCCACGAGACAGCACCTCTCCGGTAAATGCTTTGTAATATTTCCAATTTTAATTGTACTCTTCCTGCACCAGCTTTCTGAGTCTCATTCTAAAAAGACTGAAGTTACTCTGTGACTGACAAACGATCGTTCATCACGTAGGAAGCCTGTCTTTTGTTCCTTACCTACAAACACGTAGCTCCCTCCCGTTCATTCCGCTCCTTTCTGCATCCTGCATACGGAGCTCACTGCTTTCGCCTACATCCAAGCCCGCAACTCTTCTCCTTTATGCTTCACCTCAGCCTTCTCACTGTGTCCCCTTCTGTATCTGCTGGCTAAACGACAGGGAGAAGGCACTGGGGCTAATTTGGAACCACAGTTGTACTAACTAGCCGTAGGTACGTATCTGTTGGTCAACTGACCGGATAAGCAATACAGACAAGGACTACACTTTCTCTGCTTTTCCTTCAGCAGGGCATCTCTTTGCTACTCAGACTGGGGTTTCAAGTAAGAACAACTCAACAGGCTTAGGAGATAAGGGCCCGTGTATCCCAGCAAGCATCTTACTGCTTGCCAGGAAGCAGGAACATGGCAGGTACATATGACAGTGCCCCTGCCTGAATTACAACTCAAGCACTTCTGGGGGCAGACAGCATCAATAAACACTAAATACCCCTCAACGGATCTTCCTCTCCCATACATCTGTGTCAACATCCCATTGAAGCCCTGTAAACTTTCAGGAGCCAGCCTGCGACAAGGCGTCCCACAGCTTAAGTACTCACTGAAGATCATTCTTTTTATTTTGTTTTGAATCTATATTCTTCTGTAGCACTACTTCAATTTCCCCAGCCTCTTGCACAAAAAGGGACAGAGACTCTATTCACCCCTCCATGACACTTCACTGACTTCTGCCATATCCCCCCCCCCTTAGCTCTATCTTTTCTAGGATGATAATCTCTAGCCCACACAGTTGTTCATAAAAAGTGTGAATGGCTTCTGTACAATGATTCCTAGTGCTGCCTTTCTACATCTTTTTCACGTAGGGGGAGAAGAGCTGCACACTACAGTACCCAGGAGAAAGATGCAGTAATGGATTGTGCCACAGTGCTATTTTTTCTTGTATTGCTTTGCACTCTGTTCTTTTCCTGGTAAATCCTAGCATTTGATTTGCTCTTGACTACTTGTTGAGCATGAAAATACAGTAGATGTTTCCATGAAAAGCTGTAAGATGAAAGATGTCATACCTGAAGCACTAAAAGCACCTATAACCACCACATATAAAGTCAGGATCTTATCTCTTATCTTATTCATCAGTTTCAGGAAAACTACAGTATCACTAAACATCATAATTTATTCTGTTTGGTTAAAATTGTCCAACTGTTTATGTGAGGGAGTGGAAAAGTCAGACAGAAATTACATAAATCTCTCTTTCCTTATGAAATGTGGCTAACAAATAACATGTTGCTTATCCATTTCTAAAAGAGCAGGCAGTTGATAAGAAACAGGCTTGGTATCAGGAGTTCTCTTTGTACTACCTTCACAAAATGCTTCCTTGTACCTGGCTTAACTATCTCTCTGCAAGCGATCCCTATATTTGAAGGAGGGCAAGGCAATCAGCTGGACAGTCACACTCAAAGAGTTGCAGTCAACAGCTGGATGTTCAAGTGGAGACCAGTGATGAGTAGCATTCTTCAGGGGCCAGTCAGTATTGAGAATGCCACTGCTTGGCACCTTTTTCAGTGACATGGGCAGTGGGATTGAGTGTGGCCTCAGCAAGCCTGCGGCCAACACCAAGCTGTGTGCTGCAGTCAACACGCTGGAGGGAAGGGATGCCATCCAGAGGGATGTTGACAGGCTTGAGAGGTGAGCCCATGAGAACTTCATGAAGTTCAACAAAGCCAAGTGCAAGGTCCTGTACATAGGTCATGGCAATCCCAAGCACAACTACAAGCTGGACAGAGAATGGATTGAGAGCAGCCCTGGGGCACCCTAACACTTGGGGATAGTGGTGGATGAAAAGCCCAACTTTGGATGGCAAAGTGCCCTTGCAACCCCCAAAGCAAATCATATCCTGGAGTGGATGAAAACCAGCATGACCAACAGGTTGAGGAAGGTGTGATTCTCTACTCTGGAGACCCCACCTGGAGTACTGCATCCAGCTCTGGGGTCCCCGCTACAAGAAAGTCATGGAGCTGTTGGAGTGAGTCCAGAGGAGGCCACAAAAGATCACCAGATGGCTGGAGCACCACTTCTGTGAAGACAGGCTGAGAGAGTTAGACTTGTTCAGCCTGGAAAAGACTCCAGGGGGACCGAATTGCAGCTTTCCAGTACCTAAAGGGGCCTACAGGAAAGCTGGAGAGGGACTTCTCAGGGAGGCACAGTGTTAGGACAAGAGGCAATGGGTTTAAACTGAAAGAGGGCAAATTTACATCAGCTATTAGGAAGAAATTCTTCTGTGCAAGGGTGGTGAAGCCCTGACACAGGCTGCCCAGAGCAGCTGTGGCTGCCCCTTCCCTGTCAGGGTTCAAGGCCAGCCTGGATGAGGCTTTGGGCACCCTAGTCAGGTGGAAGATGTCCTTGCCCATGGCAGTGCGGTTGGAATAGATGGTCTTTGAGGTCCCTTCCAAACCAAACCAGCCTGTGATTCTAAGTCAAGCTTACCCAGGAATATTCGAGGCCACCATTATGCTAGCTGTTTCCTATGAGAATATACGTTTATGTAACAAAGGGGAAATAATTTTATTCATCCATCAACATATGTCAGACATTGTACACCTGTGAGCTTTATCCATTACCCCACCTCTGGGAACTAGAGGAACTTAATCCATCACTAACTTGAAAGCTGCTCATTTGCTTAAGTAGTTTTAGTTTTAGTTTTCTTCTTTACCCTTTCTGCATTCCCTTCCAAATTTCTTTTCAGACTAATCAGCAGCACTTCAAAGAAACAGCTGAGCTGGTGGCATTAAAATGACCAGGGAAACATACAAAGCTTTAACAGGGTACAACCACTGAGCAAGTGAAACATGCCATTTAGTGTTAAAAATGATGAATGTAAGCCCACTCAATTGAAAAAAAAAAAAAAATCACATTTCATTAGAAGAAAAAAAAAATTAGTATTCCCCTATAGGCCTGGCATAATTTGCACTTTAAGAACCCCACCATATTAACAGTCTATCATATGTTAATAAAAGCCAATGAATTAAAGCCTGAAGGCTCTTGGTCTGTATTGTAAACCTATTGCTTGCCCCATTTACAGAAAGAAATGAAATGGACACAGAGGTGGCAAAGTCTGGAATTTGAGAAGTAGAAAAATGAAGAGATTTTACATTGGAAGTGAACGTGTAATTTTGAAAGAATATCACGTTTAGTACCAGCTAATGCTGGTGTAAGAAATAACTATTTCATGTCAGATGTAAAGGAGGAGATACTCCAAAAGCAAGTATGCATGTGCACGTACACACAGACTCTCTCACTCATATGTATCTTTTATACCAACAAAGAGGTAGGTTTTGTACACCTCAAAAATACAGAAGATTTAAGCACATATTGATTTTCTCCTCTACGGCCCTTATCTCTGCCGTGGTTTCTATTCATGACAGTTGGTGCATGCTGAGGACAAACTTGGAATGAAATTGCTCATATGTAATTAGAATGTCATTTTGCCAGAGCAGGATTAAGCCTACATGTGCTACTTGCTTATAAACAACTTAAATGGGGGATGGAGGTGAAGGGAGATGGTAAAAGGGAGGAGCCAAGGTTTTGAATTCCAGAAACATGGAGATGAGCACAGCAATTTTTGTAATAAAAGGAGGCTGTTAAGCTCCCCTGTGTAACTTAGACCCCAACTTCCAGGTGATGGATTAGAATACAAACACTGTATTTGTGTTAACACGCTCCAAGAGATGGAGCTATACCATTTTCATAGCTTTAGCTGTTAGGCTGAAGTCCCTTTTTAGCACACTTTAAAGACTGAAATCTCTCCTAGGATCAGTTTTCCAGAAACTGGATTTTGCTGTGCACCTTCAGCTGGTGACAAGCTTCCTTAAACAGATGTCCCCTTACGTACCGTGAGCAAGTCACTGCTCACTCAGTCCAACTTGGTTTAACAGAAGACTCTGAATTTCAAATTCAGTCTGGCAGGCTTTTCACACTCTGAATCCATCACAACTTCTCAGAAACATTTTTGGCTTTGTTAGCAACTCTTGCAATGTTACAAATTTCCTAGTAGCACCATAAGGGTAGTCCTAACTGTGTTTATAACTCAAGTATTGTAATTGTTATCATAGGTACATGTTGTAATTCATCACAACTCAATTTTTAGAGTCCACATGTTTCAGATCATAGGCTGCTCTTCCAAAAGTAGAATCTACGTCTCTCTTGATAGATGTTTAGCAGACACTGTATCTGGCTAAATTAAAATACACGGTTCACTTCCCAGAAAAATTGGTGAATCTTAGATCCCTTTGTAGTAACTGATCTGACAGCTGCAACTCCACCAATCTTTGTATCCTCAGTAAACTTTACCAACAAAGCCTCCTTATTTCTTCTTGATCACTGGCAGGTACAGAATACTGCTGAAGAAAAAGACACAGCTAGTAGATTTTGACTTTCCACTAACAACTACATTGAGATTTTTTCAGTTATCCTGTCCCTAATCCTTTTAGTATGTGTTACTATTGATTTTGTATCACTTTAATTTGGTAATCAATGAAGTAAGCCATTCTAAATCAGATACATTATAAAAGAGTGCATTTTATCAATACAATTACAAAACAAAGCTTTAATCTTAACAAGAACTGAAAAAGCTCACAGCAAATTCATCTGAAGACTCTCTCCTACACAAGAAGGTTATATAAGTTGACATTAGATTATTTTTTTATTGACCAAAAATTGTCCATCAGCAAATAAAATTATCTAGTCACTCAAGTACTTGTAACAGGCTTCTAAGTTTTTGAAATAAACGTGCCCCATCTTTTCACATTATTGACTTGCTCATTTTTCCACCTCTGCACTTAAGATTTACTGACAGCAACAAATACATAACATCAACAAGTTAGAGAGATTCCTTTCCAGATACTGTAAATTACTAAATACAATCTGCCTCCCCCTGCAGATTTTAGAAATCCAAATCATTCAATCTCAAGCACTCCTCTCCCTCCCCATTCCTATTTACTTTGAGAACAGCATTTTCTCTCCATTTTTAGGCTCTCCCTAAAAAGTGGCACTTTCAAAAAGTGCCTCTGGACTACAGGTCCATGGGCTGGTCAGTCAACCTAACAGCAGGCTCCCACCAATGGGGTGGGGGGAATCTCATTTTCCTCTTTTTCCAGGGGTTGGTGTAGTTTTTGGCACTGCTTCATTTTATTTTTCAGAGGTGTTTAACTAGCACAAGAAGTTGCTAAGACAGAAGCAGGAGGAGGGGTGCTGCTTCTTTCAGCAGCAAGCTGCTATAGCAGTACACTTTCTGCCAGCAGGATTTAATGAGAAATATCATCCCTCATCATACAATTGCAATGATATAACAAGTTTTATATACAGATTTTGCAATGGAGGCATTTACAGGCATTGCTTGAGTTTTATCTGCTTGCTAAATTCCATCAGGAAAAAATAGATTAGGGTATTGTTCCAAACAATACCTTGTGTACTTGTATTCCAATACCTTGAGAGGTAGATACTGTAACTCCACATGACTACGAGACAATGATTTCCAAATCATACTACTGTCTTATTTTCTAACCAGGATGTAATTATGTTGGAGAGAAAGCACAGTCTGATATTTCAAGAGAGTACAGTGAGCAAACTGATGGAGCTGTAGCTGGGACTCTTGGTCTCCCATGCCAGTAGAAAGACACCAAAACCAGACCCCCATTTGCACATCTCTTTGCCTCAGCAGGAGCAGGGAAGCCATGTAAAGCATTTAATATATTTATCTTTTTTTTAAAATGTATTGCAAAAATACATTTAAATCGCAGAGCATGGGCACTTACTTATCTGTCAAGCAGCTTTTGTTGATGGAAGGTAGATACCAGGTAGCAGAGGTACAATTTATATGTGTTGTCATCACCAAGTTTATTCTTGGATTTCCCTCGTTTCAATATTCTTTTAAAAACATCAGCCATCAGTATTTGTGCATTTCAGAGAGATCTGATCGCTCAGAGATTATTTGGTTGCAACAGTCAATAGGTAGACTCCAAGATCAGGCAGCCCCTTCAAACAGCATTCCTCAAAATTCCTCTTTCAAATTTTATTTCCTTGTGAGAGTTGGGAATCCTGCAGCATTACTTCAGCTTACAGCTAACCTATCCTACCTGCGGAACAAATTATCAGTTTGACTATTAAATTAAAAATAAAACTAATGACTAACTTCTTATGGTTTTGTCCTGCTTATTTATAGAAACATACTAAGGGCCCTTTTTATTGCTGCTGAGCTCTCCTTCTTTGTTTATAATACCAATTTTTAGTAATAAATTTTTATTGTACTATCACACTTGATATTAGAGATATGTTGAATTCTAAACGCTGGACCCAGTATTTTAGCTGTTAAATTTCCTAGTTGGTTATGTTAACACTGCAGTCCTCCCCAGCATAGATATGACATTCCAAATGTTCCTCTTCACAATTTTCACCAAACACCCCATATGACAAATAATTACCCTTGCTATTTCTTTGTCAGATTTCTGGTTACACTTACATTCTGGTAGACCCTACCCTTTCCCCAGAGGCTCTCTCTTCTGGAAAGAGATCTCGTGCATAACTAAATTTACACTTTGCTTGCCTAAGCAGTCTTTCCAGCTACACATTTCTATACAAGTCAACAAAATAGCATCTGTTTAAGTGGTTGTAAGAATTGTTGCTAAGAGATGAATCACCTAACCTAAAACTTGCCTGACTATGATTAATACTAGGTACAAGAAACCTCACGGTGGACACCCATGGAATAGCCTACTTACCAGAGAAGTTTCTTCCTAATCCCCTTTGGTTAGCACTTTATTTGTTCCCTGTTGTATAATGGTTTTTCAATTCTTTACAAAGGCTTTACAAAGCTTTCATTTAACCTAACATAATGTACTGTAAATGAATAATCCCTTTTCTTTCCTGATCCTGTTAATCTTTTGGCCTCAGTTACATCTCACAGCAGTGAGATGCAAATGTTAATTATGCAAGAAGTATAAGATCTGTATTTTGATTTCCATCTGTCCAATACAAGTCCAGCACAAGGAGCAGATAACTGAATGCTTTCCTATCACCATGGGAACATGATTGCCAGGAACATACCAAGAACAAGATCTCATATTGACTCCCAGAAGCCCCAGTCAAGTACCTTCTACCCATTCGAGCCTCCTTTATCTCCTTTGTTGATTCATATTTTTCACAAACTCCCGATTATTCTCATTGTAACTCGATCTTCCTCAGAACTGAAAAAACATCTTACTCTACATAATTGATACAGATGTAGAAGTAGTTGAAGCATGTTGCTAATCAAACAACAAAAGTTGACAAAATTGTAGGCCAACCTCCTTTTTCCCTGGGCATACCCGCCATGGGGTCATGCCAGCACTCAACTCACCCCACAGTTGGCTAGACTAGCAAGCTCAGAGAAACAGGCAGCAGAAAACGAACCCTTCTGAAAAACAATGTCAGTGGCTCAGCTCCCCAGCCTGCAGGACTACAGTCTCAAGTGCAATGAAGGAAATGCCACTAAGGGTGGGACTGAACAGAATCAATCCAGTTTTATTATTTAAACCACAGCCTCACAACACATGTAGCTCTCATAACCAGTGCTATCTAATGAGTGTCCACCACTGGCACAGAAAGGCATCATTCTCTTTCCTTCTCCCAGTCACAAGAAGATGGCTCTGCCTCTTCCCTCACAGTGGTTCTGGTGCTCACCTAACCAGGGGGGAGAGACAATTTGACTTGGCAATCCAGAAGAAAATTAAGGTGATAAAATCATAGAATTACAGAATCATTTGGATCAGAAGGGACATCAAAGATCACGTAGCTCCAACCCCCCGCCATGGGGAGGGACACCCTCCACCAGACAAAGGCACCCAAAGCCTCAACCAGCCTGGCCTTGAACACTGCCAGGGAGGGGGCAGCCACAGCTGCTCTGGGCAGCCTGTGCCAGAGCCTCACTGCCCTCAAAGTAAAGAATATCTTCCTAGTAACTAATCTAAACCTGCTCTCCTTTGGTTTAAAGCCGTTCTCCTTTGTCCTACCACTACACGCCCTTGTAAACATCCTTTTCCAGCTTTCTTCTAGGCCCCCTTTAGGTACTAGAAAGAAAATAATTTTCTTCTAGGTTTTTAAGTTTTAAAATTTTTTTTTTTAAGTTTTTAACTTTTAAAAAGTTTTTTTTCTTCCATCCTTTTTAAGTCAGGATACAGCAGTGTGATGGTTTACCGATGTTAACAGGAGGCCACACCCCCCTCTTGGATTTCCCACTGTTACTGGGTTTGTCACTAGTGAGCCCCTGGCAAAAGGGTACGTAACTTGCCAGAATGGTAGAAGACTTTCCAAGGGAAAAGAAGTAAAGGCAAGGGTGAGGATGAAGGCAAGGAATAAGGGTAGCCCCATTTCAGCTTCAGAGAGCTATTATGTCAGCTTATCTATGCTTGGAGCCATAACTTTAGTACATAAGCTTCTCTCTAACAGCAGTATATGGTCGTACTGTTAAAGTGCCCCAAATATAACGTTATGATCAGATATACATATGTATGAGTCACTCAAGTCACCATTAGTGTTACTGGTTGCCAATGGCTACCTTCTCCACTACATTAGTGATTGTGGACTATAGCATTATCTTTCTTCCTATGTAAAGCATTGGACTATGACCATCCAGAAGTCTTACCCTGCAGTCTTACATTTTCAGCTTCTTCAATTACAAGACAACATGCAAAATCCAGCACAGCCAACAATGTCAAGAGAAAGCCACAAAAGACGCCAACACATTATCAAGACATGTTCTGCCAATACTGACTTAAGAGAGCAGAAGCAATGCTCATCTCTTACAGCTACTTGTTAGGTTTTATTATCAACAGATAATAGATAAGTACATTAACAGTTAGTTGTTATACTGCTCCAACTGCAAAATAACACAAGGCCGAGTTCTATCAACTCCCTTTTCTACTGCTATTTTCACATTTTGGTAAAAAGCTGTCCAAAACTTTTTTTTTCCCCTTTGAAGGGATGCAAGAGCAATATGTTCTTAAAACACAGGCAGTGGCAACATAATTCAATGTGCAACAAAACTAGCAAAGGTTCTCTTTTTTTATCATGCAGATGTATTTAGAGGTTTTTAACGAGATTATGATTAAAGCAAGAGTTTTCCCCTTGTGATATATCAGGGGACTCCACCTACAAATAAAACTGTTCTGTATATATTAATTTCCAGAAAAGCTCAAGATCTGTGTCACATCAGAACAAGAAACCATCTTTTTGGCAAGCATTTATTTTGGCAACCAGGTCTTCTGAGTCAAATTCCATGCCCCTGCACTTGTTTGCACCCCTGCTTTACTCCCTCAGTATTACCAGTACAATGATTTGTACAGTCTCCTAGGAAGAAAATTAAAGAATTGATAGAGGTTAAAAGTAACTGTGCAGTCGACCATACAAAAGACTTGTCTACCTTAAGGGTTTATTATATATACATGCTGTAGATTAAGGATTAGTTTCTCTGGTTTAATAAACAGCTGCAGTAAGTGTGTTTATAAAGGTCTCTACTCTCTATTTTCCAATAATCGATGTATCTTACTGAATTCTTTCCTTTCATGAGAATAGTAGCAGCATTTCCCTTATTTGACCATCTACTGGGGAATGCCTAAGAACTTGGTCTCCTTGAGATGTTCATGTCCCTGACAAACATGAGCAACTGAACAGCGGATGGAAAAATATTGTAAGAGATGGGATTAGTAGCCAGCACAATGAAATAATCTCAACAGAAACCAGGCTTACACACCACACCCCCCCCTCCCCAAAAAAAATCCTGCCAATGTAGAGGTTTAATAGAGCACATAGGTTTTTAGTATAAAATCTAAATGAGATGATAATCAGGTTAACAAACAACAAAAATACATTCCACCAGAAAAAAAAGAAAATACGACATTTTATTGGTACATCATCTTTTCCCCTGCAACCTAGAAACTATGTAAAAGAATATTTACCCTCCTTTTAAATCTCTCTTTCTATTCTCTCCCATTCTATAATAGGATGTGTGTTTATTTCACAGCCTCTCACCCTCAACTTGAGGGACAGGCCATTTTCTTAAATCTACCTTATTAGCTTCACAAATGCACGGTACACCAAGGTCAAGGCATAGGAAAAAATTCCTAAGGCTCAAAGCAGGTACAAAGAATGGAAATGCTTGAAATAAGGGCTGAAACACTACATGCTCTAGGAGGGCATGCCTCAAAGAGCCAGATTCACACAAAGGGGAAAAGAAAATGTTGCGCTCCAATTTAATCACAATCCACTGGACACAACAGCTGACTCCGCAGCCCTGGTGACCTGAAGAGTAATATTATTAGTTATACGGAAATATCCATTTTCAAGTTCCATCTTCCATCCCTCCCCACGTCCCCACCCTGCCCACGAAGAGGGGGAAATATTTACAAGCAGCATTTACAGGTTCCTTGTAAAGAAATTTTCTCTAATAGAATAAGAGTTCCCTTTATTTGCAGCAATGCACCTTTTTAAATAGCACATACTGAAATTAAAAAAAAAAAAAAAATCATTTTGATTTTAAAGCAGCACCAGCACTTGAAACCTACATACATCAGACAAGCTCAAAACATATCTGGAAGGAGCAATACTGGAAACTTCAGCACATGTATTTCCATAAAATTTAGATTTCAGTACAGTTCATATAAATTTAGCAGAGGCAGAGTAGGAAAAGCTGTCTCAGTAATGCTTTAAGTATCTGCTGCTCAACAGTTCAGCTGTGTTCAATTTTCACCTGAAGAGATACAGTTGTTACCTGTGAAGGCAGACTAGAATACATTGTGCTATTTTACGCACCAGTACACATTAAGAAATGCTTCTGTTACTTTAAGCATTTTGCGCACTTGTATCCAGCACACTCTGAACTTGTGCCTTTAATCGTGGTTTCCCTATGAACAAAGGGAGCACAAACGTGGTGATATTTTCTTATTTAATACCTAAATAGGTTCTGACTACCTACAAGTCCTATTAACTTTACTATGTCACTGACCAGTCAAGCTGGTAAGCAGCAGGCGTATCAGTAGCTTACTGGAGGCAAACACTGTGTAATACACCTTTGGTTTGCATTTGGAAAATACAAATTGTTTACTATTACAGGAGTTGATTTTTATACCATGAAGAACTTAGTTCTACAGGCATGAATGGCATAACTAACTATCCCAGCCCAGAAAACCTTAATTTCCTTAAAATTAAACAAACAAAACCCCCACCAAAGGTGAGTATTTAAAGCTCTCTCCTTACCAACACCAGAATATTTCAACTGAAACCAGTAGAGTAACAACTCAGCACTGAATACAACCACACACGCCCATTTTCTCCATGAAACACAAACAGCTCTGTGGTCTTCACTAGATAATTATTTCTCTACCCTTGTCCTGTGCAAACTCTGGCTTGCTTTGAACCAAAGACCTTTATGGGTCAGGTCCCAGGAGATGCTGAGAAGGTGTTCTCAGTGGAGCAAACTTTTCCAGAGAAATCACATTCTGATTTGAGAGAATTCATTTCTTTTGGCCTTTGGGGGAACACTGCAAGTCCCATGTATTTGCTCAAGTCTTTACCTAGCAAGAGCAGAATCCCTTCTAGGCTCTGTCAGGTTCACGCCGATCTTGCAACACCTGGCTGTGTAACAGCCACATTGTTCACATATTTTTAATTTTGTACTCCAAGTAATTTTAACCCAATCTTTCACGGAACACTGTTTTCCAGTTCTTTGAAACAGGAATTTAAGACATATCTTCAAGTAATACTGAGTCAATTACACAGAGTTTAAATGTAACATATTGAACAACAAAAAAATGGTTTAGTATTAGACAAAAATATACAAACAGAAAGTAAAGCATAAAAGACAGGAGTGAAATGCTGTGTAGGCTTGCGAACCACTCCTAATATTGACAATAAGATCACAAAAGACATTAACAAATAGGTAAGGCATCCCAAGTGGCAGAAAAAACCAACTTCATACATTTGAAATAAGCAACCTTATTATTCAGGGAAAAGTAAACAACAAAAAAAGAACCAAACAGAAACCAAGCCACCAAAAGAAGGCTGCAGAGGAAGAGAAATTCATTCAAGAGCAACCCTTTCATTTTGAACAGCCACAAATATTTCGAGCACCTACATCGTAACTGCTCACATAATTAATTCAGCGGAGCAGTCAGAAACAGCAATGCTGAGACAGCCACGGTGCAGCAGTCTACACTTTGCTGTAAGGAAATTTTTCCTGAAGACAGATGCCACCCGGAGGAACAAAACCAGAAAAACAATCGGCTGCCTGACCAGAGGCGAGGCAAGGAGAGATTAGAACTGCAAGCCTCCCTCTCCTCCCGAGACTTCCAGCCCGCGCTCGCAGAGCAAACCCGCACAGCCAACGGTGGCAGCAATTTTCCAAAGGAAGACAAAGCCAGACAGACTCTGGCTACCACACGAGCAAAAGAAAAGGCAGACCAGCCTCTCACAGAGGGCTGCAAGAAGAAAGCATACGTGTGTCTCTCGTAACAGCAAGCGCAACCGTGAAGGCTACTTTTCAGATGCCTAGGATCAGGCCAATGTTCATGCGTGCCGGTAAGCCAGAAGACAGGGGTATTTTTTGCTCACTAACTGTAATTTTTTTAAGTGGATTGTCAGCAGTGATTCCCTGTTTAGGAAACCTGTGTTCTCTCAGCTGAGAAAATGATGCCTTCTGGGGAAAAGCACTGTATGGGCCATGCCCATAACTCCCATGGAGAGCTGAGCATTTAGACTTAACAGCTGATAAGCAGCCACAGACATGACAGCTTCATTTCTTTTCTACTTTCTTCAACCGTATGTTAATGCACATCGGGAAGTTTAGATCTATCTGGAACAGTAATTAGTTCTGTTAATTAAGCCCTCCAAGCATGGACACGGACGAAATCCATAAGGCTTTCATGTAGAGCTGCATACTGCAGGACTACTCCCTTCCGTTGCAGGTACTATGCCACGAAACGAGAACCGAGGATCATGATCAGTGCTTAATCCTAAACAGTGAATGCCACACACAGCAGCTCCAAATTGCAAACGGCAGCTGTGCAACTCTTCAGACCTTGCCAAGAACACCAATAGTTACTTCAACACAACATTACAATATGTGCTTGTACAAATATGCAAGTAATTTAAGGGAAAAAAAAAAAAAAAAAAAAGAGTGGGATGTTCCCTAAACATAAACCATGGAGAACAGGTAAGTGCAGAGTTGACCTCATACCTTCTAGGTAACAGCTTAGGCAGACATTTTAAGAAGAGTTCCACATCTCAAACCTTTTCCTGAGAACAGATATTCGTGAATTCTAGTACTACACACACATCCAAATATCAACAGAAATAGACTCCTGGGCTGAAAATGAAATATAGGTAGGGAGATAGACACAGAAGGAAGGATTCAGCTTAAAGGAGTTCAGAATATGGCAGTAGTCTGATCCTACCTGGAAAGACCATTGCACCATGGTAAGCAGAAAAAGGAAGAGAGATAATCACAATATAGGCTGCATGGTTTTCTTTGCTACTACTGTTGCTTTTAGCAAGAAATTCTAACGGAAGGGTTAATATTCCTAGAAGATGAAAATCCTGATCTGTCAAGAAAGGGGAAAAAAAGAAAAATCTATAATGCTCACTGTATTAACTTTGGGCATAGGAGACCTGGCTTCAGACTTCCCCATTTTAACATGTGGGCAAGTCATAAGAAAATCCACAAGAGATGATTAGGCACTGATTTGACCCTGACGGTACCTTTAACAAGGTAATTCCACAACAAGAGAAAAGTACCATATCTAAATATCTTTACAGACTTGCCCTTAGTGCCTCAGTTTATTATCCTTCCTGCCTCACAGGATATTGTGAGGAAAGATCATGAGGCTCTCAGGTACTGCAGCTGCAGCGTCAATGATCTAAACCAGAGATGCATGGCTTGACTCCAGTCCCAGAACAGAGAAGATCAGCTAGAAATAGTTCTGAATGCAAGATGACTCTTTAAAAACTCTTTAAATATGTGCAGCACAAAAAACTAGAAGGATGGCAAAAGCAAATAAGTTGCAATGAGTAAGAATAACTTAGATTGTGTCAGTGAGAATTGATAAGGAAAATAAACATCAAAGATTAATTAGAGTTGGTGGAGGGGGTTTTTTGTATAGTGAGGGGGTTCATTTCTGTTGTGGTTTGGGTTTTTTGCTTGATTTGTGGACTAAGTCGGGGTGGTTTGGGGGGAGGGGAGAAACAAAAACTCTATGTTTTGTTTTAAAACACTAATAATCTATTGGGATGGCTAATTGTTCATTGCTGTTATTTTTAGAGACCACTCAGACCTGAAAAACATGGCCAAGAACAGTTGGGATCACGTAGTCAACTAACTAGAAACAAAAGAACCCAAACTGAAAAGAATAAATCAAGACTAATTTTATCAATTATGTCCAAAACCTCCAGAAATCTTTGGCAACTGTATCTCAAACAATAAAAATGTACGTAGGGGGAGGATGAAGAGGAGGAGGAAGGGATGCTATAATAAAATACCTTGACAGGAGGAGGGAAGGGGACAACACACTCAAAACACCCAATGTCATGGCAAACCCAGCATCGTGACAAAGCAGACAAATCATTTCCTAAACCACTGTAGCCTGAAAAATTCACCCACCAAAGAGAACTCTCTACTGAATGTGATTGAACAGATTTTGCTAGACCGATTTCTAATTAATTTCACATTTTGTTTTGCCCTTAAAAGGAAAACATCATCATCATTACACAAAACATCCTCTTCACAAGGCTGAGATTGATTTTAACATACGGCAGAATGGAAATAAACACTCTTAAGTTTTACTTCGTGCTCAAAATCTAACACGCAACTAAATCATTTTGCAAAACTTGCTGCTTGTGCTGTTGCCTGAAAAAAACCCACAGCCCTGTGAAATACAAGAAGCAAAGCAGCTCAACACCAAACAAGTCATCTCCGTACGATAACCTAAAGCAAGCTAGTGAAAAGAACCCGTTCCAGTGGCAGAGAACTCGGAATGCTAGTGACAGTTCCAAGTGCGTGGAGTCTTGCTGCTTCTTGTCTGCAAACCAAAGAATAAAAAAAGCAGAAAATTTTATTTGGTTTAACTCAACAGATGTTACATTTTGTGTGATCAGGATGAGAGTAGTTATACAGCTTCAAAGCTCTACGAGGAATCTAGTAAGAAATATTAGCCCTTTGGGAAGGAGCAAATGATGCAGCGGACCACTCTATCCTGGACCAACCCTGTGAGAATCTCAATGACTAGAATAACCAACCTAGTATTTCAGAGCCCTGATAAGCAAGCCTTTCCTGAATGACTACGAGGTCAAAACGAAGACAAATTGAGAAACATCTGGCAGCATCAGTGCAAAAGAAATAAATCCCATTTTCAGTCTACTGGAGAAAGTTTTAGATATAGATATCCCACATTTAATCAAAGCAAATATTCAATCTATAGGGCTCAGTCACATATTTTGGCTTGGCAATCATACTAAGGAGCATTCAGGATACCACAGACATACAAGAACACTGAGAACTTGAAAATGTAGTGTCAATGTGACAATCTTCACAAGAGCTGTGCTTAAATTTAAAAACAAACAAAACACACAACTTGAAACCCAAAAGCCTTATTTGAAAGTCTCTTCCAGGGAGTCCCAGAGTTTAGGCCAAAAAGCTGGCATGGAGACTAGAGAGGTATTTGGTGACAGCATAGCCACCTGCTGATGCACCCTGTGATCTCACCATTGGCTCAGGAACGGGGGCTACCATTTGAACAGTTGACCCTTTCCCTCCTCCTCCATCTACATTTCTTAAATGGCTTAGAGGGACTATCTTGTCATAAGGATAGCAAGATCATCTTGCTGATCTAACAGAATAGGATTCTTCTTCCCTTGAAGGATATATTTCAGCCATACCAGCTCAGAAGCAAATGATAACAGAGCTGGCAGAAGTACACATCTGAAGGCAGGAAAAACAGGATCTCTCATGCAGAACAGTCTTGGGAGTGTAGTTTTAAGACTCATAAAGATATCTAAATTTTTATCTGGAAACCCTTAGTTCCACTAGTCCCATGACCATAAGCCTTCACAAGAGCAGATTTTATTTCAAATGCTTTAAAAATTCATCTCTCCATGTCATATTCAGTGCTTCCTGAAGTTATGGCACAGACTTCAACTGAAATCTGTTTTTTACAAATGCCAACATGCTGGTGCAAAAATCATTCTTAAGACATAGTCACTACTAAGAAATATTCAGCTTATTTCAAGAGTAGCAAGTTAAGTGTTTTTCATTGGCTCTACCTCAAGGCACTAGGTACTATTGTTGAAATTTTGCAGTTCCTACATAAGGAAAGAACACGGTTTCAAGTAATTAAAGCTAAGCCTCTTGCAGTTGAAAATTCAGTGGTCTCTCCTGAATGTACATTACATTTTCTTAAAGAAAAAACATGAAGAACATCACCTCCTGGAATTTAAAAACAAAAGTTATCAACAAAATGTTCCTGGGAAAGTCATTGTCCTATTAGTGTTGGGAGGATTACTCAGAAGCTGATACTTGCTGTTTACAGTGTCCATAAAATGTATTTTTATAAGAAGTTCCTTTCCATCTTTATAGAAGTTCCAAGTAGTATTAAAATTACTAGATTGCATGATACAGCCCCACCTACCTCAAAAACTCTTCCTCTTATTTTACCCAACACGGAGTGTTTAAGTTCAGGGGCTCGCAGACCTGTCAGCGGTGCTACGCGCCCGGCACTCGGGATACAGCACCATTCCCAACGAAAGCATCTCCACGGCAGTGAGCAGTAGTTGGCACAAATCAGCAGTTGCTGCAGCTAAACTGTAGGTGTGGCAGCTGCATCTCCTCACCCACTGCTCTACTTCTAGCAGCTGCTGTGAGCGCGGCAGCACGGTTGAGACCTGCATTTGCTGCTCAGGACCAGGGTGAAGATCTGCTCCCAGTGTCAACTGAGCATCGCTCTCATCAGGGAAGCGAAGCTCTCTGCAGGCAGCCAGGAGGCAGGGTTTGGCTCGGATTTGTGAGGCTAGGGAAGATGACTACAGGTACAGCTCCATGATGGAGTAAGAGGACATAGGTTAAATGACAACAGGAGAGGCTACATGACAAATGGTGCATGGTAAGGGGGAGGGGGAAAAGCAGAACAAAGGTTCATCTTCCATACTCAGGCAGCTGTAGCCACTGCCATTAATCACAGCACCCACCTCTACCACAAGTAGATGTGCTACTGCTACCAACACAGTATTCTACCAGAACATCTGAAGTTACAGATTCCATTTCAGACAATCCATTCTTGCATAAAATATGCATCAAAACAAGCCAATTATATACTGAAAGTTCATTAAATGCCAGCATCGCCTCTCTCCCCACATAGAAGCTAAGTAGGCCAATTACAAATAGATGAGGAGGTGAGTTTAATTCCCCTGCATGGAAGGGCATGTGTAAAGCCTTGCTTATGCAGAGAGTGTAGAAAAACGTTGACAGATTACAATCAATAACATTTATTGTAAAATTTCGTATGTAGGATGATCAGTGGGGGGAGGAGTGCAGTGTGTGTCTACACACAACATGGACACATGGGACAACACCATCTTGACTTGAAAAGTCAAGAGGGGCTTTCCTTGCTTTGCAGCCTACCAAGGAGACAAAGAAGAGTCTGTGTTATTTCTCTAAGTAGCCTTCTTGGCATTTTTTCTGGAATTACTATGTTCATAACAGTATATGCTCATAAAAGCATCTGCTTTAGTAGGTGAGGTGGTAGCATGAAGAAGCAATGCCAAAAATAAAAAGAGCAGAGCCTTCTCTGTTAATCACTACATATTTAAGTGTGTTAGATGAGCTAATAAAAATACTTTGTGTCAGTGAAAATACAGAACTAGAAGATGAAAGCAAGCACAAATACCAAAACAAAGATCCTTGAACATCATTTATTTAGAAAGAAGTAGAAGCTTGAAGAAAATAATTTCCAAATTCTAAGAAACACTTGTATGCTTTACAATTTCCAGACAATTTGGGTGTGAGTTACACTATCCCACATTAACTATTTTCATCTTTCAAGAGTCTGCCATAAAAAACCAACTCTGCAAAAGATGCCTTTTAAACTATCAGCCAATTTTCTCATCTAAGTACTAAAAAAGTTTAGTTGTGATTTTAGGTTTAAGACACAGCATATTACACTGCTTTGAGATTTCATACATGCATGCATACTTTTCAGTGCTGGTTTTAAATGTCTCTTCAGTTAAGAAGGGCCCGGACAATTTCTTTTAAAAAGGTACACACTACAAGGTTCACATTTAAAACCTATCTATCTAGGTCTGAACCTTAGCTGGTACTTTTCACCAGAACTCTGGAACAGAGAGCTGTCCAAAACAAAGACAAATAATCAAGAAAGCTTAAGAGTTCTATATCTTTAAAGTCTTGCAGCACACATTTTCTCCTAACTCTGATTTGGCCCTATTTCCTTGTTTAGTTTTTATAAAACAAACTGGAAGAAATTATGAACTTCCCCAAGATAGGCAAGTGTAGCAGGGACACAGAGGCAACATGCTGAAAAGAAAAGAAAACATCTGTATTTCCTTCCCATTCTCTTCCACCTGAAATAAATTCTTTGGCTGCAGTTTGTCTTCTTTTCTGGAAGCATTTACACAGTATCTAATGCTATCCACCACCATGACTACCCCTGGGGCTTTTATGAGGGTGGGAACAATCAGTATAAGAATTACTAGGGACATCAAAGAGACAAAACATTTATTGAAGAGGGAAGAGGAAGAGAGAGTGTGAGGTAACGAGGGTCCTACTGTATTTACCTTATGTGCCAAGCATGTGGACAGCAATAAAAACCATGTAGGGAGCAATTTTGGTCAGAGAAAGAACACGGCAGCCTAATGGGAGGCCTTTGTTCTTCAAAAGGGTCTCCTTTTCCCCTTTTGTGCTTCACTTAATTCATGGCATCTGAGCTGCTCTTGAACTTGACAGACAGAGAGGAGGAGGGGGGAGAGATGGAGAAAGGGGGAGACAGAGACACAAAGAAAGAAAAAAGAAAAAAGGACTTCAAAGAGTTCTCCTTTGAAAATTCAGTTGTGCTGTATGCATTGCTGAAGGTTTCAGATTCAAAAAAAGGGCAAAAAACATTCCATATAATTTCATCATGGGGATAAATTGTCCAGTGCTCTTATTAAGAAAACCAGAAGAAAGGAACAGAACAAAAAATTTTTTAAAAAACCCCAACTCTATCTGAGCTAAGGAATATAAATAAAACAGAATTAGTCCCCCGGGCGCTTTTTATTTATTTTCGCGTTAAAGCTTATTCTCAATGGATCCAAATACATTTATCACAACCTTATCAAAAACATCTGGCTTGCAGTAGTCACCTGCGAAGGCGTGCGTTTCCCGGGGAGCGCCAGCCGCACGCCCAGCGCAGCGACCCCTGCCCGGCCAGCGGCGGGAGAGCAGCGGGGCGGCCAGCGCCACCTGCGGGCCGAGCCCACCGCGCAGCCCCCGCCCCGCGTCCGGCCCGGGGCCCCCGCTTCCCCAACAAGTCAATCAATAAATGTATATGTATCTATGTATGTATGTTCTTTAGCGTTGCTTACAGCGAGAACCAACGCACATGAAGGCTTCAGAAGTCGGACCGCGGCTTGAGCTTGGTCAGTTAAAGAGAAAGCAGGGGGGTGTTATCTGAGCCCGGCTTCCCCAATCCGCTGCCCCCCTCTCTCAGCCGCCCGAGCGCGCTCCAATCGCTCGCTGCCTGTCGGCAGTTAATATCAGCTCTCCTAATATATTCGGCTTTTCGCCCTCTTTAAATATCCATGCCACGGGCAGTATTTATATGAAATAATTCATAACTGCGGGCTGCGCTTTGCTCAAGCGTCCCTTTCTGCCCGCTCGCCCACCTCCTCCCCTCGGCACCGCGCACCAGCTACTTACACATAATTTATATATTCCTTTGTGGATTTTTATCTACGGTAGACATTTACCTATGAAAACGTTTGCCAATAGCTGCTGGAATAAAACATGAGACTGCAAAACATAAAGATATTTATGTGTCAATACCACAATAAATTATTAATAATTGTTTTAAAGTTAATTCAATAAAAGATTTTTAAAGCGTAAGGATCTCAAGCTGTCCCTTATGGACAATTAACCTGTCTCCTTCCTGATTTACATATTGGGACAACGTAAGTGTCTACCTATTGCATACTAGTTTCAGAGTATTTCTGAAAGTAACAGCAGATCCATAATGTAACTTTCCTAGTTGATAATGTTCTTCTCATCACCTGACTATTCTGATCTGAGAACTGCTTTTTATTTCATCTCAACAAAGAAGGTACCCAAACCAAAAAATGTTAGATTCATCCCATAACTTAAAACACTCTTCTTTCTTTTTCAAGTAGTACTAGAAGGTATATCCATTTTTAAATATACATATTGTAATGAGCCTTCGCAAGGTTAATTTTATTCAAAGGTCCAAAGGCACAATTAGACTATGCAAGTTGTTTACAAATGGATGCTTATAAACTGACAAGCAACTAAGTCTCCACAGACCCGCAGCACAGCCACTGACATAGCAGAGTTTAGTTGTCACTGTGCTTTACAGAGGTTTCTGTCACACCCCGGCAGCATATTTACAACCTATTATGCTACCTGTAAGGTAGCCTGGGAAACACCATGCAGTGAAACTGGTAGAAATGTTTCTTTATCACAAGCTTGTTTTCTGTTATTAAGAGCTGTGTTTTCTGAAGTAATTGTGGTGGTGGTTTGCTTTTGGCTTTTTTTAAATATGGGGGAGTTCCACTGGAGAGAATTACAGAACCTATAACTATTACATCAACTTTACAAGCTAGACAATGTATTTGAGATTACAGATACTGAGTAGAAGCAAAAAAGATGGAAATAAAGAGCTTAGAGAGCAATTTAAATAATTGAAGATAAAAATTCAATCTGTTTTGTTCACTAGGAGTGTCTCTCAGAATTAATTAAATTTATAAAACTCTTTGAATACTGACAGTGTTGCAGCCACACAACAGCACTTCTAATTATAGAAATACAAAACATTTAAGACCATTATTAACACAATTTTAGTTAAGAGTAGAATAGCTGAATCCAAAGATTCTGCTGCCTTCTCTTTGAATTTGTTCGCCCCCACACTTGTTTCATTGCAAGAGGAAGCTTACCTTTGCCACCCAAAAGTCTCACACATACCTGAAGGGAACTGCAATCACAAGAATCTGGTGATGCTGGACAGCACTTAAGCTCCTATAGCTGGCAAAGCAAATATATTAATGACTACAAAGACTTCTGGCTGCTTCTGAGAATTCTCATATATCTTAACACACACACACTAACATGTTAAAATTACTTTTATCCTGCCAAAACTCAGCATTTTTACTGTCTTAAATATGCCATTCGGCAAACACTGCCTTGTCTGGTAATTTTTCGTATGTCATGTTTGACTAAAGCTCTTCTTACGTTTGGGAGATTTTTGAGGATGGGCATTAACTCTTCAATGCTCATTACAAGAGTTCATCTTAGTGTCTTCTTAGAACACTCATAAACCCCCTCTCCTCCCTGGCTCAGTTTCGTGGAACTCACAGAAAAAAAATTGTAAGTACATCTGCTTTTCTGTCAAATTGGTCAAAATCAACCAAATGATTAGAAAGTTGGTCAGGGAACTGGAAACAAAAGACACACCACTACTTAAGAAACAAAGTTAAAAACTAACATTTTCCTGTAATAGGAGATTCAATCTGCATAAAACCTTTCTTCTTCTGACCTAAGCCTAACAGTTCCAACAGCCAACTTCTGAAAATCCTAGACCAAAACAAAAATGAATAAGAAAGTAGCAGTACACAGAAGAATGTTTCAAGTACACAGAAGAAAATACCAAACACCAAACAACTAATATCTATCACAGTGATACTGACTGACAGAAGACTCAAACCACTCCTTCAGTAGACTGGTCCTGAATCATTTTATCACATGCACACTGGAGAACAAGGTGTTAAGCACAGCTTCAGAAGAAAAGACACTTCTGGAGTGCAGCTATCACTTCATATTTGGGGCAACAAGCAGATTATAGTCATACACCATACTTGAACCAGTCATTGAGAAATAGTTTATAAAGCAACCCAAATAAAATATACTGCATTAATCCAACATACAGATCACAAAAGAGAAGTCATTCATCATGACACTGACTGGAGGCAGCAGCTGTATTATTTTAAAGTTAAAAAGAAATCTCATCTGTTTATTTTGTTAGTGCAGCTTCCAGGCATATGCTCACTTAGCTTTCAGTCAGGGAATATGTATATTGTATAAATAGCTTTCATACAGTCTTCCTTCTCCTGTGATGTGCACAGCAATCCAATCACCTGTCTACTTAGAAGCTTTCTATTCTAGAAGTCACTATGTAGATTACGCATTTTATCTTAAACTACTTATTTCCTTTAATTGTGTATGCCTACTGGGAATACTTCAGAAAATGCCTCCAGGAATGTTGCCATGCTACCAAAACCAGGTAATTGCTCTGTTTGGGGTTGAGGTTTTTTTTATTTTACTTTAAGATACATCAGATTTCAGGGCTACACTAGACCCACAGTAAACATCAAAAACCCTTATAATAATAATTATAAACATAATCCCTCCACATTGTCACCTTCTTTTTACTTTACTTTTACTTCTTTTCTAATCAAACCACAACCCCAAAAAGATGACCAAATATGAACTCTAGGATTCTACTGCTGTCTGTAGAAAAAGCAAAGCTACGAAACCAAAGCAGAATTGGAAGCAATCGGGCAAAACATTTATTAATTCCAAATATATTAGTAAAGTATCTGATTGTGTCTTTAGAGAGAACTTCAAGCAGACCAGAAACAGCACCACTACAAACTTAATTAAATACAGGGTTGGTTTATTTTTTTACATAAAGTTCTTGACTTTCTATCCTCTCCTGATGTCTCTACACTTGACCTTACTACTAACACTTGCCAAACAGGTGGCAGCAAGAATCAAGCTACAAGAAGCTTGGTGGTGGATGGGTGGCAGCAGAAGTAAAAGGCACACTGGATGGAAATGGAAACAAGAGAACCTCATTGTTCAGCAACAACCAACATCACTAAAAAAATCACCACAAAACTGAAGGCCTAATACTGGTGCCACAGTTCCTCAGAACAGATAAGCCAGGCTCTGAGTTAGCTGCACAAAGATGATGTGAAGGGACAAGATTTCCCCAAAGAGCAAACACTCCCACTGCTTCCCTCTGTCAGGCAGTTACTATGTCGTATCAAGGGAACTGATTCCCCTAGCAGGGAGGAAAAGCAACCCTGAATAGGACAGATTTCTATTCAATCAATTAAAGCACCTATATTTTAATTATTTCACAATACAGAACCCTCAACTTGGTATAAAAAGGCCCTGTAACATGGCAAATTCTACCACTGTTAACCTTAAGTACCCCTAGATATTCATATGCATGCCTGCGTCAAACAGTTTACCTGATAGGTGGCATGCATACACGCCTTTGCCACCCGCTCTCACTACACTTTCATATAAAACAGTATGTTCCATGGAGGTAGATTTGGTGGATATAATCTGTCCTTTTTTGCAGCTCAACAGAAGCATGCTTACACTTTATCTACCTATTTCCATTTTCTGACACTTTATTAATTAGGAAGTCCTGAATGATCCTGAGACTCTGTAGCAATATTAAACCAGTTTAATTACTACTTCTTCCAAGATTTGCCAGTTCAAAAGTCAATTAAGAAAAGTGTGGTCAAACAAGCAGTGAACAGCTATTCCCATCTTTGCAACTTTCTCCTTAAGGTAAGAGTGACTCCTAAAGAAGAACATGCTGCCCAAGCAGCTCAGCTTTTATTAAGATGCATATTCTTATCCAGAGACAGGCTTGCTACTGATAGTGAGGAAGCAGGAATACACAGGGCAGTTACTCTATCCGTTATCCCTAAGCCAACAGTGCCACCCACCTCCAGCTTCATGAGCTGTAAACCCGCCCCCCTTTTCTTCTGGCCTCCCCATCCTTCTCAGAGCAGCTGTTGCTACTGTTTGAATGATACACTACCGCTTACAAAACCATAGGATTAGATAGCACTGTACTCCAAATAAGGTAAAGTTTGGTCCACATAGAGTACAACTTGAAGTCTCAAACTCTGCTGAGGTGTTTACGGAAGCTTCTCAAATCAGATAAGGCAGAAAAACAAGGAACCACGTCTTTATCCTAAACAGTCAGATGAAGTTTATGAAAAAAGCAGCCTTGAGACCTATGGCTTCAGCGTAATCCAAAAGCTTCAGTTACACGGTGCTATAAAAACTATATATTGTTTTACCACATCTTGATAACAACACATTCTATTTTTTATACTGGAAGAACACAATCTCTCTGACACCTCCTTTAAAATTACTCTACCAGAAGAGTCTACCTCTTGTCTTGGCATGACACAACTTCCATGGCAACTAAAAACACCCTTCATGCTTATTTTAGAAAAGCCAGGAGACTCATAAAGGAAACTAGAGTAGAGGGAACAACTTCCCTCATGACAAGGCTTTGTGCATCGTGCACTAATGGGTATTTAAACAAAGACTGACTCATTTCCTCTCAATTTATTCAATCTTATTTTACTATACTGAAATGGCAATAGCAAACATTTGACATCACCTTCTTTTAAATGGCAACTGATTAAGATAACACAGATACATGATTATTACTCCATGAAAGCAGCAGCTCATACCATGCAGTTTAGAAATGCCACCTAGCAATAGTGTTCTTTAAGTCCTTCTGACAATTGCTTACCTTTTTCAGTGCACTTTTGGTGTCTCCTTACTTAGCTGTACCCATGTATTAGTAACTGATTTGGGTTAATAACGAAAGATGCTTTTAAGAGCATTCACTATTAATTCACTCAGAAAAGCATTCGGCTACAATAGCTTTTCTATCTGTATGGCATTTCTTTTTCAGGGAGCTGACGTAACAGAACCAAAGCTCTCTTGGTAGCCATACTTTTCTATTCTTACCAATTCCTATTTTTGAGAATTCAAAACACAAAGATTTCTGTCATCAGTGCTGGATTACTACATCTGTGATCTTTAAGTGTTAGCGAGCTCCAAAATATCCAAGAGAACTATCCAAAGCTAACTGAATAGCACAATGCATATATTTGACAGCAATCAGAAGACCAAAGCCTGAACAGACAAGTGCAATAAAAGCCAAATGCTACAAAGGGTTATTGTAGCTTGAATAACACTCTGTGAAAACTACAAATTGAATATTGAATAACATAAAGCAGACTGGGGATTCAGAGGGAAAAAAAATCCAAACCTAAAAATTAAGTTCAATACATTAGCTATTTCTTGGGCAGGAAAAATATAAGAACATACATTTGTGTACTGAGGCATACCCGGTCAGGAGTATCTTTTATCAGTGGGACAACATTAGGGATTACTTATTCAAGCAATATTTAATCGAAATATATGGGGAGGAGGGGGAAAACCTATTATCAATTATTGTGTATTTATTCAGTGTGTTTAATTATCACAAAAATATATATAAACCATGAAAACCTCAGGCATCCAACAAGGTAGGGAAGATTTTTGTTATCTAGGGCTTTAATTTTTTTGTGTGTGTTTGATCAGTCAGCTGCTTTTTGTTTGTTTGGGTTGTTTTTTTTCACCCGAAGGAAGCAAAAGCAAATCACAAACCAGCAACTAGAGAAACTGGGGAAAGCTTGGAAATTTGCCCAAGATATCATTTGGAGACAGTATAAATCAGGGGAAAACCTCAGTTCTCTGAACTCACATTAACATATTTAAAAGCAGCAGACTAATTTTATTTGGTAATCAACACTTATTTTAAGGATGTTATTCCATTTAAAGTTTTGCTTTGCTATGGAATCCAGCATCTCAAGGTTTCCTTTGCTCTGTCACACAAGTTTGTTGCTAAAACAATGTGGCACACCAATACATATCCTGTACCTTATTTCTTCGCTCCTCAGTTAACAGCATCGTATTTTTCCCGCTGAACTTGTTTTCTTATTTCCTATCTCGTTTACAATATCCCAAACCCTAACCAGCGAGAACATTATTTCTACGAAATACCTTTATCTGAATATTCGCAAAGTAACCACATGCAACCTTAACGTAGGGAAGGAACGGCACCGCCTCAGGGCAGAATTTTCTTGGAGGGAAAAGGGGAAAAGCTGTTAGTACTTATGAAGCAAACCTCCTCAAGGAATTTCAGTTCACAGGAAAGAATCCCTAACCAACAATAAAATTAAAATTTGGTGATGATGGCTAGAAGCCGAGAGCAGCGATGCTCCTGCAATAAGCAGTACCTCTCCCTTGCTGGCTCCAAGATCAAAGCTCAGAGACCTGGAAGCCTCTGACTTGGAAAGCAGAAAGACAACGCAAGACCTTTGGTTTATTATGTTGCTTTGAAAGACTGAATAAAACTCCTGATTTGGAAAAGATAACATTCAGCCTCTTTTCATGGCTAGTACTGTTGTATAGTGCTACAAAGGAATCTCTAATGGTCCTCATTCACACCCTAGCCGTTTCTTTTCTCCCATTCATATCGATCCTCAAGTTTCACCAGAATCCTGACAGACATGCCTTTCCCCAAGGTCTACATGCACAAATAAGTGTTTAACTATCAATGAATAATAATAGTAATGATTAATAGTAGCATTCCTAGATCCTCAGACTGTCATGATGTAATTAATTTGAAATATTATGGCTAAAAATACATTCTCCTTCCAGGTGAAGAGCAACCGTGTACTTCATATTGTTGCTGGATTAGACCTCTTCATTTCATAGCGCTGGAAGAAGAAGCTGTTTAAGCTTTATAGTAACAAGTTCCCCATTCTGGAACGAAACAAAGTAACTGGAGCTATGGCTATGTCATAAAAGGACAATTCTGAAAGGGTTAAATCCCGACAATCTCGGACTGAGACCCTACTGTGATACACAAAAGCTTTACTACAATACCTAATGGATCACTACCTCTTCAGGAAAACCTCCAGAAGATAAAAGACACTTGGCCAGGAAATATTTTTGAGTATTTTATGTGTGGATTACTAACCTGTTGCAAACATTAACAGTTATTATCATTTGTGTTATTGTAGTAAGTACTGCTCTCAGTTGTGTTAAAAGAATGATGGTAAAAATCTGTCTCAGGTAAGGGTTAATCTAGAGACTGGGGAATATATGGCTCCACTAAAGAACAAAGATGACACTTATACCCATACATCGGCCAATAAAAACATATAAGTGGTTGAGTTGTGACTCAGGTCACAGGGTGCAATGTAAGCATTGTCCGGCTCAGGGTTCATCAACAGGTTTCGGTAACGTCTACTGCACCGGGCGATTGGGGAAAGGGTGGGGATGTAAAAGCAACTCAGCCCTGGATTGCCTTGGGCCCTGTCTCAGCAGAGACGACCCATGGGGAGCTGTGTAAATAGCTCAAACCTGAGTTGTCCCGTAAACGGAGACTAAAGGGGGAAGTGTTGCATAATTCAAAGAATGAAACCCGGGTTGAGGCTTGAATTCCTCCAACAGATAATATGCCCAATCAAACCACTATTCAGCTGACTAAAAGTCAAGCCAGAGGGTTTCCATTTGGCTTCAGTGGGCCCAGACAATACAAAAGATATGCAAAAAGATAGGGCATACAGTAGTGAAGCTCACCCATGAATAACTAAAGATAAGGGGGAACACTGCTAAAGACAAGCACCCCAGGTGGTATCACCCACTCAGACACATTCCTGCCTGCTGTAACTTAGAGCAGGGAATCCGGGGCTGCAGAATGGCCATGGCTATATATGGCAGACAAAGGAAGCCCAAAGTTCAACTAGCAGATAGTGTGAGGAAGACCATGGACTACCACTGGAGGCTGAAAAGACCCTCATCCTAATTGTACTGTGCATGACTGGACTATGTAAATGAAAGCAGAGAACTCATACATGTAAGACTACCCTTTTCAGGAAATTTGATTAATAGATATGATATTTTTGTAAAGGTACTGATGTGCTTTGCTAACCCACTGGAGCACTCATGGCAGAATTATTCCCAGTGCTGCCTAGCACTGTATCAAAGAATGCCTGCTTAGTAACAAACTAGTTGTTACTGACTTCTCAGAAAACTGTCCCAACTGTGGGTTCAGTTCCAACTGTGTTGTTCCAATTCTTTACCTTGAGATATCATTTCCCCTCTGATGCCGTTGAACAGTACACTAAATATTTGCTGTATAGGGGTATGCAGTCTTTCCACAGAACAGCTGGCACTCCATCAAATGGAAGAAGAGTTCAGAAGCTACTCATGTCTTCTCCTTTGCACATGAGGATTATTGATTATGGTAGCCTTGAGATAGAACAGCAGGCACCAAGAGCTGGGCTGTCAGAAGGAAGGTTAGAAAGTACCGTATCATTTCTCAAGATCTGCCCATTCAGTTTTACCTGGAATTGAAGCATGCTGTACTGGTAACACCCCTAACGAGCAGAGCACATACTTCCAGCCTTACCTTCACATTCAAGACTTCAGGAAGGTAGAGCATACCTTTGAATTGCTACTCAACTGAAAGGTCATCTAGCTGCCCTAATCTGAAAACCAGAGGAAAGGTATTTCAAAATTACTGTTTTGAATATCAAATGCCCCATTTTGCAGCAAAGGCATAGGAAAATCTGTTTCTAGTGAAAATCTAAATCTTGGCACTCAACTTTGTCAGCTTTGCACTGTGCTGCCAGTTTGCAATCCCAACTTGCAATGCATTTACAAACTATATTCCTACAGAGACTTTCCAACGGCAGAAAACTTCCTTGCCAGAACACCATAAATACAAAATAGGCTTTTATTACTGTAAACTTGGGCTACCTTTTCAAGTCAAACAATCATAAGACTTTATATGCCAAACATTTGTTTCTGCTCACTGGAAGCATCAATGCTACAAGCAGTTTGGCTAGCACTGTTGTGGTTTTTCTCTTGAGTCTCTAACAGTATCATTTATCCTTATCTGACCAACCTGCATCTCAAGAACTTTTGTGTATCTAAAAGTAACACAAGCTGTTATGCATCTTCCTGTCCCAATACCCATTTCAAAAGATTTTTACTCAGTTTAAGTAGAACACACATCAATGTTGCTGCTCAAAGTCATCAAAAATACTGTTTTTAGGAAAAGAAACTATATACATGAAGGCCATCATCTGCCTTAACCACCCAATGACTCATAAAAATCAGGGTTGCCTAGCAGAAGTGTTGTCCCAGTGTTGTCAAAGTGGACCCTATTAAAACCTACAAAGTTGAGTCACTCCAAATAGAATACAAGTATCCTATAATTGGAAACAAGCTTTCCTGGTACTTTTTAGAGAAAACAAGGTATTTCAAGCAAAGAATTTATCCAGGTATTCTGATCTAGCACTGTTCCACTCTCTTCAAGATCATAGGCAAAAAGAGTCAATGAGTTTTAGGACCAAAGAGCAAGGTCAGGAGCTAGTCACTTCAGATACAAAGTTTTTCATCTATGATCCTGCAAGCTGCGATTGTTAATGACTTTCTCATTCCTGCTCTACAGGTCTTGAGGAGAAAGAAGAAAGGAAAAAAATTACCAACACCCCTGGTAGAAACATTTTCACAGGAAAAAGATTTTTAAAAAAGGGAGGAATCCACACCAAAATATTCAAATGTTTATTCAAATTTGATCAATGCCACCTCCCACTCCCCAGCTACCAAAAGAAAACAGTAATTGAAACCTAGCAATACATATCTCACTCCAGCTTTTTATTCACAGGGTGGACTGGAGTGCCCTTGTGCAGGTACTACTCTGTCCTGAGCACCCTGCAAACACTTGGCATAGCTTGCTTTTTTTTGCTTTCAATTTGCTTGGGCTTCAGGGGGAAAAAAGGGGGGGGATTAATATATTTCTAAACAGATCGTTAAAATTAATTAACCAAAAATAAGGTCAGAAGGGGGCGGGGGTGAAGCAAAACTGAATAGAATCAGAGATTGTGTCAACCAAACTAGGTTTGCGTCACAGGACAAACCTCAGAGGAAAGCCATCAAAAGAGGAATTACATTTCTATGGTAAAGATGAGGGGTGAACATGAGAGAAAAATGAGAGGAAAGCTGTGTAAGGTTTCACTCATACAAGCAAAAAAAAAAAAAAATCCATGTCTATTCTTCCCCCTCAGAAAGGCTATAAAGAATAAAATACTCCAGCTGTTAATTTTAAGATGGCTTTGCTTTCCTTTTTCTTTTTGGAACTTGAAAAGCGATTTCAAACCAGTTCTTACTGTTTCCTCCCCTCATTAGAAAATTCTGATCACACAACTAAAAGCACTGACACCTGGATGAACTGAACTGCTTGCCAGTGTTACAGCAGGAAGAAAAGAGGAGGAGAATTCATCAATTGCACTACTGAATATGAGTTCATTTATAGAGAAAAAATGCGCATCTTATTGAATGAAAGCAGTATGAAATGAAAACGCCTCTGCAGCAGCACATCGCACTAGTATTTAAACAGTTGAGAGTTCAGGATATCTTTTTTAAATAAGAAAAGGCAAGAAATCCAATACATCTTCTCAAGCAAAGGGTCTAGAACTGAAAATATCAGACATCCACGTTCTTCCTAAAAAGAACATCATCTCTCTGTTGTAGACACTGCACAAATTAAAATGCAAACTCACTGAGCTCAACCAGTTCAGCTGTACAGCCTCTAGATTTTAATTCATTCTGAATCAAAGCAAAGAACTAATGTAAGGGATGTGCATTTAGAAAAATATGATGGTAAAGGGAATTCCTTTATCTCAAAAGAGATCTGTCACACACACAAGCTCTACATGCTCTCAGAACTGAAATCATCCCCAGAAATCACATATGGAACCTTGTGATCCTCTCAGAGCCCAATAAATGCTGTTATCTCTGCCATATGGCTTGTAGACCAATGTTTTAAGAAAACATTTCAAGGATACTTCTCTTCATTCTGACTAGGTATCAACCTTATACGTTTATTATCCTCATCTTACAATTAATTATTGTTGTTGACATATGAAAGATAGTATTTATTGTAACCAACATTTTCTTGTACTCAATCAATGCTACATGAGAAGCAGAAGCTAATGCAAACACCACAAATCTGGGGAGCCAGATGAAACATCAGACTCTGCATCAAATCTTGAGGCTGTGTTACTTGAACACTGAACTTACTCCAGTTGTTCATTTTTAATTACATGCATTAATAAATATCTGAATGACAAAAGAACAAGTCCAGGGACCCTAAGATTTCTTTTGCAGTTTGTGACTTTTCTTTCAAGAAGCATTTACCCTGGCAATACTTTGCAGTTACAACCAGGCAAGTATCTCTATCTACGACACCACAAACACAGGTGTGAAGTTCACCCCACACAATATACTATTTATAAAGAATATGAGGAGTATTCTTTTCCTACACGGCTGTTCTTTTCCTGCTTTACCTTTCTCCAAACACTTTCTGATGGCTTATTCACCTGCCTTTGTGTTTCTCCCTTTCTCTCAAATCTTTTCTCCACCATAGCAGGCAACACAAGCATATGTGTTTGGTAAGCAAGGAATCTTAAGCAAGACATCGAAAAGAAAAGGGTGTAAAAATAGCTCCTTTCCCAAGCCCCCAAACCCCAAATTATCTAGACAGCAAAACCAGAAACCAACAAGTTTAATCACAAAAGCTGTTAAGATTACTGAAATTAGCCTTTCCTTCTCTCAATTTACTACAGAGGCACCCTACATTTTGCTGCAAACACAGTATATTAAAAAACTGGATTACCTAACATCGTTAAATGGGGCCATCTTATACAAAGCTATCACCAGTGGTTTTCATTTGCAGTAACACCAAGCACAGACTCATCTTTGAAAGTTCACACAGATGTGCTGAGTATGCATGGTAATCTGCATTATTAGGAGCACTGCTTCGTGCCTTCTATCTGGAACAAAAGTCAAACTTGACCACCTCAGCCACCTCCAACACTAACTGTAGGGGGAGACTCAGTAGGTTTACATTAGTTAAGGACATGTTCATAAAGCTTGGGAGAGGACTGGGGGACGGACACAAGACAGGACACAAACGACACCGTTAACCTGCTTTTATATTTATTTATTTATTTATACTTATACAGGCAACTTTATCAATCTTCTGGTTAATGAGGCATTTATTTTATTTTTAAAACATAATTTGTGTTAATGGGAAAATTATTTCACAAAGTTCACATTTGTTTTTAAAGAGAAATTGAGGAGTCTGAAATACGTTTACTCCAACACCATTTACATAACAGCCTTGAAAATTCCAAAAGGGCTATAACAAACCTTCACCTTTTCTCTCTATTCAAGCGGAACAGATTACTTCAAGTTTTTTGTGCCTTAAGTACAGCACCTCCTACTGTGCTCTGGTACAAAATAATATGCAGTAACACATGTAAGACATGGTAACACAGTACTTTAACCTGTAATGGTATGTTTCTGTTTCAGTAACATCACAACTTAGTGCCAAAAGGACAGGAAAGTTCTTCATCAATGAACTGCTGAAAAAGACTGTACTTTTTGAAGAAAATACACTGGATTTCTAGATTGCTGTGTGCAAGGTAATGCTTCACTATTAAAGCAGGCACAGTAATCTCCCAAACTGATGATTTGATGTCTGTAATTTAATGATTACTGTTGAAACATGATTCATTTTATTATCGATTCATTTAACGCCAATATAGCAAGCAAGAAGAAACAATAGTTGAGGTCACCATGAAAAAGCCCTCATGTAGCACAGATGCTGGCAGTTAATATGAGTTGAAAAGTTATGTGCTGAAGTACAACCAGGGTATTGCATCTGCAACTAAAAAAATGTCAGAGATTGCTCTAGCAGTAATACATGAAACGAGGAAGTGACAATTTTTTTTGCTTTCCCAACAAGGGGAGGGAGAAGGCATTTTTATTGTCATAGCACTTCCAGCAAGTTGGTATTAAAAAGGAGATTTCATGCCAAAGTCGGCTGTTTAATCAGATAAAGAAGGCTTTCCTATTTCCCATTGTATAGATCAAGTTGGCTACAGGAGCCACACAGAGCTTTGAGTAGCACATTTTTTTTTTGTGAGGGCTGTATCGTTTTGATCATAGCGAAGCACAAGGACTGCTGGGTAATCTGAATCAGAGCTGCAGAAAAAGGGAGCCAGGCAGCCTGCTGAGGGCAAGATAACCATGTCACCCCAGCCTCCCACAGACCTCCCAGTCATGGTCCTAGGTGCGGCAGGGAAATCACCCATCCCCATTTACAAATTTGTCATGGAAGTTTTTCACTTGGCTCCCAATTAACACAGTATGCTTTCTCCAAAGCTCACCTATAACTATTTTAGTGCATGCCTGTTAAGGCCAGCCCCCCTGTACTTATGATGATCATCCTCATTGCTTTCAAAACATGAAATTTCAAACCCTTACTGCTTTGAAAGGTGATATATAGAATTTTATATATAGGTCTTTGTAAGAGATGCAGCAATTTATGAAGCCAATAAAACCTTGTCCTCTAAAGATAGCTTTTATTAGAGGACAGGACATGTCTAGCGAGGTCTCCTCTACCTGTGATGCTGTTCAGAGCCTTCCCCAGCAGACTGGAAGCAGCAAAGAACTGGTGGGTTAGGTCACCTGATATTCAGAATGATGACAGGTGAACCTGTTGATAGGTTAATAGGTCAGAAGGGACCCCTGAACAAGACCAAGTCTAGAAGCACAGCTTTTTACCAGGTACTGTCCCTGAAACACCTGATATTTCCAGCCTCCTAACCTTTCCACAGTAGCAAGCAGCCTTTCAAGCTTCCAATTTCTTCTGTTAACTCCTCTTTCACACAACCTGATTCTGAACCAAATTTGGTTCTGGGCTGCAAAGTAGGTACTACAAAGTGACCCATCCAAGCATTTTTAACTCTTTTCACTGAAATCCTGTTGAAACTACTGACCTGGAAATGTCTCCAAAGCTGCACCCAAAAAAGTACCAGAACACCATCATTTGCCCTGGCTCCTAAGCAAACACAAACTCAAGCCACTATGTGCCTCCCTGTATCCTGAAATGCAAGCTAATTACTTTGCCACACTTCCACCAATACTGCCATTCTTTCATGCGCTACCAGCATTGGTAATGACATACAAGATAGATTCTGGTCTCTCTGTATAAACAAAGCATATAGAAGCCTGTAACTACCTGGGTTCTAACCTGTATGTTTAAGTAGATGCACTAACTGAGACAATTCTGATTAGCTTATTTATTTTCTGAGTCCCAGTGGGCAAAAATGAAACTCGTTCTTGTAGGAGAATGTGAAGTGGAATAAAAGACAGCATTGAAGGTTTAGGGTGTTTCATGTAATAATTCTAAATGGAAATAGTTGGTGGGCAGGTAGTGGGTTTATGTTGTTTCTTCCCCCACCCATATCGCCATCCTAATTCTCTTAAATGTTAAGTTTGAAGAAAGTGCAGCAAGACCCTTTCTGATCTGCAGAGAGGCCACATGCCCACCCATTCTCAGAAGAGAGTAAGGGACTCAACGCAGTAAAGCTTATTTATACTTTTCCCATTCCAAGCTTCCTCTCATTTTCACACGCTGCAGTGGAGGTGGTCACTTTTCCTAAGCATTCCAAAAACACTACAGTCCCCTTTCACTCCTTCAGAAGAATTTGCATTGGCAAGGCACCTGCAGTCCAGAGCTTTAAATTCCATGTATTTATTCGGTCTGGTATTAACTGCCCTAATACTATTCCTAAATGCACCACTCATTCACACAAACACTGCTGGGAACAGAATGATCTAATCTCCACGTGACTAAAATGTTAGAGTTTTGAGTTACCAATTTTTCACGCACAGTTATGTCAGTTTGCCATTAAGAAAGCTGTTGGAAGGACTAACAGCTTCATGAGACCTCTAAAGATCACCCAGTCCAACCTTTTGCAGGAAAGGGAACCTATAGAAGATTCTCTAGCACCTTGTTCAATCGCATCTTGAAAAACAAAAGCTTTAGAAAAACCTCAGTGTTCTGAAATGAACAGAAACAAAAAAGCCCACCTAAATCACAAAAGGCTACTCTGAGGATCACATAAACCTAAAGACCAAAATCTTTAGCAATCAAATCCTACCAGTACTCTGCAACTAGTAAAACCTAACCACATGCATCAGCATTATAGTAAGGTAAAAATGTTTACCATTTTGAAAAAGCATTTAGGGAATTTAACATCAATAGCACATTTATGCAGGTTAGAGGAAAAAAAGGTACTAATTCTCAGCACAGCTGTTACCAACATAAGCCAGCAAAACTTCATGCACAGAACCTCAGCAGTTTGGTAAGGGGAACAATACCTACAACAGCAGTTTGCTCCCTGATAGTAGCTCATTAACAAAAACATCTATCACATATTCTTAACACTAGTTGCAACGTGCCAGAATTCAACTTCCATGATATACTTATCATAAATGACAGGCTACACAAAATATTTTTTTCTTTTCTGCAGAAAAACAAGCATAACTTTGATTTTCCATCTTCCTTACAGGCTGTCCATGACATCCTCCCACTTGCTAGTGGGTGCTTTTCATGTCTCCATCTTTCTTCAGAGGAAGAAAAATGTGAAGAGGTCATTTCATTCTAACCTCACCTAAACAGATATAATGTTCAAAACAATTTAATGCAAATGATCGCTGCAGCAGTAAGCTACAGCAAGAAATCAGCACATCCTGCATTTCTCCTGTGTGCTTTCAAACACACAACATGCTTAGGCGCTGCTTATACATAGATAATACCTTTGCCAAAGGTGAAGAACCTTTCACTTGACGAGGCCAAAAAAAAGCCTTACAAAAATACCTCTTTAACATACTCTGCACCAGTCACTGATAATGTCAAGTCAGATGGCCCAGAAGTCGCAGGCAACCTTTGAGTTAAGCCAATAAGTCAGCTCTAAACAGACACACAGTTATGTCAACAAAAGACATGCAGGCTATTTAAACTCAATGTTTTTACTGGCATTTTTACTGGGGCTAAATTTGGAAGTCATATAACTTTTAAAATATAATAAAAATGCTAAAGACTTCTCTGACTATCAAAAGGCAATGGAGGACAGGGTAAGAGTATGCACTGAACAGTCAGCTCTGCTACCTGTGAAACAAAGGTACATAGCCTAGTGATAAATAGAAGTGCTCAGAGAGCAGAAAACAGCTGACCATTTCCCAAAGGCTGATGGGCAGGAAGCTTCTTGGTACCATTTGAGGGTCAAGAAACCCTTGAAAAGAGGCTAAGAAAACATTTCACCTGCTTCAGGCAAGGACTAAGAAAGGCAAGCTAGAATTCAACACATTATTCAGGGAGCAGAGACGTAACAGGATACTGCTACTCACACTTTTCAGTTTCAAATGCACATACATTTCTCTCAGCTGAGAAGAATCACATCTGAGTGACGAAAAAAAAAGAGTATTTTCCTCTTGATTCCTATCAGCAAACTTTTTGGACTAATATAACTGAAACAGGTCCAGATACATAAAAATATAAGGTCTCAAGTTTCCCAGACTGCAGGTGAATTTAAAGGTAAGCAGCAATTAGGTTTACTTTGAGAGAGATCTGTATCATATTAGTCATCATTATCACATAAGTCACAGTATCATGTGTAGATGCTTTTTGCTAGCAAGATCTGAAGAAAACTGAGAATAAAGATAAAACACACTGCAGTGAAGTCACTGTACTGAATTCATGACATCATAATTGTTGTCATGGCAACTGGCTAGTATCAAGCACAGAATACTGCCTTCACTGCAGAATCAAGGAGCACCTGTGCTGCCACAAAAGAAATGTTCTTATTCAAACACAAATCTCGTCACCAACACAGGAAATAAGATATTACTGTAAGTAAATTGCCTTTCCAATACCTCTTATTTTGTTCACCTGGTGAGAGACTTTTTAAACACTCGGTCACACATAAAGAGGTCTGATAAAGTATACACATGACAGAAAGAGTCTAATTGAAAAAATGATGTTTTTCTTCCACAGTGTTCCTCAATTTTTCCAGTACAGAGTAATTCTCTCTGCGCTTTCCTCTCCTATGCTTATGACTGCAATTATATACAACAAACCTCTGTTCACACACAGAGGGCAAAAACCCCAAAGGGAAAAAAACCAAAACCACAAAACAAAACATTTTCCAGTTATTTCAGCAAGCCAGCCAGACATCAAATTGGAACTGTCACACAGCAGCAGAACTAATTGATAAAGAACATATTCCACATTTAGAGACCACAACTCCTTTTGTTTAAGGACTGACCCAGCAGGGCCTTCAAACACCAGTCATGCGTTTTTCATGCACTCACTAAATGCAATGCATCAAATCTGCAGGGCTATGAGAACAGCCCAAGAGTAGCTTTCTTGTAAATAAAAGCATCATCCTTCTCCTCTGAACAGCCCAGGTTTACATGAGGAATATCTGCTATTCCCAGGCTCCTCATCATTCACAAATACAAAAGCTTCAGAAATCACAAATTTTAAAAAAGAAAAAAGAAAGCTAAGCAGTTGACAATTTATCAGGTAATGTTTAGGTTTGTTACTAACAGCTAAGTATTAAATGCACAAATGCCACACTTAATGTTGCAATCTCCAATATTTGTGCACTAAATCAATCAGTATTACGAAGGGGCATGAAGAAAAAAACACCTGAAAATCAACTTCATATCAACCTGCCAAACTTAAAAAAAAAAGTCAGAGCTGTAGGTGAATAATACCAAATAACGTTTCGAAGTTCAACCTTAAAGTTTATTAGCACCAAAGAAATTGTTTCAAAACAGATTTTAACAGACCACACCATATAGAAAAGTACAAATAATGATTGCTTCTTAAAGAGTAATCCATAAACTATTGCTGGACCAGAGAACACTTCCACATAACCATATGTAATTAGTCAATGTGTCTAAACAATTTCAGGATGCATTGATGGGGGTTCTTTTCAGCTTCTGAGAAAACAAAACTGTCCTAGTTACCAATTAAACAGCAGCACCACATTTCTATATTGGCTTTGTGCCTTTGTTGGACACTTTCTCTGCTGCCATCCAACACACTGATTACACCAAAACCACCGGACAGAAGTACTGAAGTAACCTGCCTCTCCAGTCCCCATTCTCTTCATAAAAAGACTGTCTCAATAAATGAGAATTAGACAAAGTAGAGAATGCATATAAAAATAAATGAAGAGTTTCAGATACACAAGATGAGTAGACAGCTGTATCCCATGTTTCTGTTTTCAGTGTTCTCCTAATATTATTTCACACGATCAAAAGTGATGATTGCTACTCCAGTGATGACACCATGAAAATCCCCCGCTTAACCAACCTTCCGCAATATGAAGTGTAGTCAGGAAATTACTGCAGTTGACAACATTCTAAGGAAACTGTTGAGTGTATCAATCTACTCCCCGCCACAGAAAAGTCAAGAAATGAACAATTTTCCACATGTTTTTAAAAACACTAGGAACGTCTGCTGCCTTTGGTGATAACTTGTGTATACAAACGTATTAACTGTCTTCGGTGTAGTAGGATATATGTAACTTCCACAAACACAGAAAACTGAAAGAATTGAGCTGATAAAACCTCAAGCAAGTTACATCAGAAATGCAGAGTTCTCAACTTCCCTGCAATTCTGAGTACAAATTTCTCCAAGTGTATTATACAATACGCAAACCTGTTTGTTATGCAAATACAGGACAAATGGCAATGATATTCCCTTCTTCATTAATAAACACTGCATTTCTAGCTAACCCACACAATATGAAATCACTACTCAGTAAGTAATGAAAAAATACCACTGTGCCTGCAGTTAATTTTGCTTTTTGAAAGACTGACAGATTAACTGATCCCTCAAGCAGCTACCGTGTCTTCTCCGAGTGCACACAGAAAATTATGGATTGTCTCAACACTTTAGAGAGCTTTTTATATAACTTTAAAAATAACTTGTTGAATGAGGTTTTCCCCAACAGTCCTTCTGCTAAGTCTTACCTTTTTTTTATGTTAACAATAGATAGGGGAATGAAAAGATGTTCCACCTTTGTACATGGTATTTTTTCTTACATTATTCATTTGTCAATGTTATAACAGAAGCAACAACTCAAAATTTTCTGCTAGGATCCTTAGATATGCCCACAGGACTTGCAAACCTGACTAGAGACACCACAAAGAAACACTATATGTCCCTCCTGTCTCCCCCAGAAAATCAAGCTGAAAAAGGCTAGGGGGCTTAAGATGTCATGCAACCATTCTAACTCTCCATGCCTTTATTCAAACTCCCATATAGCAAATCCTTTCCACTGTTGCAGAGTTCATCCTCATAGTTACAGAAAAAAAAGTGTATGAGCACTTAAATACAATCCTTTCAATTTAACTGTTAAATTTATAAACAGTTATGTATATATAGTATTAAAATGTGTTACAAAACATAACTGGATCTATTTTCAATTTTAACTATGTTGAGAGAATGATATTAATGAACTTGTTTTTCCCAACACAGGCGTGGTTGAATCCTGTCTCAAGAAGTTTTAGTCCCACTGAACTGAATAATATAAGATGCAACCATGTTGCAACTAGGTTACAAGCTAAATTAAATCATGTCAGAATAAAACACAGAGCTTTTATCTCTCAAAACATTACATTGTAATAATGTAATGAAATAGTCTTGAAAAAATAAGCTCAAAAATTAGACAGATTTCTGTAGTCTACAGCATAATTCTGAAACACACTCTGAAAGACCCTCTTAAAATAAAAGAGAGAATCCACTCAGTTGCAGATCTTTTCCACACAGCTGTAACAGATGCTTAGTTTTTAACACCCACCCTCTTACCTTCACAAAGTGAGGGAACAAAAGGAGCTTCCAGTTCTCTAGTTCCATGGTAGGGAACTAGAAATTCAGAGGAATGACCTTAGAGCAACCCTTTGGTTCTTTTCTAGAGCTAGAAACATTCAGAGCACACAAGGAACATAATCTTTCCTGAACTCTTTTACAGTGCTCCTGAGCACTTTAGGATAGGAAAAGAACCATGTTCAGAACTCAAGGTGGAGTGAGAAGCAAGGGGGAAGGTGATTTTGTTTGAAAGAAACAAAAAGAATCACCATACTGGCTCAGACTCAGGATCCACCTGATCTTCCTCCAACAGCAGTCACAAGCATACACCTAGGAAAGGCTGTAAAAACAGGGCAAGCAGAAGGTAGTTCCTTTGATTACATTCCCAAAAGCCAAGAATTTGCAGCTCAGCACTTGCCTGAGCCAGAGGTGAAGAACAGCAGCACGCACCAGACTGCTTAGCCCTTCGTTGTACAACCTTGCAAACACAGGAGAAAAAAAAGGAAAGAAAAAAAAAAAAAAGGTAAGCAGCAAAGATTAGTTTAAAAAAACATACATTAAAAAACTCGGCAACTTAAGAAGATCTGGGGTTTTTTTGCAACACTGAGTAAAATTAACTTTGGAAAATTATCGTGTTTCTCATTCACACTTTTCCACCTGGCGTGTCTTGGCATTTGAGCGCTTTGACTGAGTGTCCCACAACTGCTGCTACTTCCACACGTTCTTCGAGGACAGTGGTTGGCAGAAAGTGACAAGCAGTAGTGCAGCCTGCCAGCCGATGGCTTCTGCCTTCCTTTGGCACTCCCATCCTACCTGAAGAGAAGCTATGCTAGCAGTAAAATAATGGATAAAGGCTAGCAAGTGATGGGATTCAAGCAACTTGCTGCGTGAGACGGCGTGACTGAAGCCACTACACCCGAGACTAAATATCTATATACAAGTGTAGGAGCTCAACTGTTCTGAGATACTCTGAAGCTCCCAAGTTCAGCTGCCATAAGCTTTCAAATGCAACTATATTCTGACTGAAACAGGACAGCAAGTAAAGACAATCTTGTGATGAAGTCTGCTTAAAAGAAATGATTCGTAAATCACATGCTTCACTTGAGATACTGGAAATACTTATAACAATTAACATTGCATAGTCCAGATCAACATAAATTCAAGAAAACCAAAAAAGTACCTCTGGAACATTCAACAAAGCCTGAGAAGTACCAGGTCTTTAACACTGGAACAGAAGCACTCATTTAGAAACAAAAATGTTGTAAGTGGAAAGCTACTGGTCCCTTCACCCTCCTACCTCCAGTTTCTCCACACAACCTCAACCCATTCCTGCCAGAAGCTATGACACCGTTTTACACAGGCTCTGTCAAAACAGACAACAGTCCAGAAAGCAACAGCCCAATGCTCTTTTTGCTTATGTTCCCACTTCTTTTTGGCAGCAGCCCACTCTTAAATTGGATTAAGTGTAACACGAACTGTACCCTCAGGTATGATGACAAAGCAACTCAGCCTATCCCTCACTCACAGATTTCTATCAGAATTATCTGGGCTACTCTAGGCAGCTTAAATCACAGTCTTTACTGACCCAGCTAATTTTAACTGAAATGAATGAGACTGTACACCCTGTGGGCAGACCCACCAATAGATGCAGGGGAACAGGTAATTCCAACAGTCAGAAGCAGCAATGTCTTCTCCTGCTACAGTCAGAGCTGGAAGAACACGTCCCCAGCTGGAGCCCTCTGGTATTTTGAACAAAGCACATGTGCACGCAGGTGTGTGTACATGCACAGGAGGATGAGGTGGGAAGCACTCCTGGAGGAGTTGCTAGAGAGGACAGGTAGCATTTCCTAGCATGTCTGTACCTCTGGGGCCTCAGATATAAACAGATTCACATATCTGATTAAACCTGCATTTGAAAATTTAAATAAATGTGGTCATTTTAGTACTTAGATATCACCAGGTAACAAACAAAATTATTAAAAATTAGAAAGTCACCTTTGCAACAGGGTTCCTGGAAGAAACCTGAATCACATTTCTCATTCAGTAGACCCTATTAACTAATAACGTAGAAATGAGTGATTCAAACATCTGAGTCATTTCTACCTATGTTCACTGTATACTCCTCCCCCTTGGCTATATCCAAGTAGCATAAAGCTACAACTTCACACTGGTATGGCCAGGAACAAATTACTAAGTCACATGGTATTTTTCAAATAAAACTGAATCATCAAAAGGACAAAGAGAACAAATAGCAAAGGCGCTGACTGCAAAAGGATGGTGGCTTTCTCCCAGCTCTTAAAGAAATGGTTAGAAAAAATGAAGCAAGCTTCACCCTGATTCAACAGGTTTTTCTACATTTATTTTTAAGTCTTCAACTGTATATACTATTTTAGTAACTTAGCTGTCCATACCTTCCTTTTCCAAAACTTCATGCCCTGTCATACAGTGTCAAACATGCTACATATGCTACTTCATTTCTATAAAGCCAAATCTGATTTCTGGGAAGAAAAAAAATAAAAGGAACAATGAGCAAAAGGTTCCTTGTCACAATATTACCATTGATAGAAAGGAACTGTCTCAGGGTGATCACGTTAAATGGTTGAAGCAGTTATGCTTGGGGTTTTTGCGTTTTGGTTTAGGATTTTTTTTGTGGGTTGGCTTTTTTTTTTTTAAGGTGGCTTTACAGTCCAAAATTTAGCAGAAGTAACAGTGCCTGTAATTTCCCAAGTACTTTTGCTGATATGTCCTTTTAAGCCACAGTCCTTTTTAGACCGGTGTCTCACTAAGCAGCGCCAAAATAATGGGAACCACTTAAAGGTCATCCACGATTTTTACTTAAGAGTTTCTGTGGTGGCTACCATTAATGCAATCATACCTACGACAGCACAAACCACGCCAAATTTTCAGCATCTACTGGCTCCTAAGGTACTCTTTTACTTAGGTACCGTTTCATCACCAGCTGCCGTGACCTATGTACAGACTGCTGCTAGAACAGGAGGACCAGCACAGTGCCCATGGCCACACATTCCCATTGCTCCCCTTGGGCTAGTACCGTTTTAGATCAACTTGAGTTCATCAACTCAATCAGCTGTGGTTTCACAGTGGTTTGTGTCAATCTAAAAGCAAAGCTGTACAACTAAGCTATCCAGACTGCTTGCTGCTGCTGCTGCTTTTGAAAAGAGGAAGCTTCATTTCTCTTCCTTCTTCCCCCTTCCTCCACTTTCACTCACATGGTTCTACCCTCTCTCTTGCACTTGAAAGCCTTTGTTGAGCCAATATCAATTCACAAACCGAAGACCTAAATCAATCTGGAGCTAGTTTTCCACCAGGTTAGCAAGGTAAGCTAGAGCATCCTGGAAACCAGTAAGCACTAGGACGGGTGCCAAGTAAATGATATGATCACATAGCTGAGAGCATTACACACACACACACCATTTATGCCAACAAGAAGGCCATCAGAGAATGAAATTATGAGAAGACTTGGGTCAACACACGTGCTTCTTGTTCCCTTCCTTGATTGGTACTGTTATTTGTCTAATCTCATTGTAAGCCAGTTCAGAGAGCTAAACCAACAACAACAAAACAAAAAAAAAAAACCCTATTCATTATTTTTGGCAAGGCTTGTTTTCTGCCAATTTAATTCCCTGAACTAGCTCAGCAAAGGAATCAGGCAAGCATCTGCACCAGAGTGCAGAGAAGGGGGCAGGAACACACAGGGAGATGAGGACAGGCTCGGGCTGATTTAAACTGTCACTGAACTGCATACCCTACAGCAGATCTACATCACGTTGTAGTTAGAACTGACAGTAATCTGTGCCTTTACAACAGGAGGCCTTCATCGTTGATGAGAGTACATGAACAGTACCAGCACTGGAACATCCTAAGCCAAGTTTAACCTGGGCACGAGCTTGTGTGATTACATGTAAAAGAGCAGACAAATCACAAAATGTGTAGAATTCAAATTTTTGTAGTATTCAAAAATTACAAAACGTTAGCTAACTATCCCCTCTGTGAAAATGTTCTCTGTAATTCCCATTACACAGATTTAGCCCAGAACAGCAAAGCCAGCAGAACTGGTGACAAACTCAGGATTGGAACCCGCTAAATTCTCTGTATCAAACCAACAGTTCATTGCTCAACTGTGCTGTTAACCCTAAGCTAATTCAATTAGCCAGTAGCAGTCTATAAAAACCCCTTTTGCAAAGGCTTTGAAATGCGCTATAAAGCTGATTATTTATAAGACAGCTACGTTAACAAACGTGGTATTTCCTAGGTAGTTCTGAAATAAGAAACTAGGGAAAGGAATAATACTGAGATATTAAGTAATTATTTCCTTTTCTACAGAGAAAACTAAGTGCACATGAAGCAACATGAGAGGCTGCTCACACAACTTGAGAAATTTAATGCAAAGAACCAGAGAAAGGAAAATACATCTATGTGCATGTTTTTTTCTCAGATTAGCAATTGTCAAACAGTTTCAAGTGAAGTACAAGCAATTACATATTACACACTAACCAAAGCAGGTACAGTTCCTTAAATTTACCTCCCACGCTCAGTCCAACAAATCCCATGCCTAACTTGCCCTCTGTAACAACGTAGCACAATAGGAAAAGGGGTGGGAAGCATTGTCAACACAGAAGCAAATCTCTGCAGTAGTAAACAGCAGGCGCTGTAAGTCTATCCAGCAACATGAGATGGTCTCTCATTCACATACTAGCCTAAGCACCCAAACCAAGCCTATCACATTTGGGACACTCAAGTCATAGTTAATTTCATTCAACACCTCCTTTTGACAGCAGCTTTGTCACAGAGATGGAAAATACGTATGTCATACAAGACGGTCATTTGCCAGGAGTGTCACTGCTTCTCTCAAGATAAAAGTAATAAAGCTGTAAGTACAAGTAGCAGCGGCTGCCTAATTGTCAGCTGTATAAAATATCAGTAGCAAGATTATTTTCCTATGGGCAACAACAGTTTGAGAATAGAAAATAACACGGGGTGGGGGGGAGGTACAAAAATTAACCGACAAGGTTTGCACATTAAAAATGCTGTAATCTGTTTTGAAGTCTTGAACTCCACAGGAGCCAAAACTTGAAGGAAGCAAATGAAAGCTGGTTGCATGCTACAAACAACTACTGCAAATTTGCCAGAGCATCTGGAGATGCCTATGGAACATGGGAATAAAAATGCTGAATGACAGATGAAGCAGAAAAATTCTGGACAGCATGGACAAAACATTTACCCCAAAATTCTTTGCATCCTCACACATCTGAGCATACAGAAAGCAGCAAAAATGTGCTATTCTAAGCACGGGAATTACCACTTGAAATTTGATTAAGATCATTCAAGTGACAGTGGTGTTGAAAATCTCATTTTTCTAGGCAATACATTATTAGGATGGACCAGAAGTAGGAACAACACTTCTTCACACCGCTCAAGAGACTCCTAACGCAGAGTTATGTTGGTCCTTCCCAGGTTTAACAGACAGACCAAGTTGAAGGCTACCTCACTGATTCCGTCAAGTGAGGCAACTCGAGCCATCATCACCATTACTCGCTAAGACAAGCGTTCAGAAGCTTTCCACGCTCAGCATCAGGAAGTCAGTATTAACACTTACTTGCTTGAATTATTACTGCAGGCTAATCTTTGAGAAATTGTGCGTGACAGCAAATCTGAGATTTCTTCCTCTTAAAATGACAGAGTGGGAAGCTCAGATTCTTCCCCCTTCCTTCTAGGAATTGAAGAGCAAGCTCTAGCTGCTCTACTTGAGAAATCACCATGCTAACATACACCTCAACTCTACTCCACATGTGACAGCATGGCTACTGACACAGCTCAGCCTATTTTACAACCAGCTGATAGACTGGTAAATTTTGGTTGGTTTTCACAAAGGAAGAAAAAAAGAGGAAAACGGCAGAGTCACCTTGATAACTGAGCAGAGGCAATCAGGCAGTGGAACTATTTCATAGCGAGGACAAGCCTTCTTCCTTCTGTCCTTAATAAAATAAAAGCTAAAAGGACAGCCACAATAGGAGAACGTATTCCCCTGGTAAGAATTAGGAAGCACGACTCTCCACCCTCACCGCAATCAGATAGTCTGCAGGAAGGAAAAAAAGTTTATTTTAACTCTCCCACCCACTGCTGATGGAGAAGATCTAAGCAGCAGCTTAAAATCTGACACCCACCAGTGAGATAAACTAACACAAAAGTCCTCACTCAAGATTGAGGAGTAATACCCACACATTAGTCTCAGCACCTTCCGACAAGCGAGGATGACGCCAGGCTTTGGGAAAAGGGGCTTCCCACTAACATGTTGCCTCCGGGCTTCACCGGTGAACAAATATTTCTATCCATATCATGTTCCAGTAAAATTTTAAGCTACAATACAGGAACACAAATGTATGTTTGCAATAAAATCACGTGCATTTTGACACGTAAATACCTGAATTCAGTTATAAACCCCAGCTCGGCCATAAGACTGCACAAGGCCACTGTCCAGTATTCCATTCTATAAAAAATACTAAAATGCCAGTGACAAAAATTTTGTTTGCAAGATGCAATGTACATTTTTATCATGCTGGATAAAATATCTACAGTCTCAGCAGTGGTTAAATTGCTGCTATAAAGGAAATTGTCCTCAGATAAATGGTTTCCCTATGAGAAGGTTTCAGTGCTACACCTCACCCCAGGTCAATAAATCAAATTAACTGCACCTTGTCCTCTGGCCAATGACATCATCGGCTTGACCACATCTTGTGAAGCGAGTGCAAAAACATATGCTATTTAAGGCATGAAATCGTATTACTGCTTTTTGTCCAGCCAGCCTTGTGCTGTTGGTCTGTGAAACAGTCAGTCACCTGAACAGTCTCATTACCGCTTCTACAGATTTTTTTTTTCTTCTAGTATTCAGGACCTGTCTTCACCAGGGGTGAAGAAAAAGGATAAATAATCTGAGTCATTATTTTTGAAATCAAAATGCTTTTCATTAGCTGCAGCGTAGTATTTTGTGACAAATTAAATTTAGAACCAAACTACAAAATACGCCACCTGCATTTGTATGTGAATGCTCTTTCTGGTCATGTTTCAGAGATGCTTACATGCTAATCTGGCACAGCTACTTTGAAGTACCCTGCCGTTAGGTCCTTTTACTCAACAGTGTGAAAACAATGGTCACTAATGAAAACCTACAGTTTTATCTGAAACCCATCCCTGCATAAATAGTTGAGGCTTTTTTAATTACTGCCTCCTCCTAATAAAGTACCCCATTTGTTTTCTTTCTAAGTAGACTAATACCTGGTTTTAAACTTAATTATTCTAGACAATTTAAGAGGATTAATTTCAATTTTCACTCTGTGTTCTTAGGACACATTCGCAGAAAACTTATCTTCCTTTCTAAACCCTGTACTGCCTAGTATCTAGTGTCTTGAAAGCCAAATATAAATGAAAGAAGGAAAAAAAAAAAACCCCACACCAAAAACCCCAAACAACCCAGAACAGTCAAAGATACAAGCAGCGACAAAAGCAACTGACACACTGTGCTGTTAAACTGCATCCACACTAAGCAAAAAGAAGGTGAATAAGATTATCTTCAATGTATTCAATTCTGTTTGTGTTCAGAGGGAGGAGGAAAGCTGTTCAGATTTTGAGTGTGTCTTCTATAGCTCTCTCAGTGCCAGGAAACGTAAATTAGAAGCAACTCTCCTTTAAGGAAAAGAATCAAGGACAAAGGGACCAAAAATGCCCAAGCCTCTGAAAAGCAGATATGAAAGGCACAGCTTTACAGTCCTGAGTTGCTATAAATTAAAAATAAGCTCCTTATTTAAAAGACATGAGTGTTTGAGAATCTATGAGCAGATCTGATGCTGCTCAAGCCCCAGGAGGGTTTTGTTTTTGCTGGCAGGGGTGGAGTGGAGATGGGGGGGTCATTTTGGTTATTAGTAAATAAATCAAGCAGCAGAGTGAGGCCTAGGCGCCTGCCAGAGGAGTCAGGGCCTAGCTCTCCCCCCTCCTCTCCTCACACAGCCTGGGTTTGATCTCGGGGCCCTGTGGGTTGCCAAGAAAATTTAAAAAAAGCGAGAGAGCGAGAAAGAAGAATCATATTGAACCACAAAAGCACATGGGGCGAATGTAAAATATAAACACGGCGTTGGGCTCTGAGTGGCTGTTATTAAAGGTCTGAATTACTAAACATGAGAGGCGGGGAAAGGCAGGCGGCCATTTCAATAATATAAACCTCCCCGAATTAGACATTATTCAAATGAGAAGGAGAGGGAGAGAGCGAGCGCGCGAGGGAGAGGGACGGGACCCGCACCCCCAGTGCCAGCCCACCGGGGCTGCCGGCACCATCATCCGCCCCTGCCCCGGCGCCTAGGGCGAGGGGTCGCGGGGCCAGGCACCCAGGGGGCCTGCCCCGAGGCCGCAGCACCCTCCTTCTCCCCGAGTCCTCGGGGCTGCGGAAGCAGGAGGGCAAAGGGGGAGGAGGGCAAACGCCGCAGGGGCAAATGCGGTCTTCGAGGGGGGGGGGCGCAAACACGCGGCCTCTCCCGCCAGAGAGGGGCACAGAGAAACTCTGCCCGCACACCCCCCAAATCACCCCACAGTGAACCTGCCCTTTACGGGGCTGGGGGCGGGGGGACGCTTTAAATAAAAAGCCAAACCACGCTCTCATCCTACCCCTCCCCGAGGCCATCCGCACCCATCCACCCCATGCCTGCAGGCCCCAGACTCTGGGGAAATAACCCTGGCTGAGGGGGATGCGGGGAGGGCGGGAGGGGTAATGAGGGGAGAGATGAGGAAACCAAGTCTTTCTCCCTCACCCGGCCCCACTAAGGGGCCAGCACCCCCGTCCCCCTCCGTCCTGCTGCCGCCGCCGCGCCAACGGGAGGACTCTGCCCCACTCGGGGGGCCACCCGCTTCCCCCCAACTGGGCGGGCCGTGCCCCCTCCCGCGGCCCCCGCCGGGACCGCTCCAGCAGCATTCCCCCCCCCCCCCCCCCCCCCCCCCCCCGCCATGAATATGTAAAGCGGCTTTTATTGTGGGCGTGCGGGCCGAGGGGGGGAGCCCGGCCGGGCGGCGGCTAGCTACCTCCGACCGCTTTTGGTTGCGGGGATGCTTTCCCCCCCACCCTCCCCGCTTCCCCCACCATCCCGCCCCCCCCCCCCCGCCGACTCCCCACCCCGACCCCACCGCCTCGCCGTTGCGCCGCCGCCGCCGCCCGCGCCGCCGCCCCCCATCGCCCCGCTGCCTGCCCCAGCGCCGGTGCCCCGGCGTGCAGGCGGGTGGGAGTGCGGCTCCGTGTGAGGAAGCGGGCGGACGAGGGAGGGAGCGTGTGTGTGTGTGTATGTGTGTCTCCCCGCACGGGGAGGCTGCTTTCCTTCTCTTCCCCCCCCACCCCCCCCGCTCCCTCCTGTGCCGTTAATTATAATAATCCTGAGTACTAATAAATTATGCTAAGCGGGGCGGGCGGGCGGCGGGGGGGCCGCGTGTGCGAGTATGAATATGAATATGTAAAATGCAGTAATGATTACCTGCCGCTGCCGCCACCGCCGCCGCCGAACTCTCATCTTGACTCGCTGCTCCTCCGTCCGCCATTTTGAATATTTTAACCAAAATCGGCCGCCCGATAAACCCTCCCTCGCTCCCGGGCCCCCCCCCCTTTCCCTCCTCCCCTCCTCCTCCTCCTCCTCCCCTCCCCCCGCCGCGCGCCCCCTCCCCCCCCACACACCCCGCCGTACTGCGCAGCCGCCAACCGACCGCGCCGCGGCCTCGCTCTGCGCCTGCGCAAGTTCCCCGCTCTCCTCTCTCCCCCGCCCTCTCCGGCCGCTTTCCCGTCGAGTGGGAGATGCGCCGCCGCGCATGCGCCGAGCGGGAGCACTCGCTCGCTCCTCACCCCCTGGCAGGTTTCGCGCGGCACTGCGCAGGCGCGCAGCTGCTTTCCTTTCACCTCTGGCCGAGGGCTCGTTAACGTATAAACCGTCGTGCCGCGAAACAGCGTTTCGGTTGCCATTCCCCCCCCCGCCTCCTGCCGCGGGTCTGCGCGCTTCTGTGCGGGGGGGAGGGGGCGCTTGCGCACTGGGGCTGCCAGAGAGAGCCTGGGGGCGCGGGGCTGCGCCCCCCGGGCTGTGGCCGGTGGTGGCAAATGGCGCAGATAGAAGGGCTAGGGCGCCCTGCGCCCTCCTCCCCCCCCCGCTGTGGTGCTCGGTTGCCCGCCGCTGGCTGAGCCGGGTCGGGGAGGGGAGGCACTGGGGGCTTCTTGCCGGCGCGAAGGCCGCAACGGGTTAACGGCTGCGGGGCAGGCACGAGCGGCAAGGGAGGAGCCGCTCCGGGCGAAGGAGGTATTTCTAGTCCTGCCTCGCACAGCCTTCGTTAACCGTTCGGCCGCCGGGCAGTAGCGCGAATGGTTAATGGTGGTAGTAAAACGGCAGCCGGCTGACCACATCCCCAGATGCGGCCGTTAGGGCTGAAAGGGCGCCGCGAACAGAGCCGTGTCTGCCGGCGCGCGTGTGGAAACGCCTCTCGTAGCTGCGCCCGCACGACAGGTACTGCCCGAGCCCCCAAGCTAAATTAATCCCCTGTGAATAAAAGGGAATTGCGTACAGAGAAAATGAAATAACAGCACCCGCGGTCCTCTGCGGAGGAGGAGGAGGGCGCGCGAGCGGTGGTCTGCCTGTCCCTCAGAAAAGCGCAATTACGAGGAAGCGATTTTCCTCTTAAAGAACCCGCTGTAACGTGCCCCCAGTTCTGGGCAGTGCGGTGGCTCTCGGGGTGGTTTTCTCAAATCCGAGTTATTTTCCACTTTCCACGTTAGATTTGACTAACCCGAAAGGGAGTCGGGCTTCGTGCAGCCCTCGTTAAAAGGAATAGTAGACTGAACAGCGAGAGACATGGGCAACCGGCAAATAAAAAGCCGGCTTGAAATTCAAAACTTCCAAATGAGGACAAGCAATCGCGCCTAAACAGGCAGCGTGGCAAAGCTTTGCTGATTCTCCACAGATTTGGCAGAGTAAAAAATAAAACTTTGCTTATATTCTTAGTGTTGCATAAATAGCTAGTATCCCTGAGCTTTGTGATGCACATCCGTATGAAAACAAGAAGCAGAAGGTGGTATAGAACGGCGCTCATTAAGGACCGGGCTTAACGTTTTCCGTAAGTCATTAACCTCAGTGGGTCAGAGTCCAAGCCGGATTTTCTTCTGGGGCTCGAAACCTTGTGGAATAACTGAAACTGGCAAGGATCCGTTCTTGGATGCTGTTGCTGAAGAAATTACCAGTCGTATCAGCGGCAGTCACTATATATATATTTTTTTTTCATTTAGGGAAGAGCCAAAAAGGAAAAACTGAGGGAGGGAGGGAGGGAGGGAGGGAGACAGACAGTGTGTGGTTTCTCTCCAAGGGTTGAATCAGAAAGGTAATTTTGACATCTTTATTTAAAAGTAAGTTCCTCTGGTAATGGGATTTTTCCCCCTCCCATATTATAAAATAACCTCTTGATACGGCAGAGAACAGTAGAAATGGACTGCGCTGTGAAAGAGCAAAACCCTTCCCCTAACACGAATTCTACTCTTGCACATTCATTTGATGGTATTCAGTACCAGTAATTAAGCACTTTTGTCTCCTGAAGATCTGTGTTTAACTCTCAGAAGTGAACGTTTAAACAAAGGCATATTGTCATGCTCCTCTTCTGTTCAGCCATGATCCTCACGGGCCAGTTAATCCAGTTTTATGGCCAGGTTATACCAGCACTGCAGAACACAGTGGCTGCACCATGACAGATAAAGGTGTAGAGAAAGGGCTGCCTCGGTTAAGACTCTGCTCAGCTCTAATCCTGCCTACGCTGAATATTCTCTCCTGTATCTTCCCATCTCACCCGTAGACTCTTCTCAGTCCTGCACGCTACTCCCTAGTAACCTCCTCCCTGATAGTAGCAGCGTCTCGTCGGGGAGAATTTGCTCCCATTACCACACCTGATTTAGCCTTTGCTCTTGCTCAGCTTCTGCGCCGTTTGCTGGAACTCACAGCTGCCAAACAAAAGCTGTCTGAAAACAAATAAGTTACTAGGGTGGGGGGTTTTGGGGGGGGGAGGGGGTGAGGGGTCTTTTGTGGGGTTTTGTGGTAATTGCTAACCTGCTCTGTGTTTTATAAATGACCGGCTAGAAAGAGAACTTCATTCTGTATTTGCCACAAAGCTGCTCTCCCTCCACCTTTAAAGACTGGACCTATGTCTGCATCCCCTTCTCTAGTTTAGTTTGAATGCATCTCTATCTGATGCCTTCCCCAAGGTGTCATACATCCCTGTGGCTATATATCCAGGAAAGCTGGCCAAATCATTAGTGATGAATAATTTATCAGATAAATTTTACCTCTATTTCAGTTGCGAGGTGTCTGCAAACAGCTTGTGATTTCTGCAAACTTACTACTTGATGATCCTTGCCAGATAGTGCCTGACTGGCGTCAGGACACAAAGGGGGTGTGAAGCTTAGTCCTGAGAGAAGCTGAGCACTCTAGATTCCTTCCACAAAGCCGAGTTGTTCGGCTGAAGTCGGTGAGGCTGGGCTCACACTGGTGGTTAACAACGCGCTTACATCCTCTGCTGAAACAGAGCCCAAAGCAGTGAGTGCCTTGCGGGACTCCGTGTTTCTGTTCTCTGACTGGACTTGTCAGCCTTGTAGAATCACCTCTTGCAGGGATTTTGCTTTAAAAATATTTTCTGGCAGTGGAAAACAATACAGTGTTCAAAACCAACACACCTGTAAAGGGAAGAAAGGGTATTTCAGGATCGTTTAAAGCTCTGCAGTATATATGCATCTGATGTTTTGATTTTGATCCAGGCACCTCCTAATTTCTAGACCTCCTTGGCATGCTCTGCTTGTGCCTATGGCCCATATCTTCTATGATGGCTATATTACCTTCTGAATTTTCTATTTCCTGCTAGAATTAATTCACTCGTGTTTCAGAGACGATTTTTTTTTTCTTAAGGCGGGGAGGCGGGGGACAAAAAAGAAAAAAGCACAAATCGCAGCATCTGAGCAAAAAAATCAGACTGGGAAAGAAAATTCTCCTTTTCCCTACACAGCTCTAGTAAATGAAGAAATTAGGAGCAAACTTAGCTGCTCCGCTCCAATTCCACTGTGCCGCTCAGATGTGAATCCCAGATGCTGCTTTTCTCACACCATGCCCCTTCTCGCTGTCATTTTTTCTTCACATCAGAATTCTCTCCTCAAAAAGGCGCTGTTTCCTGAGTCAGGTTTGCTTCAGCCTTCCCTTTTGTCCTCCAGGTACTGCAGTGGAGGCTTCTGCCTCAGAACGGCGGTCTGTGCCCCTTTCCTGCACACCTCCCCAAAACTTCTCCATTCCCTTCACTGCCAGACTGCTCCGATTGTCTCACCTTTAATTAATCTTACCTTTGTGGCTCTGTCTGCTCACCGTTTTTCATGTATAATGCACGCACAGAGAGACCCGCAGTCTCCCTCTTACAGTCTCTGTAATAGTTAAAGGTTATGGTCCAGTTTTTTTTAACGTGCTACAGATACAGACAGCAAAAGACCGTCCATGTCTCAAACAGCTTGCAAGCGAGAGAGATGTCAGGCAAAGGAGGAGGGAAAAACAGGATTAGTAGCTCCTTGATTGAGGAGGAGAAGCAAAGTAATATAAAGACTGTGCCACAGTGGTCTCAATATCCATAAATTAGAATTTTCAGAGAGACAAAAATGTCTTTGGGTTAGTGCTTAGACGCTGTTTAGTTTAGGGTTAAAAATGCTAACTTGCTTTGCTAATAACTCTGCTTTTGAAGAAGGATGGGAGGCCTGATAAGAAGCATGTTTTGCTAAAAAGTATCATTGGAGAAGAGCTGAAAGGCTGATAAATAGGAAACATCCTGCCCCAGCAGGTGCCAGAGCTGGGGCATTGACAGAGGGGCCTGAAGTCAACAGAAACTGGGGGAAAGGTAAAGGTGGCAGGGGGAGATCGTGACCACCCACCCAAATAAAGGATAGTGCAAATGACACACAGACACACCCCCCACACCCCCCACACCCCCCCCCCATCTTCAAGGAGTATGCCTGCTATTTTGGATATGCTAGATGATGCAGTAATTACTAACCAATTAGTGTAAAATTAGGCATGTTTTTCTAATCCTGTAACCAGAACAATAGGTTGTAAATTCTGTGTGTAGGGGACTAGTTTGTGGAATTACCACTGAGCACCCATCTCTGCACAGGCATGGAATAAATCAAACACCTCTGCTCCGTGTGTGCATTGGTGTATTGCACACCGGGTAAGGACCCCACTTTTGGGCCAGCAGTCTGGTGCCACAGCAGGCCTCAGCGGGACTCAGACCTGGCCCTAGGTGCTCTGAGGCTGTGCAGGTCCGTACTTGAACCAGAAAGCTGGTTTTCTTTTCTTTCCCATGTCACTCCCTGCCCTCCCCTGGTTCACCAGCGTGGTGTAGGCTGTCCAGCTCACCCCTGAGGCTTGGGACCCACCAGTACCTTCTCTTTCTAGAATTATGCTCTGCCCTCCCTTCAGAGCTCTTTCCTATGTGCCTTGTGAGTGCTCAGCACGAACAGCAGAAGAGGAATGGAGACTGTCCGCCGCATATATAGGCTATTATTTTCCCTTAACACTCCTCTGGCTGCCTTTGACCGGATTGCTTTCTAGTTCTGTTTCTGTCCCTCTTTTGTTGTCTCTGGATTGGAGAAAGGATGACCCCGAATCCCTTATTTCTGAGAGTCGCCACCGATCCGCTGAATCTCCCAGCTAATGAAATTGTGGCAGGAAAGTTGTACCACCTCGTAATAATCTGCCCCTCCCAGGTGCAGCTAACTGCTTTTTTGGAGATAAGAAATGGAGTAGAGATGAAAAGAAACATGGTTTTCATTTTCATATTTTAAAACCCCTGTAATTCAGAACCTTCACGTATCCTCAGGAAAGGGAGAGGTAATCACTACGGGGACACTTATCTTTTCAGGTGGGTTTTTCAGTCTGTTTCTCACTCTGCTGCTTTGGCTGCACTTTTTCCAGCTCAGATGCTTGTATATGTTTCAGTGGTTGTCATCAACACAGTGTCTGAGTGCCTTCCAATTTTAACGGATTATGCCATACAAATTACCAGCTTAGCAGATTTGTGAAATTATCACAAGGCTTTTTTAGCAATAGTAAACTGAGGCAGGGGAATTAAGGCACTTGTCTGCAGTTGCATGTGTAACTGGGCAGCCTAAGGAGAGGAGACCCCGATTCTCTCTATTGTGCCTCGATTGAAAGACCCTGTTCAACTTGTTGTCATTCCTCTTGCGGAGGTCCACAAGGCTGGCTCCATCTTTACCTGTCTCTCTACTCAGAGGGACAACAATGGGGTCCTACAACTCAGTTCAGATCTCATGGAGAATGGATTGGCAATAGCCTGATTCACCTTGCCACTCAAAACTGCCACAGATCTCTTTTCAGTGGTTTTCTCTGCCTTCCCTTACTACCAGGGAACCCTTAAAAATACGTAATACTTTTTGTTCCGAAGGTTATTAGCTAAGATGGGGAAATGCTCAGATATCACAGCGAGAGTGGCTGCAGTCTGGCAGAGCCCATACAAGAAAGCCAAATTCTGCTTCGCACCCCTATGAAAGAGAGGGATGAACTCCTTTTTTCCACCAGACGTACAGCACACTTTCTGCTGTAGACCTTGGGAATGCTTTGGCGCTGCTTACACGAGGAACCAAATTGGTTTTGACCTCAGTGAAGAGGGGGCCAGGAGGGACACATCTGACACCTTTTAGCAACCGCAAGGTTTTCTGTAGAATAGACATAGCCTATGAAACAAACACACAGCTGGAGTTAGGGTGCTTTTGAAAACATTGTCTTTATTCTCTACCCCCCTTTCTTCCAGGACAGGCTCTTTGCTTATTCCCTCTTCAGAAGGGGACTTTTCTGGCACACAGCCTAGCCTGGCTGGAGATTAGGGATTCTCTCTGCCCCTTCATCCTTGAATATTTCCTTTTAATTTCACAGTTTAAATTCCAATTGTGTAATTACATTCTGCCTACCCCAAATTCCTCTGTAATTTCAATTGGACACGGTGTCCTTCACTCTCCGGGCTGAACTCTTGCAGTGCTGTGGGGCACTGTTAAAAGGCTGCCACGCTCCACTCTAGTCCCATTTCATGTAAATGGGGAAAGAGAATGGACATAGATCCCTTTGAACTAAAACTGCTGCTCCATATAGGCGAGGCAGGGGTTGCTGTAGAGTGACAAGGCAGTCTTACCCCATGGCAATGCACTGGGCGTTTTTTACAATGCCTCAGTCTGAACAGATTTTTGGAGTAAAAGTCTAAATCTGCCTGGAGGTATTTCTCCCCCACAACACCGTACCCTTTGATCGCAAATATAGCTGTACAGGGACCCCCAAACCACTACTTTGCTGAATTTATGTGGCCTGAGAGTACCTGCTCACACCGTTTAACATGGCAGAAATGCCACAGTGATTTAATTTAGGTTCAGGCAGTTGTGTAGCAATGAGAGGGTACGCAGCACAGATGCCTAGTTCAGTAAAATGCTTTACAAAAACTGGCAGGTCCCATGCATTTTCTGACCCAACCCCAATACTTCTTCCAGATTTTGCTGTGCCAGCATTTTCCCTCGATCCCTGCCCTGGTGGCAATCACCTGAGTCCCCCATCCATGTTTATCACAACATGCCTTTTTTAAGTGTTGGTGTCTACCTCACAGCAATGTGAATAGGTTGCTGCTGCTCCTGCCTCCTCTTGCTTTCCACTTCCTTCCTTATGGTGGCACAGCTGCCCGCTCGGTCAGTGTGCCTGAGCGTGGCCCTTCAGGTATCAGTGACATTCACCTTATATATCCACCATTCTGCTGTGGTCTTCTGTGGAAACTTGGTTTGGAGAAGGGGAGGGAGCATGTTTTCAGTGGAAGAATGCTCCTCCTTTGCCCTGTCTTTTAGAACAAACTGTTTCTTTGTGCAAGTTGTGCAGCAGGCTCATGGGAAGGAGTTGCTCAGCTGGTTTAAAGTGATGTTCTGTGTGGCTCAGCAAAAAGGAATTGGTTTACTATAGAAACTGGAATTATTTGATGTTTGATCGTCTTCAACCACAAGCCACATTCTTTTCACCACGTGTACGCTGTTGTCAGAGGAACATGGGGCTGACACCATAATTAGCAACAGAGTGCTTCACCCAAGTTCATTTCCCCTCACTGCAGAAGTACCCATGGTAGTCCTCCTACCACACAATGATAAAACTTCACCTGAAATAAACAGCCAGCTCCTTGCTGGCAGTGCTGTATCAACCACTTTGAATTTTCATGGGACTTCTGCTTTATATATTCTGCAGATTTGGTCCTGTTCCCGAGGGACGTCTTTATGCCTACTCCCATGGCAGCAGACCTGAGGCTGCTGTTTGCCTCTCTGGCAAACAGCAGACAGATCAGGTGAGATCAAGTAGACCATATTTCCATGTTTCCTTGGTTAGCTTATACTGTTAAAAGCGAGTTGTTGTTAGGAGGAAACAGAGCATGTAATAACTAGAGTTGGGGTTTGTTTGGCTTTGAGTCATAAATCTTAAAGGAAAGGAAAGAGCCATCATGTTCATCCCCAAGTTTGTCATACAATCAGCAAGGGGCAAGGCAGTAGTATGGGCAAGAAAATGAAACATGTGAAGGTACAAGTGCCAGCGGGGGGAAGTCACTGTTGCTTATTGTCAGTTTTGGTGTGACACAGAAAGTTCAGCTAATCCTCTTAGTTACAGAGACACACGGGTGGGGGGAGATTGTTATCTCAAGCAATTTGCTGGCTCTACTCCTTTTTTTCCTTGGAGTTTCTTTTCGCCTAATTGAGCAGCGTTTCTTCCTGGGACTGGTTTGCAATAATCCTGGGGCCTCATCTGGGAAAACACTGAAAAATATAGAAAGGAGAAGCAGCCTGAGTGAGGCAGCTATCACCCAGGGTTTCTCTCCTCAGAAAAGTGTCAGGTTTGGCTCCAAGTGCTGAGGATTAAAAATAAAATAAGGATTCAAAGTGATGCAGAACAGTCAGAGCCGGTGATCACTCAGGAAGGTGTATCTCAGCCAGGAGCTGGAAGGACCGGTAATTAACAGCCATTCAGAAAACTACAAGTCTGAGGTGGAGCAGGAGGTGAGAATTCCACTGGAAGGCACCAGAAATGCCTTGATTCCGCTTCCATTGCCAAAGGGATGTATCTGCGGTAAATCTAATCAAGAGTCAAAAGGTGAACAAGAACAATAATAACTGGGGAGGTTTGTTTTTATTTATCCAGGAGATAAGGATTCAGCCACAGAAATAGAAAGAGAAAAAGGCGCCTCTTTCTGAGCAGACAATTATTCCACCCACGCTCACTCATCATCAAGGTTTTAATATTCTGTTACTAAGGCTATTTAACAATTTCCCAGCCTCAAAGCTGGTAATGTGTGTGCAGTTGCTCTGCCAGTTGCCACAGGTGTCTTTTTACAAAAGACTTGTGTAATTAACATGAGGTAGTCCTGAAGATGGCAGTAGCCAGGAGCCATTCTTCAGCAGACACCCAGCTTTTTTCCTGGTGCTGGAGCAGGGCTGTTACCAGTAGGAGTACACATTTGAAAACCCTATTTCCATATGCAGACAGAGCCTTTTAGACCCTGAAGGCATGAGACTGTTTCAGCACTTCCCAGGGAAGTAAGGGCTCTTATTCCCAAGCTCCGGTGATTCACCCTGGAAAAGTCTGAGATATTACCATTCTCAGCTGCCTGCTTTACTAGGGTGCTGGAGGTAGTTAACCCAAAGAAGAGGTGACTTCACTGCTAACTCACTCGGCTGGTATCTTGATGCACTGATGTAAATCTGATTTCAACTGATACCAGTTTACTCTGATATCTTGGACTGAGAACTGCAGAAATAAGTGATTTTTCCCCTGAATTCCTTGAATTTTTCTGAATTCATTGAATTCCTGATCATATCAATGTATTTCACTGCTGTGGCCAAAGAATTTATTACCTCTAGCTGTGGAGGTGGGTTACCTTTGCAGTCAGGGCAGCTAGATCCAACAGAGACCGTGAGTCAGACCAATCATGTGAAAGAGAACCAGAGCAGACATCAGTCACAGAGCTGTGGTTAAATAAGTACTATAGTCCTTTTAAGAGAAAAGATGTTCAGCTGATATCCTTCTAGTACAGGACAAAGAAGTGACAAGCTTGATATGTATGTCACACCATCAGAGGAATCTTGACAGGCTTGAGGTGGGATCATGTGAACTGCATGAAGTTCACCAAGGCCAAGTGCAAGGTTCTGCACATAGGTCATGACAATCCCAAGCACAACTACAGGCTGGGCAGAGAATGGATGGAGAGCAGCCCTGAGGAGGACAACTTGGGTGTAGTGGTGGAGGAAAAGCTCAACATGGGCCAGCAATGCACACTTGCAGCCAGAAAGCCAAACATATCCTGGGCTGCATCAAAACAAGTGGCCAGCAGGTTGAGGGAAGTGGCCCCTCTGTTCTGCTGACACCCCACCTGGAGTATTGCGTCCCCTCAGGTATATGGAGCTGTTGGAGCAAGCCCAGAGGTGGGCCACGAAGATGATCAGAGGTCTGGAGCACCTTTCCTGTGAAAACAGGCTGAGAGAGTTGGACTTATTCAGCCTGGAGAAGAGAAGGCTTGGGGAAGACCTTATTGCAGCCTTCCAGTACCTAAAGAGGCCTACAGAAAGGCTGAGGAGAGACAAGGTGTAATGGCTTTACACTAAAAGAGGGCAGACTTACATCAGCTGCTAGGAAGAAATTCCCTGGGAGGGCGGTGAGGCCCTAGCACAGGCTGTCTCTGGCATTGTTTAATCTGGGGCCTTGGAACATGTCTGAGCTCTCAGGTCCAGAGGGGTGCCCTCAGTTTGGTCATGCCTGGATCTGGCCTGTGACACATGCACACTGCCTGTGTCCGGCTGCCAAACAAAGGACACCCCAAGGGTAGATCAAACAAGACCAGGTTTTTGACTCACTATGAGCACGAGGGCCCCGCCACGTGCTCTGTCTTGTACCTTCAGGTCACTTCAGTGTATCCCTACTGCATGCCTGCATCATAGGTAATCACTTTGTTTCCTTATTTCACATCCATATTGTGAGAATAAATGCATTACAAAGTGTAATTACCAGGCTGCAGAGGTGGGGGCATCTTCAGGGGATTTGTTTTAGTTAGTTCTTTTTTTTCTGTTAAATATAATGGCAAAATTTGAGCAAAGCCAGAATTTGCTTTTCTAAACTATACTAATTTATGGCTAGATTGGAGGGGCTGGGGGGAAAGGAGGCAAGCAGGGGCAAGAAGAAGGAGACTTGTACCTGTGCTACCGTGTGACCAGCACAAAGCAGCCCTTGGACCATGCTATACACAGGGAATGCTCTGCGGTGGCTTGTCTGGGAGTCTCCAGAGCTTCACACAGCACAAGGAGTAAGCAAAGCGAAGGGATTCATGGATCTGTCTCCCCCTCACGCAGGTCCTCTCAGCGAGCTGGTTGCATGCAGGACTATACCATGCTCTTTAACCCTCTCGGGGAACACTGCGCTTTCTAACACTGAAAATATAGAGAAAAAATCATGTGGGTTTTAGCCACAGATGTGCTTTCTGCATCCGATGCTGTGGTGTTGGGCTGCAGCTCTGACAGTGAGAGCAATCACGGTTGCAGAGGCTGAGAAGAAATTAGAGATGTATAAAATGCATGCATAATGACTTTTAAAAAATGTTGAATAAATATTCTTGCAGTTGCATTTCAGATAGATGGGGGTTAGATTTCTGTTAATCAGAAAATGAATGTCTAAAACCACTGGAAGAAAGACGAAATTGCAGCTGAATATCATGAATGAAAAAACATTCACCACTGTGAATAGGACCATCAGATTTCCCAATAGCAGCTCCCTGTCTTCCCCTAATTCCCCCCCCTCCCTTTCCCCTCCCTCTTCAAACACATACGCATACACTGTGGGAGGAATGACAGCTGTTCTTCATGGAATGACAGCCCAGGGATATTGCATCCTCCCTTAAAAAAAACCAGGCAAGGTACAGAATAAGGTCAGTGAAGGGAGACAAAGGGGTCTCCCAGAGATGGCAAAGGGTAATTTATTGACAGATGAGATAGACGTTACTACAGACAAATATTAAATGGATTCTTTTCCCTTGTCTTTGGAAAGGAGAAAAAAAAAAAAAGTGGAAAGGGTTCGGAAGGACAGATGCCAGAAATAGAGACAAATTTCCCAGGAGAGGAAGAAGAAATCCTGAAGGAAATTAGGATCATGACACAGCCAAAAAAAAAAATTAAAGAGAAAAAATCAGAGCATCCCAAAAGCTACGAAATTCTGTCCTAGAATCCTGTGTGGAAACAACAGAAAAGGGCAGCGGAGAGGGAACTCCACCACCGTGGGCAGCCCTGCTTCAAAGGCACACTGTGAGGGAAGGAAGTGCTGGTAAACCAGAGCGCCTGATTAAAAGCCAGTGTTGGAAAAGGGCTGTCGGGAAATTACAGACGTCAGCGGTGAGGAAGACTCTGAGAGCACTAATCAAAGTGAGGCTGAGGGACCATATGGAGCATGGAGATTTTATTAAGGACAGGACTGAGCCAGGGTTCATATAATGGGAGCAGCCGAGCTCGGGAGATGGGGGGAAAGAAAAGGCCGGGTCGGCTGGTGAAATAAACTGGCACAGCGCTGTCAGCTTTGACAGTATGTCAGGTCCTGCTGCAAGGAAAGAGCCTGAGCCAGGGCTTCAGTAGGGAATGGTATGAATATAGTTTCTCTGGCCTAGATTCAGAGCTTTCCCCAAAATAATTGTGCAGGAGAGGAGGCAGGAAAAGCCAATGCACTGTAGTTGGGGTTCTGTAGTTCCTCATTGCCCCTGGCCAAGACAAGAAGGCACCGAGGACAGGACATGTTCCTAGAGCTTCTGACATGAGAAGAGTTTATGATTTTCACCTGTCAGGGCCAAAGTGATGATAGAGGAGTCACCAAGGAACATTTCCACAAAAATAAAAGCAGCAGAACAAAAGAAATGTGAAGGAGAACAGATTTAATTTACATTTGCAAGCAAGAATGGATTTAAGTCAAACCATATTTTATTCTGCTCCTTCATGCAAGGACCATGGGTTTTGTAGTGTGTAGTAGTAGAATAAAAGAATAGGAAGACTCCTTGTGCATCCCCTGTTATGTGCCACATGCAGTGTCTCTCCAGTCTGCATAAAACTTGGCAAGACATTTCCCTCAGAGAAGGTTCTTCTGCCAGTTGTCTACTCTGACCTAAAATGTCCCTCCCACTCCACCCTGATCTTACAAGACGCTCTCTTACGAAGTGCAAGTCTGGCAGAGGTATAAGGCATTGCATTGCCTTGTGTTGTCTGCCCCACTTCAGCTTTCCAAACTAAGTCACGTTAAAAAATGATGGCGTTCATAACAAAAACAAGTGTTAAATGATCTAGATGGGAAGTGCTCATCCCATCTCTGCAACTGCCAGGCTCACAGCTGATGGGAATAACAGCCAGGCTACACTGGACTTGAAGTGTTGGTGCTCCAGAGGCATTTGCAATCATTTGAGCCTTGGGAGAGCAAGTATGGCAAAGAGAAAATAAAATCTGGTGCTTTGCTGAATTGAGCTGTTAAATGCTAAATAAGGCTTGTGCTTCCAGTGGGTGACAGCCTAGCTTTTGCCTAGAAAGCTGCTGCATGCCCAAGCGTCATCTGCCACACAGATTGTATGTGAATCGTCCCTCAAACAGAACACTGCAGGTAAAGCTGCCGGTGGTGCCAGGAATGTATGCCCCATCCATGTGATGACCTGCATTTATAGTTGAAACCACCTGCACCATCACAGTGTGACCTTGTTTTGGCTGGGACAGAGTTAACTTTCTTCCTAGCAGCAGGTATAGTGCTGTGGTTTGGATTTAGGATGAGAATAACCTTGATAACTCAACGATGCTTTGGTTGTTGCTAGGCCAGGTTTACACCAAGTCAAGGACTTTTCAGCTTCTCACACTGCCCTGCCAGCAAGGAGGTTGGGGTGCACAAAAACCTGGGAGGGGACATGGCAGTGACAGCTGACCCCAGCTGGCCAAAGCGATATTGCGTATCATATGATGCCATGCTCAGTATATAACTTGGGGAAAGCTGGGGATGGTGCAACCACGGCTTGGGAACTAGCTGGGTGTTGGTGATTAGCGGGTGGTGAGCAATTGTACTGTGCATCACTTGTTTGGTATATTCTATTACCATCATCACCATCATTTTCCTTTTCTGTTGTATTAAATTGCCTTTATCCCAACCCACAGGTTTTCTTTTTTTTCCCCTTTTCAATTCTCTCCCCCACCCAACTGTGTGTACGTGGGGTGGCTGTGTTTAGCTGCCGGCCAGGTTAAACCACAGCACCCATATCCACAAGATGACCTCCATACGGTAAAGTTCAGTGCAGCATATCTAGTGTTCAGGGACTCGCCTGCCTACTGATCCTCCAGTTCTCTGTTAGATAGCCAGCTTCCTTGTCCAGGGCAGTCCCTGCGCTAACACCGCCATAGTGAATGGGGAATCTCCTCGAAAAAGAAGAAATGCCGAAGTCTGGCTCTGCTCCAGTCATAAGGCAGCCTTTCATCCCAGTGTATTTGAGGATTCCTGCTGAGGTAGAGCCTAGCTCACTCTCTTATCTTGGAGATGGCAATTTGAGTGGCCACAAGGCAGTCATTTACACCATGCTCCCACCTCTACACCAGGTATATTTTGTGTCATACCAACAAACTGATCTGACAAACCCCATACCCCCATCATTGCTAGACCTGACTTAAGATACCCAATGTCAGCGTGCTTCCTGGAGGCTAAGAAAGGCAAACTGAGGCAGAATGGGACCTCCATTTCAGGCAGCACTTTGCAGTTATATTGGATTATAATCGATAGTCATGCAACTGCCCTGAAGTTACCTTTGGTTCTTACACCAACCTTATCTGCGGACAAGACACAGCCCATAACCAGCGGGTGACAAAAAGCTAAGTGGCCTTTTTCAACTCAACAGCTCAGTGTTCAGGCCAACTGAGAAGACAGTGTTTTTACTCAAAGAGAGAGCCTGCACCCATGACACACATGGGATCACAGAATGTTAGAAGTTGGAAGGGACCTCAAAAGATCATCTAGTCCAACCCCCTGCCAGAGCAGGATCACCTAGATGAAGTCTGAGGAAGCATCCCTGTGCTGATGGTTATTCTGGAGTGAGAGAGACCACATCAACTGTTTCCCTTTTCATTGATTATTTAAGTATTCATTGGGCCAGGAAGACAGAACAGAACTTGTCAGGCTAGCCATCAGGAGCTATGACGTGGTAGGGGAAAAGCCTGCACTGATGAACGCTTAACTCTTCCTGGTCTCTGGAAAAAGGTCTCTGAAACATGCGTCTGTCTGCCCCTCTCAGGCAAATGCCTTAATCACCAGTTTAGAGTGGTTCTTGTGCTCTCTGGAGGCCAGTGAGTATTTAATTATGCCACACAGAGCTGAGTGATTGCTCAGGGAGACAGACTTTGTTAGCAAGCTAGAATTTAACCTGATCTTTTGAAATTTTCTGCAGACTTCCTCTGCTGCAGTATTCGTGTATGTACAACACTGGGCTCAGTTTCTAGGTCTCAAGTACACTGACAAATGCAATCTTTTCCTCCCAGCCTGGGACTGCATATTGTTCATTTAATTTGCAAATATTTTAGGGTGAGAATATCATGAATTGTACTGCATGTATTATGTTACCGCAGTGGGGACCTGGTGCTAGTTAAGGCCTCTGGATACTACCAGAGTAACAGTAAATAATTATTTCCTTAGCTATCAGTAAGCCCAAAAGGATGCCAAGAAGTAAAAGGTCATAAAGGGGAAATATTTGGAAGTGTTGAGCAAGGGTATCAGATGGAAAAGACTCCACCAAGAGCAGGAAAAGCGCACCATCTCCCTGCATCAAGATTGGGAGCAGTTCTCTGGCAGAGCTCCTCTGGAGCATTGTGTTAGGGAGAGGTGGCCATGCTATTTGTGAAGGTTTGTGCTCTTAAAGATCAGCTAAAACACCAGTTTAAAACTGGTTCTCTGTGTGGCAGGGAAAGTGTAACAGTTCTTGGGGAAAAGGGAGAGAATGAGCCGAAGGCAAACAAATCTCCCTCCCTGTTTCCCCACCTATAAAGTGGAGGTTATGTTCCCTGTTCAGCAACCAACACTGAAAAACGTCTTTGGCATCTTCAGATAGAAAATGCCTATTTCTAAAATTCAACCTTTGTAACTTTTCCTTAATTGGCCTATTTTTTTTTAAAACATGGGACTGACCAGAAATGTTTTTGATGGTCTCTTTTTCTAGTGCTTTGACAATAACTAGCTATGATTTTTTTTCCTTGCAAAATAGAGACTATTTCACTGAAAATTTCTAAGAGAAAAATCGTTTCTACTTAGCAATAGCATTAAAGCCCTCGAATTGGGCCACATTCTGCTGCCAGTGCAGTTTTGGGGACACTTGGAAAATGTTTTGAACAGCAGGGAGAAACAGTGATTACCACTACACAGTCTCTCAGTGGTGTGAATATTGTGGGTTATTTTCTCCTTGACTGTTTATGGCCTATTTACAGTATAATCACACCAAATCAGGTTATAACATGGCTCAGGTTTTGCCTTTTTTTATATATATAGTGAAAACAGACTCTAGAATTATTTTTAATTATTTATTTTCTGTAGCTGCCCTTAAGAGCTAAGGAGTTTTCAGGCACCAAGCAAGGATGAACTTTCCTCCAAGGCATTTATAACTGAAAGACAAGGATGAAGGTGGCTAGGAAAAATAATAGGCAAGTTAGTTCTAATTTTGATGCACTTGCCATAGCTCTACTGTTGTAAATGGGGAAAAAATGGAATTATGAAGAGGACTTAATTGCAGACAGCAGAGAGATTTGCTAATGAGGTGAGGGATTGTTTTACGGTGTGTAACTGTCATCAGACCAAGCTGTGGACACATATATGAGGTCAGTTCAGTGAAATAATACTTATCACCTCATCCACACCAGGCAGTGGCATTGCCTTATAGGATTAGAAGCAAACAGTTGCAGGTGATTTTCACAGAATCACAGAATCATAGGGGCTGGAAGGGACCTCCAGAGATCATTGTGTCCAACCCCCCTGCCACAGCAGGTTCCCTAGGACAGGTCATACAGGTAGGTGCCCAGACAGGTCTTGAATATCTCCAGAGAAGGAGACTCCACAACCCCCCTGGGCAGCCTGTCCCAGGGCTCTGTCACCCTCACTGGGAAAAGGTTCTCCTGCATATTGGTGTGAAACTTCCTGTGCTCCAACTGGAGGCCATTGCCCCTTGTCCTGTCCCCACAGACCACTGAGAAGAGGCTGGCCATTTCCCCATGCCCCACACTTGAAAGATTTATACACATTGATAGATCCCCTCTTAGCCTTCTTTTCTCATGGCTGAACAGCCCCAGCTCACTCAGCCTTTCCTCGTAGGGGAGATGCTCCAGGCCCTTAATCATCTTTGTAGCCCTTCTCTGGACTCTCTCTAGGAGATTTCAGTCTTTTTTATACTGGGGAGCCCAGAACTGGGTACAGTACTCCAGGTGGGGATTGACTAGGCAAATGTCAGCTTTAAAGCAGAGCAGCTCTGCCATCATCACCTGTGAGACTGTTTGAGCAAAAGTCTCACCCAAGTGTCTGGTCACCAGAGAAAAACCTGTCATCAGAACTAGGCAGCACTAAGCACCCCTGGCTTTCTAGCAGCTCTTGTAGCCAGTGAGGGGAAAGATCTGCTAGCCCACACTGAGAAGGCCCGGCATTGGTCAGCTAAGGAAGGAGAAGACACAAAGTTCTGCCAGAGATCCACCGCTGGAAAAAAATGTCCCAGCTGCCTCTCCAGGGAGCATATGAGAAGTCAGTATTGCTCCCCAACGTTCAGAAGGATGCACACAGGTGAAAAGGACAGTGCATAAGCTGATCCATGGGAGTTAGCAAAGAAGATACTTTCAAAGAGATGGCTGTGTAGTCCATTCTTTACAGTATGGTACTGACAACAGGGATTACTTTTCGTTGTGAAGGAGAAATGAGCTTAAATGAGAAATTACATATAGGTTTACTTTACATAATGCAAGAATGCTTTGGGTTGGAAGACACCTCAAAGATCATCTGGTTCCAAGCCCCTGCCAAGGGAAGGGACACCCTCCACCAGACTAGGGTGCCCAAAGCCCCATCCAACCTGGCCTTGAACACTGCCAGGGAGGGGGCAGCCACAGCTTCTCTGGACAGCCTGTGCCAGGGACTCACCACCCTCATAGTAAACAACTTCTTCCTAACGTCTAATCTAAACCTGCCCTCCTTCAGTTTAAAGCCATTACCCCTTGTCCTATCACCATACTCACTGATAAATAATATATGTATCTTTTTTTGGGTTTTTTTCCTGTGACAGTTCACTCAGCTCCTGCTTAGATATTGGCTGACCCAGCTCACGCTAAAAGCCCCGATGTCTGTTGGGAGCAGTGCCATTAGGCCAAAGCGAAGCCCCAGGTAGGCAGTGCAGGTGGCCAGAAAGAGCCAAAGGGCAATTATGCAGCCAGGATCACCTGCAAATTGCTGACTTCTGCAGCCATGTCTTTTGTGTCTTTTGTCTGGCAGTTTCCTCTAAATCTGAGAGATCCTTTCAGACCATGGCATTTTATTGGTGTTGGAAGTGGGATCGCTCTTGGACAGGCTCGGTTGAAGCCATGGGTTCAGTGTGAGTGTAAAAAGATTGCTGTGACAGTATGCTTCCCCCATTGCCCCCATGTTTTCCTGTTTATCCTGTTTACATGGATTGATTGATAACCATTGGTGCTGACTGTGATTTCTGCATCCCTCTCACAGTGGATTCAGGAAGACAGATAACAACACGATAGCCAAGGGTTATCTATGCTAATGTGCCCACCCAGACACTGGTCAGTGTCCACTGGCATATACAGGTGGTATGTAAATATGACTATGAGCCAATCATCCTGCTGCATCCACAGTGAGCAGTCCAAGAGCCCTTTGAGCTCTCCTGAGACGACAGCGGGCTGCACGTCAGGATCTCCCCTGGAAAGGGACGCCTCTCAAGGTTACTCCTCGAGGTCGAGAGAATCCTTGCTGCAACAGATCCGCAACAGATCCTCAGTAAGTGAGTTGGGAATAAGTGCACTGACATTTGTGATCTTAGCTAAGAAATAGAAAGGATTGGTTGTATATATAATCCTTTAGACATAAACCGTTGACCAAGTCTGGGACTAAGACTGAATCCAGCCACACCTAGGCTCCTCTCTGAGCAGGAGTTTAGAAAGCAAGGGGATTCTTTCTGAACCTCGTGACTCAACGGGAGGGTCTCCCTGATAGATTCATCTGACCCTGTTCTCTATGCACTAACTAATCAAGATTACCTTACCATCGAATCTTAATTATTGTCGTGTTTATTACCAAACACCATTACACCCTTTTGGTTTATATCAATTAGCATATTATTGCCTCTCTCTCAAGAGTGAAGTGCATCCCTCTGATCTATCCCATCTGCAACAGTGCCTCTGTGTGTCTGTCTGTGCTATGAAAAACTAGATGCTGAATGGCCACAACTGGAAGGAGAACTTGAAAATGATGGACGATGAAATTCCCAGTGTGATTTGTCCTGGGTTGAGAGCCACTGCATGGATGCTGGTCACATGTGGCAGGAGTCTGCCAGATGGGGGGGCTTCCTGTAAGTTAAATAGGGGAAAGGGAAAAGATGTTGTGTGCTGGCTACGAGGCAGCTGTGGTAGGGCATCCACAGATCCGATTGATGAGTTAAAAGGAGGAAAGGCACAGTTGAAAAAGGAAAATGAGAAAAGGAGAACGGGGAAATTGGGAAACACCCGCAGTTACTACTGAGTGTAAGAGATGATGGGAAATGTGTTTAGAAAAGGGAGTCTCTCTGAGGGGCTGCCTGCTCCCCTTCTGCGGCAGCTGGACGGGTTTCCCTCAGTCACTTCCCAGGATAGCTCTCTGGGACCTGTGTCAGGAAATGGGGTGACACCGTAGAGTGTAAAAGGATAACAACTAAGAAACCAGAGACTGCAAAGGATGTGAGCTCAGGGATGTACCCAAATTTATCAGCACTAAACTTAGACTATGAATATGCAGGAAACTAGTGTGGGGGTTTGGTTCAGGGGCAGTGCTGGCGGCCGCTACTCCCACTGCTGAGGATCCCAGTCCCAAGGTGATGGTGGCAGTTAATGCTCACTACCTTACAACATTCCCAGATGACACAGGAGCTGAAATATCGATGGTAAGTAAGGACCCAAAGGCCAGCCTCTGCTTAGCAAGCAGTTACTTTCTATTGTAGGCGTTAATGGGAAAATCACTAACCATCCGCTGGTCAGGGCTAAACTAATTGTGTCTAATGGACAGCCAATCTGCCTGACCTAACCTTTAGGTAATATATTGGGTATGGATGTCTTGAAGGGCCAGTTGTGGATGGACTCATGGGGAAAACAGAAAATGGGGATGCCACCCTCTTTGCCCCTCTGTTCACCTCCTACAAATGCATCCCTGACTGTTGCCAACAGCTGTTCCTTTACCCCACAACAAGCTTGTTAATGTTCCACAATACAAATTACCTTGTGATGCTATTCGCCCCCTTACTGAATTGATAAAGCAGCTGGAAGAGCAGGGAATCATTGTCACATCTCATTTCCCCTACACTTCTCCGCTTTGGCCAGTAAGGAAATGAAACGGCAAGTGGTGACTAGCAGGAGATTACAGAGCCACTGAACTGCCCACCGCAGCTGTTCCCAGTATGAATTATGTGGCCAGTTCTCTTAATACACACCAGCAGGGTGCTTTGGACACCTCAGTGTGGCACCCAGGAGATGGGGTGAGATTTCAACACCCGTCACTTGGAAAACATGAGGTCACTTTGCAGCGTCTTTGAGGGAAAGGAATATGGGAAACTGTGGGTACTGCAGGAGAAGTTCTTCACTGCTGAGGCTTGGGTGTGACCCTTCTTTCTCCCTCCCTCACTAGGAACTGCTGAACTCCTGGACAAACAAATGAAAGCTGTCGTTCAACCTGCGTACAACGGAAAGTATCCATCTAGAAAGCACACTAAGTAAGCATTCCCTGGAACTCTGTTATTACTCTCTGTGGTAAAGTGCTGTCGCTGGAGATAATGGGGACAACATCAAAGAAGTCAAGAGACTTCACGTGTCGGGCAATTCTAACCCTCACGTTGGGGCAGCTGGCATTCTGTCACATAGATGTTGATGCACTCTGCAAGAACCAAACCAACCCACAGAAGCTGGTGACCTCTGCGACACTTCCAGATACTCTGTGCTCTACTCGGGAGTATGAGCAGCCATCTCTGTTTCTAAAAGAGGGATGAGGACATAGACCAGAATGTCTGACCTTGGGTTCCTAAATCCTTTTCAGCCAGTAGAAAACGAGTCTGATTTTCGTCGGTGTTCTGTATCTAGTAGCCCCATATTGCTGCAATACCTTTTCAGAAATGAGCAACAAACTTCAGTGGAAGAAAAAGCTCCCTGAGAATACAACAGAATAGTTTCCTCAGGACTACTCTCATGCTTCTACGGCTTAAAAAATAATAGTAATGATAAAAAAATTGTATCTAAAAGGGGAAGTATTGATGAAGAGTAGTTTCAACTAAGAGCTGACTTTTCTAGCGTGCTCCAGGCTGAAATCTCTGAAAAGCAAAAATTCTCACTTGCAAGCTATCTCCACAGCCCAGGTCAGCAGGCAGCAATTAGTTTCTCAGCCATTCAGTCTTCTTTCCATCTTCCTGATGGATATTTCATCTGAGATTATGCTCTCCTCCCTTGCCTTCTCTTCACCTCTCAGCTTCTCTTTCCAATAAGGCTATGATCTGTCACAGACTCTCAATGGACAAGACCTATACATCCCATCACAACACTGTCATAGGCAGTTACATTAGACAGGCCAGGATGAAAAGCAGTTTGGAAGGGAGAGAAGCCGTCATGCTTCAGGGCATAGCCGTGAACTCTAACCAAGGAAGAGAGATGAAGGAGGGCTTTGGGCCAGGTGGGGATAAAATTTTACTCAGGGCAGGTTATTCCATAATTACCCACTTAAACTTTCTTTATACCTCTCCGAGATGCATCTGGTTCTGGCCAACATCAGAGACAGAAGGGGTGGATCGCTGGTCTGATCCAGGAGGGGAATGAGTTTCTTCATCCTTTCTGCCTGTGCACAGAGTTTATAACATTTTCTGAAACCACAATGAAATCGCCTTCCAAGCATGACCCTTGGTCTGCCAGCGATAGCCAAAACTCCTTCCCCTAGCCCCGTCCTTCACACTTCCACAAGCAACACAGAGAGAAGCCAGTACAAAGCCAGGTCAAGATGATAAGAACAAAGCCTTGAAGACTGCTCTTAGATACCAGCTTTACTTCAACAGAGGAGGAAATTTTCAAAGAAGTGAACTCTTTCTGTCTCTCTCTCTCTCAGGCAGGAGTCTCCTGGGAGGAGAAGAAAACAGCTTTCATTTTAGCGAGTCATGATATTTATGGCCCTTTTATGGGTTTTGTTTGAAAATATAAAAGTAGATGGACTTAAATATCTTTCAGAAGAGAGGAGATGGGAAGGGGAGAGACAGAGCATATGAAGGGCACGTGGGTCTGAATCATCTGCCCATGTTCAAAAGAAAATCAAACACCTTCTTTGTTTTAATATGGACCCTTTCCAACAGTCATGAGGATAATGTCTGACCTTTCCTTGCATAGACCCTTTTATCCCTAATGACTTACAAATTTTCTGTGTCCACTGCCACCAAGAACACTCACCTTGGGATGAACATGACAACTATTACATTATGCAACTGCAGCACCATGCAGCAGTTTAGGTGTGACTGCTGCCAGGAAGCCGACTTTCAGATCACGTTTCCTGCAGAAGCCAAGGCTTTATACTGTATTCCTGAGGGGCAACTGTCAGCTTCTGCTTGCTCACATACCAGAGTCTCATGTGGGCTTTTATCCATCCTATTTGTGGTGTCTGTTCAGCAACTGAGGTTGCACCCTTTTGAGGGCCTCCTGCTTTTCATATGTGGAATCTCCTCTGACCCTTTGCCTCTAGGCAATACTTTTGATCCAGTTCAGACTAAGAAGCCCATGCCTCGCAAAATTATTGAGGGAGGGAAGAGTTTAAGTTGAAGAACTGGGGTTTGCATCTGGTTTTGAATGCAGTGAGGCCTGTGGTCATTTCACCTGCTCTGGCAATGAACCTTCCTGGGTTATGGCAGCTACTGGGAAATTTCTATGAGCAGACTGTACAAACTGCCCCATTAATTGGTAGTTTCATAAAAGCTACTGCGGCCTCATAAAACTTTTCTTCTCAAGCAAGGAGGGAAGAGATGTTCTGCCAGACTAACGGATGGCTTTTGACCGGATCCAAGTTCAGCATGGAGTTGGTGCAAAGATCAAATTGCTGGGATGGTCCATGAAGATGGGCCAGTCACACAAGGTTTAATACCAGCTGGCATATGCTGCCTCTTTCACAGAATCACAGAACAGTAGGGATTGGAAGGGACCTCCAGAGATCATCGGGTCCAACCCCCCTGCCAAAGCAGATTCCCTAGGACAGGTCACACAGGTCGGTGTCCAGACGGGTCTTGAATATCTCCAGAGAAGGAGAGTCCACACCCCCCTGGGCAAATATGGTGTGGCACCTTGATATGGTGCCCTGCAATAATCAAAGAGAGACATCATAAAGAGGCGCGTTCCTAAAATTAGGCATGTTCCTGGCAGGGCGTGACCTGAAGCGTACAGCTTTCTGGCCAGCTGTAAACAGGTCTTGCTACCATGGCTATTTCCTAATACTGCCCAGAAGTCCAAAAAGACTCTTAAGGCATTGAGCTCTGGGTAGATGCTGATGGTAGTTGGGTGATGCTATAAAAATTTTCAGTTCCTTTAAATGTTTCTGTCTTCTAACTGGCATGACCTACGCCTCGTGCAGTTTTATGCCCTCACACATGCCCTTCTGACTGGAGTCATCCTTCCCTTCATGGTTACTTGTGCGGAGTCCTTGGTAAGTTTGAATCAGGTTTCAAGATTTATTGATCTGGCCTTGTTCATTCAGTGGTGTGTTCTTTGATTTAATTTAATGACTGTAAAGCATTCAGGCATGTTGTCATGAAGGGGGCACCGGAAAAAAGTGATTGACTGATTGATTGATTGATTACGTACAGACATTCTTCTCTCAGTAGTTAACGATGAAGCTAGTTTGCCATTATACCCATTTGTGGCTTCCAGGGCACGTGTACCTTAACTACAGGCAATCCAGTCTGCAGGCAGGTAGGAATCCCATGTGGAAGCTGTTACTCTTCTGTGCAAGGATAAAATTTGTCTCTTTTTAAAGACACATGCAAACACAAACCTTTGAAATGCAATTCAGAGGGGACGTTTCAAAGCACGGACAGGATCTCCCTTCTCCTGCTCTCCAGGACAGTTTCCACATCACCACGCCTGCACAGCTTGGTGCAGACATCCCCCACATCCCCTCTCACCTGCAGACATCCCCCACATCTGTTCGTCCCAGGAAGAGCTGTATTCATGTTGTTGCCTGCTTCTGTAAGTCACAAGTAATGGGTTTCCTTCATGCCTGTGTGTGCACACACTTGTGTGTATGCCTGTGCACACACTTATGTGTATGGCTGTGCACACCCTGTGGTGGGGGAACCAGTGCCCCAGGAAAACCCTTGGCTCAGAAGCTATGGAATGCTTGTGACGGAGGGATAGATGGAGGCAACACGCAGCCTCTCAGCTCCCAAATACGTTAAGATGTACCAACGGACAAGAGGCAGCCTGGGAAGTGGAAAAAACCAGAGGATTTTTCCACGTCCAAAAGATTTCTGTTCCTAGGGGTAGCCAGAATGACAGGGTGTTCATTTAAGAAGATTTTGCTGGCATTGCCAATACACAACCTGACGATGTGCACTTGGAACCTCTCTCCATTTTTCACATGAAGAAAAATGGAACAAATCTTACTGGCATTTAAATTGTTACTCCCGGGCAAATAAATTAGCACCTCGCCAGGATGACTGGGGCAATTCACACATCATTTAGAGCTATGCTCCCACCTTCCCAGAGAACTGTTTATTTGTTACACAGAGTTCCAATTGTGGAAGTTTTCTTCACTATTATAACAGCCAGAGATTTAACCCACTTTCATTTTTCTAAATGACAAGTGAAATTCCAGAGAATAGGTAGGCAGCTCTCAAAGAGATTTTGCTGGAGTACACGAGCATACAGCGCCTATTTTCAAGCTCCAGACTATATTAATCACATGCTTTCTGCATCTCTGTTGGATCATCTATAAATTTAGGAAGGTCACGGACACTGTGTTTTCATGTTCTAATGTCTGTATTGAATGTATTCCAGCTAAACCCTTTAAGGAAAGGCAGGCAAGGCAACATAGCCATCCCCAAGTAAAACTTTTGGTCTCATAATTCACCTAGCTCCCCGCTACAGCTAATGTGTAAGCATTTCTCAAGGAGCTGTAAAAGAAGGAAATGGTGCTAAACTGCTTTTAAAATTATCCAGTCTAAACCAGTGCCGCATGCGATACATCAAATTGCCCTGAAAATCCTAGATGGGGGGAAATGGGCCATGGCCCCACACCTATCAGCTGTACGACGCAGAACACAGCTGTTACTCCAGGAATGACTTATTTCTGGCACATTACTGCTTCCTTCCAAACTTCCTTCTTCCACACAGAATTCAGAGTCTGGCACAGATGTCATTTTAACATCCATGTCCCACGGATGTCTCTCGCCCCTTCCATTTCTCACAGCCCTCTTCACACTTCTCATGAACCTGTGATTTCCGTAAATCCCACCATCTCCTCCCCTCCCACGGAGGTGGCCCCATCACCTTTCCCCAGAATTCTATACACTTATGCAAATTAATATTCTGCATTACCCTCTTCAGTTTACATAGGTATCTTACTGCCTCCACCCAGTCTAGGTCCCCTTCTTAATTTGTCTACTGTCCCCAGAGGTATTTTTGAACACTTCCTACCTCCTAGCTGTCCAGCTTTCATCACTTTCCTACTTCTTACTTGGGTCGGATCAACATGGGATGGGTTTCTCTCTCCTGTATCCCTCATTACCTTCTTTGCTTCCCACATACCCTGAGCTTCTGCATTGTTCAAAGGACATTAAGGAAACAGAGTAATAGAAAGGAGTGAAAAAATGCAGAACTTAATGAGACTAAGGTGGCAGATGAAACTCAAGGCTACTAAATGTCAGGCATTGCAGGCATTGTAAGAAAACAGTGTATAAAATGATGACCATTGCCACCCAGCAACAAGACTTTGTGGATGTAATAAACAGCTCTGTGAAAACGTCACCTTAGTGCTCAGCAACAGCCAAAAAAGCATGCGAAGTGTTCGGAGGAAGGACGTCAGAACAGAAAAAAAGAGGTTCCCGTGCCACAGGGTGAATCCCTGCCACACCTGCCCCCTGACTGTCCAGTGAGGATTTGGTCCTTCATCTCAAATGTGACAAAGTAGAACTGGGAAGGGTTTGGAGAAGAACTGCCAGAATAATCAGAGACATAGTGCAGCTCCTGTAGGGGTAATGAGTAACCTGGGATAAAACCAGAGAGCTAAGGATGGGGCATGACTACAGAGAGGGGGTAAAATCTTGTGGGGCATGTAGAAACTAACTAGAAATTAGCTTGATATTAAAGGAGGCTCCTGGGTAGGGGGTTCAGACCAGAATAAAAGGAGGTGGCTTAGCATTCAGTGCAGAGTAAGTTGTGGGACTTCTTGCCACAGGAGATGAGGGAGGCTAGCGGGTACAAGGCTGTAATGGCTATAACTCAAAAATGACTCGGCACCTCCATAGGAGGAAAATCTATCAAGGGCTATTAAATACAAAAATATCACATCTGGCTCAGGAAGTCCTTGAGTTGCAAATGATTAGAAGCTGGACGATCTTGCTGGGGAAATATCACTTATATCACTGCTCTTATATTCTTCCCTAGGTATTCACTGTTGTTCTCTGTCAGAGACAGGATATTGAGCCAGACGGACCTTTGGTCTGACCCCATAGAGCCTTTCTGATGTCCCTGTGTTTATATTCTTAACTGACTGTATGGATGCTCCTTGCACTTTCACCTTCCACTATATGATGCAAAAAAGTCCCTCCTGCCTACAGCAGCAAACCGAGGCTGAGCGAAAATATCAGTCCCAGCACATCTCTGCTGAAAAATCATTCCTAGATAAATTTGGGTACTTACCTACTCTTTTAATCTCGTGTCAGAGCAGTGTCATTGCTGAAAAACCATTCACTCTGCAGCTCTGGTCACCTGAAACAATCTGTGCAGACCTCTCCCCTTTCACCGACTCCCTATCTCCTTCTAAATTCTCATCTTAAAACCTGACTTTCTAGCCTGCCTTCAACCTCCCCATTTCTGTCTCTCCTGGTTATTGGTCTTATGACTGAATGCTTTAATATTTTCACCATGCAAGGTCTTTATGTCACTGTTTCATGTAATTTATACCTGTGAGCTGGAGCCTTTCCCATCTCGCTTGCAAGCACAGGGCATATGCTGAATGGAGTCCAAAATGATCCCCACCCCCTTATTGCTTTGGGGGTTTGGCTTTATTAACAAGGATATAGGCAATAAGAAAATAAAGTTCAGCTATTTCTAAGGCTTCTCCCTCATGACTGCTCAGCCAGCGCCTTAGATGGCCTCTCCCCAGCAAACCATTTTTATCTCCCTTTTACACAAGTGAACTAATAAGCCACCTACCTCAGTGAGTCAGCAGAACCCACTTAACCCTTTCCCAGAAGGGTCAAAACTCGCTATCAGGGCGGTTTGGCTGGGGCTTGTTTTAGAACCGTTTTCTGCCCCTCGGTCCTGAATAATTTATTTGCGCGGCAGCCCTAGATTACTGTTTAAATCACAGCGCTACCCAAACAAAGGCTGTGCGGCTGCACGGCGCAGAATGAAACCAATTACCACCACATCACATACTGCTCATCTTTTATAGCGTGAGATGCCCCCTACAGCACTGCAGAGGACAGGCGTTTCCGTGGAGAACGAACGGCACCCGGCCACGGGAAGCCAGAGAGAGATTTTTTTTCAAAGGGCACCAGCCTTTGGCTAAGAAACCCCTCTAAATTCAATGCCAGAGGGTACCGTGCGCTTCCGCTGTGACCCTCTGAAATTTAAGGCCCTTTCTAGACCGCAACAAAAGCAGGTTCTGTACCTGCACTTGTGGGGTTGTTTTCCACAGTGCACCTTTACCTGGGGTGAGGGAGAGAGGGAAGTGCCTACCCTCACAGAAACTCGATGTGAAACCTCAGAGCCTCAAAGCCCGTGAGATTCCCCTGCTCTGAAGACACACAGCTCAGGGCAGCGTGCAGAAACAAGGGACGCTCGGCATTACGTGTTACGCTGTAGCAGAAGCGCGCTATTGTAAGCCTTGCGGCAGCGCTGGATGCCTGGCACATTAACAAGGCCGCGTTCCTTATGTACTTCAAAAATCTAATCTGAGTTTACTCAAAAGAAAAAAAAAAAACACCACCCCAAAAGCCCACCCAAGTGAAATATGTCCTTTTTCTTATTTTTCTACCCCCGTTATTGCTCAATCACCTGATTCTGAGACTCTGTTCACCTGACAATAAGTAGCTATCATTTACCCTAGTCCTGGCTGTCAGGAAGAGTCGTCTTTATCTTCAGAGAAGCAGGGATAATGTCTAATCAGTGAGTAATAGTTGAGAGAAATGATTCTAAGTTTAGGAAAATTGGCAGCTGCATTTTGTTATCAGTAACCATTATTTAGGTAGCATGGCTGATGTGTGTGGTGTCATACAGGCAAGGACAAAGACCAGGCCCTCGCCCTGTGGAGTTACTGTCTACCTTACACAATTAGAACAGGGAGAGGTACTTGCCTAATAGCAATGGCGAGCTCTGAGCATCACAGGGAAGGGAGAAGAGACAACAAGAAAAAGACAAAACTTCCTGTGAGAGAGAAATACTGCGTCATCCCTCCATTGCTGTTTCACACGCAGCTCCGCAGGGGGTTGTGTTCTTTCAAAATACAGTCGGTACTGAAGAGGCAGTAGGTAATTCCCAAGTAGGAATCAGGAGAAGCCGGCCTAGCTGTTTGTAAGAGAGAGGTGGAGGACGTTCACTGGTGACAAAAAGCTGGGTGCTCTGTTGCGTCAAAGACACGGCATCATCGTATGAGTTACGCAAGCGATGCTGTGGCAGGCCTGGTGGGTCATGTCATGGAAGAAACTCATGAGGCGCCGCTGGGCCTGGAAAGACCGGTGGCTTTACCGTGGTGGCTTCTGCTGCGACCCACCAAAATTTAAGGCCCTTTCTAGACCGCAACAAAAGCAGATGAACATGGAGACTGTTCTCCCTCCGCTCACTCTGAGAAGTGGTCTGGCTCTCCAGCTCACCATACAAACAACACGTTAACCCCAACACGTCAACTAAACCTACCAGCTCCTAAAAATGAGCTTCTAAGAACCACGTTCAACAGACATACCACTTGTGCCTTATACCGACACTTAAGTTATACATCATTTTATTATGAGGTCAGTTTGTGCATCACTCTTTTTTTTTTTTGTTTGTTTTTTAAGGCAATCATGTTGAAAATTAATACATGACAATCTGGCTACAGACATAAAAGCACAGGCTTAGCCGAGCTGCATACATAAGCTGGAGTCAGTACTTCAGAAACCCAGCCTAAGCTAACACTAATCCTAACCCTAATTCCATCTCTTTAACTGCATCAGGACGTAATTTTTAGACAGCTGTTAATATTACTGCATTTTTCCTTTGTTGACCCAAAGTTATTGGCAGGAACCGACCATACTGGAGCAGCGACGACTCCATCTAATAGAAAACAACGGTACGACAGGAATACATTCATTACTGCATCGGACTTCTAAAAAGAAGGAAGCATCTTCTTTTTTCTAGTATTTCACTTTGCTTCTGCTACGTGGCCCAGTAAAACAGTACACATATTCCCCTGAACCGCCTTATTTCTGTAGACATTCGTAAGACTGGTGCAGAAAATAGAGCCTACCTGGTAACATCTTCTCAGCAGTACAAAGTCAAACTGATTAAGAGAGGAACATTCTTCAAGTTCCTAGAAAAGGCTGTTGGCTTCTTCCATTTATGATCAAAAAAGATCCTAGAAAAAATATGTCCAGTCTTTAACGAGAGTAGGAAATTGAAATAACCAAAACGGGATGTGATTGGTCTTTTGAATTGAGGTGCCACCATTACTTGCTTTTGCTGCTGAAACATCGCCTGGCTCCTAATGGCTTCTAACATTGTGTTCCTACCTACATTGATCATTTAATACTAGCATCTTCTTTCTGACAAACCACAAACACTTCCAAAACTTGACCTCTTCCCTTTATCGCTTTTGATTAAGAAGAGAAGTATCTGCAGGAAATGCCCTACAAACCACAAAGGATTATCAGAAATATAATGATGAGTGATTCGGGGACTCGGTGGCTCTGCTTGTGTTCCTGTAATCTGATCTTGGTCACTCTTCCCTTCTCCGTTGGAGCTTTGCTGTAGTTTCTTCCAGTCGGCTTCTCCAAGCAGCAATAATGGCATCATCATCCATCTCTTCTTCCTCCTCTTTACGCGTGCTTCGCCTGTATTGAGAGAACTGTCTAGATGCAAATCTTTCTTCACTTTGTTCCACCTTTGCCTCCTTCTTGCCATCCTCTTCAGACTTTGAAAAGCTCTGGGTGAACTTTCTCTTAGCTCCAAACTCCGACATGTCCGACCTGGCCTCCTCTTCACATGCCTCCACATGATGAGATCTAACTCGACTCTGTGTAGATGGTTCAGGGGATTCGGAGTCAAAGGACGGTTCAGGTGTTCGGCTGAAATCACGCAGCTCTGGGCTCTCTTCTCTGGTACTCGTCTCACTGACCCTTGACCTTGTGAACTTATACATCTTTTTGTCCTCTTTTGCAGAAGCAGAGGAAAATCTTGACGTGGTTCTCAAGGAATCTCCTTTTGACTCGTAGGAAGAACAGCTGTCTAGCTCTTCTCTTTGGGATCTGGCAAATCTGTAACTGGATGTTTCAGAATCCATCTCTCTAACTTTGGACGACCTGCTGTATCTCTCTCTAGCCTTCTCACTTTGACCACAATATGACGGTGGTTCTCTTTCTGCCTTCAGGCCACTGAGCCACTTGGTGATGTCCCTCTCTGTCTCTGAGTTTGATGCACCTGTGCTTGCAGGGTGACTGGATGGATCGAAGACTCCATCGGTTCTGTCAAGATCTGCTTGCAACAGGCGCCTGTGGCTGCTCGTTGTACTCTCTCTGTCATCTTCCATTTCATTTTCCTCTCCTTTGGTCACCTTTTTTTTAAATAAAGTGCTGCGCTTATTGTCCCTGATCACCTTTTCAATTTGATAATCTGACATTTTCTCTCTCATTTCCATTTGCATCTCCTTCTCCTTCCTTCTGAGTTTCTTTAGGTCAACATCATCAGCAAAGAGGCTGTACAGGGGCTTGCTCGTCCGTGTTGCCTTCATGTCTGAACTTGTCCCTTCTGTCCTTGTGCTCGCTGAGGTGTTGCAGGACAGGACAGACTGAGACTCAGCCCTGTGCACGTCCTGCTGGCGAAGCTGAGAGACACCAAGAGATGAGCCACTCTGAGCACTGAGAAGAGAAACTTTATCATCATCTACTCGCCTGCCAAGCTCTCCTGACATTACGCTGGAGGCCATTGCAGATGACGGACGGGAGAGCATCATGATCTCATTCTGCTTTTGAGCAATGGTTTCACTGACCACGTTAGCGATCCAGTTCTGGATGCTCGCCATGGATATTGTGTCACCTGGGCCGACTGGGAGGTTGGGAAGGGGTATACTTGGCATTTGAGGCTGCATTGCCCCCGTGCTGCTCCTGGCCTGTGAAACAGATGAATGATTTGTCTGCATGCTCAGCGCAGAAGCTGCATCCTCAGCTCCGCTTGTGGAAGGTGCCGAGGGCCAGAAAGCTGACAGCGGGATACTCCCACTCATCGTGCTGCCGGTCTCCCAGCTGCACATGGACTGGCTTTCCTCTAAAATTTTCTTTGAACGTTCAAGGAGCTCCACACGCCTCTGCTTCTTTTTAGCTGAAGCAGAATCCTCGCTTTTGGCAAACTCCACAAATTCCTCCTTGCTTTCACTGCCCACCTTCTTCTGCCGCTTCATTTTCCAAGCCTGGTAAGCAGTCAGATCGACGTCTGACAAACTCTTCCCTTCTGTCTCCTCCCCACCTGCCTGGCTGCCATCTTCTGCTGGAGATGGTGCAGAAGATGATGATGGTTCTAAATCCTTCTTGTGAAAGCCAAACTGGATCCTCTTGACCTTCCACCTTTCTAGAGGAGTCAGCTTGTCTTTGTTCTTTTGGCAGAAATTGTAAAAGGAGCTACTCTCTGAAAAAACACTCTCCTCATCCACATCCCTCTCCTTTCTTCCTGCTTCTGGAGATTGTCTCTCCCCATGATTTTTGTTCTTAGAACGATACCTCTGGGCAGCTTCCTTCTCAATCTCCAGAAGCCTCTGGTTCCACATGTCCCAAGTGCTCTCTGAAGACATAGAGCCTGTCCGGCTCCTTCTCATCTTGCTAAAGCTACTGACTTCCAGCTGCTCTTTTAGGGTTCGGATCTCAAAACTGCTCACACTCTCAGCATCACTGAATTCACCTGATGGGTAAGGTCTTCCTCCTGTGCTGAAATCTCCATCCTCCTCCCTGCGTGCACCCTCCATTTGGTATTTCTCATTTCTGCACTGCCAGTCGTGGATCCTCTGTTCCACATCCTCCTCATATTGTTCCCCTTCCTGATCCAGAAGGTTTGGAGATGTCCTTCTTCCATGGTTAACCCCATGTTCCTTTGCAGACAGACCTTGTTTCTTCCTCCATTCCTCATACAACTGCTCCTCTTCCGCCTCACTGATGAGGGTAGAGTGTTTGGAAACCCAGCTTGTTTTTCGCACTGATGAAGAGCTCGTATGATTACTCAGCAGGCTGCTGGTGTCCTCTTCTTCTACTGTGATGGAGTGAGCTTTGGCTCCCATGATGCTTTCTGAGTCCCCATCTCCAGACAGCTGGGAAGTCGTCCCTGCATGGACAACAGGACTTTGTCTAGGAGTGACTTCTTCATCTCCAGTATGCTCCAACTCTCGTTCCTCCAACAACTGCTCGTTGAGCTCCCTTAGCTGTTTCAGAAAGCCGTCGTTGGGGTAAATAGCACGCTTCTTTCTCAGAGTCATCAGAGCCTCCAGAATAGTCATATGGTGGTAGATCATCAGGTAAGCCGTCACCAGCACAGCTGAGCGACTGATTCCCATTTCACTGCTGACAAGGATTTTGCCTGCAGATATGGAATATAAAAGTAATTAGCTATCCCCAGTAACACAAGAGGTTGCTCTGATATGTGGCACAAAAGCACCTCCCGAGTAGTGTTAGAAATCAGGCAGATGATACACGTCAGTGACTGAAAGCAATGCTTAATATTCGTTAGCTTTATCTTAATAAAAATCTAGATGCATATGAATATAAAGCACATTAGTTTCCAAACCTCTGGGCAGGCCCATTTTCAAACAACCTAAATAGTGTTTGTATTTTCACCTATACACTTCACTTCCCCAGATCATCAAAAAGCTCATAGGAAGTATTAGAAAGACGCTGCACTCCTGACTCGCTGGCTGACTTAGGGTAAGGCATTGAGGCTTTCTGTGCTCCGGGTTCCCCACATGTAAAAAGGGAGATATTAGCATTAGCCTCCAGGAAGGTGTTGGGGGGATAAGCAAACAACTTATTTTTTTTTATAAGGCACACTATAGGGTTTCAGTACAATTTTATATTAATTTAATCCTGGAGGAGGCTCGGGGAGACCTCATCACTGCCTACAACTACCTGAAAGGAGGTTGTAGAGAGGTGGGTGATGGTCTCTTCAGCCAGGTGACAGGAGATAGAACAAGGGGCAATGGCACAAAGCTGTGCCAGGGCAGGTTCAGATTAGATGTTAGGGAAAAAATTTTACTGAAAGAGTTGTTGGGGCCTGGAACAGGCTGCCCAGGGAGGGGGTTGAGTCACCTTCCCTGAATGTGTTTAAAAAAGGGTAGATGAGGTACTTAGGGATATGGTTTAGCATAGGACAGGTACGGTTGGACTCGATGATTTTAAAGGTCTTTTCCAACCTTGTGATTCTGTGATCACACTTTTACCAGAACTCAGACCTACTGTTTCACAAGCTACACTCAAACAGCTACATGTAGGCTGGGCAGAGCCTGGAGCCACGGTGTGTCTTGGAACAGGAGAGCCAAGCAACTAGCAGGAGAGAGCTGACAAACTGATTACAAAGCGGTGGGACCCGCTGTCTGCAGACAGTGACTGCATGAGCTAGAGGAAAAGCTGAGGAGCTGCTTTGTTTCGTGGCATTCACAAGGAAACCACAGCTCGCAGAGGAACTAAGCTCTGGCATGGAGGAAGGCTCTTTTAAAGTTAATTTTATAGCAAATCACAGTTGCAGAAAAGCTCGTAAATACGAAGAGAGCGGAAATGAGGCTTTGCCAGCCTGCAAATAACTGAAATTGCTGTTTCTGAGTGTGTGATAAACTCTAGTTTGATCAAACTGTTTGCACTGAAGCTTAATGAAGCCAGTTTAAACACCACCTTTCTGACTGCCAACGTTGCTGCAAGTATTTACCTCCCACACCTATTCCTACAAGTCATAAAATCATAGAACATCCTGAGTTGAAAGGGACCCATAAGGGTCATCGAGTCCAACTCCTGGCTCTACACAGGGCCAGCCAAGTCAGAGCATGGGACTGAGCGTATTGTCCAGATGCTTTCTGAACTCACCCAAGCTGGGTGCTGTGACCCCTGCCCTGGGGAGCCTGTGCCAGTGCCCGACCACCGTCCCAGTAAAGCACCTCTTCCTAATATCCAGCATAAACCTCCCCTGTCGCAGCTTCATCATGTTCCCTCGGGTTCTATCGCTGGTCACCAAAGCGATGAGATCAGCACACCTTTCTTAGCATCACACGCCTTGGTTGCCTTCCCAGCGTGTTAGCAGCCAGTAAAGGCTATCTGACAGCTCACCAAAAGGGGGAGATCTCATTCCTCTGCTTTCTTTCACGGCTCCTCTGCCTCCCAGCTCCCGTGCCGGCTCCGGTACTCACCGGGCCCCGTACCGAGCCGGCTCAGCTCCCCAGCCCCATGGAAAACCACCTCGTCCCTGCTGTGCTATCGTTTTCCCCGGGTCGCTGGATGCCAGCAGCAGTAAGCATCTGCACCGTGCCAGGGGTAGCAGCAGGAGCTACGAGGAAGATCGCAGACGGGTAGAGTGTCCCTCCTTGTGGTGGCGGTGGGGTTGAGCTACAAACATCGGCTCAGCTTTTCTGGTGCACTAACAAAACGTCTCACTTTTCTTGCTGCCACTGCTATGAGCAGGTAGCCTGTTGTCTCTCTATAAAAACGTAACGCATTGCATACATATATGCAGAATATCAGTGACACCACTGAGGGTGGTGGTGGTTTTCATGCTGAATTCCACAAAGATGGTTCTAACTGTCCACTGAAGCTGCAAAACTGAAACTCAACAGTATACAGGAATATATATACATGGTGTTATATAATATCAATATAAAAAAAAATTCTTGGAGCAGGGCTTCACTTCTTTGTAATAGCAGAGTACTGCCAAAGCAGCTGAGGGAGATGGCTCACTGCCTCCTCTCACTAGTTTTTCCCTCCTGTTTTGAATGAGGCATGGCAGAAGCAGGCAAGAAGTGTTTGCCCTGACTAGCTGCAAAGAACAAAGTATTTGCCTTACCAATGTGGCAATAGCTGTTTATCAGAGTAACCCCTCACCCACTGATTCCCAACTATCCTCAAATCACTGGATTCCCCCCCCCCCCGCCCCTTACCCCTGTAAGTCAGAAGTGCTTCATCAAGGAACTCTGCAGCTGGGCGGAAGTACTTGGAGATATCCATGTCTGGGAAATCATCCACCTCGATGCCCAGGTACTGGATATTCAGACCGTTGTAGAAAGCTGGTCCGGTGTATACACCTGTGCCATGGGCTGCATTCAGGACGTGTGTGATCCCCAGCCGCTTCAAGCGGCTTTTGTTCACTGCAACACTTCTGCAGGAGAGAAAAGAAACATGTTAGGTTATCAGTGCTCCTTTTCTGGGGAGGAAAGAAACTGTCTGCTACAAGGTCTGCGGAGTTCTCCGTCTGTGTTACTCATCCAACACGTAGCTCCACTCAGACCTTAATGTCCTTTGAGAGTTCTACAGGTGTTTCTTTCCAACACTCACTGGAAAAAGAAAATGAGAAACCCGCATCACCAGTAGAGCTGCATGCTCCCTTTCCACTCCAGCTTGATTTTAAGCTCATCCTGCCATCCTAGGTTCAGGCTGCTTACTTATGTCTCAGTTTTTATCTCTGTAATTTAAACTATATCCACTTCTAATTCTGTCCTGGTCACCTGCACAGGTGTCTCAGGCAGCTGAGCTGTAGTACAGAAGACATAACCATTTCCACTCGGTATTTGCTATGGTGCATCTTTTAAAATTCTCTTTTATATAACAAAGGCTTCAGTCCCACTTTCACAGCCAAATTCCAATCAGACCAGTGTAATTTGGGCTCATTTGCCTTTTCCTCTACTAAATTGTTGAGGCATCAAAGTAGTACAGTAGAGCTGCTGATTCTATTCCAGAAGTATTTCGTTCTACAGACACAAATCTTTGTGAGCATATTCCAAAAAACACTTAGGGGCTCTCTAGGGATGAAAGGCATTAGGTGTTCATGTAATACATGTTATGCCTTCAACGGTTCCATCTGACCTTTCACTGCACCCTCGTGCAACTTGACGGCAAAAGCTGACACTTACTTTTCTGCTATGAAGACATTAGGCCAGACTTCATCCACAGCATCCCTGGGGGTCTCCAGCCTGTCCTTCACAAGTGCCCTCTGCAAGTCCATCACACAGGGTGTGTTAAACAAGCTGGTGTCATCAATCTTTTCCTTAACTCGGTTGTACAGGTCTTCCACCATCAGCTGCTCGGCAGACTCTAACATCCTGGGACACACCGGATCTACCTTGGTGTCCTTTGTCTTCAGTTCTGGAATAAAGTGACATTGTAACTGAAAGCATGTAAAAACAATGCAAGGTGTGACCTGGCATTCTTTGCTCCTGGGACAAGCCTTGTAGCTTGCTTTTATCCCCAGTAACATCACACCGCCCTGTCTGCAATGCATACCTGTGCATGCACATCTTTATCTAGTAGCCCTGAGGTAGCCACTAAGGGGAAAAGCTTATTGCACTGTCCCCAGTCCTAGGACCCACACTGGCCACAGGGCTGGAAGTACACGGCACGCTCCTTCTAGCCCCAGGATAATGCACTCACTGTCTGCACCTTCAATAATGCACGGCACCTTCTTGAGGAAGGGAAGCAGAGGGATGTGTTGAGCGAATCTTCTCCCTGGGATCCAGTGACAGAATGTGTGGGAATAGTTGAAAGCTGCATCAGGGGAGGTTTAGACCGGACATTGGGAAGCATTTCTTTACTGAGAGGGTGGTGAAACTCTGGAACAGGCTTCCTAGAGAGGTGGTCAATGCCCTGGGCCTGTCGACATTTGAGAGTCTTTTCTTCTTTTATTTTTTCTTTTTTCCTTTCCTCCTTTCCTTCTCTTTCCCTTACCTCTCCCCCTCTCCTCTCCTCTCCTCTCCTCTCCTCTCCTCTCCTCTCCTCTCCTCTCCTCTCCTCTCCTCTCCTCTCCTCTCCTCTCCTCTCCTCTCCTCTCCTCTCCTCTCCTCTCCTCTCCTCTCCTCTCCTCTCCTCTCCTCTCCTCTCCTCTCCTCTCCTCTCCTCTCCTCTCCTCTCCTCTCCTCTCCTCTCCTCTCCTCTCCTCTCCTCTCCTCTCCTCTCCTCTCCTCTCCTCTCCTCTCCTCTCCTCTCCTCTCCTCCTTTGCTCTTCTTACCTCTCCTTTCCCCTTTCCCTTCCTTTCTCCTTATTTATTTTATTTTATTCTGTTCTACTCTATTCAGCAACCAGCAAACTACACTCACCACTCCAGTGCAGGATTCTGCCACAGGTTCAGCGCACACCTTCAAACCCAGACACCAAACCTTTCTGTAAACTGTTCTTTCTTTATGGTTTTTCACCTCTATCTCACGTGGGGTTTCTCATGAAGACTTTTTTATCATTGTTGTGGTTTCGCACGGTGGGTTCTGGCGGAGAAGGGGGGAGCTGCAGGGGTGGCTTCTGCAAGAAGCAGCCAGAAGCTCTCTGCAGGCCCCAGAGAGTAAACACCAGCCAGCTCAAGGCCAGACCCGCCACTGACCAAGGCTGAGCCCATCAGTGATGGTCACAGCGCCTCTGGGAATCATATTTAGGAGAAAAAACCCACAAGCAGCTGCTTTTTGCCACTAGAGACGGGAGTGAGATGTAAGGAACTGTGCAGGCACCAAGGTCAGTGAAGGGGCGGGGAGGAGGCACTCCGGGTGCTGGAGAGAGAGATTCCCCTGCAGCTCAAGGAGAAACCCGTGGTGAAGCGGGTGTCCCCCTGCAGCCCATGGAAGATGGTGGGGAGCAGAGATCCCACCTGTGGCCCATGGAGAGGCCCCACACTGGAGCGGACGGAGACATATGGAAGATGCTGTGACCCATGTTTCAGTAAGGTCCTGGCAGGACCTGCAGCCCATGGAGAGAGCGGCCCACGCTGGAGCAGGTTTGCTGTGGGGACTTGTGATTCTGTGGGGGACCAGGCTGGAGCAGTCTGGGCCTGAGGGGCTGCATCCCATAGAAGGGACCCACGCTGGGGCAGTTGGTGAAGAGCTGAAGCCCTGTGGGAAAGGACTCGCATTGGAGAAGTTCATGGAGGACTGTCTCCCATGGGTGGGACCCCACTGTGCAGCAGGGGAAGGGTGTGAGGAATGCCCCCCATCCCTGTTAAGAGGGAAAACAACTCGTGAGGAACTGACTGAAAGCCCCATTACTTGTTTTCCCCTGTGACACCTGGCACAGGAGGGAAGAGAAATGAATGAGTCCACAAAGAAGGGAGGGCTAGGAGAAGGTGTTTAAGATTTGGCTGCACTTCTCATTACCCAACTCTGGTTTCACTGGCTCTGTGTGTGTAGTGTCATCAATTAGATTTTTTTAAATTCCATGTTGAGTCTGTTGTGCCCGTGACGCTGATTGGGGAATGATCTCTCCCTGCCCTTATCTCGACTCCTGAGCCTCTCAATGTATATTTTCTCCTCTGTCCAGCTGAAAAGGGGAGTGATAGAGCAGCTTTATTGGGCATCTGACCTCCAGCCAGGGTCAAACAATCACAATCACTTTACGATCTCTGGATGAGAAAGGCAAAATAAGTGCAACTCCAGTCTCTGTTACTTACATAGTTCTTTTACACTTCCTCCTCTTACCTTCATTAATGATTTGTTTCGCAGCCACAGCAGATGACAGATGGATTGGATCCATGAAGATGCTCTCTGTATCAGTGTCCGATACCACTGAAAACCTGCCAACCAACCACACTGCCTATTAGGCAAATGACTTCCTCCATGGGGATCCCATCTCCAGGACTTCAGCCCTTTTCACCCACCCCGGAAGAGAATGGCAGGGAACTGGGGCAGCAAGGATCTGCTGATGGTGGAAGGGAAGCCTCAGCTCTTTTCCCACCCCTCTCTCCCACCCTGCCCTCCAGCATGGCACTACAGGCTTCAAATATGCCTTCTATCCAGTGTTGTCAGGATGCAGACAAGTCCCATGGGGAGGAGTTGCAGTGGGCTGAGGGTGCAAGAGAAGGGACCGGTGGAGGAGTTTTTAGGTAGAGAAGATCAGTGTCTGGTTTGAGACTGGGAGGGAGGTGGTCACAAGGGACGGTCTCACAGGTAGCTCTCACACAGACAGATAAACATTGTCCTAAATAAAACTTCTTGAACAATTCGAACCAGAGGATGCTAGGAAACTCTTGTGATTTCTTTCTGTTAGCTAATTGCCTACAAGTGTCCCTTGAGCCACTGTGAGCTGCAATGCAAGCATTAAGACTGAAGCTGGTGAATCTCTTCCTTGGTACACTAGTCACTTCACAGCATAAATCTGTGGTCAGTGCCCCCACTCACATGCTGCTGTCCAACTGCAGGTCAGAAACAACTCTGAAACCCACACATGCCTCTGAAGGGAGTTCTCTGACACACAGCACCAAGAACTTAAGTTCTTGTTAAGCAAAAATGGGACACCATCTTGAAAGCAAATCCATTTCCGTCAGAGCCCACCTGTGCAGTGCAAGCACATCTCTTCTTCCTACTTAGACCATCTTAACACAGTATTTTAGGGAGCTTTTCCCCCAATGCACACCCTCTATGTTGCCTTCCAAACAGAGGGTAAGGACCATGAGGACGAGTTAGCTGCCACCACAGAAGCTGCCTGCCAATGCAGGCTTGCAGAACCTGCAACATACTGTTTATTTTTGTTTAATTAAAGCAAGAGAGGGAGGGTGATGAATGTGCAGTCAGGGTGCAGCAAAGTGTCCGAAGGATTAAGCTGCTTTCCTCTTCCAGAAGCAAAATGGAAGCCACAGCCATCAGAAACCACTTAATGGGCTCATCTAGGTCATTTAGTTGGGTTCCAGCAGTTGTCAAGCGTGACTGAAAAGTAATCCTTTTCTAGCTCTTCAAAGGAGTTTCTGGGATGAGCAAGGGGAGTCTCTGTCTCATTTACAGGAGCTGACACAAATTTGTGGCTATGCCCTGCCTTCAATTCCTGTTGCTGTAAAGGTCACCTCCAAGCTCACTAAAAGCTAACAGCCAGTGATGATCTGCCACCACAGCCTTAACACGCTTTACCTGTAGCTGCCCCGAGCACCCATGAAACACACAGGTGCGGAGCTGCCAAAGCCTGGATGCTTCAAGGGCCTCCTCATTCTGGTTGTAAAGGACCTTGCCGTCATCATGACTGCTTTTGGCATTGACAGCAAGGAAAAAAAGAGAAGGAAAACAACATGGAAGGGAAGGGAAAGGAAGGGAATAAGCTGGAGAAGTGCTTTGGTTCATTTTGAGTGGCTGATAAGCAGTAGGAGAGTGATTTACCAAGTTCAACACAGAATTTTGCTTTGTGTGAGCTCAGTGAACTTCCTAAACAATGTTTAAATAAATGCAGCTAAGTGAAACAAGCACCCTGCCTTCATTCTTCTGCAGTGCCTCACAGTTACTGGGGACCGTTTCAGAACCTCCTACTTGTTGAGGGCCACTGGGGCAGGTTCTTTGCAAACTCAATCCCTACTCCCTGGCTTTGGATAAAACATCTGCAGAAAGCTTTGCATTACAGAAAGAGTACAAAGGGACGTGCTTTTCCTTCTGTTAGGGGAAAACACATCCAATCATGCCTCTTTCACTTGAGGTAACTCAACTTTTCACTCGCACTGAGACAGCCTCCTGTTCGGTGCCTGAATCCTGTAGCTAAAGATGGCTGTGAACCAAGCCCAAATCCAAAGACTCTTGGTCTTTCTGGGGCTGGGAAGGACTAACATCAGCATTAAAAAAATCCACAGGTCCTTATAATAGACAGAAAGACAGGGCTGAATTTGGGAAGAGCTGAAATCCGGATCAGAAGTTTCAGCAGCGGGGTGAACGTGAGAGGATGAGGCAGGGAAGACAAGCTGATCTACCACGTGCTACAGGGAGGCCATGGCAGTGCCTGTGGCAAGCATACTCACCGGCTGGGTGAGGGGCTGCGCAGATAGTGGGCCTGCACGGCCTTCACGTCCGGTCCCTCATCCTCCTCACCAGGCACCACCTGCTCGCTGTCCGAATCTCTGCCACTGGCCATGGCGGCTGCAATAGAGTCCACTACAAGGGCAGCACAGCAGGAGAGAGGGTTATTACAGAGGTGTGTGTGGGAGAACATCCCTGGCCGTGAGGCGGTGGTGGTGGCAGGGGGTTTGCAGCAGAAGGGGCTGCTGCTTCTAGTTCCCACAACCCCACAAGCAGCCCTTGCTGAGCCAGCCACGCTGGCTCCGCAGCCAGGGCGCCTGCTATTCCAAGGCCTTGTGCAGGCCCCTGGCTGCTGCCCAGTGAGCACTGATGCCCTTCTTGCCTGTGAGTAAGCACGCAGGAAGGCCAGGAAGGAAGGGGTGGCGGGGCAGAAACTCTATCCTCCCCCCGGCCAGCTCAGCTCATGCAGGGTGGCTGGAAGAAGCTGTACACAGCCAGAGCCCCACTGGAAGGAGCACTGGGGGAAAGAAACATGAGATCTTGCCTCCCCAAAATGAAACGCTCCTAAAGCTCAAGGCCAAAAGCGCTTTAAGCCTTGGGACTTTGTCCTTGTAATCCTTTGTGGGGAGCCTGCCATGGGAGAGCGAGGGGGCCATAGCTCGGTTCAGAGTATGAAAACACAGCAGCCAACGCTTCGGCAGATCCAGCCAGAGTGAGTCCGGCCTCACTGCGCCATGACAGGCAGCAGCAGCTCTGGAGGGCTCCGGCAGTTGGCCACAGGCAGGAGGGCCACAGCCTCATGTCACTAACTGGGCTAAGGAGCCTTTGTCCCTCACCGGGCAGTGAGCAGAGCAGGGAGGCAGGGGGGCAAGGAAAAGGGTACTTACACCCCGTGCTTGGACGACTCCACCGAGGGGTCCCTGCCGGAGGCACAGCAAAGGAGTCCGGTGAAGAGGGCAGGAAAGCTGGCAGGGAACGGTACCGGGGGGAGAAAAATAAGCTGCCCCCTCTCGCTCCCTCTGTGGTTTCTTCCTCAAGAGGCAGGACAACTGTTGGCACTAAACCTTTATCAGCTTTCTAAATATAGTGTTGTCCTGATGCTGGCTGCTAGATTGCACGGGAAAGAATTCAGTGCCTCATAGACAGCAGCTGGTCAAGCACTTAACTCCTTCCTCACTGTGAGCTGGATCCTCTGACACTTCCCAGTGGCAGAAGGAGTCCAGGGAAAAGCCCAGAGACAGTGAGGCTAGACATCTGCCTGCAGGGAGGTTTAAAGGGTGGTGGGATCCCACCAGGCACAACTTGAAAAGCTGGTATGACCTCTGATGTCCTTGGGTAACTGCAGATTGAGCCACTCCAAGCGTACTAGAAGTAGACTACATGTCAAGTGCCTGGTCTTTGATATGGCTGCCCACAACATTCTCCAGTTCCTATCTCTTGACTCCCCAGCAAAGCCTATGAGCCAGGCTGGTCCAGGACAGACCAGATGAAAGCCTAAGTGCTATTTACCTACGCTGGGGCACCAGTTCTGAGTCATGCAGTGACATTCCACTGCAAACAAACAAGCAAACAAGAAAAGAAGTGGAAAAGAGAACTGACTTATCTCATACCACAGATACCTTTGCTGCTGCATCAAGCTCAGCAGAACCTGCATACCCTCCTTCCTTCTAATACAAGTGACTGCTGCACCCCCACATGGGGATGGGGCCTCTTCTGCTGCATCATGGCAGTGAAGAGCCATGAAACAGGCACTCGAGTCTCTGCGTGCTCACAGCCCAGACTTGTGTTAATACAGTCACTGCAGCGAGCAAGTAGGAACAAGAGGAGGTGGTGTATGGAATCTCGGGTGTCACATCAGGGGTGGAAATGGATTAACTGATTGCTGTTTTGAAGACATCCTAACAGTTTCATGTACCAAATGAGGATGAATTGTGTCGATCCTACAGCTGTCTCCCTTGGGCAATGCAATTTTCAGCCACTTCCGTGATGCAGTGCCACATGTGTTCTTGTTAATTACTGCTAATTGAGTCGTGATCTAAAGACATTTTCCTATGGACTCTTTTATTATTGGTGAACAGTTTTCAAAGGACCTAAATGTTGTGGAAGCCACTGACCTCCAGTAACAAACTATGCTTTTAAGTCACTGAGCTGCTTCTGAAAATGCTTTTTGTGAATCTTTAGGGTACAACTGCAGAGGGGGATGATGGCTAGACCTGAAAGCCCTGCCCACTGCAACCGTTCTCATGTAGCGATGAGGGTGGGATTCGCTATGCTGCAGACTTGTAGAGAACACACAGGCAGGAGGCAGCCTGGCAGCTCCTCCTCGCTGCTTGTTACAGGTGGTTGCTTTATGGGATGCAGGTGACCATGTAGAAGAGAGGAAGGATGCTAGCACACGCAGGCACAGCACAGAGCAACAAGCTGCAAGGGGCTGGGGATCCACTGGTGGCGATTCATATATCCACTCCTAGAGGAACCCAGACCGAACAAGGCCAGGTGCTGCCCAATTAGATGGAAAAGATGGGATCTCAATGGAAGGTTCCTCTTTCTCTGTCTTACCAGGAGTTAGAATCATTTACAGTGTTAGCACTATGCTACCTATGGATTAATCCGCATTGGCTTTTATAGGGGAGCCTGATCAGAGTATGTATTTTTGGCAAGATAATGAAGTCACCCTAGTTTTCTCTTAAAGCTTTTCATGTCAATGGCAGTTTTATTTAACAAAGCTAAAAATCCTATATATCAGCAAAAAAGATATGCAGAGTTGCAGCTATAAGGAAAAATAAGACTTTAAGGGTTGGCATTGCCCATGGGTGAGTGATGAAGAAGTCGATGTGTGTCAGCCTACGCTATGGCACAGCCCTGCGTAGGGCCACAGCCAAGCTTTGGCAGTGTTGCCAGTACCTATGGCAGTTCCCTGAGCTGTGGTGCTGATGCCTGCTGAGTTTTGGCAGCCCACACTCGACAGGGAAAGTAAGTCAACCCAGAAATGAAAGGAAAATCACCAGCTGTCCCAGTCTTTCTGTTTGGGCAGCTCTACTGACTTCTTGCAGGTAAACTGTACATTTGCTCCTTGCATTTATCAGCAGTTCCTGAGGGCCCCAACCAGGACTGTCAGGGAAAAGTGACAGGATTGAAGTGCCTGAGCTACTCTTTCCAATCTAGGCCTAAATAAGGATAAATAAAGTGCATCTAAACAAGTGTCTTATAAATATAAGATTTACACGAGTGTCAGGTATTCTCAGCCTACGTTCTCACACCGAGAAAATCCGTCTTATTTAGCGAAGTCTCTGTTGCGGTTCAGCCCCAGGCAGCAGCTTGCTCCTCGTTGCCCCCAGTGGGATGTGGAAGAGAATCAAAAGAAAAAGGTAAAACTCGTTGGGATGAGGACAGTTTACTGGGAGAGCAAAGGAAGAGGAAAATAACAACAACAGTACTTAGAGTATACAAAGCAGGTGATAGACAATGCGATTTGTTCACCGCCTGGAGCTGGATGCTCAGTCTGTCCCAAGCAGCACTCCCTCCTCCCTGGCCAGCTCCCCTCTTATACACCGAGCATGACTCTATCAGTCATCCCTGTGGCTCATTCAGGCTTCCTCCTATCCCAGCTTCTGGTGAAAATTAACTTTATCCCAGAAAAAAAAACAGGGCAGTCTCCAAAACAACAGAACATTATCAATCTTGGCACCAACTTATTTATGTGTAAAGCAACTGATAGAGGCTGACAGAGGCAGGGTAAAACTCTTCCCACAGTGACTCTGTATTTCCACACGGACACCAGGTAAGGCAGCCTGTCCAAGTTACGGACCGTGAGGTGAGATCCAGTGTCTGTCCCTCCTCCCCAGCGCAGCCATCAGCTCTTGCCAACCGTGACTGCTCGCTATACCATACTTCCCCATCTGCCTGGTTGTGCAAGAGATGACACAGAGCATGGTTAGGGTCATTGATAGTGCAGCCACAGCTTCCTGGGATGGAGGATAATGGTTAATGCCTAAGAGGCATCATTAATTTAGATTTATCCCTTATCCCAACCAATTGGGAAAGCTGATTTTTATGAGATTGAAAGAAACTTCCCATCTTTAAGATCACTGTCTGTCTGACAAATTTAGTTGAAATCTGCCAAGTGGGTTTTGACATCACTGGGGAGAAGAAAGGCTGTATAAATGACAGTGAAAGCCTTATTTCTGTGAAGATGATAATGGCAAGCTCACCAGGTTAGTACTGTGTCTGTCAGGGATCATAACCAAGTTCGTTTACTGACTACTGAAAGCTGTGATTTAGAGAACTGCAAATTAATCGAGGAAGTATGGACAGGTGTTGTACAGTGACTGCATTTCTGTCATTTCCCTGTTCATCAAATTCAGTTAAAATATTAAATGGGAGTAAAATCAAAATCGTGGAAGCTAGAGTAAAGATCCTACATAAATATCTTCTCCCTGGAAGCTATGGGATAGTCACAAAGATCTTCAAGTCTTTAAAGGAGGTAACAATCTAAGAAACTCATCCTTGTGAGGGACCTCATCCTTGTGGACACAAAAGAGGAGAAAAGAGACTATTGACCTTGCTCCAGTTTTGTTTACATCTTAAGTCATTTGTTGTTAGCAAATTTAGAGGGTAGCAAGCTTTTTTTTTGAAAAAAGCTCTCATTTCTTTGCAGGGTCTTGCTACCTCCTAATGCCTGCAGCATATTGAAGATGAGATGCATACGGCGGGATGGATTTTTCTCCTGGCTGTCCCCATTTAGAAGATTGCCAAAGAACACAGTTTCAGGCTTGAATTTGCTTTGTGCCAACAGTTTTTCTGAAGAGAACTGAGGTGCCATATCAAGCACAGAAGTACAGACTGTCATTTCTATCAGAGGGATTGGATTTGCTGTGTCTCATAAGCTTCATTGTCTTGGAGGTGTTTCGAACAACTGCCGTGTAGACAAAAATGCAATTTTTAGCATGTTTCTTGGAGGGTTTACCATGCAAGTATGGGGCCAGCACAAGATCCACTTTACTGGACCAAAGAGAGCCCGCAGTACACTGTAGTGTAGACTACACTCCAGTGTGGACATTCACTTTTGAGGTAGCCTCCTTCAACAATCAAAACAAAGATCATCAATATTATTGCTGCTTCGAGAGTATGATTAATTTCATTTGAAAATAATGTCTAAATACACAAAGTCCCCATTTCGGATGCCTAAAGATCTATCAAACACTGTGACTTTGTCTCTCAAATGCTAGAAATAGAGCATAGATGACTATCTGTCGTGGTTTTACCCCGGCTGAGAGCTGAGATCCACGCAGCTGCCTGCTCTGTAAAGGAAAATAGGAGGGGGAGAAGGGGAGTGGGGGTGGGGTGTGAGGCAAGGGAAGGGAAAAGGAAGGGGCAAATAACAACCCCAAAACCAAGAAACCAAGAGCCTATGGGTTGGGATAAGGATAGTTTACTAAAATAGCAGAAAGATACAATATAACAATGCTGACAGGACTTTAGAGCAAAAAACATATGAAGCTGTTGATACACAAGGCAGTTTCTCACCAAACCCACAACTCAGGCCGTGCCACCCAGAGCCGTCCCGGAACCCGACCGTCCCCCAAGAACCGCGCGTCCCGGAGCCGCCCCTGTTCTTCCTCCCGTCAGCCCCCGATATACTGGGCAGGACGTAACTGGCGTGGAATACTCTCCTTGGCCAGCTTGGGTCACCTGTCCTGGCTTCGCCCCTCCTTTCTCATGAATAGAGAAATATGAAGAGCTGAGAAAGTCCTTGACTGCTTGACTCAACTAAAAACATCAGGGTGTTATCAGCACTGCTTTCATTTAACTCTCAAACACAGCATTCCATCCGCTGCTACAAAAGAAGTTAACTCCATCCTGACCGAAACCAGGACACTATCCCAGATGGAGACACCCCCTGCTACTTGGATGAGCAGTGGCTGGACTTTCAGAGCGCATGCCTCCATGGATACGTAGCTAGCATGCTACGAGCCACTGACTGGTTTATCTAACAGCCTTCGTCAGCAGAAAGGACCTTTGGTTCTTACAGCTGTTCTGCAAGCCACACACTGGGAGCTGATTGGACAAAGAGTGCAAGAACCCGACTACAATGTATTGCACTTGTATTTAGATAATCCATAGTCATCAGATTCTCATAAATTAGATAGATACTCTTGCAGGTATTGAAAGCAAGCGGACTTAGGCACCTCAGGTCCTGGATGTGGGCAGCTGCCCACATTGTGAAACACTTCAATACCTTTCTAACTCTGGCCTAAGGCTCCTTTAATAAATATTTAAGATGAATCAGGCTTATCCTCCCCTAGTTACATGTTGTCACATGGATGACTTCGATTGTCACTCCCAGGGACGCTCCCAGTCACCACACCCTCGGGTTCGCCTCTTCTCTTGCTCTATGCACCTGCACCCTGGGAGAAACGGGGAAAGGCAGTTTAACTGGGGAAGAAAGTTCACAGCCACTCTCTGCCCCTCTGCGGAGAGCAGGAAGTGATGTGAAAGCCTACTGGTGATCTGGCTTGTCATTCTGCCAGAGAAGGGAGGGGCAGACTGGAGAAAAAAGCACGTTTAAAGGGACTGAAGAAGTTTATCTACAATGTTGTGGTGAGGTGGCCCTTCAGCTGAAGCCAATTACTTACCCAGCTGCCTAGAGATTACAAGGAAGAGCACTTTGAGGTGAAACAACGGAGAGCTGGAGAGGATGGCAAGGAAAAGTCTTTGGCTGCTCATTTTCAGTGCAAGTGAGTACTAATTTGGTTATATCCACAAGGGTTGGGTGGAAGGCAGCAGCACTACAAGTCTGAGTATTCCACTGGGCTTTGGGTGCTTCGTCTCGGTTTAGTAACTGCCCTTCATGTTTGTGATCAGGCAGGTGTGTTTAATTGTCCAGACTCATGGGCATCTCCTGCTCACAAGAGAGTGTTAAATACAGGAAAATAATGCTGTTCTTCACAAGACCAGAAAATATTTTAAAGGCAGTTTTAATGGCTTCTGTTAAATACAATGTTTTTCTCTGAAGGAGGAATGTCTCAGCTGGAAGGGGCAAAGTCCTTGTGTTTTATTCTTTTATACATAAATGTGCACTTATGTCTCTGTAAGTCTAAATCCTACTGTTTACCTGTACTGTGGTACAACTTGTGACCTCTCTATAGTATTCGCGTTAAGGGGATGCCCAAGGGTCCCTACTACCTCATACAAACCAGCCAGCTCGCCCTTGGCTTTCACAGATCTGCCCTTTCTCACCCTGTCTCACAGAGCCCAGGGTCTCATTCCATTCCTTTCTGACCCGTCTCGTCTTCTCCTACCAATGCCCCTACACTTTCTTCCAAGCTTCAAAGCAAGCTGTGCATGAGGAAATCGCTTGAGTTTTCTTTTTTTAGTCAAAAATCCTGAAAACCTCACTCCACCAATAAGACCCACAAGAAGGAAATGCACAGTTTAACATAACTAGGAGAAGTGGACGTGCTCCATATTCAACAAATGTGACTTGGGTCACGATTTGACCATCGTTGTGTTAACTGTGTAATGCCATTGGTGTTCATTCTCTGTTTCCATTTTTCTCACCCTTCATGCTGTCCAAATTACAGACCATAAACTGTTCAGAGCAGAAATATATATGTTGGGTGAAGCTCTTCTTGCAAGGCTCAAATGGCAACAATTCAGTGTTAAAATAAGGAAATATTTTTGGAGACAGTATAGTACATTTCTGCACTGCCCTGGAGCAGAGAAACTGCATAGCAGGCGGCAGTTGGCAGTGCAGTTCTGGGGTGCCAGGGCTGCTCTCAACCAGCTGCATCGGGATCTCGGCTGTTGGAGCGTTTCTCTGAAAAAGTGAAGTGAAACATTTTCACTGTTCCTACTTTTCTCACTAGCCAAATCTACCAAGACCAATCAGCAATAACAATTTTGCTTGATCACAATCTCAATTTTTTTTCTGAGTCCCTCTTATTCAGTAACGAATGTGAAACCAGATGCGTTGCTTTGATTTTCTTCTTCCTCTCTACAAATGCAGATGTTAGAGCAGAGGGAGACAAAACTTTTCTCAATTTCTTAAAACATTATAAATGTGTTCATTGATAAGGTGCAAAAACATGATTCTAATGCTTAAATCTAGGTGATGCTATCCCTCCAGTGCTACATAGGCTACCTGTCCTCCTTCTCTGAAGTTCTTCCAGATTCTGTTTTCTCTCAGAAAATAACCAAACCAAACATAAAAACCAACCAACCAAAAAGAAAACCAAAATAAAAACCAAACCAAACAAAACAAAACCCCACACTGAAGAATAACCCCCAGTTTTTAGACACGCTGACTGTGACTAGTTGGCTCTTGGTTACTGTGGGGAAGTAGAATGTGGTGAGAAGGGGGAAGGAAGAAACTGGGAGTAAATGGCATCCCAGAATGAAACCATACAGCTTCTGTGAGAGCCAGAAGGAACCCTAAACAAGGGAGGAGTGGGAGCCAGAAAGAGATGTCATGGGTGAAAAAGGAGGAGAGCAACAGAAGAATTTGAGCGTTAGGGTGACAGCAATGGATGAATAAGTAGCATTGCTCTTTATGGGGTGTGTCTCTTGTACAAGGTGTTTGGTTCAGCTGTTCTTCCCTCACTCTGTACTGAAGACATTTTTGGAAAAAAAAAAAAATGTTCTTTATTGCAAGGTTTGAGTCATTCAGTTGAAAGAAGGAAAAGTACATGTGAGAGAAAGGCTTAGGGTTGGGCTGCCTCCGACTCAGGGCTAAGTTCAGAACCTGTCAGTGAACCCTGGCCCAGTGGAACCAGATTGAGTGAGAAAAGGAAGTGGGTTTTGCTTCATTTTCTAATACAGACCGTGGTGCTTTTCATCTCAGTGCAGGACTGTGTGGTTATCCATTCACAATGAGAAAGCTTTCACAGGCGCCCCTCTCATAGAGGGCATGATGTAGAAGCCCTGGGGCTAGGCAAACAGCACCCTTGCACTGAGTGCTCCAGAGCAGGGAAAGCCTTGGGAGTGTCTGCAATAAAACTGTTACAAGCATATTCCTTCTCATAGTTGTCAACAGCTTTAAATTAATTAAACCCTGAGAGAACAGAAACCACTACCACACAGTGTCACAGATGAAGAAACTAAAATTCATACTTGGTTCTACCACCATGTCACAGAAGAAGAGAGTAAAATGCACACTTAACTAATTAACTGTGCAAGGTCAGAGAACCACTCAGTTGTATAGGGAATTGATAGGGAATGCAGAAAGATCAGAACCCCAGGTAGAAGCCTCCTGCTCTGGTCACTCAGCCACCTTTTCTTAATGGGACACTAACAGCGCTGAAGGCAGTCCTTGCGCTCCTGCTGAAAACGTCTGAAGCTGCTTCTGAAGACAGCTGTGGAAAAGAGGGCATCCCTGCCCAAGCAGCAAGGAAGGAGGGGTGCAGGGGAGGGAAAGTTTTGGCCCCTGTGAAAATTCCCATCAAATTCCTCACAGGAAAGGGAAGGAAGATGCAGTGGTTCTGGAAGTACAAGCCATTTCTAAGAGGAGACTTCAAGGACTGCTTGGTGTGGGGAAGAGAGTAGAACCAGGAAGCTGTTACAGAAGCTTTTGCTTCTCATGAGGGGAGCAGATTCCCATGCCAACTGTCCCATCTTACCCTGAGCTAGTGCCTGAATTGCAACCAGCAGATGTGGTGACAACAAATCCTCCTGAGTCCCTACGGTGCTACTTTCGAAGGGAGACCATTGTTCACTGCTGCTAAAGTCAGGGGTCTGGGTAGTGCTCAACTCGCCAGTGCCTTACTCTTACTGACCTAATGCAACTGTTTGCATGTTTTTCCTGTCTAACAAAGCACCTGGTCACAAGCTTTTTACAATGCAAGGAGGGATCCAGACGTCCTTTTCTCCCTCCATTTTACGTTACACTTCCTTATGGATCTGACCTGCGCAGAGATTCGGCAGAATGAAGACCCAGACCTTGCTAGAGAGCAGCTTTTCAGTCAAATCCTCTCTGGGGAACACTGACTCAGCCTGGTTCTTCCAAAAGCAAACCTTCACTACCACACACAGCGTGCCCCGCTCAGGGTTAGCACACATCTCTGCCCTCCCCTACTCTTCTCCTTACTGGACCATGTTCCTCTTTGCCACAGGAGCGCCTCTGAGCAGTATTCCCCCTCCCACCTCCCTGCACTCTCTCTAACCAGTTTCAGACTTAGACATTGTGCAGTTTGGGGCCATAAAAAAAAAAAAAAAGCCCCACACAAGCTGTAAGAAGAAAGCAGGTGGTTTTAAACAGGTTCCCCCAGGCATGAAGGTCATCTATGGCAGGGCAGAGGTAAACCTCCAGCCCGATTCTGGGAATAACTAAGACCTGCCAATAGCTAATACTCGGGTATGATGAATTAAGCATCAAGTCAAATGGAATACAGTGTACAAGAAACACTGACCTTGCACTCTGCATGCTTCCCCAGGGCACAGAGGAATTTCTGTTTTATTCAACCCTCAGCTATTCCTATGTTTCACAGGCTGGAGCTACAGTTCCTGGAGAAAGGTGGATACCACCCTACTCGATTTTAAAAATGAACAGATGTGCTTGTTTCTTTCAATTTCTCTTTGCTTTTCTAGGTTTTTCCTCTTTTTGGGGCATTACATGAACAGGTCTTGATTCCCTTGCATGAAATTTCACTTCTGTATGGACTTGGGTTGATGCAAGCTATTTGACTGTTTTCCTGATATTTCCAACAATATCAATCTGTTATTTTAGCCTGGATCCTTGAGACTGCCAATGCTGTTTATCTGTCTCCCTCTGTACACTTAGAACTGTCAAAGGATGGCAGTCACGCTGAAAGAGGGCTCAGAAAATAAATACCTCTTTATAAATGCTATGGTATATCCAGGTAAAGAAGAGGGAAAGCAAGGAAAGGAAAGCAGAGTTTAGCTCTTAGCCACCCTGTAATGCAGCTTCCCACAGTCGATCAGCCCCAGCATGCAATCATCCCCTCTTGTCTCAGTGGGGAATGTCATGGACGACAGAGGGAGTGTCGGGTTGTTGTGACACGTGAGAAAGCCTAAGGGACAGAACGTGGAATCCAGCTGTCGTTAATTTTGCTGACGGCAGCTATTTTTTTCTTCTGCTAGTTCTGGTGACTGCTCACACCCTCACCGTGGAAGCACCTGACAAGGAAATACAGGTGGCACGAGGGAGAAACGTGACTCTCCGCTGCCTTTTTAGAACGGGCGTTTCTACCGACGCGGGAGACTTCGTCGTCTGGAAGAAAATCCTTAGTCCGGTAAATCAAGTCGCATAAGGAAACATATGACAGGGCACCCAGGAGGGGGGGTGGCAGGAGATATGGAAGCAGGACTGTGGGTGGGAACATGTGCTGAAAGGAAAAGAGGTTCCTTCAAGACTTCCTGTAATCTCAGAACTATGTAAAGAGAAACTCCAATTCTAGATGCAGCTTGTCCCTTCTCTATTGCGTGATACTAGGGCGGCCCCCACCCTTCCCCTTCCTCTCTCTTGGTCTTGCAACTGTGTATTGAGAATACATCTCTCTATGTACTGTGGGTTTACATCTATTAAAAGATGTGAAATTGATACCTTACAGAAAGATATGTATATTTTTAAGTATACATGTTATACATATATATACACACATATCCTTGATACTATATGAGAAGTTTTAAGTTGATGCTAACAGTACATTGAGAGATTCTTGAGGTCTCTCCTACATTCTTATGGAGTATTTGAAGGCAAAGAGACCTCTAAAAGTTCTCCTCGCCTTCTTGGGAATTAGTGTGAGGAGAAGCAGCCTTTGGAAATCTCCTTGCAGTAACTGCTGTCGGTTTCTTCTCTGAAGATCCTTGCTGAAAGAAAGCAAGGGAGAGTTTGTGGAATCATAGGGAAATTTGATTGACACATGGATCTCAGTCAAGTCTGATGGTGTTCTGTCATGGAAAGGAAAGGTGAATAAGCCCCAGCAAAACAGATCAGTCATTTTAGATTTCAGATAAGATGGGAAAGAGAATTCCAGACAGAAACCTACACCCTTTTGTATTTCTATGTTTTCCTTGGCTCTTAGGCGAACTGGGGCAGTTTAAAGTCCTTTTTTTTTCAAGCTGTTCTCTTAAGAGTGGGCTAATCCATTGAGTTAGGTTGTAGACTCACACAGAAGAAACTAAGATTGATCCTAGATGATCTTTAAGGTCCCTTCCAACCCAAACCATTCTATGATTCTATAATAATTGTCCCTCCCTCTCTCTTAGGTTGATGCTGTCACTAGGTATTTTGATGGACTTGTACAGTATGGCAAGGGCTATGAGAACCGTATACAGTTCACTGGTGATGTGAACAAAGGGGACATCAGTATCACCATCAGTGAGGTGACCATGGATGACAACGGGACATACGCATGCAGCGTTCGTCTAAGGAATGACCCCCCCAGGCAGGCTGCAATGGTTTCTCTTTTCGTCCTTGGTAAGCACCATGGTGGCAACACCAGCTCCATTAAACACCGTCCTTCCTCCTCCAGTACCCACATTATTTTAGGCGGTGGATTTTCTAACAGAAAAAAAATAAGTTCCCAGGAAGTCATCAAATGCAATTCCATCTTTGGTCTTTTCCTACTGCTGCAGAAGCAGGTTGGAAGGCTTAGAGCACCCAACTCCACTAGATACCTGACTGCAGAAAGTAGTCTTTAGAGTTGTATGGTTCACTTTCCTAATAACCCTGGCCCCATTACAGGGTATTACACATTCCTCCTGTGTCCTGTCATACTCCAGTTAACAAAGAATGAGTTAACCAATAGTATTAGACACATCCCAAGAAGCATCTTACAATTCTTTCTTGACTGACCAGTGCCAAGAAAGAAGAAACAAATTAGAGACAAGTTCATTCCAGTTCCTTTGAGAAGGAGATGCAAGACACGCCTCTGTTCAGCAAGAATAAAAGGTGCAGGAGATGGGTTAAAAAACCCCAAACTACTCCTGATTAATAAAATCCCTTCTTTTTTTCTTTCTTCAGTTGCACCATCCAAGCCAGAATGCAATATTCTGGGGACAGCAGAGTATGGACAGACAATCAATCTGACCTGTGTTTCTCACGAGGGCTCCCCAAAGCCCAAATACACCTGGCAAAGCTTCAATGTACAGAATGAGCCCCGTGCACTACAAACAACAGAAGGTATGGGAAATTCATAGACATCAAGACTTTGAGCTCTCTCTAGATCAGCATTGGAAAGATTTTGAAATGCAAATACAAAAACCACACTGTAAGGCTTTTACTAGAAAGTTCTCTGACAGGTATTTAGAAAAGTTGCCCTTTTGATACAAAGTACACTCACAAGTCATTCAGCAGGGGGTAAAGGGCTGTTACCTGAAATAACAACAGTCAGTAAGATTTTTCACTTCAGCTCTCACCTGGTGAGAGAGCTGCCTCACCCTAGAAGCAGTCAGAAAAAACCCAGCTTCTCGATTGCTGGGTGTAGTGGGGTGGGGGGGTGGGGGGCATAACGTGAAGAAAAGCATCCAGTTTTCTAACTGGTGCACCAGCTTGCTCCACAATGTCCAGGTCACTTTCTGGGGTGAAAGCAAACACAAGTTGGCTCTGGACGCTACTTCCCTTCCGGCAATGACTCCTCAGATAGGGGAAATTGCTAGGAGAATGGTTACACCATTCCTGCTCTGAGCACAGAAGAGGATTCTGGTTCTTCAGGACTGTCACGCAGACCTCTCTTATTTGCTTTCATTTTAAGTCAGAATCTGGAAAGGAAAAGGAACTGAATTTCCACAACAGAACCTTTGGTAGAACTATTCACACAGAAATGAGGTTTTAATACTCTCTGAAGTGTAGTAGTGACAGAGGATTCAGATTTACTCCTTTGAACAACTTTGTTTCTCTTCCTGGTACGTTCAGCACCAGAAAGACCGAGTATCTGAACCTGCCCCTCCTGGTTTCGCTTACCGTAGCGCTGCTGGGGGGGCAAACTAAATACCGTCAGACTCAACAGAATATTCAACACTCCCTAGCCGATCCTTGCATGGATTATACAAAACACGCAACACGCTCAGGGACACAAAACCTTATTCGTTTGACTGGCCACTAAGCGGTGCAATGGCATCGCACACGGCCCTGCGCATAGCGGCGTCTGTGCTCCGACAGCAGCCGCTCCCCGGCTGCTTCTGCCATCGCCCTGCCACGGGACAGGAGTCTCTTCTGCTCCGCTCCCTCCTCGTTTCTGTTTTCACCCATGTCCCACGTCGGGTGCTTCTGCCCCAAGCTGGCTGGGCACCCTACTGTCGCTGTAAGCGATTTCCTTCCGTGCTAAGCAAGCCCCAGCGCAGCAGAGGGTGCAAGAATTCCCTGAGGAGCCAGGCCAAACCTGACAGCGTCTGACCCGCGTTCCCCCCGCGCTGACTCTCGAATCAGTTCCTTGTGATATAACACAGGAGGATTTACAGTCTGGTTACAGGCCACAACTCAGAGCTACAAATGTCACACACCACAGGGGAAATGTAAGAAGCCCCAACCCAAAACGTAAGCACGGGCAGCCTGCAGACACTAAACAAACCCCAGATCAACGCGCAGTCCGCGTATGGGGGTGTGCGTGATGTTCTGCCGTGAGGCGCTAGGCGCCAGCAGAGGCTGGCCAGAATCCCAGCCCCACAGGCGGGCTGGAAAGAAGGGAGACCACGGAGAAGAAAATCAAACAAGAAAGCCACTGAAAAGCATTCAGGGCATTTTGCTTCTAGAGCAGGAAACTGGACCTTGATCAGCAGATTACAGGAAAGAGCTGTGGACTACATGTAGAAATGTCAGCTTGAGACGTAACAAACACCAACCTCTTGTGTGAGCAGGCAGTGCAAAGCTTTAGCATAGAGTTTGGAGCTTTGCTGGCCAGAAAACACGAGCATCACAGCAATCTCATGTCACTGCCTTTCTTTTCCGACATTTATTTTCACACCACCATGTGTGACCTCTCCCAGGCTAGAAAACTATTTCCCCCCACTGCTAAGTCACTCTGAGCTGAAGGACTGAAGAGCTTCTTGTTGTTTTATAAATTAACCCATCAGATGGACAGTTCTCAAAGTCAGGGGCAGGTTTGGGCCACCTGGTATTTCTCAGCAACACCCAATGTAAAAAAAGCTTTTGCTAAGCACATGTACTTCACCTTCCACCTACAATTTTCTTTCTGAAAGGAATGTTCAAATGCCACACGTTCCCTGCAATCAAAACAGCACACTTCCGTTTGTGGGAGGACAAACCACACTAAAATCTCAGGACTAACACGACAGCTCCTGAGGAAGACAGAGTGATTCCTCAGCTTTAATGACCTCTCATCACTCCCACAGCCCTAAGCTGGAATTGCAGGGCTGCTATCCTCACTTCCTTCCCTGCTTTAATTCTTTTCTTTTTTTGGGCTGGATTTGGGTTTTTGTCTCTTTTTTTTGCAACAGGGGAACAAATAACTCTGAAGAACGTCTCGGCGGACACTTCTGGCTTTTACATCTGCACTTCAACAAACAGTGTGGGAAAGGAGTTCTGCAACATGACTGTCAGCGTTGTGCCACGTAAGAGACGGGGTTCTTACCACGAAAAGTAGTTCCAGAGAGAGCATCCCAGCTAAGCATGAAAGGATTAATGGAAGTGATACAGGCAGAAATACAAAATTTGGCTTTCCCTCAAAAAAAGTAGCACTCTTTTTTCACCTTTCAGACAGATTTGTCTGCATTGGTTTACATGCTAATAGAACACTCACTAACTCATAGGGTTAGTTTACCTGTGTTTTTTGTCATCTGTTGAGTGAGACAGACCCGAGCCCCTAAGTCTGAGGCTGAGCTGTATCGACAAGGCACAGGAGTTGTTCAGATCCCAGGGCTCCTCCCTATCGCTATCTAACCACTTGCTCCTGCTGACTTACCAGTTTTCCAGTACAGAGTTAATTCCAGTTGCTGTACTCAAACGTGGCATCTGCTCAATCTGAATCTTCTAGAGAGATCTGAGATGTTAGGGTGGGGTGTGAAGTCCAGTGATTGTGCTGGATGCATGTGATACTATTAACTCTCACTGGAAAGGGTTAATTCTTTTCTTCCTTCACAGCATCCATGAACATAGCTCTTTATGCTGGCATCATTGGTGGAGTTGTTGCTGCAATTATAGTTATCGGTATTATAGCCTATTGCTGCTGCTGCCGGGGAGACAAGACTGAGGACTATGAGAACGCGTAAGTCACTTACTTTAAAAAAAGCCAGAGGAACACATTTGGGATCCCTGCTACAAAAAAGACAGAGATGTCCTGGAGAGAGTCCAGTGGAGGGCTACGAAGATGATTAAAGGACCTGGTGCATCTCCTCTGCGAGGAAAGGCTGAAAGAACTGGGACTGTTCAGCCTTGAGAAAAGAAGGCTAAAAGGGGATCTTATTAATGTTTATAAATATCTCAAGTGTGGGACACAGGGGGAAATGGCCAGCCTCTTCTCAGTGGTCTGTGGGGACAGGACAAGGGGCAGTGGCCTCAAGCTGGAGCACAGGAAGATCCACACCAACGTGGGGAAGAACTTTTTCATGGTGAGGGTGACAGAGCCCTGGGACAGGCTGCCCAGGGGGGTGGTGCAGTCTCCTTCTCTGGAGATATTCAAGACCCGTCTGGGCACCTATCTGTGCGACCTGTCCTAGGGAACCTGCTTTGGCAGGGGAGTTGGACCCAATGATCTCTAGAGGTCCCTTCCAACCCCTACAATTCTGTGATTCTGTATGAAGGGTTTGCATTCCCCCTCTGACATCAACATACAGTGGGGAGAATGCACAGGAGGAAAAAAAAGAAGCAAATAAAGTGTGCACTGCTTTCTCCTCTCAGTTTCTACCCCGGTAGGTCCCATCTCTTCTCAGAGAACATACCCAGTATTACCAGACAACTTTGTGATCTCTGGGGTAGAATCCAAATCTTGGAACTGAATTAGTAAGCCCAAGTGAGCCAAGCATGCACAGCTACTTGACAAGCAAAGCCCCGATCATTTCTCATTCCTCGAGTCCCTAGAGCTGTGGCTGTCCTTGTTAGCCTAAACTACCACCACACTCTGTATAAAGAGTTATCACTCCAGGACAGAAACCTTTTGTTTACCCTCATGATGGAAACACACCATCAGAAGATACACCAGTCACTCTTTCTCTACATACATGGTATGGAGAAAAGAAAAAAAATAATTCTCACAGACCTCTTCCATCACCAGCTAGACAAATTAAGCAGTTCAGTTTGGTACACTTTCAGGTCAGCTTAAAACACTCTAAACCCATTCTAACAGAAAACTGCTACAGTAGAATTTGTACCTGGGTTTAATTAACATCTCTACTGTTAAACAATGTTTTAGGGAGCAAGAAGAGAAAAATGGACCCTCCACGGAGATGACTGCAAGGACCCATTTAAGAGACGAGGATTATATTGAAGATGAATGAAGAAAGAAGTAGGAGGCCAATGGCATCTTCAGGATTTACTGAGGCACAGACACTACTAGAAATAACTTGCTTGTTCTTACTGCAAGAAGTTTGTTTGGGTTTTAATGATGAAAGCTAATGGCTCTGCCTTCAAGTCCTGGGAAAAGAATATCCTTGACTCCTTTGGAAAAAAAAAAAAAGTGCTTAATGTACAATGAGTTCTCATACACAACCTCACAGCAGAAAGATGCACGTGAAGCACAGTTTCAACCAGTCATTCCCAAATAACCAGTCTTCTAGACTTCCCACTTTCTGACAAAAGAAGCCAGCCAGGACTACAAAGGAAGGGTGGCCCTGGTTATGGTGTTAAGCGAATGTCACAGCTTCCAGCTTAGTCTGGTATGATAATTACTTTATGCAGACCAAAGCAAGTTGGTTTATAAGAACATTTAATAAAATGTTCTTTGTACATTATACATGCACATATAAATATGGAAAAAAAGTCACAGCTGACCTGTGGATGTCTCCTGTCTAGAACAATGCCGATTTATGGATTGGGTAAGGTAAGAAGTTAGGTTTGTAATTGGCAGCCAGTAAGATCTAGAACCAGTCTAGCAGCCTATATACTGTCAGATTCCTGAACTTACAAGTTCCAGCTCAGAGAGTTCCTCAATCCTGGTGGCTTTTGTTCTCTTTTTAAAGAAAACCATATTCAATAAATGACTTGCACTACAATATTCACCCTTTCAAAGCTTTCTATTGCATCTTTGACTTCAGGGTTTTCAGAAGCTTACTGCAATGCCTTCATCCCCAGATAATTGCATTTTAGATTTTTGATAGAGATTTAAAAGTAACTTTAAAGAAGAACCAGCAATCCTCCTACACATGGCATGGGAAGCAGCATTTTCTAGATTTTGAACTATATTGCAAATCAGACTACCAGAATGGTTATTCTGGCTTGCTTTCTGCCTACCTTTGTTTAGCACAGTACTTAATATATCATTTTTCATTCAGACTAGTAATGGCAAAGACTAACAGTCGGGGTTCTTTACAAAGTCCATGCATGCCCAAACCTCTCTGGCAAAGAGCAACCTGAAATGCAGCTGAGCAAGGTGCTCTGAGGATCTGTTCCCATGAGGAGTTCAGATGAGTGACCAAACAGTGCAAAAATGGATGCAGCATTCTGCACACAGCCGCTGAAGGCAGATAAAAACGAAGGTGCATGGCTCCAGTGGAGCTGCTGTGTATTTTATTCTCTTCTGTAACAAGCAAGCATAACATGGATTATTTAATCAGCATTGGAGCAAGGTTTTTTTTACCATGAAACAAAAGCTACTTCTTTTATAAACGTTACAGACATTAATCAGCACTCCCCATTCCCTCACACTCACAACCCCCTTGGGGATGAAGGGGGCTTCTGCTCAGGGGTAACAGCATGGACCCTCAGAGATCTTACCCAGAAGACTCCCAAAAGGAGTTGACAATTATCAGAAATATTTATGGCCAGAAGCAGGCTCTGGCCTCTAAACCATTTTAACACTGACTAACCTAGCCCATACTTTTCAATTTTTTGGATAGCTGAGGCTTAATTGCTGCTTGTCAGCTGAAATCTTCAAGTAGCATCTGCACATTGGTCATTTTAAGCATAATGAAAATGATGAAAACACAGATTAGCAAATATGCATTAAGTTATATGAAGAAACCAACCACAGAATGCAGAAAAGATTATATAACGACTCCCAAACACATGAATTTAGTTCTCTGTAAATAGGTTCCATAAGAACTAGCAGGGAAAAGGCAAGAGTGTCAAACTTGACAACCATTAAAGCAGAACTACTTTATGTTCTGCAACACAAAGCTCAGTTCAACACTGGGAAATGAACTAAGTAGATGGCTGAGATATTTCAGTGCTGCTTATTAAAGAAAAAAAAAAGAAAAACCTGTAAAACTAAGGTTTTGGAAGTTGTGTATTTATCAGAATGCTACATACCTATTTCCTCAACCAATTTGTTAAAGTGAGTCGGCCAGATACACACATATTCAAAGTCCTAGTGTAGTCCAAGGTTTTCCTGTGACTGAATTAATTACTTATGTGTCTTCTATGTCTTTTGAAGAAGAAATAACTCCAGGAGCCTACAGCATACCCACAACATTAAACAAAACTAAACCAGCACTAAGGTATTTGGGGGGCAGATAGGGAAAGCTAGGAATACTTAACTAATTCCAAAGAATTATTGTATGCCTACTCAACTTCAATACTCACTTCTCTCAACAGGCAAGAAGCAGGCATAAAATGAATGACCAGGCAGAAAAGCAAACTCCTACTTTACCCCTGACATGGACTACAGTAAATTACTGTTTACTTATATTCAACTTCCAGAACATGTGCACACATGAGCTTTCCTGTGCACCAACAGGCAGAACCAGAGCACAAAGGTTTAAGCTGTTACCCTAAGTGGAACAGCCACCACAGTAAGGTTTTGCTACCTCATTACTTAGCAAGACTTGCTTTGGCAAGCCTACTCAGAGGGTAAAAAAGTACACATCTTTCCCCCCGACCCTACCTCAGCAAGCTGCAACAGGCCACTTACTCTACAGCGAAGCACATGGAGGTCCAGCAACCCCATGAAAAGCAGGGAGGACAGAAACCTTGCATGCCATTAGACAAACTGGCTCACCTTGTACTGCTCAAAGCATTTCCATTACCCAGGACTATACCACATTTCTCTCTTGTGTTCTAAGGGAAAGAACATCACCCCAGCATGCTGCTCCTTCACTTCCCAGCTTTAATTGTTTGCAGTAGCATTTTTACTTGCTTATAACATTCAAAAGGCAATATATTATACAGATTATGGGAAAAAAAAATGTTATTTGTCCCTAGCTCAGCTTTTAAGAGTTATTCCTATCTGGTCACTTTTCATTTAAGGAACTCAGATAAGCAAACCACTGTTATTTATGAGTGACAGAGGGGGGAGACAAAACTTTAATGACCTGACTGGATCACCACAAGGTGGGAGAACCATAAAGAGGAGTTGGGATTTCCAAGTCCTCTGATACACGTTGCAAGGCAAGTATTCTCATCAACACCATTCTTCCTATTTCATCTTCCAAATTATCTTTTTGTTCCCTTGTTAGTCTGGGGCTTTCTCCTCAGCAGAGCTGCCCTCCTGCCAGTCCCGGCCATACTGTCACAAGGGGGCTCTCCCTCCCTAGGCGTGGGACTTTGTTGTGTGTCACAAGGTTCCTATAAGCCCATCCCTCTGGCCCGTTTAGGTCCCTCTGTGCCCCAGTCCTGTCCTTGGGCATATCAGCTGGTGCCTCCAGTTTGGTGTTTTCTGCAGGCAGGAGCAAACTCCATCACCTCTTCCAGGTCACTACTAAAGACACTAAATAGGCCACTGAATAGAGTCCGCCTTCAGTACCCCCACTTATTAATGGCCTTCATTTAGAATATGATCAGAGTTTTACCCATCTGCTCGTCCATCGACCTAGACTGCAACTTCCCAACCTGGGCACAAGCATACTGTGAGAGCACACTTGAAAGCCTTACTGAAGTCAAGGTCAATGACCACTGCCACTCTCCCTTTATTCACAAACCTACCATGGAAAGCATTCGGGCTGGTCAGGCATGATTTAGCACTGGCAAACCCATTCTGACTGTTCCCAGTTTCCTCTCTTCTCCCTCACTTACCAAAAACATTTCCCAAGAGGACTCATTCTACTTTTTCTTTTTCCAAGGAGCTCAGTGGAAAGGAGCAATCTTTTGGCATATGGGTGCAGTATTTGCCTTCCATTGTGGTGGACTTTCCATGCTCTCTGTGACCTTTCAAAGGTAAGGAACAGCCTCGCAAAGACATCAGGCAGCTTTCTCAGCATCCTCAGATGGAGCCCATCTGGCCCTACAGATTTGCATGAGTCAAGATCTCCCAACTAATTCCTGACTTGAGCTTCATCCACTGCTGACATTCTCCTTCCTGAGCATAGAGGTCTGAGACCTTGTAAGACAAGACTGAAAGAAAGAAGGTACTGAACACCTCAGTCTTATCTGTTACTCCAGCCACGTTATTACATCATTACTCAACACCATTCAGCAACAACAGGACCACTCCTTCCTTGTTCAGCCTCTTACTGCTAACAAAGTCATAAAAGCTCTTCTAGTTGACTTTTATCCCTTGCAAGCATCGATTCCAGGTGAGCTCTGGATTTTCAGAAACTATTCCTACATGCATGGCCGGTGTTTGTGTGTTCTTCCTTTCTACCTCACACCTGCTTCTCCTTCCTACACTAGGACTAGGGTGCAGCCATGAGTTCCCTGTGAAGTCCCCTGATCAATATACCTGCATTCCCAGGCTGTTCTGGCACTTGAAAAATGCCTGTTCTTAATGAACCATCAGCCTGAATGAATTTCCTTATTCTTCAAAGCTGCTCCCCAGGGACTCCACTCCTACCCATTTTCTGCATAACCCCAGGGTCTGCTCTGCCTGCTTTCCTCACTCTTCTCAGGATTCTGAGAAGTACTTCCAGTACTACATGGACATGAAAGCCAGTGCTGCCACTGCTTATTACATGATTCAGTAGCGTGCACAATTCAGAACTGATCAGGCACACAGGAGTTAATCATCTCACATTTCTTGTTGCTAGAGTAACAGCTCCACTTCTCTATTCATTTGTATCATCTGTTCCAGGAAAGGCACCAACTCAGTCTTCAATCTGAAGAACTTCACAGTACAATGACCAACCAAGCAGGATTAACTCTGGATGCATCAGATCTAGTAATAAATTTACTACAGCCCAGCATAAGGGAATTTGGAACTTCCCTCTCCTGCACCTTCACCTGTTCACTAGGGAGCAAGGGACTTATTTGAAGATTGTGATTAGAGAAGCTTGTGGGAACTTCCATGACAGAACCAAGAAAAAGTGAGGGAACAGAGATAATACAGCATTAGACTAATGTAAGAGTTTGCCAGTTTCTTCATTTTACTAAATCATTGCAATAAAAATTAACTGGGAGCTCATTCTAGGGTGGAAGCAAGGGATGATAATCCTGCAGAAAACATCAAGGGAGCAGAAACCAGATAACCTTATCATTCCCCTGCCCCACTACAGTACTTTTACTCTGCCAAGTTCAAAGATATTGAAGAGCCTCTGCAGTGAGCTGCACATACATCTACCTATCAATGAGAAATTAAAAGCTCAGTTTCACACACGTAATTGAATCACTTAACTTTTGTGGAAAGTTTAAAATTCTTGCTAGAGGAAAGGATTAGCACTAATTGAACTAACAAGTTGAAAAGCACAGTCCTGCTGTACTAATTATGCTGGGTTTTAAGAAGGTGTCAGGAACAGAAAATGAAAGCTATTTTGCAAGGAAATCCAGACGAGGTTTCCTTCAGTACAGGTTTTCATTCACTCAGCACAGATTTTTACTCAGAGGGATCTGACCTTCAGGAGAATGCTGCCTGACAGTGACAGCTACAGACCCAGGTTCCCTGAAACAGAAGCAAGTTTTCTATTTGGGCAGGACTGAGCATGGACCTCACTCTAGGCAGCTGGCAAAGAACACACCCAGTGCAATGAGTATCAGCTGTGCCTTTTGATCAAGGATCACAGCACTGCTTCCTCCAGTTTGACATGCAAAAAGACCACATGGGCTATCTGACAGACCCTCCATGCAGTAAATCCCCACCAAACTGCTCTCTTTCTATCTTTTAAGACTTTGATGACTGACAATATTGCTAAAGATGTAATAAAGCTTAACTTAGACAGAACAAACACCCTGATAGCTTAGCTAGTTACAATGCAGATCTGAGAGCAGCACAAGCACTGAGCCTACAGGCCTCAGGAGTAAAGAGATTCCAAGGCTTCCCTTCCCTCACATCACTCACTGTCCAGCTTGTTCTCTCACAGCTGGTAGGTGAGAAGGGAGAGTTGCTCTGTGAGAGAGCAGCTGGAATGCACAGAACCTCCCCTGGGGATCAACAGTGCAGGAGCTCACACCTTAGACGTGGGGGGCTGACCAGTGTAGGGTGAGTTCTAGTGGGTGGCTGCTCAAGTTTGGAAACCTAAGATGACAGGGAAGAAGGAAAAAAAAAAGATCACATTTCTGGACTTTAGGAGAGAAGTATTTGGCCTACAGAACAATCTGCTTGGAAGAATCCCATGGCATGATGTCCTGAAAATACAAGAGGTCCAGGCAAGCTTGTTGATTTTGCAAGGATCACCTCCTCCAGGGTAAACAGGAAGACAAGCAGAAGTTGACCAAAGAACTCCTGACAAAGCTCAGACATAAAAAAGGAAACACACAGGAGGTAACAGCAGGGACAAGTGATCTGAGAGAAATACAGAGATGCTGTGTGAGTCTGCAGGTATGGGATCTGGAAAGCCAAAGCCCACCCAAAGCTAAATCTGGTGAAGCACATGAAGGGCAACAAAAAGGACTTCTGAGGGTGCATCTGAATAGGAATGGGGACCTGGTCATAAATGACAAGGTCAAGGGACCTTGAATGCCCTCTTCATCTTCATCTTTACTGGCAAGATCAGCCATCCAAAGCAAATTTCAAATTAAAGATGTAAAAACCCAGGTTACTACTGTATCTACAGTATGTGTATCTATGCATTTAAGAGAACATTTCTGCTAAATCAGAATACAAGGTACTGATAAAATTATTAGCTGGAGCAGACAGTGTGGTCAACTGAAATTTGTTCTGTGGATCTAGTTTCTATAGCTTATTGAAAGGAAAACATGCACAGCAATGCACAAGTGAAATTCAGTTTCTACTACACAGAAGCATTAACTGCCACTTACTCTACATGAACATGCTTTATTTTTCAGTATTAGTTATCTATTCTATAAGTAGGATGTAAAAGAATGTGATTACAAGTTAATACACTGATGTCCTAGACTAGAATAGCAAAATCACCGCTGGAGTCTGTTGTGTCTTTCTGCCCCTCAGACTACTGTTCTCTTAGCCAAAACCTAAAGAGCAGCAATGCACAATTCAACAGCTCATCTGCTTACTCCTGTAACAGCAGTGAGAGCACCAACTCTGTAATGTGCATGCAAAACCAGTACCCATCTTGTACCCATCAGTGACACAGGACTGAGCAAGCCATCTTAGCAGGAGGACAGAAGCTGGGTCCCATGTAACCTCAGACGGCTTCTTTGCAAGAACAGCTCTTTAGACAGGTCAGTTCCTGTGGTACCTACACACCCACACAGTTACTGTTACTTCTTACCACATGGAAAGTACACATGTACAATTTCTGTGCTGCATCACTAAAACTCTGCTCAAGGGCCATTCTGCCTTTGCTTGCTTGTATTTCCCCTTGAGTCATGGAAGCAGGAAGAGCTCTGTTCTGATTCTGACCCACGGTTTGTGCCTCACCAGTACTATTCCTTGCACTCAAGAAGTATGCTACGGTTCTAAGTCAACATCTTTCCCTCATCTTCATTTTTTCCACTAAAAGAAAGAAGCATTACTGTATCATGCTCATTAAGCAGATTTTATTTTTCAAGAAATCCAACAGAGTTTCAAATTGTAAAAAATCCAGGTAAGCACAGAAAAGGCTTTCATTTTGGAGCTTCAACAGCTGCTAGGGATTCCCCTCAGTATATGCAGAGCAACAAGGATACACCAAAGATGGGCTACATCAAGCCAGTGTACTCATTCTCACTATGCAGATCTCACAGATTTCATTACAACACACCACAGGTTTGGTTGTTACAGCAAAACAGTTACTGCCCTCGTTAACAGCTCACTGACTACAGCACATAATTAGGTCTTCTGCAGCTTATGTACTATTTTAAGTTACAGGTGATAAGGTATAGACATGCCATGGTACTCTCACTCTGTTTCTCTTCTTCCTAAGAGCTGAAACATGGAACTTCTATTGCAACACCAACGTCTGAAAAACACTCAAAGTTTACAATTCTGTATGTTTCAAAATGTCAATGCAGCAATGCCTATCAGTTAATCAACCCAAAACTCAAACAACTCTATTCCAGTGCAGAGAAGCCTTTACCATTACTAACCAGGCACCCTCTTACAGCAATCCCAGATGTTTCATTGGCGAATCTGTCTTAGATGGGTCATTGTGCCCTTTTCTGGTGACATTTAGCAGGTAGAACAGCTGCCTCAAAGGAAGATGATGTAGACTCTTTCAAGAAAACTCAGTACTGTAAGCAAACTGTTAGGTAAGAAGCATCTAAAAGGTTCAGTGACCCTGCAATACCAGAGGAAGGACCTCAGCTGGCTGTACAGCAACTGTAAGAGGTTTCCAATTAAACCAGCAACTGGCCTTTTCTGACATAGTGATCAGCATGCTTGAGCTCATTCTTAAATGTGTTGAAACCTTACTTTGTCAACTTTCGAGTTTTGTTTTGGTTGGCTTCCTCCCCACCCCTTTATCCAAAAGAATGAACTACCTAATTTTGAGTTTCAGTTCCTACAAGGAATGAAGTTATCTTCTCAAGTTGGTTGCTACGGAAACAGCATTTCACAACTGGACCTCTGTTGGAGCAAAAAGTAGAACCATCACCAAAAAAGCAAGCTCTTGTTTCTGAGAATCAGTTGCTTAAAGACACATGGACTAAAGAGGAGGCTCAGATAATGGACACCTTTTGGGGGCCTAGTCCATTTTATGGAGCTACAGATCAGACTGACTCCCAGTTTTTATGTGCCCTCAAATAATTATGTGTGGTATCTACTCAGTCTGATCAAACTCAGGAAATTTTATTTGCAGATTAATACATCAGTTTGAATTTTATATTCCTTTCAAAAAAAAAGATCCCATAACACCTACACTTTTTTCAGCCTGCAAGTTTGAGGGATGTGTATTTTTTGAAGAGAAAACATATTTTTCCCCCTTTGCATCAACCTTGTTCCTGAGGTCTATAGCCTGTAAAAGAACATTAACAGATGGATAAATTTGTCACCAATTTCTTCCATGACACTTCATAGAAAGTCTCCCTTTTTGCCTTGAATGGCCATTCAAATTCTTCATGGCTAAATGTGACAGATTACGGAAAACCTTCAATGTTCCCCTCCATCATTTTGGAGGGAGATACTGTTAATTTTCAGAGACAGGAAAGGGGAAGTATGTTAAAAGACTAAATAAAGCACTTTTCTGAAGTCACATTTGGCTACTAGAGAATTCTTCTAATCCACTGATACTGACTAAACAATCAAAATTGGCACTCCATCCATGAAGAAACAGAACTAGCGTGGCACATACTTTTAAAGAGTGGATGCAAGTGCCAGGTCACTTTAAAATAAATCTTCCTATAGATACAAGCAAAATTTTCTTCTTCTTTAAGTCCAGTCCATAGTTTTCTCATTCTAACGAGAACTGGAACGGTCAAAGGTTGCACATAAGGTGAAAAACTGCAGTCTGCAGAAACTGCTGGTTGTCTTAGGGAAGCAAGGAAAGTCAGAATGCACAGCCATCCTGGACATACACAAGAAGATTTTCAACTAGTGAAAGCTTTGGATAGATCAGACTGGCTTTTCAGCAATCGAGTAACTCCTCTTCCTCGCATGGTACTTGTTCCATAAAGGGAAGTCTTCACACCACAGGGAGAAGAACCTATTAAATTAAATACAATTTGCAAATCAAATCAGCCCTTAAAGCTTTAACAGAATTGTTCTTCACATGCTGTAGAGTTGAACCTACTCAATAGCTCTAACAGATAAAGGCAAAAATAGGGGTTCTGTCCTCTATAAACACCTGAACCATGTACAATTTCATGGTATATAGTTGGAAGAGTTTAATTCAGCATGTATTTTATATACAAACAGAATCAGCTACAAACTCAGAACTCTCATTTACTTGTCTTGCAAACTTAATGCTGTTCCTCTGAAGACGCCATGAACTGCCCGTATGAACTGAGCTCACGTTCTACCAAAAGAGAAAGTTGTCTCCAAAAAGAAGGCATTAAACAGTCTTTAAAAACTGAGTTGGAACAGAATACTTGCAACAAGTACCAGCTGAGTCCGCACATACAGTGATATAAAAGGGCAGTATTTTAAAGACAGCCCTGTCCCAAAGCTCCTATGTATATGAGAATGGACTTCATGTAGTAGATGTATAAGCAGGTAAAAAAAATTATTTTAAATTAGAGAGCAACAGTTATAAGAAAAATTAAATGCTGAGAGACCTTTTTGACCATAAGATTGTGTCCAATCAGGAAAGGACAACTCTTCATGTTCAAGTCTTCAGCAATTTAGAGAAATCCATACGTAGGAATACGCACAGCTCATGCAGAGCTGTTTAAGCTTTGTGCCACTGACTGGCAACATCTAAACCCAGAAACTCAGAAAGGCATCAACTGCATGAAGTCTAGAAACCTCTTTCCCCTTACAAAACGTGGAAGTTTCAAACTCACAGTTAGTGAGGGCAAACTCTTGATCCTGACTTGAAGAGGTGAGGTGTCTGTCGCACCAAGAACCCTCAGCCTTTGTTTTCTGTATGAAGAAATAAACACTCAATACGTGCCTTCTAAAAATGCAACTATCCAAAAAACCTATGAATTATGGTCTAAAAACCCACAAGAAATTACTCAGCTAGTGATTATTTTTCTTCCACCAGTCTGCTCAATATGTACCACAAAAGAGAGTATCTGAAGAGAAAACAGCTAACCCGAAATTGTCAAGTTTGAACACAAACTAGAAATGAAACAGGATACAAGCTTAAAGAATCAGACCTGAAAACGTCCAGCATCCACTATCACCATCTTGGCCTTTGTGCTTTCCCCGTCATCAGAGTCTTGAAGAGGCAGGTGAGCTGCAGTCAGTGAAACTCCATACACACTACCTAAACATTTACTGATGCAGTAACTTGAGTGAGGAAGGAAATAAAACAAGAAAAGTTTGGCTAAGAGGGTTGTAACGTTCATGTACATGAGCACAGCGTTCTTACTTCCACTGCCAAACAAAAGCAACTGCAGGCTGAGATGCACAGAGCAGGTGACAAAAGGCAGAAGGGCAGCTAAATACTTTTAGGTATTTCTAAGAGCACCAGCCTGTTCTACAACTATACATGAAGTCAAAGCTGCTTTTTCACACGATCAAGCACAATCACTTTGAAGCGTGAAAAGCAACTTGGGTTTTTTTGCAAGGCACAGCACTACCTAACAAGAGGGTTTTTTGAATGAAATACTGTTCATTGTTGCACCTCTCAAAGTCCTGGTACTACTGACTGCAACCTTAAATGCATTTCCTTTTTGCTCAACTGCTGGCTTTCCCTCCCCCACCCCAAAAGCATTACAGAACCTTCTGTATCTACATTATACATAAGGCAGTATAGAAGTTTCCAAATATATAATAGACTTAGTTATAGTGAGGATTTCTCACTAAATACAGGTATACTAAACCACTGAAGAAAAACAGTGAGTTCTAATGTAATTAATATTTGCTCAACTCTTCAATAGTAAACAGAGGTAGTGAAGGGATGACTACAGAGCAAGGGACATCGCTATCACAGAAATTATGCTGCACCTAAGTGCTAAGACCATTCTGCTAAGCCACACAAAAGCCACAATAAAAGCTACAAATAGAAGAAAACCTTGGGGGTGAAAGGAATAAATACAACTCAAGATCCAGAGGTACAGCGCTCCAGGCAGTCAGAAAAGCCAGAGCCAAAAGCATCCATCTCTAACACAACACAAAAGCCCCCAGTACTGGAGGCAGCTCCTTAGCAATACTCACGCAATCTTCTTACAAGATGCCAAGGCACAGAAGGGGATATCGTTCTCCTCATGCCACTTGCACCTGCACGACATTAAGCAATTTGGGTTTACTCCAGAAGCATCTACATCGTTAACTGATGTGGACAGTTGGTCTGGTCAGAAGGAACAGGAACTAGTATTAAAGATGCTGGCTTTCTGTCTCAGTGACCATATAGAACCTTTGTAATTTCACAGAAGACCAGTGTTCAAAAACTAAGCTCTAAGAGTTAAAGCATGCTTCAGAAGCAACCTGCTTCATGCCGAGGTGGGTGGGGGCAGGTGGGGGAAGAGAGAAAAAGAGAATCTTAGGAGACAAACAGAATTTCAAAACAACAATTTGAGGTTTCCCATTAATGTGAAATAGCTCTTCTTAGTATAAGCATCCCCACTTTCCTCTTCAAATGTGCATTTTAAAGTAGATTTTTCCATTCTTATTACAGGCTCCCTCCAGTGTGAAGATACTAATGGAAACGGGAAGCTGCCTAACTATAAAAAGATAGAGACTTATTATACCAACAGATTTTAAAATCCATACTGTAAGCAGACTTACAAGAATTATTTTTTCTCTCAAATATCTGCTAAAATTTAAGATTAAATTATTGGTTCTTCATTAAAATAGCAGCAGAAGAAAAAAGTGAAAAATACATTTCAACAGAAAAATCTGAAAGCAGGAAAAGCTTTACCATTCAAGATAGATTAAAAAAAAACCCCTAAAATCCCCCAAAACAAAATAAGTAGGATTTCAGACATGTAATAAAGAAGATTCACTCTAGGGGGGTGGGGGCGGAAAAAAAAAAAAGTACCTTAACACTTATGCTTGAGTACTTGATTTATACCACTGGAAAACATACCTTGTCCCTCATCGCTGCCACAGTACATGGCATCTGATGCACAGAAACAGCCCAGGTCCATCTAAATTACACTTCCAAGAGTCTGATTTTTCTCACTTCTATGATTTCTCACAATGTATTTTATTCCCATTTTTCACCCCATCCTTTCTATTAGGCCTCAGACTCAGAATTAAAAAGCCATCTATCTTTACACTTGTGGAAAAGTATTTCCAGTTCTACTCATGACATGACAAGAAGCATTTCCAACTAGAAAGCTCACAGAACACTCTAGCCTAGCAGCGTACAAGCTGTATACAGGGCACCAAGACACGTCAAGCTAACATACATATGCACAAAGAAAGAACCCCACATACCTGGTATTGCTGCAGAAATCCCACAGGAAGACATCTAGTTCTTTACACACCCAAGTCTTGGAGAGCTCCTTTTGGTATTTTTTCTGGTAAAGTTCTATGATCAGGTCTTCTACAGCAAGAAGCTCTGGATGGCTCTTAATACCTATAGTTCAGAGAAAAGCCAGGTGAGGAGAACAAGAAGAGTCAGCAACTATTCCCTCAGCTCTCTTTTCAGTCAGTCCTTGTTCATTACCCAGCATCAAAGCTCTTGTAAACCTTAATAAATTATTTTACCAGTGGCTTTAATAAAACTCAGCATCCTAGCAAAGTGGGCTGTCCTACATTCCCCTAATTTTCTGCACCTCAGTAATTATGTATCCCACTTGCAGGCCACCTCTCCTTGGAAGCTGTTAGTTTCCAGGTGTTACCACACACTCACCTTCACAGTAACCTCACCCCTGCCTTTAACTGCCTGAGCAAGAAACAGCACAGGTTATTCCACAAGAAGCATACAAAATAGTTGCAGCTATCAGTACCAGCTTTTAGGAACTCTGAGACCTAGGGATTTTCAGACAAATATGGGAGTCCATGATTACATAACCTTTCTTTCTAGGGGACAGGGGTTAAGGGAGGAAGACAAAAAATAGTCCATTTCCCACCTGTTACGCTCGCCATTCGACTGAGACACCAGCTAATTCGGAATCTGTCAGCGGACTAGAGGAAAGGAAATTCCAGTTACACTGAACGAGTCCAGTATGTAATTCTGACATCTGCAAGGCTTCTGACTACATCTGGTAAGTCACCTCCAAAATGAAGTTCAATGTTCGTGGGACTGAACATACACTGAATGTACAATGTTCCTGCAAGTTTTCTTGATGAGGAACCGAATGCCACAGAGACTTTCCAACCAAACCCCAGGATAAATTTTAGATTAACTTCTGGGGACAGGTTACAGTCTGACCCATACTACAGATGGTGACCCTTAAGCACTCCAAGGTATATTTATTCAGAGTCCTACATTTATGCATGGAGCCCAAAATCTTGACCTTCACCACCTTTAAGGACTAACACTAGGCTCAAACAGAATCAAAACATAACATAGCTGTCATGAAGCTCAAATGCCTCTGAATTGTTTGGGGGTTTTTTTTGCACACTGACAAATGAAAAGGACAAAAATTAAGATGTACAATATTCCCATGGGGCAAGAGTCAAAAAAAAACCCTGAGAAAAGCAGAACTGTGTGACTGTTATTGAGTACAATCAATTTAAGTCAATCTTAAAACCACTTAACGTAAGTCTAAACAATGTCAAGAGACCAAGAGAAACACTAGTAGACCACAGCCAGGCTGAACCAAGAGCAGGCTGAAAATGAGGGAGAAAAAGCAAATCTCTGCTTTATAAAAAGGTTAGCTTCCAAGGGCCATTCCTTCCCACGTGGAACCAGGAAATTTGGAAAACTCCTACTCACTCACACGCCAGTTCGGTTTCAAACTAAATTATCTCCTTACTCATCCAACAGAAGTGAAATTAGAGGTTTTGATTTAGACCACCTTACTCTGGCCTTGACCATACCCTGCAATAGAAGTGACACTGAACACCTTTGGTTGGCTGGGCAAACTCAAGAAGTTCCTGTAAGACGACGGCATAACGAGCACGTGGGAGATGAAATCCAGAGACAGGGATCTTGTGCGTAGCATCACCTAATCAAGGTGGGAGAGGGGAGAGCAGATAAAACCCCCACAAAGCAAGATAGGAGAAGTCCTGCTTCCATAAATGCTACAATTTCCCCCCTCCTCTGTATCTTTTTATATGCATACAATCACACACACCTCCTCTTCTCTACAGGCAGTGTACTGCAATGAAGCTATCAAAACTTTGCTCCAGCAGAAGACCAGCCCATCTGGGCTGTGAGCAAACACCCACGCACAGCTATCTCTTTTTAAAAGGCATTATCTAAGTATTTGACATAGGGAAACACTGGCCAGGTTTGTTCCCTCTGTAGACAAGGGGAGGAAGTGTCCTAACAGTAACAAACTGGTCTCTACAAACATTTATACCTAAGAGTCACAAAGGAAACAAGCCAGGCCAAGCCAGACACAACAATGGTATAAATACTTCAACTTTGTTTACATATGTAAAGCTGTAAAACACAACTCTTAAAAACAAACTAGTTATCTTTGATTAACCATATTAGGAATTAGCACTTCATGCTCAAGATAAACACAAGGACTAGCAAGGGAAGGACACTGCTTAAGACAGGCTTGAAAGCATTTCAAGCTGTACTAAGTTGTTCCATTTGAGAATAACTTCAGTTATCACTGAATTAAAAAGGAAGGCAGAATACAAATAACTGCCTTTAAAATAAAAAGGGCGAAGTGCTCTGTCATTTTTGGGTACAAGAAACACACACAAGGTGCCCATGACAAGCTGCTCTGTCACTCCTCAAACTTCAAAACTTGACAGGTGCCCAAAGGGCAAGATCGTAGACTTATGAAACATGTGGATACAGATCAGACAGGCTGAGTCTGAACTGTACACACCTCAGAATGCCATCGTTTTTCCCTACTGACTGATACTCACTCGCAGTCTGGCACTGGTACTGAAAACCACGTGGTGGTACCTCTGCAGAAGAGCAGGAAGACAAGAGAAATGGAACAATCATCATCCAATATCAAGAATGACAGATCCTTAACTCTCAACTACACACCACTTCCATGTACGGAAAGGATCAGCTTCATCTTCCCTTGTGGCCTTGTACAAGTGCCACAAATAATTTGGAGAAGTTACTTCCAGTTATACGTGTTTCAATAAACAAAGCAGACTGTATAATGTGTGCATGCTTGCACCCCATCAAGCCAAACATTGATTGGCATGGATTATAGAGAGCAAACATCTGAAGGTCCATCTGGATTTATTCTACCTTCTCTGAAGCTTCACGCAGCTCCGGCACAAGTCCATCTCTCCAGAAACAATCAACACTGCTTCGATATTTTAAGAAGTCCAACCACTTATAGTCAAAGAAATAAACCTATCTTAATACTAGAAATCCAAGCTAGGCAGCATTAACTGACACTAGCAAGCCTCTCTCTCTCTCTTCAAAGCAAGATGAACTACTACCTGTCTCCCTTCTTGGAGCTCACCTGGACATATGAAGTGATGGAAATCAGCCATGATGCCATGCTGGATGGAGTACTTGACACAGCCTATCTCACAAGGAAGGAAACGCTGCTCACACTTGGGTGGCAGCTCGCCGTGGCTGTAAATGTCCAGGAAGTACAAGATGCTTGCAACCACAGCTGGAAGAATACAATAAAATCAGAAGAGCCACCAGAAGAAGCCACCCTGGTCTCAGCTCATCCAGTAACAGGTTTGGTACACTTTATCATATGAGTGAGTGAAGTAGGGTAACAAAGTAAACAACACAGATCTTCCTCTGTAGCCAAGATGACAAGGTAACCAATACTTATGCAAGAGTCAAGCATATTGGTTAACCCAGTACACCTTCCATAGTTGTGCAGACACTGAGGTGGGAGGGGGGAGGGTGGGGATGACAGACACAATTTAAAAAAACCCAATAGTCTCAAACAAGCAGTTTGGAAAACAACAGAGACTATTACTCTTTTTCATGATAATTCTCTTCACCCTTCATGGAACTAAGGTTAGAAGCAAAATCAGTAACTGCAAAGCAGCCTCACAAGCTCAATTCACTGACACAAGAAAATGAATGGGCCAGTAATAATCTTCTGAGGTAGGGGAAGATGAAGTCTGCTAATTAAAAGGATTGCTTCTCCTCTGCTAAATGAGCTCCCAAAGAAGGTGGGAAGAATACCCGAGGCAAATATTAAGAAATAAATTTATTGTTTACCAATTAAAAAACTAACCGACTATGAAGAACAGTTCGTGATGCACCTTAATCCTTCTCTTCACGAATATCACATAGCATTCTCATTGAAGTTTAAGGTGGGTATTTAATCCTTCCTGTTAAATTTCTACCCCTTCATCAAAAAATCCTACTGGTTCTAATAAATAATAGAGATGTAAAACTGTTTTTACACAGAAACAATGCTGCATACCAGACTTCATAGCATTTAACACCAGTTGCCCTAAGCATTAATGCCAGTGCTCTTACACAGGTCTTAATCTTCCTCCCTTACCTCATTCTGAAACACTTTCCTAATGAGAAAAGTATACAGCTACAGGGAACCAGACAGGACTTAAAGAGAGAAACACTAAGGAGCCGCACCACAAAATCTCAGTTATCCCTTATCATTCAGGTTAAAGATCAGTTGAGACAGCTCAACCCCCATGATCAACCTGACCAAATCTGCATCACAATGACAGGGGAGCATGACCTCTGACAGGGAGGAGGCTAAGAAGTGTAATACCTGTTGCGAAGCTACTCTTCCCTGCCCCTCCATAACCACAACATGAAAACAGTTCAAGAGACTTACTAGGTAAAAGGCTTGAGCTGAAACTTAACCACACAGCACACGCAGCTTGTATTAACTGGCTGCTTCACTTATCTTGCAAGCACTACCATTTACCATTTTTCAGAATAATGTAGTATTCATTTGAAAATATTACAGATGTGCTCATTATTCAATTCTAATCAAAACATTCATTTGAAGAGGGAGTACAGATAAGAAAGGTTTAGTTTTCAAGAGTTCTTTCAATAAGGAAGCAAGCCAAGATGTTTGAAAAGCACTGACAAATTACATATCCCCTCTTTTACTCTCCCAAAGAGACCAGGTCATCATTTTATTTAACACCTTTACCACACAAATTTTGAACTTTGGTATTTAACAAATCATCACCCTTTACAATTGGTACAAGAATTATTTCATGCTGAATTTGGATTAGGCCTTGTAAATCATAAGCCTATGAGTTGAAGAATTACTTTGAAAAAAAAAAACCAAACCAACCCTGAAATAATAAGAAAGTATCAGTGACTACACTCTCATGAAGTTAAAAAAAGCAGAGGATAGAATTGTTTGGGGCGGGGGTAGGGAGGGGGTGGGGCGAGGAACATTTGTACTGGCTTCCCTTTGTAATACAGAAGGCCTTTTAAGGGCAGTAGGCCATTAGCTTAAAACAAAGCAGCACAGATGGCTATTAGCAAAATGTAAACAACCTTTGCATAGGTACTACTGAAAAGTATCTTAAAAAGCCAAGCTTTTATCTACAAGGATCAACTACTTTAAGATTACTATACCTTGATCATTCTTCCAAGACATAGCAGGGGCATCTGGAGAAGGAGCCTCACTGGGCTTGTCTGTGGTCAGACAAGCAGGAACAGGAGGAGACAGATTATGGGTCTGGAAAAGATGAGAAAATTTAAAAAAATATATAAAAAGTCAGAAGACTCTACTTACCCCTCAATAAAGTCCATCACCTCCTTTAATTAGAGGAACATACGACATAAACAAACAGTTACAGTTAAACAGAGTAAGTCTGCAGTTGATGTACAAGTGTGTACTTGCAGATGGGGAAAGCAAGGTTTCTCTTCTAATAGATACATATCTTGGTCAACTCACTACAACTGAAGAGAACCACAGCTTGTTTTACAAAATGTAATTAATGAAAAATTAAAAAATAGTATTTTGTTCAGTTTAACCCCTTGAAGCTGGTGAGGAGCTTCTCAAAATGGAATTTCAAACCTTTTTTTCATAAAGTTTGGCACATGAGTTAGTTGCCTTTGACTAGAAATGGAAATGATGAAGAGCAGATAGAGCCTCGAGGAATTAGACTGCTCTCACACAGAGCAAGTAAGAGGGGCACATGTGCCCAATTAAGTACTGCAAAGCTTTTGAGAGGATGGGAAGAGAAACCTGTTAGGCTTACAGAATTCAATCATTCAAGACCCAAATAATACCCACATCTAGGTACACTAATTCCACATGATCACCTTAGCCAAGATTTGTTGATTATCAGGTTGAACTATTTAAAATAGAACAAGGAATTAGTCCCATCTAAGTAAGCCTAGGTTATCTCCACAAGATGACCAAGATCTTTCAATACACAAAATAACCATAGCTGTCTGTGTAGAGTGACAGGATTAATAATTGAGATCATACATAGTCTCATACATACCTGCTTCCCTATTTCTACTGACATGCAATATGGAACATGTTCTTTATTTGGATAAAGCAATTACTCTTTTCCCTGATTACAGCTTTCAAAAATGCTAAGGCTTCTGGAAAAAATTGCAGAAGCCTCCATTTATGATTCAGTTGTCATTTCATGTAGTTCTCTATTATATATTAAAATGGAGCTTCATTAAATACATACCCTTAGCCTGCTAAGATAACACAATGATCACATTTTAAACTGCTTTTCTCCATACAGGCAGTCCTCCAAAGTCAGAAAACACTGCCTAACCACTCCCTACTAGTCTCAATTGACTAAATTAACTAATCCAGATGTGCTAGTTACTCCAAACTACAATCATGTAATTGTTTCAAAGTGCTAAAATTTACCCTCATCAGTAATTCATAGTTCATAACCAGTATGTAGTGACATGCGACCAAACAGTAAAGGCAGTATCACACACCTACTCAATCAGGCTCTTCGCTCCGACACGTGAGTTTTTACACTCCCAGCCAATACTAGAGCAAAGTAAACTTTCTGACCCTTCATGTAATTCAAACTCTGAAGCAAATAATGCTTCAGGGAACTGCTGGGAGAAGAGAAACAGAAGGAAAAGACACAAAACAAAAACTGCCAAATCAAGAGGTGATTTCAAGCCATAAGACAAGAATCACCTAAATTAAGGCCATCCATGAAGCAAAAGCAACGCAAATCTGTCACCAGAAATCATACCAATTTACACCATTAGAAATAAAACACTGTACATTAATCACTGCAAAATACTGTTAAACATAAAACTAAGTTGTTAAAGGACCACGTTTTATTTGGTAAAAGAGTTTAAAATGGAATAGTCTGACCTTCAATTTGAACCAGTATTCTGCTTAACCTTGATAATGGTACGGACTGGCACAGCAGTCGTAACTGCCAAAGGCTGGAGGCTACAGAGAGCAGCTGACCAAACCTCAACATGGCTTACTCTCCCTCATTTTGCTACATTGAGGAGTGTTCCTTTCTCAACATTTACCTCTTCCACTGTCTCCTGCGAGCGTTCCTTTTTCTTACGAGCCTTCTCTGTGTATATCATCCTTTCTTCCTTAGTCAATGACTTGAAATGAATTGTAAAAAAAAATAAATTAAAAACCAATAAAAAATTACTACTTCCTTCTAGCAGCCCCACAAACCAACAAACTCCATGTGTGAAATTAGTTGTGCATTCACAAAGGACATTATCAGTGCTCGGCAAGCACTGCCAACCCACAACATTGACTCAAACATTTCCAGTAGCTTTCTCCCCGAAAAAGCCAAAAGCTTTGATTCAAAACACCTAGCAAGCACCCTGAGGGAAAACTACCACTGCCCCACCACAAACAAGGAAGTCTTCTGAAGCTACTCTTGCCAGCCAGGTTTACCACCTCCATTGCACGGAATCCAGAGCTGCCCCCCCTGCACCTGAGCAGAGGGCAGCACAGCTTGGCCTTCTTAGCTAGAGCCAAATGAAGCCACACAAAATGCCTGGCTGAATCACTATACAGTGGCTGAACCACCAGCTAGTTTACCTGCCCCTCCAGGAAAGGGCACACTGACATTTTGTCCCCTGCACAGGGGTACCATGCAAGCCCACCTGATGGATGCTAATGCCCCACCTGCAAGAAGCAGGTGAGCTGCTGCCTAGGCCACAGCCCGAGCACGCTGCAGGTGGAGCAGGACAGCACCACAGGCCCTCCCCCTGCCCTCCCCGCCGTTAAGCTACGTTAACCCGAGGCTATTCCGTGTGTGTGTCCCCAACAGGAGGCCCGGGAAGGCCCTTTCCCCTCACCGCCCACGCCTGGTAGCAGTAGGGGAAAGCATCGACCACGCGGACCACGGGCAGCCCGCGCCGCCGCAGCTCGGGCAGCTGATCGCTCGCGTATAAGTAGAAGGCTGTCGGGGAGGCCCTGCGCTGCGCCATAGCGGCCGCCGATCTCCCGGCTTCGGGTCCTTCAAGACACACCGTCGCAACCCTGTTCTCCTCCCGCTACCAGAGAGGCTTCGGTGCTGACTGGCGCCCTTTATCTCCGAGACAGGGCTGAGGAGCGACCGGCGGGGCGGGGCACACCCGCCCCCGCCCTCCCTTGCTCTGCTTTTGGCGGCAAAAGGGAGGCAACCATTACACTTAGCGAACAGCTGCCTGACCGCCTGACTTGCTGAGCGCCAAGCTGCCGGCAGGGTGGTTGTTGTGCCCTCCGTGCTTCGGGTGTTAGCTGTCGCCTCAAGGTGGGCCTTGGGGATAGTGCAGCAGGGCTGGTTGCCGCTTGTTTGTGGGTTTTTGTTGGTTTTGGGGTGGGTTTTTTAATGTTCTTTGGGTGCTGAAGGATAAGAACTACCTAGTGGGACCAACAGCTTGCACCAAGTTCTTGTAGATGTTCAAAAAGCAGGCTCCCCACCCACACAAAGTGATTTTTTCAAAACAGAAACGTTCATAGAAACCACAAAAAAAGAGGAACAGACTCAGAGCAGGGTAGGGGTTGGAAAGAGGCCTCTTGAGATCGTCTAGTCCAACCCTTCTGCTAAAGCAGGATCATCTGAGGCACATTGCCCAGGATTGCGTCCAGGTGGGGCTTGAATGTCTCCAGAGAAGGAGACCTCTCAGGGCAGCCTGTTCTATGGCTCTCTTGCCCTTAGAACAGTAGTTTTCCCTCATGTTGAGACACAAGTTGCTCCATTCCAGTTTGTGCCTGTTGCCCCTTGCCCTGTCACTGGGCACTACTGAGAAGTATCTGGCCCCTTTCTCTAGACATCCACCCTTTGCATATTTATAAGCATTGATAAGATCCCCTCTCAGTCTTCTCCACGTTAAAAAGTAAAGGCGATGAAGAAACTAACTGGACTTCTATATCCCAAATAAATCTCTTGATACATGGGACTGCTGAAAATATTCAGAGATCATTGCTACTGCTTGCAGCTACTATATCTAGGCCAAAACAAGCGTTCCACTGCATGTCACAGCCAGTCACAGGGGAAGGGCTGGGGGCAAGGTTGCTGCCCTGCCACCTGCATGAACACCCCCCCAGCTCCTGGCTTTCCTCTCTTGAAGCACCCTAGCAGCTCCCAAAGAGCTGGTACCCCCTAAGACAAGATGATCATAGTCATATGCCTACTCTGACACCTCCACTAGTGCTCAAAGCACTACCAGGACCTGGGGTCCTGGGTGAGAATACAGGGTGACAGATAATGGTGGCCCAGGGGATACAGGAAGGAGCAGAGGAAAGCCTCCTTCAGTTAGGACACCTGTGGTTTGGTTTTGAAATACATGATAGAAAAGTGGAAACAAAGTTTAATCAGTTTATGGAAGGGATTATGAAATCTGGTTGCCTGGAACAGAGGACCCTTCATTTGATCTGAGACAGGGTTACTCAAGTGGCAGTGTTGCTGTAGGCCCGATTAAATTTTGCCTGGGTTTCACTTCTCTAGGCATGTCATGTCTCCCATATTCCGCACTGTTTCTCATGTCTTTTTGGGGGAATCTTGTTCAGCACACAGTAGTAGTTCCTGCAGAGCCTGTGTAGTGCAGCAGAACAAGAGCTCACACGCTGCTTCTCACTCAGCCATCTTCTATGGAGTTACCCAATCTCAATAAAAATGGTGTAGCACTGACTTGGAAGATTCTTTCCAGTCTTCTTCTATCCCAGTCTTCTTGAAATTACTGTATACCTAGACATGAGGATAAAAACAGCAATTAAAAAAACCTCCATGCATTTCTAAATCTCTGGAAAACTCCCTCTTCCGCTCAGCTGATCTGCTTTTTTCATCCTATGGTTAGGTAATGTAAGCCTGCTTAGCTCCAAAGGAGGTTTCAGTTTAGATCTTTGGCTTACCTGATTGTGTTTGTCAGTGCTCTAACTGCTGGCAGGTAAGGTCAGATCAGATTGCTCTTGCGTCTCACTGGTGGCTTGGTTTCTCTGAGGGTTAAAAACTGCTGGTGCAGTTCAGTCTTCTGGAGGCCATTCTGCCTTGTTCAAATCCAGTGGCAAGTTTATTTTACTACTGTGAACTACTACTGCTGTTAAAAATATAAGAACACTGTTAAAATGTATAAACTTATGTGATGTAAACCAGATTAGAACAGGTGAGCATTTTTAAAGTCACTTTCGCTGTTGTGGAAAAGAATTTATATTCTGGTCTAGTTCCTGATACAGTAATGCTAAATCTCTGAGGAGAGACTGCAGGAAATAACTTGTAAATACAAACTCCTTCACAGAGTATAGTCTTTCAGGCAGAAAGGCAAGTATTTACTGTTACATTACTGTAAGAGTTGTTGCTAGGAGTGTATCTGTACACATTTGTTTTACTTTGCTTCATACCATGTTCTTTTCTCTTGTGTGCAGCTTTGGGACCCTCCCTTTAGCAGCCCTTCCTTTTTCAAGAAATTCAGATAATGTGCGCATCAACAGCTTGAAAAAACATGAGGCTGCAGTAATAGCTCTCCTAGGGCTAGAGGTGTGGTTGGAAAATAAAATTCATAAGCAGCAGGGAGAGAGAGATTTTCCTGAATAGGGTGGGGAGCTGAGAAAAAACAGGGAATAGATCATCTTCAGAGCATCAGGTCACCAGTATTCTTCCCCAGGGCCCTTGGGGAGAGCCCAGTATAGCTGAAGGAATTTGTTTTTTAACTCTTTGGTTGTTCACTATTTAACTTAGCCGGCAAAGGAATTATCTGGACCATTTACACTGATTTGTAAATAACTTGCATAGCACTGGGGCCATTCCAGCAGATAAAAGCAAGTGTTGTGCCAATATTTACATATTAGGGGTTTTTTTAAAAGCACTTATTCCAATTAAATAACCTGCTGTGCCAACACTCTTAGGTACCTGGCCCTGGAAACCCAGCTCCAGAACTGGGGCCCTGTACTTTCCCATCAGTGCACGGAGGTTGTTCGGTATCTCAAAATAGGGTCTATGTATGCTAGTATTATGTAAAGAGAAAAAATATCTGGCACTTTTCTGCCACTAATTCATTTTTGCTCATTCGGGATTCAGGGCTATAACCTTCTTCCCAAGATATGTCTTCAGTTGTTCCTCAGGAAGAATAAGCAAAAGGTATTCCAAAAAAACCAAGGTAGTGACTACAGCTGCTACCGCTGCCCAGCAGCTGGCCTGGGCCTACAGCACTCTCCCACAGAGTGAAATATTTGGTGTTTATTTTAGGGGAATGGGGTCAGACCCATCAGCCCAAAATCAAGAGTCCTTCACCCAGAAAAAGAGCTATGAAGTAGTTTAACTACTATGCTCAGAAGGTGCAAGGCATGGCAGACAAGCACATGTGGTGGTTCAGCCCCAGGCAGCGGCTGAGCACCACATGTGGCTCACTCCCAGAGGAGAAACAGAGCCCCCTGGGTTGGGATAAGGACAGTTACTGACAAAAGCACCATGAAAGGGGAACAGTAACAGCACACAGAAAATTTCACTTACACCCGGGTGATAACACAGAGTAATTTACCAACTGGACAATAACAGAGGACTGCACTATGCAAGGAGCGACCCGTCCTGGCCACACTCCCGACTGCTCTGGAGGCACCCAGGAGCACCCCTCCCCACCCAGCCCCTTTTGTGGGGGAATGATGTCAGGTGGTATGGAAACAGCCTGGGCTAACTCAGCTCAGCTCTGCTTGGGGAGGTTAACTCTGGCCTGGCCAGAACCGGGACATTATCCACCCCCTTTTTCCACACCATCTACATCATGCCAAGATCTCACATTCTCAGTTTCTGAACGGGAGTCAGGGAGTCTCTTGGTGCAGTATTGTCACCCGTGCACTGTCATGGTAGCAATATTGGTACCCACTGTTCTTTGACCTTTATCAGCCCCACAGCAGAAGGGTCTTCTGAGAGTCTGGGCAGAAAAGACAGTTGTTCAGTTTCTTCTGTCTCTAAGGCAGCCATCCCAAAAGCCCACCAGTACCCTTTTGGGTCTTTGAAGTACCCTCTCCAGAGGAATGCAGGGAGCTTCTGGGCCAGTCACAATGGGGTGTCTTTCTTAGTCATTTCTACTTCAGCTTCTAGTAGAGTCAACTTCTGGGATACCCCTGTCACTCTGGAAATGTAGGTGGGCTCTGTCCCTTCATAGTTGATGATATTAAGGTACACTGAGCACTAGTGTCTACTAATGCTTGGTACTTCTGTGAATCTGATGTGCCTGGCCATCAGATCCACACAGTCCAATAAATCTGATTGCCCCTTTCCTCCTGCTGGAAGCAGGACCCCTCTAATCTTGCTCATCGTATTTACTGTTTACTTCTTGCAAAAAAAGACTTCAAGAAAACCACGGGTACAATTACAATCACACAGTCTTGGTGGGCTATCTACTGGAAACTGGCACAGCATTCTTCCTGGAGGAATCTCTTTATATAACTGTTTTTCCTTGCAGCTCATTTACTTGGGCTTGAAAGGCTGAGGTGGGTTTCCCATCCCACCTCCTCATGTCTTTGCCATGGTTGCACAGATAGAACCACAGGATGTCTTGTGGGGTGTACTTTTTATGAGCTTTTTCTGGAAGAGGGGAATGCCTACTTCTGATAGCACAGGTGGGCTGTAGTGTCCTCTTTGAGTTGCCAGACCTCTCGAGACAACTTCTCCACAGCTGAGACTAGGGAGGAAGAAAGACTTTCTTCAAATAGATGGAGTCTGCCAGCTACCTCATCCACTGTCAGTGCATCTTCCTTTCCCTGGTCTATTTTGGCAGTGAGTGAGTGTATGACACTGGCACAGTCCGCACAAATTTACGCCACACGGGATGGGAACATTGCACTTCATCAGGGTCAGTGGGCAGCTGCAGATTGTCAGGATCATAGTAAATCAACTCTCACACAGCCAACTCCCTCGAGTACTGAATACCCCAGTCCATGGTTGTCCACTTGCCTGGCTGACACACAGCATCTTCAGGGAAGGGGGCAGCTTTCCCTTACACTTGGCAGAAGTTGCTTCCGGAGGCTGAGGGTTTGGGACTTCTTTCCAATCACATTGTCAGTGCCTCCTCAGTCAAGGACAAGGATCAGGTTATAACCTGCAGTACTGCCTCTTCTTCAGTTCTTGCAATAGCCCCGGTTCATCATTGTCTTTCGTGATGCAGACTGATTTCTTTGTGTGTTTCTTCTGTATGGGGGCAACTGATATTGGTACCGGTTGGCTTTCTGGCTCAGCTACAGAGCTGGCCTCTGAGGTTTGAGTACCCATGGTGCTTGTTGTGGGGATTAGAGGAGCTGTAGCCTCTGAGGATGGGGTAGCTATAGTGCCTGTTGTGAGGGTTCTTTCTGGCTCAGCTACAGTGTTGGTTTCTGAGGTTCAGGTAGCCACAGTGTCCATCGATTCGTTTCTCTTGTCTAGGTATTTGCTTATGCCCTCCCATATGCCATGCCACCCCTGACCCTTCATCCCCAGGGAAGAACTGGCAATATTCTTGAAAGGATTTTCAGTAACACATAAGACTTGAAAGACATTCAGGAGAGTAAGTAATAGGCATATGGTGGTCTGAACATTCCAGGGATTGTCAAAGTTCACAAAAGACACTGCAACAAGCCTGAAGGAAAAAGGGAGGAGAAAGCACTGTCCCCACCCCCCATCTTCCCCGTAAATTCAGAGTGATTATTAAATGATGCTAAGATATGTTGCTCAGTAGGTGGAAGCGACAAAAATGCCACATAGAAATACCTTCTGAGGCTGACAAACACAGATGATATTTTGTCATATATTGATATCACACAGTACAACAAAATCAGAATCCTAACTCCCCTCGCCAAGGTTATAAACAACACAGCAGGAATTACATAAAGTAGGGGCAGGTTCATACACCAGAGCCCAGTGATGAAACAAAACATTATAGTTGCCATCACCTCTTTGAACAACATGATAAGCATTTATTTCAGCTTTTTAATCAGCTTTTTAACACAATCAGGTCAGATCTTACTGTTATCCCAACCCTTTGAGCCCTGCATTGGGTGCCAAAAAGGACTGTGGTGGTTCAGCCTCAGGCAGCAGCTGAGCACCACAGACCATTCACTCACTCCCAGAGGAGAAACAGAGAGATCCTCCTGGGGGGGATAAGGAGAGTTTACTGACAAAATCACTGTGAAAGGTGAACAATAACAGCCTGCAGCAGATTTCACTTATACCCAGTGATAACAGAGTACCTTATCAACCCAACTACACCACAGAGTACTACACCAACACAAGGACTGCCCTGACACCCTGTCCAAACTTAGGCTGTCCTAGAGACACCCAGTAGCACCCCTCCCCGACCAGCCCCTTTTATGGGGAATTGATGCCAGGTGTGGAAACAGCTGGGGCTAACTCAGCTCACCTGGGCTGGCTGCTTGGGGAAGGTATCTTTTACCCAGCTGGACCCAGGACACGCATCTTGTTGAGTTTCATGCCTGCACCCTGGGGCTGAGGCTTTCATGGGACAGCCCTGGGAGGGACCAGACCAGGTTTCCTCTTCCTCTGAGCCCTTAATTTGGGGGTTCCATTTGCCATTGTGTTCCATTGCTTCTCTGGACTTGAGATGGACCTTGGTGAGCTGGTGGCTCTTGAGGTGGATGTGGGAAGAGCCAGGGTGGGGTATTATTTGTGTTAACCCCATGCCATTGTTTCTCTGCAGTCCTTTGTGGGTGTGTAGACAAGCTTTTATCACGTAATCTTGCAGTTGACATCTTTCTCTGTTTGGCTATGGAGGTTTTAAACCTGCAGTTTCCCTGGAGGGTGATACGAAGGGAGAACTTTGCCTTTCCAGTACAGTGATTGTTATTGTTTCATATGTAATGTGTAAACATTTCAGGGATCAAAACCTGCAGGCTTCCCCTTCCCTAGGAGAAGGACTTAATCAGTAAGCTGTAGCCAGCAGCGTTCTCTTGGTCTCACTCTTTTTGACCTAATGAATCTTGTGTTTCTTTCTGAATAGGTTCACAACTGCGAAAGCAGGGGAGGATGCCTTTCATCTCGGCTGGATGTAGCTTTGAACACCTAGGAGTCAAGAGGCCTCTGTATAAAAACTAAACCATGTCCCTCCACCTTGTTCCCATGTCTGCCTTTGCAGGGCTTTGCTGAACGTTTGTTGAGACTTATTGTGACTGCCCTGGATCAAGCCACACAGGTGACATCAGCACCTTTCTTCCAGCTTTCTGTGGGAACTCTTGTGAGAGCTGTTAGGCTTCTACTTGCTCTTCAGAAGTAGTAGTGTTTGGGCTGGGAGTTGCAGTGCAGGAGGTCATGGGAGTTATGGGATGCACGGGACTTTCCAGGCAAGTGCTGTATCCCTGCTGCCCAGCATGTCTCAGAACTACTAAACCTGTCACAAGGTATGTGGTAACCACCTGCCTGTGTGTGGTACAGCTGCATCCTCTCTATACCATAAATTTCTAATGACTTTGATGCTGTGGCTCCACTGAAACCACCACATAGTTCCTGTATTCTGCACAAATACTGGAAATCCATATTATTTGCTAAGACTGTGTTTTCAGGTGGAAAACAGGGACCAGGCTGCAACAGCCCAGGTGTATGCAAGCCTTAGCTTACATCCGTGTGCTCAGGACCATCTGGGCATGCAGAGAAGCAAAACTGTAAGCTTATAGTCAACTTTGACAGTATGTGTGTGCTTTCAGTCTCAGGCTGCCACTGAATAAGGGGGTTTCCAAATGTGGTTCTGAGTGTTAAAGATACCAAAAATTTTCCAAAGGCTTGTTTTGGATCTGACCCTAAATAGGATGACCTGGGTAATTATAGAGCTGTCAGGCTGGATTTCCAGGCAAAAAAAAATTAAATTACTGATACAGGAGTTGCTTCAATAATGAATTAAAGAAAAGTAATGTAATTAATGCCAATCAGCATGGGTTTGCAGAAAATAGATTATGTCACATTGGTTTGTAATTGCATCAAAAAGATATTAAGTGTGGTTACTAAAGGTAATGCATTCAGACACGTGAGGCATGGCACTTGACCACACAACACTACATCAAGGAAATGCAATGATACAGAGGCCACACAGTCCCTGTTAGCTTAGGCTGTCTCAAAATGTAATTCTAAATGAGGAATTGCGATCATACATTTTCAGGAAGATCTTTCTTAGGTTGTTTCTTGGCAAGGTACTACTAAGTATTTGTTGGTACCTTTGAAGGAAACATACAGTCACCACAGATACTTTAAAATTATACAAAGATTGAGGGAATAGTTAATAGCATAGGTGACAAAGAGTGGGATATCCACCAAAGAGGAGCTCCTCATGTGGTGCTATGTCAAAAGGACTAACAGCATGATCCGTGGAAGGACAAACTAAGACATGTTCAGCAGGACCGATGATGAGGGAGATGGGCTTGTGCAGCCTGGAGAAGAGAAGGCTGGGGGGGGACCTCATTGCAGCCTTCCAGTACCTGAAGGGAACATATAAACAGGAGGGGATTCAACTGCTTAAAAGGGTAGACAATGGCAGGACAAGGGGGAATGGACTAAAGCTAAAGAAGGGAAGGTTTAGATTAGGTATTAGGGGGAAGTTTTTTTACAGAGAGAGTGGTGAGGTGCTGGAACAGGCTGCCCAGAGAGGTGGTGGATGCCCTGTCCCGGGAGGTGTTCAAGGCCAGGTTGGGTGGGGCCCTGGGCAACCTTGTGTAGATCCAGACCTGGAGGTTGGTGGCCCTGCCTGTGGCAGGGGGGTTGGAACTCTGGGATCCTTGGGGTCCCTTCCAACACATGCCATTCTATGATTCTATGATGATGCTGTAGTACTTCTGCTTTCATGCTTTTAGCAGCTGTGCCTGGGATGCTCTTTCCAGATCTGGCATTAGCTCAGGGATATTGCAAAGTAACAGCCTGTTGGACTTCCAAAGAGAACGTTAAAGGGTGTTTTGATAACAGCTGGTTGTTACCTCTGTTGAGAAATGCCCTTCCATCTAGCCTGACAATAGTAGAAGTTGAAACTAGGTGCAATTAGGGGCAGGGTGAGATCCCTTCCGACCCAAAGTATTTTGTGATCCTTTTTCTAACAGATAATGCCATTGTAGCGTGGCAAAGTGGTGTGGCCTGTTTCACTAGGAGGGAGACAATCACAAAAGTCCAGTGTGTGAACTCCAGCTCTCTAAAGGTATTTGTGTTGCTCACAGTTGTTCTACAGCCAGCAGTAGAGGGTTTTACAACTCATTATCTCCTTGGTCATCTGTAGATGTGCTGCAGAGTTTGGCTTACTCCTGTTCTGTGTATTTTTGCCTGCAGTGGCACACAAAAGGCTGTGAGCTGGGGTGATTGATTTATGATCATGTACCTATATAGTAATGTCATAAAACGTTACTGCTGATATGCACTTAGTGTTTTACTTACCTGAACATTTCAGATTCCCTCTGAAAACATAGCAAAGGCATGCTAAGATTTTTAGTGTCTAAAAAGGAGAAAGCATGGGGAATTTACACAGAAGATTGAATACTATAGAAATATGCTGTTCTGTTAGGTTTGTTTGGGGTTTTTTGGGGGGGTTGTTTCTTTTTTTTCCTGGTGCTGAATTTATATTACAGAACTCATTGAAATGATAAAATAAAATCTCTCAATTAAATATCCTGAACATTTGTTGGTACTAACATCATAGTTAAGAACAAAACCAGTTTATGTATCTGCATCATATCACCCACTTGTGATGTTAATGGGAGGTAAAAGCTCTATATTATTCTGCTATCAAATGTAGCCAGGCAGCTCAGAAAAAACTACTTACACACAGAGTACATGTATACACCTTGCTGTGAAGCTATCAACTATTAATAAGAGATTCCAGTGTAACAAAGCAAACAAAGAGAAGTTTTAGTTAGTAGCTATTCTTAAGAGACTCGCTAAATGTTATGATTTGATGATGTGTCACCTAATAGCTTCTGTGATGTGCTGGGCTCAGTATTAAATCAAGAGAGCAGTGTTTAATGGCTGAATCATGTATGACATCCCAGACAGCTGTTGAAATCACTGTTTCTATGGAAATTTCTACCAGGGAAATCCAGGGGGCTGAATGGATGTGCAAAAGTGTGCATGAAGTATTTTCATGCAGCATAGCGGGTTTTCAGGGATGTCACTGAGTGAGGTGCTGGTATAAATCACTGCAGGTGCTAGTAACTTGCTAAAAAGCTGACTCTCCTTATCAACAGAGGAAATGACCACAAAAGACTGGTTCTGGAAGATGAAAGGAGGGAGAGCAGGATGAAGTATTTGAAGGGAAAAGGGCCAGCAGCTGCTACAGCATGAGTAAAAAGTGAGTTTGTTTGTGTGTTTCCCTATTCAACTAAACTTGTTCATGATCCCATTGTTTACAGGACCACTCCAGAGTTGTGGTATGACTTGTATCAAGCAGTGTGGTAGCATGGTATTCTTCCAGTTCGCTCTGGGGCTAAATTATGCAGAACAGGCACGGTGAATTTGGTCGTGGGGTTTCAAGGTTGTCAAGTGAAGTGAAGGAGATGAAGCTTGAAGTCTACCAGTATGTTGTGTTTGAGGGGGGCGGAGAATCCCTGCTGGGCTGTGGCTTGAAGCGATCTGGCTAATTGCAGTGGAATTTACTCACGGTTTGAAGGTGAAATGGGGCTAACTGCAGCTTCCTGTCTCCAAGAACTGGCAAAATTGAAAGACAACATCCCAAATTAACTATTAAGCCAGCTCAGATGTTGCAACACTCAGATCAAAGGTCTACTGCGACGTGGAGCATCTATTCAGGGCTCGGGCATCCATCATATGTGTGTATATATACAAGTGACAACTCACATCAAGTGAAAAAACTGTACAGTGAGTTTCAGTGTATGAAAATTTCAAAGCAGCTATAAATCCAACGTTACATGCAAAACAATGGTGCTTCCTTGTATTGAAAAATCTTTCCTTCCTTTGTTGTGAGTCAAAAGTTTAGCAAAACTGACGTATGCCAAATTTATTTGCAAAAGCTGGAGGAGATTAAAAAAAAAAAAAGGAATAAAACCTATGAGTAGCTAACAATAGTGACGCATAAGGGACTGTACTGCTCCCAGCCTTAACACACATGAGATAAAATCAACATCAACATTGTCTCAGGAAACTCTGGATCAGGCTCCTGGCCAGTTAAGTTACAGAAAGGCAAGGCAGCAGGATTTCACTTGAAATTCTGAGGGTTATCAGGAAAAGCGGTTAAAGGAGGGAGAAGGAAAAACAGCTGTGTGTTCACCTTTTAGGAGTCAAATTTCACCCCCTACAAGCCTTCATGGATTGTATCCTATAGATACGTAACAATGGTGAGGCAGGCTCTCAGTTGATGTGAAGTATTACAGCCCCAGCTGAGTTTTCTGGAGCTACAAGTTATTTCTTCAGGCTGAAGTTGTGGCCATTGTGAGAGTTTCTGCTTTGCCTTCCACCTGCGAGTTAAGCACAAAGGCAGCGGGGTGTCAGAGCACCAGTGCTGAAGAACAGCCCTGTGTGCCGTCATGTACATACAGTCTTAGTTTTCAGTAGTGGCTTTGAGCTGCTGCTGGAGAACAGTTAAATTCATAATGTATCAGGTCAGAGGAGCATCAGGACGCTGATGGGGAGGGTGTGTGTCCTATTTTTTAAGAGCAATGTTGAATAAAAATAAACTTCCATGCAAAAATATTTTTGAATAACATTGCAAAGCTCCAAGTAAGAGACATAAAAACAGGCTGGCTGCCTAGGGATTGTCTCCTTGCTTAATTCCCCTTTCTATTAACAGAGGGACTACTACAACCATTCAAAACCAACCAAAATGTTTCAACACATCTTTTATCATCGCAAACATGCTGCTTTGCTTTTTCACTCAGAAATTATTGATCTATTTTTATTCCTGCTTTTGGGAAAAAACCGAGGAAAAAAAAAAAAGCTTTGTAGAGAAGTTTAGTCTGAAAGGCAAAATTCTGGGAAATCTACGGGGAATTAGAAAATACCTGCTGGAATGCGAATGGCTTGTGTGGTTTTACCACAGGCATCCCTGTGCACCCTGCCTTGAGCACTGCTTGAGCAGTGCTGCTCCCCTCTGGGGGCCAACTCTGCGCTAAAAGATCACCACTCTTTATGTTCTTTGGCAGGTTCCAGAGCAGAAGAAGCTGAAGACTACTCCCATCTCCCACGTGGATCACCGATGTCTGCAGAATGCAAACTTCAGCTACAAACACCAGCCAAACCCCTCAAAGGAAAACGCCCAAAGATGAACGACACGTGAAGGGCAGCTGTGCTGGATGCAGCGAGTGGTGAGTGCCTTGTTGGAAGGTGCTTTGGAGCTGAGCCCCCAGAGTTAAGTGTGCCGCTGTTCAGCCCAGCTCCAGGCCTGGGAATGATTCCGCTCCCTCACATCGCCTTCTCAGAAAGTTTCTGAGTCTCAAGTACAGATCCTATGTGTGCACACTGGCCCACTGTGGCCAGGGATGTTTCATTTCAGAGCAACATCCACCTTTTTAGAAGTCATCTTCTTCAGCTCTGTATTTCTAGTTAGCTGAAAGAACTGGGACTGTTCAGCCTTGAGAAAAGCAGACTAAGAGGGGATCTTATAATGTTTATAAATATCTCAAGTGTGGGGCACGGGGAAATGGCCAGCCTCTTCTCAGTGGTCTGTGGGGACAGGACAAGGGGCAATGGCTGCAAGTTGGAGCACAGGAAGTTCCACACAAGAACTTTTTCACAGTGAGGGTGACAGAGCCCTGGGACAGGCTGCCCAGGGGGCTTGTGAAGCCTCCTTCTCTGGAGATATTCAAGACCCCTCTGGATGCCTCCCTGTGCGACGTGCCCTAGGGAACCTGCTTTGGCAGGGGGGTTGGACCCGATAATCTCTGGAGGTCCCTTCCAACACCTACAATTCTGAGATTCTAATCCCTTCCTCCCAAAACCACTCCATCCCCTTCCAGTATCACGTTGGCATGAAAACTTAACACCCCACTACTCAGCTGTCCATCATTAAGAGCCGGAACGCCTCTTTCTTATCTGAAACTATATTCCCTCCATCTCAAATCGCAGTAATTAGCTGCCGTTCCCATGCTGGAAGTGGAAATCCCAGGGAAGTTCGTAACTGGAGCAGCCTGCGTTCGTTTCCCAAGGCAAACAGCCGGTTAATTTGGGGATGAGAGGCGATCGGCGCGGGCGTTTCCTAAGCGCTCGCTAGAGAAGTTGTTAAGGCCGGACGGGGCCAGGGCAGAGGCCGCTGCGCGCCCCGCGGGGGAGCGGGGGCTGCGCTCCGCTCCGGGCCCCGCCGCCGCTGCTGGGGTACTCGCGGAGATACGTGCCGGGACGCCCGCAGGCTGAGAGCAGCTCCGGCAATCCCCCGGCGGCACCTGGCAACCGAAACGCGCCTTTGCCGGAGGGAGGGAGGGAAGCAGTTTCGGGAAGCCGCGTTTCCCCACGCCGTCCTCCGCTTCCCTCCCGCCGGTGGCGCTCCCTCCCCCTCCCCATCCTCCCGAACCCGCCGCGCTGTCCCCGCCTGCCGCCGCGCCCGGACAGCCGCGGGGGCGGCCTTGCGAGGCGGCCCCCTTCTCAGTCGCCGCGGGAGCCGACAGCCGGCAGCGGGGGAGGAGCGGAGCTACACAGCGCGGCCGCTCGCCTCCAGCCCGGCCGGCTCTGCGGGGAGGCGGCTGGTGGAGGGGACTGCGGGCGCGCCGGGCGGGGCCGCCCCCGCGCCTCTCCCGCCGCCCCGCGGCATGGTCGCGCCCGCCCCGCGGCGCCCCCGCCCCGCGCCTGCCGCCCGCCCGCTCCGCCTGGGCCAGCGGGAAGATGGATGGGCACGTCCTGGGATGGATCGTCCTCCTGTGGCTCGCAGGTAGGGCCTCGGGTTGCCGCGCACGGGCGTCCCGGCGGCCCCGACGTGCCTGTGCCGCGCTCGGCGGGCACTCCGTCCTCCTTTAGGGCGAAAACGAGAGGTTGGGGGAAATGCCCGGCGGGGTGCGGGAGGGCAGCCGCGGAGGGAGCCAGTGTGGTGTGTGTGTGTGTGTGTGGGGGGGGGGGGGGGGGGGGGGTCTTTTCGGAGGCTTCTCGCGGCGCAGTTTGCGGAGACTTCGCCGAGAGGACTGGTCTCGCTGGGGACGGGGCGGGGGGTGCAGCCAGAGCCTTCTGCCTGCCCGGACCCGATCGGGGGACGCGGGGGCAAGTCTAAGGGGCCTCCGGCGCACATGTCCGAGGGGAACGCTTGGGCTGCTGTTTACCCGGGAGCGGCGGGGGGGAGAGGGGCACTTGTGGAGGGGAAGGTAGGAGCCGGACCGGGGAGGCAGCAGGAACGCGGGGGGAGCTGGAGTGTCCTTGGCTGCGGTGCAGGGAGGATGGCGACAACGCTCAGTGCAGCCTGCCCGCCCAAGCCGGGCTGAGAACAATTAGAGGAACTTCTCCTTTCCCCGTGTCCTGGCTCTACACGACGCCCGACAGATGTATGAGAGGAGGGGGCTGCTCTGCCCCGGCTTCCAGGGCGGCAGGATCCGGCCTTCCCGGTGATGGTGTAGCCGTCCCCAGGCCTTTGTGAGCGCAGGACGGGACTGCCTCCCCCAGCGCAGCTCGCCGGCCACCTCTTGCCCGGCTGGCTCTCAACAAAGGTCAGGCAAACCCTCCCTAAGCGAGGGGGAGGGGAGCCGGAGGGGAGAGCAGAGCAGAGAGCGCTGAGCGATGGGGAGAGGGCAGGGGGAGCAAGCTGAAAGGGGGCTGGGTCTGCGAGCGGGACAGCGAGGAAGGGAGAGGGTAGGGATTACAGCAGAATGAAAGCGGCGGGGCAGGCGGTAATTGGGGAGGAAGAGAGCGAGCCCTGTCAGGACAGAGGCACCATCAGCTCCTCTGAGCCGGTGCAGCAGCCAGGCATAGGCAGGAGCAGGCGGCTTTGGGAATAGCTGCAGCAGGCTGACTTAGCCAGGCAGGCTGGTTATAGGCTGAAAGAAGAAACAGGCACACTTGGATTAAGTGGCATATATTTCCCACCACCATCAATGTATCCCACAAAATAGACCTCAGGCTCTTCCCTCTTCCTATTCAGATTTAGGATTCACAAGGAGTAAATTCAGCTTTTAGTCATAACACCTCTCTCCCACCACCCACCCACCCCTTTCCCTGCTTTTTCACTCTGAGTCATCTTCAACACCAGTGCCTGCCTACTGCTCCCTTCCAGGGTTTCACGGCCTCATCTGGGGCTTCGGCAGCTTCCAGCTCATCCTCCCTCATTGCCTCCCTCCCTACCATTTGGCTGCTTCCAAATGTATCCTGCTTCACTGAGTTAGTCCGGAGTGCCAGTGCACCCACAACTATCACTCCTTTCCTACTAGCCATAGTAGTATGCTGATAAATAGCACCCAGGGACTGGTAAAGGAGTACATGGTGTTGATAAACATGACATTACATCCCTCCCTCTTTAAAAAAGGGCTTTGTTAGCTGGACATGTCTGGCTAGATCAGGACTTTTCTATCAAACTAAAAGGCTGAGTTATTGACGCCTTCCTCCCGCAGCCCGCCAAGGTAGCTTGTGATTACTGGCAGCCGTTTTAAGCATTCAAGGTCTATGCAGAGTGAGAGGTACCACTGCAGCAGGAAGACCTTCCAGTCCCCTCTAGTCGTGGGCTTTTGAGACAGGACTGTCTGCCTCTGGTGCTAAGTGCTGGCAGGCAGCGGCTTCCGGCAGGCAACAGGTTATAGCGCTGGCCGTGTGCTGAGAGATGGAGGCAGCCGCGCTCAGCCTGCTCCCTCCAGCTGCTGCTGCCCAGCCGTGGAGCAGACGATGCTGTCCTCTTTCGTGGCTGAGGGAAAGCAGGCAGAGGTCTGTGTGTGTGTGTGTACGTGTGTGCACGGAAGAGGGAGAGAGGCTAGCGAACATGGATTCAACATTTTCCTCTCCCCAGTGGCTGTGCAAAGGAATGAAAGGTCTGCATCAAGGTAAGGAGCCCTAATCCAGTCAGAGTGGTACACTCCGCCCTGGGAAAGAGAAGTGGGGGTTGGGAGGTGGAGGGGCCAGGGTAAGAGAGTGGAAGATGGGGCCGAAGCAGGGAGACAAAAGGGAGCAAGAAAGAGAGAGGCTCTCGCCCCCTTTTCTCTCCTCCTCCCTCCTTGAGGTGGGCTGAGAAATTTCTAATCAGCACTCGCAGTTCCTTTCCTCTCAGCAATAATTCCTCTCTGTCCTTTGTTTGTCTTTAATTTTTGGCTCTTGCGTTTATCTTTTTTGTTCAGCTTTGTGCATTGCGACTTATTACTGCGATTCCAAAAAAAAACCATCTGAGGTACAATGGATTTGGTTTGTCTTCCTTCTGCCTTTCTCTCTCCCATGTGCCTAAAGCTAGTGTTTTGATAACAACAGCAAAAGAATGAGAAGCAGGTCATCCTTTATTCCTTCCTGTGAAGTGGCACAGGTTAGGATATGTATGGGGCTGCGTTCTTCTCATTCTAGAAAAAGAATTTTTCAAGTATCCTTAAGCCCCTGTGTAAAGCTCGTTCTTTTAAACCCCCAAGTGCAGCTTGATTCTGGAATGAATCCTCTCCTTGTGTTTACCATTTCTGTTATTAATGCTGTAATTTCTTATGCATTTAAAACTAGAGGGAAGTGTTGCACTGGAGACTGAACTCCAGTTTTACCTATGAAATGAGCAGAGCAAATCTTTTTCTGCCTTGTGATTCAGGCTAAGCTTGGAAAGATTGCAGTTAGGAGACTGTCCCCCTTAAAATGCAATCTTCCCTCCCTGCTAAGTGATTTTTCACCGATAATTGAGCACCAGGTACCTGTTCTCTCTCCCTATGCAGAAGAGCCACTAAGTGCAATGGTACAGTACAAATGCTGGTATGTTTACTACCTGTTTTCCCAGCCACAGTTGAGGAGGGCAGGCAGAGGGGTCATGCTGGAGTTTGACTGTGCTTTGCTGTTTCCTGGCCAACTGACAGACTTGAAAAGTCAGGGAAAAGGATGGACTGTTTTATCTGCTTTGATTTAAGGTATTCATCTGACTCCCCTTGACTGGCTTCACACAGCATAAGCGTAGTGTAACTGGGAAGAAATCTCACTTTTTTTTTTTTTAACCTTTTATTCCTGTGAAATCACCTTGGGTAGGACTGGTGCCAGTGGCAATCCTGATACTATCCTGCAGACAGGTGGTAAGGCTTGGTGTTGCAAGGCTTGGAGAGACTCTTCCTATTTCTTTTCCGTTGTTCTCAGGCTTCTGGTAGTGACTAGTTGCTGAGTGATAGTTCAGGCCATTAATTCTGGGATGCTAAACCAAGACTGTAAACCATATGCCATTGCCAATTGTAGCAACTTTCATACAGTAGTAAGGGTGGATTTGATTTGCTGACTGCAGCTGAGATAATTCACCTGAAAACATCCAGGGTGAATGAATGTGTATAAGGGGCAGGTTATGAGAGAGAGTAATGAGTGCAGGGAAGCAGGTAAAGAGAGACCTGTAGCTGGAAAAGCCCATGAAATATCCTGAGCTCTTGTGAGAGCTCTTAGGCAGTCCTTGCCATTTCAGGGCTGTGTACTTCCCTAGAGAAGACAGGAGCATGGGGTGCCTGGGGGAACAGCAAGGAGGATCCTTATGGGTCTCTTCCAACTCGAGATATTCTCTGATTCTGTAATAGTGCAATATCTACTGCAGTTTGCAGAGTCTGTGGTTGTTTGACCCTGGCTGGAGGCCAGATGCCCACCAAAGCTGCTCTATCACTCCCCTTTTCAGCTGGACAGGGGAGAAAATATACATTGAGAGGCTCAGGAGTTGAGAAAAGGACAGAGAGAGCGTCACAGGCACAACAGACTCAACACACTGAAACCAGAGTCTGGTAATGAGAAGTAAAACCAGACCTTAAAACACTTCCTCTCACCCCTCCCTTCTTTGCAGACCCAACTTTATTATTTTCTCTCCTTTCCTCTTTCCCACATGTCACGTGGGGAGGGAAGGGGAATGGGGGTTTCGGTCGGTTCCTCACAAGTTGTTTTCCTTGTTAGTGGGGTGGGGAGCATTCCTCATATCCTTCCTCTGTCTCCCACCCACAGGAGACAGCTCTCCATAAGCTTCTCCAATGTGAATTATTTCCCATGGGGCTTCAGCTCTTCTTCAACTGCCCCAGCGTGGGTCCCTTCTATGGGGTGCAGCCCCTCGGTCCCAGACTGTACCAGCCTGGTCCCCCCCAGAGTCACAAGTCCCCCTAGCAAACCTGCTCCGGTGTGGGCCTCTCTCTCTTCACAGGCTGCAGACCCTGCCAGGAGCTTGCTCCAGTGTGGGTCACAGCGTCTTCCGTATGTCTCCACCCGTTCCAGCCTCTCCACAGGCTGCAGGTGGGATCTCTGTTCCCTGTCATCTTCCATGGGCTTCAGGGGGACAGCCCTCTCCACCATGGGTTTCTCCACAGGCTGCAGGGGAATCTCTCTCTCTGGCACCTGGGGCACCTCCTCCCTTCCCTTCTTCCATGGCCTTGGTGCCTGCACAGTTTCTTACATCTTCTCACACCCTTCTCTGGTGGCAAAAGTGTCGGCTTGGGATGTTTTTTCCCTCTTAAATGTGATTCCCAGAGGTGCTGTGACCGTCGCTGATGGGCTTGGCCTTGGTCAGTGGCAGGTCTGTCCTTGAGCCCAGCTGGTGGTTGCTCTTTCAGGCCCAGGTGAAGCTTCTGGCTGCTTCTTGCAGAAGTCACCCCTGTAGTCCCCATCCCCTTCCACCAGAACCTTGTCATGCAACGCCACAACACCCCTACATCCCTTATACAGAGTGGATTTAGGGTTTTTTTTTGAAGTTCCATGCTGGGAAGGCTTTTCTCCAACTGCTTTGGTTTTGCCCCTTTCCAGGTTTAAGGAGTTAGGAAACGGAAGTTCTTGGTCTTGCTGTGGAGCTGTAAAAAGCAGTGCCATGCTTTTACCTCAGCTGCAGCTGACCTATTTAGGCATTGGTTTCTTGATGACTAAAAAAGTTGACAATTAGTGGCCACAGAGCTAGGAACACAAGTCTGACAGAAACCAGACCAAGACATTCAATTCATTTCCCATAAGCCACTCAACACAATCTGATGGTGATGGCTTTTGCTGATAAATTGTGTGGATTGGATTTAATCCAGCACAAGTAGGCAAGAACGTGTACAAGACAATCTCATTGATCCCACAGGCTCTCCATTCACTTGTTTACACATCTGTTTATAATCTCTCTGACTTTTCAGTCTCAAAACCCAGATCTTGTGCTTCCTGGTTCAGGCTTGATCCACTTCTGAAAGCGTGGATGGTGTGCCTGTATTCAGCAGCGGGGGGGGGGGGGAAGAACACTTTTCATTGATGCACAGTAGCCAAGCTGCAAAAAAAAGAAAGAGAAAACATCCTTTTGCCCAACAGTTAATTTTGTCAGTGGAAGCAATAAAAGCTACCCTAGGAGCACTGCCGCTTACCAGTGTAGGTTTGGTTTTCTGCCGAAGCCCTTAAGTATAGTCTAGGAGTAGTTTTCCTGAGGTGGCTGGTTCAGGGTCCAGGGTCTGTCCAGGGACTGCCACTTCTGTCAATAAAAGTGCATAATCGGGGGATGTAACGTTGGTAGATTCATGACATCAGCTCTCCAGCCTCAGGCAAGAGGTAGTGTGAGCCAAATAATTGCAAAAGAAGATGTGATGCATACACAGATAGGGAGACCCATGCTGGCCTGAAGAATAATGTGTGCTGCCTTCTTTTGGACACAGATCTTATTTTATGGGCTAGAAGGATGCTGTCTGAGACTTAATATGCTGAACTACAGTATTTGGCTTTGCCATTATTTACAGGGATTAGTGCTTCAGATCAACTTTATTCTAACTAGGTGATCTCTAAGGTCCCTTACAACCCAAACCGTTCTCTGATGCTATTCATAAAGGTTAACTTAAGGCTGTGTAGTGAAAATAAATCTTCCTAGGAGTCCTCTAGCCTCAGGGAGGCATAGGCTGTTCTGGAGGGCAGCTGAGAAAAAAGAGCCTGAGTTATTACCTTGCAATTGCCTTCTCACTTGTACTTATGGAAGAAGGCATTTATGAAGATCAGGCTCAGAAGGCTCAAACATGCCTTTACAAATATGCCTTTTGTAATAACTTCCTGGAATTTTCTTTAATCACCACTAAAATGTGTTAGCGATAGCTTGTGTGTAATGCTGATTTTGCATGGTTTGAATGCATAATCTGAGGGTAGTTTAAGAAGAGAACCAGAGGAAGGAGACACACACATTGCCTGTGAGAAACAGACAAACCCCATACAATTACATTTCTGAAGTGAGATTGTTTTTAAGCTCTTTGTCTAAGTGTGTATATAGACATATGCACAGTCACACAAAGCCATGGGTTCTTTTTATTTTCTGAGACTAAGGATATCTGTGTTTTAAAGATGCACTTGATTAATATTTGCAGACCTTTTTTCTGGGGATTTAGAACAAGAAAGAAGGAAATCAAAATTGTCGTGTAGTCATGAGACTCCCACCAGCTAGAGTTTTTCTGTGAAAGTTCAGACACTCTGAAATTCACAATGAACAGGTTGCTTCTCTGGAGTGCAGGAATTACATTTCCATGATGACTTTGAAATAAGGGCTAATCTTGCTCTGTCTGCATTAGTCAAAACATAGCAGAGCACAATTCAGTTTCTTTTAGTCCTACTTGTATTAAAATAGACAAAAGAGCTATCACTGTACTGTCACTAAGCTTGTCATCCTCATCATCATTACAGGCTGGGAGATGAAGTGATACAGAGCAGTCCTGCAGAGAAGGACTTGGGGGTGATGGTGGATGAGAAGCTCAACATGAGCTGATGGTGCGTGCTCTCAGGCCAGAAGGCCAGTCATATCCTGGGATGCACCAAAAACAGTGTGGCCAGCAGGTCAAGGGAGATGATTATGACCCTCTACTCTGCTCTCATGAGATCCCACCAGGAATACTGTGTCCAGTTCTGGAGTCCCCAACATAAGGCCATGGAACTGCTGGAATGGGTCCAGAGGAGGGCCACGAAGATAATCAGAGGGCTGGCACACCTCTCCTATGAAGACAGGCTGAGAGAGTTGTACTTGTTCAGCCTGGGGAAGAGAAGGCTCAGAGGAGACCTTATAGCAGCCTTCCAGTGCCTGAAGAGGCCTACAAGGAAGCAGAAGGGACACTTTAGAAGGGCATGGAGTGATGGGATGAGGGAAAATGGTTTTAAATTGGAAAGGGCTAAATTTAGATTGGATATTAGGAAGAAATTCTTCACTACAAGGGTGGTGAGGCCCTGGAACAGGCTGCCCAGGGAAGTGGTGGCTGCCCCATCCCTGGCAGTGTTCAGGGCCAGGTTGGATGGGGCCTTGAGCAGCCTGGTCTAGTGAGCGGTGTCCCTGCCCATGGCAAGGGGTTGGAACTTGATTACCTTTAAGGTCCCTTCCAACCCAAACCATTCTGTGATTCTATGAACCTTTTTCACATCTTTCACTCTGCTCTGTACACAGCCCAGAGTTGTGCCCTGTGATACATCTGAGGCATTTCTCATCTTGGCTAATGTCTTAAAGATTCTTGAAGTCAGCAGGTTCTTCTTGAAGTTGAGGAAGTCCTAAGCAGACCTCTGTAATTCACATGCGTGGGCACTACTGATAGATGTGAAGCCACCACTGTCTTCAGGCTGTTGCACACCTAGTTGGCCTTTTTGATCAGCGCTGTCACAGTGGTGACGTACGGCTTGAAGCCATCCTGACTTTTTTTTTATTTGGCAGAGGAAATAACAGGTGTATAATTTCCCAGTTCAGCCATATATAATTACATATAATTTGTCTTAAATAGATACAGAGTTTCCACTGCTCCCCTCTCTCGGTCTGAGGCACTGTGTTGCTCTTACATGCTATTTCTGGAAAGGATCCAAAAACAATACTTCAGAAGTTACTGAAGAGTTTGGAATAGGATACAGAAGATGCCAGATAATGTACTGCAGGTCTCTCAGATGAGCTTGGGTTGAAAAAGAATTCTTGTGTTTTCCCAAAAGCTGTTATTCATGATACAGACGTTCACATGGGGGTAGGGTGGGGAAAGTTGGTCAGATGAGAATTTGCTAAAGCTCAGCTAATCATTTATTAAAGCAGTCCCTGGCTTGCCAAACTTATTAATCTCATTAAGATGGAAGGAGGGCTATGGTGCATGGCTAGCTGAAAGCACTGTGTTTACAAAGCAGTGTACTTCGTTCACAAGGGAGAGATTTAAATATTCACCGTGTCACTGTTTTATCCCTGAAGTTGTGGTAACATGATGAGTCACTTGATCAGCTTGTGTCACATGCTGGCTTTGGCCACAGACTGCTTGGGGTCAGGCATAGAGTTGCCAGCTGTGGGTATGACCTGGAGCCATTTTATTTTTGAGGAGTTCTTCAGTTCTTGCGTTCAGATGCAACCCAGGAAGCGTGGGTCTCTGGGTGGGAGAGAATAAGACAACATCACCACTTCGTTCACCTGAGAAGCAAGTAGTGATGCTCTCCTAGTGCTGCATGGCCCCCACATTTGTACCCTTCTAGTCCCTCCCTGGGAAAAGGAGGCCTGGCAGAAATCTCCCAGCTGCTACTTCTTGAGTTAGCTCTCTGCCTACACCTCAGGGAAGTGGAGGAGCTGCCTTATACCCTTTCCTCTCCTGTGGGAGCGTCATGTTGGGACCTCAGCTGTGTTTTGTGGTACTCTGGGGAACACTTAGGCTTCAGCGTTTGGATTTGGGTCCAGGCACTTCTGGCAAACCTAATGGCATCTCCTGTGCAGCTTCCATGTGGCACAAGTACGATACGTGGCACTCGTTAGGTGCGTAGTACAGCATTCCCGTGTGCGCTGCAGGCCTTCACGTAGTAGTCCCCAGGGTCAAATCCTGCCTAGATCAGTAGCTCTTTTGTTGGTATCAGGGACTGTCTTGCCTCTCTGAAACATGCTTTCCCCTAGGTCCTGTCCGTACTCTGTTTTTTATTGGCGTTGATGTGATTTATAGTTTGGGCATTGATCACTTGTTGGAATGAATATTCAGTGTTGGTCCAGCCTCTTCACTTTCCTTTGGTTCTGATCATGAGATCTTTTTCTTGCTTTTGCTTTTCATGTCTGCAGCTGACTCCAACTTGACCTTGTCCCTTCATGCTTGCTGTTGTCTTGCTGTTGATGCATTTATTGCTCTCTGTCTCCTTTAAGCTCCAGTGCTTTAGTCTGTGCCCTCTTTTTTCTCCCCATCCTAAAGATATCTCCTGTCGTTTCACTTTCTTTTGCCAGCTTCCATCTCTTTTTCATCTCTAGTTTCTGGAGCGGGTGGTTTATTTTTGCTGACTCCATTTCCTCTCCTCTCTACATCATTTCTTAATCTCCTGCAACCTGGCTTCAGCCCCTGGAAATTATTTTCAACTAGGCTGAGATACCTTCTTCAGCTTCTCCCAGCTGAATGTAGGTTTTCTGCTTCCATGGTTGTCATCCTGCTTTTCCTTTTGCTTTCCATACTTATCCTGATACTTAATCCTTACTCTTGTCTGTTTTCATATTTCTTGGCATTTGCCCTTCTCTCATACTGCTTCCCAACATCAAGTGAGCCTCTTTTTTTTTTGTCTTTGGTCTTTCATTCCTTCCAGAGCATCTCCTAAGTCCATCAGTCCCTCCTGATTTTGTGCAAACACCCTCTTCTGCTTTATTCCCTTGAATGTGTCCCCTTTTTCAGTGTGCAGTGCTCTGGGCAGTGGGATGTATGGTGACTGTGTGCAGGGACCTGCCATCATCATCATTTCCCATACTGGACCTGGTTTCCTTTTCTCATGCAAGCTGCCACCCTCAGGCCCTGCTGCCCCTCAGCTGCAGAGTGCCCCTGGTTCCACACCTCCTTTCTTAGGTGCCTCCTCCTTGCCTCTGGGCTGTTTCTGTGTCCACAGGCCAGCACACCCCTGCTTGCAGGAAAGTATCAGCATGGGTTTCCAGTGTTGTGTAAGCGTTGCCTTGGTCGTTGCTGCCTGCAGTACAAGAAGGAAGCAAGCAATGGAGAGCATGTGTGGGAGGTTTTGGCCGTTCCCCTGCAGGTAGATGCAGTACCTCACTCTCCCAAGGGCTCTCTGCTGGCATTGCCTTCTGACTCTTGGCTTCTCCTGAAGCTACACAAGGATGTGGCGGCAGTCCCATGCATCTTCTCTGAGGCCTTCATACATCAGCTCCAGGCTGCAGCTCTCCCATCAGCTGGTAGATAAACATTATGTGTGGAGATCCATCTCCTCCCTGGGAATGTGAAAAACTTGAGTGTTTGGGCCATTTTTCTCCACACCTCCCACATGGAGCAATTTCTCTCAGTGCTACGTGCCAGCCCTGGCAGGAGCTCTGTGATTTGGATCCACTTCTTCCTGTATCTCTAGAGTTTGGCAGAGCAGGCAGCACTAACTGGGCACCAGTGCACAACAGGCTGGGCCAGGCACTGTGTGCTGCCTGACTTTCAAAGAGGAGGTGTGATGCCACCAAAATTGAGGGGAGGTGTGATTTATTCTTCATTTGGATTGTTAGGAACTCAGGGTCTGGCCCCTGAGGCTGACCTGCTGTGGAAGTAGAGTATGGCCATCCCTAAAATATATCTTCCTTATCTGTGACCCTGCCATGGAAGCTGTGAATCATCACACCACTGTGTGAGGGTCTCTGCAGAGTGCAAGGATGCTACATTTGAACCTCCAGCCTCGTTGTACCGCGTTTTTCTTTGTGGCTGTAGGCTGTGAAAAAAAGCAAACTTACTTCTGCTGCCGCCATCCTTGCTTGCATACATTGAGGAGCTTTGCACCCTGGCACCTGAAACAGATGGACATTTTAATTTTACGTGTGTGGGGAGAGTGGTGCTGTGATGAAATGCAGTAGCTCCCTCTTCAAGCAGTGCCAAAGGCGTTTGACTCTCATGTTTTTGTCTTTTAGCTGAGGTGGAAGGGCTGCGGGTCTCCGTGCCTGAGAAGAAGAAGGTGGCCATGTTGTTCCAGCCCGCTCTGCTCCGCTGCCATTTCTCTACTTCCTCCACCCAACCAGCGGTGGTGCAGTGGAGGTTTAAATCTTACTGCCAGGACCGGATGGGAGAAGCTTTGGGTATGGCGACTTCTGGTTTACAAACAATGAGCAAGAGGAACCTGGATTGGGATCCCTACCTGGACTGTGTGGACAGCAGGAGGACGGTCCGCGTCGTGGCCTCCAAACAAGGATCTGCTGTCACTATAGGGGACTTCTATAAGGAAAGAGATGTCAGCATTGTCCACGGTAACTCTGCTACCCCAGCGATGCTTGGTGGGGGTTGGAATGGACCCATAGCAATTTGGGATACTAGAGGCTGTCGATAATGGTTCAGTTAGCTCCCTTAGAAAAGGCCTCAGGAAGGGAGCTGTCGTATGTCAGACATTTAGGATTCAACCAACCAATCCTAAACCCAAAGGTTATTTCCTCTGGCGCTTCCCTTCGTCTGACTCCATGTAAGTCTCCAGCCCTGAGACAGTATTCTTTTCCCTTTGATGAAGTGGAAGGCTTTTATTCCTGGTTGCTGTATATAGATTTTCCTTAACAAAGGAGTGCCAGCAAGAGAAGTATGAATTCAGTCTCTGTGGAATAGCTTTTTATTCCTTGCAAACTCCACTGTTTGGGGCTTTTTTTCCCAGTTCCAAAATACTAGTTTATTTTATGCTTCATGTTTGCTCAATTCTGGACTTCACCAGTTACCCTGTTGTGAAGCTGAACCCTCACAGTCTTGGGCATTGTGAAAGGAAGAGATTTCCATGGGGTGAAGTCAAATTGGGTGGAGATGGCAGGGGGTGTGGTGCGTCCCAAAACATTTGGGCTTGGAAGACTTTGTGAGAAACCCCATCTCTCAAAAGTACGTGGCTTCTGCTTGAGGCTGGAGACCACCAAGCCAGAAATGGAGGGTCCTTGGTATAGGGAGCGTGTGATCGGCCTCAGCAAGGGGAAGTGCTTTCCTTTATCTCCTTGTAACCTCTTTGGTGGATGGTTGAAGTGCTGTAGAGGAGATGCTGTCTAAGCCCTTCTTGCACGGCACGAATACTGGGGGACCTCAGGCCTTAGGTCATAGGAAGGACTGAGAGGGACATTAGTTACCGTTCTGCTCTCAGCACTTACAGAGTGAGCTGCCCCTGCAGCGTTACCTGCCTTCCCACTTAACAGCCAGAGTTGAGAGCTGCCTGTCTTTTCCCCAAGTACTTGGATACTCCAGATAACGTTAACCCCTCCTTTTAGTAAGGAAATGAGATGGATTTGGGACACAGAGATGGATGCAGTGCTTTCAACACTTCACTCTTCCTATAGGTGTTGGAGGGAGAGCCTGACTCCTCTTCTTTGCCTTTCAGATGCAGACCTTCAGATCGGGAAGTTGATGTGGGGAGACAGCGGGCTCTATTACTGCCTGATCATCACGCCGGATGATGTGGAGGGCAACAATGAAGAATGGGTGGAGCTGCTTGTGCTTGGTAAGCCCCTCTTGCCAGACTGCTCTTTGGGCAGGCGGCTGGTGTGTCTTCCCTTCTGCTCTCTCCACATACCGGTGCACCGTATTGCTCTAGGTGTGAGATCTATGTGAAGCAGTCACCGCAGTACCTTCGCCATTGCCTTGCACCTTGTGCAGTCATTCACACCTAGGCAAAGTGGGTGGCAAACACTACCAAACCAGAATAGTAATGTTTACACCCACGCTGCTCACACGTTACACAGGCGTAAATGACTACAGAAAGTGCGGGGCTGTGGAAAGTCAGAGCCCTTGCTTTTAAGGCATGAAACAATAAACTTAACACTTGAGACAGTCTTTAAAAAAAGAAGACACCCAGAAGACAGGAGATTGTATGCTTCTTGCAGTCTTTTCACATTGTCTTCATCCCACTCTTCTGACCTGTGAGGATATGAAGGAGCACTGTGTGTCAATTTGGGAAAGTTTTCTGTCTGCCTAATTTTACTTGTCCAGTTAGAGGTTTGACAGTCGTCCTAATCAGATCTAACCTGTTGCTGCCACTAAAAGGACCTGCTCTCTCTCTGTTAAAAAGCTTGGGTCTGTAGTGCGGAGGGGATACGTAGAGGCGTGTGATAGGACATGTCTGTCTAGTGCCCTTGGTCTCAGGGATAAGGTCAGAGTTTAATGGGCATTTGAATTTGGAGCTGTAGTTGTCATCACAAACTAAACCAGACTGAATGTCTTGGGTGAGAGACTGTAAGAGTGACATCACCTCCCCTCACTCCTTCAGATGTCAGTTAAGAAATGGACAGTTGGAGAATGGGTGCCTCCAGAAAACACTGTTGTCATACCGGTGCCTAAATGCACGGTGTGACAGCATCACAGGCCCAAGGCTGACCTGTGTTAGTTCAGGTAAGGTTATCTCTGCCAGGTGGCAGATGGAGCTGTTACATAGCCTCTCCAGAGCAGCTGTCTGGCTGCATGGTGATGGGCCACTGGATTTTGTCTCTTCTTCACCTTCCTGTCCAGAATTTGGTGTCTTCTCTTATCTGTGTCTACAGCAGCGCTCAGATGCCAGTGATGAAACAGTGCCATGGTAACAGGAAAAATGTGTTTTTCAGTGTGTACAGAAGACTACTGGGGGGGGGTGTGGGGGTGTGGTAGAACAAAGAACTGCCCTTTTCTGAGGTTGGCTTGATGTCCCCGGCCGCAGTTCACTGTGGTTATGCTGGGAGGAAACCCATATCTCAGGCTGTGTGACCTTGACCACATCTGGCTTTCTGTTCACCGCAGCCTGTAGGTCTGACCTTGTGCTTTCTGCAGTGTTCTGCTAAGCCTGGCAGTGGCAGGGAAGCACACTTGTCGTGGGCATACTTTGTTCTGCCTTACGCTGTTCCGTGCAGCTCCTGTGTGTTGCTTTTCCCTGGGTAGGGCGTGCAAAGGCAACGTTCCAGCTCTCGCTGCAACTCCAGGTTATGTACCCGCTTTCCTTCCTTCTCTTCCTTCACACCTTATTCTCCTTCCTTCCCTTCCCTTCCCACCTTTTTTTCTTTTTTTTTTTTTTTTTTTTACTTTCTGTCTTTGCTGATGTTTTTTCTTCCTTTTCCTTTACCTCTCTCCATTGATAGTTAAAGGAGGAGGCAGGCAGCGGTGAAAATACCATTTGTTGATGTTCCAGCATCTTCTGGGACGTTTTATATTCTATCCCACTGCTCTGCTAGGTGTTAGTGACTTTCAGGGAGACAGTGAGTACAGATGCAGGTCTGAGTGACTCCCCAGTCCTAGGGAACACGTGATAAAAGGGTTCTGTTTGCTGTTTGGCTGTTTGCTGCTCTTTGGGTGGAACCCCGTTCCCTGCTCAGAGCAGCTGGAGCAGCAGAGGGGTAGTATCTGAGAGAGACACTGTGATTCCCACAGCACATTGTTCCCTGCTGACAGTGGTCTTTCAAATATAATTTACATTGCTTATTTTGAGGCTGCTGCATGATTTAGGCATAGATTAGAATTTTAAATAGAGCAGAATGGAAAAGGAAATAGGAAAATATCCCTTCTCATGGTTTCGTATTAATACCAAGATGAGAAGTGTGTTGATGTTAGAGAAAGATACTGCTGGGCAGGGCAGTTTGCTGTCGTATAGAAACCTTGAAAGGTCTGAGAAGCAAAAATGGTAAATACCTAATAACATCAAGTGATTAATGGAAATTTGCTTAGCCAAAAGTGGAGTGCTTTTACACAGCAAATTGCACCATTAAAAATGGGTTGAAAGCTGCTTTATGACAACTTGGGAGCAATATCTGAAACCAGAGCAAATTACAAATTCTCTTTTTTTCTTAGGGAAGTGATCAGAGACACTTCCAGTGAAGTCTTAAGTAGCCAGCTAGCCTGGGTCACAATGGGATTACATGTTGGGTTTTGTCATCTGGATGTGACATGTTGTCATACAAAGAGGCTGAAGAACCCTGGGTAGCATCAGAGAAACCCATGTGCTGTCTTTGTTTCGGGCCTGTTTCAGAACAGCGTATAAGCATTTCTTTTTATCCATTTGTGCTCAGCAAAACTGGTAGGATTTATAAAGCATACCTGATGTTAAGCATGTGCTTATGTGCCTTGCTGAAAAGACCATTCAGTAGGTTTTGCTTAGTCAGGGACTTGAACCCTCTTACAGAAGGAGATTGGCTGGTAGTGAGCCTCCTGCAGAGCAAGGAAAAAATTTAAATTAAAAATTATTAATACACTTTTATTAAATATGTGTATTTTGTTGGTGGTTAGAATCTCCAAAGGGGGTCTAGCGTGCTAGAAATTGTATGAACTCTGCTTCTACCACAGCAGGACCAGACTAGTACAGAGCTTCCAGAACGGGAGTCAAGTGATGTTCTGTGCACTCCTTTGTTTTACTAGAAATGTAGAACCCTTTGCTGATACTACAGCTGGGCTGGCGAATCCGTTTGCAACTTCATACATTTTTATTTTTGAGAACTAATGTGATTGAATTAAAAAGGCTGAATCCTAAATTTAAGGAAGCCTGCACTTGTGCCTCAGTAGCTCGCAGCTGGGTGTCCCGCTTCTGGAAGCACAGCGCGTGCTACTAATGCAGTGGTTATGGGTAGTAGCCCCTGTGCAGTGCTGCTTGTCAGAATGGCAGCCGGCTGCAGCTGCTGCTGAAAGGGACTGTGGATGCAGGGTGCCTGGAGTAGCCTTCGGATCAGAGGCACGGGGCAGTGCCAGGGGGGTACCCCACGCCAGCTTCACGTGACCCAGCTCACGTCAGGCCGCAGTCTCGCTTACTTGCGCGGGATTGCGTATAACCCCTACGAGCCTTGCGGAGAGACACAGCTTACTCATCGGGTGCAGGTTCCTGTGAAAGCAGCTGTGCCGCTCCCTTCCCAATGAGGTACAGCTAGAGACCAGTGCCCACAGCTAGAGACCAATGGCCACAGCTGTAGGTAGAGCTTGGCGCACAGCTGGCTGCCCCGAAATGCGTAACTCTGTGCAAGCTCGGCACGTTTGAATGATGAGGCTTTACCTAGCTCAGACACGCTTCACCCAACAGTGGCTTCATTCCCAAGGATGTGTCAAGTTCCTGGAAGAGGTGGAAAAGTGATCCACTAATCCCACTTGTTGGTTTGATACTTGTTAGTTATCCATGTGCTTTGCCAGACAGCTGTTGCCTGCTTTTCTTTTCTTTCCCATCCAATTTGGCAGCTAATACTACATGCATCATATATTAGTGAAATGCTATTTAATAATTAATCTTCTAGAAGCTTCAGCTTCTACAGTCGTTATGCTTTAAATAACAACAACAATTAGCACTTGCTGTTTTTGTTAATTTCTGATGTCAGCTACCACTTAACATTGGAAAACTGACATCTGGTAGCTTGTATTACCAGCCAGTATTGGTACAGGCTAAACCCAAACTTTATCACGTCTAACACCCATAGGTCGGAAGGAATGTAGATACATATACATACAGCATATTGCACGGTAATTAATGTACTAATAGAGACATGCGTTGGCTTTCAGAGAGGATAAATCTCTACAGGGACGTGTGTGTATGGTGTGCAATGCTAATAAGACAGTTCTTACTCAGCAAAGTGACTCAATAGCTGGTATAAATATAGCCAGGTTTGGAGTCTCTTGCCTGCCAGGAGAGACTCTGTTATAAAAGTTGATGTCGTTTCAGAGACAAAAAAAAAAAAAAGTTCTCAGCAAAATTTTCCCTGACAAGATGTTGGTTTTAGGGTTTCGCTGTGTTTCACTGAAAAGCTGCCGGCAGCATCTGAGCCAGTCCTTGGTCACAGCGGTTGGCAGAGATGTCAGTGCTGCTGGCCATGTGTTGGGGGTGAGAGAGCCAGATCGCAGCTGGGGAGGTGTCTGTAAACAACCTCACAGTGAGGGCTCTTCGACCTTGAGCTGCGCCTTCCTGACCGAAGGTGGGTAGTGTCAGCAGGCAGAGGAAGTGATTGGCACCGGATTCCTCCGCTTAAAAATCCAGGAATGGCAGTGATGCCAGGAAAGTGGCTGGTGTCCTCACACCCCCAAAATGCTGGCTGTGTCCTCGCTAGGTGTGGGTGCCCTGCTCTGGACTGCTGTGCTGCCACTTTTGTAATTTGGGTCCAGTCCCCCTCGTGCTAGTCCAACCAACTCCTAGTTAGTTATTTTACACCATTTAGAAGTGCTACTTGTTGCCAAGGCTTTTTGCCCCTCTTTTCCTCCTTATTTGCCAGCGACAGCCACATGCTGCTCACAAAGGAGACTGGTGGGATTAAAAGACCTCTGTTACTAAGGTAGCCATGGCAACAGCTTCCTTGGAGGTCTTTGTTGCCTGCTAAAACTTTGATCTCCAAGAAGGGCTGCTGCTGTTTCTCCCTCCAACTGAAGAGAAGGATGGGAAGAAAGGATAAAGTTTACTCCAAGCAGAGGGGGGAGCACTGAGGAACTTCTCGGAGAGCTGTACTCTTCCAATAAATCTCACAGCAGCTTCCTTTGAAAAGTATGTGATTTACAAGGACCACGCTTGCTCTCCTATGCTTTCCAGCACAGGAGAGCTGCCGCTGCCCCTCAGGGCAGTGTCCTGTGCCAGGGGCCTCTTGCAGTGACACAGCTTGGCAAACTTTTCCACCACTGAGGAAAAGAATAGTTCCCTCTGTAGCTGCTGCTTCCTATGGTCCCACTGCTGCAGCTAGGGCTGCAGAGGCAGCCCTCAACAGGGACTCAAATTCAACAGTTATTTCCATATTTACCCAATATTTATCACATTTATGCAATTGCCAGTATTTACCATGATCCCTGTTTACCCAATTGCCATTTGCCTGACTGCACCTGCACCTACTTTATTCATGTCATCATTCCTTTTCAGCTGCATGGCTTACCCTAATTATTTTTGTGTCTCTTCTCTGCAGACTCTCTGCTAATTGTCGCCTTGACTCCAGATCCTCCCCGATCTGCTGCTATTTGCTCTCTCCATCACCCGCCTGCCTCCTGTGTATTAACTCCTGTCCTCGCTTGCCTTTTCTGTTTCTCTGTACCTTGTGGAGCCACTCTGCACCCTCTCAGCCTTTCCTCTCCCCCTCTTCCTCCTGCTGTCTACTGCTGTGCTCTGCTGGTGCAGACTGGGCACTCGTGGGCTCCCTCACACTTCAGGGCTGTCCGGGGCCTGGGGTTTGTGGGGTGCCTGGTGATGAGAGGCTACTGTGGGCAGGTAAAGCCCAGCAGCAGCATGGTGGGAACAGAGGTGGGAGCATGTCCCAGATCTGTGCTGGAATGAGGACAAGCTCTTAACTCAAACAGAACCTTCCCCCGGGGACCATTCTGGTAAAAACAGGGCCATCGCCTATTCCCGCTTTCCCCCTGGGTGTGTCTGCTGGGCCTTGGTGGTGAGAGCTTGCACAGAGGACATGTAGCCATTCTGGGTGGGGACACAGAGCTGCGGCTTGCTGGCCGTGCCCAGCCATGTCTCTCAGTTCCTGTGGCCCTTCCTCAGGCAGGCAGGGCTGCCACACGAGGTGGTGTGGACAGGTGGTCCCTGGCAGCCTGTTTTAAACTAAATAATTTTCTCCCCACCAGCTGCTGTGTAGCTGCAGCCCACTACCTTAACTTGTCCTTGAGAAAACCAAAACAAAATAGCAAGAGAAAAGTGAGGTGAGCTTAACGCCCATGGGAGGAGCAGCCTGGGCCCAGAGAGCTGGGAGGGTGCTGGCCATGGGTGCCATGGCTGCCTTCTGGCTGGAGTTCAAGCAGTGGGTCCGAAGGGAGGCCTTGCTCACTGAAACCCTGTCCTCTTTGCTGCAGCTTTTGGGGGCTGTGTAACCCACCATGATGCCATCCTGGGCTCCCTGTGCTGGCTGCTGCCTGGCTTTGGGGTACACCCATGCCCAGGCTGTGCTTGCTCAGAGTGGGCAGGCGAGAGCTGTTGGTGGCCCTTTTCCCCACAGAGCCGCCCTGTCCCTGCATGCCACCCCGCCCCCTCCCACTCCCCCCCCCTCGGCTGGGCGGTGGGCTGGGCACTTCTGCTCCACTTGTTGCTGGCAGCGGCGGGAAGAAAATCTCCTTCAATGAAGGGTAGTGGCAGGGAGCCTCCCGTTTCCGTGGCAACCGCTGGGCAGACATGGCTGCACAGCCCAGGCCTCTTAGCGCATCGCATCGCTTAAGGGAGGGTTATCAGTGAATTAATTCGGCCCAAGACAAGGCCCCCAGGGCTGTGCAAGCCCAGCTAGTGGAGCAGGGGGAGCAAATCCTCCAAGCAGATGGGTACTCAGTAGAGCCCCATGAGGCTGCACAAGCAGGGAAATAAATGCTTGACTGCCCATAGGTAGCTCAGCGGAACTACTTTGGTTGTCTTTGTAAAAAGTTACCAAGTCCTCAAAAAAGTTACCTCTTGAACATGTGGTTTCTCCTGGGGATCAGGAGGCATCTGTTATGGGTTGACCCTGGCTGGATGCCTGGTGCTTACCAAAGCTGCTCTATCTCTCCCCTTGGCTGGACAGGGGAGAAAAAATATAACAAAAGGCTTGTGGGTCAAGATAAGGACAGGGAGATCACTCAGCAGTGACCGTTACAAGCAAAACAGACTCGACTTTGGGAAAAATGAATTTGATTTGTTACCAATGAAATCAGAGCAGGATAATGAGAAATAAAACCAAATCTTGAAATGACCTTCCTTCTACCCTTCCTTCTTCCTGGGCTTAACTTCTTTCCCGATTGCTCTACTTCTTCACCCTGAGCAGCATAGGAGGATGGGGAATGGGGGTTGCAGTTACTTCATCTCACATCTCTGCTGCTCCTTCCTACTCAGAATGAGGACTCCTCACACTCTTCCCTGCTCCAGCCCGGGGTCTCTCACACAGGGTGCAGTTCCACTTGAACTGCCCCAGCATGGGTCCCTTCTGTGGGGTGCAGATCTTCAGGAACAGACTGCTCCAGTGTGGGTCCCCCACAGGGTCACAAATCCTGCCAGCAAACCTGCTCCAGCTTGGGCTCCTCTCCATGGGGTCACAGGTCTGGCCAGGAGCCTGCTCCAGTGCAGGCTGCACCTGTTCTGGTGCAAGGTCCTCCATGGGCTGCAGGTGGATGTCTGCTCCACTCTCAACCTCCTTGGGCTGCAGGAGGGCAACCTGCTTCACCATGGGCTGCAGGGGAATCTCTGCTCCGGCACCTGGAGCATCTCCTGCACCTCACTCTTCAACGACCTTGCTGTCTGTAGACTTGTTCCTCTCCAATATCTTACTCCTCTCTCCTGTTGCAAGTGCTGTTGCACAGCATTTTTTTCCACCTTCTAAACTATGTTATCACAGAGGCACTACCACTGTCAGTGATTGGCTCAGCCATGGGCCAGCGACAGGTCCATCTTGGAGCTGGATGGCATCGACTGTATCGGACATGGGGGCAGCTTCTAGCAGCTTTCCACAGAAACTGCCCTTGTAGCCCCCCCCCCCCGCTACCAAAACCTTGCCATACAAACCTAATGCAGCACCATAAGACCTAGCACTAGGATGGACCTTTTAAAAAGGTTCAAAATAAAGCAGGCACCTATTTGGACTTGTAAGATGGAGCTTCGGATGTTTATAGGTGTCACTTGCTTCTAGTGCCACAAATGCCAGCCTTCATTTAGCTACATGCCTCCAGCTGTCTGTCCGTTGGCGCCTGCTCTCAGGCTAGGGCTGCACGTGAGCTTGTGTAGAGATAACACATGGGAGGCAATGTCCATATGTTCTGGGTGCACGTGGTTCACGTGCACATTGTTCACATGCACACACAGAGCTGTGCAAGAAGTCTGTGTGTGTGTGTGTCTGTGTGCTGGGGAAATACTTGATACACATGTGGAACATGATCTAAATCTTCCACAGTGTGACACATTTGTTGCATGTGTTTAGTGCCCACTTGCACTCCCAAGATTTAAGTTGCATGTAAGCTGTGTACATGCCTATGTCTTGTGAGCAAAAAACATACATGAGCTCTTTTCCAAAACAAGGTAGCTGTGAGCAGTTTGGATCCTTCCAGATGGACTGCAGAAAATGCCGTGAAATTCTTTGTTAATGTAGCTGAAAATGTTGCAACAGACTGGTGACAAGAATCCTCCTCCAAAGTAGTAAATGAGGAACAATTATCTGAAGGAGCAGCACCGTATCTTTCCCTGGGGCTTCAGGAGCACCTTCTCATGATGGCGTTGCAGTGAGTACTAGGCAGCTTTGATGAGTTGCAACTGGTTGCAAAGCACTGCCTGCACTTGCAGTATGTTCACTATGGCTCCGGCAGGCATCCTTGTGGATTTATGATCTCTACAGAACCTCTGCTGAAGCACCAAGAAAAAAACCCGACAGTGGGAATTTGATTATAACATGCTTCAAGGACAGGCTAGAGACCAAGGAACTTGGGATCCAGGACATCATTGTGTCTGAGTGCAGCTTTATGCAGGACCTGAAGGGCACGTGGGGACATTGAAGGTGGCTTTCCACCACTCCTGCACTTGGCTTACCCACAGCTGCTTCTGTTACGTTATATCCACAGTGGATGTCTCTGTTCAGAGTGCAGCTCTCCTACCTTACGCGTGTCATTAAAACATACAGCGTGATCCTGGTGCTGTGAAAAGGAGTACACGGCAGAGCTGCACCTGGGGCTGCTCTGCTGAGGCACAGGGATGTGCAGATTCTAGCTGAACACCCTGCAAGGGGTGTGCTGCCTATCAGAAGTATTCCAGACATTCGGTGCCAAAGCAAACAGGCACTAAGCTGCCTTTGGGCTTGGGTTTGGTTTGTATCCTATTACAAATTGGAGGTTTACATGCTGCTTTTTTTCTTTTTTCTTTTTTTTTTTTCCCTTTTTTCTCCTGCAAAGCTATCACACAGATTTCCACCCAAATCCTTCCCTGATTGGCTCGCTTCGCTTGAGAACTGGCCTCATATCACACAGTCTCACCGAGCTGCTCATACATCTTGAAATAAGTAGCACTTCACGACTCCTTTCCTGGGGCTGTCTCTGCCATTGCAGAGCCCTACATGGAGAGCACCGCCCACAAGTGTTGGATGCATGTGGCTGCCTTGTCAAGGGCCTTGGGCTTAAAGATGTTTCACACCCATCCAGTCGACATCAGCACATTTTCAACGTAAAATAAATCCTTCTGTTTCAGGGCTGTTATGCATTTCCAGGAGCTTTTTGCATGTGTAGAGTGTAACTCCAGAAAGATGTTACTGTGTAACCATGCTAAGGGGACCTCCCTCTTGTCATTTTGTGCCTAGATGGGAGAAGCTCAGTTCCAAATTCTTTCCCCCCCCAACCTTTATCTGCTGATAAAATACAAGGACACATAAATGGCAGAAGTGCAGAGGCAGACACCAGGCATTGAGCAGGATGACATCTGTGGTTGACAGGAATTCACTTAAGAGAGTGCAAGTGGGCTGATGAGGATGGGGACTGGAAACTAAGGCAGGGGCTGGGGACTGTTTTTTCTTTGCAGTAACCTCTCTCCTTCTTCTCCTCCTTCTGTCTTTTCTAGGCAGGACAGGGCTGCTTGCTGATCTCTTGCCCAGTTTTGCTGTGGAGATTATGCCAGGTATTCAGTCATTTCACCCTTCACTCACCCAGTCATCTGCCATCTTGTCTGTTTATCCTTCTACAGCATCTTTGTGTGGTGTGTGTTTTGCTCTTAAGTGTTTTACCTGGGGATAAAAAGGGAAAAGCCTGTCGTTTCCTGGGAAAGTGTGTTGTGCTGAGATCTGAGAGCGCTGATGCTGGGACTTGGGGGAGGAATGGCCACGCTGGAAGCCAGCGTGCAGAGCTGGTTGTTGTCATGCCAAGATCAGTGTGGGAGCCGAAATGCCAGGGCTGTTCTGGGGAGGTTTTATATCAGGCTCTCTGCTCTCCCTCTCTTAGCACAAAGGTAACGCTGCTGCAGCCTGCCAGACCTCGGCACCGCCTGTGCCCGTATGGCTTTGCACGTCAGCTGCTCCTGTGGAGTAGCAACTTCCGCCAGTCCCCAGACCCCGTTCCGCCGGTACCCTTACAGCCACCACCACAGATGGTGGCACAGGAGGTGCCAGGAATAGAGCCCTGGTTAGTAACCCGTCAGTGGCACAGCCTCTCTTGTGCTGCATGGCCAGGGCATTATCTAGGTAACACCAGGCGGTTGGACCAGACATGAAAGCTCTCTGCCCGCCGTGAGTCCTTCGCTAGCCAAACTAAGGACAGCCACCAGTTCTGGCACTCCTTGCAGAGGAAACAGAGATGGTGCAACAGATTGTCCTTGAAAGGGAAAAGCTGTGAGAACATTTAGCCCTTGACTCATCTGATCATCCCCTGACGGTGCCCAAGGAGCGTTTCTTTCGCAGGTTTGTGCAAAAATGCAACTCCACATAAATGTGTGAAGCTATTTTCAGGTCTGTCCCGGCGACGCAAATGGAGAGAAGGCAGACACTCCCCCGCCACCGGTGTAACCCAGAGCTCCCCAGACGTTCAGCATGGCAAGGGAGGGATTGGTCTTTTCAGTATAGACAGAAGTCAATTCTCTGTTGCCTAACAATGCACGACCCCCCCCCACCCCATCCTTCCCATTTACAATTTTATTGAATTGTGTGTTGGGCAGGTAGTTTCCTGGTACCCTTGGTACCTGTTTACTGGTATCCATGTTTATGGCATGGCTGTAAACAAGAAGAAAGTGTAAAAGGCAGCAGCAAGCCACATTTCAGCTGTTAACATTGCTTGTTACCTGAATAAACAAAAGCAGATGTTCCTGCAAGCAGGAAACAGTTGTTGCCAGACAGTGAGGACACGTAAGGTTTCATCTTGGTAGTCATTTGAATCTCAGGGTTACACAGTTGTACCTGGAAGGGCTGTGATAGAAGATAACAGAATTAGTGGAGGAAGGATTAGGGAATGGCAGGTAAAACTGGTTGAATTCCCAGTTTTGTGCATAAAGGAGGAAACAACAGGCTCATTTGCCAGTTTCCTAATCTCATAATGGTCTAACTTTCTGTGAAGTAAAATCCTTCTTGATTCATAGGTCCCTGTGACTGGGACACTTGATTTCAAACATCCGCTCCTGGTGCTGAGTGAGTATCTTGGAACGTGCACCCTACATACTAACCTGACCTCCTTTAAACTCCTAGAACATGTTCAGAAAGACCACAGACAAACGTACAATGGACTTGGTTATTTTTTCCCTCTGCCAGGCTTTTATGCTTTATGAAAGTGGTTGTGAACTGTTCAGTAGTAGCTCTGGAGATCTGACACCTGAGCTTCATTGCATAGTGGTGACTGGCCACTTCTGTCACACAGTAACTGTTTCACTGCCTGCTCTCTACCGATGGTGGTCGTAGGGAGCAAGATGAGAACATGACAAAAGAAAAAGCCACGGAGCTGTCAGTCCATTAGGATTGGCATATCTTAAAAAATGCAGGACTGGAAAGGATACTCTGGCTTGCTGTCTTGCTTGCTATCCCAAGCACTACGTAACTTCATCCTTTCCATAAACTGAGACAGCTTAAGAGTAGTCTGAGCATGGCCTTTCTCTGTCCCATCGGCTCACTTTCTTTGATGTGCTGCTTCTGGCTTCCACCTACATTACTCACAGCCTGTTTATGCCCACTTATATAAGACCTTTAATAACTGGTTTTCCTCCTACCGTTCATTCTTCTAGCATATTTACTGGCAGCACCTACGTCTGCTCTCAGCCGCCTTTTTAATACACTAACACAATGAACCTCAGCTCTCCTGGTGCAGGGCAGGCTGTCGAGTCCCTTCATCCCTCTTGAATCCCTGCTTTGTATCAGCCCCAGCCTGAATCCTTCTTTTCTTGTACAAAGATGACCAAAGCTGTATAACATCAGCAACTTCAGATGAGGTTACACGGGGGCCTCGCGTGATGGCGTTAATATTTCCTTAATGCTACTGGAAATGCCTCCTGTGCTGGGCATAGGGTTGTACTTAGCATTTTTGCGGCTGTATTGCGTAACTGGGTACAGCTGTCTTACGACAGAATTGTGGACTGTCTTTTCTCAGACATTTTCAACCAGTGAAGTCCTGTACAAAGCAGAAATTGTTCTCAACCTTTGAACGTGCGACCTTGGACGTATTGCCGCGTACCTTGCAATCCAGTGTGTTGCTGCATTTCATGCTTCTTAGTGTAGGCCCAAGGACAACTGGCCCTTTCTATAACATAGCCCAGTCTTCATCTTCAGAGACAATGCTTCACTACCTCCTCTTACCCTCAAGACACACCAGCACATTCTTACTTTCTGCGTCAGGGTCGTTCATGACAATATTAAATAAGATGGTTCCCAGAACCCACACTGGAGTAGCTGTATCAGTAATCTCCTCTTGGCTCTTCTCCATTCATTAATCTTTCCCTCCAGCCATTTCCTTATTCATTAGCTGAAGTTTTCTCAGCATATAGTAAAAAAATAATTCCACAGGGACCAAAATTCTCTGCGAATTTATACAGAGTTGATCTGTTTCATCCAAAAAAGTAATAAAATATTCAAAAATGTAAAACGTTTCACTCGGCGCTGCTGAAAGGAAATGTTTTGATTTGTAAATGCCAGATCTTTCACCGACATTTTTAAAGGGAAAATGTAACTTCTAGGTTAAAAACAGCATTAAAAAAGGGGAATTGTTTGTAAAAGAGTTCAGGAAAACTCCAGCAAAACAAAGGCACTCAAATTTTTTTGAAACAGAACGCTCTGGGTTAATAAAAAATGACACTTTTTATTCTTGCACTTTATTAAGAACATGAAAAAAATGTCTGTTGTGATTGTTACAAGCAGAACATTTTTCCTTGGCTTTTCAGCTTAGCAATACAGGTGAGAGGTGCACTATGTGGTTCTCTACTCACATTGATCATCCTTGTATCAATACTTCATCTTAAATAATAATGTACCAGGAGGCCCCTTAATGAATGCTGGTCTGCTTTTTTTTCTGCAGAGCAGCCCCACCATGTCTTTCTTTGCTTTCTCATCATCTTTCCAAGGTGGTTGAATACACCTGGAGTGTTACCCCATGTTTTCCCTCACTAGCAGTCTGACTTCTAGGTAGGCTGGTGCACCTCTCTGATTTAAAACAAACTCCAGCCCTCCTGGACATTCAAAGTCTTGACATTTCTTTGTCCAGATGTGTTTGCCAACCATTCTCTTAATCCAGGGAGTTGCCACATGGTGGTAGGCATGCAATCCCCTGAAAAACACAGGGTGGCCAGACGCAGAGCTGGGAGCTGCCCCCGCACAGGCTGGGCACCTGATCCCACCGCAGCTGCTGCTGCTTCTGCAGATTCCCCAGCAGTGAAGTTTTGAGAAACCTTTTCTCGCCTCCCTTCCCTTCCCTTCCCTTCCCTTCCCTTCCCTTCCCTTCCCTTCCCTTCCCTTCCCTTCCCTTCCCTTCCCTTCCCTTCCCTTCCCTTCCCTTCCCTTCCCTTCCCTTCCCTTCCCTTCCCTTCCCTTCCCTTCCCTTCCCTTCCCTTCCCTTCCCTTCCCTTCCCTTCCCTTCCCTTCCCTTCCCTTCCCTTCCCTTCCCTTCCCTTCCCTTCCCTTCCCTTCCCTTCCCTTCCCTTCCCTTCCCTTCCCTTCCCTTCCCTTCCCTTCCCTTCCCTTCCCTTCCCTTCCCTTCCCTTCCCTTCCCTTCCCTTCCCCTTTTTGTCACAGACCAGCTCTTCTGTGCTGTCCCTTGTAGGGTGTTTTTACACCCATTCCCTTTTGGGGCCTGACAGGCATCACCCGAGGCTGCGGCGGGGGGTGGTGGTGGAGGTTGGGGTGGAAGGAGCGGTTGTTAGGTTTCCTGGCTGGCTGCAGCGCCTGAATAGGATGTTCGTTCGGCACATTCAAAAGAATAATTGCATGCGTGGGCCTCGCTGCGAAGGGGCAGGCCTGGCTCGTTTGCTGGGCTATTTATAGCATGCTTTTCACCATCATTTGTCCCATTAAAACTAGAGTGTGGGTAGGGAACAAACACACAAGCAGGGCATGAGCATGGCCAGGAAGAATGAGTCTTTGATGAGATCCAAGTGCTAATGGAGCATGTCCTGCAGCATTCATACAGGTCTGCTGTGGGGCAAAGGGTTTCTGTGCTGGAGAACCAGAGCTTCTGCCTCTGGGAGGCAAGAAGGGACTGGATTTCTGTAGCTCCATTTCTCACTGTTGTGTGCCATTTCTGCTTTGACACAGAGGGGGACGTAGACCTAGACCAGCAGAGAGTCTGCTTTGTGATTCATCTTTCTGTCTTGCCCCTGTCCTCTCCCCAGGAAAGATGTTGCTGATGTGCCCTTCCACCACGATGTGCAGTCCTGTATCTCCCTTTCTTCCCTTGTTTTCCAGAGTGGGTCTTCGTGGGCCTGGTGATCCTGGGGGCATTCCTGTTCTTCCTCCTGGTGGGGATCTGCTGGTGCCAGTGCTGCCCCCACAGCTGCTGCTGCTACGTCCGCTGCCCCTGCTGTCCCGAGTCCTGCTGCTGTCCCCGGGCGTGTGAGTGACCCTGTCCAAGCCTGGCACAAAACTTGTTCTGCATTTGTTCTGCTCCCTGTCAGAACAGGAGGAGAATCTGTTAATAATGCTTCTTTTGCCCCGAGCACTTTGCCTGACTAAAGAACTAGTTTTTAGGGAGTGAAGCATCTGACCTCTTGCTCAATGGTTGAGCGCTCAAAGTTAATTACAAATGTAATTCCCCAAGCCCTCCCTGCTTTGGCAGCTGTACCACCTTCTCCAAAGTGTCCTGCTCTCCTTCCAAAGTTGTTGTTGTTGTTGTATCAAGTGAATGTTGAGGGTCAGAGCTAAAAGCAGCCGGGGAGTTTTCTTCTTGGCAATGCAAAGCAGCTGCCCTCTACAACAGTGCAAAATCCCTGCAACCCAGCAAGGTTCCTGGTGAGGTTCAGTCGGCTCTGTCAAGTTTTGTAAGCCTCATCCCTGCTGCTGGAGTCATCAGTTGTTTTTAAAGCTGAACTGGCACTAAATCCCAGCAGCACTAATGCTGGCTGTGAAGTACTGACTATCTTTCAGTTGCTGGGCATCCTTGCAGTGCTCCTCCGACCTGCCGTGTGCATTTTTAAAACTCCCCTCAGTTCCTTTTGAGCCTCAGAGAAATTCAGATCGATCCTTGTTACATTTGTCCAGTTGTTGTCTCCTGCTGAGTTGTTGTCAAATGTTGGTGATGTGCAGGTTGCTGCCCCGTGCCGGGTGGGTCTGCCAGAAGCTGGTGTGATACCGACTGCTGTTCTTCTTCTTTTCCAGTGTATGTAGCAGGCAAGGCAGCGAAAGCCAGGTACCCTCCTGCAGTGTCTTCCATGCCGGGCCCATACTACATCCCCAGTGTTCCTGTAGCTGGTGTCCCGTCTCCTGCTGTGCTGATGGACAAGTCGCACCCCCCTCCCTTAGCCCCGAGTGACTCCAGCGGAGGGAGTCAGAATGGTAATTTGCAGTGCCAGGCACAGCATTTGGTTCTCCGACTGGGAGCAGGGCTGGGAAGGGGAGGAATGATTGTCACTGATGTGAGTGCTACGAACAGAGGAAACACAGAGAAACTGAATCTTAATCCTGGCTCTGACAATGACATTTGCATCCCTTAGAGCCACATGCTCCAACTTCTCTGGTGCCATCAGCACTGTGTCAGTGTGTGGGTGCGTAATTAGGTCAGCAGGGAATGGGAGGCTAAGTTCATGCCCTGGGCCCCTCTCATTACTGCTGCAAAGCTTTACATGCAGAGGAGAAAAGTAGAAAGATGATTTCAGGGGAGCAGAGGCAGTGGCCATTTTCCCCTTAGAGCAGATGCCGTGCAAGCTGCTTTTCCTGGTAAACTGTTCTTCCTGCCCTCTGGCAGCAGTTTTTGCTGCAGCATGTTTTACTGTCCCCATGGCATTTTGGGCAAGGGGACGTGCTCCCTTGGCATTCCTGCCCGAGAGCATTTGGGGCTGGATGCCCTCCCATACCTTACAGCAGTCAGTAGGTGACTTCTTTTGTTCAGCCTTTGGGTTTGTGAAATGTGAGAGATAAAAGGCCTCTGACTAGAAAGGAGTTGTGGATGAATGTCAGACACAGAGTATTGGTATCATCACTGTCTTGGTGAGGGTCACTTTCCCTGCTGCAAAGGAAGCTGCCATCAAGGGAAAAGAGGGTAGCTGTTTAGCCACATGCTAGCATTTCAGGATCAGAATGGCTCTCTAAATTCAGACATGCTGCAGCAGAAGTGACTCTTACCAATGCAGAGTCACCATAGTGACACAGTATGTTTGCCGTTGATCCAGCTACGTGTCTGATTCTAATTATCAATTGCTAAATTTGCTCATGACAATGTGTTGATAGGACACTTCTGAAAAGACAAGATCAAGTAGTATAATAAAGTAGTTAAGCTTCTGGAACAACCCTACATATCTTTCTGCTGCCCCAGTCAGCTTATTAACCTTTCTGGAATCACAAAAGGTTTTTTCCTTCAACAATGGCACTTTTTTGTTTTCCCACTGAAATTGAAACAGGGCTCTGGAATGGAGCATTTTGAAATAGGAAATAAATCAATCGCTGATCCAAAGCAGAACGTATCCAATTCAAAAACCTTTGTCAGAAAGTGATGAATGACAGCCCAGTGCTTGAGTTTTTTTCTCCCTTGAAAAATGTCACTGCATGTAGAGAGCATGGTGCCGCTGGCCGTGGGAGATCCAGGGATTTTTTTAAGAGTCAGATCACAGCCCCAGTCTCGTCTCGCTGTACGTTACAAGCAGAGAGCACAAATGCAGAATGAAAAACTGTGGATGCATTCAGTAAGCCAGTGCAACAGCTCTTAGCACCCCATGTTCATTACAGAGAGATGCATTTATTATATAATCCAAATCAGCTGGCTGGACTTAACCTCACAGCCCAGGGCTTGACAGGAAATACTACGTATTGCAAATAAAGCCATTATTAAGGAGTTGTAACTGTTGTGGAAAGGCAACAGAGGTTCCTAAGCTTTCAAAAATGTTAATTAAAATAGTTTTGCAATAATATGGACAAACTCTTAGTCTGGATCATGCACCTGTTGTTCAGGATGTTCCTTGAACTGTGGAGCTAAGGATAACCCCGCACCCTGTTCCTTTTCTCTTAAGGACCTCCACAATGCCAGAGAATCCCCTAATTACAGGCTGTGAAAGAGAAAACATTATTTGGCTCTTCCAAGCTACTTATTTGCTGGTTGGCCAGACAGTAAGCTAAACAAAGCAGGTAATGGTTGAGTTTATAATAGAGGCCTTTTCTCAGAAGGAGTGCTAAGTATGGTCTCTGCATCCTCCCTGCTGCCAGCGTAGGTCTGATCTGAAACTTGGTATCTTTGAGGCTTCAACGTTTCTGTCAAGTTTATTTTAAAAACGGGATCAGGAGTGCTGGGGGACAGAGACTGGAGGATTCTGTAATCCTGGCTGCCAGGCTAAAAAGGACAGCCTTTGCCCTAGATAGTTTCTGTGCTTATAAATGACCCCTGTGAGGTGATCTAGTGAGCAAACTGAGGCATGAGGATATTTAGAAAACTTGTCTAGGGTTACATAAAAGCCACGTGACAAACCTCCAGCAAAGCCCAGAAACTCCATCCTAAACTTAGGGCTGAACAGGGTCAAAAAACCCCAACTTCCAGTTCTTTAGAAGAGTGTTGGCAACACGTAAGTTAGGGTTTATGCTCTATTTTAAATGCAGTGGTTACCTGGAGACTCTTGAATAGATTCCTTAAACAACCATGTACACAGGGAAGCTTTTGATCCAAGAGCTGGACTCCAGACCTTTAATGCAGAAAGTCTATAAGGATGAGATATCATTTACTTCCTAACCACACTCGTCTGGGAAAAAATAGTAGCGCTGTCCTTTCTGGGGAGGGAAACAGCTCACAGTTTTGGCTGACTTGGTTCCACCCACAGCAGAATTAAAAAAAGTGTCCACAGTTAAACACAAATTAAAGATGAGAAATGTATGAACTCTTTGGGAGAAGAAGATGCAGTCTAACAGGGAAGAGCGTTCCATTCCCTTTGACTTCAGAGAATGGTTCTGGACAAGTGGTTGGTGTCTCAGCATCTTCATTCCCTGATGATAATTAAGATGGGCCTGAAATATATTCAGGCTTTATTAAAGGGTTATGGCAATTTACAGATGAAGAAGGGTGCGAGGAGGAAGGAATAATATCTTCAGTTCTCACATGAAGGAATAACAACGAGATTTAATGAGCTGGACATTCAGTATCACTGTGAGAAGTATATAATACATAAATGTAGAGACAAAATATGCTTTACCTCTAGTGGCAAATAGTTTTTATGAGCTCTTCCTGGCCATCTTTGCAGATTTAATTCTAAAGTTAATTCTAGGTGCTTACAGAATTAACCAAGAAATACATTTTCCTTTTGATACCCAGCTGCAATGGCAAGTCGAGCATGAAGCTAGCATGAAGTCTAGCTAATTCTCCATCAGTTCCAGGGGCTAGACATGTTGCCCAAATAGATATTTGGCACAGCTTCAGCGTGAGTATTGGCTCTGGGGAGGCAGAGTCTGGAAGCTGCCTGTTCAGGTTCCCCAAAGGTTGTTAGTAGGTCAGAGTAATTTCCAGCTGATGGCTGTTCGCTGGCCTGTGTATGAATGAGGTGGCAGCTTAGAAGAAAGAATAGCTAGAGGCCTCTCTCCTGGCAAGGCACCGGGCTGCGAGGGTGAGGTGAAGTTGGGAACCTGCCTTGCTGTTGCTCATGCAGCGCAGTGGGAGTCATTCTTCTGTGGCCAGTCAGTCCAGCCCCCCTTCACAGTGGCAACCTCACTCCAGGGGATGGCATGGTCTCCCACTTTGGAAGGCAGGGGCAGGACTCCTTGCGTTCCGTAAGTCACCGTGTGCATGTGCCGTCACTGTGCACGCGTTCGCGGGGCTAATGGCACGCAGCAGAACTCCAGACTGCTCGCTGTCAGCTGAGCTACCTGGAGGCGTGTTGAAGGCAGGACCCTGATAGACCCACACCATGTTTAACATCCAATGCCTTTCCCAAGTACAGAAACCCAAGGCCGTGTTTCACGGTGCAGCTGCTTGCCTTGTGCACAGTCAGAATCCACAGAGAAGACCTTTCCTCCCGAAGCAATGTGTGGGGTTGCTAGGGGAATCATTCCCCCAATTGTTAGGGCACCTTGTTAGGGCACTGCCGCTCCTGAAGCAGAGCGTGGTTATTTAATAGCACAGACAGAGGCACAGCAGTTTGGGACAGAAGGTGCCTAAGAATACCTCTGCCAAGTCCTCGCTCTGCCCACACAGCGCATACTATGCAGCGTACTACCCAACCCATATGTTTAGTAGCTTGCTGCATGGGGCTGTGGGATAAAACAGAACAGGTTGGCTCAGACCTGGCCGGCCACGCAAGAGGAGTGTGCCTGCAGCACTGCAGTCTTCACACCGAGGAAGGTCCTAACCCCGTGCCAGGCAGAGAGGCCCTGCTCTGTGGTGCTAGGCGAGCTGTCCTCACAGCAGCTCTATTAAGGAGGCTGCATTTCAGGGCTGCAGTTCTCTTTGTTCTCGTCTGTGCTTCTGTCATTCTTGCAAGCGGCCCAGGATGAGACTTTTCTTAAATAATTCACTGTAAGAGCTTTATTTCCTTCAGAGTCCTGATAGGGGGAGTTCTCTGCTTGCTGGCTGTAGACCTGCCCTGAGGTAGGCAGGCTACTGATGGGGTTAGCAGGCAGTGTGCAGGGAGCCTGCCTGCCAGCGCTGGAGCCGCTGTGGCTCCCGGTGCGTTAGAGGCGACTTTTCTACACACAGGATGTGGAAAAGCCAAAAAAGCTGCCCAGACTTACCCTGCCAATGGAGTAATCCTGGGAGTCAAGCACATAATGTACGTGTGGGACCCACCTTCTCTGTAAAACGCAACCTGTAAGGAATGCCAGAGCAGGCGGCTTCACAGTTACCCAGTGACCCGATTGGCCCCATCACTGGATTTGGGATAAATCTCAAAGCACTGCGATGTGCTTTGTGGGGCTTTCTGTGTTTCCTTCTGTCTTCTCTGGAGCTTCTCCTACCACATGCTCTTCAACCTGTGTGAGCAGAATTCGTAGGGATGGGAGGGTGAAGTAGTCCTGTGGAGTGACAGCTCCCAAATGCTCAGCCACCTGCTTCCCCTGCAGACTGGGAGCTTACAGCCCCTGCTGCACAGAGGAAGCCTGATCTTCCAGGGCTGCTTCTCTCATACCATGACAAATCCTTTCTGTAGTGCTGAGGAAGGGAAAATGAGTGCCACTTTTCTCTCTGCCGTCCTCTGTGGGAGGTGGAATCACTCTGTAGCAATGACACCACTTGATGCGTTTGCTTGTACAGACCGGGCATTTCCAGACCATTTTTGCTGTTACTGCAAACTTTATAAATGCTGCAGCTGCTCACAACTTCACATCCCACGTTACAGACAAATTTCTTCTGAAGCAGGGACTGACTCACTCTGTTTTGGAAGACGCAGCCTACCTGCTCAACTACAGAAGCAATATTGTCAGAAAATCTCCTTGGGTTTGAATGTGTTCTCCTCTAATGCTTTGCTTTTCTCTGTAGCAGTGCGCAAAGGGTACAGGATCCAGACCGACAAGGAGAGGGACTCCATGAAGGTGCTCTACTATGTTGAGAAAGAACTGGCTCAGTTTGACCCGGCTAGGAGGATGCGAGAACGATGTGAGGAACAAGCATAGTTTGGTTTTGGTTTGTTTTGTTTTCTCTGACCTGAAAAAGACTCTGCAAATCCATAGCTGAAAGTTACTGGCTTTGCCTTAGAGCCAGCCTCTAGAATAGAGTATGCAGGGTATGGTACTTGGGGCAGATGAAGTCTGGACCTTAGGCATCTAGGTATGTTCTGATTTTAAAGATCTCCTGCTTACCTAATCTTCCTTAATCGGAGCAGTCAAGGTGTGGGAGACTCAAATGCTCATGAAAATTGTCCACTTAGATAATGAAACTTTTGGATCACTGACATCTGAAAAGCCAAGTCCATACTCATGCTTTCTGCAGCCTGTGGTGGGCTGATTGCTGGGATGTTGTCCTGACAGCTTCTGTGTGTCTTTAGAGTGTGGGTAGGATACAGCTGTAAATTCCCAGCGTGGCAAAACAGGAGAGGGATGATTTTATTGAAAGCCTGTTTTGTGAGCTGCGATGGCAACAGTGGGGTTTGAAGGATGCAGAAAGGTAGTTTGAAGGGGCTGTTGCCCTGCAGAAGCAGCTGGGACCAGAAGAAAGATTTAAGAAGCTGGGGGATTGTTGTTTTTTGTGAGACTGGCCAGGATAAGCTCAGATGTGCTACATGTATCTGCACTGACAGCTCAGCAGTCAGGCAGCCGCAGGTGAAGGGGGAGGATGGTGGTGAATAGGGACAGGCTGCAAACTCAGAATCGAGCTTGTGTGTGGAGCTTCTTACTGCCTCCCCGTAGCCTCTTGCAAGCTCTGTTCTCCCAAATAAAGGCCGAGGCTGCACTTAATGGGTGCCAGGGCACAAACCCAAGGGAGGATCTTAATGCGTTAGGAGGCAAAGGTGCAGTGACAGGGCTGAGTGTGTGCATGAAGAGGACTTGCAGTGCAGCTCCTTGTCCTCCACCTGTTCTGGGTGGAGGACAGCAGCAGTCTGGGGGCTCAGTTCCTCTGGGCAGCATCCGACTCACAGAGCTGACTCCCGTTAGGGACTGGCGGAGGCTCATTTAAAACAGACGCGTGAGAGCCTGGAAGTCAGTGAAGGTGAGGGCTTCAGAGAATGACACTGCATTGAAGCTCTGTACAGATTAGGCATAACTAGAAAATTATATGTACTTCTAAAACAGTCATTGCTGAGCACACTGTCTTCTCCACCCACCAGATTTACTATAAAAAGACGTCTCCAGATTGGTATGTCAGGCCTCCAGATGTCAATGTGCCTGACAGGGTAGAGACTGACAGCGATTCACACAGTTTCTTACTTTCCTCTTAATCTTTCTTTTAAGGGGGTTGGTTTTTGTTTTAGGTGGGCAAGACAGGCCAAATCCAGAGCCTGCCTGTCTCACACCAGGAAAGGGGGAGGTGGCACAACTGCTATGATGGTGTTGCACCAAGTGCAGTGCCCACCTTGTGAGGGTGGAATGCTCACATGTTACTGAAACAGAGCTGAGGGGGAATTTCTGCACGAAGACTGAACTCAGTTATCTGGGATGCAGGTATCTGATGCCATTTGCAGTACCCTTAGAATATCCCACCTGGATGCCAGCTACCAGTTCAGAAGACCTGTAGGTCTAACAGCAGCTGTGTCCAAACTAAGCCGCAGGAGTCTTGGGCAGGATCAGCCAGGGGTTTAGGGAAGGGACTTGGATTCCATTTGATTTTTTTCTAATGGAGGGTAGCTCAGCTTCTTTCTGAAGAGGCTGCGGGTGGGCTTACCACAGCCTTCCTGTCCTCTCCTCCCCTCTCACACATGCTATCAGGTGATGCCTATCTCTCTTCTTTTCTGCACCCCCCTGCAGATAACAACACCATCTCTGAACTCAGCTCTTTGCACGAGGACGACCTGAACTTCCGTCAGCCCTACCGCCAGTCGCGAAGGAAACCTCTGCCTCCCGCGGGGGACCTGGACAGCGATGCTGAGTACTGGACAGGAGTGATGGGTGGGGGCAGCACGTCAAGATCCCAGGCTGTCTCCGACTACAGAGACGAGCGGGACAGTTTCCGGCACAGGTGAGGGCTGCTGTGTTGGAAAGCAGCTGGGTCTGGCAAAGTAGTGAAGAAAGGAGAAGGAGCAGTTGGGGCTGGTAGTTCTCCATTTCCTGCTGCTTTGGTTCTGCTTAGCAGGTCAGAGGGCTCAGGGAGAAACATGGCATATGGAGATGTCAAATGAGGTCAGAATTTCTCCGATTCCCACAAGCCCACCAAAGCCTACCCAGCCAGGCAAGGCTAGGTACCAGCCCCATTCTGGGAGGGGTGTAAAAGTGAGATTGACAGGAAATGAAGCCACCCTTCACAAAGTTCTCTCTCGAGATTTGCACCTGATCTCTACCAGCAGTTCCCAGTGCTGGTGCGCTTTATTAGGAGTTATGTCCTGCTGCTTGGGTGGGTGCAGCAAGACCTGTACTCCAGGCCTAAAGGACTGGCATTTTGGTGCCTGGAAAGGCGGTATCACATCCTCCCCTCATATAGCAGTAGCCCTGTCTCTCAAAAGAAACGGCAAGGATTTTCTTCCCTCAATACTGCACTGTTGTGCCAGCCCACTCCCTTTCAACCTGCTTCAGAATTGCCCTGCTGTGAGCTTCTGTAGCTGGATTCTTGGGTTCTCCCAGCAGGATGTACACCTACAAGCTTTGGGGCCAAGGAGAAGCAAACCCAGCCCTGCGTATTAGAAGACAAGGGAGGTGCACTTCGGGGTTAATCTCAGGTAACATCAGACTTGTAGAGTCTGAGCTACCCACACTCAGCTGCCTTTATAGTCACCAGGGAGAAGCAGGGGTATCTAGGATGTGATGCATCTTTTCCTACAGAACACGATGACGACAGGTCAGATGATTCATGCCCCAGGAGTCCGCTTCCCTCCATTGTCTGCGGAGGCAGCTGGAGGGGATGAGCGCAGCTGAATCCTGCCCTCTAACACTGCCTCTTCCCTCCTCTAGCCAGCAGAGATCCAAGTCTGAGATGCTGTCCCGTAAGAGTTTCTCTGTGGGAGTGCCGGCCGTCTCCATGGACGAGCTGGCAGCCTTCGCGGAGTCGTACAGCCAGCGGACCCGGCGGGCAGACAGCCAGGACACCCGGCGCTTCGAGCGCTCCGAGTCGCACGGCGGCCGCGGCGGGGGAGGGCTGCCCCACCAGGACAGCTCCCTGGAGGAGTACTACACCAAGCGTAGCAGGGCGAACCGAGAGCTGCTGACGGACTCGGAGCGGGGCTGGTCATACAGCCCACCCCGCAGACGGGCCCACGAGGAGAAGCACCTGCCCAGACTGGTGAGCCGGACGCCTGGAGGGAGCCAGAAATACGATCACTCCTACCTCAGCAGCGTCTTGGAGAGGAAATCACGGAGCTACGACGAGAGCGGTGACCACAGCGAGACCCCCTCGAAGCTGAGCTCGCAGCCCAGCCAGAGAGGAGGCGGAACGTATTACGCCTGGTCACCACCCTCTACCTACAAAGCCGAGAAGTCGCAGCAACAGGCGCAGCAGCCGCCGCCGCCGCCTCAGCAGGAGGAAGGGGAGGACACTCTGCCCCCGTACAGCGAGAGGGAGCTGAGCCGAGGTCCTTCGTACAGGGCCAGGGAGCAGGCCTACCTCAACGCCTCTGACAAGAAGAGGAAAAAGGACCCCAAGAAAACAGTGAGGCCAAATAGGCTGAGTGGGGAGCCACCGGGCAGGGGTTAACTAGACAGAGTTTAGGGGCAGGGAGGCTCTGCAGGAGAGTAGAGCCTGGAGCCCAAGATAAGCGGTGTCACTGTAGGAAGAGGGCAGTCAGTGTGGATGTAGGAGGCCAGAAAGGGAAATAGTTCCTACACAGGACTCCATAGTGGAGGGGAGAGACAGATGTGCCTGGGACTGGGGAGGTAAGGGATGTTCTTCACATCTGTGGCCTGGTGATACAAGGAAATGGGAGTTATCTAGGATTTAGGAGGAGCATGGTGGGGAAGGGATCTTACCCAGGGCTTACCAAAATTACAGGGCATTGCTTTGGCCTTAATCCTTGTTAAGGAAGGGTGGAGAGGTTGTGTTTTTCTGGGCGGGGACAGGGCTAGTAGCAAGACATGGTGTAAGAGACCGCGAGTCCTTCTGAAGGGGGTAAGACAAACTCCTGTGGGTGCATGCATATGAGCATGTGTACGGGCCATGCAAGCCAAAGGCGTTCCTCATAGAGGCTACCAACGGCTGCAAAACTTCCTGCTGTCGTCTGGCGAGGACTGATGAGTGTATAGGTGTTGGGGAAGGGGAGCTGGTGGAAGTCTGTTTCACGGGGGAGACCTTGTAGGTAGAGTAGTTTGACTATTGGGCCTGAGCTTAAGTGGCACATGAGAGAGGAAGGTGTCAGCAGTCGAGGCTGTTGCTGCTTGGTTGTGGCTCTGTCAGAGCTACATCTGTCTTTTTGTCCATTCCATGGGTGCTTTCCTGTTGACATTTCTCTTCTCTTTCCTCTCAGAACGATTTCCCAACAAGGATGTCCCTCGTGGTTTGAAGTTGTTGCGGACATGTCATGTTGGGCTGGGTACCATGAGGTGACTACAGTGAAGATGCAGAGCAACAAGACATGAACCTTTGCAGCCACCAGCCGTGGACTTTGTTTCAGTCGTTTGTTTCATCAGGGGGCCGAGGCTTTCCTGAGAGACACACTCCCACCTCTCAGAGGCTCTGGGAGTCTGCCAGGAAATGGAGGCCAGAGCTGTCTTTGGCACCCTGCTTTCCAGTGCCCTCCATTCCGCGCTGGAAGGCAGCCACGTCTCCCTGTGTCCCCGCAGCCCTCATCCGCCGGCGAGGCCGCCTTTGTGCCCCTTGCCCTGTCTGATGTGCAGGGAGAGGCCTGTGTGCGTTCCTCTGGCCCTCCCTGCCTCCTCAGTTCTCCGTTTGGATTAAATATTGTCTCCATACTTAAAGCCTTTTCTGTATCATCCCGGTGCTGGGAGGAGGCCTCGTTCTTACAGCTGCTGGCTGCCTCCAGCTGAGGGCCCTACATCTACATCCTTTCGGACACTATAGGAAAGGACTGATGAGGTGTTACTTTGGCACGGGTGGGGACAGAGGGGGAGGCGATTATAGGCTGGTTTGTTCAATATATTTAGTTCTCTTCATTGTGTGATGAGAGTTGCAGGTGAGATTGATGTATTGTTTTGAAAGTGGATCAAAGTAGCTTTTATTGTGACGAGAGCATGACGTGTTTTTTTCCCCCATCCCCAGCTGTGATTTGCTTTGATACGGTTGCATTTTCTTGCAGCTGAGCTGTGACCCTGTAGAACTTCAAGCTAGAACATCTACTCCACCATATCAGAAGCAGTGCCCTGGCCTTGCTGGCGCTCTGCTTCCAGCACCACCAGACACCTCTGTCTAGTGAGTGGCCTTTTTGTTTTCAAGAAGCAAAAACGGGAAAGTCTCAGTGAGAGAGCAGCTGCAGATCTTCATTCTGTGCTACTGGTATTAGTCCTTTCTGGTCACTGTTCCCAGACATTGACGAGAGCAGTAGCAGTAATGGAAAAAAAGAATTGACACTGGATGAACTCAAGCTTTGAAAATCACCTTTTGCACTTATAACCATTCCGTTCACTTGAGTTGTGACATGGTTTTAAGTGGCTGTTGTCTCAGGAACAGCTGAATTTTGGAGTGAGTGCTCCATACCACCTGGACGCCTGACACTCTGGTTTTCATAGGGTGTAATGCAGTAATTTCTTTAATTTTTAGCTGCTGAAATCATGATGTGAAGGATGGTGATGGGGGAATGTTTTAACATCCGGCACCTTGGTCTTGTTATACAGAGAAACAACGTGGTGCCCTGTTGTGTTATGGATATTGTCAGCCTCTGAAATGCCACCTCTCTTGTTACGCTGGAAGTCTGGGGAGCCGTCTGGCCTCAGGTGCTCGCTCTGGCAATACACTCCTTTGAACATGAGATTTATTAACATCACTGAGGTTCTTCATAAAAATGACAGATTAATTTCTGAATTACTCCCTTGCCACATTAGTTCACCAGTGGTGTTCAGTGGAAAAGAAAGACAATCTCCACAGATTTGATGACAATACAGTTTTCATATTAGAAGTTGAACTGATGCCTTTTTCTCCTCCCAAGTTCCTCTAGCAATGAATTTAGTTCTGGAAATCCCGGTTCTGGATCATCTTGGCCAGAGAAGGATTAGACTGCAGGGACATACAGTTGTGGAGTCACAGAATGGTTTGGGCAGGAAGGGACTTTTAATGGTGATCTAGTTCTGGTCCCCTGGTGTGGACTGGGACATCTACCACTAGATCAGGTTGCTCAACCAGCCTGAACTTGGACATTTCCAGTGATGCAACATTTGCACTTCTCCAGGCAACCTTTTCTGGTGCCTCACCACTCTCACATTAAAGAGCTTCTGCCTTAGCTGTATTTAAATCTACCCATTTAGTTTAAAACCATTGCCCTGGTAAAAAGTCTCTCCCCATCGTTCTTCTAAGCCCCCTTTAGGAACTGGAAGGCCGCTATGAGGTCTCCCTGGAACCTTCTCTTCTTGGGGCTGAACAGCCCCAGCTCTTGCAGCCTGTCTTCATAGGAATATTCTAGTCCTCTGACCATTTTCATGGCCCTCCCCTGGACCCCTCCAACAGGTCCATGACTTTCTTGTACAGGGGATCCTAGAGCTGGATGCAGCACTCAAGGTGAGGTCTCATGAGAGCAGAGTAAAATGGCAGAATCGCCTCCCTCATATGCTGATCACACTTCTCGAGTCAGCCCAGGATACAGCTGGCCTTCTGGGCTGACTGGTCCTGGCTCATGTCCCATATTCATCTACCACTATCCCCAGTCCTCCTCAGGGCTGCTCTCAATCTGTTCTACCCCCAGCCTGTACTGATATTGGGGATTGCCCATTACTCAGGTGCAGGGCCTTGCACTTGGCCGTACTGAATTTCATGAGGTTCACATGGGCCCACTCCTCAAGCCTGTCAGGGTCTCTCTGGATGGCATCCTGTCCCTCTACTGAATTGACTGTGCCACTCAGCTTGGTATCATCCACAAACTTGCTGTGGGTGCTCTTGGTCTCACTGTGTCATTAATAAAGACATTGAACAGTACTGGTGTCGATACGGAACGCTGGGGGACCCCGCTTGTTGCTGGTCTCCATTTGGACACGGAGCATTTGGCTGCAAGCGTTTGGGTGTGGCCCTCCAGCCACTTGCTCATTGAATAGTCCACCCATCCAACCCGTATTTCTCCAAATCAGAGACAAGGGTGTTGTGGGGGACCATGTCAAAGGCTTTACAGAAGTCAAGGTAGATGACATCAGTTGCTCTTCCCCTCACCCACCAGTGCAGTCTCACTGTCATAGGCCTCCAGATAGGTTCAGTTTGCCCTTTGTGAAGCCCTGCTGACTGCCTCTAATCCCCATCCCACGCTATGCCTTGACATAGCTTCCAGGAGGAATCCACACTCTCACTGGGCACAGAGGTGAGGCAGACCAGTATCTACTTCCCATGGTCTTCCTTTTTACCTTTTTCAAAAATAGGGCTGATGTTTCCTCTTTTCCCCATCACTGTGGAGTTGGCCTGCCTGCCATGACTTCTCAAACCAGGAGAGTGGCTTAGCAACTACATTTGCCAGCTACATGCCAACTACATCTAGTTACAATGGAAGTGTTTCCATCTTTTCTCATCTTTAATGGGTGTTCCTAGGAAAAATCACAGCAAGGTTAACAAGAAGTGGGCAGGTGGTTGCCATCTGAGGTCTTTATGACCTTGAGAAGTCTACAGAGCTACCCTACACATTACTTTAAATTGAACCTTTCATCCCCGACCTAGGATGATGGAAGCAGCAAGAAATGTGGATGTTTTGTTGGTCTGAAAACCTTGGGAACCCCTGTGCCACAGATTTTAAGGGAGTTTAGCCTGTGCTGTCTCTTTCCAGCAGGCATCCAGCAGGCCCAGGAAACCTTCCACGCAGAGATCTGAAAGTGGGTCTGCAGCAACGGAAGTGGCCCAGTGAGGAGTTCAGCAGTCGCTGAATCCCCCTATCTTTCAAACCATACTGAAGGCTGGGGTGTCACAGTCTCCTCATTTTAGCTGGGTCTGTCCCTCCTCTCCATCACTGTTGTTCATTTGATCAAGCCCTGGGTAATGAGCAGATTTAAAACACAAACCTTCCCCTTGCTTCTTTGCATCAATATATATATATATATTTTGCTCAACGCTGGTACTTTAGGGCATTTGTACACTGTGTGTAAGCAGTTGCCGTTTATCTATCTAGCTTATGATTCAGTAGTTGCAAGCTAATTCTCTTCACTGTTTTAACTATAGAAACAACTGTTCTTAAGAACTGTCCATCCTACCTTTTGAATCCAAGTACCTGGAAGAGCACTGGAGATTTTATGACTAGTGATTCTCTGAGTTCTACCAGGTGCTAAAAATTTAAGCCTCAAGATAAAAAAAGAGCAGGTCTTAATTCCCTGAAGTCAGGTCTGGGCAGCACCCGTCAGTCGGCTCTGCCTTTGATCTACAATTTTAGGTTTCCTATCTCCCTGCACAAATCTGAGGGAATTTTCAGCTGCCGATAGTGCCCATCCTCAGGCTGCCTTTATTTTCCCCATTAGGAGTGTGTTTGCAGCAGCACCAAATGGACCAAATCAAAGAGCGAGAGGTGACGTAGAGCAGGGCTTCCACCCCCACAGCTACACAGCCCTAATGACCCGTGACTCCTGCAGCAGAGGAGCGGGGGGGACAGAAGCTGATGGAGGGGCTGAGAGGAGCCTCTTGTTTCAGGAGAGAAGGAGCGGTTTTTGTGCCTGTGCCATCTCTCAGAACACTGGCACCAGAAGATAATGAGACTGATTATTACAGGGTCTCAAATTACACATTTTCCAGTGATCAATTTTTACTGCTGGCATAAAATTAAAATCCTTCTCATAAAGGATATGGGTGCCTGGGTCATGTCGGATGGTTTTGTGGCCTTAAAATGAAGCATCACAGCAGTGACTGAGACGATGAGTGAATCCTGTGACAAAACCCCAACTAAGCCCTTAGAGCAGCAGCAGGTAAACTTGGCTGGGCTGTCAAAAATGTGAGCTGGGCTACTGGAAAAAGTTTTGACATCCTGGAATGGGGAAATAAATACTAATGGTAATGACTTGTCAATAATCCTCCTATTCCTTTAAAGTACACTGTAAAAATTCCAGGGGATGGCTTCGGTGAATATCCTCAGAGCCCTCCATGACCCCTGAAATGGGAAATTAACAAAACTAGCACTTGGAGTACTTGGGAGCTTGGAGGAACTCCCAAGGCGGATCACCTGAGGCGGGCTGCCAGAGTTATTCAGGTCTTTGTGCTGGCATCTGGTGTGGTGGGGGGGGAGGGTCTGGGACCACAAGCATCCTAGCCTTCGTTATGAGTTCAGAGATGGTCAGCAGCCGCGTGCCCCAGGCCCCCCTCACCTTCCCTGCAGCCAGCACTGGCAGGTCTGTGTGCCGAATTTCCTGGAGGGGTCCCTGCACCTGCTCTGGTGAGTCTGGGTCCCTCCGCAGCTCCCTGAATTGTGGTTTGCAGTCTGGTTTGTGACTCCGGGTACCCGCTGCCCGTGGATCAGCAGTTCCTCTGCTTTCCTGGCCCCTTTCACCCGCCACAGAAATAAGGTGATTGGTTTTGCAGTCACCAAAGTCGCTTCTACATGCCAGCCCTCTGCAGAGGGTTACCTAGAACTGGCCCCAAAAACGTGTGGGAGGGAGCAGCAAAGAAAGAACTGGGGGTTGTAAGATGGAGCTGGCCTTTGCAGGGAGGAGAGGAGCAGCATTCCCAGAGGATTTTCTTCAGAGAGTTTCAGGAGAGTTCACACACGTGGATGCCACCACCGGGGAGTGACCAGCCTCCTCCAGTAACAGAGCTGATCTGACATCTCTTTTGACCAGAGGGCCCTCCCAAAGCTGCTCTGAAGAGATGCAGGACAGCCCTTGGGCTGTGTGAATACAGATCCCTGAGAAGGAGCAATGGCAAAACATTTTTGCAAGTATAACATAACCCCAGACTGTTCCGTGAACACAACAACAGAGTGTTTAGCATGCTTGGGCTATTCTGAAAGTAATGTCACGGAGACTACTTTTTGCTGAGAAACTGCTTGGAATTCCCTTCCTTCCTTTCCAGGGAGCTTTCACACAAAGATGCGGGTGAGGATCTGTTCTGTGACCCGAAGTACAGGGTTTGGGACATGTGGAAATGGAAGATAAAGGGGCGTTAGTTCATTCCTCGCCTGGGCGCAGGAGCAAAGAGACCTTTGGCATAAGCCAGGGGCTGGTTGCAGAGCTGATGCCATGACTCCTGAAATCTCTGTGGTACAGCATCTCCATGGGGCTACGCTGGCCACATGTGCTTTCCACAACAGCTGTGCCATTGAAACCATCCTCATCAACGTGCCATTGAAACCATCGTCATCTTCACTTGGGGCTCCTAAAGCCCCTTTGCCATTGCCTGTGAGATCAGACAAGAGACCCGTTACGGAGGGTGATGGCATGGCTATGATGTTGGTATGATTTTAATAACATCAGCTGGATTAGCAGCTTTAGGAACAGAAAAATCTTGAGAGTAACATTAGTTAACACCGAAGGAATCAATCTGCCATTGGTCCCATATGAATTCTCTTGCGACCTCTGTAATTGCTTTTTGATATTCACCTCTGCCTGCACAAGGGGCCTTTGCCTGGAGACACCTTCACCTCCTCTCCCTTCCTGCCCGCTGCTTTTGTCATGCTTGTACTCCCTCTCTCACCCCTCGGCTTCCCTTGGGTATTTCCAGTTAACCTTCAGCTTTTCCCCTCGGGGTTCTGGTCAGTTCCCATGCAGAGCGAGTGGTGTTTTGTAAAGAGACATTTCTACCCCCTGAGAAAAGCAGAAATTACAGATCATACAAAACAAAATCTCAAGTCCTCCAGATATTCTCTCAAGCTCAAGCAGGGATGTTACTGGAAGCATTTTAAAAATTAAAGCTGAAGATAATTCTGAAACGAGTTAAGTATTGTTTTCAACCCCAGGGCAGCTGCAGTGAGAGCTCTGAAGTGCAAACAACAGAAGCAAAATGCACCCAGTTCTCATTGTCCTTGGTGAGAGCAGTGGCAGAGAGAAGCAGCATCTCATGAGTCATAGGAAGCAAATGGGATTCCAAGATGCTATTAGTTACATTTGAGTTTAGAAGTATGAATTAGGAGTTGACAGGCTCATTTTAAAAACAAAACTCAGTTCAAGGAAATGTCAAGGCTTTAATTTTAATGCTTGCTGCAGGCTCGCTCTCCACCACACCTGCTCGCTTCATACAGATTTATTCTTTTTTTTCCTGCAAAGCCTCTACTAGTGCTCTGAGAACATCGTGTCCTCTGTGGCCCCCAAGCACCAAACCGAACTGAGAGGGGAAGGAGTCTCTTGTGCACCCCTGTCCCAGGCAGACAGTCCACAGAGCACCAACACTGTCCCCATCTTGCATCCCAAGAGCCTCACCTGTGCTGCTGTTTGTACAGGCTCTGCAGCCCAGAGCCTGGGCTGGGAGCTAGGTGCCTGCTCACGCTGACTTTTCGTACGCCCTGCTGAAAGCCCAAGGCCATCCTAGTCTTCCTGCTGTTCCTCAATGAGATGTTTGAGTTTTGGGTTTTTTTCCTGCTGCTGTTGCTTGCCTACAGCAGCCATTCCCCCCCTCCACCCCTCACCCCTCCCCATTATGCAGTGAGTGGCTTGCTTTGCTGTACTCAAGTTTTGTTATTTTACTTACATTGTCCTTCTCTCCTGTAGCGAAATGGTTTTCAAAATGGGGCAGGGGAGGGGGGGAAAAGGGGGAAGGGGTGGAGAAAGGCATAATAATACTCTGTACAATGAAAATACAACACTTTTATAGCTTTTTGGGACACATCCCCATCCCCAATTACCAAGCATTATACATTTGCCGTGCTTGCAGTTTCGAAGTCGTTGCTTTTGAGTTGTCACCATGGAGAATAAAAGCAGGAAAAGCTACTGCCAATCTGCCTTTTTATTATCCCACAGGCAAACAATTTGCACTATTTTTTGGTTTTTTTGCTAAGAAATGCACAGTTTACATGAGCTTTTTTTGATTGATGGACGGTAAACCAAACATCTTCCAGCAGAGCAGCAGGCCCCTTCATAAATTTCGCACCCAGCTCCCCGGATTAGCACCTATGAGCACACCCTGCCCGGCCTCCTTTCCAACAAGAAACCCCTGCAAGTCCCTCACAGAGCCGCGCTGCTTTACGGAAAGGATAAACTCCCCCTTGCACACATTAAAACGTTTCCCCTGCAGATTTTATTGGGAAGATATCTGGTTTTTTTTCCCCCTATGGACACGTTCTTCCTTTTCGGCAGTTGGACCCCTTTGTCCTTAGGCCCGCGGTAGCCTGGACCGATGTTGATTTCACCTCTGTGGACAAGTAACTTCGCGTTGGTTCTGTCTCCATGTTACCCCTCTGGGACTGGGCTCTCATGCTGTCTGCAGACGTGATCTGAACAGCAGTTGCACGTCCGGATCCGTACCCATGAGGCCTCATCCACACTCAGGTGTGGGAGAGTCGCACCCAGGTCCCAGCTCTGCTCTGTCTTTCCCCGTGTGAAGCGTGTCACCCCCCCGGGCTCCTCTGTGGGAAGGGAAGCAGCGCAGGCCCACCTGTTTCCTAGGGCCATGCTGCTCACGCCCCAGCCAGCTCCGCACGCCTCTCCCAAGCGCCATGCTGTACGTGCACCCCTGCTACAGCTGCCCGGCTCGGCGCTGAAGCGGCAAACACGGGTCCGTCGCAAGCTTTACAAGGCGGGCTGCATCCTCACAGGCGGGGGGGTCCCTGGGACACAAAGTACCCGCAGTGAAGACAGCTCCCTCCCCGGGACCCTCGGCTTGGCGCTCAGCCCTGAGGGGAAGCCCCACAAGTTACACCAAACAAGCCCCCTCTTCCCCCTTCTGTGCTGGGGAGAGGGGCGGTGGACTCGAGCCAGCTCCGGCTTCGCCAGGAGGAGCCGACCGACCCGCCGGGAGGGGCCCACTGGCCCGCCCGAAGGGCCCCCTGACCCGCCGGGAGGGGCCCACTGACCCGCCGGGAGGGGCCCACTGACTGCCCCGTCCCCCGCCCCTCCCCAGGTTGCCATGCGACGGGGGGAGGCGGCGGGCAGCGGCCGTGGTGAGGCGCCCCCTGGCGGCCTGACGTGCCGCCGCGCGGGGAGGGGGGGGGGAGCGCGGGAACTCGCTGCCGCCGGCAGCCCCCGAGGGGCCACGGGGGGTACGCGCCGGCGGCCGGGTCAGAGGCTGAGGGGATGGGGCGGGTGGCGTTAAAGATCCTTGATAAGCCTCTGTCTCCCCCCGCCCCCCCCCCCAAAGGCACCTGTCCCCCCAAACGGAGGCACGTCCGGCAGAAGGGAAAGGTGCCCGCGCCTTGAACAGGTGAAGGCGGGTGAGGACAAGGTGGCGGCAGGAGCGCCGAGCCGTCACTCAGCCCCGCGGGACGCCACCTCAGCCCGGGGGCACGTCTGCCTGTCAGGAGGCAGCGGTGCCGCGGCAGCAGCTTCAGCTCACCCCTCACACCACGGGCAAGGCTCCCTTGTGGCCAGAGGCTCTGAGCTCCTGGCTGCCGGTAAAACTGTGTGACCCAGGGACACTTCGGAAGGACAGAAACGAGCCTGGGAAAAAAAACCTGCCTCAAGCGAGGCAGGCCCACGGGGATGGGTAGTGGTTCCACCCAGTCCTTGCTGGGGCGGGGAAAGGAGGGGGGAAATCCTTTTTGATGATAGCTGAGGTTTGTTTCCGCCAGCCCCTCTGGAGCAGGTGTTGGTGCTTGTTGTGTCCCAGTTACCACATCTTCTCTCGGAGCAACACATCAGTCAGCACGCTCGTCTCAATAGGTACTCCAGGGTAGCCAGAACCTGATCTCTAATTAGATGCGTTTTACACTCAAGAGCTTGGCTAAATGATGAATTTCTTCGGACTCTTACAATTCCCTGCTTCCTGGCAAAGCCAGAATGTGTGTTTCCACAGGCCTCTGCCCCAATCACCTTGTAAGTGCAGGTTTTGGCAAGGGCTTTAACCTTCAGTAAGGTTGAGATGGGGTAAAACTTCCACCATAGAAAGCTTAAGCCCTATATACCTCTCACAGATACGCTGCTGTGTCCTACCTAAGGACTGCTGCATCTGTCATCACTAAATCCATGCACAGTCACAGAAAAGATGACTTGTGTTCCGTGCAAGTGGCATTCCTCCCCGACTGAAGGATGGTCCTGCCTGGAGCAAGTCAGCCGAAAGAGAACTGCCCAGGGACATCTGGCACTGTGGGATTGTGCCCTGCTGGGGATAAGGCATAGCTTGGCATGCTGCTTCCCTTAGGGAACCCCTCTCTCATCTTCAGGTCAGATTCCACAAGATGGGTGAGGTTACTAAAAAGAAGACCATAGAAGGTCTTCCTGGATTTCTCTTTCAAGTTTTTTGGCAATCTTAGTCTTTAAAGGGTAGGCCTGCACAGGCAGAGTTTGAGGAATACCTGCCTAAAATGCAGATCCTCCAAATCTTTATGCATGGGCCCGGCTACTACTGCTAAGTGTGGGCAGAAAGGATGTGCGGGCCTGGTGCCTGTAATACTACTCTTTAGAACTCAAGCCCCAACAGTTTAGACTAACACCATCAGCACAGTCAAGCGCTCAGGATTTCTGAGAACGTAAAACTACTCAAATGAGCAAAACCAAGGTCTGCAAGCCTCCCAGCACAGCCACTGTGCACCCCCAGCAGCCAAAACCGTTGCAACCCAGAGCCCGCGTCTGTGCTGAGCTGAGCTGTCACGACCAAGAGGCGAGCGCTTGGCCCTGTGCACAAGCAGGCCTTCACCTGGTGACCACACTCCTGTGTGGGCAGCAGACTTGGGGCTTAACATGCGCTTTAAGTAGCACCGAGGAAGTGAAATGTGGTTTGTTTGTTATTGTTTTTTGCCTTTTGTTTTTAAACAGAAGTAAACATTTCTATATAGTAATTTTTATTTTTGCTTCTGAGAAGAGACCTGTGGCTGCCTTCTGTTTAGGCCAGTGTGGTACCTGAGCAGGAAATTTTGGTTTCAGTGAGGTGCAAGCTGGGCTGGTTCTTGTAAATACTTGTAAAGTTACTGCAGCAAAGCTCTGCAATCAGGTCTCCCACGGACAGCCTGTCATCCTGATGAGAGGTGCTTCTTAACTGAGCAAACATGCCGCATTGTGGCTGCAACAATTCCCAAGTGTCCCAACCTCCCTCATCATATCAGTGGATCTGGAGTCACAGCGCTCCCAACAAGGGGTTTTAGAGGATTTCAAACAAATTAGAAGTCTAAAGGTTCAGTGCTTGAGCATGAGCAGCATGCAGAGAATGCATTGCAAAATGTGTTTGAAGAGCATTAACACAGTTTTGAACTGCTGCAGAGATCTTTGAAGGGAAGAGTGCAGGTAGCATCCCAAATGTTGCTGGGCAGACCTGAGATTTATGCACTTGCATGAAAATCTCTACTTTATTTGCAGGCAAATCAATTAAGAGGCAGGCCTTGCAGCTAAGCTTAACTGAGTTCCTGTTTGAGCACCTCAACGACACTGATTTCATGATTAAACTTGGTCTGATTAATGGGAGAACCAGAAATAATCCATGGTCAAAATATTGGACAAACCATTAAAGCAAATGAGAGAGGGCACTGGAGAGCCTGGAGGAGAAAAAGGAAAGGGCTGCCTTCAGAGAAGCACTGAATTCAAGCACAGGAGGAAAATTAAGGGGAACATGCTGGTGTGCTTCAACACATCAAGTGGCAACACAGAAACGCTGTGTGAATATTGATTATCTTCCTCAGCTGATGAGTACCCTCTGGTTATGTCTATATTGTTGTGCAATCACAGAATCACATAACATTAGGGGTTGGAAAGAACCTCAAAAGATCATCTAGTCCAACCCCTGCCAGAGCAGCCTCTCCTAGACTAATTTGCACAGAACACATCCAGGCAGGTTTTGAATGTCTCCAGAGAAGGAGACATCACAGCCTCTCTGGGCAGCCTGTTCCAGTGCTCCATCACCCTCATAGTCAAAAAGTTCCTCATATTCTCATGGAACTTCCTCTGCTCCAGCTTGTACCCGTTGCCCCTTGTCCTATCGCCGGCCATCACTGAGAAGTGCCTGGCTCCATCCTCCTGACTCTTGCCCTTTATAGATCTATAAACATTAGTAAGGTCACCCCTCAGTCTCCTCTTGTCCAAGCTAAACAGGCCCAGCTCCCTCAGTCTTTCCTCATAAGGAAGGTGTTCCTCTCCCTTAATCATCTTGGTGGCCCTGCGCTGGACTCTTTCAAGGAGGGGCCCAGAGTTGGACACAATATTCCAGGTGTGGTCTCAAATACAGCCCAGGGAGCCAGCCTGGGTGTCCAGTCCCCGATCATCTGCTTCACGTAACCCACTAGTGTGCTACAGTCTGTACTACATTCCAGAGCAAAGTCATTTGCAGATGTCCACACCCAGTAGCTAATTGCTCTAGAGGACCACCAGATGAACACAGGTCCACCGTGGCACCCCACAGGAGCCACGTGCCTAAAGCACAGGCCCACCAAAACCAACACGCTGCCTGTGCCATGTCTAGCTAGACAGCAACCTGGCGTTTTTGGAAGGAGTCCACCTGGGCTACTACCACTTGGCTTCTGTGCCCCTGGCGCCTTTCCCTGCGCAGATGTAACCGGTTCTGTTCATTGCTTTGCTTTGCTCCTTCCAGAGGCAAACACAATAGGCTGATAGTCCAACTCCCAGGCAAGAGACACATTTCCAGGCAGTTTCTGGGGGAGAACTGCCACGGAGAATAAATATTTTGGTAACAGTATGTGCGGTAAGGGTACCACAGAAATGAACTGTCGTTTCGATCGTACGGTGGCAGCGGGCATACGTGCCTTCCTAATGGGGCTGGGGGGATGCAGAAGCAATAGAGGCAATGGGTCAGGCGTTTCCAGGTCTAGTCCTCCCTAGAAACATTAAAAAAAAAAAGAAGAAAACCAACAAACATCTTAAATGATGTGTTACTTGGGAACTGACAGCAATACTGGCCATGTTATTTATTTCCTTTTTGGCCTGCCCTCCTCTGACACCAAGGCTCTCAGTCGTACATACCCTATTGCTTGTGAGGCTGGGGTCTAGACTGGACTAATGCAGTCTAGAGTGAACTCTCCAAAGTCTGTCACTTAAGAAACCTGGATCAATTTACTGATCTGACTTAGGGCACAGCCACGTGAACAATGGATCGGCACAGCAGTGTGAAGCCAGGCTCTAGGGGCAAAGGCAGGAGTACAGAGAGACCAAAGGACTTAAACCAGATCTCCTGCCATGTGCCCTCTGTGACGGCCAACGGGTGTCTAGGGGAGGTGTGGTGTACCTGCATTACTCAGCCGCTGATTCCAGTCAGTCACGTCCACAGCTCGCTTGTTCCCTTGGGATCCTGTCCTCTTCGGGCTGGGCGTTCTCTTTGCCCTGCGTGCCATCTCCCGCTCGGGAGGGAGCCCATCTCCCCGCGGGAGCTCATTGTTAGCGTTCGGCCTCCGTGCGGTGCCGAAAATAAAACCCGTACAGCACACCAGATTTGATCCCGTCATTTTCTCGCCTGAAGCACACTGTGATTTCTTCCCCCTGTTTGGCTCCGTGGGAGGAACAGGCATTTCAGTGAGCACCGCCACGCTCATTACAGGGAGTTCTTCCGCACCAGAGATATTAACATCTTTGTTATTACTGCCAGTTCTCTCCTCCCCCGTACCAAGCGGTCGCCTGAGCAAGAATTCCTTTTAAGGACAGACTGCCAGTAGTAGTATTCTCCTCCTCAAAGTGAAGAAGACCTCTTCAGAGGTCAGTTCCTTCTGCTTTCTCAGAATCCTGCCTCCCCCGTATTCCTTAGAAAGTCATTATTAAAGATACCAAAACCGCCCGCAGAGATATCACAGAAATTCTAGAAATCAGTGTCATAATTACCTCTTTGTAATCATTAACAACTCAGAATCGTAGCACTTGAGTTAAAAAGTTTTATGCAAGAAAAAAGTGTTTTAACATTTAATATAAAACCCAAGTTTGACATAGCTTATTTTTCCAACATCATCCTCTTTCAGTTCATCAACTGACAATCAGAAGAGCACAATTAAAAAAAAAAAAAAGGAATCCTAAATGCTTTTTAAAAGTCTTATAAAAACATTCATAAAGTGCCACCCACAAAAGCACCTAAACAAGGATCTGAGAGAAATACCTATCAGGATGTTAATTTACTTAATTGCCGCTGAGGACTAAGCTGTCAAACAGCAGCGTGTAATTTGGGGAGCAGCCACACCACCCAGAAAAAACACCATTCCACAGAGGTGGCTCCAGCAGAGCATTGTCTGGGCCCACAACACGTATGCAAAGGCATCCAGCACAGTGTTGTAGGGTTTTAAAATGAACAGATGCTAACACCACCTAGCCCTAAGAATACCGCAAGTGGGAGCTGGGGATTCCAAGGTAAAGGACCATCCCGGGCTGTGTGGCCTTACTGGGAGGGCAAGCAGCTTGTGCAGAAAACAGGTACAGATTTCAGCTGGTCTTTACTAGGACAGGAAAACATCACTCCCAGCTAGAAATACCAGAAAAAGGCACTGATCCTTAGAACGCTTTTATGTTCTCCTCTCTGGCCTTGAACGTACCATACCGTAAGCACCTTTCTTTTCCCCATCCTCAAAAGAGGGGCTCAGACCCACCGTACCGCAGTGAACATGCACTAGTTTGTCTAGCAGCGGCCTTCCCCTCACCCTTTGCTCGAGTGCCTGGGCAGTGCTCAGGAACATATTTACCCAGAAGAAAAGGGGACAGGCTCTGGGGGCTCCCTCACCCGAAATCCATGCCCTCTGTGAGGCGTCCAGGGAGCAGCCGCGTGTCTTCCCAACACCGGGTCCACATGGCCTTCTCCTCTCCACTGTCTACTCCGTATGGTGCTTCTGGTGGCGCACCAGCTGGGGCTGGAATCGAAAGCTCTCCCCACACTGGGTGCAGTGGTAGGGCTGCTCCCCGGTGTGGATGCGGGTGTGTTTGATCAGGTTGGAGTTGCCGCTGAAGCCCCGGCCGCACTGGCTGCACTTGTAAGGCTTCTCGCCAGTGTGGGTACGAGCGTGATTAATGAGGTCAGAGCTCTGCCCAAAACGTTTGCCGCACTGCCCACAGGCGTAAGGCCGGATGCCGTCGTGGGCTCGCTGGTGCTGAAGGAGGTGGGAGTGTTGGCTGAAGCTTTTCCCACAGGCTGAGCACTTGTAGGGCCGCTCGCCCGTGTGCATCCGCTGGTGCTTGATGCAGGTGGAGCTATCGCTGAAGATCTTCCCGCACTCGCTGCAGACGTAGGGCTTGAGCCCCGTGTGGATACGCTGGTGCTTGAGGAGGTTGGAACTCTGGCTGAAGCTCTTCCCGCACTCGGTGCAGGTGTAGGGCTTTTGGCCCGTGTGGACCCGCCGGTGCTGGATGAGGTGGGAGCTCTGGCTGAAGCCCTTGCCACACTCCCCACAGAGGAACGGGCGCTCCCCAGTGTGCATTCGCTGGTGCTGGATGAGGTGGATGCTCCGACTGAAGCCCTTGCCACACTCGGAGCAGATGGTGGGCCGCTCTGCACGAGGGGCTTGCCGTGAGGCTGCTGTCATCCTGCTCTTCTGTCTCTGCACCAGGCTGGCATCAGAGCAAGGCAGCGGAGCCTCCTCTTCCTCCTCACAGTCACCCTGCTGTGCCCCTGGGGAAATGTGCTGACTTTCATAGCTGTCCAGGAACTGTTCCCCTCCTCCTCTGGTCCCTGCTGCCAACATGTCCTCCTGATCCGTGTCTGCAAGGTGATCTGGAAGGGGACCTACCTCACTGCCTGGAAAAAAAGTACAACTTTAACTGTGATTGATTCTTTCTGGGAAGGGGCACAGCAGAGAACTGGCAAGCTGTTCCGGAGAGCCTGGTCTGCAGAACCAGAAGGAGATGCAGTAAAGGGACGACTGGGAGCAAATGGAAACCTAGCTGTGGGAGAGGCTGTGTGGCGTCATCGTGTGGCGACACAGAGCAGACAAGCCACCACCAGCACAGGCAAGGACAATGCTACAGGTGTTTTCTTGCCTCCCAGGAATCTTGTCATCTTAATATTCGCTCTTACACATGCTCTTACCCGCAGGCTGACAAAGGCAGGCTCTCTGCCTCCCCCAGAGCAGGTCTCAATGTGAGCCACATGGGATAAAATGGTTTAAATAACACCGAGGCAGCTCAAAGAGCATTTTGTTTGCTCAGTGTTTATAAGCTTATCAAACTTATTCCTCACCCATGTGTGTCTCCTCCAAGGCCTCATGATCTTGTTCTTCTCCTTGATCCATCTGGGCAGTTAGGTCAGGTTTGGCAATCAGGAATCCCTCTTACAAAAGCAAACAAAAGTAACCTTAGTTGAGTACTTAGCAAAAGCCTGTCATATGTCTTAAAATCTACTGTCCCTGCTGAATTTGGGGAACAAGGAGAGTGGTTACATGAAAGAATGGAATCAACTGAGACAGCATTTATAGAGATCCTGAGCTCTAAGGAGGTGTCCAATTTCAGATGCTTTCCTTAAAGGACATTCAAGGTTGGCCCCCCTTCTGCTACGTGATACACATTAGGACATGCACCGGACATGCTGGACTCAGAACTGGTTGACAGCAATCATGGACACAGGTGTAAGCAAACAACAAAACCCAGCCATATTTACATTTCTTCAGTAATGACAGCCACTAGATTAATTACTCTCCAATTATTTTAAATGGAAAATGACTCTTTGGTCACCAGAATCTGATTTTCTTACTTGCTGCCTTCTTTCTCCTCCAAGACTCTCAGCAGGCTGAGGCAGCAAAACCCAACAAAACAGGCAACCCAATGTCTTGTCTACTCCAGATGGATTCTGTTAGTTCCCTGCCTGGCATCCCTACCGAGCTCCAACAACCACCACGAATGCATCTGTTGGGAAGGGTGCTCTTACAAACAACATCAGCACCAAAGACAAGAATTCTGCCTTCAGTATTTACTGTTCCAAGGCCAAAACCAGCCAAACAGCAAGCAACAGTAGTTACCATCAAGATGGCAGGTGTTAGTAGTTGCTGCAGAAAATAACACAGAGGAACAGAGAAAATGCAACGGTAAGAAAACCCCCACTTCATTGTAAAAAGTAAGAGTCAAAGATGGCAGGGAAAAGATGCCACATGGATGAATCAAAGACCAGAGATTGACATGTGTCATAGCTAAAGCTGAGATAATTTACAGGAATATTTTTAACGCATTTAAGACATTACTTTTTATCCCCCCTCCTTTTAATCTTTATAGTTTCTTAGTACTAGTTTGCATCACTTCAAAGACATGATCCCTGAACTCTGCTTCAAGCTACCAATCTCCCTAGACAACCAGTCAAGCTCCAGATGGAACTGACAAATGGAGAGATGGGCTCTGGTGCAAACAAAGCACTGCCAACCGATGGATACCTGGTCCTGGACCACTTCATCCATCACCAACAGGTATTTAACAGCAGGTAATGGGTAATAAGTGTTTAGACAGTGTCAGAATCAAGGAGACAGCTCAGATGAAGGGAACAGTTTTGGACCTCGGTTTCTAGTCATTATAAAACCACTTATCTTGAAGTCTTTGATCCTAGGTGGCAAAGCTGGACAGAAAGAAAGGCAGCAAGCAAAAGATAAAGACTGTAATCTTGAACTGAAGAACCATGAAGACAAAAAAAAATCAGTTAAGAAAAAAAGAAGCCTTAGCAAAATAAAACCCCCAACCCAACACAGCGGCCTTAAAAGTTACTGATTTGAGTCCCTACTTTAAATTGCTGAATGCTGAAGTGGACCACCCCTGTGAATGGATCATTTCTGGCAGTTCTAAGCTGATACACAAAGGGTGGCTGCTTTCTGCAGCCCTACAGCTCTCAGGACTTTGTCATTACCAAGAATTTCTGCTGCAAGTTTGGCAGTAGGAGCCGACCGAGCTATTTACGTACGTACCAGATGGCCCACCCCCTCTCTAGAGCAGGAGCCATCAAAACCTTGTCCACACAGAGACCTTTCCCCCAGGCAGCTAGTCACAAACAGCAGGGCTTCTCTCTGAAAGCTGTCAACAAACAGGAACTTTGGAGGAGCAAATCCCTCAGCATTTCAGAGGTGGTACCAGCATCTGACAAAGGTCAAGTAACAGCCACCTGGGGAAACATCTAAGCAAGCAGACAAGGTAGAATGAAGAGTTCCCTTCTGACCCTGCAAACATTTCCTAGCTGGAGTTGCCACTGACACACTGCTGCCACGCTCAGATTGGCTACGGCAGCTCCACAGAAAGCTTTTGTACAATTAATGGGTTGCCCTGGAGTAAGGAAAGATTTTCCTCCTTTCCCACCATCACAGTCATGTCTCTGCAAAAGGAGGGGACGAACCTCATCAGCAGAGGGGACATTCCTTCAGGGATTGCATCTGCTACTGGAAGAACAGGCCTTCAAGGATTGCATTTGCTAGTGGAAGAACAGGCATATTGGGGTTTTGCTTGAATGTGGGAAAAGGAACAGGAAGAAGGCCTGTGCATGTGGGCGTGCAGGGTTACTGCACACATCATCCACAGCTTCAGGAAAACAAGGCAAGAGGGGGTATCTAACTTGGACCTCCGTGGAGGGCTTTGCAAACACACCACAATGTTCCCGGGGCCTTGGCTTTAGTGTTGTGATACCATATAGAGATTTCCTAACTGGGTCCTACAGTTTATGTTTATTACCTTAGCTATTTGCAAATAACCACTTATTTTCTCTTCCAGCCACTCCGTTCTGTGTTCCTCCTGCATCTGCACCAAGCTGTGAAGGTTACGGGGCTCATCCTAGCGCAGAGTGCCATACTTGCAGCTTCTCGTGCTCCTTGGGATCCCACAGTCTGCTCCCAAAGTGCTGCCGGCCGCTCCGCACGGTCATGCCAGGCGCAACAGCACAAACCTGCAATTCAGAAGCTGTTCACATCTACCCCTCCCCAACTACTATCTGGGATCAGTGACGATCGCGGTAAAAATCAAAAGGCGAAGGCGCTTCTATCACAGGAACCAGCTAACTGTGCAGCTGCACACGTTTCCCTTCGGTGGGATGAGAGCCCCCTTTCCCGGTGCCGTCAGGTTTGTTCACAAACCACAGCACCCGTCAGTGGCTGCCCTCCTGCCCAGCTCGGGATGCTGCGAGGCAGGCACGGGAGGCGGAGCGGGATGGCGGCTGCAGAGTGCGGTACAAGAGTACCCAAAGGCTGGGGGGGAGGGGGGGCTGTCTGCAAAAGGGGGCAAGTGCTGAGCCGCTTTTGGGAACAAAGGTTTTCCACAGCTGCCCGCCCGCAGCAGCGAGCTGAGGCACTGCGTGGGAACTCGGAACGATGCGCGTTTGCTCCGTGGCAGCCGACAGGGGATGGGAAGGGGGAAACCGCGTTACAGCTAAGGGGTTCAACCAGACCAAGGTGATAGCTACAGCAGAGCGGGGTCTATAAGAGGGACAAGCTGTCCCTCCTCCGAGCCGCCTTCTTCTCTTCTCCTCCGGGAAGCTCCTTCCTTCCCAGGGCCGACAGACAAAGGCTCAGGCACTGGTTTAAAGCGCGGCTCTCAGTGCCGCTGGCCTCCCCGAGGGCGCCCCCGGCTCTGCCCCTCACTGCCGCCCCGTCCCCCAGCCGAGGGGGTGGGGGAGGCCCGGCTCCGCCGTGCCGTGCTGTGCCGTGCCGTGCCGCGCCGTGCCTACCTGCAGGGCGCCCGCTCCGCCCGGCGCCCGCCCCGCTGCGCGCCGGCAGCAGCTTCCTGCTCCGCGGGCAAAGGGCGCTTCCTGGGCGGAGCGGGAGGTGCCGGGCTTGGAGCCGCGCCGGGCAGGGATTCGGGGTGTCTCCGTGAGGAAAGCCCCGTGCGCGGGGGTAGCCCCGCAGCGCCGCCCGGACCCCGCGCTCCTTGCGGGGGGGATCTACCGCACCCTGGGCCTCATGGATCGATACCCTGCACCTGCCTGCTCGGGGGAAGCGCGCCGGGGGCGCTGCTCGGCGGGGGCTTGCGGGGGGAGGGTCGGAATGTTCGGCTTTCCAGCTGCTCCCGAGTCTCCAGTGCGGTACCTCTCAGCGCGCCGCTGCCTAGAGCGGGGTGCTGGCGTACCCCAGGGCGTTGAAACGCACTCTTGTTTCACGGGCCGTATGCAGAGGTGTGTGTTTCCTAAATCGCCTTCCCTTGGCGCCGTCAGGTGCTTTGGCATCAAACTCTCAAGGGCAGAAGGGAAGCAGCTGAAGTTCGTGTCCGTGGCAGGAAATGGGAGGCCCAGCGGCATGCAGCGGCAGCCCCTTGTGAGGATGCCGTGCTGTGTCATGCCAGGTGGGAGAGGAGATAGGGGGTCACTTTGTTCTGCAGTTACCTCGTTTGGAGTCTCCCCAGGGGAAAGAAATGCACGCAGGGTTTTACAGCAGGGTGCCTTGGCTTCTTAATTTCTCCAGTTAACTCATAGCAGGAGGGAAGAAGGTAGGTAGATGACTGTGTATGTTTTCATGAAACGTGTAAGGGAACGTGAGAGCTCGGGTGAGTACATGAGCACTTACCTCATTTTTGGGAGGAAGGTTTCCCTATGCAGTAGGTGACAGAGGAAAGGGATAACTTACGCCCCTGCCCAGAGACCCCCGCTCGGGGCACTGGAATGCCATTGCTCCCCCCAACAGAGAGCTGTTGCATTGGGATGCTCAGGCCAGGCCGTTGCCCAGGCAGTTCCCAGCATGGCTCTGCGCTTAGAGCTGGGCCCGCAACGTTACCGCTCACCAGTATAAACCAGTCCGTTCCACTTTGATACACCCAGTGTGGCACAGGCCTCCAGCACTACCCCAGCTGCCCGCTTTCTTGTGCAGCATGGGGGTGTTCGTTCCCTCGGTGTTGCACGGTCAGAAGTCTGATTCTGGGCGGGGGAGGGCTTCACTTCACGCTTGACAGGAACCAGCCTGTCAAGGCTGTGCGAGACCACACAGCTTTTCTTGCTGTGGCGATCTGGATGTTCGCTGTTCTCTTGCCTCGGTGACATTTGGGTTGCCCTGCAGTCTTACCAGGGGACCGAGAGTTGGTTTGAACATGGAGGAAGCCACCCTGTGGCCACAGGCAGGGACAGCAGATGCGCTTCACTCCACGGGGTCATGGAAAACAAGCAGCTTTTCACCTTGGACCCTGTATCCCACGGATAAGTACGCTGCCTTTTTTGGGTGGTGGCTCTTTCACGCCAAGGTGATAATTATCAAGGTGATAATACAGAAAAATGCCCAGCCCTTCTAGGAGCTCCAACGCCCAAATGTGCAGTACGTGCTTAGCGGTGGGACAAAGCAGGCTGGCTGTGAGGTGAGGACTCGGATGAGGGCACAGAAAGGAGTGGTTTTCCAGGAATATGGAAATCTTTCACTAACAAAGTGAAAAATACTCTCAAAGCCACCTGGATCCTTTTCCACTTCAAGGTACTGTTAGCAGGGCACCGCTGATTTGCACTAGTGAGAAACCGTAGTGAGCGTGTGCCCTAAACTCTGTGGGAGTCAGTGAGAGAAAGGGAGCTCAGCTGAGGCTTTTTGTTTGCTAGGGTTTAAGCACCAATTTGCATTAAAGCCTTTTTACGTTGGAGATATGGGCTCATTTGACCAGCAGTCTGTAATTTCACTTGCTGTGGGCAGATGGAGAAATGGTCATCAACAAAATAAGAAGGGAATACTGAAATAGAAAGAAAGGGAAAACAGCCCCATCAATTTACAAACTGGTACAACTGACGGGCACATTGCTGTGTCCTTGTCATGCTTGTAGCATTATAGCACATTTGCTTACAAATGGGGAGGGTTGCAGGTCAATATGTTCACAATCAAAGTACAAGTGTACAGAAAAGAATGAGAGATGAAAGTAATCCTGTTCGCTGGATCTCTCTCCTTGGAAGTTTGAAATGTGGCTAGACAAAGCCATGGCTGACCTGATCTGGTGCTGGTGACAGTTCTGCTTTGAGCAGGAGGTTGGATTCCAGAGGTCTCTTCCAATCAACATTTCTGTGATTTTGTAACCAAGGTGTGGGCAGTTATGAGTTACCATACATCCTGCAGACAATTCAGTAGTGGAAAGTAGTCCAACCCCCTGCTCAAGCAGGGTCAGCCAGAGCAGGCTGTCCAGGATCAAGTCCAGCCAGGTTCTGAGTATCTCCATGTCTCCATTATATTTCAAGGGAAAACAAAAAAAGTCAGGAATCAAACTACTACTAGACTGATTAAAAAATTGGGAAGCTATCAGTTGCAGTATCACTACTAAAATGCATCTGTCACAATTGAGGCATGTGCTTGTGGGGAAAAGAGTGACATCACCGTGTCATGTTCCATTTTATAGTAGTTCAGGGCAACTTCACAGTGTTCCTGGAATACACGTTCCTCAGACTACAATACCTGCCAGTGCTCTGGGAGGATTCCAGCTTAAGGTACATGTATTGTGTTGGTAGTAACTGCTGCTTTGAGCTTCTTGCAGTCACTCAAATCTGCTAGTGGCCTTAAAAGTGGATGCAGAAAGAAGAGCTTTCTCCCAGGAGACTCAAGGACACCTATGACTGATTGGGACTAAAACAGCCATCCAAGCTATTGCATACACATGAACAAGGCAGCCTAGGAATAGGAACCTTTTGTTGTCACAGATTTCTTGCTTATCCAGGCTTGTTGAGTTACAAATTTTTCTAAATAGAAATTTAAAAAAAATAATAAAAAAGGCACACATCTATGGGTCTGCTATTTTTAACGTGTTACTTTGTTTAGAAATTATGATATTCACTCCCCTTTTGAAGAAATCGACCTCAATATGTTTGGTCAATGACATATGAGATGCAAAATCAAAGTTATGCCTGTGGACCTGTCTCACTGCTTACTTTGGTGAATAACATGAGGAGATTTGCTCTGCCTGATGTTTAACCTCTCCAGTAGGACACAGTAATCGCTGAGGGTTTGCACAGGTACACTCGTGTAGACATGCAATGTGCAGCTGATGTGCATGAAGGTTAGTGTAAGGAACCTGTGATGGACCCTTCCTTCACCTGAAATGGAGACTGGCTGTCATTGTGTGAGTTTCAAGATGCCCTAAGTAAAAAGATAATGAAAAAAGCCCTTGTAGAGATAAAAGAGTGTATTTATAGCTTGGGGAGGAACCTCATCCAATGAGTAAGCAGGGGCATTCCCAGCATTGAGTAACTGGGGAAAAAAACCCCGAAACCCAAACGAGAGGACTAGAAGAAGACACACCTACATGAATTTCTGCATTAATTTATTGGAGACAAGCCCCAGGCTCCTGAGGCTCCCGAGACAGCTGGCCAGTGGACTGGCACAAGCTTGTTAACAGAGGTTATGCTTTATGTACTTACATACATATCCAATAAAACTTGTCAGTTAAAGGAGAGACTGCTGTTATCTCAGTTGCTGATTGCTTAATTGCCCATTACCTAGATTTACTGCTTTCCCTATGCTCTCACGAAGCCAAGAAAGGGCTAAGAACTGGAAAAACCCCAAAGACTGAAAAGCAGCTGGAAAACTGCACTGAGGAGTCTTTCAGCAGATGCTGAATTTTATCTCATCTTTAGAAGAGAGATACAATTGAAATAGTTTATTAGTTAGTCTGAATCTCTTTACTTATGGAGGCTGTGTCCTCATACCATGGGAAAGGGAGACTGCTTTTCATGAGATGTCAGCAGGTAGATGCTTCCCTGTGCTAGCAGAATGCTGTCCAAGGACTCGTTTGTCCCTTTGAGTCACCATTTCACCACTGTGGCCACTTCTGTGCTCCTGCGGCCAGTCTTCCCTTAAAGTGTCTGTAACTAAAGGATCAGGAGTAATTGATGACCCCTCTGACCACCAATACCTGGAAATAACCAAGATTTTTTAAGGAGCTGTTATAAAGTGCTTCTCAAAAGCAGTTAGCCAGGAGCACTAGCTGTCCATCCCCCCCGACAATGAATCGTACCCCTTTACTCTCAGGTAGCCCCTGTGGCACCCCCAGAGCCAGCCCCTGCATTTCAGGCAGGGTCACTTGGCTGCTTTTTAGAAAGAAGGGCCTGAGCAGTGGGGTCCGGACACGCAGCCTGGCAGCAACTGCAGGCTGCCTCGTCTGCCAACCGCCAGTGACCAACCGCCAGTGACCAACCACCAGCAGGGCACGTGCCACCTGGTGATCGCCACAACTAGCTGGCCACCATTCATCCTACGTGGCACCTGGCTGCTGCATGCCATAGGAAGTGGAGTCCTGCCACTGCCATGGGGTGCCTTGCTGTGTGTGCCCTGGGGGGTGAAACTGGCCCCATGGTGGTCCCCTCGCCTGAGGCCTAGTGGGGCAGGAGGTGGCTAGGGGCAGTTGTTGGTGGGCATTGAGGTTGTGGCCTGGCAGGAGGCAGTGGGGAGGAGAGAGGAAAAGATCTGGAAGGAAAGATCTGAATGGTCACACTCAGAGAGTTATGGTCAACAGCTCAGTGTCCAGACTGGCGACAAGTGGTGTGCCTCAGGGATCAGTACTGGGACCGCTACTGTTCAACATTGTTGTCGGCGACATGGACAGTGGGATTGAGTGCACCCTCAGCAAGTCTGCCAATGACACCAAGCCAGGTGGTGCAGCTGACACAGTAGAGGGAAGGGATGCCATCCAGAGAGACCTGGACAGGCTTGAGAGGTGGGCCCATGCCAACCTCATGAAGTTCAACAAAGCCAAATACAAGGTCCTGCACCTGGGTCAGCGCAATCCCAAGCACTAATACAGGCTGGGTGGAGAATGGCTTGAGAGCAGCCCTGAGGAGAAGGATTTGGGGGGTGTCTGTTGATGAGAAACTCAATGTGAGCTGGAAGTGTGCGCTTGCAGCCCAAAATGGCAACTGGATCCTGGGCTGCATCAAGAGAAGCACGGCCATCAGGTTGAGCGAGATGATTCTGATCCTCTACTCTGCTCTCATGAAACCCCACCTGGAGTACTGTGTCTATTTCTGGACCCCCAACATAAGAAGGACGTTGGGCTGTTGGAGTGGGTCCAGAGGAAGACCGCAAAGATGATCAGAGGGCTGGAGCACCTCCCCTATGAGGACAGGCTGAGAGAGTTGGGGTTGTTCAGCCTGGAGAAGATAAGGTTCTGGAGGGACCTCACATAGGCCTTCTTGTACTTGAAGAGGCCTACAGGAAAGCTGGTGAGGGACTTTTTACAAGGGCATGAAATGATAGGACAAGAGGTGATGGCTATACACTGGAAGAGAGTGGATTTAGACTAGATAAAAGGAAGAAGTTTTTCACTGTGAGGATAGTGAGGCACAGGGCAGTTGTGGATGGCCCCCTCCCTGGAAGTGTTCAAAGCCAGGTTAGATGGGGCCTTGAGCAGCCTTGTCTAGAGGGAGGTGTCCCTTGAGATTCAGTCAAGTCCCTCGTGAATTGTTTTCCTTCTTAGCTGGGGGTGGGGCATTCTGCACACCCTTCTGCTGTCCTCCACGAATGTCTCCGTGAGTCCTTTCTGTTGGGGCTTCATCTCCTCATCAGTTGCCTCAGCGTAGCTCTCTTCCATGGTGTGCTGACCTTCAGGCCGACTGCTCCAGCCTGGTCCCCCACAGAGTCACAAGTCCCCCAGCAAACCCGCTGCAGCGTGGGTTGGTCTTTCCATGCGCTGTAGATGGGATCTTTGCTCCCTGTCATCATCCATGGGCTGCAGGGGAACAGCCTGCTTCACCAAGGTCTTCTCCATGGGCTGCAGGGGAATCTCTCTCTCTGGCACCTGGAGCACCTCATCCCCTCCTCTCTCCTTCCTCACTGACCTTGGTGCCTGCACAGTTTCTTACATCTTCTCACTCCCTTCTCTGGTGGCAAAATGTGGCTGCTTGCAGGTTTTTTTTCTCTTAAATGTGATTCCCAGAGGTGCTGTGACCGTTGCTGATGGGCTTGGCCTTGGTCAGTGGCAGGTCTGGCCTTGAATTGGTTGATGTTTAAGCATCTGGATGATGTGCTCAGTCACATGCTCTGACTTGTCTGGCCCTGTGTAGAGCCTGGACTCTATGATCTTTATGGGCCCCTTCCAACTCAGGATATTCTATGATTCTATGATGTTTACTCTCTGGGGCCTGCAGAGAACTTCTGGCTGCTTCTTGCAGAAGCCACCTCTACAGCCCCCCCACCTCCACTAGGCCCCAGCCACACAAAACTGCAACAACGTGAAGTGGTTAATGAGGTCACATGTATTTGAACGCTTGTTGTTCACCAGAGGGAGCTTGCAGCTCGTTGTTTGTACAGCTTTAACTAACTCAGCTTTGTTAATTTTTCCCCATCAGATAAATGTCCCAAGGTGTGCTAAAAAACAACCCCAGCTGAGTTTTGTTCTCGGGTACCTGTGGAATAAGAGGTGAGTGTGCTGAAGGGGGCAGCCTTTCCCCATTCCTTCCCTCAGGCAGCTCAGCCTTCAATTACTCCATTTCTGGAGTAAATCAATTACCCCCCATTTACTGAATTGGGGGACTGAGCTGTATTAACGTGGTTATTTGTTTAAATATGTGTTTTGTCGGCCTCATCAGGGTAATTGTGTCATGCAGAGTAAAAGGTAACAGCCTCAGGCTCCACTGTGGCTTGATGTCAGCTGGAACCGATGGGCTGACACATACCTGAAATTGCATGCACGTGCCTTATCTGCCTGAAGGTAATGGCATATGCAGATTATTTGGGCTTCAGTGGTCTGTGGGTGCTGAGAAGAGATGATTAAAAAAAGGAGACTTTTTAAACAGTTCAGGTAATTATGCAAATACCGGAGGCTAGTACTCCACAAAGGTTTTGCACAGCAAGCCCTGCAAAGGGAGGCTGAAGTCACTCAGCTAATTTTTTTGTGAGCCTCCTCTGATTGCAGTGGCTGCCCAAAGGTCAAACAAGCAAGAGAAAGCTTAAAACAAAAAGCTGAAATTGAGCTGCACATAAACATGTGCTTAGATGCATGTACACCTGCACGCACATGCAGACACGTCTTCATCACAGCATGAGAATTATTAAGGGCACACTGAGCTTAGCAAAACCAGTGTGAACAATGGTGCAAATCAAAAGCTTTCCATACTGAACCCAGGATAAAGCTGTAGCTAAGACACTAACTATGACTATCCAGCAAGTCTTGCTACAGTGTAAAGAAGACTCAGCCACTTATTGACTACCTAATAAATGTGCTCCCATGTTTCCAAGTCACAAGGAACATTGCCAGTTTCCTGTGGCAGGAAGGAAGAGGACTTGTGCCATCACTGGATTTCTGCAGTAGATCAAATGGATGCCTTTGGGGACCTGCACTGCTTGGGGAGCTCATTTAATTAATCCAGATGTAGATGCAAGGATTGATACTGGGGAGGGCACATCTGAGGCAGCAAGCTGTCTGTCTTTGTTAGGGCAAACGATGCTACTCATTGGTGGACTTGCTCTCCTTCAGAGATCATTTGAAAATGAATGATGTTTGTGGCCAATGGCACTGACAGACATCTGACTCTATATCTGGCTTCATTAAGCTGCCGTATTCATTTAGATCTCCAAGTTGCCGAAGGTCTGCCCATGGTTTGGATTTCTTGTATTTGCGGTCTTTTTGTGCTTGTTTCTTGCTATTAATTTGAATGCTTTTGTGTTGGAAGAAGCTAGTCTGCAGTTTTTCCTCCCTTGCCTTTTGAGTGTGTAATCATAAGTTGGTTATTTTCAAAGTGCTGTGGTTTTCACAGTCTCCATCTTTGTGATAAAAGCAGTGAAGATGACCCACAAAGCTGTATCTCATGAAGGCAGCAACGAAGGTTATGGCAGCTCTCTGGTAAAGTTTGCGCACAAGAGGTGCTTGACTTGTTCCTTGTATGGCAGCCTATGCTTTTAGCCAGGTGGAGGTCTTTCATTTCTATTTGAGTGCAAACCACAGCAAGCAGTTATTTTGGATAGTCAGGGTGAGTCAGCTGACATTCATTCCATTTTAAGGCTCTTGGATACATGCTTTTCTGTGACCATGCGCTTGCGGAGTTTGGGTCCAAGGTGTTGCTGGATGAGCAGAAAGACAGGCAACCTGCTCTGTTCTCCAGAGGTTTGGTCCATCTTGTTACTCATCCTGGGCCTACATGCAGCTTTCCATGTTCCTTGTTTCCATGTTGAAGCAAGAGGCAGTGACTTGGGGAAAACCATGAGACAGCAAAGGCGGCTCAATCAATAGTTTGCTGCTCAAGTTGCAGCCTTGGTGTGATGCACATACTGTGAAAGGAAACTTCACCTTGATGTACGGGCCGCCTGTCAGGCTGGGAAATCAGCTTCTGTGAACTCCAGAAATAAATTTACTTTCTGAGGTGACCGCTCAGCTAGCAGAGATGTGTTGGAACCACTGACTTCTCTAGAGACCTGCAGGAGTTTGGTTTTTTTTTCACACGTGCTCCTTTGGCACACCAAGACGTGCTTTGTGCTGTCTCCTGTGGCTGCACTCGGTTAGCCGCGTACGCGCCTGGGGAGGCCGGACAGCCGCCGAGCAGGATGCGCAGGGCTGCTTCGCGTGGCTGCATGGCGTCACGCCGCCGTGCAGAAGCGTCGAGTCCTCGGGGAAGGCTCCGACACTGCGGGTAGCTGTGATGTTGTTGTCCTTTGTTGCAGACAACCTCACCCTTCTGATGACAAAGCTGTGCACCTGACCAGAGCTGGGAGCTTTTGCAGTGTCGGAGTGTTTTTGCAGTGGGCCAGAGGAGCAGTTGTGCAGCTGTGCAAGTCCATCTCCAGCAACAAATCCCCCTTTGCTGACCTGCAGCTACACGTTTTACCTGGAGTTTTGCTGTGAGAAGTTGTCTTCTGGCACTGACCTCCACTGTCACACTTGGGGCACAGTAAAAATGGAAGCGTGCACACAGGTTCGTAGCCAAAACTATTTTGGCAGTGGTTGAAACCACAGGATTATTACTGTTTCTTAAACAAGATAGCTATTATAGCTGACAATTCTCTGCTCAGGTTTGGTAAGGAAGTGATTAGCATGCAAGAAGACTTGAAACATTTCTCCTCATCTTCTTACCTTGAGCCACACCACTCACCAGAGGTCTAAGTGAGCGGGATTTAAAGGTTTTCTAGTGAACAAGCCCATGAAGAAGTGTATATGTAATAGTGAAGAAGAGGTCACTTCCGAAATGTTACCTATTTTCATCCTCCAGGCTGTGTTGTGTGCACTTGTTATTCTTGAAGGTAAGAAAAATTGTTTAATTCTTAATTATTCCCTAGTAGCAGCATGCTTTTATGCTGAACTGGGATGGAAAATCTGGTTTGGTGGGGATGTGTTCTTAGAGGTTTATGCTGTTAGGTTTATTAGCTGCAGGATCAGGACAGCACTCAAGTGCTGGGTCAAAACAAAATGGATGTTCCCCAAGCATTTTAGCTTGCTGCTGTGAGCCAACAGCTGCACTTGCTGTTGGAAATATCTTCTGCTTGAAGTCAATTCCACTGGGAAATAAAAGACCTCAGCTAATAGAATTACGTCAGTATATTCAGAATATGAAAAAGCCAAGCAATTAAAAATAGAATATTAATTAAGCTTACAGCTTCCTCTTAAAGATTTAATGTTTGAAGGAGTGTGGTAATAAACTCTGGCAGGATAACGCCAATAAAACAAATCTAATTTGACAGAGTTGGCTTATTAGACATTATTAATTGAGTTGTGACTTGTGCCTTCGTATTTACAAAGAATAAAAATGGCTGATTTGTGCATCAGCTTATGCCATATGAGGCTTTATTTCATAAAAAAAATCTCTTCCAGGAGTTTAAAGAAATTTCTTACTTAGTAAGTTTTATGAAGCTGCTAAGGAGGAAGACTGATACGAAACCATCTGTGTGTAAGCTGTGGCCCTTGGACAAGACGGGGTTCAGTGATTAGGCTGACATCATACATTTCAGTAGCTGGATTTTGGAATGAATCTCAATTTTCACTCTTAAATCCCAGATCCTGGGTGATGTTCCCAAACCCGTGTCATCACCAGAGTCTCAGCCTTATGGCTGTAACTGTGATCTGTTTGCTAACGACTCTTTTCTGTGCGCGCTGTGTTTTCAGCTCACTGTGATGTGACAGCCATACACGGGAGAGTGTGTGACTATGTCATGTTTGACCTTGACTATCCCCACTTGGAGCCAAGTTTTCAGATCAGCTGGCACAAGGGGAACATATCCTTGTGGCCCCAGAAGCACGGCAGCACCAGGCACCGCCAGCACGTTGATGTCTTCCCTAATGGGACGCTGGGGCTCCGCGTGCTCAGGAAGGAGGATGCCGGGCCGTACACAGCCACGGTGTGCAACGGCTCTCAGCACTGTATCCACCAAAGAAAATTTCATCTCTGTGTGCGTGGTGGGTATAAATTCTCACTTTAAAGTCCTTATCTTTCTGCATCCGGCTGCCTGGGTCAGACACTTGTTTATGTTACCATGTATAGACTATGGATCCATGGTTGGCAGCTTCTGCCTTTGCTTTGGAGTTCATGTGGTAATGTGGATGAGAACAGTTGCGTGTTGTAGTTTTGATTAAATGCCAGTTGCAATTGCAATTAGCATCCAGCCTTGTGCTGCAAGTCTAAAAACAAGATGTTACGGTTAGACTTTTAGACCCAACTGTTTAAGCTCCTAAATGTGCTGAGCTCTTACTGTTTCCTTGTTTAGTTAATGGGTGCTAATTTTAGACTGTTTCAGATCTTTTTTTTTTTCTGTCTCTTTATGCAGTGCTTGAATTTACCAGCTAAAAACATTAAGCTGTTGTTTTGAAATGTGTTAACATAACCATTGAGGTCAACCCGGTCCAGCAAAGTCCTCTGAAAGCTGCCTGAGCCTTCTTGAAGTCTGACCCATAGTGAAATAATGTGGTGATTTAGGGACCTATAAAATGCTGATTAGGAGGACTCTCCTCCCTGCTCTGAGCATCCTGGCCCCTGAGATATTGCAGTTCTTCAGGGTACAACGGCACAGCAGATTAGTCAGAATTATGCATCGTTCTGCCTTCCAGCTTTCCTCACTCTCAACATCATCCTCTGCTTTTGGTTGCAGGGCTGCAGAGAGCCCACAAAAGTAAACACTTGCCTTCTCTTCCCAATAACCCCCGTCTTCACTCTAGTTCCTGCCAGTCCCCTCCTCATGCTGCTCCCCTGATGCTGCTGGTACTAGCAAAGCACTTGGGCTGCCTTGCCCTGAGGATGGCCCTGCACGTTGAAGGCAGTTGGGTCTTCTGTGCTTCAGTGACTTGAACTTGCCGTCTCTGACTCAGACCAGAGCAACACAGGAACATGAAATAGAAAACAGGTTCTGATGACACTGCTGTTTGAGGGCACTCGGGTTTTGTCCCTTTTAATGCCTTTCCTGTTTCCTGGAGGTAGGAATCAGAGAAATATTTGTCCTTCTTGTCCATAGGATGGGTAGACAGACAAACAGGAGGCGTTTTAGGCTGTCTGAGATGCATCCTATCTTATTTTGAGATAACTAAGCAACCAGACTAGCAGATGGTTTCAATGTGGGCAGAATCTTTGCTTGTCGGGGCAAAGCAGTCTTTGCCCAGAAGCAGTTAGCTTTCTAGAAGCAAGCAGTTATCATTTGAACAGGAGTTACTTTCATCCAGACCTTGAGACTACAGTAATTTTGTAACTCAGACGTGACAAATTGAGCTTACGACAAAAGGCACGGGGTTTGTTTCCACTTCCAATGCACCAGGTGTTGCAAATGTCAGGATCCAGTTTTGTAGGGAAACTGTTAAAAGTTGTGATTTGGGTTTGGGACAGTATCAAAGACATTATTTTAGATATGCCCCCAGGCATTAATATATATGATAGGTGCTGATTCATAATGCATTCTTGATATGTCTTGTGACTTCCCAGTAGGACTTTCCATTCCTAGATCAAATCCAAATAAAATGCCTCCTCAGCATGACAAGGAAACGGACCTTCTCATGGTTCCCAGGGACTTAACTTGTTATTTGCCAGTGAGCTCTGGCAGCATGCTGGTTCCTGGCAGGTAATACTTCCAAGGTAGTAAGAGATTTCAAAAAAGCAAGTACATACGATGTCTTGTACATCCCTTAAGTAAATATCCATATGTGCTCTCTTTCAACAGGAAACCTTGTCACAGGGCTTGTAGGTGGCTGTGTTACTTTTGACTCAAACTGCCTGCAGCCAGCTGGGTACATCGATGTCATGTGGAAGAAAGACAACCATCGAGTGGCCAAGATAAAACTACCAGGAAAAGCCACAACCTACTGTGAGAGAGCCCATGTGTTCCCCAATGGCAGCTTGAGCCGTTGCCCCACACAGTGGGGGGATGAGGGAGAGTATGTGGCATATACATTTGATGAGAATGGTGCACATTTGCATCAGGAAACTTTTAATCTGAAGCTGAAGAGTAAGTCTGAGTGTCCTAGACATGTGTGATGAGATACTTTCTGTAGGTGCCCTTGCAGTGTTTGCATGCCTTGTTTAGTTTCTGGGGTCTTTTACCAAATGGTGTATTTTGTAGAGGAATAAATATTCAGAGGAACATTCCCACATTTCTTCTCTTCGCTGTTGTAGGACGTATGTCTAGAAACGTAGTTTGACCTGTAGTGGCAGAGCAAGGAGATGCAAGGAGATGTATGGCATCTCCACTTAGATGATGCATGCTACTCTAGCAGGTTTCCTTTTCCAGGACCTGTGTTCATAAGATTTCTGGCTTCTGAATTCCAACAAGATGTTGAATCAAGAGTAGTCCATTTCCTCCTAGGCCAGGTCATGCTTATAGTCTACTTGCCAGCATGTAGAAAAACAGAACTCAGGTTTGGGAGAGGGTCCAGACTCCTGTCGTTCATCTAATGTTTCAGTTAAATTCAAATTACCCTTTGTAACAAGAATTCAGGCTTCAATCCTTATCACTCCTGTGCCATGTAATAGTTTGCATAGATGGGAGCGGGTCTCTATATGTGCAGGTTAATGTTTGGAATGAGTGCTTGGGGCAATCATGTGCCTGAGGGTGGTTCTTATGTGGCTAAATCAACCTTTTCAAGTTAATTTTGGGGACTCCTGCTGCATTTATAGCCTTCTCCAAAGTGCAGTGGTCTGCAAGAAGATCTGGTTCTTGGGTATGTTGGAAAACCAAACCCTGAACAAAGAGGCACGAGAAGTTTTACGACCAGTTTTTGGAAGGAGTGCTCTAGCTCCAGAGGAGGATGGGAGCAGGGGTGGTTTGAGGGTGCATGTGGGGTGCAATTTCAAGGTAGTGTAGTGCAATTTCCTTGCAGGTTCAGGGTTAGCTCCTGTGATACCTGTGACCCTTTACCCACGCAGACCCAGAGTTCTGACGTATGAGCTAAGTGGTGCCCACCTACCCAGGGGGTTTTGCAGGTCACCTGAAGCTCCACGCTGCAGCTGCAACATTCTGGGGGTTGTATTTTACCACTTCCTGAGATATGTGTGTGAGCTGCAGTAGAAGCAGAGACCGTAACGGAGATACAAGGTGTGAAGGGGCTGCCCTCAGTTTACACCAGTGTTGTGCAGACAGCACTAATTGATGTTTTAGGTCTGGGGAGAGTCCCATTAACTTATAGCTTACCCAACCCCAGGCCCACCTCGTTGTACTGAAGAAGATGGCACATGGAATGGAAGAAACATTATTAAAATGGGAAAAAAACTATCTCATTGCAAGTGAAGATATTAAAGCAGTCTTACAGTGAGTTTCCTATTGATTTCAGAGTGGTATTTCAAATAACTCTAGCAAGGGAAGAACACTTCCAAACAACAAGAAATACAAGGAATGTTCCTGTTTGAGCTCACTCTCTGCAGAATGGAAAATACTCCAATAATGAGCAGTTATGTTCTTTTTTTCCCTCAGGAGTGGAAAGATTTAAAGAAATCACAGAATTTATTGGTGGATCCATATTCTTGAATCTAACAGAGACAATGCCAGAACACTTCTTCCAAGTATTCTGGAAAAAAGAAAACAGAGAAATTGCTTGGACAAATGGTTCTTGGGTTTGGTATCATGAGGAATATGCTAACAGGTCTGAGGTTGTATCTAACTACAGTCTCAGACTAGACAGGATTCAGGAACGGGACCATGGCAAGTATTCTATAGAAGTGAATGACAGAGAGGGGAGAACCCTGTATGAATGCATCGCTAACGTGAAACTTGGTGAGTATCCCTTAAAAATGCTGTCTCTCAGTTAAGGAAAGCTTTCCCTGCCCCCTGCCCCTTGCATCCAGGTTGAATACACAAACCCAAATAAAGAAATTCTTCCCTGTGAGGACGGTGAGGCCCTGGCACAGGCTGCCCAGAGCAGCTGTGGCTGCCCTGTCCCTGGCAGTGTTCAAGGCTGGGTTGGATGGGGCTTTGGGCAGCCTGGTCTGGTGGAGGGTGTCCGGTTAGAACCAGATGATCTTTGAGGTCCCTTTCAACCCAAACCCTTCTGTGGTTCTATGATTCTGTGAAATGGATTATGTAAGAGACTGTCCCAAGCTGTGATTGGCTAGTAAAGAGATGGAAGAAACAGAGACAAGCTAGGTCAAGTCTTGTTGTGTGAAGCTGGGCCTTCTTTTGCCACTAGGACTGCTCCAGCCTAAGAACTAGGCTTACTCCAATATATTATGAAAATACTATGAGCTGTGACCCAAAAATTACCCTTTTTTTTTGAGCCAGTAAATACCATATTCTTTGCTCAGATGATTGCTGGTCAGATGTATCTGAAGAACTTTCTGGTGAATTTGAATTTATGAGCATCCCCCAGATTGGGAAAAGAACCTCTTTCACATCTCTCGCATTGTCAGCGCTGAGGCACTGACAGGCTGACTCCTGTTCTTACCTCTGCCATCAGAATGATTCCAAAGAATGTTTATTATTATGGTGACAGGCACTTTATAAATATATAATAATAAATATTTAAAAAATCTATATAAAAACATATATATAAATGTTATATTTATAAATATATATAAAATTAAATGCTGCCTACAATTCTGGTTTTGTTCTAAATTCCACAGTGTAAGAGGTATAACCACTGTGGTTTTATTGATACAATTTTCTGTTTAGAGAGAGAAAAACATTGTAAAAATTTTTTTTCACATTTCCTGCTTGCATCTCTTTCACTTCATGGCAACAGACTCGTGGGTTTCCAGGCCAGAGCAGCTCTGGGCAGTGACACCCTAGCTTCCCAGTGAAATGGCATGAGCGATGCCTCAGAAACACAAGGCTGACATACTGTTTGGTTCCTTCTCTGGTGCAGAAACCCAACCAGAGAGATACAGAGAGACTTACTGGTATACCTGCCCACCAGGCAATCATACTAAAATGCCTAGTGTGTACAGAGTACATCTCACTAGCTATTCTTGTCCCACCTTACAGATTTCTCTGCCAGAGAGCTGAGGTTTTCTGGCCTGTTGGCTGAGGTCTGTCCTGATGTTATAGGTTAGAGGCTCCCACATATACTTTATGAAACGAGGCCCTTTGGCAGTAAAATACTCACAGGAAATAAAGAAGGTAGCCTTTAATTTTAGAAGTCAGCTTTCTGACGGTAATGTACTTACAGGATGTTACAAAAATAAAGATCAATGAAGCTAAAGTAGTACAGCAGGATGAAGGTACTCTAAGTGTTTTTCACAACTGAATTTTCCTTGTAGAGCAAAAGGACACGTTAAGAAGAAGTTCTGTTCCTGTACTGTTGTATATTGTCATAGCATCACTAGGAGTTGTAATTATAATTGTCTTGGTTGTGATGATACGGTATTCTCAGAAGCAGACCAACAGGTCAGGTAAGATATCCTATCCTATTTAACACTTCCAGAACACAGGAACCCTAATTAAACAGCCAGTCGCATGTAGACCTGGTTCCCTGCCTCTCAGGGCAGTTTCTACTAAGAGTTAGGTTAAGACTAGCAGGCTGCAGCTTTACCCTGATGTCAGTGCTGGCTGTGGCAGCTGCAGGGACTGACTGCCTGAGGCTCTTCCACATCCATGGAAGGACTTTCACCTCTGCCTGCTGCCAAGGTCCAGTGCTGGGAGTGTCCAGGCTGGTCCTGTGTCTCTGCACGGGGTGGTCTTGTGGCAAGGACTTAGGAGGTCCCAGCAGCTGATGTCTTCCTGCTGTTTTTTGTGGTTTTGTCATTTGGAGGTGGGACGCTGGCTGGTAAAACAGGGCCCTGCATCTCTGCCTGGTGGGGCTTCTCTGGGTTCGGTCACTTTTGGGAGTGCAGGGTAGATGAGTGCAGGCAGTGCAAGGGAACCCATGTTTGCTCCTGAGCCAGTGAGCCTAGCCTGAAGGTAATATGACCTCCCCAAGTCCGGACACCTTGTCACCACTGAAGCTCTGTGAGTAAGCACTTGTTTAGCTGGGCTCAACCATGGCAAGTGTTGCGTGGTGTGAGTGAAACTGTGCTGCTGCTGCTCAGGAGTTCCACATTAGCTCCAAGGCCTGTGTGAGATTTTAATCCAAACTGAAGGACTGGTTTGCCAGTTTGAAGTAGCTCACACCCAAATTGGTGGCAAGATGGGGATGAGAATCATGGGTTCACTGCAGCAGATGTGTAAGGTGAGGAGAGAGTGGGTCTGTATGCTCAGAGGATGGAAGATGATGGCCGCCTCTGGCAAAAAGCTGTTACTGCCTGGAGGCACTTTGCAGTTCAAATGCAAAGTTGGTCCTGCACATAGCTGAGGGAGACAAAAAGTAGTTGGTCCCATGTGGTAGGAAGGATTGAGGAGTGATTTGAAAGGCTGTAAGTTAAACAGATTGGGACAGGAAGGGACAGGGAGAAGTCAGTTGGGGGAGGGTGCATTCTTGCAGGGGCGGACTGCTTGAAGAGACTGAAAAATACAAGATCAGTGTGTAGAATGGTTCTCCCATGGTTCAAAGGGTTGAGATACAATTAAGACTGATCCATTGTCTTTAGTTATGTTCTCCTGAGCCTTACTTTTCTCTAGTAAGTTGTGAACTGTAAGGAACTGAGCGATAGCTGTGCATGAATTCTTCCACCTCTTCCTGCAAATGTTTCAAGTGTATTTGTCTGATTTTTGCTTAACTTGGCTTAAGTTGGGATCACCATACCAAGCATTCAACTTGGAAGTTTGATACTTAGAGACAATCCCGAGGAATGTGAAGAAAGGGATGAAAGCAATCCTTATTCAAGTGAGTATCCATCACTGTGTGGCTTTCTGTTGGTCACAGGGAGGGAGCAGGAGTGTGATTTGTCTGTGTGTGGTTTGGTGAGGCCTGATTGTTTTATTTAAACTGAATGTTGTAATCAAAGGGGATCTTTTTCTTGCATAGACATGCCTGAAATTTGAGAAAGATCCAAGGTATTCAAAGTGTTCAGAGCTGCTGATAGCATTAATACCAGGGTACTCACGTGTGCACCAGATTAGGACTGTCTAGCTAATTAATTTTGTGCAGTCTCACATCCTTCCTACCCTAACCTAGTGGGCTTTGTCCTCTTCAGCTGTGTGCAGAGACTTACAGTTCTGTTAGCTAGCTACTCGATGGCTGGTGCTTTCCCTTCTTCCTCCAGCAGCCCCACATATTTGTCAGGCATCACTCTTTCTGGGCAGAGCGGAGGGTTAAGACTGCACAGGGCAGTGATCCTTCCTTCCATCTGTCTTTCCTTCTGTCCTCCCTCAATAGGGCTCTCCTCCCCCCTTCCCCTTTGTGATCCTTGCACAGTTCCACCCACTTAGTGGGAGGAGTTTCCACCGTAGCTCAGGGCCGGGCTATTGCGCAGGTGTTAGGTACATGTAGTTCATCAGCCTGGAGAGCATTAACACTGTGCCCTGGGCACTGAGATGTGTGGGACCTACAGGGAGCAGACCCTACTGTCACCCCTAAGGTGGGTGTGTGAGGAGTCTGATGGCTTCTCTGCGGACCGAAGTGATTCCTGCATTTGAGCAGCAAGCATTTGAGCACCACGTGGGAACTGGGTGCTTCGGGGAACAGATGTATCTCATATCAATTCGATTCTTTGTTTGCTTTGAGGAAGTGTCCAGAATCACAGTCTCTCTGTGGATCGGTCGTTTTCCAGAGCTGATGTCCTTCTCTTTCCTCTGCTGAAGGTCTTCCAGGAGAACCCATGAAGACTCCCTGGGAAAGCAGCTGTGGTAACTGACCCGGAGAAGAGTTCAGCACTTGCTTCTCTTTGCTTCCACTAGGAGGTGTCACTGTGAAAAGAGAAGGACCTCAGGGATTTCTGCGGGGTGGATCAGGGCTCTGACCTCAGTCCCCTCTCCTCTTGGGTGGTCCATACACCTGGCTGCATGGACAGGGGAACAGCACCAACAACTCAACACCTCAGTGGACGTGGGCTGTTTGTTTAACCCTGCATCCAACACACAAGATGTTGATAAAACCCCAGGGTAACTCAGTAGATTTTAGCAGTTTTACTTGCATTGTTGCTTAGAGGAAAGTGCTGCTTAGGTGGAAGTCACTTTGAACTATGTTAGGAGATGGGAACTGCGCTGAAGAACATGCAGCAGCTTTTATTCAGGAAGTGCTGTTTTAGAAGGAAAAAAGACAGAACGTTGCTAGCAAATGGGTATAGCCATATATGTAATTGCCATTAATGAACAGCCTCAGTAATTAGCTGCTGTATTTTCTGCAGTGCCTGTGGTTGGTTGGGTTTTTTAACCTTAATTTTACCTTAAACTGTGTGTAGTAAATTTAAGATGGCTTTATGTTAGCTAAAAGGTGCTGCTTTTATGTTTCACAAAGTGTCTTTTCTTACAGGATGTTGAATAAAAGTGGGGGTTTTTTTGTGTGTGTGTTGTTTTTGGTTTGGTTTGGTTTTTGATTATCACTAAAAAGCTCTTCCTGAATGTCATTATGAGCTGGGATTGCTTATGTAATCAGTTTGGCTGTTTGAGTCTGTCTTGATACACATTCTATCTGTAGATAAAATCTATAGCTTTGTATTGTAACCCTGCTTTAGGCAAAAACACAGGGTTGGTGTCTCCTTAGACCAAACAGGTGATTGTGGTTGCAGTCCCACTCCCTGACTGCCCTTCTTTGGGGGGAAAACCCCAAACCCAACCCCTTTCTCATCTTGCTCTCACAGGGTCATTCTTGCTTTGAAGTGCACTCCATTTTGACGTTGTGCAGTTGAATTTTGAAGTAATCAGCATAGTAACTCCCTGTCTTCCTAGCTGTTGCTCCTCCTCATGTGTTCAGAAAGGCCATATAACATATTTTTTGAAGGGGATTGCCTGCTAGTTCACATTCAGGGTTATCACAGAAAATACCTTCTATGAAGCTAAAATTCAGGTTTACCTTCTAGCCTACCTTACTAGGTGTGAGCTTATGAGTCTTCATGGTGTAAGAGCTCTTTAATTCCTCTTGGGTATTTAGAAGAAAAAAAAAAAACTTAAAGGCTGGTTCCACTGTTGGTCTACAAGAATTCAGGGAATGTACATGTAGACTGAGAAACATCATAATCTGATTACAACAAATGACACTTCTGGAGATACCCAGTCTTGTAGTGTGATGAAAAATTAACAGCTGATGAGTATGAGGTGCCTGAAAACTGAGGAAGCTTTAGTGGATGTGTGCCTACTAGGAGTTGCAAATTGTAGGATGTCACAGAAAAAGGAGTTTCCAAAATGGGTTGTGAGCTTAGAATGTCTTCATGCTTACACAGGGAAAGCTAAGTAAATATTGCAAATTCCTTGGCCAGTTCTTCAGATCAGTTTCAGTTTGTAAAGTGTTTAACTGAGGGAACTTTGCATGTGCACTGCACTGACTAGGTGACTTTACATGGGAAAGGAAAGCTTACAGGTGCCTGTGGTTCAGTTAAGAGGGTACAAGAGGTATAAATATATCACATCCCTGAAGGAAAGAGTGACTTCAGGTTTTAATGGTCAAAATTCCTCAACTTTCCATGTGTGTCATTACTTTTTAAAATGCTAGTCTTACATGTTTCTCAGTAAGATCTTCTATGCTCTGCTTTTGCCATTGACTTGATACTGCTAAGCCAAGAGTGATCTGCAATTACTTCATCAAGAAACGTGCAAGCTTCCTCAGAGCATCACGCCCGTACTTGCTCTCACCACCAAACACCAGCCCATGCAAGACTTAGGCAGTGAGGGACAGGAGACCCACATGTGGGTTTGGTAGAAGATTACCCTGCAAAGCCTTATGCTGTGTATGACTGGGACTCTGCAGCCCAGGTCTGGCTGCTGGTTCATGCCATGGACCTGTGGTGTGCCAGCACCTGGCTGCTCTGGCCGTTTCATTCCTCTAGGTGGTAGCTTCTCTGTGTGAGTTTTATCTTTATTTTATTGTAAAGACCTCACTTTGGTCTGGGAGCCTTCACTGACCTGTTAACCCTCACTTAAAAGCTTCTCCACAAAGTTCCAGGAGCTTCTAAGACCTCTTCCTGCTGCATCTAGATTGGCTGGCTGATGATTGCTAGCTAGCTAGTGATGGGTTAGGCTGTAAAGATAGGTGGGGGGTTTTCTTGGGGAAGGCTGGTGTGATTTGGTGAGAGTGGGTGGTGATGAGGGGGGTTGGAAAGGCTTCAAGCCTCTGACTCTGTGCAGGGCTTGTGAGCCAGCATGATGCAGCTGTAAACCACAGCAGGGACCAAACTGCAAGGAGCTCTCCTGTTTGGTAGTTACCGATAGTGCTAGTGCTGATGGGAGTGCCCTGTTGGGCTCTGGCTCTGGCTCTCCAGCCTGACCAAGTGGCAGAGGGCTCTGTCTGGCTACTAGAGGCAAACAAGGTATGAATCTGGCTGTCTGGTTGCTTTAAAGGGTGTAAGGCTGGTCAGCTGCCCAGGGTGCACAGTGTGGGGCTCTAGGGAGAAGCTGCCATAGTGGTGCAGGGCTCTGGCTGCCTAGCAGGCTGCTTGTAGTGCTGCAGGGCTCTGGATGGCCGGGCAGCTGGAGCCCTACACCTGTACAAGCATTTGCCATCTAGCCAGAGCACCCAGCTGCTTTAGCCAGGCAGGCAGAGCACAACACCTCTTCCAGCACTGACCACCCAGTGCCTAACACGACTTGCCCTGGTTGGCTACCTGCAGCCCTAGGGTGCTTGTCTCAGCCGTGTAGCTGTAGTCCTTGAACATTTGCCCCAGCTGGCCAGCCAGAGCCCTGCACCCTTAGAAGCGGCCTGACAGACAGACAGAGAGAGCTTTGTGTCTTTGGTGCTGTTTCTGGTGTATTTGGGTGGGATGTTGGTGGTTTGTGTGCATTCTGTGCCTTTAGCAGCTGACCCTTTTCCTGAGGCTCTGTCAGATTGGCATGCTGTGGGGTATGCTGTGGGGGTTGTTTTGGTACTCGTTGGAGTGGTTGTTGGCGGTTTTGTTGAGTGTTAGAAGTTTGGGGTGGTTACTGTTGGTGATGTGGGCGTGTTTTCAGTTTGGTTGGATTTCAGTGGTGTGGCTGTTTGATTTGTGGGGGGTAGGGTTGGTTTTGGTGGTGGGATGAGGCTTGCTGACTTTGTTGTGTTTGAGCTTATGCAAGGGCTGTCTTGTGAGGTGATTTAGGAGGCTAGCAGGGAGGAAAAAGTTAAGAGAGTAGTTCAATGTACAATAGCAGCTTTGGGGGACGGAGATACAGGTTTAAGTCCTATTTTTCTGAGTTACTTTTGTGTGTTGGGTTATTACTCTAAGAAGAGGTGTAGTCTTTATTGTTTGTTTTACAAGACCAATGTTTTTCATAAGCTAGTAGAGTTCTTTTAGTACCTCAATATTTTGTTTTCTAGAATTCTGTTGATGAGGAGGAGGAATAGGATGATGGGGAAGTAGGTGAAGGAAGCTAATTGTCCAATAATGATGAATGGGTGCTCTACTAGTTGGCTGCCAATTCACATGAGGATAAAGAAGTTGAGAACTAGGGTTTAGAATAGGAGTTGGGAGAAGGGTCAGAAAGTTACTGTGCGCTGTTTGGATTTGTGAAGGAGGGGTGTAATGAAGAGGACTAATGTGGAGGCAGTTAGAGCCCATACTCCTAGTTTGGTGTATGTGAATAGGAAGTATCATTCTGGTTTGATGTGTGGGGATGTAACTGGCAGGGGGCTTGTTCTGGGGTGAAATTCTCAGGGCGGCTTAGTAGGTTTGTTGAAAATAAGGCTAAAGTTATTAGCAGGAGGAGCATGAGTGTGAATCCTAGAATGTCTTCTAAGGAGAAATAGGGGTGGAATGGAATCTTTTCACAACTTGATATGATGTCTAGGGGGTTGTTTGAGAGGGACTTGTGATGAAAGGTGAGGTGGATTAGGGTGAAGCCTACGATTATGAAGGGATGGAGGAAATGTAGGGCAAAGAATTGGGCCAGTGCTGTCTACTGAGAATCCTCTTCAGGCCCATTCCACAAGGGTTTGGCCAATGTAGGGGACAGATGAGATTCGGCTGATGATGACTAGCCCCCGAGAGCAATATTTGTCCTCATGGTAAGACATAGCCTATGAAGACAGTTGCTATGAGGGTGAGTAGGAGGATGGTTCCTGTGTTTCAGGTTTCTTTGTCCAGGAAGGAGCCTTGTCCGATGTGCAGGTAAATGCAGATGAAGAATGAGGACCTGTTTGCATGTAGGTTGCAGAGTAATCAGCTGTACTGTACATTCTGGCATGTGTGAGAAACAAATCAGAAGGTTAGGGTTGGGTCTGTGGTGTAGTCTATGGTTAGTAGTAGGTCAGTTAGGATTTATGTTATTATGCAGCTGTGTAGAAAAGATGCAAAGTTCCATCAGGCAGAGAGGTTTGGTGGAATGGGTAAATTGATTAGAGAGTTGTTGATTTTTAGAAGAGGGTGGGAATTTTGGAGGTTGGGGGACATTAAGTTAGGTTTGAGTTCGTGTTGATCGGATAATGATGAGCATGGAGAGGGTGAAGGATCCTAGTTAGGTTTTGATTAGTCTGGTGTGGATGGTGGTTGATTTTTTTTTTGGTTGTTATGAGCTGTAAGTTGTCAAGGCCTTCTGTGCCTATTCTATCAAGATAGGCCAGTTGGGTGTGAGGCAGATTTTCATATGCTGTTCAGTTGTTTCGTGGAGCTGAGGCAGGGTATTGGGGGTTAAAGTATCATAAAGTGGAAGAGAAGTTTAGGTAGGTATGTTGTTTTGTTTGGTGTGTTAGTTTGAGAGTTCTAGGGCTACAATAATGCCTAGGGTTGTGGTGATGTGGGCATGGTTATTGGAGGGGGTAATTTGTGGGAATCACATAGGATGTGATAAGTAGTCTGCCTGGCTAGAATGCTGCCTGAAGCAAGATGGATGATCAGTCAGGTTGGTGATTGTTGGGTTACTTTCCATTATTGAAGTGACTGGTGGTGCAGGTGAACCCAGTTTTAAACTAGCAGGGTTATATGTAGGCTGTAGGTGGCAGTGATGAGGAGGGTTGGGAGTAATGCTTATGTGTTTAGATACAAGGTGCTTTGGTTTTCAGTGGTGAGATCTTTTGAGTAGAATCCTGCTAGGATTGGGGTCCTAGGATTGCTGCTGGTCAGGCAGGAGGTAGCAACAGGGAGTAGGTTTTGTAGGCCACTTATTTTTCAGATGTCTTGTTCACTGTTGAGGTTGTGGATGATTGACCCTGAGCAGAGGAATAGTATGGCCTTGAAGAAAGCGTGGGTTGAAATGTGGAAGAAGGCTAGTTGTGGGAGGTTTAGCTTGATGGTAACTATTATTAGTCCTAGTTGGCTGGATGTAGAGAAGGCAATGATTTTTTGGGTGGTGTTTTATGTGAGGGCAGCATGTGGCAACAAATAGCGTGGATAGGGCTCCTTGGCATAAACATAGGGTGAGGGCTGTTTGATGGAAGATTGGAAGGAAAATTCTTGTCACTACTATGGTACTGGAGTGGGGGCTTCAATAGCAACAGGTAATCATGGGTGGAGGCCAAATTGGGCTGATTTTCCTGTGGCCTCTAGGATAAGGCCTAGTAGTGGAAGGGTTAGTGTCTAAGTTGGGGAGAGGACTTGTTGGTTTTCTCAGGTGTTTGTGGCAGCAGCAAGTCATGCTATGCTTAGAATAAGGCCGATATCTCTGATTCAGCTTGTAGTGCAGCTGTATTGGCTCCTGCTTGGCCTTGTCATCAGCCAGTTAGCAGGAATGATACAATGCCAGCTCCTTCTCAGCCACCAGAAAGTAGAAAGGTTGTTGGCTCTGGTTAAGTTTGAAAAGAACTTTGTGATGTGTGGTTCTTAGGCTATATATCATGTTGCAAACTGGGGGATGCTATGTTATGAACAGGGCAATGAGGAAGAATATTACGGTCTGTTAAAGCTAAGTGGAATTATAAAGTTTATGATAAATTTTCATTCTCAATGTGAGATGGTACTTTCTATGCCTAGTTATATAAATAGCACTATTGGTATGAGGAGGCTCATTAGGAAAGCAGCTCTAACTGTGTGTAATGGTGGTTGGGGAGCTTTGCAGGGTGTTTTTATAGCAGAGGGACTATTGTTATTGTAATGAGTATGGAGGGATTGAGTAATGTTTGTTCTACAACTTTTACTTATATTTGCACCAAGATGGGTGGTTTCTAAGACCAATGGATTGCTATTCTCCTTTAAAACCTCAGTCTCAGATGTGAGAATTAGCAGTTCTTGTTGGTTTAACCTTCCCTCAGCAGGTAAGAAGGGTTTAACATTTCTATTTTTAGAATCACCATCTAATGTTTGCTTTGAAACTATACTTGCTTGGTAGGGTTCAGGAAATGAACTCCAGTTTCGGGATGAGAATTAGTATGGAAATGACGTGGATGGCTATTAGTAGATGTTCTCGGGTTTGAGTTTGGGATGGATATAATTCGGGTGAGTAACATTCCTTGTTGGGCTATTGGTAACATAAAGCATATGAGGCAGTTATTAGGGTTGTGGTTCTGGTTAGTATGATTGTGAAGGAGGATCAGTTGAATAGGGCAATGATGATGGTTAGTTTTGCTGTAAGGTTGGTTGTTGGTGGTTGGGGTATATTGGTTAAGTTGGTTAGTAGTTATCAGGTAACTGTGAGGGGTAGGAGGGGTTGGAGGCCTTGTGTTATGAGAACAATTAGGTTGTGTGTGCATTTGTAGTTTGTGTTAGCTAGGCAGAATAGTATTGTGGAAGTTGGTCTGTGGGAGATTGTGAGGATTATTGCCTCTGAGAATGACCAGTGGCTTTGAATTATGCTTGTGGCAATGACTAAACCTATGTGGAGTAAGGAATGAGTGCTTTTAGGTTGGTTTGGCACAAGCAGGTGGAGCTGATCACTAGTGCTTTTCATAGGATGAGGGTGAGGAATGGGTAGTACAGGTGGTTTGAAAGGGGGCCTGTTAAGAGGGTGATTTGATACTAGCTGTATCCACCTAGTTTTAGGAGGAGGGTGGCAAGTAGCATGGATCCAGCAACTGGGGCTTCTATATGTGCTTTGGGGGAGTCATAAGTGAAGGCTGTACAGGGGCACTTTCACCACGAATGCTGTTAGTAAGGTTATGCTTGATAGGAGGCCTGTTTGTGAGTTGGTGCATGTGGGGTCAGTTAGTTCTAGTATTAAGTGTGTGGTGCCAATTTATGTATGGAAGTGTAAAAGAGTGATTAATAATGGTAGGGAGCTAATGAGGGTGTAGAATAGTAAGTAGATGGCAGCACTTAGGTGTGCTGGTTGATCCTCATTGTGTGATTAGGACTAAAGGTGGGATTAAGGTGACCTGAGATGTATAATAGTGTTCTGTGTTTGAGAATGCTAAGATAATGAATTCCTAGGTTGCAATTAGGATTGTAATGGAGTTTTGGTTTTGTGTTAGTGGCTTCCATTGAAGGTGGTTTTGGCTGGCTATGATTATGAGTGGAAGTAGTCAGCAGGGCAGCACTAGTAAGAGGGATGAGGTTTGGTCACTGCTGCTTCACTGGGTCAGATTTTTGTGTGCTTAGTACATTGGGAATAGTCATTGTAGGCTGAGGGTTGCGATTATGAAGCAGTGTTGGCTCATAGGCATTTTTGAGGGGATAGGAGGGCTATGGGTAAAAGTATGGTTGTTGGAAGGATGATTTTTTAGCATTGTAGGGGATCCAAGTTATGTAGGTAGTCTAAGATGTGGGTTAATATGGAGGCAACTAGTATTGCTAGCCTGGTGCCTGCTTTGCAGGCTGAGGATGTAAGTATGAGTACTGATATTAGGGCTGATGATCACAGAATCTTAGAATGGTCTGGGTTGGAAGGGACCCCAAGGATCCCAGAGTTCCAACCCCCCTGCCACAGGCAGGCCCACCAACCTCCAGGCCTGGATCTACACAAGGTTACCCAGGGCCCCATTCAACTTGGCCTTGAACACCTCCAGGGATGGGGCATCCACCAGCTCTCTGGGCAGCCCGTTCCAGTACCTCACCACTCTCTCTGTAAAAAAACTTCCCCCAAATATCTAATCTAAACCCTCCCTCCTTTAGCTTTATGATGTTTCTGGATTTTCAATGGGCCAGATTAATAGGGCAATGTATATAGATAGTATCATGCTCTCCAAACCTATTAGGGAGATTAGGTGGGTTCAGTGGAATGCTAGTCCTAGGCTGTTTAGTGTGGCAGCTGAGAACATTTCCTTAGATAAGGAGGTAGGCTGGCATATCAGATTGCTGTGTCTGTGTGTCAGAGACATAGTGCTAGGGGGAAGAAGTTTTTTCAGAGGAGGTGCATAACTTGGTCATAGTGGAACCACAGGTAGGAAGCATGAATCTGTCGGAAGCCTGAGGAGATGTTTTGTGCCGAGGCTGTTGGGCATAGTTCTGGGGAGAGAGACTGAGTGAGCTTGGCTTCAGGAATAGGATGATACTTAGTGCATTTATCAATATGATGTTTGTGTACCCAGCTAGGAAAAACAGGGCAAATGGTCCTGTGGAATAATCTATGTTAGTCTGAAACTAGCTTAAATTCTCCTTCTGTAAGGTCAACTGGCATGGGGTTTTTGTCAAGTGTGGAGATGTGTCATATTATTGCAAGGGGTCAGGAGGAAAAGATGAGGTATAGTGGTTCTTGGGTGAAGGCCAAGGTGCTTAAGGTGTAGTTTCCACTTAATATGATTATGGAGAGGCAGGTAATGGCTAATGGTACTTCACAGGAGAAAGTTTGTGCTACTGCTCATAGGGCACAGATTAATGTGTATTTTGAGTTTGGTGCTCACTGAATATGCTTGATATAGCCAGGAGGAAAAGGAAGCCTAAGTTAAGGTCAGGAGGGGGAGGGACTCAGATTGTGATTACTAGGAGTAGAGCTAGGATGGGGGTTATAGTGAAGAGAAACAGAAGTAGATGGGCAAACGGGTTCTTTAATAAATAGCCTTTCTCTCTCTGTGATGGGTTGTAGCAATCTGAATAGGCCTACAGTATGTGGGCCCTTTCAGGCTTGTATTGTAGCCTCAGACTTATTGTTTGACTAATGTTAAGAAAGCCACAGCAATTACAACTGTGGTTATGTAGGATAAAGATATAGTGAGATGGATTAAGATGAGGGGACCAGGTCATCGGGGAAAGGACAAATGGGCTAGGGAGAGAATTTAAACCTCTGGGGAAATGGCTTAAGCTTTTTTTCATTTACCAAGTTCTTCCACTCTAGCTGTACTAGAGTGTATCCCCATTTAGGATGGGGGTTAAGTCCTTTTGGTAATTTAGTTGGGCTCATTACTTGGGAGGGGAGGTGTACATGTCGTATTGGCCTCATTTTTCTGCTCCTGTTGTACTAGGCAAAGTTTGTCATAGATAGAAACCAACCTGGATTGCTCTGGCCTGAACTCAGATCACATAAGACTGTTAATCGTTGAACAAACGAACCCTTAATAGCAGCTGCATCATTAGGATGTCCTGATACAACATTGAGGTCAGAAACCTTTCTGTCGATATACATGGGAAGATCAATTTCACTGATTACCTGTAAGAGACAGTTAAGACCTCATTTAGCCTTTGTATGGGGACGATTGATTGTGCTGCCTTTGTGCAGCTAGGATACTGCAGCCATTAAACCTGGTGTCACTGGGCAGGCATCGCCTTCAATACTTGGCTGGCTGAAGGCTATGTTTTCAGTAAACAGTAGGACCTTTTACAGGTTTTAATCTTTCTGATAGGTGTTCCTAGGTTGGGTTAACAGGGTGGGTTTAATAGTTGGCCTTGTGGGATTTGCAGTCTGTTAATAATGTAATGATGTAAGCTTGCACTTGTGGGGAAGGTAGTTACTTATTCTGTCATTGATTCTATTGTAGGTTGGACTGTTGATGGTAAGGGAGTTGCTCTGTGTTTGGAGTTGAGTATAGAGCTTTGACACACACTGCTTAAAGGCCTACATGCTGGTGTCAGGTGTTTATCTTCTAGAGGACATTGTGTTCTTTTTTAAAGGAGCTGTATCTTATTTAAATTACTCTTGATTTGCTTTGGGTTGGGTAAGTTTAAGCTTCTGTGGAGGTAAATGAAGAGGGAACTTAGATTCATTTCACAGGCAACCAGCTATCCCCCAGCTTGGTTGGCTTTTCACCTTTAATGACAAGTCTTCGATGCTTTGGCAGTGGAGATGGGTTTCCTCAGTAGTAGCTGCTTGTAGGCAGTTTGCTTGGGTTTTGGGATGACAAGTTTTAATTAGTTTTGTTTTGTTGTTCTTGCTAGATCATGATCAAGAGATACAAGGGCTTTGCTGTTAGTTTAGTTTTTATTGCTAGTTCATATTTCCCTTGTGGTTACAAAGATCTCTATCGCACCAATGTCTTTTCTATTGCCTATACTAAAACAGGAAAAATGCTGTAGTTCGGTGAAGTGGGGTTTTAATTGTTTGTGATTGGAGTATAGTTGGGCTGGAGTTAGGCTTCAAGACAATCTGGTGGGTGGCAGGTATCTTTCAAATGTAAGCTGAATACTTTTTTGTTGTAGTACGCTTACCTTGTTATGACATACCTTGTCTTTGTGTGTTAGCTATGGAATTTGTAGCTTGTGAGGAGCATGGACAGGCTGGATTGATGGACCAATGGCATGAGGTTCAACAAAGCCAAGTGTCGGGTCTTGCATTTGGGTCATAATAACCCTGTGCAGCACTACAGGCTTGGGGCAGACTGGCTGGAAAGCTGCCTGGCAGAGGAGGACCTGGGGGTGTTGGTTGACAGCCAGCTGAACGCAAGCCAGCAGTGTGCCCAGGTTGGCAAGAAGGGCAACTGCATTCTGGCCTGTATTAAGAACAGTGTGGTGAGTAGGACTAGGGAAGTGATTGCCCCCCTGGACTCAGCACTGGTGAGTCCCCACCTTGAGTACTGCATTCAGTTTTGGGCCCCTCACAACAGAAAAGATACTGAGGTGCTGGAGTGTGTCCAGAGAAGGGCAATGGGGCGAGTGAGCAGACTGGAGAATAAATGTTATGAGGAGTGGCTGAGGGAACTGGGCTTGTTTAGTCTGGAGAAAAGGAGGTTCAGGGGAGATCTAATTGCTCTCTGCAACTACTTGTAAGGAGGTTGTGGAGAGGTGGGGGCTGGCCTTTTCCCCATGAGGGACACATAATGGGACAAGAGGAAATGGCATCAAGTTATGCCAGTGGAGGTTTAGATTGGATATTAGGAAAAAATTCAGAGAGGGTTATTAGGCATTAGAATGGGCTGTCCAGGGAAATGGTGGAGTCTCCATCCCTGGAGGTATTGAAAAGACAGTTAGATGTGGTGCTGAGGGACACTGTTTAGTAGCAGATGGCAGGTTAGGGTCATGGTTGGACTGGATGATCTAAAGGGCCCCTTCCAACCACGACCATTATGATGGGCAGTCTGGGCCGTCTGGCCATTTATAACACTGCAGGCCTCTGGCTGCCTGGAGACTTCTTCTAACAGTGCAGGGCTCTGTCTGGCCAGCTGGGGCAAGCTCCATTATAACCAGCTGCCAGCTACCCAGAGCCCTACATGGATATAATGGCCAGTCAGGCAGCCAGAGCCCTTACACTATCATAAACAGTCAACATCCAGAGCCCTACACAGCTTGTCCTGGCTGGCCAGACAGAACCCTATTATGTTAGAGGCAGTTGCTTATAACATTATGAGGAGATGCTTGACCTGGTGGGCCATCCAAAGCCCTACACTGCTCACCCCTGCCAGCAAACTAGAGCCCTATGCTATTTGCTCTGGCTAGCTAGCCAAAGCCTTACCCTGTTATTTAGCTGCTAGCCAGAGCCTTACACCAGTATTTAGCGGCTGGCCAGCTGTAGCCCTACACCACTGTCTTGCTGGCTGGGTGTCCTGGTTTTGGTCAGGATGGAGTTAAATTCATTTGTAGCAGCAGATGGAATGCTGTGTTTGGGAGTTAAAATGGGAGTAGTGCTGATAACACCCTGATGTTGTTAATTGCTGTCAGGCAGTCAAGGACTTTCTCAGCTCTTCATGAGAAAGGAGGGGTGAAGCCAGGACAGGTGACCGAGCTGACCAAAGAGAGTATTCCACGCCAGTTACGTCCTGCCCAGGATATCGGGGGGGCTGACGGGAGGAAGGCCGAGGGCGGCTCCGGGACTCGCGGTTCTTGGGGGACGGTCGCGTTCTGGGACGGCTCTGGGTGGCACAGCCTGAGTTGTGTGGTTTGGTGAGAAACTGCATTGTGTATCAACAGCTTCATATATTTCTGCTCTAAAGTCCTGTTAGCATTGTTATATTGTATCTTTCTGCTATTCTAGTAAACTATCCTTATCCCAACCCACGGGCCTCTTAGTTTCTTGGTTTTGGGGTTATTTGCCCCTTCCTTTTCCCTTCCCTTGCCTCTCACCCCTCTTCCCTTGCTCTTTTCCTTTAAGGAGCAGGCAGCTGCATGGATCTTGGCCCTCAGCCGGGGTGAAACCACGACACTGGGGAATAAGTTCTGGAAGTCTGTATGGCTGTCCCGGTCAAGTGGTGAAGGTGTCTGGCTGGTCAGAAGGATCAGGCCATGTAGGGTTCTGGCTGGCTGGCTCTCTGCAGCAAAAGTTGAGGTGTCCAGCTTGCCAGTTAAATGATTATAATGGCATCGGGATTTGCCTGGCTGGCTGGGGCAAGCGGTATAGTAGTCTGGCTTACTGGCCGGTCACCGACTAATGCTGTATGGTTCTGGCTGGCCAATGCCTGCTAAATAACTGTGCAGGGCTGTGGCTGGCTAGCTTCTAGATAAGGCCAGCTGGAACCCTACACTATTATAAAAAGCTGGTTGCCAGCACGAGTCCCATGCTTCTGGCCTGGGCCAGTAAGCCAGAGCCCTAAACTACTTGCCCTGTCCTTCCAGACAGAACCCCAGAACTCTTGCCCTGGAAAACCAGCTGCAGCCCTAAAATGCTTACCCTGGGTATTCAGTCAGATGCTTACACTGTTTTTTAGTGTCAGTCCAGCTAGCTAGATCCCTAGAACACTTGCCTGGTCTTCCTGGCCAGCTGGACCACTACACCATGTCCATGAGCTGGCCAGCTAGAGCCTTAAGCTGTGTGTCCTAGCTGGTCAGACAGTCTCCTATATGCTTGTTTAGAGGACAGACAGCCAAAGCTCTACACCATTACTTAGTGATCAACTAGAAAGCCAGAGTCCTAAAATGCTTGCCCTGGCCAGCCATGGTCTGGCTAGATGTAGCCCTACACTATAATAAACAGTCTGTCAGGGTCCTCAAACACTTGCACCAGCCAGCAAGCCACAGCCCTCTATGACTTGTCTGAGCCCTCTATGACTTGTCTCAGACAGCCAGAGTCTTATAGTGCTTTACCCATCTGGCAAGCTGAAGACAGACCAAATGCCATGGACAGCCAAATAAAGTCCTACATCATTATTTAGTTGCCAGCTGGTCAGTGCCCTATAACCATGTAAAGCACCTAGTTGGTCACCTGGGGCCCTAAAATGCTTGCCCTGGAGTGCCAGCCAGAGCCCTAAATCAGCAGGCTGACCATCCATCCATCCATCCATCCATCCATCCATCCATCCATCCATCCATCCATCCATCCATCCATCCATCCCCCTACATGGTTATTTATAGGCTGGCTGGCTAGCTGGAGCAAGCATTTTGGGCTCTGGGTGGGCATCCAGGGCAAGCATGAATTAGTGGTGTAGGGCTCTGGCTGGCTGTTCACTAAATATCGGTGTTGGGTCTGGCTGGCCAGCCAGGGAAAGAATTTTAGAGGTCTGGTTGGTCAGCTGCTAAATAGCAGTGTAGGATTCTGGCCAGCTAGCCAGAGCCCTAAAACTCTTGCCTCGGCTGGCCAGCCACAGCACTAGACAACTTGCCCCAGCCACTCAGCCAAAGCCCTACACCATTGTTTAGCAGCTGGCCTGCTGGATCCCTACACTGTTAGGTAATGGCCTGCCAGCAAGCTGGAGGCCTACACCGGTCATCCCATTGCCCGGGCTGCCAGAAGTCCTAAACAGTTTGGTCAGGATAGCCAGGCAAATGAACACACACCGTGTGTCCCAAATGACCAACCACAGCCCTACACTGCTGTCTAGTGGCTGGCCAGCCAGAGCCCTATACCACTGTCTCTGTCCAGCCATCCAGGCCCCTGCACCATTACTGAGCATCCAGCCTAATAGATGCCTACACTGTTGTTTAGCTGCCCACTAGCCCTGCCCTATAGCCTTATATAGCAACTGGCTGGCAACCCAGAGCCCTGAAATGCTTGCTGTGGAGAGCCAGTCAAAGCCCTATACTGCTTGTCCTGACTGGCCATCCAGAATCCTACACCCCTTCTTAACAGTCAGCCAGACAGAGCCCTAGCCAGCCAGAGCCCTACACTGCTGGCCCCAGCCAGCCAGCCAGATCCCTGCACTGTTATTTAGCTTCACGCTGGCCAGTGCCCTATATCCTATAGCAGCCGGCCACGGAAGTGTAAGGCTCTGGCTAGGGCAGCATTTTGAAGTTGCTGGCTGGCCACTTGTTTGCTTATAATGGTGTGGGGCTCTCGCTGAGGCAAGCAGTGTAGGGCTATGGCTGGCTTGCTGGGGCAAGAGTTCTGGGGCTCTGGCTGGTGGGACAGGGCAAGGTGTTTTGGGCTTTGGCCAGCTGGTGCAAGAGGTGTAGGGCTCTGGCTTGGTTGCAGGGTATAGTTCTTGTTTGCCAACTGGAGTAAGGGTTAGGGCTCCAGCTCACTGGCTTATGGGTTAACTTTGTTCCAGTTGGCTAGGCCAGAGATAAATACCAGTCTTGCTGGCTGGGGTAGAGACTATGGGTGTCCTGTTTTAGAAAGCACCTGTTTTTGGTGGGTATTGATATCTCTGAAGGCCACTTGATGGTTGCAGGCTGGCAGCAGAGAGTTTGCCTCTTGTCTGAGAGTGGGATTTTTGCTTTTTGGCTGGCTGGGTTGTGATCATATTGCTGGCTAGTCATGTGGACCACAGCTCTTGTTTTCCCTCTTCGTCTGTGACTTGGCTCACTGGCCTGGATAGAGATGCTCTGTCTGTCTGTCTGTCTGGAGGGAGGTGTTTCCACTGGCTTTTGTGATGCACAGGAATAGCTGCTGAATTTAGTGTGACAGAAAACAATTGTGAGAAGGAACAGCAGGGGTCTGGGACTCATGGAGAAGAGAAGTTATTCTTCATTAGTGTTTAGCAGTTGAAGGGGAACATCTGGACCTCAGAAGAGGCACCACCAGGCGGCAGAGTCAGCACAGTCCTGTATGCCTAAGAATACTTCATAGGCCCTCAAGATGATGGAGAGTGCAAAATGTGTCTGTGTGTTATTGCATGATTATGCTCAGTTGTATGTGAACTCCTTGAAAATCCCTTTGGATATGTTTTTTTATGGAGGATGGGTCTCATGATTGGGAAATAAAGATTTTTCCCCTGACCATACTGAAACTGGCCAAAACCCGTACATTGTAGGCACTGTTCTTGCTGTCCTTGGTGTGGTCATCCAGTGTTTATGTAGCAGTGTGATTGAACCCATATCTATGACTAGCTCTGTAATAATAAGGCATTTGGGGCTTTTTCCCAAGCAAATGCAAAGCATTTCACCCCACTCACAGTGGTGCTAAATACAAACTGCGTAGTTTCCAGCAGTTATTCCATATATGGACTCTTCCTCCTGTCATTGTGGGCCAGACTAGGACAGCTATGTGAGAGCACCTGTATGTGACTGGTATGCTTCACCTGGATGGTTGATATCCTCATGTTCTTGTTCATCTCACTTGACAGTGAGGTGATAGGTAAGTGCCAAGCTGAGATGGCAGCACGTCACAGTACCTCTTCCACATCTCTGCTTTTTTGTGGACTTCCCTGGCGGCCTCATAGCTGCTCAGCAGTAGTAGAGCTTGGGGTGAATTCAGAACATTCACCCCTGAGCTATCAGGTGGCAGGGGCAAAGAGGAGAGCACCCATAGCTATGACAAGAGGAAGAAGAGAAAGCGTAAGGGTGACGGCAGCTTCTTAATGAGCAAAAGTCTGAATAAACTTGATCCTGGTTGGTCCTGTTCAGCGTCTGAGAGAGCGAGGAGAGAGGAGCTTGAATGTGAATTATGGGATCTGTGACGAGCACATGGATTATAACTTGTCATGAGTAGGAGCTGAAAACCTCTTTCCAGCTTGTCATTTTACATTTTGGGAAGGTGTGGGACTGCTCTGCTGTGCATTGCAGGGCAGCATAGAGATGGGCTCTCCCAAAGGATGAGACAGGTGTGCACCAGGTGAATGAAATCAAGGTGCTACTGTTGAGTTTTTCTACTTGGGTTACTTTGAGCAGAGGACTTCTGCAGATTAGATCCTCTGTTTGCTCCTGGCTACTGTGCAGAGTCTCTGTCCCTTGAGGATCCTCCCTGCCACTCACTGTTATTCGAACTGTGTTTTTCAGTCAGAACAGCAGCATCTGGTTTGGTGGGCACCAGATAGCCTCAGCATCGCAAAGCAGAAGCAAAGGCTGTGGCAGGAAGTGTGAGACAAGGAGCAGTGGTGTGTGTCTCACCACAGAGGTGTCTGAGGAGCAGGAGACTAGCTGCTGGGAGGTTTCCCAGCTTCCTCTTTGTGCATCAGAGCGGGTATCTGCATGGGTTTTACTTTTATCAATCAGACTGCTAAGGCCACAAGGCAGCAAGCCACTCATCTGTGCTTGCAGGACCTTGGATGTCCCTTGCATCTCTTTCCTGGAGAAAGCTGAAAATATCTGTGGGTGCTCTGAAGAAGAGGTAGCATTCCTGTGAGCCCCTGTTACCAGAGTAACAGAGTGACAGTTCCCCTGAGGGCATCCCGTGAGCTCCAGAAATCCTGGCCCTGAGCATAGCAAGTGTTGGATCCTTCCTTTTCTGGAGGTACTACAGGCTGGAGAAACCATGTGTACCTTGTCTGTAACTAGGCCCAGAGCCTTTCTCTAGCAGTTCATCATCTCAACATGTTTCTGAAATGTGCTTTTTGTAATTTGTGGGTTACTTTGGGTGGCCTTGCCACAGAGATAGTGTCTCTAGTTGAGTCTCTGACATCAGCATTGTTTGGAGACAGGCTAATTCATGGCTGAAGTCAACTTTTAATCTGAGGCAGAGCAGTTTGGGGTTTTTTGTTGGTGGGTTTTGGGGTTTTTTTAATAGTGTCTTTGTACTGGAAGCTGGAAAAAAAACAGTTGGGCACTGTGTCTCCTTCACTCTCTTTTCCCCCTACAGTGGCGTCTGGTTAAACCTCATGTTCTGCAGCTGGTTTGTGGCTGTGGGGTGCCATGTGGGGCTGGATGTGGTCTGAGGGCAGAGAACCAGCCCTGTGGAAGATGGATGGATTGAGCTGAAAGAGGGATTACCTGCAGGTTGTTTCAGAGCCAGAGATATGAGGGCTGAGAATGAAAGTACTCTTCCTTGCTTTCCTCCTGGTTTCCCTTATTCAGCGTCTAGGTGAGAGCTGGTCAGGAGAAATTCCCTGGGTGCAACTTCCTGTGGAAACTGTGGCAAACAGAGTTGGGGAGAAACGTCAGTGCCCTGTGTCTGGCCTGCCCTAAGCCTTGACATGAGACCTGCCTGCTCTGGTCCCCGTGGTAGGGAGGAGCCTCTGGCCTGATGGACATGCTGGTGGACAGCATGGTGCTCATCCATTGAGGTGAGCGGCACGTGTGCTTAGGGTGCAGGTCAGCTTTGAGAATGGGCTGCCCTCTGGAAAATTCTGCCTGCCCACAGCTGCAGCACAGCCTTTTGGTTTCTCTGCCCCTTCAAGACCATGTAAAGCAGCTGCAGCTGGCTGGATATCGCAGATGAGGCTGGCAGGCTCTCTGGTGTGTTGGGTCCGAAGCGGCGGCAGCACCGCTGTGCTGCATCACAAACGTGGGGAGTATGAGTGCTGCAGGGCAGCGTGTTGGACAAGGGCCCACAGAGCAGGGCTCATGGAGAGCACAGAGTAATTGGCAGCCCATGGTTTGGGGTTACCTGGGAATTCCTGCATATATCTGTATTCCCGGTTGTCTGTAGCTGGGAGTCTGGGAGTGTGTGACTTTATTTCCATCTTACAGCTCAGTGGAGTCTAGTCCTTGAGACAAGGGGGCCTTCACCCATAACCAGAGGTCCCGGTCACTGCTCTTGCTAAGCCAGTACAGACTATTTTGTCCAACAGTCGCTTGTTCTGAACACGGCCTACAGGACTACCTTGATTATGCACATCCCATTCCTAAAGAAGTTGTAAACTGGTTGTAGTTTCACAACTGTGATGATAAAGAAAGAAAATGCATGGCAGTCTCTTTATCTCCATGCAAACACACCTTGCTTTAACTTTGCTATTTTTTGCTTGCTATTGCTATTTCTTTGATCAAGAAAGAGTTTGGAGTACAAGCATAGCTCTTTACCTAGTTTTATTTAGCACAGAAATAACTCATATTCTTATGTGTGTTGATCTTCATCAAGTACTTGAGGTCCTGTTGCCCCCACACAGAGCACAGCAGTGTCTCTCAGGCTCACCCTGCCCTGGCCCCAATTCCAAGAGCTGCTTAAAGTGTAGTTAGGAACAACTTCTCATGCATGAATAGCTGTAGGTGTGAATCAGACAGGTAAGCTAACACGGCTGCAGGCCTCTCCCCCTCCCCAGTGCTTCACAGTCCAGGTGTACCTGCCCTGGCAGCTTGTGCTGTAGCTGTGGCCGTGCTGCTCCATTGCAGGGGGATGGAGGGATGGATGGAGGCATCCAGCAGTGCTTTGTGGCCTGGGGCTGGCGCTGGGGCAGGGAGCCCTCAGCAGCAGCACAGAGAGCTGGTTGCATGCTTATTTTCTGTTTCCACGCCTCGAGTGTTTGGCGTTGAGTTCTGCGGCTCCCGTGTGAAGCGAGGCCTGTGCACTTCCCGGCTAACGCTGGGGCACCGTCGCAAGAGTGAAAAATAGGCGCACCGCTCGCGCTTGCTGGCCTATTTAAAGGAAGATGTGCAGAGTTAGTGTGTACAAATTTACCTCATAGCTTACTTCCTGCTTTACTTCCTCAATCAGGTACGTCAGTAGAGCAGGTCTCCCGTGCTCCATCAATGCCTCGTGTCATGTGAGGGATGAATCTCCATTCTCCTTTCATGATGCTGTCAGTGGCTGAAAGGACAAGCTGGCCCTGTGTGCTTGCAGGTCACCACGTATAAAAGATTTGAGTTCGCCCTCCAACTATAGGGTCTTGGTTTGGGTTTTTTTTTTCCTTCTACTCGTGGTTTCTGTGAAGCCCCACAAGGTGTTTTTTGCCTACAATTATAACACAAAACTTTACGTGCCTTTATATAAAAGGGGGAAGTGAATTCTCTGGCTAGTCAAGGGTCTTGTAAGCATTCATTAGCCAATTTGAGAAGTCAGTCTCTAGTCTCATGTAAAAGACTTGTTAATATATGAAATTTGAGAAGGTTTCTCTTAAGAAGGAGCTGGTGATTGATGGCAACAGATTGTGCATGTGCTGTCATCTTTGTCCTGGCTGTGATTTTTCTTTTTATTCCCTCTTTCTTTTTATTTTTTTCTCCCAGCTAGTGAGGATGTGAGGGACAGAAGGAGCCTAATGGAACTTCATATACTGCGTGATGTATGGGGCACTTGCAGTCAGAAATATTGAACTCATAAATGTACTCATTTGCCCTGGAGTTACGGAGAGGGAGACTAAATACAGGACACCGCAATGTCACAGTCCTGCAGAGTCACTTCTGTAAGACCAGAGCCACAGTGGAAAGGCCATATTTTTCCTTGATTTTACTGTGAATCTGTAAATGAGCTCTGTGAGGGTGCTGTCACTGGCTGGAGGAGAAGGTCAGCTTTTGCTGGGCTTGGCTGCACGCTGATGCCTTTTGCACTTTCATTGTTCTTCTCAGATTTGGAACATTTTGGGGTGCGACTTTCAAAGCGACCCTGCATACGCTCCCTGTTCTGTCTTGCATCTCCAGCGCAGCGCTGCAACCTGAAGTTCTACCAGCTTGCCCTTCAAGCATGAAGGTGAAATGAAGTTGAGTGTGCACATCCGAGGCAGATGGCTAGCCCCAGTCTTGCAGGAGTATCTGAGACTTTTTTCTTCATCTCGTTTCAGCAGCACAGGGGGAAATGAAAGCGCTTCTTACTCTAAATACTTTTCTGTCTCCCCCTTCCTCTGTACTGCTGTGAGAGTCTGAAGACTCACTTCACTGCTTTTCTCTGAGAAGGCTATTTCTGTCACATCTTAGATCAATTTATGCCTGTCCTATGCACATACGATAAGGACAGGATGGTGCTATGGTACCTTGAACAAACTTGTAAATTTCGGACACAGAGAGCAGGAGGTGAGATGTAATTGTCATTGCTAAGAAGCCAGAGTGGCCAAACCGCTGGCTCAAAGGTGGAATTACCAACCAGAGCAGAATTGTTTGAAAAATAGTGCCGACCGCAGCCCGAGGGGTTTAGCCATGCAGAAACGCCCGTGTGCGTTTATTGCCACCGGAGCTTCCTTAGCGGGCTGTGTCTGTGTCTGCGTCTGGAGACAGAGCACCAAAGGGTAAGATGCACAGCCTCACCCTGGCCTCCTGTCACAGTCATTCCCCAGGACATCTGCTAAGTGCATCTAAAATAATCCAGATGTTGGCTCTAACGTGACGGCAGGTTACTTCCTCCAGCCAGTGGGACGGCTCCTGCTGCATCGCACATGCCTTGGCACTTGGCGCAAAACACCGCTGTGCTTTGAGCCATCTCAGCGAGTGCCAACGGAGTATCTGGCCCTGTGTAGCCCTGTGGGACAATGGGTTCACAGCGGTGCTTCGAGACGGACTTGTCAGTCTTGTCTCTGGTATCTCCATGCCAAACGAGAGCCAGGGTCGCTTTCAGGTTGCATTCAGTCTAGTTTTGCAATGCAACTGAAGTCCCCATCGCCATTTTTCTTTGCCTGGGGTGGCTGCAAGGAGCCCTTTCCTGCATGGCAGGTACCATTCGGTCACTGGAAGAGCCCTGCAAAGCGCAGGCTGGCAAAAATGCCTTTGGGAAGGGGGAGAGAGCCTTCTCCTACCCCTCCTGCTGGCAGGACTCTCTGTGCACGATTGCCATTGGTATTTCAGGAAATCAGGTGGTCTGTATGTCCAGAGCTTTATCTAACTGGACTGACTTAATCTTTCCTGTCTGGGGATGCTGTACTTGGGTAAACTGGAAAGGAGTGAAAGAAATAGGTGTTTTGCCTGTGCCCAGTCTTGGTGTTAGCATCTTCCTAACCAGGGTGGGCTGTCCGGGAGGTATTTTTGAGTCCTCGCCTCTCAGTCCTATTCTCGCACTTGCAGCTAGCTCCAAGGTGCGGGACTTTGCAAAGCACCCTGTGACTCGCCTTGGTTCAGCCCAAGTTCAGTCACCCAAAACCTTGCAGGTCTATTTTGAAACATTATTCAAGCTGTCCACTGAGGAGTTTCTTTTCTTTTTTTTCCCCCTCACTCTTGCTTCTGACATCATTTCCTGAGCTCTATATTCGCTGAGCTCTGTAGCCAGAACGTCTTCGCAGCATATGATGCAAGGAGCTCTTTAAAATGGATTTCAGCTCTCCTTTTCCTCTGCGGTGCTTGCTGGTGATGGTAACTGTTCATCATGGTAAGTGGGATTTTTCTTTATGAAGTTGGCACAGATGTGCCTAGATGAGCAGGCACCTTAATTTTGCTCCAAGATCTTTTAAGGACTATCGGGTTTGGGGAGACATCAAGTAGCGTAACTGCTAATGCATGAACGGCGCAGTCAGACCCAAGTAAGACAGATTATTGTGTTTAGTAAACGAATGATAGCTAACGATACAGTGCTTTCTCCATCTACTACGGCTGTAAAAGCATTTTGGTGGGGAAGGCAAGGTCCTTGTACGCAGAGCACTGGCTGGAGGGGCTGGAGAGCAGTGAGGTCCCACTCCAGACGCTCGGTGTGACCTTGGAGTAGTCCCCGAACTGCTGTCGCCCTGCTCTTTACCCATCTCTGATTTGCAAACAGCAACTCAATAACGTGCAAGGACACCGGCTCATGTTAAAACTGCGACTCTGCTCTTGGATCTGGAGCAGCTGTGCAGGCAGCAACTGGTTTTGCTACGAGATCCATGGCACTGATGCACCAAGGATTTTTCTTTGCAGGGTCTCACAGCTCTGAGGGGAGGGTGGGGATGGTAGGTGGTCACGTCAAATTTGGGGAGAGAAAAGACAAGCTGCTCAGCCTTTTGTCGCCTTGTGTGCACCACTGCCATGTTATTGGGGGGAAAGCTGGTCTTTATAGAAGGCTTCCCACTCCTCTGATTTTCAATTACTGGTGGCTCCGGGTCTGTCACTAGGGGTGGGTCTGTCCCTCTTATGTCTCACCTGGGCATTTGCCTTTCTGGGAGGCAGCGGAGGGGAGATGGATGGACACGGCGAGCTCGCTGCCCGCGCTCTGTGCCTCTTCTTTCAGGCTCTGTCACCTGCACCGGTGTGCTTAGTGGCGGCTCGGCAGTCTTCTCTGTGGGGATGCAAAGCCTGCAGACCTTCTCCAGAATGAGCAAAAGGGACGCGAGCTGCTCGGCGACTGTCTTAAATGACACTCTGTTGGCCAAGTGCGACAACTCTGCCAGCAGATGCCTGAACCTGGAGAACGGCTCCCTAGTGCTGAAGAGGGTGGAGAAAGAGGATGAAGGAAAATATGAGTTTGTTTTCCAAAATGCCACCAGAACTTTTACACTGGAAGTGTTTGGTAAGTGGCCTCCTTAGCAGCAAACAGGTCTTGAGCTTGTGAGCCTGGCTGGAAGCTGGTGCCTTGAAATTCTCCCTAAGAGACTGCTTGAGCTTGCAGGAGCTGCGTGTGCCTCTGGAACAGCTTTGTAAGCCTCTAGCAGCACCTCAGGCACCAGTAACAATGAGCGTAAACTAAGGGGTGCTTTTTGCATGTGTTGACAGTCTCTCCTGTCTGTTGAGCCTTCCCTGTAGTAGCCGCCTCTGGAAACTGGACCAGACTTGTGTGGTGGTCTGGGTTGAGGACTGCTGGGTTTCCTCCCCTGCTTTGTGCACCTGAGGGAAGGTGCTAAAGGAATCTAGGTATGACTTTCTGATTCTCGGCTGCCCACGAGCAGCTCAGAGGTCAGCATCTTCTGGGTCGGCTGGTCTGAGACCAGTGACAGGTACATTGCCATGCCCGTCTCCCTGCTGTCCTCCCCGTGGCCTCTGGATTGCCACTCTCCTTCATGTGCCTGCTCATCTGTCTGAGGGGTGTGAAGACAGAGATAAAGTTGCTTCAGTATGGGACCCAGCTCAGTGCTTGGCTTAATATGGAGGAAGCTTCAATGGGTTTGCCCCCCTACTGAACAGCGCACCGGATAACCAGAGCAATGGTTGCTGGCTGTCTTCTCCACTGTTGCTTTCACTTACACAAGCTTCTAAGGGTAGATAATGGCACAACAAGGGGGAATGGATTAAAGCTAAAGGAGGGAAGGTTTAGATTAGAAATTAGGGGGAAGCTCTTTACAGAGAGGGTGGTGAGGTGATGGAACAGGCTGCCCAGAGAGGTGGTGGATGCCCCATCCCTGGAGGTGTTCAGGGCCAGGTTGGATGGGGCCCTGGGCAACCTTGTGTAGATCCAGGCCTGGAGGTTGGTGGGCCTGCCTGTGGCAGGAGTGTTGGAACTCTGTGATCCTTGGGGTCCCTTCCAACCCAGACCATTCTATGATTCCATGATTCTAAGAGAAACTGAAGCGTATGAAATTGTAATGAAAACGTCTAAGCAAACTGGTCTCTCAGTGAAGACAAATGAATCCATACACCAGTTGGGCACAAACAGGCAGAACTGCTTCTGGGAGTAGGTCAAAGATGTGACTGCTTGGCATGAAGATGAGAGGCTTAGATTGGAAGTAGGCAAAGGCTGCAGAAGGATCCCAGTTTTAACCTCCATTTCAGTGGATTTAGTTAGGGAATTTTCTCTCGTGTTCTGTTGCCACACATAATTTAGAGAAAAAAATCTGACAGCAAAGATATTCACAGAGACAGTGAATTTTAGCAGATGAGGCCCTAGTTGAAGAAAGTGATTTCTGAGCTTATCTACATGGATGTTTGTGCAGGTGTTCTCAGTGTGACTCTTACTGTCATAAAACCATACCACGTCTCTCTCTAGTCTGCATTTGCAAAGAAGCAAGTAGGTCAGCTGCCTGTAGTAGACTGAAAGAGAAATTTGGGAATATGTAATAAGATTAGCAATTTGTTACTTCATTTTAAATTGTTCTAGTCTGGGTCATCCTGTTTAACTGCAGGTGTCTGGCACTGGTACCGACACTGCGCATTATTTGTACTAGTTCCCCTCTAAAACGGAAGAAGAGGCAGAGTGACAGGAAAAGTACAAACCTCTGGTCAAAGAGAGGGCTGAATCTCCTCTGAGGCCACAGTCATGCACTGATGACTGGGAAAGCCTCTGGCCAGCAGATGCTTTGGGTGTTTCCACGATCCTCTTAGATTGGGGGCTTTTATTTTTACCTTTTTCAACCTCAGTAAGGAAAACGGAAGAGATGCTAGATTTTTGTTGCATCCCCAAAATAGGGACCAAGAGTGGCTAGTGGGGTTGGGTGGGCACTGCCGAGCATTTCAGGGGTGGGTGCAAGCACTGAAGGGTCTGGTTACTTATTTCTGTGCTCCCTGGCTACCAGTCAACGCAGTGGTAGTAAGACCGTTTGTGGTAAGGGAAGCTCCTGTCCAGCTCACGTTCACTGCTGAGTCCGCTCCTCACCTCTCTTTTCCCTCCCTGTTCCTGTTGCCCTGTGCTGTGTGCGACCAGAGCCGGCCATTAGTATCCAGTGCTTCCCTAACGGCACCGGAGACTTGTCCTGCGACGCGAGCAGCAACGAGAGCACCAGCTTTCGGTGGCTGCTGAACGGCACGGCGCTGAGCGCTCCTGAGGCGTGCGTGAAGGACGGTGGGAGGAAGGTTCGCCTGGACAAAACTGTGCCCGGGGAATTTGTGTGTGAGGTTTACCACGGGAGCAGCGTCACGAGGACCAGGCCCATCGCGCTGTCTTGCAACTACGGTGAGTGGCAGCACCTGCAGAGTCTCCCTTCTAGCCTCTCGCAGCAGAAAACTACGGAGTCGGTGCTGTCTGCACGATACCCAACTCCTCTGTCTGCTGGCAGCTGCCTTCCAGGCTTACGACATCCCCCCTTTAGAAAGTGTCCCCTTGACTTCCTTCTCCCTCCTGTGTCTCGGACTGACACAACCTACAGCCAGAGGCAGGCCGAAAGTTTGTTCAGGAGGTCCTTTTACCCAGCTCTGCAGCAAGTTTTCCCACTTCCCAATAAAGGAGACCTCGCAGCCTCCTGTGCACCAGTCCTCTGTGCTGGTTGAAAAACACGAGCTGCTTCCTACTCCGACTGAAATTCATCCATGACCCAGACAACCTTCCAGTCCCTGCTACACCCCTGTAAAAAACACCTCTGCAAGTTCAGCCCTGTTGCTGAGGAGTTTTGTCTTGTCTCTTTTTTCCTTATCTAAGGTAGCTGCACAAAGAGTTACCTGTCTATACAAAAGCTTCTCCATCAGCCCCATGCCATCAGAGGTGGGGTAAAGTCACAAGCCATCTACTTATGAAATGTAGGGGGTCATTTTTCCTCCATGTGCCTGCTCAGATACTTAGTTCAGTGAGAAGGCTGTGATTTTTATCTGTTTGCCAGCTATCCATAAATGCCAAGTACTCTGCTCGAATGAGGCCATAGTTTAACATGACAGAAAATCCAGATCCTAGGACTGATCAAAACTGCCAGAACCTCATGATGCAAAGCACTGGTCTGTGCTGTAAGCTCACATTTATTCAAAAAAAATGAATAAAAATAAATTGCATTAGATAACTTGGGTGTGACTTCACTTGCATCTCCAGTAGAGAAGGTTTTTTGCCTCTCTGACAGCAAAGATGGTCATCAAAACTACATTAGGGTGCCATAGTTTAACCATAAGGTTTTTTACTAATTCAGCTGTAATTTGATCACCTTGGCTACTAGATAAATTGTACTGTGCGATAGCACCTACCATTTTAGAAATGACGTCTGAGACACTCCAGCCCTACAGCAGAAACTGCGTTTTCCTCTGTGGTTGGCATACAGTTGGTGTGAAAGCAGAATGACTGACATACACCCCGTATCATGCACTGGTGTTCAACAGGGATGCTGCCGTGGTCTGTTCACGCCTGATCATGCTGGTGCCGCTGGCCAGTCTGTACCAGTTCTGCATGTGGGTTTGTGGAGCAGTGGTGATCTTAATTTTGTCCAGTTAAATTGGTCAAAGGTTGTTCAGCACTGTCAGGCCTGAGTTAGCTGAGGATGTAAACCAGGGAATGAGGGTGCAAACAGCCACAAGAGTTGTTCAGTCAATCCCTGTGATAAATCACGTGAGTGCTGACACCGTTGCTTATTCTGGGTGGCAGCCCAGTCCCTTGGGTGCGATATCGGTTCCCCATTTCCTCTTGAAAAGCCCACAGGGGAATTTAGAGATGGCTCTGTTGGGGTGGACATGCGCATGAACACGTATTTGGAAAGGTCTGAAAGCAAGAAAGTGGCGGTGATTCTACAAATGCAACTGTGTTGGTAAAAAGTGAAGTTATGGATAGTAGTAAAATGGAAAAAAGTGAGTTCTATTAATTATTAAATATTAATTCATTATTTCTGTGAGTTATTATTTGCTCCAGGCAAGTGGATGGATATAGTTTTTCCACTGTAGATATAAGATCTATGTAAAAGTACTTATTTGTGCAATCTGTTGGCTGATGAGATTAATTTTGAATAATTGTTGGCATAAAACAATTTGGCAGAAATGCTGTAAGCTTCACAGGCACTAAAGGGCCCTCATCACGAACGTCCTCAAGCAGAGAATTCATAAATTAGCAAATCAGTATAGAAAAAAAGATTTCATTAATTTATTACTTGGTTTATTTCTTGTTTATTACCAATTTTTAATACAATATTTAATCTTAAAAAGACCCTTTTAAAAAATGGCGACCTTTTAGGAAAAAATATTCAAGAAGAAATATTTCCAATGTGTATTTATGCCTTTGACAATACTCACTAAGCTTTCAGCAAAAAGGAAATAAAGTTATTAGGGATATGATTTCTAATTTGCTGAAAGTTTAATTTTGAGTGTAGGTATTTTTTAATTTTTTTTCCAACTTGGGAAATATTACTAAAGCGTCTGGAACAAGCACTCCAAAAATACTTTGTGTGTGACTTCACATGAAGGAGCATCTGTCTGCAGGTGTTTTTACTGTTCTGGTGAGCACGTGGACTATGGCAGCATATAGTATGTCCTGGAACGCTCGAAACCCTTCCCCGGTGCTAGAGTGAAGCCTCGGAAGGGGGATACCCAGCAATTTGTGCATTTGGGGTCTTGAAAGCATGCTCCAAACGAGCCTCTGGGATTTCCCCCCAGTGCAGTGCTGTGCAGGCTTGTACGCTGGGGAAAGGAAGCCAGGCGGGATGGCTTGGGCTCACCTAGGGAGCATTAAGGAATGTGTGTAGTAGTGAGAGTTGAGCTGTATGGATGGGGTTGTTTTCTCATGTTGGGAAGAAGTTTTTTCCTACTGACTGCCCCATTGGAGCAAATTGCCTGCCCTAGAGGAGGAGTGAGTCCAGAGGGATCTCTCTCCCTTGCGAGTCTGTGATGCCCTCTACCAGCTTCCTGCTCAGCAGTGGCATATGTGCCCATCCGACCCACCAAAGCAACCCTGAGCAAGGCACTCTGAACTGTGTAATGACTACTGCCTGTTTGTGCTTGGCCATCTGTAGCTGTCGCCTCCTGCCAGGAGTTTTGTGTCATCTCTGCTGGGAAGGGGAATGAAGAAAAGTCCTCCCCCGAGCAGCAGTGAAGCAGGTTTCCTACAGCTCTGGCACCAGTGGCTGGAGGCTCCAGCACCTGAGGAAGTGCAGATTCTGCTCATGCTTGCTTTGAGGTTGGTGTAGTCATCATGTGGCTGCCCTGAAGTGTATCCTCTGGGGCCTGATGCAAGCTCCGAGGGCAGATTCGGCAGCTCTTCTTGTAGCAGAGATCCTGGCTTAGGTCTCCCTCCTCATCTGCCTGTTCTCAGAAAGCTTGTTGAAATGTGTCTTTCAAGCCACCACCTTCCTTGTTAAATTTGATTAAAATTTGAGAATTAACTTAGGCATACTGCAGAGTAGGCAGAAAAAGTGCACACACAGCATAGTTACACAAGCCTCTTCTCCTAGGCAAAAAGTTCCACGCCGTAATTAAACGATGTGACATAACATAGGACGTGTCACAGTTCAGAACAGCAGCCTCTCTGACTCCCCAAAGCAGTAATAATGCCCATGTGCTCTGGTATGTCTGCAGGGCTTCGCCTATTTGAAGAAGTAACTAATAGCTCCCTGTCCTTCCCCTCGCAGGAGACCTGCTGCAGTACCCTTGGTTCATTTACATCCTGGCAGGATGCGCAGGGGGAGCGGTTATCCTGGTCATGGTTGTGTCCTCAGTCGTATACTGCTGCATGAAGAGGAAACACAGGTTCATCCCAGTGCCTTCAGGTGAGCGGTGAACACTGTGGCTCCCAGGCATGAGTCTCACAGGGGGCTGCGTTTGCATGGGCTGGGGTTGAAATAGCCTCAGCATGACCTGCCCCTGGCTTGGTGCTTGCTCGTCTTCCAGCCAGCCCTGCCCTGATGTGGTGGAACAGAAAACTGGTTGCTGCAGCTTGTTGCAGCCAGCAGGGTCTGGAATTACACCTTGCTTTTCTCTTTTTCGCTTCATCCTGGCCTGAGGTGTGCTCCTGGCCGGAAAGAAACATGGCAAAACCTTTTCTATGGCCAAGAAAACTGAGCCGTATTCAAGTCTGATCTTGAGAGGACCTGAAGGCTCCTGGTGGCAGGGCTTTGTCAGCACGGGTTCCTGAGAGCAATCTGTCCGTGTCCAGTGAGGCCACCTCAAGCTGTGACCCTGCCAGCATGGCCAAGCTGGCCTCTGACAGGTTGGCAGTGGCCCTCTGAACTCGGCATCTGTCTGCTCCAGGAATGGAGCCAGGGACACCATGAGGAGGACATGCATGCGTGTGTTGGAGGTCTGGCCTTGCAAAGAATGTGCTGAGGCTGCTGGGATGTGGGATCTTCCCTTCAAGTGTCTGGTTTTTGATTTTACAGAGGAGAAGGATGATGGCCTAACAATGTCCATAGTCTCCAGCGAAGATGTGAAGAGCCCCGCCAACGGAGACCATGTCGAGGCTCAAGCTGCCCAAATCGACTGCCCTCCAAAGCCTGGTGGGTCCAGTGAGTTGTTTTGAGTTGGACAGATGGTCTGTTTAGAAGGATGAAGGACAAAATACATGTGTGGTGGGTTGGCCCTGGCTAAACACCAAGTGCCCACCAAAGCCTCTCTATCACTCCCCCTCCTCACCTTGGACAGGGGAGAGAAAATATAACAAAAGACTCATGGATCGAGATAGAGGGAGAGATCACTCTCCAGTTACAGTCACGGGCAAAACAGACTCAGTTTGGGAAAAATTAATTTATTACCAATCAAATTAGAGTCAAGTAGTGAGAAATAAATCCAAATCTTAAAAACACTTTCCCCCAACTCCTCCCTGGGCTTAACTTTACTCCCAGTTTCCTCTCCCTCTTACCACCCAGCAGCACAGGAGGACGGGGGTGGCAGTCAGTTCATCACATATAGTCTCTGCCGCTCCTTCCACCTCAGGAGGAGGACTCCTCACACCCTTCCTCTGCTCCAGTCTGGGGACCCTCACAGAGGAGACAGTCCTCCATGAACTTTTCCAGTATGAGCCCTTCCCATGGGCTGCAGCTCTTCACAAACTGCTCCAGCGTGTGTCCCTCATGGGGTGCCAAGTACCCCCAGAAAATGTGCTCTGGTGGAGTGGGCTCCTCTCTCCAGGGGCTGCAGAGGAATTTCCTCTCTTGTGCCTGGAGCACTTGTTCCCACCACTTTTTCACTGACCCTTGGTGAGTGCAAAGTTTCTCACATCTTCTTTGTCCTTTCTCTGGCCACAGAAAAGCCAACCCAAAACTGCCACTCGGGTATTTTCTTTTTCTCCTCCTTAACTATGCTTTCCCAGAGGTGCTCCCACTGTTGCCTGGATCTACACAAGGCTGACCAGGGCCCCATCCAACCTGGCCTTGAACACCTCCAGGGACAGGGAATCTACTACCTCTCTGGGCAGCCTGTTCCAGCACCTCACCACTCTTTCTGTAAAAAACTTCCCCCTAATATCTAATCTAAACCTTCCCTCCTTTAGCTTTAGTCCATTCCCCCTTGTCCTGCCATTATCTGCTCTTTTAAAAAGTCAAATCCCCTCCTGCCTATAAGCTCTCTTCAGGTACTGGAAGGCTGCAATGAGGTCATTTATTGGTACCTTACTTGTGCTTTGCTTCTGTGCAGGAGTAGCTCTTGTCCTCACCCAGCTGTGAGATGTAGCAACAGCCATCTCATAAGCATCCCGCAGAGAGTACCACCAGCAGATTGCGGACTGTCTGTTGCAGTGTCTCCTGTGCTAAAATACCCACCTCTCAAAAACTGCAACCCCCATAAACTTATCCATTTTCCTGCAATTTTATCACATACCCCCAGTCGTTAACACTTTATGAGAATCAGCCTTGTTTTTGTAAGCACTCATCTTCAGGACAGCACCCACCAGTATGTAGAGTTGTAGACACAACAAAATACCATCAAAGTCAGAGGGTTGTGTATTTCCTTAAATTGGGAATACAGTCACATTTTCAGAGAAATGAAGAATAAAACCCCCACAGCTTTTAGCACAATGTGGTGGAAAGGGTGCAGTGATTAAAAACCTTCCAGAACTCTGTTCTGTCAGCATGATATTAATACTCCATGTTTTGCATCGCGTTTCCCTGAATTTTGTTTCACTGCCATGAATGGCTGGCAACACCTTCCCTAGTAATGCACCACCATCAGCTGAAGGTAGGTCTGGCAGTGACATGAACTCAAGCAATGTGACATAGGTCATACCCTGGTCTCAGCATCGCTGTCTCCACTTCTGGTGCCCTTCACTGTACAGTGCACAGCCTCTCAGCAGCTCAGCTAAGCCTTGTGTCTAACCTTGGATGCTTCTTTGCCCTGCCTTCAAAATAGTAAGTGCTGCTGGTGAACATAACGCAAGAAAGAAAGGGAAAAAATGCTGTAAGACACTAAGGTGACTGGATAAATATTAATGTATTTAAAACATAAAATCTTTTTTATTTTTTAATTAAGACTTTCCCCATTGTCAGTTTGACTAGCAAAGTATCACCCATTTAAATTCTCTACAAATAAGTAAAAATCTGACACGCCTGTGGACAGTGTTTAGGTAGAGAACATATTAAATGGGTGTTGTTAGGCAGCTTCAGTTACTCAGTGGCCATTCAGTGACTGACCAGATTTGGCTTTGGTATTTCAGTACATTTGGGGCAGTTGAGGCCAGAGAGCTTCAGCACCGAAGTGTCTTACGGAGAAAGCCACCGTGAGCTGCTTAACAAACGAGTAATTACAAAGAAAACTGAAATTTGGTTCGCAGACACCTGGGGAGAGGGGACCAAGTGGGTTAGGCAGCCTGCAGTGTCAAGGACTGGGTCAGGATTTCTGTGGGGGGTGAGCATAATGAGGGCACTTACACACCATTTCCCCCTTCTTTTCTAGACACTGCTCAAGCTGTTGAGTCCCAGCCCCCCGTGGAAGAAAATTTACCAGTGGAAGTAGAGCCTGAGGAAATGCCAGACCCAGGGGTCATAGTTGCTGTGGAAAGCCAGGAAAATGCCTCGGACTGTTTCCCAGACCCAACTGATGACTGATCTGGCATGCTTGCTGTTCTACTCTGTCTTGAAGCCTGTGGCACCTGTCCTTTGCATCCCATAGTCTCCTTGTGTGTAAGAATTGGTCCAGAAGATTTTATCAGGGAACAAAACCCCATGAGGTTTCAGGCCTGCGAACCTCATTTAAAAAAACATATATATAAGAAAAGGCACATGTGTGTCTTCAAGGCCACACTGCTGTGGGCTGGCAGGTTCACTAACAAAAAAATTGGGCAGGTCTTTGATGCTTTTTGCGTGTTAATAGACTTGCAGTTAACCTGTGGAGCCCTCGAGGAGCGCCTGAAATTAGAGGGGCCTATCCCCCTGCTCCCACCCCGCGCCTGGCCCTGTCTTCATCAGCCAGCGGATCCTGTGGGGAACAGGCGTGACGGGTGGGATGAGGTAGCCCGCCAGTTCCAGGACCGAAACAGGGAACTGCCAGAAATTTCCTGAGAAAGCCTCTTCTCAGGAGACTTCAAGGCTCTTCTCACAGGCCCCGAAAAATGCTTGGCGGAGGTTTCAGCTTGGTGTCCATGGTGCCAGGTGTTCATCTGAATCGCTCCGCTGAGCTTCAGGCCCTCTGTGATTCAGCACTTGCTGCTTTCTGTGAGGGGCCAGGAGCGGTGGTGGGGGCTGCTGAGTGCAGGCCCTGGGAGGTGAGGCTGGCTTGCTTACCTTCCGATGCCCTGTCATGGCAGGGGGCTACTGGCTACCTTTCATCAGAGGTTAACTGCTCAGGTTGTCAGCAAGTTAAAACAGCTCTGTCACTATCTTGCTTGCCTGCAGCAGAAGCGTGCCTGGGCCTCAGGTGTGTAATTTTGGCAGAAATGTTGATTATAACACTGAGACTGTTCATCAGCACAAGCATTAGTGCCTGTAGTGTAATGGTTTAGCTATTGCAAGCTGATCAAGCTGGCCATCTGCCTGTGCACGTAGGCTTTTCCAGTGCTGTGTTATTTGCACAGACAGAAGCAATTTACAGGATTTCTTAGGCAATGTCTCGCTGCTGCACACATCCTGTTCTGCTCAGGAGAGGTTTGTGAGCCGAGTGGCTGGGGCAGACCTGCAGGGAAGAAGGACAAGGTGAGGGGAGGGCAAGGACTAGGTCCCAGGCAGCAGGTAATTGAGCCCCTGGCAAAACTGCCAGGGGCTGCAGGGACTACTGCAGGGTGTACTGCCTGAGTAAGGTGTATTTACTATGGAAGTGTGTTTCAGTAGTCAGAATTGAGGCATGTTGGTGTTAAACTAGCCCAGTGGGCTAGGAAGGCACAGTGGAGTTGATATGGTACAGAGCAGGGATGGTACAGACTGGGGCCGAAAGGGACAGGGAGGTATGTGTCGCATTCCGGCCTCTTCCCCTTGTCCTTCTGTCCCTGTTTTATATTGTGCTGACATTGTGCCATGAATCCTTTGGAAATGCATTTACCGTATGCCTTGTAAATGCCAAGCAAGGAGGTCTGCAAGCACCCCAGCAAACTCAAAACCAAGCTGAATGCTTCTCTCCCAGGCGGGGGAGCTGGTGGGACAGCTGCATGCTCACCTAGAAGTCCTCTTTGTCTGCATACATGGCAAAGCTCTGCGTCGGTGACACCCAGCCATAGGTTCTTGTCGTTTCCTTGTCCCGTGACTCCGTTTAGAAGATTTTTGGATCTCGCGTGCTTTGTTGGTGGTGATTCAGCCTGTCTCTGCTTTTTAAGGCTGCCGTAGGGATTGGATTTTCCACGGTAAGAGGGAGATAACAATTCTTTTCCTCGTGGTGCTGCACTATCTCCTTTCAGTACAAACATTCCTCAGAGACCGTGAGTAGGATGACAGAAATGTGATGCTGAGCGTTAGGGTGGCATTTGCCTTACTGGGAGCACAGTGGCAGCAACACTGGGTGGATGGGGGGCCAGCATCATGGAAATTGGGGAGCCCTGTCAGTTTTGCGTCTCTTCTGCGCTTTCTGGCAGAAGCAGGTAGGGGACAGTCGACTCCAGCACATGGTGAACACAGAGGGCTGAGCAGGGCTCTGGGCTGCACAGGAAATGCCAGCATTTCGGGTGCTGAGGGTAACAAAGCTGAACCAGCCTTGTCCTGCTCCAGTTTGCCCCAGTGCCACAATGCTGCTGTCAGCTCCGGGAGGGCCGCGGGTTCCCCGGCAGCTGTGAGTGCTGCTGATGGTGTAACCCCAGGCTGAGAAGGATTTTTCCCATCGAGATGGGACTTTGAGGCTCGGGATGTCTTTACAAGGCAGATGGGCCACGGCTGGTTTTCCGTCCTTCCCCACTGAAGGTGCTGTTCAGCAACAGGGCAAAGGGTTCTGTTACTGTGAGGTCAAAAGAGAAGTCGTGCAGCCTGTGCTCGTCCTTTAACTGTACGTGTTCATACCCAGCTCTTGCTCTTTTTTGGTGGTTGGTTTTCCTCATGATGATTTTATTCCTAATAAAAAGACCTGTTTTCTAACTTGGCTTATACACATTTAAGTTCTGTTCTTTGATGATTGCTTCTTTATGGTTTTCCCCGAAGAAACAGGAAAGTTTTCAGACTTTCACCTGGCTGAATGAAGGAAAGGTGACAAGAAGTTACTGCTGACTAGAGCTGACTGTAGGGGAGTGGGGAACAGATCCCAAAGGCACCTGTTTGTAAGTCCCTGCCGGAGAGGCTGCAGGACAGTGGGCTGTTACTAATCCCTGCTGGGGTGTGTGTGCTAGTGTGCCCGCACATCTGTGCATGCTGGCAGCTCGCCAAACCCCGTTCTCATGCCTCACCTGAACCATGAGCTGCAGGGAAGGGGTGCAGGGAGATGGCCTTGCTTTATCTGGCTTTATCCATCTGTCATTTTTTGTGACACCCCCCCCCCCAAGCTACCCTAGCTGTGAGAGAGGATGTTTGACTGCACAGCTCCTTTAGCAAGGAGGAGGTAACTCTGTCACACTCACCCTTAGACAGGTGGGCCCAGATGGTGGGTAAAACCAGTGTCCTGATGGTTTGTGATCATATCAAAGCCCCTGACGTTACCACAACTGGGTTAGCCCTGAAACAGTGGTGTGACTGGACATGGGTGATGCTGTCCTGCAGCCCAGGAACCCAGCACCCCAAGGGGCCACCCACCTGTATTTGCTGTTTTCCAGCCTGACTATGACTGTGTGTCACCCAGGCAGTAGCCAGAATTCTTTTGGGCCTGTGACCCTTTGACAGAGCAAGTGGTATGGATGCACACAGAGCTATTGGGAATGTGACCAGAAACAAGAGATCCCTGTGCTGCCTCTCCTGGGCTTCTGGTGGCCTTAGTGAGGCTGTGCCCTGACAGGCCTACCCGCTCCAGGCTGCTGAGTGCCAGGGTCCCTCTGGATGCCTCTGGCCTCCTGTGGGAAGCTGGTGCTTTCCAGGGCAGGGGAGCTGCAGGGAGAGCTGCCAGTCACACCACCCTCTCTGGCCACTGGTCCTGGCTGGGGAAGGCAGGCTGTAGGGTAGGGTCTGTCCATCTGCTCATTGAGTGCTAGAGGGACAAGGGGAGTTCTGCTCTGAGGGAAATGTGTATGTTTTGGGATGTGGCTTCTTTCCAGCAGAGACAAAACACCAGTGGTTTATAGTACTGTGGAGAATTTGTATCTGCGTCAGTGTTTCATGGTGGGAAGAGAAAAAATCCCCTCTGCTTGTGGTATATGCCAAGCAACAGATACGTACTCTGCTCATCATGTAATTCATGCAGTTTATGAATATAAAAGGACAGCAAAGAATATTTGACTTAAGACACAGGTGAAAGCAAAAGCAGGCAAGAAACACTGTACAGCAGTGAGCTTAGAAAGGGGAATGATTCTTTTAGATGCTGCTTAGAGCTCAGGATGTACTCATCCCCACAAAATTCTCACGTCAGTAAGGCTTCCTGTCCCAGTGATGAAACAGTTTGGGCTCTGCTTGACAACTTCTACCCCAGGCTGCTGTGCCTGATGTCCCAGTGGCTGTGTACGTAGCCCTTGGCATCCTCCCTCAGAGCCCAGCACAGAGGTACCAGGGCAGGAGCCAGCAGTCTCTGGGGAGTTGGTGGACCAGCCCTTCCTCCCCCCAGCTCTACAGAAACAACAGGGGTGAAGCTGGTTAGTCTGAGAGCACATAGGCAAGCATGAAAACAGGCTAGTTTACAGTACCAAACAAAACATTTGTTGTAAATACTGAAGAGGTGTATGAACAGTGGTCTATGTTGACTTATGAAAATCCTGGTGTAGCTGAAAAAAACCCCTCTCAATTTTAGGCATGTGCATAATAAGTTTGATTGCAATTAATTTGAGGGCAAGCAAACAAGAAGAGTTCAAGTGTAACTCAGCTGTAGGACAGTGTCACTAACAGGTATCCTCTAAACCATTTCCTTGATGTAAGCAAGCAAATTCTGGTGGTGGTTAATGTGTAGGTGTTGCTACCACCAAGCAGGGAGGGGTGAGATGCCCCACGGACTCTTTCTGGGGTAAGCACACAGGACCAGTGACAGAAATGGTCAAGAGCAACAGCAGCACCCATTTCTGTCTGAGGTGGAAGAGGAAGTGAGTGATGTGTGATCGAGGAGGCTTGGAACAGGGTTTGGTATTGCTTGTGCCCTCGGCCAGGCTGCTCAGTGCTTGGGTGCAATCAAACCCTGCGGGTGCAAGGCCAGTGCTGGTGAAGTTCCTCCTGGACATATGCACTGCTGCTCTCTTGTCCTCTGATGTAAAACAGGCTAGGAAACAGCATCATCACCCAGTAGGGAACCTGTGACCTGTGACAACCAGTAACTGCATCCTGTGTGGGTTTTTGTTCACAATGAGCGCTGCATTTCCTTTCTGCACAATTTCATGACTCATCTCTCAGGCACGGGATGTGGCTGGAGAGAGCAGGAGAGTCTTTGCTGAGAGCCTAGAAGGCCCTCAGATGAAGCCTTTCTAAATATTTGTACTTTTCAAGCAAGCAAATGGTGGCAGACATGTTAATTATATTCATTCAAGTTGGATATGATCAGTTAAGAAGTGATGTCTCTGGGCTGTGCAGGACCAGTGGGGAGTGCAGCATCCTTCTGGCTGGCCTCCCTCAAAGGCGCCGGGCTGGCTGGTGGCATAAAGTGGAGCTCTTGGCCAGCTCTGGGTCTGACAGACTCTTCCTCCAACCCTCCTGATCATCAGCAAGCAATGTGGCTGAATCATACTGCTATCTACTATTTATAGGAGCTAAATAAACGGTTTCCTGCCTGTAGGCAATGGATGTTTAGTGATGAGAGTGGGGAGGGTGCAGAGACACCCCACTAAAGTGTTCAAATATGGCTAAGCCCCTCAGGAGCTGGATCACAATTATATTCAAGTAGCATATGAAGAGCAGTTCTGCTTATGCTTGCTGACGCGTGCATCTTCACATGGGGGGGTTCTCTCACCTCTGCCAGGAGGTGGGATTTCAACCCCAAACAACTCCTCATCCCTGGGGTTCCCCCACCCTTGCATCAACCATGAGGGCATGAGGGTCTGGACTTCATCAAATCATTCATTACGCCTACAAGTTTAGGTACTCTACTCTACCCCTCACCTCTCAGCATGCCTACAGATGTGTGCTGGACAGCTGGATTCCTGCCCCAGGAGCTGATGCCATCTTCCTCAGTCTCCACCTGCCTTCAAGCTTTGCTCGGAGAAGGGGTTGTCTGCCAGCACTGTGCCTCCCCTTCTCTTGGGGAGCTGGGTTTGGACCTGCTGGGCTGTGACCAGGGATACCTGATAGCCCAGCTGCAGTGGAGTGATTCATGGGATTTCCCTTTGCTCTTCTTGTGGTCCCTGGGGGGCTGGAGGGGTGGGTGCTTTGAGGATGGGGAACCTCTGCCTCCTGGGAGATGGGAACACTTGGCCTATGCCCATGTGAGTGTGGGTGTTTTGGGGCAGGAGCTGGGTCCTGGGGTGTGGGGAGGCATCTGTAGCTTGTTCATCGTGCCATTGTGCCAAATGCTAACAGTAAGGAAATGTTCCCATCTTTCGGTAGCAAAGGGTGGCTAATGTCAGCTTGTTTGTAATTGATTTATTTTTCTGGTTAGCATAGTCCATGACACATTTAGCCAATATCCATGATAAAATATTGGATGGGGCTGTTGTATAAAGTGTGTATTTCATAGTTATTATTGGAAATGAGGTAAAAAGGCAACACTTAGAGCCTCAGTTCTATGTGGAACTTTTAGAAGTCACCCAAACTGATGGCAACTCCTGACAGTTTTAGTATTGTCTAGCAACACAGAGACTAGATTTGTTACACACCAAGAATTACTTGGAAGCAATTTTCAGTGACTCTTTTGGAATTGCAAATACAGCACATTAAAGAGAATTATTATCTGCTCCCGCATCATATGCAAATGGAATAGAGAAATACAGTTTGGTGGCTACCCTCTTTGGCAGCGTTGCTGTCTCAGGTTTGGTTTATACAAGCTCCTCTTTGAGGGCAAAACATATTTTCCCAGAACTTGGGAGTGAAGCCAAAACTGAGGAGTGTGAAACAGTTTTAAAAGGCCTTTTAAAAATATACTAAAATTCATGTAATGAGACATCTTCAAGAAAACAAAAAAAAATATGAAAGGAAAAGATGATGTGTTGGTCTTTTCGTCAATGTGAAAAGAATTGCAGGAGAGACTTTGAATGCATGGCTTGAAGCAAAGGGCATTAAGAGTTTATGTTGCACTCCTGTGAAAGCTGCTCATCACAGAGCGACAGGCCTCAGAGATTTCTCCTCCGAAACAACAAACCAACCTGTAGTCAGGGGACTCGGGACAGCAGGGATGGGATTCAGTGCTGTGTGTCTGTGGGTGAGTTGGAAACCTGGCAGTCAGTGTCAATTCACCTGGAGCTGGTGACAGAAGCTGGGGTAGGTGAAGGATTTTCCGCGGTGGGATGCAGAGCCTTGGAGCAGGAGGTACCTTGCTGGGTGGGACAGGCTCTGCTCCTGGTGTCTCTGATGTCTCAGGATGAACTGTGGCAGGACCCCAGAGGAGGATGCAGAGAGCAGGGTGACCGCTGCAGAGGATTCAAGAGGAAGAAAGGGCATGGGCTTAAAGACTGAGGATAACGAAGTGATGGTGGGTAATGGCATTTATAGATGCGGTTTCTTCCCTCAAATGGGTGGGGAGGCTGCAGGGGTCTCAAGCAAGGTCTGTCCTCCATCATCCTGCAAAATCTTTAGGCTTTGTAAAGTGGTGTCCCCCAGAAAGCAGCAGTCACTCCTGCTGCCTCCTCACACCTATTCTCCCTGATGTTTGCCTTGAATTCCTGGGATGGGGATGCATTTCTCTCTGGATGGTACATCACACCTCCTCTGAGCCTCCCTGGTGATGCTTCGCCAAGGACTGTGACTCCTCTCTGTCTTGTGAGCCATGAGCAGGGAATGTGCAGTGATGGTTCTGATAGGCCTAAGAATTGTGTTAACACAAATCTTCCCACAGCAGGAGTTTTCTCTCTTTTTTTTGTGTGTCTCCACCCTCTGCCTTCTCCCAGCCATCCTCTAGTCCTAGCTGGCCCTTTCAGGATTTGCCTCCTGACCTGATTTTCTGGTATGGGTTTTGCCAGCTGAGATGGGAGAAGAGTGGAGGGAAGCCAGGGCCCTAGCCAGCTTTTCAGGTGCCCTTGAACACAGGTAAGAACTCACCTGTTCCCTTTCCTTCCTGTGCACAAGCTGGGTCAGGATTTCCCTTGCTGCCATAGGAGGCTGTGGTGGAAGCTATGCACCTGCAGCTTCTGTTTGTACATATTCCTGTCCAGCTGTTGAGGGTTTGGGGTTCCCTTTCTTCTTGTGTTTATAAATATCTTAGACTTGGGATGCAGGGGTAATTGGCCAGCCCGTTTTCAGTGGTCTGTGGGGACAGGACTAGGGGCAATGGCTGTAAGCTGGAGCATAGGAAGTTCCGCACCAACATGCGGAAGAACTTTTTCACAGTGAGGGTGACGGAGCAGTGGAACAGGCTGCCCAGGGAGGTGGTTGAGTCTCCTTCTCTGGAGATATTCAAGTCTTGTCTGGATGCCTATCTGTGTAATGTGAGATAGGGAGCCTGCTTTGGCAGGGGGGTTGGACCCGATGATCTCTTGAGGTCCCTTCCAACCCCTAAGATTCTGTGATTCTGTGATTCTGTGATTCAGGTGATTTCATTTCTGATAAGGAGGGGTTTCCCCCCCCCCCCCCTTACCTTTTGTGGAGAGTTTAAAGCTTTGTTATTTGGCAAATACAAATGCCTGTTTACAGCTTTCTCTGGAGAAGGAGCTGCAGATGGAGAGCCCCTCCTTTGCTGGCGTAGGACTGAACTCTTCCATGAATTTGATACCATCTCTCTTAAAAAAACCCCGATGGTTAAACGGCCTCGGTGCGAGAGGAAAATAGATGCCTGTGTTTATACCAAATTACTAATGCTGCAGAACTTCAAGGAACTTCCAAGGTAACACAAATAACCTCTGCAGTTGTAGTTCCCACGCAGCGCATCCTACCTGTGTGGGCACAAGGCACGCCACGCTAGCTTGCTTTGAGGCTGCCCTGGAAACTGGCAGCTCTGTGGAGTGGTGACTAGGGCTCAGCAATTCTTTACTGAGCTGCCCCTGGGGCAGGAGAGAAATGTAGTCAACAAAAAGCCTGCTCTTCCATGATGGAAACAAAAAGGCGTGGCTGAAAGGAGTGGTGACGCCATCCTGAGACCTTGCTTGTGCCAATAGATGCTCTGAATGGAAAGTCCTTTTAAATGGTGCTTTGTAGACAGGTAGTGGGTGGCCAGGAGTCTGGGTCATGGAAGCATCTGGTTCCATTTGTTGTCCTTCTTTGGACTGGCTGGCTGACCTTAATGAGTCCTTCCATCCTCCTCTGCCTCATTTCCCCATCTCTAAAACTGGGGTGATCATATAGGCCTCCTCTGTAAAACGGATTTAAGCCTTGCAGACACACAGTGGCACCTCACACTTGTGGCATGGCATGGCTGAGAGCTTCGAGACCTCACGGGGTGCTGATGCAGAGGTCTGCCCTGGCTGCAGCAAGTCCTGTAGTGATGTGCCTGCCACTGTTTTGGCAGCCCATGGTGTAAGGAAGGAGAATTTCAAAAGCTGTTATGGAGGATGATGCCTGTCTCATTAACCTTGCTAGCTTGTGAGGTGCTGGTTTCCTTCTACCTCTCAGGAGTGTTACAGAGGGAGCTGGGCCTTATGTAACACCTTGCTAGAAACAGTGTGAAAAGCCACAGCATGCTTCCAAGTCCCCTGGTGCTCAGAGGCATTACACAGAACATTCTCTGCTTGCCTTATTCAGACCTTAAACCCCAGAAGTTCTCAGAAACGCAGTGGCACAGCACCTTAGCCATTGCCCTTCCTGGCTGACAGCAGGAGCTGTGGGCTGCCAGTGTTTTGAAGCGTGGGCAGCTCTGTGCCTGTACTTTGCTGTGGAAAAGGCACGGTCCTCACTGTGGCTGACGTGCCTCCCTCCTGCAGCTGCCTGGTGTTTCCTGTGCCAGTGCGGTGTGATGGCACCAGAGCTGAGAGCGTGGTCAGAACAGGGCTGAGCTTGTTCTGCTGCCCTGCAGCCCCTGCACCCCAAAAGGTGTGTATGGGGGGTCTGCCAGTGCTTTTCAGTCCTGATGGTGGGGCTGGGTCACCCCAGTGAGAAGGAGGGTGCTGCCTGCTCTGGCCAGACCAAGGTCTGGTCCTGGGGTGTCACCTGTGCTCACTCAGGGCTACTGGGGAGAGCAGGGTGTCCTGCTGCACTCCCTAACCACAGTGTGCTGTGTCAAGGATCTTGGCTCCTTTTCCTGACCCGCTTTCTGTCCTCACGTCTTCCCAGCTGGCAGGACTGGATGGGTCAATGCATGTAGGAACAGACAGACATCAGAGAGGCCGAAACACTGTTCACAAGGCACAGGAAACTTGTGGGCCCAGAGAAGAAGCAGGGGAAACTGAGCTGCAAACTTGGGATCCACACTGAGCAGCAAAAGGTCTTGTGCCAAAAGTGTGGGGGACTTGTAGAAAGGCCGTTCGGGGCCCCTCCTAAGAATAAATGCCTGTAGTACTGAAACTTACCTGCTGTTTCTTTGTGCTTAGTCTCCTGGGTCACTCCTCATCCTCCCACCTACCTGTTTCGAACTGTCCCTCACTCCTCTCTAGAGCTGTAACAGTATAACAGAACAAAACATTGTACAGGGCATGAGTTATTCACGCATTTGTTAAGCTGGTGATTTCTGGAGAGTGTCAGATCTTGACTGAGAGATTACTTTGATGGTATTAACAAGAGGTTTTTCCTGGGTATATCTCTAAAACTGGCTGATTTCTATTATCTTCCTTGAGTAGCTGGTCCATCCCCTCTGGTGACAAAGGGATGTATTGTAGTTAATACAGGTCTACACATATTTATCACTGCTAAAAGCCTGGAAAAGGATTTTGTGTTTGTCTGCCATATGTAAGGCAGAAGGACTGCATCATACCAACAAACTTTTGCTTGGACTGCAACATGTTTTGCTGTAGTAGTAATGTCACTGAAATTGTTAGAGTAAGGTACTGAACGTTAGATCCTAAATCTAGGATCATTACAGATGATGGAAACCAGTGCCAGACAAGACTGAAGTGCACTATCTGCAAGAGCAGCTGTCTGAGTTCTGCTCTAGCCTCAGACGTTGTTGTGAACCACAGACTGTCAACTGCTCTGTATGAGGATGTCACAGTGCTTCAGACCAGACTCAGACTGGGCATCCTTTGTGAGGTTTAGGCTGTTGACACAGGCTCACAGGTAGAAAAGAGGAAGATGAGTCTGAGGGAGCAAACGCCTGGGGCTTATGATGTGGTATGACGGACATGACAAGGGAACCATTTATCTTGAAATAATCAGCTAAGGACTGTTCCGAGCGAGTCATAGTTTGACAGCTTCCACCAACCTCTGTTTATAGAAGGATGAAAAAGCCGCTGCAGACAGCCGTTTCAGTGCTGACTATTTTTGGAATATTTCCATCATGTACAGGCAAAACAGTGCTTTCAATTTACATGTAACCTCCGAGACACCAAGTCAGCATCCCTGCCAAACCTTTGGCCAAAGCTTCATTTTGAGTTCATGATTGTTGTCATGTTTGCACTGCTGCATTCGAGCTGGACTTCTTCCTCTCTCGGCTCTGTGTAAGGCAGAGGTGAAGAGGAGGCCCTTCAAATGGCTGAAACTGGGTGTGGAAACCAGCAGTCCCTTGGCATTTCACAGCGCCACGGCAACTCCTCCGGCCAGGGCTGACTTTGCTTCTTCCCCACTCTAGGCTCTGCCCACAGTTCTCCCTCTCCTGCGAAGTTATGCCAAAGGAAAAAGGGAACATGCCATCGTGAAACCCTCAGCTACCATCCAGGGCAACCCAGATGGAGCCCAAGTATTAGCCTTGCAGGCTAAGGTGCAAACTCAGGATTTCTCCCAAGACTAAGGTTAGACTTGTCCAAAGCTTCACCTCCATGTGACACCACCCATCCGGTGTTTCAATCAAGGTCACGTTTGCTCTTCTCCTCACAAACTGTGCTGAACTGAGGGCCTGTCTTTGAGAAATTTAGAGGTACGAATTTTCAATACTCTAGTCGACTTTCATGGTGAGGATCTCAGGTGGTGGTGACTGCAGGATGTCTGACTGTACTTTCAGGGAAGAGTAGTGAATCCCATGCTAATGCCATTTAAAACGACCTAAGCTTCATGCCAGAGGAGATGGTGTGAATTACCAGATGATCTACGAATTCACTCTGGCTTATCACATGCTGACTTTCCTGAGAGGAACACACTCAGTGTATTTGCCCTCTTGCTTTTCTACATCTAATAACATTCCCTTTTCTTTATTAGCCTCAGGCATGAATGTTTATTGGATTATCACTAGGTTGAAGACTTGGAGCCTGGGACAGCTATATACTGTCTCTTGAGATGCTGCCTCCAGATCTGTGGGAGGGAGTCTGTCACCTTTACATGGAAGCGTAAGCACGCTGCTTGCATTCCCTGCGAGGAAGGAAGCTGCTCAGTGCATCGCAACGAACAGAACAGTAACAGAGAGAGCAGGCGACAAAAGCAAGTGTGTATGACTATAGCGCTTTGTGGCTTTTGCAGTAGAAACAATACCACAGAGACAGCAGAGGCCGATAAGAAACACGCCGTGGTCGTGGCTACGTTCAGTCCTCTGCTCCTGCTGTGCATCGGACGTTGGAGACATCCAGCAAGGCAGTGAGCTAACCAGAGGCCGAGCATGCTCAGCCATGGGCTGACAGGCCTGGCAGAAGACAGGCCCAGCACCACCGTACCCCTTCTGTCGGCACCAGGGCTTTCTAGCTGGCTGGTGTGTAGCCCAGCAGTGTTACTTCCTGCATAACGGGTAGGAGAGGGAGGGTGTCTGCAGCGAGCAGAAGGGGTGAGGGCACGGTTATCTGCAGGGCTGGCAGACCTTGCATGGTTCTGTTCAGCACAAGATGGGACAGTGTTTGGGCTGTGGCAGCACATGGGCACAAGCAGTAGCTCTCGCTGTGCCTGTCCCACTCCTCGGGGAGCACTGCTGGTTGGTGCCGGGTGCTGCACTGCCAGTGCTCCCCGCTGTAGATGTTTTTGGGGTGTGCATCCCACACTGCATTGCTGAAGGTCCATGCTGGCCTCCAGAGCTCCTCTGTGGCAGTGGCCTAAAGCTCCTGTGTTTTCCAGAGATGCCCATTTGCCCTCAGACACCCTCTGCTTGCTGCCTTCCCTCTGGGGGAAACAGAGACATTAGTGCAGGTTCTTCCAGTGCTCCCCTCCCAGTAACATCCAGAAAATCCCTTCCTCCTTGTAAAATGGGGATCAAAGCCCAGTCAGGACTATGGCACAACATTGACTTGCTCCTTAAGAGAAGGAAGGTGAAGCTACAAGGATATTGCCGTTTCCACACCTCTCAAATGGCAGGAAGACTGAGGTTAGAGACACGGGCCACTTTCTCATTGTCCAGCTGAGTCTTGTGGCACAGAAGGTTTCTGATGTTGGTTAGAAAAGGGGCTGCTTGGTGGGATAGCCTATGCCAGGGTCTCATGGGGAATCCTTGCTGCAGGTAGATGGTGTGCCCCTTTGCTGGCTTGGCTGCACTTTTTTTATACAGGATCTCTGGGCAAGCTGATTTTGTGCCCACACACCCAAGTACTCAGAAATGCCAAGGCCCAGTGTCGCTTCTGTGATGGACAGGGGACATCAGCTATTGAGCCCTCGCCACCTCTCTCAAGTGCCTCTGCACAGCTCACAGTGAATGCATGTTTTTGAACAGGTCTTTCGTATCCTTTAGGGGTGGTCTCTTGCTCCTGTCTCCCCACTGCCCTAACCGGAAAAAGGATGCCATATTTGATGTGCTGTAACTGGCATGCTGGAGCATAGGGCCTTCCAGTCTGAGTCATTTCAGCTGTGATGTTACATGGGCGTGGGCATCGGGGCATGACAGACCTGATTGGCTGGAAGTAGTGGCCTTCATTACGGATACTGGACAACGGCCTTTTAAGCCTTGTTCTGTGGCTGTGAAGCTTTACCTCTCCCCTCTTGCCCTCATGTGCACACACGCATCTTCCCATCTGTATTTCGACCCCAGTTTCAGCCTGCAGCCCTGCGGCAGGCAGTACCCAGCGAGCAGGCTGGCACCGAGCAGGCTCCGTGTGTGTGTGTGTGTGTGTGTGTGTGTGCAGAGGGTAGCACGGTACCTGCCCCAGTGCATGTGCGATCTGAGCGTGGGGGCAAACAGGCAAAGCGCGGGGCTACGCTGGGCTTTGGGGCATGAGGCGGTGGCTTTGAGGCATTGTAGCCTCAAGGAAGAAGCGAGACACGGTTGAGCAGAGTGCGAGCAGTGGTTTCAACCCAGGGAAAGGGAAATAACAAAGGAAAGAAAAGCAGGTGAGCTCAGAGTTGCTGCTTTCACCCAAAGCCCTGTAGAGACTCGGGCTGGAAGCAGATGTGTCCAAGTGTAGAGACCTTACGTGTCGCTGCCAGTGAGGCTGAGGAGGATGTCCCCACAGTGCCAGAGCTGCCGGCGCTGTCTGCTTGGCTTGGGGAGATGCTCGGGCACAGGAAGCCGTGCCCTTGGCTTGTTTTTCTCCACAGAGGGTACCCGTCAGGCAGAGTAACGACATCTTGCTGCTGTTGCTTCCTCTCTCCTTTTGTGTGTGCATGCTCTGTAAGGAAATGATAAAAAGAAAAAAAAGAAGGAAGAAAAGCTAGGTTTTCCTGCGATGTGAACAGGCAGCATGACTGTGACCTTGGGTGCATTTTATCTCAAGTAACTTTTTCCCCTTTTGTGCAAAAAAGGGTAGTTTTTACCCGCGTCAGTACCAGTTAAAAGACAGCGAAGCCAGAGAGGGAGAGATGTCTTACAAGACTTTCCTATAACATCAAGGAAGAAGGATGACATGAATGAACAAGAAAGGTTTATCTAATATTGTACGTCTCCAGTGCCACAGCTTTTCTTCTGTCTTCCTTCTTGGTCTACATGTGTGATAAAAAGCTGGATGATTTTGGTGGCCACTGTAGCAGAGGGACTGTGTTGGGGATGATACGATTCAAAATCCTCCCCACCACATCTGTTTCATATTGGAATCAGTAATCAAGATTTTATTAGCTTCTGACGTGGTTTTGGACCTAACTCCCATGCTTCCTTCAAGCTTCTTTCCTCAGCATCTTTCCCATACCAACCAGCTTTGAGGCTGGTTTCCAGTAAGACCTGAGGCAGCGTTTTCATCCCCTCCCATGCTCATCCCTCTTTTGCAGCTTGCTTGAACAGCTGCCCATGCCTGCAGAACACATTCTCGCAGCTCTGGCCAGCCCCTCATAGGTCAAGCATTGATATAAAGCTGATCCTGATGGTTTCCAAGGGAAGTGTGTCTCCTTTCTGACATTGTCCAACAGCCATCAGCTACCCACTTCCCACTGGGGGTCCTGGGCTTGCTGTCCCCTTGGTACTGCTAAGGCTATAAGGGGAGCAGGAGTATTCTCATCACCCCCTGCCCCCAAAACCACATCCATCTCACGAGGATGGTGGCACGCGGATCCTGCAGTTTAACTCTTCAGGTGAACATGGAAGAGGACGAGGGCCCTGGCTGGCCCTCCAGCTGGGTGGACAGACCTTGGGAGCATTCCTACATCTCAGTGTGTGCTTGCTTTGTCACTGCACATTATCCCTGTCCTGATAAAACAGCCTGTTGAGAAGTATTTCTGTCCATAGCTTTTGTGCCTGTGCTAGAAACGGGAAGTGCTAGGGTGAGAGCTGGGAGGAGGGGAGGAGGGCACGAGGGCTGTACCGACACATCCCACGACCGCTTGCTCACAGCAGAAAAATCCTCTCACCTGCCAGAAGCTGTCATTAGACAAGGCAACACTGGATTTTTTGACCCTGAAAATGAACTTTAGGAGGATTTTCCTAGTCAAGTGCTTGCTGCTTTTCTTTCCCCATGTAAAATGTGAGTTTTTCTTACAATTTCTTTGCTTTCTTGGGGGCTAGCCTTGTTAAAATTGCATTTTAAACCATTTACAGCTTAGTGGGATGTTACTGATAAGCAACTAGTTCTACTTTCCCAATGAGTGAAGACCTTTGGCTATTATTGTTTGATTTAATTTTTAGCTGGAGGGGGAGGGCAGAACCTGAGTTTCCTTTTCCATTTATAATAATCTGCAAACAGTTTTGGTTTTAAGTTAGTGAGCCTTAATTTGACACATGTATAATGAGAAATGTCAGCATGCAGTTTTCTCTCTGCCCTTGAGGTAACTTGTACTACATTAGAGATCCAGTTCACGGTGCATTATCACATGTAATTTCCTTTTCTTATCAAAGATGAGCAAATCTTTTGAAAGTGCAAATTATATTCTTCCATAAATATTAACAGGAAGAGTGATATATCTCAGTGTCCTTAGTGGAGCTGAGGAAGTCTGAGACGTGAAAACAGCAAGCAAATACATATGTCTTTTATGTTTTGCATACTATTGCTCTCTATTTTTTACAACATTAATCTAAAAAGCTTAATTAAGGTGTTAACTCATAGATTAGAGAAGGTTGTAAGAGAAGGAGGCAATACAATCATGCATGGATTACTTTTTTTCTGTTCATGCCACTACAGATTGTATGTATGGCTGTTTAATGCTTTTCTTTTCCTCCAAACCAAAATTTATAGCTATTTAAAGTTTTTATTTTTTTTAATGTGATGCATAAATATTTTCCCCAGCAGAAATGAAGATTATTCCCTTGAATGGAAAACTTGTTCCAAAGACTTCCTTACTTCTCTAAAGTTACTATGGGAGCATTTAGTTTTAACCCTTCCTTGCAACTGCAGGCGAGGTCTACGCTGCCAGTGCCCTCAGAGCGCGCTGCAGTTCCCAGTTACTGCTGTTCCATTAGCTAAACAGATTTTTAGTCTCGTATACGTAAGATGCTCAGCTTTCTATTAGCAAGAACATGGAGATCAGATAAACATCCACAGATGTGTTTAGGTCACTGGTTCACAAAGATGCCATTAAGTTATCTTTGAAAACTTAGATTTTTTTTTTTTTCTTCCAGAGAGAGGGGAAAAAGAAAAGGGTGATATCTGGTATGCAAAGAAGTCTCATTACTAGCTCTAAATACCTGTGTGTGACTGAGCAGAAACAAGTATTGGAATGCAAATATTTGGGTATAATCTGTAATGCAATCTGTGCAGAGGATAGCTGCTTCCAAGACCGTTTGGTTGAGAACTTAATTTCAGAATATTCATTAGATGTGTCAGATACCTCCCCTTTGACTGGGGGTGAAGTGCCAGGAGCACTTCAGTAGTAATTTTCTTATTGTGCTACAACTATTTTAGTTCTTTGGTTATCTCTAATATTGTTAGCTTCATTAAATAGGAACTGGATTTGGGTTTCCCCTATGTGATGGATTTTATCGTTGTCCTTGATACTGGGAGTGAAGGACTGTAACAAAAATATGCATAAGCATAGTTTTTCTCTCAATTGACAGAAAGGGCTTAAGATATGTAAATTTAGACCAGAATCAGCTCTGTCTGGTGATGTGAAGACAAATCCCCTCCTGCCGATCGGCTGTGTCCTGAAAAATTAAAGAGTGATGAACATAAGAAAATGGTGAACAAAACAAGCTGTGGCTCTGAGTGCACCTTTGGTTATCAGCGGGCTTCTCCCACCCGATGCCTGTGAGCACTTTTCTACCTCCTCCTGCCAATTTTCCCCCTGCCACAGGAGTGGAGGCAGCACCGTATTTGAAGTGACCTCCTGACAAACCTTGGACTTCGAAAGGTCCCGGTTCACTGGAGATGGACCTTGCAAAGGCTGTGGAGCAGCCAGGAGGGGAGAGGGCAGGCCGCCCAGCCCGGAGCACACCCTCTCCACTGCTAGCAATGCGACTGATGTTTATCAGCCTTGGCTTTCCTGAATATGCGCTTCAGTGGCCATGTGAGAAGTACTGCCCGGTCCTGGCAGTACCTTTGGGAACCTGGGACTCGTCAGCAAAGTGGGCCTGCAGAGAGAAAATATGTTTTTGGCCTTTGGGTCTCCCGTGCCCGATCAGTTCACAGGATGCCATTAGCTGTCCATTTTCCCCACCTTACTTGCCCCACTGTGGGTTTACTCCAGCAGGGCCGGGTGCCTGGGATGGGTGAGGAGGGAGCACTGCAAGATGTAGGCACCGTGCCTGCCTCCAGTTCAGTGCCTTATGCCCACTCACTGCTTGACAGGGGCCATCAGCAGCATTATCACTGCCGTCAGTGTCACTGCCGAACCGATCCCACTGCCCAGGACCCCTACCAGTTTGTGTCCTTAGTGTCCGCAGTGATGTTTGCAGCCATGGGCGTGCTGCAGACTGGTCTGTGCCACGTGCAGAACACACTGAAGTGACCTCATTTACTGGAAGCATTAAGTCCACATGCACCCATGAATTTTAGCATCCAGAATCACTCCAAATAAGCCGGTGAGAGCATAATACCAGCTTTTGAAAGCCAGACTCTCAGCTTCCTTGGCCCCCGAATTAAACTGACTGCTGACATTTACCAAAGAAACGATCAAGGAATGCTCTGGAGCAGGGGAAGAAAATAGCATTGGCTAATGAAGAGCAGCAATTGAGAGGGGGTAGCAAGTGACAACCTTTTGGGTCACTGCTGTGTCTTCTGGTGATACACCGACAGGCTGGTTGTGATTCTGGGGTCCCCAATACAAGAAAGACATAGAACTGTTGGAGAGGGTTCAGAGGAGGCCACAAAGGTGATTAGAGGGCTGGAGCACCTCCCCTATGAAGAGAGGCTGATGGAGCTGGGCTTGTTCAGCCTGGAGAAGAGAAGGCTGCGGGGGGACCTCATTGCAGCCTTCCAGTCCCTGAAGGGAGCATACAAACAGGAGGGGAATCAACTTGTTAAAAAGGTAGACAATGTCAGGACAGGGGAGAATGGATTAAAGCTAAAGGAGGGAAGGTTTAGATTAGATATTGGGGGAAGCTCTTTACAGAAAGAGTGGTAAGGAGCTGGAACGGGCTGCCCAGAGAGGTGGTGGATGCCCCGTCCCGGGAGGTGTTCAAGGCCAGGTTGGATGGGGCCCTGGGCAACCTTGTGTAGATCCAGGCCCTGAGGTTGGTGTCCCTGCCTGTGGCAGGGGGGTTGGAACTCTATGATCCTTGGGGTCCCTTCCAACTCAGACCATTCTAAGATTCTGTGATTCTCTTTACAGGTTCCAGCACCAAATGCATTTACAAGGCTGTGAATGACTCAGTTCTTCTCAGCACCCCTGCTGATGCTGGTGGGGACGTGTATCATACCAGATGGCAGAGAGACCAAGCAGAGTTGGTTCAGATAAAAGACAAAAACGTTAAGTACTTTGTGCTGAAGAGCTCCTGTAGGTGTCAGTTACACATGAATGGGACTCTGGAGATAGAGCGTGTGGTGAAAGAGGATAGTGGAAAGTACAAAGTGATGGTTTATGGGAAGGATGGAAGATTTAAGGCAGCAGAAGAAACAATGTTAATCGTTCAAGGTGAGTTTTTGTTCTTCTCACACTATTTGCAGCATAAAACATGCCCTCTGGTCTCCTGCTTCTTTCTGGTTGCCCTCTTTGTCAGCCACCAAGCTTCTACTTGTGCCCAAGCAAGCGCCCATGAGCACATCTGTGTTGGCAGCGGGGTGAGCGCGGTCGGCCTTACTGCAGCTCCGCAGGTGGTGCCAGGACCCCTCAGGCCCTGAGGCGGGGCAGCACCACATGAGTGGGCCTGTGCTGTCAGCAGCACCCTGCTCTCAAAAACCTCTTGTGGGAGCACAGAAACCTATGTGAGGTACACCTGTGGCTGTGGCACTTGTGGTAGTATGTCATAGGCGCTGAGATGTGGCTATTGGTCCCTAGCAATTGCTCCAGCAAGGTGAGCACCTTGTGTGATGCCTCTGCCATCCTCCTGAGGAGAACCCTGTTGGCACTAAATGCCTGTATTTAGGCAACATGATCCCATTCCAGTTTTGCTCTAGCAAAAAAGTAGCCAGCAGCCATCTCTCCTCAGCTACCTCACAATAGGAGTTGAATTTGCAGGGGAAGAGGACTCCTGCTTCCTATCCTTGCATAGCATCACGCAATAAATATGAAGATCAAGCTGTTCAAAGGATGCTTATGCACACATCTGGGGATTTTCACTGCCTAAGGTTCAAAGCATGAAGGCAGCCTCCGTTATTCTGCTGCATCTTGTCCTGAGACACAAGAGCAGCAGCAGCCCAAAGCTTTTGGGGTGAGTAAGGAAGAAAGGGATGGCTCTCCTGCTCTTTTATGGCTGCTGCCGCCTCTCTGGACCACTAAGCTGTCAGATAGTGTGGGGGTTTTTGGCCCCAGAAATAAGATGATTTTACTGCATCCTTCCTCAGCCAGCATGCACAACTCTGCCAGCCTCTTGAGGTAGTGGGCACCAGCTGGCACTACAGAAATGATACCTTGGTGAGGTGGCTGCAGCAGCAGCAAAGAGAGCTGAAATAGCTTCTCTGCAGTGGGAGGCCCCATAGCTAATAGACTGCTGAGTAGCAAGGGTGTCCCACTACTTCAGGAATCATTGCTGGAAACTGTCTACAGGCTCAGGAAATCAGCAGGGCCTGATGCTACTTACTTAGGCTTTAAGGCACTGAGATGTCATTAGGGTTTCCTGGGTTCAATTTCAGGTTAAGGTTGCAACCTAGTTACGTGCTGCATCATTTCATCTACTGCACAGCAGAGGTTGCCTTCCCCCCGAGAGGGGTTTTGGGAATAAAATCTTCCAGGTGCTAGAGTCATTTGCCAGACAGATTGCATTTTGTTACTAGGGTTGGACAGACAGTTGTTTAAAAAAAAGCAAAAAAAAAAAAAAAGAAGGAAAAAGAAAAGCTTAGATGATACCATCACACAGCTCCATCAGCAGAGCCTGGGTGCTGGTGTTTCGCACCCGGGTGGGTGTTCCGCTGAGCGGTAGGTTGCAGCTTGCAGAAGGGGAGTGGCCTTATGGGTGGCTGCAGATATCACAGCCTGAACCCAGGCTGCATTTGCTACAGGCAGCCCTTGCTGTCTCTCCAACTTAAAATGCTTCTAAGTAGAGGTGGCTCTGGTGTGGTTTTGTTGGGGAAAAAGAAAAAAAAAAGGTGGAAATTAATTATTTCCCACCCTGCCCCCCAACTGATGTCCCTGCCTGCATCCCTTAGTTCAGGAAAGCCCTGTGGGCTTTTCTGGCTCTCAGTGCCACCAGTGTCAGAGAGAATGTGGACCAGAAAGGTAGCTGGCTCTTTGTGGGACATCAAAAGCGACAGAAGTCGGTTCTTTCCGCCACAACCTTGCTGAGCGCTGAGGGGTGTCTGTTCTGTGTTTTCTGTTCTGTTCTGGTGGGATTTCATTGCTGTGGCTGCCGTGCTAGCTGCGTGCCTGGGCTAGCACATAAAGCGTTGTAAGGAGCTCTTTTGTCTCAGAGGAAATCTCTCCTGACCACCACAGCCAGATCAGATGCACCTTCGTTTGCACCAAGGTGCTGGGGCCAGCGTTGGAGGGGGCTGGGGCACCAAGTCTCTCCCTCCTCTGAAAACACGACTTCTTCCCCTGCTTGGCTGGATGGCTGTGAGCCAGGCTGAGCCTGTAGGTGCTCCAGCTGTGGTGATGCAGCTCTGCTTGCCAGGACAAGCATGTAGGCTAATAGACTGCATCTTCTTTATTATTCCCATGTTATTTCTGTAGCAGAGGTCTAACGTGCTCTTCTTTCTTCTCTGGTGTCATTAGCTGGTGTTTCTCCCTTACAGCTTGTTGGGGGCTAATTCTCTGTTCTGCTTAACAACAGAGGTTCCCAAAAGGAGACACCATCTCCGATGTGCCTGTCTGTCCCTTCTCTTCTTTTTCAGACCACGTCCCTCAGCCGATCCTCAGCGCTGAATGTGTTAATAAAACTGTATCTGTCAAGTGTGAAGTGAAGCCGAAGAACAAAGATGAAACATTTTTAATAGAACTGATTGTAGATAAAAACAAAAAATTCCAAAAGAATGCAACGAAGTTGGAATTGTACAAACAGCCTTCTGGGACGTTCAGCTGTGTTGTCCACAACAAAGTCAGCAGAAAAATATCTGAAAAAGTAATGAAGTGCTCAGGTAAAAAAAAAAATGAATCTTTTTTTGCTAGAGTCCATGGGCAGACCCACAAAGCCCAACGCAGTTGCATGTCTCTGTAGGACTGGTCCAGGTGCCAGGAGCATCAATAGCTCCCGGTACCCAGCACTGTGAGTCTAAATACTGCCACAGTTATTGGGAATTGATGCTTCTGGGGTAGCTGGGATGTGAGTTACGCTTTCTGGCTGGCATTCCCCAGCCTTGTCACGTCTCCATCCTCCCCATCCTGCTGCTGCCCACCACACTGCTGCCCCTGTGGCATCTCCGGTCTAACACCGGGACACAAGGTGGGCCACGCTCCTCCTGCTCTCCTGTGGCCAGTGGTGTTTTTCCCCTTGCTTAGTGGGGGCTGCTGGAAGATGGTGAGACATTTTTTGTGAGTCATGGGGATTGTGGGGGACAGAGAGGCCCCCAGGGCATACTGCAATGCTGCTTCCACCAGGATGAAGCCTCCTGGGGGAAGCTGCAGGCTGCTGGTGAGATCAAGCTGGTTGAGGGGTGAATGAATGAGACAGTGGTTCTTGCTCATTCTGTCATTTTCTCCTCTCCCAACCCCCTGAATCACTGCTGATTCTTCTTCCAGAAGCTGTCAAGGTATTGTAATAGACTCTAGTGGTGTCAACCATCACTGTGGCAGAACAATGAAGTAAAGGAGACAGTGGAGAGGTGGGCCTGAAAGTGTTTTAATTGCACACAGCAGTCTGCAAAATGCAGAAAGCACTTTCTCCCTCATTTTTATCCTTCTTCATTGCTTTGCACCTAATGGCACTTCCTACAGGTTGACTTCAGTCAACCAGTCCAAGGCTGAAGAGTTGATTTCAGTAAGATAGCATAAAACTACCTAAGCTACCTCAACATAAATTAACAAATTATTTTTGGAAAATATGGCTTGAGATCTTCTCCAAGTATATGAAGCCACAGCATTGTCAGGGGATTTGGTCTTGATTTACATCCTCATGGTGGGGAAATCAGATTATTTTCCTCATATCCATGATCCTGCCTATGAAGGTGGTGGTTGACTACTACCTGTGGATGTGGATGGGTGCTTTCACAAGGGGAAATAAGCTGCTTGAACTCTTCAGCTTGACCTAGAAATCAGGAGGGAAGTTCCAGAGAATTTAGCTGACATTTGGGGCTGCATTACTTATACCACAGATTTTCTTACTCACTTGAAGCATCATCATTCTAAATCACAAACGCAGCAAAAGAACTGAAGGAATTGTATTTTAAATGTGCAGAGTCACGCTGAAAATTATCAGATAGGCAAAAGAAGTCCGTGCTCTTCCTTGTAAAAAATGTGAAAGTTAAAGTAAAAAACAAGGGACAGATTATATTGGTATGATACTGGGCGTGTGTTCAGTTCAAACTTAGTATTTCCAGTTCAGTACTGAGGAAAACGTCTCTGAATTTGCTAATCTTGGTTTCATCCCAGCTACCTGCCAGCCCTTCACTTAAAACACTTGTTTGGTCTCGATTCCTGCTAGAGCTAGTGAAGAGCGGGGGGCTCATGAGAGTTGAGGCAGTATTTCCAGATTCCAGCTATATCTGCCATAGCGAATTTAAGGAAAAACCCAAGTCCCTAGGCCAGCCCACAGTGTGAGAAGGGAGGGAGCAAGCCTTGAGTCTTAGGGGCCTTACTGAAGCAATCCAAGGTCTGCTGTGATTGAAGGGCAAAGAGCTTAAGGCTGGGGTGACCCCTGCTCTTCCACACAGCCCTGGCCTCCTGAAGGATCCTCCCAGTGCCTAAAATGGCCAAAATAGGGTAGTTCTCTGTGGCACGAGTGAACAGCCCCGTTGGTGCTAGCATTGGGAAGGGGCTGGGGCACAGGATGTGGCATGGACTTTGAAACCAGGTGTGAGAGCGTGCTGCTGGATTAGGCCTGTCTAGAGCAGGGCCAACTAGCCCAAACATGCTGACTTCATGAAGAGTAGCTGGCTGAAGCTGGCCATCCTGGGCACGAGCCAGGCAAGCACGGGCCTGCCAGCATTGCTGGTACAGGCAGGCGTTAGCCATCAGCGAGGTGGTTTGATTTCACTCCTCACCCTTGAGAAGTGCTCTCCTTTCACAGAGCAAGTTGGGTGGGAGAGTTTGGGTTTTTTTCTCAAGTTATTAACAGAGAAATAAAATACTTGCCACACTGCTCTTCGAGGTACAAATGCTGGGTTTTTCAGGCACTAAAACCCACCAAAACCCCCTCAGACCTTTTTGTGCAGTGGCAAGACTCGACCAGCTCCACGGCAGAGAAACCATCCCTCGGCTTGCAGTCAAACCTCCTTCCAACCCTGCTGCCCTCCATGCCCTCCTCTGGTCCTGCACTGGAGGCCTGTTACCATGAATTTTGACTTTTAGCAGGCAAGGCATGCTTCACGTGGCCTTCAGGTCACCTGAAGACTTGCCATATAACTGTCACCTTGTGTGAATCTGCCTGGGCTCACCTTTGTGAGAAACGGGCGAGGGAAGGTGCAAAATACACCTTGGTGTAACACTGTCAGATGAAACAGGAGACAAGAGCTACATCACTGAGGGTGCTCATCTTTTTCTTCCACTGGGGAAGCCCAGGCTGACACTGTAGACTTCTCAGCTTTGGTGTCATCACTCTTTGCTCTCTGTGTGTGTGCCCTATGAAAGTTAAGGGTGGTAGCAGCGGTATGGTCCCTTTTGGAGCTTTGTACCCCAAGAAGCCAAGGAAGGTGCACTTCTGCTGGGTTCAGCTCCACAGCACCAGTGCTCGAGCTTGAATGCCAAATGCCAGGAGGAGGTGGCAAAGGAAGGCCAGCACCCAGAAAGCTTTATCTGGCAAAAATAAGGAACACACATAAATTGTTTGCTCACCAGGCAAATGGAACTCTTATTTTGAAACTATGGGGTGTTTGGTTATGTTCCTTTCCTTTTTGCTAATTTTATAATTTGTAGACAGCTAAAAATTTAAGAGGAAGTACTGAAATACTATGAAGCAAGCTAGTCTCTATATTTCCAGTATGACTTTGAAAGTTTATTTTTGTTAGGTGCTGACCACTGCCTGGATGTCTATTGTGCTTAAAAAGGGTCCACTGCTAGAAGGAACAGGGCATTTGTGGTAATTTAAATAGGATGAGCTGGCACACATGAATGCTCTATTTTCAATTTTTGGCAGAACTTGAATCCATCAGGGAGCAATCAGAATTCCCCACAATGAGGATGTGCAACTTTCAGCTGTGTACATCAAAAAGGCAAAGAGTGGGCTCTCTGACTGGCTCTGCCTTTACAGTTAATGGAAGAAAATACCAAATTTATGTAGATGTTGTGTAAGTTATTTCTTTCCTCTAACATTCTCTTTCATTCCCTTAACTAGTCCAGCTGGACTTTTATCTCATCTCAAGCATAGCAGGAGGTGCAATCTTCTTTGTCATCTTTGTGATTTTGCTTATTTATTGTATCAGGAAGAGGAAAGCAAGACGGCTTGAAGGTGTTGGTCGTGGTAAGTGTTTAAGGATTTGCTATTAACAAAAAACTTCCTGTCTCAAGATATTTGGTTTGTTCGTGGGGGGAGATTTGCTCCTCAAAAGCTCTGCCAAAGTCACCATTCATGAGCATCCGTGGGGCTAAAATATACAATTAGATATCCCACGAGCAGATTTTTTTAATTGACTTTATACAGTGAAAAATTAGGGTCCTTGAAATCATTACTGACATTTGGAAGCATTATAGATAATGAGAAGGGGAAAGGGCTCAGCTTTTCTATGAGTTCCCTCAGGCATCTCACAGGATTTGCCCTCTCTATAAAACAATGCCCTTGGAGGCCTGTCAACACTGGAGATCCAACTTGGGTCACTTCAAAGAGTTGAAGTTTTCAGAGTGGGCAGAGATTTCATCTGTTGTCCAAAACTCTTGCTTCTAAGACCACAGGGAAAACTCTGCCAGAATCTTCTCTGAGAGTGGGCTCTCAATCTTGATGGAGAAGTTGCCTTGATTCACAACCCAGGTGTTACTGCTAGTTTGTGTGGACAGAGGATACTGAGCTGCCACTGGAAGAGCTGTCTGTCCTACCCGGAATGGGAGGCTAAAGTAGGAGGGAGGCCACCCTGGCAAGGAGGTGGTCCTGCAGCCAGTGGAGCACCTCAGTCTTGTTTCTGAGTCCAGTCCCCACCCACTGTGTCAGGCAGGCTTCCTGTGTGGTCTCACATAACAGCTAGTCTCTGTGTGAGTCAGGTCTCAAGATACAAAATGGGAGTAAAAGCTCCTTTGTACATCACAATAGAAAGAAACCTCAAAGCAATGCCTGAAGGAAACCTCAGCTGATACCTCAAAGTGTCAGTGGTCAGGCTGACAACATGGATGAGCATGACTAGTCGCACAGCCAGCCAAAGGGAATGCAACCCCACTGCAGCTGAGTGTGTGTAACTTGCAATGGCACTCCTGCTGTCCCTGAAATTAAGACCATGAAGAATAGGTGAGTGCTTTTCCTGTTCTCAGGGAGGTCACCAGGGTGTAGCCACAGGGTGCCATCTCAGAAGGCTTGCCATAGCTTGTGAGCATGGTGCTGGTGTGTTCTTGTCTGAGTGGGATACAGAACTCCCTCAGCTGTGCAGTGATAGCACATCCTCAATTCGTGGGTTTGGATTTAGCAAGAATAAAGATAAAGAAAAGTCTGGGAACAGGAGGACTAATGTACAAGGATGACTAGCCTCCCTGAAACAGTCTGGGCTGTGCTTAAGGCCATTTCAGTGTCCCAAGAGGTGAATCCCTCAATCCCTAGGCTAAGCAGACTGACATTTCAGAAACGATGAGTCAGTGATGAGAAGTCAGACAGCCTGGCTTTACTGGGGAGATTGCTGCTGGCAAAATGGACCACTGGCTTCCAGGTGCCTGGAAGTCCCAGCATGGAGAGTGGCAGAGTGCTTTGATGTTGCTTCCTGGGGTTACCTCTCACTTTCCCTCCAGCAGCCTGCTTCAAAAAAGAGGACGGAGCCGCTCAGGCTCTGTCAGTGGCTGCTGGGACCTCTGCAGCAAAGTCAGTCCCCCCAGCTGAGGGGCGGCAGAGCTGCCCCAAGTGCCCCCCGGGTAGCTTGACCTCAGCCAGGCAGCCAAAAGGCTTTTCAGGTTTGCCCAGCGTGCACAGGGGGAGGTGGCTGTGGCTGCTCCACCGGAATGTCAGGAGCACCTGAGAGTATCAGTGGCCTTCTGGCTACGGCCAATATTTGGCTTTTACTTGTTTGGGCCAAGCAGTTTTCCCTGGCTGCTCGATGTGTGCTTGGAGTTTGAGCGTCTGCCTGATTGCTGGGTCCTTCTGTTGTTGCAGAGGAGGAGCGGAAGATGCAGGCTTGCTGTGTGGACAACGAGATGGTGATGCGGGAGCTCCCTCCGCCGCAGTACAACCCGACCGCGAAGCAGATGCGTGTGCAGCAGCGGCCGCTGCCGCAGCCCCACATGCAGCAGCAGTCACAGCCCCCACGGCCCAGGCCCCGCACTCAGCCACGGACACCAAACCACCCCAGAGAAAGACCCTGAACCTGGGAGGGACGGCGGTCCCTCCGCTCCACCATTTACTGGGAGAAGAAGGTTTCCCATAGTCAAGAAGCCCTCCTGCCCAGACCTGCGTAATGCTCAGCTGCTGAACGACCGCTTTTTGTTGCAGAAAACTAGAGAGAGCCTCAAATGGAGATTGAAGAGACTCGGCAGAGGAGATTCAAGGTGATGGGCACTCATCCCTGTGGCCATTTTTCTTCCAGTGTCTCTGTGTTAGGGTATGGAGCATTGAACCTTGAAACCCATGTCTCTCTGTGGTTCACTTGTTTTTACTGCATCTTTTTGTCTTCGTGCTTTTCGGGTGGATTATGTCAAGAAGAAGCTAAAGCTGTATTGAGACAGCATGGGCCTAAGGATCTTTTACAGGGTTTTGTGATGTGTCTCCTGCCACAAGTCGGGATAGCCCTCTTCTTCAGCATCAAATGCATGACCTTCTGATCAAAAAATAGTTGTATGTAATTAAATGCTTGGCTGAAGCTGAAAGAATTGGTGTAATCTAATGCGGAGAAGAATGTACTAAAAGGAGATGAGAGCACCTTGAAGCACATGTGTGGGAAGAACAAGTGGGGAAGGAGTAAACGTTCCACTTTTCTGTGTTTAGAACAAGAGACCACGGGCCTAACTTGTAGGAAGGGAGAGTTAGGTCAGAATTTGGGGTTGTTGGTTGGTTGGTTTTAGTTTTGGTTTTGGTTTTGGTGTGGTTTGGTTTTGGGTTCTTTTTTTTTTTGCAAATGCACTGAAGTAGATTTCTGGGAGAGGCTCTCCAGCACTGGGTGTTTCAAAGGGCAGATGAGGCACCACCTGAGAGGCATCCTCACCCTGGGAGGGCCAGGGGAACATGCTACGTGGGCTTTCCCCGGACTGATTCGGTTCAGTTTTCTGAGAGCCTTTGCTGGCAAATAAAATGAAACTTTACTCTCAGCATAGGTACTTTTGACTATTTAGACAACTTTTTTTGGTCATAGAAGAGGTCTGGTATCCATTGGCTCATGAAACAAGTATTGCAAACTGACAAGGAGTCTGATTAGTAGCAGCATTACCTCAATTGCCATGGCTTTTCATCACAGGACCTCCTGCTGATGGTGAGGCGCTGTATCCCTTGATTTTGCTGGTAAGCACCTCAGGTATTACAACCAGGTGATAGAGAACTGCTGAGAGATCTCCTTCCCAGAAGGAGGGGTTGGACTGCAGTAACTGTACCTGCATCACCTTCCACGTGCTGGACAAACGCTGCTCACTCCTCTGGTCCTTGGAGATGTTCATAAATGTAACTACCTCTATGGGACAGCTGAGGGGCCGAGAGAGGACAGACCTTCTCAGAGCTGTTTGGGTACACTGTCCCATCTGGTGTAAGTGGCGGTGCAGTTGGAGAAGGAGAACAGTGAGAGCCACAGAGCTCGAGACATCCAGCTACCACATTGTTGTGTTAGGCAGAAGAACATGCAATGCCTCTTTCAGGCTTGTCTATTCTACATATGCCAAGGGGTTTAAAACTGCCATCCTTTGTTTCTGCTTAGAAATGTATTTTTCTCTTAAGGTACTAGGGGAGGGAAGTAACTTTGTTAGGTCTCTGCCTCCTCCAGATCTCAGTCACTTTGCTTGAACTCTGGCAGCAGGCACAGCCCTGGGTGTGCCACTTGCCCTCGCCTTAGCTTCCTGCAGCTTCTTTTAGGGCTTTCACTATTTAAACTGGTGTGTGGTTCATTTCGTAACATGTGCTGTTATCCCTGTTGTGAATGAATAAAGATGAGAGTGGGTGGAGACAACCTCAGTTCACCTCTGTGCTGGTACTTCAGCATCTGGATCTCACTCTGGCACAAAGGAGAGAAGAAAAATGTTTTGGCCCCTGAGCCATGGAAACATGGATGCAGGAGGTGTCACCCTGATCCCCTGAGGTACTGGCTGCCACCTGAGTGCTGGCAGCTGGTGGGCTCAGGGCAGTGTGGGTGAGCACAGCCACCCTGGCTGCCTGTCCTGCACGGCCGGGCCTTTATCGGAGGCCTCTCCAGAGCAAGCGGCTGAGCTAGGACTCCTGTAGGGTTATGAGAGCACTGGTCCTTCCTGGGAGAGAGGGAGGGTTACAGGGACCTGGGATACTCCTGGGAGCCCCTACCTATGAACAGTGGCCTCTGTGCCCTGAGCTTGACAGAGCTGCAGGAATGCTTTGGAGACACTCCTTCCTCCCCTACCGCAGAGGCTCAGTGAGCGTCTGTCATACCTCTGAGATACGCTCCTGGTCTTCCCACCAGCTGTTGCCCTCAGCCCTCCTTTGCCTGGGGCTGGTGCTGGTGGGATGACGCCTGTGGCAGGACCTTGCAGGGGGCATTGGTGCGTGTGTGAGGTGGTGCCAAGGTGACTCTAGCCCAGCACAGAGGTGTGCTTACTCTTCTGGTGAGGGACTGCAGCGCAAGTTGAAGTTGTGCCCCAGATAGAAACAAGAGGGAAGAAGCTTTTCTACTATTGGTCACAAACTGGGTTCAAACCTGCCCTCAAGACAGGGCTCAAGACCACCCTATGAAGCATGGAAGCCTCTGTTGTCTCAGCTTAAGGCCTGTGAGGGCTGAGCATGCCGAAAAGCTGCCCTTGGATCCCCTTCCTAGGGAGTGGCACCCCAAGTAGAGGGCAGGCCACAGGCCACAACAGTGGATATGGGTGAAGTGTGGAGGCCCACATTTCAATCCTGCTATAACCAGGAGATGAGAGAGGCACTCTCAGCCTCTGCACAACTCACCAAGGTCTCTTATGAGGCCCCTAGACCCTTTTCAGCTCCATGTTTCCCTCTTGTGTACTAAGAGGCTCAAAGCTAAGCAAAAAGAACTGAATTTATCTCTGTTGGGTGGATTGGCACCGAAACACAGTCCTCTGTCAAGCAGACCAAAAAAATACTATGAGCACAGAGTACCCTGTTCAACACGAGTTTCATCAGGCAAAGCTAATTTTTGACTGGTGCCTTTTTTTTTTTTTTTGATGGTCACCACTGTTTTTGTGATGTCTCATGTTTGTTCCTGATGTGCTGCACGCTATCTGCACAGACCTGAGTTCCACCTGCCTGCTTCAAAAGTCAGTCATTTTTCTGAATGCATGTCATGGAGCATTCAAATCTTGGGCTTTTATGCTGCAGAGGGTGTTTCAGTTCTGGAAAGTGAACTGACAACGAGACCTAAGAAATAACAGGAAGTGCTCTGCTCTGGTGATACTTGCTGCAACCTTTCTTCTTCTTTCGTAGACAGTGTCATCCACCAGAGCAACACAAGATGAAGCGTTTTTCCCCATCCTTCTTAAGGGGGATGAGACGAGAGGGCTGACATGCTGAGCCGTGCTCTGTAAGGATGCTGGCTTGTCCTCCCAGGTGGGAGAGATGCAGTTAATGCTGCCTGGGTGTTAGGCAGGCATCAGTTTTGCTTGATGATATGCTGCAGGACCAGCACTGAAGGAATGGGAGGAAAGTACAGTCCTGTGGTACAAGCAGGTCTGTGGTCGTGCTGTGGTCCTGGGGAGCTCACCAGTTGTGCAGTCTGAGTAGATGCCCAAAAAAGCAATGGTTGATTGCACAGGAGATACGAATCTTTTACCCTGGTCTTAGTCCACTTAATAGCAGCAGCCCTTGGTGCCCAAACTTGGCCTTTCTAGTAAAGTATCTTACTTACTTGTATCTCTTACTTGTATCTCAGGAAGGCATTAGCCAGGCCAGAGGGAAGCTCTCTGCTTCTGGCACAGGCAGCACTGGAGCCAGTTAAATAATTTCATTTCTAAAATTAAACTTTCAAGCTGTAAAAGGTCAGCTAGGAGACCATGGCCCATTCGAGTGTCTTTCCTGAATGCTTGCCAAAACGGTGCTGTGGGGGAAAAAAGACACTGATTTCATCCTTATTCCACAACAAACCTTCAGGCTGTGAGGCAGAGATAAACCCCAGCTTGGGCTGCGTAGCCTGTCAGCTCCCTTCCCCATTCTGACAGAGCAGGGCATCACCCCCTTGCCATGCCAAAACCTTGCAGAAGGCTTTAGAAATGCCAGCTTTGTCTTTCAAACTGCAGGGCTCCATGAGGTGTGTTACAGGTGACAGGCAGGAGCAGAGCTCTGCTGAGCAGGTGAGGTGCTCCACCTACACTCCTTGCAGCGTGCAGGCTGGCATGGCTGTCCCCTTCCCATCCCCAAACTGGACAATGGTCACCCTGGGCCCTGAGGGACTGAGGGGCTTGTTCATATGCTGTGAGTGATGATGTAAGAGGTCTGGCCTCAGACTTTTGGATACGATCAGCTCCTATTAGCTATCAAGCTTGTGAAATAAGCCTATCTCAGGCTGTGGGAAGAAAGATAAGAGTTATTTGAAGGAGAGCACAGTAAGAGGCCCTGTGGCGGTGACGTAGCCTCCTGGCCTCCTCTCCCACCCTCATCTTGGAGGAGGGATGCCAAATCCCTCCCTCTCTCCCAACAAAGCGCTTCTTCCCTCCCTGCAGGTGGGAGCTTACAGAAGCACCTTCTCCCCTCCTTGCAGCCAGGCATCAGGGGAGGCCATGGGAGTGCTTCCCTCCCTCAGGGGTGCAGCTTTAGCCTTTACACTTGCAAAAGGCTGCCGAAGCAGGGGCAGGGCTGCAGTCGCTGTCCCAGCACAGTTGGGGCTTATTTGCCATATCTGGACACCAAGCAGCATCTGCCAAGAAGGAAGCCGCTCCTGACATGTCTGTCCTGAAAGGCCAGGAAGAAGGAGTCAACACCCTGATTGTCTCCCCTTTGGAGGGGAGGATGTCAGTGAAAGTAAGAAACTGAGCAAAATTTCTTGCCCTTTTTTTGTGGGTTCTGCTGGCAGGGCAGAGGGAAACAACCCCAACCCAGCAAGGATGCAAACCTACATCCCACTCACCAGGCTTTCTTCTCCTCTCTCCTCTGTCCCTACAACAACAGCAAGGAACTGGGTAGAGGGACATTCCCAATGCCCGTGGCAGCACAACACAGCTGCTGCTCCCCTTCACCTTCTACTGGAACTGGGAAGGTGCACAGAGGGGAGCTGTGGGAAGTGTGGAGGAGCTTCATATATTGATATCAGTATGGCATCTGCCAGCTACTGCCTGGATTTTTCCAGCAGGCACTTAGGGCTGAGGGGGAGGACAGGGATGAGCTGAGCTCATGCAGGCAACAAGCCAGGCTTGGTGTATGTAGAATGCTGAACAACAGTGCAGGTGAACGGGGATGGGCAAGCACAGAAATGGTCACTTGAGAAGATGAACTGGCCACCCAGCAAGCAGGATTTGAATCACATCACATTATCTTGCTCGCAATCCTGCGATGGGGCTTCTTTTTCCATCAAGAGCCTCGATCTTTGGGCAAGAGGCCAGCATTGCGTGCCTTGCTGGGCCTCCTGCTTCTCCCTCCTTTTTTAATTCCAGGACTAGCTGCCTTGTGCTCACCTTCTGCAGTGTTTCCCCAGGCAGCACTGCTGCAGCATTACTTTCCATTCTGGCTTTCCTTTCATACAAAACATCCACTCTGGGCAGTTTAATTTTCCTCTTTGGGTGATACCTCAGCACTATACCTATTCAGACGTCAGTCTAAGGACACTGTGCCTACCAAGAGGGAGGAGAGGGGACTTCCAAGGCACCCCTGTGGCTTCAGAGCATGGTTCCTCTTCATCATGTTCACCCCAGGAAGCCGCATGCCAGGTTGTATTGGTGTTGTCAGCCATTGCCATTTGGAGTCAGGGAACTACCCCTGACTCCAAACAGACTGAAGGAGGGTACGTCTGCTTACAGGGGGGCAGGTATTGCTGCCGCCTGCCACGTGAGATGCACGGGCAACGCTGAGTCTCCCAAGTCTCTCTAGGCACACAGCAAGCCTGATCTGTCCAGAGCCCATGGTGCCAGCAGCCCTGCTCTCCCTCCTTCAGCACCTGCATCACTGGAGTAAGCTGGGAGTCTGATGGAAGCGCACGCAGCGGGAAGGAGAGGGCAAAAGCTGGGGCAGATAAATGACTCAGGCGACATTTGGTTCTGCCCACCTGGCCGTCGGCAGCACCAACCTCAACACGGTGCCGGTGCCTTGCGTGCCTTTGTTTTCAACAATACTGTTAGACAGTTTCTGCCTTCAGTGCCTCCAAAATGTAGGTTTTTGAGATCATAGGAAGAGATAACCCCACAACAGAGACACTATCTGCATACTAGCGCCCATTGGTTGCATTTCCCATGCGCTTTCTCTGCCTACATAACAGCAGCAGGCAGCATTTCGGGCTGCTGCCTGCCCTCCCACACAAATACCATCCCCACCCTTCTGGGTGGCGTGGGGCAGGTGAGCGGGCACAGCACAAGGTGCGAGTAGAGATGTGCGTGGCATGGGTGCTGCTAGACCACTGGAGGGGAACAGGCCTGAAACAAAACCCTTAGCAGGCGCCCCAAAACTGTATTTCTAGGTTGACTGCTCCCTGGCTGAACACTGGTGAAATAGGGACAGGTCGGTGTGTTAGGACAAGTAGCCCTTGAAGAGCCTCACGCTGAAATGTAACACCTGCTGGGATGGTCTGAGGCTGCTGGAGTCAAGGCAAGACCCCTCCCTCTGTTAAAGGCAAGGTGAGCTTTCCTGTGAAAGATGGGAATTAGACAAAGGGGTGCTTGTTTGCCAGTGAGTTCCTAGGTAAGGGTGCTCTGGTCTCCAGCTTTTATTCCAGAGAACATGCATGCGCCTCACTTCGGGCTTTTCCCGAAACCTACTGCAGCCCCTTCCCCACCTGGCTGGGTATCCCATAGCCCGCTGTGTTTGCTGGCAGGTTCTCCAGGTGGCCCTGCTGTGCAGAAGCTCGGTCAGCTCCCTGCCCTGGAATGGAGCTCTGTGCCAGGGCTGGGGGCTTGCCCTTACTTGCCAACCCATCATCTCACTCTGGTGGTGGGTTATGTCCCTTGGTGGCTCTCCCTGCCTTCAGCACTAGGCAGATGACAGAATTGTGGAACGGATTCAGTTGGAAAAGGCCTCCAAGATCATCAAGTGATGAGAGAGCAAGTCTGGGAGAGCAAGTCTGCTCCGTAGGCTTGGGGTGCTGTTGTAATGTCCCTGCTCCTATCCCTGCTGGGGACTGGGTCCTGATTTCTCCTCTTGTCTGAGAAGGGAGTACTTGTAGGTATCAGTTCATGCCGGCAACACATTTTTATTACATTCCTGGAGGTCTTACAGCTGTCAAACGCACCACCTGAGGGAGCTGTGTCTCCGGGAATGGCTGTACATCTCTAGGCTGCATGGATGACTGTACAGCTGGAGTCTGTGCCGTGCAAGGGCAACTGCGGGGCCCACCTGCTGCAGACACACCGGGCTCTTGGATCTGAGTTGGCTTCAGTGTGATTTCAGCAGCCAGGGCCAGCGTGAGTGAATGGGAGAATGAGGATGTGGTTCCTATTGCAGGGGAAGTGCCTGTATCTCAAATCCAAACTCAACCAGCAAAACCTCCAGCACACTTTTGCTGAGCTTACAATTTCTGTAGACTCTTTTTCTTTCTGCCATTTTTTAAAAAAGACAATCTTAGCCAAAAACCAAAAACTGGCCACTGCAGAAGAGGAACTGGGTAACAACACTTTTTTAAAAACACTGACAGGAAGAGCTGTGTCTGCACAGCAAGTGACTTGTAGGGTTCTTCAGGCCCTGTAGGGAAAATTAAATGCTGAGTTTTGAAGGAGTTGCTGGGTATCCAAGGTCTTCTGAAGGAAAGTCTGTTTAATTAGGAAAAAGGGGCAGAAATAAATGGTAACCCTCCCTACTCTTTTTCTTTATCGGACATCTCACCTTGCCTAGAAATTCAGGCAGCCCATGGGCAGCCTAATGTCACGCTGCTGAGAACAGCAAGTATGTCCCTGGCTGTTGCTGCCCAAATGCACTCTGTTACCAGGCTCGTTCTTGTCCATCCCACCCCTCTCCTTGTCAACCCTGACAGGAGACAACTTGCCTGGGGTACATTCTAGGGAAAAGAGGCTGGATATATATGTCCCTAAATATCAAATGTTACCTGCAGCAGACCTTTCTGTTGGTGTTGGGAACATCATGTCAGTAAAATTGGGTCAGCTTTAGGAAAGCCACCAAACTGCAGCTCTGAAGAGCCACAGGTTGTGCCGGAATTAGTGGGGATGTCAACAAGTGAGGAGAGGCACTTCAAGATAGGAACTGTAGAAAAAGTAGCTGTGACTCTCCTTTTCCTCAAAGCATCCTTGCCAGAGAAGAACATCTGTGACAGAGCACCTGAGGCGAATGCAGGTGCAATGTCTGATCTAGAGAGAAAAACCTGCGCCACTACTGGCAGGCACCAAAGCAGCTGTCTCAACTGACTCAACATATGTACTCATGTGCTAAGCAGTGAGAACTGTAGGTCTTCTCCCCATCCTGAAGTTTTGAAGGACACGTGCTTCTGAAGCCCTGTTAAGAAATGCTACAGAGGAATGGTTTACAGGCCTTGGTTGATCAGAAGAAAAGCTAAAGCTCTGCTTCTCCAAGGTATTAGAAGAAGATGATGCATCCTTTTGGAAAAAAAAACCAAAACCCAACCATGCTGCAAGAAGGCAGGATGAAAGAAATCATACAGATGGTACTTCTCTGTGGAACAGGTGAGGTTTAGCCCAGCATGCAGACTGCACTGCACACTGCGCTGCAGGCACCAACCCTCTGCAGTCATCTCTCACGTGGGATCCAGCTGCTCTGCCCCTTCTCCCAGCTCAAAGTGTCATGCAGATGCGTGAAGAGCCAGTGGATGGTCTCATGGGACAGTCACATCCTGGAAGCAGAAGCTTGTCTGCAAATAGTATGGCTCCCAGCCAGGAACCCAGTCCACGGATCTCTGCTGTGGGTCTCTTGTCAGCTTCAGCAAGCTGGACACTTAGCTACTGCCACTTCTGGGTCAGCCTTTGGTCAGGTATAACCCAGAGTGGGCCAGGATGGATACCCTACCTAAAACTTACCATCAAAGGCATTCTCTGGGGAGGAATTGTGTGCATGAAACATGGGAGTTTAGTACTATGCCTGTTTTATGCTCAGAGATGCCCCTTTCCAGTGGTCTTGGGCTTTAGTCTTTCCTTTGGGTAGTGAACAGTGTGGCTGGACCTGTGCTGAAGGGGCAGCTCGCCCAAGTGCAGCTCAGGGAACTGATGGCTGCTTGGTCTCTCACTGGAGGAGAAGGGGGAATGTGTGGGGGTGGATACACAATGATGACAAGAGTTTAGGGGCATTTTATCTCAGCACAGCACTTGTCAGCCAGCTTCTGGTGCACACCTCTAGGCAGGGAAGGCGATTTACAGCACGGCCTTACCTAGCAGCTCCTCTGCAAAGCCTTGTTCTGCAGGATCTGGCTCAAGTCCTTGGTCCAGCTGTGCTACCAGCTGTCTCCGGGGCCAAGCGGCGGAGGCAGCAGCAGGTGCCCTGCCTGCTGCATCCTGCTGGTGCCGGTGCGAGCCTGGGGTGCACAAGAACATGCTGGTGCTGTCATCTAGTGGGACAACACAAGCACAGCCCGGCCACGGCTCTGTGCCCTTCCTCCCGTGCCTTTTACTCCTCCCTTGCACTATTTTACATCCCGACTAATAGGCCTGGGAGTATTTTGGGGGCCATAAGGCTCTTCCCTAGAAAGGGCAGTGGAAAACCTGCTGCCAGCTTCATGCACTGTTTTTATCGGGCTTGTCCATCAACAAGCTAGACTTAAAGGGAGCTCCTCCAAACTCATGAACTCAGCTGCCCCCCACGTACCTTCCTTCCCCTAGCAGAGTGTACTTTGGGCCTGCCAAGGAGATCAGCCCAATACACAAGCAGAGAGTCACGGCTGATTCCCCATCGAGTTTAGATCCCCTTTTGTGGGCAAGGGGATCTGAATGGACAAGGCTAGAGACTTCTCTTGAACACCTGATTTCTGTTGTTTGTGTTGGAAACACAGCATCAGTCACTACTGTCTGGTTGTGAGCTCTGCATACAATTGGGTTCAAGTTTTGGTTCCTCCTGCAGCGGCTCAGGCATGTTCTGTCACTTACACAACACGTGACAAACCTCCCCATCAGCTGCCCCGAATGTTCCCGGAGGGTACAGTGAGACGACTTGTCTCCCAGAAGATGAAAAGCAATGTCAGATACTCAGCATTTGGGATGTGTTCAAGGCTGAGGCACAACGGAAGGGCAGAGGTGGGAGTAGGGCCTTGCAGCTCATCTGTCTTTCCCGGCCTCTAATGGCTTTGTTCCATAAATGCCTTCTTGTTCCTCTCACCGCAGAGGGAGTGCTGGAAAATCTGATGCTGCTAATTATGGTGGAGGAACTGGAATGCAAACCACAGCCCAGGCAGGGGGCAACAAGGAACTGAAAGCAGCCTTCCATATAAGAAGCACTGGTGTGGAATTTATTTTTTTGTAAAGATGCAGGGACTTCTTAACCGTATTTTAAATAGATCCTTAGAATGGCCCAGGTTAGAAGGTACCTCAGAGATCACCTAGTCCAACCTGTTGTGGGAAAGGTGAGATTATCTGGCACTCCATCCAGTCGTGTCTTGAAAACCTCTAGCGATGAGGAGTCCATCACGTCCCTGGGAAGGTTTTGCCAATGGTTGATTGTTGTCACTGTAAAAAATGTGTTTCTTAGGTCTAGATGAAACTCTCCCAATGTAATTTGTGCCCATCGCCCCTTGTCCTCTTCATGTGATTCCTGGTGGTTTAGGTTGAAATCCTTCATCTTTCTATCTCTGAAACACTTCTGTTCATGGGTGATGGAGAGTGACCTCAGCAGGTGTCCTGAAGGAAATACAGTTATGAAGGTATGTGTCTCTGTTGGTCCCCTCTCATGCTGTCCTTCTCTATCCTTCCTTCCTATCCTTCTTGTGGTCTTTTTGGGGAAGCACCTACACCTGCAGGTTACAGTTGCTTAAGCACAGTAAGCCTTTGGTTTCTAAAGGACTCCTAGTTTAATTTCTCTTGTTCTCTCCTGCTGTGAAAAACACCGTGTGCCCTGGTTACCTATCCCTGCTCACAGTGCCAACCATGGTGGCTGTAGCTGCCCAGCGGTGCAAGGCTGATGGTGAGTAGAAGCAGGTCCTGGTGAGTTTCCCTTTCCACACAGGGGGATGATACGGGGGTCAAGGAAACAAACAAACAAACAAAAAAACACAGAAAATAAAAAGCCCGAAACACAGTTGTATGGTTTTGGCAAAAGGCAGCAGGGACAGAGCCAGGAACATCTCTACAACTACAGGGGTTCTCTCGGGTGACAAGAGATAGGATGAGAGGGAATGGCTTGAAATTGCACCAGGGGAGATTTAGGTTAGATAACAGGAAGAATTTCTTCACTGAAAGGGTTGTCAGGCACTGGAACAGGCTGCCCAGGGAGGAGGTGGTGGAGTCACCATCCCTGGAGGTATTTAAATGCCACGTAGATGAAGTGCTTAAGGACATGATCTAGAGGTGGGCTAGTCAGGGTTAGGCTGTGGTTGGACTCGATGATCTAAAGGGTCTCTTCCAACCCAGGTGATTTTGTGATTCTATATTCATGTCGGGATCCTCAGGGCACCACCAGGCCCTGCCCAGCCTCCCCCACCCGGCCGCGTCCCAGGACTCTTCCCAGCCCCTCCCCGTCCCCCGGGAGGTGCCCGATGTCCGGGGCTGCCCCCGGTGTCCCCGGCCGTGCCCTGCCGCCCCCCTGCCCGGCCTCCCCGGGGAAGGCCGGCCGGCGTCGGGCGGGAGCGGGGCTCGGTCCTGAACCGAGGAGAAACCCCAGCAAGGCCAGAAGAGGGCACCTGAAAGCAACTGTTGTGTGCAGGGCTGTGCCTGCCGCTGGGCTCTTCCCCTCTTCTCTTTCACTTCCTCCCTTTTCCCTGGCGTTTTCACCTTTGCCGGGAATCGGGTGCTTTGTGGCAGGAAGAGAGCGCGCAGGGCCCGGCCTGCGAGCACCGGGGGGGCCGCGACCCACCCCTTTCCCCCCCCGGCCTGCGGTCAGCCACCGGCCCCATCCCCGCAGCCCCCAGTTGGCTCCCCCTCTCCGCACACATGGCTGTGCCCGCACCCAGCGATGTGCTCAGCTTCAAAACATACCGGCACATGCAACTATATGGAAACCACACAGGGATTAAAACCAGATCTAATTCGGGGCGGGGGGGTGGGAGGGGATGTCCCCCGAAAAGCTCCCTGAAACATGGAGGTTTCAGTGAAATGGCACCTGCCTTCAAACCACAGTGGGGCTGGGTGAAGGGGAAAATAGCTCCTACCCCAGCAAGCCAGAGTGGCGAGCTGCGAGCAGTGCCATCTCTTTTGAGACGCCACTACACGCCGGGCTGCTTCATTATGATGCTGGTTGGATGCTGCTCCTTGAAAAGCCTGGTGTTCCGGAGGGTGAAAACACCGGGCCAGAGATCTTGCACATCAGACTTCAAACCAAAGGAGCCAGGCCTGAGAAATGTAGAGCTCAGCTGTGCTGAGGGGTGGCTGAGTGGAACACCATTATCAGCCAGAGGATAAAGCTCCTGAGGATTGCTTGGTGCTAACGTTGACTTACACAGGCACAGTGCAGCATTCCTGCCACGCTTCCCTTCTGGGAGTATGAGCATCCCATGGTGTTTCCCCATCTCATGTGGGCAGATGCGCACGGCTTTCACCCCCAGCCCCCAAACATGCGCTGTTTCCTCCCCACTTCTCACGGGTGCTTGCAGATTCAAGCATGAAATCTCTACCAACAAATGCTTTTTACATGCTCTGCTGTGTGGCTTTGCCGTATACACTTACGCTCTAATTGCATCACTTCCCTCCGACTCCCTTTCTCAGGTGAGCGCCTCGCTCTCTTAGTCAGCGCGTGCACACGATAAACATTTCATGCTCCATAGCTGGACCCAGATAACCCACATATAACTCACACTTATGTGTCCATCTCCACTTTCTAAGCACTGACCCGTCGACTGCTCCGTGACAAATGCATCCTGCAGGCTGTGTATGTACAGGGACCTTTCCCACATAGCCCATACAACTTCAAGTATAGATACACTTGTTTCCTTTGCCCAGACACACACACACTCTCCCTTCGCCAGAACAGACAAGCCTTTGTTGTTCGGCTGTCTCTGCTCCTCTGGTCTTTCTTTCCTGCCTTGTTTTTGACAATGTTTTCCCTAATTCTTGTCTCTCCTGCTCGTTCAGGCTGTCAGCTAAGCGGCAAGGTGCTGCAGATGAGCCTCTTGAAACCATGTTTGTCCAAGGCCTTTTCCTGGGAAGATGTGTGGCTTGTTGAAACAAGATCCATGTGTGTCGTTGTGTGGTGTGTGTGTATGTGTGTGTCCCTTTGCCCTTAAATGTACAAAATGCAGCATTTTGATGAAACGTTTTTCGCTTGCTGGGATGCTCTGTTCTGCGAGGGCGAGGGACTGAGCTCCTCCCTGGGGAGGTGCAGTATCTCTTCCATTGCTGTTGCACTAGCAAAATCCCTGGTCTCACTAGGACAGGCAGGGAGGCCGTACCCAGCCTGCTTAGGCTTGCCCACGCACCTTGGCCCTGAGTGACGCGCTGCCACCTCATTCCTTTGACGGGGGGTTGCTCATACGCTGGGAGATGAGTCGGCAGCGGAAGCTGGGATGCAGCAAGCAGCAGGGGTGAGTCATGTGGGCACTTGGGCGGCCAGGAGGGGATTTTGGGGTGGCTGGTTGGCATCAGCAAAGGCTTGCAGATTTCAGGAGGGCACAGCTCATGGTAGGGTGTCCCTGTTGCTGGAGTGGGGGCAGGCAGCAAGGTTGTGTCGTGCTGCAGCATCAGGGAAAAGCAGGCAGTGAGGGTGTCTCTTTACCCCCCCATGCTGAGGGCTCGGTGCTGCTCTCCAGCCATTCCTGGGGAGGCTCCTCGCACCTCACTGTTGCCTGGTTTGCCCAGAGCTCTCAAGGACCACCCTTGTTGGGACTTAATGCAAGGGGGGTTTGCCGCCACTGCTGCTGCCCCTGCCTTGGGCTGTCCCAGTGCTAAGGCGATACCCATCAATAGGAGCTGTGCCAAGCATCCGTCCCTCTTCTCTGCCTACAATGCATCCATGTTTTGTGGGAGACTACAGAAGCAGGACAAATGGATGAGAGCTCAGCTGAAAGGGACGTGGTGTGGTGTGGGAGGGAGCCCTGCCTTTGAGGGTGCAACTTAAACTCCACTGGGGAGGCACAGCCAGGCTCTGCAGTGCCCCTGAGGGCAGTAGCACCCTGCTCTGGTCAGCCTCGAGAGTACTGACACTGGTGGCAGACCCTTGGATGAAATACACAGAGACACCTCACTGAGAAGCTGCCCTCCACTGGCTTATCCTGGAAGTGCTGTGCCAGCAGCCCTCTTAATGCTGAATCCATTATCCCTCCCCTACTGGTCTCAGTCTCTGGGTGTCTCAGTGGGGTTAGAGTCCTAAACTGGGCATTCTTCACTTATCTGCCCGTTCTTACTTATTCTCTTCTGTTTGGAATAGACATGAGTCAGGAAGCAACACCCAGAAGCTCTACTGCCTGTCCTGCATAGTCTTCTCAGGACAGCCGGCCTCCTCTGAGCAGTGACCCTGGTGCTACTTCCACTTGCTTCCCTCTTTTCATCCCATCACCGCAACCTTGAGGTGAGCCACAACAGTTGTATTTGTGTCTAACAGAGATGGGTTTTGTGTAAGATGTTTTGTTTTTCAGTGAGGTGTCTCATCTGCTCAGCCAAGAGACGGCAGCTGGTACTGCTGTGGCGGGGAGCATCTCGTGCTCGTTTTGCTCCACCTCTCCATGTGCCTCTTGCACAGGGTTCCCAGCCAAGCCCATGGATGGGCCAAACGTATCTTGTGTAGAGCAATGGCTCCAGCTCCCCATCCCCAGTGGCTCACTGACCTGGAGGCCTCTGGGCATAAATAAAGTGCAGTGTTAGTGGAAAATCGGTTCAGCCCCCAGAAGGTCCTTAGGAAACATGTGAGGCCAGATGGAGCCAGCTCCTTTGCGTGGGAAGGTGAGAGGTTAGCCCAGATGATGTGGAGGACAAAGAGGAGCCAGAGCTGGAGGAGCACACATTATTTGTCTTGTGGCTGAGATGAGTGGCTTGGGCTGGATGTGGGTGAAATGGCACTCAGCCACGTTTTGAGGAGTGACCTCCAAGGCAAGCTGAAAAAGTCGTGTGCATCATTTCTTGTGAAAAGGATGTTGGAAACCCCACGGCCCTGATAGTGTAGTGTATTTCTATTTGTAGCCATTAGCTGGGTCTTTGCACAAGCTTACTGAGTCTCCACTCCCCTCCCCCCCAATTCTGTCTTAACAGTGAAAGGAACAAACCCAGTAAGGAGGCAGTCACAACTCCTCCCTTTGCTTCTGGACTGACATTTCACGATAGATAAGCATCCAGGCTACAGAAGGAAAGAAAATCTCTGCTCCCTGAGGAGGTCATTCAGGTCAAACAGGTTGTTTCAAACATAAACTGTGTGTTGTGGCCTGGGCTGGATGTGAATACAGACACTGTGCAACGCATGTGCTAAGCAGGGTGATTTGTTGGCACTGATGGGGAGGCCGCAGCTCTATTGCCTCCTTATGAAATCCATCTGGGCTCTGCGTCTGTGTGTGTGTTGGGTGCAGTCTGGACTCACTCACTGAAAGCCCTCCCTCCACCACTGTTAGAATCAAAGCAGAGGGTGAGGCCGCATCCTCTTTGTGAAGTGAGTTGAAATGGTCCAGTTTTCCCTCAGAAGTTTCTGGGTGACCAGCCGCGTTACTGTAGCTGGAGCTGTGTCTCCACGGGGATGTTGGTTTTTCAAGCTGAAGCTGAGAACAATTCTCTCAAAGAGGCACTGAGGATAAAGTGATTATGCTGGAAGGAGAAGTGTTGTTGCTTGAGGGGTGCTTTGGCTCAGACCTCCTTCCTCAAAACTGGAGAACTCTAGGATCAAAGCTTAATTTAGACTGGAAGGGGCCCTGCTGGAGGCCGTCTAGTCCAAGACCAAATGAACCCCCAAATGAAGCTGGCAGGCCATGAGGCATCATCATTGTGTTGCTGAGCAGAGAAAATGTGGAAATAACCCTTGGCTTTTTGGGATTCACCAGGACTTTTGTGGTAATAAAGTAGGAGGGGTCAGAGGTATGGCCTGGCTGTGGATCACATCCAGATCTTTGTGTGCCCATGTCACCCCCCTAGACAGTCAGTGCTGGCCCGAGCACGACCCCTCACTCCATCATGGTAACGCTGCTGTCTTTGCCATTCCCTGCAGTATCTGGCTGGGAGAGCGTGCTCCGTGCCCGTCACCGTGGTTGTGCTCTCCTTGCTTCTGCTGGGTAAATAACAACCTCTTTCCTCCACAGTGGCTGCATGTCAGCACTCCAAAGGAACTGCAAGGGCTGCGTGACACACTCTGTTGACTCCCACAATAAAAGGATGGCAGGAATGTGATGTGCAGGGCAGGCACATGCCGACCCAGATGCAGCGCAGCTGGGAGAAGGCCAGGTGGTAGTTTTGCCTTGCTGCTGCTGCTCTCTTCTCCTGACAGCGACTTACGCGCCTCTCTCCCATCCTTTTGCAGCCAGGGGAAGAAAGGAAGGTGCTTAGAAACCCACCTCTTTAAAAAGTGAGTGTTCCTGCTAGCTAGAGACAGTCATGCCCTGTCATACCCTTGTTAGGAGGTGTATCTTGTCACGCAGAAGGTTAGCACATCCAGTGTTTCTGCTCTCTGCATCTTTAAGCACGTGCTCCTGGGGGCCCAGAGCCTTCCCCGGACCTCCCAGGTTTGCATGAGTTTGCAACTGTGCTTCCTGCTACTGGTTGGTCTGGACGTACAAAGAGAACAAATGTTGGATGTTATTTAGCACTTCAGTCAGGTCGTGCTGCAGCCAGCAAGCACCATGGCTCGTAATGGGGAACATATGGGATCTCACGCAAACGCCCTCACTCGCTCCGTCCTCGTTTCCCTGCCTGTATAATGGGAATAACGGCTCGGCACCTCAAAGGAGGGTTGTGGGGTTTGCTTAACAAGTTGAGATTTGCGTGCTGCTCACAGACCTTCATCCAGAAGGGGTGACTGACAGGAGGGTGCTGTGGTTTTAACTGCAGGAGCGCTGGTGGTCCGTCTCCTTCCCTTGCACTTGACGGGAAGGAGAAGCTGGGTGGCCTGTCTGAGGGGCAGGCAGTGGTCCATGGGGCACTCAGTGTGCTCAGTGGCCGCTGCCCACACAGGGACCTCTGAGGGTCCCGCTCTACCACACGGGGACACAGCGGAGTGACCTGCCTGTGTCCATCTTGCACGATGGCCACCCTGCAGCCCTTGAGGCCATGGTACCTGAGGTGGGATCAGTCCCACTCGGGGTGTCAGACAGTTTCTCCATCCCTATCGCCCCATAGCCATCTGAGTCTGTTCCTCACTGCTGGCCTAGAAAACCAGTACCCGCCTATGCAGCTGTCCTCGCACACGTGCTCTACGTTAAATGCTGGCTCCAAGAAGAAAAGGTCTCCTCAGATAAGTATATTTTCCCAGATAGTAACATAAAATAAAAGTCAAGGGACTATTTTTTTTCCTTCTTCACCTCTCTTTTTTTTTTGTTTGTTTGTTTTCATAAGCAGGCTTTTTATTTTGCTTTCAATGAAGGCAGCACTTTATCTTAGTGCTGTTTTCAAAAAAATCATTTTCCTTTTCCATACTGACCTTTCTGGGGCAGATGAAAGGAACAGCCTTCAGAGAAGAGAGCTGGGTAAAACAGAAACTCCTCCTCATTCTCCTCATCCAGGACACCTCCTCCTTGCTTCCTCCATCCAGGAGGACATTGGCTTTGTTCTGTCAGAGACATCCCCCCCACTTTCCTCCCCCAAGTTGGTTGATATTTTCTTGGTCTACTTGCATCCTACTCAATATAACAAACACATGTGACAAATTTCAGGCTCAAGACCTTTCAAGAGTAAAAGTCTGGGCTCCTATAATCCGGGAGGTCCTCTCCAATCTTCTGCAGCAGGGGCTGTGGTGGGTCCTCCTGGTGCCCAAAGCCAGGGTGGATGAGAAGCAGGGTGGCTAAGCTGCACCGTGACCAGGGGCATTTGTCTTTTGTCAGGGTGACACTGTAACACCCAACATTTTGGTGTGGCCTGAAAACCTGGAAGTGCAAGCACGCAGCACAAAGAAGTTGTTCCCAAGACCTGACTGCTGCTCCCTAGCCAGGGAAACCAAATGGCTGGGAGAGCTCTTGGGGCCAACAGTGCCAAAGAGGGTCCCTGGCAGCTCCCCCTGAGGCAGGGATTGGGCTGGCACCACTGCAGGGTCAGGGATTCATCTAGCAATCCTGTGTGGTAGCTGGTGAAAATCTGTCAAAGCTGAGATGCGCTGAGCAAACCAACCAACTCGCCAGTAAATGAAATGGCATTTTTCCAGAGAAATTTTTTGCTCAGCAGAAACTGTGCGGCTGCATCTGATACGGACTCTGTAAGCGGCCATTAGCCTGCGGTGGATGAGAGCAATATAATTGAATTTAAGGAAAAGGTTTAGGAGAGAAAAAAACTTTTCCTTCTGCATAGTTTCCCAGAAACTCTTTTTTTTTTTTTCTTTCCCTTTTTCTTTTTCCCCCCTCCAGTTGACAGCTGAAAATGCCAAGAGGTTGCAGTTAATTCATGGAGACAAAAATAAGAACCAAGGGAGGGCAAACGAGAAGGAAAACCAGGGATGTCCATCTTCACTAGAGCTGTGCGCGTGTAGCAATAAACGGTCACAAATGTGCTTGTGAATAAAACATGCAGACTCTCCTCCTTTAGCGATTGTGACCCATTTTATTCCCAAACACTCTGCAGAAGAAAAGAAATCTTCTACCCACAAAGATGTTCACGAAAGCAAGCCATCTTTCAGAGTAATGTGCATAAATATAATTGAATGCTCAGGCTGGCGTTACTCTCAGCGCTGTTTTGAAGGGCCCTATCAGTGGCATAATAGGCTGGTGGAACAATTCAGCGTGATTGCAAATAATTCGTGACAAGGAGGGGACGTCTCTCCTGCCTGGGAAGCACGGCGCCTAGCTAGGAGCCACACGGGATGACTTACCTGAGCGATGGCATCACGTTCAGGGTGGGTGAGGAGGAGGAGGATCTCTTCGGCAGCAGGGTCCCAGCTAAGCCGTATGTTAAAATGCCGTCAGGCAAACCGCTTGTCACAGCCACCCCAGCAGCAATCCCGTCTGTAAGCAGACAGGGCTGCTGGCTGATAATTCAGGGACAGATAACGGGGCTGCGTTTGTCAGAGGATTTATCAGCAGCAAGCAATTTGATCAGCTTTAATCGTATGTGACAGCGAGGTGAGGTGTGAATTTGTGGTCAATCAGTCTGGATTAATCCCTCCATCAGCGTCACCGAATGGAAGATGGGGGCAAGCTGGTGTTGTTTCCTCACTTCACCCATCACGGAGAGGAATGGCTCTCCCTGCCCGCAGGTATCCCCACCTTCCCTGCCCTGGCCCGCATTCCTCTGCGGGAGCCTTCCCGGCTCACACTACCAGAGGCAGAGATGGAAACGAGCTATCGCTTCACACCGAGTCCATTCACTTCTGGCTGTTGTAAAGTCCTCTCCAGTGGGGTTTTGTTTTTTTTTTTTTTCCTTTTTCTTTTTTTTCCCCATGTGTAGCAGTGATTTTCATTTCATACGCCCCAAACGCCTGGGCTTTCCCGGCATCTCCCGGATGGCCCTTACACATTAAACTATAATTGCACCGTCAGGGAGTTTTCCCTTCTGATGGCCTGCCAATGCGTTTCCTTTAAAAAAAGAATAAGTTATATCTATTGAGGTTAGCAGCTTGGGCAGGAAATAATCCAGACAAACACAGGCTGCCCCATCTTCGGGCCAATTAATCTGAAACAGATATCCAGTGAGAGGGCGATAGCGGAAGCGCTGAATGAGATCTGTGGGGAGCGGACAGCAATTTAGCCGGGGCTGTAAACTTGCAATTCAGATGCTGGCAGCAGCGCCTGGTAATTATGGGCTGCAGAGAGGGCAGAGGAGGACTCTGCTGCAGCGGGTGAGGGATGATGCATCCGTGGGCAGCACCTGCAGTGCTGCGCGCTTCAGGCATCCTGGCGCCGGGTGCGTATTGGCAAACTGCTTGCCATTTCTAGAGGAAAAGGCCAGCCAAGCTGCTAGGCTAGGGTTGCGTTCCGGTGGGAATAACCTGTTGGCAAAGTGCAGGAGAGAAGTCTGGCTCAGAGCCCTGCCCGGGAAACAGTTTTCCGTTCTGCGCGGTACAGGCTAAAGGGTTTCCCCACGCAGGGGACAGGAATGGAGAATGCAAGGAGCATCTGTGGAAAACTGAGAAGGGCCCTTTTTGGGAGGAAGCACTTGTAGAAAGCTGGGCAGCTGCCTGGATGGAGGAGTGTGGGCTGCAGCAGAACCCACGGGCAGGGAAGCTGCAAGTGCCCCAATCCTCTGCTCTGGAAACCCAGCGGGCTCTGCTGCAGCTGGCAATTGCTGGCAACCCCTGGCAGGGCAATAAATTAAGAAAATGTGAACTAAATTAAAACATGGCAAAGTGAAGGGGAAAAGCCGTGTATTTCATTTTCTTTATTCCATCAACGGGGACCTGAGACTTTCTGGCTTAGAAAAGAATGAAAAAATTGCTTTCAAATGCTTCATTTTGGCAATACAAAGCCTCCTTCTCTGGAGATATTCAAGACCCATCTGGACACCTACCTGTGCGACCTGCCCTAGGGAACCTGCTCTGGCAGGGCGGTTGGACCTGATTATCTCTGGAGGTCCCTTCCAACTCCTATGATCCTGTGATTCTGTGGTTCTGGCTGCCTGGAGAATTGCTTGGCCACCGTTTTTTGGGTTTTATATGAACAGCTATGTGGACTGCGATGAAGCTGTGAAGATTTTGGTGTTATCAGATCTGAGTCTGTGGTGAGAAAAGCACTACAAGTTGCGTTTAGGCACAGCCCATTGCCAGTAGCAAAGGGAGGGCCTGTGGGATGGGGGCATGGCTTTCTCCAAGGAGTACCATGAAGTCTGTGATAAGATTAGTAGTAATCTGATGAACATTAACCAGGGAGGAATGTGTCTAGGTGAGGTTTGATAGTGAGGTCTAATAGCAAGAAGGAGATTACCCTGTAATAATGAATGCCTTTGCACTACAAATCGATTTAGGGGAAAAAAAAAGGTTGAGTGTTGCGAATGAGTTTTCACTCATTCTCTCTCTCCCCCTGCCCCCCCTTTTGATTTGTAGCTATAACACAAATAGCACAATATCCATAAACCTGCTCCCAGATGCTTTTCTTCCATTCCTGACCCTACCTCAGAAAAAAAACCTTCAGGAAAACCCATTCAGGAATGGGTAGCATGCAATATTTTATAGAGATTTTAGCCCTGCTTGTTGTGCTATCTAACAATGAATTGGATGCAGCAGGGAGGTCAGCAGGAGCTGTTGTAAATAGCTGCTGTCTTTCAAGATACAGCTAAAAAAAAAAACCCCAAATGCATTTGCTTTATGAAATATATAGCTGAAACCATAGGTAGGAGCTGCTATACGGATTGCAAGCGGCACAAAAGGTGGGTCAGGTATTTGAGCTATGGGAGGAGAGGTGTGACCAGAGAAGAGAATAACGAGGTATGAGCACAGGAGGCCGGTGCAGAGACAGGGAGGGAGCTGCATCATTTTGTGCAGGAAAGCCACAAAAATATCACGGAAGCAGATTAAAGGAGGATGTAAGCAAACATCAAAGAAGGGCTTGTCGCACCACTTTAGGGAGTTTTAGGGGAGGCGAGCCTGAAATAGTGAGCGGGAAATCTCTCCTTTGTCTCCCTTCTGTGTTTGGGAAAACAGGCTTTACCTTTGCTTGCATCCTGAGTCCTTCTTCCAAGGAGAGAGACGTCCCCTGCAAACGGCTCCCTACACTGCGTGCCCTGCCGCAGGACGGGCAGGCTGCTGGAGCACGGCAGTGGTGGGTGCTGTGGGGCAGCCAGGGTGCTCGTTTTCTCCCCAGCGCTCTGCTCCCAATTGCTCAAAATGCTCATCTTTCAGTCAATCGATCAGTGGTCACCGTTCCAGCCTGGGTCTGCGCAGGGAGGTTGTATTCTCTGGAAAATGTGATGATGTGTGGTTTGACTGATGATTAGGAAGCAAGAAGGGGTGTTCTTAGCAGCACTTTTGGCCAAAACCCAGGAGAATGAAAAGCTTAAATTAGTCGGGGGAAGTAACCTCTGCTACGAAGAGCTTTCTCTGCTTATGCCTGCAAAGTTGGCTTTCTTTTGAGCACATTATGATTGCTTTAAAGTCATGTACTGTGCGTGCATGGTAGTTTTTTGTGTGACTAAGCTCTCAAAGTGAACAGCCGAACAAGGCTTTGCAGTCTGCATGAGTGCCTCATTTCCCTGCACAGTGACAACTCTGGTTAAATGTATTGTGAGCCCTGGTCTGACCCCTTTCAAAGCTTGCGGAGAGGTGGAAGGTCCTGTACCCCAGCTCCTCGGTGCTTGTTAGAGGCAAAGAGTGTGCTGCTGGGAAGCAGAGAAAATTCCTGTCCCTAGGAATTTAGGGAGGATGTCCTGGAGGACAACTTCTCCTAGACCTTTCAGGGGAAAAGAGGTGGACAAGAGATAGAAATGCCAAGGCACTGGGAGATGGTAAAGCACATGGGATAATCTGCTCTTTGGGTAAACAGACACGATGCCCACAGGTACTTCTGGTAGGCAGCAGTGCCTCAGAGGCCTGCAGAACAGAACATCTATTTTGCTTCTGTTTTTCTTTAAAGACAAACATTCAACAAGCCTTCCCTTCCTCATGAACCCAGGAAAACTGTTGAAATGGACACCGAAGGAAATGGATGCCTTCTTGGGGATGGGAGGCAGGATTTCTAGCCAGGGCAGGTGGGGAGGCTGTCGTAGGGTACAAACAACTCGCCCGAGCCATGGTGTGCTGCTGGGCCACGGCTGCACCTAAACACCGTGCTGTCACACTGTCCATCTCCCCCATGCTGCCTCCCCTCACCCCGCAGCTTTGCAGCACCTGAGTCCCCCAGTCCCTCTCTGTGCAAACTCTGTGTGTCAGCATCTGCCATAGGCATTAAATCCATTAGCTCCTGGGCACCCCACAGGCTGCTGGCCCCCCATAAACAGCAACTTTGTGCAAGTGGTTGTCAGCAGCCTCCCAGGCAAAAGGTGTAAAGGGGCTCAAGCCCAACACAGGGACAAACAGAACTGGGAAAGAGGTTGGAGGGGAGCGGCAACCGACAAACCCATTCTGTTCTTGGGCTGTATGTGGAGATGTGCTGGTGTGTGGAGTGGAAGTGGGTGCGCTGCTGGTACCCCCCGAGGGGCTGGGTGGACCGCTTCACTACTGTGGATCTCTTGACCGCTGTTTCCTCCTCCATGGGAAAGGCAGCAGCATCCTCAGAGGGCTGGGTAGCACCTCAAGACCTTTGGGAATTCAGTCTGTAGGCCTCTGTCGTACTCTGGTATGGCTGGAGGACAGGACTGGTAACGGGAGCTGGCAGTGCTGTGTCTGGTATCCCACAGGGTGGGAGACTTGGGCTGAACTGAAGGGGCCATTGGGTGTTGTGAATTATTGAATGCTTTGCAATGTAGAAGAGCTGAGTGAGCCAGCTGAGGTTGGGCAACCTGCGCTCCACTTCTAGAAACACTGTCTGACCAAGGGGCCAAAACACCCTTCCAGCCCAGCAAAGCCACTGGAGCCCCCCACAGAGGGGTGGGGATGGGGAGGTGATGCTGGGGGTCCCACTGGCAACAGGCCGGGTGGTGGGAGTGAGGGAGGTGGAGATGTATCTCCCCCTGGGGCTAGGGGGAGCAGGCTGGGCAGTGATCTGTGAGCCCACTGCTGGTGCTTAATATTTATTAATGACTTGGAAAAGTGGGAGAAGCAGCGAAGCAGCAAGTTTTGCAGATGGCATGAAATTATTTAGGTTAGAGAAGACTGTGCGGGCACCCGGTGGGACTTACCCAAAGCCAAGGGGCAGGCGAACCTCGGTGTTGACAAACACGTCGGAGGAGGCGGTCTCCGCACCCCTGCCGCTGCCTGGCTGGGTTCTCAACCGACCGCAGCCGCCTGGGTGATGGCGGGGGGAGGCTGGGTGTCACCGCACACAGTTCAGTGGGAACATCTGCTCAGCCTGCAGCAGCCGTCTCAGAAGAGAACAAAATGGCTGGCTATATAAAGAACAGGATTAAAAAAGAAAAAAAACCCTCATGCTGAAAATATCACCTTTCTGCTGTCTAAGCAGAGCAGGTGAATTATGGGCTGGAGCGATCCTCTTGTTGCACAAGTAATGTAGATGAAGAATGGGGAGGAAAAATGGGCAAAGAAGATGATGGATGCAGAGAAACTGAAAATAGCGACTGCCTTGTTCCCGCTTGCGTGAGGAGGATTGAGGTGAGGTGTTTGAAAAATAGAGACATATCAGTTTATCCTCCTAAGTAAGCCACAATCAGAGAGAGGTCTCTTGAGACTGATGAACTAAAAGGCTCATGCGGGCAAAGAGATGGAGATTTTTAAGCAGTGCAGGGTGAGCCCGGGGGCTGAGATGGTACGGGCTGCCTCGCGCACGCCAAGAGTCCAGTGAGGTTCAAGGTAGGCCTGGATGTGCAGGTGAATCACAAAGACCTTCACATTTTGTGTCAGGGTTAGGAGTTGGCATGGCAGGTACCTGTGTGCAGTTCCTAAAAGCTGCCCTCAAGGCTCCCTGCCCATGGGACAGGCACCACATACAAAGGCTGGGCCTTGGCAGCCAGCGGACAGAAACGGTGAGGCAGAAACAAGCTCATCTTGGAGACACGTCTATGCCCAACAATGGAGAGGAGCTGCTTCTCACCGAGGATCACAAAGCACTGGGGCTGTACACAGTGTTTGGTCCCTTGCTCAGGTCTTTTTCTCTCCTTCCAGAGCAAGGCAAGGGGAGGGGAGTCATCGCTCATCACCGGCACTCGCGCTGCTGCTTCGTAAAACTCTTCTCGGGTGGTTAAATCACTCAAGCAAGGCAAGCCCTCGCCTCTGGTATGGCTAGAAAATGTGACCTAGTTAGGCCCAGCTGTTTTTGAGTGCGATGAAATGGAAGTGACTTGCGCTGGCTGAAATTTGACACCAGAAATAGGGCATCTGCTGCTCCCCCGGCCAGCGGAGAGGCCGAGCCGAGCCCGTGGTGTGTCTGCGGGTGGGTTGGTGGGTGCACGAGGCAGCACGCTGCACCGGCAGCCCCGGCCCAACCCTCCTCATCTGCTGCTGCCTCAGTGGGTGCCAGGGACCCCTGCAGCCCCAGAGATCCCTGCCCTGTGCCTCACTCTCCTCCACGAAATCCAATTAAAGGGTGAAATGAATTTCAGAGTCGCTGCTAGGGGTGGAGAAATGCCTGTGCATGGGGTGGGAAAGGGCCTGTCTGCTGGTGCCAGGGCAGCAGAGAAGTGGCTCTGGTCTCGTTTAAGCCCAGCGCTGCTGAAAAGCTGCTGCTGCGGCTGCAAGGGAGCTATAAACGTACCATGCAATAACGTTATCGCTTTGATGGATGCTGTAAAGGCTTTGAATGCCCTTTTTTTTTTTTCTCTCCTTCTTTTACACTGTGGCCTTGTACATTGCAGCATCCCTTGCTGTAATATGCTGGTTTCTTTTGTAACTCCAATCCTGCCCCCTCCTCTCTCCCTTTCTCTTTTAATGGGCAGAATACCTTCTTTTGCGGCTCCTTTCCTGGAGGAAAAATAAAACCAACAAAAAAACCCTCAACCATTTGAGGAATAAAAAGGCCTTTATCCTCTTCTCGTGTTGCTCCCAGGGCAGGTTCATGCCTCTCCAACACTGATTAGTGCTGAGGTGACCAGAAAGGAACTCCAGTGCAGGCTGCTCAGGTGCCTGGAGCTCTTCTCTTGGAGAGGGACTGGCTGTGTGGGGACTGCGGTCTCCTCCTGCCTCTGGAAGAGAAGGAAACTACTTGGTGCTGAAAGTCATAGGTTTTGGCATTTTCTTCCTCTTGGCTACTTCACAGCAGCCCATTTTGTTGTGGAAATTGGTGAGGACAATCCCAAGCCTGTTTCTAATGGCCACATGAGTCAGACTATCGATCATCACATCTTGGGGGGCGGGGGGGGTGGATGGGCCAAAGGCTTCAAGCTGCCTGTTGCACTGAGATCAGCTCTGCTCCTGCCCAGGGTGCAGGGACATCACTTACTACCTGACCATTGCTGTCAATGCATGTAGCGACCTCACTCCCACAGCGCGAGCTGTGAGCTGCTGCATGACCACATTGAAAATGTCTCCCTGTGTTGAAGAGCTAGAGATGAAGCTTAGGAGGGAGGCATGGAGAAGAGTGGAAAGCTGTGATTTGCAAGCACCAGGTAGATGATGAGGAGCAGCTCAGGACAGCTTGCTTGCCAACTGCCCAGCGCTCCATGCGGCACTCATTCTTGTGAAGTCATCTGAAACCCTGAAGAAGCCCAGCCCAGAAGCAAAAATTAAGGTAACAAGTATGGCAAAGGATCCAGCAGTAGGGGCTGAGTGAGGTTAGGCACATGGCATTGGAGTCCTCACTTGAGACGATTTAAATCATACCACTGGTATAACTGAAAGCTGAGAACCTCAGCCTGGCGGAGGTTTGTTAGATGGCTCTTAAGATATCAGTATGCTCTGACCACCCCTGAGGTGTAAGGAGGTTAAGTCCTTTCTCTGCCTGTAGCAGGAGGCTCTGGGAATTGACAGATATCTCAGAAAACATCCAGATGCAAAATGTTATCTAAGGAAAGCCTTTAGGCATGTTTCTTTGCTTCCAGACCTTAATATATCAGCACTGACCTTTGTTTTCTTCAGCCTCCTTCTCCCTGGCATATCACGGCCATCAGGTTGCAATACCATTAGGGTGGTTGTTCTTCTCCTGTAGCGCCTGTAACTTTATGCAGCAATTTGTCACTGCAGATAAAACATCTTTGCTGTCCCAGGCGGCATGCAAGCTGAAACAGGCATGGCATGCAAATCCAACTGGAAGTTAAAAGTTCAAGTGCGGAGGAGTTTGGAGGAGAGGAAGGAAGGGGAGAGTGCATCTGGAGGACGGCTTTGCAGAGGACTGCCAAAGAAGAGGGGTAGTGTGCGCACCGGCAAGAGCAGGGAGGGCTGTCCAGGCGCAAGAAATGCAGCACAGAAGGGTGAAAGTGGTAGCCCAGGGTGCAAGGAGAGATACAGAGAAAGCCTGGAGAAACGCAGGGGATGGAGGCTGGAGGAGGAAGTTAGAGAGACAACAACACTGCGTGAGCACTGCCAGACTCTGAAAGGAGGTGAAGGATCCCAAGGGCACTGTAGATAAGGCAGAATGGGCTGCCACCCCAGAGCCTCCCCTTCACGGCTGGGCAAGCGATCATATACGCACACAGATCTACAAAGCACTTGGAGCTGCTTCAAGGTGAACGGCACCTATAAAAGGACTTATTGTTGACACTAAAAAGCTGTAGGTGTCTTCACTTGGAAATGCACCTGGGTTTTGTCTCTTCGCAGCACAGATCTTATTCGGCTGCCAGCCAGCACAGGAGTTTCCTAAACGCTTATCTTTGTATTTCATTTGGCCAGTTGGTTTGGGTTTGCAGCAGCAGAGTCCTTCAGATGTGTTTGGGCAGCACACACATAAAGCCCTTGCTCTTAGCACAGCAACCCAATGTATACGCTTAGTTCAGTTTTCTATTCCAAGCACTGAGCAAGCCTTCAACAAATGCCGTCTTCAAAATCTGGCCGCACACACACCCACCCTGTCACACTTTCCATGGAGTCAGAACTTCAGAAATCCCTCACAGGAAGGAAATGTTGTCCTGGTCTGAATTCATTTAAGGAGAGGAGGGAAGAAAGAAAACACATTCATCAATTTTTGTCTAGCCTAATGATACTAGCCTGAAACTCAACCTTCTACTTTTTGTCCTTTGCTGACCAGCTAGCTACATCTTACTCCAAAACCCAACAAGGAAGCAATCTTGGAAGTAAGACTAGAAGAAATTATACTCTTACTCCGTCTTTTCATGTACAAATCATCCTCCTGCAGTGAGCTCCCTGTACCCAGTGCCCCTGAGGAATTTGGGGACCCAGCCCTTCTTCTCAGAGGAGACTCTGGTAGCACAAAGCAGCTCTCTCCTTCCCTCCCCTCCCACCAGAAGGGAATTCATCAGAGAGATTGTGCCGTCCTGCAGCAGGGTGGGTGCTGAAGAGAGAGGCAGGCAGGCAGAGAGTGCTGAGCAAGGCATGCTCAGGACACAGATGCAGGAGCAGGGAGGGAGTCATGGGGCAGCGGTGCGAGCATGTAGCTGGCTGCGCATGGCTCCTTGCACCAACAAGCCTTGAAAATCCCCTTAACTGAGTGCCCAGGGACAGCCCAATGGGCACAGTGCTGCTCCATCTCCCTCCTGCTCTTGCAACTGCAGGGTGATTGGGACATTTAGGCTGGGGATAGGAGGAGAGGACCGTACCAACGCTTTGTTGTTGATGCAATCCACTGGGAAGCCCAGTTGTGCCCCTGGAGAAGCCTCGGCTCTCCAGGCAAGCCTAGTTTTTGCTGTAAGGAGACTGTGTCAGGGGACAGAGCAGGGCTTCGTTTCCAGACAGGCTACATTTGCACAACACAGCACAGAGCAGATGTCCAGGAGGCAGCCAAGAGGTGGGACTGAGGCAAGGCGCAGGGAGTGAGTCACCCCCAGCCAAAGCCAAGCAAGGGCTGAGTGCTGAAAGAAATCATATAAGGCGAGAACAGGGCCGGAGCAGAGTGGGGAAGGGCAGAAGTCATCCTAGCAGGGAAACAGCCAGAGGGACAGAAGAAGGAGGGGGAACAAAATCAGAAAGCTGTGGGAGAGGAGGATGTAGGCATGACGGTGCTTCACCAGGCCGGTGGGCATCCACAGCCTGCAGCTGTGGCCAGGAGCAGCCATGTAAGGAAAAAGCACGAGACCAGGGCAGGCGTAGAGCGTGACTAGGGCCCTCCCAGCCTCTGGCAGCCCGCAGAGCAGCAACTCCTCCAGCCAGGGCCTGCGCCTGCAACTTTACAAGCCGTCAGGGGACCTTTTCTCCTCTGAACCTAATTGCTTTGCAAACCCCTCTGTGCTCCTGGCCTCCATCCTAACTAGCAGCAGCCAGCTCCACAGCCTGAGGGTGCGCAGGGGGAATAAAAGGGAGGGAAGAAGGGAGGAAAGCTGCTGAGAAGTGTGGGAAGATGTAGGGGATCTTTCTGGGAAAGGATCTGTTGCATCAGCCAGTCCAGCCCTTTGCACAGCACTCCTAAAATGGCAAATCGGGGTCACATCGCTGTGGCACACTCCCAAGCTCTCATGCCAGCCTCTTGGAGGGTCCAAGACATCAGCAGTGCATGCGAGTGGACTGCCCCAAGCGTAACACTGTCAGAAGGGAAACTGTTTCTGGGACAGGACCATGCCTCCTCTGTGAGTTCTTCTAGTCAGCAAAACCATGGAAACTAGATAGCTTTGACAGTTTAAAGGTAACTAAATACCATTGGTGGGAAAGCTTGGGTTATTGAATGAGATAGACGCAAGGGCTGTGGAAAATCTTACTGAAAGGGACCTTCTGTATAGTATTGCCTTGTTGTTTGGGGTAGTTATGGTATCTGTTGAGAGCTGCCTCAGCTCTGCATTAAAGCATGTTGGGATTTTTGTCCTGATAAAACCTTGTGGAAGGAGATCCCAGAAATTCACTTCTTGGACAGTCAGAATCTCCTCCTAATTTCCAGCTGAAATGCATTCCTGGCAAATTTATAGGCACTTGTTCTTCTTCCAGCGCTGCCCTTTCACTCAAATAGCTCTTCTCTCTTCCTGGTACTTCCCTCCGGGGTATTTGTAAGCAACAAATATATCTCTTCCCAGCCTGCATTTTGCTAGACTCAAGAAACCAAGCTCATTTAGTCTCTTCTCATAGAAGAAAGCTTGCACCTACCCTGGTCATCCGAAGCGAGAGAGGCGCAGAAAAGCAATTTTGAATTAATTCATCTTTTACATGGACGTGCAATATATTCTGTAGTTCTGTGATGGCATTAAAATCCTGCTATAGTTCTGTTAGAAACTCCTCATCTGACATGTCTGAGCTTCACATTTGTCTCGCTCACATCTGCATGCTACTGCCAGCTCGCAGCCATTTGATCGGCTAGCGCGCTCAGGTCTTTCTCCTCCTCTGTCACTTCCAACTGATGAGCTCCCAGCTGGTAGCAGAAATTCTCGTTATTACTCCCTCAGGGCACGACCTCACATTTTGTACTATTAAATTTGATTCCATCTCTATTGCTTCTGTCCCTTTTTCGTAGGAAAACCGCTCTGATTAGTCACCGTATAATGCCTCAGAGACCTAAAGACATATTCACTATATTTTTATTTTTAGAAACTGTTTGCTGCTTCAGTATTTTCATTCAGTGAATGATGCTGATGTCTCTCCGTATTACCACATCTTTCTAACAGAGACTCCAGGCTGCTGTGGAGAAGGGTGGGGGGAAATTGCGTCCCGGATGAAATATATGGCGAGAGTGGGTATGTTTCCAAACCATTTCAAGGACATCATTTTTTAAAGTTATCTGTCACTCTGCTGCACAAAATGATCAAGCACACTGCCCAATCAACAGCAGCAAACCAGAACCGCACAGGTATGAAAAGGTTCTCTTTCACCTGACTGTTTCTTTCCAAAGGGTCCTACCATGGCTGTGAATGAATTTACTGCATCTCGCTGTTGGGGTGCACGCCTCATCTACAGAGCTGTCGTGGTGATGGCTCTTGGCACGTCGGGTTTTAACCATGCAAACTATTTTTCTGATGTTCAGAATACTTCAGAAACAACTGTCTTTATTGCTTAATTGTTGCGCTCAATTACTGTGGCAGTAGGCAGCTGTGATGGAGATGAGAATTCATTTATGCTAACCTCTCTCTCTCAATTACAAATACTGCTGTTTGGAGATCGTTTTACCCAGAGAAGGTCTGATGCATTTCAAACCAACGTCCCTGTCCTTAAGATGCTGTAGCAGCTCCGAAGAGCAGCTGACACTGCTGGTGCTTTGTGAGGACACTTTTGCCTGCTGAGGAAAATTGCCACCGCAAGAGCTATTTTGTGGAAAAATGTATTTCAGAAAACAGCTGGTTGAGAGGTGTGCACAACGGTGCCACGGGGTCTTTATTTCCCATGACTGAATTGTCTGGCATACATTCATGAGGTGTTTCCTAGGGCTGTGAGCTCTCTACTGGCTTTGTAGGTGTATGAGCAGCACCTAACGCGATGGGATTTCCTGTCCTGAGGGGACCTCAGCAAAGTCCATCTCTGCAAATGAGCATCAAGGTCACTTTGGCTGCTTGTAAGCCAGAAAGGGCTGATACATGTAGCGAGCTGTAGTACAGGTGTGGTATTAAAATCAAAGGTGGTTTCAATTTGCTCTCACTTATGCAAACAGGACACATCCCAAAGGCACTTGGCAACTTGCCGTGGCAGTCTTCAAATGGACAAAATTCAGTTCACAGATTCACAGAACCACAGCAGGGCAGGGTTTGGAAGGGACCTCTGGAGATCATCTAGTCCAACCCCCCTGCCAGAGCAGGATCACCTAGAACAGGCTGCACAGGACAGCATCCAGGTGGGTTTGAATGTCTCCAGAGATGGAGACTCCACAGTCTCTCTGGGCAGCCTGTGCCAGTGCTCTGTCACCCTCACAGTAAAGTTCCTCCTCATGCTTAGGTAAAACTTTGTATGCTCAAGTGTAGAAAGAAGCCTGAGTCCCTCAGCCTCTCTTGGTAAGAGAGATGTTTTAGTCTCCTAATCATCTTTGTAGTGCTTTTTTGTATCCTCTCCAGCAGCTCCCTGCCCTTCTTGAACCACAGAGCCCAGAATTGGAAACAATATTCCAGATGAGGCCTCACCAGGGCAGTGTAGATGGGGAAGAGAACCTCCCTTGACCTGCTGGCCACACTTTTCTTGATACACCCCAGGGTCCCATTGGCTTTCTTGGCCACAAGGTTCTTACCAGAGAAATTTTGTTGCCATGCTGTGTTCTGCATGTGCTCTGAGGATCCCCTTTGTGTTGGAGCGCTCTGGGACGGGGTGTCTGAGGGGAAGGTGCTCACTGTGTGCCCTTGATACAAGCGCTGGTGGCACCTCAATGCTCTGCTTCCTTCCCTCAAAGCAGCAGAGGAGCAGGATCTCTGGGCACCCTTTCAAGCTGTGTAATGGGGTTTTTTTTTCTGGCAAAAGACTGTTTTTTTCTGCCTCGTCCAGACATGCTAACAAGGCACTCAAGACGTCTGACAGGGCCTACGTATGGAGATGTGAAAGAAAATAGCAGAGGGAGAGGGAAGAAGCAGCATCATTTTGGAAGCACGAGAACTTCTGAAACATTAATCTGGTGAATAACTCCCTGCCAACAGAATTTCACTAAACCACTGATCTGAATCGTGTCACAGATGGCATCGTCTTCCAAAGTGTTAGCAAAACACAGGGCTCAACCTTCAGTGGCCACGCATCGCTGTTTCTGATCCAGCACAACACACCTGTAAAAGACAGAGCTTGTAGTAACTGCAGCTCAGGAAAAACACAAACCACCAGAACCAAACAACTGTTCGAGACCTGACTAGCTAGCTCACAGAAGGAGAACTGCTTCTTTTGCTCAGCGCAGCAGTGAAGATGGGATCACAGGATAAAGAGCACCACATGCTCTGATAGACCGTGAGATCCCCTTTGATGCCTTTTTATAACTGGAAAATCTCAACTGGCTTTTCCGAGCAGAAGGCGAAGGTGCTAGGCTTGATAAAGCAGGGCCAGTGGTGACACAAGTGGAGGGAGGTGGAAGAGACTGCATGTCAGCCGGTAGCCTCCATTCATGGAATCTTATTTCATGGCTGTGGGAAGAATTTAGGCTCAAAACATTGTTTTAAATACTAAACCCAGTGTGACCTGATGCCATGGTGAATAAATAGTAGTGCTCTTGGGCATATGATCTCTGGTATCAGAAGCTACACCTGCATCATCTCAACCTAAAGTCTTTCTGGGTCCTGAATGTAGATGCCCATACTGGTCATGTCTCAGCTTTTTGGTGAGAAGAGATTAATGGTCCCCACCTACACCCAATTCCCATGCACAAGGATGGCTCGAGGTGACCTCTGAGTGGGTGCTCATCTACACAGCCAGGGCCCTGAGGAGAGCCACAGCACACATTCAAGACAGCCCTAAAACATTACCAAATGGTAATGGTGGAGGCCTGGAGTCTCTGCACCCTGATCTCAGAGTTTCACAGAAAGCAGAGCTGAGATTTCCATCGCCCTGGTTTCCTAAGGAGAGACAGGCCTCCCAAGGATGCCAGTACCTGTCTCCTTGGCTTCACTCCAGCATCTGACCCAGAGCTATGACTGAGAAGTCTTTACAAAAGATGGACAGCTTCTGTTAGACATGTTTTGCGCATGTACCCTGGCACAATCATGCTAAAAGAGCAATGCTCAGGGCTGTGAAAGCAAGCCTTCCACAAGCAGGAAGGCAATGGAGGAGAGGCAGAATAATGGTTGCCCTGTGCAATCTTATTTTGAGCTCTGCCTCTGAGTGCTCTTGTTTCCCAGGGCCCATCTTGAAATCCTGAGGGTGCTGCACCCTGCAGTGATGGAGGCTAGTGGGAGCTCTGCTCCGAAACTCAAATGCTATGCCAACATGTTGGCCCCTGGGTAGGCAGACCCTAGGCAGCACAAAGGGTGTCAGAAATTACTGCCTCTTTCCATCAGGTGGTGAGTTGGTGATAATAAATGCAGGAGTTGCTGTAAGCATTTGAGCATTATAATGGTGTTACAGAAGAACCTAAGAGGAAATTAATAGGGCCCGAGTAACCGGATTTGAATAGCATGTAGTACAAAAAGCTGAGGAATCCATCAGCCCGAGGCAAGACCTCTCACAGAAGATGTCAGCCCAGCCAGTTAAAGTCAGGCAGAGTTAGAAGAAATTGAATATAATGCCAACCTGCATAATAGACATTGCTACCACCTATCACGGTAATGAGATTTCATAAAGCAAAGCCCATCTCAGTGGCTTTCAGAAGGATTTCCTTTAGCAGACAGCTGGGCATCCAGGCTGATTAAACACAGATACAAGTTTGAGCAACTGGAACAGCCTATCACGTTTTCCTGTGTCCAGGCAGTTGTATCTAAAGAAGATGCAGCAATCACATCCAGTCCATTTTTAGCTCATCTCTGAATATTTACAAACTGTGAGATAACTCACCACTTAGTCCCTGCGATGAACGTAGTTGAGCACAGGACCCATCAGCAGTCTTTCTGTGGGAATGGGCACCCTGCTTGATCCTCAGGGGTGGGATCATCATCTTGCGGCCTCTGCCATGAGACAGCAAGAGGCAGGAGGCTTAGATTTGCTGTCACTCCATCCCACAGGCTGATGGAGAAAAGCAGGACAGTGACACTTCTTCTTGGTTAAAATACAGGAGCTGCCACAGTGCTTTCTCTGTACTGGAGGAAGGTCTGAAAGAGGACCTCTGTCCATGAATCTGTCCACGCTGGGCTCTGCACGCAGTACAGTGGTGATGCTTCATGGCTGGCCAGAGCTTCAGGCACAGCCCCATCCCTCCCAGCGATGTGTTGGTGGAGCTCTTACACCTTCTTGCTGGTTTGAAAATCAGCTGCTGCCAGTCTCAGGTAAGGTACTTCCAGCTGGAGTTGGGGCTAATGCTTGTGATTTTGATCTGCAATTGCCTGGTGCCCTATTGAAAGCAGTAAGAGTCACCAGAGAAAGAGCTGAAGTGAAACATTGCAGACATGGCTTGCTCCTAGACCTTGTGGGTCCCCATCAAAAGATTTTGTTCTTTTGTTTGGCTCTCAGAGTGATCAGAGTCCCAGTTCCCTTCCTCAAGACACCACTGCCTCCCTGACAAATAATTGGCTCAGCAAGAGTGGCTTCTAGCACCAAGCTTTCTGAAATGTCCTACTTGACAGCCAAGGCCCAAGTAACAGTAAAGCAACCCAGTGAAAAGAAGGGGGCAGCGTAATTAAGTGAAGAGATGCCAAAGGCAGGGACGTTTTAAACTTTTCTCCTTGTGAGTCTTTGGGACTGAGGCAAGACCATGACTCCTTAAGTCGCCCCACACCTGGAAGCCACTGGCAGGTTCACAGCACGGGCAAAATGGATGTTTGTTACTGGTATCATCATCAGTCCTACTAACCAAGCAATGACAGAAAAATACATCATCCAAGAACCAGTGTCCACCCTCCATCTCTGCACAGTGTGGCTTTAATTATGCTCAAAGGCTCTAATGACAAACTAGGGCCTAGGCAGTGAGCTTTGAAGTCAACACAAAGATTCCTGTTGACTTGAGTGGGCATTGGCAGAGGACCACAAGCTGCAGGAGGAAGACTGAATTGCTGTGATCCCGTACAGGACTCCATTAAGGGATGGCTTTGCCTCCATGAGAAGATCACGGGTGTCAGAGCCAGCAGAACTGAAAGCCTGTGGCTGCCAAAACCGGGAGCATGGATTTATCAGAAAACCCATGCTGTGGTGTTCCTGTTCACTTCTGATCTGTAGGGCAGTTGCATGCTGGTCCGTAACTCTCACCACTTACACACACACCATCCTGTTGCATTCCCAGGGAGTCAGCATCCCTCTAGGACTGCTATTTTCCTAGCTGCAAAACAGGACGAGGTCATCAGCTCGGGCACCAGCTCAGATTCTGGCTTCTTTTCTTCTTTTTTTCCTTTTCCTCCTTCATTTAGAAGAAATGGCGATCCACACTAATTTTTATAACTGGCAAGGCTATCAAATCAAATTCAATTAGGCTCTTTCCAGCCCTTGCACACGCCTGAAATAAAGCTTGTGTTATTGGAGTTTAGCTGACGGTGCTTTTGTGCGAAAAGGAAAGGCTCCAGTTAGCTTCTCTGTAACTGAAGCCATATGGAATTGAGACTTGTTGAATCAATAATGAAACATGTCTGTGTCACAGAGCAGTTTTGATTCCAAGACATACAATAGACTGTTTGCAAAGTCACGTTGCTGGTTAAAACTACATTTTTTTTTAACCAACAAATAATTAACAAACTCAGCTGTTTAAGAGGATATGGTCGAGCTGACCGCCTGAGAAAGTTTTAAAAATCCCCAAACTGGCCTGAAGCTGACTCACTTTCATAATACGTTTAACCACACTGTGGCAAGTGCTTGCCAGCCTTTTAGGCAAGTTGCTTAAGACACGTCAAGAGACATGAAGAGCAAGAATGGCTTCGACCTCCTGATTTCCCATCCATCCTCCCCAACACATGCACAGTAGCTGCACTGAGAAGCAGGTGAGTTGCTAATGCAGATTGAGCTGTCCTTTGAGGAGCTACTGCAATTAATTCACCCAGCAGCCCTTGAACAAAGAAATATTTCCATGAAATGTCAGTGTTTCCAGGTTTGGAAAGGACTTGATGAAACCCTAACTGAACTTGCACAGCAAGTGAACTGTGGTGGAGAAAAGTGTGTGCAGCCTCCAGAGGAGGGCATGGAACATCTAAGGGGGTAAAGAACCTACTTACTCAATGTTAGATTTTATTCTATTTTATTTTATTTCATTTTATTCTGGTGCTTGGCAGTGAAGGAGGAGGTTGGAGGACGTCAGAGGGGCTTCTGCAAAGTTTGCTGGTGAATAGAAGTTTATTCACTTTCATGTAGCATGCCTATAGCTGCCTGAAGTCCATCTCTATTACAATATGAACTATTCCCCACCATTTTGGTTCTTGGCCTCAGTGTCACGTGGCTTTGCAATGCGTATCTAAAGTAGCATTTTGTGGAACTCAAAAAGCTTTGGTAATTCTTTCCAGAAAGCTGAGCTTCTCTGAATTTCCTTTCTTGGTAGCATGGGACTAGGTTTGCCCTGAGAATATTACATTTCATCATCTCTTGGTTATTACTGGTCCCAGGTAGCAGCATATAAGCCCTGCTCCTTCAGAGCAGGAGGAGCGCTGCACCGTGGTGGGCTCTGGGCTGGCAGCTCCAGTTTCCTCCTCAGGGACTGTGGGAGCAGGTGCCTGGAGCTCCATTTTTCCTGGGTTTTCTTTTGTTCTTTCCTCTCTGATTCTGTGTTGGGTAATTAAGGACTGAAAGGTTGCCTTAAGTGCAGCCTTGGGAATCACGTTTTATTGCAGACAGTGTTCCCTGTTATCAATTATTGTATTATAACAGGGCCTAAAAACCCACTGCGCAGATGATCCTGTCTTGGAAAGGCTTAGCTATCGAAACCGTGGAGGCAGATAAGAAGATGCCTGCAATTATGGTGTGCTGTGGCACTATAAATGGAGGTAACTTTAGCCAGAGTGCGCTGGAGAGAGGCAGACACTGGGGGCAAATCCCTCAAATCCCAGTTCAGTGCCTCCAGCACATAATTTGAGTCCTGTAGTAAGGGAATGGAAACACCACAGGGGAAAAAATCATTAGTAACCAAAACAGCTGACATCATCCGCGGTTGTAGGGGAACCTGCCTGTCAGTGGAGGTGTATATCAATTTCCTTGTGTGGATTTTCCATAGTAATTTATCACTCCAGCAAAAATACAAACCCCAACAAAACCCAAACAAATGAAGTGAAAAAGTAAAAGAGCGCGATGCCTCATAATAAGCTCCCACTGTTGTGGCAGCAGCTGCAGTTTCTCATCTCAGATTTCTTTTCTGTTATTACTCAGAAAGAATCAGCAGCTGCTTAGGAAATATTCCAGAAAGATTCATCGAGAAGTTCCTGGTCGTTTTTCACATACTAATCTGACAGAAGCAACGTCTTCAAGGAAGGGAATGGCTCTCCTGTTTTCCGTCTGCTCCTCATAAATTAGTGATTTCTGATAACGCGGTTATCTAAAAGGAAACAACTGCAGGAAGAATCCAGAAATAACTGGTCCAGGTGATGGGAGGCAAATATTTTTTTTTTATGTCACAGAGGGGCTGTGGGAATTGCTTGGTTTATTTTAATGATCGTTTTTGCATGTCTTTAAAAACTTTTGCCCAACCAAGCTGCTTTCCGCGTGAGTGCATCTGGAGGTAACACCCATAAGAGGGATCATTTGGAAGAGACATGACACAGGCTCCTCTAAAAGTAGCACACCTTCAGGACACCTTATCTCTGGAGTTATTTTGATGCTGTCATCACGCTCCGTGCCTTAGGGCTGGAGTCTGCAGCTACCAGAGTCTGGCCGGGGAAGCCACTCAGGGTGGAACTCAGCGGGACCAGCTCAGTGCTTGTGAGCAGGCACTCCTATTGCTAAACCTCGCTGTTCCTTCTTGTGTGCCTTCTTTTAACTGGGATGCCTGCTCGACGAGAGCATTTGTCCCCGTAAGGAGGATGCCTAATGAGAGTCAGAGCTAATGCCTGACTGGAGTCAGGAAGCCGGTAACTGGTGGTTGTTAAACAGGTCGGTGGGGTGGAGGCGAGCGATCGTGTCAAGGCTCAGAGTTTCCCCAAACCGTGGCTGGGAGCTGTCACCCTCCACCTGTTGGCCCCTGGCTGTAAGACGAATCACATGCTCATTTCCAGGTCTCTGGCGCATGAGGGCACAATTCAAACGTCACCCTTTGAATTATGTTTGCCCATCACTCAAAATGAAAGCCTGTTTGCCCTTCCCCTGTCCTCCCCTGTCACGGGCAGCCCTGCCTCTGAGCGCGCTCCAGGCAAAATCCAAAGCTCCCGTTGGCACCCAGAAGTGAAGACACGAGTCTTTACAGGGCTGATGTGGAGCCTCCAAAGCTCTCGAGACCATGGACCTTGCTCCACGGAGAATTCAATATAAAAGCTGCTTCCTCCTCTTCTGCTGTCCTTAGTGAATCGGGGGGGGGGAATTAAACCTGGATAAAAGCGACTTGGATCTGCCATGTCCAGTGCTGTAAAACACTGTCCACTGAAGGATACAAGTTCTGAGGAATGTGGACGAGATAATTGGAGGTTAATAGAGCTTTTACTGCTGGCTGCCTTGCCAATTATTTCTATGGAAAAATCCTGACTCTTTCCCTTTATTGGAGCGAGTTCATGATCGTCTATATAAAAGAAAGCTGTATTCTGAGAGCACATACGCATTTGCATACGGATGGTGTTCTCTTGCAAATTATTTGAATAAAAATAAAAGAAGAATGAAAACAGGAGTTTTCACTCAAGGGAAAAGTTAATGAACTCACTTCTCTTTCTTTCACTCCCTGATTAAATATTATGTTACCATTTTATCTTTGTGCATGAAGAGTAAAGCCCTATTCTGTATTTTGCCAGCTTCATTCATGAAGCTTTGTATTATTTTTACTGCAATAAAAAATTAAAAATGACTCTCTCCACATGAGAAGCAGAATGGAGAAGAGCAGTAATTCCCTGCAGTGTGTAGGAAGGAGAAAGTGAAAGGCAAGGCAGCCTCTTTCACTTGTTTGAATAGGCGTGAGATGTGCTCCAACATGTACTGGTGGAAGCAGTCAGAGAAGACCAGCAACAGAAGCTCAACATGAAATGCAAAAGGCATTACCTGCTACGTAAGGCATCAGTGAGACCTTCCTTTCTGAAGAGTGGGTTGTTTTCCTCTTTAACATTCATTATTTCTGAAAGCCCATGGGCTTGGCAGCAGACTGTGCTGACATTTTAAAGCTGACCACTTGATCATTCTAATTCAGATCCTGTGGATTTTCAATGTTGGTAGCTTAGTGGATTTTCAGTGAGACCAGCTGAGCACCACAGGACTTCTCATTCTGCAGCATTCAGGTAGCTCAGCTGGGCTGGTGCTCATTACTTGGGGCATCGCCTTCTTTTAGGTGGCAGCAGAAGCGCTGGCAACATTCAGATAAGTCTGGATTCATACACCACAAGATATTTCCAGAATTGGCTTGGCATGATATTAATGCATCAGAAGACTACTGCCATGGATTTGTCAGTGTCTGGATATATGAAATTTGCTAGGAGTTCCTGTCTGAGATGGCACCAGAAAACTAGCTTTGTATGAAATCAACTTCATGGGGAGTACCCATCGCCTGCTAAATATGGCTGGTTTTCAAATGTGCTTGAGAGTGAGCACTGCTGCTCTCAGTCCAGAAATGGGCGCAGGGTTTTGTAGAGGATTAGTGCCCGAATGGCTTGCCCCTTGTTTGATCAGCTCTTGAGATGTAAGTGGAGCCAACACGGAATTATGGAAGAGACATCCGCGTGCAAAGCTTGTAAAACACAACATTTTCTGGAGGAAACATGTAAATTCCAAGTAAGTGAGAATGAAAAACAAACAGATGTGAGAATGAGGAAAGGAGATTTAATGTTCAGACATGGACCCCTCCACCCAGGCGTTTCACCCGTGCTGCTGTTACTGGCCCATCGCTCTAGGTAGCAGGACCAAGGCTCGTAGCTGCCAGTCAACCATTTTCTTTTCGATAATTATTCACATTGCTGTAGAAACGGAAATGATATCTATTTTTCTCACTTCCCAATTGAAAACTGTAATTGCAGCTGCTCCCTCCTCCTTGTTTGGAAGTTTTACATGCAGAGAGTCATCAGCCAGGCTCGCCTTAAATCAAATCTTCCCATGCAGCCTGGGCTGTAATCGAGCGAGCGCAGCAGCTGCCTCGTCTCAGCAAGGGGAAAAGCAACACATTTCTCCAGCCACCGGCTAGGGAATTCCTGCTAAAAGAAAGGGGCCGGGCCTTGCCTGATGCCTTTACAAAAACGTAAAGGAGTCAGTTTCCTGAGGGCTTTCACAGATACTGCTAATCATCTTAAATTGAAACAGGGCTTCCAAAAACAGCATGTAAATCCCCGTAACACACCTTCAATTTCTGTCTCCAAGGCTACCCAGCTGTCCTGATCCTCCGTGACGAGCTCGGGAAATGCCGTGACACTTCCTTTCGCGCCAGCCTTTCCCTGCTCTTCAATTCCCCTCGCTCTTGGGTCGCCCTGCTCGCATGAGACTCCGCTCCACGGCATTCCTGCTGTGGTGGTGGGTGAAAAGCTGGTTTGAAAGCCCATGGGAAGGCTGAGTGGTATGGGAATGCTTGGACTCTCATCCCTTCCACCCATGGAGAAATGCTGTTTTCTTCCTTCCCCCCCCTCCCCAACTCCCCGCCCATGCAGACCTGCCCAGTTTTGCTCACTCCTCTGAGCAGAGGCAGGATCACAGGTCTCTCTGAAACTGCTAATAGTATTTATTCATGCTGTTTTTACCAAACCTTCCCATTCCGCTACAAGACATGCAATTCATGAGTAACAGCCACTACTCCCCAGCCACGGAAGTGTATTTTGAGGGCCGCAGTATATGTAGCCTTATTGGACGTTTTCCAGTGACTTTATATGCAGACACTGCTTTCTCACAGAAAGCCAAAATCTGCCCTCTTCTGAAGTCTCTTGGGTCTAAATTAGTGAGACTTTTATATATCGTGATTTGAATCTGAATGTGTTTCCTTGCTTGCAGTCCCTGCGGTCACAGAGTAGGCAAGGAGACTTTGTGCTGTAGTTTACCTTGTGAGTTTTTGTTGTTTTTTTTTTTTTCCCCAGCTGTTCTGGCAAACCAGATGATCAACAGGCACATTCCCTGAGTTGCCAATACAGGAGCACCTTCTAAAAGTGAACCTCCTCAAGGCTGGAAGATTCGCAGAGTCACAGATGTATGGAGCAGAGGCCTAGCAGACAACAGGAGCCCCCAGCTGATGGCCCATCTGAAGGTCTGGAGTGAGATACAGCTTCTTTGAGAAGTCAGCATCTAACTTGCTTCCTTGACCATTATCCGAGACTTAAAGTTTTGGATGAGCTGATGAGCCTTTTGTACTACAGACACCCCCAAAACACTGCAGGGTCAAGAGCAAATGCCAAACTAGAATCAATGAGGCCTTAGGTAGACACTCAAGAATAACAAGCCAACCAGTGTATTTGCAGGCAGACTGTAACAGCTTGTTATCTGATGTCCCCTGGGCACAAACACTGAGACATCTGCAGCTTTTGACCCTTTCCTTTTCCCTCCACTAGCTCAATAGCTAGTTAGCTGGTCATCTGATGTGAAAACAAAACAGAGGGAAGAAGACAGAAAACTGCAGTAGGCAGGAGATGCTGGACTATTAGGACGCCAAAAGGACTGGAAATAAAATAAGTAGACAGGTTGCTTTGCTCTCCTTTATTATTTGTGCATCAAGCTCTGGGAGTTTGTTTCTGGAACTCTGCTAAAAGCAGAGGTTTCAGTTTGCCAGTTGTCAGTGAACTTTTATGTTGTTTTTATTTTGCATATATTTTGCATCTCTAATCTCTTTGCTTGGCACTGCAAGTTAGAAATGAACCTGAAAAGCACACAGGGATTTCATTGACTCCCTGAATTTCATCTGAGAACACAAAGCTCTCTTCAAATCATCTCCTTCAGCCCCATTCAGGGGAGGAAGACCCCCTGAAGACTGAGTTCTGGATTGTTCCTTGGACTGAGATCTCTGTTCCATGAGACACAGTGACTGCACTAGCCTATACCACCCCTCCTCCCTGTTTTAAGGCTCTCCTTAATAAAGAGCATGCCCAGATTGTCATACAGGGTCATGATCACCAGCCCCAGCCTAATCTCTTAATTAACTCCTGTTAATGCAAATACATTTGAAAAGATTCTTTTAGCTGCCGTGTTCAAGAACTAAGAAGTTCTCTCTTGCAGAAACAGCATGTTTCTTCTTTCATGGTTTGGTATAATGACAGCACTGTCTTGCTGTATGAGAAGGATTTGCCTTGTCCCATGGTACTGCCTTCTCATCCCTGGATTATAGATTATCCAACTCAGCCTAACAGGTGACAGCCCAGCGTATGTTATGTGTAGCATTTCAGTCTGGCATAGGCAGAGACCTCCTGGGTTCCTGTTTCTGTAATTTCTGCGTCTTGGAATAGCCTAAAGTCAGAGCCAGGTTATGCACCTCATGCAGTAGAAGATGTGTATGTGAGGTTCTGGGACCTGCCAGAGAAACACACTGTTACTGCTTCTGATTTAATCTAATTTATCCACATCACAGGGATGTCCTACTCATTGCAATCAAGGTCAGAAAAGGATTCAAGCCTGTTTCTGATGTAGGAAGACAGAGGTCCCACGGGTAAAAAAACACAAAGAAGAGTTAAGCTTAGATTGACTTTTGTGAAAAAACGCAAGATCCCAAAAATGGACTGTAACTGGATTGTATTAAGAGAGTTAATTTGGAGGAAGGTGAGAATTGTACCTGCTCGTGTTATAAGCAGAGACCGTCCCTTCCCTCATGACTTCAATTTTGCCTAGGAGAATCCATATAAAAACAAACAAATGCCAACAGAAATGTTTCTATTGTTTTCCTTCTCTGTTTCTAATGAAAACTGTTCCTTGAAAACAGAGCAATATCCTCCCCTATGATTTTTGCAGTCACAATGCAGAAAGAGAGAAAACCTGAAAGCAAAATTGACTCCTTTTGATTTTTCCTGGTTCAAGAGAGGAGACATGCCAGTGGGAAAGAGAACAAAACTCCTGCTGAGTAAATCTGGATTTTAAACTGCCTCTAATGATCAACAGCAATTATACAAATATTTATTTCTCATTTTGTAGTTTATTTGTGTTTAATCTAACAGCAGATTTTCATTCTTCCTTATATAGGAACATGTATCTTTTAGATTGATTCTCTAAGTATTCACTTCCGTAGGACCTCAGACAGCAAGTTGTTGGGCGATAATTTTATCATACGCTGCCTTAGCATCTACTTTCTGTTCACTACTTTTCTGGTTGCTGGTGCTCAGTTTGGTACTAGAGCTCAAATCCTGTTTGCACTGAAGTTGACCAGAAAATGTCCCAATAGTTTGAATAGGGCGTTGATTTTATCCTTACTGTTCATGCCATAGTGGGAGCCGCTGTAACATCTAACGCCAAATCTTTAATACTCATCTAGGGCTTTGAAGTGCAGCCCCTTATGGTGGGTAGTGAACACACACAGTTTCAAACAAAAAGCAAAGAAGGGGCTGCAGCCCTGCTGCTGGAAGTGCAGAAGAGAGGCATGAAGAAGGAGGATGTCTCATTTACTGCATAAGTTTGGTTTGGCAAATTTTTTTAAAGGAATTTTTAAAGTTGGAAAAGACCTATAAGATCATCAAGTCCAACTCTCAACCCAACACCACCATGCCCACTAAACCATGTCCCGAAGTGTGACATCTACAAGTTGTTTGAGTACCTCCAGGGATGGTGACTCCACCACCTCCTGAGCAGCCTGTTCTAGCACCTGACCAGTCTTTTGATGCAGAACCTTTTTCTCATATCCAATCTAAATCTCCTCTGATGCAATTTGAGGGCATTTTCTCTTGTTCTATTGCTAGTTTCTTGGGAGAAGAAATCAACACCCACGTCACTACAACCTCCTTCCAGGTGGCTGTAGAGAATAATCAGGTCTCCCCTTGGCCTCCTCTTCTTCAGGCTAAACAACCCCAGTTCCCTCAGCTGTTCCTCATAAGACCTGTGCTCCATACCCTTTATCAGATTCATTGCCCTTCTACAGACGTGCTCCAGCAGCTCAATGTCCTTCTTGTACCAAGGGACCCAAAACTGAACACAGTATTTGAGGTGTGGCCTCACCAGAGCCAAGTACAGGTTGGATAACTTTATTGCGTGTGGTTTCCTCATTTGGTGTCACTGACATGGATACGCATCCCACAGGCACGGACAGGTCTCTGCAACCTGTTGGTTTCCTAGTTATTATGGCTTTAATCTGTAGACCATCATGCAGGCAAGCATCTAGAGATGTGCTGCTAAATCTGTACATGGATTTTTCTCCTCATGTGTTTAGTGCTCAGAAATTCAACCAAATGCAACAAGAGCTCAGCGTGTAATGTAAAGCAGCTGTTTGAGTGCTTAAGTCGTTAGGAACCAAACTTCAGGCAGCCAGGTCTGAAAATTGTAGTCAGTCTTTTAAATGATGTGCTCCATCGAAAGGACTCTAGTCTAAAAACGCTCATGAAGTCTGAGGGTTTATGATGTAAAAAAACCTGCAGCGTGCCGCGCGCGCGCTGCTTCCTTTCCTGGGTTTCATTACACCTTCCTGCCTCACAGAACAACGGTAACATCAAACCCATTGAAATTTGTAAAGTGCTTAGAGATCCACTGAAGGGAGGCAATAGAGGAGTAAGAGGTACTCAATTTTCATTGCTGTTATATCAGGCAAGATAGTTTCCAGAGTGTCTTTGTAATAAATAAGAATAAATAGCTGCAAATGTAGAATCTGTTCTGTGATCGCTCGTAGGTATCTTTTGGGATGTAGCCGTGGAGAATCTCTTTTAAGGGGAAGGTGAGTGTAGATTTGAAGATTTGATTTCGTATTTCAACACCCTTCTAAGAGCCATGGCTTGAAGCATTGCAGGGTGCTTTAGTAGCGTACGAACACTATCTGGGTCTGCTGGCATTTGAATAATAGTGGCAAACAACTTGTTTGACCATTTTCTCCTGTTGAATTTCAACTAAATTTTCAACTAAATCATTCACCAATATTTTTTCCTCATGATTTGATTAGTGCAATAGCCAGCTCAACAATATTTATCAAGTAAATTACTCACTTTCCCCCCATCAATCTGCACATAATTTATTCACAAATACTTTTTACTTGAGGCAGGCAGCTTTAGCCAGGACAAATCAAGGTAATTTCCTACTCTTTTGATCAAATGCCAGTAGGACTTTATCTTGGACAGCTCAATAGAGACAGGTTTTAATGCATAATACATAATGGGTAAGCTGAGTTTTCCACAGTTCTTTGTGAGCTCTCTGCTATTGCCCATATTTCTGTTCAACTACTGAGAGAGGAATGACAGGGGGGCATCTATTTTCCATCCGGTTATGCTCAGAAGCATTTCACAAAACCGACCGTACAGCTTCGAGGGAGTAGGGCTCATGTCAGCCACAACTGTGATGGGGCAGCCCCTTGGCTGGAACATGCAAGCTGCTTAATAGAGCAAGGCGAAATTTAACAAGAGCTGAGGAGAGGGAAGATGAGTATTGTGCCCGCTCCGAAACACAAAGGCAACCTAGAGGCAGAATGAAATCAAGCAACGTGGAATTTGGCCAGTGTGCTGGGGATAAAGTCCCTAGCTCTCGAGAACGGGGTCTTTAATGAGTAGCCAAGACACAAGACGACACATCCCCATGTAGATGTCTTCAGGACAACATTCATGCTATGCTGTGGATCCCTTTCCCCAGGGTTCTCATGCAGTTTGGAAGCTGCTGTCAGTCCCCTTCCTGCCCTTAGTCGCTGTTGTATTGCTTATGGAGCAGTTGAGCATGACTTTATCTGCCTGTCCCTCTCTTTTGCTGTGAAGAGCTTACTGCTGCCACACACGACCAGCAAGGGGCCTCACCTAGCAAAGGTGATGGAATCCAAATATTTGTCCCCTGTGTAAAGTTTGCAGACAGCAAACTGCACTGCACATCAGCAGCACTTTTTCCACCCCTGCCCCTAAACAGGGTGCTGGCTCCTCATCAGGGTGGGTCCTTCTACTGTTGGTGGGAGACATATGGGACTTCTGAATCCTGTTTACCCTTGCACTCCCCATTGTATCTGGGCCTGCTGCCTTTGTCCTCTGCTGCTCAGGCAACAAGGTGAGGAGAACAAGAGCTGTTTATCCACATTTGTCAAGAGGGAAACTTGGCAAAAGCCAGCAACTGCATGCTGGAGGAGTGGTGCAAGTAGGGAGTGGTTTCATGTGGGTTTCTTTAGGATGTGTGTGTTTGTGCTCGTGTGCATATGTGCATGTGTAATAATGCGTGCAATAAAGCCTTTTAATCCTTCCCTGAGATTGTGCTGGCTGCTCTAGTTACCCCGAAATGAGAGATGCCTTCGGCCTACGCATTATGCAGAAATCCAGGTACGAAGAAATGTAGGCGAACATTTCTGCAGCATCATCAATAAATGAATTATGTGTGGTATCTACTCAAAACAACAACATGCTAAACACTGAAAGTCAAATGGGATGCCTTCCTGAGAAACAAACGACTGACCACATATTTACTCTGCATCTCATAAATAAACATGGGGAAAGCACAAAAACAGAGGAGGATATTTGTCTCGACTTTATACTTGGAGAAAGCTTTTGACTCAGTCTGGCTCTTGTAGCTGAACTATACAAAATGGAATTGGCAAGGGGAAAAAATGACATAATCACATACATGTAACAATCCATTGAAAGTAGGACACACAAAAAAGAGAAGAAAACAGGCTTTGAAGGAGAGGTAGACTAACACAGCGGTCAGCTTCAGGCCTGCTCTTCCTGTCATCTATGCGGGCGATATATCAGCCTCAGAGAAATGGCTCTCAAATTGAATGAGGGATCTCAAATGCCTACTCTTAAATTGTCACAACATCACGAAATGTATTTTAGCATACCCTGCTGCAAGGCCATGTAGTGAGGAAGGAAGAACATCAGCGACGAGTGGCAGGATAAAGATGATCTCTTGGAAAACACAGATAGAGAAAGAGACTTGGGGATTCAACATGGGTAATGGACTCCACAAGCCTTCACAAGCCTTTTGTGCAGTGTAGGCACTTAATGGTCTAATTCCTGTTTTAGACATGTGAGAAGGGGGAACCAAACGGCGACTGAGAAATCATTTTTACTCTGTGAACAGCATGTGTGCTTAGACCACACTGACATCGTATCCAGGGCGGGTCCCTGCAAGTCAAAAAGCACTTAGAAATAGTAGAGGGTCCGAAAAATGCTGCAGCAGCTGAAACTGATCTTAGAACATGAAGATTCAAAGAAAACAAGCTATTCAGTTCAGCAAGGAGAGTTGATAGGAGCACCACGTAGAGTCACTTATCCATGAAAATGGGATGGCAGTGCAGTTTTGTAGACAAAGGCATAACAAGTTCTGATCTCTCGAAGTTGAAGTCAGACAAATTCAACCTTGAAAGAAGCAATTTCCTAGCAGCAAGGATAATTAAACATTGGAATAAATTAGCAGGTTGAGTAAGGTACTTGCCATTATTTGGAGTCTTTAAGACGTGATGTGTTGTCACATCACTTTGATGCAGGTGCCGGGAAAAAAAAATAATCCATGGCTTGTGTATATGGGTCAGATTAATGGGTTACAGTGGCCCCTTCCTTCTTCCTGGAATTCTGACTCTCCATGAGGGAAAAAGGTGCTTACTAAATACGAAGTTAAAAAAAGTGAGATGACACTTGTTGCGAATACTACACAGCACAGCTCAGGATACCAGGGCCTTTTTTACCTGTTCTTTCCACCAGCATAACACCATGTCGCAGTGATGAAGTAGATGGCAGTTGCAGTAAGGGCAATAGGGAGTTCCAAACTGCACACCCATAAGGAAAATGTCTCCAAGGACATAATGAAAATCATTGAGTCACTGCTGTAACTTTTCAGCACCTTAATTCTGGTCCCAGATTGGTGATCCTCAGCTAGCAACAGAGCACAGGAAATAGGAAGCATGGAGCGCTCCTGTAAAATCAGTGGCCTTGAGCATAGAGCAAACGTTGCACCCAGGACAATATCTGTGTGTACGTACCAAGATTGCCACTGCAAGGCTTCAGAGGCACAAGGAGATATATTGCCAGGAGTAGAGTTTGATGAAGGATCAGCAGAATGGAAGCTGACCAGTAAGGGTGGGAGATCTTCTAACGTCTTTTCTGAATTTGACGTAAAGGACATGTCTTAGTTTACAGAAGATATGTGTTCCGGTAAAGAAATAATGTGTTTGAACGCTGGCCAAAGGAGGAGGTAGTGCAGAATGATCGGAAATAGGCAGCAGGAACAAACAGGCACACGAGGGCATTGTACACAGAGATGAAGACAATCTTGCTTTGTTTGGGCAGCCCTTTCTTAGTCACACTTGTGGATTCTGCCTCATTTGCGGTTTGGGAGAGTGAAGAACTTCAACGTGGACAGGACTGTGTCCTCCAGGTGCCTCGTGGCTGCAGCCCTGCAAGGAGATCTGCTGTGTGCAGGAGCTCAGGTAATTGTGGTCAGAAGGCGAACGTTCCCCTTGTCAGTTTTAGGAGGGTCTTGTTTCATTCCTATCAGGCAACACCCTCGCTCCTGTAAAACATTTGAGAAAGAATAACAAAGTCTGACCTAAAATCCAGCCTGATAATCGTGCTCAGTTATGAACACAGCACGCACTTCCTGCTAGTGAGAGCAAACAACCTCGCCCAAGCCAAGGCATGCTCAAGACCAAGGTGCGCTGGTGACGCGAGAGCAAAGCTTACACCAGCCATTTTGTGCAACAGCAGCAGTCCAAAGCCATGCACAGGTCCCGGAGATTCCCCATACAGAGAAGCACCTAACATGGATCCAGCTCCACCAGACAACAGAAAATCGGGTAGCCTGAAGGGAGCCTGGGCAGCAGGCAGTGAAACACACCCAAGGAGAGCGCTGATTTTGCGGTTGATGTGGCAAGGGGACTGAAAGCAGCAGATACCTGCCTGAGTTATGGGACAGCAGGCCAGCGCCTCGACTGTTTTTGCAAACAAACAGGAAATTAAATCCCCAAGCAAACAGAAATCTCTGTGAGCAAGAAGAAAGGCGGGAGAGCAGTGGTATGAATGCTGCGCGACAACAGACACTTATTAAATGAGAGCGCAGGCAGGGGGAAAGAAACCCTGTCCCAAAACAAGGCAGAGCTGCTTGTGAGGTGGCTCCTTGGCATCGGAGGGGAGGAGCAGCCCTGCCCAGGCACCACCTGGAGCAGAAGAGGGTCCCCACTCCCCTGGCCAGGCATTGCCCCTACTCCTCTGCCTGTGACCCGGGCTGGTGAGGCCAGCAGGCCTGCTGTGGGGAGTGGGCAGGAGCACAGGCAGGCCCAGAGGCATGGGACACAAGTGGGTCCACCGGCCAGGGGGCTTTGAGGCAACGCATGCATGGCTGGGGACATCCCGCAGGCCCTGCGGTTAGGGCAGCATGACCAGGTGTGGGGGAGCCCCCATGCGAGGGGACCAGCAGGCAGTGCCCAGCTGGGGTCTGCCTGTGGGAGTGACACCCTTCACACGCCTGCGTGATCGTTCTGCACCTGGGGACCCTGCGCTGGGGGCACGCCTGTGAGGGAAGGGGGCATCAGTCGACCCCCACGCTGGGGGCACCCGCCCGTGCGAAGACAGCGAGTGAACACAGGCCGACCCCACGACAAGGTGGCGGGGTCCCGCAGCCGGGGCAGGAGCGGTGCCACGACGGCCCCGCACGCCCGCAGGGCCCAGCCATTGCCTGTGTGCCGGCCGCGGCCGGCAGCGGGGCTCCCCGCGCTGGGACACCCCGTCCCCGCCCAGGCACAGAGGCTTTCCCGGGCCACGTGTGCGGGCGGCCCCAGGAGGCCGGGAGCAGCGCCGCCCTTCGCGCGGTCCCGCTCGAAGAGAGGGTCCCCGCCCCGCGGCTGGCAGCGGACGGGCCGGCAACGCCCGCTCTCCTCCCCTTTAAGGGGGTGGGGGCCGGGGCCGGGCTGGACCCCCGCACCACCCCACCCCCCCCTTCCACCCCCGCTTCCTACCTGCGGGCGGGGGCGCGTAGGGGCGGGCGCTGGGGAAAGTTTGTCTCTGTGGTTGGCTGCGCCGCGCGGCGCGGCCGGTCGGGGCGGGCGGGCGGCTCCGTGTGCTCGCAGGGTAGCGGGAGGCGAGCGAGAGAGCGGCCGGCCGGCCGAGGACCGCGCTGCCGCCGGCCCCCGGGTGAGGCGAGCGTGTGCGCGGGCGATTCCCCCGCGCGTAGAGAGAGGCGCCCGTGCGGTTCTGCCGGCATGGGGTACCGCGGGGAGCGGGCGTCCTGCCTGCCTCTCCTCCTCCTCCTGCTGCTGCTGCTGCTCGGTGAGCTCGGGGGGTTGCGCGACCGGGGGCAGCGGGGAGGGCGGCCGAGGAGGTCTGGGCCGGGCTAGGCTCGGCCACCTCGCCCGCAGGTAGCGAGGGAGGGCCGGGCCCGTGGGAGTGGGCCCCTTGCCGGAGCGGAGCCGCCCGCCGTGTCGTTGCCCGCCTGAGGCGCGGCGGAGCCCAGCCGGGGCGCTGCCCTCCGAGGGGCGGCGGGGGGCCGGGCAGCGCCGCCTGCCCGCCGGGCTGTGCCGTCCCCCGGCTGGCCGGGCCGTCGTCGCGTTCCCTTTCTCCCAGCCCGCCCGCGGGCGCTAACGGCCGGCGCAGCCCGAGCGGCTCCGCAGCCCGAGCGGCCCCTGCTGCCCCTCTCCAAGGGCCGGGGCGCGGATTGTTGCCGGGGATCTCCCCGAAACTTTAAGGGGCCCTCTCAGAGCTGAGATGGGGCGGTGGGGGGTGCTGCTTGGCGTGGATCCCTGGCGAGGCGGGGCGGGGGGGTGTGCGTGTGGTGTTCCACAGGCGGCCGGGGTCCGGCCGGGGCAAGGTGACGGTGTAGCCGTAGTTGACGTGCTCCCACCCGGCGCAGGGGCTGCGGCCGCCCTAGGGTAAGGGCAGTGCCGGTCCAGCTCGCAGGGCGGGAAGCGGCTCCTTTCGGGGCCGAGGGGCCGATCCTTCTCCTGCCCGTTCCACGAGGGAGACGGGAGGCGAGTCCCCCGCCCGCCGGCAGCAGAAACCCGGGCTCTCCGGGCACTCAGGTGGGCTTGGGGGAAAGTGATGCTTCCCCGGGCCCTCCCCTCCTGGCTCTCGGGGTTCGCTGCCTGGGCCGTGAAGTTCTTGGGCCGAGAAGTCATTGTGTAGCTGATGTTTTATGCCGTGTTCACACAATCGTGTGGCTGTCGCTAGCTTAACGTGTGGCATTGTTCCTTACCGGTGTCAGTGCCAGGCAGGCAGCGTGCGGAAAGAAGAGACTGTAGCAACAACTGCACAGAAGGGTGCAGGGCTGGGTTTGAGGGTTTTGCCTCTGTGGGTTGGGTTTTTTTTTCCTGCTTGGTTTCTTTTTTGTTTGTTTCTTCAACATTGGGACTCTTAGTGTTGTTGCTAATAGTGTTGCTGCTAACAGTGTTGCTGAAGTAGCAGTAAGTGTAACTAGAGAACAAGTAGGTTGTTCAGGTAAGGTAGTATTTAAGGGGTGGTTCTGTATCAGCTCTGGTGCTGGTCAGCAGGCTCGCCCCAGAAATTGATACGTGAACTTCTTGATTCTAGATACTTGACTAACTGAAGTATTCAGAATTGGGAGCCTTTTCCAGGTTCGGGGTGGAAGGAGCATGCAACTAAACACTGTCCCAAGCTCATGCTGCAAGGCTCTTCTTTAAACAAAACTCTTATTTATTTGCTGACTTAGTTTGTGCTTGTACTTTTGACATTGCTATGACTAATTCTTTTGGTTTAGGTCTGCCAGAGTGCTTTCCTCGTGGTTTGGCAGTTCAGTCTTTCTTCTGCTGCTCTGCAGATTAGATGGAGTTGAAAAGTCAGCTTCCTAAACCTGGGCTGGTCCCAGGTGCTTTCCTGAGGCTGCTTGAAGTCAGTGAGGCAGTTGGGGCAGAGGGTTGTCTATCTAAAAGTCGAGATCCTACTACACAAAGGTGTCCACTGTGCTTTCTCTTAGTTGCAGCAGAGGTTAGTCATCTGCTTTATACAGGCATTCTGCCAGCTGGGAAAACAGTGAAGAACTGAAGAGAACACCTTCAGTGTTTTTGTTTAGAAACAGTAAAGGAATAACACTTTTCAAGAGAATAGTTTATTAGTAGGACACACAGAAAATTGGGACTCTTGGGTAGTCTAGGTCATGCAGCAAAAGGTAAAAGTCAAAGATAACGTGCAACAGGAAAGTTATTTTCTTCTTCCTCTTCGTAATTCCAGATAAAGTAATTAGTAGAACTTAGAATTAGAAAATGTGCATGCACAGATATCTGTCCACTGTTCATGGCACAGTTTGTCTGGATGTTCTGAGTCACCTTTCGGGGATTTGTTTGGGTTTTTTTTTTTAATCGGAATGGCACTGTTAAAATTGATAACACAGGAGAAAAAAAAAAAATACCCGGAACTTTTCAGTCTTACTTGTGGTGTGTGTTGCAGTGTCGTTATCTTCTGATACCATTGCTTGTTAGCTTCTATAGGATATTCCAAATGTTAAGAGATTGGGAAGGTGGTGTTCCTCTCACTCTGGATGTACTCTACTCAGCATGCTTCTGTAAATGTGTGTTTTCTAGCAGCTCTGTAATAGAGAAACAGGTTAGGGCTTTTCTTAAACTGATGTGCTGCAAGTGTTGGGGACTTCTTGTATAAGGGTGGTGGAGGTGAGGAGTTGAAGCACATAAGAGTTTGTCCCTTGCGTGTACTTAGGCTTGATTGTTTTGTTCAGATCTTACCAAATAAACCAGCAAAAGGATGCAAATGGCTGAAGTATTTAACTGTGACAATTAAGACTGTTTTCTCATCCGTTCTCCTGGATCCAGTGCTGTTATAATCTGCTTGGTAAAGAGATTGTGGATCCTGAGATTAAAACTTGATCTAGTTTCTGTTTTCCTCCCTTCTCTGGTGTGGTTAGATCCTGAGAAGAGGGCAGTATTGAGGCATTTGCGCTTCCATGTCCTGTTCTATGTGTGATTTCATTTTTCAGTCAGTCTGCCTAAGCAACCTGTGAAATGCTCTGGAAGTCTAAACAGCCATCCTAAGACAAGACATCCCCAAGTCCAAACGGGTATCTACTTGGTGGTTACTGGGGTTCAGTCTGTAAATTAAACAGTAAGCCTTGCAGCTCCTGGAGTTGTGTCTTTTATGTTGTTGTTCTTGTTTGAGATTTAAGGTAAGAATTTCAGTGGTTATGAAAAACTACTGGGTTTTGTTTAAGTGATGTGGGACTTGAAGAGAGCACGCCCTCAGTAAATCCTGGGGGAAAACCACCGATGAAGCATTTCCCAGAGATGGCCTTTTTCTTACTACTATTTAGACCTGTGTGACACTTCCTCTCCTCCGTGATGAAAGTCAGTTCCAGTGTGCCAGATCCCCAGGAGCCTTGTGTACACATGACTAGAGTTGTTTCTTACAACTCGTATCTCAAATTCTTTATTGTGCGTAGGCTTTTCCCCTTTCCTCAGAAGCTACAACAATTAGTCATTTGAATCAAGGTTTAATTCAAGCTCTGCAGCAGAAAGCTTTCGGTGATTAGTGTAAGTTATTGTGATCGTGAACTTCAAGGAAAAGCGTGCTTTAATCTTTCCCTGCGTTTGCAGCTGAAGTGAAAGCGTTAGAAACCAGGGAGAGCCTCCAGGTTCAGGGCAGGGAGACGTTGTAAAGGTGTGTTAGAGGGGAATCTGTTCCCTTGCTACCGGCGCCTGCTCCCATCCCGGCCAGCCCGGGGCTGCTGGCCTTTGCCCGCTCGCTGTTGGAGGAAAGCAGGCATGGAGCTGACAGGTAGGCCTGCCTATCCGGTGTATTTGGAGGTGCTTAAAAAGGCTCACAGATGGGAAATACTGACAGACCTGGCCTGGTCGTACCGACTGCAGCCTGCTAAAGTGTTAGGAGCGTGTAGTGAGCCGTGGAACTGGGTTGGTGGGGCATGGAGGGGCAGGGGGTGGCGCTGAGGAGGAAGCGCTTTCTGTGTGGTTTTTCCATGCTGATGTATTTCCTTAGCATGTAGGCTCTGGGAACATGTGGGAACCAAAGTGGGAGCAGTGTGCTGAGGTTTTTTTTCCTTTACGTTTTGTGTTCTTTTGAGTTGGCAAATGATCCCTTAGTCCCACTTTCAGACTCTTGTGTCTTTGTAGGTTTCTGTCCAGAGCTCCTTTTTTATGGAGTCTGGGTGCTTTTTCTGAAATCCTTTGACCTTTTTCTCCAGGTTTCTCCACTGCTACATTTCAGCATAGCAACAGCTTGCTCTCTTTAGGTAGCCTCTGTTGTATTTGGCTTTAGTCCCTGAGCTGAGGTATAAACCTGCCTGAACAAGATTTGAAGTAAGCAGTAGGGGTCATTTAAAAATGCAGCCACATGCTTGATTAGAGGGGAAGGTACTTAAGGAATAATATATATTTATCCATCTAGCTGTAGAAGCCAACATTCAGGGACATTTGAGATTTTAGCTTTCACATCTAATAAATTTATGGTTTGATTTGTTTGTGTGGTTGGTTTTTGTTGTTGGGTTTGGGTTTTTTTCCAGTCTTCATAATCCTTGTCAAACATTCACCTTCAAAACAGTCGAGAAATGGTTATATTCCTCAACAAGATACTTCTAGAAAGTGAGCATTTCAGTTGTCTGTTTTTAGATGCCTTTCACTAATTATTTTGTGTGTGTGTGTGTGAAGTTCGGTGTTTTAGAAAGAAGGGAAGTGGATACATTATCTGAAAATATGAATTCTTTCTGATTATATAGAAATGAATCACTTGAAAGTTAAGTTAGAAAGAACTTTAGGAAAACATTTACTAACGTGAGCTGGGTCAAAGTAGGGGTTACGTCAGTCTTATCAAGGTCTAGTAGTTTTGAAACCAAGATGTAAGGTGGAGCATAAAGTAAGAATCTATATCATAATGCAAAGAGGAATGTCTTTTAATACTTTGCTTTTGACGTACTTTGGAGATATTGCAGATAATCCTCAGGCCTCTGCTAGACATCCTGCTTTCTTAGAATATACGCAGCAGGAAATGGTCAAGTCTTTCCTAGAGACCTAGGTGAAATTGTCTAGGCAGACCAACGTTTTGATGTCTGTCCAGGAATAATAAGCAGTTTTCTGCATGACCTTACTTTCTAACCTGAACAAGGTACTCCAAAACTGGATCAAACAAGACAGGGAGAGCCTGTAACATAAGCAGATTTGCCTGGGTTGTTTTATCTCCTGCCCTAAAGAAGGAATCAGGTTAGATCAATGAGAATGTTCTTCAATTGTTCATTTTTTTTCCTCAGTTATTTTCCAGTTAATTCCTTAGAAAACGTTAAGTTGTAGCTTTCTTCCAAGACTTGAATACCTGCTGAGAAGGGCTTTAAAAATAAGATAAATGTTTAATACCCCTTATGCATTAGGCTTTGCAAGGGGCAAAGGTAAAAAATCAGTTTGACCAAACTGCTTTTGGGATAAGGATGATCTGAAAAATAGCTGCTTAGATGCCAAAAGCCTCAAATAATGTCTTTTCAGATCATCATAATATTTAAAACAAGGTAAGAAGCAAGACATAAGTCATGGATCTTAAAGTTTTAGTTTTTTGAGTTTCATGTCAGAAACTGTCTTACTCATTCACATGTAAGCTTGCATAATGATAAAGCATAACTGATTTCTTTTCACTGAGGTCTGATATAGAAAAAAAATATATATTTTTTTCTCTCCGGATTTGGAAGAGGTTTCAAAGCTGGGTTTCCAGTGGAAAACATTAGCATGTTGGCACACTGCTAAAGGCTAAAGCAATGTAGATAGAAGGTAGAGCCTGTGCTGCTAAAGGCCTTTGAGTCTTGTAAAGTTACAAAGCAGCATGGTGATGCTGGCAGGTGTGTGTTGGTGTGATAGCCATGGGGACTGCTTGGAACTTGCGGTACAACGTTGCAGCTGGTGCACCTTGTACATAAGACGAGACCAGTGATGGGGAAGGTCTTATGTGGCAGGGACTGAGAAGCAGCAGCCTGGAGAATAGTATCCTTTGTATGCAGCAAAGGCAAAGTACTGCTGCAGAAATACGAAGAACTGCTGAAGCAAGCTGAAGTATTTGACTAGTGATAATCTCTGTGGCCAGATGGAATTTGCATGGGATGCTCTAAAGGATCTGAACTGTTAGCTGAGCTGTGGGAAGAATAGGTTAGCAAGTAAGACACCTGGACAGGATTTCCTTTAAAAAAGGATCTGAGGATGGTTTTTGGAATTAATTGACTTGTGAACTTCAGGAATGAGAACTAATTAAAGACTGGAGCTCCTGGGCAAGCTGTCACAGCTGCTGATAGGCAGGGCTGCCAGCAATGCCTGTAGTATATCTGCTTGATACTTACTGTTATGAGGGGCATCTCTTAAATTGTTTATTATTCTGTGAGACTTCAGGTATTCATGCTGAAATTTCCTGGGCTGGCTAACACAGGTTGACATTTTTTCTAGGATATACACACACACCCCTCCCCCAAAAGCTCTGGCGTTTCCAACTGTTACACTTTTTTTCTCTCTAATTCTCACATGTTCTGGCTGATTCTCCTGCCTCACTCTTGAACAAATAATAATCTCAGCTGCTAAACTGAGAAATTCTAGCACCTCCATGCTTTAGAGCAAGGGCTGGAAATTTGGCTGGAGAGTTAACTTTGCATCAAGAATGTGGCTTTTGCTGTTCATATGAAAGATGTCCAAATTTGGCCACAGTGTAAGACTTGGAAAAACATCAGTTTGTAAATGTTCAGTAGGGAATTAGTTTCAGGTCCCGTGAGAGAAAGCACTCTGTCATTGCTTTTAATGTGTGAAAGAATTACTGCTGAAATTGGGAGAGAAGTGGACGCCTCCTTTTTATTCCTGTTTCAGACTTCTGTAAATGTGTTTTGAAGTCCTTTCTTTCCCTTTTTTTTTTTTTTAATTCCTTTTTCCTCTCTTCCCCTTTCTGCTAAATTGGCCAATGCTGGAGCAACATGCTGGTCTATGTGGATCACTGATCATATCTGCTGAGAGCCTGCTGCTTGTAACACACAAAGTAGATATATCATCTTTCTTACATGTGGCTTTGAAAAAAAAAATGAAAATCAATGTAAACTTTATGTATGGTTTTTAACTTCTGTTCTCTGGCTTCAGTTCTTCTCTCAGGCTTTTTCCCAGGTGTCCCCCTCTGTCTTTTACTTCATACTGGTAGTAAAGCAACTCCTGCTGCTATGGTTGCTCTCAAAAAAAAAAAAAAAGTAAAGAACTTACACCACTCCTTTTGTTTAACAGGCTTGATTAGTCTGGACTTGCCTTGCTGCTGACTTTCTTAAAGATGTGGTTTAGCTATGCTGCTTAATTCTTGCTTCATGGCTGCAATTTGCATGCTTTTAATGCTGCTTGAGTCACTCTTTTCTTGCCCTATCAGTAGCCATTAACAAGAGTTCGGTGGAACCATTATCGGGGGTGGTGTGGGTTAGCAAGAGTCCAGTTCTGAGAAAAGCTAGCTCTTAGGTCTTAAAAAGAACAATTGCCAACGTATGGGACTGTGTTTCAGTGCCTGTTCCGCTGCCAGCTCCAAGTGCAGAGATTTAGCATGGTGTTTCGGTCAGCCTTTGATGCAATGTGGCTGTGGGGAATCTTTGGGCAGGCTGTAACGGCATTGTTCTCCTACACACATTAAAATGATTGTTGCAAGAGAGGCATCCACGGGGACCTCTGCCAGCTTCTTATTGATGTGTTCAGTTTCATCTATTGACACACTACCCCTCATTATTACACAGTGAATCCTGTGGCAGTGGAATTTGCTATTAAATCTGCCCTGCAAAAGAGAATTGGCAGGAGCTGCTCTAAAAGTCGTGTGGCCCCTGCGTTTGCGAAGAATAGCTTCTGAATGTGAAACAGATGCTGAACTAATAGAGGACGCTTCCTAAATTTTCAGGGTACCAAACATAGTAATTTTGAGGAAAAATACAGAATTCGTGTGATTTGTTGAGTAATCATCTAAGTTTCAATACCCTTCTTTTTTTTTTCCAGAAAGACATGTTTAATCAGAACATGTGTTCATTTGTGTTTGAATACAGCAAGTAACGCTGAGGTGAAAATAAGCAATTATTTGTTAATGGAAACTGTTAGAATAATCGGTGAGGTGTTAGTCTCTCCATCTGTGCTCTAATCCTCTTCCCAGTGCTAGAGGATGGGAGAGGTGATGCATCTGCCTTTGTTTTTTGCCACTGCCACAAAATATTTTGTGCTTTCAGACCACCATCCCTAATATTTATTCAGATGTTACAACCTCCATGGTCTCAGATAAGAAGTACTATGTTCTTTAGAAGCCCGGGGACGTACTGCATATTGGGAGGCGGTGTCAGAGAGTAGAATTTGTCTATGTAAAGAGCCTCTATGTCGCACATAGTGTGCTTGTTCACATTCAGTTCATACAGGGATTTAAATTAATCTAGAGTGGTAAGTCTATTGCATCAACCTTGTCTCCCTTTGATCTCAGGGTTTGGTTCTAGACAAGGCATGCTGTACCTTTTGGCTTAGAGAGCTTAAGTGCTTGGAGTGGGGCATCCTCAGTGAGAGGTAAAGACCATGACAGTTTATTTGAGACAAAATCACTCTGTGATTGTCAGGGGGTGGGAGGTAGCAAGGTAAGCCTGGGTCTTTCATGTCTATCACAAAGCAGGGTTGTATGGGTGTTAAAGCTATTGACTAAACCATGGTTGCTGGCAACTGTATTGACAGGCACTTGTCAATAGTTGCAAAGCTGATGGCATCTCTATGTCCGTGGCTTTATTTGAAGAAGAAAAAAAGAAAAGTTGAGGAAATAGCATATATAGCCAGGTGTCAATGGGCACAGAAGCATGGCTGTTGCTGGAAATTAGAGGTGGGGGGAGGAAGGTGAGGAGAGAGTACTCAGCGGGGCGCAATTCCCAGAGAGAAAGGAAAATGGGGGAATAGTTCAAGATGGAAGAATGAGTTAGAGGTGTATCTGCAAGAGGTGGTGATGTTGGGGCAGTTATCACCAAAAGTCAGCCTTGGCAAAACCCCATAAGTTTCTCAAAGCTCTGCAAGCAAATCTTGAAATACCCTGGTTCTCTAAGCAAAGCTTTCTGCACACCACTGGCAGGTACATGGAGTATCTAATTGTAGACTCCTGCGGAGTTTAAAACATGTGTGATGCGTGTTGCTGCAGGGTATGCTGTGGCATCTGAATTGATGCTGGTGTCTGCCTTTTAGAGTCTGAAAGGGAGGGAGGGGCAAGGGGGAGGCTGCAGTACTGTGAATAGAGTGCTGGGTGGGGATGTCCTTCCAAAATAGCCAAAGAACAAATGAGGCTTCAGATGGTACCCTTATTCCTGCTCATGACCAGAGGGTGCAGGGAGTGTGCCTGTTCCTGACTTTGCCTCATAAATCCACAGTGATCAATGGAGATAGGCCAGAGCTACTTAGAAAGGAGCCGTTAAAGGTGATTTAAAGTTTTTCTCACAGACCCTATTGGTGTGAGCAGTCGGTTTTTGGTTTGTATGTATATGGAGAGATTTTTCTCCCTGCCTGAAGCTGTAGAGACACCTTTCAGGCATCTGGGCAAAGACTAGTAACCTGCAGATGGGTGCAGGGCAGATGCACTGCATACTTCTGTACCCAGACTCGCAAGGTGGGTCCTTCCCTTGCTTTAACAATTCCTACCCACAGTCAGAAACTAGTCCCTTTATACTGCTTTCATGGAACATGCACATGCCATCAAAGCAACTCACTGGTATCTTTCTTCTGTATCTTCTCCTTTGGTCACACTTGGGTTATCGGTGCATTGGGGTGGGAACTCGTTTGCGTGTGCAGGCTTGGTCAAAATCCAGAGTGAATGCTGTTCTCACAGGAGTGATGGTGTGGGGTCAGCAGTGATCCTCCAGTGTCAGGGTTGCCTGGTTGCAGTAGGATCTTGCTGCAATTCGGAGTGGGGCTTTGGTCAAATGACTGTCCTGAGTACGCTAGACGTTTTGTGGGGCCAAAGCCCTGCAACTGAGGTTTCTGCCTCAGAGGAGGCTGCTAACCTGAGATACCCCATGGCTTTCATTTGGGCTGAGATGTGTTCAGAGAAGGTGTTTGCTGGGGACATGGTCAGCTGTGGAGCTACAGGACCAGCCTTGAAGAGGAACAGGCTATGCATGGGGGTGGGAAGATGTTTGGGGGTTTTGTCAGTGAGGAGGCAGGGGCCCAAGCTGTGGATTCTGTGAATGGTGTAGCGAAGAGCACTTTATGCTGATATATTTTTCATCTTGGCCTGGTGGTGTAAGGCCCTTTTTTGAGAAGAGCTGCTGGCTGGTGGGGTGGTGTGAGAAGCAGTGCAAGCCTGGGCTCTGTGTAAGCACTGCTCAGCAGTAGCAACATCATCTCAATGCAACAAAAACATTGCTACATTATCAACACTGGTTTTGACACAAATCCAAAACGCAGCAGGTGTAGAACTCTCATGTTGACAGGGTTACTGTGATGGACAGCTTTGGCCTTGAACCCTTGTGCTGATTGCTGGAGTACAAGGGTACCTGATATAAGGGCCCATGTTGGGAGTTGGTGGTGGAGGACAACTAGTTGCAGGGATTTTGGTAGTGTCAAGCTAGAGTTTTCCACTTCTGAGGGTGTGTGTATGAATCCAGCCTTCTGTCTACCTTTTGCTGGGCCTGTGTATGTAAAGTGAATTGCTAGGTTTGCTTCAGCTGACTGGATACACTTCTGCTAGCCTGAGAAAAAGAGCAGCAAGTGCTGGGTGGTGTTCTAGTCAACAAGGTCACCGCCTGAACAAAGTTGAGTGAGCTTGGTTTCTGATAAAGCAGCCAGATGCGTGTGGGCTACAGCTGTCATGCACACAGAGGCTGTTGAGGGGACAGCCGTGTCTGCCCAGGTCTTGACTGGTTTGTTTGCGTGGCTGAGTGAAGAACTTTGGCCTTCAAGGTTATTTAATTGCTCCTCAGTGCTATTGGATGTCGCCGCGTCACTCTGCACCTCCCCATCAGTAGTTGTTTTTACATGCATTATACATTTGAATAACTCATGAATTGATGGTTGCTTTCAATACATACAACCAAGGAGACTTGCAGTATTTAATGCCCTACTTTTAAGACCTCCATGGAGGATGTATGCCACCAGATTATGACAAGAAATATTCTGATGATTTTCTGACTGGCAAGATGCCTGAATTCCACACAGGCAATTGTGTGTACCCACTTTCTTGTCATTTGATGTCAGATTTGCTCCTGAGTGTTTCATTTACCCTGTTCAAACCGGATCTCTAGTACACCTTCAGAGGCAGTAGTGTGTATAGGTAAGTCATGCTGGGTTTGGACACTTACTCTCTAAAAATGTGCAAAATGGAACAAGAATGGCTGTGTTCTTGTTCTGTGGCATTCTTTGGAGATGGCAGGTTCCTACATTGAGTGTAGCTGGAATTGTAGGTGGGAGCTTGCAGGGATCTGTGGCTCTGCTTCAGTAGTCTCTGCTACAGGAGCCTGAGACAGTCCTCTAGCTAGCCTGTGTGTACTGAGGTGACTCTCCCTTTTCTTGAGAAGATGGCCTGTGTGCTTTGTATCAAAATAGATAAAGGCCAGTGAATACCTGCTTGAAAACTTGAGTAGCACTCCTTTAGACAGAATTCTGATTATCTAGTGGCATATATTATTGATGTTTTTAGGAGACTGGAATCTCTCCCTTACCTTCTTTCGGAACAACTGTTTGTGTGTGAAGTCATCTCTTGTCTTCCTCTTTTCCTCCATTTGAATCCACTTCTACCTAAACAGTTTTCTCTGTGGCACCAGAAGTATGAATGCCAGAAAGGGTTTTGTCAGGTCATCTCGGGTGTTTAGTTCTGCAGAAAAGTCACTGTGGGTGGAAGCACTGGAGTGTGTGTTTCTGGTAGGGCAGAACGCTGAGAGGCTGTGGGACTTGAGCTGAGTTTGCGCTCATTGATGCAGGGTGATAGCAAAGGTAGAACGGTGCGCAGGTAAAGCTCTACAGAGATTCCTCACTGCATCTGTCTCCTAAGGAGGACCTGTATGCCATCTCTTGTGACTGTATCAGCTGGTCTCTAAAAAGATCTCTATAGAATATTGCCTTGGAACACTGTGGTTACAAAAGGCTGCTCCTAGGTGATACTGTTATCCTGTGACTTGAAGTCACAATCCCGATGATGATTTCTGCCATGTGCATCCTGTCACAAGTCCCAAGTAATAATATAGCTGGAGTTTAAAACCAAGTAAGCTCACAAAATGCCAGAACATTCTGTGACTTTCTAGTGATAGCCATACGGAAATTCCCCTGTCCACTTCTAGATTCCACCCCCTACTTTCCCAGCATTATCTAACTCTGATCACTGTACAAGTTTTTAAAGTTGAGCTGGAAGCTAATTGAGATGAGTGTTTTCTTTCCCTGTCCTTTGCCATTTCTGGCATTTAAGGAGGAAATAGGGACAAATGTTTAACAAAGTGGCATGCAGGCTTAGCAGGAGCTTGTGAAGCTAGGCTGAGGAAATCTGCCCTTTTTTCTTCCCTTTTACAGAGAGAAGTTAAGGAGACTGACTTTAAACTTTTCCCACAGGATGTTTCTTGTAACTCCAGTGCTGTCTTGTGGCCTTAGACTGGCTTTGTCTGTGGTTCAACATTGAACTGTTGCACATTTCCACGAAAATATATAAATATTGAAGGAGTCCACAATAGCAATGCTAAAGTTATTAGCTTCCAGCATTGATGTTCAAGGATACAGCTTTTATCTCTGCTGTTGTTTCAGGCTATCTGCAGATAACTTATAGCCTTGGCTTACAATACATCTGTTTGGGTGTGTTTCACTAAAAGTTTGGGCTAAACACTGTATAAATACATATCCTTCCTGTAGAAAACAAGCTTCTGATTATCATATCAGTTGAGTTCTGCTGCTTAACAGATGATTGTTTCTGTGGTAACCAGTTGACTGACCGTGTCTGTGACTTCCCTGGCAGTCAGCAGTGTACATGCCCTTTCTTAAAGCACTTATCAGGTAGGATTAAGAAGTGGTTTTGATGAAAGCATCATGCCCAACAGCTTTCCCTTCCCAGAGATTTTGTGATCCGAATAATGTGATGTGAGTACAGCTTTATTAGAATTGTGAACTCCTGTAATGATTAGAAGGGAAGAATACATCTGCCAGGTGGATTAATGAAGATGGTTCTTTTCATCAGCAGGGAGATTTTTTTCAATAGGATCTCAGAGAACTCTGGGAGACTTAATTTCTTGCTTCGAACTGATAACACGTGAAAGTACAGTAGTGTGAATGGGGCAGGCAAAAATGCAAATACCTTAAACAAAACTGCCCAGGGAAAATAATTACTTAAATGTTAAACTGCTATTTCTTTTTTTTTTTTAAATGCCAATTCTCTTTGGCAAGGAGGAGTTCCTTTTACAATAGAGGCAATGGGTAGTTTTTTTTCAATCTAGGGACAGGCAGGACTACTTCTGTGCTTTAAGACTTCCTAGCATTCCCTTGTTCAAGGCTTATTTATTCCTTGTAAAAGGGCCAAAGTTCTGAAAATAACCTGTGTTTTGTCTGGGGGAAAAGCAACACCACATCTAGTTGCCTGCTTTGTACCCTGTGTTTTGACTCCTAGTAGGCTTCGGCTGTAAGGCTGCAAACAGTGGGGGTGTTTGTAGGCTGCTCTTGCATTGCGTTATGGAGGGAGCCCTTCTGCTTGGATTCCTTGACATGGCTTAATTTCATGTTGTGGATTTTAACGGGTTTAACCTCCTGAGAAATGCTCTTCGGATCATTAATCTAAAACCCTGTTCTTATTTCTGAAAAATTAAGTGGGGAGGCAGGGGATGAGGTGAGGTGAGAGGAAAGTTGTATCATTAACTAGAGCTATGTGTAAATGCTTTATGTACCTTCTGTTTAAGTTTTCACTAGCAGCAAGAGTACCTTCTAGGTACTTTTACTTTCTTACAATAGTAATCATACTGACTGCTCTCTAATGATAAACTAACTTTGTTACAGGAGGGTGCTGTTAACATGATTTACGACTGCCACACCAAGAAGAGCACTAAACCCAGATGATGTTATGATGTAGTAAAATAAAAAGTGAACAAGGAGTATAAATAGTACTTTAAAGCTTTAAGGCACAGATTTACAAACAATGAAGAAATTAAGATACACAAATACAACAAAACTGTTTGTTTAGGAAGGCCTTGTCAGTGGTCTTGTTAAGGTTTTTAAATTGCTGTGCATTAGGCATGGCTTGATGCAGACCTGGGAGGAGGTTCCTTTATTCTTAAACCATCCATTGAGAAGTCTGACTACATGTATGCAACATTCTCTTTCTGAGTATTATTGAAGGTGTAACTTTTTTTTTTTTGGCCAACTGGGGCTTAGCTGTACCACTGACTTTTTCAAGCAATGCTGTCTTTTCAGATGTTACCATGAAGCATGACAGCAGAGGTAATTTCCTGATGCTGTTGTCCTGGGTCCGGCTAGGGTAGAGTGCCTTTAAGTGCATTAAGTGCCTTTCTTGCTGCTTCTTTTTCATTAATGTTTGTGAGATCAGGCTTTTGGTTCATTTTTGCAGCCTGAGTTCAAGGCCTAAGTGCCAAATGAACACCTTGGGTATAGGCTGGTCTGTAGTACAAATGTATTTCTCATTTCTGTTTTCTTCCTGTCTTCCACATAGGTCCGTGCTTTGTGTTTGTGGTCAGAAGTTATGTTAGTTCATGTACTCTCTGGTGCTTAGGTAGGTTGAACAGGTCTCTTTCACTTGACATAGCTTCCTAAAGAGTCTTCTCTCACAGTTTAAAAGTGTGATGCTAATTCTAGTGTCAGTGGCCAAATCTGACTAAGCTTTCCAGGTGAAATTTAACATCCTCAACTTTCTAAATTGCTGTTGTACTTTCCACTTCTGTTCTATGTTGTATGCTCTTAGACAGCTGCTGTGTTCACACCAGACATAGTTTCTCTTTAGCTAATGTTAAAATTGTTTCTTTGCTGTGGCTGCTAGAGACTTGTGAGACTTAGTCTGCAGTACACTATTGCTTTTGCAGTGGGTATTTGGAACTTGTAGTGTTGTCTTCAGTTTTTACACTCCAGACATTTACATTTGGGATGCAGAAAATGGCTGGTATGCTCTCTGTTGGGATGAAGGTTGGCTGTAGAGTCTTTTGTTCTGTTGAACAAGGTACTATGGGACATAAGTGTTCTTGCAATGTAGCAAATGTGAGGATGCCTAGGGTGAATACAATCTGCTGTCTGTTTCAATGTAAGCTGATTATAAGTGTTAGTTACTGAATAATTTCAGCATATCCAAGTTTCACCCAGATATTAACAGCTGCTTATTTTGTACGTAGGTTGTCTTATTAAATAGTGTAACCTAGAACAGCTCTGCAAGGAGACTGGAGCAGAAAAGAAACAATTAAGCATTTTCCCTCTGGGCATCTTTCAAAAACTGTATTCTCCTTCTCTTGCTACTTTAATGTCATGTTGGTTCTCTACACGCCTTTCTCTCTTGTTTCATGCTTGAAAGGATTCCCTGTTTTCTGATTTTAAGAGGTACTTGAAAATTCTGTGTTTTCATTGCTTTTTTTGTGTCTCTTCTCACTGCTGGGTGCAGCCTAGTCACCAGCCTGCATCCCGCTGAGGAGCAGTAGCAGAGGGGTACTTCCTCCAAGCTCCTACACCCTAAACCTGTAGAAAGAAGGAAGGGTAATGCTGAAGATCCATTCAGCCTTGTGTCTTGCCTCTGATGGTGGCCAAGAGCATAAGCCAAGGGAAGACTGAGAATACCTTGTTGCTATCCTAGTGTATCATCTCATGATCATCTATAGCTTGAGCAACTTGTAAGTTAGAGGTGATATCCTCACGTTTAACCCTGGATATTTCCTCCAGGAGTTTGGCTCATGGCTGTTGCATTTGGTTACCTCTGAAGTTTCATTTTCTGATATTCTGGGTGATGGTGCATATTAGCTGATCTCTGGCTGTGTGATAACTTCCCTTTTCTTTTTTATCACCTGTGGTGTTGATCTTTCTGTACACAGCATGCCCATGACAGCAGCAAAGTCAACGCTTCTGAAATATATATCATAGAATGTTTCCTGTTATCCCTGCTTTTAAGATGGGTATTTAGGCATGCTTGTCTGAAAATTAGTAGCTAATGGCTGAATGCCAAACTCTCCTAGGACTCAGAGCAGTACTGTGTTGTGATGCAATCCACACGTGGGTTTTCTCAAATGTCTAACGGCATAAAATTCTTCCCCAAAGTGTAAATGTATGTGATGTCCTGTAGTACTTTGTGTTCCAGGGAGTCTGTTCAGTATTGGCTGTTGTAGAGGTGAGAAGAAAAACTGCTGCAAATGCCCTGAGTTAATCAGAACAGGTAACAGTGAAGACTTGCTAGCATAAAACATGAAGGGAGAAAAGCCTTTCAGTTTGTGAGGGGGAGCATGAGAAGACGGCTGGACTGCTTCAGCCAGGTACAGAATTGATGGCCCTTGCTGTTCTGTTGGTAGCCGTAACGAAATACCTGCGCTGAATACAGGGCGAGGTTTTCAGAGGTGATGGAAGGCTTGAGGCTGTGACCTTGAATTTTACAAAGAGACCTGGTTCCCCAGAAGGTTAATGCTCAGAGTTTTTTGAAAATGGAATTTCTTAATTTCTTGAGCTGTCTAACTTTGGTCACAACAGTGGAGTGTTTCTTTCTTTCTTTTTTTTTTTTTTTTTTAATTCTTGCTCTGGACAGTAGGTGCAAGTACAAAGGGGTTTGTTAGTTTCTTTCCAGGCTTGGCCTAACTGGGACTGGAGTTGTACCAGGTTTGTCTTGCATGAAGGAGTTCAGCTCTCTGCTAGTGTTTGAATCTCTTCTGTGTTACCCACATGCACGTACCTGCCCCTTCTAGGAAGTCTCTTCTTTTTGTTCAGTAAAATTAATCTTCTAGTAAATTGAATAGCAGCTGCATAGCGCACCATTTCCTTTCACATGTGAGAACAGCTTTCTAGAGGTAGAATTCAGGGGCATGGACAGCTAATTACACAGCTAATTTGCCTTCAAGCTCTTGGAGGCAGTGAATGCCAGCAAATTTTTGACTCTTGCATGCTTTTTTGAGAACTTTGGCTGTTAATTTTATTGAGCAGGGATAAGCATCACTGCAAAATGCGGGTGGGTTTCATGTCCTAGCCATACATTTGTTCATGGCTCAGCTCACACTTGTGATTTAGGGAAGAGTTCCCATTTCCACACTGAAGTTGGTTAAATGTGAACAGCCCTTTAAGTATCCTTTTGGAGCACACAGGCTGCACCTTCATTACCATTTTAGTTGGGGTGAGAATTTAATTTCTGAGGTGAGTCTTCTGCTGTCCCACTTTCTGCACACTGCTTTTTGCTGGGGAGCAACCTGAGCATGCAATTAGAATTCCTTTGGATGTGACTGAGCCAGAAGCATCGCTCTAGGAGCGTATCTGCCCAGCTTCAGCTGCCCTTGGCTTTTTGGTCCACAGCACCAAACCTGGTCCAGTGCAAACCCCAAAATGTGCATGGTATGATTGGTAGGGCCTCAGCACCGAGTGCCTTTTAAGGGCTTTCCTCCCTTTGGGGTGTGCCAGGTGCTGAAGTAGACAGCGGTGCTGGTTTTGCACTCCTGTGTGATGGGGGAGGGTGAGGGGAGCTCTTTTGCTTTTTAAATATTAGTGAAGTAAATAAGCAGCCTGTCTTGGGTTCCATCTACTGATCTAATTAATACCTTATTCTCAATTTTCGTGAGTCTTAGTGTGAAGCAACCAGATTGATTTGAATGCTTTTTGAAGCTTTTTCCTGTGTTTCCAGAGCTGTCTCTGTTGGCATTTGTCTCTTTCGAATAATAGAGAGTGCTGTGGCATGCCTGGTTTTAAAGCCAGCTGCTTTGCAGACCCATCTGGGGGTAATCTTATTTAACAGTCTGTGTGGGGGTTACACAGACCCTCTTAAAAGACATTGACCGGAATCCCTGTGTGCCTTCTAGATGTAGTTTTATGTCCCTGACCTCCCATCTTTTTCTTATCTGGACTTCTTTCCTTCTCTTGCCCCCCTGAACTACTGACCCTCTCCTTTGCAAGAGGGGAAATAATACTGTAATGAAGAATGTCTCTTCCTGAAATGGGTAATTTTGTCTGTCCGTTCTTTTTGTGCCAGAGACCAGACTAGCAGCCTTTTCTGGGGCAAGAGTGTTTCTCATCATCAGTGCCATGGTAAATAATAAAAGCTCAGCAGCAAGAAGTACTGTAAATACCTTGCAGTCCTGTTCTCAATTACAGAATTAGTTATGTAAATCTTGTATTAAGGGAGGAAGAGCCTTGATGTCTCTTAAATCACACTCTGTGTGTGAACGCATGCGCAGAATTCCTTCTTGTCTAGGAGAAAAATGTCTGTCCTCCTAACATTGCCGGCTCCACAGAGATTAGCATACTAAACAGTATTGCTCTGCATGACCTGAAATTGGCTTTCGAGTGCTAATTGGATCTACGAGCCTTGAGAGGAGGAGTTGGGAAACATTGGACTCTGGTTTTCCAGGTTGCAGGCAGCAGTATGAATATGGTGGTTGGTGTAGGTGCCCAAATGAAGTCCTCGGGGGGGGCTCATGAGCTACAGGGCACCACTTGATAGAGCACAAGCTGTCTGCTTTGTGTTCGCTTGTGTCTTCTTCACCTGGCTGTACTTACCTTTCTGTTTTCATCTTTGTGTTCTACCGTGTGAGTTTGGTCTTGTCGGTTAATCTGTCCGTCTTCTGCAGCAACAGAGCTGGCAATGGCTGCAGTGCTGCGCTTACCTGCGTGTGCTGGTGAGACACAGGCACTCGCTCCCATGCCCTAGCACCCATTCTGTGTGCATCTGTTGCTGGCATTTTTAATGTGGCCACTTGGAGATTATTTATGGTGAAGATAGGACTGTTAGGTAATTAAATTACAGATGAAAAGGATTACTCTACACTGAGATCCATCCTTCCATTGGCTCCTATGGCTGCAAATCAATTGTCAAGTGTGGAGCCAAGGTGGGCTGGTGCCATATGCTGCCTTGTTGAGCAGTTCCAGCAGCCTTGCTGCCTGCCCAGCCATCTCCTCCTCTAGTCTCTCACAAGAGCAGATGCAGAGTGAAGCTGTCCTTCAGGATCTCAACCAGAGAGTCTTGGAGCCTGATGTGTGTGTTGAGTTGTTTGGCATTGTGGCTGCAGACTTCTGTAATCAGGCTTTGCTCTGCTGCCATTTTTGCTGAAGCCTGTGAGATGTCTTTGCTCATCCAGTGGAATGCTTGCTGGGAAACTAGTCTCATGTACTGAGATTTTAAATGATCCCCAAAACCAATTTTGAGGGAAGTGGAGTTTAAGATTGATTAATGTCTGGATTATGGAGGCATTTGGCTTTTTAAAATCTCATCTTCTGATCCGCTTTAGACTTAATTTGACTTTAGACAGGTCTTTGTTGGGTGTGGATGTATGGATGTAGTATTGGGTTGAACTGTGGTGGATGAGTGTCACCAAACTTAAGCAGGTAAATCCACCCCCCAGCCTCCCACTCTCCACCCTCCCCCACTCCCCACCCCCCCAGAAAAAAAAAACCAAACAAACAACCCAAACCCACCAACAAAGACCACCACCAAAAATCCCCAAAGACCCTTCAAACTCCAGGATTTTCTTTAAATGCATAATTTGGAACCCACAGATATCGCTAAAGGTGCATCTTTTAAACATGACAAAAAGGCTTTTCCAGGCTTTCCATCTTTCTCACCTCTGTGAGGTGCTGTGTCCTGGTTAAGATCACACTGGCTGACAAACATATTCACTTCTATAGTTTAACGTGATCTTGTCTGGGTTATGGGTGTCTTGTCTTTTCTTGGATTTTCACAGTCAGTGTATGTTTTTAGTTAATACAGATTCAGATTAGAGATGATCCATCTAGTCTGATTGTTTTCTCCAGCTAAATCCAAAGAAAGTTTGGTTTAATCCTAGTGGTGTGCTGCATTCCATGTAGAGCAAAGAAAATGGCTGTTCTCTGCCCAGAGGATACTGCAGCGTAGAGTGGATGGATTTAGACTGCTCTGCTGTGCCCCAACTGCTTTGGGAAAGATTTCAGAGAAGAGATAAGTGTAAGTTAATGACGTTGCAGAGCAGCCATTATTTTCATTCTGTATATTCCAGTTTGAGGACTTAAAAAAAAAAAAAAAATTGGTAAAGGTATGCACTCCTCTTGAGTTGAGATTTATTATTATTTAACTTGTGTCCTTCCTCCCCACTACAGAAATTGTGAAGATACTTTAGATACAGCATTTCTGCAAACATTTGCAGCCCTGCTTCCAACTGTGCTAGCTCTTCAGCTTTGAGTTGTGGGCTTAACTGCTTTGTCAACTGTTTTCCTTGGAATGTAACATATTGAACCTCTCCTCTGGCAACACAAATTGCTTCTGAGGCAGAACAACAGAAAATCCACCTGTCTTGTGTGGCAGCCTAAATACCACTTCCGCAGTCCCTGGACTTTTTGGATCGGGTGTCACTAGGTAACCTCAAGGGGCTGCTCCAGCAGAGTGGAGTTGCACAAGACTTGGAGAAAAGTAAATGAAGGTTGTTAGCAAGGGCAGGTATTTCAGGTGAGACCCAGGAAGCAGCAGCATGGGCCTTGCATTTCACTGGGTTTTTTTGTTGTGGTGGAAATTTTTTCCCTTTTGCTCCTGGCTGCATTTTTTGAGACTTTATCAAAAGTAGTTCTTCAGATACAGCGTTTTATCTTCAACTGTCAGTCAGTGGTATGAAAAGGAAATAGAGATTGTACGTGATGGAGTTGTTTGACATCCAATGGAATCTAAAACACGATCTTTAGTATTATCTCTGCCTGTTAGACATTTGTTCTGTTTGGACTAATGGTGCCACAGTTCGCTGCCTGTTCGTTAAATTAGCCTTCTGCTTTGCATGGCTGGGAAGGGTTTATCTGGCTTCTCCTCTCCCCTCTACCTGCTGTATGCCTTGCTCTACCTTCCAGCAGCAGTATACCTCTCCCCATGACTGGGAAGCAGTGGTGCACAGTGGGGTCTGAGTTGCCAGCAGCTGGTAAGTGTTTTAAACCCTAATTAGTACTGCATATGCAACCTGGCTTCTGCCTTAACAAGCTTCCACTGTAATTCACTAGTTTCTTCCTTATGTATAGTAGCAGGAATAATCTGGTTACAGCAAGAAGCACTTACTGCAAATTGCTGTGGCTCATATAGGCTGATAATTGAAATGGGTTGTGTGCTTGGGTGGGAGAGGTGCCAGTCAGCTGGTATTGGGGGTGAACAGTGCCTTATTCCGGATAGCCCAAGTGATAGGAAGAGCAACCCTTGAAGTTGCCTTAGCAGAGGCACGTGGTTGAGGAAGGAGGCTTTCCTTCTTGAGATGCTTCTATGACGTTTTTTCCAAAATGGACCTTTTTGGGCAGTGCAAAATCACAGAATCTTAGAATGGTCTGGGTTGGAAGGGACCCCAAGGATCACAGAGTTCCAACCCCCCTGCCACAGGCAGGGCCACCAACCTCCAGGCCTGAATCTACACAAGGTTGCCCAGGGCCCCATCCAACCTGGCCTTGAACATCTCCAGGGATGGGGCATCCACCAGCTCTCTGGGAAGCCTGTTCCAGAGATATAATGTATTTTACAGAAACACAATATAGTGTATTTTATATGGTGAAGTATTGTTCTGTTATTGTCCCTGACTTCTCTTTTTTTAATAGCAAAGCCTTCCAACTGCCATTTCCAGATCTGAACTTGCCAATCACTATGTATTTATCTGACGTATCATCATCTAGACTCTTGTGTTGGGCAGAATGGATCAGGTCTGACTCAATGGGTGTTCATCTGGCCCACTGTGCTGGTGTATTTTATGTGTTAGAGAAAGAGTGGTGGGGTTTTTTGTTAATGTGTTGAGTTTCTTAATTATTTTTTAAAGGGATGGGAAGAAACATGGAAAAATCTGTTTAGTTTTTCTGCTGAGCACAGGTGGTTTTCTCCCTAGGCTTTAACTATAAACAGCAGTGGGAGAGAAGTTTGTCAGAGAGCTTTTCTTCACTGATGACAGCTAGAGTTGAGGCAAGTAGCCATATAAGGCAGCAAATACCCAACAGCTCTGCAGAAGGACTTCTGGAAATGGAGAGATGCACTATAGACTAGCTTAACTGCCTGACTAATCTGGTAGAGATGATTTTCCTCCAGGTTATGTGTTAAGACTGATACTGTTCAATATCTTCATTAATGACATGGTGGGACCAAATGCACCCTCAGCAAGTTTGTGGATGACACCAGGCTGAGCGGTGCAGTTGACTTGCTAGAGGGATGGGGCACCATCCACAAGGATACTGACAGCCTTGAGGAGAGGACCCATGTGAGCCTCAGGAAGTTCAATATGGCCAAGTGCAAGGTACAGGCTGGGAGGGGGAATGGATTGAGAGCAGTTGGACATGAGCCAGGAGTTTGTGCTTGCAGCCCAGAAAGCCATACCTTAGACTGCATCAAAAGCAGTGTGGCCAGCAGGTTGAGGGAAGTGATTCTGACCCTCTCTTCTGCTCTTGTGAGACCCCACCTGGAGTATTGTGTTCAGCTCTGGGGCCCCCAGAACAAGAAAGACATGGAGCTGTTAGAGCAGGTCCAGAGGAGCACCAGAACACTTCCTCTTGGACAGAGGCTGAGAGCTGGAGTTGTTCAGCCTAGAGAATCTCTTCTCCAGAGCAGCTACACTGTAGCCTTAAAATGTTTAAAGGGGACTTCTAGGACAGAGTCTTTTTACCAAGGCCTATAGTGTCTGACAAGAGGCTTTAAACTGAGAGTAGTTTAAATTTGACATACGGAAGAAACAAGGCCCTGGCACAGGCTGCCCAGAGCAGCTGTGGCTGCCCCCTCCCTGGCAGTGTTCAAGGCCAGGTTGGATGGGGCTTTGGGCAGCCTGGTCTGGTGGAGGGTGTCCCTGCCTGTGGCTGGGGGGCTGCAAATTATGTGATCTGTAAAGATCCCTTCCAACCCAAACTATTCTGTGTTTGAGCTGTGTCCACGTGAAAGCCTTGTGGCTTGCTTAGAAGTGTTTTTTGTCTTGGGCTGATGGGTGAGGGGGGGTGAATGGGGAAGACAGCAGGTTGTTACTGTGCTGCAAAACAGGTTATTTTAATCCTTTCATGTGAATCTTAATCCACATGGTATAGATGGAGTCCAACTGGGAAGGTACTTGCATTTTCACCCAGTGCTGGAGATGTGGCTTTTCTGAGGTACCTCAGATGGCACGGAGATTAGAGCAATCCGGCAGCCTTGCAGTTTGATAGCATTTCTGAGGCCTCACTTAAGATGCAGTATGCGTTTCTTCATCCTGATAGAGATAATGGGTTTTAAGCAATTACACCCAGGCTAATTCCTTTTGATAAGAGCTCTACATTATCTAAAAAAAGAATCCCAGCCGCCTGGGAAAGAACAATGTAAATGTCTCTCTCATGGACTCTTTCATTCGCTCTTCTCTGATATCTTCAGATGATATGCTGCAGATCTTTCAAGCCATAAAAATCTATCAGGTTTTCTTTTCTTTCCAGTAGAGAGTGTTGCAGTCAGGGAGGTTCAATAGTTCTGTTGGCTTGTGAGGTACAGAGGGAGCCAAGTGTGCTTCAGATGATTCCGGGCTACTGTAGTAATTACAGCTTTGACATAAGGAATCAAATTTGGTCTCTCTCTTAACGGAGTCCCTTGTTCCCTTGCTGTGCAGGCTGTCTGGTTGTAAGGTATGGGGTTGCTTCTGCTGACTTGGGGGATCTAATTTTTGTAATCTGGGAGAGTAGCAAGAGTTTACCACTTTATTTAACAAGGATCCCAGCTCCTGCTGTGTGTTTGTCTGCACTGGGGAGAACAGTACGATATTGTTGTGTGTTAAGCAGGGATGGTAAGAGATCTCACTTATTTAGGGTTTTTTCTTTTCAAGACCACTGAAGCATGTCAATAGTTAGCTGCATTTCTGGTACTTAGTGATTAGGAAGAATAATAGGAATTTCTGTCAGTTTTCCTCTCAGACATACAGTGTAGGACAGAAAATGTAATGAACTGCATTTAAAAAGGGGGGAATCCCAAAGCAACGTGCTGCTTGTGTTAATGTGCTACTTCTAGGAAAATCATGTTATATATTTAAAAAAACCCCTGTGCTAACAGTATTGAATGGCTTTCAAATGCTGTAGGCGTATTTGTTCAAACTTGTTCTTTCTCTCCCAGATAGTCAGAGATGACATTCTTGATGTGTAGCTGCTTGATGATAATTGCACCGGGGAGGAGAGGCAAGGGGAAAAGGGGAAGATTTGAGATAAGGATTATAGTCTCCCATGTTGCTATGGTTTGGTTCTCCTTCCCTAGAGAAGAGCACTGTGAATGTGTGGCATGCTGTCTGTCCCCTCACCTGCCTGCTCACTAGAGTCACTGAATGTCTCCCAGCTAAAGCCTGATCAGTTCTCTTTCAAAACAGAGGAAGAGGATTTGTGTAGGACATGCCATAAAAATTGCAGTTTCCCCCCCCTCGCCCCTCACCTCCCCATTTTGTAAAATGTCTCCATGCATCACAAAGACTTGAGTAGTGCAGTACAGGAGTGGGGGATTTTGGATTTTGCTAGGAATAGGAGACAGAGCGCACAGCTGCAGTGGTGAGGAATCCATTGCTTTTTCTCTGGTGTGGCAGAAGGAAGGCTGTCCCTACTCAACCCCCTCATTTGCACAGTGCTGCAGTGAAGTGATGCCTAGATTGAAAATAAACACCAGAGCTCAGGGAGGGACAATCCTTACCAACATTTGCAAAGCTGGCTGCACTGTGGTTTTTTTCCCCTGTCATAAACTGTTGTGAATTTGAAAGGGCCGCTGTATCTCCTTCCCAGACATTGTAATGTTGAGTTGGCAAGTGAAACAACCTTTTGTTCAGAAAGCTCTTCTGAGATGAAAGGCATCAGCGAAGTTGTCGCTGTGTCTCCCTTGACTGTCTTGCTTGAGGAGCTGGACTGTGTGTTCTAAGTCTTCCTCATGCGGAGGCTCGAGCGCTTAGTCTGAGCCAATTTACTACTCCTTCAGCTCTTACTTTTTTGGCTTTAATTGGCTTCCTACTGTATGTCACATTGCATTTTCCTTTGGCTGGCAGATGTAGAGTTGACCTCCTTCTCTGGGCTGCTGAGGGAACATGTTTTCTTATTAGATAGAGCTGTCTAGCGCAGGCTGGAGGAAGCACCTTGTGTAAGAGTGCTGAAGCAGAAGTGTGTTCATTGCAACAATAATATGTTCTCAGCCTTGTTGGTGGCTCTACAGATTACTTCTCATCTTGTTCTTTCATAAATCATATGCAGATGTAAAACCTGTGTGAAGATGAAGCTCCAGGAGACCTTTCTCATCTATAGCAATGTCCCTAAAGCAAGAGGAAATCCTCATCATCCCTTTCCTCTGAGTTGTGTAGCTTGTTGAGTTTAAAACAGTCACCTGTTCTGTAGATCCTGCAGAGTTTTGCTGCCTTGTTTTCATGGTTATCCTAAAGATGTCGGATTGCTTCTTAATGTACTCTGACTTCACAACCTATCTATTCAGTCATCTGTTTCCCTTGTTGTCCTCTCAGAAAGGATTTCATTTCATGACAGCAATGAGATGGTGCATCTAAGTTATGGGACAAATAAATTTAAGTATTTCATGGACCACTGCTAAGGAACAAACACTAGCTCAGTGCTGCCTAAGCAATGTCTGGGCTATCTTGTCTCTATTATTAATATGGCAGGCCCCAGTTTATTATTCTGCCTTGAGCCATGTTTTGCCCATGTTCCTGGTGGAGTATTTAATGCATTCCCTTGGGAGAATCATCTAATCAAGTGCTTGACAAGCAGCTGTGAAGACACTGTGGTTGCCCCACTTTTTGGGTGTTTCTAGCCAAGCCCTGCAAAAGCACCAGTATTGCTTGGTAGTTCAGTCACCTGTCTAATAAGTCCAAGGACCAAGCCTCATCCCTTGTGTTTGTGTGCTGATCATCTTATAGAAGTTCCATTAACTTTTCTTTTGGGAAATAGTTCATTACAAATTCATCTGGTGGTCTGCTAACTCTGTAAAATTTAAGTTTTGTATTTAAGCAATAAATCTTCTGCTCAGGCATGTTCAATGCAAAGCCAGTTACTGAGTTCCTGCTAAATATGCATCTTTGGCATTAGTGATACTGAAAAATACTGAATTGTTTAAGTTATGTTTATGTTGTTTTCTGTCATTAGTGCATATGCAGTTCTGTCCTGCTCTGTTTGTTTCTACAGTTAAATGGGATTCAAGTGAATTCATTAAGAAGATGTCACCTTTATTAACAGTGAAATATGTTAGGTGTCATGAAAAAGAAATGTTTCCAGCAAATTTAGAGTTTGAAGCTCTGGTATGATGAAAGCTGAACTTTGATTGCTCTGGGAAGAGGGAGGGGGTGTGTATGAGTTACACAGGGCACTTCAAGACTAAAATATTTGTAGATGCTACTCATTTATCTGCCAGAGTAAAATGGAGCTCACCTTTTGCCAAGAACTATGTCTGTAGCTCTGTTCCTTCTACTGCTATGTGAAAGGTTAATCCCTAATGTACAGCAAAGAACATAACACCTTGTTTAGTAGCTAGGGATACTCTTGCTGTTGACTGCTGCAAGGACAAAAGGTGGAACCCTGAATTCACAGCTTGCTAGATACTGAGCCTCCTGGGTACCCTAGAAATTCAACTCACTGTTGGAGCATCTGCCCTGTGCGTGTTCCTCCTTAACTGTGGGCAGGGCACAGCAGATGCTCTGCAGTAAGTTCTCATTCCCTTACCTTGTGATACCATCTCTGTGTACTCCTTCCTGCCTTAGGAGAATGCTATGTTGTCTTACCAATAACAAATGTTATTGCTTGTAAAACACAGAGTTATAACTGTTACAGGCTGTCCTTCTCTCCTGCAGCCTGTTCCACCACCCTCCCTCCAACTTTTTGTTAAACTGGAATTGCTTGCAGGACTGTGCTGCGAGGAGGGGGTCAGTTACTGCTTTACAGCTGTAAGTAGGGTATGGACTTGGAACAGATCCTGTTGAGGAGTGCCTGCCTTTCCCTTTAGCTGCCTTCTCTCATGAAAGTGCTAATCACCTCCTACCTTCGTTTAGTGTCAAAGGGTCTTTACTGATCTTGGAAGACAAGAAACTGAGCTGTCAGTGCTAATCTGAAACACGAATGTGGAGCCCTTGCCACATTAGTCGTGCCTTTGTCACCTCTAGATTGGATTAGTGCAGCGCACGGGGTATGTGGGTCTGCAGCTGAAGGCGCGTGCGGAGCAGCGTTGTCTCCTTGTTTTAGTGTCTCGGGAGAGCGTTTTCTAGGGAGACGTTAGCGCTTGAGGAGCGCCCTCAGTCAGCATCCTGAGCTGACTTCTCTGAACGGTCTGCTGGGAGCTGGTTTGGCTGCCAGGCAGTGTTTTAAAGCTTACCTGCTGCTGTTGGTGCTTTCTGTAAGAGGATAAGTTGAAGGATTGAATGGGGCTGCAATTTAAGACCCAGTGAGGAAGTGCATCGGAGCCCTGCAGCTTGCTTTATTATTTTTTTTTCGGGGTTATTTTTCCTGTATCAGTGATTTTACTGTATGGTATTTGTGTTTAGAGAGATGTCCTTAAAGACATCTGCTTGTGAAACAATGCATTGGCAGAGGAGACTTTTCTCTCCAATTCATGTGTGAATGGTGCAGAGAAGTCCAGCTTTCTTACTAGGACTAGCCAATCACTTCATCAGGTGCCTAATAACTGTCTCCTTGGAGGGATATAAGGGGTAAGAGATTAACCCCAGTCTGCATTACAAGTAATTTTAATGAAATACTAATGTTTAATACAGAAGGTCGTGGCAACAAGGAAATTAGACTATTATGACTGAGCTTGTACATGTGAACAGCCTGCAAAGTGACGAGCATGCCAGGAGTTATGAGCTGGGGAGGTAAAGACTGTGTCAGGCCTTGGTTCAGCTGTTTGCTTAACTGTGACTGGAGTTAAAAATGTACTTTTTTCCTTTTGTAGTTATGTTTAGTGTGTGCAACTGCTTGTGTACTTTTTAAATGGCCACAGAAATCTTGATTTTTTTTTTTTAAGTTTTAAAAAAAAATTATTTTAAACACATCCTTTTCTGTGTTGCTCTGGAGGGGACAAGCTGCTCTTTGTAACAGGTTCCCCAGTGGGTGGTTGCTCTCCATGAGACTAACTTCTTTGCCCACACCTGGCTGCCTATTGGCACGATGGTTTTGAGCCACAAGTGGGGTCTTAATCTACAGCAAGATGACGTACCAAGTGATAGGAGGTGAAGGCTCAAAGTGTATTGGTGTTCATGTCACTAGCTGGTGACTTTCCCAATGTAGCTGGTAAATTAGAGCTGTTGTGGATTGAGGGTCTTTGTGTGTTGGGGGGTTGTTTGTTTAGATTTGGCTTTGCCTCTGTGGTAACCGTTTGGGCCTGCTGCTTCTGATGTTATTATGGCAATCTACTTGGTTTTAGCAAGACCTGTCCACTAGTGTTCTGGCTTCTCTTGTTCTACCTGGCTGCTAAAATATTTTGCTACGTATATGGAGCTGGTGGGATGCAGTCAGCTGTTCATGTTTGGAGACTGAAAAGATTTTTCTGGTTGATGCTATGAAAAGTTTGTGCCTTTGGGAAGTAAAAACCTGCCAAAATCCACATGCAGCTGCTGGGGTTATTCTTTGGGCTATGGAGCCAAATCAACCAGAAAAGTCTCCTGCTGCATCTTTGCCAGGTCCTCTGGCTAGCTGAAGTGGCTCATGCTTTTGCCTGCAGCATAGCATACCCCTCTGCCAGACTTCTGCAAAGAACTGCTGCTGCTGTTCTGTCTTTCTAGTGACAGTCCCAGAAAGCACGGTCTGAACACTGCGTGTTCCTCGGCTCTGGAGGAGCCTGCTCCGCTCATCCTCATGCGTTTTGGGACTTCTGTGGAAGAGGCAATGTGTGCTAGAAACATGTGTTTGCAGAAATCTGTTAAGCAAACTTTGTTGAAAGCAGTTTGTCCTTTCAAATCAGATAGGAAGGCAAGGAAGCTCACCTGTGTTAGAGAAGTCCTGACTCTTCAGGGCAGAAGTGACTACAGTCATTTTGGAGAATGTCAGCTCACCATTCTTATTGCCCTTGGGCTAAGGGAGAGTTAGTTTCCTATTTCAAACTCTACTGATGTCAGCAGAAGACTTACAGAAATGCCTGATTAGATTGTGCCCTCACTGTAGTAATGAAAGCCACTTATTAGTGTTGTTTAAGTACATTATCTAGCACTTAGCTTATAGTAGAGAAACTGCTACCCACTGGATCCGTGGCTGGTTCCCCCCTCTTTTTCTCTTTACGATTTTTTCTCTCTCAGTAGTTCATTATCCAATGTGTTACCAGATAAGGAATGAAACAAAGATTGCCCATGCTAAAAATGATGTGTTTTGGGGCTTCTGCTCCAGTGAGATGAAATGTTAATAAGAAATATCATTCTTACTAGCTCTAGCTTTCTGCAGAGCGGGGTGCCCAACTTTATTCTTTCTTTTCCCGCCCCCTCCCCCGTCCCTGAATCCCTGTGTTAACCGTGCATTCTCTCTCTCTTTATCCTCCTGTGTAGCGTTCTGCGGAGGGCGTATTGTGAGGGTGCCCAAAGGCCCTCTCATTCGCGTGCTGGGCACGGAGGTGGTGATCCCTTGCAGCGTTAGTGACTACGATGGACCCAGCGAACAGAACTTTGACTGGGAGTTCTCCCGGGAGACTGACTTTGTGCGGATAGTGAGTACCTGGGACTCGACGTTCACCTCTGAGGAGTACCAAAAACGTGTGGGCCATGGGGATATCAAACTGAGGCGGAGCAGCAACGATGCTGTGGAACTTGTGATTAGAAACATCCAGCCAACCGACCAAGGGAGATACAAGTGCTCCACGCCCAGCACTGATGCCACTGTTCAGGGAAATTATGATGCAGAGGTCCAAGTGAAAGGTATTTCTGAAGAGTGAGGTGTGCTCTTAAATTTGGTCTTTATATTGGTTATAGATCTGCCTTTAAAACTGTTCAATTTCTGTTACTTATGAGCATTGTGTTTTGGGTGGGTTGTTTTTTCTTTTCCCTGTTCCTGTTTAATTCTCATAAAGCCAAAATTGAAATTTGTGAAGTATTACAGCAAAGGCAAGTGAGGTGAAGAAGTGAAGAGAGGCTGTTTACAATAAAACCACAATTTTCCTTTTTTCTGTATAGTAAATATGTAAACAAAAATGGGAAAACCAAGCAGTGGGTTTTCTGAAGCTGTCTGCAAATGTTTAATGTCCCTAAGCCTCTGGGTAGAGAGGCTAACTTCAGGTAAAAAACACAGCCTGAATTCTCTCTCTTACTTAGTGTCATTTAGGGATTTTTCTATGTGAAGGAGGTAATCTTCCTTTTTGCCTTTAGCATGTTGATACGCAGTCATGCCTTAGCTTTGCGCTCTCATTTAGGGCTCTTCAGTAATTACTTGGGAGACTATTCCTTCTTTTTCAAGTATCTTTTACTCCCATGAAAATCAAAATGGTTCCAGATGCGAGTAGTCAGAATGATGATGTTTGGATGAGAAACTAAAGCGAAGGGAAGGATAAAAGAATTGGAATGCTTGTCTTGGCTTGTTTGAAGTGGAGCACTTCCTTTAATGGGTTTTCAGCTGAATTTGCTTGTTCCTGGAATATATATTGTGTGGAGGAAGGAACGGCTGGCCAGGTGTTGCTCTGTGGTAGTCTTACTGCTTCATATCTGTTGGTTGGTGTGGGTGTTCTGTTCTTGCTTCTGTTTTATGATGCTTGTGTCTCTTTTTTTTCTATAGTGATTTCTGACGGCTTATCACTGAGTGGTTCAAAAGCACGTTCCTCAATGTCTCTCAGGCTGTCTGAGGGTGACTCCTTCAAGCTGCGCTGCTCGGCGGTCACCACCTCACCAGAGCACACTCACCTGCATGTGACTTGGCAGATCAAAAGTGGGTCAGCGTGGCGGGACATCCTATCTTTGACTCATGAGGGCAAATTCCAGCCAGGCCCTGGCTATGAAGAGCGCTACCGTAATGGAGATATCCGCTTGGACACGGGAGCAAATGACACGTATCAGTTGTCTGTATCCCAGGTCTCACCCGTGGATGGGGGTGCCTACCGGTGCTTTGTGAGCGAGTGGGTGAGAGGGGCAGATAGCTCATGGCAGAAGATTCAGGAGAAGAATGTGGAGATTGCAAGCGTGGCAATCCAACGGACTGGTGAGTGCAAACTGGTGGGCCGGGGTCACAGCTTGTAGCTACAGCAGTGCTGTATCCAGACTCTTGATATTTTTGAGAACAGAAATTGGGTAAGCTGAACTAAGTGAGGATGCATTCCAGGAGAACCCAGAGTGCTGTTTGGATAGCTGGCCTGCTTCCATCTGAGTTGACAGAAAATGCTTGGCCTAATTTGTCTTTTGTTTTGGGGAGAAGGGGGATGACGTGGAAGGATTGATTGGAACCTCTTAGATGCCTAGACCTAGACTTTTATCTCATCCTTAGTCCACTTCAGATTGCTTCTGGGTTTTATATTTCTTAAATAAACACTGTATTTAACTCCTGAGCATCCCAAACCTTCCTTCTGTTTTCTCATTAATATAGGGTTGTCCCATAGCACTAAATAGCTGCACTCCTCTTGCAAAAGTGAGTCGTGATTCAGTGACAGATGTGAAGTTTCTCAGTATGCTGTTTATTAAGATAGATAGAAAGATCAAGAGAAAGGAGGAAAGCAGCAATAATTTAACAGGACAAATTATCCAGTGATGTTCTGTCACTGATACAGGATCATTGGTCTGTTTGTTCCACAGTGTTGGTAGGGGCCTAGGACAATAATGGTTCTGTTAAACACATCATTGCATGCTTGAATAAGGAGACAAAAACACATACAGAGCTTTGCTGACGATAACCAAATATCCCTGCCCACATACACTTCAGGAGTAGATGCACTAAGCACTTAATTGCATTAGGATTACCACTGCTAGTTGGAGGAGGGAAAGCGGGGAGTGATGCACCTTCTCACTCAACGGGTGGAAAAACAGACGATGATGGTCCCTCAGAAATGTGAGATTATGATGATATTTCAGAAGTGTTCAGACAAAAAGGGTATCTTTTCATTTTTGTAATCCTTTAATCACTACAGGGAGAACCCAGAACTGCTGGGGTTTTTTTGGCTAGATCACTTAGATGCTGGTACTACTTAGCCTGTGCAATTTGACAAGATCAATCAGCCCTCTCTTTTTCAGGATGTCTGTTACACAGTAAAGCTTGCAGGTGATCTCCGCAGAGGCAGGGCTTGCTTAATTAAGAGCTGTAATTCTTGATTTTGTTGTACTTTTGGAGAGTTTGGTTTAAGTTGATGGGGTTTAATCACTGGCTGAAAACAGGGTAGTACAGTAGTAGCGCATTTTTTTTAATGTAGCTTGAGTGTCTGGTTATGTTTTGGGGAGGTGTTTAGAGGTTTTTTGCCTTTGTTTTTAGCGCAGTCATTAGCAGCACCTGCACTGTCATGAATATGAAGGTTTTTTTAGTTCTGCTAAATGAGATAAGTAAGATGATGTGGAACTTTTTACTCACATATCCCATAGTCAGACTTAAAGAACATCTTGTGTTGGTATGCTAAACCTCTGCACTTTGCATGCCAAAATGGAGTTGACTTGTAGACTGTATGCCTGGTTACTGCATTTTGCTCATTCTCACCTGCTGTAGACTGTGGGATTAAACTCATAGAAAGAAAATTTAAACAAGCATTTATGTGGGTTTTAAAGATATATGAATTATCTAATTTTAAGTCATGCACAGGTTACTTGCATAACTGTGGAGTTGGGTTTTTTCTGTTGTTGCTCTTCTGTCTACTTGTCCATCACTCATCTCCTAAAATCATTATATCTGTGGGCCCAACATTGTTCCTGGATGCCTCTTTTTAATAGAGCCTTGCACCACAGGTGCATAGCTCTGAGGCCTTCATACATGTCTGTAACCAAAAAGGCAGCTCTGTATGCATGTACTTACTGCCAGATTCTGAATGCTTGTCACTATTTCATGAAGACAGAAATGTTCCCTGGAGAAATGCTGCTCTTAACCTTGCAAATGAGTCTTACTTTATGTTCTGGTATTAGCCTGTTAAATTAACCAGGCTTTCCTCCTGATGCCAATCCCATGATAAGACAATGAGGGAAGCTCTGAGATACCCATCATACAGTGGACTCTGCTTTACTGCTTGGGTGGGGCTTGCTACCCTCTGCTCAGTTTGACTGCTCTGTGCTATCAGGTGGTGAGCAGTGAGATGAGTATTGCTTGTTTTATCGGCAATAGTTCTGGCTGCTCAGTTTGGCTCTGGCTGCTACATGTTGTCTCTTGCTCCTGATGATAATCCTAGAAAGCTTTTACAGATGGGTACCTATTTTGTAGTAGATCATGGTTTTACACAGAAGTCTCTGGTCTATACCAGAGACATAGCTGCCTGTTTAAGGTAGGAGTCCATATTCTTGCTCATGGTCTTGGCTGTAGATCTGCTGAGAAGAGCCACTGTAGCAGCCCTGTCTGTGGCCTCAGTGAGAGCAACTGCGTCACTGTGGGAATGGTGCTGCGCTGCACTGTGCCTCCAATCTTTAGGCAGTGCAGAAGGAGGGAATGAGCAAGTGAAGAGATGTGGTGGCCAGGTAACTTGGTGAATGATTTGTGCTGAGGTTTACAAACAACACACAGAGCACTCCCTGTTCACCTCACACCAGTAACTAAGGCCAGCTTTTGTACTCCTGGTCTTGATACTGTCACCTTATGGCTTTCTTTTAAGAAAGCTGTGGCCAGCCTGGTGACCTAGAGAATGCAGAAGGTCCCATTTGAATGCTGACTATGACCATACATGCTATGTATATTAAAAATATTCAATGGTCATTGAAGGAGTTAAAATGTGTTTTAAATGGCTAATGGCATTTAAAGTCTCTAGAGTGTGCTGGTCAGGGCAGTAATGGAGCAGTCAGCAGCACAAGGAGTTATTGTTGCCTTCTGTTTGCTTCCATTTCATTGTTCTGGAACACACCTGAGGTCAGTCAGGACGCCAACATGGCCATGGCTGCTTCTCATTCTGTTTAGAGCAGCTTAAAACCATTTCATCAGAAACCCAAGTTAAGTTCTAATGTAGTTTCTAGTGATTTCAGCAGATACATTCTCTTCTGAGACAGATTCACAAAACACCTTGTCCTTCCTCTGAGAATGGAAAATCCTGCATGTGTTTTCCTGCTGTGTGAAGGTGATGTGTAGTTAGTGACTGGGACAGCCCTTCCTCCCCCTGCCCTCATCATGCATCCCTGGTTTGACTGATGTGTATTTCCCTTGTAACAGGTCATGCAACTCAATATCCAAAAGGTGTTTGAAGGTTGGGCTACTTACAGTGAACTCTTTTTTTTTCTTTTGTTTTCTTTTCCCTTCTTTTTTTTCCTTTTTTTTTTGGTTTACATTTTTGTCTTTTCATTTCTAAGCTCTAGATGTGGTCATCTCAACAAGCAACGTGTCTGTGACTGAAAGGGACTCCTTGGATCTTACATGCAACATTACAACAGATAGGAGTGGTATTTTCCAAACGGAGGTGATGTGGTATTTTTCTGCGACGCCTGACGATACCCTGTCAGATGCTCAGGTTTTGCTGAGCATGGACCGTGACTCTATCGTCAGTGATTCAGTTCTCATCAGCCTGAGCCACGTAGATAGGAACTCCTATCGCCTGTTGGTGCGTGATGTGGATGTGGAAGACTCTGGCTACTACTTCTGCCAAGCAGGTGTCTGGGTGCCACTGCACAACGGGAGCTGGCATAAGGTGGTGGAGAGGACATCGGCGCCAGTCAGCGTGGTGGTGACAGCATTAGGTGAGTGAGTCTGCTTTCAGACCTCATGGGTAATGTACCACTCTTTCCTTTGGTTCTGTCAGGAAAGACAGAGGACCTTGCAGAATCTCTTCTGCACAGATTTCTCTCTCATCTGCTTCTGTCATCTGTATGTTCAGGTGTATCTCACATATAAAAATACTCATCTATCCTGTGGGGTTCTGGGCCTGTGTATTATTGGGGTTTAGGTTCTCTTGCCACATGTCCCACCCATGCTCCACTTTCTGGTGTCATTGAACAGTCTGCAATTGGGAGAAAGAACTTAAAAGCCTGTCTTGTTTTCCAGGAGTTGAAGCTGCACGTTTGTCATGCTGGCCTCTTTCACCTCCCTTGTACCATTAGCTGGGCTCTGATCAAGCAACAGGCATTCTCTCTGAGCTCTGAACAGAGTGATACCAGATACTTCCCCTGATTTGAGTCGTATACCATAAAAAATTATTTACAATGGAAACTTCATAATGAATACTAGTGTTCAAAGTTGTTGGATTTTTTTGTTGTTTTAATCACTAGAGACAGCCCACATCCTACCAATGGATTTAGAATGGAACATTTAGAATGGCTTTATATTCTTCTCTGTCAACATAAAAGTCCATTTTATGAGACCATGCCACATAGCTGTTGATAAGTGTCAGTGAGTGCAAAAGACCTGGCTTGTGGCTAATGATTAGCATAGTAGCCACTAGAACAGATTTTCCTGCAGTATTAAAAAACCCAATCTGTGTGGGGCATTCTTCATCATTCAGTCCTAGAGAAGAGTAGATTTTTAGCCTTTTGGACAAGCAAAGTATTATTTGTGCACTTGAAGTTTTGACTTCTGTGTTACTTTAGCATTTCTACAGAAAGTTTTTTTTTTTAATACATCAGTGTGTGGGGGGTGGAAATCTACTTAAACAGAAATGTGAGGATCTTCAGTCTCCCCTTCCTTAATCTCCTATTTGTTCTTGCAGCTCTCATACTACCAATGCCCACATTTTTTTGCAAGGGACAGGTTAGAAGCGGCTGTGTTTAATAGTTGTTCATTTCAGACTTGTTGACTGAATGAGGAACAGAAGCTGTAGATAAGAGGTTCAACGGGCTTATCAGATCTACCTGGCCTACAAGAGCAGGATGACAGTATCTTTCCTTACATCCTCATCCCAAAACAAAGCAGTTTTGGAGATCCACTGTCTCATATGCATGCTGCAGACTGTAAAGCTCTTGCTTTGCATTATCCCAGTTGAACTCTCTTAAGCTTTGGAGATCTCTCTTTATGTAAATATCCTTAGAAGCAAAGTTACTTGGGAGAAACACTTAACACAAAACTCCAGCAAAACCTATAAAGCCTGTCATTTTAGGGATAGGTCTAGATATGTCAACCTACCCATCCTAATCTTGAGGAGGGAATAACTTCAGTTTAGGAGCAATGAAACTCTGGATGGTGTTGCAGGATGTTGTAGGTACGACATCTATCCACACCTGCTAAAGTTCATGCAGTATCAGTTGTGTTGGAAGCATGAGTGAATGTAGATGTGAACTGGGGGGCAATTGGCAGAGCAGTAGTACTTGGTGTTTGTCCCCAGCTTTGGATGTAAGCATCTGGGCCTGAACCCTCTCAATGTACCTGTTTGGAGCCTCTTGTCATCAGAAACTGGTGGTACTGACCAGTTACAAAGGCAGAACTCCTCCAATATAAAAGGACTGAATGAGCATATAGAGAGCCTGGTTTTCAGAAATAAATAGCTGTGTCACGGGGTTAAACCCCAGTGAGAATGACTTTAAATTTAGTGTTTCAGCATTGTACAGAGCAGCTGAGCCGTGGCTGTCTCCCAGCGTACTGGTAATGTGTGCTTGAAGTGCGCGAGTGATGAATGTCTTCATTTCCTGTCCTCATTCAGCCATTCCAATGGCACGTTGAACTTGTGAGTGATCCTTCCTCCCCCCACTTGTGTGCACGCACGCACACACGTGCACGTGTGCACAGATGCACTACGTGCTCATGTACTCCTGTAGTGCTCGTGCCTCTAGGACTGTTCTTCAGCCTTTCCATTCCAATCTGGCAGTATTTGGCAACAAGAAAGAATAATCTGCTCTTCAGCAGATGCTTGGTTGCTAGGGCAAGGGAAAGTACAACAAATTTTCAGCATTTGAGGTTTTCAGCTGCATCTAGAATTCACCAGCCCCTCCTCCTTAATGGAAGTTAAGAGCTGCTGGAGTATTAAGTCATTGAACTGTCAGTGAGGCTGTTCTTTGACAGCTGACAGAGTGGAGGAATGAGGTTTATCCAGCCAGCCTTTTATTCTTCCTAAATCCTCTGTCTGAGTGTCTGTCAGGGTGAAGCGCCTATCTGGAGTGGTGCTGTCAAAGCCAAAACTCTTCTTAGCAGTCCTTCCCCTGCCCGCAGATAAAGCAAACCTGAAGTGATTTTCTAAGCACTTGAGTTTCTTGCAGCTTTCTCCTTTTTGTGTTGCTGTCTAGGAAAGAGTGTCTGCTTTCACAGTCTTTGTTGCTATGAAAATATTAATTGGTCTGGAATGCCTTCTTTTGTCGGGGGGGGGGAGAAGGGACGGAGGGGGCAAAGGGGAATAAAAAAATTGCAGAGCATGAGCAGTATGAGGCTCTGGAGAAGGCTAGTTTTTCATGAATGGGACAGGAATGGGCGTGTAGTTGTAGGATCTATCAGGACTTAGACCAAAAGTGGGTTTTGGTCACAATTAATAACCTATACCTTGGTTGCAGCAGAGAAATCTGTGCATTTTCCTCTTATTTTGCCTTCTACTGAAAATGCACTGAAGTCTGTACTTTTTGCTCACTGGTAGTAGGTACTATGGACTTGTGTAAACGGTAATTTTACGCTTGTATTACCTAACACTGCACAAACCCACCATCAGTGTCACTAGACTCTCTGTAGTGTCTGGGGTGTGTTAATACCCTTGTCCTTGCTAGATGCAAGGACAGTGTGTGCAGAGCACTTGAATGATGAGAGGTCTTTCCTGCAAGCTGACATAGGAGCCTCTAGCCTGCTTGATGCCATTGTTTTTATCTTCTGCATCTGAAGTCCAAAAGTGCATGTGCACACACAGTTTGCGCAGCAATTCTATTAAGATGCTTTATTATCTTGGCTCATTGGTGAGCTAAGCCTAAGCTTTAGCCTTGGATTGCCTTCTCTGTCCCAATTATAGCTTCAGTTAATTGTTTCTAGGTGGGCAAAATGCCAAACAAAACATAAAGCAAGAAATAAATATAGAGCACTGAATACACTTGGGATATAAAAGCCATGTGATGAGTATTGGCCGAACAGTTGGAAAGCTAGTCCTTTTTCTGAATTATAGTAGACAGCAAGACAGAAAAATATTCCAACACTAGTAAATAAATATGTATTTCCTTAGTGGTGTGAGGTTCTCTCTCTAATCTTTTTCCTTTACTATCTCTGCAGTCTGAGAGAAAATAGTCATGCGGCTGCCTTATCGCTTTTAGGCTCTGGACAGTCAGCTATTTCAGATTTAAATACAACAGCCCCGTTCTTAACCCATGAATTTCAGGCACTTCTTTTCAAGCATGAGGCATTCCAGCCTTATAGCTGTGCAGCATGTGCTTCTCTCTCCAGACTGTGAAGCTCTTCTAATCTATGCATCATTGACTCTTAAACTACTTAATATTTATTATGCTGCCTGTTGAAATGTGCTATGCACAGCTAGCTGTGCTGCCTGTAACCAGTGCCAATGGTAGTACCCATGCCCCCTGGTGTTGGTGTCTGGATGGGTGAGGTATTCAATTTTTGGTGGTTTTTGGGGTTTTGTAGAGACGTGATGGGATGGTTAATTGTGGAAAAGTGGAAAAGAAAGCATTTCAGGACAGGAAATGGCATCTTATCCTGGAGAGGAATTGGGGAAATGTGATGTCTCTGGTCAGTCCAAAGCTTGAGAACATCTGCCTTAGGCATTGGGACAAGTACAGAAGGTGGCTGGCTGGGCTGAAACTGAACCTACTTGGGGACTTCTTGGAGCCAGGCCTAAAGAAAGGAATGATTTTCCTCAACAAGATTTTAGTCCTGATTTTTTGAAATGGTTTGACTAGACATAGAAAACAAAAGGTCTTGTTTGGAAATGTAGTCTTAAGGATACTTGTGTCAGCCTGGTGCAAGCCTGAGAGCTGGAGTCCAAGTCCCTGGGTCTTATAAGAAGCACATGTATTTTGGCAGGGCTCTTACCTCAGGTGCTTTCGGAGACTGGACACTTGAAGTCAGCAGCTTCTCCTAATAAACTCTGGCACTTTCTCCTTCCTGCTTGTAGATTCTAACCTCTTTCCTCTGGGTTTCCTCTTCTGCAGAGCCAGACTATGAGGTGTTTCTGAATGCATCTAAAACACCCAAGTTTTCAGATGACCCCACAGAGCTCAGCTGCAGGATCACAAATGCCCAGGACACCGAAGCCAACATCCGCTTCACAGTTTCCTGGTACTACAGGCAGCGCCTGCGCAGTGATGATGTGGCGGCAGAAGAACTCCTGGCCATGATGGATGCAGACTGGACTTTACAGCTTGGGGACAGGAGCAGAGAGCGGACTCAGAATGGGGAAATAATCTTCTCTAAAAAAGATGCTGACACCTTCAGTTTACGAATCCAGTGGACTTCAGAAAGTGACAGAGGGGATTACTTCTGTGTCATCTCTGCGTGGAGCAGGCACCGCAACAACACCTGGGTAAAGAGCAAAGATGTGAGATCTGCACCTGTCAGCATTTTCTGGGCTACACAAGGTAAGAACCTTGCATCTCTTTGCTGAAAGACCTAGATGGCTTGAGATAGTTTTCTCTTGAGTAAGCTTGCATCCAGAAGGCCTGCTAATGGGCTTTGGAAATGGGTCTCTGAAAAAACACTGTTAGCTTCTGTAAAAGCGTCGTCTTTGTGGAGCAAGGTAACTCCTTAACAGCACTTACCAGTTTTATGCAACAGTTTGGAGTAGAAGTGTAAAGCAGACATGCATCAATCAACCTATGCTCAGAGTTCCAGGACCTGGGTTGTCATTGTGGCACCCAGCAGTGATGCTGGGGTTATTGCACCCCTTTCATGATTTGGGGTATTTTGGTGTCTCTAGGATGCATTTTACTGATAGCAGTGGTTGGTCTTGAAGTGAGAAGACAAATGCCATTTGCTTTAGGTCTTCCCTATCTGGCAGTTTGAACATTTTTTTTTTTCTCTGCTACAAACCCGTGTTTAGAAGGTGCTTATGAGGAAGTTCATGGGCATAATACTTCCAGAGTATCAAAAATAAATGGGCAGCTGAGATAAGTCATTCAATGATTTAGTTGGGTCCAGGCCTTTTTTGGGCAGATGTGAACAGCTCTGAGCAGTATTTGAACTGACTCTGGGAGCATTTCTTAGAAACTAGAGTTACAAGCTTCATGCTTGTTTAAAATGGGTGTATGTATATTGGGTGTCCTTTTGGAGTGATGCTGTTTTGGCTTAGGTGAGAGGTCATGCAAGAAGGTCTGTTGGATAGGGATAGAAGGAATAGGATAACCTGGGAAGTAAAGCCTTTGGCAAAAAAATCTGTGCTTAGCTAAGCTGTGTTTAACCTGATAGATTTTTATTTTGTTTTTTTAAACAATCCAGCTCAGGTACTTAGAGCAGAGAACTATATTTCAGAGACAAGTAGTTTGAAATCAGTTTAAAGTTGCTTGGGGATAATCCCTGAACAGCGAATTGGAAAGACCTTCTGCTGTGATTCTGCTTCAGTGGAGAGAGAAATGGTGGGCTGCTTGAGTGGTACTCCCCTTGTCCCGAGACCTTTTTGTGGCCCACAGAAAGGTCGTTTTTGTTGCTGAAGCCGACTTCTCCAGCAGGAATGAGACCTCTCATTAATGCTGAATGCTGGTCACAATTAGTTGAGTTGTTTTGCCCCAGCACAGAGTGTGTGTTGTGCGCTTGTGCTTGCACGCGCGATGGATCATCGCCTTCAGAGCAGCCAGAGAGACCAGCTGGAGTTGAAAAGTCTCAGCCTGTGTTGACATTTCCGAGGGAAAACAAATCGTGACAGGTGTGAATGCTCCCTTGTTTCTGGTTTTATTCCAAAAACTCTGCTAATTTTGCAACACAAATCTAAATGTTATAGTCCCCATGCTGAAAAGTACGTTTTGTTGCCAAAACTTGGAGTTGGGGGATTGTATGATATGAAAGTGAGCTCTCCTACAAATACATTATCTTCCTGGAGAAAGCATGCCTTATTTATATATGAAGGGGAGGGGCAATACATAGATTTGATTTCTCCTTCTTCCCTTCCATGCCTCATGTTCCCCCATGCTCTTTCAGCACTCAAGCCCCAGATGCCTTTCTCTGCGGGTTGTGTCCCCTGCCATATCCAATTCCTGTGAGCTCCAGACTCGGCTGTGAGCCCAGTGCTGTAGCCAACAACTATGAAGGAGTTAATCTGCTGCTGCCTCTGCTCTTGTATGTTTTGACAAGTATCTCTGGTGATTTGAGTCCCTAACTGCTCCCAGTGCTTATAAAAGCAAGCAGCTAGGCTCCCACGTGTTTGCCTAAGGAGAGAAGAGAAATTTGCCTCTTCCTTGGATAGCTTGTGTCTGCCTACATAGAGATTTTCTTCCAATTATTTCATTACTTGCATTGTCCATCTTAACTTCAGAGCAGTGCTTGGTGGTGGGGAGGACTTCATAGAAATCCCACCTTGAAAAAGGTTCTTCTGATTTTTTTTTTTTTGAGCAAGGCTTTGTTGTGTCTGTGGGTCAGTCAGCACAGAGGGGTGTTCAGGAAAATGGAAGCCTTTCTTTGAAATGTAAACATGGGAAGATGTCAAAGTCCTCTTTCTCTGCGTTGTATAAGTTGTATGTTTGCCTATTTTAACTTGAGTTTTTTATCTTTTTCTATTCGGTTCTGTTCAGACCAATAATACTCACATGTCTTTCTGCTTACTCAGCGTTGCAAATGCAGCCTATCACTATCATAGATCACTGTTTTTGACATGGTCTGCCTGATTTGTTTCTTTTCTTCTTTCTTCTCTCCTGTGTCAAGGGGACGAATAAAGCATCCTTATCTCACCTCACAAATGAAGACCATCAATTATATTGTTATTTTTTGCTTGTTTAGAGTACAAATTCCAATCAGTTAAAAGGGGTGAAGAGAGGAACTGTTTTTTGACAGGCTCTGTCAAAAGAAAGGTTTGATAGTTTAGAAGATAATTTTATTAATTTGAGTGTGAGTACTACCTGCATTTAAAACACAGTTACCACTTGCAATGGAACACAGAATTGGTGCTTGTTTCCTAATCTGGTGTTGTCAGCTTTGGATACTCATGGAATTCTTTGCAAAAAAGAAATGGTATCCTCTAATTGAAATTCCAGACACCAAAGGTACTATTATTTGGGGTTTGGTTAATATTTTGGTCTTTAATTTACAAAGCAATTGTATTTAACATAATGTTACCTAAATGCTTGCTCAGGGTTCTCCCATCATATTTAATTTGGAGCAAGGTCATCTTAATCTTTCAGAAAATCCTGCAAACCGAGAACAGGTGGTATTTCTACCACCCAGTTGTCTTTTACCACCACCACCTCTTTTTTCTCTTGCTGGTGGATGATGGACACTGCATAGTACAGACAAGCAGTGCCTCCTGAGCAAAGACATTCCCATACCTGTGGCCCCAGGCTGCCAGGTGTACACACCAGTTTGGGTGTAGAACAAGAAAGTACATTAAGTTAGGTGTTCAAGCCTCAGTCAGGGTGGCTGGGCCCCTTATGCCCATCGCTGCATGAGAGTGAAGCATTTACATTGTTTGCTTGGCAGGTGAGCTGGCTGGTGAGGGTGGTCTAGTTGTGTGTGTCTGTGTGTGTGCAGCAGTGGGGAGAGCCCATCGTGTTGTCTGTACGCGTATCGGGTTGTTGTGCCGCCTGTATCTTCAGAGCTCTTGGTATCAGAGCTGCAGGGGTGTAAATTGTACTTCAGGGTGTTGTATAGCCGCCTCCTACAAAGGCAAAGCTGTCATTACCTTAATGTCTGTTGCATTCCTTGTACTTGCAGTCTAGCTAGTGCACTGGGGGATGAAGAAGCCTTTATGAATATTGAGATGGTGTTACACGAGGCTGCTGATGAGACAGGAGGCTCTGAGGTGGCTTTTAGCTGTGCCCATTTGCGCTGCTTTTCTGACCTGAGTGTTGGGAAGGTGTTTACTGTTTCCTGAAGTCTCCTTGCCCTTGTAGCTCTTAGGCTTCTCTAGCAATTTCACTGGCTTGGACGAGGTAAAAACTTGGTTTTGGGCACTACCCAGGAAGTACTGGTGAGTGTGAGCACAGACTTTGTGGTAGAGAGCAGGGGAATTACAGTGCGGCTCAACCACTTGGAGCGGCCAGTGATGGCAGGCACAGGCATCATGTGCTGCCAGGCTCCAAAGTACAGGTTATTACTCAAATTTTAACTGCATCGTTTGGCTAGCATTTCTTTTGCTGCTAGCCCCCTCTCTTGGAGCAGTGCCCAAACTGGTTAAAAGCTTTGGGGTATGGTTTACTTAAGATCTTTCCCTGACTGCTCTCCAACGTAAACTCTGCGAGTCTCTGTCTCCTGTGCATGACTGACCAGGGTGTGTTGTGATGTGCTTTTTGCTCATGGAGCTTTACAGGAAATAGGTGAGACACTGCATGGAATTGCAGGGGTGTGTGTGTGGAGAGAGAAGTTGCAAGGGTAGTGGTCAAGACACAGACATTGTTCCCTTGGCAATTTTTAGAAGATTATAAATGAGATCTTAAAATGCATTTCTTGGATGAAAATGTTTTTGACCTCTGTCCCATCTTATGTTCTAAGATGTGATGAGGAGTTTCTGTTAACATAGGAAACGTGAAGAAACTTTCCATTCCCACTCAAATTTTCTTGCAGATTACTGTAATTTCTAATCTAAGTGCCAAATCTTTTGCTTCCCCTTTTTCCTATGATATGCACTGTTACAGAGACCACTACAGGCTCTTCTAGCTGGGGGTGATGGAGTGCTAATTATATTGCATCTGCTGTTACTGAAGGAGAACAGTTTTGGCACAGAACTCTACTGTTAAGAATGGCAATCCGGGCTTTTCTAGTTGATAGGATATGGAGTGGGTTTTAAACTTTGTTATATACACCGGTCTCTAGTATTACTGCAGACTCAGAAATGCTCTTTTGATCCTTTTTTACTTTCATGCAACAAGAAACATTCACCACCTGTATGTGCTGGTTTTTTGTCCCCTATTCTATCCTGGTCTGTGTTTCTTAAGGCCTCACATAGGAGGTGCCTATACCTTTTGTATTCATCCAACCTAAGGAATTTTGGGTTTTAAAAGGTAGAAAAATCCTTTGAAAGGACTTTAATAAGAATATATCTCCATATTCTCTGTTCCGCATCCTATTTTCTAACCCTTTTGAATTCTGCCACTGTTTCCTGGCTACATCTCTGGGCCTCAGATGTTCTTTTCTACAAACTCCACAGATGGCATTTATGCTGCTGTCCCATGCTACTGCTACTCTGTCTCATTTTCTTTAGAGAAAAAAGAAATGTTAAAAGCAGCATTTTCTGTGGCCTTCATATAGAAGGTCAAGAAAAGATGTCTAGGAACAGAGTTTGCTCTATCCTAACTGGGGACAAGACACTCACCTGTATACTGCTGCCTGACCTGTGGCTTGGGGAATAGGTAAAAAGGCATTTGGAGCCCAGGTAGTAGGGAGGCTGTCTCTTCTCAGCTGTTGGTCTGGTCATGTGAAGGTATTTGTCTGAAGTACACGTATGAGAGTCCAAATGCAAGATTTCTTTTTTGTGTGTCTGTGTGCCTGGGACCCAGTGCTCTGGCATGAAGATCAACAGCACAGAGAACCTTTGCCCAGAGCCTTCTTACAAAGTCTAGGAAGCAGCCAACTGTGGAAGACAAGTATGGCTAACTGTTTGTGCTTCTGTTTTTGGGCCAAAAATACAACCTTATGAAGAGGGGGGATATCAGAATGTAATGATCACAGAATGAGGAAGAAATAGATTTAAAGTCTAGGGTCAGCTGCATCATGACTTCTCACACAAGGGAGCAGGAATGACTCTGTGCAACTTCATTTGTGACTGTACCCTGAATGCTTAAATGTGCAGCTCTTGTGTTCCCACTTTCTTTGCGGTGGAAGTGTGTGTGTGGGTGTGTTGGTGTGGAGTATCAAGTAATTCTGGGCTCAGCCAGACCACTAGAAGCATCTCAGCCTTCCTCACTCCTGCTGTTTCTTTATATAGCTTTGTGCTGTGATCTGCTTTATACAGTACTGATTTAAAGTTGTCATACTGGGCTGCTCATCTTGTGGGCTGTGTTTACTCATTGTGAAAACTGCTGCTTGAAGGCAAAACACTGCAAAATGTAATCTTGACAAGTATCTTGTTGCTCTTACAGGGAGGGCATAAATATTACTGCATTTAGTTCAGTTTTGGGGAATGTGTAGCAATCTCACACTGCTTATCCCTTTTCCTGGGAAGTTTCACCCTGTATAAAGTGAGATCTGTGTAGGGATTTTTCCATGTGTGTACACTAGTTTTTATATGGGGGGAGAGGGGAGAATATGCTGTAGCAAAGTATGTCCAGAAAAGTTGGACTGACTGCTGCTTTGGGAGGGAGCTGTAAGCTGCGTGTTCTGTCCCAAGATCCTTTCCTTAGGAAGAACCTGAGTGTGTGGGTTGTCTCTTCATCACAGTGCTGGGAAACTAACAACTTCCTTTCCTTTTATCTGGTTTTGATTTCAGTCACTCCTCATTTTCTCAATTTCTTCTTGTGAGCTTGTATTTTTTTGTGCCTTGGGGCTGTAGTCCTAGATGTATAATTTTCCCTATCTCTGTAATTAAGGGATTTTTGGGATTGAGGAGCCAGCAGACTTGGACAGTGTGGGGAAGAAGGGAAAAGAAAGTGAGCAGTAAGTGCTGTTGGCATTCTTGATGCCAGATGGGCTGTTGGGAAATGTTAAGGCTTCTGGTAGGCTTATACTCAGGTGAACATGTGAGAAGCAAGGGAAAAGAACATGGGGGGGGAGACAGTTATGTGGAACTCCAACACAGAGGAGTGTGTGTGGGGATGCTGGGGATGGAGATTTCTCCCTGTTACCGCCACCCTTTTTGCCATGTATTTTGACTGATCTGGAGAGTTCAACTGAATGTGTCTGGGTTGCTGTTAGAGTGTATTTTCAGGGGAAATAAAGGAAGCTGTTGATCAAGTCACTGGAAGCTTTTCCCACTAGTCATGAGCATTTCAGCAGTGTCTTTGTACCCTGTTGCTGAGGGTGCTCTTCCAGATCCAATGTAAAACTGTGACTCTTGAGTTCTGTCTAATCTCTCTACTCCTGAATTAAAAAAGCCTGGAGGTCTTGTCATGCTATGACCTGTGTACTGCATTATCTGTTCAGTATTTAGTGTTTGTATGAATCCTTGCATCTTGACCCAAGAACACAAGCTGTTGTGTACTGTTGTGTGCCCTTGTTAAGTAGCATTCTTGGATGTCTGTGTTTGTATAGATAAATGTACTGTGATTTGTCTCCAAAAAAAAAAGCATCTGGCTTATTTGCAACCTTCTAGGTTGAAAGGTGCTACAGAGATACCTGCACCTATTTATTAACCCCTCTCTTGCTGCTTATTTCCTTCCCTCTTCAGATTACACGCTTACAGTGGAGGCGGTGAAACTGAAGCCGTTCTTTGTGGCAGGCCACACCTTTGAGATGACATGCAAAGTGTCATCACAAAACATCAAGACCCCGCGCTACTCTGTCCTGATCACAGCGGAGAAGCCGCTCGCGGACCAGTCGAGTCCCAACGGCACCACTCGCATCATCTCCTTGAACCAGGACTCGGTGGTGCGGCTGGAGGACTGGACGGACCAGGCCCGTGTGGACGGCGTGGTGCTGGAGAAGGTCCAGGAGAACGAGTTCCGCTACAGGATGTACCAGACCCAGATTTCGGATGCGGGGCTGTATCGCTGTGTGGTGACTGCCTGGTCTCCAGGGGGTGGTGGCATGTGGCGTGAAGCAGTGAATGGCTTATCCAACCCTATCCAGATAGACTTCCAGACGTCAGGTTGGTATGGAATCTGGCAGCTGTGTGGCTAAGCCAGAAAGGGAGAGAGTTCTTAGATGCTCCTCCAGCAATTTCCCTGTTTCTGGAAAATACCTTCTCTTTGGAACATGGAAGGGCTCTCCAGATGGTACGATGGCTGAGAGCTTTGCTTATCCCCTTTGGTGGAACTTGTGTCCTCGCTATTGTTTCTTTACAGAGAGATGTTTAACAAATTTGCTGTAACCATAATACCTGGATTTTTCTTCATTAATGCAGCTTTTATGCTCCTACAGGCTCAGAGCTGGTTCTCAATATGGAATAATTGCTGCCACATTTGCTGGCATTATCACTAGATTGCTGTTTGGTAATGCCTGCTCTGGAAGAACGTTAATATAAGTTAGGTTTCTGTTCCAAACCAGGCTTGATTAGCATAGCATTATCTTGCCTGAGCACACCTTTCTGTTGATGTAATTGCAGAGACCTGTCAGGTGAAAGTAATGGTAACATTTTGTCCATCACTGCATGTGTATCCTGCCACTGGAAGACATCAGAGACCCCTGGTTGGCTGGACCACGAAGCTGCACAAACTGGGATGAATTTCAGTATCATCCTGTTCCTCACACCCTTGTTTGAAACCCTCACCTTTTAGCTGTAACTTAGCCTGCCTGTTGAGATTTTTCTAGAGAAGTGTGCATGTCCTGATACACTGCTGGGTGGAGAGAGGGTGGGACAGGGATGGTTTGGATCATCAGAGATGCATGTTAACACTGACTTTCTGTGTGGGTGGAAAGTACTGTAGAGTTGTTCTTACAGTGGTGGTGCACTTAATGAGGGGCTCATCTCATAATTGTTAGAACCAAGCTCTTGACTTCCTGAGGGGTTTTGAAGAGACCTCTGTGTAGCCCAAAGGTACTTCCTATTTTGGAGCTCTCTAGTTAGCTGCTTTATCTCAAACTTTCTGCACACCTCCATTTCTGTTCACAAACGCAACTTGGGAGAAGGCATCTCCTCATCCCTTGTTGATTGTGTGAGTTATTCTGCATATAATAGCAGGGCTGTAGGGTTTTTAGAAGATGTGTCTGTGACTAGGCAAGCGCAATCTGACTCTTGGTTGCATCCATAGCTATGGTAATCATTGCGTACAATGTGATTTCTGAAAACTGCACTGCCTTCCTTATGCTGTGCACACTGGGGAAAGGACAAGGGCTGGGCATTGCCTTGCCGTGAGGATGTCACTTTGTAAGAAACTTTGAAATGTAACATCGAGATACAAGCCCTAATGAAGTTATGGCCTGACCTAAGCTGGCCAGAGAGAGGACATGAACCCAGCTCAAGGCTTCTCTCAGTTCTCTCTTCTGCCTGCCTTTTTGGTTAGTTTTATGGTAAGTTCTGAAAATACTCAATTAATTGTCTGTGTTCTAGATGCCTCTTAGAGCATTACTGTCACAGCTGAACATTGCTGTAGATTTGTTGTCTTCCTTGCAGTGGTTTAATGAGCTATAGTTTTACCCTTATTACTCTTGATTTCTGGGTCAGACGCAGTGGGAGAGCAGCATCTGCAAAAGGGGTGATGCAAGAAACCAGCAAGATTGGAGTATGTGCCAAACTCATCCTCTCTAAGCTCTTATCCCAGAGGTTTTCCCACACGGAAGCGGTGCTTGGTGACTCTCCCAGCGTTCCTCACATTATGTCACTGAGCTGTGCTCCACCGCTAGTGTCTGTGCTGCAAGGATCAGCCTGCCTCGCCATGGCCTTCTCCACAGGCTGCAGGGGCATCTCTGTGTGAGTGCCTGTGCACCTCCTGCTCTTCCTTCACTGACCTTGGTGTCTGCAGAGATGTTCTTCTCACATGTTCTCACTCCTCTCTCCAGCTGCAATTGCTGTTGGTGGATTGTTTGAGTTCTCTGCATCCCCTACTGAGCTATGTTATCCCAGAGGCACTACTGCCATTGACAACGGGCTCAGCCTTGGCCAGCAGCTGGCACTGACTCTGAACATGGGGGAAGTTTCTAGCAACTTCATGCAGAAGCCACTCCTGTAGCCCTCCTGCTACGAAAACCTTGCAGCAGAAACCCAGTGCATACTAATACCTGTGGTTCAAAAGGAACCTGTGAATTGTGCAAGGAGTACAGTGTGTGTGTTTGCAGTCTTGACTTTTCTGCTATCCCCCTCTACTCCCGGCCTCTTCACCCGGGTAGGATTTCTGGTGCACACAGTGGAGAAGGGGAGGCAGCCTCTAGCACTGCACTGGGAATGTGTGAATTCCAGGAGCAAGGCGGGAGGAGGCAAAAGGGATGGTCCTGAAGCCCTGTCAGCTTTTCATTCCTTACAAAAGAATGAAGAGAGATGAGATCCCAGGCACAATTTCCTGGAGAGCTTTTTCCCTAAATAATCTTGGTGTGTAGCAAAATCTGGTTTGAAATACCATCTTTTCTTCAACTGGTAGAAGAATTGTGTATCTTCCCATTGTTATTTGGATATCCTCGCTGGACATTCATCTCTGGGCACAATGAGAATGTGTGGTGAGCCCAGAGTGGACTAACTGTAGAATTATTATTTGGAAGATTGTTTGTAATCAGGTATACAGGACAGAAGCTGTTTGGTGGGTGTGTTACTGTGGTTTTATGGCTGAGGTGTATGGTCTTTGATGCAAACTGTGACTGAGTCAGGCAGCTGGAGGTAAATGCATAGCTGTTGGAGCAGCTCTGAAAGCACAGCTCGGCTATCACACCCTTGTCTTGCATCTGTGGTACGGGCAGCTGTTAAACTTGTTCTTCAGAAAAAGAAGTTGGTGCCAGATTTTCAGTAATGGGAGTGCTGAAAGGTAGAACTGCTGAGGTAGCTAGTGATGTCTAGGGAAAATGAGAAGCTCCCCAAAATTAGAGGGGAGCTACTGCAGGAAAGAGCCAGATAAAGCAGAGGGGCATGCAGCTCTCCAAGCAAGTGTAAAAGCTGGGGAGCACCTCTAAGTCCTGAGTTAAATGGCTGATGAGTAGCCTCTGAGTGCATCCCTAATCGTGCACCTGACTCGTTAAGTTTCCCTGACTTTTGGGGTTCTCAGTGCAACAGAAAGGCACTTTAGCTGTGAATGAGGGGTGGTGGGTTATAGTAAGGCAGTACAACTTCAGGAAAATAAAAAGAAGGTATTCCAGTCTCCTCCCTACTGTTGAAGGTTGGACTTTGATAGCTTTTTTCATCTTGCACCGTGAGGGATGAAATAGGGAGGTGATCAATATGGAAGCAGCATTTTCAGTAGAAGGAAGCTCTTAAAACAGTTTTACACAAAGCTTTTAGCCACATGGGGAATTTCTTTCTCTGTTGTTTTTATTGATTCCTTTTTGACAAAGCGTAGGGAGGCTTGCTAGGGTTGGAAACCCTTTCTTCCAGTTTGACTCCCAGATCTCTGAGCTGGGTGATGTTTCGAGGGAGGGTTTTCTTAGCATGCATACACACTGTGCAGTGGGATCTGTCTGAGCAGTCAGAGACCTGTAAGCTTTTTATATACGAGCTGGGGACTGCGCAGATGAGACTTCAGTGTTTCCTCCCACAATAGGCTTGAAATGTGGCAGTGCTCTGAAATGTTTTTCCATGAACATCTGTGGAAAATGTCTTTCTCAGATTCTTTCCATTCAAGGCAGAACTTGTTGGCTGCAAGCAGAGACCTCCTCTCTTCTTTCTCCACTTGCTGTTGCAGAGGGACGTATTTATTCCATTTGGTTAACGATCTGAAATGTTAATGTAAAGGCATTTGTTGAAACTTCCCGAACTAAAGAACGAAATGTGGAGTTTGTTCACTGAATGATATAAACTGGAAGTCGGGGGTGGTGGTGAGGAGGAGTCTAGCTTTCAAATATTCAATCAATGGTAGATTGTTCTCTTCTGAATATGATTTAAGAGCAGAGGGGATGTTGTGAATCCTCTGGTCTGACCTTATGAATAATGTCAATCAGTCATTCATTTTATGAAATTAGTGTTGTATGTGCAGTAGCTGTGACCAAACTAAGGTTATTGGGGTGGGAGGAACAGTGAGAAGCTGTCCCACATGAAGAATTTAATATTCTTCAGTGTCTCTTCCAGGCTTTCCCAGTCTAGAACAGAAGTTCTGCCATACTTTTCAAACCACGCAACCTGAATATCTCACTTGTCTTCTAGTAACTTGGTGGTGTTAATCCAGCAGCAGTGCTTTTGCACTGCAAGGACTGAGCAGTGGAAGAAAGTGGCTTTTTTTTTTTTTGTTGCACCCCTTTGCCTGCAGCCTTAGCCAAGCTGGCCAGCAAGGGTGGGATTCAGTTTGGAACTTGCTTGAGATCAGAGCACTTATCAGATGTGGGTCTGAAGACCGGTATTTAGTTCAGGTATGTGGCCTGCAGCAGGTTTTTTAATGCTGAGGCACCTGGTCTCTGAAATCCACCTGGTGTCATAAACTATTCTTAGGCATTTGTCCTTCAATTTTCTGTCCCTTTTACTCTGAACCTGGCAACCCAGGTTGGTGTTTAGTGCCTCTCCCTGCTATACACTCGCAGGGATTTCCAAAGAATTGACTTCCCTTGAGGGAAGTGAGGAGAAGTAAGCTTTTGAGCTTGTACTGAGATGTATGTTATGAGAGAACTGTTTGGAGCTTGGCTGTGCTCTGAGCTGGCATCCATCCCCTTGTGCCATTCAGCAGAGGACAGAGAGCTCTGGGAGACAAAAATGAAAGAGAATTTCAAGGGAAGCGTCCTGATGAAATCTTCAACTCTGGATTACATCTGCATGTGAGCTCACTGCGCAGCAATGCATTATCATTCACTTTGGAAGAAGCTGAGATAAACTGAGAGCTGCTGAAATATGAGCTGAGTATTGATGTAGAGCTTGCAATTAAAATGAAATGATGCCCTGCAATGACCCCGAGAGATTCTTAGTTTCAAGAAAGGAGACTAGGAAGATACTTAAAGGAAAGAAACCTTAGTCATGGAAATGAATGAAGAGCCATACAGCAGAAACTCTTTGGCAAGAAAGGCTGGTATTTTCCAGCTACTGTTAATGGCAGGGCCGTGCTTTGTCATTGTGTGCCTTTGTGCCTGTGTGCATTAATTTGTAGCTGGAAGTAAAAACCACAGGCTAAGCTACTGGGGGCTTCTTCCAGTAACAGCTATTATGAGGCCTGGGGTAAAGCTTGTTAGGGAACAGCTCGATGAAGAAACAGGGGAGGGCAGGGGGCTGGAATGGTGTGCGTGAGGCAACTCATTATCTGGAACAAGGTAAGTCATCGGATTCTTGGTTCAAGAGTGAGTGATTGGTTCCAGGGCAGATATGAGTAATGTTTTGGAAAGCAGAGAACTTGTGGGTTGCATCAGGGTTTTTTTTTTTTTTCCCCCTGTTGTGGTCTGTGGTTCTGGCTGATTGTGAGCAGGGAAGCTGCATGCATTGGTTGTGGCCTTCCTGCTGGGTAATGGTCTGGGCACAGGCTTTTTGGTGGAAGGGCCTGCTCTGGATCTCTGTCAGTCAGGTTACTTGACCTTTCTCTGCTCTGCTGTACTTGTCTGGAAAATAAAGGTAACTCGTGTCTGTGGGGAGACTCTACCTTATTTTTGCAGAGAAGTACTGGTGAAAATGATATAGAAAAGGCCAAAATGTCACCTACAACCTAGGTAATTGGGATCTCTTCTGTTGTAAATCTAGATGTTAACTGGCTTTTGGTTATTCTCCCTCCTTTTTCCCCATCTTTTTCGTGCAGATTTAAGGTGTTGGGATTACCAAGCAGGGAAGTAAGCAGGGAGAATGGGGTAATGTCAGGTAAATAGGGCTCAGGATTTTTTTTATTTTTCTCTAATATGTAAATCCTTAAGCTGAGTAAATTAACTCAAATTTGTTGTACTCCTTTCCATCCTGCAGCCTGTGCAGTGTGAATCTGAGCACAAAGCAATAAACCAAATTTGGTGCAGTTTATACATGTTTTCCTTTTATTTATGTATGTGGAAGAATTTGCAGTGCACTCTTTAGCTGAAAACAATATAATTTATAGGATTTAAATCCTGGAGTTTCCTTTCTGGGTTGCATGGAGTCAATGGTTTGAGCAATGAGGTCTGCCTTAAAAAGAAGAAATTAAACCAAATGGGTCCTGATCCTGAAACCTGGTTTCTCTTTCAGCACTTCTAGATTTCCACCAGTAAACGTCTAACCTCAGTTTTTCCACTGTTTAAAATTACATAGTGTTCTTTCAGCATTCAGAAGTCAATAAATGCTCTTAAAAACTTTTTATTCTTATCTAGACTGCTGATGCGTTTCAATAGAAAGCTATTATTTTGTTAAGGAAAACAACTTTTAGGGGGTGTATCTAAGCTTACATACAGCCTTATTACAGTGAGAAACACATTTTGGCTCCATTTAGGTCAAAGGTCATGTCAGAAGATGGCAATTTAGGAGAAGGTTGATGCCGAGCTCTTAGAATTGGGAATGCTGGCTTGTTTTGTAAATCTGTGCTCTTTAGTTTACAAATTAGCTAAGGGCAAACCTGAAGTTATTAAACCCAATTATTTCTCAGCTTTCAAACTTGTGAGCAGCTTTCCTACACTTAACTTTGCTTTGTTCTTGATGAGCTTTGAGGGTCACGCTTCATTTATCAACCTTGAAATAGAAACTGAATTCTGGCTTGTTTATTCTCCTGAGTGACCAGTAGGTCCCAGTAACAGTATTTCAAACTGCTGAATACAGGTGGCAAGGTGGACCAAAGCCACATCATCTGTTATCTGTAGAGTTCTGTTTTTCTCAGTGTTAATGTAGCATGAGTTCAGATCTCCTTGAAGGAGAGTTCACATCACCTCCCCAGCCCTTCCTGTGACCCTGCAAGGGATGGAGCGTGGCAGTGCACAGACCCTGGTCGTCAGAGTCATCAGTGTCTACTGGGAGTTGCCCATCACCACATGCCTGCATCTCTAAGCTTGGGGTTGAGCAGGTTTTATCTTGGAGGGTGAAAACATGAGAAGAGCACTTAGGCTTCATGTGGCAAGCTCAGCTTGTGGAGTCTAGATCAAGGGCCTCTTGAATACTGCAGTATGGTAAGGGAGGGGACAAAACCAAAACCAACAGGATCCACACCTTGCAGAAGATTTTTGTGGCACATCGCTGGCCTCTTTGGGAGGTCCCCAGGAGGGTCAAAAAATATGGAAGCATCCTGTGTTTGCTCTGGTGATGTTTTTTGCCCAAGTCCTTTTCTTAAGCCTGCAGTAGAGCAGGTGTCCAGTTAGATAAGGTGATGGTTTTGCTTGTAACCCACTAACAAACACTGTTTTGCTGCTGCTTTTGTTTGAGATTTGGCATGCAGCTCATTCCTGCTTCTCTCATCCTGTGGCTGGACAGGTTCAGCTGAAACCAGAGTAAACCGTTTAAGCTGTGGACATAAATCAGACAAGGTACCAGGTTAAAATCACTGGCCAGTTGTGGGTTGGTTTTCTGTTTGGTTTTTTCTTTTTTTTTTAGAATAAAACTGAACAAAAGCAAGACCAGAATCCTTCTACAGAGAAGGGCAGCCTGCAGGTGACTTTTAATGAGGGATTAGAGCTCTGCTGTCAGCTTCTGTGGCTCTCTCCCAGGCTGTGTAGTGACTACAACTCTGATTCAAGTATATTTTAGGGTGGAGAGCAGGGGATCAAACAGTCTTTGTGCTCCAGCTCAGAGCTAGTGATTCTCTGTTGAAAACAGGCTCCTGCCTTTTTCAGGATTTTTAGTGGCATGAAAACAAATAATCTCTGAAGATGCTTTATTCTGTCCTTTCTTGCCTGAGGGCAGCTTGAGGCTCAGGACATGGGGCATGTGGGCAGAAGGCCTGAGATACTTCCAAAGAACAAAGATGCTCCTTTTAAGAAGTTGCAACCAAGTAGTTTTCAAGACTCAACTAAGAAGTTTTGACTGATGAAGCTTGTTTAGGTTTAAAAAATACAAAAATAGTTGTTGTCCCTCCTCAGCTGGAGAGGGAAGAGGAGCATAACCCCTGACACATCTCTGGACACTTGAAATCTGGAACAGTGATTTCTCCCTGGAGTTATTTGACTTGATGATCTTAGATGATTGGACTTGATGATCTTAGATCCTTTCCAACCAAAGAGTCTATGGTAATTTGCAGGAATTTTACCCTAGTAGGCGAATAACTGAGGGGAAAGAACTGTTTGTGGCTTAGCAAGAGGAGCCACACTTATGAAATGGCAGAGCAACTGCTGCCTTCTTACTGTCCAGGAAGCTCTGACTCTCCATGTGGGAGGCAGGGTGTGCTTGGTGACCCAGCACAGAGGAGAATGTAGGGAGTGCTGCATTACCATGATCCTTGCCTTTCCTGGGTGAGTGACTGAACAAGCTTGGCTTTTACCCTCATGACATTCAATAGGCAGGGCAGCTTGGACTCTGCATTACTGCTTTGTTGGCGTGCTAGGGTTTGAAGCTGGTGTCTGTTCAGTGCAGTAGATGCCTGGACTTTCAGCTAGAAATAAGGCCTGAAAAGTCCTGTCTATACCCTCTGTCTTTCCTTGTTTACCCTGCCAGGGCAGGGGTAAGTCAGCCTGTTCTTAGCCTGACAAAGGTGGGATCATGCAGTTCATCTCCCTTGTTCAATCCCTACTGGGATAGAGCCTGTTTGCTGGAGTAGAGCATGTCCCATGTTCCTGATGTAATGTCACCTCACTTGCTGCTGCAACTCAGCATAGACCCTGAGCAGAGTTGTTATGGTGCTGTTCTACCTTTGATCAGCACAGCAGAGGGTTTGTGCTGGGAATGCAGGGATGATCCTGGCAGGTTTTGATAGTCTCTTTATCTCTGTTGCTGTGACAGTTCACACACAGCTTGAGACTTTTCTGGTTACAGTTGGCTGGGGTGCCCTGGTCCGTGCTGCCTTTAATCCCCTAGGACCCTGAACTTCTGTCTGCATAACTCCAAAGGAGGTGATGGAAAATGCCTTGTTTTATCTGAAGATGGACAATCAAATAGGCTGCAAGGGGAATATAGTTGGGGGGGGCGGTGGTGGTGTGTGTATGTGTGTGTGTCTGAATGTCAGGAAACCAGTTGAATTCACAGAGAAACAGTTTGGATGGAGGCTGAGGAAGCAATGAGATTAATCTCTCTCCACTTACCCAAAAAAGGATCCTGTCATGCTGAGCTTAAGCTGGGGCTGTGGCCTGCTCATGAAGTCACTACCTGAACAGCTGAACTTCAAAGGGCTCTGGGTATCTTACTTCTTTAAGTAGATTTTAGTATAAGCATGTAGGAGCCTCAACTGGTAGTCCATGTCCACCTAATGCATCTCTACCACCCTTTTATCCTTGCTTGATGGGGTAATAGAGAAGACTTATAGTGTCAAACCTCTGGGTTTATATATTTACATATTGCCCTTGTGTTACAAAGTACAACTGCTTCTGGGGCAGAGAAGAGGGTTGTAAGAAATTGATGGTATAACAGAGCTGCATGTTGTGCCCAGTGGAAATTGCAGGGGGAATTTTGGAAGCCACAGAAGTAATTATTGCATTATAATTTGAATTCTTTACTTAGTGTGCTGTGTAATCTCTGCTGACCAAGAGTAACTACACCAAAAAATGACAGCTCTAGCTTCATGGTGCATCCAATTTTTTTTTCCAAAAACCTCAGTTTGGAAGTGATGCACTAGGAGTATGCGGTGTGGTGAGTTACCAGCATAGCTTTCCACAGAAAACTGGGAAGGCAAAGGACAAGTAGGTTGTCTTGGCTGATTTCCTTACATGTTCTCCATCCAAAGCATTGTTTGCCACTGATCTTGAGTGGATTTGAAACTTAAAATTCCTGTGCTAAAATAATAGCATGTAAAGGTGAAGGAGAGCAAATCTTCCAACAGCTTTTCTTTCCTCCCAAAACACCTTTCTCTGCTTCTTGCTGCTGTGCCAGGGGTAGCTGAGCCAGATATTGATAGTAGCTAAGGGCATCTAGGGAGGGTAAAAAGGGTTACTACTACATCTGAGTCCCAAGTTCCTTCTTGTGTTCCCTGGCCCCTGCCCCAAAGCCATCCTGGAGGCCGCCATTAGCATCAGCTTTCCTCTTACTCATCTCCTTCACCTTGATTAGTAGAGAAATCACTCAGGCTATTTTGATACAATCTTGAGTTTCTGCCCCTTGAAATAGAGAGTACTAGTGATGCTGGCACATGTGAGGAGTTGTGTTTTAGTTAATTTTGCACCGGAGATGTAGTTGTCAAAATTTGGGGAAGCTTTGTTTTTTTAACTTCTGTACCTCGGAAGTCAAACACCACATGTTGTTGTGATGTCTGAGCATTTCATAACAGCCTCATGTTTTTCAGTAACACCTCTTTGCAACTGAAGGAGTTACCTGTACCCTTGGGCTTTGAGACATCTTCTACAGAAGCAGTTATCTGTGGCAGAGCCTGAAGGAAAACCCACAAGAAGTGCATCTGATTAAGCTTTTCCTGTATTGTTTATGTTTCAGTTCTGTAGCAGGACCATCTGCATCTTTAAAAAACTGGTTTGCTCTAACTTGAATCCCTACTTCAGAGCTCTGTCTCCACAGACTAGCAGAGAATACTTCAAAAGCATACAAGAAAGGTTTTGGACACTGAAGAAAAGCCTGTCATGAATAACTGTGGTTATTCTTTCCTAGGTCCTGTGTTTAATGTCTCTGTGCATTCTGACAACCCAACGATTTACCAGGGTGAACTGGCAGATTTGCTGTGTATCGTCACAATGGAAGGAATGGCTCTTGAAACAGGTATTTTGACAAAATTATTTTACTTGTAACTTATTTGTCTTCACCAGGTGTAATAATACCAGCAGTTACAACCCTCTGTCCTGTGAGTGAGGCTGGAGAATTCAGAAACCAGTATTGAAAATCCTGTAGAGCTAGATAAATACAGGAGAACATGTTTGCTTTACACAGTCCAATTTAAACCAAGGTTTTTTGTTTCATGCTCTGAGTGGAGTGGTGGGAAAAATGTGCTCTTACTGCTAACCACCCCCTGTGCTGCCTGTACCGACTGACCCCACTGCTGGGAATCTTGGTCTACAGCCACTAGATGGGCCATGAAAACTATTCCTGTTTCCTTTAATTGGAAAGAAGGTCCATTGGCAAAACCTATTAGGTGAGAAGTGGTCATCTGTTAACAAATCTTGGTCATCTGTTAACAAATCTTAGTCATCTGTCCAGTTAGCTACACACCTCAGGGTGAATTTAAGTCTTAATGTGAGCCTAAAAATCACAGTAATTGACTACTGCAACCTAAATGCCAAAACCAGATGTTTAATTGCTGATGCCTTCAGAGGTGAGCCTCCTTTTTGGGTGGAAGAAGAAACAAACCCAGTACCAAATTGCTGTGAAAAGCATAGCAGACACTTCAAAGGCAAACTTTTCTGAAGAGCTGGAAAGTTCACAGAATTCCTCAAAACCTAACCGCTTGCTAAAGACTGCCTGAGCTGCTTTTCATAAAAATGCTGTAAGAATAACTCTGGTTATTATACCCAAATTTGGGGTTTGCAGTGAATTTAGGTTTTTTATAAATGCATTTACTTTAAATATGAATATAGAATATATTAAAATCTATAAATATGTAAATATAAGCGTATATTCCTAACTATATAAAGATGCTGTGACTCATGTGAAAGTTAAAATCTGTGCGTAAGCAGCAGAGAGGTGCTGTGCAGAACATGCTGCTCATAATGTGGTAGCTGATGAGGTGAAGCAGTGAGCTTAGGAAAGGCCCTTCGCTCGTTGTACCTTAAATCCGAGGGTAGCAGGGAAGCAGTTTGCTGGATTAGAGCTGTGTGCTGCCTGTGGAAAAAAAATGATAGGCACCTGTAGATTGTATTAGGGAAATGCTTGGAAGGGAGGAAAAGCTGAGTAAACTTTATTGCTGTCTAAAGATTCGTAGCCTGGGATATTGGGCACAGTGAGCAGCGAAGTGGGCCTGTACATACACCTCTCTCTGTCCTGCAGTTTCTCCTCAGCAGGGAGGCCTCTTCGGAGCTGAGGTGTACCCAGGCTCTTACAGGTATTGTGGTGAGGCAGTACCCAAAGTAGCTGCCTGCCTTTGCAAAGCAGTAATTGCTGGCAGGGAGCAGCCGTGGCTTCTGCTGGTGTTCGACAGCTAAAATAAGCTTGGGGTTGCCTTGTGAAAAAGGCCTCAGCGTCCCTGACCCACTTAAAACTTGAAAAGAGGCCACTCAGTAACGGTGGGGCTTTCCTGTCACTGCTCTGCTGCAGTTGGGTTTGTGGTGGTTTTCTGTGTGCTTGGTAGCTTCAGACTGGGAGAAGCACTGATGAGATAAGGGTAATCCCAATGGATCTCCTCTCCGAGGAGCTACTCATCAGCACAGTTAACTTTTAACTGGACAACTTCCTAACTGTTCATGGCCATCTGTTTAATTGATAGATGACGCCTGGAGTTGGAAACGATGCTGTTTCCAGCAGTCATGCACAGCCAGTGCAGAGTTTTAGATGTCAGCTCTGTAATCTGTTCTATGGCTGGGTAGTGTGATCTTGAACATGGCCTCTGTGTTTCAGGGTTTTTTTTGTGTTTCTTCTTGTTGCTGCTGTTCACGGTTTTTTGGGGGCATGTTTATGGGAGTTTTTTGAGTCTATAATGGGACAGATGAGGCACAGACAACATATATGCCTAGAATGCAGTGAAGTGTGACGTTGTGGCAGGATTTAAAGAAACCTTTTAGTCTGTGCTCTGAGCCTGCAGTTGCTGAACGAGCAGGATTTGGGGCCTAACCAGCCATGCTGTGTGGAGAAACCACATCTGGGCCTTTCACAGGGCCCTGAGAATATGACCAGTATTTGCTGCCCTCTCTCTGGATGAGACTGGCAGAAGAGCTTCAAGGAACAGCTGTATGGCATATAGACTTCCCTTGTCAGATGGCCACTGTGGCCTTGAGAGATGAAGGGTACTAAAGCAGTGGGATAACAGAGCAGGTTAAGTGAAGAAGGGTCTTAAGGGCTCATGTGATAATGAACAGGTGCATGAATTTCCAGAATATTCATAGAATGTCCTGAGTGGGAAGGAGACCCATAAGGATCAAGTCCAACTCCTGAAGTTAGTGCTCCTTTTTTACCCTGTATTGCATCTCTGATCTGTCTCTATGCTGACTCAGTATTGCAATTTAGTTCACAACTGGAATGGAGAATTGCTTTTTAAACGAGTGCCAAACATTAGACTGTGAAAATAACAGGTTTGTCTTGACCCAGTGGGGAAATTAGGTATGTTGTTAGGGAAAGCCTACACCAGGTAATCATTTAAACAGAGTGAGAGTAGCCAGCATCTCTTAGAAGAAAACAGATAACAAGTACAGGCATGGTCTTTCCACTTGGGAATGTCATAAGAGAGCAAAGCAATTGCATTTGACTCTCTTCTGGGGGCCAGAAGAGAGGCCATCTACTCACCCAGTGCCAGACTTGCTGCAGGGCTGTCTTCCTGTGAGCAAAGTAGGATCAGAGAATTTCGTAGGATGTCTTGTTAAATGCATGTCCAAACACTTTGAACACACTGGGTATATCAGCCAACTCCGCTCTTGTAGACACAGGAGCTTGACTCCGCAAGCATCCATGTGGATTAGCACACACGCTTCCTGTAACAAGCTGAGGTGTCAGGTGGCGCCTCTTCTCACTCTAGGTATGCACAATGAGAGAAATAAAGTGCTTCCAAGGAGCTGAGGAAAAAAGCTACATGACCAATGATCTATGTCAATGCCCTTCTTTGTTGCAGTCAGATTGATCTATTTGTTTTTAGAAGCATTATTTACAGGTTGGACCTTTGTCTGGTAGAAGCAATTCACAACCCTGTGTGTGTGTTTTTTGTGCGTACCCAACCTGTGGGAAATTTTCAAAAGGGTGGAAAAGGTTTTGGTGTGACTGCAGCGTGCTTTAATTTCCTCTGCTGCTTTGAGACCTGGCTGAAACGGAGTGTGCATTACTCAGCTTGGAACATGGCAGCAACTGCTCCATCTAAAGAAGTGCTCCTTCGGCTTGGCAGCTGCGGTTGGTGTTTGGAATTGATATGAGGGGAGTATGTGTGTGTCAGGGGGGAATAGTAGTTCTTCTGTGCCCTGAAGATACAAAAGCTGCTTCTGATATTCGTTTGTGAAAATGTGTATTCAACAGATCTCTCTAGACTTCCCAGATCACCCCTTCTTGGGCTATGTGCTTAGGGATTTAAAAGTATTACTTACTGCGCCTGAAAGGAGATAAGTTGGGGGTTTTTTATCTGTGCCAGACAGACCCAGTGGGCACTCTGGAGAATTTAACAAAACCAGCTTGTTTACCTCTTGTATGGCTTGAAGTGGTTTGCTCAGCTCTCTAGGAAGCCCTATTCAACCTCATTTAAATGTAGTAAACAAAAAGGGTCTCAAAATTGTGATTCAGCACTGTAAAAAGATGCTGAGAGCACTCCATTCTAAGCTGTGGAAGTGTATGGTTCCTAAGAGCTGCTCTAGAAATAGGATTCCCTGTTTCGAGGAGTGATTGGCCAGGGAAGCAGCTAAGACCCAGACAGCTTAGTCCTGTGTGTCAAATTGAAATGTGCATAAAGATGTGCTTTACATGTTGATGATCCTCACTAACTGAGGAGGGCAGGAAGCGTAGCACCACTGTTACTCCGCTCACAGAGCTCTGAAGTGTCCGGCTCAGGGTGCTCTTTGTGTTACTCTCTGAAAGCACCTGAGTTCCTTGAGCTGAGGGCACTGAGGTCCTTGATGGCCTTCTGAACTTGCCCCTGGGATGTTGTGCTTTCCTCTAATGTGGAACACCTTGCCCAGGTGTCTCCTACTACTTAGAGCATTGTGGAACATGGAAGGAACCGGTGGAAGAAACCTTTGTAGTGTTAAGTATGAGTGTGCTGCTTGTGGTTGGGTTTGGGTTTTGTACACTGGGGACAAAGATTGTGGTAGTGACTTGTCAACATTGCTACAAGGTGGATGTGCAGTGGTACAGATGCTTTTTGGAAGCCTGGCCCATGACCTGTTTTATGTCAGTAAAGCTACATACTTAGTAGCACGTGGGAGCTTCTAGGTGTGCTCATCACCCATCTCCACACAGCACCTGATTTGTGTCCTGGGTTTGCTAAACTTTCCTGCGTTTTTGTTGCATGAAAACCAGAGATACATAGAAACAAATCGGATGACTTTGCAGAATGAAGCTGTTTCAAGGAGGAGGATAGTGACAAAGAGCCCTCTGAGCCAAATCCTCCCTCTGACTGTCTGTAGTGAGTCACTAATTGCATGCTGTGTATACTGACTAATAAAATATGTTGGCATAATACTGTTGTCCCATGTTGTAATTACAGAAGATGGATTCAGCTATTTCAAAGTGACAGCAAGTGCCTACATTCATCTTTGTATGTAGAGGGAAGGGAACCTCAAATTAACTGAGAATGAAAAGAAGGAATTCTTCAAAGGTTGCAAGTTGCCTGGGCATCTGAAGGCTAGATTATATGTATATAAAGTGTATATATATAAAAATTTGTTGTCTAAACTTGATTTCAGCAAGTGCAATAATATGTTCAGAGTAGTTTGACTTAGCCTGGAAGGTGTCCATGTGCTCCTACAGCACTGTACCTGGAAACAACAGCTAATGACAGTCTGGATGATCTCTGGAAGGAATTGGTCGTTCCCAACGTGACTGCCTGCCGACCGGTGCTGTTACCATATTTGGCATAAACAGGCAGCAAGAGCTGAAGAGTAGTTTCTATAAACAGAGTGCTCTCCAGTAGAGGCCCCGTTTCCCACAGAGGTTGGATGGGTACACAAAGCAGAGGTCGAAGTTTGGTCCTGTTAACAGAACGTGTGTTTATGGTAATTCTTATTAACCTCGCTTTCAAGGGAAGCGGTCCGAGCGCCATGCCAAATAACTAATTGTTGTCTCTGTAGCATGACAGGCAGGAGTGATTGTTGTGAGGGCTGCTGGGCCATTTGACCTGTGCTGACCCCCATGTAGGACTGGGAGACCTGCTCCTGCTGCCAGGCTGCAGAACAGGCTCGGTGCTCTCTTGAGGCTTTGTGCTGTCACCCAGAGCAAATGGCCGTGGCAGGCAGGGCGGGAAACTGGCTGGTGTCCCAAAACAGTTGAGTCAGGCAGCATCTCTGGTAGTAACGGCTGCTTTCTCATCTTTTTGTTTAGTTTTTGAAGATGTGTGGAAAAGTGTGCCTTATGGGAGAGTTAATTATACCCTGAGCGGTGGGTGACTTTTTTACCTTCGATAAGGGCAGTGTTCTGCCTGGCCAGCTGATGCTGTACTTCAAGTAGCAGAGCTGGGGATGTTCCTTTACTTCCCTTGACTTTAAAATATTATTTTAAGGTTCCCTTCCTTCTTGAAATCTTATCTTGCCAGATACTGTCTTAAAAATCATCTTCACTTGTACCTGTGAAGCATTTTAGTACAGCGGCAGGTTTAGAGCTTTCAATTTTTCTGTTGGCCTAGAGATCAAATGTGGAAGTTTGGAGAAGAGCAAACTCCATTAGATGAAAGATCAGTTTTAAATTTTAGACTGCTAACACTGTATCTTTCAGAGATCTCAGTGCTAGTGTGGGGAGGCTTGATACATCACCAAAATCACTGGAGCTGCCTTAGGTGTGAAGAGGTTAAGCCCTGCGACACATTCTATCAGTACGGAAAACTCAGGACAGAAACAGTAACTCGCTGTTCCCAGTTCAGGCCCATCAGTTTGCTGGTGCACCGTGAAGAAAGACCTGCTGAAGAAACAAGTGAGCAGGATTTCTGTCTATGCTCTAGGTCATGCAAGGTTTCAGACTGGCAGGTGTCCCCGCGCTGATGTTAGTGAGGAATAGCAGTGGTTTTTAAAGCAGGAACTCAGCCACATCGGCCCAGTAGGGTTAAGGCAGAGATCTGCTAATGGGATCAGTAGGATCTTGCATTGGACGCAGAGAGAGCTGGGTGTGCTGATGATCCCTGACTGCCTGTCAGCTATGTTAGATGTGGAAGGTGTTGCAATTGCATTTTGTAGAGTGTCTCCTTGGGTGGTAAGGCTTGTAGGAGGCACGGTGCCTGATGATGTGTGACAGTAACCCACAACTCTGGAAAAAAAAAGCATTAAAGCATCGTGGCTAGGCTTTGCCTCTGAATACTTTGTACTTTTATAGGTAATTTTCATGCTCTGTGCAGAATCTCTATTCATTTAGGCAGACTAAGTGTGAGGAAAGTGCCTTCAGAAAAGCCTCCTGGCTCTGTGGTTGTGTAGGCCCTATGTGAAGACAGTGATTGCAAATCACTCTCTGCTGGCAAATACCTAACCCTTCCAGTCCCTTTTCACTATAGGGTCAGCATAGCTGTGGTACTTCTTACAACACTAGGCCTGCTTGAAAAGTTAGATCAGAGATGAAATGTCAATTTGAAGAGAGCAGGAAAGCAAGAAATCTTCTCTTTGTCATCCCTGTTGTAAGTCAGCCTTTCTATGCAGCTACTTTATTCCTGCCAGTGCGTTTCATTGCAGTTCACTGCTTGAATCCTCCAAGAAAGGATCTGTTTAGGGCAATCTTTTCTTCTTTTTGTTCCCTGCTGTCAGACCAGTGTTGGCTATGCTGTTTGCAGACTTAACCTTTCTGCTGACAAGTGGCACTAAGGATACTTTTCAGAGCTCACCGGTGTGTCTAAACTCTTCTTTGCCCACATATGCAGACGATATGTCCTTTGACGTCTCCTGGTTCGCTGTGCGCTCCTTTGCCTTGGACAGAGAGCCTGTCTTGCTGGCCTCACTGGACCGGAGAGGGATTGTGACGCAGAGCAGGAGAAACGGGAGCAGTGACCTCAGCCTGGAGAGAATCAGCCCGCTGGAATTCCGGCTCCGTGTCCATGGCTGTGAGGACCATGACTTTGGGAACCACTACTGCGTCGTGACCCCGTGGGTGAGATCTGCCACTGGCGTATGGCAGCGGGAACCTGACATCAAGGCCAAACCCATCTTTCTATCTGTGAAAATGGATGGTAAGAGATTGCAGCACATGTTACGCAATTTAGTTACTTTCTTAACACTTTGGTATATCTTTGTGACAGATGTTCCCCAGGGCTGTTTTTCAAAGGTGCCTGTGATAATCTCATTAGATTGTTACCCTTTTCTGTTGCTTGCAACTTCTGATTCCAGATTCTGTGAGCCTGAACAGATCATAGTCATAAGGTTGGAGCATTTTCTTTCCTGATGATATCTTGGTTTTGCATAGCTGGGGGCATCTTTCATTCAAGGCATAGTATTCTCTGAGTGTTAACCCTTCTGCTGCCTGCAGGAGGAAGCCTTGGTTTGTAGATGGGGTGTGCTAAAGCAGTCGCGTTGTGGTTAATATCAAGCTGAGAACAAAGTCAGAGATCTGACTCCTTCCTCCCTCTAACCACAAGACATGCTGCTGCCTGCACTTAGTGCCTTGTCTGCTTTCTAACCTGAGTTGCAAGTGTTGCTAGACTTCATGAGAAGCAAGTTGCACGCTAGATGTTCCATTCACTGCATAGCTAATGAGAAAAATTTATGCAGGAGGGGGTTTGAACTAGTTGTTTTCTCATATTTCCAGGAAAGGTCATATTGGGAAGTTCCAAGAATTTGAGAGGAATCAGAAGGTTTTGTTCTCCCTACTGTGCAGACAATGATTATAATTGTACTTTCCAAACTTCTTACTACCTTTTAAATGAGCAGTAGGTGCCCTCAAATCAAATTCCTTGTTTAGGTACCAGCTCTGAAAGCTGATTAGACAGGGTCTCTGAGTGACAGTGAATATACTCTGCAAGTAGTTCAAATCAAGCCAAGCATAAAGGAGCCTACTCCTTGCCGTTTGGAAACATACTGGAAAGGGCACAGCCACAGTCTGCTTCTGATGGGGAAACTCTGCAAGGCTTTTGTGTGGGGGAACAGGTAATGGAACTGGCCATTGGAACTCACCTCTTGAAACAAGCTACACTTTGCTATCTCATTCCAAGGTTTCCTGTCTCTGTGAGGCTTTGAAATGGTGGAGGCAGAATTTGGGTGAGGACATAAGGGGATCCAATAAGAGACCAATTTTCCAAGCCTCAAAAGACAGAAATGAAGAAGAAAAATTAGCGTAACTTCCTTCTGAAATAATTAATCTGCCTGTGACTGAATAATGTGGAACTCGTTCCTTTTTTAGGTAAGAACAAATGAAAAAATCTCTGAATTTCTCAGTTGTATCTAATGACTTTGTCTTCCTCTTTCAGTTCTGAATGCTTTCAAGTACCCCCTGTTGATTGGCATTGGTCTGGCCACTGTCATTGGACTCTTATCCTGCCTCATTGGCTACTGCAGTTCGCGTTGGTGCTGCAAGAAGGAAGTGCAGGAAACCAGACGAGAGCGACGCCGGCTGATGTCGATGGAGATGGACTGAGCCTGGGAGCCAGACACACTTGCATTTTGGGAGAGACTCACAGGCCTCTCGGACTGTGCTGAGACACTTGCTCACAGGCCCAGACAAAACAGTGTGTTTCCTCTCTGATATCAGCCTGGACCTCAAGCTTCTCCTTGTTACATGTCATGTCCTGAGACCATTCAGGCCATATTTAGCAACTTGGAGTTCTCCTTTTCCAGCAGCACTTTCTGCATAGGGGTCATGTCCTTTTAATGTGCAAACTGTTGAGCCTTCTTTTCAGCAGGGCCCTGTGACAAGATTTGCTAGGTGATTTGTTTGGGTTGTTTTTTACCTGTTTGTTTGTTGGGGTTTCCCTCGCCCCTTTGATTTTTTGAAAAGATGCCCCTGTATGAAAGCATGATGGGTGGGAAAGGGACTGGTAGAAGTGTTAGACTTTAATTGTATTGACCATTCTACTTTTCCCCTGTACCCCCATCACACCATCTGGTTCCCTTTCTCTGTCCACCTTGGTGTCTCTCAGACTTCTCTGTGTTGGGCTGAAGGCTAGAGAAAGTTCCTCTGCTGGTGCTTCATGAGGCTATTCCAGCAAAAAGTTGGTTTATGGTTGTCAGTATGCGTTGTCTTCCCTGGCTTGCAAAGGGTTTGCAGTGAACCCCAAAATATAAACTTGCTGGGTGGTCTTTGAGACACCTTTTTTTTTTAAAGGGTTTGGGGTTTTTTTTATTCCCAGTGCTCAAAGCTCTGGTGAGTAGGGGTGAACTTGGCAACTCTGAAGTATCAGTCTTCAGACAAGCGTTTGTTGGATGTCTGCTTACAGCCACCTTCTCCCCACCCTCCCACCTTCTTTTCTCCCCACTACAGCTGCTGACGTTGTGCCTGAGACCCTGTTCTGCTTGTGGCAGGGGGGCACAGGCTTCCAGGGACAAGGCCCAGCCTTCTGCTGGCCTCAGCAAAGAGGTGGAAGACCTTGTCCCACTGATGAGTGTGACTTTGGAGAGAGAAAAAAGAAAAATAAAAAAACTGCAGCAGATCTTTGTCTGCAGTTGGCCAACTGATCATGTGTAGAGAGGTGTGTTAACCACGAGTTACCAAGCGCACAGACCTGACTCCCAGCGACGCTTCTGCCGGTCACTCGGTGGTGACCCTCGAACCTGTGAGCACAGTCTGGGATCTGCAGTGGCCAAAGTGCAGCTCAGGGTAGGAATAGGAGCAAACCCAAGAGGGCAGCAAGAACCCTTCAGATTCCTGTGGTCCTGGACATGTGCATGGGCCTGCAGCAGGGCTTTGCCCATGGGTTTCAGACTTATTCCTTGGTCCTGTAGTACAGAAGTCCTGATTTGGTCTTCCACATACACTGGCCTGGCTCCTGTGTGGGAGCACCTCCTTTTCCAGGCAGTTCTGTCTTCCAGCACAGCTGGTGTTTTAAGCAATAAAAGTCACAATAAAAGTACCATGTGCAAACAAGCAAGGAAGTAGGACTGTGCTGCAATCTGACGTCACAGCTGGGGTTTGGCATCCACTAAGAAGGGTGGGAAACGTAAAGTTGAGTCCAGGACTGAATCCACTATTTAGAAGGCAAGAAATGCTGAAGGAGAGCCTTTGTGGAAGGGAGTGGCTGTGGCGTGCCATTGCCAGTCTAGACATCAGTTACATACTAGGTGATGTGCATCTGCTTCTAACAGCTCATCCCACTGCACGTTCCAGGGGAGCTACAGGTCCAGTGTCTGTGCAATGAAGACTTCATTTTGCATTAGCGTTTGTGCGACCTTACACCCAACACTATTGCAGAACTGGGGTGTTTTTTTGAGGTGAGCTTTCTTTGTGTGTTGGTTTTTTGTCTGGGTTCTGCCCCCCCCTTCCTCCCCCCCCCCCCCCCCCGGCCTCGTCTTGCATTGTGACCTTTGTTCTGAGGCTGACATGAAGGCTGTTCTGCCTCCTGCGTGCAGCCACGAATGCATGTGGCTGTATGCATGGAGGTGTTCAATGATTTTTAGAAGCTGAATGTGAGATATCTTCAAAACAGACTTGATTTGCAGAGTTGGCACTTGCAACTTGTTTGACCCTTTAAGGCGTTTCATGTTATGTTCCAAAACAGGGACACTCAAAACCTGTAAACCATCGGAAGAGTTTGGCTTGAACATTCATAGCAACCCTACTTTCTGGCCTGATGTCTTCCTTTCTGGAAGAGCTCTAAAAGGGCCCATGTTGCAGGCAGACATAGCTGCCTCTGCTGAGGAACAGGACAGAAGCAGTCTGTAGCTTTGGCTGTGAAAGCCCAGAAACCTGTAGCAATGCTTCCCAAAGGAAATGAGCTGAGGAAAGGATTCACACAGATATTACTTCAACAGCAAGACTTTCTTCCTCTCCTATCTGTCTACTGTAGTGAAATCTTGCTCCTTCTGTGGATGTTATGAAACTCCATGCTGATGTTTGGGATGCTGGCTGTGCTTCCCTCACTGATCTATCAGCTTCTTTCCTGCATTAACATCAGCTTTCTTCACGGAAGGCCTGTGGCATTGGGGCAGCTTGGGGCGGGTGGCAGTAGTGGTGAAGCCTGAAGCACAGCATCAGTCGCTTTCTGTCCTTGCAGATTGACTCCTTGTTCTTGTGCTCTTGGTTAAGATTCAGGGAGAAAGGATCATGGCTGTAATGCAATAATTAGGGAAGGAATGAGCAGGGAACTGCCAGCTCTTCCCAAGCACACAACATAGCACACTTTCTCCCTGCTGGAAAAAAACTCAGGGTTATTTTGGTCAGGGCTCCCTGCTCCACTAGTGTAAGGTCCCCGTGTCCTTAGCTAACGCTGACCTTCCTGCGTGGCCCTTAACAAAGTATCTTTGTCATTCCAAGTGAAGCAAGTTCGCCACTCGCTTGTACTGCTTACAGCCCCTTGGAGAGCAATGCTGCATCCCCTTCTACCCTGTATTTGCTGTAGTTGGAAGGCTAGAAGCTGAGGGTCTACACTTAACCCCCAGGTTTCCTTCTACTCGTGCCAATTTTGTATTATCCCCTTTTTTAAAAAATAGAGTGGGAATCTTATCTCTAATGGAAAAAAAATCTAGGTCACTTTTCCTGTTTTTTATTTCCTGTGTGACCAGGGTTTGTGTGAGTGGAGGTGTGTGTGCATTTGGTTGTGTATTAAACTTGCAGCGTATCAGGAGAGTAAGCTGCCTGAGGCACAGTGCAAGCATCCATATCCTCCCTGCTGCAACCTGTGGTGTTGTCAAAGTATCCTAAGGGCTCACGTTGATCTTCCTCTGTTCACATTGCCACATCTCCTGGTTAAGCTGGTAAATTCCTCCGGGCACTTGGAATTTCGATCCAGGACAAGCTTGAACATCGTATAGCAGAAGGGCAAATTATTTTCTTTTAATTTCAGAGTTATAAGGTAAAGTGTTTGGCACAATTCTGGAATGCAGGTACCGAATAGTTCTAACAATGCTGTGTAAAATATTTCTTTTTATGTTTAAAATAAAGAGCGAGCCTTTTTGATTACCTCTGTGCTGTGGGCCTGGATGTTTGAGCTGTGGGCAGTCCTTTCCCTGCATGCATGCAGGCGCTATTGTTGAGGCAAGGGTATCAAATGTAAACCTTACAGTCCTGTTTACAGTGCTGCTCACCCTCTAAAATAAGCATCTTGCCCTATTTAACAATAAGCGTTAAATATTTGCCTGCATTTGTGTGATGAATTTGGAAACGTAATTGTTTTGTGAGTCATCCTGTTTCTATCCCATTGTGAGTCAATCTTTTTTGTTGGGGGAGTTTCCATCTGATTTCCTAGGGCCAGGAGTCACAGTTAGGAGTGTGGGTTTAATGTCTGCTCTAAAACCTGGGCATTAGATGCTGAGTCTTCCTTGAACCCTTCCTGAGGCTTCTCACTTCCAAGGCAGCAGGAGGAAAATTGGTAGAGCTGGGAATCAGCTTCCTGCTTACCTTGACAATAGCTGAATTTAGGATTTCCCCTCATCACAGGCAGCCACGTAAGGACACTGTAATGGTACAGCGAGGAGGTGACTTGCTTTCCCACAAGAAGTTACTCAAGGCAGAAGTGGATTTGGGAGGTCGAGACAGGCTTTGGCAAGGGGGGTACCTCTGTTTTCTCTCCAGATGATGGTGTGACAGCTGGCATGGATAGATGTCCTCTGTAGAGAGTGCCTACAGGAGGCTGGGAGGTGGCACCAAGCTGTAAGTTTTTAAAGGGGTGGCAGGGACCATCAACCGAGGTGGAGAAATACCATAAATGGTCTCTGATCCCTCAGCAGAGCCTTTGGCAGCTGCAGATGTTTTAACATGTAATTGCCCCCAAATGATGAGTGACATGCTTGTGGGACAGCAGCTGTGGGATGCTGGCTGTGCAGGTGGCAGCTTACTGGTAAATTTGGATTAGCTTTACGAAATCCTCTCACCTCCCCCGCCCCCTGGGATGACCTGGATCTCAACACTGTTCTTGTAAGCACACTAGGATTTTATGAGGGGGGAAAAAGCGCCAAAATTTGCAGTCTGGAGATGAAGGGGGATATCTGTAAGTAGCTGCCTGAGTGATGTTGCAGTGAATAACGGGAGTTACCACGTCTCCAGCATCTCCTTGTACCTGCCGAGGGTTCGGCTCCGCTGCCTGCCTGCAGCGATGCCCAGCTGCCCAGCTACCACCGAGGCAGTGCGAAGGGCACCTCTGTGCCAGAGCCTGAGAGCTGAGTTACCTCTGTAGCGCTGGGCTCAGGGAACACACTTGGCTGTGCCTCTTGTATGATGGAGCTTGGTTGTGCTGTGATGGCTCTGGCTGGCTGCTGCACTCAGCTCAGGGCCGGTCCTGAGACTTCTGCTGGGCTGAAGCTGACTGGTGTCGAGTAGGATGCCTGAGAAGACCTGCTGCCTCTGTCATGTGAAGGTGAGGCCTGATTGTGCAACTCTTCTAAGGAAATGATTGGCTTTTGCCTTTTTTAGTGGGACTTACTATGTTCCTGTGATTGCAGGGGGCTGGGGTCTGCACAGCAGGTATCAGGCAGATGGTGTTTCAACAGAGACTGGGGCAACTGATACAAGCTGTGGGATATGCTAACTGAAGAAAAAGCCACTGCTCATTCTTGTGCAAGGTACACACTTTAAATACAGCACATAGCCTTCTATTGGACAGCCCTTTGCCAGGGTTCTCCTTCTGTTATGGAGCAAAATGGCACTGGGCCGTAGCCAGCAGATGACTGATACTGTGAGAGGTCCAGGGGAATGCCTGGGTTGTTGAGGAAGCCAGATTCTGTGGATTTCCAGGTCCCTTGGAAGAGCTGCCACAAGGACAAGCTGTTCCCCTCTCCCTGGCAGCCAAGATGCATTCCAGAAAGTGCCAGAGCTCTAAGTGTATGTCTGCTTCCACCTCTGGTGGAAAGGCAGGACTTCCCAAAGCAGCCTTTGTGAAAGCAAGTTAGTGTCAGTTCGTACTTTGTTCACGTAGGATTTTATTAACTCCATCACATGCTGAGCCTTAGACTAAACCACTGGCTTTGAGGGCACCTCTGCTGGCTGCAGGTACGAGTGATGAAGCTGCAGATAGATGGACACAAAGTTTTTGTGGGCAACTTAACCTGGCTCCTGCCCTCTGGTTCCTTGCTTGAGATACCCAGTCAATGATTTGGCATATTTGACAGGTAGCAGCAGGGGGTCTCATAGATACTAGAACCCAAAAGTTTCTTAAGGGGTGGGGCCAGAGAGAAGAGAGGATGCTTCCAGAGCTCCTCCAGCAGAGTAACTGTGTGAGCACACCAGTTATTGAGCATCCAAAAACCCATGGAGGTGTCCGAGAGGAGAGGACTGGTGTTGTCTCTGTGGCTCTGGTTGCCTCTGTGCTGACTTCAGCTCTGCAAAGGCCCCGGGCATGGTAAACAGGGAACATGCCTGTGCTGCTTAGCATCTTCCCAGATATATGGAAGCTGTGTGTGGCTACAGCCAAATCCGGGCTCTGGAAGCAAGTACAGTCGTACTAACCTCCCTCTTTCTTGCTGCTCCTAACCTTGTTTGCTCATTCCTTCCATGTGTTGTTCCCTCTGCCTCCCCTCTTTCATTTCCTGTTCTTTCTTTCAGGAGTTTCTTCTTGCCTTCACCATCTCAACTGATGTCCATCTCTGCATCTCTAAAGGACCGTGTTCTTTTGTGGTCATCTCCCTGGGGAAGAGTTGGAGGTGTGCTGCTGGGGTGTACCCTGGATTCATCTGCCGAGAGCTCAAGCTGCAGAGCTCCAGCCTAGTGCCTGCCCCAGCTCATTTGCAAGGCTGGCACCACACACACACAAATGTTTTGTAGTCTCTTGCTTCATGAGGACTGCAGGAAGCAAACCAAGTATCTCTGAGGGGAAATGTCTCCAAAATGACATTCAGATTCCAAAAGCAGAAGGGACTGCCTGAACAAGATGGTTTGGGCCTACTTTTCCCTGGGCCGCTGCCGCTCAGCGTCTCTAAGTTCCAGACAAGTGACCGCTGTGCTGAACGTCGTGCCGAGTAGGAAGTGAAGCCATTTCTCAAGGTAACGGTGATAGGATTCATCTTTCTTCAACTTAAGAAACAGATACCTAAAGAAAGCAATTTTTCTGACCTACTTGAGATACACACGTTAGAATAAGAACCTGAAGGTGCCCATTCCTCATCCTTAGCTGTAAGGGGGAGCGCAGCCCACCTAGGGCATGGGAATTAGGCAATTGTATGGGAGTATTGATCAGGCGGGTAGGCAGGGGCTGGGAGAAAGGAGGTAATGGCAGCTCCCTCTAGTGCTGGGCTAGGCAAAGAGAAAGCCACAGCACAGCTGCAGCAGTCACTGTTCAACCAGGAAGCAGGTGGTGGGTCCTCAAGACCTCTAACAACTGTCCACACGTAACTGATGGTGGTTTTGTGAGAACAGGACTGATTTTAATCTCGATTTTTGTTACTTGTATAATATCTCTGCATAAGAAGATGCAGGCCTTGGAAGACAGATGCCAGGATGGACCCAATCCACTCCTAATTGTGGTTTATATCCTTATGCAGGCTCCTCATCTTCAGCCACACAGCTATTCATCCATGTGACTACTGGAGTCGGCCAGATCTTACGCTGAGGTCCCTGGCGTGTTACCCACAGCCCCAAGTCCCTCTGAAGCCATCTCTCCTAGTAGCCATACCAGTAGTAAGCAACCAGGCTTCTTGAAGTATTTACTTAGAGCAAAATCACTGCTGCAAGGTGAGTTTTTCTACTTTACCAGGTGTTTGGCATTCTTCCCCAGGGACAGCCCTCAGCAGCTGAATTCTGTCCTTGCTCACTCTCCCCCTGCCCTGTCACTGTGAGCTGACAAGCACAGCCTATTCCCCTAGCTCAGAAATACCTGTGTTCTCATGTTTGAGGGAGAGGCCCTTCAGAGGATGAGCTCTGAGTGCCCAGCCTGGCAGAATTGCACATTTTCTTTAGAAATAAGATGTTAAGATCCTCTTGAAACCGATGGCTTCTCCTGTAGCTTTCCAGACGTGTGCTGAGGTGTCCTTGCCTGGTGCCATTATCTTTCTGTCTTCCTCCTGTCTCCCACAGTCCCCCACATTCACCCAGAAAGTGTTTTGTAAATCACTATTTGTTGAATTCCCCTTCCTTGACCTGATAGCATACAGTGCTAACAAGATGGCTGTCAGGACCCTTGGGCCTCATGCTGCTGTGCTTAAAACCATCCCTTACCTTGTGTCAGTGGTGGCAGCAGCAGCTCATCTGAGTGTTGCCAGTTTCCAACTTGGCCAAAACCCGTGTTTCAGTGGCAAGATGCTCTCCAAGTCTTGGGGGAGTAGCAAGGGTAGTGCTGCAGGCTCCCTTAGGTGGAAGGTGTCATGAAGTAAGAGAACTCCTGCTGTGTTACTTTATCAAGCCCTTCAGTGGCAACGCTGAAGGAGTTGTTACTTGCACACTGAGACTGACAATCACAGTGCAGAGAAGGGAGATCTAGTTTGTGCATTTGCTCCTCTTCCCGACATCTTCATTTAACTGAAGCTGTGCAGCCCCAGGCTCTCCCCAGGGTTCACTGCAGCTCCTGCCTTTTGTTCAAAGGAAACTTCGCTTGGCCTGACGCAAATATAACTCTGTCTTTCTGTGACTACAGCCAGGGCATCCTCTGTTAGTGTGAATGGAGGATACCAGCAGCAACAGCATCTGTATTACCTATACCATGTTCTGCTGCTCTGCTCTTTGGAGGCTTGTGTGTCACTGAGGTCGACATGGGGCAGTGCTGCCCAGAGTCCTCTACCCAAACTGATGCCAAGAAGAGTGAAAAGATGACACATAGGAATAGAACATCCACTGCACAGCCAAGTGCAGCTGTCTGGTAGCTAAACATGTCCAGACCACCAAATAGCATGCTAATTCTGCATTTTAAGTCAAGGTCCTCCTTGGAACCCCTCAAGCCCCAAGCCGAGTTCCTTTGGGACTGTAACACAGCTACCCCTTCAGGAGATTCAGGAGGAACTCATTCTGGCAGTTCTGGGATGTTAAAAAGGGCTGCTCTGGCTCTGCTGCTGGACCTTGTGAAACTGTTTCTTTTCCCATGATCCCAGAGGAGTGGGAAAGAAGGAGCTGTTTCAGGTAGATGAGTGAAGGCTTTGATGCTTGGTGAGCTTTAAGTGTAATTCTGCCATTACTGCCTTGCTTTATCGCTTCAGGATCATAGCTGTGTGTCCCTCCCATGTTTGTAGTAGTGCTGGGCTGGCCACACTGCTGGCACAGACAGCGCTTTAGTGACCTGGCTGGTAAGGATGGGACTTTCTGCCTGTGTGGGTGGTGGGGTTTCCTCGGGGAGCCCTTGTGCTGCTCTGTGGGACCTACAGCCTCTCCCCCTTCTGCCCCTGCAGCAGGTTCAGGGTGGGGGGCGGGAAAAAAACACGTGCTTTCAGATTCACACAGTGCCATCAGTGGGAGGCATGTGGCTCCTGTGGGGCCTTGGAGACCCTCTGCATTCCTCTAGGACTGCGAAGCGCATTTTGTGCATCTTCCACTCAGGCCGGTTAGGAGAGCAGCTCCCTGCTGCATCCACTCTGCAGTGGGCTTTGGGAGCCGGGGTTGTTGCTTTCCCAGCCTGGCTGTCCTTAATAACTGGCTGCAGCAGTGGCTGTTTGCTTTCCTTGCTAACATTTCCAGGTCAGCTATTTAGTGTTTTTTCTTTTAAACCCTCTTGCTTCTGGAAATCCTGTCATCAAATCCAAGCTCTGTCAATCTAATTAGTTTTGAAGTACGGCATCTCCATAACTTAGAGACCTGAATAAGCAGCTTAATATCAAAACCTTGCGTCTCCCCCAGTATTTAACTGTTCTGTATTCCCCAACAGACGTTCCCACCGAACAGCCGCCCGCTGCCATCGCGCTCCCTCTTTCTCTCTCTTAACCTCGCTCCTCTCTTCCCTGGCCTCTGCCCTCACCGCGTCTGTTGGGAGCAGAAGCTGCCAGGCACAGCCCTCCGATGGCCTTTCAGGACACCCCTGGCTTACAGGATGCTGATGCCGCTGCGAACGCCAGCGCGGAGAGGTCTGTGGGCGGCGCGCAGCAGCTCCCGGTGCCGCGCTGAGCAGCGGGGCCGCGCTTGCCCAGTGACGTGATCAGGCTCCTCCGTGTGTGCCGCGCAGGGGATCACCGGGATTTAGGGAGGGCAGGCTACGCCGCCTCAGAGCCAGGCCCCGCAGCCAGAGGCATGTGGCCTGATGCGGGGCAGGAACGGGCAGCTGCTGAGCAACTCCTCTTTGCTGGGGGGGCCACATGTGCTGGCTCCTTCCTGGGGTGCTGCGAGGAGCTGGCAGGGAGGGGATGAATTAACCACCCCGAGCAGCATCCCTCCTGGTCCCCAGCGGTACCTGTGCCCCTCTCTAAGCTTTCTTCCACCTGCAGCAGAGGTGAGATGACCAGGAGCTTTGTCGGAAATGCACTGTTGGCCCAAACTATAGACACTGGTGTAGCTATGGCTGTAGAAGGCTGAGGCTTATCAGCCCTGTTAGTGGATCGAAAATTAAAAAAATATTAATAACAAAGGGATGGGTGGCTAAGGAGCACTTTTTATTTGGATAAGATATGGGGCATGTGGCTCAGGCTCTGCTTCTGTCCCGCTGGCAGAGCAGATCCGGCACAAGCGTGCTTGCCTGCTTCAGCAGCAGTGAAGCAGGAATAACCCATCGTACTTTTCTGAAGGAATTCTGGTGTCTCAGCAGTGCCCTGGCTAGTTTTGTTCTTGTTTGAGTTTTTTGCAGTAGAAATTGTGAAGCAAATGCTAGTTCACCAACAATAAGCTGTGGCCAGTCTTCTGCTAGGCCAGCCCTGGCTGCTCAGTATTAGGAGCAATCGGAGTCCTACAAAGCCACAGTCATACAGGACGGGTGCTTCTCTGCTTCCCAGCCTGTTCTGCTCTTAGGTTTAATGACTTTGTTTCAGTTCCTGTACTAATACTGTTATGGTTTTGGATGCAAACCAACTGCAAGAACCTTTCTATGCTGCTCTGGGTTTTGCTCATGAAAACCCTGTCCTTGCTGTGTGCTGGAGCCACGTCCCACAAGAACCCAGGACACTCAGCATTTGAGGAACAGAAGTTGTGCTTCCCACTGCTGCAGGAAAAGGTCACTGTTGTCATCACTTTTGCTAGGCTTCCCCTGTCTTTGTGGCTGTCTGGTTTCCCTGGGACTGGCTGGCGGTGTGGATCGGCAGCACATCAGTGGGGAGACCTTTAGCTGCCAAGATCTTGCTGGGCTCCAACAGCCCAAGGTGAAGCCGGTGTAGCCGCATGGCAAGCTCCCCACAAACGCAAGCCTGGCTCTGGCTGGAGCTGGAGGATTTGGGCATTTGTGCTCCGTCAGGAGGTTTCTGCCCACAAGAGCACGCCCGGGGGACTGCAGCTGAGCCGGTCGGCCTTGGGGAAGCCAGGGAGCCAGCCGGCTCCAGCTCAGTAATTGGGGGAAGTAACCAGCTGCCTTTGATGTCTGAGCCGAGCTGAGAAAACCTGACTGCAGACTTCAAAGTCCGTTGCGCCAGCTCCCCTGATTATCTGTAGGCTTCTGGCGCGTCCCCCAAGACTGCCAGATTATCCCGGCTAACGCTGCGCTCTTCCCTGCATCCCTCTGCCCTGCCTGGCATCAGCCTCTTGCTTTCAAGGCTGCAACTTCCATCCCCCCCCACCCCCCAACTCCCCAGCCGTCCTTCTGCCCCTCTCAGTCACTGTGATATGTGGCAATGGCATTTCTGGGTGGGGGACAGGCCTTCTGAGGTCTGTGAAGCACAGGCAGAGGAGGCATTTTTGGAAAGCTTGCCTTGCAGCCTGAGCGCCTGGGCTGTATTCCCACTCCCTGTTCAGTTGCAAGAGCAGCCTGAAATGCAGGGAGCTGGCTGCAGCTGCCCTTTGCAAGGCACGGAGGTGTTTACAGCCAAGCACGCACCACGTGCCTTTGCCCTCTGAAGGGAAGGGGATCAGAGCTCCCATCCATGCTTGCTCCAGGGTGGGTTGCACAAGAGGAAAGGTGGGGAAGGGCTGGGAGGAGAGGGCTGTGTTGTCCTTGCCCTCTTCAGACTCTCTGCTGCCTCAGATTAGGCTCTAGCTCCTTTGCCACCTCTGCTTCGGTGCCTGGGGAGCTCCAGGGTGCTGGTCTGTGTGAGTAGAGATCCAGAGGGCAGGTCATTGCTGAGGGTTGGCTCAGGTGGGGGAGAGATGATGTTAGAGCCAGTGCTGAGCAGGGGTCCCAGAGCTCTTGCTTTTCCCAGAGCAGTTTGCTTTCACCTGGGATGTTGCATAGCAAAGCCAAAAGCTTGTGGGGGAACCTTTTCAAGAGCTATGTTGTTTCTTCTTTGTCCCAGAGCAAGCAACTTCAGCACTGGCTGAAAACCCTTCTTGTGCAAAGCCAGATTTGCCCAAGATATGGTTTGAGGTCTAGTTTCCTTTGGAAGGTGTGGTTTGTTGCTGCTTCTCAGAATGGGGGGGGGGGGGGGAGAGGTGTGCCCTCTGCTGTGACAGGAGGAAGCTGGTAACAAATGTGATGGCTGTGGGCAGAGGAAAACACAGCAGCCCTAACCCCTGGCACGCAAATGGGGTGAGTGAGCTCAGCGGCATCATGTAGAAAGACAGGGGATTTGGGCTGAAGCCTCTCCCCTGAGCTTGTGGTTGCAGTCTCAGCAGTCTGTTCCCCCTAAAAACCAACATTGACCATGGGGTTGCCTTATTCATCCTCAATAGCTTTGTCCGCAGCACTTCTGCCCTGCTGTGGGAGTGATCCTGCTTTATCCCTGTCCTTCCCCAGGCTCCTTGCAGTGTGTGAGGGGAGCACCTGGTCAGCACTTGTCTGTCCGGGAGCTTCCCAAGTCACCGTGGGTATTGCGGATTTGCTGCTGTTCTCTTGTAGGCAGAGTCTAACATCACCCTGGCTGCACTGGGCTTGATAAAACTTTCCACAGTGTTTTGGTGGGGTTTTTCTGGAGAGCTTTGGCCCAGAGTGACTGAGCAGCATCCAAAAAGGGTGCCTGCAAAAGGGATCCAGGGAGGCAAGAAGGAGGAGAATGGGTACAGAGGCATGCAATTAGAGATAGCAATCACCTGCATGAAAGCCAGAGCCAGTGCTGTGGGCAACCTGAACTCCAGCCTCCTGCTCTGCAGTGGGAGATGGTGATAGCTTGCTGGGGCATGCTAAGCAGTAGCCCTGCTGTATGTCTATTGGCACTGATTCCCAGGGAAGAGGGTGGGTTTTAGACTGTGCAGTCCTGGGAAGAAGGAGCTGTTGGTTTTGTCCACAGAGCATCATCATTGCCAGTGCTAGGGCTGGGCCAAGCAATCCCATTCTCCCTGGTTTCTCTATTGCAAATGTAAACAGCAACTCATGCGTCATTAGAGTTGCAGGCTTGTAGTTAAACTGTTCCTCTGTGTGTATTTATCTGCACACTGGTTGTTGGAAGCTCACTGAGGTTGAACTCCAAGTTTCCTTTCCATTTATGCTGTTGCTGTGGCAGGGATGCTTTTCCCTCCTCTGAAGCGGTAAAGTGGTAAGCAGGTTGGCTTACTGCCAGCAGGATCATCCCTGGGGCACTGCTGGCAGTGGGTTGCTCTTGGAAAGCAAACCTCTTCATCCCTTTCCTTCTGAGACAGGAGGGTTTCATCCTGTAGCAGGGAATGGAAGCCTACCACACAGTTATGGCTGTGTGTGGCTGTGTCCTGCCACAGGGCACAGGTTCTCCTCACCAACGGGCATACGGGGGTGCTCCACCACCTGCCAGCCTCTACCCTATCTGCTCACCACCTCTGTGGAGACAGCATGTGGGTTTCGGCCTTGCATTGCACCCTCTTCTCCCAGAACAAGTGCTGCTCCTCTGCTCCATTTCATGGAAACAACAGTGGGTGAGATGCCAGAGGGACCTCTCTACCTGCTGCAACAGCCTGTCCTCCCCCTTGGCCTGTGTTTGGCTTTCTGGAGAGGTGCGTGGCGCTACGGGAGCTGCGTGCGCAGGCTGACGGGGAGCTGGCTAACGGAGGCACCAGCTTTGTGAGGAGGAGCCTCTGCCTGTATCTCCTGGCCCTGCAGGCTGTCATGTGAATCAGTTTATTAAATGGGGAAGGAGGGACCTTGTGTTTGTTTTGCTTCGTTACATGAATCTCGTTCCCTCCAGGAGCCCCGTGGGATCAAGCGAAAGCAACTTGTTTTATGGTCGGTTTTTGCTTGTGAATCCCTGAGCTAATTTAGTCATTCAGGCGCTGCCCCAGCAGCAGCACGGGGGTGCAGTGGGCTTTGTGCTGCCATCCTTTCTGGGGTGGGGAAGGAATAAACCTGCAAACAAAAACATCCCAACCCCCCTTCTCACACACCCCCTCCCCATTCCCCCTGAAATGAAAACGACCCCCCCAAAAAAAACCCAAAACTACCTCTCAGATTGTCTTTGGTTTGAGCTCTTTGCTAGTGCTGGGCTGCATGCCCGAGAGGCCCTGTGTCCCCTGCCCGCCATGTGCCCCTGTCAGCCTTGTACCACACCCCTGGCACCTGCCAGCGGGGTCAGCAGCGTGCCCCAGGCCACGTGGTGCTGACCCTGTGGTGCCAGGAGGTGGCCAGTGCCACCACAGTGCTTGCTTCTGGGGCTGGGGCCCTCCCGCTGTGCCTCCCTGAGGCCTTCCTGTCCCTGGGAGTGGTGCTGGCCCAGGGTGCCCCCCATGCATGTACCTGCCCATGGGCTGTGCCTGCAGGCCAGTGCTCCTGGACAATTTCTGGCTGCATGGCAACCCTTTGAGAGCTGACAAGCTGCCAGGACTGGGTGTTAGGGTGAACGGACTCCTGCCTGTGTAGGTGGTGGACTGGTGGGGGTGCTAGGGGAGAGACACCCCACTTGGGGGTACCCCACTGCACCCTAAGTCACAGCCTGCACTGCTCAGGGAGCACCATGCCAACCCCTGCTGTCTGCAACTATGGAAAATAAGCAGCTGGGGGAGAGCTTCAGCCCTAGAAATCTGCCCACTTTCCTCTCCAGGGTCTGGCCCCTTGCCCCTTCTGTTAGCCCCCAGCAAGCTACCACCCCATGCAGCAAGGCAGGGGCGGAGGGCTGGTCACCCTGTGAGCCGCTGTGGGACAGCAAAGCCACAGCCAGTAGCGCTGGGCGCCGAGCACGCACGCAGGGTGGGAGGGGTCTGGAGCATCACCCTTGCCCAGGCGGTGTGGGGCTGGGGTGCTGGCTGTCACCTCCTAGAGGCGTGTTACTTTGCGGCTCTCCCTGCCATTTCTCAGCAGAGGAAACCACCACTGCTGGGCAGCTTCCTCCCAGCCACTTTCAAAATAGCTGGGGGCCTGTCGCCACTGCTCATGAGAGCCTTCCACCACCCCTCTGGGAGAGGACCCCAGTGAAGCTGTTTCCCATGGGGCTGGCATGGTGCCTGGCGGCTGCCTTCCTCCTCTTCCTCCTCTCAGGTTAGTGCCCTGCACCATGGTGGGGGCTTTTCTGGGGTGGGTGATGGGGAAGTAAACATCCCCTTGGTGCAAGACAGGACCTTTTGCAATTGGGTGACTCAGCAGTGCACCTTGCTGGGGCTGCAGGGCTAGGATGGCCCCACCGTGGCCAATGCTGCTCTGGCTTGGTGGCTATGGTAAGAGTCCTGTGATGGTGTGTTCTCCTTCTGGCACTGTGGTTTTGCTCTAAAGCCGTAGCCTGAACCATGCCCCTGTTGCATGGCAGCTGGAGGTGCAAAAGGAGTTACCTTGCACATATCCCCTTCCCTTGGGAGGGGTTTTCTGAAGGTTTCTTAGGCTGTGCCACCACCAGTTCTCTTCCCTGACCCAGTTTCTGTGTCTGTTTTGACTGAGTGCCCACATCGTGTGGGCATTTTGCTTGGTGTGCGTGCCAGGCACCAGAGAAGAACTTTGGCACTTGGAGCTCTGTAGGAGGGGAGGGCTTATGGGTGGCCATCACCTCCCAAAACCCTCTGCAGGCAGAAACAGAGGGAGCCCTTGATGCCTCCCTATACCCCTTGTTGTCAAAGGAGCTCTTGTTGGCCCCCTCTCCTGCACCCTCCCTCCTTTCTGTCCACGAAGCCCCTCTGCATCACGCAGCCTGATGGCTCCCACTGCTGTCTCTGTCCCTTGGCTTCTGCACCCCATATCCTTCTCTGGCAGTGGTCAGCTCTGGTACCTGCTCCCTTCCCATCCCCCACCTCCCCCCTCCTCTTCTGCAGGACTTGAGTGCTTGGTCCTCTTAATTTCAATACACCACAAGCTTCCTCCAGTGATCTCGGCCTGTTGCTGCTCCCTCTGCCCAGGTGGCTGAGTGATGCTCTCCAGCCACGAGGAGGCTTGGCAGACCTCTGGCCACGGTGTGTGAGACGGTGTGTGAGAACGTGTTCTCAAAGTCCTTTTGGATCTGGTGCCTCACAGAGTGAGGCTGCACAGCAGTTCTCTTCGGTATTACGGCGCAGTCCAGACTCGCCTCTGTCCTGGCTGTGCAGCCCTCGGGCAGCGTGTGCCTCTGCAAACACCACCTGTGCTCACTGTGTGCTGACAGGTTCGAGCCGTGCCCAACGCCTCGTCACTGTTCAGAAGGGGCCCCTCTACCGCACGGAGGGGTCCCACGTCACGCTCTGGTGCGAGGTGAGCGGCTACCAGGGCCCGGCGGAGCAGAACTTCCAGTGGTCCATCTACCTGCCCTCGGCCCCCGAGCGGGAGGTGCAGATCGTCAGCACCAACGACCCCTCCTTCCCCTACGCCGTCTACGCCCGGCGGGTGCACAGCCGGGGGATCTACGTGGAGCGGGTGCAGGGCGACGCCGTCCTGCTGCACATCACTGAGCTGCAGGACCGGGATGCCGGGGAGTACGAGTGCCACACGCCCAGCACTGATGGGAGGTACTTTGGGAGTTACAGCGCCAAGACAAAGCTCGTGGGTGAGTCCTGGGCAGGGGTGCAGGCCGGCTTCCGCTGCTCCCCCTTTTATGCTTGGTGGAAGTGCTCAACTCCTGGACCCCGACAGAGAAGGGAAAGCTGGGGAAAGGGGAGATTAATGGGACTGGTGGGCGCAAATTTTCCTTCTTCTCTCCTCACTGTGGGATCTGTATCCTACCCTGCCTGGCTGGCCGAGGTTGGGATGCCCAGAGGTCTCAGCTGGTTGCTTAGGTCGCTGCCTCCCTTCCAGGGTAAGGGAAGGGAAAATAAGCTTCTCTATCCTATGTCCAGGCTTGAACTGCAGTTTCTGATGCAGCCACAACATTTCACAGCCAGATGTTCTGTGTGTTAGTTGCTGGTGTCCTTGCAGATCAGGGAATGGGATTTGACTCAAGCAGGATGCCCCCTCCCTCTTTCTGCGGGTAGCTCCTGTGGAGCACTGGGAGAGGGAGGTCAGTGGGATAGAGAGGCAAAGGGAATGGCCCTGCTGTGAGCCTACTGAGTCTCCATACACAGTAGTATGCCATGTCCATCTCACATTCACCTGTTTCAGCTTAGGATCATGAGGGGCTGCTCATTAATCTCCCTGAGTTTGCTTAATTAAGACTGCCCATAGTTTGCCTGAAGAGGGTAATGCAGAATGGTTCACCATGTTTTCTCCCCTGCTGAGGCTTTAACCACCCAATTCCTTGGTGGGAGCCTTTGTCAGTCAGCTACGAAAGGTATTTCTCCTGCACTGTGAGGTCCCTCAGGGTCTGGCCGCAGCTTCGTAGTGACTGACAGTTTGCCCATCGAGACAAATAACGGGTTTTTGCCAAGGCCCACTGTTTGTTCTTTCTCCCCTGTGCTCAGTGATTGCAGACACTCTCTCGGCTTCCATGGTGCCCCAAGTCCTGACCCGTGCTGAAGGGGAAGCGGTGGAGCTCACCTGCGAGGTGTCCAAGTCCACCGCCCAGCACACACATCTCTCTGTTGGCTGGTACCGTCTTCAGGGAGCAGGAGAGAGTCCCGCTGAGGAGGTCCTCACCCTCTCCAAGGACTTTGTCTTGAGGCCAGGGCCCTCTTACACACAGAGGTTTCTGGTGGGGGACGTGCGGCTGAACAAGGTTGGGAACACCACGTACAAGCTCTTCATAGGGGGAGTGGAGGCATCCGACCAGGGGCAGCTGTACTGTGAAGCAGCTGAGTGGATCGCAGATCCTGATGAGACGTGGAAGGACATCTCCCGCAAACAAACAGGGAGGACGTCGCTGGCAGTCACGAGCCAGGGTAAGGCCCTTGCCAACTTGTGAGTTGTCTCCAGCTCCTTTGTGCATTCAAGGCTTGATAGCAGCAGCCTCCAGTGGCCTCTGCCCACCTCTGCTGCAGCCCAGGCACCCACCGGTGGGCCTGGCCGCCGTGCCGGGCGCTGAGGTTCACTTGGCAGCTCATGGTTTGGGAGCTGTTGGTGGTTCTTGCTTTGCAGGTTCACGCAGATTGCTGCCAGCAGCAATCATGCAACCCCTCAGGCGCTCACCAGGCATTAGCAGAGGGAGCAGCACGTGCCTGCAGCAGCCTGGCTCCCTGGCAGCCTGACTCTGGTGTGCAGGGAGCAGTATTTAACATTAGACTGCCTCGAGGGCCTGGCGGCCTCGAAAGCTGAAGTATGCAACAGCCATGGCACTGCGGGGATGTGCCGTGTGAGCTGCAGGGCTCTCCTGTCTGCTGGAGGTGGCTTGTCTGTCTGGCCTGATAGCTTCCAGAGCAACCAGTGCTTCTGTTTGGTAGACCAGCCTTGTGTCTCCTCCTAGTAGTTCAGTAATGGTCAGAGCGTGCTTTGAGGTGGGTGCACCAAGCTCCTGGTTGGAAAAGGTAGGATGAGATATTTAGAAAGAGGAGACTCAGACCGGCTGCCACGTAAGAGACGGAATAAAATAGGAAAGTTTGAAAACCAGCCCCTTCCCAATGCTGCCCGTCCTCCCCTGCTTCACCCGATCTTGCCAGGCACCCCCTCTTCCCTCTGTCCAGCAGCTTCCCATGGTTCCTGGCATCTGTGAGCTCTGCATCGCCTTGCCCAGGACTGGTGGGAACACCCCTCTCTCCCCACTGCGCTGGGATGGTTACAGCATTGTGTGTTTGCTGCTGCTTCTCTGAACACCCTGCCCACCCCCCACCACAAGCCCTTTGGCTGCTGTCCCTCACCCCACTCTTCCCCCAGCTGTGTGGGTAGCTCTGCCCGGAGGAAGAGAAGATCTCTCTCATGCAGATAAGCTTTGTCACAAAGCAGCTGAGACAAAGCTGCATCTAGTTGGTGTCCTTCAACTTGTGCAGGAAAGGAGTGAGTTTCTCCCAGAAAATCTGCCCCAGGAGGTGGTGTACCCTGACCCATGCTTTGGGGCAGATGGAGGAGGCTGTGGAGCCTGAGTGGTGGGTGAGAGGAAACGGTGTCTCGTAGGAGGGTGGTGAGTCAGAGCAGGAAACCAGAGAAATCAGTGGTTGAGAGCTGAGCACCCCATGTGTGGCTCAGGGGATCCAGGTAGCATGGCGGGGGGGGGGGGGGGGGGAGGTGGGCAGGGGGCAGGGGAGGGAAGTACATTGCCCCACTGTCAGAGACTGGTTCCCAAAACCCATCTGACAGGCACAGCTTCGCTTTCCCTTGCTGCATACTGAGAACAGCGTTGGGTTTCCATGTGTGCTGCCGCCCAGTGAGCGATGGCAGTCTGCATGCCTTCCCGTGCCCGCCTGCCAAAGCGGGCTTATCGCCATGGGCAGTGTGTGGCTGTGGGTGGCCATGCCACAGGAGCCTTTAGAAACAGAGAAACCTTGTCAGAGCTTAATATTTGCCCCGAGGCAGCTGTGAAGGGTGGGAGAGAGGCGATGGCTCTAAAAGGACAATACGACGGTTGCGGTAGAGCTGCTGCTATTGCCCAGGGGGAAACAGCCGCGGGGCGTGCGAGCCCTCCATCACCTCTGCAGGGCTGGGGTCTCCTTCACGTACCCCGTGGGAGAGTCTGGGCTGCAGGGCTGAGCGCCCTGTCTCACCGGGAGCCAGCAATCACTCTGACTGTGCCCAACCGCTCCATCGGTTTCTATAAACTCTCCACCAAATATTTGGGAATGCCAAACGTGTCTGCAGTGGCTGACGTGCCTGTTCGCACACTGTTTATGCACCAGTGTTTAAATTCACAGGGGACTCTGCTGTCAGTAGCTTTTGAGCCCTTCCAGCGGCAGTCTGGGGGCTGCTCTGTTTTACCTCCAAACTACAGGACCCAGACTCTCTCCTGTTAGTCTTGGGGGGGGCAGCACAGGGAACCAAAGAGACAAACTGGTGTGAGCTAGGATGTCTACCCTCTCTCCTGTTTTTGGGCTGTGCCACTGCTGTGTTGAGGTCACAGCGATGGGTTTTGGGACACCCTGTGGGTCTCTGCTTACAGCCACTCAGCCAGACCAATGCCAGGAACTGGGGGCCATTGGCAGACAAAGCTTTGAATGTCCCACGAGGGAGGTGGGTTGTATCATAGGACCCAGAGGCAGGGTCCTTACCTCAGGCGCAGCTGGCTGTCTGACAGGCTCTCCCAAGGGGAAGATGACTTTGTGCTCCCCCTGTTTCTACCCTCTGCTCTGCACCTGCTGCTGGGCAGCATGGGGTCAGGACGGACTAGGAGGTGACCTCCACCCTCTCTTGCTTCCCTCTGACCTCCCTGCGTTGTGGCAAGTCTTGCTATTCCCGCTTGCTGTAGGAACTAACTCAAAACGTCTCCAGCTTTGTAGAGCCTCTCTTGCCCACATCCCACAGCAGGCAGTGAGGGCAGGGGCCTGTGGGAGTAGCAGCGTCACATTCAGACAAGCAGCTCGAATGGCAGCCCTCCATGCACCTTCTCCCAGTACAGACAGCAGAGTTAAAAACACCACTGAGTGATAAAGCGCATTTGTGCTCCTTCCTGGTGTCTGGGATATTTGTTACATGAAATAGAAGAGCTCCAGGAGCCAAGACAGACCAGTTCCTGCAAAAGCCGCTGCCTCTAGCTGAAGGCATCCTTGGCTCGGATGCCTGAGCTGAACAGGAGGCAGCTGTGTCCTGAGGTCATATTGGTGGGTGTTCTGCTCTGAAGCAGTGAGCTGCGCTCCTGGGAGTACACCCGTGCTTCCTCCACCTGCATCCGCTGGTTAGCACCTTGAGCTGGCAACCATCTCCCTGTGGGCAAAACTGCCCATCCTGATAACTCTTTTTAATGAAAGAAAATGTTTCAGTAGAGAATTCCCTCCCATTTCCACTCTGCAGGGCCATCAGTGTTGCCAGGCAGAGGGAGGCATGGGCAGGACCACCCAGCACCCTCTCTGCTTTTGATTGCCCACAGGCAGAGACCTCTCTGTGGACATCGCTGCTGCCGCAAGCTCCCTTTCTGAAGGTGACACCCTCCAGCTGACTTGCATGGTGGGAGCCCAGAAGGAGACAAGCAGGCACTTCCAAGTGCGTTGGCTCCTCAACGGAGTGGAAGTGGCCAGAGTTGACCCCCGTGGGGTGTTGATTTTGGAGGAAGAACACGAGGAGAGAGCCAAGCTGGGGCAGCTCCGAGCGTTCAAGCAAAGCAACACAGTTTACGTCCTCATGGTCTATGAGGTGGGGCTGAAGGACAGCGGGATGTACCACTGCTCTGTTTCGGAGATGAAAGCTCCTGGAGACGTTCACAGCATCCAGTCCAAGCAGTCATCAGGCATCCAGGTGGACGTGAAGCCGATAGGTTAGTAAATCCTGATGTCCGCTCTTCTGGGTAAACCCTGCTGTGATCCCTAACTGGGGAACTCTTCAAGCCCGACCTCATCCTGGCTGTAGGGTGCAGCAAGAGCTCAAGGGTGGTGTAGATTGTGGTAGATAACAATGGGAAAAGCACTTCCTCTGGCAAACATTAGTGCTGTAGGTGCAGCAGCTCTCAACAAAGCGTACGCCTTTAGCTCAGTGTCTTTGCAGTAGGTTTTGGGACAAATAGGTAGAGTTCTAGGAAGGTTAGGTCCTCCTGTACCTTCGGTATGGAAAATTGTGAGCAACTGCTGTTTGCTGCTCCTGAGGATCACAGGATGACCTTATACTAGGGATTTCTGGGCAGGAGTAATCGCTGCTCCTTCCCTTCCTGCTCTGGGGGGGATAACTTGTGGGAAACTACTCTGAGATGTATAGGAGACTCTTGGTTTCCCAGTCACAGCTAGATTATGACTATTCTGATATTTTAGAGCTGCCTTTTGGGACTGTCCTTAAGTATTTCTTTACGTATCCCAGGAAATATGTATCCCATGAGGCCTTCTCCAAGGTTATAAGAAAAGGCTGGTTGGCAATTTCACACAGTTCCTTCCCTTTTCCAGTGCCAGGATCTATCTAGTCTCCCCATTTAATGCCATCTCTGCCTTTCCCTGAGGAGCACGGCGATGTCCCCTCTCACGCAGTAACCCTTGTTTGCAGAGCGCCGCACGCACCTCTCCGTGTCCACCCGCACGCCGCAGGTCACGGCGGGAGATGCTCTGATCTTCCTCTGCGAGGTGCGAGGAGCCACCAGCCCCGTGTCCGTGCAGTGGTGGCACCTGCCACCGCAGCACACGGGTCCCCGCCTGCTGGTGGCCGCCATGGAGCAGGATGGCACCTTGAGCCTGGGCAGCACCTACCGGGATGGCGGGATGCGGGGGAGCCTCCGGCTGGAGAAATCAAGCGCGGGCGCTTTCACCCTGGTGATCCCCAACACGCTGGACGAGAGAGATGGAGGGCGGTATGTGTGTGAAGTGACGGAGCGGTCCCGAGGCCAGAGCTGGACAGAGGAGGGGGAGACAGCAGTGACAGTCAGCTCCACGGGTGAGTTGGACCACTCCTATTTCTGGGCTTTCAAGCTGGGCATGCTGGAGGTAAAGCTGGGGTAGCGGGTGGAAGGTGGGAAAGAGGTCTGCTGTGCCCTGAGCTCCACTGCTGCTGCAGGGTGACCTGGGGCTGATCACCTGGCCTGGAGAGCTTCAGTTCCCCCATCTCAAGCAGGGTGCATGAGTCCTCCATGAGATGTTTTGAGAGAGACAAGTGGGGTATAACATGCTAAAACACCCAGATACCTTAACTTGAAGCTCAAAATACCTGTTCTAGCAGCATAATTACTTACAGTAATTAAGCCCAACAAAGGCACTTGGTGGCCTCTGTCAGACACGAATCCCTGGTGCCAGCATCTGACTGCTTCTACTCCTGTCTGAACGTGGAACCGCTGCCATCCCTGGCGTGCAATGCCCATGCTGTTTCTTCTTGTGATTGCCACAGAGGCAGCTTTTGGCTGTGGTTTTAGGGTGTCTCTCCTTCCTTAGTGCTGGGCTTGGGCCACAAGGGTTGTTAGGCTTTTGTGGAGGGTGGAAAGCAGCAGTGAACAGGGCAGCAGCAGCAGCTGGATCCCTGTCTCCCTGCCACAGGGCAGGACTGGGGAGCCTGGCCAAAAGGGTATGCAGGGTTGTCCAGGGGCCTGGGAGGAGATGTAGGAGAGGGTCAGGGACTGTGTGGGGCTGGAAGAGCACAGCACAACTCGTGGGAGAGCGGCACGGGCAGAGGAGCAGCAGGGATGCTGGTGCCATGGGGCTGAGGTGGCTGGGCCAGTGGGGACAGTGCTGCGTGGCAGCAAGGTGGCATGGAACAGGGCTTCTGACCCAGCACCAAGGGCTCTCTCCTCCCAAGCAGGTCTTGGTCTGCACGCCACGCTGAGGAGCCGAATTGTCACTGTTAGATATGGGCAGAGTTTTGAACTTGTCTGCCAAGTGAGTGCCAACTACACCATGGAGGAGGTACCAGTGTCTGTGGGGTGGTTCTTCCAGCCCAGCACACCCACTGGTCGCTACCACAAGCTCGTCCAGGTCCTGCCAGATGGCACCATGAACTGGGAGACAGCACAGCTGCGCTTCCAGGGGAAAGCTCAGCTGACAAAAGCTGCTACCTCCTTCAGGCTGCACATCCACAATGCTGTGGCTGCTGACGAGGGGGCATACCGGTGCCAGGTGGAGGTCTGGAGGAAGAACGCCCCGCCGCAGGGGCAGCCAGCCGCCACCATCACATCCAACGCCGTGGGGATAAGGGTGCTGCTTCCAGGTAAGCAGAACTGCGGGTGCTTTTTCAGCAGGGGTCTCTCTTTCTGCAACTTTCAATCCATCAACCATTACCAGGGGTAGCCAGGACCATAGGTGGCTGGGGTGTCCTAGTCAGGTTACCTCCTGGGTTCACATGACAGTGCTGCCTGTTCTTTTTCTTCCTGAGCAGCCACAGATCCCGACAACACTCTTGGAGGCAAATTTGATCTTGGGGAGTAGCAATGTGTGTGTGTGTTTGTGGATTATGCTAAGTGTGTAGGGATCAGCCTCACCAATAAGATTTTAAGCCTTGTTTCCCTGAAGTAGAAGTTGCCCCAAGGAGCCTGGTTGAATGCTGGGGGGTGCAAAGTGCCTCCCGTAGTGGGGTACTCAAGGCACACCAAGGGAAAAAAGCTCCGGGGCTGTCTGCTGGGCTGGGAGCCGGCCCTGAGCCGCAAGGTGCTGGGGCTCAGGCTGGAGGCATCTCCTGCCAGGCACGGCTGGGCCGGGCTGCGCAGCCGGGGCTCTTCCTGGACTTCCCTTTTATGGCCGCCTCCGCGGGCAGGGCCTGCGCCGGCAACCGGGCCTGCAGGCACCGCGCCGGGAGCCTTGGCCTCCTCTGGAAGATATGGCAAACATTCCTCCCTGCGCTTGCTCCCCGCCACCCCCGGCAGCAGCTCCCTCCGTGTCGGCTTGCCCTGCTTGCAGCTGGGGCTGCTGCAGGAATTGAAGGGGTTGTCCTGGCCAAAAGCTCGGAGCCTGTGGAGGCAGGCATGAGAATATGCTGGTTTGGGTATGGTTTTGGGGTTTTTTTCCCTTGTGTCTGTTCTGCCACCAAAGGAGAGATCTTCCTCCTTTTTTTAAAGAGGGCTTCTTCCTTGAATCCTTGGATTTTGGGGATCCACAACCCAGTGAACTGAAATGATGCGTTTTCCGTGTTTTTCAGCTGATAGGTTTGCTGTGGCATTGAGCTGCTCTGATCCCTTTGTTTGGGCTTGTTTCCACGCTGCTTGCTCTCCTCCTCCACTTCCTGCTTTTTTTCTCAACCCCACAGAGCTGGGTGCTGGGGTGCTCCATGTTACACCTGAGCTACCGTCTGCCCCAGAGAAGGGGGTCTGTGGGGTGGCACTGGGGCTAGGGGCGGCAGCAGACAGCATCTGTGAGCGTATGTTAGTAGTGTAAATGGTATTAAGATGGGCAGGTGTATTTGTAGATCATCTTACAGCCCCGATGGTGGCAGCGGAGCAGCAAGGTATTAAGATGTTTGGCTCCAAACGTATGGCAACAGTTACTGGATACTGTGATGCTGTAAAGATGTTGGGAACTAGGAGGGGGTAATACATGGCAGGAGGTGGGTGGTAGGCTCAGTATCATCTCTCTGAGAAAGGCAGCACGAACCAGTGAAGGGTGTTCAGGAAGGTAGAGAAGTCTGGGAATGAAGCCGGCTCTGGCTGCAATGGGATGAAGCAAAGCTGCAGAAAATGAAGCTGCAAATCATGAAAATCACTAACCTGTTTCTTTACTTATAAAATCTCATGGTTGGAACCTGTGGAGATACTGGAGTTCCTGACTTTTGCACTTTACCTACAGCTTGACATCAGTTGGTTCTTTAAGAGTTTAAATGCTGCTGTGGATCTAGCCTGTAGCTTCAGCTGGGGGGGAACATCTGTGAAAAGTCATAAGAGAAGGGGAAGGAGGGCACATCCTTTCCATCTCCAACTTCCCAGGTAGCTCAGCATCCAACCCTTGGTGGAATCCCACAGCAGGCAGATGGAGATCCAGCCGTAGTATGCTCTGCTGCCCAAACCTAGAAGCGATGCTCCGGTCAGCCTCCTGTCAGCTGCCTGCCGTGGCCTCCCCCAGCTCCAGAGCAAACCTTGGGGGGCTTTGTATCAGCTGCCTCTGTGCCCCTTCTGTGTGCTCTGCTGGTCCCAGGCTGGGCAGGCAGCACGCTGTCAGTAGGCAGGGCTCACAGCAAGATGGGCAGCGAGAGGCTCAGCTTCGTTAATTAAATAGAAATTGAAAGGGGAAATAGAAACCACGTCTTTCTGCACCAGTGGCAAAGGCAGGCAGCTGATCTGGCCTTTTCAGTAGCTGATCTTTGGTTGTAATGAGAGGATACCCGGAGCTGTAACAAAGGGGCTTTGCAGCAAGTGTTCTGCTTCCTCTGGAGGTATCTCTGAGAGCCTAACCGCAATTTTGCTCATTGAAATCGAGTGCTCACAGCAGCAGTTCCTGCAGCTCCTCTCCGAGCTCTAGCAGCTTTTGCTTCTCTGGAGCATTTTCTACCCCGGCAGGTATCAGGCTGGGCCATACTCAGGAGAGAGGCCCCCCATGGCAGTGTGCTGTCTCCTGTGCTGGCAGCCTCTCCAGGTTTGGGGAAAGGTCCTGGGTTTTGCCCACCTGACCCTGACTGAGGCAGCACAGCTGGGAGTTGCTCAGGTTGCCCAGGACTGTCTTCAGACAGCTTCTGAGTATCCCCAGTGTCCCCCTCTGAAGGTTTGCACTTCCTTGAAGCCTGCTCTGGCCTGAATATGCTTTTAAGTCCTGAAGTTGGAAGACAACAATTTGCATCTGGTTCTTAAGTGTGCTTAAGTCTGCTGGATCTCCACATCTCTGGACAAAGATGAATTTGCACAGCTTAAGGTCACTGATTTCCTATCTCTCCTGCTTCTTGCCCGTACCTGTTTCTTCAGGGCAGCACATGTGTGCTGTGAAATGCAGGACAGCACTTGGTTCCTCCCTTGGGAGTGGCCACCTCCCTGACCTCCCAGTGAGCGCGTCTGCTGAAATCCTCACCGCTGAGGTGAGGCAGTAACCAGCTACTGGGACTTGCACAAGTCTCGCTGCGGAGGGAACAGTCAACCTGAGGGCAAAAACATGTCTGTCTGTCATGTGGAGAGAAGAGGGAGGAAGAGCTATAGGGTGCAGAGACAAAAGAGCAGCATAAGTGGATGTGAGCAGGAAGATGTTGGTGAATTTGAGGTGCAGGCAGAGGCAAAGCACAGGGGTTGGGGTATTTTGCATTGATCATTCTCAAGAGAGACACTGATGGCCTCTGGACTGGGGTGCTTGAGTTTCAAGAAATGCTTCACAGAAGCGGAAATGCATAGGCTTTCTCCTGTGATGTGCCCATCAGCCCCATGCAGGACAGCTGCAACTCCCTCCTGGTCTGCAGTCCCTCTCCATAAATGCTGTCTCATTGCTTGGGCAGATGCCATGGAGGAGAGCATCCAGCTGAGCCTATGGCCACAGGCAGGAGACAGCGATGCTCTGCAGGGGTATCTCGTCATGTCCTCTGTGATGTGTCATCTGCATCCTGTCCTCAAACCAGCCCCCAAGGGGCTGAGCTGAAGGGAGCTCGGTTGCCCCCAGCCTCTGTGGTGCAGGCCATCCTTGCATACAAGCTGAGCAGCAGAAAAATGCTAAGACCGAAGACTCAGCATACCTTAAGACCCTGATGGTGTCTTGTGCTGAGTGATTTCAGTGTACCCATGGCTAGGTATGTGTGTAAAGTCCTTTGCCTGACTGCTGGCCCCACCTGAGAGAAGTGGTGTCTCGGCGTGGAGGGGAGGGAGGGCCAAGAGGAAATGCAGGTGGTTGGAGGCCCTTCAGAGAGATCAGCTCAGAGCCTTTCTGCTGCTAGAGGAGAAGGACAGGTGCCAATGACAGGTGACGTGTGGCAGGAAGGAGATCCCTCAAACCAGGAGCAGCAGCACAGGGGCATGGGAGCAACAGTGGGCCCTGTCCAGGGGCAGAGCTGTGGGCAGCACCTCAGCTCTCCTGAGCTGCTCCGTGCTGAGCTGGATCTCGTCACAGTGGGTGATCGGAGCGGTGTTATGTGGCTTCTGATTAGTAACCACAGCAAAGAACTGAGGTGCAACTGTTGCCGAAACCCACGTGAGCTCTGCCTTCTCTGAGATAAAAGATGCTTGTTCACAGTCTCCAAAGCTGTGGGCTGCGTTTGTCACTTGCGTGTGAGCCTGCCGATAAAAGCAGGGTGAGACAGACATGTTTGCTACAGACAGAGGCTTTGGCCCCAAGCTGCAACATGGTGGCTGCCCCCACCTCCCCATTCCTGCCCTGTGGTCCCCACAGGTGTCTCCTCTGCTACTCCCCTGCCCAGTAGCACCCCATGATTCCCTGCCACAGTTCAAATAAGGGCGTGTGGATTTGCTCTTCTCCTCCTTTCTCCCCTCTGCTCCAGCATCCCCTAAATGTGTCTTTGCCTTCTGACCACCCTCTTCCTCACTCCTCTTCGGGCAGGTCTCTAGGGCCAGCCTTATTCCTCTACTTGCCATCATCCCTGTATTGGCAGCTGCAGCTGGCATGATTGTTTTGTTTCTCCATTTTAGAAAGCAAGCTTCAGGTAGCTACAGAAGAGAGCTCTCTGGAGATTGCTGGCGGTGCTGACACAACCATCGAGTGCAGGATCATGTTTGCCCAGAACGAGTCTCAATTTGCCATTACCTGGTACTTTGTACCTCCTCCCATGGCAGATGAAACCCCTCTGCAAATTGTAAGGGCTGACTACAGGAGTGTACTGGAATATGGGGCCAAATTCAGCTCTTCTGCACTCAAGTCCCGGTTCCTGAGCCAGAGGGTGTCCAGCAATGTTTCCTGGCTGCGGATACTCTCCACAAACCCCCGGGACCAGGGCAGGTACTACTGTGTGGTAGAAGAATGGCGATGGCTGGTAGATGGCTGGTACAAACTCGGAGAGGGAACATCCGGAAGGACCACACTGGAGTTCAAGCTCCCAGGTGAGTGTGTGGCTATCTCTTGTACAGGTGTTACTGGAGAAGTTTGGATCAGTTAACAACAGGGCCCCCACCAGCCCGCTCCAAAGCTGACAGGACTTAAGAGAAGCAGTGGCTCCTGCATTGGATCTCAGATTTGGGAATGCAGGAGGTGTCAGTGACTCTCCGAGGGAAATAAGGAATCAGGAAAATTGCCACATCCTCCCAAACCAACCAAGTTGGTATTTTTGCCAGTGGCAGATGATGTCTAAGGCTTTACAACAAAGTGAATTGTGGCATTTTCGTTCCACTCCAACTCATGGTGTGATTGGTTGGTTGTACAGCCCTGTGAATAGAGAAGCAGCCCTTGCCTGGTACTTCCGAGCATCCTGAAGCAAGCCAGGCAGTTCTCCTCACCCTGCAGCACCTGCTGCTGAGAACAAGGCCAAAGGCCAAAGTGCTCACAGCTTGGGCGCTGTTCTGCTGGGGTGCACAGTGGGTCTCCCAAGCTCAGCTCTTCCCTCTCTCAGCCTTGCCTGGATTATGGGTTGCAGCCCTAAATAAAATGGATCAGAGAATTCCAGCTTCCTAAATGGCTTTTGGTCTAAAGGACGGATGCCTTATCACTGCTTTGGAGGGGTGGGAAGCATTACAGCAGAGGGCTGTGAACAGGGGGTAGAGGTGATAGGGGTGGGGAAAAGCATCCCAGGGAGACTGAGTCACAGGAGCAAAAGGCCTGTGGGTGTCCCTTTTGTGAGAGGCCATCCCGATCCTCCACACTTCATTCCAGAAGGTTGCCGTCAGCCTGGCGGCGCAGGCGGGAGCGCTCCCATGGCAGTGCAACACCACAGTGCCTCTTTCTGCTTGCATCCTACCCCAGAGCACCAGCTGCAGCTGGAGAAGACCAACCGCAGCGTCTCGGTGCGGGAGGGCGAGGAGGTGACGCTGCGCTGCCTGCTGCAGGGCGCCCGCCTGCCTGCCACCCACCTCTCGGCCACCTGGTTCCAGGAGAAGGAGAGTGGCCATGTCAGGCCCCTGCTCACCCTCCACCTCGACGGCGCCATCGAGTACCCCCAGGAGAGCCTGGCTGCGAGGCTGCACCTCCGGCGCCCCACTGCTGGTGACTTCAGCTTGACGCTGCGCAGCGTGGAGGAGGGCGATGCTGGGCTCTATCACTGCCAGGTGCAGGAGTGGCAGCTGCAGAGCGAGGTGAAGAGCTGGGCTCTGCAAGCCTTGGCAAGCTCAGGGTACACCCAGCTCACCACCGTCCCACCAGGTAACGGGCATGAGGGGCTGCTCCCCCCCACGCTGGTTTCCCTTTACCTATGCTGGGGGTTGAGTTGGGAGGGGAGTAATGGTAACTGTCTGCTGGTGGTGCCAGCTGCAATGGCAAGGATGCAGCAGGACTTGCTTAAGGGATCGCAGTGGGGTTCAGTGAGATCGCCAGGGTGGTGTTGGGAGCCAGCACAGCAGACAGGAGAGCTCTTCAAAGGCCTCGTGCTATGGGCCTGGCAGGGCAGGGTGAAAGAGGTCCCAGTCTCGGCCCCATTGATCTGCCAGGGCTGAGACCCAGGTGCTTGGCATCATAAACAGAGGTGGTGGTCAGATGAGATACCAAGAGTTCTGACAGCGTGAGATATGTAGTCCCAAGGGTACCATTGAGCGCTCTTGTGCCCGCAACACTTTGTAGCTTGTGAGCTCTCTTGAGGACCATGGGCACAAAGCCCTGCTCTCAGACCTGCCCTTGGGGCCAGAAGGCTAATTGGTTTGGGGAAAAAATTCTTGGTGTGATTTTTTGGGTTTTTTTGTGGGGAGGGGTTCTGGCAAGTCGATCTCCAGTGAGTTCTCTGAAAACAGACTCTTGTCTTCTTGAGGTGAGCTGGGCTGCCTGCTGGATGCAAAAATAGAGCTGGGTTCTGCTTGTGTGATTTCAAATAAAAGCAAAGGCTTCAGTCAGTCACATACAGTGTTTTAGGGAGGTAACTTTGAGGGAGAAGTACTCTCTTGCTGACTCTTTGGGGAAATCAGAGGCTCAGATGACCCATGTGGAGGAAGAAATACAACTGAAAGCAATCACGTGTCTCCCAGCTGAGAGGAGCCCGCTGTTCTTCTCATGCCTTGAGCCCTGGAGTTGCTGTGCCTGCAGCCAGCCTGGGTGCCCACACATGGCTGTAGCTTCTGCAGCAATTACCAATGCTGACCTGACGTGGAAGAGCTCAGGGGACCCTGTAGAACCTTGTGCCAGCTACTGGCAGAGGCACGTATTGAGCCTACCAGTGTGACCCTGCACCTACAGCACAGCTAATCTGGGCTTAATTGCACAGGGGGCCACTGACTGCACTTCAAACCCCTGCTGTTATCTATCTTCCCACTGTTGTCCCTCACAGCTCCCTCTAGCACTCAGATTTCTCCTCCATTGGCTCCCTCTGTCTCTTGTTGCCCATTACTGGTGGAGTAACCATGGCTAAAATTGCACAGGAGCTGCCAGAAAATTCTCCTCAAATTTCTGTGTAAGTGTTTTTACCAAGTGGTTTTCGTGGGTTCCACAAAACCTGAGAGATTAGCTGGGTGACTTTTCTTATGTGTTTTTTCCAGCGGTGCAGGTATCTCAAAATGCCCCTCTGTCTCTCAGATTTCAATGTTCTGGAGTTTTCTGAGGTCTGATGGTGCAGCCATATGCAAGTATACCCATAAACAGGAGCAACTTCAGCTCTAAACCCTGATGCTGCCCTTCAGGATACCTCCCTAGTACTATAGAGGCATTCCTGTAGTGGAAGCTTCTCCCTGTTTCCTGTGGGAGAGTAAATGCTGCTTCCATCCCTATGGATGGGGCACAAAGCTTCATAGGTAGAGACGTACAAGCCAATTTCACAGCCAGAAGTATCCCTTGGGTTGGTTCATCCCTTGGTTCACACCCAACCCACCAGGCTGTGTGGGTCTCCCACGGACAGGAAAGCTTCAAACCAGCAGGCGCACACGCTCGCATGGTTGTGTAGAGCAAGAGTAAAGCACCTGCACCTGGGTCTTGGGTAAAGAGGAGACCTGAGGAACAGCTCTTTTGAGACGGATAAAACAGACCTAGAGGAGTTGGGATGATCCTCCATGGTAGGCCAGCTGCATCTGAGGTGAGCCTGTGGTGTTGAAGCTACGTGTCAAGTTGAGGAAGATTTTGATGGGCAGGTGGCTGAAAAGGAGCCCAGGACAAAAATGGAGAGGCTGAAGAAATTATTCCCTATCAAGCCACCATGGGACTGATCAAACACAGATTCTTTGAAGCACCCATAGGGTCCACCAGCAGTATGGACAGCCTCCACCTCAACTGGGGAACTGTTCTGCAGGCAGCTCAAACATGATAGCCCAGTGGCAGAAAAAAGGAGGGGCAGTTGTCTGTGGGAGAAAGGGGCCTCCTGGGTCTAGTTTCCGTTCCTTTCACGTTGTCCCTCTCTGTTTGGTGGTGCAAGTTCTGACCACTGTCACTTGTGTCGGACAGGTGTGTGGCGTTTCCTTACTAGGCCCAGTCTGGACTGGGTTAGCTGAAGAGCTGTGTTGCTTCTGTTGGGATGTTTCAGCTGAACAAGCCAGGGCTCTGCCTGATGTCTCAAACAAGAAACAGGCAAATTACCTGTCTTCTCTCCCCTTTCTCCTCAGGGGGCCTGCGTGAATTCTTAAAAATCGGTAGCTGTTGAAGGTTGAGGGAAAGGTGATGGGAAGATAACCTATAGAAACAGTAGGAGAGAGAAACTCAAATTCGTTTGGGGCCTCAATTTATTTTCCTTTTTTCCCTTCCACTCCAGAGTCAACTGTTTTGTCTAGGATCTGCTCATCCCCATCACTGCTGAACTTTATCCTATACTTACCACTGGTTCTGATCCTCCTCCTGACACTCGGTGTCTTCTGCTGGTGCTTCAGATTGAGAAGAAACAAGAAGGGCAGCATCACAGGGGACCAGTTAATGGAACTGCAAGGGAATAAATGCTCTGAGAAAACATAGGTGCTCTACAGTGGCAGGTGTAACTTGAAGGAGAAGAGCTGGACAGCCGAGGAGGACTGAGTACTCGCAGAGGGGCTTTTTATTGTTTTGTGGTAGCTCTTGAAACGAATCCTTGAAACTGCATGGGGTGTTTTTTCAGTGGAACAAAACATTTTTTAATTACTAAGCAAATAGAGTTTTCATAACAGGCATTCCTGTCTCTTAGGTTAGGTACCCACCTATTTCACACTCTGTTCACTGTGGTATACTTGAGGTCCTTGCAGTATCCATCTCCCACTGTGCATGGAAGTGGTGTTATAAGGGGAAAAAAGAGCTTTTATGGTGTTGTGACACAAAAGTGTCAAATTGTGTTCTGGGTTTGCGTGTCTGGGTTCTGGTGGAGAAGGGGAAGTTGCAGGGGTGGCTTCTGCAAGGAACTGCTAGAAGCTTTGCCTGGGGCTGACAGAGCAAACACCAGCTGGCTCAGGGCCGGACCCGCCACTGACCAAGACCGAGCCCATCAGTAACAGTCACAGCGCCTCTGTGATAACATATTTATGCTGCTTTTTGCTGCTGGAGAAGGGAGTGAGAAGATGTAAGAAACTTTGCAGACATCAAGGTCAGTGGGGTGGGGAGGAGATGCCCCAGGTGCCGAAGAGAAAGATGGCTCTGCAGCCTGTGGAGAAACCCATGGTGGAGAGGGCTGTCCCCCTGAAGCCCATGGAAGATGATGGGGAGCAGAGATCCCACCTGCAGCCTGTGGAGACTGGAATGGGTGGACACATATGGAAGATGCTGTGACTCACGTTGGAGCAAGCTCCTGGCAGGATCTGCAGCTTGTGAAGAGCGGGGCCAATGCTGGAGCAGGTGTGCTGGGAGGACTTGTGATGCCATGAGGGACCTGGCTGGAGCAGTATGGGCCTGAGGGACTGCACCCCATAGAAGTGACCCACGCTGGGGCAGTTGGTGAAGAGCTGAAACCCTGTAAGAAAGGACTCATGTTGGAGAAGTTTGTGGAGGACTGTCTGCTGTGGGTGGGATCCCATGCTGGAGCAGAGGAAGGGTGTGAGGAATGCCCCCTGCCCCTGTTAAGAAGGAAAACAACTCGTGAGGAACTAAATGAAACCCCCATTCCTCGTCTCCCCCTGTGACACTTGGGGGGGAGGAAGGGAGAGAAATTGTAAGTAAAGTTGAGTCTGTGAAGAAGTTGCACTTCTCATTATCCTACCCTGGTTTCAGTGTATGTGTAGTGCAGTGTAATAAATTAGATGGGGTTTTTTATTCCGTATTGAGTCTGTTTTGCCTGTCCTTAGCTTGACTCCTAAGCCTCTCAGTATGTATTTTCTCCCCTGTCCAGCTGAAAAGGGGAGTGATAGAGCGACCGCATAGTGCTCAGCTCCCAGCTGGGGTGAAACCATGACAAATTGCTACTGATTTTAGGTGACTTGACAAAAGCTGTGTGGTGTGCAGGCTAAAAACTTGGGGCAGTGTTGGAATATTGGTGTTCCATTTAAGGGACTTCCCTTTACACACCCTTTGCTAGGGAAGCTCTCAGACACTTCTGTCCCCTTGTTTTGAGAGGGCCTGTGCCCAAAGAGGATCTTCTCAGAAAGAAAATGGGTCTTCATCACAAAGCCTGTCACAGGAATATGAGGACTGATGAGCAAGGCTGTCTGGGGCTGAAGAAAGCCCACAGCAGGGGTACCAGAGCTGCCCAAAAAAAAACCAGAATCCTACTGACCACTGGAACCAAGAGTCTTGGATCCCAAAAGAAGTGGACACCAAGACATTCTGGAGATAAGCTTACAAAAGCTTTCCAGCTCTTTCTTTTGCTAGGACCACTGTAGGCAAGGACGGCGTCCAGCACCTCTAGAAGGATCTGAGTCTTCGCTTTCCTTACAATTAGAAAAGCTGCCCGCCCTGTATCCTAAGGAACTGGGAGGCGCTTCAGTCCCTTTCTCCTTGAAAAAGCACTTTTCATGTAAGTTTGAAGGCTGCTGCTCTTGTTTCCCTGTTCAGCCCCTCTGCCCTGGCCGGCTCCGGCTTGCTCAGCCTTCCCCCGCGGTTTGTTTTCTGAACCTCGTGCGGCTTTTCCCTTCGCTGCCCTGACCCCGTCTGCCTGTCTCATTTACACATCCCAGTAGGATGTTTGATCTTCCCTCTGTGTGTGTGGCAGCGTGGCACTGTTTGTCCTTGGCTCGCAGTCCACGGGCCCCTCTCCTGCAGATTCACTGCCCAGCAAGTTGCTTCTCCGCTGTGTGTTCAGGCTGTTGACTCTTCCTATCTAGGTGAAGCAGCGTCTGCCTGGGTCTGCCGAGCAGCTTTCCGTACCAGCTTGCAAAGGATCCTGTTGTCTGTTTGTCACAGTCCTGTCTTGATAATGCTTTAACCTGTGGACTGATCTCTGTTTTGACAGAGAAGCAGATGCTCCCGGGACGTTAAACTCCAACAGGTTTCATGGAATGTGGTAGCTGGATGAAGGAGAGGAGGGAGGAGCATTGTCCCACCAAGGGACATGTGAGTTGCCCGACAGCTGGCTCTGAGTCAGAATACAACTGGCTCCCTGGCACCCAGTTTGTAATTAGGGGGTACAAGAAAGGAGATGTGAGCATGTTAGGGCATGGGAAAGAAAAGGAGGAACCATTTTTGACTATAAACTATTAACAATTAACCTATGCACGTAGCTTATCTATGAATTTTGTGCTATCCCTCTGGGCTTCTTCAATTGTTTCCTCGGCTTGCCCATAGAGTATGTTGCTCCATAAGCCTTAGTAAAGCCAAGAATATACGGTGCCTACTGCTTACCCCTTCCCACAAGGCTTGCAGCCCTCTTGCAGGGGACATTAGATAGGTCTGGCATGCTCTGCTATTGTTTAAAAAACACACCAAAAGTTTTGGGTTTAGCGGCTGCTTTTTGTGTTCTTCTAGGTGCTTGTCAGTACCTTTGTCCCCACGTCTCCCTGAAGATTGCAGTTATGAAGATGTGGGCTTTCAGTTTCCCCTTTTTTAAAATAACCTTGCCCTCTTCTTGTCACTTGGTGTCTCACACCTCCTGAGGTGTTACTGCAGCAAACCACTGACAGGCTGCCGCTTTACCTTCTTGGAACAAACCTCAACAAGACCAGCCTTCTGCTCAGAAATCTAATTTACCTTATGCTGCTACCCGTTCCCAGGGTGCTGGGGGGTGGCGTGGGCCAGCCCCTACCCTGCTGCAGTGGTCCTGTGGGTCAGCGTCTACAAGCCAGGTGAGCCCTGTGAGTGACCTGGTTGGGTTTGGTGCATCACCCAAGCCTGCGCTGGCCCCTCGCTCGGCCACCTCAGCGCTCCCTTGCAGGTGTGCGCAGGCGTATTCGCTGCCCTCTGACTTCCATGTAAAAAGCCACAGACTCTCCTGCAACATGAGATGGTGTTTAGGGATCTGGGTTTGGGTATTTTTGCCTGGTGGACCAGGGGAAGAAGGTGGGCAGAGAGAGGGAGGTTTCTCCAATGGTGAATCTTCTTCCTCCTTGTGTCACGTCTTCGCCCAGTTCACCAGAGGCCTGTGTAAGCAGCAGCTTTCTGTTCACCTGGGTTTAGAGGTTTTAATTTAAGCTTTTAAAGTGTGCTGAGGGCCTTGACAAAAGGGTCTGTGCCAAGGCTCTGGGTGTTGTTGCAGTGCTGGGGTGCTTTCTCTTTATTTTTCTCTGGTTCTGCTGGATCACCACCAAACCTTTCAGCCATATTTTTCAACGTTTTTTTTTTCCCCCACAATGAACTTGGAAAGAGTTGCAACTTCTTACAGCAAAAACTCCAAACCAGTCCTGTTTTTAAAGAGAACGTTTCACTCAGCTGAGATGGATGTATGAGATGGAGAGAGGTGTGTGTACGTGATGGGCCAGGGGATGGCGCTGACTTTGCTGCTGAGGCTCTTGTCTACCCTTGCCCACCCCTGTTGCCACCTTTTTCCTCCAAGTGCAGCCTCCGATGTAAATTAGAGCAGAGGATAACATATATATTTATATATATATTTAGCTGCTATAGCCCCACAGGGAAAAACTGTGCAGTAGTGCAGACCCTGCAGCACAGCCGTGCTCCTGTCGTGCCCCCTTCCCGCTCCCCATTCCCACAACGGGCTCTTGCCCGGGAAATGTCCTGTGTGAGGGCAGCGTGCAGTGGGAAGGTCCAAGTCCCTTTTGTAGGTTTTAAAGCAGCTTGAAGGTGCTACAGGGCAATGCAGAGCTTGCTCCATGAGGAATTAATCCACTGGAGAGCGGTTGCACAGAGCTACAGAAGCACAGAAGCTGCATTGTGCCCTTGTGTTTCTCTAGGAAGGTAGGGAAGCTGTGTGGCAAGGGCAGAGTGGCACGGCCTCTCCGTCAAGTCAGCAAGACCTTTGCTGTTCAGAAGATGGATGTCGTGAGGGTGGGACCTCTTCTCTGCCCTGCTCTGTTCCCTCTCTACTCTGCCCTAGTCAGGCCCCACATGGAGTACTGTACCCAGTTCTGAGCTCCCTGGTGTAAAAAGGACAGGGATCTCCTGGAGAGAGTCCGGCAGAGGGCTATGAAGATGTTTAAGAGTCTGGAGCATCTCCCCTGTGAAGAAAGGCTGAATGAACTGGGGTTGTTCAGCCATGAGAAAAGTAGTCTGAGAGGGGACCTTATTAATGTTTGTAAATATCTCAAGTGTGGGACACAGATGGAAATGGCCAGCCTCTTCTCAGTGGGCTGTGGGGACAGGACAAGGGGCAGTGGCCTCAAGTTGGAGCACAGGAAGTTCCGCACCAATAAGCAGAAGAACTTTTTCCCAGTGAGGGTGACAGAGCCCTGGGACAGGCTGCCCAGGGGGGTTGTGGAGTCTCCATCTCTGGAGATATTCAAGACCCATCTGGATGCCTCCCTATGCGACCTGTCCTAGGGAACCTGCTTTGGCAGGGGGGTTGGACCTGACGATCTCTGGAGGTCCCTTCCAACCTCTAAAATTATATGAATCTGTGGGACAGGTGGGAGTACAACCCCTGTCTGGCGTTGCCTTCCTGGAATGCTACTGTGGCACCTGCCTTTGGCTGCTCAGTGACCTGCTGGGGCAGCTTGCCCAACGTGTGATGGGATGGGAGTCACACCGCTGTCTCCCTCACCTGAAGGTGCACCAAGGACCTTTCACCATGAGGCTCCTCCATCCTCTGGGGAGGCTAGGTAGGTGGGTGATGGATTAGTTGCTGTGCAGGAATGATGGGAAGTAGCTTGCAAGCAAAGAGACACTTTGTGTCCTCTGGCAGCCTGTGGCTCAGGATTTCGGTGCCTGCCCTGCTCCCTGGGAGAAGAGGTCACAGCAGCAGCATGCTGTCCTGCACTGCCAGGGCAAGGTTGCTGAGGAAGGTTGAAACGCTTCTGAACAAAAGACTTGGAGTTCTCCTGGGAGGTCCCCTCTCAAGTAGCATCTCTTTGTTCCTTCCTGTTAGCTCTGAGCTGGTTTTTAAATTTGACATTCAGCTTTCTGCCTGTGATAAAATATTTAAAAATCTGGAAGGAAAAGATGCAGTTTTGATATGTGTTTTTGGTCTCACTTGATGCCATTTTGCATTCCAGCTGGTTCCTGCAGCCCCTGCTTGTTTCGTGTGTCCTTCAGCCTTGGTCTTTGGCACCTAAACCAGAGAAGAACCACTCCTAGAACTCTAAACCTTCCTTAGCCACTAAAACTGCTGCATCACATCTGCCTATTGCTGGGTTGTGGGTTTTTTTGTCCTCTGCCTCCTCTCTCTTTTCAGATAATATGGGATTACAGTCCTGTTGCACAGGGCAGGAGAAGGCAGCCCTTGCCCTGGAGCAAAGCTTTGCAAGGCAGAAGCAGTACTTCAAGGCAGGAAGGATACAGAATCACAGAATCCTAGGGGTTGGAAGGGACCTCTAGAGATTGAGTCCAACCCCCCTGCCAAAGCAGGTTCCCTAGGACAGGTCACACAGGTAGGTGTCCAGACAGGTCTTGAATATCTCAGAGATGGAGACTCAAGAGGTGATGCAGTATCTTGCTCACTTTGCTACCACAGTGAGCAGGAGGGGCCGGCTCAGTCCTTTTCAGCCAGCTGCAGTCACCAGCAGAAAGACTGGTTGTGGTGACACGGGGCTGACAAATTTAATGGTCCCCTACCTGCTTGGGCATTTTAAAAATATGAAAGTCTTTTTGTGGGCATCACTGACACCAAAGATAAGCACGTTTCCCTAGGTCTTCCTAGTTAGAAAGGTGAAGTGGAAAGCGAGGCCAGACACTACTTGCTTCTGCAATTTGTACAAGAAACAGGATACTGCAAGCAACAGCTTTGAGTATGTGCTCATGGGCTTTCCTGCTTTCATTCATTAAATTGTTTTCCTTGCTTTCATTGATTTAATCACATTTTTTCCCTGTATGCTTTTGAAGGAGGGTTATATGTTTGTAAGTGACACGGGCAGGGAGCCGAGCCCTGCTCTACAGCCAGTTCCCGTGGGGCCATGTGGGTGCAAACCAGCTACTGCCATTGCAAATCACTCCCCTCCATCAGCAGCTTTACTCAACAAGAAAAATCCAAGCCAGGGACACATTGTCTTTTAACTGACCCCATGCTTATTCCTCCTGCAGGCACTGGGAGCAGGTCCTATGCTTCAGCTGCTGGGAAAAGTGAGGGGAGAGAGAGGGAGCTGCTCCTCCCGCATCCCCAGAGGCTGCCCTTGCCATGGGCGCTGTCCTGGGCCCTCTTTGGGGATCACAGTGAAAAGGGGGTGTCTGTGAAGCAGGGGGTGAGCTGGTCTCTGGTCCCATGTGTGCTGTACCTGCTCCTTGTAGGGGTGGGAGGAAAATTAGTTACTGGCACTGTCGACTAAGTGTGGAAATTCACTGGTGGAGTTGGGGAATATTTGTTTTATCATTATTTTAAAACATGAGGGGATGATAGGCGAGTGCTGGGAGCTGTATGGTGAGTCATGAGGGGCTGTGACTCCTCGCAGGCCCCTGTTGGGACGCTAATAGGGCGGAGAAACCCACGGCCCCACGCGCAAGGGAAGGGCCGTGACCAACGCCTGTTAAATGCGGCAGCAGCACCTCACACGGCGGCTGGGGGATAGAAGGCAGAGGCAGCCTGAGCTGTAACGCGTTTCGTTTCCCCGGTAATGAGGGAGACACACTGTGGTGAACGGACCCAGGGAGAGGGAGACCGCCAGATGCTGATTTCTGTGCCTGCCGCCGCCGCTTTGATCTGAAGCAAATGCCCGTTCTAAATTGCAGAGGGATGCAAGGCGGATACCAGCCAGCCTGTGGCTCACAGGCTTAATGAAGTGGGACGGGCGCTTCTGCCTGATAACGTTAGGAGAGGCAGGCAATTCAGAGAGGAATTACCGAAGGTCTGGCGGGGGGTAAGGAGTGTGGAAGGATGGGGATGTTGCAGGGTAATTCTTGTCACCATCAGCGTGGCCCAAAGTCCCCCGATTTCTGTCCTTGGGGACCTGTGCCTGTGGTAAGCACCTGGACCCTCCATGTCTGGATAGAAAACTGTGAGCAGCCTCTCCTGATACTGCACTTTTAAGGCAGCACAAGGTCATCCATCTCTCGGGTCTTGGAGTATGGGCATCAATTTGGCGCGCTCCTCAGGTGAGGCAAAGGTGCAGGAGCCTTAGGAGCTCTTTTTGGGCTCTCCTTTGGGCATTTAATTGGATTTCAGAGGTGCAAAACTTTCTGTGACTTGACCGATGAGGCTGTTCGGTGCAGACCCAGAGGCTCCTGCAACAGGGCCATCAAGCCAGAAGCAGTGATCTCAGATTGGACAACCATATCTTTTTGAGCCTCTGTTATGGGCAAAGATCTGACCTCTTTGAAAAATGAGTGTCTGAAGGGATGTTTATCATGCTCTTGGCTAACATAAGGTATTTGGTCATTAGGATCAGGCCAGAGTTTGCAGCATCCCTTGCATGGATGTGCAGAGGTCTGGCAGGCTCCGCAACCTGCTACGCTAGACCAGGCAGACATGGCAAGGCTGGGAAGCCTGATCTCTTCTCCAAGCAAGGCAGAAATTATCCAGCTGCAGAGAAAGGCAGGTGTGGTGCTCCAATCTGTTGGCTTCTTTGGAGGAGTCAGTGAGCATCTGGGTAAGAAAAATGTTGTGGATGTAGTTTGTACAGAGCCAAAAGTCTCCATGATTTCCACGATGTTTGTCACCGAAGGGCCTTACAGAAAGGATAGCCTATTTATTAAAAGTACAAGGCAGAAAAGAAAATAAATGGTTCTGACAGAGAAGGGAGGTCACCAGTCGTGAGCCCTGTGCTGCTTAATGAGCACATAAATGGCCTGGAAAGAGGGTGGCTAGTAAGTGGAGAAAGTCAGTATTAAGTTAGTCAAAGGGTTAGGAGTAAGGGCTGGCTCTGACAAAGCACACTGGGGTACTGTGAGACTGAGTGGCTGGGCGATGAAGCCGCAGGTGACATTCTGCACCGGTGGCTGTGAAGCGAGAGACCGTGGCAGAAACATCAGTCTCAGCCTTGCAAATAAAGTGATGGACTCTGGGCTGGCTGCCGCCGCTCAGAAGCCCGATCTTGATGTGAGGATAGCCAGGTGCAGGTGTGAGCTGCCTCACCTTCCAGGCAGCCCAGAGGGAGAACAAGATGTCCTGAGTTATCAGGAAAGAGATACAGACCAAAACACGGAGCATTGTTCCACCGCTGTGCACACCCACCGCCCACCTGCGCCTTCCGTGCAGGGCCAGAGAGGACAGCAGGTCTGGCAGAGGGTGTTGGGGAGGGGGGCTGGCAGTGCCTGGTGAAACTCATGATCTGGCTTCCAGATGGGGAATGGCTGAACCAGCCAGGGCCTGTCACTCTGGGGGAGGTGACCCCAGGTTGCGCGAGAAGTCTCACATGGCGAGGAGAGGACCGACAGAAGCCAGGCTTTCCTTCTCTCCCTGCACTGGAGCAGTGGGATGTGGGAGAAGGTAGCCAGCAGCAGCCTCAGGATGGGAGGGGAATGAAATGGAGCAGGGGTTTCACATAACATAGAATCATACAGGATCACAGGACTGCTGTGAAGCTGGAAGGCTCCTTGTCACGGGATGCTGTGCTACAGTTCTCTGTTCTGCAGGAGAAAAGGATGAGGAGGGGACTCTACTAAGCACTGCTAACCACGAAGTAGCCATCCCATGAAGTCCTGAGCGGTGGTTTGGGGAAGGATCACAGGTGACTGCTCTGCTTTTGTCTTGTGCTTCAGGCCTGGGCTTTGGCCATTGCTCAGACAAGGTGAGGAAGTATACAGTCTGACCATCTAGGCTTTTTTAAATGATGTTATTCTGTGCTTATTTTGTGTCTGTGCATAGAACTGTGTAAGATGAAAAAAAAAAAAAGGCACATACTCCCTCACGGTTCCCTTCCTTTCCTACTGCCTATCCAGGCTTTTATTTTTTTCCTTACAAATGCTTCTCAAAAGCATTAGTACCCTCTTTCAGTAGAGTAAATCACACTAATCTGCGGGCCACAAGGCCAGATGAAGTTTTTAGATCATCCTTTCTTCTTCTACAGCATTTTTCCATTCAAGGTCTTCACACCCTCACAATAGCAAAGTCGAGAATTTTCCCTGCTTAACAAATGAGGGAACACGGGCACAGTGGTTTGCTGTGAAACAGGCAAAGAAATCAGAGATCTGCTTTTTAATATCATCTCTTAGAGGAGGAGATAGGAGGAAAGGCTGACTCCAAAAGTGAGAATCAAAGGGGGAAAAAAAAAAAATCTAAGCTGGACCCAAAATAAGTTTCCATAGAAACAGATTTCTCTGAGAATGAATGAACACAGTATGAAACAAGACTGTGGGTCCAATTCTGCAGAATGTTTAAGCATGTTCCCTGCCTATCCCTATTCAGCTCAGGACACAAGCACGTGGTTCCCATGGAGGCTTATGAGCTTTGTCTGATGGAGGCAATAGTAAGGAGAAGCTGTGGTTAGGATCTAGGCTTTCTCATACTTCCTTGCCAAACTTGCAACATCTCACTTTTTTTATGACAGCACGTGTTGCTTTGCTGCTCAAAGTATCGACCCCGGGGCTTCAGTCTGGGAGCTGAGCACCAAGTTCCAGCAGAATCTTCCTTCCCTGGGATGGGGAGTGGAGCCAGCAGAGTGTTTACGTTGCTGGGGACTTTATTGTTTTGTTAATTAACTCTTTTTCTATTTACATGCAGATTTTAATTTACATGGGATATTTATGCTGTAAATGAACGCCATGGTGATTATCTGATAATTAACTGGAGAATTGATAGCGTAAGAGGTTAAGACTTGTTCCTAATCTATCTTCTGTGCACCTCTATTTATGGCCCTTTGACGTTTCAGAGATGGGATAGGTTCTTAATATCTTGCATACTAATTGCTTTTATTGTGACTGTGTGCTGGTAAATGGTTGGGTTCAGTTTAAGCTATTTAAGGCTGTTCTGTGGATTCCACAGTGTCATGTCGTGTAGTCCCCCTATCTGCCCCTCCCCCCGTGACTTTATGTTCAGTGAAATTAATAGGACAAATAAGGTCTGACTCTGAGTTTTATTCCTATTTGCTATACTTGGAATAGACAAAGCTTTTGTGCAGCCAAGCTGTGGCTACTACTCTTCTTCACTCAAACTTTCTGTTTTCTTATTCCCTGTTTGTTTCACACTGGCTTTGAACTATTTATTTGAGGAAGGGTCTCTGTACACACCTATCTAGTTTCTCTATTTCCTAAGCCCCCATGCCTATCCCAACCAAGCTGAACTCTCAAGGCACTTAAATAACCCATTTTAATGTAACATTTGAGGTGGAAACTGTCGGCTTGCTGTTGTGTCTGTAGGAACAGTCTCCCTCGCGTGTCACCCATCAGGTCACCAGTGCTGTCTCTGCAGCAGGGTGGTGATGGTCACTGGTGGTGAAGCTGGTTGTTGGCAGAGGGGCAGCCAAAACTGCCCCTTAATTTAAGCACTGTGGGGATTCAGTTTTCCTTCACAGCTGGAAACTGTTCTTTCTGAAAACTTTCTCTGGCAGGGAGGCGGAAGACACGGTTCATTTCCCAGGGATTCAGTTGTTTCCTGGCGCTCGCTGAGAGCCGCACTCACTATGCCAGGCATCCCCTCCTCATCCTCCCTGCTTTAGGACAGACTTCTATGTTGTGTCCATGCCTGCCATGCTCTTACCATCCAAAAGCGTGAGCTGCAGATGGCAGCAGTTAGGTCTCGCTGGGTGGAGAGGATGCTGTCAGAGGAAACTGCATCCATCCAGCAAGAGCAGCGAAGGGAGCTGGGGGTGCCTGACAGCCAGTCTTTCTCCTCGGATGCTTTCAGGTCCCCAAGGAGGCCTGAGACCAGTGACCCTGCACACCCAGCAGCGACAGCCACCCAGTGCAGAAGGTGTCTCTGCCTGCTTCCCAGCCAGCCTTGCCTGGGTCCCCCTGGGAAGTGTCCCAGGCCCCCAAAACAAGCAGTGCACCCCTTCCTCTGTGCTGCAGACGTGAGCCAGGTGGGTGCACCCCCACCTGGGCCACCTCTGCTGAGCCACCTCGCCAGGCGCGTGTCCCTGTGGAGCTCGCAATGCGTGCTGTTGGCGTGCCAACCCGAAGTCACGCGGATGAATCAAAACCATCTATTTTTAATCCAGTGTGAGATCTCTTACTCTTGGCTATTTCCCCCTCCCCCCCTGTAATTGGTTCTGTTTTCTGCTAATGATCTGAAATCTAGCATCTATTCCTGCCTCAGAGTGTTACTTTGATAATCGGTGTTGAGGAAGAAGATTAAGACTGTCGTCGGCAGCGGAGGCTGTGGGACATATGGGTGCTGCAGCCCTGTTAGTGACAGACAGAAAGCTGTTTGGAGGCAGTGGGACAGATTGTCTGGGAGCCCTGGCTTAGCAGCAATAAAGGCTGACGAGGTAAGTGGTGCTGGGAAAATCCTGTTAGGGAAGGAAAAGAGCAGCCTGGAACTGAGTGATCACAGGACGCCTGGTATTGAATGTGCGGTTTCTCTACGGAATTGAATTCACTTCGGCACAGAAATGGGATTTGTATTTCTCTTCCTATTGCACCGACTTCATTAGCAGGCTTGTGGGGCGCTCTGGACTTCCCAGCATTCAGCAGTGAGTCAGGACCAAAAGCTCATTCTGACCATTCATGGAATCACAGAATCACAAGGTTGGAAAAGACCTTTAGGATCATCAAGTCCAACCATACCTACCCTCTACAAAACCGTATCTCTAAGTACCTCATCTATTCGAGGCAGCTGATTCAGGTTTGGATCAGACATTTCCAACTCCTTCACAGCATCTGCAAACGCAGTGGAGTCGGATGAAGGATCCAGACCAGCATTCCCAGATCTGCTCCCCGTTGATGTGATGGCAGTTAGTAGCTCCGGTGTAGAAAGAGTTTTTGCTGAGCTGAAGGGGAGCTATTTCCAAATTCAGGGAAGGCAGCATGGGCAGTAGAGATGTGTATGTTATACACATGTATGGTGAAACCTTTGGGTACATGCCAGGGCTGTGTCTCCAATGCTGGGAGCTGCCCCATAGCCAGTGTCTTTCTCCATGATGGACATGTTTTGCAGCCATCTCTCTAAAGCATTTCCCTGGCTCTGTTTGATCAGCAGGTGACTTGTTGCCCGTTCCACTACAACAGGCAGACTAGCTGTGATTTACACAGGACAGCTGGGGCTGGTGATTTGTGGGCTGATGTAGGAGATGTGTGATCTCGTGGTGAAGGGTGACTGCTGTGCAGTACAAGGGGACAGATCGGGATAAACAACACGGAGGTGTCTGGATCCACCGGCAAATGGGTACGTGAGCAGGATATCAAAACCCCTTCAGGTGTAGATTCCTAAATACAGCCTCTCCCACTCCCTGCAACCTTCAGATTAGGGGCAACAAAGTGGTGGGCTTGTCTTCCTTTTTATCCTCTGTTTTTTTCAGGAGGACATGGAAGGATGAGGAAGGAAACAAATCCTTCTGCAGGAACAGTGAAGCAGTGAGGGGTCTGCAAGCAGAGACAACGCTTCTCCTATCAAGGGCATGTGCTGTCTGGGGATGGTGCAGTCATGGTGTCCCCCTGATAAGAGGCAGGGGAGGGGACCCTGGGGATGGCTGGCTGGAGGCAGTGTCCCTGGATAGCAGGGGAAATGCCCAGGTGACGGGCTACACAGGATTCAGGAGGTGCAAAGAACTAGAGGGAGCCTGGGATCTGGAGACTGGATGAGTATCACAAGAACACAGGACATCCCAGTTTGGAAAGGACCTCAGAAGATCATCTGGTCCAGCCTTTCATGGGAAAGGGAGCCTAGGTGAGATTGTCTAGCACCCTGTCCCATCACATCTTGAAAAACTCCAGTGAGGTCCATTGAAACCCCTAGTCCTTGAGTCTCTTCATGCAACCAAAGTCAGGAGAGCCTTAGGGGGCAGATGGTTTGTCTGCAAGGCTTGTGTTTTTGCAGGGGGGTACCACTCAGCTTGGCTGGCTGCCACCCTGCGGTGCTTTGCCACCCCCCAGGGAGAGGGGAGCCAGCCACCATGTATGGGTGTCAGGGGTTGTTTTCACACTTTGGGTGGACAGAGTAGTTGCAGTGTCAGTCAGGAAGTCTTTGATGTAACAGTAACCCCAAGGTGTCTGTGACATGTGGCCTCCCCACCCCTGCAGAGCAGCAGCTTCTCCTTCCTTGTGGGAGGTGCTGAGGTGTGGGGCTGGGGGAGGCCAATAGCATCCATGCTGTGGCTCCTGCCTTGCTGATCTGCTGCTTGGAGCAGCAGGCTCTGTGCACACACATCTTCCAGGTGAGGCTCTGTCTGGCTGGCATGGGCGTTTGGAAAGTATTTTCCTGATGCTTGTGTGGAAACTACTGGTGTCTATTTCTGTAAAATGCCATTTTTCTTTTCAAAATCCCCATCTTCCGTGTCCCTGTGTTGCAGAGCTGACTCTCAGCATCCCAAGCATCCATGTGGAGGCATCGCTCCCCTGCCTGGCTATTTCTTAGCTTTCCCTGCATGGCAAGAGGGAGCTGAACAGGAGCTATCGTGCTTCCCTCCACACCCAGTCAGCCACAGCAGAACTGCAAGAGCCTTGTCAACTGTTTCCTGCTCATGGTAAAAAACCTTTGAACCTCCGTGAAAAATCTTGCAGACGCTTGAGCTACAGGCTCAGTGAGGTGAGCAGCATCTGTCAGGAAATGGATCTGGTTGGAAAGCCGACCTGCAAAATAAGCCACAGAGAGCTGTAGGAATGCAGGCATGTCCCACAGCATCTGGCAGGTTGCAGTCTACTGGGAAGCTATCCTTCTGTCCTGAAGAGAGAGGGGAATCAGAGCTCACTGGACACCTAGTGGAAGCAATGCTTGGACGCTTCAGTTAGATTTTGGGGACTTCAACCTGTCCCATCCTCCCCAGACTTCCACCTGAAGCCCTTTAGCTGTTGAATTGGGAATGCTGGCTGTTGAATCCCATCTTTTCCTTTGAAACCTGATTCTGGGTTAGGATGAGTCTCTGTCTTTGACTCCTGTTCAGGGTGGCTTGGAGACTTGTGACATGAGCCCCAGAGCTGGGTGAAGACTAAGGCCTGATCTAAAGAAGTGAGGGCCCATGTGAGGTTTCCAATTGAGAGACAGACAAGAAGGCTACAGAGAGACCTACAAGAAACTAAAATTAAATCCATGATTTGTTGCTTCTAAACATTGAAAATCTTGAAACCACGGCAAATCTGGAAGAATCTGGGGTTTTGGTTTGGTGGTCAAAACCAATGTTCTTTCCAGCAGGATCCTGACACATCTTTTGTGGGCTGAAGGGGTTGGCATCTGAAAATCAGTATTACCTCCAGTCTCATAAGCAATCACTGGAGTGATTTTGCAGGGCCTGGACTTGGGAGAGCATCTGCTCAGCTTCGAGGGCGGTGAAGGTGACACCTGACTTGAGGACGGATGGCAAGCTGTGAGATGCAGGTTCTCACTGCAGCTCGCTTCATAAAGCTGTTTCACTGCCAGATGGAGGTCCCTGCACTCCTTGGCTGGTGTCTGAGTCCTCATGCCTCTGATGTGTCTGGGCACCAGCAGGGCTGCTCGGGCCACCCCTCCAGCAGGGGCCCCACTGTCAGGCAGACCAGCCTTGGCAGCTGCCACCGTGCTGTGCCAGGTGGCAAAGCACAGCTAACCACTGTGATTCATGCCACGGTGCTGCCACCACCGCTGGCTTGGTCTTGCAGCTGCTTCCTCATAGACAGGCTCAGCGCTGTGGTTGTCTCCCTACGCTGTTACCAGGCTGCATGTTGTGCCTCTCTTAGTCACTTCCTAAAAGCTGTTACTTCGCAGCCACTGGTGGCTTGTGGCTCTGCGTTAGCCCAGCCTGCACATCATCTGGCCCCTGATGATGGGGACCTGTGAGGCGCCTTGGGGACATCTTGGGCTGGGATGGTGATAGGGGATGCCTTGCTTGCCCCTCTCCAGCTCCTTTAGGGTGGTGTAGGAAAGTGAGAGGCCCCCGGAGTGATCTCTCCCTGTCCTTATCTTGACTTCTAAGCCTCTCAATATATATTTTCTCCCCTGTCCAACTAAAAAGGGGAGTGATAGACAGACTTCGGTGGGTGTCTGGCCTCCAGCCAGGCCTAAACCACCACAGTTGGGGGCAGGGGGCTATACATGGCATCTGGAGTCAGGAAGGCTGCCAGAGGGTTTTGGCTGACCTCAGCTGGGACAGAGCTTTTCACACAGATATATTGTGTGAGGTCTGAATAATGTTGCCATGATGAAGATGTCAAGATGGAGAGACTCCAGCCCTCTGTGTGGAGTGAACGACAGTGGCTAGTTATCTTTCTAGCTAAAAGCAGATGTGTTTTTTTTCCTGATGGGGCTTGTCTGGTTCTAACTTCAAGCCGCTGACTCTTCTTTTTCCTTTCTCCACTGAATTTTTAAAGACTCTTGTGAAGGTACTTGCTTGGAGTGTCTCACAGTGTTTTTGGACAACACAGACTGACCCCTTTGTGCCCTTCACTGGACAGCATTTTTTCGTGTCTTAGAAGGTCCAAACAGATTTTAGCAGTCAGAAACCTAGAGAGGTGTAAAAGCATTGATTTCCTAAGTAACCCCCACTGGGAAGTCTGCTTAAATATTTGAGGATCATTTCAATTAAGAAAACTAAATATGTTCTCAAAAGGGCTGAATAATTCCTTCAAATTAGTTTCCACTACAATGGTAGCTCTGGAGATGCTTACTCAGACCTTGTTCTTTTCTGGACAAAGATGAGATAGCATCAGAGACTGAGAGATGGGGGATCTGGGACAACCAGACTGCATCAGTAAGCTGCCAGGTCACGATGATGTTCAGTCAAGAGGTCTCAGGAAATATGAGGATGAAAGGACTGCATCTCAAAAAGAGGTGTTTCTCTTCTTCAAGAAAAAAAAATCCCCAAACAACAAACTACCAGAGTAACTCAGAAAAGAAACAAACCAAAACCCCCTGAAGAAAAAAGCAGTGTTTGATAAAGGTGGAGAATGTTATACTCGCATTTTTAACAGCCCTTGGGGTGATCTGGAGAATTACAGGCCTGTTCGACACGCATGCAAATGAACGCAATACCTAGCAAATTAGGAGAATTGGCCGTGAAGCTGACATGGGTAAGACTGCTCAGAGGGGCAACCTGCAGAGAGTTTGTAAGAGGAACCCGTGTTTCCTGGGCTCTTGCGAGCCTTGGAGCAAACCAGTGAATTAACTGAGCAAGAAGAACTGACGTCACTTGTTCAGCTCTTTCAGCAGGCTTTCTGCAAGGGCACGTTCGAGATGTGGCTGCAGATATCCAGCATCCGCGTGGGAAGCGGCTTGTCGCTGTGTGTCCAGTGCTGGTTAGGAGGTGGACGAGTGAGTGGTCAGTAGTGGCGTGCAGGGGTTTGAGGTGCCAGTGCAGCGCCTTCAGCAGCTGTGGCAGGGTAACCTCTGGGGACAGGGAGAAAACGGGCCAAAGCTGCAGTGAAGCTTAGGTTGCTCGAGGAGGAGGAGTCCTGAAGGGGGAAGTGATGGATTCAGTTCAGGGTAGGAAGAAAAGGGATTGGTGGGAAGGGGTAACTATATCAAGGATGATGCTAGGAAGGGGTATTGAGGGGTAAAAAGTCATTACCTCCTTGGCACTGTGTGTTTATGTCCATGGTACTGAAGGTGGGGGTGTGTAGGACACCAGCAGACTGGCAGCACAAAGCTGCTTTGCTGGGAAATTTCAGGGGTCTGTGTTAGACCGGTCTCGGGGGAGATGTTGAAAGAAATCCAAAACGGGTGAATATCGAAACAGGGAGTGTGCAGGGAAAAGAGAGGACCCCTTCTTGGTGAGATCCAATCCCATAACCTCCAGGCACAGAGGACTGGGCTCTTGCTGAGCCATCAAAGCACATCTGATCAATAACTCATAGTCCTGACTTGCACATTAGCAGAGTCAATTATCAGCTCTGCTCTCTGCTTCCTTGATTATTATTTCAGCATGTAGCAGCTGCTTCGCAAGCGTTATGGCCCATCACACTCTGAAGGGACTGAGTTAAATGCAGATTATTGACCGATGAGGCCATAAGAATGTACTGTAAAATATACAGGCACATTTGCCCATCAGTCCCCAGTGAGAGTGCTTTTTAAGGGAATTCCTCTTGCATTTGGGAGTGCTCTGGGTCACTGTCAAGGCCCTGAAAATTGGGGTTTTTTTTTCCCGCTGATTCCTGGCATCTCTGTGACATTGTGTCCCTTAGCATTGCATCTTCAGGTGAATTAGTGGTTGTCCCTCCATCAAGCTGCTCACCTGCACCTCTGGGTTTCAGCAGGGACGCTTGGGTTACAGTTGGTTCTGCACCTGGACAAGGTGAACTTCATTTAATGTTTCTGCTCTGGCCCCTGGTTTGCTGCTGTTCCTGAGTTTCTTACATTACTGCAAGTTCCTCAGTTTCATCTGAGGTTGTGGGCTTACACGTTGAAGCAGCCGAAATTCTGGTGAGCATGAGTAGGCTAAATAGAGAGCTGTTTGAACACTGAGTAGTGACAATTGGAGGTACTCCTGGCCATCAGCCACACAGTTCATGGATGCAGACAGAAGAAGCTGGCTCATTTTGCTGTGCAAATCTCCTTGACTTCAGGGTTCAAACCTGTTTCAAGGGAAGAGGGGCATGCATTTACTGTTGCAAATTGGGAATGCTCTGCATCTATGCTGAAAATCTCTCTAAGATGCTGATAGCTAGGCTAACAATGATGAGGTGCTCAGTAGCTTCGTGGTGTCCTTTGTTTGAAACGTTAGCAGAGCCCAGGCCCAGCCCAGGCAGGTTGTTATCAAACACACAGCGCATGCTGACAGCTTGTGTACATGTGTCCCCCTTTTACTCCAGTGCCTAGGCCTTGGAGGAGATCACTGGTTTTGATCCCTGCCTCCAAGCTGAGAGACCTGGTGTTTTAGCCCAGGCAGTGACTTTTTGTGCCCTTGAAGCTGTGTCCCTGCTGCTGGCAGCCCGCTGAGGCTCCCTCAGTGCTTCTAAGGATTTCTTGATCTGCTTCTCCCCGGGGTACTCCCTTTCCAAAGATGGGAGAGGACTTCACATAATTGAGCTGGAGTCCTAAGAGATGGCTAATTTAGAGTTTGAAGTTCTCACAGAAGGTTTGGGGTTTCTTTAATACAGTTTTGACATGACTCAAGGATGTTGGTTTTTCCCTAAGCATTCTCAAGTGTAGCATCCCAGCCACAGTTTTGGTTGCAAGTGGTTTTTAAAACCTTCCACTGTTGGAGCAACTGCGATCCTCTGGGCCAGGAGGATGAGTTCCCAGGTAGGCCTGACTCCACTGGCCTGGTGCCAGCAGCTGTAGGGACGTCCTGCTGGTCACAGCTCCTGTGGGGTTGGACCTGATGATCTCTCAAGGTCCCTTCCAACCCCTACAATTCTGTGATTCTGTGACCTGCTGCCGAGTCCCAGCTGCTGCAGTGTCCTCATGTCATGCAGATAAAAGCACTACAGGAGGCCAGGGGAGAGAGGCCTCTGGCAGAGACACTGTGGCAACTTTGTGGCTATTTCTTAGGGGCGGGGAATAAGCTTTATTTTGTCTTCTACCCTGGTGTTCACTGCTGTTAGAACTGCCTGCCCTTCAAAAAGGACTGTGTTGGCTCACTGGTGTGTATTGGAGAGCAGAGCTGGCCAGAGGAGTAACCAGAGCTGCTTCATGTCGCAGGGGCTTGAAGAGGAAGGGCCGTGCTGTGCTGTGGGTAACGCTGCCATCAGAGTCCAGGCAGGGACCAGAGAGGTGGGAACCCAGTTCCCAGCCTTGCTCCCCACCTTGTGAGGGCTGTCCTATTCTTATCAGTGCTCGTGTCCACATCTGGAGGAAGAAGGAAAATGTGGCAAGAGCAGCCACGGTGGCTGAGTGTGAGACCACCCAGGAGAAATGTCAGCACGAGGGGAGGAGGCCCGGTTCTAGAGCTCGTGACTTTTCCAAGGCTCTCTCATGTTAGGGGTAGTGCTGGGTGCTCTTTCCCAGCTGTGGGCAAGGAGACCCAGCACCAGGATCTAGATATTGCAGGGTGTGTTTGTGCTGTTGGTCTGATTCCCTCAGCTTGCTTCTTCCATCACAGGGAAAATTTCTACTGGTACCTCAAACATACACTGAGCCTAAACTTAAGCAGTGGCATTACCTGCAACCTACTGACACTTTCTCTGTATCTCCCTCTGGGGAGCGAAGAAAGAGGTGGTCAGGACCAGGGCAATGTCATGGTGAGGACAAAAATTCAAGTCAGGATTCTTGGATTTATTGCTTGCTGGACCATTCAAAAAGGGGGGTGGCAGCTGCCACCACATCTTGTTTCTCTCCCTCCTGTCTGGTCCGTCAGGCAATGCCCCATGCTGCTCAGCACCTCTCACTGAGGTTACTGACCCCTGAGCTGGTGAGGCTTTAGCCTGGAAGGCCAAGCAGAGCAAGGGGCTGGTGGTGAGAGGAGGGTTCATCACGTGTGGCTGGGAAGCTGGTAAGAGTCACACTGTGTCAGTGTCTCACCCCAGCTACCTGGGAAGAAGTTATCACAGCTATACAGTTTGGTCCATGTCCTGTCCCTTGTCCCACACCCAGCCCCCCGCATGTTGTCCCCCACTGTAAACCCTGTCCCAGGAAGGGCCATGCCCAGCAGCACACTGCATGGCCACAGATGTCCAGCTGGTGGAGAGGCTGCAATAGGAGTCTTGAGTGGCACAAATTCCTCGGTATTTGCTTTCCTTAGCTCCCTTTTCATCTCATTTTGTGTTCCTGGGGGTGTTTGTCTGCTAACACACATGCTTGTCTTCAGCTGTGTCACACACATTTAATTTCACTGCCAGGGTGACGCTCTCGTATCAGCACTGCATTAACCCCTCTTCTTTTTCCCTCTCTTCCATACCCCGTGTATGCTTCAAACACCTTTATTTAAATACCAGCCTGGAAAGAGAGGCTTGCTGGAGATGGAGTTGGCCTCTTTATCAAGGACGTTGTTGCAGCGGGGCTGAACTCATCAAGGAGGAAAAAAAACCTTTTGAAGAGCATCCAGGAAAGGATCATTGTGAAGTGACCTCTGTCCCTTCAAAGGCCTGAATTTTTTTACTTGCTTGTCATTTTCGTAGCAGCCTAGCCAGCTTGGAGTCTCATAACTGCCTCATGCAACCCTCTGGAGATCCAGATAGTATCTCTGGCACTTGTTATGTATGCACTGATGTTCAGTGCTGCCTTTGCCTGCTCTAGAAATGTCAGACTACACACAATGAGAGTCCCGTGGTGTGATATGAAACCTCTACACAAACTGTGAGCAACTGAAACCAAACTGCAAAAGCGCGGGCTGTTCCTGTGACACTTCCAGGCCTGCAGCAGCGTTCAGAATAGCTTTCCCTTCTGTCTCTTTAACCCTTCCATGTTCCCACAGTCTCATGGGCTGGACCTATAGCTGTCACCTGGTTAAAGTTGATGGGTGCACGCCAGATCTACACCCGTTTATACACAGGGTTTCAGACTGGGTCTACCTGCGGCTCCCTAGATGTATCTTACAAGTCCCCTCGGATACGTCTTCGGCTTCAGCCTGCAGCAATTACGTGAATGCCAGGCCAGGTATGGAATTAGATGTGGGTTTATTTGCTCTTTCAGGGATGCAGGTTAGGCCCTCGTGGCCCTCGCTCTGACCTTTGATGTCTGAGGGATGTGAAAACACTTCAGTTTTCAGAGAGAAGGAGGCTGGTAGGGAATACAAACGAGGTTTGCTAAACACAGAGGCAGAGAACAGGGAGTAGTTGTTCACTCAGCCCTGCAACACAGTCACCATGTGACACTGAAATTCCTACATCTCTTTGAAAAGAGCTGTAGAAGGAAGCATGTCTTCATGCAGCAGGTTCTGGACACCTGTCCCTCAATGCCCCCAGGGAGCACTGGCAGGCTTGGGCAGGGTGAGAGTCATTCCAGGACAGCTGGCTCACAAGTGGGGTTCTCAGAGGGATGGGAAGTGCCCTCCCACACTCTTGGCTCCACAATGATGGGTGCTGCGGGAGGATGCTCACATGGAGAGACAGGGCTAGATGACCCTGACAGGTGTTTCTTAGGTGCCTAATCCTAAGAATTAAAGCCTTGTGAGAAATCTGCCTCTTTCTCTGAGCAAAACTGAGGATTTGGAAGCTGAGAGGGATTTATCAGGATGTTAAATGCGTGAAATCATACCCATGTCCTCAATTTTTCTGCTCCTGATATCTCTGCTGTGGTGATTTTCAAACTCGACTGTGTCCTCCTGGGTGAGGTCTCATCTTCTCTCGCTGCAGCAGGGAGGATGCAGTTTGTGGCTGAGGATCCCGCTGATGGTGGCAACCGATGGGAATTGAGCAAGCTGAAGCCTCTGATTAAAAATGTCCCCATGGGGAGGACATAGCTAACTGTACCTTGGAGAGCCATAACCAATGGGACTGGTGGCAGCAGAGCAGAGGCCAGCCTCGCTAACAGGGTCTCAATCCTGTATCCACTTTCCTAGGCTTGTGAAAATACAGGCTGTAAGTCAAGGTGTCCTGACCTTGATATAGCTGAGACTGCTACCCTCTCCATCAAATTTCACTGCAACTTGAAGAAAGGGCAGTGAGCATGTACCTGTGGAGATGGGCAAAGCACGCTCTTATGCCTCTTTCCTTCAGAGATCAGCCTGCAAATAAACCTTGTCTGGACCGTGGCTTCATCCAGGGGTGCTTTTGAGGCTGGCAGCTGCAGGGTGGCTGCTGACACCTCTCAGTGCTGCTGGGGCAGCACTGCCAGCCTGCTGCCAGAACCCTGCCAGCGCGGCTAGGGACCACGCCGCAGCCATGTGGGCATGCATCTGCAGGCTGCAAGGAGGGGTGCAGAGAGGATGCTTCAGCAGCTAAGCACTTGACTAGATTTGTCAACTGGGAGGTGCTGGAGAAGAAGGTGGACTCCCCACCATGGGACAGGGAGCCCCGGCAGCCGGAGACACCACTGGCCCCACCACAGCAGAGATGAGGATGTTTCCAAAGCAAGGCTGAAGCACCTGCCATCCCCAAATAAGGAGAAAAGGGTTATGCATGCTCATGTCTGTAGGTTGCAGGGCCGGGGGGAGGTAAGGTGGCCACATCCTGAGGACAAGGCTGGGTGCCTGGGGACAGCATTGGGCTGCTTGCGGTAGGAGGAGGTTGGGGAGCGTATGCAGGGAGGAGAGAGGGGCATGGGTCATTCGCTCATGGTGGGGCTGGGGCCACGTGCTCCCTGGCAATCCAGGCAGCAGCAGCAGCTTGCTTTGGGGCAGGCTGAGGAAGGTCTCCAGCATGCAAAGGCCCTTGGTCTGTCTAACTGGCTTGGGAAAAGCCCTCTGGTTAGAGAGCAGGGTTAGGTGATGCAATTCCCTCTGTGAGCACCTTGACTGGAGGGAAGCTGAGGGTGCTTGCTAGGGGAAAGCAAAGCTGAGCAGGCAGCTCTCTGCCAAGCAGCTCCCACATTCAGGCTCAAGCAGTAACTCCCCTCTTGGTGTACTAGGCTGTTGGTCCCAGCCCTGCTTTCTGGAGAGACTCTGCTCACCCAGCCCTCCCAGGCTCCAGGTCACAGCAGCATGCCTGGAACGGTGGCGTCATGGTTTTAAATAACATGCGGATGATCTCAGCTGTTGGGCATAGATGGGAAACGGGTGGGCTCTCTGCTCTGTAATTTAAAAGCTGGCTTTTGTTTGGCCGTGACTACATCACCACCAGCTGGGAGCACCACAGCCTGTGTGGCTGTTTCTGGGTCAGCAGTTTTTGGTCCTTGCTGTGCATCTCCCTGGGGACACTTGTCCCGCTCTGCGGGGTCTGAGGTACGTGAGTCTCCTGCCTGCTGGCAGACTTCCCCAACACAAGGGCACGTGTCCCACACTGGGAAGCACTCTGGGCTCTGCAAGCAGTTGAAAACATTTGGTTCAGTGGGGAAATGCCCCTGGGTCACACATCGATGTGTTTTTACATCAAGGGTCTGCCCAAGTCAAGCAGGTTCTTGTCCCTTTTGCTCAGTGCCCTGCTTTCCCCCTGGGCACCACTTGCTTTTAAGCCTCCCCACCCCTCCAAATCCCCAGCCCGCAAGCCCTGCAGAGAGGAGGAGGACAGCTGAGCTACCTGTTCCTCTGCTTGCCTGCTCACCTCTGCAGCTTGGGATGCTGCTGTTCCAGCCCAGCCATGCTGGCTAATGAGCTACTCCCTCACGCTGTCTCTGAAACACCTCAGGGGATGGGGGGGCGGGAGGGAGGGAGGGAAGGACATGGTCCTGGTCATAGAAAGGTTTGCGAGAGCACCACTGTGGTGGGGAAGAGCCCAGGGAGCTGTGCAGTCAGCAGGAAGGGCCTGTGTCCCCACATCTGAGTGCGGGGGAAAGTCTTCTGACTGACTGAACTGCTGTCAGCTCTGAAATTGGGGAGTGTGTGTGTGTGTGTCTGTCCGTTCTGGGTCTAGTTCCCCTCTGCTAGCATTCGACATGGAAATAATCCTGATTCATTCTGGAATAATAGGATGAAATGGTGCAAAGGAAAATTTTACACTGAAGATTAAGATAAATTACCCAGAGCAAAGTCAGCAAAGAGGAGGGTGTGTTGGGGGAGGCGGGGAGGAGGGGGCAAACTCCAACACTGCGGTCACTCTGAGGCCCAGACATCGCAGGGGAACGTGTAGCACTGGGAACACTGTGCTGCTGGCTGAGGAGCACTGGCTGAATTAAAAGAGGTGGGTGATGACCACCTCACGGCCTCCGCGGTTTTACTAGCGCTTAAACGCGGGGCTCCCAAAATCTCACCCCCACTCCTTGCCCCCTTAACCCTGCTGGCAGCCAGAAGGGGGGAAGCAGCCGGCGTGACCCCCGCAGTTCTTGGGCCGGGATCCCGGAGGGTTTCTGACAGTCTGGCACCATCTGCTGGGGTTTCACGGGAAATAAAGCGGGTTTGGGGAGGTGGCTGTGCCCCAGGACAGCGGTGTGAGGCACGGGCAGCAGCAGGGCCCGGAGGCTTGTCTCTCTGCTGGCCTTCCCCGCTGCCCTGGGGAGGCAGACATCACCTCCTCCTCCTCCTCCTGGTCGCCGCTTTGCAGCCAGTGTGAACTTGGCCTGAACTTGGCGGCACGGTGGCAAAGGTGACTGGCTCAAGGCCAGCTTCTGGCTCAGGCCCACCCAGTGACCTGTCACTGGTTAGCCTGGTTTAGCAAAGGGGCTCGGGCCTGGCAACATGCAGCCCTTTTGCCTTGAAGAAGGATGCCTGCCTTTTTTGGGCATGGCAAGGTCAGCTTTCTTGCTACGGAGTTTCCATTGTATTCCCCGGTCTCCTGTTCCTCCTTGTCAAAAAGCTGGTGGTTGCTCCTGTCCCAGTGTCTAGGTTGCTGCCCAAGCACTCTTCATGTGTGCTCCAAGGCTGTGCTAGCCGGGGGAAAGCATCCAAGAGCCACTGGGATGAGGGTCCTGGCACAGATGAGCCCCCGTTGGAGTGTGCTGTGCTTGCACTGCTCCTTCGGAGAGGGCTGAGAAGGAGCAGCATCAAGGCAAGTGTGCTTCTAGGCCCCTTGTTAGGCAGTTTGGTGGGGCCAGTCCCCTGCTGACCACTTGCAGGTGAGAGGAACCCATCCCTGCCTGCTCAATCTGGGTCTGGGCAGGGCTGTGTTTGCAGAAGCCACCGTCACCTCCACTGCCTTTAACCTGAGCAGCTCCCTGTTGCTGCTACGCTGCCCCTCTCTGATTTTGCCCAGGGACCCTAGGTAAAGCTGTGTGCTGTGCCAGCCCGTCTCACCCAAGAAACAGTGATGTCCCAGATTCACTTGTCCTTATTAGGGGTTCCAGAGGAGGAGGCAGGGAGATGGAGAAAGGCAGAAGTCTGCCTCTAGCAAGATGGTCTGCACAAATGGACTTGCTTATAAATGAATTTATAAGTTGAAATTGGCCTATAATGAGAGAGTTACTGAGCAAAAAGGACTGTGCACTGCGAACCACTTAGGAATCTGAGATCTTGGTGAATTACGCAAAGCTGGAGGGGAAATGCCGGGTCCTGTGAGCAAAGGCACTGCAGATTGCTCCATGAGGTGATGGGCAAGCTATGCCTGGTTACACTGCCTACCCCGCAGTCCTTTGTGGGCTCTGGGTGCCTTCCCCAAAAAGCATTCATTCCCCTCCTCTGATAAAACTGCAGGAGCATTGGGCTCTTGAAACTGCTGCTAAATGCCATCGTTAAAAATGGTTTTATTTCAAGGCAGCTTTTACTAGTAACGATTCTAGAGATAGTTCTCTGGAGAAATATGGTAGTTTTGAGGTTTTTCTTTCTAAAAATAAAGCGGTCTCCCAAGCCCACTGCTGTGGTTGGGCTTTGCGCTTACAGGCTCCTGTCGACAGCTTGCTTAATGAATGAAGATGTGAGGGAAGAAAAGCTTTCAATGAGGAGGATGTGTGCAATCCCAGGGCTGGAATGATAAACAAGACGTAAGCAGTGATTAAAAAATACACCGTGGCCCTCTTGCTGCTCACTAACACATGCAGAATCAATTTTACCCTTTGAATTCCTTGAAGCTGGAGAAGTTGTTGATGTGCCTCCACGTGTGTAACCCTTGGAATATCTGTTTGGGAATGCACACATGCAAAATTTCAGGCTTGTCCAAGGTATATACGGCAGTAGGTAGGAGGGAAGTTCAGCCCGCAATCCTCCTTCCCCCAACAGTAACCTGCAAGCTCTCCAGCCCCAACAGTAAGCTCTCCAGAAACCTGCTGCCTCTGATTTTGCCCTCCAACTGCAGCTAACCTCTACCCTAGTGCTGCCTGTCTGAGGTGCAGGGAAATAAGAATTTCTCTCCTTTGAATCTGAAATGATGTCTGGTACCATCCCCAGCTGTGAATGCAAGGTGTTCACGCTGTCCTGACGCTGGTTGGGCCTTGTCTTGGTGCCTACAGCCAGGGAAACAAGGGATGGAGGTGAAGCAAGCTCATCAGGAGGTTCTGTGGTTCCCCTGTGACTCCCCACTGCCTCACTCCATGGCCAATCCATTCTTTGCATAGGGGAAAGCCACACTTCTCTTGAAATCTTGAACAGCTCAGCAAGCTGCTGGTCTTTTCTCAGCGCAGCGTGCCACTGGCCTGGCCAGTAGTGGCCTGATCGCCTTGCCTTTGCAGAGCTGCTGCCTCTCCCACAGTCTGACCTGGCATTTCTCTTCCTGTGCTGGGAGTGTGTTAGCATATTTTCTCTCCTTTCTGCCACATGCAGCTATAAAATACACTCTCAAACAACTGGCTTGGGAGCTTCCAGAGACCACTAAGAGAGAGAAACCACATCTGTACAAAAGAAATCAGCCTCAATATTCAGCTGGCGTTGCTTGAAGCTGAAAGGCTTGCAAACCTCCTCTGCAACAGGGAGGAAAAGTCTAAGGCAACGGGAAGAAATATTGAGCAAGGAATGAGACCCAGGAGATACTGCTATACCATCTCTCCAAGGAGCAGTCCAAGAAGACCCAGCTCAGACCTTATGTACAAGAGGCACCGAGTATTCCCACTCCCCTTAGCTTCCCAGCGCTCCTGGACACCGCTCCTGTAGCTCTGCAGTGCCAGGCTCGTGAGTCGGCAGCAAACCTCCTGGGGTGTCTGCTGGGGCCCATTTCCCCAGGGGTACAGAGTGCAGGCGGAGATCAGCCTTCTAAAGTCATTTTCAAATGAGTTCTCACACCAGAAATGGTTTTCTGATGCTTACAGGATAAAAGGGGACCTGGAGGACATCGGTGTGCGTTGACCCAAAAAACGCGCATCAAAGGGGATGCATCTGGTATCATCTAGAAACCCAATAGAAACGTCTTTGTGGATACAAATCTCCTGTGGATAGACACGAACAACCAAATTTCTCTGGCTACAACCTCTCCTGGGAGTACCTGAGGTAACACTGAGGCGTGATTTTTCCCTAGAAGCACAGCACACCTGCGTTTCCTGCTGAGGTCAATTAGAGCTACGGGAGATTGGAGGCTGGTGAAAAACGACTCCCCTGCTAGTGCCTCGCCTCCCAAAGCAGCAATTCTTTGTCTTCTAGGTTACAGTGAGCACTTACTCCAGAGTCACCGAGAGCTTTTGTCTGGTCCTGCCTCTTCCCCAGGGTAAGGAGGCAGTGAGCTGCCTGGATCCCCTTCTGAAGGAAGACAAAAGGATGGCAGCTAGGTTGTTTGGCCACCTTTCTTTCCCCCCATTCCCTATGTAGTGGCACATCCTAGGGGGCATAGTCCTGTGAGTTGCCAGGGCTTGCTTGCCCTGTGGGCACTTGGCCCTTGCCTCCTTGTTCCTTAGCATCTGCAGACACAACTGGAGGCCCACAGGACAACTCAGTGCAGGAAGCACTGGTCCTGCACTGGTCTTTCCCACTGGTCTTTTTCACAGGAGTTAATGCCCTAGCTTGTTTGGGGGGCTCACTTTCCTCTTAAATAGCTTGACCCTCTGGAGCGCTGCCCATGTCTCTCCTGGCTTTTCTTACGAGGGCTGCCAGCCTTTCTCTGCGAGGCTTGTCTGTGCCATGGCAGGGGAGGAGGGATAGAGGGAGGGATGGAGGTGCTTTGCTGCTGATGTGACTGCTCTCAGGGATACAGCTGGGCATGGCTCTGATCTGCCTCCCACACTGGGATGCAGCAGCACATGGAAAAGCATGGTCCTCCTCCCCATTGTACACCAAGGACCAAGCAACGCCCAGCTTACGCCACATCTTCCTGATCCCCATGCTGGGGTTGCTGTGTTTTTGTCACTGGGGGAGAGCCAGCCAGCTGTTTGCTGTACAACAGTGCCTGGCTGACATCCCAAAGTGTTTTTCTGCTTTCCCTTCCCTCCCAAAAGACAGCTGAGTGAGATTATTTGGCTGAAGGAGGTTTTCCCAGCACGGAGTTCTCTGGTTGCAGCCTTAGAATGGAGTCATCTGTTTGTTAGCAGCGAAAGGCACCACCTTTCCCAGCACTGACACAGCCAACAGCCAGCCTTATGGCATCAGTCTCCCAAATTCCACCAAAATCGAAGAGAGCTCTGGACTGTTGCAGGTTGGAAACTGCCACCTTTCTGCTCAAGGACATGTGCAGAAAAGGGGTCCCCAACATGCCAGAATCAACGTCGGGAGAACTAAACACTCTCAAAGTATTTCTGAGAAGCTCCTGAGCTTGGTGCCATGCAAGGGAAAAGTCTGGAGGACATGTAAGAGGCCTGGGTTTGGCTCAAGTCTTGTATGGAAAGCTGGAGCTGCAGCTGCTGCAGTTAAACATGAGAGATGGGAGAGAATGTCTGTATGGTTTCAGGGCTTTTTAGGCAGGTTTTGTCCTAGTTTATCTGCAAGTTTAGTGACTGCAGGTATGGAAGGGGAGCAAAGCCCATTTCCTGCCCGTACCACACTGGCAGGGGCCACGCTTCTCTGTGCTGGCCCTGTGAAGCATACCCACACCCCTCTTCTTGGGAGGAAGGAGCCCCAGCAAGTCAAGAAAGAACTGCCTGCCCCTGCAAGCTGCCAGTGGTGCACAGTGAGGGTCTTGGCTGGACCTCCTGCAGCTGTACGGGTTGCCAGTAGGAAACTTAACTCGTGAGCTGGCTTGTGTCACCTTGGCATCGCTGCACGGGGGGCTGTGGGGGCTCTAGGGCTTGGTGCCTCCCTCCTACTTTCTTGCTTGCAGTGGCTGGAGGATGATACCAACATGTGGTGAGCTGATGGAACCAGCCATAGGTTAACCAGGTTTCCACATGTGTTTTTCATGCATCACAAATCCTCCCCTTCACCATGCTCTAGCCAGAGCCTTCCCTTCCACAGGTCCATGGAGACCATGGGCAGGTCTCCATCCATCTCGTGTTCACCAGCATGTGACTCAAAGCAGCAGGTTTTTTGCTCTCAAATGCAAATGAAAAGCAGCAAAACGAATAGTAGCAGACACACACCCACCCCCGTGGCTTAGCTCCCCCTTGCAACCCTTCAGCTGATGCATGAGGGGAGGACTTGGTGAGGGATGCTAGGCGTTGTACACTGGCTTGGCCCTGCTGCAGCCTCGCCCTCTGCAGCCTTCCCCTTGCACCAGCACTCTGCAGCTGGCACCCAGAAATGGCCCTAAAAATGGATAAAGGTGTTGGGACAAGAGGCAGGGCCATTTCCAGGGAGAGCATGGTATGGTCAGTCGCACATTGCCAGCTCCCTGTGTCAGCCCCCTCCTGCCCTGAATAACAGTGCCCAGGCAGAAGAAATCAGGAGAGTTTCACCTGCTGGTGGGGTCCTTCCCAAGCTTTTTGTGCCGGGTTTTGGGGCTGTACCTGCTCCTGGCTGGCCAGGGAGACTGTTGATCTCTGGAGATGTGTCCCCTTTTGCTATATCCTGGTGGCCTGGGGACAGCGTTGTGGGGCTGTGGTGCTGCGCAGCCCTGTGCTGCAAGGGCAGCACTTTGTGTTTGCTTCTGGGGTAAAAGCAGGAGAGCAGAGAAAACCCTGAGCTCCTGTGAGATATTGACAGCTCGGGGTTGGGTAGGTGGGACAAGTGAATCCTTACCTCGCCTGGGGGTGCTGGGGGTGGCAGCACCAGCCCCTGACCTCTCCAGCAGCCTCTAATCCATATAAAGGGTGTTTGGGCTTGTAGCCTGACTGGGCTAATGTGTCTGCTAATGGTTCAAAGCTGCATCAGGGGAGGTTTAGGCTGGACATTGGGAAGCATTTCTTTACTGAGAGGGTCGTGAAACCCTGGAACAGGCTTCCTAGAGAGGTGGTCAATGCCCTGCCCTGGACTAGCAACAGACCAGCCCCAAGGCAGCTCCCGATTCAGGGACTGCCTTGCCTGCCAAACTGGAGCAGGGAGTGTGCCCCTGGGAAACGGGGGCTGTGTGGTAGGAGAGCAGTGTTTCCCCACTGGCGGTTGCACTGCATTAGAGCCAGAGAAGGAAAGGTTTGGGGAAGGGGTGGCTGAAGTTAAAGAAGAGCAGGGAGGGCAGCTGGCACTGCTTTTGGATCACTAGTGCTGGGGCTCATCCTCTCTGGGTTTTGTTGAAAGCCACTGTGGCTGCCAAGCGCTCGAGATGTGTGGCTGGGAAGGTGCCTTGCCCGCTCTGGTGGGTCTGAAGTGGGGATGAAGATGCCCAAGGGAGAGAAGGAAAGCTTTAGCTTGTCAGGTGGGTCTGTCCCCCCAAAAAAGAGCAGGTACTCTTTGAATACCACACAACGGGTAGGAGCAGGGTGAGGATGGGAAAGTTTTCTTCCATTTGTTCACCATGTCATAAATATTTCTCCCTGCCCAACAGCTCAGGTAAATCATGAGATCCTCTAAGCAGGCAGAGGACAGGGGAATTTCCTCCTTGTGCTGCTAGATGGGTTTCTTGTCAGCCCCAGGCACTTCCCATACTTCTTGTGTGGCTGTCTCTTCCACACCTCTGTTCTTTTGGAGGAGACCTGAGTGAAGGGTAGGGCTGATCGCAGCAGGCTTTAGGAATGGTAGATACTTTAGTGAGAAGATTCCTTATGCTCTAAGAGATAATCACAGCTAAATAGCAAAAGATGGTTTAGCTCTCCCCAGCTATCCCCAGGGAGAGGTCTAGGAGAGCTGACAGCCTGGGGTGAGAAAGGTGTGGAGAGGAAGAGATGCATTCTGGAGGAAGGAGTGACCTCCCATCTTACATTTGCGTAGCTCTGGCACTAGTGCAGCAGAGCAGCCCTCAGGCCTCAGAGCCCCAAATCCTAAGCTTGTTATTAAGCCCTAATGTACGCAGCACTTCACAAAGATAAGAGGCTGCTCACCCTGTGCTGTCAGGGCTGAGGTTTGGAGGCTCCTGTAGTGCTGCTGCCCAGGGGAGGAGGGTCTCTGTGCTTTTCCTCTGCCCTTGTCCTCTGCTGACCCCCAGCAAGAAACCCTTCCAGCTGTGGTAGAAGGCATTCTTGCAACACTCCTTATCCATGGGGACCAAGATTAAGCTACAGTGCTCCGCGACTCATTTACCACACTTCACCAAACAGCCCTTGGTTGGTAATAATTTTCATTTGCTGCAGTTTTGTGTTTGGAGAATTAATTGCTTTAATAAGGAGCTTAATTAGAAGTGCAAAAGTAGGATAAACAGCAGAAATGTTGGATAAGCACTGAAAAATGCTTCCATAGAAATGCTGCCCCGCCACCCGGGGTGTTGGGGCAGGAGGATCGCTCTGCCATGTCCTACAGTTGGGTTTCACACCCCACTGCCGCTGCTTCGAATGGAAGCCCCCCAGATGAGTGCAGTGGTGTGGTATGGGGTCCCATGCCCAGAGGAGCTCTGGTGAGATGCTCTCTTTGGAAACAACATGCTTTTGCATCCCTCGTGGCAAAACAGCATTTCCAGGGAGCTCCGGCTCCCAGGGGCCTTCCCCGAAAAGTCTCCTTGCACAATCCCAAACCTTGTAACACCCTGGTAGAGCTGTCAGGGCACCAGACCGAAAGCAGGGGCTGCTGCCCTCTCTATGCCAGAACGTAGGGCAGGGAGCTGAGCCAGGGGGAATACACCTTTATCGCCCCTTTCCTCCGGGCTGGTTTCACAGCCTGGACATTCCCACAGTGAAGATGAACATTTCTGACTCCAGCTGAGTGAAAGAGCTTCAAGAATAAGTGAACTCCAAGGCAGAAGTAGCCTATTTCCCCTCCATCCCCCCAAAGCAGCTATTGGCAAGGAAAAAAAAAAAAACCCTCTCAATTTTCAGGGCGACCGAACCCATTTGCAAATGCACGTCAAGTTCAATAAATAGTTTGGGATTACATAATGGAGGGTGGCTTTTTTTCAATCTAAATGTTTTATTTCCACAGTTCCTAAACAAAACATTTTACTTTTTCATTTTGAAATAATGTTCCATTATGAAATATGATATTTTTAAAAAAAAGGCAGCATAAAGCAAACCACAAGCCCTGAAAATTAAATAAATGGCACTGAATTTTTGTGTTAAAAGCAAGGACTTAGCCAGCCCATGGTGTTTATTTTTTTTCCATGGTAGGTATCAGCAAGCAACCTGGAAAATATGCATTTCTGGACAACCTGAAATTATTCTTTTTTTTTTTTCCCCACTACTAACAGGAAGCTCAGGGATCAATTTTCACAGGTCCATTTTCTGAGCAATCTCATCACCACTGTCAAGATGATCTCTCTGCTCTCACTTGTACCCAAACCAGAACATTCCTGAAGTAGTGGTCTAGAGGTGCAGCTCCCTGTCTTGCATCAGCCAAGCCCAAGGGAATCTCTCTGATCTAGGTGAGACATGATCTTTCAAGGTCCCTTCCAACCTCTAATGTGCTGTGATTCTGTGACAGACCTTTCCCCCTCCTCTCCCCCCGGAGCAGCTCCCATTGCAGGTGCCAGTGGTCCCAGGACCAGTGCAGTTGCCTGGCTCTCCTGTAGCACCTGAACTTCGCAGGGCCCTTGTTGATTAATTAAGCCTTGCAATGCTGTGGTGAGGCACGCGTAGTGCACACAGCAATTGCTCTCCCCGCCGCTGAAATCCCCACCTATCACCACGTGCTCTTTTCTCTATTCTTGTTTCTCCTCTTGGCCTCACTTTGGCTTTTCCAGCCATTGCTGCCTGGCTCCTTTCTCCCTCTGTGGGCAAACTGGCTGATGGAGTACCTATCCCATGCAGTCGGACAAATCACTGTGGTCTAAATTATTTGATCCCCTATGCATTGCTTGTTGGCTGGTACTACGGGGTTGTGTCACCGACAGGCAGAGGGAGGTGATGACCCAAGTTATGTTAATTTGTTGTATCCCTTGCAAGCCTGGGGTAGCTCCTGTAGAGAACCACCCAGGGAAAAAGCTCTCTGATGAGACCCAGGGATGAAACCCTCTGATGAACCAGGGAGCTGCCATGCAGCCTCTGATCCAGCAGCCAGCTCATCCCAGATGGAGTGGTTGCAGGGATTTTTGCCTGGATAGCCTGGGGATTTAATTGTAGTGTGCAGACTGTTCTGGTGGGGCACGTGTCACCTAGTATCACAGTGTGCCAGCTCTGCTTTACAGGTGAAGCAGCAGATGAAACTCTTAAAATCATAGAATGTGTTAGGTTGGAAGGGACCTTTAAAGGCCATCTAGTCCAACCCTCCTGCAGTAAGCAGGGACATCTTTAAGGTGCTCAAGGTTGCTCAGAGCTTCATCAAGCCTGACCTTGAATGCCTCCAGGGATGGGGCCTCCACCACCTCTCTGGGCAACCTGTTCCAGTGTCTCACCACCCTCACAGTGAAGAACTTCTTCCTAATGTCGAACCTAAACCTGCCTTGCTCTAATTTAAAACCTTGCCCCTCATCCTATCACAACATGCCCTTGTGAGCAGTCCCTCTTCCCTGGTTTCAGAATGGACAAAAGCCCTCCCCCCTTCCCCTGCATTTCCCTCAGGGGCTCCCTAGCCCGCTGCAAGGGTCTAATCCTTCGCTGTGGAGCACTGCCCACACAGCTGCTTCCCTTGGCACTGGTGGGTGCCTGTACGAGCGTGAATGTCCTGTCCTGGGAATCACGGGTCTGCGACCTCTTCTCTTCACTACCAACACTTAGTCATCAGCTGTCAGAAGACGCCCCCACCCCCCACTCCCCCACCCCCCACCCCCCCCGCATCTTCCCACCCTCTGGCTGTCTGCTTTCCTATTTGTCTCTGCTCTGTGGTCCTCGCAAGCATCCCCTATTTGTGGTCTTCGCTGCTGGTACCCCCACAAGCACCCCCTTGGCCCACCCTGGCACCATCGTGCAAAGCCCGCGGCGGGTTCCTGCAGGCAGAGGAAGCTGTGGGAATGCAAATGCAGCTGCCAAGAGAGGGCGATGAGGCACTGTCAGTGGCGAGGCTGGCTGGGGAACCAGCCCGAGGTGCTCCATGGGCAGCCTCCGCCAACTAGGAGCCGTATGGGCCGGAGCAGCGCAGGAGCGCTCCTGAGCCGCTCCAGTCCATGCAGCCTGTAGTTTTTCCCGTGATTCCCGCTCTGCAGACACAGAGGGATGAGCCTGGGGGGCTTGTTTTTGTGGAGAGCTCAGCACCGCTTCACAGTGGAGGTGGCTGCACGGCCTGGTCGGCTGCTGTGACACCCTACCCATGAGAGGACCCATCCAGGGAACCTGCCCACCTTTCATGTCTGAAAGGATGTGAAAAGACATACTCAGCTTCTCCATACACTTCTCCATACATTTCAGGTGTATTTAGGTGCTCCCTGCATGTGTATGTGGAGTGGGCTGCTCGTGGAGGGGCAGGAACAGTGGCTATCCTCCCGTGCTCCCTGGTTTTCCAGCAAATTCCACAAGTGCTGGAGCAGGGTACAGGGACAGTAGATCCAGTATGCAGGCTGGTGATGGTAGGGCAGGGTGTTCTCCTTGCCTTTCTGTCCTCCAGCCTCAGAGACAGCGGGTGTCCAGGTCCCCTCTGGCCATGAGGCTGGGGAGCAGGTGCCCCAAGCCAGCTCCCTTTCAGTGGTGGCGGGCCTTGCACCAGCTCCGCCTGCACCTTCAACAGGGAGGGAAGGGGCTGTCATGAGCCAAAATGCCCATCCAACCATGGAGCAAAAACAGCCAACTGCTCTTTAACCATCTAGCTGTACAGCGGGGATGAACAGCAATGTTTACAGAAATATATATACTGTTTAAGGTGAAGCCAGGGTCAGCCTGTACCTCAGAGGAGAATCTCAGCTGAAAAGCATTTCATGTTGATTTCTGAAATCTTTAACTGTCTTTCCCTTAAGTGAGATGCTGTATTTGAAAGTGAGCGTTCAAAGCTAGCAAGGGAGACTGCGTTTGGGGAAAATAAGGGGCAGCGTTTGCAACACCAACTCATCCTGCATCCCGCGGAAAGCCACCGAGCTCTGGGGCTCAGCTCTCCTCTGTGGTAAGGGGTGACAGTAATACTGACCTAGAACCTGGGGAAGAATGGTAGAGCAGGCAAACCTCTGGACTCTCTCAATAGAGGGAACCTTATGGCAGTATCATCTCAAATGCCGTAATGAGGAATTTATATTGCAAGTACTGTTCTGGGCTGGATCTTTGGATATAAGCCCTTACTGGCTTGTAAATGGGGATTGACCAGCGGCATATACCCACGGTGGTGCTGTGTCCTCTCTATTTGAGTAACAGCACCTGGATGTACATTAGCCTAATGAAAACTTAGTCCTTTGACTCTTAGCCTGGGTTTCACATTTTGGAGGCTATGGGTGCCTGTGGGACAGAGGGAGAAAAGCGTGAGCTGCATCAATGCAACGAGGAAGGAGTCAAAACCCAAGGCAGCTGTACTTGTTGCAAGGAAAATGGATGGAGGCTGTGGAAAGCAATCACTGTTAGGAGCAAGGGAGTGATGACATCCAATCAGGAGACAAGGAAAGAGTACATTTCAGAGCAGTAATTGGTGTTAGCTTCCTGTTAACCGGACTAATAACTATATCCTGGAGTAATGGCCGAGTTCATTTAGACACAGATACAATTATTGCATTGTGTGCAACAAGCGCCCTCAATTTGCTGTGCAGTATCGAGCTGGAGTCGGCTGCCTTGCGGGCTCCGGTTTCCAGAGGCTGGGCTGCTGACAAAGTGCCCTCTCGCGCTCACACGCCATCACTCACCGGGCGCTCGCACACACCGCTCTGTCCTCTGACACAATCAGGGTCTTCGCTGCTGGGTGCCCAGCACCATCGCTTTTAGAACATTCTCTGGCTTCCTGGGAGCAGCCTGGGGTGTCGCGTTGTGGACTCGAAGCTGTCTGTATGGGGGGGGAGGGGCTGGGAATTGAAGTCTGTTTGTCCAGTCCCTGGCCCCAGTTTGGGACTGGGGCTGTCGGGCTCTAAGACAAGTGTGTTTCGGCTGGAGAGTGATGGGAAGCATGACACAGGGCACCCCTCAGCCATTGGAAACCTTCTCATTAACCTCAGCAGCCTCCATGTTGCCTCTGTGAGACACAACAGAAGCCCTTGGGAGTAATAAGGCTGACACACCCCAAGCTTAAATTTGGACAAGCCTTTTAATACCCAGCTGAAGAGATTACAGGAATGACCTACTTGTTTACGGGTGGTGGATCTGGGAAACGTGCAGAAGGCTTTGCTCCTTAGGGGAAGAGGTCTGCAGGGTGGAGTTGCCCCACCAGTGCCAGAGCTGCAGCCAAGCATGCAGATTAGATGGTGTCTCCAAGGAGCTGGGCTCCTGCATGTGTTTGGAAATTCCCCACACTGTTCCTAATTCTTACCTGCAAGATGCTTTGTGTTGTGAGGCAGGGGCAGCCAATCCTGGCCTCTAAAGCCACTAGTGGTTTGCAAGCAGTTCAGGCTCATCTGCAAAGCCCCACGAGTCGCTCCACAAGCCCCGGCACGTTCTGTGAGTGTTGAGGCACTGCCACCCTGTAATCTGGGATCCCTCACTCCTGCATTAATTGTAAGTGGCATTAATTGTAAGTGTTTTGGACACATGCAGTATCCTCTGTGTTCTGCTGTGCAGTAACTTCTGTGTGTCTTGACCCACAGACCCAAGATGCTCATGTTCTGGGTGATTGGATTCCTGCCTACCACATGGCTCCTTGGGAGACAGGGAAGTGCAACCTGGTACACAGGCAGCTTTCTTAAGAGAAGAGGTTGTCCCGTCCTCAGCTCTCTAAAAGTACAAAGGCCTCAGGAGGCATTGTTATTACCCATGGACTTAGCCCCATTCAGGTTTTGGGCATTTCCTAAAATGCAGTCAAATGAAGGAGCCAGAAGATGTGTTATAACTTGATAAATCAGGTAACTCAGGTTTTCTGTGCAGCATGTTGCCTTTCCCACAGCAATCCAGACTGGAAGATGCTCAGATGACTGGAGCAGGCTGCCCAGCTGTGCAGCAGGAGATGCCCTGATGTTTGTTTCCTCAGGCCGTCCTCTGAGAGCCTTAAATACCCAGAGCCTCTCTGATGAGTAGAGCGTTTTCCCTCTACGTTCGCTGTTTGCTGAACTGCTCCAAAGCACCCAGCTTTGTGTGGCTATTGCATCAGCTCTCAAACTTCTCACAGCCTTATGACCTTAAGGAGGATGGAGACGTGTGGCTGGGACCCATCTGAAGACATAAGCATTTGTCTTGGTGAGGAAGGAAGGTGAGTGAGAACCCTTCGTGCTGTCACTCACCAAAGCACGTGACCATCTGCACAGTTATACTGACTGACTCGGTCCTGGTGTGACCCTTGTGGTGTCCTCATTTAGGGCCACCTGATACCAAATTCCTCTGATCCCTTTGCCTGCTAGGGAGAGACCCTGGGCTGTCCTGCGTGGGCAGGTGGGACAAGCCTGATGGGGCATAGGTGGCACCTACAAAGGTTCCTCTACTCTTGCTGCTCCTCTTGTGCCCCAGCTGGTGCTCAGGAGGCAGGCAAGCGGCGTGGGCAAGCCACAGCCTGGGTCCCGGGGTCAGAGCAGTGCAGGTGCAGCCACAGAGTCCTTGAACAAGGAGGGAAAAAAGTAAAATGTGTTGTTATAAATCTACAACCTGGTCTTAATAGCTCTGGGCTGCGGGTGCGTAGATTAAATTTCAGCCCTATATTTCACCGGAGTCACACATGTGACTTGTCAAGGCGCTGTGAGCCAGCAGCCCCCCGATGCTGCGCTCGGCGTCTGGCAGCTGGGCTAACCAGAGCAGGGAAATAAAGCACAACAGCGTGTGGGCTGAGGAGCGGGAGGATTTCTGAGCGGTGAGATCACGGCCGCAAAGCAGCGTCTTGGGGAGCTGGTGGAAGCGCCTCCACGATTGGGTCATTCAAAAAAAAAAAAGCCTTGGACAAACGTTAGATGGTGTGTGTTAGGGGTGAGAACCGTGGCAGTTCTGTCAAAGGATGGCAGAAGGCCACGTGTGCTGCTTCCAGCAACTTTGCTCCTCTGAGTGCTCTTTTCTTTGGAGAGTTTGTAGGAGGTTGGGTTCATTATCGCTTGGTTTGGGAAGGGGAGGTTTCTTTAGTCGTTAATCCTATAGAAAATGAGAGGTCTCCATTCTGAAGTTTTAGCTTGTGGGCTCTCTCGTGGAGGCGAGAGGGGCTGGGAGAAGGTCCCAGGCACCCTGTACAGATAATCTACCACCACACAGGGTAAGACACGCTCCGTGCTAGCTGTACGGAGGGATGCCTCGCCACAGCCGTCAGATGAAGGGAAGGGAAGAGGTAAAAGGGAACAGACCAGATACCCATCAGCTGGTGCGTGACACAAGAGTGGGTACCACCTTGCTGGATGCTGCTCTGCAGTGGCTTCCTTTCCAGCTTTTAAGTCTCTTCCACATGTGGCCGTATGGGAAAACTGCAGCTCAGCAGTGGGGATGTTCTCTGCATCTGTGCATGGCGGACAAGGGAATCAATGGCCCAGTGGTTAGCATTTTCCAGGCTTGTTCCCCTGCAATACCCTCCCCCACCACATCAACCTTTACCCTTCCTTTGTGCCCCTGTTTCTCAGATAGTCCCAGTCCATGCCTGGTGTCACCAGCTGGTCTCAGCTCAGCCAGGAGAAGTAAGCAGCACACGTTTGGCCAGCACGCAGAGGCAGCCCGTACCTTAGCACTGGAAAGGAAGGGTCTTCCTTTCCAGCCATAGCTTCCTTTGGTCCACAGCCTGTTCCCAATGGCAGCAAGCCCCTAGAATTTTGGGCACCCTGCCGCAGCAGCTGTCTCTTTCCAAGCCCAGCAGCCCCAGACCCTGTATGTCTGCTTGTACCTTGCAAGACCTCTATTGGAGCTGGTAGCTGGTCAGGACGCATAGGGTGAGTGCAATCTTGGCCACTTCTTTCAGAGAAACGCCTTTTCCTCCCACTGAATCCAGAGGTATCATCCTTGGCAAGTGCCTGGGAGCTGCCTGTGGGGACACAGCAGAGCAGAGGAAAGCACCCCTCATCCCCAACAGCCTGTCTGGGTGCACGTGTTAGGGGGAGCTCAGTCTTTGGTATAAAATGACAAGCTGGTAATAAATATTCAACTTATTTAGACTTGCAAATACCAGGGGAAGGAAACCAGTAAACAAAAGAGGCCGCAATCAGCATCCTGGCTAAAAATCAGGAATGCTGAACTGCAGTGATGGATACGGGAGGAACAGAAGGCAGCGAGTAGCCAGCCGGGCCTGCACGCTAGCAATTAAACCAAATTCAAGCCCCAGAAAGCAAAAATTTGAAAGGAAGCTGCTTAAGTTTGGCTCTTCTTAATGAGAGACAAATACACTAGAAAATATTGCCGGCTAACAGTATTCATAAGCTGCTCCCAAGATGTTTTGATTAAACCGCTGTTGTCTTTCTAGTGTACTAATGGTTTTTAATCTCTCTTGATGCCTTGGGGCGAAGGGGTCTACTGATTCACAGCAGCTTGGTGAGCTGAAACTTGTCCCTGGTGAATGCATCTCTCATGCCAGAATCACGGGTTTTAATTTTTAAAAATGTGAGTTTTTTAGCAAAGGGAGAACCCTCAGCATGTGAGCGGGGTGTAACTGCTGTGATGCCGCGTGCCGGAATATGAAGGCAGCTCCTCTGGGAGAGGGGCACGTACTTCTCCTTCTCCTTGGGGTATGCTGAATTACAGTGTGGGCACTGTTTCACTGCTGGACAAAAGCTAACTGCACCATCCTGCCTGGCTGATACGGAGGAGCAGGGGAGGAACAAGGTGCCCTGTCTCCTGCTGCTCCCTTGCTGACCTGCCAGAAGTGGGCACAGCCCCATGGAGGTTGCACAAGGCAGCTAGCAAGGGAAAGTCGAGCCCCGTCTCAGGGGAGGGGTGTGGGGGGCTCCACACCTCTCTGTCTGCCACAGGGAGGGATACTGGGGTGGTGGGTGATGCTGGTGGACTGCAGCTACCCCTTCCCTCATGCAAGGTGTCTCCTAAATAAAGGGTGTCCTCCGGTTCACCAAAGCATCAGGGGCAGAGGCACCACACTGGGAATGTGGGGACGTGGTTGCAGCTGTGTCACACCCCGTGTCACTGTGGGGGCGAACTGTGGATGTTCAGTACAGAGGCTTTGTGCCAATCCCTCCCCTTCACGCTGCCCTTCTTGCTGGTGGTTATGGGATGGACCTGAGCTTTAACGAGGCTTCTCGTGTCTTGGAAGTTTGGCTTCATGTTCCCTGTGGACATCATCTGTTTGTGCAACTCGGCTGTTCTGACTGATGCAGTGTTTAGTTAGGAGATGGGACGCGAGAGGACTGATTTCTGGTGTTTGGTGGCCCTCGCGCTGCACAAGACCGCTCAGGTGACGGCAGCAAGTTGGGTTTGATTCCTCAGGAATCAGTCTCCTCAGGCTGGGAAAGCAATCCCTTTGGTGCCCTAAAGCCATGCTCTGGGCTTAAACCAAATGCGAACCTCACTTACCTGTATCCCAGCGAGTGGTGTCTTTTCAGTGCTCAGCCTACTACAGGGATGTCTGTACCTCCCTCTCTCCTCTCTTTTACAGTCCCCCCACCCCTCTTGGTTTTACATTTAAGCAGGCTTGGCCAGCCCCCCTGCCATGTTGCTCTGCTCAGGGTGGGTAGCCAGTGACCCCTCTTTCTGAGCTCATCCCAAAGCCCATGGCTAGTTCACCATTTCCCCTCCATGCAACCTTCTGTCTCCTCTGTTCCTTCCCTCAGCCTCGTGTTAGTGGCTTTTACAGCAAAGCACCAGGCTGGGCTGGGAAGGGAGGGGAAGCTGTACTGTCAGCAGGTACGAGGGGAAAGCTCTGCCTGCTAAGGTCTGCCTGGCAGGGGCTTGCACAGCACGCAGCGTGGGCTCGCTTCCCGCCTCCTGTCTGGGCTGGGCACCAGGGAGCATCCCTGATGAGAGAAGACAGCCCCTTCGTCCTCTGGGTACAGCAGCGGCTTGTTGCTTGCGGAGAGCGAAAACATATTAAAGTAGGAAACTGCTGCACTAGTCATTTTCCAATTCCCCACTCGGAGAACTGGCTTCCCTGGAAAATAGGTCACTTACATAAAAAGCACCTTATTATCGCACCACAGCGGCAAAGGGAAGAGATGGCTCGAGAGACACTTTCATTTTGAGCCCCCGTTCTTGGGTACTTAGATATTTCTGGAAAATTGACCCTTTGGGCGGCAATTTTTCATGCTGGTTTTCAACCCGTAAGGTGAATTTCAGGGTCTCGTTCCCTCCACCAAGCTAGACGAAGCTGGGGAAGAAAATGTTTTACATTTTAACCCTTGGGAGGGTGGTGCGTCCAAACTCACTGCTTCCTATGGGGCTTGGGGTGAGTCATCATCCCTGATTTTTTTATCAGTCTTGAGGAAGACTCACAGAGACGAGTAGCCTTGTGTCCCCCCCATCCCCTCCTGCAGTAACTCCCTGCCACCCACCCTCCCCAGATATTAATTTGCTTTCCTCCTCCAACTTGTAGTTGTGCTTAGTCCTTCCCAGGATGGGAAACGGTCAGCGAAGGGCAACTGGAAGAGGAGGGATAAGGAGAAGAGTTCGGGCTGAACCTAGGGGCACTTGCAATGTGGGAGGGGGAAAAGGGACTGTAGGGACCTGCCCTTGTGAGGAAGGGAGAAGGCACTGGAGAAGAGAGAGGGGAAACGGGTGGGTGGAACAAAAGGAGGGACTGTGTTTGGCCTTGGAGTCCGGTCTTCTCCAGAGGTAAGGGGACATCTCTGACAAATGGCTTTGGTTTGGCTCACTTCAAAGCAGAGACATTAGTAAAATGCTCAGCTCTCCTCTGGGAAAAAAATAAGAAAGAAGTCCTGGTTTTGGGGAACAGGCTGACTGAGAGACTCCAGAAGGCGATACCCACCTCCTTGGTCCAGGGCTGGGTTGTATCTTCTGCCTTCATTTCAATGGAGATTCAAGTGCTGTAAACCTGACAAGAGAAGGCGTGGAGGGTTTCCTCAGCCCCTCCATTCTAATGTTGCTGACGCCAGCCTTGGCCAGCATCCACATCCCCCCCTATGCTGTGCCGGCTGTGGAAGAAGGCACCATCCTGTCAGACTTGTACTTAGCTAGGCAGGTGGAGAGGGTCCGGGGTGTGAGGGAGCCCCCACAAGAGAAGAGTGAGGGAAGTGGAAGGAGCAGGATGGAAGCAGAAGGGAAGATGGAGGATGCATTAATGTGGGCAGACGGGATGAGAGGGCTGAGGGCAACGGCACAGCAAGAAGCCTGTGGAGAGTCTTGGAAGGCAGGGAGGGCAGATGGAGGCTGGGAACCAGAGAGCAGGTTACCGGCCTCCTGCCCTTACCGGTGCAGCTGCCCCATCCTGAGGAGGAGTTTGCTGCCCTGGCATGCCATGGACAGCATGGCTCCCACGCGGTGGGGGGGCATCCCTGACACCAACACCGCTGTGAGGCGGGGGAAGGAGGCCTGGTGTCTTGGCACAGAGGAGGTGCTTCCAAAAAAAATTAGCAATTACCTCCGCAGCAGTGGCAGCCAGTGAGCAGGAGTAATTTACATAGTAAGAGCTGGGAGATAGATGGCTCTTTAAACCAGATCTGTCATTCCTAGCTCTCTCCCCATCTCTGATGCTTTGATGTTCCTCTTTGAAGAGCTCTCCTCGCTTCCTATTCCTCGCTCCCTTGGTGCCGCTCCAGCTCTCCACATGCCTTTCTCTGTCTTTCTGTGTGCCTTTGCTGCTGCCCTGGTACGCCTGCGTCTCGGCAGGAAGGGCACGGAGCGAGTGGCAGCTGGCACCCTGAAATCCAGTGCTGGCAGGGGGCTGTGGGGCGGGAAAGTCAGCCTTGGCAGGCACCAAGGCATTAAGGCATTTGTTCAGCATGAGATCTAATGCACCACCAAGGAAGACAGTGTGAAACAATAACAGCAGTAATGCCAAGCAGCTTTCAATCACTGCCTTGGCATCTGATGGGGGATCCAAGTGTTCAACTAAAAGGTACATGAAGATGGACGTGAGTGGGGGATGGAGCTCAGGAGGTCCTGGTTCTCCAACCCTTCAAGGGCACTGTGGGCTTCCCAGAATTTTAGTGTATATGGCATCTCTCAATCCACCTGTGTCCCCCTGGTGGGTTCAAGTCCCTGGAAAGGAAAGGGAAGGGAAGGAAGGAAGGAAGAATAGACTCATGTTGTTGAAATTTTAGGAGGGCTGGACAGTTGGTGAAACAGGTCAGAGGCTCTTCTGAGAGGCAGCAGACATCAAGAAATCCACCACAGCAAGGACCAGATCAGAAGACCCTGTCTGCGAATGGGGCATAGAGGAACCCCCCAGAGAGGGGCAAATGTGTTAGAAGAGGTAAGTTTTGGGGCAGCCTTGTAAATGTCAAACTAGAGCCTAATTATTTAAAAATCCCTTCACAAGCTGGAGAAGCTAAAAAACAGTTTAAAAAGTTAAAAAAAAAAAAAAAGGCCTCTCACACCAGAATTAGTGCCTGGTCAGGTTCTTATTTAGGGATGAAAGCTGAAGGAGGTAACAGCAGCACTTTGGTTTCACCACTTACTTTGGTGAAGGGGTAAAGGGGCCTCAGTGTAAGTCTTTTCAGGTAGAGGAGATCCCTTGTTGTGTGAACTTTGTAGCCCAGTTGTGTGTTACATCTCGGGATCACCCAAGGGGTAAAGCTGGAGAGCAAGCAACTATCACAGAAGCAGGGGCACATACAAATGTCCTCCTGCTGGAATTCTCACATGTAAGATAAAATAAAATAAAAAATATTGTGGTGTATGCCCTATACATGCAGAAATCCTAGTTCTGCCTACCCCTTTTAGAGGTGTTTGGGTCTATGTTGCCTTTGAGAGTTGCACTTGAATTTGGGCTCAAGGTCCCAGGGCCAAGAGGTGTGAAGCAGATGTTTTGACCACAGGGACTAAGCAAGAGTTTCTATTTCTAGTGTCGATCAGACAGTGCCAATCCAGCCCAAATACCCACCTGCCTAGGAGAGCAGGTGTCTCTCTGCATCCCTATCAAGAGCCTCAGTCTTTTTTTGGCATGACATCACACACTGCCAAAACTGGGCTCTGTCTTTCCAGGGCCACTTCGAAGCGCACTAAAGATCCAAGTTTATTACATTCCTGAGAGAGGACAGAGAACTGCTTGGTAGCTCTCAAAAAATAAATGCATCCCTTGCAGATGAATTGCCCTGAACTGGAGACTGCCTTTGGAAACACTGGGCAGCACCAGGAAATGTTGCTGTGAACAGCCTGTAGTTCATAAGCAAGGATATCACCCCTACGCAGGGGACTCGGGGGACAGATCCCCTGTGGCAAACAGAGCCAGGTGGAGGCAGTCCGTGTCTCATTTCCTTCCCCAGACACACTTGCAGGTAGGCTTTTGTCTGTGCTCTCTGATGCAAGCATCTGGATTGGTTTCAGTGGGTTCTCCAGCTTGGAGGGATGAAGCCCCAGCTGCACTCCGGATGCTCTGGCTGCCTTCCCCAGCGTTAGCCATGCTGCAGGGTGCCATCGCTATTTCTGAGACCGGGGTTTGCGTAGTTGGCTGGCTAAGCTGTGATTGCAAGTGCAGCACAAGGGCTGCTTCCCCTCCCACATCTTTCTTCTGGCATGAAAAAGTGCTGCTTGACCACAGGTGGTGAGGCGCGGTACGGTCTGTCCACGTGTGGAGGCCAGATACTGTGGTGGCTTCTGGAGGTGGGTGAGGAGCACGGGCACTAACAGTCAGCAGGCTTTGTGTTCTCTGGGTTTCCTTTTCCTTTTCTAAGTAAGGACTGTTGTGAGAAAAGGTGGTTGTTTAAGCATGTGGCTGTCCTCGTTAGCAAGGAAACCTGCCATGCTCTGAGACTGCTTTAATCCAAAATCATGCCAGTTTTCACCTGTGAGTTAAGGGCCCTCTGTCTGCTGCTGGCACTGCAGATTGACCCCGGCCTGGTACCTGGAGTAACCTCCTCTCCAGCAGTGTGGGTACCCTGGTACTTCTCCAGCAGTGTGGGCATCCCACAGCAGAGCAGCCAGTAGCAGGGGAAGCAGCTCTTGGTTTACCTCACACGAGCCGGTAGCCTCAGGAACTTGATTTTCTCTGCTGCAGTGCTGGGGCATGAGGAGGGCAGAACCAGGCCTTGTGGTTTCACCCTGGAGAACAAAGGCAAGCTGCAGCATCAATAATACAGCATCTCCTATTCTTACTGTGACGCCTCAGGGCCACATGAATTCATCTAGAGCAGGTTTGTGTTAGGAGTCATGCTTCGGGGGAGGTTCATGGGGACACCCTACCTCACAAATGACTCTGCAGTGGCCTGGTGAGGGTCTCCCAGGTGAGGGGCTTGTGGCACTATGTCCAACGAGCTTGCAGCACTAGGAGGGATCTACAACACTGCTTCCTTCTTGCTTGTCTTCTGTTTTTGCTGTGGGTCGCTCTCTCTTCCCTCGGGGGTTGCAGAAGACTGGGAAGTCGTGCCCTTGGTGGGAAATGAACCTCTGTGTCCCGGAGCCCTAGTACTACCGTGAAGCAGAAGGCTAGTCCCTTCCTGACGTGTGCCCAATGCTTCACGTGCCCACAGTCACCTGAGGTTAAAGAAAGGAGATGGCTTTCTCTAAACAGGTTGGTGAAGGAAGAGGATCATCCTTCCTCTTGTGAGTATTAGTGAATAAACGTACCGTGAGCACTGCCAAGTAAATCTACAGTTTTTAGAAAAACGAGCACTCAGACATTGTCACCTCACTTTAATCTCCTCTTGCCTTTAGTGATTATTTTATCCTTGGCCATTGCAGACTATCTGACTAGCAATAAGTACGGCTTACTCCACTGTTCGGGCTCAACATTAACTGTTAATGATGTAAAGCTGTATTAAGCCTGAGCTACTCCGAACATCTCATTCGAAACACCCCTTCAATGCCATGGAACAAATTTCTCTGTAACAAATGTTGGTCAGCAGACTCATGCCTGCTTTGTCTTGCTGGTTTTGTCTGGAAAAGACATTTTTGAGCTGAAAACTGTAGCAGTGTTTGTGTTGCAGGAACAGAAGATGCCTGAGCTGCACAGTGACCTTCACTACACAAAGTGTTTTCACAAAGCTTACCTTCAGAGGTCATCCTGCATTTTCAGCGAGGAGAGAGGGCCAGGACCCCAGTTGACATAAATCAATGCACACTGCCTGAGAAGGGCTTGAATTCTTCAGCTGAGAATTTGCTGAATAGTTTTTCATAGAAGTCTATGAAATCAAAAGCAGCACAGAGAGGGGAAGCAAGGAGCATCCATTCCCTAGCTGTTGTCCTATAAGGATAAAGGGACACCAGCCAAAGCTGGCTGGATGTTCAAAGCTACAGGGAGCAATTCCTAATACAAGATGCAATTAACCTACAGAACTCCTTGCTACAGTATGCTACGAGCTTATGTTTACATGGTTCAAAAAGCGTTTGGACAAACTCATGGAAATAAACTCCTAGGGCTGTTAAATGCAACAGAAAACATGGCTTCTTGCTCAGACAGCCTTTGCTGCAGGGTATAAGAGGCCAGGGAGGAATACATTAGGAGGGGTATCTTGGGCTAGCTAGAGCACAGGAAAGTTATAGCAAAACCACTGTAGGCTTTTTAGTGTGGGGGAGAAAGTGTCATAGGAGAAGAATAACCTTCCTGATCTTCCAAATTTTAGGATGGTTTTAAGGAAACAGTGTCGCTGTACAACTAAAGCAGCCAGAAATTTCTCTCCCACTCCCTGAGATGGATTGCTCAGGCAAAGACCAGCCATGTTATCAGAGGCTAGTCCATCACCACAGACCTGGGAGTGCATCCCAAGCCACAGCAAAGATTTATTAGAAATCTAATCATAGAATGCTTTGGGTTGGAAGGGACCTCAAAGGTCATCTAGTTCCACCTCTCTTTCAGGCTTGCTGAGAAGGAGATGAGGTTCAAGCCATGTGGACTCCCCCACTTCCTTCTGGGAGAGGACAGCAGGGGAGAGTTGTTGCTACAACAGTGGAGGAGAGAGGTAGAGGAAGGTGAGTGCAATGGCAAGGCAAGTTCCTTCTAGGCAGGGACTGCAAAAGGGAGTGAGCCGCTGGCCTACTGTGCTCTCCTCCTGAGTGGGGTGTTCAGGAATCCCAGTGGGCCAGAAAGCAGCAGCCTGACGTTAAGGGGTGAAGAAGAGGAGCTGTGTGCAAGGACAGGCTCCAGACTTATTGTCACCCTGTCATGAACTATGCTGAAATGAAGCTTCTCCTGGGGCAAAGGAAAGGTGCGAAAACAGAGGTGTTCTCCCTTCCTGAGCAGGTCGGACCACCATATGGTGGTGAGAATTACTGTCACCATAACTAATTCCTTCTTGACATTGCTCTGGCAGATGTCTTGAGGTCTGCAGGGGCAGGGCTGCCTTTTCAGCAGAGGCAAAGAAGTGTAGTAAGAAGTGGCAGGAGGGTTTCCTTCTGTTTTGCAGGCAAGCTGAGCTTGCACGTGAAACCTCCCTTGGAGACTGAAGAAACTCTTCAGTCTGTGGCCCTGCAGGCTTTCTGAGGGACAGGGACTCCCTTTCCCCCCTCCATCACTCCATCCCTGGATTGCACCAAGGCTGCAGAAGTTGACACTTGTGTGTGTGAAGCAACATGTGCCCTGCAGCAAGGACAGTCCTCCAGAGCAGAGAACCTATTTCATGCAAACATGACCTTGGCGTCCAGCAGCCATTTAGTCGCTCTACATTAAAACAACTCTACCTGCAATTAAAATACTGTGAAGTGAGGGTTTTGATCTGCTGGGCCTTAGGATTACTGTTCCAGAGGGACTAGTAAATACGTATGATTTCCCCTCACGCTTTCTTTTGTGTCCCCCTGCAGAGAGGGGCTCTGCATGAGTCTGGAGAAGGGAACAAGAGGTACTTTTTGATAGTTTAACCTTTCTGTTCCTGGTATAGCATAACCACCATCCCCCATCCCTGGATTTCTGCATATTGCCATTTTGTAGTGTAAGGGAGCCAGAGAGGCACACAGGCTGTGACTATAGACATATCTGCCGTGGCTCTGCTGTGTCCTGAGGGCATGTTTGGTAATTGTGTGTTGGTTTGGGACTGGTTTTGGCCCAGACTTGTGGTACAGTTGCCATAGGCCTGGAAATCCTGAGTGCACGTAGCAAACTCACCTCTTTAGGGCGTATTCTGGGGACCAGGAATAGCCTGGCATGTGTGTTGTGATGGCTTCTTCCTGCATGGGGGCATGATCAGCTCTTGCTCTTATTGCCTTTGCCAGCAGGTGCACCTATCAGTGGCTTCTGGCACGCAGGAAATGGTAAGGGATGCTATGGAGCCCTGAGTCTGTCCAAGGTGATACTGCTCACATTCCTGTACAGTGCCAATAGTGAAGTCTTGCCTTGGCTGAGCTACCATTATACAGGATTTTTAAGAAATGGCAGATGAGGTAGATTACTGATGCTTCTGAAAAATGGCCAGTTCTTCAAAAGCGTCCAGCTTTCTAGCTTTTATACAGAGGATTTAACTTTTATGAATTGAATTAGGGATTTTATTTCCCCTTCCCTTCATGTAATTCCTGTTTATTATACAACCTCTCTGTATTGACATAGTATCTTTAGCTCATGCATCATTTATTGCTATCTGAAGAGTTACTGGAAAGTGTCCCTGGGTGAGCTCCAGGGAGGAACGGTTTGCCTCGCTAATGGAGGAAAAGCCTAACTACTTCCTGAATCAATTAACCTGAAAGGCCAGAAGACACGTCCAGGCTGCTCCGAGCACGTGCGCGCGCTGGCATTCGCACACCGCCGTGGTCTCTGCTGTGGGTAGTGGCACGGTACCCACGGACAGGCTCGTTACTCCCCGTGTGGCCCCAGCCGCGCCAACGGCCTGACGGGTGACATTCCCTACTGGGCACCTATGCCTTCCCTCCCTGCATCCCTCCCGCCGCACGGGCACGCGTAGCTCACGGCTCAGCAGCCTGCAGCTGACCCACGGGGGACCTGCGCCCGTTCGCTCGCAGGCAGCCCGGCTTTCAGGCTGGAGCCATAAAAATTCATGCTGTTTGACTCTGGAAGTCCTCAAGGTAGCGGTCACCTCACGCGCGCACGTATCCACATAATGCCTCTTTGTTCCCGCCGGCTGCGCGCAGGGAAAGGCTAACTGCCTGCTGACAGACATCGCTGCCATTGGAGGTAAAGGGGAATTGGGCAGAAGTCGTTACTGCTAATCATTGGCATTCATCCCAGGGTGAGATGGGGGTGTTGGGCTGCAGGGGAGTGCTCCTGAACAGAGCACGCTGCCTGCCACCAAACCACAAGAGCACCCAGTACTGAGCACCGGCAGAGACCAGCACACCTCCACGATTTGGGGAGGAGTGGGGTGGGATGTGGTGCATTTGTACCCTGAAACCCCCCTCTACATCCCGTGGGAGGGGAAACGAGAGCATGGATGCTGCAGTGGAAGGGGTTGAGAGCAGCAAACAGACTGTGGGTGAAGAAGATGCAAGAGACAGAATGGTCTGGTAAGCGGGGTGAAGTACAAAGGAAGGAGGTGGTGTGGGTTTCTACAGTGCAGGTTGTGAACCAGCCTGCAGTAAGGAAGTATGAGCACTGAGGAGAAAGGGAAGAGAAGGGCTGAGCAGAGAAGCAGGTGGGAAAGAAGGTGACACAATCAAGCCAAGACAACACTCCTATCTAGAAAGGGTGAAGACAAGCAGGAATTACTGGTAGGAGCTGGACAGCACACTCTTTCTTCTAGGAGAGTGTCAACACTGTGCCCTTGATGCTGGAGCACCTGGAGACTGGTGAATGAAAGACAGCAAAGGGTTGGCAGCACAGGAAATTCTCAATTCAGGAGGAGGAACATAGCTTGGAAGAAAAGAAAGAGCAGAGCCAGACTAGGCTGGTGGCAGAGAGGGTGTTTAGCAGATGTTCCTTTCACAGAGCTTGCTGTCCTGGTGGGAGAGGGAAAGTGGCAAGGCACTGAGGCTAGCTGGGGATGAGAGTGTGAGGTCCAGGCAGCAGGGAGCAGAAGTGAGAAGAGTAAACGTGGGGTTGTACATCTGTTGGTGTGAAAGCCAAACAAATGAGAACCAGGGCAGGGCAGAGAGTGAGAGGCATCAGAGGGCAGACACGGGCATCAGGGGGACAAGAAGGAAGTTTCCTTATGACTTCACAGCTTTGCCGTTGTACTACAAAGAAAGAAACGTAGGCTGCAACTTGTGTGTAACCTACAGAGGTTAGGGTTTCAGGAGGCAAATCTTTGAGGTACAAGTCAGTCCCTGATGGGTACCTGACACCTCTTCAGAAGACAAGTCTAGGCATCAGCTTTGGGTGCGTCCCAGCCGGGCACAGCCAGCGCATGAGGCTTTGAGAAGGAGAGGGATGGCTGAGACTCCAGCGGGAACATTCCCTGGCACCTCTCTGGCCCTTCAGCTCAAACACCCCCTAGAAAAATCCACATGTGTGTGCCCAGTGAGGAGTAACGTGCTCTGGACCTGGTGTATTGTGTCCCATGACTGCACAGTGGGCCATGGCCAACCATGGAGAGCTCCTGGGGAAGTCCCTCTCCTTTGCCCCTTGTGACAGGAAGAAGATCCCCATCCTCACAGTGGGAGCAGAGAGGATGCTGTGGAAAGCCAGTGAGCCCTGTTTGCAGGCTTGTGCCGCTGACTCTCGGCAGACATGAAAGGAAGCGGAATCACCGTATTATAATTTCAAGCTCCATTAAAGAAACATGGGGATGGGGATAGCAGAGGGAAGGAGAGGGCAGGGAGGGATGAAGAGAAAATTGAACAGAGCAGAGTAGTACTTGAAGGGGAAAGAAATGCTGCTCATGGGCTCAGAAGGGGGAATTGCAAACAGAGATGAGATTAAAAGGGAACCCTTGAGACCGTCTCTTTAAATACAGCAAGATTCACTTACTCCATGCTGAGCCAGGCTTGTTGCATGCTGGAGGCACAGTCCCCACTGAGGTTTGCCAGCTGATGGAGCAGTGGAAACCTGTCTCTCCCCATATACCAGTAAGTTGCCCTCTTCCACCTCTGTTATGTAGGAAGTCCATTGCTGATAAATTTACTGCGGAGTGAGCCTTGTGGGGAGGCTTTTTACTTGACTACTCTTCAGCACTGAGCATTCTAAATGATCTTTTATCTGAGGGCATGAATGCAGCATGGGGTTTCTAGGTGGGGCTCTCTCCTGCAGGGAAGGCTGTGTTCACTTGATGGTCCTGAAGGTAGGGAGGAGACCTACAAGTGAAGGAGGAAAATGCAGAGAGCATTGCCCGTGGCAGCTGATCACAGAAGTTACCTGGCTCTCAAAGCCAAGGGACAGAGGGCATTGAGCAGCTCTGGTGCAGAGACAAGCAAGATGTCCAGCCCCGCTAGGTCCACCCTGACCACTTTGACTGGCTCTGGAGCAGCTGCAGGACACTCACACTGCGAGCGTTAGTCTGACTGCGACTGGGAAGCCATCTGAAAAGTCATTGCCAGGTTCAACCCCTTATCTTCCATTGGTATGATTTCAGCAGATCTTTTAATGGCCAGGTTCAGCATTTGGGTGGGAGGCAGATGCTGAATTGCTTGTTGCTGCAGTTGTCCCACAGGAGCCAGAGACTTCTCTGTTCTGCTCTGCACCCAGCTGAAGTCCGGTCAACTGTGAGGAGTGGTGGTGCTGCTGACTAAATGAAGGCTGTAATGGTGTACAGCTGGAGACACGATGACCCAAATGAGACATGGTCACCAGAGACTCTCTTGTCAACATCTGGAGCACAGTGGTTTTCAGCCTGATGTCTTAGTCAGATTTAACGTGTGTAATGACATTTGCATTACACCAGATCTCCTCACTCCCTCCACTGAGATTTCAGCTCTTCTCCCCATATCCCACACTTTGAATTTTTATGGCCTGACAACTGAAAGAGACTGCATTCCTTGGGACAATGACCAGTTTCCATTTGCTCTAACAAATGCTAATGGAGCTGAATAAATAGCAAGAAGTGGTCATAATGTACCAGGGCAATCGTTACTGCATTTCTGAAGCTGTTGCCTGGCACTGCTCTGTGCCATTAGATGTCTGCCACATTATGCCATAGGAGCTCCTGGGTCTTTGGGGTGTTTGCTTGGTGGAAAAGAGAACAACTGCCAAGCTCTTCTGGCTTCAGCTTTGTCCGTACAACCCACGTGGAGACTCAGGAGGTGGTATGGTGGTTTCACTGTGGCTGCATGCCAGGCGCCCATCAAAGCTGCCCTATCACTCCCCTTTTCAGCTGGACAGATCTGCTGCCAGAGGCTTGCTCCAACGTGGGTCACAGTATCTTCTATGTCTCCACCTCCTCCAGTGTGGGACCTCTCCACAGGCTGCAGGTGGGGTCTCTGATTCCTGTCATCTTCCATGGGCTGCAGGGGAACACCCGCTCCACCACGGGTTTCTCCTTGGGCTGCAGGGGAATCTCTCTCTCCAGCACCTGAGGCGCTTCCTTCCCCCCTTCACTGACCTTGGGGCCTGCACAGTTCCTTACATCTCCTCACTCCCATCTCTGGTGGCAAAAGGCAGCTGCTTGTGGGTTTTTTCTCCTCAATGTGATTCCCAGAGGCGCCGTGATCACCACTGATGGGCTCGGCCTTGGTCAGCAGCAGGTCCGGCCTTGAGCCCAGCTGGTGTTTCCTGAGCCTGGGGAAAGCTTCCAGCTGCTTCTTGCAGAAGCCACCCCTGCAGCCTCCCCCTTCTCCACCAGAACCCCACCACGCAAAACTACAACAGACAGGCAGCAGCCAGAGCAGATCACACTCTCTCTACACTCTTCTCTTTCCCCGTGTCTGTGCTGAGAGATGAGCAGTTTGACTGGAAGCCCATGGACCGACCTGCAAGAGAAAAGCTGTTCCCCACCAGCTGCACCCACCTTCTGCAGTGCCAGGGCAGAGAGGTGCTGCCAGTCCAGGTTTGGTGCTCCTGATAGGCTTTATGATGTGTTTCCTCGGTTTCTGCACTGCCTTTTAATCCTGGGAGTGGTGAGGGAATGGCCAGGATTCTCCATTAATCAGAAATAAAAGCACTCCTGCTTGGCCTCTAAGCCTTTCCTAAGGCTGGTGGATCTCGGGAGGTGCCACGTTGAGCAGTGGGAGTGTTAAGACAGTAGAAAAGACTAAGACCCACTGGGCTAGAGACTCTTTTGTATTCACAGCAGCACTTTTCCAAGGGAGTTTAAACATGCACCTTGTTCCCAGCTGCCAGTGTCTGGCTAAATATTGCCCTGCACCCAGGACAACAGCATCCTAATCCTAATGGAGGCCCCAGGGCGCTATTGTAATGCAAATAATGATAAATAACAGTAATAATAAAACATCACCAGCACTTGTGCCAGCTCCTCAGCAACCCCAATCCAGCCATAGCAAGTTTCATACCGCCCAAGGAGCGTGAGCATTGAGATAGGAGGTGTCAAGGAGGTGACCAATGAGCCAGTTGTCGCTGGGGCCAGCGTGCCTTTCGGCACCGGGCTTGCTGTGCTGGCTCCCAGGGTTGCTCCACATGTACACGGTTGTAATGTGGCCCCGTGATGGGGACCATGTGTGGATGGATGGCCCCGTGCTGCCACCGTGGAGTCTGGGGTAACCATGGGGGGATAACATGCCTCCCAGTACCTGCATACAGGTGAGGGTATGTGGTGTAACTAAGTGCCTGTTTAAAGAGCAGTAGTGCATGCTGACGTAATCTAAATTGACTTTGGGTTAAAATCTTCTATTCTCTTTTTTTTTGAAAGCTAGATCTTCATGAGGGGTGTGAAGGGGGCTGCTGATGTACACCAAGGGCTGGCAGTGGTGGCTATGAAGGGTAGGGGGAAGTGTGGGAGAGCAGAGAGGGCCTCCCCAGTGCTAATATGTAGACTGGAGTCAGCAGGAAACCTGACATGAGAGCTATGGGTGCTGTGAGCCACACCACCCCCCTGGGCTCTTCTTGGGCTTTGGTCAAGCACTCCTACCACTCTGTGAGCCATCTCGCAGGGCTGGTTGCATGGAGGCTTAGCAAAACATCTGGCTGAGATTGTTATCATGCTAGTATCACATGTGGAGACCCACCTCCCAAGTGATTCCCAGGAGTTTATGACTGTTAGTGGAAACACCCTGCTGTGCTGGAGTCCCAGATCCCGATCCTCTGCTCTTCAGGCCCAGCCCTTTACACTGCGCTGATGAGTATACAGAATTAAGTGGTTTCATTTGGTAGCATTTTTATATTCCACTTCTCTCTGTTACTTTTAGCAGTTGCTCTGGCTTGGCTGACAGGGAGAAAGTACTAAGAAATTATGCTTTGGAGTCTCAGTGCCTCCCATAGGAGCATCTGTCCTTGAGAGACAGGGGTAGACTAAGAGAAATTAGCATCCTAAAATTTTGCCCTTTGGCCACCGAAGTCTCCGGTTACAGCTTTAGGGAAGTGGAGCCTTCTCCCATCTGTTCAGTATAGATCAGCAGAAGACCTCAGAAGGGAGCAGACAGGTGTAGGCAATTATTTATAATCAGGCTTCTCCTCCTCCCTTTCCAGTTTGTTACAGCCCCACTTAAAAGGAACATGCAAATCAATGTACTGGGATCCACTGAGCCAGCATCTTGTGCTAGATGTGGTGTACTGTCAGGGACTAGTAGGAAATGCTTGGGAAGGATCATATGGAGGAGGTAAAAGCAGATAGATGTGTCCTCAGGTAAACCTTCCCATTTGTGTGCAATAACCAGTACAAAGGCTTCTTGGGCCAATAGATGTGCCAAGACCCTCTGTTGGAAATGCCACTCACAGGTCCAGTGTTTGTCTGGTGCCTTTGGGTCCATTTGTATTTCAGAACACGAAACCGGACTATTTCTGCAAGGTACAGTAGAATCAGAACCTGAGAAGAAGTTTCCTGACATGGAGTGCCTACAGAGTAAATGAGAGAGGTAAGGGGGGCATCCAGGCAGAGGAGGAGGAGGAAGAAGCTTAAGAGGGCAAGAGAACTGTGCTGGTCAGTGTGATATCACCGCCTACAACTACCTGAAGGGAGGTTGTAGAGAGGTGGGCGATGGTCTCTTCAGCCAGGTGACAGGAGATAGAACAAGGGGAAATGGCATGAAGCTGTGCCAGGGCAGGTTCAGAGTAGATATTAGAAAAGAAATTTTTGCTGAAAGAGTTCTTGGGGCCTGGAACAGGCTGCCCAGTGAGGTGGTTGAGTCACCATCCCTGGATGTGTTTAAAAAAAGGGTAGATGAGGTACTTAGGGATATGATTTAGCTTAGGATTGGAATGGTTGGACTTGATCTTAAAAGGCCTTTTCCAACCTTGTGATTCTTTGATTCTGTGATATGTGGTAGCCTCAGCACAGGAGCAGCCTGGGGCTTGTGAAGTATTTTGTGGCCCTCAGGTGTGCTATAGTAGGGATTTAGGGGAGCAGGAGGGAGCAGTTTTTCAAATGTTTATGGGAAGTCTTCTCCAGTGTGAGGGACAACAAGGCAGAAGGCACCAATGAGCGGGTCTGACATTGTGAGAGATGAGCTGATGGAGGTAGGAGTTAGCATCTCTCTGGTGAAAGAGATGAGACGTGGGAGCTGGGGAGGTGTAGATTCCCTCTTGTCTCAGATACCCGGGGGAGAGGTTTTTGGAAAGTGCGTGGATGTAAGTGTCTTTCCACTCTGGAAAAGAATCGAGTGCTTTGAGGAGTGGGTAGGAGAGAACCAGAAAATGAAACTGCATCTCCTTCCACTGCCACCCAAACCCATCACACCGAAGCCTCCCAGCAAGGGGAAGTGGGCTTCTGCTCTGTTTCGTTGTGCATGATTAAATGGGACCCTTTGAGTTCAGACTAAAAGGATGGGGTGAAAATCATTTAAATTACTAGTAAAAGAGATATTGTGCATGTAGGCTCGAGCAGCCACGTGCCAGGGATGAGGTGCTCGGGTGGTGTGTCAGCAGGTTAAGGCTGGGTGTCTGGGAAGGCAGGGAGAGGCATAAGCTGGAATGCCTCTCCTGAGATTTGGCTGACACCCATTACTGGTGGGAAGACCGTGACCCCAGGGGAGGGGAGCTGCTCAGCCATGGCCTTTTTTGTGGTCCTCTCTTCCCCCAGGCTGGGCAATTCAGTTCTGGGATCTGCCCATCAGTACCATCAGAAGTCGTAAAGTACTGTGACTGGTAAGATGCATCTTGGCCATCTTCCCATTCAAATGGAGAAAAAACATGAAGAAACAAACTATATATAGAGATCTGCTGTTACCAAGATGTCTGGAAACAAGGTGTCCCCCCCACATGCACGCCCTTGCACCAAGCGTGGTAATCGAGAGGGAGGGCTGGGTCTCTTAGAGGCAACAGGGTGAAGGCTTTTAAGTCCCCTCTTTGATGGTATTTCCTCCCTCAGGGCAGCCCCACTTGCCTCGCTCACCTCTACCATGGGCTGAGGCATAGCAGTGTGCCTTTAGGATAAAGCTAAGAGAGGACTGTTAGCCATGGGGACAGTTGGGTGCGGTAGCCTGGGGCTGCCTGGGCACTCACAGGGTGCATGTAACAGAGACCTTGGGTCACTGTGGTCCCTATGGTCCCTGTTTCCTATAAGTGTTTATTTTTTCCCCAGGGGCTAAAGCCCCTCCACTTACAAATAGGTCAGTCTTGTGAGGAATGCAAGTACCCAAAATGCACATTTTATAACATCATTCCTAGAATTTTTGTTCTCTTGTTTACCCTGACCCAGCAATTCAGGCCCCAGATAGGTGTCTCTCCCTTCCCAGGTATCTGCATTGCCCCCCACTCTTTTTTGTTTTTTTTTCCCCTGCCTGGTGAACTGCATTTTTGGGACCCAGTGTCACTTAAGACCTCCTGGACTCAGGTGTGTCCAGGATGCTGCCAGCCCTGGTGAGGGCCCTGGTAGTTGTGGGGGGCCCTGTGATGCCCACGTCACCCTGGTGAGGTCCTGTGCTCCCTTACAAATGCAGAGACAAGCAGGGAACCTTGCAGCCATGGGTCTCCTGTCACACACTGAAGCCAAACTGCCCAGAAGGACAACTTCAGCTGTAGCTTTTCTTTTTCTTCTCTTTTATTTTTTTTTTTGGTCTTTTTCCTTGGTCACACTTCATATAATTTGATGTTGAATACTTAAGACTGGGTTTTTTTGTCTTCAGTTCACCTCACCTGACCTCACGATTTCAGGATAATAGGAGATGATGATGAGGATGATCATGTTCTGCTGTTTTACATTGCCACTTTCCGAGACTCCGCGAGCCCTTTAACAACAGTTACTTGTTAAGGCCTGCAAGCCATCTAAAGTAGGTTAATTTGTTACTCCTGCTCTGGGTATGATGAGGAGTCGTGACTTGTTCAAGTGAGATGGAAAAGAGGGGCAGGACTTGTGGGCCTGAACCGTGGGGCAGGGAAGACCCTGCGCTCTCAGCACGCAGTATGGCTCACGTAGCTACGTGTCCCGAGAAAGGGCTCAGCCTGGAGTATTTGTCGTGAGGGCATGTGGGAGGTTAGGCTAAAGGGTAGAGGAGGGAGGGCCCCTGAGGAGCCAAACAGAAAAGCTACATGTATAATGGCAGATAACAAGCTCCCAGATTTTATCAACCAGAGATTTGTATCGACTGCTGTGAAAAGGATGGTGCTGAAGTAAGTATATGGGTTAGAGATGAGGATGGTGAGTAGGAAGCTGGATGAGCTACCGGGGCTCCTGCTTTGGGGGGCAAAATACTCCATTCCTAAAATGAATGAGGTGTTTCTGTCACTGGCCTGGCCGCTGCTCCAGCACAGCAGAGCTCTTGTCAGCTCTGGGGCTACGAACCCTTGGGACCAAGAGGCCTATCCCTGCATGGGTCAAGTCCGTCGAGCCCCATCCCTGCCAAGAGGCAGGAGAGGACACCCCTGGCTGCTGGCAGCCTGAAGGGAGCAACAAGGCTGTGAGGAGACATCAGGTCACTCCTATTTTCTCTGGGATGATGGAGCCAAGAGGTGCTACAAATGGGAAGGGAAGAGAAGAGTAGCAAAACGGTTCCCATGACTGAGGGTGGAGTAATCTGTTTCTGCCCTGGCTGCATGGCAGTGGTGGTGCCTGTGCTGCAGCATCCAAGGCTGCTGCCTACCAGCGTGCTGATGGGGATGGGGGGGGCCTGCCAGCCGGGTGGCTCTCCGGGGGGCTGTATACTTGTTTTTCTTCTCTGTGACATTACATAATGTGAGGTAGAAAATGTTTGTACAGTAGCTGTATTGGTCCTTGGGGCAAGGGGGGGGAAGGAAGGAGGTGGTGGATAATTTGAGGCTCTTTATTAGACCAATAAATCATTTATAATGCACTAGCTTTCAGGCCGGTCCCTTATTGCTCATGTCAGCCACAGTATGCTACGTGGTGACTGAAGGTAGCAGAGCACGCGCCGGCTCCCTTAAATCACAGTGGCAGAGCTGAGCTGCACGGGGCACACCAGGCACCAGAGCCAGAGGCAGGGCCAGGGCAACACCCGGCCTGAGGCAGGGGAAGAGGACAGCTTGTCCTTCACAGGTCCTGGGGACATATCCAGTGTGGCTGGTGACAAGCACTTGGCCTTGCATGAGGAGTGTCGTAGCAGCCCTTGTCTCCCTGGGGGTGAAAGCAAAATATCAAGAGCTAAGTGATAACAGGGGGACCAAGCAGTAGCCATGGACACCTGAGGGCAGGTGGCCTTGGGCACATCATGTAGCCTCCCCGCATCACCTGCAAGCAGAGGCAGCTGGCATGATACAGGCGTAATGTACTCTAATGCCCCTGAGCCTTGACTGGTGGGGAGCAGAGAGCAAGGCAGGTTTTCCTGGCAGCACTCCATCACAACAGTGTCCTATACCCATCTTCTTGGTATTTTGGGGGTTTGATGGAGCTTAGTCCTTGAGGCTTGTTGGACAAAAATCTCTTGGGTTTCCCGTGTGCTGAGGAGGAATGTCACCCAGCTGGGAAGAACCATGTACTCGCCTAGGCAGAGGTCAGTGGGTTTTTTTGTGGTTTTGGAGGGGTTTGCCTTGGCGGGCTTTTTGTTTGGGTTTTTTGGTGGAAGTTCCTTGTTTCTCACATTTCACAGTTGTGCCTCATTCAATTTGAAATCATCAAGTTCTGCAAAACAACACCTTTCAATAGCCTGCCTGCGTTCCCAAGTGCCTGATGTTTTGACAAGTGATACCTGTATTGATTTCCCTCCTCCTCCTCCTCCTTTCCTCCTCTCTCCTCCTCCAGCAAAGAAAACACTTTCCATAGCTTCTCTCCAGGGTGAGGCAAACACAACAGAGGATACAGGTTAACTCTCCCTCCAGGTGAGCTGGCTCCCAGGGTGGGCTCCCAGGGCATCTGAACAAAGATGCTGCCCTCTTAAGCAACCAAATGCTTTTGAAAGGGGGGGACCACTGAACTGGCCGAGCAAGTACTCCTGACGGTGTGTTGGGATTTGAAAGTGTGTGTGTCCCCCAGAAAAAGGCTGTGCAGCTTCAAAGTAACCTAACGGGCAGAGGTGAATGTAAAATTCCTAACAAATACCATTCCCTGTTATGAAATACACGTTTGGGGTGGGAGGGAATTGCATGGCACGCCTGTTTCTCTGAAGATCTGATTTAACTGTAAGCTCTTTAATATGTTTTTTGCATCCTTGTGGACTGCCTGATGGAAGCAGCGGCTACAAGCAAAGCGTAGGGTGAGCGGGCGTCTTGCTGGTGAGAATTAGCAGCGTCAGGAGAGAAATATCACACACCTAACCAACTGAATTATGCATTATGCTGCAAAATCCCCCATGTCGATACGCAAATGCTATTCCCCTTGTTTTGCCTCTGATGATTGGCAGCAAAAGAATTCAAATCACATCTGCACAGCAATTGTCCTGCTGTAACTAAGTCTCTCCTATCCAGGTGGGTACGCTCGCGCTGGCAGAATCTATGCAGGGTACTAGGTGCTTTATGAGGAGGCTAAAAAAGGATGCTGAAAATGTTTTCATTTTGTTCAACAATACAAAATGCTGTCAGGTTAATATGTGCTCACTGTGCCACCTCCTTTTTTCTTGTGGGCACTGTAGGCTAGATGTTAGCCCAGACCTTGGGAAGAGTATGTCAAGAAATCTCTACCCAGGCATTGAAAGTGATTTGAGGGACACACCTCCGTGGAAGGACTTTCCTCTCTCCAGACAAAGGATGGAAAGGAGGATTGGAAGGTGAGCCAAGCAAAATGTCATCTCCAAGACAAAGGAGTCGTGGGGCCGGCAGTGTACTCTCTCCATGTGGCAGGACTAAGACAATCGTAAAATTACATGTAATAATTGGTAAGAAAATTAATATTTTAATGAACATGAGATTGTCAGAATTCCCTGCTATTAGATCTCGCTGGTGTGATTGCCGAAGAGCAGATAACAAAGCTAGCAAACAGAATCTGCTTTTATTTGCTGCTTAAGTTGCCTTTGCCCTGCTACCAGAAGACACAAATCAGTTGCTAATCACATTCCCAGTTTGAGGTGCTGTGAGCGTTCATATGTTTAATCTGTCCTGGGTGGGTGCTTTTAGAAAGAAATGCACTGACGTGAGGATGTGAGTTGCACAGTATTGTCTTGCCCCTGTTAATACCTTATCTTTCACAGAATAAGGCTGTGTGAAAATCTGATTTATTTCTTTCTTTTTTTTCTGTTTGGTGACCAAATTAAAAATTTGGACTGAAGAAAAGAGGATATCTGAGGTTTAAAATAACATCTTGTTTGCATTCTTTGGATCTCTCTCTCTTTCAGAACAGAGCTTCATCTTGAAAAAAACACCACCTCAAGATGTTTGGGTAATAACTAAATATAAAATCATAAAATGTTTGACTAGTGACTTGCTGAATTAACACAGTTTCTGCAAAATGGCTTCTCTGCATGCCCACCCCCCACCCTCCCCCTACCACCCAAGAGAAATAACCTATCAGCCTAAGAAACGTAGCCCATCCCAGGCTATGAGCATCTTAAGGCATTGTGTTATCGAAAGCGAAACATAGATTTGATTAGAACAGCGAGCCCTCAGCCCCTATACCACTGCTGCTGCCTGCGTCCCCAGCACCTGAGCACAAGGGGACAGGGATGCCACGTCTTGGTGGGGAGCTGGGGGAAACCATAGGTCACCTGCCATGATCCCTGACGGGCTGGTGGGCCCCCCTGCTGCTCTGGACCTGCCTCAGTGTTCCCCATGGTGGAAATGGCTACCATGAGCTGGGCCCTAACAAGTAGCTAGGGTGGAGACAAGGAAGGTGAGGGAAAGGTGGGACCATGAGGATGAAACAAAAGGAAAAGAACAGGGAAAGCAGAAAAGATGCCTTCTTGTACCCATCCCAGGGTGCTGGGGGAGCCAAGCTAAGAGAGGACAGGAGAAAGGTGGGTGCCATCCAACGGAGTTTGGATACCGTTAGTGCTGTCACACAGACAACTTAAAATGAGCCTTCTCTTGGGAAGAAAGAGTTAAAACAATTTTAAGCCTCACAAGACTCCCAATCTCAAACTGTAGACCAGCATCTGAGGATTATAAAGATAAGAGCAAGGGAAACACGCAAGAAGGAGCTGGTGGAGGATCAGACCAGAGAGAAATATTGACAACTCCTCCCAGGGCAAAAAAATAGGAGATAATCACTGGGCCAGGGAGCATGGGAAGTCATCCAGGGCCTTTGCTCATGCAGAGAGCATCGCCAGTCTCCTTTACACCCTGGAGCTACCAGTGTTTGCTGTTGGGCTGACACCGGAGCTGGGAGAAGCCCCTCTGTAGCTGCCCTTGAGGTACTCAGCGCAGGGCCAGGGATGGAGTCACTGGCTCCCCTGGCATCAGGCGGCAGCTCGCCGCCGGCGCTCCGTGACGTGGTTGCTGCTCGCAGCGCAGGCAGCTGCGACCTGGCAGCCTCTCACGTCTGCACGTGCTCCTTCGCTGCCCCAGGTCAGAGCTGTCTCCTCTCATTTCAGCTGCTTCACTGCACGTCAGGCGCGCTGAAGGGCCAGGAGGCGACGGGGTAATCCAGGTTCACCTACCAGCTTCCCGCCCCAGACGGTGTCCTCATCGGTGTCCTCAGCTGTCGAGGCTTCGGTGAGGGCCCCAAGACATCACCAGCACTCAGCTGTCCCGGGGGCTACCGAAGGGGTCGTGCTGGCCAGCAGGTCCTCCAAACAGGTAGCGATTAGAGCTGAGGGCACTTCCAGCTCTGTGCTTGTGAGCAGGAGGTGACTACAAGGAGCGGAGCTCTGGACGTGGTCATTCCAGGGCAGAGCAACCTTCATGTTCATGCTGGCTTCTTCCAAACATGTCAGTGCTGCAGGCACGTCACTGCAGCCTTTCCAGACCAATTTCCAGCCCGTGAGATGTACCTTATCTTATTTTTGTCTCTGTAGGCAGCCTGATCTCACTGTAAGGACTTGTGTAAAGAGTGCCGTGGCTCTAACAAGGCTGCAAAATGACTGACTGCATTTACCCAGCCTATTTCAGGATCTGATTGCTGCTGTGAAAAGCTAAGGGGGTACATGGACGTTCACATGGCCCAGCAAGAGAAGCCTGCCAGGATTTTCTCAGGATCCGGGCTGACTTTCCTGCACCTTGCAGCCACAGTGTTAAAAGTGCATCGCTTAAAAATAAGAATTCATCAAGAGGTAAATCTGCAGGTCTAAGGCAGCACTCTGGCCATCTCCCATGGCTGCAGTAAGGTGGAATCGCTTCCAGTTTCCTTGGGATCTGACAGATCTGTCACCCTGGTAGCACCTGGAGAGTGAAGTCAGAACCAGGCCTGTGCTCACAGGCAAGGGAAGAAATGACCAGAGCCAAGGTTTAGGCAGCCCAAGGACAGGAGGAGAGGGATGAGTGGAATAAGTCACCTCTGCTGCGGACTGGCATGCTCACACATGCTATTCCCTCTCCAAACTGTGGCAGGGTACTTGGCCCCCTTGTTTTCTCCCCGGAGAGCAAGACTTGCTTGGATGCAAACCGTGGATTGTGCTGGTGGTCCTGTCCTGCTGACTGTGGAGACTTGTGAGATCTGCTGAGTCTGGGCCAGGAAGAGGGCAGGCACCCCAGGAAGAGAACATCTCATCCCTGTGTTATACGCCAAGAGCCACACTGGATTTGTGCTCAAGCCCTGGAGCCTCCAAGGTCTGGAGCTATCATCAAGCTTAGGGTAGCAGGCATTTATCCCTCTGTTGCCTGCTAGGTACTGGTGTGGACGGAATATGTCAAAATCATGGGGCAATCCCCAGGATTTCCAACTCCATCACTTCTTAGGAGTATTTTGAGGGGTTTTTTTCCTCTTGTGACAGTCCCCCTACATCCAGAACTGCACGTAGGGTAGATGAGTTAGAGGCATGATAAATGCTGAAAGGGGCAATGAGGATGTGTTCAGGAAGAGCTGGAGAGGCCAGAATTGCAGACTTAGCAGGGGTGCTTTGATCCAGGTGTCTAGTGAAACAGTCCTCAAGGACCGTGGCACAGAATAGCAGAGAGCACGGATGCGTATGGAGAGCCTTTTCCAGCAATGCCTTTGTGCAAAGGCTAAAACCGTAAAATACTTCCCTGTGACTGTGATCTTGCAGCAAGGATTTGCTCTACACCACTTCCCTTTTGCAATTTGCTTTTTTTTTTGTCTTCACAAAAGGCTTCCTTGGCAAAAGGGAGATGCCAGCTGGCCAGATCTGGCCAAGGGGCCAACGGAAGTACTCAGCTCTATGCAGTTGCACCAGTAAAATTGTCTATTCAAAGAAAAGTCATAGTTATGACTCTGGTTTTTCATCAGGGTTTATTACTCCAGGACTGTTGCCAATATTTATTTTAAAAAGCTAAAATGAAAAATAAATCCTAGTGTGTTTGAGTCCTACACTCAGAAAGCATCCCTCATCCTGGCTAGCACTGCTGCCGATTCCCTTCCCTTCGTTCTCTTTGGTCCAAGCGGTCGTCATCTCCTCAGCATCACTTTGCCCTTTTCATCCCAGGAGCAGAGGGAAACGGTGACTTGGGCCTTTCGTTGAATTCTTATTTTTAAGTGCTGAAAGCATTTTAGTTCCTGATGGCTTTAATACTAGCCCTGCCTCCCCTCCTCCTTCCTTTTTTAAACCACCTCTAAACATTGGGGATGGGACTGGCTGACAGGATTCCTTTAATTATCCTCACTCCCAGTGCTCACCCCTTTCACGGTGCCTTTGAGGGACATGGCTATGGAAGGTGCTATCCACACAAGCAGTACACCCAAATCGAAGCAGAGAACAAAACCAAAATGTCAAAAACCCCACCTTTCAAGAAATTAATAACAAATACAGCCAGGCACGTTTCATACGCCCCATTAGTCAGTAGTGCTCAGATACCATGGTGATGAGCCTCCTATAAATATTTCCACAGCAGCAAAACTGTCTTAAAGGGACCACACAGCAGCTCACGTGCGCCTGGAGAGAGCACTCCTCCAGAGGCACCTCTTCTCCTCCTCGGACTGGATGGCTGGCACATGGGCTGCACACCTAAGGAGGAAGCACCATCTGCTTTTCTTTTGCCTCTGGTAAGCGCCAGGAGCAGCACAGCCCTGGCACTGCGCCCGTAATTCCAGAGTTTGACACCAACACGGTGATGGGGACAAGGACAGTCAGTGCCTTGCTGTCCAGCAGTCTCTCAAACAAAAGGAACAGGACAAGTGCCGCATCCTTTAGCTGCACATCCTCAGCATCACCCAGACCAGGCCTTCATGCAGCACAACCGCAGACAGCGGCTTGAAGACACGGCTCACAGACGTTTGCTTGTTTATCTTCCCAGAGGCAAATGTTTGTGGTGCAGAATAGCACCTGGTCAGGTCATTAGGCATTTGGGAACTCCTGCTCACAGATCCTCCTGAACAAAAAAGGGAATCAAGCAAGAGGGACAGGGAGGGAGGGAGGGGAAAGAAACACATGCTCAGATGTTTAGCTTGCAGCAGCCAACTTCTGCCCACGCTGCAGGAGAGTTTTGAGTTTCTTGCCCTTGATGTAACCACCACCAGAAGTTTGTTTTCACAAACCCTTCTCATCTTAAAAGCTACAACTCACACCTTGGTGCCTCATCTGAGAAGGAATACCTAACCCTGCTATTAAGCTGTGGGCAGCGTCACCTGGAGGGTGATTCTCCAAGCACCTGCCACCATTCAGAAATAGAAGCCAATTGCAAAATAATTTTCAAAGGACAGCAGCTCCAGTGGAATCCAGGGGTTAAAACAGAGAGAAGTGATCCTGCGAATGACCTCACCTTGATGCTGAGGGCCCAACACATGGCTGCCTTGAGTGCTCACACAAAGGAGCTGGAGCTGCTTGGTGCTGCTACCTTACACGTGTTCCCAGTAGGAAGGCTAGGAGTAGGGGGCAAAGAATGCTATTTCTTGCCTATATTTTAGAACATGCATCCCTTGCAGCAAGGATTGGAACAGGGTGGGAATGTGAGTTGATTGGTCTTGTGCCCTCATTGGCTGCCCTCCCACAACAGCTGTAGCCACTCACAAGATAAGGCAGAGAAGGGCAATGCAAAGGGTACATATATATGCCTTGGTGACCAAGGTGAGCTTGTTTTTGGTATGGTCCTACAGGAGCCCTTGGCTGAGGATCAAATGATGGAAATATGGTTCAGTGGGCTATGGGATGGGTGAAGATGAAGAGACCTTCAGCCCTAATTCAGGAACTGCTGCTCCCTTTCTCTGTGGCTGCAGGCAAGTCTCCTTGCTTCCCTACTGTCTCCTCTACTACATCCTGCAATCTATCTGGCCTTCTACCCTGGTGTTTGTACGATAGTTCCCAAACGTGTCCTGGGTGTGTTTTGATTCCCTTAATTATACCTCTTAAACCATATCTTGAGGTCCTCAATAAATGGTGGCTGTCTGGGCATGCAGGCAGCAGGAATCGTAGTGGTAACCCCCAGGTGCTGGGGTGCGTCCCTAAGTTACTTGCCTGCTCTATTTACACAGAGGCTAATCAGCTCTCTGTGGAGTTTCCTTTTGATCTGTTGGCCTGTCTTAAGGGAAGTGCAGCACTATCTGACAAAATATGTATATTTTGGCTTTCAGAAACTATTACACTTTGCAACTGTCACCCAGACCTTGAGCTTTTTGGTTGCCAGGGAAACATTGTGGGAGATAACCTGATCACAGCTGTGAACTGCATCCCTTCCTCTCCTGGTGCTCAACACAGGCTTCCAGAAATGCCCGTGCTTAGCTTGGGGTATTTAATCTTTAAAAAGCAGGGGCTTGAAAAATAAGGTTATTTACAACCCAGAAGATATTTCTTTCTCAAATGAAACTGTCTGGGAGGTCTTTCTCTTTGGGCTCAAAGCCACGTGCAAGCCAGGGGATCAGCAGCAGAAGGTTTTGCTCTGCTCTGATAATATTGGTGGCTGCTGGAGCAACTGTGACCCTGTCCAGTTAATGTAGGATGGAGTCAAGAAGGGGGTTGCACAGCGACAGCTGCGGGTTTGAAATGCTCAGGCTCTCCAGAGCCATCAGCTCAGAGCATCGCAGGCTTGAGTCCACGCTGCATGCTCCAGATGAGATAGATGGAGCCTCCTCTCCAAGACCCACCATCAAAAGGGATGAGCTAATTCGTCCCAGAGGGCTGTGGGGGATTGCATACCTCTTCTTGCAGTAAGGGAACCTTGTGCCGTTGTTCTCATCAGAAACGTTTCTTATTCTCCCCTTACATGTTATGTGACACGTCATCAGGCGGAGGTGGGATGTTGGAGAATCTCTCTCCAGTTTTCTTTCTGTGCCAGTGAGGACCAAGCCAGTAGGAAAAGCAAAAGCTCATGGTGCACTGTAAGCAATAATAGCACCAAGCATCCCTCCCTATCTCTTCATCCCTTGAAGAGGTTCAGTGCCCCGGATGCAGCTGGTGGAGAGCTTTTTGTTGGGGTTGGAGCAAGGAGAAACCAGGCAGCCTGGGGCTGGACAGCAGCTGGGGGGACGCAGGTTATGGGTCTGCCATGTGTGCTGGCAGAGAGAAAGGGGGAGAAGGGGGGATTAGGCACGTGGCCCTGGGGAAGCTGGGTGTATGTCTTCCCCTTCTGGTGTGGCAGAGCAACGCTTTAAAGACACGAGATGCAGCTCGTTTTCCTGACACTCAAAGAACAGGTTGACAAGCTGCTGTCAGGGAAATGCTGCCTAACTCCCTTTCCCCCAATAATTTCCCTGGCAAAACTGCAGTGCAGTGGAATCAAATGGTGACAGAAACCGAGGGGGAATAGATGTGTTTTCCATATTGCTTTTTTTTTCTTTCTTTCTTACAAGTGCGTGTCTGCATTGGGAGCCATGTGCACACCGGTAAATCTCTCCAGTTCAAAGAAATGTTTTTAGCATTCAAATTCAACCTTTAGTGCTTCCCCCCTCCCCTGCTTAAGAAACAACAAAGCCTTGAAGGCGCTCCCAGTTAGCATGGTATTAAAAAGGCATCTTGGCTGAAGTGGAAAATAGCATCTCATGTTTTCCTTTGGGTTACATGTGCAGCAAGCCCCTTTGTTACTCCTTTAGGTGCTGCCATGAAAAGTCCCCTCTGCTTAGGAACGGCAAAGTGTGAGTGGAAAGGTGGGAAGCAGGAGGGAGAAGAGGGCTAGAGCTATAAAACTACCTCACAGGCAGACAGCTCATGTCCAGAATCGTGCCAATATAACGGGGACCGAACCTGGGAGAGGGTTTGGAGAGCTGCTGTGTGCTCGGGTGGGAGAGCAAAGCCTGGCCCTCGAAGGACATGTTACCATTGAAACCTCCCAGAAAGCTGCTTGTCCCAGTTGTTTTCCTTAGGTGGTTGGCTGAGGTTCATCGATGCTCCCTCTCCTCAGCCCTGTAAACAGGGGAGGATTTCCCAGCTGTGCAGGGAGAGGGAAGGAGCAAGAAGGCTGGTTTAGGTCGCTGGGATTAATTTAAGCAATTGCCTCACCCTTTACTTCAAAGGTCTTGGGTCTGGTTCACGTGGAGATTAATTTGGTCCCAAAATGTATGTAGGTCTGATGTTCTTTTGTGCTTCCTGTCCTCCAAAATAAAAAACATATGATGAGATGGCCTCTGGTAGAAGGGCACCATTCTTCCTGCACAGAGGCAGTAAGGCAGGGGCCACTTAAAATATGGGAAATGCTGCTTTTTACTTTTTTTTTTTTAAATAAGCTACAACAAATTCCTTATCACTCAGGAACTGCCTTAGCACAGTGGAAGAACTGATTGCATAAATGCCAGCTGTAACACTCTTATTTTTGGTAACAAGGCATTACTAAAGGCAGATTAATTCAGTGCCACGCTCCAGCGAGACCAGTGTCCTTACTTCTGGGACCGGCTGAGGAACCCTCTGCTTACCTGGGTTTTGGTTTTGGTCAGGCACAGGGGGTGTCTAGTAGCAGTTCAAAGCACAGACCTGTGTTGCAGCCAGACGTCATGAGGGGTGCGCGCCTACGGCTTAATTGTCAAGGGGCACCGACTTCAAGCAGAGTCAGACTGTTTCCAAATGTAATCGTGACATCTGAGAGGATGATCTTTGAGAGATCAGAGAGAGGAAATTATTCTCTTGCTTTGCACATCTGAGTGCAGTTTGGCTGCAGTCAAATTGTCTGTTTCAGCCTACGCTGTCAGATTGCTCTTATCTCTCTTTCCTCTTGTTGTATTATTAATAATAATGAAAAAAATGTTAAAGACAGCAGTAAAGACCTATCTGCATGAGGCAGGGCTGGAGCCACTGGCACCTCTGACCAGCACTTGAGAGTCCCTCAAAGGGATGTATCCGCCCCGGGGGCAGGTTGCTCTTTGCTGCCTTGCTTGGAGGCATTTGAAAGGTAGAGTTGCTGGATTTGGGCTAACTTCATCTTCCCTGCCTGCCCTCCCTCCCTCCCTCTCCCCCCTTGCACAGCTGCATTTAGTGAAGAAGCTGGCAGCATCAGAAAGTCACTCGAAGTAACCCAGCTGCCTCCATCGGTTCATGGGGAGAGCGACTTTGTAGCTGCTCTTAGTCAGTCCATTAATTGCACATAATAAGGCATTTAGTGACAGAAGGATGGTTGATGAGCCTTAGCTGAAATAACAAGGGCCTGCCAAGAGCTGCGTTTCCTTTGTCGAGGGGGAGCGTAAGGGTCCTAGCGCTGAGGCGCGGTGTTCGCGTCGCGCAGGGGTAAGAGCGGCGGGAACCTGCTGCTCCCTCGTCGGGAGGGCGCGCAGATGGAGGGCCCAGCGCTGAGCAGGGGGGCACAGCCCTGCACGCTGAAGCACTGGTGTGGCTGATCCGCTCTGGGGAGAGCAGGTCTGTGCATTTCCAGCTTGCCCAGCAGTGCTAGACATGTGAAAGCCATGGGGAGCCGCCCCCACCCCTGCGGGGGGGTGGGAAGCGGTGGCCGTTTGCTGCCTGCCTCTGTGGGTCTTGCTTGGGTGAAGTATCACCTGCACCCTCACACTGCTGAGCACCTGACAGGAGGCAGGTTGTTCAGGCATTGTGTGCTGTTCTGGGCTCCCTGGTTCACGTAGGGCAGGGAGCTGCTGGAGAGGGTATAGAAAAGGGCTGCAAAGGTCATTAGGTGACTAAAACATCTCTCACATGAAGAGAGGCTGAGGGACTCAGGACTTCTTAGCCTAGAGAAAGACTGAGGGGGAAATCTTATCAGTGCTTTTAAATACTTGAGGGGTGGGTGTCAGTAGGATGGGGTCAGTCTTTTTTCAGTGGTGCCCAGTGACAGGACAAGAGGTAACTGGCACGAACTTGAATATAGAAAGTTCCACCTAAACACGAGGAGGAAATTTACTGTGAGGGTGACAGAGCACTGGCACAGGCTGCCCAGAGAGGCTGTGGTCTCTCCACCTCTGGAGAGATTCAAAACCTGCCTGGATGCTGTCCTGAGCAGCCTGCTCTAGGTGATCCTGCTCTGGCAGAGTGTTGGACTAGATGATCTGCAGAGGTCCCTTGCAACCCCTGCTGTTATGTGATTCTGTAAAAAGAGCGGGATGGGTGGCCTCCATCCCTGCATGAAGGAGCAGGGCTGGATGGATAGAAACCCAGTGTGAGCTGAGAAACCCAGGTTCTCTTGTCACCATGCCACTGCCTGTTGGGTTTGGTGGGGAAAATGAGTAATGGATTGGGATGGGTGCTGGCCCCAGCTGTCGGACAGATGCTCTGTGCACCGTCAGTAGCCCAGAGAGGAGGAGGTGGCGGGGGGATGGACTTGGTGGCTGTTGCTGCAGTGAGAGGTGTTCTCACAAGGCAGGCTTGAGTGGGGCAGCTCAGCTACCTCCTCAATAAAGCAGTGGTTCCTGCAGCAGCAAGCTGTCTCACCAACCTTGGCCCCTGGTGTTACGGGGCTCCCTTACACCTCATTGCCAGCTCAGCTCTGTGGGGAAGCAGGTGAGAGCTGTCGTGTCAGAGCCTTGCAGCTCCTGTAAGTCTCAGTAGGGAAAGAGGCAGTGACAGCATCCATGCTGAGAGAAACCAGCCCGTGGGGGAGCCCAGGGCAGTCCCCCACTGCCGGGGAGCGGGCCGTACACATCTGAGCACACAGACTGATGCTGCAGTACCTGCCTTACCTGCAGCGGGGCATGGGGGGGCTCACCCCAAAACAGGCAGCCAGACTTTGTGTCGGGCATGTGCAGGCGGTTCTTTGAGGCCTGCTTCTGGAGCATCTGCCTTGTTTTGGGTCTGTGCACCATATGACTGGCTGGTGTGCCCCTCAACTGTGAGAAGGTCTGTGCCAACAGCTGGCAGGACACGTTTCTTTGTCTGAACTCGGGAATCCCAACGTTTCTCCAGGCTAGCTTACTGTTCTCCTTCATATTTATTCTGTGCTCACGTCTCAGTCCTGCACAGTGCTACTTCTGAAGGGTCTGGGTGTTTCCCAAAAGGATGTAAATATTACTCCTGCAGGGAGAAACAGAGGTACAGAGCAAATGGTTGGTTCAAGCATGGGTTTCCCAGCCCCAAACACTCCGTCCATCGTGTAAGATCCCGAAGGAGCAGGAGGCAGGTCTGGCACAGAAACCTGCCTGCCTCCGGGAGGGAGGGTGGCAAGCAGCTGCTGTGCAAAGGGAGAGAGGGGACAACAGATTTCTGGGGCAGGCTACAGAGGTGGATTTTCAGCTTGTGTGAAAGGTCATGGGAAATGTAGAGGATTGGCAGTTCTGCTGGCTGAGACCCACGTGGGTCTTTCATACACCCCTTTGCTGTGGCTGAAGGGGCATTACCTCTGCTCAGGTAGACACATCCTGGGTGGATTGGGGTGGCTGCCCCACAAGCTGAGTGATGCCATCCACTCTAAGAAGTGGGTATTACTGCTGCCACCTTTATTACTATTTTTAATTAGCACTCTGTCATGATTTGGCAACCTTCCTACCTGCCCTATGCCTCAGGACATCTGGCTGAGGTCTGGCTCCTTTCTTCCCCAAGGCATCTCTGACAGGCAGTCCAGGGCTCAGAGGCAGACAGCTCCTCCATGGCATGTGTCCTGGTTTCAGCTGAGATAGTTGTTTTTCTTCATAGTAGCTAGAGTGGGGCTGCATTTTGGATTTGTGCTGAAAACAGTGTTAATAACCTAGTCATGTTTTTGTTGCATAGAGGTGTTGTTGTTACTGCTGAGCAGTGCTCACACAGAGCTGAGGCCTTTGCTGCCTCTCACTCTGCCCCACCAGCCACTGAGCTGGGGGTGTACAGTGGGGACAGCTGACCTCAACTGACCAAAGAGATGTTCCATACCATATGATGTAATGCTCAGTTTATAAAGGGCTTGGGGAAGAGGAAGGACAGGGTCAGTGGTGGTGTTTGGAGTGATGGCATTTGTCTTCCCACGTCGTGGTTACACATATGATGGAGCCCTGCATTCCTGGGGATGGCTGAGCACCTGCCTGCCCATGGGAAGTGAGGAATGAATTCCTTGTCTTGCTCTGCTTGTGTGTGTGTGTGGCTATTGCTTTACTTATTAAACTGTCTTTGCCTCCACTCCTCAACGCTTCCTCTTTTCTGATTCTCTCCTCCATCCCACTGGGGGGGTGGGTGAGTGGCTGTGTGGTGCTGCTTCAGTGAGGACGAAAAGGGGCAGCCTTGCTTTGCTGGTGTGCCTTGCTTGTTGTAAGACTGAAGGGAGAGGACATGGGCTATGAGCGTGCAGCTGATGCCAAGTCCTGACCAGAATCCTACCCACAGCTTTTATTTTTTGTCCTGCTTGCCTCCATCAAGGAGGAGAGCTGGAAAGCTCTCCCTCTTCCTCCCTCTCTCTCTCTTTCCCTAAAGTTTCCAGCCTCCATCTTCTAGTCCTCTAGTCTAGATAATCTTGCTCTTATCAGATTTTTGATGTTTTGCATTAAGCTTTTCAAAATCTGGAGACCTGAGGCATAAGCTGCTCCCAAGATTGAGAAGCTCTGTGGCTGGAGCCCATGAGTTCTGTTTACTTTTTTGCAGGGAAACAGGTTTGTTTCTTCAGACCTCAAAAATCACCTCACAGCAGAAGGATTGAGTAGATCTTTGGTGATGTGCAGGGAAGAGGAGTGTGTTTATTTGCAGAAAAATGCAACTTTAGCAGTTAAATAATTTTGATTCCTTCCAGAACAAAACATTGCAATTATTTTGGGGGTGTTTGTTCATTTTGGGATGTGGTTTGTTCAGGCAGCTTGGGATTTTTCTTTCTTTTGTGTGTTTGCCCCCCTTAAATTCTGGGTGAAAAAGGGAGATTTGTCATGCTTCTGCAGGCTAGACTTACAGGGAAAGGGTTTTGGCCCTTACATGGGGAAAGAGGCACCAGGGCTGGCTCCTCCTCATGCCTGGCCCCAGCCTCTCCAGCCACAGTCTGCTGCCCTGCCTGCTGGCCTTGATGCATTAGCCAGCAACATGGCCCTTGAGGGAGGCACTCGGGTGAAGTTGCCCTGTGCTATCAAACACAAGGGGAGTGATCTGGCTCAAGGCAGCTAGCTTTTGGAGAGCATCCTTGAGCAGGAACAGGAATGCAAGAGGCCGTGTTGGTGACCAGAGCAAAGATCCTGGCCTGAGCCCGGCACAGAGGTGTGAACCAGGCTCCCTGTTGCTTTGTAATAACTTGTCTGTGGGGTGTTGCTGAGCAAGTGGCTGTCCCCCTCCCAGCCTGCACAAGTAACCTCCTGACCCTCTCCCACCCCTCCATCTCCTTCATCCTCAGCATGCAGGGGATGGAAACGTTGCAACCTGGGCTGCCCCAGCTGTATGCAGCATTCTCAGCCCTGATGTGCTGGGGCAGTGTGCTCTCCCATGTTGCTTTCTGCTGCCATAAAAGCTGAGTTCAGAAACAAAAAAAAAAAAAGTGAAAATGTCCAGAAAAATGCTAAACACTCTGGAAATTCAGATCCCAATGTCTGTGCCTGGAGCCCAGAGGTTCCTGGTGGGGCACCTCTCTCTAGAATGGGTCCATTATGGAGTGCTAGCTCTCGGACAGGGACCGCCAGAGTGAGCTCCTCCAGGAAACGGCCTTAATCCAATAAGTAGCTCTTACCTCCCGATCAATGGCAGACCTCTGCCCCCTTGCAGCCGTGATGCTGGAAATGCCATTATTCAGGCAGAAGGAAACGCCAGTGCTCTGACAGCTCCGGTCTCGGCCAAGGGTCGTGACAGTGTGAACAAGCCTCCGGGCTCGCAGTGGCCACGCAGCCCCTGTGGCATCGAGCTGTTCCTGTGTGTGCCTCTGGGGGTGCCCCTATTAACATCGGAGCTGGGTACGGCTGTCTGAGGTCTTCCTCTGTGGTTTTCGCCAGACCCGGAGTGTTGCAGCTGAGTATTTCCATGCCAAATGTCTGCCCCAGGCTCATTTATTATTTTTTTTCCCTCCTTGAAACAGAAGCTTCAGCAGAATTGGTTCAGTTGTCTCTCAGAGTGAGACCGAGGGAAAATATGTTCATATAAAGTCTTCCTATGCTTGAGAACTGCAAGCATCTCCAGCCTCTGCAGAGAGACCTGCGGCCAGCCCTGCACCTACGGTCCCAAGTGGAGTCACGGAGCAGTGCCCAGCCAGCTCCCTCTGCTGCGTGCATGCCCTGCTCCTGGTGTTTGGGTACTGTCAGTTGCAGGGGTCTCCTTCCGAGGAGAACGGGGCTGTCTGAGCATGTCGAGTGTCAGGTAACAAAACTCATTGCCTAGGTGTTTTGTACTATCAAAACTAGTAGATACGTATCTCTGGGTCTCAGTCTCACCCCTGTCCCCCGCTGCTCTGTTTTACAGGGCTGCAGTGAAAACCAACTCGTTAACCTATGATGTGAACCCAGGTGCTGTAAGCATGATCTCAAAGGAGTGACCCCATGAGGAGATTATTGAGTCTTTGGGGATGTTACTGGGCAGTGTGCAGAAGACAAGGGATACAGCCTCACTCTGTGACTAGCAAGGTTACACCAGTGTTGTTGTACCTGTGCTTGCCAGGCAGTTCCATCCAGTCGGGCACCAAGTCAGGTAGGAAATTGGGAGGGGAGGGGGGAGCATTTTAATGAACCAAAGTCTCTTTTTCCCTCACCAGTTGCAGTTGCTATTCTTCTGGGGAGCAAAGAATTCAAGCTATTTGTTCCTGGCTGCCAGACTTTAGCTTCTGGGCTGCTGTCTCTTATTTGTTTTCAGTTGCCAGGCTCCTTGCAGTGATCTATTCCTTCCTGCTTACTTCAGTATTCCACCCTATGGGCAACACTCTCCCCTCCGCCACCAAAATATTGCATTAGCATACCCCTGTTTTTTCTGTGCTGAGGTTGTTTAAAAGACATGAAACTGGAAAACAGTAGGCTAAAAGGAGTTTCATCCATGTCTTCCTTTCCATGCTGGCCACTACCAGCTCCTTTCTGGATGGGCTGCTGCTCATCTTCCAGTGCTTGCACTAATCCTCAGCTTTGCTGGCTTAACTGGCAATTTTTCACTAGCAGATGCTCTCTGTGAAGTCCAGATAGATGTGATCTACTGCCATGCCTTTGTCTAGCAAAGCATTTTGCTAAAGCAGTACCATCTGAGCAGACCATGACTTACCTGTTGTAAAACCCACCTTGTGTCTGATTTTTGTTTACCTTTACCTTCCACCTAGACCTTCTGTTCACAGGAGGTATGCGAAGCTTTAGTGCTTGTGTGCTGCCTGTGTCCACGTATCCATCACACGCTGTGCTTCTGCCATCTAGTACCGTACCTCTTGCTCCTCCCCTACTTGCTGGACCTTTTGGAAGCCTCTGCTGCCAAGCCTTTGTTTTATTCTGACAGCTCCCTCTGAATTTTGGTCTGGCGCTCGCCTGACTGTCCTTCTTGCACAGCTGAGCACATCAGCCCTTTGCTGGAAATGCCCATGTCCAAGTTCTCATCCCTATCAACTTTTGCACCTTTTCTTTCTTGTTTGTCATCCTCCTCCTCACTGAAAACTCAACCTCAGCTGGTATTTCCTTCCTTCCTTTCAGGTTAGAGGTCAACTCTCAATTTTTCTCTTTGAGAAACAAAACAGAGGGCTTTACAGCTCTGATGGAAAAGTTGGCACTTTTCATTTTTTTTCTTCCCTGGAGCACTGAGATCATTTGGCTCCTTCTATACCCGATTCTTCCAGCAATCTTTTCAGAGTGTTGTCACCCCACTAGAGGCAGTGAGCTGGGATTCATCTGGCTAACATGCATCAAAGGTGTGTATCATCTGCTCACTCGTTATTCCCAGAGGGTATCCCCATTATCACCCTCTTGCCATTCGTATCCTGTCACGATCTCCAAAATCCCTCACAGAGCCTCTTCTTTCCAGGCACAGCACCCTAGGAGTCTGCCTGGCATTCTTCAGTCCAGGAACAACTTCTGGCAGTAAAATGCCATTTGTTTAAGTGGGCTTTGCTCAACTGAGCTGCAGGGATTGCTTTGCATGGTTGCCCTGTGCTCCTCATTATTCATCACTTTGAATGTCTTTGTCATTTGTGCACTGTAACAGCACTGAGATTTGCATTCGCTTCCCAGTGATGAACATGCTGGGAAGTGTCAGGTCTCAAGCAGCTTCTCGAAGAACCCTGCTAGAAACACTCCCATCTGAAGATGACTCACCACTGACAATTACTTGTTGAGATCTGTCAGCCAGTGCTTAATCCAGTTAGCGTGTGGTTTATTGATATTATATACTGCTAATTATTTAATCAGAATGTTGTATAGTCGAATGTCAGATGCCTTACAACAGTCCTCCCTAAAGTTGACTTGGAGTCAGCCTTGGAGTCAAGTGGTAGGTGTGACGTGTGTCAAGTAAATGTGTCATCTCATCAGAGAAGGCCTGCAAAACTAGCAGAGATGGTTGTTAAATATATTCCTAGCATCTGATTTGCTACCATGAGAGACCCACTGTGAAAGTCTCATCTAGCTGGGCTTGTGGCTGCCTCAGCAGGTGCCCTCCCATCCTTTGTTGCAGAAGGAGATTGGCTGCCCTCTGAAGTGGGTTTTTTGCCTTTCTGGAGCTTTCCTCCATGCAGCATGAGCATGTGGCTCTCTTCAGTGGGGGAGCACACCAGATGTTCAAGCCTGGGCATTCCTCAGGGAAAACTGGACATGCAGTGTATGGTCCTCCATATCCTCTGTCTCCAAAGGCAGTTAAATGTGTAATTATTCATCTAATCCCCTGCTCCTTATGGTGTGTGCGGCGGAGAAACCTGGGATCTGGGGGAGCAGAGAAGACACTAAGGGGCATTCAGGCCTACAGCACATGTTCACTCATCTCCAGACTAAATCTCAGACTGATGCACCCAACCAAACACTACCACTCTGAAAAGACCCGTGACTGCATGTGCCTCTCTGGCCTACGGTGGAGCCTGGAGACTCCACGTTCTGGGGGTCGCAGAGGCAGCCAGGAGACAAGCACAGGCCTGTCCCCTTCTCTGCATCACCACTGGACTTGTAACTGCGAAGCGCTCAGCTTAAGTCAGCTGGTAATTGCATATGGTGATAAATAGTAAGAAACAGGAGTTCATCACAAACAAATGAGCCTCAACTAACCTCATTTCCTTTTTTTGACAGGATAACAAGCTTAGAGGATAAATTCTCCCCTGCCAGAATTTGTGTCTCTGCTGCCAAGCACCTCAGCAGTTACTCAAGCCCCATTCTTCCTCTTTGGTAATTTCCAGGCTGCTTAAAGCAAAGGCAGGTTCAGACCACCCTCCTTAAGTTTTAGATTCAGTCCCACAAGCTTTTTCCCTGCAGGCTGGTGTAGTTGTTGCCTATCATCCCACCTTCTAATCTGAAGATACTCAAGCCTCACTTGCAACTGCCAGGAGCTATGGGCTGTGTGCTGACAGGTACATCGGGCTCCCATACTGATTGCTGGGCTGGCTGGACAAATTTATACAAAGTCAGGCAGAAAAGTAAAATCTCTTGCCTTTGTCTTGTGGCACGGTAGGTTAAAGCGGGTAAGCTGAGTTGAGTTGCCATGCTAGGGAGGGGACTGCCCAAACCTTGCTTGGGGAAGGCTGCATCAAAGGAGGAGGTCAGGCGTGTGTACTCCTAACCCAGGGTGGCAATGAGCTGCTTCAGCTGTAGGTCACTTGTCTGTTCTTGTGGCCCTTTGGCAATGCCTCTGCAAGGGTATGTCATCCCACAGCTGCGGCCTCACTTTTCAGCTGCATGTTCCTGCTATAGTTTATGCAGGTGGACAGCCCGAAGCCCCTTCCTAGGGAAGTGCTATTTGAAGGTCTTCCCAATAGCTGGGACTGAACATGAGAAAAAAAGCTTCTCCATTTGTTGTCATCACATCATGTACTTGCTGAGCAGAGTCACGTGTGCAGCGCTAAATGGTGCCTTCTGCCAATTTCCCCCAATTGGTCAAGGGCTCCAGGAGTGAAATCAGCAGCGTTCAAAGCGAAGCAAAACTCTGCTGGCATTAGGTTTTGTTACAAACTCAAATTTGCCCATGGTTTATTTTGAGGATTTGTCAAGGTGCCTTAACCTGGGCCCGGATCCAAGTAGTGCTGGCGGGATGGAAATCTTCCCCATCCTGCAAAGACACAGGTTTCCGGGGCTCCATCTGCAACGTGGTGGCCCCTCTGTGTGAGGAAAATCACTGGTCACTTCAGCATAGGCTGACCTGCTGCCTGTTTAGAGTCTTAACGCTGCCTGCCTGTCTTCCTCCAGAAGTGCTGAGTAGGCACAATTCCCTCTGAGTCCTTTGTGGGCAAGCTGTGGGCTTGACAGGCTAGATCCATAGTTTGGGGGATTTTTATCACATTTAGTGACATCTGAAAAATGGCAGATTAAAATACGGTTCAGTCTTAACCCTGCCTGCAGATTAGCATTTTAACCAAGCTCCCACCGTGCTGGATGAACAGCATCAGTGTGCCTTTCCTTCAAGAAACCACTGCTTGAGTACAACCCTGATGCAAGAGTAGATCAATCTGCCCCTTTGGATTATGGTTGTTCTGAAGTTTTGGACTTGTCCTGAATACAGAATTCAAAACAAAGCTTAGGAGACTGGAAACCTGTGCAGACTGAGAATAAGGTTTGTGCACGCCCCTGCCAAAAGATAAAGCAGCTCCCCCTGGCTCCGAGAACCAAACTTTCCTGCCCAGTGATGTTCAGGTGTGGAGGGAAGATGCTGGTCCCACGGAAGAGCTTGGTCCTGCAGCTCTGGGTTAAGGGGAGGTTCTTGCAAAGTGTTGCACCAAGTATCTTTCTGCTGTGGTTTGCCAGTGGGAGGGGAGGCAAAGCAACAGTTTGCTCAAGAAAATATCTTTACACTTCAGCACACCAGTTGTCAAACATGTAACCAAAAGACGCCAGGTCCACTGCCTGGCAGATATGTGTATTTTTTTCATCTCTTGGCTCCACAGGCACAATCTGGTTTTCCCAGAGCTTCTTCCTGCTGCTTATTTGTTTTGGGCTTAGATGGGTCACTGGGTCTTAGGATTGCAAAAGTCAGATCGGATGCTCCTATCGTTGTTTTTCAACAACAGGGACAAACTTTGCCCTTTGCAGTGCCCGCAGGGCAGCAAGAAATGAATGTTTATGGGAATATCACTCAGCTCTGATAATAACCTGCCTGACCTTGCTGGGGAGAATCCCTTCTGCCCTTGCAAGACAGCAGTGAGTCTCCGTCTCTGTAGCTGAGAGTCATCTGCCTTCAAGGTCCTTCAAAGCAGAGAGCATAGGGAGATGGTGCAGGTGGGGACACTCTTCAGTGGCTGTCTTTTCCACGGGTATGGAGATATGAGCTCTGGTGGGCATGCTTGCTGCTCACGTGCAGCTATGAATACAGGCATAGCAGTCCGCAGCTCATTAGCTATGCAAAAATTCACCTCGAACTTGGTAAATTTCCCTGTACAGCTGGGAGAAAAAAGTGTTCAGCTGCCTGAGCTACCTGCATTCAAAGGTGCTCCCAGCTGGTGACTGTCTTGTTGCTCCTTCTGCTCCCCTGCTCAGCCTGCCTCATCTCTCCTGGCGCTGGTGATGCTGACCCTTCAGCAGCACACAGCCGCTTTCCATCCTTGCAAACGCGGAACTGGGAGGCCATCAGCTTCTGGGCACAGGCTCTCCACCATGGATCTGAGGGACTGGGGATAGCCCAGCTCCTGTCTCCGTATTCAGTGGCATGCCAAGGGTTTTTTCAGTGGGAGGAGTGGAAAAAGGTGACGAGCCAGGGTGCTCAGGCCTTGCCAGCACTGGAAGGAGAATAGCACTTGCTGGGAGAAGATGAAAAATCCAGTGTGTGCTTCCTATTCATCTCTCAAGGCAGGTCTGCCATCCCCTCAGCTCTGCTGCCTCTTCCACCTTCTCTATTGAGCAGCGTCTTTGTGTTCACAGGACGGGTCCTTCAGTGTACCTCCACATCTTCAGAGGTTCTCTGGTGGTTCCCAGAGAAGGAGAGGGGCTTGCACCTGGAACCCAAGTTCTCATCCTGAGCTGCTGAAGGTCTCCCTGCTGTCATAGAAGGTAGGAACCAGTTTCACAGACAGCACATGTACATTTCCCACTAGTGCCTGGGATTTAATATTAGGATTCCCTTCAAGTGCCTTGCTTTTCCCGTCCATCTCCACAGGACAGCATCACACTGCACCACTAGCTAAGGCAAGATCTGTGACAACAGGCAGCGGAGCTGGTGGCCTCTCTCGTGGAGCCCCTGCCACCGGGCCATCACGTTTATAATCGGATAATCAGAGCTGACGCATGAACAAAACATCACCCTCCCAAAATCCTCCCCTTGCCATCTCCCTGCGTGTGTCTCGGTGCTCTCTGCTCTCTTTGCTTGCACGCAGCAGCCTGTGGAGCTGAGTACACTGCTCCTGGTACGGTTTGCCCTCCTCTGCTCCTCTCGCTCAGCCCTCCCTTATTGAATCTGATTGACTCTGAGGCCATTGATTATAAATAAGGTCTTGAGGGAAGGTCTGATGGGTTTTGCTCTGTTTTTACACAGCAGGCTTGGAGTCCTGGTTGGGAGCCATCAAGCGTTGCTGCTATATATTAAATGATGGGCAGTGATAGGAATGCAGTCACCGCTTAATACCCCAAATTGCTGCTTTTAAGTGGGCAGGGTTTGGCTTTTGGCCAGATCCCTGTGCTCCTGGCAGAATGATTCATTACCTTGTTCTGGCAAACGTATTTTCATCTGCTAGTTTAAATCTGATTTCTAGTACTCTGTGTGGTTCTCACAGCTGAGGAATTTCCTGCCCTTTATCCGTCTGTTTTCTTCCAATCTAGGCTCAAATCAATACACTTAAATAAATAAAGCCATTGGGCTTGTGAGTACCTCCTGCTGTGTCAGCGGCAGAAGTTAAGCTGAGTGACCAAAGATTAGTTAAGCCATTTTCTTCTTCTTTAAGTAAATTTACTGTTGTTGAGGCACACCAGACGTGCCTGGGAGATGTCATTTCTCTGCATGACCACAGCAGGGATAGTTTACCTACCAACAGACCTCAGATCACACCTCAGTTTCTCCTCAGTGGCAGCATGGGGAACAATTTCTGTCCTGTTCTGTTGTCATTCTTATCCCTTAAGTTTTGCTTTGCCATCATTTTCTGGCACACGGATGCTTTGGGATAGAGAAGTTCTGCTGAGGAGTTCAAGGGGATGGAGGCCACAGAGGGCAGCCCCATCCTGAAAGCGCTTCCCAGGTGTTGCTTATGCTTCTGCTTTTCCACAGCAGATGTGCTTTCCAGGTCTGCCTCTTCTGAGAGGGCTGTACAGTGTGTGGCAGAGATTCCTTCGCAGAGCTCCGCTGTCCTGCCCACAGGAGAAAATATAAGCCCTGCTCCAAAGGTCATCCCTTGAGTTGGCAGAATCGTTCGGAGATGTCTCTGCAGTAGCTGTGATAACACATTTAGGGATGGAAAGAAATGTCATCTCTTCCACTTGTTGTTCATGCTGGGTTTTTTGGGTTTGATGGGGAGTTTTTTTGAAGAAAAAAATACTTTGAACTAAATTGAAAATGTTAGTGATAAACATCCAACTTTTTTATTCCTACCCCCATCATTTGCTGCTTAGTTTTGTAAGGCTAAACTGTTTCAGAAAAAAACCACATCCCACCTTTTATTCCCTTACTGTCTATCCAGCTCCATTTGCTGGCTGCTCTGTGGGAGCAAGTAGGATGTGTTACAACCCAGCGGTTCAGCACAGGCAGGGGAATGAAAGCACCATGCTTTCCTTCCCTCCCTCCCTCCTCACCAGCAGCTGCGGGGCCTGGAGATGAAAGTGATACAGCTGGCAGCATTGGGCTCGAGGCACAGAGGCAAGCAGGATGCCAAACTGCTGCTGGGATCTTATCAGTGCCCTGCTGTGGCGGTGGGTGAGATTTCTAGAGCCCGAAGTCCTTTGGTCTCGCTGGGCTGGGATGCCCTTGGATGCCCAGAGCGGTGAGGGCACTGTGCAGGGAGGGGGAAGTGCTGTCTTTGGTTGGGCTGCCCCGGGAGTTCCTCTGAAGGTGAGTACGGGTATGGCAAGCTGTGCCCCGAGCTGGAGAGAAGCATCCGAGTGGAAAGGAGACAGGCTCTGTTTACAATCAGGTACCTGTGCAGCAGGCAGTGTTAATAAGAGAAAACAGAAAAGGACATGACAGTTACACCGGGTTTTCATTAAATATTAAATGGATTGAAGTTTTCTAGAGTGTGCCCAGGATGCTTTCAATTGTCTGTCATGCCAGGAGAGAGAAACTGAGTGTGTTGAACCCTGGGTCTGGTGGTGCAGGGCTTCCCTCCCGCTCAGGAGCTGTGACAGCCGGCATCGCTGCCTGCTGGGCGGCCCGCACTGCTTCTCTTGCTTCACCCAGAGCAGCCAGCACATCTCTGCGAGCTGTCCCATCACCAGCACAGCCCAAAGAGAAGAGTTAACTCTTGTAGGCATCTCCTGTGGGAGATCAGGGGAGGGAGGTCCTAGGGCCAGGCTGGAGCAGCGACTGTGAGCCCCAGAGACCTCCCTGGTTGCCGGCTGGGGATTTAGCTGCCCACGTACCCCCTTCTGCCAGCTTTAACATGGAGAAAACTTCCCGTGCATCGGAAACACCAAACAAGTGCTGCAGCCTGTTTTCTGTGCTTCCTCTCCTCTGCTTTCCCACCGCTGCAGGAGCTGTGCAGCTGTGACCCAGCCTGGGTGCAGCCCTCCCATCCCTGCTGCTCCCCCCATCCAGCCTTGCCTTTCCTTCCGCAGGAGCTTAACAGGGCGGCAAGAGGAATTCTCCTAACTTGGATTGGGTTAATAAGTTAAAATGCAGAGCCTTAATCCCTGCTGCTAAATCAGAATGTAATTCAGCTTATAACCATAGCCCAATCCATGTGAATTACAATCACTTTAAATACAGCCAGGGCTAGCTGGGATTTAACATCCTCCCAGGAGATCCTGAAAACAGAAACTGGGACAGAGTGCTGCTCCGGGTGAAGCTGCTATCATGGGGCAGAGGGATTTTGTTACCTCCCCGGGCCCCTGGAGAGGAAGACCTTTGGGTGAAACCCTTGGTCAGGGTGCTTGGCAGGAAGATACGCATGTGAGACAAGAGCTTATCCCTGGGGAGAGGGACAGAGGCTGCCGGCAAACCCGCAGCGCTTTTATCTTTAATTTAGGATGTTTATCTCAAGAGATTCTTCGGGCTTTAAAACAAACGTAAGGAGATCTTTCTTTGCCCAGCAGCATCTGGACTCTGGAAGCAGGCACGTACAGTCCTAGCAGCAGGGCTGGTACCAAGGGCTTCTTCTCTGCCTCCTATGTCACATCTGGAACCTCTGTCAGAATGAGCCTTCCTCTCCCTCTGCCTACTCCAAAGAACCAGTAAAGAAAATGGGTCTTCCTACAGCTTGAATCAACAGTGGGCACCTGGAGAGTGGTCCCAGAGGTGCCTAGGAAGATCTCTTACTGCAGCTAGCATCCACAGCCATGTTTTTCAGTCCTGGCTTTCACAGCTTTGTTATTCAGTTCCGATGGGGAAAGAACAATTGCTCATTGTCTCCTTGCACCACTCCAGCCTGGGAAGGCAGAGGTTTGGGAGCCTGCATGGGAGCAGATGAGTCCTCCTGTCACTGCTGACCCACAAGCCTTCCCTGGGAACCTTGGGCAGTGTCTGGGAGCGTGCAGATTCAAAGGCTCCACAGAAATTGAGGGCCTGGATGGATGCTCTTCCAAGCATTGAACTGGAAAGTCCCTGTGGGAACAAGGCGTTGCTCTTGTGGGCTGCCAGGCGCAGATACAGAGTTCAAGGAGTCCAAGTTACTACACTGGTGGGGAGAGGCTAGAAAGTAAGATCTTCCTCCCAGTTACCTGTGCTTGGACCTTTTTATGAAGATTCTGATGGGGTTTTTTCACTTCACACTTTTTTGTAGTTTCCTTATACTTCCTCGTTTCTCTGATGGTGAAAGGCTAGCGCTGTTGTGCTAGTGCCTCGCCAAAATGAGAATTCACAGTAATTTCTCAAAGCCTGGCATGTAAAGTGCCTGCTGTACTGGGCTGAAGAGCTTCTGAGTTTTCTGTGGGTGTGATGGAAAAGATCTGAGTTCTTGGGTACTTTCCCAAACCTAAGCCAGCCAGTTTTCTATGTTTAGCTATGGTTTACTTAGCAGCATGGGTAGAGCAGAGAGTTTGTGGGCACTAGCAGAGCGTAGCCAGAGAATCAGGGGCTGGGCCAGATCTGCAGTGGTATTAGCAAGGACCTCGGGGGCCTCCTCCCTGAATGGCCATGGGAGCTTGCTGAGAGGGGAAAGCAGTGATGAGAACAGCTTTGAGTGGACCCTGGGGGGTGCAGCCCTTCCTTCCCAAAGAGAAGCAGCATACCTTGAGGATACTAGGGGGGGTCCCCTGGGCCTGCTTTCCAAAGCTTGCACTCCCAGGCTCCTGAAGCCTTCCTTCCATGCCATAAAGGGGGGGAAGCCTGACAGGGTGTGACCTGGGAATGGCACGAAAAGCACTGAGATACCAGGGCAGGTGTATGAACACCAGGGAGAGGCGTCATGGGGATCCTGATGATGGAGCAGAGATGTGCCTGCCCAAACAAGCAGCAGTGCAGCCAGGACCGTAGCACAGGAGTGGCTGGAGCAAAGTGCCAGGTGTGAAGGACTGCAGTGCCCACTCTCTGGAAAGCATCATTTCGCAGTTGGAGCTGTCTGCAGCCACCCATTGTCTGGCTGTGCCGCAGCATGGACCCATCCCACATAGGGAAACATGGAGATCTAAAGTAAGCTTCCTCCTGGGCACTGAGGTTTTGGGGTCTTAGGCCAACAATGCTGGAGAAGCCCTGGGGTCCTGGGCCAGAAAAGGGTGAACTTCCCAGCTCCTTAGACAAGCTGTGTGTATAGCTAGCTCCCATCTGTGCTGCTCTTGGCTCCCTACAGGGATATACAATCAGCTGATGAATCTCTTGCCAGGCAGCTGGGCTGGCTGGCTTGGCCCCACAGCCGTTCTTTTGACGTCCTCCCTGCATCCACCAAGATGTCCCTGTGGATCACAGCCATTGCTCCTCTCAGAGCAGGATGAGCGTTAACCAGATTTAGAGGTAAGGGCTTTCATTTAGCTAAAGTCATCCCAGTATTTTGAATTTTTGTAGGGCTTTGCAAACACATCATTAGTTTCCCCAGAGCTTTCAGAGTGCTGTGAGCAATGCTCCCCCTTCTTTTGCTGGTTTGACTGCACAAGGGAGAGGGATGCTCATACAAGCCAGGCTGGGATGGTGTTGCCTTTGTTTCCAAGGAGAGGGGGATCACAACACTCGCCACTGGGGATACCCATCCACGAACACTCCACATCTGTAAGGAAGATCTCATTTTTCCAAGAGGGAACTACCAAATGTGCTTTGAAAGGGTCCCCAGGACCTTGTGCTAGATGAAAAGGTCAGGCTGACCCTGAAACTGGGTATGTTTCTTGGCTTCAACCCATGATATTCCCCTTTTTACGCTAGTCCCCTCAGCAGGGATCTCTCTGTGGCGGACAGGGTAGGAGGTATGACAGAGTCCCAGATGGCAGGCTGATCCCTGCAGCCATCTGCCGTAATCACTCCATGTGATGGCTCAGGGCTGAGGGATGCCCTCTCTGGCAGCACTGGAGCAGGCCCTGGGTAGCTTGAACTGACCGTGTACACCTCCTGCGTGCGAGCTGTATGCTGGGTTGGGTGCCCACAGTAGTTGGGGCAGAGCATCTCCCCACCGTGGGCAAGAGAAACGTCCTCCCCCAGACCCACCCCAGCATGTGATGCCCCCAGAGCTGAGCCAGGAAGAATAGCTGTTTCCACCTTCTAGGCCTGGATGAGAGAGAGCCTGCTCAGTCTTCCTGCTCAGTCCTCCCAGGGGATGATGGTCTCTCACCTCCATCAAAACATTTGCTTTTAATGGGTACACTGCTCCGGCTGGAGCTTCGTGCTTCCTGGAGAACTCCACCATACAGGCCCTGGCAATTATTTCTTTATGAGATTGCTGCTTCTACACATGGCCAAAGATGCCTGGCTTGCAAACAGCCTGCAGTGGACAAAGGGCAGGTTTGCTGTGGAGGCAGTTGCTTTCTTTTTCTTGCTTTCTTTTTTTTTTTTTCTCCCCTTTCCAGGCTGCTTTGCTAAGTTGCTCTGTTTAAAGTCTCTTCTCTCTGGGCAACTGATAAAGGGCACCTTTCCCACAGCGGGGCTGCCCAGCCCCTGCAGCGGCAGCGCTCGCAGGCTGGCAGCAGGTGGGCAAGCCTTGCAGGGGGCACGGGACAGCAGCCCTGTCACACAGTGAGGAGCTATCCCTTATCCCACAGGCTGCCATACGCAAGTGGGTAATGACAAAACAAGGCTTCCAAGTGATTCTAACAGGGAATTACGACCTCTACTCAATCCTTCACACAGGCTGCAGCAGTGGGAGGACTGAGCAATTTCATGTGAGGCCCCAGCTGCAGTTTTTCCTGCGCTGGCAGAGCCATAAGGGCCACCACAACGGCCCCAAGGGAATCATCCTACAAGAGGATGGAGGTAGGAGAACCACTGTGTGTGCATCCCCTCTCCTTGCAAGGGAGTGACCAGAGCAGAGGGTAATGCCAAGGTAGGCTGAAGGTCCTGCTCTTGCCTTTTCCAAAGACAACCTCAGGACCAGAGCTCCCTCATCACCAATCACAGTGGTGCATGCTGAGATATGGCGATGTCCAAGACTAGCACAGGGCTGGCTTTGCTCTCCTCTGCTCTGGGTCTACCTCTCAGATCAGTTGCCACTCAGCACTGAGATGATATTTGAAAATAGCAAGTAACCAAAATGCTTTGTCAGCGTGGAAGCCCATCACACCAGCAGAGGCTGTGTCTGAAATACAGGAGCAGTGCAGTTTTTGCTGAGGAACTCCCCCAGAGACAGGCAGCTCCTGCATTATTAACCATGGTGCTGATGAATCCCTGTTAATGAGACAAGCTCGCTCAGCCAGCCAGCAAAGTGGTCGTGGCCCTGGCTGCTCTCAGCCCCGCACTGCAGCGTGTGCATTTGAGAGCAAGAGATGACTGCCCTGGGGAGCAATTGGCAATGCTGTGAGGTAAGATTTGGCTCCTTTCCCTAAACATTGCTTGTGTCCTGCCAGACTTGAGCTAGGTAGACGTGGAAATCCAGCGTTGGTTCTCTGGTGGCTGTGAAAAGGGAAGCAAAAGGCTGCTTTCCCAATGACATGGGCTTGATATGGACTAAAGGAAAAGATGTGTTCCTTGGTGTGCACTCCCTGGTGCGGAGAGCAAGGTGGGCTGTGTCTAGTCAACACCTTGGCTCACCCAGGGAAGTTCCCTCTCTTATGGCTCAACAGCAAAATCTCTTAGGAAAAAAGTCTTTATCCAGGTTTTTTTTGTTTGAACTCGAGCTCATCTTGCTCCATTTATCAATTCTCCTTTTTGTTTCGGGATGCAATTACTTTCCCACTGTGGTCATTACACCTCCTGGGATACTTGCAGAATAGGATCTTATGTACCCTTAGCTGACATCTGGCCAGGAAAGACATCTTCACCTCTGTGAGTATTTGCTAAGCCAAACCTCCTCCGAGCTTTCCTGGCAGAATAACCCTTTTCTGACAGGATAGCACACTGGATGGAATTTAGCAACCTGTATGGATACAGAAAGACTGGTCATCCTCCAGTGCATCATATGATGCCTCCACCGCCTCCACCCATTGCGCGAACGCGTTGCAAGCAAAGCCGTTGCCTCAGCAGTGCTGCCCAACTACTTTGCTTTGCACTGCAGACACTCCAATGCTTTCCAGATGTCACAGAAGATGTTAACTGTCTGATGTCATTGCCTTATGCAGAACGAATCTGATGATAACCTAATGCTACAACTTTCCCATCTGTTGGTGGGTTTCCCTAATGTGGACAGTGTCAGCCTCCGGTGCTTGTCCATGCAAGCAGAGGGAAAAGCAAGTCCTGCAGGAGCTGAGAGGGCTGAGTAAGGTTGCGCAGGAGGAGCTGGAGTAGGTCTTTTGCTTCTTGGGTTTTAAGGCAGGCCTTCTTGCAAATCTTCCAAGTAGTCTGTGGAGTAAAAACATAGTCAGGGCAAAAAAATGAGATAGGCAATGCTGGGAGGGCACTAAAGCTCCTGGCAGTGGATTTGCTCCCCCTAAATGATTGGCAAAATGAAAATATTGGTGTTACCTCCCCTATACTTTTGGTTTTTAGGGACGTGATGAAAACAGATGCTGAGGTAGCCTTCAGGCCCTGATTTTGGCAGCAGAGTTTTGCAGATGTCCCTCTGAGCTCACACAGAAGACAAGACATTGAAGCAGACTTTGGAGATGGCTGCAGTGTTGGGGCCCAAACCCAGAGGTGCTTAGGATTGAAACAGCAGGAGGTGGGTGGTGAAGGGGTCTGGTTTGGCATCAAGGAAGGCAAAGCTGAACTTGTAGTAGAGATCACACAAGATGAGATATGTTGTTAAGGTATCTCCCACCTTAGGGGCAAAGTCTTGGTGAAGTGGTGTAGGCTGAGGTAAATCATTAATAGTGTAGGAGTTGAACAGATTATAAATGTAATAACTTTGTGTAGAAGCAGTGTTGCTAATGCTCAGATTGCAAGAACAGCCCTGCACCCGCCCTCCTCTGCTCGCCCCCACTGTACCCTGCGTCTCGCAAGCGGCCCTGAGTGCATCCTCCAAGCAGCCCTAGGCTGGGTAGGGGTGGTCTCCAGGCAGCACAAGGGGGAACAGATCCTGAAAAGGAACTGCTAAGTCCCCAAGTGTGGAATGGGCAGAAAGGGGAAGGGGGAGGGGAGGGAATTCTTCCCCGAGCAGGAGACCAGCTTTCCTCCCTGCTTGCAGATACGTACCGGCAATGATAATCCACGCTACAGGTTGAGAGTCCTCTGCAGAATGGAAATATCCTGCTAATTGGTGGCAGCAGGTTATGCTATCTAAATTTTGCAAGCCTGCTGATTGCACATTAATCATCCTAAAAAAGGAATAGGTTAAAATAAGATGAGGCCTACCGCTGATCCCTGTCATACCCCACCGGGCACCTCCTCCAGTACCCCAGCTCTCTAATTACCATCCCACTTGCACTGCTGTGGTCATCCTGCCAGCTGCTCGTCAGCGTGACAAAGCGTTTCGAGACGCCCTGCTGAATTCCTCTTAAAAGCACCATTTCACCAGGAGAACCATGACCATGGGGCCATGCTCAGGAGAGGTGGCATGTACTCCCAGCTTAGGTGCTGACCACCCAGCTAAGCCAGACCATGGCCTTCACACCTGCAATTTATGTGTTGCCACCCACAGCCTTCTGCATCTTGTGCAGTGGGGCAAAGGCTCTGCAAGAGGGTCACTGTCCTCCCTCCATCGTCCTCCCCTTCTTTTGGCCCTGTTCCTCCATCTTTGCCCTATGATGGCCCTCTCCGTTGGGCCAGGCCATGTGGTGGCCAAACACCCCTGGTGCCTAGCACATCACCCATGAAGGACGCTGTGAGGCCACCCGGGGTGCGGGGAGGTTCTGGGGCCCGCGAGCCCTGCCGGTGCCGTCGCAGTTTGCTGACGATTGAGCCCTGGTTGCGCTTTGCCAGCAAGGGCCACAAGCTCGCCAAAGCAAAGCTTGAAGTGACAGCACGGAGCCCCTGTTTTCAATTAGCGTTGCTATTTCGGAAGGGAATATCTGTGGAGCAGAGGTAACCCATGGCAACCATCTGCTGCACCGACGTTCCTACTGCCGGGGGCTGGTCGGGGAGGGGTAGTGCGGGTGAGACGGGGGTCTGGGGGGTGACGCAGGGGGAACCTCGCAAGTGTTGAGAAAGAAAAGTCTCCTTCCTTGGGGTCCTTCTGCCTCCACCAGAGCAGGAGCAGCAGGCGGTGTCCAAGAGCCCCTCTCCATCCCACGCAGCTGGATAATTTATGGGCAGCAGCCGCTCACCGTCGCTTTGTTTGCAGTTTGCCTCTAAATATAGCTGTGCTTTAAAGGAGGAAGGCAAGCTCCCGTCTGCCTGCATCTCCTGCTTGCTAATGAGGGGGTCTCTCCTCGCCGGGCACAGAAGGGGCCGCACAGACCGCGTTGGCGTGGCAGTGCCCACGTGGCACCTTCTCTGTCCTGAGCACCCTGCCTCTCTGGGGAAGGGCGGCGATGAGACCCAAGGCTCTTCAGCTGGTGGTTGAACCTCAGCCCAGCCTTGTGACCACCGCCTGCCCAGTTGAGGTTGGCGTCTTGCCTGGGTGTGCTGAGCCCAAACCCTTCCCAGAGGATCAGCTTCTGTGGGATGACGTCCCCCGCCCTGCTGTGGGCAGGGGTATGGGCTGCAGAGCACCGCGGTGGGGAGAGCCAGGTGGCAACCTGCCAGCTCTGCGATGGGGCACCTCACGGCAGCCATGGGGCTGGGTACTCCTTGTCTACGCTTGTGCAGGTAAAACCCGTGGCTCACCTGGCTGGGTTAGGAGTTACCTAAGCCTTGCGTTACGCGTGCCGCTGTTACAAGCCATCATTTTTTTACTAGGGCTATGGCATCAAGGGTTGAACCCAAGTCCAGGCCTGACAGGAAAGTAAAGGCACTGAAGTGCTGACGAGGCATTATAATAAGTAGTGAGCAGAAATAAAAACCTACTTATGTTTTAAACATAACATTAATTAATAAAGAAAAGGGTACGCTGTAGATACTAAAAGCCCTCAGACACTGAGGAGAAAAAAAATCCCTTTCTCTGATAATTTAGAAACCAGTTCCCCAGACCTGGGTAACAGCAAGTGCATGTCACATCTGGGGAGAAGACCCCCCCCTCCACAGTGGCACGCTGACCAGCTCTGCCTTACAGAAGAAGAGCTTTCAGAAAATAGCGTGAGGATAAAAGGAAAAGGTCATTTTCAGACCGCACCGCTCCATCACATCAACATTAATTCATGTTGGTCCGTTACTTTGGATGTAACTGAATGCAATGAAAAATGACTCTGAGATTCCCTGGCCCAATCTGGCAGTACACTTCAGCAAACCTATCTAATAGGTTTATTATAGTTTATTGAGCAAGTGTTAGCCCAGAGTAGATCAGAACAACTGCCGAAATGCTAAATGGCCTTAGGAATGATGGCATTTTGGGAAGAATTATTGTGGCAGGATGGGTAACTCAATGTCTGGGGCCTCATGCTACCTCCATCCCTGTCAGAAGAAATAATGGCCAAATTTCCTTCTGAGCCTCATGGCCCATTGGACTAATATATAGGGGCCAGCCTGTCCAGCACATGCAGTACCTTCAGCTCTCCCAGCCTGGAGGATCCTTGACAGTCACTTTTTATGAGCAGGCTATTCTCAGCATCAGGAGCCACACTCCCGCCTCTCCTGCTACACAATGAAGGAAATTCCCTTTTCCTGGTGTAGCAATGAGTGTTACTGGGCCCCAACCCTTGTGGGAAGATGTAACGCTTGTGTCACAGCTCTTGGGAATGCCACAATTAACTCTGCCTGGGAAAGACATGGAAAACACTGTACTCTTCCTGAGAAAAGCTCCCTGAGCTCTGTTAAAAAAAAAAAAAAAAAAAAAAAAGAGGGACCTGCAAATCTGCTTTATAGAGAGAAGACATTTTATTACCAGACAGACTTAATAGCAAGGTTAGTTTACTATACTGAAATAAAAGTTAAACATCTGATTACTATCTCTGGGAACAAGGTTAGGGGGAGAGAAAACAGCAGAAGGCTCCACCGACATCTGCCTGTGACCTTAACTCCATCCTGCCTGCCAGATCCAGATTTCTTTCTTCCAATGCCCAGACCAAGAGTTTATTCTAATAACGATCTCCCTGGCAGAGGGAAGTTTCAAGAAGCCACCCCTCCTTTCCTTACAGTCCATAATTTGTGTTCCTATCTTTTCAGGAGAGTTGTAGAGTGAAAATAGAACGCTGAAGGCTATCACTGGGGATTTCATAAGAATTCGTGATGTTTGAGATCAGGTCTCCAGTATTCCCCTATTTTATGCTAATGTGGGGTCTCCCTTTACAGAGATGCTTCAGCCACCCAGCCTTTCAGAGACTACTAATGGAGTTCTTGCGGGCTCATTTGAAAACAGACAGCTCTGCTGACAAGAGGGACTCTGCACCCCTAATTCTTCAGCCTTTGCTTCCATCTCTTCTCAAAGGCAGTCAGCTGAAAAGCACTCATTGCACCATTCCCCCAGTTCCTCAGTATATTGAATTCAGCAGCATCCTACAACAGTTTCTCTCTTGGAATCTCTGTCCCTCAGTAGAACAACTTGCAGCATGCTCTCTTAAGTGATTTCATAATCACTAGCAAAAAGATCCTGTACTTTTTTTTTTCCCTCTCATTACAGCCCCATTCCCCCCATAATTAATGCAAGATTTCTGACACCCACAACCTGAGTTACCCTACAGTGTTCTCAGAGAGACTGCACCAGACATATTAATGACTGATTCAGCCCCAGCATAGGGCCATCTCCCTCTCTTCTCAGGTTACAAGGAACAGAGGTTTCCCTCACATTGTGTTGGTGGACCAGCCTTCAGCATCAGCATGGAGTGAGCTTTAACCTCACAGTCCCCTTCCGTGGCTGCCTCCCTGTCATGAAAACTCGGTAGCATCATCCCACCTTTTCCTCTCCCCTCTGACCCCACCTTTTCCTAGCCTTTTCACAACTTCCAGCCATGCCCCAAGTCCTCTCTAGCAGAGCATCCTGGCGTTCAGTTTTCCGTAACCCAGCTGCCGTACCCTCCTGTGTGCTCCCACCCCAGCAGGAACACACACACATACCCACACCCTTTTACAGCACAGGTTACAAACACTGCTGCTCCGTGCCACAGCTCCAACACACCCCACGGGCAGCCAGATACAAAGGTGGCCCCTAACAGTGTGCATTGCCACCACTATGTCAGATAGGAATGTGTAACGTTGACCTTAAACAGGAGACCAATGTGTTGGTCCAGAGAAGGGAGATGACACTGGCACAATACTGGTCGGGATCTTTCACCAACTGACCACGTCCACATTTGGGAAATTCCTCTCCCAGTACAAGGGATGTGGTGTCCACATACTACCCAGGAGGATATCTCTCTGCCTCAAGAAGTCTCCACTTGAAATACATGAAATACATTGTGCCAGGGGAGGTTCAGATTGGATATTAGGAAAATATTTTACTTGAAGGAGTGGTGAAGCATTGGAACATTGGTGGAGTTGCTGTCTCTGGGGATGTTCAAAAAACATGTAGAAGTGGTGCATCTGGGAGATGGTTTAGTGGTTATGGTGGTGTAGGGATAACGGTTGACTTGATGATCTTGAAGGTCTTTCCCAGCTTTGATGATTCTAAGATCAGACATCGGTGTACGCTAGGAGAAATGCAGAGGATGGTGGCAGCACATACACAACTCTATAAAAATCCCAGGTAGTTAGTTGGCAAGATAAATGAGATGATAAATGATGTTTCTGAGGAGTACTGCTTCTGCTCTTGTAGAGCCAGGGGTGCCAAGAAAGGGGTCTTTGATTGCTGTGCCAGACCTTGGTGAGTGATTCCAGGGAAGCAAGAGAGACAGGATTCAGACATGACCATACTTTTGCCATACACAAGCCTAATCACTAACATCACCTGAGTGATCTGCACAGGGACTTGATGACTTTCGCTGCAACTCTGTGTTAACAATTAAATTAAAGACTTTCCAGTCTTGTCTCATTATCCCTCGTGTTAAGAGATAAGGGTCTCCTTCCCCTCATCCCCAATCTTTTTTTTTTCTTCCAGTAAGCAGAATTGCCTTTTCACCCCGTTTTAATTACAGGAGCCGCATGACCCTCCCTGGAGCAGCTGTCAGACACCATACAACTGGAGCTGGCTCACAGAAAATATGTAAGTAGGTTACAGGGGGGCGGGGGAGACCATTAAACACAGCAGGACCCACTTAACAGAGCACCTGTTAGCAGAACACAAAGCTGTAAGAGGATGACTCGGGTGGGGAGAGCAATAACTGTGAGGCTTTACTCTTTCTAACAAACCCTGGCTCAGCTCAAAGAGGAGTGAGTGGAGCTGGGTGGTGAGGGAGGCTGGGAGAGAAGGAGCAGAGGGTGTTTTGATGCTCACTGAGGGTAGTGCTGTGAATGACTGCTCTATGAAATAAATAAATAAATTAGAGAGCTCAAATATGCTCCTACAGCCATTGCTCTGGGCTGGCTGGAGGGCTCACACAGCTAGAAAGTTTTGTGCTGTTGGTGGAAAGCCTTTGCTCTGCTCCAGGAGACCATGGAGCACCTTGGTCTTGACCTCATTCCATCTGCATGCAGATGGGTGCTGAGGTCCCTCAGCCACCAAAGCACGGGGGAGAAGGATCCCTGTCTGCATGCTCTGCTTCTGTAGATACAGGGTGGCAGTGGGTGCTGGGCCCTGTGGCCCATTCATCCGTCCTTTTGGCTGGATGCACCACCTGGTCCTCTCAGCCCCAAGCATACTCTGGGTTCTGGCAGTACCTCAGTGTTTGGTCTAGGCCAAACCAACCTTCTTCAAGTGGCCCCTGCTGTGTGCTGTGCCCAGGGTCACCACCTGCTCCTGTCCATTGCTGCAGCCAGGGCTACAGACTCACTAGTCCTCCTCCCTCAAAGCCCACCAAGAGCACCCTTCTAGGCAGCGGCTCACCTGGCAGCTGAACCAGCCTAATTCTGCTGCTGCAACCTGCCTGGCTTTGCCTGACCTGCAGAGAGACACCCCTCAAAAAGCAAGTGGTCATCTTCCTGGTGGTTTCTCGTAGTGAAGAACACCAAGCAAGGAGCCAAAGAGGTGCTTGTGCCTGGCAGGCTTGAGGAGCCTGGACAGGCAACACGCAGAGGGGCTTGGGCTGTTTCGTGCACGGATGCCAGAAGCTGCAGCTGCTGCTGGTAGCACAGAGGTGAGAACAGATTTGGGTTTTATCCATTTCGTTGTGCCTGCTTGGAGGAGAGTGTCCCCAGGGCAGGGGACAGTGGCAGCAAGGGGGAAACACCACACTGGTTTTAGACCTAGCCTCCTTTTTGAAGGCTTTCAGGTAGTTTAGGGGGATTTAATCTTTCTTCACAAATTATGTTTTAATTTTAGGTTATTAAGGGTGTTGTTTTGATGTTGCCCTAAATAGATTAAGGACTGATTTATCTTTTGGAGAAGGGTCCCTCTGGCCACCTGGAATGCATCTCTGGCATTTGACTGGCCAGCTAATGTTTTTCTTTTCTTGTCCAGGAGTAAAACTGCACTTGGTTCTATTTCACTGTATGAATTTTTTCATCAAATAGTGTATTTATATAATCTGTCTGCCTACATATATACCAAAATCAAACATCTAAATAGGATTAAGGCAGGCATCTTATTACTGGCTCTTGAGGAGGACCAGGAATTACGGTTATCAGCCTTAACAATGAAGTTGGGGTGTCTGACCCCTACAACTTATCCTTGAAAAATACTATACAAATAGCTTCAGAACCAGTGAAAATTCATTTCATATTCACTGAATAATAGAGAAAAGCGCAAACTAAAATAGCCAGATCTGAAGATCAGAATGTATTTTGGGCTCTTTCTTGGTGAGAGGAGGACGAACATAATCATAAGTGAAATAAGCGCTGAGCCATATTTAACCCTCTCAGCACTCCAGCAATAAATGCTTCAAGCTTTCCAAGCATTAGGAAAAAATGCCTTACCACAGAAAACAATACACTCTCTTCTGGTTTGGGTCCACCTCCCCCATTGCAAGAGGGATATCTCTTGCCCTCGGATGGGATTTAGCTGCAAAGCCCAGTGAAACCTGCGCAGAAGCTGCTGAGATGGCTCTTGGTTTCCCAAGAGGCAGGACGGGTGATGTGTCTGGGACTCTCCAGATCAGACTTGTGGCTGGACATGATGGTCCTGTGCAATTTCACTCCGGGGAATGTAGTGTACAAGGGCATAGTAATGGATACACATTTCTCCATTCCAGATGGCTAATTCAAATTAATCCTATGGAGATAGTGACTGAAAGTACAGTTCTTACCTCCTGGTGATTACCAGCAGCCTGTTTGAACAACGTTGATGAGTCCCAATGGTGTTCTTGATGGGCAGCATCTCTGTCTTTTAAAATCATCCTTACAGACAGGTGATTAGTCCCCTTATTGGCACTTTCACCTACGGAAATGAGAACTGAATGGGCTGGATGATAATTTTGAACAATAAGTTATGCATGTAGTCCAATATAGTTCATATTGAGGATCTATTCCACTCTTCTAATTGGGGCAAATTCCATCTCTGGAAGCTCTTCCTCCAAGAGAGGATGAATTATCTAAGCCATCACCTGTCTAACACCATTCAGCTGCTATTTATTTCTGACATGTTCGTGTCAGTAGAAGGCTTTCCAACCTTGCAGAGATATTGGGAGATTTCATTTATACAATACTGTGAGATTGTCTGATCAAAGGCATACAAGTGGAAATCATTACTGTTATTTTCAGACATATCTTTAATCATAGACTCTCCCTATTCATTGCAATCATTGCAATTGTAAGCCAGAAGTGGGTTCCCTCACCACCTGGCCACTTGGTACTCTTCTAATCTCTGCCTGTTGCTTGTACAGTGACATCTCCTCTGCACACACACACACACCCCACCTCCCCGTGACGCAAGCATGTTCACTAAAATATGCTGTGATAGCTTCACTTCACATGGATTTGTTTCTGCAAGCAGAGATGATAGTGAACCTTCCAAATCTTTCCCACTAGGAAATGAGGATAATACTTGGAGCTGTCAATGCAGGGCCCATTCATGGTGCCTGACAACTTTGCTGATACGACTGAATTATATTCCTATCAGAAGAAAGTATGAAATCATTTACAGTTATTTAAACAAGGGAATAGAGGAATTTCCACTTCTTACTACAGAAAGGAATAAGCTTGTTAATGCCCTGTCTTCTTGACAGCGTTCATCCTTTTTGTTTGATCATGCACAGGGTCCCAGTGCTGTACTAGCTTCAGGCCGAAAGAATTGAGGTGTCTGCTTTCCATTGTTCCTATGGGATTTGGGCACCCAATATCACAACAGTGCTGGTCTATAGTCTCTCCCAAAGCCAATGCACACATGCTTTCTCCTTTCTCCCTCCCCTGGATCTTTTTCATCTGTAAAAACTTCGGGAAGTGTGGCGGGTGAGGCTGGAGCACCCATAGAAAGGCCTATGTGAAAGAGGCCCACTAGCCTAAACTGCTGGGGATCTAGATCCACTAGGGCCGAGGAACCCCCCATCTACTGCACCACTGGGTTTTGTTTCAGAGGATGGATCTTTTCTTTCCAAAAGGTTACAAGGACAGAGGATGGGATGGCTTTTCCCAGTAGCTCAGGTCAATCCAGCTTGAAAATGACAATGGAAATCCGGTTTGGTTTCGAGCATAGCAATTTTAGGTGATGGAAACCATTAAGAGTGACAAGAAAAGTTGGTGTTGCCAACTGCAACAAGTGACAGCAAATCTCATGCAACCTAACCAAGGAAGTGCCTTCATTCCAGCAGCTGCAGGTATTGACTCTGTCTCCAAGTGTTTGTCTCATTTGGCTTAAGTCCCCCGTGAAGTAGCCATTGCTGCTTTTTTAAAGGCTGAGGTGTTTCCCTGTTCCTGTGCAGGGAGTTCAGTGGCTGAGAAGGGTAGGAATGGGAGGTGGAGCTTTCCCATTTGAAATCACAAATTCTAGTCTGGGCCCGGGTCATCTGAAAGTTGAATCTCAATCTACTTATATTTGTCCTGCATGATTAATTATTCATGCCGGGATATTCTGCCACGCACGATGAGAATGTTCAATGTAATCTCACTGGAAAGCCTGTGTCGCAGATGTAGATGATGTCCTGCTGCTTCCTGAAATGAATTGTGCACTTGTCAGATGTCCAGCTTCCCTCCGATGTACTTCAGACTAGTCCCAGGTGTCCGTTTGACCACTCCATTCCCAGAGGCAGATTTTTACACAGGCACATAGGCAGACACACAAACATCCCCTCCACCCCCCCCCCCCCCACCTTATCTTGCCTGACAAGGCCAAGGGCATAGCACAGTAAATAGCCTTCTCTCTCCCAGAAGTGTGTGATCCCTCTGAGAAACAAGAGGCTGCTGGGGAGCAAACCCTTTTCTGAGGATCACAGCAGAGCAGCTTCGACTGCAACTGGCTGATGGCTAATTTGCTTGGGGCTGGCAGCCTGGTGCTTTCAACAGTCTGAACTTCACTTAAAAAAAATTATAGTGATTAAGTAAACACAGCTATAATGGAAATCTTTACTCTGCATATTACAAACCAAAATGGCCATGAAGGGAGCAATTATGAAATCTCAGGACTGTGGTGAGGGGAGGAATCATTTGAGCTGTGCTGTTGTTTGTTTTTGTTCATCATTTATTTCCCTAGGGGAGCTTGGCTCTGAAGCAGTCTCTGCTGCATTGAGAGATTCTTTACATTTTTGTTAACCCAGTTTTCCACCCAGTCTTGAGCAAGATGGGAGGAAATACAAGGGCGTTACATAAAGTCACGAGACGTGATGGACCTTGGGAGAGGATTCCTAGATCCAGTTTCTGATCCCAGCTATATGCCCACAACACAAGTTGCACATCCATTACTCTCTCTGTCAGTCTCCAGTGACAGGACTGATTTTAGAGAGACTTGAGAGGGTGGTGAAGATAATGCAGGACTGGCAATGTGAAAGCTGTACTAATGGGAACTGCGACGACGATTCGGAGAGAGGTCTTCTTCCCTTTCTGGAGCTATGTGATTGGAACTAGTGGGTCTTTGGGACTTGCCTGATTCAGGAAAATTATAGTGCAAAGCAGCACCAGGCTTTCAGCTCCAAATGATATTTTGCTGATGTTTGTTCAAGACCAGAGGGAAATTAGCTGGTGGACTAGTCGGCTGTTAGTAGAAAATCGACTGAGAAATGGAGAACACAGCAGAGAAGCAGTTGGTGAGTGATGGGATGAGTGGCAATTCCTAGGCAGCAAAAAGACTGATGCAATCCAAAATCCCAATATACTTCCCAAATGTATGTAATAATGGAAGTTCAGGAGCTGCTTCAAGTGCAGAAACCAACTTGGAGAGCTTTTTCTTGACTGAACAGGCTTAGCCAGAGAAAGAGGGTCTAGCATTTCCTTTTGAGCCCTGCTAAAGCTGTGGATCTACCAGCACAGGCACTCTGGGCTGGAGCCAAGTGATGTACAGACATGATCGACAAACAAAGCAACTGGCTACCAATTGGTGATTGTTCAGGATCTCCTTCTGAGGGCAAACATTTCTGTTAATGGCTTAGTGTCCTTCAGGGATGGAGAGCAACCCACACAGACTTGACAGAAAAGAACAGCAATGTTTGGCAATTCCTATCACGTGGCAGTATTTTAGCTAAGGAACAAAACCGCCCTGCTAACTGTCCAGAGTTTCCTCGTGTGTGCTGTGGTGAGCACATCATCCCAGAGTGATGCTGTGTGAAGGGCAAGCTTTCTCCTCCCTGGGTAAAATGCATTCAGATCAGGTACAGGGCCTGGGCACTGAGCTCGCTGTCTGAAACTGCAGTCTGAAACAGCAGTAAAGTGGGTGGTGTCTAGGGGAGAAGAAGAAGGGACTGAGTTTGGAGGAAGAGAGGTTGAGGGCTGAAAGAAACAACTGGGTTTGGAAGGACAGGAATGAGTACAGCAGGGTCTTGACAGCAGGCTACAGCTATTGCCTCAACAAGCCAACTGATGCCAGGGAACCTCAGTGTGTGCACTAAAAAGGAATTGCTATTACTCCTATTCCAGGGTGACGATCAAACACATACCCACAGGTCGATCTGAAACCACCTCCCCTGTCCATCCTTGCTCCTTTCAGAAGCCAATTAAGTCCCTCCCAAAAAGATGCTACTTGAAACCGAGACTTTTCTGAAATTGGTAATGGTTGTCACCCCAGCAATAATCATAATGAATCACACTTGGGCTCCTGTTGAGCTCATATTTTCAGAGAGATGTTGGTTCTCAATCCATTCATTAATATTAATTAGCATGGAGTCACGATTCATTTCCCGCTTATGTGTCCAACCTGCAGCATCCTTGTGTGTCCTGTGCTAACGAACCAGATGCCGTTTATGGCTGGCATGGAATAATTAGCTAATAGTTGAGGAATACGTATCTCAAGTTAGTTAAATATTTATGCCAGACTTTTTCCATTTTGGCTCCCAGCCTTCATCTGGGGGTTGCAGTGCAATTTAGGGAGGATATGAGAAAGTTTTCACAGTTGTATGCAGCAAGCTTTAATTATACATTCTCCATATGGATGCAAATGTTTGATGTTGTACAGATGTTGGCAATGAATTGACCACCAGGTACCAGAGTAAAAATAGGAAGCTTCAGCAAGCCGATCAAAATCTAATTCCCTTGTTGTGACTGGATGCTGCATAATGCAACAGTCACTTTTCTGCTTCTGGTCCAGCCTCTTCTGCTCAGTCAGAGACTGCTACTGCAAAGTACTTCCAGGCAAATTAATAGAATATAAATAAATAAATAAATAAATAAATAAATGGCCAGGGCTAGAGACAGGGCACACATGGCTTGGAAGTAAGTGGAAGTCACATCCTGCCTCTTTTCCTAGAGCTGACTTCTGGCAGTGCGAGAGGTGCCTGCCTTTCTGAGCCTTCCACGTTTGGTTTATAACATCCCCAGATTCCCAGGCATCCCTGGGTCTGTTGCTTTGCCTCCCGGGAGCCCTCTCACACAGCCCTGTGCCGTGACATGCAAGAGCCAGGGCTGTGAGCCTGGACTGTGTTATGAAAAGCATTAACGGCTGCGCTCGGGGATAAGGTGGTAACTCGGAGCGGTGGCGTGGTGTGTGTCTGGGCGTGCAGCTGCTGGGCAGAGAGGCATTCTGCGCTGGAGGGGAGCTCCGGCAGAGACATTCACCACCCCACTCCTGCTGGCTGCTGGAGGAGCCTGGGACCACAGATTGGGTATTGGGAAGAGAAAGAATATCCAGTGCTCCTCTGAGGTGTATGGGAGCTGGGACTCCCTCCTGGTGCTGTCTAAACTGTGGGGTGCATTCCTGCTTCTGAGTCCTGATGTCAATGCCATGCAAAGCCGCGTTTCTGTGTGTAATGCCCACCGCACCTCCCATGGAAGGAGCAGAGAATGAAGGTGGCAGGCAGGGACGGTGAGGGGCTGTTAGCTGGATCTCTCCTTGAGGACGTGCACAGAACATCTACTCACCACTGCACACATGAGTAACGCTGATGCACGAGGCCCTGCGGAAACCTGGGTTTTGCTGAACTACCTCACCCACATCCTGATGTCCCACTCTTACCAGCGTGGAGAGGGTTTCACAGAATCATAGCGGTTGGAAGGGACCTCCAGAGATCATCGGGTCCAACCCCCCTGCCAAAGCAGGTTCCCCTAGGACAGGTCGCACACATAGGTGTCCAGACAGGTCTTGAATATCTCCAGACAAGGAGACTCCACCACCCCCCTGGGCAGCCTGTCCCAGGGCTCTGTCACCCTCACCATGAAAAAGTTCTTCTGCATATTAGTGTGGAACTTCCTGTGCTCCAGCTTGAGGTCACTGCCCCTTGTCCTGTCCCCACAGCCCACTGAGAAGAGGCTGGCCATTTCCCTCTGTGTCCCACACTTGAGATATTTATAAATATTAATAAGATCCCCTCTTAGCATTCTTTTCTCAAGGCTGAACAGTCCTAGTTCTTTCAGCCTATCCTCGTAGGGGAGATGCTCCAGGCCCCTAATCATCTTCGTAGCCCTCCACTGGACTTTATCCAGGAGATCCCTGTTTTTTACACCAGGGAGCCCAGAACTGGATACAATACTCCAGGTGGAGCCTGAGCAGGGCAGAGTAAAGGGGGAGGATCACCTCCATTGACCTGCTGGCCACGCTCCTTTTGCTTTCTCAGGAGCTCAGAACCCCCAAATTATCTGTGATGTCTTGAGCATGTCATCATATTGAGCTAATCTCTGTGACACCTAGGCCCTTTCGTCTTACTGTGCTCAATCAGACACAGTCCTGCACCGGGCTCAGTGGGGAGGCAGCTCTGCTGAGGCTTGGGTTTTCCAGAGCAGGCTTGGGCAGGGAAATGGTGCTGGGGAAGGGGTAGCATTGGCTAAGACCTCGCTGTTAGAAATCACACCAGGGGAAAAAGTGCTGGTGATCAGCTCTCACAAAGAGTATCACACCCTCAGATCAGGCGACCCACACCTTTTCTGTTTCTCCTGCAATGCTTGTGCTCCTGCCTTTGAGCTTGTCTGCTTTTACGAGTAAGCAGAAATGGGCTTACTCACTGGGTAAATAAAAAGATTTCTAAAAAATATGTGGGTGCTGTAGTAGATAGTGTTGTACTTCACTAAGCAGAGCCCTTCCCTTTGAGTCAGCCCATACTTTGGCGATCCAGCCTTCACAGGCAGGGTTTGGGGTTTTTTTTTTTTTTTTTTCCTTTGGGCTAAATTATGAAAAACGTGAAGGATTTCTCAAGGTTCCAGTTAAATTGCAGTTTTTGCCATTCCAATCTGCTCTTCCATCTCTGCAGGCAAAAAACAACTGCATTTTCCCTGCCACTCCTTCTGTGCTGTGAAATAGCTGTCATGCTCTACCCCAGACTTAGCTGCATTGTTGCGGGGGAAGAAATGTTTTTTTCTGCCCATGCACGAAAGTGAAGAGATAAATCTCTTGAGATGAAGAGGCAGTTATTTTGTCCTAAAGAGTGGGAAGTGGATGGAGGAAACAGAGTGGAGTCTACAGCCAGCTACAGCTTAAGAAATCAGTGCAAGGTATTTATTTCTTGCAGAGGCAAAAAGAGAGCAGTCCCACAATTTTTCCTCTCCTAGGTCGGGAACGGTGGAGTGACACTGTGGTAACTCACTTCCTCCCTCTTGAGAGATGGCTGTAAAGGCAGCGGTTTTAACTTATTGTATCTAATAAGGAGGGGAGAGACAATAAAGCAACAAAATGAAACTTTTGCTCACAACGTAGCAGAAGGGGCAGAAAGGTTGGACAAAAGTCCAAATGCTAAGTCTGAGAATTGGGAAGCTGGAGCATACTGGTTGCCAAGCACTGACTCCACAGAGCTGGCCCCAAACACGCCTCTCTCTCCCTCTCTGGTTGCCTGCAGCTAACACCTCTCCCGTTAAAAGCTTGCTGCTGCAGCAGGAGAACTGCTCTTGGCCTTGCAGTGCAGAGCTGCAGGGAGTAGCAAGGGCGGAACAGAAGTAATCCTGGCTGAGGGGTGAGAGGGTTGAGGTCTTTGGGACTGGGTTGGGACGCCTTAGTATGTCCGTTGGTAGTTCACGGGGCCTTGCTCGTGCTGCAGCACCTGCCAGAGCAGGGGAGTGATGCACAGGGTGTGCTCCTCCTGCCTCGGGAGCTAACCCTCTGGATAAGGGGGTAGCTGAAGGGTAGGGAGTGGAAAACCCTGGGAATGCTGATAAGGCAGCTACGTGCTTCTCCACTGCTCTAGAAACTTTTGTGAAGGGGCAGTAAAGGTGTTAGCCATGCTGCCCATGGCATAAGGGGCCAGGTTCTCACTTGCAGTCATGCTGACTAGAGGCCTGTGCAAGTTTCCAGCACCCCTGTGGCACGCTCGAAGGCAGGATAGCTGGTGTGGAGCCCCAGGATGCTAATGAAGAGCAAGGAGGAGTGGGCTGTGTGCTTTCCCTCTTCTTATAGAGAGTGTTTCCTCTGTTCTTTGTTAAGTTGGAAAGATGAAAGCACGGAGGGCCAAAAAAAGGAGGTGAGCAAGCAGCTTTGTAGCAGAAGTTCCTAAGTGAAGGAAAAATCCTCTCTTGCAGTCTGGTGAGAATAACACACGGTGCTCTAGTTACTGGGGGCACGGGTGAAGGGAGCTAGTGAGGATGCCAGAAAAAGAGTGCAGCAGGCGTCATTGCATGGTGGTGATCTACTTTTAAGTGATACCAGAAAAACCTATTAAATATATAACCTCAGCGCCCAGAAAAATGTGTTAAGAGGTTTATTCGTGTAGGAAAAGCTTCATCTTATAAATATAGATAAGGGCTTTTTTTTATCTTTCTTTTTTTTCCCCTTCTTCTTCTTCTTCTTCTTCTTTTGGATTTCCTATACAGAAAATGTATTTGGTCTGTAATGCCCCTTCTGGGAAGCTCTATCTACTTATGCTGCTTTCTGTCGGGCAGGACCGCAGGGCCCATGCTGCAAATGGGACAGCGTGGTGGAATGAGTCCTTCCCAACACTGTATCTCACCACCACATCCTGTTCCAAGCCCCATCCCACAAAGCTGTGCACACATGCTGCCCGGCAAGGGGACTGGTGGTTTCACTGAGCAGCTGTAGGATGGCTGCGTGCTGAAGGTGAAGGACAGTTGTTGCTCTTTTCGGGATGAACCCGCTGCGGGGCTGCTGCTGCCTGACCTGCAGGGGAGGGAGAGATGCAGGAAGTGTGAGCAGCAAGCCCCGCTCTTTTAGCTTTCCCTCCTCTCGCACGGCACAGGCCCTTTCATTTCAGGCCCTGCAGAGCACCTCAGGTGAAGCATAAGTAAATCTGCTGTCACCTTCCTTTGATGCCTCGGAAAGCCAGACTCAAAACTCACTAGCCTTGGTCGCTATTAAGCAGGTATTCTTTCTTGCAGTGCTGGGCACACAGGGGATCGCTCCTTCCGGCTTTTCGAGGCATCACCTCCCTCTCTTGCCTCTCTGACAGGGTAGAACGGGATTTGCCTTAGCTCCCCAGCCTCATCTACCGGCAAGAGTCCAAGCATTACCTTTATGCTGAACACAAATCAACCTGTATCTCATCTTTACATCCACCTTCTTTAGTCAAAATTAACTTTTAATTACGTTTCTTTGTTGTTTCTTTATGGATGGCTGTCAAAAGCTCAAGCTCAGCAATGCTACCACTAGCCTGTTCCTGCTCAGGGTCCTCCCTGCTGATGCCTTTCACAGTCTCTCCACACCACACCAGGTGGCCTGCATTCAGGGCCACCATGCACCTCGTCCTTCCACCCGCCCTGCTTTGCTGTCTTCCCATTCACCCAGCCTTGTCTTATATTACATTCCCCAGCCATCTGCATGTTGAACCCCTCATCCAGACTCCTGACATCTCAAAATGGCCAGTGCCCTTTCCTCCATCCTCGATAGGGGAGCTCTGAAGACACCCCTCAGAGTAATGCTGGACTGGGTCATCCCCCTCATACTTGGCTTTTTGGCTCCCTCTCATTTGCCTTGACTTTCCACACCTTCACAGCTCTTCCACTGTTCCTGGGCAGCCCTTCTCCAAATGACTTGGCATGGAGGCCTGTGCCAGCCTTCCCTTCACAGTTCTTCAGGCTAACATTGTTGGGGTGTACTTCTATGACAGTTCTTGCCAGGGAGGAGCCCACTGTGGGCATGCACAATAATACTCTGTTGTCATCCCTTTTCACATCTCTTCTAAGATCCTGTCGTGTGTGCTTACAAACAAGTAAACTAAATAACTGCAAATGTAGACACTCTTGTGGCTTAATCACGATGACTAACGTTGCCTCATGGCTTCTTTATGCTCCTCTATCCACAGCCATCTGCTGTTGCTTTGCTTACCAATCGATAACTGTGAATCAGGGCATTTCCTCTTCCCTTCCCTGCCCTGCCTGCGTGGGGGCCCTGGTCCATGCCTGTTGCTCCTGGGAGCTATGACAGCTTTCCAAATCACCCCATTCCCCAGAGACGGGGTGACTCGTGTCCTGCTGGTACAAGGAAGCTTCCTCTTACGAATTTTAAGGACCATCCCACCCGTGTGAGTTGTGAAAGAACAGGATGACACCATGCTTGCGTTACAATGCAATTTGACTGCTGAGGTGAAAGTGGAGCTAGCTTACAACCAGGTTGTGAAACTCCTGCCTTGCTCCTTCTCAGGCGCTGTTGCTGGTCTGTGACACCCTTGCAAAAATCTCCTGTTGCTCTCTTTCTACCAGGGTGCCTTGGGTGCTTCTTCTGTTGGGATTTTTTTTTTCTTTTTTTTTGGTGTTTCATGAGTATGATGATACCATATCTGGTCTTTCTTGGCTTTGTTGAGACCTCTGAGGCGAGGTCTGTCTCTGTGTCCATGCAGCCTGGTCCAAGTGCTAGTGCAGGTACTGGCAGCTCTTCCTCTTCTGGCAGGGGTGCTCGCCAGACAATTCATGAAACGCTGCAGTGGGCATTACTTTTTCCTACTGGAGTAGAAACCAAGGCAAAGAGGGGTGCAGTGGCTGGCTGATTGTCCTAAAACAAGCCAGGGGAGAAGCCCAGGTTAGAGCATAGGGATCATGCCGACTTCTTCCCTGCTGCCCGGGCCGGCTGCTGCCGTTTCTGTTGTCCCCCCCCGGGGGGTGGCTGTTGTCCCCCCCCGGGGGGTGGCTGTTGTCCACCCCTGGGGGGTGGCTGGCGCTGGTGAACAGGCAGCAGAAGACACTCCTTCCTCAGCTCTGGCTGCCCTATCGCTGCATTAGCTCTGGTCTCCTCTTCAGAGGAATTCAAACAGCACTTGAAAGAAAACAAAGCAGAGACAACGGCTCTTCTCAAACAGCAGCTGGTGAACTCTGCCGGCTGGAGGCACGAGCCTTTTAGGGCAAGTGACGGTTCCCCCTCTCCCCTGGGGAGGAAGGCTCTGCTACAGCTTAGCTGTCAAGAGAGGTTAGCAAGGGAATCTGGCATATGTTTTACCGAACCAACGTTACAGATTTTCAGTTTGCAGCCTTACTGTAAATCACAACTCTGTGAGGGCAGGATGATCTGGACAGCTTCAGTGCTGCAGTTGAAAAACTGGCTGTGTTGGCTGGACAGGGTGATTTGGCGCAATGGCAAGTCAAAACCAGCATCCCTTGTGTGTTGGTGGGTTGGCCATGACTGGGTCCTGCCTTGCAGGAACCCACAACTTCAGCTCTTTCCTGCTCTGTCCCTTGATCTGCCTTTTCTATCCGGGTAAAGTGGGAGTACGATAATATCCCTAGGATTTGGTAACCGTCTGTATCAGGGCCAGCTTTAGTCACAGCGGTTCCTTTCAGGCAGCAAATCGCTGAGGACAGCAAATCAGCCTGGCAGTCAGCGTCCTGCAAACCTGTTGCCTCTTCTCCCACCTCCTCTCCAGAGACACAGCCGCTGCTGGGGCAGGAGGCAGAGCGTGGCGAGGGCAGGAGCAGAAGGTGGCCTGCACGCCCTTCTCCCCATGGCCACTGTGAAGAAGCCACAGAGTACAGGGGGAGGGTGACACCAAATAAGCCTTCCACCACAGGAAGTTATTTTTTCCACATTCTTGAGCAGCAAATATCACATCACCCGTTTGGCAGAGGATCTCTTCTCGGCACACAAGTGACCAGCACTGGGAAGTGAAGCGCCGGCACAAACCCGTGCCATGGCGGTTGACATTTCATGGGTTCGCTGTCAGCAGGCTCAGCCGAGGGGGCTGAGGAAACCCTGGCACAGGGTGGTACCTTCGCCTCCCCCCGCCTCTGGGGCTGCCAGTTATCGTCAGGCGGGCAAGATGGAACGCAGTGAACCCTGCTCCATACTGAAACCAGTGACTTTGTCCCCAACACAGTTCCTCATTGCACAGGATTTAAGGGGTTGATGGTAGAGAGGAGGGGGCAGAGAGGTATTCCCAGTTTTCTGGAAAGGGTTTCTGACTTTATTTTTTTCGGGGGCGGGGGGGGGAGTGTAGGTTTGCTTTTCCACCTGCAGGCCTGCCTGCTCTACTGTAAGGGTGGCACAGAGGTGCTTGGGCAAGTCCCTACCTATAGCTCATGGCAGGGAGAAGGGGCAGTGTTTGCTCTGCCAGTGCACTAATTTAAAATACCTGGCTGCAGCACTAATGCACAAAACCTGTTGCCTCCCTCAGGAGACTCTGGGAGCTGGAAAGAGGTAATGAGTCATTTGCAGTGTGGTAGAGGAGCGGCTTGTGGCCTGCTTGTGTTGCAGGCAGGTATCTGGCTGCCTGTCAGTGCTGTGTGCTATCAGTTTGGGCTGGAAGCGAGATAGCAAAGCCTGCCAGGTTTAGGAATGGTGACCCATGGGGCTCCGCTTCTTGAAGTGAGAGGTGAAATGCTGAAGGAGAAAGAAAGGGAACAAGCTGGTGGAGAGGATGAACAGGGGAGCAAGTCTCGTAATCTAACATTCAGGCATCTTGATAGGAGGTGAGACTCATGGGCTTTCATTCCTACTCTCATGAATATTTTAGGGTTTATATAATGATTCTTAAATGTAAAATACAAAACAATCCTGGGAGTAAGGGCATGATGTCCTAGGCTTCTCCCTTCTAGACAAGTCCCAAACCATTTGGTTATTATTACGTAAAGGTGACCAACACCCACGGTAAAATACAAGCAGAATTGCTGCTCTCTTCCAGTATCAGCTGCTATCTTGCTGTCAGGCCAGTACTGTGAGAGGTACGAATTGGCTTCAATCACAGAAATGAAGGTGTGGACTCTGAAGCCTAATGATTACGTATTTCTTTCAGAGGAACAATCAAGGTGCTTATCACAGCTAACTGGATGAAAGAAATGTTTTAAGATAAATGACAGCAGCTGAGAGACTGTCTTTTTTTTAATTATTATTATTTGTACAGTTGCCCAGGACTGTTTAGAAAGAATTCAGACACACCCAGAGTCCTGCATTGTTAGGCTGGGCCAGGAAATAGATTTTCTTTCCTCAAAACGTTTCTGTGGAAAAATGTGAAGTGCAACTGGGAGCTGAAAGTCTTGTGGCATGGGAGGCTGAAAGTGTATTTGGCAAAGGTGATTTTTTTTTTTATTATTATTATTATTCTTACTGCTGAAACACCCTTTTTTTTTTCTGGTTGCCATTGAAAAAAAGTTGATAATGGAAATAAATGTCTGCTTGCCCATTTTTCTATGTTGCTTTTCTTCCTGGGGTGAAGGAAAGCAAACTGCTGGTCCATCAGTAATCACGAAGCTTGGAGACAACCTTTTACTTACCTGCCTTATTCTGGCACACTCTCAAAGCATGGGGAGGTCTGAACTAACTGTCAAAACATCACAAAACTGGGACAGACTTGAGCTTGACTTTGGTAGGTGGGATTAGAAAGCAGAGAGACAATGTGCTTGGTCCTGTGGGTACTTCTGATGGAGCCTTACAGAACCTCGGAAGGTCCCTGCAGCAGCTGCAGGTCTGCCTGGCCGCAGAGCCGAGCCTACAGCAGCTTGCCAAGGAGTACCTGGGGCCCTGCCTGTGTCATCTGTGCTTAATGAGCCCAGTCCTCTTGGCACCCAAGGGCTGTCTGCCCCTGTAATTTGTGTGTGCCCGTGTCAGGACCAAAATGTTTTACCACTGCAGTAGAGAAGAATTGCCTTACGGACGGCTTTCTGCTCGCCCTTGGCAGATGAACAATGCACCAGCTGAACTCCACAAAACACAGGGTTTGAGAACTAAATCAGGAACAAATGAAGCTTCATGTTTTTCTAGCTCTTTGCTCTCACAGACCCTGAAGCACACACCAAGCTGTACTGCCACTCTGGCTGTGTCTGAAGGGGACTGGCTACGGGGACTCCTGCAGCTCTCTAGCTGGGGTTTGAAGCCAGAGCTGACCCTCAGCCCAGCCCTCTGCCCTGCGCAGGCTTCGCCCAGCCCAAGAGCAGGTTAGGGGCGTTGGAGGAGGTGGGAGGTCGGCATAGATCTAGTCAGGTAACCACCTCACCTCCGGCCTTCCTCACCTTCAGGAAACGTCTTTCAGTCTGCACGTGTTCCAAAGCCTGAACAGCTTCTGCCTGTTTCCTAGTGAGATGTTTCCCTAATGCCATTTCCCAGGCTGGTAGGGTAATGTTTTTCCTCACAGATAGATCATAACCTCAGGCAGAGCGCAGCTTCAGACGTGGGGACGCTTATGAAAAAATTGGCGTACTCTTTTGTCAAGCAACAGTTAAAAGCAAATCTGCAAAGGGATTAGATGCAATACACTCTGGGGCTTGCTGACAGATGTCCTGAAAATCTGGAAATGTGTCGATCTATCTTTACACAGGGTTCATTGGGTGGTTTTGTTTTTTTTTTTTGTTCTTCCTCCTTCTCCCTCTCCTCATCCCTCTGCCCCAGGCACACAAATGGGAATTCCTTCACATCCATGGGGCTGCCTGGGAACTGCCGTGGCACCATCCGTGGACCGGCATGCTGGCCCTGAGGTGTTAGCTAGGCTGAGCCAGACCCAAAACCTCAGTTCAGTTACAGATGCTAGGTTCCCTGCAATCACAATACTGCTGCTTTGTGCCAGGGCAGTTAGGATTTTCTCTCTGTTCCACCTGCAATTTCCCAGCTCCTTTTAAAGGAGCTTAAATGTTGGCCATTAAATATAAATATCTTCTTTTTTTCCTCTGGGTGAAACTGATGTTCAAAACTTCACAGTGTAAATAAGGTCTGGAGAAAATGTTTTAGGCAATGTTTCAGTCTAACTAAATGGCTCTGCCATTCCTCCCCACTTTAGTCCAGAGCTCTAAATGCATCTCCTTTCCCTTTCGCAATGTGGCAGAGGAGCTCGGACCTGACTGTGACCTTCCCTCCAGCACATCTTCAGGTTTGGGGAAGCCAGAAGACCCTGAGTTCTGTGTATTGTGTTGCATGATCCTGGGCAAATCACTTAGGGCAATTTTTTTTAAAAGTGCATTCTGTTTCTGGACGGTTTTATCCTGATTGCTCAATTTGAAACACTCGAGTGGCCTCTGAGAAGAGGGGGAGTGCCCATATAGCTTTTAAACTGTCTTCCAGCTCCTTCTGGAGCCACTGCCCCCAGGGAGGGAGTCACTCCTGAGACCGGAGTTCAGGCTCCCCCACCTCTTTCCCTCGTACCTCTTTTCCTTCCATACAGTAAAGGAATCACTCCCCCAGCCTTGCAGAGGAGTTGGGAGTCTCCTGCCTTGCTGAAAACAAGACAGGGGCCAGCCTTGCTTGGTTGAGCCCAGCACCCCCCCTTTTTGCTATGCTCTGTCACCATCAGTCACACAGGGCACCGCTGGCTCAGAATCTAAAGGCTGAAAATCTGTCTTGTGCATTGTTCCCTCCCCTGCCCGCTGACCAGGGGAGTGGGGGAAATGCCCACTGGGTCTGGTACTTGAGGGTGTGCAGTGTTCTGTCCCGCAGAAAGACCAGCATTCTTATCTCATAGCATACACGTGTGGTGTTGCTGCCAGACCTCGTTTGGATAATAGTCTGATTTCATTCTTCATCCACGGGTCAGGGGAAGTCTGCACACATCAGGCGAGCAGTGTAATCGGAGTCGGGGGGTTGTCATCACTTTGCTTCCCCAGGGCAAAGGACGAAACTCACAGGCGCAGCTGTTGTATTACAGCAGCCTCTGGCAGCCCAGAGGTTTGGGAGACATCTACCTTGATGGTCCCTGGCCACAGGGCCAGTCTCGCCTCTCACCCAGGCACCAGGTCGTTGTGTTTCTCCTCCTAGAAAAGGCAGGGCTGATGGGAAGCACCCGTAACTCGGTGTGAGAACGGAGCAGCACAGCAAACGGCAGCACAGGGGCTTGTTTCTCTTCTGCTCCAAGAGCGAGGTCCCGCTGCCTGGCCTCAACCCCGGCCTGCCCAGGCGAGCCATGGGGAAGCAAGCCTGAGCAGGCAGCTGGCAGTGACCAAGCAACAAGAAAGACGGTGGTGTGGGTTGCGACCTAATGTGTATATCATCAGCATCGCTCGAGTCACGCCCGTCTGCCTCCAGCTATTACAGCGATCCCACTGCCAAAGAGCAACTGCATGGCCCGACCAAAATGATCCGGCTGCCGCTGAGGACGGCGCTCCTGAATGACTCAGTTGTGCTGGGAGTACAAAGCAGCCCAGATCTGTCTTCCTGGAAAGCTGCTTCACAGTAACCTTGTGCTCGAAACGGTTTTGTCTTTGAGGCGACTGTGGCGTTCGTTCCCATTCATCCGTGCGAATAGACCACGTGGATGGACAGGCGTCCGCAGGGAGTTGGAGCCCCAGCGTGGGAGCTTGAAACGCCGGAGCCAAGCCTGAGGGAGGGCTGGCTGCCTCCCAGGGCTTGAGAAAGCCGCCCTGCCCGAGCCTCAGTTTCCCCACTGATGCAGAAGCGAAGCCGATGTTTTCCTCCAAAGGCCAGGGAGTGTTTGTGAAGTCCTCTGAGGAAGGGCGCTTTCGTGAATGCCATGCTATTTTTATTATTGGGGTCAGGGAGGAGGACACGTGCAAAGGTGATGAAGCTGTTGAAACACAGGTTCCCATTAATAGTCTTTAGCACACAGAGTTCTTATTATAATCTAATTTTACTGGAATTGGATTAATCTTATAATGCTATAATGTCATTTCCATGGTCTTTTTATATTTTTATTGTTGCTATGCATTAATGCAATACCCTGCAAGAGCTCTGAGAAGAGGATGTGAATGTTTAGTGAATCTCTGATAACATTTTTGCAGGGCATTTTTATGCTCCTGTTAGGCTCCTATGCTGTGAAGTCACACAGTGTCTGGAAATAGCAAGAATTCACCCAAATTCAACCTGAATTATCTTGCAACCAGGCTCCGCTGGTGAGAGCAATGTATTCAGAGCCAAGAAACCGGGGGTCTGCTCCTGGCTTGTCCCTGACCTGTGCCGGGACCTCACCTGAATCATGACCCGTCTCTTCAGCTGGAGATGGAAATAATTTGTCCACACAGGAATGTAGCAAGTTGGTGCTCTGTATCCCTCACCATGTAGGAAAGCTTTCTTGTATCACCAAGCTTTAGTGCTTCCTTTTTATTGAGCTTCCCCAGAAAAAAAATAAAAAGCTTTTTCCTGTCCGTGCTCTGTATTTCTTAATTTGCTTCTCTTTTTTTTTTTCCTTCTGCTATTATTTATTTCTCTAGTTACACATCTTTTGAAGCATTAGAGTGAAAGATCTTCATCCTGCATCCACTTAAAGATGCTGGAAGTTTGCTTCAAAGCAGCCCCACGGTCCTCACTCTAACCACTGGCGGGCTGGCCTGTGAGGACTTAGAACAAGGAGGCTGCACGTGACAAATGTCGAGTGAGTGAGCCGTGTCACGCTGGATGATGTTTCAGCCCTCAAATCACCTAAGAGAAAAGGCAAATAGACTGGTATTTTCTATCAACCCTTATCATTACCTCTGTTCCTTTCCCAAGTCTCACTTGAAGGCAGTCTTGATGTAATTAAAGCTTAAGGGCCAGAGCGTGAGTTTAATTTTCAGTGCAAATACAACGCTAACCCTTTCTCTCCCACGTCTCCGGTTTATTCGGTTCTTCGGCTCCTCCGTTCAGAGAGCATGACAACAAGGCAAATTAAACCTCCCACTCTGAAAACAGCACGGCTTAACATTATTAGCCTGCAGAAACAGAATTTGCTGGGTCACTAGGAGCTGGCTACCGAGGCATCTGCCACGACAGCCACGTTGGGAAGCGAGTCCATATGGTAATGCAGACAGCTTCTGACTTCTGCTGGGTGCAGCTTCTAAGGACTTGGCATCTTTTATTAGACAGCTTGGGATTGCGCCGGTTTCTGCCTTTCTGTGGCGCAGGCGGCTTGGGTTCCTGCATTTGCAGCACCAAAACTTCACTGGGGACATGGCGTGTTGGCAGAAGGGTCTCCGACAGAAGGGTCCCTGCAGGATCAGAGCCCTGGAAGGGTACCTCACTCTGCTACTGGTGCGGCTCCTGGCCTCTTTTCTTCTTTTTGTGAGCAAACAAGCAACTGGGGGTTTTGTTTGCAAGGGCATTTGAACATCTGCGCCCTTGAGAAGGGCTTTCTCATTCATGATTTATTTACAAACAATATAAAACCCAGTCCCCAGTGTTGCCATATTTATGCATTTCAGTGTTTCCTGAATGTACTTTTGATGCAGTTCTGGCGTTGACACATTGTAGTGTTGATTGCCTGGGCAGCATCCCAAGCGCAGCAGCGCCTGCACACGGGGAGGGCTCACATCTGGCAACCGGGCTCTAATACCGGCCCCGGATTCGGGGCTCGGGAACGGCGCATCGCAGCGGGGCGGTCACGAGTTGGTCAAAACTTGGGACAGCCCGGCTGTTACTTTCGGCTTGCCCGGGAACAAAAGGCAGCATTTGTGCCCTTTCCCAAGAAGACGATGTCCCGAGCAGCGCCCGAGGACTCTCTTTTTCCCTTAAAACAAAGGAACCCGGCTCATCCCCGCGCTCTTTTACCAGCCCGACTTCACCCCTGCCCTCGCAGCCCCACGCCACAGCCCTTCCTAACCCCACGCTCCGCGGCGCCCTCCCCGACCCGCGTCCCCCGTCCCGGCAGCGCTCGCACGCCGGGGATGCCCCCGGACCCGGCTGGGTTCCCGCCCGGCTCGGCGGCCGCGCAGCGCACCCTGCCCGCCGGCTGGGGGCTGCCCGCCTCCCTCACCCGCCGCCGGGGGGAGCGGGCGGTGGCGGCGGGGCGGGCCGGGGGAGGAGTTTGGCGGCGCGGAGGAAGCGCCGGGCACCCCGCGGCGGCGGCGGCAGCAGCGCCGGGCGAGCGGGCGGGTGGGCAGGCGAGGGCGGCGGGCCGGGGCAAGCCGGGGGGCGCGGTGCCCCGCTTCTTTGTATAACTTTTCGGGGTTCGGTCTTTTTGTTGTTGCTTTGCGCCCCACATCGCCACCCCCCCTCCCCCCCCCGTATTTATTTTCACACATCCCCCACCCCGCTGTGGAAGAGACGATTTCTCCTCTGCGTCCTGCTTCTCCCCCAGGAGCCGTCGGCGCGGAGCAGCGGCGGGGAGCAGAGCGGAGCGGCGGGGCGGGGAGGGGAGGCGCGGCGGCCGCCCCGCTGCGGGGGCGATGCCCCCGCCTGCCTTGGCGCCTCCCCGTGCCGGCCCCGCCGCCTTCCCTTTGTGCCGCCGGGCCCGGCGCGACGCCTGCCCCGGGAGCCGGCGCCCCGCGGCGCCCCGCGGCGGGAGGTAAGGGCGGCCGCCGCCCCTCGCCCCGGCAGCCATGCGGACCCTGCGGCCGCAGCTGGCCTCCCTGCTCTTCCTCGGTAAGTGCCGGTCGCCGGCGGGGGCGGGACGGGACGAGGGTCTTCCTGGGCGAGGCGGGATCCCCGGCGGGAGGGGGGGTTGACCTCCTTCGTAGGGCATCCCGGTAGGGTCATCCCTGCCGAAAATGCCCAGCGCCTTCACCCAGGAGTTGTCACTGCCCGCGCTGTCCCTGCGGCCGGAGGGAGGAGGGTCTGTGTGTGTGTGTGAGTGGGGATAATGACATATAAACAGATATCTACAGAATAAATCGGGGGTTCATTTCCACCTGCAACGCCCCGGCCACCGTCCCTGGCGAGCCCCTTGGCGCGGCGTGCGGTCCGGCTGGAGCGGGCTGCCGGGGCGTGGGAGAGGTAGGAGTGAAGGGGACGGGCACCTCCTCCGCGCCGGGCTCCGGCATCAACTTGGGAAGGCGAGCGGCCGGCCAGGGGCTGCTCCGTGCTCGGGGGCGTCTCGGAGGGGACTCGTAAGGGCAGGGAGTTAAGGGGCCGGCGCTGAGCTGGCGCGGTGAGAGCAGAGAAAACGCCCGGAGCGAGGTAGGCTGCAGAAACAATCGGAGTCCTCCTCTCGGCTCTGGAGAGCGCGTTGAAACGTAGAGGGAAGGCGGTTGCTGCCCTCGTAAAACGCGATTTGATTGCTTTGTCTTCCCAAACTCCTCCTGTAGTCCCTTTCTCTCTGCCCGCCCGCGGTTTGCACCCCGCGAACCGTTAAGCCTGTGTTTTTGTCCCATCCCACAAGTGCCTTCCCGGGGGGATGACTGTACACAGCTCCGTATAAAGTCCTTTGGGAGCCCGCTGCTGGGTCAGAGATGCTGTAGCAATGCCGAGATTCCCTCCCTACAAATCTGGGAAGAGCAGAGCACGAGACAATTAAAATGCCTCTTAGGTTTTTCGCGGCAGCCCGTGTGCCTGGGTAAGTGCTGATGAGTCGACAGGAACGCTTGTGGGAAATACAGTACGGCACCCTCACGCTGCTTTCCGCCCGTGTACGCAGAGAGCAGCCTCAGAGTTGTTTTGATTTGCCTTTTCACTGGTAAGATTTGCTGCTGGCATTAATGGTATCGAAGGAAGAAGCAGCAAGGCTGGCAGTTTTACTGTCTTGAGAGTTGTCACGTACCTGCTCTGCCAATTTGGAAGCAACACCTTTACTTGAATTGCAGTTGTGTTTCCATGTCTCTGATTTGCGTGTGTGTGTGGTTTTTCATCCTTCTGTTTGACTTTAGGGAAGAGAAAGAGTGGTGACTCCTTGAAATGGTTTTGGAGGGGGTTCAAACTTCCCTTAACCAGTAGCTTTCTTCCTTGGGTTCCCTGGAAAAAGCCGTCTTAAAGCTAAGCTTATCCAGGGTGGCTGCTCCACAGGTACAGGCAGCCTGTCGTAGCCCGCGAGAAGGGTGCAGACAAATGTCAATCCCTTGCTGCCTTGGCTTCGCACACTCGGTCTCTCTGGATGAAGAACAATAACCCCATTCTGGATTAAGTCTTCCTAATATGGAGTGAGTGAGCGAGCGAGCGGTCGGTTGCCTGTGCGCTGCTCCGAAGCGCGCCCAGCTGATGCAGCAGCGTAGCAGCAGAGGGCATTGTCTTGCCGAAGGCTGCCCGTGGCAGTACAGAAGTGGGACCCTCCGGGCCCCTGCCGTACACCCACACCCCCCACACCCCGTGCCGGTGCTAACCTGGCACCTGGCCAGCTGCCAAGGCTGCCCCGACTCTCTGCATGCAGCAGCTGGCTTTCTGGGGTTCTCCTAAACCCAGCTTTTACGTGCCTTCGCCCTCCCTGGGGGGTGAGCTGTCAGGTGTCTTCTGTCACTTGGAGAGTCGGTTGCTTTTCAGGGGTCCCCCCAAATCCCAGGGATGGATTTAAGTTTGTAAAAGCATCATGCTGGCTTCCTTGGATTAAACGTGGGGCCGTTTTTTATGGTAGGAAGCCCACCACGTGTGTGCTCAGAGTTAGCTTTCTTTTTTCACCTGGATTTCTGTAGGCAGTCCGTCCGCATTTGCCCAGCTGTCGGTCCTAACAAACCCAGGGGATGTGTGGCCGTGCCTCAAAGCCTGGAGTGGCACGGAAGCCCCTTAGCTTGCTGTTTGTAAAGCTGAGATGATGTTTCACTTTGTGGGGAACAAGCTGGAGCGAGAAGCCGTTATTTCATTCCGTGAATCTCTGGCCAGGGACGAGCTGCTGCTTTCCAAAGAAGTAACGTTAATGCTAGGGTATGCGGGACAGGGTATTATGGGTTGAGTATACAGAAAAGAAATGCAACTAAAATTTTCCTTATCCTTTTGCAGACCCATCAGAATTGCTGAAGGCGGAATTGTGGTTATGGAAAGAGCTGGTGGATGTTTTAGTATAATATATCAAGCGCTAACTGGCCACCAGAACCCCAGTAACTGTAAAATCAAGGGTTTGAAAACCCACATCTGGCACGTGGGTGTAACATTTGTAGATCTCTGCTGTTTTTTCCCCTCTTGCTGCAGTGTTTGTTACAGGGTTCTTTAAACAAGTGGCACTTCATCACAGCAAGTACAAAATGGGAAAATAGAGCAAGTGCTGTAAATAATCCTCATGCAGCGATGAGGCCATTAATACTTGTGCCAGCCAGTGCTAATCCTATGTGTAGTTGCAAGATTTACCTTCCTTTTTTTTTTTTCAGGGATGCAAACTATGATACTCCTCATATTTATAGCGTAATATATAGGAAACACAATAGGCTTCTGGGGAATGCTGAATTCATTCATGTCGGTGGCTGGTTTATGAATAGTTCTGCTTTTGAGTCTCCTGCAGTCTCCAGAATACCACCTGTGAATGCAATTTACAGCTCTTTGTGTTCAAACATTGCATATGTATATATGTACATAGACTCATTACCCTCTTCCTCTCTCTATTCATGCATAGTAATTGGTGATTTATTTGCGATTCCTAGAGGGGAGTAGAGCCCCGCGTTAAGGTCTTGAAGCTGCAGCTCACTTGTGATGTTGGCATGTTGGAGTGAAATAAGGATGCAGAGGCAGCTCTTGGAGAGAGAAGGGATGATGATCTTAAAGGCCTGTCTCCTGGAGGGGAAGGGGTGCCGGCTGGGGAGCAGTAGTGTGCAGTCGACTGCCACCCCAGTGTTCTGCTGTTGCGCTCTGCTGCTGCTTTCCCCGGGCCGAAGGCTGCTTGGCGGGAGGAGATCAGAGGGAGGAAGCGTCAGAGTGGGTGTTTGCACACACAGGGGGCTGGGGGTTGTTTTTGTTTACCGAAGCTAGCGGTGGCCCGGCAGTGTTGCTGGCGCCTCATCTGCTCCTCCGCGCGCTGTTAGCAGCAGCGGCCAAGATCGTGCTTTCTCCATCTGCGTCTGCCCAGAGTCCTCTGCCGTGAGCTTCGCTGGGCAAGGCAAGTTGTGCTGCCCTCAGCCCTGAACCTCCTGCCTCTAGGATACCATGGTGTGCGGTGCCGGGCCTGAACTGATCCCGAATCTGCCAGGGTGGGCTGTGGCTTCGCTTCTTGGGTGGGGGGATGCATCGGATGGGGAAACACGTCGGACAGGGGCTCTGTAGATGACCCTGGCTATTCCCTTGCTTCTGCAGGCACTTCACCCATCTCTCTGGGCTTCCCCAGCATGACAGGAGGCTGCTGTGGCCGTCGGTGCCAGGCTGGCAGGCTCCGCTCTTGCACATCCCCAAATGTAATTCTTGACGGGGAGACTCTGTCCCTGCAGTCTTGGCCAGACTGGCTGACATCCTGAGGCTCCTGCAAATCCTGTTTGTTTACACAGGAGGTTTTGGTTTATGCCAGTTGTCGTCTTTTAGTTGACCTTCCGTCAAGTTAGAAGTCTTTATTAAAGCAGTTTTTATTGTAAATCGAATGTGTACTTGGAACACTTTTACCAGACCCATTATATAAAGTGAAAGGCAGAATAAACAGTGCTGTAGACCACAGGGAGGGGCTGGGAGGGAAAGGGTCCTAGGGACAGCATCACTTCTGTGCTGGGAGGCTTACTGAATTTTTTAGACCAGGAAACTGCTTTTTTTGTTTGGGTTTTTTTTAGTGTGCGTGTGTAATATATATAATTTTCTTTTAAATTTCTTCCTCTTGATCTCTTTTGGGTGCTTTCTTATCCCTACAAAATCAGTCATGGATACAGCCATTGACCTAAAGGTTATGCAGTCTAGCATGAAGCCAGAGGTGTTTTACTTGCTCTAACTCAGATGAATTGGACTGCTGTAACCCTAAAGAGTGGTCCTCACTGTCTGACGGTTATCAGTCTGCAGATCCTGCCCAGAAACATAAAGCACTGGGGAAAACTGCCTGAAAGGAAGGGGCTGTCTTCTTGAGCACAACTGGGTTTTCTTCTTGTTGCTAGGGTTCCTCTGCTTGTGATTTGAGTTGTCTGTTCGTATCAAGGACGTTTAGGCCCTCCAGCCAGTGTCTGGAAAACTGCAGTATTGTGATTTGCCTCTGGCTTTTAAGTTGCTAAATGCTCCTTAATGATAACCTGCTAAATTGGTTTTGACTCCATTTTTATATTGGCATCTCTTTCCTAGTCATATAAAATCCTCTTAAGGAATAGTTCTCTGGTTAAATGTTAGGAGACGTTTAGCATCTGTTTCTTATCAGCTATGGAGAGGCTAAAATGGAGCCTTTCCTGACAAGGCGGGGTTTGATCAAGTTGCAAAGCAAAGAAATTGGGTCTGCAGCTGCCTTTGGTGGGTCTGGGATGTCTGTGTGCGTGTACGTCGTTTCCAGCTCTAACCTGTTGCTCACCCTGTCTCCATCAGTGCTCTAAGAATGTTTCCATGTTAGTAAGCTTTTTGTCATTTCATTAGCAAATGGCAATGAGACAAGAAGAAATCTTGCCTTTCTAGCTGCTGCTAAAGTCACATTTCAGTAAGCAATCGAACGTGAGCACACCACCAGACCACCCCAGTTAAGTGATGGGAAGCTTTTTTTGAAAAGGGAGAGGCTTCGACGCTCAGGACTTCACTGTTGCTGCATGGTTCTTCCACAAACCCTGAAAAGCAGGGCTTCTCCTGAATGGAGTTGTCCCAGGCTGGTTCTTGCCTGGCATGGGGAGAGTGCAGGCTAGGGTGCTCGCGTGAGGAACTGGCTGGAGGGACTTTCTTCCTCTGAAAACAAACTTGGCAGAACTGGTTAATACATAGGAGAATTGAGGGCTTGTCTGACTTGAAAGTAGATCCATTTTTCACATGGTCCTGCAGATGTTCATGGGGGACCAAGCAAAGAGAGGTGGCTGGAGGGCGTGGTGAATTCGTGTGGCTAGGTCACCCTGGTTTGCTGTCCATGCACAGTGGCATCAGCACCATGGGTGTGAGCAGTTGGTCAGCCCTGCTGAATGGGTGAGATGAGACTAGCATTTCGTTACCGGCTCCTGACAGGGGCTGTCCACTCTGCCCTGCATAGCACTTAAATCTGCAGTTTCTGACCGAAGGCGCTGCCTGTGCGTTCCTATGGCTCCTCCTTTGACTTTGCTGCTGGTGTTTCCTGGTCCCTTTCCCGCTTTTGCTAGGTGATGGTCCACAGGGAAGGAAGAGGTACCCCACTGTTAGGCTGAGAAGCGGAGAAAAGATGAGCCAAGGCAAAACACTAGAAGAAGAAGAAGAAGCCAACTGAGGAGTAAGATAGGTGATAACAGGCTCTGGAGGATGGGTCTTACTGAGCGCTGGGCCTCCTACCACACCCACAGCTTTTAAAGTGTCAAAGACTCTGTGAGTACAAGAGATTGTGAGGATCAATCGGGATTTGGTCTCTTGTTCCTAAGCACCCCTCTTGGCTGGCGTCTCCTACAAAGCTATTGATTTCATTCCGGACTTTAAAAAAGTCATCTAGCGCTTCTCCTGTCTCCTCTGATCTTGGCAGCCGCAAGACTTCACCAGTCAGGAAGGGCTGAGGCACAGGAGGAATAAGGAGATGCCTGCGCACTTTCTGGCAACAAAGCTGTCCCTATCAGGACAGCAGAAACCTCGGGGATCCAGAGTGAAGGCTGCAGAGCAACACGCAGAACAGCTGCTCAGCCGCTGGCACTGTGAAGCGTTAATGCCTGTGCCGGTCGGTTTGGGTTCTGGGATTTGTTTTCCTGACCCTTGGAAAACAGCTCATTGGGCTCTGACAGGGCCAGAGGTGTATTTGATGTACAGCTGTTGTGGCACTGTTGTTTTAACTAGTGCCATGAGTTTGGAATCAGTGTTGTTTGCCTGGCGTTCCCTACTCTGCACACAAAAGCTGATAGCTTTGCTTCCCTGCAAATGAGTTCCCTCCCCACTGCTGCATCCCTGATCTCTGCCTGAGGCACGCTGTCACTTTTATGGCTTTTGGGCTTTGTATGGAAGTTGGTTGGTAAGCTTGTTAGAGGATGCTGGGAGCCCAGGGTAAGGTAGATGTGTTTTTCCACTGACTCTGTAGTGTGAAGTGTCTGGTTTGTGTTTGAGAGGAGCTCAGCACTGACCCACGTTGCTGCCTGAAATGGGTGGTTTCTGAAGCCTGTAGAGAAATGGAGGCTTGAAGGGGAGATGCTAAGCCCCCAAAAAGGAAAAGGAAAAAAAAAAAAAAGATTTTGTTTGTCTACCAGGGGAAGAAGGGCTCTGATCTCTCACTGCAGCGTGGGTATCAAGGTTTGGCTGCTTAGATAAATTGAGATTTTGACCTCTTGGATGAATCTTTCTGTCTCCAGCACTATCACCAAGGACACAGGAATCAGCCCGAGTTCCCTCATGTTTCTCTGAAAGTGGAGCTGGACCTTGAGTACAAGCCAGAGGAGAAGGGAAGGTACTTATTGCCAGAAGTTGTCCAGAACCTCTTTATTCCAGAAAGCCATACTGCTGGAATCTGGCACTTATTAACTCAAGTTAGCTAGTACCTAGGATCTAGCCAAAGGGCTGTGGCTGGCTGCCAGCCTGAAATTACCAACCTGGGTGTCAGGCCTTGTTGGTTCTTTCTTGCTAGCTTGAAACAGGAGTTCCCAACAAGCATGTGTGCCAGTCCTTCTAGTCATGTTTCTTCTTACAGCTTTGTAAAGTATTCGAGGTAATTATAGTACTTACTATTATTTATTCCCTTCTAAGCAATTATCTGAGCACGTTTATCTCCCGCATGCTTTCAAAGTACTCTCCCCGTTCTCACAGTATCATTTCATCTCCCCAGCTCAGTGCATTCTACTCCCCGCCCCCCTGCTCATACAATCCTTGGTCCTCGGCTTCTTCCACCTCTGGAGTATGCTGTCAGGCTTTGCTTTCCTTTCCTCTACTAGATGTTCCCATACCCTTTCTTCTGCTTGTCTAATCCGGTTACAGAGGAGGGATGTTTGCTCCGTCTTGCAGGGGATGATGGTTTAACTGCCCCACCAGGTGCTAAGGCGCTTTGCAGCGGAGGGCGAGGATACTGAGGGAAGCTGAGCTGGCACCAGGCCATCTCAGAGCTTTTTACTGACTGCTTGTGGCCTGTGAACAATATCTTAAGAGCTCCTGCTGAAGGGTTTGACCTTTACGCCTGCAGTGTTTTCCGGCACCTACAGCAGGAGTCACAGCATGCAAATTCCAGTGCTTTCTTCTGACTCGTGATATAATTGTAGGCAAGTCACTCTATCTCTGCTCTTGGCTCCTTCAAGTAGAGAGTGTGGCTTAAAAGGTGTGATGGGATTATTGGGTTTTTTTGGAGGGAGAGTGCAGTGTTAGGGCTGAGGTTTTGCTTGGCTCTTGTTAAGCAAGCAGGCTGCTTTTTTCTTACCCGCGTTGGGAGCGTAGTGTGGAAGAGGTTGTTATGGCCTGATTGATTTCACTCTTGGTGTTAGGAAAAGAAGAAAATTGATTTTTACTTCGAGCTCTATGGTGTTACTTACCTGCACAAGCTCTCTCACTTATCCTACATGAACGGGACCAGCCTCTGTTTGCCACCCCGTTATGCTCGTGGGGCATGGCCCACATGTCTGGCTCAGAGCTGCTGTGATTCATTCCAGCCATCAGTGTTACAGCAGCACAGTTAATCTATAGGTTTCTGGCATGTAAGGAGCTGTTAGGTCTAATCAGTCCCATGCCATGAGCTAGTCAGCAGTTAAATCTAATCCAGAGTGTATAGCTGCCAAATGCTCTAAGTCGCCGAGCACTTGCTCCTTTCTGCTGTAAATAAGGCAGAGTTGAACAAGATCAGCTTCAGGTGCCCTCGCCTGCGAGCTGGGATCAGAGTTCAGCCCAGGATACCTGTGCTGCAGAGGGGCAGAGGTTGGGCAGAGTCTGAAGGGCTGCAAGGTGGATGTAAATCTGCCTGCCTGTCTTCATATGTAGAAATCACAATGCCTTCCTTTTTCTCATTTCAAATCCGTCTTTCTCCCACCCTCTTCCCCTTGCTTATCTGTAAGGAGGGGGGTGTACTACTGTCGTTGTCATAGAGGGACCCTGTCTGCGTTCTTGGATGTGTTTATGTCTTGCTTATGATGCCTGATTCTGTTTTGTTCTTTCCTTGTTTGCACAGCTCCTCTTGAATCTTCCACTTGTGCCTGCAGGGTCCCTCTGCAGCCCCGGGTTAACCCTTTTCCCCCTCCTCAGGGAGAGCTCTCACGATGTGCTTGGAAGCACACCCCCTTCTGCTGCAGAAGGTGGGAGAGGTGAGGCTGAACGCTTGCTTCCACTGCCTTTGTGGGGCGAGTCGTAGGAGATCATCCCGTTGTTCTTTTAAGTAGAATAACTTCACAAAAGTAAAGAACGAAGACTTAGCGTTGCCATGCATACAGGCCTGCTGTCGGTTTGCTTTGGCTTGGGTGCTCCCAGGGAGCTGGGCAGGTGACCCTTGCTGCCCCACGACCACCATGCAAAGGAAGGGAAGTGATTATTGCAGCAGTTACTTGGATTTGTGCCTCGCTCTGGTGCTGGGGCTGGCTTTTTGTTGGTTTTAGTCCTTGCAGGGGAAAAGGTGGTGGTGGGCATGTGGTGGGAAGGAGACTGGTGTCCTCTTGGGGTGGGAAGTTACCATGTTGTGCCATCTGAGACCACCCAGAGCTGGGAGGGGGGGGGGGTGGTGTAGGGCATGCAAGGGGTCAGGAAACTGTGCCCTGAAGAAGTCAGTTGCCTCTTCTTGGAGGCCTGCCCGTGCTGGGCTGGTGCCACCCTGATTCTTTGGGCTGTCATCTGGATCACAAAGCTGTGTAGTCCAGTCTGGCCCTGTCTTTTGGATGGCTTATTTTGGGGGAGGATATAGGGGTGAAAGGGATGAGTGGGAAGGAAGATACACTGTGTGTCAAATACCTAATAGCTGCTCTGGCAGATCTACTGGGATACATTAGTGAAAGCATCCTAATTATCTTGTCGTCATGGTTTTGAACCTTGGAAAGCCGCTTGCTCAGAAGGGCAGCCCAGGAGGAAGGGGTGAGCAGCAAGAATTCATTTTTTGGGGTACTGGCAGGTACCTGTCTCCCCATGAGAAGGAGTCACGCGCAGGATTTTGGCATGGCAGAGGGGTGACTTGGGAGCACCAGCTACCACTGTTATCTCGGAAGTGTAGATTACCGTTGATAGCAGCTGTGTGGAGGCCAGCTGAGTCCCCAAAGTGATTTAATCTGAGGAAACAGTAATGTTCATTATGGAGACATCTGGGTGTTGGTGACAGAGAGGGAGATGTGCAGAGCACCATGGCCAGAGCTGAGGCCTGCCACCTCAAAGCCTGGCCGCTGGCAGCACAGGTGGGAAGGAGAGGTAATGGGGTTCATAACTCCCACCACAGCTGTGGGAGCTGTGCCCAGCTCTGCTGTTCCTGCTTGTTCTAACCATTGCTGTTCTGAGGTGGCAACATCAAGCCTCATCTTCCAAGCAGTGACCCAGGGAAGTGGTGGGCCATTTCTCACCTGCAAAAATGCTGGTCATGTAAGAAGAGGAGGGTTCATTAGCCCTAGAAGTTCTCAGTGGAGCCATGAAGACTGCTGAGATGGGGTGTGTGTGGGTGATGAGGAGGGGGTAGACATGAGGGTGGGAGACAGCAAGATTCCATTTTTCCAATACATGGACCTTGAAGTCCTGCGGTAGAGGTTCTCTGTAGCTATTGGGGTGATCGACATCGTTTTCAAAATCATTCTTTGTATGTGGATGTGAGTCTTGAGTGTGGGTAGGGTGAAGCAAGGCTTCTGGGGAAGTGTGCTAGCGGGAGGCCAAAAATAAATTGTCAAAAGAAAGAATTGAGAAATTAACAAAGCTAACGGATGCATGCAGCTCCAAGAAAAGGGTGTCGTGTTTGAAAGCGTATTTTTGAAAATCCATTTGCTTAGTCATCTTACAGTTAACTTTGCTATTTTTACCTTCTTTGCTCTGATGACACTTTGCTGTCTATATAATGGGTTTAGCATCTGCATTCTCTGTATTCTGCTCTAGTGTACAGGCAAAATGTATCTGCTAATTTTGAGTTGGCTTTGTAGGATTGCTATACCTCTCGGCTGTGAAATAAGTACAACACTGCTCTTGAAACTATTTTAAAGTAGCAGAGCTGGCATTATTTCCCTTCTAACCCCCTTTTTTTTTAAACACATCTCCCATGTCTGCAATCAAATTTGAATAGAGAATATATTCACTTGCTGTTTTAAGTGTAATAAAGACTGTGCCCTCATCTCCCCGAAACAGAAAACTAGTAATGTTTGGGTTAAGCACAGTAATCTATTGGGGAATGAATGCAAGATAAAGGGCATTTGTAGATTCTTATTTTTCTGTGTTTGCAGGGACTGTAGCATTGCTAGCAGGTTGCTCCCAAATGGTAGCTTAGATTACCTCTCTTGCAGGCAGCAAGATTTGCATCTTGCCATTCCTATTTGATCTGCAAGTGGTGATGAGGGCTGTATACTTGAATTCAGATTTTTCTGAGTAGCAGTCTGCAGTCATTAGGGCAGTGCTTAGACCCCAGAGGCTTTTTCTGTGTTTTCATCCTGTTTCTGTAACTGTGTCTCTTGTTATCTTGTTCCTGAATATTTTCTCTTGTAAGAGGAGACCGTTTGTTGCAGCTGTTAAACCTCAAATGTCTTGAATCTCCCTTAGGGAAGAGGAGGAAGAGTTCCTGAGATTTCTGCACAAGTAAACTATAGAAATACCTAGACTACAAAAGTACCTATGTGTCTTTCCCAAGCACACAGCCAGGAGGTATTCTTGGTGCTGTCCTAACCAGCTGATGAATTCTGGCTGGTTCAGCCTGCAATTTTTTTCCCCCCTGCTTGGCTTGATGGCCGCGTTGCAGGGTTTAGTAAGGTTGCTGGAGTTTCTTTTCTCTTTGGCATGTAACAGCACTGGATGTCTCTGGTTTCTTTTGTCAGAGCAGTGTAGCTAGGAGGTGTCAGAGGAAATTATGGATGTTTGTTTGGTCTCTTGGCTGGGTGAGGATGCGAGTTTTAGTGAAATGTGCATTGAATAAACATTGGATAAATCTCCTAGGTCTCTGGAAGCTAGTGCAGGAGACGTGCTTATCCTCACAGCAGGACTTAAAATAAAACATTTGTATGAGAAGTGTTTTGCACCCTGTGTTTGGTTCCCATCAGTTTAGTGATTTGTAATGTTCCTCCTTGCATTCCCTCTAAAGCCAGGCTGCTGACCAACCTTATCAGAGCACAATTCTCCAAAGCCTGTATTGCCACGAGAGTCCCTTCTTTCCCCCACTTCCACAGTGCCGGTGGCCTACCCGGGTCCAGGTGTGACCCCTTGCTGGTGTCATCCTCAGGGCTTGCCAGAGCAGGCACAGCACGGCAGCCTGGCCTCCTCTGTGTAGTCACCGCTTCGGGCAGTTGCCTTTGTAATTTTTCTCCTGTTTGGCTCTTGCCAAGTGCTTGGAGCGGGATGCCAGACTGTGCTTTGTGTGTGTTTTTAGCAGTATGTGAAAGGTTGACTTTTGACTTTTAAACAGAAACCCTAAGCATGCAGCCCCCATCTCTGCAGCAGCAGCAGTGGACTGTGATTTGCTGGACCCCTATGTCCCCGCATCTGTGCCTGCTTTGGACGGGCCCTTGTTAGCAAGGCTGTTGTCTCACATGCATGAAGATGGGCATTGAAGGGGCTCCCACACCCCAGGGTAGCACCTGCAGTAGCACAACCATCAGCATGTGGCATGGGGCCCTGGCCGGACACCAGGGGCCCGGGTCACCCTATTTAGCCTGGGCACAGCAAAGCAGACATCTGACTTCATTATGCCATCATGGCTGCAAAATGCAAGCTGCAAAACTTATTTCAGTGCTGCCATCTCTGACTGTAATTCTTGCCCCTGTGCCCTAGAGCCATTTGGGGAAGACAGCCCTCAACACAGGGCAGTCTGAGGAGGGGCCTGTTGCTGGCGTGGGTTATGTGCATGGCCTCCTTGCCAAGGCTGTGGCCCACTTCCCACTTAGATCAGGGTGGCAGTGGCAGTCTGTGCCATGTTCCCTTCTGGGCTCAGCCCCTCACTGCAGAAAGGGTGGGAGCTGCATCAGGACCAGCAGCACCCCTTGCCATTGTGGCAGTATTCAGTCCTAAGGGGAGGAATCTTGGTGCCTTCCTCCTTGTGGCTTAGCCTGAGATGGAAATCTGGGGTGACTGCACCATGGTCCCTTTATTGCTGCTGCCCCCTTGGGCCATCTTCGGTCCTTACAGCCCAGGGGATGCTGTGGTGTCTGGAGCAGGCACTAGATGCCCTGAGGCTTGGTGGGGGGCAGCTGGCTGCAGCAGCCTGGGAGCACCTCTGCAGCGTGAAGTGGACACAGCTTTGGGTGCTGGGGTGGCTTTCATGGCTTTGGGATGCTTACAAAGGGCAGCCGTGCACCAGCGGTGCCCTGGCCTTGCCTTGCAAGCTTGTGCAGGACATTTGATTTTCCTTCCCTGTCTGGAGGTAGTATTTCATAGCTGCCATGGGCAGGCACTCACGAAGCCATGCTAGTGGGTGCTTGCATGCAACTGGTGTCAACCCCCACCACTTGCAGTCTCCTGCAGTAAACTGAGGATGAGGGATGGCATCAGCAGCTCCTTTGGGCTTGCTCTTCCCAGCTTCCTGGTCCTACCTCCCCCTCCCTCCTCCCTATCTTTGTGCTGGTTGTCTCTAGCTCTGTCAGTCCCCATTAGGTCTGGATCATGTGTGGTATATTGGTGTGGTTGCTTTATCAGTTCAACTTGCATCAGTCAGTTGCTGTTAAGGCTTATTTATAATCAGTGTAAAATCTCTGGGGTGCAGCTATTTACAGAAAAAAACCAACACCCTTCCAGACTTGCATCAAACAAGAGTTTTATTCTCATTAATTGAATTCCTCTAGAGTCTGATAACTTGGGCATGTTGAAATCAGATAAATAAAAAGCCTCCCATCCTGGTAGCTGTGTAAGCCTTTCCTTAACTCCCCAATCAGAGGGCTCTGCTGAGTAGCTGAAGATCAAAACCTCTGCATACATCTGCTGATGGGGGAGTGTAGGCAGGAGGATGCTCGGTGTGGTGTACTGGCAGAAGAAGGGTTTTCCTCTTCCCCACCCCCCTTTTCTCAGTTGATGGGGAAAGGCTTTTTAGTTTAGTGACAAATGCTGGTTAGTCACCCTCAGACACATACTCTGTGTCTGGAAGCTGGGACTGTGCTTTCTTGCAGACCTTCAGATAAACTAGCAGCCGGACAAAGGGGCAAGTCTGGTCTTGCTGAAGTCAGGGCGTTATCACCTTCGGAGCACCTCTCAGGCCATGCTGCCCTGTCCTGTCATGTGGGTGCTGGGACGCGTTGCTCCGGGAGGCAGGAGGAGGTTTGGACTTGTGCCCGAGGTGTGGTGTTGCTTAGCTGATGCTGTAATCCTGAAAAAATCCAACATGCAGCTCTTTCCAGACTCCATACATCAAGTGAGACTTGAGCTCATTAAGGGCACATCCCTTTCTCTGTTGCATCTCTCCGCATAGTTCTTACGGTGCTGGAGGATGGGGCCCTTGTTCAGTAAGTGCTGTTGGTTAAGACAGGGTCATTCCTCCCTGCACCTAAATAATCCATAATGTACTGAGTTCCCTGGCTTGTTAGCCAGGCTTTTGCTTGTCTTGGTTTTCAGCCAACACCGCTTCCCCCCTTCTAGGTCTTTCTGCTTTCGCCTTCCCCTGTCGCCCCTGGCGCCACCTTTTTACTTGCACCCTGGACTATAATTTCCCCCCCTGCACACCTCTCTTCTTCTGTCAGTGTTTGTGTCCCATAGCTGTTTACACTGCCAACGCAGCGGCATCTGCCCTCACCCCCCGGGATGCTTTTTCCACCCTCTCCCCCATCTCCCGGCCCCACCATCTGCTGCCTCTGCTCCTGCTGTCGTGCAGTGGCACGCCGCCGGCTTGAGTCCCCCGACTGTGTTGACCTCCCTGTCTCAGACAGCTCTTGTCTCCTTCCCTCTGCCCTGTTCCTTGAAAAGGCTTTAACTTCTCCCACTTTACTGAATGCTGCTAATGATACACCACCACCACCCCCCACCCTGTATAGCCCCTTTCTCCACCTCCTCAAACCTTTAGTGACTTCACAAGGAGGACTGCTATACAAATAAGAGCCTGCCTTTACCTGGTGGTTTGCCCTGTATTCCTCCTCCATGCTTTCCACAAAGGTAGGTTCTCTAAACCCTTTTGCTTGCCTTAGGGGTCCCATTTTTCATTGTCCCCATCATTTGCTTTGCTACTGGAAGCCTCTCTTCCTCAATACAAAGCTGCTTTATCCACTCCTCCTCCTCTGCCAGCAGCTGCTCTGTCCTCCACAAGCCCCATGGGATGCTCTGTCTGGAGTTCTTGCCTCCCAGCTCTCTGCCAGTTTAGTCTGTCTCTGTGATTTACTCTGCAAGGGTTTTTTTAACGGTCCCCACTGCTCTACATCTCAGTCATGATCCTGCATTACTTTCCTTGACTTAGGAACTGCCCTAGTGATAACCAGTTTTAGTCTCTTGCTGGAATGTTCTCCTCCAAGACCCGTTGCCTTTGCCTTTTCCTGCCTCTCCAACAGAGCTTTTCCCGTGTCCTCACAAGTGTACCCTGCCCAGCATCAGCCTTTGGTTTCTTGTGACCGTAAGGGGCCAATTGTGTGATGCTGCCTACCTCTTCCCACAGTCCCTGCCTCTTGGTAATACTACTCGCTGATAAAAAAATTGGATTGGCCTCTCTCTGCTAATCTTACAAATTCACATTTCTGTTCAAATTAAGATCTTGACCTCTGTCTCTGGTGCATACCAATATGTACGTGCATCCACCTGCTTTAGAAGTGTATGCTGCAGGACTTCCTAATCCACCTTTGCCTCTGAGATTTGTTCAGCTGCTTTTGTTTTTGCTCACTCCCCTGAACTCTCAGATTAGTTGTTCCTCCTCTGCCCTGCCAAATGCAAGATGGTTGTCTTCCCTTTCAAAGCCCTTCTTAGCCTTGTTCTGCCGTAGTGTTTCAATCTCTTCTTACCTCTGTGTGGTTTTTGATTCCCAGCCTCTGCCTGTTGTTGGTTTTCCTCAGGCTGGTTTCTCAGAGAAAGATGGTTTATCTGATCGTGCTGCCTCATCTGCCACCCCTTCCCCAATAACCTGGCAGCCCTTTGGCCAATTTCAGGCAAATTTGATGGGAGTAGAGAGCTTGCAGATAAACGAGTTCCTGCAAGTCTTGTGAAGAGCAGGTTGTTGGGGGCCGGGGGGAGGAGGATGGCAAGGGACTGAGAGAGACCCTTTTCTTCACAAGGGCTGTCGCAGTGCCTCCAAATGACTCCGTAGGAAAAGCTCCAGCTGAAGCTTGCAGTCAAATCATTAGTCTCGGAGACAGCCTCCCTCCTGATGGCATAGGAAGCTAGGCTTCATTAAGTCCCTTGCTCTCAGGGCTGTGTGCTAAAAATGGTGGCTGGGAGCACTTTTATTTTCTGCTCTGTGGCCTCTGGGGAGCACCTGCAGCTCTGCTTCACCTGATGCTGTTCCACGAGGCCTGTTAGAGAGCTGCAATCAGGGCCTCCCAGCAGAGAGAGACCCTGGCACTTCCTCGCACGCTGCCTCACTCTCTCCTGCTCCCCGGCCTCTCTCAACCCATCTGCTGCCTCTGTCTGAAGGTGTTTCATGGTGTGCCTGAGCTGGTGGGGTACCCCAGCTGCTAATGAAAGGGGTTGTTTGCCCCTGTCCCTGAACCACAAAGAAAAACGGTGCTTTTAATGTCTTAGTGGAAACAAATAACTCCTTCCTTGGGTGATTACTCTTTCAACTCACTGCGGGGGTCAAGCATGGGGAGAAGAGGGTATGTGTTGCTAGAAATAAAGCAAGTGAGAAAGCAAGAGTGCTTTTCTTTTTGTCCCCCTATGTAGCTGGTACCTAAATCAGTTTAACTGCATTGTGGAACCACATTTCTAAGCTGAACTTGTGGGATGAGGGGTGTTACTGCTACTGTTTCCTCTGTAGGGCAGCTGACACAGTGCGGATGCAGAGAGTAGCTGGTTGGTGCTGAGTTGAGGTAAATAAGAGCCAAGAGCAGCGACCAATAGTCCTGTTGGGGTGTTCTTCACGGAATGGTTGAGGTTGGAAAGAATCTCTGGAAGTCATCTGGTCCGAGCCCCCTGCTCAAGCAGGGCCACCTAGAACAGGTTGCCCAGGGACATGTCCAGATGGCTTTTGAGTATCTCCAGGGATGGAGGCTCTACAACCTCTCCAAGCAGTCTGTGCCAGCACCACTCAGGCACCCCTCACATTTGTGAGTTTTCTGTTTGTGCTTGGTTGGGGTTTTTTAGTATTTTTTTCTTGTGCTTTCCATCTGGTCAGGGCCTTAGTGCACAGGGTGGTTCCTCCCCAGGGACAGGAATTGTGTTTGATTGTCTGTCTTACCCATTGGTACTAGTGTTGTGTGATGAATGTGCATAGAGGAGGTGATTATACCTCTCTCCCTCCTAGGCTGGAAGCGATAGTTTCCTCTCCAAATACAAGAAAGCCTCTGTCCTCCCATTTGAAATGGTAGCCTTGGTAATTTGGTGACAACTGCTGATCGTCTCTATAGCATGTCAAACTAATAAATTGCAGTGTAAGAATACTAAGAATTCTGACATCTTAATTAACAGTAAGAGGCAGCAGGTATCTGAAGAATCTCCCCGGATTTGTGTCTCACTTTCTGTGATTCCGTTAGCCACCATCCCTGAGGCTTTGAGAGGCACCATTGTGCTGGTGCTCACTGAACAGAGAAGGAACCAGAAGAATTTGGGGGGGGAAATGGAAGCTGCAGTTGCACAGCCATGCATTGTGTTCTTATGATCCTTTATGGTGGGATGGGAAAGCTGTTTAGAGAAATGCATGCATTCAACCAGTGCACCTGACTTTGGGGATTACTGAATTTCTGCTGAAGAAGACGTACAAGATGGCAGCTTTGCCTTGCAAGTTGGATGTTCTCACATGCTAACGGCCATGGCTGAGGGGCACAAATGTTTCTTCAACAGCCAGGAGGAAGAGGGAGGGATTGCTCATGGCTGCGTTGATGTTACGCTTCATAACTCTTTGCAGTGTGACTCCTACAGAGCCGAGTGCTCAAAGGGAGTTGGGGAGCAGGTGCAGAGCCCATGCCTCAGGATACAGCTGGAGTGCTGGAGGAACAGTGTGCTGAGGGAGGGAGGGAGGGAGGGAAGGAAGGGTGTGCATCAGTGCAACCTGTCCATATCTATCAGATTATTGGTAAGTCTCTCTTCCTAGAAAAAAGCAAATGAATTTGGGATTGAGCAATTAATAAATGGCTAATTGAGGGATCCCATTTGAAGTTTGGAAAAGAGATGCTCTGGCTCTAGCCTGGATGAACAAGCATACAATAAAAGGATGTAAAGAAAGTCAGGGTGCCAAACTCCAAAATGTCATCCTTGTCAAAGAAGGGAAGACTTAGAATCATGCAGAGCAAGGAAGGGCAAGGGAGCCACATAAGCAACTTCCTGGAGTATGGAAAGATAGATCAAAACACTGGTGTTTGGAGGTAAAGGGAGGCACTCGTGTGTGTTCCCTCCCTCCATGTGTTTCGAATGAAGAGAGTGAGAAGCTGCTTTTCTTCAGGAAAAGCAAATTTGAGGGTAAGGTAAGGAAGCAAGCTCTTTGTGGATCAGAAGTCTTTTGAGAGACCTCTTTATGAAAGAAAGGAAATTCCTTTAATGAAAGACCGGGTAGTAAATGCTATTTCCTTTCGGCAAGGAGAACGTGAAGGTGTGATTTGGGGCTCCACGCTCTTCTTCCCTGAGAGATTACTTTAAGTATCTGGGATGCTGCGAGGTGAATTACAGCGACAATAGGGGCATTCAGTTGTTCAATATCGAGAGGGATTGCAGAGCATGCAGGAGAATGAAAAAAAGAAGTGACATTAAAACATTATTGACTCTGAAACAAAATGAAGTTTCTCACTGTCTGAGAGTGAGTGATCACACAGGGAATATCGTTTGACAATTCTAAGAGTGACCCTGGTTGTTGAACATACAGGACCCGAAGACGAAAGAACGATAATAAAAAGAAATACAGAGGCTGCAGGGCATAATGAACTATGTCAGAAATTTCCTGCCTGGTTTTGTCGCTCGAACAATTTCATTTCCCCCCCTCCCCTTGATAGGTTGGGAACACATACCGGCTGGGAGTTCAGCAATCTGAAATGTGTGGTGACGCTTCGTGGCTTTGCTAGTCGCCTGACAGTGCTGGATCTTTTAGAGGTCTGGGAGCAGTACGAGAGACGGCGGGGTAAATGGTGTGTCCTTACATGTATTTTAAGAGCTAAAAGAACAGAAGAAAAAACACACACGGGGATCTTGGGAGACTTCGCTCTTTGTGCAGGTCTGCGCTAAATCTTACAGTGGAGAGTACCTGTGGTTACAGCTTCAAAGCTCAGGCTGGGAAGGCAGTAATGAAGCCATCACTGCTTTTCATTGGAAAATACAAAAGTAGGCATTGCCTTGGGCATTCTGGCAGGGCCCTGTATATGCTGCTGTGTATTGTAGCGCTTAACTGGACCTGGAACCGGCAGTAGTGATCTAAGTCACATGGGCATCTATTCAAGCGGGCTGTAGAAGAGAAGAAACTCCTGAGGATACGACACAAGGAGCAGCGCACGTTAGAAACAGTGCGTGGGCAAGGCAGCGCTTCTTGCTTGCGTGTTCCAAATATAAGTATCATCTGCCAGGGAACTTCTGCCGCCGTATTTTTCCCATAGCGATAAGGGTATGTAAAGAACATGCTGATCTGAGAGTCGGAGAAGGGCAGGGAAGGTTCTGTCCTGACCTTGAAGGAAGATAAATAGTTGATTAAATAGATTCGTGGGACAGGCGCTACCTTAAGATCAGAAAGGAGCCTATAGTGCTACTGGAGGTCTTGGCCATTCTGTGGGGTTAGTCAAAACTGGTATCCTCTTTGGGGAGTACAGGGATCACCAATCATGAGGGACTCTTCCCCCTCCTGCATCTTTGCCGGACAATAGTAAACTATAATAAGCAGTAGGTGTATTGCACAAAGATACTTCACCTCCCAACAGTTGTTCACCATTATGAATCTGAACCAGCAGGACCATCATCTCAGTCTTCCCCTCGTACATCAGCACATTTTGTTATTCTTCACCTTCCACATCAGGCACACCTTGATCCACCAGCTTCAAAGCCCACTTGCAGTAAGGAGGGTGAGCATCGCCAGCAGGACCAGTGTGCAGAACAGCTGCCCTGCCATCCCCCATCCTTTTGTTAATATGGGGCGTTGCTCTTTCCTCTCAACACCGGCATGACTGACTGGCTTCTGGACGCTCAGCTCCATGACTTTTCAAAATAAAGCTATACTAGATGAAAGAGTAGTTTCTGGCTCTAGTGCAGCCAGGTGACTTTAAATCTACTATTGGATGGGATGATGGAGGATGACAGAGCTGTGAGAGCAAGGAGATACAGTGTCACACATCCTCGGGGGCAGGGTCATCTTTACCTGTGGTATTCCTGAAGAAGGTAAATATCTGTCAGAGGGAGCTGCGGTGTGGGAGACCTCAGTCTCACAAAGCAGCCTCCCTGTTGCCTCACCTCTGAGACATTAGAAATATACCTGGACTGCATGTCCAGCCTAAATCTCTACTGTTTGAGTCCAAGCCAGTTGTTTCTTGTCTTCTCAGTGTCCAGTGTAGACAATGAATTATTCATTCCTCCTTCCAACACTTTCAGAAGTTCAGAGGCTGTCATAGCAGAGAAGACCAGTGGTTCAGGAATATGCCATTCCAAGGCGGTGTTCAAACGAGCATATTTTAACATGGCCAGTTGTAGAGACAGAGAGGGAGCAGTTAGAGAAATGTGATATCCATATAGTATGGGGCTCACTTTTGAAAGAGAAAAACCCGACAAACCCACAAGGGCAGATCACATTTAACACTGTGCAGCTGTAGAATACCAACGCCGCGCTGGGGAAAGTAAGGAAGTCGTCTGTCAATAGAAGGAGCAGATCTGAGAAGAACCAAAGGATGAAAAATGGCTCTGATCTTGGCGAGGGGGTTGGATGTCTGACTGGATGCATAATTATAGCGGAGGTACAGGACCTCTTTTGCAGTCAGAACTTGGGAAGCTAGTCACAGGCCAGAACAATCTACGGTGATTAAAAGAAATGTCACCTCTTTCATATTTATTGAAAACATTTTTCTTAAAAGACAGTAAACATCTGCTGTGGAAGTGAGCGGCTGTGAGACAGAGCAGCGCGCGGAGATGAGTGAAAGCCGTTGTGTTGGAAGAACAAAGAGCTTCATTGGCGGCTCCTGTCTCGTTTGCCCGTGCTTTGATATTTCCCCACTGACTGTGGTATTTCCATACCAATTATTGTATAAATTGTTCCTGGCTGACCTCTCTACTTAGCCACCCTTCGTTGGCTCAGCGGTGGGGGGGAATTTCAGTGAGGACTGAATGACTTTTTTGAGTCAGTTCAGGAAGGACGGTCCATGCGCTGGGAGAGGTGGGATGGTGGCAGCAGTGGAGGAAGAGGAGTTGGGATCAGGCACCCTTGGTAGCTTGATTTAAACATCAAAAGAAAAGGGTGGAGGATAGGGACAGAGCTGTTCTGCTGGTGGCTCCAGCCAACCTTTTGGTACAGTGAACTCTCTTGGCATGACAAAAAATACATCGAGCAAAATGCCGTATTTTCCCAGAATGAGGCTTTACAGTAATAAGGGGGGGTACCGCATGTTTTCTTCTGATAGCATTGGGGTTGTTTTCCATCTGGCAGCAGGTTGCAGTGTACAGAGATTGTCCCTGCTGTGACTTATTTATGCAAAGATTAAGCTCAAGCCTTTTTATTTGTGCGTCTTAATAGGGGACTTCAGGTACGTGTTGCCAGAAGATTGTCTCTGTTTTGGTGTTGCCTATTGGGGCAGGGTCTCCCATGGACATTGTGTTGGTCTTTATCCAACAAAAAATAAGATGGTTGATTGAGAAAGTGTTCTCAGTGGCTGGATGATGGTGAACTTGGAAGAGCTTTCTTGAAATGAAACATCATTTTGTGGGTATCAGTCCCTGCTTTTTCTCTGGACTGCACAGCAGAGCTAAGTAAGGGGCTGGTCTTGGCACGAGCTGTGTGCATCCTCCCCAGGGGACAGAAGGAAGAGAAGAAGGGCTATCCCTTGGGAAGCATTGTACCTACGGGAGGCTGAAAAATTAACCTGAATTAAGGCAGAATGTGAGCCTGAAGGGTGTTAACTGTCCCTGAGCAACTCGCTGGAAGCAGCAGCGTGTGCAGGGTACGATGCTCCTGTAAGTGAGTCCCTGCTTGCTGGGCTGCAATTAGCCCTGTGTGCCCTGTTAGTACGTGCAAAGCGCTGCAGTTCAAAGGCTGCTCCTGCCTGCGCTGCTGTTCTTTGTGGCCTGCTGCCTGGGAGCTGCAGGCTCTGGCTGCGTGGTGGTGCTGCCTTCCCTGTCTGTGGTGGGCTGGGAGCGTATGGGAGGTAGGGGGCAAACAATGAATTAACAACGCTGCTAGTAAAGTGACAGCGGGTCTTGGACTGGCTGAAAACACTGCTGATAGTGGGCACTGCATCCTTACCCTGCCCTGCCGTCAGAGCAGGGTGGGGGTATGTCTGCCGTCTCGCAGCACTGGGCCAGGGCTGAAGATGCCAAGCGCAGCCGGAGGAGAGTGTGCTGGCGCTCGTCTTGCCTCAGACTGCGTCGCGCCTTGCGTCGGAGGGCGAGGGCCAAGCCGGGTGGCAGGCCTGGGTTCCTACGCCGCTCACGCCTGAGCCAGCCCCAGACCTGCGGGAGGGCAGCAGTTGCCTCTGATGCACTTGGTGCTTGCACCTGCTCGCGGGCTGCGCGTGCCCAGAGCACCTCTCACGCCAGGAAGTAGGCGCTTCACCATCACTGGTCTTCAGCGCTTGCGTCTCAATTGTCTTCATTACTGGGGACTTTGTGCCAGGTCCTGGGGTCTGCTGCAGATGCTAATTTGTCATAGCCAAATTTATGCACTCTTTCCTTCCCTGCGCATGGGCATGGGCTCCTGCTTCATCTCCGAGGGTGGTTTGGTGGAGCTGCTTCAGCTGGCCCTGTTGAGAGCTGAGAGAGCCACGCTCCCAGAGAAAAGGCTGAAATGGTGCTGCCTTTGGTTTCTGTTGTAGCAATAGCCAATGTACAGTCTGCAAACCACTTGTGACCCATATGGCTGAAGAATATAGCCTGCAGTGGCACAGGGTGTGAAGGGGCGTGAAGGCAGCTGTACCAATGCAGGCAAGGGTTTGTCCACCTAGCCGAGTGTCACGTCTGGAAAAGCTGTAGGTAGTCGGCTGTGTGATGGAGCTTGATTTGGGAGCCTCCTGAACCTGATGTCATCTGCCTCTTTTTAGTCCTCTTTCGAGTACTTGTTTCACCCCTGTTTTGACTCATGTAAACTTCCCACGTCCGCAGCATCCCTCGGCAGGGATGTCCCCAGGTCTGCCACATGCAGTGGTAAGAGCTGCCTCACTTGTTACAAAACTGGATCTAACCAGTTTTGGTTGATAGCCCTTAGCTTTTAACCTGGGAGTGACGGTAAATGGTCGATTCTTGACCATCCTGTTCATGACATGCATATTTGTATAGACCTTTACTAGATCCTCTTTCCAGGCCAGAGTCCTTGCCTGCTCTATTATTTCTTGAGTGGGAGCTATTCCCTAGTATTTATCATTCTTCTTGCACTTCCCTGACAGCTTTTCAGGAGCACTTATAAATTGAACAACAAACAATAGCAACAACAAAAACCATCCAACCAAACAAAAAAAAACCCCAAACAAATGTAAGCTGTGAGTTTGCCCAAGGGATGAGGATAGGAGGAGATCTCTTTGGAAATCTTTCCTGTCTAATAATTGCAGTCAAAGGGACAGAGTAATTTTTAAAGGAAATTTAGGATTAGCATTATCAGTTATTGACAAATACTGCTTTAGAGCCTCTAAGGGAAAGAAAATTGCTGTAAAGCTGCAGGGGTAAAAACGTCCCCTCAAACTGTGTAATCCATTTGATGTTCAGTACTGTCAGCCCTACGCTTATGGAAGATACAGCAAATATAAAGACTTCTTTTGTTTTCACTTGCTCTCTAATGATTAGAGACCCAGGACTGCACTCCTCCTAAGAAGAGCTCAAGTTTCTCTTCTGGATTAAAGGTCTCCTGGCAGTGATCACTGATGTCTAAGGTAGCTTGATGTAACTTGCTGTGGCGCCTTTGGGTGTGGTGCAGGCATAACTCACGCTCTCAGATGGGGAGAGTGTGCAAGAGGTTCCTGTCATTCTGACCCTAATTTTTATTTGTTCTTTTGGTGTGTCAGTGCTGTTGCTGAGCTTCTGTGCACACAGCCGTCCATCCTTTCTCCCCACTACACTCGCCTATCCCTTACGATAAGCCTTGAGTCAATATTCTCAGGCACAGTTTTGCACACCTGTTCTTCTGAAAGAGACCTGAAGGTCCACCTCCTCCCCAAAGAGTTTGGCGCTTTCTGAAATGGGGCGTTTTCAAATCATTTCAAAGCAGGCACCTTAAATGACCAGTTGTGTCTGGAAAACCTGAGCTCTGAGCTCTGCGTGTCTCCCTGCGGAAAGGTCAGACCGTGCTGTAGTCAGCTGACGTTGCTGGGAGGGTATGGATTTTGCAAAGACAAAGCGTACTCCAAAGCCCTTCTGGGTGAGATGCACTGAGCATCCCTGCCAGCCAGGCTCCTTTCTTGCCCTGTAGATTGAATGGAGAGGGATTGAAGTACAGTCTGTGATATGACAGGGGAGATGCAAATGCCTGGGTGACTCTGTCATGGCATTTCTCCTTTGCCTTTCTAGCTGCTTCGTGACCCTGGCCATGGCACTGGAGCCTGCTGGGCAGGCTGGCGTCAGGGAGGTGCAGGCATCTGGTGGTGCCTGGGTCCCACGCGCTCCCCTTGCTCTGTGACCTTGAGTCTAATTGCCTGTCTGTACCATCCCCTCTTGCTGCTGCTGCCTCCTCTTTCCCCCACACACCTCCTGTCTCCCAGACGGGGCCTGGGATGTGGGTAAGCCAGCGGAAGCGTTGAGAGCTGTTGTTTGGCTTGCTGTTAGCTCAGAAGGCCGGTGACAATAGCCTTCATCTGTAGGGAAAAAGGACCGGGGAATGCTTCCTCCTTATTGCGGAGGATTTGCTGCCTTTTGGAAAAAAACCCAGATGCGCAAACCTATCATTTCTTATTAATTTTAAAGTAGCTCTTGGCTCGCTACCTACTTCATATCAGCCCTTGCATTGTCAGTGAATTATATTGGATTTGCAATTAAAAGCCAGCTGTGCCAGTGAAGTACCAGCCAAATGCCACCATAACTATCTCCTGGGCGTCCTCCGGGAGGTGTGGAGCACACAGCTCCTCCTCCAGTGAGCTCTTCTCTCACTTCAAGAGGGAAAGATAAGAGTTGAAAATGGGATCTCAGGCGCATTATTTTTGTTAATCAGAGTGCTTGCTCGCTAAGAAATGCAGTTCTTTTCTTGATGTTCGTGGATACAGCAATTCCCAGAGCTTGAAAACTGCCAAACACCCTTTGCTGTGCAAAAAGTTAACTGTTTGAGGAGAAAACGTGTAGTGGTAGATGTCTCTCTCGGGCTGATTGTTCTTCTTCCCTGTCTCAGTTAAATAAAATTATTTCACTGGAGAAGTATTGCTGCTTCTGCTGTCTGGGGTGGTTTGTCAGGTTTGGGGTTTTTAAGTGTTGACAAGCATTTGTGCCCATCTGTGTTGGAGCAGGAGCTTGTGGCTGGGCAGGGGAAGAGCACTGTGAATGTGCCACTCCTTGCCCCTCTGGAGATCCACCCGGTTCAATCAACCGATGAGCCATTGGGCCTCACCTCATGGGAGGCTAAAATGAACAGTGATGCAGGCTGTACCAAAGTCCTGGCTGTTTTGTCCTTCCACGCTGGAGCTGGGCAGGGCTTTTTCTGCACCAGCTTCTTTTATCCAACTGCTTGGGCTCCTGGAGCCAGAAAGGGAAGCAAGGAGCTCTTCAGCTCTTACCTCTCTCACTTTTGGCTGGATAGGGAAGGTGCAGAATCCAATGCTGGAGGGAATAGGAGAGGAGAAATGTAGAAAGTGGGTGTCATCTAAACCTGGAGCAGGACTCCAGTTCATAGGGTCATGCTCAGGGACCCAAAAACCACTGGCAAGGGAAGAAGGAAGTCTATGTTAGTGCTTGCCATGAGGGCAGTGGATTTTGACCTCTACCAAAAGACTTCACGTATCAGGGTGCAGAGATCTGCGCAGCGGGTCCCTGAGGTCGTGATGTCACCAGTGAGCTTTGGAAGGGCCAGTATGCTTCTCAAATAAAATGGCATTTTTCAACTGGATAACTAGATAGTTGGAAAACTCCTCAAGGAGTTCCTCTGTTAAAAAGAAAAAGCAGCACTGCATTAACAGCCTGCAAAACCAGGTCACGCACTTGGCTGAGGAATACCTGAACGAGTGTTATGTGTGCACCTTCTCATTCTTACTGCTTCATGCTTGCCTTGTGATGCCATGTTAACTGTGGCATTGCATGCAAGGTACCTGTGCGCTGTAGTGGGGCTACCTGTGCCTACAAAAACTCTTTATTATGAGTTGCTTTTAGGTGTGCTATAAAGATCTTACCCTTCCTGCTGCTTTAAAAGCCTTTTGCTTCAAAGGCTGTAGTATTAGCTTTGTCCTTTGGCCTCTACGGGGGGAGAGAAGAGGCTGTTTGCACCTTAGATGTGTTAGTTGTCTCTGGCAGTATCTTTCCCTGGGATGAAGAGATTGGCACAGCAAACAGTGGGGGAGTGTTTGCCTCTGTTGTTCCTCTCCCTGCTCGTTTTGAACGTGCTAGCTTTCCCCGTCCTCCCCTTAAATCACATTATTTCATAAGGAGTGGAAGGAAACATAATTTGGAGCAGCAGCGAGCTGAGCCCAAGTTAATAGTTCGAATTGCACTCCATCTGTTCAGCTGCGTGGCCTGATGGATGTGCTGAACCTATTTTTCACAATTTGTTTTAAGCTGGTAAGAACCATCTCTCCTGGCTCTGGTCCAGGCTGGCTGTGGAGAAAAACTTCGTTACGTGGACATCCCTGTCCAGAGGGTGGGATTGAGTCGCTAATCCCCAGATGCCAGGCTGTCTCTTCCACCTGCATGTTGCTGGCTTTCGAAAGGTTGAAATCTTCTCTGCATTTGAAAGTTGTTGAAGACTCGGGGTGGAGGTTGGGAAATCCCCAATGTGCACGTGTGGAGGGTGGAATTTGCAAACGTGATTACGCAGGACCCCCTTTAAATCGGCTCAGTGCTGTTCTGTGGTGGCAAGCAAGCAGTCGCAGAAGTTTGGGGTGGTTGGCCTCGCCATGTGCACATGCTGCTGGTAACTCAATAACCGATGAACACCCACCGGAGCCTCCAGACCTCCAGCCTTTGATGTAGCAACAAACAAGACAGATTGCTGTAATTTATCTGGCCCCCGGAGGGCTGTGCTGGTAATGTGCCACGAGCCCAAGGGCCAGCCATCCATAATCTGCGTTAAGAACGCAGCAGATCGCGGTCGCCGTGCTGCGGGACTCTCTTTGTTCCGTGCCGCCAGAGTTTGCGTGCGTACGGCCCATGGTGCTGGGTCTCCATTTCCAGCAGCCGGGGGCAGTTAAGGCTTCGCGTAATGTGCCCACTCCCTCCATTAACTTTAATTGGTTTTGTTATGTACTAAATATACTCCTCGCAAATAGACTTGGAAAGGCAGCGCTGGAAACGTGGTGTTTCCCTGTGTGCCTTTACAGGGAGAGTAACAGAGAGACTGGAGACGGCGCCCTGGGTTTTGGGGGGCAACAGGAATGGGATTTTGTACCCGCCAAAGCCTCTGGTGGGTTTGCCAGTGGAGGGTGAGTGTGTGTGCCGTCGCTGTTGTGTGGCCTGGAAACCCAAGGAAAAGGAGAGTAGGCTCCTGGCTCGCATGTGGGCCTCTGTCCTGGTGGAAGATGGTCTCAGTTGGGCTGTGTCAGGAGAACAGGGAGTTGCTGCTGAACTGGGGAGCCCCACCAGTGGCACTGGGGCGCTGCAGAGCGGCCAGGTGCTGCTGCCTAGTCCCCTCCGGCCGCTACCCGCTGATGGGATCGCAGGGTGATGGGGCTGGAAAATAATTAAGAGTAGTGCTGAAAACAAAGCCCCGTTGGCTGGAGTTTCTGGTTTGCTGCCATGTGGCACAGTACCTTTTCGTGCCTGGATTCTTATCGCTACCGAAGAAAGGTTTTATGTTTTATCAACACCACTTTTTTCACGGCACACTGAAGGGAAAAAAAAAGCCAACCCTTCCCTTGAGTCAGCAAGAAAGCTGCAGCGTGGCTGGGGTGGGCAGCGTGTTGTGCCAGCTTTAAACCAGCGTGTGAGGGCTTGCCTTGTTGAATGTGGCCAGGGAAGGGGTGGGACGGGCACATCTGGGAAGAGGTGCAAGGGCTGCCTGCTGAGAAGTAATGCTGGGCTCCTTTCCTCCCACAGGCATGGCCTTGGCCCAGCGGCAAGTGGCGGTGCAGGAAGGGCCCCTCTACCGCACGGAGGGGTCCCACGTCACGCTCTGGTGCAAGGTGAGCGGCTACCAGGGCCCGGCGGAGCAGAACTTCCAGTGGTCCATCTACCTGCCCTCGGCCCCCGAGCGGGAGGTGCAGATCGTCAGCACCGTCGACCCCTCCTTCCCCTACGCCATCTACACCCAGCGCGTGCACAGCCGGGGGATCTACGTGGAGCGGGTGCAGGGCGACGCCGTCCTGCTGCACATCACTGAGCTGCAGGACCGGGATGCCGGGGAGTACGAGTGCCACACGCCCAACACCGACGAGAGGTACTTTGGGAGTTACAGCGCCAAGATGAACCTTGTGGGTAAGCTGTCCTCTTAACGGCGTGGCTGGGGCAATGGGGCATCTCCCAGCCAGTGTGTAGCGGAAACCTGTGAGTCCCCACCCCCCCCACACACACATGATGTAGTGCACATAAGCTGTTAGAACGAAACCACCAATGAGGGAGGATAGGAGTGGGCAGCACAGTAATTGCAGGAAACCACAGCACAGAGATGCAGGAGACACCAAGTTCCTCTAGTAATAAGGTCCTTATAAAGAAGAGACACAAGGCAGCATCGCTGGGGAGGGGAATGTGTGAAGCCGTGGCTGAAAGCAAGATGTGGTACTGATTTGTGCAGCGAGAGATGGTTAGAGAGGCTGCTCCAGATGGCACAAGCTGAAGAAGAGAGAGCTGTGTGCCAAAGGTGGCAAACTGTGGAGCGGGGAAGAAAGGAGCGGTAACAAGCAGCACATGGAATTGGAGAGATGGTCGTCTTCAGGATGTTAACAGAGGGCAGTGATGAATGCATCCTGAAGCCCATCCAATTGAGCTGTCTGTAGGTGAATGTGGGGGAGCTGGTTTAGGGCAGAGGAATGGTTATCTGTGTTAGAGAAATTAAAAACAGGTTCTTTAAAATCTGGAGTATTTTCACAGCACCTCTCTGACTAGCTGTGTGACCTTTTCAAGCTTCAGCTTGTTTTCTGTATCCCAAAATGAGATTGGATTTGAAGTCTCTAAGAGGGCTAAGAGTGTTCAAATAGCCTCTATCAAACTCTTTGTCTGAAGGACTCCTAAAAGAGATCCTCTGCAGCAGAGAAACCCCTCCAGCAGATTTAAGCCCGCAGACAACAGACTTGCTTTCCTTAGGAGACATTCATGAGCCTGCAGGTCTCTGGTTTGGAAACCGCTTTGGCATTTTCACAGACGTGCTAGTTGATCAGGGTGTTGTGGGTTCTGGCCGTGTTGACATAGGAAACCTGTTGTGAAAGGAACCAAGGTGTGGGTTTAAAGCACAATAGCCTTCCTTTGGCTTGTACTCCTTGTCCTCTGCTTGTGTGCACCTTGGCTCCTTCCCTTCGGACGTGCCAGCCCAGCCACACTCCTAGGCAAAGCCCCGCTGCCTGGGTACAGGCACTTACTTGGGTGCCTGCTTTCCCATCTGATGTCCATGAGCAGTTGGAAGGTAGACTCCTCAATATTCTATGTTTGTTTGGTTTTTTGTAGTTCTGTGATTTGCTTCAGGTGTCCAGATTTGCAGTTTCCCCTTTAGTTTAAACAAATCTGAGTCAACGCTGCCGCTGTAGAGTCACCTGAGGGAGTGAAACCCCTTGAAAACCAACACCTGCTAGGAAAAAAAAGAAATGCCTGGCAACAAGGTGGAACTGTGGCAGTTCGGGTTGGCAGCTGGGTTCCTCTGCCAGTGAGCTGTGCCCTGTGGAAACCAGCCCACAAGCTGGAGTCCTTACAGGAGAGCCCTTGGAGCAAGTGGGGAGTACCTGCATTAACTGCTGGCATGGGGTGAGGCTTGGGTTGGGAATGCGGGCAAGCGTAGCCAGCATGTCCAATGGCTGGGCAGTGGGAAGCTCCTCTGCCGCTCTTCCTGGGAAGCCAGAACTCTCCTGGTTTTAACTGCAGTTCCACAACTTCTTCAGTACCAACCCAGCAAGCCCTGGGCTGGTTTGGTACCTTTTTGGTCCATGAGACCCTTGACACGGGGACAAGGCATGTAAAACTGGGGACTCTGTGTTCGTAGTACTTTGAGAACATTGGGTTCAGGGCTTATGTGTGTCAGGGGGTGCTCAAGAAAATTGTCCTAAAGTAATTTTTAGTGGATTAGTTAAATCACATTATCCCCCTTCATGGGTGCTCACGCTCAGAATATGTGGCCCTACTTTGGTTAAGCCTAATTAACTTCTGAAAATTCATTTCAGAAGTGACTTAGGGTCACTTGTGTTTTGAATATGTGTATCTACATCGGTGTCTTCTGTGGTTTAACCAAACTCTGGCAGAGATTGAATTTGTTGAAAGTGCCCCCTGTGATGACCTTTAGAGGACAAGGCCTTGCAGAGAACTTTCCCTCAGGCTTCTGTTCAGGTGAAGCAGTGCTGATTTCGGCCCTGTGGGACCCTGAAGCCTTGCAGGGGACACAGACTTATCTCTGAAGGACTGGGCAGAGCACGTGCCCTTTCCCCCCTCTGTTGTTTTACCTCTCAGCTACAGGTTGCGGATTTTCAGGCCAGCTTTGTTGCTCTAGACAATGTGCAAGAAAGAGGTACATGAGAGCTAAATGAGAGTTATTGTTCTCATTTCCTCAGAAACAGAACCAAACTTTTCTTTCTTTCTTCTTTCATCCAGTTATGAATTTTTAATTGACTCATTAGATTGTGTGGCTCTTTTTTGGCAGCAGCAGAGCCTGGAGGGAGACGGGTTTGTTAGCATCCCTCTTCTCTCTGTTTGTGTGTGAAATGGATGGGTTTGGAGCAGTGTTGATTTTAGACGTGCTGCTCTGGGAGCTTTGAGTTGTCGTGCCCTGTGGTTTGAGGGGACAGCTGAAGGAAGATGTTTTTCCCCTTTCCACCCGAGCGATACAGCCCTGTGGCAGGGGATCTGGGAGTACTGGGGAAGCTGGATGGGACACTGGTGCAGTAGCAGGCGGGGCTGCTGTCTGCACTGGAGCATCGCAGCTTGCAGCACAGCAGCTGGGATGTGTCTTTGCTCCTGCCCTCTGAGCAGCACTGATGACTGTGTGTCCAGGGCTACCCAGCTCCTCAAAAGCAGTCTTGCCAGGCTTCCAAGGTGTGCAGATCGGGCTTGAAAGTACACTTCTATCCACCTCAGGAACAGCAGGTATGGATGATTGTTCCTCTCCCATTTTTTGTATCTCTGCTTACGGTTCCTTTTCGTTCATTGGGTTCCTGGACAGGATCTGGGACCTGATGTCTCTGGTGGCCTGGCGTAAGAAGTGCTCCCCAGGCACTTTCTAGGGACACTTGCCTTCACTGATCTGAATATAGGTATGCAGTGCAAGCAGTAATCTCACTGAAGCTAGGAATGAGGCCAGTAATGTGGTTCAAGGGCCTTCTGCCGTGGGGAAATGTGTGTCAAGTCTTCATGTTTTTCAGCAGCCTTCACTTGGGTTGTTTCAAAAATAAGTCTGTCTTTCTACCTTTCTTCTCATCTCTCTTCTCATCTCCCCCTGAGCTACATCACTGGGAAGAAGTTACACCTGGCCTGCAAGATGTGTTAGCAGGAAGATTTTTAGGACATCTCAGGCTGAGTTGCAGGTGTTGAGGGAGGCAGCAAAAAAATATGGGTGCAGCTCTTGATGTCGTGGAACTGTGGCCTTGTGATTGATCTATGAGAAAGGATTAGCTCATGTGCAAAGTCTGCAACTCCATTGTTTGCCTTCAGAGTTCAGTTCCCCAAGACTGATGCAAAACTGCTGAGACTAGTTCATGTTCTGTTACTCAAGGTGGGGCGTGGGAAGAATTTTAGAAGACCTAATGCCAGGCGTGTTTCCTAAGGTAAATTTCAAGGTGGTATCTGTGGGCAGAGGACAGAAAGGGACAAAACTGGAGAGCAAACCCATCTTTGGTGCATCCTTTTCTAAACTGATCGATGAGAGCCTAGATATTACACCTGGGTTAGACAGCTAGTGGTGAGTGAATTCTTCCAGTAGTGGCCAAAGGCTGGGCTCCTTTTGGAAGCTTCCTCTACAGGGCTTCTAAGTGACTGGTGGAAATTTTGGCTTTCTGGTTGAATTGGGAAGATGCTTGGGCACATTGAAGAGGGGAGTTTACAAAACTGAATCAATTAAATGGGGAATCTGGGGACCGTGGACACCTGACTGGTGACTCTTATCAGGGTCCTGGCCTTCTTGTTGTTGGCTGTGAGAAGTATCTGGGCTGGCTGCTCCTTCCCTTTCTGTGGAAGTTAAGGGTGACAAGGAATTTGTGGGTGAAAGAAAGCAGCATCCCAGGGCCACCACTGGCAGGACAACACTATTTCCCAGATTGTCATTGGAATTACCCCTTGTCTTAATAACTTGAAATATTGGGCAGGAGAGGAGGTTTATGTGTGCAGTGAGTTAGGTGGTGAATCTGCCAGGGTGCTGTGCAACTTCAGGTGCTGGTTGGTGCTTCTCATCTTACATTGACGGGTAAACAAACTTGTGTTTTGCTCTGGGATAGAAGTGAGTACATGGCAGTTACTTCAGAGTGTGTGAGCCTCTGTGGATTTGTACTCTGCTATAGCTCTGCAATGAGTTGTTTGTGTGCCTGTACCCTTCCTTAGATAACAGTGAAGAGGCCCAGGTCTCACCTCTTCAGAAGCTTCAGATTTTTATCAGGGTGGTTTTTTATCTGTGCTCCCAAAACCGTCGAGCTCTTTCAGAGTGAGTGGTTTGAGGGAAGAAATCAAGCTTTGAGGTTTTTCTTAAACAGGTAGTGACAGAGCAGGAGAAAGGGGTTCAAAGCGCTTGAGGAGGAGGCAGCTCTTGTACTCTTTATTTTGAGGGAAGCAGCTGTACAGCATCAATCCTGAAGAAGTTAAAGCAAAAAAATGAAAGGGGTTTGGATGGGGGAGGAGACCACAACCTCCACAGCACTGCAGAGTGAGAAGGAGCAGTTTTGGTGCAGACTGGAGGACAAAAGCGGCACTCAGACACAGCTGTCTGTGGCAGACAGGAGCTGCTGTGGAGCTGGTAGTACCTGTGGGGACAGATACCAAGGTTTCCTTCCTGCTGGGCATAGGTAAAACAGGGTCAGAGAGGATTCACTGGATGCTATTCAGTGGCTTCCCCAGCCACACTCTCCTCTGCTGTTTCTCATTGTGCCAAGGTAGGCTGGTGCCTTGATCTTTGCCTTGTTCCCCTGGGTGCTGCCTGGCTGTGAGCTGCTGGGGTCTGGCTGTGGGGTTTTTTTGCTGCCAATCCCATTGTGATGAAGTTCTGGCATCATGCCAGGCTTGGGAGCAGTGGTGGGCAAGGGCACTGGTGGGATGAAGAGCCACCTGCCTCTTTGTCTGAGGTCATTGCTGGTTGAGGCTGTGCTTGGTGGGGTCTCACCTCCTAGTGCTGGGCTGCCAGAGTCGCTTGCAGTTCTCTGCAGACCAGACCTTGGTGCACAGGTACTGTGACTGTGCCTTTAGGATTATGTTTTGTGAGGGTCCTTGTGCCCTTGAGCTGTGGCACATAACTGTGTGGCCAGCTGCAAGCCAATGGCTGGGATGGGAAGGGTGGCTGTAGGGCCTATCTGAGACGCTTCGTTGGCATGGGAGGTGGAAGAAAGATTTATGCAGGCCAGACACTTAGTACAGGAAAGGAAGGAGCTGCATGTGTCTCAGACAAGTGTTCAGGAGAAGAAAGCCAGTCTCTTTTGTTGAACTTGCAACCCGGTATCTCCAGAATCTCTCTGTGGAGAGCTAAAGGGCATATAGCAAGCAAAAAAAAGAAAATAAAATAAAAAGAACTTTTATTAGCCCGTGCCAGCTGCTGCTGCTTGTTGCCAGGAGCTTCCCTTCTTCATCAAGCGCTGCCATACGTGATCTGTCTGCACGCAGAGCGGAGGGAGGAAGTCACGTCGCAGGTTTGCAATGTTTGGGAGAGCTCCTGGAACCTGGGGGTACTCCAGGCAAGAGCAGTCACTTCTGCTCACGTGGGGTGCGTGGACCTCGGTGCCTGCCGGTGTCCTCTAGCTGTCAGCTGGGCTGAAGGTGGCTTTGAGGTGTTGAAGAGAGGGATGGCAGCTTTGCAGACAAGGATCTACTGGTTTTGATAGAAGTCTTTGGGGGCTCTTCTTTCTCTGCAGTCTTTTTCTTCTTCCTCTTCCCCTGAGAGACAAGGGGAAGTGCTTGTTACTGTACCTGAGCAGGCAGCTAGTGTTCTGGTGAGACCAGGCTTTTTGCAGATGAGCAACAACAGGCAAAAATCGAAACGCGCGGTTCAGGCTGCCCGAGAGGTTGCACAGGCTCCATCTCTGGGGGGTTTCACAACCCGGCAGGATCACGCTCTCAGCAGCTTGGTTTGACCTTATAGCTGACCCTGCTTGACCCTATAGTTGCACTACGGACCCCCTCCTCCCCCCCCCAAGGTCCCTTCCAACCTGAATTGTCCTGGGATCCTGTGATGAACAGCTTGCCAGCTGCACAGTAGAGCACACCAGTAGGTAGCAGTTTGGAGGGAGGGTGTTTAAGGAAAGGTGTAAATTGTATATGGTGATGATGACAGTACTAAACAGGCGCATAGCATTGATGAGCTCAACTGGGTGGCAACAGCAAGGACCTATTGTACATCCCCAAATCCTTTTTTCTGGCAGGTGTCTTGTATTTAATATGTTTCTGGTTTCTGTAGGCAGCTTGCAGGGGTTTGTATCTGTCGCTTCGCTCTGCTGTAGTAAAGGTAGGATCTGGAGAGCCTAAGCTTAGATGTCCTAATCTCTCTGAGGCCATCTTGGTGGCTTTGCTGCCTCCATGACTGGTCTGTGTTTGATTTGGCCAATCTGTCAGTTAACCAAATTGAGTTCCAGGATTGGTGTTGTTGAAATTGCTACTTTGTGAGTTGCATTCGTCTTTGCCTATTTGGGCTGTGCTTGTTGCAGTAATTAGCTCCCCAGAGGAGCAAGATGTCCTTCACTTTCAAATTCCCCTTTAGCTGACATTAAAAAAAACAAAACCAACAACAACAAAAAAAGCCACCTTCTGAGGTGGTCCTTTGCAGCTAGACACAGGGTATTTTGTTCTGTCTGTCCTTCACATGCCTAAATCTCTTCTGTAGTAGCTTTGAAAGAAAAAAAAATAAAAAGACCTGTGCTGCTCTGATTTTCTTTCTGTTCCTGCTATGGCTGGAAAGGGAGTGTTTCTTAATGGGGGAGAGATGAGGAGGGGTAAACGTATTTACCCCTGGCAGTTCCTCTGGGCACAGCCTGGGGAATTGCACCAGCAAACCGGAGTACCTGGTTTCTGATGCTGGGGAGCAGTGGGGGGCTGCAGGCATCGGGTCCTATCATGCTGCCGCCTCGCTGCATGTCCCTGGGTACAGCTCTTTCTCCATCTCCCTCGCCGTTTTCCAGCTGGTAAAATTAGGGATAATAGCATACAAGCTTTTCAGAGAGCCTAAGCTAAATAATTGTGAAGCGCTTTGCGCTCCTCAGATAGCGGGAGTTAGAAACAAAAGCTTGTATTTCAGCTCTGCCTTGTAATGATGCTGAATAGGATTCAACTCTAGTCCTGCTTAGTCATTTCTGATGTTCTGGAAGTGTAGCTGCTTAAGCTCACCCAATTTTGCCCTTGCAGAAGCTGTAAAGCTTAATAGGTGCTGCCAGACTGAGGGGGCTGGTGGCTGCGGGCTGGAGTGTGGGAGCTGGGCTCAGGCAGCCCCACAGCCTCCGGCTCTGGAGCTGGCAGGAGGGGCAGCTTCCTCACTGCCCGCTGTGGCATGATGCCAATCCACAGGCTCCGTGCCCCTTCCAGATTTAAAACTTCTGCTGAAACAACCTGTTTCAATTTCCAGTCTTTTTTCTTCTTTTTTTTTTTGTCTCTTTTTTTGTCTTTTTTTTTTTAAACACTCTTGGCTTTAGTCACGTACAGCCTGGCAACGAGTTGCATGGCCAATTCTTCCTTGTGCTTTTTAAAGCGCTGTTTTGTAGATACCATTCAGGTTATAGCTGAAAGCTTGTAACAGAAATCTCCATACGTGTCTTCGCGTTGCTAGATGAGGTTCACTCATTTTGTGTATCTTTATCTCATCCCCTGTTATTGCATTTTCCTGCTAAATGCTTCCAATTACGCCTGTTTTGTTGCAGTACACCATCTCCTATTCTTTCCCATTGGAATTGCTTGCCCGATTCTCACTTTTTTTATTGTTGTATTACGTGGCATCCCTTCTCCAGGAGGAATGGAACCAAATTTAGGCAGACCATACCTGAAAAAATGAGATTATCTATTGTATCCGCTCTCTCCCTTCTTAGGTGTTGGTCTTTTTCCTCCCTCACCTTCATGACCTGTCCCACAAAACTGCAGGCAAGTTGGTGCCATGGCATGCTTTGCTGGGAGCAGGGCTCTCAGTTGTGGAAACGATCCTTTTTGTTTTTCTCCCCTGTCCACCTACCCATTTCTCAAAAAACTGGCATTAGACACATTTGGGGCACAACACTGTATTCCATATGGTTTTCCTACATTGTCCCTTTTTGAGGCAGAGGTACTTTTTTTAATTTAACTAGGATACGGAGAAGGTTTCTGATAAGGATGTCCTCCTGCGTGCCCGTCCGTACACTTGTACCTCTGCAGTGTAAGAAAGGATGTATTCTAAAATGCATTTCTAAAAATGTAAATGAATACAGCCTCGGGCAATGGCACAGCCCCTCTGCTTGCAAAGCTAGGCTGGGCTTTAAAATGATCCCTCTCGCTTCCAGACTCTCTGTGTCTTCTTACTTGTCAGGAAGGGAGGTGCAGGAGGAGCCCGAATGCTGACTTGCCTTCAAGATTGTAAAGAGCTGCAGTGTTTTGCTTGGGTGGGTTTCTGTGCAGCGCTGAGCCTGAATATTAAAATCAGACCAGTCAGTTAAAACGATCTTTGAAAACCAAAGCACTTTTTCCTTCAAAAGCCCTTTTTTCTAAAGGCTCTAAGTCTCACCCTCTAGCCTGCTCTGTCACCAGCTCCGGCTGAGCTTGGCTCCTCTCAGGCATCTCTCAGGTTGATGGGACCATGGTGCTCGCCCTTCTCCCGAGCCCTTTGCCTCTTTGGTGTCAGTGAGGCTGCAGGCCTTGGGGTCCTCTGCTGTCCTGAAAGGAGTTGCTGCAAAAGCAATGCTCTGCTCAGCCCACGTACCCCTTTCTCTTGTCCTGCTTGTCCTGTCCCTCTCCTACACTTTGCCAGTTCCTGTAAAATTCCCGTAAAATTTTAGTGATTCTGGTAAAATAAGGTATTTGGTAATCTTAAATGTCTTGTTGATTTACAAGACGCCTCTCATTTGGTCCCTCCAAGAAGAGTGATCGGTTGTGTAAGCAGTTTGTGTAGATTGCCATAATGTTTGGGTGTTACACACTGGTAGGAGGTAAATAAAGCAAAGTTTTCTGACCAAGAACAATCTTCAGCCAGAGATCCTGGTGCATTTGAAGGCCAGCTCTGTCACAAGTGGGTTACTCAGGACCCCAGGTTCAAATCTTGGGCTCTCCACTGTTTCCATTAAAGTGATTTCAGCATGTGAGGGAGCTCTTTCAGGTCAGGCTCTGCTTGCTAATGACGGGAAGCAAAAGGTCATCTGATGTTAGAAAGAGTCTCATGCCACCTCACATTGTGAATTCAACATTTCATCTCCAAGTGGTCTGGGCAGCCCTTAACTTTTTTTTTTCCCCCAAAACCGATTACTTTTTCACTACATGTACAACTGAGAGAAGCTCAGGCAGCTGAAAAAATGAAAAAGGGGCACAAAGAAGCTGCCAGGCTGGGTCAGGCGAGCAGGTGGTGGAGCCAGCAGGCTGTTATGTGGGATGGACAGAGCCTGGTACCTGAGTCCTACCTCTTGCATACTCGGCAGCTTTCCAGGGGCTGCTCCAGGCCATATCAACCACCTTGCTGGAGGGCGGCCGAGGGGCACCCATCTCTCCCATCTGTGCGTCCCCACTTGTGATGGGTACCTGTGGGGCTGAGTGGCCAGTGCAGCTGGGCAGGCGACTCCCTGGCATCGGGACCTGCTCCCGGCGTCGCGGGCAGCGCCTGTTGGCATTTCTGGCAGCTTTTGCTGGAGCACCGGGTGGCGGGGGAGAGGCACGGGGTGTGCAGGCTTCTCTGCTTCTGTGCCTCCAAACAGTCTCTCAGCGTTAAATGGGGAAAGCGATAACTGTGAGCGCAGCTGGTAACATATGGCACCCGTCCCCTGCCTTAGCAATTGCTCACTGAACTCTGAAAGTGGAATACGGTCCCCGTGGCTCCAGCCAGCTGCAGCACCGAGAAATCCTGCAATGGAGCAGCTTGTTATTCGATTACCAGTGAAAATTTCATGTTTTACGTTGCCTGTTTTTCCTGCTGCCTCCCCAGGGAGGTTTTTGCTATGCTTACTCCTTCCTCCCACTCTTTTCTTCTTTTTTTTTTTTAATTCATTTTCCCTGGAGGATTGCTTTATTTGTTCTCTACTTCCAGCCCTTAGACTTGATTGCTCTGCGTTTCTGTTGGTTTGCCACCGTGAGAGGCAGGGGCAGCTGTTTCTGCCGTTGATGCTGATGCTTTCCTTGGGTGGTCTGGAAGAAACAAGTAGGTCTGGTGGTGAAGGATTGAGTCCCCACGTACCAGAGAGGAGATAGCACGGTGCTGGCTGCTGAGCAGGTCTGCTTCAGGGCTGCAAAGCTGCGTGCTCGTGGTGGAGCGGTCGCAGGTCTTTATGTTGAAGAATTATGAAACAAACAAACTGAAGTCAAACTGGGGGCCAGTGCTCCAGCGAGCTGCAGAGCAGCAGCAAACCCAAAAGCCTCTAGCAGCATTGCCAGTTGTACATTAGATCCTTTTTGTCAACAGAAGTTGAAAGTCGTCTGCTTCTCTTCCACCCCCAGGAGGGCTCAGAAGTGTAAGTGGGTCCCCTCTGGTTTGGGCTCCTTATGTGCTCATTTACAGATGTTACTGCTGAACTTCCTTGGGGAGGGGGAGCAGATTTCTTCTGGTTTAAAGCATCGGAGGGTCTCTGCCCTCCTTCTGCTGCCTGCTGCGGGGGGTGGGAAAGGGAGAAGCTCCAGAGATAGACATTGTGTCCCGAGGCAGCCTATCCCTTCATGTCCATCCGGAAACACTGGCTGGATTTGTCCTTTCCTCCTTCCTCCCGCTCCTGCCAGGCAGTGCAGGATTTACTGTACATGCTGACAGGGGAGCCTGACCTGCAGTGGGACAGAGCTGCCCCAGTAGGGAGAAGCTGGGAAGAGAAATTTTCCATCTTGTTTCTGTGGCTGCCCTGTCAGTTTAGCCCTATAACAGTTTTACAATCTTTATCTGATATAGGTTTAAGAGGATTTCCCTGGGCACAGTGGGATTACTATAAGTCAGAGAGCAGTCTCCAGCAGATACTCCTTCAGCAAGTGTTTATTTTAAGTGGGTTTAGCAGTATTTAATTTTTTAATTTTTATTTCCCCCCCCCATAGGTTATAAGTAAATTGTTTACGTTACCAGAGCAGTGGAGCCTGGATGAAATGAAGGGAATGTATTACCACTTTCTGTATTGGAGGTGGTGGAAGGAAAGCAGCAGCTGGAGGTGGGGAGAAAAGAAGATAAAGTAGTAATGTTGGGGGAATTGTAACATTATTCCACATGGCACCGAGTAATAATACTGCCAAACAGCTGCTTATAAATAGGGGATGTAACGGGAAGGGTTGCTGGAAGGAATGTGAGGGTGCTGCAGGCAGCTCTGGCTCATCGTTTGAGGAAGGGGTGGCTTCTGTCAACCGCGTATCTGCCCTTCAGAGGTACCCGAATCTGCGTTGCTGCACACGTGGTGCCTCGCGCACCGTCCTGAGCCCCTGTGGGGTGGTGTCCAGTCAGGTTGGCACTAACATGGCCCTCCCAATTGAAGGCTGGTGTGCCACCTGCAGAGGAGAGACCCTTGGTATGGGGAAGGCTGTGCCTGTGGGAGAAAAGCCTCCTTGCAAGCCATGTGCAGGCTGTCCCTTCATCCTCTCCCTCCCTCCAGGAGGCCGTATTGACGGCGGGCGGCTCTGGGTCTGGCTGTGTGCGCGCACATCCAGCAGCCGTGCTGGCTTAGCGAGAGCTGCCTTCCGGCCCCCTGCGCCCCGACGGCTTCTGCAGTCCTTGGAGTGTTTCAGAGGATGCTAATGGGATGGGATTAGCCGCCCTGCTTGCCCTTGCCGTCAACAAGAGACGTTTCTAGAAAGCCTACAAAGAAGAGCAAAGCCAGAACTAACAGGGAGAACCTGAACAAAGGCGCTTTTGAATGTGGAGAGAAGCATGATTTTACCCTCTGGGCTTAGGGAGGCAAGAGGTGGGGCTGCTCTGCTTCCCATTTAAAATCTGAATGAGCCTCTGCCTTAAGGGATCATCGTTTGCTTAGTTGATACTAATGGTATGGATGCCCTTCAGTGTCCCTGCTCAGTCCTGCTCCAGGTCCCCAACACTGTGCTTCAACATACTGTACCCTTTAGGGCTTTACTCCTTGCTGTGTACTAGTTAAAATGATAACTTGGGGCTCTGCAGAGGAATGTTGTAGCTCAGGATGCCTCCCTTGGGGGAGTGTGTCACGATGGGCAGGGCTTCCCGGACAGGGATGCCTCTGTCCTAGGCATGGTGTGCTGTGAGTGCTTAGCCTTTTCAGGCTCTGGCGCTCTTCATTTTTAGCTGCTACTCTTGAGAGCAAGATTTCTGTAAAACCATTCCTTACCAAATGGATTTCAGGATTGTAACTTGCAATACCAAACTTACAGAGGGAGAGAAGATTTAAAGAGGCCATATTTTTTTTTATGGCTTTGTGCTACTGAGTGGAAACTAAGATCCCGAAGCAGCATGTTACTTATCAGAGGGTTATATGTGAGGCTCCTCAGCCTTGTCCACTGAAGAATTGCCTCAGCATGCCACAGATGACCACAGGCACTCTGGCAGTCTGTTGTCACCTTTTGAGCGCGCTCAGGTGTACTCATGCCACCTGTCCAGGGATAGGAGCCTTTGCAAAACGGCGGGTGATGGTTGTGCACGACGGATGGCCCACCTGGCACTGCGGCTAGAAGGGGGGAGCGCTGGCACAGCGCTGCTAGCCTACAAGGATGGGGAAGCTGGTGGAGGGCTGGGCTTGCCAGAGGTATCAACCGTTCATTTGAAGCGACTCGGTGCTTTGGAGGAGCTTCCTGTCTGGGGGTGCTGGTCAGAAAGGGGACGGTGGGACAGCACAGAGAGCTGCTAAGGCCACAGGGATGCTTCCAGCCTCTTCCCTTCTGCTGGGATGTCCTGGGCCAGCGTGCCACTATTGAAGGATGGTGCTCAGATGTGTGGTGGCACTGCTGAACTTACCTTACAAGGAGTTGTGGTTTAACGTGGCAGGGACCTCAAAGAACCACACAGCCATTTCCTCACTGCTCCCCTCAGTGGGGAGAGAATCAAGAAGTGGGGAAGTAAAACTTGTAGATTGAGATAAAGACAGCTTAATAAGACAGTAAAGAGAATAATAACAATAAAAGAATATACCGAACAAGTGATGCACAGCACAGTTTCTTGTCACCTGCTGACCACCCATGCCTAGCTAGTTCCTGAGCTGTGGTCACACCCCTGGCCAGCTTCCCCCAAGTTGGGGGACAGTAGGAGGGGCTGAAAAGTCTTTGCCTTGGTGGAAACCTTACCTATCAACAGTCTAAACATCTTTGACTTATCAAGGTTATTCTCATCCTAAAATCACAGCACTGTACCTGCTGCTAGGAACGAAGTTAGCTCTGTCCCAGCTGAACTCAGGATCTGAATAAAGTCATCCATCATCCAAAAAGCCCCGCTCAAGCTATGCAGCAGCTGAAGCCACCTGAGTGTATGAGTATAGCTGGAGGACACAGTCACTGGCACTGGTGACCCCCGAAGATAAGCATCCTTTTACATCAGGGCCTCCTGCCTCCAAGCCAGGGCCTGGGGTGTGGCGTAAACTGAGCCAGAGATGGAGCCCTTTGTGGTGTGGTCTTGGGGAATAAAGGCCCTCCTGCTCTTGCTGGGGAAAGGGAAGGTTGTGGTCATCCCGGTGCCAGACTGGGCAATGTAAAAGGGAGTAAATGGAGGTGTGTGAGGCAAGGAGTGAGCAGGCTGAGGATGATGGGGAGGGGGGTAAGGGTGTTTAAAACAAGCAAAAGGCGGGGGAAAAGGGAGCTGAAAAGAGAACAGGAAAGAAAGCAGGAACAGTAGTGCTGGGGAGGGGAGAGGAGGGAGTGTGGAAGTGGCAGATGGAAACACCGTGGATGGGGGTTTTTGTGTCATGAAGAGCATCAGAGCATGTAGGAGGGTGGCATCCCGGAGGTGCTGGGGCAGGCAGAGCTGCACATAGGGACAACCGACTGTGACTGGGATAGAAGGAGCATGCCTGTTCCTTTCCATAGTGAGAGGAGACTCTGAAGCTGCTGGACATATGGGTCCTGGTCTCTCCTACTGGCAGTCTACCACAGGGGCCTTTTGAGGGCTCTTCACCCAGCCTTGCCTTGCGTCCTTCAAGTGTCCTAGATGTTGTTTTCAGCCTCTTCACCCCAGAGCTTGCAACGGGGGTTTCAGTGCTGTCTTCCATCAAGGCCGTCAGCATACAGTAATTAGTTGTATGCTGCCGCCTCCTACCCTTTTTTCCTCTCCCCTTGTGACTGGAAAGTCAGAAGCAGTGATGGTGTACTTTGAGAAGCTCCTTTTGAAGTGATTGTGAGTCACAGGGCCTGAAGAGCCGTGGGGAGTGAGATGCCAGCACACGATACTCTTAGATCGTTTCAGCTCCCTTGTGTCTGTGGCCAGAGCAGCATGTGCTGCATGCCACCCCCAGAGACACTGGGGCTCCTCAGATCTCATCTGATTTGAGAGGCTCCTTTCTGAGGGTGTGATGTTGGTGGAGGGAAAGGGAGAGGAAGAACCAGGACATCAGAGGTGGGATGGGATGGGATGGGCAGCCATGCAGTGCCTTTGGGTCATGTCTGTAGGGTTGGGCTTGGCTGAGGAGCTGTAGATGAGTGCAGTGCAGGCTCAGGGTGCTGTCTGGATGCTGAGCTGCCCCACGGCAGCAGAGGGATGAGTTTCTGCAGGCAGCCCCATTTGCAGGCTGTCAGTACAGGAAGATGGACTTGTCATCTCTTGCGGTGTGTTCAGGTTGCAGCTTGCTCTGATAGGGCCGAGTCAAGATGGATGGATAATTGTGGACAGTTTCAATTAATAAGATGTTTTAGATGACATGTGTGACCCAGGAGCCACCCCAGCATGCCCTGCTCCTTGGATCCTTCCCCAAAAGGCTAGAAGATGCTTTCCATTGCTGCTAAAGTGTAATGGGTTTAAGACAGCCACCACGTCCCTGGCCTATTACTGGTCCTCCAAGCTGATGCCCGAAGGGCTGCCTGTCTTGTCCTTTCTTATCTACTGGCTGAAGTTGTCAAGACCGAAATGCAGATACTCCCAGTGACTGCCAGCACTCAGGGCTGCTGCTGAACGTTCGGGGCCACTGTCTGGAGCAACAGGACAGCAGCCTGCCGGTGAAACCCCTGTACGCCAGAGCAGAGCCTGATTAAGCTTATGAAAGCTGACAAGATCACAGCCCAAGGTGGTATTGCTGGAGGCTGCTTGACTGGGAACCGTGTTCCTGCTGCAGCAGCAGAACCATTAGGGATGTGTCATTCGAAGCCTGTCATGGCACACATCTAGCCATTGAGTAGGGAGCATGTGAAAGCCTCTTGCAGGCGTTAGCCTGCCAGCAGCGTGCAGGAGGCGCCTCCTCCCAAAAGAGGCCCTGGCTGCATCTACCTGCAAATGAGGAGCAGCCATTTGTCCTGTGCTGGGTGATGCCCCATCTCAGCTTTTGATCTGAACAAGCAAACGCTGGCCAGGACACAGCTTCTCCATCTCTGCAGGTAGAGTTACCTCTCTGGCTTGGATGGGGTGTGTGTACGTCCCCAGATTAATTGGGGTCTGTGACCTGCAAAAGGTGTCCCCATAGCCCTGCAGCTCAGTCAGCAGCCTGCGTCGCCTTGACCCCAAGCGAGAAGCTGTTTGCCAGGCCATGGCAGTCGGTGCCTGCGGGTACAGCATGCTGCTGGCTATAGGTCCGGCAGCTGGCTGAGTGGGGGCAGGCAAATGGGGCCCTGTGACCTGCTCACTGTCTGCTAAAGCAATCTCTGAAGTGGTGCATCCCATGGTACGACCTGGGTAGGAGCCCACCTGACTCACCACCTCTGCTGTAACAGCTTTTGCAGGCACCTTAATGCTGCTGGTTGTGGGCCTGCGTAGGATCAGAGGCCTGCATTTCCTGTGAAGCAGTACTCCTCATGCAGGCGCTGCCCTCATTCCTGCCGGTCAGATTCGTGTTCCTCTGGGAGAAGCAGCAGCTTCTTAAACAGACCAGTTCTTACGCCTTGGTTTTTTTCCTTCAGTCCCACGGGGTTAATCTCCTTTTTGGCACCTGGTTATTTGCCGCTGCGGGGAATGCACATGGGTTTGCCGGATTGGGGTTTGAAATTCTCATTCTGCTGGCTTTAATCCCTTCCTGGGAGCCGTGGCCGGGACCAGAGACGGGTTAATACCTGAGCCCCCACAGGAACCCACTCCTGAGCAGCTCTCTTGCCCCTGCCTCTCCCCACGGCAGGTGGCTCTCAGGTATCTCTGAGGGAGGTATTGTAGAGAGCAGTCCACTTCCCAAACAGCTACTAAGCGTCTCCTGCCTCTCCGAAGGCGGGTGAGCATCGGTATTACCAGTTTAGCAGCAGGACAGCTGATAGAGGGGCTGGGGGCTCTCAGGGCCTGCACAGCCAGGTGAGGGACAGAGTTCCTTTCCTCCTGCTCCCGCCGTGAGCTCCTCTCCTCTACCTCTGAAACATGCCAGGCGTTGACACAGCTGGCACAAACATGGCTATACCCCACTGGAGCCCCCAGTTCCTCTCCCCTTCCTGCAGCTCCACTTCTTTGTCCAGTGCTTCTGCAAGGAAACAGACCCAAAAACTTTTCAGGCTGGTTCTGGGTAGTGGTGCTGTCACCTTCTTCCAAGACCCCTGGAGATGACAGAAATTGCCTTTTCAACATTCCTCTCCCACCCCATAGTACTGCTGCCAGGGCAGGACTGTCATGCTGTCCCCTTCCCCTCTTTCAGCACCCTTGTGCTCCTGTGGGGCAAGACCATTCCCAGTGGAACCTGGGATGCTCTTTATCCCTCACATGAACTGCCTTTTCTTCTGCAGCCCCATGGGAAGCAGCTCTGGTCTCCCTAGCTCCTGGCCTCCCCCCAGTAAGTTACCCGTTGTTTTTTAGGATGCTTGGTTTCCTCTCTTTTTTCATTTCCCCCCCCTCCGGGTGCTTCTGTCGGTGTGTAATTAGCTGGTGCAGCACCGAGGCACCGATCCCCAGAGTGCTCTCTCCCTGACATTAGCAGCAGACGGTGACTAAAACAAAGAGACAGCTCAGCACGCGCCACACGCTCGCTTTGTACATCTCCTGCTCCTCGCTGCTGTTGGGAGCTCAAAAGGGATCGCAGATGTGGAATAAACGGGAGTGCTTTGAACAAGTGGCACCGTAATCCCTCCCTGCCCCCGTCCCTCTCCCTTCTCCCCCCCGCCCCCCTTATTGCAGACATTAGTTTGATTAAAATTGCATGAGCCCACACACGGGTGTATTTTATGTTATTTATTTATTTCCTCTTGGCGAGAGACCGGTTTGAGGTCTGCCCTATGGGAAGGCAGCCAAGGGGGATGCTGGGGTATTCGGGGCGTTTTCCAAAACTTTCTCTCTACGGAGCTTAGGGCTGGCTGCTGCGGGGCTGGTTGTACTGGTGAGACCTGCTTTTCTTGCAGAACACTTAAACGTGAGCACCTTTGTGCATGGATGTGCGCAGGGCAGGCTCCTTCCAGCCCTGCTGTGGGGCAGCAGCATCTGGAAGGGTGTGTTAGGCTTGGTCTAGCAAATCTTCACCCAAGGCTTTCCAGGTTACTGAAGTCATCTCTGTAGCTGAGGGCGGGTGTAAGCATCCAGTTTAAAACCTAGGTGAATGGGAATTCAAGCAAAATACTGATAAAACAAAAATAGATATTCTATTTCGTCTTTCAGGCACGTTTGTGCACCCAGCTTGGTGAGAAGTGAAGTCTTCATGAGCATTTGCAGAAGCCCTCTGTCTCCCCTAGAAAGGGGAGATGGCACAGAGTTAGAAGATGACTTCATACTCCAGTCCCCTTCTAGTCTTTGCAAATACAGAGGTATTGCAAATGCTGTGTCAAAACCACTTTACTCCTTGGTGGCCATTTATAGGGTGGGCTCTGTCTTTCCGCCTCACCCAGGGGCATGTGAAATTCAGTTTTCGCATGCGTGCCCCTGTTTTGGAAAAGGAAAATGCTATTTCCTTCCTTTTGGGAGGGTTTATTTCTAACAAAACATTTGCAAGATGCAGCAAGGCTCTCCAGCAAGGGTTCTGTTCTCCAAGTCTGCTTTGCATCCTCACTGCACCCTCTTTGCACCAGGTGCCTGGCTGGTGTGGACCACACTTTGCCCTCCTTTGTGCTTCTACGTTATTGACTGGGAGGAGCAGCAGAAGAGGCTGGTGGCTCCTGCATGTGCTTATTTTGGGGCACGCTGAGCTGTTTAATCTTTTTTCTCAGACATCAGTGTGTGACGTGGGGCTCTGGGGAGCTGGGCATCCCGGGTGCCAGCTGGCTGCTCTGCCCTGAGCTCCTCCGGCTCAGCTGCTTTGCAGGCCATCAGGTGTGCTCGCAAGCCCCTGTGCTTTTTGGAAGGTGGAAATCCTGTGGGAGCTGTGCCTTGCTAGCAGGAGACCCCTTCCTCTTCCTCTTTGCTTCCCTCGGGGGCGAAACAGTCGTTTGTCCTGTTTGGAGGGCAGCAAGGTTACCTGCCATGGAAGTGCAAGGCCATGGCAAGTGCTGTGTGCAAAGCATTCAAAATCCTGGTGGGTCCCCCCACAAGGCAAGAGGAGCCTCCTGAAACCCTTCTCATCAGCTGGTGTGCGGTGTGACCATCACTCAGTGGTGCCTGGCACTGAGGCCAGCCTTTAGTGACACCTCCACATCTTCCCCAACCGCTGTAGGAGGAGTGGCCCCTGCACTGAGTGACAGACAGAGATGTGATGGGGCAGAGATGTGCCCTGCAAATGGCAGGTCTTGCCGTGTGGTAGAGTTTTCCAGCTTTGGTGGGAGTGTGGCTGCTTGCCTGCACCTTGGACTGGAAATTTTAGGCGGTCCAGAAGAGGTTAGCATAACAAAGCAGCAGGTGAGAGGGAGGCATTGAATTTCAATAAACCAGCAACTGGGGAATGAAATCTCCTCGCTTATAATTCAGGCTCTCTGCTCAGGCATCCCTCTCACTTACCTTGGAGCAAATCTGCTGTAATGCATAGGAAACAGCTCAGCAACCGCAGTCCTGGCTGCCATCGAGGCTGAGGTTTATTAAAGACCTGCAGAGCTCTGTAAAAGAGAAAATTAAAAAAAAATATGATCTTGCACTTAATCACTGCAAGTCAAATATTTGAATAGGTAGGGGCAAGCGTTTCGCTGAAATTGGATGATCCCTTTCATATTTATGCTTGGTTACGCTTGCTCCACATGTATTTGGATGCTTGGCCAGGGGCGAGAAGGAGGTGACGGATGAAAGAGACTTAGTGCAGAGGGGGAAAACGGGAGCAAGGAGAGATTAGAATGGACAGGAAAGCAAAGGGAACTACTGAAGGTTAAAAATAATAACAATTAGGCTGTGGGGACCGAGAAGAGGCAGAAAAATAAAGCAGGGCCTTTGAAGTAAAAGGGGATAGACAGTCAAGCCTCTTATTAAACTTTAAATGGCTGAGTCTGAAGATAAATGAGGAATCTGCAAAGAAACAATGAAAATAATAATAAATGAAAAAAGTGTGGAGGACAGGAAGGAGGGTGATATTAAAAGGAAAATGAGAGGTTTTCACAGGTGTATGCTGTGGAGCATGTCAGTAGAGATGCTCCTAATCTCCTCTAATAATGTGGTGGATACTGGGGCTTTATAATAACAAACAAAGCCCAAAACCTTGCAATTACTTTTTCAGCAAGGTGAGATTTCCTGAGCATGTAAAGCCAATGGTGTCCTCCTTTTGTGGGTCTCCCTGGCTGTGGAATACGATCCAGCCTTTGCTTCGCAGAGTACTGCGTGCCAGGAGGTGCTGCTGCCAACAGTAAGCACAGCCTCTCCCAGGGCCCCATGGGCTTTTGCTCCGCATGAGGGGAGGCTGGAGAGGCAGGGGCTCAGTGCTTGCCTGGGGTTGCACGGCCAGCAAAGCGTTCTCCATCAGGTAGTGAAGGAAAAGGACTTTGATCTTACCTGGGGGAAATGCTGAAGTTCTCCACCCAAAAGCATTGGGCTGCTTGCTTTGTTCCGATGGAGGTGGCTGGGGGTTTGGGGAAACAGAGCATGTGGTGTGACTTGCTTGCTGAGGAGGAGCCAACCTCCTGTTGGACTACTGGAAGGATTTGTCAGATGGTCATCTGTTTTGCCACTAGTTATCTCCTTGGCACTGCCGGGAGTTTCCTGGCTTGGTGGAATGCAGCCCTGGTAGATGAAGAGGTCGGACTCAGCTCTGGGGCGCTGTGGTGGTGGTTGCGTTTGCAGGTGGTTGGGTCTAACCCATAGAAGAGTATGGTTGCTCTAAGCCTGCCTGGTGTATTCGGTGCTGGCCGACTCCATGATTTGCTGTGCACATGATTCACTGACCTGGCCGTTCCTCCTCTCCTAGTAGAGGAGTTTGTTCATGGCGTGCCTGACTCCCACCAGGACCTTGCTGCCATCTGCTCTGTGCGTGCATGGATGGGGTGCGTGTGTCAGTCCCTCCGTGGAGATAACCCTTTTAAGGAGGGAGCAAGTGCTGCACAGCTTAGTGGAAAGTCTCATGTCAAAACCTATCTGGACAGTCTGTTAGTCAGTGCCCAGGGTAAGACCACAGCAGTCACCACAAACTCCAGAGTTGGAAAGCAGATGTATGATGCTTTTCCTTAAAGGAAAAAGGTTGAGTCACAGGGACCTAATTTACTGTAGCTTAAAATGAAAGAAGGAAGTAGGAGGCTGGTGGGGGTGAAACTCAGCAAGTTGGTCATTGCTGTTAGCCCCTGTTAGGCTGTACATCCATCCCCCCCCTGCAGCTCCACTGCGTTGCTCAGAGTGAACGTGGTACGACGGTCAGGTTCTTCCCCGTTCTCAGCCTGTGTTTCCAGGGTGCAGACATCTCGCGGGCCATGGCAAAGGGCTTCTGTGTCAGACTCCACTGAAGCCAGTGGAAGGTGATGTTCTCCACGTGGTGGTGGGCACCTCAGCAGCTCTGTGGGTAAAGGAGGAGCATCTATCAGCCTCCTAGGAATTTAATCTGCACATTTTTCTCATATTGTTTTGGGGCATTCCCGAAGGTTGAATTTGCATTGGTGGCATGAAAGGAATTGGCTTTTCACTTCCAATGTGTGAGGCAGTGGGGTGTGCATTTGGCCTGCGTGGCTTTTCTATCATTTTATTACACCCCCCCACTCACCCCACTGTGGACACCCTCAGATTATCAAAGTAAAGTGTGTGAATTAAAGCCTGCTGTAAAACTATTTGAACAGGTGAGTATAAGAAGCTGCATTAGTTTGTCTGAAATCACTTTGCATGGATTTCTCTGGCATAAACCAGTCCTTAATAGATCCAGGACGTCTGTGGGTGATTGAGTCCTCAGATAAACTGGCCATGAATTTTAAGGGGAAATAGCTTTCTGTCTCTTTTATGTTGGGGTTTGTTGGTTGGGGTTTTTTTTTCAGTGATGACTTGAAAAATGAACATTTTTCTTAAAACAGGGATGCTTGTTTTTATCTCTTTTTAATTACTCCCTTGCTTATTTGTTTTGAGGGGAGTAGTGTATAAATAATTTTGCTGTAGAGTGGTGGCATTTAGAAGAACCTGCCTAGCAGACCTGTTTGGAGCTTCAGGTGTGAGCAGAGAGTCTTCTGCCATCTCTGCCAACGGGTCTCAGGTAGCAAGTCTTTCTCAAGGAAGGTTTCTCCCAAGTGTGGCTCTTAATAGATGTAAGCCAGGACTTGGGGGCCCTTTAGAGTCTGACTTGAAGCTCCCTTCTCTTACTGATTTCCCCACTCTCTCTCCCTTCTGTACTGTCATGATTCCACTAGTTCTTCAGTCACCCTTGAGTCTACCAGGGCGCAGGAGACCTGAATACCTAATGTGCCCAAGCCAGAGTTTTGGAAAACACCCAGAATAATTAAGGAAAAAAAAAAAATACCTTTCTTGCCATTGTAATGTATCAGAAAAAGGAACAGGCTATAGCTCTTTTCTTCTTCCTTTTTGAAGGTCGTGTTTACAAGATTGAAGCTGTGATCTGAAACACGATAGCCTTTAAAGCTGTCTGTCCCGCTTTGTATGTCTAGGTTGCAGGGAACAGAAGACTGATAGGCAAGGAAGGGGGACGTGTCCTAGATGTGCCACAAAACAAAGCACCTGAGTCTGCCTTTGGTGGATTTCTTGTTTGAGTGGATGAGTGGGTCCCCTGTTACAGACAAGATAATGTGCTGATAGCAGTGCTGAGTTTGGAGAAGAATTCTTTTATACAGGAAGGAAGAAATGTGAGCAGAAGAACTAGTGAAGCTTGGTTTCCTGTGGGCTTTGCTTCATGGTTGAATCCCTAGGTATCTAATAAAGTGCAATCATTGCTTTCCGTGTTTGGGAACCCCATGGTTGCCTTCAGGTGACTTCTTTGGTGTCCACGGTTGACCAAACATTGTTTCTTGCAGAGAAATATTAACATGTGGTGGGTATCTCATCTTCTTCAGCAGTTCATGAAACCTGTGAAACTTATCTTGAGACTGCTGTCCATCTCTCAGTATTTGTTTGGGAGTTGTAGCCACACCTGCTTTGGCCATTTGCCACTGGTGTGCTCTGCTTTCTGTAACGTGATGATGATCGCTTGCGTTGAGGTATTGGTCATAACTCTGCGGGTCGAGTCGTCTTGATTCCCAGTTCTACTTGCTTGTAAAAAAAGCCACTCGGACCAGATTGTTGGGAGAAACTTGCTTCCCTCACAGACGCTACAGAACAAGGCTGATGCAAGAATAAGTATCTTATCAGGATCTCAAAATGTTCTTTATTTGCATATCATAGCTCATCTGCATGAGAGATTGTGGGTTTTCAAACTTTACAGGTACTTGTGAAACAGCCCTTATCTCTGTGCGGGAGAAGGTGAAACAAGCACTGAGGAGACGCAGCCGGAGGTGCAGATCAGGCAGAGCTGGTGGCACTTCCAGATGTGAAACACAGGAAAACCCTTCCTGTTGTCATCTTGTCTTGAAGCCTGAGTATCTGTAGGAGCAAGTTAACCTGACGATGCCTACTAGGCAGAGGCTGATAGAAAGGGTGGAGATGCAAGAAGACACTGTCCAAAGATAGTGCTGCGATGAGAAGCTCATCCTGAAGATTCCTGCCTTTCAGCAGTCTAAAAACATTGATCTTTGGGTCTTGCTCCCCTATTTTTCTTTCGCAGGAGCCCAGTACGTTTAGAGCTCCCCCGTTCTTGTTAACTGCTCAGAAGAGCTTCCCTCTCCCTCCTTCTGCTCAAGAGCCTCCTTAGGCTGATGTGAGCTGGCGATATTTCCATTACGCTGTGCTTTCCCCAGCCCGCTGAGCAGACAGCAACCAGCTGTCTGTGCCTGGGCACGGCTCCCTCCGTGTCTCACCCGGTTAAACTCCAGAGCCTGCCTCCGCCAAGGGCATTCCCCGGCAGCCGCGCGGCGCTTCGCACTGGTCACTTCGCTGTTTACCTGCGGGGTAGTGAATGACAGCTGGGAGGCTGGCAGCTTGCAGAGCCTTCTGCGCTCGCATGCAGGGGCGAAACAAGCACTGACTGGGAGAACTGGGGCTGTCTGGGGACAGCAGCGTGTCAGCTGTGCTTGGCTCCCACTCAGGGGCTTCGCCAGTAGAAGGCTGGAGGTGCTATAAATAAAACCCTGGGTTCTGCTGGAGTCGGTGATATTGATCCTGCACTGGAGCCGTCATGGAAACTTCCTATTTACTAGTTTATTTTGTGACTTATTTTCTTCACTGCTTTGAGTGGGCTTTTTAATGCGCTGCTTTGATACAGCGTGTGCCTTTGGGCTAGCGGCAGGTGCACCAAAACCATCTTCTCCTTATTTCAATGTGAGCTTTATTTCCTGAACACTGATTTTAAAACCCCCACTGGCTCCTGCAAAGGGTTTGGGGTATCCTGGAAAACTTGGAGCGCTGTGCCCTAGAAGACCTACCTGTGCTTCGCAAGACTCGGACCTTTCCCTTCTGATTGTCACCATCAGGGGTGTGCATCTGCACTGCTGGCTGTGAGCAAGTCATCTTCTGATGGGGCTGCTTGGCTCACGGCGGATTGCTTGGTGAGCCAGGCAAGCAACCAGGGGCTGTAAAGCTGAACAAAGAGTCTGTGCCTTGCTGAAATGATGCTGCCATTCAGCATGGAAGACCACCTGGTGGTTCCTCTGTGAATTACTCTGTGGTCAGTTCATCGAGGTTGCTTGGAGCACCTCCCCTACAAAGAGAGGCTGAAGGTGCTGGGCTTGTTCAGCCTAGAGAAGAGAAGGCTGTAGGGGGACCTCATTGCAGCCTTCCAGTACCTGAAGGGAGCTTATAAACAGGAGGGGAATCAGCTTTTTAAAAGGGTAGATAATGTCAGGACAAGGGGGAATGGATTAAAACTAAAGGAGAGAAGGTTTAGATTAGGTATTAGGGGGAATTTTTTTACAGAAAGAGTGGTGAGGTGCTGGAACAGGCTGCCCGGAGAGGTGGTAGATGCTCCATCCCTGGAGGTGTTCAAGGCCAGGTTGGGGCCCTGGGCAACCTTGTGTAGATCCAGGCCTGGAAGTTGGTGGCCCTGCCTGTGGCAGGGAGGTTGGAGCTCTATGATCCTTGGGGTCCCTTCCAACCCAGACCATTCTATGATTCTATGAAGCACTCACTGTTGGGGAAGAAAAGCAAAACTTCCCCTGGATAGGTGTTGCACCCCCTCCACATAAGAAGTATTCAAGGGCCATTCCAAAAATGTTTGGCATACAAATTGTATGTCAGGACCTAACTGTTGAGTGAATCCTTTCTGCCTGTCTGGTTCAGGAGCTGCTGCTGCCTTAGAGGTGGTGAACAAAAGGGTTTCTTCATGCACCTTGCCAAGGCAGCGCAGAACTTTGTCACAGAAAGGCATCATTATTTCCATCAACTGATCCTTGTTCACAGCTCTTCCCACTGCTTCGACATGCCCTGTCATCTTCTTCCTCTCCTTCAAATATAGCACAGTTTGTAGGGAAAAACGATGTCCCCTTCTGTAGCTGAGTGTGGGGATGCTGCTCGAGCCCTGCAGACTGCGCCCTTTTGCATGGAGAATGGCTTGATGGTGGCCGTCTGTCATGGGGGTGATCACCAGAGAGGTTAACAGAAATCTGAGAGAATGCCCAAATCAATATAAAAATAAATACATTTATTAAAAGATTTCAATACAAAGATGCCAAGCACTCTCCTGCAGAATCAGCTGGTTGTGCATGCCAGATGAGCTTTTCCGGACTAGCTGATTGCCATCCTGGAGCAAGAGAGCACCTTTTGCACTCTCTCAAAAGCCCTTCCAAGCACAGCATTTCACTTCTCCTCTTCCTATCTTCTGTCCCCCAAGTCACCACTGCCTGAACTAGAAGTAACTTGGAGCATGAAGAGCTGAAAGAGGAAAAATGGCCGTAGCCACGTGTGTAAGAGGCAAAATGGTGGTGCAGTTGGGAAAAAGACCTCACTGGGGAAAATGGATTTGCAGAATGAGGTGCTACCTAGTTTTATCTGTGATATCTTGATCAGATGGCAAGTAGTCTGTCAACTCTTTGGCTGAATTTGCATTGCTTGTATTAATTCAGCTTTCCACAGGCTCTAGTGCAGGAGGAGAGCAGGTGGTCCTCGTGGTTGGAGGACTTGGACTCCATCCTGCGAGAGCCAGAGCATGCCTTTCATTCATCACAGGAGTGCCAGCTTCGGAATAATGGTTCTGAGCTGCCAGAAGCTTGTTGGAGGAAGGTGGCTTGGAAATATCCAAGAGAGCCAAAATCCTTCATTCCAACTCCCAGAAATCACTCCAGCTCATGCTGACTTTGTGGCTCAGGAGACAGTTGCTGTCTGGTGAAGGTGTATGTTTGCACAGTGTGCTATGAGTGATTTCCATGCTTTATGCAGGAGTGCTAGAGAAAGAAAGGATTGACACTGGCTGGGTTTGTACAGGGAGGGGTTTTTATCCTTAGATGTCAGAACATTTTATCATCTGCTTATTAGCCACCTTGTGCCCCAGTAATCTGCATGTGAAGAAGATGTGGTTCTGATCTTGCCTGTCCATGCATCAGAACGCCAGCATTTTCACTTTGTCTTCCCATGGGAACCCAAGACCCAGACATGGACAGAACAGAAAGAAATTTGGACTGCAATAGAGAATCCAGCCTAATTCTGTCCTTCTTTTGGTGCTTTGCTCATGGGGGCTGAGATGTTTTGTTCTTATGTGTTCAGCAGGGAGGTGGTTTTTGGAGGGAGTGGACCCTGGTTCTCTATTTGGGAGCCTCTGGAGGTTTTGTTTAAAAAACGTTGCGTGGAAAAAAACCCCAAACAACTGTCTCCCCAGCATTTCTTGGTCTGTGTCACCTTGCCATTAGGCAAAACCAAATGACTGCTGCTGAGCTTAAGAAGTGATCCTTGGAAGGTCTGGTCCCAGGCTTTGCAGCTCTCAGGACAAGTCAGGTCCCAGAAGGCAGATGGGAGAAAGGCACTCGCAAGGTCTCCGGATCTTCAATATTGCCTGGGTGAAGGAAAACCAGCGCTCACGTGCGCACCTTGACCTCCTGTGTGATCTCTGCTGAGCTCTTGAAGCAGGGGCACTAATCTCTGAAAGCAGCCCTCACACTCTTATCTCCAGTGCTGCTCCTGGTCTTACTTATATAGTTGAAGTTAGAGGAGAATCCTACCTGAACGTTGTCTTTTTTGGGAAGGGCGACTCACCTGACTACAAAGCACCACAAACATTGTTACAGGCCAGGGGGGATATGGCCCGAGATGATCTGTTTTGGTTGTTCCAGAATGATACTACGTGGCTCTCTGCTCAGCTCTGTGTCACCTCAGCTCTGTGTGCTGGGCTGAATGAAATCAGGCTTTAACAAGAAAAAAAATCTCACAGAAAAGAGGATTTTCTAAGCTTCCCGTTTCTGTAATTTCTTAACTTCAGCTTCAGAGGTATAAAACATTAAGACAGCATGGCACGCACGGCTTCAGAGGAGCCCAGGTTGTACTAGCTCCTCAGCTCAGTGTTTGCTCACTGGTTTTGGGCTGTGGGGGGAAGAGGGGGGTGTTGAGGGTTTTTTTGAGCTTTCTGGGGCTCTGGAAGGCTGTGGCTTAGCAGGTTGCCCTGTGCTGGCTTAAGCCACAGCAAATTCCCACGGTCCCTGCTCTTAGCTCACAAGTGCTGTTAAGTAAAACTCATCAGCTTAACCCTTGGTGGCAGAGGTGTGTGCCCATGTGCTCTGTTTGCAGGGGCTTAGGCTTGTCTTAAGCTGTGGTAGCTCGCTAGTGGTGTGCAGGATTGGCTAAACCCTCACAGAGGTGAGACTGTAGAAGAGGGAGGGAGATGGAGAAGGAAGGATTTGGGAGCTGACCCACCTTGGTTTGCTGCTGGGGGTTGTTACCTCTGCAGGTGAGCAGGTCTGCGGTGTGTGGTGGTCTGCAGCCTGCTGCTGCCCTCCCTGCATGCCTCCCCCAGGGGCTGTGTTTGGGAGGGAGTCAGTGAGGGGGGCTCAGTGGTGCTGTGCTGCCTGGCTGGGTGTCACTGGGTGCTGGGACAGGGGCACAGGGGGATCCCATGGCCAGGGACATGGCAGGCAGAGGCCAGCATGGCAGTGCCCACCCTCGGCAGAGCTGCAGGAGCTGGGCAGTGCCACAGTGAATCTCACCAGGGACTGCCTTGGGCACAGGCCTGCCGTGGGGTGCACTGTGACCACAGAGCCCGAATCTGAGGAACTACATCTTGCCACGTGCTGGGTAACAGAGTGGGGACATCCAGGCTGTCACAAAGCATGAGCTTCCCCGTGTTGGGGAAGGGAAAAGCCCTGTCCCTTTGGATGCCATCTCTGCCATCACCTCATGGGGTTTTTTCCCATGCAGGCTGGTTGCACACTCCTTCTCTACTGAAGCATCTGCCTCGCAGAGCAGGATTGCCATGGCTGGAAGATGAAGGCAGAGCTGAGGCCTGTGCTCTGCCCCTGGCTCACCATGCTCTTTGGGCTCCTGTGCATCCCTAGCATCTCTGCCTCTGGGGCTGCCTGTCATCAGGGTTTGCACCTCTGATGCCCTGGCTGATTTTTGCATTATGAACAAATGATGACTCTCTCTGCTGGGTGCTGCCTTGTCCTTTTACCACCCCTTTCTGGATTCTCTTTGGGTTTTTTTCTTTTTTCTGTTAATGAGGTCGCTTGAACTTCTCCACCTAAATTAGCTGTCCTAATAACCAGATGCTCCTTGGGGTGTTCTTGGATGCAGGGGGTGGAGAGAGAAGAAAGGAGCTTGTTAGTGGGAGCCTGCCTTCCCCTGCTCCCTGAAGAGGCTTCAGCTGAGGGCAGAACAGCAGTGGGGGGCCACGAAACAGGGGCAGCAGGTGCGAATCTGCTCCTGATACCCACCATGCTAAGTCAGAAGCAGTCAAGGGATGGGGACCAGCAATTTTGGAAGAGCATCTGCTGCTCACCAACCAGAGGAAGCTCTGAGAACTGCTCTGAAGAGCACTGTGCTGGCAAGGCTCGAGCGCCAGAGTAAAACCCAGGGGGACAGGGGAGGGCAGGTGTCCTTTCTTCTGGAGCCGATACGCTCGCAAGCAGCTGGGAAAGCTGTAGCTCCCCTGGGTCCATCAAGGACAAGCCAGAGCTAGGGCTATGCACATCTGTTCCCCTTGCACGCCAGCTCTGGGCACACAGGGAAGGGGTTGTTTGTGGCCTTATGGGGTGCCCGCTGCCAACCCCTCTGGGTTCATGTGGGGCTTGAGACCCAAAGCTGCAGGAGAGCATCCCTCCCCCTTCACCCAGGGTGTCTGTATCAGCTTGTGACCGCGCCCTCCGGCTCAAGAGTCCCGTGCAGCTTGGGCACGTGGCTTTGGCCAGGAACCTCCTCTCCCTCCTCTCCCGGGGCGTGTGTGTGGAGCAGGAGCAGGATCCTCGCTGCTGCCTGGGAGGGAGCATAGTGGCAGCCTTGGACCGGCTTACAGGGCAGGCTGGGTGTGCAACAACGGAGCCCACAGCGAGCAAGACGAAGCTCAGGCCCTGAGTTGGAAAGCTGACCTCATTTCCAGTTTTTGCATCTTCCCTCTGATGCTCCGTTCCCCTTTCCTCTACATTATTTACTTTTTTTTCCTGTGCCCTTTCCCACTGGCAGCTTGAACTCACCCAGTCACTTTGAGAGATGCATTTCTATCAGCATAATCGTTCCAGCTAGTCGTTAATGTACAAACAAGGATACTATTGTAATCAGAGGATTTATTACTACTGCTGTGGAACAACCACCGCGCCGTCTTACTTAACTCTTCAGCTCCCCTCTCGCCTTCTGCCAGCAACCGCAACTGTAACACACTGTCTTCTTAAAAAAGCTGCCCATCTGCAAACCAGGGGCATGTTTTGGGGGGTTATTTTTATTTTTATTTTTGTTTTCCTGCTCTTACTGCCGAATGTTGGAACGATACGATTGCAAGCGACTGCAGTTCTGCACCCTGTACTTCTTGATTGCGCAGCAACTGGAAGTGACTTCATAGTTCAGCTTCCCATTTAAAACAAGGTGTAAATGTGTATTTGAGGTTTAAAAGGATATCCTGACTGCTTCTGTCCACAGCACAGGTTCTGCTCGTCCCTTCAGAAGCTCAGAGTGAATTTGCTAACTTTAACAGGTGCATGGCTTCTTTTTTAATCTAGTTAATGGGTAGTCTTTTAGCTGCCTTTCATTTAAGCTACTTTTAACCATCCTTATTTCTCAGGGCAGGTTGAGCTTTATGGAAGGAAAGTAATCCCCAAACCAACCAGGTGATTGACTCTTGCTTTACTTTTTCCTCCCTGGGTACCAGGAGCCTGTTGCTTTGTCTGGGTGGGTGAGAGAAAGTGTTGCACGGAGACTTCATGCCCTCAGTCACAGTGAAAGTACATCTTGGGGTGGTAGGTTTGTCTCCTCAAATTCCGGTCCCAGGTAGGACCTCAGGCAGTGGGGGGAAACCTAGAAGCAGCAACAACAGGAACACAGCTCTGCCTGCCCCAGGCCACCTGCAGGTTTTTAGTTGGGACTTAAAAATAAGGTGAGCAAAGGGACACTCCCAGCAGCATGATCTGCTTGGGTTTGTGCACACTTGTGAAGCATGGTCCGGTGTGTGTTTTCCTCCATGCTGAAGGCATTACATGAACTTCTGATTGATGAGGAAGAGCAGTGTCTGGTGTGCTGCAGCGGGTATGGATCGGCATGTACAGCTAATTGCCAGGCATGAGGGCTTGAAGAGGATTATGTTGCTAATCTAGATATCTTTCCTGCCTTATCACCACCCCCTTCCTCCTGCCACATGCATGCACACGTATTTGGATCCTGTAAGGAAGGGAAATCAATAGCAGTGTGGGGAGGAATATAAGGAGCATGGCTCCCTGAGAGCTTGTGGTAGATGGGTGAGGACAGGTCCCTTCCAGCTGTTTCTGTGGCATCGAGGTGGCTCTGGTGGCAGACACTCCTTTTGAGGGGTGGCATGGGTGACTGCTGGAGGGTTAGCAGGTTGCAGAGGATAGTAACAAAATGCTGTGTCCCTGTGCCTCGTGTTCCCGTCCACATTGCGGTTCCTGGCCCCATTCGGTGTCTGTCAGTGCTCCTGCCTCTGGACTGGTAATTCTGTGATTCGGTACTACCAGTGCCACCAGTGGTACAGTCACCAGTGGCTGGTGGCACTGGTGTTGCGGTTCCTCCTGAGCAGCTTGCTCCCCTCTTGCACACACAAAGCAGAGGGGCTGGGGAACGAGGTTTGTAGCTGGGATCCCTGCAGGGCAGCAAGATGTCGCGGGGCAGATGGAAACATAACTCTCACACTAATTCCCTGCAAAATCTAGAGCGGGATTTCTCAGCCAGAAGTGGCTCCCTAGCAACAGGGAGTGCATATATTTGTTCTTCCTAAATATTTCACACTTGGCACTTGGCAGTTCAGGTAGTATGAAGTGGGCAGTTTTGGACACAGGGTATCACCGTAGGGTGTCTCTAAAGTGTATCAGCAGGTAAACACTGTCACAGAGTTGAAGAAGAGGCTGGAGGGTATTGTCCTCCAGTAGCCCAGAGATGGCCCCACTGTTCTGGGTAACCTGTGTGAGTTCTATTCTACTGTGTGAGGTCATAAGTGGTTTTCACAGCATTGTTTTACCATCTCTAGCTAGGGAGCCTCTGGCTTCCAGCTTGATGCTCCTGCATCACTCAGCAAGGAAACAGCATCTCAGGCAGGTTTGCTGCCTTGCCTGGGAGTAAATGACGTGTTGGTAGCTGTCTGGTTTGTGTCTGGCATATAAAAGCTTTGGCAGCCTACCACTTGAGGGTGGTTGGGGTTTTGGATACCCAAGGGTGAACCAGAGCCAGCCTGGGGAAAAGGGAGACTCCTGGGTTGTCTTTGTCCGCCTCAGGCATAGTGCAGCACGGTGCTGGGCGCCACTGGAAACAGAGCTGGTCCGGTGGCTTTGGGGAGAGCCGTGTTGAAGGGTGCACCGAGCCCAGACCTGGGAACTCCAGTCTGCTCCCTGCTCGTTTCCTGGGAGACTGTGAGCCAGTTCCTTGTCCTAGAGTTAGCCTTAATTAGCTCGCTGACCGCTCGCTGGCCGCGCGTGGTTGAGGTGTGTGCGTTTGAGGTGGGTCGGGTGGGAGTTGTGCGTGGAAGGCTTCCTGAGGAGGGATGCCCCTGGGCACCGGCCCAGGGGAAGGGGAGCGTCCCCGGGCACCCCTGCGCCTGGCAGCGGGGCGCCGGCCTCTCCCTGGCCGGGCCCCTGGCACCCTCTAGCGGCAGCACGGGCCTGTAGTACCTCAGGGGCTGGCGGCACTCGGGGCCCTTTGAGCCAGCACCCTCTGCTCAGCACCCATCCGCTGCCGGGTGCCTGTTGCAGTGCCCTCTGCAGTAACCCGCAGCCTGGGGGCTAATGGGAAAGGCTGTGTTTCCCCCGGGGGGGGTTAAGGTTTTGGGGGCTGGGTTTTTTTCCCGAGGTGCAAGCTCAACGCTGCTGGCCATAGCCAGGCTTGGCAGGCTGCCTCTGGAGCGGCGGTAGTGCTGTAGGTTTGCTCCCAGGAAGTGCTTTCCTGCTGCTCCTCTCCCCTGTCCAGCCACCTGCTGCCAAACCTAACCTTGATGCTGGAGAGAAGGGAGCTTCTGCTGACGCACCCAGGGGTCATTGTAGCAGCAGGGGTGGACTTGTGTTGGGGGGCGAGGAGGAGGCGAGGCTTGGCCCCTGAGGGAAGAGCAAGGCAGGCTGCCTGGATGGCACATTGAAAAGATGGGAGAAACAGGCAGGAGCTGAGTGAGGAAACGCTTGGGGGACATGTCCTGTGAGCAGAGAGATGTGTTCTGCAGCATACACCTCAGCTCTGATTCAGCTGCGGCCTTGCTCCCTTTCAGACAGCAATGACTCTATCTAAGCTTACCCTTGGTTTCAAGCGGAGCTCAGCTCAAGGAATGTCCCCAGAAACCCTGGTGCTTCCCATGGCAGGCAGCTGCAGGGTGAGAGCAGGCAGCTCGGCAGTGTGCCAGCAGAGCCAGGGCTCTCAGGTGAACACCGTGACAAGAGTTACTCACATCCTGATTTGCAAACTGATGTCCTTGAAGCATGAGCAGGGTGACTGGCTTGGGAGGAACTTCTGATAACACACGTCACTACATGTGCTGTCGTGTCCTGAAGAACACCTTTGCAGTGTTCCCTGCTTGCTTTCCTCTCTGTGACTTCCAGGCCTGATCTCTTCTGGTCCAATGGGCTAAGCCATGCCTTTAGCCCTCTTGTTGGCTCAGCCTAGTGGGGTCTGTGCCTTGGGGTGGTGTGTGAGCCCCAGCAGAGCTGTGGCCCCTCCGCAGCACTCAGAACGAAATGCTCGTTGGGCTTCTGAAATGAGCTGTGACCTGCTGCCACGTTCGGCTGCCTCTTGAGAACGGCATTTTCCCTTTCTCCTACCCGCTTCCCCCCTCCCCAAACCTGGTAACCGAAAGGCATCTTGCAGTGTAACTAAAACAGTTATTTGTGCATCGCTGGCCAAGCGTGAGAGCAGTGGTGCAAAGCGCAGAGCCTTCCCACTGGTCCAGCCAGCTCAGGGCTCTTGTCTGTCCCTCCTCAGGTGTGACCCTTCAGAAACTGGGATTTTATGTAACAAGTGGGTCTCTGGTCCTTCTGGTCAGGAAGGTGACATTGATGCACGAAAGGTCTTGCAGTTTCCTCTAACCAGGAGGGTCTTGTTGGGCTTTTTCAACAAAAAGAGCAGGAGGAATGCAGCACAGCATGTCAGGCGTTATCACAGTTAAATTACAGCCTTCAACAGCACACTGCCGCCTCCTGTTTTTTCTCTGGGAATGTATTTTGCAATAGCTTGCCCATGTGATGTAGAAGATGTGAGCCCTCCAGCCAGGTTCTGACCTGGAAATACAAAGTCACGGGTGCAGCTGGCGAAACGGTGCCTGTGCCATCCCCTAACCTGCTCCGGGCATGGTGTGGCAAAGCACTTGCTTGAGGCCCAGCCTTTGGGCAGTCTCCCTGGCATTACTCCTGAGGTGTGGGGCAGGCTCAGCACCTGGCAAACCCAGTGCCCGCCCTCTGCTCTCTGACTTGTGCTTACCCAGCGGGCAGCTGTACTGCTGAGCAGATTTAGAGGGGGCACGCAAGCAACCCATGAGGTGCACTGGGCTGTCAAATTGAGGGAAGGGGGACGGGCCCACTTTCTTCACAGACACCCGCTTTCATAGGCTGCTGTGTTGAGGCTGGTGTAGCAGGGAGCTCAGCTCTGCCTCAGAAGCAGCTCGGCAGGAAAGTAACCCCAGCAAGCTGCTGATCAGGTTTAATTTATTTAAATAACATAAGGAAAGTTATAAGAGCCTGTGGCTGGAGGGCAAAGAGAACGGAGCTGAGCAGCTCTGGAAATTATTCAGAAAGGTCTGAAATGCGAAATTTAAATCTCATTGTGCAGCAGTGTGAACCGGCAAGGTTAGCTGCCGCTGTCGCTGCTGCTTTGGTGGAAAGTCAGAGGGAAAGGGGAAAGGCAAAGTGGGGTGGGCTCCTGGCTGCAGCCAGTCCCAGCTGTGGCTGGTGGGCAGGGGACCAGGGCACAGGAGCCCTCAGCTAGAAAGATGAGAGGAAGGGAGTCGGGGGAGGAGATGTGGCTGCAGGGACAGGGGCAATCACCTGCCATGTAAATGGCCTTACCGGTACTTTCCTTGCCAGGACAGAAAATTCCCTGGGTAGCGAGCACATGGTAGAAGTGAGTGCTCCCAACTGGGCTGGGCATGGGAAGATTTTGCTCTTATTTGCTCCATATTTATTTATTTTTTTCCCCCCTTTTGATTTCTCTGCCATAAATAATCCCAGTGGTTGCCTTCACGGCAGCTCGTTGCTTTCTGTAGCCGTGCCTGAACGAAACAGATGCAGCTTTCCTCAGCTCAGCTAATTTCATCAAACCTTCCAGTGCTGTCAATGAAACTGAACTGAGATATGGTAATTATATTCCACCGGTACACAGCAAAACTGCGAGCGCAGGCAGGCTCGCTTGGCGCTGCCTTGTCTGCAGGGCTGGGGAGCAGGCTTGCATTCTTCTTTCTGCGTGATGTTTCCTGAGACAACAGAGTCTGGAAAGCCTGATGTTCAAGAAAGCCTTGTCTTCTGGTGGTAGAACCTCATGCTAAAATGAAGATGCTTGATAAAACCAGGCAGTGTCGGCAGGACTGACTTTAGTGGCTGTACTGTCTTTCCTCGGGTTAATCAGCTGGTGAAGTAGCCAGCGGTTTTCTTACCAAGCGCTGTGGTGTGGCTGTGTCCCGGAGCAGGCACTGCCCTCAGAGGAGCCACTTCCCTCTCAGTGCAGAGACCCCTTCAGTTTTGGCCTGAGGGGGGTCATTAAAACATGAAAAGATATAAGCAAAGGAGACAGGAATTGGATCTCCTGACTTTTTATGAGGGAAGATTAAAAGAACTAAGTATGTTTAGCTTGGCCCCAAGCGGTACTGAGGGGCGAAGGCTGTGGTGCAAGGCTAAGGAGTGGCTGAAGGATGTGGGCAGGTCATGAAGCATGCTGGGGGCACGTGATGGAGGGATGGCCCACTGTCACAAAATACTTGGATGGGAAGCAGAGGTACTACGCTGTAGAGCTTTGCAGTGTGACAGAAAACCCTGTGCGGTCGCTGGGGCCATTGAGCCAGAATTTAAGTACAGCACTGGAATATGTGCTGCAGGTCCTCCCCAGCCGTGGGCTTTGGGGATGCTTTCTGGGGGCTAGATATGAGCTAACAGGACTTTGCTAATGCTTAACGACTAATTACAACCACAAAAAGAAACATCTCCCCCATGTCTCTGTTAATAGATCTGAGCTTTAGACTCAGCGTTTCGGCATTGCTAACTCTTGGGCTGTGTGTCCCCCTTGGCTGCAGTGATCCCCGACTCGCTGCGAGTGACGGCCATCCCGCAGACACTGAACAAAGTGGAGCGCGACTCCCTGGAGCTGAAGTGTGAGGTGTCTAAGAGCACAGCCCAGCACAGCCACGTCTCCATCGCCTGGTACCGGCAGCGAGGCAGCGAGGTGCCCGTGGAGGTCATCTCCCTCAGCCGCGACTTCGTCCTGCGGGCCGGCAGCGCCTACGCCCAGCGACAAGCCACAGGGGATGTCCGCTTGGACAAGGTTGGGGAGACCACTGCAAAGCTCACCATCTACAACCTCCACCCGTCAGATCAGGGAGAGTTTTACTGCGAGGCGGCGGAGTGGATCCAGGATCCGGACAAGTCTTGGTATGCCATGACCCGCAAGCGCTCCCAGGGTGCCGTCGTCAATGTGCAAGCCACAGGTCAGTGTCTCCTCAGCCTTTTCTCGCTTGGTTGCGTGGTGGGAGAGGGAGGCGGTGAATAGCAGAGCTGTGCCTTGTTAGGTGGCTGGGGCTTGGCTCCCTCCTTTGCTGTGTGCCATGCTGGGCAGGGTGAAGCAAAGGAGAGACAAAGTACTGCCTGCAGGCAGGGCAAATGTCAGCAAAGAGCAAGCAGGGGACATCGGGCCTGCAAGGGGGCTAGGGTGGCAGGCCCTGTCTCCTGACCTCGTCTGGTACTGACACAGGAGCTAAAACATCTTCAGCACTTAGAATCTCTAAGGTTGGAAAAAAACTCCAAGATCATCTGGTCCAACCATCCCCTTACCACCTATATTACTTATTAAACCATGTCCCTAAGTACCTCATCCAATCTTTCTTTAAACTTCCCAAGAGGGACAGTGACTCCACCACCTCCCTGAGTGGTTAACCCGTTCCAATGCCCAACCACTCTTTCTGAGAAGAAATTTCTCCTAATTTCCAACCTGAAGCTCCCCTGGTGCAACTTGCAGCCATTCCCTCTTGTCCTATTGCTAGTTGTCTGTGAGAAGAGGCTGACGCCCAGCTCACCACAGCCTCCTTTCAGGGAGTTGTAAAGAGCCATAAGGTCTCCCTTGAGCCTCCTCTTCTGCAGGCTAAACAGTCCCAGTTCCCTCAGCTGCTCCTCATAAGACGTGTTCCAGAACCTTCACCAGCTTCATTGCCCTTCTCTGGACATGCTCCAGGGCCTCGATGTCTTTCTTGTAATGAAGGACCCAAAACTGAATGTAGTATTCGAGGTGCAGCCTCAGCAGAGCTGAGTACAGGGTGGGTAATCACCTCCCTAGTCCTGCTGGCTACGCTATTCCTGATACAGGCCAGGATGCCATTGGCCTTCTTGGCCACCTGGGCACACTGCTGGCTCATGTTCAGGCAAGTGTCCACCAACACCCCCAGATCCTTTTCCTTGGTATTAGCAGAGGCAATGAGGTAAATGAGGAAGTAAGAGTGGCACAGCAGAAAAATAACCCAAAACTTTCAGCAAGCAGTTTTCTTCTCCAGTATTCCCAAAAGCCCTGCCTCTTGCCCCTGGCTGAGCAGGGTGGGAATAGTACTAGGCTCCGTGTCACATCCCACAGTGCCACCGGCAGCTGGTGTCCCCGGTTATGTCCGAGGAAGCCTTGCAGCTCTTACCTGCTGGCAGCAGGCTGCCTCTTGTGCAGGATGGCTGATCTGGGCTCTCACAGCAAGAGCAAGCCCCTAACCCCTCCACTTCAGATGTCCGTCCCTGAGGGATGTTGGCCATACAGGGAGCAGCAAGTAAATCCTTGGCATGAGGTGTGCTGGCTTTCCTGATGGGCTTTGCCATGCTGGTGTGAATCGGTCTGTCTCTCCCCAGATAAGGACTTCAGTGTGCGGCTGGAGACGGAGAAGCGGATGTACATCGTGGGTGAGCCGGTGGAGTTTCGGTGCATCCTGGAGGCCCAGAATGTCCCTGACCGCTACTTCTCCATTTCCTGGGCCTTCAACAGCTCCCTCATCGCCAGCCTGGGACCCAATGCCGTGCCAGTGCTCAACAACGAGTTTGCCCAGCGCGAGGCCCTGGGCCAGCTCAAGGTCGCCAAAGAAAGCGACAACGTTTTTGTGCTGAAGATCTACCGCCTCCGCCTTGAGGACAGCGGCAAGTACAACTGCCGGGTGACGGAGCGCGAGAAGACCGTGACGGGGGACTTCATCGACAAAGAGAGCAAGCGGCCGAAGAACATCCCCATCACCGTCCTGCCTCTCAGTAAGTAGAGTCCATCCCCTCCTGGGGGGACACTGCTCACCTGGGCGGCTAACTGGTGAGGCCATGATGTGCCTAGACTGGGGCAATTGCGGAAGAGGGAGGAGGATAAGAGTTTGGATGCTGTGCAGGCTTCAAATCCCCAGATTTTTTAAAAATTTTTCTCTTTTTTTGATGGGGAGGGGATAATAGAGAAGGGGGGATATGTGTCAGCTAATAGCTGGGGAAACACACCCTCATTGTGGCCCTAAGCTGGCTGTTTTGGCCTTGAGGTGAAGGTATGTGTGGCAGCCTCTGAACTTGCTCTTCACACCTCTCTCCTTTAGAGGCGGGTGCTCTGAAGTACTCAGCAGATGTAAGGGGGAGACGGGCTTGGCCCTGAGTTACCCTAAGAGCTGCTGGGTTCCTGCAGACCGTTCAATGGCTGCTGTTCAGCTGGCGTGCAAGACTGGAAAAAACAGGGTTCCTGAGCTCCTCGGGCCCCGGGTTGCTCTTCAGCACGGAGCTTTGTCGTGGTCAGTGTGTGTCCACCAACCCCGGTGAAAACAACTCTGCCAAAGGCTTGCCTGAATGCCTTGTCTGTTTGTCAGACAGATGTGACAAATGCAGAAGTAGCAGGGGGAGAGGAGAGGGTCCATGACTCATTCCTTGTTTTGCTCTTGGAAACTCAGGTTGCCGTGGCGTGACAAGCCACGCGTGTGCTGCCCAGGCGACCCTGGCAGCAGGCTTTCACCAAGCAGAGGGGAGCTGCAAGAGGAATTTTTGCAGAGCTTGTTTCCCTTCTCTTAGTTTTTTTACAGAAATACAGCCCTTTCCTCTAGCTTTTTTTTTCACCTCCTCATTTCTCTAAGAGAAATTCTATTTCTTTTCTCTCCTACAATATTTGGTCTCATTTGCTTGGCTTTGAAAATCACTCCAGCTAGTAATCTTGCATCAGGCAAGTGCATGACATCTAGTGCTTCTAAGGCACAGCCACCTCTCAGACAGATTTCATTCTTGCCATTTGATAAATCACCAGCTCTAGGAACAAATGTGATGATTTTTCAAGGGTGCTAAAGTGTCCATAACTCTGACAGAAGACAGCAGGAGTAACCAGCGCTTGGTATCTCTGAAAAAACAGCCTTACAACTCTGGGAAGCTCAGGATACTGGGGTGGTTTTATTTTTTGATGTTACCAAACATTGATAGTTACCTCTAGTGTCACTAGTGATGGGAGTTTGAGAGACCTTCTCCCAAAAGGTGTTGTAGGAGTGGACCTGGCAAGATGATGATCAGCATGAACTGAAAAGCCCAGGGAGCTGGAAGCTTTTTTTTTTTTGGCAGAGCCGGTTGCATGTGGTGCATGTTGTAGCAACACAAATTCCCTCAAGTTTTGCTGAGATTCCATCCTGGACCTGCGACCAGAAGACGCGGCAATGCCTCGTGAGCCATAGGCAGAGAGATTTCTCCCGGCTTTGGCCTACACCTGCTTTGAGTGTGCGAGTCACCAGGAGCAGCTCGCTGCCCACAGGCTGGTTTTGGATGTGGTCATGCATGGGGTTAAGATATGCCTGGACCCAAACGCGTGGGCAGTCTCCTGCACCTGGTAGAAAGCCTCTCTGGCCGGCAGCGTCCTTCTTGCAGACCGAGAAGTGGCGAGTGTGTGTCATCTGCACTGTGTGTATGCGTTTTTCTCCTTAGAAACCAGCATCTCCTTGGAGATTATCAACAACGCCAGCAATGTCTTGGAGGGAGAGAGCCTGCGTTTTGGCTGCAACGTGCGCTCGGGCTTTGGGCCCCAGAGCCGCCTCTCTGTTGTCTGGCAGCTGGTGGACAAGCTGAACCGGCGCAGTGAAATCGTGCGTCTGGATCGTGAGGGCACCCTGCAGCCGGGACCCTCGTACGCCGAGCGCAGCAGCTACGGGGGCATCCAGGTGGAGCAGGTCCGGCCCGGCTCCTTCACCCTGGAGATCTTCAACAGCATCAAGGCGGACGAAGGCCACTACGAGTGCCGGGTGGCGGAGTGGACACGGACGCTGGATGGGGAGTGGCAGATGGTTGGGGAGCGGCACGCGGGCACCCCGGTGTCCATCACTGCTCTGGGTGAGTACTCAAGGCGCAGGGGCTGCAGGATCGTGCTCCCCGCACACCCAGGCTCCCCCCCACCCCAGGAGGTCACCTGTGAATAACCAGGGCTGCTCACAGCACTCCCACCCTTGCTTGCTGGCAAAATGGAGGCACCCAGCAGCCTGCCCACAGCTACATGTAGGTTGGTGCAAAACATGCCCCAGTGTGTGTGGGGGCAAAGTTTGAGGGGTGGCTGTGGCAGGAGCCAAGCAGGGAGTGGCTGAGGAGGCAGGCAGTGCTTCCAGCGTCCTTCTGAGGAGAGAGGCAGCCAGTCCCCACAGCACGTCCCCCTGCACTGGAGCTGGGCTGTAGGCAGTGGGTGGCAATGCTCCATTGGTAGTCCATGGACATCGCAGCCTCCTTGTGTGCCCTGGGTAAACCTTACCTCCACTCACCAGACCAGGAGAGCAAGCCACCGGGCATCTGTTTGCCCTGCCACCAGAAATCACAAGCTTCTCCGACAGCACCAGAAGCCAGCAGAAGATGAGGGTCAAGAATATGTGCCTCTCTGAGAGGCGCTGAGCTGCCTGGCAAGGAACCACGCCGTTGTCCATGACCAAGCTGAACTAGAAGCTGGGAGCTGGTGCTCTGCTCTTCCATTTCAAACACTGTGAAACCTCATCTGTTTAGAAGAGGGGCAGGTGGGGCATTTGGGGATTTTTGCCTGGACTGGGAATTACTTGCAGGAGACTGAAGAAGGGATGACTGCTTCTGTGAGGCTGCTGATTTGCAGAGCACCAGGGCTATAAACAATTGGGGAGTGCTAGTGAAAGGTCAAAATAGGAATTTTTAATTTAATTTTTTTTTTTTTTTTTTTTGGTTCTCCACAGTATTAATCTTAAGCTTTGGCAAGATTTGTGAGAGACCAGCCTTCCAAGTTCTATCATACTCTGTTTAAAATCTTGCTTTTTTTCCCTCCTTGCTCCCCTTCACTTTTGACCTTACTTCAGAGGCTGTTCTGTCTGGAGCTAGAAATCTTTGCTACCGAGCTTCCAGAAGCAGGTATGGGCCTTAGTTTGTAAGCAACTAGAAGCAGATTCTCATCTGGTTTCAGTGGTGTCTTTCCCTTACAGTCCAGCAGCATCGGGCACGCTGTAAGTCCATGTATCAGCCCTTCTCTTTGCTCTGCAACTTGTAGAATTAAGTGACATTAAGTGTTGAGATTTTTAAATGCATCGCTTTTACTCTTGTTAAAATTTAAGATGCTCAGAATTGCCCAGGAGCTCCAGAAGATGTGATGGAAAGGCAGTTGTCCCTCCTCCTTTGCTCCTTGTCCCACAGAAATTGCCAGCTGTTGGGTATATTCTGTTAAGTCCTAAGAAATTCCCACGTTCTCTTCCTACAGCTAGCAAAGCTGAATTAGCTCATGAAAATTCCATGGAGAAAATATTGAGTATTGTTTCATTGCTGCTGAATCCGGTATTTTTTTGTTCAACCTAACGTTTTTGAAGAGTGCTGAGAAACTCAAATAGAAGGTGCTAGGAAAGAACAAGAGATCTTTATGGCTACAGAAATTGCTAGTTAAAAAAAAATGCAGTAAATTTAGTGACACTCACATTTCAACTTAAGGTCTAATCATTTGCCAGTCTGCCAGGGTAAGAAACTCCTTAGCTGAACCAGCACAGGTGATATTGAAACCCATAAATCTATGTACGGGGTGGTTCAGAAGCAATATGCAGGAGAGAAATGTCCAGACGTCCCTGAACTTTTGAGGCTCTGGAGTGCCCAGCAGGGACGTCGGTACCTGGCTGGCTGGGGCAGGAGCAGAGCAGGCAGGGTGAGGGGGGACTGCTTCAGGAAGCCTCCAAGCCTGGGCTAGCTGTATTAAACTTTATGGAGTCAGCTTGGTCTTGGGAAGTTGAGTTGGCGTTGCAAGGCCATTGCGGGCCCAGCAGTGCTCAGTAACACGCTTGCAGTGCAGGGAGGCTGCTGCAGGGTCTGAAGGTGAGGCCTTGCCAGGGGATGGGATGCATCAGCCCCACAGAGGGGACGCAGCCTGGGTCTCGCTCTCCTCTCCTGGGTACTCACTGAACACATTGCAAGGGACTTTGCTCACAAGGGTTGGCTGTTTTCTCAGTAATTACATGTCCTGGAGCTCAGACATGGTGACACCGTGGGGCCCTTGCTAGAAGTGTCCAGTCAGGGTGGTGTCTGTGCCGCGGCTGGTCTGTCCCATGGCAGCAGCTCTGTGGGATGTGGTGAGAGCCCAGCTCATCACTTCAGCTCTGATTTCAAGCCAGTGGTGGGCTGAGGCTCTGTGCCGATTCAGAAGATGTGCCTGTTTCTTTTGGGCACTGTCCGGGCTCTCCCTTGCAGTGGTGGCTGTGCCAGATGTCAGGACAGCCGGTACTGCAGCGGCGGGGAGGACTGCAGCCAGCCAGGAAGGCAGCGGTTCTTGGGGGTGTTGCTGATAGAAAACAGGGTCCTGGCTGAATCCACTGCCTGCACCGAAGTGATTGGAAGAGAAGAAAACATTTCTCCCTGCGGCTCAGAACAAATGAGCAATGGAAATGCCCTGACCCAAAATGTAAGCCAAGTCACCTGGGAATACGTTATCTCCAAACTACTAGTAGACTGCTGGTTTTAAACTCCCCTGAACCAACAAAGTGCTGGGGGATAGCTGAGTCAAAAAGTACTGACCTGCTTGTGGAGTGGGGGACACGTGAGGATAACTGCATACAGGTCTCTTGGAGCTGCCATCTTGAAGAGAACAAAAAGCCAGGCTGCGTGAAGAGCAGGAGTAACCCGCATCTCTCCTTTCAGTCTCCTTCATCCTGGTATTCTGTGTCTGCTGCCACCTCCTCTCTGCATTCTGGCTTTCGCCACCTTTCCTTCACCTGCAGCAACCAGCCACAGAGCTGGGGGCGGGGTGGGGGGGATGGGCACCAAGAGGCAGAGGTGAAGCACAGGGTCTGCAAGCAAGTCAGGCTGGTGCTGGGCAGCTGCCCTACCTTGTGCTGCTGCCTGGCTTCTGCTTTCCCGCGTGGGGCTCTGGCAGCGTACAGAAGGGCAGGGGATGGCTGCTTGCCCTCTGGGTCTCTGGGGATCTTGCTCCTCTGGGCAGAAACCAAGCATGACCCCTGCTGCCGCTGCACAGGCAGCTGAGCGCATTTCTGCCACTGCTGTTTGTGCTGCTTGGTGACTGCAGACATGGAGCCAGCACGACGCAGGCCCCAGCTGGTTATTCCAGGCCCACGACTGGGTGACCACTCTCTAGCTTCTGCGTGTTGTCGGCAGGGCCTTGATACGCCGGTGTCCCTCAAAACCCTTTTCTCTCTTCCCGCAGAGGCTGGCTTCGCCGTCACAGCTATCTCCCGCACCCCTGGGGTGACCTACAACGAGTCCTTTGACCTCCAGTGCATCATCAAGCCCCACTACCCATCGTGGGTGCCGGTGTCAGTGACGTGGCGTTTCCAGCCGGCAGGCAGCACCGAGTTTCACGACCTGGTCACCTTCACGCGCGACGGCGGCGTCCAGTGGGGCGACAGGTACGGGGGTTTCCGAACCCGCACCGCCATCGAGAAGGCCGAGTCCAGCAACAACGTGCGCCTGAGCATCAGCAGGGCGAGCGACACGGAGGCCGGCAAGTACCAGTGCGTGGCGGAGCTCTGGAGGAAGAACTACAACAGCAGCTGGACGCGGCTGGCAGACAGGACCTCCAACCTGCTGGAAATCAGGGTCCTGCGGCCAGGTGAGTGCCAAGAGCTTGTGGGAGGGGCTGGGGTGCACTTTGTGAGGATGGGGTGCGTACCGGTGCTGTAGTGGTCTCTCCAGAGTGAAGGCTGCACTCAGGCCTACAACTGATGTGTCACACTTGCGCGTGGTTCAGGTGGGATCACTCAGCTCTTCAGCGGTGGGTATGTTGGAGCCCCCTTATCCACCTCTGGGAATGAGGTCCTCTCTCTGCTCCTCATATGCCGTTAATGGGGGTTTCTTCTGGGAGGGGAGGCAAGGTGACTGCAACTTGGTCTGGCCTCTGGGCTGTTGTGAGTTGGAGGTGGCTTTCAGGTTGCCACCTCCATCCATCAGAGCACCAGAGCAGACATAAGCTGGGGAAGAAGGGAGAGGGATGGGTCAAGCAGGGTTGAAGAAGAGAGATGCTCCTACCAAAGCCTGCACATGCTGTATTGAGGTGTCGGAGCTCTTGTCTAGTAAGTGGCTGTATCTTTTGCTCTGCTGGAGGTGTCTCCAAATGCAGCTAGTGATCAAAGAGCCTGACTTTCACCCCTAACAGAAATTGAGTCCTTTCCCTCTGGAAGCCACCAGGGCCATGGGTGCCCATGCAGAATGTGCAGCATGTAGGCAACAGGCACCTGGCTTGGCAAGGGGAGACGGAAAGCCTACAAGGTGCTTATGCTCCATGTACAGCCAGTGGAGAGAGTTGCATGCCTTCTGTAGACCTTGCCACATATATTTTGGTGGCACCTTCTGTTGTCCATGAAAGCTGCAAGGATACATGTTCTGGGCAACTCTGGGTCACCGCTGCGCTCAATGGTTTATTGCTGTCTTGTCCTTAGGGCTGGGCTTGATGTTTGGAGTGAGGCTTTTAGCACCTCTTGGGTCAGGTTCTTGCACTGTGGTCAGTCCTCCTTTCGTGTTCCTGTGCAGTGGCCCTTTTCATACTCTCTTCCACCATCCCCAATCCTTAGCATGTCTTTGGAATAGTCAGAGGATGCTGCAAGCTCCAGGAGCCTCATGAGCTGTCTATCCTCTTTCTTTTCTCCCTCCTTCCTTGCCCTCATCTCCAGGTTAATCTTCTCCATTTATCTTGATTAGCCTGCCTTGTAATACATTTTTTACTGCTTGCAAGGTCAGGTTGATGATGTTCATCATTTTAGATTATTTCCCTAGGAAACACTGTTGACTGGATATGGTCCCTGGAGTAATATGCTTCTTCGTGGCACATCTCTCTGCATACGTATGTGTGTGAGACAGAGGGAGAAAGAGAAATCCTTGGTAACAGCTTCCAGAAGAGACCCTTTCTGTCACAGCTCAGGGTGGCCAGGAGGACGTTTAAAGGACATTTGAAACATGTTCTGGCAGCAGGTTCTTCTTTTCTGGAGCAGTAGCTGTCGAATGATGCCTTAATGGAACAAGTCGTGTGGGTCTCCATGGTTTTTACCTCTCCTGTCTCCCTGCTGCTCAACAAACTATCGACACAAATCTTAGCTGTCAGTCCAATGAGCCTTGCATAATGTTTGTGGTTTTATGGCCCATGAGGGGATGAAGGAGAAGAGGAGGGCTCCTCAGAGCACCACGGCTCTGTGCTCTCTGCATTTTGTTTCCGTGTCCCAGGCAGCCTCTGAGAGCAGGTGGTTGATGTTCTCCATGAATGTAAAGCTGACTGTTGTACCAGTGACTGCTGTGGTTCTCTCTGGTTTTGCAAGCTGCAGAGGGCTGTGTCACTGCTGGGGTCTTTGGCTGGATAATCTCCAGAGATGATCCAGGGTGATGTGGGAGGCACCTTCCTCAGTCACCTCTGAATGGACAACCAAGCACCTGCCCCCTCCCCCCGCCATCAGACCTGTGCTGATGAAGGGGATACTGGTTTTCAGACCCCTGAGTGATTGAGCAACGGAGAGCACTGTCAGTCTGTCTGTGACTCCATAGTCACCTTAATCTGCCGTAACCTCTGGCTGCTCTTGGATACCTCAGTCCCAGCTCTCTCCTTTCCTTTACCACTAGCTCCTGCCTTGACCCCTATGCCAGTGCATTTGGGGTGAGCTGTCTCCACTACAAAGAAGGCTTGTCTGGAGGTCTTTTGGCAAATTGGGCCAGCGTGCGTTTGTGGGCTCTAAGTTAATGCTGGGATTCTGGTTTCCTCTTAAACCCCTGCTCCCTGTTGGTCAGAGTGACCTTTCTGTGTGACAGGTTCCAGGTGCAGCCGTGGCAATCGATACGTGTCAGCCTCTAAAGTGTGTTCAGGTGAGAAAGGTAAAATAGTGGCTGCCTGATTGCTTCATTAATCTCTCTGCACTGTGAAGTCCTGTGTCCTCCAGGGAAAGGATGCTGGGACTTCTCCTGGCGCGTCAGTTTGCCGTTGGTGCAGTGGGTAGTGCTTGTAGTTGCCATCCGTGCTGAGTGGTAGCCACAGAGGCGGCAGTGCTGGGCTTGAACTGCATGTATTCGTGTGGCTGCAAAGTCATTTCGCTTACAGCTGCCTCGTGGCCAGCAGGTTAATACTGAGGAAATACCAGCGGCTTGAAACACTCTGGTCCTGTCCTACTCCCGGGGAGAAATTAAACACTTAGCTCCTGAAGGAAGGACTGAATAAGGCAAGCAGTGGCAGCACTGACCCAGCTCTGATGTGAAGGTCTGTAGGTGGGATGGCAGAAGTGCCCTGCATGGCATCCAGAATCAGATTTGCCCTTCATGTGTGATGTTCCTGGACCCGTAGGCATTAAGTCATTACAAGGACTGGCAGTGTGAGGAAGAGCCCTATGAAGGATGCTGGCTGCCTATGTGAGAGCTTACAGAGAATCGAGGTATCGTGAGGGCACAGTGCCCATGACTTGGTGGTGCATGAAAACTCGGCAGCAGTAGAATCTGAAGCTCCAGTATTTGTTTCATGGATTGCTCCTTACTGTCACAAGCTGGCATGCACTGGATTGCAAAGTAAAGGGAGGGTTGCATGCAGGTATGGGCACGCTGCTCTAGGCAGCTCATGTGTGCTTTGCAGGAAGAGAAACCTGTGCTGCTGTAGGGTGAGCACTGGGTTTTAACTTCTGCAGGCTAGAGCCAAAATCCAGGCTGGTGTTGGGGTCTGTCAGGCAGGGCTGTGGACCAAACTGATGAAGGCTAGATGGCCTGTGACTGTTTCATGCCCTTACAACATAGTGCTCTCCTTTTCCCTTCCATCTCTCTGCCTGTTGTTTCTTTCTCTGTGAGCTCATGTTGCAGCAGAGGGGGAGGAACAATAAAAGTGCTGCTCGGTTCATGCCAGCTGCTTCCCCGAAGCCCGAGCTGGCAGGAGACCATGCACAGGAACGTGGGCTGAGCTTGGAGCGAGCCCCAAGTGCAGGGGTGGAGATTTCTTCCCACCCGGATCCTTGCATTTGGGGCTCCCCTTCTGCTGTGGTATCTGGCCCAGTTCTTTCATCACCCAAAGCTGGGGATTGCCCCGGGGGCTCACCACCCTTTTACCTTCTAGAGCTGTCGCCTTGCCCATCGCGCACTTGCCCCTTTCCAGGTGGAGAAGAGCATCTTCTGTGGCAGCTTCAGGACAGATGTGCCCCTGTCCTTGGAGGGGATGGGTGTGGTGACTCCCTGGCACTTGCTGATCTTGGGCTTTAGGGGAAGTGCAGAAGTGCAGGCAGTTCCTTTTGAACCCCGGGTGACCCTGAAAGCACCAGGATTCAGGCTGAGCTCTCAGTATGAGGATGCAATCTAAGCAGTACCTCTGCTGCTGCTGCTCTCTGTGCCCTTCCTCACACAGCGTGGTGGGGGAACCATGCCTGGGCTGCAGGTCCATTCAAGGGAGGAAGGTGGTGGGTAGGTACATGTGGGTCAAGGGGAGACCCAAGGGCTACCAGGCAGGCTCAGTTGCCAGCTCCTCAGAGGATCTTGCTTCTCCCTGCCAGGTTTTCAGAGACAGACCAGCTGAGACAGGAGGTGCTCTCTGGGAGCAGCGTGTGTCTGTGTGGTCTGCAGGACTCAGACAAGGGCAGCAGACAGTCTCTGGCAGCACAGTGGGGACTGCGCTGTGTCTGAGCAGACTAGGACATCTGGATAGGACTCTTGGCAAGGAGGCTTGAGCAGATTTGTGCTGGTGTATTAAATTGCCATTGTCCTTGTGTGCATTACTGCACTTATCTTTCCCCTGCAGCACGAGCAGGGGGTGATTTGGAGGAGCTTTGGGAGGACCCGGGGTCTGAGCGCTCGGGAGTCTTTCTGGCAACAGCAGAATGGAAAAGCAGAGCTTGCACACAATCAGGAGGTTGTGGCAAAGACCCCCCTGCCCCGAGCACTTCCCTCATCCCTTTTGTACTCAGGTACAGACCTGCCCATCCCAAGCTGCAGGGCACCCACCTTCCTGGGCCTCTGTGGCTCTTCCCACCCCTCCATCTCTTCGTCATCCCTTGGCCGGTTCCTCCGTGACTAATCCTGGAGCGGACACACGGGGTGGGGGGGAAGCTGCAGTCGCCTCTATAAATCTGCCCTCTTGCTGCTGGGTTTTTGACAGTAATGAAGGTGGGAGGAGGGATGGGGAGGGGTGGTGGGGGATGATAACCGAGCAGACGCCAGGGGTGCTGGGCTCCTCGCTGCTTTTTTGCAAGCTGGGCTATGGCAGATTGATTGACCCATGAGCCGTCGAGCAAACAAGGCAGTCAGGCTCTTCATTAGACCATTAATTAGCTTCTAGGGGTTCTCCAGGGGCTGCTTCGTAAAGTTTGGTTTATTAGGACCTGTCAAGTTGAAACCATCATGGAGGGGGAGGGAGGAGGCTCCTTAAGCTTGCCTTGGAGAAGCAGCTGGGGGAGGCTTGTGCCTAAAGCCTTACTTTGAGAACGGGGTGAGCCAGAGCTGTGCTTCCCATAAAACCCTGCACCCGGGTGGGCAGAGAGCTCTGCTGCTCTCCTGCTGTCCATGAGAAACCACCACTCACATGAGCCTGGGTACATTGGGCTGGCAGTGACCAGAGAAGCCTAAGGACCCGACAGCTCTCCTACCTCTTTGTCCAAGCCCATCCCTGGCAGCTGCAGAGTCTGCTCAGTATCCCACTCATCCTTCCCTCTCAGGACTCGGTGATGGGGATGGTTGCAGCCCTGCAGGCCAAGGGTGATGGGAGGATGAGGAATGCATAAGGCAGAGAAGAATTGGAAAAACAGGCTGCTTTATGGCATGCTTAATGCTGGGAGAGGAGGACGATTGCCAAGACACTTGTGGAGTACAAGGAGAGGCTTTCGATAACAAATGGAAATCAGATACTACTGTTAATGCTTTTCTTCCATCTCATTTCTTAGTAATGTCTGCGTGCAAGGAATCCTCTCAGGGATGGATGTGAAAGGTGCCCTTCTTACAACAGGTGGCCAGTGGGGTACTGACCAGACTCTTGAAGGGAGGCTCAAACAAGTGTTTTCAAGGGCCACAAAGTACCTACTTAAAAACCTGACACTTTCTGCTGCTGGCAGCATACTGCAATAAAGTTAAACAAGGAAAGCCAATGAGCTGGAAACCTCCTTACAGAAGTGAAGTCTGGAAACTTAAGTTTGCTGCTTGCTTGATCCCAGAGTGGTTTTTGCTCTGTAGAGTAGCACTGCTTCCCTGCTTTACAGCCGCCTGCTCCATCTGGCAAATAGTTGTACTCTTGCTTGAGTGATGAAGGAGTTCAAGGAGTGCTCAGGAGAGACAGGATCCTGTTCCTTGGCAGCTGCATTGGCAGCACAGAGCAGTGTCTCCTTTCCTGTGGGTGCTCGGGGACTTGCTCCTCTCCCTTCACTACTGGAGGGCTAAGACCTGCTGTTCTGCCTCAGAGCTGCTGCTCTTTCCTGTCGGCTTCCAGCACACTGAACAGCCAAAGTGAAGGGGTTCAGTGTCCCCTTGCATAGACCTGTGCTAGCGACCTGGCTAGAGCACTCTTGCTTTACAGGTAGCACAGGTGGGTTTGCTTCTTTCACCTCGTACCTCTGGTTGTCTCCTGCCCCCTCATAGTTGCCTTGAGGAGCTCTGTCCCCGCCCTTGCTAGGTCCTCTGGAACAGTTTCCCTACTTTTATTTGCTGCTACCTCCTTGGCAGAGTTATTTATCCCAGGCTAGTATGCTGGGGAGCTTTTTCTCCCCACTCAGCCATCACACCCTGCTCCAAACATCCCTGTCCCCCCCCCCCCATCTTCTCCATGTACTGTTGCTATTAGACACAGAGCTTCCTCTTCACACTGCTGCTGTGGTGCATAATACAACTTCTAGTGTTCAGGGGCTGGTTTGTAAATACAGATTTGGAGTGGGGTCTCACCCATGGGCATGCATCCACCTGAGGATGCTCTCCCTGCCGTGCTCCAAGCGGGGTGCTTCCTGCCTGGCCTTGTCAAGCTGGCTGTGGCTTTACGCTTCACAGGTATTGGAGAGGTGCTCTGCCACGTCACCCAGCCAGGCAGATCTGCTCACACATCACCCATGAGGTTACACTGGTGTCAGCAGACCCGAAGCACCCTTAGGAAAATGCCATCTTGATCCCACAAAAAGAATGCCACGTTGAAATAAGCCCATCAGCGTGAGCAGCAGGGGAGGGAGCTTGTGCTGGATGCGCTGCAGCGTTCCCAACCCCGTGTTGGGGATGCTGACACTGTCCTTGTGGGGTCAGGGCTGCAATTCACCTCCCCTTGCCTTTGGTTCCCCATTTGGGAGCGGCAGGACTTGGCTCCTCTGCAGGTTTGCCCACGAAATGCTTCTGTCGGAGCCAAGCGTGCCAAGCTGATGGCAGCCTGCTGCGTGCAGGGCTTCCCTTGGGAAACGCGCCCAAGGGCATAACCCAGCAAGCTGGGCGTTAAATGTGTGAAGCATCAGGGGTGCATTGCACGAGGGTGAAGGGGGTGGGAACGCACCCTTGCACCTAGTGGGACCACAACCTGTCCCAGCCCGCTCTCTGTGTGTGTCCATTGCTCTCACTGAAGCCAGTCATGCTTTCCAGCCCCTGGGCGAGACTGGTGGCGCCAGGAGACGGGGGCTCTGTTCAGAATGTGCTGCTCTCTTCAAATTAACTCTCTTCACGGTTACTTTTTTAGGAGGGTTTTTTTCACTTGGGTTTCAAAGCACTCTCTGCTTCTCCCTTTGATATCTCCTGAGCGGTTTTCCACTCCCATTTGCAGGATGCGTACGCAGAACCACGGTGTCAGCCTGTTTGCAGTCAGCGCACACGCAGCTTCTTTGATGTTGTCTTGAGTGTTTTCTCTCCCCACACTTTAGCTTCTCATCGATTCCCTGTGTGCTCTCCTTGGACTGAGGTACTCTGCAGTGAACAGTACTTAGGCGTTGTCCAGCTCTAAAGCTTTGTGCTTCCATCATGTCCTTGAAGGCCTCAAAAGAAGAGTCAGCAGGGGCAGCCCTTGAGGGGGAGGGAGCACTGGTGATGAGCAGGTTTCCTTCTGGGTGTTGACAACCATTCTCCTTCCCGGTCCATGCATGGAGCCCCAGCCCCTTGGCTGCCCTGCTGGTCTCCACAAGGTGAGTGGCCTGAGGGCAGCAGGCTCAGTGCTGCAGCAGCATGATTTTTCTCTCACCATATTCTCAGCCCTCCAGCCTGGTCCCCAGCCCAGGGTGTCCCTCCCAGTGTGCCCAAGCAGCAGCTTTGGCTGTCCATCCTTGTGCATGGGACCTGTACTGCTTTTCTAGCTTCTGTATCATGTGGGACGCTTCTTATTGTATGAGAAACTCCATGGTCCCCATCAGTCCTTTATACAGGCAGGCTGTGTCCTCCTGCTTTGAGAAGAGCAGTGCCAAACAGCCAGGCAGAGGGGTGGCCCAGCCCTAAGTGCTGTGCGTCCCTTGCCTCTGGCCTTGGCTGGATTGACAGACTGGTGGGACACAGCTGACTGTACCCAGGGTCTTTGCTCTTCAACGTGAGGGTGACCTGCATAGTCAGGTGGTGCCGCTGTGCCCAGGTAAAAGGAGCTAGCTCAGTAAAAGTAACCCAGCCATTTTTTCCTGTGACAATACCACCTTTTGAAATCAATTCCTCCGTGGCAGCAGAATAAACAGGGGCAATGTTTACCTGGATGCTTTTCCAGAGCTTTAGTTCATAAGGGGCTGATTATTTGGGGGTTTCTACCTGTTCTGATACTGATCAAAGACTAAATTCCTGGGTTCACTCAACCTGTGAACCGCTTCCTTACAGTGAAATGGCACTGTACAGGCTTGGGGTCTCCTACCCTAATGTGTATGCATACAAGTTGGCCCCCAGGGCCATCTTGCTTGCCTAGATAAGAATTTGGCACACTGTTCAAGAAAACTCATACAGTTTTCCCTCTCCTAGAGAAGCAGGGAATCCAGGTAGTGATGGACCCGTAGCCCATCCTGCTGTAATACTTCCCTTATCCTTAAGGAGTTTGAGACAATTCCTTGAGGGGCGACAGATGGCTCATTCTGCTTGGTTGTTGCTCCACACAGTAAATGGATTTGCCCATTAATGTGTGAAGGCAGCAGCGTCAGGAGTGCTCCGGCTGCAGGTGGAGCTGATCCGGCACTTGGCCACACAGCAGGAGGGGATCCTCATCACTGAGGCATGCTGCTGGTCCTGTCCCATCCCTGGTGCCACCTCCATTTACTAAACCTGCAGTGGTAAGGAGCAGTTAGAGGTGAGTGGAGCAAGGAAGCTCTTGGGTTGGTTCAGTTGGGTCCTTCTCGGGGGACTTCTGTCTTTGTGCAGAGGGCAGCACTGGTATCCTGGGTGTCCTGGTTTTTGGTGAAACCACGACACTGGGGCTGGCAGGGCTGGTGTGAGCAGCAGCCAAAGGATTTCATGATGCTGCCTGAGGTCTGTCAGGAGAGCTTGCTCTCTGGATGGCAAGAAACCAGCATTTCATACCACCCTGAGCATCTCATCTCATCTCATCCCTCTCTCTGCGTGGCAGCCAGCTTTTCAACGGTAGCTGCTGAAAGTGCTCAAGTCAAATGGGGGGTGTGCAGAAGCCGCTGAGCGCTGTGGGGTGCAGCGGTGCTCTCGGTGTGCCCCGACACAGACCTGTCCAGTGTCTTTTTGGCACCCTGTTAGGAAATTCGGCCATTGGTGGCCAGCCCCCCGAGTGCCCTGGGAGTCTGTGCGTGGTGCTGCTCTGTGTGTTGTAACCTGCTCCTCGGGTACATTTAATTACTTTTTTTTCCTAATTGACAGAGCGCTCCTTTGTTTGAAATCTCTCTGATGAGGGTTTGATTAAACATCCCAGTATGTTATTTTTTTTCTTTCTTTATCCTCTGTGGCTGTAGCTTGGTACTGAATCTGTCTTCCAGTGATCCTATCTCCATATTTTAATTTACAAGTGAGCAGTGAGCCGTATATTGTTTTCTGACAGCAGGCACAACTCATGCTGGGAATCTTTTATTCCTCCCTCCCCTGCTTTCTCTCCTGCAGAACTTCCACATTCATTTCAAGGTTTGGCAGGAAGGTTTCTGGGTGTAGGTTTGTGGGGCATTTTGCTTTGGGGTGTATTTGTTTATTTCTCAAATCGACCTTGAGTCCTTGCTGTCCTTCAGAGTGAGGTAGTTTCTGCTTCTCAGGGAAGCTCTTGCTTTTCCCCAGGCCAGCAGCATGTCCCTGCCGGTGGTGTCTGGATTAACCATGGCCAGACCTGGGGGCTGAGGGCTACCCAGCTTTCTCCATCCCTTTAGCTATGCATATGGCCTTCTCCACAGACGTACAGCTTCTGGGTTTGAGAGACTTTCAGGGTCACATCTCACGCTTCCTCAGGCCCTGCTCAGTTATCTGCTAGTTCGTTAGCTGCTCCTCTGCCTCCAGTGTGACACGGCTGGTAAACCCAGGCTGTCCCCAAGCCAAACAGATGTCCCTGTCACCACCTGCAGCCTTCACGCCACAGCGTGTGGCACACAGTGATGGACTTGACCCACAACCTGTGTGTTTGGTAGGTCAGCATCCTGACTGTGCCGCTTTTAGGGAGCGGGGAAGGAGGGCATTGGGCTGCTTGTCAGTAAGTTTGGCTGATGCAGTGCTCACCTTCTGTAGTGCTGAAGCTGGTGTGGGTACAACACAGCATCTGATGCAGGCAAGTCACAGAATCACAGAATTGTAGGGGCTGGAAGGGACCTCCAGAGATCATCAGGTCCAATCCCCCTGCCAAAGCAGGTTCCCTAGGGCATGTCGCACAGGGAGGCATCCAGACGGGTCTTGAATATCTCCAGAGGAGACTCCACAAGCCCCCTGGGCAGCCTGTCCCAGGGCTCTGTCACCCTCACCGTGAAAAAGTTCTTCCACACATTGGTGTGGAACTTCCTGTGCATCAACTTGAGGCCATTGCCCCTTGTCCTGTCCCCACAGACCACTGAGAAGAGGCTGGCCATTTCCCTCCGTGTCCCACACTTGAGATATTTACAAACATAGATCAGGTCTCCTCTCAGCCTTCTTTTCTCTAGGCTGAACAGCCCCAGTTCTTTCAGCCTGTCCTTATATGGGAGATGCTCCAGATCCACCACAGGGTATGAGGGGAGATGCCCTTTCTGCTTGTCACAGCACCCACGGCCAACATTTTGAGTGCATCAAGCTGCGCTTCCCCAAGCTGTGGTAGTACTGTGTGCTTCAGGGCTCGTGCCTGTGCTTGGGGCTCGATTTTGGACTGTGGGTGTTGGAACAGGTGACAGTCAGCGTGGATGTGCACTGAAGTACCCAGCTTGTCGTCCCGCAGCAGCAGGCTGTGAGGATGGGGAACGGCTGCGCCTGCTGGGTCATGGTGTGGCAACTTGGTGAATGTACTGAAATGCAGGTCACTTGGTGTTTTATTCCTGGCCTCTTTCTGTCCCTGAGGGGAGGAAGGTCACAGCCAGCTCCTAGGCTTGCTCCTGGGGTTGGCAGCCCACACCAGGCCGTGCTGCAGGAGGCATCATTTGCAGGGTTCACATAAGGAACGGTAAGTGTGGGAGAGAAGTGTCATGTAGCTGTTTTTTATCAAAACATGAGCAGTACCTGTAGGGAGGATGAGACAGAAAGCAGGCAGGGTCAAGCCTCTTGAACCCTGGGGAGGTGGGTGGTGGCATTTGTGTGGCATCTGGGGTGACGCCAAGGGACATGACCTGGGTGGGGGAAGGCATGCCCACCGCTTCTTGCTCTGTGCAGGGGCTCTGTGGTGGCACAGCCCTCAGTGGAAGGGCCATCACACCATCTCTCCAGGACAGTCAGGCAGGGAAGAGTGGAGTTGGATTCACAGCCTGTCTGCAAGCAGACCGTGTTGTCCCTGCAAGGGGGTGCATGTGTGGGGGGAACAGGTGACTCACATCCATGTAGAGTAGCAGTCACTCAGTTCGGTCGCTTGTCCAAAGACCTGTCTTCACTACACAAGGAAAGAACAGCATGCAAAAGTGAGGATTTGGCCTCATGAAATAAGTAGGCTAGAGAGCTTGCAGGAAGTCCAGCAGAAGTAGGAGAGCTCCAGCTGTGTCTCTGTCACTTTTGCAGACAGACCTACATTCTGCTTTTGTTTGCACGTCCAACGCAGAGCAACCCACCTGCAACCAGGGCCTGAGTGGTTTGGGGACCACCGAAACTTTTGGCAACTGTAGAAACTTCTGGCATTGCTCTGAAACCAGCGCTGCTCAAGGTCAATCAAGATGGCTGGTTTGGCGTTCGGAGTCGAAGCCTCTGCTATTTTGTCTGCCCACCTAGAAGGGGGCAGCAGCTGAGCCATCCTTGGGAAAGGGTTAACATTGTCTCCTTCCCATGGAGCTGCTCTCCCAGTAATTCAATCATGGCAGCCTGTTTGCAGGCAATAATTCATTGTTATAGGAACACTACAGTAAAGTGACAAGTTAATAATGGCAGTAATAATGGCAGGCAAAGTCTAATGCTATTTCCCTTTCTTCTGCTCCTGTTGCACCAGCAGCCTCCCATGTTGGCTAATGCAATTTTCAACCTTGCTAATCCAGTTTCAGAAGGAATTGTGTTCTGTTAAAAGAGAATAACAGGAGTGGGGAGCTGTGCTCCTGTGTTCCTGCTCTCTCCAGGGAGGCTGTCCCAGCGCTCTGAGTCTTTGTCTTTATTTTGCTGTGACTTCTACGCTGTGGTTAAGCCTAACGAGCAAGGTCTTCCTAGGAACGCCTCATCTTCCCCCCCTTCTGCAAATGCCTTTCCTCTGATGCCTCTCCACAGAGAGGAGGGTTCCCACGTGTTTCTCTTCTGAAGGTTGGTTTGCTTTCAGCTAACCTAGTAAACCTGAGTCACCCGCGCTTCGTCACGCTGAGTCAGAAGGCTGGCGCGTACTTGCCTGACTCCTGTCGCCCCGGTTCCCCGTGGTCATTCACTTGGGTGTCCTCGCAGTGCGTGGGGAGGTGGAGGAGGTTCCCCAGCCTTGCTTTGTGGAAGGGAGAAAGGCTGGCAGAGGCACCGAGCGTTAGTGCGTGTCTGAGCCTGTTTCTGAGCCTGTGGCAGCGTAGCGACCTGCACGTGGGTCTCTGAATCCCCAAGGAGCATCACCCCTGCCCCAGGAGGAATTTGAGTGCCTTTCAGGCCCTAGCGAGGGAAATGATGAGACACCTCTGAGTTGTGAGCCAGGCTGAGGGGTCAGATGAGAGTTTCTGCCAAAAGCCTGGCCAGTACCCTTCAGGGTTGTGCGCCGAGGGTGCCGGGGCGAGATGAGCTCCTTACAGGAAGAGCTCTTTGGGACCATGCTCCCTTGCAATTAGTCTTTTCCAATCAGCGTGCTAAACCTTGTGTGTAGTGTTTAACTGTGGCAGGGTTTGGGTTGGCTTGGCCCCATTTCCACCCCGCACAGACCCACGCTCTGCACCTCAGCACAATGAAATCCCGATGGAGTCTTTTAAAAGTAGGACATTCCCCAGGAAAACTTTTTGCAGCACTTCCATCATTCTCCCCAGGCGAAAGCGTCTTCTGGAGGAGCTCTCCCCAGAGGGAGACAGCCTCCAAAGTGGGACACCGCCTCCCTGCTACACTGACAGGGCTCCCCAGGGACTCTGAGGGCTGGTGGTGGCTGTCCTCCTGCCCACCCCTGCTGGCTCCTGCGGAGCTGGCTCCTTCCCCAGCCAGCAGCCCCCCTCCTGGTTTGCTGCAGGGCAGCACGCTGGGGTTTTGTGTGGGGCTTTTTGGCAGGTGGGGAGGGTATCTTCAGCTGCAATTAAGTCTCGCCGTTCCCAGGGCTTGGTAACAGTGGCTCCCAGGTGGGAAGTGAACTCCTACTACTGTATTTTCTTGCTGCCTACAAGGGAAGGTGCTGTAAGGAGTCTGAGACCGAGCATCTTTTTATGACAGCATTTTTAGGTACAGATTTACCGAAGTGCTTTGGCAAAGGTAGGTGTTGTAACCCCTGCTTGATGATTAGGAAACAAGAGGAGAGGGAGCCAAGTGGCTTCACAGTGACAGCGAGTCAGCAGAAAAGCTGTGTGGCAAATCACCACTTCTCTCCTCCTCTGATGACTCCTTTCCCTTCCCCCAAATATTTGTATAGCTGCTTACTTGGATAGCCCAGCCTGGGGAGACTGCCTGCATGAGTCTGCGTGGAAAACCCCTGCCATATCTATCAGCAGGCCCAGCACCTAGCTGGGTCCAACACACTTCCAGCCTGCTGTGGCTGGAAGGTGTGTCGGACCTTTCCCCTGTCCCAGAGGTGCACGCTTTATGGGCCAGAGGCTGCCATGGATAACCTGAAACAATGTGTGTCCCTGCAGACGAGCGAGGACATTGTCCTCAGCCTGGGAATTGGTGTGAAGGGACTGTGATGCTGGAGGAGGGTCTGTAGAGTGAGGTATTTACCAAGTTTACGGGCTTGCTATGGACCGCCTAGTGTCTTAACCAGCCTCTCCACCCTAAGAAGCACATAGTGTCCTCTATTGTCTGGGCCAGGCTCCAGCATAAGTCATGACAGAATTAATGTCCTGGATCTCCTCCAGCACATGCACCAGGATGGCTTCAGCAGTGTGGGAGAACGTGTCTCCGTGCTGTCAGAGGTCAGATGGCTGATGTCTTCTGTCCTGGTGCTGTCTGCAGGGCCCCTGCCCGAGCACCACTGCAGAGTTCAGTGCCCGCACGTGTTCTTCACAGGGGCTAGGAGACCAGGCTGGCTTAAAAATAAAATGAGGGTTGTAACCATGACTTGTTGCCAGTGTAAATTGATAGCCTCAGTAGCGTATGTAGGGCCAATTACAGTGCATCAAGGTATGATATCCTCTTTATTGGCACCCTCCAGGGAGCCGGGAGATGCTGTGGCAACAGGATTATGGTTCGCAGATGATACGTGCGATAACTTCACCTAGACACACGCACCTGTTTCCCTGGCTAAGCAGATGTTGGGGAGGCTGTTAGGAGAACATCAGCCCCTTGACAGCGCGGCAGAACATGCCGTGTAACCGTGCCCGTTCGCATCGCTGCGCCCACCGTCAGCGGAGCGCTGGAGCGGCTCTGCTCCAGCACACCGAAACCCATCCCCTGGGGCAGGCCGGATCAGCTCAGCGTTTGAAGGCCGAGCCCTTCCCTGGCGCTCTGCCCAGGCAAATCCCCAAGCGAGGAAAGGGAGTTTCACCCAGGAGTGTCAGGAGGGTGAGGTTTGGCTGGCACGGTGCCTGGGGGGTGTCAGTCGTCTCGCAATCTCACTGACGCACCAGCAACTACAGTCACTTCCGTGCCATGCGGGTGTCTTTAAACATGACCTGGCAAGCTGCACGGGGCATAGTGAGGCCTGCTCCGTGCTGGAGTAGACTTACCACCAGGATGGAAAGAGATGGGCTCCCTGGCAGAGGGTTGTACCATTACCATCGCCCCGGACCGCTTCACTTCAGGGTTTGGGGTTTTCCCCCCCACACCTTTTACATAATTTTTCCCAGTGCAAAGTGAGGCCTTTGGATTAGTTTGCCAGCCTGTGAATGGTGGCTTCTGGTCCCCCCTTCTCCACTCCTGTGGGAGAGCAGAAGTGCGAGCAGCCCCATGGAGCTTTCCGTGCCTTAACCGGACTGCAGGCAGAGGATCTCTGCCCTGCCTGAGCAAGCAGACCCACCCGCAGCCCCAAGGTGAAGCTGCTCCATGGTAACCCCTGTTCCACAGTGTTTCCACCTCAGCCTGTGGTCTGTAAAAGCTGCGAAATGCTTCTGTAGGATCTGCAGGCAGTAATGAGGAGGTAGGTGCACATTAATTATTCAGGAGCAAGTGGCTGGACCGGGAAGCATTTGGTGTTCACAGATTGGGAAAGACTAACTGAGTCCTCTCTAATTCTGTGGGAGGGAAGCAAAACCTGCACTTGCATCTTCCGTGGTGTGCCTCAGTTAGGAAAACAAGTCGTGTTAGATGAGAGGTGCAGTGGCAGGGGTGTCATTATCTATCACCGATACCTCTAATCTAGCTGAAACTTCACACGCGGCGTGACGAGCCTGTGTAAGCCCCACACAGCCTAGCAAAGGGAAGACCTGCAGTTCCCTGTCAGGGCTTGCTGCTCCAACCAGGAGTAACCACCTCGACAAGGTCTGGGGGATGCTGTGCATATGTGGGCAGATTCCCAAGTGCTGGCTGCAGTGGCTGCCTGGGAGGGCTTGGAGGGCTGGGGTGCGTCTGTGGGATTTAAGCTGGGGTTTCTGCCAGAGTTAACAAGTTTTCTTCCTCTTCAGCCTCACCCCCACAAAAGGTGTCTTCCTGAGTGTTGAATGGAAGAGGGGGAGCTGCATGGAGGTCAAGCAGGAGCCCTTGGGTGACTTCAGGGGTCTGTGCTGTTTGTACCCAGTAAGAGTGGCCATGTCTGTGGTCCGAACACAAGCCCTCACTGCTTCACTGAAACACATCGGTCATGTACAAGGTGTGGGTCTGTTGCCCCAAACACTGAGCTTAAAATTACTCTGTGTCCATCCTCTTCATTTTCAGCTCCTGAACAGGGAGGGATGCTTAGATCTCAGCAGCTCAGGTCTGTGCATACCCTGGCTCACTCTGTGTGTGTGTGTGTGTTGATACTGAGCAACCCTGCCACACACAGCATGTGTATATACTGCATTTTAATAGATATAGGGCTACTGACTTAACATACACGGTTGCTATAGTAACAGAGGTTTCCTTAGTAACGGTTGCAGCAAATAATCCAGTACCAATTAAAAATAAACTGTTTGGAAAGGGGGTTGGGGGAGAAAGGAAACTGCTGAGAATCACCTTCCCCTTTATTGGTTCATCTCCCGGGGACTTGGAAGATTGATTAATGCTTGAAATAACCTTTCTTAACCAACAGTGAGACAAAAAGGTGGGACAAGTGCGGGTGGGGTGGCTAAAGCTGCTGTCCCAATGTGAAACAAAGGAGGAGTGTCTCTGGGGTATGGCAGAAATAACACGGGGTGATGCTAAATCTCTCCATTAGGTTGAAGTCCCTAGGGAGGAAAAACAAGGGACTATTTCCCTCCTTCCACCGTCGTCATGCCATACTGGTAACACGGCCATCAAGTCTTTATTAGCATACTGATTAAAGCCACTGGCAATCCAGGCTCCAGGGGATGCCTATCTCTGATGCTGTGTTAGAGCAGAAAGCAACACAGTGGTGGGGGTTCCTTCCTCCCTCCCATTCCATGTTGTTTGCCTGTGCCCGTCCTCCCCCTCATCTCAGCCCTGCTGCTCATGGGTTGTGCCGACAGGCATCCGAGACCCCGGGGCCCAGGGGAAGCTGGAAGCAAAGCGTGATGCAAAGCGAGGAGCCCCTGCCTTGGTGACAGAGAGGAGGCAACGTTGCTTCCTTGCACACACAGGATGCGTGGGACGGGTTTCCAGGGTGTGGATGGGCACAGCTCCCTTGGCAGCCTCCAGCTGTTTGTGCCTGTGGTGCCACACTTCTGTCGTGCTGCTTGTGCCCAGGGCTCGGTTTCCTTACAAGGTGTACCAGACGTCAGCAGGATCCCTGCACCCGCCAGCAAGACAGCAATGCGTGGCCCCTTTCAGAGGGGCCAGGCGGTGGGAGATGTTGGGACTGGCTGGGCTGGAGCAGGGGACGCATCTTCTGCCCTTGAAGACCCATCGGTTGTCAGGACACCCTCTGTAAGCACTGCCAGTGTTTTGGTGCTTCTCCTCACAGGGTGCACCAGGAAGGGGCTGTGCACAGAGGGGAACCTGTTGCCTGCCACACCCCCACGCGCACTGTGTCCATGGCGGAGAGCCTCCCCCCTGTTTTCCTGACTATGCCTCCATGTCCTGGATAATGTGTTGTGCTTCACACTCAGCCTGGGGCTCATCCCTTTGGGCTGTCAGATCTGGGCATCCTGGGTCCTCAGGTTGGACGGGAGGTCCTGGTGGTTGGGAAGGGAGGGAGGGAGGTGGTGGCAGAGCTGCTCCTCGCCTGAGGTCTCTAACAGGCAGGGCTCCTGAGCACGCCAGGCACAAGTGTCACAGGAGGGCGCTTGGTGTCCTCCCCTGCAGACAGGCTCATGGCTCCGGCAAGCTTTACCTCCTGCTCCTGCGGGGAGAGGAATCGGAAACCACTCTGTGTGTGTGTGTGTGTTTCTGCAGGCACCGGAGCTGATGACACTACCGGGTCATCCTGATCGCCCTGTTAGCACTTAGGGGGCTGCAGTTGCGCTTGGGAAGCCGAGGGAGGTGACATGTGCCCATGACTTCTCCGGGCTGTGTGGTCCATGGTGGACATGGAGCCAGAGCTCCTGGCTGCTGGAACAAAGCTTGTCTCCCTGCTGATTCTTTCCACTCTGGTGCTCTTTTCTGTTTCCAGTTGTGCCCTTTTGCTCCCCTAGCTCTTGCGTGTCTGTGGGTTACGTGTCACTGAGATGGGTGCCATGTGACAGCAGTAGATTCTCACTTAATTCACTCTTCCTGGAAATGGTTTTCTGTGGAACTGGTCAAGAGCTCATTGTCCTGAGGTGCAAGTGGTATGACTTCACCATGAAAAAAACCCACTGAGTTCAGGGTGTAGTCTTCTGGCCTCATTTGGTGCCTTGGACCACAGCACATTAAGAAAGGGAATCTTTTAAAAGACAAATTGTGAAAAAACAGCCTCTTGCCGAGGGATATGGTGAGGGAGGGTCCAGGAGTAGAGAGGGGTGTGAAAAAAGAGATAAGATTTGGTAGGAGAACATCTAAACACCATTGTCTTAAAGGTGGAGTGCAAGTGGGACCTAGGCAAGAGCAGCCATGCCTGCAGCTGGGAGAGGACTCTCAGGTCCTCCCCAAACCGGGTGAGTTTCTTCTCTGTGTTAATAACCCACCTCTCCTGATCCTTCTCTGTGCCTCCCTTGCAGTGACCAAGCTACAGGTGAGCAAGTCGAAGCGGAGCATCACTCTGGTGGAAAACCATCCCATTCCCCTCAACTGCTCGGTGAAGTCCCAGACCAGCCCCGACTCGCACTTCGCCGTGTTGTGGTACGTCCACAAACCCTCCGACGCCGACGGCAAGCTCATCCTGAAGACCACCCACAGCTCAGCCTTTGAGTACGGCACCTACGCGGAGGAGGAGGGGCTGCGGGGCCGGCTGCAGTTCGAGCGCTCGGCATCAGGGGGGCTCTTCAGCCTGACAGTCCAGCGGGCAGAGGTGCGGGACAGCGGCAGCTACTACTGCCACGTGGAGGAGTGGCTGCTCAGCCCCAACCATGCCTGGTACAAGCTGGCAGAGGAGGTGTCGGGGCGGACGGAGGTCACCGTCAAGCAGCCAGGTACCACAGGGCGTGCCGGCGGGGTCCTCTTGGCGTCAGCCCTCGTGAAAGGCTCATGAGCTCACTGGGCTTTCCAGGACAGAAGGAATACTCTGTTCTTTCCGCTCTGCCTTGCATCCTCATGTCTGCGTGTCCTTACACAAAGAGGGACGTTTTCCCCCTTTGGTGTGACCCTCCTCCATTTAGGCTGGGTTGCTGTGCATTTCAGTGTCCCCACATAAAGGTTGTCCTTCCCCAGCTATCCAGAAGGCCACTGTCTCCTGCTAGGTTTCTTTATCCTCCGGAGCATCATGTAGCAAGAGTGTCGACTAGTGACCTACTGAGAGAGGAACCGTGTGTGCCTGCCTGGGAAAGCATCTTTCTGTTGTGTTTAGTTTTAGTCCGTGCCCGTATCCTGGCAGGCGCGGTGAGCCTGGTCTCTTTTCTCTCTGTGCTCTGCACATGAGATGTGAGTAACAAGTTTAATGAAGTGGGGAGAGTGATGGCTGCCAGGAAAGGAGAAATCTGCTCTGCTGGTGGTTTCCCTGGCAGTGGGCATCACTGGTAAAGATCAGCTGATGGAGGAGCTAAAGATGCCACTTACTACCTGGGGATAGAACCATCGTTTCGTGCAGGGGGGTTGGGGGGACACAGGGAGGCAAGCACCATCTTTGAGACACCACATGTGTTGCTGACACAGAGCATCAGTACCTGGCAAGGAAGCCTGCCTTGATTGCTCCACATGCCTGGTCCAGGAGGATAGAACTCAGGCAGGAGGGATGAACCTGTACAGCAGGGCTGGCCTGGGACACTTAATGCATTTGCTCTGTTTGGCTAGACCCAGGCTCTGTGGACTGGAGTACAAGAGGGATATTCTGTGTGGTCCCTAGCACAGCTTTGCCTGGTCCCAAGGAGCAAAGCAGGCCAGAGCGTGCCACTTGCTGCCACTCCCAGCTCCTCGTTTCTGTCTGCAGAGTCCCAAGATGGCTGTGGGATGGTCAGGGAGCGGGGAGCTGTGACCTGCCACTTCCTGTGCATCGCCTGCCTCTTTCTGGGAAGTACGGTGCCCATTGTTTGCTGCAGCAGCTGTACCAGGGAAGTCCAAACTGCACCCCTGGAAACAAGTTGTGAAGGAGTTAGGAGTGTACGACACGTCATTTCGCATAAAAGAGCTGATTGCTGCCTCCCTTCCCCCCTCTATTAATGAAATTGTGGAGCACAAACCAGGGACATTCCCAAGGCAGCAAAACACTGTGTGTGACTTTGCCTTCGTGCCACTTCTTGTTTTGCAGTGGTGGTTCCCTATAATCAGTTGTCCATTCTCCACCTTGACGTTTTTCCCTTTTCCCGCTGCCAGAGGGTTTCCTGGTCAGAAGACCCTAGGAAACACAAGTCCTCTTTTCTTTTCCTCCTCTTCCCCTCCCTCCCCCCCCGACCTCATCTTTTTCTTTCCTCCCCTTCCTTGTTTCTTGCATCGCACCCCAGGCTTGCAGCCATGTGGGAGGGGGGTGTGGGAAGCCAGAGGGTCCCTGCAGCCCTCGGTCACCATGCGTTTTCCCACAGATAACCGCCTGCAGGTGAACCAGACTCACAAGAACATCACGGTGCTAGAGAACCAGTGGGTGACCCTGGAGTGTGTGGTCAGCAGCCGCACCAGCCCCTCATCCCAGCTCTCAGTGGAGTGGTACGTCTGGAGGCCGGGACACCCGGAGAAGGAGGCGGTGGCCCGGCTGAGCCGGCAGAGCACCCTGCGCTACGGTGACCTGGTGGCGCTGAGCGACCTGCGGAGCCGGCTGCACCTGGAGAGCCCATCCCCAGGGCTCTACCTCCTCTCCATCCAAAACGCCACTGTGCGGGACAGCGGGGCCTACGACTGCCGTGTGGAAGAATGGCTCCTCGACCCCAGTGACCGCTGGTACAAGCGGGCAGAGGACCTCTCCGGACTCATGACGCTCACTGTCAAGCAGCCAGGTGAGGAGGATCCTCGTGCCAGCAGCTCTGAGCAGCGCTCTGCTCTCTTGGACCGACTGCATGAGTCACCATCTGCCTGTCACTGACAGCAGGTCCAGGCAGAGGGCAGGACCCATGTGCTACAGACCGTGCTGATGCTTTTATGCATGTCTTCTTGGGTGCACACTTGCTTTTCTGGAAAGAGTGTGGAGCAAGCCCTGCAAGCAGGGCTAGCTGGGCTCGGGATTTCATCACTGCTGTATCTACAAATTAATGTTTGTACAGATTTGATAGGATAGGCTTTTGGTTTTATTCACATTTGGGTTGAGAATGAGATGGCAGAGGCTATCTGCGCTCCACAGGCATGTGCTCCAGGCACAGGGTCCTTGCGTGAAGGGAGGGCAGTGGAGGAGATCGAGGCCCTTACTTGTGTCTGGGCAGTTCTCACGCTGCTGCTTCCCCTTCTGCAGATGCTGGGTGTGTACTTCCAAGGGTTTGTCTGTCAGTTGGCATGGGTGCTCAGGCTTCTTCATGGGGCAGGAGCTGGGTATGAGGAACCTGTCATAGACAGGGGGGCACTTAGAGGCCTTGTGGCCAGTGACAGTGGTTGAGGTGGATCTGGCTGCCTTAACACCACCATTTTGGCCATGCCAGAATGGGAAGGCAGCGACTATCAGGAATCACTGCAGGCACCGCTGTTGCTTTCCAGGACCTGGTGCCAGAAAAAATGCTACAGAAGTTCAAACCAGGAAGGAAGCTCCAGTTCCAAAGGGCTGGGCATGGCATGGCATAGAATAGAATAGAATTACTGCAGCTGGAAGAGGCATAAAACTATCATCTAGTCCAACTGTGTGACAAATTCAGAGCTGACCAAAATTTGAAACACTTTATTAAGGGCATTGTCCAAATGCCTCTCAAATGCTGACAGGCCCAGGGTATCGACCAGCTCTCTGGGAAGCCTGTTCCAGCATCTGACTACCCTCTTGGTAAAGAAATGCTTCCCAATGCCCAGTCTAAACCTCCCCTGGTGCAGCTTTGAACCATTCCCACATGTCCTGTCACTGAATCCCAGGGATCAGAGAGCAGCGAGATCACCCCTCAGCCGCCTTCTCTCCAAACTAGAAAAACCCTGAGTCCTTAGCCACTCCCCGCATGACATGCCTTGCAGCCCATGCACCAGCTTTGTTTCCTTCCCTTCTCTGGACACATTCAAGGACCTTCACATCCTTCTTAAACTGTCAGACCCAGAACTGCCCATGGGATTCACGGTGAGGCAGCACCAAGTGCTGAATAGAGCAGGACAATCCCCTCCTCTGACCATCTGGTTACGCTGTGTTTGCCCAGTGCTCCAATCTATATAGATCCCTCTTGTCCCTCAAGAGAGTCAACAGCACCTCCCAGTTTGGTATCATCAGCAGGTTTGCTGGTGATGCATTCAACTCCTACATCCAGATCACTGATGAACAGGACCAGGCATAGAATTGAGCCCTGAAGAACACTGCCAGTGACCGGTGGCCATCCAGATGTAGCTCCATTCCCTACAGCCCTTTGAGCTCCCCCCTCCATCCAGTTCTTCACCCAGTGCACTGTGAACCCGCTCATCTCACAGCTGGACAACTTGTGCAGAAGGATGTTGTGAGGGACAGTGTCAGAAGCCTTCGTAAGATCCCGAAAAACTACATCCACCACCTTCCCTTCACCCGCTAGGCAGGTGACCTTGCCACAGAGAGATGCGGAATTCAGCAGGACTTTCCCTTTGCAAACTTTGACTCGTCCTGATGATCGCATTACTTAAATGCCTTTCAGGTAGTACCCAGTACAACCTTCTCCAGAATTTTTCCAGGAACTGAGGTTGAACTAACAGGTCTGCAGTTCCCTGGGTCTTCCCTCACCCTTTTTGTAGATTGGAATAACACCACCTGGCTTCCAGTCAGCAGCGACCTCCCCAGGCTCCCAAGACCTTTGTGAGATGATCAGGAGGGCTCCCACCATAACATCCACAGGTCCCTTACAAATTCAGGATCCACAGATGGAAAAAATCACCCTTCCCACAGTCAGGAACAGGGTGGGAATAGTTATGGCCCTTATCTGCTGGGTACTTCCCAGCAGGTAAACCAGCCGCTTGGTGAGTGCTGCGGCGGTGCCTGGTGCCGGCCGGTTCCTTCAGGGTGTGAGTGCTCCTAATCGTAACTCCATTCCTCCTGGGTGTCAGTGCTCTGAATCGTAACTGGGCAGCAGAGCTGGCTGAGAACTACCAGCCCTGCCCGAGGGGAGGGGAGGCGGTGAGTGAACAGCAGGGGAAATCCTTGTGGCTCATTCTGAATTGCGGAAGGATGTGGAGTGGGAAGAAGAGAGGGAGTTGGGAGCACACTAATTCAAGATAATATATTTTTTTTTCTCTAGAAGTGCTTTGTTGTTGTTGTTTGGTTTTGCTTTCACAGCAGCCAGTACTTAACAAAATGACTTAACTGGCTTGTGACTCATCTCTCATTAGCGAGGATCTCTATCTTTCAGGACTATCATCATGAGCAAAGGGGACAGGAGGGGGGAGGGAGGCAGGCGTGGGGGGATGACCTCTCCACACTCTCAGACAGCAGTTCTCCTCTTTCTGCTTAACCTGCTGAGGTGGGGGAGGCTCTGTGTTGATTTTGACAAGCCATTTCCTTCCTTTCCTCCTTTTTGCCTCAGTAGTCCCAGAAATCTCAGGACTTTCCTCCTCCCTGGTTCTGCTCAGGAGTCTTCCTGGGGAAGAGGTGAACTGAAAACACTCATGTTGCTGACAGCCAGGAGAGCTCTGGGCTTCATGAAGATTTCCCTTATGGGACCATTTAAAAAGCATAGGGCAGGTGCTATATTGGGAAGCCCTACTGGGCACCACAGCCCAGCAGCTGATGAGAGCCCGGGGACAGCAGCTCCCTACTCCAGGGACACCCAGGCACTGAGCAAGGGAGAGCTTGGTCAGCTATATTCACTGGAGGAGAAAGCACCTCTCCCTTCAGCGTGCCCTTCCCACTCAGCTCCCGTGTCAGAACGGGCTTTTTAATCTTTAAATGATAGCTTAGATCCAGACTGATTGGGATCCCTGGGGTATGTGTTCCCTGGCAAGATGACTAAACCAAATGTTAATTGCTCTCGAAGTCAGCCTTTAATCAATTCATCTTGGGTTCTGGCTGCTGTATCTCAGTTTGGTAAAAACATCTCTTTAGCCTTGCAGCAAGGGCTAGAGAAGAAAAAAAATGAGAGAGGGAGACTTCTGGAAATGTCGTTGCTGTGTCTGTGCTGAGGACGTTGCCATGGAGGAACCTCTTCCCTAAATAACTTCCCAAATTGCTGGAAAATATCCTCTCCTCTTCTGTCAGACTGATTTTCAAGTCCTCTGAATGCTCTCAAAGAAATACAAAATAAGCGTGGAGTACAATGTTCTTTGCACCAGTAGCTGGGGAGTTGTAGTGGTATTAGTACACCGCTCCTCAGCACACAAACCCCCCAAACCTCAGTGTTTCCCGACGTGTTCTGGTAGCTGGATGAGCTGCAGTGGCTTTCTCCTGCCGCTCACATGCCCAGTAGTTGGTGCGAGGGTCTGTGTGGGCAGGGAGGGGCAGCACAGCACTCGCAGGCAGCTCCTGTGCCTCCCTGTGCCAGGCAGTGTGCGGTGAAGTGAGGAGGCTGCGCCTGCAGGGCTGACCACAGAGGTACCTGCGGGGTTTGGCAGGCCTCTGGGCCTCTGTGTCGAGCCTTTGCCTGGATTGTGCCCAGCACTGGAGTCGTGACAGTCGGTTTGTGCCTGGACAGGGTGGCTTTGCCGACAGCCGTTTGCTCAGCGCTCACCTCTCCCCTTCTGTCATCTCAGATCCCACCTTGCAGGTGGACACGGCCACCGCCAACCTCACGGTGCAGGAGAAGGAATCCTTCCCCCTGGACTGCAGCATCCTGTCCCGCTCCAGCCCAGAGTCCCACTTCGCAGTGACATGGTACAACCTGCGGGCCAAAGACCTGGGCAGCCATGTGGGGGAGGACGAGGAGGAGGAGGAAGAGAGGGAGGCAGTGCTGAGTGTGGGCCCTGACGCTGTCTTCAGCCCCGAGGCCAGTCGCTGGGAGGGCCGCCTGCGCTTCCAGAGGCTCTCGGCAGTGCTCTTCCGGCTGACGGTGCTGCAGGCCGGCGGCGCGGACACGGGCAACTACTCGTGCCGCGTGGAGGAGTGGCTGGCGGACCCCAATGGCGTGTGGTACCGGCTGGCAGAGGAGGAGTCGGGGACGGTCGCCGTTCATGTGCAGGATGCAGGTAAGAAGAGGCGATGACCCCCCAGCATCCCCTTACATCTTTGGTTCAGCCAAAGTAAAAAGGCCAAGGAATTGGTGGGACCAGGTCTCATCTGCACTGGAGCAAGCCTGTGGTGCCGGTGGTTCTCTAGCCAGCTTGATGGCTTGTAGCCCAGCTCTTTCTTGGGCTTGAGCATGCACGTTCCACCTGGCTCTGAGCTGGGGCTGCCCCCTCCTTCAGCACTTGCTGGACCCATGTGTCCCGAGTCAGTGGGGGTGTGTCCTGAGTCAGTGGGGGAGAATGTTGCCCCCCCAGTGGTTTTTAACCCTTCCCATTGAGAAACACTCTGGAATTTCACTTAGCTCTGCTCAAGGGTGCAGGCTGTGGCACAAGGCTCTTCTCCCAGCAACTCTTAAAGCCATCAGATAGTTCAGAAGCCCCAGAGATAATTGAGTTCATGAGAGTTTTGTGAGCCCTTAAGGGAGACACGCCAGTGTGCTGCCTCTGTGTGCTACCACTGAGGGAACGAACACTCGGTGAGGCTCCCCGCTGTGTAAGTTAGCGTGAAATCTGCACTCACAAAATTCATCATGGGATAAAGCCAAAACATGCCCTGTGATAACTGTGTTCTGCTGCTGTTCTCCAGTATCAGCATTTTTCTCAGAGCCCCACCTCCTGCCTTGGCACAGATTTATAAGCATCTGGGGGTTTATGTTTCTGAAGAACTTTGTAGGCCTCGAGTTGCAGAGAAGCCACAAAATGTGACCTTCCTGTGTCTCTTTCCAGGCTCCACCCTGCAGTCTGTCATCTGCTCCAATGATGCCCTCTTCTACTTTGTGTTCTTCTACCCCTTCCCCATCTTCGGCATCTTGATCATCACCATCCTCCTGGTGCGGTTCAAGAGCCGAAACTCCAGCAAGAACTCGGAGGGCAAGAACGGTGTCCCCTTGCTGTGGATCAAAGAGCCTCACCTCAACTACTCTCCCACTTGCCTAGAGCCACCGGTCCTCAGCATCCACCCAGGAACCATAGACTAAGGAGAGGTGCCCCAAGGGACACAGAGAGAGAGAGAGAGAGAGAGAGAAGCAGAGACACACCGGGAACCCTAAGGAACAGAGTGGGGTTTGTTGTTCTTGTTGCGTTTGTTTCAGCGTCTGTGCTCCGACGCGGCGGCCGAGTTCTGCAGAGCACCCAGCCAGCGGGGACGGGAAGGCCTGAGGCACCGGTGGGCACGCACCCTTCACAGCGACAGATGGAGGGTCCAAGCCCTTTCTGTACATAGCGGATGTTCCTCTCGGATTAATTTGGCTCCCATCAGTTGCTGTCTTTTGGGCTGTTACTTTTTTTTTTGTTGTCATTTCTTTTTTTGGTCTCTCAAAGAACTGTAGGCTTCCCCTGCCCTCCGCACAGAGAGGAGTTCCCAGGGGTCCTTTGGTCCTAGGACGATCATTTTGGAAGTAAATGTGTATGTTTTCCAAAACAGAATGGTTCTCTTCTTCGGACTCAGTGCCCCAGTGAAGGTCTTTTCCCAGAGTGTATTGAGCTAGCTCCTCCCCCTTCCAAAATGGACAAAGCCAAGTCCACCTCTGGAGGTGTTAGCTGGGCTATCAGGAAGTCCGTCTCAAAGACTGACTGTAGCTTCAGCATCTTCTTGCCTCCATCTAACTTTTCTCTCAGGAGGGAGCAATTCACCTTTTGGGAGCGTTACCAGGTCTTGGAGAGACTGAATATTCAGCGTGCTTGTGGTCAGGATAAAAGCAATCATCTAGTTTGTCTCCAGGAACTGAAGGGGGGGATGGAAGGAGGAGACCAGGAAACCCTGACTTGGTTGGTCTTCATACAGTCCAGCTTACCAGAGTGGTGTTCCGCCCCGGTGTCCATGCTGCCACCTGTGACAAGGCAGGCCTCCCTCTGTTCCCCACTTTCCTGAGGGTGGGTGGCAGGATCCGGTCTCTGAAGACTTCAACATGACCAAAGTAATGACTCTAGGAAGGGGGAAAGGGGAAGCTCTGCAGCTTGGGTTCACAACCCCTGGATGGCTCAGCCAAGAAGCCCAGTCGCAGCCCACGCCGCGCAGCGGGGACACGTAGTTAACCGCCACGAGTCACGAGTTTCCCTGCAGCTTGTACTGCTTCCCAGTGCGAACTTGGACAAGGCAAAGAGCCTGCACCACAATAACCCCGGGGCTTCCCTGTTGCTGCGGGCCGAGAGGAGTCTTCCCCCATGCGTGTGTGTGCATCTGCCATGTTTCATTTCCGGGGCTTTAGGAGGAGAAGCCGTTTCTCCATGAGCTCCCCCTCCTGACAAAGTCACCTGCTCTCCTCGCAGGCAGCCGCTGCGGCAGGAAATGCTGTTCTTTCTGTGAAAGATAAGGCTCTCGCCAACCAAACCAGGGCTCTGGCCGCGTGGGGCACCTGAGCTCCCCTACCCCCTAATGCCAAGTACCCCTGCCCTGTCCTGTGGAGGAAACCGCCGCCTCCCCCACACGCCCGAAGCGTTACGTCTGGCGGAAGGAAATGTTTGCCAAAAAAATGGCCTTTTGTTGTCTTCCTTGATGTCTTCCTGGCACATCCAGCCACTTGTTCTCTGCAGCATGGCTGAAGCCAACCAAGGGCGGACAGGCGCAGCCACAAGACCCACCCCCCACCCCACTTTGTGTGCGAGAGGTGCCGTACCCACCGCCGTTGTCCTCTCCAGGAGGGTCGGGCAGCTCTCTGTGAGAAGAGGACCTCAGCAGATGCTCTGTAGCACAAGTCGATTAGACCCCGATGCCTTCATGTTTCAGAGGCGGTGACGCCTGGGGTGGGAGACCTGCACCGCGCACCTTCTCTTCTGGCTCCAGGAGAGAACCCACACTCGGGCATTCGACATCAGCCACCTCTGCTCCTCCACCTGAATGGCATTGGTTTCCTCTTCCACTGGAAAGCCCAAATTCCCGTCACCCCTCCTCAAAGTCTGCCTCCTTGAGACGTAACTACTTACTGACCCCAGCATATGCATAATATCACACCCTATATATATACACGTATCACACACCCACACGCTTGTCTTCCCTTTCTGGATAAGGCATCTGCAAAGAGAGGAGTGGGATGAGAAGTGAATGGAAATGAAGAACCAAGGCGCAAACAGCAGCAGCTGCAGTCAGTGGGTATTGTTCCCTACATGTAGTGTCTCCTTTACCTGCTGCTCCTGGGCAGGACCTGCAACTCATTTCAGCTTTAAAGGGAAAACCAGAGAAAGAATTAAGTCAGCAGGAGCCATTCTTTCCCGGGAGAGCAGTGTGCTGTGTCTGATCCGCGCTCCATCGTCTTCAGCCTGCCTGCCCCGGAGCAGGGCTCTCCTGGAGGGCTGTCCTGTGGCCCCACCCCCCTGGCCAAAGCAGGTCCCTTCCCAGCCTGGCAGCTTTGGCGCTGAGCCCAGGCTTTCCCGGGAAGCAGCTCCCACGGTGACCCCTGAATGTACCTTGCTGGTGACATTTCTCCGTTGCTCTGGCAGTGTGTTGCCCAGGCAGTGTGTTGCCCAGTCTCAACCTTCTCTGTTTTTGTAAGGCAGACTCTTCCTGTAAGGAGTTTTAACATGAAGCTTTCCAAACCACTCTCTCTGCTGTAACTTTCTGTAACAAACCCAAGAAGAAAGAGAGATACCCTATCCATGCATGATGTGGAAAAATGTTTGGGATTTTTTTTTTTAACAAAAAAAACAAACAAAAAAACCCTAAAACAAAAACTTTGTACTATGTTGCACTAAAACATGTTTTATACAACACACCTGAGAGCTGTAGTAAACTGTGTTGAAATTGTGAGTCTTGTTGCTGCTGCTTTTTTGTCAAGTCGGGGTTTCAGTATGACTTTACGTGCCCTCCCCTCACAAATGGGCGCTGGGCTCCTTGGCCTGCTCCCCCTTTCAGGCAGCCCCTCCCTCTTCCACCAACCCATTCCCTGATGCATTAACCTCTCCTCCACCTCGGTAATGCATATCTCTTCTCTTTTGGAGACACTTTGCACCCTCTGGTTCTTCATACTTCTCCCTCCCATCTCTTGATTCATCCCATAATAGAATGTAACGCTTAACTGAGGCATGTCAGGCCTGTTTATTGAGTGGGATACACTGGTTTTGACACAGCTCTGAAAATAGTACTTTACTATTACATAGTCTGGATTTGAAGAAAAAAACACCATATTTTTTAATAGAATTACCCATAGCAAATGTTAAGCAAGTAACCTTTAGTAACCTTGATGTAAGCAGAATAATACAGTTCGCTACAGAAGCATCTTCTGCTGATATAAAACGCAATCTTTTCTGTCTCATTGCCCACCTGTACCTTGAAATAAGGGTTTGGGTGGGATTCTTGAACCACACATGCACACCCCCACGCCCCCATTAGCAGAATTAGTGTTATACATTCTTACCTGTACAGTGCAAGTGCTGTGAAAGCCTGCAGCGTGCACCACTGGTGCAGCTGTGGGGTTGGGGTTTTTCCACAGTCATTTAAACCAGCCAGAAAGCCTTTGCTGAAATAATTGTATGAGGAACCTCCGCTGTCCCAGGACACAGCCGGCTGTTTGCTCCCCAGCCCCAGCAGGCCATCTTGAGCCCTACCTGCCCCTATCAAACCTCCTTGTAAGTGCTTCCCCTTACCTGTTTCCCACAAGCCCCAAGGCCCAAAATGGCCTCCGCGCTGAAGTCAATGCACGCAGACACAAGCAGCAGGCTTGGCTCTGGATTATACTCTCCTGCATCAACCTGCAAAACCTTGAGTGGCAGATGCGGGAAGTGCACCTCTGGGTGGGGGGCCCTGCAGCTCCCCCTACCTAGGCGATGTGGTACAGGTCCTGGGCTACTCGCTCCAGACGGTCCTTGTACTCCAGGTGGGCATACAGGGAGGTGTTGACCCCCCGGAAGCCGTGCATGGCCCCCCACCAGCAGGCCGCAATGGCGGCGGTGGAGTCGCTGTCGCCCCCATGGAAGAAGGCCCGGTGAGCCAGCTCTTCCCACGAGTCCCCTGCACCCAGCAGCGCGTCGTAAGCGATCATGGGGGCGTCGTGCCCGCTGCTGCCCGCCCAGCCGCTGTAGCTGAGGGAGGTGTAGAACGAGTCTCTCTCTTCCACGCCGTACCTGGGCGGGAAGGTGGGCGGCGAGGCCCCTTCTGATATGCCTCTCACTGCCAGGTATTTTTCCCACTGCTCTTTGAAGTAGTGCCTGCAAAACAAGAGGACGAGACAGAGGGGCTGTGAGAGATGTCCCGCAGCAGAAGCATAGGCCCGAGCTCCCCACAGGCGCTGCGGGCGCCAGCTGAAAGCGTGCTGTGTCAAGGGTCCCGGAGCGATGGCCTGGCAACGTGACAGGCGTCCGCCCTTCGTCAAACCAGGGACATGACTTACAGTAAGAGGCACGAGGACATGTTTCAGTGAGTTTGATTTCCCCTCCCTCCAGCCACATGGGAGAAGGCAGCCCAGCACCTGCTGCTATCGCGCTGCTCAGGATTCAAAGGCGCAGAGCAAGAACTGAGTCATCCTCCCAAACGCAGAGAACCTCTACCCCTGCCTCTGTGTGCCCCCGCGCAGGGCCACGCCGAATCTGCAGCCCGATTTGGTTATAACTTTCAAACTGAGCTCAGCCCTAAGCCTGGTGCTGTTCCCCAGCCTTGCTTCCCAGCTTTCATCAGATCAGGGCAGCTTGAGATGACAAGTCTAGCTACCTCATACTGGATCCAGAAAATGTCACAACTACAGTACCCCAAACAAAATCTGACTTTTTTTTAAGTTAGAGGTATTTTTCCCCGGGGGACTTCAGCGACTTTCTGAATAGATTCGATCCCAGCCATGTGCTGCCCTAGGAATTTACCATAATGTGATTACTGAAGCTGAAGCATAAGCAGTGCTCGCCCTCTCGTACGTGAGGATTATCTTAATTTTAACAAACCCCAGTGCTGCTCACCATTGCCCCATGTTCTCCTCCACAAAGAAGCCAGATTTCTGCACGTAGGCTTTCGCCTTTGGCAGCACATCCAGCAGTCCCTTCCCCCAGGCTGGAGGGGGCACACCATTCACCGCATAAGCCGTGAAGAGGGCCGAAGCCAGGGACCCCAGGTAGGCCGTGGGGTGGTGGTGGGTCATTCGTCCGCTCTCGATGCTGACTTGCACCAGGGTACCCAACTCAGCAGGGCGGTGGAAACGCAGGCCGATGCACATGGAGCGCATGGCGGCCCCACAGCCTCCTCCCTTGGGGTTGAACGGGATTCTCCAGCCACCCGGCTGCCCTGGACGCAGCTTCAGCGCACTCTCCATACATGTGGTACCTGGACAGGAGCAGCAGGGCCCGACAGAAAGAAAGGGAAGAACAGAAAGAGAAATAAATGTGCATCTTTAGGCAACAGCGGTATGCAGCTCGGGAATGGAGGGAACACAGGCGAGGAGGCAGGAAAGGAAGCATCACATGCTCTGAGGGATTTGGGCCTCTGCTCACGTACATGTCCTGCATTACATTGCCAGTGCCCCTGCCTAGTCCCAATAATATCAGGCCTGATAATTCCTGTTAGTGAAAACAATGTAAAAAGTCATGGGGAATAAAAAACAATTCAGTTGCTCATTTATGTATTTTACAATCTTTGTATTTACATTTCATGCTATCTATGTAGTAACTCATCTATCAAACTTATATACTATATATATTAGGTATACGATGTACCCATCTATGTAGGCAGACGTATATAAAGGAGGGTTGGAGGGCCATCAGATCACATCAATCCCTGATCCAAGGCACCCCCCCAGGTCTGTCTGTGTTTTTCCCTGACAGTTGTTTAGCCTCTTTACAGGACCCGTTAATGACAGCGATCCCATACGCTCTCCAGGAATCTTCCCCATTGCTACGCTGACCCAAATGTTCTCCAGATCTCCCTTGCTACAGTTTGTATGTCAGAAAGCGATGGATGCACTGTATCTCCCTCACCATGGCACAACACAGTCTGAGTAACGGGCTTCACTGTACTCGCTCTTCACCGAGCTGAAGAACAACTGCACGAGGTCAGCCCAAGGGTTTGTGCAGCCCACTCAGCTTGTCTCCTAACAGACACTAAGGGAACCAGAGAAAGACTATAAAAAAAAAAAAAAAAGGATGCAAGTACAATGTTTCCCCTGCAGATCCAGCCGGCTTCCTGCAGAGGGGCACAGACTGCCTGCCTCAGAAAGTGGATCCCAAATGCCGTTTTCAGTAACCCCCAGCGGAGGCAGCCATCAGGGACGGGTAGCCTTGGCTTGAACCCACACATGCCCTCAGGCTCCTGTAACACCCCTTGGCCACCGGAGCCATGACTTTGTTATGCAAAGCATTTCCTTTGTTTTAAACCACCATTCGACAATTTCCCTAAATTCTCCCCCAATAACAACTTTTCAAGCTCCACGCTGTTCAGGGCTGTATATACACCTCATCCCTCTTCCTCAGTTCTCTCCTGCTCCGACAAGCCAATCTGGCCTCTCTTCTGGTGGGAAGCCACACCATAACTCCTCCTTGCCCCACCTCCACCCCTTTCATAGTCCTGCTATTGACTCTGAAGAAATGCCTCTGCCTCTTCCCATGCTGCTTCTTCAGAAACTCACTTGTTAGGCCAGCACATTCATAGCATAATGCCATCTGCACAAACACATCCAAATTTCAGAGCCCTGCCAGCTTCCCCAGCCAAGACCTTGAAACGAGTTCTGAGAGCTAAGCCCAAACACTGAAATGCCAGGAAGAGGAAGCAGGTTTGAAACATTATATTCCCTTTGATTCTCTTCTACCTTGCCATCTTGTCCTAGCCTTCCCTTCTGGCCAAATCTTAAATACTTCTCTTCCCACAGAAATGCAAATCGAGGGCAGGTTTCAAGCAGCTTCATCTAAGTTTTAATGTGCTGGACAACGGCAACAGTGGACTCAAAAGACTAGCCACCTAACCACCACGTGCCTAGCCCTCTCTCACACACGCAGGGCAACAGCAGCAGCATCCAAAATTAGTCCTCTGCTCCTACATGCTGCTGCTGAACCAAGAAGGTAGCTGAGCAACTTGCAGGTGCTTTGTTTCTTTGAAAGTCAAGCTAAGAACAGCATAGCGCAGAAGCAGCCTGGTCCAGGGACTTCATGTAACTCTACTACTCATCTGCCTTTGGTGCGGTTCAGCGACCATGGTCTGGGGGATTCCTGATGGCAGTAGGGACTGCACCAAGCACCGTGCAGCGCTGCGCACTTCCGCACTTCCGCGCAGATGCTTGGCAGTGGGACCTGGTACATGGCACCATGTTTTACCTGCAAACAGCATTTACAGCACCTTCAAAACCAAAACACCTCCACAGAATCATAGAATGGTCTGGGTTGGAAGGGACCCCAAGGATCATGGAGTTCCAACCCCCCTGCCACAGGCAGGGCCACCAACCTCCAGGCCTGGATCTACACAAGGTTGCCCACGGCCCCATCCAACCTGGCCTTGAACACCTCCAGGGACAGGGCATCCACCACCTCTCTGGGCAGCCTGTTCCAGCACCTCACCACTCTCTCTGTAAAAAACTTCCCCCCACTATCTAATCTAAACCTTCCTTCCTTTAGCTTTAATCCATTCCCCCTTTGTCCTACCCTTTTACAAAGTTGATTCCATGTCCAGGCACAGCTTTCTGGGCAAGTGCTAAAAATAAATAACGGCTGGCTGCTGTCAGGAACAAGGTCCTGTGGATCCCTTTATAGTTCTTGTCCAAGTGACTCCAGCGCATTTCTTTTCCTGACAGTGCTGTTAAGTTACAGGCTTACTAGCTCAGCGCAGGATTCAGCCCTCTGCGTGGCACGAGCAGGCAGAGCAGCCCCCCATGAATGGCTGTCTCAAACCGAAAAAGCAGCTCTGCCCTGTGGCTGCCAGGATATTGCCCAGCAAGCCTGACAACTGAAAGCAGCTCTGCGAATGGAAACAGCCAATGCAAGACTCCCCCATAGGAAAAGACGGGTGGCGGATGAGCGCAGCGTCGGGGCACTTCAGCTCCTGTGAATTCCCCACAGCGTGACCCGCGGCGTCACTCGCCTCACCCATCCTGTCAGGCCGGCACACCGGCCTCTCGTGCGGCGCCTCCGTCACATCCTTCCTAGCAGTTGAGGCCTGCTGGTTTTGGCAGTGCTACACAGCCAGCCAACCTCTGTACGAGTCCAGATGCTCCTGCCACATCCTTCTTCCCGGTGACTAACGGAGTGAAAACTGCAGGGCTGTGTTTCCCTGGGGGAAGATGCACCAGGCAAAGCGTTTGGCGTGAGTAGCACGGGGTTCTGCCGGGGCTGATCGCCACGGACCTGTACCTGAACTGCCAGCGAGCCTCTCTCAAAGTGGGAACCTGCTCAGACCTCCAAATCTGCTTTTCATGCAGATTCAGTGCTGGCCAATATGTATCAAAATCATTATTAAGAGGGACATCAGCATAATTTCCAACCAACAGAAAACTGAGGCTTTTTTTTTTCAAAATCTTAACTACATTAGGCATTGCACTTATGGCCTGTGATGGGAGATTAGGAAGAACCTGTCAAACAAAGGCACATCTGTAAAAAGCTGTGCTGACTACCCTATTCGCATATTCCTGGTAAAAGAGACCTTCTGCCAGGAAGAGAAGGGGAAGGGAGGTGAGCAAAGGGACTAGGGTAGCTTAAAATGAAAATCTGCATAACCAAAGCAAAACGAACTCTGATCTTGCTGGAACTGTGAGAAAGACCTTTCTTCAGAACATGACTGAACAGGTTGAGAGCGGGCAACCCAGTCCTTGATCAAAAGTGAGATTGTTCTTGCACTAACTGTAGTCAAAAGAAAACGAGGAAGATAACAAGGCTTTAGCTGTAAGGAAAGAGTGGTTATTCTGCAATAATTTTTAATTGCAGCTTTAAAGCCATGCATATTACTATAGGAGATAAGTACTGATAGCCTGGGAATGAAAAAAAAAATGTGTAAAACAAGCCAGTACACAACAGATAAGACTCTTGTGATTTGTAAGTATCACAAGCTTTATCCTTGTGCTTTTAAACAGTTAAAATACTAACACATTTGAAAGCTGATTTAGAAAGACTAATCTGAAATCATGTTGCCAGTTTGTTAGGGTTTTTTTATAAACAGGCTTTAAAAAAGAATAAAGAAGGCTGTAGGAGTTTTCGAATCAGGAAATTCTGTTTTGGAAACCCACCTGATCCTGGTTTTGGGACCCTTCGTACTTACACTAAGAAACTAAAAGTAACCTGAGGAGAGTAGAGGGCTAAGGAAAGAAGGAATACAAGCAATAAGCAGTGTGTGAAGAAAGACAACCTGAGAAAGCCTCAAGTACAACTGGGCACTGCTTCTGGAATAGGCTTCCATTCCATATTTAGACTCTTCAGGAGCAGAGACAGTAACACTAGTTTGGGATCCGTCAGTACACACATAAAAGGTAAGTTAAAACAACAACATAGCCATAAGTAATTCCACAGGGAGAGAACTTGGACTGAAAGGCAGAGTTCTGAAGCAGAAGGTTTCCTGGGGAGCTGTGGAGGCAGACACAGCTGTGCCAGGAATAAAAGAAACACGGCCACGCTAGTGTCACTTAACTCACCGGCTTCGTCACCTGTGACCAACAGTGAAGTGGGGGCTGCGGCACGTCACAAGCAGCAGTAATGGACGTAGGGACCAACCTGCCATTGAGTCAAGGCAGGGAGTTCTCTCTTGGGGCTGCATACTTGAGAGACCCTGCCGTGGCCGCCTGGTGACTCAGAGCGCTGTGGGAATCCCTTTGTTGGTGCGGGTTTTGGTTTTCAGGTCTGGCCTGCCTTGCGTGGGCGAGCAATGTGACTTTCCCCCGCCGCCCGCGGGGAGGGGGAATCTCTTCTCTGCTGCGTGAAAAGTCGCAGCAGCAACTTTCCATTCTCCGCCCTGTGGGCTGCAGTTCCCCAGCGAGCACCGACTGTGGCCAGGCCAACCCCACCTTGGGTTCTGTTCTCAATTAAAACCCACTTGCTCTGGACTGCCAAAAGAAGTTACCGGCGCGCAGCTTCTACCACCGGGATGTATCAGTACGGTGTGGAGCCTCCGCACTGCAGGCAGCCGGCCAGGGCACGGGTTGGGTGTTCCCTTCGGAGGGGATTCGGCTGCTGAGTGTGATTTAAGGTCTCAAGAGTTGAGCACCTTTCCGGTGGCTGCAGGAGGAGCACTCCAGAACGCTGTCACAAGAACATTCCCAACAGACTTCAGTTTTTTTGCCACGTTACTTTCCCCACTTCCCCCAAAATTTTGGAAGGTTAAGCGTCTGTGGACCCACTAAAGAAGCTGCATTTCTTCAGCTGACCTTTCCCTGGCACTCAGATTAGTGTCTTTAGCAAATTTACTCTAAAATCCTTTACTTCCATATGGGAACTGATTAGGGGCATACTGCAGCTCAGTTATGCACAGAAGGACTGCAGCAGATGTGCTATTATCCTTAGCTATTAACTGCTAGCATTTAAATTTCAGGTTCTTCTCCTTTTCACCTCAGGTTTTAGTCACCAAGCTTAGATATCAGAAGCAAAAATAGCTTCCAGGTGCTGTCTGTCTCACTGCCAGCTGTGGTTAGCCCACCTTGGCAGACCGCATCAGCAGGGAGAACCACAAGATGCTCCTTTGTCAAAACAGCAGCGAGTCGCTGGGAAGTTTAACCTTCCGACTCCTGCTATCCTGGCAGCCATCGTTACCCCTTCCTGAATAGTGTATTAATTAGGCTGCTCCAACAACTGACACTACCTGTGTTCAAGAGGTAGTGTCAGTTGCTGGAGCAGCAGTTTGGTTCTTTACACGAAGGTGGGAGGAGACTGTGGAAAGGCAAGCAGCATGAACTCCTGCTTGGGTCTGCAACCTGGACTACCTTGGAAATGTGCAGGATTTGAGTGTTTCCTGGATATTCCACACCACCTGCATGAGTCAAATTAGAAGCCCACTGCAGTAACTCTGATCTAAGTTTACTTCAAGCATCCAAAAGAGGCTGGGCCATGAGAGCAGAGACAGATGGGGTCTTCAAGGAAGAGCTGGGTCAGCAGACTTGGGTTTACTAGGAACTACAGGAATACATTGCATATTATAGCTTGGGCAGCACCACCTGTCAAGGCACACTTCCCAAATACTGCCATGCACTGCCAGCCCCCCGCTGCCTGTGACCCAAACTCAGCACTGCTGTGCCCACGCAGAGAAAACAGACAGAATGGAAGTAGAGTTTCGAGAAGACAACCGTGGCCTGAATGTCCTGCCTGGCACAGGAAGCAGACATGTGGAGCTAGCCAAAAGTAAAACTTAATTATTCCAAGCAAGGATCTTTGTGCCTTTAAGCATATCTTATGTGTAATTTATTGCCTTTGTATTGAGAAGTTCTGTAATAATTCTCTGTTTCAATGTGTTGCTTTAACATAGCATCTCAGGGCCTGCATTACACACAGTTTAATTTGTAGTTTTCATCCACTGAGCGTAGGAAAAGACACATCCCTAGCATCCTACCTCTGAGTTCAAGGCCAGGCCTCAAGCACACCTGTAAGAATGTTTTGTAAATGTAGCCAAACCATTATCTTTTTCATCTAGTTCAGAGAAGCCCAAACTACTCCAGCTGGCCTTATTCTATTCTCTTCAGTTCATCCTGAAATGGGCAGTGTGAAAAACTTTTGCCTTTCCATGAAATACGATTAACGCTACAGCCAGCCAAAAGGAAAGCCAAGGGGAGAGTCAGCTCCAAGCAGCAGCAAAGGCAGGGACATTAGCAAGAGTACATCCCTGCCTGGACAGCATTACAGACAGGTTACCTGGAGCTCTGTCCTTCATGTCATTCATGCACTCCTTGTAGTTCTTTGCAATCAGGGAATAGAGATGCTCTAAATTTGGGTTTTTTCCGGCAGCTACCAGGGCTTCGGCTGTGGCCAAGTGCATCACTGTATCATCGCTGACTTTCCAACCTTTGATGCTGACGTTGCCGAGCCCCCCCATCTCCGCCAGCTCCTTGTGTATGGCTGGACCACTCGTCATGAACTCCCATTTCCCGTTGTAATAGCCCAGTGTGTCAGCAACTGCGCTCAGCACCATTGATGCCACGTACTTTTCCATCATCTCAGGACACAATTCTTTCCCCAGGACTGCTTTGACAAGGAAAACACTGGGGGGCGGGGGGAAGAGAGAGGGAGATTGAAAATAAAACCTTTCCAGGTTCAGTACGAGCCTCTACTTCTAAGCTCCAGCAGCAGGCCGGCTACCTGGCCTCCCACCTGCATCTCCCTCAGGGAAAATACTCCTTCAAAGCACCCCACAAGCCTCTGGCCGTGGGCAGCCACCAGTAAGCGAGTGTCAGCTCCCTCCTGGGCAGCCCAGCCCTGATGCTGCATGTCACACTGGAGCCCAAGCGCAAAAATGCAAGGGCAGGACTGTGGCACCGGGGACACGTTCACCATTTTCTGGGAGTGCACAAGCAAGGAGCTCAGGGCGGTGCCCAGCTTTTGCACTTTGGGGGTAGACTGAGGCCTAGCCGGTCGGTTTTAGCAGGGCCCAGCAGAGGGGATAAGCACAGGGCCCGGGCACTCCCTGCCCTCGCTCCGCCGACCGGCTACAACAGCGGGTCTCGCAGGGGCGGAGCTGGCCATCCCTGCCGGGGACTTTCAGCCATTCCCCCTCCGCCGCGGGGCCTGCTGCGCCTCACGGCGAGGCCCTTTCACTTGGGGGATACAGAGGCGGAGGAAGGACGACAAGGCCGGCCGAGGCCGCGATCCACTCCGCCGGGGGAGGAGGCTTCTTCCCGGCCCCAGTGGGTACTTACGCGGACAGCCCTGCGAACAGAGGCCGCCAGGATATGCAGCCCCTCGGGAGCAGCAGGCGGCTACCCAGAGACATTCGTAGCGGTGGGGCGATCCGTAGGCCTCGGCTACCTGAGCCGACTCTGCCAGGCCCTCCCCTTCTACGGCTTTCCGGGGCGGTGCGACAGACCGATCGCCGGCTGAGCACCTCCAGCCGCGGGGGCCCGGGGCGTCTCTCCGGCCGGAGCCGACAGGTCGCTCGGCGGGTTCCAGCTCTCCGCGCTTCGCCCCAGCCCGTTACCTGCTTGTCGCGGCGACGCTGCCCCCTGCGTGGGCGGAGGGCTTGTGCCCCGGGTCTCCGGGCGCCTGGGGCGCTGGGGAAGGAGGTCGGCGTTCCCCTTCCTGGTCAGGGCTGTCTCCTTTCCCGGCGCTCTCAGAGGCACAACACTCAGCTCGGAAATGAAGCTGCCGCGTGGAAACGCAGCCACCTCACAGAAATTAAATATTTCTCTTTTTTAAAAATGAAAACGAAAGGCTCTTGCAGCGTTTCCCCTGCTGCTTTTTCTATTGAAACTACTGGGCAGTTTCACGCCCTCCTCCTCCTCCGCCGGGAGCCTGGGCGCCTCCCGAGCGGGAGCCTGGCCCAGGATCTGTGCGCTGCCGGGAGGCCTTTGGAGGGCTTTCCCCGGCCGCTTTCAGCCTCGGTTTCTCTTCCATTCACTGCAGCCTGAGCGGGGCCGCCGCCAGCCTTTCCCCAAAGTTTTAGCCTGTGTGCCCGCCCTGTCCCTCATCGTGTTCGGGCAGCCCCCTCCCCAAAACCCCACGGTGACCCCAGCCTCCTCCACACCAGGGCTAGTCCTTGCCCAGTGGTGGTGCCTGCCCGTGCATCCCGTGGTGCTTGGTGATGCCGGTGCCTTGTTTTACCCTTCGTTTTCAATAATGGTGGTAGGTGGCTGGCTGAGAACATCTAGTGAATGGGCAGGGGAAGGGACCAGCAGGAGGAAGCGGGAGCAAAACACAGAGTTGAGCATGGCTCGGGCTGTGTTACGTGGGGGTCACCTGACGTGGCACACACCAGGTCTCCAGAGCCCTGGTTCACCCCAGAAGGTACCAGTGCTTCTTACACAAAGGGAAAAAAAAAATTCCCCCTCACACCCCGTGCCAATAAGAGAGAGCAGTGGTAGTTTTTGAGCTGCAGCCCGGGGGGATTTCAGGGCAATCATGAATGTAGCACTGGGTCAGAGCAGAGTCCCTGGGGAATTTGGGGTCAAGTGGGGGAGTGGTGTGGAGGAGGTGTGTGGGTGCTGGAGCCGGTCCCTGGGGGATTTCAGGTAGGTGAGAGCACAGGGCAGTGCAGGAGCTTCCACACTGGCAGCTGCAATGGTTCGGTAAGTAGTGCCCATTCACAGATCTGCTGCTCCTCTCTGCACCTCATTGCAAATCTGGAGTTTGACAATAGAGAAAATAGTAATAGAGAAGGAAGTGGGAAAAGAAGCTGCCGGTGTCTCTACACAGCCATCAGTGCCTGCTGACTGTTTCTGCTTCTCTTTGTTCTGAGTTATGCAGAACGGCTCTGAATTTGCTGAGGTTGGCACAGCACTGGAAAGCAAAGGAGGGGTTCTCTCCCCCAAGGTTTGGGTGGACAAGAGGGAAAACCCCTCCTGCTTTTGGCTGGCTGGCTGTGAGGAAGGGATTCTGATGTAGCCCTAAGGGCAGAGGAACAGAGAGGAAAGTTCCCCAAACAGTCAGGAAAACAGGAGAACACCTCTGCATCTGCACACAGTGTCTGCAACACTGAGTCCTTTGGATCTCGTCAGTGGTTCCTGAATTCTTTCAGCTTCCCAAAAAACAAAACCAAGACATGCATCAGAGTTCAGTGACATCTGAGATGTGTCACAGAAAAACGTGGAGGGCACCTCACTGGCAGATGGTGGATGATGAGCCAGCGATAGGATCCATCATCAGAGGCCTGCAAATAGCAGTGAGGGACACGCAGTTTTGGGGCTCAAATGTGTGCATTAATCCCAAAAGGATCTCCCTGTGCAAGTCCCATGGGATGCCCACAAGGTGGGTGTGGATAGTGTCCTCCATCAGACAGCATCTCCAGGTCCAAGATGGCACAGGGCAGTGTTTCTCTGACTCACTCCATGGCACAGGGAGAGTGGACACAACTGCTCCCCCTTGGCTAGGATAGGCTTCTGGTGCTGAGCCGTGCAAGGAGTTAAAGACTCGCTGTGTTGCACCTTTCTGGGGTTTTTGTTGTAATTTTTTAAATGAAAATTCAGGCTGTGGTGGACTAATCACCAGGATATGCCTTCTGGAAAGTACCACCTTGGAGCAGCTCGCTGATATGCCCCTGCACTGTGTTGGACACTGTGGTTAGCACTCACTTAGACTCAGAATTTTCCTTCGTATTCATCTGGAAAAAAAGGGTAATTTCTTTCTGACTAAAAAAAATATGCGCTTTTCTAGATGAGCCCAGGTTTGAGGGCTCCTATTCGGAGGGGCTGTGAAGGGTAGCATTGCAGCACTGGAGCTACATACTCATTTAGATCCTGTGGGACACTTCCTCAGAACTATTAAGAGACCTTCAGAGAGCTGGAAGAAGGTGAACGCTAAAGATACATGGTGCACCCTTCTTAAACAAGGCAGTGCCCCTGTTCTAGGCCCCATGGTTGTCCCCAAAACAGAACTGCAAGGAGACAACTGGAATCCTCATTTTGCAACTGTCCCATTCATCTTCTCTTTGTGCCCCAGGTTTGAAGGCGACTTTTCACAGGTCCCTCCGAGGCCCCCAACCGTGTTCAGTTTGGACCTGAGCCAACCTCTTAACAAACTCTCCTTCTTTTAATAGCACTTTTTTTCTCTGTAATGACAGCAGGCATTTTTTTGAGTGGGGAATATTTCTGGGCTTACCCTAATTCTCAGTCCCCAGGTGCGTGTCTGTCTTTGTCACTGGCCAGTAAATAATAATACACTAGAACAGGGGCATTCAAAGCAGGGGCAGCAAATGTCATGTGAGGCCTGCTGGGGGCCCGGCCGGCCCGCTGTGGGGAGCCTGGGCAGCAATTGCCGGTGAGGCAGCGGTGCATGACCCCGCATGCACGTGTGAGGGGAACTCTCGCCGTTGCAGGATGCTCAGGGCCTCTGCGCTCGCTCTGGCTGGATTTTTGCAGCAGGGGATGAGCACCCAGCAGCAGCAGGTTCTTTAGGCTCTGCGCTTCCTTCACCCTTGGCACGGGCAGGCGCTTCCTGCCTCGGCTTTTCCAGCTAGCCCTGGTGGGATGGTGAACCTCGCTTGTTGCCTGGCTTCCTGTGGGAATGAGGTGGGAGGCCCTCACCTCCCTCCCTCCATCCTATCCAGGGAAACACAGCTGAAAAAAGGCAGCAAAAGCCTTGGCTGCAAACACAGCCTGTGCCTGGGGCACAGCTGGGCACAGAGATGCTTTTGCCTGGACATGGGATCACACAGGGAACAGCAAGAGAGGTTTTGAAGGGCTTGGCAGAAGTGAGTTTTGGAGATAGCAGCAGTGGACGTGCCTCTGGGCAACTGACTTGGTTTTAGGGAATATTGGACTTTGGCCTCTTATTTAAGAAACTCGGTTTTGTTGCAGAAATAGCCACCTCTTTCTTTCCAGACTTGCCTCCTTCCACAGACTGTCCAAGACCGGGTCTGGGTGAAAGGGAGGGTCACCGCCCAGAGTGAAAGGGAACCAGTGGAAGATTGGTGTGATCTGTGCATTGGGGCACCTACTACTCTCCTCAGGATGCTTCCAAAAGCCCTCTTTAACACAGATTTAGAAAGAATTTTCTTTTAAAAAATAAAAATCAAAATAAACCAAAAAACAGCCCACCTAGTTTTAACTTCCAAACAACCGTAGTTCTGCAGGGTGGAAGTTAAGCAGGATAATCGTTTTACCACAGAGAGAGGCACTGCAATGACTACTTGGGGCAACCAATGTGGTTAGTGACACAAGGAATAACTCCCAGGTGAGCGTAGGGCTGTGGTCACGTCTTCCACGTCCCCATCTAGCAAAAGGAACTACAGATTCATCTTTACTGCCCCTCCGTTAGGTTTGTAGCTGGCACGTTGTTAGCTAATGGAAGCATGTGGAGATGGGGACCTCACCAGCAGAAGGCAAGTCCAGCTTTTGAGCTTGGGGGTGTCAGTGAAGCAATCCCACCCATCTTCCATGGACCTGGGGTTTGGCTCGAGCGGTGGACCTGAGGCTCCGGGGCTGGCGGGCCGGCTGCCCCTTGCTGTAAGTCAAGTGACAATTTCATTTTCGGTTGTGTGCCAGTGCTGGGACTGTGCTCCCCACCTGCAGGCTGACAGCACCTGTGGACCCGCCATGCTGTCCCTTCCGCCCCATTCTTTCCGTGAGCTGCTGGCAGTTGCAGCCGAGTGTATCGGAGGCACCACGTGAGCCCATCGGAGGTGTCGGGCTGAGGAGCAGAGTCTGCCTTACAGCCACAGGCTAAATTTGGAGGTTCTTGGCACTTGCCAATTAAAATAAGTCCTGTGGGATGTGGTGGGTTAAACGTGGCCGGCCACTTGGAGATGGAAAGCAAGGAGGTTTTATCATGCAAGGAGGTTTCATCATGCTGCGGAGGTTTTGAAACGTGACACTCTTCCTGCGTTGCAGAAGCAGCAATGTTTAAAGCATTAAATGTGCTTTCCATGTGGAGAGCAGGTTTCCCCTTTCCCTGTAAAAAGATACCCTCCAGGGAACACAATTGCAGGCTTTGCCCTGGAGAAGACGCGCTGGGTGCAAGGGGTGTGAAGAACAGCCACGGGAGAGGGAGTTCAGCTTCCAGGGACAGACAGCCCAGCGCGCCTCGCGGTCCCGGCTGCAGGCCTGACCAAGGCTCCTGCTATTGCAACAGCAGCAGATGCAGCCAAGCGCCTGTGGTTGGGTTTGCACAAGCAACAGTGCGTCCATCCACACAACAGCAGGGGTGAATTAACCTCTGGGCCCCTCCAAAAACTACTGCTCCTTCTCTTTCCTTCCAGCTTTCCCTCCTCCCAGCTGCATGCATCCACCTCCTGCTATGAAGGTCATTCTCCTGCAGCCCATTTGGCCCGCTATCCCCCCCAAAATAAGGTTAGGTGAAGGTGAGAGACAGTGCGTAAATATGGGTGGGAGAGGAACAAGGCTGGGGAGCAGGGTCTTCTCTTTCTTCTGCTAGCAAGTTGCAAGGACGATCAAGCTGCCTAAGGAAACCAGAGGCTGTATACAGGCATGAGAGCTAAACTTGTGTGAGGAAGAGGTTGAGGCACCAGCTGAGGTCTGGGGAAGCAGGCAGATGGGAATGGTGCTCAAAAATTCCCATTAGCTTATCGGGGAGCCCTTATAGCACCAGGACCTGCCAGGATGAAGGATGACTTTCCTCAGCTTGAATGACTTAAACTGAGACTAAGCAAAATCCTAGGTATGATAGGTTAGGAAAAGCCCTGTAGTGGCTTTGAGTTATTTGATTGGGTGGTTATTTTCCAGCACAGGGGGTTCTCTGATGCTGAGCTGTGACCTGAGCCTCCTCTCCTGCCTTTCTCTATTGGCTGTGCCTTCACCAGCTCCCTCTAAAACACTGCTGTTCTGGGGAATGACTGCTACTTTTGGCCATATACTGAAAGAACCGAGGGCATGAGAATTAGTGGAAAAGTGCTTAGAGACAGCAAAACACGACATTTGAAAAGTTACTTCTTCATTTCATTCTTCATTAATTGGATTTCAGAGAATTGGGAAGTGCTGATGTGACAGAAGAGGAACATATGAACAAGGCCACTGAATGCTCTGTTTTATCCATTGGTCTAACAAGCTTAAAAATATCTGCCTGCTTCCTTTCTGTACTTACGCACTTTGTGTGATGCAATTCAATGGTGACACTGCCTTGATGCATGGAGAAGTCCTCCTGGAAGGAGGAGCGGGGAGGTGTTGCAAGGACATCAACTTCTGGCCTAATCTCTTCTGGCTTCACTCCCCGCCCCATGTCCATGCTCAGACTAGTGATGGAACAATGTCTTTGAAGGAGGCCACCAAAGATATCGCTGTGCCGTGGTCAGTGCTCTGGTGTGTTCTCACTGTGGCCCTGGGCTGGCAGAAAGGACGGGCAAGCTCTTGATAGCGCTTCTTAGGCAAAGGATGCTGCTAACTGGGAAACCTCTTGCTCTTCAAACAGGTAGCATTTGAGGTCTGGGAGGGGGTTGGTCTGTCACTCTTCTGCCAGGTATGTGACTGCACAAAACCGCAGGACAGTGCATGAGGATCTGGTTTGGGGAAAAAAAAGCCAAACATCTTTGCGTGGCAATACTACGTCGGGCCGTGTGTTGTCAGAAGTCACTTGGAAGTTAAGAAAACCACAGCTCTGGAGACAGAGGGAGGGAATAAGGATGGTGCCCCTCTTGTAGGTCCAGTGTTGCTGCAGTCCATACCCCTAGTAGCAGGGGCTCTGCACCGCCTCTGGGCAGTCACTTCTGCTTGGAGCAGAGGAGAAAATAACGCCCATGGGTTTGTTCTGTGTTAGAAGGCTCTCGCCCTGTTCCACCCCAAACCTTCAGCAGCGAGAGCGCAGGATGGCTTCTTGTTTGACACGAATGTGACAAGAACATGAGCTCAGGGGTCTGGCTTTGTGTCAGAGCAGGCATTTGCTAGGTGTGGGAAATGCGCTGGTCTCCGGTCTGTCGAAGCAGCCGTCGTGCTGGAGTAGCTGGGGGGCTGTAAGAGGCAGAGAAGCGTGAGATCCTTCTGCATGCTGTTCAGTCATCTGCCTGCACTGGGACCGGTGCTTGGGAAGTGAAATGTTGCTTATCCCACCCTCGGTCTCCAGAGCCTTCTCCTTTTTTCCACTGACTATCCCTGACATGCCAGCCGCTTTGATGTAACCTAGCCACGCGTGGCTTAAGTTGTCTTGGCTGCGACAGTGACACCTGCGAGGCCATACTTGGACTGACACAAATGTCTCCAGCCCTAAAGGAGGCTTGTAGAGGAACCCATTAGGTGCCTTGCTGCCGTGGCCAGGAGGAAGCAAACCAGAGGAAATTGATTGTGCTCCTGCTTGTAAAGGAGGCGGTTGTATGTGTGGGCGGTGGTAGGGAATACTGAGGGGCAATATAATCCCCAAGTTCAGGAACTGGAATGTGAAAACACATTGCAGTGGTAAGAATTTCTGCCAGCAGAGAGGAGCATATCAAAGGTCGTTGTCATCATTAAGAAACCAAGGCTGGAAGGGTACGTGAGCTGGAATCTCTGAGCAGCCAGCTAGCCTGGCTTCAGTAAATGCGGAATGAGATCAAGTGCAAAATGAATTTACCGAGGCTATCTCATGCCAGGCTATCATAGTAAGTTTATTTTGATAAGATAATTGACTAGGTAGAGAGAGAAGTTCAGAAAGGCAGTCCTTACAGCGCTACAGGCAAAGCCATTAAGCTGGAGAAAAAGGGGATTAATGTGAGCGCTGCAAGGATTTACCTAAAGAAAAAAGATGGCAGGAGGTTGTGCCTCAAGGGGAGCAAGCAGGGTGGAAAGGGGTTATTAACGATGCTCCTCTAAAGGGTGATCTTGTTTACCCAGCAGGAAAACAAGCTCTAATCAGATTTGGTCAGATCCGAAGGGCTAGTCACTGTGGAGATTGTTCAGGCTACAGCACATGAAGAGCTGGTGGCACGGAGGGCTGCACTAGGGGAAGCAGCACCAAGTGCAAGGCATGTGCAAAGAGAGGGTGTAAGATGCTTTGCTCCCAGCTCATCCCCTGCCATTCAGAAATTACAGAGGAGCAAGAGATTTGACTGACTGATGATGAATTCTCACTGCAGCGTAGTGAAGAAAAAGAAGGAGGTGACCATAGATGAGGTCTTCCCAGCTGGTTTAAAGGCACCTTTGGGTAGTTATGGAGCTGCAGGGCCCCTGCAATGGGCATGCAGGGTAGCTCTGAGCAGCTCTGACAGGCTGCAGAGGACAGGGTGGAGACGGTTCTGCTGGGGAGGGAGTCTGCTGTGCAGGGAGAAACCAAAACAGCATGGCCAGTGCCCAGCGGTGTGCAGGGGCACAGCTGCAGTTCCCCACCAGCTTACTGCAAAGCCACACTTACCAGTGTAATGTGGCACTTTACCCTGAGGTAGGAATAGGGACGGGGCTGGGTGCTTGGGAAGGCTCTTCCAGAGCTGTTTGCATCAGGCTTATTTCCAAAGGTGAGCTGAGGTTTACTGGCAGTGCTTGCAACCTTCTGAAGGTCCTCACCAGGTGCAGGCTTCTTCGGAAGGTTGGGAACTTCTGAAAACCAGGGCTCAGCTCTGGAATGCCAGAGAGGGAACCTGTGTGCATATGGACACGGGCAGCTCACCTGCTGAACAGGCCAAACACAGCCCCTGTGCCATGGGATCACTTTATCCCCTCTCGTGGCTTTTCCTGAGCAAGTTCAGACCTTGGACCTCCCCTCGGTCTTCTCCCTTGTCCAGTGCCCTAAGTGGAAGACGAGATACATTGGCAGAGGAGTTGAATTCAACAGACAGGCTCACCTGAGCCCCACAGTAGCCGATGGTGCCTCTGAAGGAAGGCACAACCGAGTAAAAAGTACCTGTGCCCCAGAGGTCCAAGAGTTTCCATCAAAAAAGTGTGATACCCATGTAAAGGGGGAAGTCCCAGGGCTCGCACTTACAGAAAATCACTCTTTTTTAGGTTCGAAGGGAAAAGAAACAAACCAAAGCTGGACATCACATTTAGGTTTGAGGTTCCAACGTTTTCAGGTTTGGTTCTTGTTTTAGGCTTTAGGGGGCTTTTGCTTTTGTTTGTTTTCTCCTGAACTCCCCCTTCCACCTTCAAATGTCAACCTGGCAGGTTTCTGGAATTGAGTCCTTTTGAGCTTTGCTTCCTGAAAGCCCTGAATTTGCACTTCCCGTGTTGCCATCTGATTCGTGTGCGCGCTGGAGAGAGCTGTGCCTGCGGATGCATCAGCAGGGGCAGGCACAGAGCTGTCTCTAAATAAGCAAATCTGCCAAAATAAAATTTTAAAAATTTTTTAAAAATCACATTTGGCAAGAAAACCACCCCAAGGGGAGTGGCCGGTCTGCAGGTTGCCAGCACAGCCTTGCGCAGATGGAGATTTTGGAGGCTTTCTGTACTGATCTCTCTACTGAGCACATGCAAAGTGAAACCAGCCAGTGCTTTTTAACACATGTATAGGCATATTCTTTCACAGGGGCAGAAAAAGCAGGGGCCCTGACAACGCTCTTCTGACCATTTAATTTCTTAATTAAATGCAGAAACAAGCCAGAGCCTGGTAAAGGTACACAGGCACAACCTCAGCAGAAGGCAAAAAAACCTTCTTACTTTCTTACTATTAGTCTTAGAAATATTGAAATAGGTGCTTCTTTTCTTTTCCTTCCTTTTTTTTTTTATTTTTCTTTTAATGGATTTTTTTAAATGACCAGTCGAAACCATATCTGGTCTATAAAATTTCTTCCCAGCAGAGCTAATGCCTTTGAAATGAAGCCTAACCACAACCAAAGCAGAGGATAACAGTGCCTAGCAGCGCTGATTGCAGGTAGTGCTTTCAGCTTGGCTTTTAACAGAGGGTATAATTCTGCTCTTCAGGCGTGACTCCTGTTGAAATCAGTGTTGCGTTCTATATCCAAACCTGTGTCAGAGTGGTATTCACGCTTGCAAACCCCGTGCTTGTCCATATGGAGGGATTGCAGGTAGGAAGCTGGGCTGCGAGGTAGCAGCTTGCTTAAGAATTCTCATTAACTCCTCATTTGCATGCTCGTAGTGGGCACGGGGTGTGATTTACCTTACTCTGCTCTCAAAGCCACATGAGGTCTGAGCACAATGGTTTGGGTGAGATTATGTGCAACAGCTGATTTCATGGCTGGATTTGGCTAACAGGGACCTGTTCCTTCTCTCTGCCCTCGTCCCACCACATCCTACTGCTGATGCTGGTTCTTGGGCTCGTCTGATATTGCAGTAAATTGATGCCACTCACAGAGACTGCCAAGAAAAGCAAGTTGGTTTTACGTGTTTTGTTTGCTGGGTTAGTGTGTTGAAACAGATTCCAAGGGGGCACTGAGGGATAAATGTTCTGGGGTGAGATTTGTCCCCCTCTCTGATCAACCACATGGAAGTAATTCCTGGAATTTTTACAGGCCTGCATCTTAGAAACCGTGCGAATCAACTGTGGATTACTAAAATCAAAACAATGCTCTGATGAGCAAAACACACTTACCATTTCTCAGCCTTTCCTCACATTGACAAAGTCCTGGAGCTGGCAGGGCAAATGCCCAGCAGCCCTCATGCAAAAGGCAGATCTGAAGAGCTGCTTCTCAAGCACTTCATACCTTGATGCATACAGTTTACACGCGCGTTTTCCTATATGCATGTCAGCATGCTGGCACGCATGCTTAAACCCTTTACTTGCTTACATCTGCATCATGCTAGTTTCTCACTGTCACTGTGGTTTTCTGATTAGGACAGCTTGAACTTTCGTAGACCTCTGCAAAACCTCTAGGACTGAAGTCCTCAGCCCCCTCCTCCATGTGGTCCGCTCCGAAGCTGACTCAGAGCCTGACGTGTTTTCTTTCCCCAGCAAACAAAAGGGCAGGCTCTGTTCCCCAGGTAACACAGAGCAACACTGTCCCATCTGGGTAGGAACCGGATTGAAAATCATCTTCCCCATGATGCAGTCACTTGTGCCAAATAGCAAAATGCCTGATTAGGCCAGCTTTCCAGGGACCCTGCTGTCCTCAGCTGCACTCTGGCACGGCTGACACCCGGAGCAGGAATCGCAGGTGCCCTGCCTGTCTCTGGCAGCCTGCCAAGGCAGAACAGGGCAGGGAGCATGCTGTAAATGTGCACACCATGAAGCAGCAGCAGCCCTCTGAGGTGTGGCAGGTCCCTTTTCAGTGCTTGGCATATAAGCTCTTCCGTGTAATAGCACCCAAAAGAAAAAAAAAAGGAAATAGACCCCAGCAGATATTATCCGGTGCTGCGTTTCAGCGGTGCCTCCTACCTTATCTCTCGCCCAGTGCAGCAGCCAGTGCTGCCGAACGTTCTGCCATGATGTCCCTGCTCTCTGTCCCAGGTCCACAGGCAGGGCAGTCAGGCCTGAGCTAGGCACAGCCATGCTCCCGCCGCAGAGCTGCCGTGCCCAGGCAGCTTACGCTGCTTGTCATCCCAGGAGCATTGCTCTCGGCCCCTTGTGAGCCAGCAGAAGCTTACAAAGCAACCAGCACAAATAGCAGATCTGCAGCACGGTATAGCCAGCAACAGAGCTTGAACTGCTCATGTGCTGACATAGCTGCTGCAGATATTAAACAAGAAAAAAAATCACTCCGTGTCTTCTTCGCAGCCGGCTCCTGCCGAAGGCTGGGACTCCCTGCTTGCAGGGCTGGCACAGCCACTGCAGGCAGTGCAGCCTGCTTTGGTGGGGGGAATCAGCTTATCTGCTGCTCCGTCTTCACACACGGGGGTGGAAGCCGTGGGAGATCACCACCTTCTTGCGAGCAGATGGGCCACCTCGGCTGCAAGGGAAGAGCTCGCAGGAACTAGGCCGGGGGTGGTGGCGGCGTGTGGATGAGGGCGACTGTGCGTGCCAGTTTGCATGCTGTGGGGCAGGAACCCACCTGCTCTTTTCTGATAGGACCATGTGAGCGTGCCGGGCTTCTGCACAGTGGGGACACATGATGTGATGCCTCCCAATCACAGTGTACGGCGACCATGTGGGTCCCAGACACCAGTTTGTGATGAGTGTAACTGAAGAAGGCCCATCCAAGGCCATTGAGGCAGCTTTGTATTTGGCAAGGGCCCCTGGTGCTTTGAGCACTAAAAATCGAATATTCACACAGTAGTCAGGATGAAGTTACACTGGACAAACATTGTGGATGCATTTTGTGTGTACCTTACTTTGATTAATTTCCCACATTTCTCCTCCCCACTCCCTGTTTCTGAGTTCAGAGGGGGGGGGTGTCACTCCTGACTTACCAGGGCACAGCAGATGTACTTTCTAACACACCACATCACTGAAGCACGTTACCGGTCAGTGCAAGGCCAGGCCAGCACCAAGCAGCGCTGTATGCCCGGGGCGTTGCTGGACTCCAGTCCCAGCCAGGCACCATTCTTGCGATATTGTCCTGTCCCCAACACACTTCGATAGTGGTGACTCTCTGCCTTGGTCTTACAAGGGCAGATCTTGGTCCTTCAGATTACTGAGCTAAGGGATCTGTGGATTTGATGAGCTGAGTGATAATGGGCAACAGAATCTGTCGCTAGCTTGGGTGTAACCTGAGCACAAAGCCCTTAATCCTCCAAAGGCCCCGCCATGGCATATGAACCACTCTTGAAGGCAAGAGGACCACTGATCTCTGGAGCATGTGTCATGTGGGATGGGCTGCAGAACAACAATGTGCTGAGCCCAGCACGCTGTACAGGGGAAGGGCACAAATGCTGGCTCTGAGCCCACCCTCTGGGTTTAAAATGGCTTTTACAAGCCCAGTGTGGACTTCCTTTGGCCCAGGGTGGTGGAGGAGCACAGTGCCCAGCAAACACGTGCAACCTTTGCTGAACACAGGGAGGGGACTGAACCCAGTACGGGAACGCTTGCCCAAGGTTCCCTGAGCACCAGTGCCCAGGGGAGGCCAAACCCCTTGAAGTGCACCATCACCCAGCAGCATCTTTGGGTTACAGTAGTTGGGAGACCTCTCAGTGAAAGGTGTTAGGGCACAATAGGGACAGGGTCCCTCCCATGCTCTGGAGGGGCTGGTGCTCTCTGTCCTACCATGCTGAAAGTGGGTTGCACAAGTGAAACCTGCCCTTGTTTACTGAAAGTCCGCTTTTTCTGTAAACAAGACTATACTTGAGCTCTAATCTGTGCTGATGTGAAGTATTTAACTTCTTCAAATCTTGTCAGCTTTACAGTCTGAAGGTTGGGGATCGTGGGGGGAAAAAACAAGAACAAGAAATCTCTTGAGCTGTGGGGTTTCTGTTATTGTTATTTTCCTTTGAATGATGAAAGCAATTTTCTGTAACCTGAAACTGTTGGATTTTCCTTTTTCCCCACAAAGGTTTTTTTCTTTTGTTATTGACATTGTGTAGGAGTCTATTGACTTAACTTCTCAGGATGCTGGGAGATGCTGGGATCTCTTCAGTAGGGCTGCCTTCTGCCCTTCTCTTACAAGAGAGGTTGCCTGCTTCCACTGGCAAACAGATGTGTTATCATGGATTACTCCATATACCTCGTATTCCACATGCCAGTATTGGAGCCATCAAATGCTGACAGGACAAGAGGAAACAGCCTCAAGTTGCACCCAGGGGAGGTTTAGATTGGATATTAGGAAAAATGTCTTCATTGGCAGGATTGTCAATCACTGCAACAGGCTGCCCAGGGAGGTGGTTGACTCTCCATCCCTGGAGTTATTTAAAAGACACGTAGGTGTGGCACTTAGGGACCTGGTTTGGTAGTGTTAGGTTAATGGTTGGACTTGACCTCAAAGGTATTTTCCAAACAAAACAATTCTATGATTCTGTGAAAAACAAACCTTCCTAAAAATGTTGCTGTGCTTTGCAATAGGATCATTTCTCCAACAAAGATGTTTTTAGAGCACTTGCACAGTCATTTTGTTGGTGATGTACGTCTCTGGAAACACATCTTAGATACTTCCCATTCAACCTGAACATTCTTGTATTAAAAGATCAACACAGATGAGGATGTCAGTTCTCATTGTAGCCGAATAAAAGGGGTCCCTGTAGGAGGGAAAGTGGTTATGAATCCTCACCAAAGAGTAGGTGCGATGTTTTGGTTTTCAGTATTTATCACAGTTCTGCCCTTTCTGATGCTTCTCTGAGCTGTCGACTGAAAAACTGAGGGAGGTTGGTTTTTTGGTTTGTTTTTGCCAATCCCTAAATGTTCAAAATAATAATGCTGTTTGTGCTGGAAAGGCGTTTCTGCAGCGGTGGTTCTTCCATTCAGATAAAGTTGGTGATGTCAGGAGAAATCCAGCAGAAATGTATTCGAGCCGCGTTCCCTTGCAGTGCGAAGAATTCCTACTGCAAATGCTGATTAGTGAAATTAATTTCCTCTGCATAGCACAGACGCTGCAAAATTTCACTTGCCTTTTCTGCTTTTTGCCTTATGGTTTTGTTTGAAAGCAAAGGAAAAATGTGGGGGGGTGTGATGGTCTCACATCTTCCTCTTTTTCGCAGTAATTGTTTTTAGCAGAACTTAAAGGCCCTTTCTTATTAAATCCAAGCTTCCCTTTTCAAGCTCCAGTGCTGCTTCTACCCATTTAAACCTGTTTCTGGAGCACATATAGGTGAAATGCTGAAAGCCTATTGAAGTGAACAAGAAAGCTTATTCCTGTGGGGATTTCTCCGTGAATTAGTGGGCTTATAATACCCGCCACAGTGCTCATATAAAAGAGCCTCTTCTGAACTGTGACTTCAGTATGTATGAGTCCTTCAACTTTGTTAGCATCCGAAGGACACATAATACCTCTTTCCTTGAAGAGATGGCTTCCAGGAATCAAGGACAGGGAAGCTTTATGTGATGGAAAAAATTATGACTTCTGCCTCTGATCAAAGGAGAACAAAGCACTGGGCCCCCACTCTCTCTCTTAGGGCAGTGTTCCTTGCAATCAGCGAGCTTTCTGAAGGAGAAGATGCCAAGAGCCACAATACCTAGAAAAAGAGAAGGAGCTCTTACCAAGAATAGCATCCGTGAGACCTGCTCTCTATCTAAAGCCTGGGCAGCCTTAACGAAGTGATTAGACTGGCAGCTGGTGAGCTCAGTCACTTTCCCTGGGACCGCTTGCCAGAGAGCAGGGTTAAACCCTGAGCAAGAAATGCAGATGTGGATGTGACAGGCTGGAGTTTCTGTCTAGTCGTAATATGCTAATGGAAGAATATTTTAAAAAAACCCAAGCTCAAATTTAAAATGAAAGTGAGATGGTAAGCAGTACAGCTATAACAGGGGTGCCAGAAAATATAGTGATGCAAGATACATGATTAGACTGGAAGCAGAAAGTGGATGGGCCCATATGACGTGCAGAGACATGTGGTCCCTGTTTGCCTAAAACGCTGCTCAGCCATATGGGGGACATGCAGGGAGGGGAGGACGGATTGGTGGCCTGAGAGCTGGGACTGTGACTTGGGGAAACAATAGATGAATGACTGTAGCCGTGATACCTTTTTTTTCTTCTCTGAGTGCCATGAAAACACTTCTATGTAAACACATGGCCATAGTGTCATCTGTGTTTGCAAACTGTGCTGGTGGTCCTGCTAGAAACTGCATGGGCAGAGTACAAACATGCAGGATTTAAATCTGAATCACTGAACGCATGCGCTAGAAACCCCACGACGGAGAGCCACCGAGTCCCAGTCTGACTCAATGGCAGGCTCCGCTCCGCCATTTCATGCGCAGTAACCTCTTTCTCTACAGAAGAGTTCTTGTTCTGCCATTGGATTTCTCTATAGGATACCACCTGGTTAGGTATGTCAAAATAAACCTCTGGTTTGTATTATGATCCAATAAGCCCAATTCACTTTTACATCAGTACATCTCTTCCACCTAATCCATGGCAACTATGCTGAAGGAGGACTGGAGGGAGCGACATGGTGGCGAATCGCTTCTGATAAGAGGGATGCATTTGTTTTACATCAAAGTAATTTAAACCACCAAGCCAGAAATCCATGTTTAAATAAATTATTTGAATCTCATTTTGCATTTGCACTTTGGGTTTTTTTTTTTCCTTGAGGAAAATCATGTTTTCACTGGTGCATAACCCTCTTGCTGTGATTATTGCAGGTAAATATAACCCTTTACACTATACCAGGGCTTGTTTCATTTTACAGGAGGGTGTGAAATATCTGTACAGATCTACACCACTTAGCCTACGTTTACTTCCTCGGGTTGCTATTTACTAAGCTGTTTGTTTTTCTGCTTAGGATTTCCTTCAGACTGGTCTTTGTTTGGCTGCTCACGTTTATGATGGCTCTGCCTTTCCAGGTTTCAGAGAAAGGACTACCTCTCCCTGCCCTGTACGGAGCCTGGATGAGGAGGACGCAGGGCTGGGAAGGCAAGGTCTCCTTCCGCCTCTCCTGCCAGGGATGATGGATACTCTGGGGGTCCCTCTGGTCTCGGGCACACATCCAGAGGCTGCTCCCTGTGGGGTGCTCAGCCGTGACGGCCAACACATGCAGCTTAAGCGGACTTTCCTAAATTTGCATCCTGTAAGTGAGCTCGATGGATTACATCCAGCTGGGCTTGAAGTGATGGGGTGGGGTTTTTTTAATTTCAGATACAATTTTCTAGGATTATTCCCACAGCACCATCATGTCTTTAACTTAGTTGCATATTGAACTCCAACTCGAGAAGCTCCACTGGTGCCGGTGCTGCCCGACACTTAACGCTTGGTGGACGCTGGCCGCAAGCAGGGACCTTTTCTGCCCCCACTGCCCAAATCCCCCCCTGCCCCCTTGCTGGAGGCACATCCAAACCAGCACTGAGGGACGAAGGCGTCACCCGCGGCCTGTCCTTGGTCGGCAGGGGCGGAGGTGGTGGGCGCTGCAGCCTCACAGATGCCACGCGAGGAAGCCGTGGGCGGGCGTGAGGTGATTTATGAAGCTGAGCGCCCGCCCGCCCACCGGCCTTCCTCCCGCGCCCCGGCGGGGAGTGAGCGTCTCAGCAGCCCCGCAATCGGAACTGGACACCCATGGCTCGGCACTGAGCCCCCTGCCTCCTCCCTGCCTCAGGGGGTGGCCTCAGGGCCGCTTGCCCCGGGAAGCCACAGGTACCACCCGAGGGGGAGAGAGGGAAGCGAAGCGGGGCGGGCCCGTGTTTTTCTCAGGCAGCAGCAACCAGGAAGGAGAGGGGTTCGGTAGCGGGTGCCGTGGCTCCACAGGCGCTGTTCCCCTAACCGTGTCCCCCTCGCCTCCCAGCCCAGGAGCTACAGGAAGATGACGTGCCTGCCCGTTGCCCCACCAGCGCTGGCACTCAGGAGGTGGCTGAAGTTTGGGCTCATCGTGCTGCTCTGCCTTAGTTTAGGTAAGCAGGAGCGGCCAGTGTGGGGCTGCGGGAGGGCTGTCTTCTGCCAGGGCTGGGGCTGGGCTGGGCTTTGGGGTGGCTGGCTTGCTAACCGCGGTGGCTCTCAGCTCTCCTGGATGGTCATGCCGGACTGCTGGCTCCCAGAGGGGCACTGGTGGTGACCCATCCCAGCTGAGGTGAAAGGAAGGAGGGCTGTTTTGGGGTGGTGGACTTTCACAAGGAGCACATGGCGTGTCCCCGCGGGCTTTGGCTTTGGTGGTGGGGCAGGTTCTGCAGTTCTTTGGATGGCTAAAAGTGAGGGTAACACAGGGCAGGGTGGTGGGTTGGAGGGCTCCCCACCTCCTGGGCAGCGCAGTGTGCACAGCGAGTGCTTTCTCCAGCAATGCGAGTCCCTGTCAGAGAACTGCAAGGGCTGTCCCTCCCACCTCCCTGAGAGGACCTGCTGCAAAGCTCGCTGAAGTACACAGGTGCCTCCTGACCTCAAGAGGCTTGGGATGAGTCTTCTCAGAGGTGTGAAATGTTAACCTTGAAACCACACAAAACTCACTTCTCAGCTGGGATTCATTGTGGATGCAAAATAGGTTGCGCTTACTGTCTGTTTTAGTGCTTCATTGCAAATGATGCTCTGGAGCAGACCTGGGCTGAACTGAGGCTTTGATTTAAAACCTAGCGATACCTCATTATGAGGTTTTTCATGCCAGTGATGTAAAACCGGGAGATATTTGATGCTGAGTTTCATTTTGAGTTTCAGTCTCAGAATCTTACAACAAAACTCTGAGATTCTGGCAGAGATTGAATTGCAGAGCTCGCTTGTAAAGAAAGCAACCACGCTCGTGAGATGTCTGCTCTCCTGCCTTCCCCTGAGCTCCTTCCCCTACCTCTGCACTTGTGAAGCACATGTCAAGCATGGATCTACTTTGCTCACACTGCAGTGGGCAAACAATCCACCATGTGCAGAGCTTTCTCTGTATGGTAAAAGCTTGTGGTATGTTGTTAATGTGATTATGAGCATGTGGTAATCAGTTGGTCATGGAGTTTCTCGAGAAAGGCTGCTGATTCCAAGACCAAAGATGGGCAACACTTGGATATACAATCTGATGGATGCTGCTATCCACTACTAGAAACAGGAGGTTGATAATAGAAAACCAGGCATTCCTGCCGCTGTACCAGTTTCTGTATGGCTTGCTGAGGGAGTGGGAGCTTATCCTCCTTCCCACCTCTCCATCTCTTTCTTTAGGCCCCTGCTCATAACTTTCAACCCCCCTGTACAGTTTCAGCCCAATTTGAGAAGGAGGCAAAGCTGGCAGAGACATCCTTGCCCATTGCAAGGAAGCTGCTGGCTAGTTGGCTAGCCACCAGGGCCTGTGCTGCCCGTCCTGCTGCCCAGCCAACGGAAAGGGCAGGGGGGGAAGCTGCGAGGGAGGTGCAAGGAACGTGGTGGCACCCAGGGCTTGGAAATGGGCTAGGAGGTGAGGGGACAGGTCCCTAGGCTGGGAGACACAAGGAGACACATCCACATGCCGTCAGGGTTTGATCACGCTGCTGCTGAGAAGACTTGCTTCTCCGAATCTCATCAGTTACGAAATCCTGGGGTTTCATTCTGCGAGAGGTTGGGGAAGGTGCGGGGCGGGGGGGAGGGAAGCTTTTTAAAAATCAGTATATCATCTTTTAGGGCATAACTGTTAGATGCTTCGCACACAATGAGGCCATAGAAGCCCTGGTGCCTCAGTAGCGGGTTGTTTGGCAGGCTGGCAAAGTCAGCACGTCTGATGGGCTTTGTTTCTCCCTCTGCATGCATGTGTATGTACCCTGCACCCTTCTCTCCAAAACCAGGTATTCCTCCATTAATGCCCCTTGAAAATACAGGGTACAGTGCCCACCAGCAAGCGTCTTTGGAAGCTTTACTGGGACTTGCAGGTCGTGCGTTCCCTAGGGCAGGCACAAGCCTCAGGAGGACGAACTTCTAACCCTCTCACAGCAAAATGGTGAATCCCAGAAAGGGAGTCTGCCCTGGCCCTGCCAGTGGCTTCCCACGCATTGCTAAGGAACTGCCAAGGCTAGCACCTACAGAAGGGACCTCATATGGGACTGGTCACGACCACATCAAGGCACAGTCAAAACTGGTGCTCTCTGTGTGCCCTGCCCCTGTGAAACAGTAACAGAGGGAACGCCAGGCTGAATTAGTACACAGCAGCAGAAGGCAGCTTTAAGAGGGTCCTAATTAGCAAGGAAAATTGGATGTCATAGGAAATGTAGATGCATTTGTTTCCCCTTGAGTCGAACTTTGTTGCACTGGGGTTCACCCGAGGTGACCCAGCGAAATGTCAGTGTAATTTAGAGCCGCTTTTGAGGCGTCACCTGCTGCCGGAGACACTGATGTGCACGAACACCCCGCTGCCTCAGCGCTGTGGAAAAGTGGCAGAACAGCCTTGATTGCAGCCTTGATTACAGCACAAACTGATTTATTTACAGTCTGAAGGCATTGCTGGTATCCCCACAGACCTGATTTTTCTCCTACCATTGAATCTTCGTACCTACCTACAAATATCAGGATGTTCCCAGTGCTGGTTTGTTGCATTAGGAAAAACAATGCTGGAAGTTACCCAGCACGACCTTTCCCTGCCCTGTGTGGAAATGTGGCATAGGGACTGGTTGCAGGCCCCCAGCAAGCCCAGGGTTTTGTCCACGGAGTATTCCTTTCAGGCTTCTGACCGCGGACAATCTAGTCACTGGTTTCTTCCCAGCGCTGAAATTTTTTGGGAAGTTTTCAGGAAAATCCCTACAGATTTTCTGAGTTATTGGAGAGTTTGGAGGGAGGGGAGAACAGCCACTTCCCTCCGCATGGCGAGAGAGCTCTGGCTGACAGGCAACTCACTCTGGGAATCCCCTCTTGCAGGTTGCTGCCAATAAAGAGCTCAGAGCAGAGCTGGGTTTTAGAACCGGACAAAGAGCCTTGAGGGCAAGAAAGATTCTGTTTCGTGGCCACCCCCTAATACTGAAGCGCCTCACAATGAGGTTTCGGTGCTTTGCGCCTGATTTCTGTGCCAGCTCTGCTATGGGTTGTGCCTAGGGCAGACCTCACGATGGAAATGGCAGAATTTTTTCTTTACGTACCGGATTTGCCCACTTTTTGCATCTCTGGATGCAAATTGAGTTTCTGTCTTATTGCTCTTGCTGCCCTCGGATGGTTTTTTGATTTCTTTTTCCGGATGAGTTTCTGTCTCCTCCTGCTCCAGACGTGCAGAAAAAGAAGTGTCTTTGGTTCAAAACAAGATCAGCGGAACTAAGGAACTCCTTTTCCTGTCTGTCTGTCTGTCCAGAGTGAAACCTGATGTAACAGCTTGTTTGGAGAAACAGAAACCCAGCTAAAGGCTCCTGCTTTTGCTTATCGACTCTTGTTTTACCTGTTCTGTTGTGGTTTTTCAAATTAAAGAGTTCTTTAAGGGAAAAAAACCCACAGAAAACTGAGCACAGACAAGCTGCATTCTTGGGCAGCCAGAATACAGCTCTGTGCCTGCATACTGAGTTTGCAAAGCTAGCCATCGGCGTCCCTTTCACCGGCAGCGTTTCCTTTCCCCAGTGAGGTCAGAACGAACCCCGATAACTCCCGTGAGCTCACATTGCTCTGAGGGCAACAGCTTTTTTTGCATTTCTTGGATCACCCTTTTCGCAGTGTGAATGTCAGACATTCCTGCATTCACACATGCAAAGTCTGGGGATGACTGCTGTTTTGCCCCCTGCTGCGCTAGGTTACCAGCAGAAGCTGTCACCCTCTACGCCCTCACACCTTCACTGCTGTCTCAATTCTAAGCTACAAGCGTGGTTTGATGGGCCTAATCAATCTGACATAAATGACACAGCTGCTACTGGTGCAGTTATCCCCCTGCCTCGCTTGTGATGAGTTCATTTCAGGCGGGCCCCGGCCCGCTCCCTTCAGCGCCAGCTTGCTTTTACTCTGGACCTTGCGTACCCTGGACAGGCAGCACAGCTGAAGGGGGCAAACAAGTCACTGCTGCTGAAAGGTGTGACTCTGCTCCTCTCTCCTCTGCTTCTGGATACGCCATCCTCCTCTCCTTGGCCCTGGTTGTGTAGGGGGCCATTGACCCGGCCTCTGGAGAGCCCTGCCAGGGAACCAGTGGGAGCATGTGGGGATGGAAAGGAAAGGGGAGCCAGATCCCCTCTGTTCCTGTGAGGAAGGGGGGAGATTGATGCCAGTGTGTTGTCCAGCTGCACTCCCAGGTTACACCGGGCTAGAGGAGAGTTGCCATGTCCGGAGAAGCCCTCCTTCCTCTGCAACATGTGCTTCCTAGTGCAAGCGCTGCGCGCGGTATTTTTCATGAGGTGGCAAGGCAAATGTGCTGAACGCAGTGAAGCCTGCTTGCTTGGCAAAAAGGGGTCAGTTTTGGTTTTAAATAGATGAACTTTATGCTGAATTGGAGCTCTTCTGTCCCCTTGGAGGGACATCACTATCGGGAGTCTCAGGAGGTCATTTGAGAATATGTAAATCTTTCCCAACGCGGAAATGCCACGGGCTTTGCTTCTGCTTTTTCACTGTTATGCTTTTAAAATATCATTGGTCCCAGGGGACTCCCTGGCTGAAAATAAAAGTGCTGACTGCCGGCTGATAGTGGCAACTCGAGCTGTACTGCGCTCAGAAGGCATCTGCCTTTTGGCCAGCCCAGAGCGTTGCCATATCACGTAAAAAGTTGTTAGGAAAGACCATTGAGGCAAGGGTCTCTGCACACTGCCCATGTAGTTTTAAATGCCTGGCAGACAGGGATCTATCTCATCCCTGAGCCAGGGGAAAGCCTGAACAGAGCTTGTCATCAGACAGGGCTCCCTAACACCCGAGAGAGCCCCTTCCCCATGCTGCCCTGTGCTGCTCCCAGCCAGCCCCTCCAGCAGTCCCTGCCCAGGTCTCTCACTTCACTCTCTCTGCGGCTTCTGCAGCTTTCAGACACCGCTGGACCACTTTGGTCTTGTTTCATTAGTCATCCCTCAGTTAATTACCATCCACCACGCCGCACTCTTATATAGGGCTGCTTAATTGCTCCTCCTGCCAGTCCTCCAGCTGTGGGGTTACTGCGAAGGCTGTTGCCTGCAGAGTGTTCATGAGCTAGTGCCCAAGCAGGGACCAGGTTTTTATAACAAGGTAATGGCTGGCAGGCCCACAGCGCTCTTAGCTGCACTGGTGAGCACTGCTGTGGCTGTGGACAAGTATGTTAGAAGCAAATAATTTTTTTTTTAAAAAGAATTAAAAAGTAATTTTTCTAATTTTTGAGTGGGTTAAGGTGAGAGATACCATACTTGATTTTCCTGGTTACTGGGCACTTTCACCTTCCATTAGTTTCAAGAGTGGGCTGGCTACTTGCGGGGCACATGAGGCAGTGAGATTTAGTGAGCACTGGAGAAAGCTGTGGCCTTCAGCAGCAGGAGGGACCTCAGCTTCAAAAGCAGTGCTGTGAGGACAGCAGCATGCACAGCAGTAGTACTGGAAGAATTAGGAAAATGATCTGAGAACATCTTCAGCTGGGAGATAAACGTAGAGGAAGAACAAAGTGATCCAGTCAGCAAGGGACAGAGTCTGCAGGGGAAAAAATTAACAAATTCATTTTTGTCTTTGTGTGCGACAAATCTCCCCCAAAGGCCTGTCTTACACAACTGCCACATCTAGTTTCCACCCCAAACTGGGAAGTTTTACAAGAGCTGAGCCAGTTTCAGGAATTTGAAGGAACCACACTATGTAAACCCTCTGAGGCCATCCAGATTTAGTGTTCCCCCTGCCCTGTTTTATCCCAGCAGGGTCACACACTCGCTGTGCAGGGAAGCAAGGAAAGGAACAGGTTCAGAAAGACTCTTCCCTCTGCTCCTTTCCCCAAGCCAAAGGGTTCCTTCTGTCCCCATCACCAGTGTCCCAGCTGGGATGCAGCACGGGCGATAAGCAAGCCCTCATTCCTCCCCTCCCTGAGCAACGGCTATGCAAAGGGCTCTGCAGCAAACAGGAAGATCTTAAGGCACAATATTGTCCCCATCCCACCCCAGGGGACTTTGCCATCTCTTGCCCAGCTCCTTGCTTGGATCTGAACTTCTGGCTAGTGCCAAGATTAGAAATCTGCCAGCTGACTTGCAAAGAAGAGTTGCGATCTTACTCATGTTATAAACAAAGCAGACCCTGGGCTTACCCAGGCAGTGGGCTTGTCCCAGCATGGGGAAATGGTGACTCAGAAAGCAGGAGATCTTTATCTCAAGAAGTACTGAGGGAGGAGCTGGACACCCCTGGAGCAGGAGGGAGAGATTCCGGCTGGCTGGAGCTGCCCCTTCAGATTTCCTGTCGTCTTATCAGTTGCTAATTGCCAATCCTGGGATTTTTTTTCATGATTAATGGAGTTTCCTACCCTGTGAAGCCAGGTTTTTGATAGAGAGATGACTCAGTAACAGCACTTCCTCTCATTCCCTGTCTGGCTGCGTTGCCTTGCTGGCTTTTGTGGCAAAAAGGCGATGGATTAGAGGGGCGTGAATCTGCTTTCTGGTGAGCTGCGACTGTGACTGGAGAAAGCGGAGTGTTCGGTCTGCAACCTGCGAAGGAAACCAAGGAAACCGTAGTCGGAGGGAGGGCTTCAGTGGGACTACTGCATGCCTAAGAACCTGGGACTGGCGTCTGTTGAGAGCACCCCATGGACCTCTCTAAAATGAGCAGTACCTACAGTACGTCACTGCTCATCAAGGTGTGCTTGGGGAGACAAAAGATTGATAATTTCATTAGGGCCTCAAGCTGACACGCTGCTGGGGGGGAAAAAATGGGATTAGTGCACACCTGCAAAGATGGGCTGTCTTTCCATCTGCAGGCACAGGGACAGGTCCTCTGTTTTTCATGGCTGCTTCATGGTTTCAAGGATTTCTTGAAAGCCAGCAGGGCTTTTTGTGCGAAGGGAAACAGCATTAAAATTGGAACGAAGGCTGCTGGAGGAGTGAGCCAGGCACCAAAACACCATGGGGACATTATAATCTTTGCCAAATCACACAGGATAGAGCCAGATGAGGCAAGGGTACTAGTTTGGGTTTTTTTTTAGGAGGAATGTGGTAATGTGAAGATGGGAAGTAAGGGGTGTCGTGCCCTTGCTATACTGTGCCCAAGGTTACGGTGCAGAAGCCAGCAGAGCTGAACTTTTAGAAAAACCTCTTTAAACTGTTCCTCCTACTTCAGGCAAGCCATGGCATCATTGTACACTAGGATTAATCTCATCACTTAATGACCATGGGCACACTTGACTAGCGTGAGTGGGTACAGGGAAGTGAGACTGAGTGGAACCACTGCCAAATGAAGCACATCACTGTTTTGCTTCAGGGTGCCTTCTCTTCTGCTCCTCTCTCTCACCACATTTGGGATGAGTGAGGAATCATGACCTTGCAGGAGGCCACCATGACATGAGCGAAGCAAACTGAGTTTGCAACAGCTTTTCTTTGCCAGGGCAGCTGAAGGGTAGCAGCAGGCCTGTGGTTTGTGATCGGAAAGTTGGGCCTGAGGTTGTGTGAGGAAAAAGGAACGCTCCTCCTTTGTGTGCTGAGACCTCCCTTTGCATGTCTCTGCTTGCTGAAGGGGCATCTGGCTAGAAGGAGCCCAGGAGGTTTGCCAGACACTCATGCCCAGGTTAATATGTAGTTACAGCCTCATGAAAAAGGGGGGCAAGCAGGGCCTGCCAGCACCCATTTGTCTCTGTTCCCCCCCCTTTTTCTTATTGCACGGGATCTCTGCAGCAAAACACAGAGGAAGGCAGCGTTTTAATGTTCTGATGAAGCATCACTGTGCCTACACATAGAAATCATCTGAGCACCTACTGGGGTCTTTTCTGTGACCGGTACACTCAGAAGAGTCTTTCACAACCCTGGTTTAAATACAAAGCATTTCTTCACGTAATCCAGTGTAGCACAGGGCATTTGCTGAATTTTGACTCCATGGAAGGCTTCGGGAGAATCTCGTTCCTCACTGGTAAAACCACCTGGGCTAAAGAAGAGACAAAAGGGAAGTGTCTGGTCCTTTAAAGACTCAGCTTTTCGAAATTTCTCAATTTTTCAACTGATTATCTGTCTTGCTTGGAAATCCCCGTAAAATACTGTGTTGTCCTCAAAGGATAAATCCTGCAAGTTTGGGGTGAATGTGCTATTTACAGAAAATGAGGGGCCAGAGCTGCAGAGTTACCCAGGGACTGTTGGGTGTGATTCCCACACCAACCCCAGGGGATGGCCACCAGGAGAAAGCTGCAACTCTGCAAGGACTGCTCTCCTCAGCTGGCCCAGCCACAGTTACCAGAAGCTCCCTTGCCTCACCACGACGTGATGTGCATCTCTTCCCAAACCATTTTTCTTCCAGCCCACGCGCAGGTGGAGGGTGAAAAAGGTGCCCGTGCCCTGGCAGAGCTGGATTCCCGGGTGCATGGTCCTAGGCAAAGTCAGTGGCACCAGTATAAGAATAGAGAGACCACCCACTGTTGCAGAGATAAATAAGGAACCTTACAGGGAAAAAAAAAAAAGCAATGCAAGGCTATTTTGACCCTCCTGGCTTTGGAGGTCCACTGACAGTTTGCCTTGGAGCTTTTTGCAGGCCTGTTGGTGGAAAAACATGTGCAGACGCAGCATGTCACCTGCTGCTTACACAGAGGCAAAGGTCTCCAGGCCCACCAAGAAGGACCTTGCCTTTCATATGCATTGCTTTGTGGCTTGTGTGTGAAGCAAGGTAACCCCACATAAGACCAAAAAGCAAGAAGGTTTCAGTTCAGAATGGCAGCATAATGGGGAGGGGAAAGAAAATGGCTTTGGGGTTGTGGTTCACCAGGAATTATCTGAAGGTTTACAGAAGTTCAACACTGCTTCTCTAGAGTGTATGTGGTCTTTTACTGCCTTTTGCAGTCAAATGCCTCTGCAGGACTTCTGTCCCAGAGGTAATCTGCTCTCCCATACTGCCTGCTTGTAGGCATGGTCAGCATAACCAGGCTTTCTGTGGAAGCACGGCTTGGGCAAGGAGTGAGGGAAACAGGGGTACGGGCTCAGCAGCTCTCCTGCCCGCTGACTCTCTGGGCAAACAAGGACAGTTTTCCTCTATGCTTGCTTTTCTGTTCAGATTAACCCTGCCTCGTGGGGCAGCTGCCACACAGGTGTAGTTTGAATGTAACATGCTTTTCTGCCCAGGGAACAGAAATCCAGCCCTTTCATGAGTCCTGTCCTGCCGTGCCCCACAGGCACCCAGTGGCAGAGCGACACGCGGGCGCAGCCAGGAGTGGGTGGGCTTTGGAGGGGAGGTTGGGAAGAGGAGGGGAGGTTGGGAAGAGGAGGGAAGGTTAGGAAGAGGAGGGATCTTATTCTTCTAGAAAAGTCATTAAAAATTTATTTCCATGGTGGATACCTCCCCCACAGCCTGGTTCTGGAGAGCATTCAGCACAGAAATGGGACTGGACTGAATTTTCATTTTTGCTTTGCAGTTCACCTTTAAAGTGAAAGGGGACTTTTGTGGGGCTGAATGACTCTTCGTGGACTTTGGTTCCTTCAGACTTGGAGCATTCAGGTTGCAGTTTCAAGGGTGCAGAGCCTTTTAAGGGTAGATGTGACATCAGCAGGAGTTTCCAACCCCTGCACATGTACTGCCAAGAAGGTTTTTGTTCTCCTTTTGGTTGCAAAGGAGACTCTTAGGGGCAAGGCACGGAGAACCTCATGTAACTCATGATGCGATGTCACCCTGACATTTTCTGTACGCCCACTCTTCCCCTATTGCTGCAAAAGAAAATAGAAAATTGCATTTATGAGGCTCTGCAATCCCAAAGTTTGACTTGCTGTTCCTGTGAGTCTCTCCAGCAACAGCAAGAGCTGAACTGTGAGAACAAGCAAAGATGTGATCAAGGGAAAACACGTGCGTGCACACACACACACACAAATGCACATGGGCAGACAGGAGGAACTTCCAGAATCGCAGCCTAAACCAGGCTGCTTTTAAGGTGAACAGAAGGAAATGCTTTTTCACATAGCATGTAATCAAACTGTGTAACTCATCATCACAGGATGCTGGGGAAACCAAAAGTATACATGCATCCCTGAAAGGGTGAGAACTCTACCTGGAGGGTACATCTAATAGCAGCAATTAAACTGCCAGGGTCAAGATATCCCTAAATTTGTGACCTCCCAAAGGTTGTTGGGGCGTGGCAGTTCTTACCCTGTGTGGTGTGGAAGAACTGGTATTGCTACCATTTTGCTACTGGTTGCTGGCTGACACAGGTCAGTGGGCTGAGTGGGCTCCTGGTCTGCCCCAGCCTGGTTGTCAGAGTCTGTGATGCATTATAAAGGGAAGTACAAGTAGGGGCGGGTGGGGAGGTGGGAGAACTGTGTTTGAATCTTTCCTTTTGGAAGACCAGTGAGATGTCTGAGCGGAGGGAAACCAGCTACATGAGAAGTTGCTCCTTTAATCATGTATTCTGTTTTATTTAATTGATGTTAAAGCATTTCATAGCGTTGCCAGGACTTCCCCAGTATTTTTCACTGTATTTCCTATAGATGTAACACAAAGCGTGCGGTGGGACAGGGGTAGATATGCCACAGGGGAGGGGGGTGAAAGCCTGCTTCTTGTTCTGTCCCAGGCTCTCTGGGCTTAATTTCAGCAAGCAGCCTGCAGTGGTACCCCAAGACCCAGCTGTGCCAGGGGCACTGGCTGAGCATCTGCTTGTCTCCATCCAACACTGGCAGCTGGAGGATTACGAAGCACTTCATGAGGGCGTGCCACTGGGCAGAGAGGTCAGCACGTTGCAGGGGTCATGCCACTGATTATGTGACAGCGTCCCCAGGGTCTGTGAATCGCCACTAAGCAAACGAGCCCTGGCAGGCATCAAGGCTGTGGCTGTACCGGACTCTTCAGCTGAATCTGAATGTCACAGCATCCCAGTCGCACCCTGACTGCTGCTCCTGGTCACAGCATGGCTGTGACTAGGCATTGGCTGTGACAGTAACAGCATCAGCCAGGCTTTGCTGGGGGTGGGTGGCAGTTCTTAGGCTCAGGTTTGTCAAGCGTTCAGTTCAGGCTTCAGGCAGAGGCTTTGCACGTGGGGTCTCTGCCACAGATGGGTGATGCCGCACTCTCCGTATCGATACCACACTTGCCTGCTCAGGACTTTCCCGCTTTCCCTCTCAGACATGTTCACCAAGACCTGTTCTGCAGGGAAGGGGGAGGGAATTTAACTCTTCTCTGTCCCGAGGCCGGCTATTTCCTTGTTACCCTACTCTGAGCCAACCGAATGCAGCAGACTGGTATCTCTCTTGTGCTACTGGAGATGGGCACCAAAGTAGTGTGACTGAGGCAAGCAGGGCAAACGTAAAGCAACCTGACCTTCTGGACTAGCAAAGCAGGGCACGCAGGGATCAGCATCATCCTGAGGGTTGCCCAAACATGGGTGAAGGCCCAACCGTCTGCCCTGGCCTCGCTGCCGCGCAGGGCCCCACGTCAGTACTGGGTCACTCTTTCAGCAAGAGCAGGATCTCCTTGTTATGCTGCTCCCTCAAGTGCCAGGTCTTGGCTCCCAGGAGCACCTACCCACTGGAAAGAGGAAGGGGAATGGAAAAGCAGGGCCGATCACAGGAGCAGCGTGCATGGAAGTCATGGTGGGAAGCAGGGGGATTACTGCTAGTCCAGTCAGAGCTGTACCTGGTTTGCCTCTTGCGAGGGCCTCAGCTCGCTGTTACTGGGTATGGCACCAACACGGTCACTGGACAGGAGTTGGGGAATGCCTGTGCTGGTTTGCTAGCAATGCCAAGGGAGGGCCATGGGCCTTTGCAAACAGAACTTTGTCTTCACTGGACTATGCAAAATTGTTCGATTGCTAATACTAGGAAGCTGATGACAGTGTGGTGGTAACCTCTGTTTATCACTGTATGGTTGCTTCTAGCTTCTGGGATCTTGAAAGGTTTGGTTTTGTTTTTTTTTCTTTAAAAAACAAACAAAAAAAACCCCCAACTTCCAAAAAAACCCTTCAGCCCCCGCTCCCCCAAAGTAATAGTCTGCTGGGGCCTCCTTTGGCGTGCAGTGAACTTAGCAGAAACTGACACAGACTTTCCAAAGATTGAGCTCTGAAAAGGGGGAGCAGAGAAAGCAGCAGTTTTGAGCCCTCCACATGCATAATGGCATTTCATTGCTCTGAGGTGCGGGGCTTTTTAAGGGTTCTTCAGGCAGGTACCTCTCCTGCCTTTGCCGTCAGTAACCCATGCAGAACTCCTTGTGCACCTGCCTGGGCGGGATGCTAAGCAGGACTGGAGCACCATGTGCAAGGCTTTGCCAAGGTAGGCCTCCCCTCAGCGCAGCGCTGAAGCTGTAAACAGCTCTGTGGGTGATGAGATACATTGGCAGGCGCAGACAGAGCCGAACGAGGTGATGTCTGTGCAGCAGGTCCTGGCAAGAGGCTATACCACTGTCTCACTGACTTCTGTTTACCCCCCACCTATAGGTTGTGCACTGGAGAATAAAGTAGTCAAAAGCAAAGTGGGAGAAAAAGTCGGCCTGCCTTGTTGCCATAAAATTCCCAGCTCGGAAAGCCTCCATAACTACCGGGTCTACTGGCAGAAGAACACCACAGAGGTAGTGCTGGCCTATGCAGAGGGGGACCTGATCTCCGACCACAAGCTGTACAAGCACCGCACAGAGATGGACTCCAGGGACCTCACCCTGTGGATCTCATCCGTGGAAATCATGGACAATGGCTCTTACCAGTGTGTAGTTCAGCAACGGAAGCATTCGCAGAACTCAAAGGTTTTGTGTGATGAGACCGTCACCTTCTTTGTTACAGGTAGGTGGCTTGCCTCCTGACACCCAAGGCTTTTTGGTGCCACCCTCTGGGGTTAAGAGATGCTCCTCCAAGCTTTGGTCATAGCACAGCAGACAGACTTTCATCAGGAAGCCTAAAAGAGTTCTGGAAGGTGTGTTAAGACCCCTGTATTTCCATTCTTACAGTTTCCCTCCTTACCTTTCCAAAGCTATCCCAAGTACAGGGAATTCATCTTTTCCACCGCCTGCATACCACCCTTGCCATGATGCCTCCCTCTTGGGCAAGTACCTCTCCCAGGCCACCTCCCCAGGCACCACTGGTGCTGGGTGCCCTAGGCCACCTCTGCCCCCTGCTGTCTTTTGGGCAAAGCAGACACTGAGCCCTTGGTGCGTGAGAAGTGTCCAAGCTGAAAGAGGAACGGGGTGGCATTGCTTCCCTGTGGCCATAGAAGCACCCCAGAGCTGCACCCAACCCCGTGGAAGCCCAGGCTCTCCGGGGGAGGGCTGGCCAGCTCATGGCTACGCTGCAGTTCTCCACCTAAGGCTGAACTCAGCTGGAGATGTGTGGCTCTTTACCTTAAAGAAACAACCCAAGTTCCTTTGCTCAAAACGAATCTAAATCTTTTCTTGGAGGCTACAGAAAAAGTTCCACTGACATTATTTTCCATTTCCACCACTGTTTTTGTGGCGGTTGGTTTCAACCAAAGGTAGAGATACTGGTAACATATATAAATATATACATACATTTGAATACCTATAGCAGCAAAGATTTCCAAGAATGTTCCAGTCAAGCCAGTGAACAAGTGCTCATCAGCAAAAAAAACCCAACAAACAAACCCAAGCTCCTGAGGTTTGGCTGTTGCCTGCCTGAGGGCACGGTGGGCATGTGTACAAGGAGACAAATTTAGCCATCTTTCTGGGAAATGGTGTGAAAAAAGGGAAGTGCGCTGCCAGCGCCCTCTCTAGCCATCAGGGCTGAGGAGCCAACTGCACTGTGATGTGAAACAACGGACCTCTCTGACTCCCGGCAAACACTCCAGCTGCTTTCCTTCCAGAAATCCCCTTGCTCTCTCAACAGGTCAGATGGCATAACTGTGGTAGTCTGCTCCCTTTGGAAAAGCAGGATTAGTTATTGTGGGGATCAGGCAAGGGAAATCTCCCCTCGCCCCTGCTGGAATCCAGCTACACTCCCTGGAAAGGTGCTACACTCCCTGGCGGCTGACCCAGTGGCCTCAATGAAGCCACCTGGGAACTTTGAAATGACTTTCCAGACTAGATGTCAGTGCCACACTGCTCAACAGATAGCGGGCCTGGAAGGAAACCTGTGCCTCTCCTTGCCTGCCCACCGGTCAGCCGAGCAACGTTGGGCAAGTTGCTTCTACTTGTTACCCAGTTGCTTGGCAGCCCAGACCATAGGTTTGTGGTCATCAGAAGCTGTGGGAGACGCACTACGACCACAAGGATGTCTGCCTTGTGCAGATCCCAGCAGTCATGTGGTCAAACAATGAGTCAGGCAGGGAGCAATCACAGAGACAAAACCTTAGCTGCTCCAAAACCGGGGGTCATTTTGCGGTGAGCTGCTCCATGGCTGGGGGTAGTGCCTGAGGGGGTGGGCAGGCTATGGACCAACAGCTGGCAGGGGTGGGAGGCAGAATTTGGTCCCTTTGGCAGCAGAGGTGGTGGTGTGACTTACACCCACCAGGAAGCGACATGCCAAGGTTCCTTTACTGACTAGTGCCTCTCTTGCTAAAGATGTGGTCCCACAGAGATATTTTCTTTCCAGTGGGAGAGTTGCCTTAAATAGTTCCTTTGCTACCCCTTGCCTCCTCCTCCTCATCCTGGGCTGTTTATTGCAACCCGCAGGTCATCCTCAGTGGTTCCAAGGCAACTGTTTACAGCGCACAGTGAATCAGATTGGCAAAGGGAAGCAGGCTAAAAATGATACCACCTCTCCTCTCCTGCTTCGCTCCTATTAGTCCTCCCATCCATTTCCCCATGCAGCCTCACAAACATATTACTGTAATGCATTGGATCCAGTGGGAAGGCACGGAGCAAGCTGTGTGGGTGGGGAAAACGCTGAAAACCAGCTTTGGCGAGAAGAAAGTCCATTGAGAACATGGTCTAGGAGGACCTGTGTACTGCTATGCATACTTTTTAAAAAAAACCAGTATGACTGGGTCTTACTCCCATCTGGTTCTTCTGGAGGAGCTCTCGTTCAGAATGTAACTCAGTCTTATGCTGGCTGAGAGGCCAACATGTGACTCACCTCAGTTCCCACCAGACATGGGCCCTCAGTGAGCTCCTGGCTGGGAAGGGACTTGTGAGGGAGGGGAAAGGAAACTGCCTACCACTGTCTACACCAGGGACTTTTTTATTCAGTCCTGTATTTTCCCCACCCGTTGTAGGATTCCCTTGGTTTTTGCACGAGCTGCTGTGTGTAGAGAGAGATGGCGGCACTGGAGAGGTGGGGGTGGCATAGTCTGTGTACTGCCCAGGGAGGAGAAGCAGCAAAAGCCAAGGCCATGTCCAGACAAGGCTGTGGGGAGAAAGCTAAGGCACGAGAAAGGTCAGACAGCTTATGGCAGAGGAAGAATACCCTGGGGGGATGGGTGTCTTTGCTTTGACCGTGGGTGATCAGGACTGCAGCCCTCGCTGTAACCTGACAGAATGGTAACTAAATCTTTCTTGCTTCAGCCGACTTCAGTACACCGAACATAACAACAGAAGTATCCAATAGTTCTTGTGAATCAACTGAGACGGTGGTAACGTGTTCTTCCCATGGAGGCTTCCCCAAACCCAAAATCTCTGGATCCCTCAACAACGTGTCCGTGACGTGGAATACCACCTGGGTGCCCGAGTCCGGCTTCAGCCTCTACAACGTCACTGGCAAACTGTGGCTCAACGTGACCAAAGATGTCAGCATCACTTGCTCCATTGAATACAATGGCTTTACCAAGACCTCCAGTTTTCTCCTGAGTAGGTTTTGTTAATAGTTTGTGTTACTTTTTGTTGAAGCTGCTGAGTTGCCTCTCTGAGAAAGTGGTAGGTTTCATGTATCTGTTCGTGGAAGGATCACTCAAGGATCCTGCCTGTGAGCTGCACACCAAAATATTTCAAAGGCTGGAAGACAGCAGGGGTGGGAGAAGAGTGTTATGACAGTGACTGACAAGCAGAGGTGGTTCTGGCTTCCTGCCACTCTACTGTGAGTCACATCTGGGCTGACAGGGCAGCCGGATCCAGTTGTGACCTGGTGATGTCAGCCTTGGTGGCTCCCACAGGTTGGGGTCACTACCCGTCAGCGCCCCTCTGTACCAGCACAGTCTCGCTGCCAGTTGCAGGACACAGGCCTGGCATTGGAATGGAGGGGCTTGAGAAATGTGTGTGCCTTAAAAGCCACAGGTTGCACTCAACAAGAGTTTCCTCCTCTAAGAAGCATGTTTGTTCCCACTTCAGCAACAGAAACTGTCAGGCTGGGTGGAGATACAGTCCTGCTTCCCTACACACACTTAATGCAGGGTTAACTCACATGGGAAAAATTCCATCACTGTGCGTGGCTTAGAAGTGATAACATAATAGATAAGCCTGTGCTTTGAAATGCTGGAGGCACAAGTGGAAACAGCATGAGGGAAGGCAGCACACTACGGCCCAGATGTTTTGCAGTTCGAAAGGGATTCGCAAGAAAATTCCTACAGCCCAAAAGATTTGATTTGATTTGGTTTTAATGCTGAAGTTTTCTGAACTGTCTCTGGGTCTGATGTGTTTTCACTGTAGAGATGAGGGCACTTTCAAGGGAAGCTAGAGAAGCGCTCCTTTTCCTAGGGAATGATACCTTATTCATCAAGGTACCTTATTCATCAGTCTGCCTAAAATCAAAGGGGCTCATGAGGAAAGGTGCCATTGAGCTTCAGGACGAATACCAGAACCTGGTGCTTTATGAATATCAGTTATTGCTGGGTGTAGTGCCTGATGTCCCTAGAGATGGCAATGGAAGCAGGTTATGAGTATCACACTAGATAGAAATGAGAGCAACAAAAATAGTAATAACAATGATACGCCGTTGTCACGCAGGTCCTCAGAGGAGGGAGCAATCAACAGTGACAACAGCAGCCACAAAGTCACCACTTTTTGATTTTTTAAGATGTGGAACCGCTCCCATTTTGGTATGATGGAAACGGTCCCACACAGAACACAGCCTCTGGTAAATGTGGGAGGCAAACATTTACAGTGGAGGGGAATATTGTGCAGTGGGTCAGGCTAGGCTCTTGGGTGTTCAGAGTTGCTTAATCGCACCAGATGCAGATGATGGAAACCTGAACATCCACCAAGACTGTCCCTCCAGTTGAATTATGGCTGCCCTGTACTGTACATGAACATCCCCACTATCTACTTGGATGTCCAAGTGGTCATCTCCAGTGGTGGATCGCCAAAGGCTCCAGATCCACTGAAGCTGAACTCTGCCACAGCACCCTTTTCCAGCCATGTAGAGAAAAAGCCTGTTCTGGACTATTTAATGCATCCATCACCTCCGAATTCACAGAGAGGGGGAAAAATAGGCATAAATCTGGTGAAAATAGTAAGAAAACCTGGAGAGGACCTTTGAGAATGGGGGTTTTCTAGATACAGACTCAGATTTTTCCACCAAGCCTGACCAGTTCCTTTAAAAGAAGCTCATGTGTGTTTTAAATATTGCCAGTCTCAGCCCTGTTCCAGACAGCCATCCAGCACTTCAGATTCTGTGGCTGTGTTAATCATTTCCACACACAGAGAATAGGGGGGGGTGTGTGTGTGTGTGTGTAAGAAACATGGGTGTCAGCTTTGTCTGTTTGCCTGTTGAACAGGTGAATTTTCAGGCTGACTATCTGAATTAGAATTTGCTCAGAACCACCAAAATTCATGTACCTGCTCTTACATGACGTTGTGGGCCCTTTGTTTATTTTTTTATTTCTCCCATCTCAGGAAAAACAAATGACTGTGTTGTCCCTACTCAGCCTCTATCTTACAATGTCATTACTGCTTCGAGTATCATCATTATCGTCTTCCTTCTGGCCATCATCCTAGCAGCAAGATACCTCCAAAGGCGCGGTGAGTGCAGTTCCTTTTTCAAGAAACAGTCTCTTACTGCTTCTGTATCAAATTCACATGTATAGAAACTGTACTGACACAGTAGGTATTTTTGTACCTCCTTCTCATTTCCTTTTTTTTTTTTTTTTTTTTAATTTCTCTTTTTTCCATGCAGCATCTACTGTCAAAGTCTAAGTCCAGCTCAGGACTTTCCTGCATTTTGTGTGCAGGCAGCACTAGGGCTTAGTTTTGTGAGTGAAGGGGTGATGAGGAGATCTGACAGCAGGTCAGAATGTTTCCAAAATCAGGGGTTGTAGAGTTTAAGATATTCACAAAGGTCTGATTTCGTGTATTAAGATGCTTGAAGATGCCAAGAATCTTGGTTAACATGATAGATATAGCTGAGCGCTGACAGCTTCAAAATGGGATCCCTCTACACACCCTGTTTTAGACAATCCCTCAGAAAAGTCACAGGGCCAAAGTTACAAAAATATATAGTGCTAGGGCCACAGAAAGGGCTTAAGCATAGCAATGTCCCACTTTTAGGAGAACCCCAATCGTGACAGGTGGATTTGTCATCTTTGTCTGGCCAAAACCAGCACAGGTGAGGTGCCCCGTCTCACCCAATGGAGTCTTCAGTAACTCCAGACATATCTCCAGGAGTTTTTAATTGGCAAAGGTAACCTCAAGCACCTCAGGACTAGCTGGCAACTGAGTAGATTTTTTTTGTTGTTGTTGTGGCTGAAAAAAAAAACAACCCATCTCAGTTGTTAGCTGCTGCTCCTAATCGTGGGTAAGCTGAGCTAGCCAGAAAGCCCCTGAGATGTGGGTGGACATCTAATGGCAGCTAGGCATCCAGCAGATATCCTATCAACAGCCTGCTAGCAGCTTTGAGAAGCAGTGCTGGAGAAAGACAGCAGGCCTTGCAACACGTTATAAATACCACCCAATCAAGTTCTGTCAGGCCACTGGGGAAGTCAAGCCTGAAGATGAGAATCCCACACCGAGAGTGCTTTGTGTGTTCAGCCCATTTCAACCAGAAGCCACCAGTCCGAGCGCCGCCGCTCAGCGCGGTCGCTGCGGTATCCCCCATCAGAAAGAGGTGCTTTGCTAGGCAGCAGGGACACGGTTCACTTAGGGACTCTCCTAAGTTTGCTGTGTCTTCTGCCACTGCTGTTTCAACGTGGGACAAGTCCACTCCCAAGTCAGAGGTGTGGAGGTAGCATTACTATTTTTCTCCTCCGCTCCTCACCCATCGCATCCTTTCAAAAACCAGCGTGACTGCTGAGTCAGGCTGGGCTAATGTTCTTTTTTGGTGCTTGTATCAGAAAGAAAGGAAGCTTCTGGGAGGCAGCCACTCTCAGCTACACCTGTGCACCTCCTCATTTTCCACTCATGTGCCCCTGTGACACCAGTGCTGGTTCTCCTCCGCGGTTCCCCCGGGGCTGTGTCGGAGGGAAGGCAGCGAGCACACTGAAACCGGTAACATCAGCGCTGATCCCAGCCCGAGCTGTTAGCTGCATGGATAACGACCTTCCAATTACAGGGGAAAATGAACTGGAATGGGGAGATTTGGCTCTGAGCAAATATAGACTGAAAATTAAAAGGGTTCCTTGCCATTAAATTAGTAAGATTCCGGAGCATTCTGAGGCAGCCTTTTATGTAGAAACCAAATTGCTTTTGAAGGAGGTGTAAAAAGCATACCAGAGTGTGGCAGAATGCCACCACCTGCAGCAGCACGGGACATGGCTGCACAAACTGGAATTTCCCTTTCAACTGAAAGGAATAGAACTCCATTTTCCTACTAGGCATGGGGAGCAGACCTCCAGAGCAGGGCAGTGCTATTCCGTGCAGACACTTGCCAGACCAGGCATGTACTGTAAGAAACTGAAGCCAGAGTTTCAATCCAACTTCCCAGTTTGTACAGTTGCCACATTTCAGTGCTGCTGTGCACTGCCACCTGCCTGGGAAGGCAGATATCTGTCCTAAGAGTGCTTCTTGCTGCTGTTGCTCCAGGTCACCTTTCAAGAGCTGCTGTGGGGGCTCAGAACGGGGCTGCGAGTACCTCTGTCATTCTGGCTTATGGAAAGCTGAGCCAGGAGCTGCTCAGGGTGGTTTCTGAGAGCAGAGAGACATGCTTCGAAGGGCTGAAGTGTGGGAGGGAAGAATAGAAAGATAGAGCAAAACGGAAATACGAGTTCTCAGATGCACAGTTGTGGTGGCGACCAAAACATGTACATGCTTTGCTGAAGTTCACAGGCACCTGCTCTGAGGAACTCACAGCCTAGCTTGCCTATCTTTCCAGAAGTTTAAGGATGGAAGCTATCTAGATTTTTTTTTTCCCTGGCTCTTCAATTAATTTAACACAAAGCACCCAGATTAGACCAAGATTAGAGGACACTTAAAGAACATCTTAGGATCTATATTGTAAAGTTTGTGCAAGTACAATTCGCTGTAATAATACAGAGTTTCAGCTTGAATTATTAAAACAAAAGCCATTAGTGGACGCTCAGGTACTAAGGGGATTTGCTTAATCTGAACTCCTTTGAAAGCTCTGAAAGAGTTGGTTGGCGTTTCTAACACTGGTGTTCTTTCACTCCCTTGGTAAATTGCATTTAATGACGTGTAACTTCTACCATTATTGCCCTTCTGACCTTGTCTTAGCATGTAGCAATGTGGATTTAGCACTTTTTGTCTTCTGGAATTCCAAATACTCATGAGGGCTCTTCTTTTCCAGCCTGTTCTCACCGTTGTAAGTCTCGGGACTCAGTGGAAGAGGGCGTGAACGAATACACGAAGCCACCCATGGGCGTTAAAGTGACATCTAAAACATCATCTCTATGACCAGATCGTATTTGCAGGTAGTTTTCTCCACCATTCTTCTCTTGGCAAAACCAGCTTCTCAACTGCTACTAGCTTCCCATGCAATGTTAGCTCGCAAAGCAGCCTGTGGCTTCTAATGTGAGCGGTACAGCCCTATTGCCAGCTCAGACACAGGCTTGTGGGGCACTGCTGTGTGTAGGTCATTTATAATTTCCAGAAGTGAATCTAGTGAGAAACAGGAGAGCACCAAATTTCTTGGGCTACTGAGCTGCTTTCTCCATAGCATGGCATGAGCCATGTGCCTGATCTGATGCAGAAACACAGGAACACCACTGAGGATAGAAACAACAGCCTGACCAAATGGTGGTGAGGGAGAGGTGAACAATGAGAGAGCGGCTCCAGCTTTCCCAGTAAGATTAGCAATGCAGGTCCACTTCTGAGATATCTCCCATTTCCTTCGGCAGCTGGAGGAATGTAGAAGGAATACTTCCCCCTCCAAGGCTTGCGCAGGAAACACTCATCATTTTAAAAGGAGTTACTTTGGAAAATGAGGGGCTGTGAAGGATGGGCTGGGGGAGTCTGGTTTACCAAGGTTTTATGACTACAAAGTGGAAGAACTTTTTCACAGTGAGGGTGACAGAGCCCTGGGACAGGCTGCCCAGGGCGGGTTGTGGAGTCTCCTTCTCTGGGGATACTCAAGACCCATCTGGACACCTATCTGTGTGACCTGTCCTAGGGAACCTGCTTTGGCAAGGGGGTTGGACCTGATGATCTCTGGAGGTCCCTTCCACCCCTTACAATTCTGTGATACTCATTTTGGCTTGAAAACTCAGGTGTGTTCAGGGCTGCATCCTCCAAAAAGACATTTTTCAAGCCAGAAGACTTAAGGAAAGATTAGCAGCTGACTGTTCTTGTTCACATCGTTATCCAGGTGACTGCACTTCCTGCTCTCACCACAGCATGCTGAATTTCCAGGGTAATGCCGTAGGGTAACAGCTGTAGAGTCCTAGAAGTCACGAATTTGTCATGCTGTGCCATGCTGTAATCTACAGCTTAACAGTTTTGAGATGGAGAGGAGGGGAAACTCATTCAGGCCACGGTCTCATTTCCAAACTTGACCACCCACTCATGTTTTCCTCTGGGGAAGGCCCCATCTGGAACAGATACTAGGGCCTTGGTTAGCATGAATTCTGGGGGGTTTTGTGATGGGAGTGGTGGGAGTTCACCTACTGAATAAATCCATTCTGCCACATTCCTCGCTTGCTATAGAAGCTTGCCACGCTTTTCCTGTTAGTGGCTGGTGCTTCCCACCTCCTGTGCCTGGGCTGGCTGCAGCCTGCGGGCAGGGCTGGAAGCTGTGCATCGGATCAATGCCTTGCTGACTGCCATCTCACAACTGCACGATGCACTGAGCCATGTCCTATTGCTCCCCAAATAGGGTAGCGCAGTCCTTAGTCATCCTGTACGGTCCAAGGGTTTTCACAGAGTGTGAGCCAGTCTGAAGCTCACTGTAGGGCCGGTCTTGAGCCGCCTTAAGTCTGAGCAGCTCGGTCTTCCCTGGAACAGGAGCCCTCTTCTGGAGGGCTATCGCAGGTGATCCCCTTTTGTCTCCACAACATTCTGGCTTACGTTTGGGATCAAGAAGAAATCGGTAAAATCTTTCCTTTGTGTCCCTCAGGTTTCCTACCCTGTGTATTCTGCACTGCAGTCCCCACTCTCTGTTGTACAGCAATGCTTACTGTGGTGACCCTTCGGCGCTCTGAAACGGGGTGGCAGCAGTAGAAAACTCTGCTTGAGAAGACTGACAACATCATCCTGTGTGAATGAACACAAAAGCCCAATTGGGGTCATCGGGATCCCAACTGAGAGGACCTTCCATGTTCCTGCAATGGGGCAGGGAAAAGCCGTTGGCATCCTGCTGCTCCAGCACACAGTTCCAGAGCTTGGGATTCTCCGGCCTTGACGCTACCACTGTGAAAACTAGGGGGCCTGCAGAGACCTAGCCCACCTACCCCTTTGGTAAGGCAAAGCCAGCCTTTGAGAGACCCAAGACCCCAACACACAAGCCCAATCCAGGCTGTGCCTCCACATTGCGGCTGGGAGCAGACAAAACATCTTTTTCCTTCAGCCTCACACAGGTTCTGCCTGTACTGTTCTTTGTGCTGGAGGACTTTGGATTTGGACTTGACCAGCAGAGAAATGTGTCTCTTCTCCCCTACAGAGGCAATAATGCACACACTTTCCATGAGAAAGCACCTTGGAGTGGGACTGCACGCCTCGTGCTTATTTTCCGTGCGATGAGACTTTTTAGGGAATGATACATAGTGGTGGCACACCTAACAGCTAACTAATATTGCTTGTCTACAGCAGTGGCAGAAGTTCTCATAGCCTTTCTCTCCTGAAAGGATGGCCTTACCAACCCATGTACCCGAGCACAGCTCCTCCATTAATTATTAAATTCCTCTGAGATCCAGGAGCACATCTCACACACGCCAGCAGCGGTCCCTGTGAGTGCACACCCTTGTGCATGCATGTGTACAACGCTTTTATACACGTTCCTTCTTACCCACACCCACTGTAAAGCCCTGGCCAAACTTCTGTAACACTCAGTGGTCACCTCACACCGATCTACCGTGATGAAATGTAACTCGGGGCTTTGCTCCATAAACACAGGTCTGCTTTTCTCTGTACATTTGCCTAGGAACACTTGTTAGGGTAGGCTTTCCAGGATCTTGGGAGCCTCTCACAGCGACACAGGGATTTATTTTGCATTGAAGACTGCTGCTTTCTGCCAGCATTCTCTCTTCCCAGCCAGAACTTGAAGGAAGTTCTCCCCACAGGATGCTAACATTGGATAGGACTCAACTGATCCGGGTGATATTGTTGCCTACTGTGTAGGAAAAAAGCAGTTTCTCATTTTAAGGGGAAAAGAGGAAAAAGCCCGGAGCCCCAACAAGCTTCCTAAGCAACTCTGCGTATTAACCTAACATGGCCCTGCCCTGATCTGGACAGGTTTGTTTTCCCTTTTTGCTCTGTCCCACTGCAATCCACACCCATTCCCTTGCTGCTCCGCCCGTGTCCGTAGTTAGGAGCGCAGACCAAAGCCTGAAAGCACGGTGCCATCCTTTAGTAGGATGGTGAAGGTTTCATTGCCGGGACACAGCAAAGAAATACTCCATCCCTTTCCCTTCTTTCTAGCAGGCACACACGGGGAGAGAAAGCACTGGAGGAAACAGGGGCACTAGAAGGGGTTTATAAAGGGCTGACCCATGGGGGGCTAAGGGATCAAGTCGCTAGTGAAAAATTACAGACACCGCTCCCTCTCTGCTCCTGCAGAGTCATGCTGCCCCACCAGCTTTTTTACCGCTTTCCCGTTGCATAAAGCGAAGTGGGAAGCTGGGAACATCCTTGCGGAGTGTTTTTTGACAGGGAAAAGAAGGAAAGGTGGATGACAGGGAGACAAAGCTCTCTGCACTCGCATGTACTAGTTGCGAGGAGAAGGCGGGTGGCTCAGAAAGCAGTTCTGCCAAAGGGCAGCCTGACCTCACCGTGGGACTTGGCGTACGGGCAACAGTGTCTCACACTTGGCACGTTTCCTTTTCTCTCAGTCTGTGCTTGCACAGCACAAACTACTGACTTCTTCCAGGCTGAACATCCCCTTTTGGTATTTATTTCGTTCGCTTTCAACACCGCGCTTCCTTCCCTGCTTACAGCCACGGTGCGCTTCCACCTCACCGGCCACACCGCAGCTCCGACAGCTGTGCCTGCATCAGGGTTCTCCCTCTCACTGCCCCCAGCTCTGCTTCTGACTGATAAAAGGCACAGCATCCTAGAGAAGGGTCAGTCTGTTGCACCGTGCCAAATCTTTCCACCCCACCAGAGACTCCCGTGACGCTGTAACTCCGCCTCAAGGACAGAAACATTTTCCCTGACAAATGTATCTAGCATCAGTTTGGTCTGATACTCTGGACGGGCGGGTCATTTGGTTCGTTTTTTCCTCAAGCACTTAATACTATGAGTAACATTTTCTATTGCCTTATGCTGTATTCAGTGAATTGCACACAAATGGTTTCTGTGAGACCTTTTCAGCTTGACACCTGGATCGTTGTACCAAGTGAGCTGCTCTGTTTATCACAGGTATTTTGTATATAGCATTGTTGTTTTTTTTCCTGGGGTTCCTCCTTTAACGGTATTAAAACAAAAAAAATAAAGGGTAGACTCGGGTCTCCTTTCCTCAGCAACAAAAGACGCAGGCTGCACGTGCTGGGAGGTGGGAGGACCTGTCAGTTACTCAGGTGAGCCCAGCCACGGTTTCCCAGCCACTCTCACAGTCGGCAATGCAGCTGTTGGACAAAGCTGTAACAGGCATGGCCGGCACAGAGACGCGGCTCGCCTGAGGTCGGCGTGCCCAGCAGCGGTGACAACACGGCACGTGGGTACCCAGCTTGTAACTCACACGTAGCTCCCCTCTTCTCAGTTTGCCAGGAGGGCTCAGCTTAGCAGCGTAGCCACAGTGCTCGACGCTGAGGTTGCAACAGGTCTTCCTTTAAAAAACCCAAAAAAAAGGCAGGTTTCCTACAAGAGCAAACTCCAGTGTGAGACGTCCTCGCTGCTACTCGTGTTACCCGCCCTGCAAGCAGACAACTGACTCTGTCAGTGCTGTGCTTTTGCTGGGGGAGAGGGGCAGAGGGGCACGTGTGAAGAACCCCTTACGTTTGTATTTAAAATAAATAAGCTCTGAACCAACTCTTGGCTCCCTCTCTGGAGAGTGACTTTGAACACAAGAAATGAGGAAGTGGAGAGAACTGAATTCAGCAGGAAGCGGAGCAAGAAATGGCTGCTAATCTTGAGCGTGGATGGAAATCTCTGCTTCCCCTTCCCCTCAACGTGCAGCATGAGGCCACCCAGCAGCCCTTCCTTCTGTACATGGAGAGAAAACCCACACAACTGCTACACCTTGGTTCTGCCACTGCTCCCCTGGAAAAGCATCCCCACATCGATGGTCGGAGACACAAGAGAAATGGGTATTCCTTAGACATCACACCTAACAGCCACTAAAACAGGAGTAGAGAAGGAGCGAGGAACGCCACAGCTCAATGGCATCAGACCTGCCATGTAGGTAAGCGTGGCATAGCAGGAGAGGATGGAATGGGGAAAGAAAAAAAGGAAGAAAAGGGAAAAAAAAGGTAAAATGTTGCTTTGTAACCAACAGCAAAAATGTGCCTGAGAAAGGCCCGCCACTTCATTTCTGAAGGGGGCAAAAAACACTAACACTACTGTCACCAGCATATGCAGAGCTTGAAAGGGGAAGGGGAGAGACATATCCATACCTCTGCTTATCCACATCCTTCACTTACACGTGGAGAAGGAAGATCAAAGCTGCCTGATGACAGCCCTGAAACACACGAATTTCTTCAGTGGGAAAATGAACTACAGTGAGGTGTCTAAAAAAATAAAATGCTCCTTTCAGAAGTCAGAAAACACAACACCTTCTTGGAAGTGAGCTGAGCCAAAAAGTCTGCTCTGGGTGGGTGGAATGCACGCTGTGGAATCGACTGTTCATATTTCGATCACCAGTTATCAGCTGTAAGAGAGGAAAGCATTCAACCAGAACAGACTGGCTGCTCTTGGTTGGGTTAATTCTGTGGGAAGAACAGTCAACTCCCCACCCCCCACCCCCCTGCTGGATGTGGATCTCTAACAGGAGAGGAAAAACTCCAACAAAGAAACAGCACCAGAACTCTGACCTTCTGCTTTGAGGCAATGGGCTGCCTGGCTCTCCTGGTTACAGCCCGTCACTACATCAACTTCAGCCCTACCCACAGGTAACGGCTACGACCCAACCATTGATCTCCGGCATGAAATGAGCAGCAGGCACTCCCCTGGCTCTTGTCTGTGTTACTGCCTGGATGGTGGAACATCTGACACTGCCACCAGGCTCTGCTGCACGCTGGTGGGACCCTAGAAGTCTTCTCATGGGGTAGAGTACCCTTCTCTAGTGCAAATACCGTACGAGCGCAAAGGACATGCTGCACTAACGAGCTCACGGACACAATCACCACTGCTAGTTGGCTTTATTGAGCATCTTGAACCACATTCCCCCCGAAGGTAACCCCCTTATTTCCAGCCCATGAATTCAACTGGAAGCCTTCTGATTGTTTTGAAAACTGCCCAGGGTGCCAGTTCTTCTACTGTCACCACCAGAAGGAAGCCATCCTCTCTCTGGCCCCCTCAGCCACACTTCTATCGAGGAGCCCAAAACGTGTCTTTTTCAGGGTATTTCCGTATCATTCCCAGCTCCACCACCCTTCCTCAACACCGACTGCAAAATGCCCCAAGTACTGTAGGAACCAAGCAAGGTTTTTTTTCTGCAAAAAGCCTGCAGAAACCACCGTCAGCAAAACAGAATTGGTCCCAGCCAGGCCAAACCAAGCTGTGGGAGGGGGGCGGCGAGAGGTGGAGAACCGCTCCCTCTGCTGCTGCCACAGCAGCTTCTCTGGGTGCTGCTCAAAGAGCAGCTTTTGCCAGAATGTAATTAGCTTTTGGAATGGGGGCACCTTTAGCATCCAAACTATCCATGGGCTCCTGTACCTTAGGTATTTCTACCTTGCTGGTGTTTTGGGTGTTTTCAGCAGAGAAATGGGTTCTAGAAGAGGTTCTGGGGCTGTCCTCACCCTCTGCCAAACCTAGCCTGCAGGGTCTGTGTTTCCACCTTCTCAGGTGGAGCAGGTCTGGCCATTCCAAGCTCTTGTGCAGTGACAGGCATCCATGAACAATGCTCTCAGCAAAGTGCTTCTTCAAAGGTGCACAAGGTGTAACTGTGCTCACAGAAGACTTCTTCTGCAACCCAACAACTGAAGCCTTTTACAAACAGATTCAGTGTATGTTGCAGCTGCTTACAACAGGGATCTGGGGAAGACTCAGAAGCTCCTAGTCTCTCTGGCCGTCTCCGTCTCCCATCCTTCCTGGGGGTTGCTCTCCTCTGGGACCAAGACTTCAGTCACACTGAGCCTGGATTGCCTAATGAGAGAAGAGAAAGGGCAAAGTCATTTCATGCCTGTACCCTCCTGGCTCTTCAAAACTTTCTCCTAGAAACAGCGCTATTTGTGAGGTTTAGAAAGTCATGCAACCAGCAGCACAGCCCTTCTTCCCCAAAGCTTCCAGCTGTCCTTCTTCTCTCTTTAACAGGGTTGGAAGGAAAGCAGCAATGAAGGAGAAGCTGGAGTTCTGGCCTCCCTTGATTTTGTTAAAGAAATACAACTGTGCTGGTCTTCTTGGCCACTGCAAAACTGAAGAACAGATGCAGAGTTACTGGGCAGGGGGAACATGGACTTTGAACAGAAGAACTTGCTACAAACGAGCAGCCCCACCTAACGCTGGCAAGACCGAATCAGCAGTTCTCAGACCGGGATGGGAGACACGCCAAAAACTGAAGAGCAGAACTGCTGAGGTTTAGAAAACCCAGAGTGCTGGGCCTTCTTTAAAGGTCTGAACCGCACAGACCCCGGTGTACAGCGAGTCAGAGACTCGAAGGGGCTGAGCTGCTGCTTACCACTCCGCTAACTTCTGCTCATACAGCTCCCTGCGCTCCCGGTTCCTCTTCTCCTCCCAGGTCTCACCAGCAAGGTTCTGCATCAGTATTAGGAGCCCCCCTGCAGGGATCCTAGAGGAGGGAGTGGAAAAGTCACAAGTCACCCAGGGGACACACAACACTAATAACTTACTGGCATCACCTAAAGAGCATGTGGGGGGCCAGACACCAGATCAGTGGAGCGTAACGTTCCCCAACACTCACATCACGCCACAGCCTAAGGTACTCCTGTTCTGGCAGCCACCAAACAGCCTGACTTCAGCTGTGACTCATTGTAGCCCCTTCGAGAAAGTATTTCTAATTTATTCATAGATAGATGCCCAAAGGGCAAGGGGGTGGGAGGATTTAAGATGCTCCAACAACCCCTGTAGATCACCTGACCCATAATTTAGACAGTCACACCCCTGCTTAGCTTCTGCCCAGCTCTGGAGGTACTTATGTTTACACTGATAAAGCCCCGGGCTGCTTCCAGGCACAGCTGATGCTGTTCTGATGGTGCTAAGTGCACACACAAAGCTCATTCTCCTGGGATGGGACCCCCAAAGTCACTTGTGAGCATATTCACAAGTCAGTCAGCACTTGAGAAGAAACCCCCGTTCTCCTTGAAAAGGCAGGCTTCTCCTGAGTCCAGAGGCCATTGTCCTGATGGACAGAGCCCCAGAGAGAGCCGTGGGTTCCTTCACGCCCCAAGGAGCTTTAGGTGACACACAACTACAAGACATGAATGAAGAGATGCGCCACCTCACAGCCTTGGGTTGTGCAGCCCAACTAGGCAGCTTCTTCCTGAGCATTTCCAAATGGCTGCTGCTCCACATTTTGGCCTCAACAGAGCTTATTTTGTTAATAAATAAATAAATAAATGAAAGGTGCGTTTTTACAGTGATTCTTAACCTAGGGGGTGGCACTTCCCAGGGTGCCCCCACTTTAAAAGATGAAACCATGACATCAAACACCCCTTGTGCGCTGTCTGGATTCTGAGTTGCTACAGGAGCACCTGCTGCTGAAGCTGAGGAGAGAGCTCAGAAGCCGTGGCTTACGCTCCTGCCCTTACCCCCAGACAGCACAGCTCCTTAAATGAGACATCCAACGGCTCCATGCTCAACCACTGGGCTCATCAGTGACGGTGCTGAGGAAGGGGTACAGGAGACAAGTCTATAACCCATCCTCATCACTTCCTATTTACCAGTGGTTAGCATCTCTTCTGATAAGGAAATATCAGCAAGTATGATGCTGAGCAAGCAGCAAAACACAAATCAAGGAAAATAGAAGAATAAAAAAATCCCAGTTTAAAGGTTGGAAGAAAAGTCATCATCATGAGGTCCCGAGAGATACACCAAAAATCCCTCAAGGCAAGAGGGGGGAGGGAAGCTTCCGTAGCCCCACCTATAGTTCAAGGCTTGGTGTGTGCAGCCACTGTCTAAACAAAGGCCCTGAAAGAGTAGCTGCGGCTCAGCAGCAGTCACAACTCACCCAAACACCGCTCCGAACACGAAGCCTCCTGCCAGTCCCTGCAGGCCCAGGTGCAGTCTGAAAAGGGCTCCTGTAAGGGCTAAAACAAACCCACAAACCCACTGAAACCACAACCAGCCCCCCACCAGCTGCCGCGTACAGACGGAGGGAGCTGCTTGTGCCGCAGTTCTCCCCATGAGCGGTCACCCACTTCTAACAGAGCAGAAACTGAGTGCTGTGGGACAGCGGGAGGGACCCTCACCGTGCAGTCAGCCCGGGGGCTGAGAGGCAAGCACTTCCACAGCCAGAGCTCAGCGGCTCTTGCAACACTCCCCCAGGACTTCAACCCACACAGAACCCCGCCCTAAAACCCCACACTAAGCTCCTTCTGCTTGAGGGCAGCTCTCACTGATACTCGCAGTTCGTTCATGGGGAGCAGACCCCGCTCTCCCCGGGGTTGAGCACGACCTCTCCTTCCTCTCTCCTTCCTCTTCCACAGCAGGTAACAACAGCACCCGCCATGTAGGGCAGGAAAGGGCAGTGAGGAGCATACCCAACAGGAAGGGCAGTAAAGCCTGCAGAGCTCAACGAGCAGATCGCTTACCCAGAGCCCTGCTGCCAGAATTGGACATGCAAAACTCAGCGTGAAAAGGGGAGCCCACAAACAGCCCGCTGAGCTGCTGTTATGAAGCACGGAGAAAAGACATGCTTTCCCTCCCAAACAGGTGGTTGTGACAGCAGGTTACACACTCAGTATTGCATTCACAACCATTTTTCACCCAAAAATCTCCAGGAAGTATTTCGGAGATGACTTGGTACCCACACCACCCCCCAGTGTTTTCAGGAGTGGGCTGGTACCTCACTGTTACAAGCGAAGGCCCACAGCAGTGAAAGCAGGGGAGCAAAATCACAACGGCACATGGTAGAACCCAAAACCAAACCAGGGAGCACAGAAGTCAGAGACACCCCCCCCCCCTCAAGCCCAAGTGACAGGGTTTTCCAGTCCTGGCCCTTGCTCATACGCAGAGAAGCGCGCGAAGAGGCGGTGACCTTACCTCCCGCCGAAGCAAAATTACCGATGGTGGTTTTATTGCGGTACACAGACAGCCCGGTGCTCACCGTGCTGCAAAGGGAAGGCACAGAGCATGTCAGCAGCTGCACGGGGGAAAAGACAGGTAGCAAAGCACAGCCTGAAACAAAGCTCAGTCTCCAGAAGCCAACCCTGGGGCTGCCTCTCACCGCGCTGCTGCTGCGCACGCCAGCCACCAGCGCCCTGATTTCTGCCACGTTCTGCTGCAGGCAGCAACACGCAGCCAGAGGCTGGGGAACACCAGGATCCCCAGCCTGCACCTGGGGTAGTCTTTCTTTTCCTCTCCAGCCAAAAGTGGAGTTTCCCATCGTATATACAAGGATAAACTGAGCAACGGAAAGGTCCTGTCAGTCAGTCAGTCCTGATGTACCCCCAGAAGCTGAATCCGTGTCAGTCGGACCATGCCTGACACACAATGCCCACCCATGGAGCTAATCACACTCACGATGTCAGTGGCTTCACCTACTCTTACAGCACAGAATCTCCCACCATCTCCTCCAAGAACATTAGTTAAGCCCCCAAATGCTCTCTGTCCTCAGCCCACAGTCACAGCCTTGAGCCTCCTGCATGACACCTACAAGTGAGCAGCGATCTTCCTCTCCTTCCCAGCGCTGTAAGCTCAGCCCGGCCTTCGTGCAAAGTAAAACTGAACAGCTGGGTTTTAAGCTGCAGAACGCAAAATTCACACAACTGCAGGACAAAATGGAGCTGAATCCCACTGGAGGCCAGTCACAAGTGGTGTTCCCCAGGGCTCAGTCCTGGGTCCAGTTCTGTTCAATATCTTCATCAATGACCTTGATGAAAGGATTGAATGTCCCCTCAGTAAATTCACGGATGGCACTAAGCTGGGAGGAAGTGTTGATCCGCCTGAAGGTAGGGAGGCTCTTCAGAGGGATCTGAACAGACTGGCTGAGATGGGCTGAGACCGATGGGATGAGATTCAACAAGGCCAAGCACAGAGTCCTGCTGTTGGGACATAACATCCCGAGCAGTGCTACAGGCTTGGGGCAGGCTGGCTAGAGAGCTGCCCGGCAGAGAAGGACTTGGGGGTGTCGCTTGACTGCCGACTGAACGTGGGCCAGCAGCGTGCCCAGGTGGGCAAGAAGGCCAACGGCATCCTGGCCTGTATTAAGAACAGTGTGGTGAGTAGGACTGGGGAAGTGATTGTGCCTTGGTACTCAGCACTGGTGAGGCCGCACCCTTGAGTGCTGTGTTCAGTTTTGGGCCACTCACTACAAGAAGGACATCGAGGTCCTGGAGTGAGTCCAGAGAAGGGCAATGGGGCTGGTGAAGGGCCTGGAGAGCAAACCTTACGAGGAATGGCTGAGGCTGTTTAGCCTGGAGAAGAGGAGGCTGAGGCGGGAGCTTATCACTGCCTACAACTACCTGAAAGGAGGTGGAAGAGAGATGGGTGTTGGTCTCTTCACCCAAGCAACAGGTGATAGGACAAGGGGCAATGGACACAAGCTGGGCCAGGGCAGGTTCAGATTAGACATTAGGAAGAAGTCCTTCACTGAAAGGGTTGTCGGGCATTGGAACAGGCTGCCCAGGGAGGTGGTTGAGTCACCATCTTTGGATGTATTTAAAAGAGGGGTGGATGAGGTGCTCAGGGATACAGTTTAGAAGAGGACAGGTATAGTTGGACTCAATGATCTCAAAGGTCTTTTCCAACCTAGTGATTCTGTATGTGATTCTTCTGTGTGAAAATCTTCAACCGGGAATTTGCAGAAACAATTAACAGGGAGCGGGAGCAGTAAGTATCTTCTTCAAAAGCCTTCTCCAGAGGAGTGGTGAAAAGGGGGGATGATCCGACTGCAGGGGAGACACCTGGTGGAAGCCTACGAGGTTACACGTCAAGCCCAGGAAAATTTAAAGACGTCAGAAGTTCCAGGACAGAAAGCAACGAATACACTAATTAAAGCAAAGAAAAGGTACTGAAGAGAAAACTACAAAAAAAACCAAACCAAAACCTCAGAAACCAGAACCCAAAGAAAGACCAAGGAAGAAATGCAGAATGGAACAAAAAAAAAAATAGAGACAGAAATACGAAAGGATGGTAGTCAATACTTCTGGTGTCTTAAAAGGAGAAGGGGAATTTAAGCAGAACACACCTGCAGATGCGGTCATTGCAGGTTTAAGGCCACATGGAAAATTACCCTTCTGAAGGTCAGGGAAGGAGATACTCCTAGTCTTAAGGCCTTTACTCAGAAGAGCGTGTTGAGTGTGATTCTGCAGAAAAAGCACTGACAGATCTGAGGGAGACAATCAAGGCAGCGGAACGCTACCTCCGCCTCGGCTGGGCATGCAGGCCTGCACACAGCCACTGCTGTGGAATGAGAGGGCTGTCTGCAAGCATCTGGGGACAAGGACAGAGAACGGGGGGCAGTGTGAGTGTATGCAACCTAGGAGTAACGAGACGTGACCAAAAGGAGGAGAATTAGGGTGTGAGAGAAAGCTGTTCCAGGAACAGCCACCACACTGTGACACTCCCAGAGAAAAAGGCAAAATACAGCAAACTGGAGAGATTGAAGCAAAAGAAAGAATTGGCGAAGTACAGGGAAGAGCAGTCTTCATGTCAACAGCAGCATGGACTAGATGGAAGGAATGGGGCTTTTCCTGTTTCAGGTTCTGTGTAGGTTCATTAGGAAATCTGAATTCTGGGGTTGTTACAGAAGGTTAAATCCTCTTCGTGTTCACGCCTTGCCACTCAGACTCGCTGGTAACACTCCACTCTGAGCCTCAATCTACCCCCAGTAATCTCTCCAGGAGCTGCAGCTACGAGCAGAGCCGGCACAAAGGGCTCCTTGCCACTAGTGCTTAGGCAAAAGCCAGCCCTTCTCCGCCACCGTTGGGAAACACTTACTTGAACACTGTCACGAAGGTGGCCACTCTCCAGCTCCAGCGCCAGCCGTAGCGGATGAAACTCCTGAGGCCGGCCCGGTGTGCAGAGTGCTAAGGGGAGAGACAAGACAGGTTACAGACCACAGCCCCGCTCCTCCCTGCCAGCACCATCAGCCCACCACAAACCAGGGTATTGACAATGGGTCCCTGGACTGATGTCAAGTGGGAATGAGATCCCGACCTTTAGGGATCAAGTCGACCACCTTCAGAGTCAAAACCGCTCATGTTTAACCCAGACACCAACAAGAAAGCCAAGAACTGATTCCGGTTTGTAACATCAACAGGTATCTCCAATCCCAGTGCCAAAAGACAACTGGAGGGCCAGGGAGATGTTTTGGAGGACATTATGGAAAGGGAGGGTGAACTAGAAACCTGTTCTCAATTATTACAAGTTTTTAAGTGTTAATAAACAATGACCATAGGTAAGTATTGTTATACCTGCTAGTTCAAGTGCCGAGAGACCATCACTCTCTGCAGCTTAGCTCTGGTCATTACAAGTCTGGCAATAAGCAGCTTTTTGAAAGACATGTTAAACAGAAGCTTCGTGAAAATTAAAACCAAATCCAGCTAATGCCATGAAAGAAATAGAAGTTCTCTGACCTGGTGCCTGCGGTGCAGGCACCCAGCCCTGGTGCTGATGGGCAAGAGTCAGCAGAAGCCAGAGCGACGCCAGGCACCGACACCGTGCCAGCAGCCTGGCTGGGGCCAAACCCAAATACCCAATGATGTGCAACTGGGCAGATTTATAAAGGTCTGGGGGCTTTTCTCCCTAATAATCCGGGTAACCAACATTCTCATTGAATAACAAGCCCCTGCAAGGTCAAGCACCCCTACAAAATGTCACAAATGCTCTTTGTTGTGAGATAAGCGGCCTGAGAAGAGCTCCCACGGGGGAGGTGAGGGGGCAGCAGCGGTGCCCGTGTCGCTGCGGGGGTCGCGCCTCTCGCCGGCACGGCACAAGTCCCAAAACGCGCGGCTTACCCTGCCGGGTACCAGCGGGGCGAGCCGTGCCGCCAGCTGCTCCCGCGGCTCCGGACAGCCCGCTTACAGCTGAGGGCTGGCCCGGCCCGCCCGGCTCTCGCAGCCGGCGGTGGGGCAGCCCGCCCCACACACGCAGGTGCAGCCGGGGCCGGCGCAGGCTCGGAGCCGCGCGTCACGCTCCGTAGGGAACCGGGCCGGCTCGGCCTCACCCCGACCTGCCGGCCCCAGCGGCAGCGTCTTCCGCAACCGGCCGCCCGCACACAACCCCCGCACCCGCCGCGGCTCCCCCGGCCGCGCTGCGGTGCCGCCGTCCCGCCGCGAACCCGGCGCGCCTCCCCGCCGCCTAACGCTCGGCTTGGCGGGCGCGGGGCTCCTACCAGGGCATCGGCGCGGTTCTGGAAGAGCTCGCCGTGGCTCCTCTCGATGAAGGCCTTCCGGGCCTGGCGGAAGGCCGGCAGCCCGCCGTACAGCCAGCCCACGAGCCCCCCGGTGAAGGCCGACTTGACGATGTTCACCGTTTCCTCCGGGAAGCGCTGCCGCTCGCTGCAAGGGAAGGGGCAGGGCTGGGACCGGGCCGGGGAGCCACAGGGACCCGCGGGCACCCGCAGCGGCCCAGCCCGGCCCGGCCCGGCCCGGTCCTCACTCGCGCCGCCACAGCTCGCTGAGCCGCTCCCAGCCCGTCTGCGGCGGCGGCGCGGGGTTACCGAACCGCGACTCCGCGCCGACCCCCTCCGCCATGGCTGTCCCCGGCGGCGCCGGCAGCAGCGCCGGGCGGGCGCGGCAGCGCCCCCTGCCCCCCCGGCGGGGCACCGCACCGCGGGCCCCAGCCCGGCCGCTCTGCCCGTCAGGACCACGGGGCAGGGGTGGTTCGCACCGCGGAAGAAACCCCAACCGAGGGCCAGGGCTGCCCTGGGACGGGAGCGCAGGCACCCAGCGTGTGAGGGTGACAGAGCCCTGGGACAGGCTGCCCAGGGAGGTGGTGGAGTCTCCATCTCTGGAGATATTCAAGACCCGTCTGGACGCCTATCTGAGTGACCTGTCCTAGGGAGCTGCTTTGGCAGGGGGGTTGGACCCGATGATCTCTGGAGGCTCCTTCCAACCCCTAAAATTCTATGATTCTATGATTCTATGACTGGGATGGGAACAGAAAGACAGACGCCTGTCTGTGGGAAGCAGCTGGGGGCCAGCCACACCTGTCCTGGGTTCGGCTGGGATAGAGTCAATTTCCTTCATAGCAGCCAGTGGCATGCCACCTTTGAGAGTCGGGATGCAAGCAGTGCTGATAACACACCGGTGTTTAAGGTGCTGCCAAGCAGTCAGGGACTTTTCAGCTGTCCATACTGCCCTGATAACGAGAAGGTGGGGGGCACCCAGGGAGCTGGGAGGGGACACAGCCAGGGCAGGTGACCCAAACTAGCCAAAGAAGATATTCCATGCCAATTACATCATGCTTAGCATAAAGGGAGGCTGGTGAGGGGAGGTCACGACTTGAGGATGTGTGGTTTTGGACAGCTCTGAGCTGTATGGCCTGAGCTGTGGGGTTCGGTGAGAAACAGCATTGTGTAGCAACAGTTTCATACATTTTTGCTGTAAAAGTCCTATTATTGTTACTTCTCTCTCTGCTGTCCTAGAAAACAATCTTTATCCCAACCCAGGAGGTTTGCCTTGGTTTTTTCCCCCTTCTTTCCTTCCCTTTCCCTCCCTCCAGAGCAAGCAGCTGCCTGGTGCTTAGCTCCCAGCTGGGGGCAGAACCATGACAGATGCCCCAGGAAAACTTCTTTTTTCGTCTGGTTTATTGCAAAAGGACTTCATTAAAAATGGTTCTGAACTATTTTACAGAGCTGTTTCGGTTTCTTGGAGCGGTTGTCTCTCCATTGACTAAAAATACAAAACCAGAAAACCCCTTCCCCACTTGCACTGCTCCTTTCCTCCCAAACCAGGTTATTTCAGTGCCTGGGCTGTTTCCCTTGTAGCCTGGGTAACCCAAGCACCAGTCACGCAGCTGGCACGCTGCCCCAGCAACTGGTGCTTGACAAGCAGGTCTGGCAGTGATGTCCCAGGGCTTGGCGGCGCTGCCAGGCACATGTGTGTATGTGTGCACTTAAGAGCAACTGTCCCTTGTAGTATTTTCTTCTTCTCTCATCCAGACTGGCTGTAGAGGAGACCGTGAGCTGCTGCTGTCATCCACCTCCCAGTAATGTGCTGATTCCAGCACCCTGAGTCTACTTCACCATCACGGCGCTTACCAGGGAGGCAGAGGCCCTCCTGGGGCCACGTGCTGCTGCCCACGCTCTTCTGAGCACCTGTCTGGGTGCCGGGGGAGATGCTGCATCCTACCAGGCCCCTCAGCTCAGGGGCCATGCAGCACTTCAGGAATTGCACTCCCTCCAAGCTGAGCAGCCTGTTGTGGGCATAAATAGAGTGAGCACGAGCAGCCTGTGGCTAGACTCGAGTAATGTGAGGAGTAGCTGCCACTGTGTGACTGAAGACATAGCTTCAGCCAGACTGAAAAGAGAAGAGAAAAAGAATGCCACAGCAGTGGGAAAGAAAAGCAAGTAATGGAGTGAGCAAAATGTGTTACCAGCCTAAAAAAGCCCAGCAACAAACCAACTAAAAACCAACGAAAAACAACCTAGAGCATTTACAGAAGGGGATCAGAGCAGAGAATCTCTGAACATCTGGAAAAAAAGAAAAGCTGACTCTACCTCCACACATGCTTTCCCTGGCTTCTTAAGGATGTCTGGCCAGCCAGCCAGGGGGAGCTTGTTACCAGGGGTTCAGGTCCGTGTGGCTGTGTGAGCACCCAGCTCATCTGTCGGAAGATGAACCGTCTTTATGTCAACTGCCAACTGCCTGAGTGTCTGCTGCTCGGGCTGAGCACAGTGGCAATGAGGTAGGTAGTTTAACTGTGCAAGGACTGTTTGTCCTTCCAATGGCACATCAAAGACTTACCCTCACCCTCTTTAAAAACCTCACACAAGCATCAGAAAACTAAGCCCTCAGCTATCTAAAAAGGTTACCTCAAGTTACATACCTGCTTCTGTCAGAGGAAACCTAACATCCCAAGTGAGAAAATATTGACCACCTACAAACAAAAAAAAAAAAGGGGGGGGTGGGGAGGCATGTATCTCCCAGCTGAGTGCAGCTGAAAGTCTGCATACCTTGCCCACGAGTACAGGAGATTTGGAAAAATGTCCAGTAACACAAAGAGAAAGGTTTCTCACTGGATGGGATTTAGGCTCATTCTGAGACAGGTAGTAACTAAGTCCCAAATGCTAGCAACCCTCTTCCAGTGAAGACCACAGCTGTCCTATTATAGCTCCAATCCAACATGCTACTTCATGTTCTTACAGCGACTGCACAGCTGGGCTCACTGTATGGGAGCAATTTCCAAGTTAGCCTAGTGCTCTCCCCTGTTGTTTTAGCGTAAAGGATAAGAAGTCTGAGAGAACCAGAAAGAAGATAGGCTGATCTTCAGATTCACAGGGAGATCAGTTTGGGCCGAAGAGAAGAAACAGAGCAGCCTCTACAGTTCTGTTTTCAGCCATTCCGAAGTGATCTCACTGTAGCTCTTCCTCCTTTTCACTTTGTAAGTCAAGGTTTGGGAATACTCAGACAGCAGATGTTCCCAGTAGCAAGAGACATCCTCCATCTGCAAGTGCTCGGTGATGAATTGGCGTCCCCTAGAGACACACAAGGCACAGTCAGAACGCATTTCCAGTTCCTACAAGCCTCTTTGGTTTTGTTTTATATGTATATCAACTTTCACTCTCCCGTGTTTCAAATGAAAAACAACGCTCGCTGCTCCGCACCGCCTGTTTTAATCTCACACTTCTCACTCACGCTTGCAGCTCTGACAGTTGCAGTGCTTCTGTTATCCTCAAGATGGTATTTGTTATCTGGGATAATAAATATCAGGTTTCACCTATCAGATACAGCCTGAGCAGCACCGCTGCACGCGCTGCTTCAGAAGCCCGTCGCTGCCAGCCCGGATACACGACGCTTCCAAAGCGGAGACAGATCCCAGCGGTCAGCTGGCCTCATGCTGAGAGGAACGCTCCCAGCTCCTGACAGCCTGCAGCGGGGCTCCTGACGTGGGTCACACCCCAGCAAAGACCTAAGCGTTATCATCGTGTTCTCCGGTTCCCCCTTCTGGTTGTAAGTTGTCCAACCCTCCCGCTGCTACTGCAAGGGACTGGTTATACCGCGCCCTATTAATGATCAGCTGTCTTTGGTGGGTAACCCCTTCGCAAGCTGCTTAAGGAAATGCTTTGGGAGAGGACTGCCTGACAGCCAGGAACAACGCAGAACTTACCTCTCTGAAATTTCTTGTGCTATGGCATCATTCTCCTTCACAAACTGCAACAGCTCCCTAAAACGAAGACCCAAAGAAATGATATGAAACAAGTAGCTCAGTGGAAGGTGTTGTCCCTTAGCTAAACCACCACAGAGGTAGACATTAAGGATCTACAACCAAACAAGGAACTTGTGCTCCTCATTTCAGAGCACAGAAGCAGCCTGCCATTCTGCTGCATGAGGGTGGTAGATCACTGGAAAGAGGTTGCCCAGAGATGTGGTGGAGGCCCCATCCCTGGAGGTACTCAAGGTCAGGCTTGATGGTGCTCGGAGCGACCTGATCTAATGAAGATGTCCCTGCTTGATGCAGGGGGGGTTGGACTAGATGGCCTCTAAAATGTCCCTTCCAACCTCACACATTCTATGATTCTCAGCTGTTCTCTATCAGCTCTGGATGGCATGCTGAGTTCTGGGAGCTAAAGCATTTTTGGTTCAGTGATCCTTTCCTCTTTCCCTTACCCATGCTGCAGGGCCCACGCTCAGGTTTAAGTGCCCAGTGCCTGCTGACTTCAGCAAGGGCGATAGAGCTCCGCAGCCCAGTGAAATCACACTCTAAGTAACATGAGCAAAGGCTTTTGGGGGGGGGGGCAGGAAGGAGGAGAGAAGAACATGACCTCTGAGAGCCTTTGCCTGGCGCCTGGGAGCGCGGGCGCTTCTCAGCGCAACACAAACCAAGACAAACCAAACGGGCTTCCCAAGCATGGCGGTGTGCTCCTGTGGCGTGCAGCGCTCTCTGAGCACGCCTGGGGTCTGTGGCAGTTTTGCAAGGCTGTGCTGCTGAGATGGTTTTTGTAAGCAGCACAAAAGTAACTGAGAACCCCATTTTTTCCCAGTCCCTGCCCCCCTGTACTGCGAGCAGGGGGAAGAAGGGAGCAAGATCATGGCTAAAGGGAAGTCTGTTTAGAATGGAGGGGTGGGGGGAAGGTGCTACTGAGAACCCCATTTTCCACAGTCCCTGCCCCCCCTGTACTGCGAACAGGGGGAAAGAAGAGAGCAAAATCCTGACTAAAGTCTGCTAAGAAGGGAGTGGAGGGGGGAAAGCGTTTTAAGATCTGGTTGCGTTTGTTTTAAGATCTGGTCAAGCTCCTGACTCCGTTTTCACTGTTCTTTGTAGTGTAGTGTAATAAATTAGAGAGTTTTCCTTCTTCACTCTGTGTTGAGTCTGTTTTGCCCATGTCATTGTTGACAGAATGATCTCTCCCTGTCCTTATTTTGTCTCCTGAGCCTCTTAATAAATATTTTCTCCCCTGTCCAACTAAGAAGGGGAATAATTGACTGACTTTGGTGGGCATCTGGCCTCCAGCCAGGGCTAAACCACCACAGGTCTCACACCTGATGTCAGAGAGGTCTGATCGGACCGGGATGTAGTGGACCCAGGGCTTCAGCTGGGGGTAGAAGAACTCCAGCCACTCTTCTCCAACGTGAAAGACGAGCGAACCACACAAGAAGAGGTGTTTCAACCGGAAACTGGCAGCCACTCCACGGAAATTAAACAGGTACCTTTAAGAGGAGAAATAAAGAGAGGGACCTGATTACACCCAGCAGTCTGTGAGGAAACATGCTAAGAAACTGGCCCCCAAGTATCCATCAGCCTTCCCTCACAGGTAGCAGCTGGGGTGGTCTCCCTCACACCGGGCCAAGCACCTGCTGCTAAAACAAAGGGAAGACATTTACTTCAGGGTCCTCACTGGAGAGGTGAGCTGACGTTAAGGATATGCTAGGTGAATTTCTGCTGCCTGCCAAAACTGAGGGAGAAAAATCAAGGTGTGTTGCTTTACCTCTGATGATAAAGACAGCTGTGCGTGACAGATCAAAAGTGGCCTTCAGCTACCAACAGGGCAGGGAAGGTCACATCATGGACACTGATCCTGAGTGGAGACGCTGCTACCACGAGGAGCAGTTTCCCAATTCTGGGTTGTCTTGCAGTGAGCTTTTTTGTTCCATTGTTCTGCTTTGCCACAACTATCTCGGTTGGGGGTTTTTTGTTTTTCTTTTTCCTCTGGGATCCTGCTTTAATCTGAATCTAATTGCCTGATATTAACTTGGGAGCGCAGCCCTCAGAGGTTGAACAGGCCAGCACACAACAGATGGACCTTGCAGATAACAAAGAATCTGCAATTTTGTTTTCAGTATTTTCTGCCAAGTTAGTAAAGTGGGCTTGACTGGGGGGGGGGGGGAAATTTCTCCTCGCAAACTGTATCTCAGAGGGATGTTTGTTTGCTTACTTGCTTGCTTTTTTTAAACCCACATTTCTCCAGTTACACAGAAAGCTGTTTTTCCTGTGGGTAAACCCCCGTGGTACGTATAAATAATCTTTGAAGTTAAAACTTTTGGGCTGGGGAAAGGGAGTTCTTCTCTAATTAGGCTATTTTGGGGTGAGATGGGGATTATGTATTATATATATATTTTGGGTGAGATAGGGATCATAACTAAACTTAGTTCAGCACTAAGTGACAAGGAGTTAGCCTGAAGCTATTTTGCATTCTTTGTATTGCCTAGGAGCTCGAGGCAGGGCCAAGAAGCTTGTTGTGTTAGGAACTCGGCAAATACATGCAGAGATGTAACAAGAACAGTGATCTGGAAGTTAGGAAATGCCTCTGTCTGGTTCCAGACAGAGCTCCCACCATCCACCACCTCGGCCAAGTCACGGAGGGCTGCTCTCAGAGAACCTGCTGCATCACCTGCACTGAAGGAAGCAGTGAGAAGTTCACGTTGACCCTACCGGCCCCTGGGCTATGACAAGAGTGTGTGGAAATACCTCAGCCCGTACTGTACAGGGGGCTCAGGAGGCATCAGGAATTGGGAAGCCTACGTGCAACAGAAGGCAGAAATCTGGGCAACAGTCTAGTGAAATATAAAATGAGACAAGTCAATCACATTTGCACAAAAACACGGATGCAGCCAAATGAATGAGTTGTTCCATCAGCAGGTTCTAGCTGGTAAAATCACAACTATGTAGTTTTACAGCAAAGGAAAAAGCAAAACATCAGACACACGAGTGCATACACACCAAGAGCTTGTATTTCTATACTGAAACCCACAAGAATATTACACCAAAACCCCCTCCCTAAAAGTAGTTAAAGAGATAGAAACCTTTGTAAATCAAAACCGTGTTCTCCCAAACAACATAAAAAGTATGAGTCGATACTGTATCTGCTCAATCACATTTTGGGTTCTTTCTTTTACTACATACCTCCAGTGGCAACATTTGCCCCAGTATGCATACACAGACATGATTCTTTAGTTCCTTCTGTCTCTGAAGACAGCAATGCTATCACTGTAGCACTGAACACACAGACTGGTACAGGAATATAAAGGAAAATTGACAGAAAGCCTTTTTGATTAAAATATTCTTGATCTGTCTGTTTATTAGTGATCTAAGACCTTTACTTTCCCCAAGGCACTTTATTTCTCCTGACCTGAGAGTGGAAAGCTGACACTGAAAGAGGCCGTGTTAAGCTCCCAAATTTTCAAGTGCCTTAAGTCTGTGCACAAGCTTTCTTGCCTGTATGGAGCTGGTTGCCAGAACTAGACCTTAAAGTAAAATGAGACCTTACACCATGCAAAGAAAAAATAGCCCATAGCCCTTGAACAGCTTTATTAATCAAAACTCTTACTTGTACTTGCAGTGATCAACCAGAGGAATTTCCTTTGCAGGAGGCTTTCCCAAGGTGTCCTTAAAATAAAGAGAACAGCCAAACAGTAAGCTTTATACAGCAATTTCTTTTTTTCCCCTCCTTCTCCTTGAGCTGAAGCCTCAACCCCCCCCCCCATTTCCACTTCTGAGAAAACCATCTCTGGTGGGCTTTTTTAAGTATTAAGAAGAATTCCCAGTCCTTCAAATGAGAAAAAAAAAAACCCTTCAGTAAATTACATAGTGCCTGTAAGCCAACGCCAGCACAAACACATTAAATGATAATGTTCAGTTGGCAGCTCCCAAATGGAAAACAGCTTGGGACAATGGACTGTGTGAAGCCAAGCGTACCCAGATTAGCCAAGACTGTCTGGAGTGAGCTGGACTGCAGGCTAAGTATGGAACTAAAAAGTTATCAGCAACTGTCATCAGAAAGTTACCAACAACAAGACCAATAAATAGAGAGGATGGAAAAAGGTTTAAAAAGACCTGCACTACCACACAGGCAGCTCGGGGCTAGAAGGGGAAGAGTTGGCTACTTTTGCTTTACTAGAAGAGAAGGGAACTGGCACAGGTTCTTTTTCTTATTCCCTTGAACAAAAAGTGTACATGGAAGAAAAATATTTGGCCTGCCAGGCTCTGGAGACTCCTTCCTTTCATCTGTCGGAGAGATGCGGCCCTCAAGGGACCTACAAGCCTCCCCCACTCTAGAGGACCACCCACACCTCTCCCAGCAAGATGCATCTCAATCAAAGCCACCTTACAAAGCTACCCTTTCTGGCCCTCACACCCACACACCTTCTCAGATTTCCAAGCCTGGTTTTTAGTGTACTCAGCATCAACGAGTTCTGGGTTCTCTCGGGACAGCAGAATGAGGGGGTCTCTCTCGGGGCTCGTTCTGCAAAAGAAACACTATCAGGAATCGCCCATCCACGTGACCCAACACAGCTAAGAAACTGCAGGGCTTGAGACCCTGTGTCTTTGTGAGGCTGACCTTCCTATCCATCCCCCAAAACACAATGAAGTGCCTACCACACAGTGTATTTCTGTCCAAGGGCATATTAGCAGAAGAGAATGAGTTCTGTGTACTGAAATTATTTAAGGCCATGTTTCTTTATTTCACTTATGAAATAGTTAGTTGCATTATTTAAGCAATACCCAGGACAGATCAGCAGAGGAGATGTTTCCCTTAGGCCTTATCCCCATGGGTGCCAAAACCTTTAACTCCTTTCTAAGTCGCAAGGAGCACGAAGAGATGCTAAGCATCTTCAGAAACTGATCCCTCCCACATTAACTTAAAATGCTACTGATAAAGGAGGTTGGGACATCCCTGAGACTCAACCCTTATCATCTTCTGAGCCTACCTAGTAAGGTAACAAATCCATCCCTATTGGGAATGGAGGAGCAACAAAAAGAATCATGGAATCATAGAATGGTCTGGGTTGGAAGGGACCCCAAGGATCATAGAGTTCCAACCCCCCTGCCACAGGCAGGGCCACCAACCTCCAGGCCTGAATCTACACAAGGTTGCCCAGGGCCCCATCCAACCTGGCCTTGAACACCTCCAGGGACGGGAGTAGGGCTTGATACTGTTTTCAAACTGGCACTGGAGAGAGGGCAAAAATAATCTGCTCTTGTATCCCCCACCAGTCAGGTAATTTAATGCAGGAACACTTGTTGATTCTCTGTCGAGCACTTGCGTAGCGAACGGAGTGTTCACACTGGCAAGCAGCACGCACATCAACATCAGATCTTTAAATTTGTACCATGTACCTGCAGTTCCCTTCACAGAACAAAACAAGCCGATTCCTACTGTGACAGTTTTACTCATTAAGAAATAACAAATAGCAAATCCATCACAGCTTCTGTTTCCTGTATTAGACTTACACAATAAACGCACCGCAAACGGCAGTTCTTATGGAGAGTCACTAATGGTGGGTGAAATGCTGCTGTAAAAATGTCTCACTTTCTATACTTTAAAAAAAAATATGTTCTGGGTTACATTTGTTTAGGTCTTGGAGATCCAGAAATCTCCACGTAAAGACAGCTGTAACATATATATTTTTGGTAGCATCTCCTGCTATAGGAAAAAATATGCTCACCTGGATCCTCGGAAATATCCTTTAGAGATCTTTTTCACCCACGGCCATTTTTCTGCAGATCTGAAAATATTGTTTATGCATGGCAATAAATGATTTAATACAACCATGAAACAGTGCTCTCATCAGTTTTCACAGCATGATCTCTTTTTATCATTCTTCATTTTTGATGGAAATCACTTTCTTCATTATAGCAGAAAAAACCCCTCTCAGCCAGGTCCAATGAGACAGGTTTTCCTGTGAATATTGTGTTTAATGCAACGTGACATAGGCTACTTTGCAGAATATTTTTCAGCCAAAACATTGAATTACACAGAACCCCCTCACCAAATCTCCAAGGGTATTACCACAGTTTGCCTAAAATTTGAACCCACTTTTTTGCGGCACTGCTTTGTTTTCCTGTACTGCACAGAACACAGATAGTGCAAAATGACTGATCTCTAACCACTGCCATTTCCCACTTAAAAAAACCCCAAACCTAAACCAAACTCCAACAAGAAGAAACAAACTACCTACTGTTTTGTATCTAAAACACAGGGATTCATTCCTTTCCCAAAAAAGCAATTTTAAATGTAAAAGAGTCTTTTCAAAACATCTGTTCCCTGGTTTTATTTCTGTCAGTACAGCCACCTGCCTCCCCCCTGGGAAGTCTCTGTCGCACTTTCCCTTCACCTGGCTTGGCTTATAGGTCCTGATCCCCAAACTGACCTGCGCATGTCAAGCTCTGCAACTGCTCGTAACTCAGTGACACAAGTGGGGTTCACTGGGAAAGCAAAGTAAATGCTTTTGACCTTCTATCACATTAGGCTTCAGCTCTGTTTAGTCCCACAGATCTTCACGTTTCAAGGAGGGGAACATTCAGCCTCGTGTTCTGATGGCAAGTAACTGACATCGAGGTGGGGTTTTTGCTTGCTAATGTTTCTACGTTCAGTCACTGTTGCACACTTTGCTTGTCACTCTCCATGGGAAACAGCCCCTTATTCTGCTAACAGTCAAAGATCCTGACAAAAGCAAGACTCCCAGTCAGAAATGTCTTCTGCCTTACTCTTAAGCCCAGTAATGACTCTTGATTCTTGGGAACAATTCCAGGTTTCTCTATTGCACAACAATACTGAAGTAAAAGCAGATCTAAAGAAGGCTTTCCTTTACCCTTCAAGAAGCTTACACAAACATCCTGGATCATCCCTGCAGTGAAAAAACCACAGCTCTTAGAGAAGTAGTTGGAAACAAAGGAAAATATTTCCATGCGTCCGGGGAGATTTCTGCAGGCAAAAGATAACTGCTGCTTTATTGACAAACCCTATCCCAGCAAAAATGATAGTAATCTGGCCCTGACAGCATGAAGAACGTGTATACTTTGTCCTCTGCATTCCTTACCAAAGTGTTGGAAACAGAGAAGCTAATTATAACTTCTAGTTACATCATCCAAGGTTTCCATGGAGAATTCTTATAAGCAGTCAGGCTGCATGCGGTTAATGAGAGGCAGCAGGACAGATCACGGGCCAACAGACCTATAGCCTTAAACTTCAACACTGCCCTAATGCTGCCCAGTGGTAGGTGGCTTTTACTGAGTTTGTCTCCCATTAAACCTTCCCCTCCCCATTTCCAAAACATACCTTCTGAGGTCCTCTCTCATGAGGTCCCAGCGCCCTAAACCTGTTGGGTAAATCGGCCAGACAGCTGGTCCTCCTTCCCAAAACGTCCACGCAGGATACATGATATCATTGTATTCAGAGGTCTCAAGAAAAAGGAGAGTAATGTGAGAATACAAGTAATATCTGCTTCAGTTCACTGACTGAGCCCACCTGTAACGGATGCCCTTGCTGGGAGCACTGCTGGCTTTCTCTGTTAACTGTACCCTAAGCAGCCACCAGAGCTTTCAACCATGTGAAGACGGCTGTGCCTCGCTGCAGGACAACATGGGACTTTCATGTCAGGAAAACAACAAAAAAATCCAACCAAAACCTTCCAAGGTACAGCTGACCAGTAAATCACAGAAGCCCTGAGCTCCAGTCACCTTTTGGAAGACTTGTGTCTATGTGCAGCTACAAAGTTTTTCTGCTGACCGCAAGCTGAGGCATTATCCTCTCCTCAGAGGCAGGGCAGTGCTACACTCTTTGACATTTAGACTTTCAAAGCTTCAGTTCTTTCAAGCCGTCCTAGGGATCACTTCAAACTTCACTGCAACAAATACTGGTGTCATGCAAGAATGTCACTTCCTCGGTCCTCCCTGGATGCTTAAATTCCTGTTTAGCCAGAGGGAAGGCCAGCACTTAAGGCTAAACCCTTTCATGAAATGAGACTGTGGTAATAAACTTTTATCCAAATTACCCATCTGCCTGTCACCTGGAGATACAGGAGAGACTACACGGCCACCAATGTGAGTAGGAGGCTGGTGCACATGGCATATACAGCGTGTGCTTCTGTGATCTGCTCCTCAGTCGTGCTGCAAACGGGATCGATAACAAACCTTGACAGCTCCACCACCAACCCAGGGCAGCCTTGCAAGATGCAGATCTGGACAGTCCTGCAGCCCCTTGCACTTCCAGCCTTAGAAAGCACCTTGGACCAGCATCCTGGAGCCCTGCTCAGTTCTGGTAAGAACTAACACTGGCTGGTTAAATGGGAGCTGTGCTTGGGGTCACTGGGTTTCAGTTCAGGACTGGGCTGAGGTTATAGTTCACATATAGGACACCCCAAAGCACCCTGCGGCGGGGTGATGAATACAGCTGCAAAGATTAAACTCCTGCAACCTACTCTGCATCAGTTTGGCTTCTACTCACTGGAGTTAAGGCTGTGTGATGGTCAAGGGGCAAGACAGCTAGCTCTGCTACAACATGTGGCAGTGAACATGGTCCTTGAACACCAGTGCATGCAATGCTGTACTGAAAGTCTAGAGAGAGTTTTAGGATGGCTGAGGGAGTGGGCAATAGTGTCAGATTGTACTGCGGTTCAGACTGCATGAACTGGAAGACCTGGGTAAGTTAGCCAAAATAGGATAGGGCCTGAGCTAACAAGAGCAAATAGTTTGTGGTTTCTTTTTACATCTTACTGTCTGTTGGGCTTTGGCCATGGACATAATCACTATCAGGGTTAGGTAACAAGAATGCAGGATTTGTGCACGTTGGGCACCAAGGCAAAGCAAGACTACTGGAAGCTTGAGGAGTAATGATATTCTGAAACCTGCTACAGTCAGGTTTGGCAGTGGGAGAGGCATGAAAGTGTATGAGAGAGCTCTCCAGCCTGGGAACAGAGATGCAGATAATGCCTGTGCATGTGCCTCCGCGTGCAGTTTGGAGATGGAAGAAAGGAATCTGGGGGAAAAGGGTTCACAGAAGACAGCAGTATTACTGCTGAAGATAAGAAACACTTATCCATGGTACCAAAAATTAAATGAGATTAATTGTATGACAGCTGACTGATGATCAGAAGTCCTTAACAATGCTGATAAATTACAGCTACAATTTTAGCAGAGGCATTGTAGCAAATGACAGCGATGCTGGCGCAAATCCCATCCAGCTGTGCATCATTCCACTGTGGCAGAGGTACAGTTTTTGACCTGGAAGAGGAGCTAATGTGGGGAAAAAGTGTTCTATATTGAATAAATCTGCAAGTCTATCTGCCAGAAAACTGGAAGCAAAAGGAAACATAAAGAGGAAAAAAGAGCAAGCAATTCTGACAAACAGAAAATCTGTGGGGAACCATCCTCAGAAATACACTGCCAAGAGAAAGGAGGACATGCACGCCGCAGACATGCTTAGCTCCTAAAGCTGTGCACACCTTACTGAAGGAGAAGACTGGAATAATGGGTTTCATCCACTTGGGGACCTGGGGGTAGTCTCGCACATTGATCACCATTTCCATGTCCGGGAGGCGGCTGATGATCCCCAGAAGGAAGTGCTCAACTCCACTGCATCTGTGGAGAAACAGCATATGGCAAAGAGCTATAAGGAGAAGGCAGAATCCTGAAGTCTCTTGCAGGCTCTTCTCTCTGCGCAGGAGCAGAAGGGACGGTGAGCCCAAGCCATACTGCAATGCGGGCTGGTAACTCCCTATAGCAGCGTCTGACCCTCAACGCAGTACAGACACCAGTACAGACACCAGTTAGACCAATCTCTCCTGTTAAATTTGGCCTGACCTGCGGATTTCTCTGGGATCCCACAACCAGCCAACCAACCCTTTGTATAATGACAGATTCACAGAATCGTAGTGGTTGGAAGACACCTCCAGAGATCGAGTCCAACCCCCCTGCCAAAGCAGGTTCCCTAGGACAGGTTGCACAGGTAGGTGTCCAGATGGGTCTTGAATATCTCCAGAGAAGGAGACTCCACAACCCCTCTGGGCAGCCTGTCCCAGGGCTCTGTCACCCTCACTGTGAAAAAGGTCTTCCACATGTTGGTGTGGAACTTCCTGTGCTTCAACTTGGGGCTGTTGACCCTTGTTCTGTCCCCACAGACAACTGAGAAGAGGTTGGACAAGACACTCACCTCTTGCTACATGTAAGCTTCACACATAATTTCCTAGGCTCCTGCTCTGATAAGGAATTCAGACCTTTGAAACACCATTGCACTGAATGACTTTCAACTTGGCAGAGCTGGAAGTACTTCTGCATCCCAGCTAGGAAGATGAGATCTTCCACACAGCTCTTACCTTGCAGGGAACAAGCAGTCCTGCTCACGGTACAATTTGTTCTTAATGATCTGGTAGTGTGTCCCGAGCTTCCGGCTCAGGACATCCGACATCATCTCCTTGGAAATGCCACCCCGGAAAGGTGCAAGGTCCTGCTTCCAGACACTGAAACAAAACAACCAGCCATCACTACGTGCAACAGGGAGGATACTGTGCATTAAGTTACTGAACAGATTTCTAGCTAAAACAAGCTCAGTGTGGCTTCCAGGAGCTCTGTCAGATGTGGCGTAACAGAGAATTCAATTTAAGTCACTTGGGAGAGCTGTTACTCAGAGTCCCAAAGGTCCAAGCTTCACTCTTTGAATATCTATGTGCTGTTTGCCCAAACAGAAAGCCCAGCACAGGACTCTGAGGCTAAATCAAGACGGACAACTCTAGTTACTCTCCCAGAAAGCACCTTACATACCCTGGTGGGTTATGGGTGAAAGATGTAACTTAACCTTTGAGTTGCAAAGCTTGTGCTCTGGCCTTCCAAAAACGATGAGCCACACCGAGACCAAATTCCTCACACAGCATCACTGAAGAGCCAAGTCACAAGGAACAGCATCACCCAGTAATGCTGTGTACAGTGAGAGCCAGCTCAGGAGGACAGGCCTACATAGCCTGTGTTCTGTGACAGCCGTGCGTCACCACTGAGCTCTAGGAAGGTGCTATGAAAACATAAACCTAACAAATACAAGAAAATACAGAAGGAGAATGTGGTTTATATAAATTTAGACTAAAGGTCCTCAGATCTAACTGCTCAGAGCGTTTAACAACACAGTCAGACTTTAACAGCCATGGAGACATCCTCCCCACGTTCTGGTTGACGCTGCATCAGCGCCTTAGTTTAATACACCACTGTCGGGGTGATCCCACTGTGAGGGTGGTCAAACACTGGCACAGGTTGCCCAGAAAGGCTGCAGAATCTCTAGTCTTTCAGATACTCAAAGTCCAACTGGACACAGTCCTGGCAACCCTGCTTGAGCAGAGGTGTTGGACTTAATGATCTCAAAGAGGTCCCCTCCAACCTCTGGGATTCTGCTGTTTTGCAACCAGGTGGAAAACTGTTAAAACTACATAAAGAATTGTCACTGAAATGATGGGCTGACCACAGGACAAGCAGCCTGGCAGGGATGCAAATGTAATGAGCTTGAGAACATGGAGAAAGTGGCAGTTCTAGGGCACACCCATGACAGTGTAACTTAAGTGACAACTGAAAGGTAGTAACAAACAAGTTAGGACCTTAAGCCACTGAGTTACAGAAGACTAGATACAAGGAGAAGATGTTACATGGAAAAACATTTTGTAACACCCGTTACTACAGCAGTGCTCCTGAACAGCCCTGAAACAAACTACTGCTGTAGTGTAAAGTAGGTCTGGAGAACCACAGCAACTGTAACCTTGTGTTAATGTTGCCTATCACGTTCTGAAGCAGGTTTCGAGGCTGTAACCACTTTGGAAGATGTTCTTCCCAAAGATCACCAGGAGATGGTGGAGCATATGTTTAAAGACCAGGAAATGTATCTGAATTGGAACTGAGGAAGAAGATTGGAAGGCTGAACTAGAAGAGACTTTTCCTCATCAGTATTTTAAGAGCAATGAAGTCCCAAAAATCCAGTGTACATTTGCCTGATACAACTCATTAAAATCTGATACAGCACTCATCTCAACCCCAAAACGAATGAGCACTTATTAAACAGAAGTGGTACTTATTAAAGTAGTACTTATTAAACAGAAGGCTTAAAATTGGGCATCTGACTTTCTGCATTTGGAATCCCAGTCCTAAGGACAAAACACTGTGTTGGCTCTTCTCTGTATTTCCCTTTCCCCTTTAAATAAAAACATTGCTTAAAAAGATCAAAAAACCCCAGTCCTACAGTCCCTGCCCACGTTAACAGTGATGACCTGCACACCTGTAATATGAAGTCGTGCTCTACCAGTGGGAACAGAAGGGAAATTTGGGTGGCTATGTCTACACTTGTACCACCTACAGTGGTCTAACAGGATTTGTGTTTTCCTGAACGAACTCCTCTTGGATCAGACTTTGGTTGTGTGAAGATCAGGTAGTTAAATATCCCCTGCCACTCCAATTCTCCCAAGTAGGAAGAGTACTCCTGTTCTCCCCTCTTCCACTGGAAATCCTTTCCAAACACTGTGAATGAGCAAAGTACAACACACTACCACACCAAACACAGCTGTGTTCTTTGGCAACCTTTCTTAATCTAACTATTTTAAAATATCTTGCACATACTCGATTTCTTCCACTTTAAAAGCCCATGAAAAAGACTTGTTAGCACCGTCACACTGAAAGAGAAGGCAGAAGTAGATTTCGAACACAAAAGTGTTGTCAACTGTGTATCAGTTTATTGTGTGATCATATACGAAATGCTGACACAGCATATGCTGTTCAGCCGTAGAGGACAACGAGGAGAGCACCCTGTTTGCAGGTGGACACACCTCCCATTGGAACTAGGGAGGGCAACCTGTTTCACACGGTGCCATCAATTACCTCCCGCCTGCAAGCGCCGCGGCCACTTTAGAGCCCAGATATTCTATGGCTAATTCCCAAGCCGCTGAGTGACATTTTAGAGCCCAAACATTCTACGGCTAATTCCCATCCACCAGTGCTGGCGATGGCATTCCCTCTCACGGCCGGCGCAGTCAGTCAGAGGGCGCCGGTCTCTCACCTCTGGTGGCAGCTACAATTCTCCTTTACACACGGCGTATAGATTTCCACAGCTTTCTTAATCTGGTCCGTTATTGCTTTCCATTTGGCATCTAAAAATACACAGGGAAGGAAAAGCCAGAGCAATTAATCCAGTGTAGATCCAGGCCTGGAGGTTGGTGGTCATGCCTGTGGTGGGGGGTTGGAACTCTCTGATCCTTGGGGTGCCTCCCAACCCAGACCTTTCTGTGGTTCTATGAACTACCAGAGCAACCGGCGGGGGTCGGGCCGGCGGGGGTCGGGCCGGCGGCAGCCCACCACCGCCCCGGGACAGCCCCCAGCCCGCGCAGCAAGAGGGCAGCGCGCCTGAAGCGAGCAGGGGGAAGAAGAGCTGTGGCGGGCGGAGAAAGGGGCCACCCAGCCGAGTGGGGCCGTGGCGGGGGTGCCCGGGGTGCCACCCGCCCGGGCAGCGGTGGCGGAGGAGGAGGCGGCAAGATCCCCGCGGCGTCCTCGCAGGACACCGACTCTCCGCGCCAGCCGCGAAACCGCGCCCCGTTCCCCCCCCTCCCACGGCAACGCCAGCGCCACCCCCGGCGAAGCGAAGGGCCCCGAGCGCCGCTCACCTGCGGGCCCGCCCGCCACGGCGGGCTCCAGCCACCACACGACCACCGCCGCCAGAGCCCACAGGGCCAGCGCCGGCTGCCCCATGCCGCTGCCGCCAGCGCCGCCGTGCGCATGCGCGATCCTCCGCCAGCGGGCGCGGGTGGGAATGGTGCCCCAAACAAAGATGGCAGCCGCCGCCGCCAGCCCCGCACAAAGATGGTGGGCGCCGTGCCGCGGTGCTCGATGGGAGCTGTAGTTCCCGCAGCGGCTCCGTGGCGGCGCTGTGTCCCCCCCCCCCCCCCACTCAAGGGCTGCGAGGGCGGGGACCCGGCCCGGGGGGCCACGTCGTGACCGCAGGTAGCTTACGGAATAAAGGCGTTGGAATGGGGTGGGCCTGCAGCAAATGGGGACTGTGACGCAAAAATACCCACTGCCCAGTGAAGGTCCCAGTGCCTCTGTGACAGCCCCCCCGGATCATCTCCCACCCATGCTCGTGTGCGGCTCAGGAGTCTCACAAGTCAGGTCTGGCCCTCACTCCCCTTGGGGTATTTTGTTTTTTGGGGGAGAGGACTTCCCTGCACACCAAAATTCATCAAGCAGTTCGTCCAACCCGTAAGCGGCTCTTCCTCCTGGCCCAACCTCTTGCTGTTGCCAGGTTGATCATTTAGGATTAAGTGACGAGTCTCATCGTCACGGCATTAAGGTTTTGACTGGTTTGTATAAACCCCTCTGCAGTTTCAGGGGTGTGGACTGCAAGGAAGGAGAGAAACAGCAGGATTGGGAATTGGAAGTTCAGTGCGACGCACAGGACCTTCTCCTTGCAAAATGCTTTCTAAGAATACAGCCTTCAAAACTACCCCCCTCTCGGTGTTTGAGTCAGCCTTCAGCAGACAGGCTCACTATCCCAGTGCTGGGCGTAACAGCCGTGCTGACACGCAGCCAAATTAACACAGGTAGGAAAGGCTGGGACAACGCAGACTGATTGAACGCTGTTCTGATGTGAATCCAGACCAGTCAATTGATGTTTCTTCCCTAGGTTGAGTGTGGGAAGGCCTATCCCCCTCTTCAGATGCAAACACTAAAATTTCATCTTTCCTAGCCCAGACCCAGCTTGGTGGTTTTGGAATCCGGGAAGAGGTGCTGTGGTTGCTCCTTAATAAGCAGCAGCCACGTTTACGTCCAGTTTGTACCCACAGTGTGAAGCCTGAGCGATTAGCCCCAAAACTCAAGAACTCATCATAAAGGCTTCTTTCCTGTGAAACTGAATTGGTCCTGTGGGTATCCCGGGCCGGGGGTGGTACATGCAGACAAAGACTGCATGATTATGCGTACATCCATTGAAATAAATGACTTTGAGGGACTTTCTGAACACCTACTTGGAAGCTGTCTGTGTGTCAGCACAACTCTCAGCTGAGTGTATATATACAGCTGGGGCTGTCCTTCAGCTAGGTAACTGGGTGATTGCATGAGTCAACTATATGAGGCTGTAAGTGAATGTTGTGTGCATTATCTGCTAATAGAAATAACAGTTTCCTAGAGTGAAAACTTCGAGCTCTTCTGGCTGTCCCATTCTAAACTCCCATTGCACAGCTGAAGAATTCCTTTTTCCTCTAAAGTCTTTTTCAAAGCTGCACTAGTCATAAATCCAAAACTGAAGGCTCCCCCAAAACTGTGAACCTGAAATAAGGTAAAAGCAAAAATTGCCAATGCACTTGTATGTCTGTATTTGCTTCCAATGACCTCCCTCAGCCTTAGCCATCTCTACATGGCTAATCCAGCCATTATTTCTAACACAATTTTCTGTCTTCCCTCTCAAGTTCCAGACCAGATTTTCCTGCTTCTTCCCAGGCTGACTGAATAGAGACATCAGCATGCTGTTCCAACACTGTTCCTGGTTGTTTCTCACAGCTCCCCACTAGTCTCCTACACAGCCCATAGAGCTGTAGTAGTTCGCTCTGTAGCAAAGGTTATTTCGGGTGCTTTCTCGGAGGCAAAGAGTAGGAGTGGTAGTCAGCATAAATGTTTAATAGGCCCTGAGAGCTAAGACTTTAAGATGAAGTTCCTTTTGAAGCTACATTTACAGCCTCTGCTATCCCAGGCTTTGTATAATGAAAGCACCCCAGGCCGCTGTGGTGTGGTTTTGGCATGCACTGTAGTTCCCCCTGAGCACCTTGGATGGTTGTATGCTTCAGAACCCCTTGACTCTCACTTCAAACACAGCCTTTGCCTCACCTTCTCTACCTTCTTAATTTCCTGCAAATCCAGAGCTCCATGCAGGAGCATCTGGCTCTGATCTTTGATACCCTCCCTCAAAACAGCCCCTCCCTCATTTTTTTTCCCTGCCAAATCAAGCACAAACACCCACAAATTTACTTTCATCATGTTCCATGTGCCTGGAGTGGAAAATCGCTTGGCTGTAAGTCTGGTGTCCTTGCTTTACATATTCAACATAGGTTGGAAGAAGGGTGCTTGGGAAAGAGTTTGGTCCTCTAAGCTGGTTATAAGACTGAGCTGAAGAAAAACATGCTTTTGAGATCTTGCACTTCTCTCAGAGCTGCAGTCTGGCTGTTTTATGGCTATTGTGTGCTTGAGCAGCGGTGCCAACGGGAACTTTTCTCCTGTAATTCATCCTTTTGTGCTAAAGGTCTTCAGTTTTCTGAGCTCCTCGAGTAACGGGGAACTTTTCTGCACTGACCTTCTCCAGAAGTACAGACAACTAGAGAAGGTTTATGTGCAGCTGGAAAAGGTGGTGCGAGTGAAAGTGGAAACATCCAGCTTCATTGTAAATGAAGCTTCCAGTAGTTGTGAGGTAGCTGATGAGCGGCTCTTCATCGTATAGCTTTCACGCTTGGTCATCAGTGGGGCTCGGCTGCTGTAAAAGGCTTAGGTAGTCTCCTAGCTCAGCAGAGGGAGGAAGGAAGCTATACAGGCTGCTGAGGTTCAAAACCCATGATTGACGTTACCAGGGCTTCTGGGGCTGAGCTCGGTCTTTCCCAGAAGCAGCCACACGGCTTCTAAAGAGCCAAGACTGCTTTCCTGTCAGAGAGCTCCTCACAGAGCTGATTTTCCCTTCGGCTCTGAGCTGCGTCCCGTAACGGGCAGAGCTCTGGAGGTGTCGGACTGCGGCTGGCAGGATTCAGGAAAGCTGGCCACATCTGCCATATGGGGCTTGGGGATGTTTGGTATTGAATATTCAATTATTTTATGCAAAGGAGGCTAATTATGAAACTGTAAGAGCAACTGGAGCGCTGCACGCAACGTGTTGAAGCAGAAGATGACACCCAGGCTGGGGTCATGAACTAGTTAAGGCTCAGACTGAGACTCTGCAGGGCCTGCAGAACAGCTGAGTTGAACTGGGCAAAACATGGGCAGGAGACCCCAGAGTTCAGTCTTGATGAAACCCCACCTGAGTCTGCCAGTGAAGGAAGTCACTAACTCAGCCCTCAGCCCAGCCTGAGGGTTTGCAAAGGCAACGGAAGCAACGTGGGATCCAAGAAAAAGTGGACGCCCGTAGCTCAGGCCTGAGGTCAAAGTTTAAGTCTTTGTGCCTGCAGTGGGAGCATCACCAGCCAGCTGCGTCTGGTGCCTGCGAGAAGACGGAAGAACTGCAGTGGTTTCATCCCTTGAGGAATCTTTATGTGCCAGGGGATGCCTCTGCTCACGGCAGTGATGACAGTATTGCAAACAATTTTTCATAATGGCAACGGGGTGTAGCAGCTCCAAAAGGGAAGAAGGACACCTGCTTAGTGTGACCCATATATGTAAGTGCACATATGAACGTGGGGAACAGGACTATATTTAATTTTTATTTTCTTTTTAACCCCTAAAAAAGGGAACGGGTGAATCCATCTTTCTTGGAAGAGTTCAGGAACTGTGGAATTCTTGTTTTGTTCAGACGAGTGAAGTGAGAGATTAAAAGTCATCAGAGCAAACAACAAACTAGAAAAGGCACAGATTTGTAATGGTGGAGCATGGGGGTAGATTCAGAAGGCATCAGGCCCTTTGCCTCATCAAGAGGATGTATTTAATGTTTGTACCCATTTGCCTTTGCAGTTGCATCGCAGGGCACCAGCACAAGCTAAAATTGAGTACATTCCTACAGAAAAAGGCTTTGGCATCAGGCCACGGCTGTAAAGGCTCTTAGAAATCTGTTTGAGAGGCCATGTTAACTAAAACTGATCATAAATCACTCTTTGCCATTGCCGGTGGGGATCTGGCAAACACCTTCCTGCAAACAGAATGTCTCTTTCTTCAGCTACAGTTGTATAACTTGCAAATTGAATGCGAACCTGAGAAAGATTTAGTAGTTGCAGGCATAGTCTCTAGTGCCTTTGACAAAAATGCCGTGGAACAAAGTCCCAGGCTAGATTATGTATATGTCAATTGGGGAAAACAAAACAGAAAAACCCAGCCCTGTTGGTTCTCAAATGAAATGCAGACTTTTCCTGCTAGTGGTTTGCTGAGGACAAGACACTGCAGGATGTAATTAAGGTTCTACTAGAAAATGATTTGCACAGTTTATTCTGTCCCTGTTTCAGTTTAAAACGATTTAGATCCCACTTCTCTGAGGCACGAAGAAAACCGATCCTTGAAGCGGTGCAGGAAAATGAAGATACAGAAAGCCACTGGGAGCCTGAAGGCAGCGTGAGACATCCCTGCCTCCCTCCCTCCGAAGGCAGGAATAGGAGTGATGTTAAACGGGGGAGCGCTTGTCGATGGAAAACACTCGCCCTCTAGAAGGAAGTTAACGAAGCTGGCTTGCATCAGCTTGATACCGGAGTCCTGAGCAGCCATTTTCCCACCACCGAGTAGTCTTTACTGGAAGGCACCACAGCATTATAAGGGAGCTGGTTGCTCGTATCATCTGCCATCGGTGGGTCTTACGCACGTAACAACAATGTCTGCCGACAGACTACAGTTCTGTACAAGCCTATGTGCATTGCAGCTAATCCCCAGTGCCTGAACTGACCACACTGGAGGAAAGCGATGCCAAAACACTTCTAGAAAGGGGCAGTCAGTCTGCTGCACCTCTGGCACTACTCAGCTGCCACGTTGTGCTAGCAGAAATTGGTAATGGTAGCGCCAGTGGAGATATGCAGGCAGCAACAGTGGAACAAAACCAGAATCACAGAATCGTAGGGGTTGGAAGGGAGCTCCAGAGATCATTGGGTCCAACCCCCCTGCCAAAGCAGGTTCCCTAGGACAGGTCGCACAGGTAGCTGCCCAGACGGGTCTTGAATATCTCCAGAGAAGGAGACTCCACAACCCCCTGGGCAGCCTGTCCCAGGGCTCTGTCACCCTCACTGGGAAAAAGTTCTTCCACATGTTGGTGCAGAACTTCCTGTGCTCCAACTTGAGGCCATTGCCCCTTGTCCTGTCCCCACAGCCCACTGAGAAGAGGCTGGCCATTTCCCTCTGTGTCCCACACCTGAGATATTTATGAACATTATAAATGAGGTATGATTTTGTAGTCTGGGGTCAGCAGCATCTCACGAGTCACACAGACGCACAGTAGCGGCAGCACACCACACTTACAGATGGGGTGCACTCTGTGGAGACTTTGTGGAGTGGCTGCTGTAGACAGCACGTGCTGTGGAGAGAGAGATCCGCTTTTCCCAAATTGCAGAGGGCAGAGTGGGAGTGGAAACTGCTGCTTTTCACCATGGTGGTGTCAGATTAGAGTGGCTGTAGTCCAGAAAGACAAGCAGATAGAAGGAAGGGGCTCTTTGATAGCTAAACATGGTACAGGTTTTCCAGAGGACATAGGTGACAACACAGGACATTTGGGGCAGCAGGACATTTATTAGGAGGACCAGACAGCTTGGACATACTTACCATTGCCCATTGGTTGGGTGTAGTTGTACTTGGCTCCCTGGGGAAGCTGCGGGGACCTGTAACCTTTCCAAAGCTCTCAGAGAAGCTGCTGTTATGCCGGCACTCTGAACAGCACTGATCAGCTAGAGCTCAGTGATCAATGCAGAGCTCTTTGGGGTTCCTGGCTGGGAGTAATTCCTGAACGATCTGGAATATGGGAGTGCTTATGTGCAAATTCAACCACCAAGGAATGGGTGGTTCATGTACATGGTGCTGAGCATTTGAAGGACTCTAGTTTCTCCTAAGGTCCTCGCACTTGTCACCACTGGTGTCTTTGTTTCCCAGAGACCATCTTCGATGGAGAATTCCTAGATTTTTGTGACTCCATAGACCTTAATTCATTCAAGCTGTTAAATCATTGAAGCATCGAACTGTAATTGTGAGCAGCTTTGTTCCAACTGCTTTTTTTTTTTGGAGAGCTACACAAAAATTGTGCTTTTCTGTATCTCAACATTGCTTGAATGTAATAGAATTTCCTTCTGTTAATAAACTGAGGCATTAAGTTTCTAATTTAGGGATGGGATAAAATGAGTTGTGCTGTGATTTCCAATCATGGCAGAACTCTTCTAATATGCACACATTCGGTGTTTGTCTTATAAAAATGGTTTCTTAACAATGCCCATTGCAGCTAATTTGTAGCTGCATAGTGTAAACATTGATTCCTAAAGTTTTTTTAATAGATCCCCAAGCTACTTAATTATCATTTACTGACCCTTGTTTTCTAATGGTGATTAGTTTAGTTCCCTCAAACTTTAGAAGAGCTGGGTCTCAAGTGGCAGTAAGACGGACAACTTCTTATTCCTTATCTAACAGGATAGGAAGGTCTCTAAAGCATTACTCATTTATCTCTTCCCAGGAGTAGGATCTTCATTCATGGTGATGCCCCTCTTAGTTGCACATCTAGAATGTTCTTGCTGGTTCAGACAAAGCTTGTTTCAAAATCAAGGAGAAGCAAATTCAAATCCTTCCTCTCACTAATCTTCTTGCTTGTGTTAGGCTTCTTTTGGGTCTGGCACACCTTTTCTTCTATGAACCAGCTGAATTTTTCACTACCTGTGTCTATGTGAGTTGAGGAGAGAGAGCAACCTGGACTCAATGATGCTTATGGGTCCCTTCCAACTCAGTATATTCTATGATTCTGAGAAGAATCACAGATTCTCACAGGAATTTCCTGTGAGGAAAGTCTTTAGGCTAACTTAATGCCTATTGCTGTTCCGTTGACTTTAACAGTTATCAGAGCTGGATTTCTTTTTTAGAGGTTGAGTCTTCCACTGCAACTTTGCATCCCACTACACTATTTAAATGACTGCCTCACTGTGTGTAACATCAGAGCATCACGCCTTACTCTGATGTTCTTATAGAGCAGGTGGTTAGAGAGCAGCTCAGGGATCTGGCAACCTTGAACGAGCAATCATCAACAAGAAAGGGGATGGCTGTAGGAAAGATTGATCAGAGTCTATCCATGTTTGGAAAAATAGAATGTGAGATGCATGGAGGGAGATTGGGAAAGGATAAGGAAGCTACAGAAGGGTCATTGGAGACACCAGAGATTTCAAAAGCTTTAAAGGCCATTGCAGACCATCAGCTACATTCCATATTGTTTGTGTTTTGCTGTAGATTAATCACCAACCTGTAGCAGGCACTAGGCTAGCAACTCAAATGCAGTGACCTCAGAGCACCCCTGCACCGCTTGCGTGGCAAAAATAGCAGTTGCATTTTATCTGCCAGATAAACCCTACTGTTTATAAAGGGTGAATAATTACCAGCTATTAAAGATCTGAGGACAAGAGATGTGTGCATCCAGAAGAAATTTGAAGCAGTCGGCACAGAGGTCAACAGACGGCCCACCCTCCTCTACAGCAACCTGAGACATCTCCTTGTAACTGGACTGGAAAGAATACCCTTGGGCTAGGAAGACAGGCCCTTGGACCATATATTGGAAGCAACTGTGTTGTGTAGAGTGTCCATGAGGCTAAAAGCACTTGGATACTCAGTCCTCAGAGAAAGATAAATCCTAGACCTGATAGCATTGTTGGTTACGGAAATATATTGAGAAGACTAGAAGAGAAGTAAGAAGTGTGGGGAAAAGTGCTAACTAAAGTAAAGGCATAAAAGAGAAAAGGTAGACCCTGATCTTGGCTCTACTTTGGTAGAAAAGCTGAGAAAAGCTCTTACTGGTCAGAAAACAGAGCTTCTGGAAGAGCCTTCCGGAAGCAGTTATTACTGGTTGCCCTGTTAGCTCCTGTTGTCACAGGGCTAGATCTGAGATCTGTCTTAAAAGGGATACTCAGACCACAGAATCACAGAATCACTAGGCTGGAAAAGACCTTTAAGATCACTGAGTCCAACTGCACCCGTCCTCTACTAAACCATACCCCTAAGTACCTCATCTATCCGTCTTTTAAACACATCCAGGGAAGGTGACTCAACCCCACCCCTGGGCAGCCTGTTCCACATCCTGACAACTCTTTCAGTGAAGAATTTTTTCCTAACATCTAATATGAACCTGCCCTGGTGCAGTTTAAGGCCATTTGCCTTGTCTTATCTCCTGTTACTTGGCTGAAGAGACCAACAACCACCTCTCTACAACCTCCTTTCAAGTAGTTGTAGGTGGTGATAAGGTCTCCCCTCGGCCTCCTCTTCTCCAGGCTAAACAGCCCCAGCTCCCTCAGCCGTTCCTCATATAATTTGCCCTCCAGCCCCTTCACCAGCCTGGTTGCCCTTCTCTGGACTCGCTTGAGCACCTCAATGTCCTCCTTATGGTGAGGGGCCCAGAACTGGACACAGCACTTGAGATGCAGCCTCACCAATGTACAGGGGCACAACCACCTCCCTAGACTTGCTGGCCACACTATTTCTGATACAAGCCAGGGTGCCTTTGGCCTTTTTGGCCATCTGTTGTTCTGTCTATGATGACAGGGCATCAGAGATGCCTACCAGTCTGAAACAAGCAGTAAAACTTTTCATCTTGTCAAACACAGTGTCAGTGAAAACTCAGAAGATAAGAACTGAAAGATGCAGTGGGATGCCTTCTAGTACATCCCTCTATTCAATAGCACGGCTAATTGTATCTGTCATTCTTGACCAATATTTGCCCTTCTTAAAGACATGCAGTGACGGAACCTGCTCAGACTAGTAGGAATTTCTGGCTTACTTTGGGCTTGCTTCCATGGTAAGTTCAAATACTGTCCTGTTTTCCAATGCTGACATTGTAGCTCCTGTGTAGCTAGTCCTACTCCTGTCTACTACATTTGAATAGCTGATTTTTCCTAAGTAACTGTAGGATTTTGCATGTCTTTTTTTTCATAACATTTTTTTTTCCAGACTTCCTCAGCTAATCAAAGCTGTTTTGAATACTGTCTGGTTTTCAGCATATTTGCAGCCCCTCCCAGCACACTGCTATCTAAAAGTTTAATAAGCTCGGCCTCTGTTCCTTCATTCTTGTCATGAATGAAAATATTAAATAATATGAGTTCTGAGAGAGTTCTCTTCAAACACCTGGCTTGATGCGTCTCTCCAGCGTGGTGGAGCAGCAGCAGTAACTTCACTGGGTGTGCAATTCCCCCCTCCCTCCAGTGATGATCAAGAACAATTTGCTTCCACAGACCGTGAAATGTTCCAAGTTTAAAATCTGTTAGGAAGAAAAGTCTCCGAAGGCTGGGGAAGCGTAGAATCCGCCTAACAGCAGAATTTACTCGTAGACTGTAGAAGATCCATGCTCTAGCTGTAAAATCCATAAACATTTAAAGAGAGACGATCTGCTCAAGGAAAATTCTTTAAGTATTTATGGCACCCTGCCAGACAGCTAACAGGCCAAGGCACTTCTTGGCCTTCAAGCTGGAGCGTTACAGAAATAGTCTCAGCAGATAGCTGGAAAAAAAAACCCCACCCACACGTGGATTTAGGTCTTTTGAAACAGATATGACCTCTCTAGAAAGCCTGGGAATTCCTTAAAGATTTTATTTCTTTGGAAAAAAACCTCTCATGGTTTGGTACTTTTGACCCTTGAGCCATACAGTGATCTCATACCGACAGTACATTGATCGGCATGTAGCTAAGTACTTCTCAGACATACTTAAGGTGCTCAGACAGTCAAATGACTGAGAGGAGTACTTGAATTTTTCAGGGTAATGATGCCTTGCACCTTAAGCCAGCAACTTTTTGGTATTAGGAAGAGGTCTATGCGGAAGGCAGGTTATTCCAAATGGTTGTGTTGCCATTCAAAGGGACCTCAGCAGGCTAGGAAAAATGGACTGATGGGAGTCTCATGTAGTAGTTCAACAAAGGGAAATGCCAGGCTCTGTCCCTGGACAGGAATAAACCCATGCCACCAGTACAGGCCAGGGTCTGAGAAGCTAGAAATCAGCTTTGCAGAAAAGGACCTGTGGGTCCCAGTGGACACACAGTTGAACATGAGGTAGCAATGTGCCCTTGTGGCAAAGAAAGCCATCAGCTCCTGAGCTGCATTAGGAAGAGATCACCAGCAAGTTGAGGGAGATGATGCTTCCTCTCTCCTCAGCACTGGTGAGGAACATTTGGAGTGGTGTCCAGTCCTGGGCTCCCCAGTACAAGACAGACATGGGCAACTGGAACAAGTCCAGCGAAGGGCCACAAAGACGATAGAACTCTTGAAGCATTTCTTATATGAGGAAAGGTCAAGAGGGCCAGGACTGTCCAGCCTCAAGCAGAGCAGCCTCAGGGGAATCTTATCAATATATATAAATGCCTGATCAGGGTACAGGGCAGTAAAGGAGGCAGAGCCCGACTCTTCTCCGTTGTATATAGTGAAAGCACAAGAGGCAACAGGCACAAGCTGAAACACAAGGAGTTCTGTCTGAACATGAGAAAACACTTTTATTTTTTTTACACTGGAACAGGTTGTCCGGGGAAGTTGTGGAAGATATCAAAAATCTGACTGATACAGCCCTGTCTCAGCTGAACCTGCTTTGATCAGATATGAACTAGGTAGTTTCCAGAGGTCCCTTCCCACATCAATGATTTCGTCATTCTTGGTGACAGTCTTACATGTTCCTCCGAAGCATCCGTGTGTGGTGCCACCATGAACAGTGCACCGAATCGGGCCCAGGCTGTACAGCAGTCCAAAGGAGGAATTTGTATTTTGACGTAAGGGGAAGAAAGAAAAAGTGTCTGTTCTTTGTGTCTCTCAGACTTAGCACAGACACCTCTGTGAGTGTCAACTGGTGCCAAATTAGCATTTTACACGTAACTAACTCTAGAAAGGCAAAAGGAAGTGGTGAAAAAAGCCCTGTGTGATCTAAGTGCAGCCCTCTCTATATGTACGTAATTAAGAATGCTTCCACTTGGTTATACACTTTATCCATTATAACTATTGTTAATGTTTTCCTATCATTATCTGGTTTTAATTACAGGCAAAGGCGGCTGTGTAAATCATCCCCACTCTGACCTAATCACAAAGCAATTGCATTTTCTTTCCCGCAGTGGAGGAGGACGGGGAGGAAGCCAGTGCCCCAAGCCACAGCCCCCAGCACAAGGGAAGCCACTAGTTCCAAATGCCGGGCAGCCGGGCAGTCGCCTCCAGGAAGGCCCGTGGGAGCACCGCCCGGAGAGGGGCAAGGGAGAGGGCTGGCTCCAAAAGCAGCCTCCAACTCCTGGTCAGGGAAACCTCCTGCCTTCTTGTGTTTCCACAGCGGGCAGGGAAACAAGTCTTAAACAAAGGGCAGAGGCTGCATTACCGAGAGACGCTTTGTTGATGCTTCTGATTTCTTCTTCACATGGAAACAACCCAGCAGAGTTTCAAAAGCTGGGCAATGAGCAAACAGCACACTGTGGTTTTCTGTGTAGGTATATTGACAGTGTGTGCTTTCCTCAGCTGCTCAGGTAGCCTTTTCCTCTCCTATCTCTTACTTCAACATCCTTTCTGCGCAGATTTTAAAGTTTTCGTGTGCACTGTGGAGACACTTCTGACAAGGGGCTGTGGCCTGAAGCTGGAGCACAGGAAGTTCCGCACCAATATGTGGAAGAACTTCTTCATGGTGAGGGTGACAGAGCCCTGTGACAGGCTGCCCAGGGAGGTGGTGGAGTCTCCTTCTCTGGAGATATTCAAGACCCGTCTGGACACCTACCTGTGCGACCTGTCCTAGGGAACCTGCTTTGGCAGGGAGGTTGGACCCAATGATCTCTGGAGGTCACTTCCAACCCCTAAAATTCTGTGATTCTGTGAATATAGTCTGTCCATCAAGCTACTGGTATGGACTTCTATGCTGCTTTCTGAAGACATCTGTAAGATCCTGAGAAATAAAACCAATTCTTTAGTTTACAAGTATGTCAGAGAGCACTGCCTATTGCTCGAATGTAGGATTCCTCTCTGACTTGGGTGGGTAGAACCTGAAGCTCTGCTTGTGCCCTGACTTCAGGGTGTTTGGCAGCAGAGCTGCTGGGGTTACCCCGTAACGAAAGGCAAGCATTGTAAGGGATGTTTTGATGAGTATGTAAGTCTGATCAGTACTCCATGCTGCAGTAGTGGTCCAATCTTTCTGTACTACCATCGGCTAATTCTGAACTGAATTTGAGGGCTGGCCCATTACTGGGGTGTAACTTGTGCTGCATGAGAGACAGTAGCAGAAGAGGCCATTGCATCACCACATCTGGATACATATTCTGAGTGTCCTGCCGTCAACAGCTGGCCTGCATACCCAGGTGGTTAGAACTGGAGCTGCTAAGTGCTGCCACGATGCTGGTGTCAGGAAGTTCTGGCGGCAGAGGTGTCAGCCTCTCGAGTGCCACCTTCTGTGGAGCTGGGCTGGCTTTCTGTGAGGGCTTTTTCATCCGGCTGCAAGATGCTGTGACAACAACTGTCTGCTACTGTGACACATGGACAACGTAGCACGCTCTCTCTCTGGTACAACTAGCTGCTGAGCTCTCTGAATCCCAGCCCTGCCTTCCTTGTAGGACTTCTGCAGCAAAATAGAATGGCCTGCAGGTCTGGGGTGAGGCTGCTGGAACCTCTCCTTGTTATCCCAGATCTGAGACTCCAGGAAGAAGGAAGAATTTCTCCTTCCCAGAATAGCATTTCTCATTAACCCAAGTTTCAGGCAAACAATTTTTGGATGAACTGGCATCATTCAGTGGGACAACAGCACCTTAAACACGCTCTGTGTGCTTTATGTGTTAGTTCCTCCTGCCTTGAAAGAGGAGAAGTCTGTATTTACAGGTTTATCTAGACACTGTTGTCATACCCATGTGGAGCAGCATACACTGAAACTTTCAAATGTGCCAGACTCCCTGCCTTCTTTTTTTTTTTCTCTTCTGAGCCGTGGGCTGTTTCTGACTTGTTCTTTACCGTGCCCTCCTTGCAAGGGGGGTGGGGGGGAGGTGTGCCGTGTTGCCAAACTGGCAGTCTTGGGCAAGATGTGGTATGTGAATTCTCTCACCAGCTCTGGGCTTAGGAGCCTGCACTGGGGTACCTCACCTTCCCTTTTCCTCTCCTCCCATCCCTCTTTCCCTCCCAAGAAGCAGGGAGAAAACGCTGCCCTTGTCATTAATCCAGACCCACTTGGGACAACGGGGGCTGCTGCCTCTGCCAGCAGAAGTGGAAGCAGCCCCTGCTGCTGGAGCGCCTTCAGCTGCAGCCCCACTGAGGTCCCCCTCCTGCTGCAGAAGCGCGAATCCCCAGCAGCTCTTTTAACCACCCTTCTTGTGCTACTTGAAAAATAACTTTCTCTTGTCATTACCGCTGATCTATAGCCGCATTAATGTGTGAAATCACTGGGTGTGAAAATAGTGTACTAACCGCTACTTAATGTAATATTACCACAGTAATGTCTCTAAAAATATCTTGTCCACTTGATTGCTTTCATTGTGAACTAGAGATAATGTACCACTTACAGCTGATGATTAAAATTCATAAAGCTTTGGTTCTTAATTACAGCAACTTGCAATCAAAGTGAAATGTCAGATCCTGAATGTTGTTTATCTGTATACAAATTCACAAAAACAAGAAAATATAAGGACCGTCTACACAACAAAGCTGAGCTGCTTTGCTTTAAAGTGAAATAAATACCCATGTGGGGCAGGTTGGAATGGGAGAGTCTGAGGTCTTGGATGTGGCAGAGCTCATCTCACATGAAATGCACATCTTTGTGAACATTCAAACGTTGAAATTACGGAAGAGATTTGGAAAATACATTGATGAAGATGGATACCTAAACTTCATCTAAAACTGTTGTGGGTGAATAGAAGTAACTAACTGACGTGCAATTCAAGCTCAAGGCTGAAGCAAAGAAGATGTGTCTGAAAATGCAGAGATGGATTCTCGCTGCCACGGGAAATTACCGAGCTGGCTGGGAGAAGAAGGTAGGGTCCTTGGCCTCAAACGTCAAAATGACGTAACTGATCTTGGTCAACGGTGGCACTGTGTAACAAAATCACATTCTTTTGGGTGCCTTTAGCTCTGCCTTTCCAGAGCTATGGTATCTCCTGTTTTGGTTGGGTTTGGTTTGTTGGGTTTTTTTTCCAAGTTTGTGTCAAGCTCTGGGGGTTTACAGTGCTGTGGGATGCATGTGACCCTAAATTTACCAACACATACTCTCAGTCCTAACTTTATGCCAACATAGCTCCATCACTCACCCTTTTATTTTGTTTGGTTGGTTTTTTCCATGTTTTGTTCTGCTTCGTAAGACAGAGGCATACCTAAGCATAGAAACTACAGTTCTCTTCCATTTATAGTCCTGCTGGCATTCTTTGTTTGTTGTATCTGTCCTGTGCCAGTCTGGAAAAATCCAAACCAGTGAGCCAATTTCTCATCACACCAGTAAAACAAAATAACATTTGAACAATGGGATCACTTCCTTACTGAATCTGAGTAGTTCTATTTCTTTCTTCTGATTAAATGTCACTTTGAAGCAGATCTGGCCCATTGTTTGGAAACTTCTTTAGAAAAGCTAAGGGTTTTTTTCCACAGGATATTCTTATTGATTAGTCTTTGCATCCTTTTTGCCAGTAGATTGCAATAAACCCACCTTTGCATAAATGGGAAATCAAACCTTGACAATGGCATCCATTTTCCTAGGCTTTCCACATCACCTGTCCCTTCAGGCGCTGTTCTTCCTCATGGTTTTGGTCATCTCTGTGGTGATACTAATGAGGAAAGTGCTCGATTTTAGAGCTGGTTCAGTACAGTCAAGTGTTACTATTCCCTTGGCAATCTGTCTCACAGACATTTGCTATTTGCCCACCGCTCTTCCAGCTACACTGGCAAGGGTTTGTGAAACAGGAAAGCCATTTCCTATGCTGGCTGCAGCGTGCAGCTCTGATTCAGTGTGACTTATCCTGGCAGGGAGTCTGTCCTGCTGGCTGCTGTGGCTTATGACGATGTTGAAGCTGTCTCCTGACGTTTACACTATTCGTGTATCATGGAGAGCACGCAGCACTTCTATGGCCATGTAGCTTGGTGAGGTCCTTGGTATGTCTTCTCCTAATGTCAGTCTTGGCCATCAGCAATCCCTAACTGCTCTCCTAACTTCTGGGGGGTCCCTCTGCTACCAAAGCTGTCCTGCTCAGACTTACTGCTGCAGCAAGGTGGATTGTGCTTCAATGAGAGTGAGCTTGTTCCTTGTGCTCTTCTCTACTGCTTCCATGGGTTCCATCCAGACACCATACTCAGCCACAAGCAGACCAGAATCCTCTGAGCGATGCAGAGGCAAAGCCACCTTCCCTCCCCAATCCTGCCCCTTCACAAGGTCAGTTCACCCCCTTTGCCTGGGCCACGGTATAACCTTGCTGGGATGTTAGCTTTTTGTAGCACCTTTGAAAGGTCTCTCACCAAGTCCTACTCAGAGCTTCCCCCTCCTTAACACCTGTTTCAGTGTATAAGGTGTATGTGGTAGAGTCCGTGCCAACAAGGAAGACCCTCATAATGAAAATATACTGTCTCATTCCTTCTCTTGACATCTCAACCAGAAAACTAGTAGAAAACTCAATGCAAAGGTCCTGTTCATCTTTGTGTTGCAGATAACGTGGCTCCTCACATCTCAAGCAATGGGTTTGCGATGTATTACTTCCTGAAAAATCTGTAAGACAGTTACCCATCCTTTCTAGCGCCAAATGCATCCTGCTTTCCATCAAGTGGCTTGCAGCAGCACCTCTATGTACCTTTTAGTCTGCTTCCAGAGCCTGAACAAATTCATTTGCAGGTCACTCAGGTATCCCTCCCCTCCATGGCAGCGTGCACCGAGGACATCCCCCTCTCAGCTTACTTTTCAGCCCCACTCTCAGGACTGCTCATGGTCTCCGGGAAGGTTTAGGTGCTTCTCTTGGGAGTCTGCAGCTGTGATGGGGGTGTGAAAGGACAGACACATCTAGCTAAGCTGTCTCTGCACCAAGCCCAGAGGCACAGATAAACACCCGAGTTTCCATGGTGCGGTCGCAGCAGGCCGAACCTGGCACAGCCGTGCGGAGACGGGTAACCAGGAGCTGCCTGGCTTGGGGGAGGAATCCAGGATTTTCTGAGCAGCCTGAGCCCACTGAGGTACGTGTCCTCAGGAGGCAACGTCTGACAGCTATCCCACTCGCACGAAACACCACATGTCGAGGAATTTAACAGGAACACAGCGGGCCAGGTTCACGTTTTGCCTGTTGCCTCCAAACGCTTCCCGAATGCTGCAAAAAGGCCCAAATGCCAAAGGGAAGGCAGCCCCTGGCAGCCGTGATCCGTGCCACTGGAAACCCTGCAAGCTCCTGCTGCCAGATGCTGCGGGTTGCCCAGGGAGGGAATGCTCTCTCATGCCCCTCACATTGGCCTTTTATGTTGTATAATGGGGTTGGGGCCAGCGACAGCAGCTTTGTACCTTGGGGTAAGACAGTTACTTTGGAACAGGCACCTGTTGCTCCCGTGTCCTCTCTGGCTGAGGACAGACCTCCTTTAAATACTGTATTTGCTACCTACTCCACAGGCAAGAAAGCAGACTATGCAAAGGAGGCGAGGAGGTACAACATGTAAAGAAACATGTCCTCCCACGCTCCCCTCTTCCGCAGGATGGGCGATGTTTGACTTCACACTCCAGGAAGAGGCTGAGAAACTCTTTGGATGGTTAAACATTTCAAATGGTTTGGATGGGTAAATGCCCTAGATTTTTTTAAAAACTTCACGGCAGTGCCTGAGTTACAAAGTGGACCACAAGATGTTTGTGGGGATGTTCTCCACCCTCCTGCTACTGACATCAGAACAAATAACGGGGTGAGGGAGGGGGAGGGGGGGGTTTAGGGCGATGGGGTACGGAATGGGTGATGCGATGTTTCGAAGCTAAATTCTGCATCCTTGGAAAGGAGACGCTGCACTTGCCTGGTTTTGGTTTCCCTTCTTTCAGAGAATATTTCATTTCTGTGAAAATTTGCCATTTTGGTTTAATAGTGTTGACGTTTGGAGTGATGCTTTCTGTCTCAGAGGGCTGCGGTTCTGGTGACCCCGGGCTGAGGCTTGGGCTAACCGATGGTCACTGGGGAATCCGAGAGGGAAAATTGCCAGTGCTGGTAAATTACCATTTAGTAAGAGGGAAACGTGCATTCTGGAATACATAATACTGCTCCTCAGCGATGCTCAGCTTCAGCTTCTCATGCTGCAGCGCAGACGGGAGCGATTTTTCTTTCACTCCGCAGCGCATATGATGTCGGTGAAAGGTCCTGGCCTGACCGCCCTGGGAATTGAGCCCTGTGCAACCCCTCAGCAGAGAGGCAAAGGATCCTGGCTACAGGCTGTTCTTCTCATCCGGTTTCAATGATGGAAGAGGAAACAGAGTTTATACAAAACCCAGCCCAGCCCCCAGAAACATCTTGCTTTGTTTATGTTCCGAGCTAAGCCTGTGACTCTCGCTGTTTGGGAGAGACACCCAGACATTTCTCCATCTGACTGACTTCACATCTATTCCTTGATCTCATCGAGAGATCTGGCTTTCAGCTCCCGCTCGTGACGTCCCACTTTTCCCTCTCGCTCTGCTCTCCGGCGTCTGAAAGATCCCTGTGTAACGTGATTATGCAACCATGCAAATGGACACGGTTCTTCCCACTTACTGCAAACCCCGCTTCGGGTCTCCCGCTATGAAAATAAAACTGCCGGCGAGAGACACGCTGTGGAAGGCAGCAAGGAAGGGGGTTTTACGTGGCTGGGTCTGAATGCTTGAAGGTGGTATTAGAGATGGAAACAGACTATTTGAAGCAAACCAGTGTGCCACCATCTCTCCACAGGAGCCAGCATCAGTTAATAGACTGAGACAGTTCTCCTCTGAATCCTTTCCCCCTAGGAAATGGCAGATACTCGCCTTCCTGGTTGTTTTCCTCAGCTGGAGGTCTCCCCCCGCCTCCCTGCCCGGCCCTGAGCTGCTGGGAGATTAGCAGTGTGGCTCTCCCAGAAGGCTAATTTGCACCCTCCCGCTGTAAATAGGCAGTTGCCTTCTTCACTCTGCACCCAGGCGGGAGGGCCTCGGGGGGCAGTTAACCACCATGCTGCTGCTGCTGCTGAGCCCGATGCCCAGCACAAGGGCAGCCAGCCTCGGGCAGAGGGCAGCTCTCCAGGAGGAATCAGCCTCTCACGTGACTCACGTTGCTTGGAGGAGCTGGAGTAGCGAGGAAGTGCCTAGCACAGAGAGGGGAAAAAATAAACACAATAAAAGGCGCAAAGCTTGTACTACTTGGTTAATGATTCAACCGTGGCTGCCGCTCGTTATCCCTTATAAGCAAGGATGCCCCTCTCCACTGAGGTAGGAGTAAGACCCGTTCAGTTCCGGTGGCCTTTCTTGTCACAGCGCCCAAATCCCTTGCCGGGCCTTACCCCTTATCACACAGGATGACACCATGGATCATCCTTGTGTTACCTGTGCTGAGAGCAAAGGTACAGGGCAGGCTGAGGTCTGCCTCTGAGGTGGGCTGCAAGCTTGTGTGCGTCTTCCTCAGGTGAACCCTTCCTCTCTCCCTCTGGCGGTGGTGCTACATTGCCTGCACAGTGAAAAGGACACATTAGTCCCAAATCTCTCCAGGAAAGCTGGGGCTTTTCCATTTCACTGCCCCTGGGGAGCATCTTACCTGCCCAGAGTTCCCCTTACCGGCTAATCTGGGCTCTCGTATCTATCCAGTTGCCCTTACTGGGTAACTGGGGCTCCTGGGATAGGATGGGATGGGGTGGGAAGGAAAGGGAAGGGGAGTGGAGGGGATGGGAGGGTAAGGGAGGGGACAGGATGGGGTGCAATGGGATGGAATGGGATGTGAGTTGAAGGGAAGGGAAGGGAAGGGAAGGGAAGGGAAGGGAAGGGAAGGGAAGGGAAGGGAAGGGAAGGGAAGGGAAGGGAAGGGAAGGGAAGGGAAGGGAAGGGAAGGGAAGGGAAGGGAAGGGAAGGGAAGGGAAGGGAGGGAAAGGGAGTGGAGTGGATGGGACAGCAGCGGAGGGGATGGGGCGGGAGGTGAGAGGAAGGGACGCGAGGGGGCGGAATGGGCCGGGATGGTGGCGGGAAGGCGCGAGTAGGGGGCTCGGCGGTGCCGCCTGGCGCAGCCCTGCAGGGGGCGCCCCGTCCCGCCGCGGCGGGCCCGGCAGGGGGCAGGCGCGGTGCCGCCACCAGCGCCGCGGCGGGGGCCGGGGCAGCAGCCTGAGGCGGGCCGGCGCCTGCCCGCGGGGCAGCCCGTCGGGGCCGTGCGCCCGCACCTGGCTTCCCCTCCCCCCTCTTTCCTCCCCTTTTCCCGTTTCCCCCTTCCCGCTTCATCTTTTTTCCCCCTCCCAGGTGCCCCCTCCCCCGCTTCCCTCACCCTTTCCCTATGGCGGGGAGGGGGAGCCGCGCTCTCTTGCCTCCCTCGCCCCTGGAGCTGCGCTCGGCTCCCGCTGCCCTCTCCGCCCGCCCCTCCGCTCCCCCCCGCCCCGCTCCCTCTGCCAGCTCTGTGTAGCCTGGCGTGTTTCGCTGTTTCTCTCCCCGGCGCGCAGCCCTCCCTCTGCGCAGCTCTCTCCACGAAATGGAGCTGAACAATTGCACCGGAGCAGCTTTTCCTGTTGCTGCCATATGTCCCTGTGCCGAGGCACCATTTCTCTTGCGCTACTTCGAAGGCGCTGGACATGCTGGGGCAGTAACACGGCTGCGAGTTCCTCCCGCCCCTGCCTTGCTCGGGGTCGTAACGGGATTTGAAATCCGGCGTGGATGAGATTTGATGGATGCTCCTACTGGTATCTTGAGCTGCTCGGGTTCGGTCATCTGAGGCGCCCAGGATGGGAGGCTCTTTTGGGAGGAAAGGAGAGCACCCCCCGGGACGTTGCCTGCCACCCAGAGCACACACCAAATCACTAAAGAGGCATCATCCTTTTTTTTTTATAAAAGAAAAAAAAATTCCCCATTTCTTTTGGAGATCAATACATTGTGCAGTCAAAGAACGTCTAGTCATTGTCCAGATCCTTAAATATGAAAAAAATGATGCCTGCCTATGCCTGCAGGGTACCTAAAACAACAGCGGCCATGATCAGTGCATGCTGCCCCACTCACCCCAGCATGGTGGTTGCTGAGGCTGCCTCCGAAGCACAGGACTCTCTCTTGTCCCCTCACCTCGCCCCCCTAACAATCCCAGCTGGAGTGGCCTGCGGGTCAGACCCCACTCATGCGCAGGGAACACACAGCCCCGTGTCCCTCCTCCTGGTAAAAAAAGAGCTTTGAGGCTGGGAGCTGTACTGCCCTGTAATTAATGTACACTCAGCCTCAAATGCGCAGTGACAACAACCTAAATGTCAACATTCCTAGTTAATCCCTTGCTAACAAAATGTGCCTGGAAAGAGATGGCTCCGCATAATCTCCAGGGAACAAGATCTTATTTTAGCAGTACAAGCACTTGGGAGATTTCCTCAGTCTGACCCAGGAAACCAGAAGATTGGCTTTGATAATCGCTGCTGCAAACGATGTGTTTGATCCCCTCAGTGAAGAAACCCCCGCTGCATGTGGCTGGCCATGCAAACCCTCCCCTGCCCAAGCCCTCCTCCAGAGCAGCAGCAGGCTGGTCTTCCTGGGTGGCGTCTGTATGACAAGGGACGTGATTTCTGTTCTGTGATGTTCGCCCCTCTTCTCTCTGCTCAGTGAGTTGTCCACAGACCCTGCCACATTTTCCAGCCCAGCCAGCCAGCAATGTTTTAAAAAGGACGTTATAGAGGGAAATTGATTTTAGAACCTTCTTGGGAGAACTGGGGCAGGGACCACGGGCATGTGGTGTTTGGATTCCCCTTTTTATGTGTTCAGGCCAGGTTCCTGCTTATCCTGGGGAGCCCAAGGCAGACCCTGCGTGGCGTTCACATCGTCTCCCCATGGCTGACTTAAGCCTTCAGCTTAGGCAAAAGGCAGAGCACCTGAGGTGAGGAGACGAAGCTCCTTGCTGATCAAAGCAGTCCAACGTTTTCAACGTCCTGGCTCCCTGCAGGCAGGATACATAGGCTTCCAAGGCTGATATCCACAGTTGCAGGGCAGCAGCATCCCTCCCCAGCAAGCTGCAGAGCCAGGCGGGCACCAGCGCAGGGTTTCTTGCCTGGGGTGGATCCGTGCCTGAGCTCCAGGCCCAGCACAAAAACGCGTACAAAAGATGGTGGGCTGTGCTTCTGGGGATCACCCACGCAGGCCTTCATCCCCTGGTTATTTGTGTCTGCGGTGTGCAAGCACGTGTTGGGGAATTTCACTGTTCTGCCTGTGGTTTAAAGTCACAGGGTTCCGACACACCGGTGTCACCTTACACTCCATGATAAAACGATATCCACTTCTTTCCCTTGCATTTTATGGGATTTCCCCCCCCACACCTTTTCTTCTCTTTGTTAGCTCCTTTCTGGAGGCTGTCTGAGGTGCTCTCCCCGCCATTATTTCAGTCTCTCATTTCAGCCTGACTCTGTTCATGCTCTTTCTCATGCCGCCTCTCTTTTATTCTGCTTTGTTCTTCCACCACCACCTTTCACCGAAGCCTCTTCCTTCCCCACTCCGTTATCTCCTAGACACATATCGATCTCCCTTTTCTCCATTCCTAATCTCTCCTTTCCATTATTTTGCTTCCTCTCCTCATTCCAGCTCCCCCAGCCTGAGTGCCTCTGCCTCCTCGCACCCCGGAGACCTCCAACCTCACAGTCACTCCACGCCTGTCACGTGCGGCGACCGCAGGGCAGTGCTCCCCTCGGCCCCACTCATGCTCGCTCAGCGCCCTGCCTGAGCAGGCTGCACACCCGCTGCCACCCCAGTCGCAGGCAAACGGCCTTGGATCGGGCCAGGAGGATGGGCAGTGGGAAGGCTGCTGGCCCAACCTTGTCCTCCGGCATCTCCTACTCGCAGCAGTCGGAGGTGGGTTACCGGGCTGCCCTGAGCTTTGACCTGGCCACAGCACAGCTCTGTTCGCATCTGGAGCTGCCCCCTTCTCTGAGTGTCCCTCCCGTGGCCTCTCATCCCCCGGCGGAGTCCTTCCCTAAGGATGTATCCACCCCAGCATTCCCCATTGCTCCTCCATAGGGGCTCTTGGGGGCTGCAGTTGTTGCCCTTCTCCACCACCCCTGCCCACAGGTGCTTTCCTCTGCCTTTCCTGCCCCTTGGTGCTGGGGCATGTCGCCTCACTAGAGCCCCTGCGCTGCCGGACCCTCGGACCCCAGTGGGATGGAAACGGCAAGGGCCTGGTTCAGCTTAAGTCAGTGAGGAAAGATGTGACTTATGGGGTAGGATGTGCTCCCAAATTACGTAGGAGTCAGTCTGAGGTGCTTGAATTCACATAACTGGTAGAGAAGGCTGCATGTAGCCCTGAGCCACTCTCTTTACCACCTCGCTGTGCTGAAACAGGCATGGAGCATGTTCAGGCTCTGGAAATAATTGGAGATTTTTGAAGCCTCCATTATTTTGCAGAACTTGTAGAGCTCCCATCTTACCCTACCCTAGCCGTGTTCCTGACTCTCTTCCTATCCACTGCGACTGCTTTCTGGTTTTGCTCTTGACAAAAGGGTTGTGGGCTTAGAGGCTGCTCTTGTAGCTGTAGATGTAAAATGCCTGCTGCGTGGTGTTTGTAATGAAAGAACCGCTCCTGGAAATTAACTAATTCACAGACCTAACTAATTAACTCTGCAGCCACACGGAGCTGTGGAGGAGTGTCCGTGTGGTTTCATTGCCGAGGGCACTGGGCTGGGGGAAAGGGAGAGAAGGGAGGCAGGGAGAGCCGTGTCCATGTCCCAGCTCTTCCCCCTGGCCTCTGCCACTGTGAACCAGTCGGTTCCCATCCTTATCCCCCTTCCCTGCACCCTGGTTCTCTCAGCCAGTCAAGCTGGTCAGGGCAGGAGCTGTTTCTCATTATGCCTATTCAGTGCCTTGTGCAGGGAGGCCTTGACATTGGCAGGGGCAACTAATCGCTGCTGCTGTACAAACAATAAATACCAGGGAGACAAAGAATTATGGAGCCAGATAGCTCCAGATGTCAGTTTGTCCCTGCCTTGATTCTCTTCCTTCGCTATCTCTGCCTCCAGGAGAACAGCCCCGCAGCTTTGACGAGGGCAGGTGGATTCCACCGTGGTGGCACTGCATCCCCCTGTCCCAGTCCAACTTCCCTGGAGCCGGTGAAGAGACTTCTGCAGAAATGCACTGGAAATGGACCGGGCTCTTCCACTCTAAGTAGCACAGTTTTGGCATCAAACCTTCTGGTGTTTAGAGTACACCTTGCACTAGACGAGGTTGCCCATACTATTCCAAGGCTATGTGTTTGACAGCAAAGGTTGCTTTCCATGCATGGTCCTGTGGGGGCTCAGTACATCCACACTACCTGCCTGGGCTCACCCTCCCCTTCAGGCACAACTCTGGAATTCCCCAGGGAGCTCTGCTGGGCAGCTGCATGGGGATCGCCAGCAGCATGTAACATGGACAGGGTGAGTCTGCTGCCCAGGAGCCTGCTGACAGATTGCCAGGAGCTCCCCTGACCCACGGGACAATCACCCCTTCCTTTGCCCACCGCCTGCCCCCGAGCAGGCAGCACAGTAACTGTGGCTTGTCCTTGCTGGGAGGGTGGTTGGGGCTGGGGCTTGCTGAGTAATGCACGGCTCGGATGGGTTTCTGAGGCTCGGGGTGGCCAGAACACATGAACTGGAAAAACCCCGTTCCACCGAGTCCCAGTGGGTCGTGGCGGTGACAGCTGGTGCTGTTTGGGATCAGGGATCATGCCTGATGTTGAAGCTGCGTGCGCTCCCAGCTGACACGCAGGGCTGAGCACTGCTGGGACTGCATCCAGCCTGCGAGGAGGCAGAGGCACTCAGGCTGGGGACCTAGAATGAGGAGAGGAAGGAAAATAATTGCTGGATGAGGGAGGAGATATATTCAGCTCTTCTACTTAAGCGTGCCTTCCCACAGGAGTGCTAGGCTGTGCGTGCCCAACGTGAGCTCTGGCCACCAGGGACAACAGAGCAGGAGCTTTCCTGGCAGTTGATGGAAACTCAAGGAGGAGTCTCAGAGCCTGGCAGTGCTCACCGAGGGAGCACATCACAATGACTGCCAGGCTGGGAGTATGTGGGTGTGCGTGCTGAGGCACTGGGGCAGGTGACAAAATGTACCTGAGATTACTTTGGGGTGATCCCTCCGGATTCCCTCAAACAGAAACAAATCTCCTGACATCACTCATTCTTTTTGCTCCTTCCACATATTGCAAACATCTTGACACTGTGACACAAAAGATAGTGCAAGGGTGTCCATGCCAGTGAATCACAGAATCACTAGGTTGGAAAAGACCTTTGAGATCATCGAGTTCAACTGTACCTGTCCTCTACTAACCCATATTCCTGAGCACCTCATCCACCCCTCTTTTAAATACATCCAGAGATGGTGACTCAACCACCTCCCTGGGCAGCCTGTTCCAATGCCCGACAACCTTTTCAGTGAAGGACTTCTTCCTAATGTCTAATCTGAACCTGCCCTGGCCCAGCTTGTGTCCATTGCCCCTTGTCCTATCACCTGTCACTTGGGCAAAGAGACCAACACCCATCTCTCTTCAACCTCCTTTCAGGTAGTTGTAGGCAGTGATAAGCTCCCCCCTCAGCCTCCTCTTCTCCAGGCTAAACATCCCCAGCTCCCTCAGCCGCTCCTTGTAAGTTTGCCCTCCAGCCCCTTCCCCAGCTCCATCGCCCTTCTCTGGACTCGCTCCAGGACCTCGATGTCCTTCTTACAGTGAGGGGCCCAGAACTGAAAGACCCAAGTTGCCCTGCCTGTGCAGCACCATGAAACTCTGTAGAGTTCAAAGCCCTGGCCTTGATCCCATGGAGCTGTGGCAGCTTTTTGAAGCCATACACAGAGTAATAAGGGTAAGCCTTGTTACAGAAGGCACGCTGCTGCACTGAGGAAGCAGGACTAGTACTGGACCCAAGCTGATTCATGTCCCACCAGCTCTGCCATGCTTGTATGCTTGGACACCAAGTTGGCAGCAGCAGAGCTAACTCTCTGTACTGCATGTGTGTCAGTGTCACCAGTGTGGCAAACGCTGCAGGACCATGTGGATTAGCCCACCGGGGCATTGGCTGGCCTACCAGATGCATGAGGTGCATCTTTCATAAGGATTCCCTTTTTACCAGGTGTCATCCCCACCACTGTAGAGATGTATCCAACTGTGATTCCCAAGTACCTTTGGGCCTACCCCTGGTTTGATGACCCTGCCTTGCTTCATAAGGACCACTCCAGTTATTTCTGTTGTTGGTGACTGTCAACCTGTAGAGAACCCAAAGACAAATTGAAGTAACTGGAGTGTTGAAAGCCTCCTCTTTGTCATTTCATCCCACAGAACTTTACGTATTTGTCAGAGGCGATGGTCAGAGGTCAAACATGAGGGCAGGGCCAGAGATGAGGAGATGTAAGGATTAACCTAGCAAAATCATTATCTGTGGTTGAAGAATACTTGTGCTTTCAAGTTCTGCCAGGCTACCAAGGCTGGAGGCAATGTCAGCCTCCTGTACCCAGCTCATATGCTGTGTTCCTTTTCACACCAGATCTGCCAGAGGTCTGGAAAACCAAATACTGGGCTGGTCCTTACCATGCCCACGCAGGCAGGCTCTTTCTTTTGACCTGGTAGTACTCACCACCGTGGGTTATGCCAGTCTGGGCTTGCACCCTGGCACCTCTGCAGTCACCTAGATGGTGCAGATACCAGCTCACGCTGAATTTGGAGCAGGTAGCACAGGCTAATGATAGCAGAGAGCCATCACTGCAGCAAAGGGTTTTTTCCAGCAACTGCAGTCCTTAATTTGCTTGATAATAGCAACAGATATTTGGGTGGGGAAAAATATCTGTAATAAGCCACCAGTTAGCAGCTTGAAGTTTTAGTTCCCCTACTGTCCCCTCTGTGCCTTCTTCCTCTGGGTCCTAGCTGTATGCCTCAGCTTTGCTAGGTTCCTTCGGATCATCAGACACACAGGTACATGCCAATCTTCCACCTCATCCCGGTCCCTGATCTGTGGTCCTGGCCTGATGGGTGCCCCTGAGCTCACCCTTCAGCACCGTACCCCCTCAGGGGCTCCTGGGTGAAAGGCTGGGCTGGCAAGAGGGGACACGAGTGACCCTCCTACTGCACAAACTGTCCACTGGCAGGTAGGTGACTCTGGAGCACTCTGCCCTGGCTCTGAGAAGGAATCAGCAACTGGTTTAGTGCTGGAGCTTGGTTACTGCAAGCCCCGTCCCTGGTTAGCAGCGGTGGTCTAGGCTCGTCCTCCTGGACCCCAGCCCTGACCTCTGCCCGTCAGGTAACCGCTGCTGGTGGGGTAAGCGTCCATCACACTGCGAGCACCCAGGCACGGCACCCGAAACACGCACAGCCCTGCCCGCGGTGGTTGTCGGCAGGGGGAAGGCGGCCGAGGGTCCCTGCTGAGCTGCGGGCTGGGAGCCGGAGGGCTGTCAGCTCCAGCCCCAGCCCCAGCCCCGCCGGCGGGGAGAGGGGAGGGGGGGGTGTGTGTGTGCAGCTGCGGCATTGGGCAAGAGATGCTAATGGGAACCAGAAACAATTCGGGCTGCATGGTGGTGGTGGTGGGGGGAAACACTAACGACGTTAGGAGCTTGGAGCGTGTAACACTCCTGCGAGTGAAATAACTGCCGTGAAATAGCTTCTTTTTTTGTTGTTGTTGCTTTCTTTTTTTTTCATTAGGACACAGACGTTTTTCAGCTTGTTATGCCGGGGCCAACAATATTCTTCAGTGTCAACAGGATCTGGGGTAAGCCACCATTTTTCCTGCTTAAGCACTACCAGAAAAAGAAGAGGAGCACGTTACACCCCCTTCCCAGGCACAAGGCACTAGGATCATCACCTGCCTCCTCAGCCCGAGGGCAGGTGAGGGGGGATCCCCGCCAGGGAAGCAGCAGCAGCTCTTTGTGCGGGCCATGCTGTCTCTCTTTCCCAGCTGAAGTCCACGGGGCAAGAGTAGTGCAGGCAGCACCTTCTGAGGACAGAGGCTGGGAGGGCCTAAGCAAGTCCTTTTTTTCCTCTGGGAGGTGACAGAGCACATTCTGGATAATAGTTTCAAGCTGCTTGGGAGTGGTGCATAGTTTGGTTTCTCTTTGGTTGCGTTAATTGTGTGGTAAGGTGCCTAAAGCCTTGTATTGGCAGCTTTATTTATTTAAATACAAATGGAGAAGGCACTAAATCTATTGTTCCCTTTTCTTTGCCCTCACTGTTCCTATGATGGACTCTCAGCTGTACCAGGCTTCTGCTTTTTAAGCTGCATCAGGTACACTGAGTGAGACTCCCAGGCTGAATTTCCTGCAGACTCGGAGGCTGCACTGAGGAAGCAAGCACACCTCCTATCCCCAGCTTTCCCTACTGCTGTTCCACTTACATTTCATGGCACCTCCTAACCTTATTTGCTGACCGAGGGTTCGGTCTGTGACACCCTCCCCCCCAAAGGCCCAACCCTCCTGCAGTGCCAGATTAAGCAGAGACTAGACTACAGTTCTCTACCCTGCGTTTATTCTGGATGGGGTACATCTATGTGACTCTGCTAGCCACTCTGCTCTTTTAACCTCCAGGCCCTATAGGCAAGGAGAGGAACCCAGGATTCCTGGGCTTGATCGTTCTCCTGCTGTTTAGCAAATAGTTTGTAACCAAATGGCAAACTATGAGTCGAGGCCCTCTCTCCTCGCCAAACTCCATAAAAGATAATTACTCCTGGAGTTCAAGTGGCAGCATGTTTTGCAAGAGATCTGGAAGCCTAGTATGCAGCTCTCAGATAGACGTTGTAATTGTGCCGATGATTATTCCCCCCTCCACACCCCGCCCCCTTTCTTCATTCCCAACGATTTATTAAATTCACAGATTGAAAACTTGCTGGAAAACTAAGATGTCTGTCAACAATCTGCTCAACGCGGTGTGCCAGGGATCAAAATACCCGGATGCTGATCTGGGGGCACTTGTTTTGAGTGTGGAATGGTGAAATCACGGGCACATGATGCTGAGGGCCCAGGGCTCTGCGTCTATCATTACAGGGCAGCAGCAGGACGAAGGCTGACTCGGTCCTTCCCAGAGGCTGTATGTCTTCACCAAGGGATGCCCTTCATTAGGGACTGGCTGCCCTTTGGTCTGTGTACATTTTCTTCTAAACTTTGACTCCTCTTTGTCTCTGGTGATACCTCCTGAGAGGGATGCCGGCCTCTTTGCTTGCCCTAAATTCTGTTGTACTTACCTCATTACCCTCCTAATGATGGGCTGACAAATGCTTTTGCTTGGTTTACTGGCAGTGTTACAGGTGTGTAGGACACTTGTCAGTACCTTGCTACTACATGCCTAATTTTTCCAACGGCTGGGCGTGCTGGCTTCCTTTGCAAAACGTCCCTGCACATTCACCAGGTATTATTCCCCTGCTGTGGGTTTCGTCAAATGTACTTGTAGCCAAAGCTTCCAGAGCTATGCCCTAGGATTTCCTACCCCCCCCAGAAAAACCACCCAGGCCATACGTACAGGTGTTGATGTAACCATCCCTCTGATAAGGAGAAGTGAGTAGGGAAACATCATGACAGAGCATCCCTCCAGCTGGCTGTGGGTATTCTGGACCAAGGATGGTCCGGCACTCCATCCTGAGAGACACATCAGGTCTGTGTGTGTGTCCCTGCTCCTCCTGCCCTTAGAAGGAGCTCCTGGCTGCCGCAGCCCATGGCACAGGTGTGCACCCCGCCTTTCACCTCTCATCTCTCTGTCTTTTGTAAACAGAAAAGGACATTTTCACTGGTCAGACCCTAGAAAACAGACCTTGCCACCACCTGCACGAGCGCATCACTGGCATCAAACAGAGGGTGTGGAGCAAGGGTGCTGAGCAGGTGAGAGGACCCCAGGCATGGCACAGTGATGGAGCAGGAACTGCTCGGGAAGGGAGGAGGAACATCAACATTTCGCGCACACATTTCTTCCCCAGTTGGGCAGAGCTCTTCTGCTCTTCTTCTGGTTGTGTTGCTAGGAGAGGAGCGCTCTGCCCTCTTCGTGGCTATGAATAGCTCGCTCTTGTTTATTCAGCTCAGCTCCGCCTGCTGGTTACAACCACAACCGGCACCATCTCAGTGCATGACACCACCATCAAACAATGCAACGGCAAGAGGAACGGTCCCCCCTCCGGCTGAGAAGGCTTCAGGGTATACCTCTCCGGATCTGCCCTTCCCTTGCCCAATCCGAGGCGCATCCATCCTCTGCCTCCAGCCAAAAGTCCTAAAACCAGGCAAACACCGTGTGGTCACCCCCGGAGAGCCCCGCCGAGAGGCAGGACCTGCAGATCAGGGCACGAGCTCAGAAATCTGTCTTGAAAATAAACACACAATCACTTCAGAGCCCTCTTCTGCTATTCCAGTGCCGGAGCCTTTCATGAGCTGGAAAAGTTGCTTTTCCTTTTTTAGTGAAGGCTGGGTTTCTCGCATAAGCCCAGGAATCCAAGATCAGGGGCTTTAAGAAAAGTAACAGATGGCTTGAAAATTGGCAATAATGGGATTCCCGAGATTTTCTTAAGAATATTTTGTCCGAGGTCTGACCGGGAACGAAGTGCCTGTGGCAAATGAATTAGATGGGCTGTATTGACAATGGGGAAAAACCGAATGGGGCTGAGCAAAAAGGCTTTCCAAAGCGCTGCAACGTGTGACCAAGAACTGCGTTCCAAAACATCCGCTCCAAGGGACAGAGGGGCAGGCAGCAGTCACAACCAGACTGTGCGTTATGGGGACGGGAGCCCCAGAGAGCCACCCAAGCTCAGAGTAGCAGAGCTAGACACAAAACTCCCATCTTTCACAGAATTACAGAATCACAAGGTTGGAAAAGACCTTTAAGATCATTGACTCCAACCGTTCCTGCCCTCTACTAAACCATATCCCTAAGTACCTAATCTACCCTTTTTTAAACACATCCAGGGATGGTGACTCAACCACCTCCCTGGGCAGCCTGTTTCAGGGCAGCCTGGGCACTTGACTGAGAAGAGTGAGGACCAGGCAAGGCAGAGCAGCACAGATCAGGAGAGCTGCGCATGGCTGCTGCACAGATGCAGATGAAACCACCCCTTCTGTTTCAGCATCGTGAGCTTTCACTGGACATCTTGTCTTTCTCCATCTGGGAATTTTGTTGGGATAAAACCTCAATGCTACATAAGCTTATCCAGATCTCCCACATGCCCATCAAGCTTTTCAGATAGCTGGGCTGCTGAGCATCCGGAAATTCAGGGTAGGTCGACTGCACACTGGGGAGGCGAACTCTATCGCGTGTACACACTATGTCTGACGAAGCCAAGAACTGTCAGACCCGCTGTGCATGTGCTCCCCAGATGATCTGCATGTGTAGGGTATACCCAGCACCCTCCAAAAGGTGTCTGCTCTGCCCTGCACGCGCATAGCATCTCTGCGGCACGGGTGTGTGTATTCCTGCTCGGGAAAGAGGGTAACTGTAGGGTGCTGCTTGGGTGTTTTAAGCGTTCTTGATGTGTGTGTAGAGGAGGGGACAGTGGAATGCTTTAGTGCAGTAGATGGGAAAATGAAGGTCTGTCTGTTCCTGTGTGTGGAGGCTCGACCACCCTGTTACACACTTACTTGTTTTCCAGCAGCCACCTCAACTGTACAGCTGGGGTTGGGGTACTGCTGTGTGAGACACTGTACATGCATGTAGTGAAAAGGTGTTATTCCCCCCCTTGCCCCCCGCCACCCCACACCATATAAACTAAATTAATAGAAGTGCAAGAAAGGGGCATTTTAATTCCTACTTGACCAACGAGCCAAAGAAAAGGAAACTCTTAGTCTCCTAAAGCAGGACCCAGGTGAATTTCAGACATCTGAGCGCAAATTATGATCCTGCAAACCCTTGTTCAGCTGATGCCCGGTGCTGGGGATGCCCTGACCCCTCAGTTCCCACCAGATTTGGCAGTGAGGCCCCACAGCTTCTGCTCCACACACCTATTTTAGAAAGCCTCCCCCTAGACAAGGCTTAAACGCAAGAACAGCAGGAACAGGAACAAGCCAAAAACCCCCTCTTTGCCTAAAGGAGCAAGCCTCCAGGGTGGACTCCATGCAAGCCCTCAGAGGTTTCTTTTTAAGGTGCAGTGTCCAAAGGGGTTAAAGCACCCACAGAAGATATGGAAGACCCAGCCTGCACAGAGTCCTCTGCCCCAGGGCTTTCCTGTCTGCATCTCCCATGGACCTGATCCAGCTCCTAAGCTGCTGGCTCTTAGGGAGAGAGAGGGCATGCTCACCTCTTCTGCCAAAGGCATTATGATTTTCTTAAAATGGTTGTGGCTTCCCCAGGCGCACGCACGCACACACACACACATACACACTGGAGAAGAAGCATCTGCAGGAATCACCAGCCTGGCTTTTCAGAGTTTCTGTGGAGAGGAGGGGCAAGGCCACAACCTAGTCCACTTGAATGACCACTTCTGACTCCTACCTCATGTCTCTTTAATGTAAAATTCAAAAGCAGGAGCTGGGCAAAGGGACCCATGTTTTCCTTCGTACATGGAGTGCCATGAGATCAATGAGATTAAAACATGTGCTTACACGCTGTCCTGAATTGGGGCCATGAGGAGAGCAATGGGAAAGTAAACAGAAGAGAAACGTTATGGAAATGAAGGAAGAGGGAAAATCCACCCTGCCAAGAGCAGCAGCTCTCATCAGTTGCAGGAAGATATGGCCTCACCCAGAGCTGATTAGGCATTAGGAAGTCCAGGGACTGGAAAAGAAGACCAAGTCATCATTGTCAAGGTTCAAAAATGACCTGAAAGAGTGAGACTTGCAGCAGGGGAGAAAGGCTATCTATTGGGACCAGCAGCCCTTTCCGGAGAAGGTAAGTTTAGCCCTGTGTTGTTTTTCACCATTAGCAGAAAGTGGGTACTTGAAATAATCAGGCTTCAACCTGTGACAAGAGAGGCTTTTGTTCTCCCTTAAAAGGCTCAGAAATCTTGAGCTGGAGGTTAGGCTCATGAGATGCCCAGAGCCCTGCTGCAGAGGGTACGCGTGGCTGCGGACCCTTCTGCCCCGTGTCCCGCAGCAGAGGCTGTGGAAGATGAAGCTGGACGTGGTGACCAGTCTGCCTCTCACCTGCCTTTGCTTTAAACAGCACGAGCGTGGAAGCCATCCTCTTCTGAGGACTCTCAATGCCGTGCTTCCAGCGTTGGCCAAGGTGCCAGTCCTGTCGAAGGACTCTGTGCCTGCCCCTGCTGCTCGCCGCAGCCTCCTCAGGGGGGTTCACTGACACCCTTGCCCAGGTCTTTGGTTAGCGTGCGCTCTACCAACTCCCCAGTGCCTGAATGCTAATGGTGTGATTTGTTTTTCCTGCCTGTCCAATTCTAGACTGTACATCCTTCCTCCTTTTGATATTATGCATGTTGCCTTCAGTCTCCTGGTGCTACCCTGCTCTTCCAGCTGGGCAATTTGTAAGATTGGTTCTGGTTTTCCAGTCTTCTCTCCTTCCTTTGCTCTTCCCCTTCTTCTTTCTCCCCAGTGATTCTTGGTTGCAGTCTTCCTTCCCTGCTTGACCTCTATTTCTCCTTCCTGGGAAGCACCTCATTTGCATCTGTCCTAGTATCCAAGCTACAAATTAGACCTGGCTAACATTTCTCACAGTGAAGCCCTGACTCGTATGGAACTCTTGAGTTTGAGGGGATCGTAGGAACTCTATTTTTGGGAAGTGGCTTTTCTATTGACTTTTGGAGTTCAAAAATGTGCATTCTTCCATCTGAAACAGGTTCAGAAGATGACCTTGTGTAGGTCACTTCATCTGCCTGAATCTGTTTTACCACTTGTTAAAATTTAAGATAAAAAAACCCCTTGTCCGGGTTAGTAAAAGGTCTTTGAAATCATTGGACAACAACAAAAAAAGCTCTCCAAGTAGTGATTATTGTGATCATTATAATTATTTTTATTAAATGAAATGAGCTGATGCTTGTGCAACACTCTTCTGGGCTCTGCAGACCTATTCTGCTGAGACTCACAGAAAAAGAAAACTCTTGTTGTCCCTGGGCAGGGATGTGTTTTTTGAGATTGAGTTTTGTGGTTTCGTTATGAAATGTATGACAGCCGGTCATGTGGTTTGCTTTCTGGGCCGAGTGAACCCTGCTGAACCCATACGTGAGGCAGCAGGGAGTTTAATGATTCACGCTGGCTATGTTTTGGTTTAGCCTTTGCTGGATGGAGGGTGTACAAACCTGAATGTCCAGGGAACCCTCTCAGCCAAGTCACTGAAACAAAGCCTTTGCTCAAACCTCTGCGGGCCCAGACCCAACATGGCCCTCGCTTGCCTTGGGTGAGACTGTTTCTGGGTGTCTTGGGCTGTTGGAGCCAGACGTGCCTGGGGACATAGAGACTTTCTCACCAGAGAAACTAGGCTTCCTTGCCATACGGTGCCAGGGGCTGCAAGAAGCCTCCAGAGCCCAAGAGGGCTCGTTTCTTGTGGTTCTTCTCCTCCTCTATGTGCCCTTCCCTCCCACCTCCTGCCACCAGGTTGTTGCTGCCAAGAGGCCTTTGCGGCGGCGGGATGAAGTTGACCCCGCGGCCTCCAGGGCTGAGTCTCCACCATTTGGTGTGTGAGGTTATTTGTGTGACCTTGAGGGGAAACCAGACAAATTCACCCTCGGCTCCTCTCCCGATAAGGACCTCCGAGGAGCCCTAGCCCTGGGAGACACAGTTAGCGGCGGTGCTTGCGTGGGAGGGATGCACTGGACCTGTATTATGTACTTCACAGGCTTCCCCTTCGCTTTCCTGCGGGAGCCTGGCATGCCGGCTGGGGGAGGCGGGAGGCTGGAGCACTCCCCCTCCTCCCCCCCCCCCCCCCCCATTCCTTCCCTCCAGGCTCCTGGTGAAGCGGGGTTAGGGGGGGGGAAGCGGGGCAGGAGCCTGCCATTTTCCCGGGGAGGCGGCGGGCGGCATCCGCCCTGCCCCCGCAGCCCGGTGGGTGCGGGTGCGAGGAGAGACGGCGGCGAGGCCCGGCCCGCCCGCCTGTCACCGGAGTTGGGAGTTCGCATGGAGGAGGCCGGAGGAGGAGGAGGAGGAGGAGGGAGGAGGAGGCAGGAGGAGGAGGAGGAGGAGGAGGAGGGAGGGGGACGTCTTGTTTGTGGCTTGTCAGCAGCCGCTGGAGACAAGCCTCCATGTGTGAAAGCCGCTTGGCATGAATGCCTGGGCCGTACCAAGCGCCGCGGCGCCCGCGGGGGGAGGCCGCCCCGCCGCCCCGCCGCCCCGCGCAGACAATAGGCCCCGCAAGGGTTCCCCCTAAGTTGCCTTGATGCTGCCCTAGCGCCCTGCGAGCGCAGGCCGCGCCGCCGGCAGGGTCCCGCTCCCCGCCGCCGCCCCCCGACATGCCGCTCCGCGCCTTCGCCGCCTGAGGCAGGTAAGCGCCGGCCCCGCCGCCCGCCCTGGCTCGGCTCGGCCCCGCCGCCCCCGGGCAGCCTGCGCGCCGCGCTGCCGGCGGGGGGCCGATGGCTGGCGCCGCCGCCCCCGGGGCCGTCTCCCCGCCGCCGGCTCCCTCGGCTCGGCGCTGCGCGGCCCGGCTGCCAGCAGCGGGGGGCGGCGTGTGCGCGCCGGCGTGTGTGCATGCGGGCGGGCGGGCGGCTGTGTGTGTGTGCCGCAGTCAGCCCCTGCACGCTGCCCGGCCCGGCCCGGCCCGGCCCGGCCCGGCGGGGGGCCGGAAAGTTTTGCAGCGGGCGGGCGGCGGCCGTCCCCGCGGCGCCGTGCCTCAGTTTCCCTTCCCCCCCCCCTCCCCCCCATCGTCGTCGCTGCGCACGGAGGGATCGCGGTGGCTGGGAGATCCCGGTACCGGCGAGGGAGGGGGAGAGAGAGAGAGAGAGAGAGGGGGCTGAGCGCTGAAGGGACAAAAAAGCTCCTTCCACCTGTTGGCTTCTGTCCCGGCGGCTTTTGGGGGGGTGAGGGGTGGCGGGCCGAGGATGGGGCGGGAGGGGGTGAGCCGGGGAGGGGGGGGGTCGCCCTCCCCGCTGCCCTGCGCCGGGGTGAAGCCCCGTGGGCGCTGCGGGCGGCCCGGGGGAGGATGGAAAGCCGGGGTCTTTTGTCACTCGCTCCTCCATCCCTGTGCCTCTGGAGCCGGACAGACCCGGGAAGTCTGCCGCGGGGATGGGAGATGTTTTTTCCCTCCTGGCTGTTGGGAGATTAAACGAGATGTATTTACAATTGCCATTTATCAGCAAGTAAATACGTAGCTCGGCGAGGGAGCAGCAGTGTGAAGCCTGCTTGCTTGCCTGCTTGCTGGAGGTTTTGTGGCTGTTAACCTACTGTTGGTGAGGTGATAATGTGCAAGAGCAGAAGGGGGAAAATAATAATAAAGGCAGAGGGGAGAGAAACCCTGATCTTCCCGCTCGTCCCTCATTACAGCATCGGCGCTGGGTTTGGTTAAAATTCGAGGTTGTTTTTTTTTTTTATTTCTCTCCTTTTGGCGTGAGATGCAGAAAGCCTCCCAGTACACTGTGTGCATCCTCGCGAGGTCTTTTAAGTTTGTCGTCTGCCATCGTTCAGGTTTCATTGATTCTAGTTGTTTTGTTAAAAAAAATAACCTACAAGAATCTGAGCTGCACAAATGTTCGTCATCCTAATGTCCTGACACAACCTAAGCGAGGCAGGAGCTGAAAAAGGGGGGAGAGAGTGAGGATATGTGCTTTGCCAGTCAAGGCTGGGAGGAGAGCATCATGTGTTGAAGAATATGAGCAGGAATGGGAGATGGGGGAGGGAGTCTAAATTGTCCTGAGACCCTATTCAATCCAGCAAGGAAGATGGAGGATCTTGCTGCTGCAAAAAAAATGTACGGCAGAAATCTCAGCCAGCTTCTCTCTGACTTGTTACCTCCCTTCGAAAAAATAAATAAATAAGCAGGGAAAGAATCAAAGCAAAACCCCATGATTTGCTGTAACGTTTTCCATGATACCTTTATCCCGCATGCTTTACAGTCAGAGAGTCCAGTGATGGAGGTATGTGAGAAGCAGGGAGAAAGACTGAGGTTTATCGTCAGAGGAGGGGAAGAAGTATCAGATCATGTTTGAAGGGAGACTTGTCAGGCAGTGAGGTAGGGAGAAAAAATGCCTGTTCCAGGCAGCTGGACTTGGGGAGGAGGAGGAGGAGGAGGTGGCTCTGGCACCTACGGTTCTGGCGCTGGGTGAAAAACCTGCAGAGAGAGGATGTAGACAGATGGGGGAGCGGGGAGGAAGGATGTCCAAAGAAGACCTTGGACCGTCTCCTTGGAGGGCTTTAAAAAGAGGGGAAATTTTGAACTGAATGAGGACACGAGCAAGGATGGAGCGTGGCTGAGCCGAACGAGATGTAGCAGGACTTCTTGGTGTGGAGGAGAGCGGCGGTCGAGTCTTCTGACTCGGCAGAGTTTGGGGCAGTTGGTAGGGGGAAGAGGTCTTTGTAGCCAGCTCAAGGGGCAATAGCGGCTCGGGCAAGGGTTGCAGCTAAGGGGATGGGGGAGATCATGTCGCTTGCCTTTTCCATCGCTGGTTTCTCTGGTAGGGGGGGACCTCCTGTTAACATGTCTTCCTAAATTTCTGTTAATGATGTTGGAATCTGGCAAGAGCGAAGACAAAACATCCATCCCTTGTGGAAATAGGTGTGGGGACGCAGTAGCGCTTCGCCGCCAGTGCGCCCGCGCACCCAGCCCCTCCGCGTGCCTGGAAGCAGCAAGTTCGTGCAAACACCCCCCTCCCAGGGGCAACGGGCACGCATCATGAGCGTGGCTCCTGCACAGGCACGGCCCGATTCTCGTGTTTTCCTCAGTTTACATAATAGCTTATTCTGTCAGCCTGGCAGCGGTAGGATTTGACAGCCAACTTTGCAACAGCACGGATTACGTTGTGAGGCGCCAGGGCAGCGGAGAATTAAAGCCAGGGTGTGCCATGTTGTAGCTTTTCTGTCTGCGACAGCGTTCCGGCGACAGAGCAGGCACCCACCGCGGCCATCGCGGGCGCAGGCAGCGCCGTGTACAGGTGTTACGCACATCCACGTGCAGGGGCCTGACCTCGGGTCAAACGTGCTCGAAGTTGCTCTCTTTAGGACGAAGCTGCTCGTCACAGGCAGCACTCCCATGCTGCTCCCACACACGCGGATCACACGCGTGCACGCTCCACCTTTCCTCTCTCCGGGATCACCTGTTTGAATCCCTGCTGGGCTGGAGGCATGGGGAAGTTTTGCACCACCACCAGCTCCCCCCACCCTGGGTGGGGATTTGGTGCCCTTTTCTGTTCCAGCTTGGCAGCTGGATGGGTTTGAGCCACAAAAGCCTAACGAGAGGGAACACTAACGAGCCCCCGCTTGGCATGCTGAGAAGAAAGGCCAAGGGCTGAGCGGGCACAAAAACAGCGTGGTGGAGCCCGAGCCTCGGCACGAAGGCTGGGGAGGGAGCAGAGCCTCCCGAGTCAGGAACGAGGCGGCAGCGCTGCAGCAAAGGCGTGAGAGGAGACCATGTTGGGGGGAGGAGAGCAGGCTGCTGTTTCCACATCATCTGAAAACTCAACCTGCTGTCAGGACAGAAGGGAGGCTTGTGCATATTTTATGTCACTTTTCTCCTTCTAGGACAAGCTGCTGATCTGATCAGCTATGCGCTTTAAAGTCCTCGACGTGCCGACCAGCAAGTATGACTGGAGGCCAATACCCACCCTTGGCCTCCTGCCTCCGCTCCTTTGTGGACACTCAGTTGCATCCCATGCCGCCCTTTTCCCGGAGAGCGCGTGCACAATTAAAGCCTGCACGCCGCTCCTCAACTGCGGCATGGGATGTGACTCGCTGCGTGGAGACAGGGACAGAAAATGGCAACGTGTCAGGGCTGGGGGGGGAGAGAGGGGGGTGGAGGGAGGCGGGGAGGGGAGTTGGCCATTTCTTACGCTGTTTGCTGATGTCTAGAAGGAGCCTAAATGGGTAAATTGGTTTCCCTTTGAACTGGTTGTATGTTGCTCCAGTCAGCTGCTTTTGCCTCTGAGATCTTGAGCAGCAGCTCAGGAGTTGGTGGGGCTGGTAGTAAACAAAACGTGTGCCACTCCTTTGGCCTGGATTTTGTGTGTTGGGGGCTGTCAGACAAGAGGATGTCAGACAAGATATTTCTCATCAGCAGGTATTTGGTGCTGCTTCTGCATGCCAGAGCCACCTGAGCCACTAAGATTGCCCCCTGCCCCACTGGAGATGCGAGCACCACTTGCTGATGCTCCCCGCCCAACACCTAAGGGTGCAGGCATCTCAGGCATCATAATTTTGGTAACAGTCTCACACACACAAAGGCATTATTCTTGTGTCCTGCACGCAAACTCATTGCACATAACACACCATTTTGGGAGACACAGGGAAGCAAGTATTTCTGCTGCTGGTGTGGAGAACTGATCTACGTAACCCAGTCAACACCGTTCCTTGCTTTATCCTTCACCTGCCCTGTTTGAGAAGCCGCGGAGGACATGGAGGTGTTGCCAAACTTGCGATCCTGGCGCTGATGTGACGGGCAGACTTTGGCAAACGGCTTCAAAGCTCGGCCCGCTTTTCCTGCTGCAATGTGGTAGACTGAGGGTGGTGCCTGCAGACCGAATGGGTGCCGAAGGGCCGCGTGCCCCGGTGCAGGCACTGCGGCGGTCTCGCACAGCACCGCCTGAGCAAAGCGTGTGGCTTTGCACCGAGCGTGACTCACGCTGCGATAAATGTTGCTGGAAGTACGCGCCCGCTCGGCGCTCCGTTGGACAGGGAGGTGGGTTTTGTCCTCCCAGCAGAAAACAGCACAACTTGCCAGTGACACGGGCTGTACATGTATTCCCATAACAACAATATTATAAACATATGGTAAACCTGGTGTAGCAACTGCTGTCCGTGTCTCCTCGCAAAACAAGGAGCCGATTAACGAAAACTTGAGGCTGTCTGAGGCTGTATCTCCCCAGACTGTGATCTCATCAGCTTTCCCAAGCTAACCGCAACCTGGTCACTGCTCGGATTGTAAACTTGGGGTGGAGCAGGAGGGGGGAGAGCAGTTTGCAGGAATGGCTACTTGTGATTCAGTCCACTTCCTTCTGACTCAGTACTGAACCATCCCTCAGTAGGGTATTTGGGGGTAGCGTGCTTAGGACATCGCCCATCGGTTTGGTTCTGGGATGAAATTCTGCAGTACCCCGGCCGGGCTTGCTCGCAACCGAGTTTTGTCTCAGCATCCTTTGTGAAAACAAACCCCTAAAAACTACTTCTGACTATTAAAGACGCCAGGGTAATTTTTGCCAAAAGAAGGCGCGGGGGGTGGGGTGGGGGGCGGGGGACGGGGGAGTGAGGGGGGTGGTCTTAGCCCTGGGCACTCTGCCAGACTGGAGCTCAGGAAATTGCAGTCTATCTAGGTAAAACTCCCCTATAGTTTAAATGAAAAAAAGTATTCATCTCTCACTGTCTTAAAGGGTTAGTGCTGTACTCCTCCAAAGCCTTCACCAGGCAGCACGTTCTAGCTGGAGAGGTGCTTGCAGCTGCTTGCTGGGAGAGGAATTTTTTATGCAAAAAACCTGGGGCTTCTTCTTGCATTTTTTTGGGGGGGATGCTTCTAATGGCAGAAGGCTGGTGTGAGTTTCAGGTCATTGCCAGGCTCCAATGAATCCGTGCGGGCCGACACACAAGCCTTAAGCGGGCGAGGAAATGCGCCGGTGTGGTGCTGGCGGCAGCTCGCGGGTCGGTGGTTTGTCTGCAGCGGAAAAATAGGGACCAGTTTTCTAGTCCTGTGCTCAGAGTGCGTCTGGGGGCTGGGTTTTGTATGTTCAGGAGCCTTTGCTTTTGTAAGCTGCTGCTAAAGCACGTAACTGGCCCTGTGCGATGGCAGTAATGGAACGTGGAGATGCAGCCGCGCGCAGACCTGCAATCGTGCATGCAAAATACGGCGGGTCTGGTTCTCCAGGGACAGAAAGATGGCCTGAGACTCCACTCGCCTCTCCATTGAAGCTGCGCTCACCTGCGTGTTCCAGGTGGCAGCTGGGTGCACGGAGTGCTGAGTGTTTATCCTTGCTGGTTTTGCTCCGAGAAGGGGGGAGGAAGTGAAGTCTTTGCCAGCTGTTGGGGTGGTACAGGTGTGGTGGTGAGGGCAAGAAGAAGTTGGGCGAGGGGTTACGATGGTAATGTTGTAACTCTCTGAAATCCTGGGGAAACACCTGGGCGAGGGAGAGCAAGGAGGTGAGCTTCCCTTCCTGCCACAGACTAGGAGTTTTGAACCACTGAGTTGGTCAGGGGTGTCACTATTTGGCTTTACCCTCTGCCAAGTCTGGTACTTTCAGGGCCCCCCCAAAACAGAGCGTGCATTTGGGCACAGATGGATGCAGGGCTGAATATCGACAGCAGTGAGGGCTGGCCCCCGACTACTTCACCTCCATCCCAGGGCAGTGCAGACCAAAGTGTGGAACAGGTTTCCTCTTCCTCCTCACTCATCGGGTGCCTCTCAGCCCTGCTCTCTGAGGCAGGGGGGGCAGGGGGGGGACTAGCTCACTTTCTCCACCACTTCACTCTCCTGCTTCTCTGGTGACAGTGATAACAAAGGGCTTCTCGGCATTAGGTGATACAGATCTCTCAGCCCACTAAACCTGAGTCCCGGCAGGCTTCTCACCAGCCCTCGGGGCTTGGGTGTCACCCTCTCCTCTCTGCCTGGGGTGGCCCGAGATGCTCCCCTGGAGATAGAAGGTTGCACCTTCCCCCACAAGGTCCAGAAGCGCGGATTTCTTCCTGCTGGAAACCCGTGATTATATTTTGGGGTTATTTCTTGCCATCCTGGGTCCTTGACTGCAGTCACTTCCATTTTGCATGCTGCTCTTTGTAATTGAATCTATCGATGTATATTTAATCCACTTGGCACGGCAGTTCGTAGCTAGGCACTGCTTCCCAGCCTTCTGTCGCCTGTTTTCACAATCACCTTCTTTAAGTTAGGGTGGGTGCCTACCGCTCAGCTTTTCACCCCGTGGCTGTACCCTCCTGAGAGGACCCGTGCTTGACAGGCAAGTCCAGTTGGCACAGCTCTCCTCCCTTGATCTGAGCCTCGGCCAGGCGTGTAGGACTCGGGTGATGGAGGGGAAGCCGGTGGGATTTGATTCTCCTCTCTGCCACCGATTTGCTGTGTGTGATCACGGGCAGGTCCTTTAACCTCAGATGGCCTCGGCTGACTTACCTGCTCCAGAAAGGTGTTGTAAAGCTTAATTATTGCCAGTTCTTCAGAAACCCCCGGGGGTGGGGGTGGGGGGAATTGCATTTTATTCAGAAATGTCTCTGACCTCCCTGGCCTTTCTAAGCCACTTTGGTGGTGCCAGGAGGTATTCTCTTCCCTCCCTTAATAACAGTTCTTCAATTTTTCATCTGTACATTCACCCACTCTCTCAGCTGCATGTAAAAATGCCAAGCTGTCTGAAGTCATGGAAATATTTTTATAAACTTGACAGCCACGACAAACATTCCTCCTCGGCAATAAACAAACAAGGTACACAACCTGCCATTAACATCAGTTTATAGCAGAGAGACCTTCGTCACTCATTGACAAGGGAATCCTAGACAATTCCTGTGCTGGCAAGCCATAAAGTGGTAGTGTGTCTGTGGGGAGGAAAATACCAGATCCTTTGGGTTCCTGTGTGCTGTGAGTAACTAGGAAGCTCTGTTTGCCCGTGTGTGTACAGGAGTGCAAACAGGCACCGGGTATTTGGTTTATTCAGGGGTTTTATGAACTATATTTGGCTCAGGCGTACGTGGTGTTGGGGGCTCGGTGTTGGTTTCCTTGCACAACACCCCCCCCCCCCCCCTCATTTTCCATAATGGCAGTTGAAACATGATGGTGGCAGAAGTTAAACTGGATAGATATCAGACACCTAAGGAAAAAAGGAGCAAATGAAAGGTGTTAGTGAGTGCTGGGGGAGCAGAGCCCCGTCGCACAGCCTCCTGTGCACCTCTCTGGTTTTCCTTGCAGCTGCCTCTAAGCTGGTAGGGTTGGTGAGTGCCTGAACCCACACTGCAGCTTCTCCCCACAATTCTCCACATAAGCACTCAGACCTGGCTCACGTGGTGTGTTCTAGTTTAATTTACTCTGAATATGTTAAAATCCAGATCTCCAGAGACTTTGGTGCTGGTGAAAAGAGCAGGCGCTGCTCTTTCTCTTACGCTACTTGGGCTTATCTCTTGTTCTTTTAGCGGGCCCTCTCCCTACAGTCTGTGGGTGATGGGCTCTCTCTGGTGGGCTTGGGAGAAGAAAGTCAAGATTGTTCTTCACCTGTATCTTTGACAGAAGACTTTGTAGAAGGGAGCTAAGCTCCTTTCTACCATCTCACTCTTCCACTGCCTCAGTTCCTCCTTAAAATGAGGATGACAACTCTTGCAGGGTTTTCTTCTTCCTTCTCAGGGAGACCATAAGCCTCTCTCCTCTCCTCTCCTCTCCTCTCCTCTCCTCTCCTCTCCTCTCCTCTCCTCTCCTCTCCTCTCCTCTCCTCTCCTCTCCTCTCCTCTCCTCTCCTCTCCTCTCCTCTCCTCTCCTCTCCTCTCCTCTCCTCTCCTCTCCTCTCCTCTCCTCTCCTCTCCTCTCCTCTCCTCTCCTCTCCTCTCCTCTCCTCTCCTCTCCTCTCCTCTCCTCTCCTCTCCTCTCCTCTCCTCTCCTCTCCTCTCCTCTCCTCTCCTCTCCTCTCCTCTCCTCTCCTCTCCTCTCCTCTCCTCTCCTCTCCTCTCTTTTCCCCTCATTTTAAGAGTTCCTGTGATATTCTGTCCCTCTAGGTCTCCTCTACTTCCACCGCTCTTGCAATCTGTCTCTCTCTGCTGTTTCCACATCCCCTTCTATTTGCAGCTCCCTTCCTTCTGTTCATGTCATTTTCTTCTCTCACCCTGTATCTTCTACCCTCCCCCACTATTCATGTGCTGCACACTCTTCCTATCGCCTCTCTCTAGCTTATTCCCCAAATTCCTCCCCTGTGTGTCTCTCTGCTGTGGACCCCTTTTTGTTGGCCCTGGCTGCATGGCCCTGCAGCCTGGCTGCATGGGAGCTGCTGCCCGGGCTGCTGGCCAGGCCCTGAGCGAGGAAGATGATGGGTGGGATCGGCTGGGCAGCCCCTGGAGCGGTGGAGCTTGTTTTCTTGATGGGGCAAGGTGAGACTCCCTCTGCTCGTGTGCCACCAGCTTCGTACCGGGCTGCCTTGGGTCTCGTTCTGACATGCAACACAGTTGTCACTTCGATGTCCAGGTGCTTTATTTCTCCCTGGGAGCCTGATGAAGCCTGTAGTCTCACATTTTGTCACCTGACATCACCTAACCTCCTTGGATGTGGCTTCACAGTGTGTTCTGCTCCTGGCCCCTTGTCCTACTCCTGTTTCCCCAACTTCTCCCTGGCTCTGGACTCTCTGCCCTGAAAACAGGGGTTGTGTTCTGCCTGGGTGCCTGGTGGTTGCTGAGAGAAGGGTGACCCTCCCCTTGCATCTCTCCCAGCTGAGTTCAGGCTCCCATGCTCTGCCAGGGAAAGCCGTGAGGGAAGCGGGATAGGAATAGCACCAAGTGCCTGGGGTGGCCTCTGCATCTTGTTGGAAGAGTTGTGTTGAGCCAGCAAGCCAGTGCCCAGAGAGTCAGGACAGCTGTGCTCTGTATCCTGGGGTCCCTGTGCTTAGTAGGGGATAAGAGCTGCTCTTTGGATGGGACAGGGGGAGCAGGGGCACTGTGTTAGGGAGAACCCCTCTCCTGTCTGCCCGAGAGAGCTACCTGATCCCATGCAGAGGCCATCCCACTGTCTGATGCGGGATAGAGTTTCCTCTAAGTCAGCCAGAGTGGATGCAGGCTATTTAACCACGGCCCTGCAGGGACAGGATTTTGGCTGCAAGGATCTTGGCCAGCAATGACAGGTGAAAGGTGGTGGTTTTTTGGATATCCCTTCGTGGACTGTATTTTGCCTCCCACAGTGGGGACATGTGGTGTGGAGAAGTGCTTTCCCCGGGGCAGGGAGAGGTGGCTGCAGCTAGGCTGATGGGAGAGCTGGCCAAATCAGGGCTCATCAGGTATCCTGACAGCAAGGCACGGAGAGGTCACGCAGATGGCTGCGTGTTGAAGTTCATCCAGAGTCCTGCAGGACAGGGCATGGTGACTTTTTGGCCTCTGGCAGAGCTCTCCGTTTCTGGGTAGCACCACATTTACCCCTGCCAGGAGTGACTCAGTTCCAGGCTCATAAAAATCAGGAGCCTGGGCTCTCCTAACCAGACAATTCCGGATTTCTCCCTTCTGCCTCCGCGACAGACTGACCCTTCTTCAGCCTGCTGAGGTGGTATCCCTCCTGATCCCTGCAAGGTGCCATACACCTTTTCCCATTTTTCCCACAGCCCATTCCTCTCCATACCTGCTTCACCTGTTCTACCTGCTCTTTCCCTCCTGCTCTGCCTCAAGGCTAGGTCTCTCCCCAGACTCTCCAAAATTGTGTTCCTCTGCCATTTTCCTTCCCATCTGGCTTCCTTGTCTGTCTGGTCATGCTGTGAACTGCCAGCAGGTAGAGGAGAAGGACCAGAACCGTTGTAAGAGCAGGGCAGAGACCAGAGGCTGCCTGGGAGAGCAGAGGGGGAGGGCATTGCATTAGTACATCAGGGTCCATTGCTCACTGGTGGTTTTGGCCTCTCCCACGTATGTGCTGTTAGCAACATGGACAGAAAAGTCCCCTTCCCCCAGAAGAGTGATTTTCCAATCGCTTCCTCTTCACTATTGGCAAGCTCCTGAAAGGTTAATGAAGTCATTTACTGCAAAAGGAAAAAGCACATCTTCCCGTGTTTTGCATAAATTAATCTTGGAGATTGTGGAGCGGCCTGCGTGCAGAGCACGGGACGTGCAGCAGTGTCCTTGAGGCTTGTTACCCAAAATACAGCTCTGGGAGGACACCACAGGTGATACTGTCCGCTCCAGTCCTTGAGACCAGCTTCGGTTAAAACCTGAGCCCCCCATCTTCATTTATGTTTCACTGTGTCTGATGGGGACTGGGGAGGAGGTGCCCGGGGATGCCCACAAGAGTCCCCTTCCTCCCATTGCGGTGCATCCTCGTTTCCCGCAGACCCTCTTTAGAAAATGCCCTGTATCATGTTTCATTCCCACTGGGTATTTTGTGTCTGAGAAGCACGGAAAAAAAATCATTCAATTGGTTTTGAATCACATGAGTGGGAGTGGGAGCCAACCCCAGAAGATAAGTGTTCTGACCTTTACTGCACTCAGATAACTGAAAATAATAACAAATAAATATATCTTGTTTCTAAACCTCAGGCTTAGAGATGTGTCCCTGCCTTATGCAACAAGAGCCTGAGCCAGGGCTCTTGGGAGTCTTGAGGATCCAAACCTGGCAGCTGCCTGCAGTAAGCAGCAGCCCCTTTGCTTTCCTTTTGGAAACGTAGTCGGTACCAATCCAGATACTCAGGATGGGAGGGGACAGGGTCAGTGTCCCCACTCTTCTCCCATCTTGCTGCTGCGACTCTGGATGTTTTCCAGGAGCTCCAGGAGGACAGGAGTTTGATTCTTTCTGGCCTGTGTCACTTCCCTGGCATGTTGTTCAGCCTCATCTTTTCATCTACAGACTTGGCCAGATAGGGCCATGCAGGGCTGGCCACCAAGTGGACCTCCACATATAGGCAGACCCTGAATGAGAGTGTGGGATTTACTCTGAAAAAGTGTGGTAGCCCCTCACCCTGGATTGGTGGGTATTTGAAAATAACGGAGGAAACCTGGCTGGAAAGGGGACATACTGATCTGTGACTCAGCGAGCTCCTCAGGGCTGGGTCTCAGGTCACTGACTCAGGCCTCCATTGAGCCCCACAGATGCCCCTGGGGAGATCCTTCTGAAGGTGGGCTCTCTGCAGGCTACTGGCAACAGCAAGTATTTGTAGAGTGCCTACTGAAGTGCAGATATGGGACTGGGGGTGTGCTGTGCAGTGGGGTGTCTGGACACTGGAAAGAGGCAGCCCCTGTCATGAAGGACTTGCTGTAGTCCCAAATTAGAGCATTCACAGTGCTTTCTGTTGTGGTTGTGACTTGATGTTCCTCCACCAGGATGTTGCTTCCCTTCCCTCCTCTGTTACGTGGGGAGCTTGTTTGCTTGGTTTCTGCCATCCAAACCACTGTTGACTGAAGAGACGTCCGTATGCAGAGCTTGGGGAGGATGTTAGGAGGTTTCTGGCACTCTGTCAGTGTAAAAGCGTCTTATTTATTAGAGTCTAATGCCCAGTTGGGACGCACTTCTGATCTAAAGCTCCTGAATTCTTCCCTTTTAATGCTAAAGATGCCATTCAGAGAGGCCCCCAGGGCCCAATGCGTGCTTCTGCTGAACACTGCCCTGATCATCTATCTACCAGTGTCTTGCTCAGACTTTGGGTTCAGTGATTTTGTTCCCATTAGAAGATCTCCTTCAACTCACCTCTTCCCGCAGGGGTTCCAGCAGATACCCAAATATATAGGATTCAGCGGGCTGGGGGCTACTGTATTGCAGCGTATGGAAGGAAGCACGTGTGTTCCCAGCACGCAACCCGATACGCGTGTGGATGCTCGCGTTCGTGTCTGCGAGTGTATCTGGGCTGGAGGAGGTAGCAGCAAAGGCCTTGGCAGCTGGGAGGAAAGGAATGACTGGCTTGCCAGGGGAGGGAGGAGAGAGCTTGGTAGCAGAGATGAGGATTGGGTAACAACTGGAGGGGGAGATCAGATTTAGGATCCATGTTGCTCGCTTAAGAAAATAGGAGAAGAACTAGTACACTGTTTATTGGGGATTGTGTTATTCCTGTGCATTATTTATTAATATTCTGCTAATGGTGCTGCATAAAGAAGTGGCGCTTCTACAGAAATTTCACAGACAGCTGGAGGATCAGTTCCAGGAGGTATTGTAACCAGGTCAGGTTGGTGGAGGGAATCCTGCTGGGCTCAGTTTTGACAGGCTTTGGAAAAGAGAAGATTGTTCAGGAGGCATTTGGAGGGGAGAAGGGGGGGGGTGTCTGTGACTCACCAGGGAACAATGGTTGCTCTGAGGATAAAGGGGCAGGCTGGAAGAAGACCTGGAGACAATGGTGAATTCGTGGGTTCAGCTGCTTCAGAATTCCAGCCTGAAGTATGAGAAAGCATAAGAAAATGAAGTGTTTAGGAGGAAGCTTTAGGAGTAATAAAGGCAGCTCGTGAGTAAAAGCCAAAAGGAAAGAGAAAGCAGTTTTTACTACACGCTGCGCCTTGAAGTGGATCCTGTAAGGCTTGAATTGGAGACAGGACTTGGAAGAAGGGATGTACAGAGAGAGGTGGCCTGTGCAGTGAATGTGACTGAACCATTCTTGACTTACCTGTACCGTAGGATAGCACAGACTCGCCAGTTTCCAGCCTCAGCAGGCGTGACAGGCTCCGCAGAGGTGCTGAGGTGCTCTGAGTACCCAGGGACGGGAGGCCATGTAGGTTGGTTGGTACAGTTCTTAGTGCAGATGGATGGATGCCAGGATGGGTGGTCCCAGCCAGGTCTTGGATGCGAGTCCTTCCTTGCATTTGAGAGATACCTGGTCACTTTGAGAGGTGGGACTGGCGTTTTGGTAGGTGGCTGCCTTCTTTCGCTCAGCCATGAAACTGAAATCAGCGAACGCTGCAGGAGGAAATCACGCTGCTGGCACCAACCGTCTTTGAGTGAGAAGCAAGCGGAGAGATACCGGTCCAGTCACAGTCCCCAGACAAAAATGCAGCGTTCGACGGTTTTGTTTTTAAGCTTTGTTTTACCCACCAGTTCAGCTGTGTCAGCATTAGGCGGGGAACACCCTGATGCCAACGACTGTGTCCAGAAACCAAGGGCAGGTCTCAGTGCTGGTTGGCTCGGCGACTCTTCTACGTGAGGATCTCAGCGCTGAGCTGGTGCAGAAGCATCGGGGCTGGAGGGGAGGAGGAGAAAGCCGCAGCATAAACACAGCTCCATGGGCTGTCCTTTGTTTTTCTGGCTGCAGTGGAAAGCCAACTTTGTTAGATGCAGTCAGACTGTGAACATGGGGAGGCTGGTGGTGCAGACAGGCTGTGCAAGGAACTCCGTTAGCCAGCCTCGGCCCCTTCCCTCAGCCGCTGCGTACAGCACAGCTGAGCCACCCTTACTGAGCAGCGCGGGGAGGTAATTGCTCATTATACGCAGCGTTGATGCAAGTCACGCAACAAGTACATGTGGCTATCGGGGTGTTTAGGAATGTTACTGGAAGTCCTGGCAGTGCCCTACAACAGGCCTCCTCATTCCCTGCAGCAGCCTTGGCAGTACAGGTGGTGTGGAGTGCACGGAGAAGTTGTGACCTTACCTAACTCTGTGAGAGCGAACCAGACCCTGGTGGGACACAGCTCTGTGAATCCACTGTGGCTCTTAGAGCGGAAGGTGACTTGGGCCAACCAACTAAAGTGCCTCCAGAGAGTGTTTCTCTACCTTGGAAGAATCTGAGACCATCTGAGATCTGGGACTTGGTTTTTAGCAAGTCTTATCCCTTGGGGAGGGACAGTCCATTTCAAAAGCAAGATACTGATGAGTCCAGGAATGATAAAATCACCCTTGGATTTTTTTTTTGTGTGTGTGAACTCCTAGAAGTCATCTATGTTGGTATAAATGAGATCATTTGGCCTAATTAGTTCCGAGCTTAATTAGCAGTAATTATCCCAACATGGGAGTAATACCCGAGTAGGAAGTACTGAGTCCTCGATTAGATAGATCTCTAATTGGTGTTACAATATTGTAATTAAAGCATGCTTATACGCCTCTGCCTCTGCAAGTGATTTGTTTTATGTCTGATTAAACAGGGAGTCCGGCAGCCTCAAGGAGGCCAGGACATCACCGCTGATTGAAACAGTGTATTATTCTTTGTTATAGGAACGAAATGATGAATCACATACACTAGGAAACACTGTGGGCCAAATTAATCCTTTGAGTAATTGCTACTGGAGTTAGGGAAATTACAACAGGGGTGAATTTGGCCTCAAGTGCATAAGCTCTATCTGTATATCACACAGTTAAACAAATACTCATTTGAATGTGCAGTCTGGCAATTAGGCCGTCAGACAAATGCGAGTAACTTAATCTGCCTCTGCGATCGCGGGGTTGCGCGGGTGCGTTTGTGTGGCTGCTGGGCGAGCCCTACTAGGTGGCACCTTCTGCTCGGATGTTGCAGGAGGCGGTGCCATGTGTCCCAGGGATGCCTGCACCCCGAAGCAGTCGCCAGAGGTTCAGGTGGCCGCTGCTGGATGCAGTGTCCTCTCCTCGTCGGGATGAGAGGTGAAAGGTACTGCCAGGGTCACCAGGAGCATCTTGCAGATGGAGGAGATGGACAGATAAAGTGTCCTTTTGTCGTCAGTCTAGCTGTTCTCACCCTCCCTAGCAGACCACACTTCAGAGGAGCAGGTAAAGAGACGTTTTTGGAAGAAGTTGAAGAAAAAGAGAGTGAAACGGGAACTTTCTGAAATTAGTCAGCTTCAGAACACGAAAGCTTCCTATGTCTTTTTAAGAAACCACCTCCTTAGGAGTTGGCAAGTGCGCTGCTTTATTACTTATCTCCTCGCTACATGAGTGGGCGACTGTACTTCCTGATTTGGTTCTTCAGTATAGAGAGATCATCAGCATAGGTCTGTAGAGGACAGTAACTCCTCGCCTACGGAAAGTAACAAATAGGGATAAGGATGCATATATCTTCCGGCTGTCACAAATGATTTCGAAGCGGGTTCGAGTCATATCCGAAGTAAAACGTCAGCTTCTCCCCATTTTACAGCTGCAGAAACTGAGGCACGAATCGGGTACTTCTCTGGCTGTAGCTCGTGGAGCTGGTGCGTACAGCAGCACCGGGAACGGGGTGCAGATCTCATCACCACCTGCTTCGCCCACAAAAACACCTTTCTTTTCCAAGGTGGAGAGTCCAGAAGGAGGGAGAGCAAGGAAATAAAATATACAAGACTCTGTGAAAGCAATATTAGGGATAAGAATTTAAACACCCCATATACGGGAACTCAGAGCAAGGGTTTCCATAGCAGCATTGCTTGGCCATATTGTATATACACTGTTTTGCATTGCTCTCATGATGTCAAAGGATATTCTAATATCTGTGTGTGCAGTGTGTCTGAATCAGAGTTGCTATGAAACTTAAGGCTGAATTACACCACGGAGGCATATTCTTGTGTGGTGCTGGGAAGGATAAAAGAACTCGGTTTTGTTAGGATTCTTCTGCAGTGAAACATTTTTCTTAGAAGATTGCTGGTTTGCCAGAACTGTTGCTGGTTTGGGGAAAAGTTGATTCCAGTTTCATGTCTCGTAGTTTTGGTCACAGTTGTTAGGTACTAGCTTTGAAAACTACTTTTTTCCCCTGATCAGGTACAGAACAATGATTTGAAGTCTCTGAAAATCTTGAAGGAATAAAAAGCATTCCCTTTCACCCTGCGTAGTCCCAAACTGTCCGGGGAGTTGGGTGTGACAAGGGAGTGACTGCATCACTCAAATGCCATGTGTGGCTGCTTTCCAGTGGGAGCAGTGGGAGAGGTAACACTGCCCCCTCTACCCTGAATACCTCTTTGCCTAAGTGGCATAGGCAGTTGTAAGGCAGAAATAAGTGCCTGTGCAGTACTGCTCAACTCTTTCAGGAGGCCCAGCTCTTGCTAAAAAACCCACAGTGTCACTTGGGTATCATAAGATTAAGTCTTTGGACCAGGAGGGGTTTGGGTGGAGCCAGCGTCTCTCACATCATTCAGCCTCCCTTCAGCAGATGATGGGATCTCAGGGAGGTGTGGACCTGCCGCCTCTTCCTAACAGACGCCCCACACCAGTGATGATGGGACCTGTCCTTCTTATCTCTGTATACACGGGCCATGGGGCCACTTCCATAGCAGCACAGCTCTTCCCTGTGCTCTCCCCACTTCGCTCCCTTCTTCCATGCTCTGAAGCTCTTTGTGGGAGAAGGAGGGATGTTGCACCCAGGGCTGGGAAGGAATGCTTACACTCGTGGAAGACCCCTGTGAGTTGGTTTGGCGTCAGTCTTCCTGCTGGCAGCAACGTTTCCTCACTGCCAGCGTTCCCAAATGCCAGTGTAGCCTGCGTGCCAATGTCTCCTTTCTCCCTGCTCCCTCATGTTGCAACTGCTGATTTCTGTGCCTGTGCCTGAAGAGCTGTAGTTCAGACTTGCTTTGCCGTGCATTGAAGCCATGCTTGTTGGGGAAAGAAACTGCAAAAGGGGTGTGGGAGAGAGGGAAAAAGGAGGAGGGGTTATTTTTCCTATGTGGCAGCGATGGATGCTGGGTATGAGAGAGAGACAAGCTGAAAAACATCTGAATGAGTGGAAGAGACTCCTAACCCAAAGGGAGGAGTTGTGGTTTAGGTTAAAGCCACAAAGGAAGTGAAGGAGGTTACCACTTTCCTGTCTGTGGGCAGGAGGTTCTCCTTGTGCTCATTTGAAGGCTTAGCTCTAGCTCATTCTTCCCTAGGAACAAACTCATCTGTGTACTTCTTGAAAAGCATTCGATCTGGCATCTGATCTTGGGAGTGACAAACATCCCCTTTATCCGCAGAAATCAGCAGGAGCTGGGAGCTAAAGGGCTGGGAATCGCAGTCTTAATTTATGGAGCCAGATATTCTTAAGCATCTTGTTACGCCACGTGTCTTGCTTGGTGCTAGAGCCCGTAGTGTACTCCTTCTTGCCTTTTCCTCTTGCTGACTCCACTCAGGTTTTTTGTTGTAAATTCTGTACCTCTGGGCCTGCCGGCTCCCCGCAGGTCTCACTTCTCTCTTGTCCCCGAGTGATTGGCAAACCTCGTAGCCGTCCCGCCTGGATCTAGCATCCTCGCACGCTGACACAGGGCAGATTCTGAATGCCATCGGGCTGCCACCAGCACGGCCTGTGATCAGTATTCCCCTTGATTTTCACTGCGTGCTTCTCTTTTAATGGCTCAGAGGCTCTAGCTGCGTGCGGTCGAAAAGTTTGTTGTCTCGGCTTTGTAGCTTCACTCTTCGCCTGCGCGGAGAGAGTGAGCGGTTAACCCCCGTGTGCTGCAGAAGGCATGCCAGGAAGGAGATGAAGGAATGCAGGACTGCTCTTGAGAGAGAGAGAGAAAGAGAGAGAGAGTGAGTGTGTGTGTGTGTGTGTGTGTGTGTGAGTGTCTGAGGAGCACCAGCATGCAAGCCGGCTATCTTCACCCGAGCTATCAAGTGGCAACTGCACCATCAGTGACAGTGACTTCAGTATGTGGCACCGGTGCCTCCCGAGCACTGTGCACTGCTGTACATGAAAAGAGCATCTGAGAGGTGCTCCCCGAAGAGCCCTAACGTGGTGTCTAACCTTCCATTAACAGCTCACCTTAGCCCCGAGCCCCGGCCTCGGGATGCGGCAGAGTCATTTCATTTACCAGGTGTGAAAATCATATTTTGCCATGTGAGGACGATTGCTCTATCAGGTGTATTACAGTATCCGCTTGGTGGGTTTGTTGTTGGGGTTTTTTTAAAAGGCTTTGTTAGAACTACAAGATACCATTAAAGATTTATATGTGGCAAATGCGTCCCTTTTTTGCAGAGTGTTTCCTTTTAGAGACCTTCACGGTATTGATTTCAAGTAGATTTTCCTCCTCTGTTTTAAAACATTTCCTTTGCCTATGGATTTGCAACATTACTCACTGGATCTGCGTGCAGTCTGTTCCCCAGGCTGTATTACCAAGCCAAAGTCCCTTACTGCTGGCCTTCAGGGACCACTTCTGAAGCTGGGAAGACCATTTGTTTGTGGTTTTCGCTCAGTCCTGAGCAACTATCTGGCATTACATCTTTCTTACTTCAGGCTGTATGCTGTCGTCTGAGCCCTGGGTCTGCTTTTGGCACGTGCCGGTGGATCCTAAACTTAGTCTCAAGGTAACAACCTTGAGCTCTCCCCTGCTTGGAGTGAGAGGTGTTTGGATGTTTCAGATGTAAAGGGAAAACAAGCTGTACGATGGGGTAAGTGGAGAAACTGGAGTGGTAAGCAGCTGAAATTGTAAGGTCATTTGGTTTTCGTATCAGCATTTTATTGCTCAAACTTGTCCTTGAGGCCATTAGAACAGGGTGCAGGGTTTCTTTTTTGGAGAGGGCAGAGGACTCAGCAGGGAGGCGGGGAGTGCTAACGCAGCACAGAGCCTAGAGGAGCAAGGTACCAGCCATCACTGTGCCTCCGGATGAGGCCACAGGTTCTCTATTTGCTGGTGAACGAAAGAACTCTGTGAGAGCCAGCTGAAGTCGTGGGTTTGGCCATCTTTTGGTGAACCGTTCGTGTAAGACATTGAAAACTTGAATTCAGACCTTAAAGCATCTGGTTTATGGTATTTGGCTTTGTTTACTGTAGCGTTATAGCCTCAGCGCCACAGAAGGTGCAGCTTATTGAAATCAGAGGAGTTGTGTTTGGCAGCAGGGAGCTGGGGACATGCTTTTTGGAACATGCTGCCAGGAACATAAACCCTTTTCTTGGGGAGATGCTTTGTAGGGATGGTTCGGTAAGTGCCTGGGAAGCATTGTCCTAATAGAAACAAGACACAGAAATGGTCAGGTGTCAGAACAACTCTTATTTCTTCTCCACATCTGTGACTTCAGAGCCCACCATCCTAAGGCTCAGTCCTTTGCTGCTTTCTCATTACCGTCAGATCTTGGTTTTGAACGTCATATACACCACCAAGAGCTGGGACACCATGGGGCACGCTGCAGTCTCTGTGCACAGGGAATACAGGGGCCTGGATGAGGACGCCGGCTGACGCAAGGCACCCAGGCAGGCTGAAGGTGTGTTAACTGGGCAAAGCAGCAGCCATCTTTCTTGTCTGGTTCTTAAGGGAAGGGTACCTCTGCTTCAGCATTTATATGTTTACATGCTTGATGTGGTTTAACCCTAGCTGGTGGCTAGGCACTGCACAGCTACTTGCTCATTCGCACGCCAACCCCTGCCAGGAATGCGGAGGAGAATGGGAACAAACCTTGTAGGTTGAGATAAAGAGAGTTTAATGGGATCACAAAGGAAGAGGATGATGATCATGATCATGATGATAATGTGATGTGTAAATTCAATTGCATACCACCTGTGGAGAAAAAAACCCAACCCAAAACCTGATGCCCAGTCTGCTTCCCAGTAGCGATCCTGCTTACTGGCTAGCTTCCCCAGTTATATGCTGAGGCTGACATCATATGGTAAAGAATATCCCCCTGGTCCGTTGGGGTCAGATGTCCCAGCTGTGGCCCCTGCCAATTCCTTGTGCACCCCCAGCCCACTGGCTGGTGAGGCAGTGTAAGGAGCAGCAAAGGCCTTGGCTCTGTGTGAGCGCTGCTCAGCGGTAACAACAACATCCCTCTATTATCAGCACTGATAATACTCCAAATTCCAAACGCAGTGCAATTCCAAAACATAGTCCCATACTAGCTACTAGGAAGAAAATGAACTTTATCCCAGCCCAAACCAGTCCGATGTACACTCTTTGACGCTAGATAGACATAAAAACAGTTACCAAAAATGCAAGTGGTTCTTAATGACACCGTAGCCAGAGTATTGCCCGCATTCCTTGCATGCTGGCAGGCTGGCTGGCATTCACTTTGCCTTGGTTTGACAGGAGAGACATGCAAAAGGTACAGGTTGTGTGTAGGAACAGCCCATCTTGTTAGCAAGCCAAGGCACAGGGAGTGTATCTCATCAGTTACATTACCAAGGCAGGTCCCCTGTGCAGCACCACCTCACATGGTAAATGGATGCTCTAAAAAATAAGGATACAGATAGGAGAGAAACATGCTGTCCTAGGCGTCTCTCTGGACCTGCCAGGCAGGTATTGTAAGCAGATGCATTCGTGTTAGGGAACAAACAGATAGGATTTAAAATAAGCTGGCAGATTTTGTGCTCAGATGGACTAGGAACATTCATGCGGTCTGTTATTGCACTTCAGCTGTGAGAGGCCAACACCTTCAGCAGAGAGGGACTAGCAGCATGTTTGGGCAGAAGTATGTCCAGTCATGACATCTGTTGCTAAAGTGGTCCAGAGTTTTCACCATAAAAGTGCACAAGTGAAACAGCAAAAGAAGGAGAGGGAATCATTTACATAGCCAAGCCAAAACTCCTGAGTGACCTCTAAGAGCGAAGGCTCCTGGTTTTGTTGGTATTGTCCTCTTGTCATCCAGGATCTTGCAGACCTGAAAGCCGACGATTACTGCAGAAGAAAGTCAGCATCATGCTGATGATAAGCCACTGTCTAAAGAGCTAGGGGGAAATCTGCTTGTTTTCTTTGGAGGGATCTCACTGTTTTATGTAATCTTTGTACAGCACCTATAAATCAGTGACTGGTACTTTTGAAATGTATTTCCTTCATCAAAAGCTATTTGAAACAACAGGTAGCACCTATCCATTCAGTCTAAGATCCCTTGACATTTTTAAATGACAGATAATGAAAACTGTCTTCATTATAACTCAAGCAATTTCATCAGACTGTCACCAGCAAACAATGGCAAATTAAAGACTGAACAACCCTCGACTCCACTCTCCTAGGTACGCACACGAAAATACCCGATGTCTTTTCTACAGCTTCTAGGAGAAGTAAGAGGTGATTTCTCAGATGAGAAGGGTTCTAGTATGCGAGGCACTGGAGGTCAGGAGGAACGTGTTAAAATCTGCCTGGAAACCAGTGGTCAGATGGCACAAAAATGGAGCACAAATGTGAGAATGATCGTGGGCGAGAGACGCGGCTTATCTAACAGAGTGCTGAATTCTGCACTGCCTTCAGTTTATGAATGGATTTAAAGCATGGTGCCAAACAGAGCATATTGCAGTTGTCTAATCCTTAGGTGACAGAGGCAGGCATGATAGTAGACAGAGCTGCATCCAAGAGGACTCATCAGAACAGCCCAGTCAGCCTGGCATTATTGCTACCTGATCTGCGGGAACGGGTCCAGGCTCCTGAATCCGAGCTGCCGAAGGGAAACCTAGTCAAAGGAGCAGCTGTTGAGGTATGGTGATAGCTCATTTTACCCTGCTCGTCTCTCCCCAGCCAACTTTGCTTCAGGCTTGCCTTGCCTGAGCATCAGTCACCTGGGTCCTTCCCCTCTCGCCCCTGCACCCCAAAGTTGGTAGACTTAACCATGCTACCCCCCACAGGTAGATTAAAGGGAGACAGAGAGCAGCAGAAGGGGCATTTCCCCATAAAACGTCATTTATATGAGATGGCTGTGGTGTGGAAGAGGCTAGCACCAGGGAGTGAATTATAGGGGTCCAGAGAGGAAAGAGGCTGTGGCAGAGAGAGGGTTATTATTGGAGCACACAGGGAGCAAAATGACTGAGATAGAGGGTGTAGATAAATAGTTAGAAATAGCTGCAGTGGTGTGATTTGGAAGGAAAATCAGTCACTACCTCAGTTGCCAGTGGTGTTCAGTTTAGGGAGCTGAGTGGTAAATTACAGGCAGGTTAGGACTCCAGGAACATCTGTGACCCTGTGAAATGCTGGAGAGAGAAAAGTTGCAGTAACAGTGAGTAAGATTCAGATCTCATCTATCTGAGCATGAGTATCTCAAGGTGAAATAACAGAAGGAGAGGAGGCGGGATATTGATTTTTGCCTCACAAAACAGACAACAACGCCTACTTTTTCATAGCAAGAATTTAACCATTCGCTTTAATGGGCCAGTCTGCTGTACAGTAGGGGCTTGGTTTCTTCTTTGTGTGCAAGCTAGAGGGGAAACCATGCTGAAGTTATTTTTGGTTTATTGTAGCCTCGCAGGAGAGACTGGAGCAAAATTTCACCCCCAGACACCTGTGTGCTGACTGCAAGGGCAGCTGTAGCCTCTGAGGGTAACCCCTCTGCGCTGCTGCCCTGTGGTACAGCAGGCGGGTACCCTGAGCAGCTGGATGCTGGAGGAGCAGCACTGGAAGGCACAAAAGCCCACTATGCCAAGAGAGCTGTTGTATGTGTTGGTGACAGATGACTTCTTCTGTCTGAGGGCAGACTTGGCCTCCTTCTAAGGATGCCTCTAATGAAAGGTGCTTTCTTCAGCTGGCCATGGCTTTCTTAGAAACGCTCCTTTGGGAATGAAATGTTGTTTGGCTCGTTTTACACGGTGGAAGTGCACACGTGTGTGCCCCGGCGCTGCGAGGCAGGCGTTACAGCGAGTGTAGCTGCCTGGCTGTGCAAGAGGGCTCGCTCTCTCGGGCTGGGCTCAGCAGGTGGCTGAATGGAAGCAGGAGGGGAGTTTGGCAATTTTCTGGACTGGTGCTGTGTCTTTTCTCATTGAAGTCAAAGACAGTTGTACACATACGAAGGGTCTTAAAAGGCTCAAGAGTCAGGCAATTTCACAGCCAAGTTCTCCTGGCACAGCCGCAGCACTCGGTGTGTATGGTAGCAGTTCCCTGTCAGTGTAATGGGAGCAGCGTTCCTGGGCAAACATTGATTTTGGAGTCTCCTGTAGGCCAAAATTTCCCACCTTTGTTTAGTATGGATTCATATCTTCCATGTGTTGCATGAGCATATGTTTCCACAGATTCTGTTTACCTGATTTCCCTTCTGATTCAGTACCTCTCCTTTTTTTATCACAGGAGATAAAGCTGAGCATTTATCTCTGTGGCTGTGTGGCATTTGCCTGATACCTGCTTATTGCTTTGAGAGATGACTTTCTAAATAGGGCAAGAGCTTCCTGCAATTGGAATGGTATAATATGTGGGTTTTGATAATGTCTTGAAGGGGAACAGGTCAACTAGAAGTCTCTCTGGAGATTGGAAGAGTATTTTAACCACAGGCCCAAACTTGATTAAGGCTCAGATTGTTTGGATGTTCATGTGTGAGTAAGAAAACACAAGATCAAACGCTTCTCCCTAGGAAAAGTGAGAGCAAGGCCTTTCCTGCCAGGCTGAATTTGCCGTCTTTGCTGCCATAGGGTGGTGTGCAGTCAGGTCCATCGGCTGGTCTCCTTCCTAACAGGGCTGTGTGCACTGTGCAGCTGGCCAGGCAGTAGTAGTCAATGTAGGTGAGTTACAGGTGGTCTTCTGCCAGCAGTGGGGGCAGAGGTAGGGGTGTGCATGTTTGTTTTGTGGGGGAGATGCATGTGCATATATGGGTACTGACACTGATTCCCTCCCTTGGGAGCCTGTGGGGTCCCGCACAGGTCAGGGTGCAGAGAGATTGTTCACCAGAACCGAGTTACCAGAGCTCTCTGGTGTCACAGGACTGAGGCTTGGCAAAACTGGGGCGATTCAGGGTAATGTCTAATACCAAATGACACTCGACTGGAAAGCAAGCCACAACAGTCTCTCCCCCTCCCCCAGGCCTGATTTCCCAATCTTTTAGGAATGATTTACAATAAATAAAAGACTTTCTGAAAGGGTTTTTTTTCCAAGTTAACAGCGGATGTTAACTTACCCTTCCCTGTGGTCCTTTCCCATCTCTCTCACATTGTCCAGTGTTAGACTTCATCCTGCAGCAGGATTCATGAAGGCAGCTCCCCCGTGCCCATGCAGAGAGATCACTGCGGTATGCGAACCGTAATCACCTGGGCTCCTTACAGAAATGGGTTGTTTCCTTTCGAGAAGGCTCATTAGAGCACGCAGCCATGTAAAACTCAAAGCTGGTAAGAAAAAGGTTTCATGGAGCCTGATCTCACTCTTGTCCTGCAGCTCCTCTGATCATTTACACCAGAGCAAAAAGAGGGCAAAACCCCCCCAAAAGCTAAAGCAAACAAAGCAAAACATCCTCCTAATGATGTGTGTTCTTCACTTCCAACAGTGATAGCGTTTTACACCCACTTTGCGCAGGTGTACATGAATACAGAAGTCGGGAGGCAGTACAGAGAGCAAAGCTCTTAAGGAGTTAGTGGAGCTTCCCTGCTGGAAGGTTATAATCACACTGAAAGAGGGAAATCTTGCCTCAGCAGACAGGAAATATGTGATGCAATTTCAGCACGGAGTTGCTAGAGATAAAATAGCCCGTAAACGGAAAAAAAACTCAGGGAACACTTTTCATGGCCCAAATGTGCCATGTCAAAGCGAATAGCAAGGGATCCTTTGACTGCAGAGGCGGTGTACTGGCTACAGATGCGCATGGTGACTACATCCTTTACGTGCAAGGAGGAGCACACATCCCTGATCCTGGCTATAGTGACTGTTGGCAGGTTCTTCTTAATGGTGACGGATTTTCTTGAGGGGAGGGATTTCAGTGTTAATGATTGAAAAGGCTCAATCTTGCTGTTGCATTTGAGGTGAAACTTGTTTCATGTGGAACGGCTCTGTGGTTGGGGAAGACCTCAGAGAGTGGATGGTCAGGAGCAGGTTGCAACTTCAGAAGAGAGCAGTGTCTTCAGCCTTCACACACTAAGGCTTCGTGTTGCTGTTTCCCTGCCCCTAATCGCATCTTCAAAAGGTCCTGTTCCTCAGATGTTTCCACCTCCCCCAGTTGTGCCAGTTCAGCTGCTTGTGGGGATGAAATCTACATGGGAGCTGGTCTGGCATTGAGGATTCGTTCTTGTTAGTAGGACTGATAGAACACAAGTTGGATCATTTAAACAGCTCACCTATGAGCGTGGCATCACAAACAGTTTAACCGGCATGAGTGAGCAGCAGTAAGCGTGAGAGAGCAGGGCAGGATCCTCTGAAACTGGGTCTGCTGCAGATGGGATAGTGAAACGGAGCCACAGCCCTGCACACTCTTAACGTTATTTGCATGAGTAGCTCCATTGTGTTTCAGTGGGACTCTACTTAGATATGTAAAATTAAGTGTTTGCAGGGCTGGGCCCTTAAAGAGAATAAAAGCTGCGGCCAGGGTGTGCCATGCTCTGAACCATATATAGAAAGCATAATGCAAATGTGTTTTGCTGGTCGGCCTATCTCATCTGATCTGTCTGCTCCGGAGAACTGGAGCTCTTGTAGCAACTTTCCTTCGGCTTGGTTTGCTCTGAGGGAAGAGGACCTTGCTTTTGAATAGAAAGGTTGATCTTCTGTCCCTGCCTCAGCCAGGAAGTTGTGAGGAGAGTGTGTGCAGCATGGTGAGAGCTGTAATGTTTCCAAGATGTTCTTGGATTTGCCGGCATGCTCTAAAGAGCTGGGACAGCTGGCTTCTCTGGGGCAGCTTTTACGAGCTTGGCCGAGGGAGGGCAAGGCCCCAATATGGGGGGGATGCTCTCAAGGTTGGCAGTGGCAGTCCTGCGGTCTGGGGCTCTGCTACCTGAAATCCAGCCTTACAACCTGTCCTCGTCGTTGTTAGGATCATTTAGGAGCCTGTTGTCACTTCCCATGGTAAAACCCTTCAAGGGCAGCAGGAGGGATTTCTCAGCTGAGAATCCCTGCCTTGGGAATTCGCTGCTCTTGGCAGTTTGCTGTGGCAGATTCCCAGAGGTGGTGGGTGAAGTCGCAACTTAACTCTTGAGAGGATGCAAAACACCTTGATGGCTGCTATCCGGAGCCCCAAAGAGAGGAAGGAAGAGACATAAAGCCGTTGGAGGGGAGAGGCTTGGTGTGGTTATTTGAGACCGCTGCCTGCAGAGTTGCACAGTCATTTATAACTGTTTGAAATGTGGGGGGATGGGGTCGGGAGGGATGGGAGGGGAGTTGAAGGAACCACAGCATCTGCGAACTAGTAACATTTTATGCTCCCTTTCCCTGGTCTAACTCCGCAAGGGACAAGACAGCAAAGTACCGGGTCAGGGGAGAGAACAAAAAAGGCAGTTCTCTCTAACACCTTGTATTTTATCGCAGCACTTGCACATGCCAGGATTGAAGCCCAGGGCAGGATTTTCAAAGGTACCCCCAGGAAACAGAAGTTGGGTGCCTGGCTTCCCTAGGCTCCTTAGAAAAATCCCAGTCTTTGCCGCCCATGGGAAACAAACATCCTTCTCAGCAAAACCACGATGAGTCCCTGGTGTCAGTAAGAGCAGGACTCTGTACAGCTACTCCTGTTGCAGCCTTTGCTGGGCTCAGTCCGCCGAGCCCTCTGTGGTGTGGGATGCGTAAAGGAGAGAGAGGATGGTAGGTGTCCTGTGAAGAAAAGACCTGTATCACTGTAAAAACAGATGTTTATGCATCATGGGATTGACTGATGGCAACAGAGGCAATGGTTCAAGTGGAGCTGATCAGTCGGGTTTCACCAACACTTCAGCTTTAGGAAGTGCTTCCTTCATCAGTGGAAAGGTTGGAAAGACTGGCTGGAGACCAGTGGTTTCCACCTCTGGGTTGTAGATCCTGGGAACTTGTCACCCAAGAAACCTGTCTGGGGAAAGTACCGGAGGGAAGCAAGTGAGAGCAAATCAGAAAGGGTGGTGGTGGTGGTGAAACCATTGTTAAGAAGTATACCCCTCAAGGAAGAGTTATCTCTGGGGTAGGAGGTGTCAATTGGCTACTGTTGCAGTGCTCGGGAAGCTGTAGAGATTTAACGATGTTACCGAGTGGGCACGGACAAGGGAAGAAGAGGGACAGAAAGAGGAAAACCGCCTTAGGGTTGAGGGTGGAGCAGAGAGAGGAGGTGGTTTCATCTGCCAGCGTGAAGCTCGGTGCTGAAAGGGTCTTCTTCTAAAGAGTTGGGTTTCAAAGTGGGAGTGGGATGGGGTAAAGTGCGGGTCGTTTGAGGATAAAGGGAGAGAGAGAACACACTCTGCATTTCTATTCACTTGAGTTGTATTGGCAAAACAGGTTATTCAGGCATCGCGGATATGCAAAAATGATCAGCCTGCTTTCTCTCTCTCGCTAGACTGCAGCGGTTCTGTGCATCTGTGTGTCACCAGTGGTTTGGAAAGCTCTTCCTTACAACCCACAGGATCGCCCATTTTAAGAACATTTTGTGGAGGTGAAGGAGCAGGATTAGTGGATGTTGAAAGCGCTCTTTTCACAGACTAAGTCGCAGACTGAAAAGGGCGGGGGACTGCTACCAATCTTCAAAACTCTTAGCTGCCAGCGGGCTTCAAACTGCATTTGATGGTTAATCCCCCGAACACGGAGCGTTTGTACAGGATAGGGCCCTTGAGCGTATTTAGGAGTTGATAGGTTGTGTCTGTTTGTCATTACTGACTGGTTCCTCCCTGTTGCAAACTGCTGCTTAACCCAGTGCTTTCTCCCATCGGAAAAGGCCCTCGGATCTCCCAGAGCGGCTCCATCAGCCCTCTGGCAGCTGGTGGGCAGAGTGGAGTCGCTCAGCCACCAGGTAGGGGAAACGTGCTTCTCCTCCACAAGTTCCCTCCCGCTTTCCTCCTGCCTTCCCTGCCGGCGGCCACCCGTCCCCTTGTCCTTCTTCAGAAATACGTGGAAGGGAAATTCCGCGCGCGGTGTCAGCGGGCCGAGCGTTGGTGCCGCTCTGGGAAGGTGCTGCCGGCCCGCCGGCCAGCGCCTCAGGGCAGTGCCCCTTTCGGGGTGACGCCTGTGCCGTCGGCTGCCGGCAGCGCCCGGCGCCCGCCTCGGCTTCGCAGCCTGTAGGTAGGAGCAGCCCCTCCGCAGGCAGCCGGCGCCCGCCGTGAGGCCGAGGCGGCGCGCGGCGGAGGTGCCGTGCCGCAAGCTGCGCCCCCCCCACCCCCCCGCCTCCCCCCGGGCAGGACGGTGCTGGAGAAGAGCTGGCGGGGTCCGGGTCGAGCGGCCGCCTTCCCGCAGCCCCCAGGGCCGCGCCGTGCGCCGCCCCCCACCCCTCCCCCGGGGCCGTGCGAGGCCTCAGGGCTTGTCGGCGGGCGGGCACCCCCCCCTTCCCTCCCTCCCCGCGGGGCCCGCGCCGTTTCCGTTAGGGGTGCCGTTAGGGGGCGGGCCCCGCGCGCCGCCTCAGGGGAGCGAGAGGTGCTCGCGCGTCGCCGGGCGGGGCGAGGCCAGGCGAGGCGGGGGGGCGCCGGCTCCCGCGCCCCGCGCTGACAGGGGCCCGCGCCGGCCCCTCCCCGCCTCACCGGGCGCCTCCCCTGCGGCTGCGGGCACCGGGGCGCGCGGAGCCCCCGCCGCGGAGCGGCCCCGCCCGGAGAGCGGGGCGCGGGGAGGGGTTACTCTGGGCGCACGGCTTCACGGAGGGGAGTTGGGGGGGGGGGTGGGGAGGTGGTGCGGGAGGGGCGGTCCCTTTAAGAAGCGCCCCGGGCGCGCGGTCTCTTTAAAAGGGGAGGAGGGGGTGGTGCCGCCCCGAGGCGGGGGACAGGCTATGTTAATGGCGGGGGCGGCGCCGCGGCGAGCGGGGAGGGGTGGGTGGTGCTTCCCGCGGGGCGCTCGCCGCGGCGGGCCGGTCCCTTTAAGATCTCGGTTGCTACCACTGTGTAGGCGAAGGCGGGAGGAGAGCGTGTGCGAGGCGGAAGGGATAGAGGCTCCGCCCTCTCGCAGGGGAGGGGAGGGGCGGGGCGGGGGGGCCGGGCGAGACCACTGCCCGGAACGGGGAGTAAGAGGCGGTCCCCCCGGCGGAGTGAGTAGGGGACAGTACCATTCCCGGGGCGGGGCGCGCGCGACGGGCGGTACCATTCCTCTCTCCGGGTTGCGGGACGCGGCGGGAGGGGGGAGGCGAGGGGGGGGGGAGAAAGGGGGGGGGGGATGAGGGGGGAACGGTGTGGGGAAATGGTGTGTGGGGGGAGAGCGCGGGAGGGGGGAGCGGGCGAGAGGGGCTGCGATGGGCGGTACCATGTGTGCGGGAAGGAGGGGGGGAGGCGCTGGCGGACAATGGAGCCTGTGTGTGTTTGCGGGAGGGGGAAGGACCCGCCGTCGCCGGGGGGAGACGCTGCGCCGCCCCCTCCCGCCCGGGGCTGAGAGGAGCCTCGGCCCCTACCCCTCCCCCACGGCCCGGCGGTGAGTGAGGGGGAGGCGGCGCGGCGGGTACCGGGCGACCACCGGCACCGGCCGCCGCCGCCCGCCCAAAGTTTGAGAGTTGGGGGAAGGCCCGGGGGCGGTGGGGATCCGGGGAGAGGGGGGAGGGGGGGGAATGCCGCGGGGAGGGTTCGCCGCCGACGGCCGAGGGGAGCGCTTCCCCCGGGACGGCGTCACCCCGGCGGCGGCTCCCATGGTGGTCCCCGGGTGCCCGGGGCTCGGCTCGGTTCCCTGGCGTGCCCCGGGGGCTCCGCTGCGCTGCGTGGAGGGGTGCGGGGTGCCTCGGGGGTGCGCTGCGTGGCGGGGGTTGGAGGATGCTCTTGCGGTGCGTGGGGTGCCTCGGGGCTGCGCCCTGTGGATGGCCATGTGGGGTGCCCTGGCGCGCAGGAGTGGGCTGGGGGGGGGGCTGCTCCGTGGTGCCGGGGATGCCCCGGGGGTCTGTGCTCAGCGGAGGGCCATGTGGGGCGCTTTGGAGTGCGCGGAAAGCCCTGGAGGTCTTGGAGTCTGGAGGGGCATACGGGAGTGCTTTAGCATCGCATTGTGGTGCAGGGGATGCCCTAAGAGCTGTGCTACATGGAGAGAGGTGTGTGGGATGCTCTGCGGTGCGGGGTTGCCCTCGGGCTTCTGCTGTGTGAAGGGATGTGTGGGGTGCCCTAGGCTGTGCTGGGGGTGCTGGGTGCCCACGTGGTTGTGCTGGGGGTGCTGGGTGCCCACACGGCTGTGCTGCCTGTGAAGGGATGTGGGGTGCTGTGGGTGGAGTGCTCTGTGCAGCGCTGAGGTGCGCTGATATGCTTGGGCTGCCCTAGGGGCTGTGCTGGAGAGAATGGTGTGGGGAGAGAGAGTTCTGAGATTTTAATCACAGTGAGAGGCTGGGACACAAGATAGGAAAGGTTGCAGTGCCAGGGCGAGGCTGTTGGGATTGGGGGTGCCGGCTCTCCTGGGAGAAAGAAACTGGTAGGGGTGGGGTGACCGCTGGATGTGTGGGCTCTGTGGTGGAACAGGAGTGAGGGGCTGCAGCACAAAGGTCTATGGTAGGGATGCAGGGAGCGGGGTATGAGGTGATGCATGCACTGAGGGGATGGGAGATGGTATGTGGGACGCTGCGTTGCATTGGCTCACCTGGGGATGCCCAGTTGGGAAGGGATGGGGGGCTTTGTGATGAGAAGAACTGAAATCCGTGTGGCTGCAGGAAGTGGTGTGGAAAGGTGGATGAAGAAATGTGGAGTATGAGGTATGCTGGAGAGAAATAAGTTGGTATGTGAGGGGCTGGATGGATGAGCGATGGATGGATGTGAGAAGCTGGGACTTGACTAATTGGAAGAATGGGATATGGGGGTAGGATTGTGGTATGTGGAAACCAGAATATGGGGTAAGGAGGTGCTTTCAGCAAAAGGGAGGTAGTGCACATGGTTGTGGAGGGAATTGTAGGGGCCCAGAACTGGGAAGCCGTGTAGGTAATTCGGGGCTACAGGAATCCAGAGATGCTAAGCGTGTAGCATTGAGGGGGTATGTGGGACAATTGTGCAAGAGGAGTTCGTGGGATCCTGTGGGACAGGATCTTGCGTTTAGGGATCACAGGGAAGAGCAGTATCTGACAAGGCAAGGGAAATGTGTTCATTTGGAAGTGTATCTTCAAGATAGAGATGAGCCCCTGTGCGTGTGTGCATGAGGAGGGAGTCTGTGCCCTGGCCTGCTGCGGGGGGGTGTATGCGAGGCTGTCAGTGGGGTGAGACAGGCTAAATCTGTAAAGATACCACAAGTTCATGAAGTTAATGGTTGGATGGGATGGGGGGATTGGGTGAAGGATGTCAATGCTGAGGACACCAAATGCTTAGAGGAATGATGGGATGGGTGGATGTGTGCAAACAGTAAGGCTCCTCTTCTAGGATAGGAGAGCAACCTGTGGTTTTGTGTGTCCAGCTTTCTGTCCCTGAGGCCGCTGAGTAGGTAGGTGATGGGACTAAAAAGGCCTCTTGATGATTGAATGTTTGGGATGTGGAAGGTGGGAGAGTAGACGAAGCATGAAGACGCAGATGGGAAGAATCCGATGTGACAGCCAGTTGTGGGTTGTTATTTGGGTATAAAATATTAAGGTGGGATGATTACATGGTTAGTGGTTTAATAGTAAACAAAATGAGAAATCAGGAGATTGTCAGGCAGCAAAGAAAGCAGGTCTGGAATAGTGAGTGGCAGTAGGGAGCTGATTGTGGAACAGTTCAAAGGGAAAGGGAAGATGCTTTTGTTCTCCAGATGCTAAACCTAAGTTGGACTCTGGAACAGGTCTGGAAATACCCAGGAACCTCACTCTGGGAGAGGAGCACCAAGTCTTGTAGCTCTTACCTTGTAAAGCAACGTTTTCTCCTTAGTTTTGGCATCGGCCTCACCGACTGTGGGGAAGAGGAGGAAAGGTAGCGCCAAGTCAAGTTTGTCTCGTTAAGCCTCCATGTTGGTGACTAGTTGCCCGACTGTCAAAATAACAGTTGGAGGAAGCGGGGGAGACAGCTCTTGCAGTTTTGAGAGGTTCCAGTAACATTTTATTTTCCTTGAAAGTATTTTGTCCTCGAATTCTTTGTGAAAAAGCCCACACAGACACCATAGGATGCTCTGAAGCATCCTTTAAACCTACCAAGCTTTAAAAGCGGGAGGGGAGAAAAAAACCCCAGTGATGTAGATTTTCTTCTGGTTTGCTGGAGGATTGTACTGGGTCAAGGATGCCTCAAAATGTTACCTGAACAAGTGCTGGGAAGCTAGGTGAGGCAGCACACGAAATGAAATTTAAAAAAAGTAATAATATCACGGGGCATGCAGTGGAAGAATTAACGCCCCTAAAGAGCTGCATTCCCGCAGTCTTTTGGTTTACCTCTCCCCTGCTTTATGCTCTGGGGTGGGGTGGGGGGGGTGGGCTGTAATGCCCGCTTGCTGCCGGTGGTGGGGCCTTACAGGTGGCGAGGTGACGGGGTGGGGGGGGGGGGGCTGGCACGACTGGCGCGCAGTTGCTGCGCGCTTCGCCCTGCGCTCCCAGCGGAGCCGCGCAGCCCCCTGCCCCGGGGCAGGCTGACCTGCTTTCTCGTGGGAATCGCGGGGCTCGCTTCCCTGGGGGGGTTGTATAGCCATTTTGGACAGGCTGGCACGGTGGGGTCTCTTGTGTCGTGGTGCGTTGGGTGTTTGGATTGGTTTGGTTTTTGGTTTGGTTCTTTTTTTTTTTTTTTTTTGTTCTTTTTTTCTCCCTTTTCCTTTTTCACAGTGATCTCCAAAGAGATTATTTTTAATGAATGTGTCCTTCTTTTCTTACTCGGAACATAAAAATGGCTAAAGGGCTCATATTCTTTCCCTGTCTCCCTTGCTGGCCCCTCCTCAAACAACAAAAGAAAGGCAGCTTTCTCTTCTTTTTTTTTTTTTTTTTAACTTGGAGTTAGCAACCATGTCAGTTTGGGGATTTTGAAATTTTCACAGTGGGGTGGGTGCGTTGGTTTTTGTTAAGTTTTTTTGGTTTGGTGGTTGGTTTTGGGTGTTGGGGTTTTGGTTTTTTTTTTTTTGGGTAGAGAGGGGGTCTGGGGATCTTGGGTCTCACTGCACTGTTGTGAACTCTTAACACCTTAATTGAAGGGGTGGAGATGCTGAATCACTAACAAAGACCTCCTTTATCCAAAATGTTAATCAATCATTGACGTTAAATAAGTGTGAACAAAACCAAACAAAAAAAAACCCCACCCCAAACAAGTTTTTGTTTAAGTCCCCCTCCCATTCAGCTGCTCATCTTTGGTCAGGTTAACGTTAGAAATTCTTTCGGGGATGCGTTTCGCGTGTGCTTGGTTTGGGCGGCGTTTGGTACAAGCCCTGTTGCGGGCTTCCCTGTCTAGTTTTCCTAATACAGATCATTTAGCTTGTAGATGCAGTAAGGATGTTTTGGGGGCAACGGCGAACTGCTCTGGTGTGAGGGAAGTAGCCGGACTATGACAGTCCTGCTGGAGCCACCTTTTTGTGGGCCAGGGGTGTGTGTGGATTTTTTGGGGGGATGGGGGGGGAGGTGTTGCTTTCCTTCCCTGTGGTCAGTTAATCTGTTTATCGGTCAACACAGTATTGTAAACCAGGCGGGACCTGAATTTTAATGTGAAAGAAAATAAATAGGTTTCTATTCACACAGCCAGAAACTTTGTAGATCTCTTCTGTATATTATGAATAGAAAGGGTGTGGACTTTTTCTTCCCTGTGCTTCTCCCCCTCCCACCCCTTACACCCCCCCCATCTTGCATTTCATCTTCACAGCCCGTGTACTCGCATTGTTTTCGGTTAGGGTCAGTCCACCGCCAGAGAAGCATTTGTTACTAAATACCCAAATATAGAAACTAAGGCAATTATAAGCCACAAGGCTAAAATACTCATAGACAACAGCTTTTCTGAACAGTTTATGTGTGTGAGGCGGATAAGAATGGAGTACGTTTGATCCGTGTTTCCTAGCTTTTCAAAGGCTTGTTAGTCTGTTAAATGTTGACTTTCCATACCTACTTCTACACGTTTCTTACTAGATTTTTTCCCCCTCGAGTTCCTGACATGCTGTGTCAATTCTGTTGCCTTAAAAACCGTACCTATGGAATTTTGTTGGTCTTTTACAAATACAGTGGGGAACCCCCCCTCAAAAATCCCACAAACCCACCAACAAACCAACCACAACAACTTTTATCCTGTGGAGCAATTTACATTCAAGTGAGTATTCAAACTAATTCTCATCTGAAATGTCAGCTCTGTTACCTGGCAGGGTTTGATCTCTTCCGCTTTCTAGAAGTTTACCAGAATTTCTTCAGAGCCATGCAGGCAGCCTTCATAAAATCCTTCTATCTGGTTTGCGTGGCCTTGGACTTCACAGAAATCTCTGTGCCTCGGTAAGGTCTGTGGTCTGTTTACATAGATACGAAGTCCTTTAACCCAGCAAGATTTGCTGTGGGCTTGGATTTCCTGCTTACAAGCTCTGCTGGAGTCCCTCTAGTCTTCCTGCTGGCAAAATGAAGGTGTTAACTCAGGTTTTCAGAGCAATTTGTGAATGGAAGGAGATTTTATTGCCGGCTTTTTTTTGTTTTGCTTTGTTTTTTTTTTCCTGAGCACTGCTCTGCTTACCATATTTAAGACAGCTTTCCACCTGTACCTCTGTGCCTTTACTTGTCTGTTAGGACTTTTTGTTTGTTTTGTTTTGAAAGCTTAATAATTTTGAAGCTCGACCTCTGGTGTGCTAGGGACTGTACAAGTGCAGAGGAACAGGAACCTTATTCGTGTTTAGGAATTCCAGGTAGTCTTCAACTCTGGGGGAGGGGGGGTGAATAAGAAAATTCTGCTGGGAAATTTGCAGTCTTACAAATGCTAGTTAGCAATAGCAAAAACCATCAGGTGATATTTTGATGTGTGCTGAATCCAAAGGAACCACTCCAATCTGGACTTTTGATTTAGAGCTTTGAAGGAGCAGGGTTGTCCTGTGTGGCCATACCCTCACCCCTTGGCCAGGCCGCCCTCTGTTAGGATGCCTGCGAGCGCTCCTGTGGGTGCTGGAGTTGGCTTGTGAGGAGCCTTTTCCCCGGTTTGACTCCACACCACCCCTCTGCCTGTACTGGAGCAGCCGTATGCTGAGGCAGATCAAGGAACTGATCTGGATTATAAGTAGCCTGGCAAAAAAAGATGATGACTGTACTCAGCCTGCATCAGTTCACCCAACTGGTTCACTGTTTGGCCACGCAAACGGTTGCACGGGCGCTAACCGACAGTGTGATGCAGGGGTGGGAGTAAACATTGGTAGCTAGAGTTGAAGTTGGCGCTGCTGCCAAAAGGAATGCTCGCCTAACTATACCCCTAAGAGTCTGTTAAACTTGCTAAATGTTATTTATGCCTGTTTGTTACAGCTTCCCTTGCCTGAGAACTGCTCCTTCAGCTTACCTTGCTCTTCTTGCCAAAAACGTTCCTCATCTCCCAACGCGTATGCAGCGTATAAAAAGAGAAGCCCCCCTTTAAGAAGCTTTAAACAGGACAAAAATAAGAGTGTGGTGGTTTAGCTAAGGAAAAGTTTCTGCTGCTTCAAGACTGTCTGATGATACAGAACATGTAGTGTAAATTGATGATAGACTACTTAGTATGGTTGCAATTAAGCAGTGAAACTCACGCTGTGAGAATCATTGGGAGCGAGAATCCAACAAGAGTTAAAAAGGATCAGATGTCTGTAGGAATATGAAGAATATTCAATTATGATAATCAGTGACAGTAGAAATGTTGGAAGAGGTATTAAGCCTGTGGTCTAAACCTTGATTTTTATTCTGTTCTAACAGATGTGCTTCTATATTGGGAAGGAGAGGGAGGGGATAACTTCTTGTGCCTGGGCTTGCTCCGGGGTTCTTGCACGCTTCTCTGGAAACTTGATTGGGATCGGTGTGCGAGATGTGCCATTAGACTGCAAAGGCTTCTAGTTGGGTTGTGGTGACCCATGCTGCAATCTGGTCTGAGACACCAAACTGTGGCTGTTGTGAAAAGTGAACTGCTACTACCGGACTTCTTACACTTCTTTTACTCCTTCTTCTGTGGGTTGTTGTTACCGGCTCTTTGGCAGAGTCTGATCTGAGCACTCTGTTTTTGATCTGCTTTGACAACACTCACTGAATTTTGTTTTAAAGACTCTTATGAAATTGCCGTTTTCTGTAGCTGAAGAATGAATGTTACCTCTTTAGAGTAGATAGATGTGCCTTATTTTTCAGGCAGGCTTAAAAGCAGAGGTGAGCTTTTCCTTGTTTGGCCTCTGAGAAGGAGCTCGTGGAATAGGGAAGGGAGATGGAAACTGGAACGGTAAGGTGGTTGGCTTGTTTGTTTGTTTTTAAAGCCTAGGCAGAATCAATAAAAACCTTTTGAAGGAAAGAAAATGGAAAGTATGCTCTATCAGTGACATAATTTCTTTGAATAAAGCTGGGCTGAGAGGTGGTGGAGCAGTGTCCTCTGAGAGTTCACTGAAAATTGGGTGCTATAGTCTTGAAAATAGTACGTATTTTAAGTGCTCCTTAGTGGTACAATCTGTGGCAAAAAGAACGTGTGATATATGCGATAATTTAACCGCACACAGAGTTAAGGGAGAGAGAGCTTGCCGCTTTCTCTGTCGCCTTCAGAGCAGTTGTGACTCGGGCACGGGTAGTCCCTACAGCTGCCTGCTCCACTCCCAGCATTTGCAGTTACCCTGTGCGGGCTGTCCTGTTCTCACGGCTGTTTGGCCTCTTAAGAAAGCAGTGCCGCTGTGTTCTTGCTACTTAGCTTGCCGGTGGGGCTGTCTGTGGAGCAGCGGGGCAGAGGAGGTTTCAGTCGCTGGCCCATCTCCTCACCGGATGGTCTCTGCGTGCCTGGTGTTCCCCCTATGCCTTCTGCACGAAGGCTGCAGATACCTGTTTTACCTTATCAGTAGAGCAGCTGGGGCCCATGGGCTCTTTTTAAAGCCAGGGTAAGTTGGACTTGGTGGTGAGCTTGAGATCAGAACCTGGCTTTTAATATGCCTGCCATTTATCTGCTCGACCACGTTACTTGTGCTCTACAAATGGCTTTAAATCTGTAAGCCTGCTCGTGTGTGGTGCAGGAAGCCATCTTTGCCACCTTTGCAGCCGGTGTTGAATGATGCAAAGCCTGAAGGAAAAGCCTAGTTGGGTGGATCACTGATAGTAACGTTGGGTAGGATCAAGCAGTAGACCCTCTCTCGACTTCCTCAAAGCCGTGCTCTCTGTGCATTTGGCAAAAACTGACTTCTTCAGGTGTCTTGCCGTCGCTGCTCCACTGCCTGTGAAACGGCAGTATTTTATCTGCCTACCAATCTGGTTTTGTTTGAGGATTGATTAGAAATGTATTTGCAGTGTAATATAAAACAGAGCTGTAGCCTGTCGAGGTGAGCAGCCACAGCTTCTGCAGGGAGAGCTGTTAATGATGGAGTGTTCAGGCAGTCTTATGTAGGGAGAAACTCTGCTTGGAACTTTTTTTGCGAGTGGAATTGATGTTTTCTACCATGTTTTGTATGTGTGTGCGAAAAGGGAGTATAGGACTTCATGCCGAAATGGCTTGACAGCTCGTTAGCAGGAAAATGCTTTCTTCTGTCTCTTTAAAAAGAAAAAAAAAAATTAAAATATATATTAAAACCCCAAAACTTTAACCTTCTTGTGGCTGGGGATAGAAAGTTGAAACTGTCAGGCAAATAGCCACCATCCAGCAGCAGTGCTTCTGAATGTTCCTGTGAAAGCTGGCTTTGATTTGACAGTTAGGAGTCTTTGAAAACAGCGCTCTGTTTATACAGCACAGTAAATACTTTGAAGTACGTTAGGCTTTGCTGTACATGCGTGGCTAACTAGAAGAGTATGAAACGTGTACATCTTGTGTTGAGTGAGGGAGGATCCCGCAGCAATTGGAATTGCATGCTCCTCATAGTTTTAAAAGAGCGTGTCAAAGCAGTAGATTTGATAATAAACCTGATTATACAATTCCTTAATTTCTTGTCAAAGTAATGTTTTTATGTGATGTGTTTTGAGGTCTCTTAGGTGACCTCATGCTATTTATCAAATGTCAGTTTTTCATCCCAGCAGCTTTGATATAACCATGTAGCATCATGGAGAACTCTGTTACACACAGTCTTTGCACGCTGGAGTTCTTTGAAGTGCCTTACTCCTTAGGAGAGTCGCTGCTCTGTGGAAGCTCCTACATTCACCGATGAGGAAGCCAATATACAGCAGCACTGCACCGTGTTGCTGAGGGTGGTGCTGTGCCTAACCTGCCTAATGTGAGTCTAAGAGCGAAGAAATGAGAGGTTCTGTGCACCAGGAGCGCACACCCCTTGACACGTGTCTTACCCAGCAGGAAGCTGCATGGGTATAGCAATTCCTCAGCTCTACCCCCGCGGGACTGCCTGTGCCATAGTGCTGAGGAGCTCCCCAGAGGAGCTCCCCAGGTGCCAGCATGGACGTTAGGAAACAGCAGGAGGGTTCTTGTAGGGGAGAGGGGCAGAGGGATGGATAGCTGGTGGTGACAGGCCTGAATGGAACCTGGTCTCACAAGCAATGCTGGAAGGTAGCAATACCTAGGGGAGGGAGGCTCGGAAAACTCCTTGTTTGGGAGGGGAGAGAGACCGGGCACCTGTGAAGGTGAAGGTCAACTTAAAGGAAGCCACGTGGGACACCCCCAGGAATTCTGACAGACGTCACATGTGATTCCCCCTTGCAGCATACTGGGGGATTACTGCTTGCTGTCCTATGTGGACACATCCCAGTCCCACTTGGCTCATGAGAACTGGCAAGATTGCAGCCGGAGGAGTTATGCCTGAGGACTGGTTCTTCTCTTTCATTCTGGGACCCTAGTGAAGGGATGCTGAAACAAAAAGTGCTTGTTTTTTTTCCTGTGCTGAACTGATAGGTGGCTTATTTCTCCCAGGCCTCTTGCTTAAACAGTCTGGTGTAACTACGTGTTGAAGAACAAACTGGTGCCTCCTTGTCCCATCTTCCCACCCATTACTTCCCCCTTCTCCACAGACGAGTTTCTGAAGAATGGACTGCTGGCAAGCTTGAGTACAGTGTCTTTCCCTATAGCTCTTCTTGCTGATGTCCCTATTTGAATTTGAGGAAAAAATAAACCAAGAGAAGTAAGGGAAAAGAGATTGCCTCTGGCTCCAAACACATTACCTACTTCCTGAAAAGCAGATGAAGTTTTGATAGGGGGCGAAGCTACGAAAGCAGTCTATGGGAAGCTCTAGCATTATCCGCCGCACTCCTGCACATAATGCTGACTGATGCTGGGACTGTTAACTGCTAACATGATGTAGTAAGCTGCAGAAGCCTGTCATATATTAGGGAAATACTGTTAAAACATTTCTTGGAAAATCCCTTATTGCTAGAGCTTTTGATCTTTATCGGTGTTAACAATAGTAGGAACTCTGGAGCAGACAGGCTGCTGCTAAGTTAAGTGATGCTCTACATAAAGTGCTTAAAACTCCAGTTGTAATGTACATAGACTGCTCCCAGCATTGCTAACATAGGTGGAGCTGGGCTGGAGGATGTTGAGGCTGAACTGAGGTCAGTGTGACGACGTGGTGAGCTACAGGTTACACGACAGCGGGCTCGATGCCCTGACGGCAGTCTGGCTGACCTGTACCTGCAAGTGCCGCTGACGCTGGCGAAGCCGAAATGGTGTGAGCAGCAAGGGGAAGCGTTCGTAGCATTCCTGTGGAGAAGCAGGCAGCTGTAGCCTATTGGGGTTTCTTTGGGCATTTCTTTTTTTCCCCTGAACTGATTTCTGGAACTGTGTCAGAATTTGCCAAGAGACTGTAGAAGTGGAGGGACTGCAGTTGGCAGTGTACTCCTTGAATCTGCTCACCAGTGCCCATTAAGTATCTACCTCCTCCATTATTCTGGGGAAGGACTTGGGGAAAGAGTTGTACAGAACCAGAAACTGTCTAGGACAGCTGTTATCCCCATTGTATTAAAACCACACTGAAGTGTTGTTAGGTGCACTAGAAGTAAAGTTTAGCAGATAAAAAAAAAGCATTACTCCCAGCTCTTAAAAGTGATGGTTATGAGTGTAGTGAGCAACGTGCCTGTTGCAAAAGATTATTTTATAATGATTTCTGTAAATACCCAAGAGGATTAATGACTTAAGCAGCCTTCACACCATGGCTACTGTTGGTTATCCATGTGCTTGTCAGAAGGAGGAAGGAAGGGACTAGTTGGTGGAGATAGCATTGTCCAAGAGCAGGGGATGGTTATGTGTGAGAAATGTCATAAAACACTTAATTCTCTGAGCCTTCAGGTTTGTTTTGTGCTTTGTCAGTGATTGTCTTGACTAGATGAAAAAATGTGCTTTTTAAGCATGGAGTACAAAAACGTCAGACTTTCTCTGGGGCTGCCCCTGTTTTGAATGGATTTCAGGTGAGACTGTTTCTTTGGGGAATATCCATGTGTGATGACAGAAGCTGAGGGGGAAAAGTGTGGAAGAAAGAGTATCTGCACTGTCTTCCTCAATGTGGGTGGGAAGGCACAGGTAGGCTCAGTGGAGCTCCCTTTATATGACCACGCATATGGAATTTGTGTGGAGTTAGTTATATATAGTTTCTGGGATGATTATCCTGTGGTCCTAAATTCTTAAATTTATCTTGGCTACTTGAAGGAAGTTCTCTTCCTTGTAATGGTGTAGAGGCTTGCCTGCTTCTTCCCTGACAGTGTGCTTGTAGGTCAACAAGTGTTAATTTTAAGTGAGCCTATCTTTGCTTAGCCCCTTTGTCAGGGCTTCAAGGCATGGAGGTAGCTGTGGGCAAAACCCTGCTCTTGTTTGAGGTTAACAGAGAGGTTCATAAACACTGTGTGCACAGGAGGAATTATTTTCTCTGTGGAGGTTTCAGTGAGCCTGGTGAAGATTGTGTAGTCCCCACATTTGTGTAGCCAAATGGGTTTAGGTGACAGGTTCTCAATTCTTTTGTCTGGGAGTCACTGCTGCTACAAGACCATGAGGAAGGAGATAATGCTGTGCAGGCTGGGGATAAGTGACAGTTTCTCTGACCTGCTTAAGGAGGAATTCTTGGCTTTGGGAAGCTGTGAGGACTTGCATATCCCATCATTTTTTACTGCCAAGACATAAACATTAAAATGTCCATGCTGTTTCAGGGTAAGTGAGGACCATCTAGACATTTGTGACTGGCTGAAAGTTGTGATCTAATCAGTTTAGTATTAATAAGTCGGGCCTTGATGTTGAGAAAATGATTTATAAGTAAACAGGATTTGTGGCTTCCTAGGGAATGACAGAACATGGTATTTTCCCCAAATCAGCAGGTGTTTTGGGTAGAGTATGATCCATGTAGCATATGAAGTGCCTGGAGTGCAAGTGGCCACTGCATTTCTGACTGATGGAGCACACGAACAAATCAGCTGGAAGCCTCCTGTGCAGCTTGATCAAAGCATGAGGTCTGCAAACCCCGCAATGGAAGGAGCCAGGACAGCAGGCAGGCAGGCCATTTACTGATGGCTTGTGTGGACAAGCAGTATTTTATTGTGTCCAGGTGGCACAGAATCATAGAATGCTTTGGGGTGGAAGGGACCTCAAAGCCTACCCAGTTCCAAACCCCCCGCCACGGACAGGGACCCCCTCATTAGGCCAGGGTGCCCGAAGCCCCATCCAACCTGGCGTTGAACACTGCCAAGGATGGGGCTTCCACAGCCTCTCTGGGCAGCCTGTGCCAGTCCCTCGCCACCCTCATAGTAAAAATTTTCTTCCTAATATCTAACCTAAACCTAATACGTGTGTTGATACTGTGTCTTTAGCCCCAGCAGTTCTTTAGGTACCTGACGTATTTTCTACCCCTGTTTAAGAAAAAATGCAGAGGGACTTGGCAGGAGAAGGATGCAAGTTATTTGAATAACCAGCTTAAGCCTTTCCACGCCTGTGCCGTCCCTTGGTCGCTGCTGCCTCCTTTGTGCCAGCACCAGTGAGCGTGTGGCCACCTGGTTGGCTGAAACAGGAAGCTCGTCTCTTGAAGATTAATCGTATCTTACCCAGAGTAAGTTTTCAGCTGGGTCACAAGCACTGATGATGGCTGGAAGGGAGAGACCTGGGTAGGCTTAGGCTGGTTGCATCGCTTTCCTGGGTCCAGCACGTGCTCGGTGTGCAGAAAGGGATGCGGCATTTTTGACAGGACTCTGGATGCGGGTGGGTCCGGCACTAGTTGCATTACAAGCACATGCTTTATGCATCCAAGGGAAAGGTTGAGGAGGACAGCTCTTGCTAAGAGGTAGGGGTAGATTTAAAGGTGTACTTAAAAGCACATAGTAGGAGGGCTTTTTTATCTGGAAATGGGGGCTGGTTCAGGGGATTGAAGAGGATCTTATGTCCTCGTATCCTTGAGCGTTGGGAGATGTGTGGGGCTGCAGAATACTCCCATCAATTTATCTATTTGCTTTTACTCTTATATGATCTTAAGGGAGTCTGACGGTTCAATAAAAGCATTGAATAACACTTCCTGCATCCTCCGTGTTTCCCAGTTGCACTCTTTATCAATGAGGTGTGTAATCAAGTACTTTATTAAATAGCAGCTTATTAAAAAGTAACGTGCAGTTCAGCTGCAAGGGTGCAAAATAAGCAAATGCTTAACATAACTGGAAAGTGCAGCACGTGGTGAAAACCAGTGGCAGAGCTCTTGGGTTGTTCTGGGTCTCAGGGAAGTCACCTTTTGCCAGCACAGCTGTTCGCCCTCTTACGTGTTTGAATGAGGGTCGGTGGAATAGGCCGTGCCCTTCCCAGTAAAACTGCACCGAAGGAGCGCGTCGGTTGATTAATTGCCTTACCCCACCTCTCTGGTCGTCTGGGGAATCCACTGGTGGATGCACATGCAGAGCTTTGCTTCCTGGTGGCTGTCAGGATGAGCAGCTGCTCTGACAGCTCCTACTGCTGGTGCTGCTGCTTGGTCCCTCCTGAAGCTGCCGCTCTTCGGAGCGGTCTGTTAACTCCGCTCGCTCTCTTCTTTCTCTCCCACTCAACTACCACAGGTACAATTGAGGGTGCTGGCTCAGCGTGCGTTCAAAGTCACCATTTGTTTTCTGTAGCAGCAGGTCTCTAGCCTTTTTTCTTTTTCCATGCTGATTTTGGGCTCTCGCCACCCTCAGTCCAGCACAGACTGACAGTCTCAGAAAGGCCGTGGGAAAAAAGAAGCTGCTCTTTCTTGTATGTAGAGAAAGAGGTTTCTTGCCTTTAATGCTTCGTGTCGCAGTAAGGCCACAAGTTTGATACTTTTATCTTCTTGGTATGCCTTTTTTTTCATCTCTACACATTCTCTTTCTCAAAGAGGGAGAAAAGACTGAAGTGAATCAGTGATAACTGCAGCTGTTCCTGCCAAAGCAGCCATAATGCTGTACACCTCTAAGTACCCTACCACTTGTTCCTATGAAGCTCCTGCAGTTTAAGGCATAAAGGAGGAATAAGCTAGTTTGGGTGTGTTTCTCGTCCTGTTTCCAGTACAATAATATGGTTCCTCATTCATAGAGCAACAGGGATGGTTCAGCCAAAAGGTAAGCTAAGATGTGCTTTTGCATTGTGTTAGTTACTCTGTGGTTGCTGACTGGGGACACGCTCTCACCCTTTTGATCTTAAATTCACTGTGAAGCAAGCTGTCTTGTGCAGACTGTGGGCTGAGACCCTGGGGGTGAGCAGCAGGTATGGTAAACTCTGGGATGGAATTGCGTTGCAGTGGCTGCTTGGGTGGCCTTAAAGATGGGTTGTGCCTGATGATTTGTGTCTCCCTCGCAGCCCTGAGCCGTGGGGTCTGTAAGACTGCCCTGCTGCAGCGCTTTGCCAAGTGGGACTTCAGTGTTTCAAGCAATAGTGCTCTGACTATTTGCTGCTGTAGATTCTCTCCATCCTGGTTTGTGCTGGTGTTCACATGTTTTCCCCGTCAAGGGAAAGGGTGATATCTGTCACAGCTTTGATAGAGGTGTGTCAGTATTGGCACTGGCATGGCTTAGCCTGTATTGTTTCGCTGGGTGGGGTGGGGGAAAGGGGAGAGGAGATATAACTGGGTAATTGGATTCAGGGATGATAGTGCTGCTGTGGTAGGTTTTACTGGATGAAGCAGCTTGTTGCGATAGGTGTTTGTTTCAGCTTCATCTGCAGGTGTGACTTGGCTAGATAAGGATGGTCTATCACGTTGGTGATTTCATTGTTTGATTTGGCTGGACTGGGTGGAGAATGTAGCTGCATTGTTTGGGACTGGCTTTGTAGTTTGGTTTTGTTGAAGTGGATTGCATGGCAGTGCGTTGCTACATTATTAAGGTGAAGCTGCAGTAGATAATAGTTGGAGAACGTTGGAGGGAAGAGAATATGACAGGGTTTCACAATGCACAACTAATTGAGCCTCGCAACAGCTCCCATGTTGCTGTTAGGAGATCTGGTCAGCAGAATGCACTGGGATTGCACAGGGAACTTCTGGTGGTGACTTCAGCTTGCAGTCGTGCTGTAGCTGCAAGGCTGTCCGTGCCGTGTAAATAGCTGAGGGTGCTCCAAGAGACCGTGCTCGCCACAGCGGTGTGAGTGTTGTCTGGATTTGTTCTGTCCTTGCAGCCTCTCCAGTTGTCACAGTTGGTGAGGGAAAAGCTGGCAGGTAGCTGCTCTTTCTTTACTGACCTCAAACTCACCATTAAGCCGTCCCTCAGAGTCTGCTTTTCCTTGTATTACTGAACTGTGAGGCCCTTAAACTTGCTTTAAGATATTTGTGAACATTAATTGATGCAGGGTTGTCTCCATTACTAAAACTGGCTGATCGGTTCTTGGGCCATGAACTCTTTTGGCCTTATAGGAAATAACTGTAGTGCAAGGTGGGGCTAACCCCTCTATCTTGAGCAAACTTGCAGCGTGTCTTACTTGGGAAGGTTTGCGGTTGGATTGCCTTCACCTGTAGCACAATGATGTGAAGTAGGAGCTGTGAGAACAGTAGGTAGTACTTCTTCCTTCTAAAGCCTGCCTGGTTTTCCCCTGGATGCGATTGCCTGGCTTTACCTGATGCTGGGTGGTTTTATTTCTAAGTTGTCTGGCTGTGGAGGAGGCTGTATATGTGAAGCACAGGGCTTTGGCAGAAGTTGCTGTGCATGTAGTGAGGGGAAGGTGAGCCTTTGAAGAGCGATGGGTGCAGAGGAGGGGAGTGTTTAACGTCCAAGCTTTGTGCCAGCTTCTCTGAGCTCAGATGAGCTCATGGGAATCCAGCGAGCTTGAAAGTGGGAGTGCTAAAGCGGGTCTGACCTATTTCCCCTCCGTGTGCAGTGCTCATCTTCAGGCTCTCCCCGTCTGACGGTGACTTTTTCAGTGCTGACGAATCTCGGCAGCCTGAGCAGAGGCCTCTCCTCCTCAGTGGTTCAGAGCAAGCTTGGCTGTGCATTCCTGTTGGTGAAACTCTTCCTCTGTCCTCTTTTTCCAGGTGGTCTTTTCTTGTGAGACGAATGGTTTGCAACTCATGGCCTCCAGAATGAGTACTGCCGTGTCGTGACACCAGGGATCTTGGTAAGCTCCATGTTGGAAAGGCGAGGACCTGTCCCAAATGCGGGTCTCTTTTGCCTCTGCAGTTGAGGTTTGAAGTAATTTTAAGCCATCCAGACTGTAAACTGCAAGCAAGAGGGGTGAGGCTACTTTTCACCTGTTCTCACCTCCTCCTTTCAGCTTGCAGTGGCACTGATGTGGTTACGTGATCAAACAGATCAGGGGGCTGATCCAGCTGAATAGAGATTTCTGCTGTTTCCCTTGGGTTAGTTCCCATTCAGATCTCTCCCTGATCTGGTCAGGAGAGAGGTGGTGAGAATGAGTAGACAGTTGAACCTTCCCTTTTCCCTGCAGCCATTGCCTGGCATACCTTAAAGCAATCCTAAAAACAGAGCTTTGGATGTAGCTTGCCAAAATGTCCTGAGAAGTGGCTTTGACCATTCGCTGTAGGTGACCCTACCTCTAATTCTAGAGCATTGATAAAGCTTTTGCTGTGGCAGGCAGATTCCAGCTACAAAAATACATTTCTCTAGAGCTTTTCAATTATTGAACCCTAGATTCCCAGCCATAGGTATGCTGGAAGTGCATTTAGAAGAATCACGAGGCACTCCATTTCCCATTGTAAAAGATGGTCCGTTCCCGGTATGCAGAAATGAGAACTGCAGAAAGCTGAGTTGCTGTTGTTCTACCAATGAATGTACTGATGTGTCCTTTATCGTTCTCCCTGGTAAGAAGAAATTTAAACTGAGATGGGAAATGCAGTTCCCTTGCAGAGCGTATCAATTCTAATAGGTGCAAGATACGTATATATATAGGGTAATAAAAAAATAGGGTTAGAAAACTGGAGGGTTTTTTCCCTTGAGGCACTTGAAAGTTTGGTGATGTCAGAAATATTGTGCAGCCAGTGTGGTCCCGATTCTGTTCTTCATGTTTTCTCATTGCACTGTGCGGACTGGGAGTCTGAGAAAACTCACCTTATAAGAAAAGGTAACATGGTTATGCATAAATATGAAAAGTGAGAAAGCAGAGAGTGAAACAGCTTAAACACATGGGCATTTGCATCCTGTTTTTAGCACCAGGCTCTGCTCACTTTAATTTTTTTTTTTAAACCTGAAATGCACAGTGTTTTCAGTCACAGCTTCACCTTACTTGAAGACCGCTGACTTCCACTGACTTTGATGCATACATCTCTTTTGAAAAGTGGAATTGGTTGCTGTTGATAATGTTAACGGTTTTGTTGTCAAAACAGACATAGGAGCCAAATCTGCATGCAAAGATGGTACAACTTAGATACTTGTGAAAATGTTCTCTCTTGTCTTTAGTGTGTCTGTGTAGCACCAGCTCAAATTAGCAGCATGTAGTAGTAACAATAGTAATAGATTAACTCCGACATTGTTCTCAAAATCAGTGGGATAACCAGCCGATAGGCCCAGAGAGGCATGAGGATCCTGTGGGGAGGGTGGCTCAGACTGGACTTCATCTGATTGTGTGTAATAGGAGGCATTAAAAATGAGACCCTCATTGCAGGAACATTCCCCACATTTATGGATCTGTGCAGCACAGTGGAGGTGAGAACAGGGAGCAGGATGATTTCTTGGGGTCGTGGAGGAGGCATGTGGTAGAGCGGAGAATGTTTGGAGATGTTCCATGCAGCTCTGCACTGATTGCAGCGTAGAGCACTATCATGTTGGGCTGCAGCAGCACAGAGTCACTAAAAAGTAAATGTCACAGCTTCACAGCAAGATGTATTTGAGGAACTGGAAAACCATGGTGCTCAAAACTCTCCTTGGCCAGAGGTGCTCATGTAGGTGCTTGTGTTTCTTAATCCTCTGGTGTCAGTGTGCAAGTGAACCAATTTTTGTTTCATCAGTGCAGTTTGAACAGTAGTTTCTTCGTAAAATTCAAGACACTCCCAGCCTGGTGAGGTTTGTTTTGTTTCATTTGATATTCACAGGAAGAAACAGCTTCTTTGGTGCTGAGGAGGAATACTGGGAATATTTACATTTGAATAATATTTAACTAGCAATGCTTAATACATTAACAATAAATCTTGGTTAGATTCTAAATTAAGTGGATTTGCATCTGAGTAGGTGAGATGAACAGAAGAGATGATGTTGAAACATAAACAAGACAGAAACTTGTTCCAAAATAATTTAGCCCAAAGGACGTAAACAGTAATGTTCAATAGTTTCCTCCTCCAGAAACAGCTCCATGTGCCTTATTGCCTGCGTCATGCATGTTCTTTCTGAACAGTTGAAGAAGTGTTGTATGTTTTGTTTTTTTGGTGGGTGGGTGCTTTGTTTGGTTTGGTTTAGGGTTTTTTTTAAGGTCTCAATAGTCTGTAGCAGTGCTGCACAGATTTAGAGGGGTGGTTCTCTGGTGATCTTTTAGCCTTTCTAATAGATATAATGAGTGACTAACCTTTGGCATTTTCAGAGTAATCACAGCATAGCTGGTTGCTTACAGGTGGTCAGGAAGGCATTTTATTTCATTTTCCTCCCTTTGTGCAGCCCTTAGCACACATCATTGAACATATGTCTAGTTATATTGGACCGAGGAGACAGAAAAGATTTGAGCAGAGTTTATGTTCTTAAGAAATATCAGATTACGGCCATTCACAGGGGAATTCTGTATAGCTAAGTCATGTTGGAGATTTGTAATTTTGGCTTCCTACTGACTTGCTGTGAGGTGTCTTCAAGCTGAACACAGATGCAGAATCAAAGTGTCCAGATACGAAGCGCTTCCCTGTTTTGTTGACTCCAGAGTGATTTGCTTTGGATGAAGGGATGATGGTCTCACTGTCTGTAAACTCCATGGCCAGCCAGGGCTGTCTCCTGTTTGAAATACCACGTGAAAGCAAAGCCTCTTCTCCTGTGTCTTCTCAGTAATGGGGCTGGGGGTGGGAGGGAGAGAATTTCCACTTACTGCCTCACACAGGCCACATCTGCTTGGAAAGTTCCTCACTGGTTTTCTGTTCTTTCCCTGTGGCGTGGTTTTTAACAGTGTGCCCTGGAGATGCGAGACTTCCCCTGGGCAGCAGGAGGCACGCGTCTAGAGAATGCTGGAGCTGCAGGAGGGAAGCACCCAGTGCAAAACCAGAGAGGAGCAAAGAGAAAAAAGGCAAGCAGACAGCCAGCACTGAGAGGAGCGGGTGTCAGGAAGTGCTTCGACGCTGCCTCTGGCGGCACGCTCCCCAGAGGAACTTGACGAGAGCCCATCTGCGTGCGTGTGAGACTGTGAGCTCAGGATTTCTGTCAATGCATTCCAGTAACCCCAAAGTGAGGAACTCCCCGTCAGGCAACACACAGAGGTAAGGAAGAGAGCCTGCAGCCAGCCGCCCTGGGCTCCTGCGTGATGCTGTCCCCGCTCTGCTGCTGCAGGATTGGCGTGTGGTGCCTGCGACTTCGCGCGCCTCCTCTCTGCTCCCATTGGACCTGCCGAGTGCCTGACCAGCCTCCATGTTTGCTAGGCTCAGGATGAGCCCAGAGCTGTGAACCTCTCTGAGCTGCGGATTCTTCCTTCCTCCCTCCCATTAGGTGTCTGAATAGGAGCGTAAACATGCTGTTGTTTCTGTTTGTTTTGGGTTTAGTTGTTTGGGGATTTTTTTTTCCTTCCCCTCTTCTAATTATCTGTTTCCCCGAGGGGAAGCTGGGCAGCAGCAGGTCTCTCAGTCTGTACTTTCACACAAAACATTTCCTCCCCATTATTGGCCTGAGCAGCCTGGAGAACTAACTGAACGGCTGTGCACTGAGATCCTCTGCATCACTCACCTGCCAGTGCAGCAGGTCAGCAGCTCTCCTCGGCTAATTTGGAAGGGGAAAAAAAATAAGGAAGCGAAGCATTGCCCAGGGATTTAGAATGGTCTGATTGACAGCGTTCTCGAGTTTGATTATTTGCTCCTAGAGGTCATCTGGAGCTTAAGAGTAATTCAGAGGGAATGCCTCTGAGTCATATGTCTGTCCAGAGGAGGAAGCGGCTTGTGCAGGTCCCACGGCGAGGATGCTAGCAAGGGATCGCTGCCTGTTGGAAGTGGCAGTGATGATGGGAAAAGCACAATGCAGGAGATCCCATAGTGATGGAGAGACTGGAGGGTGAGGAGGAAGGGGTGGCTGAAACGTGTGTAAAACTCAGAGGAACAGAATGGTTTTTAGGATGCGATTTTCTGAGTGGAAGAGGGAAGGAAAGACTCTGAATTTCCCTTGGCAAATTAAAGAAGCTTCGTCTGCCCCATTTTGCAGGAGCGTACGGGGAGGTGGTATCCTGCTCTTTCCTTACTCAGAGGCAGGTTGTAGCTGGTTTAATTGTTTTCACGGTCAGAGGTTTGTGTTTTCCTGGCAGCTCGCCCCAGTGTATGATGAATGCTGCAGTAATGCTGGGTTTTCCTTGTGCTCCCTGTAGAACTGGATGGGGAGGTACAAGGGAGGGAGCGAGGATAGGCGGGGGGTCTACTCTGATCAGAGCTGCAGTGTATAGTTGGGGTCTGAGAGAGTGGTGAGGTGAACTTTATCGTGCCTTACTTGTTTACTCTGAGCTGGTCTTGGTGTGAGGTGCTTCTCTCTGCACATAGAAACCGTTGTCTTTATTGACAGAAGCCCCAGAGGTAGGTCCTCATGTGACAGCGGTTCCCTGGGATCTGGCAGGTCTGTAAGCTTGCCCTAGTGCCTTCTTGAGCAATGAGATCCCATCTTGGATAATAACACTTTCAGGGCATGTTCAAAAAAGCACCTGCATGACTCTAAGCTTGCAGGCATTTTTTATTTGTCAGCAATTGTCTTGGCTTGCAAAGGTGGCGGTGGTTGTTCCTGCTTCTCTCTAATCTGTTCCTACAGGCTTGAATGAATCCACAATGTGATTTGTCACTTTTTCCTTTTTGCTCTTTTTTTTTTTTTTTTTTTGCTCTGTCCCCAGTAGCCCCAAATCAAAGCAGGAGGTGATGGTCCGTCCCCCTACAGTGATGTCCCCGTCTGGCAACCCCCAGCTGGATTCCAAATTTTCCAACCAGGGCAAACAAGGGGGCTCCACCAGCCAATCCCAGCCCTCTCCTTGTGACCCCAAAAGTGGAGGTCACCCCCCCAAAGTGCTCCCTGGCCCAGGTGGGAGCATGGGGCTGAAGAATGGGGCTGGAAACGGTGCCAAGGGGAAGGGGAAGAGAGAAAGGAGCATTTCGGCAGACTCCTTTGAACAGAGGGAAGCTGGGACTCCTAATGATGACCCTGAAATCAAAGGTATGTTTGTGCCAGGAGTTGTGCACAAGTGCTGACAATTAGTCTATGGGATGGAAAAGCGCTGTGCAAGTGGTAGTGAAGCATTGTCTGAGGTGCTGTAAGTTCCAGCCAACAAAGTCTAAAGGTCTTGAGAGCAGGCAGAGAGGGGAGGTTGTCATAGCGGGCATCAGCAAACGTCCAGTTCGCGCTCAGTTAAAGCGCAGACCTGACGCTGGTGGGAAAGTTCCTTTGTAAGTCTGAAACTCCCCATGAGGATTTGAAAGTACAAATTCAACCTGTTGGTTTCCTTCTGGCCTTTGGCCTTTCAGGAACTGCTCTGTTGTAACTGGGGTTTTAAACAATATGCGAGCCTGTTTTGTCAACACAGATACATAACCCGTAGCGCCCTGACTAGTAACGCCAGCCAGAGAGTTGGGATTCCTGTGTTCTGTTCCTGGCTCAGTCATTGCTTCTGTGAGGCAGTGCAGGAACAGTCTACGTGTGCAGTTGTACATCTTGCCTTTGTTGTCCATTTTCTAGGTCACCTGGTTAAGGTGGCTGAAGGGGGGAAAAACCCAACAAAAAAAACCCCTAATGTGCAGAGAGTTCTCCTTGGGCACAGAGATGTTTATATTTGTTCATTTTAGTGTGTAGTTTTTCTTGCTCTTCTGTGTGGACATCAGAGAATTCAAAGGGATCAACTCTGGGAACTGCCACTTGCCTTGGAAAGGGACGACATGAGCTTTTTCATGGTGGCGCCTGAAGGGCAGCATGGTGTGAGAGGGAAGATGCACCGTGTAACAGAATAATTGCCTTTAGTGGTGCTTGAGGGAGAAGTGGGAAATTTCAGATGAGGAAAAGCTCTGATAGGTTTCCAAAAATAGCTACCAAAGAGGTCCCAAGGTAGTGATTCCCCTTGTTTCTTCTTTGTCCCTTTCCAGACTGCAATTCTGCTGATCATGTGAAGTCCCAGGATTCTCAGCACACACCACACTCCATGACTCCTTCAAATGCTTCAGCCCCAAGGTCTTCCACGCCTTCCCATGGCCTGACTGCCACTTTGGAGCCAGCAAGTGGGCAGAAGACTCCATCCAAAGTGGTTTATGTCTTTTCTACTGAGATGGCCAACAAGTAAGTAGGTAGATGCTTGAATGTCTTCAGGGAGCGGGGCTTATATTTATGCCCCCTTTTTAAGAGATTCTCAGGTGTGCTTTCTCCATCAAGCGTGTTCTTTTGCTAAAAGTTGTTACTTGTTTTGGGGATGCTAAAGGGGCTGGAGTGGAGAATGTCACTGCCTTTTGCCCTCTGATAACTGTATTACTTGTTCCTTCGAGGTGTGGGGTTTTGGGGGTTCCTTTGTGCTTGGTTTTGTGTATGGGGGATGTTATTTGTTTGCTTGTTGGCATTCTGTTTGGGTTTTTTTTGAGCAAGTGCTGGTAGATTCTGTTTTGCAATGCATGCAGTGAGTAGCAGCCAGGATGGCTTAAACTGAGACATGAACCCTGAATGCTGATGAGTTTGTAGACGTGAGCATTTTTCTTCTGCTGCTCATCTAGAGTGAAATATGTGTGGTTATGTCTTTCCTTCAGCTGGCAGAAGGGAGATAGAAGGGAGGGCGGTTAAGAAAAATTGATTCTTGGCTTCAACTGGATATGTGCATCCGTCTGTCTGTCTTTGCAGGGCTGCAGAAGCTGTGCTGAAGGGACAGGTGGAAACCATCGTGTCCTTTCATATCCAGAACATCTCAAACAGCAAGGCGGAACGGAACACTGTACCCTTGGTAGGGAATACCTGCATGTGGGTGGGAAGGGAAACGGTAAATGTGCTTGTGTGTGTGATTTAGAGAGATGGATGATTATTTACCCTCTGCAATAAGTTTCAGGGTGGAAGAGAGAGACAGACAGTTGTTGTTCTAGCCTTCTGCACATAAGTGTGTTGGATCATCCAAAGAAGAGTTTGAGTCTTGCGGTATTTGGGTAGTGTATTTCCGACCCATTGCTCGTGCTGAGCTAGCACAGAAGTGAGGGGTGCCTGCTGTAATGCTTGAGCAAAACAGGGTTTTGCATGGCCACGGTTCTGCTCTGTGACAGCTGCATGAAGGCTACCCTTCCTCGCGAGGCGTGGGCCGGCGGGGTTTGAGACAGGACGTTTCGTTTGCACCGCCGCTTAACGTGGCACGGCTGTGAGGAGAGCGGTGACAGCACGTGGCTTTCTCTTGCAGAACCCCCAGCTCACTGCACTTCGGACTGAACCCAAGCCCCTGCCGCAGCCCCAGCCCGCCGCTGCCCAGGACCAGAACCCTCCCCAGAACGCCAAAATGCAGCCGACTCCACCCGTGTCAGCGCCAGTGTCCAAATCCACTGGCCCCCCGTGTCCCATAGACCAGGACAGTCCCAGCGTGGAAAGCAAAGTGATGTCTGTGGGCAGCCCTGCCAACTCTACCCCGTTGCAGACAGAAGGATTTGGGCAGAGTTCGACCCCCAATAATCGAGCAGTTAGCCCGGTTTCCCAAGGTAGCAACAGCTCTGCTGCAGACCCCAAAGGCCCTCCCCAGCAGGTGTCTGGTGGGGACCCATCCAGTTTGGGGGAGAATCCAGATGGACTGTCACAGGAGCAGCTGGAGCATCGAGAGCGCTCGTTGCAGACCCTGAGAGACATACAGCGCATGCTCTTCCCCGATGAGAAGGAGTTTGCAGGAGGGCAAAGTGGGGGGCCACCCCCAAATGCCGGGGTGCTGGATGGTCCCCAAAAGAAACCCGAAGGGCCGATACAGGCCATGATGGCTCAATCCCAAAGTTTAGGCAAAGGGTCAGGGTCTCGGACAGATGGAGGGGCTCCATTTGGCCCTCAAGGACACAGGGACATGCCCTTTTCCCCAGATGAAATGGGGCCACCACCAATGAACTCCCAGTCAGGACCCATAGGCCCGGACCACCTGGACCACATGACTCCCGAGCAGGTGGCCTGGCTCAAGCTGCAGCAGGAGTTCTATGAGGAGAAGAGGAGAAAGCAAGAGCAGGTGGTTGTGCAGCAGTGTTCCTTGCAGGACATGATGGTCCATCAGCACGGGCCTCGTGGGGTGGTCCGAGGCCCTCCCCCTCCCTACCAGATGACCCCTGGGGAGGGCTGGGGACCTGGGGGTCCAGAGCCCTTCCCTGAAGGCATGAACATGTCGCACTCTCTGCCCCCGAGGGGCATGGCCCCTCATCCCAACATGCCCGGGAGCCAGATGCGCCTGCCTGGTTTTGCCGGAATGATGAACCCTGACATGGAGGGCCCCAGCGTCCCAAATCCCACGTCCCGGCCTGGGCTGTCGGGAGTTAGTTGGCCAGACGATGTGCCAAAAATCCCAGATGGCCGAAACTTCCCGCCTGGCCAGGGTGTCTTCAGCGGCCCTGGCCGAGGGGAGCGGTTCCCCAATCCGCAGGGCCTGCCTGAAGAGCTCTATCAGCAGCAGCTGGCTGAGAAACAGATGGGCCTCCCTCCTGGCCTGAACATGGAAGGTATCAGGCCCGGCATGGAGATAAACAGAATGATGCCCTCCCAGAGACACATGGAGCCTGGGAACAACCCCATCTTCCCTCGCATGCCGGTGGAAGGGCCCATGAGCCCCTCCAGGGGGGACTTCCCAAAAGGAATGCCCCCACAAATGGGCTCCAGCAGGGAGCTGGAGTTTGGGATGGGCCCTGGCAGCATGAAGGGGGACATGGGCATGAATGTCAGCATGGGCTCCAACCCACCCTTGGTCCCTCAGAAGCTGAGGGAGGCAGGAGTTGGGCCGGAAGAGATGATGAAGCTGCGCCCAGGCGTCTCAGAGATGCTCTCCTCTCAGCAGAAAATGGTGCCGCTGCCATTTGGGGAGCACCAGGAGTATGGCATGGGTCCCAGGCCTTTCCTTCCCATGTCTCAGGGCCCAGGAGTCGGTCTCCGAAATCTCAGAGAACAGATCGGGCCTGACCAAAGGACTAACAACCGGCTCAGCCACATGCCGCCACTACCTCTCAATCCCACCAGTAACCCTAATAGCCTCAACACTGCTCCCCCTGCGCAGCGCAGCCTCGGCCGCAAGCCCATGGATATCTCTGCAGCCAGCCAGGTGCATTCGCCGGGAATCAACCCTCTGAAGTCCCCCACGATGCGCCAGGTCCAGTCTCCAATGATGGGGTCTCCCTCGGGGAACCTCAAGTCCCCTCAGACGCCCTCCCAGCTGGCAGGAATGCTTGCGGGCCCCACTGCCGCAGCTGCCGCTGCCTCCATTAAGTCCCCTCCTGTCTTGGGGTCTGCTGCTGCTTCTCCTGTCCACCTCAAGTCTCCGTCTCTTCCCGCACCTTCTCCCGGATGGACTTCGTCTCCAAAGCCTCCGTTGCAGAGCCCTGGGATTCCCCCGAACCACAAGGCGTCTCTCACTATGTCCTCTCCAGCCATGCTGGGGAACGTGGAGTCAGGTGAGTGCCGCCTCTGCTAGCCAGGCTTAGCTCCCTGGTTCGCGTGGCTTTACCCCAAGGTGCGCAGCAAGAGGCTGGAGGAGGTTTCTGGCCAGACAGCAGAAGCTGGAGGGTGGTTTGCCTGTTGTGGGAAGGAAGGCTGTGCCGAGTCTGGTGGGTGGCTGGCTGGGCCGGTGGAGCGCCAGTGCTCCTCTTCTTCCTGTTGTGAGTTTGCACAGTGTGTCAGAGTGAGGGCTGGTCACTCGGAGGTCGTGAGGGTGAAAGGTGAGGAGGTGTGAAAAGATGGGGGGGAGGCCTCTCCTCAGAGGAGGTTTTTGTCCCTTCAGCCATAGATAGCTCCTGGTGACTGTGGAAAAGACCCTGCTGCTGTTGAGCGAATGCTCTGCGATAAAAGGCCGCCACAGAGCCGCGCCGAGCACAGCTGGCCAGCCGCGTATCTAGGCAGGGTTCAGGCGTGGCTGCTGCTTTCTAGGTTTGTGCTAACATTTGCTCAGGCTTCGACCATTTTGGTGAGGGCCAAGCGCCACTTGGCCAGCCTGCCGGAGCCCTGCCGTGCCCGGCGCCCGGCAGCGCACGCCTCTGCCTTCTCTTTCCCGCTCTCCAACCCGCTCGGAGGTCGTCCCGGAGCATGTTCGGCCCCTCCTCCTTCCAGGCTGCCGGCGGGGCTGCTTGGGACCCTGGACGGCCTCCCTTGCCCGTGAGCGGAGCGGGTTGCCCACGTTGCCCTCTAGCGCCGCCGCGGGTAACGGCACGGCGGCCGGGCCGGGATGGGGCGGGTCGGGCCCGGCGGTGCCCGGGAGGGGTAGCCCCTGGCAGCAGCTGCCGGGGCTGCCGGCCGGGTGTCCCTGCTGGGGAAGGCAGCCTGGCTGCGGAGGCCGTGCCCGCCGTGAGCCCAAGCGCTCTCAGGTCAGAACTGAAGGCTTTAGTCGGAGTCCCGGGCTGTACTTAGCGAGTGTGTTTAAGTGCATGTCTGCTGCGGCTGGTGGTTGGCCTCTTACAATAAAAGGGGTTCCTAGTTTCTGAAATTTCTAGGAGAAAAGGGTGTGATTTAAGGAAAAAATGGTAAGAAGAAAAAAAATGAAAAACATCATCTTTCTTCTTTCTCTACCCCCCCCCCCCCCCAGGTGGTCCACCTCCTTCCACAGTCAGCCAGTCTGCTCCTGTAACTCTCCCTGGAAATCTTCCCTCTAGCAGTCCTTACACAATGCCTCCAGAGCCGACACTCTCCCAGAATCCCCTCTCCATCATGATGTCCAGGATGTCCAAATTTGCCATGCCCAGCTCTACGCCGCTCTATCATGATGCCATCAAAACTGTGGCCAGCTCGGATGATGACTCCCCTCCAGCACGCTCCCCAAATTTGCCACCTATGAACAGCGTACCAGGTAAGACACCTAAAGAAACATAAGCCTAGACTAGCAGGCAGTATGGTGTGAGTGTTTTTTATGGAAGCTTCATCAAATGGTGAGAGGGAAAAACTTCGAAGAATGTCTAAGTCTTGGGTTGTTTTTGAGGAAGGCTGTTGCAGTTATCTGAAATAGGAGGAATTCTCCTTGCACCCAGTTTCTTCTGTTCAGAAGCATCTGTTCTTCAGAAATTTATTTAATCTGAAAAACTTATCTGTGGGGGAGGTTTCTCCTTGGGCAGACTGGAATTACTTGTGCGAGTGAAGGCTGTTCATTGGGAATAAGGGTCAGACCAACGATGTGTTAACCAGAGGAAATGGTTCTTGCTGGGTCTTAAGGCAGTGTTAAAGAAGCTTCATAGTGGGTTGATATTTTTTTGTTTGATACTGAATCATCTGATCTTTTCCTGGGTTTTGTGGATTGCCTTGGTTACAGAAGAGGTGGTTAGAACCCTTTCTCAAAACATACATCTCTTCATATAGGGAACATGTAATGGCAGGTGACCTCAAGACTAAGGGAAACTCTCTGGTCCCTACCCAACAGAGTTAAAGCAAAACAAACCACTGTCCTTTTGGGCTGTCTCGTGGGTGAGCGTGTTTATACGAGAAATCCAGTCCCTGCTGATAGCTTAATGTTTGTGGGTACATATTTAGTACAAAAGTAGGTTGTAGCCTCTCAACATAGTTGAAAGAGGGGTGAGCGATGATGTTTCATGACAGTGTCAATTGGTAATGAATTTTTGATGAGCTTACCTGTGGCTTTGCTGTCTGTTTCACATGGAAACGATCGGAGTGGCGGAATATACCTGGGGAAGCTGGCTAATTGAGTAAGTTCATGACGACAGCTCATTAACCTCATTGATTGCCGCTTCCTAGCCTTATGAGGGTTACCTGATTTATCACTTCTGGAGTACTGAATGGAGATCCAGTCACCTCCCAGCGGACAAGCGTCCGTATGCTGATAATGTGTCACAGACACCTTACTGCCTGCGTCACCCAGACTGCCAGGCAAGGAGTAAAGGTGTGGGTTGGACTGAGATGCTACTCGCAGAGCCGGCTTTAGTTGCTCTTTGATAGGGCAGTGACAAGCTTAGGGAAGGCAGCTGTGTGGGTGGCATCAATTTTCTGGTTGAAGTAACCTTTTCCAGAACCACTACTGATGTGTTTAGTTTTTTGGGTGTTTGTTTTTTTCTTTTACTAGCGCTGACTTTTGTGTCTGTTGTGCAGTCTTGGTAACCTTGCAGAAAGCTCTCTGATAGCTTTATGGATTATTATTGGCTGTTACCTAAATGTGATTCCTTATTTCTTCCCTAGGAATGGGCATTAATTCTCAGAATCCTCGAATTTCAGGTCCAAACCCAGTGGGTCCAATGCCAACCCTTAGCCCAATGGGAATGACCCAGCCTCTTTCCCATAACAACCAGATGCCCTCTCCAAATGCTATGGGACCCAATATACCTCCTCACGGGGTCCCTGTGGGACCCGGCCTGATGTCACACAACCCGATGATGGGGCACGGTTCCCAGGAGTCTCCAATGGTACCTCAAGGACGCCTGGGCTTCCCACAGGGGTTCCCTCCCGTACAGTCCCCTCCACAGCAGGTGCCATTTCCACACAACGGGCCCAGCGGTGGACAAGGCAACTTCCCAGCGGGAATGGGCTTCCATGGAGAAGGACCTCTGGGGCGTCCTACCAACCTGCCCCAAAGTTCGACAGATCCAGCACTTTGCAAGACTGGAGGCCCTGGCGGTCCAGACTCCTTCACTGTTCTTGGAAACAATATGCCTTCGGTTTTCACTGATCCAGAGCTGCAGGAGGTGATCCGTCCTGGAGCCACCGGAATACCCGAGTTTGACCTGTCCAGGATTATCCCGTCGGAGAAGCCTAGCCAGACACTACAGTATTTCCCTCGTGGGGAGGTGCCAGGCCGCAAGCAGCCGCAGGGCCCTGGGCCTGGGTTCTCCCACATGCAGGGGATGATAGGAGAGCAGACCCCGAGGATGGGACTAACGTTGCCTGGCATGGGGGGCCCTGGGCCGGTGGGAACTCCGGATATCCCTCTTGGGACGGCTCCGTCTATGCCAGGTCACAACCCGATGAGACCGCCTGCCTTCCTGCAGCAAGGCATGATGGGGCCGCATCACCGCATGATGTCACCAGCACAAACGGCGATGCCTGGCCAGCCCGCGCTAATGAGCAACCCCGTGGCCGCCGTGGGCATGATCCCAGGCAAGGACCGAGCTGCCGCCGGGCTGTACAGCCACCCGGGCCCCGTCGGGTCGCCTGGTATGATGATGTCAATGCAGGGCATGATGGGACCCCAACAAAACATCATGATTCCCCCCCAGATGAGGCCCCGAGGTATGGCTGCTGACGTTGGCATGGGAGGATTTAGCCAAGGCCCTGGAAACCCAGGGAACATGATGTTTTAAGCTGCTACCATAAGACTGGATGTTCTGATCCTTGTCAAGATGAGATTCCAAGTCCTGAGGGCTTTTTTGGGAGCTTCAGGAGTACAGTTTGGCCATGCAATAGGTGAAAAGAGACCAGAGGACGCTTTGGGAAATCTCGAATGTATGGAATTACCTGAAAAAAAAAAATTATTCATTTTAACAGGTTGTTTTTTTTTAAGATTTATTTTTTAAAAATTATTTTTGTGGACTTGGGTATCCCGTGACGGCACCTGCTTTGAGAATCTGTAGCTGTATTTTGAGAATTGCCATTTGTCACAAGTTGCACCATTCTCTGTATGTTTACGTCCTTCGGACTGGCTTCTCCCAGGACTCTCGGTTATTTTTGGGGTTTTTTGTGTACTGTACTATATTGTAAAAGGGATTTTAGCAGAGACTTTAGTCTTTGGGGTGAGAGGAGAATGGGATTCTAGGCTGTTTACTTTAGGTGGAGAATCCATCTTCAGAACTTCGGACTATTTTCCTTCAACTCCAATGTATAGAAAAACCAAACTACGACCTCAGAGCAGAGTATTAATGAAAAGCACAAAAAGGAACTTAAGTTCAGTGAGGGGAATCTTTTAAAAGAAATAAATAATAAGTTAAGGACATATTTTTCAAATTATGGCGTGCTGTCCAGCACCTTCTGTCTCTCCCTCCCACTCTTTATTAAATAGGCTTCTCTCTCTCTGTCCCCCTTCTGTCTCCTCCTATGGCAGCTGCAATACATTGTGTTAATTTGGGGAGTAAATCTAGGAGAGCCTCTCCTCGCGTGGGGACTCTTCCCACTTTTAGGAAGGGGCTGGACTTGGACACTGTTACATCCTACAGTAGTCTCTCTCACTGTTTCCTATTCTCCTTTTCTTAGAAACCCCAAGTGATTTTATTAATGTGGGAGTGGAACAGACACTAAAAGTTATCCAGGATTTTTTTTTTTGTGGTTATTTTTTTTTCCTCCCCAGCGTAAAACGTTCTGTGTAACCTCCATTAAATTTGGTACAAAACCACTCGCCAGGGCTGTGGTGTCAGAAAAATAAAATATATTGTTTCTTACAAAAATGGACTGTTGTCTTTATCCAGTCCAGCTGCCTCCTTGTACATCAGGTGGCTGGCCAGATGACTTGTTAGCCCATCCTTACGACTGCAGCCGGCGCAGAGGCCGGGTGGGCTCAGCTTTGGCAGCTCCTCAGAGTCTGGTCTGTAGGCAGCTGCGCTGCCCGCGCCTTGCCAGGCGCTTCTGTTCCTGTCATCCTGAACCCTGTTTGGTTTCCCTCAGAGTGAGGTTTTATTTCAGAAAGCCCCAGGGGCGATAGGGAACAGTCTTTTCTTCCTCAGTTCGTGTAGGGCGATGGGATAGATGAAACCTGTGTCTCCGTGTCGCGTCCTCCTGGTGAGTGTTCGCAGCGCTGCGAGGTTACGTGGTTACGGGCTTTCCCTAAGCAGCAGCACCTGCCTGCCTGCTGAGCACTGGAGTCCCACACTGTGGGGGGCACTGGGCCTCTGTGTCCCCCCCCGGGGCCGTCGGGGTGGGTAGGGTCTCCGACTGCCGTCTCTCTTGAGGGCTGAGGTAGCGGGAACAGATGAACTCAAACAAAGGTGAGAGAGGAATCCTCGGCGAGCGGGTTCTTATCAAGACAGCCCTGCTGGGTAAATTGTTGCTTTGCCACAGCTCTCATCGATCGCTTCCTAATCCCCTGGCTTCCCAGCCTTGCCTTCTGAGAGAATTTCAGCCAGAAGGTTTTAATGGCTGTGTCTTACGAGGAGTGAGAGATATTGGATGCCAGAGCGGACTGGGAGTTGAGCCCCTCTCCTGGAGAAGACCAGGATGGGCCAGCTTGCCTATCTGTAGGGCAAGGTGTGGGCTCAGTGGCCGTCTGCTCTGTGGTCCCCTAGCGCTGTATGTGGAGTGTGTAATCTCTTGGTTTGTCCTTCCACTTACTGTTCTCTCAAATTATATCAATGAGCAGTTTCCTCACAGGGGTGGCTATCAGTGTGAAACTTCGTGTGGAGTATCTTCTGTGTACTTGTGGGTGAGAGTCTTTTCCAGAGTCGACTGACCCTTTACAGGTGGAAAAAGAATTGCTGTCTGTGGCTGGCTCGCCAAAGTTTTGTTGCTGGTGTTAGAAAATGAGCGAAGCCATCCACCTTGAGAGGCGTGCAAGCCTCGGAGCCTTCTGTTGCCTGCTTCCAAACTCACCTTTGTGCTGTCATGCAAATTTACAATGATTTTGGGTGAGAATTACTCTTTTGACAAAGTGTAGGATGTATGTTGTGGTGCTTCCCTCTAACAAGACATGCAGCGTGCCTGAAGCACGGGCTTGTCAAGATTTTAGAGAGAGCTGACAGTGAGACACTAAGTGTTATTTCTGTGGAGCGGAATTACCTCTTCTTTAAATGGTTGCACAGCTCCCTTTTTAGGACCTGGCACAGGAATTGTCACAGAGTGCAACCTTTTAAAGTGTTGCCACTTCTGCCATGATTCCTGACTCTGATTTTACCATGTTGAACAAAGCAAAGTTCTTGATCGATGTAGAAATAACCTGGAGGGGTTTGTTTTTTGTTTGGTTGTTTTTGGTTTTGTTTTTTTTAAACAATCTTTTCTCAGTGCCTCCTGTGCCTGTTGAGGCTTTTTGAGTAGCAAAGGATTTGAGGTGAGTGCCACTTCTCTAGGAAAAAAAAAAATAGCACAGGGGCCTCCCTGTTTCAAAGCCACTCAGTGGTGAAAGGATACATTTCACAGAGAAGATGCTGGATAATTAAAGTTCCTTCTGGCTCCCTCTGACTTAAGATTCTGGCATCCAGTAATTTAACAAGATTTTTTTTCCTACAGAAGATTTGTAAGAAGTGGATTCTCCTGCATCCACGTAGGTGCACGTGGCCTCAGCAGCGTTGCCTGGTTTGCATCAGCTGATGGACCAGAGATGCTCTTGCCTGAGCTGGCTCTGGACGGGTAGATGTAGACTGAACTTCTTTGTTTTGCTCAGAGCCTACTTCTCCCAGTTTTGCTTCGCAAGTGAAAAAGCCTTGCCAGCCTTGCAAATTCACCTTGGGATCTGTAAGCCGGGCTCTGTTCTCTCCTGCTTATTTATAATCGATAGTAACTGTGACTCAGCTCTGGTAGTCATGGTGCAGTGGAAGACGGAAAGCGGGGTTGCTGTTTTTAGTTTTCTTCCCTTCCCCCTCTTTTTTTTAAACTTTCAAATCCTCCTCCTCCACCTTTGTTTGAAAGAATGAAATAGACTTTATTCATACATGCTTGGCTGCTCTTCCTCTCTAGTAACATGGGAGGAAACAGTCTGCTCTTCAAATTATCTCATCCCAGATGGCTGCGCAGCCGGAGTGCGGAGAGACTTAAAAGGTAAACCCAGCAGATGGTGAACTTCTGAAACGCAAAGTAATGCGCCTGCTAAATCAAAAGTTTAAAATATTTGAAATCTGTTTGTTTTAAAGTAGTAGGCTGTGGCAAATGGGTCATCTGTGAAGCCCCCTGCCAGGTTTATGCACCGTCCAAATAAACTCGAGCTTTGTTACCTGTGTTGTGGGCCAGCTAATCTACCACAGAACGTGGGAAGCAACAGCCAGCTGTACGAGCCCTGACCAGTCAGTGAGTCCTGACCTCCTGGCTGTACCTGCCAGGTAACATGTCAGGAGGGAGACCGGTGTGTGGAGAGTCAATCTGCCTCAGTCTTGGTTGGGATCTGAATGCTGGTGGCACTTCTGGTGCAGGTACCCATACCCTGACTTGGCGTAGGTGTGGGTGCCTGGCTCTTCATAGAATCATAGAATGGCATGGGTTGGAAGGGACCCCAAGGATCACAGAGTTCCAACCTCCCTGCCACAGACAGGGCCACCAACCTCCAGGCCTGGATCTACACAAGGTTGCCCAGGGCCCCATCCAACCTGGCCCTGAACACCTCTAGGGATGGGGCATCCACCACCTCTCTGGGCAGCCTGTTCCAGCACCTCACCACTCTCTCTGTAAAAAACTTCCCCCCAATATCTAATCTAAACCTTCCCTCCTCTAGCTTTAATCCATTCTCCCCTGTCCTGCCATTGTCTACCCTTTTAAACAGTTGAATCCCCTCCTGTTTATAAGCTCCCTTCAGGTACTGGAAGGCTGAGGGTAAGTGTGAATCCTTGACACTCTGCTTAAAAACTTGGGAGCGCGGCATCTGTTGTGCAAGTGTTGGGGCTGGTACAGGCACAGTGCACACACAGGGCTGAACTTTGCAGTGCTGACCACCTACTAGGCTGGCTTTGGTTCTGGTGTCAGAAAAAGCTGTGTTTCATTGGTGGTGCACTCAAGAGGTGAACGCTTTCTTCATAGAACCTTGGCAGGCTATTCCCTATTCTGATACTTCCCAAGGAGAAATGATCCATGCTTGATATAGGCCTCTATTTAGTAGAGCCCACTTTGCTGTATTGATTGGCAGTAAATCTTAACCTTAAAAAAGGTAAGTTGTCTTGAGTGTGTGTGTGCTGTGTCATCTTCCTGTCGAGGTAACCTCTAATGGAAGGATTTTTCAGTCTTTGGCCAGTGATGCTGTTTTGTCGGGGATACTGGAAAATCTAAAAAAGGATGTTTTACATGGAGGGAGGAGAAAACAAAGCCCTAAATTTGACATTTTTCCTGCTAATTACCTATTATGCTAACACTGCCTTAAATGAAACATCCTGAGGATAGGTTTGCAATGCAAAAATGGAAAAGGAAATAAAATAACCTTCTAGGTTTAAGTTGACCAAGCTGTGTTAACTGCATGGGACTGAACTAGCGAGGGAGGCAGGCAGACTTAGGTTAGCAGCTCCAGCCCACGTTTGAAGGGAACCTGAGGTTGAACACGTTAGCTGCTCATGTCAGCAGTTTTCATGTTAAACAGCTCAGGGTAAGAAAGTGTTTGGTTTCCTTGTCCCTTGGGATTTGTATCTTTCCTGTTCATGTAAATACACTGGTTCCTTGGGAAACCATTGATTTCTGGAAATTTTTATTCTGTATTCTCAGAAATGCCTCAGCTCCTCCATGCTGCGCTTGCAGTTCAGTGCTTCCTACTTACCTATGCCCTTTGGTCTTAGGACTCTTCCACTGTCCCACCAGTCCTCTTCTGAAGTGGTTATTGATGCTAATTGTGGTCAGAAGTAACTCCTGCTTCATACCGTGGGCCAGGACTGGCATGGAGCTGCTCATTGGAATGAGACCAACACGTGGCCCAACCACCACTTCTGCACTGAGGGGAGGGGTAAGGCTGGAGAAGGGTGCAGAGGGCACTTCAGAAACCCCCTAAGAGGCAATAATGAAATAGCATGTTCCTGGTGCAGGCTTCTTCCTAGCCACTGCCAAGAAGCTGGCCTCTTTTTTAAGGTCTTCTGCTCCTGCTGAAACACGTTAGCCTGCGTAGCACAATGGGATTAACAGTGTGAACGCAGTGCCCTTTATAACAGTGTGTGTACTAGGGCACTTTGTGCTGCTGAGCTCTGTGGGTCTGGACCATCATCTTGCCATTTTTAACCAGGTCAGTTTTGCTGGGAGATGCTCCTAGTTCTTGTTTAGGAGAAGGTATGTGACCTCCCGCTTTGTCTGCCAGCACGGCCAAAGCTCCCCATGCTGCTCCCCAGGAGCCCTTTTGCGAGCAGCCCCGTGCTTCACACATAACCTGCCATTGCACCCCCAGCATCTCCATCACCGTCCTCCCAGTGCTTCACACCTCAAGTAAGGGAGAGCCCAGCTCGAGCAGAACGTGCTGTTCTTAAGCAAGGGCAGGCCATTGATTTTAATACAATGGCACCGTGTTTTCAGGCTGTATAAAAACTTGGTGGAAAAAATAACAAATGTTTGGTTTGCTTTTTTTGACAGCTGCTAACAGCAGTGCCAGTGAGACCTCCAGCAATGTATTTAGTATTCAAATTGTTCTGTTCGCTGTGTGTGGTGTCAACATGTAATTGTGGTGGGGGCAGGCTAATGAAAGAGTAGAGGTAAACCCAGCCCACGCTTCTCGGGGAGAAGGTAGGGTAGTGCCTCCAGTCACAGATCTGCCAGTGTCTTACATTAGCACCTCTGCAGCCTGTTTCTGCTGAGAAGGGGGCAGAGCGGAACCAGAACTGCTGGGCCGTTTTAATAAGCAGTTCCCCCTAATTTACCCTTTACATATCCCAGAGAAAAGTAGGTCAGGATCCAAGTTTTATTCACTGGCTGAAAAATTGGGGGCGGGGAGGGGGGGTGGCAGCACAGTGATCTTGGAGGGAAGAGCATCATCGTCTTGGCCAGGAGTGCTTCTCTTGGCTATGTTGGTGTGTTCCCCTTTCGCCAAGCGCAGAATAGGCGCAACGCTGCCCAGAGCTGAAGGCTGTAGCTCCCTGGGCTGACTTGTCTGGAGCACAGTAAGCAGAGTTCACTGAGCGTGTGTTCTTGTTCTTGGCCCACCGTGGTGGTTTCGCATTGTTCGCAGCGGCAACTGCCGTAACTACAGGCGCGCGGGGAAGAGGTCCGAAGGCTTTCTGTCCCTTTGGAGAGGTGTTGAGCGCACGAAAACGCCCTCCAGAAGACGGGGTAGGTAAGTGCTGTGCAGTTGGGGAGGTTTGTCTGTCTGTGGAGCTGCCCTCCAGCGTGCCAAAAGATAAGGGAAAGGCACAGCAGCTTCTGCAGCTCGCTGCACATCAAAGCGATCGTTATGTCAAAACTCTCAAGGCCGGGAGCACAGAGCAAGCCGGGCTTCATCCCGCAGCCCCAGCCTATGAGGAACAGGGCTCTTTTCTCTCCTGTTCCTGCCTGAAGCAGCAGGGCAATTTAAACAGGGCTGTTCTCTCCCTTGCTGTTTTCTGCCTCTCTCTGCTTTTGTGTGGCCACCTCAGAAGTGAACTCGAGTCGCTCTGTTACCGTCTGCCTTCATCCTGCTGCTAACGGGAAGTGACACTGTGCCACCCTGTGTCTGGTAGGAAAAAGTCACCTCGTGTGGAGTATCTTTTGAATAGGGCAGGCTGGCAGGAATGTAAGGAAAGATAGTCAAAAGATTGTGGCAATAAACACATTTTCATTCAGGACAACTGATTTTTTTTTGTATCAGTCAGTTTGCTCATTCCCCTCCGTTTGGGAGCACAGGTTATTGTAGTCCTCTGGACCGACTGAGTACTGTGACACAACTTCTAGAAAGTCTTTGAGTGGGCAGAGTGCTGCTCTGCATCCTTTCACCACTTGCTCCTGCAAAGGCAAAGAGACAAAATGAGCTCACTCATTGCCAGAGCCTTTTTATGCCGATGCATTCTGGGGCAGGGAAATACACCAGTCCAGTCAAAGGTGCAGAGAGGCAGATGTTCAAATCTTTGCCTAAACTCATGCTACATCAGAGGCCAGCTTAACAGAACACATATCTTGGCTGCCATGGGTGTGTTGTAGGTGTTTTGCTCCAACATCTGGCTTGATGACATGCTTGCAACAAGGCTTGTTTCACAGCTTTACATGAATACATAGGAAAACCAAAACCCCAAGGTTTCTCATTAGGACTTCCCCTGGGATCTTACCTCTCCGTGGTAAGACACACGAACAAGCCACTCCTTGGACTGCCGGTGCTGATACAGCTCCAGGGTCACATCTGCAGCGTAAGGTGGCCACTTATGATCAAAGGTGCCCAAAGCCAACAGGAGAGGAATAAGGGTGACGTCATGAGAAGCGTAGAGAATGAGCTTTCTGGTGAAAAGAGAAGGAAAAAAACAACCAAGCCTAAAATATTAGCCGTGTTCCTTGGTGCTAAGCAAGACACTTGTCTTTCTGAACCTGCTTTTCACACTGACAGCAAGTCAGAATTTATAAGGAGTAGAGGAAGAGATCTGCCCTGTACCTGGCCTTTTCAGCTGGAGAGGAGGGATTGACTGCTTCTGTAATGTTCTTCTGCAAGGTATGCAACAGGAGACCAACACTCATCTGAAGAACTTCTCTGGAAAAGAAGCAGAAACACATCCAGTTTATAAACTTCCAAATATTTTTATGTGAACACCTGGGAACCTGTGTTTCTCTTAGCTGTGCTCAATACACGTTACAAATTCCTAAGACCTACGAAATGCAATTCCTATGGTTCCTTTTTATTTTGGCAGTTGCATCATCACCACAGCTATTCTAACATGATTGCAGATTGAGAGGGGAAAGATATTGACAAGCTGTCTCATGAGGCATGCTCCACATCAAGGAAAACCTAGAAACTCCTTGATGTTCTTTCTCTATGCTGTTTTGTCTCCCTGGTTGTGGTTTTTGGATGCTTGGCTTTCAGCTAGGGAAGATACCCGTAGTTGACCGCAAAACAGCAACTGAAGTGCTGGGGGTCTTTGGTGGGAAGGGGGAGGGTGGGATTGAAGAAGGTGTTGGCTGTATTTAAAAATTAGTTTTTATCCCTGTATTGAACAAAAGAGGAGATCTTCAGAGAACTCCTAGTGTGAAGAAACTCCATCTACCTAATGAATACATCAGTGGAATTAGAGGATGCGTGTGGCTCTGGCGCTCTGGGTGTTGTGGGAGTGTGTGTGAGGGGTATCAGTCTTTCAGTACCTGAGATCTCCCATACAAGTTAAAGAAAAGGCTGACTGCCTGAACAGAACAGGCTGTCCTGTACCAGTGCAGTATGGCAGCTATGGATGGATCTGGAAGGAAAACAGCTACTAGGCTAGCAACTCGGCCACCTTTACAGACAAGTTTGGAGGATGCAATTAACTGCCTGTGGCAGCAGATACTTTTGCAAGTAGTTATATGTGGGGAGAGCCTGGCATCACCTTTTCCACCAGCATCAACGCTTCCCAGCCCAGCTCTGCAGGTGCCATCCCTGGGACAAACTTCCCCAGCTGAAGTTCAGATGGTAGTCGTGTGTCTAGAAGGGCAGCCTCGGTGCTCAGGCTGGCAGCGTCTCCTTTCCTCTCCTCCTGCCTCCAACACAGGTTCCCTTACAGCAACTGAGGTGTTTGCTGCCTACCTCAGCGCCTTACTCCCGTTCCTCAGAGACTACTCTCACAGCACAAGATGTAAGGCAGCATCCTGGCACCCCCAGGCTGGGCTCTGTTTTCCTAGCTCGTGTTCCCAACTCAAGGCACTGGACTTCACGCTGAGATGGTCAAGGCACAAACCTCATGAGGGGCCAGCAGCAGATCAGAAGGGACTTTTGTCTGCTGCAGTAAGCTGGTATAGCTCAGCATACCCTAGGTATGCTTAAGAGGGACCCCTAAGGACGGAGGCACAGATACAGGCCATTACCTCGGACTGTCTTCCACAAAGAAAAGCACTGAGTCAACAGACCGACGCTCAACTGTCTGCTGGAAGTTCTTCAGCACAGGGCAGCTTGGCAAATTGTGCACCTGAAAGGAGAAGATGCAGCATTAGCAACAGGGTGTGCTCCTTTCTGGTGGACCCAGCCTGAAAACAGGTGGATGACTGCCCGCAGGAACCAGCCGCTCGTGCCACAGCATTTGCATTCTAGGACTGTCCTACGGCACTCCTGCGAGGAGTTCTGGGGGGGTTTAAACACATAGACTTGCTCTGTGTAGCAAAAGGATGGGTGCTTGTTCTAGAGGATGTGTTTGTGAAGGAGTGTAATGTCTCAAGTTGTTCAACCGACAGCCAGACCAATTAACCATCAGCTCCAGCAACAGAGCGCTGCTAAGGGGTAGTAAACATGCCCAGCTCCCTTCCATCCAGCCTGTGGGTAGTATGCTGACACCAGGATTCAGGTGACTCTGTAAGGTCCTGACTGCCAGAAAAGGGAAAGCACTTAGTAATGGGGTAAGCAAGGACCAGCTGCCCTCTGAGCTGTACTTCATTACACTTCAAAGAGACACTGGATTTCAAGGTGGGAACATAAATACTGGAGCCAAGTCTTTATCCATCCTTCAACAAGGCTGACTGTGCATCTTGCCTATTGAAAAGGCTGTGCTATTTCTACACACATTCTGGGCTGCACAGAAAGGTCTCAGTGGGTGTTGGTGCCCTGGGGTTTCCTGGGATGTTTCTTTCTGTGGCAGCGCAACAGAACCGCTCGGCTCACCTGCTCAGCAAGAATGTTATCAAGGAGGAGAAAAAAATCCACAGGCTTCTCACCATCAATACCCATCTTCTCCTTAATTGTTTTCAAGTCATCAGAGATACCTGGCTGTTGCAGAGCACTCTTGAATTTATGCCTGTCAGGGAATTAAGAAAACAGAACAAACAAAAAAACTTTTCACACATCAAGCTTTCTATCTTCTGGGGGTTTTTTTGTGAGCTGAGCCAAGCCCAGCCCAGCAGAGTGGTCTCACATCAGTGAGGGGTAGTGGAGAAGCACCACAGGGACACTGAGGGATTCCTGATGTTGGGAGATACATTGCAGGGCAGACAGATGCTGTGTCTAGATGTCAAGGACCAGAGCTTGTTCTCTGCTCTCACAGAGATGGGGAAAAACACATGAAGACTGAATGTGAACCCTTGGAAGTGGTTCCCATACGGAATGTCTGTGTATGAATTAACATACCTGGTCGTGCCGGAACCGCACAAGTCTGTGTCTTTGGGGAGCGGCCTTTGAACCCACAGTGGTGAGGTGTGGGAAAAGGGAAACTCCCAGACACTCACTGGTGGCTTCAGTCTACTTCTGGCTGTGTTAGAAGCCATTTGCTTCTATACACTGTTCTGAGTTTTATTTTAAAGAGTTTATTTATGAGCATATCCACACTGGCCATGTACTTCAAGCAAACTATGTTGCATAGGTTTTGTTTTCTCTGACCCTCATCTGTTGGAGAGGAGGTGGGAGAAGTTCAAGTTTGCTTTTTATTTTTTTTAGGAACAGCTCTGCCATTTGATTTCAATCAGAAACTACAGGCAGCCCACAAGCTGAGGCAATGCTTCTTACCGTGTCTTAAAAAAACCCACCTTTAAGTGGACACAAAACACGCTCAGTTGGTGGGCTGCAAGGGATGGAGCACGAGAGCTTGTAGGTTTACTCCTTTTTTTGGACAGCTAATATTAACAGAGGAGGCTGAACTATGGGCTGTCACCTCACCACTGTCCAGAGCAACCCTTTGCCTGCAGAATCAAGCATTGTTACAAGTGCATCCTGACAACTCTTGAATTTTGGACAAAAATATGCTAATGTGCAACCCAACTAGACTGTAACACCTTTGCCCCTCTTGTTCAGCTTCCACCCTCTACCCAATCTGGCACAGGCATCTGGAGTACCTGACTCTGCAAACACGAGTGTTCTTTCTCTGTAGGATGCTCCTTATTTTGCTTCATTAGTCTTTGTTAAATGTGTCGAGGCCGAGTAGATTTCAGTTTCCTCACAGTACAGATGTGACAGGGATGTTGTAATAACCCCCAAACCAGAAACTGAATAGGAAAAGGACGCCCAACATGTTCACACTTGAAAGGCTTGTTAAGGGATGTAGATGACATTAATTCTGCCCTGCAGCAACGCTGCAGAATAGCTGTACATCAGATCCTAATGAGTATTTGCTAGATGCAGACTAAATTAAATTGCTCTTTCAAAAAAAGTAGGGATTTTCTTTTCCTGGTGCCACTTGGTAAATGACTCAGCTCACCAAGTATTTTATAGATCTAGGTAACCATTCGCACAGAAAGAACAGTAAGTGGCAGGGGCAGAAATTGGGAAATGGGAAGAAAACGTGCTGGTTTAAATTACTGCTGCTGAAATGAAACAGCAGTGAAACCATACAGGGAGGTATGGCTGGCAATTACCTGCTCAAGCATTTCAGGCGCTGGCAGTTGTGGTAATTGGGGTAGAGGATTTCAGAGCTCGCTTCGTCAGTGACGATGACAACAGCTCCTGCGGAACGGGAAGGAAGCTTCTGTGATCACTAGTGCATCTGGGAGGCTTTAGCCTGCTTTAATCACTCCCACAGCCTTTGTGCTCAAGTCCGCGTTCGCCAACTAGCAATTCCCCCTGAGCCATCACCTGCAACACAAGCCCCTCTCTGCTTGCCTCTGTGCACACAGCATTTAATTCCCCAGGGATGCCTGCTGTGGACCTTGTGCAGCTTTTGGTTGCGTGTTCATTTTTTCCTAGTGTTTGTCTGTGACAAAAATCAATTTCTATGTCATGAGGCGTGAGGAGCCCCGGCAAGTCGCTACTGCTATTTGTCGCTGGCACCGAGTACAGAGGGAGCAGAAGCAAGAGCTGCAAGCCCAGAGCGTGTTTCTAGGAGGTGCAAGTGGCTGACTGCTGTAGGATACAGCTGGCAGCTCCTTCAGGTACCAAACTCATAAGGGGTCTCATGGCTGAGGTACGCGGGCTTCTCTGAGACGCTGTTCTCAGAGGCGCATCTCGCCAGCGCTGGGTGCGGAACTTTCTGCCCTCTCGATTCTGCAGTGGGTCAATGCTAACCTCCTTGGCAGGTCTGACACTGCAGCATTCATGGCAACAGATCCAAGCTGAGCAGCACCAGAACGCTACACAAAGAGAGGGTGACGAGTTGGTAAAGAACACGCAGAACCAGGAGGGTATAGGGAAGAGGGCCTGGGAGTGAAGGACTGGGGAAGAAGTAACAACCAAGAGCCAGAGAGAGTTGAAAGGCATGAGGTATTTCATCTAGGGAAGACTAAGGAAGGAAAGGTGTTGGTCAGAAGTCTCCCCAACCTTCTTTCTGCTGTTGGTACAGCCCAGCTAGCAGGCACCGTGTGGACTCCAGGTTCCGGAAAATATTAGTGGAACGGATACTGAAAGAGAGAAGGGAGTTCATGAGGCAGCGCTTTCTCCTTCACACAGACCCAGCTGCAGCTGGGGAGGACCTGCTGGAACTGAGGGTTCTGTTCTCGCTGGGGCTTTGGAAACCTGTGGTGGGATTAATTACTATAGCTATCTTAAAAAAAAGAAAGAGAGACCTGTATCAGAACTGCCCTTTAACCTTCCTTCAGAGACGTGGTGATAACGAGTTGGTACTTCTCTGGTGTGATATATTTTTATCTCATTCTAAACCAGCCCTTCCCAGGATTACTGATGTGAGCTGCAGGAGCACGCTCTGTGTCTTTAGCTATGTAACCTACAGTGAATTTAACTGTGCTCCTGAAATACCTGTTTCTCTTCACTCACTGTAAAGACACATAACACCCCTGTCACTGGCTAACTGTAGGGCGAGATGAGTCTGTCCCTGGTGTCCCCCTCGGGCTGACTGAGACACTGAATGCTCTGTGACATGAGTGACATGTAATACTGGGTTAAGGCTAAGCAAAGCTGAAGGTGTAAGGGCCAGCTGGGCTGTTACATGGCAGACACCTATGTGCTGGTCAGAAAGTTTCCCTAGCACTGGGCTACTCCTTAGGAGGGAGAAAGCAAAGGAAGGTCGGAAAGCGAAAGGAAGGACTCACAAGACCTCAGCAGGCTTAAATGTTGGTGAGAGAAAGTTTGCTTCTTCCACATAGCTTCTCCTCAGCCTTTCCCCCAGGGCGTACATCTGCTCCATCCCTACCGTTGTCAGCTGTCCTGCAATGGCACCGCCCTACGTGCGAAGAAAAGGGAGGGTCTCCAGGGGAACGTGGAAATAAAGGAGTTGACAGAGGGAACGTGAAACCAGCGTGCAAGGCAGCCTCACCTTGAAGGTGGTCTTCTGGTACTGCTTCTCGTAGGGTGAGGGAGGTCGCGGCCCTCCCTTTAGGTCCGTCACCACGTAATCGAGCTTAGTCCGGGCAGGTACATCCAAAAGGGCGGGATGCCATTCCACCTGCTTAAAAGCGAACAACCCGCGCCTGAGTGGAAGGCCAGCCCTTCCAGGAGGGGTGCTCGCTGGGTGGGTGGTCACGGTGCGCGGCCGTGACAGTGACACGGCGCGGGCCCGCACAACCGCACACGGCGGCGCCGCGTCTCCGAGTCGCGGGTCCGGCGTAGGTCGCGCACAGGCGGAAGGGAGCCGCGGGAAATCGCTACCGCTGCCCTTTCCCGCGCACCGAAAGGCTGCCCTAGCCAAGCCGCCCTAAGCCAGGTCTGCCAGCTCGCTGCCGAGCGCCTGCTGGAACACGCTGCGGGGCCGGGCCGGGCGTTGCGGAGCCGCGTCCCTGGGAGCAGCGGGAACTCGGGTCCTCGCCGCTGCCAGCGACAGCAGCCCCCGGGCTGCCCGGCCCTGGGGGCTCCCCGCAGCCCCGGCGGACCTTGTTCCCTCTGCCGCCGCCTGTCCCGCTAACAGGCACCGCGCTACCCCCGTCCCGTTCCCCCCAGATTTACTCTCGGTAGCGCCTCGGGAAGGGGAAGAGCCCGATCAGCTGGCGGACGCCAGGCAGCAGCTCAGCAGCGGGCACCCCGGGACCGGGGAGGGGGGAAGGTGTGTGGGGGGCAGCCCTGTCCGCACGGGCAGCCCCGGCCGCCCAGCCCCGCGCCCGTCCCGAACTCACCGGCTGTGCCCCCGGGAGGGGTCGCAGCGGGGTGCGCGCCCCGTGCCGGAAGACCACCTGCACCAGCTTCAACTCCAGGTCCCGCCGCTCCCCGCCGTCACCGTCGTCGCGGGCGGCGGCCGCCGCTGCTCGCCGCCGCTGCGCCCACAGGGCCAGGCCGCCCAGGACGCCCAAGCGGGTACCCCAGCCCATGGTGGCGGCGGCGATGGCACAGCCGGCACCCGGCAGCACCGCCGCGGTGACCGATGGGAAGCGGAGTCCCCACTCGAGCGCCGATTAGGAGCGGGGCGCGGGCGGCGGACTACAGCTCCCAGAGGGCACCGCGCCGGAGGGGCGGGCTTGCCGGGGAAGCCGCCGCGCGCAGGCGCAGAGGGCTGGGCGTGGCCCGGGGGCGTTCCTGCCCCGCCCCGGGCGGGGCAGGTGGCGCCGCGCCCCCACCCCGGGGCCGCCGGGTCTCGTTGCCGCCTTCTCAGCGGGGGCAGCGCGGCGGCTGCCCCGCGGCCTCCTCCTGCCCGCTGCTGGTTTCAATCTCCTGCCTTTCTCGGTGTTGCTGCCCCGCGGGAAGGGGACGGAGGGGCTCCGCTTGCGGGCGGGCTCCCCGGGTGCGGGTGTTGTGGCTTCCCGGGGCGCAGGAGTCCTTCTGGCGCCGCGTTTCCTTCCATCGTCTCCCTCCGGGGGCGCGTTGGGCGCCGCGTTGAGGTGGAAGGACCCGGCGCTTCTCCGCGCGTTGGGTTGAGTAGGGAGGGGAGAGGCGGAGGGGCCCCCGCGCCCTCCTGCCGGCTGCCCTTGGGTAGCGGGGAAACCCCGGGTCCCATTCGCCCTGTGTGAGCAGCAGGGACGTTTCCTTCCCGTTCTAATGGCAGTGACCTTCCTGGGAGAGAACTGCCTCTTTTTGTCCCTCGTAGCCCTTTTGCCGTCTCTCTCGGCTTGCTTTGGTGCTTCGTTACTGACACTTGCAGTGCTGGCGTGATAAAACACGCTTTGGGTGCAGGCAGTGAGGGAGGGGAGCCACCCATGCACCCCTCTAGCAATAGGGAAACTCTGTAGCAACCAACCACCTTTCATTTGGTACCCGGCAAGGAAATCCATCTGGTGCGGGCAGTGCCATGAGCTGTGCAAGGAGCTTAAACCCACAGCCCTAAAACGTTACCTGGGGAAGCTGCCTGGCTAGTGTTTGCGTACCTTATTCAGCCAGCAGAAGCCGATCGAGCAGGTGGAAGGATCAATCAGTCTATTTTAGTTTTTTCTAAGGAATAAAGATGGTCTTTCAAAGGCTGAGTGGTGGTAGGGAAGCTGTGCCAGAGCCACTGTGAAGCCAGTGTCTGGAGGTGATGCTGCATGCCTTGTTTCTTCGAGTTGTTGCATCTCCCTTCCTGGCAGTGGTGTGGAGGACCAGTCAATCTTTACCAAGTGACTCTTAAGTGTTGCTTTAAAGTCTGTTGAGCATAGCAGCTGGTAACTTTGATATACCTGAAAGCTAGAGAGCTGTGCGTTTTGAAAGCTGTTCTTGGACATGATAAAGCATTTTGCAGGTTCCTGGGTCTTTGGTCCCTGTGAACCTTCTTGTTGAAGGTTTGGTGGTGAAATCACTGTTGCATAAGTAGTGTTTTTATTGGTCAATAAGCAGTTTGCTCGTTCCTTAGATGACATCCACCTGACTTAGTTACTGATTCCTGTGTTCCCCCTTTGCCTGCCATCCTGCCTCCTTACATATGCTGTAGGCCCTGGTATTAATTTTCTTGTAGACTTGGGTCTCTACCCAGGACCTCTTTTATCCTCTTCCTTTCTCCACAGTTAATGCTGATGGCTCTTGGTGCCCTCCTTTCCCTGTTTACCCTCTCCTCTGTCCCGCCCCTGTTTCTCTTTATTCTTTCAGGGTGCTAATGTTTTAAAACTCTCCAGGGAGATTGGGGAAAGTTTTACAGAAATTTGGCACGTTGTTGGAAGCTATCAGTTATCTTACTGTCTGCAAAGATCTGTTCTTAAATTGCTGACTAGGATGCACCTCTCACTCTTTCTGACTTTTCCTGTTTGGAAGCGGGTACTGTCTGTTTGGAGCTGGAACATTCCCTGAAACTCTGGTACTGGTGGGAAGTGGTCTTTCAGAATGCACTTCTGGGAAGTGTCTTGCCTCTGTTTCCAAGATTTCAAAGTTCTGCTTGGTCTGAAGTTTTCCTGCCTGGACTCTGAGCTTCCTGGTATCAGAATGCTCCCTGCTGCTTCTCCTTTGGCCTGTTGCCGGTGGCACGCCCTGGGAGACAGAGGGTGAATGGTCAGAAAGCCACACCTGACGCTTAACCCTAGGGCTGGCAGCATGGCTGCTGGACTGGCACCAGCAGCCCTCTGTGCCTCCTTCTCCTGGCCCCATTGGAGTCAAAAGCAGTGTGTGCGCTGTGCTGCCTGGGGTCAGCTGGGACAGGGAGGAAGAGGAGGGACAGTATCCCTGTCCCCTGTGTACCTTCCTATCCTATCTACCTCTCCCTGGCTCCCAGCTGTCCTGCTTTCTATTTTTACCACTGCAGGCAATTAAAGAAATCCTGGGAAGAGAGACGAGGTTGTTTCCCATGAGGTCGCCCTGAAAAAAAGAGGAGCCCTGTGCAGATACATGTGGCCTGAGTGCTGGGCTGGTGTCAGGCTGGGAGATGGAGCTCAGCACAGGCTGGATGAGCGTGCACGTAAAGCTCCTCTTGGTGGACCGGGGATCTCTTGCTCCTGGGGGGCCCACAGGAAGCTCACCTGAGTGACTTTAAAGGCGAGCATCCCCAAACTGTTCTGGAGTACAAATACCCTGTAACAGATTGAAATCGGTGGCAGAGACAACTGAGTAATATGCTTCACGTTGGGAGAGAGACTTGGGCATGGAAACCAAGTCCCTTGAGTGTCCATTCTGAGGATGCTTTTATCAGCCTCTTAGGAGCAGTACCCAGTGTTGGTTCAGGTAGAGCCCATGGCACCTCTGGTTGGAGGGGCAGTGGCAGGGGGCACTGGAGGGCTCGCTGGGGAGCAGTGCGATGGTGAAGGAGCAACAAGAGACAGAGGATGGGGACCTGCACAAAGGCCAGGGAGGAGATGCTGCAGGTGGTGAGACATTTGCACAGCCACCAGGACGTGTGGGTTGGGGGTGGGGTAGTTTGGTGATCTCCTCACGTCTCTCAAAGCAGTGCTGTTCCAAAAGGGTTTTTTTGAGCTGAGCATGTGAAACAGAGAGGCACGACCAGAGCAGAGAGAGAAAGAAAAAATATTTCAGAAGCCAAGAAAATAACAAATGGAGAAATCAAGCCTGAGTCTGGTGTTGTGGGAGGGTGAGAGGAGCAAGAACGCTGAGGGGGGAGGCAAGAGGAAAATGTTATTAAGGAGGGAGAAGTGATGTGATGTAAATGAGCACAGAGGTGGAGCGAGCAAAGAGGCTTGCAGTGAATTTATTCTCATTTCCATTCAAATGTTACCCTGGAAGAAAACCCCGGTTCCTGTGAAGTTGTGAAGACTGGGACTGCAGGGTCCCTCCCGGGGGGACTCGGCTGCTGCCAAGCAGCATTACTGTCGAGATGTATTTTGGAATATACCACGCCACAGCAGGTGCCTGCAATTAGAGGAGAGCTCTCCAAAATAGCAGGCGGCTGTCAATTTTTTTTAGCAAATGGTGTTGCCCTTTTTTTTTTTTTCCTTTCCCCCCCTTTGTCCAACTGTGTAAAAATTTATTCTGAGATGCGTCATCTTTACAGAAGCATTTTCAAAGGGCCTGTTATTTTTGCCCTTCTGTCGTTTTTTGTGACCAGACAAGGAGCAGGAGGCTATTCCAGAGGCCGCTGTGGGTGAGCTTTGTTTCACTGGGGGAGGTTAATGAGCTCTAACGAGCGAGCGGGTTTCAGGAAACCTCCCTTTCTGAAAGAGTGCAGATTTCCCCCTGAACTGGAATTTAACCAAATTGCAATGATCACCCTCTTGGCTATCGATTGCCTTTTTATAGGGCTTCACAAATGTGTTGCCCACCCCTCAGAAGGGTCCTATATGACACGTTTGCATTGACATCCCTATTTTCTTGAAGAGGAAACTGAGTCATAGCAAGTGCCATAGCTCAGTCAAGCCATGCAGCTGCCCAGCCAGGCTGGGGCATTGATAAGGTACGAGACCAGCTATTTTGATGAGGTTTTTGTTCCATGAAATGGATTGAAGTTAGACAGTGTTTTAAAAAATCCCCAGCAAAGAAACAATTTTGCATTATGGGTTCTGGTGTTCTGTTGTTTCTTAAATTGGGTAAATGCCTTCTCCCTGAGTGAAGGGCTGTGGCTGTTGTGGTGTAAACTGGGGGTTTACCGCAGGACATCTGCACAGCAGAGATGCAAAGAGAATTTGGACACCCTTTGGGTAGGTGTGGTTTTTTCCCCCCTGAGTGGTAGGGGTCAGAAAGTAGACTGCCATTGCCCTGGTGTCTTTTTGTTTCCTTCCAAAGTGCTTTTTGCTCAGTAAGGCGAGTGGGCTGGAAAGGTTCTCCTGCAGCTCTATGCAATGTGGGCTGCAGCTATACTGGGACCCAGGCAGTGATGCTGGTGGATGGTGGCAGAAGCGGACTGGTGTGACTGCCCAAAGCGAGCCTTGAGCCACTCATGCCAACTGTGACATCTCCCTGTCCCAGTCTTGTGGGGTGTGTTCCTGTTGTGGGGAAGTTCTGTGAATGTCCTGGTTCTGGCCAACCTCCCCAGGCAGCTGTTACAGGTGAGTTGAGTTAGCCTGGGCTGTTCTCCACACCACCTGGCATCACTCCCCCATAAAAGGGGCTGGTCGGGCAGGGGTGCACCTGGGTGCCCCGGGGGCAGTGTGGCTGGGGTGTTGGCTTGGTCCTTACATGGTGCAGCACTCTGTAATCATCAAGTTGGTAAGGTACTCTGTGGTATCACTGGGTGTGAGTGTAATTGGCTGTTTTTGTTCTACTTTCACGGTGCTTTTGTCAGTAACTGTCCTTATCCCAACCCAGGAGGCTCTGTCTGTTTCTCCTCTGGGAGTGAGTGAGCCGCTGCCTGGTGCAGCCTGGAGCACATGGAATGTGTCTTACTGGGTAGGTACTTTGCTCACCAGAGCCCCTTCTGGGCGGAGTATCTGCTACTCTGCTCTGGCACAAAGTATTTTCCTGCCCTCTCGCATACCTCCTTGACCCCAAAGTGTTCCTGTGACTGGCCCTCTGTGCACGCAGCTCAAGTGCTGCTTCCTGCTCTGGTCTCTTGAAGTGACTGCGGCTACTGACAGTCTGCAGTGCTGTAACCGGCAGGTCTCTGCTCTGGTACCAACGTGAGAACACAGGCAGTGTCCGTGGTCAGAGTCACGGGCTGCCTTATCCCCCAGCCAAAAGAAGCATCACCATTAACTGTAGTTCTGGTGATGATGTCCCTCTGTCCCGCGAGGACTGGCACCCGCAGCAGCTGTTGTAAGCTCGCCAGCCTGGGCAGGTGAGCTGTATCGTGCCTGCAAAGAGCAGAAATGTATTTATAGATCCTTCAGGCGTGCTGCATTGCTTCCTGCAGAGCTGCCCTGCTCTTGTCTGCTCCCCTCTGTCGTCGTGGCCCTTGCAGCCAGACATTTTGTTGAGCAAGGCACCTGGGTAGGTGGAAGAAGTGTTTCCACTCCTGATTTCTGTGATCCTTTGGGGTGGAATCAGCAAAAAAATAAACTCCTAAATGCTACCATGGATTAGTAGCCACAGTACTAATCCATTCCCACAAGGGACCATTCATGGTGTAGTGTACAGATTCATGCCTCACACCTCTTTTTCTGCATGCTTTCATGTCAGCTCTTCCCTGTCTGCGCTTTGGTCAGGGGTGAAACGGTGTGTGTAGGTACCTGCAGGTCATTGTGTTATTTCTGAGTTCTTGCAGGTTATGTGGGGGACAGTCCTGGAAGCCAGAGTCGTGGTGTGTAGGGTTGGTATCATGAGGACATTTTCAGAGACTTCCTCTGTGGATTTTAGAAGCAGGGTGTCATGCAGTCAGTTGTTTTGTGTCCCTTTTGCCTGTGACCACACAATTTTTCTCCTCTCTCTTCCTTTTAAATTACAGGCTTGGGCGTTTGGTTGTTGTCGGTGTGGCGTCAGGAGAGCTGGAAGCCGGCTGCGTGCTGGGCGACGTACCGACTGTGCGAAGGTTCATCCCCTGCCCTGTAACCTAGAGCAGAAGATGCGCTCCCTGCCTTCTGTCTTTCTTTTGTTCAGACTTTGTCATCCTAAACTGGATAATGCCTACAGCCATCTGCTGCATGTGGTAGTCTGCAGCATCATGCCGACTCAATTACGTGCCTCTCTGGGGTAACAGCAGGCCAGTTTTCTCTTCAACTTTGAAAGCATTTTTTCCCATGCAAATGAAGGCTGGGATGAGTAGGAGCCTCTGGATGAGCTGCTCCCAGCCACATCAGCAGGGTCTCTCTGTGTTGGTGTGGTGGAGCTGTGTGGGTGCGGTGGGAGAGCGGCCAGTCTTTCACCGCAGCTGAGGTGCTGCATCCTGGGAGCTCAGCATTCTGACACAGTGGCAGATGTGCTCCCCCGTGGCAGCATCTGACCATGTGGAACTTTTAACCTGTACCACCTGGCTCTGGTCTCTTGAAGTGACTACGGCTACTGACAGTCTCTGGTGCTGTAAGCGACAGGTCTCCGCTCTTGTAGCGACGTAAGAACACAGGCAGAGTCTGGTCAGAGTCACGGGCTGCCTCACCCCATGGCCATTTGCTTTTAGTGAACGTGTGTTACACCAAGTGGCTTGGGAGGGTGTAAAATTGAAGGAGGAGGTACAGGTGTGAATGACTCCGGCTTTTCTCTCAGTGCCCAGGGGAGAAGGGCTGCAAAGAGATCACAATGAGCTGGGGTCTTAGCAGAGGTGTTCCACTAAGTTTTCCTACTCATACAGAAGTGACCAAGCAGGAGGATATCCCTGGTGAGGCCGTGCCACGAGTACTGTGTGCAGTTTTGGGTGCCACAGTATAGGAAGGACATTGAGGTGCTGGGGAGAGTGCAGAGAAGGGCACCTAGGCTAGTTAGGGGTCTGGAGAACAGGTCTTATGAGGAGAGGCTCAGGGAGCTGAGGCTGTTCAGCCTGGAGGAGAGGAGGCTGAGGGGAGATCTCATCGCTCTCTACAGCTACCTGAAAGGAGGAGGTAGTGAGGCGAGAGTTGGCCTCTTCTCCCTAACAATTAGTGACAGGACAAGAGGGAGTGGGTTCAAGTTGTGCCAAGGGAGGTTCAGATTGGATGAGAGGAAATATTTCTTCACCAAAAGAGCAGTGAGGCATTGGAACAGGCTGCCTGGAGAGGGGGTGGAATCACTGTCCCTGGAGCCGTTCAAAACTGGGTAGATGTGGCATTTTGGGAGATGGTTTAGATGTTATGGTGGTGTAGCATGACAATTGGACTTGATGATCTTGAAGGTCTTTTCCAACCATGACAAGTCTATAATTTGTGTGGGGGGTATAATCTGTGGTCTCAACCTTGTTCCTAGTATGGGCAGGGGAGATGTAACTGGGACCTGGGGTAAAATGTTATCCTTTTATTTTGCTGCAAGGTTAGGATAAATTTTGAGACTCTGAGGTTGCTTCCAGTTTTCTTCTTTTTGCATTCCCTGTGAGTGGTGGAGCTGCTGGGTTTCAACATGCAGTCATCTGGGCTGACCATAGTGCCCCGGTCCTTCTTCCCCTTCAGCATACCCTCCTCTTCGTTATGTGAGGGTAGGGGTCAGATGAAGTGGTGGGGAGCTGGAAGAGAGGACATAAACCTCATCCTGGGGACCTGTGCTATTTACATTCAAGACATTTCTGGCCCCACCAGCTGTTCCATGTGTGTTATTTTCAGAAGGGCAGTAATCCGCGGGAGGTCAGGAGGGTGGAATTGCGTGAATACATCGGGTGAAGGAGATCAAAACGCTTGGAAGTCCTCAGGCCTTGTCATGACAGAGAGTCAGGATCCCAGATGACTATGGCTTGCAGACTGGGACAACTCAAGGAGAGCTCTGAATGTGCAGGAAAAAGGCTGCTTAGCTGGATGTTTATTGGCTGTTTTTTCAAGAGTCATCTGTGTTTACACTGCTGGCAGGACCACCTGTTCTTTTTTGAACAATAATGTATATAAATGTGTGTGTGGTTATTGCTGCATTTCTGCATTTATTTTTAGCCCTTTCTAAAAACCCCCCGACAGGTTTGAAAGATGCTGTGGATTGAGAGTGGTGCCTGGCGGCATTGCTCACATTGACGGTTGTCAGAATTTCCATGATAAATCTCTGCTTTGAAAGGCTTATAACTCATCCTTCTATTCTTGGTCCTGCAGCTCTCATATTTTGGGAAGAAAAAAAAACAACCCCAAAACCCAACAAACCCCAACCAAAAGACCCCAACCCTTTTAAAAAAACCACGGTGTTTTTTTCCTCACAGGTTTGTGAGGATCGGTTTTGTTGGCCTAAACCAGAGCTTTTTCAAAGCAGATGGTGAGTTGTGTGGCTTTATTTTTCAGTGCCTAATTACAGCCATGAGTCAGGTCTCTTCGATAGGTTTTGTACGGTCAAACAGGAAAAGAGTTTTGCACATCAGGCTGACACGGGCACCGGATGGTGTAAATCCGTAGGGAGCCACCACCAGCTCTGAGAAGGCACAAAACCAGCTGAATTATGGCAGAGGCCGGGCAGTCTCCAGATCTGGTGTGATACCAGCAGTGGGATTCTAGGGCTCCTCCTATCACGAAGTAGCAGAGCGATGAGACGTACCCTGTGTGCTTGTTGGGTTGGGTTTTTTTACATTTGCAAAGGGCACGTGTGTTGTGTTATGTGCCGTCAGCAGGAGAAACCCAGTGCAAATCAGCAGCTGATAGTTTTAATGAAGAAATACATGTTATCCCGTATTAACTTTATGCTTACAGAAAGGGTTGATGAGGTACGTAGGGATATGGTTTAGCCTAGGATGGGAACGGTTGGACTTTGATGATCTTACAGGTCTTTTCCAGCCTTGTGATTCTGGTTCGTGCGTCCATAGTGACTTCCACCCATGCAGTGCAAACCAGCTTGTGGCCATTGATCTGTCCCGTTCCCCAGCCAAGTCACACGTGCATCGCTGTGATGTGTAGTGCGCACCCAGGAGAGATGGTGTGTAGTGGGGAGACTTGATGGCGTCGCCCAGCGGTGCCATGAACCCCTTGGCCAAACAGCGCCCAGCACACCAGCACCTGCGTGCAGCAGTGGGCAAGCAAACACCCCACAGCAGCGGAGTCGCAGAAGGAGGGAGCTGCCTCTCTCCTGAGAACCTTCTGGGCTCCTGAGAGCTGTCCAAGCGTTAGCCACAAACAGGGCGTGTGCATGCGGGGCGGTGGCCCTAATTCAGATCGCGAAGGTAATGTGGCAGGGGGGTCCTGCCTGTGGCAGGGGGGCTGGAGCTCTATGATCCTTGGGGTCCCTTCCAACCCAGACCATTCTATGACTTGAAACTGGGTCCTGACACTGGGCAAGGATTGTGGAGGGAGCACAGGGAGCGGAATCAGTCGGTGTGATTTCGCATGCGGCGTTCAGCAGACCATTCAAACGCAGATTATCTTCTGGCAGATGGTAATAGCACTTATTCCCCGCCTCACCAGGAAGGCTGTGATGTAGCAAAATGCATGCAGAAGGCTTTGTATATGCAAGAGCTCAGCTGTTCTTCAAACTGTATCAGTAGCTGTTTGAATGACAGAGATGACCTTTCCTTCAGGTCTTGCCTGACAGCTCTGGGCCCTCTTGGTTACAAAACCACTGCTATTATAAGATGGAAATAAGTAGTCCTGTGTTGCTTTTGTGCATGTTGCATGGGTATGCGCACAGCATTATATCTGTGTGTTCTTTAACTCTAGACACAGAGCTTAAACTTCTTTTGTCCTGATTTGTCTTCCTCTGCAACTGATTTTCCTTCTGGCGTGAAGGTGGTTTTGTTCTGGTCCCCGTGCCCATCTCTTGTCTGTGTCAGGGCATTGTGTTCCTACAAGACCTCAGCACCTCCTTCACAGGAGTGAAGGGATGCTATATTGATTTTCCAGATGGGAATTTCAGCAGAGGAAGGCTCATATGATTTTGTCAGGCATGGAAGTTGTTGAGTAGGAACCTGAGGGTGCTCTCCAGAGGGTCAGGCTGGTGCCTGAGCTGCTTGTCCAGAGTCAGTGTTATCTTTTGTCACTGTTCTGATCCCATCTGGCTGTCAGCTGTACCAAACCAATGCTCCGTGGGTATTTATGCTGCTGCCAGTTCTCATGTCTCAATTGGGAGTAATTTCATGCGGGTGACTGAGATTCCTTGAGAGGAAGAATTTCAAGTATCCCAGACAATGGTATGGTTAGCATCAGTTTTGTCCTAAGTCTGGGTTTCTTTAGTATTTATTTTAAGGATTGTTGACACACATGAGTTTTTTAGTAGGGCTTCAGTATCTGTGGTTTTGGTCATGAAAAAGGGTCAGAGGCAAAATGGTCTTGGCATTGGAGTTTAATATCCTTCTCCTGTAAGATAACAGAATAAATAGGAAGAGAAACATGATTTAAAGTCTTCAGTGACAGTGAGATTGTAAGAATGCAACAGCACAACGTTTTTCACGAGGCATTTAGCATTTCTGAAGAAAGGTTCCTGGTAAAACACTACTGCAAGTCAACAGTCAACACGTGAATTGCAGAAGGGGATGGGTCAAGTCTCCCTCAATAAAAAACTTGTATTACATGTTCTCTTACTCTCAATTACCCTAATTTGGAGCTAATGAATATTGCTAAATGGATTGAAACAAACAGCAGCGCTGTGGACAAAAAACCCCAATCATTATGAACTGTGGTGTATCGACTGCAGTGAGTTTTTCACAGATTTGTAGGTCTTATTGCTGGGGTGCTGGTTGTGAGTATCTGCTCAAAGTAGGAGAGGGGACCAAGCATTTCCGATGGGGTCAGTAGCTTCTATTAGCACCAGTGCATACCTCTTCAAACCCCATGGCGGTAATTAGATACTGCCTCATCCCTAGGCCGTGCTTTCCAATTGTTAATTAAAGTAATAATTGTCGTTACAAGAGTGCTTCTGCTAGAAGAGGCTGTCAGAAATGTAGTCCCCTTTGCAGGTACTTGCATATGGGGACTAAAACGCTTCTGAGCTTAGTTTTGGTGAGTGAGATGGAGGAAGCCGTCACCTCCCACTGCAGCCCAGCCTGTGGCTCAGAGATGCTGGGGGAGCATTGGAGCTGGCTTCACATGCGAGTGAGGTGCAGTCCAGGCCAGTGTTTCGTGTTTCTGGCTCTGAGGTGGTACAGATGTGTGACACTGTGGCGCAGTGCGTGCCTCTACGCGCGCCGCGGCCTTGCTGCTTGCTTAGAAATACACGCAGGGGTGGGGGCAGCCCTGACTTGACTTGTGGGGAGGAGCACTTTGCAAAGCTATAGGGTATTTGCACCCTAGGAAGTGAGATGTTAACCTTGCCCCCAGGTATGCAGAGGGAGAGGAAAAGGGGTTAAGGCATCTAAACCTGTGGGCTGGGGTACCTCGCTGTGCTGGGAGCAGTGATGTCCTGGTGTGGCCAGAGATGTCCATTGGGAACCAGTGAATGCTGTTCCAGGATCTCTTACGTTTAATGAATGTCTTTATTGTTGATTTAGATCTGAGCACTTTAACCAACTTTTCAGAAAGTCCCCAAATTTGGCATTTCCCTGGAAATGAGAGAGCCAAAAGGAATCTGGAGAAACTAGAAATATGGAGAGGGAAGTGTAATTGTATCCTAAGAAAATACAAGACTGAAAAGGTGTGTGTGTGGGAGGAATCCAAAGCCTAATTTCAGAGGGGTAGGAAAAAGGTGAAAAAAGAGTTCTTATGATCTGTTAAGGGAGAACTGAATTGAAAGAAAGCCCCCCCCTTTTTTTTTTTTTTCAGTGGAATGCCAGTTATGAACCAGGTGTGCTTTTGGGTGGGCAGCTCATGCTATGCGACACGAGGGCGATGGCAGTTTCTGCCCTGCATGTGTACCCAATCTGGGCTGAAGTGGGAGAAAAGCAAGGTGGGAACCAACCACAGCTTCACTGGACTACGTGATTTAGCAACAGCTAATTTTAGGCACTTGTTTCTGAAACATCTTGCCTGTAGCCTGGCACCCATCAAACTGGTTTTGTCAGGAGCACTTTTCAACCTCAAACTTTGTTCCCAGGCTGAAATGCTGGCATGGCATTTACTTAAAAAACAAACCCGAACAAATAGCAGCAAGTTTCTGACCTCAGGCTTGCCTCTCCCTGCTAATCTGATTCCTTTTAAGGGTAGGAGCTGGTGGCTAACGTGATTTCTAGTGAAACCCTGTGTGCAGCTGAGTGTGAGCGTGTTGGGCTTTGTGGGGGCTGGCGTTACCGACGTCACGTCGTAGCAGCCCCGTATCCAGTGTCTAGAAAAATACCTTGATGTGTCTTTTGCTTCCTTTATATCATCATGTATCTGACCATCGCTGACGTGCCTTTTTGAAGCTGGGTGCATCTCCAATGTGAACAGGGAAATTTAACTCTCTCATGGGGTCCCTAAGAGCTCAGTTTGACCTCTGGCTTGGCCGCATCCGTCCTGGCCCTTCCTGTGTAAATTAACCTTAGGATAAAGAGGAGTCCCTGCATATGAAATCAGGCTGGGTTTTGTGGCTTGTTGAGTAATCCCTGAAGTCTTTCCTGCTGCAATCCAGCCCTGAGAGATCACAGAATCGTAGGGGTTGGAAGGGACCTCAAGAGGTCACTGGGTCCAACCCCCCTGCCAAAGCAGGTTCCCTAGGTCGGCGTCCAGACAGGTCTTGAATATCTCCAGAGAAAGAGACTCCACAATCCCCCTGGGCAGCCTATCCCAGGGCTCTGTCACCCTCACTGTGAAAAAGTTCTTCTGCGTGTTGGTGCAGAACTACTGTGCTCCAGATTGAGGCCACTGTCCCTTGTCCTGTCCCCACAGCCCACTGAGAAGAGGCTGGCCATTTCCCCCTGTGTCCCACACTTGAGATATTTACAAACATTGATCAGATCCCCTCTCAGTCTTCTTTTCTCAAGGCTGAACAGCCCCAGCTCACTCAGCCTTTATGAGATGAGATATGTCCTCTCAAAAAAACCTCACAAAAACACCATGGTCTGCAGGGGATTGGTCTTGCTCCTACAAATGCTGCAGTTGGGTTGTTGCCTTGCGGGAGCTTCCCACAGGCCAGCCACATGGAGTTTGTAATAAAGAAAACAAAAGGGTGCCTAATCTGGTAATAAGAAAAAGCCATATCCAGGGAGGAAAGTGTCTTAATGCCCAAGTCCTACAGGCTTTGGTCCAAAAAGAATTTTAAAGGAATATGAAAATATCACGGTTCTTCTGAGGTTTGCTCAGCGGGAATACGTTTTGCTAGCCAACGTTGTAGAATTGCTTTTATTCATCCAGAGGCTTGTGGCTGTGTGGGTAGGCTACAAAGCCCTGTGTTGCAAGCTGCAGTAGAGGCTGGGGGATGTGTTTTATGCAGGCACCATAGTGCCTTCACGGTGCTTCTACTACTTTGGTTCTTGGGAAGTGCTGGGGCTTGGAGGGGATGACAAAACCCTCTATGTGGGAGCACGGAGCGGTGAAAAGCTTTCAGGTGGAGAAGCTGCTGTAGGGCTCAAACCTTCCCGTGGGACCTTTGTGAGCAGCCAGGAAATTGGGGTCTTCTGGACATCCTGCTGTGAGGTTCCTGCATGGACATCGAGGGTTCCCAGCCATGTCTATAGGGGTTACTGGGAGCGGGATAAAACCACATCTGAGTTGATCACCAGTATATCATGGTTCTCTCAGATGGTTTTTTTAGTACTGATCTAACACATAACTGTCTTAAAAAAACACATTCTGGTGTGTGTTATTGCACATATTCTCTGGTGGAGGAGCGTTGTTTGGCTTGTGATTGGCAGGATTGGTTATGCAACGTTGTTTTGTGCTTCCTGATGGCTGGAGGAACACGGGGCTGCCTCTGGGGTGGATATCGGCCCCTATGAATTTAAAATTTAGTTTCCATGACTGACAGTTGCTTTCTGAGAACTCTGTTGCCCGTCAAACTCAATTGCTCAAATGTCTGTGGGAAACCAGGGGTGGTATGTGAATGTGGTCTCAGCAAACTCATTTTAAAGAATGCAGACCGATGTTCTCTGGAGGCACAGTGAAGCGTTTCTGCATTATTTGGCTAGAGTGAGTGGCATAAACCTGTTTGCTCTTTCTGTCATCAAATTTTAATGACAATGTTATTTTTATTTATATATAGATATATAGTATTAAAATCCCCGTGGTCCCCAGACAGAAAGACCTTTAATCATCTAGACCATGTAAGCAATGAACACTTCAGGCAAAAGCAAAGCTATTAGATTTGCACTGCAGCCACAGTTTTTCCTCCTAAAAAGTTTACTTGAAGAAGCTGCCACTCTCCATTCTTGTTTTCAGTCTGCCTGTGCCTCTGCTGCAGTGGGTAACCTAATGACTGAGGTGCTGGGCTTCATTCACAGGTGGGTGCAAAGGCTGGCATCAGCCCTGCACAGCATCCCTCCCGTAATCCCTGCCGGGACGAGGCGACAAAGTTCTTCAGGGCAGTTAGAGGTCTTAGTGGGGAAAGAGAGAAGAGGCTGAGTTCTCACCTGACTCCGAAAGGTAGGAGTTGACTGGTCCCTCTCCAAATGTTTCTCACTGCAAACCAGTCTTCATCACAGCTGGAAGCTCCTTGTAGCTTGACCAGCTCTTTCAGCTCTGAGAGCTGAATGTGATGTGAAGGCAGTATGGAGCTCCACACTCTATATTGCACAGGTATTGCTTTCTCCTCCTTCCCCCTGCTCCCCTTTCCCCAATCTTTAACAACTTCCAGCTTAATATTATAGCTCTGGAGAGGGGCTGTCTGATTTTGTTGTTTGCTTGGGTTACCTGTCTATCTATTTATTTGAAAAGGCACCGCTGCCCTTTTCTGTTAACGTTTTTGCTACTGGGAAAATTCTGATTTTTGTGCACCTGGTGATCCATCATTCACCAGGTTGGGAGAAAAGCATCAGACTTCCCTGGGAGCTTTACTGAGCAGGGAAAGCCAGTGGTGGGATATGATTGAATTGGTGATGCAATATCCCTTCAGCTGCCTCTCAGCTTCATGCCGGTTCTTCAAGTCATTCTTCCTTGCTTGGTTGAGTAGAAAACTGGGTGTCAGTTACTCTTGGGCCCAGAAAGAGAGAGGTGGTGTACTGTCTGTACCTTGATTCTCCTTCTGAACCTGGGTTCCTTAAGACCCTGGGCATCCCTTTGGCCATGCTGCGATGTGGCCGAGAGCTTCCCAGGGGAACAGCAGTGGCAGAGGGGGCTCCCCTGGGGCCAGCAGTGCCCCTTGTGCCTGCCTGGGCCTTCCTGGGGGCACAGTGGGAGCAGTAGAGGCAGGAGAGCTGTGGCTCCATGGCTCCTGCTGATGCTGGTGGTCCTCAGTGCTTGCCACTGCTGTCCCTCAGGCTCTCTGCTATGCTATGCTATGCTGACTTTGTGAATTTCTGCTTTTTTTTTTCTGTATTTCAGCCCTTTGGAGTCCAGTCAAGCATGTTCCTGTGAACACACAGTGCTTTTATTATTTGTTTTTTGAATCTTCTTAATTCCTTGGCCTCAGTAATAATTCGTGGAAAAGTGATTGAGGGGAGATGGTGTGGCATCTTTTTACTCTTCCCCTCTTAAGGCTTCAATCTCTACCAGCTTTGAGCTTGCTTGAGCGTTGCCTCTCTCACGTATTCTGAAAGAGGAAGCAACTTGCCTGACCCATGGGCTCTAGATCAGCCATTACTTTAAGTACTTTTCTTGGTTTCTCCCTCATTTGCCTCTTGGCCCACTCAGCCATCCCACTGTGCTGTTTGGAGAGAGGAGAAGGAACTACATGCACGACCTTGTCTCAGTCCATTACTTTGTTAGTTTTGGCATTCTATGCATTTTTTTAAATATAGCTTTTCCTTTTATAGGATGAAGCATTTCTGGTTTAAGAGCTTGGGGAGACTCACGTTTCCCTGTTCTCCTATCTTAGGCTCAGCAGCTGGTCAGCACAGGGCTGTGGGTCCGAACTGGCTCCTTCAGGCACCAGTTAGAGGAGGCGATGCCAAAATGGTTTGAGGTCTGCTGACCAAGGAGACAACTGGGGGTGTTAAATGCTGTCCCCAGCTCCTGTTGGAGAGTTTGGTTTCGAGAGGCTGAGGACCCCAGCAGGTATGACTCTGGAGAAAAGAGGGACAGGAGCAGAATGAGAAGTTCTCATGTGTTTTCTTGCTTCCACCTCAGAGCATTGTCTATGTAATGCTGCCATTTAAAGATTGAGTGCCTACCCTAGGGCTGAATTTCATAAATAACCTTGATTTAGGTCTCAGCTGTAAGATTGTCCCTCCATCCATCTGGTACAAAGCAATAAATACATAATCTCTCTGAAATGATGGGCCAGCCTCTCTGCTTGCTGGCTGGAGTGTGTGTGCTCCTGTTGTGGTGTGACAGCCTGGCCACCTTGACAGCGGGTCCCAGGAATCACAAGTTTATGCTCCGTCAGCCAGCGCAAACACCTGTCCATCAAGTATTCCCCACTTCTTACACCTAGAAGACAGAACTGGGGAGGCATTAAGAAACGGGTGTCAGGGAGAGAGGATCTGCTTTGATGAGACTATTCTCTGGGCTGGGAGGCAGAGAGCTGGGATGGCTGTACTCCTGTGGGCTCAGAGAACAGCAAAACACCGCTTGTGAATGTGTGCATTGTAGGGGTCTGAAATGGCATAGGGGAGATCCTTATCCTCATTTTTCGGCTATGCCTTGCTTTCCAGCAGAAGGACAAATATTTCCAAGTGTCTGTAGCATGAAGGTTTTAAAGTTTAGGCTATGGCTTGTTACAAACCAATAATGGTTTATTGAACAAGGCCAGGGTTAGTGCTTGAGTGGTCCTACAAAACAGTGATGTTGCTCAGTAGCCAGGTATTTCAAGAGGGGGTGATCTGCTGTGAATATGCTTTAATAAGCTTACTCCTTGTGTATTTCTCCTGGTGAGATGGCACACTAAGGGACAGGCATGCTCTGGGCTGTGCCTGTGCCAGGTCTGCAGGGGTAATCCTGCCTCCTTGATGTGTTTTGTGGCTGTGGGTTCTCCCATGGCATTGCTGAATCACAGCAGAATAGGGTTTGGAAGACACCTCTGGAGATCATCTAGTCCAATTCCCCTGCCAGAGCAGGATCACCTAGAGCAGGCTGCTCAGGACAGCGTCCAGGTGGGTTTTGAATGTCTCCAGAGGTGGAGACTCCACAGCCTCTCTGGGCAGCCTGTGCCAGTGCTCTGTCACCCTCACAGCAAAGTTCCTCCTCATGCTTCGGTGGAACTTCCTATATTCAAGTTTGTGCCCATTGCCTCTTGTCCTGTCACTGGGCACCACTGAAAAAAGACTGACCCTGTCCTCCTGACACTCACCCCTCAGGTATTTAAAAGCATTGACAAGATTCTCCCCTCAGTCTTGTCTTCTCTAGGCTAAGGAGTCCCAAGTCCATCAGCCTCTCTTTGTAAGAGAGATGTTCTAGTCCCCTAGCATCTTCCTTTATGGGCTGAAAACCCCCAAACCAAGGGTCCTTTGATCTTAAGTGGTCCCTGCAGTCTTTAACACAGTTAAAGGGCCTTGTACTGGTATCCTCATCAAATTCCAGTTTAATTCTTTATGCCCCCTCTCAGGCTCCTTGCTGGGACCCAGTGTTTTATTGGTCTCCAGCTTCCCATCCTGCAGAGTCCCATGGGATGGGAGATTGTGTGGATAAAGGAAGGAAGGGCACTTCCTTTGGGTGGACAGGGGGATCCGAGGTCGGAAGGAGGGAGCCTGTGAAAGTTAGAAAGTGGGAGCAAGGGATGAAGTTCAGAGGACAGGCATCAGCCAGGGAAGAGAGGGTATTCCTTGGGCTGGACAACTACATCTTAAAGAGCACGGAGTACCCACAGGGACTCTCTGCAGAGATGCTTAGTAGTGAATTCTCAGTGTCTCTCAAGACCTTGCTTTTTAAAAAGCCTTCCAGGGCCCTGTTGCTGCACTGATGAGCCATCAGATGCTCAGGGGACAGGTTTTGCTGCCCTTTACCTGCCGAGTTGGCCTTGCATTGCAGGCAGTTGCTCCAGGTACATGTGTGCTAGAGGATGCAAGGAGGGAGTGTTTCTGTCAGAAGAGGATGGAGGTTCTGCTCACTGGCCAGCTCTTCCCAGTCTTCCTTGTTGTAATTCAGAGGCAGGCGGGGGAGCTGGAGGGGGTTTCTGAGAGCCCATCAGTCATTTCCCAGTGTTTATTATTTATCCCCCTGGCTGAGCCCTCCCCTCATCCCTGCCACTCTGGGCAATGGGAACTTTTGTGATCGCTGAGCGGCAGGGGCTGGCAGGCCGCCTGATCGGTGCAAGCGGCTCGTTCCCAGCCACGTGAGAGGAGAAACATCAACAAAGGAGAGATGGGGTTAGAACTTTATTAGGAGAAACCTAGGCATGTTTGACTAAAATCTCACATTAAGGAGAGCACACATGTATTTTCAGGATTAAAAAATACACATATATAAAAAAAAAACCCCAAACAACACCTTACAAACAAAAAAAATGTTTCCCTCCCCCCCACCCCTGTGTGTGTGAGTGAGTATGTATGTATATGTTTGGGGAACTGTACCAAAGCCAACTGTGTATCAGGAGCAAGGATTCACGGCCCCTTTCAGCAGTGCCTAAGAGAGGGAATGGCTCAGTCCCCTCCTAAGTTGGTCCCAGGCCATTCGCTCACACAGGCTGAAGTTGGGAAGCCGTGGCTTGTGCCTGAAAGGGCAGTGAGGGGTAAACAACAAGGAGCAGCATAGCTTTGTTTAGCAGTTCTCCTTAAAGGAGGGATGCCAGCTCTACAGTGAGAGAATATGTCTGGAGTTGGAGCTGCCTGCACATCCTGCCCACCAGACTTGCTGTGCAGTGTTGGGCCCAAAGGGCTGCTCTGAAAGGCTACGCTGGTGGAAAGAGCTGGTCCACTTGTGGTTTGTTATGCTGTATGTGCTAGGGATGGAGTGGAGGTGAAGATGACCTGATGGCAGGACAGGGACTTGCTGAGAGGGCAAATATCTCTGCTTGCACTGGCTGGCAGGCTTGGGAGAGCAGCCAAGGCCTGAATGATGTGCAGGACCTGGAGAGGACTCTTGCTCTTTGCAAAAGATGCTGAAGTGTTTTGTTAGGTTAGAGGGAGAAGACATAGGCTGTACCTCTTTTGCAGGTAAACAGAGGATTTTGGGTTCCCCCCCTCTGGTTGGCAGCTAAAAGCAGCTTCTCAGCAGCAATCATGTTGCTTGAAAGATGATTTTCAAAAGGGGAAAATTCACTTTGATTTCATGCAGTAATTCTTCCTTTTTTACTAGTAAGGTAGTTGTTCTCAGAGGAGAGCCTCTATTACTGTTTATGGGCGTCTTGCTCAGAATTGATGACAGAAGTATCTTGTGAAAATTCCCTAGTCTTCATCAACTGATCATCCCAGTGATATCCCTGGGCCCCAGGGCCAGTCTGCTGTGCTGGCTTAGGAATAAGGAAAGGATTCCTATGTTAGACATGAGGCACCATGTCCTTATCTATGTGGAAGAGCTATATACAGTGTCAAAAAATTCAAGTAGGATTTACTGTATAGGTAAACTTGTCTAAAATACCTGGGCTCAGGTAGAGAAAAGGGAGGGTCAGAAAGAGCGAGGACAAAGCACATAAGGTCTGTCGTTTGGAAAGTCTACTGGTGAGTTTCTGCTCCCTGCAGCTGAGAGAAGCTGCAGCTCAGAATAAAGGCCAGGCTGACATAGTAGTAAATATTGAGTAGACACCAAAGAAGATGCAAGGGGGTTGAGGTTCAGTCGGTCTGCTGAATGCAGTGTCGCAGTGGACACCCTCTGGGCAGCCTCAGGAGTCCGCTGGCCTGTGCTCTGCCGTGCTGAGGATGGCGAGTCTTCAATCCCTATGGGTCCCATGATGAAAATGTGGCTGAGACCTGCACCTCAAGGTCTGTGCCGCTTCTCAGCGTGTGTCTCCGGGTGGCTGCCCCTGCCGTAAGCTGTGAGGGGTGCAGTCTGCAGTGTCGCGCTGATGCTCACTGAAAAGATTAGTGGTGAGAGCCTGGGGTCCCCTCTGCAGAAGTTTTTACTGAGTGCTGAGACTGCTCCTCCCCCTCGTCCCTCCCAGAGGCAGGTCACACGGACAGATCATCTGACCTTGCCTTGCTGCTGGCACGGCTGGCCTTGCTGAGCCGGCGCTTCTCATTGAAGTAGTTCTCGGGGAAAGCGGGTGCCCCACACTCGTTGGCCACCTCCGGGCTCTCCACGTAGCTGGATTTAAGGAAGGGGCCTTCACCAGCAGCATCCTCCTGGCCGTGGACCCTCTCGGTGGCAAAGTTGGCGGTGTTCTGCTGGGAGGCCATCTTGTTGCTGAAGGGGCTGATGAACTTCCTGTCGGGGCTTGACAGGCACTGGTTGAAGTCTGGTGGGGGAGTGTACATCTGGGCCCTTTCTGCTTGCGGGGCGGACTCCAGTCTGGCGGGGGCTGCGCTGGGGCTGGCCTTGTAGGACCGGGAGCACCTCTCTTTGGCTTTCTTCCAGCCCAGGTGGTACAGCTCGGCCAGGCTGAGGAACAGGGAGAGCACCGCCACAGCCAGCATGAAGACGATGAACACGTTCTTCTCCGTGGGACGGGACACGTAGCAGTTGACAGGGTGGGGGCAAGGTGCCCGCTGGCAGATATACAGGGTCTCCAGGAAGATCCCGTACAGGATGTACTGTCCCACAATGAAGGCCACTTCCATGGCGGTGCGAATCAAAATGCTGTAGACGTAGGTGTTGAGGAGACTTCCCCTGAGTATGATTTTGCCTCCTGATTCATCCCAGCAAGACAGCTCAGCTTTCTCTGCCACGGGGCACTTCTGCTGGTAGTATGTGTCACCGTTGTTTTTCATCTCCTGGGCCTCTAATTCGGCCTCCTTCATCTTCCTCTTCTCCTCCATTCGCACGGTGTGCATCGCGTGGCCCATGTACACCAGAGATGGGGTGGAGACAAAGATGATCTGGAGGACCCAAAACCGGACATGGGAGATGGGGAAAGCCTTGTCATAGCAGACGTTTTCACAGCCAGGCTGCTGGGTGTCGCACATGAAGTCAGACTGCTCATCCCCCCAGGAGGACTCAGCTGCTGTGCCCAGCACCAGCATCCGGAAGATGAAGAGCACAGTCAACCAGACTTTCCCCACCACTGTGGAGTGTTTGTGGACCTCTTCGAGGAACTCTCCCAAGAAACTCCAGTCTCCCATTTCTGCTCACCAGGAGGGGTGAGAAGATTCGAAGGCAGGACCGGGTTCAGCCTCTGTGGGAGAAAATAGAAGAGAGTGATTCTAAGGAGGGTTAGGAAGTGCCTAACTGAGAATGCACAGAGCGAGATGGTTTGGTTTGTGTCAAAGGAAATGTTTTATATTTGATCCGAAGTGAACGAGATCTGGTTTGCTGAAAACAGTGTGGGTTGATGGGGCCTTTTGGGGTTGTTTTCAGCTACTGAAATGAAAAGTGATCTTTTTAGCATAATCCAACTACAACCTGTTAAGCAGCCTCCCAAAACTCTGAGTGTGAGCCACTTTGTTTTCCTGGTTCAGAAAGTCTTTTCACTGTGGTCTGCATATCGCATCCTCTGTGGACTGTGCAGTTAAAGCAGCATTCATCTGCCTTTGAACTGTGCTCTGGGGAATCCTTGATGGGCTGATCCCCTGGGAGGTAAGACTAGAGTCTACAGCTTGGTCTGAGCATGCCTTGGCACTTTGATCTGTCACCTTTGTGTAATACCTGCACCAACAACTGGGACTTGAAAGCGCTCACAGCTCTGGGCTTCACTTCCAAGCTCGATACCACCACTGAGAGAAAAGCAGAGGAACCTCTCCTGCTCCCCACCTGCCCCTTGCCTGTAGGTTTTGCTTCAATTTTGCACTGTCTCCAGTTGCAAGCGTTTTGTTTACAAGCTGCAAATGTTTTGGGGAGTGTAAAGGCTTCGGTGAACTATGCCAGTCCTGTAAAACTGATCTGCTGCCACCCTGTCATGCTTCTCAGAGGGAACTGCTTCAACATCTATATGCTGGGACTCGCTCACTCCTCTTAAGCTCTGAGACAAAATTCATGGTTCAAATGGCACAGGCAAAGAAAATATCTTAGTTGACGTGGTGGTATTGGATAGGTGGTTGGACTTGATGATTTTAGAGGTCTTTTCCAACTTTAGAGGTTCTATGATTCTGTGAAAAGCCTCCTTTGAAATGTCTCCCAAGGATGAGCAGCTCCTGGGAACTGCTCCTTGTTAGGTGGTCTGATGAGAGGAAAGATTTGGTGGGCTGGTAGTAAGATTGCAATGCGAGGGTGTAGGAGAGCCTGCTTCAGTTTTGTTTCTGACTCTGACAGACTGTTTCTTGTCAAATCACTTAACCCCCTGGATGAAAAGAGGACTGTGGGTTTAATCCAACTTTTATGGGGTTCTGTGGGAGTGCCTGAGCAATTGTTTGATCCAGTTATGCTTGCTGTGCTTGCCTTCCTGGGGCACAGCAAAGCTCTCCCTTGTTGTGAGAGTTAAGGGCTAGGTGCTATAAAAGTGCACGGTATTACCTTGGAGATAATGTTCTCCCACAGTCACTCTTTTTGAAAATATCCTTTTAATAAATAAATAGAAAACTTAATAATCATAATAATGAAATATTAAAGGCCCTAGACAAGGTAAATCCCAAAGCTGTAGGGAACAGAAGTATTAACTCTCCTTCTTTATCATCCCTTGTCTTGTCTTTAAGAGCCAATTACTTTAACTGTACAGAGGAGGCTGTGGAGAGCAGACACGGTTAAACGCTGAGGATTTACTGCAGCAATATTGTGGGGATTTCCTGCGAGCAAAACCTGGGGAAGAGAGACAGACGCTTGTTAAGGGAACAATATCCCCTTCTCTGGGTATGTGTGGGATATAATTTAACCTAGCAGCTCACACAACGATTTCTGCCCTTGCCGGTGTCCATCTGCGGGGATGGATGGGTCAGAGATTGAAAGTCAAATCCCTAAAACTCCTGGCGCTGCTGGGGGCTGCCCTGAGGAAAGGTGCGGGTTGCCCAGGTAGGGAGACGGGGAGGTGACCGCTTGCTGCCCCCCCACTGAGTGAGAAGCAGTGTGAGGGGGGAGAAGGGGCTGTCCAGGACGCAGATGGTGGGCTTTGGCGCTGCCCTGCTCTGGCAGGCATGCTGCATGCTGCAGTCACGCCGGTGGTGAGATCCCGGGGGCTGCTCAGAGCAGGCTGCAGCTTTCCTCTGCTGCCAGCCCAGAACCGCAGGGGCAGCAACACAGAAAACAGACAGATTCTCAGACTCATCTTTGTCTGCACAGATAAAAACTGGTGGCTCTGTGGGTCTGCCTGATCTTCTGAAAAGGCTTTGGTGCAGGTACTGCCTTCTGCAGAAATTAGCCCATGGCTTCGTTCTGTGGGCTCCAGGGGGTTGCATGCAGGCGGATAAATCAGCAATGGGAAAAAACCACTTACAGGGGGCTGCATTGAAATCAGGATTTTAAAAACAAATTTTTCCAGAGTGCAGACAAGGCAGCCAGCTGCCTACAGTTAACTGTGCAGGTGCATCCCAGCCAATACAGCACAGCACAACTGTAGGTGTGGAATATTCTTTCCAAAACAGCATGAACGATGGCGCGTGTCCCCATTTTTCCAGGTGAGTTTGTGGTGTTCGCAGGTGCCACTCTTGCTTCTGCGGTTGCCAGCTGACAGCTGCATTTTGTTGTTTCACCTTGCTTGTTGGGAGAAATAAAAATGAATGCAGTTCTCCCTGGCTGTGCCAAGGAGGAGTTTTCCTCCCCACCATGTGCATGTGAGATCACAGGCTGAGCACCTCTTCCCATGGGGTCTACCATGTGCAGCTAGTTTGGGGTTTTAGTAGGGCTCATTTTCCCCAGGGCAGGGGCACCTGGGCACTTGCAAATTGTAAAAATCAGTGAGTGCATAACAGAAAGTTGGCAAACTTGAGTTTGAGGAGCCCAGAAATTAAAAAATGTTAATGGATGTGAGAGTGATTTACCTGCCTCACACCTGCACAATATTTTCCAAAAGGAAAATATTCAGATGGATCCAAGGCTGGCAGCAATAGCAAGATATCGGGGCTGTTCCCCCTGCCCTTCCTGCTGGTGTCTCTCCTGCGCAGGCTCTGTAAAGGAGGGGCTGCCACAAGCCCTGCATGCTGTCCCCCCCCCTTCTGCTACAGCCCCACAGAGACACGGGTGGCTGCTGCAAGGGGGCCGGCAGCCACAGGAAAGCTGGTATTGAGTACCAAGAGAAGGGGTTTCCTGCCTTGCACAGTGTTTTTGGCTGAGATGGGTTTTAGTTAGAAGTGAGCTACTCTCGCAATGGCCATTCAAGGGCCTCCTAGAGCAGAAGAGAGCACCTAGCTCTCCGCTGCCAGCAAGCAAAGAAGGATTGCTGTCACCTCCTGACAGCTTTTCCTGGCTACGAAGGATTGCCTCTGACCTAGCCTTTCTCCTCGGGGCTTTGCTATTCTGGGGAATTTTCCATGCAGTTCCCTTTCCTCATTCCCAGACTGACACTGTCCCCTCATGCTTTGACCTCTCGGCGCGTGAGCATCTGTGGCCTTTTATATTCCTGGTTTGGACTCAGTCAGACAAATCTTGTCTCACTCTGGTGTGACTCTGCAAAAAACCACCTCTGGGTATCTTCATGGGGTCTCAGCACCTGATAGCTGACTGTCTTGATAGCAGAGTCATGCATATTCATGCAGAGCTGTGGGGCTGTGCCACTGCCTGGCTGTGCTTCTGGCTGCCAGGGTTCTGTTGGGTCAACAAGGGAGCTCTGCACAGTCATGGGACCTCAGTGCCGGGAAGTGCGTGTGTGACAAAGGCCAGCGTGGTCTGGCTCAAGCCCAGCGACGCGATTGTCCCAGCTTAATCATCACCTGAAACGCTGTTGAAGCTGGGGAAAAATGAATATCACAGTGCAGGCCAGGAATGGAGTCTGTCCAGCCCCGGGCTGCCTCGTGACTGCCAAATTCCTTGATAAAAATACCCTGACGGAGATGGCACCTGCCAGCGCGCCAGGCTGGGCTGCTCTACATTGTCCTTTTTGTTTGTTTGTTTGTTTTTTGGGTTTTGCTATCTTTTTCTGTGTGAGGGAAAGTGCTCATCACTCAGAGCAGTTGAGCCCATCCTCTTTGTGATGCTGTGTGCTCTGAATGGCAGGCGAGCGTTTTGCATCGCTGCTGCTTGCTCTGGCCAGTGCTCTTGTTCTGGATAGAGCAGCAGGGGCTTTGGGACACAGCTTGGAAATTCACCCTGAAGAGGCTGGAAGGCTGTTCTTGTGCAGTCCTTTTCTTTATATGAGTTTATTTCCCCATAAAGCTTTAGAAAGAGAGTTTTCCCCTCTTCAGAAGACAGGCATGACTATCAGCAGTGGTATAAATAGCTGAGCTTGACACTTCATGCTAACTTTTCCCACAAGGAAGGTGACAGGAGGTCGTCATCTCTGCAGGATGTTTCTAAAATAAAGTGGAGAGCCTGATTATGATACTGTTTCTGCTCTCCCTCGCTGGGCTCACCTCTTCCCCTTGGCAGGTCCAAGGCACAGGGAGCAGCTCTCCGAGGAAGGCCCTTTCTCGTGAGGGAAGGTGCTTCCCGAGCAGAGGGGGAAGTAACAAAGTCAAGGCCGTTGTGTTTTGCCCCATCTGCCTGTGTGGTTTGTGCAGTTGCATACAGATGTGTGTATCTGATTGTATCTGTGACTTAGAAGGCTGAGGCCCAAGATGTTGTGACATGGGGCAGTGTGTGGAGGCCACACAGCAGATCCATCTCTTCTGAGCTCATGAATGGGGAGGCAGCCACCTCCTTTAGTCACTGGGCACGTGAGAAGGGACAGCCCCATGCAGTGGGGTGCCCAGGCCAGCTCTGGCATGGCCAGTGCCTATGAATAGTGTGTGGCCTTCCTTCCTCAGCCTGTGTCACCTCCTAGCAGGGCCAGATGAACATGTGGCACAAGAGACAGCTCCTTTGGGGGAGGGGGGCAGAAATCCTTTTCCATATGTTGACAACTGCCAGGCTGCAGCCGGACCTGAGCGGTGCCGGCAGACACACGGGAAGGATGCCTTCAGCTCTGCGCTGTGGGTTAGTTGCTGCTGCTTTGCTCTGCAGATGTGCACGTCTCTTAAGGATCTTTAACCTCCGGTGAGTAGTAGCAGTACCAGTAGTATTAGCAGTAGTCCAGCCTCGCAGCATCCTGCGCAGTGCAGACGCTGTCGTCTTTATCTCGCAGGTGGTGATCACTGGGGTATGGAAAGGGCAAACGGCTTGCTTGAGGTTGCTGTGTTAGCAGCAGCGTGGGGACAGAGCTCAGGGGCTGTGACTTGCAAACTTGTGTCCTTTTTTCTACACAGCACTACCTCTTAGGCTTGGGGACAGTGACACGAGGCTGCTGCTATGGCACAAGAACCTCTGCTTCCACAGACCACAGCCCTTCTCTCCTGTGCCCTGGGACAATACGGTCTTGCTCACCTGAAAGAAATCCTTCTTGTGCTACCCTTCCACAGCAGGTACACCTGGCAGAACCAGAGGGGTTTTGAGGTGGTTTTGGGGGTGGGGGATTTGTGCTGTTCTAAGAGATGAACATCTTGTTATTACTGGCAGAGCGCACAGTTGTGGTCAGTGCCCAAAAGGAAGAAGCAGTCTTTTCAGTGTATATATACAATGGTCCTTTGTTGCCAGGAAGCATTTTTGGGGGGTACACAGCTTACAGCACTAGAAGATGAATCAAGTTAGAAATGCCCTGTCCAGGTGTGATGCTTTGACTTCCAGAGTCTTTTCAGAGCTTTGTGACATAAATCAGTGCTAAAGCCTACCTCTGCCTGTATGTTTTTAGAAGTTCACCATTTACTGATGTTGTCTCCTTCATGTGCATATAGAGTAGGACAGCAGTGACTGGTTAGGCGTTGCTGTCCCAGCACCATCCCTCTGGCTTCATATGTGCATGCGTGTGCTTATAAGCTTCTGCCTGAAATGGGCCAGTTCTTTAGCCAAACTTGTGCATGAATCAGGACTACATAGGCTTGTACTTCTTTATGATTTATATATATGATGTATATGAAAAAAAGAAGTCTGACATGTTTGCATAGTTTCCCTTCTAGCTCCTTGGGCTAAAAGTCCTGTGCTAGATCAGTATCGGGGAGCGTGACTTTGACTCCAGTGCTCAAATTTCATGGGAAAGGCAGAGCTCCACGCTAACGGCTCCTGTCCCAGAAGGCAGCCATCCAATGTTTCTCATCTCTCTGCTCCTCCTGCATTCACTGGGATTTATGGAAGACCCATGCCAGCATCCAGACCGCCGGCCCTGCTTGCGCTTGCAGACAGCTTGTTACTCCTTCATGCGCTGTGCTGTGCTTTCCCCCTCCTCTCCAAATGCAGAAAATCTCAGAGTTCACAAAAATGAGAGTGTGTGAGAAGATAAGGGAGTTGAATGACCCGTCACCTCCTGAACACACACCCGCCCTGACGCACACAGACAGAGGGAGATCACTCAACACCTCCAAGTGTGTACATCAGGAATGTGTTACACACATGGAGGTGACAGTATTATGTAGAATATTTCCATCTGAAGTGGTGGTGGGAAGCTGCAGACTCCCAGTTAGCTGGATTTTTATTACTTGTCTCTCCAGACCACCTCATGCTTTTTCCTCTCCTTGGTCAGGGTCAAATTCTGCTATCACATCTCCAGGCGTTAGGGCCAAGGTCTGCCTGATGCAGATGCAGGAGACTGAGAACAGAAAAGATCTTGAACTAAAGCGAGTAGAGCTGAGCAATAAATGTGTCTTACTGCAGTTGAAAAGCCTGCATCAAACAGTTACATGATAGTGGTATCCAGGCTGACATTTTGCATGCAGGAAGCACCCTCTAATTCTCTTGGGATTATCTCTGAGCCCTGGAGAAGCGTGGGCCTTACACAGCTCAACAAATACAACAAAATGACTTGAGACGAGATGAATAAAGGGTCACGTGTGCTTCTTGCTAGGAAAGCCCCACCAATTCTTTCTCTGATGAAAATGCTGCAAAGCTTACTCCTTAGCGCACAGGATGAAGAGCATCCAGTTCAGGATTACAGCACTTTGGTGCTCTTTACAATTTCTTTATCTTTCCTATGTGAATTTATTATATATATATATATATAATAAATTTATTATATATAAATATATATATTTATATATATATAAATGTATTATATATATATATATATAAAGCACCTATCACTGTGTTAATAGCTGTGATGCCAAATGGGGCAGGCAAGAGGACAGCCAAACAGGGCAGAGGGAGCTCTGGAAAACAGAAACATGCTGGGAAATTTGGGGACTGTTGTACTGAAGCAGCTCCTGAGATCTGCTGAGAGAAGCTGATCTTAAGCCCTGCAGGAAGTTGGTATAAGGAGGCATGGAGGTGATGGGATGCATCACAGTGGGTCTGATACAGCAGCCCAATCCTGTCCATGTTATTTGAGGCTGGTTCATAGACTGCACGTGATGCAACTTGTTATACTGTTGAAATAGTATAGTAGTGAGAGAAAGAGAGGGCTCTCATTCATACTTTTCCCATCTTTTCTTCCCTCCTCTCCCCACAGTGTCTCCCCACCTGTCACGTTCCTGTTACTCTCCTACAGTCACTCTCCCTTTTGCAGAGCCTCCCCTCAGCTTTTTGGCAATTTTGGCCACTTAACTCTCTCCAGCACCCAGATTGCTAATGCTTTCAGCCTTAGAAAGGGGAAATTTTCTGTAACTATCTACTTTCCACTTAGTACTACCTTGTCAAATCTAATTTCTTCCTCCTTTCCAGAAGTCTGTAGGATTCTCCTCGCGCTCCAGCCTCATTGCTGCATCCTTGCCTCAAGGATTTAATTTCTCACTCAGGGCAAAGCCTGGCTGCAGCATGTGAGTTGGTCAGTTTATAGACTCAGTGTATGTACATATATATACAGGCATCTTCCCCCTCCCCCTTAAAACCAGCCAATATTACTTTTACAAAACAGCGGCAGTAGGGAGTTAGGAAATGCTGGAGTTACTGTTCTCTGTAATCTTAATTCAATCTCTTTGTGCCTGTGCCTCATAGCTTCGAGTCCTTAACCACATCCTCACATTGTCACCTCATTCTTTGCACAGGATGCCTGCCTTGTTCTGTGCCAGCCTGCCCGGAGCTTTCTTGAACAGCAGCTATTCAATGTTTTGTTTTCTTCTCATTGTTCCGTGGGTGGCCTGTGCCTCATTTACTGTACATCATTCAAGTCCAGTTCTAAAGACAGAATTATTAGTTTCCTCATGGGTTTTCCTATGGCTTTCATCACAACAATATCTGATTGTTTCACAATCATTACTTTACTTATTTTCATTACCACCTGGAGGTGAGGAGATAGTATTAGATCAACTTTACAGCTGAGGAACTAAGGCGGCGAGTGATTAAGATGAAAAAAGTTCATTAATTTTGGAAGCTGTTTGGTGATGCTGCTAATTGGGCTTTTTTTTTTTTTTTTCAGCGTACTTGGCACTATGTAACATATGTTCAAAGCAGAGCTCTGTCTGGTTAATGCTGGAGTGGGAGAATTTATCACTGCCACTAGTTGGAACACATCTAGAAGTCAGACGTCCTCCAGAAGATGAGAGACACCACCAAGGGGGCATTTGTGAAGAAATATGGCTTAAGTGATTTGCCCCATCATGACAGAGAAAGTTGGGGTAAGAAGCAAGAACTAACCCCCACCCCTCTTGGATAGCTTTGTCTGGTTTTAAACTGGAGACAGGGTTCTTTTCCACCCCGCTGTTCACTGCCTTCACTAGACATCTGAATGCTGCCAAAGACCCTGGAGCTCTGCAGCGGTCTCCCTCGCGGGACTGCTTCGCTCCCCCGGCGACCCTGTGCCCTGACCCAGGCACCGATCAGCGCTTCTGCTTCTAAAGGAGAGGAGTTTCGTATGGAAATTCTCAACTGTTCTCAAGGCATGTCCATAACGACAAAGATAATGAGGAAAGATGGAAATGTAAGTGTAAACCCCTTAGTTCTTACATGAAAAACCTCTGACCCCTCTTTAAAGATACGCTGGAGACTGAGAGGCACGCACATCCTTACTCATTACTTACTCTGTGGCATGAATCTTTCTGTGTTTCAGGAGAGAGCTGACGTGCTAGAGTATTGTTCAGAGAGATCTGCCTGTTGCTTATCAGTAGCCACAAAATTGATGTGTGGGGATTGGGGTTTTTTTTCTATTTTATTTTTTTATCCCTCTTTATGAATTCTTATCCCAAAGACTGAGGTTTCTCTGGTGCCTCCTGGGAACTGTTTCTTATTTTAAGCCTCTGTCCTCGTGCCTCATACAACAGCACCCGAGGTGTGGAGCAGGCTCTGAAATGTGCTCCCTAATGACACGGTATAGTGCTGAATTACTCATTCCTTCTCGTCTATTTTCAATGCTGCGAGATAAGTCAGAAAACAAGGGCAAACGTGCAGGATGTGTGAAAGCTGTCTGAAGGTCAGAAAGAGGAGAGGGGCTGGGGTATGGAGTTCTGTATTTTCTGGCAAGGTTTAAATTTTTCACGTGCAAACCCGTAACACTGAAATATTGTCATAATATATACTATTGAAGGGGGGGGAGGGGGAGAAGAAAAACCCACTGAAAAACCCCGATCAAAAACCCAAACCCAACAACCCCCAATAGCTGTAGTAGCTGGAATACTTAACATAGTTCCCGAGTGACTGGAGCCTGATTAGTATTTTAAAATCTGAAGCCTTGGAAATTCTCCTAAATTACTGTTCTGCTCCCAAGGAAAGGGAGCAAGTTAGAAATCTGTGCTCATCTTGGAGAAGATTTTGAAAAAGACCAGCAAATGCAGATTTTTGTTTTGTTTTGTTTATTGTGGTGGTGGGGCTTCTGCTGCAAATACTGAATACTGTGAGGCTTCTGAATAACAGTTTAACCCACTCCTAGCTGCATATGCACACATATATTACATACATTAAGTTCTTTAGCCTTAAAGAGAAGCAGCAGTAAGGAAAACCTCTCATGCATACTGCTTCACCAAGGTATTTTGACAGGTTTATTAGCATGGAGGAAGAGTTCGATGATTAAGGCTTGTTCAGCCCATGATTTCTTTTAGCTGAGGTTTGTCCAGCAATGCTGCTTACACGATCCTCTGATGCATTTTTACAGTACTTCAGGGATAGAGGCACTGCCTCAGTTTGTTAAAATCAGAGTGCCATCAGGCTCGTTAGGCATGACAAATGGTCAGCAAAATGACCCTGGGTAGGAAACCAAAGGAGTCGCTGTGGATCGGAGGTGGCAATTATCAGGCAACCTTTACACAGGCTGCCGTTGCTTCTTTCCAGGTGGATGGGTGGGGGTGCTGTGCTTTCAGCCCAGGCTATTTCAGACTGGTGGTGGCAGTGCGACAAGTATGAAATTATGGAAATGCCTTCCATTAATTTCTCCAAGTGCAGAAAAGGGGGAAAAAAAAACCCCAACAAACTTAGGAAGGAAAATAAAAAGAGGCAGCAGCCACTAGTGGGAGAGGGCATTTGTCCCTCTAGGTCTGCGTGCCTCTCTGCTGAGGCTGCCCTGGGCAGTGTCGGGGTGGAGAAGAAAGGCATTCCCTTCCCGGCGAGAGCGGTACGGGGTGACCGGGAGGTACGAGCGAGGCACTTCTCTACATTGCAGTTACATTCCCAGGCTCCTGTCACAGCCCAGCCAGGACACAGTACTCTCAAGCAAAAAGAAAAAAAGTGCAATATTTTGAAACCATCTTGCGTGCTCTGGAGTATAGGAGGTTCATGCCGACACTTGATCAAGTGTTTATACCCTGAGAGCCTGTCATAGGTAAGAGTTCCCTTCACCACTCTCCCCGGAGCAGCCTGACAGCACGCTGAAATGGGGCCTGACAGAAACTGCAATTTGCAGGTTATGCTGTCTGTGAGGATACTGGGGGCTCTCAGCCTGCTCTCCCGGACACCGAAATCTATCGGTCTCCGTGTTGGTTGTGGGGAGGCTCCCTTGTCATCTCTGTAGCTGCCTGCGCCAAAAAGAGCTTAATTTTTAAAGTGTCCCAAGCCTGTCTTGCTACTACTGGGAATATTCTGGAGAGAAATTGAGAGAAAAAGTAAATTTCCTAACTAATTTTTAGCCATCCTACTTTTCCTGCCTCAGCAAGTCCTCCTCTCTCCCCCATGCTGTTTTCCCCTTGAGTGTTACAGCTTGATCTCCCATCGATGCTGTTGCAGTTCTGGTATTTCCCCCTCATGGTTACTTACCTGATTTCCAGTGTCTTGTCCTCTGTCTCCTTTCCTTGCTTTAGCACTTTCCCTTTCTGTGGTTGAGTTGGACTCCTTGCTCTTCTCAGTTGCTTGGTTTTATTCCTTTAATACGGTTCTCTCTCTCTTCCTCTCTTTTTCTCCACCCCCTTTCTGTGTCACTTTCTGTCTTCCCCACTGCCTTTCTCTGCCTTTCTCCCTCTTCTTTCTTCACCTACTTTTCTCGTCTCTCCCACCCCCTCCAGCTTAATCTTTCTATTTTCAAACCTAGTTTCCTGTTGTTTTTCCTTTAAAGACCATGGATCTCATTCCTCCCTCTCCATTCTCAGCCTCTCCCTGTGCCACCCTCCCCATGCCGACAGGATGCACTCTCTGCTGGCTTTGCACTGTCCCTTCCAGTTGCCGTTGCCGCTGTTCCTCGCACCTCCTCCTCCTCCAGATAACTTGTTCCTTGAACAAGGAGAGACAGGGCTGCCCCACTGTTACACCAGCCAGACCCTCCTGTGCAGGACAGGGACGAAGGGTATTTTTCTGACTCACGTGAGCTTAATCAGGCAAATCAGAGTTGATGTGGAGCAGCGTCCTCCACCTCTCCGAATAACACTGGACTTGCTCACCAGGCTTGGGCCAGGGGCCTGGCATAGCTGGAACTTTGTCCCAAAGAGCACCTGATGCTTCCCAGGGGGGGTTGGGGTTCGCAGGCCCCCTTACTGATGAATAGATAATAACTGGCCTGCCGGGAGAGGTGTTTCTTGACACCCGCCCCAACTCCCTACAGACACACAAGCATGAGCTTTTGGGCCTTCCTAACAAATGCCTTCTGGCACGGCAAGTGTCCAAGTTTCTTGTGTTTCATGTACATGTCATGTGGGGGCTCTGATTCCTGCACATCAGGCCTCAGAGGGGAGGGTGAACAGAAATGCCTTCTGGCTTTGGTACAGGCTGCCCTTCACAGGACCAGTGTCTGGGGACTGAGGTTTGTGCAGGAGACTCTGCTACCCTGAGATCTGTCTTCCTGCGCACAAGATCCGCTGTGTGTCCCTCCAAGTGACCCTTCCCATGCTGGACATCTCCCATCCAGAACATATTTGCCTTATGTGGCAGCCAGCATAGATCATGAAGTAAAAGCAGTCCGGAGACCAAAGCACGGGGCTGGCAGACTCTTCAAACCTCATCATCGTTCTCCCACTCATTTAGGGCTCCCTTCAGCCACAAGGTTGAACGCCAGCCCCCACAGGGACAGTGCTGCACAGAGGCTGCCTCTGGAGGCACGTCCTCTGCGGGCCCTCACTCTGAGGTGAAGAATGCAACTCCTTTTCTAGAGAGTTGAGTCCTCACTGGTGATTAGTGCAGGGCATGTTGTGCACAGTGAATTCCCACAGTATCTCAGTAAGAAACCCGTGGTCGTTTGCTGCTTTGTTTCTAACTTCACTGAAAGGCCGCCTGGGATTTCAAAGAAAACGACAATGTTTCTGGAGTTGTTTTTCCCTCTCCTGCCTGGCAAATGTACACCTGTGAGAAAAAGGAGAGTATCACTGTGTTCTTTCATCTTTCTGGAGTAATTTCTGTAAAGCATTATGATGTAAAGTCCTGTTGATTTTACACCAATGAAACTGCCAAGGACTTCATCACAGAAGTATCCAGAAAAAGGTGTTAATAATACAGACCTAGCTCACAGGTGGCTTTGGGATAGGCTAGCAAAGGCTTGTCAAGTGTTTCTCATGCGCTACAGAGAGAGAGTTCCTGTGGGAAAGCGGTCTGAAATGTAATCCCTCCCTGTGTGGCTGACACTTGGCAGTACACGCAGGGGGACCAGGTCTGATTCTTCTCCCTGCTCGCTCCTTTCTGTTTCCCATCCCACTACTGTTCCTGAGCGGCATCCCTATTCTTCTATAATCTTTGAATCATGCAGGTACAGTCCAGATCTGTTGAATGAATCGGGGCAGAAGGTTTCTGTCCAATACATGCACTATGCACAAAGTAACTGTTAATGGGCTTTTTTTTTTTTTTTTGGTGGTGGCAGCTGCTTGAATTTGATGCACAGAAGGGAAACCATGAAGGCAGATTGGGAGGCAAAAGACAGGAAGGTGAGCAGAGATGCATGGATGCCTCAACCAATGTGTTGTCCTCCTTCCCTACTGTACCCTCCTCAGGTAAAAACAGAGGTGTCAAGGTAAAAGCAGAGGTGTCACGGCAGCTTCTCCAGTTCTGCAGCTAGAGAAATAGCTGTTTTGCCCACCAGTAAGCTGGGAAGAAGGATTTTTCCTCCCCTCCCCAAGAGACTGCTATGCAAAACTTGTGAGACTTGAGTGAGGAGAGCAAGTGGAAGAGGATGCTCCCCCAGAGAGTGGGAATGAGGAGAACAGCTGACAGCTTGCCATGTGCAGCTTGCAGGTCTCAGCAGTTTATGATGCTATGGAATGGATTTCGAAGGAAAGGAGAAATGAAAAAAGGAGAAAAATAGGACAACATGTACCGTCTTGTAATCAAAAGTAACTGACTTCCTTAAGGTAACATTCCTTACCCTTTCAGTAAAGGAAAGAGGAGACCTTATCTACCTGGACTTCAGTAAGGCCTATGATACGGTGTCCCAGAGGAAGCAAATTAGTGGAGAGTATTTGGCTGAAGAAGACAGGAATTATTAGAGGAATCCTCAAGTGAGCAAGAGACTAACAGAACTGAGACACCAGTTCCCTCCTAGGCTGAAGGGAAATTATCCATGAGGCTGCTCAAAGATTGCTCTTAGGACTGATCTTTTAAAATACTTGTGTTAATTACTTTGGCACTGAAAGTAGAAATGCTAATGAAATCTGCTGAGGGAGCAAAGCTGGGAGGTGGTGTCAGGGCAGAGGTGGATTTCAGCGCCAGGAGAGCTGAAGGCTCGTTGCGACTGGAGCGATCGAGGTGAGGTTGAACCAGAGGGTGCAAAGTCACGCTCTAGGAATGTGTTGCTCAGAGGGAGGCAGGAGTCCCTCGGAGCTTGGGAGCTCCTACCTGGCAGAATCAAGAAGGGGGAAAGGCCTGAGTGAAGGTCACAAAAGGAGGAGGGACCAGTGATGCGGTGTGGGGGGTAAAAAAGGGCAAAGTGGACTTTCAGGATGTAGCAGCATTTCCACCTGCAGTGACATTAATGTCATCTAAGAAGATGGGAGACCCCAGCAGAGTAGTATGTGTGTGGGGGGTGCTGCTCACCCTCATTCGAGAGAGATCCAGCCTGGAACAGGTGCAAGGATAAGGCAGCGAGGTGATCGCAGAGCCGGAGGGCATCTCTTGGCCAAGAGTACGTTTACTTACCGGTCACAGAAGTGACTGCAGAGACTCATTTGAGCTGATTTGAAAACAGGGGAGGCACGGGTGCAAGACCTTCTACGTTAATTATTTTGCACTGAACTTCGTGCTAGTGCAGCTACCCGAAGTAATTAAAATGTGGGGTGATGTGCCTGCGGGGTGAGTACTGTAGGGAAGCTCAGTTACTTAGTCTGGCAGAACAAAGGTTAAGAGAGGAGAGATTTGCTGCCTATAAATACTTTCAGGAATTGGGGGTTGGGAGAGTAAGTGCTAGCAGAGAGCGGAGAGCTACAGAAGCTAAAGGACAATGTGGCACAAGAATAAATAGATATAAATTGGTCGTGAATGAGTTTAGGTTGGAAATCAGAAGGTTTCTAAGCAACAGAGCAGGGAAGGAGGTGCTGGAACAGCATTCTAGTAGCACAAGTGAGGGTGGAAGCCGAATGAGATTTAGGACAGAGCATAGTAAGTTTAGAAAAGGACATTTGTTTTGTACTTGCCCGTTATTCAAAGGGATTGAACCTGATAATTCAAGAGGCCCCTTTTTCAGTCTGTTTCCTGTACTTGCCTTATTGCCTTAACAGAGCTGCTCCCTTTCACACTGAAGTCAGGTAAATCCCGAATACACTTTCAGTGTGATGAGTTTTGCAGCATTGATCCCATGGATATTTAATGGAGGATTCATTCTGTGTCAGGGATTTAAATGAATGAAAAGTGCAAGCCACCACAATGCTTAGAGAAGGTCTGCAAATATGCAGTTGTGTAGACGAAAGCTCACATAAGAGATTCTTCACGTAAAACAGATGTTCTTGGAACATCTGGCTTTGCTGGGAGGCTGTTTCAAATGTGGGTAAATGCTCTCCTGAGATTTGAGAACTTCAGGAGGCTGTCTGAAGGGACAACATCTCGTGTTTTCCTGCCATTGCTGAGGGCTTTGTGCCTGGGGAGGATGTTGGATTTACCGCACTGGGTATTTTCAGGAAAAAACCACCACCCAACAGCAGCTGAGCTGGGAACTTCTCATGTGTATTTCCTCTCCGATGCCTGGCCACAGCACTGCGCCCGTTCTGATTCCTCGTGTTGTCCCATGCTGGATGGGCACCTCTAGTACCTCCCCTGAGGCACCAGGGGATGCTGCCTTCCTGGCAGAACATCTTATCTAAAACCCCCATGCATGGATAGCATTGAAAGAGAAGTGGGGAGAGGGAAGTTCTCCATTATACATTAGGCCTCTGGAGACAGCTTGAAGGAATCCTCTGGCAGGAGGCAAATTCCTCAAGACAGGCTGGGCCCCGGGGAACAGGACTAGCATCTGACAGTGGCAGGCAACAGTTTTATAGTCACGGTTCCTTATTTAGTGAAAAATCCCAAATGATTCCATTATGGGTGGACACTTCCCCCTTCCCAGCCCAAAGTACCAAACCAGCACAGAGTGAGGAAAATAGGAAGCAAGAAACAGCGAGGTGTGAAACGTCACCGTGTGTTGGTCTCACTCTCCAGTAAAGTTTTCGGCAAGGAGGATTTAATCTCACTGAGGAGAGCTGACCATCTCTCCCACAGTAAATGCTTAGTTGTCAGCTATACCTTACCAGAAATAAAGCATGGCACTCACAGCTCCTGCTTCCACTCTCAACCCTGTGGCATCTCCGAGCAGCTGAGGACTGCTTTTCAAATGATAATGTAATTACACCTCCTGTAAACACCTTCCTTGCTTCACAGGTGGAGGAACCAAACCACGAAGAGCATAAAGGATTTGTCCAAAGGACCAACTACCTAGCCACCAGACGTTCACCTTGTGCTGTGAACTTCCAGCTAGATGAGTTGCCACTTCACAAAACTATGTGTCTGTACACATATACATGCAGATGTTTCCCAAAGTAAGAAGAAAAGAAAGAACAGACCTTTACCTCTTGTTGCCGAGCCTGCACAGATAGAGGGAGGAGCAGGTGCAGTTGACTGAAGGGTGAGCTTTAACACAGCCCTTTGGTCTTGCTGGAGCCCACCTCTGTCAGTGTTCGGCTCCCAGAAGAGATTCGTGTCTGAGGGAGGACACTCTGGGCAGGGTAAGCAAACCCCAGTCAGCTCCCAGGAGCTCAGCCTCCTGCCGTGGTCTGACACCGGCTCACAGGAGATTCCCTCGAGCCTGGAGGACCGATGCTGGGGGAGACTGGCTCCCGAGCTGTTCCTGACATGCACTGGCAGCTGTCGGCCTGCTATTCTTTTAAAGAGTCTTCGTGGATCAGGATAAAAATGTGATCTTACGCAGGCGGCATTGTAAGCACAGCTTGGCTCAAGTTCAGCTCTTCCTCTGGCTCCCAGCTACTCTATTTTTATTGAAGGAATTTGAGGCTATCAGAAAGGAAGTCAAATTGTTTTAGGAAAACAATAGAAAAGCAACTTGAAGTTTATTAGCTTCCTGCCCAGGGCCTGGGACCAACTTGTCAAACTTATTAGAGTGATGGCAGGGCTATTTATTTAAAAGGGCTAGCAACAAGACCCACAATTTCATTCCTGTTTAGGCCTCGGTGGAAACAAAGGAAAGCCATAAAATAATATCTGAAGGGAGCAGATGGCTAGCTGGTAGATGGTGCAAGGAAGGTTGGCCCATGAGGTGTTAGCCAGTGCAATGGCTTTCGTGGGATTTTGCTATCGAATGAATGCCCAGGGCTGCCTTCACAGCCCCATCGATCCAAATTCCTTATTGTGGAATTGTTATCAAATGGAGGCCTCGCACCCAAGATGACAAATTTGGCAGGAAAAGGTCGGCATTTAGAGCTGCTGAAAGGAGCAGAACAATATGGCAGGTCTCCAGAAGCGCCAGGAATAGAGCCCAGGTGTCCCCGATCCTGTTGGACTGCTGGAGCCCCCCGACAGTAAAAATATTTATATCCATCAGGAGCAGCTGCAGTCTGCTTTCCTGTGCAGCTACCCCAAAGTAGCAGCGCCATTAAGTCACTGAAAACCCGCTGGCATGTGGCTAGTGAGAAGAGTGGACAGCCAAACTGTCAGACTCACGAGCAGAAAGTGTCTGCGCTGCCTGAGCCTTCCTAAGGAGCCTCATTGTTTGCAAGGAAACAAGAAGAGAACAAAGCAAGTAACGGAGGAGCGTCCACAAACTCTGCTTAGTGCAAAGCCATATCCCTTTTTCAGAGGTCTCTCTGCTAACTATTTACCCTGCCTCCACAAGTGGAAAGGAAGAACTCACCTCTCCTTTCAATGGTGCGGTGGTTGTCTCTAGAAGGTCGGGTGGTGAGAGGTACTGAGCCCGCAGAGCTGTGCGTGCAAGCTTTGAGCAGATCAGTAACCGCTTCTCTGATCAAAGTAAGGAGAGCCCACCTCAAAAATTCTCTTCCTTCTTCTCCTCATTAGCTTAACTAAAAGCGGGAATGCAAAGCTACACTTTTCTCTGAGGCCTAGGGCAATGATGCATCTTGTATTGGCAAGTGATAGAAGATCTTGGTTTATATTTTCATTTTAATTTATCCAGGTTAGATACTTCTAAGAAGGTCAAAGTGAGTGCATGATCTCTGGAAGGGCCCAAGGAACTGAGCTTTAGCTTGGTAATTTTAATGTAAGTGCATTAAAATTTTTTTATGTAAGTTTTAATGTAAGTATCTTAAATATTGCATTTATTTAAGATACTCTTACAGCTTTTAGAAGGTGTCTCTGATCCCTCTGAGATAGTTCCTTGGTAAACAGATCAGCCAAAGCAGCACACATGGCAGTGCAGCATCCCAGTTTGTTATGGTTTGTAGGCGTTTACTTCATTTTAAGTACATTCTCGAGTTGCACTGATTTCAATGATATTTAATAGCCTGGAAGTGAAGCACCCTACCTTGCCAGCCAGGCCAGCATTGCTGGGGGAATTCCGAGGCAGAGAGCAGCTAGTGGATACACTTCTCAATCGCCTCTGCTGTAAGGGGTGCCATGTGCACATCACATGATGGTGTCCTAGCAACGGACACCATTTTATTTGCACTGACATGGAATCTGTGTCATCTGGATTGGTATCACTTAATTTGCACTTTGTTCTAGTAAGTAGCATGTCAAGCCCAACTGTGGGCTGTGAGTCTTCTTGTCCCTCGCTCAGGACTTCTGAACTCTCAGTGGTCCCTTAGATTTGGATCCTGCAGACTTGGTCATGTGAGTAACTCGATGTAATTACGGCTTGAGGCCATTGGTGTGGTTAAAGGTCTTTCTGTGTACACACATCATAGGCTGGAAAGTGTTGCAGACTGTTGAAGCCCCTGTGTTTTTTCTACCAGGTGCCAGTATGGCTGCTCAGAACCTTCTGGGATGACAAAGGTTTCTGGCTGGCCAGACGCATGGATGCCGGGGGACCTCTTGCCCCAGAAGGCTGTGATATGTGGTGGCAGTGCCAGCACCCAGTTCCTGGGATGTGCTTTCCCATGGTGGTGTTAGATGGCTCTGCCGCTATGCCATCTCCCAGCTCTAAAGCTTGAGGCTTTGGAAAAAGGCTGCTTAAGCAATGCTGCCACTGTGGAAAGAATCACAGGCACACGTCTCATTGTGAAGCAAGCTAGCTTTGCTGTGGGGTGTAAGAATGTCAGTCACCTCCCTACCTTCTCCACAGGGGGAAGAGAAATCAGGACTTGAATCTGCTCTGAAGGCCAAGGTCTCTCGAGCTTTCCCTGGAAGTCAGCTTCAAAGGAAGAAACAGTAAAAGGATTTGAGGAAAAAAAAAGAGATGTGTGTTTGGATGGTGGTGAGTGAAACAGAAAAGTAAACAGCCTGAGTTAAGGGTAGATTCTCAGATGGTGTTATTGCTCCCAGCCAGCTTGTTCTCTTTTGTGATGGTCTGAAAGCATTTTAAGACATGACCTGCTGGGTAAAACGAAGAACTTAATTAATCGCACAAATTTATGAGTAATGGCTCTTCCCACCAGTTTTGTGATGTGTGTTGGCTGGATTCTGGAGCCTTCTGTGAACAATGCAAATTACAGCAAATGGAGGGAGCAGGAGGGCACGGCCAGCCCAAGCAGAACAGAGAGCTGTGCTTTGTGTCAGAAGGCCATATACCCATGCACAAAGCGTGCCCACGTGTGCACACGAGTGCACACAGAATAAAATGACATTTCTTTTGTTGGAAAGAGCTCACAAGCTAGCCTGACTCCCAGCAATGTCGTGATGCACAGTGTGCAGGGAAGGGGCTTCCCTTCCCAAAGGCTGCCATGAGGTCCGTTCGAGCAGCGCGACGGAAGCGGGCAGCTCTGCTCCTTCCTGCTGCACCTTCAGCATAAAGGCAGAGAGGCTCCCAGGGGTGCGTTAGGCACCTATGCTTGGCAGCCTGGTGCCCTGAGTGTTTATTAGAGGAAAGTTTGGAAAAGGTGTGTACCCAGTCTTGCTTTCTGGGAGGTTGAAGGATTTGGTCAATTCAAACCTCCTCAATTGTGTTTCTGGACACCTGGGTTTCCTGGTAAAGCTGTTTGCTTGTCTTGTTGTAACAGCCCCCCTGCCCAGACGAGGTGATGGGCTGCAAAGGAAGCAGGTGTCTGGATTAGTCACCTGCAGCCGCAAAGGCGAGGAAGTGAGTGCCCTGGCACCTCCGCTGCAGCCGGACGAGGCCGTGCGGAGCGCCGTGCTGTCTGTCCGGGTGGCCACAAGCAATGCTCGTATTGAAAGCTATGAGGAGCGAGCAGGGAGGTGGGAAGTTTTCTGGGCACTGAAGCCCTGCAGATGGGCTAAAGTAGGGCTTTTCCCACTAAGCTTTCCATTTAATGTAATGCAAATTCTCTCCCCTTGCCGCTTGCAGATAGCGCGAAGCGCTCTGCTCTGATGCTGGCACTGCATTCTCACCGGTCCTTTGCGTGCTGCAGCTCCTCGGCTTTAATGCTGGTGGAGGCAAAGACGAAGACGCAGCATGGAGCTACGCGAAATTCATCGGCTCACAGAATCTCCTGGGTTGGAGGGGACCCATAAGGATCATCGAGCCCAACTCCTGTCTCCCCACGGGGCCAGACGTTACATTGCTGGCCTGTACCCAGGTGTTTCATTTTTGGCTTCTTGTTTTATCGTGTCTCTGATTTGGTGACTGACAGATGATATCAAAGCGGGCTTGCGCTGTGTGAAGGACCCTTGTATGAGTTCATGCAGAAACCTGGTGATAACGTCTGACCAGTAAGTAGACCAGGCAGGACTGGGTTTGTTTGCTGATGTTTATTATTTTCCTTAAAATGGTGGAGAAGGAAGAAGTATTTAAGCTTGGTTGAAACAAGTTGAGGTAGCAATGAATTAACTGGTTTCGAGCTGAATTTTGCAGTTCTGTATTCAACTACAGAGTCTGGCTTCTTGGTGGGAAAGAAAGAAATGTATTTTCCTTAAAATACCACCCCCACAGTTGAGACATGATAAAAATAACTATTAAAATAATAAGTTGGGTTTTTTTCTCTGGTTGGGAATGCTGGTTTTTGGATTTCTGTGTGTGAGAAACTTGAAATGCCTAAGCAACACACATTAGTCGGAGAGATGGTTTTTGCATGTGATACTCACATGGTATGATGTGGGGGCTTCCTTTGATTATCCGGTGCCTGTTGAAGGAGAAGAGTAAATCAGTTCTTTCAGACCAAGAGGAACCCAAGACGGACTTTTTAAACAATGCACTCAGTATTTAGGAGTGTTGTCACCAAACCAGGGAGCCACAGGATGTGCCCACTGAAAGAGCACTTCAGAATATGAATGGCAATGGTTAAAAGCCACACAAGATTGCTCACAACAAGCAGAGAAGAGGAAAATGGGAAGCCTTGATGTTATCTGCTGTTCCCACACTCTTTCCCCACTTTCCTCTCAGCCCAGCTTTGTGAAGAGCCACAGTTCTCTCTCAGGGAAAGTAACAATTTAACACAGCAGGGAAGAAAGATGTTTTGCAATGTGCTGCATGAGATGATGCAGTATCACTCAACTAACATCTGGTAAAATGTTCTTAAATAGCCTTATCCTCCTGCATCAGCATTTCCAACATCAATAATTTTATTGGTAATAATCAGTGAGGTCTGAGATCTGTTGGAGGAGGATGGATGGCTGCATTTTGGGAGGAAATCTACAGGGCTTTCAAGTATGCTGATAGAAAAATGCTGAGGCAACATCACAGCTACTGAGCTAAGTCTGTGCTTATTTGCAGCTCCCAGGTTGTTTGGAATACATGAGGAATGCTGCCTTGAGAGTAGTTGCTGGTGCTTTAATGCTATGGGATTCGTAAGAGCTGGAGATCTCCCCAGATGCCATAATCCAGGGTAAATCTAAACCTGATTTAAACATCTCTCCTGGAGCTCCTGTGGCTGCGTGCACCGGTCACATGAGGTGCTTTCTCTTGCTCTCCCTATGCTGCCACACCAAAATCCTCAAGAGAAGTTCTTCTCCCATTCCTGTCTGATAGGTCTGGACAAATCCAAGGCAGTTTTCTAGTCAAACTCTTTTCAATTCAGTCCACGCACCTTTCCTTCCACCTGAGAAGCTCTTCCCAGTTTTCCTCCTCTGCTTAGAACTCTGTGACCATCCTTGCGTTAAAGAAGGCACCTCAAGAAATTGCTTCGTATGATTAAACAGTATTATTTTTCCCTTTTGAAAATTGGATCCACACAGAAAGCCACATCCCGGGAATGACAGGAGATTCCCTTTCAGCTCCCAAAGTGATGTGGAACAGTCACCGACAGCTGTGTAAGCAAACAGACCGGCGTTACCGGAATCGGCACCAAGGCCCGTGGTGATCTGTGGGGTGGTATCTGGCCCCCTTTCTGCAGGCAGTCTGCTCGGTGCTGAACTGGATGGGAACTTGTGTTTTGTTTCCAAGTACAACAACGCTGTGAGATGGTTCAGCTGTGAAAAAAAGAAGATGATGGAGCTTAAGAAACTTAATGTGATGCCAACATTAACATTATCTAGCCTTGGTAATGGCCGGAGATCTCCAAAGATGGAAATTTCTGGGGCTCCTGCTTCCTTTAGTCTGTCTTCTGCTGTTACCTCCTGTCCAAGTTGCTTGGTGATGGTCAGAAATGCCCTGCAGCGATTCCCGGTGGTGACATAGCAAGTGTGGTTAACAGGCAGAAATTCTTCTGGGCTGAACTGTAAGCTGCAGTGAAGGAGAACAGGGACACGGCAGGGAAAACGCACCCCTTGCATGCTGTAAGCCACCTAAAAGCCACCTTAAAGCCACCTGAGCTCTGGGACTGCTTGAGGCTTCTGGTGTTAGGGCCTCCAAATTCTTTTGCCTGAGAATAGGCTGCCCTCTGAGCTGCAGCACTGCTCAGCTTTGCTGCAAGCAAGGCGGGACTCCCAGTCTGGTTAGTATGGGTAGCAAAGATGAACTGCTGAGGAAACCAGTGTCCAAAAGGAAGGCTGGTCTCAGCTGATGAAGTTAGAGAACAACAAATCTCCTGAGGTCCCTTCCCACCTGAATTATGCCCAGTTGCTGGGAGCAGATGGTCTGTACCAGGTTGAGGTCAGAGCAGCAGCTTCTATAGAAGTAGATCATGTCAGTGTGCAGGATTTCTTCAGCATATCAAGAAAAACAGTAAAAGGAGAAATTATTAATCTTATTTTTCAAAAATTCCTCAGATGAAGCCATTTAGGAGGCCAAGTGGTCTTGGTTTGGGTAGTAAGATTTGTTATAGGTCATGAACAAGTAAAAAAGAGGAAATTACTGAATTACTTTGCCAGACTAACATAGAAAAAAACCTAAACAAATAATGAGATATGTCCCAAAGCATATCATAGCACAGTTGCTGTTTAAAATGTATAGAAGTGACCTTGATAGGGACAAGAACATGATCAAATTCAGAACTAGCACAAATGTATCTATCTACCTATGTACGTATCTGGTGAGTAATATTGTACATATGCCCCATGGCATCAATAACATTCCTAATTGGGGGGGGGGGCAGATTGCTCACCGAGGAAGAATCTTCTGTGTTTAAAAATACATGTTATTTGCTTTTCTAGGTGCAACTCCATCAGAGTAGCTTTTTAATTTCAGTTTCTTGAATTTTCCTTATTAGAAAAGTGTATCAATGCTTATTTTCATGGCAGGTTTTTCTCAGCAAGAATCACACAGAATCACAGGATGTTAGGGGTTGGAAGGGACCCAGTGCCCCTTATCCTACTGAGACATCACTGAGAAGAGCCTGGCTCTGTCTCCTGACACCCTTTACATATTTATAGATATTAATGAGCTAACCCCTCAGTCTCTTCTTATTCAGGCTAAAGAGACCCAGCTCCCTCAGCCTGGCCTCATAAGGAAGATGTTCCACTCTCTTAATTATCTTTGTGGCCCTGCGCTGGACGCTGAAAGAAAGAAATGCTCCTATAAATGGGTACCTGCATTCTGGAGTTGTTTACTTCCTTCCAGAAGATTGTGCCATGGCTGGGACTCCCTTGGCAGAGGATACTTTGTCCCCAGGTTTCACTTAGACTATCCTTGTCTCTGAGTCCCCATCCCACTTAGGGAACATTTGCTGAAGTGTTTCATAGACTGACATCTTTCTTTTTGTGTGCCAGGGGATTTCTGAGGCATTTCTGAAGAGCTGTTTTCCTGCTCTGTGAGGCATCATGCCCCGAGTCCCATAGGGGTGATAGCTTGCACTCACATGATGGAGTAATCCAAAATGCCCAGGAGAAAAGGCAGTGTGGTAGCCAGTGAAATTCATGGGAGTAGCAAGAGCTGACACATTGGCAGAGGAAGCACATCCATTTTTAAGGATCCAGGCTCCTGAGTAAACTTAACCCCTCACAGAAGAAGTTGGAGGAGGCATTTGTGTGAGCAGCTCTCTGACAAGAGAGACATAACTGCCCAAACACAGGGCTTATTGCTGCAGGCAGAGGTTCTGGGCTTTGATCAACAAGGGGCGAAAAGATAATGTCTTAATATTGATGAGAGACTGCTCTGCTGGTCTTGAGAGCAAATGACACGGCATAGTTTATATCGAGCTCCCCTCACCCTCCCTCGGACCCCAAACAGGGTGCTTTTGTCCAGAACACCTGAACCATCCTGGGAGAGCATCATTGCTCTGGAGAGAAATTGCTGGGGAGCATGCAGACAGTTCAGCAGTACTGATGACAGCAGGGTCCTACTGTGCCTTGGTCCCGCTGGTTTGTGAGTTACAGATGCACCTTTGTTGCCTGAGAGCAAGCTGGATTTGGAGAGGAGGAAGGGTAGAAGGTAAGCAGTGAACACAAGACTGGAGCACTGTGCTCAAGGAGAGAGAAGCTGTCCCTTACATTGCAACGTGCTGCATATATTGGATTGCTTTTTGGACTGCACAGTAGTGGGTAAGGTGATGGATTCCTTGACTCCTGCCTGCCCAAATATGTCGATAAGGACATAATTGACATCTTTGCTAAGCTTGTGGGTTGATGCAGTGGCTACTTTGCTTATCTGTGGGCTGATGTGCATAGAATCATAGAATGTATTGGGTTGGAAGGGACCTCTAAAGGCCATCTAGTGCAACCCCCCCTGCAGTAAGCAGGGACACCTTGTATTAGATCAGATTCCTCAGAGCTTCATCAAGCCTGACCTTGAATGTCTCCAGGGGTGGGCCCTCCACCACGTGCCTAGACAACCTGTCCCAATGTCTCACCACCCCCAATGGTAAAGAACTTCTTCCTGATGTCTAATGTGCAGGTTTGTGCTGGAGCAGGGCTTGTTTTCCAAGAGCCAAGTGGCTCCAGCCTGTCGTGTCTGTGGTGCCTGTATGGGCAGAGCGAGCCAGGCGCTGGGCCTCGGCTTCCTGGTCTGGTGCGTGGCCTGCTCTGTGCCGGGCACCGAGTCCAAGCTGGCGTGGAGGCAGTACAAATAACCAGTCCTGAGATACCATCAGAGGGTGTCCATCATCTTTGAAAGACAGTATTTGTGTGCTAACATGGTTCTTGTACAAGGGGGCTCTTACTTATTAAAAAAATGTCTAAGTTTAGCTTGGCTGCCAGTTTGTCCCAGACTGGAGGAGGGGAGAATTGGCCGAGTCCTGACTGGTCTTAAACTGTGGGAAGGTGAAAAACACGTGGAAAGAACGACACCAAATCATGAAAGCCTGCAGAAAAAGTTGGTGTGTATTCATTCTTGCACAGACATGTGAAGCAATGTGTTTCTAGACACTGGGATAAATATTTAGTGTCTACAGAGAGCATGCCCTGTGTCTGGAGATCTGCTCTCCAGTGCAGGGTATGCTTTCATTTGGGGTGCCTTTGAAGTGAATTCATGTGGTGTTGTTTGTCCAGTCAGTGCCTGAAGGACTTTCATATTTTGTATTTTATCTTCAGGGTAGGTGAAAACAAAGACCCTCCTTATGTGTATATGTAAGGTGGTTACATGGGAGGTTCTGTTGCAAATGAAGAACAAGCCTACAGGGAGTATGAAATCAGGACCCAGCCATACAGCCCTGAGGGGAGCCAGAAATATTTTGGCTGGCTGAAAACCTGCTGGTTGCTGGTCGCTGTTTGCCCCCTACTCATTGAATAAGATGTGTTTAGGTACTGAAGCATGTTGCTTTTTAATGCATCGAGAATTACCAGGAGACCAAAGATTTTGCTTTATTCCTGCCAGGAAACTGTACAACTGTCCATCAGTTTCTTTTGGTAGTGACTCGTATTGCCTTGTTACTAGGCTGCAGGCACATGGGTAGTCCAAGTAGCAATGATGCATGCCCCCCTGCAGCTCTATGGCTCTGTTGAGTAAAGAGATGTCCTTGCCTACAGACGTTATTGTGGTACCTCTTGCAGGCTGGAGCCCAACCGATCTAGCTAAACCTGCTCAGGATATAGGGATAAGGACATGGGTGGTGAGCCTTTCTCTGTGCTGGGCCCCACCGTTTACAGAACCCAGTCTAGCTTGTTTAAATCCAGGGTGGGTGCGTCTCTAGGAGCTGCCATCACAGCAGCTACTGGGGCTCAAGGTAAAAAAAGAAAATCCAAGAATTTTTAGCAGGCACCTCTGAACTCACCGGAGCCTGAACACAGCTCAGAAGAAGTACTGTAGTGGAGATGTGCCGCATCGCCTTGGCGTGCTGCAGAGTTGTTAGTAGGGCCTGAGAGATCTCAGAGTAAGGTTCATGGTTTGAGTGCCTTTCCTTGGCTATCAGGCACACCATCTCTGGTTCCCAGAGACCCCTCTCCTCAGCTCGTTGATAAAAGCGCTTTTTAACACCGAAGCTGCTGTGTTCCCACGCCTGTTGCTGTCATGAGGGAGGCCAGCCTTAAACAATAGCAGAGGAATAAAGAATAGCCTCGGTAATCAATATCCTGCCCAGACGCTGAGTCAGGTGGCAGCTTGGGCCTCTTTAAAATTCCTGCATTGTTCCTCATTTCTCATTTGACTGCGGTAAATTTTTATCTTTAAGGAAAGAAAACAACACGGGACCAACTGTCTCCGCCTGCTCCACTATTCCCTTCCCACACATCCCCCGCTCAGTTTTGGTGTCTTTGTTCTGTGGGAGCCTCTGCCAGTGAGGGGTATAGGTAGGATTTGCTAGCCTGGACTTGGAGCTGAGTGTCACGTGCTGCGACTGGGACAAGGTGGTGTTGGTCTGAGCAGGGCTTCGTAAGTCACATGCATCCTCAAGGCTTTGGAGAACATCATCTTAGGTACCTACAGTTCCATGTGGGCTCATGTTTATGTGATTGGTCTTAAAATGCTCGGAGGGCAAAGCGAGGATGCAGGTTCCCAGAAAATTTCTCCATAGATGAATGTTTTTTGGAGCCCTGGCAGGTTGCTAGGACGTTCTGCCTGTGAACAGACGTTGGGAAAACTGACAAAAGCAGTATTTGCTTAAACAAACTGCAAGATCCTGTAGCTCAAGCTCTTGAATCCACTTCAGCTGCACTAAAAACATTTACCAGAAGGAAAAGGGGGGGCAGGGTGGCTTTTTGTAATCTCTGAATCTCACAGAGCCTGCAGGATCTGTGTGGGAGTTTCATTCAGCTCCTGTCATCCCTGAGCATCATCCCAGGACTGCTCTCACCAGCCTGGGCAGGGGGCTTTGGCTCAGCTCCTTCCCTTAACCACCAGCCCTGCATCAAACGCTGTGGAGCAGACAAGACATAGATGCCCTCAGGATTTCCCTCAAGGTTGGGGGGGGGGGGGGGGAGGTTCCCTAGGGAAAGCTTTGTGGCCCTTTGGCACTGCTTATCTCCTTCTAAATGGCCTCAGCAGAGGGGGAAAACATGGTCCTCACTGTGCCGCCTTGCAGGAACTCTGGGGGCTGGAAAGGGAACTGGTGAGGGTTCCCTTTGCGTGTGCAGATATGAGATAAGAGCTGACCTACCTTTCACCCCAAACTGAACTCCCTGAAGCTCAAACAAGGTAAGGTGACTGCTTCTGAAAATGCTGGGGGGAAGCTTGCCAGTCTGGCAAACCTGCTGCTCTTGCCTGGGAGCAGACATTGAGCAACCATCCATGAGGTGCTTGTCCTCCAGGCAAAACCTGCAAGGCAGTATATTCTCAGGGGCTTCCCCAACTAAAATGCTTGATGGCTGGTGACTTAGAAGAATTGGGGAGCCCAGGGTGCCTGCTGGGAGACTGGGCAAGGGCAGACATGCCCTGGGGCAGGAGGTGCTGGGGGGCTGCTGGACCTGGCTGCCTGTGGTGGCACACACCATGCAACTGCTGTCAAAGTCCAGAAATCTGGCAGGGGGACACCCAGCCCAGCTGCTAGGTCCACTGTGCTGGAGGAAGACACTGGGCAGAAGAAACAGTTCTTGATATTTTTCTTTTCCCCATCAGATTTTTTTTCTTTTCTTTCTAAACTGCTGAAGTTCTAGGAGAGTTCTGTGTCTCTCGCATCAAAGGATCATTTCATGGGCCATGGAGCATCATCAGGTGATGGAGGAAGCCTGGCTGGCAGCAGGGTTGCATGGGGAGGGATGCTCTGCTTGTTCCTGCAGACCTGCTTGCATCCAGAGACAGGGAGGATGGAGGGCCCAGAATTTGTGTCCCCCATGGAGAGGGCACCAGGGGAACCCGGCAGCTGCCTTCACTGTAATTTCTGTCTGTCCCTCCCCACATACAACAGTATTCATGCCCACCTCCATGGGTTCCCCTTGCCCAGCACTCTCCAGCACCTCTTGGTTCAGGGATTGAGTTGTTTACCTGGTGAAGGAGAGGGGTGTGTCTAAAAAAGATGTAAAGGAGAAGAATCCAAAGCAGGAAAAACCCCTGAGGCTCCCAGCACTGGTACTTGGCAGAGGCACTGTCCTGTCATTGGACAAAGCTTTTGTCCTGAGGAGTGGGGACAAATAGCAATTGCAGACAATGGAGAAATCATTTCAGACTAAGCTAAAATAGCATCTTCCAGGTATCTGAGTGGGGCCTTTACTCCATGTAGTCAGTGACTATGGCTTTCACATACCCCTACAGTGATGTGCATTACAGGTACTGCCACAGCCTCTCCCTGGTGCAAATATAAACAGGGCAACATCCACAGCTGAGTAGCCTTAGGTGGAGTTTCTATACTGGAAAAAACATTCCCCTTTAATGTTACTCCTGGGTCTTCAAATCTTCTGGGAGTCTCAGATCTGTTTTGCACAGCACAGGAAATGGTGCCTGCCAGTTCAAGCGTGGTACAGTGTGGTGAGGGCTGTCCCCGACACCGCGCTCTCAGCACCAACCCCTATGTGCCTGCTCTCCTGGGAGTGAGCAGGGGGCTCTGCCTGTCCTGCCTGCCACTTGCATGGTGGGATGTGTGTTTGTGTCAAACCTCAAGGAGCAGGAAGAGACTCTTCTTGCCTCCAGTGTCTTTATGAAGACTAGGATATCTCAGAAGGGGTTCTCCAGCCAACACACACCAAGAAGTGACAGCTGGCTTGCTCGCTCTCTCTGAATGTGAATTCAGGGTGCTGGAGGACCAGCCAGATACAGCTTGCCCAGTTAACTGCTCAGCACATCTCAGCCTCGCACAGGCAGGGCATTGCTGGAGGTGAAGCAAAAATTTCTTTCAGCCTGGACGTCTGTGCTGAGCCTGCTGTAAGGGCTGCATGGGCACCAGCCTGGGGGGGGGGACAGTGGTGACAGCCACACCTGCCCCATGGGAATGTGCTGGAGGCTTTCAGCTCATTGTGATGGTTGCGAGGGTTTGCTTGGTTGCTCTCCAGAGCGGTGCTGCTTGAGCCCCTGGACCTCAGCTCTGGTAGATCAGGCAGTGGCAGCATCCTTGGTGTCCTTGGTATGGGTGTGTATCCTTGTCATGTTGGTCATGAAAGAGATTCTTGAGTTCCAGGTTGCTTTGGAAGGCTCTGATCAACCTGTGGGCACTGGGGCTACCTCGGTGGTTGCTATGCAGAGTTAATAGCCACCATGGCAAGGATGGAGCCAGGCTGTTTTGGCTCTAACAGCATGTGTTGGCATGTGGTGTGGTTAAGCCAACAGCTTTCTGGCTGCTCCCTGCTCAAGGATCATGTCAGTGGCTGCACAAAAGAGACAAATTTCTTTATAAGCTTCTTCACCTGCCCCCAAACCTTTGGTGGAAGTCTTGGGTCCTAATCAAGCCGTTAGTCCCAGCAGATCTCCCAAGCCTTGGGGTTTGCCTGTGCAAGGGGCTAATCTCTGTAGGGTGTATGCCAGGCGTGCTGCTGGGGGCTCCGCTCGGCAGCGTGTGCGGACGCGTGCCTGGGGAAGCAGCACCTTCAGGGAGAGGATCTGGGAGGGAACAGTGGGGGAGAGCTGAAGCAATGGGGGTACCCCTCCATCAGTGAAAGATCTCTTCACTGCTCGCTGGGGAACCCGCAGGGCTTTCACAAGAAAAGATGTGTTCCCTGCGGGCCTGGCGCTGCCGTGGCTTCGCGCTGGAGGTGAGCCGGCTGGCTGGACAGGAGGCCGCGTCCCCAGAGGAGAGGGTGGAAGGTGCCGCCTGCCGACACCGCAGCTGGTGAGAAGGCGGCCGGGCTGCGCAGCGTCAGCGCACACATGGCGGGTGGGGAAGCGCGAGCCCGGCTTCGGGCCTTGTCAGTGGCACCTTGTTGACTTTTAACGCTTCCTTATCGTGTCTGCGCACACCTCGTAGCGGCGCTGATAAAATGCCATGGCCGCCGGCGTAATCTCCTGAGCAGCTCTGCAGGAACGTTGCAGAGCATGGGAGGCTGAATCACCCACAGCCAGCAACCAGCGCGGGACTCCGGTCCAGAGCAAGGTAACAGGGAGACATCCCCAACCTGGGACGAGGCGAGGGCGGAATAGCCTCCTAGCTCTGTGGAGCACCAGGTGTGACGACAAGACTGGGCTGGCAGCACGTGAATTTTGGGTTGGAACAGGGCTTTATGGGAGTTGAGATAGCTGTTTCTTTCCAGCTCCTAGGAGATTTGGAAATGTAAGCCATGGGAAGCACTGCCATGTGTTAGGGCCCCGAGCTATAAACAATGGAGTTATGATAATGGGAGGGAATGCACAGTGGGGTTGGCTGGCTGGCTTCTTTTACCCCATATATATATATAAAATATGTAACTTATTTCTTGCTCTTGGGGTATTAAGCACCTAAGTAGTTATTGTGCAAGTCTTAATTATCGTTAGAAGAGGGTATAATTTTTTAACATGTAACTGCTATCTGTAGGCCTGTGGAAATTTGTTAATGTATTTTACATTTATTTATTTATTTATTTATTTTAACAGGCAGGTAACTTGCAGTGAAACCCTTGGGAGAGTCCTCTCTATGGGTTTGAACTAAGGATCCCTGAATATAAACCGACAAACGACTACTGAGCAGGTATGTCATTTTTGGAACTGTGACTGGTGACAAGCTGGTGTACAGTATCTTGCCACCAGAGCAGAACAACTAAACCTGTCAATGAACTGGCTGGAAAGAATAATTTTCATTTGGATACTTAAAAATGCCCCCCTCCCCCCTTTTCCACCACTTTTTATTTTTCTTCTTTTTAAAAATCTGTTTGTTTATTTATTTATTTAAAGGATTCCAGACTTAGTGTCATTCCTTATGATGCTAAAATTCCTTCCTGGATGAAAAGCTTCTGGAGATTTTATTAAAGAACTTGGGGCCAAAGCCTCTTCACTTCTATTCATGGCTGAAGATTTGATTTCTGCTTCACTGTTCCAGCTGTCATTTTAAATGATGAAAGGTGAAACAAGGGACTTTTTTAGAGGAAGGGATTATCAATAACAACAGAAAGTTCCAGTGAAATCAGTGCAAGGTTTCAATTTGACTTGCTGTTTTACCTTTCCATCGTAAGCAGAAAATAAGCTTACACAGCTCCCAGCATATTTTTCTAATTCCTGGGCTACAGCTCTACTCTGTTACTTATTGAATGTTACTATGCTGTATCTTCTATATAGCACTGGCCTTGTGATCATCCCTGTAATCACTTCCACATGCTGCAAACTTGCAGAAGGGAACAAACTCTTTCTGTGTTCCCTGTGTTCACGTTATTGCTGCCAAGTTCTTCCTCCCCAATACTTGCTTGGGTACCTTGAAGTTTATTTTCAATGACATAATCCAAGGAACCAGAATACCTACTGTTGCCCCAGCCACCTTTAGGAGTCTCTTATTTTTTCCCCACCAACTTTGATCTTTCCTGTGCTTTTGAAGTGTTCTTCCACCCACTGTTCTCTTTCTCTTGTTTCTGTCCCAACAACCTGTACTACCACCTCTTTGTTCCAGTGCCTTCCCATTTCTCCAGTTTTCTAGCATCCCCTACCAACATCTGGAGCTCAGTGTGTGGGAAAGCCAGGCCTTTTCCCAAGCCCACATCTCTTCATCACCCCCAGCACATCTGCTATTCTCCCTGACAGTGATAACCAGCACTTCTTACTGTATCCAAGCTCTGTCTTGCATATGGACCTGTCAAACCTCACCAATTTTCTGTCTGAAACCTGACATTTTGCCTACATTGTCCAAGTGAAAAGCTCAGCCGTCCTTAAGTCACCGTAGCGCTGCTTGCAGTCCCTAGATCCCCAGGCCCTGCCGCCTACCCTGTCATTCCCCAGCTTCATATTCCTTCTGTGGCTTCTCTGCCAGGTTTCAGCCTCTCCATGTGGACTCCATACGTCCTTGTTTCGTGGCTGCTGTCCCGTCATACCTGTCATCCTCATGAGTGGTGTTTAACCATTTAATGACTCTTTCTGCCTCTGCTCACTTGCCTTTATGCCTTTTTCCAAGCCTTCAGCATTTATTTTCTCACACTTGAGTGCTTTTTCCTTGACCCTGCTCATACTAAGGAGGATCAGGAGCCCACCACCTTGGAGACAATAAACATCTAAGTCCCCTTAAAATTAATGCTGATTAACCTCCCACCTGGGAATCAGGCAGTTGAATATTGTTGAGGTATTTATGTACTAGTGTGTTACTTTTCACCCACTGTTAGCTCTTGAGACAAGTAGTTAGATGTCCTAAACTGCGGATGTCAACTCACCCTGGAAGTCTGTGGCATGTCAATAATGTCCCCAAAGTCTGCATTTGGCAACAGCCTGAGGATCTCGATACACAGTTCTTCCTTCAGCCTGTTGGGATCCATAAGCAAGCTGTGGCTCTGTTGGGGAGCTGATCTCATAGAGATTTCAGAGACGGCATAGCAGGTCATCTGGTGCACAGTGCAAGGCTCAGGGAGGAGGCAGGTGTTGTGGCTGGTGTCTAAGACCAGGAGGTAAATGACCAGATTTAACTTTCTTCTTTTCTTGGAGAAGGGGAAACAGGACCTTCCCCCCTCACCACTGAAATCCACTGTTTGTAGAGACTGAGACAGCTGTGATGCTGAAGTTTGCTCAGCAGAGCATATGCAACTACATGTATAAAATGTTAAGCTAAGCTGCCATGGTGCTTCCTTTATGTCCCTCTAGTAATCTGCCCATATAAGACCAAGACTTACATTTGTACTTTAACGAGCTGTCTGGTTATTGCTCTTTGAAATTTCAAGGAGCTTCCTTGTCAAATCTGGATGAATTTCATCTTAGAATGTGCTGGAGCATAAAGGGCAGAGCCATTTGCCCAAGACACTTGAGGTCAAATGGAGAAAGTGTTGAACTTGATTTCTTCTATTTTTTTTCTTTCACATTCTAGTAAAATGGCCTAATTAGTGGTCTGCTGGGCCATGTCACCACCAGCCTGGTGTATGTTCTTCTTTTTTTTGTTCTAGAGTATTCTTTGACAAAAATACTCCAGACACTCTGCACTTAGTCTGGGAGAGACAGCAAGGTGATGAGTCCCATTTTGAGATGGATAGGTGCAGATAGGTGTGAGAGATCTATTTCCTTCTGAAGTCATGCCCTCAGTCAGTGTTTTCCCACTGACATCTGTGTGGCATCCTTTGATGGTGCTGGTGCTCTCCTGAGGCCTCCAGTGCCAGCCACCTCCACTCTTTGTCCGATGTTCAGCAATGAGGGGACGAGCACTAGATAGCTCATGTTTGCTGCAGACCTGGTGTAACAGCTCCATGCCAGCAGTGAAGAAATGAGAAGAAAGAGGGAATAGAAGGGGAAACAAAGGTGGGACATGGAGATAATGGAAGCGTGTGTGAGGCTACTCCTGGTATTATAATTTAGACTTAAATTTCTTTAGGTGTTGCTGTGCTTTGCTAAAAATGAGGCCAGTTCGCAGCAGCAGATGTGAATGTAACCACTGACAGGGGAATGAGAGAAGCTGTGAGAAATCTGTGAATTAAGGAGATTCTCTTTTTAAATTTTTCTTTTTTTGAGGGGGTGGGGGCTCAGACATAGCAGTTTTCAAACTGGCCTACCGGTTGCTCATGTCAAGCAATTGGGATGCTGTGGAAGGTGAGAGAAGGGTGCAGCAAGCAAGGTGCACTGTATGTCTTCAATCAGGAAAAGGAGAGCACTTGGGGAATAGGTTACTGGAACTGCTGAGTGCTGGTGGTGTATCTGGGGGGAAGCATATAGCTTAGGAATAGATGCTGATGTTGCAGAAACGGGGATGGGGATTCATGTAGCTAAGAATAAATGGGTTGATGGACAGGATACTGGTGGTTATTTGGTAACCAGAAGCGTAAGTGATCAAAGAGTTTAGTAAGCCCTTCTGACTTTGCCTTGCCCTTCCAAAAATATATTGTGGCTGTATGGAAGGTTACCTCCTATCTGTTCTTAGATGTTAATAGCCCCCTTCAGTGTAGGTAGCCTATCAGGTTGCATAGGCTGGGTAAACAGTGGGATATGTGATAGCACATTTGCTGGACTGCAGGATCTAAAGGTAAGGTCGATATCTAGAAGGCCCAGATATTTGTGATTCCTGGTCTCTTCAGCTGCCTGCCCTCAAAATGGAAGGAGAAAGCATTTCAAATTCCAGCAGTCTTTGCAGGCTCCAGGCTATAAACAGTCTTTTCCTGTATGAAGCAATAAAGATCTAAGAGTAATCAGGAGATGTCTGCTTTTCCATACAGGCCTAATAACTACTGGGTTACGCTTCTGTGAGGGGGATAAAGTCCATCAGTCAGGTGGGATAGGAGTGCAGGGTGCTACTGGTGTGGATCATCCAAGAAGATACTATCAAAGACAGAGTTTTGGGGTTAAGAAGAAATGAAAGCCTGGTCAGGCTGAAGCAGGGGGAGACAGGAAGGGGAAGGAGTCAAAAACAAAGAGAAAGATGGAGCGAGGACAAAAACAATTTGGAAAAGGTGGGAGGAGTATTAACAGTGCTTTGTACAATGAAGAAGTGTTCTAACCATTGAACACACTCCATAAATACTGGGTTTTTTCAGATAGCTCGGCTAAGGGCTTCTGTGAGGGTGAGTACAAAAATGATGGGTCCCCAAGTCTTCCAGCTCTCTCAAAATTTTATGAAAGCAGAATTTACCCCCTAGATAACCATCTTGAGGTGGCTTTAGCATTGTCTGGATCCTCTGTATCAGGTCTTTGAGTAAGTCTGTATTCCCAAGATTAATGTGAAGGAACATTTGACCAAATGAATGTGTTTGATATTTTACTTTGCAGATGACAGGGCAATTGCTACATACAGGAGCCATGGATGGTCTGATTATCCCCAACCCCCTTGCTAGCTTGCACGCAGTAGTATCACAGCTGGGGGCTCTGAAGCCGTTAGAAATCTTTTGTGTTGTTCATCTTCATGTGTCTGTCACCACAGACCAAATATATACCTTGGGGTGCAGAGTACTTGACGCTTGTAAGATGCTGTTCTGCATTTCCTGGTCCTAATGAAGAGAATAAAGTGAAGGTTACCTGAAGTTTAATATCCAATAGTGTGTTGCAAGGGTTGGTGATTCTTCACAGCAATGACTCCTGTTTCACCATATAACCACAACTCTCCTCTTGACGAGAAACGCCAAACCTGGGCATCCCAGAGTGTGCTAGCTTCCTCTCTGGTGTGTGGTCAGACATGGATGGACAACCTCCTTGGATGATGCAGTAAATCAAAGCCTTCCTTGTAGTTAAAGTGAAATCTTCTAGGAGGTGAGTTGTTCTTACATTAGTCAGCTATGACAGTGGAGGAGAAAATGCCTCCCCAGGAAGGATCTGTGTCACTTGGACACTTTGTTTATCCTGGTCGAAGTCACTGGATTTCATACCTTCTCGTACAGTGATCCTACAATGAAACGGGAACTTTCACAAGCCAAGAGCGGTGCCTCACCTCATTCATTAGCCAGCCGGTGTCGGAATAATTATGGATTAAGTAGTTAATCCTCAAAACCCCATTGGAAGTAAGGGAATCTATGTATTTGCCTATTTGAAAGTTGTGTAATTTGTGTACTACCCCTGAGGCAACCAGGCATGGGAATGCAATCCCGTAGTCCTGTATGTACCAACTGAGAAGGAGATGTGAGAAGAGCTTTGCAGTATTTAGAAAAGCTGTGACTGTCTAACCACCTGCTAGCGTGGAGACTAGCTCCTCTGATGCAGGGTGAAGTTAAGCATGTGCGTAAACTTGGCCAGATCAGGGACTTGCACTTATTCCTGTTCCTGTGCTTTCATGTGACATTTGATGTCTCTAAAAAGTGAGTTCCTAGCAGCAGCTGGAGAACTGTAAGTTGTTTGCTTATATCCTGGCTGGAGAGGAAGACTACTGCTTCTTAACTGAGGGACCACTTGCAGTAGCCCCTACAGAAACAACATTACAGGATCAAATGGCAACTTATACCTTAAAGCATTGAAAATCAAATTACAGGAGGTGGACTGAGACAGGAATAGATCCCACGGGTCTGGTGCTTTTACAGATTTTTGTTGCTGCTGTTTCTTGCGATGCAGACAGGAGAACTTCACAGGCAGTGAGTCCATCCTCCCAATGGAGGGAGGTGTGTAATTGCAAGGGGGGATACACATTGTGAAGTTGCTCATTTGTGGCTGTGTACTACTGAACTCCCCTGTGAATGATCTGCAAGACAGAAAATTACTCATTGATCCATACAGATGACTCAAAACCCAGTAAGCTAGCAAAAAAAAAAAAAATAAGTACAGTCACTGCAGTAGTCCAGATCACTCAGAAAGATGGGGCCAAGCATAATATTAGCTGCTGAAAGTCACGTGTCAGAGAGTAAGGAATACAGGCTATGCTTATGAGCTGGCAAGTTTGAGTCGGGAAGCCGTGACAGGGAAGAAGTGGGGGCTGGAGCAGCTCAGTGGCTGACGGCAAAATTCCAGGATGATGCTGTCGCTGGGGGAACTCATGCAGCTTTCGGTAAATAGCTCAAGGAGAGGCTGAGTGTGTGTGTCATTCAGCACTAACACGCTCACTTCCCATGTACTCTATTTAGTGCTTTTGTTGGTGGTTCCTGGATGGGAGAGGTTTCAGGGACAATGCTCAAGGGTATTAAAGAATTGGAAGCGTGCCTTCCAGTGAAAGAGGTCGAAGAGTTGAAGGGGAAAGGGAAAGCCAGAGGCTAACTTTTTTCAGCATCTGTATATACTTACACGGGGAACAAACTTTCTATGGTCTAGCAGACAGAAGGGTAACAAGATCCAAAAACCAGAGTTTGAAACTGGGGGGGTGGTGAGGAATAAAAGGCATGTGAAAAAGAGCGCTATGTAAAGGCTAGATGTTGTCTGTAGCTAACCACTGGAAAAAACTCACTGGCCGTTGTTGAGGATCCTCCACAGGAGGTTTTTAGATTGTGGCTGGGTTCCTGTCAGAAAGTGGACCCTTGCAGAGATGGGAAGGATTTCTGCTGACTCTCCTAACCCAAGTGTTTGAAGGTGTTGGTCTGGGTGATCACAGCAGTTCTTTCTGGCGTTACAGCTGGAGGGTTAGCTCACTGTTGGCAGCTATGTGGTTGAGAACTGTGACCTCGTGGCAAGAGCAGAAGGCATCCCCTCTCAACCCAAGACATTACTGTGTGCAAACAGGCTGCAAACTACCAAACCGCGTGACTCTCCCTCTTTAACTTTAAAAGGCTTCTGCTCCAGTAAATGGCAGTTCTCCCCTTTCATTCCTGTTTCCCATGAAACCAACTACTCTGTTCCCACTCCATGATGTCAGCAGCCACATCCACCACTGAAAGACCACTGAGCGTGGTGAAGGTGAGCACCAACATTGCAAAGAGGAGCTGCCACCAGCCCTCACCACTGTTCCACTGGCTGTGGTGGCACCCATGGGTCAAGCTGTCTGGTTGTACAGGGCGGGAGAAGTTAGAGGCCCCAGTGGGAGCAACCAAGCACCATCTTTGCATGGCAGAGAGGGCACGGGCTAGGTGCAGACCTCTCACCTGAGCTCAGAGAGTGTGGTTCACCTTTTCACTGGATTGTGCTGCAGTGATATCCCAAAGTAAATGAGGCTTCACTAGTGTCCACTAATGAAGTGGTAAGAGCTAGTAATCATCATTTATCATTATGGCTGTACCAAAGCACTCCTTTGCATACCATCATCTATGCCTTTGTCATACTCTTTAAATGGCAAACAGTTATTCTCCTATATTTCTGAACCAAACAGGAACGAGTTCTTTCCCTCCCCCCTCAATGGACATTTTAATTGTTTTTGTGGAAAAGCTGCATTTCTGTGCTACCAGAGTTTTGCTATGTTTCTTACCTTTTCCCTTACAGACTTGAACTTTGTCAGAGGCATGTGCATCTGAAGGAGTTGGTGGTGCAAGGTACCACTAGAAGCTTCTGAGAGCGGTGCTGGAAAGATGAACGCTGGTGGCGTTTGGGGCAATACTAATTCGTGCCAGCAGAAGCTCTGAGCCTCTGTGTGCAGCCGGTACGAGCAGGTACTCACTGTAACCGTACTTCCTAGGAAACACAATGGCCACTTGTGAGCCAGCCAACACAGTGGACGAAAGCCAGGGAGGGCAGCGTGTCCCCTGCAGCACAGGAGGGCTAGTTGGGTGGAGTGTGGCGAGGGGCAGTACGTGGGCGAGGAGCCGTGGATGTGACCATCAAGGCTGTGCGGGGTGGGAAGCTTTTCCTCTTGTGATTTCACCTGGTCTGAGTGCCAACCTCAGCACACAATGTTATCGCTGCAAGCCAGCACATGGTGGGGATGGCTGTGGTCACATAGTCAGGCCCCAGGGGATTCTCCCTGGTCCTTACGGCTTTTGGCTTTGATGGCTCTCACCGGAAACATGCTATGGCCCTGTTCCTTGGGTTCGTTTCCTGCTGTATGGGGACTGCCTCTGCTCACCAACAGCCCGTGCTGCTGAGGCAGGTGTCTAGTTGTGGGGAGAACAAGTGAAGTTTTTTTTCAGGAACCGAAGCAGGGACCTCTGCTCTGCCCCACCCTCTCTTGGCTGTTTCCTTATTTAGCGTTTATTGCTGTGCAAAACAGCAGAGTTAATGGCTCGAAAGGAGCACTTGGTCCCTGCTCCATGAACACGTTGCTTCTCAGATAGAAACTCTTCCCCAGAAGCCCACCCCCCTTTCTGTAACACACACAAGAGCTGTTGAAACCATGAATACTCTTGGATAGAACCAGTTCTTTGTGGCTCAGAGGCAGTTTGTGGCAGTGTTTTCCACAGGTCAAGGATGTGTGGGCTGAGTACAGCCATCTCTACTTTTGTCACTGTTAAGTATCTTGACTAAAAGGGAGAGTCAGGCCTGGATCTTCAGAAGCACTTGGCATCTTCACAGATCAACTTCCGTGGTGGCCTATGGAAGCTTTATCCTCTCTCTCAGGGACACAAGCTAGATTAAATGCTGCCTCTAGATGTCCCAGCCTGAGCTTGCCCTCCTCCCTGCAGTAGCAAAAGGCCTACATTATTTATTTTGTTCTGTTGTTCCACAGATAGGACTTTTATTGTCTCTTGCTTGCTTTTTTTACCCAGACAAACCCAGCCATCCTTTCTTGAAAAGGTGGTCAGAAATCAATACCCTTTCCTTAATCCTTTGGCAGCCTTTGCTTTTCCCGGGACACAGGCTTCCTGGGCCAGTTCCAGGTTCTTTGTGCTTTGGCAGCACAGGTGATACATTCAGAGTGTGTAGCGGCCCTGGACTAGTTTGCAGGAAGTGACATGGTTCCAACCTTTGACACCTGATAGTCATCACTGGCTAAAGTTATTTGGCATCAGGGAAACCTGTTAATGGAAGTGTCAGTTTCCAGCTGAAGGACGATGTACTCGGAGAACAGTCACACGGCCTTCGAAAGGTCGGCAAATAGCATCCAGGAGACTTTGCAGGAGTCTGTGTTTTTGGGGGTCTGTTCTGGATGCATGATTGGTGGCTTATTCCTAAGTCTTTGTAGGTTTTCTGGCAGCTCACCAGCGCTGGCACTTACTCTGCAATAAACAGGGCTAGAACAGCACAGTGACACAGGGAAGGCTGTTGGCACGCAGGTGCTGGGCAGATCAGGGCCTGCTGTAGGCCGCTCACATGCTGACGCGGGGTACCGTTTCATACAAACACACTTTGGTGCTTTGCGGGGTGTTGTCTGCATGGAGTTTGAAGGCAGCAGGGTCTGTGTTCAAGTTGCCTGAGCGTGGTCCTTTGGCTCACGTGGGTTGTGCTCTGGCTTTGCTTTTTGCTGAGTGTTCTTTGCCATTCTGCTTGTCAGTAACTCTAGTCTTTTCGCTTCACCTCTGCTTCTCTCATGGACTTGTCTGTGTCCTTCAAACTGTTTCCCTTATATGAATAGCAAATATAAGAGCTGTCTTTCTAGGATGGAGGGATGAGACGTTGCTCATAGCTGGGACCAGCTTTTGAAAAGCATGAGCAAGAATCCTCAGAAGGATGTTGTACATTGCCACTCATGATGATGCTTTCTGGGCTGCCTCACAGATCATAAATTATTTTTGGGAGTTGGACCAGAGATGAGCAGATTTAAGCCATTAAAAATACATACTAGCAGCTGATGTTAACATCTAAGATCTTATATGATCAGCGCAAGGTGAGAAGGCAATCTTGGAGGATACCTTCTTGGCAGGTGGTGATTAAAGCAAGCTGATTTTTGAAGCAGAAAATAAGCATTCTTTTTCTAATTTGCTGGATTGAGGGTGATGTGGAACATATAACAGGGAGATTTTGACAGCAAAGCACTGTCATGAAAACTGGAGAATAAACTAGGCAGGACTGAGGTGATATATGTATGTTCCTTGCCTCTATGCATGTATCCAAGGATTGCGTAGGCTCTATCAAGCACAATGTTGCACTGCAAGGTCACAGGCAGCTCTTCAGCTGCCCTGAGCTCAGAGTCCTCTGCAGAGTCACTGCTTTCCTGGACAAAGTTCCCCACGGGAGAGCTACAGCTGAGCTCCTTGTGGATGTGCAAGACATGACCTTCCTTGGGCTGAAGCAAACCCTCTCTGTGTTTGCCCGACTCGCTGTTCCACACAGGGTGCTCTAGAGCAGCAGTGCCTCTTCTCGTGATTTGTCCCTCTCCTGGACTTGGTGACATTTGTGAAACATTTGATGTTTTCTTCCAGGTTATTGGCTAAAAACACCCTGACGCCGAGCATGCTGCAGGGTCTTGGTAGGAACGTGCTCTAAACAAAGCAATCACTTCTAGTTCGCAGCTGTATTTTGGGACCAGTCTGACAGGTCATTTACAATCTGCTTAATGATGGCTATTTTATGTCAAACGGGTTCTTTAATCAAATTGCCATGCGATAGAAGGACACTGTCTTCCAGGATCTTAAGGATATTGTACCAGCTTCGTTAAATCTAACGCCGGTATGTACAATTTCCTCAAAGTATTAACACAGTTCAGTGGGGTGAGTTTTCTACAACCCCATGTCGACTGCCCCTAGTTGTAATTCCCTCCTTTTATTCCCTGTGTTCTCTGCTGGCTACTTCATTCTTCAGTTCAGGCCTGAGATCCTATCGCAGCTCTGTAGTTACCCCTGAGCAATTACAGTTATCACATAAGTATAAAATAATTATGCCCCTCAGCATTGTCTTTGCAAAATTACGGAATACAGTTTTCTTCTTTCCCTCCAGGACTTACTCACTGCACCAAAAAGTACAGAAAATCAATGGAAATAGTGCAGAGACATCTTGTGCTGCTTATTAAAAAAAAAAAAAAAAATTACAAAGTGCAAGTTATCCAGTCCCACTGATTTAAAATGCCTGATTTTAGTAGGTGGTATTAATTCCCCTGAAACATGTCATCAACAATGTCTTCATCATCTACTTTCTTTTTTTCCAGTAGTAGAAGTATTTATTGATTTCATTTTTCTTGTCTGCATTATTATTGAATAATATAACATTTCCATCTGATAACAGATCAATACCATGATTAGGGCTCATTTTCTCCTTAATTTACTTTTAAAAAAAAGTAGCTTTGTCTATTCCCCCTTTCACTCCACCATATTTTTAAAAAATAATTCCTGTCTTCTATTGTATATTCAGCTTCCCCTCCCTCACTATTTGCTATGTGTGTTTTACTCACTTTAAAGCCACCCTCATCTCCATTTAAAACCTGATTGTGTATTATCAATTAGGCTACTCTTTCTTTATTGGGCACTTGTGTCTTTTTGGTGCCTAGTAAAAAAGTTGTAAGTGGTTCTCAATGATTATTTATATATTTTTATTTAAACCTTTTCTTTGTATGGAATTCAGCTCAGGGCTGGGAAATGGGAGTTTCATCACGTCCTTCAAAGCATTGCCTTGCCACTTCAGACCTTCTTCTGCCTTCATATAAATGGGTTATATGTCAGCTGGGGATCAGTAAACCTGCTACCAGCCTCTCATTTCTATCGTCACTTTGGCTGCCTGGACAAGGTGAAATACACCTTTTGTTCAGTTTGGATGTGAGGTTTGTAAAGAGGAGGAACCCGTTCAGAACACTTTTAAATCCCCAAGGTTGTTTTTGAGTCAGCATCACCTGCTTGTACTAAACTAAATGATAACTTCTGTTCATTCATCTGTAGCAATAGCTGCGTTCGTTGTGGTGACGTTTATCAGAGAAGAATGGGGCCTCCTAGTGCAGGACATGTGGAAGAGTAATGAGCAGGTGCTATGCCAAGGTGGGACTTGCCATAGAAGTAAGTGCTGGAAGTTTTGCCAGGTCTGACACAGGATGGGGGACCCCAAAAAGAGTCTTAACACTGATCCTGAGAACGCTTTACGCCATATTCCTGTTAGGTTCACTGAGCAGTAACAGGACCTCAAGGGATTGAAGTTTGCTGGAAATAGTGAAGGAAAAAAACAAACCCAAGCAAGCCTCTGAAAACTGAAAGCCCTTTAGCCCTAGCACCAGTGTTTTCTGGCAGGTCCATACAGAGATAATCCCTACCTCCCTCTACCCAACTGTTCATTACTTTGAGGCCAGGTTGTCTCAGGAAATGCTGAAGACCTTCAGATGGATGATTTATCTATGCATGGGTTATCTTCTTGATCAGGAAAAGAGAGCGACTGGCTCAACAGCTTCCAAGTTCAATAACCTCCTTTTCTTCATAATAAATTGCTGAGGCATGAGCGGCTTCCGTTCCTTGCTGGCATCTTTTACGCTGTGCCCAAAGAAACAATCATATCAGGCTCAGGAAGGCAAATGACTGAAAGGGCAGGGAAACAGGAACCGTCCCCACGGATGTCCTCCCCAGAGAGGCTGGGAACATGCTCTGCTGTGGAAAATGGGAAGCTGAGGTCAGCCAAAGTGCGCGGCAGGTACGCACATCTTTTGGGACTGGAAGAACAGATAATGGCCAGTATTATCACCGTCCCCATCGGTCCCCTGTGTTGCTTATGAGCTCTCCCAGGCCACCTCTACATCTCATATGCACAGTGCATCTCCACTGTGTCATTCTGTGGTGTGGAAATGAAGGCAGGGAGATAAAGGTGGAGAGTGGGTGGTGACAATGTTCCTGAGAGTCCTGAGCCTACCACTCAGCAAGGGCAGGCCTTGGTGGTGTTAGAAGAGCCCAGAAGAATGGAGAATGGAGTAGGGAATGAGTCCCTATCAGAAACCTGAAGGCAACAAACCTCACGGGCAGTGAGGTAACACAGGATGTTTCCAGACATACTTACTCTTTTAGAAGCTTTGTCCTTTCCAGATCCTCGTGCCTGAGGGTGCACAAAAAGCCTTGATAAACATACGGAGATCTCCTCAGGAGGTTGGGAGATATTATTAGTCACTCTCTTACTGTCAGGCCTGGAGCAACTAACTGTTACCAGAAGTGTTACCAGGAGCTTGTCACTGCTTTCCCTAGATCCTCTACACAGGTCCAGATTGGCTGTAAGTGATATGTTCCCTAACTGGTCCAGTACCTCACAACTTCCCATAGCAGTGGATCCATTCCTCGGAGGAGGATCTCAGTAGTGGTGGAAGGGCCACAATCTAGATAGATGCAGAGAGAAATTTGAGTCCACAGACCACCTAAGTATGCACCATGCCTACATTCCCAGATCTTCCTGGTGATGTCCTCCAGCTGATCTGCTCCACCTCCATGTCTGACCAGGTGGTAGGGTCTAGGCAAGGGGAAGAGAAAGGGACCCACAGTAGGGCCTGTGGACCTAGGAAAGGCGTTTTGTGTATGATGTCTCCATAATGCATGTGCGACACCTTGCCTACATGCTCTGGGCCCTTTCCCAGTGCACCTCTTCAGAAACAGCATCTGCACTGGTGTGAGAACTTGCACTTTATAGCCAGGACACCACTGTGGAGGTCTGCATTTCTAGAAGTAGCCTGGTCGAGCTCTAAGTGAAACCATGCCAATCCATGAGATCACATGTCCAAAAGAGTAGCCTCCTTTGCCTAGCGCTGGTCACGCCGCTGCTGCGGTGCCACGGTCCCCACCCATGACATGGGACAGCTCATCTCCTCTGCCCTGCATGTGCTTTGTAAGCCTGGTCCCATTTCTATCATTAACCATCCTGTTCCTAAAGGGAGAATCATGCAGGCCAGCGGGTACACGTGAGCAATGCCTACCGGAGAAGGGATGCAGACTCATGTGGAAATACAGATTATACTAGCGTGTTGTCAACAGAAGTTTACGCTGATTCTATAGGTAAAACCAATGAGATAGAAGCAATCCTCATGTCATTTCAACTTCATCTATTTAACCACTGTGAAAGGACTATAAAAATACCAATGCTTGTGTTCACAACGGGTATTACAGCGTCACCACGGCGGCCTCCCGCTTGCTCTGCCTTTTTGTACCTCGCAGAAAAACGTGTGAGAAATGAGGGGCGGGGGAAGAGCCAGGCAGGGTTCAGGTGCAGCGTACCGGGCACACACCCCGTGCCTTCTCGGCCCTCGTTGGCAGCATCACCCCCGCGGCCTCCCCAGCTCCCGCCCGGCGCTGCTGGTGCGCGGCTGAGAGAACACCGCCGGCTAGCGGCGCGGGCCGCAGGAGCCGCTCCCGCCTGGGCTCCGCGCAGCCGCCGGACCGGGACCGGCCGGGCGGCTCTCGCTCCTCCCGCGTAAAAGCAGCACCCCTGGAAAAGGTGGGCGCGGGTCTGAGGGAGAAAGGGGGTTCCCGGTCCCACGGTCCGTGTTGCGTGCTCAGCGCCCGGGCGAAACCCGCTGAATGGGCTCATGGCATCTCCTCCTTCAGTGGCGGTAGCGAGGGGATGGGCCGGCGGGCGTGCGGTGATCAAACACCTCTCAATCCGGCAGTGAAGAGCGAGACAAAGCAGCCGGCCTCCCTCCCGGAACTTCGCCCCCAGCCCTCCTTGCCGGGGTGGTGTGGAGATGCTCCTGGTAGCCGGGGCTGAGCTGGAAGCAGCACAGCGCTACTGCGCTTCGCACCTCCCCTGGCTAATTAGCCCCACTCCAGAGGAGATAATTAACTCAAGTGGAATGCTTTGCTGATGCAGCCAACCTGCTGCCGGACCTGAGCTGGCATCTCCCCAGCTCAGCCGTGCCAGTCAGTGTAGACAGCCCGGGATGCCCAGGCTGAGTTTTCAGGGCGGGTGGTAAGATACCTTTTTTCTTCCAAACTGGAAATATTTCCCTGAGATTTTTCTAGGTCTTTGGCTCTACTTAAATACCTCAAAAACACTCCTTCTCCATGCCCCTATCCCCCCCCCCCCCCCCTTTTTTTCCCTGCTTATGAGGTAAGATCATCTTTAACAGATGTTTGTTTACCTCTTCATAAAATCCTCCTGTGATTCTACAGCCTCCCCAAGCGCTATGCTTCGCTATTCTTACCACTGCAAAGTGTTTTTCTAATGTTTAGCTATATCATTTTTATTGCAAATTAAGTTGATTATTTCTTCTTCTACTTCTGGTGAATGTAGAGGACAACTGCTTAGTCTCTCCACCCATTATAACAAATGTTTATGTGCTGGAAGACTGTTATCATGCCTTCCCTCCTGTTGTTCTTTTCCTAGAGAAAACAAGCTCAGTTATTTTATCCATTCCTTATAAGTCATGTTTTTTCACATCTCTTATCATTTTGTTATTCATTTTTGGACTCTCCCCAATTTGTCTCCATCTCCTGTAAAATGTAGTGCCTGGAACCGGACACACTGTTCCTGTGGAGAGCTCAGCAGTGTCAGCTACATGCACAGAATAATTGCTTCCTTTGCCTTAAACACAAAACTCCCCTGAAAGCCTCTCGCAATGAGACTTGTCTTTTTCTGCAGGAATCACACTTAACAGCCTCATATTCGGCCCCACCCCAGCTCTTCCTTGGCTGCCACCTGGTTTGGACCACAGCATTTGGTGCCTGTGCCTCTCCCCTGAATCATACCTTGGTGCAGTGATCTCTGCAGAGGGCAGTCCAGCCCTCCAGTGTCTCGCCTTCCTCTCAAATTCTGATGGCTCCAGCGCCCCTGCCTTCAGGAGGGACTGCCCCCCTCTCCTTCCCCACCCAGCTGCCATCCTTTCGGTTTTGTCCTCTACTCTGTTGTCCAAAATATGGGAGGAACTACTGAGCAGACCCGGAGGCAGAACTTCAAGGACGTGGTCCTCCCAGCTGGGAAAGTGAAGCCCTGATAATTAGCCTTGATCTCAGTACTTCAACCTGTGCAGCCTCTGAATGGTGTCTATGCTTGCTGCTCCAGGAGCAGCAATACCTTCCTTCTAGGTATTTTCTAAATGCCCACTACAGTCAAGGTATTTTGTACCCACCTTCCCCTCCTCGTTTACCAGGCCCGTTACTCAAAAGAGGAAATTAGCCTGGTTTGACAGGATTTGTTCTTCAAAATTCCCTGCTGGTTGTTTCTTATCACCTTATTGTCCTTTAGCTACTTATAAATGGATTGTTTCATAATTGGTTCTGGTATCTCTCTGGGTATCACGGTTAGGCTGGCTGGCCTGTAATTCCCCAGGTCCTCTTATAACAGTAATTTTCAGAGAAGAACTGCCTTTAAGTTAAATAGATACTGAAAGACATTCCACTTTTGCCCTGCTTATCTTTAGTCATTGTCTAGTTTTGCTCCACCCCTTAAATTAAAACCATGTTTCCCATCAGTATTTATCCTCCACTTGAGGATATCCCCTGCTTCACCTCTACTCCTGTGCTCTTGCCCAAACCTTCCCGCTAGTTTGAGTTACATACTTCCCCCATTTCCCTCATCCTTCATGCTTTCTATCTTTCCTCCCTCTCCTTTTTTTTTTTTTTTTGTTTGTTTGCAGTTCCCTAGCAGAATATATTTCCCAGTCATTTTCATCCCCTGGTGCCCAGAGGGCTTTGAAGAGACTCCTGGAAAAATCTCAGAGCTCTGCTAGGCTCTGCCCCAAAAATGTGGACAACGACATTTACCAGTCTTGTAGGGACATGTCGAGTTCTGCCTAAAGATTTCCCCAGGACTGACTATCTTTAAATGGTTCTTGAGACCAGCGGGTGGCAGAGAGAAGATGAAATCTGGGAGACTCTCACCCCAGTGCCAGACCAATAGACCGCTTTGGCTCTGGGATTGACAAGAAGACTGTATGACTAGAAAGCAGGTGTCCGATAAGTTGGGTAGCATCTAGGAAACAAGAGGTGCTGGGTAAAGCTCCAGGCTTCTTGCAGGGAGGCTGAATGTATCCAGTGTTCAGCTTCAGCCATGAGGGAAAGGTTTGTGAGCTCAGCAGAAGAACAGGAAGCATGTGCCACTTTCTAGCTAAGCAGATCGGGAGAAGATAACTTTGTTTGAGGGAGAGGTATCGTTATCCAGGGTTGTGCGCTATATAATTGCACAATCTGCCATTATGCATGAACAGAGCTGTTCAATAGCATGGCCCTGCCTTGTCCTGACATCATGTCTGTGTTGGAAATCCATTTGGAATGAAAAAAATCCCACATTCCCCAAGTGACCTCGTAGTCTCTGAGCAAGCGGCTGAGTTGCGGTGGAGACTTTACAGTCAAAGTGGTGCCAGAGACTGGACCTCGGTCACCAGCCTCAAAGCAGTTGCAGGATGGGAAGTCAGCAACGAAGCAAGCTTCCTTCCAAAGAAAATAACATTTTAAAAGTGTGGGAGATGCCCATGGTTCCTCTGAAGGCAAGGAAAGTCCCCAAGGGAAGAAAAAGTCACTGTGAGTAACAGTGTTGCTCTCATTAGCTGCTACTATTTCTAGCAATGTTTTTTGGAGATGGGAGTACTCAGCACTTCCACAGGCTGCCTAACGAGAGTGCACATGCTGGCCCAGGTGTGCAGGCTGGAAGCAGTGGCCATTGTGAGCCTGGCACTGTCAGTGGTGCCATTCTTTTGAAGACTCAGGGAATGTGGCACACATCGTGCATGTGAGGTCCTCCAGCCTTTAGACCTTGAATTTTATGGTCTCTACTCCTTTCTTTTGGAGTCATTGCTTTCTTGTTACAAAGGGAGCCCTGACTTCCAGAATTACCCTGATGCCTGAGAGCATCAAGTCCCCTTCTTGCTCTTCTGCCTCATTATCTTCAGCCCCATCTCAAACAAGGGCTTCCCTGTGTAGCCGCAATACAAGAAGTATTCCTCCTTGGCCATCTTCATCTTCATCTTCATCTTCATCTTCATCTTCATTTAGGCCATTTTCTGTACTCCTACAGGGGGAGGATGCCCTAGTGAGCTGAAGAATCTGGCCAAGTTCAGTGGTGCCTTTGTAAAAGACATCCAGTAGAAGGGACTGTGGGTTTTTTTCCTAAACCAGAAATGTCCAGCAAAACCAGTATGCCCTATGTTAAAGGCTCTGCGCCCTAGTGATGGCAAAGGAAGTCACCCTGGTCATTCAGATGAAGGTAACATATACCTGATGATCAGTGACTTGAATGTAATTTCTGCATCAGCTGCATCTTGCAAGCTGTTCTGCAACTTGCTGTGCAGCAGCTTGGACAGTGTTTGCAAGTGGCAAATAGAAGTCTAATGGGAAATGTCTCTGACAGTAGCTGGATGTAATTTAGTTTAGATATGGACTACAGCCATGTAGTTACATACCACATTTGGCTTTTGGCTCAATTTATTAGACGGATAAGGGCCAGAAAGGGATATGCACATTCAACCAGAGCTGAGTTTTCCAAAAGATGGCTTCAGTCTGAAAAAGGATGGGCAGTTTAACATCTGAACCCTCTGGCCTCCGTGATGCAGCAGCTTGCAGGCACTCTTCAGAGGTGTTGGCTGCTGGTGATATCATTTAGTCCTCCTTCTCTTACAGCTTCCCAGAGAGGGAAGGAAGGTAGCAGTGATGGCCAGTCACTCATGTATTAATCCTGATTTCTCTCGGTAGCATATAGCAAAACAAAGCAACAAAGGTATTTCGTTACTGCCTTTGTTCTTCTTACTGATCAAACCATGCCCGTTCTTACTCACTTCCTCTTCTTGGGACCTGTATTCTCTCCTTTGTGCATCCTCTCTTCAGGAAGGCTATCTCCATGCTTTACATAGCACAGGCTGGAGAACACCATGTATAGACTTACACTACTTCTCTTAATTAAGAGAGTGATTTACAAAGGTGTTCAGAATATGACCTGCATTCCAACTGTGTGCATAGAGAGATTGTTTTTTTTTTCTTTTGTGGCTCCAAACTGGTCCCTCTTGCAAAATGTGATTAATTTCCATCTCTCACTTATCCTTCAGCTCTTTTGAAATCCAGTTTGAAAAACATCATCTCTGCCTTTAGTTGTGCTTTGGACATTGGGACTATGCAATTCCACTTAAAAGCTGTTGGGGAAGGCAACTGCTGAAATGAGACTCCAAACTTATGCCGGCACAAATGCGCAGAAGCACTGAAGGGAGGCCTGACACCACTGGTTTGAAGAATCAGAATGTTGTGGCCCTCATAATATCTAATTCAAACAACAGCTTTGTTAGAGACAGAACATCTCCCGATGCCGTTTGGGGGGAATTAAATTCAGTGCTGAGTCTGCATAAAGAGAGTGGAGAAACACTTGCTGCCTCATCACTTTATGAGCCTGGTATGTGTATCACTGCTTAGCAGATCCTGCTTCCAGTAATCCTCTTCCTTCAGAGCTGAGAACCAAGAGCACGTTCGGATCAATTCATACAGACAGACTGCAGAAACAGCACCTCAGAATAAAGTTACATCCTTCGGCTCCTCCCTAAAAACTCACAGGGCAGTTAGCTGTACTTGTGGATACATCACTGAGCCTCTGATCTTTCTCTTCCACAGGCTCTCCAGCATTTTTGTGGCTGGCTGGGGGGCAGGCAAGTGCGCCTGGGGTAACATTCCTGTTAGCTGGGCTGCTGGAATTTGGCTACGCTCCTTAACAAAACAGTTTGTATTAGACATTTGTGATGTATGTGCGTTTGCAAGATGCATTTGGAGGAAAGACTAGTAAAAGACAGGCACTGAAAGGCGAGGTTGAAAAACTGGTATTTCTCAGCACGGTTAATACTGACTGATGATCTAGTTTTCCCATAGTGCTGCTTCTTCCTGATAAAATACATTAAAGAGCAGTCCAAAGTACCTGGCAGTGGTAAGTACCAGCCCGGTACCTCAGTGACTGCCTGCGACTTGGCTGTCAGAGCTGGGTGCAGGGTAACACACCAATTCAGTTAGCTCTGCCACGGCCACCAGAGATGTTGGTGCTCCCTTTTCACCTGTCACACCACAGCATGTGTGTGGTGGCTGGCAAGTGGGGACAGGCACAGCACTGTGCTGAACCGTGGCAGAACTGCAGAGATGCGCCAGACCCCGCTTAACTCTGCAAACTCCCATTTGTGCATGTGCTAGGTTTTCACTGCCCATCGCCCGTGCCTCTCCCCCCTCTGCTTTTTCATGTTCAGTGGATTCTCCTCTGTGCCTCTGCCCCTCTTTCTCTATTTTTTTCCCCCTCCCTATTGTTCTCCACGTCACTGACTGTCACTCACTTCATAAAGCTGTCTGGCTCGGAGCTTAAATATTGCAGGGCAACTAAAACCCACCATCAGAGCCAATTCAGTCATATCTGCTCAGTCGTGCGACAGGATTGGGACTTTTAGGGTAGGGAAGAAGAGAGACAAAAGTTCACTCTTCCCTGCAGAGTGCCAAGAGAGGAGGGGGACACATTTCTTCGGTGGAGCCTCTCACAGCGGCAAGTTGCTTGCTCAACATCCTTAAACTATAGAGTCTTTTTTGCTGGTAGCGGGCTCAGGTCGCAGCCTCTGGAAGCGCAGGGTGGGGGGTTTGCAACAAGCCTGTGTGGGTTACGAGCACGAGCCCGTTGGCTCTGAGTGGGCTCAGGCTGTCTCCTGCTCTTTCCTCATGGCAGGTGGCTTAAGGGAGAAGGTGGCTGCCCAGATTTAATCAATGGCTTGCACCTTGTTTGAGACTCGAGGGGCTGACCGCTTACAGGTGCAGTCCTAGACATTCAAACCAGTTGTACCACTCATCTTCAGTCCACCCAAAATTGTTCCTTTGCAGTTGAACTGACTGAGCAACCTTGAAGCCGCAGGGAACTTGCAGACAGTAGAGAGGTCATGGCGGAGTTTTGGAAAACGTGACTAGTTCGGAAGTGATCTCAGGCAGAGTTTAGCCAAACGTAGCAAGCTGCAAGCAAGACATTTGATGGAGTTAGACAGGAAACATTTGTTCCTTCTCTTGTGCAGCGAGTTTTCCGTATGATAAGGTTTATCACATCTAGAACGCCGCTCTTGCGTGTGGCGGTGGGAAGGTTCAAATGGTGGCAGCGGGTATCAGCGTGCCTCACAGAGGGAGAAAGGGATGGAGCTGACTGCGGTGCCTGTGGGACAGTGGAGCTGGTGTTGCGTGTAGCCGTGTTTCTTACAGAGTTGCACATGATTGGGAACTGCCGGGTGTACTTTGCTCTGCGGATCTGCAGAAAGAGAATGTTTAAATCAGTTTAGATAATGTATGTAAACAGCATAATCTTCTGCTAGACTTGTTAATGTAAGTGCTGACATTAACACACTCCTTTACACAACTTTAATGACTGAGAAAGTAGCAATTTTCTTCGGTGATTAAATTGCATGTTTGCCGCTGACGCATGCAAGGTGTTTATGCAAAGCTGAAGGGCCGTGTTCTGCGTTGTCTAACTTGGGTGCCCGGGCTTGAAATCTTACAGGGTTTGAAGGTGAGGAAAACGAGTCCATCTTGGTTTAGAAAAGTGATATCAGAAGGGCTTTTTTAAATCTTTTTTTTTTGGTTGAAAATCTGTGAAATTCCCCCCGAGAGCCGCAGAACTCTCAATATTTTGTGCGTTTGTCTGTGAGAATACGTACACGTGGTAGTTGAAACAGACTGGTATGCGTTGGTGTGTTGTAGCATATGGCACTACAAACATGTCCCAGTGGCATCTGAAGGAGGAAGGGAGTTTAGAGACTCAGATTTCCATGCTGTTGACTGTACCTTCTTTTTCCCCAGCACTTGTGTGTGTGAGTGTGTGTGTGTGTGTCTGCGTTTAGAAAACTATAGATGGGGGTAGTATCTAAGAGATGAACTTTTAGATCCCCATGAACAGCTGATCTGTGAATAATGTTCACTGTTTCACAAGTCATCCTCCACAAGTCGGTCTTGCCGGATTGCTGTAGTATTCTGCATTCCTCAGAGGCTTCAGACTGCTGTGATGTGTTAAATCAGCCCATCCAAAACAAGTTTCCTCTTTATTTCCCTCATTCACAGCTTTGCCCTTGCCTGAAATGATACAGTGTGAAGTTCAGGGCACACAGGATGAAGTCCTGGCCTAGGAATAATTTCTTATAATGCAAAAATAATGACAGATGTAACATTTGACTTGCGTTACTTGAAAACGGCCCGATTTCTTAGTTTTCCAATAGGATATCTGCAGCTGGCTTCCAGCTCTGTGGTAGCCTGGGGCAGCAGCACTGACGCTTTAAAGAGAGAGAGAAAAACCAGTATTTTAGGTCCCAGTTAAGGACCTCTGTGTTTTTAGTCCAGGTTAATTCCAATGTCAAAGTGGCAGCGGACTTCAGAAGAGGATGCAAAGCATAGCCATGATAAGACCTGATTATGATACTGTATATAGTGCATACTATATAGCAAAACTATTACATGTAACAGTTGCTCAGCGTGTTCAGTATTACTAACATAGTAATGGTGTTACAATTGCTGCTCTTACTTAAAAGAGTGATTTTTAAGGTAGAATTAATATACACAACCTAGAGAGACAATTCAGGTCTGTGTAGGTACGTGATGGGCACAAGTTCAGGATGTGTTTAACCTGTGTGAGGTTCTGGCATGGAAGAGCTCGGGTGCTTGAAAGCTTCACTCTCTTCTCTAACCACTGCAGCTGCCTGCTGATAAACCTGCCCTGCTGTACTGCCAGTGAGGGTTTATATGTGTACCAAATCCGTGACTCAGCCTACAAGGCACCACAGAAGGCTCTTACCTGTAAAAGGAGTTAAATACACTCCCTGTGTATGTAAAAGTAATTGCCTATTTAGAGCCAGGGAAGTAAGGAAGCAAGGAGCTTGCTCTGGCTTCTAGCCCTTCTCCTGCTAATAAATCATTGTGATCAGGCAAATAAGCAAGCAAGCAATGTTCTTGCTGTTCTCAAAGCATATTAGGGAAATACTTGCTGTTGGAAAGCAGCAAAAGGCATCAGTGGGAAAACCTGGAACCTTTTAAATTTAGCATAATTTGTGGTCTTTCTTTTTTTTTTTCTTTCCTTAGACAGTAAGACATGGGTGACTGGAGTTTCTTGGGGAACATTTTAGAGCAGGTGAACGAGCAGTCCACTGTCATCGGGAGAGTTTGGCTCACGGTACTCTTCATTTTCCGCATCCTGATCCTGGGAACGGCTGCTGAGCTAGTGTGGGGAGACGAACAGTCAGACTTTGTGTGCAACACCCAGCAACCTGGTTGTGAGAACGTCTGCTATGATGAGGCCTTCCCCATCTCCCACATCCGGCTCTGGGTCCTGCAGATCATTTTTGTATCCACACCGTCGCTAATGTACTTTGGGCACGCGGTGCACCATGTACGGATGGAGGAGAAGAGGAGAGAGAGGGAGGAAGCCGAGAGGCGCCAGCAAGCTGAGGTGGATGAAGAGAAGCTGCCCCTGGCTCCGAATCAAAACAAAGGCAACAACCCTGATGGGACCAAAAAGTTTCGCCTGGAGGGTACCCTTCTGAGAACCTATATCTTCCACATCATTTTCAAAACCCTCTTTGAGGTAGGATTCATAGTAGGTCAGTACTTCCTATATGGCTTCCGAATTCTCCCCCTTTACCGCTGTGGGAGGTGGCCCTGTCCCAATCTTGTGGACTGTTTTGTCTCCAGGCCCACGGAGAAGACCATCTTTATTATGTTCATGCTGGTGGTGGCTTCCGTGTCCCTCTTCCTCAACCTGGTGGAGATCAGTCACTTGATCCTGAAAAGGATCCGGAGGGCTCTGAGAAGGCCAGCGGAGGAACAGCTGGGTGAGGTCCCAGAGAAGCCCCTCCATGCCATCACAGTCTCCTCCATCCCGAAGGCCAAAGGCTACAAGCTGCTGGAAGAAGAGAAGCCGGTGTCCCACTATTTCCCTCTCACAGAAGTAGGAGTTGAGCCCAGTCCCCTTCCATCAGCCTTCAATGAGTATGAGGAGAAGATTGGGATGGGACCATTGGAAGATCTCTCCCGAGCATTCGATGAAAGGTTACCATCGTATGCACAAGCGAAGGAGCCAGAAGAGGAGAAGGTAAGAGCAGAGGAGGAGGGGGAGCAAGAAGAGGAGCAGAAGGGACCTCAGGAAGAGCCAGGGGTGAAGAAAGCAGAGGAGGAGGTGGTGAGCGATGAAGTTGAAGGGCCTTCAGCGCCTGCTGAACTCGCCACTGATATGAGACCCCTCAGCAGGCTAAGTAAAGCCAGCAGCCGGGCCAGGTCAGACGATTTGACTGTATGAAGGTGCAAGAGATGGGGAGCACGTGAAAAGGAAAAGGTTGAAGAGAAAAGGAGAGAGAGAGAAAGAATCAAAAGATATTTTTAAGTGAAGTGCTAAAATGGCCATTTGAATATTACTTCCTCTTGAGATTCTCAACTGGAAAGGTATTATTGTGCCTTATTTGCCCTGTACGTCCATCTGAAAAGGAACATTTTCCCTGTTGCCACATGCCAGCTCGCTCCTTACAGTAACACCCACACACTGTACCCATAACCTACGTCTTTTAAAACCTAACGTGGCAGTGAAACCCAAATGTCACCACTGTGAAGCTTTGTGTTCCCCACTTCTCTAGGAACATGGGGAGGATCTTTTCAGCCAGCGAGGGGGAAGACTTGACCAACAACTGTAGCTAGTATTTCTTTTTCTGTTTCCACCTATGGCATGCTGAGCAGATCTCCCTTCACTGTTGGCATGTAACTGCAGTTATTTAACTTGCAAAGTGAATTCTGTGCTTGGCATCAATACACTAAAATAGTCAGTGCTCTTTCCCCTCTCTATTCAGAAAATAAAGGCCAAAATGTCCCCAGTTTCTCTGTGAATTAAAATCCGAGTTGGGTAAAAATATTTTCCCTTCGTCAAAAATATTTCTGCTCTTCAAGTGACATTGGCAGTAGGCAAGGTTAACAGTAGCTCTCTATTAGGATTTAGCGGATGCCCACAGATGGGTTATTTATTCCCAAGAGGGTCATCCAGCCCCGAGACTATTTCAGAGCACTGGAAAGAATAAATTCAAGTGATATTTTTTACTTGTAGTCTTGTGACTTAAAGATCTGAAACTCGATTTAGCAAAGGAAGCGTGGGAAGGCTTCTGCGAGAGGAGGGAACTGCTACAGCCCCCACAGCATGAAACCAAATATAAACCTTCACAGCACGGTCCCGACATGTGCTCGGTTCCTGGAGCTCCCAGACTTACAGGCACTCAGCAGATCTCAGGTATGGAGTCCTGAAGGCACCTGTGAACCTAAACCAGGGGTCTGGGTGACTGTGCGGCTGTTTAAACCTCTAAGTGGAAAACCGGTTGTTCACGTTTGAAAAGATTGACCTGACAGTCTTCTGACATCCTTTGTGTTTAATTTGACAGACGGGAGCCATCCAGTGATCTACTTCTCTATTAAGTGCCAAAGTCTCAAGTAAAACAAGGCCTTTCAAAAGATGATTTAGACCTTTTGTGCCAACAGGTCTGTACAGAGCTCTCAGAGCCTCAGCAAAATTTCTCCTGTTACAAGAGGCAGAAAGGCATGTGCTTGCAAACATTTAAATGTCTGCAGATTTCTAATTTTAGGACTACAGCAGCACCTTTGGGCTAGGACAGTGCAGCAATGTGTTAGGAAGCTTCAGGTTAATAGCTATGTGTCCCCCCCAAAAAAACTGAGCCTCATGCCAGAAAATTGCAGGTATGCATTCTCATCTGCTCTGCAAACCTCAGACCCTCCTAGCTCAGCAAATTCTTTCTGTGGGGCTGCAGCCCATCCCATTGTTCCCAGGGCAGGCTGTAATCCAGGTCAGGGAAAAAAAAGAAAAAAGAAAAAAAGAGAGAGGAAAAAAAAAAGGTCTTTGGCATAATCCATAAAACTCATCCTGCCATTAGCTAGCTAAGACCCCCTGCGGTCTCCCATTGTAGCAGGGCTGACTCCAAACTCCACTGAAGCCAAATGTGAGTGCGCTGGGTACAACGCTGGGTAGGCTTGGGCTCACACACCTCCAGTCCCGCTGCCCAGCATCCCAGCCCTGGCAGCCACCAGTGCTGCCAGTTCTGTCACTGGCTGACCTAACCGGCCCGTTAGGCAGAGCTCCCGCGCCTTGTTACGCAGCTGCCCTCCCTACACGGGCGCAAAGGTGGCCGGGCTGCACTGCTGAGTGCAGTAAGCTGTACATATGTAGAAAGGTTGTAGGGTGCATTGGGATTCTTCAGCACCGTAGTGGTGTCACATTGTTGTTGGGGTTTTTTTTAAATATACTATATATAATATTAGTAATTCTTTTGCTCCTCTTGGGCCTGTGTATTTTCCCAAGGTTTGCAGCCCAAGGTCAAAATCTTTGCTTCTGGGACAGAGGGAGGTTGTCCTTCCTCGAGAAGGAAGACTGGGAGGTATCTCCTCAGTTTTGGGAAGGAGTATGACAAAGCAACACAACGTGAAGGAACATGCTGAAGAAAAAAATCTGAAGGCTACCGTTCATCCACTCTCTTAATAGGGAAACAGGAAAACAGCTAGTGCAAACGAAGGGCAACTGAGGAGTGTTTTTCATCAGGAAGAGGGTCCCCTGGGCTCAATACTCTAGCAGAGTTTGAACAAGGGTGAAGATTTAGATGGACAGCACAACCACCATGCTTACATGAGATGAGTTCTATTACTTTTAATGTTCTTCACAGAAAGACATAGGGGAGTTTTAATAGTTCTAAGTGTAAACCAGCCCACTTGGTGAAGGGAGGTGGACACACACTTTCCTGTGGGTAAAAACATAGATAAAAATCTCTGTAACAGTTCAGTATGAGGCATCTTCCAACTTCTTCAGAGCATCTGACCCTTCCAGATGCCAGCAGACTAGATTAATCACCCCCACCCTAGTTTACTTCTAATTACTGAACAAGTCCTTTTATATGCCAAGTATTTTAATTGCCATCCCTGTTCCTGAGCTCTGACGTGCATTGCCTTCATTAGATCACTAGGCTAATTAAGATGAGTGCTTATCCATCAGGGGCACATTGTTTGTAACATGGCTGTCGGATGGTCCAGTCTTTAATCATCACATGTTGAGTATGTTGTTGTTTTCCACCGGCGCGCCTCCGCAGAATGCTCTACATGTGGCGCGCTCAACGGACGCTCTGTAGGTCTTTCACCGCTGCGGCGGGGACGCTCATTTCTTCCTCTGGGTCACGACGGCACAAGGAAGCGAGCCAACGTTTCCCTCCTGCATCCAGTCAACTCCCTGTTGATTTTCTGTTTCTCGAGACAGTTTTCAAGCACCCTGCCAGACTGCCAGCGAATCTGTAGCCACCAAGTACGAGCCACGGCATCAAGACGGCGCTTCTCGGTAAACTGGGCAGGGAGCTAACAGTCTGGTCTCCTGGCATCCCGCCTCATCTCTGCAAGGAAAGCACTGTGGGACTGTCAGCAAGTCTTTCTTCCTTCTTGTACGATCGCGAATAATTTTCTACCTCACAGAGAGAGGATGTGAGGCTCGATATATTGTGTTGGTAATGGAACGGGAGCTCCTTGGACGGGGCGGCCCTACAGATGAGCAAAAGACTATTGCTATTTCTCCATGTGATAGCGTATAAATGTGTTTTATTCCCTCTCAATGAGACAAATTTAATCATTTATTCAAGAAATTCCTAGTGAAGCTGCATAACGGCCTCAGAGCTGTGGATTCAGGGCATGATTCTACTTGAAAAAGAATCAAGCAAAGCTTAGTGTAAGTGCAAGAACACCAGGGAAAATTATCTTCTTGGGAAGGGGGAGGTCACTGGACGATCAGAGCCATGCCTGGGTCATTTAAAGGCTCCCTGTGCAAATAGATTACTAACCGGCTCTCTGCAAGGAGCACAAGATGCAAGTGTCAAAATCATCAAAGGAGGTGAAAGTAGAAGAGAAAGGTAGTGTCTTAGCTTACAATAGCATGTGGGAGTTGGTGTTCTCTAGTGTCTAGAGCAGTGGGCCTAGGATAATAATCTTAGATTTATTTCCAGCTCTGCTTCTGGCTTGCTGTGATAATCACTTTTACCTCTCGGTGCCTATTTTCTCCACCTGTAAAATGGGTGTAAGAATTTCCACCTACCTCACAGGGATGTTGTGAGGCTTCCTTAATTCTGTTTGTAAAGTAAGTAGGAATGATCTGATGAAAAAGCACTGCTGAAACGCATGGTATCCTTGTTATTTCCGGGCAGAACTGCTCACTCGGTTAAAACACGACTCCTCGACCAGGAGGGCGGTAGTTTGACAATCTGAACACTGACAACATCAACACAGAGGTGGATCTGTCACGAGTGAAAAAAAGACTGCACTGGTCCCTCACCGCTTTCTCCCACCTTAGCCTTGGCCCTATGAAGCAGCGGTGACAGCGTGGTTACATGGACCCCTCGTCCCCATCCCCAGCACCCATTCTGGGGCAGCATTTGTACTTAAATAAGACAGTTCCTGGAGGGGGGGTGGGGTGCAGGTTTAACAATTTTAAGGGCCTTGCAAGGGCTTTGCGAGGCACGTGGGAGAGGGCCGTACAGTGCACAATGCTGCCGGGCGTCTGTTTGAAACCACTCAGTGCAAACTCCAAGTAAATTTTCCCGAGTCTCTGTGGGAGAGTTTACAATTGCTTATGGCACACAGGAAAAAAAGAGCCACCCTTCATGAATGCAAAGCCACAAAGTATCACGCTATGCTGATCCTTTCATCTGAGTGAGAGATACCAATGATCTCTCAGTGCTGACACATAAGGAGGTACAGATTCCTCCTCCTTTAGGAGAGGAGAGATTTGGGGGGGGATCTCTGCTCTCTAGGTCTGTGTGGGCATGAAATCCACTTACTGAGCAAGGAAAGTCCAGCCTCTCCTGCCACTCAGTAACTCACTGACTGGGCAGTTTTACATTTAAAGAGTGGCCATGCCACACAGTGCTGAAAAGAAAAAAAAAAGTGAGAGTCTGCTGTTTTGTATAGAAAATGGCTTTTCAGGCTGACAACTGAAAGTAATCCTAGCCTAGGCGTAGTTTTGTTTATCAAAGACAGGAACATCCATGAGAACTAGACTAAAAGCATTCCTATAAGCCTGAGGCAGCTGTGATAAAATGGTACATGATGCCAGATTTCCTGAGGGCCGAGGTCGGGCAAGCGTACCAAAACCAGGGGGCTTGCCTGAGTATCAGGACAATTCTTTTTTTCCCCTGACGGAACGATACTGCCATTTCTCGGGCTCTATGTGTGCTGCACCATTAAACATGGCTGGGGAAAGGATTTTTGCCAACACCAAATGTGCTTATACAGTTGAGTAGTAACCATGGCAAGTAACTGTGTGTTGACTTGCCAAGACGTAGCCTGGCACACAATCCTTTCCTTGCAACTCGCTTGGCACGCACCTACTTCAGTAGAACCGTCAAGACTCGTGTCTCTGTCAACAATTTGAGTTCTTCTCTCAGTAGCTTGACATCCAAAGAGACACTGAAGATTTGTTCAGCCCAGAAAGGAGGGAGTTAAGGGGGGGTGAGAAGCTCAAACCACTGTCTTCAGGTACCTAATGGGGAGTCACAGGGAAGCCAGAGCCAGGCTCTTGACAGAGGTGCACAGCAGAAGACCAGAGACAACCATCACAAGGAGCAGCAAGGAAAATTTTGACTCCGAAGTTCTGACAGGGGGAAACAGTTTGTTCAAATGGAGGGTGGTCCAGCACTAAAGCAGGTGCCCAGAGACATGGTAGGATCTCCATCCTTGGAGGATGGAGCCTGGCTGGAAAAATCATTGAGCACCCTGGTCTGACTTTGCTGTTGGCCCTGCGTTGAGCTGAAGGTTGGACTGGCTGGTGCCTTCCAGCCTGAACTACCTGTCCCGCGGGAGGCTGAAAGCTCAGTGCAGCTGCTGTGTGGTGGCACAACGGGTGTGGGGCACTTTCTGCCTCCATGGGGTGTTCTGGGAGCATTTGCTGTCCCAGCAGGCAACACCGCCGGCACCGCAGCAGAGCCTGATGCACAAACACAGTCAACTGATGTTTGGTAGCTGGAAAAGCTGCTTCAGGCCAGAACCATGTGTTGTGCAACTGGTCTGGAAAGCGCATTACAAATTACATAAATTAACAACAACAGAAATGAAGAGTATGCTTGTCAACAGAGAAAATCATGGGAATTTAAGGGGCTTAGGTTTTCCCAGCTCCCTTTAATTTCAGCGTCGAGTGGGCCTTTAAACCCATCTGAAAGTGCAGAGGGCCGCATTTTAACGTCCTGTCAACAAAAAGCTGTGTATTTTAAAGCCTGCTGATCTGGGATGAAGCAGAACTGAATAGAAATGGTGATCACAGAGCTACTGACAGAACATTTGGGGGAAAAAAAAAATCCCAGCAAAGACTGTTGGTCTTCGTTCTGCTAGATCCAGCCTGGCATGGTGAAAGCAAACCAAGCCATTTATTAGTTTCCAAGGAGGAAAGGGTACATTGCTTGGAGCAATGTACAAGTCACAGAGTAGCCCACTGAAAAACTTCTCAAGTCAACACAGCAATAAGTTTGCAGTGAAACACTAAACAGAAAAGTTGGCTCCTATGGTGCTTCCCTGAAGCTCAGGGGAGAGTTGTATTAAGGGATAATGAGGATAAGGAGACAAATGAGTATACCAAAATATCCTGGATGACTGGCAGGTGGAGGCAGAGGCCACGCAGGAGGGCAGCAGGCAGTCCCAGGCACCATCACAGCTCGCCAGCTGATGGGCGGGCTGCAGGCAAAAGCCAAAGGGAAGAAGCCCTGCAAGCTCATCGGCCGAGTGTCTCATTGTAAGGATAAGGCAAGCCAACCTGAGACATGAATTACACCCAGCCTGCTGCCAAATCTGGTATTTCTGGATTTTAAAGAGGGTCAGCAACATTAAAATAATTTAATGGAACTTTTACATACTGGCTCCTCTATTTACCTATTTATTATTCCTTGAGAACCAGAACCAGCATGGGGAAAACTTCTCCCCTCCCCGCCTTGCAAATCACTCTACCTAAGCATATGAACAATCACTGGGACAAAAATGTTCAGGTATGTTTCTTGACACATATCTGTTAGTTAAAACAAGTCATGGGCGGCCCCATAAAGGAATTCATCCATTGCCAGTGAACATCACCATCTGAACTCACCACAAATAAATTCGAAAGAAATTCAGAAATCAGAGTGATGCTGGATTACTCCCAGCTTCAGAGCTCCTGTTTATGAAAACCTCTGGAGAGAAAAGAAAACGGATGGCTGGCTGCCAGCTAAGCCTATTTGTCATGAATATGCCCCGTAGCACCTTCTGGAAACCTGTGCTATTTCTAAATATACTCTTGGCCAACGAATTGCTTTAATTCAATATGCTCCACCTTTCCGCTTTACTTGAAAGACTTTAGTTCCCTCTACAAACTGAAGTTGAAATAGCCACATTCACACTTCTATATGTGGAAGAATAAAATAGGGAACTGAGGGGAACCCTGCCAGTATACTGACCAGCCCTTCCTCATGTGCCGCCCCTCCTCTCTGCCCACCTCCATCTATATTCTGTTGAATGAAGCTACTGCAACTCAGAAGTCTCCTTTCTACCTGTGCAGTGTCACAGACCCTTCCCCACACACGTGTACGTCAGCAGCTATGGAAGGAGGAACAACAAGGAATAAATTTCCCACTTTATTTTTACACTTTTTGTCTTCCCTGAAGGAGAAATCCTGGGGATGGGGCAAGGGGTGGGGATGGCTCTGAGTTTTTCCAGCAGAAATTACCTTCTTCCCTGTGTGTTTGTCCTCAGGCTCAAGGGTCAGTAATTTGCAGCTAAGCAGAGGCATGTTTCAAGCCTATTTATAAACACATGCACAGCAGAAAGTGTAAAGAGCTATGACCAAACTCTGCCTTGTTTTTTAACCTTGCGTGGAAGTGAGTGGAGCTGCCAAGGTGTAAACAAGAGCAGAATTTGGCTTTGTATAATTTATTTTACAGGATTTCCTGTTAACTTCTGTCTTTTAAAAACATCCAACAACTACACCTTACCCCACAACCTACCGATACAGAAGAAAACAACCACAAAACCCTCCAAACTCAGGAATCTCATCACTTCAGGAAAGATCAGTTTCTAAATAGGAAGGAAGAAGAGGAAAGGCCTCAGAGCAGGTACGATAACCTGCTCCCTCGGTTCAGCTGAACGGCTTTTTTCTCTCTGCGATGCTGCGGACAAGGAGACGCATTTCAGGCCAAGACAACTGCCAGCCAGGCAGCAAACTGGACACTCCAAAGGGACTGTGTGACTAACCCCGTGACTCGGCACAGCCACACGTAGATCTGCTTTCCTACTGGAATGAGTGGCAATGAATAAAGGTTCCTGGTTTTCCGTCAGCAAGGGCTCCGTGCTTTGTTCAGCCCCCAACTAACCCCACTCGAGCCTTTCTCTTCCCGTATGACTGACTGTTCCGCAGGCCGGGAGCCGCCAAGGCCAGGGGTGGTTTTAAGAGGGAAACCAAACGCACAAGCTCCGTGAGCCGCGAGCAGGGGCGGGACTACGAGGCGAGGGAGCGGATCTCGCACCGACAGGCGCCAGGAAATTCCCCGTTTGAACGGCCCCTTCCCTCCTGGCTCCGCGCCTTGCTCCGTCCTAGCTGTGGGAAGGGCCCGGCCCCCGGCCCGCCCCCTCGGCGCTGAGGGAGGTGGGCAAGGGCCCCCGTGGGGCACCGCCCGGCCCGTCGGTGGGGACACGGGCGCGGAGCCGCCGCGGCTGGCCGCGCTCCGCGGCCGCAGGGGAGTGAACGCTGCGGGGAGGCGGCAGGGCGGTGTTTGCACCTCCCGCGCCTTCCCTGCGCGGCCAGCAGGGCACAGCTGGCAGGAACAACGGGCTTCGGGCTCGCTCCGCGCGTCCGGCCGGCGGCAGCAGCCAAACAGCCCCAGCCGCCCGGCCCACCCCTCGGGCAACACCGGGGATCCCGCCCCGCCGGGTCGGTGCCGCTGCGGGGCGGAGCTCTCCCGGCCCCGCCCCTGCCCCGCCTCATCCCCGCCGCCGGGAGGGCTGAGGCAGGCTCTGCGCGCCTGCGCGCTGCAGCGGCCGGCGCGAGCGGGGCCCGGAAGCGGGGCCGGTGGCGGCCGCCATGAGCTTCCTCATCGACTCCAGCATCATGGTCACCTCCCAGGTAGCTCGCTGCTCTGCGGCGCGATTCCCCCGCCCTGGAGGGGGGGTGGTGGCGGGGCAGGGCTGGGCCTCGCCGCGGCCTGACCTCACCCACCCCTCCCGTCCCCGCCACCGCTCAGGGAACGGCCGGTGGGAGTTGAATGGAGGCGGTGCCGGCGAGTGCGCGTGCGCGCGGCCCGGCGCGCGGGGCGTGCGGACCCCCCCCCCCCCCCCCCCCCTCCCCCCAGGGTCGGGCTGAGAGGCGGTGGGGGCGCGGAGCTGCGTCAACGGCTACGGCGTGCCGCCTCGCTGACGTCAGCGGTGGTCGCCCCGCTGCCCTACGGCCTCGCCCGCCGAGCGGAGGGAGCGGCTCCGCGCCTGGATGCGCTCAGCGCCCGGCAGCAAGGGGGGGGGGGGGGGGAAGGGATACCCCACTACCCCCCGCCACCCCGCCCCACGTTTGGGAGTGCCGGGCTGCCCGCTTGCCCCGTTACACCTGCCCTCCCTCCCTCCCGCGGTGGCCGCCGCTCTCGTGCGGCCGCCCGGTCCGACGTGCCCCGGCGCGTAAGGTTGTGGGGAGAGGAGCCGCTTCGGCGGCTCCGGGTTCCCCCGGCGGCAGCTGCCAGGGCCGGCCGGGCTGCCCGCCGCGCAGCGCTGCCCTTGCCCCGCACGCCCTGCAGGAGGGGGGATGGTTGGTGCCTCCTGTCCCGGGCTCGCCCCGCAGCAGCCGGCTTGTCCCCGGCTCGGGAGGGCTCGCCGTGACCTGCCTTGAGGAGTTGGAAGAAGCGCCGCGCGAAACGGCTGCTTTAGTCAGGCGCTACTTCAGCTTTTTCTTTCTTCAGAGTGATCTTTGGGTTAGTCTCTGGCTGCACGCCAGCGGGAGCCACCTAAAAGCCCTTTCAGCCTTCCCTTTTTCTGGGTGTCGCCCTGTCTCTCATCACTGGGAAGTGCCTCGTGGCCTCAGCGTACTTTGGAAACGGCCTGTTTGTTTGGTGGGAGGAAATGCTCCCTCCTCCATCACTAGCCTTGCTTGCTAATCATTTGTCTTGTCACTGCCTTCTCTTTGGCTTCCCTCTCCTCCTTGTATCGAAATACCCTTTGTTGCCCTCGGGCAACTGAGGTGGTCCAACTGTTTCCCTCTGCCAAAGGGGACGCTTCTGCTCCCTCTTCCCTCCCGCTCTGCTGCACAGCCATACTCACTCCCTTGACCTCTCTCCGGTATTTGGTTTAAATAAGTTCAGCTGGCTCACAGAGGGATGTGATGAGCTTCTGAGCTGGTGGGAAAGTTTTGTTCTGTAATGAGGAGGGACGAGCTGAGCAGAGAGGACCTTTCCCCTCTCGACAGCAGTTGGTTGTCTTATGTAGACTTTCATGCACGACTCTGTAGCTATCCTGACAGTTTTCAGGACAGCTTTTGGCCTTCTTAGATAAGTACAGTGCCCTCCTACCTGATAGTGCTTTGATTTTTGCTCATGTCAGCGGCCTGAGAGTAGCTTTGATACTGTTAACAATTCATCCAGAACAAAAGCTTTCCCAGCATTTGCTTTGCATTCTAAGATCTAGCTTGTCTAATTGCTTTTCTTTTATTTGTGATGGCAGCTTCGATCTACTCATCATCTTCAGAAGTAGCTAGTCAGACATTTAAGTTGCTGCATGGAATTGTCAAATGCTCAAGAATTTTCTGACTTTAAAATCAGTCACCTGGGATGCCTTAGAGTGTGAACAGTTAAGATCATTTAATTCTGTGCTTTCGTACAACCCTTAACACAAGGGAAGTGCAATCTTCATGTATAATTTCCTCTGGTATTATTGTACCTGTCTCTTAATCTCTTTTACTTTATTTGTGTATTTTTTAGAGCTTGTCTCTGCCTTTTCCCTTCTCCCCACTGTTAAATGGGGAATTACTTTATGTAAATACCACTTACTTATCATACTCACTTTAACTTGCGACCTGCAGATAGGAGGCTTATGGGCTATCTGACCTTTTCGCTATTAATGACTTTAAAGTCTGAAGTCCTCCTCAGACAAGTTTTGCCAGCTTTTACCAGATAAGTTTGATCCTCCTTGCCCAGGTATTCTTTGTCTGTCAATCATGCTAGTCTGTTACCTTTGCCACAGCTGGGATCCGGTTACTCCTGGTGCACAGTGAAATCATCCACAATGATTCCTGACTTTTTGTCTTTGAAAGTTTCCTGTTTCCAGAGGGGGACCAAATGCTTTGCCCTCTTCCACGTGCGCTGAGAAGAAATGCTATCTTTGTCCCATGCTTTCTGACATGTTTTGCTTTTTCTCTTTGCTTTGGCCAAGGCTACCTTTTTATTTAAAAAAAAAAAAGAAAAAGCCAAAACATTTGTTTGGGATCTTTTATATCATTACAATTATTTTCAGTCTTCTGAGGAATAGGTGTGGCTACCCATGGAAGGCCTGACAACTCAGTCTCCTTGTTCTGGCTGAAGATGGGTGATTACAGTTTTGACCATGGTGCTTAATTTCTATTTATTTCATTTAAGTCATCTGCAAAATAACCATGTTATTAACTTTGTCCCTTCAGGTGTGTGTTGAAACTTAACTGAATGTTGAGGAGTGCCCTGAAAGCAGAGCTTGTCCTGCTTCACCCACCTTGTCCATGTGGCTTGCTTGCTTCAACTCCAGATTGTAGTTTCAGGCATTCAGCGCTGCCTTTTCCCTACCTTAGAGGTGCTTTAAACATTCTTCACCCACGCTGGGCCAGTGGGTAACCAGATTTAGTGTGAAGACCTCTCCAGAAAAAAACAAATCCTTTTCTAGTCTTAAAGAAGCAGCAGATATATTAAGAAAATGTACTCGTCCCTAGAAGATGTGTGTGTTGTGGACATTTGCCTCCATTCTGTGTTTTCTGTAAAAGCCATAAATTTTAATTCTGTTGAGTAGAAGACTGAAACAGTAAGGAGCCGTGCAATGGATTCTCCCAGGCCAGGAACTGAGGACTTGGGAATACAGAACTGGGCTGTCTTGTTTGGACTGTACATAAGGTTGTCTTCCATCTCATGAATGTTTAAAACATTATTCTCTCCACAGTGCAGTGGCAAGTTTTAATCTTCTGCTGATCTTGGGTACTTCGGCCCAGCCCTTTTCCTCCCATTTCTTTCAGCTGGGGTCAGTAGCGAAGTCGCTTTGTGTTTTGCACATTGCTGGATTCAGATGTTGAGTGCTTGGTCCCTTCTGCAGGTGCTGTTCTTTGGATTTGGGTGGCTGTTCTTCATGCGTAAGCTCTTCAAGGATTATGAGGTGAGAAGGAGCCTTTCATTGCGGTACTGTATCTTAAAAGTTACTCCCAATCATAGAAATATTTTTTAAACTGTGTTTGGCCTTTTTTCTCTCTTTAAGTTTGTAAATGTCTTTACAGTCACTTTTGTAGACTCCTAGATATCTGAAGAAATGATTTTTTCTGAGGCCAGTGAAAGTTTCTGTACTGGCTGAGGTTAAATGAAACAAAAATTACAGGTGGTGTGGGGGTGACTGCTCTGCCTTTCACCTGAGTAAGCCTGCCTTATGTAACTGTAAAATTTTTGTGACACAGGTTGAGTGGTTAACTTCAGACTTCAGTGAGGTGCATCCATTGTAGCTGAATTGGTTGTGAGGGTTGGATAGGATAAATCTCAAATGGCTCAAATGCCAGCTGAATTCCGACCCAAAAAAGTTTTTCCTGATATGGCTCTTACATTTAAATCTAAGGTTAAGATCAAAGAGCTCTGTTAACAAGCATCAAGTGAACATAGGGCACTGCATATTTGACATCCCTTCTGTGTGAGGTGTCTCCATTTAAATGAGCCAGTAGCTGTAGTCAGTGGAGTACTGAGCAGCTGGTGAGTTTGCCCTCTGCTTTCTCACAGACTGTCGGTTTCCTCCCGTTAGATAAAGGGCATTGAAGCAACAGCCCCAGTTGTGTGCTGCTGTACCTTGTGACTTGTATTTTGTTCCTGGGGTGGGGGGGGGGTATCAAGGTGCCATTCTAGGAATGGAAATGCCTGATGTCTCTGGTTTGTTGTCTTTGTTGCAGGTGCGACAGTATGTGGTCCAGGTGATCTTCTCTGTGACATTTGCCTTCTCTTGTACCATGTTTGAACTCATCATCTTTGAGATTTTGGGGGTGCTGAACAGCAGGTGAGTCTGGGAGCTCACTCAAGGACAGACTTGCCTTGTGTTCAGGAGCTTCAGTCCAACTTCTAAATTAATAGCTTAGTCTTGGGTCAGGGAAATTGAGTGAGAAATTTGTCAAAAGCTCAACAAAGACTCTTGAGCAGTAGGATTTGAGACTAGAAACCTTAATCTCCTGTTTTTCCGTGCAGTTACTATTAGTGTGGTGTAGGTCCTTGGGGCAAGGCTTTAGTCTTTGTCTTTCTCCATTTGTTGAAGTTAAAAGAAACTGTTTCTTTTATGGGAGTGTTGTGAAGCTTTGTACCACGCTGAAGAGCCCTTTTCAGATGGTGAGGACCATAGAAACTGTAAGTGCTGGTTTTTCTGTGGTGGTCAGAGCAGCAAGCAAGATGTGAAGCTAAGTATGGAGTGAAGACTACTGTAGTGGTACGGCATTTGTGAATCAAAGGTGCATCCTCCCTTTACACAGGGTGAGGACTTTTACATAAAAAGGCTGTTACAAGCTGCCTACTTCAGAAGTTGGTAGGAAAGGTAAGAGAACAGTAACACAGAGAGGCTGGCTGGGTTTCCTATTTATTCTCTCTCACTGTACTCGTATAGGAGAGCAGTCAAAGGAATGGCACGACAAGAGGTATGAAACTGATAAAAGGTGGTGTTAGTTCTGACTGTGTGTTACTAATCTGTGGAGGTGAGAGCCAGAGAGATCACTGAGGAGAATGCTTTTATAAATTTTGGTAAAGGGCTGGACTTCAACATAGATGAAAATGTTTGCCTCTGAATTAGCTACGAAGAAGTGACAAGGATCCTCGTAATTTCTCCTTCCCCAAGGAGGCCTAAAGCGGATGTGAGTTAATATTGGGAACAGAATGTGTGGTTTTCTCTTAAAGCTGAGTGAAAAGTCACTTCAGCCAAGGTGAATCTCCTTTGGCCAGAGGAGTACTGGATCATTTTGGCATATATGTGTATTTTTAAATTCTTGCTCTGCAGTGTTTTGCACGTGAGACAACTCGCTTTGAAGCGAAGCGTTAGGTTATGGATGTTAAATATTTTTGTTTCAATTTGAATTAGCCCTGTTGTGGTTCAGCCACCCACTGCAAAATTAATTACTGCTTATGCTTAGTTTTGTATGGTATACTGTTTTATCAAATACTGTATTTTCTGTGGTAGCTGATGCCATTTGCAGTAAATAATTTGATTTAATGTTCAGCTGGATGAGCAGTAAATCAAATGATCTACTGCAAATGGCATTAGCTACTGTAGAAAATACAGTATTTAATAAAATAGCCCAGTTGATATTTTTGGGTAGTTGTTAATCTTGAAATACACTTTCTTGAGATCTATATTAAAAACCAAATCAAAACAAAAAACCAAACTGGACCCACCTGCCTCTCCCCAGCCCAAGCAACTAACAAAATCCAAAGTATTCCGTGTGCTAGGCCAATACTATCCAGTGTGTTTGATGTGGCTGAAAGGGCTGTACTGACTGGTGATTATGTTTGAGAAATCTATTGTATTGATGTTGCATGCTAATCAGTGTTTTGGCTTTATTTTAGCTCCCGGTATTTTCACTGGAAGCTGAACCTGTGCGTCATTTTGCTCATCCTGGTCTTCATGGTACCTTTCTACATCGGCTACTTTGTTGTGAGCAACATCAGATTGTGTGAGTACTGGGCCTGTGGCAGCGGGGCTGCTGGCTCGAGGCCGCGCACAGCCATGGGAAATGGCTTTTCTGAGAGAGCCAGAGAGATGCTGGACGCTAGCCCTGTAGCTCCCTCCTTCCCCCAGCTTTGCTCGGGCTGGGTAGCGCCTCTGTGAAACTTAATGCTGTAGCAGGAGCTGTTTATTGAGCAGTTAGGAGGTACTTTATCTGAGCCCCCAACAAATGTAGCTTTTCTTTATGGGTTTTGACAAAGTCAAGCACTTTAGGGAAACGTTAGTGGAATGTGTTCCTTTACAACTTTAAGCTTGCAGCCATACTCTGGCAATCCTTGGCAAGGGTGTGTTGTTCTGCTAGTGGGTAAAATAAATGAGCCAGAGAAGCTCAATAAATTACTTTTGCTTTTTTTGCTTACTGCTGTCTGGGTGAGGCATCCTCCGCGTGCTGCTGGACATTTACCCCTGAGCTATTGATACTCATGGCTCTTTTGTATTGCATTTAGGCATGTGGGTCGGCAGTATCACATGTGTAGTGCTGGTATGCTGAAGTTGTCAGTTTCATGTTGAGAGTCACATCAGAAAGGTGCAGCTCAGTGTTCCCCAGCTCCTAGTGCAGCCCTTTCCATACCTTCACAGGGAACAGCCGGGGTGGTGCATCGCTGCACTGGCTGTCACAAACAGTGGTGTCTCAAATAGCTGGTTCTGTAGGAAGTGAAGGGGTGCATCCTGCTAGCTGTAGCTATCACTTGACAGCTGTCTTGGCTAACCACCTGTCTTGGCTAACTGTGCTCAGAGCAGCCTTTGGACGGATGTAGCAATTTTACTTGCTAGAAAAAGCCCTAGAGGAAGACCACCTTTAAAATACTCTCTTTTTTCTTCTCCATTAGTGCACAGACAGAAACTGCTTTTTGCCTGTGTTCTTTGGTTGACATTCATGTATTTCTTCTGGAAGCTGGGCGATCCATTTCCTATCCTCAGCCCAAAACATGGTAAGTTTCATGTTCTTGCTCATTCCTTTCCTCCTGAAAACAGGCTTTCTTATCTCACTTTTTATCTTGGAGTTATTACTGTGTTATTGCAGCTCTGTGGTTAGGACTGGAGAAACTAATTCTTGCAACTGAGGATCTGCTGTACTTTGAAATCTGCAATCTGAATGCCGTCAGCCTGACAGAAATGAGTGGATATACCTTGAATTACTTGCATTAGTTTTCCTCCAATATCACAGGAAAACTTTAGGGACGTGAATGAGTCCTACCTGAACCTAGGGTATGTAAGAACAGAGTGTACTTTTTGAGGTTACATATCCACAAAAAGTTGATCACAATTTTTATTCACTTGTTTCTTTTCTTGTGGAGACTAAATCTAACTTACTTAAGAAGAGAATTGGCAACAAATCCTTCATCTGATTTTTTTCAGTCATGTTACTGTTTCTTGTGACTGGAATCAGGTCAGCCTAACATAGGTGACTGTCCAGTTCACAAAACATGGCAGGGTGCTTGAAGGCCAGAGCTGTGCAGGCTGTAGCCAGCAGCACCTCTGGCAGTGCATGCTAGCTGTGGTACAGCTTTGTATAGCACCTGAGCCCAGAGGCAGTATAGTTGGATGGTACTAGAATGTGAGCTGGTAAGATAAACTGGATGCCAGAGCTGTTTCTTTGCAGAATCAGTGCTGCATCACGGAACCAAGAGTATTTATAATGTGAAGATACTGTGTGCACTTGTGTTAGTTTGGGTGCAGCAGAGCTTGTTAACATTTTCATAACTGTACTGAATCCTTTGGGCACCTCAATGTGTCTTACAGCTCTGTAAGAACAGGACTATTTGTCACCTGGATTTCCTGTGTAACTTAGGCTGCCATTATTCCCTGCACTAGAGAATTGTTTCTGTGTGGTTCTCAACAGGTGAAATTCAGTTTCACTCCAGTTGGTGAAAATGTCTGTCTGCATGTATAACCATCAGCTTAATATTTCTGTTCTCTAGGAAGGTACTTTACTCTGCATGAATCTGTAAGAGAAAAATTGAAGGATGCCAACTGCTGTAGGGTCTGCTCACCCTTTCATCTGTCATCCTAAAACTTTCATAGGAGAGCTGCGTGTCTGTGTTTTGTAATTGTGTCATTTGCCACTGAAATACAACAGCTGGTATGTAGTGCAGATCCCTTTGCCTGGTGTTTCACTGCCAAGTAAAACCTCTATCTGCATTGAGTTGCAGAAGGCGCTTGAGTTGGCAGAGCGTAACAACACAGTGGGAACTTAGCTGTGGGGTTCAGGTCATCCTCTTTAGATCACTGACGAGGTTCTGGGAAGCTGCATGACAAATGCAGATTTCCAGAACTGGGGGTGGGGTGTTTTTTATTTTTAGCCTGTGCTTTACAGGATGATACCTCCACTTAATAGTTGTACGGTGCCTTCCCGTACCAGGTGTAGTCACAGGGGTAGAGCAAACGATTCGAGGCTTTTTTCCCTGCTGTCCTGTGTGCACTGACAAGGCTGCTGCAGGGCTCTGTTGTGCGGTGGTGGCCCAACTCAGACAGGTGGGATCCTCTTGTGGAGGCAGAGGTGACAGGAGGCCGTGCTTGATGAGCCCCTCACGCTGCAGTACCTTACCTGTAGTGTCTGTTGCGGTGTGCCCCACGCTGTCCGTCTGCACGTATGGAGGTGTGCTGCAGCTGGGGAATTGTGCTGACTAGCGGGGGCCTTTCAGGTACCTGTGCTGGCATCAGGGGGTGCCTTGCCAGGGAATGGTGTTGGCAGCGTGTCGCAGCTGGGAAAGGTATTGTCAGTCAGCGCTCCGGGTCAAAAGCCCTGGTTGGTCTGTTTGTTGAATAGACCTGAGTCTGGGATCCCATAGGAGGAGGCAGATTATGCTGTACTCAGTTATGTACTGGTATTTTAATACACCTCTTATCATGATCTGATTGGAGAAAACACTTGCTTTATCTGAGCCGATGGCAGGAGTGGGGTTGCTGTGGGTGTTACAGGGAGGCATTGCTTTGACCAGTGGAATGTCATGTCATTTTGAAGGCACCTCTGTTTTAACTGCTGCTGTCTAACAGTGTGTAGGGCAAAAGGCCAGTGTATTGTAGCACATTCTGTAGCTCATGTAAATCTCTATGCACATGACTGGGTGTCTTGGTCTCCCTTTGTGAAGTCTTTTTGACTTGTTTTCATCATTTATTCCCCTTCTCTGAAGCATGAAATGTGGCTTGGCGCTTGGCCATCTCAGCTTTGCAATCATGTAAGCTCCAAATGTGCTGTGTGTAGCAGCTGCTCTGTAACTAGCTCCCTAAAAAGCGAGTGATGTTTAATAGCACGTGGTGCTGTATCCTGTGAAGACAGGTTGAAGTCTGCGTTTAATGGCTGAGAAGAAGAAATGCAACTTCAGTGCTTGGTGTTGCTTACAGCACAGGCTCCATGTTTGTGCTGTGTTATGCAGATACATGTTTTAGAGTCCACTTGGTACTCAGGTGGAATACTGAGGTGGCCACCTCAAGGAGGTGTGTGTGTGAGGTCGCAAGATGAGTGCTGAACAACCAGGAGCAGTGTAAGTTTCCCATGCTGTCACAACTCCGGTGTCCTACAAGTGCAAATTGCATCTCATCTGGAAGGGTCACTTCTAACGACAAGGACAGGATAGGGCTTCCTCTCTGTGGTCCAGATGTTTTTCAGCCAGTTTGCTAGGACCAGCTGGTTTGATAACTCTAATCCTGGTTATTGCAGATGTGGCTTTGTGGAAGGTACCTGCTTTATAGTGTCTGGTGGATGATCTGTGTTCCCACCTCAGCAAAGGGAAATCATTAATGTATTAGTTTACAAACAAATTGTTGACTGTTAATCGTCTCCAGGTCTGCCTTCACCTTTGTCATCCCTGTTTTTAAGCATGGTAATGTGCTTTCCAAGGGAGGGAGACTTCCTACCTGTTGCCTAGTCCCTGACTGCACTTCCTATTACCTCCAGTCATTGCAATGGGAAGGCAGTCTGATTCATAAAGCAGCTCGGTGTGTGTGTTATGTTGTGAAGGCACCAAGTGTGGAGCAGGGTGAAGAGAACAAGGTTACTGATGCTGTGTTTTTCCCCTCTTAGGAATCCTGTCTATAGAGCAACTCATCAGCCGTGTGGGTGTGATTGGGGTGACACTCATGGCTTTGCTGTCAGGATTTGGGGCTGTCAACTGTCCATACACTTACATGTCCTACTTTCTCAGGTAACTGCAGCTTTGTGAAATATTTTGCCTGCTTTTTGGAGATTCTGTTTTTCCCATGGCATGGACTCAAGATTTTCATGACTCTTTCTGAATCTAGCTATTGCCATGTCTATGTGCTAGAACCATTTCTGCTGCTGAAACATGTTCTCCTTATACAGGTTTCTCTCTCCTTTGTTTGATGGGCATGTTGTGTATTTCATCTGAAATGGGGTAGCAGCCCTGATTGGGTGTCTTGGTTTTGCAGGAACGTGACAGATGCAGATATTCTGGCTTTGGAACGACGACTCCTCCAGACTATGGACATGATTGTTAGCAAGAAGAAAAGGTGAGCATGCAGCAGTAGCATGAAGTGGTTTATTTCAAGGATTTTCAGTCAGAGTGGTATGAGGTGCTTCATGAAATTACCAGAATTACTAGTCCTTTCAGGGCTACATGGCTGAATTGGTTTGGGCTGTGCTGTGTTTTGTTCTGGCCTGATAGGCAACTTCCTTTTATCTTCCCTCAGACGCACACACTAAATAGCACTGTCCCTTACTGCAGTGGCACAGGTTAGGCTTCCAGGGCAAATGGTAACTCTGGGATGGCAGCTTGGCTAGTCTGTGAGGTGGGCATCTTTCTCTCCTGATGAGTAGGTGACCCTTAAAGCCACTGCTGCTCACCCTCTTACTGGCAGCTTCAGTACAGCAGTTAGCTCATACATATTGAGTGCTCTCCCGCTCCGTGGGTCTGGTGTTTCCTGGTCAGAGCTGGAGCTGGCTGGTGAGCCAGTGTGGACAAGCTATATTCTTGCACGTGGCAAGGTTTACATGAGTTAGGTTTTGAGGAATCACAGAGTGTTGGCAGTGTGGATGTAGTGTAGTGCACAAGCACGCCATCAGAACGTTGCTTTTGTTGGTTTAGCTCATTCCATGTACCACAAGTGAAAAAGCTATTTTGGGAAACAATGTCATTTCATTTACAGTGAAAAGATCTTTGTGTGCTGTTACAAATTATGTATTACATGCCTTACTAGTTGTACAGAATAAATACAATTACCACAGTCACTACAAAGGTTTGACTGTCTGACGCTGAGTCCTCACAACAGTCCTCAAGACTTTACTTTTGGTGCACTAATGCTTTAATGTCACCCTTTAATGTATGATGGGGGCAGTTTTTAGGTAGTCAAACCTTGCTGAATTAGTCACCAACATGTGTATCTGTTAATCAGGATTAGCATATGAAAGTGTAGTTTAAGCATAACCCTTTCCTTACTTGTGAAAATGTTAAGTGGTGAACAAATGTTAACTCGGTATTTGTGATCATGTGTGAGGCTGTAAGTAGTGAGAGAATTTAATTACTCGGGTTTAGTTGATTTAATTGAGTAGAAGCATACTAGAATACTGGCTTTGGAGTTAAAAGGTGCTGTGTAGAGCTGCTTCTGGCTCTGTGCTCTTTTGTTTGGTTTAGCGTTTTTGGACCCCTGACCCGGGGAGGGTGATACTGGGGTGAAAGTAAGGATGTCTGGGACTTGAACTGATGAGCACTTTCTTGCCTTCCTGTGGCCAGGAAACCTGAATATAGCAACATTGTACTCGTTATGAAGGGCCACATAAAGTGTGTTAATTGCTTGGGAACTGTACTGAAATATGTGTATTTGTGCTTAAACTCAACAAAAAAACTCAACCCAAAACTGTGTAGTCTCAGAAGTGTACAAGGAATAGCAGAAGCTCAGGTTCTGTAGAACTTGTTCTCTTTCTGCTTTGACAGGGAGCAGTGGCTGGTGTAATTGGACTGTGTGCTCATAGGAAGCAAAGCTTAGGAAGTCAGTTGTGTATCAGCCCAGACGCAACCCAGAGCATTTGGCAGAGCAAGCGGGAATAGCGGTGATTTACAGTGTGTGGGGGAAACGCTGTAGTCCCATCAATTGTCAGTTGCTGGCCACCTTTTCAGACCTCCTGATAGCTCAGAAGTTCTTGATGGACACAAGGGTCATAAGGGAACAGAACATAAAGCGTTTTAGTTTCCTTTGTGGATCGTGGTGTTCCTTCTGATACCAAGCTGTAGTCATACCGGCTTCCTTGTCAGCAGGAGGTAGTTTTTGGAGGTTGTTTCCCTGATACTTTTTGAACAGGAGTTGTTGTTCTCTCTCTGCTGAGTGTAATCAAGTAAAGCCTTATGGAAACTTGCCTCCAAGGCTGACAGGTTCTCTATACTTGTCCTGGCAGGTGTGACATAACGAAGCCTCAGGTTTGAAATACCTGTATTTTGTGACACTGTTGCTTCATTTTTCTTTGTGTTGGAGTCAAATCAGCCTGTCTGATGTGGAAATAAATTGCATATCTCTGCAGGCAAAGTGTGTGACTTTTGCTTGTGGATCCTTTCGCTGAGGTCTTCAGAACTCCTGACTGCTGTGTGGGTGCAGAGATCCCTGTCACCTCTCAAAAGATTTGCCTTTGTAGACTTAGAGCCTTCTGCTTCACCTTGGCATAGCTGTGTTTTGGCTGCAGTGCCGTGGGCCGCATGGGATGGAACGTGTGAACTGGGTACCGGGAAGAAAGCAAGGATTCAATGTGCAGTTCTTGTATTTGGCAGCTATTGGGGTGAACTGAGTCGATGTAAGAGCTCTGTCATTTGTAGTCTCTGGCCATATGTGCTTCTTTGTGTTAGGTGGGGTACCCCAAGGCTGTTTCTTTTGGAGGACTTCTTTTTTTCTTCTAAAATCACACAGCTTATCAGCAGCCTTGAAGGCGGCTCGGTGCCAAGCGTAGCAGGATGAGCTGCAGCAACAAGACGGGGCCTCAGCGCTGTCAAATCCCGGGTCGCCCTGACAATCCTATGAATAGTTTTCAGCTTAGGAAAGGATAACTGGCTTACAGATTTCAATGGGGAGAAATGTGAGGGAATGGGGCCAGAAGCCAGCGCTGCTCCTGGGGATTATGCTGCGGTGCACACGGGGGTGTGAGGGACAACACGCAGCTGTCGCTGTAGCGTTGGAATTAGCTTTAGGAGCCACGTTCGGATTGCCTGAAGCGTCTGGTGGTTCTGTCCAGTGACGGATTTGCGTGTGTCTGCTTCACAGCAGCTTGTCATGCAGCTCAGTAGTGAGTGACAGCATATCACAGGGTGCTGCTGCATGCCATCCACCGCTCACTGTCCGGTGGAGGAGGCGGATGTGCAGTGATAAAGCAGAGGTGTTCAAGGGGAGAGAGGAGCATGAGTAGTCTTCTGATTTCTGAACTTTAAATAGCCTAGTCATGTGTTTGAGGAAAGGAAAGCGACTGATAGGACTGAGAAATCCATTTCAATTTTTATTTTTTAATTGGTTTAAATCTCTTCAAGGATTGAAGCAGGATCCTGAATGGAAAGTCTTTGTAAGTGTCTCATTGAATCTCACTTGATTAGATCTGGGCTCTACTCCATAGCTAATCAACAGAATGTTGTCAAGCAAGGCAGGTGCTTAGGAAATTAAAAAAAAAAAAAGTGGCATCTGTTTGCAGTGAGTTCAGTTTAATGGTGTCTTCTAAGGAACTGTTTTTTTGGCTTTGAGTTTTAAAATAAAAATACTTTACTCCTAAGGACTTGTGTTTTCTGTTCTTTCAGGATAGCTGTGGCTCACAGGACAATGTTCCAGAGAGGAGAAGTGCACAACAAACCCACTGGATTCTGGGGAATGATAAAAAGTGTTACAACGTCTGTTGCAGGCAGTGAAAGTATCCTTCATCTGCATGCTGGCACCTGCCTTGGGAGGTGGCTCCAGCTTTCTTCTCTTTTGAAAGAGTGAGAGTTGGGCTAGTTACAAAGCTTTGGTGTTTCAACACGTTCCAGCAGCCCAAGCAAAAGGCTCCTGGGGAAGCTTACTGTCTTGCACTGCACTGTCTGACCTTTTGCCCAGGGGTTGGACTCCATAGTTTTGCTGTGACACAGTTGGGAGTCATTTGCTGCCGCTCTGCCCCATAAATGTGCTGTTGCATCACTCTGGTTGAGCTGTGCAGCAAGTCGCAGGACAGATGCTGCACTTAGGGTGTCACGTTGCAGGTGTCTACCCCATCACATCACTGACTTTCTCTTCGGTGTATCCTCTGGCCACATGACTGACCTGCACACGTAACTTTCTCGTGACTTGCAATACAGTCTTCCAGGATGGAGAACATGTGACATAATTGAGCAAACCATTGGGGATGGCTGAGGTGGTGGAACAATTTACATAGCCTATAGTTGGATTTCTGGCCATGTTGGAGAGCTGTGAGAAACAGAAGGGTAGGAAGCAGCTTGCTGACCAAAGAAATTGTCCTTGTGATATAGGCTGGCCACTGGTGCTATAGTGGTGTGACATAAAGGTAGATGAGAACAGGTGAATAGCTGATGTTCTGCCCATGTGAAGGGGGTGGAAGGCACCTGGTGGGAATTACAAGGTCTGTGTTTCTCTAGCTTACACTTGCCTACCAATGGTTTGTGCCAGACCACACCCGAAGTGTGCTGTTTGCATATTTAAGGCTCAGGACTCTCTCCTTTCCCGCTAGCTGTTAAAATCAGAATTTGGGTGTTTGACTAGGCTCTTTGCAAAGATCACTGATCTCTTAGAGCAGTGACTCAGCAGCTTTGTTTACAGAGCTGATGAGAGTGGTACATGATGGTGCGCTTCAGGGGCAAGGGATGCTGATCCAGGTGGAACAGTGATCTTTGGGAGCTCCGGTTCTCTTCTGCGCTGTGTTCCCCTGGCAGAGGAAGGAAGGAGCTTGTGTGACTGCCTAAATGCTGCTTGCTGCTACCTTCTTAAAAAGGAGTAGTGTGCAATACATGCAGCCTCGAGATCCCTTTGTGTGCGGTATTAACGAGGAGCAGTAAGAATCAAACCTGATCTGGATCAAAAAGAGTGGTCAGACCATTAGATGTGGCCCTTGGGCTGAAGGTGGGGAGTGTTTTGGTTTAAATTAGGAATTTGTGATGTATTGCAGCCTTGACTGTGCTGGTTTGCCAGATCTGTCCCTTATCCAGCAAGAAGTGGATGCCCTAGAAGAGTTGAGTCGGCAGCTGTTTTTGGAAACTGCTGACCTGCACGCAACAAAGGTACATAGCAGAGGAACTGCCCAGCTGGGTGTTGGGACACTGGGCTGGTTTGAAAGTTACAAGAAATGGAAAGCTGCTCAGCAGGTGAAGGTTGAAATATTGTGATGTGGTGGAGTGAGAGTCTGTTTCTTTAACTGGGGATCTAGATGGCAGTTTCTGGCCACTTTTGATGCATACTGGTGTGTGTGTCCCTTGAGCCTCTCAGAGACTTCTGAGTCAGACCTTTTTGAGTTCAGAAAAGTTTGAATTAAGAGGGTTGTATTAAAATAAAACTGTTTGCTGCTATTGGTGCTCCATTCAAATTTTGTACTGTGGGTGATTGTGGAAATAACTTTTTTTTTTTAATTCTTTTCCCCCTTCCCCTGTTTTTTATTTTCAGGAGAGAATAGAGTACTCCAAAACCTTCCAGGGAAAATACTTTAATTTTTTGGGTTATTTTTTCTCCATCTATTGTGTCTGGAAAATCTTCATGGTATGTAAGTGTTTATTGCTTTTTATGTAGGCATAAAACTGAATGGCAAAGCTCCAAGGGTTGTGATAAACAGCTCAGACTGCTTGGAGGTCTGTAGCTAGTGCCCCAGGGGTCAGTACTGTGTCCAGTCTTGTTTGACCTAGTCATCAGTGACCTGGATGAAGGGTCTGAGAGTACCCTCAGCAAGCTTGCTGATGGTACAGAGTTGGGAGGAGTGGCTGATGCACCAGAAGGCTGTGCTGCTGTTCAGTGAGACCTGGACAGGCTGGAGAGCTGAGTGGAGAGGAACCTAATGAAGTTCAACAAAGGCAAGTGTAGGGTCCTGCACCTGGGGGGAATAACCCCATGCCCTAGCACAGGTTGGGGGTTGACTGGCAGGAGTCAGTGCTGCAGAGAAGGACCTGGAAGTCCTGGTGGACAACAAGGAAATTATCCATAAGCCAGAAATATGCCCTCATGGCCAAGAAGGCCAGTGGTATCCCAGAGTGCATTCAGAAGTGTGCGGCCAGCAGGTCAAGGGAGGTTATCCTGCTCATCTACTCTGTCCTGGTGAGGCCTCATCTGGAATACTGTGTTCTGGGCTCCCCAGTTCAAGGACAGGGAATGACTAGAGGAGTCCAATGGAAGGCTACAAAGATGAGAGGACTGGAGCATCTACCTCATGAAGAAGGGCTGAGAGAGCTGTGTCTGTTTATCCTGGAGAAGACTGAGAAGGAATCTAGTCAATGCTTATAAATATCTGAAGGGCAGATGTCTAGAGGCTCTTTTCAGTGGTGCCCAGGGCAAGGGGCAACAGGCACAAACTGGAACACAGGAAGTTGCATCTTAACATGAGGAAAACCTTCACCTTAAGGCTGGCAGAATACTGGCACCGGCTGCCCGGAGAGGCTGCGGAGTCTCCTCCTCTGCAGACATTCTGAACATGCCTGGATGCTGTCCTGTGCAGTGTGCTGCAGGTGATCCTGCTCTGTCAGGGGGTTGGGCTAGATGATCTCCAGAGGTCCCTTCCAACTCCTACCCTGCTGTGATTCTGTGATAAGCAAATGCCACGTCCTGCATGCATTGTGCTGCACATGCAGTTCATCAAGTAATGGCTCTAGTTTCCCTAAAATCCTGCTTCTGAAAATCATGAAAGAAACTGGCCCTGGGTTGAAATCAAGGTGTTTTTTTTTTGTATGGAGCCTTAGACAAGCAGTTCCTACGTGTGTTCCTTTTGCACCTCTGATGGTCCAGCTGCCCCCTGCCCCTTTCCTTGGTGACAGTGAGAGTCAAGCACGTGTTTCAGGTGTAACAGTGAGGTATGCATTTTGCTTTCTTGTTTGAGTGTAAATCCATCTCTTTCTTGCAGGCAACCATCAATATTGTCTTTGACCGTGTGGGGAAGACTGATCCAGTCACAAGAGGAATTGAGATCACTGTGAACTATCTGGGAATTCAGTTTGATGTGAGACACTATTGATTCTTACAGCCTTTTCAGTAATTCCTGTCTCATCTAAATAAATTCATACTGCTGTTGGGGAGAGAGCAGTAAAGCTCTGAGAATGTCTTTAACTTCTGACTTGTGAGAAGGAAGGGAAAATGCACCAGGAGCTTTGCTTTCACACTGGTTTTAGGTGGGGATGGTAGGGTCTTGCTGGAGACCTAGTGATTTGCTTGTCTGTTTCAGGCAAATGGCAACAGGTTAGTCAACTTGCTTAGACTGATACCTTTATCTACAGAGTAATTAGGTGTGTCTGGTCACACACATTTTCTGTCATTTACACTTTAAAATGTATCCCTGTGGCTGTAGGGTTCATCCTGAATGGTGTAAACTAAATCTGCTTTTCTTGTGTGTTTGGAGGAGACAGTTGCCAGTATATTTGTGAAAATGCTATATATACCTGTCTACTATGGATCTCTGAACAACTAGGAAATACAAAGACCCTGAAGCACTGGCAGCTATACAAAGCAGTGTTAATGGGGTTAGTGTTGGAGATTTAACTGTATTCTTCTTGCTGATACAGGTGAAATTCTGGTCTCAGCACATCTCCTTTATCCTGGTTGGAATAATCATTGTTACCTCTATCAGAGGATTGTTAATAACACTTACAAAGGTAAGAGCCAAGACACTCTTACGTGATTTTGGGCCAGGAAAGCTGTTACCACATCTTTAACTTTAGACATGGCAAATACTGTTTATTAAATACACACTTATGTTTTAAATATCTGAATATAAACCCTTGTAGAGGGAGGAAGAGAGGAAAAACATCTTCTGCAGTATATTTACCTGCTTAGTTTCTTATCTACATCTCTTCCCAAGAGTAACAATGATGTTATGTGGGGTGTTAAATCACAGAATTGTAGGGGCTGGAAGGGGCCTCAAGAGATTATCGGGTCCAACCCCCCTGCCAAAGCAGGTTCCTTAGGGCAGGTCGCACAGGGAGGCGTCCAGATGGGTCTTGAATATCTCCAGAGAAGGAGAGTCCAGAACCCTTCTGGGCAGCCTGTCCCAGGGCTCTGTCACCCTCACTGTGAAAAAGTTCTGCATATTGGTGTGGCACTTCATGTGCTCCAACTTGAGGCCATTGCCCCTTGTCCTGTCCCCACAGACAAAGGAGAAATAACCAGCCTCTTTTCAGTTATCTCCCACACTTCAGATATATATAAAGATTGATCAGGTTCCCTCTCAGTCTTCTTTGCTCAAGGCTGAACAGCCCCAGTTCATTCAGCCTTTCCTCATAGGGGAGATGCTCCAGACCCTTAATCATCTTTGTGGCCCTAGCACACAAAGATGTAAATAGGGGTTCAAAATGATCCTGTAGCCAGGAATTATTAATAAAGTTGATTACATGATGATTAAAGGACTTAAGACTGAGTTGCAGGTTCTTCAAGTAGAACTGGAAAGGCATTAACTCAAAAGACCTGTGACTTACTGTGTTGACCTGGCTTTTGGTACCTAAACTTAAACATTAATATGTATCCCCATATGACTCCCCACTGTCTTAGGGAGATTCATATTTGACTAAGACTACAGGTTTCTGAAAGCAGGGTACAGACACACTTCCAGAAAGTATGCTTTGTAATTTTTTTTTTAAATGCAAAAGTATTGAGTGGTGTGTACCTTCCATGCTGTGCTGGTGCCCATTGCACTTACCTGACTGCTTATTTCCAGTGCTGTGTTTTCCTTTCTAGTTCTTCTATGCCATTTCCAGCAGCAAGTCCTCCAACGTCATTGTTCTGCTTTTAGCACAGATAATGGTGAGTACGTGGAACCACGGGCACACCTGTACCCATGTGTATGCGTGCGTGCTTGTGGGTGTGCATAAGCATACACATGTAGCAGTGTCTCTGGGTGCTGATCTATCCTAACCACGTACCCACTCGTGAGGTAATTGCTGCTCCTCTGTTTTCATTTACAGGGAATGTACTTTGTGTCGTCAGTGCTGCTGATCCGGATGAGCATGCCCCTGGAGTACCGCACCATTATCACAGAAGTCCTGGGAGAGCTTCAGTTCAACTTCTATCATCGTTGGTTTGATGTGATATTCCTAGTTAGCGCGCTGTCCAGCATTCTGTTCCTCTATTTAGCGCACAAACAAGCCCCAGAAAAGCACATGGCCCTCTGAGTAAAGACTGTGGTCACACACGTGCTGCTCTCTGTCCCTTCACCTGGCCTGCTGCAACTCCCCTGGACCACAAAACCTGGAGAGAGCCGGGCCTGTCCCGCTGTGTCCCAGCAGCGTGACGGGCTCTTCCAGCTTCCAGGCATGGCTTCATCGAGCTCTGTGGCTCGCTCACTTCACTGAGGTGCCACAGCCTGAAGGAACGGGGACACATGTATCGAATGTGAGCTAGTTTGTTGCCAAGGAATAAGGGCACTCTTTGGTACACCAGTATCTGTGAGGATCAGAACTTGCATGGTGGGCTGCCTTGGGTAAGGCCTCTTACTTCTAGGAGAACATCTTCATAGAAGGCGCCAAGGAAATATTAATTTTTTTTGTTAATTTCTTTTTTTTTAAATCAACTCATAAATGGGATTCAGGGGACAGCAATTTTGGAGTTGATATTTGAGTCTGTGGAATTAAATATGTTTTTGTAATATTTCATGCAAGCATCACAGTTGTTTTTTTGTCAGCCCCAAAGGTTTGTCTGGAGGTGAGCTAGCAAGTGGCTAGGATTTGCTGCCTGGCAGAAGCGACATGCTGAGAATTTCACTCCGTTTGTGTATAGAGTGTGCACTAGTGTGTATCACTGATGCCTGCTGTCCTGAGTCTCAGCTTTGTTTTCTATCCCTGCATAAATGGAACAGGTTTTGGATTCCTCCCTGCTAGAATTCAGTGTGAATTCAAAGACCACAGATTTGCCTTGTTTACCTCATGTTATAAATCTGTTTACCTTGCTTGCTGTAAATTTGGTGTTCCCACACTGTCTGTATTCTTCTACAGTAGCCCATTTTCCCTTCTTGATGTAATTTAAAGCATAAAAGTAAATTTTATTTATGTGACCTAAACTTGTAGCTTCCCATAGCCACTTTCCCAAGCTTTGTTTGGTTTCAAAGTGTTCCGGAGCACAAACCATAGGTGGTAAGAGCAAGACCTGGAGGGGGGGGAAAAAAGACCACACTAAACAATTTATTTCTGTGTTGTCTTTGGTGTACAGCAGAGAGGCAAAGTATACATCAGCAGTGTTACAGAGCCATTTATGTCATGTTCAAGACAACGTGGAGTTGACTTGGAATTAGATAAACCTGCACGACTGAATTACGTACTCACTGTGATTCACAGCTCTAGGCAGAAGACAGAATTGTGCTTAAATGTCTTGAGTTACATTTATGAAGTTAGCTTAATGTTTGAAAGAAACTTCTGGAATGTTAGCAGGAGAAAGGAGAGTAATGGACAGAGTAAATTGGCTTATGCCATTTCACAGCAGTTTCGCTGCTGGGAGTATAAGCATAGAAGAGCTGCTGCAGAGATCGAGTTGATGGACTTGGATTAGAGGGAGAACTGCCTCTCTTGGGAGATGGGGAGAAATCAGTTGATCTTTAAGAGCTTATTCTTAAAAGGCTAAGATGCTTATGAATTTATTTAAGCCTTTAGAGAAGTAAGGAACTTAACGGTCCACTTGATGAGGCAGAAAGCCGGCGAGGTACGATTACAGTGTGTTAAATGGGTGCAGGTTACACTGAAGCGTTTATTTCGGGCTGCTGCATTCCAGCAAGAGACTGCAGTCCTTTACAGGTACAGCACTCCTAGGGACAGTCACGTTCTGCGAGGTGTGGTAGCAAAGGGTGATTGGAGGACGTGGATTTGGAAGGTTTCTCTTTTGTTCGTGGCGTAGTTCTCCTCAAAACTTCGTGTCATCGTTGTCGCTGTCTGCTCTGGTTGAGGCAGCTGAGTGTGAAGAGGAGGATGAACTTGCCTGCAGAGGAGTAACAGATACGTTCTGGTTATTTTTAGTTTGTAAACGTGCCCGACAGTCGGCGGTGTTTGAAGGACTCCTGTTTCCATTTGCACTGATCATGTGCTGGTTTGGATGGTGGGATCACCCAACAAATGTGCTTTGTGTTGTTGAAGTGCTTTCTGGTTTAGTATGTCGAGAGGGAAATTTGCTCAGTAGAGGTTTCCTGTTCTTTAATTCCCATACCTGCTGAATGTGCATGTAAAAGTGATGCTAACTCTAGCTCTGAAAAATGCAGCTTGGTGACTAAGAGCCTCTTGAAACGACTTGTGCCTGGAAGTTTGCATACAAGGCTGATGAAAAACGAATGGGCGACAGTTTTGGGTTTATTCTTCCTTGCCTGTCGGTTGCGCGATCAGAAAAGAAGCATTTAATTAATTTAAGGCTGACCACACAGAGGGTTCACAATGAATGTCTCAAGAAGTTCCTGATTTTTCTGACTTCTAATTCAGATTCCAGTGGCATAAAGTGAGTAAAATCATTTCAAATCGGCACATTTCCTAGGAAATGTCACCATAAACTATTGATTGCTCTGCTTTCTACAAAATGAACTGGTTTGAAATATTTCACCTGATCTCCCCAGAAGTAGTTTATGGGTTTTGGTATACTGTGGCACTTTTTTCCAATACACACATTGTATTGCCTGTTTCCCATCTTCTTTAAGGATTACCATATTTGGATTAGCACGTTCCATAAAATCTCTTGTATATGCTTCCTTTCTGTGATTTAATCTTGCATTAAAAATACTTGCCTGTATTATGTGTAGGGAAAGGAAGACTTGCTTATGACCACAGCTTTTAACAACATAGACTGACTTGTTAGAATCCAGGCTCAAGTTAAAAGTCCTAGTTTGGGAATACTAGTTGAAAAAGGTTCCTATTGCCTAGCTGATCCTTTAGCATCTACTTAATGCAGAATTACTCACCCTTTCCCTTGGCTCCGGTGAGTCTCTCTCTGGCTCTGATGAATCGTTTTCTGTATGAACAGCAGGTTCAGGCAGAGGGTCGTGAGCAGCAGGTTCAGGCAGAGGGTCGTGAGCAGCAGGTTCAGGCAGAGGGTCGTGAGCAGCAGGTTCAGGCAGAGGGTCGTGAGCAGCAGGTTCAGGCAGAGGGTCATGAGCAGCGGGTTCAGGCACAGGGTCATGAGCAGCGGGTTCAGGCAGAGGTTCATGAGCAGGCAGGTTCATGCCGTGGACTGGACTTGCCATAGAGGCTGTGATGGGGATATTCCTGCCCTGGAAGTATGTGTAAGCATCTCTGCTGCACACCAGTAGTGTGAGTCTGTCGCCGCTCTCTCGGATCCTCGCCACCACTCTTTCATAGGACTCATCCATCACGTTTGTCCCGTTCACTTCCACCAAGTAGTCGTCATTTTCTACCCCTGCTGTGCTGGCTGGCCCGTGGCTTTGTACCTGCAAAGGTGAGCTCAGGCTGTGAGATCTGCAGAAAGCCTGGAGAGATGCACTGACAGCTGAGGGTCAGCTAGACGGTGGTGTTACTGCTTTCCTTACGAGATGACAAAATACACATGGGGAAGGGGATATTCGTAGGGCATAAGGGAATTTGGAGAGGCAATAGAATAGAATAGAACACCTATTCTATTCTATTCTATTGAATAGAATATAGGCCTAGATGTGATAAACATGGAACCCATCAGTTTGAGATTTAAGATGCATCTTTGTTTTGATAGATAGATGTTCAGTAGAGTAATGTGGCATGGTAAAATTATCAAGACAGGTGAAAACCCAATTTTCTTATTGCTTGCCAGGTCCCTGTCCAGTGACTTTCTCTTTACTGCATGTCACAGATTCCTTAGTGATGAGTGGAACCCAACCTCTCAGAACAGCAAAAGGCACAGACATAATTTGAGGCAATAGATGTTTGACTTTCACCAGCTATGGAATTCAGAGAAGCTGGGGTAGAGCAGTGTGAAGGTCTCCCTTGTACATTTTTAGGATGTTCTACTGTCAAAAAAAATCTATGTAAAATACTAATTTTAGCATGCCAGCTTCATGAATAGAAGCAAAAATGGTGCAAAAGCTGGATTCCCCTTCCCTCTACGTGTTTTACCAGAATAAGGAATGCTTTCTGGAGTTTATTTTTAATCTTGGTCCTACAATGTCAGCCTGACTTTAACAATTACAGGTCTTTATCTGAGAGTGCTGGAGAAGAGACTTGTCTTTTATGGCCTCTTCGAATGTGTTTGCAGGACACAAGGGAGGATGCTGTCTGACAGACTGCCTGAGCCTTTCCTTCTTCCTCATTCTACATTAGTACCTCGTTGATGAACAGTCCAGGCTTGTTCTTGATCATGTTTAAACTGAAGCCAAATCCATTAGGCCCTTTCACCAACTTGCAGATTCTTGGCTTGTGGTCCACGTTCTGCTCGGCGTGCAACTCCGCTCTTTCCTCTGTTTCCTCTGGTGGTGGATCTTGTGATTTGTAGTAGTATGAGCAGGGGGAAATTTGGGCCTGAAAAAAAGTGACAAAAGTTTAAGGTAATATCTTTGTTGCGAGATCTGTGTAAGGCTTTCATGCTGAATGTATTTTGTTTAAAACCTTTTTAATGACTCAGACGAGCTGCAGTGAAGAACTCTGCTGTTTATTTCTGGCTGAGTGGAAAACTGCAACATTGATCTGTATGAGAAGGGAATTTTGTTTCTTATTTTGTTCAGAAATGGTTACACAGCTGTGTAGCTCTGAATTTAAACTCCGGGACAAGGGGCAATGACTTCAAGCTGAAAGAGGGCAGGTTTAGATTAGGTGTTGGGAAGAAATCCCTCCCTGTGAGGGTGGTGAAGCCCTGGCACAGGCTGCCCCGAGAAGCTGTGGCTGCCCCCTCCCTAGCAGTGTTCAAGGCTGGGTTGGATGGGGCTTTAGGGACCCTGGTATGATGGAGGGTGTCCCTGCCCATGGCAGGGGGTTTGGAACTAGATGGGCTTTGAGGTCCCTTCCAACCCAAACCAGCCTGTGATTCTAACCTTTCTTATGTCGTGTGTAAATTTAGAATTGTTCCAACAGTGCCTATAAAAATGTGGAAGAGGCTGAAAATGTGGACACTGAGTGACTTGCTGTGCAATTGCAAGGAGAGCTGCTGAAGTACGGATGTATCTTAGGAGGTATTGCATGCAAGTTGAAGAAGTGTCTGTTGGAGCAGACTGGCTGTTTCATTGCTCCGTATGTCTCTTTGTAACGATAAATTACCAATTCTTAGCAGTATTTTGCATCTTCTTACCAGCTTATACATGGCGTCCGTCTCCTTATCCACCACCAGCAGTTTGGCCTTTCCCTCGGATTTCCTAATTTCTTTCACCACGCTTTCATGATCCAGACCATCCACTTTTCTGCCATTGACGGCTACTATAATATCATTTTCTTTGAGACCTGCCTTGGCTGCTGGACTCCCAGAGTTGACATCCCTGATTATGTGATCTAAGATCAGAAGGGGAAAAAAGCTTGGTGTAAAGGTGTATGCTTGTTAAAAGACATTAAAATGCATGGCAAAGGCTAATTGTCAGAATGGTACTTAAGGTTAAGACCATTTTCCTGAGGTAGCCCTGTTTGCAACACATCTATTAGGGACTTTTAGATGAGCAGTAAGAAGACAAAGAGAACAAGGTCTGCAAGCCCCATCCAGGAAGTAATTGTATAGCAAATGTTGTGGTCTGTGTGTTAACTGGGCTCTTACCGCCAGTGGTTTGTTCCAGACGTAGATAGAAGCCATAACCATTCTCTCCTTTCTGGACCTCGGTCAGGCGTGGTTTGAGGGGAAGCAGCTTTAGGCTGGCGCTCTCTTTGCTCAGTGCCATCTTCTGGCTTGAGTAGTAGCGATCCGTTTCTTTGTTTGAAAGTAGAAACACAACGTGATTTCCAGACTCCTTCACCTGTGGTGGTACATGTACAGTCTCAGATGTCACCCTTTCAACAACACCTGGGAACTACAGACGTTAAGTCGGGAACTGGTGCACACAGTGCTGTGTGGGCGCTGTAGCTGCCCTAAGGTACAGGCTGAGATACTATAAATTTGATTTGTTTTTTTCCTTTTTTCTCCAGTTGGAAATTGGGACCACAACAAGATCCTCAGCCTATGCATGAGGAGATTTTCTGTGTTTCGTACCGTTTCCTGACCTGGAGGGAATTAGCTGTAGGGTGCCATGAGGGTGTCATACAGTGCCAGTAGAATCCAGTGAGCCTCAGTTGATAGTGCTTGGCTTATCTACAGGTGGAACTGTACAATACAGGTACATCCAATAGACACATTGTCCCACCTATACCACTGTTTTAGATTACAGTGACGAGAGTAAAGTTTCTGTCACTCGTGGTCCTCCTCCATCTCCCTGTTTTACTGAGGTTTTTGGGAGGGTTTTTTTTGCTCTGTTCAACCTTTCCAAGTCCATCCTTCTCTGACTCCTTTTTAAGTCTAAGGGGTGCCCTTTTTACTCATCTTAACCAGCATCACTCTGTTGTTGATGCTACAGCACCTGAACAAAACACAGGTGTTGCAGGGCTCCATAGCTAGTGGAGCGCAACGGATCGTGATGCTGGAGTGCCAGAACATGTGCTGCCTGTCTCAGGGCTCTCTGAAATCTCTTCAGCTCCAGCTGCATTTTAGCAGGACCAGCAGTGGAAAGCTGGAAGCCTCTCAAGCAATGAGCTTTGCAGCTGAGGCCAGGTACCGGAATTACTTGCAGAGTAGTTTTCATTACTTTTTAACTTCTTTAAAGGAGAAAGGAACTACTGTCTAAAATAATGATTTTTCCCTGTCCCGTGCTAACTGTATCTTCAGAGGGTTCCCCCTCTTCCTGCCCTGAAAGCCACATGTTATGGCTTGCCCTCTTACCATGAGGAGTATTTCCAGGACTTCTAGGAACAGGGCATGATTTATTCAGCAAGGTTCCTGGCAGCAGTATACTTGTGTTATTTAAAATTCTGTGGCCTGTTCTGATGGCAGTATTCATTCAGAATCAGTTCAAGAGGCTGCTTGACAAGAGAGCCCAGGCGGAGGGGAACTGTGCCGTGTTGATGAGACACGAACAGCAGCTTCCCAGATTTACCATGAAGCATTCAAGCCAGCCAGATCTGCCTCCTCAGTGACCCTGGCAGGTTGCTGTGAAAGTGGGCCAGAGCAGAAGATGAATCAGCATACAAACAAGTACCTTTTCCACCACTTCCTCATGTGTGTCATTCTCCACGTTTTTCCCATTGATTTCAATCAGGCGATCGTTATTTTGGACGCCGGCCTTTGCAGCTGCTCCTTGTGGTGAGAGGTCTGTTATGAACAGCCCCTTCTTTCCTGAAATAAATGAAAACTCATTACACAGCACAAGTCACTGAAAAATGCCTGGGTTTAACGGTTAAGGAAGCTCAGCACTGATGTCCTTAGAGACTCTTGGTCTCTGCTTATGTGCAGGTTACGGTGGCACTACAAACCTTCCACAAAGACAAACCTCTATCTCTCTTACTCTGTCCTGGAAAAACCACTTCTGTGGGGGAGGGGAGCATTTGTTTGCTATCAGCAGCTCAAGCAATCTTTTATTTCTCTACCAAGAGCACCAAAAGGGCTGATAAAGAGAGCTGAAAGGGAATTGATTTACGCTCCGAACCTCCCCACAACCCCAGATTGAACTGAGAAGCTGCTTTTATGTTGTTTTATACATTTCCTAATTTCCTGTGTTTGGAAGACTTCCATGTTTGGTCTCTTGGTTATGTTGCATTCCAAGATAACCTCTTTAGTTATGATACTTTCCAGAAGACTGGCCTTGGAAGAAAGGTGTGTATGGAAGAGGTTCAAAATCTCTTCCTTTGTAAATGAAATAGCTTAAAATCAGGAAAAGTTGTTTGTTACAGCTGTCTAGAATCTTGCATGCTGATTTCTGAGGTGATTTGGAGGAATGAAATAGGACTTAATGTATAAGCTGATATTTGAGCGGGGACTGTAAATGTGGTCATTGGTAAGTGGCCTTAAATAACGAGCAGAAAATAGCTTATATCTTTTTTATTATTATTATATTTTTTTGCCTTTACCCTGTAGGAAACGTGGTCCTCTGAAAACCATGCTCTCCATATGCTGTAGAGCAATGGACTAGAGATGGTTCTGAGCTCATCTTGCTGCTTCTTGCTTTCTTTTCTGCAAGAGCAGATTGTGTGCCCCATTGGCCCCCACACGTTAATTGTGGTTGTCTCTGTCCCTGCTGCCTTATATACGTATAAATACCCACACACATGTACACATCTATACTTGCCCCATCCCGAGCTCTCACCTTCTGTGCTTTTCAGAGAGAAGCCATAGCCTTTCTTCTCCCTCACCAGGTAGCAGAGCCGGGGTTGTGGAGCTGTGGTGATTGCTCCGTTGGCCGTGGGCGCTGGGGACCGCTGCTCCTGCTGCTGTCCTCTGGACACCTTCTGACTCAGCTCTTCCAAATTCACTCCCTCCTTTTCTGCCTTTTGATAGGATGCCTCATCCAGAACAAGAAGTACAACAGAATTCCCGCTGTTTTTGACAATCTCCACTACCTGTAGAGGACAAGGTGAGATGGCAAGCAGTCGCTAGAATGATGGACCTAAAAGCTCTCCCCGGGAAGGGTTGCACTGGCTACTGGTTTTGTTGTTTCATCCCTCTGCTCATGTGCTATGGAGGCACCTCAGAGGCATCTCATGCCCACAGTGGGCAGTGAATGATGCAGGGAGATGCTTAGAGTAGTTGGCTCAGCTCTTGGATTTCCTTGCTTAAGATGCCATGAAAACTGGAAGAGAAACCTTCACGTAGTGGAGGTGGGAGTGGGTAACGGGGAGTGGTGTGGATCTGCCGAACCCAGGCTAAACAGAGACGTACCTGTGCATGTTCCTCCTTGTCTACAAACACACCGTTGACCCTGAGGACTCTGTCTCCATCCTTCAAGCCAGCCTGTTCAGCTGGGCTGTCCTTCTCCACGCTCCGGATGATGTGCCCTGCTGTGTCCTTCTCGATACGCAGGTAGAATCCGTAGCTCTTTGGGGGTGTTTTGGTCACTTGACATTCTCGGGGCTGGAGAACAGAAGTCATCTCTACCAGGCAGGGTGGAAAAGACCTGTGTGAGTAAAACCAGTTTGAGTGCGAGTAAAGTCTAAGCTCACCTAGGTATGTCCCCTCCAAATACATCCTGAGGCAGTTTGCTTCAGAATTCTTGGGGGTTTGTTTCCCAGGAATTCCAGCTGTACAAACTTGAAGCTAGTTAAGGAGGCTAGGGGAAAGAAAGCAATCCCTCTTCCCTCTCCCCCTCAATTTTCTTGTCTCACTGTCTCTAATGAAGTTAAGCAAGATGCAGAACTGGAAGAAAGAAGTTGTCTGTCTGTGATAGCATAGTGAAAATTGAGGATTTAATACCAGAATTGTCTTATAGAGGAGAAATAACAGTAGTGCAAAAATACCAGCACTCTATAGGAAAGTGATGTGATAAAATGGGATTTCAGAGAATTGCAGGAGAGGCAGGGTCAGAAGGGATCTCGGAGGTCGTGTGGTCCAACCTCCCAGCTCAAGCAGGGTCACCTAAAGCCAGTTCCTGAGGACCAGGTGCTGTTCTGTCTACTGACAGAAGCCTGTCAGAAGGCCAAAGTTGTGTTGCAGAGATTAGCTAGTAAATTAAAAAAAAAATCCATTTGTCTGCATGTAAAGATTTATTTCCAACTCCATGTTTGGTTCTTTCTCTTTTTATGTCACCTATGTGACTAATATTTGTGGGAATGTGCCTTTTTTCTTTTCCCTCTTTTTTTAAGTAGCTGACAGTCCAATCCTCCCATGGTAGCCCACTGCTGGGCCACCTCTGTGGCTACCCATGCCAGGCTGTCTGCTATGGAAGCAGAAAGTGCATTGTTGAGGTTAGTTGTGCGGCATATAGAACAGGATGGATGTTTGGGGAGGGTTTGTCACAGATGTCACTGGAGCTGGAGAATTTCAGCATGCAGGGATAGGAAGCCTGTGGACCATGATTCACTTGTTCCTCTTGGTTGGGGGTCTTGTGCTTTTTTGAGCTCTCTGTGCTTGCATTGGGACTATGATTTGGACATGGTTTGGGACACATCAGATAGTGCTTATCGCACTACAGCCCAGAGCAGTTTTTTGTGACAATCACTGGGAACCTGTGCTAATTCTTGATGTTAGCATGCAAAAGCAGGGGTGCACAAAGCTGAGGAAACAGGAGGCTTTGGTGGGAAAGATTAATTCTTCTTATTTGGAAACGAAGGGAGGATTATGGTGCGCTGCATTACTACTTTTAATCCATGAAAGCTTTACATGCAGAAGTACTGGACTCATAAAAAGGAGTTTTCTAGGGGTAGAGGGATTAGCAAATAAAGAATCTCTTACCTGTCTGTGTGCAGCAAGCTTCACAGGAATTCTCTTTTGCTGTCCCTCCCAGGGCTGTACCTATAAGTAAAGCTGGACTTTGATTGGGCAAAGGTTGATTTAAAAGATGATTTATTTAACCAAGTTTCACTGGATATGTTCAACACCTTGATAAGATGCCTTGTCCTTGCCTGCAGAAGTGCTAATCACATGCATTTCTCAGCAGTTTTGAATTTTGTTCTGCTGATAATTCTACTCAAAAACTCAAGTCAAGGAGGTCATCTGTGGCAAGCCTGATCTTTGCTCCGGGAAAGAGCCTTCTCAAATTGTAAGAACTGTCTTTAAGGGAGCAGGTTTGGATTGTGGTGGCTTGACCTGGGCCAGCAGCAGTTGACTGTAAAGAAAGAGGTTACTGATTCATATCTATGCCCTCCATGTTGGGTGCCAAAAACCATCCTGAACTGTGATGATGACCTTGGCCAGTAGCCAGATGCCCTTGGAGCTGCTCTCACTCCTTTCCTTTACAGGACAGGGAGAGAAAAACCTTGAGATTTTCAAGATAAAGACAGTAGCTGGAAGAGAAGCAATGAGAAGATGGGCTCGTGGCTGAAGGGTGGCCCTGACTGTTGAGGCCATCACAGATGTGAAACGTGCACTGTGATTAAGTGACGTGTGTGAGTAAAGCCTCCCTGGAGCAGCAGGAGGGGGGTGGCTGGGGTATCAGTACGGCGAGACCTGCCAAACTGGCTGTCTTGATCCGCTGCTGTGAAACTGGCTGGGGCAGTGCTGTGTGCTTACCATGGTGGAAGTGCCTGCTGGGTGGCTGGAGACATAGGCTGTAATCACCCACGGCTTGAAATGCCACCCTGAGGCTCGGAATGCGAGCTGTGTGCCATGGTATCCCAGGTGGGACTGAGCCAGGCGGTGCGGCGCGTTTCTGAGATAACCTTGTCTACCGCTGGGCCGAGAACCAGGGCGCTGAGTCGGTGCATCCCATTCCCTGTTGCTCACAGGCCTCTGGAAGGATCGGGCAGTACGACGCACTGCTGAAGACACCGATGAGAGCATTGGACACTGGGGAATGGAAGTGGTGGGATGTCAATTTAGCAGAAGCCACTTGGCTGTTTAACACCAGATGATCTACTAACTCCCTGGTTCTGCACAAACAAAGCCCCTACGTACTGTGGGAGGGGATGAAGTGCCCATAGTAGAATCATACGATCTGCTGAGTTGGAAGGGACCCGTAAGGATCACCAAGTCCAACCCCTGGCTCCACACAGACAAGTCAGAGCATGAGACTGAGCACCTTGTCCTGACACTTCTTGAACTCAGCCAAGCTCAGGGCTGTGACCACTTCCCTGGGGTCCCTGTTTCAGTGCCTGACCACCCTCTCAGTAAAGAACCTCTTCCTAACATCCAGCCTAAACCTCCCCTGTCTCAGCTTCAAGCTGTTCCCTAGGGCTCTATCACTGGTCATCAGAGGAGATCAGTGCCTGCCCCTTTGCTCCCCCTTGTTAGGAAGCCATAGATGGTGATGAGGTCTCCCCTCCACCTCCTCCAGGCTGAACAAACCAAGGACTTCAGCCTCTCCTCATAAGACTTTCCTTCCCGGCCCTTCACCATCCTCGCTGCCCTCCTCTGGATGCTCTCCAATATTTTAGTGTCCCTCTTGTGCTGTGGTACCCAAAACTGCACCCGGGACTTGAGGTGAGGTCACACCAGTGCAGTGTAGAACAGGACAATCCCCTCCCTGGAACGGCTGGCCATGCTGTGCTTGATGCATCCCAGGATACAGTTGGCCCTCCTGGCTGCCTGGGCACACTGCTGGCTCGTGTTTAACTTGCTGTTGACCAGGACCCCCAAATCTCTCTCAGCATGTCTGGCCTCCAGCTTCTGATCCCCCAGTGCCCAGGTCAAGGACAACACTAATTGTACAACACTAGTACAGGGAGGTAAGTGGCTCTGAAAGGCAGCATGGGTTGCTCTTCCTTGGGGAAAAAGAAAGCTGGTTTGTGGGATTATCTTTGCTCAAGGACCCTGGTGTGCTTGGTGGGTAGTGCAGAAGGAAGTGGAAATCTGGCATACCTCAAGGAGATTTTTTCTTGGAGGGAGGAAATAATCTGTGATTTGATGTGTATGATACAGGAAATGATACTGTCGCAGATGGGATAGATAAGAGGGATGCACTTCACTCTTGAGATGGAGGCAATAATATGTTTATTGATATAAACCAAAAGGGTGTAACAGTGTTTGGTAATAAATGCGACAGTAATTAAGATTCAATCATAGAATCATAGAATTGTAGGGGTTGGAAGGGACCTCCAGAGATCATTGGGTCCAACCCCCCTGCCAAAGCAGCTCCCTAGCTCATATCACTCAGATAGGCGTCCAGGCGGGTCTTGAATATCTCCAGAGAAGGAGACTCCACCACCTCCCTGGGCAGCCTGTCCCAGGGCACTGTCACCCTCACTGGGAAAAAGTTCTTCCGCATGTTGGTGCGGAACTTCCTGTGCTCCAACTTGAGGCCACTGCCCCTTGTCCTGTCCCTGCAGACCACTGAAAAGGGGCTGGCTGATTCCCCCTGCATCCCCTGCTTAAGATAATTATAAACTTTAATTAGGTCCCCCCTTAGTCTTCTCTTCTCAAGGCTGAAGAGTCCCAACTTACTCAGCCTCTCCTCATAGGAGAGATGCTCCAGGCCCTTAATCATCTTCGTAGCCCTTCTCTGGACTCATCCCTGTCCTTTTTATACCAAGGAGCCCAGAACTGGACACAATACTCCAGGTGGGGCCTGGCCAGGGCAGAGTAGAGGGTGAGGATCACCTCCTTTGACCTGCTGGCTACACTCCTCCGGATGCACCCCAGGATCCCATTGGCTCTCTTAGCCACCAGGGCACACTGCTGGCTCATGGCCAACCTGTCATCAACCAGGACCCCCAGGTCCTTCTCCACTGAGCTCTTCTCCAGCAGGTCATCCCCCAGCCTGTACTGATACAAACGGTTGTTCCTTCCCAGGTGCAAGACTTTACACTTGCTTTTGTTGAACTTCATTAGGTTTCTCCCTGCCCAGCTCTCCAGTCTGTCCAGGTCTCGCTGGATGGCAGCGCAGTGTTCCTGCGTGATGGTAAGATAATCTTGGTTAGTTAGTACATAGAGAACAGGGTCAGATGAATCTATCAGGGAGACCCTCCTGTTGAGTCACAAGGTTCAGAAAGAATCCCCTTGCTTTCTAAACTCCTGCTCAGAGAGGAGCCTAGGTGCAGCTGGATTCAGTCTTAGTCCCAGACTTGGTCAACGGTTATGTCTAAAGGATTATATATACAATCAATCCTTTCTATTTCTTAGCTAAGATCACAAATGTCAGTGCACTTATTCCCAACTTACCGAGGATCTGTTGTGGATCTGTCACGGCAAGGATTCTCTCGACCTCGAGGAGTAACCTTGAAAGGCGTCCCTTTCCAGGGGAGATCCTGACGTGTCTCAACAGCCCGCTGTTGTCTCAGGAGAGCTCAAAGGGCTCTGGGACTGCTCGTTATTGATGGAGTAAGATGATTGGCTCATAGTCATATTTACATACCACCAGTATATGCCAGTGGACACTGACCAGTGTTTGGTGGGCACATTAGCGTAGATAACCCTTGGCTATTGTGTTGTTATCTGTCTTCCTGAACTGTGAGACAGATGCAGAAATCACAATCAGCACCAATGGTTATCAATCAATCCATGTAAACAGGAGAAAGTCAGGAAAACATGGGGGCAACAGGGGGAGCATACTGTCACAGATACAGCATGAACTACCTCAACCAATGAAGAATGAGCCTCACAAGGTAACCTGTGAAGTGCAGCACTGAGGTCTTGGTGCTCAACAATCCAGCATGCTACCTCTCTTGTCCTAAGTGATCTCCTTAACAGGTGGGACCAAAGTCATTGACTGTTCTTACGAACATTTGGGGAGGGGGAGCATGGAAGCGGGGGGTAATATCTGTGCGTGTGTCAAGGAATGTAGTTGTTAATGAGGATGTGTAAACCTGACTCTTGGATGTAAAGATGGTTTGAGTATATAGTATAAATCATGTATATAAGTGTTGGTAAGAGGGAGTTTCAGGAATGAGCGAGAGAATGACAAGGTTTGAGTAGGGTATAGAGATTAATTTGTATACAAATGGGACAGAGGATTCCCGGCTGGATCAGGTAATATGGGACCTGAGTGAAATAAGAGCTGCAATAGTGCTAGGTCTGGCTGGTATGGAGTTACCTTTCTTCATGGCAGGCTGCATGGCACCGTGCTTTGTGTTTGTGACAGAGATGGTGTGGGTAACTCACCGCTGTGTTGGCCACGGTTGAGCTGTGGTGGCAAAGCATCAAGGGTTTCTCTCCCCCATACCCTCATCAGCAAGCAGACTGGGGTTTGGCAAGGGCATGTCTTATCCACTGGCCACGAGCATCTGCAGGATATGCTTATATACACAACCTGAACTGGTGGTGCTTTAGTGTGGGAGGGAAGGCTCCAAATTTGAGATCTGGGGATGCCAACACACTTAATGGACTGACTGTGTGAAGTTCTTGTTACGAAGTCTCGTTCAATTTTAGAAGGTTTTAAAATGATTTCCCTTACCAGCTTACTGTGGAATTGGATTATTAGAAATAATACCTGTGTTTTCCTTGGTTGTCTGCTCCAACTGTTTATTTCTATTACTTTCCCTTTGAATTAAGGATAACCTAAATGTGCAGCAACAGAACAGTCGTCGATATTAGAAAAGCCTTACTGTAATCCGCTTACTCTAAGTGGATTTGCAAGCCTGTTGTGACTAGTTGTTCCTCTTTGTACAACATACAATCTGGAAACCCAAGTAAGCGAGTCCCTGTGTTATAAGCACCAGAGAAGTCAGACCTTGCCTAAGGTGGCTTGCAATCTTTGGGACAAGGTAGAGACTGAATAAGGACTGGGCGAGTGGCTGCCTGGTGCCTAGCTGCTGCCTGGGCTGAAACCACCGCAAGATTTGATTGGAACGTGCTAGATGGAATTTATTGCTGTTTAGCTGTTAATTGGCAGGTTCCTGTGCTTGCCATGGGCTTCCTTGCCTTACTGTATGCTGTCTTCTTGCTTTTCGTGGCTTGCTGTGGTACTGTACTGCTTATCACCTCACTGTGCCATGCCTGGGAGTGTTTTGATAACAGCAATGGTGACGTGCCCGGGCTGGCTGGGGCATCGCTCCCCTTTCTGTGCTGCTGGACTGGACAGGCTGTAACTACTGTGTGAACCTGAGTGGAAGGGACTGTGACTGGTGGATGAGTCCACGTGGGAGCAGGACACCCTGAAATGTCTGTGGCCGTGAATAAATCCACACCAGAGCAGGTACTTCTCAACGTGCCTGTGGCCGTGTTTATGTCTGTGTTGCAGCAGGGATTCCTCTGAAGGGATTCTGTCCCAAGGGTAAGTCCACGCTGGAGAAGGTACACCTCAAAATGGCTGTGGCTAAGTCTATGCTGCAGCATGTATGCCTTGAAGCATCAGTGTCTGTGTGTGAGGTCATGCTGGAGCACCTCAAAGGGTGTAGCCGTGGATGAGCCCACCACAGAGCAGGTTTACTTCTGAAGGGACTGTGGCTGTGGGCAAGGCCACGCTGGAGCAAGTACATCTCTGAAGGCACTGTGGCCCACAGGTAAGGCCACTCTACAACAGGGGCACCTTGAAGCAGCTGTGGCTGTGGGTAAGTCTGTGCTGCAGCAGGTATACTCCTGGAGACACTGCTTGTAGCTAAGGCTCCACTTGGAGCAGGTCCACTCCTAAGGGACTGTAGCCCTTAGACAAGTCCAAGCTGGAGCAGGGGCCAGGTGCTTACCTACTGAAATCATGCTCTTTGCCAGGAAATACGTGGCCTGGGTCACTTCCTGGCCACATTTTGGACACAGATGTGGGTCAGTGCGTGCACGTTGGTGCCAGGATGATGTCCCTTATTTAAGTTACATCTGAAGAGTTTATATAGATTTTTGTCTGGAAAAAAAAAATGAAAGAAGAGAGAAGTAAGTAAGACTTAGCTAACCTCTGGAACACTTCTGATTTTTTTATAAGTGGTTTTCGTTTGATTTATTTTGAATTATGACTCACCAAGGTTGTGTTAGGAGATGAAGAAACCACCTTCATGGCTGTTCCACTGGATGAGAGGACTAGAAAACAGAGTCGTTAATAAAAGGTTTGTAAAGTAGATCTTTAATGTTTATAATGCAAGCCTGAAGTTACAGAGGTCACTTGACTGAAAGGTGCCTCTTGTTGTTAACACAGTTGTACAAGGAATCCAAAACCTAAATGTGAATGAATATAGTATTTAGGTTTGGTTGTGAAAATAAAGTTGTCCTCAAATGATACATATTACTTCCAGCATTGTTCTACTGACAGAAGGTTTATGTGGATATTTGGATATTTTTCTGTATTCAGTATCTTAAATTTTATGGTGGTAACTATACAGATCACAGCTGAACTTTTTTAGCTGGAAACATGTACATCCCTTAAAAATAACCGCAATGAGGACTTCCAAATAGAATTATAGAATCATAAAATGGTCTGGGTTGGAAGGGAACCCAAGGATCTCAGAGTTCCAATGCTCCTGCCACAGGCAGGGCCACCAACCTCCAGGCATGATCTAGACAAGGTTGCCCAGGGCCCCATCCAACCTGGGCTTGAACACCTCCAGGGATGGGGCATCCACCACCTCTCTGGGCAGCCTGTTCCAGCACCTCACCACTCTGTAAAAAACTTCCCCCTAAGATCTAATCTAAACTTTCCCTCCTTCAGCTTTAATCCATTCCCCCTTGTCCTGCCATTATCTACCCTTTTAAAAGGTTGATTCCCCTCCTGTTTATAAGCTCCCTTCAGGTACTGGAAGGCTGCAGTGAGGTCCCCGGAGCCCAGCTCCCTCAGCCTCTCTTCGTAGGGGAGGTGCTCCAGCCCTCTAATCATCTTTGTGGCCCTCCTCTGAACCCCCTCCAAGAATTCCACATCGTTCTAGTATTGGGGCCCTTCAGATCTGGACACAGGATTCCAGATGGGGCCTCACGAGGGCAGAGCAGAGAGGGACAATCACCTCCCTGTCCCTGCTGGCCACCCCTCTTCTGATGGAGCCCAGGATACCATTGGCCTTCCGAGCTGCAAGAGCACACTGCTGGCTCATGTTAAGTTTCTCATCCACCAGAACCCCCAGGTCCTTCTCAGCAGGGCTACTCTCCAGCAGCCCCTCTCCCAGCCCATACATGTGCCCGTGTTTGCCTGTGTGTCTTACTGTGTACTTCCCGATCACAAGCTCGCCAGTCTCCTTGCAGTGCCGTCCTTTCCTTAGATTCCTAACAAACCCATTAATGAAAATCCCTTTCCAGGTGCAGCGTGTTGGCAGAATACAGGCTTATTCATGTCCTGTGCTGACTCTGGCCGGGACAGTTGCAAAGCTGTCCCCAGGTCTCTGCAGAAAGCGATGTCCCCACAGGGGAGCTGCAGAAAGGAGGTGCCCCTGGTCGGAGCCACCGCAGCCGAAGGGATTAACGCCGGGCAGCATGGCTTTCAGTGTGTGTTAGCAGGCAAAGCTGTCAGCTGCAGTGGCTGAAGGCCGGGATTCGCAGCCTCTGTCAGGTAGAGACCTGCTCCCTGAAGGACCTGCTGCTCCCACCTGAGGGGGCATCGGCCTCTTCAGCCAAATCGTTTCTTCCACAGCTGAGCCTGACAGTGATTGTGAGTCAGAGTCTTTGACCCGTTTAAGGTCTTCTCCAGCAGAGTAATATGGAGGCGTGTTTTACTTTCTCTTGTATTTAAGATGTTCAAAGTCAGCACAGCTCTTTCTCTTTGCCCCTTATGCTGCCAGTGACAGTTTTCCCCCTCCAGTTTGGCAAGTATTGTATAAAGCACCACGTGATTTGGTAATAGGAATATGTGGTTCACTGAAGTCCTCCTTAATCACGAGGCAAAGTCCATTCGAGCTACCAAATGAATATTCATCAGTCATCCTGCGCATAGCCAAGTGGTAATTAATGCTTTCTCTTCTGGTGACCACATGCTCCTGATACAGTAAAGTGAGAGGGGGAAAAAAACCCGGGAAGCAAACAGGAATGACAATGCAATCCTGCTGGTTTGCAGGCTTGCAGAGGAAAGGGGACAGTACCCCTCCTTCTAGAGTTTTAAGCTTGTGTCTTCCTAAAAAATGAGAGGGATTAAAAAAAAAAGATAAATAAATCCTGTCCCTGTGTTTGCAGCAAAGGAAGGTATTCTGTTATGCCCTGGACCTGCCAGTAAGAAATTACAGTGGCAGACCTTTTTCCCCAGGCTTTGCTCTTTGTGCTTTAAATATGGAATTGTCTTCCAGAGTGACCTGCTTGTTGGAGAATATAAACTATAAACAATGCTTTCTTCTTCAGCTGTTCAACAAACAGTCTGTACTGATCATGAATTAGGACTTGTGGATGCAGAATTTTTTATAGAGTTAACTGTGAGGTGCGTTTGTGTAGCTTTTTTTTTTTCCCCTGTCATGTCAGGCTGAAATCAGTGTTCAAACATGGAAATTTCTGTGGAAGCAAAAATTCAGCTGTCTCTAAAATGAGGAATTATGTGAGCTAAGTAGATGTTTTGGTGGAGCTGTGCATGTGTTCATTGTACATGGCTGTATGCAGGTATGTATGCTCACATGAGTGCACAGTAACCGAGTGGGACTGTTGGGGTAGCAGCAACCAACGTTGGTGTGACTAAAGCTGCACAAATGGCAACACCTTCGGGATTCTTGTCTTCCCTCTGGCACTCGTAACATGTGCTGTGACTTTTATTTCCAGCTCCTCCTTGGCATTTTCTGGACACGTATTTCTTTGGTTCTGCCTTTTAATCGCTGTGTCATTGAGTGGTCTTTGGATGTGCAAGGTGCTGAGGCATAAAAAACAATGTTATAAGTATGATAGTCTGGGGTTTTTTTTCTATTCAGCATGTGGAGTTTTCTTTTTTCCCTGGGATATGTACCCTTATAAACCTGGATTTATTCTGATCTATGAAAGAACAGAATAAGTTACTTAGACCTCAGTTGCATGTGAATTTTTGCCTTGTGGAGATGAATTTCTGAATTCAACAGTAGCTTTTTGGTTTAAGCTTTTGATATGTATAAATAAGTACTATGTCTTCTTTGCTATTTTCTTCATGGAGCATGAGGAAGAGATGGTTATTCAATTGCTATAGAAAGCATATATATACTCTTCCTCCAAGAATACAGCTCAGTGAATCAGGAAGTGTCCAGGCCGAAGGCTTCGACAGCGGCAAGTGTGAATCTTTTTCTCTTCCCAACTTCCATTCCCCTTCCTCCTGCCTGTCTCCAATCTTGTTCCATGTGTCACGTAGTGTTCTGTCCTTCCCTGCCCCCTCCCCCAGCCTGTAATCCGCCCAGGAAATGTCCCTAATTTCTGTATTAACCTCTAAATTATTGAGTATTTAATGTCACTTTGTCAGTAACGATACTGTTCTGACATTTCATTACCCCAGGGCTGAACTGATGTCTGGAGGGGTAAGGTGCATTAGCCTCAACAAATAGAAATGATGTTGCTTCACAGATTCCAGGAGTAGTATTTTGACTCTTCTGTGTGCCAAGGACCTAACTTTTGCTTCAGGTTTCTTACTGGGTGCATCCACTTTTGCCACAAGAAGGATTTAAACTGGAAGGGAATGCATTTACCTCTCTTTCTGGGATCGGTGATCCTAACAGAAGTTTCCATCTTCTCAGTCACTGTATGTTTGCTTTTGTGTTGGGGGAACTATTGTGTTCTGCTCTGATGAGGCTTATATGATGCTTATAGAACTGTTAATAGAAACGTGGGGGTGGATAATGCCTGCTCTTTATTAGTTCTTGTCCCTTTGTGGCTTTGAAAGGCTTGTTATCTGGTATCACAAAAAGGAAACGGCTACTGCTATGCTTGGCACTGCAGAAATGCAGAATGCAGCCCTTTCCTGCCTAGCTATTGAAAACTGTTATTAGCTTTGGGAAGAATATAAATCTAGGCACTATTTGAACTCAAGATTACTTTAATATGAGAGAAAAAAAGTGTAAAAAAATTAATATGGTGTAAAACCCATCAGAGTTGTTTATGAACTTACATTTATTCATTTAACACCCCCCCAACAAGCAACAGATCCTACCAGAAGCCCACGCCTAAATACAGAATAAATCTCCATAAAATACATACATGGAAATAAGGCTGGTTTAGTTGTAAAAATGGTTTTGATGACAGTGGAGCTTGTGTCCTTGATTTCATCTGGAAGACGACACTCTAGGACATACCCACCTATACCTTAGCTTATTGTCTGCCTTGAATATCATCCTGAGTGACATAGTTGTATGTGGGCCTAAAAAAGTAGGTGGCCTTGAAATGCTGAACTGGATTCAGAGCTGGAGCGAGCAGAACATGCCTTCTGTTGGGGGGTGAGTGGGGAGTTATCTCTCGGTTTTGTTTTCTCTTGGTTTTCATTTGTCTGTGCACATGAAAGATTCCCAACAGAGTCCTTTAATGATTTCCTAAACTTAAACCACAACTTGTCACTGCTAATGGTTGTATTTTAAGCTGCTGCTGTGTGATTTAACTGTCATACCATTTTTAAAGCCCACTGCCTCCTTTTGAAAAGAGGTGGAATAAGAACCCTCCATAATTGTGTTTAATGACAGTAAGATGTAAGGGAAAAGCAGCTAATGGACACTTAAATCAGACAGGTGTAAGGGAGTATTATGTGAGGGAATTGAAACTGAAGGATGTTGTCTTTGTCTTAGATTCATATAATCCCAGAACGGTTTGGGACTGTTTAGAAGGGATCTCGCAGCCCACATAGTCCCAGTCCCCCCGCCATGGGCAGGGACACCCTCCACCAGACCAGGCTGCCCAAAGCCCCATCCAACCTGGCCTTGAACACTGCCAGGGAAGGGGCAGCCACAGCTGCTGTGGGCAGCCTGTGCCAGGGCCTCACCACCCTCACAGGGAAGGATTTCTTCCTAATACCTGATCTAAATCAGCTCTCCTTCAGTTTAAAACATTACTCCCATCCTATCACTGTGGCTCTTTGTAAAAAATCCTTATGGTTAACTCTGTGGGCAGTGATAATTTGTTATATTAGTTTAAGGGTTCGATCACTTGACTATGATAGTCTGTTGACTCACTGCAATGCTATGAAATTACGTATTTAACCATCTTAGATAAGAGCAGAGAGTTGATTTACCAAAGTTTGCTTGCTTTTCACACAGAATCACACAGAATCTTAGGGGTTGGAAGGGACCTCAAGAGATCATCGGGTCCAACCCCCCTGCCAAAGCAGGCTCCCTATCTCATATTACACAGGTAGGCATCCAGACGAGACTTGAATATCTCCAGAGAAGGAGACTCAACCACCTCCCTGGGCAGCCTATTCCACTGCTCCGTCACCCTCACTGTGAAAAAGTTCTTCCGCATGTTGGTGCGGAACTTCCTATAGTGTCACTTGATTGACATTATTAATTTAAAAAAAAACCAAGAAAGAAAGAACATCTTTTCACTAATTGGTACCCAGACCTATTATAATCTTCGTTTGTTTGGGGGTTTATTTTTATTTTTTATTCAAGATATAGGAAAGTAAAAATGACAGCCCATTTGCCAATGTATTAAATGGATAATGATGAAGTGTAATTTTAGAAAAGCAAACCCAACAAACTAGGTCTTAAACTGAGGGTAAGGCAGGAGGGTAAAAAGGGTGCCTTCTGGTCATCATTGAGTCATAGACCAATGCATCCAAAATGCAGGCCTGCTGTATGATGGGGGCAAAGACAAGTATCTAGTATGGATTACAAGCAGGACTATTAACACCCAGCACGTCTGGTGCACAGCTGTGACATGCCTGTTCCTGGTGTGCTTCTGTCCAAAGTGGTGAAAGAGCAGTTCCAGACCATCCAGAGGATACATCCTTCTTCACAGATTTGATGACCGCCAGGCTTTCCCACTATCTCATTTACAGAGCTGAAAGCTTGAGCTGCCAGGATTTGGTTCTAGGAAAGCTTGGTAGGTCCTCTGGAATGCGTTTTTGGAACCTCTGTTGCAAATAATATTGTGTTATCTAGTTATACATCAGTTGCTGTGAACTGTTGAATCAGGCTTGATTATCTTCTGCACATGCTTTTCCTCACAACTATACTGTTTTTCATTTGTAATGGATGATTTAGGTGAAAATGAACTTTACTTTCTCTCTTGCTATCTGAATATGGTTTGCATGCCACTACGACAAATCCTGGAATTTGCCTGATTTGAAATTTTCTTTCATTATCATGAATACATATACAGGAAGGTAATAGTACAAAGCAGCCTCAAGACATGTTTTTTTCAGGTGTGTATTTCTTCCATGTTGCTTTTTCTTAAAAAAAAAGTTAAATTAGGATGAAGATATCACAATTTTAATAGCTAAAGTCTTTAGTTTAATATCAACACACACAAGAACTTGAAAGCATTTTTTTTTCTTTCTATTGTGAGCTGCTAAGTCCTTAAAGCTGGAAATCCATAGGATACATGTGGACAACAGAGAAAAAGCCTCATCTTGAGATCTATGTTTTTCCTAACCCTGATAGACCCTTGCCTTGCAATCTTGTAATGAAAATGTGTTAACTATTCTATTGAATCTGATGGTTTTACCAGCACTGGGGCATCTGAGGAGACCTTGCATGCCTTAAAACAAATGGACACCTATTCAGATATACTCAGCAAATAGAATTCTGTTACTCTTTACTTTTTTTCTGTCTGTGTGTGTGTATGGTTGAAATAAGGGACCTTTTCCTCTTTTAAGCCCTGTTTGAAGTAATGTGGTGGGTGTGCTAGGGGATAGTTGCTTGCACCCTCAATATTCTCCTATGTTACTCAGCTCAGATGCCTGTTGAAAATGTAGGCCTGGGCCACAGTGCTGGCTTTAAGCCTCCCAAGGCCTTTCTCAAATAAAAAGGCTGTTCACTGACCTATTTTTGAGGAGAAATTGTGAGACAGGTTCAGTCTGGTTTTCTCATGAATATGCATCCACAGGCTCCATTGTGAAGGCTGAGTAACTGGGATTACCATCCACTGAGAGACCTGGTGCTGAATAGACTTCAAAGAACATGTTTCTTGCTCAGCAGAAGAAGTGATTGCTTTGGGATTGCACCTAGATATGAGAGAAAGCGGAAGGAGAAGAGGAAAAAAATAATCTAGCTTTGCCTTCTGAGCTGTGTGTGCTTTGTGGATGGCTGATGTTTGTGTCTGAGCTCTCAAGTGAGTAGCTTTCATGGATGCAGTGTTGTTTTAAGGAACTCTGGAAGCTTCTCTGGAAACTAATGGGTTTGCCACACTGGGAGCATACGCTTTCAGTAAACGTGTCTGGGACACCGAACTGCTACAAGAAGGATTTTGATTGCTTTAATGAGTTGCAGAGGTGATGAACTGGCAGCTCTGATATTCCCCTTACATTAACCACCATGCTTTATACATCTCAAAAGCTGTTGAATGAGCAACTGAACTCAAGCTTTTTGTCCACACTCTGGAAATAAAACCTCTTCTGAGTCTGTCTCTTAAGTGTCCAGAAATTACAGGGTAATCTAAAAGATAAAATGTTTGTTAAGCTGGCCTTAGCTGGTAAAAGCCAATAAAATCTCCTGGTCCTGGATAGGTGACCCATAACTGAAAGCAAAGAAAACCTTTTTTTGTTAAATTTATTTTTAGTAACTTATTTAACCTCAAAATCTTTCAAGGCCACCTATGCATTTGGAAAACAGAGGCCATACAAACTTCTGCTGCTTTTCTCCTTCCCAGCGGTGTGCCAAGCTCCACTTGCTGGTCTAGCACTTAGAGATGTTTCTAAAAGACAGCTTTCTTTTCCTAGGGAAAAGGAAAATCTATACTCTGAAGTAAAGAAAGAAGCTCTCCTGCCTCTTAACACTAGTCTGAAACAGGAGGAAGTTGTGGTAAGCTTTTTTTTTTTCTCTTTAGAATGTCTTTGTTTTGTCCTGATGCCCACATCAGAATTTTCCTACTCAGAGGACAAATACAGTAAGAGGGATTGATATTTTTTTTTTCCATCATTGAAAAAGATATCCTAGCAGCGTGTTGTTCTGCACATTCGTTTTGATGTCCTGAGACAGTTTGCTGGGAGCCAGGCTCTTGCCTGTGCTAGCTGAATAATGTGATGCAAGTGCCCTCTTGAGGAGGAGAAACAATTATGGGGAATTTTGCTAGCTGTTAGGAATTTGTTGGCAGTTGTTCAATTCACCGTAGACTGCAGCAATAATTGTGTGATTGTGGCCTAAGTCCTAACTTTCAGCTCTTCTAGCTAGAGCCCTCTCAGCCTCAATAAGCCTGTGTTGTGGTTTTACATGGCCGGGTTCTGATGGTGGAGGTGGCGCTGCAGGGGTGGCTTCTGCAAGAAGCAGCTAGAGGCTTCCCCTGGGCCTGACAGACCAAACACCAGCTGGGCTCAAGGCCGGACCCATTGCTGACCAAGGCCGAGCCCATCAGCGATGGTCACAGCGCCTCTGGGAATCACATTTAAGAGGAAAAGAACCCCACAAGTGGATATTTTTGCCACTGGAGCAGGGAGTGAGAAGATGTAAGAAACTCTGCAGACACCAAGATTGGTGAAGAAGGGGAATGAAGCGCTCCAGATGCCAGAGAGAGAGATTCCCCTGCAGCCTGTGGAGAAGACCATGGTGAAGCGGGTGTCCCCTTGCAGCCCGTGGAAGATGACGAGGAGCAGAGATCCCACCTGTGGCCCATGGAGAAGTCCCACGATGGAGCAGGTGAAGACATGTGGAAGAATGTGACCTGCCTTGGAGCAAGCTCCTGGCAGGACCTGCAGCCTGTGGAGAGAGATGCACACACCAGAGCAGGTTTGTTGGGGGGTAAGGGGGTGCGGCTTGCGACTCTGTGAGGGACCAGGCTGGAGCAGTCTGGGCCTGAGCGACTGAGAGACATTCTGTGATTTATGACTGCACCCCATAGCAGTGACCCACGCTGGGGCAGCTGGTGAAGAGCTGAAGCCCCGTGAGAAAGGACTCACTGAAGAAGTTCATGGATACCTGTTGTTTGCAACTTGAGTGTACAGATAGCACATGCACATGGGTGTTCTGGTTTGTGGCATCTGTTGTCATCTTGGTGGTTTTTGTGGTTTGTGTGTGTTTGTCATTTGGGGTTTGTTTTGTTGTTTTTTGGGGTTTTTTTTTAAGGGACATATGTGCTTTTGTGTCTCTGTCTTACTTTAAATGCAGAGGGTCATTCACTCATTGCTCCAGGGGAAGGCCTGTGCTCTCCTGACTGCTCTGTTAAGGGCTAGGACAGGCTTGTAGTACCAAGCTAAGTGACACTAGTGCTCACCTGTACTGCGAGAAGAACTTGTGGATAGCTGCTTATGTTTGGGTTTTGGTTTTTGTTTTTTGTTGTTTTATTTTTTTTTTCTTCTCTTATTTTAGTGTACCCTCATGGCAGGGTGCCTTGCTAGGGTTTCAACAGCAGCCCCATTTTGGTGTTCCAAATAGCAGCTCTGGCAATGCTGGTATCAGGTAAGGAGGAGCCTGGCAAGGAAAGCATGCTGTTGAGGGGCTTTTAATCCTCTTTAGGAGTTACTTGGTGTGGGTGAGAAATGCTGCCTGGATTATGGGAAAGAAAGAATATTTATTGCAGAAGGATTCCAGTGGGGCATGCTCTGCATGATATTTTTTAGTCTTTTTTTTTTTTTTCTTCATGCTGAATTTTGCCCGGGGAGTTAGGAGGTGAAATCTGATCCCAAAAGATTAGTATTTTGAGCCAATAAGTATTTTTAGATTATCTTTCCATGGAATAGTTCAGTATCTGCTGGAGCAAAAACCTCTAAGTTGAAAAGAAAAAACCCAACCCAACCAACCCCTCAAAATATCCCTCTCCCCTGATGCTCTCTGTTTTGAAAAAAGGATGCTCTTCTCATCTTCCATTTTTATGAAAACAGCAAAGCTTATAGAGAGTATTCTGTTTGCATAATGACTTTGCTGCAAGATCTGTGATAGGAAACATTTTTTTTTTCTTCCTCTCACATGAGAGGGGAAAAAGTATTGTTTTTGTTGTGGCACCTCTTATCCTGGGTGCTCTCTGCACATCTGGAGCATAAGATAGCCCCTGCACTCGCCATGCATAAACAAATGAAGTGTGTTGATGGAGGGGGAATTGGGCTGCCACAAAGGTCAGTTTGGTTAATGTCTGTGCTCTTCCACCGTGGAACACATTTATGCATCTACCATGAAATACCTGGAAGAAAGAGAGACCCTGAATTTGAATTGCTTCATTAGGCACCAACAGATTGTCACAAATGGAGGCTCACTGGAACGAAAAAGCAAATCAGTGAAACGAGACTGGGTTTGGAAAGGAGATGGAAAGCATGCACCCCTCACAAAGCCCAGAGCCCAAGGCAAAAGTCACATCTGTTCTGCTCCTAGAAATTCAGAAAGTCAACTACTCAGACAGAGGCCACTATCAATGCAGGGCCAAAATAAAGAATACTGTCCTAACTGCTGTTGGAGAGTGGATGTAACAGGTATGCTTTGTATGCCCAGGAGCTTTTTTGCAGAGGCAGTTGGGAGATCCCATGGTTGTCTCTAAAGCAAAACCTCTGCATGATAAAGACCATGTTCACGAACATGTATCCTCTCTTCCTGCAGTGTGAAACTAAAAATGATTGCTGCCACACTGTGACATGCGGAATAAGTTTCATCCTCCTCTGTCTCTTTGTCAACGCGTGCTAAATGCAAGACTGACATGTGAAAAATGCTGGGGAGTTGTTTTAGATTGGCTGTAGATCTTTCTGAGCTAATGGGAATAGTTTCCCACGGGATTTCTACTCTGAGCACCGTTACTAGAGCTGAAAAGAATTGTGTGGAAAAAAGCTGTGTGGGAAAATGTATGTTAGTCTTGGGCTAGATGCATGTCTGCCCCAGTTCACCTAGCATCTGTTCTGGGTTTATAACCATCGCTACATTCACAGGCAGTAAAGTTGTTTTGTTGTTTGTTTCTTTCTCTAAGATGTAGATCTGTGTATTTTCTTAAACTGAGACCTTTGTGCATGCAAACAGTCTAGCCTTATCATCTCTTGATTTCGTTGTAGTGTGTGTAGACCTCAGGGAGGATTGGTGCTTAGAGGGAGTGCGACTCGAGATACGGCAGCCGCCACAGTGAATTATTTTGTCCTTGTTGAGGTGATTTATTTTTTTCCCCTCTTGCTTTGTTACTTAGAAGAAATACTGTGCAGAAAGGCTGGGAGTGCTGAAAGACACAGTGGCAGTGCCCCTGTACAATCATTTCTGTATAGGTCTTAATTGATTGTATGGTATAGTGTCATGTCCTCTGCTTGAGCCAAGTGACTTCAGCTCCAAGCTGCCAGTGGACGGGGATATCTATTTGGCCTGAGGTTCTCATCTGGTGGTTGTGGTGGTGGTGGTGAGCTAATAGAGCTTTACAGGTATGTTCTGATCAGGGACAGGCTGAGAAACCAGCTGATATTCCTTCCAAGCTTTATTAAGATGTAGAGATTATATTCTTCTTTTGCCTTCTTAAAGTTTTCTCCAACATATTTTGACTAAAATAAGATAAAAATTACACCTTAATTCACCTTTTTTTTCGCCACTAAGTTTTAGGTAAGGAGAGATGCAGGTTTTCAGATTTTTATTTGCCTGTTGCTCATTGTTATATCTGGTGTGAACTTTGTCAATACCACAGACACGATGGAGGGCGACCTGGAACAGAACAGAGCTCGGAGGGAGAATTCTGAGCTGGAGATGATGTGGGCTGTGGTCACGATATCCTGGGTAACTGTCTATGCCAAAGGTAAGAACATCTATATCTGGATTTTCTTGAGATGGAGCTTATGATTGATTTTATAAAAATCACAGTCTCACAGGTGGATTTCTGGCATGGCCCTTACATTCAATGACTCTTGCTTTCTCGTTGTAATTACTCCATAGAGGTTAGCAGGACTTACTTCTGGACTTCCTGGCACTGGTTCATTGGCATTATTCACTTTGCCTGTTAACCCCATATATATCCTAGAAGGGAGGGGTTTCTTCTTGCCTATTCTTTCTTGTCTAGAATTGAAATTCTTTCCCATCTAATATCAGTTCTTCCAGCTTTTGCCTTCCTCCAGGCAACAGATTTCTCAGTGTCATGCTCTTTGAAATGAGGAGAAGGTTTCTTTCCAACTTTACTTTCTGGGACCTGCCTCCCATGCAGGGATGTCTTACCTTTCTGCTACAGCTGCCTAGAAAGGCAAAGAAAGATTTCCTGCATTCTTCTCTCCTCTGAAATGTCTTCGGACATATGTCTAGTCTATCCTCTATGCTCTGAGAAAGCTTGAGGCCCTTACTCAGCTCTCAGCAGTATGAGCTCGAGTAGAGGGGGGCACAGGAATCAGAAATGAAGTTGGTGTCAAACTCGCTGTTCTGCAAACAGAAACTAAAACGAAATGCAATGATTTACCCTGACTCTGGGATGTTTTCAAAGCCTGTTTTGCCTGTCATCTTTTCACAGCGCTGTGTCCCTCTCCCCTTCTCCAAGTACTTATGTAAATTTGCCTTTTTTGTGTAAGGTGTTTCTCTCTTAGGACTTGAAATTCGCTACCAGGTGACAAAGTGAAGATGGTTGCATCTGTATCTGCATCTGTACCTGTTGATATGTTTGGGAATCCTTTCTGTGGTTTCTAAAGCTTGTCTGACAAGCGCTTCTGACCTCTGCCATGTTTTTCATCCTGGGGCATGTGTGTAAGGTTTCTGAGTGTCAAAGCAGACATGTCTCCTCTAAATAAATAAGAGAAACAATCATTTCTCTCCTCATCACTTTGCCAGGTATCTGTTTGCGTATCAGCTCTGAAGGGCTGTGATTGCTGCTGCTTTGTGAGCCTTTCTATCACAGGCTGCCTGATTTGGAATTCTTGTTGCAGTGAGCCTGTATGTCACATCTGACAGAACCAGCTGCTTAAAGGGCATCCTCGATGCTGAGAAGCAGTAACAAGCAGCATAGATGTCTCGCTGGCTGAAGGAAGGAAGGGGGAGGAGGAGAGGCCCAGGAAGAGCATCGCATGATGGTATGTTTTGGGCTCCACTGAGCCAATTCAGACTGCAGATATTTTTAGCACTATTCTTCAGCAGGCAGCATGCTGTTCAATCGCACATCGACAGGACACTTCTCCCGCGGGTTAGTGTAGCTATGTTTCCACCTCCTGGCAGCTCTGAGGAATAGCTGCAAAGAGAGAGAATTTTTCGGAATTTTTTTTTTTTTTTTTGCGAGGCACTAGAAGATGAAGTAAGAATTTTAAAGAGGCACGTCTCTTGAGCTCAAAGAGGTTTTTCACTCTTCAAATTTCAGTGTTCTGCGCTATGTATAAGCACAGAAGCTCTTTCCAATTAGTTTGCTTTGTAACTACTGTGAAAACGAGTGCTTGAGTTGAAAGGTCATAAATGCAAGGTACTGGCAGCAGGACTCCTAAGCAAGGAGACGCCAGACAGACATTTTATATTGAGGGAGAGAGCATGAGTGCATATCCATGGTAACAGGGAAGGGACATGAACACACTTAGTAAAAATCCCATCTCTAAAATATCTACACATTCTGCCTATTAAGGACAGCAATTGTTACAGAGGTACATGCTGTTACAGAAGACATGTAGTCAAGACTGTAGGTATTCTGAAATGTAAATGACCTTCAGTAATAAGAAAATATTAATTTTCCCAAATAAAAATCTCTTTCACAAGTCAGGATGACCTCTCCATGTCTTCAGCAACAGTGTGGGCAGAGCTGGGTTTTCTCTCAGAGTCTGGTCAGAAACCTATAGTGCCTCTTCCTTATTCTTTGCCAGGTCAATGACATCTGCCTATTTCACAAGAAATAGGACCCAAAGTCCTTTTGTTAGCCTTCTCAGAACTGCCCTGTGTGACGAGGAAAAAGAAGAGTTGTGAGTAGATAGCGAAGTATGTATTTCTAGAACCTATAAAGAAATGCGGATTGGTAGTCCAAACCTTCCAGACAGAAACGTCTTCTTCAGGTGAAAAATTGATTTACAAGCTAACTGTCCAAGTATGCATTCAGCCAGCATCTCTTATGAGCATAATGAGACTACTGTTCCTTATGCCCTTGTTAGCCACGTTAAACATAGCTTGAAGAAGTTTGGTAGCATGTGCATGTAAGCATGGTTGTGAGTAGACCTGCTGGAAACCAAAGTAGTGAACCTGAAATTTGAATGAGGAGGCTTTCTTTGTAGTTCAGTTGCAAGTAAGCCCACAATTTACATTCTTTTACCGGATACATTGCCTCACTTGGGAAAATCATCCTGTTCAAAGGGGCTTTTTGGAAGCCTGTATAGTTCAAAGGTGCCCCATGCCCCCCAAAGGTGCCCCTTTGGATGCATTTTTAAATTCCTTTATCAGGTGGCTATTTATCATTACAGAAGTCATAAACTAGCTCTGGCAATAAACAATGTAGAAGTAATGTTCAACCCAGACTTCTGGTAATGGAGACTTTGCAAACAGGTCAGATAAGGTTTCCTGCTCTGTAGGAGGACTGTGACGGACCTGGGGAGAGAGGGGGAAAGGAAAACCAGTGAGGCAGTGCTGCTAGTGACATTTTGCTCTCAGATCTCTGTTTTGAAGATAACTGCTTGAATCTGGTCCCCGGGGCTGCTGGCATCCCCTCTTTGGGAGAGGAGAAAAGTGTGTGTGTGTGTGTGTGTGTGTGTGTGTGTGTGTGTTTGTGTGTGTGGGCTGCAGTATGGGACTGGATGGCCACTGTGGGATGAGTTTTCATGGCTGCTTGCTGGTGCTGCCAGTGGCAAGGGAGAGCTGTCTCTGCCTGCACAAGGTGGTCTTTTGGGGAGTTGCAGCCTCTGGAAGCTGCTCTTCTGAGAAGGGTCCACTGTAATAAGAGTTACATGGAAAATGGCATGGAGTCAGTGATGCCACCTCATGGTCTGAGCCTCCCAAGGTACCTTGTCACTTAACTGTGTAAAAAGCTGTAAAGGTGTGTGCATAATGTTGTGTTTCTATATATTGATTTTTTTTGTAAATACACTTATGTGTAGCAACGTGCACACGTACACAGCCACATCACAGGCACTCTGAGCAAATCACAATGTTTTACACACAGCTGAAACAGGTCCTTAGCTGTGCAGCGTGGCACGGGCTGCGCAGGCCTGAGGGCAGGGGGTGGAAGAAGGCTGTGGTCTGTGGCATGCATACATGCAGCAGAGGCCTTGTAGTGAGGAGCGAGAGGCTTCCTGAGACCTTCTGACAAGAAGGTGAAAAAAGAGCTCTTACCAGCAACACCCACCATCCCATCACAGCACCCACATTTCTGAGAGCTGACCTGAACATTGATGTCACATTTTCCACCTGCAGACCACCAGCCTACAAAAAAAGGGCACGCAGTCCAAGCAGCGCAAACCTGCATGGCTCCATGCCATAGGACTGAGCGTCCCCTGGCAACCCTACCCTTCTGCATCATACTCCCTGGCATTGAGCACAGAACCTGCCAGAAGCGCTGTTAACCAGTTGAAATACAGCAGAGAAATGGGGTGAGAAGTTTGACTGGAAACCACTGTAGAGAATTTTTGTAAACCACTAAGTAACACAGAACTACAGGTGTTAACCTGGCCCGTAAGAAAGGCAGCTTGCAGCAGCAGAGAACCCTGTATGGTGAGGAAGGAAACAGGTAAAGCGGTTGATTACACTGCACCAAAGGTTTGTAGGCAGTGAAAAATGCCATCCTGACATTTGGCTTTGCATTTGAGAGGTGGGCTGTGTAGTCTTTTTCCGATGGGTAGATGTGGCTTTCTGTTTCAGGTATGTTTTGTTATATGGCAGATTTGTTCCACTTGCTGTAAAAATCACAGAAATGAAAGTCATGAAGAGAAAACTATCAAGCCTTCTCCTTTGCTGTGTGATAGCAGTGTGGATTTCCTACTTGGAAGTGTTGATTTACCTGCTCTACAAATACAGAAGAGGAGACAAGGGTTTCCCTTCCTGAAATAGAAAAAACAAACCCAAAAATCTACTTCTGTATGATGGATCTGCAGAGGGCCAAGTATGCAGCTCCTTGAGTTGGGAGTAGCTGGCTGCCAGCTGAGGCTGTTTGGGTTCCTGGGACTTCTTGCAGGGTGTTCAGAGCTCTCCATGGGAGGAGGAAGCTGTAGCTTTCAGAGAACATTAGCTTCACTGGGGTGAAGGAGGAGGTAGCTCTGTGGCTCTACCCCACTTCCTACACCATGATCAGTGACACTGCGTGTAAGATCAACCGGTGGATGAGGAAGGGGCCACACAGGATTTTATTTGCTACAAATCAGTTCAGCTGGTTATTTCTATTCTTTTAAGAGTGGTTATTATTTGAGGTTTGCACTTTCTTTACGTGCAGTTAGGGATTTGTGGTGAAATTCAGTCACATTTGGCTGCAGAGCGGGAGGTGTCCTGGTTCCATCTGGGTCTGAGTTACCTTCCCCAAGCAGCCAGCACAGGTGAGCAGGGCTGGCCCAGGCTCTTTCCACACCTTGTGATATCAGACCCCCATAAAAAGGGGCTGTGCAGCTCTGGGATAGTCTGAGTGCGGTTGGGTGTTGGGTGCCATGTTCGTTTGGTGCTCTGTGTTATCACCTTGTTGGGTTGGTAAAGTGCTCCATGGCATCATGGGGTGTGTGTGTGTGTGGTGCTGTGTCAGTTACTGCCTGTATCCCACCCCGCAGGGCTGGCTCTGTTTCCCCTCACAGGGAGGGGGGAGCGAGCAGCGTGGGTCGCTCAGCTGCTGCCTGGGGCTGAACCATGACAGGGGCCAATACCTCTGGCTGAAAGATGAGAAGGAGCCTGAGATACATGCTAACTCATACTGAAGTGCTTGAGGAGTTAAGTGTCCACCTGTAAACCACTTCTTTTCTGTTCGTCTCTGAGTACTTGTATGAGAGACTGTTGCAGTTTTGTGAGGCTGCGCTGCTGAGACGGGGGTTTTTTTAAGCAGCAGTTAGAGTTTTCTGCCAGCCTAAACTATAAACAACGAGCAATTCAAGGCCAAAGTCACGGCCCAAGAGATAGTCATAGTGCCTCTGAGAATCACATACAGGAGAAAACAACCCGGAAGCAGCTGCATTTTGCCACCGGGGAAGGGAGCGAGAAGATGTAACGAGCTGTGCAGACACCAAGGCCGGAACAGGGCGGCGGAGAATGATGCCCCTGCGGCCTGTGGAGAAACCCATGGAAAAGGCCGAGACCCCACCTGCAGCCCGCGGAGGGGCTCCACGCTGGATGGAGCAGGTGGAGACATAGAGGAGATGCTGTGACCCTACGTTGGAACAAGCCCCTGCCAGCACTTGCAGCCATGAGGAGAATCAGAGACACAGAGATGAGAGAGAGACATTTGCATCGGAACAGGTTTGCTGGGGCAAGGCTTGGAATCCTGTGGAGGACTGGGACTGAGAGACAGACCTGTGATAAAGACATAAAGCCCTGTGGGAAAGGACTCACGTTGGAGAAGTTCGTGGAGGACTATCTCCTGTGGGTGAGACCCCACGGTGCAGCAGAGGAAGGGTGTGGAATGAATGTCCCCCCACACCCCCCAGCCAAGAAGGAAACCAACTTGCAAGGGACTGACCGAAGCCCCCATCTCCCAGTCCCTGCCCCCCTGTACTGTGAGCAGGGGGAAGAAGGGAGTGAAATCATAGCTAGAGTGAGGTCTGCTAAGAAGGGAGCAGGGAGGGAGGTTAGAGGTGTCTTAGGATTTGGAAAAGGAAAACAGCTCATGAAGAAGTAACCGAGAACCCCATTTTCTCCCAGTCCCTGCCCCCCTGCACTGCGAGCAGGGGGAAGAAGGGAGCAAGATCATGGCTAAAGGGAAGTCTGCTTAGAATGGGGGGGTGGGTGGAAGGTGCTGCTGAGAATCCCATCTTCCCCAGTCCTTGACCCCCCTGTGCTGCGAACAGAGGGGAAGAAGGGAGCAAAATTCTGACTAAAGTCTGCTAAGAAAGGAATGGTGGGGGGAAAGTGTTTTAAGATCTGGTTACGTTTGTTTTAAGATCTGGTCACGCTCCCAACTCTGTTTTTTCACTGTTCTTTGTAGTGTAGTGTAGTAAAGTAGAGTAGTTTCTCTCTTCTTCACTCTGTGTTGAGTCTGTTTTGCCCATGTCATTGCTGACAGAATGATCTCTCCCTGCCCTTATTTCGTCTCCTGAGCCTCTTAATAAATATTTTCTCCCCTGTCCAACTAAGAAGGGGAGTAATAGACTGACTTTGGTGGGCATCTGGCCTCCAGCCAGGGCTAAACCACCACAGAGAGTTTTCCTCAGATTATCCACAGCTCTGATGGCAGTAGTTGGCTCTGATACAGCTTGTTGGTTCCCAGATTCTTTCTGGGAGACCAGCAACAAGGTGTCCACAAAAAAGTGGGAATTCAAGTAGCTAAGGCCACAAACATCTCTGCTATAGATAGATTTGGTTAGATTGAGTGAGAAGCCCCTGAGGTTAGTGACCCAGAAGTGGAAGGGGGATTCTATAAGGCCAGGAGCAGAAGTTGCCAAGCGCAGCCATGCTGGTGCAGTGACTGCAATGATAGGGAAATTAGCTACAGTTAAAAAAAGAAATCCTTTTATTGGTCTCTGGAAATCACAGTATAATTGCCTCTGGACTTTTTAACCTGAAAGTGTCAGGTTTTAAAGGCTTCATTATCAGCAGTGCTTTCCCCCATATGTTTGCTGACAGCGATGAGAGCCGCAGATGGTTTATACCTGGGAGAGTCAAGCTGTTAGGTATGTGGACGAGGGTTTTTTTTTTTCCCTTGGTGGAAAAGTGAAGCAAACACCCTCTCCCTTTCTGAAAGGAAAAGGATATCAGGGGGTGGTGTTATTTTTGTTCATCTTGTGCTCCTACTCTTCATTCCTAAAGCACTGAGTTACAGTGCTTTCTGAAGAGACTGGTTGCAAGGCAGCTAAAGATGTGAGGTGTACAACTTGGCTCATGTAATAACTTCATGGGGCTAACCTATTTTGTAGGTGGGCTCTTGTTAAGGCAGGTGTTTCTGAGGAAGGAGAAGATGCCCACTTGCTTTCCCGAATTATAGCTACTAAGGATTAAAATAATTATAATGAAAAAGTGCAGGACAAAATACTCATTTACTTTGACTTTTATTTTTTATTTCCCTAGGAAAAACAATCATAATTTTAGTAATGTTCTAAGTATCAGTATTTTGATTAATTGAACACAGACACCACAAACCTCTGCTCTGCTGTAGAAAAAGCTTTAAGCCTGTTTACCCTCAGGTGTAAGTTACAAAACCACTAATTTTCCAGTTGTTTAGTGTAACTTGCTCAGAATTGTTTTGAAAGCTCCTTCAATTGGACTAGCTGTCTCCCTTTCAGAAAGCCATCTATTCTGTATCTCACAGTTTTTTAGAGAAAGTTTTAACAGTTTAATATATTTGGCACTGAAGCTGGCTCATGATGGGTTGAATTTTGCAGTTACAAACCACCTGTGGCTTCCACTGATGCCAGCAAGTGTAAGAGCTGAGAAGAAAATGCTCTATGGAGGTTCATCTCTTCAGTTGCTAACAGTGCTAGTGATCTGCTGTGCTAGTGCAGGGCTTCAGGGGAGCGTTTTCAGGGCTAGGGTATTAGCTTTCAGAGAACAGATATACCAAGGAAGCTATAAAGTCAAACCAGAGCTCCATTAGCCCAGTAGCATTTGCAGTGGGCAGCTGCAGATGGTTAAATAAGGTGGCTATGAACAGACCAGCAAGCACACAACCACTCCGCTTCACCAGAAACTTTTCAGCTTCTCAAAATGAACAGCTTTGGGAATGTCTACCTGTCACTCCTTTTAACATGATTTATCTTCCTCCCAGGACATTCGGAGTCCTCCTATGTTTTGTAACTTCTTTTCCAGTGTAGAGACTTAAGGAATGCCCAAGAGACAGAGAGAGAGAGAGAGGGAGGACCATTGCTCAGGAGCACCAGGGGCAGCAGTGGAGCCGAATGTGTCCCTGGAGCAGGGACTGCAGGCTGCTCCCAGACCTGGTGCAAAACCTCGCAAGCAGTGAACAGGCTGCACAAAAATAGCCCAGGGCCTGGCCCCTGAGGCACGGGGGTAATGCAGCCACGCAGACACATCCGCTGCTGCGTTTCTTCAGTAACTCTTAAAACTCGGGTGTCAGGTGGCTCGTGTTAAAGCTTTGAGGAGAAATGTGAGAGTCTCTCAAATTGCTGTTTGAATTGCTCCAGTTACTCACTGCAGATGCCTTACCAACAGATAACCTTGGCTTCCAGAGTTTCCCACACTCAACAGCTAAAAGCGGAGGCTGACCAGGGGATGTTGAAGATGCGGCATAACCAGCATCTCTCACCTCAGAAAAGGTGTCATCTGCCTGCAGGCTTCTGTGTCTGTTGTTGAGTGGTTGGCAAGCATTCAAAGGAAGGGTTCCTGGCCCCCGGAGGTGACAGCCAGCCTTGCAATAGGTGAGAGGACTCACACCTGCAGAAACCATGCCTCCCCCTGAGAGCTGAGTGACAGAGAAGGGTGGCTTTGAGGAGAGGCCTTGGTGGTGAGGTGGAAACGTTGAGTGCCTTGTAGTGGATGATGTTGCTGCATCAAGGCTCTGGCTGTTAAAAGTGTGGCTTTGGATTTTAAATATCGTAACTTTGCTTTGAACAGTAGTTACCTTATCCTTCTACAGCAAATGGGAGAGCTAATGAAGCTATGCCCAACTGCTTCACCTTCTTGCCATGCCCTCCCCTGCCCAGAGACACCAGGTGTTATGGGGAACAGCCTTCTGAGGCAGGGTCTTCTCTACCCTTTAAAATGTGGTTCCACTGCAATGCAGAGCCAGATTTTGTTGAGCTAAGCATGGGAATGGTTAGGTGACATGTTGGTCATTTAAAAAAAAAGCTGTGGTGATGACTGATGCACTGATTGATACCTCCTGCTTTATGATCTGCACCTTTTCTTCCTCCGGATTGTGTGAAAATGTATTTTCATCGTGTTGGACTTCTATTTATCTGATTTTTAAATTGGCACTTTGCATAGCTCAAGGCTTGCAGCTTGTGTTTGATGTGTAATAGCAAACATCTTCAGGCTGTGGTTTGTTCACGTCACAAAGCAGTTTGTTTCCCTAGTTTTGTGTGTCACATCCTCTTCAGGGGAGTGTAGTACATCATTTGTCATCACTGAGCTCTTTTGGAGGGGGAAAAGGCTGTGCCTGCCTGTGAGACAAATCAGCTGTGTGTTAAGATCTCAAGAGCATCAACGAAAAGAGATTAATGAACAGTACAGCTGAAAACAGGGACTATCAAGGATGGACAGTCCTAAACTGAGATAGTTGTCACTTCTTTGCAACTACATCTGGGCCCTTCGTGAGGACAGAGCAGGAAGGGAGCTCCAGATACATCTCTTCAGTTGCCCAGGACGCTGAGCATCGGAGGACTGGGGCATGCTGGTACCGCTGCTGTTCATCTCCCACGCTGCTGTGGCTGGAGGGCTCCTCTCCAGGCTGACAACCCGGTAACTTTCCTCCAGCTTCAGCATTCACTGGGATCGATCTGAGTGTGAGCTGTGCCATTCCCCAGCTGGAAAGCTGATCCCGATGGAAGAGTGACGTGCTTTCTGCATGGTCTTGTGCCAGCCATCCCCATCAAGGCTGAGTAAAAAATTTAATGTATGTTAATATAGTTATTGAGGCATTTAAACTCCATCAAAGGAAATAACACAAGACAATTTACAAATACTCATTTGCTACTTTAAAATGAATTAGATTCAGCTGTGCTTGGCTTGTCCTGTTTGGGTTTTGCTGAGAGACTGACTTCTTGCTTACAGACACCAGCATTCAAGGATTGAGAACCTTAAAAATTCTGTGTTTCGTACATGAATATTTAGAAAAAGTTATATACCCTGTTCTTTCTGTAAGGCCTCATTTTTAATCATTAATGCCTGTTCTCGTGAGCAAAGGACCCCCATATATATGAGACTTGTATGCATTTTAAACAAAGATAGTTCCCTGGGACAAGTTCCAATATGACAATGTTCTGTTTATGAATATTTATAGATCCATCAAAATTGGTGAATACTGAATTTGGTGATAAACACTGTAGATGGTTTTTCACTCTTCTTTTGAAAGAGACTGAAAAATTATTTGCAAATTGGGTCAATTTCAGTGTGTGGTTTTAGCCAAAAACCATATTATTTACTTTTTTGTTAAAAAAAGAAAAGGTAAATTTCAAACTTTCAAACTTTTTGACTGAAAGCAACTTTTGCTTGCATAATATATCCAAATAGCAAAAAAAATCCCCCTTGAAGCCTTTCACCAGGACTGAATGACAGGAAACAAAATGTTTCATTGTGGCAGATATTTGAAATGAGCAAAAAAATTAAATGTGGGAGTTTTTTAATGTAAGCATCACATTGCCTGTTGCCTGTTAGTAGTAGCATACTGCTTAGTGTGGTTGTGTTGGCATCACTTTCAGGTTGCAGTGAAAGCTTTTCCTCCAGATGCACTGGTGTTTTGGTAGAACCCTGCAGCAAACCATCAGGCTGTTGTCTGAACGTGCAGACCTATCACAGCGTGTTTGAGAAAACACTGTTGCTTCTTGCACTCTGCTCACTAATGGGTCAGAACTTGTTCTTTCAGTGCCACAGGTGTGGTTGCGTTCTGGTTTGGCTCCTGTGTGGCAGGTGTCCCTGCTTCATATACTTTATATTTAAAATTATTTTCTTTTTAAATGCTGCATAATTGAAGCTTTTGTCACTTTTACAGCAGTTGAGGATTTAGGTTTGTGTTTGCACAGTGAACCCTGTCTGCTTTTCCTCCTCCTGCCAGCACGGATCGAGAAGCGTGCTTCTGCTTAAACATGTGTGTGATCCGTGCGTGATCTCAGTAGCCCAGAAGGAAAGCCCTGTCGCAGCACGTATGACGCTTCTGAATCAACCATGGCACAAAGATATTTGCTTGTCTGGTGCATATTGGGTTTTGACTTGGGAGTGAAAACAACATATCAGTATTTCCCATGGGATGGAAACACCATTTTCCAGTCATCTCTTGCTGCAAGTGGCTGATTCGGAAAGTGAAAGATTAAAGAGGTATGAATGACAGCATAGAGGAGAGAATGACAGAGGAGACGATTGGAGGGAGTGCAGAGGCAAGTGATGGAAAATGAGATGGTTTATGGGCAGGTTACAGGGACCTCTGAGACAGCAGTACGGCCACTGATTTGGCAGTATCCTGTGTCAGCTGTTTCTTTGATTTTTCAGAGAGAGATGCAATGTGTGAATGTTTGGTCTTGCAAAACCTTTTTGCACCTTCTGCAGGTACATCTGTGAAGAGGCAGTAAGAGGTCTGTAGCTACCTTTGTGCTAGTCAGCTGGGCATAAACAGCGAGCAGCTAGAGATGCCTGGAAAATGGTATCAGAGATCCTAAATTTTAAAAACTTCTTTGTAAATGGTAGTCTTTTTTTATTTTCAAAACCCTTTTTGTGTTTCTTTCTTCAGTACAGGAATGGTACTTGACGTGTAAACTTCTGTTTTCAAACTTCTGTTTTCAAAGGAAACAGAGTTTTCTACGTGTTTTCTTTGAAGGGACGTGCTTGACAATTTGTGACTACATACCATTTCCTTTGCTTTCGCTCTCTGCAGCATTGATTCCTCCTGCTAAAGATGGCTCAGACAGGGGCAGCGCTGGCTACACTCCTTTTCCTGCTAATCCACCCGGTTGAAGGAGAAGGTGAGTGAGAGAGAACCCAAACTACATGCAACACTCCCTAATACTCTCTATTTCCAACTCACCAGTACGCTGAAACTTTTTTTCACCAGGGGAAACTTTATTGTTGTTTAATGTGAATGAAAAAGGTGATGTCACCTCAGCTGATAAAGTAACCTGTGCCTTGCAGAGCACAGGATTCTGATAGGAATCCAACATAGATCATCTGAAGATCCATCTCCTGTTCAGTTGAGACAATATCAGCAGGGCTGTGATTTCAACCAGTAAAAGGATCTACACATACTTGAAATGCTGTGTGTGCTGCTGCACCAAGTGATCTTTTTACAGGTGTACGTTCCACTGCTATTCCTGGCTGTACTTGGACTTTAACCAAGATGCCTAATTATACACACACACACACAAATTTATAAGTTTCCTTTCTCTTAAGGGTGAGCCTTGCCCCCTACAATCAGTTTTTCAAAGGCCATATTAAAGTGATATAAAGTCTATTGCCTAAAAGACAGATGGAGGGCCCGTAGCTCTCCAGAGTGCATTATACCTGCATAGTGTCCACAGTGGAAAGGCACCACCTCCACTGCCTTTCCAGACTTCCAGAATGACAGCAGAAAGCTGGACCTGGAAATTGAATGCTACTTGTGTGTCTGCACAGAGCAGTGTGCAATGCTGCCAGGACAGCAAGGATCTATAAAATTTTAAGTGCGATGAAACCAAGACCTGCTTATGCTTTGATGATGGCCCTAGCATCAGTTTTAATGCCTGTTGTTTTGGGTTTTTTTTTTTCTTCTTACATAGTGTACAACATGGTGACTGCAGAGGCTGGTCATGAGGCTGTGCTGAGTTGCCCTTATGCCTCCATGAGGTCTTTGCTAATGGTGACATGGAAGATGACATGCAGCACTTGCTGCTTGTTGGCCTATAGAAGAGATCACAACGAGACAAAGAAGTTAAACTGCAGTGAGAGAATGATGTGGAAATACTCACCTGAGAGTGACCCTGCTCTTCGTATTTACCCTGTTAACCTTGGTGATGAGGGAAATTACACCTGTGAAATTGCCAGCAGCGCAGGGAATTTTCTGTTTGTCTCTTACTTGACTGTGATAGGTAAGGCACACCTTGTGATTAATTTATCCATTTACTTATTTGTGTGTGTGTAGATAAAATTGGTTTAATTTGGGGGTAAAAGGCCAAGTCATTTTTTGGGTGCATACTGGAATTGAAAATGCAGAGGAAAGCTGATTTAGTCTGGCTATTTGGAGAGTGGAAAAAGGCATGAGGAGTTATGCAATGGAACCGGGCTGTTCCGTGGACAAAAAATCTAGGGGCTTCGTGTTTGGGGTTTTCTTAACTTCTTTTGACTCACATACAGGGGAAGATTTAAGATGCACCAAATCCAACGGTCAGTGTAGTTTCCAAGAAAGTTCTTTGGGCATAGTGTGAGATTTAAATGTTGTGAGAATATTCACTCAGCCAGGCGTTACACGCTCTTGGCTAAGTTTATGCAAACAGAGGATAGCAGATAAATACTGCTGCTGTCAGCTAAGCAAGAGGATGATGAACTGAAATTCACAGTGAGGTCAGTCTGTGCTTTGAGTGGGTAAGAGGTAAATGGGAAGGAAGCAAAAGTTTCATCAGACTATCTGGAAATCTGTCACTGTTCCAGAAATACTGAAAGCTCTTTATAAGACTGCAGCACTCAATTAAATACATTAGTCTGTTTTCAACCTAATCAGGAACAAAACAATATTAGGAAACATAATTAATAAACTAAATAATGTTTTTCATATAGTCAGGTAAACTATCTCTAGGTTTCCGTGACTTTAAAAAACCCCAAACAAAACAGGAGAAGATTTTGTGTTCTGGTCATGTTAGATAATTTTGTATTACACTCAGAAGGCTTATGGGAAATTAATTTCAGAACTCTATAATTATGGTTATTAATTCTTTGTCACGTGATTGATTATTATTGATTATTTTTAGGTTGTTCTTCACTGCAGGGTCTTGCCTTTCTGACAGTGGCTTAGGCATTGTCTGAGCCTTTGCCTGTTTTGTCAAATGTGGAATGGGAGTTGTTTGCCTTTAGGTTAGAACAGTTTAATCTGATTCCTCCTTTATTTCACTACTGTCAAATTCTTGATTCTACATATCTAATCTCCTAAATATTTTAGCTGGAGCTTCAGCAAGCTCTGTTTTCTTCAGTGTGGGCACTGCCATACTTATAAATCTTCATTTAATCCATGCCTTTCTGTTATCCCATCTTCTGTTACTACTGTAGTCACCTTTTGGAAAACATGGGGTCGCAGTGCTTTTAAATGCAGCAAGCTGGTTTTGGAGATATTCACATTGGACTTCTTGATCTTCTTTTTTTTTTTATTCCCCTGAAGACTGTTCATGCTAATATTCCAAACTATTTTAAAATCTCTTCAATTGGTCATGCATACTAAAACACCCAACAAGGATGGTGCAGGGTCTGGAGGGGAAGCCGTATAAGGAGAGGCAGAAGTCCCTTGGTTTGTACAGCCTGGAGGAGGTGGAGGAGAGACCTCATCACCATCTATGGCTCCTGATCAGGGGGAGCGAAGGGGCAGGCACCGAACTCCTCTCTTTGGTGACCAGTGATAGAACCCGTGATGAAGCTGAGACAGGGGAGGTTTAGGCTGGATGTTAGGAAGAGGTTCTTTACTGAGAGGGTGGTCAGGCCCTGAAACAGGCTCCCCAGGGAAGCGGTCATAGCACCCAGCTTGGCTGAGTTCAAGAAGTGTCTGGATGATGTGCTCAGTCTCATGCTCTGACTTGTCTGGCCCTGTGTGGAGCCAGGGGTTGGACTTGGTGATCCTTATGGGTCCCTTCCAACTCAGAAGATTCTATGATACCACCTATTTTTCTGTTTCTCACTTGGTAATTCTATGCTGAACTAGAAATAAAGGTTGTGGTCTTTTCTTTCTTTCTTCTTCTTCTGTAGTCGGTCCTACAGTGACTCTGACCTCTGATAAGAGCGGGGAAGCTGTCTGTCGAGCATCTGCTGGAAAGCCAGCTGCTGAAATCTCCTGGATCCCTGCAAGTAATCACAGCACCGAGGAAGAAATCCATCACCCCAATGGAACAGTGACCAGAGTGAGCTCCATAAGCTGGGTCAACAGCACGCATCCCACCGTCACCTGCCTGGTTACCCACCCAGCTACAAACCAGACTCTGTCCCTAGACCTGTCACGTAAATACCATTGTTCTGTAATTGCTCTTCATCCTGCTCTTCTGCTTCTTTGTATTGCTCTGTGCAGCTGTTTCTGCTGAATGCCAGGGCTCTGCAGATGGGTTAGTGGGGTGATAGGCCAAAGTTGCAGTGCGTGTTGATAGAGAAATTAATGATTTTGAGTTAGTCAGCTGAAACCAAATGTTTTTTTGGCATTGTATTGGCTTCCAGTGCTTGCTTCTTTCTATCGCTCTTCTGTCCTACAGGAGTTCCTCATTCCTCTTGTGGTGTGTAGACCTTGGCTGGACACCAGGTGCCCACCATGCTGCTCTGTTAGGGAGAAACCCGACAAAAGGCTCATGGGTCAGGATAAGGATAAGGAGATCACTCAGAAATTACTGTCACAGGCAAAACAGGCTTGACTTAGGGAAGTTAATTTGATTTCTTGCCAATAAAATTAGAGTAGGATGGTGAGAAATAAGAATTAATTTAAAGCACCTTTCCCCCATATCCTTCCTTCCTGGCCTCAGCTTCACTCCCAACTTCTCTACTTCCTACCCCTGAGTGATGGAAGGGGATGGGGATTGTTGTTATTTTATAACATGTCTCTGCTGATCCTTCCCCTTTATGCTCTTCCCCTGCTCTGATGTGGGGCACCTCCCATGGGTGACAGTCCTCCACAAACTTCTCCAATGTGAGTCCTTCCCACATGCTGCAGTTCTACATGAACTGTCCCAGTGTGGGTCTCTTCCATGGGGTGCAGACCATCAGGAACAGACTGCTCCAGCATGGGTACTCCACAGGGTCACAAGTCCTGCCAGCAAACCTGCCTTGCTGTGGGCCCCTCTCCCTGGGGCCACAGATCCTGACAGGAGCCTGCTCCAGCGTGGGCTTCCCATGGGGTCACAGCCTCCTTTAGGTGCATCCTCCTGCTCCAGTGTGGGGTCCTACATGGGCTGCAGGTGGGTATCTGCCCCACCATTAACCATTATGGGGCTGCACGAGAATGGCCTGCCTCACCATGGTCTTCTTCATGGGCTGCAGGGGAATCTCTGCTCCTGCATATGGAGCACCTCATCGCCCTCCCTCCTCCTTCACTGACTTCTGTGTCTGCAGAGTTGTTCCTCTCACATATTCTCACTTCTCTGGCTGCAATCACTGGTGGTTGTTTGCCCACCACCAGTACTGTATCTCTGTTATCCCAGAAATGCTGCCACCGTGGCTGATGGGCTCGGCATTGGCCAGTGGCAGGTCTGTCTTGGAGCCAGCTGCCACTGGCTCTGTCAGACACAGAGGAGGCTTCCTGCAGTTTTTCTCACAGGAGTCACCCCCGTAGCACCCCTGCTACCAAAACCTTGCCATGCAAGCTCAATATACTGCTTCAGTGATCTTTCTGATCACTGATGATGGAAAAGTTGCCTTCAACAGCCACTGTGATACTAATTTTTCATGTGAAGCTTTGAACCTCTGGAGCTGAATGTTGTCCAGCTTCCCACAGTGGTGATGATCTGGAGAAAAATTCCTCAGAGAATGCCTGTCTGTAACTTTCAAGTGATCTTTCCCAGGGCCAAAGAAAGTAAAGGGTAAAATTCATCTTCTGCGCTGGCTGTGCTGGACCTGTAAGAAGCCTGTGCCAGTATGGTTTGCAAGAACAGCTAGTGCCCCTATCACCAAAATATCTCAGTAGAGGCGTGAAGGACAGAAGTCAGCATAGATCAGTCATTCATAACAGCAGGGATGTCTGGTCAGGTCTGTTGTTGCAGCACTGATACCATTTGAAGAAGGGGAGATCATGCAGGCAGATGAGTTGAAAATTAAATTGTGTTTGCACAGACAAATGACTGGGTGTGTAAGGCAGCTTCCTATTGCTGGTTGGCATCCAGAGATCTCAACTGTGTGTCTCTGCCCATTTGAGATGAGGGGGGAGGGGATTAGCTTTCCCTTCTGGTTAAGGTAGGTAGTAACAACATGTGTTCAGTGGATACTAACATCTATCTCTATAACTAGCTTTCTTTTCTCATCTCTCAGATACTTCTCCCAGGCTTCACTATCTCCTGATAGGAGGATCTGTAGGTGTTGCTGCTGTTACTGGTGTGATTATATACTTGATTATCAGGTGCAGAGGTAAGTCATTCGATGAGGCTGAAATGTATTACAACTCCATTGCTAACTCTGTGCAGGTACGAGGACATGTACTGTATTGCTGAGAGTCTGGTGGGAGGCAGGGGATTGAGAAGAATGTCCATTGTGCTTTTGGAAAAGTCCTGATAAAATTAAGGGTGGAACTTTAAAACAAGTCTGGAGCTTTGTAAAAGCCATAGCTATTTTTTATATATATATATAAAATAAAAAAGCCATCCAGAACAACAGGCATTTTTTCTGAGAGTAGGGTAGATTCTTAGTTTTTGGAATTATTTTGATTGTTCTGCATTTACTGACCTAAAATTCTATGTACAAGAATGGCTGCTCACAAACTAGTCTAATGAGTAGAGACAAACCACCACCCTGTTTCCATCAGGAATCAGTTTTCCTTGAGGAAGTGTTAAGAATAGGCCAAATGTACATACTTCCTTCTGGTATGCTTGCAGTTTCTCAGGCTGTGCAGATTTAATTGGCACCAGGTCAGGTCAATGCTGACTAATTTGATTCTGAGAACTCAGATGAAGGTTTGCTGCTCTTGGAATGGTGTAAGACAACTGTGATGGGGTATGAGTAAAGTAGAAGCCGAAGTGGAGGCTTAAAAAGGGAGGAAGAGAGAATAGCAGGCAGAAGGCAAGAGTGCTTTTAGGAGAGCAGAAGGTAGAGCACTGGGAGAAGGCAGCGTAGAAGTGGGGGAACTGTAAATGGAAGAAGCTTGCAGGGAATCTGGGTGCCTGATTTGCACCCCTCCATTGCAGTAGTTCTGCTCTAGCTTTACTGCTTGTCTGGGTTTCTTCTACGTGCTTCGTGTCTTTCAGGTTATTCCCCCCCACGCACATATTGGTCTGACCAAATGGGGTGGAAGAGGCTTGGCGAGAGAGGGGAGCTGTGGCCTAGAAAAGCTGAGAAGGCAGGGTAAGAAAAACAGAATTCAAAGAGGAAAACAGAAGGGAAGTTGTCATCGGTGGTGGCAGCGCTGACTGGGGCTTGCAGCACTTTGGCGAGAACCTGTCCCTGCCACAGAGCAACGTGCTGCTTTGGGGCAGGCAAGGAGGGGAGATCTGATAGGTGCCTTGGTCCAGTGTATCCCTCCGGAACTGAGGAAAAATGCACTTACCTGAGCCGATTCAGTCACATCTCCCATGGATGACCAAAAGTTTCAATGAAGGGAAAACCAACACAGCAGTGTGTTCAAGAGCAGGGTGTGAAACCTATGGTTGTAACTCTTAAGTTGAAGAAAGCCTTGAAAGTGCTGAGGGCAGCCAGAGAACTCTAGACACAACAGCGAGCACCTTGCCTTATCAAGCCATTTTAATTTCCTGACATCCTACTTTCAGCTTCCCGGTTACGTAAATTGGCCCGTATGTCGGCAGGACCATATGCAGTAAGTGGGCTTTTTTTTTTTTTCCTTTGTGCTTTGCGTGGGGTATTTTTAGTTGGTTGTTTTTTTTTTGTTGTTGTTGCTGTGGGGTTTTTTTTTTTTTTTTGGTTGGGTTTTGTTTTTTTGGTGTGTATTCACTAAACGTAAAATTTCATTGCCATGTGTCTACTCTGACAGAACTCCTTTTTGTCTTCTGCATGTGCTTCGAGGTGGGAATGAGGAACAATGAGTCTGGGAGGGTGCCTGTTCTTTGGATGGCTCTGTCTTCATGCATATTCAGAGTATCTGAGTATTTTGTTTAAGCATTATATCAAGAATGAGGTAGTGCATTTCCTACACAAGGTTACTATAGGTACATTACACTTCCAGCACCAGTGGTTAAGCTCAATTTTAAGTCTCTCCAAAGTTCCGTTTTTCACATTTCTGATTCACAGAGTGACCTTAACTCTGATCTTTAGCTTAAGAATGTATATTGCCCTCCACGGCAGAAACCTGCCTGATGCAAACAGACAGGCGTTTCACAATGTGGGAACAGGGAGCACTTCCTTGTGCTGTACTGGAGACAAACACAGCTACGAAACTTCTATTTTCGAAGTCGCAGTTCAAACACTCAGAAGCCAGGAAACAGCAGTGAAAAATTTGCCACCACAGCTTTTACTTCCTCTCTAATTCCAATGTGTCATGATTCATATTTAACAGCGTGATAATGTGCCTGCTCTTTCCCCAGGGCTTCTGCCTCATTTAACACACACTGAAAGAACGATTATTTCATACTTTGCATTCTGCTCACGGTTAAACTAATGGTCGGGTGTCTTGTTTGTTGCAAACTAGTCAAACAGTGCTCTGAAGTTAGAATGATTAATTTCCTGATATGCTCTTCTGTGGTATTGAGGACAATTTGACTGACAGGAGTGGGAGCTGCAGAGATCAAAGTCAAAAGCTTCCAGTAATTTTTGGTGCATGAATTGGATTGCCTGTGGCCTGCCTGTTTTTTGGTGGTTTTCTTTTTTTGTTTGTTTGCTTTTTTGGGTTTTTTTCTTGTAATTTTTTTACCCTGAGAAATTAGGATTGTTCCTTATCATCCATTTTTCTGAAAAAACAAACATTTCAAAATTTGTTTTCAGCCACATTAAGTAGAAAAGATTCAAAAGGCTGCCCCGTTTAGGCTTTGTGAAGGTGCTTGTTGCATCTCTCTCTCAGTTTACGGCTCACCCTCTGTGCCCTTACCCCTTTGCTCACAGAGCTTAGAGAAACAACTCAGTTCTTTTCAAAAGAAATGTTGCTTACTGGGTTTCTTTTGGTCTTGTTTTTGTTTAGGCTTGATGGGTATGATGGTTCCACAGAATTTCACAATGTAATATAATGGTGTGCGTTTCTCTCTATATTGCAGGCTAACTTCAGGTCCACACCATCACGTGAGAAAACAGCAACAGTCAAGCCTCCTGTCTCATCAGATGGCATCTATCAGAATTACAATCCAAGAATAATATATATGTGAACTAACAGTGTAGGTACAAGCGGTCTAATACCAGCTCAGCTACTAGTGATACTCAGTTGCTTGAACTAATACTTCAACTAACAAATCTCAGCCCTTAACATGTAGGAGGCCAGAATATTCAAACCTGCCTTACAGAAGCCTTTGTTTTTCCTGACCTGAAGACAGTGGGGGTAGAACAACCTGTTTTAGTAAAATATGTCTCTATTTTTCTAAATAATAAATGTTTCTGGAGCTGTACTTGGAACTTTTAAAGACCAAGTTGGAGAAATATTTATCTGAACTTTGTCTGAAAAGGGACTCTGAGGTATGATCTACCTTTCTTCAGAACGACAATTGACATATTTCTGTGCCAGAGTTAACAGACTGCTGGTGAAAATGTAGCACTTTTCTCCATTTTAGCAAATTCTCTTTGCAATTTTGTGTTGGAAACCAAGAAATGACTCAGGAGACACCAAAACGTAGAAGATCAAAGAAAAGCATCCAGCAGAAATGCAGAAATAAGAGAAGGGCTTTTTTGGGTTTGATTCTTTTTTTGGGGTGGGTTTTGTTGTTGTTGTTTTGTTTGGTTTTGTTTTTGGTTTTTTCCTGGATAGGTAGTTACATGTGGCATATGATAATCTGGTATTTGCCATCTTTGTTTATTTTTAATTTTTTAATGTATTTATCTTTCAATTAAACTTTCTGTTTGCATTGATAATAGAAGAGAAAAGGCAATTTGAAGTTATACCTGATGTGGAAATGAGAATTAGCAATGGGCAATTTTCTAAGATTAATTTTAAAGTAAATGTGCAAATATTTACCTAAATTATTTCTGGGACTATTTGGGTAAATGCTTATTGATCATTTTCTTAGAAGGTGAGATCACAGCATGGTTTTACTGAGAACAGAAGTGCTAAGCTGTGAAAAATGCAGGTGGTGTGCTTGCTTGTTTTAAACAACCCCCTCAACCCCATCCAAATAATTTATTTCCTCTCAATTCTGCGTCTCCAAGCTGAAAAAAACCCACCCCAGATTGGTTGTTAATTTCAATTTTCATTCATCAGGTTTGTCAAACCTTACAAACGTTAATGCAGCAGTAAGTATACTCGAATGTGTGTTTTGAACAGCCTTTGCCTGCTCGTTGCTGGAGGAAAATCATCTTTGCTCCTTCATTGATCTTAGGCATGAGGGTCTCCCAGTGCCTTTTAATTGCACTTCACTTTATCACTTTTCAATAGACATGGCTGGTGGGCATCCACTGGCAATACTCCAGCCTTTCATTTCAATGAGAAAGACATGAAGACCAATGCTCTGCCTTAAGGAAAAATGCCCACAGTCTGTTTGAGCCTGCTGGCTAACGAGGCAGAGCCTTTCCTGTGGCCTTAAATGGCAGTGATGGGTCAGTGTCACAGAGCTGTGTACAGCTGCTTCGGGTCATCTGTGGGAAAGGAGACACACCATGCAGCCTCTGGAAGAAATAAGTCATGGGTAGTTTGGAATTACTGAAAACAGGATTTCAGCCATGCTAGCTAGGAAGAGTGCAGCTCTAGTGAGAGGCAGTGGGCACACATTTAAATATAGGAAGCTCCGCCTAAATATGAGGAGGAACTTCTTGACTGTGAGGCTGGCAGAGCACTGGCACAGGCTGCCCAGGGAGGTTGTGGAGTCTCCATCTCTGGAGAGATTCAAATCCCACCTGGATGCCTACTTGTGCAGCCTGCTCTAAGTGATCCTGCTCTGGCAGGGGGTTGAATTAAATGATCTCCAGAGGTCCCTTCCAACCCAGACCATCCTGTGATTCTGTGAAAGCCAGAGCAGTGCCTTAGTCTCAGGAAGTTGTTTCCTAGTTCTGCTGGCCCACAACTGGCAAAGCACGCTGGGCACATACCAACATCCCTTTTTGTTCCTCCTGTTACCCAGGGCCTTTCACAGTCATGGTGCTGTCAAGGAGTCCAGTGTGAGAAGTCGTCTCTGAAATAGGGAGGGGAAAAAAATCTCTTGTTTCTTAGGGAACTGCCCAGTCGGGTCTAGGTCTAAACCTGGGTTCCTAGGCTGGTATTGCTCAGTGTGACAAGTGAGCATGGATTGTTGCATGACAAGTGTACAACTACAGGAATTTGGGGCTGCCTTATTCAGATGCTAGGCCATTGCAGCATGAGTGAAGGATGACATGTCTGTAAAAACAAAGAGATAGGCTGTGGAGCAGGCTGCTTTTGGCAGTCAGAGTGCATGTGCATTGTGATTTTTTTAGGGTGCGAAGGAAGAACTTTCTATAATTCCTTTTCATCAAGTGAAACATTGAAGAGTAGGGTCTAATATGGACAAGGAGATGATCGTTCAGGGAGCAAAACCCTCTGGAGAAACGTCACTGTGATAATTAGCCCTGGCTGAAAAGCATGTCTTCTATGCTCATGATTTTATTTTGGCCATTAATTTGTGTTTGGTGAAATCGGTCCAGTCACCTAAAGCACGTCAGCACTTCCTTGAGATGCTTGAAATGCCTTTTTCCTTGAAAAAGTTGCCCTGGCAATGGGATGAGTCCCTTTTTGCTATGGGTACTCAGTGAAATGGACTCTCTAGGCAGTTTTACAGCTCTTAACAGCCATGTATGGGGACCATGGCGTGCCCAATTTCTTATTCCTGGGACGGCCCAAGAGCCAGTCCTGCTGCAGCCTCTCATAGAATTAGCTTACAGCGTTGTAGCCTAGTCAGGCTTTGATCATCGCCTCTTTACTACTGAGAAAGAGCCTGAGTTACCAACTCGCAGCTCAAGCAAACCCAGGCGTTGCAGGCCCTGAAGGGCCTCAGCTACGTAACTGCTGTATCTTCCTTCTGTAACAAAATTGGCCCTTGTGCTTTTTGAACTCGTTGTGTATGATTAATAAAACTCATTAGGCCAAAGAGAATAATGTGGCTAGTGGGGGTGATTGTAAGAAAGGCTGGGTCATGAATAGCTCTTCCAGGCAGAATGTAATAATGTAACAGGCCCGGTTAATTTTCTGCTCACCTCTTTGTACGTGTTACAATACTGGCACAGGTGGTAGGTAGTGTCAGATACAGAGTTTGCTTCTTTTTTAGCTGTCTGCAATTCACCAGAGCTTTTGTCCACAGGAGTATGTGTTACATGTGAGCTGTCAACAGGTGAAAACTGTTGTAGGGGGCCTGTCAGCTCTGCTAACGGTGTTCTTTGAAAGGAGGAAGATGGAATTGGCCAAGCAGTGGGCTCTTGTGTAGCCTGAGAAAGGAAGTCCTTGGTGCTTGGGATAAGGCATGGAGATCTGCAGGTTAAGTTGTTTTTGTATGGTGGCAGAGAGAGGAAAATGGGCACTAAAACACATGAGAGACACACCTCAGGTGAGTGAAGGGAAGGAGGGAAAGGCCTGGCATTGCTTCAAATGGCTCCCCAGGGGTATAACTCCTCCTTCATCAGAAAGCCTTGAGCTGGACTTGCAGCCAGGTCCACATCCCCCAACTCCCTCCTTTCCTCCCAGAAGCTGGGATGGGTGTGCAACAGTGCCAGGCTCCTGGGGCAGTGCAGTGGGGTGGGGGCAGGAGTTCTGGTATGTTCCATCTCCTGCCTGAGGTCTGCTCTGCTCTCCCAGGCTGACTGCTGAGGAAGTGCCCCTTTCCCACCTGGATTTAATTTTGTAGTTGATCTGTTGAGTGTTTTGAGAATGAGAAGAAAACCACTTAAATATGTTCTGTCATCTTGGTTTTGTAAGTGGATAGGCATTTTAGTATAATCCAAAGAGTAAGCCAAATTGTGTATTTTGTCTCTTGTAGGAATTTGGTCTGGAAAATAGCCAACCTGAGGATGTTGTTAGGAGTATATTTACCATGCTTTTTGTTCTTAATTGCAAGAACACTTTTGGTGATTTTGATACTGATTTTATTTGCACTGAAAGCAAATTTAAGTAAGGCAAATCTTTTAGGCTGCAAACTTCCACATATTTTTCCACGGCCTTGTCAAATTGGCTAGGAAAATGCTGACAGTTCATTGAATAATCATTATGAGAGAGCTATGAAAAGGTGATGGATGTTGGAGTGAGCAGTAAATAAACAATGAAAGGGTTGTGGGAGTGTAAGCTCCTGCTCCAGGGCGGTTTCAGCCTGACTGTATGGTCAAATGAGCAGTTGATTGAAAGTCACTTGTGTTTTTTAGCACTAGATGTGATTATAGATGAAAATGCTCCTGTTTATTGTGTGAACTTTCCTTCATAATGTTTATAGGGCACTCTTGGCAATAGTCATGATGTCTGCTTTCTGATTAATCTGCAAGCAATTTCTCTTCTGGTAAGAGCAGCTGCTGCGATGCTGCTTTAGTATCTTTCTGTTCACTGAATATGGGGAAAAAAGAAAATAAAATCGATGAAAAGTTATGTTTAGAATCCCAGGCTCTCCTGTAGTAACTATAACACCTGTGGCATATTGTCCTGCTCGTTTCGATATCTTTGTGACTTGGTCTTTCTACTTTTTGTGAAGTCTTTCTTGTCAATGTTAACTTGTCCTCAGCTACTTGCATAAAGATTGTGGATACCAAGTCAACTTCCCTGTGCTGGATGCAGCGAACAGGTCACAATTTAACCAAGTAGGACTTCTACTACATTTCTTACAGCTCCTCTGTCCTGGAATAGTTTGTATTTGTGCTCTTAATGGTTCTTCTTCAAGCAGTTATCCACTTTAATTTCCCTAAAGTTGTCTCCCCAATACTCTCATGCACTAGTTTTCTCAGTTTATTGATATTTTTTTTAATCTTCTCTAAGCACTTTATTATCCAGTTCTCTTTCCTTCTGTGTTTGGCATAAAATACAATTGCATTCTCCATTCATTTGTTTTAGTAAATGACAGATCCTCTCAATAAATTATTTTCTTCATGATTTTTGGGGTGCTGGGGAGTTGTGGGGAGTGGAGAAGGGAATGATAGGTTTCAAATTGTAACTTGTTTTGGAATTTGCTAGTGCTTTCCACTGAATTTCTCTTCAGAGACATACTTACTCTGGATCTACTTGATTTTCTTGTTTGTTTGTTTGTTTGCCAAGGCATAATAAAAATTGGGCCGCTCTTGACGATAAACCACTCCTGTGTTTCAGCAATCTAAGCAACCTAGCAAATTCAAATGCATAATATGCAGCATTTCATTTGTGCTTGGGTGTTGTCTGTCTTGCATTATTATGCAAAGACATCATACTGGTTGATTTTTTTTTTTTCTTCCCCTCCATAGTTTGCAAGAGGCATCCAGCTCAGAGAAGCTAAGCAGGCATTTATCAGAGGCTTTTCAGACAGTCTTGGTTATCAGTGGTTTTACTTCAGATGCAGTAGCAAAATATCTCTGATACACTGCCACTGATTTCTCTGAGTGGGACTATACCTATGTCTGACTTGTATGTTGTTAATAACATTCTATATGACCAAGAAATTGTGGACTGAGCTCTGCTGTAGAAAGTAGATCCTATTTTACCTGATTAATCACAGTAAGCATTAATCTTTCCAGAGATAGAGGAGAACCACAGACTCCTTGTACATTAGCAAAAGTAAAACTTTCCCCCTCAAGAAGAGTCGACACAAACAGCATAAGGCAGCTTTTCATTCCACTTCTTCCAGATTCTGCTTCTCATCATTATCAAGCTATCATGACGTCCGTTGCTGGGTTCCTGTGTATTTTCTAGTGGGTTTGATTATATTATCACAGAATCACAAGGTTGGAAAAGACCTTTAAGATCATCAAGTCCAACCATTCCCATCCTAACCTAAACCATATCCCTAAGTACCTCATCTACCCCTTTTTTAAACACATCCAGGGAAGGTGACTCAACCCCCTCCCTGGGCAGCCTGTTCCAGGCCCCAACAACTCTTTCAGTAAAGAATTTTTCCTAATATCTAATCTGAACCTGCCCTGGCACAGCTTCATGCCATTTCCCCTTGTCCCATCTCCTGTCACCTGGCTGAAGAGACCATCACCCACCTCTCTACAACCTCCCTTCAGGTAGCTGTAGGTGGTGATAAGGTCTCCCCTCAGCCTCCTCTTCTCCAGGCTAAACAGCTCCAGCTCCCTCAGACAAGCCCTGTCCTTATCTTGAAAAAGTATGACCCACACGCTTTTTCATTGTATTTTCTTCCCTTGTCCTTCTGAGGAGCAGGAATGAGAGAGCATCTGGGTGGGCACCTGGCAGCAACCAAGGTCAACCCACCATGCAAGGCTTATTCACTAACAGAGCTGTAATAGGAAATAGGATGCTGTAAGCAGACTCTGCACTATTAAGGCATTTTATGCTAGTAATACATCTCTGGATCTTCTGACTTCTGTCTTATTACTCTGTTCTGAGCTCTGAAAATTTCATTTCCCCTCATTGTATTCTCTCAGCTGACAACAGGTGCTGCTGAGCAAACAAAAGGGAGTGCTTTTTGGATTGATTTAGTCTAACTGCTGCCACAGTCCAACAGAGTTTATATGCCACAGGGTAGTGTTTGTATCACAGGGTAGTGTTTGTATCTAGCTGTGCTTATATCTGGAATTTCTATTTGTGTGTATGAAAGAGAAACCATGGACGACCCCCCTGAAATCCTTTCTATGTTAGACTTAGCATCTCTGAAGTATACAAACTGTTGGTGGTCACATGCAAAACAATACATAGTATATAAATGTCTTGCTTGTGCTCATTTCATCTCATGTGAGACAGGAGTGTTCTGTGGGGAAGGGAAAAAAAAAAAACAAGAAAGGTGAGCCATCTACCAAAAATCTCTGCTCTGGCTGTTTGCCTTTATCTTCAACTTGCTTGAAATGTTCACATCAGGAAGATTAGAATCGAACGCTGCCAGTTAGTATTGTTAGGGTTGCCTCCTTAAGCTGGCACAGTAGTGCCTGTGGAACTGTGGTACCCCTGCATGAGCGCTGCCCGCCTCCAGCTGCATCTACTCTCATGCTCTTTATCATTGTCATTCTTGTATAATCAACAGTGGTCACCTAATTCTTGGTGCTAGATACAGCAGAACCAAACTCTTACACATATATGCAAGTATCTTTATGCATATGTACGATTCCCTTTGTGTGTGGAGCTTTGAATATATACAGGAAAAGGTAGGGTTTCTTCCTTGAGAAATTAATTTCTTAATAATTTCCTATCAACAGAACATCTCGTTATATATAAATGTTGTGAAAGACCTTATTAGACAGATAGACACACGAGGGACAAAATTAAAAGTTGCTGTGGAAACCGTAACCTGAAATAAGTCTTTCTTCTGTGCGCTCAAAATCCCAGGTTTTGTCTTCTATTGGAATACTGTTTGCATATAATTTCTTTCTTCAGGAAAAGGAATCTGACTTGCTGATAAACAAACGGATATCTCATCTCACCATGACTGTAGAGAGCACCTCAGACTTAATGGATTTTTATTTCCCCCCCTGCCCCCGTGAATATTTAAGCCCTGGTATCAGTCTGGTATAAGGCAGGAAGAAAATGTAATCCCTGGTGTTCATTACTGCCCGTCTATGACCAGCTTAGTGGTTCATTGGAACTGTTGATAGTTTTGTCTCCACTGGAGTTAATTTTTATGTAGGAAACCACTTAGAGGAGGGAAGAAGAAAGAGTAAAGAAGACGCTAGCGCATGGAGGAAATGTTTTGCTAAATAGCAGATATTCTTTAGTTCTCAGTTGCAGCTGTCATCATCAATAGCACGTTCTTAGAAAATGACATTTCAGATATGGCTTGCCAAATAAGCAAAAAGCGACTTGAGCTCTGTACATGCCAACCACTTTGGTACTGAGAGAGTTGATCACACTAAAGATGGTGTTCATGTTCTATCCCTGAGACCCTTCGGTAGCGCTTATTTCCCCCAGTCATCTGTTGGCAGGCGCGCTCACGTAGTGTTAGCCCGGGTCAGGAATGTGCTTTTGAAAAGAAACTCCGGATGGTCCGTGCTTACTGTGCTCAGCTCCGTGTTGTCGAGCAGCCTCCCAGTACACAGGAAAAAGCTGCCTCTTTTCTGATGGAGCTGAAGCAGAATATGCAGCCTGGGGGTGCCCACCTAATGTTCTCCAGCTGCTAACGGGTGCTCAGTTTGCAGGATCGGACTGATTAGCCCAAAATAATATCCCCCCAACCCATGCTGTGCTCTGTCAAGCCGCTCCTGCTGAGCTACGCAGCTGATGAGATAAACATAGCTTTTGTTAAACAACCTCTTCCCGCCGTGCGACTTTTATCTCTTTAAATCTGTTTTATATGCAAGAAATAACTTGAGCACCGGCTCCAAGAAGGCACTGAAAAAGGCCGATTCGCAGTGCTCGTGTACTGAAGATCTCTCTTGATGACTGCACAAACAATGTGCGCTGGAAATATGGGGGCAAATATCAAATATGCTCATGTTATGTGCCTCTCTGTCTAGGAAAAGGTATTATGGACTGATTCTCCTGGTGACCTGGATTGCTTGGCAAGAAAATACAGGAGCCATGGCTGCACGCAGGCACTGCTGCCAGCTGAGCCTCATATTTTCTTCACAAATGCTGAAATACCACAGTGAATGATGTAATGTTAATCTGCACGATTATTTGCAAATGCATGAGTCTCGTTTGACTTATTCAGTAGTTGTAGATAAAAAAAACTAAACTGGCACAGAATTTCTGCTGTGATCGCACAACAGCTTGCATTTAAAAAGCCATTGTGCTTAAGTGCAAATTGACAATTAGCATTTCTTGGGGAAAAAAAAAGAAGCACAAAACCAACAGAAAAATCCCCACAAACCTCAAAAGCCAAACGCTTAGAATACATCTATTAGAAATAAGGTCAGGGCAAGTCCCAGCTCCGGTGTTCACATTCAGCAAACATTTTATATTCAGCCAAATGTTTATTTTACAACACTATCTGATGGGCAGGCAATTTTTTTTTGCCCTTACCATTTTAGTGGCACCAGTGTAGACCTCAGCCATGGTAGAATTTGATTGAATTTGCTCTGAAGCAATATTGAATGCCTTCTACTCTGCCTTTTATAATTTGAATAAGGAGTCAGACATGAAACAAGCTAGCTCAAACATTGTGAAATCCTTCTTTCTTTTAGGACTACAGGAGAAGTGACATTCTAGAGATGCTCTGGACAATTCTAACTTTGTATGTTATTTTACAGGGTGATTCAGAATTGCAGTGCTAGACAAGGGCATTTTTATTTCAAAGAGAAATACTAGGTCATTCTTTACAGGTTCCACCTAGATTGTTTAAGAAGGATTACGGACTGTTTCTCTCTGCCTCCACAGTTGGCCTGCATTAAATGAGCTGTGCATTTCCAGTGGATTGGTGTTTATGACATAGAAAACAGCTTCTACGTTGGCATCTTTGTGATGGGTCTTTTGAGAGGCAGAGAGTGGAGGAACCTACTGCATTTTCCTACAGTGTGGCTAGTGCTAGACTGAAGAAATGTGCCTATCCTTGCCATCTTGGCAGTGCCTTGGATGGTTTCTGACCATGGGACTCTTGCTGTAGCCCCTTTTCATGAGCCCCACAGTTTTATTTTGAAGAAAAAAAAGTTATTTGTTTGTTGCAGTGCAACAGCCAAAAAAAAAAAAAAGTAGAGGCAGAAAGTGCTCTGATTGAGTTTAAATTTTGTATAGGTGTGTTATCAGCTAGCTGAAACATACATGCAGACAACCCCTGTCCCAGTGTCTGGGTAAGAGTGGCAGAAAGTTATTGCCCTGAGGTTCTAGTTCAGCTTTGCTCACTTAGCTCTCATCTCTGATGGGGGTAATCCGTCTGTAGCTCAGTGGGTTTTCCTGTTGGCATTTCACACTGTCTGCTTTAGTTGCAGTTTGTGGTTTAGAGAGACTGCCTGGGATTCTGTGTACCAAGTAGGTTAGATCCTCACAGCTGAGCATTCAGAAGGAGCTGCTTGGCTTTGACCACAGATAATTTACTGCTGAGTTACTTGGGAGGCTATTGCTGCACAGTAAAAAAAAACCCATGCAATGTTCATAGTGGGTTAGAGAAAACATTTAAGTTGGAAAGGACTTCTGGGAGTCATCTGGGCCAAACTCCTGCTCAAACCAGGGTTAACTTTAATGCTGTATCCCATCTTAAACAGTGGGCAGCAGCAGATGAAAAAACCCAGAGTAAAACACAGCTATACAGTCAAGGGTGTAGGAAATGGTGAGATGGAGGTTGTATTTGAATCACCTCTCAACAGCTGTTGATAAACCTGCCCTCCATAATGACTTCAATTCCATTTAACCCTTTTTGTTTGCTTGGTGTTAATCTCTAAAATAAACTGTGGCAATTAGTTCCACAAATTTAATTATGTTCTATGAAAAAATACTTATGCTGGTGGCCGAAACCCACTTCTTGGTAATTTACATATGAGCCTCCTGAAGTAGCTAAGTAGCCTGAAATTAAAGCAATAAAAAGGCAAACGGGGTGGGGTATTCTGCTGCTTTGGCTGTTGTTGTTTTCTTAAAGGCATGCCCCAGAATAGAGGACAGTAAGTTCAGCTGTGTGGGCAACAGAGGAAATGAAGAGGCTTCCAGAGATATAAAAGACTGGGGGCAGAAGGTGTAGAATGTGTATACTGGAAATTTTTTGAGTATAAAATGCCTCCAGTTATGAGTAGTGGGACAGAAACCCTATGGGTCGGGCATGCAGGTAGGGGCAGCGTGGTAAAATGCCAATGGAGAAGTGATGATATGGTGGAAAAGAGGCTACGTGCACCTTCTCCATCACAGCACCTGGAAGTTAGGTGCTGAGGGAAAGAGGGATGACTCTGGTGGAGCTGAAGGCGAAGAAGATGAGCAAGGACACTCAAGACAGGTAAAAGCCAGAGATCCGTTCTAGCTCAAGGCTTCAACAGAGAAAATGTCAGTGTGGAGAAGTATTAGGTCCTAAAGCAAAAAACCAAACCAAACCAAAGTAGCAGGGTGGTCAGGCTAGTTGGACAGCCAGGAAACACCAGGCCATGTGGAGAGGTTGTCGATGCCATCAGTGTCAACAGAACTAGTGGCAGAGGGCACCCCAGCAGCACTGTGGATCTGTCACAGGATGTATGGGGGGTGATGCTGTCCCTTCTGCCTGCACATCTAGGAGCATGAGCAACCCTTGTTGAGGAAAAACAGGTTAGATTGTCACTAGTGAGTGGGAGGATCATGGTCTGCAGCCCTGTGGGAAGGACCTGGAACAGGGTGTTGAGCTTGAAAAAGGTGTGAAGGTCATTATAAGGATCAGCAGTGGATTCTTCCCTGAAGTGTCAGTGTATGGAATGAGTTAAAAATAACTGTGCCAGAATGACACTCAAAAAAGAGTATCTTCAGGTGAGCTGTGGTGAAATGCTTTCAGTCCTTGGAAGGAAGTCTTAAAAGCCAGAACAATGACTGCAGACTAGTGCAGTCAGTACAAGGGCTGTGGCTTGGAGGGAAAGCCAGGCAAGGGGTACTCATCTGAGGATGGATAACGCTGTAGACGTAGCTTCCTGGGATCCCACTTAGCAGGACTTATGAGAAGAGCTTTAAATTAAGAAATGAGGAAAATGGTTTGGGAGAGTAGTGAAATCCTTACCGCTGTTTTTCTAGTAATAGGAGAAAAAAAAAAGAGTAATATTGCTGTCAACTGTAGTACAGTTGGCAATATCAACAGTCAAATTATTTACTTCTGCATGGCTAGAAAGTACATGGTCAGTAGGAGACAACAGACATGCCTCCCTACTCGCACCAGGCAAGTGTATTGCTGGTGCTGTACAGAGTATGAAACCAACTATGATGTTGACTGCATCAAGGTGGAATAGCAGCAGCGATTATTACATGACAATGAGCAATGGCACTGGAAATGCATGGTACAGGAATGATAGAAATAACAGTTTAAAGGTAGTGGGGGAGTAGAATCGTATTTTAAAGATGTTAATACTTTATTTTTTTTAAGGAATGATTATGTGGATAAAGTAGATTAGTTATGATCAAAATCATTCTAGGAAAGTATGTCAAAGGAGGCCCTTCTGGGACAGACTGGGGAGGTGAATTTGGCAACGAACAAAGAATTATTTAATACTATTAGAGAGGGAAATGCTCCTGAGACTTGTATCACAGGAAATTATAATTTCTCAGTCATCGGGACTGAAAAGCATTAGCAATCATGGGCCATGGGTGTGACAGTCTAAGGATCTGTTTAACTGAGCCATCAGTGAAACAGCAGAGGGTGATACTACTTAAAATCTTGTTTCTGTGGCTAACATTAACAACTTAAAGGAGATTGTTGTAGGAAAAAACCTTGAGTCAGCAAGTGAGGTGGATGTTAATGTGATGTGACCTGGATTGTGGGTCTGTGGCTCTCATTCTTAGTCTAGAAATGGAAACCCGTGCACAAATGGAGGAAACTAAATGGTGAAGAATGGACTAAGAAGCTCAAAGTTTTTTAGAGTGAAGCCTGGAATTTCTTTATCTTAAAGATGTAAAGCTGTTGAGGACTTCTCTTCTAAAGCAAAGGAAATGATAGCCCCAGCCAGCTCTGGAAACAGGGACAAATTCTATTGAAGTGGACATTGGGCACACAGAGACCCTCCAAGGACAGGAAAAAGTGGTGACCTGGCAAAAGAGACCTGTCTTAAAGATCAAAAAGGTCCAGGAGAAATGAGGATTGCTGGCAGCTCTGCCAAGGCTGGTCCTGCAAAATGCCTGCAAATGCTGAGCAGCAGGCTCTCTCAGGGGCTGCGCAAGAGCACGTGCATGGGAACAACCCTTATCACTGAAGCTCTTGTCACATCCCCCTAGTTTGGGAGAGCCAAGGGACCCTGTGGGATTGTGTCTGCGGTCGTGTGCAATCAACGGTCTGTAAGCAGAAAACGTGTGTGTGAGAGAATTGATATCAGAGGAATCAGCAGGTGCTTGAGCAGAGATGGAAACAAATGAACCTGTCTTGACCAAAGGTGAACATTCAAGATAACTGCCATTAATTCTTCGTGTCTGCCTGTTAATAATGGGGTTAAATGATCCCAACCTGCTTAAGGAGGATGTATTCCTGTGGTGGCTGTATCTGGATCAGAAAACAGCTGGCTGTGAGGATGTGGTAAATGTTGACTGGCATGCTGATGGCTTTGTTTGACCCATGTCTGGAAGATCACATCCCTTCCTCAGGACAGGAGTTACCTTAGCCTTCCATGGAATGGACAGAGTGGAAATTTGGCTCTCGATTTCCACAGAAACGTGTTTAACACGTCTCCTGTTGGCTTCATACAAAATCCTCTCCCGTGAGTCATTTTTCACTTCCCAATATTTCTGACAACACAAGCTGCCTACAGCATTGCTTATTCTCACCAATTACTCATAAAGCCTCTGGTTTGTGTGCTTTCTTTTACCTTAAAATCCCACCTGTTTCAGTCCCAGTTTTTGTGCATGGTTTTACTCTGTGGCTCTAGAAATCTGATTAAAAACTCAATGGACCTGGACACAACAGGTGTCAATGGCAAATTAAAAGAATCCCAGTTGCACTATTTTGTGAAGCCGTAGTGATGATTTTGAACAGTAGGGGTTAACAATAAAGGCAGTAGCTAAAGAGAATAAATACCTATATATTCTCTCAGGAAATCTCTACCCTAGACCCTGTGCTTTTATGTCAAAGGTGCTCACTTGCTTGTTTCCTGGCTTTAACATTTTACAGATTTTTGCAAATGCTGTAATGAAGCCTGATAATAAAATAATGTCATAGTGAGTGAGAAATTGGGTTAAATCTTTCCTGCTCTCTTGTGATCGCTCTCTGCTTTGATTCTTTATCTCTAACTGAGGACAATAGCACTTTTCTGTTTCTCCTGGAGATACATTATTTTAATCACTATAAAAGACAATGGAGAGCTCAGATACTACAGCAAGGGGGATTGTGTTAATTACAACAGCTCAACAGAAGTAGAGAAACACCACCCCAGCCTCCTGCTGTTTAAGGCTGGATTGTTTAAATGTTTCTATCAGTTTGCTGTGCCCTCTGTGAACATGGGAGGTGAGGATACCAGTAACATCTGCAAGTCAGTGAGTTACAGACCTGAAGCATACTGGTGACTCAAACTTGGGTCTTGCCAATATGAATGTCTTTTCAACTGGTAATCTCTGATGTTGGCAAAGGCTGGAGAAGGCCTTTGCACCTGTGAAATGCAAGAGTGGGATGAGCTTGCTTTTTCTGTGTTTGCCAAAATAGGAAATAGGGCACTTTTCATGAATCGCTCTTGTGCTACTTAAGCTCTGTGACTAGATTGTTACATCTTGGGTCTATTAATAGATTTCACCAATTTAGAAAAAGAAATTAGTAGATCAGCAAGGAGAAGACACAGCACACTGATCTTCTCTAGCTATAAAGGCTGTCCACTAAAGATGCTGGCTAATACCTTTAGGACAGGGGAAGTTTAGATTGGCTATTAGGAAAAATTTCTTCACTGAAAGGGTTGCCAAACATGAACAGGCTGCCCAGGGAAGTTGTTGAGTCACCATCCCTGGAGGTATTGAAAAGATGCATAGATGTGGCGCTTAGGGATGCAGTTTTGTGGATGGATTTAATGATCTTAAAGGTCTTTTCCAAACTAAACAATTCAATGATTCTGTGTTTTGATGAACTTCAGGCAGAAGCAGCCTGGAAGGAAGGAATTCCCCAGCTACCTCTGCAGAAAACAGCCCTGGCAGAGAAAACTGTGGACTGATAGTGCTGTCATTCCGATAAATGTCTGGTTTATCCCTAGCCTCTTTTTCTTTAATTCTTGTTTTCTTGGTGAGCCCTCTTTAGTTTTTTGGGGGGCTGGGTAATATCTCTATTTTTGTACTTTGCTGGTTTATGCTTGAAAAAAATCTGAAGTGCTCAACTTTTCTCTCTTGGCACACTTGCAAATGAAAAAACCCCATGAATTTGTGGGCAATGACTCTGCAAGTAGGAGCTGTGTATCAGGCTCTGGCATCTTGCGGCCTGTGAAGCCTCTCTGGGCAAAGCAGTGGGCAACCTGTGAAGTGGGTGGCACCAACGTCAAGGAAGAGATTCTCATGATGAGGGTGTTGGAACAAGGAAACCACCACAGGAAGTGGGACATAGTGTGAAAGAAGAAAATAGAAATACACCTCTAAAAGACCACGGGAGAGATGGTAGTAGAAATTATGGTCTTTTAGTAGTTAGTAAAAGTTGGGGTTTGGTGATTTGGTTGGGTTTCTTTGGGGTTGGGTTTGTTGTTTTATTTTTAATTTCTTTATGTGTCAGGTAACCTATCAGTGCTTTAAATGTGTAAACAACCAGACCAAAAAACACATTGCTTGCTGACAGAAGGGATAGTCATTATGTCTCTTCATGGCAACAAAGACCAGAGTAATCCGGAGCATATTCATGCTGGCCTGTTCTGCATCGTTCCTGCAGCCTGATGCTAAGCCAAGGGCAAGCTGTACTAATCGATCAGCAGGGGATTTCCTTGCATAAAAATGGTCAAAAGGCTCAGAATTGCCCATGCCTTAACAGCTTAATGACAGCAGCCTATATAGGAGGTAGTGCTTGTATGTAAGTGGAAGAACTATAGGGATACAGGCCTGGCAGCTTGCTTGGGTATGTGTGTGGGCTGGCCTTTCCCTGCCTGCAGTGACACCGGAGAGCCTGAGAACCAGCATGTCCTTCAGAGCCAGCATGTTCCCCCTGCGCTGTCCTTCTCCAGTTGCAGGCAGAGGGGATGCTGGCTGAGCTGCACACAGAGACCTGTTTGTCAGGTGCCTTCCCTAGGTGCTGTGTTGTGGATTTCACTACCTTTAGGTTGTGCTTCAAGCCATGTTCAGCAGTCTGGCTCGCCATCAGTTTTCACCTCTGTTTCCTGGGCCTGGGGAAGCTGCTGTCCTTACCTGTTTCAAGTGATTAACTTGCTTCATTTTACTTTAGGAACTTTGACAGATACCTTCTGTAACATATAGAAGACCGCTTATCTGCTGTTTCTCATTTCTTGCAATGCTGATGAACTTCTTTGAACTTCTTGCCTGTTTCTGCAATGAAACTGCAGGAGATACCTTTGATCAAGGGGACATCCCATGCCTCAGTGTCCGGATATGTCGTGTAGTGACAGAAAGATGTTGGGATAGCAGAAAAAGGGAAGGAGTTTACTTCCTATTTTCTGATCCACTCTGGTTTTGCATGGCTGGGTTCTGGTGGAGAAGGGAGGTTGCAGGGGTGGCTTCTACAAGAAGCAGCCAGAAACTCTCTGCAGGTCCCGGAGAGTAAACACCAGCTGGGCTCAAGGCCAGACCTGCTGCTGATCAAGGCCAAGCCCATCAGCGACTGTCACAGCGCCTCTGGGAATCACATTAAGGAGGAAGAAACCGTAAGCAGCCACTTTTTGCCACCAGAGAAGGGAGTGAGATGTAAGAACCACATGAATATTTGATGAAATGTTGCAGATAGAAAGAGCCCTCATGGTATTTCTTCATCAGACTTATGTTAAATATCATGAAGTCCTAACCATGCTTTTCTGGGCTATTGAATTGGAGGATGTGGTTTGCACCACTTTATGACCACATCAACTGTAAAGTTTCTGCTTGAACAGCTCCCTAAATAACCTGATGATGCTCTTCACTATTTAAAACTAGCTTATCTTTAAGGTGTATAAATATTTGTAATTACCTGAGTCCTACTTCCTTTACAGCAATATATCCCATGGCAGAAGGGAAGGAGACAGGACCATGCTGCCACTGTGTATTTCCTTCAAAATGCAGCATGGGTCATTCTAACTGGCCCCACACTTCCTATGAATGGAGTAATCTTTGGTTTGATTTTTTTTTTCTCCCTCTTAGAATTCAACAAAACTTGGAAAATGAAGGAAATTTCCAGGTCTAGTGACTTTTTTGCCTGGATGACAGTGAGAGAGAGCACATGGGACACAAAAAAAGAAGAGATGTTGACAGAAGCACAGGAGTCAGAAAATCTGTCATTTTTCCTTTCCGCTTTGCAAAGGAGCTCGATTGGCTCCTGCGCTGCCTCTATTTAAAAGAAAAAAAGCTGTAAATTAATGTCATAAACAGCTTCAGATTCCCTTTCCCAGTAACAGGAATGGAATTGTACAGCTGACAGGGACCATCTAAAGGATGTTGATTTACATCAGCGATCAGGCAATACAAGAGAGAAAATTCCTCAGCATGAAAAATGCCAGGGGAGTTAGGAAGAGCCCTTTCAAGTCCTGAGTTCTACTCCTGCTCCTCATCCTCCTCTGCCATCATGCCTTCCTTATGTTTGGTCATTTCTAATTCTGGAAAGAACTGTTTGTAAGATTTCTGTGTACATATATTTCTGTGGCCTGTATGTATTTCTTTTTCTACTTTTCCCACCCTCAATTGAGACTTTAAAGCTTCTCCACTCAGTACCTGCAGAGTGTGTTGATACTACATCCAAATTGTACCGCAGATACTCCCAAAGACTTTTCTTTTGAGCATTATAATCCTGCTTTTTCAAAGCTGGTTGGGGGACCCTCAGTCAGGGCTTCCTGCAAGTACTTGCCTTTGTCACATGGGAAACTCTTTGGTCTGTTTTTCTCTCCCTTTCCCCAGCACGGCAGGAACAGAGCGAAGACTTCTATTAATTTCAGTGCTTCCTCCTTTCCACCTCTATGTTGTTACTGTATTTTAATGCATTTCTTCTCTTTATTTCCATCTTTCTTCTCCATCTGCCTCCCTCTCTGTTGAGATCGGTCATAAAAAGCAGAAAAATATGTCATGTGCCTGTTGCCGTCTGTGTTTTAGGCAGCTAGGCAGTATTTACTGCTGGAGTACACCTGCTGGGCTGTAACTATACAGTCACTCCGTCTGTAGCCAGCTCAGAACCAGGTACTGCAGCCCAGCAAAGAGTTCAAACTCTTGGGCTGCTGCTCTTGCAAATGCCTTTGTCTTAGACGCCCACTGCCATATGAACATGAACGACTTGTAACCTGCTGCCCAGTATGCCACCAAACCCAGGGACCCTGTTGGCAGAATCGAACAGAAAACACATGAACACAGTGAGGCATAAATTATGTTGAAGTCTGAATATTCTTTTCTTTCCTAGAATGAGATTCTAGTCATTGACCAGCCTATATATAGCCTTGGGGTGTAATTCTCCTCCTTGCTTTGTCCTTTACACCAGTGCAGCATGAGATGGGCTTGTTACAGCTTTTGGAAAAGAGGTTTTTTGGGCACTTTGTACAGTGCTGTGCAAGAGCAAACTGTGAAGAGCAACGGTGACTGAAATCTCTAGTCTGGTAACCAAAAGCAAGTCCACATCAAAAAAAGTTACTGTAACTTAATTCAGTTCTTTAAACAGGCAAGTCACTACTTCTTACTAACTTTGTCTTGTTTGTAACTCCCTAGAATTTAAGCCTGAAATAAACCCCACGACACACCACAAAAGGAACAGATTCTCTAGAAACTGTCCTAGAAACTTTCAACCTGCGGTTGAGGCCCGTACTATTAAATGTTATCAGAGGAACTGGTCTCTGGTGATTTATGGCCTTTTATTCCCTGTGTACATTTGCAAACTCTGTAGATGTTTCTGTGCCCCGTTTCAGATGACAGTCCTTCCTGACCTTCGCTTGGGAGGTCTCACAAACATTGCCGAACTCTCTACATTTGTCAACTTTAATTGAAATGCCCTAGAGCCTCATTCAGCTAACAAAATGCTACAGAGATATGAACTGCTCTGAATTTGAAGCAGCAGTGAGAGGGAGCAAATGTCACGTTCCCTTCTCCTTCCTAGGAAACCTCCCTTGCTGCTGATGACTGGTTGTCCCAGGAACCTCACTCTGCAGAAGTATTACCCCAGCGCAAAGCTGTACAGCAGCTCTTCCCTTCTCCTGCCCACTCTTTGACCTGTTCAGTGGCTCCCCTCGGGTTATCATCCTGGTAATGATCTGTTCAGCAGCCTTCCACTCTTCTCACCGTGTCAGCGTGCACCTGGCTGTCCTAAGCCTCTAAATCACCAGACGTTGGTCATTAATGACCAAGCCCTAATGAATGGGAGGGCAGGTAGGCATACAGGGGCTGAGCACCTTGCTGGGAAGGGGAGGGATCCGGCACTGATGGTTTCCCAGCCTGTTGAACCTTTCATGCTAAACGCCCCCGCCCCAGCCCTGCCCTCTGCTTCCCGCGGAGCTCTGCCGGGTGGCCGCACGGCATGGGGCAGCGCCCTGGGCCGTGCCGGGGGCCAGCAGGGCGCCGGCTGTTGCAGCCTGGCCGGGCCCACGCTGTGCCTGGGCTGGAGGCGGCGTGGGAGGAGAGATGCTCAACCGGCGCCGCGTGGGCGGCCACGCTGGGAAGGAAGGGGAAGGGGGGGGGGGGGGACGACGGGGGACGCGGTTTCTGGCTGCCCGCGGGGAAGGGCGAGGACAGGGCGCTCGGGCTCTTCGGGGTACGGCGGGGCCGCTGCCCTGAGGGCTCCGGGCGGCCAGGGCCCGGCCGAGGCGACGCTAACGGGGCCGCTAGGGGGAACCGCCCGCCCGGGAAACGGCCGCTCGGCGCCCGGCGGGGTCCCCCGGCCGTCTGCTTCCCCCTCGGGCCCTGTGCTTCGGCCCAGGCGCGTCCCGCTGCCGGGGCTCCGGTTCCTGGCGAGCGGGCCCGGCCCGCATCGGGGCACTGCGGGGGGTCTCCTTCGGTATGAGTGGCCTGGGACGGCCGGAACGCTTGTAAAGCTGCCTCCCGCCCGTCCCGTGTGCGCGGCGCGGTTCCTGGCCGTCAGGGAGGCCGGGGTTTATTTTCAAACCCCGCTCGATGAACGCAACCGAGCCCGAGCTTTGCGGCCTGTCTGAGCCAAGGCACCTCCTGAGCTGCCCTCCCGGCTCGCCGGCTGGCGGCTCCGGCTTCCCTGGGCGTGCAGGAGGAGGGTGCCTGCAAGGGGGGCACGGCTTTGCCCTTGCTCCTGCTGAGCTGCTGCAGCTGCCCCGTAGCCCCTGGGGCGGGGGCTCGGGCTGCCGCCTGCATCCTTCACGAAGGGTCCGGTGGCTGAGGCAAAGCTGCTCAGCCTGTTGATGGGTGCTTATCGAGCAGGGGCCGGGTGAAAGCAAGCTCCGCCCCTCTGGCTTTACTCCTTCTCCCTGACCCTCCTTTTATCTGTGCCGTGTTTCCTGGTCTGCATGTTAAGCCGTGATGTATCTCTCCTCCTTCGCTTTCCCTTGTACAGTGAAGGATGAGAGAAGGCAGAAGAGGTTATCATTTCATAGCCTTCCTCCTTCGCCTGAAGGATCTTTGAATGAGCTCTTTTGTCCAGTAACACATCATAAGTCAAACCTTCTACTGAAATTACTCTCGCCCTTCATTCACTGTGTGTTGTGTTGTGGGCAAGAACAGTCAGAGTGTGGAGTGGGGTGAATAGAAAAGGATGGCTTGGAGAAGTGTTACTTGATTTATCTTCTGTTGGATCTAGACTGCTTTATTTTATTTCATTTTTCCCTGTCTTGTTTGCACATTTAGAGCTTGGAGGGTGTTTCAGTTGCTTTTTGTTATTCTTCTCCAGTCCAAGAAAAAGAGAAGCGATGGAGTAGATCGGCTATGAAGTACTTTAATGCCGTGTTTGGCGAGCTGGAGACATAGGTGAAGGAGGACTGACACACACCACAGTGTTGAACAAGGAGAGGAAGGAAACGTGGTAGTGGTTTGACTTTGTGTAGCTTGTAGCCAGCCACATCTAAAGCAAGGGACAAGTCTCCATGCATCACTCTTCCTGTGCTCAAGGTGGCTTTTAAGAAGGGGAGAGGGCAGCATTGAGATGTTGATAAGATTTTTAAAGATGTGCTTTCATACAGTGCAGTTTTTTTCTCTGCTGTTTGTAGCCTTTAAAATCTTGGTACTTGCAATTCCCCAGTCTGACTGGCTGTGCGTGCCTGATGCTGACCAGTATTATTGTGTTAGGCTTTGAGAAGGATCCTGTGTGCTCAGATATGGAGTGCTGTACTGACCCTGTGTGGGATGGAGATGGCGAAACAACCTCCCCTCCCCTCTCTGCGCCCAGCAACTGGGAGGTGCCAGGCAGCTTCGAAGTGAACTGGCACTGCTGTTAGTCAGATCTGAGCTGTGATGAGTTCAAGCAAGTTTGTTTCAAGGCTTCCTGGCTCTGTGAGGAGGAAACTGCTTGGGCTTTGTCTCTCCCTTTTGTCTTCCTCCTTCCCCTTTTCTCATTTGCTTCGCCCCAGTTTTCTTCGCCCAAGTTTTCTTCCTTCAGTCTGTAGTGTGTGATTCCTCACGCAGTTTAACAAAGGGATGCTCAAAATCCTGTGCCTGGGGAGAGGCAGCCGTGCAGTAGTATATACTGAGGGCTGACAAGCTAGAAAGCAGCTTGGCAGGGAAGGGCCTGGGGGCATCCTGGAGGACACCAAGCTCAACACGAGCCACAAGTGCACTCCTGGCAAAGGCAGCCAACAGCGTTCTGGGCTGTGTTAGCAGGAGTGTTGCAGCAGTTGGAGGGACGTGATCCTTCCCCTCTGCTCAGCACTGGTAAGGCCACAGCTCCAGTGTTGGGTACAGTTGTGGGCTCTTCAAGAGAGACAGGGACATACTGGAGAGGGTTCAGTGAAGACTTGCTAAGATGATGAAAGGACTGGAGCATCTCTCCTGTCAGGAAAGGCTGAGAGGCCTGGGGAAGAGAAGGCCCAGGGAAAACTTATCAACATATACAAAACCCAGAAAGAAAGGTGCAGAGAAGATGGAGCCAGGTTTTTTTCAGTGAGCCTTAGTGATGGGACAAGGGGCAATGGGCCTGGAACACAGGAGGCTCCATCTGAATCTAAGGGACACTTCTCACCGTGCGGGTTACTGAGCATTAGCACAAGTTGCCCAGAGAAGTGGTGGAGTCTCTATCCTTGGAGAGATTAAAGAGCCATCTGGACTTGGTCCCAGGCCGCCAGCTGTGGGTAGCCCTGCTTGAGCAAGAGGGTTGGATGAGATGACCTCCAGAGGTCTGTTCCAACCTCAACCATTTTGTGATTCAGTGATTCTCATGCTAGCTTTGAAAACACCCTTTGTTTCCTTCTCTTGTTGTGTATGCTGAATGGTACCTCAGGATCTCACCCAGGTGCTGGGTGCCTACTTCTCTTCTGCTTGTCTACCTATAAAAGGGAGATAAAAATGCCAATCTACCTCAGGTAATTAGTTAATTAATCTTTCTTCCACACTTTGAAAACAAGATGGAAGTTGGACTTGGTCCTTATGGGCCCCTTCCAACTCAGGATATTCTGTGATTCTGAATACTTGTCAAAATGCAAAGGACCATCAGTGAATGCAGTTAGAAACAGTCCATTGGTAATATCACTTATACTTAGTGTGTGAAAAATAAGGCTGTGCTTACTTGTTGTAGATAGAGCTTGGAAAGCTGCTTTGGGTTCAACATAACCACAATTACTGTCAAAGTAAATAAGGAACAAAAATCCACAACCTGAAAAGCCTTAACTTGAATTTTTATCATCTTAATTGCAATATTAAGCTAAGTGATGACCTCAAGCTTAGCTGGTTTTTATGATGATGGGGCATGCAAAACCTGTACTGACCAGCACAGAGCTGATGAGGTAGTTCAGCACTGCCTTGTGAAACATGCTGGATGGTCTGAAAGCGCCCAGCTCAGGATAGACAACAAGCTGCAGGAACTCATGCTTAGGGGACTGTCAATATCTGGTTGGACTCCCCTTGCCAGGGAAGGTGGGCCAGGTGCTGGGTCGCTCTTTGTTTTGTTACTGGAAAGCAGTGACTAAGCTTCCTGCTGGTGGCATTCTCCTCGAAGACCTTTCCTTTGTGTCTGTCTGGGAAGCAGTGCTGGTCTGCCCTGAGCCCACCTGGTCGTGAGTCAGCTCGGGCTGCCTCCTGGCTGCCTCCAGAGTAATAGGTGAGCATGAAAGCTTTGCAGTATTTTTGCTGTGGATAAAGACACAGCTTTGCTCCTGCTGGTTACCGGTGTGTGTTTCTGGAGCAGCAGCTCTCTTCTAGTGGCTGCCAGACTGGAAGCGACTGGGGTGCAAGCTGGCTGGTTTCTTATGTCATGGCTGTGGACTGTTCTGCGCAGCTTTGTGCTGTGAAATATGGGAAACCGGGCTTAGCCAAAAGTGAGTTGCTTAGCAGACGCTTGCTGTCACACAAATTAGCCACAGCTTTTGCATCTTGGAGTGCTGCCAGCAGAGAGCTAGCTATTGCATTAAATGTCTACTACCAGTCGTGATCTAAACTGAGAGCGAGAAGATTAATTGCTCCTCTAGCATTATCTTAGCAGTTAGTGCTTTTAGTGGTGTTAAACGTGTTTTTCTGTCTTTAAACCCCAACCATGCAATGCTGCTCTGAGTTGCAAATCAATGAGCCTATGGGAAGAACAGGAGGAAGTTTCATGTAGTGAGAGAAGGTTATCAGGCCTGTGTAGGAGCTGCCTTGCTGGTGGGGGTGTGGGCTAGAAAGGGTGGCTGGTGTTGTTGGTGCTGCCTGTCTGGTGTGTAACAGTGAATACCTTCAAACTGTAGCTTAAATAAATATTTGCCTTAAAGAGTAGATACAATTTGAGCTACTCATGGATAAAAAGTAGCACTATTGAATAAGCATCTTTGACTCCTGTCTCAACCAAGCTTTTTAAAATACATAATTGTACTAAGTCATTTGACTAACGAAATGCAGTGCTTTTCCCTTGCCTAAAAATATTTCCCTCTGAAATTCTCCCAAGTTGCAAGTTCCTTACTTACAAAGTAATTCACTTCAACATGAAGGAAACAACTGGAACTGAGGGAACATACTTACTAAGTTCCTGAGGATCTAAGGTTGCTTTTGGTCATTGGTGTCCATTCTGAGTGAGGGGTTTGACACCAGAAAGGCTGTTTGGAATTCAGTTGGCAACTTTGACTGTTCATGCCAATGCTGCCGATTTCTGTTTGTTCTGTTCTCTGTGATCTTTCTTCTTAGCCAAGCTCGGTATCATCAAGGCTCTCATTTCTTGAGTTACTGAGTGATGGCCAGAAAAACTAAATCAAAGCAATGTGTGTGTTTCTTTCAGAGGTTTAGCCTTCCTGGCTGAGGAGGAAAATAAGAGGTTTAACCCAGGCTCCCCAGAAGGCGAATGAAAAATCCTGGGGGGGGGGGGGGGAATTAAAATCTGTTTAATTCATTTCAGGATTTTGCAGGGGAGGAGATACCAACATCTCGCTGGCAATTTTTAGCAGTTCTGCTATTGGTAGTACTGTCCCTGTGGTGCAGCAGCACTTTTTGGAGGAGGAACATGAGAGCCACCAGCAGATGCTATTTGCTGCTGGCTTGGGTGTGCGAGTGCCTGCTGTGACTGCTGACCCATGAGCTCTCTGCCTGAGAACAGCTGCCCGTGCGCTGGTGCAGCTCTTGTTTCTGGATGAGAGACAGTGTTGGGTTCGTGCTTAATCCTTACAGGGCTGCTGCAGAGGTTTCCTCTCTCTTTCCTTGCAGCATTTGCTCGTTGGCATGTAGAATTCCAAAAAGCCTTTCCTTCCAATGGCTGTGGTGTGGATTTTCTCTGTTTCCCTTCTGTGAGGGAATCTGGAATGCAAAGGCCAAATAGTAATACGTACTTGCCTGGAAATAACGTGCTGAGTTTGTAACTACTGGAGAAAATAATTTGGCACGTAGCTATTTCCGTGTACCTCCCTAGCACCAAGAACAATTAGGCACCAGCTGAAGACAGTGGCTGCCAAAAGCACATTTAGATGAGGTGGGTGTTTCTGGGTGGCACAGTCATGCGTTAACAAGCGTGACTGCGTCACTGAAACAAAAGTGTATTTGTCTCCCCAAGCCCTTTGTAGGGGTATGCTGTCCTCAAGAGGAAAGGACACCAATAGAGCATCTGGCAGGGAGGAAAGGTGAAGAAACGAGGACAGGATAATGAGGTGTGTTTAACTGCTTGCTGTTAGCAAAACCCATCCACCTGAACTGGATGTAGTGTTCACAGCTGCTTCAGGAATCATTCCCTGTGAAATCTGGAGTGGGAGCGGGTCAGCTGCTCCAAATCCAGTTCTCTGGGTGTGAAGAGAAATCTGAACTGCTGGGCGGATGGGTGGGCAGCAAACCGCAGCAGGGAGGGCAGCTGCAGCAGGGAGAGGGATCTGGGAAGCATTGTGCAAACCCAGGGAGATGTAGCCCCTTTCCCTGCAACACACACACACACACACACACACACACACACAGAGTCTTCTGATAGAGATAGGAAACCAGACATATTTCTTCTATTTGCTGAGACTGAACTCTCACAGGGCTACTTGCAAAAAACAAAATACAAAATCTGAGCTCCAGGGCATAAAATCTTGCTCCCTCTTGCTCCTTGAATCCAGTGCTGAGTTCCAGTGGATGCCCATGTCCTTCACTGGGGAGGTGAAAGCGACATCCCACAGGAATCTTAACCTTTATGCATTTCAAAAGGGGATCTGGTGTTTTTTTCTTAACACATGCATGCATGAATAAATACTAGAGGTGGAATGATACTGTGTGGGGTTGTGTGATGAAGTGTTTGGCACAGTGGGTTCTGTCAGAGAACAAGGGATGAGTTGCAGTCAGACACCAAGAAACGATGGTCCACAAGCCACAAGTGCTTTTAATAGGATCACTACCCACTTAGATTTCTTATAGTTGCATCTTCCACCCCTGGGGTGTTGAAGGGTGAGCACATAGAGCTCAGTGAAAACCATAGAAAAGAAACCACCCTGCACCTTGAGAAACGTTTAGCAGCTTAATTAGATTCAGAGTATAATACTGGTAACAGTGCTTAAATGACAGCTGTTGTCTGTTTATCTACATATCGTGCCATTCTTTGAGCTTTTCCCATTATTATTTAAACACCAGTATTTTAAGTATCTTTCCTCCTCAGAAGCACCCCCTGTTTTTTTTTTTTTTCCTTCCACTTCGATTTCACAAGATATTGTCAAACTTCTTACATGCGAGAGGATAAACAGTATAGCCCACCCTCCTCCACCAGTCATAAAGGGAGGAGCAGGGGGGAGAGGAAGTCCTGCCCTTAGATATCCAGCGTTATGACTCAGTACTCAGGAAACATGGGAAACAGAGGTCTTCAATCTTAAATGTTTCAGTGGGGTTTTCTTTGCTGCCTTCTCCTAATCCTTTTAGAAAGCTGGATCCCGTGGCTCTTTCTGGAGACAGTAGAGCACAGCTGATGTTTAAAGCAGGTTTGTGTTGTGGTTTGTGTTTGGGTTTGTTTTTTTTTTTTCCCTTTCAGCATAATGCAGCCATTGCCAAGGTTGCAGGGGCTGCAGAGGCTGTGCTCTGACTGCAGTGGCAATAAAGTGCGCTGGCTGGCACCGAGCACGGGCCAAATTCCATCCTGGTGCATCCCAGTATCTTCACAGTTTAGCCGTGCTAGGGCTGCCTGGCCTGGCGAGTGAGCCTACCACTAGATTCCTGGCTGGGTTAAAATAAAGAGCCAGGGGAATGCCCCGTTCCTAGTGCACCTGCACAGCATCTCACTGGGACCTGGACGTGAAAGCAGAATACAGTTAAGCTGCGAGTGAGAGAAGGAAATTAGTTCAGTATCTCAGGTTTCAAACCTCATCACCTGACCAGAAACACCCCTGACAGCTGTCATGTCAGCTGGTAGCTGGTGTGCAAAATGCAAAAGTTATTAAACTTCTGAGTTTGTTAAACAGGGGAGGGAGAGGGGGAGAGAAGAACGATCATCATGGCTTCTTTCTAGGTTCTCTTGTCTAATGCAAACTGCTGAAAGCTTCTTGGAGGAACAACTGCAAAGACCGGTGATACCTTTCCCAAACCAGGGGTGTGCATGGTGGGCTCGTGTCCCAGCCTCTTTGTGATGTCCCTATGCTGCTGGCCCATGAGCCAAATCAGAGTGCCTTTGCAGGAGACTGCTGCTGCTGACAGTGGGGTTTGCAGCTCCTGAGAGGACCCTCAAATCCTAATTCCTGCCAGGCAGCATTGAATGGCTGGTGATGAATTCAAAGGTGGGGGCTTAGTGACAGAGTCTGAATCTGAGTGTCCTGAATGGTGCAAAACCCATCCCTGGGTTTTGATGTGGCTTTTAGTGACTCATCTACTCTCAGGACTAAATGGGCCAAGGCTGGCTGGAGTGCCTACAAGCTCCTTTTGGCCCAGCTGGGACTGGGCACATGGACTAGATGCTTTGGAGGAAGGAGGGGTTTAGAGGTGGTAGCCAGTGAGCATTCCACAGGATCTGCTGCCCACAGGCACAGTGTACTGAGGTCACTCCCCCTGCCCTTACAGGAGAAGCTGCTGAACAGCCTTTTCCAGAGCCCCACGCTACCAGTCTCTGCTTGGGAAAGAGGGCACACAGCCCCACTGCTTGAAGCAGCTGAGAAAAGACTTGAGGGATAGCGGGCTTCTGGGGATGAAGGGCTCAACCTGCTGAACTGGAGCTGTCAGCCCAAGTTCTTTGTTAGGTGGCCCTTGACCAAACCTCATCAAGCCTCCCACCATCAGCAATGCTCTGGGGCTCCTGGCACAAGCTGTGTGCTGGAGTTTGGTGCTGAAAGTCACAGGGGTCGTGCCTGGCCAGGTGCATGAGGTAGGGATGAGGACATAAAGAAAGGAGCATATCATGCTTCTCTCCCTTCTAACATCTCCATTAGGACCAGCTGCTCTTTATGAGCCTACCCTCCCTCTTCCCTACAAGAGGGATATCTCAGGGCACCAGGCCCTAGGTGTACCCAGCTCACTGGAGGTGCTCTGGCTGTTCCCCCTGGTGCTATGCCCACATTTCATGTGGGCGTGCAGTGGCAGAAGGCTCCCAACACTGGCTTGCTGTGAAACTGGTAGCCCATGAAAGCACCTTGCCTGCTGCTGGGGTGCTGCAAGGGTGTAACACAGGGAAGTCCTTTGTCTACAGGAGATGATGGGGCTGCAGCTGCACTCAGCTTATCAACACAGGGGATTGCTAGATACGTTTAAAGCTACTGCTCATCACTGAGACTGGCTTGGCTCTATCCTGCAGGCCTGTGCCAAACTAAGAAAATCCTGTCTTAATTCCAAGGTGTATTCTCTATCTTATTTGTGATCAGGGCTTGAAACTTGAAATCTCATTGATGACTGAGGGTTACTTTAAAAAAATAAATCTTTGTCTGCTTCAAGTATGTATTTCCTTAATTTGTAAAGTAATACTTCACGCTTCAAGCTAGGCAGCTGTGCAAATCCCAGGCAGCTCAGAGCCCCAGTGTGCTACCTCTTATTCCAGAGCAAGACTGATCCCAGATGATCCATCTCTTTAAAACTTGGGCAACTTATGCTCCCAGTACTACAGATACAAAAAAAAAAGTCATAATGTCTTGGTGCTTTTCCTCAAATACAACAAATGTCATTTCAGTTATAGAAATTTATACAGGCTAAAAACCAATGAGTATGTTCTCCTTATGTGAACAAAAGGTCTTAAAGATACTGCCTACACCGCACAAGCTTCTGGAAGGCTTTCTTGAAATCTTCATTAAAGATTGTGTAGATTAGAGGGTTAATAAGGGAATTTATATACCCCAGCCATGCTAGGAAGTTAGACATGTCTTCTGAGATGTGACATCTTTCACAGGTATTAACAACTACTTCCTTTACGAAAAAAGGGAGCCAGCAGATGACAAATGCTCCCAAGATCAGACCCAGAGTAGTTGCTGCCTTTCGCTCTCTTGTGCTAGAGATCCTCTGTTTTTTCCAGGACTTCTCATGCTTCGATTCAGACCTGGGGCTTCGTACGGTGATACTGCTTTTGTCACAGTCCACCAGAGGATCTGATGTCTTCTCCACTGTGCTGGGCATTGAAGCCGATTTGGTGCTTCTCTCACCTGCATCCAGAAGGACTTGTCCGTTTACCTCCTCCCTTACGATCCGGCTGACGCTTCTTCTGTGAAATGTCTTTGCTGCCTTGTATATCTTGTAATACAGGATCAGAATCAAGGCTAGCGGGATGTAGAAGGCGCCAAAGGTGGAGTAGATGGTGAAAACAATGTGGTCGTGTTTGATGATGCATTCATCATCCCTGCTGGTTGTCTGGTGCCGCCAAAACAAAGGCGGCATGGAGATAAAAATGGATATGACCCATACCACTGCAATCATGATGCCAGCATGCTTAGGGGTCCTTTTCCGGGCGTATTCCACGGCATCTGTGATTGCTCTGTACCGGTCCAAAGCAATGGCAGAGAGATGCAAGATGGAGCATGTGCAGCACGTAATGTCCACGCTGAGCCAAATGTCACACACCACTTGCCCCATGATCCAGGTCTCCTTTACAATGTAGACAATGCTGAAGGGCATCACTAGGACTGCCACAAGAAAATCAGTCACTGCAAGAGAGCAGATCAGATAGTTGGCCGGGTGGTGGAGCTTCCTCGTCACGATTATTGCAGTCATCACGAGCGAATTGATGGCTGTTGTCATTAGTGCAAGCACTGACAGGGTAATGGAAATGAGGATCTTGGATGTCACCCATTTGAATAGCTCTTCCGATGTACCATTTTGTTCAGTTGAGTTTATTAAATCCATGTTCCCCTTTAAAGGTGATCCTTACCAGTAGCGGTAACCTGTTGGGAAAGTAAAAACATTCAGAAAGTGTATCCTTAGTCTCCAGGAGGTCTTGGTCATTGTTTTCTATAAAGACTGTGGGCCCCAAACTTACCACCCCAAGACTTACCACTAGATTCTGTCTCTAGACAGATTTTCCTGGCTAGCACCCTGTGGGATGCTCTGCCTCCGGAGTAGGGGCCTCCTCTTTCACTTTGTCCGCGCTGTTGAGAACAGCACGTATGCGTGGCAGCGGAGAGGAGCGTGCTGTGGCACCCGAGGTGGCACTGCCCTGCGGGGCACTGCGCGCTGCTGCAGAGGGCAGCCAGCCTTGTTCCTTGAACAGGGCCGGGGCATCAGTGCAGCCCACGGGTGCACAGCCAGCTCTCCTGCTACATGCTTACTCCAAATGGGTTGTAGTGGAGTCCTGAAACTGGTAAAACCTGGACAATCTCACCCTAAAGCAAGTACTAGTACTGCTTTTAGGCTAGCACTGTCTACTCTGCTGCGCAATATAATGACTGTTGAAAACATTTGCAGTGTGCGGGCATAGTTCTTCTTTTCTCTATATCAACTCCTTTTTCCTCATCAGTATGTGAGTCCTTCCTTGTCTCTGGGTAGGCATGACCTTTCTAAACCGGGACGTGGCTTTCAAGAGAAAACAGAAATGCGAAGCGTCGCAGTGCAAACTGGAGAAGAAACAATCGCCTGTTGAAAGTTCCAGTTAGAGCTTCCTGTTACGCGCCCCTAAAATGAACAAGCTGAGTGTGTTTTAAAGCTTCACCTGGTCGACTTGTTGCCTAGCTGAAATACTATGCAGAGATTAGAGAGTCTTGAGAACATGATTTACTTTTCCTTGAGTTTTGCTATTCTGTGGTTGCAGCCAAAGAAAAAACTGCAGAGGACCTGGATGCTAGCTGTTCTGATGGTGGCTCTCTCTATGGAAGCAGTGTAGCTCCTTGTACGGCTCTGCAGGAGGGAAATAAACTCTAGGTTATGTTCTGGGGATGTGCACCCTAGTTTCTGAAGTAGGACTTCCCAGCTTTTTAAACTAGAGCTTACAGCTCATGGCAAGAAGATTGGATTGCATCCCTTTGATGAGTTTTGACCTGCAGTTTCTTCTGTGTGTGTGTGCTTGTGTGTAAGATCTACCTGATGAACCCCTAAGCCGGGTTTTCTCTGACAAATGTTGGAGTATAGTGAGTGGGTTGCGCTTGGCACGGGATGCCACGTGTAGGGAAATAGATGAAATAAGTTGAATAAACTTTCTTAAGATTTCTTGGGTTTCATTAACATAACCAAAACATTTTGATATACTGAAGTGAATGAGTAAGAATCTCATGCTGTTTACAACCTTGGACCCAGCTCACTAATTTGGTTTGATGTTCTAACTGTGTGTTTCTTAATGTGCTGTTGACCCACTGAAAAAGGATTTTAGAATTGCTTGGCCAACACTTGATTGGGTGAAAGAACAAGGAAAGGAAATGTGTTTTACATGGTGATATTTACAAATGCCGAGTAGAATCTTGTCCTATACATGGGCTGGTTGCAGCATGCCTGTGCTCTCTTTCTCTCTGTATCCCTCTCTCTGAACTTGAAATACACGTCACATGCATAAAAATATCCTCTCAGTATGTCAGTGTCACCTTAAAACCTGAATCCGGAATAATTGCTAGCTTGCAGATATTTTTGTCTGTAGCTAGCTGCCTTCCAGAGAAGGAATAGGCACATATACTATTATCTGGTGAATGTTCAACCTCTGCTAAATAAATCTTCATTTTTGAGCTTGTATAAATACATGGGGGAAAAAAAAGTTTATTGGGAAAAACTAGGACTTCTGTTGCTATCCCGCATATGATCATATTTTAGAACAGTTGCTCATTATGGTTAATTACCTTATAAATTTCTGACTCTTCGGATATTAGTCCTTAATTGCAAGCAAGCAAAAAGCAATTTAGAGATAATGAAAGCTGATTAATAGCTTTTGAAAGTTTATTCAGTTTGAGACCATGGAGTAAGGAAAAGAGTATGGGTGGGTTTGCAAATCTGTTGCGTAGGAATATGTAGGTTTCCTGAGTGCTGCAGTGATTTGGAGGCTCTTTATAAGTGGCAGAGTGACAGAAAGGTGCTTACTTGCCACGTGCAGTGATTACGCTTCTCTCGCAGCTTTAGGATTATCCGCTGGTACGCTCAGATTTCCTTCAGGCTGCTGGCACGGGGATGCAGTTGTGTTGAAGACTAGCACACCGAGTTCTTTAGTGTATTACTGTCAGACAGATAATTGTCCTGGGGTCTCCTGTTTGTGTGACATAACGTGTTCTTTAGTGGTACCCACCCTGTTCCTACATGAAGTGTTAGGACACCCTGCTGTCGCCCTCACTACCATGGCAGCAGATGTCCCAAGGTGTTCCCTGCTGTCCAAGTGGAACGGGGATCCTCTGCTAACTGTGGTGAAAATTCATACAACATTATTTGGTGATCAGTTAGCTAAAAAGGTTGTTTTGTAAATGTGTGGAATTAAAGCATTTAAGGACTGCTGCTTTGCTCTCTTTTGATCGCTTCCAGTATGAGCTAATTCTGGATTTTTCTTTTGCTAAGCTGAACTCAGTTCAATCAGTGGCCATCACTGGCTTCTGTCCTCAGCAAGCAAGTTTTGAGCAAAGTTATTAGAGTGCTTCAGTTAATTCTCTGTAAAATAGCTACAGGAATATTTCCCTGCTACTCATCTTTGCATACTTGTGTTGCAATCTCTTAGCAGCGTGAATTATCTCTGGTTTGCTTCTAGAGCAGGCAGGATTTAATCTTAGGTGATGCCCCAGGTGCTGTGGGCACACCAGCATAACTACACGCTGTACTTCCAGCTCAGACTTTGCTGTTATCCCTGTGTGAGTCTATCGAGCTCTTGCCTTACAGGTGGGGCACAGTCCCTCTGCCCTGTGCTGTGGGCATCTCCTTATGGCCATGTACATCAGACTTAAAAGTGAAGCATGGAAAACTTGAAGCTTTCTTCTCTGAGCAGTGAGTTTACTTTGGTGAATGTAACAAACCTGCAGCTATGTTGAACTTAAGAGAAATCTGTATTTCAACAGTTGTAGAATGGGTTCAGCAGTGATGTGTAACTATTACTATAGTCCAGATTTTTTTGAGGCTGCTTTTGTGAAACTGGCAACTCAGCGCCCCTCTTGAAGGACTCAGCTGCATCTGTCAACTTATCACCAATATTTCAAATTCCATGGAAGTTGCTCTTGATGCAGTTGGAAGTGCTGTCTTTTATTACTACTTTTTCAATATAGAGCTACTGTTGGAAAAATCTGGAAAGACCAGAGGTTTTGAATGCATGGCATTATCCTGCATTGAAGGTTGGTGAAAATGACATCTTGTACTTTATCTGTGTTATAGATCTCAACATGGTAAATTAATCTATAACTGCTATCAAAATACAAGCATGCATCCTGGTTCTGGCCAGGCCAGAGTCAACCTCCCCAAGCAGCCACCACAGGAGACCTGAGTTAGCCTGGGCTGTTTTCCACACCACCTGGCATCACTTCCCCATGAAAAAACTTGAAGGGATGGGGTAGTGATAGAGGACAGGACTCTTAATCCTAAACTTGTGAGCTTGAGCCCTGTGTTGGGTACTGAAAAGAGGACTGTTGTTATCCTGGAGCTGTACTGAATCACCTCTTTCCAACTATTCCCTTTTATGGGGAAGTGATGCCAGGTGGTATGGAAACAGCCCAGGCTGACTCACTTCACCTATAATGACTGGTTGGGGAGGTTGACTCTGGCCTGGCCAGAACCAGGGCAGTGTGGTATTTCAGTAAAGGGTGCTTCTGTCCACCTAAGATGGTGTGTCTATTATCTTGGATATGTGAGTGTTATTATTTTTGAGGAATTAGCCACTCCTAGAAATCTTTTTTCCTTCCCTCCCAGATATGGCATGTTAAGGCGACTCAAATGTACATACTTCCTTGTCTGTAAAAGCACGTGTATCATCCTCTGGATCTGGTTTAGATGGCATGGGGGAAAATGTCTGTGCAGCCTCATCACAGAAGTAAACACTGAATTTGTCTAGTGGCCACACAAAGAAGAGGGAATGTTGCTGGCGCTCCTCAGTTTTGCCAGGAGCATTTGCATATGTTATTAAGCCCTTAACCACCTACTTTTGCCTGAGATTTATAAAAATAGTAATAAGATTGTTCTTGTTCAATAGCATTAGTCTGTCCTTCCAGCTTTGGAAAACAGTACTACTCCAGCTTTGAGTAAACCTGGAACTTTGGGTAAACCTGGAAAATAATGTGAAACAGTTTGCCGGAGAAAGAGGGCTGGAAATACCTTTGGGAAAGGCATGGTGAGCCTACTGCTTGGGGTTCTGAATTTACACTGAACAGCTAGAAGTTTACAGCTCTTGATTTTTTGGGTCTGGTTTGTTTTATACTGCTTTAAGCACTGGCAGCAAGAAAACTTGCTGATGAGAGCTCAAGTTCTGCTTTTGTTTTCTGAGTGTGCTGGGAGGGTGGCAGCTTGCTTTTTTTTTTTTTTCTTTTTTCTTGAGGGTTCCTTGGCAAAACATGCCTTTAATTTAAACACAGGGATAGGACTCAGAAAGCAAAATGAACAACCACAAAGGCAACACCAAATAGTGCCAGTGGCAGAAAGAGATCTTACCCCCATCTCTTCCCCAAACAGGCTTCAGTTGGCTTTGAAATGCTGAAGCATTTCACCTGCTAGCTGCATCCCTTGCTCTATTGGCCAAACTGATCTGTAAGCCAGGTATAAAGGCCCAGAATTGTGACTCTGCTGGAGGCTGATCCTGCCAATTTCTGGTTTTGATGAGAAGGAGGACTGCTTGCTTTTGGCTGCCCTGTTCTTATCCCCTGTTGCTGTGTAGGCTAACCAGATACTTACTGGAGGTAAGGCTCAAATAACTTTAGAAGGATAAAGTAGTTAGAAATACCAGCCTTGCCTGGGGGCTAAAATTGCCTCTCAAACCACTATTTATGGGCTTGTAAAAATCCTTGATGTGGCTGCATGTCTTTAGATACCAGCCATTTGATGTACTAATGATAATTAGCTCAGTAATGAGTCATCATACTAAATGTGAGTAGAAGGAAATAATAATACTCTTTTTGGGTTAAATAACTGTTTATGAAGGAGTTTGTACTTAAATCTGATAGAGGATTTGTGCTTTGAGCCTACCTCTCAATGAGTGCTACGGGAAACTTTTGTCTAGGGAGTGTATCTTTCAAAGGGAGGGGTACTAGATGTCTAGGAAGTCCTCATTTGAGGCTTTCATATGGCTTCACAGTGGTGTGTCAGTTTTTTGGTTTTTTTTTTTTTTTTTTTAAGGGTTTAAATCCTAACATTGACACAACTTTAACCAGAAGAGTTTAATTCGCTCAGTGAATTGGTGCTAATGGCAAAAAAGGGTTTGTTCCAGGCTTGTATAAACCATCTACATCTGGGATTGGGGTGCAGCTATTCTGGCAAAACTTCTCTAGTGCAGACTAGGGTTTTGCTTTCCTGCTTTTCACAGTTTCAAAATACTCTGTAGCTCCTCAGCACACCTCTCTACTTCAGTTTGTTATTGCATTGCAACGTGGTCCTCTCTGGAATAATTGGTGTTTGGAAAAATAAGTCCCAGGATGGCCTGTATAGTATCATATGTGTGGTGAGGAGGTCTGGGGAGATAGGGGAGAGTGCATTTGATGGAGAAAGCTGGGAGGGATGACTTGAGGAGGTGGAATGCCGGGAGAGGAGGGGCGCTGGAGTACCCATAGCGCTGTCATGCATCTATATCCCTTGCTGCTGCCGAATGTATACAAATACAGTAATTTCTCTGAAGAACCAGGATGCCAAGTAGCCCGTCTGTGCACTGCGATGGGAGTCGGTGTTTGGGATTTCTGAGCGAGCTGGCGCGCTTACTTGGCTCTGCGCGGGCTCCTGTGGCGCGGATGGGAGCGAGCCGAGCTGGAGCAGCCACCGCAGGCTGGGGCTGGCAGCTGCTCTGGAAGGGACTTGTTTGTGGTCAGGACAGGGATCTCAGCACCGTGCTTTGGCAGAGAATGACTGTCTCTCTGGTCAACTGGCATCGCAGCTTGCTGAATAATTCCTGGAAACATTTGGCCTTGGGTATGTTTTTAGGGGTACAACGCTTTCCCGAAAGCTCCTAGCAGCAGGACAGCATTAAAATGTGTCCAAACAAAGAAATAAATACTTAATCTCCCCGAGGAAGCTTCCTGGATCTGTCAGGTCTTCTGTTGCAGACGCTGTGATTACTAAATAAGGTCTTAAGCTCTCTAACGCTTCGTGAACTCGTTTTCATTTCTGATGGGAAAATAACAGACTGTCACACAAAACTTTTTTTTCCTTTGCATAATCCCAATGTCACTGTGACACTTGACACGCGGCACAGATGACTGTGAGTGGCTTCTTAAAATTTAAGTGCATGATTCAGAATTAATTACAAAGTGCAGCCTCATTGTTGGCCCAGGAATTCAGTATAGACAGCAATTGCCTAACAAGATTATTCAGCTTCAACTGATCCCCAAAACTTCTCATTGATAAAGCTGCTAGAGAATCTTAAGCAATAAGCTAAAGAAAATATTTGCAAACAAAATTTCAAGGGCCTTTTACTGTTGTTCATTTCTCCCCCTCAAAAGTCTACTGATGTTGGCTTTCTAAGATCTCTTAAAACACAACTTGGTGATTATGAAAGCCTTCAGCACTGCAGAGACGTTATCCTAGGGATGCTTCTAGACAGCACTTCAGCTCTTTTGTTTCCTGAGCAAGGAAAAAGTATGCAGTTTCAAAATAGAGTTGAACAAAGCTATCTTTTAGGTTTTGAGTGTAATACTAACATAAAGAAACAACAGTTCTAGCAGCTGTTTTCTCCTTAAGTTGTATGCTGAGAAAAATGAGATTTGTCTTTTATATAAGAATGTTTCTTTGTAATCTTGGTGTACACTTGCAATATAATTCACAAGGATTATTCAAAATAAGGTGTTTGACAGTACTTGCAAATGAGAACATGTAATACTAATTTGGTGGTGAAGAGAAGCATTAAACTGACTATCTAATTGCCTGAATCCACAGACGGCACATCAGTACTCTGAACTGCTTTAGGAGAGTTCAAAAATCTCCAGTGGATTCTCAGCAATTGTAGGTTGTCTCTGGCCTTGATAGTTTCTGAGAGAAAGATTATAAGATGTGCTTTCACATAATAACATGGTAAAAAGCAGGAGTAAAGGACAGAGGCAAATGGTTAACGTACTGATCCTCAGAGACTGAAAGAGGGCCTGGAAAAATCAAAGGTGAGCCATTGCTGCTGTATGGTCTAGCTTGCTTGTTATGTATGGGAGCAGCACTGTGCTTAGCACTGCTGGAATTGTTGAATTCCTTTCCCTGGATTGCTTGGAACCCAGCTCTTGTATTAGGAAGCTGGAGGGTTTAACTGTGCATTACTACGTGAGAGACTGTTTTTCTACAAGGAGACTGGAAAAGACTAAATTATAACTTTGAAGCTCTCTGCTAAAATGCCTTTTGAGTTTTTACCCTTTGAAGCTGCTGAAATTTATGGAAAAAGGCTTTTAACACTTTAATGTGTGTTTAATACTGTTGACAAGTAATGAGAAATCTAGCATGGGGTCTCACATTGTATGCCCTCATGTAGTTACATGTGCATAGATTGTATTGTATTTTTGACCATCACTTCTGTGTCTTCTATTTCAAGAATTAATTACTGAAAACTCTGTCCTTAGTGTTCAAAATGAATCTTTGCTTTTTGAAGCTGAAGAATGTTTTAATGTTAACCCTTCTGGAAAGGAGCAATGAACAGATTCAGGCAACTCTGCGTCTGTATAGTCCTCTTGTTTCTCCTTCTAACTTCAATTTTTTCCATATTTAGCCTCTAAATGAGGATGTTACATTCTGAGATTCTTTTACCTCTTTGTTTCTTGATTCACAAGCTCTAGTTTGTATCTAGGTCATGTTTATCAAATGTTCCCCCTCACAGTACCAAGATTTAGAGGCTTTGTTAAAAAGGTACAGACCTAGCTACAGGTAGTTATATACACATACATAAAGTGGGTGCTCCCTCTAATCAGTTGGCTGAGGTATCAAGTAAAACTAGCAAGCCTGAGGAGAAATAGCCAAATCACTAGCTGATGACACTAATTTTATGCAGCCCATTTGGCTATATCACAGTACCTTTGTGATATGTTTGTGGTACATAATATGTAGTGCAGCAACTCCTAAAACACCTCACTGGGTTCAACCCACTGTGGAATGTAAGGGCTAGGTCCAGTGATAAAGTCTCCTTCTCCAGTGCTCGAAGATTAAAGTATTGAAGATTGTGCCACAGTTTCTTTGGAGCATGCACTTTAAACAAACCTAAACCCCGAAATAAACCAACATCTTTGAACAGGCAGCAATACCTCCAGCAAGGGAGCCTGTGGATCCTCTTCATGACTGATGTGCCTGGGAGCTACTGCAACTTTATGCTCACTTATTTCTACAGCCAGCATAAAAGCACGCTAGGTCAGCCTAAAAGGGTACACAAATACACTCTCACCTCTCTGGCACTCCATAGTTGTGACGTGGTGCCAGGAGGGTGCTCTGGCTATGAGCATGCTACGTGTATACATCCTCAGGTTAGGGAGGTCTGTAACCTCTGAGTGATACTGCTCCCTGCCACAGCAAAGCTCTGCTTCTCTGCTCTGGCTGGGGTGCTGCCTGGGAGTGGCTGAGCTGTGGCTGATGCCAACGCTGTCCTTGGCTTGTTTTACCCTGCTGGGTGCTGCTGGGCAGCCCCCTGCCCCAGCCTCCCAAGGCCACGCTGCATGGAGGCACTGTGAGGGATGTGGAAGAATCTGCCCTCCAGCAGTGGCATTAGTAACTGAAGGTTGTGGGTGGGTATTTGGGGCTCTAGTAAAGGCTTTCAGCCCCTGTGACAGTGGGAGCCCTGTTGCATCTGCTGTCAGAGCACAGCAAGCTCCTGTGCTTGCTGCTCTCGCTGCTCTCTGTGCCTGGGTGCGAGGGGTGCATGTTCCTCTCCACCTCCAAGGTATGACCCCTGCTTAGCAGGGCAATAACCAAGGCCTTGGGCTCTGGGTAGTGAGTTGCTATGTTAGAAAAATGACTATTGTTGCCAGCATGTGAAGACATCGAATGCCTTGCCTTGACTTGGAAGGGCTGTCTGATTGTAGGTGTTTAACTCTGGGTTTTGGGGTTGAAAAGTTCCAGTGCCATTAGCTGCAGTTCCTGGACTTGCTGTTGCTTGGCCTCTACTGCAACATTTATCCTTTCTGATAATTCAGATGGATTGCTTTAGATCCACATAAGCCATAACAATATTTTCCTTCTGCAAATACTTTATTCCAGTGGCTTTGTTCTTTTTCTGATAATGAAGTGTTTTTTCATTAGGAGCTCATTTAGGACATGCAGCTAATTTGTTCTAAAATCTTAGAATCTGCTGTGTTGGATATAACATTTTATTAAGACAGTGCCTATATTTTTTCTTTTGATTATTACAATATGACCTGGTTTGACCCCAACATGGACTGTCAGTACTCTCAATTCCCTAGAAAGTATGCAGCACTGGTTAGTCTATAATGCTTTCTTCTGTGCATTTATTCATCAACTAATCACAATCCAAATTTTAAATAAAAAGCCCAACCCTATAACAAACAGCATAGGTGACTTCAGAAAACATGGTTTCAAATAGGTCTGTAGGAGGGAAATGTGCTCAAATGTACTGGAGTCCTTGCTCCCCTATTTTCAGCTAGCAGTGGAATAAATACAGCAGACCTTTAAATGCCATGAAGGTTTCTTGTATCTCAGCTGGAGATGAGCTGTAGTATGGAAAGTGAGTGAAGAAGAATGCGGAAGAAAAACAGAACTGGCCCTGACAAAAAATCCCCCCCCCCCGCCCCCCCCCCCCAAAAAAAAAACCCAACACAAAACCCCAGACAAAAAAAAAGCCCAGAATACAAAACCACAACTAACTGACCTCAAAATAAAATTTGACTACTTCTAATAACCATCAAATATGGTACAGGATCATTAGATTAACCTTTTGTTATGATGAAAAGCATTGCTGTAAGATGTTTCAGCTGTATTTAATGGGATCAGTGGGTTTATGGTCCTAATTATGTTGAAATGGATAAAGATTTTAATTTAGATAAATGGGTACCTGACATGGTCTGTTGTTTTTTGAGTTTTTAATATTCCTGCTGCTTTTATGTTGGCTTCTGACTTCTGTGATGATTAACAGATAATTACTTTTCCTGTAGTGAGTGGTGTTGAAGTTGGGTGGCAAGAAGGATGTATGTTCTTTGTGCAGATGTTGTTTCTGCAGCATCATCCAGCAAGAATGATGGAGCTGGTGTTTGTGTGGGTAAAGCATGACTCTCTTGGGTTTGTCGGGCGTCTCTGCTGATGCAGTGAACTTGACTGTTGGTTTGCCTCTTCCCAGTTTAGTGACCTGTGGCACAGCGTGCCTCTTCAGGCTTGGGATGGGTCGGTTTAAAAGCTCCAGGTTGTTATTCAGTTAGGAGTTGTTGATATCTGTGCCAAAACTATTTTGGGATACATAATCAAGGGCGATACAAGCAAGTGTGCTGGCATCTTTGCACCTCATGGAAGTGATTTCTCTCTTCTGCATCAGGGCATCTCCTTGCCACCGTGGTGTTCACCCTGTGTGCCCAGGATCCCACGCTTCCCATGATGCCCAAGCTGGGTGGTGGGGTCCCTTCTGTTCCTTTGTGACTGCAAAGGTGCTAGGAGATCTTGGGTGAATGACCAACTGAAGTGTTTCTATATGTAAAATGGACATTCCAGTGTATCTGTTCATAAACATATTGAAAACTGCCAGTGAAGCAGATTGTCCTGGAACTGAAGGATTGAAGTAAATGCACTTAGGCTAGAAGGTATCTAGCTCAAATAACTTGTTAAGACTCACAATTGCTCTTCATTTGGTCTAACTGTGGACTAGTTTAATCAGAGTCATTTAATTCTATCAAAGGTTGCTGAGATGTGGTGGTGTGGAGCGCCTCTAATGATCCCTGGAAAGTCTTGCTGCAGAGCAGCTCTGAAATAATGATGCTCAGTATTTACAGGCGTTAGCACAGTCAAATGCCTGCACGTTTCTTGAGGTAACCTTGTAAAGACAAGCAATTATTAGAAGTTTGGGTCTCTGAAACAAGCCTGTGATGGATAGCTGGAGCCTCAGGGGACTGCTATTAGTGGTGCTGTATTCAGGGAAGCGGGAGATGCTTCTTTCTTCTTTCATCCCCTCCTGGTGGGATAATGAAATGCAACGAAAAGGGGTTTTGTTCATCAGACATATTGGGCGTTTTGAAGACCAGGTGATTATTTCTCACTCCTCTTTTCCCCAGAAATTTCCTTCCATATAGGAAGAGATGCACTCCAGCTGGGGCTCCTTGCCCTGTGCCACTGACAGTATTATGCATCTTTTTCCCTGTCTGGCTGAATGCTTGCCAGACCAAGGCTTAAGGTCTGTTAGCCTTAATAGGCCGTAAGGAAAGAACTGTTTGATTGATCTTAATAATACAATTTTTTTTCCCCCCATCATAATGTAATTTAAAATCTTTTACTGCCACAATGGCTGTTAAAGAATATCCAGAGGAAGATCTTGACCAGTCTTACAAAGTACAAGAATCTTGATGGCTATTCCTTTGCTACCATGTAAGAGCAGAGAGGAAGTACTTGTGACCTTCAGCTGTTGTGAGTGTACTTTCTTGGGCATTTTGAGTGGCAAGAAGTATGCCTTAGAAGGAAGCTTGGCTGCATCATTGATGGTATTGTGCTAACTGTGTAATTGTTGAGAAGGCATCCGTTTAGGAATCTGGTAGCAGGGGGCTCTTAATTAGCTTGATTCCATGGCACAACAAAGTTATTTTCCAGTCTGAAGCTGAAGTATTTGTTTTTTGACCACAACCCTATGCGCTGCTTCCACCTTATAAGGCTAATAATAACCACAGTCATTTCTTCGGGCTTCTTCAGCTGCATGTGTTGGTTGCATTGCAGGTTGATAATAAATGGTGTTATAAATTGCAATGACTTACATATGAGAATAGGTCTTTGAAAATAGTCTCAGTTTGCCATGGATGATGATTACTGCACTAGCACTTTAAAAGCATTTATGTAAATCAGCAAAAGGTGCATCGTACAAAAGCCTTTGAAATGCCTTCATACGCAGAGCTTTCAAGTATTTATGTGTGTGGTCTCAGAGCAGGTAGCCTAAAAAGTAACTACCCTTAACAATGTAGCAAATGTTGCTTGGGACTCGTGGGAGAAGCAATATTTGGATCACTTAGCAGTCTATTCCTTTTTGATAGATAAGTGCAGGAACTTTCTTCTGACTCTAGTAAAAATGTCAGTCTTTGTGATTCTTGCTGTTTCAAGCCTTTGCTTTTCTACTGCCCTTTAAGAACATCTGATCAGAACATTAAAGGAATGTTCAAACTCTGTGTCCTGTTCAATCAGGATATTTTTATTCCTATATCTTTGCTACAGATGCTAGAGAATTAATGATTCAGTTGGTAGGGGTGAGGTATCTAAATGCCTCCTTCTGGACCTAGTTTTGTTAAAGATTGTCTTACCAGCTACAAAGAAGCCTCTAGTGCTATTGCTATAGTCATATACAGGAGAGTTTGAAAAGACAACCAAAACTGTCTATATTTATTAATTCTAGCCAAAAGGGGTAGAATCAACTGCTTGCTTTTCCTAAAGCTTTGTTACAACCAAAGAAAAGTTCATAAAGATCTCCTATTCTCCTTGAAATGGGATAAAGAACTTCATGTGCCTGTTTCTTGAGATAGCCTTTAAACGTCTAGTTGGCTTCCTCCATATCTTTAAAGGCCACTTGATGTTGGTTAAATACTTAAAGCAATTAAGTACCAACCTTAGGAAATAAGTTACACTTACGTAGTGATTGAAGAGAATTGAGTATCACTTAATGGTTTCTGTCATCTGCTATATTGGGAACGCTCTGACACAGACTCTATCTGTTCAATTGTATACTCAGTACCTAGGCTTAACGGCATCCCTGTTCCTCAAGGCATTACTGCAATTTTCCTACTTGTACATATGGAGTTAATGAAATAAATGTTCTCTATAAGGGAGATATAGCCCTTCTTTCAGAATGTAGAAATATGACAGTAGTAATAATAGGTGGCAATAGAAAATTCATATGCATCTAGCTTTAAGTATCCAAATTTTCTGTCTGGATTATCAACAGGACATGACATTTAAATTTGTTGGGTTTTTTATTAACTTTTCAGATGCTTGTTTTAGACTGTCCTATGGTTAGGGAGAGAAGCTGAATTATTTCCCTCTTCCCTATTTTCTTCCTTGTGACCTAGAAACACAGAAAGTAGTGAAACTAAAGACAAGGTTTTGACTTCTGCTTTAGCAATGTGAGAAAAGGATGACTTATTGTTCCAGGAGAGCTAGACTAAGGACTAAGTTTTTTTGGGGTGGTTTTTTTTTTTTTTTTTTTTGTTCTAGTGGCAAAAGTGTCTTGAGGACAAGTTGAGCTCAGTCCTTTGTTTCATGCAGCTTTTAGGATATCTTTCTGTGCAATTTGACCAAATGGTCCCATTTGGCTGCCTTTCTCTGTCCGTACCAATTGGCAGCAGTGAGTTCATTACATTTCCCTTGCCAGCCTCTGCACAGTCGGCAAGTAGTCCGAGCAGTGAGCACTGTGCATTAGCTCTGCAGCAGAGAACCCAGGAACAAATAATTCCTGATGCATCTCCCAGGTAGGCGATTTGCTTTTCAGGTCTAGTGCTCCTGATCTGTAAGGTAGAAACCCAGCTTAAGTGCACTGAAAAGTTACAGATGGCCTTGTTAGCTCTTGCTTGAACTTCTTGAGGACTTCTTTTGATGTAGAAAGTATAGTGTGGGCCTTATGAGTATAAAGGTAAATACTGAAAACACTGGGTGATTTATTATGCCTGGAGAACTGGGTGGAAATACAGTGGGCCTCTAGGATGCTGAAAAGCCCTTTGAGACAAGGAGTTTACCATTAAGAATGGCTTACTGTTCTTAGTGGTACTTGCATTTATAAAGGGTTTTTTTAAATCTTGAAGCAAATATGATTTCACACAGGTGTGGATGGGTTTTTGAAGGTGCAAGCTAGGGTTAGGGTACAAGTGCTTTGCTTCTCCGCCATCAGGTCAGGCAGTTAGGAAATGCCTCTCCTAGAGCCCCAATGCTTAGGAACCATGTTGGATATGCAGGATGAATTGAAGTGAAATGCTGAATCTCATAATTGATCCATTGCAAGCACCCTGCCTAAAGGTGTCTCCTCTGAAGAAAGAGCATCTGAATTTAAGTGTCTTAAACTTCTAAGAACATGGGTTCAGACATGGCAAATCAAAATGTTCATCATATCTTGTATAAGGCTGCAGTAATTTTCTTAGTTGCTAGTGTAACAAAAGAACAGTGTATAAATAAAGTCAATTTAGCTGTACAGCTGCTATAAACATCTCCCAAGTAAAGCCAAGGGAAAAATTCTCTGACTTAGTCCAAGGATGTGTCTGTGAAGAATAACTCTAGCAAGATTTCTCTTGAAGACTTATTCTTCTCTAGTGAGAAAACTAATTTTGCAGAAACAAGGGCATAGCTGAAAATAGCAGTGCTTTGAAGGGACAAGTTAACTAACAGTGCTAAACTAGAAAGTCAGTCCTCTTTCTATTTCAGATGACTGAGGTTAAACTGTGGCACATATTTAAAGCAGTGGGACCAGAAAAGAGCTTTTCTGCCAAGGATGGCAGGTGACCCAGCATCAGATGAGGCATTACCAGTGGTGTTCTGGGCCAGATTATCTATGCCACATATCTGCCTATGGGCCACAAAGGGATCTGGTGTTATCCCTGGTGTTCTTGGCATCTTGGCAAGCAAACTATGCCTGTGAACTTCAGGAAGGAAAGTAGGAACAATCTATGTAGTTGATGGGCTGTCTTAAAGCATATTTAATGCTGGCAGGTTCATCTCTTAGGCTGAACTTTACCTCCATGTTTTGCACTAAGCTTGCCTTGGAAAAAGCAAGTTGAAGGATTAAATGTAACAGGAAGTATTTATATTTTTTTTTAATGTTGGAGAAATCTATCCCTAGGTTTAGGGTCCTAAAGTGGAGAAGAGTTCACAGTTAATGTTTATTCTGACACAGTGCTAGCTTGCTTGAGTGTATGGATGAAATAAAACCTAGCTGGGTCTGTTTTAGTACTAATGATATTAAATACAATGGACTTGGGGACTGGGAAAGTCAACTACTTCCCAAAGCAACTACTCTGTGTTCCCTCTGGGAAATTCCCATTTAAAAGCTTGATGGAAATGTCCCTAGCATCCACCGATGTTATAAATCCCAAGGGGGCAAGCTGGCACCCCGTTTCCTTGTCTACACTGGTCAAAAGGATTAAACCTAATCACTCTGGAAGTGGGTGGGAATGTGAGCTGCCTTGTGCACCTCTAGTGTGGCTGGAGGTGGGGTATGTCCTCCCAGTGCTTCTTCATCCATGAACTGTGGCTTGAAAGCCCTGTGGCGAAGCTTAAAGAAGCTTTTCTCAGAAGGGCCTTCTGTTCTGTTCAGAATTTAAAAAGAACCATGCTGGAGCATTAGAGAGAAAACTGGATGTAAATTAAGACAAATCAATTAGCTATAAAAGCTATTCAGTGTCTTGGATTGAAAAAGGCACCTAAGAGCATGAAATATTCCATCAAATCATTGAATGTAAAGGTGGGAAAGGGAAGAAGTCCATTTTAGTGCACATGTTCAGCCACATTAATTAGAGCAAACTGATGATTTCCTTCTGTTGGGAAATGTCGAGCCTGTGCTCTCTAAACAGGAGCGGCTCTCTAGAGGGCAAACTCTAGCACACTATTGTCTACAGGTTCCCCTTATGACTGTGTAAGATTTCAGTACCGATGTGTCACGCTTCATGTTGGGGAGTGTGGTGGGAAAACAATACTTTAGAACACAAATGGTGGGGTTTATTTGACTAAAAGCAGCCATCTGATCCTGAAATGTCACCCTATGCTGAGCAGCAGGCATCTCTGGGGCACAGTTACTCTCATGCTGAAGATGTTCCAGTTGAGTCAGATGAATTATGCCTGACGGGACTTCTTTCTCCCCAGTAATTATAGAGGATTCTAGGAAGACTAATTCAGATATTGACATCTGCAATGTGGACCTCTAGAGCAACATAAAATTAATCCTGCCCAAGATACCAATAACAGAAAGATGGCAGATATGATTGTTGTGGTTTAACTTGGTGGGGTTCTGGTAGAGGAGGGGGGCTGTTGGGGTGGCTTCTGCAAGAAGCAGCTAGAAGCTTTCCCTGGGCCCACCAGCTGGGCTCAAGGCTGGACCAGCTGCTGACCAAGACTGAGCCCATCAGCAACAGCCACAGCACCTTTGGGAATCATATTTAAGAGAAAAAAACCCTGCAAGCAGCTGTTTTTTTGCCACCAGAGAAGGGAGTGAGATGATGCAAGAAACTGTGCAGGCCCCAAGGTCAGTTAAGAAGAGGGGAGGAGATGTTCCAGGTGCCAGAGAGATTCCCCTGCAGCCAGTGAAGAAGGCTGTGGTGGAGCGGGTGTCCCCCCTGCAGCCCATGGGAGATGACAGGGAGCAGAGACCACACCTGCAGCCTGTGGAGGACCCCTCACTGGAGTGGGTGGAGACATATAGAAGATACTGTGACTGATGTTGGAGCAAGCCCCTGTCAGGACCTGTGGCGAGGCCCACGCTGGAGCACATTTGCTGGGGAACCTGTGACTCCGTGGGGGACCAGGCTGCAGCAGTCTGGGCCTGAGGGACTGAAACACATTCTGTGATTCTATGACTGGACCCCATAGCAGTGACCCACGCTGGGGCAGCTGGTGAAGAGCTGAAGCCCCGTTGGAAAGGACTCACACTGAAGAAGTTCATGGAGGACTGTCTCCTGTGGGTGGGACCCCATGTGAAGAAGGGGAAGGGTGTGAGGAATGACCCTGCAGCTAAGAAGGAAAACAACTTGTGAGGAACTGACCGAAATCCCCATCCCTGTCTTCCCCTGTGACACCTGGGGAGGAGGAAGGGAGAGAAATCATGAACAAAGTTGAGTCTGTGAAGGGAGGGGTGGAGAGAGGTGTTTTAAGATTTGTTTGTATATTAGCTGACTCTGGTTTCACTGTGTGTGTAATAAATTAGATGTTGTTTTTTTAATTTTGTGTTGAGTCTATTTAGCCCATGATGTTAATTGCTGAATGATCTCTCATGGTCCTCCTGAGCCTCTCAATAGATATTTTCTCCCTTGTCCAGCTGAAAAGGGGAGTGATAGAGCAGCTTTGGTGGGTGTCTGGCCCCCAGCCAGGGTGAGACCACCACAGTGATAAATGTTGTTCTTGTAAATCTGTCTATGGTGGTGTTATACAGTGCTCTGAGAAGGTTGTAGAAGTACTGAAAAGCTATGGGGATGTCAGGGCTGCAGTGGTCTGTCACTGAAGGTAGCCAACTGAGTAAGGGCATGCAAGAAGGATTTTTCAGGATGTTTGTGGTAATGTTAATGTTGAGATCATTTCTCTTGGGGAATTTATCCCATAAGGGATCAGCAGCTATCTTTACACCCTTGTAAAAGGGAGCTCAGTGGAGAGGCTTCATCTCATTTCAGAATGTCTGTGTAACTACTTGCTTATAAAGTAGGTGCTTTCCTGTAATTCTTTTGACATTAAAATTGTTTGTATCCCTCTCTCTTCTAATTGGAAAGTAGTATATGGTGCCACTTGGATTTTATCCTATTTGTAATAATCAGTTTCTCATAAATTAGAATATGGAAACCTCAGATGTGAGGCAACGGCCCAATGTACTGAACTAAAAGAACTTTTAGTGAGACTACAAAAATGCAATTAAAATACTGGAGAACTTAAACATTTTCAAACATGCTATGGAGGTTGGAATGCAGTGAGTGCTTCTATTTAATGCAGCAAAGACTGGCTATTTTCCTATATTAAACTATACAAGCATTCCTGATTTCAAGGACACGAAACAGCAAGTTGTTAAACATCTTTTTTTAATAAATATGTATCTCTAAAGACAATGAATTGTGACTGCTTTCTCATCTTGTGCAAAGAACAATGAGTCTTAGAAGGCAGAAGCTTTAAAGATTGGTAGTTTAATTAGAAAGTGCCTTAAATGAAAAGTCTTGTTATTTAAATAGATTTCCTCTGGGATAAAAGAATGCAGCAGATGTGTGAGTATTTGGGATCACTAGGGAGACGCTGGCATTTGAAGGCAGGGAACTTTTAATGGTGAAGCATTTGCTCCTTGTAATTTTGAAGCACATCCCTATGTGCAAACACTGTATGCATATGAAATAGAAGATAAACACATATATAGGTATGTCTATATATTTATTTTTTCATCTTTTATTTTTAGTCTCTTTCCTAATAGCACTGTGTGAGGGGGAAGGTGGTAACAGGATAAGTTATTGTGGGGTGCAGTGAGGAAACAGCATAGCCAGAAGGGGACAGCTGGAGCCAGAGATGGGACCCCCAGTGCTAGGGCTGGGCAGCCCATGCAAAGACCACCTTTTGCTACATCCCACGTTGCTGGTGGGACTTCTGAGAGTTTGTTGTATGCTGCATGCCCTCCCCAAAGCAAAAACCGGTGGGGATGGAGGGAGGTGGTGAAGCTCTACTCAGACACCACTGCTTGGTGTTCCTAACTTGTGTTTTCCTGCCCACCCTGGGCCAGATGAGATGCAGTGAGGATGCACCCACTCCTTCTGTGTTGTTGGCAGCTGCCAGTACTGCCTTGCCCCCTTTCCCCCTGCCCCTGATTTCCCCAGGAGGGTATTTCACATCAGAGGAGGGTCCAAATAGGCAGGGTCAGGGCCATCCTCACCCTGTGGATTTTGGTTACCTCACCCTTCTTGCACTGATGCTGTTGGGAGTTACATGAAATAAGTCTCACAACCTTCCCCCTCAACGATACATGAGCAACTTGGAAAAGCTCCTTTAATCCATTATTTTAAAATGGCCCTTCTGAGTGATGCTGATACAGGCTTTGCCATAGGAAGCTGGTACAGAACATCTTTCACTCTCTCTTCAAGCTAGCTGATCTAATGTGCTGATACTTGCAACAGGCTTCAAGGGATTTTACTGCTTAATCTGTATTTATTTGCAGTGGTGTTTGTTCTTAGCATTTTTTTAAATTAAGCAATCATAGGACGTTACTTTTGGTAATGTATGCTGCTAGACTGGCTCCCTGATAGTTTCAGATCAGTTAGACTAATTTTTCTTAAATCTGTGTAAAATATATTAAACCAAGCAATGTTTTACATAATTTCATTCTTTAGTTCAGGCAGGAATATTTTATAACTTTCTCTGCAGGAAGCATCAACTTGATTGGCTTAAAGATTCTTGTAAGGTTCAAAATTATGTTAACTATTTTGCTGGTGTAATGGGGGACTGTTGAAGAAACATCTGCTTCGGGAAGGCGTATCAAATTTTCTCCCCTTCTTTATGAAATCAGTGCTGTTTTGTGCATTCAGTTGCACTGTCTGACACCATTGTCAGACAAGCCACTGGATTTTCCTGCTCGTTCCTTTGACCTAGACATTGGGATTTAGAGGTTACCACTACTGGGCTAGCAGGAAGCATTGCTTTAATCGGAGGGGCGTGAATATTTCCTGAACTGTAGCAGTTTTGGTAATGGTGGGTAAGCAAAAGGCTTTGCTTCATTTTCAAACAATACAGTTAATGCTTCCATAACTGGCTAAAGAGTCCCCAGGTTGCTGCTCTGTATATCCTGCCTTGCAATGGCAGCATCATATATGGAGAAAGGGAACTTCTTTAGAAAGAATGACTGGCAGGGATTTTGAAGGCTTGTGCATCCAGAAACATCAGAAGCTTAATATTTTACAGTATCTCTGTACACCCAACTGTACCTGAGGACTGGCCCCTGCTTGAGTCTTCCTCAAATTGCTCAGTTCCTTTCCAAATGCTCTCAGAGTTGGCTGCACTCAGAAGCCCGCAATGAAGTGAGGGACCTCCACAATGGGGAGGGTGGGGGGAGGCAACCTTGTCATCACAGAATGTTAGGGGTTGGAAGGGACCTCAATAGATCATCTAGCCTACCCCCCTCACCACCACCCCACCTACCAGAGCAGAATCACCTAGATTAGGTCACACAGATAGGTGTCCAGGTGGGTTTGAATGTCTCCAGAGAAGGAGACTCCACAGCCTCTCTGGGCAGCCTGTGCCAGGGCTCTGTCACCCTCACCATGAAAAAGTTTTTCTTTATGTTCACACGGAACATCCTATGCTCCAGCTTGCACCTAGTGCTCTTTGTCCTATCACTGAGTGTCATAGGACAGTGGAGGTGCAGACCTTTTCCTTGGAGGAAAGTCTGGGATTTTCTCAGAAAGAGTGGTTGGGCATTGGAATGGGTTGCTCAGGGAGGTGGTGGACTTACCGTCCCTCAGGGATGTTCAAGGAAAGATTGTATGAGGTACTTAGGGACATGGTTTAGTAAGTAATATAGGTAGTAGGGGGATGGTTGGACTAGATGATTGAGGACATCTTTTCCAACCTTAATGATTCTGTGATTTTAGAGTCCCCATCTGGGATACTATAGTGCAGGGAGGATTATTGCAAGATTTTCTGCAATAATGATGTCAGTTCTGCAATAACATTGGTTTGTTAATAGAATATCAATTCTCTGGTTATCTTATTCTGTCTATTTTGAATCCTGTAAGAGCTAATTTGTACAAGAAAGCTATTGATTAACATAATGCTACAGCATGAAACAGTAACAGCACAACAATAAGTATTTGGTTTATGCAGTTTTTTGTAATAATGAATTTTGCTGTTTTTAAAGCAGCGATTACATGACTTACTGCATTAATTCTTGTGTAAAGTATTAAAGTATGGACAATTTTATTAATATAATGAATATAAGTTTGCATACAGCTAATGCTTAATGATAGAGAAAGGGAGATTATTAGAAAGACTTTATGTGTGTATATATAAAGTAAGTGATCCTTAAGGACAAATTGGGTGAGAAATTTGCTAAGCAAGCATGTTTTGCTGGCTTGATGAATTTTGTTTTTAATTTGCTGGTCTGCTGGCTTAGGTGATCCTTTAGGTGATCCATTAGGTATCTAATGGAAATATTTAACTATTTTAAAATGACATTTTCAGTAGTAATCCAAGTACAAATATAGTACGTAAAGCAGGCAGTGGAGCTCACATATTACACAGCAGGTTAAACTATGGGCACGTCCTCTGTTTCCAGATTACGTTTTTGGAGATTGAGGGCTTTCGTCCTGACTGCACAGAATTGTAGCAGCAGGACAAGACATGCATGGGCCTGCCAGAATTGTAGCAGTACTAATTCTTTGTCTCAAAAACAAACAGAAAAACCCCAACCTGCTTAGGGGCTGGGAAGAAACTGTACATAGGACATGCTACCAGTTTCTCCGAAGTGCAATTTTGTGCTGGACTCCTCTTGCTCATACCATAGGGTGATTGGGCAGGGAAGCAAGTGTGGGAAAGCAAACTCCTGTCCCAGTGCACACTTATGTTAAGAGCAGGTCAGTGCTGTATTCCTCAGTCTGAGCACGCTGTCGTCATTTGGAACTTGAACAAGAGGGAAGTAAGGCCAAACTTTCTCATTCTTTGAAAGATTTGCTAAGGTTCCTTAGTGGAAGAAATGACATATTTTGTGTTTTGAACAATGCGTAAAGAAATGTGGGGGCTGTGACTGACAAGTTTCAGTCTTAGAAACGGTAAGTTTGAACATCTTTCAGAAAAGACCTTGGAAGTTGAAACGGTTGAATCATGCCGTTTGCCTGTCTTTTGATTCATGCTGTTTGCCTGCCTCTTCCATGGTGTCCGGTTTGTGATGCAGAATGAAGGGATGGAGATGTTTATAGCCCTTTTCAAAGGGGAGTGAAGTCTTCTCATGTAATGCATTAAATATTTTTCTCAATCTGTGGGTATGAAAATGGCAGGTTTTTTGGGAGGGAAGAAAAGATGGGTGAGGTGGGGAGATTTCCAGGCCTCTCCTGACCGCAGAGAACACTTTGCTTGCTAAAAATAGCCATTGTCTTTCTTCCTCGGGAACTGTAAAACTCGAGCATCTTGGCTCTGCCTTCGTGTTGCTGCAGTCTCAGCAAGCACAGGTGCAGATGTGGGACCCTGCAGCATGAAGGCCAGTCTCCCTGCCAGGGCTGCTGTTGCGTGCTTCTTCCCCAAACCTAAGTGCCTCGGTCCTTCATGGTTGTCAGACTCCAGTTCTCATACAGAAATCTCTTCAGTCGTGTGCAAGGGGCGCTAAAAAAGCATTTAGAAGAGCAGAGCAAACATGTGCGGTGCCTTTCTGTAGCCCCTTGGGGTAAAGGTATGATTCAGAAATGGGCAAGCTGCTCCTGGCAGTGCAGAGCTGGCTCCGATCTCCTCTGAAGCATGAGGAACAGTGTGACTAACGCTGCCTTGAGGGTGAAGGGGAGGTGTATGGGGGAGAGAAACTGAGACACATTGGGAAGTCAGAGGACAGGATGCTTCTGCCAGGGCAGAGGGGAGGGTGGCTGCTGTGCTGGGATGAACCATGGGCATCTTCCCTCAGCATGATTGGTGGTAGCAACCAGCCCAGGGTGGTGGTGGTGGCTGGGTTGGTTTGTTTGCTTCTTTGTTCTTATCTCAGGCTTGTATTGCTAAAATTAATGAAGTTTTTAATTAATGGAGAATTACTGATTCACTTATATATGTCTGGGACTGACCTTAAATCTTTGCTATCTTCCCTATTTACTTTAACACTCTACTGAGCACTGAGTTCGGCCATAAACAAATGGCCTCTCAGTATTCAGCTGTTCTGTAGTCAAGGAATGATCATGAAGTATTTCTCTGTCTCACAAAAGAATTCAGATAACTGGCTCCCTGTGACATCCTCACCAAGGGATCACAGAATGAGGGGCTTGTTTGGGGTATGAACCTGGGAGTTCTAATATAAGGAGAAACCTTTTCACTGTGAGGGTGACGGAGCACAGGCTGCCCAGAGAAGCTGTGATGTCTCATTCTCTGGAGACATTCTAAACCTGCCTGGATGTGTTCCTGTGCAAGTTAGTCTAGGAGATCCTGGTCTGGCAGGGGCTGGACTAGATGATCTTTCGAGGTCCCTTCCAACTCCTAACATTCTGTGATTCTGTGATTTGTTTGAAAGGCTCTCAGCAGAGCTGACCCTTTCAGCTGTGACCCTTTTGTTATCCTTGTCAGCCTGATGCCCTAGGGATATGGGAATAAGTAAAGACCCAGCCGGCTGTGCCTTGCAGTGGGTCCAAATAATACTGCAGCTCTCTTGGCACCATCAGTTAAGGGCTTTAATGATGAAATGGCCAAGCAGCCAACAACTTCTATGGAGCTTAACTGAAAAGCTAAGCTGTAAAGAGCTATCTTGGCTGTAAAGAGTTGGGTGAATGGGAAGACAAGATGCTCCTAAGGAAATGAAAAACCTAGAAGGTGATGAGCTTCTTGTTCATCCAGTTTTTGAGATGCGGCAAGACAGTTGCCATAGAAATGCTATTCTCTGCCTGATACAATGTGCACCAATTCCAGGAAGCCATTGATGGCTGTCACAAATAGCTTTACATAAATTTAAATATTTCAGAGTAACGTAAGGGGAAATGTGGCTTTATGTTTTCTTATATCAGATTCTGAAATCTCTGCTTTTGCTAGAAGGGGAACATGACTGAGTTGGGCATCAGCTGCTATATGTGGTCTTCAAAGTGAATGTAATTGCAGTGTGTTTTTTGTTGTAAACAGAGGACAGCATATGTTTTTCAGAAAAACATTAGCTTGCGTCTTTTAAGACAGTTTGATAGAACAGAACTTGTAAATAATCCTGATTTACATTACTAGATTATAAAGTTACACAAATTAATTCTGTTCAGAAGACAATTTTGGCTGTTCGAAACTGAAGCAGGGAACACGATATTAGTTGGTCAGCAACGAACTATGTAAAGGATGTACAGAGTTCTGCCTAAAGGACTACAAAGTTAGCACATTGTGTGCCTTGTGATGCCTCAGGAGAAACAACTTGTCTCTGAGAAGGGAGTGATAGAGAGGAAAAGGGAGCAAGAAGAACAGGAGGGAGCCTCAAATCTTCAGAACCAGCTCTGTGGCTTTGTTAGCAAGACGAAAGCTAAAGCTCACCAAAAGGACTTGTAATGAAGAGGGGTAAGTGAAGTAAACGTCCATCAAATGTCTTTGAAACCCACTGAGAGATTATCGGGATGGGGTAGGTGGGTGGGTGATAATGAGCTCTCACAATGGAAAAATTAGCCATTCCTTGGAAACCCTATGAAGACACCTTTTTTATGAATATGCATCTGTATCTTGTATAAAAGCTGTGTAACTGACCCTTCACGGTGCGCACATTCGGAGGAGCGACCCCCCGTGCTCCCAGCGCTGCGATAAGGAATACCTGCTCAATAGTCACCAAGGCCACCGAGTCTGGGTTTCAGCTTTTCACGGCGTCGTAACTTTGTGAGAAGAAAAGTGCTCAGTAAGAAGCTGTTTGCCATTGTAGATAGCCTGGGATATTCAAATCTTCATAAATACAGCTGGAAAGTGAATTATGAAAGGTCATTTAGCAAGAAAGGTACTTCTTTGTTCGTTCTGTGGCTAATATTCATCCCAGTCACGTGCCCTGGTATGGCAGGAGGTGGTAGCTGGGTGGAGAGTGCTGAGCATGTGGAAGAGTAGGTGCTTCTGGTCTGCTTTGCTGTTCAGCACCTTGTTCTGTGGAGCCTGGCTGAAAACAGACTCCTTTGGGCAGAAGCTATTTCTTAGAGCAGTGAAAGTGGGGCTACCACAGGGAAGGAGGAATGACCTGCACCAAACCACTGACAGAAACACCATTTAAGAAAATAGAGGCAATGAAAGGATTTTGCAGGTGAGTCTGTTCATGGCTACACTGAGTAGCTTGTTATCTATGAAATTTTGTCAGTCAAGAATTATGCTTATAAGACCCTATTTCTTTTATGCAGAGATACAAAAAAAATGAATCTATATTGAAGCAAATAGCTTTATAGAAGATTAGACCCTACTGCAAACGAAGTTGGGCTCACGTGATATTTTTTCAGAGAGCTTCTGGACTGGAACAGCATCCTTAAACAGTCCTGTACTCCTCAAGCACTGAGACTGATTAAAAAAAAAAAAATAGAAGAGACTTTTGCTGCTTTGCTTTTCTGGTAGCTAAATCTGGAGCTGCATAAAGATATGCCAGTAGTAATAAATTTAAAAATTTATCTGGCCAGGTGAATGTGCAGTGTAACATACACATGGAGTGTTTACTTAAAATCTGCAGTGAGTGCAGTGTTAGTTTTCTCCTGTGCTGCCCTTCTAGTGTAAAAGGACCTCTCTGGCCCATCATGCCTTAAAAAGTGAGGGTAGGGCACCTGCAGGCTAGTATAATAATTAACGGGAAGGCTAAGTCGATGTGAGACTTCCCTTTTCCTTTCTATGGAGTCAGCCAGCCACTATAAATTACCCAATGTCCACTGCTGTTCCAATGGGGAAGAGTGAGCTTTACAGTGAGGCAGCACCCAAACCACCCTCAGGGCACAGCGACCTGGCACTTGACTTGCTCCAGGGCCTCTCCAGATCCAGCTGGTGAACATCGCAACCTTTTTCTCAGACTTGGTGCCTTCCAGAGGCTTCTCCTTGTTATTGATTCCTACTGTGTGGTGAGGGTACAAGGAAACTCTTGTGTGGGCAGGGAGAGGCATTAATGATTTTCCCTGTGCTGGAATCAGCTGAGCAGAAGTGAAGCGAGCATCTCCCAGTGGGCAATGGAGACCATATGGGGATCCCTGGGGATACAAGGGGTCCCAAACGGGCTGCTGTCAGCCACCGTGTAGGAGCAAATCTGTGATTGAGTGCTGTGGTTGTGCCCTCTGGAGGGATGCCATTGCTCAGCACTTTGTTCCTGGAGAACTTGCCAAAAGACATCTAGTTCATTACAGGACAAACTTAATTTGGCATTACTGAGTTCCAGAAGCCTAAAGCCACACTGAGGTTTAGTAATCTGCTTCTTGCAGTTACTGTAAACAAATACGTGCTGTGTGGTAAGAGCATAACATCCTTGTTCAATATCAGACCTATAGACAGCTGTATTCCTAGGAACAGTGCTTTTATTCATGATTGTGCAAGAAATTGAAAGCCTATTGTTTTTTTTCAACATCAATAATCATCCTGTTCTTACCTTTTCAACCTGTAATCCATCAAATATCATTAATCCTGACAGTACTCAATTGCTTGAAACAACCAGATTGTCTGTCCTGAAATGAATGGCCTACTGTGAGGCTTTCAAATTTGAGGGCTCTTAGCTCGCCAAGTTAATTTACATGATGCTGTTAGCATCTTGAAAATACTCATTTCAGTTTGTAAACAATGTGCTTTGATGAATGGCAATCTATCGTCAGTGATCTTGCACCTTCTCTCGAGTTCTGTACTTCTGCAACCAGACACAGGACAAATGTTACCCGTGCAGCATGTGACAGACATCCCCTTCTCTAAGAACATATATTCTGACCCATTTTGTTGAAATGCATAAAACTGCCATGACTTGGTGTGTGGATCTGGTGGCCTTACTGCCCATCGCCAGACAAAATAAATGTGCATTAATAAACTGTGACTAAGAGGCTCTGTACTTCCATATTTTCTGTAACGTTATCTTAAAGTCCTTTACAAAATAATTTTTAGTGTCTCATTATATACCCTGTTCTTTCAAAAAATAAAAAATAAGAGAAAGTGTAGGAAGGCAGCATGTCTTGTCCTACCTCCTGTGGGAAATGGATGGGAAAGAGCACAGAACAAACCTCTCGATCATCTTCACCTCAGTCTGAGCTTTGCTTCCCCTCAGTACTCCCTAACACTATCAAGTGTGTGAACACCAGGATCCACCTTCAAAAGGAGACAGAGCAGAGGAGCGCTTTCCAGTGGGTGTGATTAATGAATTGGGAGAACTGGTCTCTTCATCCCCTCTTCCCATTTGGCCTTTCCCTTTGGGTGGCAGGTCTAGCTATGCCAGCTCCTGGCTAGAAGGCAGGGTTTTCCCTGGCTTTGTATGTGCGCACCTGGGGCGTTGAGAAAGGAGCAAGGCAACCTTTCTGGGAAGTGTGCGGGCCCAACGCCAGCCTGCCCTGTTTGTGTTGCCCCCTTTAGGAGCCATTGTGAAGAGCAAGGGTTTTGCTAAAAGGGGGAGGTGCTGCAAGCATCTTCTTTCTGCGGCCCCCAGCCTGTGCTGTGGGATGCAGCTCCGGAGGGTTCTCTCCCTTCCCGTACTCTCCTGAATATCGAAACTCGCACCAGGCTGGAAGTATTTCACTTGTGATGTGCTCGAACCTCTTCCTCTTGTGGTGATTTCTCCCCTCCCCAGGGAGGTTCTGGATTTACTGTATCCTGAAAGGAACAGTATTTAACTTCAGCCAGGGCAGCCTGATATGCTCAAACCGTCATGATCGCCAAGAAATGGCAAGATAATCTTTCTTTCAGTATTGTAAAGACATAGCTGTCTTTTTTCTTAAATAAGAGAAAATCTTTTGGCTCTTAAAACCTTTGGTAATAGAGGATAAAGGGCAGAAGAAAACTGCCCAGCCTCTGTGTTCCATATCTGATGGAAAGTCTGGCAGATTTTTATTTTTTTTTTAAGAAATAAATTGGTTCCCTTAATATCTCTGTTTTTAATTCACTGCTATTGAAAATATCTTAAACAGCTCTTATAAAATGTTGCAAGATTTCTTATTTTTTTGTTCTCCTGACTACCTACACCTCCAGTAAGAAATTTCTCCACCAGGAATACCACAGACTGTGCAGAGCGCACAGGCACAGTCCCTGAAGTGGATGTGTCTAGCTCTCAGTTTAAAAATCTGATACCCCCCTTTGGAGTGGGTGGTATCTCTTAAAACCCTCAGCTGAGAAGCAGATGGAGTATCACTGTGATGTCTTGGTGACAGGTTTGAAAGGCTCTGTTACCATCCTGGTTACAGCAAGAGCATCACCATTCTGAATTAAGTTGATTGAGTCAAAACTGATGTAATCAAACAAAGATTAGTTCCAGCTCCAGAACACCTGATGAGTTAATGGGGTTTGGTGTTTGTATTTATTTTTTAAAAAACCCAACAACACTACAACCAAAAAGCAAACCAAACACCTGTCCTTCCCTATCAGCCAGCTTTCTGGCCACTTTTTATTTTGTTGGAGCTCAAGATTATCCTGATTTAGAGTAAAGAAGTAGAAAAAGCCCAATTCTACTTTCAGAGCTTGGCTTCAGTGCCTCTCATATCCACAATCCATCTAATGAACATAAATTTTTCTGAGCTTTTGATATGGGACAATAAATACACTTATAGAAAGTAATTTGGAGTATGAAGATGCGTTTCTTGGTGCTTCTAGGGAATGTAAACTCTTCACCTCTCTGATGCCACCTCCCTCTTGGGGCTTTTCACAGCCTGATAAGTGCTATGTGCTCTGTCCTGTGTGCCTCAGTCTTGAGGTCCAATGTCAGGTCTCCTCCTCCCACTGACTGCATCTGCAGAGAATGAGAGTATTTGCTAGCCTAGGTCTTGCAAGCAAGGTGGGTTCACTAGGTTATGGTTGGGGTGCAGTACTGTGGGCTGCAGGGAATGCTGGGCAGACCTATATCATGATGTTTTACTTCAGCTTCCTTCTTTTTGCTGCCCACTGGCTTTAGTAGGATTAGTGAGGCCTCTAAGGAACAGCTAAATTATTCTCCTCCCAAGTGAATTCCTGTCTTTGGAAGAATCAAGCAGCCTTTTCCCCGGATCACTTTGACCATGTAGTTTTTAGGTGGTTAGAAAAGCTAGCACAATCCGACATATGTCTCCTGCCCTGGCACAGACACTCAAGGATGGGTAGATGCAGCAAAAGGCAGTGCTGCCAGGTGCTGACATGCTGTTTTGCAGTCAGCTCAGGAGAGAGTATCCGCTACAGCGAAACCCTTAATCAAATGACAGCAACCAGCGTGCTTGCAGCAGCACAAATTGGCCCAAGAACAAAGTAGAGGAGGCACAATTTATGGTTTGAGAATGGCATGTGTTTTTAACCTTGGTGAACTGCCTGGGTGTTCGTAGGCTGGGTGGGCAAGAACCACCCCATGCCCTTGGGGTGTGCGTGGTACTGGGGTCAGCAGTAGCAGTTCTGTCAGGGACAGCCTGGTGAGGCACCCGCAGGAGTCACCTGTTCCTTTTGTAGTTGAACACTGGGACCTCAAAGGATGGAAGGAAATAGTTTTCAATGAAAGGAGCGCCAGGAAAGAAATTAACTGGGAAGCAATTCATCAGTCCTCAGGAACGTGTTAAGAAATGTAGGGGGGTTGCCAGGCTTTTAATGATTTATCCTGAAAGCTCCCAGTGAAGAAAAGGACTGAAGTTGCATAAAGCTGTGAAGATTGCCAATGAATGCTTTTTCCAGCAATCTGGAAGCTTTGAGAAGCTTGAGTGTCCTATGAAGGGTTTCAATGCTGTCCTACAGGGACTCAAAGGGGTAAATTATCTTAAAGAAGAGCTCTAGGAGAATATTATTAGCTATGTTTTGTATCTGAACACTTGCCTATAAATCCTAGGAAGCATTGTAAAGGTTGGAAATCTTTCCTGGAAGTCTTGTTTTCAGTTGTTATTGAAAATACTTATCACTCTTTCAAGTATTATAATACATATATTATTTAAATGCATACATGTTTACAGTCTAGTATATTCAAGGTTGTAATGGCAAAAGAAGGGATTCCTGTGATCTCTTTGGATATAAGCTTTCTTCCCTGTGGGGAAAAAACAAATACTCTTTGCACAGGTATGCTATATGTAATTTTATGGCATGGTTGTAGTTTGTTCTAATTGAACATGTTTTATATGCAAAACATGGACATGTAGCATTGGCACACAGGTAGGATGTGTTGGAAGCAGGAGAATAAATAATTGAAATAAGGCTCAGGATCTCCCTAACATTCATACTCTAAAAGGTTTTGATATGCTAGTGTTGTGGTTTAATGCAGCAGGCAGATAAAACAAGCACACAGATGTTTGCTCACTCCTCCCTGCAGTGGGATGGGGAGAGAATCAAAACAGTAAAACTCACAGGTTGAGATAAAAGCAGTTTAACAGGACAGAAAAGGAAGAGGGTAATAATAAAAATGATAAAAGACTCTGCAAGTGATGTGCAGCACATTTGCTCACCACCCAGGGACCCATGCTCAGCTGGTTCCCAAGCCATAATGTTCCCCAGCCAACTCCCCCAGCTTATGTACTGAGCACTACAACATATGGTATGAAATATCCCTCTGCCCAGTTTGGGCCAGCCGCTCTGGCTGGGCCCCCTCCCAGCTTCTTGTGCACGTCCTGTGGAAGGCTCATGCCTCCTCCCTGGCAGCACCTGGGAAGCTGAAAGAAAAGTCCTTGACTTGGTGTAGACCTTGCCTAGCAACAGCCAAAACATCGGTGAGTTATCAATGGTATTTTCATATTAAATCAAAACACAGCACTATACCTGCTGCTAGGAAGAAAATTAACTCGATCGCAGCCAAACCCAGGACAACTAGCCACAGCTACTTCATTTGCAGAAAATCCTTACAATACTCCAGGAGAGTGACTTTTCCTATATACTGTTGTCCACCCAACAGTTTTAAAGTAGCTACTGTTAAAAACAGCTGCCATTAAGATCACCAGGGTCACAAAGCACTCAAATGCTTTCCTACTGTATCCTACAGCTGCTCCCAATTCCACCCCAGAAGGTTGGTGCTGACCCTGTAAGCTGCCCAATGAAGCAGACAGTGCTCCCCGCTCCTCTTTGTGCTGGGACTGGGGCAGAGTGCCAACTGCAGCTGTTGTGCTTGTTTCTTACACACTGGATTTCCCCAAGTACTTATTTATATAGCAGTTTCTGTCATAACATGATTTTAACAAATCTTCCTTGGGCATGATCTTCCTTTAGCTGCTCCATACCCTTCTCCACTTGCTCGGGGGGAAGCAAGGGGAGTGGATTGGAGGCACATAGAAGTTTGGTCTCAGGGTTTCCTACCTTTTCATTTAAAACTCACTGTTGAACAAGGGAACAGCAGAAAGACTACCAAAATTAAAAAGCAGCCCCATTGCACATGTGAAGGGGCAGCATAGTCAAAACTGTTTCTAATTTTCCAGATGTTGTGGGTGGGGTTTTTTTTTACACAGTACCTTTTAACAGAAATGTCTTTTGTTTGCAAGAAAAGGTATTGCTGTGAGTTGGCAGGAGGTGCAAAACGATTTTCCTTTCAGCTTCGTTGTCAGGTGGCCGTGGCCGTGTGTGTATGTGGGAAGTGCCCCCTCTTCTTACTGAATTTTCTGGAGAAGATGGCTTTCTTTTAGTAGTTCTTTCTCTTGCTTGTGATTGTCTGTTTGTAAGGTCAGTACTTTCAGCAACAGCATTTCCAACCCCATGCATGCTGTGGTGAAAAATGTCACTGATATGACACGAAAATTAATTACTGTTTTCAGTGCTGCCTGGAGCATTTAATCTCACGTTCAGTACAAATGAAACAAACTACTTTCACAAAATAACTTGCTGATTTCTCCCTTAGTGGTTCTGCTGAGGAAACCTCTGTCTCTTTTTCTGGATTTCCCACTCAGTTAAAAGAACACTTTTGCTCTGACTAAAAGTCCCTATGCCGATTTAAGGGAATACCCAGTGGGAGACTACAACAGGTGTGAACTAGGGATTTTTATAAATAGCAGAAGGTAACAAAACAGGAGGTTGTTTGTCTCTAATCTATTTGTTAATCTGTTAATTATAGAAACAAAGAATGCATTAGGTGTGAAGGGACCTTTAAAGGTCAGTCATCTAGTCCAAGCCCCCGGCAATAAGCAGGGACACCTTTAACGAGTTCATGTTGCTACAGCTTCATCAAGCCTGACTTTGAATATCTCCAAGGATGGGGCCTCCACCACCTCTCTGGGCAACCTGTTCTAGTGTCTCGCTGACCTCCTAGTGAAGAACTTCTTCCTAATGTCTAAACTAAACCAACCTTGCTCTAGTTTAAAACCACTGCCCCTCATCCTCTCACTACATGCCGTTGTAAAAAGTCCTTCCCCAGCTTTCCTGTAGGTCCCCTTCAAGTACTGGAAGACCACCATAAGGTCTCCCCAGAGTCTTCTCCAGGCTGAACCAGCCCAACTCTCTCAGCCTGTCTTCATAAGAATGGTGCTGCAGCCCTCTGATCATCCTCATGGCCCCCCTCTGGACCTGCTCAAAGAGGTCCGTGTCCTTCCCATGCTGTGTGCTCCAGAGTTGGACCCACAGGTGAGATGCTTTTTCCTGGACTTTGTGAGATTCATGGTACTTCTGATAATGAGTGATTACTTGTAATTTATCATTAAAGGCATAGGGTAACAACTCGCTACATGGATTTGTTATCTGCCTTGCAAAGGACAAGCCCCAAAGGGGTGACATTTCAATGCCTTTGAAAAGAAGGGAAAGGACAGACAGACGCGCAACCTTTCTGTACCTTTTTGCTCCCTGAATAGTGAGCCCTGTGGCAACTGCAGCTGCTGTAATTGCTCTCAGCCCCTGGGTTAACCAGCTCTTTATGTTGAGCCCATAGTGATTATAGGCATCCAAAGAGGAAGCGTGGGGTGCAGTGCCTAGCTCCAGAGTGTGGCTTCAGCCCTGAACTATTTTAAAACAGGAACTTTTGACTTTGCAAGGCAATTTGTGGAAAATTGTAGAAAGTAAGAGCAAAGTTGTGACAAAGCCTGAAAGGTAACAACATCAAAGTGATAAGCAGGCATATAACTTACAAAATTGTCTCCCTTCTACTTTAGTGTCACAACAAGGCTTTCTTCTAGTTCCGCCAGAAATCATGAGAGACTGGCAGATAGGAGGCTTCCAGCTTGCAAAATGTTTCTAGCACCAGGCACAGCTTCATCTCCAGACCTGGAGCCCAGATGATCTATGGCTAATCCTCGTATCACAGCTAGAGACAAGAAGGGAGAGTGGGAGCTTCTGCTCTTGTTCAAAGGTCCAGATTTCTGCAAAATTATTGTCATGCAACACTTACCTGCTGCTTGGGGGTACTGTGTGGTCAGTAAATCAGTAACTAGGTTATAGAATTTCTATTAGAAAAACCAACCTGGAGGTTGGTGTCCCTGCCTGTGGCAGGGGGGTTGGAGCTCTATGATCCTTGGGGTCCCTTCCAACCCAGACCATTCTATGATTCTATGATTCTATTAAGACTTAGGTCTTTGCAATGTCCTTGGTAGCTCATCACTGATGAGTGAAAATATTATCATGTAATTTCATAAAGGCCAGTTAAGCCTTTCAGAAATAATGCCAGTAGTTGTGCTTATAGATAAGGATCTAGGCCTCATTTCTAGCTACAATGCATCATTGGTCATCACAGGGTACAAAAATTTATAGCTGAAGGCATCCTCTACTGGGAGACTTTTCTCTTGTGTTGAAGTCATTTGTTCATGGCTGGAATTTTATTATCTGCGTTAACATATGTTTCCTGAGTCAGTGAAATTATTTGCATGAGTACAGTATTACCGATCAGCTGACCCTTTATAAGGGGGACTCTCAGAAGGAACTCTCAGAGGGAAGAAAAGAGACTTCTAATTGTCACCACAGGTTGTTCACCTTTAGCTAAGGCTTGCCTGGTTAATTGATTGAATTTTTCAAGGTATTGACTTATTTACTGATGACGATTTATTTTTGTTTCTGATGGCCTCAGAGCTTCGAAGGATTGTTGGAAGTCTTTTTACTGATCCTTCAGTGCATTAACTAAAAAATGTATTTCCTGTGTACTTGGTAAAAACAGATGGAGAGAGGTGATTTCTCTTTGAAGTGCTTATTTCACAGTCACTAGAAACTTCTCTTAGCGGCATTTTTAGAATCATAGAATGCTTTGGGTTGGAAGGGACCTCAAAGGTTTCTGGTTCTTCCCCTGTAGTAGTTGCTCCATAAATCTCAGCAAAGGTCAGAATTTGACTATGGCTGCAGGTGAGTCACATGAAATTATTTAGAAAGTGATGTGTTTTCTTATACCTTATTTATATATAAAACAAAACTCCAGTATATCTTTTTTTGTGGACATTTATTCACTGTTTATGATGCTTGTCTGCATTTACAGCGTGAGAAGTTGTGCCGCTGTTTCAGCAGTAAGCCCTTTCGGGTTTGCGTGCTGCTGTTCCCGCGCTGTGCAACGCCTCTGGCTGTGCAGCCACCTTCCCTCCCCTGTCCTACCCCTGTCCTACCCCAGTAAAAAAGGCCTAAGGTGTGTCTCTTGCCTCAGACCCCCTTTCTCTGCAAAGTGTGCGCAGCCACGCGCTCCTCGGGACGTGTTGCAGAGGCAGCTAGGCGCTTTGTGATTTGTACCTCCTTAGACAAGAAACACGGCTGCTACGTCCTCTTACTGCAGATTAATTGTTCTGTCTCTTACCCTTGGAGTTGCTGCCAATCAATTATGAGTTATAAACCGAGCTCTTCGGTGATGATGGCAATCTCAGTAAGTCACTGCTCAGTTTCTGCTCTGACTTACTGAGTCTGCTGGTGTAAATTGAAGCATTTCTAATTTGGTCAGTACAGACTAGTTTTAGCCCCATTTTACTGCCCCTACTGGAACAGCAAGCAAGTAACTAAAATCCCTTCATTTGCCCCATGGAACTATACAGATTAGAAATACAGGGCAAGAGTTTCTCTGCTCTGGGCTCCTGAGACATTCAGAAATGTCATCTACCCTGCAGTGCTCAAAACAGGAACGCTACTGCTGAAATTCTTCCCCCCACATCCTGCCCAGGAGACTGCACTCGTTTGGGAAGGGGGGCTCTAAATTTCAGAAATGAGGTATGATCCTTTTGAAACCTGATTTTTAGCCGTGTTTGTATGGATTGGCCTTTGCAACTGGTTCCTTTCTTTACCTCTGAAGGTATTACAGTCTTGCTGATAAAATCTTCATGCCACTCTGCTCCCAAGAGAGACACAGAAGCAAGGAGAGGGATGTGTATGATTTGATCTGTGGCTTGCACCATGCTTCAGTGAATCTCTAGATATGACAGGGATGGTTAGTGTTGTGTTAATCACAAAGCACTGCTGTTCAGATAAGCCTTGGCAATTTTGGATGTTTACCAAATGAATACTCTATAAGTCTCTTGAACTAGCAAAACTTTCGGAAATAACAAGCTGCCTGTGGGATGTCAAGTATTGTAATTCCTGCTCCTGAGTCAAATTCTTTGAAATACCTTCTCTTGCTATTTTGCAACATTCCTACTTCTGATGTTATTAAAGAAGTGCAGAAATGAAAAAAATCCCACAAACCCAACTAAGTTATTTTTGTTTGGTTGGGTTTTTTGAGGTGTTTTTTTGTTTTTTTTTTTTTAATTCTGGACACGTACTCATATTGCTTTACTACTAAGTATGCAGTTTTCTCCTCCCATGGTGGACATACAGGGCCAGTTAAAATCCTTTCTTGTTGAAATAAGGCATTCTGCTATAGAAAATGATTTAAAAAATACTGCCAAAGACTTGTTTTGAGACTTATGGTTACCAGTTATGTGATATCTAGATCTATTCTGTTAACCATCCCCCATGCTTAGTTTGTCCCCCAGCCTGTAAGATCCAACTTGAAGCTCACTGCTTTATTTTACATTCAGCATTACCTTCTTATTGCCTAGAGATTGATAATGTAGCTGATGAATATCTGTGTTCTGTGGCACCTTATTTTCAGAGGCTTTCTTTTTCCTGTTCCAAGGTGTGAGACTCACCCTACAGAAACACTGTTTGCAATATTAATGAGTTAGGTGAAATAGGGAAGGGAGCAGTGAGATTTTCTAACTCTTACAACCCATAGAAAAGCCAAAGAAATTGTGAGCTGTGTGTTCTCCTGTAGGTTCAGAAAGGGAGGTTTATTCATGCAGCTTCATCCTGCGTGGGAACGCTTGTTTCTCTAAACCTAGAAATAGTGAGGTTCCTGTGAGGAGTCACAGAATCACAGAGGTATAGTTGGACAGGAAAGCTGGAAGTCACCTCTTGCAGCTCCTTTTTGAGGCTTGCTGATATTAGTGATGAAATCAGCCATAGCTTTGGCTAGACGAGTTTTTGAAAACTGCCAAAACCTTAGATGCTACAAGTTCTCTGGGCAACAGCACTGCACTCCCCTACCAGTGAGGAAGTTTTTCTTAGCCTTCAGCCTGATCCTCTCAGGACACTCTTTGTGATTATTACCCTTTGCCTGCCACTCTCAAAAAGCGTTTGCCTCCACTGTCTTTAACTTCCCTTCAAGCAGTTGTACTAGACCATCCCTCCTTCAGTCTACTGGATCACCCCTTCAGAGACTAAATGAACCTCACTCCTCAACCTCTCTTGGCAAGCCATGTGCCCTGGTCACTGGCTATCTCAGCAACTGGACTGTCTCCAGGTTCTCCATATCAATCTTGAATTCATCCCTCATCTCAAAAGCAGGTAAAGTACTGCAAGTCTAGCCTCATCAGTGCTGACTAGAGGGAGATAATAACCTCTCAATCTGCTGGACTTGCTTCTCTCAATGCAGTCATTTGCCGTATCTGTGACAAGAGTGCAGTGTTGGTTTATATTAATATGGCATCCATTGACCTTTTTGGCAGGGCTGCTAATCAGTCCATTTGGTTTTCAGCCTTTGCAAATGCCTGGGGTTATTCTTTCCAGGGTGCACAGCTGTGTTGAACTTCATGATGTTTGCTTGCTCAGTCCTCAGATTTATGGCCAAGTCCCTTTGGATTGAAGCGCTGCCTTTTGTCATGTCTGACACTTCTAACCTAGTATCCTAGAGGGTAATCCAGAATATTTAAAGGCAAAATTCTGTTCTGGTTTATTCTCTTGGGGAACACTTCTGTGTCTGTTAACTATAGAGGGAACGTATTTCCTAAGATAAGGTTGGCTCTTGGAGGTCTTCCCTGCAAAGACACAATGTATATCAGCTTTAGTTTTCAGAAGTTAGAGAAGTGGGAAATACAGAAGTCCTACAGTCATAGTTACTTTTTACCCTGCTGTGTAGCACCCAAGTCCAAATGGAACAAGAGCTTTGTCATTTGCTGTGATGTTCTGGTGCTTAGTGTCTATTTCTGCCTTCCAAATACTGTGTTTCATCTGTAATGGTTATGGCTCCCATTAAGCAGGGAACAGTCTTGTGACAGAACCAGCGCTACAGACCGTTAGCTTCATTATGGAACCTTCACTTAATGTTCATACTGTTGGCACATTAATAGTTGTTCAGCATAAAATGTTGGCTTGTCTTCACAACTTTTTTTCCTCTATTAAGGTTCCATTATTTGTAAGCAGAGTAACTTCTGGCCGGTTAACTTACGTCGTGTTTTTCTTGTTAACCTTTCCATTAACATCATATTAACAACAAATACTCCCAATTTTCCTCAGACTTTCATCAGACCTCCCACTTTTTCACACAATAAAATCCAAATGAATATGTTTCTGTGCATATTCTTTCCTTTATTTTCATAGCTTCTCTCATGGAGCATGTGTCTTCTCCTATTGACCATGCAGATATTACTTGGGTGTATTTAGCTTCTGCAGTGGTTTTCAAGTTGGTTTTTCTCTTTTGTTTTTCTTTTCACCCCTAGCCAATTTGTAGTCCTGGGCTAATAATGTGGTTTTATTTTTTGCCTCCCTGATTGTTTTGGGTGGATCTCTTGGTTCATATAAAGGTTTACAGACCTCAAGATGAAAATAGCTGTTTTGTTTTACAGGACAGGAAAATGGAAAAGGAACATTCTTAGACTGCTGCTGACAGTAGAGGAAGCAGTATGTGCAAAGTGGTGATAAGTACATGTGATATATTCTGGCTAGTGATGCCTACAGGATTCCCAGCAAACACACATACTTGACTCCCTTTGTTCACTGAGGGATAAAGGTCTATTAACCAAAACCTATTTCTGAGAAACCACAAAAGTCTTTCACTTTGATATAGCTCTTCAACCCAAACTTACAACATGAAATCTACATTCTATCCTTTCTTCTACAAAGCAAATGCATCCTACTTCATCCCGGACTTGGACTATGTTAAAGGGAAAATATTTTAAAAGGGAAGGGGTGTGCTAAGCAAAAAGGCACGAGATTGATGAGTGACTGGCTCATGCTCTCTCAGCAGTAACGATTTCTCTTTTCAGCCACTAACCATCCTGGATACAGCCATATGAAAAGCCCACTGCTGAGGGGGAGTGAGTGTGACATTCTCTTCAGTGGGACGTGGAGCTAAATTAGTGCGGTCCTCCTCCCCCATTTCTTCCTTCGTGGAATACAGTGCTGTGGCTGTATTAATGAGGCACCAGGCTCATGCAATATGTCTTTCTAGTGCCAAAGTTCAACTGAAGTTTAGTAAGACTGCCTGCAGATATTTAGTTTTCTACATTTACAGGTTATATTCTTCAAGAAAAGATTGCTTCGTTCGGTCTACAGCACATTATCCTTCTTTCCCTTTTTTGTGGTAAGCATTCAAAAAATGACCCGTTTTACATAAGGAGATGTCTAGGCTTGCTATTTCATTGTCTTCCACCCTGTTCCAGCTATGGGTGAGTTAACCCAGCTCAGAGGGCATCTCTGGTGGTGTTAGTGGTAGCTAGCTCTCATGGGTATGGTAATTTACCGTATTCACAGAAAGTGAACTTAGAGATAACAACCCTGAAAGTTTCTTGCATCATTTCCCATTGCAGAATGTGGGGTGTGTATGAAAAATGATCCAGAAAAGTGTGTCACAAAGTGATCTCTGAATTAGTGGTGGTGGTTGGAGGGCTGGGCAGCATTCTGCTCTTAGCTAAAATAAGTACCTGCCACAAACTGCTTCGTAATGGGCTTTAAACCTGTGGGTTTATCAGCTCTAAAATCCTGATTTTGTTTGGCACTGTGGCTAGACAATGAGGAGGACAGTGCAAGAAATGCACGCATGGACAATTATGAAAAGCACGCCTACTGAAAGTGCTTCTTTCTAACTGCAGGTTGGCTGATGGTTGAAAGTGAATAATTGCATCCCTTTTTAAATGACACACTTTAGAGTGGTGTGGATATTCCCTTTTTTTAGTCAGCCACATGTCCTGATCCAGCAATGTGTTTTAGTTCTTTTTAAACTTGGATGAGACTTTGAAATAAATAAAATTAGCATATGCTTCAACTTTGTTCTCAAGCAGAAGTCCTTTCCAAAGTCCAGGCCCTGACTTTTAAAAAGCAATTATTATTTCTGCAATCATGTCGTGCATTCAGCTGATGCCCTTGTGGTAGACACCCAAATCTGGGATTGTGCGTGACGTGGGTCATGCAGAAAAGGACAGCTGAACTCTCAGGTTTGTCACCTCTGACCCTGTGCCTTAGTTGTGATCCTGTCCCCTGCCATCGAAAACAGTGTCCTTAAGATAGAAAGTAGAAATCAGTGCTGGTGAGCTATGCTGGTGATTTAAGTGATAAAGCAGATAGAAGAGCAGAAGCAGAGAAGTGCACTGAGGGGAGCAATTTTTAAGAACTTAATTACAGAGTGCCTGAAGAAGGCTGGGCGCTTTCTGGAGTACAGATCAAGTGTTTTCTCCTCTCATAGGACTAGGCCACTTTGGCTACTTGTGTCAAGTCCCTTCCAGACATGCTAGTGCTTTGATTCCTCCCACTCCCCAGAGGACTGTAATTAAGAAGTTACTGCCTCCCGAGTGTGCAATTATGTTCTCTGGAAGCCAATAACAAGCCCCGAGCCTGAAATGTCCCCTACTATCTGCATTAACATGCTTCTGATAGGTAGGCACCTTGCCATGCTTGGGTACACTGAAGGGGTTGTTTTGTCCTCCAAACAATTTACTGAATGTGAAGAGTATTAGAGAGAGGATCAAAAGGAAGATGTGAAGTAGGTAAAATCAAAACAAGTGTGTAAGTGTGCTTCATAAGCATTCTTTAAGCACAAACTTGTATAAAAGTCTGAGCATTTGTTGAGTTTTCCAGAAATGAGCAATGATAGACTTCTGACAACTGCAAGCTTGGGGTTTGCTGTTTGTTTTTATTTTCTTAACCTCTCTTAAAAAAAAATGTTTCTGTAAAGGCAAAACTAATCTTGTGACAAGAGTGTATGCAAGGCAATAATATAATCTGCTTGAAAACTGTTTCCGAGCAGTAATCCTGATTATCCCACCATTCCAGTGTTATTCTCACATCTGACAAATAATTGCATTTTGCTTGTTTAAGGCACTCCAGCAATAGAAATAAAACAATTCCTAGGCACGATCTTCCAACGCAGTCACAAAATTTGGAGCTAAACCTTCCTTGTTGCCATGCACGCCTTCGTGCTGTGATCTGGGTGGGCATGGAGACCATTTTATTCCCTCCCTCACTGCACAAACCTTTAGGCTTTCAGATGTGTTTCTTCCCCGCTTCCCTTGTTTAGGCTAAAGAACCTAATTTCTTTGATATTTCCTCTTAGGCCACATTTTCTAGCTCTTTGATTTTTTTTCCTTGTGCTTTTCAACCTCTCAAAAAAGTGCTGAAAAATGGGTAGAGTGGTCAGGGTGACACCTTGTTAAAGCTATGCTGAAGGATTTTTGGGTTTTTCTTAATGCTTTGTTATATCCTTGGTCTATGTATTAGAGTTTTTGGTTGTTTGTTTTTTTTTTCTTCAGTAGCATGTCATTGTGACTTGTGTCCAGCTTGTGATTCCTTCAGTCCTTCTCTGCAGATTTCTTCACATCCCTTCTATATTCAGGTGATTATTCCTACCTAAATGTAGTAATTTCAAATTGTCCTGGGTTCAGCTAGGATAGAGTTAATTTTCTTTCTAGCAGCAGGTGTTTGGGAGTCAGGATGTGAGCAGTGCTGATAACACATGGATGTTTTAGTTGTTGCCAAGCAGTCACAGACTTTTCAGTTGTCCATACTGCCCTACTGGAAGGGGACACAGTTGGGACAGGTGACCCAAAATGGCCAAAGAAGGTACTCCATGCCACTTAGGTCATGCTCAGCATAAAGGAGGGCTGGTGGGGGGAGAAGTCCACAGCTCCAGATTTTTGGGGATGATCGGGTTTTGGGGTGGCTCTGAGCTGTATGGCCTGAGCTGTGAGGTTCAGTGAGAATCATAGAATGCCTAAGTTGGAAGAGACTCTTTAGATCATTGAGTCCAGCCATAGCCTAGCCCTGACTAGTCCACCTCTAGACCATGTCCTTAAGCACGTCACCTACATGCTTTATAAATACCTCCAGGGATGGTGACTCCACCACCTCCTCCCTGGGCAGCCTGTTTCAATGCTTGGCATCCCTTTCAGTAAAGAATTCTTCCTGATACCAAACCTAAATCTCCCCTGGTGCAATTTCAAGCCATTCCCTCTTGTCCTATCTCTTGTCACTAAAGAGAAAAGACCAACCCCAATATCTCTGCAACCTCCTTGCAGGCAGTTGTAGAGAGCGATAAGGTCTCTAAGCGATAAGAAGCGATAAGGAGGCCTCAGCCTCCTTTTCTCAAGTGTATCACCAGTTTTGTATATTTTGCTGTAAAGTACTATTATTGTTAATTCTTTCTTTCTGCTGTCCCATTAAATATCCTTATCCCAACCCATGAGTTTTTGGGTTTCTTTTTTTTTGTTTTCTTTTCCCTCCCTTTCCACCTTGCCCCCAGTTCTCCCCACACACCCTTTTAGAGAGAGTCGCTGTGTTGTGCTCTGCTCTTGGCTAGTGCAAAACTAAGGACAAGGGCTGTCTCTTTTTAAATGGGCTATTTCTCCTATTTGCCACAAATGCTCTCAATATAGGACCTTAGTTGTCAGAGTTGGGCTACAACCCATAATGCATTTACTGGAGAAAAGCAACTGTCTACGCTTGGACCATCATTCCAGGTGAGGACTTGAAGTTCAGGAGATATTAGCACAGTAGACCTTTATGGAAGGTTAAAAATATGAAAGTAGGAATATTCTAAGGCAAACGGGGAGCATATACTTCTTTATCTTTAAAAGTTCATTGCCTAATCTCTTCAAGTAGTAACATTTTTTGATTCTACAAGTTGTGGAAAGTGTAAAGTAAGTTGAGTTCAAACAATTAGGCCGGTTGTAGACCAAGGACTAATGGCAATATCTTGAGGGAGAAAAAACCCCACAACTATGCAAAAAAATTAAGGAAACACAGTAACAAAAGTGTTTAGTAGATGATGCTAATAAATGGTGACTTAACTAATGAATATAAGGCATTGAACGCAATGCTAGAAACTATATGATACAACCTTCACTTTTTTGTGAAGTCACTGCTGCTCTCTGCATGTGTCTTTGTACAGGCTGGTGTCATGCTTAAGCTGTGAAGTCACATATAAGAACTAACATGGAAAAGTGTAGAAGTACTGCAGTATGCCATGTGTTTTGGACAGGGAAAAGGGATACATGCACGACTTTCTAGACCACTATTTCTTCACAGTGTATTTGTGTCCTGAGCGTTATTCATTAAAAGTGCTGGGAGCAAGATAACAGCACTCCCTGGACTGTAGAAAACTGCCTTCCAAACTGATATGAACTAAAAACTTTCTTTGGGTATCCCTTCAGTTCTCTTACCCCCAGCGCTAGCTAGCAGTTGTGTTTGTGAGGAATGGAAGAGCTGTCATTGCAGGCAGAGTAAGTGTTTTAGTTCCGAGTGTGTCTGCTCCTGAGTAGTGTGAGGAGCATGACAGCATTTATGCTGGCAGTCTGGCTGTTTCTTAGTTTATTAAAAACATCTGGCCAAGCTGGCATCTGTATTACTATGCACTGAATAGAATGCAGTGTCTTTATTCTGCATCCTGTTGGTTTCCACGGCGTTTTCTGTTTCCTACAGAATATTTCTGTTAGCTCTGATAATAGCTGCATTTAGCTTGAGTGTCCCTGGATGGAGGAAAAGAATCTGGATTTGTGTAACAGAAGGTAAAAAAATCTAATTTGGGCAAATATTTTAAAGTGTTGTTGAATGTATTGAAAAAACATCCCACACCTAAAAAATGACAAATGCTTGTATAGGGCATATCAGCACTCTGCTGTCATAATGCAATATGTTGTATGACATTATCCAATCTCCGGGTTTACCAGTGAAGAACGGAAAGAAAAATATAATTGCTACTTCATACCTTAGAGAGGAATGTATTCATCATGAAATTCCTTCAGGTGACAAAGCCTAAAACTGTGCACTTGTTTTCCCCTGTAAGATGTGATTTTGACTTTTTGTAGCCTCGCAAAACAGAGAATTGTCATGCTGGTTTTGTGCCTCAGGATGAATTGTTGTGGGATGAACTAAGATGGCTGGGTTGCTTCACAGAAGGAGGCGAAGGAAAAATGTATGATTGTGCCACTGTTAAAATCCTTACAGCACGCTGACTGTGAAAAGACTTGAAAAATTTGGGAGAAGGGAGAGGGGCAATGACAGTGAGGGGGAAGACACATGGTCATCCCACTGTCAAGGACCTGTCCTCCTGGGAAAGTGCTCTGAGCAGACCAGTGTGTGGAAAGGAGATAGGTTGGAAGAGGCTGGTTGTTATTTCTCCTTCCCCAAAGCTGGGAAATGACCCCTGTGCCTGCCATCTCCATGTTTTCCTCCTATCAGCGGACACCTGCAACACTCACAGACAAAATCCCATCTTCTGCCAGTGGTCAGCCCAGAGGCATTAGCAACTTGAAGTACTCTCTTCTATTCTGTTAGCTGGTGAAAGAAGCTGGTGGTAATGATCCAAGGGTATGAAGTCCACATGTGAAGGTAACAATACATGAATGGATGCTCCCTGGGCTCTCCTTTGTGTTGTTTCTAAAAGGAAGAAGGTTCTGCAGGATAACCATATTAAGAACAAACAGAGAACAGGTATAAGGTTGCCTGTGCAACCTTAAGATGGTGCTCAGGGTATGAGTCAGAATTTTACAGAGAAAGGGAGTAGTTGTATGTGAGACTTCTTCCTGCTTTGTTACAGAATCAAAGTACATGTAATCAAAGAGAAAAGGAAATAAAGACTTTGGGATTAGACATTTGCCTCTGGTCCTAAAAATGAGCTTGAGCCCTTTTTCTGTCCTAATATCTCTTATGAACACTGGAGTCAGTTAAGTAAAGCTTTTGTCACTCTGTGTAGTCTTCAGTGCTTGGGTTGTGAGAGCCTGGGTCTGATTTGCAGAAGTGACAAGCTGCTTTGGAAAGCTGATACCCGGGAGCAGTATTCTCTGAGTAAAACCAAGGTGCTGTGCATTGCTAAAACCTTTGGCAACTGAGGCCGTGCTCCTCTTAAGCTGGGGTCCTGCAATTAGGAGGTACTGTCGTGCGTCATCTTTCTGTCTTCAAAACAAGAACAGTGCTGGAAGCCCATGGTGGGGTTGGGCCAGAGGCTTTCAGTGGGTTTCAGGAGAGGTCTACAGTGATGAACACCATGGAGAGAGATGGCGAGGGAGTGAGCAATTCTAACGCACGTCAGGGAGAAAAGTAATAATTGGGAAAAAAATAATAGGATTTGTCTGTTCACTGGACTTGGTCTCTTTGACTAGTAAGCATGGCAGGGTCCCAGGGGAAAAAATATCAAAGTGTGGTTCAGTGAACGACTGTAGGAAAAAGCCAGTGTGGAAAGGAGCTGGATGCAAGCGGTATGACAGCTTTAAGCTTGTCATTTTCTAACTTTTGATTGTCTGTACGTGAACAATATGGTGCTTAGTTGATGTAGTGTTTAAAGGGTGGTTTTGGGCATGCAGGGATTGTGGGGTCTTTTCTGTATGCTCTTTGTGTATGTGTATGCATACAAACCAAGAGATTGCTTCCCTTTCCCAAAGAAGCCTAAAAATGTTGCTTGCTTAAGCAGTGTGTTTTTATGATGTGATCATTTCTTTCAGTAAGAGCAGCAAAACCCAATTATGCAAAAAGCTACTGTGCTAAGATTAGGAGGATTGTGGTTCACAAGAAATATTTTCAGTTTCAATGTATTTCCTTTAGAATCTGTGCTTTGGGTGTTTACAGTTGTTTATTTTACATTTCTAGGCAACAGAAACCTGCTTTACTCAATGGCAGGGACTAAATTAGGTTGTCCTTCAGTATGACACTCTTAATCCAAAGTTTTTTTCTGAATATATTTTAATGACTTTGCTTCTAGAAATATCGGTCTAATAATTTGTCTAAGCTCCTTTAATACTATTTCTTACAGTTACATTTATTTAAATTAATTTATAGCTTAAACTGCAACTTCACCGTATGTAAAATGTTTCTTAGAAGCCTACTTCTCTTATAATTTACATATATAAATATGAATATCTCATTTCATGACATTGCTCTTGTCTTATTTAGGATCCTGGAAAAAACCCGAATTTGATTTGGAAAGAGCGTGTATTATTTTTATTTAACGAGCAGGCCGTGGTTTCCAAATTGTAGGGAAGTTTATCTGAGATACACAACTGTCCTATTTTCTTCTGTCTTACCCGCAGACCTGATGGACTGCTGTTTGACTTTGCCACTGGTAGCTATCAGGTGCAGGGGAGAGGACGTTCTCTAAACTTTGCGTTGCATCTCCAGTGTCTTTCCCAAATTCTGATCCCAGTGTGCAGTGTATAAAAGCAGCCTCTGTCACTCTCCTCCTGCTTGTAGGAGGCCTGGAAAAAAGCTTTGGGAGAGTGTGAGCTGTTAGACCTCACAAAGCCTGTCCTGTTGTCGCTCAATCTCTCTTATCCCTTTCCCTTTTTTGTCGTGAGGATATGCTGCCCTTGCATTGTGACTATGTTCCCTTTTTTCTCTCCTGTTTTGCCCCAGGGCTCTGATCCTCTTATTATCAGAACTGTGCATGCAGTAAAATCGGCTCCCTTACAGAACAAGCGGAATACCAAAGCCTGGAGGGTTCTATGCCCAAGTCTGCTGCAAGCCAGTAGTCATGGCACATGGCAGCACCCTGTGTGTTCACCTCCAGGAGCAGCCTCTGTGTCTTCAAATTCTTACACCCTCATGCCCTAGCACAGCCGTGTAGTAGTAAGTGTCATGGTATAAATATATTACTCTGGTAGGCTAGGACGTGGCTTTTCATGTTTGTAGGTTTTACCTGAAAAATTCACAGTGTAAGAATGATATGTAATGACTATGTGCTGGTGCCACAAGGGGTACTAGCAGCAGAAGAAGGTGCATCAGAGAGGGTGTTATAGGCTGAAACCAAAGGTTGCTTTGGCCCTGGGCCATGGCTCCAGCATTTTCCACTACAAAGAACTGACCCTGTTGGGTGCAAAGTCTGGCACCGTTCACAGTGATGTCTGTGGTCAGGTAGGAAGGAGTGCTGTTTGTACAGGAACCCATGGGAGATGGACATGTGGCTCACACTTAGAGAGCCTGTTAAATTCAGCTCTTGTGCTGACTATGAAACTGTAAGTAAAATGAGCTGCTGTGATCAGCTGTGCCTTCCTAGAGCATCATCTCATTCCAGCTATTGTCCTCTAAGCAGTTGTCACTGTGGCTACCTTTATGTCTGTTCTCAGCTCTGCCAAATAAAGGAATGACAAGAAGTAAGGGAGGAAAATGTGTCCCAGGTGTATGCTTATGGAAAAGTGTATAAATGAAGAAAGTGCAGAGGTAGCAATTCACTCGTGAACCTTCCCAGTCTATAATGCTTTCTTCTGAACTTTCAGCATCTCCCTGGTCAAGCAGAAATTCTCCATGCATGTCTTTCCCCATATTAAGTCAGTTATTGCCAAATGATGTATTTGCTCCAGAGGATGCAGGGTCTGAGCAGCATGCATACAAGACTATCTGTACCAGCTAGTTTGGTGGCCAAGTTTCTTTTGCTGGTGTGCCCCATGGAGACAATTTTAATGTAGCTTCAGGTGCCTCTTCTAGAATTGTAATGTTTTTCTTTTTCTAGGTGAAGATTAAATTCTAGGTGTCTACTCATTCTGTGTGGGAAATGACATGTTCCCCTGTAGGAATATCTTAAATTGAAACGGTAATTCCTGCTTTCCTTTAAGTGGCTTCCATGTCAATTTGCATTCAGCCTCTGATGGTGCAACACTTCCTATCTGTGTAGAAGTTTAATATGCTTTTCTTTGGCCTCTTCCATTCTGCTGAATGTTGGCTTGCTATCCCTGCTCTTACAATCTGGTGCATTTGGTTTTGTAAAGGAGTAACCACAGGGCAAATGAGGTCAAAAGTGTCGCTGCTCCAAATGAAAAAAAAAAACAGAATTTCAAATCAAGGGGGAATTAACTTTGCAAGATTTCCTTTGAAAAGCAATGCTGTTTTTCATTAATACAATATACCTCTGTAACTGTTAGGAGTAAGAAAATTATCATTGCAAAGTTCTTAATAAAAGCACTTCTGAAATGTGCATGCATCCGAACTGAGATGTTTAAAGTGTGTTTCAAATTTATCTTCATTATGGCTCTAAACTTGTAAGATGATGAAAAATAGTATTTCTCTTTTGTAGGAGTGGGTGGTGTTATCTATTAACATAAGTTCGAAGTCACACAGTAACATTTAAACTCTATTTATAAGCGAAAGACTAACAAGCAGATGAGTGAATATAGGTCAGAGAGGGGAATTAAAGAGAATGGGAATAATAACGCCTCTGGCTACATGGGCTGGTAAGACGCCACTGCTACCAGGGGAAAGAGGATCAGAAAAATAACCTGGTGTCTAAGTAAACTGTGGGTTCTTGCAGCAGAACAAAAATACCAAACATTATGACTGTGATTTACTGCACCGTGGACTCCCTGAGAAGCTTTGTGTTTCATCCCCAAGGCAGGCATAGGGTACTTATTATTCAAATAGCTAGCACTTATTCTTGATAATACTTCCAAGGCATACCTGACTGAACTGTAAAAAACCCATCTGGTCAAGTGCTGTTTTAATATGCACAGGTGCTGGCTTGCAAACCACTGTAGATTGTTTCCATAAACTACAATTTAACTGTCAAGATTTAATTAAGAAATACATCTGAGCCTTTGGAATAAACAGGACAGCCAGGGGTGTTGGAGAAGTGGGTTGTGCACCGTGGCAGGGGCTTAAGCATTCCTGCACTGACAGGGTCGTCTTCTGAGCAGTGAACAGGGGCAGGATAGCTAAAAAACCCCACACCAAACCCAAAGGCATCCACCTAATGTATAATGCATGTGATAGTTTTACATCATTCCTATCATCGTCAGTTGCACTTTGTAGTTGGTTTTTGATTGTATCAACCCGTGCATTGCTGTCTTGAAAATCCCAGGAAAAGGCCACCGTTTATGGTACTATAAAACCATCACTTTCCCTTAGCTTTCCTGCTGTTACATGAGGATTACTGAAAATACGTAACAGGTTTAATCTAACATAGGACTTTTTTTTTGTGCCTTGTGCAAGCAAGGTGTCTGGCATGCAGCAGGAGATAAAAGAATGTTTGTTTTTAAATTGTAATGATTTAAAATGCATGTACATATACATGTAAATATTATTTTTTTTAAATTTACTAAAACTAACATGAATGTCAATTTTAAATAAAATTTGGAAATAGTGAAGCCTAAAGGACAGCTTGGACATTCATAAACCGAAACAAATTAAGAAATGTTTCCACAGTGAACCTGATGTGTCAAAACTAATCACTCCTTACTGTATTATTTCTGAGTGTAATAAGGAGGGTACATTATCCATTTCAGTGTTAGAAAGCTGATTTTAGCTGTCAAAAGGTTGGAGTCAAAGACCTATAAAAGAATATCTCCCTGAGTGAAATCTGAAGGGACATTTTGACTTGTTTCTGTTCCAGTACTTCTGAATAAATTGTTTTGAAGCAAGTTAAGTAATGAATTCATATGAGTGCTGGTCTTCAGATTTTGTCCTTAGCATTCTATAACCTTGCTTAAAACCCCCCAAAGTTTCTTAAATATAACTAAATAAAGGGTTTTTTTCAGTGATAATATGCCTGTGTGAAGTTAGGCTCAGCAAGAGTTTTCAAAATTCAAGTTCCCTTATGTAAAATCCATATAGTTGTCACAGACTTATTTAAAATTTTAAAGATCTTTTTTATGTATATTTTTCAGGGCTGTAGCAGTATTGGCTGGTCCCAGATGTTTATCACATGGGGAGGAGAATCCTAAATTCGGATAAAGTCTATGAATTTTAATTGCCCCTGCTAAAGTGATTACCTGAAGGCAAGGCATTTAATTTAGAACTGTTTAGAGATGAACTGTGCAAGCAAAATCCTCTCTGCTTTTTTTCTGTCAATATAATGCATATTCAGATTGAGGCCCAAAGTAACAAATCCTTCCTTTAGCTATGCAAGATAAATTACAGAGAAATTCCACTGGAAGTAGTGGAAGTACCTGCAAGCATGTTTTTAATAACAACGGACATGCCCTATTACAGAATTCATGAGACACTGGCTATGAAGTCATTAAAATTTCAGTATTCATTGCCACAGGATGCTGAAGCAGTCAACAATAAAAATAGATTGAAAATGGATGGTGGAAATTCATGGATAAAGGTCCAACACTGTTCTTGAACATGACGACTCTTCCTGAGATGGATGTTGAGCTGTTTTGAGTAGGACTGACCTGATGTGACCATGTTTAGGGGCTGTGACAGAGGTCTGACCCAGTACTAGCATGCTTTTCTTGTACCTCGGGGCAAAGAACCCGTGTAGTGACACAGAAGATCTTATTTCTGTTGGTTCATGGTTGTGAAATGTAAAGGACTTGACAGGGACAATATTCTGGTTAGTGTCGTGGGATGCCTGTAGTCAAGCTAGAAAGCTTCTGCCAGATGGTTACTTGACTGAAAGAGTGCTCCTAGCCCTGAAGAACCAGGCTGAAAAGTTTTCTTCTCTCTCATGGACTTATTTTGCAACAAACAAGTGGTGTGCTTTGTGATGGTGAAAGACTGAATCCAGCAGTGCTGTCTTAATTGTGGAAATGAGGAACACAGACATAGGTGAGAACGGAAGTGTCACCTGCAACTTGTAATTGCACAACTGTGACAAGTAGCAGCTTCTCATTTAGCAATGGTTTCTGTGCTGTGGTTAGCCAGAGGTCTCGCTCATTTCCACTCATCAGCATTGCCTTTTGTTTTGCTTGCTTCTGCTTTAAGCTTTGCCTATCTTCAAATGAGAGTCAGTGAGAGCTCTGTTGTACCAGAGCTCGTACCACATGGAGGTCTAAAAGCCCTCATGTAGTGTGAGTCGGTCTCTGTGTGTGTCTCACGAGTGATTAACTGAACGCAGGATACAGGATTCACCAAGTTAGCCTGGCACTTCAAAGTACAAAAAGCCTCTGGTTATGTTGATTTCCTTCGGTTTTCTTCTATATTCTATAGATCCTAAGATAAGCTTGGGAAAGTGGATACTTCCCTGTTTTCCAGAAAATGATGCCTTTCCCTTCTGTAGGTCAAACTGCTGGGCACTGCCACTAGCTCCTCCTGAAACATCTGAGATACCAAGAAACGTTCTCCCAACATTTTGCAGATCTGAAGGTTGGATTGTTTGAAACAGGCACAGCTGTGCTCTGCGGCTCTGCTAGGCTTGTGCCTTCGTGTTTACAACAGAAGTGACCGCAACCCAGCCAGATCTGGCAACAGCAGCAGCAGCAGCAGCAAGTCACCAAGCCTCCAAACTCAAACTCCCCTTTGGCCTTGGCTGCCTTTTCTGGAAGCTGCAAACAAAATGCAGAGTGCGGGGTTCCTTTGAATCTGTGTGAAGTTTTTTCTCTTCTTTTTTTTTGTGGGGGTGTTTGGTTGGTTGGTTTTGTTGGTTTGGGGTTTATTTTCCCCTCCCTCTGCTGCTTTCCATTAGGCAAAACACTTGATGAAGGTGTAAAGCTGCCATTCTTGCCAGAAAAACGTTAGTTTTATCTCCTTGTGATAGCCTTTCAGAATCCATGCAGGATAGTGCTTACGCAAGGATTACTGTTTGTTTTTCTCCACGGACAGCTGGCTAGGAACTTGCAAGAACTTTCCTAAGCATCCCACCTATCTCTGCTCAGTCTGTCGTCATCGTTGGAAAAAACATTTAAAGCTATTATGCTGGAAGGATAGGGGAAAGCTGGGAAGGTTGGACACAATGGGAGCCCCGGTCCCTGTTGCGTTGGTGGCCTGGGGTCTGAAGTGAGGCAAAAAAAGAGAAACCACACAAACAGGGGCAGGGATTTGGCATGCACAGTTTTAACCATGCCTATCGTACCTGCAACTGCTGAAGATTGCTGGTGCTGTGGTGTGATGCAGGCGCAGGCTGAAAGTGTAGCTGGCGGTCAGCCAGGAGGACTGCGCTGGCCCACCAGCTTTTCAGACCGACACAAGGTTGTTCTTACGCTGCTGCCCAAGGGCTTGAAGCCACATTTAATCAGTGTCAAGTAAGTTACGTACAACCCAAGGACAGCTGAGTGCAGGAACATGTATATATATACATTATATATAGGATAAAACAGTTGCTTGCAGAAGAATTTCTAGGGGTGCAAGTTTACAACCGAAAGGTGCGTTTGCTGGAAGGCAGATGTAAACTGTTAAATCCCTGTGCATGCAGACCTGGGTTGCCTGGCGTACCTTTGGTTTCTGAAGGACTTTGTTTAAGCTCTTGCAATTTGTCTAGCTGAGCAGGACCACAATTATTTCCCAGCCTGGTTTTACCCTGACCTTCATTTTGCCTGTTTATACCGAAAGCTCTTTAGCGAAAGGACCTTTTACTACTGCATGCTTGTTCAGTACAAGATGGGTTTCTGAGCACAACTGCAATCACGCAATAGTCAACAAATAACCACTCCAGGATAATCCTATACAATGCTTTTGTACCTTGGGTACAGTCGGGGGTTATGCAGTGCAGCAATTAACTAAGCTACTGGCTGTAGTCCCTGAGTTAGAGGCGGTGTGCTGAGGGGCCGATCCTGTGCACAACCTGCAGCCTTCCAGTTGTGAAACTCTTTTATTCTTTTGAAACAGAAATCGCATGTGTCAAAAGTTCTTCACTGAAATGGTTATTGGGCATTAGAACAGGCTGCCCAGGGAGGTGGTTGTGTTACCACCCCTGGATGTATTTAAGACAGGTAGATGAGGTGCTTAGGGATATGGTTTAGTAGAGGACGGGTATGGTTGGACTTGATGATCTCAAAGGTCTCTTCCAACACAGTGATGCTGTGAAGGTTGGGGCTTACATTTGTGTGTCTTAAAAGCAGCAAGGGAGAAAGATAAGAAACAGCAACATCCCTGCACTTGTGAGCAAGAGCAGCAAAACTATCGGGTCTTGCCCTTTCTTCTTATGGATGAGTTTGAAATCCATCTTCCTGAGCGGCATCTCTGTAGCTGGCCATCAGCGTTGTTGCCAAATGGTTGTGTTTTGTTATTTTAAATGCCTGCCTGAACCCACCCCAGTTTTTTCATCTGCTTCCTTATTTTAAGTATCAAATCAGTGCAGTAACTGCTGCTTAACTAGAAACCAGACTTCTAAACTCTAGAAATCATCTTATGGAGACAATGACCAAGGTGACTGAAGTCAGGAAGTTCAAATGTGGGTTTAATGTTTCTTCCTTGTCGTCAAACATGGCATTTTTGTATTTTGGTAAGTTGCATTAACAAAATGTAAACCGCTTAATGATACCATAAGTCTTACTGTTAATTATATTATAAAGCAGACATTTTGTGATTTTCACCCCCCCTTCTACCCTGCTGCTAGTGTTTCAGATACAGTTAGAGGGATAGTATGTGTTTTTGACCAGCTTAGCAGTATACATATTTGCAATTTTAAAACAAATCCTGTTCCAATGTGAAGGAAAATACTGTACTCTTAACAGACCTTAAAGAACAGGACATTTGTTTGCCTGGTCAATTAAGTACTAATTCCCTTGGTGATCTTAACTAGTACAGAATGACATCTATGTTGCCAGCTTGGTGCAGGAATAGGGACAGATCTGATTAAGACTGTCTGAATATTTCCATTCCAAAACGCTGTTGTTTTCTTTACTGTTCTCTAGTCTCTATGCTCACCTTAACCAACTGGTTGATATTTTCACTTTGACTTGTGTTATATTTCTTAAGAGCAAGTAAAGAAGGAAGAAGCAATTCCAGGAAATATATGTTAGAAAATTTCCCATGTGCCATTTTTCCAGAGGCAGATGTAGAAAAGTTGTCATTTTACCAAAGTAAAATGTCTGTGAATATTTTTCTTGACTGAGAAATTCTAGCAGACTTTTGTGACCTTGACATGGGATAGCTTTGCTGGTGAAACATGTGCCCGTGACATCTTTGTGAAAGCTCAATTACATTTGAGTTACTGAAAGAAAATAATCACAATGTGCATAGGCTTAGTACAGACATTATAGATTTTTTGACAACAAAATTCTGCAAAAAATACCAGTGCTAAATTTCTGTTTATTCATAGGAAAAATACAATTTTTATCCTCGTTTCAGGCCACTGATGGTCTCTTAGGTGCTCTAGCGTCCCTAGCATGTCAGCAGTGTGACTCTGAAGCATCCTCCTTTGTCAAAGAACTCTTTATTAGCAGATTAATCTTTGCAAGCTGCTCTGGGTTACAGCCATATCAAGAAATCCTGTATTTAGAATAAGTAACATTTTCAGTTGGCAGCCTTGGTTTTTCCCTGTATAGAGAAACTGATCTTTCTTTCCAAGGACCTGAAACATCCCAGGGGAAAAATATCTAAGTTAAGAACCAACTCAGTCTTTCAGGAAAACACTTACATACAAGCCTTGATTTTTATGGTGTATAACCCTTAGCTGTCATGAAAGAGAGAGACCTTTTTAATAAGTCTGCAGCAAGTACTCTTAAAGTATATAACAGCTATCACCCAGAAGATCCCATGGAAATTGCTACTTCCCAAAGTAAAACTTACCAATTTTTCTTGAAAAGATCATGCTACCTGTTCCCCTGCACTGGGGAGATTGCAAAAGATTCTTGTTTATGTTGATTTACTCTGTGAATTTAAACTTTTTTTTTTTCTACTTCACTATGTTTCTGGTAAACTGCTGTTCTTCCTGGAGTTACCCACTCCTACTACGTGAGAAAGTTTCGTGTTTTATCTAAAGGAAAACGAAACTCCAGTTTTGTAAGTTTTCTAACTGTTGGTGGGATCCATCTGCCCCTGCTTTTAGGTGTCTGCCTAAGGTAAGAGCAGCATGATGCTTTTATCTGTGTTAGACAGGTACCCTTTGGCACTCTTTATGGGCAAAGGGGTGAAGTAGATGCTGAGGTGGGATTGCGCTGACCTGTTTAGACCAGATGACTCATACCTTAGGAGTGGCTGTTTCTCTCCATTACTGCAAAAGGAAGATGGGTTCAGGTACAGATGTCTATCTGGTCAGATTAATCCTCCCCTGAATTTGTAGATACTAAGTGTTTAAGCCTTCACTAAGAACAATAAAGAAAACTTTCTGCTGGGAAATTTGTGTCATCCATTAGTCAGCAGGAATAAATTGTAAGACAGTCTTGTCCTGATTTTTCGTATCCTAAGATTTTGATACATTACATTGGTAAGGGAAAAAGATGTCTCTTCTCTGAAGCAGGTTGCAGTGCAACAGGAAAAAAAATATTACTATATCTTAGGCACTGAATAAAATCCCAAATTTGAGTGTTTATCTGCTGAGCCTTTCAAAAGTGAATCTGCTGAGCTTTGCTGTACCAACCCTATTGACAATAATGGAGCTTAGTTTAATTCAACTTAAGGGGCTTAGGTGATGACAATCCATGTTCAAAACAGGACACACACTCATCAAACATACTGTAGTTACCATCATTTTTAGAAACACTTTTAAAAAGTCTGATCAATTCTCTCCCCAGTTATTATAAATGTATGTATTTTACTGAAGTAGCAGTAACTTGCCTTCCCTTAGCTCAAGTGGAAATGATCCTATTCATTTGTAGCTAAAATTGTCCTCCCAAGAGTATGCTGACTTCAGTCGAATTACAACTTGCATGATTTCGGCTGTTAGACTCTACTGCAGCTATAACCTAAAGAGGTAACATATTTCTTGCAATACACGATAAAAGAAGTGCTTGGCAAAGGTCAGCTTTTCAGATGCCTTATAGAAATGTCATTAAGTACAGTCTTCTGATAGGTCCTCTTCTTCTGCCTCAGTGTCTGTACAAATTGTCTAGAATTTCTGATTGAAGTGCAGCATCTCTGTGACTTTGTTAACTTCAAGTTAGAAGGTTCTGTTATAATTAAAATAACCTCAAAGTCAAATTTAGCAGGTAGGAATTTTGATAAAACTCTTTGAATGGACTCTATTGTATGAAAGTAAGACAGTTTTTACTTTATAAGTCCTTCTGAATGTAGCTAAGGATGATAAGATTTTAGTGAATGTCAGGGAAAGTCCTAAATATTGGAACAAATATTTGAACAAAAAGCCCTTCTAAAGCTATTATTTTATAATAATGGGGGTAACGAAACAAGCAAGCAAGCAAGCAAAGCCTACTTGCATTTGTTTTCCATTTTAAATCCTAACGTACCATGATGACTCCTGGTTAAGTTGCCAAAAGACTAGGTCAGTACACATTAAAAGAGTGAAGGTACAGAGGTCAGAGAAGAAACCAAACGTTCAGGAAGTTGGAATGAACTCTAGTTCAGTTCTGGGGGGAAAAATATGTACCAACCAGCATTGTCGCTGCCTACAGACTCCAGAAAATGTTTTAGTTGAGCTAGGGAAATGCTAATATGTACTTGGTGACTTTCTGTATGAACATCTTTATGGGTAGCTTTCACTTGACAGACCGCTGTAAAAACAAAAAGATGGCCAGGAGGCAAGTAATAGGCATCAAATACAAAAAAGCCCGAGCTGTGTATTAGATCTGAATCGGCTCCACAGTGAGATGATAAGCTTATGTCCCTGTCTTGCTGGAGGTGCTTGTACAGGGAAGCTTAGTACTTGATGACCTGGAGGTTTCAGAGCATACTTGCTCTCTCTACGTGGGCAGCAATATGTGAGCTTGATAGGCTGGCACTTAAAAGCTGTGTTATATTCCCCTCTGGGAAGGACTAAGGTACCAGAGAATCTTCTTAGACGTGTTAGAAGAACCTGTGAGCCCAAATGATTTTCTGACTTCATACGCCTTCAGGATGCATTATCCCTCATCACAGCCTTACGGAGGTCACTGCAACCTTTGTGGCATCGCAGAGGTTGCTGGATTGAGGTGGCTGCCGGGAGACTGAGCAGTAAAGAACATGCCAGCTCTGAAGAGCTGAGGGTTGAGTTACACGGAGCACTGCAGGGGTTAAACTCCGCAGTGTATCCTCAGCTGACGTGCAGATGTGCTCCTACCATGTGGGCTTGTTGGTCAGCAGGAGCCAGCAGGGCACAGTAACCACTGTCTGGTAAACGTCAGAATTTGCAGGAAAGTGCAGTCAGCTGTGTTTATTGAGCTAAGAGAAAAAAAGGCTTCAAGACCCAAGCCTAAAAGTAAACTCAAATATAATTTGGGCAGCTTAGTGTCTGACTAACCAGGGGTTGGACCTGATGATCCCTTGAGGTCCCTTCTAACCCCTACGATTCTCTGATTCTGTGACATATGTCCAAGTGAAGGCATTATTTAGCATGCGTTCTAATGGACTGCCCTTCGTCTCCATGACATTGAGCGCCCTGGAAGATCACACAGGGGAAAAAACAAGAGAAGATTGGAGGATATTCAAAGATAAATATTTACATGGGTTACAAATGAGGAAGTGATGTAATATAAGTCTATCCGGTGTTGAGAGTCACTAGAGCTTAATACATTTAGGAAAAAGATACAAGAATAATTTGTCCTTTTGGAGTACTGCTGCTGTAATGTATTCCAAGGACAGAGACTTCACAAGCTTGCTGCTGTCCACTGAACTAGCTTCAGTCATGACCTTATTGAGCTATAAGACATATATGAATAGTCTACAAATATGCTGGTAATTTAAATGATAAATGCTGATAAGCACTTTTCTCCTCTGTGCCTAAGTTTCACTCAAAGTCTTCCATTAAAATATATAATTGAGTATCCAGACAGTTGCATTTTGGTTTGCATCTATTGCCAAAACAATATATCTCTCAGATAAGCCTTTCATGCATTACTTTTAATAATAATGTTTTAAATTAAAAGACTGCTTCCATCAGAATAATGAAGCAAGATAGCCAAGAAAATAGCTATGTGTCTGAGCACAGAAATTCATTAAAGTAAGAGAAATCCGTGAAACAGTGATGATAATGAGAAAAGTATTGAGCTTCAAAGTTGACAATACTGAAAGCAGAGACTACATTTAGGGCTTACTGCATGGGAGGGGCTGTTTTCACTTTTCAGAGATATTTCTTTCTTTTTTTTAAATTCTGACAAATCATGAAAATTTTGGGCAACTGTTTTCCATTGCCATAGGTGTACAGGATTTTACTAGCACAAAACCTGTGCCTGATGGTGCTATAAGGAATAAGCCTTTATTTTACATATTTAAGTAGTAGTGTTAATGATCTCCCCTCTTCCAATGTATAGAATTTATTCAATAATGACAAACACCACGGCTTGAAGACAGCAATTCCCTGTAATAAAATACTCTGCTTTCTACTTTCCCTCTTGGTCTCTATTTAAGTTGAAGAGAGCGTATGCATTACCTGTATTTATCTTAGAAATAAGTTGTCCTTATCAAGCCTCTTTTAAAAAGAAATATTTGAAAAGATGATGTTTCCCTCATTAAAACATTTTAAACCTTCCGCGGGGTAATAGGCACTCACGTAGCAAGTGCTTATGAGATGCGTGCTGGCCTTTCGCTTTGCCTTCCCTTTCCCTCCCTTGCTTATGCAATCTCTTCAGCAAGTCAAGGCAGTATATAGCCAAGAGTGGCAGTAACGTGGCTGCAGTGCCTGCCTGATGCTTCTCTGCATCCCTGGCTGTCTGCAGAACCGTACAGCTGCTTTTGATGGGCTGTGGGAAGTCAGGAATACAGAGAAGGTTTACTGGAGAAGCTGGCGCTCTGCGTATATCCAACCTGAGACAGGTCTTATAAATCTGATGTCTGGCTTCATCAACTCCTGTGACTATGTAAAGACAAAAGGTTCTTCCTGGGACAGAGCAGCCCTTCTCTGCTGGAGCACAGATGGTATGAAAGCGCTTTATATGACACAAGCGGTTACAAAACATTCGGTGTGCTAACGTGTGCTGTCAAGACCTGTTTTCTTTAAGCTGCCAGTCTGTCATTGTCTTTTGGAGACAAGCATGCAGCCAGCAAACCCATTTCCATTAAAAAATAGAGCCCCGTTTATATTTCCCTTCCATTTTCTCCTACCAGGTAATTTCTCTCTCTAATTTCACCTCAGGTATTATAGTGGAATTAATGAATAGCCAACATTTCTCTTGTACTAGATACAAAGAATAAATGGTAGGAAAGTAGGTAGCTTTGAAAAATAGTAGGAGAAAAGGGAAGAGAAACATTCCCACTGATTGCTCCCTGCACTGAAATCTGCCAAACTTCCCAGGTATTGTATAAAACTCCCCCTTTCCTGTCTTACGGGCAGAGATGCGCTGAGAGGCGTTAACCCCCTTCCTGCAGTTGGTTCAGACACTGCTAGCTTTCACGGGCCAACATAGTATGGACCAGAGCACGCACTTCATTCAGTCTGGCGCACAACTCACAGGCTAAAGCTCTGTTAGAAACAAAGAGCGTCATCTACCTTGCTGTTTTTGAAGCCTTGATGCGTATTCTGCCATGCTATGTGAGTCTCATTGCAGATATACAATGAGTTTCTCCCGATATACGATGCATTCTTTAATCCCCTCTTTACAAGCTAAAGTAGGAGGCTGTGGGGTGAGGTCACAGATAGAAGAGCTCCCTTTCAGCACATACCTCTCTCACCTGGTTCGTTCATCCTCTGATTTGGCTGTTGGAGGAATTCCTGGCCAAGGTAAATCCAACTTGGAAGTAAACTCATACAAGTTTGGGAACTTGGTCTTTCTGTATGTGTTCTTTGTGGCTGAAGGAAAGGCTTGTAAAGACTGAAAATGGCCAGTATTCTGAGCAATTTTTTACTAAAATTTGTATGCTTCATAAAGATAGGATGAGGGGTAATCATTGTAGGAGCAGTAGCGGCTATAAACTGGAAGAGGGCAGATTTAGATTAGATATTAGGAAGAAGTTTTTCTCTTAGTGGTGAGGCCCTGGCACAGGCTGCCCGCAGAAGCTGGGGAAGCCCCATCCCTGGCAGTGTTAAAGGCCAGGTTGGATGGGGCTTTGGGCACCCTGGTGTAGAGGAGGGTGTCCCTGCCCACGGCAGGGGGCTAGAACTAGATGATTTTTGAGATCCCTTCCAACCCAAACCATTCTGGGATTCTATGATTCTATAAGATTACCATGAAACAATAAGACAACTTTATTTTCATCAATTTTGCAGTTACCCAGTGACACTTTTTAATTGCTCTATTATTACAAGCAGAGCAACCTTGTCCTCGCCTCTCTTGGTGTAAGCAAAAATTTTAAAGTACACCTTGCCAGGTCTTTCAGACAGGCTGTGGACACAATGTCAAGGTGGTAGAACTCTGAACTGGGTGGATATAGGTAAGGTAAGGAGCACTGAACATATGAAAACATCAGTCTTGAGGGTCTGTTTCTTTCTCTAGCAAAAAAGTAATGGGATTAAATACCCCAGAAAGAATGTCTTTGGATGTTGAATGGTGCCACATTTCTCTACTCCCATGAGCAATTTTCAGGTTGGCTCATGAACAATCATACTTAATCTGCATTTGCTTAGGCAATTGACTGCTGAATATTTTAATTTGCTTCTTGTTACTTTATTATCCAGATGTCTCAATATTAAATGACAATTCTGTCTCCTGATACTATTGCAGGAAGTTCTACCCTTCTGTTTTTAAATATTTTTGTATTCAAGCCAGTTTTAAGTGCCTTATGAAATGTTGTCATTAAGCTGTTGTATTTGAATCACTATGGGAAACAAGGATGTGAGGATTTTAGCTTTGTTGTAAAAATCTACAATTATGTGCTGTGGGAAAAGTCACTTCTTTGCAAAACTGCACATGGCAAAACCAGAAATAAAACCAAGCATGCAGTAGCATGAAATGACTACAGGGCGACAAAAAAAGCAAGAAAAATCTCACAAAATATCTGTGATGAGCTAACATCAAAAGATTTCAGGTTTAGCTAGGCACAGAGAAATTTGGTTAAGCAAAGTGCTGCTGTGCTTTTTATCTTCAAAATATCTTACAAAGGTTAAGTCTTTAAAATATATCTGTGCAATGAAGCATTATATTGCCACCGTTGGTTTTTTTCCCCTTAGTTGAAGTGGATGTTGAGCTTTTAAATTTCCAAGGCTGAGGAGAAGATTGGTCAGATCTAGGACTGCAGACTAAGCTTCTCCTGCAGTGGCTGACCTTCATAGACTGTGCTGGACATTCTTCATTTATTCAGTCACTCCTCCCTCAGCCACTGCACTCCTTTTATCAAACCAATTGTCCTTTTTGACATCTCTTCCCTGGTAGGTCTGCAGCTTTCCATTGCGCTCTGTGTACTCAGATTGATCGGTTAAGACTGCAGTAACCCTCTAGGCCAACTCTCATCCAGATACATCTGTCGCCTCTACTACTCTAGGCTGTTCATAGTGCAGACTTTCCTCTTCTCCTGCAGTACTTTACAGAAAGGTCAGTCTTGCAGAGCTCAGCAAAACTCTCTGTTAAATGTGCCTTGCAGAACCCCTTTGGAACACCCAACTAAATGAGTGTGATCATCTTGAAATTAGGTATAACACAAAACCACACATAAAGTCTCTTTATATGAGGGTGAAAAGAAACTCACCATCTCCTGTGTTTTGAATAGCCTTGGAAAAGCTGCGTCTGTACCAGGATGCCTGGGGATTGGACTAGAAGTAGGTATTAAATCTCCTTTAGCAACACAGGATACTGCCAAAAACCTGCAAGAAAGCCAAAAACCATCAATATAGACTCTGCATGTGACAATGAAAGTGTCCTGGCTTCAGCAAGGGTAGAGTTAATTTTCTTCTTAGCAGCTGGTTAGTGCTGTGGTTTGGATTTGGGATGAGAATAATGTTGATAACACACTGATGGCTTTTGTTGTTACCAAGTAGTCAAGGACTTTTCAGCTTCTCACACTGCCCTGCCAATGAGAAGGTGGGGGCACCTGACAAACTGGGAGGAGACATGGACAGGACGGCTGACCCAAGCTGATCAAAGGGATATTCAATACCATATCATGCCATGCTCGGTATAGAACTGGGAGTGGGTGGCTGGGGTAGCTCAGGAACCAGCTAAACATCAGCTTTGGTTGCTGATAAATTGTGCTCTTCATCGCGTTTCATATATTTTATTATTGTTATTACTATCATGATCTTCCTTTTCTGTCCTATTAAACTGTCTTTATCTCAAACCACAAGTCTTACATTGTTTTCCTTTCAATTCTCTCTCCCATCCCACTGGGGAGGGAGTGAGTGAATGGCTGTGTGGTTGTTTTAGCTGCCGGTCAGGTTAAACCATGACAGAAAGCTCTCTATTTTAGGCAGAAGAAAATGATCTTTCAGAAGGTCTAAACCATAATTTTCAGGATCTCTTCAGCTAACCAGGGGTGATTCTTTAAAAGCTTAGAGGCCATTGTCAGGAACACCCCGCAGAGTTCGTATAAGAGCATAGCTGGTAACGTCTGAAATTCTTTATAATGGGCTAATGACCAGCAAAAACCTTGCAGGCTTTGACACTCCAGAAACAGACTCCTTGTGAGTAGCTCAAGAAATTGAAGAGAAAAAAAAAAAGACCTGGAGTTTTCTGAAGATAAATGGTCAGTAAAAGGGAAAGGAGGAAGCCTGTGCTGCTTAGCAAAGCCAGTAGCTTTAGTGTTTCTCATGCTATTAGCACCCGCGTACATCTCTGAGGTGCTAACAGTCAACTTCTATTGACTGCAGTGGGAGCCCAGGGCACTTGGCATTTTTCAGCATTACCTCATGTTATTAAATAAAGGACATAAATGTGCCAGAGTATGTGCTCTTTAAACTTCAAGGCATTGTTTCTTGCTTTATTAAAATATTAAAGATTTTTCTCCCCTGTTAGCACTGTCTCACAGTAGGCAGCTATCTGAAAAAGCAATGTACCTCAACAGTGTGCGCTGTGAAAAGCAGAGACACAGCATTCTACCAAGAACAGGCTGATTTAATTTTAAATGCATATGCCTTAAATGGCTAATGTGCTTAGAATGTAGAAAATCAGATGTTACAGGCAGCTCTCGTCTCAAAGCAGAAGAGCAGTTGATAAGAAAAATGAACAAAAACAAGTCAAAGTGACAAAAGAAATTAGGAAAGATTATCAATTTGCTGGGAAAAGTAATAACTAATAATTTTTCACACATTGTCAAAAATCCAAGATATCATTCTGCTAACATTTGACTATGACTTCATACCAGATGAGTTCTTACAGCTCAAAGCTGCCTGGAGCAGGTTTTGAGGATGGTCACAGACCTATTTCTTCTGTCATCTACTTGACATTTTGGCCTGTGGCCTAGGCTAGGGCTCTCAGTGATGCGGTTCCTTGAGGTTGTCAGTGCAGTTCTGGGAAGTCCAGGTTTCCCTATTGCTAAAGGGAGGCACCCAACAAATCACGAGTTATCAGTCCTGTATGTGTTGAACAAATCTGGAAAAGTAAAAGCTGTTGGTAATTTGTACCCAGGCTACTGGTAGACGTAAGACTTATGTCTTCCAAAAATGCATCTCCCGTTTAGTACAGAACATTAACCTTCAAAATGTAACTTATTGGCAGTGATGGTAGAGTTTGAATAATAAATGAGTTCCCACGCTCTCTCTTTCTCTGCTGTCCTGTGCAATGCAGATGTCTATCTCTAGGCAAGGCGAGGAAGGACAGAAGGTAGAGTGGCCAGCATGACCTACTACAGGAATATGCAGCACTCAAGATATGAGTGATGATATACTTAGCTGTATCTCAGTAAGCACCCAGTGGATGTTCAGCAATAACTGATGCAGAGGCAGAGTAGCCATGTCTGGTTTTGCTTGGAAGTTGCTAGCATAAGCATCGTCCACATCCTCATCCCTCAACATGCTCCATTGGATGTGGCAAAACTGTGTTCTGTATGAGAATGTAAGAGTGCACAGGAACTAAAATAATCTTAGGGTGGTCTTAAAATACTCAAAAGGATTTTTGTTTTACTGGGTGGAGGAAGGGAAAGCTGGCTTTATTTCCCATTTGGGATCTTGTATGCTTCATTTTGTTCCAAGGTAAGAAATGATAGGTATCAGAATGTCTATGTAGCACCTACACATCTAAGAGATTTTGTTTGGCTTTTCTAGAAAAATAAGAAGGTTCTGTTTCTTGTCAAACTCTAGGTCCTTTTAGCACATGACTTTCCCCTACACTCTATCCTTTTTGCCTTCCTCCTCTTGTTCCAGCTTCTGCATCTTCAGATTTTCATCTTCCTTATCTAATTTGTGTTTGCAAGAAGCTGGCTCCGCCCTTCCTAATTTCAATCCCTTTTTCTCTCCTGGTCCTCTAACGGAAAAAGGAATATTTCTGGAATATGTGTGCTTATGTAGTCAAGAATTTCCCTGTTGTCATGCCATCCAGTGACCTCATTCTTGTCTGAATGGGGAGAGAGTGTCCTCTGAAGGGGACCGGGAAGCCACTATTTGCACCCTTTTATCTAGTTTGGGGTGCTGCCAGGTGTTCCTGCAAGGCAAATCTGCATGCTGTCTACAAGCTCATGTGACGATCTTGCCTGGATGGAAAGGGAGGATGGATGCCAGAATCCTTATTGATGATATAGCAGCATGGATTTAGCTGGTTTACTTCCCATAATTTCCAGCTCAATTAAAATCTAAGAACCCTAGACTTAGAGGTTCAACACAGGAACCCAACGGACATCTCCAAGGAGAATCTTACATAGCCAGAAGGTAGAGTTCATATGGAATTACGCTTTCTTTTATCTTTCTGAAAACATCTGAGAAAAATATGTAATGCTCAATCAGTAACTGAGGCACTTTTTAGAATAGTGATTTCTGTAAACTGGAAACAGAGAGGAAGACATTACTGAACTGCAGAAATAAGGGTTTGTGGAACCACTGATAAGGAATTTACAACCAGGGTAGTCTACAGGCAAAGGGGAAAATCATTGAATTGCCTGAAATTCTGTGAACTCACTGTTTAATAAACAGAAGCCAAGATTTTAACAGATGAGCAGAATGATCTTGTACATGTCAGGACTTAATGTTTCTAAACGTAAACAAATCTCTTTTTACTCAATATTAAATAATTTTACATCTGCTCAAAATCCCAATAGTCTCAGTGTATGTGTGGCAGCAGCTACCCTTAGGAAGGTAGTCCAGCAGAAGTAATCCTGGAGCTGCCTCCATCTCTGAAGCATATTCTTAAGCCTCGGAGTTCTCCGGCTTCAAGTCTGAATATTTATTGTGTCAGGCTGGAGTCTGCCAGTAAGCAAAAAGCAGAACTGTGAATTCTGTCCCTCCTTTCCTAGCAAAGAGATTGATATTATGAGGTTTTTGGTCTGGTGAAAAACAATGGAGGAAATCTTGCAAAATGTGTGGAATATAAAGGCAAGCGTTTTTGTGGTTAAAAATAGCATCTGTGATAATACCATCACAAGACTAAAAGTGACTTTCTTACTGTGTAGAGAATGCTAAATAAGACTTTTTAGATGGTGTCTTATGCAAAGATAACTATAAGAAAAAGCTCCACAGATTTACATGAATCTGACAGCTGATTTAAAAGCTCAACGGGAAGCACCATTTGCTATAATACAGAAGACCTAGGTTCAGAATCACACACAAATTTTTGTCTTCTCAAAAGCCAGCAGGAACTGGAGGTGGCATAAAGAAAATGACAGCCTTACTGCAAAGGCAAACAGAAATCAATCTGTGCTCTTGAGCTGAGTTTGTGCTTCCTGTAGAAAAGGGGCGAGGACTATGAGACAATGCTTCTCAGGATGGCTTGATATCTGTAGTTGGAGGAGACTTCGGTTTTTCTTTAAATTTACAGTGGCTGCATTGGATGTGCCAAAAAGTTATGGGTCACTACAGTCCTATAAATCCTGAACACCTATGCAGTATAGCTTTTTAAAAAAAATACCGTAGAAAATACCTTCTTTCTAGAAGAAAGAAAAGTCCACAATAATGACAGCACACTGACAGTGCAATAAAGAGGAATTTGTTATTCTGACTGCAGGGGTTGACAATGACCAGAGGGTAAATGCATAACATAGGAAAGAAGAGCCTATGCTCAAATGTCAAAAACTCCCTGCTGCAAATGAAAGAAAGAGAAATATGCTCAAAACGTGTTTACTCTGTATAGGCAAAATAGCAGTAATAAAAACCCCAATAATTTATCTGACCTTAATATGTATTTCCAAGCTTGAAGCTGAGGATGCAGCATTGCATATTATGATCCTTTGAAATGTTCATTGTCATGAAATGAAATCTTTGCCATCTAATGGTGAAGAAGGTGGCAGCAAAAATTTAAATGAACAGTAAGTGAAAGGGTTAAATATGTAGGATGGTCTTCTTCGTGAGTAATTTTTGTTGACAATTTTAAGCTACTGTTCAATTCTAGAAACAAATCTGATTATTGTAATTATTTCTTTTATTACCTAAAGAGGATAATATCTACTCACAAGTATGACTACTTCTGTATGAAATTAATTTTGCAGCCATAAATTGCACCCTCAAACAAGAACTCAATCATACAAAGAAGCAGCACAAATTGAAAGCTCTGTTGTTTTTCTGAAGTTATTTAGTTCGAAACAAAGCCTTCCTAGGTAGTCTGTCTGCTTTTTATTTTTAGTTCTCCCTTCTTTGTTATTGAATGTTTTTGTAAGAAAGGCAGATTTTTGTTTTTTCTTCCTCTGATGTTTCCCATGTGAAGTTACAACCCTCTGATAGCTTGTATGAAGAGGATTAGAACATGTCATCGCTAATTGCAGATGAGGATTTAAAGCCGGGATGGGCAGGAACAGCAGAATAATGATGTTGCTCGACCTGTCTTGATTCAGACTGCATCGATGCTTTGCTTCTGCCTCTCCAGGAAGTTAGCCTGGCTTCCACATCTGTTCTCACTTTATGGCAGGGGAAAACTGGGGTTTGTTAAACACAACGAAAGGCTAACTTTTCTACTGAAAGACTGATTTCTCTATTGTACATTGTTCCTAAAGAGCCATTTCTATCACTCAGTCTACAGAAAATTAGGTGGTTCATAGAAGCCTAGAGAAGGAGCAGTTGCAAACAGAAATAACTTTTAAACTCTAGAAGTGCCGTATTTCAGTTGTGGGATTCTCTCTTCCTCTTACACAACTTTGTTGTTGCTGTTGTTGTTTCCATTAGAGTGAAAACTTCTGAGTCCTGTCATTTTATCTTCACACTTACCATACAAGAGCTTCCTCTAAGTGTGGGAATTGTGATGGTAAGGTATGCAAGCCCTGACCATCTACAAATATTACTGTTGCTTAATGTCAACAGTGGGTAGCGGTTTGACTAATAAGCTTGAGGAATTACACAACTTAAGTAGCAATTGAACCAAATTATGTCAGCATGCATTTCCCCCTCTTTTGCTTCAGGACAAATCAGTTATGAAAAACAAGTCAAAATAATGGACACATGTTTATAGTAATTTTGGGTCCCAGGCATTGATTAACCATGACTGAGAGATCTTTCTGTCTTGAACATAAATATTGTATCATAAAGAACCTAAAAGCTCCCATGTGTGGCCATGGACTCCAGGGAAGGGCACTTATATTAGTCGTAGCAATCTTGGATTGGTGTAAGTCTAAGGAGATAAGAAAATAAGCAAGCTAAGTAGTCAGAGAAGCTCTTCACGTCTCTGTATGGATCGTTCCTCAGTAAATTGCATTAAGTAAAGAAAATAAGTTAATGTAAATGCCCCTTCAACTGCTTTCAAAACAGGTTCTCTTCTTTCAAAGCCTACTTTTTCCAGGCCTTGCAATGAGGCAAAAAAGTGGCTCAGCAGTTTCAAAAAACTGGCAAAACAGCCAGAGGGAATTTAATTATCTTCAGACATCTAATGAAAACCACAAGGTTTTGTCACAATTTTCAGGACTTATCTGTCAAGGTTTGACAGATCAGGAAACAGAAAGAACAGTTTCTTGATTAAGACTGAAAAACAAGGCTTGAACCTAAGTTTCAAGGAGACAGGATGGTTTTAATTAATAAAGATAAGAAACATGCAGTAAAATTACCTTGTCTAACCTACCAATAAAGTTGTAACCAGAGTTCCAAATCTCTGTCTCTCCCATGCCAAATTTTGGGTTTTCATTTTAGGGGATGAAAACATTTTATCCCAAGTCATTTGGAAAGCAACCTGTGATTTAGCTAAGGTAAGAATTAAATGCCTCAGTCTCCTCAGCAGTAAAGGAAAATAAGTTTCATTTTGATAGACAGACTTTTTGATGTAACATGTTTGTTCTTGGTCATCTGAACTCATGATGTACACCATGATGTATCTCTGTGAAAGCTGTGTTACTACAACAACTTAGGGTTTTTTTGTTATTCACTCAATCAGAGCTCTTCTAGTGCGGAAATGTAGGAAATGACAGAGGATAGAACCTAGGATTTTAAAATCTATATGCTGTTTCTTGGCTGGTATAACAGGCAGGCTAAGTATGTTGAATCCATCACAGCAATATCTTACATATCAAAAGACCATATCTTTAAAACAGGCAGCATTTTAGTCCTATATAATCTATATATATAATATGAGCGATTGCATAGCTCAAAACTTTCCTGAAATGGTGACTCTGGTTGAATGTGTAGCTGTCGGTGATGCAGGGCTTAATATAGACAAAGTTCTTGCAAAAAGAAAGGAAATCTTGCTGTAAACTTTATCAGTGCCTTGGCAACTGATTGAGAGACAGTCAACTTTTTTGTTGGTTCATCTCTACTATATCAGAGTTCGGGGTACTGGACACTATTGGTGGCTTCCAGAAACCTGCTCAGTTATTTAACTCCTTTTTTCCTGATGCTGGTGGTGCTATCCAAATAGCTTTTGGGGAAAAACTCCCAGGTGGGGCATAGAAATAATGGATATAGCTGGGGTGAGCTGACTGTAGCAACTATATTTTTCTTCTAGAGAAGGCAAATAAACAGCTTGTAGAACGAGTTTTTATTATCTTTCACTGGCTTGGATTGTTTTCTTAGTAAGTATTTTTTGAACACAAATGGCTTCAGCCAGTCTGGGCATGGAATCTTTCCATCATTGTACGATCTGTTTTTCAGCAGTGCTGGGATGGCATTGGAGCAACCATCGAGTGCTGCTGCCAGGGAGGTGCAGGGAGGAGTATGTGAGCAGAATGGGACCGGAGTGAAAGCTCTCCCTCAGCCAAAGCACTTTCTCATCAGTGTTTCATCAAGCTTGCAAGAATGTACCAGAAAGGATCACCTCTGCAAGTCATACAGCTTGACAGAAAACAGATTTTTGTAAGGGCAGGTACCATTGTAAGAGGAAGGTAAGATATGATTTGGGCAATCTAAGAATCTCAACTTCTACTCAATAATTTCAAAACTGACTGGTGTTTGTGGGGTCCTGGTGAGTGCAGCTCCAAAGGATGCTGCTTGCAGAACTACCTTTTGAAACACATTTATTTAATGGTGATGTGCAAAGAATCACTCTCCTTACTGCTAAATTACATTTTGTTTCAGGACTCCAATCTGAAGCCATATCCAAAAGCTGCAGCAATTTAGAAATATTAGCCAGCACCTTGGCTGAGGTTACATCTCAAGCACATTGTTTTCATATGCAGTGATAAGTCACTTTTAAACTTTGTGCACAAAGGTCTTTTTTTGTTGATGTATTTGAGAACATTGTAGAGAGGTTTGTAATTAAATAAGGAAAAAGTAGGACTTGTTTTATGAAGAAATTAATTTTTAATGCCATTGAAATCAGGGAATTTTGAAAATACCATGCATTGGTTATTTTTTTTCTTTGTACCTGAAAGCTGCACAAAAGTAATTGCATTTCTCTCTAAAAGATAGTGAAGTGACAAATATCCAGCTTTCTTTTATATTGAGGATAGAAAATTTATCAAGTAGAGAGACCGAGTATTTAGGTAAAGATGTCTGGATTTTGCCTGAATTAAATTATAGTTGAGGACAAGATTTTCAAGGTCTTTTACTTAATTGTGTACCACATCTTTCTATCCCTATTTTTCACAGTATGATTTATTTTTTAAAAAAGATGTGTTAGAGCTCAAAAATCATGCAATTGTGTCTAGTGCTGTTAGTGGTCACAATTGCAAAGAGCTTATCTACACAAAGCAGATAAGTCAGCACTTTTTTATTCCAGGATTGGGGAACACTGGCGATAGCTCCACCAAAGACATGGTCACCCACAGGTACAAAGAACAGCATAGTTATAAAAATTTTTAGCAAAGTTACTGTTTAAAATTGCATAGAATCCTTGTTTCTTAATTTGACCTTTGCAACGATTGGCTTTCATCTGCTTCACTTTATCTATATTCTTATCCTACAAAAATCATTGTTTAACTCTGCCGATTGTTTTAAATACAAAGAAGGGAGGATAATGATTAGCATATTTATGTTACTTCCTGGAAGTCATTATCATATGCAAATGTCCCTAATGCATGCAGAGTTATGTTGAGCAGGGGTCCTCTGGTGGTCCTCGATCGTCTTCCTCACTGTGTCCGCGAGTGAACCCCATTCTTGCACATGCTCATTTCATCAATCCCAAAGACAGTTTCTTCTCATACTTATTGTTTTGACTCTAGGCCCACAACCAGTACTTATTGTTTTAATTCACAGTCCATAATGATTCCCGTGGTGATCAAGGCACACACCGTCCTGGTTACCAATTCCTACAGGCCTTAACGTGCTTTATATTCTCGTAGCGTCTATAATTCCCTTAAAACCAATATCATATTCCAAACTAAAATCAAAATAACCTAGTATTTAGTAAGGTGATTATAACAGTCCCAAACAGATGAAATGCCCTCCTCTTCCTCATCTGTCTCCAACCCAGGGTGGCCAGCTTAGCATTCTACCAGTTTTCGATTAAAAATGAGATACAAATCTGATCCACCATGATAATTACTTTATTCCAGTGTAAGTCACAGACCATTGCTGCTATTATTTATTAGACAAAGCCACTCATACCCCTAACCTTCAACTACAAGCTGCAAATTCATAATGGCTATCTTTTTGTTATGAGTAAAACCGACATTATTTCTCCTTCCCACCAGTTGCTGTGGGCCACCTCACCTCTGGCAGCTGAGACAGCTGCACTATCTGTTCTCCATTCTCTGTGGGAAGATTTTGAATTTTCTAAATGCTCTTTTTCACCATGGATCAGAATCCAGATAAGTTTTTAGTGTTAAGAATGGTCATTTGCACCTCATCCAGTTTCTCCCTGCTTAAATAAATGCGAGCACACTCAGGGTTGTCAGATCAGTCTTTCTAAAGAAATTTTCTTTTTTTCTTCTTGGAGCAAGTGAGGTTACTTGTGTGTGCACACTTGAGCCTATCTTGGCAAATTGCAAGGGAAAAAAATTAAAATAAAAGAATGGTAGACCAATGAGTTTAATAAATGTCTTTTCTGAAGACTTTCCCCACTGTGAAGAAAGCTAGGTTTATTTCATTTTATACAAATCCAAGGGCTAACATGGTACAGAAGTTTACATACAGGCAAAAAACCCCCAAAACATTCCCCAGTCCCCCAACTATTTCTCCCAGAGCTGCTTAATGCAGGAAAAAGTTGACAGCACAAAGCTACTCCATCATGAACTAATGAGTCACTGCTTCCAATCTGTACTTCTTAGGTTCAGGCTGACACATTTGCAGCTGAACTTTTTAGGCTTGCCAGTTCTCTGGAGCAGATGTATAATACAGAAAAGTTAGGAATTTCGGAGTATATCTCACCAATTTACCATGTATAACACCACTGAGAAACTGAGCATCTAACAATAAGGAAAGGGAAAAGAGGGAAGAAGATAGAGATCAGACTTCAAGACCTGTACAATTGCTTTCAACTTGTCAGAAACTTTTAGGACTTAAAAATTGTTAATATTTAAACATCTGCCTCGAAGAGGCTACATGCTATAAGAGTAACAATGGGTTAAAGTCTCTTTTTAAAGGAGTAAATATGTTGGTTTGTTAACGGAAAAATCCACAGAATCTGTCACAAAATGGTAGATGTTCTCCAAACTAGGCAAATACAACACTAATAACATGACATTTCCTGCCATATCTTACTAATGAATAAAACATTAGGTAAGCAAGGAGAGGTCAAGGAAGGACAAGAGGCTTGAAAGAGGTGGAGGAGATAGAGGTAGCAAAGCTACCATAATTAACTATAATTGAAACAGGGGTTTCCAATCCTTTCCAGCATATGGAAAACAAATTTTTCATTGTCACCAGCAACCCTTTCCATTACAAATAACAGGAACGTACAGGTAGCAGAAAAATCAGTCTTCAAATTCTGAACATTTTAAAATGGAAAAATGCAATTGATTTTAAGTACATAGTGTTCATGCAGGAGATTAGCCAAATCAATTTTATACTGAAAATATGTAAGTGCCCACAGAGCATTTTGTTTGGGAATAAGAGAATATTTTCTTTTATATTTTTTATGAGAATTCTATTGTGCTCAGTCCTCATAATTTTTCCACTCTTGTTTATAGACAGTCCAAGAATTTGAAGCCAAGACTTGATGCTGCAAAATTTCAGATAAAAGCTGTGAGGTAAGAGGGCACTATGCAGAACATCTCAGGGTTTCATATGCAGATTCCCACAGAGGAAAAAACATCTGTAAGAAAACTGGATGTATAATGAAAAGGCAAGGAAGTGTTTCATCTCATTAATTTCCTCTCATAAACCTTACACTCAAAACCTCCCCCCACAGCTGCTTACTTGTCAATCAGGGGTAATGCTTCCCAATCTCAAAAATGCTTCCCTTTCTTCCCCAATGCTTAAAGTGGTTTCCAAAGTTAGAGCGTGGTACTACTTATGCCAGATGTGGCAAGGCCCAACCAAATGTCATTTTAAACTGACTAGAGAGTTAAGGAAAGACTGCAACCCCAGCTAGTCAGGAGGAAAATAGCAGTCTCACCCTCTGCACATCTCCTAAGCAAGGAAATTTAAACAGGAATGATCCTAGGGGTTTAAGACAAGCCCCGTTGTTTGAGGCTTCTTTTAGCCCATGTGGCACCTGTTGAGGCTTGGACACCTGGCTGTGTGTTTCCAGAAACGTGTGACCTGATGGCTGCTGTCACTGTGTCTCACCTCATGCAATGCAAAGGAGGCCTGACACTGGCCCCAGGGTGGTTCCTGCAAAGACTGGGACTGCTCTGGGACTGCTCCTAGCAAGTGGTGTCATCTCCATCTCTGACAGCATCTCATCTGCTTGTGGGGACTGTAACACAAAGCACAACAGCCAAAATGTGCCCATGTTAGACCTTATTTATCCAGGAAAGACTGAAGTGAGCCAAGATCCTCCTCTGCATTACTGGGCTTGTTCTCAAGCTACTTTGCCAGAGCAAGAGGCAGTATTCTCCAGGACAAGAAGAGTTTGGAAGGATGGTGGTGAAGATGAGACATGGCTTATAACTGGCCATGGACTGCTACATGTGTTCCTGAGGATGTGGTTAACGCAAGTATTGGATTTATGATTTGTGCCTAAAGGAAGTAGGTTTTTTTCCTAAATACCACAGGACCCACATGGACAGGTGAAGGCTAGCGCCAGGGAGGGTTTTATGCTGTGGGAAAGGTTTCTGCAGGTGTCAGAGCTGTGGTTAGTACTGGAGACAACAACACACCAGGACCTGACCCAAGGATGAGACATCAGAGAGGAAGGCAGGGGAAAGGAGAGTGGTTGGTGGGGCAGGAGGGAGGGTGAGGTGGGGAGACTCACATTTGCCACCCTGGCTGTTGCACAGGAAGAGGGAGGACAACAACCCCCTGCACATTGTGACTCTGCACTGCTGTGGCAGCCAAATGGGATTTATGGGGCTCCAGCACTGTCAGACTTGGAAGCTGAGCATATAACTTACAATGCCAACTTAGTACATGCCTATAGCTGCTGCTGATCTGAAGATTTAGACTTATTTCTGGTTGCTGCAGGACCTTTAGGACTTCTGTTGACAAAACCCACTGGCGTGTGGGTGCTTTAGCAGGAGGAAGATGTCACTGCACTCTGGTTCAGGCTGCACTGCAGGCAAGGATTACAGCTAAAGAGCTTGACAACAGGGTTTTGATAATTATGTTTATTTTTGCCTCCTAACAGGCTTGTATGGCAGGCTAAGGAAAGGGTTGATGTTAAAATAGAGCAGCTGGCTCCAGCTATGCAGGAAGGATTGGGAGGAGGGTAGGTGCAAGCAGGGGTGAATGCTAGATGCTGCCAGAAAAGGCAGTTCCAAGGGAGGCTGCTGGGAGTGGGTAGAGAAAGAATGAGTGGCAGAAGGAAAGGTGAGGGAGAAAAATGTGAGGGAAGAGACAAAAGCTAAGGGCAATTTCCTAGGGCTTCTTTTGTCATCCCTGTCCTCCTTCCTGTCTTCTGGGTATACCCAGACTGAAGGTATGCCGTGTCAAAAACTGAGCACACTATAAGCTACAGCTTTCCTTTATGTTACAGTAAATTATCTGATACCTGCTTAAATGACCTGACCACCCTTAACATCTTGATATGGCTGCAGCCTCTTTTTCTCCTGTGCTTTTTAGCAGAAGGTAAGAAAGACAAGACATAGCTGACTCTTTTTTTCAGAAGGGGCTTTTGTTCTGATTGCTTTAAGTAAAATATTTCATATTGTCTGTCTTCAGATCTCTGGATATTGGTCCTTATCATTCACAAGAAGTATCCAGCTACTATAGATCATGAAGGAAATGCATAAAGGGCAATTACATCTGTATCATCATATGTAATTCTTTATCTAATTCTCTATATATCATATATGTCATCTCTATCTATCTGCATATATTTGTATATAATTGAAGGACTGAAGCACCAAAAGTAGCCAGCTCTCAATAAAAGTGGAGTTGCCTCTGGGCTGAATCAAAGGAGAAGCAAGGTACTGACTGTGAGGGTGACATGATATTGTATCTTGAAAACTAATTAAGGAAAGAACAGAATTTAAATAACATTTGGATGCAACAGCAGGAAACACAAGGAGCAGGTGTTTAACAAGATTTCTTTTGACTGTTTAACCTCTTCATTAGTGCCAAAACCCCAAACCCTGTCAGACTTTGGCTTTACCTACTTTCTGTAGTTGTACTTTTGGCTGTTTCATTTGTCTCTAGGGATCTGGGTCTCAGCAGCTAAATACTTTTGATCTCCATGGTATGTGTGGCTGTGAATAAGGCCCAGCATTTGCTACACTGCTCTGCAGGTTCACTGCAGCATCCACAGGAGAGATCTCCTTACAAAACTGGATGAAATTTGTTGCCTGTGACCTAGAAACCAGGCAAGGCTTTTCTTTGTGATCATTGTAAAATATGAACGCATAAATAAGTGTTTTTCAATACTTTAGGTATTGTCATAGCATAGAGGGTTATCTGTTGATAGGTGTCTCACTGCTGACACCCTGCAGAGTAACTGGGACTACATAATACTGAAGTGGCTTTACATCTATGAAGTAGTTCCTGGTTTAAATGACCTTTAGCAATGAGCTCTCTCTCTCACCCATTTATATTCTGTTTCACACTCTTTCCTGAATTTAGCAAGTGAAAAGAAGCTGAAGAGGCATCAATTTTAATGGTCACTTTTTAATGATATGAGTGTTTACTTCTATCCTGATTTTAAAAAGCTTCTTCCTGAATTTCTTTGAAGGATTCAGGGTTTGAAGAGAAGAAATCATTCTAAGAGTACCTCTCTAAATGCATGCTTTCTTTACGATGGGTTTTCCACAACTTTGGATAATAGGTAGAATGAGTACTTGATGTCAGATTTTGCCTGTGTGAATCCCCACCACTCTGCCCTCACACCCATTTAGACGTCTGTATGGCAGAGATTTCTGCATATGCATCTCTATCTCTTTAGGCTTGTTTTCACACTACCCCCCTAGCTGCTGCTGCTTTTTGTTATTATTCTTCCCTCTCCTCTTCCTCATTGCTTCCCATCCAGAGTGCAGTCCAACCTGCTGGCTGATGTTCTTCCAACAAATCAGTGTTTTCAACATTAGAATCTTTTACTTTTGACTCTTCCCCCACCCCTCCCTCCATTTTGCATAATTAGGTTTTTTTCGGCACATGCTGTTTAAACATCTTTAATTATAGAATCATAGAATAGTTTGGGTTGGAAGGAATCTTAAAGTTCACCTAATCTAACCTCTGATAATCTCACTTTTCAAATAAACTGATTCATTTTACCCCTTTCCTGTCTGTCTGCCTGTCTCTCTATCTATCTATTATCTATCTGTGAAAACTGACTATCTTCTGTACTTTGCTCTCCCCTCCCTGACCTGCCTTTCTATCCAGAGAAGGGTTTGCCTCCCTGTCAGGACACCGAGTGCATCAGCACACTTTGCAACCTCTCGCTTCGAGGGCTGGTTGGTCTCAAGGCTGTGACATTCCTTGTCAGCTCTTTTTTTTTCACTTGCTGGATTTTAGCTCCAGGGCTGCTGGTGGCTCAAATTCCCCTAACAAAGGTTCTGTCTTGTCTTGTTCTCTGTTGTTACCAGTGCGCAGAGGCTGTGCTGATCTCCAGAATGTGGATGTGGAAAGAGGAAGGCACAATTCAGAGCCCATCACTAGATGTACCTAGCTCACAACTTCCCTTGGAGTCTCTAGCTTGAACACATTTTGTGTTTTGAAGACAAAAGTGACCAGCAGCACACAGAAACAGGAGATCCGTTGGGTAACATGGTCCAGATTCTTGCAGCAGTTTGTTTAAAATCAGTGTTATCAGACATCATTGTTAAACTCCTAGGAAATATGAAAATCAAGTCAAGTGTATCTGCAGGGTACAAGAGACTGTGTGTGGGTCCTGCTACCTTCCTACCTGGCAGGGTGATTTTGGGGTGCTTAGTCGTGGCAGTGATTAAATCCCTTAAGCAGACAGATGTTACACCTTTTCTCACCCTACAGAGTTGCTACCTGTATGACAATTCATCTTTTATGATCTTAATTAATAGTAATTGGTATATCATCACCTCTAATAATACAGTTCTATGAGGAAAACTACAGGGGTTGCTATTTATTGGAAATCATAATGCACTACAGCCCTCTGTAAATAATGGAGCAGGTCATCTCTCTCTGGGTTGATTTGCTTATATCTGTACATTGTTTTCCTTCATAGCTTATACTGCAACTCCCACACCTGGAACTTCCAGAACATGTTTTATACTATTTCAGAAATAACGCATTGCTAGAGCAGATCAGGCTTTTGAAAACTGTAATGAAAATCTGTTATTAAATAAGGGATATAGCTTATTTTTTTTCTTTTTTTTCCCCCACCAGTTTCGTTTCAATCAGCATACTGATTATATTCTTATGTAGAAATCACTCTTGCGTTTATATGGCAGTGCAGTTTCATTTTTGTTCCTGTTTTGGGAAGGAATCCTCCTGCATACGTGCCCAAGTTTCCCCTTCTCTTTCAGCGAATATTGTGATTACATAAAACTAAAAGCAGAGATCTTCAATCTTAGTAAACAAAACCAGAGGATGAATTAATCTTTAAAGCTGGCTCTGACACTGAAGTCACAATTCATATATTATTTTTGTCAGCAACATGTCTGAGCTGCCAAGGCCATTATTGAAAATCACAGCTGTGGTACCTACAATAACCCAACTACAGGAAAGCTGCAGTTAGGTCATATTGCTTGATCGCTGCAGATGAAACAAATGCTAATAGTTAGTGTTACTGCCTACTGATTTTGCAGCACAATTTGTTCAGTAAAAATAATTCTAATGATTAATAGCATCGTAAAAAAGTACATTGAATGCCTTCACTCCTGCCCTACATGGTTTGTTCAGGTTAAGGAGCATGATGGTGCAAGTCAACCCAAGCTGAATCAGGTTGGTCCCTGTTTATGGTGGGCAAGTGCAGAGAAAGGTGATGGAGTGGGCTGGGAAGTCAGGGATTTGGGTGGAGCTGGGTGGTTTTTGGAGGCCACCTGGGGAAGTTTTCAAAATGAAGTAGGGCAGAAGCTAAGGCTAGCAAGTCAGCCTGCCCATGGGGAGGAAGAAACACTTCAGGCTAACTATGTATGGTGAGTATTTGAATGTATTATCATCAAGAGGAGGATGATAGTGTCCACAATTAACTATTGCCAGACAGAACTGCTGGTCAAGGGGGCTGGAAGAGCATTAGGAAATTGATTTGGGCTTCTTTCTGTGTTTTAGCAAACTAATTCTCAGAGTAAGTTGTGTAGGGCTTGCTGCCAGTTACTTCAAACAGAGTTTGAAAAATGGTCTTGCCTAAGGTAAATACCATCAACTTTAGAAGAACTTCAAACCACTCTTTCAGAGCACTCACATAAACATACGTTTCACAGCTACAGTTATTTGTTTCACAGAATTAAATTTAAGTGCTAGTAGTGGTTTCAACGGCTTATACTGGTATAGGCTATTTGACTACTGGTGTCTGATTTAGAAGGTCTGCAAAGCATCTACTTTGCATGTTTGCCAGCAGTAGCAGTCTGGGGGCAAATTGCTTGATAATGGTGTTCCAAACATAGGCTGTGTGTGGGAAAAATGGCAGAAGCTATGGACAAATAAGGGTAATGCTCGAAGTACTTGCAGTGGTGGGTAATACGATGTAAGAAATGTCCAGACAGCCTGCTTTTGATTTGGGGTTCTTCCCCTCACTTCTCCCCCCATCCCCATGTCATCCATTGCCCCCTCCCCAATATTTTTGTTTTTCTCAGCTTGGGCTGAAGTGGTTTGGGAGGTGGAGAGGGCTTACTGCTCTAGCCCCGGGAACTGAGTGTTGGCAGGCAAGCTGGCAGATGCTACTTGCAGCCTGTCTCTACCTTCAGCAAATTGATGGGGCCAACTTTGGGGCAATAAAGCTGAATGCTGAATTACATTCTAGACTTAATCTCACAGGCTCTCAGAGGAAGGAGAAGAAAAACTCCGAAAACAAGCAATGTATCACAGGCAAAAAGAACTTTCTTGCTCTTGGCAGGTAACCAAAGGAAATTCTGATGCGGAGGTTTAATGCAGTATAGGTGTCACACAAGTAAATGTTTTGGCTGTACCACTGCACCAGCAATTCAAGGACCTGTAGTGCAGACTTGGTTGTCTGTCTGTAGCAATTCTTGGGTACATAAATCCCAAGTAAAGTGACTGAATGCTGTTTTAAAGCAGTGTGAGTTCCTTGTCCCAGCTGCTTTGTCTGGAAGGTTGATACACATTTTCATGCTGATAAGCATGAAGGCACTTCTAGCCCCCAACCCCCAACTTCCAGTTTCAGTTTATTCACTATCAGTTTGTATTTACTTGAATGTTTACTGATGTTAAATTCCTATTTGCCCCGTCTCAGCTTTGCTTGGTAAGATAGAACTGTCCAAGCTTGTGTTACTTCTCTCACAACCCATTCTTTCAATCCATCCTTTCATCCTTCCTTGGTACCCTTTTTATCTCACATTTATTTTTACCAGAATGTAAATGACCAGAGGAGCAGTTGCGTTAATGTCTCAGTGAAGCCTTTCGAAAGGACAGTCTTCTCTTTCTCCTCCTCCTCCAAAACTAACTTACCTAAAGCATCTTAAGATGTCATTAGCTTTTTCCACACCTACATCACACTAAAAGCTCACAGCCATATGCTGATTGACCACTGCATCCTGACTTTCCTCCTTTTAGCCATCTCCAGTACATAATTCTTACTATTTCCATGGAGATTCTCATTATTGATCATGAGAAAATGTTATTGTCTATTGGCATAGATACCCTAGAACTTCGGTCATATTGGGCAGCATTCCACAAGGTCAAATCTGAGGGGAAAAAAAGCATAAATCTCTTTAATTGATCAGATAAACCTTCCAAACATTCCTGAGCCACCTATAAAGCCTAAAATGTGACCCAGAATATGAAATGCTAAGAATGTAGTTCATGCAGGTTGATGGTTTTGGTTACAACAGCCCGGCAAGCCCTGACATGGTTTCAATTGCCGTATCCACTATTTTGGATTAAAGTTATAAATAAAGCCAGCAGAACTAAGATAATCGAATCTGGACACAAGTTTTCAAGCTTACAAAGCTTTTATGTATTTAAAATGTGTAAAAGCCAACACAAATACAATTTTGCATACAGCAGAAAGACTATAAAATAAAATGAATGGATTGTTATCATATAGACATCATTGGATTGCTGATGTTTGAATAAATGCTTTCAAAACCAAGGTACTTGTTAAAAAAATATTCCAAGTTGCCTTAGTAATGGAATATCTCAAAGTTTTACTATAGCTTTGTAGCAAATTATTCCAAAATTTACTCTGATATCCGGTCTATAGCTATTTATCAGGTAATCATCTTTTGGTTATAAGGAAGAAGATAAATGTACAGATGGCACAATCAAACAAAACACTTTTAATTGCAATAGCTTTAAGTTATTTCCAATGTTTAAAGTAGATTATTTCTAACTGAACAAAGCCACTATTCTGTTCCCCAATATTGACAAATTACAATTCCAATCCATGCCTACCACAAGGCTGCATCTGATGAGTCTGCAGAGACCAAACACAGTTCTCTACTTTCTTAAAGAATTGTGAGGGAATCTGAAAAGGCTGTAGGATGGGGCGGGGTGGGAAGGGGGACACACACACAACAGGCAATGGAGGGTGGAGGGAAGGGCAAATGATGTTCTGCACAAAAACAAAGCAGCTTATTTCTTCACCAGAATCTACCTACTTTAAAAATACTGTAGAAAAGGATTGTTATTACAATTTAAGGATTTAAGTCACCAAACCAGAGCTTAGCAAGGAAAGAAGAGGTTCAAACAGAGTTTGAATATACAGAGATGAGAGGGCTAATTGTAACCTTTTGCTACTTCAGAAGTTTTATGGCATCTGCTTTCCTCAGTATTTCTGTAGTGAGAAGCACTAATGATACTCTGAAATCTTACACATGCAGTTTCTAAAGACAATGTTTGCAAATTGTTTGGATGATTAAAAATAGCCGCAACTAAACATCATTGCTGCCACTGGGACACGTACATGTAGATGCACTGATAATAGGAGAAGGTGGGCAGCTAAGCATACAGGGCAAACAAAGCCCTCCGAAGAAATGTTTATCTGAAAATATAAGGTTCTTTTTAAACAAAGCATTAAAAATTCAAATTCATAGAAAGCTAAAGAATAAATTGCTGCATTCAAAATTCATATCTGAAGTGCTGAAATGAAATGCTTGCGCTGAAAAGAAATGCTGTGCAAGGATTGCTTGGTGTGTCAAGAATTTCCTGCAGGAATTTTTTGAAGGGGTAATATAAGTAAATATTTGGTCATTAACAAATAAGCTAGACAATCAAGAGAAGGGATCCAACAAATACTAACTGTCAGAAACCTCTTATTTAAAAGCCATCGTGGCAGTAATATCATCTTTCTTGCAGTATGTCATATATGCACCTTGGATCACGAACAGCTAAATAATCTTGTAAGCCCAGAAGCTAAAATATCACAGACGGCAGCAAGGGTGAACAATATTTAAATTTGGAAGAGAATACATGGTAAAATTAAAAGTTTTTCAGATCCACAGACATCCAGGCATCCTTTATGCTCAGAGTAGTATTTATCTCTTGAATGATGCTTCCCTGAAATGACCTTTTTAAAAAATTATTGTTGTTTTAAGTGTTCAGGATGTAAAAAACCACCTATGAATCAGCTTTAAAGCAGCTACATCCTGCTTTTGGTGTCCTGGGCCAGCTCAGTCTGTGACCGAGAGTATTTTTAGTGTGAGAGAGCCCTTTTACCTGGAGAACTCAGCACAGCATTTCAAGTGACAGAATACTGAGAGGAGCATGACTTTTTAAACAATTATAATGCATCCACTGAAAAGAAGAGATGCAGTATCTACTTTTAATTATATTAAATTCAGCAGTGTGGTCTGAAAAATTCCAGGGAAGAGATTAATTTTGTTAAATGTAGACACATGGAATCATTTAGGCTGGAAAAGACCCTTAAGATCATCAAGTACAACTGTTAACCCAACACTGCCAAATCCACCACTAAACCATGATGTCACACCTACATGTATTTTAAATATCTCCAGGGATGGTGACTCCACCACTTCCCTGGGCCGTCTGTTCTGCTGTTTTATAATCCTTTTGGAGAAGAAATTTTTTCCTAACATCCAGTCTAAACCTCCTCTAATGCAACTTAAGGCCATTTCCTCTTGTCCTACTGCTCGTTACCTGGTAGAAGAGACTGACACCCACCTGGCTGCAACTAGATCTCCTCTAAGCCTCCTCTTCTCCAGGCTAAACAGTCCCAGTCCTCTCAACTGCTTCTTATAAGACTTGCTCTCTAGTCCCTTCACCAGCTTCATTGCTCTTGTTTAGACAGAGATAATGCAAACATCTATAAACTATGGGGTAATTTGTTTTGGGTTTTCTGGGGGTTTTTACGTTCTGTTTATATTCAGCAGCCCTTCTAGGGTGCAGTTCTTTACACCCGGCTAAAATATCTAAACCAGATGAGAGGACTTGCAATTCTGTGGTTTTCCCTTCATTGGCAAAGAAGTGAATATAGAATGGTCTGCTTAGGCATAGGTTTGTAAGTTACGTGTGAAAATATTGTCTCAAACAATGGTGCCAATTGATATAACTTCATAAAACAAAATAGAAAAGACATAGTTGATGAATTACTATCTCTTGTATGAATATTTGCCTGGGCTGAAAATGGGCTGTGATAAATCCAGTGTGCTTTGAAGTGGATCAGCAATGCTGCTTGGCAAGTCTTACCTACTAAGCTAGGGTTTTTTTTCTATGTAGAATGTGGATAGAGTAATTCCTTTGTAATACACTTAAGCAGATAGTCCAGACCCCACCTGGTAGTGGAGCTGCCAGGTAGGTCATATTATTTTCACATTCTTAATCTGAAGCTGCCTACAGGAGTCAAATAGCTGAGGTTTTACTTTTGGGTTGGTTAGACCTTCACACATCTGACCAGGGTGTTACAGCTGCTCAGCAGCAGCTCTTCACAAAAATCAAGAGCCACTAGAAATTAAGACTTCTCTTTTTTTGGCATTTATGTTTCAGAAGTCTTTAGTTGCTGTAACTTGCTGCAGTTTCCACAGTCTTGGAAAGCATGCATTCCCACATCTCTTTTTGAAGGTGTATATTAAACTAGAATACAGAATATACATTATTGAGTTAGTCTGTGTTTCAGGTGAGAAGTTTAAAACCAGAACACTGTACTCAAAGGACTGTGACAAATCTGAAACTACTATGAATTAACTGTGGGTTTATCATCTTGCAAATTTAGTATTTAAATCACAACAAGAGAACTTAAACTCAGCTTTCAGGTCTGAGAGATTTTGTTCTTTGTTTCCTGTTCTTCCTTTTCCCTGCTCACCTGTTGAAGAGTGAAAAAAACGATCAGAAAAGTAGACACCATTTGGATATGGATCCAATGTGTTGACACATACACCATTGCCATTGTGGCTACTGTAGTTCGAAAATAAAGCAAAGAAATATTATAAATTCTTCTAGGTGGAATTGTGGAATCCCAGAATGCTTTGCATTGGAAGGGACCTCAAAAACCATCCAGTTCCAACCCCCCTGCCATGGACAGGGACACTCTTCACTTGATCAGGTTGCCCAAAGACCCATCCAACCTGGCCTTGAACACTGCCAGGGAGGGGGCTTCCACAATCTCTCTGTGCAGTCTGTGTCAGGGCCTCACCACATTCATAATAAAGAATTTCTTCCTAATGTCTAATCTAAACCTACCCTCTTTCAGCTTGAAGCTATTGCCCCTCGTCCTATCACTACACTCCCTGATGAACACTCCCTCTCCCACTTTCCTGTCAGACCCATTTAGGTATTGGTAGACTGCAATTAAGTCCCCCCAGAGCCTTCTCATCTCCAGGCTGAACAAGCTCAACTCTTGCAGCCTGTCCTCACAGGAGAGGTGCTCCAGCCCCCTGATCATCTTCGTGGTCCTTCTGTGGACTTGCTCCAGCAGTTCCATGTCTTTCCTGTACTAGGTACCCCAGAACTGGACACAGTACTCCAGATGGGATCTCAGGAGGGCAGAGCAGAGGAGCAGAATCACCTCCCTCCCTCAGCCTGCTGGCCATGCTGTTCTTGATGCAGCCCAGGACATGGTTGGCCTTCTGAGCTGCTAGCGCACACTGCTGGCTGATGTTGAGCTTTGTACTGCATTTTCTGACTGCTTCTTTCCTGAGTGGTAGAGACTACTGTTACTAGTATAATATTAAAACAAACCAAAACCACAGAAGTACTTCTGTTTGCAGGTTTGAAATGTTATCCACATTTATACTTCTCTTTGTCTGTACTGAAGAGTAGGACAGGTATAAGCCCAATTACAGTCACAGGGAGCCATAAGTGTACACAAGAAGTGACTGAAACAGTGTCAGACCCCACATGTGATAAACCAAAAGTAAAGAATATTGCTTTCCTTTTATAAGAAACTTGCAATTTGTGTTTCCAACTCATAACGGTAGAAGCAGCACACAAACTAGATGGTTTATCAGCTAATGAAATAGTGACTATCTCCAAACTACTTGACACAAATAAAAGGTTAGACCAAGTCCTAATTTGGTTTTCTTAGATGTGCATCCATAATACCAACACTTGCAATAAGAATTTGTGTAGGGAAGTGATAGCATTTAAAATATCGATGGAAATTCAAAGATTCTTTTCTGCAACTGTACTAAAATTCATGCTTTAGGCAATGCCATGAGAGAAACATAAGCTACGTGTGTGAATCAAAATGAAAACTTTAGGACTTTTATTTGTGCATATTGATACACCATATTAATGTATTATGTGTATCTAAAAATAAAAATGGTTTTATTTTCCTCTTTGAATACATGAGGCCAAGAGGAGCAGAGAAAGCCCTGTCACAAGGGGAAGGAGCGTTCCCTTGTGGTTTTGTGAGGTTAGACATAAAGGATGAGGCTTGCTCTGGGTATGGCCCCTATGCTTAGAGCAGAACTAGCACCACCCCAGCAACCCTTGTGTCCTTCTGCTACCCCTCAGCAATGGCACCCTAAACCTCACACCGGCACGAGTTTGGCATTCTGAACTGCAGAAACACACAGAAAAATCATGTTCTGGTGTGCCAGAAGGCAGTCATCTGGAAGCCCTGTGTCTCACGCACTCAGGGACAGAATTTGGCCCCACCCCAGCCCTCCTTATATTTTGTCATACAGCAGAAGCAACCTTGGCTGAGCCTGCTCTGGAACTTTAGTTAATGAGGAGTTTAAACATGAGTCTGTTTGCACCCATTGCCTTGTATGGTCCTCAAAGATACCTGTTGGCTTGTGTCCTGTGAGTGCTATAGACATTATCTCTCTTCTTCCCCAGATAAAAGAGGTATTGCTTTGCCCTCATCTTGTTCCCTCTGCCACTCAGTTGAGAGTAAGCATTTTCAAGGGTTGATAGGATAGACAGGGGAGAATATTTATATATTAATCCTCTTTAGTACCTCCTATTTTACTGCTTGGCAGTAGAAGACAAGCTAATTTCTTGTATCTCCCCCTTTTTCCATGTTTCTTTTCTTCTCGCCCTTAGGCTGTAGGGAACTGGGAAACAGGGGCCTAAAGCTTCGTCTTTAGGCTGCCACTTCAAATGCAGCCCAGGCTAGCACTGGCTGTTTCAGTGTGTATGAAATCAGTTTTCCTCAGATTTCAGTGAATCAGGGGCTCTACTTCAAAAAATAATTAATAGCACTTCTAGCAGTCTTAGCCCAAAGACTGAAGTCTTGGCATCCCCAGAGACCTCACTGAAGATCTGAGCTGAATCATATCCGAGGGGCAACGGAAGATAATTAAGCAGTTAGATGCTTTAGTCTACATACCTGTTTTGAAGGGAAAATAAACAAGTTCACATTGACGTATTTCCAGGGATATGTGCCAGGTACATGACCTGTACGCACACACTGCTAACAAAGTTTTCAAAGGTATTTAATAGGGTATAGCTTGCTGCTCAAGTATGAACTATCTATGTCATGGTTTGCTGAAAGACTGGTGATAAAGAAGCAATCAGTAAAATATGATTTTAATGTTCTTTCTAGAAAAACTAATTCCTCCTTTAGTTTTACACCATAAAGCTGCATCCATCTCCACATGCCATAGTGTTTCTGCCCCATCGGTTTAGCCATCCAGCTGAAATCTGTTTTTAAAATTATTTTATGTTTCTTAGAGGGTATTGCAAAAGGGTGGAAGAAAACAGCAGAGACCTGCAAAGGATTTGGAGGGTCTAAATAAATATGAAGATAACACTGAATCAAAACACCTCAAGTGCCCTTTCCTTAAAGGTTTTGTTACTGAGAGTTAGGCACACAGATGGCACTAATCCCCCAATATATAGTGCAGTATAAATGTCATGTTCAAATAATGTATTACAATAGGCAACACACAAGTTTCCCACAAAGTTCAGTCACTTTGTACTAAAATTGATATATTCATTTATTAATATTTAATGTTTCTGCTGTGTGAGCTCTGGTAATAGTTTTCTGTAGGCAATTTGTCTTTTATTTACAGGCACGTATAATTGTATGTGACAGCAAGAACATAAAAACATTTGCAGATAAATTTTACTAAACAAAATTAAAAATATCTGCAATTTAAAAATATTCGAGCGTGTTGAAGAATATATTTTAAATGTTAACTAAAGAGCAGTTAAACATTTTTCAAACTGCCCCATCTGGAACAGCTGTAAATAACAATCTGTCTCCTTTAAACAGTCCTCTGTTGACTATGTTAGCAAATGTTAGGATTATTTGCTATTAACTGACAATATCATCTTTGACTACATTAATAAGTTCTGTGTTGACACTGGTACGTATATCATTTCTTGCAGATCAGTATAACGCTGAAAGAATCTGTTGTGCAAACATATTTCGAGCTCTTCATCTTTACATCTGAAGATATTGATATGGAAGGAGTTAGAGATATTTATCACCATCTCTACTGTAATCCCCTTTTCTGCAAAAAAGGCAATAAGCTGAAAAATTCATGCATCTAGAGAAGTGGGGAAAACGGGTTTCATCTGTCACTGAAAGTAATCACTTAGGCATAAAGGATTGGCTGACTCCTGGATGTGAGTGGGTACAACATAGAGGTCTCACAGATATTACATGTCGTGTAGCCGTCTTCTATCAAAGCAGAACTGATGAGTGTTTCCTTGCTGCTAAACCTATGGTGTGTAATGCAATTCCATATAGGATTAATTATTATAAAAAGCAGATAGCAGTGCAGTAGAAGTAAATGTTGATTGTGGGTGCCAGTGTATGTTGCTCTCTACGAACAAAGAAAAAGAAGGGAGATCAATTCGCTCCTGTTGATAACTACTTCAATATTGACAAGAGATGGGCAGGGATTCCCAACCTCTATTCCAAATTAAAATCAACTTTTGCTTGGCCCACTGTTTTGGATATAAGGATAGTATCATATTGTAAAGTATGTTTGATAAAATATTGTTCGTTCTTTAAGTAGCAGTTATTAGTTTATTGCTTTCAAGTGCAAATGACTTGCTTATTTTATATGAGTGCAAACACCCTACCTGTGTTCAGGCTGTGTTATACTGATGCACAGTGCACATAAAACTTTCCAGTTTTCTAAAGCTAAAAGCCCATGAAAATAAAAGCGGGACATTTAGGCACTAAGAAGTGCACTGATTTTTTTAAAGAACAAAGCTAAACTAATTGTCTAATTATCTCTTCCCAATTCGTGAAAACTCATTTGCCCTGGAAGTTTTTCTTTCTGGGGTCGGGTAACGGGAAAATGCAACAAGTGTTCAGCAAAGGGCAGAGTGACATGAACATGAAAGACAGCAGCAGTCAGTCCCAGGTACTTCAAAAGCTGCACTGAGAAGAGACTTTATCTAACATCTCCCACTCTGATGTAAAATTGACGCCTACTCGGTATGTTATTTATGTGTATTCAAAGTCATAGCTACTCGCTTGCCTTTAAAGCTGATGTTTTAACTGTTTTCCTTGGTGTACAAGCCCAGCACAGACGTGCTGACAGTGAACAAGGTTCAATGTTTTCTTGTAGGTCGGCATTATTTGTTGAGTTCTTTTCTGCCCTGGTTGTGCAAAAAATGCTGACAGGAAACAAAATGCTCGTGTGTCAGTGAATCAGTTTGGCCAGAGGATTCTTCGTTAAAGATAATTACGCAGGAGAAGAGCTTCGCTTGATTGTCAGCTTGAGTTTGTAGTGCTGGCGGGTTGGGGAAAACTAAACAAATTTAACTTGCAAATAATGTGTACTTTGCATGGAAATATCTGACAGACAACAACTGATAGAGTTCCTGCCTGCTGCTTTTATGACTGCTTTGCAGGCAGAACTATCATTTATTTGGAAGTAGAAAGCGCTGCCACCCTTTCCTGAAGGCGTCATTGAGACCAAGCTAAATCTGTTTAGGAGGGGATAGTTGGGTCCAGAGCCCCTTCAAAGGCAACATAAAAGCCTGTTGATAAACAGCCTGTCCCTTCTGTGATAAAGAAGTGCAGGGAAAAACAGCTCTAATAGAAGTCTCTCTGAAATAACAAGCTTTAATACAGACTCTTTGTTTTGTTTTAAAGCAGGTAAATGTAAGGATTTTCTTCTTAAAAGTTGCATCTTTTTTCTTTTGAAAAAACTGGTCTTGTGTAAGCAGGAAGAACTTCATATGCAAGTGGTAAAACCAAAAACTTGCCCAAAACCCAGTTCCCAAGCCTTCCTCCATGTGGGATTTTTAAGGGCAACAATGTCCCGGCATCCTTCCAGACCCCTTCCACACTTCAGCTGATAAATAAGTGGAGTAGACTGTCTGGGGCTTCACACAATCATTCCCAGTCCTCTTGTTTCTCTCTTTACCTCTGGTTTGTATAGGTGTTTCAAATGCCCCAAGCATCTCAAAACCAGTGTTTTGAGGATGAGAAAAAAGATGTTAACAAATTTCATTTCCAGCTTTGAAAAAAGGTCTGTTGTCAAATTGAATTGCATGACTATATATCAATTGTTACAAAGGCAAAATACATTAAGAAGATTCAATAGAAAAAAGAATTTGGTTTAGGAATAAATAATACAGGTTAGCTATGAAATATCTCTGTTCAGTGACCGGGATATGGAGTGCGACTGAAATGCATATTTGTTTGACAAATTATTTTTTTTTAATATTTTTTTTTTGTGCTTGCAAGAATGGTGGGAGTTAGAGTTGACTAAAAGGAGAAATTACAGAATTGAAATTTATGATATACATATTTGCAATTGCTACTTAATAAGATACATTCAGAAGTAGTGAAGATGTAATAGGCACTGAAAATAGTAGACATGGAAGAAAATTGCATCACAAAAATGAATTAAATTGGATTTCAAACCATCCATTACACAGTGGAAATGAACTTAGCATAAGAAGATATGACTTGGCATGCAAAGTAATTATTTTAAATGGGTATATGCATTAAAAGGTTGTGTCAACATGCACACACAACTCCAGTGACCTTGTCTGGTAGGGGATGAGGAATTTTGCCTTCAGACTGCTGCAGGCTAATTGGCACTGAACTCATGTTTTCCAAAAATAGAATAGTTAACATTATTCTTTATTTGCAGAACTCTCTTTCTCTCAGACTATTGCAAGGCTTTTTAATAAGAACCCTTACCGTGTATTTGTGAAATGAGTCAGATATTTTAAATGGGTATGTTGAAGCAAATGTAAGAAGGGGTTGACCAAGGTGACGTGTCAGTGGCAAAAAGCTGGCTGCGGAGTTCACAAACAAGGCATATACTTAAGTCTGCTTTTTTCCTCCTATTTCAGTACTGTCAATAGTTTGGTTTAGCTTTGACAAACTTTGCATAAACTCTTATCAAAGTTTCAGAGTAATGGATTGAGGGGAAATACTTGGCTGTATTTTCCTTGCACGTGCCGCTCGCCGGGGCAGCACAGGTGCAGTCAGTGACATGAGCGATGGGTGAGCCACCCAGGGATTTCCACTGCTGCTACAGCAGGTAGGGCTCGACTTTTCCATTTCATCTCTCAGCTTCAGGAACAACTGGCAAGATGAAAGAAGTCTGTGCTGTGTCAGCACATGCAAGGCAAAACTTTCCCTTGTGAGGGAGTGTGTGTACCCTGTTTGTGGCTGGAGCGAGAGGTTCGTGAGATGGGTGAGAGAGAGATTGACCGCAAGTGGTAACAAGGCAAAGGGTTGTTACTGAATGCTGGAGTATTATCTAGTCAAATGTCTAGGAAACCATGGAGGGATACAGAGACTTGATTATAAAGAAACTTATAGAAAAAAGGACTGGGAATGGTCTGTCTTCTACCTGCCTCAGATGTTATTTGTCACCAAATCCATTTTCCAAATGGATTAATCTCTATTTCTAAATAGTTCTGCGCTAGTTGGTCTTGGAAGCTTCTTCACAAACCTCATTGTGTTGAAGGCTAGAAACATTTTTCTAACTTCATGAAGTGTGTGCTCTCACGTCGACATTACCCTTTAGCTAAAATACTGTTTTCCTCTTTCTGTTTTTTTACTTCAATGATATGTTTGTAGATAGAACTCCTGTCTTCATCTTGGCTGTTATTTTGGCAAGTTCAGTCTTTCAGCAACCATTTTACAATTCTACAGTCATTTAAGAATGGATTGACCCAACAGAATTGTGGAAAATACTAGTTACTCTACCTGCTATTTTGCATCCCTCCTTTTCAGAATTTTGCTGTGATGATTATTTGGTCCCAAAAGACCAAATAAGCTCCTTAGCAATTTCCCTAACCTGACTGGCTTTGGCCACTCTGCTTTTTGTTCTGTGCTCAACATCATCTCCTCTGATTGAAATGAGGCAGAGTATTTACTTAAGTTTTGGGCCATACCTGGATTATCTTTAATCTCTGTCCCATTCTTCCTGCATAGCAACTCTATTTCTCCCTGCTTGTTTTAATATCCTTTACAAAGTCTAATTTTCACTGTATGTTGGCATTTTTTCATCTCTAACACTCAGCTTGCTTTGCTGCTCAGTACTTTTTTGTTGGTTCTACATTCCCAGCATCTGTTTGTGTTGCCACTGTTCATCCTACTGGGCAAACCTATTTACACTTTTAAAATAGCAATTAAGGATTCAAACGAGGAAAACACCTTTCCTAAATGTGGTACTGTACTGTGCCTCACAACTTCCAGGTCAGGTTACTTAAGCAGCTTATTTTTGTTACCCTAAAGGAAACTCTCATTCAACCTTACTTAGCATTGCTTGGTCTGTGTCATTTTGCATTTATACGTCGGCTTCCAAGTTATATTCTGGGTGAAATACTGATTCGTGTTCTGCAGAGATTTATGCAGCATTATGTAGCTTCTGTATTCTGTCCTAAATGGTGATCAAATAAAGTGTCTATTTACTCCATGGGTGACATTTATGGACTGAGTAGAAATGATGTAAAGTACTCTCTTTGGTAATTCAGAAGAAAAACACACCAGTGATACCCGTTTCCTCATGGTAGACATAATTTTTGATATGGTGGTATAATATGAACACTAACTAGATTTTTAGCAATAAATAAGCTTTTATAAGAGTGATAGTATATTAAGCTTATCTATCTATTTATGCTATCGCACAAGTTTTCCCATCTGCCTGGTACCTGTGTCTTGCTAATTTCTTTCCTCATATTCTCTACCTGTTCCCATACTTTTAATAACAACTCCTTATTTAATCATGTCTTTTGTCACCTCCCATCATGTTTTTCTTTCATTTGCTTGACTTGCCTCTTTTTCCTATTGCTCTTTATAGTTAACTCCTACTTGCAAAGTAATTTTTTGCTTCACCCGACTGCCTTCATAACACTAAGCTGGTTCTGCCTTGAATATTTTGTAATAGGCAACCATGGCACCGTAAAGTCTCTTGCCATCTTGGTGCTAGGGGAGGGGGAGCTGTCCCTTGCAGCATCTGTTGCCTAGCAATGTGTTTCTCAGGTGCCTTTAGCTGCACGGCATTGTGATCAAAGCTTAAAAGGCAAGCGCGAGGGAAAGTGAAAATGGGCTCGAAAACCACTGCAATCAAAGCACAGCACTTGCTGCAACATTTGTGATTTCTACATGACAGTGAAGAGACCTGAGCAGTACTTCATGCCCTATGGGCACTTATGTACAAAAGGCTTAACTTCTTTTGCTGAGTGCATGGCACTCCTAGGAAGAGGGAAGGCAGTTGTCACCATCTAGTAGCTCTCCGCTGGATGGTGTGGTGTGACCTGCCTGTTCAAAGTTTGAACTAATATGGCTTAGCAGTGATTTGTGGTTTTTTACATCATCTTTGACATTTTTCACTATCAGATGGCCTTCGTAGCAGAGGACAAGGACTTGAAGTAGTGTGTTTCCCACAGGATAAAGTTAATATAGGTGAGATGAAGAACCCTGAGGAGCTCTACTGTTTGTCACCCAGGCATGGCTTTGCATCTAACAGACCTTCACTGTGAACAATCTGAGCTGTTTCATGATGTAGCAACTACTCTAAACTGGCCCGTTAAGAGTGAGAAAGTTCCCTGTATCTTGACAGGTACCATACCATGTGCCGACGAAGTACAAAAGGAATCTCATGTATTAACTCTCTGTTAAGATTGATAAAGCTTAGCTCTTCAGACATTGGCATAAATTTTAATTGCACCATGAAACAAAATTAGATGGAGTGATCAGTGCCATTCATGGTGCTGGAAAATGAAATTAATCATCCTTGCGTAACCGAACATATGTCAATGAGTTCATCTGGATGCAAATGATATCTAGATTGTATGCCTAGCAGCATTTTCCAAAACCACTTTTGTAGTTTAGGTATTTGTATTGTATTGACTTTGCTTGTGATTGAGAATTTAAACAATTTAAGCATTCAGACAAGTGTTTTATCTATTAAATGACCCCCAAATAGAAACACGAGTAGGCAATTGTTAATTTTTAAAAGGTATTCTATGTGTGGCATATAAAAAATCAGGGATTATGTTAAATAAATCATCCTAAAGACAAAACTTCTCAGAAATACAGAAAGGTTAGGGTACAATAAAAAAGATCTCTTGGTAATAGAGTCATAGAATCACCTGTGTTGGAAGAGACCCGTTAGATCGAGTCCAACCGTAGTTTAACCCTGACTAGTCCACTTCTAGATCGTGCGCTTCATCTACACGCCTTTTAAACACCTCCAGGGATGGTGACTCCACCATCTCCCTGGGCAGCCTATTACAATGTTTGACAACCCTTTCAGTAAAGAAATTCTTCCTGATATCTAACCTAAATCTTCCTTGGAGCAGTTTTAAGCCATTTTCTCTTGTTCTATTGTCACCTAAGAGATGAGACCAACCCTGACATCTCTGCAACCACCTTGTGGGCAGTTGTAGAGAGTGATAAGGTCTCCACTCAGCCTCCTCTTCTCAAGACTAAAAAGCCCTAGTTCCCTCAGCCACTCCTAACAGGACTTGTGCTCCAGACCTTTCATCAGCTTCCTCACCCTTCTCTGGATGCGCTCCAGCATCTCAACATCCTTCCTGTAGTGAGGGGCCCAAAACTGAACACAGTATTCAAGGTGTGACCTCACCAGAGCTGGGTACAATGGATCACTTTCCTGGTCCTGCTGGCTATGCTATTCCTGATATAAGCAAGGATGCTGTTGGCCTTCTTGGCCACCTGGGCACACTGATGGCTCATGTTCAGCTGGCTGTCAACTAACACCCCCAGGTCTTTCTCCTCCAGGGAGCTCTCCAGCCACTCTGCCCCCAGCCTGTAACGTTGCCTGGGGTTACTGTGACCAAAGTGTAGGACCTGGCGCTTGGCCTTCTTTAAACCTCTTAAACATCCTTTAAGGTTCACCAAATAAAGGGCTTCATTGGCCTATCTTTCAAAAGCTGACAGGGAAGTGTGTTAGAAAAATCAGACTACTTTGAATTGCAGTCGAAGTTACTGCATCACTAGAGGGTTATACAGATAAATCCTTTTCCCAGCCAAGCAGTTGCTGGGCAAGTCTCCTAGCTGTGATTGAACTTCACATTGTCATTGTGAACTTCACAATGACATTTTCATATACCCTGCTTTTGGCAGATGAGCAAAACCCCACACCTCGCTGCTTCTCCTGTTCCTGAGACTTTCTCAGCTAGAAGCTCATTGTTATTTGTCATAATTTTACTTCTTTCATTCACAAAAAGAAACAAGATTTTTCAGGGAATGTGGTAATTAGTTATATCCTCACTCATCCCTATGATTCCTGTATTTTCGGGCTTTAGCTATTCAGAGTTTCCAGTTTAAACTGAAAATCTGCTACAAAGATAACATTTTAATAATAATCATGTAAGAAGGTAGTCAAATGCTTTGTTGACTGCAGAAGTATTAAAACAAAGTGTTGCATTGAGATGTCTTTTTCCTCAACTTTCTGAGCTTGGAAGAGCACTTTTTCTGTCTGTGTTTCATGTCTGCTTTGAAGTTTCCTGAGGAAAAGTGTTTTTTTACCTATGCTGTTTTAAAAAGTGTAGGTCTTCACCAGAAAGACAAAGGAATGAATCTTCAGAAGTAACAGATGTAGGACTTTTAATTTGAAGGTGTTTTCCTTTGCAAGGCTGCATGCAGAAGGAGAGGGGGCTGGAAATGAGATGGTGAGGGTTGAGAGACCCACTGAACCTTATTCTGCTTTCGGACTTTTCCAAGCTCCTGTGAAATGTGCTGTAGAGATCAAGATTGAAGACTCTCCCTCTTCTTGAAACTCTTGAAGGGAAAGCATTAATTTCCCTGCTTCTGAATGCTTGTCTACAGGGGCTACTTATGAGAAATTATAGTTTAATTTGCAAATTTTTGCACAAAAAACAATAGCCAAAATCAGTCTTTTCTCCCTGCCCTTTTAAATCTGAGCAGCAGCAAGTCTTTAGCACCCCAGCTCCACACCAAAGATCAGTCTTATGGTGCTCTCTCCTACCATGGGGCTGGAAGTAATTTGCTGCAGGGTTGGTTTTTTTTTTTTCCTTCAAAGCTTGGTTAGAAATTGTATAAGAAACTCTGTGATTGCTGGGACTAGAGAGCAGCAAAGACTCAAAAGAATCAGCTGTGCTGTTCACATGCCTCGAGCAAACTATGCCGGTTTTCAAGCTGTGGTCAGCTAGTTGGGGGAGGAAGGTGGTGCAGCAAGATCCCTGGAGCCATTGCTGTTGGGATGCTGCTGTCTGTGTGTGCCATCTCACAGCCAGGCAGCACCAATGGCCAGTTGCTAGGTCATTTGGGATAAAGGGGAGATAATCTAAGAGGTAGTTTTGGTGAGCTCTGCCTGCACCAAATGAACACCCAATAGTTTCTGAGCTCAGAAAATCAGTGTCTTCAGGTATACTTTTGGGGCTGCAGAGGAATATGGTTTTAGATGATTGAAAGAACAAAGGTGGTGTTTGTTGCAGGGCCAGAGGTAGCTGAGCAAGGCTTGTCTGCTGGGTTTCCCACAACAGCTGTGGCAGCAAGGGACAACGTCATCAACAGTGAAAGATGTCTTCAGAGGCATTTTGCGCAGCCAGTGATGGTGTCTCTGGTACCTGCAGTGAATTGTGAAGCCTAGTGCATCAGAAATGCCTTGTTCTCCTAATTTTAACTCATAACCACAAGTGAATTTTTACTACCCCTTCTTAAGGCTTTTCCAGTGTTTCTGTGGAAGGGCAGGGCATTGTGTTTGCACCATGGGCGATTTTATGGAAGGGTATTGAACTCATGAGCACTGCGAGCTTTAGGGTGCTGGAACATGAACTCCATCAGAAACAGCACAGCCATCTAATTGAATGTAAACAATGTGGATGTGGAAAACCAGGTTTAAAGTTATCGGGCTCATTCCAACTTTTCCTCTCAGAGAAAGGTGTCGTCTTGCCTTTGCTTCCTAAAAGCTTTGCTTTTCCTCTCAGTGCTGGAGGAGAGGGAGAGGCTGTTGCATACAGGAGGGAAGGCGACAGTCTCAGTATTCACTGCTGAGAGGTGTACAGCCTGTGCATCACTCTCTGTGAGGGGCAGAGTTTTAGTAAGGAAGGGTAGAAGGTAAATGTATGGTACCAAAACATTTTCCATTTTTCTGTCTTTCTCTGCAGCATCTCTGACAGCTGTTTTTGCATGTCACTCCCTATTATAACTATCTTTATTATTTTTTGGTCCTCTCTACAGGACCTTCCTTCACTTTTTTCTCCCCCTTTTCTGTCCACTGACCAGAGTTCAGTTTCTTATAGGTTCTGTGATTTTATTTCCCATTCCTGACCCAGAAGTATGTCAGGTGTGCTGGGATGCTGCTGGGACAGAACAGAAGCACTGGTGGAGCAGGAGAAGGAGTTAAAACTGGAGACCGAGAAGCTTGGAAATAAAACACAATAGTTATTGTGTTAATTCTCGTCTCCATAGCAACACTAATGCGATGTTTTTCTCTCACGCTTGGAATTCCCCTCCTATGGTTTCCTCCTGGGCTGAGCTGAGCCCCGGGCTCAGCCTGGAGACTGGCATTGGCATGAGGACTTGGGAGGGTGCCTATATGGTTTTTGAATTGGTGGAAGAGCTGTTGTGAAGTTGGTGAGAGGCAGAGGAAAAAATAGTAACCTCCTTGGGTGACTCTGCTGGCTATCCTTATGGAGGGGGACAGATGCGATCAGGAGGTTTAAAGGGTATTATTGAAATAGCAATGGCAGCTGATGCCGTAGGCAGCGGCATTTCTGTGGGAAGGATGCTCGCCGAGGTTCTGTGAGAGTGTGAGGTCAACACTACCTTTACAGGCAACTCCTCAGAGAGACCCTCTTGCCTGTGAATGTATTACCTTCATTTTAAATTTGGTTTTATACCATCTGAAGTTCTTCAAAAATGGCAAAGCAAAAATAGACTTTTGCAATAGCTCTTCTGGAATCAAATCATTAATTGTGTGGGGACTGTGATTAAAGCAAACCGAATATCTTAAAATCTGTATGGATCTTTAAATATCTTACTTTGAGTAATGTATCTTAGAAAAGGTGAAGTCAGCTGAAAGCTCAGAACATCGTTCAAACTGTAAGCCGTACTACTATCTCAAATGCAATTTCTTCTGTACCTGTTATCTTGGTAACCACGCTTGCATTGTAATGAACTTGTTTTCTTAACCCTTGTGGTACCACCATGTTGAGTGAGAAAAGGTGGTTAGCTGGGAAGAAGGAGACTTTTTGATATTCCATAAATGTGAGTCTCCCAAGGTGTGTTTGTCACTGCTTGACACTGCTGTACTATTGAAGAATGCCAGAGGGCAAACTTTGAAAAGGCATAAGATGCATCAAAAGAGAGAATAAAATGTTAGAAAATGCTATTGTGACAGGTGGTGAGATGGTAGGCTGTTCTCAGATGGACACATGTTGAAGAGCTTTATTTCTTCAGTCTGGACACCTTCTTGAGAACAGGCAAAAACATCCAGGAAGCTTCAGGACAGGTTTAATATCTGAACTTCAATTACTGGCAGAAAAAAAGTTAGTTAGCAGTTCTCTAGGCATCTGTATTAGACTTGAACATATTCTGCTGGCAGTTTTAGCTGTCCACAAAGATCTATCAGGAGTCCTGGGTGGCATTCATCATTGCCTGAGAAACATTAGTGCTGGCCACAAAACATGGGAGCACAGTGGTAGCCTTCCTAGCAAAGGACCATCATTGTTTGGACCCAAACCAGTACCTGCTGGGAGCTTTTTCTGTCAAGGGTCCTTGACATAGCTTGCACTCCTGGAATATCTAGCTACTCCCCTCTCAGCTGGTGGCCTTGCTGGATGTTTACCATCAGGTAGGTCTAATGCTACTCTGGCACCTAGAACCAAGCGATGAGGTGTTTGTTTTGAGTAGATCTCTGCTAGGATTTGCTTGGGTTTTCACTAAGACAACTGCTGCAGTCTGCAGTCTAGAGAAAGGTATCTAGTTCTGCAGCTGGAATGCTCCCAGCTATGCAGCAGCATTTGAAATAGAAAGGACACCTGGGCATTTCATGGAAACAGTGAGCTTCCAGGTAAACTGAGTGCAGTGAAGGAAAGCTGCAGGAAAGTTCACTCAAAACAGAGAACTGTTTGCCTTATCAGCTTACTCAGATAAATCAACAAGTCATTTTCAAGCAAGTATTCCATGTCACCAAAAGTATATATTAATTAAATAGATGTTATCTGACAGACATGAGACATAAAAAAAAACAACCAAAAAAACCCAACCCAAAACCTGTGTATTTCACTTCCTTCACACCCTTCTTTCCAACCCTTCTCCCATCTTTCAATCTCATAGCCTTAATACCCGAATTAGAGACCTTCCTTTCCCCACACATTCAGAACCTATTGCGTACATGTAGTTTCCAGAGCACTGAGTGGGCTTGATGTACCATCAGGCTGGAATGTGTTAGGAGCTAATTCTGGGATGCGTGAGTACAGGAATTGTCATGGGAACACAGCTGATAATCAAGCAGGATAAAAATTCCAGTAGGAAAACATGCTATGGGAGGCTTCTATCATGTTGCTCAAAACAACCTTAAAGAGATCATGATTTGGCAATTATTTCAAAGGAGACACCATGCAGTGGAAATCCCTGACAAAGCAAATAACCCCTAATAAATAAAAAAGGCACTTAAAGTAATGTTTTCTATTTATACAAGGACTTAAAGCTCTGTCCTCCTTCTAGAACCCACTGGTGAAAATAATAAATAAATTGGGGGTTCAGCTTCCCCCCTAACTTCAACTCTGCTAATTAACATTGTTTAAACAAGTATTTTTTTTTTCACTGACAGAAAATGAAGAGTTGAATTAGCCAGCTGCTAGCCTTTGAATCCAGTTTCCTTGGGAAATGACGCTTACGAGATCGTGCTGTCTGTCAGTCGCCATGAGTTCCTTTTGAACTCATTGCCTAGTTTTAACTACACTTGCAGAGAGATCAAGGGTTCCTGTACGTTTGATGAAAGCACGCTGCCAAACAGACACAAGGCAAGCCCCTGCTAATAGAAAGGCCACAGCATGTGTTCAACTTATTACTAGACATTAGAGAATGTGTATGAGGGAACAGAAGGACTGAAAACTTTTGTAAGAACAAGAACTACAGGACAGCAAGCTTCAAAAGTTTCTCTGCTCAGATAACTTGTTGGGAGTCACTATACTGAGCTCTATGATATAAGTACTCTTAATTTCTTAATTCCAACCCGTGCAGGGCCTCCTGATAATTAAACTGTCAACGTTTCAGTGATGAAAAGCCATATTGAAAATCAATGATCAGTTGACATTGCTGCTTGCAGGGAAGATAGAAAGGTCTTGCAAAGGTCTGTGGAACCGGCTGTGAAAGCCTTCTGTCATTTTGCTGGGAGGAAAGAGCTGTAAGACTGAACCACTATTTGCTAATTCTTGTCTTCTAAACTTATGGCAGGCTACAGATAAAATCAGAGGCACGTCTCTTACATGGAGGCCTTCAGAACTGCATGCTCTGTTTAGAACTTATTTGCAGGTATTTTGCATGTTCCCATACCAAGGCAACAGACTGAAACTCAAGGAACAAAAACCCACAGGGAAGCTCATCACAAGATCTGTCAATCAGGGCAGTACAAGCATGGCCCATCCTTGTAGAGTTCAAGTACCTCTTACTCTTCAGCGCAATTATCTTCCTAGCACTTTGTGAAACAGGGGAATCACCCTATGAGCCAGAAAAGTGAGACACATGGAGACCAAATGGTGAGACCAAGGTCGCGCACTTTGAGGATGAAGATAAACCCAAACCCCCGAACCATGGGCTGGCAGGGACTCTGAGCACCAACCATACTGTGGAAAGGGGCCGCCTTGGGCTCTCTCTTGGGGTGGAAAGCTCTTTCACCTCTCCTCTTCCCTCCTCAAGCCAGCTCTGTGATTCCTGCTTGCGCTTTCTGATTGCATTCTGGTATATCAGATGTCCCCAAACTGACCATTACACCATATGGCTTTTATATGTATCCCAGCACAAGTCTCTGTATTAGAAATTTGCCTTCCAAAATCGCTTGCTGCCTTCCCTTCCAGCCTTTGTAAACTGTGTCCAGAAATACTCCAAGGTAGTTGCTAGCAGCCTAGACTGTGGCTCTGACTGCATAAGAGAGATGTAATTTCAAATTATGAAAATTAACTACTTGCATAATTTGATTTATTCTGTTATAGTCTCTGTGAGGTTTTAATCATGGTACTTTATCCCCAGACAGTGCCCTGTTAAGGCTGAACTGATAGTATACTGTGTGGTTCAGAGAGGTCTAGTGAGAACGCTAGGGAGGTATGAGGGGAAAAACAGGTAAACAATATAACAGAAATCCCATTTCAGCCTCTAGCCTGTAATCGTTCCATCTCTTTCTCATTGCCTGCATTTATTCTATTGCATTTTCATTTAGCAGCCTCTTTAAGATCATGTTTAATATGTATATTTACATTTTGAGTACAACTCTTAAGGGAATGCCTGGTTCAGACGTGATGAACCCTTTGCAACCCGTTAATATTTCCCCCAGTTCAGAAATGACTTTTCTGTTTCCCCACTGCAGGGAAGCGGGCACTATCCCAGAGTCCAGCCCAGTCCCTGCCTCCTGGCTAAGGAAGGACGACCCTGCAGCCTGCTTGCAGATGCTGGCATAGAGCACGTTCCTCAGGGCAAGGAGACCACACAACTTTTAGAGGAACTAGGCAGGGGAGGAAACAGCAGAGCCAGCAGGCTCTTCAGAGCCCACATGCGGTTCCCACTCTCCTCTTGCAGGAGGTAGCAGCAGCTTTCCTACCTCTGTTAGCTTGGTTTCCTCAGCACAGCGCAAGGAGGAGAGGCAGTTTCTCAGCCAGTGTGGTCCAAACCTTTTTCTCCAAGGCAAGCCCTCCTGCCTTCAGAAGTCTGTCCCAAGCAGTGCTGAAGTCAACGCAGAGCATGAGGTGGTGGTGCGTGCCTGAAAGGTGGCAAGTTGACGGTGGGACAGCATGTTCAAGTGAGGTTTTGCCTTTGTAGTTACAGCCCAGCCCAGTGCCACAGGCAGTGGTACAGCCTCCCTCTTATCACAGCAGAGAATCTGAAAAGCTGCCACCGCACAAGGAATATTTTTGTCTTTTTGATTTCTTTGTTCTTATATTCCCCTAGTTCTGATAGGGACGCTTTTTCTATTTCCCACTGGTTCCTCCAATCCCATACACAAAATAGGGTGAAAAAAACAGACAAGCACTTGCACACAAAAAAAAATTGGGTCTGGGTACTGAGTACACAGATGTAACTGTGAATCTTGACTGCAAACAAACCAACCCAAAAGAGTTGCTAGTTGGATAACCTTTCAAAAGGCAGAAACATCTTCTGAATTGCCTCTTTAGTTCCTTCCTTTAGCACATTATCATCACTTTGATCTAAATTGAGTTGACTCTAAGCCAGTTTACTGCAATGTACAGGCTGCTCCCCTGTCTATGCTGGAGATTAGGATCTTGCCTGGAAGCTGCATGTGACACTGCTCACTCCCAAAGGCACTGAACGAGAGACAGGTTGGAACAGGTTCTTGTAGTTCCCGCCACTAGAGATGGAAGAAAAACTGATTCTCACTCTTAGGACAGGTTTTAGAAAGAGGTGGAGATGCGAAGAAAGGAGGAGAGGTATTTTTCTCCCCTACTCTCCATCCTCAATCAAAACTACTCTCTCTTGCCCGGCTGGGAGGTAGCTGTGGTCTGAGAAAGGGACCAGCACTGCCCACAGGCTCTCTCAACCCCCTGGGATATTTATTTATTGCAACTCAGCTGTATCAAAGCTGGCAGCTGTTGTAGGCAGGGAGAGTCTGAAGAAAGGAGACAGGATGCCAAAGTCTTCCTTACCAAAAAGCAAGAGCAATACTTCTTGATCTTAACCTCATTGATTCCTACAACTCTTTAAAGGGCAATACATCCAGGGTTGGCTTTTGCTTGGCAGGTGTTGGTCCAGAAGATTTGTAACAGGGAACATGAGGGGTATGATCTGTTCTCATTACCACAGAAAGACGCTTTCTGTCTCAGTCAGGATGAACAAGACTTTTATTTCCTGTCATCTTTAATTACTTCACCAATTTATTAAAATCTTCATTTTTATATTCTTAACATCCCTGCAATGCTTTGAGTTCTTAGGTCAGTGACTCATACCTATAGCTGTACAAGAACAAAGCTCTTTTATATAAATGGCTTAATTTTCAGGCTGACCATGTAGTTTTATCGTTCTTCAAATGATCTATGCTTCTCTAGATTAAATGAATGAGTTTGCAGAGGGTCAATGTGTTTGGGCTCAACAGACAAAGCTTTACGCCAGGTTACTGCCAAAGAAGTCTACACAATATTGTCTCAGTAAAAGCTGAGGAAGTGAAAACCAGCTAGTCACAGGTGTATTGCAACTTTGCTATGCAGAGAAGGCATCGCAAAGTCTGATGTTGCAAAGGTAGTTCTATGTGCTAGGGAGCTGCTTTGGCAAGGGGGTTGGACCCGATGATCTCTCGAGGTCCCTTCCAACCCCTATGATTCTGTGATTCTCTCAGTAACAGTGAAGGAACTTTAAGGAAAGCACTGGAACTTTAAGGGGGTAGTTGGTCACACATGGAATAGGTATTGCTTTCATGTAAAGAATTGTCAGTGAAAAAGTCAGAACTGCGTTGCCAAGTTAAGCAAATTCTGATTAAATCAGCTCCTTGATGCTTACAGTGCTCCTTCCTGTGTAAACGGTGCTTCGCCCCACATGTATTTTCAACAGATCTCTCTGTCAGTCTGCCTTTAACTTCAATGCAACAGCGCAGAGCCTATCTAGGTTCCTGTGCCAGTTCTACGGAGGTCCCTCAGGGGTTTGTGAAAGATGTAAAGATATATGTACTTTCCTCTCTCTTTCTTTTTTGATTATATGCCTCTTTGATACAACACTGGAAGTTGGATTTCAGTAGACAGATGCACTCCAGGTCAGAAAAATATAATTTGCTTTTTGCTCTTTCTGCATTATTAAGTCCAGTTTAATACCACCCACCCCCTTTTTTTTTTGCCAGATAAATTCTGACCAAGTCTGTTTTTCCAATATTTTGTACAAAGTTTTCCTTGTGAATTTTCTGATGGAGACAGAGATGAGCAATTTCTAAACCACTAGATGAAGTTCCCTTTAAAGGTTACAAGCTGATATTCGTGGTGCAGTGGTCCTGGCAACTGTGCAAATGGTCACCAGTTTAGCCTCGCCACACAGCTGGGAAGTCAGCCAGCATCATTACTATATTACTTGGGAAGATGAGAGACAAATTCCCTGACCTAGCATTTCATCCCTGTCTTTGCCCATGGCACGGGTCTGCCCCTCTCTGAATCAATAAAAAGAATGGAGCACCCACATTTCCACCTTACAGGCTGTGGTGGCACACTCAGGAAAAAACAAGTGATATCAGAGGACTGGACACCACATGATACTTCAAGGAGGACAAGCACCTTTATGGGTTTGCAGAAGAAAGCATTTGCCAAAATGAATTGGAACTCATCCTCCTCTTTCTACATTCATGTCTCAGGCTATGTCCAAATACAGCAGACCAAGCACATTCTCACAAGTATCTTACACGGACGCAACGCAGCACGGTTCTAGTGTGCTGTGCTTCCCCGCCTTGTCACATGTTGCAGCAGGTAGCTGTCATGAATAGGTCTTGAGAAGGAATAATTTAATGGGCTTTTCTGTAAACAGGTTGAAAAGAAAGGGGAGTTTGACAAAAATAGGTCCCTCTCTTCGTTTGGATGTGAATCAAATCCCTTGATTTCCTTTCCACTCACTTTTCTTCCAGCAGAGGTCAGCTCTGCCTGAGATGGGGAGGGTTCAAAGGTGTGGGCACCTGCACGCCTAGCCATACAAAGTGCTGGCTGGCTGTCCCCTCACAGCTACTAACCAAGGCCCAGTTCAGTCCCTCCTCTTGAAGGAAGAGAAAAGGTACTTTGAACCAGGTCAACCTTGTGTAGATCCAGGCCTGGAGGTTGGTGGCCCTGCCTGTGGCAGGGGGGTTGGAACTCTATGATCCTTGGGGTCCCTTCCAACCCAGAATGTTCTATAATTCCATGATTTATGATTTGTACCTGATAGAGTGCCCTAATAAGCTGCTCAGAGAGCTGTTCTTGCTGCTTCTGTGTGGCTCCAAGCCTGTTTGAGAACAGCCTGTAATGTGCAGAAGGGTGAGGAGATCTGGAGAGCATGGTCCTTCATGAGGTTAAAACTGCTGCAAGATGGAAAATCCCCAGAGAACAAGAAGTTCTGTCTAGAGCAGGCTTTCTGATTACTGAACTATTAGGGAACCTGAAATATTGCCATGCTGTTGCAACCATCTTTACTGCTGTATTAAAGCTGTAAAAAACCATTTCTCCCTGCTTAGTAATGTCATGTCAAAGTTTCTTCTGGACAAACTATTTAGGCGTATTCGTAAATAGTTTTACCACTTGAAATTGTATCATTTCAGTGGCTATATGGCTCAGCACACTTGTTATTTACCCAGCTCCATCAGTTACAGTTGTTCCTCAATATTAGGTCTTCAGTCCACAAGACAAGAAACATTGTGATGCTGAAGGCAGAACATGTTTTCAAAACTATGTAGTTGTACTCTTTGATTAATGAACCTCAGTTAACATTTTTATTTGCCAGTTTCTAAGTGTCAAAGCTCATTTCACATTTTCCACCTAAACAAAATTCTCTTACCTAGTCACTGGAGTTTGAGGGCTGCTCTTGTGACTGACAGCTCCTCCCACTCTTCTCTCCTCCCATCCTGTTTGGCTTCAGAACGTAGCCTTTTCCTTACGGCTTCTCCTCTTTTCCAACCAGTACCCAAGGAGGAAACTGTGCTTAAATATTCAGAAGTACTACTTGTGGCAGAGTGCTGTATTATATGGCCCTGAAAATGTACAAGGTGCATTTATCATCTTTTCTTTTTGAAGACTAATTCATTGTTGTGTTCAGAAATTTTGTTAGTTGTCATTAATGAATGACGTGCTGTAGAGACTTTTGAAGTTAGAAATTAATGACTGCTTTTCTGAAATCTTTCACATAACTGGTGACATGCACCATTGAGACAGCAGCTGCTTATGAAGGATAATGTCTAAAAAACCCAGAGAATCTCACTGTAAATCTAACATCTGTTTTTCTCCATTCATATTTTTCACACAATCCTGAGACCTTTTTTGAATTAGCTTCTTAATATTTTAAACACATGAGATTTCAGACCATCTATGATCCCCTTTTCTTTCTTCTATTAGATATATTTACTATCTAATAGAAGTTTGAATGACTGAAATGACTAAACGTCGTCCTCTTATTTCTTATCTATAGCTATGTATAACAAGAAACAAATGGTATTAACCTAACAAACTGTCAGGAGAGCCAATAAATAGCTTCACTACAAGATCAAGGATGGAGCTAATGAGCAGCAGACTTGACTTGTTACCTGAGAACTGAGAAGAAACATAAAGGTACTGGAAAGAGGCAATTAGGGCTTACCATCAGAGAGAACTTACACTCCACACATGGTTGCATTGACCCAGCTGCAGCCTTTTTGGATTGTCAGATGAACGTTAACGAAAGCAAGTAAAGCCACTTTCCACTTCAGCACTTGTTTCTCCTGATGGTGTTATCTATTATAGGTCAAGCAGCTCCAGATGACAGCTTAATAGGTCATCTTAAAACCAAGACATACACCTAGAGCTGTGCTGCTGATTTAAGATCACATAGCTAAGTGCAGATGACACAGTTGGCTTTTAGGTGGCTACAGTGGATTGAAGATTCCAGTGTGAATATCAAATCGTGTCACGGTATCACATACATGCACCTCAGACTGTTGCTCACCAGGGATTGCGATAAATGCTTCACTGTAGATCAAGTCATGTTCTAGAGAACTGTCAGCATTTAGAAAGCTCCCACTCTTTGCTGGTACTTGGGGGCCTGCGTAGCCCACCCCTTACCAGCCTACTAGCTGCCAGTACAGTCATGAGCAGGCACCACACTTGGGGCCTCTTTACTTGTCTTCTCTTAGAAATTGTATCTAAATATAGGTCTTTTCTAGGTCGTTTTTTCCTTTATGGACAGTTCAAAGCACCACTGACTTTTCTGCTGATGGAGGCATCCCGGGCTGCTCATCTTGCTGCTTCCTTTTGTTGTCTGTCTGGTGTTCACAGGCTTGCCCTGGACTGAAGAGAGCCTTCTCTGCTCTCCCCAAGGAGAAAAGTTAGTGACACTAGGCTGCTGTCAGAAATCTGAAATGCAGACAAAAAACTTGAGCCTGAACCAAGCAGTGTAAGTCAAATAGTGACGTTGCTTATTGCAGAGGCATTCCTGTTCTCTAGCCTAAGCATTGCTGGTACCCACAACGTTCATGTTAATTCCATTTAGAGCGGCACAGGTAGCTGTGCCCACGCTACATGGCACCTAACATGGGTGCCTGTGGCTGAAAGGCATTATTACTATTTTTCAGAGGTTTTAGGGTTCAAAATACCTGGATTGGTGTGATGGTTGACCCAGCAGGACAGTAGTTTGATAGCAGAATACCAAGGGGGAGATAGGTGGTGTGTCCTTCGACACGGGTATGAGGGCATGTAGGCTCTTAAAGGCAGATGGTCTGCTGGGAGAGTGCTGGAAAATACTATGTAGGACAAGAAGAGCCAAATCTGAGGGTATGGTCTCAGCTATTGTGCTTATTTGAAACATTCTTCTCAGCAAATCACCTCTACATCCACACCTGGATTTTGTCTTGGAGGAAACTCATTGGTTTGCTCCATAACAGGGTCCAAACAAATACTGATACGGTTTGCATGATGAGGTGGGGACTTATTAACTAATCAGGGAAGTGACAGTGTAAACATACAGATTCTCATTAAAAGAAAATAGTTGTTTATTCTATATATAAAATATTAATTTACCCCTCACAAACAAGCAAACAACTCCCTCAAAACCACAGCCACCCAAGACTTTTGGTCTAGATGAAAAGAAACACACGTTTAATCTTATCCAAAACAGCAGGGGCTCTTTTTGCCACTGGCAACTGCCAGTGTTCAGGTAATTTCATAATAAGACCTGCATTACAGTCCTTGAGAAGAGAGAAGCTTGGCTGGAATAAAAAAAAAAAAAAATTAAAAGCCCTCAGTAAAAGGCAGAGTGAGAATGAGCTTAATTTATAACCCTAATGTAAAAATTCTTTGTGCAGAAGAGATGGTAATGATGACATTATGTTGGGCAAGTCCAATACAGAAGATTGTTTATGTAGATACAAGCATTAGAGAGGACAGAATGGAAGTCATTTCCCTAGGAAAGAAATCAACAGCCTTAAATACATCTTTTTGCAGGGACTGAAATGCTATTAGAGTTCTAAAGTTGGACTTCCCTGTTTTCTTGAGCGGATAATTATATTATTTGCTTGTTTCATCCAGTACCTTTGGATATATTTTTTGCATGTCATTAAATAACGTCAGTGTCATCTTTTGCTCCTGACTGCTCCCTTGGGTGGTCCCTGTCCCTGGTTTATGCCCTCGCTCTGCCTGGGCTGCCGCTGGGTCGCATTGGCAACGCTTGGCTCTGCCTGCCTGCGCTCGGCTGTGCCCCCCTCACTGAGGCAGAGCCTGTGCTGGGGTCACCTCGGCTCCCAGAACATCCCCCTCTATGCAGAGCAGCCCTGTTCTCTTCGTCCCTCAAGTGCCCACGTCCGGGGTGCGGATGGTCACATACCAGCTTTTCAAACAGGATGTGCCGGTTACATCATCTGGACATGAATCAGCTCGCTGTAATTGCTGACATAGGGTGGCATGTAGATCTCTGCCCGGCCATTTCTGCTGTTACATTTGTGCTCTTGGTTGTACCTGCTCAAAAGTATCCTTGATACTTGTTCTATTCAGCTACGTTTCTTAAAGCAACTTTAAATTTTGAGTCAATTTTTTAACCCCTTTGCATTCCTCCTTAACCTTTTATCACCTGTACGCTTGGAAGTGTATGAATTATCCCCTCAGCTAACCTGTTAATGAATAATTAAATGCTGATTATTATGAAACTATTAATTAAAACATTTCATGATACCCAGGAGAGCCTCTTGGACAGTCACAAGTGGTGAAAGCCACTATCTTGGCAGTAGTTGTTATAATGAGTTATTAAGATGTATTTTCTAAGTAAAGTTCCCCCAGGCAGTGGGACTCACCCCTCCTAACACTTTCACTGAAGCCACACTTACTACTTTGTGTCTGTGCAAGGCTAGAAGCTTGTCCTGCAGTTACTAGGATTTCTTACAACACCAGTGATAACTGGCGGGGTTACATCAATAAACAGTACAGATGTCTAAAATCTGCTTGTGTCCCCTAGTGGGTGAGACACCAATAAATCACAACCTGAAATCTTTCCCAAATATCACCTTTTGATAGCAGACCTCTCTGCTTCAGTTGTCTATCTCTGTTTCAGAGCATCCCCTTTCTTGTCAGTGACTCAGTGAACCGCAGTCATCACAGAGTTAGCAAAATTGTACTCTGTGGGCTCCACCACCACCTACTAGAGTGGTTTGTCCAAGCCATGCTGATCTTTTATAATCTACAGAAAGCTAAAGATAAGAGAACGAGAACCAATAGCTAGTTTTTTCCCTTATTGAACTTCACAGATAATTTAATGCTTAGTATCAGTAAACTGAATAGATTTAATGCTATCAAATCAGCAGTTCTTTTTCTGCCAGAGGAAGTATCACCCCTTCTTCAGCAAATACCCAACTGTGTCCCGAATCTATGAATTGCAAGTCTAATGAATACAGTTACGATGCAAAGAAATCACCTACGCTTACAAGAATAAAATGTTTGTTTTTCATATGTTGCAGCAGTCCTACAATAAATGTTATTCATGCTGGCTTCTGGACTCAGGGAAAAACAACAGCCATGATGGTTATTGCTGCCCACACAGAAAGTTTTTCTATCAGGGTGCTGTCAACGCTTTTGCATGAGTGCCATCAGTATCAACCCAGAAAGTCAAAAGCCCAGGAAAATGAGACAGCTGAGGACAGGGAGGGCATGGTCTGCTTAAAACCAAGCTGCTGTAAGGTAAGAAGGAAGGTGATACTGGAAGAAAGAGAGAGAAGATGCAATGTGATGCTGAAGTCGCGCTATGCTTCTGACCTTAAGAGTGATTCACTGAGCACCGTGATCTCCGTCAGAGGTAGGAAGCAATAAGCAAAGAACATTTGGCATTCCTGCCCATGAAAAGACCCAAGCCAACTGTTCTTCTCTCCTCATTCAGCTGTTGTGGGACCCACTACAGATAGCTCTAAGAAGGAAGTGTTACTATGGGGAAAAGGAATGAGAATTGATTACAATAAACTTTTATTCCCACTACTGTGAAAAAAGGTGAAGAGAAATCTGACTGTTGTCTGTTTATCCAAAACTGGTAGCATGGACATGACTACACAGTTACAGATATAGTAGTTAAATCTCAAAAATTCTCTTTTGAAGGTTAAATGTTTCAGAGATTGTCATATTTTTGATTGTGACTTACAGCAGCAGAGTTCAGAAGAAGCTGCCAAATGCAACCACATTTGAATAGGTATGAAGTAACCTTTGGAGGAATTCCTGGTTTTGTGCTGTTATAAAACATCCATCAAATTCTAATCACCTCTCATTACTGCACAAGCAATAGCTTCTCTGGGTTAGGTAAGCCAGTTCAGTCCTTCCCACCTAATCTGTCCAAAATTTACATAATGGATTTGACCTTTCTATGACTCTTAAGTTTTCGTTTCTGCTCTTCTCTCCTCTTTCTCCAGCAGGTCACATTCCCAATGTTCCTTCCTAATTCATTGCAACTTTTCATATGTTCATGTGGGTTTTATATTTGGCCTCTGTGAAATTGCTATGCATGTTTGTGTGCATAAGCATATACCCAGACAAGCAGGAATCTGGATCACCTTAGCCACTCTTTGCACCTCATAGTGAAAGCCTTGAGGGAACAAGCTGTCCATGCAATCCTGTGGCAAAGGATGACTTAACCATTTAGCACAAATGGCATGACTGCTGTGTTGGCAGGTGGGCCAGCTGACTCTGGATGTATTTGCCATCACATCTTTGTTTTTTCCATAGAAAATCCCAAAAATTTCTTCAGTAGAACAGTTCAGTCAAACCCTCAAACAGTAACAACATCATTGAGCACTGTGGCATAATTGATTCTCATAAAATGAGCGAATTAGGCCCAAGATGGTGACAGATAATTTCTATGGAATTGAATTTAGGTGGTTTATAGGTCTAGCCCTATCTTTAACTTGGGGCTGCTTGCCTCTCAGCACAAAACTTTCCAAATTCAGCTTGCTTAAGAAACACTGCTTAAGTATATTCAAAAAGGCCACTTGCTTGTATGCTGATGCAGTTTTTTTAAAGACTTTGTAGGAATCCTCTCACTTTTCAACAAAGTCAGTGAGACAGGAGCCCTTAGATCAGACTTTTTGTGGTGCTGATGCTTCATGACAGAGCAAGCCATGTCTGCTGTTTGAAAGCAGCTATCCAGCCTTTAGTCTCAGGCTCTCTGCCTCTCTCCTGCAGAGAAACTGCAAATGCATACACAGAGATGCACAGCTGGAAGACTCAAGCCCGGTTTCATAACTCTCCCATTTCCAACTAAGCTTCGCAAATTACATTGAGATACTCTCCTACTGCAGGCAAGGGAAACAGAAAAGTGCTTAGTGGATTCTCAGGATGTCTAGGTCTGTGTGATTTACTGTACACCTATGTGCTTTTCTTCCTCCAGGAAGTGAAGGGAAAAATGAGGGCATGGAGAGAGTGTGAAGGAGGTGACCAGCAAGCAGTTCCCTTGTCTTGCTCCATCACTCATTTGAAAGATGAACCATCATGAAAGTAACACTTGAAATTCAATATATATATAATACAAATTCTCAACATTTCCTGAAATGTGCCCAGATTTTAATTAAAATGGGAAGCATATACACTGAAGGACTTGCTTCTCTGCCAGGAGTGACTGCCTCTGCCTCGCATAACTTTCCCACCATAGATATCAGTTGTCAACTGAAAAAAAAATACTTTTTGTTCTTGCATTGAAACTTCTCCAACTTTTGCACATTTGGAAACATAATGTAGTAGCAGAGGGCAAAATTATGTCAGTTTGCAAAAAAACTGTAACCAGGGGAAACATTTTTTGATAGAATCATTTCTTCACACAATAGTTGCAGAGTAATGGATCACATTGACTGATCCTTCTTGCTAAATGCTGTGACAAAGCAAATGAGCATTTGTATAAAAATGCCACAACATTTGAAGCTTGAATTAGTGACTCTGTAACCTTTGTTTGTGATCATAAATTACAGAGAAACCCTGCAGGCAAGAATGTAACATTAAAAAAAAACAAACCCAACCCCAAAAAAACCCACCAAAAAAAGCATCCAAAGCCAAGAGATACAACCCATCAAGTATGGAAAATGCATTATGCTGTGTATCTAACGTTAATCACTTAAGAATCTATTGTACAAATTGCCTCCAGCAGTTTCTAAAGTTATCTCACAGGTTAAATGGACACCCACAGGTGGAGATTAGTCATTTAAAAGAAGACAAAGGCATAAAAACTGATTTCGAGTACTAAAGCTGTCTTAAAGTCAATTTTTCTTTCATATTGAAGCTATGAGTCCTCCTTCACCTCCTCTCCCCCCTACCCCCCCCCCCCCCCCCAGTTTCTGGGTGAAGGGTTAACAGTGGGGTAAGCCACTGATTCTGGCAATATACAAGGCTTTTTCCAATTGACAATTTAGAATTGGGACAAAAAGTTGTTACTCTTTCAGATTAAATTATTTCAGTTGTAGTTTCTAACAGATATGCATCAGTAAGTTATAAAAGAAATTGGAATTTTAATTGCTTCTGCCTTCCTAACCACTAAAATTAGTGGTATGTCATGCTCAGATATTGAATTGGCATGAAATGCCATGAGCACCTGAGAGATGCCACGTGCAGTGTGAGCCCCTTTTGTCTGTAACTCCAGCTCAAGAGGAATCAGTATTGAAAATTCAGGTTCTACAAGCAAAGTGCCTCATAAGTATATTCTGTTAGACCTTTCATTTGTTGCCTAGATTGAAAAAACAGGTCATTTGGAGCTCACAGGGAAGGGTGTAGGGAAGGGATTGGATTCTTGACTTGCGTATTTGCAGGTTTCATAGAATGGAATGAGAGCTGTAGAGACCAAAACTTCTGGGAAAAATAAAAACAAGAGGCTCAATTAATTTCTTCTGAAGGAAGCAGAATTTCTGACTCACCTAAAAGTCTGCTTTATTATTACATTAATATTTAGTAGTGGCTTGGGGTTGATTACTTTTTTGTTGTTGTTTTAAAGCTCCTTTGGCAGTCCAAGCACTTCAGACTCTACAACCAAAATGAAGAAACTTTCAGATATTTGTGACAGATTTGGCAGAAACCTGGACTTGGCAGAAATCACACCAAAGAAAGAAGGCACTGTCAAGCCTGGGAATGGTAACTGTGAAGACGCAGAGGCATCGAGAGTAGCATACTTACAGTACCTTAAAGCAACCTGGTGCAAAGATCTCTGCTGTACCTTTTGCAGTGTTCAAACAGTGAAGTTCCCAGAGTTACTAATGCTTTAAGCAGCATTGCTGTCCAGTTACTTAACCACTTGTGTCCTACGTGCAGGAGGAAAAAAATGCCACCTACTTTCATATTCCCATTTAATGCAACACTGCAGAGAGTTTGTGAGTGGTGTCAGCACACAGCAGTTTGTCTGTTCGTGAACAAAGACTAATATTAGACCCTAAGCAAAACATTTGCATCTTGGGTCAAAAGATCTTAATATTTAGAAGACTAGAAATAAACAACTAATGCATATTCTATCCCATTTTCAACAATTAACAGGATAAATGATGGATGAATGTAAGTTTTTGGAAAGGAATTCAATCAGAGGTATAACCACAGTGTAACAGGTGTAACCTGTCTCTCTTCTTTGACTCCTGAGACCAGTCTCCAGACTAAGGTCCCTAAGGTATGTGCCCACGATTACATGTTGCAAACCTCTTTCTTCCTTTCCTCAACATCACTTGTAGTCCACTGCAGCTCAAAAACTGGAATCACAAGTCCTGTGCTTGGTCACTCATGGGTTGGCATGTATGCTTCTGCAGGTGTGTATGCACATGAACATACAGGTAGGTAGATCAATACACAAATGGCTTCTCAGAAAAGAAAGAAGCAAAATCAGTGAAGAGGTACAGAGCCTGCACTAAAATAAGTTTTTCCTGAGTTAAACTTGGAAGTTTAGCTCGTATTTTACAGCAAAGTTGAATTCAGTCATTTTTATGAGCTATGCAAATGTTACTCTTATTTCCCTTGCATGAGAATAACGAGTCTTTTCTCCATGGATTCTTTTAACTGACCTCTCATTTTTGTTTTCCTTGGCTAATTGTCTGCTGGATTAATACTCCAAGAAGAACAATAGCTAATAGCAGCGAGAATAAATGTCTATGAAATTACAACATCTAACGAACCAAAGAGAGATAATCTCCTAAAGCTGGTTTTCATAACATGCAGAAAGCCTGGGGCTGCCCAGTCTCACAAAGCACCCGACTAATACAGTGACTGTATAAAATTAATAACCTCCCAAACAAAAGCCCGCTGGATTAAGGAGCTGTCCGCACTGTGCAAACTGTGAAAACCACAGCACAGCACGTTTCACCACTTAAAGGGAAACTAAATAATTACAGAGCTAAGAAATACTACTTGATTTGATTTGGGTGACCTTGTCTAGGCAGGATCCACAAGTTGAATTAGGACGAAAGCAGAAGACAGTTCACTTGTTAACATCATAAACTAAAGAGATTCAAAGCCTGCTTGGGTTTCCAGTGGTGAATGCCAGCATACAAAATCAGTCAGCACACAGGACTGCCTGCCTGTAGCACACACACATCTATGCCGGATCAGATGGCATCGGCAAGGATTAAACTATGCAAACTCAAAGGGATGCTGCCACATGAAATCTCACCTACGCCCAGGCTAATCAAGCAAGTAAATATATTTGCAAGGCTGGTACAAACTAGGGAGGTTTTCATTCCTCAGTCCAACTTTAGGGTGAAGCAGAAACAGAGTCCTGTTCTCTTCAGAACCCCAACAATTCAAGTTCCCCGGCAGCGCAATAGAAGGTAATTAGCGAACACCAGAGGTTGACGAAACGAAGCCAGATACGCCACAAATATCTACATATATAAGCACACAGCAAGCAAGATAATGAAAAGTTAGCTGGATTTACCGTCTTAATTATCCAAGTGGGCGGTTTGTTTGGGTTTGGCTTTTTTTTTTTGGAAACGTCGGGAGCTCTTTTCACGAGGACTCGTCTATACGCATCCGCACCGCGGCAGGCGCCGGCTCCGGAGCGCGGAGAGCAAAGCGCTTCCCTCCGCAGCCGCCGCTCCCCCCCCAGCCCCCCGCCAAAAATGAAAAACGCAGGAAACGCGACGAGAGGTGGGGGAGTCACCAGCCGGTTCCTCTTGCTGGAGTGCTGCGGGAGAGGCAGCTGCGTGTCCCCCTCCGCCGCCTCGCAACTTGCGCGCGTCGCGGGAGCCGCCGGGGCGGGCCGGGGCGGGGCGGGCGCCGCCGGGGGAGGGCGCCGGGATGCGGCGCTGCTCGGCGCGGCGCTGCTCCACCCGCGGCACCCGGGCAGCCCTGGGGATGCGCCTACCTGCCGGCTGGCTCTCCCACACGCATCCCGCCCCGCTCCGGTGCAGTGTGCGGTGGGGAGGGACGTTGCCCCCGCCTGACCGCACAGGGGGGGCGGCCGGGGTCCTGCGGGGGCTGCGCTGTGCTTGTGCCACCTTCCCCGCTCCCCGAGCCGGGCGCGGGCTGGGAGGAGCCGCGCGAGTGTGTGTTCGTGTGTGTGTGTGTGTGTGCGCTCGTGTGTCCTAAAATCGGGTGGGAAGGCTTCTGCCGAGTCGTCGTCTTTTCAGTCTCTGCCTTGGGGTGGAGGGGGAGAGGAGGGGACGGTGGGTGAAGAAGGGGAAGGTGTGTTACAAGCACCAGACTTCTGTGAAATTTTCTGGTTCCCCAGGAGTGTGTGCTCGCGGGTGAGACTGGTAGCTTCCTCCAAAATACTATGACCAGGCTGTGGGGAAGAGGTGCCAGGCTGCATGCAGTGTGGTGTAGAGGTGGACAAGCATGCGCTCAGTTCTTCTGCAAAGGCAGAAGTGCAGCTGGCAGAGCCATCTATATTTGGGCCAGGAGCTTTTTGAAGTTGGGTGATACCCTAGCAACGTGTTTAGATGTGCTTGGGAAGCAGCTGACCCGCTGTCCTTGGGCTTTTCAGCTCCTACCAGTAGCTGCACACCTATTCAGTGCCTTGTCTCTCCTTTAGGCGCTCAGCACTGGACTGCAGCAAGACGCCCCAGTGGTTGCTTCTAGCCCATCTTCTGAGGAGGTTGAGTGCCACACAGAAGACCTATCTCCAAGCGGTGCTTTGAGCTCCTCTTTACATGCTGCGTGCACATCACTTTCCTGATACATGTTTGGCTTCCCTCCTAAGTAACCCTGGGTGCTCGTTAGTACCCTTTCCCTTAGCTCGTGATGTTTGGTGTCTGTTTTTTTGAAGTAAACCAAAACATGCTTCATTGAAACTGGCCCCTATATACTGTTGAAAATTTTTTTATTCCTCAAAAGCTTAAAAAAAAAAAGTTGAAAGTGACAGAAGTTAATTTATACATTTGGTTATCAAAAAAGGCAAAGAAAAACTTTTATAGATAGCTCTAACTACCTGCATCACACAGCCATGTTGCAGTTTCATCAGTCTCACAAGAGGCGGTCTCCCTGGACTGTTTGGTGCCTGCCAGGTTCAGAGGTAACTGCTTAGGATCTGTCTTCTTCAGGCTTTTTTAAGTTCTAGTGGTATATGAGCTCAGCACACGTTTTATCACAAGTAAATACAATCTTGCCCTCACATGTATCTCCTACTATTGTCTGAATTAATGCAGAAAGTATTAATTATACCACAGGTGATCTTAGAAATAGCAGAGGTTAAGGAAAACAGTCTTGTTCCATCCTCTCCTCCTCATGCATAAAAGCTGACTGTTTATGATTAATCTGTGTTCTCTCTATGGTCCACATCTGGCTTCAGATTGAGGCCATTACACTCAGTTTAACAGGAATGTGACAGTGACAATTTAGTATATAATTATTCTGCAGTGCCTATAAACTTTAAAAAAAAAATCTGCTAGGGAAAACTGTTTGAGTGATGCTGATGGTGGCAGAAATTCCCAAAACAGCCTGCAAGGGCACTGGATGTCACAGTGTGAGCAGGTAGTCTCTCCAGCTGCTTCTTCAAATATCTCCTTGGGACCTCTTGCTTTTTTTTGCTCCTCTTGGGACCTTTGGGTTTGCTTGCTGCTACTCCGTTCCCTCTGTATTCTTATGGTTTCAAACTGTGGCTCAAGCTCGGTCCTTCACGGGCAAAGCTGCCCCCTGCTCAGTGTAGTGGCAGCTTGATCAGCTGGCATACTCGTAGCCATAGCTTTGATGGCAGCATGAAGGGGCTTTTCTGTTTGAATTATAACAGGCAGCAATTTAAAGCTTATTTTTCAGAGGGTTGGTTTTTGTGGTTTGTGTGTGTGTGTGTGTGTTCTTTTACATAGGAACAGTCATAGTGGCTCAGGCAGAAAGTCCTTCTAAGTCCATTATCTTCTCTTTGATGAGAGCTGGCAGTGGGTACTTAGGAAAAGAGTGGCAGCCCTGAGCAAATACAGAGAGATCCTTGTCCTGGTACACCCTTTCATCTTCCTGAAGCTTAGGCAATGCGTGAGTTTGGCTGTGCCTTTGTGTGTAATCACCTTGAGGGGTATTTTTTTGTAAGAGCGTCTATGGACACCTTTTGAACAACTTTATGCCTTTGGTATCCATTCTCTCCCTCCAGCAAGCACACCTACACCTCTCTCTGCAGCATGCCCAGTCCCTGGGCTCATGAACAAGTACTCCTTGATGGTGTTATACTTCTGTTTGAAAAAAGCATGTCAAACTGAAAGTCAAGTGACATTGTGAAAGTTTTACTTAGCCTGAGTGATACTGGCATTAGTTACGATACAGCTATTTAACCCCCTGTGTCTGAGAACAACTTAGGTCAGAGAACAGGGAATAGCAGCATACAGGGCCACTGTATTTAAGGGAGGAAGGGGGCCCATACTGCTTATGCACTTAGATCTCAAGGGTTTTTTGCCCCGAGCTTCCCCAGCACTTACTGTGTTAGTCTTGGTCCTGGACTCAGGCTCCAAGGCACGATGATAACCCAGATAATAATAATGTTGGATTGTTTGAATGATAAATAAAAAGCAAATAAAAATGTCGGTGTGGTGGCTGGGCTGTGGATGCAGAGCACTATTGTTCGCAACATGCATTTTAGTCCCTTTTTGAGAGATGTGATGCAGAGAGAAACATTGTCTTACATGAACAATAACCAAATTGGGTTCCCTGAATTCAAGATTGAATTCCCTATCTTTTGTTTCCAAACAATGCTTATCACCAGTGATGATGCTAGTCCCAACTTCTTCCTAGAGCTGAAAGAGTTAGTCACCAGCATCTCAGAAATTTGTCCAGAAACAATTCTTCAGCTATTCCTGTGGCCAGGAGAACACCAAGAAGCATTTATGTCCATTTTAGTATAAACTCTCTACCAACTACATCAGAAACTCTGGGTCTGAAGACATCCACAAGGCTACAGAAGACTGGCATGAATCACAGTCACTGTCCACTTCAAAACCCAACATTTTTCATCTCTTTTCACCTAGAGGGGCGGGTCAAAAAAGCAGCAGAGCCTCAGGGAGCGATGTGACTTATGGACTTACTTATTCCATATGTATGGACGCTAACGGCCTCTCTGGTGTCTCAGCTCTCCTAGCCCAGGACTGGTGTGGTAGATGATCATGAGCTGATATGGGAGGAAAGTGGAGAATGGAATTCTCCGTTTACTGCACTGTTTGAAATTCCTGTATCCAGCCATGAAGCCCAGGTTGCTTTCCTTTTTCTCTGTCTGCAAAAAGTGCCTCAGGTCGGTATGGAGTCAAAGAAGGATTGGAGCCGGTTTGTAAGCAACCATCCTTTGTAACTCTCCTCTCCTCTAGATGCTACAGACTTGGTACATCTGAAAGTCTGAGGGCTTTTTAATCACATTTCAATCCCCCATGTGCAATACATCAAATGGATAATTTGTGTTTCCTGCGTGGCATTCCTTTGTTTGCAGGGTGTTTCTTCCTGGAATGTTTCTTTTCAGGATGTTAAGAAGCTTTAATGGCTCCCTGCTGCTTATCCTTTCCCTTTCACTTATGTAAATCAGGTGTCTGGGCACTGCCGACAGCTGCCTTTCCTCCCTGTCTGGGTTGTATCTACAGGCCTGGAGGTCAGTCATTTGGGGATGCTGAGAGTTTTTCCCTCATACACTTCCTCCTTGCCAGTAATGGGTTTGAGAAAAGAAAGGCTTTTGTTCTGGAAAACTATAATAACCTGTCGGTGAAGAGTGTGGTAAAGCTCATGCTTCTGTGCTGCAGGTGGAGTAGGAAGTTAATGGGTAGCTACTATTCCTTCTCAGAGTAGGACTGTGCAGACCAGGAGAGACACCTCTTTCCAGTCAACGAAGCAGGATCAGAACAAGGACCTGAGCGTGAACATCTATTTGCCTCTGCTCTTTAATTGGTACCAGGCTCGTGGGTGTGATGGCAGCCTGTGCTGGTTAGCACCCTGAGGTGAGTGATGCACAGGCCAAGGGCTGTTTCTTATAGGTGCTGTAGTAATGGCAACCTGGGCTGGATTTAAAGTTAGCTGTATATTGACACAGACGGTGGCTTTTTTAATGTATTTTAGCTCTGAGTATCTCGGCACAATGCTTTGTAGTAAGGAACAGTGTGTGTGTGTATATAATTTGTTAGGATTATGGGAAAACCATCGTACCAGATAAGAGCAATATGGGTTATTTGTTATCAGGATGATGCCAGGGCAGGAAAAGCATTCAGTTATGTAGCAGAAAACAGCACCACAAATGTAGCCATTCATTTGTGAAGGACTTTTGTACTTCTCCTACATGCACCTTGTCATGCTCACCCCGAGCTGCCACATTCCCATCCTCTGCAACCCTGGGGGTAGCCAGCGAAGTCCCTAGTCAGGGCTAAGGTGCTGGCACCTGAAAGTGTGGGAGCTCTGAGAACTGTTTTGCACTGCTGACCATCCCCCAGGAACCACCACTGTGGAAACTAAATACATGCAGCAGCAAGCTGCTGCATGCTGTACTGTGGTGTTTGCTGCTGCTGCTGGTACCTGCACCTCCTCGCTACCTTGCCTTTGTTGTGCTATCCTGCTGCTCATGTCAGCCTTCAGACAGAAGGACAAAGAAAGGTTTTCTTGAGGCTTTTATAGCTGTGATGGGGATGGGCCCCACCCTACCCTCAGTCAGGGCCACCCCTGGACACAATGCATTTGCTCTCTGCGGGATGGAGAGGTGACCCTGACCGTGTTTACCCAGAAAATTTAACCAGAGACACCAAGCACAGGACAAAGCATCTTAAACTGACGTCAGAGCCTGATGTGGCAGATAGTGCTGCCAGGAGAGATTCCCTCCTGCTGGGTTTGTGAAAGGTAAGTATAAAAGTTGTGGTTTAGTCTCTAGAGCCACACTGTCTTGGAGAAGCAGCTCCTCCTTGGCAGAGACATTTATCAGGGCAACAACTCAGCCTTGCAGGGAACACACGTGCCTTTCTGATTTCTTCTGCTCTGTTCTTACAAGGGCTCTAGTTGACCATATCCTCTCCTTCTGAAAATCCCCCTACTCTGTCACTCTCCTTTCTAAGCACATCTGTCTATTGTACATTTCTGGACTAGCTTGTGTGGTGTGAAGGGAGGCCAACTCAGCGTGATGCAGGGATTTGATCAGAAGAGGGTGAGGGGGGCTCAATGGGCGGCTTTGCCTACAGCAGAGGTGAGAAGGAGCTTGCTGAACCTGCAGCGCAGCTGACGATTTTTGGCATCAGAACCACCTTTAGGAGCTGTTGCTGAGTCCCAGTGTGACCTAGGGACTGATGTCTCACAGTTCTGGCCTGCTCTATTGCACCATGAATATCTACACATTTGGGATAAAATATGGTAGATGGATGCCAGGTTAACTTCAATTAGATGGCAGGGGTTATGATGTTGTTATTTACATTGCAGAGTCTTGGGAGCAGGGAGTGTAGCCTCATTGGCTCTGCCTTGCATGGCCGTCACAGAAGTGTGCTGTGGTGTGCCCTTAACGAGGGTCAGTGGAACAGTTCAGCAAGGGCAGTGACAGACCATCTGCAATTTGCAAAACCAGGTGCTGAGCATCTCTCATAATCAGACAATTTGTTTGCCTCCTTTAATTAAAACACTCTCGGTTCTCTTAAAGTCTGACTATTAAGTGAGAAGGAAGATTGCTGCTTAGGAAAATAGGCAATCTTTTTTGCTTATGTGTGTATCTCACTGCTGTTTATCTAGACAGAAAAAATGTGAAAATGTTTATGCTCTGTAAATAGTACTTAACACTCCATGTATTCAAACCTGCTCTCATCACAGTGGCTGTTGCATTAAGCTCAAGCATACCCTGCAGAAAATTTAGCACGGTGTACAGGACAGGTCATGGTCATCCCTACTCATCTCCAAAGAAAAATAGAGAAGCCAAGACCTGCCCTGGGAAAAACAAAATGTCAAAACATCTATGGCGAGTGTGAAAGGAAATGTATGGCACTGCATAACCGAAGAGCAAGAATGATGTTTGTACTTTAAAAAGCACAGATGTTCTCATGATGGGTGGGAAAAGAAGAATGCAATGCAAAGTCACTCAGAACAAAACCATGAAGTTTACTGTTACCAGAAAAAAATGATTGCAGTTTTCAGAATGTGAAAACTGAATATGACAAAGCTGAGAGGGAGGATAAAGATGCTTATATCCTGTTTTACAACTAGATTCTGTCAGGAAGAACTTTAATATCTCTTTCTTAGATTTAGAACTTCCATCCCAGTTGTCTTACTGGGGTTTTAGTGGCTTTATTCAAGCCAACATACACCAATGTGTATGTTCACGTAGTGAAAAAAAAAACTGCAGAAGCTGGCAAAATCCCTATGCTTTCCTCCTTCCTTCAAAAGTGAGGATGTCCTCCATAATTCGTATTTTTGTCAAGTTTAGAGACAGTGCAATGCAATTATTTATGCAAAGTGTTAACTGCGTAAGATCTTAGGTGGATATGTCAGCCCTTAATAAGTATCAAATCTAAATTGTAACGAAGAAGATAGGGATCTGAGAGAACCTTTAGATGAGAACCACAAGAGAAATCTTGATAATTTTCACTGCTAAATTCCTGGGTAATTACATTTAACAGATTACTTCTTTAGGCAGATTGTTGTCTCTGAGTATGCATGTTTTTATTTTCTGGAAATTGTATTTTCCACTTGGCTGGGTGCTGCTGTTCCGTCAGCTGCTGTGGTCATGCTCGCACACGTGCCCACAAACATAGAGAGGCTGATGTCGGAGCAGAATGCAACTGGAAACAGGTGGGTTTGGTTAGGCAAAAGGAAGAAAGGCTACTTACAGGGCAAAACCGTGCACAGTGAGCTTATAGCTACAGGTAATTCAGCACATGGTTATAACATATCCGATACCTCAAGCTGAAAGGCTTGCTGTAGCATGTAAAACAGTAACACCAACAACTTCAGACCTCAGCTCAGTAATGGAAAATAAAACCAGATTGTATCTTCTTCCCCAACAAGAAATGCTTTGCACAAATACTGATGATGAGAACTATTGATGTAGGTAGAGCTTGCAGAGATGTGTTAATGATGATAAAAAAATCACTGGCATGGACCTGACTTCTGAAAATGGCAAAGGAAAAAAAAAGTAAGAGCCTAGTGTCTACTTAACTCCATGCCGAAGTGCCAGTAACAGAATTCAGCTCTGAAGAGGGAAAGCCAGCTTTCAGTTGAGAGAAAATATATTTCGTTCCACTTCAACACAATCTGAAGCAATTTTACTTGAAGGGAAGGGAATGGACTAGTCTGCTGTGTCCCACTTTATTGTGCTTTCTTCTGATTTCTGCAGGCATTGCCTCTTCTCTAATTTGCTGATCTTCTGTTTGTTTACTGTGCGGGGTTGTTTTTTTTATTCCTGCTGTGGTGTGTCATTTCTCTATTTATTTGTCTCTTTCCCTTTTGTACATATTTGTTTGTTTGCTTGTTTGTTTATATTTGCTTCTGGTTTTCCTGTCTTTTCTGTTAGAATGATTTCTAATAAAGTTGCATTTGGAAGCCTTGCCCAAAGATGGATTGTCCACTGTGTAAAGACTGCAAATAGTGTTGGTAGACAGCAGCCTCTTCTTCCCATCTAATTAGATAAATCAGCCAAAGGGATAAAAGAGAACAAAAACACTGGGAGGTAAGGTAACTTCTTGACTTTCTTACCTCTTGAAACTCACTCATATTTGCCTAATTTCCCTACTTTTTTTTATGGAGGGAAGGTGCTGAGGAACATAATAATAGAGTTAAGATATATAATGTACCATATCAGCTGAGGACAGGACAGCTATGGAGAATGGAGGAAAGGAAATTTACGCCTACTTAAAATGAAGAACTTCTCTTCCATGTTACCAGTACTAAGGATCTGTGCCTCTGCTCTCTCTAATTCATGCACAGACATTTCAAAATCCTTGGGAATGAGCACATGGAAGCAGTATTAACTGCAAGGGGTGAACTATGTCCCATAACACGTTCTGATGTTACAACGCTATTTGAAAATCCTAGAAGCATTTTGTTCAGACTCCTGTCTAGAAGACCCAGAGCTTCATTCCCTGCTAACAGGCAACCAGAATTATTATGAGAGCAAGCAACTTTGGGCTCTGCCCTAGGGTGCTGTCTCAGTAACAGACCAATTTTGTTCTGATTCAGATTTGTTGAATGTTTACTGAAGTCTGTGAGGCTCTGTTGTTTTCTATGAGAAGAGTCTTTGTCATCTTGGAGATACTTCCAAGACTAATAAGAACTTGATGAAGTTAATAACTGCTATCTTCCTGGTGCAAAAAAAAAGAAGCTAAAAATAAAAGCAAGTCTATGAATCTAAATCTCATGAGTAGTTAGATCTGCTTTCTTCAGGAAAGAAAAAAGTTGTGGCATCAGTCATAAGCAAGGCCAGAGGAGGTATCTATATGATCGTGTTCAAAATTAATTTGGGATCCTTGCTAGAGAATGGTTAAAAAAAGATAATAAAATAAGAGTAGCATGACTTTTTCCATAGATGAGTATTTGCTCCCTTTCACTGAGTGCTGGAATGGCAGGACTTCCTGAAAAATAAATCCTCATGCTCTTCCCTCATCCTTCTTAATTCAGGAAAGTATCTCTAAACTTCCAGCCCAGTCTGGCACTAAATAGCTGCTACTGGTTCTCAGAAAAAAATCTTTGTGCGTGGTTCTGACTGACTAAAAAGTAAATAGACCACAGGAGATAGGTAACATTTAATTTAAATAAAAATTATTAGGGTTTGCTCAGATATCTCTGAGTCTTTTTGTTTTTTCTGCTACTTTGATTCATATTTAGAAAATTCCATTGAAAAATGAAAAGCCCAGGGACATATTGCCAAGGTTTTGAATCTTCCATTATTAAACAACTTGACTGATTGCATTGTTCTTAAACAGACTGAGCTCAGGTGAGGATATGGAAGAATAGATGAGACAAATAGTCTAATGGCTTCTAAATAAATGCATCTTTCCATGACAGGGTTTGCTTTTATAGATCCCACTCACTGAAATAGCTTCTTGCATCATTAATGAACAGTATATAGCTGGCTGATTGTTCACCTTCTTTTGTGCAAGAGCTTTGTGGATTTCCTTTGAATACAGACTATGGAATGAATGTGTTTGAGATTTCAAAAGTCCCTGTTTTCTAAAAAGCAGCTTTGTCACCAAGCTACATCTGTGGAAATGTGTAACATTATCTCTTTTTTTCCCCTAGTTTCTTGTAAAAATGTAAATCATATTTTAGGGCTCTCCCCAATCTAACTGTATGCTTTCCTCTGTGCCTGAATAAGCTCAAATGAATCTAAAAAAAAAAAAAAAATCTACTAAAGGAATATAGGAGAAGTTTCTTTTGTGTTATTTTCTAAGTAAATGACTAGATTACACCTCTATTTTTCAGTACATACTTAAATATAACTTTGAAAATAATGGTAAGATCATCGTGGGAAAGTAATGGGTAAGCGTGTTTGCTAAAAAAACCCCAAACAACCCCACAATAATGAAACATAGATTTATATTGACCAGCTGTGTACTGCATGAGATCGCCAAGATCTGAAGGTGATAAAGTTCATGGTCTTTCACTACAGTCAGCCTTCTTGATATTTGCAATGGACTGACCACTGCCTCTCTCCGAAGACAAGAAGATGGGAGAAGTTACTGGCAGTTCTGCTTTTACCCTGAAAAGCTTTAGCTATGCATCCAAGCGTTTCCCAATAGATAATTACCTCTCTAAATTTTTCTTCCATCACTCACCTCTATGCCTTTCCTCTTTTTTGGGAGATGATGGGCTCCCTCTATCACCATAGAGCTTTGAATGTTTTTCTTTCATACATCTCCCAGATATATCCACTTTTCTACATATTTTTTCTCTCCCTCCCTTTGTGCTTTTCTGTCTCCTCTATCTTGCAAACACTTGCATGCATCCAAAGGCATTAGACCTTCATCCACTCCCTCATAGAGAAAGATGCCTTCTGAGGCACATTCTTCCCTGTAATTCTTGTGATGTGCATGCGTTTTGCTTTCTCAGGCTCCATTCCACTCCCCTAACTCTAATAAAACCTTTGATGTTAGGATTTAGTAGGGATAATCTTTTAAAATCATTTTCATACATCTAAGGGCAGCTCTTCCTTCCTACTCCTGTTTTATCTCAGAATAGCCTAGAATATTTAGGAGGAATAGTAAAATATGATTAGGAGATCTGTCACATTCATAATCTTAAGATTTATTTGAAATAGGAGCGACCAGTGGCTCATTAGCTCATTCCTGGCATTTTCTGCATGAAGCTCAGCTACTGCTTTCTTTGAACTTTAACCATTCTCTGCTTGCTGTTACATTTAGGAAACTATCTTTGTGAAGAACGAAGAAAGCCTTGGGTGAAAACCAAGATTCCTCCTAGGTGTACTTTGCTGTTCACAAAAAGGCTTGCAGCTTGGTTTCCTGAACTTATATACACATATCAGAACATTGACAATTTATTCACCAATCTCTTACAAGGTTTTTATGATGGAAAACATTTACAGTTAATAAGAAGACACACTCAAACCTATAGATACATTGTTTTGAGTTTATAAACGTTAACAGCTGATCTGCTTTGCGGACTAGGAGGACCTTGAGGGAATCAGCAGGCTCTGTTTGCTACAACATCCAGCTATGAAATAGCCAGGTGATTTCTATAAAAGGACAGAAACAAGGCAGCTGGGTTTGGTTGCTTGAAGGAGGTGGGGGGTTGAAATGCTCCCAGCTTGCCTGGTCAGTGGTTATGGCTGGGCTCTCTGTTTCAGGGTTCAGCATCTTCTGAAAAAATGAAGCCTTACTTGTAATTCTAGTCCTGCTTGGCAAGATGTTAGTTTGCTTTGGTGCCCTCCAGCTGAGGGTTTAGCTGCTGAAAAAGGAGAAGGGAGTTTTAGAGTTGGCACCTGAAGCATCAGTGCTCAGGCTGAAGGCAAAGATTTTGGCCTGTTGGATGCCAGGGAAAAGGCTGCTACAACTGAGTTCACAGCATTATCTCTCCTCTCAGTGGCGGCAGCTAAGTCAAGGTAAGGTGGTTTATGGTTGATATATTTGTGTTTTTCTGAGTTCCTGAAGAAGGCAATGCCTGGCTACTTCTTTGGGGGCTCTCTTGCAGGGTATGGGCTCCAGCCTCCTCCAGGACTGCTGCAGGGTCAACTCTAGTGAACTGTAGATGTCCTGGGGTCTTGGCTTTGTTAGTGATCTCCATGGCACTGTTGCATGACCCTTGGAGCTGCTTTATGAAGCAATGTAAAGATGTTTTTAAGACATGTTGTGAATGTTGTACCTAATGGTGAGGAAGTGTCTGATGTGGAGTACCTAGTTTCAGTGTTAAGTCTGGTTGTTCCTGGGTGGTGTGGCCTTTAACAGAAATGCTTGTGGCTATAACCAAAGGGGGATGGGTTTTACAAAGTTTAAGGTTCATCAGAGCTTGCTTTTGAGAATGTAAAACTATATTTTGCCGTTAATCTTAAGCTAAATATTTGGAATTGAGGTAGTCAATTATTTTGATCTCTGAAGAGACTTGTATCTGTCTTAACTCTTGTATGAATTTTTCTTCCCCTTTGTTAAAAAGTGTTTATATTAGCCTAATTCAAATCCAGTTAGGAGAGGAAGGGGAAGGTGGGAATGTGAATAGGTTGGACTTTATAAAGAAATTGTTTTTAATGACATGGCAAAATACTTTAACTAGGACTTTGCTGAGGCTAGAGAGAAGTTGGGCAAGAGTACTGAGTTCCTTTTCTGTGTGATCATTTCTACTGTTGAAAATGCAAGACTTGCAGTGCTAGCCTGTTTCCACAATTACATTCCTAAGCAAAGCTCTCCTTGTACAGTAAGCCTTTCCAATATAAGGTTGGAAAAATAAAATGTTTATCAGAATGGTTTCATAAGGTTTTTGCTATCCCACCTCTCAAGCCTGTCAAGGTCCCACTGGTATCCCTTCCTTCCAGTGTGTGAACTACACCACACAACCTCCCCCCCCCCCCCCCCCCCACCCCGCCCTGCCCCGGCATGAATATTAGGCTGGAATGTTGCAAGTTCTGCAGAAAATACCACAAGAAATGCTGTGTGTGATTTCTTTGATGTAGAACTCGCAGAATAGAAAACTGTTGGACTACTGCTTTCTCTGTGAAGCTGTACACCTGTGCACTCTGGACAATGAAAGTTTGTTACTTGCTAAGGGTATATGTAGCAATATGCACGATACCTTTGAGACTTTTTCGCTTGCCTTTGCAAGTCTATATGGTAAATATTAAATACCTACTTTATAATTACATGTTCTCAGACCCCAACAATTTTGTCCAAAAAAGCTCTTGCAGTGTAGATGAAAACAGCATGCCCAAACTACAATTAAAAATAAACATTAATTGGGATAAAAGCCTGAGATTGTTTTAAGCAAAGGTCACAAGAGAAGGCCCAGAGATAGCCATAAATACACTTATTTCAAACTTATTACCATCATGCGATTGCTTACTAAATCCCTTTTCTTGAAATGTGGGAAGTGAAGGAGGGTGATAGACGAGTCAGCTGGTTAAGGTCTTTGTGACAATAATATATTTACCTGATAATTTTAATTTTTTTTTCCCTGACTAATTCAGGATGAAAACTGTGCTTTGCAGGAATAAAACATACTAGAATGTTGGCTGAAATTCTAATGTTCGAGAGTAGTTTAATTTCAGAAGCGCTAGAGGTAAATGCAATGCCGCATGCAATTAGTGTACTTATAATTCAATATCTATTTCTGATGCACTAGAGAACACTTTTTTTCTCCCTGGAGCTTGCTCTGAAGACTACAAATAGGAAAGTGACTTTTTCACTACAATGTAAGGCTGAACATACTAAGTGTACCTCCATAAAATGTTGGCAGTGACTTGTTTTTATAACCCAGTAAAATAGAATACATTTTTTTTCCAATTTGTTCTGCTTGCATTGCTGCAAATGACTCTCACTTTTTTCCCCTCTCAAAAGAGTGAAAAACAATTCTTTGTAAATGCTTTTCCTTGTACAAATGGTTAGATATAAGTTACAACACTTGCTTTTAAGCACTTGTCCAGGAATATGCACTGCTAATAGCCTTTTTCTAACAAAAGCTTAATCAATAAGCATTAACTGGGGAATTGGAGAATGCAAGTTATTTGTTATATTGCATATCACTAAATAACATTTTCAAGTTTGATGAACAGCCTACTTTCTAAACCTCAAATTCCATGCAGCCCAATTTATTATTTTTTTTTCTTCAAAACAGCTCATGCCAAGAGCGCTTCTTTCAGCATTACAAGTAAGAGTCAACAGCCTTTTGCTTTAAATCCAGCACTACTGTTTCTCCAGGTTCAGGCCAAGACAGGAGTCAGGAGCTGCGCAGGGAGTGTTTTGGGGCTGATGTGTTGTCAGAAGCTGAAGTGAAAAGTGTTGAGGCTGTTTCACAGCTGCAGTGTGCAGAGCTTCTCTGGGGGAGCTTCTCTTGGAGGCTGCAGTGCCTGACAGGTCCTCTCCACACAAAATCATTACCTGCGTTCAAGACCTCTGCACGACCTAGAGAATTCTTGAAGTGTTTTTACACTAGGCTCTGAAATATTTATCGTTTCTGTCAGCAGCCACCTTGCTTTTTTGTGGGTGTTTTTTTTTTCTTCCCTGTCTGCAAAATGTGCTCCAGTCAGGACCCCTGATCCAGCATGGTTAGGAGGGATCTTAATACACTTGGTGCTCAGTGAGATAAGTGCTTGCCTACCCCTCTGAAAAGCAGCCCAGCTCTTCAGAGAAGCTGTTCTCTTCCAGGTGAATTGCTGTAATAGCCAGAGACTGCTTGCTGAATGTTAATGATACGTGATGACTTACTACCCTGATATCTCATGTCCTGTGGAGAAGTTGGAAACTGATTTTGAGGGAGGTGCCCCACAACCCCTGAGGAGCTGTTCAGGTGGAGGAATTTGTGAGATGTGGCCTGGAGAAGATGTGAAATGGTCAGCTGAACTCACCTGATTCAGGGTGGAAGGAATTTTTGCTTCAAAAGGCTTACAGAGCCATAGATGCTCACAGTTTGGGTAGGGGGTGGCAGATACAGTTTGTCTTTACGCTAATGTTCTACTGCTGTTCTTGTCCAGAGCAATAACCAGTTGTTAATACAGCTTGTCTCCATCCCCCTCCTGGTATGGACAATTTTACTTGCAGTTCAGTAACCTTGTTGTGTCTGGTTACTTACAGACAGTTTAAAGGAAAGGTAAATAAGACACTAGGCACAGTACAGGCATAGTGCAACTTTTGGGAAAAAAGTAATGATAATTTTGAAGCATTATTGAGGTCTTTTGATTTTGCAAATTATTTTTTTCCTACAGCAGAAACACATATTTATGTATGGTTGCTATCTTAAGTATTTGACTTGCTAGGTAGTTAATGCTGTGCAAAACAAAGCTAATACCTGGCTTGAAAAAATACATCCTTGGGGAAGTGTAACCAGAACTAAGCAACTTGCACAAATCGAGGGACTCCTGTCCACGAAGTGAAGACATCTCTTCCTTTTCTATGGCTCTTGTCCCTTGTGTTGCCCACTGCCTTTAGCTTTTGCTTTACTGTGATAGTACTGTACGTGCCTTCAAATTGGTTCAACTTGTCTCTCAGAAATGTGCACATAAATGCTTGGCCATAACTTGATAGTAAACAGTGTTGTCCAAAAAGCAGATTTGTATCCCAGTGTGCAATATAAGCCATCTCTCACACAGGAGAAGCATTGCTTTTATTCAGGCCTGGGGGCACAGTGGGTTCCCACGAAGCAAGCACCCCCAAAGCTGATTCCTTTGTTATATTTGTAAACAAACGTTATACTCTCAGTTGCAAGGATTGGTTATTAATTTACCTATAACTATAGTATTTGCTGTGTCATCTTCAATCACTATGCCTACATGGAGGAAGGGCCTTCACCAGGGTAAGGCTTGCCTTGACCTGTAGGTGTGGGGTTGGTTCTTTTTTTGTATTTCAAAGAAGACAGTTAAGTTAGGGGTGGCTGGGCTTTGGATTTTTTTGCTGCTAAACTGGCTCTATGTGTGTATCTGGTGTTCTTAGTGTTCCAGGACAGTTAGTTTACAGGTTGTCCTTTAAGCAATTCCCTTTGATCCTTTTCTTAGCAACCACCTAGTAACTACCTGCAATCATTCTTAATTATGGAGCCACTGTAATACAGAACCATGGCTAACTTTTGATTATATATATCAATTACAATAACTGTAGGATGCGTTGTTTGTTTCCCTTAGTGAAAAGCCAAGGTTCAGTACCATGATGCAGGAGCAGTTAAACCAGTCCTTTTTAAAAGGGTAGGATTATTTTTATTTTAGTGATTGTGTGGCTTAAGAGCTTGCAAAAGGCATTTTCCTTTGGATGATAATTGTGCTGTGTTTCCTAGGACAAAAGCCTCAGTGAATTTTGAGCTGCAGTCTCACTAGCCTACTGCCTTAGCACAATCCTGAGGAGAGGGATTAAAAGGTGCTTCAGATGGGATGAGGCAAGGGTGATGCCTTGGGGAAGAGCATTGGAAGGAAAGGTGCCTTTGCTTTATTTGTTCTCCTGGTGAAAAGGAGTTCTTGGCTGTCCTGTAATTTTCGGTGGAGAGGTTTGTTTGGCTTTATTTCCCCCGTTCCTGTGTGCTTGCATGTGAGACCTTGTAGGGTTTGAGCAATAAAACAGTGTTTTAATCTTTGCTCCTTCACTATGTGTGGTTCTTCTAGAACTGTGCAGAGTCCTGCAATACCAAGGTTGGTATAGGCAGAAATGGCACCTTGCTAAAATGCAGCCAGCCTCTGTTGTTGCCACAATCCTCCCTTAGAAACGTACACCATTCCTTTAACTTGTGAGCCATCCTGCTCGCTAAATAAGCACTCCTGCTTTGTCCCCAGTCTCCCTGTGAATTACAGCTGGCTGCGAATTTGATAGGCACCTGGGGAAAGGGAATACATACTGGGGTGTTCTTTCTTTCCTGTAATAATCGCCAAACATGACTTACAATACGCTATATATCTGACTGCTTCAGAAGGGGGGAAAAATTCCTTTTCCAGTGAGACAGATGACATTTAGTCTACAGACGTTTGTGATAAAGCAAAGAAATATGGCACTCCAGGGGGATTTGACTCCCCGCTCTTCTCCCCCCTATTTTTTTCAGAATATGGATATTTCTAGCAAAGCCAACTCTGCCTACTGTATGGGAAGGGAAATGATGCTTTTTTCTTGTGACTTCAATTAAAGAAATTTCTTGAGTAAAAAGAGAGAAAACAGCAAGAGAAAAAGGTAAAACAGATGCTTGCAGAATGGAGAATTGGAGCCTTAAAAGGGAAGAATTTGGACTGTAAGCTATGGTTACAGCAGTGTTTTGCAAGTACCACAGAGATTGGTGTCAGGAAAGCAGATTTTTCTGCCACAGATTGAAACAGTTTGTAGGGGGTTTTTGCTACTTCTATATCCAAATTTAATTTAGTTACAATGAAATGCATCTTAGTTTCCAGCCGATATTGGCAGCATCCATTTACTACATGTAGTTGTGGCTCTTGTCCTTCACCCAACGTCGTTAATCTTTCAGTGAAATAGTTTCAGTACTCAGTTTCACACACCACAGGTAAGAATATCACAGAGGTCTGTCAGCATCACGCAATTTCAATGTGCCTGTTTTATTATTAAAAAGACATCTTGTTTGGGTTAGCAGTGGAAGGAAAACAACAAATGAAAATATATGAAAGAGTCTAAGGAGACAGGGAAGCTCATAGTAGTCAAGATGGATTTATCACTTTAATGATATTTTATGGTGTGCTCCTGAATATGCATCAACAGGTTGTAAATAATCCAAAGGGAGGATTTGCTCGAGCTCTGAAATGCTGCTAGTGTCCCAGCCCAATTCCAAGCTGTGACAAATAAGCATAAATACTGCAGGTAGTGTTTTGCTCATCTTTCTAGCATTCAGTCACTTGTAAAACAGACTTAAAAGGAACAATGCTGTGAAACGTGGCTTAACTGACCACCGGGGAGAGTGACAAAAGGCATTATCTGGAATGCTTTACTGAGAATACTTTTTTTGTGACAAAAGTGACTTCTGGCATAATCCTCACAGTATGGAAAATATCAGCCTCAGCAGTGATGGCCCAGTTTTCTGCCCGCTGCAAAACCTTAGTAAGCAGCAGAAATATCACAGTGACCCTTTTCTCTTACTGAGGTCTGCTGGCTATGTGAGGATGTTTCAAAATAGTGGTGACAATGAACTTGCAGTGGCAATCTCCCTTTAGAAAAATTCCAGTTCAGCCAAGACTTGGGGGGTGGGGTGGGGATGTGTGTGTCTGTGAACCTCTTGGGTCCCAGATAAAATTTTGAGTCATACTCAGGAAGGGAGAACCACCTGCAAATACTGAAATACCGCAGGTCCCTGTTGTGGTGAGGCTTTGTTAGGGGACAGGTAAGCCTGTTGTACATCCTCCTCGTGTATCAGCAAACTCTGCACAAGCACAGAGTGCAGGGACAGTGGTGTGGTTGCATAAAGTCCGTCATCCTCCTTCCTTCCGCTTAGACCAGCTCCGTGTCACATACAACTATTCTAACTGCATCAAATAACATGGGGATTTGACCCTGGCTTCTTTGTGACCTCTGGAAAACCTCTGGCTACTGGTCACTCTGGACAAGTATTTGTTTTAATGGACTTTCCTAGAAGGATTGGTCTTAGTATGGGATCTCCTGAAGTGGCACTTCTACAGCCCTTTGAAAGACACAGATACAGCTGAGACCTTTACTGGTAGCAGAGGGGGAGGGTTCTCCAGTTGTCAGTGCTGTCTTACAGGAAGCTGGAACCTCGCAATTACTATTTTCAGATACATGATCCAAATGAAAGACTCTTGTTACATAGGTGCTTATTAAATAACTTTTAGATGTATAATGCAAATATACTCGTGCCCATAAAATGCCTGAATACTTTACATTATGATTTTGAAAGCTTCAAGTCTAGAATGACACAGTAGATGATAGTGGATATTCTTGCTGATGACTGAATTAAGCAGTTTGGTCAGCTTTGAGTTCTTACGCTTTAAACCTCCAGTTACAATTTTGGGATAATTAATTACTAATCAGTCACTGAAAACTTGAGGGATGATGTTTCTAGAGACTCTGGGTTTTTCCTGTGGCCTGTGTTGGGCTGTGTAAGTGCTTATGCCTGTTTGGAGGGGATGGATGAACGACAGCTGCCTTCCCTAGTGCTCTGTAAGGGAACTAGGAATGGAGAGAGAAGGATTGGTGCAATGGCCAAGGTAATGAATGTGTAAGGAGAGTAAGAGCTCTAAAATTAGGATTTTAAAACCAGCCTATAATGTACGCCAGCAGACTGAATGATTTTTTTGAAACTTTTGAATGTGCTTGACAACCCTGAGAAACACAATCTCCCAAACCTTTTTTCATCATCAGATGGCTGAACTCACCATGTCAGTTTTGTTGCTGAACCTCAGCACTAGATGCTAGCAACCAGCTAATTCTTGTGTGTGCTCGTGATTTGCAGGTTCCTGATCACATCTAGCATAGCACCCTTCTCAAGTGTCTGTGAAGTACCTTGACTAGACCAGAGAAGGTTTGCACTTCTTGCTTCTTGTGGAGTGGGCTCTGCACACAGACATGTGCTGTCTGTGAACTTCCTAAATTCCTTGCAGTGTATGTGCATGTACATCCTTGCATGAGTGTACGCTTGGCTAAAGATTTAAGAAGTTGTTGGTTTAGCTATGAAAAATCTGATCTGTCTGAGGTCATGGATGTCTGTGTGTGAAATCTATCCTGCAGGGTTGTGTCTGCCTTTGGATCATGCTGCCTTCATAAAAATCATAGTACAGAGAAGTTTGAGAAAGTGCAATCCAGTTTTCAAATCAAGGTTTGATCACTAGGCTACATTCACAGTGGTCAAAGCAGCAGCTGCTATTTCTTCATCTCTCAGCTGTGAAATGGGCTGGCATCATCAATTCTATAACTACATAAATACAGATTTTTGCAAGATCTTTTGGCTTTTCCTCCTTAGAATATCCGAAGATCATACAATGTCTTGAGGGTCAAGTGTTAACAAGGCTTCTCTTTAGTTTAAGGACAAAGAGTTTCATGTTTGCAGGCAGTGCCTATACTGGAGATGTGAATAGTCCTGGCATGAAGGCGTTCATCCTTCTTGTGTTGTGATACACTGATGCTCGTGCTGGGTGATTCAGGAAGTGCTGTTATGTCTTCCTGTTGTATACAGCCCATTTTAACCATTGTGCGTGGCTTTTCCTGTAGGTGCAGAAAGGTTTTTAGGAGAAAAAAGGGAGATAGCTGCTTTTATAAGCTTGCCTGAACTCCACATTTTCAGTGAAATAAGGACTTTTGAAATATAGGTAGGAAGATATATAAAAAGGAGGAAGATGGGACTTAACTCTGACTTGGCTGGTCCTGTGTGAAGCCAGGAGTTGGACCTGATGATTCTTATAGGTCCCTTCCAACTCAGAAGATTCTATGATTCTGTGATACACTCAAGAATTGTTTCTTCCTGACCTGAAATCTTGAGCTCTCACCTTCCTCAAACTTGATTGTGTCTTAAGCTGTGGAATAGTATGGTTCATATTAATAATATTTATTTCTTGTGCTGGCATAAAATCAGGCTATTTACGCAATCTTTTTCACAAACATGACTATTTTGCAAGCTTTAGTTAATGTGAGTTTAGATCAGTATTTTGAGACTGTCATTTACAGTGGGAGACTGCTGTGAAATCATGGGGTAGCCCCAGCTTTGTTATGTTTGTTATAATTTCAATTAAGTGAAAGGATTTATAGTTAGCTGAGATGGTACCTTGCTTTATACCACCCTTTTATAGCCCACAAAGCTTTCATGTAAAAATCAAACAGATGTTTTCATATGTATGGGTGGTTAAGTCTGCCGAAAACTTGGTTGTCCATCAATTTCTATGCACAATACAGTAGCTTTAATGGATTTTAAGCTGAATTACAATAGCAGAAGTATTTTTGGTGGAAATTTAAAAAGATGTTTATAGAACAGTAATGCTGTTGCATGGATATAGCATATGCCAAACCATCACTTATATGAATAAATTGAGCCAGACGTTTTTAAAACTACATGCCTTTTTCTTCATACTGTAAGATTATAAACATGGGAAACCTAATGTTTCAGTTGTTTTGGAGATCACTTACTGAAACTGTTTAGACTTTCAATTGCAATATATACATGATAATTTTCAGTTGTCTTCTGTCTTCCTATTTGATATGCTTTAAGAAACATTCAGAATAGGTCCTTTCTCTCCATTGGCCCTATGTGTGTGTGGGGAATGACAACACTGACAACTCCTCAGTGATGAGAACCTAGTAATTACTATTTGTTGGTAGAGCTGGTTTTCTGATGCTTGGTGACTGCAGCCTAATTTGCATGAATAAAAATGTTGTTTTCAGCTTCTTTTCTAAAATCCAATTTGAGAACACAGATTAAACATTTTGGTAAGTAACCAACACTTGAATGAATGCCTTCTGTGTGTTTGCATAACTAGAATAGGTTTTATGTACTAATTTTTATCATGAGCTTCCTGGGGTACTGGCATTTGGTGAAAGCTGCAACTCTCCTGTCTCCAACTTCTTGCATGAGTGGTGATTTGACCCTGGCTGGAGGCCAGATGCCCACCAAAGCCAGTCTATCACTCCCCTTTTCAGCTGGACAGGGGAGAAAATATGTATTGAGACGCTTAGGAGTTGAGAGAAGGACAGGGAGAGATCATTCCCCAGTCAGCGTCACGGGCAAAACAGACTCAACATGGAATAGGAAAAGAAAAACCTTTTATTTTATTACACTACATTTCTGATGAAACCAGAGTCAGATAAGGAGAAGTACAAGCAGATCTTAAAAGACCTCCCCTCCCCCCTCCATTTTTCACAGACTCAACTTCAGTCATGATTTCTCTCCCTGCCTCCCCCAGGTGTCGCAAGGGCAGTGAATGAGGGTTTCATTCAGTTCCTTACAAGTAGTTTTCCTTCTAGGTGTTGGGGGGGGACACACACATTCTTCACACCCTTCCCCTGCTGTACGGCGGGGTCCCACCCATGGGAGACAGGCCCTTCACAAACGTCTCCAATACAAGTCTTTTGCCCATGGGGCTTCAGTTCTTCACTAGCTGCCCCAGTGTGGGTCACTTCTATGGGGTGCAGTCCCTCAGACCCAGCATGGTCCCCCACTGAGTCACCTTCTCTGGTGGGGAAAAAAGCAGCCATTTGCATTTTTTTTTCACCTAAGTGTGATTCCCAGGAGTGCTGTGACCATCACTGATGGGCTCAGCCTTAGTCAGTGATGGGTCCAGCCCTGAGCCCAGCTGGTGTTTACTTTGAGCTTGGGGAAAGCTTCTAGCTGTTTCTAGCAGAAGCCACCCCTACAGCCCCCATCTTCTCCACCAGCACCCCACCATGCAAAACCAGAACACCATTTCTGGAACAATGAACAAAACCTTCTAACCTTGGGCACAAGGTAACTTTCATCTGAAGATAAGAAATTTTGAATATTCTCACTTTCTTACACCATCTCCATTTTCCTCCTTGTCCCCCACGTTTTCTTACTCACTTAGGTTTCCCTTTGATTCATTTTTTCCACCGTTACCCTTTGGTGCTCAGGCAAGAACCCACAGCCCTTTATTATAAAAGACTGGTGAAAGAGGGAGAGAAAGAATTACAGTTATGAAAACACCATGCAATTTATTATGAATGATAGTACAATTATGGGGAAGTGTGATTTATTACAGAGAATTGTCTAGTGGTCAAGTCTATTGGCATAAGCTGCCTCCTCTTCATGGGAATGACCAAAAGATAAAATTGTGGCAAGGTAAGCGTGGTTATCCATTTTGCAGCAAAGTAGTTCAGTTTCTATCTAGGCCAGCTCTGGAGCTAATGCAACGTTATTTGAGTGATGACGAAGGACTTCTCTTGTTTTATAACGTTGCTAGAAAGTTATGCTGGAATTTTCATGTTGATAAATGTAAACCTTCATAAAGGGTTTCAGAAGCACTACATTCATGTGTCTTCAATTTTTCATGTTTGGCACAGAGTGCACTGGGCAAGGCTTGCAAGAGTGTTGGTCTGAAATGCTTCTGCATTGCTAAGAAACACAAGTTTTTTTCAAAACTCTAGTTTATTGCTATGATGCTCCAGTTATAAATCACCTGAATTCTGCATTTTGGGCGCATTTGACCCCTTTTATATGGAGAGGAAGAATTTTCTTTCAATGAGAGATCTTGCCAAGAACCTGTGCTCTTTCTGTAATCTCCAAATGTATTAAGTCTCACCCTTGACTACAGTTCTGAGATGGTCAAGAGTCTTTAAAGCTTAAAGCTCAGCCTGTAATGAATTGGTAAGGCCATTATTACCTTGCTGTTTCCCATCTGTTGATTAAGCTCCAAGAGTCCCTTTCTCCTTTGTGAGCTTTCACAACATTCACTGACTCTGACATGTTTAATTTGCTTTGTGAATTATGTATGACAAGAAACATCTTGCTCACTGCAGAGGGAACAGCCTGTGCTGTGAACTGTGGTGGTTGACTGCTGCGTGTGGTGTTAATCTCAGCCATAGATATTCCTAGAAATCTGTGTGGGATTAAAAAAGAGGGGCAAAAAAGAAGAAAAGAGTGGAAAATGTACCTGAATAATGAAACGGCATCAAAGAAGTTTTTATGAGAGAGAGCTAGCTAAGATGTTTTGTTTGGGCCTGTTCAGTGGTTAGGTTTTACATCTGAAAGCCCCTGGCATGTATGTGTGAGGCACCAATAAATTATGAGCAGAGCTCCCTAGTGGTTCTGGATGCAGTGAAGGAACTTGTGAACGGTTGTCATGAGAAGAACTGAATATGGCTGAAACACCACTGGTTATCAGTGTGGCTTAGTTTCTTTTGTGGGCTTTTTCAAAACAATGCAAGATATGCTTTCTTAGTCTCTAGAGTAGGTGAGAGCCATGGAGTTCCGTCCCCCACCTGTTCTGGGGTTTTTACAGTCTGTGTGGGAAATCATGGTTTTTGTGATGCTGAGATGAATGTCTAGATAGTGAAGTGGTATGTCATGTTAAAATCAGGCTGATTCATGAACCAAATGGTTCTTCCTTCCCCTCTCTGGTATGGTGACACACTGCTGCTGTGAATGTGAACCTAAGGGGCTTTGAATGGAAACCATTTATCTCTTCAAATAGCACTTCTTGTATGCCAGTTCAGCTTGACATTGCTGTCTGGCTAGGCATGCTTACCCTCCCCTCACTGAAAATCATGGTAAACAAAGCTTTGTCCTACTTGATTGAGGGGCTAAAAGATCTAAAGCCTCGCTAATATGAATCCACTGATCTTTTTCCAAATAACACATCATTTTTCTTGTAAATATGATATACAAATGCCCGTTCATTGTTTTCAGTGTAATAAGATAAATTTTATAAAAGCCTTTCCAAGGAGATGAAAAAACTCAAGGTTGGTTTAGTATATTAATTTTGTATTTGTATTCCTAGTGGTAAGTAGTGATACCATTCCAAGGATAGAAAGAATACCGATTTTTACTTTTTGAAATAGTACTTATGAAGGTTAAGTAACATGAGTTGCAAGATTGAAGATCAATTTATACCTCTGAGTTATACTCTTTGATTTATAGTTAGATTACTGGAAGATTTCAAGGAATAATGGGATAACGTGGAGGAAGGATGGATTTGATAAGAGATAAACCTGAAATATTTGAGATGGAGAATTAGAATCATAGAATAGAATCTTAGAATGGTCTGGGTTGGAAGGAACCCCAAGGATCATAGAGCTCCAACCCCCCTGACACAGGCAGGGACACCAACCTCCAGGCCTGGATCTACACAAGGCTGCCCAGAGCCCCATTCAACCTGGCCTTGAACACCTCCAGGGATGGGGCATCCACCACCTCTCTGGGCAGCCTGTTCCAGCACCTCACCACTCTTTCTGTAAAAAACTTCCCCCCAATATCTAATCTAAACCTTCCCTCCTTTAGCTTTAGTCCATTCCCCCTTGTCCTGCCATTATCTGCTCTTTTAAAAAGTCGAATCCCCTCCTGCCTATAAGCTCCCTTCAGGTACTGGAAGGCTGCAATGAGGTCCCCCCGCAAGAACCTTTTCTCCACCTGAAGAGAAAGACCTCTTTTCTCTCAAGAGGTCACCTGCATCACTGAAATGAAGTAGGTGGTTTGTAATGTTTGTTTAGCAGTTGTGAAAATAATTCAGACATGTTTTTTATTATTTTTTTCCCCACAAATATTTCTATAATTTTTTTTCTTTTGAGAAGGAATAATGTTTTAAAATTAGTTTTGGGAGACCCTTTGATTGGCATTTCTACATCTCAAGCTTTTAAGAAAATTGATACTGCTGAATGACAAGCTTTATACCTGCTAATCCGTGTGTTGTCGGAAGGCTTGGGAAGACAATATGCAAGCTTTGGGCTTAAAGTTACTGTGAAAATTTTAGCTACTAGTTAGTAATAAAAGAATAAGCAAGATATTTGCTTCTGTGAATTTTATTTCAAGATGACAGGGTTGCCTGGTTTGAAGGACCTTGGAGAGGTTTGGTGATTTTTCCTGAGATGAGTTACTACGTCTGGAACATGAAATGCGTTGCTTACTGTCAGTACACTGTGCCACTTTTGAATTTTAATTTTTTTCTAGCTTGTAAAAGTTTCCTAGTACAGTGTTTACTGGTTCACTTGCATGCAAATTAATTTAGTTCCATCTCGGTGAAGAAAGTTTAAAAAAATAATCTCTCTCCAATCAAGCATTTTGAAATTTTTCTAGTTATAGCTTCTTAAAATAATAATAAAAAAGTACATCTAATTAAACTGCCTTTTAAAACATTGCATTCTGTATGCAATATTTTGCCTGAAACTGTCATGTTTTTCCACATTTATCAACAGCACATGCCTCAATCTGTACTTTTCAGCCTCAAGTTGTCAAATTCATTAGCTTGATTACACTGCATGTCATCAGACTAATAATGTTCATCTTTGTCTATATCCAGATTCCAGTGAAGTGAGTGGGAGTTCAGCTATCAATTTCAGTGGAAATAGTTTCATATTTTACACCAGGGAAAATATTTTACTTGTACAGCTTTACCCTAACGATTAGAAAAATCTGAAGGTTTAAATGATGGGTAAAGAATCCAAGAGATGAGAACATCTGCAATCTGGAAAAATGACTCTCCTTTCTAGAATTTGCAGAGGCCACAATGCGGGGACAATAAAAAGCCTTTCCACTTACATATTTTTGGCACTGATCCACTTGAAAAAACAAAAGAGCAGCACAGTTGTGAATCTGTACAAGAAGGAAAAAAACCCAGATAAAAGCAACTGATGCTTGAACTGCCAAAATAAAAGCTTAATTTCTATTCATTGAGCCTATTTTTATATTAAATCTTGCTTGAAAAATTATTTTTTTAGTCAAGAGATGTTAGTACTTCTGTCTGTACACTTGAGTTTCTCGATCCAGATTATGATCAATACTCATGAATAATGAATACCTTAATGTATAAATAATGATAAAAATGTCTATTTTAACCAGTTCAGCTATCTGCTGAAAATGTAAAATATACCTGTCTTGCAAAGGTACTTTGGTTATTTTTTTTTTCATATTTATTTAGCATATAAAGTGTCCTGATACAGTATAGAGCAGAACTGCTCTTGCAGTGATGCTGCCCTGACTCTGCTGCCTTGTCTGTGATACAGCATGTGCCTGTCACGGCGCGGATTATACATTGAGGAGTGGAGAAAGACGACTCTTAACCTAGGGAGAAAGACAACCGGAATCTGGTGAATTCTTTCTAGTGCCAGCCCCCTCTGTGGGATTGGAGTGCACCTGACAAGGTGAGAACTACCGTCCCCAGACCTTGGGTGTGAATGGATGCCCTCATAGGTGATGTGGGCAGCAATGCTGGGTAGAGTACACGTTGTCCAGTCATAATGAAAACTCATATTTTTGCAGAGAAAATGGTGTCAAAGATAAAATTCTGCTTCAGTCCTTGTCATCAGTGCATGACTGGACAGACTTCTCCCTGATGGGAGTAGTAGTTTGTTTTCCTAATCCCACCTCTTCCCCTGGGAATCCTCTGAGGTGTTGTGGTGAGCCTTGCAGTTAGAGTGGAAAGATAAGATGTGGAAGAGCTCTTAAGCAAATGAAAATCAGAAAGCTCTGTGGTGAAAGGAAAAAAAATACTGAAACAAGGTATCAGAAGACAGGTCTTAAAAGGCTATATTTGTCACAGCGACTAAGATGTGTCAAGATGTGTCATCTTTGACACATCTTTTTCTAAGGCTGACTAACTGGTGGTGCACTTGACTCTGGGCTCCAGGTCTGTGCGGGTGCCCTTTATGTTAAAGAAATCTGCACAACTTTACTGAGCCTGTATGACTTTACTGCAGTTGCTGAACAAGATCCTCATGCAGCATCCTAACAGTGAATGGCCTTTTGGAAGTAACTAGGGAGCAAACGAGGAAGTGTTGTTTTGGCTTGTCCCACTGCTGGTGGCACACACTGGGAGGGCACCACTGTGTCCTGAGGGATTCCAAACAGCTGGTTGCTTAGTACTTTCATTATGCTGATGATGCTGCTTGCTACTGCGGGTACCTATTACTTGCTCAGCTTCATTTGGACAGCTCTCAAACACAGGAAATACGAATTCTCTTATTACAAAAGGAGCTGTTATTAAACATGGGAAACGTCCCCTGTATTTTAAATATTTGAAGTTGCTGTGATGCTTGAAGGATGAGAAGAGGTGGATGTGGCTTATCCACAGCAGTAATGCGAAGCAAGTGTCTGTTTGAATTCAACCGTGCAGATGTGAACAGCTGTTAGATACTTGTCAACTATCAATTTATTAGACAAGACATGGAGTTGAACAGACTCTTACAAGCCCCTTGCTCCTGCCCCTGATGATATGCTCTCTGCATGGACTTGTCATGATTTCAGGAAAAGTGAAAAGCAAAACCCTGAAAAAGGTACTGGCCAGAAATTCTGTGTGATCGTGGAAATGCATTGAAATCTGTTGCTTTGATGCAAGTGTCAGAGGAGAGAGTATCATCTTCCCTTTTACTTAAGCAACCACAGGAACTGTTTTGCAGAAGAGAAGGTTGAATTACTTTTATATATTTAATCATTTTCAAATAAAATACCATGGCTCTTCAAAGCATGGGCAATTAGAATGGATTTTCATGGCAATTATCTTCTTGCCTTTTACTTGCTAGTTTAGACACTATCTGGTCATTTAGGGACCTGTTTTTGCTGATTTAAGTGGTGATAGTAACAAAGCTTTAATTGGAGAGGTACTTGGGTCCTGCTAGTTTGCTGTGCCAAATGCAGTTGACTCTTTTTTTGGGGGAGTGGAGGGGCGGGTGGGGTGAGGAACAAAACAGAGGAGCTGGTGTGTGGATTTTCCTTCCCTTACCCATCCAATAATCCCCTTGTATTAGAACTCTGGTTATGTATCTGGGATACTTTTGTGTTAAAAGACCAAGAGAAGTGAGCTGCAATATGTCTAAGTGTTTTTGTAGAGCACTGTGGGAATACCACTGGCTTTATTATGACACTTTTTGTGCAGGTCTGTACTTCTCTTCCATATGCATGTCATGACTCAAGTTGGGATTTCACCAATACAGTAAATGTACTGTGTAACAGTCGGATGCTGAATGCAGGAAAAGTGTGGTGGCTCCTTTGCCTTAACAGCTGAAGTTGCAAAAGCTTTTGTGGTGGTGATGTTAACTACGGCAGTTTTGCAGCAGTTGTCCCAGCCTGGTGACTACTGGCCCCTCAGGATATGCTATGCGGCAAACAGTGATCCTTTCAACGGGGAAGCCTATTTGTTACATGCATCACATCTGTGAGTCATGCCTGTATGCGGTGTAAATGGGCACATTTCCTGTAAACTGAGGCTGGTAGATGAACCATAGCTTTGGTGGTTGTGACCCCTCCATTCCTGTGGAGAACACTGTTTCCTGGTGCAGGCTCCACCCTATGTGCAACCCTCTGACATGTGATAGCATATTTCTAGGCATAAAACATGTTATCTTGTGACCTGTTGCTCCTCCTAGGTACATCTACCAGCACAGACAGTATAGTCTAATAGTGGTAACTCTACCAGTATGGACAATGTGGTCTGAGATCTGAATGCTCTGTCAGCCAGCCTGTCCTCTGGCACAGCATCCAGCCCTGATTAGCTTGAAGCTGCTTGTTCCAGGATGTATTACTACTACTGCTTACACAGCTTCCTAAAAACATTGGTTTGCCTCTATGTTAATCTGAATTTCTCTTAGCACAGCTTAACAAGCAGATGACTGATCATCTTCTAAATGATCGTTTGTGCTGTCCTGAGAAAAGTGAGGTGGGAAATGTGTGAGGGTGAAAGAGTATAGGAGAAGAGTGAGTTGGCAGTGTTTTAGTTGAGTAAAAGGGTAATATACTAGTTTTCATATCTTAATGCCACCCTTCAAATCGTGTGCCACACCCCCTCCACTCCAGCCCAAGTACAACTCAAATTTCCTAATCCTGTAAACGAAACTGATCGTTACCTCTAAGCTGTGAAGCAAGCTTTCTATGTTGTCCAAAAGTTAAAACCAGCCCTTTTCTGCAGGGACTATTCTGCTGCAAGCTGATGTGCGCTGGATAAATAACTTGCTGAGGGGAGGCAAAGCCTCAATGTGGCTTGTGGAGATTCTGTGTTCAGACAGCAAGGGCAGAAACAGAGTTTATTGATCCAGATTGTAATTACAAAGCACGGGCTGATAAGTATGCTGCTGTAGGAAGAAAGGCCTTGTATTGCCAACAGGAGTCCATGCTGTAAACCATACAAAAGCTGTATATGCAGTAGCAGGATTTAGCAGATTATTTATGTGTCTGTTGGTGGTATTTCTTTCCCCCCACTTGCAGTGAGTCTGTATCCCTAGGCTGCTGATATAAATATTGCCTGCAACCAAAAGTGAGCTCATATGTCACTCTAAGAACCGGGGGATTTTTCTGAATATTTTTATGTAATAAACAATTTTAAGAAGAAAATCAAGTTCCAAACGCTTCTGCTTAAAACCAGCAGTTTGACCAAGGCCCAACACCATGGAACCTCAGTATTCTCATTCTTTGAAGGCTGAATTGTGGTGTAACTACATGTCTTGGAGAGCTGGTCAGGAGCTCTGGTAACCTCAAAGCTACAAGGTTGTCTGAGGAGCCTATGCAAGGAGAATGAAAAAACCTGACCTCAGCTATATTTCTGACGGTGCTCTGGTCAGTTATCTATACAGAAGGAAGTACTTTTGGCTTGGGCTAGAAATGCATTTGACTTGCTCTTTTCTGAATTATGTTCCTTATCGATGGCCTTTCTTCCAGATGCCTTTTTATTTTTATTTTACTGCCCTCCACTTTCTCCCCTCACCCTACAATCCCAAATGTAGAGTTCTTTAGGAAACACTACAGTCAGAAAACTTTGATAAGATAGGATAAATGCTGAAATACAGCTATCTTAATTTATGATAGCTGTATGAACCCTGACTATTGAACTAGAAAGCTTTGCTTGCCCTTTGAAGATGAAACACGACTTCCACATATTTGTCTATTTGCATAAGGAAGATCTTATCCATGAGTTCATCTTCTGTTTTTAGCATTCAGCAGTTTTAGTAACTGTTGTCCTTGTATATGTTGCCATGGGCAGATACTGTACTGTCACTTAAGTGATCTTTTTTAAGTTGCTTGGTGTAGCAATGTATTGCTACTTATACTATAACTGTCATTATAGACAGACACAGTAACAAATAAGGCTTTCTGACTTTTCCCACCTGTGTAACTGGTGACAAGGCCATTATATAAAGATTTCTCCTGAAATGAACCTCTGTAGACACCAGAAATACCTCACACTGCTTGGAAGATGTGCTTTCAAACTGAATTTGAAAAGATTGTAAGGATTAACATAGCTGAACTTGAAAATAATGACATATCAATGATGTTGGGGTAAGATATTCTGAAAGTCTGAATTTGTCATTGTAAGGAACTACAGGCTCATTTAATTTTTCATTAGCATTACGAACTAAATATCAATCTTTCCATTATCTCTGTGTTTTGTTGTGCTTTGTCAGACAGTTAATATAAAACCAGTTGTCTTTTGGTCCCTATTTGATGGATGCATAAGGGAATGGAGAATTGCAAGTGGCTTGATTTGTGCTTCTGCAGTGTTTCCAGTAGCTTGAAATTTTACTATTTCTTGAACTTCCTAAAGATGTATATTTGTGAAATTTAGATAAATGTTAGCTTTTTATATGCAGCAGGGCTATTATAAAAGTACTTAATTCTAGCAACACTCTCTGCACCTGTTTTACTGTGATATTGATTCAAGGTCATATTTAGCATCTTTGAATCAACAAATTATTCTGCTCACTAGGCTGGTCAGATTGTCTTCTCCTGAAGGAAAGGGTAAGATAACTTCCTCTGTCTTCCCTCCTTGCTTCTTCACTACCCCTAGTAATAATTAAAATAAAGAGAAAAGAGAGCTTGGCTGTAACAGCTGATACACTGTGTTAAGAGGAAAGAAAATATGCACAAAGCCTGAATTCCTGACCTTCTTAGGAGTACAACAGGCCAGCTATGATATGTCAAAAAAGCTTCTCTTTAGCATAAATAGACTAATATAGGTGAGGAAATGAAAGAAAACTGCCTCTTATAAGCTTGTAACTGTATTTTTAAAAGTTATGAATGGATGTATTTTCTCTATTTTTTTTACACTTAAGATTATTTGAGTTTAGGTAGCAAGATATTGCTTAGCCAAAATCATGGTGTTTTCTAACTTGTGATCTAAGACACAGTAAATAACTTGCTTATAGCACCCTGCACAGTAATCCAAGGGTGACAGTATGAGAGCCTCCCTCACTTGCCTGTTGCAAGTGGTGGGAGAGCTTCTAGTGAAAATCAAGAAAATGCATTCCAGCAACTGCAAGCTATGCTGGAGTCTTGGGCGTGTAAAATCATCAGTGGTTGGGGAGCAATATATCATGCCTGCTTCATCACCCTTCCTAGTATATGCTTGTTACTGTCTACTGGCCTGGATTTCTGGACCAGCCTATGGAGAGAATTTAAGTAAACGGCTTGTTGATTTTTTTTTTTTAAAGAAAAAATTCTACTACATCATTACTGTACTCTTTTTTTGTTACACTGAAACTGATGGTGTGCGATGTCTAGCCCTCAAGTTTTAAAAACTTTTCTCTATTCAAAATAAAGCATGGGAAAAATGTAACAACTTGTGCTAAACTGTTATGGCTTTGGAGATGTTTCCCTGTGGTGTTTGCAGTTTTGTTATATGAAGGTAAGCAAGAAAGTAAAGAGCTGACTTGTCCCATGGTGGGGGGGGGGGGGGGCTCTGAAATAAGAAAGACTTTCCCTCTCTCTTTTTTTCCTTGCCCTATAAAAAAGACAGAGCTCTGATTGAAGTGATGCTGGTCAGAGACATGACCTTTCAAGAGAAATGAATAAATTAAACCCCGCTTGAATTATTAGGGCAGAGTCATGCAGTAAGTATCTATATCTTTTCAGTGGTTGAAGCTTTCAGATGTAGATAACCATTTAAGCTTGTTCTGCTTTTGAACTAAAAATAGCAGAATAATGACACGGCAATGTCACAATAAGATAGGCATAATGTAAAAAAAAGATGGACGTGAAACAGAGGGTGAGCATGAAGCAATGGAAATTCTAGTTCCTTCTTAAGGTGAGAAGCTGAAATGGTGATTCTTTGGCCACTGTAGTGCACACACTGGAATTTTCACTGCTACAGTGGGTATTGTTATCATGCAGCAAAATATCTGAATCACCATGCCATTGGGGAGGCTAAAGATTTGGGCTATAATAGGATGTGTTTCCAGAAACAAAGCCTGGAATCCTTCTGTTGTGTTTGCAGTATTCCCAACTCTGTGAATAAATACATACAGAACACACTGTAGTTAATACACTACTTAGGAGTTAAAACTGCCTGTTCTTGAAAAAACCCTGCTACAAAGCTGGGCTTAAATTTTATCAAAGGGAGCTGAGGAGAACAGGAAAGATGCTTCAGGGTGAAGTGGATAATTATTCTGCTGGTTGAATGTCATGGTTTAATCCTAGCTGGTATCTAAGCATCGCTCAGCTGCTTGCTTCTCCCTCTTCCAAGGGGATGGGGATAAGAATTGGAAAATCCCTCATGGAATAATTTCATGGGATAACAACAGAATATAGTAATAATAATATATAAAACCCAGGAGATGCACAAATGCAATTGCCAACCACATGTAGAAGGAAAAAAATTCCAACCTGATGTGCAGTATGTTTCCAAGCAGCAAATCTGCCTCCTGCATCACTTCCCACTTATTTCCAGAGCTTTATATTATATGGCTGGGAAAACATCTCTTTGGCCAACCTGGGCCAGCTGTCCTGGTCATGATCTCCCAGGTTATGGTGCATCTGTCAGGGTGCGAGAAATTGAGAAATTCTTTATTTAGTTGTAGACACAACTACCTAGCGACAACTTAAGCCATCAGTTTATTATTATTTTCATCCTAAATCCAAACCACATCAATATACGAGTTACTAGAGAGAAAATCAACTCGGAAATGAAACCAGAACTCTGAAATACCAAGATGTTCAATGTTTCTGTTATATCTGTGCCTTCCTGACATCAAGTTGCAGATTCCTGAAAGCCACACAGATCGGTGTGGAGTCACTATGCCCAAGATATGTCATTTGCTTATTCAGCTATCCAATTAAGTATTCTTTTGTGTGGAAGCTGACATTACAGATTCTGCCTTAATCTGATCTAAAGAAAAAAACTCAAGGTATATGCTGTTTGCAGTCAGTTGTGTAGCAGATCTGTTAATTGCTGCTGCATCTTGAAGAGTGACCCTGCTTATAGTAATTAGTACAGCATTATCTTTGAAGGGTAAGTGAAGAAAACAAGGTGCCTAGTTTGCTTAGCATCCAGCCTGTGTCAAAAATGAGGTGCCTCACTGATACTTCAGTGTTGGTTCTGTCCTTCCTATTCCTAGCAAGAGAGAGACTTGGATTTGATTGTTCATAGCATGATTTCTGATCAAGTAGCATGCTAAGAGTGGGGTAAATGAATTATCAGTAAATTTGGGTTTGTTTGCCATTCTGGAAGAGACTACAGCAGAGAAATCCCATGGAACATCCCGTGCTGTATTTGGGGTTGATGCTGCTGCGGTCACTAGTGTGTGATCAGTGTCCACCAACTAGGTCATCTAGAAGTTAGATCAGTCTGATGTCAAAGCTCCTTTCAGAGTCATCAGAGACAGACTGATAACTCTTGGAGATTTGGATATTAATCTTACAGGACAGATTATCCCCTAGAGTAACGTACACTTTCCCCTTTGTCTGACTGCAGAGAGTCTGGTCTGGCTATCTAAGGGTTGTGCATCCAGGCAAAAAGTTTAGATAAGGATCTTGCAGCTTACCATTTATGTGACTGTTAGAAGCATTGATGCAGAGCAGGAGAAGGCTGAGGTTTCCAGTGTATGAACACACTAGGTTACCATGTTGTAAATAGCTTATTTTCAGGTAAACGTTAATTATCTTTAGGTTGGTTATGACTTGTGTTTGTATCTGCTGAGAGGTATCTTGTTGGGTCTCTTGGAGGCAATAGGTTTTCTGCTAGCTACCTGAAATGATGGAATAGCTTCAAGCTTTCAGCACTGATAATTGCTGATAACTGTTATTGCTCTGCCTTTTGCATTTGGCTGCAAAACCACAAATCTTCTTTTAGGATCTTGACTTTCAGTTGTGCATAAATGTGGCATATGAGAATGGTCGTTAGGTACAAAATCCCACTCGTGATAGAAATGCAATCCCAGAGAGTCTTGGAGGGTTGTTTGGGATTTTTTTAGTTTAGAGCAGGTCGACAAACAATACAGCTGAAAGTTGAAACTATTTTCTCATAATGGCTATTAGTAATTGGTAATGGTTCAAATGAATTTGTTTTCTACACAGGTGTGCTATTAATTCTGTTCTTATTAATTGGTGTTTTGGTTTTTTTACTCCAACTGCAGTAATTTTCTGGCTTGACTGGGAAAGAAAGGTGTACTGTTGTGGGGGGTGGGGAAAAGGGTTAAGAAGGTGTGATATGCTAGACAAATTAGTTTCAAATCCTATGAATTTATGAAGGATGTAGAGCTATGTGTTTGAGGGGAAATAAGATGATTTATCAGTGCATAGTTCTCACCTGTTTTCTTTTCAGCAACTTGTACAGTTGATCTGGTCTAAGGAAACTTTCATCCCCCAGAGTGGAGGACTGTTTGAAGAACAGGTCCTTCCTGCTCTTTATTCCATGTACTACCAGCCTGGATGGCTGTAGCTGTGGTAGGAATACACAAGCTAGTCTCAGGACATCTAAACCCTTTTCTCTGCATCTGGATGTAAGGAAGCTTTAGCAAGATCTTTCGTTCTAATATGAGATCCCAGGATGAGGGGAGAAAATAAGATTCTATGAACTATTGTAAGTGTGATGCATTTATACATTATCTCACAGGAGGAATAATTAATTTCAACCTACTTGTTTTCTTTTGCACCCAGGTATGAAGACAGGTCTCACTTTTTTCTATATACTTCAACATCTCCCAGTCATTTTTACTTGACTCAGAGCAACTCAACATTACTGCTCTGAGTAGCCTTTGCCAATGTTCCTTTTGTCTTCACTATGAATTTCTTCTATATTTTTTTTCACAGAAACATCTCAAGTCACTACCTGGATTCTCTGTGATAATGTTATCATCCTTTGCAGCTTCTAACTCTTGATACTTTGTGAAAGCCATTGATTTCTCTTGGCAGAGTGAAGAATTTCTCCCTGTTCTTCGTGTTCTGCTCAAGTTTCTGTCATGTCTTCTCCAGTAAAAGGTCTTTCCTGCTAACCAGCTCCCCTTAAGCTGGGTTTCTATTGGATAGGTGAACTATTAAACTAACCCACTCAGCATGTTTGTTCCCACTTTGACGTGTGTATGTTGGCTGAGTCCAACAGTAAAAGCCCTGAGTTCAATTTGGTTTTATTATTTTCAGAATTTAGCTTTGGACTTTCTTTCCAATGGTAATTTACCTCCAGCAAGGAGACAAGCAATCAACATCTGCTGGTTTTGTGATGTAACTGTGCTTCCCTCTTAAATCCCCTTTTCACATTATACATAATAGTCTTCTGATCTTAACCTTGTTGTTTTCTTTATCTTAATCATAGTTTTAGATACCAGTCATGTTTTTCGTTAGGAGCTGATAGAGAAGTCTCAGTCAGAACACACAAGACTTATTTGGAATAGCTTGCCATCAAGGTGAATAAAGTGATTCAATCATTAGTATTTTAGATGGCAAACACTTAAATGTCAGACTGAGCACTTTGTGGACAGACAGTGGCTGTAGCTTCATTTAAAATGTCTGGAATCTGTGTAAGCTTGGTTGCTGCATAAGCTGGAAAGGCAAGTAGTACAAGATTTCAGTTTGTTTATACACTGGAGACCGTAAAATCAAAAAGATTATTACATGAAGATGGCTAAATAATAGCTGTCACCAAACACAGCTCTTGTTGCATAATCTGGTGGGCTGATACTTTGTGTATTCTGGCTGTGTCCCGCTGCCACCATGCAACTGCAAAGAAAAATGTGCCTTTACCGGGGTATTTCCCAAGATATTCTGGCAACCCCCCAAGTAGATGTGGGAAACTAGCTATGAGGTTGAGATTTCTCAAGATCCTGCAGTGTCGTCATTGCAGAGAGAAGCAAGTAGGAATGACTGGAGTTTTAAAGCACCACTGCTCTGTCTGTATTCCCATCTCAGAAAATTTAATTCGTCGTAACTGCAGACCCGAATACTTTATTGTCAGCTAAAATACTAGAGGAGACCTGTGGTTCTGTAGGCAGATAGTAAGCATCTCTGATGCAGAAAACAGTTTGAGAAGCAAGTTCCCAGTGTTTTACCAGCTAATGCATGCTGGGTACCCCCAAGATGAGAAACTTTTTTGACATCTCCATTTGGTTTAATTTTGCTGGCTTCCCTTCCCAGCAGCTTGGTTTGCTGTCCTTCCCTCACTTTCTATTTTAGTGTGTGACCAGGGTGCTCAGATTGAAGCTCACTCAAGAACCTGGGCTGTTGCATGTTGTTGTTTCTTTCTCTCCAATGATTTTGAGTGTTGCTTATTTCTCTGCATGCGGTACTTGTGATGACATAATCTCTGATGTTTCCTTGCAGCTGTGTAATATTTCAGCTAATTATGTGGCTTTATGGTTTGTTTTTCTTGCACTCCATGAATTGCTTTCCAAACTGAAGCATTTTTGGGTAGAGTTGCTAGTATTTCAGGTGTCTGTGGTGTGTTCCCAGTCATGATCTCAAATGATTTGTCAGGTGGAAAGAAGAATGAATGGTTTTGCAGTGAAATGGGTTTCTTGTAAAAGTGCAGGCCTCAGATTTGTGTCCTCCATGGGCAAGCTACTAAGCTGCTTTTTGCCTTTGGAAAAAGGAAATAATAGCACGGGTTACCATTGAAAATTAATATATGGTATGTCTTGGTGTGCTATGCTACCAGGTGCTGTGCATCAGGTACCTTTCAGTCTGTGTTCTTTCTGTGCTATTTCGTATATATAAATATTTCCTGAGCCAACTTTTGTCTGGAGTGCTCATGGATGTGTCTCTGCTGGTTTGAACCAAATTCTTTTAGAGAACGTGCATATGCTGGTTAAAGTGTCCAATGGTTCCAGTTTTAGCATCATCTGGGATTTATATGCATGCACCCTGTCTGTCTCTCTACTTTTCAGCTTCTCCTCTAGAATAAGAGGAGCTGTAGGAAAAACAACTGAATTTATCCCGTCTCATTGCTTCTACCAAGAAACTGAATTTCAGTGAAGCCCCAGGGTGAGATCCCACAGCTGTAGAATAGGTACTCTGTGGGTTCATGAACCGGGATTTTATTTCTTCTATAGTCATTCGATCTGGCTGCTTATCCTGAGGTGTCTGCTCATTGCTCCTGCTTTAGGGAAAAAAGAGGATTTGATCCTGCCTTGGACTGAGAGAAAACGTCCTTCAGCACTTGTCATAAACAGCAATCTGAGATACTGTGGTTGCAGAAAACTAGGAGGAAGTGTCAGTACAGATGCTAAACTGGATTAAGTGGTGGCTGAAACTATATGAAATTTGGCTCTTCATCTGAGTGGTAGTTGTTGCCATGGGGAAACATTACTGTACAAAAGCACTTCTCTTGATTGTAGACCAAAGAAACTAAGTAACCACAAACTCTTTGTAGAGTCTATTTACATTTTTTTTCTCTCTAGATCTTCACCATAAAGAGAAGGGGGTGGGGAGGGTCAACATCACACGTAAAACCTAGGTGGTTGGTTTTTATCTCTGTGAAGCTTAAACACCAGGGATGCTTTCTAAGAAGGTTATAAAACTATTGGAAAAGAGAATCAGTGATGTATTTGATTGCACTTACCAGAGGTGTTCATGCTAGTAATAGACTGCTGTTCGTGGCAATGGTGTGGGGTGAAATATTGACCATGGGGCTATTTAGGTATAGCTTTTATCACGGTACTCTCTAAGGATTTATTGATTGATGGCAGATTGATACCAATCTTCTTGCAAGGTAACTCTACCCTTGAATCCTCAGTGCTTTTAATAGTCCAGCTGCAGAAGACAACCATCTCTGTGCATGTGAGGTTCAAGTATGCTTTTGCTTTGGTAGGGTCTTACGATCACAACAATACCTTCCTGTTCTTACTGTAGCTTTTAGTCCTAAATTATTTATTGCTATGGTTTAACCCCAGCCCACAGCTCAGTACCCCATAGCTATGTGCTCATCCCTCCCCCCACCTCAGGGAGGGGAAGGAGAATGGAAAACAAACCCGTGGGTTGAGATAAAGGTAGTTTAATAGGGTAACAAAGAGAATAATAATAATAATATATTTAAAAAGCCAAGCAATGCACAAATTCAAGTGCTGATGACGCGAAAATAGAAACCCAATGCCCAGTCTGTTTCTGAGAAGAGATCCTAGCTTGCTTGCTTCCCCAGTTATAATGTCATATTGCAGATATATGTGGCAGGGAACATCCTTTTGGCCTGCCTGGGCCAGCTGTCCTGGCTGTGCTCTCCCAGCTTCTCATGCATATGTCAGGGCCTGAGAACCTGAAATAGTCTTTGACTTAGTATGAGGATTACAACTACCTACTGACAACTAAAACCATCAGTGTGTTATCAGCATTATTCTCATCCAAAAGCCAAAACACAGCACTATACCAGCTATGAGCAAGAAAAATCAACCCTCTGTGAGCCAAAACCAGAGCACTCGTATGTTTCTGAATCCCAGACTTCCCCATCCCATGATAGTCACGTTTAAAGGATATAGGTGTCTTTTTTGATGTTACGGTGTTGAGGAAGTTTTCCAAATGTTTGATGGATCTTTCTATTTTGGAAGCATTTTAAAACTCAACTGTTTTAAGCAATTAATAAGGATTTTTAAAGTTGCCTTTAGACGGTGTATTTTGTCTTCCTTTCAGAAAAACTTCCTTCCTGCGCACACACCACACTCCCCCTTCTCCCCCTCCCCCCCCCCGCCCCGTTTTCAAATGAACTTCAGTAGAGTTTGAAATATATTTGGCTTCTGCAATCTGCTGGTTGTGTAACTGAGGCATACACAAAATTCCCCTAAAATAAAACTCATTTCTGTCTCTGCCTGTTTCCTACTGGCTGTTTCATCTGGTTGTTTCTTTTTTAGTATCTAAAATATTTTACAGCTCCCCCACCTTTGCCTTTTTGTGTTCCTTTTCAAGCATTTTCATGCAAATGTTTAAATTCCTGAAACATCTTGTGGCAGTGTTTTCTTGCCTTAGTTCCCATTTTCCAGCTTGCAACACCCTCACTGTGCTGCTCTTTTATGTAAATTCATATAGTATGTGCTCTCACACTTATTGCTAGAAAGGTGGAACATGCTGGTTTGAGAAATTAATTTTCTTGGTGAGATCAGTCTTGGATTTTGCCAGGCAGACTTCTTATTGCTGCTTTTGTTCACACCTGCCAAGTAGTAAAGCACTGAGATTACTATGAAGAGCAGCTAGCCTTCTATCATAGGCCACCTTGACACATATTGAACAGGCACCTATTTTACTGAGAGCTTCGCTGGTTTCTGTGGAACAGCCAGCTTCTGGCTACCTATTTCTGTGACTGGATGCCATTTTGAGATGAGCTAAAGGATGCATTGGAAGTTACTGATAAAGAGTGGCTCCTCAAAGGGAACTATACCCAGAGATGGATAGTAGTATTAAGTATCAGGAGAAGGGACTCTGTGCTTTGTGAAAGAGGTTATAGACATCCTTGGATCTACATGAATGCTATCTACTGCCTTCAAACTGAACTGCAGAACTTTGAAATGCTTTAGGCTAAAGGGTGCCTCCATGTGTTCCTGGAGGAGCTGCATGCACAAATCTATGTTAAAAGACTTGAGTTCTGCTGTTCAGTGTTACTTTGCGTCTGCCTTCTGATTGCCAACCTCTGAAAAGTGCTGGAGAAATATGCTGGTGATGCTGATAAAGAACACATCCTGAAGGAATGTAGTAAGCCTCAGGAGTGAGATGACTCTTTTGGGCACATCAGAGAAAATACTGCATCCAGTTTCGGGGAGCTGCGTGTTTAAGTTAGATTTCTTGAACCCCGAGGCATCCTGCTTGCTTCCTAATAATAGGGGTGTGCTCTACTAAAGAGTTTTTCAGGGACAAAGTAAGGCAACTGTGTGACATGGTGGGTCAAACTGATTGTTGATGTATGTGAGTAGATGTACAGAGGAAAGAATAGTGTGCTGTTTATATCCTGGTTTGCTAGCCTCAGAATTAAACTGCAGCGCACAAATATAAAATGGTTTGGCATCATTAAGAAACAAAATTACAAGCAGGTTGTGGAAAGAACAGGGGAAATAATACTTAATGTCAGTCACCCTCCCTGTGGTGTGCAGCCACCTGGAAAAGAAGTGTGCGTGCTCCAAACCCGCTTCTGACAAGAGTGTAGAGATGGAGGTGGAAGAAGCAAAAATAATTAGTGGTATAGAAAAATCCTGCTAAGAGGAGGCGTGCAAAGACTGGGAGCATTCTTTTGGAGACAAAATGAATAGAAAGAGCCACTGAAGAAGTCTTCAAAATGGATTAAGTTTGATACAAGTTGAATTGCTGGGCCAGACAAGTATTTAATGCGCTTCTCTACTTTCTCATGGCTGCAGAGTAACCCCATCAGTTTACCTGGACAGTCATGATATGTTTATTCAAGAAGTGCTATAGGCACACATGGGAATCATGGGCAACAGAAAAGGAGAGTTTGGAGTAGGAGCATATTCATGGGGTGCAATGTGGAATCTGAACCAGCAGTGTAAGAATATATCTGTCACATTATAATGCAGGCAAGAGCTGCAGTGGCGAAGCAGCAGCATTGTGTGTTGGGGACTGGGTTGGTGCAGTTCTAGTGAGACTCTGAAGCATCTGACAAGTGTACCTGGTATCTGTAGTTTTGTGGTTTAAACCCTACAACAGCTATGCTCTGCAACTTCTCTGCAAGTGCCTCCAGGTGTCAACTGGCTGAAAGCTGCTTCCTGGTACTTGGGTCTCTGGACCTGGTGGGGACTCAGGGAGCTGCTTAAGCCAGGTTGAAAGCTCCTGGCAATTTCTAATTGTCTGATTTACATGTTAAACAGAGAAAAAAAGTTCCCTGTTTGACTAAAAAGCTCTATAAAGCTGAGACCTTTTCACAGAAAAAATATCAAGTCCCAAATTCCTTTTTAATAAAGAAATTTTCAATTTAGAGATGTTGAGGATAAGTGACATCAAAAATGGTATCTGTGGGAGTTGCTGTTCAGAATGACCAAAGTCATTAAAAGATGATGAAGGCTATTCCTACAGATACCTGAGAAGTTATTGGAAAGCTTAGCCCTGAGGTACTTAAAGAATTGCTGACTTTTGTCTTGGCTTAAAGCCAGAGAAGGCTTATATCTTTTTTGAATGATTTTGCGATTAGGTTTTTTTTTGAGTGATAGGAATGGTTTTGGGAAATTGGTTTAAATCAATATTTTATACCAGAGAATATAAGGCCTCTTGAAAACCCCTGAATAGTGCAACTGCTATTACAGGCTTCTTATTTTTTTGTTTTGTTGTTTCGCTTTTTTTTCTGCATATGTAAGAATGATAGTTTACACAACTCTGTTGCATAACAAAAGCTGTTTTCCTTGTTTCAAATACTGATTAAGAGGATCCTAGCTTTTGCCTTTTGATTTCTATCAGCCTTGTTTCCAGTGTACCAGAGTTAGTCAACCGAATTACTTAACAGCACATGAACATTTCTATGGTATAACAACAGCCAAATGAAATATCTAATTCTATTAAAGCTTCTCCATGTCCACATAAAAGAAATCAGTTTTAATTTTTTATTTCATGATTCATAACTGCTTAGGAATTGGTATTCTTGGTAACGTAGCGTCTGTAATCACAGAGCTGTCTGCTGTTCTGATGTGCACATAGTATGTGTATGATATTGCGGAGGTTGCTCCAGAGTACTGAGAAAATGAGATAAGGGGATGTCGTTTGGTGATAAAATTAACTAATGCTACATTAATAACAATAATAGTGTCAGAGCTGCTGTATTCATCCATTTGACCTACTTTTACCTATAAAACTCTGATAACAATCTGTAATACTAGTATATAAACACACTGGCTTCTGCTGATGAACTGTTGCTAACAGAATTCACCGAAGACATTACTTCAGCATGAGCTGTCTCTTATATACTGCAGCTGAAATCTGTTTAAAACCAAACATCCACTTTTACAATCACTTATGCTTTATTACTGATTAGTGGAGAGCATTGTGAAAGACACCTCAGTGTGTCTGGCTTGGACCATCTTGACAAGGTTTGCTTTTGGAGGCGGAGTATGACATGACCCTCTGATAGTAAGAGTTGGCAAGCAGGGATTGGCTTTTGCTGCAGGGCTAAATTTGCTTATCAGTTCTTTTGCTTGCTCCAAGAGAGGCTGGGTGACCACTAAATATCAACTTTCTAGTGACAGTGGTGCCCTACTTGTGCATCCTGGTGCTCACTCCCATGCAGCATGTATGCTGGGGAGGTCTCTGGCTCTGTGACCTTTGGAGATGAGCAGGAGCTCTGGGCTGCATTACCACTTGGGAAAGGGGCAGAGGTGGTTGAGAGCCATCCTTTGTGTCGGGAGGTCTGTAGCCACAGTCAAAGAGCAATGGTGAGTGGGTTGAGTGTCCAAGGGGCACAGGTATTTGCCCTTCTCTGGAAGAGTGAGTGCTCCAATATGGAAAAAGTTAGTGCTGGGGGAGGGACTGAGTGGAGCCAACTGGTCCAAGGCAAGGACTTTTCTCTGATTCATTGTGGTGCTCCTTGTAGTGAGACTGGAGTTTCTAACATGTATCTTCCTCCAGTGGAAGTGGTATCACTATGAAATGCAGGGGAGTATGTGTTTTTATATCTTAAATTTTAAACTATGAAGCAATTGGATATGGAAGCCTTTTTAACCTGTTAGAAAACAGGCTTTTACTTGGGTACTATTGCTTGGTTTTCTAAGCCATAGTAGTGCTGTCTCAGAGGAACGTGGAAGGTGTTCGGTATGCAATTTATTCCATAAAATGGGTAAGGTGTAATACAACTCTTGGAGCTGCTAAGCACACTATGCATGTTGTAACTCCACTGAGCTGAAATAGTTCACTTATGTTGCCTGCAATAGGTGGTTCATGGACTTTTTAAAATACATGCACACGTTATGTTTTGCCTGTAAAGTGCCCAGGTGCTTGATGCCAAGACTCCTCACAGGGGTGTGAACACCACCAAGCATTTGTTTAAGCACCCCCACCTCTCCCTAAATAATCACAAAAGAGAACTTTTTATTTTTTTAAGCTTAAAGCAGAAGATTTGCCAGTAACAAATACTTAATGTCTCTGGAAGAAAGCAGTAACAAAATCTAGGAAAATAAATCATATCTGACATGTTTTTTTCTCTAGATCTAGTGGAGAAGAGCACTAGAGAGATCTCTTACCCTGGCATTGTTTAGCGGTGAATGGTGCTGCTGCATAGGATGTGGCTCTTGCATGCATAATGGCGTTTGCCATGCTTGACTTGCCTGAAGTGATGAGATTTGGGATGAGGTGATTAGGAAGGTTAAATCCGGAAAATCAAGGTTGGAAGTCAGAAGGGAGATACATGTAAGTTTGTGCTTTGAACATTTTTGCAAGGCCCAGAGTTGCTGGTGCAGTAGAATGCACCTGCTTTTAAGAACTGTGAAACAGGTATTGTTGTTAATTTGTAAATTCAGAGTGGCAGTATCTAAAAAGCAGAACTTTAGAAAGAGCTTTTCATCTGAAGGGGTAATCTGACTTTTGAGAAGCATTGAAAACCTCAAGTCCTCCTCATGTTAATGCAAGGCAGAGGAGGTACTTGAGTGGCACTCTGGATGGCTGCCCACTAAGCTGTGTGACTCCTCGCCATCCGAAACTATAGAAACCAAAGCTGAAGGGATTCATGGTGGTGATGGAGAGGGGCTGTCAAGGATTATATGATGCAAAAAAGCCACCACTGCTTGTTCAGAAGGTTTTTGCACCAAGCATCAGTGGTGCCTGTTCTGCAGGAGCATGGGCACAGGCGTGCCCTGGCTCAGTACTCTTCCCTAAGCCATTGCTGATGGCTTAGAAATGATGACAGGCAGTGAGGCCAGGGACCCCTTACACTTCATTTGATTTTGTGTGTCTCTCCCCTATATAAGTGAAAGCAAGCTTAAAGGCTGTATTTTACAGTATCTTGTTTAGCTAAAAGCAGTTACTTCCGCAGATGTTTGATAAAAAATTGCACTGGTCTGTTGAGAGGTAAGGCCTGTTAACTATTTAACCTCTACCAAGTGACTGACTACATTGTTTGCTTTTTTGACTCTTTGCATTACAAGAACCAAGTTTCTTGAACTGGGAGTGCTAAGCTTGTAAATAGCTCTTGTTACTTCTTCAGGTACTCGATGTGCATCTGCACATTCACAAGGCCCTGCGTCAGTTTTGCCTGAAGTGCTGGTTTATTTTAATGGCAGCAATAAAAGTATCCCTTAAGACCTGAGCAAAATGTTTTAACAAATCTTTGTACCAAAAATACTGATGGGCAATCTGCTCTGTGGCCAATTAAGAGACACTCTGAACACTTCCATCCAAGTTCTTTGTGTAAGTTTGAAAAGTTGTAGGCCTGACTGGCAAATGAGTTGGCATTAGGACAGCTATCTGGGGATTATGAATGCTGTGTGACATGTCAATGCATATGATCAAGCTGTCACTAACTGTGCTGCATATTGAACCGATTCAGCACTTGTTCTGTGTGAGTTTTGGAAATGTCTTGGTACAATAGGAACAATTTGGAGTGTTACTTTTCTTTTTCTCCCTTCTTTTTTTTAATCTCTCATTTTTCCAGGACAGACTGTGCTATACTGCTGCATTTCCACACGACAGAGTTTGAATCTCTCCTCTTCAAACATTAGGGATGTTTTGCTGCTTTATTGTGACAACCAAAACTGAGCAAGGCTCAATTAGGGGAGGCCAGACTGGACAAGTATAATTGGTTGATATAGCAAGCTCAGGAAAGAGAGCAGCAGTAGGAAAAGAAGGGAAGAGAGGGAAGTATGAAAAATAGGAGAGAACAGAGAAGCAGCAGAGGCTGCATGTTGATGTAGTCAGCCTGAGCAGTAGATGATTCAATATGCTTGTAGATGGCCATTTCAAAAAAATTCTCCTGTCCTGTGGGCAAGCAGATGATGTGATGTCAGTACTGTCCCTGGCAGCGTGGCCCTGTGTCTACAGTACAGCACACTGTCTGTGGGTAGGTGACCACTTTAATATAAGACAAAGCATTGTGCTTGTGACACCCCTGAAGTGTCCCCTGCAACTGCTCAGTGTTTGTCCCAGGGTCACGCAGGCAGTGGTGGCTCTCAGCTCCCCAGCAGTGCCTGTGTGCTCCCGTTTCTCCCAGTGGCCCCAGTAAGTGCCCTTTCTCCTCTTCCCCAGGCTGCAGGGCCCTTCCTGGGGAATGGAGGTGTGTCCCACAGCTACTCCTTGTGCATGGGACCTGGAGCATCTTGCTCACTTTCCACACTATGGCAGTGTCTTCTTCCTCCCCTGTTTTCACTTCCAACCCTTTCTGATCTGTACTGTTCTCTATCTCCTGTCAGATTGGGTCCTTCAGTCTGCCTGCCAGCTGAGCTTGGATCCTGTCTCCTTGCTGCCTCATCCACATGGGTTCATTGTGCAACTGCCTTGCTTTGTCCTGCAGGCACCTCTTTCACCCTTTTCGTTCCATCTTATTGCAGATCTGTTTTTTCTTTTCCAAATGACTATGTCCTATCTTCCTCACTGCCACTGTTTGTCTCATGGAGATAGGTCTCACTTTCTACGTACTCCCAAACAAAGAGATGTTTGTGCCTTGAGATTCTCTGGGGACTTGAAGATGCCAGGAGCTATGTCATGTAGCTACTTTGGAAACATTAGCTTCAGTATCTGGTCCAGAAAACTACATCAGTCTGTCAGAGCAGGATGGAACAGCAAGTTGAGTTTTATCCGCTTCTTGAAAGCTGGGTAAGGAACAAAGTGCTGTTTTTTTCTTTTCTGGTGCTTATTAAGGTTTGGTTTTCTTTTTGTGCTGTAGGATGTGAAAAGAGGAGGCTGCTCAATGTAACTCTCTTCAGCATCCTGTCATCTTCATTTACCTGAAACATTGTGCAGTTTCTTTGTGAACCTACACTGGAATCTAATTATTTCAACCTGTGGTCTCCTGGTTCAATACTGTAGGGTTTTAGAAACAGAACTTTTTCACTAAGTAACACAGGGCAATTCAGGGAAGACCTGTCAAAATTCATAGCATGATCTTATTTCTATTGTATTTTAAGGTAAGTAGCCACTGGTGCTCTCATCCTAGGTCCTAAACAAGCCTTCTTTGGGACCTTCTGGTTCAACCTCGATAGCAGGTGGGTCCTTGTGTCTTTTAGAAGATACAGGCTCATCCCAGAGTATAGAGATATGAAAGGAAGAAACTTGCCTCCTGAGAACTGTGGTCACTGTCTAATTTCTGCAGATGGTTTGTATCCAAAGGGGAGACAAAACAGAATAGATTGGGGTTTTTTTTAAATTTTTGTTTGTTTGCTTTTATTATTACTTTCTCTGTGTGTGGGGAATACAGGGAGCAGTAAAGAAGTTTTGGAGCGCTCTGCTCCTGCTGACTTGCAGTAGGATACTGTGCTGCTACCTTCTCTGCCTCTTGCTGGCAGGCTGCTATACCATGCAGGGAGGTCTCTCCATTTTTAAAAGACAAAATCATCGTGTTTGCTACTGTGTAGATAAAAGCAGCACATGAGATTAGTTTACCCACATAGTCCCTCGGCGGAAGGCCCAGATAACAACTGTGTTTATGGCCCTGATCTGTTTAGAAGGCCTTTACAGATCATCAGTTTTATAAAAGGATGCTGGTAGCAAAGGTGGGGGAAAGTCTTATGCTTTCACTCTTTTTTTTTTTTTTTTTTTTTTTTTTTAAGATCCAGGGAAACTTAATTCCCATTTGCACAAAATGTTTTATATCAGGGTACCGTGCTGTAGGGTTTTTCTTTTCCTTACAAAATCTACAGTCTTACTTCATGGGGGATTGATTTAATTTTTTTTTTTTTGCACTATTGTATATACCTTAAGTGAAGTTAAAATTCCATCATATATTAGTGCAAACAGTTGTACCTTCAAGGTATGGAATATTCTGCAAAATCATGTTCTAGTATTATTCTGTGGCATGGAGGAAACCTATAATAAGACTTCATACAGTGCACCAAATATAGAGTGATGAGGATTTCTATATTCTAGAAGCACACTATTTTGGTGAAGGCTTTTGCTAGCCTTACTGCAATGTCCTTATGACAGGAAAAGGCATGGGAAATCAACAATAAGGGCTTTTTAAAGCTAACTTTTCAGCTGCTTTGAAATGTGCTTGGCATGGTTGCAAATTATTCTGGTTATTGATATGACTTCCACCAGAAAAAGGCTGCCCCAAGGGAAGCGGATCCAGGTGCAAAATGTCCTGGCACACAGGAAAACAGGCAAAGCTCCGTGTGCCTGACTTCCCTGTCATTTATGGGGCGTTGGCAGAGGGTGTATTGATCTCTGCACCACAAAGCTCAGCAAGTCCACCACTCACAATGTTTCTGCAGGTCACAGTGACAGCACACAAATAGCTGATGTATCATCAACCCTCCTTCCTAACCTTCTGGTATGTAGTCCCTTACCTACAAGGGACTGTGGCCCTTGCAGCAATATCCCATAGTGTGACTATTCATGGCACTGGTGAACAAATACTGACCCTACAGGAGCTTCTCTGTGTGTCGCTCAGTTTAAGCAGCAAAGTTATTAGGAAATTGAATGGTTGAAGTCTGAATTTGACCAAGTGTTGTGGTTTTACCCCGGCTGAGAGCCGAGATCCACGCAGCTGCCTGCTCCTTAAAGGAAAAGAGCAGGGAAAGAGGGAAAGGGGGGGGTGGGGGGGGGTGGGGGGTGGGGCGGGAGGCAAGGGAAGGGAAAAGGAAGGGGCAAATAACAACCCCAAACCCAAGAAACTAAGAGGCCCGTGGGTTGGGATAAGGATAGTTTACTAAGATAACAGAATGATACAATGTAACAATGCTGACAGGACTTTAGAGCAAAAATAGATGAAGCTGTTGATACACAATGCAGTTTCTCACCAAACCCACAACTCAGGCCGTGCCACCCAGAGCCGTCCCGGAACCCGACCGTCCCCCAAGCACCGCGCGTCCCGGAGCCGCCCCTGTTCTTCCTTCCGTCAGCCCCCGATATCCTGGGCAGGACGTAACTGGCGTGGAATACTCTCCTTGGCCAGCTTGGGTCACCTGTCCTGGCTTCGCCCCTCCTTTCTCATGAAGAGCTGAGAAAGTCCTTGACTGTCTGACAGCAACTAAAAACATCAGGGTGTTATCAGCACTACTCCCATTTTAACTCCCAAACACAGCATTCCATCTGCTGCTACAAATGAAGTTAACTCCATCCTGACCAAAACCAGGACACCAAGGTAGCTAGGGTAACTTTGAGTTTCTAAGATATGATTAAGGAATCTGTAATCATTGCTTATCCTTGGTAGGAAAAAAAGTGATGGAAAAGACTAATTCTTTTTAGATGGAAGTGGTGTCCCATGATGTTTGAATGCAATTTATTGAAATTCAAGACAAGAAGGTAGTATCTTCAACAGATAGCTTCACAGAGATACAGACCTAACTTCTCGTAAGAAAGAATATGCAGTACTTCTAGTTGCAATAACAAAGATGAGGGAAATGTATGGAAACTGAAGAAATACAGAGTATATGTAATGATAACACGAATTTCAATGTCACCTTAATATCCCTAATAACCTTCAAATACAGTGGTTAGAGCTGATGTGAAAATTAAGTTGGTATTATGAATAGTCGCAATTCTAACGCGAGTGCCTTGGATCATTTCACTCAATATATTGTTCAGCCCCTCATCTTACTCATATAAGTAATTTTAAAATAGCTGAAATGTTACTCAAAACACTCCTCTTAAATTAACTCTGATACTTCTCTATTTCTTAAAATGAGCTTTCAGTTTAACTAGTAAATCAGAATTTCAACTTCCTTTCACACTTGATCCTTAGTACACAAATTTTGTACATAAACATTCATCTGTGTATCATTCACATTAAGTATGTCCTTCCCAGAAGGTGTATTTAGCATCCTTTTGTATAAATTCTGAATGTGGATTTTAAAATCTGGTATATTTATTATTGTAACATCATTAACATTTTTATAAGATGTCAAAAATCACAAAAATTTAAAGAATGATTTTCAGCAGCATGAAAATTAAGGTTTCCCAGAATCACATAACAGTAGGGGCTGGGAGGAACCTCTGGAGATCACCTGGTCCAACCCCCCTGCCAGAGCAGGATCATCTGGAGCAGGCTGCACATGGCAGCTTCCAGGCAGGTTTTGAATGTCTCCAGAGATGGAGGCTCTGCAACCTCTGTGGGCGGCCAGTGGCAGGGCTCGGTCACCCTCACTGTAAAGAAATATTTTCTCATTTTCAGATGAGACTTCCTGTGTTCCAGTTTGTTCAAGGAACTTCCTAGATTGGTCCCTTTGTGTAAAAGGTTTTATTTAAAACAACAACAAACAACAACAACAAAAAATTAATCACTTAATTCTTGTAGGCATCAGTCTGGACTGTGATTTTCCTAATGAAAGTTCTATTGTTTTTCATTTAAGGATGTAACTGCCCCAATCAAGGTAAATATCTATATGGATTTTTTTTTTTTTTAATTTCCCTAACTAAAGTTTTGTTTTTTACCTGACATCCTGAACTTCACAACCACTAAAACTGGTCCTGGAGTGCTGGGGTGGAAGGAATGACCTAGATGCTTGACTTACATTCTGTGGCATCAGATGTCAGCTGAACTCTGTCATATTCCAGCTTGAAAGAATTCATAAGCGTGAAATGATTTACATGGGCAAGTTTTGTCCTTGAGCATAAAATTACCTTTGACTGTTAAAAATTTCCCTTTTACGCTATATCACATCTCCCTGACTCTGTGTTGATACTTTATCCAATAAATACACATTTTTATTGGCAAAGGACAGGGTGGGGGGTTATATATCTACTGGGTTAAGCCAATGATTGGGATTTGACTTGGAAAAAGTACCCTTAATTTAACATTGCTCAGAAAATGCATCTGGACAGGCTGTCATATTAGCTGTGGTGTCAGAGGCTGAAGGGAGGACCTCCAGACCATAATGAAGAGAGTAGATATATATTCTGACCTTAAAATACTCTGGCTGTCATTCTTTAGGACTATAGTGCATGGGTTCTCTAAGGGAAGATGGGAAGGTCTGCATCAGTCTAACAACTGGTTTTAAAAAAAAGTTGTACACAGGCTAATTTCCTATGCAAATATTTAATGCTGAGTCTACCTTACTATCCTTACTTGAGTAAACTTTATTTCACTAGCTCAGGTTAAAACCCAAGGCATTTAGCTATTATGAAAACGTACAGTTGATATTTCAGAACACATCAGTTCAGGTTAGGTTGATACATTGGGGGGAGAGGGAAATGTCACTGGCTTGGTAAAAGCACTATTTCCTCTTCAGATGCCATTTCACACTTCTAATGCCAGGGAAATGCTCTTTTGATTCATGGAAAATAGAAATATCAGAAGTCAGGATTCATGGCCTGTCAGTGAACAGTACAAAGCAATGTTTTTCAACACCATTTCTGCTTTACATGTAGGTCTCCAAATTTTAATTTTTTTTCCACAAAATCAATTAAAAATGTTGTGTCTTCTGTCAAGACTCTTTCAGGTCTATCAAAAAGATACCTTCCGGGCAGTCAGTGGCTTTCTGAGCTTCAGTGACAATCTTGGGCTAATATGCAAGGGATGAAGAAGGGAAATGCTTTAGTTCATTGAAGTCACTGATCCCCATCTCATGGAGACTTGTGCACTGCACCTTCAATGTTGCAAGGTTTTCCATATAGCAATTTCTCCACCTTTCATTGTTCTTCAGATATGTTTGCTGCTGTATGCCTGGAATGACAGCACTACATGGAAGATGCATAGAATCATAGAATCATAGAATTGTAGGGGTTGGAAGGGACCTTAAGAGATCATCAGGTCCAATCCCCCTGCCAAAGCAGCTCCCTAGGACATACAGCACAGATAGGCGTCCAGACAGGTCTTGAATATCTCCAGAGATGGAGACTCCACCACCTCCCTGGGCAGCCTGTCCCAGGGCTCTGTCACCCTCACTGTGAAAAAGTTCTTCTGCATGTTGGTGCGGAACTTCCTGTGCTCCAACTTGCAGCCATTGCCCCTTGTCCTATCCCCACAGACCACTGATTCCCCCTGCATCCCCTGCTTAAGATAATTATAGACTTTAATTAGGTCCCCCCTTAGTCTTCTTTTCTCTTGGCTGAACAGTCCCAACTTACTCAGCCTTTCCTCATAGGAGAGATGCGCCAGGCCCTTAATCATCTTCATAGCCCTTCTCTGGACTCTTTCCAGGAGATCCCTGTCCTTTTTATACCAAGGAGCCCAGAACTGGACACAATACTCCAGGTGGGGCCTGACCAGGGCAGAGTAGAGCAGGAGGATCACCTTCTTTGACCTGCTGGCTACACTCCTCCAGAGACACCCCATACTTTGCTGCTGCAAATATCCTCTGTCCCAAGTACAGTTACGAAAGAAGTTGAAGAGTGACATTTGTAGATTAGAATTGCCAGCTGACTACTGTTGTGAAGGCTGATCTAAAATATTTTAGCTTAAGACTTGTATAGGGCTGCTTTAAGGGTGAGGTTGTTCCAGTCGATGTCCATATGGGAGTCTCATTGAAAACAGTTTCCTGCAAGAGATGCATAAAACATCTTCAAACAAACCTCTTCAGGAATTTTTTTTTCTCTTAAAAAAAAAAAAAATTCATAGGTATTGTCAGTGGGGTGTGGGGTGGGGAAGCAAGGAGAAAGTATTACAGAGGGATCTTCCCTTTTTATCCTCAAAAGAAATTATTCGATGATAGTACCACTTGTTCAGATAACAAGCTTATGGAGAGTTTTCATCAGCTAAGTGAAAATTGTCAAAGATGGAATCTCTGTGTTTAAGTGGTTCACACTGTGTTCATGTTTCTTGATTCAGTATCATTTAAAGGGCTCATTGGTTGCCTCTGATTGGAAATTTCCTTAAGTTAATGTCACTGACAAAGGTGAACACTAAAGCAAGACATCTGAATTGAACTCCGTCGGAGGCTTTAACTCTAGGTATTCTGAGAATTCCTCTTAAGACTTCCTCTGCTCTTGGTTGTAATTCTACTTTAAATAAATTATCTCGAAGGGCAACATTACCTGTATGTTTTATTGCCAGGGTATCCTGAGACTGTGAACCAGGAGCAGGGGAAGACGGCAGGCTGGCTGTAAAATACAAAGATGGCAGGTTGTCTTGCACTGTGACTCATAAAAACCCTGAATGAAATTTACTTCTGAACCATGCTCAACAGTAGAGAAAGGTGTCCTTGATATGCTTGGTTGTGTCCCTTTACTATGAGGGATGGGGTGGGGGATGGTAGTTGGATTGGAAACCCCTGGACTTGCAAGCTTCGCAGCTGGGATCCCCAGTAGGATGAGAGGGGGAAAGGGCATCACCCAACTTCCTTCCCTTGATGCAAAGATTTCACTCATTCCAGTTTTATTTCTCCTGTAGTAGTGAAGGAGGGAATCTTCCCTGCAGCAACAAAACTGGGCAATGACAGGAGATAACATATCTGTGACAAATTCAACTCAAAGATATTTGCAGTCCTCAAATGGTGGCTACTTGACTGTTGTTCATTCTTAAACTGAGGCACACATACAAATTTACTTTAAATCTATCTAAATTTTGCTGTCTTTGTTCCTGTGATGTTTGAATTGGGAGGTTAATAAACATCCATATGGTGTTCCTTTCTCCTTCCTACTGTGCTCAGTCACTCCTGTGAATGAATATGACTTGAAGATACATGCTGAAAAAATTATAAATTTGCAGCTTGTGTTACTGGGCTGGATGTATATGGTTCTTGACATCTGGGAGAATACTGGTTTTCTCAGGAGAAAAAATGTTGTAGCTCTGTACTTTTCTGCATTGTCTCCATAGGAGGTTTTGTCACCCACTGGAGATACAAGTGCATGCTTAGGCCTGAAGAAGGGCAAGGAGGTGAGGGGAAGGATGAAGCAGCAGCTTCTTTGTGCTAACTCTGCATCTCTTAAGAATGACTTGTTACTGAGTTTTCAGCATAACACAAAGAAAACAGCATCTTCCCCCACCCCACCCTTCAGCAAGGTTCAGGGTTCATCATAAACACCCTGGTCAGGTCCCACCTGTGTTGGAGCACAGGAAGTTCCGCACCAACATGCGGAAGAACTTTCTCACAGTGAGGGTGACAGAGCCCTGGGACAGGCTGCCCAGGGAGGTGGTGGAGTCTCCTTCTCTGGAGATAATCAAGACCCATCTGGACGCCTATCTGTGCAACATGAGCTAGGGAGCTGCTCTTGCAGGGGGTTTGGACCTGATGATCTCTTGAGGTCCCTTCCAACCCCTATGATTCCTATGATTTAGATTGTTTGGTGTGTGTCCTGGCATTTTACCTGACAGCAGATATGCTAATAAAAGGCCAAGAGAACGAAGAGCAAAATTAGTGTGAACATATAATAAAGTGAGGGGAACAATTTTAAAAAAATAGAAATTAAATGAGAATGAGATTCTGGGGCTGAAATTCAGTTTAGCAGACTGCTTCCAGGAAGGTAAGTGGTTTAAATATAAATAATGCAATTACCCAGGAAAACAAAGATTACTTCTATGGAGATTTAAATTTACAGTTTAATAAACAAATATAATCTAGTAAGGCTGTTGTCCAAAGAACAGGCCAACCACCAGCACTCAAACCGCTGTCAGTAATAAAATGTATGCCATTGCTACCTTCTCTCTAGGGAGACAATAAGGAGGAAAGCAATCGCTTCGTTCTGTCATGCCCGACCATGGGCTGAAGGCAGCAAGCACTGTTTCTATTTTGGAATACCTAATCTCAGAACCTGGGCCTTCAGTGACCTGAATCCTGGGGACAGGAATCCATGGGGAGGGGTAGTAGAAAATCACTTTATCAAATCAACAATTCAAAAATGACAGAGTAGTACATGCTAGAATTGAATGCAGGTAAAAGGGCTTTAGTACTAATTTCATAATGGTTGCAACATGATTTTACTGCTGAGGGGCTTTGTGCTGAAGATCGTAAGGTTCCTTCTGTTTAGCTGAATGTGGTAAAACACTGACCATGCTTTAGGCTCAGTGTTATCTTTCCTGAAGGACGAGGGAATTTTGAGTTTTTTTGTGGGTGGAGATGGAGGCGTAAAGAATTAGGTCCTTGCTTATTTGAAGTTTTTGGATTCAGCCTTTCCTCTCAGAGAAAAGTTTAGTTCTTTGTATTGAATGATCTATTATTTCTTTCTACTGACCTCCTGAAGATTCATCTTACTGTGGGAAAAAGTAACTATGGTCTTTGAATGTCAGCTCACTCTTAAAATATATTTGCTTCAAGAGAAAATGTAATTACTTGTAACTACTTTTAAAAGTAAAAGCTGCCTTTTCATCTGCCATTTTTTAATACCTAGATATTTTCTTTTTGTTTGCTTAAACAAACCATAGTCTCTTCCCCTGGGTCCTTCAAAATCAATCCATCATGCTAAGAGTTGTGTATCAAACCTAGCACGTTTAAGGTCCTTATCTTATTGCAGCAGGGATTGTTAAACCTTTCACATTTGCCTTCAGCTTTAAAAAAAAAAAACAGCTTTTATAAAACAGTAGGTTTATGAAGCATATAGAGGAAGCTTCTGTTAGAAAACAATTTTCTTGTTTTACCTTAGTAATGATCACTCATCCTATATAAGCAGCACAATGTGAATAAAGGTTGGGTTGCTGCAAATTTTTTGCAAGCTTCCAGTTAATTGAAATGTAGATTTGTAAGGAAACTTGGTGGTGAGAGATGCGTTCACCCCAGGTAGGAAGAGGGAGGTACAGATGTGCATTTCTCTGCTACAGTTGCTTCAGATTCTGGTGTGTGGACTCTTACATGCACAAAGGAAGCATGTCCTGGACTTGAGCCTTAAAAACTAACAAAAATTAATATTTTTAACATCAGTAAGTCCTACAGATACAGCTCTGCAACTAGTGGTGCCTGTGTTAGCTTGGGTAATGTTGCAGTTAAGTGTATGCAGCCTTTGGACTGACAGTTGAAAATGTGTGCTTCAATTTTTTCTGAAGTTAATGATTGTGTGTGGCTTTATCTTGTTTTAGCTTTGGAGCTTAGATGATCTTGTATATCCCTAACATTACCTCTGGTTTTGAAATCCAAAGGTTACTTACGATCCCTGGTATTTGAACACCTGATTTCCTGCTTGTTCTGCTGAGAAGCAGAGGGTGGGTTTATTGGGAAGCTTTTGAGGATGTTTGGTATGTGTTTTTTAACTCCCTGATGTTTTAATGAAATTGCTGAACTGACTTCCTTGACATTTTAGGGGAAATGAAATGAGTTTGTTTCATGTATTCAGTTCAGTTTAGAATGAACTTGTGCAGGATGAAGATTATGCCAAAGCGCTGGGTAGCTGTATCTTGCCCTGCAAGTCTTGGAGAACACCTGTGCTCGAGGCAGATGCTAAATCAAGCCACTTCTTGCTCCACAACATGTACTTATGGTCTTTAAATCTGCCAGGTGGCTGTCCTCCAGAAGCAGCATTTTTTTGTGGGCTGGACGGGGAGCCAGCATCTCTGAAGCCTCATTCCCACCTGTATCTGTCTTAATAATGCTTTGTCCTTATGTAACACTTTATTTTGCTGTCATGTCTCACTTTTCTCTCCCTTCCTCCCCCGCAACTAAGCTGTACTGAATCTCACTAGCAGTGCATAATAGGAGCATGTTAGTGCTCTGTTGACATCCTATGATTGGTTCAAATCTATGGCTTTGTCAGTGCTACCGTGCTGCTAAAAGCAGTCACCTTCTAATTCTTCACTCTTCTCTGTTGGGTTTTGGGGTTTTTTTTCCCCAGGTTTGGACAATTTATGGCTTGTGGTCTCTTGCTAATGCTAGTACTTTATATAGCAATTTCTGGGCAAAGTTTGGTGTTTTCTTCTCAGCTTTTTTATTTTTAATAAAATATGGATTGGGTTTTACCACAGAGCTTGTAGTGAAGTAGAAAAGGGACTCATCTAGTATTTTTATGAAGACCTCACTGGGTGGAAAAAAACAGTTAACTAAGAAAATATCTCTCGTGGCTCACAGAACCAAAAATGCCAGCTGCTTTTGACAGTCTGACTATGGAAGTCCAGTAGATGTGGGCATGGCTACTCCTATTGGCATTGGCTGATTGGTTAGTGATTTTCATTAGAACCGAAAAGCCTTGGCACTGAGTCATCTGAACTTAGAAACAATTACAGAATGTTCCTGTAGGGTAAAGCACCTGTGATCCCTTAGTAGGATCTGAAGTAATTTGGAATAGTCTGGTGAGAGGACTGCAACTTCTCTTCATCATATTATCATCTGTTTTTTGGGACTGCTCATCAAAGCATCTATATGCAGCAACCTTATTTCTGTTCTCCAAAGAAAGATTTGTTTCAATCTTTCTGGAACATTTTTATCCCAAAGACTATTCTCTCAAGGTATGGCAGCCAAAGAGGAGACTACTGAAGCTCCCCGAAAACATTTCTGTCAAAATGAAAACTGCTGTGAGAATTCAAAAAGTATAATATAATCCAAATCCCTGTAGTTGTTTTTTTCCTCTCTATTCTGTGATACTGAGATGTACCTAGATGCCTGAAAGAAGTCACTATTAGTGTCATGGGAGTTGATAAGTGCGCTATAACCAAGGCCTTGGGTAGAAGTTGCTGTTTCCATTAGTTATGTCAACAAAGTCAGATAAGATTGGTATTCAGGGAGTACAGCTTGTGCACAAACTTTCCCAATTATAAAGATATAACTCGGTCTTACATCTTCACCAGTCCCCTTTTCACAAGCAAAGTAGATGTAACATTTGGGTACAGGAAGATGTGTGTGGCAAAAGCATTTAACCCGAAGACAGGAGATGAGGATTTTCTGAGTTTAGCGGCATGATGTCCTCACGCTCGTGGAGTGGAAGGCAGCCTTGCGGTAAGCGAGTGAATGTCTTACTGACCTCGATTAACACTCTTTCTGTTTGTGCCAGGACTGAATTTTGTTCTTCAAGCCTGCTAGGTGCATACTAGGTGAATAGCAGACAAATGTAAATGACTTCATTTTATCACTTGAATGGCGTTAATACCTCGGAGTCCACCTTAAACTAAATTAAAAGCTTGGAATGGAGAACCGTAACTCTCTGTACAGTCTGTGGAGAGAGCTATGCTCCTGGGCTGTCCTGAGTTGCCCTCTATGCACTTCACTGATCACATAGGAACATAGAGTTGTAGCTCAGCCCAGTGTTAAAGTGAATTTGGCCTTTATATCCAGAGGCATCTGCCTCTATCTTGTTTTAAAGTCTTTTTTTTTTTTTTTTTAACTTCTGTTTCTAGTGTCCTCTCACAGTGGAGGCATTTACCTAAATGACAGCAGAAGAAATGACAGAAATCACAAACTGGCTGTCACTTTGGCTCTCTAATTCATGAGGCAATGCTGTACCTATACATCAAAAAAAACCCAAAAAATCCACAACTGCAACTGCAACCAGATAAAATATTGACACAAGGGCAGCTGAGAAGCAGCGAAAGACAGATGAGACTATGACTTTTTGTCAATTGGTTTCACCCTCCTGGAGAATATCTGGTGTCAAGCTGTCAGTCTACTTGACTGCAGAATGAACAGAGTGAGCTGATAAAACAATGTGATTCCTATCACCTCTCCTGTCTTGGTAAAGTCTATAGACTGTCATAATTTGAGATGTTCTGACTTTTTGCTCCTCTCTTGCTTCTGCTCTCTCCCCCCATATTGTGGCAGCTTGTGGTCTACAGCTATAATCTCTGGTGACCCAACATTCTGGTTAAGGACTATGTCTGTATACCATTATACGAATAATCTGGCTTTGACAATTAAAAAATAGAGCTGTCGGGCAATGAAGGACCTGGGAATGTTGGTTGACTGCAGACTGAATATGAGTCAGCAGTGTGGCCAGGAAGGCGAATGGCATCCTGGCTTGTATCAAAAATAGTGTGGCTAGTAGGACTAGGAAGGTGATTGTGCCCCTGTACTTGGCATTGGTGAGGCTGCACCTCGAGTTCTGTGTCTATGGCAAACATAAATTCACATAAATGTAATTTGGCTCATCCAGATCAATTTTAGTTTCGTTATGGACCATGAGAAAGAGCAACAAGAGATGCTTTCTGGATCCCTAATTGCAGAGCTCCAAATTTTGTTCTTGCTTTTCTATGGGACATACAGAGTATCTATGCAGATATAGAAGGTTTGTGGGAGAGATAAGGCAAGCAGACAGAAGAGAGGGATCTTTACCCAGGCTAGTACAGCTATGTCTTTCCAAGTTGCTTCATAGAAAGAGGCTCACTGTGAAGAAAGTCTTGGTTCCTTCTTCAGACTTTGGATTTTTCATCCAAAGAGCTGAAATTCAGTAAATGTGTGATAACTCTTTGTGCGTGTTTCAGTAGCTTTATTAGGAAACTTTAATGTTGAAGTTTGAACAGAGATTTTGCTGTGAACTAAGAAACACAAATTCTAAGGTCGAGCACCTTGTGTTTCACTAGGTTCAGGGTAGGCACAGTTAAATATTTAAAGGAAACAGGATTGGGGGGTGGGGTTTTTTTTGGTGGAGGGGGCGGGGAGGGGCATTTGGCTTGTTTTCTGTGTTTCTAGTGCTCTACTAACATCTAGTCCAAATTCATACCTGGGTGAAAAAATGTTGACTGTGTTTTGTTTTGTTGTGGGGTTTTTTGTTGTTTCTGTTGTTGTTTTACGGCTGCTGGGGTTTTTTTAATTAAAAATTGAGCTGAAATATTTTCCTGATGTACTGAAATGTTTTGATTTACTGGGCTTTAAAAGAAAAAGTAAGGCACTTTAAAATAGGTACTTCAGATGTGGAGGGCCTCAGCTCCAGGCTGTCTCTGTGCCCTGGTGACCCTCCCTCCTGGAGGCTGCCCTGGGTACCAGGAGTATTGAGGTGTGTGTGCTTTGATCTCTGCACAGCACTGCTGTTTCTCTGGGGTGCTTTGCAGGAATTGAATTGATTAACATGGAAACTGGTTAGTTTTGATCTTTGGAAAAGTTGGAAAAAAATTACTGTAAGCCAAACCCCAGTAATATTTATAATATTGAAAGTAGAAGAGTTCTAAAAGATAATGCAAGAGAACAATCCATCCATTTGAAAGAATATTGTCTGGTATGCAAGTTAATAGAGAATGCCAGTTTGGTTTGGGATTCTTTCCAAGTGTATATACAAAATGGATAAGCATTAAACAAATATCCATGGTTGTTTATCTCCCTCTATAGAAGACTGCGTTCAGAATACTTATAATGACCTTGGTACTCTGCTTAATGAATAAATGGAGTATTCAGCCGTATCGGATAATGAAAATGAGGCATGCTTAATTGACTTAGCACCCAACTAATCAGCAGTTAATGCAGTCCTGAAAATTGCTAAGTTATTTCATATTGGAGGGTCAGAGCATGTGTGTAGAGAAGGGACAATCTAGTCTTTATACCTTAAGCACGAAGCAAGTATAAATGGTAAACAGTAATTGATGTAGCCCGGAGGTTTTGGTCAGCTATGTGGTCTTGATCCATGCTTTTCTCAGCCATCTGTAAAATGTTTATAATTCTGGAATGAAAATTTTTTACTTGACATCCTGCAGGCAACAACTGCACTAGGGGATCTATTAGATTGTAAGGAAAACAGCTCTCATTGGCAGACCAGCAAGTTAGATTGGGTACATTTTATTTAAAAACTGTGGTTTTGAGTTGCCATTGTGTTGAAATGTCCCAGAATAGCCTGCTGAGACTTTATACAAATTACACATTGAGTTACAGTGCCTTATTCCACATTTGAAAATGCCTGCCCCAATTTTGCTTTTACAGACAGTGTTTCATAAATAAATGAGAGAATTTCTTCCAAATTTTTCCCCTCTTTCATGGCTTAACCGAGCAGACAGCTAAAACTACACTGTTGTTCCACACCCCCAGTGGGATGGGGGGAGAGAATTAAAAAGAAAAAAACCAACCTTCTTAAACTTATGGGTTGAGATAAATACATTTTAATAAAGTAAAAAAGGGAGACAATAATGATGATAAAAGAATATACAAAACAAGTGATGCACAGCACAATTTTTCACCAACTAAAGCTGATGGTCACCTAGTTCTCAAGCCAAACTGCCTCCTGGCCCACCCCTCAGTTACATATGGAACATCACATCATATGGTATGGAATATCCCTTTGGCTGGTTTGGGTCAGCTGTCCCGACTGTGTCCCCTCCCAGGTTCTTGGGTGCCTCCCACCTTCTCATTTGCAGGGCAACCTGAGAAGTTGAAAAGTCCTTGACTGCTTGGGAACAACTAAAATCACCAGTGTGTTACAAATGTTATTTTCATTCCAAATCCAAACAACAGCACTAACCAGCTACTGGGAAGAAAATTAACTCTATCCCAGCTAAAATCAAGACATGATCTCAGCAGGGATTTTTCTATTGCTCACTGGAATGACTTGGTACTCCGAGCAAAAACAGTGATGCTTGAGGAAGAGGCCATTAATTTATTTCGTTGCACAAGGGCTAATCAATGGAAACAGTGCTTTCACCATTTGTGTTCAGAAATCCCATGCTAACAAAAGATTTGGTACAGCAGGAATCCTCTCATTCCTTTTTCTCCATTTTCTGTGAACTGTGTTTTTTTAGCAATTTTTGTCTTAAAGTATTAAATGGTATTCACACTACATTTTGATCAGGAAGTAGCAACAATGAGGACTTTTTTTTCAAGGTTTTTGCATTTCTTTAGAAGAGCAGAGGGTTAAATGTGCTAAATGGCAGAGCAGCTATGTGTCTTCAGTCAATTGGCTGGTGGCAGTATCTGCGTGTTGATTCCACAGCCTCTGAGTCACTGCCTTGTCCCTAACTTTAGGAGCAGGTGTCTTTCTGTAGAGGGTCCATACTTCTCCCTACTGGAAATCAGCCCTGGGATGTTGTGGGTCTTGCACTGAAGTTGATGGAAGAGGGGAAGGTGAGGCCTCAGCCTCCATGTTGGGCATGTGATTGTTTGTGGAGGTATTTGTCATATAAATCCCTGCAGAGCCATCTGCTGCTTTCCTGTTGTTAAAAATCTACATGTCCTACAGGTGATATTGATAAATGAAAGAGCAAGGGTTAAAATGTGGAGGCAGACTCTTCAACTTTTTCTCTTTGTCTCTGTTCACTGGCTTGCTGACGTTGTCTTTGAAAACAGTCATAGATTAAAAAAAAACCAGTGGAACAGTGGGTTTATTTCTTATTTCTGTGCTATTTATTTTATGTGCTAGCATACTCCGCTTGGCATTTCACTTACCTCAGTGCCAGGCTTCAGACATCCAATGTTTTGTAAGTTGGGGCTTTACAAACCTACCCTGAATGTATTCAGAAAGTATTGCTCAAAATCCAAATCCTTAATGTGGCATCAGCAACCTTAATTTAAATTGGTGTTAAACCTGATCTTTGTACCTCAACTCATGCATCAGCTGTGAGAGGTCAGTGTACCTATTGTGAATCTTCACAAACTTCAGGAATTTGCTAGAGGAACAAAAGGGGAGCCTTGCCAACCCCCTGCTGTGAAGCATTGTGTAGCTTTTCAAATGACAGATTTTCCTTGGCAGAGTTGGATTTCAGTTCAGTTGAGAATGTACCACAAAGGTATTGACAAAACATCCTGTCCTCCAAGACGAATGTTTATTATAGTGATGCCTCTTTTTGGTCAGACTAATACTGTGAAGTGTAGGTAGCCACTAACTGAGCTGTTAGGTTTTGTGAAGAATACTAATAGGGTCATTATAGCACTGGTGATCTAAGAAGGAAAGTAAAGTAAAGGTCACGTACAGAAGCAGTATTCTTAGACTTACTGATAACTAGTTATGTTCTGTAAAGTTTCTAGAGAAAGACATTTTGGTCATCAAAAATATTTGGAACCCAGGCTAGAGATTTTCTGTAAATGTGGAAGTGGCTTTTGGACACCTTTTGAAAGGAGTCCAGATGTGGCCCATGTTTCAGTCCCGATTCTGCACTCACTCTAATTTCCCTCCAGGCTTTTAACCAAGTCTGTCTTAATGTGGGAAGTGTGTGCTGGGCACTTAATTCTCTACATGGTGCCGCGTTAAGGTTAAAGAACATGTTTTGTGGAGAGAGGCATAGAGGGAAAGACAGAACAGCATGTTTTTCTTAGAAATATCTGAGTGTCGTTTCTCTTAGCTTTCTGTAATGAACACTGAGAATCTGTACAGCCTACTTGAGCAAATGATGATCGTCTTATCCAGTTGCAATTCTGGTGCTTGCTGTCCTCACTGCTGATATTGTGTGCTTTCCCAGTCTCTCTTATGATTCTTCTGCAGCTTGAATTAATGTGGATCCTTACTATTGAAATGGATTATAGAGAAGATTTACTTCACCTGTTTTGCCTTTTGGTTGTTTATCACTGTGCAGTCTGGAAGTAATATTAATTTGGTATGATACTCGGTCAGAATGTAGGGTTGCTGAAAACAGAAGTGCTACCAAGACTGTTACTGGAAAGAAACAGAAAGGAGAAGCATGTCTGCCTCTCTGCTACCCCCTAACATCCAGATTTGACAGAACTCTGCTGCATCCTCCTGGAAGTGTTCAGTGGGCTGGGACCTTGGGAAGGTACCCAGACTTATCCTACATTGCTTTTTTCCTTGACTCCCTATTTGACTTTAATTGAAACTCCATGCTGGAGGGAGAGGAAAGGAGGGGGTGGGGGTGAGAGGGCTGCACTTCCTCCAGGGTAAAGAATAGGCGAACAAAATCTTTTGGGTGCCTTCAGGCTGCTTGGGTCTTCAGCAGGGGTTAATTTGAGATCAGAAGTCAGCTCTTCTAGAGGTGGACTGATAACGATGTGGGAATGATGGTTGGCTTTAGGAGGGCTTCCTTTCTCTGCAGGTTGGGGAAAGCCTAAATATGCAGTGACAGTGAAAGGAGGAGGAGGGAGGGTGGTTCTCTTTTGCAGTAGTGTGCCAACAAATCTCAGGTGAACACCTACACCTGAATCAAGCTAGCTCAGTTGTTATAAAGGTTTGATAAGGATTGAATTATATTGTAACCCCGGGTGTCCTGTGTTGGATTTGACATCAGGTATTCTGTCGGTCTCTCGTGTGCTTTGCTCCCCATGTGTGGTCTGATTTCCTTACTTTGCACAGCTAAACAAGCAAAAGTCTTAGTCTTCTGATACAAAAGGAGCCACCTGAACTCTTTAAAGGCAGCACAATTACAGAGGGGAAACAGTTATTCTCTGTAGATCAGAGATGAAATCCCATTCAGATAACTCTCCTACACCCAGTAACATTTAGAAACACATGTACATACACATGTATAAACATATGTACTTATACATTGGTGTGTAGCTGTTTGCATAACATGGCTCTTGAACTCTCATGTTCTCATAATGCTCTTTTCCTTAATAAAAGGGTGTTTCCTATGTGTCTGCACCCTTCTGGATTAATTCAAACTGAACATAGATGACTAAGGGGTGTACTGTTATGGATGAGATCTCAGAGTGCTTAATAAGTTAGTACACAGTCATTCTGGTTGCCCGATGTATTTGAGACATGCCTTTCCTAGGTATGGTTGCAACCATCCCATGAGTGTACCTCTGTTCTGATCTCTTTCCAGTCACTTTCAGCTGATGAGCTCCCAGATTGCAACTCAAAGACTTGCTGTTAGCTTGTAAATATTGTGATTATGACTTTGTGTGGTGTTTATGCGGTATTCAGTTGACTAATGGTGAAGGGGAGAGGAAGATCTTTCCTATTTAATATTTCTCATTAGCTTGTTGCCACAAAGGGAAGTTTTTAGCATAACATGCAGGAATTTGCCTACATGATATGTCCTATTAATGTAGATGAACTAAATCTGGAAAAGACTCCCACTTTCGTTGTCTCTATTATTCTGTTCCATGAATGCTCCAGTTGGACTTGGAATGAAGTATTTCCTCCAGCTGTCAAGAAAGTTTACACTATGATCCTAACTTTCTGTTTCCTAGCAACTCTGCACCTTTCTGCTTGTATAGGAAGCTGGCTTATACTTTTAATGAACACAATTCTAAGCCATGGCCAAGGAAAAGCAAATACTATGGAAGAATAAATGTCATCCATACTTTTAACTTTCTTTTCAAAGCTCACATCCTAATTGCTTATCTGCTCTAGTATTGCTTATAATTTTGACAAGATGAGCATTTCTTTACATGCCCTTGCATTTTCAATTACATTTCCAGTTGTGACTGACAATGTGGATGTGATCATCACTCAACCATTTGGCCTTGGGGCTAAGGACCATGGCTTGTAGTTTTGCTTGGCAATTTCTTGCATTTGTATGTCACCAATATGTTGTTTGAAGGAGTGTATTTGGTTTCCTGTTTATTTTATTGTTATTTTATTTTACTGGGTTAGTCAGCCCTGCTTTGAACCTGGATTTTCTTACTAGTATGGTGGGTCAGCAGTCTGTTGAACTGGATTATGGAGAGATTGATTACTAGTCCTACATTAAGATTTCAAAGGGACTGTATCCCTGCTCTGTAATACTTGTGTAAATCAAGTCACAGAAATATCTCCAGCGGTCCCTTTATTGTGATGTTTTCTGAGCATTTTGAAATCAAAGCTGCTTTTACCTGTATTACATGCAGAACATGGATGGTAGTGGTGTGGGCATTCTGCTTCCTCCTAGAAATGCAGGAAGAGTTAAACATCTGATTAGTATCTGAGATTTCCTAAGTGAGTAATGAGATGGCATAGAAACAAAGTGAAAGCTATCTAGGGATTTACTTTGTAGGGGTAGCTTTTCCACATTTAGATGTATCAGTGTGTCTTTGCATAGGAACTAAAGATCTTTCTGGTGTTTCAACAAACATCTTTTCCGTTAGAAAGGTCAGAATTTCTTCACATTTGTATTCTCACCTCTGAAGTGGACAGATGGCTTTCATTGCTTGTTGGAAAATACATCCCTTCAAAGAGCAAACTTCAGTGAAAACATACTGCCGAAAAAAGTGATTAACTATAGAACGTAGGAGCTGCTATGCTGGTCTACAGTAGTGATATATTTAGCCTGGGATCTTGTCTTTAATAGAGACTTAAAGATGCTAAGAAAAGTGAAAGGGTTTTTTTCCTGGATTTCAACACTGTAAAAAAAAAAAGTATTCTCTAGAAGTAGGGTTTATCTTTGTCTTCTGCTACTGTAGTAGTGACATAATTTTGGCCAAATCTTCCCAAAATTTTTATCAGTCTCTTAATGCAATCATAATCATAATGTGTTTCATCTTGCAGCACCATAGTTAACTGCCCTTGTGTGTACATTACAATTGCTCTTCATGAGGTCACGTATTTCTCCCATGTATACCTCCCTCATGCAGAGTTGCAAGATGGATGGCATTAAAATCAAGTTGGTGTTTAAGATTTTATTCTTTAAAGTGGTCCTCTGTTATACAAGAAGTCTCGTCCAATTCCTGATCTGTTTACAAAACACTGTTTAGAAAAAGGCTTTCCTGTAGTGCTTTTTGCTGTGGTATCTTACAAACTTTGTTATCATTAATACAGCTATTTTCAGAGCTCTGTGAAGAGAAATAATGTCTTCCAATTTTACCTAAAGGGAGTGGAGAGGCAGAAATGCTAGGATCAAAAAAATCCTAAAAAGCAAAACTAATTTTAAATGCCTAAATGAAAACACTAAAGATTTGATTTTTTTGTGTCTACAACACAGAACACGACATAAATTTAAAGCATGTATCAAGTTCAAAGCTTGGTTCCCTTTAGCTAAGGTTGCTGCAGAGCTCCAACACGAAAGAATTCTTTAGTTACACAACTCTGCTTCATCTCTGAACAGCCCAAACCTGTTCATGGACCCATCCATTAAAAAAAAAAAAACCAAGCAAAAGACTATCAGAAATCCTGCTGATCCTGGTGTCATGTCATCTCCAGTGTGAGTGAGTAAAGCTAACTTAGCAACCAAAGGCTTTCATTGAGGGAGCAGATCCTCTGCTAACTAGGGAGGACACGCACCTTGCTAGTGAGCTTCATCAGTATGTGCTGGTAAGGGAGGAATGGCACAATGCAATGTAGAAATTGTGGGCTGTGGTTAATGCTGTGGGGAGGAGCACAGATTTGCTACCTCACAGGCTGCCTTCTCGGTGGTAGAATCTGAACCACATACGATTGATACATTTATCCATGTGACAGCCAGATAAAACAAAGAAATGCTATTGTTTCAGCTGTACCCATAAGGATGAGAGACAGGGAAAGAGTCATTTACAGCTGTTACAAGAAATCTGACAGACAGTTGATATGACCTCTAGAATAATACTTTAATTGCAATTACTACAGTGTCCCTCTGTTTCTGATAGCCATGGTTTTTTCCTCTTTTATTATTTTTTTTTCCCCCTCCCTGAACCCTCGTCATTGCTGTTGCCCCTGCCCTGCAATGTGTCTCTCCACCCTGTGCCCTGGCTCCCAGTGCACTCTTTCCCTCTCTCTCCTCCAAACTGCACTGCACTCAACCCTATCCAGGTCCTTCAGTTCCCTGCCTTTCACTCTTTGCTGTGGGGTACGCTGTAGTTCCAGTGGTTTTGTTTCCTTTAGCACGCTTCTAAAGGTAGTGCCCTCACTCACCATTAAAACATTTTATTCAAACATAATTTCCTGAAGAGACAGCACTATTGCAAGGGAAACTTGGTCTTGTGCCTACTATCATTCTGCCCTTTGTATTCCTGTAGTTTTATAGGCAGGACTATAGGAGGAAGCTCTCTCTGCTGTGACATGTGCAGTGCTTACTCACCAGAACAGCCGAGACATATGCTTGTTGAAACTGTAAGTATTACACTATAATTTTTGAAGTCAAAAGGATTAAAATTTGTCTCCTAGGTGTGAATGTCTTAATGCCCCAGACTATTTTGCTTCAGTATCTTTTTTTTTTTCTCCTTTGGCTGAGTGAAGTTTTAAAACATGACTGCACATCAGAATGTGTAACAAGGTAATATTGTAGGGAAATGAAGAGGTATAATATCTCTGCGTCTGCTGTGCTTAACGTGATGAAAGACAAGCTTTTAAAAACTCTTTAAATAGGTATGCTGCAGGCATTTCTCCTGTCACTTGCATTCTGCTGTATGGAAAGCATTTGATATTAATTCACCCCTTGGAAAAAAAAAAACCAAACAAACCAACCCGACTTTTCCATGCATTACACCAACTATGTAAAGAACATTACAGAGTTTCTGCAGATTGCTTTTTCAGTGGGAAGCTTATGGATTAATATTAACTGTACAACATCCTGTCATTTGAGACTTCCCATTCATATAGACTTTCACAGACATGAAATGAAAACAATCAGTGCCAGGCAAAATTTCTGCATGTTTGTAATTGCTTTCTGTTCTTGAATGGCTTGCAGAACTTCTGCAGTAACCAGAAGTAAGGTGACTTTATCCAAAAAAGAGCTTTGAAACCACCTTCAAAAACTTTCTCAGAAGCTGGAAGGCAGACAGCATGGAATCAAAGGCAAACTCTACTGCTCTATGCCCATCGCCATTTCATCTCAATTTCTGTTGCTGACCTAGAAGTAGGCAGATAGATGGATACATGCCCTTCTGCCTCTCTTTGCAGTAGAGAACATCCCATGTACTTTTATTACATCTGTGCTATATTTGCTCAGCTTTGTAGCCAGAGCTTTCAAATTACTGCCCATTTTCTGGTGTCTTTTTTTTGTAACTACTAAATCAAGCATATGTTTTTGGGGCTGCTGGGTTTTGTTCTGGTTTTGGGGTTGTGTTTTGCCAAAACCATGTATCCCCTGTCCTCTCCCGCCCCCAAAATCAAGCTGCAGGTTTGGATGCTTAGAAGCAGTGCAACTTCATAGACGACTTCTGATTCCTCATTACAGGAATACCAGCAACTTCCCGTATATGCAGTGTTGTGTCTTCCAACAGAGCCTTAGACTCCTGCCTGTGAGCTATTAACAAAGTAATTGCTGTTATCATCCTGTTAGTCCTCTCTGAAATGTTTTAAAGCCAGGTATTTGATCACTTAAGCTGGTGCAGTATCCCACTGCTGCAAAAGCTTACAGTTGAATATCAAACAGGGCTAATGAGCTTTCAAGTGCCTAATGCCTGAAAGGACAGATTTTGAGATTTCTTGATTTAGGCTAGAGCTGAGGAAATACTGTTCTTTGCTGAATCTAGTCAGGAGAAGTTAATGGAGGGGAGGAAAATCTTCCATAGTTCTGATTTCAGTGGGGCTTACTGTGCAGGGCAGGATCTATCCCATTATAATTACAGCAAGGTATGTCCACAAATAGCAGGTAAAAGACATTTTCCTTCAGAGTTTTAAAAAATCTGTCTGGTACAAGTAGTTACCATCAACGTTTTGGATGCTAGGGACTTGGAAAAGGAGACTGCAGTACCTGGTGCTGACATTCTTACTTCAGAAATGTTTTTGCAAAAGCTTTGTGGTTTCCTGTCATTGGGGTGGTTTGTTTTTGTTGTTGTTTTTTTTTTTTTTTTTTAAGATGCATTTGGCTACTGTGGAAGAGTGCAAGTGGGTTATTTTTAAACAAGAAAACTCTAATTCTGAACCCTCAGGTCAAGTCCTGACTGCTGCATGTGACTTTTGAGTCAGTCTGGCAGTGAAATCCAACACTTCAAGAGAAACAGCTGCGTTCCTGCAGCTCCAGATGGAGGTAGTCCATCTGTGATATGCACCCAAATATGTACCATACAGCTAAGAAAGTCGGGGTTAAAATGCTTAATTTCAAGAGGCACCATTCTTCAGTGTGTCTATAGGTACTACTGAATTTTTTTTATGAGTAGAAAGTTTCTTCCTCTATAGTTTGTCATTAATATTAAAAAAAGAAATCACATGACCAGATGTTGTGTCTTCCCCCTGCCCCCCCCAAAATGTTTGAAATGTGTAAACCATTTTAGCAATCATGTGATGAAGTAATGCACTCAGATTTCTCTTCCTTCCCCACCCCCTTCATCCTCTGTAATATTTGGAATGCGCTCTCTTTCCTTCTCCCCTCACTTTCTTTTATTCCACCCATTTATAGACACAGGCTCCTGAAGAGTAGTCTAGGATCTCATATGGGATTTGCCCACTTTGCCAATACATGAAGTCTTTTCCCAGTAGGTGTCTAACACTTGCTTTAAGAATCTAAATATGTTCTTTTTCAGCTCCTCAGTCTGACTACTGAACAGACACATCCATTATTCACATGGTGTTAATCATCTGGACCAAAACATGAACCGTGCAGAAAGAGCTTTGTGTAGACAACACTGGGGTAGTAGTCATACCTTGTCCTGCACTCCAGTCACAAAGGGCAGGATTCATGTAATCGACCATTATATTTCCCTGGTGTTGATGTCTTTATTTAAGCTCTAGCCAGTTGAGACACTTAATAGTCAGGGAAGAGGCATAGGTGCTTCTAGGTCATGGCTTGTCTGACCTGTTTTAGATGTAGTAGATGGTAGTGTGAGATGACTCATGCCATGTGCATGCCCATTTTTCTCCAATGACTGGAAAAGGAACTTAAGGTGACACTCTAACAAGGAGATACCAGTATTTGTTCTGATCCTTCATGTGTTTAGGCTAGTCATTGTGAATTTAGCAGCATTTTTCTTTAAAAATTGGAATGTTATACCATGAGACCAATTTTTGCATCCCTGTAAAGGAAAAAAGTTAGTTGATATTTCTGATGTTCATAGTAAGAATGTGAAGAGGGGGGGATAAAACATTGTAATGAAATAAGCAAAAATGGAACAATTTTTAGCTCTTCATTTCCTGCCTCACTTGAGACATCTTTATAGCATGTCATGCCTGTTCATTCCAGAAATGGGACTGCTCTGAATTTTTTTTTTACTGCATGTGATGGAATGTGTTTGCTTTAGCCAGAAGTAATTTGAAAAATTCTGTAAGTTTTTTGCACCTCTTTTTCTCAGTTGAATTCAGTGGATCAAGTAAAATGGGTAGTTGTGTGAGGGAGGAGGGATATTACAGGTTATTACAGAAATTTATCTTTTTATCCTGTTTTATTTTCTCATCTCCTTACTTGGTATTGAGGAAAATACTTTGAGTCTAGTGAGAAATCTGTTTGTGTAGGTGGTGTGTGATGGATGTGTGGCTGAACAGGGAATTTTTTTTTCCCTTCTTCCTAGGAATGGTAGGATAATATCAGAAGATGGAGGGTTTTTTAACAATGCCCAAATAACATGGGTACTCGAAGAGGATTAATGAAGCAAAAGGGTTTATTCTTAATGTGTTTAAGCTGAGAGATAGCACTTTACGGCAACAAAAGTTGTTGATGAGCCTGAAAGGAAAAAAGTTCTTGGTGGGAAGGAATAATTTGTTGTAAAAACATTTGATGCCAGCAAAATATCAAGTGTTTTATACAAAAATCCTGACCTGCTGCTTAACCACTCTAATAGCATTAGTTATTAATCACCCATCAGTAAGACAGCTGCCTTCCTTTTTTTTTTTTCACTTTAGGCATCAAATTCAATGTAGGTTTTTAATTTAATGGCTTAATGTAGCTTCAGCTGTGGTTTTCAGGTGTTCCACTGAGGTTTTCTTTGGAAGAGCTAAGAAACTTCTGTTTCTTAAATTCTTTTTGCTGAAAGCCATGATTTCTCGTTGTATATGTGAAACTCGAGGTTCCTTGACAAAGTTGCTGATGACATCTGCCAGAATTTCTCTAGTGTGGGGGTAGAAATCCTCAGGGCAATGCTGGGTTGAGTCCCACTGTCAATAGTGGGAAAGGGTATCTAAAAGGGTTGTTCAAGTTTGTCGTACCACTCTGAAATGTCTAAGTAGCATTTTCTCTTGGTGTGTTATTTTGTCTGTGCTTAAATATATATGTTACATAGAAAGGATATATATACAAACAAAAGTCTTGCTAATAATGCCAGCATACTGTGGTGTAATGCAGTGATAAGTAAGAGTGCCAGATTCATACTAATACAATCTCCTGGAGCAGCAAAAGAGGGAAAATCTTAAAAGTGCTGATTTCATTGGTACTAAGCTGTTCTCTCACTTGTATTTTACTATTGACACTTGTTTGTTAGCTTACTGCAGGCACTATAAAATCTGTCATACCAAATCTGTGGAAATGGATATGTTCTTAAGTGTCATACAGCATGAAGAGACAAAATTACAGAGTCTGAACACGTGTACTGATTCATTGATTACAGATCATGAATATGATGTTAACATTAATAATGGTTGCCTTGGCTAGTTCCCTGCAGTATGTGATAGGCATCTGATTGAAACGGTGCTGTCATTTCTGGTAAGATTCAATATCCTCTTGCCTGTTAGAGGAGCAAATGTGTAGCAGAAGTAGCCAGACCGGGTGAAAAATGTAGCTATTTTCTTCTAAAATACTTATGAATTAAGTTAATCAGAGTGTTTTCCCTAGTGACTGTGACAGTAAAGTGTAGAGGGTACTGCTGGTTTTATATCACTGTTTTGGAGCAGCCAGTTTTGTGCGGCTTGTGATCCATCTGCCTTTTGATTTGCTAGTGCTGAGGAAACCTTTTCTCTTCAGACATCTTAAGTTCACTAAAACCTCGTCCATACGGGATACTCCTAAGGACTTTTTCCAATTCTAAACTGATGACGCAGTTGCATTAATTTTGAGTTTATGGATATGAAGTTATTTCCAGGGAATTTGAAACTGAAGGGATTAATACAAAGATGTGCTCTAGGAAGACCCTGAATTTTATTAAGAAATGGTTCTGTATATGTACAGTCCCTTCCAACTCCATCTGAAACTACTGACTGACTTCTATTGAATTCTCAGATGTTCTGACTAGCCTGCAGCAGCAGGTGGTATGCTAGTAATGGGGTAACAAGATGATTAAAAAAAGGTAACTTTAGTTGCTGGTTAGCACTAAAGCATGGTTTTCCTTCTTGCTAGGAAAACCCAAGTACTGAATGATGTTCAGCCACGTGGCTTTGGTGTGGATGGCTGCTGGCTGGGTGAGGGAGGACCTAAAAGAAGTCCCATGGTCCTCTTGGAGCATGATGGAGTTTTGTCCTTTCTCACCACCTTCACCTTTTCTCCTAGTAGGGTCAGGAACAGCAAGCTCTCCTGCCTGTAAATCTTTCCTGTTCCCCTCCCCTGAGCTGTGCAAGCTTGGTCAGGTATCTCCTCTGCTCTTCTTGCTTGTGCTGCTGCCTGCGTAGGACAGGGTGAGCATGCACCAGGTGCAGGAGATGGGAACTTGGGGCTCACCAGCCGCTTCACCAAAAGGTGGCATGTAGGCATGTTTGCGGTGGTGTTTGAAACTGTGAGAAGGTCCTGCTGGACTGAGGCCATCTCTTTCTGCTAGGTATAAGATGAATTTTGCAGTTCCTCATAGGCCATGGAGACAGTTAAACCTTGTCACATACCTCTGCGTGGACATGTGGCAGGAAAAGCTGGCATGTGGGATGCACAGCTAAGGGCATCCAGACAGGGGTTTGGTTGGAGCACTTCCATGCATCTGTTACAAGGTGATGTGAGAAGCTTTGCACAAAAGGCTGGATAACACCAATCCCGTTTATTGTACCCTTGTCTTTAAAGACTGTAGCTCATATTTAAGAGTGCTGTATCTAGATTACAAATGATTCAGGTTTGAGGCTAAGTTTTGATCTTGAAAAGCTGGAGCTAGAGCCTTCTGCTGGTTACTGTTCAAAGTTTTTTCAGCTGTAAAAGTAAGCTCTTTCCTAATATGCACTTTACAAATGTTGTGACAATGTGAATCTGCATACTTCTGAATCCAAATGCTTTTAAACTAATACTTTGTATTGTTTGTGAAGACCATGTATTCTCTTATAGTTTTAATAATTATAGACTATACGTATTTGATTCAGCATTGCTGCTGTTGTGCTATCTGCTTATTTAAATGAGAATTTAGCAGGAAAAAAAAGTATGAATTTTATGGGTATTGCAGCCAGAAGATTCCCATCTACTAAGTGGAACTCAAATGAAGCTATTTCTATTTTTGCACTAAATTAGTGTGGTGGGTTGACCCCAACTAGCAGCCAGCAGCTTGCTCGTTCCCTGTAGTGGGAAGAGAATTAGAAGAGCAAAAGCGAGGAAAACTTCTGGGTCAAGATAAAGATGGTTTGTAAATGAAGGAAAGCTGCACGTGCAAGCAAAACAACACAAAGAATTTGTTCCCTGCTTCCCATCAGCAGGCAGATGTCCAGGCCCTCGCTGTTAAGCAGAGCCTCAAGGTGTATAATGGATGTGTGGGAAAACAAACACTACAACCATGAACGTCCTTCCTCCACCCCATTCCAATTCCTTTCCTGGGCTTTAACTGCAGAGTACAATGTTATATTGTATGGGATATCCCTTCGGTCAATTCAGGTTCTCTTTCCTGGTCATGTTCCCTTCCCACTTGCATACACCCAGCCTAGTCACTGGGGGGCAGGAGGGGTGGAGTGAAGGTGGTGTGGGGAAAACCCTAACCAAAAAAACCCCACCCAAAACCCCATTCATGCTGTGCAAACCCCTGCTCACCAAAACACTGGTGCATTAGCAATGCTATTTTAGTCATAAATCAAAAACTGTGTCATACAGGCTGCTATGAAATTAGCTCCATGCCACCTAGACCCAGAACAATTAAGTGGCCTAATTGTGCATTTCTTTTACTGTCTGTTCATTATGGCTGGCTGTACCTGGAAACTTGGCTTTTCTGCACTTCCATGGCATTCAAAGCTCTAACACTGTTGGATGTGGGGTTTTTTTGTTTGTCTCCTTGAGAATTACTTGTCTGTTTTATTAGAAACTGTCTACTTAAATAACCTGGAGTTCTCAGTGTCCATTGCTGCTTGTCTGATCAAGCTGCATGCACTAAGAAAAGAGAGGATGTGTCTGATAATTCCAGACAGATGGAGTGGTCTTGCCACAGAGGCTATGAAGAGCGGCAACTAAACAGATTAAACTTGATGAAGTCATTGACAGACTTGCACAATTAACATACTGATGTGTATCTTTCTTGCTTCCATCTGCCAGCATGGCTAATTCATTTCATTACTGTGAAATTCACTTGAAATTCACTTGACTTGACATTCCAGGCTGATGTACAGTATAATTCACCTGCAGTACTTGCTACTCATCCTCATCTTGAAACAGACACTTTGAATCAAAGCTATTTGAGTAGTATGCTGTGATCCTTTCATCCTTAAAACCGGTAAAACCTCTTCCAGGACTGTAAAAGCAGTGAGCTCGGAATTATAGTAACCAGTGGCTTAAAGATGTTTTAAGTTCTGTCAAGTATTCATCTGCATAAATGTGATTAATATTCTTCTTAATGATTTTGAGATCTTTTCCCAGTTAATTGGGAAACAATGCAAATAATAGTATTGTGAGGGCTGATCCTGCCTTTGGGCTACTGGCTGGCTGGTTAGCTGATCTAAGGGACCTCTGGCCAGAGCATTGTGAACACTGAATTGTGAGCTAATCCTGTAGCAACTTGTTTTTCATATACAAGGTAAATCAGGGTCATGGTTGCTCAGAAGACCTCTCACATGACTTCTGAAGTTATTCCTGTGCTTTGAATGCAGTGAAATCCAAAAGTATAGTGATACGAACTAATGCTTTATAATGTACAATGAAAAAAAATATTTCAGGTTACTAGCTGTGATGATTTGAGGAGGTAAAATGTTGAAGGTCTTAACAATCCTTATTCCTGTTCTGATGTTGACTGATAAAACATAAGCATGTGTGCAATCAGCTGTAGCCTTAGCACTGAGGTTTCCTTTGCTTGGATCACATGAAAATATCATTGGCTGAAGCTTTTCTGTTGATAGTGTCTTTAAGGTCCACTGCAAAAGAAACACATTTTATTTGCAAGAGGTGATCTAATGTTCTCCAAAGGTGGGTCAAAGAATCCAAGATGTTAATGTTGGCCATCAAATATCGCAGAGTTTACGCACTGAGATTTAGAGAACATATATGCAGTGTGTGGCTAGGTCCTGGACCCAGAAGACTTTGGAAAGGTAGATCTTATGATGCTGCCAAGCCTTCTGTCCATGTGGATGAGTTAAATTTCCCTTATCCATATTCACCCAAAGATCTTTAATTGCTTCATTCCCTTTAAATGAAAAAATGTTAATTAATGAAAGGCAGATTAATAAATGATGTTGATCAAGAAACTCTGGCTTATTTGGGAAACACCTTGTCTTATCACTGCTTGGTAACTCCTCAGGGAGCAGTGCAACCAGCAATGTCTCAGCAGGAGTTCACTTTCACCTGAACTAACTGAAGACCAAGGCTTTGGGGAAATGACTGTTTTAGTTTTACTGTGTCATTATGTCACTTTAGAGCTGAGCTGATAAAATACCTATTGTCTTCAGGTATTCTTTAAATTTATCCTCAGTAAAGCTAGTTTCACACCTCCGATTCATAAGTGCAATTGGTGAGAGTGGTGGGGCAGCCTGTTGCTGTGCTGTTCATGGCCCTTGTTAGGCTCAGGACCTAATGAAACAGTGAAGAAGCCTTTCCTTTTGTTTTTTGCTTGCAAATGCATAATTACACTCTTAATGTGCCAAACTGCACCACTAGGACCCTGAGTGCACCATGTGCCTCTTCCCCCTCTCTGCAACACCTCCACAGGACTCTTGTAAAAGATGAAGTTGGAGGCCACTGACTTTCATGTCCCGATAGGTGCTGGGAGAAACCTGGAGCTATGGTATGCTTGTAAATTTAGACAGTTTTCAGCCACCCAGCAAGATCAGGTGCTTTGGGTGCCTTAGTTAATCAGTGCTTGTGCCAGCTGCTGATCTGCCTGCAGCCATTACTTCCACAGATGCAAGTGGTATTAAAATAATTGATCCTATGGCACTGCAGCACTGAAATCTGGGTTGCCATAACTCCTTTGTGGTGGTACCGTCTCCATTAACATACAGTAGAAGTGATGGGTTAAAGATGAAGGACAAAGGGATGGAAGAGTGTGAAGGCCAAATTTCTCACGTGTGTTTCAACACATGGCTTGCATAACCTTTCCCTTTTTTGTATGTTATCAAACAAATGAGGGCCAGGATGTATCTCTGTCTTCATGCACCTGGAATCTAACTTCTTTCTTCTGTGATAATTAGACCATGAAAAGAAGCTTGTTTTACATCCAATGAATACTCCTGAAATGTCCTTTTTTCCATCTTTCTTTTTCATGTTTAAGCTTTGTATTAACAAATGAGCTCTCTGTAGACTACTTTCATGGTCTTGGTGTTGTGTCCGAATGGGGCAAAGTAGGACGTTGTATACAGAGTCTTCTCCCAAATGATAACTTTGCAGTACCATGCCTGTGCCTATCCTGAAGAGAGGTCCAGCTTTTTTTTAACTCTTGAGGCTCTTGAAAATGTCACTAAAATGTCCATGAAATTTTTAGTTTCCAGTACTGGAGGTTTTGAATGAAAAACTTGTACCTTGAACACATCAGATCATCTTAAAATGTCATGATGAAGTAGAAGCATGTGAATAAAAGCTTTTTAAAGAAGCTGCTGTCTCTGTGCATGAGAAAGCAAGGGATATGTCTCTGTAGAGTCTTCTGAAAGAGCTCTGAACTGTCTTGTGCTACAAAAGAATTACTCTGTCTTCAAACAACTCTGCCCATCCATTTTGATCCTGTGCTGCCTAAGTCTCAGAAACATTTTGAATATATATAAGAAAAAAGTATATATCTTTATAAACATTGGACTCACAAGAAAAAAGTTTTGAGGTGAAATATAATGCTAGTATAAGCAATTCTTAGGTGTTTTTTACTTTCTAGTGTCCAGACAGAACTTCTAAATAGCTGTCTATGTTGTTATTCAGCGTGCCAAGCCTTACAGAAGCTGCAAAAAGCTTTTTATAGGAAGGAAAAAAGGACAGAAGACTTAGCACAGATGGTGGACAAATTTGATAGTTATCCCAAGACAACGGTATTATGGCTTCCATAATCTTAGTATCTGTTATGTTTTGTCTTTTGATTCACAATCAGGGAACATTCAGGCCAGCCCATGTGTTAGATGCATCTCTAATGAGAAGGAAGAGAAGCATTTGGAGGCTGTTGAAGCAATTAGCATTCCACTTTTTCTCCATTGTGTCAAATAATGCTGTGTCCTTCCCAGAGAAATGTTGGCTTTTTGCTTCCTGCTCTGCAAAATAGTTCTTAGCTGGATGTCAGAACTCAAAAGTTATGTTTCTGAATGCATTATAAATATTCAGATAGTTTCAGGCTAGGTAAGTCCTTCCAAATCTGCATCACAATTAGCAAGCTGCTTTTTATTTTGGTTTGTAGGTCCTTAAACCTTCTTACAGATGTGCTGAATGAGATGGTAGGTTTAACTCTGTTCTCACCAAGTATCTTATGCAGAAAGTCAAGTGCTGACCTTCCCCTGTCTAAAAATAGAGACAGAGGGTGACTGCTTGTGAATGGATGCTAACTAGACCTGATAAAAATCCTGTGAGAAGATGAGTAGTTAGAAAAGCTTCAGTACCTCAGAACTGCTTCTTAAATTTGAGGAAGTGACAAAATGCCATAGGTGAATTAAGGTAAACATTAAGTTGCCAAGCTTTTGGGCATCCTAATGTTCCAAATCATTACATGAAAAGACTCCTTCCTCTATTAGCAGCTCCTGACTTCTGAAATTTTTTTAGCATTAATGTAGTTTGATTAGCTTTCAGAATTTGCTGATACTGTGATGGGAGACTTAGTTTCAATAACCTCAGGTCTTCAAGGGCGGACTGCATCAATAGAAGTGAACAAGTGACCATGGAATTAAAATTATAATCAAACCTCAATCTCCCCTTCTCTGTCCTATCCTAAAGATCCATTTTAATTTTGGATTGTTTTACTTATCTTGATTCCAGCTGAGACACTAATGTTCCCATACTTATTAGAGGTGGCATGCCTCTGAGGAGGAGAAGATTCCCCTTAGGAAGGATTCAAAGTATATTCTGTAGCTTTATAGAAGAATGAATTGGTAGCTATGTTGTAAGTTGCTTTGTTCTTTGTAACTTTATTGGTGGCTCATCTCTGTCTACTATGAGAACAGAAACTTTGGCCCCAAACCCCATGCATTCTGTTGCTAAATCACAAACACCTGAGGAGGGAAGAAAAGGCAGTATGAATGGAATAAGAAAGCTAGCAATCTGACAGTTTTATTTTTGATCAGTGTAACTGTGTGTTTCTGTTTCATACGTCTTCAGCTGGACTAACAGTAGGGGTAGATAACGCCATGCCATGCTAGTGACAAAAGACACAAAAGTAGGCAAAGATAGGCTGGGTATGTGTCTTGCCCATTGGCTCGTCTCAGTTGTAGCTTCCTTCTACAAAAGAAAACAGGATATTAAAGTGTAAAAGTGCAAGGGGTGCTCTCGCCTGAGTGCTGATCAGGAAGTACCAACAGTTGTTCCTATATTTATCTCTCTAAATGTGGTTGTGAATGCAGATTTCATTTTGGGAGTCACTATGTATTCTACTTGGACTTGGGAGATATCTTTTGGGTTGTACTGTTTGCATTACATGCCGGCTGTTTGTGTTGTCAAATAGGCAAATTCTCTTCTGCTATTTTGAGATGAAATACTTGCAGCTGGTAGGGATGAGTATTCTTTTGCTGAAATGATTCTCTACCATATTGGAAACTATGCCATTTGACTGGAAAATAGAGGTCTGAAAATTATTTTATATCAAATTTATTCCAGCCTGAGTCTGTGTTCATGGGCATAAATCTGTCTCTAAATGTTAAAACTTGTCTAAAAATAAAAAAAGTCAACACATTTGATATCCCTGGCAAATTAAGTGTATTAATAATCTCTGAAGAGCATATTTCGCTCCTTGACTTATATCAGTGGAATTTATTTTAGATGTGTACTGCTCAGTGCAATTGAAGATGGTAAAATCTGGGCATAAATTGGAATGCACTAAACAATGTCTGACAGTTTTTCATCTGAATGAGCTTTGGATTTGTTTATCAAAATAAATTAGAATATTCAAGAATGTGAAAATACATAAAATTTACTGTAGTATAAAGAAATCTGCAAACAAGAGTGAGCAGGAATATTTTATGTGAGTTTTCGTTATTCATTCATCAATGGCAATGTTACTATCCCCATTGTAGTAGAGAAACCATGGGTTTGGTGTAAGATGGAGCAGAACAAAGAATAAGGTATGGTGTAGGACAAATAAATAGGTGAGCTGTGATGTAAAGAATTACGAAGGGTTCTATTTCTTCTTGATTTATGACACTTGGTCTATGAACCTTGAAGTGATACAGCAGGTAGCTCTGATATATTGAAATTATTCTAGTTTACTTACCATGAACACTTTGAGTGACATTTGGGACAATTCATCTAGAATAAACATCTTTATGCGACGATGTCACAGGCATTTTTAAATGAAGATACTATTGTAAAGATACGAAGATATACAGGAAAATTTCAGAATTCTAACAATTTATTTGTCATCCTTTTATGCTATTTCAAAGTGTCATATAAATTGCTCTGCTACCTTTCCTAAAACACAAAGAGAATTGCTATGACTCTCTTAACTTTTTCCCTTTCATGACAATGTAAGGGTGCAGAGCATGCTCTAAAACTGGACCCTGGTTTTAACTCATTTCCAAGATGTGTGGTGAGGTTAATGTGCCAGGGGGATGGGATGCCATCCAGAGTGACCTGGACAGACTGTAGAAGTGGGCCCAGGTGGACCTCATGAGGTTTAATAAAGCCAAGTGCAGGATCCCACACCTGGATTGGGACAATCCCCATTATCTATACAGGTTAGGAGATGTGCTTGAAAGCAGCCCTGAGGAAAAGGATTTGGGAATACATGTGGATGAGAAGCTGGAAATGAGCCAATGTGCATTTGCAGCCTAGAAGGCCAATCATACCCTGGGCTGCATCAAAAAAAATGTGGCCAGCAGATCAAGAGAGGTGATTCTGCCCCCTCTGCTTTAGTGAGACCTCACCTGGAGTACTGTGTCCAGCTTGGGAGCCCTCAACACAAGAAGGACATGGACTTGTCGGAGCATGTCCAGAGGAGGGTCACAAAAATGATCAAAGGGCTGGAGCACCTCTCCTATGAAGACAGGCTGAGAGATTTTGGGCTTGTTAGCTTGGAGAGGAGAAGGCTCCAGGGGGACCTTACAGCAGCCTTCCAGTGCCTGAAAGGTGCCTATAAGAAAACTGAGGATGAACTGTCCACAAGGGCATGCAACAATGGGACTAGGGCTAACAAATTTAAACTTGAAAAGGGGAGATTTAGGTAGGATATTAGGGAAAAGCTCTTCTATATGAGGGTGGTGGATCTCTGGAACAGGTTGCCCAGAGATGGGTCCTGGAGATGACCAAGGTCAGGCTTGATGGGGCTCTGGGTGACCTGATCTAGTTGGTGTCCCTGCTTACTGCGTAGGGGTTGGACTAGATGGCATTTGAAGGTCCCTTCCAACCTAATGCATTCTGGGAATGTCACAATTCATGCAGTCATTTAATTTTAAAAATTTAAAATGGAAGAGGGGAAAACAAAAAGGAAGTAATAACTTTTCCTAGAAATATATTTGGAATATTTTTAACTTTAAAAGTAATCAATTGTTTTTGCCCTATGAAAAAGTCAACTGTTTGTTTAGTATTTCAAAATTATAGCTATCTGCATTTACCACACTGAAAACTTAACATCATATTCAAAACCCGCCTGGATGCTGTCCTGTGCAACCTGCTCTAGGCAATCCTGCTCTGGCAGAGGGTTTGGACTAGATGATCTCTAGAGGTCCTTTCCAACCCCTATCATCCTATTGTTCTGTGATTTGAAATGAGATTATATTTTTTGTAATATAAAACCATTATATAGTTAATGTAGAAGGTAAAAATCTAGGAATCATCTTATTGCAAGGTAAAACATTTAGAAAACACTTTTGAACACACAAACCCATATTTTGTGTATTAACACGTCCTCAAAGTGAAGAAAATCTGAATGAGACAGTGATAGCTTAGAAGATTTACAGCCTTCAGATTGAAGGATAAACAGATATCATCTATTACATTTTATTAGATTAGTCTCTGAGAGAGTCATCTTAATAGAATGAAGACAAAACACAGCTGCTAACAGTATTACAAATTTCATTCATCAAAAGCTTTTTTGTGTCCTAATTTTAATGCTTCTTATGAGGTGAATTACTTCTGCTGTATCATCTATCTCTGTTCTGAAATAAGAGTTAAAAACCAGTCTAATTTAGCAATATTGTTGTAGCTGTTAATCCCAAACTAAAAAAGCAGGCTCCTGGTAATATTTACAAGAAAGAAGGTGAATGAGGCATTTGTATTTTGAGAGATGTTTAGGCTCTAGAATTCCTACATGCCATCTTTTTTCATGGCTTTCTAATAGCCATTTCACTTGCAATGTTTGAGTTGTTTAAGTAGGACTAGGCATAATGTTCTATAAATATCATGGATCATGTCTTGAATCCTACAGAGCAGCTGTTCATGGCTGTATGAATAATTTCCTGATTAATTACACGTAGTCCCTTAAGCTACTAATTCATATCAGTTTGTTGTACAGCCTAACATCTAATACCACATGGCACTGACTCAAAGATCACAGGACTTCCTAAAACACTTGGATTGTTTTTCTAGCGAGTGTCTTTTTTTAGGAAAAAGAAACCCAAGGTTTATTTTTAGTCTTTCAGATGCCAAGACACCTGACTATATTATTTGTTCCTACCTTTTGTGACCTACTAAAAACATGTTAACCCAAGAAAAATAAGTTGAGAGCTATGTTCTGGCAGCTGTAGTTCAATTCTTTTTATTTTCATAATTTCTCCAGGTGGAATTAATCTGTCAGCATATAAGCATAAGAAATAGAACTGTCTGAATAACAATAACAGAAGAAAAAATATCTCTTGATCACTGTTAGACTAAGTTTAAAGTGAACAGTATACAACTTTTTTCTCATCCTCCTAACGTGAACATTGATTTTAATCCTTTTGTAGTATTCCAAGACTTTTCTATAGCAAGGTTATTTTCTCAGATTGTCCCTTCCCTCTGCCTTCCCCCTCAGTGGAATGGCTTAAAAGGGAAAATTTTCTTTGGGAAAGTTCAGTCAAAACCAAGAGTCAGACATGCTTTAGGTAGTTGTCGTATTACTCTGGCACTTTATTAAAATCTGGAGGATTTTTCTGAGATGGGAAAAGTTGGATTGTTATGGAGATTTGTTGAATCGAAAAGAGGATTTGCTCGTCTGTCATGACATCACTATTTGTGCCAAGAAAATAATTGTGAAGGAGCATTACCCATGAAGAATACAAAAGCCTGAGAAATCATCTGTGTAAGTAACTATCTTTTCAATGGTCATTTGCAACCTCAGTGGCACCAGTTTGTGGGAAATATTAGTGTATCGTGGAAGAGAAAGATGTCTGTAGTACTTTCAGTGCCCCAGAATGGTGCTGTTTTCTCCTTACTGTGATGCTCACATCCAAAACATGAGGGAATATGTTGTATTAGAAAGTGCCTTATGTTCACATTGGTTGTTGATGTCATCATTTACAACAGAGCTAGTTCACAAAGTTAGTTGTCGCTTTTTGGGTTTTGGCTTTGAAAGCGTGATTTTTGAAATGAGATATGTAAGGACTTCAGTTGCTGTTTAGAACAGAAATACTAAGGTTATATCTTTGCTGAAACCTTACCAGGTGCTCAAATTTTCAGCTGGAATCCCATGGGTTTTACATTGCTGTGTCAATTGGTAATACCTTCGGTTAATTAATATATAATATAATAGCACCTTCAGGAACACGAGGAAGTGAGTAGATTCATTAAATTAGCAAATAAAATAATATTATGAGTCATGGCAGTGTTGGACTATTTTTGAATCAGTATGTGTATCTTCTCCCAGTTTGCTTCCATTTACTCATGGCCAATAGTTGTGACAGATCTTGCCTGAAGGCTGTAGCAGCAGTCCTAAGAGAACTGCTTGATATGCATGTTTGGTTTTCTGCAATCAGTCACAAGCCTGCTTCATGTTCTTCTCCTGCCTTCTGACCCTGTTACATGTTTTTTTGGGGGGGTTGTTTTGGGTTTTTTGTTTCCACAGAGCAGATATTTTGGAGCCGTTATGTATCTGAATTTGGGGGGAAGGGGAGGGAAAGCAGCATTCATGATATTTGACGAGAACTGAATCAGTTCTGCAGAAGCTTATTTATTCAAGTTTTGTGTGCAGTGTGTCTATTTAGAGCACAGTGAATTAAAAGCCTCGTGTTTTGGTTGGAAGTTCCAGTATTTCAAGTCCTTTAATTGTCATACTGCAATTAAAATTTTGACCTTTGCCCAGGTGGAAATATCAATTGTTTTCTTCTCAGGGAAAGACAGTAAACTTCAGTTTGCTGAATTTGATTAAAAATGCTTTTGGTGTGGTTTCATTTGCCCATACTTTGCCTACCACTTCCTAGTACCTCTCACACACTGCAGATACTGTGTATTGATACTTTATTGTTTTATTGTCTCTGTTGTCATATTCTGTATCCTTAGCTAGACTGACTTTCCACTGGTGTGCTTTGGTTACATATTTAGCTCCTCCCTGCCCTTCAGTTTAAAGGGCTAGCGTATAAGAATTACCATTTTGGGGGAAATTGCAATTTATGTAAAGTTCTTGATGACTCCTGTTGTCTCCCAGTAACTACCATTGGTTATAGATTACTTAACCTAATCACACAGCTTTCTCTTGGAAATATCTCTAAGATGTGTCATTTATACGGTTTAACCCCAGTCAGCATTGAAGCAGAGTGCAGCTGCATTCTCATAGAATCATAGAATGGTTTCGGTTGGAAGGGACCTTAAAGATCATCAAGTTCCAAACCTCCCTCCATGGGCAGGGACACCCTCCACCAGATCAGGCTGCCCAAAGCCCCATCCAACCTGGCCTTGAACAATGTGAGGGAGGGGGCAGACACAGCTGCTCTGGGCAGCCCGTGCCAGGGCCTCACCACCCTCACAGTAAAGAACTTCTTTTTTATATCTAATCTAAATCTGTTCTCTTTTAGTTTAAAACCATTATGTCTCAGGGGTTGGACTCGATCTCTTGAGGTCCCTTCCAATCCCTACAGTTCTGTGATTCTGTCTTATCGTATCATTACCCTTGTAAACAGTCCTGCCACAGCTTTCCTGTTGGCCTCTTCAGGTACTGGAAGGCTTCTATAAGGTCTCCTCAGAGCCCTCTCTTCTCCAGGCTAAACAAGCCCAACTCTTTCAGCCTGTCTTCACAGAAGAGGTGCTCCAGCTCCTTGATCATCTTTGTCACCCTCCTCTGGACCTGCTCCAACAGTTCCATGACTTTCTTGTACTGGGGACCCCAGAACTAGACACAGTACACTAGGTGGGGTCTCAGCAGAGCAGAGGGGCAGAACCACCTCCCTTGACCTTCTGGTCATGCTGGTTTTGCTGTAACCCAAGACATGGTTGGCTTTCTGGGCTGCAAGTACACATTGCTGGCTCGCATTGAGCCTTTCATCAACCAACACTTGCTGGCCACCTCTAACGCGCTGTAGTACTCACTGGTTTTGCTACCAGTTCTTTGATTTGGTGTAATTAAGAAGTTTCTGAGTATTTGTTGGTTTGTGTTTTGCAAACAGACTTTTAAAGTTACAATGTTCCTAATGACTGCTGGAACAGGCTGCCCAGAGAAGTAGTAGATACCTCATCCCTGGAGGTGTTCAAGGCCAGGTTGGATGGGGCCCTGGGCAGCCTTGTGTAGATCCAGACCTGGAGGTTGGTGTCCCTGCCTGTGGCAGGGGGGTTGGAGCTCTATGATCCTTGGGGTCCCTTCCAACCCAGACCATTCTATGATTCTATGATTAATTATAACATATTAGTGCAATTTCTTAATGTATTCTGATTATTTGGGCTGAAAAAAGAAATTACTTTTGTAAGGAAATTCTTGTGATGGAGTGTTTGTAAAGATACTGGTGTCATATTAAGGAAATCCAGCTGAAAGGCATTTGGGAACTGAGCATTCGAGTTCAAGCTCAAGGGATTTATGTTTACAAGATGCTTCTCTGTTTTTAGCCATGCTGAAAGCTCTGCATTCTTAATGTCCTCAGATGGTGTCCAGGTAACTCTCATAAGGAGTTAATTCTTTAATAAAGACCTGAGGAAACAGATGTGTGACACTAATGAGGAAAAGACATGAACTTCAAGCACAAACATACGCAAATACAAAACTGTTGTTTGTGAAGTGAGGGAATTTTAGAGAGCTTGTACGACTCTAAGGTCAGAGACTGTAAGAAGCTGCATGGATATGGCTCAGAAGTTAAAATTTATAAAGGATGCTGACTGTGCTGGCAAATGTTTTCAGAAGGGCATAATGACAGTTTTGTGTGGTATGTTTTTTACTCTCTAAATAACCAGGTATCTAGCCTTTAAGAAAAAAGTGTTCAATGCTCCTTGGCTACCTAGTATTCAGGTTCATTGCTTTGATCACTGTCTCTTGCAGGAGTCAGCTCTTGAAGTAATCCACGGCATTTTCAGGGGGCCACATCTTCCAGTGTGAAGCTTAAGTACCAGAATTGACACTATTTTCATTCCTCTGATGGATAGGGAGTAATGAATTCACCTTCTCTGCAAGGAAACTACCATCTTCTCAGCCTCAGAATGATTCTATAGCTTTGTATTTTAAAGGACTTTGTTATGGTTTTTAATACTTGGTAACTTGGTGTTTAACACTTAAACTAAGGGATTACATGTGTCCTAATGTCTCACAAATGAAGACATAGATTGTCCACCCACCATGTACCTACTGGGTAGAAACACTGAAAAAATTGATGTAATTGGCTTAAACCTGGAGAAATTTGTCCCAACAGAAAGTTTGCTATTTGTGACATTCTAATTATGGATTCTCTGAAATACGATTCTTGAGCTGACTGCAATCATCTGACTCCTTGTTTTTGTTTTAAAATGAAATAGGATTGTGTCTGGCAAATTTAGGTAGCTACTAGATGATTATTATTAGCTTTTTTATTGATGAGTATTTGTACCTGATCTGTAACAAATACAATTGCAAATTGCAAGCTATACTGTGATGCTAAATGGACTATGCTAAACCGATGAAATCTTGCACTATTAAGTTAATTTTTCAGATATGTAGTTTAACACTATGTAAATAAGAGAATTTAGAGTTGAGAGGTGATAAGAAAGGGGTTTTTAAAGCTATTTAAAATTTCTTGACATTTGGCAGTTACATTGTTTCAGTCATGCCATGTTGCAAGGAGGGGAAGGGTTTGTGGTTTAGAACTTGTTTTTCATATAGAAGAGAAAGATAGTTAGCGTGAATGTTTATTTTTTGCTGTACAAACACAGCTCAATAATATACATGTGACTTTTCAGAGGGTTGATGCTATCAGTAAGGGTTTTAATCCATGTTATGTTGCTATCTGACTATTTTGTAGGTATCTGAAAATCAGGATGTGGGCAAACAGGCGATGGGTAACCTATCTGCTGGCATCTTTTTTAGAGGCTTTACAGCGCCTGGAGGCACAGTCTGAAACAACTCAACCCCAAGTTTGTGATGACATGATGGCAGCCAGAAACTTGCACTATAATGCTTGGTTCCTTTTTACTTCTATCAGTTCCCTAAAAAGGACCCATTTAAATTACTTTGGAAACAGACCGTGATGTGTGGAAAGGCTGGTTGTGATGCAGGTTGAATGTGTCTGTGCTGGAGATAGAAGGCTGTTGAGGCATTTCCAGTAGCGTGTAGTTCTTGTCCAGTGCCTGTCCCATGTGTATCCTGGCCTGGCTGCTTATAAGGTATGGCTCTGTTTTCCTGGGATGTTTGCGGGGGCTTCAAAATGTTTCAGAGGTATCTGCTAACAGCAAAGAAGCACCTGGCTGAGGTATGTACAGGCCATGTGGGGCTGTGCACTCTTCCTCTCTGCAAGATGTGGAGATTGCAACTCAAAGTGGGAAAGGAAGAAATGAATGATGGAGATGTGACCAAGGAAGGAGAGGGTGAGAGGTAGCAAGGTTAAGGGGTCCAGGTAGCCCAGGGGTCAGTCAATAAAACCCTGCAATAGAAGAAGGTTCAGAGGAGGTAGGCAAGGATGACTAGTTCAGGGAGGAAAGTAGAGTGTGGCTGACCACAGCTGTTGCAAAGAAAAAAACCCACAATACCTCAAAACAAGAAAAAACCCTTCCCTGTGCTGGGTTTGTGTGGGGTAGAGTTAATTTTGGGTTTTGTGCTGATAAGAGCGATGTTGTCATGACTGCTGGGCAGTGCTCACACAGAGCTGAGGCCTTTGCAGCCTCTCATATCGCCCCACCAGCCAGTGGGCTGGGGATGCACAAGGAGCTGGGGGGGACACAGCTGGGACAGCTGACCCCAACTGTCCCAAACTGGCCCCATACCACATGATATCATGCTTATCATAGAAAGCTGGGGGAAGAAGGAGGAAGAAGAGTAGAGCATTGGGAGTGATGGTGCTTGTCTTTCCAAGTCACCATTACATGTGATGGAGGCTGGCTTTCCTGGGATTGGCTGAGCACCTGCCTGCCTGTGGGAAGCGGGGAATGAATTCCTTGTCTGGCTTTGCTTGTGCATGCAGCTTTTGCTTTGTCTATTAAACTGTCTTTATCTTAACCCATGTGTTCTCTCACTTCCAACTCTCTTACCCATCTGGCCAGGGGAGAGAAAGAGCAATAGTGTGCAAATGGCTGTCTGGGGCTTAATTCTGGTCAGGGTTAAACCCACAACACCCCAAACCAACCAACAACAACAACAAAAAAAAATACTAAAAGAAAATACAATAATAAAACAAAACCCAAACACCCCCAAACTTACCTCTAAACAAAGGGCATCAGAGGGTGGCCTCAGTTTTAGGTTAACTGGCTGTATTATTTGAATGCATCAACTGGTTGTGCAAATGTTTTTGCTGAAGTTAATCAAAACAGCATGAATGCCCTCCTGAGCCATCCAGACTAGCACGAGGGCAGTCTATACTTAGCTCAGCTCAATAACAGCATATAAAAACTAAGTAGCAAGCAAAGAAAGGAAGCCCAGTGTGATATAGGCTGGTAATGAGACTCACATTTGCATTGTATGTTGCAGTTCATTATCTTGTGCCTGTATTGTGATTTCAATATGTTGCTGTGTCACTATGCTAACTCAAAATCCTGTGTAACATCAAATATCTCCAAATAAGTACCTATGGTATTAAACAGTAAACTTGCGGAATGTTTAAAAATACCAGCAGGGAGTATTGGACTTGAGCAGGCATGGAGGCTGGTTTATACACAAGGGAAGATAACTGCTTTTCAACTTTTCTGTAACCATGTTATTCCCACAAACCACTTTTGCTGTTTTGAGGATTGTCAGCTCATCGATCACATTCACTCTGTTTGCTTTGCACTCACTTGTATCGCTGTCCTGGTTTCAGTAGGGATAGGGTTAATTTTCTTCCTAGCAGCTGGCTAGTGCTGTGGTTTGGATTTAATATGAAAATACTGTTGATAAGAGACTAATGCTTTTAGTTGTTGCCAAGCAGTCAAGGACTCTTCAGTGTCTGGTACTGCCCTGTTAATGAGAAGGTGGGGGGCACCCAAGAAGCTGGGAGGGACCACAGCCAGGACAGCTGACTCAAACTGACCAAAGGGATATTCCACACCAGCTCCATGGGCTGAGCAGTAGCTGGGGGCCTGGCATGGCCACTTGGGGGTCTTGCTCAGCATTGACTTGGGGGTGATGGCTGAATACCTGCCTGTTGATGGGAAGTGGTGAATTAATTCCTTGTTTTGCTTGCGTGTGTGGGCTGAGGCTGGGCATTTTGGGGCGTCTTGTGCAGTATCGACTTTGGGTTAAGAGACATTGTGCTGTTCATCAATTGTGTACATATTAATAATGTATATTATCATCCTCCCTTTTTCCCATTAAAATGTTTTACTCTCAACCCATGAGTTCTCTCACTCTCCTTCTCTCCCCCAACCCACCAGGGAGAAGTGCAGGAGTGCCTGTGTGGTTCTTAATTGCTGGCTGGGGCTTAACCATGAGAATTACCTTACATTATATTGATTTTTACTTATTGCTTATCTAGATCAAGTGCAAAACATTTTATATGTTTATTAGCTTTTCTGAAATCTGATGCTGAGCTGGGTTAGGCTACAAGTTAATCCTTCTCTGAAAGGCACTAATCACTTGTGAAATGTCAATTTTTAAACTGGCTAATGTTTAGGAAATTACTGAAATAATTTGTAAGTAAGGAACTGTTGTTCTGAGTGTTAGAGCGAATAAGTGCTCGTTTTATACTGGACTCTTGGTTTTATTCAGCATCTTGCCTTCTCTAGAATCTTCTATTCTTGGTTTTCATTTCGAATGCAAATCATACAATATACAAGGGATGTTTTTTTTCCTCAATTGCTGTGCAGGGTGTCTAAAGTAGCCAAACTTTATTCATCACTGTAGTGATACAAGTCAGTGATCTATATATTAGCTAACTGAAACTCTACTCTGGCTTCTTGCTATCGAAGGGGTTAGTTCTACAGAGAAGGTAGAGAGTTAACAAAGCTTTTCCTCACTTTACTGAGAAAGGAACAGTGATGTGAAAAGGAAGAATCAGAAATGTATTTTCCACTTGCTTCAGTTTTCTAGATGTGATTTCTTTCCAGTACAAGTGGAGAAGCACTATGGAGAGTGAGAAAAAGAGCCTAAAAACCCTCATAATTGTTATCAGTGAGCTCAGGTGGTAATACGGCTGGCATAATTTGATGGTGCAGCTTAGCTCTGAGCATGAATGACTTACAGTTTGAGGTAAATTCTGGAATAATTGTTTCTGAAATATAATGTGAAAATTCATACTCATGAACTGAACTGCATTTGCATGACAGTTAAGTCTAACTTAAGTAATCTCTGGCCATGGTTTATATTTGTATGAAATTAGAATGCTATCACTTCTGTCTAGAGAAGGGTGTTTAAAGATAACAGGATTGAGGTAGAAGAGGAATCAAAACTATTTTCTATTTTACTTCCTTTTAGCTTTGTAACAATATAATTATAAAAATTATTTTTAAGACTTTATTTTCTTAACAATGTGTATGTAAGTTTAAAACCAAATCAGAATATGTGAAGTGCTGGCTCTTTTTAAGGCTTTAAATGCATAGTAAGTTTCATCAAAGTTCAATGTAACGGTAGTGCCACTGTCTCATTTTTACCGCCAGTGCCCACTTTACCTTTGGGATGAAGGCTTTTAGGCTCCTGCACAACCACATGCCGTTGAAAGTCCTCAGAATAAATCTTCATCTTGTCAACAGACTATGTGACTGTGTGGGATGGCTTATGCATACACTTGGCATTATGATGGCTATGGAAAGGCTGAGGAATATATTCCCTTCTTTCATGTGTGTTGCAGGTGAGGGCCCTGTGTACAAGTGACAGTCACGGTTGCTGTCTTTTGCTAGTTGACACTCATCAAGGTACTCATCACGTTGACTCTTCACTGATTCTTGAAGTTCTGTATAAAAACATCAGTGTAAATGAGCACCACAATAGAGCTACAACTTCCCAAGTTGTATCTAACTCGCAGCAGATCACAGCCTTATTCTGAGGGAGTGAAATAATAGCATGAACAATTAGAAGGCCTCTTTGCTGTAAAACTAATAGAGTACATGCTGTGCAGATGGTTGCTTCCCATCATTGGATGCCTGGTTTTACTAGCCTATAGTTATTCCCTACTTTTAAGTAGGGTAACATCCTGCAGATGAATAGGATGGAAAGAAAGATTACTACTGAATACCAAATGCCACTGAGGTTCACTTACCAGCCTGTGGCTCACTTTAAAAAAGCCAGGCCAAAAGTAAAACTGCTGATTCTTAACTTTCTCAAAGTGTTCTCTCTCTTCTGTTTTGACTTGTCCACTTTCTAACAAACCAGCTGGTATCACAAAGGCACAAGAGAAGAGTTTTGTGATGAGCCAAGCTGCGTGCATTGTAACCCTTTATCTATGCTCTAGAGAACAGTCATATAGCTGAAGTTGTTAGGACGAGAAAGGTGCACATCCAAATCCCTTTTTCTAAAAGACTTAACATAATGAAATGGAGCCTGCTGGATCTGCTCCGAGATATTATTTTCACTGACAGAGCAGAAAGCTTTTTTTCACAGAGTTTTTGGAACAAAGTTATTTTGGGTATTGATCTTCAAAATCTGAAGCGTAGTGTCTCAGAATTCAGTGACATTTTACTGTGTAAAGAAGTGTTGGAGAGGGTGTACTGATACATTTCATGAGAAGTTGTAGTTTTTGCTGCTTAAGCATGATTGGAAGATTAGAGAGCATCAGTAGGGTTTTTTTTCTGTATAGGATGCTGGTGTGTGTGTGCTTAATGTGCTCCATGAAGAAGCACAAGATAAAGGTCTCCTCTATCACTAGTTAAATCTGAAAATAACAGGAGTCATGAAATAAATGATCAATAAAGAAATAGTTACTGCAAAAAAGGAAATAGAAGATTCTGGAAACTTTCTGTGGCACTATGTACCCGCTGTCAGCACAATGTGACATTGCAGGGCCATTGCAAACCAAAGGAGATGATAAAGAAGAGTCAATCAGGTCAAGTGCTGAGATGTGGGGATAAGTAAACCTGTGTTCTGCTGGCAATTTGATTACCCATCTTAAGGAGCCTGCTTACCTTGATGCCTTTCTAACCTTAACAATAATTGTAAAGAAATTGTATGAGCTAATATATAGACAATAGATCTACTTAAATCACTGAATACAACTTAGGTTGTATTAGTTTGTTCTGGAATTATATATATGTCAGAAATATCGTCTGTTTCTAGCTTTGTATACTATAGTCACCTTATGCTGTTTGGATAGCTCTTGGAACAGTGGATGTTTATGTTTCTGACTAGTCACCAAGATGTGAATGAAGGAGCTGTCCTAAAGACACTAATTGGGTTTTGAGACAAGGTCAGGAACAGTAAGCAGCTAGGATGGGTTTTAGGAGCTTCCATGTGTGGAAGACCATTTCTGGATCTAATCTAGAGGAAATGATGGAACCTTCTTCCGGTCTTCAACATATTCAAACCTTGGGAAAGGGAATAGAACTTCCTAGAGATTGCTGTTTCTACCAACACAGGCTGTTCTCTTATCATAACCTTTCACTGCAGCCATTTCTGCTGTTTCATAGAGTCCAAAGCCCTCTAATACAACTTCTGCTATTCCTCTTTCCTCTCTTTTTCCCTGACTTTTCTAAGTATGTGATCAGTTTGCACTGAGATCAAAGCACTGGTTACGTTTAACTGGCATATAATAATTATGCCATATTTTAAAGCAAACCAAAATTACAGTGCATTCTCAGACTTTTTTAGGACATCAGAAAGTGGGACTTTATACCCGGTATTACTGTTTAGCGTAGCTAAACACTCTGCTACGGGTCCGAATGCAGCTGTAAGATAAATATATGGGATTGTTCTTGCAGCTAGCAGGTGCTTACTCCAACCTGGGAAGGCAAAATTCTGTTTCATCCATGTTGCTTGGGCTTGCTCAATCTCTGAAAATTTGCTAGTGGAAAATTTCTCTTTATGTATGGATTTTGACTTAGAGCATGAACATGTGGGCAGGTTCCATCCGCGTAGGCAGGTTAGAATTATTTTTAGCTAAGACCAGTTTGGCCCAGCATAAGCAAGGAGCATGTTGCTGAGGTCCTGGGGAAGCTTCGCAGGATGCTATTGGCAATTCAACAGGCATCTAATTTGTTCTGGGTCATTTTAGGGTGTATGAAGCATGTCATTTATCCGTCTTATGCTTGCAGAGAAGCCATTTTTCAAAGAGGCTGTAAAACTGAGGTCTTTAGTACCTGCGATTTATCACAGCTATCTTAACACTGTCAACAAAAGTAAGATTTGACTTTAATATAACATCTCTCTGGTTTGAACAGCTGCTCTCTGCCTACATCTGCTTCCTGTTTGGAAACACTTTACATGTGTTTATTTCTTGGGCTAAAAGTTGGTTGTAGTAATGTTATGTGATTTGCAATAAGCTCATTGTACATTAATTATTAGTATTTTATTGCAATCAAAACATTTTTTAGAATATGATTAAATGTTTCTTTCTTCCCCCACACACTAAATAGCCCATAAGGTATGCACAAAGAATGAAAACCACAGTGAAAGTAAATAAATAATTTTGAAATAACTGAAGGTAGAAACTCAGGTATTAATTTGATGTGTAATGTATTTTTGTTTCTAATAGTTGCCCTTTCTATTAAATTAAGGTTTGTTTCTTTTGCTTTGTCTGATTTAATTTTTTTTATATACCTTCCAGTAGTGTTTTTTTTTTCTTGAAAGAAAGACTTGCTCCTGTAAAGAATTCAGAAACTAAAATTCAATAAATTTTTAGGGCATGCTCTAATAGAATAGTGGCATGGTTACTCTGAAGTCAACAGATGGGACTTTGTATTAACTCTGGAGTTTCTTGGGTCATGCAAGTGTAAAAAGGGTTATGTACTCAATGCAATACTTTGCTTGGTCCCACAGTGAAAAGGTACAGTGGAACTTCTGTCTCTTAAGACTAGTTTCTGTACTTTTCCCACTGTAGTTTGTAACATCTTTGGAAACAGCTTCTGATGAAGTCTCAGTAGCTTTCCATGTTAAAACAACAGATACAAGAACTCTGCAACAATGAACTTTCTAATGCCAGCAAGAAAGAAAGGAGAGAGCACTGAGAAGGTAATCTTGCAAAAAGCACAACAAAACAAGTACTAGTGAGGTAAACCTCAGAAGTACGAATAGGTGCAGTGGGACTAAGGTTCATCTGGCTTTTCATCTTCTAAAACTTTTAAAATAAACATTATTTCCTAGAATCTCATTTTCATTTGATATATGCAGATGACTCCCTTTGCATTTAGCTTTTGATTTTTCTGATTGAACCAACGCTCTGTAGGAACAGTCCCAGCAAGGGAATATAGCTGTGCTTATGTTTTGGACCGGTGCTGCAAAGTGTCAGAGTCTGTTTTTGTAAGTGGTTCTATGAAGTTGTCATTTCTCTAGGGAATTCTTAATCTGAAAACAAAATATTGCTTGTGTTCCGTTCTCATTAACTTCTAAGCTACCACCTGCTTTCCACTGAATTAGTAATGTAATTGCAGATAATGTCTTTATAGAAGGAGGTGATGGAGGATGGCTTACGGCGTTACTATACTGTTGCAGTAATGACGGGGATAGAGGTGTGCATTGGGAAATAGCAACTGATAGTGTTCAGACAGCGTGTCAGTATACACTGTGGTGGAACTCTGTTATCAAATACAAGTCTGAGCACCAGAAATGAGAGAATAGGTAATTGCAGAATCTAAATGACAGGCTTTGGGGAGGTATTTCTTTCACTTGGATTCTCTGGTGATTCTTAACATACAAGCTCATATGAGAGTTTTTTCCTCAGTGGTGGGGGGAGAAGGGGGAATGTGGGGAACCTATATAGGGTCTGCAGGCATTATTTGACTGATCACTTTCATGAAACTTGAGTTATGCTTGCCACCTCTATTTCTTTTGGGACTAGTGGAGATAATAAACAGCAAGAATAACAACTGCAGGTAAAGGTGAAGAGACAGAAATGTTTAAAGGCAACATTGGTCATACATAGCTCTTAGGAAAACTGCCTTCTAACAGAGCATTTAATGAGAAGCTTTTCTGACACTGATGACTTTACATTATTTGCATTTATTTCTTTTCCCTTTTATACTGCTCTATCTTCTGCTGGAAGGGGGAAGGGCTGTGCTTTGTAATTTCAGGTAAATATCCATTAGAATGAGACATCTGTGCTCCTGCTGTTGCCAGGTAAGCAGCAAGCCAACACAGAAGAACATAAGCAGTGAGTGTTCATCTCAGTGCTGCATGTAAGCTCCTTTGCATTCTTGCTTCTGGGCAGACTGCACCTAGATAGCAGCATCTTGAAAGAAAGTGGAAATGCAGGGCTTAGCTTGGCTTCTCTCTGAGGCAACAAGCTGATAAAATCCTTTACCAGCTGGTGGGTTGGACTTGCATTGATCGGGTTGTCCATACTAGTCCTACAGGAAGTCTGTGCTGCTCGGCAAGAAGTGTATGAGAAATGCTGAGAAGTTTCCACGAGCCACTTAGTGCAAGACAAACATCACCCCAGGGTGTATTTTATTCTGATCAATATGATTTAGTCTCTGATTTAATTTTTTTATTAGGTTCACACAGTTAACCCTCCTGTGAATATTTTTGTTGAAGTGCCTCCATGATAATGACGCCTTAAAATCAGTACTTCATTATTGTAAATTATGGTGGAAGCTGTTGTCTTTGACAGTCTTTTCCCTGTGTTCTGTATGTTTTAATTTATGATCTGTAGACAGCTGTGTTTGTTACTCAGCTTTCGTGTTTTTCACATTAGAAGAAACAAGCTTTTGAATACAAAGCAAACTTGTGACGTTCTTATTACAAATACTATTGAATTATTAAAATGGAAAGATGGTCCTTCCAAAAATACCTCTGCATAGCTGCTATTCTTTGTGGTTGTCTTGTGTTCTCTTTTTTTTCTAGTTTACCACTGTCCCCCTCTAGGTAATGATATTGAAGCTTGACTTTTCTCATGGTTCAAACAGCTTGATTTTTCCTCATACCACAAGGAAGCAATTTTCCTACACAGCACTTGTTTTTGAAGACATTAAAAACTGTGTGCTGTTCAGAAGGGCTTGCTGGGCAGGGTAATTATCTCCTGGCCCCTGTTTAAATTAAAATTGACCATTCAGGACATTCTTCTGTCCTGAAATAGTCTGCCTAAAGCAAAAAGCAGTTCTAGGGGCCAGGGTGGTAAAAGCTGCAATTTCTTATGTATGGGTTGTTTTTGTTGCTGTTCTGCAAGATAGGCTAAGATGTTCTAAGCCAACTGGCTGTGTGAAGTTATACGTGTAACAGGGTCACTTGTGGTGTAATCTGCCTGTTCCCATGGGCTCCCTTCCCTATGCCACCTGAATGAATGAAAACCTTTTGGGACCCGGAAGGTTGAAATGGGTCTGTTTCAGCTATTTTCCTCAAGTCTGGCTGTTCCTATACTATCTCCCTTATGGCTTTTAACTGGGGTGTCTCTCACATTCTAATACAGCCAGGACCTTGACCTGATTGTCGTGGAGTTTAGAGGGTTTGAATATTTTTTTTTTAATGTCTTCAAATATTCATAACAACTTGTGGGTAGGAAAGAAACTGGTAACCACCTTCTTTCCAGCTTATCTCTGAGCTGCAGATTTGGCACCTGCTGTTTTAAGGCTGTGTTATCTTTTTTAGTAAAATATCATTATTGGTTTTAACTATGCGGGCTTTGTATATTGAAAATGATAAAAGATTGCTAGCACATCTTTTTTGAGAGAGCCTGGCTGAGAATATAATATGAGCCAGAATTTACAGTAATTAGAAGTACCTCCAAAAATATCCATGACTAATCATATCAGCCACCTGAAATAAGGTAAAAGTTCTACTTCTATCTTGTTAAATTTGGATGGCTTAAAAGAAACCCCAACACACCACCCTCCCCTTCTTTTGTTTTTATCTAACCGTTTGGTCTATAGATTGTGCAAAGACCTTATATAACGTTGTAGAAATTATGCAACAGTTAATCCAGAACTGATGTTGGAAGTCAGGATTTACTTTGGGGATGGTTTTGGAAACTGTATCCGCCTTCAAAGAGGAAGAGTTTAACAACATTTTCTTGCACCCTCTTTATTTCTCAATTTGTCACTACAGAAAATACTGACTTGTAAACACCAGAATAAGTAGTAGATACCCACAGAAACATCTGCTAGCTTGGTGTAAGAACTACTATGTGAGCACTTCATAAGCATTATTTAAATCTAAAAATAAGACTTTTTTGAAGGGTATCGGCATTTGTAAATGTATGCAGAAGCGCTTAGTATTCTGGAGTTATTTACTCTGTCTCACTTGACAAGAGTTAATTTACAGTGGTTTTATGATGTCTTAAAATACCACTATGCACATTCATCTCTGTTATTTTTTCCACTTAAAACTGGCATATTTGAGAGAAATTCTACTGTAAAGTCAACCTAAAACTATCAAATTAAGTTCATAAACAGGAAAAATTTCGGACCTTTATCCTGTTCCCCATAGTATGCACATGCATACTTTATGCACGTACATCTTGTTCTCTGAAAAGACATCCTAGACAATTACTAGCAAATCCCTTAGAGGCATTTGGAGCAATGTACTTGATATCAGGAAAGCTACAGAATTTCAGAAGATAACAGTAAGAAATACTTTTTTTAATGGTGACTCGTGAAAAACATAGTCCCTGAAAATACTGAATAAAATTTATTGTAATGAATTTGCAGACTTTCTTTTCACTTAAGAAAAAGAAAATAGTGCTTATGACTGACTGGTGTTATAGGAGCTGGTCTTTATAAGAGGACAAAACAGAAGTGTCTCGTGAGGTATCTTACTTCAGATGCAAAGTGTACGGTTACTAGACCTTGTTCATTGCTATGATTTGAGGGACGGAACTTATAAATAGAACAGAGAAGCAGTTGCCTAGACTCATTACTTAGTTGAATTTATTTCAGTTCTTGAGAGATTATCCTGATAAAAGCTTAAGCATGATCCTGATACTTTTCATGATTTTACAGATATTTCAAATCAGCTATTAAAACCACAGGTTCCCAAGATAGTCGCTTTGGAAACTTAAAGATATGTTTCTAAGGGTATTTTTGTCTTTCTAGTAGCATTTCTTTGTATTTGTGTTGGGTGACATGCTTGCTTTCTGTGACCTGTGGCTAAAATGACTTCATATTAGATCACCACAGCAAGTAAATTGGCAGCCTTTGATGATGACCAGTGAAAGACGCTTACTGCAGAAGTGTTAACTTGCTAAAAGCAAATGCATTCCGTACAGGAATTTCTGGCCAAATTAATAGCAAATGCTTCAGTTGTCTTGATGTCTTTATGTTACTTTTCCTTGGCAGAAGTAGTGACATTAGTTTGGAAATCAATTTGTCCTTGATACCCGCCTTAGCTCTTTCTTGTAATAATTTAATGATGATGATTTCCATAAATTGACAAGAAAATACCCTGGATATATACCATTTAAAAAAAATTAATTGGAGTGATTTTTTTTTTTTTATTAAAGCTACAGTATTCTAATGTTACAGCCTTTTCCTGGCCTCGCATTGTGAAGTATAGTGAAGCTCAAATTGACTGCCTTCCCTTAAATGTAATTCTAATGCTTTGGGTCAACTATATTGGAGGTGACTTTTTTATGTGGATGAGAGTGCTAGTAGAAAGAATGCAAGTTTTGTTCAGTTTTTGAGCATTTGAATGTTGCATGTAACATCCATTTGTGGAAAGTGATGTGATGATGATAAAATAAAGTACATTAACTGTGTATACAACAGAACATTAGCCAAACTGTTTCATGAATGCATACATGTAACTGGCTGGAGAGCAAGCCTAATCACGGTGTTCATTTCAGTGCCTTCAAATAATCCCTCATTGCCTTTCTTCAAGCTTTTTCAAAAAGCAATTTTAGTAGCATCACTAATTGTTGCTAAATGGTATAGTATATCAGGAAAGCGCTGGAAAACTATTCTTCCCCTCTTACCTTCCAGAAGAGAATTGCATCTTTTCATGAAAGTTTTCATTAATATGAAGAAATAACAGTAAGAAATAACCTTCTTGGATTTCATTGCTTCTGTTGGCATCTTATTGCATGACCTCTGTGATCCTACACCCTTCCCTTGTTTGTTAGTCTCTGCTCTGCTTTAAAGTTCTGTCCTAATTGGGTGTCTTCCTTCTAGTGATATTTCCCTCTGTAAAATTACCTACTGGTATGTCATGAGGGAAATATAAATACACTGTCAGACTGCTTGTTATTTCACAAATGACACTTCAGAGCATATATCTCCAGTAGTACATTATTGCAATCAGATCATGGAGATGAAAGGCTTGGGCATGAGGTTATCCAAATATCCTAATGCTAGAGGACATCGATTATGCTCCCACAAAAGACAAATGAAGTAGTTAAAAATTCAATATCCTCCAACTGCAGCCTGCAATGCATTTTTACGTGTGTGTATAATGTCCATATTCAGGTACTTATGTAAAAATTCATTTGTACTTGTGTTTGAATTTTGTTAGGAACTGTCTGAAATGTCCATGTAGTTTTAAAATTACAGTATTGCCTAACCTAACAATTATGAATCTTTCTTTAAGTTTTAGAAACCTTGCTTATAAGAAAAAAAAAATCTTACAAATAAGTGAAATGGGCATTACAGACTGTATTAAAACTTATATTTTTTTGGGTTTTTTGGTCCCAACTTCATGTTGGAATTTTTTTATGCTCCTTAATATCAAATAACACAGTCAATTTATTTTTTAAAATAGATTTAGAATACTTAAAGGTGTAAGAGTAAAAAAAGGCAAGTCAAAATACAGACACATTTCAAACTAATGCTGTGCCTACATATGTCCTATTCTTCAGAGATGTATTTGAAGTCAGTGAAGTTTAACCTGTGCTGAGCTTAGCTTTCTCTGTCTTCTTCAATTTATAATTGCCATCTGGCATTTAAAGTTTATTATCTCATGAATTATGTTTGTATTACGTTACATTTTTAATCACTTACGCAATGTCTGACTACCTTGTTGAATGTTAGGACTGTGGTGGAAGTAATGAATACAGCTTGCTCTCTTGGAGTTGCAAGGTTTTTCTATTAAGGCAACTTGGTTTTGTTTCGCTGAGATACTAATTTAGCTTTCTCTTAAAATATTATTATTGCATAAAGAATACTGTGTTTAAAAAAGTAAATGTGAAGGGGAGAAAGAAAGATGACAGTTCTACATATGCCTTCTCTGTTAGATTTACTTGGGTATTAAAAAATATTTCAAATGAATAGCTGTTCCATACTGCTGGTGGCCATGAAGCTTCTTTTCTGTTTGGAAGTGAGACATAGAATCACAGAATCACAAGGTTGGAAGAGACCTTTGACGATCGAGTCCAACAATTCCCATCCTAAGCTAAACCATATCCCTAAGTACCTCATCTACCCTTTTTTTGAACACATCCAGGGAAGGTGACTCAACCCCCTCCCTGGGCAGCCTGTTCCAGGCCCTGACAACTCTTTCAGTAACAATTTTTTTTCTAATATCCAATCTAAACCTGCCCTGGCACAGCTTCATGCCATTTCCCCTTGTTCTATCTTCTGTCACCTGGCTGAAGAGACCATCGCCCACCTCTCTACAACCTCCCTTCAGGTAGTTGTAGGTGGGGAGAAGGTCTCCCCTCAGCCTCCTCTTCTCCAAGCTAAACATCCCCAGCTCACTCAGCCGTTCCTCATATGATTTGCCCTCCAGCCCCTTCACCAGCCTGGCTGCCCTTCTCTGCACTTGCTCAAGGACCTCAATGTCCTTCTTATGGTGGGGAGCCCAGAACTGAACACAGTACTCAAGGTGTGGCCTCACCAATGCCGAGAACAGGGGCACAATTACCTCCCTAGACCTACTGGCCACACTGTTTTTGATACAAGCCAGGATGCCATCGGCCTTCTTGGCTGCTCAGGCACACTGCTGGCTCATATTCGACCTGCTGTCAACCAACACCCCCAGGTCCTTCTCTGCCTGACAGCTCTCCAGCCAGTCTCCCCCAAGCCTGTAGCGCTGCATGGGGTTGTTATGTCCCATGTGCAGCACTCTACACTTGGCCATGTTAAACTTCATCCTGTTGGTCTCAGCCCATCAGTCCAGTCTGTTCAGATCCCTCTGAAGAGCCTCCCTACCCTCAGGCAGATCAACACTTCCTCCTAGTTTAGTGTCATCTGCAAACTTACTGAGGGAGCATTCAACCCCTTCATCGAGGTCACTGATAAAACACAACACAGGTTTTATTTGAGTCCATGCAAGTTATGTGAATAAAAGTGCAAGTATGTGAGCACGGAGATGTAGCATGACTAGGGGTGGAAGCTGTTTGTCATCTATTATCAGCTGTTTATTCCTTGATGTCACAAACCATTACTAGACAGCTTGGACTATGTCTCAAAAGCCTCTCTTCACTTGTGATGAGTTAATCTGGCACAGTAGAAAGAAATATGTCCTTAACAACAAGATTCCTACCTGTTCTTCAAGGTTTTACACAGTCTTTTATATGTATCTGCAAACAGATTTGCTCTGTCTTTTTTTTTTTTCAGTTTTCCCTCTGCCTCCCTTATCTGTTCTTGCAGCTTCTGGTACTGAAGTGCCAAGCCAAACACATTTGTGCTCCCCGTGGTACAAGTTGCTTACACTGAATGCATGGAAAATTGGAATTTAATAGTTTCTAGTTTTTAACAAAAAAGGGGTTTTCCTGCACTATTTACATTTCAATTCTTGGTAACCATGCAAGAATTTCTCCAAAAAGCCCTTGAGCTTTCATTATAGAAGCTGTGTGTATCCTATAAAGAAATACACACACAAAATATCGTATGCTTCCCTAGAAAATAGCTTCTCTAACAACCAAACCCAGAGAACTATTCAGGTTCTTCTGTATCCAGAGCTTCTGCAAGGAGGATTTACCTTTTTGGAGCAAAGGGTCTCTAAGCAACTCCAAAATAAAGTTGGAATATAAACAGTAAAAATGTTCAGTATATTCAGAGGGAGAACTTCCAACAAAAGGCATTGTTTTATATTTTTATGGACCAAAAAATTAGACATGACTCTTCAGAGCTGGGTTGTTGCCTGTAGTGCAAATGTTGGTTTCTTCAGAATGTAATTTGTAATGACAGAAAAGGGTCTATACCAAAACAATAAGAAAGAAAGGGGAGGATTGCAGATGGGAGAAAGCAATACTTTAAATCATGGTTTGACTCAGCTTTTGGCTTAGCTCTTTACTTCAAACTTTCTCTGCAGTGCAGAACTAATCTGTTAGTGTTAGAACTGCTTCCCAGGAACCTTTTGGGGATAGCTGAGAAGTACCATGTTTCTTTTATTTCCTCCTGCTAATAAAAATGCAACAAACCAACCCATTCCAGACAGCTTCTCATTAGCAGAAGACTACTTTGCATGAAATTTCTTAGGTTCCTTTGAAGTAGCATGTGTGTGTGTGCAATCATGAAGTTTACTCCAAAAATAGCAATGAACCTTTTCTATTTGCCTTCCTAAGCCAGCAGTACTTGGTGAAGGACTGACTGTCTGAGGCCTTGTAGGGTCATGGTTGCCAAGCAGAGTTTGGCACAGCTGATTGTGGCTTGTTTTTTTAAAGGTAGCTTTCAACCCAATTAATTTACTACATATAATTTGAAGTAGGATCCTTAGTGTCATATTAATGGAGCTTTTTGTCAGCCTAATAAGGTTTTAAATGTTATTTTAGACATGGCATCCATGCAGACAAGGAGAGGAAAAAGCCAAACAAATTAAAAAAAAAAAAAAAAGCAAAACACAACCTTGATTCATCCTTCAGTAATAGCAAGTAAATAAGACTGGATTATAACAAGTTATTTTTTTCCCTGTGAATGGCATGTCATAGGCTTAATAATTTGAGACCTTACACTTAAAATCCATTTCAGAACATCAAATTTCTGTGAGGACAAAAAGTCTCTTTACATTATTACAATGTGGAACAGATGACCTAATCATTTCCATTGTTTATAGCATAGGGTAAGATTGATCTGCTTATCTGCCACTGAAAGAAATAAATGATACTCCTGCCATTTATTCTGTATTCAGTCCTCTCTTGGGAGGAGGAGGAGGAGGAGAAAAGGAGAAAAAAGAACATTCACAAGCACATACCACCAAATTTGAGTGTGTTTTTTAAATGCTTAACAAGGATGTAAAATTTGTATATTGAAACCATAGGTAAAATCTACTGTACTGACTCAGTGTATTTCAAATTTCCCCGCATTGGGATCTGTCTTCTGTGATATGGTGATGCAGAGAGAGGCAGGAGGCTGGCAGCATGGCAGGTAAATAGCAGCTGCCTTTATTTCTGAAGCGTGTTGTGGCATTCAGCAATGTTTCTACAGTGCTTCATCTGCAGGCTTGATGTATGTGTCTAGACCTAAACAGGATGGAAGAGGGAAGGAAATAGTTTACAGGACATCTGCTAGTCTATGACACGTTCTGTTTGGAGGTCAAATTAATTTACAGCGCAGTAGGATTATAGATGCAGCAGCTTTTATGAGCAGGGGGCTCTGTACTGTGCCAGGTGCTCATACAGACTCTTCTCTGCCAACTGTGAGTGAAAGCAGCTTGAGTGATCAGAAGCGTTAGAGAAGCAGCACGCCACACCAGCCCATATAGTGCTGCTGGCCAGACCTCCCTACTCTCTAAAAGATCATACCTCTAAACATCCCTTAGGGGACTGTGTTTTGTTGTGTTCCCTTTCTTTTCCCAGAGTAGGGTCACCAGCTCTGGTGCCTCGTTTCTATCAAGGTTCTACCTCCCCAAATCCATATGCCTTTTCCTAAACCTGATTTGGTTCCATATGTTCTAGTAGAAAGTAAAGCCCTCCATGTGGCTGAATTCGAGCCAGCTTCTACACTTCCCCTGCTGTACACACCATAGGAGAAAGTTATTCCAGTGGTCACAGTGCTAACCTGCTTTTACCTAAAACAATGTCTGTTACTTCTATACCAAGTCTCTTCATACAGGTTACTGCCTCAAGGAAATTTCTTCCCTGTTGCAGAGAGAAGTACTGCAATACATGGAGACCAGAAAACATACAGCAGTCCAAGTGTTCTGTGCTTGAACTGCCTGGCAGCTGCGTGCCTCCAATAGTAAGGGTGTTTGCCATAGCTTGGTGTTTGGCATCAATCTGAGAGTGTTTGCATGAGTGATTGCCACTATTTGTTCACTGGGAAAGAAGAGATTGCAACTCTTCAGCTTAGTACTGTGCTGTAGCCTGGGACTTAGTATTTTCTTGATTTTTGTCTCTGGTCTAAAGGAAACTGCTGAGGGATTTGAGGCTGGGGATTCACTCCACAGGTGAAGAATACTTGGGGTGCTGGGTCACTGGCTGTTCTTCAGTTACTCTTATAGGTGCTTGTTATTAAAATACATCAATTTTGTGAAGCAGGGGTTTTCTTAAAAATTAAGGAAGATCACCTTAAAAAACCCTTTGACTAGTTTTCAAAAATATCCAAGAAGTTGCTGTGGATGGATGAAGGCCAATGTACTTATCAATGGAGCTGGGATAAGTGTTATGCCACAAAGTTTTCATCCACTCGTATTATTTGGTTTGCTAACTGAAAACTGTGTTTCATAAGAGAAATGACAATTTAAATAATTTGATCAAAGTGAGGTTTTAGTGGCCAGTGAGTATCAGCTGAGCTTGATGCAAGACAAAATTGACAGACCTTAGTTTTATTGAGCGTATAAATCCAAACCCAAAACAGGCCTGTTGCTTGTCTGTGAAAGCTGTGTATCCCTCTGCCATGGTGCAAGGAGGGTCGGGGCCCAAGAACAGCAGGGCCCTCCTCATGGGTCGAGGCATCAGGGCAGGGCCTTGCAGCCAGTGTCTGTCCTGCTGCCTCAGCCAGGGAGCAGGAGGGATTTGAGGGATGGGGCATGGGGGCACCTCCCTGAGGTTAGGCCAGGATTGGGGCCTGTAGGGAGGCCCAACTCAGTGGGATCCATGGCTGGGCCCTGACATGACAGGGTGGTAGCATAGTCAGGGACCAGGTGTGGGAGGGGAGTCACAGCCTAAGGCAATCCCCACAGATGGGGTTGGCCCTGAACCCACATAGCCAAATGCTCACAAGGGAAAACATGTCTGAGGGCTTTATACTTGAGAAGGAAATGCTGGCATTGACCTTGCTGGATACTGGCGAGTGAGAGCTTCCACAAATGCAGTTTCTGTGACTTTACACCCCATCACACCATGACATGGAGTTTCATGGCATTACTGTCTTGGGATTTTACTGATTGAATGGAACTGGCTTTAACATTAAAGGTCTGTGAGATCGCTGCATAAATAACCTATGTCATTAATCTCTACTTATGTCAGACTATTACTTTAAGCAAGAAAAAAAGAAGGGGTCTAAACATGATCTGGCACTTAAAGCCAAGATTTTAAAATATCACACTACCAGCTGTATCCTGCTACTTGCACAGCACAGTCCTTGTAAACAGAAATACCTTCCCAAACTTATACTGTGGGGGTTTTTTTCCCTTGTGGGTACTTGCCCTGGTACTTATTACTAAAACAGCAGAATTTCACGTGACCAGTGAAGAATGAAGCCAGGTACATGGAAAGATAAAATAACAATGCTTTCTTTGTTCCTTCTTAAATGCAGTTTAGATTGTAACCCCACATCAAACAACATACATCTTCAGATCCAGCAGTAGTGGTTTTGCCACTTTGGAGTCATTAAAAAGGAGACCCAGTGACCCTCCTTCAACATTAGAGATAACTTTTGCATTAGAGATACCTTCAGTGTATTCCGCTTGGGTTTCTGTTTAATTAATTCAATTTATAGAAGCATACAACTTGTAAAACCTGCACAATTATTTGAAAAAGATTCTCCTTATGACAAAATGTAGTCCAGTGGTTTGTACCTGTGAGATGGCAGCTTCACACTGGGAAGCTCCTGAGCTCAAAATATGTTGAGGGCAGCAATTCAGAAACTTCTTGGAGGCAGAGTGAAGTGTGGCAGCTAATGTGGTTTATAATGAAAAAAGGAGAACAGGAAATTATTTGATCTATTTGAACTTAGATGAACACCTAAAGAGGTAGAAAAAAATATGGAAAAAGAAATCTGAGTGAAAATTACTGGGGCTTAGAGGAAAAGTTGGAAAATTATTAATGTTCCATAACTTTGACAAAGGGGTAGCTGCAGTCTACACACTCTAGCAGAATATATTACTGCTTGAAATGTCTTAGTGTTGCTGTTTTGATAGTCTCAATGTTATTTTTAAAACAGTTTTTGTGTAGTCTTCTTAGAAGTGAATTGCAGCAAACCTGCTCTTTAATTGATTCCATTAAAAAAAAAAAGACAAATATTTCTCAATTGTGTAACCATCTAGGTCATTTGATTGAAACATCAGGCTAATCAGGTCCATTCTGAAAACAGCAGCAATGACAGTAGGGCTGACAGTCACAAGTGATACTTTATTCATTTTTGTTGCCCTATAATTTGTCAGCATTTATTCAGCTCATTCCGCATATATCCCATGACAATACTAACTTTGAATTTTAATTTAGGGTCACCTCTAAGCTTTATTGGAGTGAGGTATTGTACATAACATATTTAGTGCCCTCAGACAAACTCAATTGAAAAACTTTAAAGTTTCATCAAGCAATTCTTCTTAAAATTACCAAAGGGGAAAAAAGTGTTAATAATGTGGAAAGCTGACGTGTCTTCATCGCCAGTTTCTAAGTTTTGGCAATTTTTATGTTTTTTAATATGAAAAGGAGGTGTGTGTGAAACCTGTGAGAAAGCTTATCAGGGGCTTTCTGCCTTTAGCTTTTGGATCCTGCTAGGGCATGGGGAGGGCTGGGATATAGCCAACATCCTGCCACTGTCCTGGCTCATCTCTCCTTCCTGGGAGCTGTGGGTCAGGGCTGGTTGAAGAGGAAGGGCACCACCACATCACCCTGGTTGGACCCACAGCCTGACCCCAGGGTTAGGAGTGTTGCTGCAGGGGAAAGGCTAGAAGAAAATATGTCACGGAGAGATGTATTTAACTGGTGTTGGAAGACAAGAATAGCTGAGGAAGGTCATTGGGTGAAATGTTGGGTGTTAGAGACTTGGAAGGTGATGAAAAGATAGGGAAGTAAAAGTCACATTTGTGAAATAGAAAATGCACTGGTTGGATCAGATAAAGAACATCCTCTAGAATGAAAATATTAAAATAAAGGAAGAATGACAGGAAGTGAATTTAATTCCTAACAGTAAAATATAGAAGCTTCTTTCTTCATGTAGTGGAGAAAGGAGATAAATAGCAGTCGAAGAAAACAGAGTAGAGAAAAACAGGATCACTCTCCATACACTAAGTGAGTCTTTATGGTGATTAATTTGAAGATTTCACCTGTAATGTTGGAAATATTGCTAAAATTTGCTGATAAATTATTTCTTGGGGGGGGGGGGGGGGGGAGGATATAACAAGGAACATAACAGGGCTCCCCCTCGAGATTTAATAACTTTTAAGCACTATTTGATTAAAAAAAAAAAAAAAAAAAGGCTGCTCAAAGGGTTTGAACATTTGTGAGTCTCCATGCAGATACCGCACAGTGCCCCCAGCTGAGACTTCGGAAGCTTTGCAGGCACCTAGACCCTACCATCCGGAAGCTGAAAACTTGTGACAGTGCTTTGCTTCTATTTTGCATCTCTAGAGAATATTTAATGCTTCAACCTGTAAGCATGGGGCATGATAGGGACTTGACTTAATCAAATCTGTTTGTTTGTAGATCACGTATGGCATTTCTTTCAAATCACAATTTAATCCAATAACTAAAGACAAGTGTCAGCATAATTAGTAGAGAATAAAATGGCTAATGTTGTGTTATGCTCTCTCATCTAGGGAGGTAGATTTTTTTCTAGGACTGCACACAGACAATAAGGCACTGATCAAATGGGATCTGAATGCTGTAGTCAATTATGAGTGATTAATAACCATAAGAAGGAAAATATTAAAAAAAAAAAAGAGAGAATTACTTGATCTCTTTCTGAAAAGCTGTGGTGCTGGATAAACTCCAAAAGTCTGAGTGGTTAATTATTTTGTGAGCAATAATTTAGATACTAGATAAAAATCTTGGTATTGTAGCTTTTTCCATTAAGGAGATGTCCCATTACTTCAGCTTTTACACTGATTTATTCAGATACAGGGGCTATTGTGCTCAATTCCTCAGACAGAGAACAGCTGGTTGAACTGTATTACTGAGAATAGAAACCACTACTGCATTTTCAAACTGAAAAATTACCAGTACTGAAGCTATGTACTTCTTGGCCTCAAACAGACTGGGTATCTCAGAGTAAATTTCCTTCCTAGGGCTGATCCTAGGAAGAAAACTTAATGTCTTTGTTGCTTTGCTTGGCTTCTATTTTTATTTATTTTTTCTCTCCCAAGGTTCTACTCTGTCACACTAAAATCATTAACGTTGCAGGCAGAAACTAATAGGTACGGGTAATATTATTTATCATTACAAGTTTATGCTTAGATATATAAAGGAGATGAAAAATTGATTACTAATGCCTATTATTTTGCTTGGTAGAATATGAAGACTTCACTACAGTAAATCCAAATTTTCTGTGTATGTACGGTATGAGTTATTTGGGATATCTTTCCATTATTAAATAGATAGTTCACCTACCATATTGGCAGCATTGCTAGGATCACAATTCCTTTGTAAATCTTCTATCAGAAACCCTAATAGTTGTAATGACTTCATGTTTCATGAAAATCTGTGATGTCTGAAAAAGTCCTAACCTTATGATCCACATTCTAGTCACAAAGCTCTGTCTCCTTGCTTGATAAGTGAAAACTTTGTATTTGTTTGCAGCAGAAAAAAATCATCATGTCAACGAATTTTTAACCAGATAAGCTTTGCAGTTCCTTCCTGTTTAAAACATTATCAGAATTACAGGTAAAACTAACATTTTAAATAGATACTTAACAACACATGCCATCAAATATTTTATCTTAAATTTATAAAGAGCTTCTAGATTTAAAAAAAAAATATTTAATCTCTGTCCAGCAAGCAGTTACTGAATTTACAAATTTTTGGCATTGTTTTAACTCTGTGGACCTGTCCTACCACTTCAAAAGTATGACTAGACTATCCATGTAGAAATATGCCTTATGCATATGCTGCTTAGCCTTCAAATGTATTATTCTCTCCTTATGGTTTTTGTTATTTGTCAAATGTTTTTGAAGTAGAAATTCCATAATCTTAAAAGTTATGCTTGTAAGTTTTTAAAGAAAGCACTCCCTTGATAAACTAGGGACCTCTCTTTCAATGCTTTTTGCTATTTTTAATGTTCCTGATGGAGACAAGAATTTAAATGCAACTTTACTTATATAAGATGTCAACAGAACATTAGTAGCGCCTTCGTACTGGAACCTGAGAAAGAAAAATCTGTTGAAACACCTTGTAAGCTATCCTTTTGTACCTTTAGTGTTATGGGGTGATTCCTCTTGCAGTTCTAGTTCAAGATAGAATTGTATGCATCCCTGCACAGTACAAAAGTGAGTATTCAGGTTCATTTTAAGTTTTATACTGTCTTGTTCTGAAGTAAACAGAAATACCACATAAAAGTAATACACTCTGCAAGAATTACACATTGCTCAAAGGTTTGATGGTTCTTAAGAAAATTCAGTGCTGGAATTAGGAAGAGTGACTTTTCACCCAGTGGTTGATTGTGCTGATTGTATTTCACAGATGTGACAGCTAAAAAAAAAAAGCCCTGTGTGAAGGTGACTTGCTTCACTATGTTGGAAAAGATCTTTGAGATTGAGTCCAACCACACACATCCTCTACTAAACCATATCCCTGAGCACGTCATACACCCATAATTTAAATACATTTAAGGTCTGTGACCCAACAAGCTCCCTGGGCAGCCTGTTCCAATGTCTGACAATGCTTTCAGTGAATAATTTTTTCCTAACATCTAATCTGAACCTGCCCTGGTGCAACTTGAGTCCATTTCCCCTTGTCCTATCACCTGGCACTTGGGCGAAGAGACCATCGCCCACATCTCTACAACCTCCTTTCAGGTAGTTGTAGGCAGTGACAAGGTCTCCCTTCAGCCTCTTCTTCTCCAGGCTAAACAGCCCCAATTCCCTCAGCCGTTCCTCATAAGGCTTGCTCTCCAGCCCCTTCACCAGCTCCATTGCCCTTCTTTGGACATACTCCAGGACCAAAATGACTTTCTTGTAGTGAGAGGCCCAAAACTGAACACAGTACTCGAGGTGCGGCCTCCCCAGTGCCAAGTACAGGGACACAGTCACTTCCCTGGACCTGCTGGCCACGTTGTTTCTGATACAAGCCAAGATGCCATTAGTGACTGGCCATCTGAGCACGCTGTAAAGCCACACTGGCAATATCTGTATGACTTGTATGGCTTCTAAATCAAGTTAGTGTTTGTTCAGATATATTTGTTTAAAAGTTAGAGAACATAAAACAAGCTCTGAATGTTTTAGACTAAGTGATGTTACTTTAGAGCCCCAAATGCTCTATTAAGTTTACATATTCAAGTGGGGGAAAGAAAAGGTAAAAAATTATAGGAAATATGTTGCTATGTGGTCTGCCTGTATATCTCTTCCCCCCAGCACAAATATGGGCAGCTATTTTGGTCAACCTTCACACTGCTCTTTCTTATGGGAAAACTATTGATTTTGAGAAGAAGAATCAGAAATGAGTAGAGGTTGCATTGCACACATGTTGTATTGAGATTTACATGGAAACACTTTAAGATGTTCGATTGTTTGCCTCTGGAGTAAACTCACATCTCTTCTAATACTGATAGGAATACAGCAGGATGTCTAGGGCAGCAGGGCTGTTGTCTAGTTTGTTCAGTTTTGTATCACCATGGAGGTCATTTACACCCTGAAGCTCTCCCAGGCACTGTATGGATTTTAGTCATTCATATGGTAAGGAAGCAGATCTGACTGATTCTTCTGCAAGGCATTGATCTCTGCACTTTACAGGAGCATGTTTGCAGGGACATAAGCAAGGTATAAAATGACTGTTAGTTCTTTTCTTGAGTGAGTTTGTTTGTTTTCCAGAAATATATTTGCTAGCAGGAAAGTATGAAGTAAGTTGACTTCTGAGCACTGTTTCAAGCTCTCCAGTCAGGTGTACTTTGTACGTCCTTTGAATTATCCTTATCCTGAAAACATTTTGCCTTATGTCTAGTCTGAACCTCTGGTGTTTAAGAATACTCCTGTCTTACCTTGTCTTCCTGTCATGCACTGGTGTGAGAAGTTTTGCTCCACCCCCTTCGTCCCTGTGGGCACTGGTAAACTCCTGTTAGACTTCCCTGAAACCAGCTCTTCTCTAGAAGAATTTTCTCATAGAGTAAGTGTGATCAATCAAGCATGGAGTAGAGAAGAAATCATCCTTTCACTTACATACTCCTGTTAATTGAGTTGAAGATGGTGTACATAACATCTTTCCTGCCAGAGCACACAGCTGGCTCATGGCCAGATCCTTTTCTTAGAGCTGCTTCCAGCCTGGCAGTGCCCAGAAACTGGGTCCTACTTTCCAGGGCTTCATTTTTGTTCTTGCTTAATTTCATGATGGCCCATTCTTCTAGCCTGTGTAGGTGTCTCTACATGATAACCCTGCCCTCAAGTGTATCGACTGGTTCTTCAAGCTAGTGTCATCTGCAAGTTTGAGAGCGTAGTCCGTTGCACTTTCTAGTTAACTAGTAAAGGTATTAAACAGGACAGGCCACAGTGCAGATTCCTGCAATACTTGTCACAGCCATCCAGGTAGAGCATGAGCCACTAACCGCTGCCTTCTGGACCTGGTGATTCAACCAATTTTGTGTCTGAATGCAGATACACTTTGAAGGTACAGCTATGGCTTTACTAGCTTAAGATGCCTGAGACAATTTTTTTAAGAAGATTCAGATCTGATATTGTGAGGTAGCAGGCTGCTTCTGTGAAGGGACTCCTGGAGTATGTGCAACACAACCTATAAATACATGAGAAGTACTTACCTGAATAATTCCTGTTTGATGATAGTGAAGCGTAGTTTCAGGCCATGGCTCAGCTAGTAGTCTATTTCACTGGACACTGCACAGACCTTTCTGCTGCCATTTCTGGCAAATAGAATGAAGACATATGGAGGAAAATAAATAAGGGGTGTTTTTTACCCCTTTTCATAAGGTCTGATCCGATTTTGCATTAAAATAATAGTGTAGGCTTTCCAGGTAGTTCAGTGAAAAGTACAGTCAAGGACAATTAAAGACTGTTCTTGTGCAGAGCTAGGAATCCTTCAAGGGTAGCTTTGGATGTAGTGGATGAAAGCACAAATGTAAGAAATGTAATTCATTTGAATTCGCTCTTGTGTTTTCAGGAAATGAGGCAGAGAGGAAATTTAAGGGGGGGGGGTGGGGGAAGAAAATAAATACTCCAAACTGTGAGCTGGTGTAAGTAGGCACAGGAGGTCCATTGGCTTTCCTTGCTTTGTACTATGCTTTAGTTTGATCTTTGGAGTTATGGTTTATCCAAAGAGGAAACAATCCAAGACCTGTAGTTCTATTTATCTGCAATTCAAGCTATCTTATAATTTACGCAGAAAAAAATATTGCTTTAGTGGTGAAATAAAACACCAAAATTATGTTGTGCATCCCAGTTTTCCCTTACTTTCAGTGGCTGTCTTTTCTCATGAGTTACCTAGATAAGAAAAGAAACCAGTTAATCTTTCTACTAATACTCTCCCATTTTTTAAAGGAATTGCAGTAATATGTGCAAATCTATCCAAGAGACTTGCACCCAAGAGTGAAGCTTGTAGTTTGAGCAGTTGTTTTCCCTCTGCCTTTTTGACTAGTGTTAGGAACTCTTTGTATAAGAGAATGATTGTAACTGGTATAGTGGTTCGTTTTTTTAATGGAGCGAGCATTTGTGCATGGGGCTCTCCCACATGGCAGACCACAGTTCAGGCAACATACATGTGTGATGCAGGGTCTAACTGGTTGCCTGTAAGAGATCAGACTGAAGAGAAAAGAGTTTCTTCTGTTAATTAATCTCACAGTAGTAATTTGAAGGCTTCATCTCTCTAACAAGTATGGCTGGGCTGGGTTCTGCCTGTCTTCCACTCATTCTATTTGAAGCTTTTCCCACTTGGACCTCTAAGTGTTCAATTATTTGAACATAGAGAACAAGGAAGACAATTGCAGGCTTTGTAGGAAGGACATTCTGCAATGTGATGAGAGATTCTGCTTCCCATCTCTGCTTTGTCAGGCACAGGTCTAACCCCAGGCAGGTAGGCTTTTTGGAGGAGATCTCTAAAATAGCTTAACCAGATTCTTTAGCTTTCTCTTTTCTCTCTCAATCTGCGTAACAAATATCTTAATCTAAATTGCTTTCCTTGCAGAACCAGAAATGTAGTTTTATCTTTTGTTCCTTGTTCTTCAGCTCTGCTGGAATAAATAAATAGCAAACAACTGCAGCAGTTACCTCCTTTCTTCTACTTTATGAAACAGGTACGAGAACAAGGGACGTGCTAATAGCAGGAAAAAAATACTGCGATTAAATAGCTGGGAGTAGAGTCTGAGCTTAGATTTTACAGCCTTGTGCTTGGAATGTTTCCATGTTCATTTTCATTCTCTGCAATTCTTGAAGGATATGAGTTTTGTGCTGAAATACATATTTCTTCCTCTCTTTTTTTTCCTCATGCTTGCTCATAAATTCTTCAGTTGACAGGAGAATTTGGATGCAGAGAGGAGGGTTCTGTCTTCATTAAATTCAGTGCATAATTGGTGTGACCTCTTCTGTATGTTTTTTCGCTGTAACTTAAAAGTAATGTTTTATGAGCAAATCATAAACCCTGAACTTACTGGGAGTGTAGAAACTGCGTTCTTTCCTGGATCATCTCAGTTCTGAGATCATAGAAGCAAAGGAAATCACTAATATATCAGCTGTGGTCTAATAACGCAGTGGGCCTCTGCCCTGCTTAACTTCCCCCGCAGAAAGCGGATCTCTGGGGGGCCAAGGGGCTTTGGGGGTAGTTTCGCAGGGCCAAGGCACAAACAGCAGCGAGTGCCGGCAGGGTTCCGCGGCAGGCTTTCCTGTGCTCAGCGTAAACCGCACGCAGTTAAAAATAAACCAAAGCTGTTGATCTGAAAGGACAGAATGTCACACTCGGCTCTGGTTTGACTACGCGGTTGCGCCGCTGTGAGCGGCGAGGGGAGTCGTGCGGGGGCCGGCTGGGGCCCGTGGGGGCCTTGGGAAGGGCTGCGGGGGGGAACGGCGCCACCTAGCGGCGGAACAGGAGGGAAGAGGGAAGGGGGAGAAGGAGGGGTGGCGCGCCGCTGCCGCTCGCCCGGGGAGCGGCCTTTGCCAGCCCGCCTGCCTTAAATACCCGGACGCGGAGGCCCGCTGGGTGTTTGCTTGGTTTAGTCTCCGAATATTGCATCGTGGCCGGTAACTATCTTCAACGCGGAAGCACAGAGCAAAGCAAAAGTCAACTTGCGGTCACGATCAGACCGCCATTCGCCTCAGGTTAACGGCAGTAGCGTAACCAACCCGCGCGTCAGGGGTCGGGTGCTGCCGAAGAGCTGCTTCACCTCTGGTGCAGACTCTGCAGCCAGTGCTCTGCCTGCTGAGAGCAGACACCGCCTCTGCTGAGGGGCTGGCCCAGCTTGACTCGACTAATCCAAGCACGGGAATGGAATTCATTTCATTTGTCCTTTGAAAACAACCTTGTTTAAAAAACAGCTATTAGTTTTTAAATTATTAAAGCGGGACCATTTATTTAAACGCTTGGGCGTTTTTTTTATTCTCTGAGAAGTCTTTAATAAGTTTCATTTCTCTTACGCTGACAATCCAGTTCTGTTACGTGAAACTATACAGTATGATGTATCACCTGATTCAAAAGGCAAGAAGTTGAATGAGCTTTGAGTCTCTGAAATAGCTCATGGATTTGTGGATAAAACTAAGTTCCCCATCTATTCCGAAGATCCTGGGGAAAAAAAATAGTAGCAACTTTTTTTCCATTTCATTTGAAAAAATCGAATAGGTTATGCGATGGGATTGGTATTCTTCTTGGTATTCTTCCTATTCCTGATCAACCCTCCAACTTCTGATAAAAGGGGGGAAAAGCAGTGTATGAAAGACAGAGTTTTAAAGAGGACTTTTTTTTTTTTTCCTTGTGTATGGGGTAACTTTTCTTTCACTATTAAATATTTTGAAAATTTAATCAAGGAAGTTAGAGAATATCCTGTCCCACACTTGAAAGTTTTCATCTAAGTTTAAGCTATGATATTCAGTGCAGTTATAGTTCATGTGACAATTTTTGCAGATAATTGATTTTCAGGTATCACTGGCAATGAATTTGAGTAAGTCTGGCTTGAGTAGGCAGCAACCAGAAGAGCTGATTGCATGCTTCCTTATGTCTTTGAAGACAAGAATCCCCTACTGTAATTTTGCTCCCTGCTGCTGCCATGAAGTTTTGCCTACATGTCCTGAGAATCTGCAGTCACTGGGACTTAAGCAAGCTAGTAAAGACAGCTAGTTAAGTGCAGGTAATTCCAGCTAGAGGATCAGGCTAGAAGCTAAAGTGGGAAATTTTGTTTTATCATTGAATGTGAACAGTGGATCAGAGACTGGCATAAAAATATCAGTATCCACTTGGGCTTAAACCAGAAAAAAAGTAAGACTGCAGTTGATTCAAGACAAGAAAATGAGACAAAATATTCATTATGAATACTGATAGCAGTTCTATGTATGAATTTGTATGTATTTCCATACTTGTTAGTATAGTTTTCAGAGCATCTTATTCTGAGCTTGTAGGTTTTATTTTTCTGGACCACTTTTAAAAATTTTTTTTGCATACTGTAAGTGCTTTAAATGGCAACTTAGACTTTTGTGTTGTATAGTACAAATACAAGTATTTCCTCTTGTGAAGAGCCTAGATCTACACAGACATCTTTAAATACATGCTCTAGGATAATGCAAAAGAAAAATACCTGGCGTTTTGACAATGAGATCTGAAGCAATTGTATGTCTGTGGTAAAATAAAACTTAAAGTGACTACAGATATCAAAGGCAGTTGATAAGTATATAAAAGGGGAGGAGGGAATAGCTTTTAAGCAATTACAAAGTGGCTTTGTCAGAAGAGATGATACTACATTGTGTCTTGTTAGAAAATTAAACATCTCAGACCTAAACTCAAATGTGCTTTGTAGTGAAAGGACCATACAAATTAAATCAGATACTTTGCAAATGAGGCTCTGTAGCAACTGATGCCAAGTTTGGCTTTTTAGGTGCTGTGGGTCATTCAAGGTTCCACTTGTAAAGAACTCCAGAGATGGCTGTCTGTTCCGTATGAAAGGGGGGATATGAATTTGCTTCTTCCTGAGGCCAACATGTCAGTAGAGACGTTGTTTCTTGAGGACATCTCAGTGGTAGTAGATGGTTTGGGGGGGAGGGGGAGAGAAAAAGTCAATTTTATTTTATTTTAGCCAAAGTATGTAGTACTCTAATGTGTAATGTACTAATTTGCTTAATCTGTCCCCTAGTCATCCATACTCCCCCATCCCCAAAGGAGACTTGCAAGAGCAGTTTGGAAACTAGATTTTTCCTTCTGCATTCAGCTGAGCCCTCTGTTTAAAGTCAAAAACCTAGCAACATGTTACTGTAAGCTAAGAGTCTGTAGAAAACTTGGGTACTTTTTGAAAACAATAATTTGTAGATATAAACACCACAAAAATAAGTATGTGGTAGTATAGTGATTATTGCATAAAATGTGCTTGGGGATTTCAAAAACTCATTTTCTTTCTGTAGACAGGAGAAGGCTAAGGAAAACTGTTTAAAGAGCAACAGTTTTAGTCTGGGATTAAACGAAACTCTGAAGAACCCACCATTCACTCAGACACTGACAATATAGTTCTGGATAGCCATTTAATATAAATCTCTCTTCAAAAGTAATTGCCAAAACTTTATTCTTTTAACACTTCTCAATGGCCAAAGAAAGGACTTCCTGTAACTGCTGAAGAGACAGCTGGAAACCTATGAATTACCCTCATGACTGAAGGAAAGACTTCTTGAATGTGTGAGGTGTTAAACTGTTAATCAAAGAGGTCGCTTGTTTTTCCTGATGGCAGATTCTTTATATAAATATCTATAGTAAGGGCAAACATTTTTCTGTAGTGGCTGCAGAAAAATCCAGTCTTTAAAGAGTTAAAGTGATAAATGGTCCAGTCATACAAGGCTTCTTATATTGAGACTGGCAATGTGTATTAAGTATTTTCTTGTTGTTAGCTGAGTAGTTGGGTATCTGTAGTGGAATATCAGCTTTCTTCAGAGACAGAAAGAGTGACAAGGAAGTTCACTTTTTATATATGAGAAAACAATGTTTCCGATATAGATGCATCCTGTCTTCAGCTATAGATACATTCTAACTTCACCAGAATCTACTTAGTTCATGCTACATAGACTCTTACAGGACTTGAGCACGTCCTAAATCTTAAGCAGTTACCAGTTGCTGTACTTAATTTCAACTGGTGACAGGCTGTTCATAAAATCTCCTCTGTTTTCATTTGTATTAGTGCTGCTGGTCCACTCTTTTCCTTGTGAGGTCTCAGTGGGGTGTGCTGATAAGGGGTTTCCAGTCATATCTGCATGTGTAAAAAAAATTCCTGCTGCTTCTGAGGTCCTCTCAGCTGAGCTACTTCAAGCTTAAAGTTTAAAATTAAACTATATCTGTTACAAAGTTGGTTTTTAAAAAGATTCAGGAACAGGAGGTAGGAATCAAGTGATAAAAGATGATGTAGAAAAAAAAACCCAGTTAATGTTTTTCTCTAAAAGCAGTGAGGCCCTATAGGCCTCAACTTCAATAATAATCTTTCAGAGGGAGTTAATCATGGGCCAGTTGTTAAGAAAAGTCTCTATGGTGTCATTCTTACAAAAGTTAGGAATTACTAATAACCTTAGATGGGGAAGGTATATTGGCAGGAAGTGTTTACTAGGATATTGCCTGCCTTCTGTAATACCTTTACTGTCTTATAGTTCAAAGATAGCATTGGAGTGAATAATTAAAGATTTTCCATGATTTGTTTTAAGAATTCTTATCAACCGTTCTGTAGTAAGTGCAACACAGGGTTTCCCCATTAATTCCTGAAGTCAAATCTCATCTATGCAAACATGCTTGCATGCATGCACACAAACCCTCTGCTTGAAAGAAAGTGTATGAACTTGCTGGTAGAGTTAAAAATATTCAGTAAGGTAAACCTTGTATTGAAAGTCCTTTGCTGAACTGAAATTGGCAATGCAAAGCAATTGCTTCTTTTGCAAAATTGAAATCAGTTTTGCAAAGAAGAATAAATAATGACAGATTATTTAGGATGCAAACCTATATTTGAATTGCTATTTGGTTGAAATTCCTTTCAAAATTTTTATGATTTTTTTTCCTTTTATAATTTACGACTGAGGAGTGCTGCATTTTATAACAGGACTGTGATGAAATGCTTTAAACAAAGAATTATGATGGCTCCTGGAACATCATCAATGCAATAAATGAACTGTTGTCAGTAATGGGACTAAAAACGGAGGCGATGGCGTGTCTTGTTTATATGCCCTATATCTTATTAACATCAGCTCTTCTTGGTTAAGTAATCCCATGAATTCCATCAGGTAATACACACTGAGGAATGAAGCAAACAGGATGTAGCTCTTGGAGATCTGTGGATCTGTACCTTGGGCTTTTGCCAATGCTATTTAATTGAAAGGAAGACTGAGATAAAATTATAGCCTTTTGAATGCCAATGTGTGCTTGCAGCTTTGTTAACCCACTTTTTTGAATCTAAATGAAGCATTCTTGCATAAATAAAACACACTATTATAAATTAAATGATGCACAAGATGTATTTATGAAACTAAATAAGGGATACAAATTGGACCGGATTGCTGGTCATATGTAGCGTTGCTATCTGAAGTACCAAAAAGTAATGTATCTGAGGCAGCATGCTAATCGCCTTGCCAGCAACAGCAAGAGAAAGGTGAGACTGCAGATAAAACAGAAAAACTTATCTGCATAATGTTCTTGAATACCTCGTTTTCAGAAGTCTTTTGCTCTCTCTGTTCATCTTTTGTTTGAAATGATTTGTCTTAAGTGACAGCTTTTGTAGCAAAAAGAAGCCTATCATGGGACAGACCTTTTAAGGTAGAGTAGCTGCCCAGACGTCAGCACATTACTGGTCACTTGAAGGACATCCTTAGCTATTCCATACCTTTTACTTGATAATTAGAAGACTACCAGATGACTCTAACTGAAATGCAGGGAACTATGGAGCATACATTTAATTTTTCCTGCAGTTAGTTTGTAGGCCTACTTCAGTTCCTGAGGACAGGGAGTGTCAGATCTGTTTGACCTTAATGGGACAGATAAACATGTTCTTGCAGATGTAGTCCAGCTGTTGAAGACTACCACCAGCTGATATGAATCCCACCCTGTGCTGACATGTGGCAAGGGATGGTATGGGCATGAAAGTATGACAGCTCAGGGTCAGTAGTGGGCAGTTCAGGTCACAGTGATCAGGGTGAACGCATCTGGTGCTGAATGCAGTGGTATGGAGTTGTTTTATAATCTCCTGGCGCAGATTAGCTGTGGTGTGTTTAAAAATATTTGTGTGCAGTAACTTTTTAAATTGCTGCAATTGCCTCCAAAATTGTCTCCAGAGCTTTAAAGTTCCCTTGGAGCATAATCACTTCAACATAGTTCACTTGGAGCATGGTCACTTCAACAACCCTTTGGCATTGTAGGAGCCAATTTAGGTTTGTAAAAATGGTATTTCACGGGATCACAGAACGGTTAGGGCTGAAGGGACCTCAAAGATCATCAAGTTCCAAAAACTCTGCCCATAGCATAAACTTCCTTGTACATCACATAGCCTGGTACAAACCTAGCGTACTGGCTCCAAGACACAGCACACAGGATGCTTATGAAGATGGGCTTGCTAGCCTGAATTTCTTCCTTAAAGCAAAGGTAAATTAAATGTGTGGCATATCTATAACAAGAGAACAGTAGAGCCTTTTGTAGGGATTTGCACTTGGTAACTTAAACAGCATAAATGTATATTTCAATATTAGCAGAACTGAGCTTCCTGTATATATTGCACTTTCAGTTCATCGTGATTTATGTCAACGCATTAAAAAACCTTCCACCCCTTGAAAATCTCAGCTGCTTGTCAAATTTTGAGTCATAAATGAAAGAAAAAGAAAAGTAGTAGAGGTGGCAGATAAAATGAATGAAGTTATCTTTATAGCAGCATAGAACAAAAACTGTAGGCCAGAGGTTTTATAAACTCCAGTGAAGGTTTTTGTCATACACAGGGGAACTCTGAAAATGATGTTTCATGGAAGCAAGCAGAATTTGGCCAATGTTAAAGAAAAGAAATATGTTGGCCTGGGGCAGAAAGAAAATGTACGTTTAAGTACAAGTAATGAGGTTCTTTCACAGTCCTCAAGTGTATTGACAATTAGTCAAGTTCAAGAAATGTGCAGTTGGTTCATGTCCTAATTGCAGCCCATAAATTAAAGAAATAATGCAGAGTGCCTTGCTTAGCTCTGCCATCCAGTAATTTTGCCACACTGGTAAACTATATAGAGCCAGTTTGGCTCTGAGTCTACGAAGGTCAGAGAACCCTTGAAGTAGATCTACAATGTGTAGAATAATTGCTTAATGGAGAACACAGTGTACTACATGGACACGTATTAATTAGTGAGGGAGAGAAATGATACTGTTTTTGGAAGTCATTGATAACTTCTTGTATGGTATGATTTTGGCACTGCCTGGTGTGTGATTTATTTGAACCAAATGGTGGGGGGATCAAGTCTGGGAAGCTTCATAGGGGAAAGTTTTCAGTAGGTCTGTTTTTTTTGTATTTTTGGAGAATCCAGATATGTTGGTCTTTTCTCACTTGAAACTGTTTTAGTTCCTAAACTTGTAAAACCAAGACAGTCTTCATGTGAATCCTTCTTAGGACTGATATTTGTTGCTTTTGAGATTTTGGTATCAAAACATACTGTTCTTTACAAATCAAATGTAACTATTAGCATTCATAAATATTTGACTAGGTATAAAGCCCACAGATGTGAAGGCAAATAACTGACTTATTTCTCTTATTTCTCACCTACATGACTCTGTAATCTTTGGGCTATTTGAGAAAATGTTAGGTTAGTCCTTCCTGTGTTAGTGGTGACTGGGAGCTAAGAGTACCATATACTTTCATATCTTATAGAGTGTACAGATGCAGTTAAACACTGAGGAAGAAGGTTGTATTATATATGTGATATCTTTTCCACAGTTCACAGAAAGAAACTAGAGAAATGCTGAAGTCAGCATAGCTTTAGATGAAGGGTAGAGGACTGTATAGTGGCCCAATTATCTGGAAAGTACTGGCAATGATACCAACTGCAGTCTTTTTGCTGCTGAAGGAGTTACTTCTGTGCAACTCTGATCCAAAGATAAGAAACATTTTTATCTCTTTTTTTTTTTCTTCAGTCCCTCTTCAATGACATTTGACAATTCAAGTGCTAAGAGGTGGCTGTGAGAATTTACAGGGTATGTTTAAAGGAGTATCTCCTTTAAGTATGTGGAGGGAAATGCCTTTAAATTTTTTAATCACTAACTTGATTTTATTTATAACTTAAATAGCACTCAAGTAACTCATCCTCTGAGAAAGAAAGCTTTAAGCACAATGGAATCTACTGTTTCTTGTACATTGGAACAGACGCCCCTTCCCCACACCATTGCCCCTGCCCACTGAAAGTCTGTAAAAACCCAGCTGTCTAATAGGGTGTGCAACACTGCAGGTGGGATTGCAAGGAGAGTCAGATTAATTTATTGAATTATGCTTTTCATTTTTTAAAGAATGCATCAACAATAATACATATGTAGGAACAAAATACCTGATACCAAGGAAAATGAGAAAGTCAGGAAGATTCTGTCTAATTTGCTGGGCTATCAGTAAAGTCCTCTTATCTGAATTCTTTTTTAGAGGGCTTGGTGGCAGACTCTTATAACTTGTTAGAGTTGTATGAAGCTTGTCTATTATGAAATAAAATTATCGGAGAAGAGTTCGGTTGACACTGAGCTCATTCACATTTTCAATTAATAGCTTCTGCCCCCCCTAGAAAAAGAGGGGGAGAGAGGTGCTGAAAATTTATTACGAAGAAAAAGTATTTTCTCCATACATGTTGTTATAAGCCTCATTAATGTAATTGTTTACTACTTTTTTCCTCACTGGAATCTTCTCTTATTCAGTGTTTACACTGGAAAGCATTTATTTGCTGATTGCTGCTGTCTGAAAAATAGCTTGGTGACTAATTGTCACAGGCTTTTCAAACTCTGTTTTGGAAACTTCACCTGAAATTTACTGGCCACAAACATGAACAAAGCAGGTCCACCTCCAGGATGAGATGAAGTAATCTGAAGGGCCTGAAACAGAGGAGATTGCATCAAAAGTGCTGCTAAATACGAGTGCCTGTTTGAGGATGTCTTTTCGAGTGGCTACCACTAAATAACAAGTTTCACGTTCACAACATATCTGTTACTGACTTTCAGTACACTGAAATGAGAGTTTGATTTCAGGTTGAGCTATAAACAAGAAAAAAAAAAACAAATATGCTCAAACAAGCCTGTTCTTGCTGTCCTAGGTTCCCAGCCCTGATCTTCTCTTGCTGAGTAAAAATTCTAATATTAACTCCTAGCTTTCTGCTTAGTATCCTCAAAATGTTTAAGAAAAGCTGTATGACTAAATGTAGGCATTTGCAATGTGAACGTTTACATCTGAACTAAGCATTGAGCTCCTTTCCATAGTCAACAGGAAGAAAGAAATTACTAGGATGCAACTGATCTCCCACAGATGGCATCTGAAATGTATCAATAGAATTGTATTCTAGCACCTGCCTCTGAAAGGGTGGTGAGTAATCCACAGATGGACATCCAAAGCTAGGTGAAATAAATCCCACCTTCTGTGTGTCACCCAGCTGGCTCCTTACTCAGCCACCTGTGCCACATTTTGTCTCCTTGGATAGCCAGAGCTGGCTTTGACACCACCGTGTCCTCGGCTCTTTTTCTCCATCTGTCTGCTTTGCCATCCCTCCTGCCCTTTAATAAAGACATCCTCTTTCTCTGTGCCTTGCAGCGAGGGTTCAGAAGCGGCAGGCTAGTCAAGAACACAAGATGGTATTCATGCTCCTGCCCCTTTTTCCAAATCTGTGATGGTTATAGGAAAAATCCTGCTCATCCCTTGCATTCTGCTCACTGCACTGCAGGATAGTAATGAGTGTCGAAAGGTCAGTCTACAGCTTCCCCAGGGAGTTGGAGCTTGTCTAATGCTGTTGATGGCTTCTGAATATGAGTTGATTTTTTTCATGTTGTCTGCTGACTGTATATGACCTCAGAGTTTTGAAAACCATTTGACTTGACAAATTTGAACAAATAAAATTACGTGTTTCCAACATGAGGGCCACAGTCCTTTCTACACATCCTTGAGTTGGCTTTGAAAGATATATGGGAGTTTTAAAACTAGAGAATATTTTATCCTTCCTAAAAGAATTGGAAGAGTTTTCTTCCAGTTTTCTTCCAATTTTCTTCCTGAAATGGCTGCCTCTCAATAAAAATCCCCTACATGCCAAGGAAGAAACCCAACCCAACAAACTGAAACAAACAAACAAAAAAATTCCCAAAATCCTACCAACAACCAACCACCCAAAAAACCCTCTTTACCTCAAAAGTTCAACTTTATACAGCAATATGATAAGGACAGCACTAGCCTCAATTATTTGAGATGTTGCTTTTAAAAGAAAGAGAAGAAACAGCCTTACAAAATGTTAGGATTAAAAAGTAAGATCTCTATACAGATTTTCCTACAGTTTTGTTTTGCTTGTGGGTTTTTTTTTGGCTGTATGCTTATAAATTAATATTGTAGTTCCAGGCTGGAACTGCTGTCAGCTAACAGTCTTATCAGTAGAAAAGGATAGGCTTTACATATCACAGAACTACCTATTAATTTTTATTAAGCTTATCAAATAGTTTTCATTAGGGAAGAGGACTTCATCACCAGATTAATTTTTATTGCATACTCAATAAGGCATATTGAGGAATAGTAAAGTTCACTGCCCTGTTCTATAAATAGATTTGAACTACTGTCTTCCACCTCCGAAGAAAATTCCCTAACCCCTTTTATATGAGATATTATGGTCTTGGTTGTTTTGACATTTCTGATTCAAACCACTTCATCTTCTCCTAATATAGCATTCTTTTTTAATTCAGGATGGGTATTGAGGATAGAAAGGAACCTGCTACAGCCTCCCTTTTTTTTGGCTTAATTTTATTTTGGGTGGCTGAAGAAGAAATGGTTTGATTCAAGTGAAGCAAAAATATATATTTCTTAAAATCCCTACCATTTGAAGTCATCTGTAGTGGAAATGTGTCTTTCATTAATTCTTATGAGGTATGAGTGATAAATGTTCTGCCAACTTGCATGCTGGGAAGTCCCCTTTTATCTTAATATAACATTATTTTAATAATCCTGAATATAAATACATTTCTATAAGTAAATTGAACAGTAGTAAATGCCTAATTATCACCTATTGATGGTAACACTCTTTGTGAAGCCTTCTGTTAATGCAATGCCTTTGCAAAACAATTATCTGTACTAAACACTTTTGTTAAATCTTTTCATTCCAACTGCCCCTGCAAATCTATATTTCTGTTTGCATTGAAATTGTAGAACATAATTTGTTCAAAGGAAGTGAATCATTTCTGCTTTTTAATTTCTCGTGCCAATTTTTTGAAGTTTCATTTCTGTGGTTTATTTGCCAGGATTAGATTAATGTTTGCTTTTTGCATGCACGTAGTTGATCGCTATTCCACAGTATTAACACAAGAATATCCTTTTTCAAACATCAGTGTTCTTTTAATTGCTTCAATAGGACTTCTCTACAAATGTATCTGCTTGGGAATGACTTTGTTTATAGTCTCTCCCTCTTTGAAGTCTTTACATAACTGCTTGCGAAGTGAGAAATATCTTTTGCCCGTGCATCATTAGTCTTATATACAAATACATTGATATGTATGATATTATTTACTCGATAACATATTAACTCTACATAATTCTGTAGTACTCCTGTCTTATTATGCTTCAGAAGCACCTTACACTTAATTAGTGACTGTAAAGTATCTTATAACTACCTTATATTTCAGTCACCTACAGGACAAGAATAAAGAGTTAATTTATATACATTCCTCTTCTTTTTGGATTCCTTTTCCAAATTCTGTACTGCTGCATATATTTGGGTTTATTCAGCTGTCACACCTCTGGACATAAGATAATTTGATTTTATTTGTAGAGAGGCAATTAAAAAGAAAAATGTTTCATCAGCCAGGGACTTCAAGATAAGGAAGTTCTCTGTGGATTGCACAGCAAAGGTACAGCATGTTGCAAAAAAGTAGGTTGAACAGTTTCGAATAAACTGTTCATTCAGAAGGAAATGAAGGTGTAGAGGTATCAAGCGAACCAATGACCCCTAAGGCCTGAGTGGAAACCCTTCCACCGCAGTCACATGCTTGGAAAATAGGAGATCTCTCAGTCCGTTCAGCAAACCTGAAACCCTTATTCAGAGGTTTGAGCTTTGTCCCTGGGTCTGAGGAGTCAATTTCTAGGGTCCACTAGTAAGTGCCTCAGTTGATTCTACAAATTTCAAGGTATGCATTTCTGTTTCTCTGTAATGTAATATGTGCAGAAGGTATAAATTTTGTTTCCTGCAGCCTATAATATCTCTGGCTTTAAGAGCACAGCATGCTACTTACAAGTCTTGACTTCAATAACTGCACGTAAACTTTATGCTGGATAATAAAAATCTTGCAGTAATTTTCTTATGATGACACCTCTTTTTTATATATAGTATGAAAACAGACTGCAATAAGGGCAGTTATATTAAAGCGTTTCTTGAGTTTTTTGCTTAGGTCAATAAAATATCTTAGGCTGTTACTGATCAGCAATTGCTTGTGTGAACTTGGTGAAAATTCTCTCACTTTAGCAAGGGAGTAATAGAAAATAAATTAAGCCTCTTCCTTTCAAGTGAAAGGGAAATAGAACTTTTTATTTCTATGTTTTTTTCTAATCTGAAAATGTCAGTATGGTGGAAGGAAATATGTGAAATTTAGTGTTTTGATGAAAACTGCTTGAAAAAGTTTTGTAAGACCAGAGTATTCACATGTGTGAGAGACCTTCTCTGTAACATCCATCACCTAGTTCTAGATGTAGTAACTGTACCTTTTTCTAGGAATGAGGAAGACCATGGAGTAGAACACATGCTCTACCTGATTCGAGGGTTACATCCACACGTATGAGTGCATGCACTGAGAATTTTGTTTGAAGCAGCAAGAGTGGGGCTGCTCTGAGAGGGGCCATGCAGGCAGTGGAGGTGACCCCAATGCTAGTTGTGGTGCTTCATTGATAGACATCACAATGTCTGAGAGGGACTGGCAGAGCTGGGTGCTCGTAATAGGATCCATTGACAGCTCAGGTATGGCAAGGAGGTGAACCAGGGCCAGGGACCACCCAGAGGGGTCAACAGGAACAAGTGGAGCCAGACTTAAGGACAAGGCTGGAGACAAGGCTGCAGCATACCTTGGAGAAGACAGTGGTAACTGCTCTCTTCAGGTACCTGAGGGGCATTAGAGAGATGGTAATGATGTCAGGCTGCCCACTGCATTGCACAGTAAGAGGATAAGAGACAACAGTTATAAGTTATGAAAAGAGGAATTCTAATGGTAAATAGGATGAAAATGGATGTGTGTGTGTGTGTAATTCACAGTGAAAAAGGTCTGATACTGCAGCAGGTGCCTGGGGAGGCTATTGAACCTCTATTCCTGGAGGTGTTGAAAACTTGACTGGATGAAGCTCTGAGCAGCGTGGTATGACTTTGAAGCTAGCCCTGCTTTGAGCAGAAGGTTGGACTTGATTATCTTGAGACCTTCCTATCTGAATGATCTGTGGGTCTAAAAATAACTCTCATCTCAAATATCTGGGCATATGGTTGGTTTCCCCGGTACGGGAGCAGAAGGTGTATAAATCAGTGTGTTCTTTCTCTAAAAGTTTATCTCTAAAAGTTTAAGGGGGAAAAGAAAAGACAGAGTTAATGATCTCATTTTGTCCTGATGAGATGTAAAAGTGGGCTTGAAACCAGACTTACAGATTCAGAAAACTTATTGCAACTGTTCTTGAGCAGCAAGAGGAACTACTGTAACCTCAGCTTGCTGCTGCCTTCCATAAGCAAGCAGATTTCTGCCTGAAGTTTTTGGTGGCTGGTGACATTCGTTATAGCAATATGAACAAAGAACTTGCTTAGGCCTTCAGTTTTAAGTAATTTTTCCATGTTCCTACTCAGCCATCATCTTCAGTACTGGTTATTCTATTTCTTCCAAAATCCCTTAGCAAAAACTCAAAGAAAATAATCCTGCTCAGTATGGCTCATTGCCACCCGTTGTTATAATAACATTGGTGATAACTGCAATAAATTGGACCATTTCATGTTACCATGGCAGCCAAATTGAAAGTAGCATTTTTTTTCCCCTAGGTTAGCCGCAGATAATGTTGCAGGTAGAATATATAAACTAATATTGGTTTATAATTACCATCTGTGTTATACCAAATTATCTTTACCTAAATTTGTCATTCTGTGTGATAAGTACCTATGGTGTAGGAGTTTCTCATCAAAGAATAACTGGAGGACAGAACTTCCTATTTGAGTGTATCAGTGATTAAATGAATCTGATATTTTCTTTGATGGTGAATTTCAAGTGAAGAACTGTTATAACGCATATAATTGGAGATTGCCAAAGAAAACTGTCTTCCTTCTACATCTTAAAAATAAAATAAAATATCAGGGTATTTTCTAAATACAAAACCAACAAAGTAAATCAGATTTCAGAATTAAAAGAATGCTTATTTTTTGTTCTTTATGGACAGTGAAATTCTGCAAAAAGATTTAAAATGATTCCTATAGAATCTTGTAGGGATAGGTGGAAGAGCTCTTACAGGACCTGGCTATTGTATCCAGTCTTTAGTTCTCTGTCACAATTTCCACTGAAGTGTCTCAGATTATGCTATAGTAACCATGTTCGGGTATTCAGGGATTCTAATTGTGTTGTCTGGTACTAAGCATGTTAAGTACCTTTTGTGTGTATTAAACTGAACTAACGAGTTATCTGCTTATAAAGAGATGTATGTAAGGTATTCTGGTGGAAGTATAGCAGAAGGAATATACATAAAAAAAAAATTAACAGGAAGCCATGGCAATAACTTGATAACTGGGGTCTCTCTTATTTGTAGTAACTCAAGTATAGAGTCTGTTCTCAAATAACAGCTCTAAATTTGGAAATACCAAGAATCTAGATGTTTGTGTGATTTTACTTCAATGTGTTAATTGATATCATAGGTCTGGTAATTGTACATGCTAAAGAAATAACTACTGTATCAGCAGGAAGGCAACAGTTTAATGGTAGAGTGAAGTCATTACTGCATAGTCTGTCTGCAACTCTGGGTTCCTTCCTCTTGAGTAAGCAGGGTGTCTGGTGCAGAATTGATGCATTCGATACAATGTGCTGATACAACACTTACCCAGAGATGAAAAAGAAACCTCAAACCCTGACACTTATGTATGTTCCAAACGTCCTGTTCCATGATGGCTGCTGTTCTCTGTTAGTTTCTAAAAATACATTGTTTGATAGAAATGGTTCAAGGTTTTACAGACATTCAGCACTAGTAAAGCAAAAACTCTTTAGAAGTTTAGAGGTATTTTGTACTTCAAAATCAGATAATTTCTATGAGGAATGTAAGCCTTAGATTCCCATGGTCAACATATCAGTACAAAGCAGCAGTGCACTTTTCATGTGGATCTTCTTATCTTTCCTACCCTGCTGTACTTTGGTTCACATTGAACTATATTCCTTTTAGATGAAGCTGGGTTGGAAGATTTGATACTGAACTGCATCTAATGCACTGCAAACACTAAATGTATAGAAATATCTAATCAAAATAGCAATCCTTGCTTACATCTTTTAGCTCTTGGGATGATCAGGGACACATTCAATGCCAACTCATCCTTTGTGCCATATAGTCAGGTAGGATCTGCACTTTGTCTGTTGTCTTCTGATTGCCACCTTGTTGGCTTCCACATGGTTATGGATCAGTTTGGCTTTGTGGGTTTTTTTTTTCTTTTAGTTAGTGTTATTTTTCCAACCCATTTCTGTTTGGCTACGTTGGTTCCTTTCCCACACTGATTTTCGTCCTATGTCTAAAATCACATGCCTTCTCAGCATACATGTTCTTTGTGGTAGGTGGTTAGTAGCTTGGGCTGCAAGGTGTCCTGTCGTGATGGTGTCAAGGCATAGTCCCACTCTGAAGATTTGTCTTTAGAGCAGAATCAACTGCTTGTTTATTATGTGATATTTGCCACAGTGCAAGAGATATGAATGTAAAGCTACATTCCCTTGTTGAAGACTGTCTACTCTTTGACATTCTGTATTTTCCTAGTCTACGATAATACCATGACTATCAGTTGACTTGAATATATGTTTCTGCTTGGGTGCCTGACTCCATATATATTATGCTCCATCAATGTGTATATTCACATGCATATATATATCGGTTTGGTCCCTTTTTCCTACCCAAAAGATTGTTTCAGAGTGTCATTGTTCATATCAATGGGAAATATGTTTTAATTTGTGCTCTAAAGTCAATCTCACTAACCTACACAAGACCCAGGACTTGGCCTTGTTAAACCTCTTCAAAGTGTCTTTGGCCCTTTGATCCACTCTATTCAGGTCTCTCTGAAGAGCCTTCCTACCCTTGAGCAGATCAACACTCCTGCCCAATTTGATGTCATCTTACTCACTCCTCTCATCCGGACCATTGATAAAGATATTAAACAACACTGACCCACAACTCAATGCTTGGCTGTCCAGCAGATTTTTAACCCAGTGAGGAGTCCACCTGTCAAAGCTGTGAGCCACCAGCTTCTCCAAGAGGATGCTGTGGGAGATGGTGTCGAAATCTTTACTAGAGTCCAGGTACACAGCATCCAGAGTTTTTCCCTCACTTTCCCTCATTTACTAGGTGGGTCACCTAGTCATAGAAGCAGGACCTGCTTTCATGAGCCCATGCTGGCTCAGCCTGATCCCCTGGTTTTCCTGCACATGCATTCAAGATGAACTGTTGAATAATCTTCCCAGGCTGACAGGCCTGTAGTTCTTTGCATCCTGCTTCTGGTCCTTGTTTTAGATGGGCATTACACTGGCAAACCTCTAGTTGTCTGGGACCTCCCGTGTTAACAGGGACTTATGATAGTCCAGTCTAAGCTGCATTTTTTCCTGGCTGTCTAGCTTATGCTGGCCAGTAAATGTATGCTCTCTTTCCTGCTGTGATGCAAATTTACTTTCCTGCTTGTCTTACTAGTAAACATTTTTTCTGAGAAGTTTAGCTGTTAGTGTAGAGAGAGATTGATGTATTTTGAACAAGTTTTGCATTAAGTGTCTTAATAGGTCTGGTGTTCCTTTAAGTCAAAGAAATGCCTCTGGCGTGGGTTTGGATGGCAAATCTTGCCTGGAAACTGTTGCTAAGTAAAACTTGCTTTTGTTGCTAAATGATTTTTCGTTGGGGCATCTATCGGTAAGACGATGTGAAGCAGAATCATAGATATGGAGGCAAGCAAGTTGGGAATGGCAGGCTGTGAATAATAGGAACTTGTGAGAAGAACCACTTATGTTTATGAAGCAAGATCAAGGCTAACTTCATCATAAAACTACCTAGGTTCATAATGAATCCCTTTTTTCCCTTTTTTCCTTTTTTTGGAGGGTCTCAACTGACTATTTGCAGGTTTTGCTGTTTGCATGGTGTTATTTGGTGGGTTTTTTTTTTCTGGTGATGGTTTTGTTTTTTAGTAATCCTTCCCTACTAACTATCTTAGTCAAGCTCAAGTTTCTTCTGCATTTTGAAGAAAACCTGATAATTTGATGGGAAAATGACAGCCATAGATGTCCATGGATTTGTGAATACAAGTCACAACTTAAAACTATACATTAAGCATAAATAACTAATATCATAGGGCAGAAGAAGAATAGGCATGTCTGCCATAAAAGTGTAATTCAAAAATACATTATCTGCAGGTGATTCCATCAGCTAACAAGAGGAAGATGGCATGGAGTGGACTCAGAAATGCTTGTTAGAAGGCCAGCTCTGAGGGGAAAAAAAAATACTTTGCCTGACCATCAAGAACAGAAAATCACATGAATAGCTCAACATAGCAGCAAACAAGGGCACCATAGGTGACCTGCTCCAGAGGGTCAGCTTTAAGGAGCTTCTGAAGTGACTACCTTGAAAATACTCAATACTGGAACTTTCTCATCTGTCAACTTTGCTATGAGAAAACTGAATCTAATTAGCTTTCCTGTCCAGTGCATGCCAGCTCTGCTTGCCTAACTCCCAACTGATCCTGATGACTGTCTGGTGAGAAAGTATGTAACGCCTTCCCTCAAGAGACAGCATCTGTTTGGGTGTAAAGCATTCACATCACACACAAGTTCCTGAACTCTGAGGGAGTCTTTTCAGGCTCCCCATTCCCTGTGCTAGCTTCACAGTGCTTACAGCAAGTCTGGGACTATGTGCATTTGGTTTGAGACTGTGGTAGCCCACAGAAAGAGATGGATGCAATGATGGATTGCAAAGTCATCCTGGTCCCCCTTCATTCCAAATGAGGGAAAGCACAGTCTATCTTCTCACTTTGCAACAGTTAGGTAACCTGTAACCTACCTTAATTTTCCTGACCCATCTTCTCTTTCCTGGTTGTTTCTTAGATATTTGGAGATAGTGCCACTGATACCAAGGTTTGTGTCCAAAGGGAGCGTGCAGAGAATGGAATCATATTTGAATAAGACTGGTCCAGGTGATGTGCCAAGAGGTGAGGGTTAAAGAACATGGGAGTGTGTGTTGAGCAAGAGTCTGGAACAGCAAGATATGAGTGAATCTGGAGCGTAATGGGAACTTGGAGGAGGCTGTTGAACGCTGGCCTGGGAAAAGAGAAGTGTTTAGCTTGGTGCTATTCAGAGACCTGAATCAAGTGACCATTGGGGAATGAGTGAAGCCTCCCTGTAGAGGAAGGTATTTAGCAGTAATGTACATAATAAAGCTGATTCTATGCTAGTGCACACTAGAGTCTGTGTCTTCCATATGCCACCAAACTGTGTGAGCCTGGGGATTCCATTGTATTGTCCTGTTGTCTTTTAAGCTTATGAAGATCTGAATTTGGTCATTTGAAGACCAGTTCTCGTCAGAATTACTTTTATTTTAATGTAATCTTTTGTCTGAGATGGGTCCTTCTTGCTCAGATTTGTAAGTGGTCTGAGTCATTGCATGTGAATGGAGATGATCAAGGGGAGAGGATGCTTCAATATGGATTGAGGGTTGACTGGCTGAGTGTCAATGCCGCTGAGGAGGACCTGGGAGTCCTGGTGGACAAGCTATCTGTGAGCCAGCAGTATGCCCTCATGCCAAGAAGGCCAATATACCATTGGGAAACCTGTAGTGCATTCTGAAGAGTGGATAGCAGGTGTTGTCCTACCCTCCTGCTCTGTTCTAGTGAGGAGCATTGTGTACAGTTCTGGGCTCCCCAGTTCAAGAAAGGAAACTACTGGAGAAAGTCTAGGGAAGGACTACAAAAATGATGAGGGGACTGGAACATTTACCTCATGAAGAAAGGCTGAGAGCGCTGAGTTATTTTAGCCTGGAGAAGGCTGAGAGTGGATCTGATGAATGCTTACAAATATCTAAACGGTGGATGTCTACAAGAAGGGGACAGACTCTTTGCAGTGGTGCCCAGCAACAGGACAAAGGGAAATGGGTGAAAACTGGAACACAAGAAGTTCTGTCTGAACGTGAGGGAAACTTCTTTACTGTGAGAGTGACAGAGCACTGGCACCGGCTGCCTAGAGAGGCTGTGGAGTCTCCTTCTCTGGAGACATTCAAACCCTCACGTGCAACCTGCTCTAGGTGAACCTGCATTAGCAGGGCGATTGAACTAGATGATCTCCAGAGATCCCTTCCAACTCCTACTATCCTGTGATTTCAACATTGTAGGAGCATCAGGACTGTGTTGATGGTTTTGTGATAGCAAAGGTCAAAACTATATAATACAATCCCCTCCTCCTGAGCAAATGTGATTCCGTAATATGCAATCTCATAATCTGTGACAGAAGGTACCTCGTAATATTTATAGATTTTTGGTCTTCTGGAGATCCATAAGAGAGAACTTTTTTCACTTGGGATGTTAGAAGTATTTAAGTAGGCTTTATGTGTCTAAAGGTTGCCAGTTTTACCTGTTTCTCTCCAAAACAAATCATTAATGTGGTACTATTGATTTTGTGTAGGATGACTACAGACTTGAACAGGGATAACTTTTTTTTCCCCACTGGTCTGGTGCTCTATGAGGCTTTTGTGAAGTGTGAACAAATCTTGTCATTCAGAGTTATTTTTCTGTATGCTAAGATCAGTGGGTGAAGTTTAGCTTCTTGTTCCAATCACTTCTTAAGAACAGATGACTCCTTCTCTTGTCGGTATGTATCTTTTGGTTTTTCAACATCTTTTGTACATTGGCTTGATGTAGCTCAGTGTTTTGATTTTGCGTGACTGGGTTCTAGTGAAGGTCAGGGCTGCAGGGGTGGCTTCTGCAAGAAGCAGCTAGAAGCTTCCCCTGGGCCCAAGAGAGTAAACACCAGCTGGGCTCAAGGCTGGACCCGCCACTGACCAAGGCCGAGCCCATCAGCAACAGCCACAGCACCTCTGGGAATCACATTTAGGAGAAAAAGAAAACCACAAGCAGCCACTTTTTGACACCAGAGAAGGGAGTGAGAGGATGCAAGAAACTGCAAACACCAAGGTCAGTGAAGAAGAGGGGGGGAGGAGATGCTCCAGATGCTGGAGAGAGATTCCCCTGCAGCCTGTGGAGAAGACCATGGTGGAACAGGCTGTCTCCCTGCAGCCTATGGATGGTGATGGGGTGCAGAGGTTCCATCTACAGCCCCTGGAGAGACCCCATGCTGGAGTGGGTAGAGACATGGAAGACGCTGTGACCCATGTTGGCGCAGGCCCTGCAGCCCATGGACAGAGAGGCCCATGCTCCTGGGGGACTTGTGACTCTGTGGAGACCAGGCTGAAGCAGGCTGGGCCTGAGAGACATTCTATGACTGCACCCCACAGAAGTGACCCATGCTGGGGCAGCTGGTGAAGAGCTGAAGCCCCATGGGAAAAGGACTCGTTGGAGAAATCTGTGGAAGACTCTCACCTGTGGGTGGGACCCTATGCCAGAGCAGGGGAAGAGTGTGAGAGATGCTCCCTGCCCCCACCCTGCCACAAGAAGGAAAACAACTTGTGATGAACTGACCAGAACCCCCTTGCCCCCATCCCCACCTCCCACTGTGATATCTGGGGGGGAGGAAGGGAGTGAAATCATGACTAAAATTAAGTCTATAAAGAAGGGAGGGGGGGTTAGTTGCTTTAAGATCTGGTTGCAATTCTCATTACTTTACTCTGGTGTCACTGGGTGTGCAGTGTAATAAATTAGATGGGTTTTTTTTTATTCTGTGTTGAGTCTGTTGTGCCCATGATGCTAACTGAGGAATGATCTCTCCCTGCTCTTATCTCGACTTTTAAGCCTCTCAATATATTTTCTCCCTTGTCCAGTTGAAAAGGGAAGTAATAGAGCAGCTTTGGTGGGCATCTGGCCTCCAGCCAAGGTCAAACCACCACACTCAGCTTATCCATTTTCAACCTGGGGACATTCATGAATCTCCTGAATTTAAGTTGTATTCCTTACATGTGATAGATAAAGCCTGTTAAGATAGCATTTGTGTTCTATATGCAGGCTGGGTAGACCGACACAGTCACATTTCTAGCATGTGAAGGAAATACTCAACCCATAGATTTGTTTTTTTAAGGTGTTGATAGGGATAGACAGAAGATAGCCTGCTTTTTTGTTAGGGCTTTTTTCCATAGCAAAACTAGAGCTTCAAATGCAGAGTCCTCTGTGTTTGTGTGTGTGTGTGTGTGTATGAGTGTGAAAGAGCTTGTCATGTGGGACCCCTTGATATAGGCTACAGTCTTGATCTTTTAGGGATGCAAACCAGCGTTATTAGCCAGTCCATACTTCTGTTGTCAACTCCTCACCATCTCCAGTGGTTCTGCAGATACATTGTATGTTTGCAGTCTTTTCCCTAGTTTGGAATGTCAAATGGTCATACTGAATTACCAAGGAAACAGGCTTGTCAATGCAGGCAGCTATGTCCTTTCTTATGAGCACAATTCACATGGAGGTAGGAGGTAGAAGGACAATGCCTCAACTTAACAGAAAGTAGAAGACTACACAGCAGTAAAAGGCACAGGAGTACAGCATGTCTCACAAAACTAACTGTGAGTACAAGGCTCAGCAACACTTCTTATGAGACCAAAAATCCTCAGCTATAGCAAGTAGCAGCTTTCCAAGCAGCACAGCATAATTATTTTCCTTTTCAGTCTTTCCCTCCCCAGCCTAGCACAAGATATGTTGTATTTGACACTTTTGAGGGAGAAGATACTCAGCAAAGTCTCACATTTTTTCCTATTCAGAGTATTTAAGTCTTGAGCGTTGTTCTTTAGAATAGTCTTATTAAAATAGAATATTATTTAAGCGCAGAGAAGTATGTACCACAGACGATTTAGCATCTTACCCAGAACATATGTTTTAAAGCTTTTGTGTAGGGGGGGAAGAAAAAGTGAATCTGAGAAGGCGACAGAGCTGTTATAATCTTACGGTACAAAGCAGTAAGAATAATTCGTATCATATGTGTACAAGAGAACGATGTTTAGATGTTATTAAGCCTACGTGAGCTGTTTGATAAGTTGTTTGAAGCAAAAAACATCCCTAGCCAAACAATAATAGTAATAGTTTCATAATCTGCTATAAAGAGCCTGCCATTAGTGTCAGACTGGACTGAGACTTCCTATTTTGTTTTTTTCTGCGACTAATCCTACACAAGAGTTCCCAAGGCACTTAAGAAACTAAGGATATAACGCTAGAAAACACTGTCTCGTTCAGAAGAGTTCGCAGTAAACAAGGCAAGGGAAGAACTGTGAGAAGACCAAAAATTTCAATAGCTGCTTCACGCACAACTCATTTGCACCCTGTGCAGTGCCAAGAGGAGAGACCTACTGGAAAAAGAGGGCGTAAGTGCTTAATTGATGGTGGCAATAGCAATACCCATAGTTGAGCTTGTTTGGTGTTTTCTTACGTTCTAGAGTTTCATGACTCATGTGCCTGACTTTGTGACCATAACAATCTTCTCATATTATTGTATTTGGGGTTTTTTTTAACTCCCCTCAGTGGCAGTGGAGTGCTCAGGAAAGCCCCTACTCTCTAGTTTATGGAAGAATAAGCAGAATATGGGGCTTGACCAGTCACATGACTGTTCGTGGTCCAGCCGAGTAGATAACTGCACATGGCCTGGCTCCTGATGCTCCTCAGTCCCTTTTTGTGTATCACCTCTAACAGAACTAAACCACATGCCAAGGCATGAGAATCAGCATGACAGAGCAGCAGTTCAGCTTGTTCACTTGTTGCTGAAGTGACAATATTCTTTTTTGTTAATCTTTTTCTGCTAAAATGTGTGATATGACACTAAAAATTAGTAAGTTGATTCAAATACATCTTTATTTGGTGGATTTTGTTTCAGTGACATACCCAATTAAGATATTGACCAAATATTAGTACACTACTTAAAATGTTGTGCTGATGCTGATGGTGGAAGCGTATTTCAGCAGCAGGTTATTAGTGAGATTGTTAATTGATATTTGCATTTAATGAACCTACCAGTAGTAATCCATTAAAGAGTAAGCATGCGTTAGAAATGGTGAGAGAAAATTGGATGCCTGTGGAATAATTAAATTAGCAGAAACTGTTGTTAGCATGGCCACTTGCTATCAAGGCCAATAGTGTCTTTTTCAAGAATTTGAGTTGTCCTGGAAACGTGGAGGTTTTGATTTTGTTTTCAGTAGTTTGGATTGTAACTACAATGATGTGGATCACACAAGAGAGCCAGAGTTCCAAGGTTAATGTGTAGGACTTGCATAGTATTACAAAATAAACTTTCACTATGATATTGCCTTTTATTTTTGAGAAAACCTGGACTAAAACAAAAAAACCACCTGAGAAAATTATTTGCATGGTGACTGTTTCAACTGCTGCATATGTAGTGACAGGAACGTGGCACACATGAAGTGCTTATCACTAGGTTCTGAGCTGATTGGTGATCATTTAAGAATTCAAAGTGGGGGTAGTTGTGGTTTTTGTGGGGGTTTGTTGTTTAGCTTTTTTTTTAGCTAGTATGAATACACAAATAAATTGTTAGCTTGTATGCTTGAATTTGAGCCAAAAAAAAAATAAATTAGCCGAAGTAGATGCCAATTCTGAATTTTATAATCAAATATGTAATTCATAATTTTCACTGTTGGTGGCTTGCAGCATAAATACAAGGAGTAATTAAGTCAAAATAGGAGTAATCTGAATGTTGTGCAACTTATCAAAGAGCCCACATGTAAAGCTTGTTTTTCTATTGCAAAATAGGCTTTTGAAATGTTTCTAGAAGCATACAGTTTGAAAGGTTTGCATTTCCCTAGTAAATGAACAGAAGTAAGCAAAAAAAAAAAAAAGAAAAACCTATTCTAAGAGAAATGATCTGCATTATTTTGCTTGTGCATTACTGTCTTACCCATACTATAATTTTGTAGCTCAACCTATGTTAAGAGGTGGGGAAGATTTTTCTGACAATTTTCAGCAGAAATTCTGTCTGAGCTTTGACTTCTCATATCATGCTATGAAATGACCCCCACTAACCACCTATTAATAGAATATATATTTTTATACAGAATCTGAGCCTACATTCCAAGAGGGACAGTTTGGCTTTAAAACAATATCTGCACGTTGCTAGCTGGGTAGATCTAATCTATTCTCCCAGGCTGTGTGGGAACTGTAGCATGGGGAGGCCTGGACTTCCCTTTGGTCCAGTGCTACTTAGGCAACCTTCCTCTCCCAAAACCAATGGAATAAAATTCTGACTCAAAGCTCTACCAAAAAAAAAAAAAAATCCAACATAAGATCTATTTGCTAACGTTCATTTGGGTTTCCCACAGAACAGATGAGTAACTGTTCATAATTCTGCATCAGTAGCAAGCGACTGGGCAACCTTCTGTGTCGTGTTAAATTTCTTCTACTTCTGAGCAGTAAATGCAAATTGTCACATTTCAAAATCAGCGTGTTTCTAGTAACGAAAGAAGATCCAAGTAAGAGAAAGATGCACTACACAGTTTATATGCAAACCAGAGTATGTCTTAACTGGCTAATAATTGCTAAGAATTTGGGTAATTCAAAGCAGTGTGTTAATCCCTTGAGAAGGATTGTGTTAGTATCTTCCTTTAGATTTACGTTTAATATTCCCACCTTTGATTCAGCTAACTATTAAGTAGCAGAATACAATTGCACCATGAAAGCAGGGCAGGAAGAAATAACATGGATGACCTTGGTAATGTATTGAACAGAATGGTTATGAGACAGCCTATGCCTGCTGCTGCTGTTATTTACAGCAACGCCCAGGGAGACACCAGCTGTGATTTGTGCTGCCTTTTGCAGACCTGCAATCTAAGTATGTAGTTAAGGAAAAGGTTAGCAGACACGGGAGCAGCAAGTTGGTTTGCTACTTCTCTAAAGCCTCTGCTAAGTATAACTGATTTTGAAGTCTTCTGCCAACTTCATTTCTCATTTCCACATCCAAAGTGCATTTAAACCCATCTCCTCTAAAGAAATAACTTGCTTGGTTAAGGACAAGGCTATCATTTTACCAGTCAAATGAGACTCTGTAGAAGACATCTTATTCTGGCCTTAGTCACCACACCCCGACCTTTACTTGGTGAAATGTCAATGAATTAATGAATACTGTGGTCTCCTGCTTCCTAAGGTAATAAATTTGCAGTCTTTCAGCTTCTGCCAATCTCCATTTCACCCACAGAGTTGGTAGGTGTCTTAATGACCATAGAAAGTGTTGAGACAGCGGTATCAATGCTGCTCAACCTGTAAGTCGTTTTTGCATCTATTTATCCTGGCAAAAACTTAAAAATAGCACTTCCTAATTGTCTTTGGTTCTAGTATAACCCAAAAGGCACTGATTTGTAGCTGTTTATCTTGAGAACTCTGATGTATAACGTCCATGAGAGTTCTGTCCTGTCACTGCTGTAACTTGCTAGTTCACAAACAGCTCTCGAGTGAAATGCTTTGTCCAGCCTTCTGAAAAAGGCACAGGAGTACAGCGTGTCTCACAAAGGCAGCTAAAATGGTGTATGGGTTTCTTTCTATTGATAACTGGGTTAAGGAGAACATGTGCTGCCATTTCAAGGCAGATAAAAACCTGCTTCAGTGCAGGTTCTGAGATCACAGGCAAAGGAAAAATTTCTGGTTTGACACGCCTCCATCCTGAGCTTTTGTCACTTACATCCATGCTATACAATGATCAGAAGACAGTCTCAGCTTACTCAGATATAAAGAGCTTGCTGGAAATGGGCTCATGCAATCACTACACTGTATTTGCTGCAGCTTGGATTCTAGGGCTCAATAGGGCATAATGGGAGATTTTTAATTATTCATTTTTTTAATCTATTACATAAAAAAAATATTACAAGCAGAGGCTTTGACAAGGATGCAGCATTTCTGGACTAGGAAAGTGTTTAAGTATACCTTGATTGAAGCAGTTGAAATTTATGAGAGGGTTTATTCAACTCCTACTTTTCCCCTGTTGTATAGTGTGAAGATAAGACTTCACAGTATTTGAAAGGCAGCACTTTTTGGCACAAAAGACTTTGACAAGCAGGTAGGCATTTCGTACTACCCAGTGCTACAGGACAAACTGAAATATGATTTTGGTGTGGGTGTTGTTTGGGTTTATGTTTTGTTTTGCATTGGTTTTCTGTGGTTTGTTTTTTGTTTTTTTTTAATGGGAACACTTACATACTTTTTCCTTGCTGGCAGTAAGGTACCATCAGAAGACAACGTGCATCAGCAGTATAGGTACCTGAATTGTATGCTACTGCGTATCAAAACTGCTCTTCTCAGAAAAGGAATTCTCTTTCCTAGATGAATGTAGTTTTTCATCATTAAGCATACTGCTTATGGTTGGAATTAAGTTTCTAGTGTGTGCACGCAGCTAAGTAAATAGTGTGATAAGAATTAGAGGTCAGTAGGTGCGTAGTCCATCATCAGAGGATGGAATGTATCTAAAAAGGCTTTGACAAATAAGTGTCTTGAAAGGCTGGATAGCAATGCGGAAGAAAAAAAAACACAACTAAGCATCTTGCAGAGACATTTGATGTTTCTAGTAGAGAGCTGCTCTTCTCAGACTGGAAAGCTTGATTTGTTGTACTTCACATACTTTTGAATTTTGTATTACTTCACGATTCAGTATAGCTGACTTCAATAAAAAGGACAGTATTGTTATAAAGCAGAGGCAGAAGAAAGTTTTGTTATATTTTTGTGTTTGGCATTTTGAACTACTACTATGGTATTTTGTTTTGTGGGGGGGTTTTTTTGTTGATTGATTTTGGATTTGTTGTTTTTTTAAAATACTGATGTGTGAATTGTGATCCATTAGAGAGAAGGTGTCTGCTCTTGTCAATCAATGACTATGATTAACTGCAGGTATGAGTGGCAGGCACACTTATGCATCAGAGAAACACAGTTTTCATCTTGAGGAATTGCACCTGTACTTGGAATGTGGTACTTCTGCTCAACAGTGGGTAGGTCTAGAAATAAGATGCTCTGAATTCAAAGATGACTTACTACAAGCCAGAACTGGAGAAGCAAAACATATAATGCATAAATAATTCCAATTTATTCACATGAAATACCCAGCAATGTGATTGACAATGGCTTTAGTAGAGAATGAAATGAAACTCCAGTCCTTGAAACTGCCACCATCACTCATTGTTGTGGTTTTGTGTGGCTAGGTTCTGATGGAGAAGGGGGCTTCAGAGGTGGCATCTGCAAGAAGCAGCCAGAAGCTTTACCCAGGCTTGACAGAGTAAATGCCATCCAACTTAAGGCTGGAGTTGTTGACCAAGGCCAGGCACATCAGCAATGGCCATAGAGCCTCTGGGAATCACATTTAGGAGAGGAAAAAAAACACAACCAGCCGCTCTTTGCCACCAGAGAAGGGAGTTGAAAAGGTATAAGAAACTGTGCAGACACCAAGGTCAGTGAAGGGGGGTGGAGGGAGGGGAATGAGGCACTCCAGGTGCCAGAGAGGAAGCTGCAGCCTGTGGAGAAGACCATGGTGAAGCAGGCTGTCCCCCTGCAGCCCATGGAAGATGATGGGGAGCAGAGATTCCATCTACAGCCCATGGAGGACCCCACACTGGAGCGGGTGGAGACACCTGAAGGATGCTGTGACCCCATGGGAAGCATGTGTTGGACCAAGCTCCTGGCAGCAAAACCAGCAGTCCATGGAGATACCAACATGTGCTGGAGCAGGTTTGCTGGGGGGACTTGTGAATCTGTGAGGGACCAGGTTGGAGCAGTCTGGGCCCAAAGGTCAGCACCCCATGGAAGAGACCCACACAGAGGCAGTTGGTGAAGAGCTGAAGCCTGGACAGAAAGGACTCACATTGAAGAAATTAATGGATGACCGTTCCCTGTGGGTGGAAGCCCACACTGGAGCAGGGGAAGAGTGTGAGGAATGTCCACTCCCAGCTAAGAAGGAAACCAACTCGTGATGAACTGACTGAAACCCCCATTCCCTGCCCCTTCCTGTGCCACGGGGGGAGAAGGGAGTGAAATAATGACTACAGTGAAGTCTGCTAAGAAGGGAGGGGTGGGGGAAGGTGCTTTAAGATCTGGTCGCACTTCTCATTACCCGACTCTGGTGTCCCTGGGTGTGCAGTGCAGTGTCATCAAATAGAGTTTCTCTCTGTTAGTCTGTGTTGAGTCTGTTGTGCCAGTGACACTAATTGTGGAATGATCTCTCCCTGTCCTTATCTTAACTCCTGAGCCTCTCAATATTTATATTTTTCCCCTGTCCAGCTTAAACGGGGAGTGATAATGAGGCTTTGGTGGGCAACTGGCCTCCAGCCAGTGTGAAACCACCATACTCGTCCATCATGCTAATGTGACAAATGTGTGATGTAGATTGTGTGCTGCTCTCCTGATACATTACTTCAAAACAGCTAAAGAACCATTCTGGGCTGTTGATGTCATCTCTTTGATGGGAAGCTCTGGGCTAACCTCCTGTCTCCCTGGAAACTGAGGGAGGTGTAAGAACAAAGAGCCAAGGGCTAAGGGCTGCTCTGCCTAAATGGGGTCTAGTAACCTGTTGGCCAGAATTCCTCAAAGGGAGAGAGAAGCCAGCAAGGGCAATCTGCTCATTGAGAGAGCAGTGGAAGATTAAGTCTTGCATTCTTTCTCTAAGAGAAACTGTATTTCTGCAATCTGTAGTTCCAAGACTCCCCAGTGGAGAATGTAATTGTATTTATTACCTTTGTTTATTTTTTTTATTACCTCCCACACAGAAGAAGGTTGCAGGCAGATATCTGTCACTGAAACTGGTCATAATTTCAGTTGCTGGTATTTAGTCAGGATTAATTCTAAGGCTGTATAGTATTTTTTCTTTATTTAAAGAGAATAACAAGTTATTTTTCCAGTTTATTTTCTGGCAACAGCTGTTGTAAACTTCTCTGCAGGGTTTTTGTATAATACAGAGGAATGTTCCTTAAAGGAATGTTCTGCTAGGACATGACCTGGCAAAAGTAGGCAACTAATATAGTGCTAAACAAACTTAACAATTGGTATACTCGGAGCCTGGCACTTTGAAAACAGCAAGCTCAATATTAGTGTTTTTCATCTTGATATACCCACTTTTAATAGGATTATTGACGTAATATTTTCTGTGCATCTTCCCCCAAGTTTTAATTTTTTAAATTATATTAATTCAAAAGGAAATCATTGCTGCATTGAAATTGGATATTTAGGAAAATGAATATGCATGATAGTGATGGTAGTAAATATGTTTAATGCTTGGCTTTGCTTCCCGAGGTACAGGAAAGAGTGTTTCATCTGTACAAAACAGAAAATGTAGACAGGCTTGTAGAAAGTGAGATTTGCCATACTGAAGTTAACAGCTCCCTTGAAAGGAGCTTAAGAGCAAGTGAAGTGCTAGAACAGTGCTTTCATGAAAATAATGAACAAAGCAGCCAAGGTAAATAATATGAAAGTAACACAGATTCTCTGAGTACAATGTGATTGATTTTTCAGAGAGAGACTGTGGTGTCAGAAAGTCAGCTGCTCCACTGTGTTGCCATGGAGTAAGGGCACGGACAGAGTACAACTGGAAAAAAAAACCCCAAAACAACAGAAAACATTTCTGTTGTCTTCCAGTGGTGGGAAACTATAGCAACTTAGAAACACAATGCCAAGCATGGGTCATATTCATCTCTTCTACGTTCTGGGGTTAAGCTCCTAAGGGGCACTTCAAAGGCCTTCCTCTTCTTTCAGGGGACCTGCTTCTGGGCTTACAGCTTCAGCCTCTTCAAATCATAGGGGATTTGCAGCAAGTCAAAGTCCAGCCTTACGCTGCCCCTGAAAATGCTTCTTCCATAAGCACAGCATTTTTTGACTCTGCCATTTCAGTCCTTCTGATATTTCTGAATATAACCTGAAATTGTCTTGTGATTTAATTATATCGTTCACAATATCACTCATTCTCCACTTTCAGTATTCTCTCTTCTGCTACTTTTTAAGTAACAGAAAAAAAAAAGAGACAGTTATAATAGCCTCAGCTTTTTCTGTAGCAGATTTCAGTTTCTGGAGTGTAAAGAACAGATGTTCCTGGTGACTTGTGCTTTGAGCTCTGTGTGTTGAGGGAGAAGAGGAGGATGGGTACTCTGGCATTTTCCGAAAACCACTTTTAGAGTACGTCCCATGTCAGTTTTCCCTGCCTCTGCAGGTTTCAGTGCCACTGAGGGATCCCATCCATGAGTTCTCTCAGTTTTTTTTTTCCATTTGCCATATGTTGTTTGCTTATTAACAGTAATCAAATACAAGCTATGAAAATAAACTAAGAATAGGCAAGTATCTCACCAGAAATCAATGAAGAAATTAAACTTTTTTTTTCCTTTCATGAAATCAATAATACCTTGCTTTTCAAATGGTTCTTCATCCAGGGATCTTAAAGCCTATCAAGTATGAATGTCTCCTTTCAGAGATGAAGGAACTGGAGGACAGAAGTCCCTTCCACAGAGTGCAGGAGACGTTCTGAAAGCCAGTAGAACCAGTAGTCACTAATTCGTGTGTGTGCCCTGCACCCCACCCTCCCTTTCCCCCACCATCCTGGCCCCAAAGATATCAGATGGTGCTTAGGAACCTGAAACTTTTGGAGGAGTATGGAACACACAAGCACAGATAGGAAATCTGCTTTTTGCCTTGGATATACTCCTTCCATGTTCTGGAAGGATCTCTGACTGCATTTGGGGTGGTCTGTAAGCTTGCTTTACTCCACTGGATCTCTGCTGAGATTATCAGTGAGAATGCCAGCACCCGTGATGGGTTTTTGTTTGGGGTGGAAATTCCTGCCTGTTAGGAAATTATTTGGAAAAACTTCATCTTTTAGGGATTAAGCTGAGGGAGAAAAACAATCTGTCTGTTTCAATCAATGCTTAATTCATATTTTTGCATTGCACTGCACAAGAATTCTCTGACATCCAGATTCTGAATTCACGGAGAAGAACATGCCTGTGTGCCAGTGGCGGCTTTGCAAGAGTGAAGGTCGTATTTCCACATATTGCAAACAGGGGAATGTTCAGGGTAATGCAAAATTTAACAGAAGGCTACTTGTAGAAGGCTTCCCTTACAGTTTTCCTGAAGAGAAAGCAGTTTTACTCTCTCTTACCCTGAAAACAGTTTGAGACTTGACAGGCCTGAAGTCCAAGGGCCTACAAGACACCCTTTAAGGGCAACGCTCTCTTGTACTTTATGCCTGGGTTTGCGTTTTGTTGTGTTTAGTTTGTTTGGTATTTTTAGTCTAGAGATTATCTCACCTTCTGGAAAACACCTGTGTTTGCATTTTGTCACAATGTTTTCTTTTATGTAAGAAAATGTTAAGTGGAATTTGGAATATTCTCTGATTTGTCCCTGGGTTTGCTTTTTTATTTTGCTTCTATGTATGATAATGTGTACTTGGAGCCAGGGTTGATTTAGCAAGCATTTCAGAGGTCACCTTCTGTTGTTTTATGAACCACTAGTAGTCCACAAACTACCAGCTGAAAAACAATTTAGTGTGCTGGGCTGGAGCTCTCTCCCTGTTCTACAGTGCAGAGCATCAGGACAAAAATTTGACTCTATGCTCAAAATTAGAGAGGAAGATCTGACCACATCTGTTAGCTTGGGTAGTGGGTAACTGACCTGCACAAATAGAGGGCTTGCTGCAGCAACTGAGAGGTGTTGTGTACATAGGCTGGAAGGTTCACACAATGTTCTGTATGTCCTTGTGGCCATTTCCCTATGTCCCTATGTCTTGGGCAGCCTTTGTTCCATAAACAGTGAGCGCTGTTTTAGAACTAAGTTCCAATTCACAAACCCATTTGAGTATGCATTTTCTTTCACTCTTTCAGAGTGTTCTAGATACTGGTGCAGCTCTCTGGGAATTTTATTTTCTTGATATGCTGGTCACTTTACTGTATCACTAAGATCACTGGTATTACTACTAAAATATGCACCTTTATTGTACTACTCTCAAACTATAAGCATATCAGTGAATTTCCAAGAGAGAAATTCAGATTTCTGAATCTGAAATTCTGAATCCAGATTTCTGTTGAAGACCTACCTTCAGTGGTCAAAATGGATGGTGGTTTCTTCCTGTAGAATTGGGGGAGATTATGCAGGAAGGAGATCACAGTGCAATGAAAGCAAAATCTACAATGATTCTTTGGATAAGGGTCCCCAAAATAGACAAGATTCAGGAGCTCAAGTCCAGGAAAATCCTCACCAGAGGAAACCTGAGGTTTAGAACAGTAAAACTGGGATGTATGGTCTTTCCTTGTTAAAACCCTGGGAAGCTGTAACTTTCATAGCATCTGTGCTCTAGTGGTTACTCTCTTCTGTGCCTAGCAGTGTGTAATGTTTCCCTGCTCCACAACAGGAAATCACCATCCATCTCAGATGTAGCAGTCCTCCAGTAGAAAGAAAACCAACCAACCTTGCTTGGAAAAAACAGGTCTTCCAGCTTATCATAGCCTTTAAAATCATAAAGATAATAATCTGGATGAACAGTCCAAGAAGCAGAAGCTTAGTGAGTGTCATGTACACTCACACACCGTGTCATCTCTTCTGATTATTATAGAGGCAACCCTTGCTGCTCCTGCATTTAATTTTCTAGAAGTGAAACAGGGATATATAGGTTATTTGAAAAACCCTGTGTAACTTCTTTCAGTGTCATCGTCTAGCAGAAATGGAATCAACTAAAGTATATATTTAGAATACAGATCCTGCCTTACTGAAACATAGCCTGAATAGGTCACTAAGAATAGTTGCTTGAAGTTTAGTGGTTTCTCTTTTTTGTGTCATTCTAGATATACAAATATCTAAATCAATAACTGAATATCAAATAAGCATCAACATCAGGAAGAGAGATTATAATAATATGGATGCAGTCATGCATAAGAAAAATATTACAGAGCAATGAAGGTAAATGCAAAAACAATTGAGGTGATCACAGGTTTATTGTCTCACTTCTGTTTTTATGCAGTACATAGTCTGCTTTCAATTTTGCCTGGTAGTAGGATATCATACAAGGACTAATAATTTGTCAGATCCTTTCCACAAGTTTCTATAGCTTAAACATACCTTGATGCATTTTAGAGATATTAACAGTCAATGAGACCCACAAACTGATTTGATCTGATGGCCTAAAAAATAGCTTAAATGAGAGAGTGTATTTTGGAATTGACAGAAGGGAAGTTCAGTGTTAAGTTAGGTATATAATGGAGGAAACTCCACTATTGAGTGTACCACTCAATACCACTCTCACCCTGCCAACTCTCTGTTCAGATACGTACTACTAACCTTATCACTGTCTTTGGAAAGACACCTTCACCCTTCAACATTTGATTTTTGTATCACTGGCTCACAAGTCTGGACCCCATTGATTTCTCAAGCTCTGGATTAGGCCCTGAGTAACTCTACCTGATTCGGCTGAAAATTAAAATCTTCATTATATTATTAGATTTAAGTGTGGGTCTAGTTTTCTCCATCTATGCCTAGACTAAAGAGCATCTTTAAAGTTCTTGTTATTCTTATGTAGAGAAGGGATTCGGCTGGTGAACACCCCCTAACCTGAGAATCTGTAGAAGAGGAGGGGGGCCAGCCAGGGCCAGAGCCCTTGCCCATCAATGTTGTGCCTTTGGGTACCCTCTGTTGGGTTGATAGAAGTCTCTAGTTAATGTCCCTGTTCTTATCAGGTTTATGTTCCCAACCTCCTCCCCTATTCCAGCTTGCTCTTTCAGCTGATATTCTGGGAACCCCAAAGAGGCTGTTTCCTGAATACCACATAATGTAGGGGGAGCTGAATACTCCAAATTTCGTCAACACATAGATGAAACCAAAGCTTTACCTTTTTTTGCATCTTTGTTTTTATAATCAAGGGTTGGCCATGAGAGAATAGTTAGTAACTGGTAACTGCTCCTCCCGCCCCCAATCCATCCATGGTTACAGTGTCATTTTGCAATGAGAATGATTTCTGCTGATTCTGAAAATTCCCTTTACTTGTATAAATTGCAACATGACAACTTTTATCCAAATGCATTTGAGGCTTTTGATCTTATGAGAGCCATGTTGTTAAAATTCTACGTTTTGATGTTATTTTATTGCTGCTGAACTCTAGTAAACACTGTGAACTTTAGGCTGTTGTTTCTTTAGTGACAAACAGCACGTAGAGTTTTGTGCACAAGAAATTAACTTTGGAATGAGTTATTGTGGTTAAAAAAAGTCTCGTTAGAAAAAAGTAGTCCAGCTCTAGCAGTTAATGACTATTGTAATGCCTGTGAAATATTATCTTAGACTAGTGATGTTTGCTATAGCTTACTATTTGTATTACAGGTGTGACAAAAGGATTGCAAATTATCCTGGATTTTAATTGATGTAGGCATTATTTATGAAGGCAGAAAATTTACTGCCTTGTAAAGTCTGCAAATCCACTAGACAAGAAAGAAATGAAAGATTATTCATTTTGATGAAGTAAGGAAAATTAAAGGACTACCTGTAAATTGTATAGAAGCTATGAACTAAGTTGCAATCTATCAGGCTAATCCATGTTTGAATAGACTCAGGTGCGTTCTTAACTAATATGCTAGCATAAAAGAATGGAAAAATGGGTTTAAAGTGTAGCTGGTGTGGCTAGATAGCTGTGTTCCCTGAAGAAATTTACTGCTGTTTTAGTAGTTTTTGAGCTCGTGGGCCAATTGCAGTCCAGTTTGACAGGATGCTGGCAGTCTTAGAAAGCATAAGATTTCATGAAAACATTCATTGTTGAGTAAAATGAAGCTGCAGAATGAGTTTATTTGGCATTAGTCACTGAGGAATCAAGGGAGGAAAAAACCCCAAAACTACTATTGCAGGAGAAGCAATGAGCATGTAATCTGTGGTAAACCAGACTTAATTTCTGGTGGTATACAAGAAATTATTGTTTTGCTGGAGAGACTGTAGTTTCATGCTGTTTGAACTGAACTTCTCAACTGTATTTGAAAAAATTTGAGGGTGCATTACTTGATTGTGGTGGATGAGGAGCACGCAGAGGAGGTCCTTGCTCAGTCCCAAGCGTGGAGTTTCAGTATTCACAATGTCATTCCCTGTAACTTGGGCCTCAAGGGTCTCATTTTAAAGAAACATCTAAAGTGAAGTATTTCCTAAACCCTAAAAGGTAACATTTAGTTTTAGGAAAAAAGACTTTGAGAAGTATTGGTGACAAAATCTGAGTGGCTGTTATATCTTAACTTGTATTTTCAGAGTTGGGTTTTTAAGGACAAGAAAAATTAGGGGTGTCAGAAAACTCAGAACTATATTCCTAGGATCTCCAAAATTGGAGGGACCCAACCAACACTGTAGGTTTCATGGTTTGATGGCATCCCCTTAAAATAACTTTGTTATTCTCCCCAAATATTTAGTTGCCTTCCTTATTTGAGAGGATTTTTTTTTTTCCTGACAGTGTATTTATATCACACAAGAGTGGGGAATTTAGACTTTTGGGTTCCAGTCACTGCAATTAGAATCAAGGAGCAAAATTGCTGCTTGTTACTCTGAAATTGTGCTTTGTGTATTCTGTTATACCAGTGTCAGATCTGTGCTCAGATACTCTGCCACTATCACCCACTTCTCTGCCACTGACAGTCAAACACAGAGATGTATCAAGAGCTGAAAAACAGATCTGTCAACAGTACAGAGGCTGACATTTATTTGTCAAGTCCTTCTTTATTTCTTACTGTGAAAGTCATGGTTGACCAAAATATTCCACATTTGCAATTTAACCTGGTGAACGACTGAGTGTCTGCAGGGAGCAATTGCAAGAAGGCCTGTGTGATCAGAGGATGGTTCAGAACTGATGTGAGAGTGCACAGATTCCTTTGAGAGGGTCAGAAAGGAAATTCTTGAACCTTTTTTCCCTTTACCTTTTCCCTCACACATTAATCAGCACACACTAATTTTTGTTCCCTTTCAGTGTACAAGGTTTACAGAGGGGAGAAAATGGAGGTGTGGAGAGCTTAGTCTGGTAACAGAATCAAGAACAGTATGAAGCTGTCTTGAACATTGGTACTGACTCTTAATTTAAGACCAGATTGGTTGTGGAAGCCCTATCACTGGAAGAGTTCAAGGCCAGGCTGGATGAGGCTTTGGGCAACCTGGTCTAGTGCAGGGTGTCTCTGCCCATGGCAGAAAGGTTGGAACTAGATGAACTTTGAGGTCCCTTCCAACCCAAATCATTCTGTGATTCTATGATTCTGTGACTGATTGAGCATGAATTTAAGTGATGTGACTAACTCTGCAAATGTTGAATTTTGAGTTGGACACGTGCACGTGCATGTTCTTTTATGTGGCATCTGGTTTGGGGTGGTTTGCTCCTACAAGCTGTGTGAAGAGCCTAGAAGTTTGTAAATACTGCTATAGTGATACAGTGCCCCCTTTTTAGCCAACATTAAATTTTGTTTAGTATTTAAAGTTCTTTCTGCCATGGGTCTGCAGAACAGTCAGTGATGACCTGTGCTTGTTCGCATTCATAAGAGCTGTCCTACTGCTTTTAAGAAGTGAAGAATTGCACACCATGCAAATATCATCCTCTCCTTGCCCTTGACTCTTCAATATGAGAAGTCTTTTGAACGGTTCACTGACTCTTACACAACCTGACTGGTTCTAATGCATTTGATTCTTTAAGCTTTCTCCTCAGAAAATGAGTATTTACAGCAGCAGCACATGAAATGAGAGCGTGTGTAGAAATCTGGTGGGGAGCCAGAACCATATCTGCCTTGCAGACATTTGGAAAGTCTTGCTGGTTATGGCTAAAAGCCTTGCTAAAGTTCTCTAAGGGAGAAGCTAAAAGTGTACAAGTCCTTAGCAGAAATATCTTTTATTGCCCTCTCTGCCATAACATTCTAGGCAGAAAGTGTGGAAGGAACTATCATGTAACAGCTTCCATTCGCCAACTGAACCTAAAGGAAAAGTTAGAGGTAGGAAAAAAATGGCGAAGTTAGCTGCCTGGGGGTGGACTTAGAGACACACACTGCCTAGGAGGAAAGTATACACCATGTGTGCAAATCGTTCTGGGGAACTTCTACCTTGAAGTGATGATCCTTCTACAATGGATGAGATTTTTGGTAACAGTGACTGTGAGTGTCCCTGCCTGTGTTAGAGCTGGGACTGACTTGGATCAAGTGTTTACAGAGCACTTAGCTCATCTTAAAATGATGTTGCTAGGTGCTACTGTGATTCGAATGAATACCTATTGAAAACTGGATGGACAAAGCACTGTAATCGTGGTGTGATTGAGACGGATTCAACTATTCCCACAGGTTTATCAGCTTATGCTCAATGAGGTAGAAATGAATGTAATTAGCTAAACATCATGAATGAAGATACTTTTCTTCTCAGTGAGCAATATGCTCTTCTGAGAGCAATTAAGGACTTAGTTCTGCAAGACACCAAATAAATATAGCTTCAAGACCGCTGCTGATGTTTGAGAGTTTGGAGGATTGAACCCTTTGTATTCAGAACATTGTCAAAGGCTTAGAGTTTAGCCCAGGAGAAAAATCTGGTTTTGTCCTGTTGTTTTCCATTACTTTTACGATAGATATGTACATGAGACACTTCTATCAAAGGATTAAATCGAACACTTGAAGGTTAATTCTCTCAGCTTTACTGAGGTACTCAACGTGATTTATTATTCTTGGCTTATACAGATAGCAATTCTCACCCAAGTTAACTTATTCTCTCAACAGGTGGTCACATAATTAGACTGGATTTTTATTGCAATTAGGTACTTCATATGAAGCATCAAGCTTTTCATGCTTACCAGGAATAATTTGTATTTTAAATCAGTGTATGAGAGCTTGTTTTTTTTGGGAGATGGAGAAACATCTTATAGGCATGTGGCTCGGTCGCTTCTCCAGGGTATTTGGTGGGGGAAATGGCTTCAGAGAGGTAGGGAGTTGTTTTATTCCTTGGAGCATCTGACCTTGGCATGTGGGCAGCCCTGGCTCTTTGATACTCTGTCACATTGAAGTCTGAATGTTTGTACTCTCAACACCTCACCCTTGTTTTTGTTTTCCCTCTACTGAGATGGTCCTTCTGCGCACAGATAAAATCATATTGTGCTACATGTTCTCCTGCATTATTGCTCCTTCAAAAGTTGTGGTGATTGACTCTTTGCACTTATAGTTCTCAGGAGAGAAGCTGGTAAGGAAAGGATCAGTGCCCATTGTGCTATGCACTGTGTATTTGTATAAATAACCTCTTAGTGAACTATGAAGATACCACAGAAGAGCTCTCAAGATGAGTCAGGCAAGCTGAGGAAAGGAGAGAAACCTCCACCTGAAAAGGAGTACCTCTGACTGAATTAAATGATGGAAAGCAGGCCTAGGCTACTTTAGGTAGCCTGAGAAAGTTGACCACTAGTATGCTGGTGTACCTTGAGTAGCTCCTGAAACGCTGTGTTCATGTCACAAAAATAATGGTGTTAGGCTCATGCTTTCTTGCTTTAAAAATGCAGATAGTGTTTTCATATGCCTGCCTCTCTAACACTGCAGCTCTTAAAACCTTACCTGAAGATGCTTGTTCTTCTGGGGAGACAGAAAAACATTTTTATAGGCCTGTGGCTGGGCTGCTTCTGAACTGATGTTAATGGTGCAGAGAAGTGTTAATGGCTCTTCAGAGCTCCGGGGGAGGGAAGGTTTCACTGAGGAAGCGTGTGTGTATAGGCCTATTATGTCTGACCTGGTTGTCCTGGATCTGCTTTATGGTCAGTGCAGAGAAACAGGCACTTCTTGTTGCAATTCATCTCATCTGGGAAGAAATGTAGTCTACAATGGGTCAGATAATTGTGCCCTGAAGTACTTATTTCTTACTGTTGATTAGGAAGAGAGTCTAAGGTGACAGGCTGAGCCACTGACATGCTAGCTGTAAATTCCTAAAGTTAAATGGAGTAAGTCAGCCTTGGAACCAAGTGGAAAACAAATCCCATCTTGGCCACAAACATAATTTTGTTCCTGGTCTTGACTCTCTGGGCTTGAACAACCAGGCTGTTTTGTGTACTTCTATCCACCCAAGTCTAGCCAGAGGATTAAAACCAATCAAGCTTCCATAACAATGGGTCTTTCTACTGACTTTTCTGGCTGTGTATCTTTCTTCTAGTCTGCTAGTTTTCTGTATTGTAAGAGTTTGGCTTTTGTTAGTTAGTTTCATAGAATCATAGAATGGCCTGAGTTGGAAAGGGACCCCAAGGATCATAGAGTTCCAACCCCCCTGCCACAGGCAGGGCCACAAACCTCCAGGCCTGGATCTACACAAGGTTGACCAGAGCCCCATCCAACCTGGCGTTAGATTTGTTTTAACACATTCATTCTTCCAAGTCCTGAAAGCATTTTGGAATTAAATGGATTTAGAGGGGATGGTTTTGCCTCTGTGGTTGGTGGGCACTGGCATAAGCCTCCCCTGTCCTGGATGCTGGGGACCAGGAAAGATCAAATGTTTCTGGGCATAGCTGAACAGCGTGTGCTATAGTACAGATCTGTGTTTGCCATTTGAGAATCTGAGACGTGAATGAACCTGTTGCCGTCCTGCCGGTTGTCAGGTCTCTGATGGGCTGAGCTCCCATGGCACCTTCTCCCCTGCTGTGCTCGGTGCTCGGCTGCTTTTACTTTGTAGCCAAATCTGGAAAAACGTGTGTCAGTGAGAGAAGTCTCGGTGGGCAAACAGGTGTGTGCAGAGAAGATGCGACTGCAGGAGCCCCGTCTGACTGAGAACAGAGGTAGTTGCTATTGGGGTTTTGGGGTTTTTTTGTGGGGGGCAAAGGTTGCGCGCCGCCCCCCCCCCCCCCCCCCCCCCCTTCCTCCCCCCCACCCCAGGAGGAAAATAGGGGGAAAAAATGCAGACGCGGCAGTGCCGTCAGCGTAAGCAATGGCGATGGTGACGAAACCCCGCGGAACAGCGCGGTGCGGTGCCCGCTTGCCAGCGGCGGGCCCGGTGCGGCCCGGCGCGCTTCGCCGGCTGTTCGGGGCTGACACCTGCTGGCAGGAGGGCTGCGCGGCGGGCCCTGCGCCTGCCTGCGAGGCCGCGGCCAAGGGAGCTGCAGGATCCAGGAGGGATCTTTTTCTCTCCGCAGCCCCCTTCCCCTCCCCGGAAGTTTGTTTTAAGCGTGGCTGTAATTGTTATTTGTCTCAAATATAATTTGTGCGGGTTTATGGCTTTCTGGGTGTTTGCAGTTTACACAAACTGCCAAGTTCTCACAGTTACAGTGTGTGAAGAGCCGGGGCCCAGCTCTCGTTTCTGGCAGGGTTTTTTTTTTAAACCCCTGTAATCAACAATCCGTTTTACAGAGGGACCTAGAGGACCTGAATTTAGCCCTGATCCCCTTAAATACTGAAGGGTTTCAAGTTGCCTGGAGCAGCTTTGGGGAGCTCCATCTGAAACGCATTTCGACATTGGCCAGGGCAGGAAAAAAGCCTTTCTGTGCCTAGAGTTGAGTTCAGCGGGCGAAGGCACGCTGCACCGCACAGCCTGCATTGCGTCCGAGGAAGATGCCTGCCTTGTTCATTTTTCAGTTTTCCGATGCAACATCCCCCAGAGCGCGACTGAGGTAACAGGAGGGGGTGTAGGCGCTCCTACCTACTGAGGGGGGGTGCGCACTGGAGACGGGGCCTTGAATATCACACGGCTATCTAAGTCATTACTCCTGAGTTCCAGCTTCATGTTACCTGCCTGTTTCAGGAACTGATCTCATTGTCTTCTGCAAAACATGTACTTTCGCGCAGTACAATAATTATCAGTTATACCCTGGCAATTAATAATTTAAAACGCTGTAGAACCTGTGCCATTTGCTGCTTGAGCAGAGATTTGATGGCTTGTGAAGCGGGAGCTGGGTGTAAGCCAGGTCTGATACCTCCTGTGGCCACCACAGGGACAGGGAGACATTTTGGACAGCTCCTGGGAGGACCTGCAAGACAGATGCTTGAAGGGGGCTTTGCAGTAGCAGGGTGGTTTGATTTAAAGCCATGAGGTCTGTGCTGTTTGGTCCTTCTCCATATCATTGCACATGCATATCATTTGCCCCTCTCATCCACACAAAGTTAATTTTCAGGTGGATTTGGCTGGATCTGTGAGTACGGGCTCATGGGGGAGTTCTGCAAGGGGACTTGCTTTCCTTTCTCTCCTCTCTGCATGGGTGTAGGGGCAGGGTTCACATGGGTGACCTCTGCCTTACTACTTTTTTATTTTATTTTGGTCCCCCCTGCAGTTCGCACAAGGGTTGTCTTCCACTTCTCTCTCCACCTCTCCTGTGGAGGAGTGTGAGGCCTGGTGGTGGGACAGGTGACTCTTGGCCTTCAGCTTTGTTCCTTTCAAGGCATTATAGCAAATGCCTGTTTCTTTCCCTGATGGAAAATGTGGTGAGTTATAGCTAGGGTTGTCTGTTCTTAGGGCTGCCCAGCTCTTTGTGTGCTGCTAGCAGTTATTTATAGCGGTCAGGCTTTGACAATTCAGGATAAAATTTTTCATGCTTAGTGGGAGTCTCACATGAATTTTTATGGACAGGCTCACCAATTCTACTTTTTATGAGAGAACAAGGGAAAGTACTTTGATCAGGTTTTTAAAAACCCACCAAACAACAACCCTCTCTTGAATTGCATTGTCTTCCTCCACATGCTTAAAATTAGGAATATGGAGAGTTGTGTTTAACATCCCTTTGAAAACTGGTCTCTGCTTGTTCAGTGAAATAGGACTCCAAAACAACAAAATATTTCTGGAGGTTAAAAAGATGCAGTAACTAATATTTATGAATCTTCTCTCTTGAAGAGGGTGATGAGTAGGGACAACAAGCCATGATATAGGGGATAAATATGAGATAAGTGCAGACTATCTTTTGTCCTGGGAAGACTGGGGAGACAGGGGTCTAGCATTCAAAGAATCAGCAGTGATCATCCATGTTTGTGCCACTAAAGCCTTCTCCGGGATAAGTTTCTTTTGAAGAGATCAGATTAAAGTGTCCTTAAGTTTGAGATACCAGCATTTTGAGTACCTGACTTTGCATATTGGGTGAGTACATAGGCTAGAACAGATAACTGTTTTGATTTGCTTGTAACTAGTAGGTCCATGGTAAACAATAGAGGCAGACCTATTAATATGTGAGAAAAGTTAATCCAGAGATAGGGTTTACCATTTTTTTCTTATATATTTTATACTCTTTTACAATACAATCAGTGCCACAAAGATTGCTGTTCTGCCTGGAGGAAAATGCAGGCACACATGAGAAGCAGTGCAGAGAACCGGGCACAGCCCCAGCAGAACTGGAGGTCAGTGGCTGCGTGTTAACGTGACTGCATCGTGCTGTAGTAAAGTCCTTGTTGCTTTGCAACTGAGGAACACCTACAACTACAAAATGTTTCAGGTTCTGGCATGTGGCATTGACTTTGGATACGTGCTTGAATGTGCTAGTTGATTGAAAAGAGGGGTGGGAATTGAAAGAAGGGGTGAGGAAGATTGTGTTGCTGGCCACAGGAGAATGTTATGCATTTGTACCACATTAAGGGTCCACAGAGAGGCAAATCTCTCCTTCGCTGAATGTCGATGTGCAGTGCAAATAGGAAAATGCAGGCACACCCTGCACTGACAGCCTAAAGATTTCAGAGTTTGTACCTTAGTGTCCCCCTAAAAGTCTGTCTCACCAGTGTAATACAGTCATCCTCAGACTTTTGTCCCAGGCCTCTAAGCTCTGAATATAAATGGCCCAATTTTAAAGCCTACAGTGCAATGAATGAGACTGTTGAGACCAGAAAGGTGATGTTCTCAGCAGCTCGCTCGTGCCTCTGGGGCTGCCCTTGGAGCGTGTTGGAACAGCTACCACCTCTTCAGCTTTCAGAGCACATCAACTGCTCCAGGTGTGTGCATTGCATATGCTCCTCACTTGACAGGTAGGAGAAGAAGCACACACTTTTTCTTTCTTAATAAAGCTTTTCACCCTGAGATCAGAAAACAGAGACCATAATTTACTTGTTTAGGATGGCAAATCCCACTGTGGCGAGGGGCCCTGCACAAGAGTGGCGGTGGCATGCATGGTTTAGTTCTATTCACGGCAGTGAGGTCCAAATCAGGAGCTAGCCCTGGTGAAGCAAGTGCAGACTTGAGCTTTGTCCACAAGCCTCTCCACTTAGACCAGGAGTTTGTAGCTCTACTTTCTAAAAAGTGGATCCCTATATTACGAGTGGTAGTGAAAGAGATTACCTTAAGCATGTGTGATGTTGGGAAAGAAAAGGTGTGGGACACTTGCTAAAGCAAGAGGTCAAGAGTTGGGTGTCTGGGTTTCCATATCTGACAACCATTCACTATTTTGTGAATCCTAATGTAAATTCTGCAGAGGAGGTTGCAACGACTCTTGGGTACCAATTCTTCAGATTGTGGGGTCGGTAGGTACTGGCACAGCACAAATAATTTGTTGCATCTGCCTGAAATGTTAAGCTGACATAAAATTAAAAGAGAAGACAATGAGACTGACCTGCAATTAAGGTTGATGGTATGTAATGGAGTTTGAGCACTGAAACATCACCAATTTATTTTATCCCTTGTTCTAAAATGAAAAAAAGTAATGGTGTGAATGTACACCTAAAATCTCTGTGGGGCAATCCTTTTGGCCATCTTTAGAATAGACCGGTGAAGCCTACGCAGACTTGAAGATTGGACTGGCAACGAGGGGTTAATTTATCCACTGCATTCTAGTTTGAATATAGATATAAAATGCCTGCTGAAACAAAGAAAGCTTACTTTTGATTTTTGATGTGCCAAAAATGCAAGCCAATGCTAGGGAAAGAGTATAATGTAGAGATTAGTCTCTCTGTGTGTGTATGTGCATGTGCGCATGAGCGCACAGCTCTTCATAATTGGTGTCTTTGTAACATCCGATTCATTTTTATGCTAATTTTTTCTATAGAAAGGATTCAGCCTGTTGTAAAACCTGGCACTCAAGATACACTGAATGCTGCCAGCCACCTCTTTTTGTGAAAGGTTAATCTCAAATCAGTTTTATTGCTTTTATTTTTCAACTGTGAAGAAGAAGTTTCCAAGTGATTCCTTATTGTTAAATGTTTCAGTTCACTAATTTAATCCTAATTCCCAATATTTCGTGTGAATGTTTATCTGTTATGTGGTCCACATGTCTGTACTCTCTCTAGAGGTGATTTTGATACTGCAGTATCTGAGCATCTTCCTGTATTTTATTGACCACTGTGGCTGACTGTTATAGTTAACGGAGATCATGTTTGTAATGAGTTCATCAAAATAAATCTTTCAGCGATTGAAGGTGTGGAAGAGTTTTTTTGAGGAGCTAAGAGGGAGTTGAAAGGTATGTGTGGCTTACGTTAGAATGCTGAAAGTGAACTAAACCAACTTAAGAGATTTGTGATCATTCTGTATTGAACCAGTTGCTAAAGAAATTCTGTATGTTACACAAATAACCTTTATTCCTTGGTGAATTTCATTCAAAGGTTATACTTAGAGATTATACCGAACCCTAACTCTTGGTGATTTTGTTGTTGTTGTTAAATATATTTTGAGGTGTTTTATTTAAAGTATGCCACTATTCGGGGTTGGACCACCACAAATAGCTCTCTCAGCTGGAGAACACAAAAGTATTGGCTTAAATACAAGTTCATGCACATACATCATTTACTTTCCAAAATTCAGTTAAAAGAACATAGTTCTATTTCGACCTTCTCAGTAAAGCCAAGCAAATGCTCAAAAATGGGCATGATGGGTGTTTAAAAAAAATTGGTCTTTATTAAACATTCTCCTCTCTGTAGGAGTTCAGGTTAGCAGCTGAGGAAAGTTGAAATTAGCTGCTAAATTTGAACAAATTCCCTAGTCCAGCTTTCACTTAATTCACTTGCTTCTGATTAAGGATAGGGAGTTTAATTCTTACCTTGTTTATATATAGGATTCAGTACTAACTTTCCAAAACTGACCTGTATGTAGGGTGGTGTTTGGGAATGCATGAAGTTTGGAACAGAAGTTCTGAGGTCCCCAAACTAACTTGCTCAAGGGTGGCAAATTTTCAAATGGAGGTTTTCAACAGCATTTTTTCTGAAAGCAGTAGTGAAAAAATACAATTTCAAATAATATTCCAGATTTAATTTGTATCAGTGTAAGAACAGTAAAAAAAACCCCAAACAAAACCAAACCCTTGTGTGACAGTGAAGTGCAAATGGTTATCTATATTCTGTAACAGTTATTGTACTGCTTTCATGTGCCCTGGTATCTCAGTGCTCTCGCTGCTTTTCAGTCCTGTGCTTAATGATGTGACAAAAATATGTCAAAACATTTTATCACTCCTACTATGCCATTTTTGCTACTTCAGTTTTTCTCAAAATAGCTAATATTCATGAAAACTATGAAATTACTAGTTCAGAGCGTCCTTTCATAGAGCTAAGAAATATTTTAATTTTGAAAGAGCCTGCATAGATATTAAACAGCCTCTACATTTCATCTGTATTTGTGATGTAAGCACGCAGTCAGCTCTGTTTCTCTGTCTGAAGCAAAACTGGGAACTAGGTGTATACATACGTGTATAAACAAATGCATGTTGTAAACTTGTACAAGTTTTGCCCATGGATTCCCTATGCTTGCAAAATGATACTTGATCATGGGGAAAAAATCTCATCTTGCAGAAATTACCGTCTGAGAGTGGACAGGCCGCAGTGAGAGCCAAGCATGCTGCCAAAACTACTGCTAGAATATAGTACCCTGATTTTCAATGCATTAGTCTAATGTAAGAACATGGAAGATGTTCCTGGATTATTTCTGTGTTTAAATCCAAGCTCACGCTAAAATGGTGTCTTGCCTACCTCCTCTGGCAAATAGCTTTGTGTCAGTGTATACCTCCTTTCTAATATTGCTCTCATATCTTTGGCTACAAAGGTGATAGTTTTGAAACAGACCACCTACTGTGATGTTTTACTAGTTTCTATCGTTCCTAACCATTGTGCAAACAGCGAAAATTAAAGAAGCAATCTTTACCCAAAAATGATTATTTAAAGCTAAGCTATTAATAAAATCCTCTGACAGGTGGAGACACTTAGTAATATCAATTAGTTGTCTCTGTAGATATGAAGTATTCATTTTATAAATTTATTTATTCTCTATATAAAGTTTGTTGCCTCTTGAAAAATGGCTCGCTCTTGGGAATACATCACGCTATTCGTTCAGAAGAATATTCCCCAGGTGACATGGACGTGCTTTCAGCAGTTTGGGGGAAAAGGGACAAGTGGCTATGTTTTGCAAACATGAAGATGAGTCTGAGTGTTGGATTAAGAAAAAGATTAAGAGCTGGCTTTGTGGAAATCTTCCGCTCAGGTACCGCGTTTGCTGTGTGGAGCCGATATGTTATCATAGGCATTACTAGCAACATATGTTTTTTCTATAATGCTGTATTTCTTAGTTAGCTTTCTCTGTTAAAGCTTTTGTGAACACAAAGGTAATTTGTTTCAGGCTAGTATAAAACAGTCACTGAGAGTGGTAGAATTTCATTTTAAGGACTTAATTCATCATTCAGATTGCTTGGCTGACGACCTGCGTGAAGGCTGTGTAGCAGGATAAGTAACAATGGCTGTGAATCACCTCAGCGCGGGAATGTTAACCAAAAAATCAAATGTTGCTTTTTTCCTGGGCATTTGGAACAGTCATCCTGTTCTCAGCGTGCTGGAATAGCGATGAGTGGTCTGAATTTGTGTTCCTTTTGCTCTGTGCTGTGGTGCATGGTGTAAACAGGGGCAAATGCCTGCGTGCTCTCTGGCAAGGAGCAGTCAGGTAGTTCAACAGCTTCTTTTAAACAGCTTCAGGATGACTGAAAATCAAAAGCTGGTGTTTATTCAGATCTAATGAAGCCTCCCTACTCTAGGGAACATAGATGTTTAGTCAGCTGGAGACAATCCAAAGAGAAGTTCTGGAAGAAATCAACTTACTGTTTATAGAACTAAATAAAAAAAAATGGAATATGGTGGTATTACTATGGTCTGCTTCTAGTAAATGCCAACTGGCAGAGAAAATGGTGATGGTTTTCACCTTTGCTATAGTTTTGTGACAGGGGATGTGCTAGGTCTTTTTATTGCTGTCTTGTTTTCCTTGAGGAAACAGTGATATACCTCCCCCATTACAGCAGAACATGAAAGATTAAACTCTAATTGCTGAACAGGTATGTTAGAAGCGTCTTTCAGGCTTGCCAGCTCTTTTTTTAAAAAAAAATATATTGTATAATTTTGTTCAATTTGTAGTTTTAGTTTTACTGGACTACAAGTAAGAGGTGGCATCCTCTATACAAATGATTTTGCATCCTGTGATTGAGTGAACCAAGTACTTGGAGGGAGCTTAGAAAAGGGATTTATAGCCAGTTCATAGCCAAGGGTGTGGGGGGAACAGGTTGTGAAAAGAGGAAACAACAAAGAGAAAAAAATAAGGTGATGAAGAAGGGAAAAATGCCATTATCTGGTCAGCCAAAGAGCTTTGGCAGGACACAAAACTAGTTTATATTTTGCAGGGTAGCATGTTTCACATAGATGTTTGGCTTCAGTTTTTTCTTGTGGTTTATAATGGATTATGTTATGGAAAGGTTAGTAAAATAGCCTTTTCCTTTCCTATTTTTTTATTTTATTCTGAAGTTGAAGTTGTTGAAGTCCACCACTGTAGATATATTTCATAGTGCAGTGGTGGCGATATGGCACCATTTTCAGTATAGACCTCAAGACCATGCTAAACTCTGATTGCAAATTAACTTCCTTTGCTTCTGAAATTACTCATTTGAGCAAAGGGGAAGGAAGCACAAGGAGCTGTTTCATGTTTGAGACATCTTAAATGGTGAGGATGAACGGGGAGGGGAATTACGTTAGTGCTCTTCCTAGCCTGCGTTATGTGGATAAGGAATTCCTTCTGTATATTCACACCCATTATCCAGGCGGCTCATGTAGGATAGGTTAGTGTGTCCTTGTGTGTAGCCCTTTTGGAAGTCTGCATAGAATCCTCTGTATTACTGACATGGATCAGACATGGATAATTATTCTTGTAAAAGAAACCCAACAACAGTTGGGCAGATGCGTAAGAATGCTATTGTGTGTTTCTTGGGTGTAAGTTTCTGCAAGGTCTGGCTTACACCTTCCTTGCAATAAGTTCCTTATTTCTTGTCATTCACTGCAGTGTTGTGGTAAATGGTATAGAGAATGGTGGTAAGCTTGGTCACCCTGTCCATTCTCTACCCCATCCTTGCTAAGCAGGGGAGGCTGCAGTGGTAGATGGTGGAATTCAACTGTGGGAAATCCCTTCCCTCCATAGCAAGGAGTGAGCTGGTAAAAATTGTGTTTAAAGTCCCTAGGTTGTGGCCAGAACCGGGAAAGCTCCATACTATTGGAGTCCCCTGACTTCATGTATCTTTTGCGAGAGTATCTTAACGGAGAATTCCTTAAAAGCCCAGCTCCTGAGATGCTGTGCAGTCCCAAGATGGGGATGGCCTATCAGGTGAAGAAGTGCAGCACCTGGGAGGATCTTTGCATGATACTGTATTCTGGGGAGTGTTTTACTGCTCTCAAGGAGAAGAAATTCCCCTCCAAAAGGGAATTCCTACAATGTTGCCTAACCACAGCACCTCGCACGTGACATGTAAGTGTTCCTCGGTGGCTGCATCTCACGGTAATGCTTCCCACCATCCTGCTGGCCCCATAGAGGAGGAAGGCCACCACCTTGACAGCTTCAGGTATGTTAACGAATTGGAGGAGATCACCCATAATAGACCCATGCTAAGAATCCCATTCCTTACCCACAGCCTCCTGCTGCTCTCCCCACAGGGCTTCCCTTGCATGGGACATTTCAAAGGCTCGAATGCTGTCCAGCTAAACTTGGGATTTCGTTTGCCAGGAGTGATTCTCTGTCAAGAAGCAGGGGGGCTCCCCTCTTCTGTGTCCCTTCTCTCACATGCATGTTTGAGATTTGCTTGTTTGCTTGAACACCTGGAAAATGACACGGTATTTTATTGAAATGCTGGCTCCTTCAGGCCAGCACACCTGCTGGTACGGTGGGAATCTTCTCACCATGTGTTACATGTATATGCTGTCAGATTAAAATGCAGTGCTGAGATTTAAAAGGAAATTTCAAAGCCCTATTGTGTGTGCCTTCCAGCGTGATTTCTGTGAGCAGAGTTACCTGCATGGCAGAGTGTTTTAAAAGGCGAGCAAGGCCCCAGCTAGCAGAGCAGTGGTATTGTGAAAGGGCTGTAGACACAGAGCAGCGGTGTTGTGAAAGGGCTGTAGACACAGTTCCAACGAGAAGCATTAAAATCCTTGCCTAAGGGAGAAAGGAACACGTACAGATGCTTTCAAACAATAAGTAATTCTTACAGCCCCATGCAAATTGTCTATGTCAGTCGCTCTGTTGTTATTGTTTGAGTTCGGGTTGTGTTTTGTTTTGAGATGGTTCCAACCTTCTGACTTTTACCTGGGCAATATATTAAATGGGTGTGTATATGAACAAGATTGGTTTACTCCTCACATTTAAAAAAATGAGGAAGCCCCTTCTGCCTAGCTGCCATTATTGCTTATATTTGAAACGAGAGAAGGATGTCTCAGTTGTCGGCTTGTATTGAAGCTGAATCAGCTCAGATCTTGGATGATGGCTTCTAAATTTGGACAGTGGATGAGTATGGTCCTTGGCCATTGGATGAACCCTAGAAAATTAAAGTGGAATTTTTGAGACTTTATTTCCACGTAGAAAGACATTTCAGGCTTTCCCCCTTGGCACAGGAATACATATAAAAAAGCTTTATAAGCAAAGCACTGATCAAAATGTCATTGGTAATCTGGCTGCTATCCCTAGGTTGGCCACTGATTTTTTATTCTCCTGGGCCAGCTACTAAACACATCAGTTTCTTCACCCATAAAATGGAGGTGATACCTTTGGGGACAAGGTATCATCCTTTCATCCTTTAGATGAAAGGACATATTGAAGGGCAAAGCGGTGCTATACTATGATGATTATTCTTTTACTGAGAAGGCACACCTTTCAGGTTTAACACTGGTAATGATTAATCGAGTTGTGTGGATTAAATTTTTAGTCAGAGTTATGAAATACTTTCCTAAAGAACAATGCATTTTAAATGTCATGTGAGATTTCGGAATTAAAATTTTATCTCGTGTTTCAAAGAATTTTAAATGACCTTCAGTCTGAGCCAGCCAGTGTCTTGAATATGCTAATGAAATCACTTTGCTTGCAAGATGTTTTGCTTGGTAATGAAACTCAAAACTACTGACCGTGTTGAGCTGATGATGTTTGTCTGTCTACTGCAGTAATATTCATCGATGCAGTTTGTGCAGGCAAAGTTCAGATTTGAATATAGATGACCAGGATTTTCTGGGAGCTCATACAATCGTCTCTGTTAGGTCTTGATCTTTGTAGCCAGCTGATGACCTTTATTTTGCACTGATAATGTGAGAAAGCAGCATTATTTTATCACTTAGCTCCATGAATACAGAAATAGTTGAGTTCACATCACTAATCATTTTAGCAAATTAGAAAGTCCCATTTAGCTCACATCTTGCCAAATTGAAGACCAACCTGAACATTTTGAATGTATTTCACAGTTTGGTTTTGCTTGGGTTTTTTTAAGCATGATTGTTGCTGTCATTTTAATTAGACTGAACCTAGATGAATACGAGTAATTTTTCAGGGTGAAGTATGAACATTACTCTTATCTTGATAAGAAAGAGCAAAATATATTTGTATAAACTGTGATCTGAATTATTTGAGTTCTTTTAAAACGTACATGGCAGTAACGTCAGAAGATTCAAATTAAATTCAGAAAAATCCACAGATTACTCTTTTATCTTGTGCCTTTGCTACTGTAAATCTGTTAAGTAATATTGTAATCCCATAAATTATCACAAATTTGGATTACTCCCAAAAGAGTGGATGTCTAAAGTTGTAGCTTGTCTGGAAAGATTTCCTCCCACAAATTATTCTCTATAAGCTATCTGTACTATCTGCATTAAACAGCACTGGTAATATTATAGATCAAAACTTTTTGAATACTTTATCTAAAATTATCTCAGATAATAATGAAAAAAAAAGAAAAAATATTTTATTTAATTTATGAAAGGTCATCGAGGATGCCCAGAGCATTAGGTGGGGCCTTTGATATAGTTTCTGAAATTCTTCGTGACCTTTCATTAAGGCTGAAATTTTCCATTTAAATAAGCTGATTTCATTTGTTTTATGCCAAAATTGTTGAAACTGAAGATTTTGCTTCTAGTTTTGGAAGAACTTTATAGCTGGGAAGTGTTCATCAGTTTTGCGGGTCAGATACCCAAATATAATTGGGAATATATCAGTCTGTTCCTCTCTCCTGTGACAGGTAATGAGGGAGTGTGGGGAGTGGGGACAGGTGGCACAGAGCAGAGGATGGAAGCAGATGAGCACATCAGAGGGGTGAGCGTTATGCCAGAGGGAGGAGGAGGGGAGAAAAAAAGAAGACAATCATCATTATTCAGTACATTTCCCACGAGTTTTAACTTATCCTTGTCCCAGGTTTCCAGTAAACTTGAATTATGGGCAAAAAAAGTATTAATCAGTCTCCCAGAATGTGATTTCAGTTGTTACCTATTACACGCCTCTCGGTTCCCTAGGGAGGCTCGGGCATACGAAGCGTGTGTTTGCCTCTGGCTGCGAATCGTGTGGAAGTGCTGGCAGCTCACAGCAAGTGTCTAGGCCACCGAAGTTGCTTCAGTAGTCATTCTAACTTGGTTAATTGTAAAGGGCCGTAGATGAGGTCACACAGAGAATACGTGGTAAAACACATTACTTCACTCTGTGGCGTGAAGGCGGGGGAGAGGCTCGTGAGGTTTGTCGTGCTGTAGCAGAAACTTTGCTGTGATCCGCCAAGAGCTGGAGATGGGCCCCAACCCAGATCGTGAAACTCATCTTCCCAGCCAAACACAGGTGGGGTGTGTTGTCCAAAGGCGGCACAGGCTGTGATGCCAAAAGCATCCCGCTGTGATAAACAGCCATGGAAGAACATTTTGAACCTTCAAATGTATTCCAATTCTTTCAGGATTTCTCACCTTTAGAAGGAAATTTCTGAGATCCTTTCAGAAGGTAGTAAGGCTAGTATTATTCCATACCCTCTCCAGGAATGGAAAAGAAATTTTGCTTTTGGAGATATGTAAAGTGAATGATACTTTCTAGAAAAATATTCTGGGGTTTGTTCATTGTCATTGGTTAATAAAATAGCTTAATTGTACCAGCCTAGTTTCTTGAGAAGAAAGTTAATGCTTGGTAGGGTTTTGCAGTTTGGACAGAGGAAAGCTTGTACTGCCACTTAAGCTCTGGCTTTTCTGACAGAGGTTGTCATCTTTAATAGTGAATGGACTCATTCACAGCAAAGTCACAGAGATTAGATGATGTGGTCTTAGGCTATATGTAATGTTGATGGATTTCAGTATTAGATCGGTAGGGATTCGGATGGCTGATCTGGGTGGTTCTGAGGCATTTTCTGGGGAGTGCTTTATGACCTCGAGAATCTGGGTGAGCAGCTTTACCCTGGCAAGTTGTCTCCCTTCCCTTGCCCTACTGTGCTTATTCTCATTCCTTTAGTTTTTCTTCCTTCCATCTTTGTGTTGTTTCAGATTATAAAGGTTTCTGTAAGGTTTTGGACCTGGAGCTGGTCAATTCTCCTCCTTTCTATGCTTGGTGGTTGCTGTTTTGGGTTGGGTTTTTTTTTAATATTTTAATAAACATGACTTTTTGATTAACTGCATTTGGGCAGAAACTGTTTTTATAATGAAAGTATAAAGTGAGAAGCAGAATGTTGATGTTTGCACCATTTGGGAGAATGTAAAGGGACCTTTGAAGTGAACGTAACTCATTTCTATGCTATAGTAACTTTTAAATGGTAGTTTTTCCAAAAATTTCACATTACTATCCAGCAGGCAGAACCCCCCATATCTAACCATTATATGTTTGCCCAGATACCACGTTGAGAGCTTTTCTCTTTTTAAGAAAGTACTGTGAAATCAAATCTTCGCAGGCAACACCATTTTACAGTGTTTGATCTTTACAAAACTCATCTTTGTTGTTTGTTTAAACTATTATTAAACATATACTATATGCTATGCATGAATGAGCTGATCTTTTGAAAGTATTTTTTTGTAGTTGGGCACACAACTGAATCTGAAAGTAACAACAAATATGATTTGTGACTGCAGAAGTTTGATTGATAATTGAAACTCAGATGCAGCTAAATAATGAAGTCGAGTACTTTGAAGCTGCAATACAATGTTGAATATACAAGATTCACAATACAATATTTACAAAAGCTTTGTGAAATCAACATTCGCCTTGTAATATGAAAGGGAGAGCTAGGAATGAATTAATGGCCTGGCTACTGTAGCAAAAGATCGTATCTGCATGCTAAAATCTGCCTGATGTTACAGGCATCCTTTCTGAAATTACATAGGAAAAATGAAAAGTCATCACTTGGACAGGAGTAAGAGTGCTTGCTGAAAAGTTAGGCTGTTAAAAATAGCCTGTGTGGATCGACATTCCTAGCCAGGTGTGTGAAAATCTCTTTCTGTGTGAAAAAGTTTCCAAATGAAAAGTTACATGGATAAAAAATAGTTTTGCCACTGAAAAGGTTGCTACATAGTCCCAAATTAACAGAAATGACTCAGCTATAACACATCTGAGTTTTAAACCTGGCATTTAACAATTGTGAAATATTTATTAGTTGTCATATTTTGTAAATGCTTTAAAGATATTAACTATAGCTTTTATTTTTTTCCCCACATAGTTGGCTAAATTCATGCCCAGCATATATCCATTGGCTGGGCTGAGTCATAGGTGTTTGCAGCCTGATCCTACACGGCTTCTGACTGGAGTTACACAGGAACGAGCTTGGACTGCTGCCATGAAGTGTCAGGGTCTCCAGCAGTGTGTGTGCAACGTGTAATATTTTGAGAAGCACCGGTCTGACCCAGAGAGTGAAACAAACCAGGGGAACTTGCATATCTATGCTATTCAAGTTTTTAGATCTTATCTATAAGTTTAAACCTATTTTACGATGTTCCTTATATAGGGAGCTGCTGACAAGGCTGAGGTTGTTCTTTGAGAGCCGTGGGAACACCACCTTTCCCTGCAGATAGCAGATCATGTCTGTGCTGTACGTTCAGGGGCTCCTTTCTGTGGGGATGATCTGACGTTAAGGACAGGTGGTTTGGAGAAACAAATAATCTTACGTTCTTTTTGGTCTTTATCAGGTAGAACCACTTGGTCTAAATCAGGCTTTAAGGCTATTGTTTGCTCTAATGCAATTACATGTGTTTTTTACCTAGACTCCAGCAAACCAGACTTTGGCAGCAAGACCAGATAAGCCTTCTGTATGTTTTTAAAAGTGAAGCTGCATTGTGCTTGTCCCTGGGAAAGTGTTTTCCTTGAAAATATTTAATCCCCCCACCCTCTCCATCATTTGTGGATGAAACTAACCACGGCATACATTGAGAGTTACTCAATCTATGTCTTACCTAAGATAGAAGATCTTACTATTTTTTATTCCTGTGCACAGTGTAATATGCTTAGAGATTTATTTTTCATTTACACCGTGGAAAGTAAACCAAAAAATCTATGATATGACTCTGTCTTTTTAGAATGACAGTAGCATGAGCACAGTAATTTCAGTTCAAGACCTTTCTGGATAGTAAAAAAAAAAAAATAAATTAAAATGTTGCAAAATTGGCACAGCACCTATGATTATATCACTAGTGCTTATTTCCATCCAGGCCACTGATTTTGAGTGATAATACTGGCATATTTAATGCTCACATTCCAAGATGTGCTGAAATCTCTCTCAGCCTTGCCTTTTTGTCATGCTCAGTAGTTCCAGCTCCTGCTGATACCACCAAAGTGTTGGGACCACTCACTTTGTGAAGGGAAGTCCTTGAAAATTAAAGTGTGCCTGTGATACCAAAGAGCGACCCGAGCACCTGTCTTTAAGGGGCTCTCCTTGCCATTACCGTGGGCTTCACACGCCAGTGTGCTACTGCGTTGGCGTGAGGGGTGGAAGAGCTCTGCACTTGCTATTCCAGTAAGGATCCCTTCAGAGTCTGTGGAATGGATGTCCTCTGCCAAGCTTTGCGGATGCTCTCGCGACACAGCATGGAGCAGGCAGAGCTTGGATGCTTCGTGCGGAACAGTCACAACAGACTTCCCAGTTTTGTGTGGCTGCTTAGTGGTGCAGAGTGTGCCAGGAATACAGTGAATAAAGGAGGTGCCTTACACAGAGAAGTGATGCACCTGAGAGGCCTGGTAGAGCTGAGACCCTTTGAAATATGGAATGCAGTTGGAACATGCTGTTGCGGTTTTGCGTAGCAATGTGCTGGTAGAGAAGCGGGGGGCTGCAGAGATGGTGCCTGCAAGAAGCAGCCAGAAGGTCTCTGCAGGCCCCAGAGAGGAAACACCAGCTGGACACAAGGCTGGAGTTGCTGCTGACCAGCACTGAGCCCATCGGCAATGGTCACAGCACCTCTGGGAATCACATATAGGAGAAATAAAACACCACGCACAAATCACTGTTTCATGGTGTATCTGCAAAAGCCTGTTACTGGCACAATAGGAAAAAATGTCAGAAGATAGTTTTCTGCTTCCTTTCTATTTATCTCAAGTTTTTTACCCAACTCAGTAAAGACTGAGCAAGGAAGTGAAACCTGGGAAATGAGGTATTCTGCATAAAAATGAAACACGAGACACAGAAATTTTATGTAAAAGTTCATTGTGCAAAAATGTACAGGTGTGACAGGATGCAAGTTGTAGTAGTAACAGAAACCAAAAGAGTTTAAGATCCCCCATACCTTGTGCAGTAAAGGTTAAAATGAAGCTTACTTCCCAAGGAACCAGAGGTTCTCTGAGATGCAGTACTGGGAGAGAGGAATGTGAACATACATACACACAACCCCTCCCTCCAAAGTGCAAGTGCACATGTGGGCAATCACTTGGGTTATGTTTCAGCCTTAGGAGTTTCCTAGTGATAATGCTTGTAGGGACTTCCATCTCTGCAAGCTCTTTGTTTGAACAAGCCTTGAATTTGCAACTTGTCTAGAAGAAGGTCTTGGAGGCCCCAGAAAAAGAATGAGTGAATGATGCTGCCAAGATCTGCATTGTGTCTTGTGTTCCCTTTGTAACTACATAGTGCTTATCAAAGGTGAGGGTGAAAACCCATGCTGTCGATTGGCATGGGATCATTTCCTTGGAACAGAGATGCTGTGCTTCTGTGAGTGAGATGGTGCTTTCTCTAGCTGCCTCACAGCCAGTCCTGAGACAGTAGAATGAGAGTCTGTCTCTGGCCTGAGACAACTTTGTGAAGGGATCTTTCTGCCATGAAAACAAATAGCTTAATTCTGTCTAAACAAAAATTCAAATTTTTTTTGAGATTCAATGGTAGTAGTTCTAGGGGAAAAATAATTGATCTTCTGACAGAAAGCAAAAAATTAACTAAGGTAGCTAAGGGGAAGAAGTTAAAGTGAGCTCAGCATTATCCCATAATGGCCAGTGTAAAAAAGGGGTCAGGAGAATGGGGTCACTGTGTCAGGGCAGAAAACCCCCACTGAATTTTTGAGAGCACTTGTAAGTGTAGGGAAGGGTCTGTCTCTTTCAGTTAGTGGCTGCAAGTCTGAAGTTGCTGGCAGAAAACCACAGCTGTCCTGTTACTATTTCATTTTTAACTGTTGGAAGACAATTCAGAAATAAAGGAAGAGGGCACTCTCTGGGTGACAATTACTTCCACTTATATTTCTTTGTCCACTTCAGTATATCCAATGGAGTCTTTCTCATTCATAAAGTGCACTCTCACCAGAAAAGGACACATACATTTGACTTCCTAACTTGGGATGCTGAGTGTTGAGATGCAGATGGTGATTGGCATTTATTAATACAGTCCTGCCTTTCTTTTTAAGATCTGGCCACGGGCTGCAGTTTGGAGGGAGGACAGATATAGGTCATATAATGAAGGGGGAAATATTTCTCCTCTGGGGCTGTAGATAAGCTGGCATGTGATCTTAATTTCTGAGGAGGAAAAACGGACCCTGGGTAGCCTTTACAGTCTGGTAAGATTGAGGTTTTTTTAGAAAACAACCAAACAAAAAAAAAGCAAGCAAAACAAACCTACCGAAAAACATCCACAAGCAACTGACCCAGCTACCCACCCCCAAAAACACCCATCACCCGGGTATCTCATTAGTGGAACAACTTGGTGCTTCTGTGAGTAGAAACTGCTGTTAGTTCAACCTCACTTCTCCATTCCCAAAGTCTGATTGTTTTTTGACACAGAAGAGGAGCACTGTATCATATTTTTTGATTCTTATTTAGCACCTTCTTGTGACCAGAATGGAGTGTCCTTGGATAAAGACCTGGCACAGGTTCCTGAGGTGTCAGCATGGAGGGAGGTGCTTCTCAGGTCCATGTGGCCACAGAACCTCCCTAAACAAGCAGAAGAGTGTCTAATACTGCATATCTAGATAGGAGCTTGGATAAGAAGAGCAAATGCTGGCAGAAGCCTTGTGAGGCAGTTTAAAATTGACCATGAAATTATCTACAGGGTCATAGGGAAACTTTGGATAAGACACCGTCCGAAGCCCAGCCAAATAGCTGAGTGTGGCTGGCTTGTCAGGGATTTGCCACCCAAGGGTTCTCGCAGAACAGAAGTAGCAACAGATTAGCATAGTATCCTCAGGGGGTTGTAACAAAGCTTTTGGAGAGGTACTATTCTCTTTAGGAGTGAGCTCCATTATTCTCTGATGAATGTGAAATCTGTCAAATATATAGTCCAGCTGTCCAGGATCCTCAAAAATGCAGCCAAATAACTATTTTAAACTAAATGCAATTAAAAACTTAGTAATAATAATAATCATCATCATCTCAAAACAAAAAACAAAACCCAAAAGAAAATAATTAATTGGTTACCTACAGTGAGAAGTAGGCAATGTGGTACATAAGTAAAAATACAAGTCATTCAGCAGCATGAAGCAACACTAAATAGCAGTGGTAGGAAAAACTCCTTCGAGGTTGTGTCTGGGGTGGTGTCACAGAATAGCTTTTTACTGTACACTGCAGAAAATGTATTTTCCTTCTCTCAGTCCCAGCTTCTGCAGGTGAGCACTCCTAATGAACCTACTGCACTCTCCTCTAATGAACTGTATAGGTCTGGAAAACTTGAGCACCTGGTAAAATTTAGGTAAGTCCACTGACCTCAGGAAGATAAGGAAATCTGGACACGAGCTCCATCTTCCACTTGGTGACAGGCTACAATCTCTTTGCATTTAGCTATGAGTTTGCAATAGAAATATTACTTTTTGTAGTCTGAGGAAAAAGAATTGTCAAGCACAAGTTATTTTCAGTGTTTTTATTTCTCCCATGGCTTCAAGGCCCCAGTAAGTAGGTGGCTTGAAGCTCTTCATGGATGCATTGTGCTCCTTGCTGAGGGAGAAAGGGTCACCAGAGGTAATGCTTAAAGTAGTTGTTGAATTTTCTCCCAAGTAACAGTTTATGATCTTTCTATTAGGTATAACACTCTGGCCTAGTGTGCTACACATCTGCTGTTGGAGCCAATGCTGGTTTCCTATCATAAGAAGGATGTACCATTTGGGAACTGTTTATAGTCTGTAAGATGTTAGAAGACCCTGTTGACTTCTGTCCTGCTTTCCTTCAGTGCTATGCTCTGATCTGAGAATTGTGTAGGTTCCAGATACACCCTCAGCTTAATGAAACACTGGAGTTTAAGACTCAGTTCTCATTTCTTGGGTTAGTGTACTTAGGAGTCCACAGACTGATATATATCAGACCAAGACCAAAGTGATATAGGTGGGAGTTCATTTGATAACAAAATATTCCATAATATTTCAAGCATTATTTTAAAGTTTTTGTATATTTTGCAATAATGAGTACATATATGGGTAGCAATTACAAGCATAGGGGCTCACCACTCTTTGGCCACATGTGCAGTTTGCCATATGAGGTACTTCTGAAATGTCTCAACAACCTCAGACACAGCCACCCTCAAAACATATTTAAAGATTAATTCAAGAGTTCTACAGAACGATTCAGATATTTGAACCAGTTTGGAATACCAAGCACACAGAAATTATTGTCATCTTTAAATAAAATAAATAAATGGACCAACCCAACCATTTTTGGTCACAAAACACCAAAAGATCTTCCACCTCAAAACTTCCCGAAATAAAAAATCAACAAATTTTATCTCCTAAAACAGAAAATAAATAGACTATCTGTGTCCTTTTCTCCTTTAAAGTTTATGCCATATACATAGAATACATGACTGTGGTGTATTGCAATAATTTTAATAATTTTAAGGGTAACCTGTATGTTTCTGACTGCTTCGGAGTTATTCCTGTCTCATGCCATCAAATCACTTGGTAAATTCTTCGAGAGAAGACCCTGCTCTTACTTAATGTGCAGCACAATAGAGACCAAGAGCTGGGTGAGACTGTAGATGGTGCAGTAGTATAAATTAATAATAGGAACTGTGAATGAGTTTTATGTGACACTATGGGCACTTTTAAGAGATTGTATTAGATGGACATTTAGCACCTCATGCTTATGTAAAGCTATCTGTTCAGAAACTTCCTCCTGGCTACAGCTGCTCCGTGGTACACACCTCTGATTTTACTAGTGTGTGTTAAGACAAATGATCGCCGTGCAACTGCTGGGATTTAGGTTAATTTAGATTATTTTGCTGTAAGTTCTTGCCATTTGCGGACTTTTGATTGAGCTCTCAGCTGAGTTGTCTTCCAGACAATTGCCCAGATGAGATTTTGGGGGCAGGTGTTGACTGTGGAAACCTATTTAGTATTAAACGTACCTGTCTCATTGCTACCGACTTCGGAGACGATACTTTTATATTTTTTTCCCCCGGTTATTGTTCTTCACAAAAGACCTAATTGAAAAATATCTGTCAAAACATGTCTCTGGTTTCCCTGTGCTCCCCCACCCCCACCCCTCCACCCACTAATTGGACACGTATTGTGTTTGTGTGGGAAGGACGGAGGCTCTGTAGCTGTATAGCTATATTGCTGAGTTAAAGAAAAAAAAAAAAACAACCCACACAAACCACATTAACATGGATAAAGGGATTTCCTAGCGGTATAAATACCTGCACATGACCTCCCCATGCTCTGGAGCCCTCCTGTCTATGTATATGCAGGTAAAACGCGCGGAACAGAGCTTGAGCTGCCGCTGTTCCCGCAGGATCCGCTCCGTTCGCAGAGGGGCGAGTGTCTCTCTTGCCTGCTGGAGGAGGGCATGACTTGCCAAGCCTTTGCTGCATCTGACACCTTTGTACCCCTGAATTCTGACTCTTCTCCTTCTCTGCCTCTGATAATGCATCACAGCGCCGCAGAGTGCCTGCCGGTATCTAACCATGCCACCAATGTTGTGTCTACAGGTACTTATTTTTAAAGATAATCTTGCTCTCAGTAGCTCTCATTTTTTAATGTCCTTTGGAGGAGACGCCTTCACCGAGTCCTGCGGTGTTTAAAGCGCTTTTGTGTCGATGCCACGTGCGACTGGGGCTATGGTAAAGTAGAAACATTCTCGCAAGGCACGGCGTGACGGGTCCATCCGGGGAACCCCAAGTGTTTGTGTTTAAGCTCAATCTGTAGCTTTCTGTTTGTTTGTTACAAGAGTAGACTCAAGTACCCGACCCGGGCGCTAACTTAGACCAGGTTCAAAGGCTCTCGCTGTTGTTATGACTGTGCAGTCTTCAGTGGCAAGAGTCATCTCAGTTACTTGAAAGTTTTTCTATTAGGTAACCACCTATTAGCTATTTTAAATGGAAAAGGTATTTAAAACAGGGTGGGTCTGAATATGATTTGAGAAAGCTTTCAAAGAGGGGAAAACACTGCTTTACAAAGCATATTACATATGGAATCAAGACTAACTTTTGTGATGTTCAAAATTAATGGCACGAGTCTCATAAATATTTTAAAATTTTATGTATTTCTGTATATAATCCAGTTAATTGCATTTAAATACTAGGACTATGTACCCATTGAACTATCTAAAAGAGAGAAAGAAAGCAAGAAAGAAACAGAGAAAGAGTTTTCTTGCAGCCTTAAACCTCCAGATGTGAGATTCTGGAATTGAGGAATTGTTGATGGAAAGCTTTCAGGAACAGGAAAATAAATAGCTTTGATTTGAAATTGTATTAAGGTACGAATTTTATTTGGAATCTTAACAAGAAACTAGTCTCTCCTGAAATGTGTTGGTAATAAAACATTTTAATAAGAAAGAGCATGTAAGTAATGAAAATGGATCATTGGCTTAACGTACCAGGATCTTGCATGTTGTTAAGCAAGAGGCTCAAAATTCTCTAATATGGCTGTTGGTTAGTAGTGATAGTAGGGAATAGGAGACTTTAAATTTTGTATGAGACCAAATTTATGTATCTGTATCATAGCAGTACTTTCTAGATTCACCTGATTCATAATAAAGAGTATATGGTGACAGCCAGCCAAAAGCTTTTGCTGGTCTCCTTCGGATTTGGGTTTCAATGTCTTGTAGTTATCACTGGAGGGATGAATACCAGTGTAGTCAGTGGGAATTTGTTTGCGAGATCACATCTAGCAGGTGACCCTCTGAGAAAAGAAGTGGTGACAGAGGGATGCTCACTGTAATGAGTAAAGGTTTACAGCTTTCATACGTGAATTCAGAAAATGTAATAATGCCATTCTGGTGAAAGCATCTAAGGAGAATTCATGCACAATGTAGATGTGAAAGAGTTTAGAGTTAAATGTCAAGAATTTAAAAAAATGCATGTAACAGTTCTGCATCACAAAATAGAGGTGAATATACTTCTCTTCAAATAATATATGTGATGTAGCTGATGTTCTGCAGTATCCCCAGCATTTTGTTATTGAATAGTATCATCCTCACTATTTAATCTTAAATTCTTATTAGCAACTTGAAAATGCTATTTTTATGCATTAAAACTTATAGTTTATGTATTATGAAATGAGGGGTAAAAATCCACTAGTAAACTCTTCAATCTTTTCTCAACAGAAAAATGGCATTTCTCTAAACATTTTATTATTATTGTATTATTATTTTTGCAATATTTATTTTGCGTGCCTTTATTCTAGTATAAGCATAACTGTTTTAGTAGATTTTAAGTCTGTATAAGTGTATCTAAACAGGATGTTTTACTGTTGTGGTTACTGATGTAAAAAATCTAACTCCTGATTAATTATATTGTCTTTAACAACTGAAATGTGTGCTCTGAAGTGGAGTTTTACATATCTGAATGTTCACAAACATGAATTTTTAATACTATACTTTATAGTAGTTGTTAGAGGGGACGGTGTATGTGTTTCTGTGCCTAGTTATGCATGAGAAACAGACATGTCTCTCATTTTGCATTCAGTGAAGAATTGTCTGACTCTTCAGGCACTGAGCATGGACCTGTGAGAACACTAAAGATAAATTAATCGTGTGTGTGTTGGTGCTGATGATGGACAATGTTGATTTGGGCCTAACTTTTTAGAAGAGCCCAGAATGTATCACCCTGGTTCCCCATCACCCTGCCAAAGGGCTCTGAAATGTTTTTTTGGAGGCTTAGCACTTCAGAAAATGTGACTTCTGGATGCCTCAAAGCAAACACCCCAAACGGTGGCTGCTTTTGGAAACCCAGGACTTAGGCATGCATAGAATATTGCTTTCATTGATGCCTGTGTTTGCTGTGGGGTTTGCATGACAGGGAAAGCAATATAGCAAGGTTTTATGCAAGGTTAAATGAAATGATGTATGGAAGTAGGGTGGGGAGAGGAACCGGACTCCTCCTGAAGAATTCACCGCTTCCCTTGCTCAGCAGCATGTGCAGCCTGGTTGTGCCCACAGGTTATACTTAGTGCATTGAGCCCACAGTGTGACAATTTCTGGTCTTGGCTCAGAGAGTGTCTTGCTCCTTATACTGGCATCTAGTGTGACCTGCCCGAGTGTTTAGGCTTCCAGCAGCGTTAACCTGACGGCTGCGGCCCAGAGCTAAACGCTTACTGAAAGCGCACGCAGACCGTGTACAAGGTGCTGCCTCTGAGCTTCAGGGTCGTGTCTTGAGTCCTCACATGTTTTCTTACTAGTCCCATCTGTTTTGTCTTTGATCCAAACTCCTACGTGCTCCCCTACCCGCTCTGCTGTGATGACTTTGGGAACCACTTCGGTAGGCCTCCATTACTCTGTGCCTTCCTGTCATTATGGAAACCAACCATCTACCTACGGCGTTATGGCAGGTAAGAGACATGCCCTCACCCGGGTGAGATATTCACATGGTGGGTTTGGCCAGTTTTCCTTTAGAGGGACAGATGCAAGACAGTGGCTTAAAGAGGACAGGGCTGGGGTTAAGGTACTAAGCGAGGGAGGGAGGGGGGGGCAGGTGGGAAATCAGGCATTGGTGCTGAGTTTCTCCAAGCCTCTGCATCTCTCGGGAAATTTATATCTTATTTCCCTCTACAATATTGGGATAATGCTGCTCTTTTGCTCTCCTATGATCGCTTCCTCTGGTAACCATCACTTTTTGAGGACCAGGAGTAATGTACTCAATGTACCAATGTGTACTACTGGTACCTGGGGTGACAGAGACCTGAAGAGATATAAAATAAAATGGTGGCATAATAGAAGGATAGCTAAGTTCAGCAGGCACATCATACAAATGGCCAAGGATTTTTACATGCAAGAATTCACGTCAGTTTTCCATGGCCCAGGCTGAGTAAGAAGGAGGAATAGTTTCCATGGAAGTTCAGGTGGCAGCCAGTAAGATACTGCCATGAACCAACACAACTCCCAGGAAATAATTGTGTCAGAGCTAATCCAAAATCAAACTCAGCATTTTATTTCACTTAAGAATGAAGGAAATATTAGAGTAAGTCAGCACATGCGATTATATTTGCATAGGGACTTTTTATGGATGACAGTAGACTTCCTTCATGGTGTAGAAATGCCCAAATGCTCTTCTTCCCTTATGCACATATGTGTCTGCTGCAGACATTCCTGGCGTTGTTCAGATCCTAGGAAAAATTGATAGGTATTAAACAGAGGTATTGCTCAGAAGTTCAATTTGTTTCATTCCAAAATAAATATGTCTTCATTTTTCTCCTCTTTTTTTTCACCCTTACTTTTTTTCAGGCATCAAGCCTGCAACCCCAGAGATGCTCTCAGCAAGTCTCTCCCAGAGCCGCATCTTACAGACATGCAGCATGCCACATCCCAATGTGGTAAATGGCGTCAGCACGTTGCAAAGCAAGTCCTCCTCCTTTTGAATCTTTTCTGTTGTTCCTGGAGAATTTTTATTTTACTTTTGTGGTTATCCTGTATGAGATGTATAAAATATTCCTGTGGAATTAGAACCTCCAGTGCTGGTGAGAACAAGTAGGGCACTGAAGACAGAAAAAGTAAATGGAGGAGGGGGTGGGAGGTTAACGAAGCTCTGAGTTCTGCTACAGAGCTTGTGTAATTTAGAAAACTGGGAATGATGTCCTGAGAATTTGGGTTTTCCTGGCTCCACCAGATACTGTTTCTCCAATTATTTTTTTTCCCCCCTCCATTAAGTCAGAGACTCTTTAGCTCTATGTACAACATCTAATGAACAATATCTAGCCTTCATTCTTAACTGAATCTCCTTCTTATGTCTGATCTTTGAGAACAAAAGTTTGCATGAAATAGTTTTGGTTTGGGCTTGAGCAATTTATTTAAGCCAGAATGGTTATTTTGAATGTTTTGGTTTGGGGGTTGGTTTGGGTTTTTTTTTTGGTGTGTTTTCCCTTTTATTTTTGATTTGAGTTCTTTCTGTGCACTATTTTTCCCTCAAATTTTATGCCAAAGCTAAACCAAGGTAGTTTCTTGTCTAGTCATCAAATGGTATATACATGGAAATATTCTTTGTACCAGAAAATAGAGAGTGGCAGGACATAGATTCCTCAATCTCATTGTGCCACTTAATTCCAGCTGGGGTCCTGGATTGCTGTTTGTTTAAGTTTGGACCATTTATGGTCTTATTTAAGTGAATCAGAGTGTGCTATGAAAAAGGATGGCTGTGGCCTGTGACGGTGTCTGTCTGTTTTCACATACAAGGACAAGAGAGAGACCATATCTGAGGAGATCCTCACTCTTGGGTACTTCTGCATGTGTTGATTGGTCTGGAGTATTTATTATTTATAAGATGCTGAAGACAAGTTTTATTGTATAACAGTAGAGAATAATTGTACTGAGGGTTGTTTGGTGTTTTTGTCTTGGTGTTGCTCAGGTAGCCTGACCCCTTGCCTTTACAAATTCCCGGAGCATGCCCTGAGTGCCAGCTCCTGTGCCCTGGGCCACAGCTTCACCCCCATGCACCAGTCCCTCTTGGCAGACGATCCCACCGCTGCTGACTTCAAGCAGGAGTTCCGCAGAAAAAGCAAGTCTGTTGAGGAGCCCGTCGACATGGACTCCCCTGAAATCAGGGAACTGGAGAAATTTGCTAATGAATTCAAGCTGCGGAGAATTAAGCTGGGTATGCGCTTAATATCAGCAAACAAAAGGCTGAAAAATTCCAGTGGAGGTCCAATTATTTCCAAATATTTTATGGTCTAGCCTCTGCAGTGGTCTAATCATAACTCTAATCCTGCCTTGCAGTGCCAAACCTTTCTCTGTTCCTAGAAGACTCGCACAGAATTAATGACCTTCAGCTTTTTCCAACTTAGTATGCAGAAAATTACTCTAGCCTTTCCTGCCCTTAAATTATTTGATTTAAGTGCAGAGAAAATTATTGCTGTTCATTAAATTACATTTAGCAGCAGGTGCATTATTTTGCACAGCCCCAGATTTCCTGCAACTTAGGGCAGCACTTGCTCTCGCCTTTTACGCCCATCATCTTCCCCACCAAGTCCTCCATCTCACAGGGTGGTGACGTGTCAGTTCAGTAGACAACATGGGTGACATCCATGGCAAATCTGTCATACCAGTGGGAAGCTTCTCTTCCTGGTTTTTTTCTTGTGCCAAGGTAGAGCAGCAACTGGTATCTCTGTTGCTACCTAATAACTGTTGGGACTGATGCAAGGTGGATTGTAATAGAGGGTCTCTGACGAGCTGTTTTGCCTTCGCTGGGCAAATCTTAGCTGAGGGCAAAGGTGGACTGAGACCCGTCTTTCTCATTGGTAGGGAATTTCTTCTTTCTATAGGAGGATTGAGTTATATTGCAAAAGAAAATCCCATCTCCATCTTGTTTGAGCTGTACTGAAAGAAAACCCGGACAAAACATCTGGTGCTGCAGATTAGTCCTGCTTACAAACGTTGGGTACTCTGAATGAAGAGTTGCAATTTTTGCATTGTCGCTATTAACATAGTTTGTATCGTTACAAAATAGGACATCCTACAGAAATCCACCTTTATAAATGTAAAAAAAAAAAAAAGAAAGCCAAGGTCATTACAGATATCTGTGTTTTATCTCAGCAGCTAAAAGGCTAGTTTGTTCCATCTGCAGTATAAAATAAGGACTAAGACAAAATGTAGGGATTAAAATTATATTTGCCTCTTGGTCAGTTTTGCTGTATATCATGTATTTAATGTCAGCTACAGCCACAGAAAGGCATTCTAAGCCCCAAGCTATTAATCACTGTAATTACCACACCTTCATCCTTAATTTGTGAGGGGGCAGAACTTCCTCTGCTAGAGCTTGTTAGACCAGGCTTAATGTCCTGATGGGAGAAATGCAATTTGCACAGGAAATTTAACCTGAGGTTGAGCTGTACGAGGGAAGACAGGGTTAATACGGGCTGTGGGTCTGCGACTGAGACAGACAGAGTTACTGCGATCAAAATGGAGGTAAAAAGCCGCCCCGTGAGATGCTCAGCATCCAAAGAGACTGTGCCTGTTCTGGCACAGAGGTAGAAATGGAGGGCGATGAGCCAGACCTCTGAACGTGGCAGTTATGCATTCAGAGCTGCTGCTACAAGGTCGGTGTCTGCATGGAAACCAACGCGTTTCTGTGATCACTTCAACTTAGTTGTCACAACAAATAAAAGGAGACCGGAGGTGCCACCCAGGGATCAGCTTATTGTCCTTAGAAAGGAAGAGATGGGGTCTGGGTCCCTCTCAGGTCCCTAATCTCAGAGGGTAAAACTCCACTAAATCAGTGTAAAACTCTCCTGGAACTAACAGGAGACTGAACACACCTCTGAGGTGAGCTCGGAGTCAGCGCAGAGGCCTCTGCAGAAAGCCCATCCTGAAGACACTGTGGGCACACAATCTTTGTAAGAGTCAGCACCAAGAGGTTAAGCATCTCAAGGAATGAAACCCTTTCTGGGTTTCAGCTCCAAAGTCACACTCTCCTCTTTGTTTTTGGTAGGTTATACACAAACCAACGTTGGAGAAGCGCTGGCTGCTGTGCATGGCTCCGAATTCAGCCAAACCACTATTTGCCGGTTTGAAAACTTGCAGCTGAGTTTCAAGAATGCGTGTAAACTGAAATCGATACTGTCAAAGTGGCTGGAGGAAGCAGAGCAAGTAGGAGGTAGAGAATTGCAATCCTCTAAATACTGACTTGCATTTAAACTGGAATCCTATATATGTGTTGAAGGACAATATGCTTCTTCCACAGATTAAAAAGAAAAGGTTTTGTTTTACCAGGTTTAAATACTGAGGTGTGCCTATATTAAATTTTGGTGCTCTCTTTTTTCGGTAAGCAAAGAGGGGCAAACTGAAATGCTTGGAGGAGGGTGCAGAGCAGCAGAAACAGCCTTTGTCCTGCTGGAAGTAATTTCTTTCTGTCCCATCTCAGCAAACTGGCTCCACTCCTGCAGCATAGGTCAGAGCTGTTTCTAGGATCTGCAGGACGGATCCCCCATGTAGCATCGTATCGGGATTCTTCATTAGCAAAGGACTCTTCCTTTCCAGCCTCTGGCATACGAGATGTGTCTGTGGGGAATTCAGCTGAGATAGTGGTCTTTAAAGCCTGGAGAAGAATAGCATGGCGGAGGGGTTTTTGATGGGACCTCTTTGCTGCTAGGGAATTCCCTTCCTCTTGCCCAGTTGATCTGCAGTCACAGAAGAGTCATGGGGGCTCGCCAGGCAGACCGTGTGTTAGAAGAGGTTGGTTGATTCAAAGGAAACGGGTTGTTTTAAAAGAACAGCCTTTCTGGCTGGGTGAATAGCGATGCTGGGGAGCAGTGTGCCCAGAGGCAGCAGCGAAAGCCATGGCTGCCACTGTGCGCTGCTCGCCCAGCGCGGGAAGAAAGAGACCGTGATCTTAATGCTACTTTCTGGACTTGCCATTGTACTTGACGGGGGGAAGCATCCATCGTTAAACAGCTGCCTCTGCCACACGCTTCAGTTCCCTCTGAACCAAACGCAGAAAGCTTCCTTCCCTTGCAGCTGCAACCAGAGACTCTCCTGATGCAACAGGCACATTTCAAGAATCATTTGTAGGGGGTTTGGGGTAGGTAGCAGCTGCTGACTGCGTGAGCAGCATCACAGGCTTGAGCCGCAGGGCAGGATCATGCGTGTGGGCAGTGGCCTCTGAGGATCAAGGGGGGACTTGTCTGTCAGGAAGTGGAGTGGAAAAGGCAGATGAATAACTGGGGTTGGAAGCCAAGGCTGTATTTCTGAACAAAGAGGGCGAGCCAAGGGGTATGTAAATGGACTCCATCTCCCCAGATTGTACCCCACAGGGTGGGAGGAAGGAGGTCTGTAAAAGGAAGAGGCTGACGCCCAGCTCCACGGGTATGTAGACGCAGAGCCTGCACTGTTTGCAGCTTCACTGGTGGCACGCCATTTTTGCTTATAACCATTTACAGATGGAGGTGAAGCAATGACTAACCATCTTAAAGAAAAAAATGTGCTCCTGTGTGCGGTGCTTCTTCTGTTCAGCAGCATTATCTGATAGCTTACTTCTGTCTTCAAAGACGGGGACTTTTTTTCTGGAGACAGTTGTGCTTTTCCATCCCCTGTAACTGCTGGGTTGTTTTTGTTCTGTTTTTAATGCAGCTTTATACAATGAAAAAGTCGGAGTGAATGAGCGGAAGAGGAAGCGCAGAACCACCATAAGGTAATAAATATTTAAGGCATTACATGTTACCCCTATGGCTATGATGCTGCTTTTTCTTGGGCTTGAAATCAAAGTGTAATTTTTTATTAATGAATCAATCTCTATGGCTAGTGTTTCAAAATGTTTCAATATTCTCAAACATTCCAGTGAAAAATAACAGTATAACCCTCCAAAACCCCTATTTGCTCCAAATATACCACATTTCCCAATTAAAGACTTTATTTCAACATATGAAAAGTATGATAGAATCACAGAATGGCTTGAGTTAAAGGGACCTCAGAGACCATCTAGTTCCAGCCCCACTGACATGGGCAGGGACACTCTCCCCTAGACCAGGGTGCCCAAAGCCCCATCCAACCTGGCCTTGAACACTGCCAGGGAGGGGGCAGCCACAGCTGCTCTGGGAAGCCTGTGGCAGTGTCTCAGCAACCTCACAGGGAAGAATTTGTTCCTAATATCTGATCCAAATCTACCCTCTTCAAGTTTAAGGTCACTGACCCTTGTCTTATCACTACATGACCTTGTAGTGTCTCCTCTAAGCTCGTCTCCAAGCCTGTAAGGACTTGAGCAGAAGTACCAAGACCTTGCCCATTTACTAACAATGGGCTGCATGAGCACTGTGAGTTAAGACCTTCTCTGTCCTAGGTGTTTTCCCCTGGCCAGAAGAGCCCATTGAAGACTGCTCATCTAATGTGGGGTTTGCTGGGTTTTTTTTAATAGCTGTTGGGGAAATCAGTCCTCATATTAAACATTTTTTAATTAGTCCTGTTTCTTTTACATCAAACTCCATTTTACTGGGAATATCAAATATGTCAGGTTGACAAGGGCACAGATAATTGAATGGAAATTCAGGACTAAATCCCATGTAGTAGGAAAATATTGTTCCTCTTCAGTCATATAGGACCTTAGCCTGAAGACCTCAAACTAACCAGAGAGATCGGCTTTGACTGAACTGCCACCTTGCTCTGAGCAATTAATTCTTAATGCATGTTTGAAGGTAAACTAGATGTAAAACAGAAGTCCCGCTAACTAAATTAGGTTGGTCATACCATGAGCAAAACCTGTTTAATTTGAGTTTGTGGAAGCTCTTTTCTTTTGTACATTGATTAGAAAGGCTAAGAAACTGTTGGGCCAAAGCCAGGGGTGTTTCTGTACTTCTGTGCACGCACAGCGCTGTGCTGATAATGGGGTAGTTTTGGTGACATTACTGAACATGGTAAAGTAGGTGCAAGAACCACAACGTATTACAGATGGAGCAGTGAAATCACCAGAACCCCAGCAGACCACGTTGTGTATAGCACAAATTCCTGCACCTCATTCCCAGAATAATGCATGAACTGCCCTCTTGTGTCCAAAGACATTACAGCTGCGGCCGAAGCCAGCCTTAAATGCACACAAGCGTGCTGCAAACACTCCTTGTTTTCTGAGAACATGTAGGGTGAGCAGGAAGCAAATTCTATTCTGGCAGTAAGAAAACTTGGTGGCCTCATCTCTGTCTGTTGAACTACTCAACGCTGGTCACTGCTGATTACGAGGAATGGAGTAAAACAGACTTTTGGAAAACGTGGTAGTTGTTAAAACACTGCCATAATCTCTGTTATTTCTAGAAATTCTCCAGTATCCTCTGTAATAAGATGACCTCAATACAGCAAACACTTCCCAAATTCTAAGTGATGTAAACCCAAATGATCTGACTAGGTAACCCCAGCAGTGTGTTTTTGCTGAACCCCTAAGACACTGTGATAGGGTGGGTGGCCAGGCTTGTTGTGATTCCTGTGATCCCATTTGTGCCTAGCTAGTAGCTCTATCTTCTAGAGAACATCAAGAAGCATGAATATTTTGTGATTACCACTGGAACCACCCCAAACTCAACACTGTTTTTTCCATTAAATTGCTCTTTGCTGAAATTCTGCATCTCAGCAAAGTAGTACAGGGTAGTTTCAGCTCTGTGGGTTTCCTTCACGTAGAAAAGGAGAAAATAAACCAAGTCACTGTCTTCAGTGCTCTTACTTGACCCTTCTTCTGAACTAGCGGTGAAAGCCTGAATGTGTCAGACAAGTTTTTAAAGGTGACATTTTATCCCCCTCTCCAGTATTGCTGCTAAGGAAGCCCTAGAGAGGCACTTTGGAGAACAAAGTAAGCCTTCTTCTCAGGAGATTATGAGGATGGCAGAGGGGCTCAATCTCGAGAAAGAAGTTGTGAGAGTTTGGTTTTGCAACAGAAGACAAAGGGAAAAAAGAGTGAAGACGAGTTTACATCAGAACGCTTTTAGTTCTATCATCAAGGAGCATCACGAATGCCGGTAAAGCTTTTCCATGTACAGATGTGGATTTCTGGTTTGCTTTTTGTAAATACTGTAAATACTACATTGTTTTAAAAAGAAAAGAAAAACTTGTGTTGTCCTCCCCCACTGCACCCCCCGTTTCCCTTACGAGTTAGCCAGCTTCAGGTGCAGTGCTGTGGAAGACCTGATTTTAACGTAAAGGTTTGGTAACAAATTAAATGCTACTGTATATATTTAAAGAGTTGGATGTCTGCGCTCAGCTGCAAGGAATTTGTTATGTGTTGTTCAACTGGAAATGCTTCCCAAGTGGCACAAGTACTTGTCATTTCCCTGTGTTGTGCCTTTCTTGCGTCTGCGACACATTTAGTGATTAACTAAGAGCCCCATGTAGCTACCCTAACCCTCAGGAAATGAACCCTCTGCCTTGTATGGGAAGAAAGGTTACAAAGCTTGACACCATCAGCTATAGTATTGAAAGTGTTTTGCCTGTGCTTCAGCCCCCCATTCCCCCTTGCTACGTAGCAAGCTTTGCCAACCTGTGTGAGATTATCAGCTCCACCTCCAGCCTCCAGAACACTGAGCATCTGCGGGACAGGAGAACTTCAGAGGAGGTGAATCAGTGACCTTAAACAAGCAGTGGTGACACTGCTGAATGTCTACTTGGGGTCGAGGAGGGGGTACGCTCCTGGGATCTTGTGGAACCACCACTAGATCTGAGAGCCAGGCTAGCTGAAGACCTGCCTCTCCAAAGGACAGCTCATGCTTGGCTACCTGCTCACAACAGCCATATGCCTCTGAGTGAGTCGTTTCTGGTAAATACTTTGCATAAATTCAGGACAAAACCATTAGAAATATGCCATAATTGCTGTCATTATTTACAGTAGAGTCAATTTACCAGTAGAGTGGTGGCAATACTGTTCCAACTGTATGCTCTGCCTCAGTGTACCATTTGAGTGCCTTAAATTAGTGCCAAGTAGAAGTGACTTTTTTAATGCTTATCAGAGGTGTTTTTTGCTGATTTTAGTATATGCCTTAAAGCTTGGTTTGGATAGGCTTAGCTATAAAAGCTGGGATGCAATTTACTTTACCTTAAGACTTTGTGACCTGAGGGGAAAAAGACTAGAGAATTATCAGTGGGTTTATTGCTTTGAGTTTTCTCTCTGCATTCTATTTCATTTTTCCTGATTGATTCCATGTGTGGACACGCTTACACCAGAGATATAGTGTTGAACTAAAAAGAAGACCCTTGTGCTCTGAAATCAGTATACACACAAAGCATTTACTGCACTATACGTTCCCACTCTCTTACACTATACTAATTGAAAGTAATCCTTTATTTATCATTTTCTAGCCTAGAGAGATAACTGGGGAGGGGAATCAGAGCTTCACCTATCAGAAGGCCAGGCACTGAGAAACTGAATTAATGACTGTAGTACTCACCAGGGATAGATTAACCAGCCATCTCATCAGCCCTGCTCGTTTTTATTAAAATAGCCCATTACCATGTATGTGTTTTTCCCTGTTTTCCTAGGACTGAAATTGAGTGCCCACAAGTAGTAATGGCCAGATACGTTTTATTTTTCCATAAAACAGACCCGATGATTTAGAAAATGCCTAGATAATAGGCCCACAGAAAGCAAAAGGAGTTTAATGTTCAAGACCACTTAGAAGCTGTGCATACAAGTTAAGTGCTCCCTCTCTAGTGTATATTAAATTATCCCTGATACCTATTACGGTGCCCATAAGCACATTCAGTTATGGAATTAGGCTCCTGGATTAAAAAAATAAATTTTTCTGGATGAATGCATTGTTTTAACCCCTTACTCAATTTTAATAGCTCAAAGGGAAGAAATCGTGCTGTGTACTCTCTTCAGGTTGCTCTCACCACCAGCACAGCTCACCCACTACAGCAGAGAAAGACCAAGCTGTAGCCTCTGTCCAACATGTGCATTATCAGCAGATTGTGAACTTTCCAAAAGGAGGAAAGATAAATACAGATGAGAAAATTAGCACTCAGTAAAGGTGGTGGCATGCGTGTTTATACGTTATGGGATCTAATGTTACATATGTTGAAACTATCTGAGATATATATATATACACACACATATAAAAATAATTTTTATTCTAAATTATTTTCTTAAATATAAAAGGCTTCCTAGAAGCACTGTAAGCCTGGACTGTCCCTCTCCCAATAAAACATTCTTATACTATTTGGTATTACAGGTAATGGTCTGTAGTGGTGGTACTTTAATTCTTAGTTGTGTATCATGTCGATGCGCTTACTCATCTTAGCGTGCTGTAATAGTTAATTCAAGAGCTGACCTTGTGATTTCCAAACTCAGAAGTTGTCTCACAAGTAGAGTATCAGGAGCAGGGCAAAATAAAATGTAAGGTAACACATAATGCCATGGTCTTATAAAAGAATGACAAGAGACTAAGTGGAGGAAGCAGCCACTGTTTAAGCATGGCTAGCTGTTGCCCCAGAAATGCAAACAAATTAAACCAAAAATTTGGTTGTTTTAAAAAAAAAGTTGGATTAAATAATTTTCATGTGCTACAGTTGCAGCCATTAAACTTAAAAAAAAGGTAGAAAATTTTGTATTTGTTTTTCTGTAGGAACAACTTACTGGTCAATTGCCAACAGTCAGTCTTGATTGGGGAAACCTCCTAGATAAGACTTCTGGGGGCAGCTTTACAAACCTGCATGGAAGAGGTCAGATGGCCTTTTGAGCTGCACTATTTTTGCTTTGAGATATTTGGGGGTTGTGTTTTGGGGTTGTTTTTCTTGCTTTTTTTTCTCATGGGTAACTTTAGGCAGTGTGTTAAAACTAGAATAGACATAGACATGGTAACAACATCTAAACCTGCGGTGAACCTGTCTCTGCGTAGCGTTCTGTCCCACTCACCTGAAGGGCACAACAGACCTAGAAAAGGCTCCTACCCCAGCCAAGCTGATGATCACAGGTAAGATTAAGCTACTGTCCTCTACTGGGACAGAGTGCGCTGGGAGCCTGCAGTATGATGAGCTGTACTGAAAGGCTGGATGGGGGCAGGCTGCTCACCAACCTGCCTCTAGGAAGAACTAGGAGTAAACACAGCAACAGGGAAAGAAGCTTCAGAAAAAAGAGAAGTGGTGGTTCTTCATGCAGTGGGGAAGAAATATGTGGGACTTTGCTAAAAGATGTTGGAACCAGTTTTTTTATATATACATATACACACACACACATATACGGACAAGTTCACAGATGAGAAAGCTTTTCAAAGCTATTGTACATACAGGAACTGAACATTAGGTTGGGAAGTATTAAGGGAGGAAGTGTCATCTACATTTTCCTTGTCTTTTCCTGGGCATTGCTTGTGGGCATCTGTGGCGTAGGACTCTCGGCAAGACAGTCCTCAGTCTGCCCCAACAGAGGGATTCTTAGGTGCACTTTGAGAACTGCTTTGTTCTTCCTGGCTGGAGGACTTCGAGTCAGCTGCTAGTAAGGTGTCAGGAAGGATAAAGAAGTTTAGGACTGAGTGGGTTTGGTCTTTCTTTTACCACTAAGAGTGATTTAAAAGGAATCTAACTAAGGGATGCAATTTTCATATAGGCACTACAGCATACTCACTGTAACTGAAATAAATACAAGCCTGCAAACTTTTAATTTGGCTACCAAGATTTTTATACGGATCAAAGCTGCAGGACTGAAAAGGTAACTGCTAACAGAAACACACACTGGAGGGTGGCAGTAGCCCTACTTCCCAAGGCTTACTGACACCAAAAAGCAATGCCTTTATTGCCGTCCAGCAAAAACCCCAGAGGAGAGAAGACGTATCAGACTTGGGTGGAATCCTGATACCCACTAAGAGGATAAAGCGCAGGCTTCATTCAGGAAGGACGTTTCCTCCCTGTTCAGCTGAAATACAACGAGTCAGTAACTGTACACCGAACTAGTTTCACACCATATTTTCACATTCAGTGTCTCAAAGCAGTACCTGGGCACCCAGTGCCAGAAGGAAACACCACCCTGATCAAGTCTTTACTGAATGTTGAGTTTAGTCATGTCAAAATCCCACAGGCAACTACAACAAACTCTGGGCTGCTTTATAGCTTGGGTCAAAGGAAAATTTTTTGGTGCTAATGGCGATCCAAAAGAAGCCCAGTGAGGCAGATAGGTAAGCCCAACTCCACAGAGGACAAAGTCATTGTGGAATAAAAAGCCTTTTATTACATTTTTTACAAAATAACTTGTTAAAAAAAAAAATTCACTTCATATCAGATATATGCAATATATAACTACCTCACATAGTGTGTCCATTGCTTCCTTCAAAGAGAAAGAAACCCGTGTTTCTATGCCGAAAAACTGCATTTCCTTTCTCTGCTGACTTCAGTCCTAAAGAGCAGATGATGTGACAAGAGTACATACACAGAGGTTATGGTTTCCTGCTACACTTTCTCTAGCAGCAAAGTCTCTTTGTGAAGTCTGTTCCCCCACCAAGTTGTCCTGGTTTCCACTCTTGGGAGGTATTTTGCTTTTCTCTTTTCAAAGCCAAGATGATTTTGCTGATTCTATTAACAGCCCCACTAAATAACCACAACCAAGGAGCAAATAATCTCCAGCAGAGTAAGGGCTGAGGAAGTTCACACCAACTGGGAAGTCATAACTAGAACTGCATTCTCAGACTTTGTTGTCTATTTAATATATCAACAGCTCATATTTAGTTACCCCAATGCATTCTGTTAAAAGCTAGAATCGTGCCAATGCAGTTCACAGACCATAGAAAAACTTTCACAGAACCAGAACACTTTTATTACAGTGTTTAGCCCAGTAATTATCAGGTTATCATCCAAAATGGTTCTTAAACTAAAGTTTAGATTTAGCTTATCAATGTGATCAATCGCATCTTAGTAAACAATACAATTATGCACAGTTATCTTCTCATAAGAAATAGGGTAAAATATATACAGATGTTGTTTCAGGCAAATGTCCTTTTTGCAAGCACTCAAGCTGCACTGCTGGACTTTGGCACTGAGTCCCATCAAGTGCACACAGAGGTCTCTCCATAGTGTTTTGTGTAACCATCTTAATTACACATTTACTTACCTTTCAAAGACTCATTCTGAAAAAGAATAATCACAAAGGTACAAGATTTATATACATAAAGGCACAGCAATTCTTTTGAAACCAGCTATGTTACAGTACAATAGAGTCCGATCAGTGCCTTTCATGCAACGAAGTTCACTAACAAATTTAAATCCTCTTCCAGTAAAATTAACTGCACAAAGACCATATCCTCCCCTTTCTGTAGAGATAATAACCAGCTATTATTTAACCAACTTAAAGTTACTACAGGAACTTTGAAGAAATACATGAAGTGCTTTGTCTTTCTGCCTACATTTGCTACGTTTTCAAGGCTACTTCTCAAAAGAAAACAGTTTCCAACTAAGCAAAGGTAAAGTTTCATTTGTGCTAAAATGACAGACTGAGAATTTTTCTATAGCAATAGTTTTATAAAAATTATATATATTATATAGGTGCCGTCCAAGGAGGCATCACCACCAGCCACAGAATAGCCAGTTCTGAAGACAGCTCAGGAACCGAGATAGAAGAACACTTTGAATTTTGAGGACAGATTCAGATCAGGTATAAATTAATTTATCATTAGAACTACATCCCTGGTTAGTCCAGTGCTCAAAAAGACTCCCTGCAATGGACACACCAAGCGTACTCCTCCTTGTAAACTGATTCCAAATATTCTCCTCTTCTCCTTCCCCCTGTACCAACTTCAAGTTGTCATTTCTGGAGCTTCAGAGTTTTCCTAGGCATCAGTTGCACTGAAAGAGTTATTTGCACTTTTTACATCTGTCTGCAGCTGAGTAATTAGAAGGCAGACTGTATACTGCTACCGAGCTAATCAACTCCCAGAGCTTTGAGCTGTCGTTCAATCTCTTCATCTGATATAGTAGCGGCTTGTGATGTTGACGCAGATGGTAAGCCTCTGGCTGCTGATGGAGCTTTGGCCATCTAGAAGAAGACAGAAGTTTTCTTCAGTCAAAATAATACACGTTATGACAAGCTGACTTCTAGAGTAAGATTGTAAAATAAAGGCTGCTAAAGTAAACTGAAGAAGGGAATGAAGGGGAAGAAGCTTATGAACACAGTAAAAATAGCCATACCTTTCCAGATATTTCAATCCCTATCTCATCAAGCACTTGGTTAACAATATCTTGGCTCTCTTCCTCTTCATCGGAAGCATCAAAAATATCATCCAGGGTATCATTAACTTAGAAGAAAGAAAAAAAAGAAAGGAAATCCACACTGCATTAAGCAAAAAGGTTATTAAAATAATCTAGTACTATTTTTCTACTCTCCCAGAACACGTTAGTAATACCACTGTGTAAGAAAGCACCTGCATGTCGGAGAGGCTTTCTTACTTCTGCCTTGCAAAGCCTGTGAGCACAGCTAAAGCAATGACAAGGTATGGCATCATTACTTTCCTAAAACTCTTTAGTTTCACTAAAATAGTTCAGTTGCTCCACACACCCCTCCCCAAACTAGATTTTAACATTTCTTAAAAATATCTCCCGCAGTTCCATAAAAGTCCCTTTTTCTCCTCCTCCTTCAAGTAAACTGTGAAACTGTTAACTACTCTGCTAACTTCTCAACCGCAACAGCACAGTTCTGCACTGTTAAGGTGTTCGTATCTTGCTCAACGATACAGTTTTGAGTGTGTGCTACTTACTATGGCCAACACAGTGGGAGGGATTAGGACAGGAAGGAGACTGTGCCAGCAACACCAGGAAGCCTGGTATTATTTAGTTGACCATGGACAGATGCAAGGGGGAACAAGAAACTTGCCATCCCCAAAAGAAGTCTGTGGCTTAAAAGAGACAAAGCCATCCCACACCACCACGTATGCAAAGCTGAAATTATCGATGATGATACCCAAATTATCGATGTCCAGTCCTAGAATAAAAAGCCAGGTGCAGAACTATCACCTACAGAAAGGGCATTTTTTCAATTTCCCCTACCAGTTATGCCAAGGAGGTTCTGAACTGGTCCCCAACCTGCTTCCACTTTTAGTATGTTCTTTCTAGAAGTACAACAGGTGTTTTGCATGAAGATGTGAAGGAATGGATTCTAAATTTAGTATCTAGAGCTACTAGAAAGCCTAAAGCTTGGCCTCCCTGCCTGCTCTTCAATTCTGCTGTTGATTTCATTAAGTGCAGAAATAATATCTCATTCATCAGTATTTCTAGACTGGTTCTGCCCCACCAAGAGCACTTAGGGCTGCAGCTAGTTGTTCCCTGCAGTGTGGAACTTACTCATTTCTTCAGTCATTTCCATCTTCATGTTCTCCTTCTGGAAATTCTGCATAGTTTGTAGCGTCTTTTGTGGATCCATTTTCTTATTAACTGCTTGCATTGTCTATTAATATTGAAAAAACCCTTAGTGATGAGACATCAGTAAATGTCAGCAAACACAGTAAGAATGAAATAGACTGTTAATGAAAAACACCTTCAGTCCAAATTCCCCTTCCCTTGCCTCGCTATATCCTGTAAGAACTGTAGATACACAACAGATCAATAGCACAGTCAGCACCTCATAAGAAACCTTGTTATCTACCACTCTAATAGGTGTGCTTTGAAATGTACCCATCTTTCTGGCGCCTTGACCCTTCTCCTGGCCTTGTATTAGGAAAAATCTGCCTGATCTAAATGAGAGGAATGGGACAATATTTCTTAGCTTGCGGGCTATAGGCTTTGAAGAGGTAAATGGCTGCAGGTTTTGTATTCTGCAAGGAACATTTATTTGAATCACCACTAGAGACCAGGCACTAAATGGTAGTTGTTTCTTTATGTTATAATTTAATGGAAAAATTTATTTTCTTTGAAAAAAAAAATGCTGAAGTGTGCAGGAAGCACATATTAGCTTAGGGTGAAGCTTTGTAATGGGTAGAGATCTTTCTGTGGCACGGTAATAAACTTCATCTGTTTTACTACAAGTATCCAGCACCGGCTTTGCAGACATCGGTATTGAACACTTTCTTCTTTCCTAAGCAGCACATGGCTGGATCTCCCATGGGATGGCAAAACCTAAATATAGACATGAGAAATTTGCACGTAAAGTCTAATCACTTTCAAGAAGATAAAAGAGTCGCTTAATTAAAAGGGATGCTACCAGCTTCATGAAAGCTCTTCTGCCTTCATGTCAGCGTTTGTTTAAAATGATAATGGTTTATGCTTCTAACGTTAGTTGAGTTTCAAAGGCTGCATTCACAGCCGCCTTATGTGAATCTGAAAAGTTCTTCTGGACTTACAGGGTGTTGGTTCTTCAAAATTCTTTTACGGGAGTTATACATTAAAAAAATCCGCACTAAAATGATACAGACTGAAAATAAGGGTCAGGTGCATGATTAAAAGAAACAGGTAGCCATTAACTGGACTTTACTGTGGCCAAAATTAACGCCATGCATGCTATAAAAAGCATGCAGAAAATACTTTGAAAGCTTCGCGTTTATGTATTTGACTTGCTGAGGTAACTGATTCTATACATTTCCACTGATGGCTGTGTGAGATAAGAATAGTTTATAAGCTTCAAAATGAAAAACTGGATAGCTTCCTTTAAGCTTTCTGTGTCAATAAGGCAAAATACTCCCTTTAAAAGTGACCAAAAGAATTAAATGCTTTTCTCTCCAATAATGTTACACAAACTAGTCCACAGAAGTACCTGCTGCATTTCATGAAACATCATGTTTTTGGATGCTTGTTAGTTTATTTTTGAATAGTTTTGGGTTTTTTTTGCACTGATTTTACCTTCAAAATAAGTTTAGTGACACTTTTTGAGAAATTTAATCCAAGTTGTGTTACAGGTTAGAACAAGTCAACCACATAATAATTAAAAGCAAAACCAACCTGTTCACATGCAATACTGTTGCAGGAATATTGAGCAGACTGTTTCATTTCATTGACTGTAGAGTCAGACAAACCCTCTCCTTTGTGGGTTAGTGGTGGAGGATGGAAAGTTTGCTACAGAGCCACAACTTTGTATCACTGAACGGCTGGTATCTGCCAGGGCACTGCTGATAAATGATACCTGATAGCAAAGCCTTAGCACTAATGACTTTCTGCACTACGTTGCATTGCATCACCGTGTTTAACTGGCAAGTAACTGGATTTAACTTGGACTGTGATAAAAGCAGAACTTGTCTACAGTGATGTCATACACCTCAAGGTGAGCAATCCTCCCTGCCAAAAGCAAACCCTGTACTTGTCAGTTCAGGGAAATAGGGCAAGTTCACAAGTCACTCAGAGCTGAGGTTTTTCAGACTCTCTATGAGATTTGAGAGAAAACTTAATGCAGTACTGTTTCCTCAGAGCACGAAGAGTGAAAATGACAGGGAACTCCAGATTACATTTCCTTAGGAACTTAAGGACTGAAGCAATAACCTACTTTTTGCACGAGCCATAAAGCTACTGTGACACACTGCCTTGATTTCTAGACAAAGCGTGCCCTACTTTTTCCGAATAAAAACTGCTTGTGACAGGATATACAGGCAAGACCCTCTAACAGAACGGTTGGGTTTTTTGATGTAGTCAAAAAATTCTTCCCCTGCCATGAGAGTTTATTTTTATCACGCAAACATTTGACAGATACCTAGCCCAAGAAAATCCGCTTAGTTAGGTGCTACCTGGCTGGACCATGTAGATAAAAATTTCACAATACAAATCAAATTACATTTCCCTACTGTATCCTCAACATCATTTGGGACATTAAGTAGTAAGTTTTACCCCTTCAATTACCTTATATGAAATAACACACCTTAACTTTTGCAACCAGATACTGTGCTTTAACATAAAAGAATGTCTTGTAACACCTTACTTTTGCTGTAGTTGACATCGCTCCTGCCATTTTCATCTGTGAGTTCATGACCTTTGTTTGAGTTGACATAGAAGTGACTTTAGAGCTGACAGCATACGTTCGGTTCTTCTGCTTCCGCAGCTGGACAAGCTGTTTTGCCAGCACTTTACAGGCTTCTTTGTTACCGGTCTTGGCCATTTTCTTTATTTCTAGTTCCTGTTAAAAAAGGTAGAAGATTAGTTCTACTGAATTTTCAACCCAACAGACTATAGTTAAGTCTTACTAAATTCCAAAAGTTAACCATCCTCTTGATTTCTTTTTTTTAAGGCATTTAAACTTATAGAAAGAGTCTTCCTTGCTTTTCTTCCAAGGCTATTTAGTAGAACGAATGCAATGCTGTTATGATTCGACCAGAAGAAAATAACACGCCACAGTACTGAATTACTAGCATGGCAGTGCACGTTTCCCTGAAAAGCTTCAACTTCCTCATGTCATGTTCACGTATATGTGCACAGTATCTGGAAAGGGAGGAGGAACACTTACAAAAACCCAACCCAAACCAGACCCAAAAGTGAAGAAATTATGGCCAGCCAACTCTTAGTGTCATGACTCAAAACGTCCTTGATGTCTTGCATTCACAGGCCATCCAACCCCACTGCCCACAGAATAAATGGGGAGCTCAGATGTTCTTTTTAACACTTTTTCAGCTGAGACAGCTTCTCATAATCTTTTTCGGAAAGAATGAGATAGATTTATATGAGCAATAATTATAGGCCATTTTCCTGCATAATTTAGCGGGAATTAGCACCTAATAAAAGTCGTGTAATTTGCCTACAAAAACATGTGCTTAAACCTTAAGACAAATGAAGACACCCCAAACCCCAATCTATGAATTCAAGGAGAAACCACAAACTATTTAGCCCAGAGGTACCAGGAAAATTTTGGCACAAATAATCTTGTCAGATGTGATTTTTTCAAAGTATGCCTTTTGATTTGTGACTTTGTAATGTAAACTTTTCAACCTGTATAAGGAGGGTTTCCTACAGTACATTGGCTCTTTGTATACATCCAATTGTACGTTTTGATTTACCATTAAGCAAAATCAGCTTTTAAAGACCAGCTGTCTGCTGTGGCCCTTCAGGAGAACTTAACTGCGACAGGAGCACAGTTGCTTCACTTTGTGTGTACTGGTAGTCCAGAAACCACACTTTTAAGAAGATATGTTCCTCTGAAAAGGTAAATGCTGATCACCAGGACATGCAAACAGTCATGTTTAAAGGCAAGTGTAAACTGACCTGCTGCACTAGCTTCACCATTAGGAAAGGTTATGGTTAAGTTTACCATAGAGAAGGCACAGGCACAAGCTCATCTCTGTAAATCCCTAATTTCTGAAATTTTTAATCCAAGAAGGCACAGATCAGCAAATAAGGAGCATGAGACTGTTCAAACATTATAAGCCTGGACTTTACATCAAGCTGTCCTCTTTGCTAGTGGCTTTCTGAGACCACAAGAACAAATTATATGGAGCATGCCCAGAACATTATGTCCTTTTTCCATACTTCAAGTACTGTGAAGGGTAGGAGGGATTAGCTTGCGCTCTAGCAAGCTCTAGCTTGCACCCTAGTTTTAACAGCAATCATTTGAAAATAGGGCAATTTTCACAGCAAAATACAAACCTACACCAACCACTGCTAAATAACTGCAGATATCAAACCCTACATATAGATTATTTAGTTCTTTAATTAAGAAGAATTTGGGTAGAGAGATGCAATATATCATTCACTTTTAAGAAGTTTGGGGCAAAGTTACTGAAGTCAGTTATATTCTTCTAGTAAAAAATAATCAAAATTCATATAGTCATACAGGGTTACTGAACTGAAACAGAACTGTTTGCATACTTGAAGGTGTTTTTATGCACAGAATTAATGTAACAAGGTTTCCTCAGAGTACACCTCATAGCTAAAGGAGGATTAAAAAAAAGGGGGTCTTTCTGAAGAACGTACCTAACAAAATGTTCAGAGATTGACTGACAGGCCTTGGTCCTTTTTCACCTGATCTGACTCTGAAAATTAGTATTTATTTTTCATTGACTCTCTCATCCTAACAGCAAATTTTAAGTTTTTTAAGAACATTTTTCATTTCTTTCTTTTCCTTACAGATCCATCATTTCTGAAACAATTTACTGTAGAAAGTAACCAAAACTTCAATAGTCAGGAAAATTAAGGTTATTTCCGGAGTCCTACTAAAAATGTCTTATCTGTGTAACCTATTATATCTTAGGCCTTCAAGGCTTCCAGAAACAATTTGTCTGACCTCTTCTAGCTTCTTATTCCCAGATCTCGGGTATTCACACGACCTGCTGTCATGAAATACCACCTCATCAGCTACTGAAACAGTGGCTGGATTTGCACAGCTTTTCCCACAGTCTGAGCATGTCTTCATGCATCAAACCCCACCATCTGTCACATCCATTTATCCAATTATACTGCCACACAGGTGCAGCATCCATTCACTGAATACTTGGTAGCTCAAGCACTCTAAGTTTTAAATCGATCTTAATTTAGGCAGATGGTTTTAGGGAAGTTCTATATGAATGAAAATAACAACCTTATGGGGTATTCATGATACCCTATGGTTTTTCAAGTACTCTCTGCCAATGGAGAATCATGGTAACATAAAATAGCCCTGACATTAAGATTTTCTACCACAAGATCACTGATTTACAAGCCTGTTAGAAAAAAACCCAAAACTTCTGAATGCTAATGATGGAAGGGAACAAATGAATGTGGTTAGTCAATCTAAAGACAGTTTCATGCTTTTCCTATGTTAAAGACTGAGAATCACCTTTAGATAGTACATTTTTTACAACATGGTTTTAATAACTGAGAAGTCAAAAGGGGAAGACCACTTTTTTTAGTCTTCATTTATGAGAGCACGAGTCATATCTTCAGCATTTTGCAAGTTTTTTGTTACACTGGGGGTATGTGCGTGTTTGTTATTAGAGAGTAAAACAAAATTCCCTGCTCTACTTACCAGTTGTTTTTCCTGTTTTTCGAGTGCTGCTCTATCTCTGGTTATAGCCCTCTGTGTTCCTCTTAACTCTCGGTTTTGCTCCTTTATTATATCTGTAAAGAAAATATTTACAGCTGGGAAAAGTTCTCAGTTCTCATAAACATCTTGTCTGCTAAGCACTTTGCAGACATGCAGCATGTTTGACAGAGTGCCTTTGTTCAGAATCAGTTTTACACAATTATACAATTTTATGTATACAACATGATTGCATTTCAGCACCACAGGCCTCAACCCGTAACAGAAAAGGCTGGTTTAGCTAGTATATTCACCGTAACCGTAGCAAGAGCCTTAACTGCTCAGTGAGACTTAGGAACACGTGCCTTCCTGCAAGTTCAACCCTAACTCAGCAATAGCCCACTCACTGTGATGTCTTTTCAACAAGTCAGGCCTAACTGCAACAGATAGATCAGTTGCAGAAGCCTCATATATGGCACCTCAGAGAAGTCAGGGAGTTCCTGAGCCCATTAAAACCTTGAGGATACTCCTAAATGCACATCCTGTTGCTCTCTGTCCTTATTCTGGTTCAAAGGAGATTCCTCTCCCGCACAAACATACCAGGTTTGTATAGCACAACTTCAAGTCACACTACAAAGCAACAGCAATCAAACTTTTTCAATTAGCAGGTGCTTAAGAACATTAAGATTGAAAGTGCAGGCCTTCATAGCAAATTTAAGTTTCCTGACAACTGGCAAACCCTGCCTATCAGGTGAAACTTATCATCCTTCATAGGAGTTCTGTCCCCTGTACTATTTAAAAGTTATTTACTGGTCATATCCTCTTATTAAAGCAAGTATCACTTATGATATAGCCATCAGACATGCCAGCTACAATTAACTTTGCTTAGAGTTTACAGTATGTGCTTAGGTGTGATTCACCTGGGCAAAGGTAAAGAGGTCTGCATCTGACTCAGCATCCCCTGACCTTCATAGATGAAAGAAGTTAGTATTTTTAGGAAGAGATTCATCTGCTCCTAACCTATGTGTCTACATGACATTAGATAAGCTTTGTGTGGGTGTTTAAAAGGAGCAGACTGCCACATCAGTTTTGTTTAGGGCTCTTCCCACATAAGTGACATCATGGCAGGGCACCAATATTATAGTTACAGCAGCACATGAAAATCAATACAAACAGAAAGTTACTAGCAGAAATAAAGGCATCAAGTGTACATTCTTGCAGCCACCCTTTTCATTTTTAAGGCTTCCAAAAAGTCTTTTTACAAACAGAGAGAAGCATTCACATACTTCATCCCCATGATCATAAATACTGTGAAACATTCACTGCTGGATTTATTTCAGCCTTGATAGGTCTGAATCAGAAAAGCCCTAAACCTTCAGTAGCATTTCCAAGAGGGCATATACAGTATCCCCTCCCACCAATTGTTTTTGGCCAAATACAGCCATATTCCAAACAAACCCTGTGAAAGAGAGACCTTTTTTACAGTGCTGCTGCTGTTGTGAGAACTACACAAAGAGCACCGTCAGGAGATGTGGACTTTTCACTGGACAATAACGAAGAGCTGAAAGACAACACAGAATAAAACACTGTCGTTCTTCACACTGGCAAAGCAGCAGGGAAAAGTCCTCTGAAAACAATGCTACAGGCAAGTAATTTTGAAGGTAGACAAACATTTATTACTTGCACAGCTGTGCTTGTGAGAAGAAAAAGCTTAATAGCCACATACAAGACTGTCTTCTCTAACTACAATAACTATTAAAAAAAAATCCCTTAGCACAGAGAGCTTGAGAAGTAGGAACTTCAAGATTATAAGAAACAAGAACTGTATTTAAGGCAGGAGACAATACGTATGAGCACAGCGATCATTTCTGTTAGTCAGAGCTCCTACATGAGGTCATAAACAAGGATAGCAATAATCTGAAAAATATGACTATCCAGAGTTACAGGGTCTTTCATTTGTTTTTGCAAGTGAAGGCCAAGACAGGAACTGGTTCCTGTTTCTCTGTGATAACTGACACGTGTTCTTAGTGTTACTCCAGCAGGCAGAGGATGACGGGGTATTCCATAGACAGGCTATTCCCAACAGCCATTCCCGTGTGTCATGCCGTCGCCTTGCATGCCAGGGTAAGGAGGAAGTACCTCTGTTCCTTAAAACAGGTTGGACAGGAGACACCCAACAGGGTTTGACCTGGCTCCTACAGTCCGCCTTGGTCATGGAAGCTTAGTGACATCTCCCCCTTCCTCCCCTCTTCACTGCTGCACCAAAAATGGGAAGAGCCAAGTGGGAACCATACGTATTCTCCCTTGGTGACACACAATTGGTTGATACACTGCGTCACTTTTGGTGTGCCGTTTTCGAACAAGGACCCACCCAACTTGACACAGGGCACCCAACATGCCAGACAGACAGCTCTGGGGCTCCTGCCAACCCCTGGCTAGGCTCTGCCCCACAGCCACGGGTGGGGCATGCTGATCTGGAGGGCTGACTGTCACCCACAGGACTGCTGTCAGGTAAGCGAGCTTTTCTTTGGCTTAACTCAGGAGAACGCTATTACTGTGTTGCATGTAAGCGCTGCGGCAACAGACTGACTACAAAATCATCAAGGGCGGCTCGTCTTAAGACCCGCGTTGAAAGCCAAGGGGTGCCAGCGATGGAGGCGCACCAGCTGCTCTCTGCGTAGCCGGGCAGCGGCTCCCGGAGCCTGCTGCCATGCTCGGCCGCCTTCTCCCCGCCGCAGAAAGCTGGCTCCCGCACACCAGCACCCCCCGCGTCCCTGTTGGTTCTCGGCTCCAGCAACTCTTCGCGGGCCTGTTTTGTTCCCTCGCTGCCAACGAGAGGCGTTCCTTCTCCCTCACCCACAGCCCAGCGCCTCCAGGGCCCGGCTCTCACTGCACCCCGGCCCGGGCGCCCCACGGGGCCCGAGGAAAACCCCCCCGCCTCGCTGGCCCAGGCGGCCGGCCCGGACCGGCCCGGGGACTCTCCCCACCGCCTCATCTGGCCCGAGCGCGGCCGGTGAGTCACTCCGCGAGGGCTGTGGCCTCCTCCGTTCTCTACGAGTTCCTGCTCCGCCGGGACACAGGGCCCGGGGCCGCCCCGCAGGCATCGCCACATCACCCCCGGGCTCCCGCTCCCCATGAGCCTAGGCCGGGGCCAGCTCTGCGCCCGGGACCGCACCAAGGCTGGGGACAACCGTCCCCGGGCTACGAGAGGGGTGGCGGGGCCCTGCCACGGGCGCCGATAGCCTCACGCTCCACTCACCGTCCACCGTCTTCTTCTTGAAGAGCGAGGCCATGGCTACAGCCAGACCCGAAGCTGCCAGAGCCCCCCACGGCTGCCTCTGCGGGCTCCTGCCTCCTCCTCAGGTGACCAGGAAGCGGCCGGGCCGCACAGACCCGTCGAGCTCCGCCTCCCTGTCGGCGAGGGGCGGAACGGGGCTGGGCCGGGCCGGGCCACAGCGCTGCCCCCGCCTACCCCCCTAGCCCTGAGGGGCTGGGACAGCGCTGGCTGTCGGGGACACGTCTCTGCCCGGGCAGTAGTAGCAGCTTGGTCACGCCGAGACGTGGGAAAGGCGCCCCGGGACCGTCCCGGGACGGTGCAGTGTGTGTGTGTGTGTGGGGCGAGCCTGGGAGTTGGCCCGGGGGAGGGAGTGGGGCCCGCCCGGTGGCGGTGGTGGAAGAAGACCGGCGTAGTTCTCCTTCTTGTATATTTAATTATTAAATAATTAAATTATTTAGTTAATTATTAAATTAATTATTAAATTAGCCAGCCGGGCTGGCTGAGGCGGCGCGAGGGATCGCGCGCGGGGCCGGCTCCTGCCCGAGGGGCGGGCAGCACGCGCGTCCGCCTCAGAGCGGGGCGGGTCGGGCGCAGCGCTCCGGCGGGTACATCGCCGGGAGGGGAGGGAAGGGGAAAGGAGGGAAGAGGGGTCGTTAAGGAGCTGCCCCCGCTTTGAGCCGTCGCCCTGAGGCGTTGCGGTGCCGAGGGGACCGAAAACACGGGCTCAGATAAACCTTTGTCCGAGGATCGCAGCTGCCGCGGTCCGCAAGATGTAAGGGTATGGCGGAAGGAGTCATCGTCGCCTTGGGTTCAGCGCCTAATTACAATCCTCAATTTTTAATAAGGTAGTTATAATGTAGCCGTGGTTTCATCACCGGCAATTACCCACGTACGGATCGTGACCTTCGAAAATAAAAAAGGAGCTATGGGAGAAAACGCAGAGCTGTTGGTTTCAGTTCTAGCTAGATATACCTTCGCTCCCTTTCAAGTATCGGGCGGGGGGTTATGTTAATTTGTAAGGAAAAAACCCCAAGTGATTGGGAGGTAGTAGTGCATTTTGACAGCTAGATATAAATTTAACCTGAGGAAGAACTGTAAGTTTATGGTGGCAGTCCCCTAATAAACCACACTTTTATAACCTTGCATGGAAAAACAATCTATTTAGAATATTATAATAGCAGCGTAAAGATGTCCTACAGGGACATAGGAAGGTGCAATCTATGCATTTGATGTCAGTATTTCGATTTTCTGAAAATACTAATTTTGCTGCAAACAGCGAGTTTGCATTGTGGCCTCTTTATTTATTTTTCACCCACTGTGCTAGCCTGAAATCCAGTTCATATGCAATGGCACAGATTCTGTGAGGGTTTAGTGATTCACTGTGAGATAAGTTAAATAAAATGCCCTTTACAAGTTTATTCCTGTATGTCTGTTAGGTCAGATCAGTCAGAGATGAGTTGGTAAGCAAAACTGAAATCCTGGCTTTGAAAATGCACAGATGAAGGGGAGGAGAGTGCCTGTAATTTAGATTCAGTTCTCCACTTCATTTGAAAGAGGGGTGGGTTAGCTTAACTGTGGGGTACTCTTAAATTGCACTAATTAGCTACAAGAGCAGAATAGCATTTTTTCCACAATTATTTCTTCGTGACTGTTTACTTGTGCTGAGGTAAGCAAAGATGTCTGTAATGGGCTTCGTGATTGCAATAAACTATGCCTGAGCTATTGCTTGACAAGACTTACTTCCTTGTGCTATAAGCCTAAATGCTGGGATGCTCATACGCTTCATTTGCATCTTTTTGGCAGCAGTGACAGGGTAAGAGAAGCCCTTGAATTTATCTTCCACAAGAATAATGATTAAACTTCAGTGCTTCTTTTAGATCCTCTGTGTCCTGTTTCAGGATTAATTTGCAAATCAAAATGTATAAATAATATCTTGATCCTTTATGCTATAGCCAAACTTTAAAAATCAACGAGGCAGAATAAATAACCTTTCCATAATGACTATGGGTAAATATTAGTAGCAAACAAAAGCAAGGACTCTGCTAGATACTGAGTAAAGCAGGACACAAAAGCTGGCTCAGAAGAATGGTATGATATCCTGTATCAGCACCTTCAAATCAAAGCATGAAAAATGAATTTGGATAAGAAAGGCAGATTAGCTATAGGAAAGCTGGTCTGTGTTCCAGAGCTGTACTTAGAAAACAGTGGTGCTTGTTTTGAGAGACATGTATAACCTACTCGTGGGTTGGGCCATTGGCGCATTTAAGCATGCTGTTAATTTAAACCAGGTGGCCAGGTTTGGTCTGCTTTAAGTTAAATGTGTTCAGGTGTGCAGATGAAATGGCTGCTGTAAAGAGGCTATTGCAAATCAGTTCTTTTGGCTACTGATTGGGATGGTGGTTGACTTGCAAAAATACTTTTTTGATGTGTTCCCAGGAGAAAGAGAGGTGAGTTTTCAGGGATGAGTCTTGAAGAAAGTCTCAAGGTTATGCTTTAAGTTTCTTTAAGCTTTCTGATGACATCAGCTGATCTAAGGAAAGTTATCAGTCTTCCTCATCTCCCTTTCTAGGGTGAGGGAAACATAAGTGAGCTTTAGCTGACAAGCTAAGCAGGCCGTCTTGGGATGCTTTGTGGCTAGTGACCTAAATTCAGTACAGTGATCTTTTCTGGGCCTGTCTAATTTCTCATCTGTAGATACAAGGAAATGAAATGAGGCCACGTGCAGTGAAGAACGAAGTGGGTAAGTTGAAAGTTAGAGGAGTTTGTGTGAGATAAAGGATCAAAGACTGGTATAAATTTACTGTTACATGAAATACGCATCCACTTGATGCGTGAAATAAGGTTATGAGGAGATGTGCTTCTGGGGCCTCAGCAACTGCTCGTCTTCTCTAAGGACTCACTAACACTTTATCCCAGAGGAGCCCCACTCAAACCAGATGACACAGCACTTACGTGTGTAAGGGTTGTGAGACTGTGCAGTATGAGCTATGTGACCTTACACCTTGTCCTATGACAATAGGCTGAGTTGGGCAGGGGCAGGGACTGTCACAGACTCTGTAGAAGCTTGGGGTGCAGTTCGTTGCAATGCCTGAAATTCATTCCTGAGTAAGAGTCTGCTGTGGCACAAGCTGATGGTTATGGCTGTGTTTAAACATATGGCTCTGCTGAAGTCTGCGTGTGTGCCATGATGTTCTCTCTAATTGCATTCTTTAGTAATGGTAGTTGGAAATGAGAGTGCGCGCTGCAGGGTGGAGACGTGACGACAAATGCACTCTGTGGGCACAGGATTTGAGGTGCTGGGAGAAGGGGAAGCAGAAAGGGACAGAGAAAAGGTGTGGAATTGTGAAGAAGAATGAAGAGGTAGAAACAATAGAAATAAGTGAAGACCCTAGAGGTGAGGATAAAGAGGATGAAGGAGAGCAGTGGAAGCTGTGTAGTTGTGAGATGCTGGATGTTCCCTTCAGTACTGTGGTTCATTTTCTCTGCTTTGTTCAAAATAAAATCACTTATTTGTGTCTGCGAGTATAAAAAAGTGGTTTATACAGCGTATTTCCTCCACACCTTGCAGGTTAGAGACCTTTCCAGCAGCTTTTGTGGAAAGCAGGTGAGAACTGAAAAATACCTCATTGACAGGAGGAAGGGAGAGTCACATCTAGCAAATACACAGGTATGAAATAACCCTTAGAGATACTGCAAGCAAAATTATGAGATGGATTTCATAAGGGAAAACTTAACTGCCTACAAATATAGCAGTAGTGAATTGGTCTCGAGTAAGAATAATGCCAAAATAAATGAGCTTGCAATGGGAATGAAGTCCATAAGCTAAGATCAGTCAGTGGACCATCTATTTGGAAATAGTTTGTAAGGCTAAAGATCTTAATTTTTAAAAAAGATATTTTTCACCAAATTAGGAAATATTGAGGAATGAGGTAAACATGAAATAGGAGTGAATGTCTTGCTTTCCATCTGTTTACAATTTAAGTTGAATGGGGCATTTATGTGAAGCAGAGAGTGTATTGTTGGCCTTATAACTTAATTGTTTCTTGCCTTCTGTGTCTAAAAAAGGTCAATTGCCAATAGACAGCTACTCATCTGTGCTTTACAGCATACAAGGTTTACAAGATAGAGGGAAATACACTTTTAGGTGTGGAAGCGTGGTTTGATTTAATTCTTCTGAGGACTGAGAGACATCTATGAAAACTGAAATTGTCTTTTTATGTGAAAAGGGCTTTGTGATGCACGTGTTTTGCCTGATAATCCACTCAATTCACTTGTCAGACTTCTGAGTAAGTAAAAACAAAACAAACAAACCCAAACCAACCCAGTAAGAATGAGTTGAAGAAAAAATGAAGTATCATAAATGTAAAATGTTTTCTGAAGAATTTTTAGTGAACTGGAATTCTGAACAGTAAAAGTATGCTGTTTTCATCTTTATTTTTTATTGCTGGATATACTTGTGAACAATTCGGGGTAGGGGTGAGGGAAACACAACAAAAACTGTGGCACAGACCCAACCATCCTTAATATGTGTAATTATGTAAGTTTAGGATTTTTTTTGTTGTGTGGAAGTTACATACATAAACATCTTACTTTGATATGCAAGATTACAACTTAGTTTCAGTCACTTTCAGTATTTTCTTGCAAGTACTTTGAACCATTTAGTATATGTGTGAAGTTTAGTACTTTGTAAAACCCCTTGGAATGTTCAACCCCTACTTATGGAAACCTGGTTTTAATTATTACTTTGATTGGTGATAATAAGGTACTTTTGAGTTGCAGACTGCATCTTTTATAACCTTCACATCTGATTGCAAGGTTCTTCCTTGGTGAAAGAGCGAACACTTCATTATAAAATAGTGCCATTACTTGGTACAAGCAGATTTAGTTTTGCTTCAGTAATCAAGTACAGTAGGACATCATATTTCTGTAGGGCATTCATGAAATCAGGGTTTATATTTTTAAAAGCATTTGCTTGCAAATACCGTATCTTTAAATGACTTTGCCCAAGGAGAAAAGGAAAACCAGGCTAGCAACAAAATAGGTAAATACTGTTAGCATTTTATCACAAGCTTCAAGAACTCCTCAAGGCATCAAGTTTAGAAAAAAAGAGGGAGAGATTATGGGGAGGATATTTATTATTACAAACCGCAAAGTCAACAGGGACTGCTAAATGTTCTTACAGTCATAATAGCCTATCTCATGTTAATTCTAGCCCGAAGCTCTGTGACTCTTTATGTGCAGAGATAATGGGGGGTAAAACTGTATTTTTAGTTTAGCAGCAGATTCCTCCCAACCATGGAAAATAAATTAGAGAGCTCTGCAAACTAAAAATGATTTGGGCTTTGAAAGAATTCCCAGCAATAATATACAAGACTTATTACCCTGGGTAGTTAGTCCCGTATGTTTGTGTCTGATAGTAGTCATTTTGATTGAATATTGCCTCTGTAACTTGTTTTCAAATAATTTGCCTTTAACCCAAATCTGTTGATCCTAAGAAGACAGTCTTTTTGGTAATGATGTTCTTGTTTGTGTGTCTTGGATAAAACTTAGTGTATGTTGTGCAGGCAAAACACTGTAAAGTTTTTATATTTCACTTAGCCTGGAATTCACTATACATCAAGATTTAACACATCAAGACCTGTGTTTAAATAGGTTTGGATTTGATAATGTGTAACTTTGTTTGTTTGTTTTCCCAAGCAAAACACACTACTAGTAGCTGTTCTGAAATAAACTGAATTTCCTAGGTTTGTAATGCATTAAGATATTTTTCCAGAACATGACTGCTTTTGTCTAGGACTGCTGTAAAGGTGAAATAAAACCTTTCCATCCCCCAGATAATATATTGTCCTGGCGTAATAAGAAATACTATGTGGACATCAAATGACTGGACAGTGCAGAGAAACCAGAGGTTTCCTCACCTGCTGTTTAAGCATAGGCATCGAGGTAAAAAGATGTTAAGCATTTGAAAAAGGACTTTTATGTCAGTTTGTAAAGAAGTCCTTCCAGCAGCAATGAGTAGGTAAGGAGAAGACAAAAGACGGTTGCCAGAAGCAAAATTAATAGCTGGTTGCTATAAGCTAATGTTAATGAGAGCTGAATGAAGGAGTCGGTGTGGACTGTGAAGGTGAGGTGGCGCAGAGATTGAGACAGGACAGGGAAGGTCTTGAGTAGAGGCTTAGGGGAGAATAACTGGAGGAACCACTTGGATCACACTGCTGTTTTCATTGCCTCCTTCCAAGTAAAGTTGCTAAGGGGATGGGCTCCTGCAAAGCAGAAGTATCTCTGTGTTGGATTCACCAGGGGCATGAGGAAATTTGTCACACTCATCTTGCGCTACAGTAAGGAGTATGTGGTCTAAAGCGTCAGCTTTCTGACTCAATAGGAAAGGCTGGTCTAGCAGAACTGCCCTGCAAGAGGAAGTGTCTTTTATACAGCAAACCCATGAGCATCTGCAGATGATGCTCAGCTGACCTGCCTCAGTAATGGAGGTGCTGGTGAGTGTATGGATGAGGGAAGGGAGAAGGTTGGAAGCACTGGGTGCCTGAATGTTTGGAAACGGCACGCTATGGAGCTGAATATCTACAAGCTAACAATGGACAAAGAAACTGGTATTTCAATTCATATAGAAAGAAGTCTGGAGGAGGGAGCTCTGAGTAATCAGAATAATTGGGATAGTGGAGGTTTTGTACTAATCCATGAGATTCTTCAGGAAACACAGTAGAGAGAAAGGAAACCAAGGACAGGGCCTCAGAAAAATGAAAGGATGTGGTCTTAATATATGTGTGTGTTTGGGGTTTGTTTAGCACTTTTGTGATTATGCAGGGGATATTTTCTAGAAGGTTGCTGAAGTGGAAGTACATAATATTAAATTTTATTCTAAATAAATTCTATATTCTCCATACATGAATGCAAGATATTTTTTTAATTCCGATTTTGCAATATATTAAAATGCATTATTCAGTCTTTTGATAGCTGTGAGAAGAAGCAAATGTTTATTTAGTGGAGTTGTGATAATATTCTTGCTTCCACATGAAGATGAAGTAATCTTTATATTTTTAGAAAAGTTAATGTTTCTTTTATATTTAAAAGGAATAAAAAAAAATATTCTTAACATTGGAAATGAGAAATCCTTCATTTGACATCTTGATCTTTTTTTAATGATTTATGTTTTCACTGGGGTTCAGAATGCTTGTCACTTGCTCTATCCTTTGAGAATAGCTATAGCTACCTAAGGTCCAATACAACAAAAAATATGTTCAGTTCCTGTGTTGCAAAGGTGTATATAAAACTCAAAGTCACTAGAACCTGCTGCCAAAGCATATACTGCCAGAAAGCCAGATATATTTTATATTGCATTGGGCCCTAAAGTGTTATAAAAAATGGCACATCCCTCTCTTTTCCACAGCTTTATGACCAGCAAGACAGCATCAAGCAGTTTATTGCAGACCCTGTTTATACCTTGCAGGAGTGCAGTGTAGTAGACCCATGTGCATGCTTTATTTTCAGCACCAACTCTGGAAACCATTTTGAATCTCATTTGATTTGTAGTTGAATCTGTGTTCTCTTTGTTGTCTCTCTGTGAGTCAGTGTTGAAAAAATTAGACCAACGTCTTTCTCACTGTTTAAAAAGGCATTCAGTTTATCTTAGATTAGTCCAAACTCTGTTTTTACCTCATGCTTAACAATTTCTTTCTTAACCCTTTAATGCCATCATCACTTCATACCTCTAGGTTAAAACGTGCCTTTTCCAGGGATGGGGCAAGGAGGGAGACCTCAGCCACATGTAGATGAGGATTCAGTTCTACAAAGGCAGGAAAAACATTTGTCCACATTAATTTCAGTGAGAATTTGTATGGATAATCCCTTTAGAAGTTAATTGGGATGTCTCACTGGTAAATGAGTTAGCCAGGATCCACGTGCAAGTGTCTGTAGCCTTTTGGGAGGCTTGGCTGTCACTGATGGAAACAATGTTGAGCAGTTCCTTTGCTCCTACAACAAAGGCTGAGCCTTTGGATCTAATTAGATCCCTATTCGAGAGACTCCTCTGGCTTAACCTTTAAGTTGAATCTGAGAAAATGTGTCTCTACTGTGGCTCTTTCTTTTCCTCAGCTTGTATCAAGTTCTTGAAGTTATTAATTTAGCAACTCTTTGCTTGTAAAATAGTTAACTTACTCCTTGATTCTGAGATATCTGTGGTTGCCAAAAATCTGTATGTGACAATTAGAGGTCTCTGTCCAATGTTAAGAGGGAGAGCATGAACCACAGGTGGTTTTGATGTCCCAGTTCAGCCACTTTCTTCTGAACAGCTTGCCTGTATGCAAGTGTGTGATCCTGCTCGCAGCAGGAAAAGGCCTTTTATCAGGACCTGCTCCAGTTTGGGAAAGGAATTAGACACAGCTATTCTGCTGAGAACAAAGTACTGGTGACTCCCTCAGGTTTTTGGTGTTTTGTATAATGCATAGCAAACTGCAGCAGGAAGAAATCATGCTCTGAGTAGCAGAGGGAAAAGAAACTCAACTCCATTTTTCTGATGCCTAGGAGAGCTAAGTTGTCCCCCCCCCTGCCAAGTAGGAGGGGGTCCTGTGGATGGGGGAGATACAGCTGGCTGGGGAGTCGTGGAAGAGCAGCTCTGTGTGATGTGCCTTTCTTTTTTTTGCAGTAGTGGTTTCTGATTGTAGCTGCTTCTGGAAATTACAGACATTTTAAGTTTAGGAATAGCCCCTGCACACAGGATATGTCATGTGATGGTGACAGAATCCTGAAGCAGGCTGTTTTGTTCAGTGCTCTGCTGGCTCCATCCCTTCATAAAAAAGGGATCTCATTTATTAAGTACCTGATCAGAACTACTGAAATTTGTGATGTTAGTCTAATCCACCAAGTGGCAATTTAACTCTCACTGCAGTATCAATTGCAGCTGATTCTTGTGATAGTTGTTGCCATTGATATTCACGAAATGCCTCAATAAAGGAAATAGAGGATTACAGTGAGCTCTCCTCTTGTACAGAAATAGATGATATAAGCATGCCATTTCTTTCTCACTTATAAATAGCTCCCGGAAATAGTGGTCTGTGAGGGAATAGGGCTGATTGACTCGTTCAGTGTGAATAATTTAGCCTGAAGAATTTGCATTTTTTACATGTATTATCCATGGAGCACTGAATTTACATTCATCTATTTGTTATTCATAATCTTCCACTTAATAGTTTATGAACTGCTCTCTGAATATTTTGGAGACGCGCTTACTGCGCTGTTTCATTACATGTTGTATATGATGGTCCTCTGAGCCATCTTCATGGTTTCTGGGCCTTTACTGGATAGTTACAGACATCTGTGATTCTTTGTGGTCAACCTGAGAAGATGGCTATAGTCGTCTACAAAGAGGACTTGCATGCCAGCTGCTTTTCGGAAATGGACATGGTCAAGGGAGACTAGCAGTGGTTGTAAAATCTGTTTAAAAGTGGGTTTTGAGTTCAGATTTGTGCAAGATGATGTAATTTGGCTTTCTTGTCAGAGAAAATTCTCATTTCTTTTGTGAGAAAGTGGGGGTAATACAGAGTCAGTGTGGGACTGAGAAATACGATGATCACAGCTATAGCTCCCAAGAGTGAAACAGTGTACGTAGAGGTGATGGAGAGCTGCTGAGCCAAGTGTAGTACAGGTGCCTGAAATGGTGTGCATATTAGCATGGTATTCTACTCATATATATTAGCTTTCTAGTTTAGGAATTTATTGGATATCTCTACTGAATTATGTCTTGTGTGTGTTTCTGTACTACATGCAGAATCACAGAATGGTAGGGGTTTGAAGGGACCTCTGGAGATCATCTAGTCCAACCCTCCCTGCTGAAGCAGGATCACCTAGAGCAGGCTGCATAGGACAGTGTCCAGGTAGGATCTGAATGTCTCCAGAGGTGGAGACTCCACAGCCTCTCTAGGCAGCCTGTGCCAGTGCTCTGTCACCCTCACAGTAAAGTTCCTCCTCGTGCTTAGGTGGAACTGCCTATATTCAAGTTTGTACCTGTTACCTCTTGTCCTGTCGCTGGGCACCACTGAATAAAGACTGACCCTGTCCTCCTGACACTCACCCCCTGAAGTATTTAAAAGCATTGGTAAGTTCCCCCCTAGGTCTTCTATAGGCTAAAAAGTCCTGAGTCCCTCAGCCTCTCTTCATAAGAGAGATGTTCTAGTCCCCAATCACCCTTGTAGCCCTGCGTGTATGTCTGCTGTGTGTGTATATACACACACATAATACATCCGTGCCTCAGCTTCCCTCTTATTCATTTCTGCTCTGTGTGAGTGGCCCTGCACAGGTCTGTGTCTCATCAGCAAGCAGGAATAGCAAATGTTTCATGCTTCCTTCTCAGGATTGTTGTGTTTCTATTAGTCTGTGGCTTTGAGGTGCTGTGAGCATGCTGGCTGTTCGTAGGGAAAACCCAATAGTGCCGGTTTGCCAGGTGACCTAGTGAGTGCCAGGAGGAATTAATGTTATAATCGCACAAGCAAATACACAGAATCACTGAATGTCAGTTTTATGCATGGTTACAATCAACGTCAAAACTATAGGATGTTGTATAATCAAATAATTTATTAGGCACAGCTGGTTAACCGCTTACAGCAAAACAACCTGTGGCTTAATTGCTCCTTCTACTGCAGTGGTTTTATGCGTGGTCTTTTTGGCCCCAATACTCAAAGCAGAAAACCCTGCCTTAGGCTTCTTGAGAGTTGTGCAAGAAACAGTGGGTCATAACTCATCCATGTCAAATTAATGTTGTTGTCATGGGACACCAATGGCATAATGAAGGGAGAATAAGGGCATTAAGGAGAGTTAGTCCTTCAATAGGACTTCCCTTCTGATTTCATTGATATGCAAAATACAATTGTATCTTCTTCTCCCCCCCCCCGAATACAACACGATGAAGTCTCTAACTGTGGGGAAAAAATACGAACTTTGTTGGGTTTAAATATTAATAACATTGCATTCCAAATAGAATTGTTTTATACATTTAGGAGTGCAATAAGGGAAGTTGCTGTGTGACATCAATTCTATAATGGCTTTTCCTCTGAAGTAATTTTTGACAGTTCAGCTACTTTATAAAGTACGAAGTTAAATATCACCTTCTGCCTGTGTTCTAGAATGGCAGTTCACTATTTTGATCTTGTTTTCAGGATCTCTCTCCTATAGCCACGTGGGTGAAGGGTACCAATTCTTCATTACTAGCATGCTGAGTTTGGACAAACCAGTTCTGTGGGTAAATGAGAGGACTTGAGAAATAGTACTTTGTTTAATTGTTGAGTGCCTTTATGTGAAATGTTGGATTTTCAAAGTTATCCTTTTGATATAGGGGCGTAAGTCTATTGGGACAGGTGATACTCAGTCACACAAGATGTCTCTGCATTCAAGTTGTTCCTTTACTGTGTCAACACAGCTGCTTAGTCCTATGATGTGATTTTTAGTTACTTGCTAATTCCTGTTTTGAAGAGAAAATGGACACTTTTTTGTTGTCTTAATTACGCCAGTGTTAGAAGATTCTATCAGTTTAACTGTTAAATACTTTGGATTTTGTCAGTAGCTCTAGTGCTAGATTCTGTTAAACGTGTTTCTATGGTGTGTCTTCATACTTTGTCTTCACGTTTAGAAGCAGTGATTTATCGAACAAGTAAATAAATGCGAATAGAAATAAAACAGAATGAAATTCTGTAGCAGAGTAAGTTAGTGTATCAGGTATGTAGTAGTAGTATTGCTGTTTTGCTTTTTAAGCATACTTATTCGGTGAGACTGTGAGTTCCTACTGCTTTATGCATAAAGAAATACACGTGGGAATTTCTTCTGCTACTTAATGTTGGGATTGGGCATAAGCAGTTTACCCCTTACTTGCCTATATTGTATTGCCTACACCTCCCTGCATGTAGGTATCTCAACTGTAGGAAAGTTCAAGCTCTGTGCAGACTGTTTAGCACCTTTTTCACATGTGTCCTTCAGTGACCCTCTGTGTCATGGCAGGTGTTCTAGTGTAATTTTTAAGTCACATCAGTTATCACTATCTGCTTTCCTCTGGAGATCTAGAGGTGAGAAGCCACGAACTCCACTGCATCTCAACACTTCCAAATTCTGGTTTGCACCTACTGCTCTGATGGAAGTGTCTACCTTGACAGAACATAGCTGTCTCCTTGAGCATTTAGTGAGTTTCTAGTTTTCATGTATGCATTTGAATGGAGTGAAAAATAAATTGAAAATGCAGGTTTTCATTTGTGTGTTTGGCTGTCAGATCTTGTTTAAACTGTTGAATGCAGCCAAGGTGCTCTCAGCCTGTCAAATATTTCTCTCTGCTAATTTCTTCCAAGATAAGTAGCCAGCTTTGCTTCTTTTATTCCTGGCAGGTTTCTTTGTTTTATTTTAATCAAGGGCAATAGGAAAGTGGAAGAAAAATCCTTTTGCTCACCTGTGTGGTGAGCTGTCAGTGGAGTGATTTTTGTAAGCAAAACTGAGAATAGGCTTAATTAACAGTTTGCAACTTATTCTACTGGGCCCTCAGCAAATTTAAGGCCTTTTTCTAACAGGTCTGTGACAAGCCAGTCAAAAAAACCCCCAAAACTCTGCAGTGGGCCTCAGTTGTTTTTTTGCAGGTATTCACACTTCCATAGTAAAATTCTTATTGTGGCTTCTGAACAAAAGCCAGTTGCATACCAGTGCTATATGGTGGTGTTGCACACAAAAAGCTGTATGCATATTGTTTATCTGTATAATTTCTGCAGCTAAATGAATGGCAGTATCAGACAGGGATAATTTTCACTCCTAACATTGTTCTTTAAACTTAAACCTTTCTCAGTTGGGGACTTAGTTTCCCAGTTTTTCAGAGGACTTTACCAAGGATACAGATTTCAAGGAAATCAAGCTATAGATTTCTCAAAACACTTGGCCACTATTCCTGTTGCCATTTTCTAAAAAGGTAGATGGTTTACAGAGCCCTAAACTCAGGGTGCCACTAGTGCTCCTCAACAAAACCGCATTAAAAAATCATATGAAAGGGGGACCGAACCTGTTCACAGTGTACATCAATCTGTTACATGCTAGGAAGGAGAGACAAGGTTAAGAAATACTATAACTAGTCCTGAACAACAATCCCTGTGCTTAATGACTTTTAAAACTAGATTAGAGAAAACACAGGGAAGTAAACAAGAGGTAAAGGGAGCAATCTGCTGCATGGGAGGATGGGGCCATATCACATGATCCTTTCCCTCCCTGTATGAATGAGGGTAGAAACAGTGCCATATATTCAGTGCGCTAACATTTGCATTACAAATGCTTGTACCGGGTTTAGAAAAGAGCTAACAGATTGTCATTGCCCAGAGCACTGGCATTACAATGATTGCTCCAATATAACATGGCAGTTAAACTTTTTCTTAACCCTTGTGCTACCTTCACCCAGCTTGAGAGAGAGTTATTTGCCTAGACTTATCCGCCCTGGACAAATGCACATTTTAATGCCTGCTGAAATGTGGAGAGAAGAATCCTGTGTTTTAATCACTAGCATCAGAGACACATAGATCTTGAAACCTGCAGTGTTTTCTAAAGTGTAAAAGAGTAATAGATGATGGACAGCTCACACCCTTCAGAGCACTGCTGAGGTTGCATCCTTGGCTGGTGGGGAAAATGAAGGATTATGTAAGGCTTTTCACACATTTATTTTTCTTGTACCCTCTACAGTTTTTTTTTTTAAAGCTGTAGGCGATAAAATTAACACCCTTTTGTCATTTTACACCATTGTTGCAGTGCTGTCATTCAGGTTAATGTCAGCTGTCCTGATTTAGATTGGTGGAAGTTGGAAGATAATTTTGTCCTCTGGTTACTTTGTGAATCCTCTATAATGAGTAGATCTGGAAAATGGTGAAAGCTTCTTTTGTGAATGTTTTATTAAAAAAACCCAACCACTTCTGTAAATGAAAAAAAATCCTAAATTTCATTTGTCTTGAAGTTCTATAGGCAATTGAAAAACTGAATATCACTTTTTAAAACTTGTCTTTTTGGATTTAGGCTTTGAGATAAGTTATTGCTACTCCTAAAGGAGCATTAACATGGGGACAGGATTAATGGGAACTCTTACAGGAAAAAAATGGAGGATTCTTGGTACTCTTTTCATAGAATGCTTTTGGTTGAAAGGGACCTCAAAGGTCATCTAGTTCCAGCCCCCCTGCCATTGGCAGAGACACCTTCTCTAGACCTGGTTGCCCAAAGCCCCATCTAACCTGGCCTTAAATGCTTCCAAGGGAGCTTCAACAACATCTCTGGGCAACCTGTGCCAGGGCCACACCACCCCCATAGTAAAGAATTTCTTCCTAATGTCTAACCTAAACCTGTCTTCTTTCCGCTTGAAGCCGTTGCCCCTTGTCCTATCACTACACTCCCTGGTGAACAGTCCCTTTTCCTGTTTCCTGTATGACCCCTTTAAGTATCACTAGGGTGCAATTAGGTTAACCCTGGAGCCTTCTCCAGGCTGAACAAGCCCAACTCTTGCAGGCTGTCTTCAGAGGAGAGGTGCTTCAGTGCCCCCAATCATCTTCAGACCCTCCTCTGGACTCACTCCAACAGCTCTACGTCTTTCCTGTATGGGGCACCCCAGAACTGGACACAGTACTCCAGGTGGGGTCTCAGGAGAGCAGAATAGAGGGGCACAATCACCTCCCTCAGCCTGCTGGCCATGCTGGTTTTGATGCAGCCCAGGAGGACATGGTCAGCCTTTTGAGCTTGCTAGCACACGCTGCTGGCTCATGTTGAGCTTTAGTTAAATATGGTCACAAGAAGGTATTTTTATGACATTTGAGTTTTATGTTCTTGTCTGATTATTCTTACTTGCTCGCAGTCTTCTGGTTTTATCTAGTCAATGCTCCTAAGCTTTTTAGTGGGTAATTATTAGGGTTTTTTCTGTCCCACTAAAGAAAAGCGGATCTGTGTAGCAATCTGTCAGCCCCAAGCGTGGTTCTGAAAGTTATTAATCATTTCAGCAAAGCGTAGATGACAAATGCTAAAGTGTTCCTGTTCCTATCAGTGCAAAAAGTGTGTATTTGAGAGAATACTCTCACTAAGGTAAAATAAGGCTAAACTGTACTCTTATCTGTAGAAGTAGATGAAGGGTAACTAAATCACCTTAGGAGTTGGCAAAGGAGTTTCTATTCAAAAGTTAGTGAATCCACTTTTATCAGTAATAAAATACACCAGTGGGAAAAGGTAACAGTCTTAATTACACCCTGAAAACCCAACGAAAGTATTTAAATTTTGTTGCTTAAAAACAGCTCCTCGGGGTCTCATCCTGAACCTCCCAACCAACTGGTATTAACATGCTTGCATTTAAAATCAATTCCACTATTTATTGGTCTCTAACAAGGTCAATTCACCTATCTCTTCCGTGAAATGGACTGAATGGTCTGTGCTGGGACAATGTGTTAGTATTTTAAGTCTTAATAGAGCTTCAACTTGCTTAAAATAAATAATTCTCTTATGCTTCTAGAAACTTCATTTTATGATTGGCCCTGAATTATTAATTGCAGAAGTGTCTGTTCAGGTCAATATATATGTATTCTTCTGATTCAAGGCCTTTTGGGACGTGAAAGGCCATTTCTTTCAATACTGCTTCAGTTCAGGTACTACTGTCATCTTGTGTTTAGCTCACAGGTGTCATAGGATGGTTTTACTGGTGGCTCCTGCTCAACAACTTGTAGGAAGGTAATAAGTCTTCAACTTTCAACTTCCTTTTGTTTTGTCTTTTGGTCAGGAAAATCTAAGAATAACTTTTAAGTTTTACCTCACTTTTGAAATATTAACTCAGCTCCAGGAAATTTTTGGTATGATGAAAAAAACCCCAAACAAGCCAAATCTTTTGCTATATTTGTTCAATTAACTAAATCAGGCTTTTATATATGAACAAATACTAGTAATTAAATTTAAATAATTTGAAATGTAACCAGTTAGTGGTTTGTATTGTGATGTCGTCACCCCTTTACAACCCATCTCATTAGTGTACAAAATATCCTTGACATTTTGGTAAGTTGCATCAAGCAGTTTACTAGATGACACCATGCACCTAGATGGAAATTTTCTTAAATAATTATCTGAAAGAAGATTAAATCTCTGTAACATTTAGTGGACAACAATAATGTTTACTTTGAAGTAGAGACATAAAAATAGCCAATATTCTCTGTAAAGCATTGACCTTATATGAAGGATCTTCATGGCATTTGAAGAATGCGAACTTCAGAAAATCTGCAAAATAATGCTATGGTTTGTATTCATATGTCTGCATTGAAAAAGTTTCTCCTTGCCATAAACAAAGACATGAGGTCCAGATTTATGGGTAACATCTCCAATTTAATTGCTTTTTTTTTTTAAAACTCAACTATCCTGTACAGAGTGTATCATTGCATTGAGAAGGCTGAATGTATAAAAAACCCCCATAGATATTCTCAACAATATTTTGGATAACATATTCAAAATACAATATAATCACTAATAGGCTGGTGTCCTCTATAAAGTGATGTCATTAACTGTTCTGGTTATGAAATCCAAGAAGGTTATTTCTTATTGTTATTTCTTCTTATTAATGAAAACTTCCATGAATAAGTGGAAAAGATACAACTTTCTTCTAGAAGGTGAGAGAGGAAGAAGAGTTTTCCAGAGTTTTCCTGAAATACTATACCATTTAGCAACCATTAGTGATGCTACTTGTAGTTTTGTTTGGCTGGGTTCTGGTGGAGAAGGGGGGAGCTGCAGGGGTGGCTTCTGCAAGAAGCAGCCAGAAGCTCTCTGCAGGCCCCAGAGAGCAAACACCAGCCGGCTCAAGGCCAGACCCGCCACTGACCAAAGCCAAGCCCATCAGTGACGGTCACAGCACCTCTGGGAATCACATTTAGGAGAAAAAACCCACAAGCCATCGCTTTTTGCCACCAGAGACAGGAGTGAGAAGATGTAGGAAACTGTGCAGACCCCAAGGTCAGTGAAGAAGGGTGAGGAGAAGGTGCTTCACGTGCCAGAGAGAAAGATTCCCCTGCAGGCCATGGATGATGACGGGGAGCAGAGACCCCATCTGCAGCCAGTGGAGAGGCCCCATGCTGGAGCAGGTGGAGAGATATGGAAGACGCTGTGACCTGCCTTGGAGTAAGCCTCTGGCAGGACCTGCAGCCTGTGGGCCTACATCAGAGCAGGTTTACTGGAGGACTTGTGACTGTATGGGGGACCAGGCTGGAGCAGTCTGGAACTGAGAGACATTCTATGACTGCACCCCAGAGAAGTGACCCATGCTGAGGCAGTTGGTGAAGGGCTGAAGCCCCACGGGATAGGACTTGTGTTGGGAAAGTTTCTGGAGGACTGTCTCCCATGGGTGGGACTGCACCCTGCATCAAGCGAAGGGTGTGAGGAAAGCCACCAACCCTGCTAAGAAGGAAAACAACTCATGATGAACTGACTGAAACCCCCATCCCATGCCACCCAAAGTGGAGGGAGGGAGAGAAACAATGGATAAAGTTGAGCCTGCAAAGAAGAGAGGGGTGGGGATTTTAAGATCTGATTTTACTTCTCCTCATCCTATTCTGTTCTCATTGTGTGTAGTGCAATAAATAAGATTTTTTTTTTTTTTAAATTCCATGTTAAGTCTGTTGTGTCAGTGATGCAAATTGCAGAATGATCTCTTCCTGTCCTTATTTTGACTCCTAAACCTCTCAATATATATTTTTCCCTTGTCCAGCTGAGGAGTGATAGAGCGGCTTTGGTGAGCATCCGGCCTCCAGCAAGGGTAAAACCACCACATTAACTTATTTGAGAAGGTAGTATTTTGTGGGGGCTGTTTTTTTGGCTCTTGGTATTACAGTCTACCATTATTAATTAATTTATGACTTGTGGTTTAAAATCTTCCATAAATATTCTATGTGGAGCACAAAATTATCTAACATGCACGTGTTTCAAAACACTGTGTGAAAGAGGATATAATGGCACAGTCAAAAAAAAATATAGCGTCATAAAGCTGCATTCCAGAAGTTGTGCAAATGTTCAAAGAGACAATAGATTGGATTTTGTGGTTGAGGGGTGGTGGTTGTATCTTTTTTCTTTTTCATCTGTGAGAGAAATGAGCTGTTTCTGCAATAATCTTAACTATTTCATCAACCTAAACCAACCTATCATTCTGAATTTTAAGAATGGTTTTTGGCTGAAAGAAAAGGGCAGATTTGTGATTATCTAAATTGTCAAGAGACATAATATTTTATTAGCAGTCTTGGCAGCAGTACTCATGTATGCATGCTGTAGCACAAGCCATGGCATTTGTTACAGTAAAATCTAATTAAAATTTAAACTCAGCTGATGGTGTTCAAACTGCCTTTGGAGAGGGAAGATTACATTCTACGGGTCTCTCTCTATATATGTGTATTTGCCTTTTTGTTCGTTTGTAGCTGTGCAGCTTCTGTCTGAGCTCAAAAATATGTCTGTCTGCTGTTGTCAGAAATCACATTCTCAGCCTGTTACTTGCTTCAGGTTTGCATGATCTTGGTAATGTCTCTGGCCAGGTTTTTTCAGCTCTCAAGGGCTTGACCCCTGTTTTGGTCTGCAGTTATACTCAGTGCCATTGTAATGAAGACTTAGATATGCAAAATGATTTTTTCTGTGAGTTTATTAGCTAAGTCAAGACAGTTAACCACCCGCTGCTGTGATTGCTGCTCTAGTTCACTGAGGATGTCAGTAGTAAATCTTGTGTTTCTTCTTTTTTTTTTTTGGTATGAAGAATGGCAGCTCGTGGCTGTGTTTTACTGTACGATATGTCAGTCTGGCATACAAATGCGCCCCTCTTCTTGATGGTCACCAAAGGCTTGAGGCAGGATTACAGAAGCTGAATAAAGAGCAGTATGTGCCACAGCTTGCTTTTACTGATGAATGCAGCTCGGACTGTCAGCAGGGCTTAGAGAGAACTCTCTTAAGTCGGGACTAATCTATATACCTGGTGAGCTGGTTGCCCTTCTGAAAATTAGCAGTTATTCTATGCAGGGTTCTACATTGCCATTTTACTGAATTCAACTCCTACTGTTTGAGCTGGATGCAATCAACAAATTATTAATTTCCTTCCCTGTTTTCTGTAGTAGTATTTTTTTCAGAAAACCCATAATGGTGGTGGAAGGTCTGTTGCTTTGTGGTGTTTATTTCTTCTCTTTGGTACTTAGCCAGAAAAGACGAATCCAGAGATATCAGCTGGTGAATTCCAAATGGCAAGTGGAGGCAAACTGTGTGGAAAAAGCAGTGAATCTGCCAAAGATTGATTGCTCGATCCTTTCTTGTAGGTACGTAACAGGTTTTTTTAAATACAAGCTTTGTGGGGTTTTTTTCTTAGTAAAGTTTAAAAGGAAAAAACCACCAGGATTCTTAGTCGATACAAAGTGCTGCAATAATTTCTGTACCATCATTTGACTCTCGTAAGTATATGCAGAGATGCAAGAAAAGGTAGGGGTGCTTCTGTAGTTGGTGACAGTGTCTTGTAGGCACTGGAGAAGTGATTGTCAAAGACTTGAAACAGCCTTACACTGCAAAGCTGAGAGAAAATTTGTAAAGTAGTGAAATAAAACAGGTATGTCTATTCACTATTTACTTTTTTTTTGCTTGTTTGTCTCTAACTCTGGGAAGTTTTCACACTGCAAAATTCTTATAGCTTTAATTTAGAGGGGGCTTGTGTTTAATGTTTTCCTGAAAAGTTTCTTCTATAATAATTAGCAGATACAGTAGGTTGGGAGAAGACATGGAGTATTAATGAAAATGTGGTGTACTCTGAAATTCCTTTCCAGTGGAAACTTCTTATCTAATACAGTGTAGCTCTCTCCTGCTGTCCCTCAGGAGCATCTCCATCTCCCTAGAAGTATATAAAATCTTTGCATCTATTAAGGTGATTGGCAGAATTTTCAATACATTTTGCAATTATATCTGCAAACAGTTTGGAAAAGCCAATTGCCCAAAGCACCTGCCCCTACCTCCCCCCCTCATTATGCTACTCCTTATTTAAATACATTAAAAAGTGAAATAAATATTTAGTAAGAGATCACGTCTTTGCTACGACAAACATAAAAGGTCAGATTCTTATTAAAAGTGAACTGAATTCAATGAAACTGTGCAAACAGTTTTTACAGTAATTTATATCCTTTGATCTGACCAAAAGCTGTTAGGGAGTGTAATGTGCTGCTGGAATAAATACTTAGTCACAATAGGCTACATGACAATTTCATGTGCAAGAGGTCATCAGTACTATGGAGTAAACAATTCTGAGGTAGGACAGTGGTTTTAATTCTCAACCCAAAGTACATGCGGTCAAGAAAGTTTTATAGAGTGTTTTCCTCCCCCTCTCCCCAGAATGATTTAATTATATATGGACAGGCTTGCTGATAGTCACAGTCATTGTTCTTTAGCATAAATTTGCTTTTTTGTGAGTGGACATAAACAGCCATTAACAGACTATGGATTTCCATTCCCCAGCTACCCCCCACCCCCTTGGTCAGTGGCTTAGCAGCAAAAATTAGCTGTCAGTGGAAAAAAGGGCCAGAACCAAAGGTAAATCTAAATATGTAAATGTATTTCAAAAGTGATGTCCTTGACATTAAATCTGTGAAAGACTTTCGCTGTGTCTTCGTATCATGCTGTTGCTCAGCATCCTGTCTAAGCTTATTACTGCTTCTACTTGCTGCCAGCATATTCATTAGCTATTTAATCTTTTAATTCCTGTGTGAGGATTCATAGAGAAATAATGTCTGTCTGTAAGCATATATGTGCTTGTGAGTTGTGTGCCCATATAAACCAAGTTTTAGTTCTGTTCCTGCTTGTGATCTTGCCATGCTTCTGTCCCTGCATCCTGAAAAGTGGCACCATGGCACCTACTACTCAGGTCCCTTCTGATGCTGAGTCTTGTCACTGGGCAAACAGAAGTGTTGCCTGGCAAAATGCTTCTTCCTTCTGAGGCTTTGACAGCTATTCTGAAATGCATACCACCCTCTCCCCTCCCAAATTATTCTCTCCGTCCTAGATGTTCTGTTGTCCAGTGGTCAATAACAGTCTGGAAATCCTTGTCCAAAGCTTCATCTGTCGTCACGTTGAAGGAAGTTGTGGGCCTGGGCAATGCGTTTGGTACTGGAGGACCACATAATCCTTGTGATGTGAGGAAAACAGGAGTGCATGCAGTAATTTAAGGCATGGGGGCACAGTAAATGCTGTCTCCTGTGAGCTGGCACCAGAGCTGGAGCACGGTCAGTTGCCATTTTAGGAACCCCTTTCTGTGTTTGAAATGCGCTGCTATGGCACATCAGAGGCCATGATGTGATGACCTAGGTGCCACCTGACTTTTTTACATGGCATAATAAGTACTTTGGGAAGTGGTATGAGCTCTCAGCAGTTTGAGAGCAGTCTGTTGCACCCTGCAAGCTGAGAACATGCTGGAGGCCTTTGTGGTTGTATGGCCTGCTCATTAGTTCATACGCTTTTCACCCTGTTAGCTCCCAGATCTGGTGCACTGACCTGGCCCACAGCTATCCGTGCTCTGTTCAGCCAGCTGAACCTGTGTGTGGCTAGCGGGGAGGGTCAGGGGATTTCCTTCAGGTGGCCTAAAACAGTAAAGAAGCTCTGCTTTGAAAAGCTTGCCTTCTGATGCCTGCTGTATGTGGTGTGTCAATCCAAAAAAAAACACTTTTAAAAGTTTCTTGAGGTCAGCTGTGCCCGTTTGAGCAGAACTTTGATTCCCCGTCGCTGTGATGGGGTGTTGCGGCCCCACCACGCTCCACACACACCACTGTGTGCTGAGCACAGCATGGCTCGCTATTAAGGCTATACGGGTGACCATACAAGTCAAATAATACCCGGCTGATGTTACATTCAACGTCATAGATGACAGCACCGCAGGCGACAAACCCCCGTGGAATGCTGGCCATTGTAAATTGACCAACAGATGGCACTATCGGTCTCCTTTTCTCTTCTGCCTGAGCAGCGACTCGCAAGCAAACTGCTGTCCGGGTCTCTCCGCTGCTAAATCTAGTCATGTCTTTCTAATGAATATTTCATTTAAACTCCTAATGCCTTATAACAGTATTTAAAACCTGTGCACGCCTACGTGTGCAATGAAACAAATTATGAGGATACATATTCATAAATTTAACCTGTAATGTGCCTGCTAGTGTATTAAATGACTCTTGATTTTCAAAGGGTTTATAATTCAAGACTGAATTTGAATAATTTAAGTAGAAAAGGTGCTGCATGTGATCATCTCAGTTTAACAGATGCATACAGTCGTGAAGAGCTAAAAAGCAGTTTGAAAATTGATGGAACAGGCTAAATTGGATGAAAACTACACTGTGCTAACTTTGGGAAATTGCCTTTCTCTTTTCTCAACTTTATAGCAAGCTTTGATAGTTTTGTAACTTTAAGGTGACTCTTCAAGATCAGTAGAAAACACCATCAACTGATAAAAATGATGCCTTAAATTCAAATAATATAGAAGCAAATAGCTTCTATATCTGAATCACTAATGAGACTTTCAGAATGAGACATTACTGAGAAGGTGTTGGAAATAAGACCTGCCTGGACATAGAGAAAAGAAAGATAAAGTCACAAGTAAAGAGAGGGCAATGTAGAGTTTAAAGGAATTACTAACTGTTTTTGAAGGGATGAATGCTGTGCAGCGTAGACATCTAGCTTTGATTAACTACTCTGAGAGAGACTGCTTGAGGCTACACTGTGTGCTACCACCCTCACAATAAAGAAAAGGATATTTTTCTTATGTCTGAATGGGATTTTCTGTAATTCAGTGTGTGCCAGTTGTCTTTTGTCCTTTCACCAGGCACCACCAAGAAGTGTCTGCCTCCATCATTTTAAATGCCCTCCTATTTATGGATATTGGTAAAATCTTCCTAGAGCTTTCTCCAGGCTAAATAATCCCAGGTCTCTCAGCATCTCTTTGTACGAGAGATGCTCCAAGTCGCTTAGTCATCTTTTTGGCCCTTTGCTGGACTTGCTCCAGTATGCCCCTGTCACGTACTGGGGAGCACAGAGCTGGACACAGTACTCCAGATGTTCTTTCACCAGGGCTGAGGGGAAGCATCACCTCCCTGTGTTCTTTCATGGTAGTCCAAACTACCTGGGATGTCACTTCAGGAAGATAGAAAGGTTGCTTTTGAGTTTTACTATTTATTATTTTGTCCTGACAGGTGTTAACTGCTCTTAGAACATAGCCTGTTTTCTGAAAGGGCAGCCCTGGCATAAAGTTGTTTATCAGCTTGAGTACTCTGGGCAGCCCTAGGCCAGTTTCTCCACAGTGTCCTCCTTGGATTATCGGTATGTACCTTTTGCAAAGCACCTCTGAAGTATCACACTCTGAATTGCTTGGTCTTACCAGTTGTTGGCTGATTTTTGCACACATGTATATGTGTAAATAAAATGTTGGTAACATCTGAAGAAAGGTTTTATTTGCTAATCAAACAATGGCCATATTATTCCAGATTCCTTATGGTGGCTGGGCACAAATATGTGCTTATCTTGCAGAGCACCAAGGCAAAGTCTGCTACAGGGGTGTGAGAAGGAAGACACAGGGTCTAGTAGCAAATGTGAAGTGAGTTTCCTTTCTACTCAAGCCTTGTATTTTCTTTTTTTTTTTCTTTTTTCTCCTAGAGGTATTTTTATCACTGCGGGTATTTAAGTTATGTTTTAATTAAGCTGTATAATTATAGGTGCTTGTCAACAGAGGACATCTATCTGGGTAATTAGAATGATGGTGTAAGGAATAATTATAGAATATAAAGACTAGCTAAAAATGAGTCTGTTGTGGTGCAGTTAAATCCTGCACAGATGCTCAGCTTTCCTTACCCACCTCACTTGATACTTCAGTTACTGGCTTGCCGTCCGTTGGCACTACATCACTTTAAACTGGATTAGGGAATTGTTTTAATGTGAAAACTTAATAAAATGGAAATCCAGCAGTGATGTGAATGGGAGGAAAACAAGCCGTGCACCATCCAAAGCCTCTCCTGTATAATACAGCATGTTCCATGACAGAAATTCTTCTTCAGCAGATGCTAAATAAATGTGTCATTGGACAATAAGTCCTATTTAGACATCCCCAAGACCCATGTCAACATGTCATTTAAGCACATGCTCAAAACCAGTCAGATTTCATGAAGCACTTAAGCTTTAGTCAGGTTGGGTTATGTGCATGGAAGGACTGCAAAATCAGAACCCATTAATAAATATCTATTTTATTAAGCTAGGGTTTGTTAGCCTATTTCCATCAATGCTTTGCTTGGGTAGGGTTTAATTTATCAGTGTAGATTTTTTTTAATATATATGTATTTTCTCTTTTTGAGTGTCTTTAAGCTGCTGGAAATTAGTAGTAATAGATTAGATAGTTTAGTTCTCGTTTCAAAGACACAATGGAAGTTAATGGAATTTTTCTTTAAAATCAACAGGGAGCAGCATCAGGCCTTTCCATTCTTAAAGGTTTTTCCAAAAGCCTTAGATTTCCTCCAGCAGACACATCTTCATATTTTACACTCCCTAAGAACACCTACGAAGAAGCCCAAAAGAAGTGGACACAAGTCAAAACTTTAATGAAGAATTTTGAAATCCATCAGTACTTACTCATGCTGTTCATGGAATAAAACCTAAGTGTTAGATCAAAAGCTTCAGACAGACTGTTTCTAAATTCTTAAAAAAAAACCCCACTTCACAAAAAAATGCCAACCTACCCTTGCCCTATCCATCTTCCAGAAGAGTTTGTAGATTTTTTTTTGACATGTCCGTTCTTTTTAGACTTATTTTCCTTAAGCTGACTTTCTGAAAAGGGAAGAAGCCAGCAGTTCTCTCCTTGCACTCCTTTATCATCTGAGGATACAGTAGGAGAAAAAAGTGCAACTGTTCCTTTCCCTCTGAATGTAGAGGGAAGGCCCTGTGTTAAGGGCTTGCTGTGCAGCCTCAGGCAGGCAGTAGTAGCTGCTTGGCTTTGCTGGGCTTTGTGTGACATCGTATTCTGTTGATTTATGGTGACTAGAGATAATTCTATAAGATACAAAGTACTGTATCTTAATTTGTGTGTTGGAACCTCACTGTAAATTTGTTGTCCAAGACGTTTCCCTTTCATAATTAAATTGCAGTCGCTAGTTTTATTGCTGTTCCTAGGGATAAATCTTTGATCTGAGAGCTTCCATGCTCCCTATCTCTATTGCTTACCTTTTTATTACGGGTAAGGGATTATTTTTTACTGTCTTCCTAGCAGTCTTGACAGAAACTTAACTTATATTGGACTGTGCCTTCTAATTTATTTGTTGACGGGAAAAACCTTGTATTAATAAGCTTTTTACATATTGCCCGGTACTGTTACGTTCTCTCCAGCTTATGTGCAGGTACATTCTGGATTCCTATAGAATTTTTAACCTTGTTGGTTTCTGTTCTTCAGGCAGCACATGTAACTGCTAGGACTGTTAAAGGACTCCCTCTAACCTCTCGTACGGTAACAAACCCAAAAATTCTGGAAAGCAGATGATCAAGTTGAGTTCAGTTGTAGCAGCAAACCCAGAACCCCTGTTGTTGAATTGCTGTCTCGTAGATTTGGGGTTTTTCTTGGAAGGCAGAACAACGGTAAATTCATGAATGCTACTTGGTAGAGGGCTTTTCTAGAGAAGAGCTTGAATGGCTGAAACATTAGTGAAAATGCAGCTGATAGCCGTGTCTGTAAAAACAAAATGAAGCTCCAGATACAGGAATTAGAACTGCAAACTAAAGCAACACACAAGAATTATAAACAGCGTAAAATGTAATTGCAGCATTTAACTTTTATGCTGTAATGTCATAAACATCAGCCAATGGTGCCTTCGGCGGCGATTAAACTTCCTCGCTTCGCCAGCGGGATGGGCACGTGTAGTAATCATCCCAGTTGTGTCTCGTGCACAGCTGTCCCAAGATCTCTCTTGGCAAAGAGGATGCTCTTCGCTGCCTTTGTGTGTTTCTTCTCCCCTCTCGGGACTTGTCAGAATTGTACCCAGGATTTATGTTAATTGGGGAGCCATGGTGTTGCCACAGCAATCTCAGTTGTTTATAGCTTTTCTGATATATAAGCATCAGTTGTCATTGTGCCGCCTCTAAAAATAGAAGAGGTGTGTTAATAACATAAGCATGCGATGCAATGTGCTGTCTTTCAGCTTTTACCAGAAAGACCAAAGGAAATGAAACCTGATTTCCTGCACGTTCCTGGGATTCTGTATACTGAGGTCAGAGTGAAACCTGGATTGCGCTTTGAGCCCTGCAACTGTCTGTGCTGAAATGTGTTAACGTTCAAGTGTGTTTCTCTCGCTCAGCCTTTGTCGCTTTGGATTCTTTTCGTGAAGCTGGAGATGCTCCCTCTGGTGGGTAACTCGTCTCCCAGCATCTTGGGTGTCTTCAGAAGCTGGGCTCTGTGTAGTCTGGTGGATAAAATACTGGCAAGCACAAAGTGTTGTTTCAAATGCGGATGGAAGTGTAACAGTGTTTTTCAGTTTATGTTGAGCAGAGAGACATTAGTGGGTAATAACGGGAATTGTTCATCAAGTACACACAAATGTTGCTATATAATTACCTGCCTGTCTTCAAACATGACTTTCGACCCCTGGAAAATTAGTTTGGCTGTCTCTGGACAGAGGGTGCTGGCATTGGTGAAGCCTAGAAAAGCTGTAGGGTATGCTAAATCCAAAGATCATCTTGCCCAGCGTAGCTATGGTGTATGTATGTACATTTTATGGTCTTTCATGAAAGAAAAGAAGACCTATGTTTATGTTATGTTGTGAATGAGAGGGAGAAGAGTGTCAATACCTTTTTAATTAGAGTATCTTTTCCTGTCAAATCTTGTGATGGGGAAAAAATACCGTTTCTAGAGGAGAACCCCCCCCACCTAGATTTCAGCAATAAGCACTCTACATTATCTCTGGGGTAGAGACTTCTGGAGCTGGGGGTCCTTGCCACACAAGCCAGTTTTGCGAAGAGGATGCCCACAACAGTGAGCGGGTATTTAGCAATATACAGGGTGTGCAAGGAGATTTTTTCAGTCTTTTAAAACGGCAATAGCATTTTTCTTTCCCTGTTCCAAACAGTTGCATTCAAAGGAATTAATATACTGGTTTTATGATGTGTAACTTTAAAAAGGAAGTGTACCAGCTTAGAGAACACATATAGGAGGGATACTTCCAAAGATATTCAAGTTATTTTGAAAGAAGCCTTAGTTTCGTATGCAAATATAGGGTTTTGAAGTAGTTTAATGAATCAATTTTCCCTAATAAGTGATATAAACACAATATGTAATGCTGTCCAGCTTTTGGACTAGCTTTTGTAATCGGGTCAGTGATGTGATTGTAATGCTGTTAAACTTTTGATAATGTTACCCTCTAGTTGTGTTTTCTTTGTGGAAGCATTTATAAAACTGAGTATTTAAAAAAAAAAAAAGTTCTTTTCAGCTTTGATGACAACTTGCATAAGTTTTGTGATTTGGATGTTTTCCCAAAAGGCTCAACTACTGGAATCAATAAATTGTACTGAGAACATTGGCTTTCATTAAAATTAAATACCATAAGAAAATCTGCAGTCTGCCTTTGCAGAGAAATACTTTAAAATGTTGAACTCATTGTAGGCTGTTGATTCCAAAGTGAAAAGCCAAAGCTAAGTAATCACAAATTTCATGACACTGAAACTTGTCTAAGAGTCTTGGAAGCCAGGTTGCTGGTTCTCCTTGAATTTCAAAATAGTGAGATTTGGAACAAGTAAAGAACATCTGCTGAAAATAAAAATGTATTATGATTATATTGAACACACAAAAAAGAGCTGATCCAGAAACTGCTCCAGCTAGTTCAGAAACACTTGTTGACCAAAAAATTAATTTCTTTCCTGTTTTCTATGCAATTCCATGCCTTTACTTTCGGTTTTAATGAATGTGTGTTTTTCCTTCATCTGTCAGGCAATTGATAGTATTCCAAACTCTGACTGTTTACGTGCTCAGTATGGAGAAGTATAGCCCTCCAAAATTTAGATCTTGCTCCTGTCCCCTTTCACGAAGGAAATCAGTTGCTGGGTCATAGTGACATGATAGGAGAAACTGTGGGGATCTATTTCTCTCTAAAAGAGAGATTGTCTTCGTGTTTCTTGGGGACAGAAAGTTCCTTTCTAGGCAGCGAGACAACCTAAGGTTCTTAATGCTGGCATCTGATTCAAATGGTTAAGGATTAAGAAGTAATTACAATCTTGTCAGATTTACTTAAAATGTCATGCCAGATAGCAGTTGTGTGCAATTTCAGTCTGTAGTCAGGTGTCCTTATTGTCCTGGGACAGGAAAATAAACTTGTAGGTCTTTTTTTGGAAGTAACATTGCTAGCCTGCTACAACCTCTGAAATCCAAAAGTCTGTTTGCACCTGGATGTCTGAAGTTTGCGCAGCATGTTGTCAGTCTGTTGGCTGATGTTGAGAAAATTTGACAAAGGATGAGAGATTTTGGATATACTTATGGTTTTAAGCTTATTTTAACCTCAAGAAAATGGTAGGCTGTTCCTGGAAAGACCAGCCCATGCATTGCTGTTTCCTCCCTTGTGTTGCTCTAGGAGTCCTGTGGCTCTGTGGTCACCAGAGCCACTGGCTGATCTGGGTCAAGATCAGGCACATCTAGGTCAGGCCAACTCACAGGCACAGCATCAAGCTGACCATGCAGCCACAAGCCTGCTCTCACTGGCCAAATGGCAATTGCAAGCAAGTAATAGCAGGTTGTTGCCGAGAGTGGTAGGGAGGACAGAGAGTTTAAGATTACCTACTTCGTTAGCAGCATGTGGTTAGATTGAGCCACAAATCTGTGGAGATTCATGCCTCCCTTGGTTCTGATTTACAGATAGATTTACTTGGGGTATTTTTAAGCTTTATGCACCACAGTGGGACAAAAGATAGAGAAGGCTGGGGAAGCATCTCCATCTGCAAACTTCCCCCTGGTGGACTATAATGAGGAGATTAATTTTTATTGTTCTTTTTTTTTTTTTTTCTATTATCTTCATGTTCTCACATGGGACCAGGTCACTGAGACTCCTGTAGTAAAATAATAAATTGCTCTGAGCTGGTGGCCTGTTTTGTTTCAAGAAGGAAGGAGAGGAGGGAGGAGGGATGCGGAAGGGAAAGCAATATAGAAAGAAAATTCTGCCTCTGCCTTGTCTGAAATTCCCTTTAAGCTTGCTGAAGGCAGAATTGAAGAGAAACATTTCCCTTTTGCTCAGTATTTAACCACAAGCCTGAAACAGCCTAATATGATGAAGCAGGTTAACTAATTAATTCAGACTAGTACTTGGTGGTTTAAGCTTTTAGGTCACTTTGTGAGAACTCTCAGAGCACTTGTGGAAATGGAACAGTTTTGGTAGTCTCGCAGATTTTAGAGATGCTTCAGGCTTGCTTTTGTTTTAAGAAAAACAGCCTGGTTGATGACAGGTTGGCCATGAGCCAGAAGTGTGCCCTGGTAGCTAAGAGAGCCAATGGAATCCTGGGGTGCATCAGGAGGAGTGTGCTCAGCAGGTCAAAGGAGGTGATCCTCCCCCTCTACTCTGCCCTGGTCAGGCCCCACCTGGAGTATTGTGTCCAGTTCTGGGCTCCCTGGTATAAAAAAGACAGGGATCTCCTGGAGAGAGTCCAAAGAAGGGCTACGAAGATGGTTAAGGGCCTGGACCATCTCCCCTATGAGGAAAGGCTGAGTAAGCTGGGGCTGTTCAGTCTTGAGAAAATAAGACTAAGGGGGGGACTTAATTAATGTTTATAAATATCTTAAGTATGGGATGCAGGGGGAAATGGGCAGCCCCTTTTCAGTGGTCTGTGGAGACAGGACAAGGGGCAATGGCTGCAAGTTGGAGCACAGGACGTTCCGCACCAACATGCAGAAGAACCTTTTTCTCAGTGAGGGTGACAGAGCCCTGGGACAGGCTGCCCAGGGGGGTGGTGGAGTCTCCTTCACTGGAGATGTTCAAGACTCATCTGGACGCCTATCTGTGCAATATGAGCTAGGGAGCTGCTTTGGCAGGGGGGGTTGGACCCGATGATCTCTCAAGGTCCCTTCCAACCCCTATGATTCTGTGATTCTATGAAATCTTTCAGCATCACAGCGGCAGTAGAATAGCAAAAGGATAGCCTAAAAAGGTGCTCTTCACTGGTAACAAATCATAGATGTACCTTGTATTTGTATTTCATTTGGATATTGATTGCTGTTAACCACTGCCAGGTACGGTTCGTTCTGTATGGAACATGGAAGTGTGCGTGTGCAAAGTTACACGGGGTCTTTGTAGTCGGGTGAAGACGTGTGCTGATGTGCTTTACTGGATTTGGATTTTGGCTTGTGAAGGTTTAGAAGCAATCTTTAGATTTTGTCTTTAATAAGCTGTGTGAGGAGACACAGAATTAAGTCTAAAAGCGTAAGAATCACAGAAGCAAGAGTAAGAACACAAATGTTTTAAGATAGATAATAATTCTTAATCATTATGAATACATGCCTAAACTGATCTTCCATTGCTTCCGAGGCTTATCTATTACTGTTGAAGAGACGTTTATAAAGGGCATCTGTTACAGTAAATGTTCTTCACATTTGGCTTTGGATAACCTTGTCTGAAAGGACAGGCTGCCCTCAGGTCCAGCCAGGAGGCAGGATTGGTTTGCCAAAGTTTAAGAAAAGGAAGTCTCTAACTTTCCAGAGTTACTGAGCTGCTTTCAGCAGGGGCTAGAAAATGATGGCTGGTGCCATCACAGATGAGGCAGGGTGTTCTCTGGTAAAAGGGGAGGTACCTGAAAGATGCCAGTTTGCAGGCTCTGAATCAGTTGGTGTTATGGTGGTCCACTGAAGGATTTAAACTATGAACCCAATCAAATAAAAGGGAAGCAGAAATAAAAATACAAGTAACTGGGTCACTCTCTTGAGTTCAGCATCTATTATTTATGGGCTGATATAAAGAAAATAATAATTTTCCTCTAAAACTCTTAATCCAAAATTAGCATTAGAAATTGCCTTTATTTTTAATCAAAATTACTTTTTGCATCATGTTCTATCTTCCTGCGCTTTTTCTCCGTACAAAAGAGATGGAGCTACTGGAGAGTGTGCACTAAAAGGTCACTGAAATGATGAAGGGACTGAAGCATCTCTCATGATGAAAGGTTGAGAGAGCTGGAACTGTTCAGCCTGGAGAAGAGGAGTCTCTGTGGTATCTCATCCATGTTTTGTACACTAACATTTATTATCTGAAGGGAGAATGTAAAGAAGGTGGAACCAAGCTCTTTTCAGTGGTGCCCAGTGACAGGACAGAATGCAATGTGTGCAAACTGCAACTCAGGAGGTTCCTTCTGAACATCAGGAGACATTTGTTTACTGGGAGGCTGAGCAAGCAGTGGCACAGGTTGCCTGGAGTGGTTGTGGTCTCCGTTCTTGGTAGTGTTCAAAAGCTGTCTGGACATGGTCCTGGGCAACTAACCATCTCTAGGTGGCTCTGCCTGAGTAGTGGATTTGGACCAGATGAACTTCAGCAATCACGTCCAACCTTGATGATTTTGTCACTTTTTTCTGTACCTGTGTTTCTATACCTTAGTTATGCTTTGAATTGAAAGCTAATTGTGCATAAATTCACATTTAACAGCACTGGTTATCCCCTTAATGTCCTGCATGGTGACAAGCATGTTGATACCCTAACCTTTTAATTCTTTGTGGCATCTCTTGGGCACAGGTGCTGTACCCTTGAAGGTACTAATAAGAGGGGTAATAACTTTTTTTTGATCTATGAAATGTGGTCACCTGCATTCAAGTATCTGATTGCAAATGCAATGAAGAATTGGTCAACTGATTATTCTAAAATGGGCCTCAATGGTTGCTGAGCAGAGCAGAACTATGCCTGCAATTCATAGTGCATGTGAAACTGTATTGGAAACCATCTGTGCTGAAAGTCAGGCCTTTAAAAAGATACTGTGAATTGGAAGATTGTTACACTAAAAATGAGAGGTCCTTAACACTGAGTGTTGTGTGGGGTATAGGAAGTATAACTCACTCTGTCAGGTATTCTAATTTACACGTTCCTGTTTTATTATAATTTAAGGAGAGGGGTCATAAATGAAAAGATATCATTCCATGAAGCAAATAAGAAGGAAGAATGAATATATATCACTTCTATAACTTCTCCTCAATTTATTTCCATGTCATCTTTTTTGAGTGATTGTTAATGTTGATCACCCCCAGCCCAGAGGTGATAAAATAATAAAGAGAATATTGTTCCCATGGGTGCTATTACTATTTATATATCGCAGACATAACCAAAGAATTGTATCTCTTCTTTTTATAAATTGTTGTTAAGTCACAGGGATTTTGGAGAGAACAAAGAGATGGGGAGGGAGAGATTGGCCAATGACTTAAAAATTATCCATTTAGTACATCTCTAAACCACTTTCCAGTTTACAACTTTTAGATCCAACTGGAGGAACTATGGGCACTTGCAAAGAATGTTAAATTCTGGCTTCAGCTTAGGGTTGAAGGTTCATTTCCTAGTCACACGTATCTGCCCTTTTTCTGGAATGCTGCAATGAATGAAGGGGCACTAGCTCTGCAATGAGATTCGCTGCCACTATTGAGAAATATAAACAGTTCTGTAAAGCCTCCAAGCAATGAGAATAAAGAACGTACTTCCTGCAAATGCCTTGACACTTGCACTTGTGCCCTGTTTTGGCATTGGGTAGGAAAGAAGATAGTTAGCCCAAACTGATTTTGATCTAAAATAGGAGAGAATCTCTGGTTTAGGATTCATTGGCTTTTTGCAGCTTGGCAATCTGTGTATGTGCAAATTCATAACTTCTCTCTAGTGGGTTTTTTTTTCTTTTTACTTGTGTAACCTGGAAACTGTAACTTTGTATGGTTTTCCATTGCTTTATGCTTTATAGCCTCTTGGGATCCCTTAATTTTAAGCATTTTGTGTATATCCAGTTTACTTGGAGATAATTGAGAGGAAAAGATGTGAGGGAATGGTTGAGAGAGAAAATAACAAAATTTTCAGATGGAGTGTGCGTGTTTATAAGTGAGAAGGCAAGGCAGGGATAATCTTAGACATTCTAAGATTTTTTCATGAGTGAAAGAATTTGAGGCATCAAGACTGATACTGAATTATATAAACATGCTGTGTATACAAGGACTTCACTATTTATCCTGGAAACATTCTCTTGTTAGAAATAAAAGGTGAAATAGTTTAGGATCCCTATTTGTACTTAGTATCTTCCATCCAGTGACATAATTTACTAAGTCCCATCTAATGATTTTTCTGCCTAACATCTTAACACGTGGTAAGTCACGTCTCTCTTTCCAGTTTCCATCTCTTACAATGGCAGTTGTCTTGAACTAATCAGGTCTTGCACGGACTAAAAACAACGGGCTGTATTGGTAGCTATTCTCTCCCAGATGAACAGGCAGCATGCTGGTAGCTACCTACTCTTGCTAAATGAGTAAGTTGAAATAATTATATTAAAACATGTTTCTTGCCCTCTTCTGTTGCTAAAACTTTTACCTTGTTACTTGGCATATCGAGCTGTCAGCCATATGGATGCCATTCAGCCATTTTTTGCTTCTCAGAATACCATTGCACAGGGCCCACACAGCCAAATGTCCGTGCGTTCTGCAGTTCATCATGACTCAGTAAAGACAAGAGAAAGACCACGGTTTTCTCAAGTGGGATCAGGCACCTGTGTCTCTGCTTTAGTCATCCTCCTGTCAAAAAAACCCAGCAACCCTTATGTACATCAATTCAAGTTCTGTCTACTGGGCTGCGAGGTTGCATAGCTTTCTGCCTTACTGATGGTGCTTTGCAGCTCTAAGATATGAGCAGCGTTAAAGATAGATTTTATATTTTCTCTTTTTTTATTTTTGAATTACAGGTATTAGATGTTTGAAATAACTTTGGCCAGGTTGCAGCAGAAAGCTGCAGAGAGTTGTCTACTGGTGTGGAGATGCTGTTATTAAAATAGTAATATTACAGAAAAGTCATGGCTCAGACAAGCTAGTAAGAGCTTTCCTAGCAGCCATAAAAACTTAGACTTACATTGCACTGTTAGTTTACCATTACACTCCTTAGCTGTAATAGCTGCTAACCAGCAAGATCTTCCTAGGAAAATTTTTCCCAAATATGTTGTATCACTGACTTAGTTATGTAGAAATGGCCAGGAAACCAACAGGCTGCCAGTCACAGCTACCCACTACACAGTGTTTCCAGGAGAGGCAAGGTGAACGGTACTGTGTCCCTTTGATTTCATGGCCCCAACTGTCTGGAGTTTTAGACCCTGGGGATAAAAGGACAGGAGTCATGTCTAAAAATTACATGTAAATCTGAATTCCCACATTAAGTTAACATTTTCTGAGAAGGTCCAAGGCAGACAGAAATACCAACCTCAGTTCAGTCTCTAATCCTGAATCACGTAGTGATTTGGCCATCAGTTGGCCCCTCTAATGACAATAAGAATATTTTAAACCATTCAAAATGATCACAGTTTTGGTTAGCTGCCTACACTTTGCCATGGTTACATGAAGAAGTAACTTTGTGACACATGGTTGGCATTTTTTTGCATTTGTTTGTTTGTTCAAGCTCCAGGAGGGCTATCTGTGATATACATCTGAGAGTGGAGGTTTGAGTTTACATCCCTCTAGCCCCCAGACTGTTAATTTTAACAATATGAGTAAACTTGACTGAGTTTCCACATTCAGCCTGTTTGGGGCACGCCAGGACGGGGGTGGTATGAGGGGGGGAGGGCTACAAAACAGCAGATGAAGGTGGCTTCATTGCCATGGGAACTAGATCGCCCGTGGGGAATGGAGCAGATCTGGTGAGCTGGGGAGGGGGCATGGAAGAGACATGTTATTATGTTATTGTATTTATTTTTAAAATTGTTTGTGACATGGAAATGTCATTGATGCAGACGCCTAACTCAGAGAGGACGGCAGCAACCTTGATTTAAAGTGTGATGCTTTGCACCTACTGGGATTGTCCTTACAAAGTTTCTGGCCAAAAGGTTTTCCTTTGATACATAGTAAATTAAAATCAGTGATCTTGTGGTTATACATCCGTATAACCACAGCAGTTTGGTCTGTTGGGCACTTCATGGTGTGGATCCTGCCTGAAAATGGAAGCTAATAATTTTGGTTCTCGTGAAAATTAAGATCACATCGAAGGCTGACCATCTTTGGCATCCCCTGATGTTGCTTGTGTTATCCCCATAGCTCCAAAACACTCTGCTGTCCTCCTTTGTTAGGGCCCTTTCAGTTCCCTGTCAGTTGATGTTTGACATCTTCACAGTGCAGTATCGTGGTTGTGATGCGTTCAACAGCACTGTCATTGCAATGAAAACTGCAGCTCAAGGGATTAAGTCATCAGCACTCTTTATGATTCTAATCAACAGACAGGAAGTCTAAAATCAAATAATTGCTCTAAACTTGCCTTGCCTTTGCACTGAGTTAGTTTGTTCTATGAAGGGGAGGCGATTTCCTCTCTTTGGCAACCATTAAAAATGTTGATTGCAAGTGACTACAAAGCTCGTCTTTCCACTAGGAAATATGCTATAGGAAATATTATGAAAACTTCTCAAAGAGATTATATAATACAGTAAATTTATTTGGATTTTTTTAAAAAAACATTTTATTAGACAGCAGTGAATCACAGAATCATCAGAAAGAGCATCTATCTTTGAAAGGTTATTAACTTAGTTTTCACCCAATCAGGTCTTGATGCAAAAAAGGATTCAATTAAACTCTACAAAAGCATTAAAGACTAATATCAAGTCAATAAAACTTTAAAAGGTGCTATTTGAATTGCAACTTTTTATGCTATGCATCTAAAGCAAAGGCAACATCACACATGATTAGTAAACACACATATTGTGGTTACCATATGGGTTCACTTCTCAGAATTACAGGATCTTACTGCACTTTTTGGAGTAAAAAAAGAAAAGTAAGTTCTAATGAACCTATTTCCCAATTATTCTGTAACATTGTAGGAGCTAGGAATTTAAATAATTTCACTGAATGCATGTTCTTCACACCTGTAAGTGGAGATACAGCTTCCAAATCCTGAAATATTGCTTCAATAAACTCATAGTCTATTTAATGACTTCTCCTATTGATCTGTGGTTTGGCCTGTTTCAAAACTTCAACACAAACATCAAGTGCTTAAGATGCTAAATGTTAGATTGTGTTTTGAGGGTTTTAATAAGTTGTGGTAAATGTAGAGCTTGATAAATAGTGTTTCGCTTTACTTTTAAATAGGCTTGTTTTGAGACATATGCGTGAATGTAGGATTTTAAAAAATGAATTTCTACACCTTTGGAATGTTGATTTGTCTGGTTTTGCACTTCACTGCGTCCACAGATTTCAAGTACCACTGGACGGGCTCCTATGTATTTTCTAAAATGGTCTTTTCAGTGATTATTGATTATATCTATTTAAATGCAATGAAAGTCCTTGTTCAAGCTCTCAGCAGGGCTAATGAAAGCCGTGCTGTTGCTTTCCAAGTTACGTGGGAGAACTTCCCAGCCAAGGGGGCAATTCAAACCTAAGGACCTGTGACAACATTTTCTGGTACTTTGGCAAGGTAAGTGGCTTGTAGGCTACTGAAATTCAAAAGACTGCTCACATATATATATTTTTTCATATATATGAAAAAATATCTTTTTAATTAGGAAAATTCTGTAAAGTGAAGCATCTCAACATGTTATGACAGTTATTCTTATTACATAAAAATATGTAATTTAGCTAGTAGTATGTACATTTAGGTTTCTATATTCAGCATGAAGAGTTTCTTTTCAAATTAACCCTTTTTTCCCCCCTTCCCTAGTTCTATAGTACCGTAAAACATATATCATGAGGATATATATGTCTGATATGTATGTCTTTTATAATATAGTTGCTATTGACAGACCTTAACAATTTGGTTAATAAACTGGTCAGTTAGTGTACTTGCTGTTATGAACCCTGAAGCTTATTATTAGCTGCATTGGCTTATATGGCCACATTAGATCAAGGAGAATTAAATTTATACTTACTTATTAAGATTATATTTTTAAAAATATACTGATTACCTTTTGTTCCCCTGCTTTTCTTAACACACACACACACACACACACACCCCACCCCTGTGTATTAAATGACTGGAATAACTCTTTAGCACTTTACTTATTTTAGTGTGTGGATAAGAGTCCATGTTGGATCACCCCCTCCAGCCCTCCTCTGAAGTAGCCAGGTTTTTGTCACCAATTAATCATTTGGTGACCATTTCATAGAAGACAAAGCAGAAAGTCCTCCACTGTTTGCACTTGATCACAGTTACAGTTTTACACAGGATGTAGTCCACAAGATGACCAAAAAATGGACAGTCTTTGACAATAGTAAGTGGCTTTTGGTTCAGCTGGTCACACCTACAGGAGCTCCAGTAAAGTTTTCTCCTTTAGAACAGCAGGTAAGTTAGCCTATGATTTACAGAAATTCTGATTTTTAAAAGTGTCAGTACTTCCATTATATGTTTTCACATTTATAAAGCTGTAAAGATAATTTGGTAGACTGAAATAATGTGAAAAATATTTGTCACATGCTATGTGTGATTAAGTATGGGATTATTTCCTGATTTCACATTATTTTTGTCAAGAAGAACAACTTCTAAATCAAATTAGAAAGGATGACAGAAAGTGAAGACCATAGTTTTCACAGCTGCTTAAAAATCATCAGAATTTTTAATTTGCTAATGAGATAATGAAATATTTTGAAAAACACAGAGCTGATAAAATAGTTCGAAGAGAGGCAAGAAGTTTTGGAACAGGAAGAGTTGGTCCAATCTGTAACCAGAGCAAAACAGCAGCTTTATTTAAAATGCAAGACTTAAGGGAACACTTCATAAAAATATTTTTATGAAGTAAATCTCGGTGGGAGTTTTGACTCGTTTGTGCATGCATTTTAATGGTGTTCATTAATTTTTTTTGTGCCAAAAAAGGAGAAATGCACAGTAGTGTAATATGGTGTTTGAATGTTAGAAGAAATAGAAAAATGTAGTAGTTTTTAGGTGAATATAGAATAATAGACTCTACATGTGTTAATTGACAGTATCACATCAATTTTTATATTGTGACACTCTGTTCTGAGTTGTTCTTCTTCACTAAGCAAATCACAACCTTTTTTACCTCAGCTCTACTACCTACTGTTATGTCCATTAGGTCATATAATTTAAAAATTAAATTGTTTAAAACTGATGGTAAAATGTGAAAAGAAAACAAGAAAACATTTTGCTTCTCAGCAGCCAGTTCTGCTAATACACTGTTTTCATCATATCTTTCCATTTGTTTTTGATTACTAAGTACATTTCCCTGAAAAAATACGATCTTTTGTGGGTTAAGGGTTCCTCTGCTCCTGCTGCTTCTCTCTTTCAAGCAGACATAACTTCAGTGTTTCTGGCAACCAGATTATCTTTAAAGCAGCACATGGTAATGTTGCAAACAGTGAACACCGACTTCAAGTGTGAAATGAGCAAGCTTTTGAGCAACGCAAAACCTGGATCAAATCTTGAGGTGATGCAAACTGATAGAATTCTGACTTGAGCCAGACTTTGAGTTTTCTGCTATCTGAGGATCTTTTCTGTACATTTCTTCATGTACAGGTCTTCAATAGCCAGCGAAAAAGGTAAAAACTGAAATTACATTGTGGCAGAACCTCTGTAAATAATAAAATTTCAAGTCTGCCATACAGCATTCCTTTGGGTTTTGTGGTTGCCTTTGTACATATAATATAAATCTAATGAGTGTATGAGATGGGTTTCAATGAGAGTGATATCTGTATTGCATGAATTAACAGTAGTTGTATCAGGGTTGGATGAAATCTTGATCTAAATGGGAATGCTACAAGTTATGACCACATCATATGTGAGGGGAAAGTGCATTTTATTCAGTGGTGCTAGTAAGGCTGGAAGGGAATATTAAACCATCTTCAAGTAATAATTTCCATATAACTATATTCATGATTTATCATCTATTTCAGACTTGAAGGTGGCAATGCTGCAGACCAAGCTTTCTCCCAAAACTGGAAAAAAAAAAGGTGGCAAAACTGTTCCTGCCCGAACCTTTTTAATGTACTCCTTTCCTTAGGAATTGTGCTAATTATGTGCTAATGTAGCCATAATTTTTCAGTACAAAATGTTAGGTGGCATTAGGCAGTGTTAGGCAGCTGGCTTCCCCAGCTCGTTTCCGCTTCTGTGGCACAGACCCTGTATCTCCCTTCCAAGCTCTGCTGGCACGACCACTTGTGGGTCAATCCTGTGAATGAGATCGAGGTGCTGTCGGCATTAAAGCGATGCCAAAGGTATGATTTATAAAGTGTCATCTCACCAAATACTACCGGTGCTGCAGACTGACTGTGCTTCGACAAATTTGGTAATCTCACTTAGCAAAATAGTCCTACTAAGGACAGTTCAGGTGAGACTCAAAATAGTCCTACTAAGGAGAGTTCGGTGAGACCAGCCACATCGAGCTGTTTTATTCTTTGTCAGCGCCTAATTCATTTGTATTAAAAGCTGGGTAGATAGCTGGGAATGTTGGGGAAGCCTGTATGCTAATTGCCTTTAAAAATAAATGCATTGGAGCCACTGGGGCATTCCTGTTGTGTTTTCAGATTATTCATATAAATTATGAGGTTATCAAATGTAAATGGGAAATTGTCAGGCATATGCTCGGATATCATCTTCCTAAGCTGTGCAATTACTCAGGATGTCATCTCAGTCTTCAAGCAACCAGAAACTTCTGTTTCTACATAAAACATCATCAAGGTATTAGAAAGCCTTTGGCAACAGAACACAATTAAAATACCTCAAGCAGTGAAATCCATTAATATAAAAGAGGTTAAGTTCAAGAGAAATAGTTAGGGCGTGTCTGCTTGAGAGTGACAGCAGCGGCACAGAGCCCCTGAGGATTAAATCACCCCGCTGGGAGCCTGGGGTTTCTGCCTGGTAACGGCTCCAGCACAGTGCCCGAGATGCTATGCTTAAAGCTCATTTGGACATCTCTCTGCTACCCTTCAGCGGCTACAGGCAGCACCAGTCCTTCTTTTGTAACAGCAAATCATCCCAAGGCAGGCATAGTACAACGCAGTCCAGGTGTTGCCGGCTTCAAACCTGGCTCTATTAGATTCGCGTGTCCTGTTCTACCCGTGACTCCCTCTGGTACCGCGGCTGGGTCCTTGCAGCACCCCCTGAACGGACACATACACTTCGAGCAGCTTGGATGAGAGCCGCCCCTCTTTGGGAAGTCAACGAAGCTGTGGTTATTACAGGGCAAAACCTGCTCTAATGTGTTCTACAGGACCAATAAAACCAAGGAAACATTCCCTCAAGTCACAATTAACCATATCCTTTGAGATCAAGAATTCTCTGTCAACATACCGAGTTATGAAAACAAATTACACAGGCTGCTGCTTAGCATTTATGCGTCACTTTTACAGAAAACCGAAGGAGATAATGAAGTTTTCCTCTTTGCAGCATGGAAAGGATAAGGCACACTGCACTGTAGAGAAACAGCTTTACCATGGATGTTTTGCTAAGCTATATTCATAGATGATTTTGGAAAACAATAGTTAAATGTTCAGAGTGGTATCCAGATAGTTAAAATTCACATACAAAAATGATGTGCTGGAAACTTTCACTTCACTGTTCCTGCATTTACACTATGCACAGTTTACATTATGCACATAAAGAAAACATCTGTATTTTCTAATTATAGAAGCTTTAATAAACACCAGATTCAAACCATGACTTTTTCTATATCTGTGGAAGCACAGAATACACAACTGCGACATGTTTCCATGTGCTACCTTTCTTGTGTGTATGGAACCTGACCCCAAACAAGTATATCTTTGCAGATCAAGGTGGGCATCTGTGTACATTTAATTCTTGAACTCTACTGAAACTGCCAGCTGTAAGGATTTCTGGAATGGCAACATCCCACCATTGGAATAAGAGCAATTTATTTCATGTAAACTAATTTAAAGAGCTTACAGATGAAAATCACTCCCAGTCATTATTTGCATGGCCTGGCCTTGAAAGGATCATCAATTTTCATTTATTTCTACATCATAACTGAATTTTTCATCTCTCAATTAATGTACTGCATTCTTAAAAAAATAGTGGAGCAGATCTGTCAGTGTCATCGCACCTCACGAGGCTCTGCTTTTCAAGAGGGCAACTTCTCCCACCACAGCACTTACAAAGGGTAGAGCTACCAGTGGTGCTGCCCAGATGTAAGATTTACAGTTTTGTCGAGGTAAACTATAGCTATATATCCTTGATCAGTGAAATGATATATTCTAATTTAGAACTTTCATTTATCTGATGGAGGCCTGTCTGCTGTGGGAAATCAATTTGTTGTTGAAAATTTAGCAGTTATAATTGTATCTGTAAAGTTTTCCTGTGTTAGCCTTTGTTATTAACTGAAAAATATGTTTCTGTATGTAAAATGTTATGAAGCTGTGTACCAGGTACTTTAATGAACTACACTCATAATGTGAGCTATACTTCCATCTCAGAAATTTTTATGATTTGATGAAATACCTAGTTAGAGTCTCCAGCATGATTTAGTAGCTGATTAATTAATATTCATAACTACAGTTTCCTATAAGTACTTGACAGGCTTTCTCATTAATATCTGTACAGCTATCGCAATTGATACTGACCAGATGACACTTGCCAAAATCCTCTTGCCCCTTGTAAGATAGCCTGGCATCCTGCAGCTCTCCACGCTCTCACGAAGCTCTGAGAGCTGCTGCTTCTATCAGGGATCCTTGTGCCCCCAGCTGAGAGCTCATATCACCAGTCATACTCTGCGAAGCACCTTTTAGTCATCACCATACAGGCTTGGGCTCTCTTAAATTTCTTAATGAATTCCTACCTAGTAATTTTTATTTTAGATAAATAGAAGATATTTATTTGCGAAGTGTGACAACCAACTTGGTAAATAAGCAGTATTATAACTGAATGCTTGAAATAACATGGCAAACAACGTTTTGAATGGCTCAAAACTTGTTTTCATGATTTGTGAGTAATCTGTGTGTGAAATGGCATCTTTAGCTTCAGTGAAGAAGGTTTCTGTTTCCTCAGATGTTTTCACTGTTTGTCCTAAAATAAACTCAGGGAAAAAGCCTCAGCTTCCAGTATGTTTCTAGAAATCTGCATATTGTACTCCTTTATCTTCTTTATTGCATACCACTTCTTCACAGACCCCTTTTCTTGCAGGTTTCCCTTTGAAACCTGGAGACCAAGCTACCTGCAACAATAGAATTCCCTGCTTCCCAACCTGAGCAGGGGTAAGGAGGAGGAAAAACAAACCTGCCCGGTAATCTTTGCGAATTATAACCTCATTAGTAAACACGCTGCTTTTAGATTGACTGAAATCTGTTGCTTTGGTTGGAATTTTTCAGCTGTACGAATTACAGTTGTTAGGATCCTTGGATTTGTGAAAGTGAACAAGAGACCGCTACACGCAGTTTAAAGTGTGTCATCTAAATTTTATGCTTGGTTAATTACCATTTGGTAATGAGACTGAGGCTTAGCAAGTACAGCAGAGAGGAGAGGATAGAGGACCGAGTGTGAATGTGCTATCATTACATCCTGGAATCTATAGGGAGTGGGAGTGTGAGCCCTGAATCGCAGCTAACTGGACAGTAGCTGGAAACAGTGAATGCAATGCAGGGCAGCATTAAACGTATCACTGCAGAGTGTTAGACACACAGGTATGTACAGGACCCACATTCTAGGAGGTCTCAGGCTAGGACAATGTTTGCTGAATGCAAGTAGCCCCTTCACAGCTTCCTCTTCAGGTGCTCTTCACACAGGCAGGGGACAGGCTAGCAGCAGAACTGCTGTGTGTATGCAGCAAATCAGTTGCTTCAGTCATCAGCCAGGCATGTTCCAGTAGACCCGTGGGAAGTATTGCATGGGCTAAGCATGTCCACACTAAGTCCAAATTTGCTATGTCTTTGTGGTAGGCATGGACAGATTTCATGAAAGAAGCCACTTAAGGCCCTCAGTGGCCCTGTGTTTGCAAAAGCCAGTCCATAAAGGGCTGTAAGCAAGAGGTATTAGTTTCTTTATACTCCTTCCCATATAAAAAGGCAGCTGTAGTGGTGTGTTCCCAAAGGATGACTGAGTTCTTATGGACTGGAAAAATCATCTGTGAAATTACTAAGAAAAATTTAGTTGAATTTCCCAAAGTCCAAAACAGAAGAATGCTTACGTCAAAAGATAGACAGAATCCAGCACTTCTGCTGTAGGGAACTAGCAGCAGAGTTGCTTTTTGATGGGGAATCCTGTTGTCTGGCTTCAAAATCCCATTGTGGGGAACCCATCCTTCCTTTAAAGGAATGTTTTCTTAGGATTATGTTAGTGTTGATTAGGTTAGGATTAGCTGTATCAAAATACGTCTGACTGTATGGCATAAGTCAAGCAAGATACAGACTCTTGCCCTCTCCTCAGAAACAGGCAACCCATGTCACTGTCATCAGGTAAACAAGGGACATAGACGCCACATCAAGGCAAGATTCCTGAGTTAATCTGGAGTCTGTAACTGATGTTCTGGTTGACTTTTCAGAAGCTTCTTCACATTTCTTGGATTCTGTAAAACAGACTGATAACATGTGATAGACTTTGATCTTGAGGATTTAAATGCTACTTGTTCCCCTAGATTCTTTGGGCAGTAAATGCATTAGCTAATTTCTTTAAAACCACAGCCAGCTGACTGGTTATATTCCTGTCAATGTTAGTCACTTGCCTGACTTTTAACATGACTTATTACTTTTATAACTGATCTCCTATTATGTGCCACTTTGCCTGAATTCCTTTCCTGAAATTGCCATTAGTGCTCAGGTAATAAAAGCACAGCAACCTGAACATACTTCACATCACCCAAGAATCTAGCTGTCAGGGCTGTTATTCTTTGTAGCTTTTGTACAGGTAAAAACAGCAGCATCTTAGAGGCTTTTATCAATGATTATCCTATTGCTGAATGTATTTAATATACCAGGAGACATGCTGTATACCATTTCCGAATAGCATCGTGGTTTCATAACATCCTATCAGCATGGAGATGCTGCAGTAAGAAGTGCTTGATTCTGACTGAGTCCTGCTTTGTGCCTGTGTAACTCCATTGTTTAAAAATGTACAGAAGTGAAATCAGGGTCAGGCCATAGTTGCACAGATGACCTGGTGGGCTAAGCAGAAACTTTTGGACTTTGTTGGAAGCTATAAACACTCTTAATTCTGCTGGTAAGTTGTAATTAATCTTCCTAGGCTTGTCCCTAAATGTCTTGTGGTTTTGGGGCTTGTAGGCCCCAAGTCTTTTGTCTGGAAGGTGGGGGGGTTTTGTGTCCTCTTACCTGGCACCAGGGGAGCAGTGAGTAGAGGAGTACCAAACATCACTCATAGCGTGACTGCTGCTTTCGTGATGTTACTGCTGCTCATGTCGCTTTTCCCAAATTAGCTTTAAATTAGCTGTTTGGGTTGCTTGAAGAAAATAGCTGCAACTGCAAAGAGTATAGTGTAGCTGCCAGAGAGGTTTGGTACCTCTCCAGCCCATCAGTTTGTGCTGAGATCCATGTTGCTGCAGCTATACAACTGTCAGCACCTGACCTACTTAAATTTAAGTCAGTTTGAGCAGGTAATTACTCAAGCTGCAGTCAACCCTTTTTGTTCAGGGTAGATGAAGTCTCAGGTCCAAGTGTCTGTCATTGCTGTGCAAAGCACAATGTTATCCATATGCTCATTCATTTCTATGCAATTATGCATAATTTCCTGTCTATACTACCACTCGTTTAAGTCTTAGTTAATGAGATGATTACACGTTGGCAGCTGTTCACAGGTATTATTTTTTTAGAAATATGAACATTTTCTTCCTCAAACAAAGGTGTGGGGGGGTTTTGTTGTCTAAAGATTAGTGAAGTTTGCAATACATTTTTAATATACTGTTCCTCCTTTGTGGTGGCTAAAACTGGATTATCCAAGCGTAGATGTGAGTTCCCATTTTACACTTTGTGGAATCTTATAGTCAACGAACTTTACAATGTACAAATTATTCTCAGAAAGTTAAGAGTCAAAAAGATGCATCTGAAAGTATTTCCTGGAACTAACTCATCTGCACACCTGGCTTCAGATCTTTTTCTCCCCTTTTTCTACAGTCGCAGATCTTTGCTGGCCCGTATCAAGGAAGTGTGGTACTGTCTTCAGCTGCTGTTTCTGAGCTGGATGTCCTGGTAGTGACTTCCATGACTATCCTTAATTGGAAGTGCAGCCAATTTAACGAGTTTCCTGCTGTCTATGTTGGCCTACTCATCTACCCTCCTCCTTGTAGAGCTCACAGCTTTGTCCTTGACAGAATGAACAAATAATGCAGCCACAAGGGTTTTTAAAGTGTTGGAGAAGCTCACCTCCGTGTGTTACAAGCAGTAACAGACCCTTAGGTGAACTAGCACAGCAGTACCCACAGCAGGAGGTGTGTGGCTGATTGCTTGCTTGCTTTCATGGTCATCTCTCTGATTGTGTTCACTTTACTCAGCATTCAAGGCCTATGAGAGGAAACAACAGTAGTTTAGGTAGTGTGGACCAGCGGCGCGTTGTGTCTGGCTGAGGCAGTCGAAGTGGATGTCTGGGGAGAACCCATGAGCCTGCCCACATTTCGTTGTCCGTTCCCTTTCTGCTGTCCCAGAGTCAAAGTTTTTTATAGGGGATATCAAGGAAAATTCCTCTCAGTTCCTCTTAGTATCCCTTTATAGACCTGTCATCCATGAATTTGTGCAGCTACGTTTTTCTACCTAGTGATACTCTCTGCTTCTACAAGCTCCCATGGTTAGTCTGGAAGAGAAAAATTCAGCTTAGAATACCATGGTTAACAAACTTTTTGAGTGTTTTCTGTTTATTTTTATCTGTGCCATAAATGTAACTTGTTGTTCATTTTACTTTTTACTGTAGTAGGTAGCTGCAGAAACCATGAAATCAGCAGAGTAATACTTTTATCTGTGATAAGACAGTGAAACACAAGAAAGGCAGTGATGGGCCATGACAAAGGTACAGCCAGTAGTGAGTTTCATCCAGTCTCCCTTTTCTAACTCTGGCCTTGGTGCTTAAGGTAGATCATAAGCAGGGAGAATGCCTGTAGGATTACTTTTCCAGCACTTATCTGATGCCTTTGGTGATTTGCAGCTCAAAGCCATCCTGATCCAGAAGTGGTGGTCTTTGGGTTTCACAGCAGCTTGCTGGATTGTTCTTTCACAAAATCATCCCATTGATTTCTGACTCCCCACAGTCTGGGCATCTATGACACCTTGTGTGATGGTACATTCGTTCTAATGGAATTCTGAAGCTCAACTATTTCCATTGAGTTATTGTGAGCCTTCTGTGTGTGTGCAAAATCATACAATTAACCACAATTATTTTGAATGGCAAATTCAAAGCGTGTTTATGAGCTGTGAACAGAAAGAGGGAATGATTTATTTTTATTTATTCATTTGAATTCTTTAGTAATTCTATTGACATGACATACATGGACCTACTGCCTGATACCTGACTTTAATAATAATGAAATGTGAAGAGAAGTATGGTTGCAAGTACATATGTGAGCTGTATCAAATATACAGCTATAGGCATACGTAGATTTATCTTTGAATGTATGTGGAATCCAAGGTCCTTTTCATAGACACATTCACTTATTTGGGTGGATCCAAAGGTAGAGTAGCAGACCAAACTTTTAAAAACAAGAGCCCTGATTCTGCCTGACCCTTGAGGATATGCTGCCTTTTAACCGAGGGCTGCTTCCTGCTGCAGCCCATGGTAGTGCTTATCTGAGCAAGCCAGGCTTGAGCCTTAAGCCCCGGTGCTGAACTGGAGCCCGTCGATGAAGCTGGGATGGTGCAGGAGTGTGGGGAAGGTTTATAAACAGCTGAAGTGGAGCCTTCTGGGTTTAATGTGTTCCACAGCCGGTTCAAACAGGGCATCAACTAAAAATCCCAGATGTCAGAGTTACACAACAGCTCCTTCAGAAAAGCAGCTTTAAGTTTTCAGTAGGCTTTATAATAGAGAGCATGCACGAAATGTTCACCCACAGGTAGTGAAGTGTTTGCTTTGCTAGCAGTACTCACCCACCATCAGCTCTCAGCTCATCCTTTCATAGGGGGAGAGATGGAACTAATATTCTTCTTCATCCCTAATGCATGTTTTTACATTACCCTTATGTTGTTGTGCGTGGGTTGTGTATAGCAGACTTAATGCAGCAATTTGTAGACCTGCATCAATTTAGTGCTTTTTTTTTTTTTTTCCTTAAAGAAATGCTATATTGAGTGCAAAGTTTGCGGCTTTTTTCTACCTGGGTTAAGGTTAAGGACTTTGAAGAAGAGGATAGTTTATTTTGAAACTAACAGAAGTTTAGTATTTTCTCTTCATACCTGTAGCTTCCTATCCCAGCAGCGTTCAATTGTGTCTCCTATTTCAGCCGCCTACCATGGGACTTGACAAGCTGCATCCTATAAGGACCTGTTTCTTCCCTCCCCTGAAAGGCATCAAGACTGCAAGCATGGACATCAACTCTTGTACTGAAGCTGTTTAAAGAATCTAAGAACAGGTAATGAGGTTTTAAATTTCCAATATTTCTAACATTTTCCTACGAAGCTGTGGAAATGTAGTTTCCAGTTGACTGTGAGGTTAGGAGTCTTCCATGCCAACACTTGTATTGGCAGAATAGTCTTCTTTTCTACCATGTTATGGGGATACAACAGCACTGCTATTTGCTTTACTGTCTTGCAATGACTGAATTTAAAGCCTCTAGTCTTTTTAAATAGAAGGTTGTTTTCATCCTGAGGAAGGATTTGAAAGGACCAACACTGATCTCTGTATTCTTATTTTGGTTAAGACTAGTGCTTTGTTTTTGTTAAGAATCTAAACCACAGTGAACTATCACAAAAAGGGACTCACGAGGACTCTGGCATCAGTTTAGATAACTTTAGTGCAGCCTTTTCATGAGAGGAGAGAGGTCTGTAGCTCAGCATCCCTTCAAATCCAGGCTGCCATCTCCTCAAAACTCACAGTGCTGGGACTACTTAAAAGTGGAGTAGTCCTGGTTCTGAATCCTGTAGGACAAAGATCTTTAGTTGATATTCATTGCAAGGCTCAATGTGCCTCTGCTGCATAATAAATTATAAGATTGTTATATCTATAATATTAATTATAATCTAATGAATAATCATTATAATCTCATTATAATGCACAAGATCCTTCATCTTTAATGAAGATGCTCCCTGTCTACTTAGACCAACTTCAGACTGCCTGGAAGTTTTTGGCACAGTCAGGACTTAGAGCACTGCCTGGCCTCTTTTGCTTTGTATTTCTCACTGGCTTTTCCCTCCCCTCTTTGACTCTTTCTGTCACTTGCCATCACTGTGCTGATCTGTACCCATGTGTGCTAGTGACATTACCCTGGTGTTTTCAGGTGACAAAAGCGAAAAGAGAGAAGTTAGTCAGGGTGACACATCTCTCCTTCTTACACCTCGATACTTCTTTTACCGCAACACTGCCTCACTAAATAAGTACTAATGCCAACATGTAGAATACCTATCCCACCAGTAAAAAAACTTCTGCTGAGAAGAACTATGTGTAATTGTGTACTGGTCTCCACTGGAGCACTCTAAGACATTTTTAATAGGGTTTTTTTTCCTCGCAAGGCTCAGTCCTTGACACAGTATTTTTATTAATGAGGCATCTGGTTGTTCCACAGGCTGTTTGTTTTTCACGCTGTACTCATAGAACAGTGTAATAGTCTAAAAACTGAGAGGACACATGAGATGCTGATTTGAATTTATTATAAATTAGGAATCCGTACTCATATCACCTTACCTTATTCTGCCAGGGAACATGAGCAATGTAACAGGAATGCAAGTTCTGTTTCCGCAAATGTGAGGGAACACTTCATTAAATGACAATGTCCTGGGTGACTTTTCCACCTTCTGCATTTGATCAGCTGTACAATGCACTGCTTTCTCTTAAATGCCCTGGTCTCTGGGAAGTAAGAGCAGAAGCATCTAACAGCTGTCCCTAGCTAGTGACAAACCCTGCTGTGACAGAACATGAAGAAACCAACTATCTGGGGTCTATTTCTGCAGTGTTCAGGCAAGAAAGGCACTCACAGTAATTCCTGCAGAGGATTTCTGCACGCAGGTTCTGAACTGCTTGGTTAGTGAGTGTTGATGTGAGGCTATTTTGTATGGTTCTTCACAGAGTACTGGGTCCTACCCTGTGCCTAGGCATCAGAAGAAGCAATGTATCAGGGTGAAACCTACCCTAACCCATGGAGACTTCAGGGCACAAAGTCAGAATGAGCATCCCTGGCCCATTAAAGCTTCACATTTTTAATATAGGGAAGGACTTCCATGTATTAGAGTCAGAATCTTCTTCTACAGCATCTATACTCATATATACAATCAGTGAGTCTTACTCACTGATTGAATGTCAGTCATTTGGGCATTGAATTTGGGATTGAATTGAATCTGTCAGTCATCTAAGGATGATGCAGAGGTTTGGAACAGTATGTTGCAGAGAGTATGAAGCACTTCAACAATATGTTGTATGCTTAGGACAAACTCAATGCTTTTTGAGGTGAAAAGGTGTTAATCTGTATTTAGCATAGCCCACAGTTAAGGGGTACCCTAAACAATCATGGCTATGACTAGGAAAACCATGAATCTTTACCTGTTTTCAACAAACTTCTAGTTACTCCATCATCTCTGTTTCCTATTACAAATTGGAGCTAATATACCGAAGGTGCTAGTTTTTCTTCATAGCAAGACCAAAACTTTTCTTTTTATATGGAGTTCTTTTTGGTGTCCTTGATGCAGGGGTGTGAAACCTTTTTTTTTGTGAACAGATGGGTTGAACTTGGCACTGTAGTATACTGATGGCTGCTGTTTTAACCAGGTGTTCAGGACTCTCTTCTCTGGAGGAGACTGATGACAGCAGGTGATGCTGGTGAAGATCTAAAAGGATTGAGAAACATGATGAATTGCCCATTCTTCTCCCTCCAATGTTATGCCTTTTCTTTTGGACTCTTTTTTGGGGGGGAAAGACTGTAGTGTCGGAAGGAACAGTGTAATTCATCACATTTTTTCAACAGCCTCTGTTAGCAAGGTCCAAGGGGTCCACACACAAAAACTAACAGGATATTCTTGCTCTAACTGAACTGGCAGGATTTCTTTGCTGGAGCTGAGGTTCTCGTAGTGTCTAATTCACTTTCATTTTTGGACCGTGAGTGCTGCTTCACACTGGGGCAATGCAAATGTTCCTGCTTGTTCTGAGCACACAGTGCTTGTACTGATTGAGTGTATCCCCTTTCAAATGCAAGGACCCTTTACCAGGGAAGATAAACTGAGTTTGTTACCATTACTTGGCTTTCCAGTGCCTACATGATTTATCGTGATTTTTCTGTCAGAATTGTTATTTTACAGAGAGAGCAGCTGAATATAACTGCAGAAATTACTGTATTGCGGTGAGGAGCTTTCAGAGCTTGCACCCAAGGGTATTTTGAAAGTGTTGAATTTTCCAAGAGGCTCCCAAAGGCAGTAAGGGCTTACTTGAAGATTTAAAAAGTGGACTGGGAGTTTCTGGTCTAAGCTATCACAAAAATTGGTCACTGCATACATCTGCCTGCTCTCCAGCTGACGAAGTTGTCTTCAGACTTATGTGAACATACTTTGGGAAACAGCATAGAACTCTGCATGATCTAGTGTCGGAATATTTATACTGGGTGAAGGTGTTGGGAGAGAAATGGGGAGGGAAAAGCAAGTTTTGCAATTCCCCATGAACACCATGTTGTTGCAGTGGTGCCCAGCATAGCTAATGTGCAAGGCAACCTGGATGTGTTCACACGAGCTTTCATTAACACTGTTGGATTTCAGTTTCACATCTGAACTGTGGTACCTAGTATGTTTTGCTCTGATTTTTTTCAGACTTGAAGACCACATAAGACGATGTCGTATGTCCTAGCAACAGTCTTATTTCAGTGTCTGAGCTCACCTTCAGGACAGATTAAAACTGACACTCCATTGGGAAGAAAGCTCTAGAAGGTATGGTTATTTTTCCAAAGCAGCCCATCATCCAGGAGAATAACATGAAATATTATTACCACTACTGATCTTTCCAATCTGCACTTTATCCAGCATTCTTCAGGTTCAAAGTATGGTCTCATTTGGACTCCAAAAAATGCAATTCTTGTATTTTGTAATTATTTTCTAATAAGCTGCAGTCTCAATAATTTATCATGGTAAGCAGTTCTATTTCATGAACTGTGTTTTATTTTGAAGGTCCAACTTCCATGTAAATGATGAGAGGTATATGAAAATAGCATCATCTACTTAACAACATGTAGGTGTTTTTTTCCATAATTCTTGTGAAATAAAAACAGAAATAAGGTAAAAGATCTGACAGAGTTATTGTACTATATAACTCTGGAGGCATAGCTATCTGGCAGAAAAAAAACCCTAATGAAGTCATTATTCAAAGGAAACCTTGCTTCAAGTTACAGAATGGATATGAAAATGATAGATTAATATGCTTAAAGAAAAGTATATAAATAGACAGGTGGCACAACTGAATAAAATTCAGCTAACATGGGTAGTTTGCATTTCGTTTTGTACTTATAAATCCCTGTTACAGATGCCTAGAAGAGGCTTGGTATTTATCTCTTGCTTTCCTTTAATAAGTCATCACTGTGGATTTCTCTGCTGTGCCCCTGATTGATATCATATCACTGACTATCCTGTTGCAACTACTCCCTAGCAATTTGGCACATCCATATTACTCACTTTTAATCAGATATTTTCTTCAGCACTTGCTTTCACCCTCAGTAGGCTTTCTTTAAACTTACATGAACGTTACTAAGAATTGATTTAAGACCAGTGTGCTAATAAAGGCATCCCCATTAAAAAAGAAAAAGTCATTTTCTTGCAATGTAGAATAAAACTTACGCACAGTTTTAATACATTAAGGATCTGTTTTGTGATGACAATGGATGGGTTAAACTCATTTCACTGGAAGTGTCTTTATCTGCCAACATCCAAGAAGGCTCAGCCTCATTCCTGAAGTCTGGCACCTCCTGCAATTCCAGCTGTCCCACCAAGATTGAAATCAGATGATTTTCAGGTGTTACATGCAGTTGGCCAGAGAGAGATACTTTGCTAAGCTTCCTTTTCTGTGATTCTTGTAGTTCCCATGCTCCCAGAAAAAGGCAGGTTTGTCTTAGAAGACTGCTGGTGTGGTACCTGAGGAGTTTGCATCAATTACTTCACAGCTTTTCTGAACTCCATGGGTTAGGGTCACCGCATGGATTTTTTTTCTCTCGAGATGAGCAACTGCTTCTCATCAAGGTGTCATTCAGCATCATTCTGGACTTATAGCCAGGAATGGTGTTTTTATTTCCCTTGAGGAACAGTGGTCATATTCCCCAGATAAAATAGTTCAGGTTTTGATTTTTCATTTGAGAAACAAAATTATTCATGGCCAGCCTGATGTGCTGGCTTTTTCTGGGATAGAGTTAGTTTTCTTTATAGTAGTCGACATGGGGCTATGGTTTGGATTTGTGCTGAGAACAGTGGTGATAACAGAGGGATGTTGTTGTTACTGCTGAGCAGTGCTCACACAGAGCTGAGGCCTGTGCTGCTTCTCACACCGCCTCACTAGTGATTGGAGCTGAGGGTGGACCTGGCGTTGGGCGGAACACAGCTGGGACAGCTGACCCCAACTGACCAAAGGGATAGCCCACACCACATGATGTCATGCTCAGCATAGAAAGCTGGGGGAAGAAGAATGAATAAGGGGATGTTGGGAATGATGGTGTTTGTTTTCCCAAGTCACTGTTAGGTGTGACAGAGCCCAGCTTTCCTGGGGATGGCTGAGTACCTGCCCGCCCGTGGGAAGCGGGGAATTAATTCCTTGGCTTCCTTTGCTTACATGTGTGGCTTCTGCTTTACCTATTAAACTGTCTCACTTTTACTCTTCATATTCTCTTCTCCATACATTGTGGGGCAGGGGGGTGAGTGAGTGGCTGTGTGGGGCTTAACTGCTGACAGGGGTAAAACCACAACATCCAAGTTATGAAAAGTTTACTTTAAAGAACAAGACAAAAGCTCTGATGCAACTAAAATGAAAATATCATTCAGAGGTAAGACTATAGCAAGAACAGGGATATATAAAAGCAATTTCATTTCACGGGTTTTGGAAGCATCGCCCTTCATCTATTTAAGATGTTTTTTTATTAAAAATTTGCAGCAGATTTTATAAATATGTTTGTCTTGCAGAAACTTATCGATTCAAGTATCTGTTTGTATGGCAGTGGTCTAGAAATATTAATTTATATGCACTATATTTCCTCTACAAGCTACACAAATGGCTTTTTATCAAAACTTCCTTCACTTGGTCACCTTTTTGGAAAACTGTGCTAAATGCAGATCAGTCCACTAATGAATTGTTCCAAGATCCTTAGGATAATGAGATCTGTTTATACAGGTCTCTGCCCTGTGCCCTTTACCTGTCCTATGAGGATCTTTCCCATTCCCTCCCATGTAATTTCCTCGGATCGTGTGCTCTACTGTGCTCTTACTTCCATCTCTTGTCCCTCAAAAATGACAGGTGTCACTACGGGAGTTTCTGCTTCTGATGTCCTCCCCCAGTTCAGGCCTGGAGGTTGGTGGTCCTGCCTGTGGCAGGGGGGTTGGAGCTCTATGATCCTTGGGGTCCCTTCCAACCCAAACCATTCTATGATTCCATGATTCTACAGGCCTTTCCTTCCTTTGGGGGCTTGCTGGCTGAACCAGAGGCAGAGAGGCTGCCTAGCTAGAAACAATAACTTCTCCAGTAAGTGGTGCTCTATAGTGTTAATTAATGGGTTCTTAATCTAATTCATACACAGTGCCAGGTCATGCTTGTGGGCCAAATCTTTGATAGACAGAATCTTGTGTAACTCTGGTTATTCTAAGCACTTTGTTGATTTAAACCAGAACCTATTCCTTAAAGTGGAAGTAGTGGAAGTAAGGGTGATCTCGTAAACTGAATCTATCACGTCTCCAATCCTGCAGTTTTCTACAGGTTGCTATACTAATTCATTCTTACTTTGGGCCTGCCCTGGACTTCTGTGCTGCTGTTGCAAAATGCCTCTTTCAGAGGTTCGGTGGGTTTCAGGATTTCTTAGAGAAATCCATTTATGACTTTAGTTCTGTTGTTGAAGCCAGGTGGCATTCAGATCCAGAAGAAAGTAGGTATATTGTGTAGGTTTAGATCTCTTAGGTCTAAAAAGAGGCTTTTATAGCTCAAGCCTTAGTTTAAAAATATGTATGGTTTCAAGCAGAGCCATGTGTTTACATATGTTTACCAAAGTGCTTGAGTGTATAATGCCAAATATGAACCTAAAATGGTAAGAAAAAGAAATATGTTTCTTCCAGTTTTGCCAAAACTTGTTATTCTTGTTGCAAACCACACAATATTTGCTGGGCTTACATATCAATTCCTTGAGTCATCTGATTATTATTTTTTACATTCCTTGCTGTTCATTTAAAATGCAAACCAAATTTTGTTCTTCCAATTACTGAGAAAATAAGAAAACACCAGAATGGTGTTTTTCAAACAATCCAAACCAAGTAAGACCCAAGGCAGGGTAAAACCAGAATGAACCCAAGAGCTCAGAAACCCAAAGCCTAACAAGAAATCCAGGTGGGCTCATTCTTAAAATCTCAAAGTCAATATTTTAAAGTTGTTTTTAAGTTATGATTTTAGGGGCACGCTGACTCAGGAATTTTGATTGCAGAAGATGAAAAATAGCACCTTATTATAGTTGGGTTATTAAAATGGAGAAAATAACCAACATTTCTTCCCTCATGGGAGCCTTCCAGGTCACAGTCAATGCCTGTGTTTCCTAAGCTGATCATAACAGGGAAATGGACGTATGAGATCATCAGTGGAGATCGTTATATTCTGCTGCTGTCGCCACTCAAGTCTCAGTTAAGTGTTAACCAGAAAAGAAGAGAGCACTGTATTGGGGTTGTTAAGTTGAACCCTGGAGCCAAGTGCAGACCCAGGCTTTCCAGCTTCTTGAAAATGACGTCCATCTAGTGGACACGACTCGATATTACAGCAGCAAAAACCAACGGCTTCGTAGAAGGTACGTTAGCATTGTGTATGTATATATGTAAACGTAATTTTTATTATTTATTTATTTATTTTTAAGGAGAGATGTTTATTTGCCAATTCTTGAAGCTTGTGAGAGAGTTTCTCTGGTGGACTGCTTCCCTCAATAAACCTATTGTTCTTAACGGAGGTATCTTCCCACAATTATTTTTTTCTCAGGTTCTTACCTACATCCTGGTGAGGCTGCTGGCGATTTCTTCAAGTTCAAAATCTGTGTTTTGGCTGGTTCCTTGCTGATAAATTTACCACCAGAGAACAAGTGAAAATTTTGGAGGAGAATGGCTGATCGCTGCCTGAGGGATCCAAACCGTACAAGTGAATTAAAGGTGCAGTTCTGCAGTCCCTCTCTGTTTGCTTCAGCAGACATTACACCAGGAGAACTCCTGAGAGACTTAAATGAGTCCTCTTACTTGTGTGCACTAGATCTTGCTGCCTAGGAGATGTACAGCTGGCGTATGTAATAGCACAGTGTGCCTGAACTGTGTTTAAAAATAGGAACCCAGTGAAACAGAAAGTTAAAGTCTTGAATTAGCATGATTAGCAAACAGGTTTTCATGTCAGTTTTATTTATGAAGAATAATTGAGAGTGTCCCAAGTCCCTCATCATCTTAATGATCAAAACCCATGGAAGTAATCATAGGTCAGAGAATAAAGAACAAATGACAGAACCCCTTTCAAAATGTCATGTGATTTTGAGACCACATTCTCAACATTATTAAAAACTAAAGTGTTTTGTAGCACCAAACCAAAGGGGGGCTGAATTACCTGAAATGGGAATCCTTCTGCATTTCACATCCTCCCCTCATGTCAACATGGAAAGGTAGCCCTGTTGGTGCCTATAAGCTGCAGTCGTCTACTCCCTGGAGCCTCCCCTTACCTCTGCTGCCCTTGTGAAGTGAGTAACTGATAGACCCGTGTCTCTGAATCCCGGCCAAAGGAGTTGCTTAACAGAAGGGCTGTGACCACAGCGTAACTGGGAAGTGATTGCAAGTCTTGCTTTGATGGCCTCTGAGCATTGAGTGCCCTGCTGTGCGTGCTCTTTTTCTCCCTCGAATGCCCCTATCAGCCTCATTAATTACCCAGTGAGCTGTGTTGTCCCTAATGCTTCGCAGAGTGAGTGGGGCAGCACTGGTGACTGTTAGCTTCTCCTAAATTGATGCTTGCAATTTGACAAGGAATTTTCATTTTGTGATGTGTTTCTCATGCTTGTTACAGCAAAGAAGTTCCACTGAAACGAAATACCTCTAGCAAGAAGCTTCAGGGTTATTAACTCAGCAGTTCTGTATAAAACCACACATTCTCAACAAGTTTTAATTCTAGCAGCCGTCTAAGACTGCTCTAAACAGAGAAAGTCAGTGAAACCCTCAAGCTGTCACGTGGACAATTTAAAAGCCTAAATAGTGAGACAGTTGGTAAGTGACATGCTGGTATGTGGTGGGGCTCAACTCTCTGCAATGGCTTTCTGATTTGACAGACTTACAACTCACTGTGTACACTCAACGTTCTTTTTGTTTGGGTTTTTTTTTTTGAGAGAGGGAAAGCCAAGAATGAATGTAACAACTTCATTCTCCTTTGCACATCAAAAATGTTAGTTATTGCTGCTAATACCAGTATTCATGGAGCACCATTTCTATTCCTTGCATATACCAATAGAAAAACTAACTGAGCAGCTTCCAGCTGTGCACAGTAATGTTTACATTCCCTTCAGAGAGTTGCAGGTGTGAAGGCAAAGAGTTGGTTCACTACTAAGAGCTACACATGTCGCTGTGTACGTTTTAGAAAGAGCAATACCTTTTATCTGATGGCTGCAATACTAAAGTCTTCAAGGACTCTGGGGGAGGCTGTCCCCTTTTTATCTGTGGAAAGTTCTGTCTTCTGTAGAGACGTGTCACCTTTACTCTAGAGCTCTGGGAGCTTTACCCTCCCTCTGGAGAGGCAGCAAACTCGGGCCAAACAGGCTTTGTTTCCAACTAGTTCCCAGGATGGAGCATTAGGCAGGCTTTCCAGTGTCCTGAGTGACCTCCAGGTGCTGACTGTGACAGCAGGGGGAACTACTCCTGGCCCTTAGGATCCATTTTGATATTGTTTTGCTATTCAGAACAAGGGGACTATCTCTGTCGAGGTTAAACGTTCTAAGAGGAATTACCTTTATAAATATTGTGGTATGCCTAAAGGACACTTTTTTCTTACACAGCACTAATTTTAAAAGTAATCAAATCTCCAAGGACTGCAATGTCACCTGAAGTGCCAGAAGATGAACAGAAAAGTTTACACTACCTTTCCATCTTTGCCATTTTTCTCTGTTATGCCCAAACTTTACAAAATGCAGTAATGCACACAAGAGATCTGGCAGGCTGATGTCCGTCCATCCTGAGGCACAATGGAGGGAATCAGGAATAGAGCAGCTGCCTGATCTCTGAACCATCTCGTTTTCAGAGGCTCTTACATAAGCCTTTTTACTTCCGACTCTGTATTTACCAAGTCAAGGGTCTATCTCATTGTTCCATTAGTGCACTACCTGAATTCATAGCAAACTAATGAAATATGGCAATAAATCTTATTAGATGCTGTATGCGGAACATAGTTCAGTCCCAAATGCTCTCCTGAGAGAGCCCCATCACTCTCAAGCACATATCAATGAGAGTAGGACTACACAGCAGAAGAGAACAACAAACTTTTTCAAAATGGTGATATCTAAATTGCATGGCACAAATGCCATTCTTTGGGAAAGAGATTTTTCAAATGGTCTACGTACGAAACCGCTGATGGGATGTGAGAGTAGAGTGGACAAAGTGGTCCAGCCCTCCTTCCTGTCTCTCCCTCCTTGCTCCTGGCAGGACGGTAAATGAGGCAAGGCTACAGGGGCTGCCTCCCTGCTCTCTGATGCCACAGCTGGTGAGCTTCAGAACTTAGTCTGACCTGGGTCCAACTCACTGGAAAGATTAATTTTCACACTTTGGTCTGAAGGGAGAAGATGTGGGGATTTCAAAAGCATGTTTCTTGACTTGCTATGGGTACCTGGTTCATTTGCCCTTCATAATTGGCAGCTCTGAGCACTTGTGAGAGCGTCAGGATTCTGGGGTATTGCTTCCTGCCATGTAATTGCTGGATCTGTGGCATCTCTTTGAGCAGGCCTGTTTGCTTGCCACGTTACAATTTATAATTAGGCTGACTTTACTTATAACCCACTGAAAAGATAGAGGTAGGCTTTCAGATGCTTCTGTCTGCCAGACAAATGTTGATCACAGCTGAAACCTCTGAGGTGTCTCCTGGCTCAGCTCCGGGCTGACATGAGCCTCCTCAGTACTGTCAGGAATGAAGTGTTTCTTGGCACGTGCAGAAGCTGAACACTAGGCACCTGGAGAACTTTAAAACTGAAATAGGTACCTACTTAGGTTTAAGAGCCTTCAGAGTTGGGCGGCAGCTGAGCAGTTTTTAGTACCACTGTTTGTAATGGCAGCTAAATTCAGCCTAGCTGCCTGCTTAGGTACCTTAATACCATTTTGGGATCTGGCCCTAAATAATTACATAAGAAAGAGCAGGCAATTACGAAGTCGTGCTTAACTGGGTTAGCCTCTTGAAGAGAGCAACAAATCAGCCTCATTTCCTCCTCCTGAGAATCGTTAGATTGTTTGTTACAAGGGCGAAGGGAGCTGCTGCAGCACTTCGTTGTGGAAGTGCATGGGGCTGCTCTGTGGAGCGCTCTGTTCGCCTGTTTACAAACCACGTGCGCCGGATTGAGCATCCCAGGTGGATGTTTAGTTTGAAAAGTGATATATCAACTGCTGTTTAATTAGGACTCTGCAGCCCACCTTTCTCAGATGTTGCAGCATCATAAAGCGTTCCCTGATTGGGAATATGCAGATGCTGTTGGTGGAAGAAATAGTTGCCTTTAGCCAGAGTGAAAGAGCTTCGCCACCTCTAACTTGAAGTTATGGCAGCAGGTTTGGACCCCAGGGCTTAGGTGTAAGGACAGAGGAGACAAACAGACCTCTATTTTCCTTCCAAGGAAAATGCTGTCAGCGAGGGCTGTTGCTGTGCTCTGTGGCCCAAGAGAGGAAATGTTTCTCCATCACTGCCTGTGTATCCTGCCCATATTGCTTCTTGGGACTTCTCTGCAAGAATTTCAAGAACAGGTGAGCAACTTCTCTGTGCTCCTTTCTTGTTTGGGCTGGGATGAGGAACGAGGCTGGAGCACTTCGTCCACTCTACTTGCACATGGCAGTCAAAACCGTTGCTGTTTAATACCTCTGAGAGAGGCCTGCAAAGATGCAGCCTCCTCTGATTTGAAAGGTAATTAGTACTTCTTTGCAAAAGCAAAGACTTTGAGGCTGAATTTCTCCAAAGAAACTCCCTAGTGGGCTCTACAGAAATTGTGACGATACCTCTGAAATAAACTGTAATATTCTGTTCAAGTGCCCTGGTTTAGGCTAGTGTTGTGAACTGCTTCCAGTCCAGCTTACTGCGGCAAGCCTAATAAAAAAACAACCAAAACCCTCACCAAAACTGTTGGTGCTTGTAGGAACTGTGGTATTGATACCCTTGAAGAGTTATTTACCCATACTGAACTATATAGTAGCTAAGCAGGCGCTTTTAGCCCACATGCTTTGTTTGCCTCAGATACTCCTTGCCAGAGGAGACAATTCTCTGTCTCGCTCTGAAATATGAAAGCTGGGTTTACAAGAAAGCATTTAACTTTTTTTTCCTAAGAAAAGCTAACATTATTGAAATGAAACACCAAATATTGTTGTGTTGGACCCACCTCTTCCAAAAAATATGTGCAATACGTTGTATGTTGTACGTACTTTTAAGACAGAAGCATAGTATCTCTACCCAATCCTAAGGGTAATGTGTGTGTGTTATAGGGGTAAGGACTGTTCAACAAGTGAGCAAGTTCCATGGGGGGGGAGGGAATAGAGCTTAATCCTCAATTCTCTTATCACTGACTTTGGGATTACTATCTCTATTCAATAGTTTGCTTTGGCTTTGGTGCAAGATGAAGCCATTCTACTGTATTTTTCTCATCCTCTGGCCCCTGGGAAGTGAAGAACCATGACCATGAGCAATATACTTCTTCTTCAGGTTGCTTTTTCCAGGATACCAGTTTTTCTTGCTTAAAGGCCTCCTTAAGGCAATCACATCCTGCAAGACAGAGATGCCCATGGAGTGGGAAATACTTGTGCCTACAAGAGCCTAAATGAACCGCATGACTTATGCCCATGCCTGAATGGCAAATCTTCTGGCCTGTGATCTTGAGCTGATTAAGCCCACAGTCTTTAAAAGAAATAGTGGGGACAGCTCACGTGGTCATTGTGGAAATTAGTTTATTTGTATATAAATATTTTATACATTTTACTATACAACATAATTCACGAAGAATTAACTACTTGCTTTTCCACTCATACAGAGTATTCCAGCTTTATAATTGGAAAAGAGTGATGCCACAGACAACTGAGGAGAGCCTGTTAAGTTTTATTGATAGCTGCATTTTATTTACTAAGAGGATGGTAATACTCTAGTATTTTTCTAGCCATTCCCTTCACCATATGCACATATTCTTTTGATGAGCAAAGAAAAGCTAATGAAAAAACTATCAAAATGAGATTGCAAGAGCAATATGAAAAGAAACTGTGAAATGCTGACAGTCTTCATTATTATAATAATGTAGTATAGGAACAAATTATGTGATTACTCTAATATACATCCTTGCAAAAGAAGTGAAAAAAAAAAAACCAAGCACAAACCCCAAGCAATTGTTAAAGGCATTTATGAAGCTGCAGCAGCAAAACAACTTTTCACCTGCACTTAACATAAATATATTTTTAGAGTCAGGAAATGGTGTGTGGTATTAAAAATGTGGCACTGTTTCTTGTAGTAAATGCTTTCTGTCATTTAAGCCAAAGAAAGGATTTGCGTTGCCCCATTTATGCAAACGAGTGTTCATCAAATGCTCCTACAGTCACCCATCACACCTAATAAAACATAAAGAGTGTTACTACCTGAACTCATATAGAAGCCAGTTATTCTGAGAGGAGGGAAAGGAGGAGGAAGTAAAATGAGTGCAGCTCAACTGGATGCAGTACTGCAGTTACTTTCATAGAATCATAGAATGTTTTGGGCTGGAAGGGACCTTAAAGATCATCTAGTTCCAACCCCCCTGCCATGGCCAAGGACACCTCTCACTAGACCAGGCTGCACAAGGCCCCAGCCAACCTGACCCTGAATGCCTCCAGGGATGGGGCATCCACCACTTCCCTGGGCAACCTGCTCCAGTATCTCACCACCCTTGTAGCGAAGAATTTTTTCCCTAATATCTAATCTAAATCTACGCCCTTCCAATTTAAAACCACCACCACTCCCCCCATCCTATCACTACGTACCCTTCTAAAAAGTCCCTGCTGCGTCCTTGTAGGCCCCTTCAGGGGCTGGAAGACCATTATTATTAGGTCTCCCCAGAGCCATCTCTTCTCTAGGCTGAACAACTCTGACTCTCAGCCTGTCTTCATGGGAGAGGTGCTCCAGCCCTCTAATCATCTTTGCAGCCCTCCTTTGGACCTGTTCCAACAGTTCCATGTCCTTCTTATGTTGGGCACCACAGAACTGGAAACAATACTCCAGGTAGGTTCTCACAAGAGCAGAGTAGATGGGCAGAATCATCTCCTTTGACATGCTGGCCATGCTCCTTTTGATGCAGCACAGGATACGGTTGGTCTTCTGGGCTGCAAGCGCACATTGTTGTCTCATGTCAAGCTTCTCATCCATCAGCACCCCCAAGGCCTCCTCTGCAGGGCTGCTCTCTATCACATCATCTCCCAGGCTGTATTGATGAAGAGGATTGCCCCAACCCAGGTGCAGGACCTAACTTTCATGAGGAGTTATCTGAAGCAGCCTACCTAGGGAAGGTGGATTTGCTATGTCTGGTTGCAGAACTGTAGGATGGTGATAGAGGTCTGAGGGTGCAGCAGCAGTCAGAATCATTCCTGTTCTCCTGCAGACTGCAATATCTGAATGCAAGACTGGGGGGAGAATATTAGCTATGCTAGCGGAGATGGTTGTAGAGAATCTAGGTGTAATTGGGGTGTGGGGAAGTCAGACTTTAAGAATTGGGGTGCTTTTGAAACTAAGAATTAATCCAAAATAAAACTCATCAGTATTTTATTGTGTTAGTCCCAGCTTGGACTAGTGTCCCTTTCCTATCACCCTTACAGGCACACGTCTGCCCTGACATGAGGGGAAGTGAGGGTAAACAAGGAGATGGGATTTCTTATTTGCTTTAATAGGAATTATAGCTAAATTGTCATCAGAAGCCTTAGCCCTACCTTAGGGCTTGTTGGACTGGATCAAAACCTTTGCAGTTAGCTGATGCAAACGCGCTCTGCTACAAACTCCCTTTGCTGGTTCAGATTTGTTCTAAATGTGCTGCTGGACTAACGTTTTGCTGTGGGCTTTGTGCCAGGCCAGGCATTGTCAGCTTGCCCCCAGCTGCATAAAACTGGCAGGCGCTCTGCATCGTATTCTGGCTAATTCATGGAGAAAGCGTTTGTACACATGCCGCTCGGCAGTTGCAGGTGGCGGATCAGGAACTGGAATATCCCACGAGTGGCTGCGCTGGTGACCACAGGACTAATTTCAGAGTAAAGTGTCAGTCTGTGTCCCCCTTCTGGAGAACAAGAAAACCATATTCTCATAGGCTTTTCATCTGCCAGCAACTGCAGGGCTTCATCCTCGCCCACTCCATATTCGCTGCTTTGGCTGCACCCCCAGAGTTTGGGGCGGGGGAGGGGGGTGGGAAGGGGTGGAGCAGACACTCAACCCGTGGCCAGTTAGGGACTGAAGAAACCTTCAGGGTAACTGGGAACAGCATTGGAACTACCCTGCATAGGGCTGGCTGCTGCTACTGGGCCAGCTGCAAGTTTGAAGGAGCACCCAAATGTGGGTTTTTTTGTCCTGTGAGGAGGAGGATAGAAGAGAAAGGCATCATCCAGCATCGGAAGGTTTCCATCAGTTTTCTGCTTCTTCTTTGCTGTTACTCCCCAGCTGCTTTGCGCTTCCCTTGCACAGATGCAACAGGGCCCCAAAATTCAACTGCTGAGATGGAAACATGTTTAATAACATATTATGAAAAAGACATGGTGAAACAATCCGATATAGATGGAGGATTTTAGTGCCAGATTGTGCCCTGGGATTTCAATGCATATCTTTCATTAAAGCTATTAAAAATGTTCGTGTTTCAAGGAAGAATTTGGACTTTTGACACAATTCCCTCTTTTTCTCTGGGAGCCAAACATTTTCTGTGGTAACAGAAAATATTATAACAAGAATAAATGTAACGCATTTAGGCATTAAAATGAATAACAGTCCTTGATCTATTTGCTGAAGATTACAGGCATGAGATGTGAAAGCTGTTAGTGGATTGAAGAAAGATATTTGCTGCGATCGGCACTGCAGCTTTGCTTATTCTACAAAACACAAAGGAGTTGACTGGAGAGGTATCCAGATCCTCACATCCTACAGAGAGGTTGCTGTGCATCTTGTGATCAGAACTTTGGCCGGTGGTCTGCTTTATTTCATTGCCTTTGGAATTAAGCAATCCTAAAATCTAAGTGTAAAGTCCTTGCCACCCATGAGCTTCTGCCTCCCATTCCAGAGGGGTCAAAACCTCAGTGGCGAGAGCATAACTGCTATATTTATAAGGGAAGTGTTAAGCCTCTCCTGTGCTCCAAAGATGCTGTATGAATGGAAATGGCATTGTGTGAACGGAAGGCTTCTTTTCCCCAAACACCCAACCTTTCTATTTCCGTATTGTTTCAAATTGGAGCAATGTAAGTATGTATAGAGGGAAAGTTTGTCCTCGGAAAAGGAAACAACTCTCATCCTTCTCTCTCCCCTCAAATGTTTTGGGGCAGTCTGAGTACGTTTCCATACCTTCAGGATTGACAGGGACTGCCTGCCTGGCTGCATCTTGTGCATCTTTCATGGGGAATGGAGAGCTCAACCCAGGAGTTTTGGAGATCTCTGTTGCCTCCTGTGCTTCAGGGTCTGGCACTGTATCAGCTGGAAGTGTAGGTCGTGGTGGTGGCACTGCAGCTTTACAGGAACGTGCCCAGCAGCATTTGAGTCCTTGGTCATGTTAAACTCACAAGCTGAGCTGCCCAGCATCATGTAAGTTGGTGTGAAACCTTTGGAAAGGTTTGTGGCAAATTCCACCAAAACACAAACTTGCCTTAGAGGGTGATCTGTCCAAATTGAGGCATGTCCACAAAAAAAGGTCTTTCATCAAAGTCGATGTTTTATATTCTTTTTTTTTGGCCATCTTGTCAGAGAATTCCCAGCCAGTTGTGAACAAGCGTGACTTTACCCTTCCTATTCCTTTACATATAAGGCATCACTTCCTTGGGGTGTAGTGTGTATCTTCAGATTTGGTCCCCTCTTTTTGGAAAAACTAACGTATTGCATTTTTGGCTGTTGAGTGGAGCATAACAGCAAAGCCAAGGGGCTTTGCCTGTAACTACTAGCCACAGTGAGCTAGGGTGTGGTTTCCCATGATTTAAATACTTAATAGGATGCCAGCAGAGGGTGAAACAAGGAGGGGTGGGGAAATAAAGGGGAGGACTTGAATTTTTTTATTTTTTTGTGTGTGTGTTAATCTCAGTGGATCTGCTAACTGCACAGGGTTGTCTCCTCGAAGAAATATTTGGAAATAATTGCATAGTGGTGAGAAGGGAGGAGGACCTTTACTTCTTGTTATTGTTCAAAAGGTTTGAAAGGCTTACAACTGCTTTCCAGCATTTATGCAGACCTCCTCTCCTTCCGGATCTGTGGAAGTGGCAAGCATCCACAGCTCCAACAGGAAAAGCTCATCTCGAAACAGACAAATGAGAGCTTGTGCAGAGATTGCTCCCACCACGTCGTTGCACTCTTCTTCTCTCCTCTGGAACTACAGCATACTAGGCAAGTCATGTTCCCTTGATGTTAAAACCCACACAGCTGCTGTAGCAAGTCTGTGGTGCTTGCCTAGTGTTCCATGAGGATTTCCTGGTCTTTATCTCCTATGGTTGCCCTCAGCATTGCCGAAGTTCAGCTGGTTCAGGAATCAGTGTAGCCTGGTGGATTTAAGGAGCTAGAATACACGGCAAAAATGAATGAACTTTGCTTAAAATGCAGCCAGATGGTTCTTTGCCTCATTAAAAAAACAGACTATGACAGAAACCCCTGGTGGTTCCCCTTTGTACAGAAGATCTTGCACTAGGTGTACCTTGGCCTGTTCCCCTCTTCTCCCTTTTCCAGTATGATGTGTCTGCATTCGCAGCTGTGCTTTCCATTTTGGAGTGGTGAGAGGGGACAATGACAAATTGCAATGCCTCTTAAGAAATCTCCAAATCGTATCAGATCTCTCATGGCACGAAGGAGCAGCCAGGATGAAATCCTCTTGCTGCTATGCTGCCGAACTGCTGCAGAAAATTTACAGTGTGTCGCTGTCCTTCGGCACCCAGAGCTTGAAGCTGCTGCTTTCAAACTGTATGGAGGTGGAGGAAAGTGGAGATCATCTCTGATCCCCCCCTGCTTTTTTTTTAGATTTCTGTTCCTTGTGAAATGCCCAAATTCACAGCTTCCCATGCTCTGAAGAGAGGGTGACTGCCTACATACTCTGGGGTCTTGTTACGCTGCTAAAAATGGGAATTTGCTGCTGCTTCTTGTGGGGTGGAATGAAGAGAGTGGGCAAAGATGGCTGTTTTATCCAAACTATTTCATGATTCGTGAATGCTGGAAGTAGAAGGCAATATAAGAAGTATCTGAAAATGCAGCCACTTACCCCTCTTTTATGTAAATTCCAGCTTACGCGCCAGACTCACTGTTGACACAAGCAGATGCAAATCTAATGAAGTCACCACAGTTACTTCTACTTATGCCAGAGGTGAATTTGTCCCTATTTTTGGAGCGTGCTAGTTTTGTGCCACAGCATTGGCACACTGTATCATGTCAGAATCCTCTTCAGCAGTGGCCCATGTGCCACTAGCTGACTGATGCAATACATCGTGTCAAACATCTGCCTGATAATGGTCCCGTTCTGCTTTTTGACATGATGCATTATGCCACTGTATCTTGTCTGAAAGCATCTGATAGGAATTGTGGCAGGATCTGGTAATAAGGGATGTGTGCTAATTGAATATCGGACCGTTTTGGCATCCTGTGGAAAGCAGGGTTATCTACATTGGCACACCTGTTAACCTCTTGCAAGTGCCTCATACTTGGGTGTGAAATGATCTTTATGTCGCCCCACCTCAGTGCATCACATTAGCATAGTAGATGACAAATTAGTTTCTGTTTTGGTCTAGCTCTGCTTTAAGGATTGATAGCAGACTTTCTCCTAGAAGCGATCAATTGGTATTGAAAGAATTGTTTCTGCTCGTGATTTTACAGACTTGATTTGCCACTGTTTATTAAGCATGGGGAGCAGTTGCTTTGGGTTTGATCTTCTCTTTTTTTCCCCTCTCTTTTTTTTTCTTTTTTGGGTAAACTAGGACCGGGCCTTATTGCCGTTGCATCTGAAAGCATTTTATCTCAGACAGAATGGTGCTGAACAACATCATCCCTAAAACAGGAAACATGTTTCACAATCCTCTGCGGCAAGCAGCGCAGCTTCCCTGAGAGGATCTGCCAGGGTGGATAGCAGCCAGTTGTCCAAATGTGAGGAGGCCGGGTGCCAGGAGACGGAGCGGCCGGAGGAATGCCTGGAGGCAGCCCGACCCTATGCTCTCGCCTAAAAATCTCCAGGTCAGGATCAGGCGCGTGTCCAGGAAGGGTGAACTGTGGAAGGTGGTACTTGTTATCGCTGATCAGCGGCTGCCGGCTCCTGCAAACGTTGCTGCTGGGTTAATCTTCTGCCTTGGGCTTGTTGTTGCAGTAGGAAAGGAGGGGGAAGAGATTTTGGAAATTAACAGGGCCCAAATCGACCAGAGGTTTGTAGACAGTGATTGGCACTTGGATTTTCTGTTTCCCCAAAGGAACAGTTCAGCAGAGCGTGCGCTGTCTGTGTGTTGTACCCCTGTGGAAACTTCTGAGTGGCTGCAAATGTTCACACTGGAGATTGAATCAGCTGAGGTAGATGTACGAAACATATCGGGAACAAATTACCTGAGTGCTATTTAAAAAGTCTACAGCTACCTTAAAACCTGTGTGAGCACAACTTTTGAAAAAAAAAATAAAATAAAAAATTAAAGGTGCCTGCAGGAAATTGGATCTTTTTCCAAAGTATTGCAGTTGAATGTTTCGGAGAAATGCTTTCTATAAACAGGGAATCCTACTGGGGTCAGACAGAGCTATTTTAACCTCCTGTATTCATCTAACTGTTCTGGCCAAGGAGTTCTGTGTGTGTGTGTGTTTGCCTGTGTATATATATATACACAGAGAGAAGAGTGAGAGTATAAATTTAGAACATTTGATTGAAAGCTTTGATTTTTAGCCACTATTAAACATAGCTGAGCTTCAAACCAGATTTTTTTTTATTTATTTTTTTAAATAAGAAACTTGAAATAATTTGTCTTGGGCCAAATGAGAAGAACTCAAGAGCAAACAAGTGCAGTCGGTCCCGGGCTCATAATCTGGGGTAATGCTAACAAGCCCTATGCGTAGTCTTTTCCATGCGAGGAACGGCGTCAAAAGCCTTCAAGGGGGGGACTGCAGTAGGACAGAGGTAAGCCATGGGTATATTTAAGTAGGACTGGAGACATTACAACCAGATCCTGGTTTTTCTGCATATTTTTCAAGTAAAGCACTGCTCCTGGGATTTATTTTTTTTTATTTTTTTAATTTTTTTTAACATTGTGGACCAAATGTGGGGAGGGAGGAGAGGCTTTCCAGGCTAGCTGAGCACACACCCAACCTGCCACCTCCAACGGGACAAGCGGTTTCCTCCTTCCTCCCAGGTGAATTTCCAGGATGCATCCCGCGGGGTCGTGTAAGCGCGGCCGTGGCAGGTGACACATAACGAGGGGAAGAGGTTCTGGCTGCTTCGTCTCACGGACCGACATCCCTCCCCTCCAGAGATGGGGGGGCTCGCACCAAAGGAGAGTAACTCTCCACGGAGCCCAAACCAGCCTCACGGAGAGGGGCAGGAGGGGAATGGGGGGTGGATGGTGGCGGCGCAGGTGCTGCGCGGCCGCGGAGCCGCTGCGAGGGGGGCGGGCGGGGCGCGGTCCCCGCCCCCGCGATCGCGCCGCCGTTGCCGCCGCCGCCGGGGCGCCCCGCGCTGCCGCCGCCGCTCTATAAGTGCGGGCGCGGGGCGCGGCGGCCGCTGAAGATGCGCTGGCAGCCGGGGCTGCGCGGCGCCCCGCCGCGGCCGCCCTGCGCGGAGGAGAGGGGGGAGAAGAAGAAGAAGGCGGCGAAGGAGGAAGAAGGGGAAGGCGGCGGCGGTGGCGGCGCGGAGTGGCCGCGGCCATGAGCTGCTCGGACGTGGCCATGCAGCAGCCCGCCCCGGCGGCGTGCGGGGCTCCCCGTTATCTGGCCGGCGCCCCGGTGGCGGCCGCGCCCGCGGCGGGATGCCCGCAGGTGAGCAGCGGGGAGGGAAGGGTTGAGCAGAGTACCGCGCAAGTGGTGGCGGTGGGGCGGACTGGGAGGTTGAGGGGGGACTTTTTGGGGACCTCCCCCCCCACACCTCCTAAGCGGGCTGCAGAGCGCATAGCTGGCTGGCCGGGGAGGAGGTCTCCGCCCCGGCCAGCCAGCGATGCGCTTTGCAGCCCCCGGCCTGATTTGGAGATGCGGGGAGCTGGTGAGGGTGCCCTGGAGCAGTGGAGCCTGGTAAGCCTTTTTTTTTTTAATAAGAAAAAGTATTTTTCCCAAAAATCTTGGGGTATTTTTTTTTTGGGGGGGGGGGGGGCGGGGGCTGAGTGTGCGTGTGTGTGTGTGTGAGCACTGGCTCGCTCTGCTGGAGCGGGGAAGGGGGAGAAACTTCTTTCGTTGCCTTCTCTCTCCCTTCCCTCTCCGCCGTCGCTCCTTACTTCGACCATCCTCCCCGCTTTGCCGGCACGGAGCTCCGCTTTTTACCGGTGCGGTGCGGTACCGTCCGCGCACACGGGCGGAATCTCCGCCGGCGGGAGGGGAGCCGCACCGTTCCCCGCGGACCGGGCGCGCCGCTCCGCGCCGCTCAGCCCTGGCTCTCCTGGAAGATCGGCTCCTGCGAGTTTCCAGCTGAATTTGGTGATCAGATGTTTTGCTGGGGTTGGTGGTTTTGTTTTTTGTTGTTGTTGTTGGTTTTTGATGATTATTTTTTTTTAAGTGAATCAGGAAATTCTTATCAGGCTGACAGCATTTTTAGACTATGCAGTGCGTGGGTGAAGTGGGACTAATATTGACTTGGCCCTAATGTAGTCATCTGAGAATACATTTTTTGGTTGTTGCTGCATTCCATAAGGTTTTATCATTATTATCCATGAAGATTGTTTTCTCCGTACATGGGAAGTGACCCCTAATATCAACTTGCCTGGGAGACACGAATATGGGCTAAATCATTAAAATTCCTATCGTGTGTCACTGTCTTTTTTTGGGGTGGTTTTTCTGGCTGTTTTTTGGTTTTTTTTCTTTCCCTTTATTGTTGGGAGAGCGTGCCTGTTTGCAGAAGCGATACCCCGGCAAACTTTTCCAGGTCACTCACGTTGTTCACTGTAAACACAGGCTCTGGAGAGCTTGTGAGTTTTGTCTGTTGCAGCATGGCTTCGCTATGATTTCTTCTCTCATCTAGGTCATGGCTTGCAGAACTCTGCATCTATTCGCTAATTTTAGTTCCCAACTTTTTATGTGAATATCTGGAGCTCCAGCTGTTAGCCCGCATGAGTTGGAGGGGAAATAAATAAATAGCCTCAAATAACTTGACTCTTTGACCAAGAGACCTAGAAGCAGAAAGCTGCAACTGAAACTTTGGTGAACTTTTTTGGCATTTACCTGTAGGTGATTTGGCTGTATGTCCCTTCCAGAGCTGGGGGTGTAGAACACCTAGTATGTGAAAATCTATTAAATGATCATTAGCAGCTGTGTCACGCTCAAGTGCAGTCGCTTTGTATTTTTAAACAGAATTGTGAAGTTTCTCCATCAGCTGAAAGCAGCACCGTGTATGAAATGTCCCAGAGGCGCCCTAATGAACGCCAAGGTTTCCTGAAATTTCATTTTAAATAAACTGAGTTCTTGTGGGTTATGCTATTTAAGAGAAGTGGAGCTAGATGTGCAAGGCGAGAAACGTAGTTAGCTCTGGTGAGCCAATACAGCTCCTGAGTCGTGGCCAGTGCATTATATCCCGTTTCCATGAAAAAGCATTCTAAACTTTGCTGTCCTACATGTCATTGACAATTTGTTTTAGTTAATCCCGCTCGCGCCAATTTTCCTGAAAATATTTGGAGCTGGAGGGTCTTCACAAACCAGTCAGATGTCAGGCTGGGGAACCAGGCTGTTGTTGCTGAACTGAGAACGTTGCGCGCTCTAATTCGAGCAGCTGCGGACTTCGGAGCATTTGGTGTATTTTTCCCTACAACCAATGCTTTTTAAATAAAAAACCCGAAGTAAACACCGAGCGAGCTCCTCACGGGGGCTGCAGTCGTAGTGGAAAGGTTCCTTGCTCAGGTAACGTGTGACACTCTGCAAGTCTCGGCTTCTTCGGAATTGTCCCGTCAGGGATGTACATTTAATCAGCTGGTGAAAAAAGTGCACGAAAGAAGGGTGAAGAATCTGTTGCCAAGTTTTTTTGTTTCTTCTGACACATGTGCTCAACATGTAAAAGGCTCCTGCACTCTTCGGCGAGGATGATGACCGTTTTAAAGAATGTTCCTCTTCGCTGGAATTAAAACCGCAGTTTAAAAATAACAGCGAGGCAGGGTGAGTTAGTGGGAGATCCTAAAATATAAAGCTCTGTGCTGGAGCTGATAAAGTGGGGCTGACCCTTAAAACATCCACGGAAGCTTTTTTTCGGTGTCGTCGTGCTACTCTGCTGTCTTTTGGTACCCAGTAAAACAGCTTGTTTTCGGAGAGAGAAAGCTCCTCCGTCTTGTGCTCTGTCAGCTTTCCCTTCCTCCTCAGTGTGAGGAGATGTAGGTGTGTTGTTTGAACTGAAGCTTGTGCCTCTCAATAGGCGTTTGTAAGGGGTCTGCCATGAGCGTGCGATAGGTGACGTTAGCTTTGGGTTTGGGCTTTGTGTCCCTTAAAGAGCACAGCAAGCTCCTTTGCTGTTGGGCCGCTGTTGCAGATGTATAGGCTCAGGCTCCTGGCTGTGGTGCCTCCCTGGAGAGGTAACCTCAGCCTGTTTCTATAGGTCGTGTGATGCGTATGCGGGTCAGGAGTCTCCAGCCAGTGGCTGGCACCGTGTCACTGCTCTATAGCAGAAGGGGTTTGAATGGACTGTCTCCTTTTGTTATTTTTTTACTTTTTTTTGTGTTTTTAAATAACAGATGCCGGATTGCTTTTACATGATGCACTGGCACGCACCCAGAATGTGCAGAGGTGACATTTTATTAAAAAAATATTTTTTAGGGGATGGTCTATCACACTTTTTTATCTGAAGTTATTCTCATGTGTCTGTATCTGTAGCTTTCATTCCCTTAAAATCACTGCAGAACCGATTTTTGCCTTGAACACCAATGCAGAGTTTTTTGAAGTTTAGCTTTCACCAATCCACAGCCTAGAAAGGGTTTGCTGGCAAATTGATTTAGATAGGATTTATTTTTATTATTTTTTTTTTTTCAAAAGCTTTTGATGGACCGAAGCCTGAATTCCTATTGAATGTTAATGGTGGTGGAGGCTTAGCACCTTAGATCTTTGAGATTGCTGAAGTCCAGAGTGTTTGCCGGAGGGAAGTGAGTGGATATGTACATGCTTGTAGGATGCCAGAAGGAGCTGATGAAAATGGGGTGTGGCCCTAATGCTACAGATAACCCGGGGTTTCCATGTTCCGCTGCCAAAAAGCCTGAGCGAGTGCAGGCCAGGGTTAAAATAGGAGCACGTTCCCGTGCGTGGTACGGAGCCGTGCCTGCGTGTGTGTAAAGCCCTGCCGAACAGCGAAATCAAACCTCTCTTCGTCGCGTGCTTTCCTGAGGGGCTGTGCAGCTGTAGCAGTGAGTTTTGGCTTCCCCGTGGGTTGGGTGAGGGTGTAACAGAGCGGCTCCTTCAAAGAGGCCCTGGGAACATGCAACCAGTGAAGAATCCCGTCATGTTCTTGGGGCACACAAAATGCCGTGACGGCTTGCTGTGGCCACGCTGATGTAAGTGCATAGCAAGCTGCAGAGCTGAGCCTGAGGTAGGGCTCGCCCTGCCTGGCTCACTATGGGCCGAGCTTAATGCCTTTGAAATGGGAAGTTACAGTAAATGGCAGCGTCAGAATTTCTCTGTGGTGTGTAGAGGTACCAAGCTAAGCCAATGTCATCCTTGCTGAATTGAGTCTTGCATAAAGAGTTGTGATGTGCTCAAGTCAGACTTTCTGCTGACAGTGCTGTAGGCAGGCTTTTTCCAGATAAGGGCTTGTCTCCGTTAGAAAATTAGGTCACTAACTCGGCTCTTCCTTCCAAACTAACAACATTGCAGACAAGGACAAGTCGTGGTGAACGTCCTGTCAGCTCGCTGCAGCTACACCCCAATTCATGCTCTGTAACTTAGTTTTTCAGTAAAGTTCTTTGTATCACGTGCCCCATGGCTTTGAGGACAGGCTTGGTATGTCGCTTATGCCATGTGGCAGTTTCTAACACAGCAGGTAACAGCAGAAGATGTCTTCATACTTGGGTTTTGTAGATCAGATGCTCTCACAAAGCTTGTTCTGAAGCTTGGCTCTTGCCCTGTTATTACTGACTTAACTGGAAACTGAATCAGACCATTATAACCTACCTCCAAAGTCTAGTCTCAGAATTACAGGATGCACAGCTTGGATTAAGTCTTGCCCTCTGCGGGGGATTTTCTTGTTTCGTTTTGCTTTGTTTTTGTTTAATCCCACAGGACACTGCTGATTCAAAAAAAAAAAGGGGGGGGGGTGCTTGCTTTCCTTTGTTGTTCTGTTTGGGACCAAATTCTATGATCTTCCTCTACATACAGAAAGAGATTTAGACTGTTATGGTACACATCTGTTTAAATGTAGAGCGAAAGATGTATATGTAACTCTTTCTCCACTGCTTCCCTCCATCAGCAGAACACAGCAGGAGCTCCAGGCTCCGCTGCCGCAAGCCCAGTGGCTCACCTGGAAGCCTGCGTGGTGTGGCTTTGCTCTGGGTTTGCCTTCTTGCAAGGGCAGAAGCGAGCATTTTCGTGTTCTCAGGGCATGCCGTAAATACTGCTTCCAGGCCCAGCATTCCATGCTCTCTGATTGCTTGAAATTGTCTTCTTCCTTGAATACTTTCTGTGTTATCAATAGGAGCCTGCTTGGCAGACGGCTCCACAAACGGAGGACTGTCCGCGCTTTGCCCGGAGTTTGTTGCTGAAATTCCTTCTCAGAAGCTGATGTCAAATGACAGCCTTTTTCTCAGGATAGGGTCATATAGTGTTTCCTCAGTGTAGTTATCCTTTATTTTTGGTTCCCGTTCTTTCTCTCATAATGGAAAATCTGTAACAGGTGGCTGCAGGCACACCAGACTTCCATGCTTGGGAACATAAAGGACCATATGCTGCATGATGGCATGTATGGAGACAATAACGTGGAGGAATAGGCGACCGGTTTATATGTAAAATAAGAGCTGGCCTGAATTTTCCATCCAAACTTGGCTAAACTAAAACTTTCTCCGTTCTCTGCCGTGCTCGGCAGTTTTTGTCTGGTTTGCTGCCTGCTCACTGGTTTCAGCTGGAAGTGAATTTTTTCAATCTGTGAAGAGGAATGTTCTGACATTTTTACCAGACGCCCTGGGTGAGATCTGGGACCCTTGAGGTCAGTTGGACTTTTGCCATTGCCTTTAATGTGGCCAGAATTTCGCTGCATGAGAACCATTTCGCTTGGTTCTGGGTAGGGTATGTCAGAAAATAACAGACTGGGGTTGGGGGTTTTTTGGTGAGATTTTGGATCACGTGCTTTCTTGGTCTAAAAGTGGTGCTTCTTCCTCCAGAAGGCAGGATGATGCTTATCCATTAAACCTCCTCTTTAATATTGCTGTATTAGTGGTGATTTGCCATTGACCTTTAGCTGCGTTCGCTAGACAACTTGCAGTAAGAGCTCTTTGGAAGAACCTGTCTGTGAATATATGAAACTAAAAAAAGAAAAATACTGTTGGTTTAGGCTGAATTAAGCCCATGCTGCACAGCATTATTTATCCCGGGGTTGTTCCATTCATCCTTCAGCTGTGAACTTGGGTCTGTTATCTAATCTGGCATCAGGTGCTACAGACGTTGGATTTCCCTATTTCCCGGTACACTAAGCTGACGTTCAGTTCGGTGTTCTGGGTCTTGGCCAGAATGAGGTTTTATGTGTTTAGTTCAGTTTGTTTTTCAGAGGCTGCTTAATCTCAGTCTCTGGTTTTTAAGGAAGAGAGAGGTGGAATTCATAAATATGTGAAAATATTGGACAGCTGAGCATAGGGAAGAAATAACACTTTTTTTTTGATCAGAAAATACTCTTTGTCGAGATCTTACAGATACTGTTGGCTGTTTATATGCGTGTGTATATGTATATATATACACACCAGAACTGTTGGTAGGGGAAGAGTGAAAGGGGAACTAGGCTAGCCCAGGTGAGTTATCAGAAATTCAACCTGGGGTGTCTGGGGTTTGTTTTGGTTTGGTTTTGTTCCTCTACCCCACGATGGTGTGACAAATCCATTTAGTGTTGATCTTGCATGCTTTTCCACTCACACGAGTGCCCAGAAATGCTGTGAGGAGATTACTGTTAAGGGCAGAGCAAGTAAGACAGAGTCTGTGTGTAGGCAGGGTATTTGAAGGGAGTTTGGGGGAGAAATAGCATCTTAAATGAGGTACAGGATGGAAAGGATGTATCTATGTTACGTACATGAGACACTTCTTGGGTCAGTTTATCTTGCTGTTGTCTCTTAAGGTCCTGTAATTACAGGCTGGTAATTTCTTCCTGAAATACATTTGAAGTAAATCTGTATCGCAGGCTTGATGCAGTTTTGAGAAATCCTTTTAATTTAGAACTCCTATCCTTTGCAAAAAACTTGCTGCAAAACGCAACTTTTCCCCGTAAATAACTTCATGCTTTACGTAAGGCCTTGTACTGGTCTGTCAGTATTATAATTATTTTTTTTAATGTAGGGAATAAAAAAAAGTCAGATTTGGTGTTTTCAAAACCAACAAATGCTTGGAATATCTTGTAATGACTACCCATGGACTGGAGGGGAGGGAAGAGAGTAAAATGGAAAATGAATTAGATTCTTAGGCTGTGGAAAGGGGAACATTCCTGCGCAGAGAAGCGACTCTGGAGATAAGTTTTAATTTCCTGAGCTCCAGTCTCTATATGGGAACATTGAAGGACTTCCTTCCTGATAACCAAGTCAAGCCAGGGGCTGTATTAAATGATGTGTTTCTGTATATAATTGCGTGCTTGCATGTGTATTTGCATACTCACAGTATAAATACAAATCGCGTACCTGTAATGTGAAAAATCAACCTGGTCTGGTGTACACGCTGCGCTGGAGAGATGGTGATACATTGATGTCTACCTAGGCTTCTATAAAGGATTGCTTTCGTACTTTTGTCTCAAAATAAAACCCAGAACCCAACCAAAAGCAAAGGTGAAGAAAACCCACACACTCAATCCGCTGTGTCTTGCATTTTTAAGAGGATTGGGGTTATGGTGCACCCTTGAGAATGCCCAAGTCGCTGAGGTAGATGTGTTGGAGATTTTTAACGCGTGCATCTTCTCTATATGTGATATTGTTGTAACCATTTCTGTGACACTGAGGCCTCATCGATCTGTGATTATTTAAGCAAAACCATGAAGCTCACTAGGAGTGAGTCTTAGTAAGCATTTCAGGAACAAGTGTTAGAAGACTCTTTATTGTTTGTTTACAGCAGGCACAAAGCATTTACCAGAAAGTATAGGTCACCTCAGATTCTTCACTTGCAAAAACTAGTTTCAGAGCCTCAGAATATGTTTCCTTGTAGCAGTTAGCTTCTAGTGAAAATGTTTTAATTTGCTGTTTCTGTCTTTAGGGTGGTAGGTTTTTTGTTGTTGTTTTGGTTGGTTTGTTGTTTGGGGATTTTTTTTAAATGAATCCCGCAGTTTTTTGCTACATATTGTAGGACTTTGGAATAAGACCGTATCTTTAAGTAAGTAATGCTGTGCTGAGCAGAGCCACAGTATAACTTGCTTTGTGAAGCACAGGTTTGCTTGAATTCCAGACCATTGTCTAGATATCCCAAACTGTATGATAGAATTACTTACATCCCTCGTTGCAGTTTGTGCGACAGTATCATATTAAGGGTATTACTGAGCTGGTCTGTGTTCATCGGTTATTACTGTAATGTCAGATACGTTGTTTAATTTCTATGAGCTTTTACTATTATAGGTGTTAGTTCCACTTGTCAATAGCTCTTTCTTGCAAATTAGTTTTTTTGGTTAACATTCATAATTAAGAATTAGCCCTGGAGCGTCTCTCTTGCATCACAATGAGAGAGTTTGTATTGGCTTATATGGTTTTCAGAAAGCACCAAAAGTAAATATATTGATGAGATGCGAGATCGGAAAACTACTTTCAATTAATTCTAAATCAGATGAGCCTATTTATTGTGGAAATGGAACTTTATAGACTGTGTAGTTGTTTAACTTCTTTGGAACAGCTTTGGAGAAAGGGGGAAAAAAGCCGTAAACTTAAAGAGATTCTGCTGGCGCTAAAGTGTTGCCAAGCAAGCCATAAAAGATAAGTCAAACTGTATTTCTATAGAAAAGCTATGAAATACTTTTACATACGTGCTGTGCTTGTTTTCGGGTTCCTGAAGCTGCTTGTGTGTAAAGTCAGCTGTGGAAATGGCTAGCTAGCTGAAAGCTGTGATTCCTGCAGCTTGACTCTTGTGGGGAGATTTTTTCTTTCCTTTTTTTTTTTTTTTTTCAGTGAAAACAGTTGTAAAGTGGAACATCTGAAAAATATGTTCCATGCAAAATGGATCTTCACACACATTTATTTTGACATTTAGGTTTGATTTGAGGGAGAGAGAAGATTCTGAAATAGCCATTCACAGATGGCTTGTGCGGGTTTGGGTGGCTTTTTTTTTTTTTTCCTATATGCTTCCCTGTGTTTTTGGTTTGGGGTGGATTCTTTTGCATGTGTTTGCAGACTTGTCAGTCCCCCTCTTCCCCCAGATCACATGTTTCATTTTTTATGACTTGAATTTTTTCCCTTTTTTCCAGCAGTTGCTTAAAAAAAAAAAGGGGGAGGGGAAGCTCTCACACCCACCCCAAAACAACAGAAAACCCACCCTAAACCAACCAACTAAAATACACCCACGTCCCCCCAACCACCCCTCCTTCCCCACCCCCTCCTCACACAAAACTATAGCTTCCTATGATAAAAATTTTTGTGATGGTGAGCAAGAATTTTGTGGACATTGATTTTTTTTTTTTTTTTGTGGGAAACTCTTCAAGAGGCACCAAATTGTGACATCTTTGCATCTTCAGCAGGGAATAGATGTGGGGTGTCCAGAGGGCTGTGCGCTCTCGTTGCGGGGAGAGCGGCTGGCAGGACCTGGTGCGTGTTCAGCTGGACGGGTAAAACGCAGATGTCGTGTATCTGGCCAACCCTTCCACAGGGCTGGACTCAACCTCTGAAGCCTTTCCTGAGCAAACTATTCCAGCCTGACTGTTCTCTTTGTAAGGTGTTGAGTGAGAGCCGTTGCCATTAACTTGTGGGTGTGAAGCGTGCCTGAGAAGCAGGGCTGTCTCTGTGTGAGGAATAAAAACTCTTAAGCAGCACGTGGTCGTCACTACTTTGTGAAATGCCAGTGCAAAATATCCCTGTGTTCCACCTGTAATTCTGAAATGAAAATTCAATGTTTCTGGTTATTTTGTTTCTTTAATGAAATGGGCTGTTGAGCTCGCACTGAATGCCATCAGTGATGCATCTCACGATTGTTTTGTTGTTGTTTGTTTTTTTTAATCCCAGAAGAAATTAGCTGTATACAACAAGATGCAGGAGTCTCTGGAAGTGACCCTTCCCAGCAAGCAAGAGGAGGATGAGAAAGACCAGCCTGCTGAGATGGAGTACCTTAACTCTCGCTGCGTCCTTTTCACTTACTTCCAGGGAGACATTGGTTCAGTAGTGGATGAACACTTCTCAAGAGCTTTGAGCCAAGCCAGTAGCTTCAATCCAGAAACTGCCATTACCAAGAGCAAGGCAGGTCTCAGTCCTCTGTGGAGAGGTAAGAGGGTCTGTTGGGTATGGCTTAGTCTGTGTCGTTGTAATGTATACTGCATTGCAGCTGAAATTTTGCTCTGCTGTGGAGGTGGAAGAAACCTCTCAAATTTGAAAGAACCGAGGAGCTTCTGAAATGTTAAAGGGGGAAAGAGGTGTTAAAGGCATGGGAGAAGCCAGTGTTGGTGTGTCCCTCTCATAGCCCGTGGCTCCGCCAAGGCCTGGAAAGAACAGGGTAGAGCTCAGATGGCTTCACAAACGTCTGCTGCAAGGTCGGAGGCTTATTTTTAAGCTCCAAGTGTGAAACTTGGCCTGTGAGGCAAGAGCAAAGCTGTTAGGGATGCTGGCCTTGGATGCGAGGAAACCCATACAGCCTTCTTGCTTGACTTTGCCAGGTGATTAAGGTTCATCTATGGCTGCTTTCCAGGTGGGGAGGAGCCAGTATAGGCTGGAATGGCTTCAGGTGCAAGCCCTGGTCCATGCAGTGGTTTGCAGCCTGCCCAGGACAGAGCTCACATGAGGCCTATGGCCATTGTTACTGGGCTCCCCTGTGTAAAACGTGGGTGATGTTACTCTTTTTTTGGGCAGGGTGTAGCCGTGTGGTAGGTGCTTGCATTTCACAACGTCTGTAAGCACAATCACCGTAACAAAGAAAAGACCTTGCCAGGTAAACCAGGTAGTCCTTCCAGGCAAGACTTCGAAACTGCTGACTGGAGAAAGCGTGACAGTAAAACTCTGTTTGCGTTTTGTGGAATGGGGTGATCTGGGTAGTTTCTCAGATCCACAGCTGTGTTATCTCTGACCGTGTCCTTATGTGGATGGGCAGAGGGACATGAACTAACTGTCGTGAGCAGTGGCTTTGCATTGGGTCAAGTGAGAGAGACGCTGCAAGGATCCTTGTCGGAGTGGTGCGACATTGAGGTGAGAGTGTATTGATGAAAGTCACAGATAATAGAGATGGGGTTTTTTTAAACCACTGTGAAGAAAAAAACTAGTGCAGGAGGACTCGCTTTCCAGAAGGATGATGACAAATCTGAGGAAGTTTAAGCAAAGGTCAGCATAAGTGGCTAGGGAGCTAGAGGAATTTATAGCTTGAGCCGGGACCATTAACATTAATGGGAAATTTTCCGTCGACTTGACTGAGAGCAGGATTGAACCTATGCTTACTAAAAAGGAGACAGGAGCATTTATAAATGGCCCAGACAGGCTATAAATGTTTTAGAGATGGGATCAAGGCAGCCTCCAGAGACTCCATGCCCACAGCAAGCCCTCTTGGCTGAGCTTGGAGACATACCATGGTGGGGTTGTGTGTCTTCTATTTGGCCTCAGGCATACTCTGCTGTCTGACATTTTCCTTGATCCCCCCATGGTGGCACGGCCCTCCCCAGAGGGCTCTGCAGGGGAACAGGCTGGCCTGGCATGAGGGTCCTTTAGCCATGCTGCCTCCTGACCTAGTGTGCCCCTTGCCATCGTCTGGGAACGGAGGTCTGCATGTCCTGAAACTCTTCTGGGAATGAAGTAAGGGGATATGCACTCTGCCTGCACTGCACCTGCCCATGCGCAATGAAAATCCCCAGGAAGGCTGCTGGGCAGAGCTGCATGGTTCTGTGCTGTGGACACTGAGAAAGCTGAGGGTATTTGCTTTTCCAGAAAAGAGAGGCAGACAAGGGTTTTATCAGGCCCAAATGAGGTTCTGAAACATGCCCGCTTGAAAAAAGTGGGGATGGAGTGATGCTAACACCTTGGTCTTGTGGTTCATACATAGTTGCTGAAGATGCTGTTACAGCAAATCAAATCTGTATCCCATTACCTAGAGAAGTTAAAATATCATTAGCTTGAAGATCTTTTGTAAATAACCTTCATGGGTCAATAAACTACTCAAAGAGAAATATTTTTTTTAAAAAAAAAGCTTTTGTGTTTGCAATAGCTGTTTTGGAAGCTGCAGATGTAAATGGAAAGTGTGTAGACATGAACTGGCTATTCAGCGCACTCTGTTATTTCTCCTTTGCGTGAAAGGAGGATTAGTATTGTTTTGTACTTTTTCTTTTTTTTGTTGTTTTTTTTCTTTTCTTTTCCATCTTGTTGTGGGGTATTCTAGTGTCCTGATGGAAGAGCAAACTAATTTAATTGTTAAGATGATATTACTAGGTTTTTTGTTCCCAGGAGGGGTTTTGCTTATGTAGAGAAAATAGAACCTGTTGTCCTGAAAAGAGCAAATTTGTGTCTTTTATATGTTAAAAATACTGGTTGGTTTAGGCTACAATGAACTTCAAAATGGACTTTTTATAAAATATAGTTCAACAGGCTCCCATAATATGGGCTTTGAATATTCAATTTTAGGTGTTGCTACCTGAAATCTTTTTCAAGGGGTAATGTAACTAATGATAGCTTGAAACTAATGTTACCTTAATGGTATCACCTGCTGAAAGTGTGGGGTGGTTTGGGGTTTTTGTTGTGGTGGGGTTTTTGTTGTAATTTGGGGTTTTAAATTTTTCCCCTTTCCTGCCTTAACTGAGAAGTAATGCTGTACTACTGAAAATTCCATACATTGTCATCTTTACAGCATGTGTGCTTTGGCATATTTTCAGTGCATGTTGGTCAGCCATCACGAACTTTTGCATTAGTCACCACTTTGTGGTATCTGAGATGCTGCCATCTCCCAGCTTCCCTGAACTTAGAATAGGAAATTGTGGTTACTCTAGTATCTTTCCTGGCAAACAATTTTTGTTAAAGGTCTCCTACCCTATTCCTGAAAGCCCATGGAAGTGACTCAGATTTTTATTTATCTATTTATTTATTTCTCAGGGACAGTGCTGAAATGTCTGTTTCTCCATTACTGTGTCCCATGAGGGCCAGGTGTTTGACCTAATGGTATCTGTAAAGATAATTAGTTGTGCTTGCTGTTGTAAAGGTGGGAAGGAAAGGAGAAGACCCTTCAAACACTGGAAATGGTTGGGGGTTATGGTTCAACACAGAGATGGTTCTTGATGGGGTTGCTAAACACTTAATATTGAGTAGCATACTCTGTGAGCGCTGAGGGTGGTTGACATTTTCCTGCATGGAAACCTGAGTGGACCCTGTATCTCCAGGGATGTGACTTGTCCTTGACCGGTGAGGCTGGCCTCTGCATTTGCACTCAGCGGTGTTTTGGTGGAGGTTGACTGTGATGGTTGGTGCCAGTGCTAATGACTGTGTGAAACGTGCATAGACTTGAAACATGGAGATGGCCAAACACGCTTTCTGTGTCCTAGACCTTCTGCGTGATTGGTAAAGTCAACCTGGTATGCAATCTGGGATGAATTGGCAACTCCAGTGGTTTCAACTGCTCTCTCCTGGTATTAAAGTTGTCCCGCAGTTACTCTGTGGTTTTCTGTGCCTTTTTTGAAGTGAGATGGTTTGGATTTAGGGCTTTTCCATGCAGATAGCAGCCAGATAGTTTCCAAAAACTCTCGATTACAGAAATTAATTTCCCAGAATACTGGCAATGCATTGTCAAGCTCTGCTCCTCTGTTAAGCAATGAGGAAAACAACAGACTGGACATGAAGAAGCTTGTTTTTGCTTTTTTTTTTTTTCTGTCAGCCCTGCTGCCAATGCTGTAAGGCACACGTGCTCTCCATCTCAGCCTAATCCCTTGTAACAAGGAACAATTTACAAACAAGGAACAATACCAATTTCGGAGGGGTGCTGAGGCTTCTGTTATATGCTTGAAGCTCTCTGGAGTCTTCTAGCATGAATTACAATAGAAATGCGTTGCTAAAAAAAGCAGCAACCTTTTGAAGAAAGCCATGTTGGAGTATGGGCTGCTAGATAAGCTTGCAGCCTCCAAGGCGGTTTGGCATGAAGAAGAGTTCTCTATGCATGTCTGTGGTACGTTTGCAAAGTTTATTTCCAAGATTGAAAGTTAATCAGGCTCAATATGCTGCCTAAATCAACGCCAATATACGTGTGGAAAAAATTTATATGATTTTAATGGATTTTAAACCAGATATCTAAGTGTCCTAGTGATGCAGTTGGAAAACACTTTTGCAGCTTTTGTTTCCAAAATATTTTTGTGTAAGCAAAGTTCAGAGGCAGGAGCGTTTGAAGAATCTGTTCATTCTCAATGGTGTCTTCACCCAAGTCTCATTCCAGTTGCTTGTTAAACAAAGCAAAACAAAAGGTCATTTAAAAAAAAATAATATAAATATTTTTGTAAATGTTATATGAGGAACACAGGATTCCTCGCCTCGTCATATATTAAACTTCCCTGGCTTTATATCTCTGTGGGTTATTTTTATGACTGTTCTTTCATCAGAGGTAAAGTCTTGTATTTTTATGATTCCATTTTTGACCAAACCCTCCCCCCCTATTTTAGCTGAGACATATTGCATGAAGCAGTGCTTTCAAACATGACCTGAGAAGAGGATTGTGAGAAAGGAGATGCCAATACTTTCCTACACATCAAAAACACTAACCGCTCCTTCAAAAGAGGAATTTTTAGAATGTGATTTCATAATGTAGAGGTATTTGAATCCATTTAAATATAAGTTGAGCCCTAGCTGTGTGAAGCAGCGAGTCTTTTGTTCCTGGCAAAAGCTTTTTTTCAGTTACGTAGATGATTCTGCTTGTCTGATCCCATCGGTACGGGGCAGTGCGAGACGTTCTGTAAGGGAGTAATGTAAGATGTGTTAGCTGTGATCTTTATCCCATCTAAGCATGCAATTAGTTTGAGAAGATCTGGTATTCTTTCTTTAGCCAAATGTCTCATATTTTGCAGTGTGACCTGATTCTCTGTCCTCAGAAGCATTTACAGCCACAACAGCTGCCTTTCTAAATGATGTGTTCTGGTCCGGTCAGGAGTTAGGCTGCTCTTGTAATTCCTGTACCAAGATCCTGAGAGACCTGTGACTCTTCAGCCTGGAGAAGAGAAATCTCAGGGGAATCTAATCAATATGTGTAAATACCTGAATGGAGGGATTTAAAAGGGGGAGGCAGTCAAGGTGTCGTCAGCAATGCTTGCTGACAGGGAAAGAAGCATGAATTAGAAAACAGTAAATTCCATCTCAACACAAATTTGGTGGGGTTTCTTTTGTTGGTTTGGTTTGTTTGGGTTTTTTTTAATTGTCGAAGGTGGCTGAACACTGAAACAAGTTGCCTAGAAAGGTTGTGGAGTTTGTGACTCAGTCTAAAATCTGGCTGGACAAGATTCTGGACAGCCAATTCCAGGTGACTCGAGAAGGGCGGTTGGACTAGATGGTCTCAGGAGGCCCCCCTCCTCCCTCAGCTGTCCTGTGATTCTGTAATTGCTGAGGAATCTTTGAGTTCAGAGTTGCAGATTTCAGAGAGTAGAAAGTCACTGTGGGTTTTGTGTCATTAAATTCTTTGTTCGGTTTCAGTCATGCTTTGTTTCTCTCCTCTTTACCAGAAAGCTCAACAATTTCAAGCCAAAGGAGCAGTTTCCCAACTTCGTTTTGGACCAGCTCTTATCAGCCTCCCCCTCCACCATGCTTAAGTGGAGTACACCCTGATTTCCCCGTTACTGCACCAGGCACCTTCCCAACACCAGATCCCAGCAGCTGGCCAGGACACGGCCTTCATCAGACTGCCCCACCTCCTCCCCCTGCTGCATCTGAATCCTGGCATTATCCTTTAGCATCTCAGGTGAGCCCTTCGTATGCACACATGCATGACGTGTACATGCATCGCCATCACCCTCATCCACACATGCACCATCACCATCCCAGCTCGCACCGTGACCCCCGGTATGGGTCCCTGCTGATGCCTTCAGTCCGTGCAGCCAGGATTCCTGCTCCCCAGTGTGACGTGACAAAGACAGATCCCACTGCTGTCACCAGCGCTACCTCAGCATGGGCTGGAGCCTTTCATGGAACGGTGGACATTGTGCCAAGTTTTGGGTTTGACACAGGTAAGATTGCTCAATTGTGTCTGTGACTTGTTTTAGCAGGAAGAATTTGAGCAAAGCAGTGGACTTCCTGCAGCTGGAGCAGGGTTTGTTCTCAGAGCCTTCTCCAACTATATTTTCAGGTGGGAACCCCTCCTGACATTGCTGTCAGGGCAGATGAGCTGTTAAACATCAAGCTCTCGCTGCCTTTTGCTGAGAGACCTTTGTCTCCCTTGGTCCCATTCAAGTCAAATGAGTTGTGACATGATATGTGGGGTTTTGTTTGGGGTTTTTTAAAATCTTGTGGGAAATGGTTAATTAAACATCCATGTGGATGCTTCCAGCTTGTTCAGCAAGTTCATATGTATATTCATCAAAATACAGCTCCAGTGAGGACTGAACTAATTACTTGTCAGTGCATAAGGATTGCATCTTACTCGTTGAAATTGGAACAGATCAGCATTTCCTTCCTGTGTAGTATCCAGGTGTCACACAGGGAGTAGAGATGCTGGTTGAGCTGTGCTTGCCATCAAACTAAATTTTTTGCTAGGTCTTAGGCAGAGGTCTGTGAATTAGATTCATTTTACCGTGGGGTCTGTAGCCATGGGACAGATAGCCTCTGTGGACCACTTCTGCGCCTGCGAGCTTTGACTGGCAGGCTCTCTCTCATCTCAATGTTAGGAGCAGTCTGGCAGCCCTCACTGTTTGTAGTTGCTTGCCATCAGGTGATGGGTGACTAACAGTTCCCATGACATCCATCCTGGATCTCATATGCGCTTTTGAGGTCTCCATTTTCTGATGGGTGTTTATCTGACCAGCAGTAATCCTTGCAGATCACTGGCACTTAAACGTGTCATGTTATTTATTAAGGAAATGCTAGCTTTGCACCTCTCTTCCTTTCTCCTTAAGGTCTCTGTTTGTGTGTCGTCTTGATAGCTCTGGCTAACTGATTCAATGTGTGAGAAGCACTTCCTTGCTTTGATCAGTGTGCAGGGGAACGAAGAATTGGTAGAGAAAAATGCTCTTTCTTAAGTATGAAATAATAGGAATGCCAAATCTGATTATAACTGAGCCAACCTAACAAAATCTCTCTCTCTGTTTTCCCTTAATAATAACTGGGAGGCAATAGTCTCTTCTAAATACCATGCTGCTTGCTTCCTTGAGATATTAAGAGAGAGCATAATAGGATTCTTAATCCTGGACAATTTTATATCTATTAGAGATGTTTCCAGTCACACTAGTGATGCAAGAGGAGTTGCACTTTGTGCTTTTGTGTATAAAATGGTAATCTGACAAGACTGGGATCTCAACTTTTGCCTTCACAAAAAATTCAGTCACAGGTAGAGAAGATGAACCCCCTGGTCTGACAATAGCCCCATCAGTCCAGCTCCAGGGATCTGGTATCTGACTTACCTTTTGAGGGTGGAACCTAGAACTGTGTAAGGGATTGTGAGTCAGGAGAAACTACTACCTGGCTTAGGTGTGACTCTGGCCTAGCCTGTGAGTTGTTTCAGTGCTGGACAAAGTGGTCTGTTCACTTCTACTCTGTTAGTACTAGTAGTACATCTAATAAACCAGCAGCTTTCTCTCTCTGCTGTGAGAGCACAGTACCTCAGAAAGGAGCATGGGTCCTAGAACTGTTTTACAGAACTAGCACAGGCATTGCTTGGTGCTGCCTACTGCGTGTGAAAACCCCTGTGGAAGGCTACAGTTGGATGTGAATTTTGTCAGGATGCTGATTTGGCGGAGGTGAACAGTGGCTTGTGTGTCTTGTTGCCTGTTGGGCATGGGAGGCACTGGAATAGGCACGAGCTGTTGGTTTCTGGCCTATGCTTGGCATGTGGGGTTTAGTCCATGAGTTCCTATGGGAGACAAGGACGAAGGGGAATGTGTGACCGGGTTGCAGCAGCAGAGGATCTCAGCAGACTAATGCCTAGCTTGTTTGTGACTATTCAGTATGGCCATGCGATGGAACACGACAGCAAAACCTCACCAGGCAGCCCCAGTTTGGCACATAAGGCTTTGGAAACAAGGGAGCAAGCAGCGGAATGCCGCAGGTAGTGGTAGCCTGTGGCGTTACAGTTCTTTCCTCTGTTACCCTGCACAGTCACTGCTGCTGTGCTCTCTGAACAGAGGCTTGCTGGGAAGGGCAGGAAGGTTCCAAGCTCCCATTTCAGCTCTGTATCTGTAGATTTGGCATAAGTGCTTTGGTGACAGGCATGATCATGATCAAAAAGAGGGATCTTAGTTATGCCGGTGTTATGCCTGCATGCCAAATGGTGTCATTCCAGGGGAGGTGTGTTGTGCTGCTGAGGAGAAGAGGGAGCTGCTGAGGCACCATGCTGAGTATCATCCAGCACTTACCAGAACAGGTGAAGATTTTGTTGCTCTGTGTCTGCTCCAGGGAAGGATTATACTGGATGAGTCTCCGAATCACACAGAATTTCATTACAATTAATTCTAATGCGAGACAGCAATCTCAAGAGAGAAAATAAAAACTGAAAGGCCTGGGAGAGCATACTGGCTTTGTGTGGCATAGAAGGGGTTTCTCCAGAGTAGGTAACGCCTTAGTGGGGAGAAAGTTTCAATTCTGTAAGTCTTTGTTCACATGGCCCTGGAGAATAAAGGACATCAGTCTGTGGAGCTGTCAATGTATCAGATTCTTTGAGCCTCAAATCATTCATATAAAAAACTCGTTTGGTATATACCTAGATGTTGCTTTGCAGAGACCTTCAGATACAAAATTTATCCATCCATGTCCCCACTCTCCACTTACTGTGGGGTCACATTTCTTGTGCTACTGTCACATGCAATTATAGAAACATTTGCAAAATTCCTCACGCTGAATTATATGGAATGACAGCGTTGGGATCAGGGCAGGCTGGCTGTAACCTTGCCCTCCTCCAGCTACATTGTTGCATCTCTGCCATACTATGCCAGATACTCCATCTCATGAATGGATGATGTTGAATCACTTCAAAGGGTATGAGGGGGTTCCCCTTGCATGCCTGGTATAGTTTGGGAATTTATGTTTCAGAGCAGATTGTGTGGGACATCAGCGTATCGCCATTCATAGAGCTAACAAAGTATCGATCTGCCGTGCACATCTGTTTGAACTTACATGGTCCTGTTTTAGAGGATGAAGGAGGATTTAGCTACCTGATTCCCATTAAATGTGGCTTAATCCTCATATTGTGTGCTGCAAATTAACCCTTTTAGAAGCTTCTTTATTGGTACAAGGGGGATTAAAGAAAATGCTAGTCTACATCAAAATCTATCAAAGCCGGTTATGTTTGCAGCTGATGGTATGCAGTGCCTTTCTGAAGCTGGTGTCCAAGTTACACCACCAAACATAGTAGTATGTTTTATATCAAGCGTTGATGTAAACACGTTGGTATAAGCACAACATGTTTATGCTTTAGGCCTCAACTCCCTGCCCTACCGATGTCAGGCAAAGCAAGGTCAGCCTCTAACAGCATCGACGAATAACACAGTCCCACTTTGCTGGGCTAAATCCTCCTGTTTATGTTAAGAATGCTCAAGTTGAGTTGAACACTTAAGTGTGGGGGGCAGGAAACTGTTGTCTTGCAGCAGAGCTGATGGTTATGGCCATCAGCATTGTCCTCAGGAGCAGGGCGGGAGGCTGCCCTGCACACTGGGCACCTCAGGTGATGAGTCGGATCCAGCTGTGCTGGCAGTTGCTGGGTCTGCTGGAAGCCCCGTGGGGAGGAGAAACAGGGAAACTTGCCCTGCTCCTGCAGAGCCTGGGAGGACATCCTGTCCTGCTGCTGGACAGATGTGCTGGAGGAGGCTTCCTGTAGCCCCAGCACATTAAAAGCAGTCCAAAATTTTGGCATATCTGAGGGTCTGTCTTAAAATTGAGATGTACATCCTTTAGTATGCAAAATTATGCACATTGAGGTTCTTCACGTTAAAATTAGGTTACTTAATTGACATCCTCTAGTCCTGGCTATGTAAAGTCCACTTTTGGAAATACCAGTGTGTCAGTGGCATGCTGGGTATAGAAATTGAGGGGTCAAGCTGCTGCCTTCTGTAGAGTAGTCTCTGTTCACATGCATCCCACCAGTTCGTCACAACTCATCAAGTTTGCTCAGACTTTCCCACAGAACCTGTGTTCTGCTTGTGTGGCAGTTAGCGGTGATGTTGGCATCCCCAAGATGGGGAGTCGTGCTGGTGTGGCAATACTGCCTCAGAGAATGCAGGTGAGGATATCTTTGCTAAGATGAAATTGTGTTCACAGCAGGCTGCATGTGAAAGCTTTCAGGTTGTAGCAGTGTTGTGCTAGGATGACACAGTAGGACTGCAGGTAACCTTGCTACAAAGAAAATGGGAATATAATGGGGAAAAGGCATGGAAAGCATTCCACAGTTCAGTTCTGTAACTAAGGCAACTTTTGTTTCCCCTGCCTGATTGTTTAGACTTAGTAGCTATACCTTAAACCTCGTTGTTGTAGATATTTGTTTGGTACAAAGACACCTAACTAGGAAGGTGTCTGCTCAGCTGGCTATTCCCTTTCTACTAACTCCTACTTTCAGGGGGATATCATCTTAACAGGTGTACATGTCTGTATCGGGGTGTTTTTTTTCAATTTTTAGAAGTCACATTTCCCTTCTTCATTAGCTACTGTTGCTTCTGGTGGCCTGTAGTGCTCCACTGATGAACTTAAATGACTATTACACTCTGAAAGGTTTCAGCTACCTGACTCCCTCTTTTATTTTGTGTGTATGTGTTTTGACAAATTGTAAACAGTAGGGTAAAAACAACACAATTATCACTAACTCTGAGGGAGCTTTGCATGAAACTAACAGCAGTTTATGATGACTCTGTGAAGGCTGCTGCCAGGAAAAGAAGTAGCTCTTGAGCACCAAGGAGACGTCCTCATTGAGCCCCTGAACATGTTTTCCTAGGCCATGCTTTGTTGAGGGATATCCCAGTTTTTCCAGTCTATAAAGAAACAGGTGAAAGTGCATGTGAGATGGAACATAAAGCTACTGAGCTTTGATGTGCTATACCTGTGTGCTCTGCTTTCCTTAGCTGCTCACTGCTAGGCTCACAAGCTTTTGGACGCTGCTTGGACTTCCTGTGTGACTGTTACCTGCTTTGTAGCTCAACTCTGAAATGATGTTGATCATCATTCAGCCTTGAGAGAAGACTGAGAGGGGATCTGATCGATGTTTGTAAATATCTGAAGTGTGGGATGTGCCGGGAAATGGCCAGCCTCTTCTCAGTGGTCTGTGGGGACAGGACAAGGGGCAATGGCCTCAAGTTGGAGCACAGGAAGATCCGCACCAACATGCGGAAGAACTTTTTCACAGTGAGGGTGACAGAGCCCTGGGACAGGCTGCCCAGGAGCTTGTGGAGTCTCCTTCTCTGGAGATATTCCAGACCTATCTGGATGCCTATCTGTATGACCTGTCCCAGGGAACCTGCTTTGGTGGGGGGTTTGGACTTGATGATCACTGGAGGTCCCCTACAATTCTGTCATTCTGGTCCCCTACAATTCTGTCATTCTGTGATCATAGGAGATTTAAGTGTTTTTACTCCCGAAACAAGGTGGTGGTGGTCAGATCAGAACCCACCATGACTGTTAGGGCTTTTGAAAATATATGGGTCTTCCTTTGGGTTTCAGTACGTGATTAGGTATGGAAACAAGATCCATGCTTAGCACATGGATCTGTCAGTTTTCACAGGTGAGCAATGAAATGAACATGGAGCTTCAATGGCTGCAACATCATTGAGGTCTGGAGTTGCATCTACTTGCATTAAGTGATAAAAATGGCCCTAAATTCTTAGCAGATCAGATAGTTAAGGTATTGGTCTTGGTCACCATGCAGCAGGGCAGGATATAGTACGATGCAGCGTGGTGCTCTGCTGTCTATCTAGTAATGACGATTTATAGGGGGAAGTACACCGTTTCACAAAATGTGATTTGCTTAGCTTAAAACATCCAGGGCAAGGTTTTAAATCAGTGAGACCTAAGTGCCTTGTTATCTCTTAAAATGTGTTCCTGCACCTTTCTCCTTTCTACTTTGCCCATAAATGAGCAAGAATGTATCTTCTTTGGGAAGCTTCATCCACACCTCTCCCTCTATTGTCTGGATTTTAGGTATACGCCCCGTTGGGTGTAAATGTAGTGAAGATTGAATCCCTCTGGAGCAGAGAAAGCTCTGATTATAACATGGGTTCCAAGTCTATAATGCTAAAGCCACAACATAGCACCACATTTATTAGATAGTCCTCACTTTTTATAAAGGAAAACGTTAGAGGAACTCGTAACAAATGCAAGCTGAAAATCAGTAATTTTTCCCATGTGGAAGCACTAGCCCTTCTTGGCTAAAAATCTGACACTCTGTAGGTGAAATTACTTGGATTTTTTACTTGCTGCAGGAACATTTTCCCTCCCTCCTCTGTAAGGCGAAATGCCGTATCAACTCTGAGATCTTTTCTAAAGATCGTTTCTGAAACAGCAAGGATACGTGTCTGGCCCCCATGAGGAAAAATGAACCCTGTTGCATGCTGGATTGTCTGCACAGACCTTGCTGGGGGAGTTTATCGTGCCATGCCATGCTATGCTGTGAAGGAAGCCAAAAGAAGGAAGTGCACACAGGGTTCTATCAGCATTCCTGAACCACTTGAGCCAGTCTAAAACTTAAGTGTGGGTTTAAGCTTATCCCATATAAACTATAAAATTGGGAGCAATAGTAATGTTGTGAACAGGACCGCTGGGCTGATAAGTTGTGTTTGGGTGTTTTTGTGTTTGTTTTTTTGGGGTTGGTTGTTTGGGTGTTTTTAAAATCAAAACCTGTTTATTCTTCAGTTGCTTGGGGAGGAAAAAGATGTACCCACCTGTAAATTTGATAATTTTTTTTTCTCCTTTTCTGAAACATAGGTCTACAGCATCAGGACAAGAACAAGGAAACTTCTTGGTTCTGAAGTTCAGATAAATTAGGACCAGCTAGAGCTGGAGTGAGCGCAGCTGGGCAGGCGATGTAACAGTGGTTGACTCCTCCTGCATGGGGCAAAGGACACACATGAAGATGAAGAACCAGCCATTCTGGTTTTGCTATTGAGCCTTTTGTTTGTAAGGCCATTAATGGGTCCCACAGTGTTTGGAAAAAACCAAAAACCTAACTTTTTCTTTCTTTCCTCATCTGAGCCTGCTGCAGCTGGGCAACCTAACTCCTTTCTGCTCCTTTAACAGTGTTTTGTTCAGCTTGATATTTTTATGAACAGTCTCAATTGTCAGGAAAAAGACTCTCCCTCGACTACAGTGCGCCTCCTTTCAGGAATACAGTATTTTGTAGCTCTTTGTGCATCTATTTTTGTAGAAATACAGAAAGTTTGGGTAAGGATTGGTGGGCTATTTTAGGATGACATATTTTTTTAAAAAAAGTTGTAAAATTGTTAAGTTCTGTTTAAAGAACTTGCTCTCAGAGAAGCACTGGCAAAAAATGTATAAAATGCTATTTTTAGATGTCTGTGATGTGTTTGTGCATTTTATTTTTTTTTGTTTTGTTACCTCAAATGTCTATCTTTCCTTTCTTTTTGAAATTGAGCTAAACTTTCCTTGTTTCCACATTACTAGATCTTGATGTTTTTGTCCTTTTCTGCTAGCTTAAGCAAGTATATTTCGCACCTAAAGTTTCAGCCAAATGTTTTTCCTGATGGTGTTAGATTGTGTAGTAAGGGTGTTCTTATTTTCTTGCTTCTAGAGGTGGCTTTGTGCAGTGCTGATTGTCAGAATCTTGCAAACACCTTTAGCAAGGAGCAAAGCCTGGCGTTACAGGAACTGCATTTCCAACCCATCCATTCTTTCAAAATGGACCAAATACTCGTATATGGATTTAAATCCGACATGAATTTGGGCCTCATCCATGATCCATTGATGCTGTTGAATGCAGTCCCCTATGGGTTATGCTTCAGGCCCACACAGTGCTCATAAATATCAGTATACTCTCATTTTAACTCATGAGGCAGGTCTTTCAGTGACACCACTTCAGGGGTGGTAACTCACAACATCCATATTCAGGAGAGAAATGTCAGCTTGACAAAAACATACAACTTGTGGAAAGAAAATGTTTTCGACTGGCCTGATCTGCCTGCTGAGCCCTGCAAGGAAGGCGCTGAAATTTTCAAGTCTTGTTGACTCCAAAAACCAGTTTGTGTAAGGCCCACAGCAAGTCTGAGCTTAGGAAGACCCCATCCGCAGCTCTGGAATTTCGTGAGGAGTTGCACGTGCTCAGCGTGCACTAACTCAGGCTCGGTTGCGGTCTGGGTAAGAATCTCAGCTTGGAAACAGCGTGGCCACAGCACATCTGCAGGGTGTTTGGGAAACACCATTTCTGGCCTGGGCCTTGGGTCTGACTTGCATAACAAGGACTTCAGTTAAAGCATGATCCAACCCTGACTCAGGGCTGCACGATCACCCTTGTCCTGCCATGGGCTGGGCCAGCCACCATGCACACAACTTAGTGACTCCAGTGTAAGCACGTGCTCAGGTTGCCAGGTCCTAGGTGTTGCTTGAAGGGGATGCTGCCTTTCTCCTCTGTGCACCCAAGGTCCCTCTATAAAATGTCCCAAGGCTCTATGAACTATTGCACTTCTGATACAGTTATTCTCAGACATCCCTGTCTAAAAGACAAACCAGCTAAATGGAAACCAAGGCATAGGCACATGGCAGAGATAAGAAACAGTTTAATTTCAAGGCATTGAGCATTTTAAACAGGGGTTTGTCAGGTGGAGACCACATGGAACAGTGTGTGAAAGAGGAGGGGGGGTATTGGGGTGTGCGTGCCATTCAGGCCTGCCTCCCTCTGCTGCTGCTTCTCTCCAGGCTGTTTGAACTTGATCCCGTGAGGTGTTGAGTGTTGCCCCTTGCCGTGTGGGAGGGCTTGACGTGCTGGCACTGGAGGCATTAGGATTATGTCACAATTTGGCAAGACCCTTAACTGTGTACCTTGCTGATTTGAAGTTTGAGACTGCATAAAAATGCTGAATGGACTGTGCTTAAATAGTACTTTAAAACAGTAAGGTGGTAGCTCATGTGTTGAGGCACTGAACTAAATGGGGGGGTGGGGTGTCCCCATCTTTATAGTCCATCAGCGTTTCTTTCTCTTAATGCTAAGTTCCCTCTCATGACAATTACAGTACATTCTCGCTGCTCTGGTGGAGCTAGCTGCTCAATTTGTAACACAATGGGAAAGCTGTATGGGAGGGAACATTGTGACAGCTGCCACAACTCACTTTCTTATCAGTATAGTTCAGGAAATAGCTCAGAATGAGAGTTGTGGTTTAGGAAACCTGACAGTATTAGAAATACTGGTAGGAAAAAAGTTCCAATATTCTTTTTTAAATTTTTTAAAAAGATTTTCTTTCTGGACTTGGCAAAGCTGGAAGTCAAAGTGGCGATGCCTCCTCTTCGAGCTTTAGAGCTGGAGAGTTTGGGTGGCAGGGGGAGCTAAAGAAAAGGTAACACTTCTTTTTGAGGTGTTTTGTGGTTGACTGCGTGAAATAAAGTCCAGCAAAAGCAGCCAGTTCGTTGCCTTCCTCTTTGCAAGTTAAGTGATGGGGGATGTCCTCCTGTTCCCTAGAGATGTCAAAGCAGAATGTGACAGGGCAAAAACCAGGCCCACACTTTGCACTGGAATCCTTTTGTGGATTGTTTTAGTGATTTGGTGGGTAGCAGGGATGAATATGTGGTGAAACTATTGCCTCTTCCACTACAAGGACTACTGTTATGTGCCGTTTCCACTGCTGAACCTGGGAGTCTGCTGAAGGAACTTTTGTTGCTCTGCAGCCTCTGAGACACAAATGCCAATAACAACCTATCATCTATAGCCATGCAAGGACCGGTCAGTCAATTTCCAAAGTCAAATAAATTCTTTTTTTTTTTCCCCTCAGTCACTGACCATCCCCTGTACTAACAACTGAGTTGAAAGCCAAAATACAAGCGCAGAGCAGTAACCCTCCTTCTACATTCTCCAACTGTAAGGATGGGAAAGAAAAAAAAAATCTTCCCTGTGACAAACTTTTAGGTTAAATTCAACAGATTTATTTCTTTCTCATTCTCTCTCTCTCATGTATGCGCACACTTAGACACACGCACAAATGTGCTTATGAGAAGCAGATGCTGTGATGGTTGTTTCTGAAAGAGGAGGGGAGCGCTTGCTCACAATGTTGCAGTTAGAACTGATGGCAGTGAGAAAGCAACAGAAATGTTAAGAGTGTTCATGTTTCCACAGAGAGGAAAAAAGGCCCTTAAAAATCAGGTCACAGACAAGTTATGTGGCTTAACACATTACTAAAGGAGTTGCTTCATTCTTTTTGTCTGTGGTGAGTTCTGATGGTGTCCCAAGAAAGTGGATGATTCACTTTGTGAGAACTTATAAAACATGATGTACTCTTGTCTCTATTTCTGGGAGAACACAGGGAAATTATTGTTTTATTTCAAGAAAATCTACATGCTAAACTCCTTAAAGTTTTCCAGGATTTCATTGTATTCTTATTAATGCTGAGAAGTCTGCTGTCAGTTTTTGTGTCTTCATTTGAAGACAGGGAGGGTTCAAGCTGTCCACCAGTTTTTGAAATGCAGATACTGGTTTGTTTCAGCTGGGTATTTCCACTCCAATGAGATGATGGAATAGTGCAACTACTGACTGCCCGGCAGGCTTGATTTCCAGAGAGCTGAATAAGCTACACTTGGCGATAGTGAAGTGCACTTCGTTCTGATCCCTCTCCTCACCAAACACATAAATTGGGTTACCAGTTTGTCTGATACCTCTTTCACAGCGTGCAGGTCTTCAGTGAATGGCAGTTTTCTCCCAGTCATCTGCTTCTGCCTCAAAACGTGCTTTCAAGGACGAATCTCTCGTCACAGCTTTCAGAGGGAGCAGAGGCTGCGGGAGGGGAGTGTCACGTTTCCTCCTCCACCTGCACGTAGGATCAACTTGCCTGTGCCCAGACCTTTCTGTTTCCAGGCTGTTGTGTGCGTGTCTTGCCCCCCTCCTCCCACAATTCCATATGTGTATGTATATATTTATATACATATATATACACACACAAATACGTGTGTAGCTATACCTGATTCCCTCCATTCCACCCTCATGCTTCAAATGCACGTCCTATGGAAATGAAGCCAATGACAGCACTAAATCTCATCTGAGACTGAGAAAAATGTGGGCGGTTTATTGCATTCTCTGTAACCTCAGGAGTGAATGGAATTTTTCCATACTTGCAAAAACAAATGGCGACAACAACAACAAAAAAAACCCCACCAAACCCAAACCACCTTTCAAAATCCCCTGATTTGTTGTATCTGACATTGGAGTCAGCAGAGTTATGTAGGGAGGTGCAATATATATTGCCTTTCAGAGGACAAGCGTATCTTTTTTGAATATGATTCTTTTAAGGAATTTCAGGTACAGGCTTTTTCTCCTTATCAATGGACCAGCAACATGCATTTCTTATAAATGATTTAGAAATATGTATATTTTTAAAACTGACTTCTTGGCTTTAATATGTCAGCCTCTGAGCTTTTAAAGGGTATTTGGATGACAAATATTGTTTTATGTGTGTTTTTTTAAAAAAAGCTGATGCGTGTTGTTTGGAACTGAAATCTCAAGTAAAGCAGGAAGGTATTTAAAAATGAATACTGCTTTTACGTATTAGCCCTATGGGCACAACCTGACAGCTGTAGTGTGGGAAAATGTCCCATCTAAAGACTAAAGGATTCTCACCTGAGTAAGGACAAAATCCAGCCCCTGTGACAGGAGAGGCAGGAGTAGTCGTCTCACAAAGATTGAGCTGGTAGAGCTGTGAGCAGAGATGATCCTCACCAGCATTGTATGTCAATGGTTGGGCAGCCACTGATCAACACATTAAATATTGCCCCACCTTACAGAGCAAACTGGTTGCCAAGGGAAATTAGGAGTGCCCTTGGAAACCTGGGTTTCAGCTGCCCTTGGTCTGCACAGTGCCTGTGACCCTCTCGCTGCTCGTGCTGTGTTCTCCCTGGCACTGTGCTGGGACCTGCAAAAGCTGGGCTGGAGTTCCTGTGAAATGCAGGATGCTCTTAGCTCCCAATAGAGATAGTTTAGGGACAGGGATGATTAAAACATAGCAGTTATCTCATGCACCTGCTCAAAGACTCAAGCCTTCAAGATGGATCAGCTGTGCATCACTGATGATGGCCATTGGTGTACAGGAGCCCAGTATACTGCTTCCTCCCCTGAGTGTCATTGGAAGTCTTTGATGGCATTTGAGATAATTGGGACCAGCCTCGAATATCCAAATTGGGGTCCAGTGTTGGCTGACACAGTGTGGGGGCCTGGGGTGTGATCCAACATTGATAGACATCAGTTGGCATCGGCACTGCTTCCGGTGAGCTTGGGCTCAGGTAAATAGTACCTATAGACAACTGATATTTATGGCAGTTAAGGTTTACAGTAATTGAGTCAAATATTTGCAGAACTGTGCTGCACTTTCCCTGCTAGCTGTTTGTAGCTGTTGTTTGAAACCATCAGGCAAATCAGGGTTCCTCTCCTCCCCCCACCTGTTCTCCAGCCCTGCTTCCCTTAAAACTCCATTGAACTTTTTTTGTGCCTCTCATCAAAACTTTGGGGGGGCCTTTGTATTAAGAAAAGTGTCACTGTTTTAATTACTGAATAAATAATATAATGTGAATTTTATTGTTATATTTTTTATGTAGCATTTTCAGTTTGGTCTGTATTTCTCAACAATTAGCTAATGCTTTCTTTTTATTCTTATGCAACTGAAGAACTCATAAATCTCTTTGTAAATTACAGCATCCTGAGTTTCTTTTTTTTTTCATGAGATTAATTTTTAGAGCCAAGGGTTTGTCTTCTGCTGGAAAACACTGTAAAACAAGTATTCTGAACTGGTTCTCTGCTAAAATTGGACAGAGTGAAAACCTAGCATCAAAGGGATTTCAAATAGAGCTCTCATGAAGGCTCCAGCTTTACATTTCAATTGCTTCTGCTACAGTATCATAGATTTTTTTTTAAGACTGTTTTTCTAAATATCTGTTTAAGATGCATTAACACTAGAGACTAGTTTACGATCAGACCTGGTAGAATCACTACCTGACACCTCTTAGGGTAACGCCCATCTCTGTGTTACCTTTTCTGGCAGTTTTGACAGCCATCAAACAGAGACTTTCTGTGCAAGTTATTTATCTCAAATTGACCTTTTTTTCATGGCAAAGTTGAGTGACTTCCACTAAGGAGGTAACTTTGCCCTTTCTAAAATTGTTTTACAGCTGTTTAATTAAGAAATGTTTGCATGTCTGTGTTCTGGCTCGAAGGCTGAAGGTTTGGTGTTTTGGTCACAGATACATCATTTACTGTTCCAACAGAGGGGGGGGGAAACCTCCAAACTTTGGCCAAGCTCAGCTTTTGAAAAATTGCCACTTGCACGCACTCTGCAGGGAGCTGTTAAGAGTTTAGTTGCAAAATCCTGTGAAGATCCTGACCATATGGGCTATACTGTCTCATAGCATCAGGAGATGAACAGGATTTTCCCCATACGTCCTGCACCAGGCCCCTGTTTCCAGGACTAGACAGCAAACCAGGGTGTTTTTTTCTCTGCCCCAAAACACCCTGTACTGCTTTCTTAGGTTGTGAGGATGAGATGGAGAGAGCTGCCAGGCAGAAATGCAAGGAAAGGAAGGGAAGAAAGGATGACACTGGGTTCAAAAGCTTTTTATAGGAGGGAGTGGGATTGGGAGCTATCAGGAGCGAAACAGTCTCCATGGACACTCGGGGATGAAGATGGGATGGGGACTGCTGAAAAAATGAGGATATAATGCCGAACAATCACTTGGCTAATACATGAAAGACATAGAGGGGGATGTGACAGCCATCAAAAAATACCAGAGTAAGGCAAGGACTCCAGAAATTTGGTATAAACTAATTGTCAAGGAAAGCTTGGTATGAACATTGCAGGAAATATCTTTCTTTGAAGTGAGCTGTGTGGGCTGCATTTTAATCTATGAGAAAAGACGTGGGAGCGCTGTTGCTTTAGGACAATCACAATTATCCTCAGCAAAGCAATTGCATTTTAGGAAGCAAGAGTGCGTGAAGTTAGGGGATGAGCTAGCAGAAGTACTTTTTCTTCTCCCTGTAGCTTCTCCTGTTCTCACCAGAGTAGGGCTCCAGCTATGTTGCCCCACACCTGAGTTTCCAGGCACTTATGTGGATTGTTTCCATGTGCTCTCACTGCATCAAGGAATGAGAGCAGGGACGGTGATGGTCAAGCGCAAGCAATATTTTGTGACCCATTTTATTCATGGTGGCTCAAGCCCTCTGTTAAGGGAAATCAGTGCCATTCAGTTGACTTCAGTGACTTTAACACCCGTAGAGAATATCACTGGATACGTCCAGATAAATCTCATTTCGGGTGTTATCAGCTGGAAACAGAGTCCCAGCCTGGAATTGTGGGGAGGTGCTTCCCTCTGAGCCAGAATCCAGCCTGGTTACCTCAGCGGTGCTCAGCCCGCCTGGTGCGGGGGAGACGCCACAAAAATGTGAGGAGTGGGTCTGGCATCCTCCGTGCTGGCGGAGGAGGTGAGCGTGGCTGGGGGCCAGCTGCTGGGTCTGGGTCTGGTTGGCCCTGGTGGGACAGGAGGGCCATCAGTCCTTTGTGGAGACCCCAGACACAATGGGGTCGGTTGTCCTGGCAGGACCTTGGGCTCTGAGGGGTTATGCTGCCTGCATGACGTGGGAGGCCGGGTGGGGACCAAGACATCTGGTGAGAATTCCTCACGGCTGAGCTGTGCATTGGGCTGGGATGCCAATTAATTTAGCTGATTTCTTTTTTGGGGTTGTTGGGAGGAGGAGGGGGGGGCTGGATGCCGCAGCCTTCCAGTAATTGTCTCTCCTTCAGAATATCACTTTTGCTTTCTTTGAAGACAATTGAGAAATTATTTCCTTTTTTTTTAAAAAAAAAAAAGCAAACCCTGAAAACAGCAAAACACCAGCAGGAGCTCAAGCAATGTCTTTGCCTTGACAGTAACCCTACATGTGCAACGGTTTATCACTACGGGAAAATGAGTGGGTAATAAAGTTTTGATGTCGGCTGTTGCATGCACAGAAGTATCACAGGCTTTGAAAATGATTTGTGATGTGAATGCCCATAGTAGCACCAAGGTTCAAAGGGAGGTGGTTTGTTCTTCATGCCCATTTAGTCATTTAGTTATGAATAACACCAGCTCTAATTTCCTCCTCCCACCAGTGAGCAGAGAGTCCTACATTGGAAGCCAAATATAGCAACAAAGATTTCTATATCTGGCCAAAACCAAAAAATCTGTTCCCTTTTAAGAATAACACTCTATTCTTTTCTGATGGAGATGGATAAAGAGAAAATTCAACTTTAAGGAAGCCAGTTTCTCAGTGGGGAAACTCCCTAGTCTCTCTCGAATGCCCAGTGTAAAAGATACAGACTTATCTTGGTATGTATGTAGAAGCCAATGGGGAGACTTCTGTAGAGCCACACCAGTAAGGTGCTTTTGGAGTGGCAGTCCGGATAAATCTTGCCTTCTTGCTGGTGTGTTTTCTCTATCCTGCTTTGTCTGTCTTCTGAGCAACACAGCCAATGCTGAATGGGAGCTCCAGGAGTTGCACAACTACCCCTGCTTTTTATTCACCCTTTCTTTTCCAGTTTGCTTTAGTGGAGAAGTTCATTCCTTGGCTCTGAGGGACAGACCCCTGCTTCACCCAGCAAGTAAGCTCAATGAGGCAGCATGGAGCAGCAGCATCACCCCATGCTCCCTTTCTCCTCTTTCTTGTCAGGGGAGTATGCGGGCAGCCAGCCCTGCGCTCTTTCACATGGCCAGACTTCAGTGTGCGGGATGACCAAGGACAGTGGGGCTGTCGGGTTCCCTGCCTGGCTGGCTGGGCTGGAAGAGAAGGGATGTCCTACAAATAAAATCCAGAAATGTTCACGGCCAAATTCTTCCTCAGATAATCATTGGACCTTTTCTGAATTGGAGCTGAGCATGTATGTGGATGCCATTCTAGCAGTTTTTATGTTGGAATATGTTTTTAGGAGGAGGCAAAACCCCACACCCCTCCACCTCTTTCTGGTCTTGAGCAGTTTCTTTGACTTTTCTACATCATCTGAGGAAAGCTATTCAGCCTTTCCTTCGAGGATTTATTCCCATTCCAACCCACTCCCACCACCCACCCATAAGCAGCTGGCATCTGTGACATGTGAGCAAAAAAATCCCTTTCTCTAATGTACCGGCTGTCCTTGTTTTAGAAGTGTTGCCTCACTCATTTTCAGACTGTTTGGCTGAAGGTCTTTGTAAGGTGAACACTTAAGGATTCTAGAGGTCACTCTTCCTCCCTTGGAAACCTGAGATGTTGGGGTTTTTGACTTCAGTAGAAGCAGCCTTGGATCCTTGATGCATTTTAAAACCAGTGCAGGGAAGTGTCATCTAGTGAATATGTTTGCACTGGATCTGTTCTGCCAGACATGTTGCTGATGGGTTTTTAAATAAACACAGGGATGTTTGGAAATATTTTTGTGTATGTAAATATGTAAAATATGCACAGCAAACTAACAGCTGTGGGGTGTACTCGTTGCTCACGTGAGGAGGCTTTGTGTCATGTTTTTTTTCCATCATCCCCTCTTTTTTCAAGCATCTGTGTCTGTTCCAAGATAATCACTTCTCTGTGATTCCCAGTGGACAAAGAGGGAGGAGGCTGGATGGGCCTGCACGATGCCCTAAAGACCGCCTGAACTTTTGTGAAGAACCTCCTGCTGTATGGTGAAGCCTGCTTTCCATGGGGCACAGGAGCACGTACGTGCCCTGAGGACAGCATACAGGAATTTCTTTTCATTAGAGGTAGCATGGTGCCCAGGTCCAACTGAACTTGGATTTTCAAGAACTTTAACGCAAGACACAAGACATAACGCATCGCGCTCACTGCCGTCCTCGGGTGCTTCATAACTAACCTGACAACATCATTACTCACTGCTGTATGAGTCTTAATTTCCTGAACTGAATCTGTTGCTTAGGAAAGGCTGACAGCTCTGCAGCCTCAAGTCCTGTGTTTGACCAGGGAGAGACGAAGCCTATGTGTGCGTGTTGTTCTACTTGAAGACCGCAGTAAGAAGGACAGGAAGTCACCAAGAGCAAAGCTGGTCCACAGTGCTACTAGACTCTCCACATTTTAAAAACTCAACTGTGCTTCATTTTAGACGTTCTTTTGGAGGGAGTAATTCATCCTCTATGCACAGTAAGCCTCTGCACTGCTGCTGAATTCTACAGGATATTTTGTGTGACTTAGCCACCTGTTGTTTTTAATGATTTTTTCCACCCTTATCCTTACTCTTGTTTTCCAGTTCCGCTGCTTTAAGGGCAGTCTTCCAAACCCCTGGCTCTCTGGCAATGTGGATGTCATGGGACACAGCAGAGCGACTCTGTGTTACACAGTTAGCATCTACGGGCACAGTGAGTTTGACCTGTCCATGAGAAGAGATGCTTGGACTTGTGGATGTCAGAAGGTGCAATGTAAATATAAGCTCCATATTTTGTTTGATGGCTCCAGCCACAGTGAATGGAAGTTCTTGGGATGAACGACAACCCTGGGTAGAAGGCAAAGTGGACAATCATTCAGCAGGATCCCAGGGGACACTTTGGCTCCCTCACAAAAAGCCACACTTACTCTGGTGAGGGAAATAGCTGAAATGCCTCCTACAGAGACCTGGTGCTGCTGATTTTCCTTGTTCCCAGTTAGCCTAGTGTCCTGGTTTTGGTCAGGATGGAGTTAACTTCTTTTGTAGCAGCGGATGGAATGCTGTGTTTGAGAGTTAAATGGAAGCAGTGCTGATAACACCCTGATGTTTTCAGTTGTGGTCAAGCAGTCAAGGACTTTTTTCAGTTCTTCATATTTCTCTATTAATGAGAAAGGAGGGGATGAAACCAGGACAGGTGACCCAAACTGGCCAAAGAGTGTATTCCATGCCAGTTACGTCATGCTCAGCATAAAGGGGGCTGATGGGAGGAGGAGTGGGACGGCTCCAGGACGCGCAGTTTTTGAGGGATGGTCAGGTTCCGGGATGGCTCTGAGTGGCACGGCCTGAGCTGTGGGTTCGGTGAGAAACTGCATTGTGTATCAACAGTTTCATATATTTTTTTGCTCTAAAGTCCTGTTAGCATTGTTATATTTTATCTTTCTGCTATTTTAGTAAACTATCCTTATCCCAACCCACGGGCTTTTGGTTTCTTCGTTTTGGGTTGTTCCCTTCCCTTCCCTTCCCTTCCCTTCCCTTCCCTTCCCTTCCCTTCCCTTCCCTTCCCTTCCCTTCCCTTCCCTTCCCTTCCCTTCCCTTCCCTTCCCTTCCCTTCCCTTCCCTTCCCTTCCCTTCCCTTCCCTTCCCTTCCCTTCCCTTCCCTTCCCTTCCCACACACCTCCCTCCCCCCCACTTCTCCCTCTCCTCTTTTTCTTTAAAGAGCAGGCAGCTGCGTGGATCTCAGCTCTCAGCTGGGGTGAAACCACGACACCTAGCTGGCCTTTTTTGCCTTGCTGTCAATGACAGTTCCATGTGAAGAGGCCTGAGGGGATCTTTACGAGATCTAGCACTGTCAGGAACCTCACTCCCACCTTACCCCTGTCCTAATGCAAAGAATTCACCACCATGGGGGCAGGACACTCCAGCAATTCATTGTGTTTTCCAGTGCCTTAGTGCTGTGTTCTCCCAGTTTGGAAATTGCCAGGTTGCTTAACTCTCATTTCCCCAGCTGGCCAGTGGCTGTGTCTATTCCACCACCAGTTTCCCCTTGCAGCAACTGCCACTTGCTACCAGCTTGGGGGATGCAGTAAAGCCTTTGAGGCTGCTGCTAAAGCCCACAGCTTGGGAAAAAAAAATAAATAAAGTTTTGTGGCTCATATGTGGCCTGGCTAATTTTCTGGTCTCTGCGATGGAGAAATGGCTGCCTTTTGTATGAAAGCAGATATCAAAAGACCAGAACATGTTACTTGTTCAGACACCTCCAGACACAGGCAAGGGAAATGGAGACTCAGAGGCAGAAACAACTCAAGAACAGGGCACTTAACTTCTCGCTATCCCCTCACTGCTGTGTCTGCGTGTTGCCTGGAAGACACCAGCACGACAAGAGATGCCCTTTCATTCTTCTTTACGGTCTCCTTAGGCAGGAAGTAATTCATTTCTGCTGCTTTGTATTTATGATACTTCTCAGCATGTGCTGGTTTCATCAAGTATGTGGACGGCAAGCAGGGAAAACAGTTGGCTAGTGGTTTTCCTGCAATAGCTGATGTCCTCTGTGAACAAATTAAATCAGTCACAATGCACGCTTGCAGAGCAGTGTTTGCAGTGTGGAGAGTTGGTAACAAGCAGTGGAGTCTCCTTCTCTGGAGATATTCAAGACCCATCTGGACGCCTATCTGTGCAATATGAGCTAGGGAGCTGCTCTGGCAGGGGGGTTGGACCCGATGATCTCTCGAGGTCCCTTCCAACCCCTACAATTCTGTGAGTCTGTGATTCTGTGAATGACAAAATTTTCTTGTATTTGGATTTGAAACATAGGGAAGCTTGGGGGAAGACTGAAATTAAGCAGGATCCCCAAGCTCTAGAACTTATTCCCTTTTAATATTTTGGAGGGTATCTCAGTGGTTCTTAGCTAAGGGTCTCCTTAGTAAAGGAGAAAATGTAGCTGTCATCCAAGACAGGTATTGCTGATTGATTTTCCTGTGGCTGTTTGCTGATTTGAAAAGGTCCAAGAGGAAACATGGAGAAACCAAATCACCTTGTAAAACCTCCAGTTCTCCCATTCGCAGTTGAATTCATCATTAAATGCAAATCTCAAGCTTGGTATTTTTTTTATATGAAATCAGCAATCATTACAATTTTGTCTCAGCTGGAATATCATTCGCCCCACATTTTTCTTTCTTCATCTTTTGATGGGTCAGATTTAAACCATCTGCAGGCAGATGGAAAGGAAAAGTGGAATTATTGTTTTCACCAAAAAATTTTGCAGCTGTCAGGGTGTGTTTGACACAAGCCTGTTGGCTGAAAACAACAACAGGACGCATTGTCCCGCCTGGATATCAGAGAGCACAAGAACTCTTCATGGCCAGCTCTTACTTGGAGAACTTGGGGCTAAATGAGGTAAAGATGATCATTACTTAGCCATGCTCAAGGGCTTTTCAGAGGGAATTCACAGAATTAGATGCTGCTTTTCCTGGGCCTCAGTGAGTCCCTGTTGTTTTCAGCCTGACTGAGGAGACTCCTTACGTGATAGTCACAATCTATGATCTATACCACTGCTTTGTGACTGATCTACCACATGGCAGAGGCTATAGCCATCTCTTCCAGTACCTGTCATGACGTATTGCTTTTATAACTCAGTTTAATTTATGACCCCATCACCAACAACTGCAGCCAAAAAAGAAAGAGGTTAAAGCAGAGCTTTCGAGGAGGGACATCAGGAGCTATGACTCAAACCCTCCCAGCTTGTACTAGCAGATTACTTCACCTCTTTGTGTCCGAACACTAGTGGTTCCTTGGTGACACCAGCACTGCTTCTTTTCAAAGCAGGCCTTTCTGTGGGAGCTCTGTCTGTGTGAAAGCCAGATTCACTACTGGGAGCTCACGTATCTTGCTGCTGGTGTTCTTGTTAGGGTTTGTGAGAATAATTGTTCCTTCTGCTTCCACCAAGCTATGCTTCTTCAAGAAATGTAAATGAGTTTCCAAAATGGACTAAAACTCAAAAAAACCTATGTGCTTGTAGGTGGCTTTGCCTGTAGAAGTGTGATTTTTCATTAGCAATGTGAAGTTTATAACTGCAAGGCCTTCCTGATACAATTTTTTTTCTATTTAATGGCAGACTTTTGCTGTAATTTTGTATGTTTAGTGCTTTATTAGAAAAAAACCTACTACCATCAACATTAGCCATATGGGCTAAGACAGCTAACAATAAAATTTCTGTCTTTTTCATCATGAGTTTTGAGAATGCTAATCCTATGAAGTCATTGGGAGGTGTATTTTTCTGCTCTGAAGTGATAACCATACATCATTTCCATCTCCTGGGGGTGAAACTGTCGTGTTTGTATTTATTCAGGCTGTCTTTTTTCCCCAAAATCAATTATCCATAAACATCTGCAGAAGAATGTGCTTGAGCTAAACTAAAACTAAGAGAACAAGACATTCATGAACTGTGAGCTATTGTATATCATTCTGTTATCTGACCCCCTGCAGTACACTTGTTTTGAGTTGCACTCTCGCTGTTCTGTGGTTACTCAATGCATTGTATGACTGCTCAGATTGAAAGCGGTTTTGGAAATAGTTCATTGGATAGCTGGGCTTCTGAAATTGGTCAGAAGACCCAGCTTCACACCCACCTTGGATCAAGGTAAAATGGGACCGTGTTGCAGCAGTTGTTATAGTTTGGCTAGTCTGGGAGCCCTTAAGATGTTTCAGTTCTTTTATTTCACCTGTTCTGGGAGCCATAATCCTATCTTCAACAAGAAAACCAAGAAATCAGAGATCTGTTGGCAGTATCATCGCAGGATGGTCAGAGAAGGTAGATCACACAGTCTAGAGGCCAAATCCCATTCATGTCACTCTCATGAGCCCAGCATTCACTTTATGCATCAAAACTACCTTTCACAAAGGGATTGTTTCCTCTTCCTGGACTTGATACACAATGCTTGGACATGCACTGGTTGCAGCCTTAGCAGGAGCATGTAAGGGGCCACTTACTCACTAGGTACTCTGCCTGGTTATTCACATCCGCACGAAGTGGGTGTGAGATGTTCCTCCTCAGCACTGGTTAGGCTCTTTCCCACCCACTTAACACTGATGCCAAGGAGTACATAAGTGGATGAACAGCAGAAAACCACCCCCAGCCAGTAACTGTTCTTTCTGGCTGGGACAGACTCCTCCGGACAAGCTGTGACATTGCTGTGGGGTGGGTCTCCCAGAAGTCCCACAGGGACCAGCCTGACACCACGGCAAAGGACCCACACCTAGCCAGCCCAGATTTGCTCCTCTGGCAGCTGTGTGGCAGCAGGAGAACTGGTTTCTGCATTGCTTTCTCTGGGGGTTGGAAAAAAGCAGCCAGGGCTCACTTGTAGGTTCATTCTTTTGCTGCCCACTGGTATCTTTGTGAACAGAAAAGAGGATACAAAACACTCTCAAGAAGCTGAGGCTGTCCTGGTTTCTCAGAGCCATTAATTTTCCTGTGGTTTTCTGCTGTCTGTGGGTTTAAGAGATTAATTCCCACATGGCAGATCCAGTTGCAAGTGCCTCACTGTGATCTCTGAGCAGGTGCATCTGTAGCAATCCCTGTCCCTCCTTGAGAGACGGAGGAAAACAGGCTCAGATAACGAGAGAACCTGAAATAAAACCAAGAGAGAAAGTGGTGTGAGGGCTGCTAACCTACTGAGCTCTGAACTGAACTGTGGGACGCTTTAAAGAGAGGAAAACCTGAGGCCATCCAAAAGCAGTTAATAAAAAGTAAAAGCACTTAGTAAAAGCATTGTGGGATACAAATATAGCTGCTAAAAGCAGCTTCTGCCTCTCAGGAAAAAAAGCATAGATTTACACGAGCCCTGCAACCAGCCAGATGCCAAGGTGTGCTGCAGTTCTGCCAGTTGCTCAGCTCTGCTCCTGGACAATATATTCTTACCTCCATACCACTTCCCCAGCCACAGTCTCTAGAAGTTTAAATGGGAACAAAAAACCAGTTTTCAGGTTATGTTTTTTTTCCTTTCTGCTCACAAGTTGACTTACTAGGAGGAAGTTTCCCAGAAGTTCAGAAAAACAGTTCCTTCACTTTGTTCTTTCTGTCTTATTGCAGAAGGATTTTAATATGAAGACATTATCCCAAAGCAGTGCCACCATTGATTCTGGCTGCTTTGTGCCCATTGGAGTCTTGCAACAGGTGTTGCCTTTCTCAAAACACAGCTGAATATGGTCTGATTTCTTAGCACAGTGGTATAACATCTGGAATGGGGAGAAGACCAGTTAGGAAACGTAGTCTGATGGATGTTGCTCTGGTTTTATAAATGTCACTTCACTGAAGGAGCATTGGTAAAGGAGACTTCACTTCCAGGGTGGTGATGAATGCTCTATTTTCTAATCATTATATTCAAAAATAAGGTAAAGTAGTGAAATAAAGAAACTGGCATAAAATTCAGTGATTTTATATAACCCTAGAGTTATTTTAATAAAAAGAGCTACATAGTTGAACTGCAGAAGTGGAACAACCTTGGAGATAAGGAAGTAATGAGTTGACATAATTTTGTAGAATAGCACAATGTTTGTCATGACTCTATTGTAAATCAGTAGCCAATCAAAGGAAGAGTAATATGTTGGAATTGTTCAGGTGCATCCTGCTTGAAGTTGAAACTAGTTTTAACAGGGTGATGCTCATGAACCATGAAGAAATGCACAAAGAACAAATACTGGCAGAAGAGGGGAAAATTTCATCAAGAAGAAGACATCCAGCCTTCATCCCTGATGAACACCAGAAGACCACCTGAGTGTTACTAAGCATGCTCTATCTGGGAGGAGTCAATGTAAATGACTTATCGGAAATGATTTGCATAACCTTGCCTTTTCTTAGAAATATAATGAACATGTAAAACTGGTTTGTAGAAAATGAGGATATTTTGCCTTGAACACATTAGGAGGAGCAATCCCCTTTGTGCCCAGTGCTGCAATAAAGAATACCTGCTTAATAGTCACCAAGGCTATTTAGTTTTGATTTTGGCTTTTCATGGCATCAGTAGCTTGATTAGCTAATTAAAGATCAGGGTAATAGCATAGAAATTCACAGCTGAGCTGAGCATATTGCTGACTGGACTGAGGGAAGAGATAAGAGGTTTTGCTGTATTTCACCAGACTGTTGCAGACAAAGATAAAAACTCAGGTAGGCTATCACCTGGTTTTTTCCTTTCAAACTGCCTTCTCTGGTTTTTGTAGGGACTAATCTAGAGTGCTGAAGTCAGCTAAATGAGTGATACTAGTCTGAGCGCATCTTATGTTTTCTGTGATTCTGTTCCTGAAATCAAAGAAGTTGCCTGGTTTCTCAGTAACTATCCTACAACTATTGACTTAGTAAAACTTGGAGGTGGAGCATGGTACTACTATGAGTGTGTTTCTTGTGTCTTGAGGTATGTTTATTACTTATTTGTTTAGTTTTCTTGAGAGAATCATGCAGTCCTCTATGTTTGAAGGTTTCCCCCTTTTTTTTTTCTGGGGGGTGGCATGTGGGAATTTTCAGAGGCACTTGCATTTGAATTAAATTTTTCAAGGGGTGCAGTGTCTTATTTCACTGGATGCATAACAATATGTGTGCTTCTGGAAACAGGTGTGACAGCGCAAAGTCTCCTGTTGTTAAAGTCTTTGAATAAAGTAGTAGTCCAGCTGAAGGTAGGTGGTGTTTTGCTATTGATTTTGACATGGTCTTTTTAAAAAATTATTATTATTTATCTTAGGTTAGATATCAGGAAGAATTTCTTTAGTGAAAAGGTTGTTAAGCATTGGAACAGGCTGGTCAGGGAGGTGGTGTAGTCACCATCCCTGGAGGTATTTAAAAGGCATATAGGTGATGTGCTTAAGGATGTGATCTAGAGGTGGGCAAGTCAGGGTTAGGCTATGGTTGGACTCAATGATTTAAAGGGTCTCTTCTAACCCAAGTGATTCTACGATTCTATCTACTTTTCCAAACTGCTCACATCTAATTATGAGAAGCATGAGCTTTCTGTTCACTCCTGCAGTAAAGCAACACACGTAACTTAAGACTTTAAGCTTGTGATGAGGACTGCACATATTGACTGCTTGCTCCTGTATTAACATAGGTGTCATGCGGGCAGAAGTAGGTTTAAATATGTTAGTGGACAACATAATTAATATTAGTTCTCGCATTGCAGTTTTACATGAAGGGCTCTAGTATGAGCAGAGGCTCATTCTACGTTAACTGCCGCATGTCAGCGCGGTCCTTCATGGAAGGAAAATTGCCTTCTGCCTGTCAACATAGCTGAGAGGAGCTGGGGGAACAGGGAGCTCCCCTTCCTGTCAGGAGGCAGGTGAATGCAGACCAGGGTGGTATTGAGGAATAGTGTGTTACAGCACCCTGGGAAACAAGTGTCTCGTTGAAAGGCAGCGATGGATAACGTTAATTACGAAGGCAGGAGACTTAAACTAAACAAGCAGACTGGGATCCTGAGAAAGGATTATTCAGAATTTACCTCTGTCGATTTTCGTGTGGATGGTTGTAATTGTAGCCACGAGGCATGGCCTGGCCAACAGCCTGGCTGTTGCCATTTACAGGCAATTATTAATGACACTGTTTAATTACAAGCTAATTTCCTCTAAGGCGGCTTACGCTTGAAGCTTCTGTGATTTAAATGTGAAATGACCCCATTATTCCTTTATTTAATTGATATTAACTGAGACTAATTAACATACAAAAGTTAAATCAGCTTTAATTAGAGAATCATTACTGACACCTCTCTAATTACTATTGGAGGCAGTAACGTTTCCAGTGGCACTGAACTGTTAATGTGAAAAGTAGCTGAAAGAACTACACTGAAAGCAAAAGACTTTGGACAGAATATACCTACAGAGGTTTTGTCATTTTTGGCTTTTTTAAGAGATGGAAATTTAAACTGTAAATATACCCTTGAAGGCTATGTACAGGCTGTCATATTTATAAAGTCCTTTGAAGATACCTGTGTGCATGTTTAGCTTTTGTGGGACACTATTACAGGAGGCTCCTTTTCTGTCCTTCACAGAGAAGTTAAGACTGAACTAATTTTCCTCAGTTAAAAAAACAAAAGTCTCATTCACAGCAGGGTAAATTTCTCCAGCTGTTTATGGACCGGGTATGAACAGCTGACCTCATCTAAAGAAGTCAAGCTGAGAAACAAGGGGGGAAAAACCGCTGTTGAGCGGGAGGTGACATCGATAATGATGTAACTTACTATGAAATCAGTCATTCAAGAAAGCTGTGTGCTTTAACTGTACCTGTGTTTACAATACTATCCAGTTTCCTTTTAATTTGGGGGGTTTTAACACAATATTTTTACCACTGTAGAATAAATCTGTGCTATTATGACCACCTTGCTATGCCAATAGAGGCTCATGGTGTGGTATCAGATGTGGCCTTTTAAAAAGAAAGATTTTACATCGTGTGGGAAGGGGAATGCAGCAGGGAAATGAATGGAAGCTGTACAGCTTTTGAAGCAAGGAAAGAGCTCGCTGTGCGGGGAGCATCTCTGCACTAGACACACAGTGCTGGGCAGAGCTGTGTCTGTCTGTAACTAGCCTGTCCACAGCTGACCAGCAAAAACCTCCCAGCCCTGCTGTCAGGAAAGGCTGAAGCAAAGCTAAAGCACAGCCTGGTGTTGCCATTGGTACCTTCACTTTGGGGCTGTGGATCGCAGGCAATGCACGCTCCATGTGCTGTTGCTGGCTGTGATGCCTGCCTTTTCTGTTGATGGTTTCACTGAATGCATTCAGACCCTCTCTGAAGTGTCATTTCAGTGAGCAGGGTTGGGTTTTTCCTGTAAAAAACACCTTTTCTTTTTTTTTTTTTCCTGTTCTGGCACAGTCCTATTTAAACCTCTTTCTCTGAGTGCTGCAGACATTCAAAAACCAACAGATCAGGTTCACTCTTTGTCACCATTTTGGGTTTTTTTGGTTTTTATGTTTGGTGGGTTTTTTGATGTATCTCCACCTGCATGGAACAGATAGAAAATGTGATGTAGTCCTTTGCATGGAGATTTCTGATGCACCAGTACATCTCCAGGAGGTGAAATGGAAAGATGCAGTCCTATGGATGTGTATAAAGAGAGGAAAAGGTACCTTTTCCATATATGTCTCCCTTTGTTCCCTTGTATTTTGTTCATGTTGGAGTGTCACCCCTTACATAAGAGTTGGATCTGAAGCTTAAAAAAGGTTGAGTGACATTAGAAAGGTGTGCTGCTCTAGATTAGTATTTAATTAGTAAATAAGCCCAGTTAAACTGATGTGCATGGCTCTGTGGGCATGCCAGGCTGTGGCGTGCAGCATGTCTCCGGTGACAGTCAGGCAGGTGGTGGCAAGCAGCAGTTTGCTGAGCTGCAGAATCTGGGTGGTCACGACTGTTGCAGTTTTGTGAGGCTGTGCTGCTGACACAGTTTCCAGCCTAAACTATAAACAACGAGCAATTCAAGGCCAAAGTCTCAGCCCGAGAGACAGTCATAGTGCCTCTGAGAATCACATACAGGAGAAAACAACCTGGAAGCAGCTGCATTTTGCCACTGGAGAAGGCAGCGAGAAGATGTAACGAGCTGTGCAGACACCAAGGCTGGGAAAGGGCGGGGGAGGAGGCGGCCCAGGTGCAGGAGAGAAAGATGCCCCTGCAGCCCATGGAAGAAACCCATGGAAAAGGCCGAGACCCCACCTGCAGCCCGTGGAGGGGCTCCACGCTGGACGGAGCAGGTGGAGACACAGAGGAGATGCTGTGACCCTATGTTGGAACAAGCCCCTGCCAGCACTTGCAGCCATGAGGAGAAACAGAGACACAGAGACGAGTGAGAGAGAGATTTGCACCGGAACAGGTTTGCTGGGGGAGGCTGGTGACCCCACAGAGGACTGGGACTGAGAGACATTGTGATTTATGACTGCCCGCCACAGCAGTGACCCACGCCAGGGCAGCTGGTGAATAGATAAAGCCCTGGGGAAAGGACTCATGTTGGAGAAGTTCGTGGAGGACTATCTCCTGTGGGTGAGACCCCACAGTGCAGCAGAGGAAGGGTGTGGAATGAATGTCCCCCTCACACACCCCCCGGCCAAGAAGGAAACCAACTTGCAAGGGACTGACCGAAGCCCCCACCTCCCAGTCCCTGCCCCATTGTTCTGCAAGCAGGGGGAAGAAGGGAGTGAAATCATGGCTAGAGTGAGGTCTGCTAAGAAGGGAGCGGGGAGGGAGGTTGGAGGGGTCTTAAGATCTGGAAAAGGAAAACAGCTCATGAAGAAGTAACCGAGAACCCCATTTTTTCCCAGTCCCTGTCCCCCTGTACTGTGAGCAGGGGGAAGAAGGGAGCAATATCATGGCTAAAGGGAAGTCTGCTTAGAATGGGGTGGTGGGAGGAAGGTGCTACTGAGAACCCCATCTTTCCCAGTCCCTGCCCCCCCTGTACTGCGGGGGGGGGGGGGTGGGGGGGGGTGGGGGGGGTGGGGAAGGAGGGAGCATAATCCTGACTAAAGTCTGCTAAGAAGGGAATGGTGGGGGGAAAGTGTTTTAAGACCTGGTTACATTTGTTTTAAGATCTGGTCATGCTCTCAACTCTGTTTTCTTCACTGCTCTTTGTAGTTGTATTGTAGTGTAATAAAGTAGAGTAGTTTTTCTCCTCTTCACTTTGTGTTGAGTCTGTTTTGCCCACGTCATTGTTGACAGAATGATCTCTCCCTGTCCTTATTTTGACTCCTGAGCCTCTTAATATATATTTTCTCCCCTGTCTAACTAAGAAGGGGAGTAGTAGACTGACTTGGGTGGGCATCTGGCCTCCAGCCAGGGCTAAACCACGACAACGACGTTCCACCCTGGGGCTGCCAGTGACTTCGTACAAGTCTGCCTCGTAGCTGTAGCAGGTTTACCTTTTGCCATTTACATTCTTGTGCTTTAAAATCACAATGGTAGATGTACTGTGGCGATTGACTTCAGCTTCCTTTGCAGTCAAGGACTTGGTAAGACCAAGCTATCCCTTTGGTAAAGAAAAGGGGTTCACTCTTGTGCCCTGCAAACCATTTCACATGAATCACTGTTGCAGGGCTACGTGCAAACAGAAAAGAAGCTGAAGAGTGTGAAAGAATATGATGTTAGTTTGAGGGCAATTTCAGTCTGCTCCAGTAAAATACTTGGTGGAAAAACTCCAATTCCAAATTGACTACATTCAACAAACTAGGCTTGTGAAAGACTTATTCTTCACATTGCGAACTGGAAAGTATGTGGAACTCATCTTGATAAGCTCGAAGGTTCTTGAAAATACTTTTAAATCCCTGTTGCAAAATAAGAGGAAATCTGAGCAATTTCAGGGATGCATCCTCCGAATGCCACTTACTCAGGTGTTAAGAAAATATTCTGAATCATTAAAGATTAGTATCATATACTTGTAAATTTCTGTGACTCCTCTCAATAGATGTCTTCCATCACTACAATTGCAGAAATAAATACAAGAATTTTGGTGACCAAAGGAATGCCACGAAGAGAAATAGAGCAAAGTGAACATCTGCTTCATGATAGTAACTGGGCCAATGAGACAATCTGACTGATAATACAAATGATGTAACTTTGATACCAAATTATATATTTTAGTAAGTATTAACATTACATTCCCATCTCTTGTACGCATTCTCTTTTAATACGTCTACTAAAAGTAATGACAATAACTTTGTATTCCTTTAAAAGGACACTATTATAGGTTTTTATTTTAAGGTATTCAAAGATGTCTGTGTTATCACAAGACAAACGGTGAAGGAAGTTCTGTGGAACATGGGGCTATTAAAGGATCAGTGGGCAGAAAATCTTACTAGAAAAGCCATCCCCAGAGACCAGTTCAGTTATTCCTGTAAGCTTCATTTTTTGAGAAGTATTTTAGTATAAACTATAAGTGTGTTCCCATTTTTCAAGTTCACATCTTTTCAGCCCATCTTCTAAACTTGGAGGGAAATTGTAGTGTTAAAATAAGTGCTTGCATTTAGACACCACAGGTTGTTGTGGAATTGGGACATTTGCTCTTAGCTAAAGGTAAGGTTAAGCTTCTGCACAACCAACCACCCAACAAACTGAAAAGAGGAACCTCCCCTCTCAACACTCATGCTTGTAAATGTTAAATTAAAAGGCATCCATCTTTTGGATATGGAGCCAAAATGACTTGTGTGCTGTGTGTGAACACAGATAAATAGTTCTTGCTTGAACCATCTCACTTTGAAACGACGGACTTGTACCACTGAGCTCAACCCTCCCTCCAGCTGAGGTCCTGATCGTGGGGCTGTCACAAAGGAGAGCTTCTGGGTACAAATAGCCTCAATGTGGGGATTTAAAAGTAAAAAATGCCTGTACAGACTTGGCTTTCTTTGGCTTTGAACTGAACTACTTTGGCAAGTCCTGTCTGTGGAAAAACATCCTGTGCGATTTCTAACCAGAAAATTGAATTGCCTGGTATTGTGGAAGAGACTCAGGCAAGCACCAAAAACTGAGGCCCAAAAATATTTGAAAAGCTTTATTTGACCTCACCTAAATGGGACTTGAAGTCACATACTGTCATGCTTATGTAGTGGAAATGTAGTTCAAGTTTAAAATGTGAACAGGAGCATGGTGGAAAAGAGAAGATACGGATGCTAGTGCAGTGTAAAAAGAAATGTAGCAGAGGCAAAAAGCTCATTTATTTTCATTAGACAGAAAACAGTTTAGGCCAAATTCAATTGCAATGAAGTGAGGGGAAAAATCCCCATTAACTTCATGCAGCTGGATTAAGACTTCAACTGGTATAACTGGCTTCCTTAGTGGATTGTATTCTACACCTCACCCTGTATGTTGTCAAGATTTTTCAGCTGCATGCTACTTTAAATCACATCGGTGGTACTCAACAGTTTGTCTAATTGATTCTGATTCTTTTTTTCCTTAAGCATGGGAGTTGTCACTGAGTCTAAGAGAGAAGAAATCCATCACCAGGGGATAGAGCTTGGATCAGTGCATTGAAAACCTGTTTCTGAATGCTCTGGGAGTTAGAACCTTTTGTGCAAATGTACGCAGAGCCGCTGACTTAAACTCTTCAGATCGATCATGGACTTCTAGAAATCAGAGTAACTTCATTCTTCATCAGGAATTCATGCAAAGATTCACAGCAGATTTGAATGTATAGAAACCAAGGAATATAACTGAAACTCCCCCCTGCCACCCCCCACCCCCTGCAAAAAAACCCCAGAAAAGATCTTTTTGCTGACTGGCAAAAAGATCTTTCCTTTTTTCATGTATCATGAACGTGACCTAGAGTTGCATCAGCTAAAGAGGGCTATTTTTTTTTTTGTAGACAAAAAAAAATAATTTGCAATAAAAATAGGTCCATATCCCATCACTGAGTGGTCATTATTTTTTTACAAGTTGCTTCCTTTTTCCAGGTTCTAATTGGTGGCCTGTTGGGAGCCCTGAGTGCAGACCTGTCAAAACAACCCCCTTTTTTACTTTTTGTCACATACCAGTATAATTAGGCAGTTGATTATGGTAACAAACACAGTACCAGCTGTTTGGAGCTTAATACTATTTAAGTATTACCATGCCTTTATTTTAAAGGTACCGAAACATATGGGAATAATAAAGCATTTCTCTCTCTCTCTCTCTTTTCTCAGCTAAGCTAGAATTTTGTATTCAGATGCTAAGCCTGTGCTTGAGGAAAGGGGGGGGGGGGGGGGAATAAATACTATTTCTTGAATACCCTGTAATAAATCCAACTCATCAGCCTCATTCATGCAGCTCCAATTCCCCTTTCTACTCCATCTCTTCACTGACTTTATTTCTCCGGGCTCAGAAGAGTGAAAATAATACAGAAACAGGTTTGTGCAGCTTTAGCAGCCTAAGACTAAATTAATGGCAATAAAAAGAATAATAACAGTAATAAAGATTTTTGGAATGCTCTTTTCCTTGAAAAACTCCTCGAGGCAGCAGATGGATCCTTTCTAGATGAGGCTACATCATTGCCTGGGTGGCTACTGGAACTAATTTCTCTCCCAGGATTCAAATTTTCTCCAGTGGAAGTTGTCGTCTTTTCAGATAGAGAAGTGTGTGGAGGGGGGAAGTATCTGTTTTAAAAGGAGAGCTTATATAAAAGACCAAAAAGACAAGAAAGGAAAATACAGCAGTAAGTAATTTAAAGATATCAAAAAATTACAGCCAAACTCACCCTGTGCAATATTACTGAGAAATCTGCAGAGCTGTTCCAGGGATTAAACTAACCACAGAGCTCGCATTCTTGGTTACACAGAGCTAGCTTTCTGCCAAAGCACTTTAAGACTTTGGCATCTTTCGCTTTCATGTAACCGGGAATCGGGTCCTCTAGCTTTATCCCCTCCACTCAGAGCTCTGTTCAGTGAAATCCCGGGGCTTCGCTTTCCGTGTTTATGATGGGTGGGAGGAATGTGCAGCGGGAGGCTTGGAGGAAGAGCGAAGCCAAGGACAGCAGCGGGTTTGGTATTGCAGTGTATAGTCAGGTTCCTAGGCCCAGCCTGTCACCGGGGCTTCTCGGTGCCTCACTGCAGTGTAACAATGGGGTGTACTTAGTTTCTGGCGAGTAGCAGTCCTACTATTCCTGTCATTCAGAGCAAAACATTTTCTGCCGTGTAAGATGATTGCAGGCCTTGGTGATTTACTCTCTCTCATGTGTATACCTACTCATATGTGAGCATGCAAGCTCATGTATGCTCACACACGTGCATTCACAAGCCAGGGAAGCACCTCCACTCTTGGAACCAAATGTCCAGGGTTGTCAGTGAGGTTTTGTGGTGCAGCTTTGGCCAGGCTCCCAGGAAAGCTGCCCCCATCCTTGGCTTGGGCGGCAGTGTGGGGTTGCCCGCACTGAGGACGTGCAGCAGGTGCAGTTGCTCCATGTCAGCCGGGTGTCCTGCGGGGTCTCTGAGAGGGTTTGTGGATTTCCTTGAACCGGAGATTAAAAGCACATTGAACAAGCTCTGCATTTTGGTTTCTTTTAAAGGATTGCGAGGCTGTGGCCAGTCTACTCTTAAATATGGAATGAAAATAAGCACTAAAGCTTCTGCTACCCCAGCCAGCTGCAGAAAGTAGTGCCCACTTGTTCTCAGAGGTACCTGACTTCAGACTGTAAAGCAGGGATTACTTCCTCTAAATTCCAGTTAAGGCTGATTGTATCAACTAATGCTTTATAAATAGTAGCAACAAAGCTGAAAGGAAAGAGGGGTTTAAGATAGCAGGAAAAATATTCTGTTTAATTTGGGGGGGGGGGAAATCCGTTGTATGTCAATGTTTTCAACAGAGCTTTGTGAATGGATGTTTGGCTACATAAAGATGAAGTGCTTTTTTTCTTTTTTTTTCCTCTTTTTTTTTCTCTCCTCACCTCCTTACTACTTTAAGTTTTGAAAATTAATCCTTTCCAACAGACTGATCTTTTTTGATGTTGAGTCAGTGGACAACTGAGTTATTTCACACTTGGGGAGCCAAATTTTGTCTCCTATTGCACATGTTCAAGCCTAAATTTAGGCCTCAGATGTTTCAACTGACACAAGATTACTGCAGGCACAGGGTGTAGAAATTTACCCCGAAGCTCATGTAGGTATGCTAGGGAGATAATACTTTCAGGATGGGAAATAATTTCACCTTCAGTGAACAGTGCTGGAGAAATAAATCAGCTTAAACACACCACACCCCCCCTCCCCAGACATAAGAAGTGGTTTAATTGCTCAAGGGAAGGATGAAGGGAACTTTAAAGTCATCTTCCTTTTGCAAGGCCAACCAAGCCGCTGTCATAAATCAGAGGAGCTTAAAGAGTGTGTTACTGTTGTTGGTCACCACTGTCCTGATAGCCCTCCCTTGCTCCCAGAAGAGGGTGACGCAGTGATCTTAGTAACATTTCATAATGAAAAGTCCCGCTCTTGCTCCACTGAGACAGAAGTGAGGGAAGATGGGAGTTGACTGTGGCCAGGGCCAGTACAGATTCTCCTAGTACACTGGGCATGTGAGCCCTGTAAGATTATATATCTGAAAATATATATTCATTATATATACTATATATATATTCATTATATATACACATGCACACACACTTTCTCTCACACACACACACACACACATATATATATATATATATATTCCTGGATTTAGGTGTGAACTGAATGCCTTTAACGTGCAGTTTGGCCCAATGCAGCCTCTTTAATGGTGGTACTACAGTGAGACCATATGGACACAGAGAGCTGTCACTATGCTTAGTAGTTGCTCATGCACAGCCCTAAACAAGCAAAAACATTCTCCAGAGATGCTGGGAAAGGTGATGAGGTAACCTTTATTCTCTCTGCGTAAACTCCAATTCCCACAAGACAACATTCAGCATTGGATGAATAGGTGGACCTCTGTGAAATTTTATCTGAATAATGGTGCCTTTGCCAGCTAAATGTTTCTCCCTCTCTTTTTTTCTTTTTATCTTTTTCCTTTTCTTCTTCTTCTTTTCTGAAGCTTCCCTGCTAAGAATAAGATGGTCTCCTACAGGGATGATTAAAAACAGTTGGCTGACTCTGAGGACAGTGCACTATATAGTACAGCACAAGACATGAGATGCTCTAAAAAGCTTTTCCTCATATATCTCTTCTCCTACCACAGCAATTATAAAGCAAGCAAGCAAACAAACAAAAAATAGGAGATTTAGCCTCCCCTCCCCACCTGTATTTGTCTTCAGAAAGTCATATTGAATATTGAAGCACTTCAATTATTTTGACATCACTCTTAAAGGTGAGCAGTGATCATTTTCATTTGTCTTAATGAAGCTAAAAGATACACTCTGTGTGAAGTTTATATTGAGGAAAAAATATCTAAAGCAAAACATGTGGATTGCTGTGAGAGGGTGATGTTTGCTCCAAGTGCAAGTGGGCCAGAAGGATGACAGTACCAGAGAAGTACAAGATTTGGGGGTGGGGTGGTGAAAGTCCTTATTCTGAGGATATGAAAATACAGGACCATGCATGTTCACGATGCACAGTACTTGGAATGTGTAATGTCTGCCTATCAAAAATAAGGAGACAGTATGTTCTTCCTAAAGCTTCCTTCTAGAATTGTATTCTGGCACTTTTTATTGTGGAGTGAAAATCACAGCCAGCCAGTCAGCAGCACTGTGAGTGTAAGGAGGCAAGATGTCAGGACTGAAGCATAAGACCATATGATTTGTGCAGCTGCTTTAATTAAGCTGCCCAATAACTCCTTGTGAGGAAACTTACAAAATTGGACCTGCACATATAAGAGTGCCAAGGCAAGTGGCTTGTGGCATCCCTGACCCTCAGGGAAAAATAATTTTTTTCAGCTTTGTGAATGATACAAAAGTTATCCATACTTGCTGAGCACTTAGTTGCACTTACATGGCACAGATTAGTTTATGGCAGATATGTGGAAGCTTAATAGTATCCCACCCATTTTCGTTACAGAAGTTGCTATTTACCAGTATGAATGTTCTCAGCATTTCTCTTACTGGAAGACAGCCACCTTTAAGTCTGGATGATAAACCAGACAGATTGAGTTTAGACCATGAAGATGCAACTGAGGCATTAAAATGTTGCTGTCTGGAGGTTGATCACAATGTAGCCAGGGCATTGGAGGACCCAACACACAGCCTAGCATTACTGAGACTGGCTGAAAATACCAGTGGAGTTTGGTCTATGCTGAGCTCTGTGCTGTTTAAATACTTGTACCTGAAATAATCTGGTTAGGTTCAGGATCAATGCAACCTGCGGCTGCACCTGTTTATTGGTGGGCAACAGTTGGTTTGAGGGTAAAACCTGAACTTTTCATTTTGTGTGGAATGTGCTCTGGTCAGAAATCAGAGATTATGTTTTCATGTCTCCCTGTCTCTCAATGATGTTGAAATGCTGTTATGATCTTGATGATAAAATCTAGTATGAGAGCATTGTCAGACTCTTCAGAAAAGAGACAGCAGTGTAGCTCTTCCATTTCAAAGGTTTTTGGAATTTTCTGTGGATTAGCTTTGGTCCCACAACTGCCTATTTGAAAGACCAGTATGGTTTTCTCCTCTGTGCTTCTTAGCATGAGACTTGCTCATAGCACAATATATTTTAACCATGAGAGGAAAGAAAAAGACCACTTCTGCTAAGCCACAAGCATTTTGTACAGCGATATGTTTTGATTCAGCTTCCTTCATCCACCCCAGACTATAATTTGCTTTGCTGCAAGCTCTGTAGGGCTGTGCACAACATGTGTAGATTCTCAGTGAGTTATTTCAAAACAATCTTTAAAGCTTATAGAAGACAACTTCGAATTTTACTGGGGTAGAGAGAAAAAGACAATGACTTTACTTGGAAATAATCACAGTACATGCCCATTTAATCTTTCTGTACAGAATATTAGGGATGGCTAAGTTTGGCTCTAAAGTCCCATTTAGATTTGGGTGTGTGTGGAACATTGCTACTTCTGTTCCACATGATAATTAAGGTTGGAAAGGACATCTGGAGGTCAACTGGTCCAACTGTCCTGCTCAAACAACATCACCTAGACCAGGTTGCCCAGAAGCTTTTGAATATCTTCAAAGTGGAGATTCTGCAACCTCTCTGGGCAACCTGTGTCAGGGTTCAGTAACCTTCACAGTGAACTGTGTTTGCTGATTCACATACTTTTCGGCTTGTAACTATTCCATGAAACATCAGTAAAAGTTTTGATTGACTTTAGTGTCATCTCTTGGGTGGACAGGAGGAGGGAGAAGTCAAGCCCTTGTAGCCCAAGGCTGCTGAGGGTGAGTGTTCAACAAATTGAGTTTTGTACCCTTTGCTTTAGCCTGCTGCATGGACAGAGAGCCAGCAGTGACCTCCTTGATCACAAAATCACAGAATCATAGGGGTTGGAAGGGACCTCCAGGGATCATCGGGTCCAACCCCCCTGCCAAAGCAGCTCCCTAGCTCATATTGCACAAATAGACGTCCAGATGGATCTTGAATATCTCCAGAGATAGAGACTCCACACCCCCCTGGGCAGCCTGTCCCAGGACTCTGTCACCCTCACTGGGAAAAAGTTCTTCCGCATGTTGGTGCGGAACTTCCTGTGCTCCAACTTGCAGCCATTGCCCCTTGTCCTGTCTCCACAGACCACTGAAAAGGGGCTGGCCATTTCGCTCGTCATTCCATACTTAAGATATTTATAAACATAAATAAGGTCCCCCCCTTAGTCTTCTTTTCTCTTGGCTGAACAGTCCCAGCTGACTCAGACTTTCCTCATAGGGAAGATGCTCCAGGCCCTTAATCACCTTCATAGCCCTCCTCTGGACTCTTTCCAGGAGATCCCTGTCTTTTTTATACCAGGAAGCCCAGAACTGGACACAACGAGCAAGGCTGTCTTGGCAATCCTGGCTCCCTGCTCTTTCCACACCTGTCTTCCTCTCCTGTTGCCAGGAAGCAATGCTGATGTTTCTCCGCACGGATAAGATTATCCACCTTGCCTACTCATTGTGTATATCCAGTGGTTATTACCCATTTCCAAAACTTCCCTTAGTTTGAAAAGAAGTTTGACATAATTTATGTGATATGAGAGGAATGGGGTGCATGTGCGTTTGATCACCTTGGCAGGGACAAAGCAGCGATAATGTCTCTCCTCCTTTTGCAGGACTCTCTTCATTTTCCTCTGTGCAGAAGGTGGTGGTGGTGGGGGGAACAACACACACATGCGAGTGATTTATGCTCTAGTTTCACAGGCATAAGTAAGAAAGGTGGAGGGCTTAAACCTTATTGAAATGTCTACTGTTGCAAAGCAAGGGGAAGACTTGTAAGAGCAAGTAACTTTATATTTATACCTGCTTGAAGTCTCTGTGCAACTAGAGAGTGAAATGCTCAGTGTCAGAATGGGTCTGGAGGAGGCAAGCAGCTGGGAATCCAGCTTTGATCAGAAGTCAGCTGGCCAAGGTTTTTTTTGGTTGGGCTTTTGTTGTTGTTGTCGGCTGTTTTTGTTTTTTAAAATGTGTGCTTCTGTTATGCTCTCAAACCATTACTTTTAGGGTATCTGCCTGAGATGCCCATTGCAAAGCATGCTGTGCATGCCCGGGAGCAGCATCAGCCAGTTCAAGCCTCTGTGAAATATTTTGGCTACTTGCCATTTTTTCGCTCATATATTTAATGGCCTTCTTAATGTCCCAGCTTTCTGGATTAGCAGAGAGACCTTGCAAATGGAAGCCAAAGAGCTCTGTGTGCATGCTCATGGGTGATAGGCACAAATTAGAAGGGCTGTGGGAAAGAAGTCCCCTGACCAACAGCTGTTGTGCCATGTGCATGGAGGGGGGAAGGCAGGTGGTTTTCTGATCAATAATGTTATACTGGTCAGAGCCATCTTGTGGATGCAGTTATGGATTATGTCCCTTTCACATGATATGAATTTATGCCTCTATCCCCATAGGAACATTGGACTGCAGTGAATTATACTTGCATAGCTACAGTATGGTTCAAATTATATGAGTGGAGAAGACTTATTTCCAGTTTTTAATGAAACAATAGGGATGCATCCAAAGACTGTCAAAATTAACATCAGGATTCCTGTGGGCTGCTTTCCATTTATTCGAGAGCCACCTAAGAGGGCATTTTATCCTCTAGAAAGAATTTAAAATACAATTTTCTATAATTCACGGGCTTATTTTCCCTCCCAGCATAGTGGAAAGGACCCTTATTGCTTTTGGGAGGTGGCTCAGCCCCTGGTATTGTATGTGAATTCTTTGAGAATGTAATTAGGAAATACATCACTTCAGCATTTTTTTATTGTAAACATACATCACTGTAATACACCATTGTTATGAAATAAATATCTGATATTCTGGAAATATGGAATGATCACATTTGTTTTAAGAACAGAAGGAAGACAACTTTCCTTCAAGATCACAAAAATATGCCTTTTGTTGCTGAAAGCATGCTTTACATTAAATTGTAGAGTCAGTGGGTCTAGGCCCACGTATGTGCTGGCAAGAGTGTGCCTGACTGTTGGATGGATGGAGTGTAAGGAGATGGCAGCAGTTCTGTGAGACTGATTGACGAAGACAGGCACAACTTCTGACTCCCCCTGAGAAATCAGACTGTCCTTTTCCTTGCCTGTCCTGTAGATTTTTGAAAGGTATCTGTGGAGCTCCCCTATATGCAGTGTTCTGTGTTGCTAGGGTACACCTTTAGAAACGTCCTTCCTTGGTTTGTCCCAGTGGAAGCAAACACCTGATACTGTTGCTGGTGCATTATTTTCCTTCCATAATCTGGTTTTCTGTTTCAAACCCTCCCAGTGCAAAAGAAATCATTGCCCCAGTTGGAAATTAATGGCACTTTGCATGTACATAAAGGCTTATTTATGTGAATCTCACAGTACTTTTATGAAATTGGAAGTTCACACTACTATTTGCCTGATCTGAGACATGGAGTACTTGAACCTGTGTGTTTGTATCTGTTATACTTGACCTACTATTTTCTTGTTAGCTAGCTTCCACCTTTGTTTTACTGGGTTTTTTTTTTCTCATTTCAGTGCTAGCTACTGATGTAGCTATTATTTTTGAGCAGTGGGTCCCAAGAACATGGTTATGGCTCTTGCTGGCTCAGCTGGTGGCTGACCTTCCCCTGGAAAATGGTCATTTGTCGAAATAAAAGCATTTAGCAGGGATGAGATTGAAGCACCGTTGCTTTTTATGGCTTTTAAAACTAAATTAATCTGTTTACCTAAAATACATTTTCATGGTTTCTTCTTCCCCTCTACCTTCGATAAATTGGTTTCTACTTGAAAAAAACAGGCACAATTCAGGCAAAAGTGGACCTTTTTTTGTACAACAAGATATTTAACTTCAGACCAGAGGAACTATTTTGAGAATTTCCTTTTATGAGAAATCAGATTTCTTTCAGTCTAAGTTCACACAAATGGCCAATGTCAAAACAGTTGAATTGACACGTGTGCCAACTTCTAGACGCTTTTCTCTGAAAGTCATTTGTCTGGTGCCATGGTGATCTAACTTTAACTGAAGCAACAGTCTAGCTGAGATTATGCGGAGCCCAACATTGGAGGTAAATGGTACCTTCCACATCAGGTGTTGCCATGACAATAGCTGGCTCTCGCAGCCTTGACAAGGAGCGCTCAAAAGATGCGCTCCTGTCCAGCCTGGAATACAGGTGGATTTAAAGATGGTGTTAGTCATGTAAAGGTGATGTCTCAGCCTACCCCACAACCACTGCTGTGCTGCTTTCTGATATCCTGCATTTTACTTGTTGGGAATGCTGTTCTGCAAAATTGTGCTGTTAACAGAGTATCAAGACCCATCTAGAAAAAACACGCCGTGTCCTGTGGGGAAGCTACAACCAGGACACAGTTTCCTGTTGAGAAATAGTGGATTACCTCCAAGAACCGAGCTGTCCTATCCTGTGCTGCACCCCAGCTGACCATGGCTCTGCGTCCTATGGGATGTCCAAGTACCAGCATTTCTGGTTTGACTGTGGGTCTGTCGCCATTACTTCCTCTTTGTTTTTATTTACCTTGCACTGCTTTATATGAGGAGTAGGATGAGGCTGAAAAATGAAGAAAGGCGGCAAGTTTATAATTGCTTTAAACTGACTACAGTCGTGGACCCTTGGGGAAGGGCAGAGGCCATGGCAGTGGCCTTTGGCCAAGACAAGGGTTTAAATGTAACCACTCCCTTCCCCACACACTTTAAAATCACATTTGAAGTGAGCGCTATCACTGACAGTTTAAACAGTTCACAGGTCCTCATGCTGCCCTGTGAATTACAACCAAGCTCTGCAGCCTGTCTTCTGTCCTCCTTGCTGTGCAACCACAGGAGGGTCACAGGGAACAGAGGCAAGAACTAAATGTTCAAAAGGCTTCTTCCTCTGAGGGGTGTTGTATTGAGGAAAGGTACCACACTGAGATTCTTTTTTGGGGGGATGGGGGAGTTCATCTGCACCCTACCAGGAAGCCACTGTACTACTTCCTTTGTGTCAGTGTCCACATCTGCCCAGCTCACAAAGAGAAAGGTGTCTGCTCTCCTATTGCTTCAAAAAAACAATAGGAAAAAAACAACCCCAACAAAACCCAAATAAGAAAATGCCCCTTCTGAAAGACAGCTCAGGAATGAGCAGTGCTATAATGGAACTACATGGGCACCACAAAATGGTATTTGGTTATAACAGGAATAGTTTATTTTTAGACCAGTCAGTCCCTCACTTGGTCTATCTATATGCCTTCTCATTATCTCAGCTTTTACAGTAAAACATAGTGCATAATTAATGGTTTGAAATGAATTTTGGATATAATTTTCATAGTGAATTTACCGGTTCATAGTTAAGTTTCTTGAAATGTAGGTCTGCAGCCCATTTTTGTTGTTTCCTTAGCAATGATGTTTGTTAAAGCAGTCCACTGGGAGTGGGATATTCATCATTCAAATTTACAAACAGAAGCTCTTGGGATCACAAGGAAACTCTTCCCTAGAAGCATCCAAAGTATGTAGTTCACATGTATTCTTATCTTCCTGAAGTCTGTGCTTTAAGATGGGAGAAAAATCTCTGTCAAGACTGTATATTATTTTCTAATTTCATACACATCGTAAAAGTATACATGCACCTTTACTGCATATAACATTAATTACTCTGTCCCTCAAGTCTGTCTGTCCTTAGCGGTTTCTTTGTGCTTTTAAATCTCAGAAAGTGAGTATGCATCAAGTTAAGCATGGGAGTCCTACGTCTCTTCCCCTACTTTAACTTCTTCAGAACAACTACTCGGTGTTTAACAACAAACATAATTCAGCCTGACAGCCAAGCACCTGAAGCTGTTAAATATCCTGTTCTGTGCAGTGTCTTGTCTTTATCATGGTAGCATCTGAGCACTCTCCACAGCTAGAAATGAAACAGAAGGCTTCTGTTAGTCATTACAAAGCCAATATACTCAATAAACCTTTGTTACCATCTCTTTCCATAGAAAAGTTCTCAAGATAGTTATTTACCTGGTTGCTTGCTTTTTAAGATCTGAGTATGCATCTGTATGGAACACTGAAAGTTTGAGTGCCTCAGGGATGTCACCAGTGTGGGTTCAGTTGATGCTGAGTTACATGGGTTTTGCCATGAACCTGAGAAATGTGAAGCACCTATATTCAAGAGGTGTCAGTGCAAAACAGAGCTAATATAGCAAATGAAAACACAGTGCAAGACTTAAATGCATAGGTAAACCCAAGCCTAACCTTGGAGGCTGTTAGCAAGGGGAAGACTTAAAACTAAGGATGCCTGGAGGATCAACTTGAGAGAATCTTAAATTTTGCATTTTTCTAATTAAGATTGCATATTTCTAATTCAGATTAATTCCAGACCCAGAATCTTGTATGGAAAGGACAAGAAATGGTGTAATTGGAGTCAGATCATCGGCAGTGAGGAGTTGATGGAGTCTGTGACCTGCCATGGTCTATTACAGTTAATGCTGCCTGCGAGTCAGTGAGGAATGCAGGTCTTGAACTTGTGGTCTGTCCTTGAGGATCTCTTGGTGCACACCCTTAACCATTGGAGACAGCTCTGTGGCAACTGCCTCCCAGAAATGGTATTTTCATCTGCTTGTAAATGTAACTCTTCTTGCGTGGGTTTAATTCTGGTCCAAGAGTTTCTGTGCCATGTGATGAGCTCAACCTGGCACTCACGGGTAATGGTGATTAAACTCTGACCGAAGTTGCTGAAGTGTTCCAGTAACATCCTTGAATCACCATTCAACCTCTTTTCCCGTTGCCCCCGAGAGAGCAGTAAAGTAGTTGAGGAAACCAAGAAGGGCCTGAGGTTTCATTCCATCACCCTTTTGTCAAGCTGCGCTGCAGTAAGGTGGGCACACACCCGGCTATCTCCTCCTCGTGCCAAGGAAGCAACATTCTCTATGCAATACTTGGCCATCCTTAGTGGTGCAGGTGTGTTGTGGTGGTGTAGGGATACCAGAATAGCCCCAAAGTGCCACTTGGTTTAAATATCTTGGAGGCTGTCACCATCAGCACTCTTGGCAGTTTGTTCCAGTGATGAATTTCTCTGTTGGCTACCCAAATTCTAGTCTAAATTTAGATGGCAACCCTGTTGCTGCAGAGCTTATGCCAGCCCTAGGAACCAGTCTCTGCCACCTTCGCTCATGTTGACTCACACTTTGTAATACACAGGATCTACTCAGGATGAGGAAACTCATCAAAAACAGGCCTGGCTGTATATTCACAGGAATCTACAGAAGAGATTTGGCTTCTGGCACACTTTGTATCCCAGAAAAGCGAAGAAAATAGTTGCTTTCATTAAAAAGTATGTTTATCAATTGCTGCAGTTTAAAGTGAGCCGCTAATTTTCCCTGGAATCACAGAGGTCTAACAGTTTTCTTTTTCCCTGGACTGGTTTGATGTGAATTAGGAAAATTGTATCCATGGAGAAGGAAATAAAAGGCAGGAGGTGGTTCAGCCTTTACTGGGTTAGCTCCTGGGTGCTGATTTTGCACTGATATTCTTGGATGACATTGCTTCTTATTCGCGGACCTGTAAAATATTCATAAATTACAGCAAAATGTTCATATTTCTATGATAATGAATCCCCTTGAAACTTCTAGGCTGAAGCACCTACTACAACTCACAAACCCTGCTTAGTAGGAGCAAGCTGTTTTATTGGCAGCTAGTCCTTGGTAGGTTCATCAAAGAAAAACTTCTTTCTTCTTCTTCTGCCACACAGGCAGAAAGATGGTTTGAGGTTCTGATAGGTCCTTCTCGAACAAATTACTGGGCTTTCCCAGTGCCATAAGAAAAGATCACAGTTGTGTTAGTGACACACCACATGGACCGAAACCTGCTTTGACTCAATCTAAAGTTTGATATGTTTTGGTGCACCAGACATCCATCTGAATGAACTGCAGAGTTTATCTCTGTATCAATGCCACTGGATAAGTGAAAAAAACCCCAACCTTCTGCAATGACTTTTCCTTTATTTGAGTGATTTAAGACAGCTTGGAAACAGTGTCTGAAAATCTTTAGGATACACTATGCCCTTGCACTTTAATAACAGATTCTTCCTTGGCTGTATAGAAACAGTATTGATGAAAAAGATTTATTCTGAGTTTTGAGGCAAGTAAAGCTCATTACACTTGTTCAACAAAACAAAGGGTTTACTAGGAAACCGGTCATATAATTCTAGATCACAAATCTACCAAAACAATATAGGATTTGTTAAATCATGTGAGATTTTTGGGTTTTATGAGAAAAAGGATAATTTTATGGAATAATAAAGAATTTGCTATCACTTTAATATTCTGTGAAAGTGACATCAAGATTTAAAGCAGATTAAAAATTAAATACGGCTTTTCTTTATAAAAATGCTGCAGGTATATATAAACAAACTCTAGAAATGGATATTTGTAGCTTGTTAGTCAATGAATGCACATTTAGGATTAATGTGAGATGAGTATATGTGTGTGTGTGTGTGTGTATATCTAAATTTATTATCCACAAAGGCATTTTTAAAATCACATTTGTATATTAACAGCTGATTTTCCGCCTTCAGGATTAGTTTTGATTAAATCACTGCTGACAGTTACAGAACCTAGTAGTTGTGGAAACTTCTCTGAAGGACAGCTAAAGACAAATAAGGAATTCATAGTTCTGTAATACTACCAAATTATGTATTCAGAAAGTAGAGTTAGAACAATAGTATAGCATAAAATATTACTCTGTACAAGGACCTTCTTACAAGAATCAAATTCACCATAATTTGATATATTATTTCTTGAACTCTGAAGGTTTTATTCACTCAAACTTTATACATACTATTCTTTAATTATCTTATTTTCAACAAATTTAACCTCTGGAATTTTTTAAGATAAACATTCCTGTATCTATGTTACTGTCAGATCAGAAGAACTATTAAAATATCATGTATATAGTCAGTCAATTGAAGCATTTTAGGAAATGTGGATTAGATATCCTCACAGTGTTGAGAGTTGGTTTTTTGGGGTTTTTTTTACTTCAACCAGTAGGCCCACATCACGCAGTGATACTGCTCTTGGACAACTTCTTCAGTACTTGCAAGAGTTTCCCTGAGTACAAGAGCTTCGTAACAGCTCTTATCTGCTTGACAGACCTGGACATCAGTAGTGAAACTCCCCGGTAGTCCAGTGCAAAAAATGTGTGCTGTGGATTGGACTGGTTCTTGGAATAAAACCAGTTGATTTTGCCCATACAATGGAAGCATCTTGTAGACTCCAGCATTTTTGCCCATACATAATCTACTGGGATTTATTTTTCATTTCTCCTTTGTATGTATCGTCTCTTCAATCACCTACTTAAAAAGTACAGTATGTTCAGTGACACTTCAGTTGAAATGATTCAAACCAGAAGACAAGTAGGAAAATAAGATTTTAGAGTGGCTTCTTTTGTGCTTATGAGGATTTGGAACTTGTATACATGGATGCTTATGGGACTCAGAATAGGTCATTTCATGTTACCAGATGTGCTAAAATAACAATCTCAAAGATGTTTATTTAAGAATCAAAGTTAGTTCATTATTTCGAGTTTACTTTTGTAAGTAAGTAGGCCTTTAAGCAAGCCAGTCTGCTTATTTTGACTGAAGTGTCCAACTTTCTCCTCTCCTTATGAGACAATGGAGGGTAATCATGTCGCAGCAACGCCAAGCAAGGTCACCAATACGCCTTCAGAAGGACTTGGCTATTTAGAATATTTTGGAATATGGGTTGAGCCAATGTTTATTTTCTACTTTAAAAGTGCCTGTCCTCAAACACCAGATACTTAAACAGATGATTATAAATACACTAAAAAATATAAATAATGACAAGGCCTTTCAGATTAAGCCAGATTTCAAACCATAAGTATCCAGCAAGACAACAAATGTCTTGCAGCAGTTGTGTGAGTTGCCTTGTTTCCTTATAGTTTTTTCCTTATGGAGAATTTCAGCAGGTAAAGTTGTTCCCAGATTTTGGTGTGGGCCTGAGATCGCTGAGGAGGGGGTGAGTAGTGGGTCACCCTGAATGAAACATCACCCCACCAGCCTCCCCTCTGCAACTGGGAACCTGATAGCATTAGTAGTCCTGTTGGTTTGAACTGTAGCAGTAACTCAAAGATAATTTCACAGGCTACTAAGTTTCAGACCACACAGGTCACGGAAAGCAGAACTGACAAATTCTGTTTAGAGTATGCTTTAGTCCCCTAGAAATTCTGCCTGCATTCACCCTGCTTTCCTGTGTGTTAAGGAGAGGAGTCATCCAGATGTACATCTGTATTGTGAGATTGCCTCTTACTATTGTCATAGGAGAGAGCCAACACCTGGGTGGCAAAGTTAGAAGGTGCAACAACAGCCTTCAGTATGAATCACCAAACCCTGGTGTGAACTGCTTGATGCAAGCAATGTGAAATATATCCTTCAGCACTGGCTTTTTCTCCCAGTTTCCATAGAGATGGATGATCTGGCTTCTCATTTTTAGCTACAACTCTTCTGGAGAAGGAAGAACACAAATGAAAATGCACAATAATTACTTTGATCAATATAATTGAGATGCCTTAATCTTGAGACAAAGTTGAGAGATCACATTGATGATAAGCCAATTCTGGCAATATTTGTTTTCCACAGTCCTGAAGTTGTGGCAAAGGGTTAATTTGTGTGTCTCTGTTTTCATTAAATAAAGTTATAAATTACATTTGGCTCTGCTGAAGTCAATGGCATTGCCCACAATGGAGTGTGTGCAAACTCCACAGGCATCAGAAGCAGCCAGTGTCTGCCCAAACTGTGACAGAGGGGATTTCTTATCTTGAACTCAAGGACGAAAATAAACATTGCCCCAGTGTGTTTTAGACCTCAAGTAAAGAATAATGAAACTTATTTGAATTAAGTTGGATAAGCTTTGACTGGACTGTGAAAGCCTTCCTAGTCGTCGAAGCTCTGAAATCAAGAAGTCTCTCACTCGCTTCCTCTGCAGTTGACTTGCTATGTATTAGTGTGCATATTGCTGCTATTCAGTGATAAAGCATAGCAAAAACTTCCTGTATGATTGTCAGCTGAATGAAATGAAGTTGTGTGATGCAGTCAGTCTTTCAATTCTGGGGCTTTTGTTCCTTCTCAATGAGCGTTCTTTACCTTTCTGAACCAGATGAGTCAGGAAGAATCTGAGATCAACCCCCTGTACTCAGCTCTGGTGGGGCTGCACCTTGAATATTGCATTCAGTTTTGGGTCCTTCATTACAAGAAAGACATCAAGGCCCTGGAGCATGTCCAGAGAAGGGCAATGAAGCTGGTGAAGGTTCTGGAACACAAGTCTTATGTGGAGCAGCTGAGGGAACTGGGACTCTTTTCTCTGGAGAAGGGGAGGCTCGGGGGAGACCTTACTGCTCTCTACAACTACCTGAAAGATTGTTGTGGTAAGCTGGGGGTCACCCTCTTCTCACAGATAATTAGTTACAGGACAAGAGAGAATAGCTGAAAGTTGTCAGGGGAGGTTCAGGTTAGATATTAGGAGAAAATTCTACTCAGAAGGAGTGGCTGGGTATTGGAATGGGTTGCCCAGGGAGGTGGTGGAGTCACACTTAGGGTGCTCAAGGGAAGGTTGGATGAAGTACTTAGGGACATGGATCAATAAGTAATACAGGTGGTAGGAAGATGGTTGGAGTAGATGATCTTGGAGATCTTTTCCAACCTTAACATTCTATGATTCTGATTTTTATCACTGCATTTGGAGAGGGCATCATTTTGGACAGCAGAGAGTGCATGATATAAGTCATCTCATACTATTGCCAGTAAGATAGGGTTAGTCTTTTGGGTCACTTGTGACAATCAAAATGGGTTTATTAAGCTCAGAGTTTTAAGATATAATTTGTAATTGTTTTTCTTTTTCTCTAAAATCTGGTACCTGGTTAGAAGTCTTCTAGATTTTGCAGAAGTGGAAGCACAGATGTTCCTGGCTTTTCTCAGTACCCTGACAAAGTTGAGAATTTTTGCTAAAAAAAAATGGGTTTCTGATGCATGTTTCTGGTCTTGGAATAAAAGAATTAGACATGCAGAAAATGTATTAATAGGCTGAATTCAGGTAAAAAGCTGATGCAAAATGAAATCTACAGTTTTATAAACTAAAGTACAGCTAAAGCAAACTTGGGACAAAATGTGCACTTAATTTTTGCCAAAATTTCTCCAAATGACAAGCAAGCCATTTTTACTTGGGAAGTCTAGAGGAAAGCCAACTCTCTGAGACCTCATTACATATCACTGCAACTTTTTCACCCCACTGTCACCTATAGGGATGTGGCATGTTCATGCCTGCAAAGTTGGCAGGGGACGTTTTCATTTTATAGTTATGTAACCTAAATATAAGCATGTTCACCTAAGTTTGTTGTTGTTGTTGTTGGGTTTTTTTGTTCCTTTGGTTTATTCTGTGCTTGAATGTGTGATTGTTTCTTGAGATGGAGGAAGAAGATCAAAACAGAGGAAAGGCAAGTGGATTTTAAAAGTTAATACTGCATCAGGAAGATGAGTTGGAGGAGGGCGGGGGAAAAAATTGCTCATTCTCCTGGGACAGGGATAGAAAGATTTTCTTTTCCAGCCAGTGAGATAATTTGTCTACTGTGAGCCCCTGTCTTCTTGGAGACATGCACCTTGCACTGTTTCTGTAAGGTCCAGGAAAAAAAGGAAAACTAATCAAATACTTAATTTTCACTATTCCTGACACACTGTTCCTGTGTTCTGCAAAATCAGAATTTTTGAAATGGGGCAAGTCAAGAGCCCAGCATTCATGAGTATGTACCTGCCAAATCTGAAGCCTTAGAAATGAGAGAGAAGGAGAGCAGGAGAGCTGATTTATTCCAGCTCAATAAAGAATTTGACCGTACGTAACAGCTGGACAACCTATTATTCTTTACATGTGGACAGCCTGCTAAGTGTCCAGAAATAATAATGCAGTTTGGGCATTCAATGACTATGAGAAATTTTTACCCAAAACTGTAAAGAGGGAGAGGAAACTACAAGGTTTTTGAAATGAGGTTTCACATGAAAATACTGTCACAAAATAGCTACTGCATGGCAGCAGTGATAAACTAATGCTAGGGGACAGCAATTACATACATTACAGTAACCTCTGACAGGTCCCAAGTGAAATCTCTAAATCAGCATCTGCCTTCAGAGGCTGCATATTCCCAAAAGGAATATTCCCTCTCCTGTGCTTATCTCCTGCTCCATCCTCTTCTACCTGCCAACAGCTGTGGAGGCTGGCGAGCTGCCTAGAAAGCTCTGTGCAGTCTAAATTAAAGAGGCATGTTAATTTGGGAAGACATCTTCAAACCTCAAATAGGTGGTAGATATGCCATAATTCTGCCTCATTCATGCTTTTCATGTGAAGAGATCCTCTTTCAAAACATGGACACATCGAGCCACATCTGATGGTCCAAAGTTCCATGTTAACTATTCTCTGATCAGATGCTGTCGCTCTGGCACCCAGGGTTGTACCCATACACTGATTTTATTTTATTTATTTTCCTGACACACGATACTATTGGCAGTGCTGGTTTGAAGCAGTTTTGCAAAGGCAGGGATAGCTGCTCTCATTTTGGAGAATATGTCTAAAGCCAGAGAAGGTGCAGCCAGGACGGCAATGACAGTCCTCAGTGAGCAAGAAGTCCTCTGGGCACAATTTAGAACAGCCTTGACACTTTTCTAACCTGTAGTATGGGAAGGTAAAATGTCTTCCAGCTGCCTGCTAGATCTGGAAGCAAGAAACATCAGCAGCCTTCCCTTGTGAGGCCCTGCAGAAACTATGTGCAGTAGCACAGCGTGCTGCTTAATTTTAAAGGAACCAAATCTGAGACTTTTTAGAAAAGTTTCAGAAATTAATTGCTTTGGATTTTGAGGTTCAGAAGAAAGCAAGAGATGGAAACTCTTTGAAAAACGGGAAAAGGCATCGTGTGAGCCTCAGTTCAGCTTTCCAAAATTTCAGAGTCTGCCAGGGAGGTCTATGCAGGATTGCAGACCCAAGGGAACAACAAACCCAGTTGGCTTAAACTGGCTCTCCTGCCAGCTCGCTAAGACAAGTGGGAAGTCCGAAGTTTGTAATCTCCTTTTAAGTCTTCTCTGGACTTAAGTTGCTTAGAGTTTGTTTGGTTGTTCCCTTCCCCCCGGCGTCCCTACCATTTAATAGGAAAACCAAGGATAAAATGTTAAGTCTCTCCTCTCTTATTAAAATACCCCAAAACAAGTATGGAACAGAGCGGAGAGAAATAACCCCAGTGACCACTAGCCAAAACTCACAAGTAGTATGTGCATATCTGAAATAGTTGGTGCACTCGCATAGGAAATCGCTGGATATTTTACACCTCTTGCAGCGGTTTAGTAACTGGCTGTGGAAGCTCATTCCCCACTTGAGAAAGTCATGAATTATACAGTTTTTACATCTGTTGAGCATGTTGTGCTTCTCAATCATCCAACTATACTGAGCCCTAAGTTTTCAGCCTTCACAATGAGATCACTGTTTTCAAGCACGTTCTAGTGGCATTTTGTCAAGCCATGTGTGCTTTCAGGATGGGGGCAGGGAGGGAGGAACAAAAGTATGCTGCCGTTTCACAGGATTACAATCTACTTTTCAGCCTACATAAAACTGTGACTGACCCATCAACAAGAAATATTCTTTGTTTACTACTTCTCCCTCTTGAAACAGTCTGACTGCTGCAAGGAGGAAGAGTGTAAAAGGGAGGGATATATGTTTTTCACTTTAGATTTCAATACCTGATGATCTAAAAAAAACCCCAACCCAACAACAAACACCCCACCAAAAAAACGTGAAAACAACAAAACAAGTCACAAAACTTCAGTCATCCTTGATGTTCCTCTTCATGTATTTGTTTCACTGTGCAAAGATTCATTTTTGCTTCAGCTGCATGGTGTTTTGAGTGAAACTGCTACAAAACAAGGGCTTACCATGTGAACCCTATCACAGAGATTAAGGGAGATAGAATGTTTTAATTTTGCTTAGGCACAGACATAAGGAAATTGCACACACAAATTAGCAGGTTTTAAATCAAAGTACTCCAGGTTCATAGTAGCAGGAGGGAGAATCCATAGAACTAAGAAGAAATAACTTGGGAAGGGGCAGAAAGGGAAAGTCTTTGTAGAAATTATCCATGGATAATCTATTGCAGTGGAGACAGAGAAATGAATACATTTATCTTGAGTCACCCAGGACTCATTGAGATTCCTCAGTGTCGAACAATTCATAAACAGATAATAATTCCTTGCACTGAATGAGTTTTATCATTGCCATATAAAGATGTCTCTTTTTTTGTCTTTTTTTTTTTTTCCTGGAGACGGTCACTCATCATTTAATCAACAGTCAGCCATGGTAACACTTCCACTGGCTGAAATTCAGATGCAGAGAACACAAAAGCAGTACATGTGATAACCGTTGATTATTCGAGGCACCTTAAGGTTTTATGTATCTTACGGTACTAGCTTTTTGGTTCAGGACTAAAATCCACTTGCTTGTATAGCTTACATTGCCTGGAAAAGACGAATGGGAATTCCCAACTAAATAGATAACAAGCATGGTGCTGATGGAAAAGCACTGGAAATTATAGCTTCATGTAAAATAAGATGGACTAGCAGTTGGATCAAAAACCTTTCTGTGTTCTTGCAGAGAAATAAAGCACGTGGAGAAAACTCCTCTAAAAGCAAAACTCTTCTAAAGCACTTAGACCCTCAGTGCTTAATTCGGGTAGTCCAAGTGGCTGCAATTCATATGTTTTCCAGTCCTGTGGCTGTGTAGGGCCAGCTGGGCCCAGCTGGTGTGTAGGTCAGCGAGGAGGGAAAAGCTACACTGCTCCCTCCTGTGCCCTGGGACAGATGTCTGTCAGACCTGGCTGCAGAGAGAGAGTGCTTTCCCCACTGCCCTGGGCTGTGCAGAGGAACAAGCAGGGAAGAAAGTGGGTCAAGCAGGATCCCAGGACACTGCTACACAGCCCCTACTAATCCACAGAGCCACCATGCCCATTCCTGAGCATGCCCTCTGCCCCGTCCTGGGGTGCCCAAGCTGGCTCTGGTTGCTGCCTCATGGCTGTGTTGGCATGTCCGGAGAGCGGTCTCATCTCAAGGGCTAATCATGACAAGTAGATCTCCACTTTCCTGAGTGTAATTCATACGCACCAGATATGTTTACCAATTTTAGCAGTTTTCTCTATAAAGCTTAGGATAAACCACGCTCTGGGTGCACTAGAGGAACTGAACTGCCTTCTCGTAGTCCTCGTAGTCCATGTCTATAATGCTGTCCTTCCTTTTTTTCTTTTTCTTTCTTTTTTTTCCTCCCTTTTTCTCTCAATTTTCCCACTTTTTCTTGTTTTTTTATCCTCTCTTTTTTTCCCTCTCTATTTTACATTTTCTACCCCCCAACCCCCTACCCCCCCCCCCCCCGCCATTTATTTTTCCTCTTTTTTGGCTCACTAGCATTTTCTAGATAAGTTCAGTGACACTTCTGTGAAATTTTTAAGCTGTGCAAAGATGAGTTGTCTTTGCCCTGCTCTGGGATGCGACAATAGCCCTCCCTCCCAGTGGTAATAGACACTGTATAGCTGAAAGCCTCCTTCTGCAGGCTGGGCATCAGGTTTTGGCATGACAACTGCCAACCACTTGCAGGGCTCTGGGCTGCATTGTTCCAACATGGTCCCCACAGGGTCTAAGCAGGGCATGCTGATACAAATAGTATGCTGGTAACCATGTTGTTGATCCATGGCTAAAACTATCTATTGATCCATACCTAAAACTATCTCTGCCTACAGAGGGAGAGAGCAACACCAGCAGTTTCCACAGATGTGTTGGAGAGTGATGGCTTGTTGCCACCCAACAATGTGACCGTGGAAGCAAGAACTAGGCCAAGGTGTAGGAAAAATCCCTCTAGGGGCACAATACGGTTGTGGTTAAAGTTCACAAAAATGCTTGCCTACCTGTAGCTAGATGCAACCTGTATGCTGTTTATATTTGAATTAAATAAGGAAATCCCTTTCCATACAAAATGAGATTAAGATGAGGTCTCTGCTTGTTCCAACTGCTACAGCTAAGTGTCCTCATACTGTATATAAGTTTTGGCTACATAAGCTTGCTGTGGGACTCTGAACAAGCTTGGAACATCTGTGGTGCCTCTGCCTTTTCTTTTTTTGATCATAACATTCAGTGTTTCCATTATATGTATGGACAATACCCTGTCCCTGGTGCCATTTGTTTATCCTATCACAAAATATCTTATGTATCTAGTTTCACCAGGATGCAGAGATAGTGCTAAAAGTAGGAGAATAATAGTCTGTGACTGGTAACCAAATGTAGACTGATGTGCAAAAATCAAATATCTGAAAAGGAGTGAAGTTCACCAAAGAAATCGTTCACTGCATGTAACTAAAGTGCATTTTGATTTTATGGTATCGATGTCGAGCTCAGTCACCCCAGCAGTTAAGAAAAGGGATGAAGGCTTGAGGTAGGGGGAGCCTACGGGCTAATATTAGCTGCTCTGTTTTGTTTCAGCACACTGTCACAAAGAGGATGAGAAGTTAAAGCATCTTTGGTATTACCACTTGCATGTTAAATGGGATTCCCTCCTTGAAGATATTTTTTGCGTTGTCAGAGGAAGGAAACGGCAGCTGCGAAGTCGGGCTCCTCTCATGCCGACCGCAGAGCCTGCCCCACCCCCCTGGAAATCTATGCCAGATGCGGGAAAGAATGAGCAAGGTTTTCAAAGTGGACACTCAGCATATGGGAGGGAATATTTTAGCAACTAGAAAGCCTTGGGTATTTTCAACAGCTCTCAGTACTTGAAGCGGCTCTTTAAGAAAATCTGCTCCGAGGCTCTCGGTGTAAAATAAAGAGCAGTATGTCTTCTTCCCGTCTACATGTAAACTTGAGTTTAAATCTGGCCTGCTGAAAGCCTCTTTTTATATGTTGTCTGCATGCTTGCTGCGAAGCAGAGGTAGTAAGTGCTGGGTTTGGAGGAACATTAAGCTGAGGGGATGGGGTATCTTTGAGGAAGCAAAGGTCTTTGGCCAGCCTCTAAGCTGACTAAGCTGCTTCTAGCTCTCTGCCTCCAGGAGGTACCTCGACCCCTCAGCCCGGGATTGATTAGAAAATGGTGAGCATTTTCCATATAACAGAAAAGCTCAAGAAATGTTTTGTTTAAAAATATTAACAGAAAAGTTCAACTAAAGCAGCTGAGCACCGAGAAGTTCAGCTTTATTTTTTTGAATTTTTTGAAATGTTTTTATAAAATTTTGGCTTTTAGAAACACAGATGAAATATTTTGGGCTCACGTAGCAATAAACAAAAGACACAAAAACCTGAACAAAACACAATGTCTCCAAAAGTGGCCTTTTCTTTCTTTTTTTTTTTTTCTGAAAAATGTTTTGATTGAAAAAATGTGACAATCTACATTTATCACACCACGTATAGAAAGCTAATGCAGGATACCACAGTTCTGCCATGAGCACTCCTAGTGAATGGGCTTGCTTTGCTCTATCCCTCACTTGGGGACAAAACTGCCAAATGAACATAGCATTTGGTGCGCTGCACAGACAGAAGCAGATACAAGCTGAAGAAAAAGGTGTATGAGGAGCAGAAGAAGGAAGAATGAGGGCAGACATGGGGACAAGGTTAGATCTGCTGAGAAAGAAGATTATTCTTTCGCTAGGAAGTAAATTACAGGTAGAAAGGAGAGAGATAAAACAAGGTCACATGCTTAAAGGAAAACATACGCTTGCTGGTTCCTGAGCTTCAGTAATAGACTTGTGTTCTCTGGTCCTCCACTACAGCCATCTTTTTAGTGCCCTAATTTCTTGACTCACTAACTGATAAACAATTTTAATGGCATGGTACTAAGGATGTTTTCTGAAGAGCCTTTCAGATTTTCTATCTTCCAGTGTTGTAGCAAATTGCAGTTATTTAGGCACAGCTGCTGCCTGCTCCAAGCATGCTTATGGTGTCAAGGTAGGCTGTATGTTCAAATCTGAAGGTCGGGTCATAGAGCTCCTGCCATCAGTAATACACTTGTTTTTCTCTTTTACAATACGCACCTTATTCTCCTTCATGAACAATGGATGGAAGCTATACCCTTCTTTCAATTTACGTCAGCATGGGATGTAAGTGGAAGTATTACATCTCATTGTAAGTGGGGACATTTATTCTTATATTTGGTGTTGTCTGCCTATCATGGATATACTGAATATCCGAGCTGCACACAATATAGGAAATTATATTAGGAATAACTCCTTTCTTTTTTTCCCCAGCTGGAAGCAATAAATCTTTTTTCTATAAGCCATACCCAGGCGTTCCTGGGCACTCAGAATCAGGAGCATGCTGCAGCTCTCTGGTAGCAGAATAGGTCTTGGTAGAAAAGTTCTGCTTTGCCTTTCGTATTCAGCAAGGACAAGTACTGCCCTTTTGAAAACTACCCAAGCTAAACTGTGTGTTAGAAACTCTTGATCAAGTAGTTCAGAGCAGAGTTCAAATACAGTGCTCAACAAACATTAGCTTTGGTGGGTGCTGTAGCCTGCTAACTGAGAATTGCACTTCCAACAGTCATTTAAACACAAGTTTAAATAGAGATATTCTTTTAATCAAATACAAAGACACTCAGACCATTACCATAATGATGGAAAATACATGCAGTCTGAGAAAAATTGTTATGGTTGTCCTTGATTGGATACGTGTTTAAATGGATCAGTGAGCATTAAGCATTCAAAATGGGCTGATAAATCACATCCTTCTCTTGGTTTCTATAGGTCATCTCTAATTTGAGTTGTACTCAGTACAAAACCTTTCAGCACCTTCTGGGAGGTGGGTCATTCCTCATTGTTTGGAGGTTTAATTCTGTGATGTCAGTATAATGGTACACGTAATTAATCTATAAACAGTATATTTCTTAAAGGCTGAACTTTAAGGACATCACATACAGGATTCTGCTTTTAACAATCTCTCCTTTGAGTTGATCCTGTTCTTTTTAAGTCTTGTTCCTTCCATGTCTTTTGAAATCCCTACTTTCTTGCCTTAGAATCATAAATGTGATGGAATACTGAATCAAAGGATACAAAAGAACACTTTTTTTTTCTGAAGGATTTTCAGTCTGCAAGGTCTGGACTCTGGAAGCAGACCTAGCAAATCTCTTCTAGATAGTGGAAATAGTGCAGCAAATAACAGTAAAGTTTTTCATGCCTTAACACTGTATTTCACTAGGCCCTGCTTACTTGATCCTTAGATTCAGAGGACAAAGCACTTAATGGCATTAAAATTTAAGCTAGGTGAGGTCTCAAAATAAAAAGTGTATTTTGACCAATGGTATCTAAACATAGATGATTCCATTAAAAAAGAAAAGCAAACCCAAAGAAAAGAGCTGTTTCTCTTTTATTTTTACTTCTTTGAGTTTTCTGGGGTTTATTTTCCCTTTAGTAGTTTTAAGTTCAAAAACTTAATACTTTTGCAGAAAAAATCCACAGTATTACAATAGCAAAAACACCATGTCCTTTATAATGGAACACCTATTCAGGATATCAGTGGGCTAGATGAGTCTTTCATAAACGCATAACAAAAAAAGAACTGTGCTTATCATTTATAGGAACACCTCCTAGATAAATTACAAATAAGGGCAGCTCTGATACTGCATTCCATTTCAGTCACTTCCACCAAATATATAGGAAAGGATGTTGAGCATGCTCATGATCTGGATTAAATCAGGAAGGTCATCTAAAGACAGATTTAGATCTAAGGAGAAGTAGGACTTAGTAAATTCACTTTAATCTGGTCTGTAATACAGTAACAGCTTTATAAAGAATGTCATTTGAGATACTTCTGAATGCTGCTGCTCAGAAAATTAAGTTCTTTGGCATTTCTTCTTCCTGCTAAGCAGAATGCCCCTGCCACCCACCCCTCCTCTTTTTATCAGATGGTTTAAAAGAAAAATGGTATTGCAAACCAAAGTATGTAGGACTATTTCTATTAAGACTATTTGTGGAAAGGCTACCATTTCCATAGTCTTCTCCCATTCTCTTCTGCCTTCAAAAGAAAAAGAAAATCCCTCTAATGCAACATGACTAAACCAGTTCTCCAAGAAGAAGAAAGACTCTGTAGCAAAGGTGACCTTGCATTGCTTTCAACATGAAATTACATGGAGTCATGTCAGGGATGGAGGAGAGACAGTGATTTCAGCAGACTTTACCCTTGGATTGGCCAGCAGCGGTGTTTGCCATAAAGTAAAAGGGCTGGAAGTTCTTAGCTGTGGCACTGCAAAGCTGAGCAGAGCATACTCACATAAAACCAAATTAGAACCAAAGCCCACACCCCAGGACAAACCAAAAAGGAAGATGGTGGGAAGAAAGCTGAGCACCATAATCTGTTTGGATATTTTACCCAATTTATGTGCAATTTCCACTGTTCCACAATTACCCCCCAAGTCCCTATTCCCAGGGTACTTGAAGATTATGAAGAATCAGGCCAGGTGGAAGGCAGACCATTTCTTCATGCTCTGCATACGAAGTTACTCCTTTGTGTAAGTCCTTTGTGTGTTACAAAATTAACCCTCAGGTGGTGATCTGAGCTATTTCTAAAATCCCTTCATGGCGCTGGAGTTGTCCAGATGGAGCTATGTAGGGGCCAAGATCTCCGTATCACCTAGTTTCTCTTACTTCAAAAGAGCATTCTCATTTCTGCATCTGTATTAATGTCCCAGGTATAATTTCTGGATGAAGTCTTGTGCTCAATTCTCTTTTAGTATGAGAACTGCTCTTCACTGCATTAGCTTCAGCATGATGTCAGCATGAACTAAAGAGCTGATGTGAATAGGGCCTTTTTCCAGAATAAGGGTCTTCTAGTAACATTCAGAACAGACTTTCTAACTGTCCTCCATAATTACTCTCTTAAGTACAGATAGTTCACCTTATAAAATTGCCAAAATCATGGATATAAGTTTTTGTCACATACTATGCTGTTAAATCAGTCCTGCAAATAAAACTGAAGTTCTGCATCCAGGTCTGTAGGAACTAGAGAGGACAAACTGGATAAGTTTATTTACTTGGATTTAGGTTTTCTTTTCTTCCTGTTCTTTTGGACTCACACATGTTCTCACGTATGCCATATGAGTATGGTAAAGCAGAGCCAAAAGTTAAAGTAGTAGTTATTCTGCCTTTTTTTTTCCTGCCAAAATTAAAACTGTTCAGTCATATGCATGCTTACACAAGATGTTACTGCTTTTAGTTTAGGCCCACATTGTCATAATGCCTTATCTCTGATAGATAATTCATCCTTGAGGGTATTGAAACTAGGGCTTACCTACAGAGATGGTCTGAGACAGTGAAAAGCTATGGGGTTGGTTTAGGGATTAGGTGATGCAAACCTGTATCTTCTGTTGATCAAAGCATGTGATGAGCTGCTCACTGTTGTCATTTCTCACTTAAGCAGCAGGGAAGCTATGAACAGTAATAACATTAAGTGTTCAGTCTGGCTTCAATTGTGTTTCCAACTTGGTCTGCAAGCACACTCATTTACACTTATGTTTTAAATGTGTCAGTCTTTGCATTTTCCCTGCCTAAGAACCGTAGACATCTGCATAACTAAATGCTAACATTCTGTTGTTAGAAATGAAACATCTTAATCAATCTGCTGACATATTCTGCTGTCATATTTTGCTTATAATCACAGTGATAGCTCTTCTGAGGAAGACCCCTCCAGTGAGAGCAAGGGAACATCAATACTTCACAGAGTATACTCACATCTTTGCTGTTGAAGTCCCAAGTGATAACCACCAGGAAAAGCATCAGTTACTGACAAGTAATGACATTAAACCAAGCCAATAGATCTACCCATTACTCAAAACCCATTGAGACTATCAGAGAGTTTCCACAGTCTTCATTAGGCTCTAGATCGTGCCTATGTAAGTTTTGGTCTCAAAATACAATAATACTAGTAAAACCTGTACTATACCACCCAGCTATTCTTCAGGTAGCTATAGCAATGTCCTTGTCAGGTGAGTGTTGGTGGGCAAGGAGATGAACATTATAGCTGTCTGCTGCTTGGGGCAATTGGAAACCAATCGAAGATAATTTCCTGAAGTATACAGAAAAGTTGTGCTTCTTAACACCCTTGTTGACTGGACTGGACTACAGTAAACTAATGTGTTTTAATTAGGCATTGAATAGGTTGCTCTTTGCTCCCAGTGCATTCATCTGTCAACAGTATCTCCCCAGTGGCAGCTGCATCAAGCTGATTTTATCTTCATGGCAAAGGTGTATTGAAAAATAGGAAGATAAAACCAAAACTAACACAAACTCACAAAAACCTGTCCAACCTTTGCTAAGACTGGATTTGTTGAGGAGTGAAACTCGATAATCAATAAGAACAGAAAACACCGGGTGGGGGAAAAGCATGACGCGTATCCTGAGAGGAATAATAAAATATGCCCAGTTTATATGGTTAATCTTCTCTGTAGGCTTGCTCTGCAAATTTAAGGAAGATTAAATTTCAGATATGCTGTTTCTTGTTTTTTCTGGCAACAATAAACTTCAATTTGAGGGAGGTGGGGGAGGGAGAGGCTGAGTGGGGAGAAAGAGCCACAGTAAAGTGTCTGCTGTCCATGTAGTTTTGCCAGACTGCTGTCTCAATTGAGAGCTGTGATCGAGATTTATTGGGCTTAAAATATGAAACAGACCTTTCATGTTGGAATTCTAAATATCTTCTTAAGCAGTAGTGAGTACCACCAAATGCTTAAAGGCAACACACTAGAGTTCAAACCCACACAATAGTTTCTTTTCTCTCTCGTGAACCCGCAGATTGTAGGAATCTTGCTCCATCTTCTAATTTTTGAACTGAGGAAAGCGTGTGTTGGATGTTATCATCATCATCTGAAAATCACTTTGGGTTATTTTTTTATATTAGATTTTGGCTCAGATGGTCAAGATTGCTAGCATTTGAACACGTGCTTTGAATGGGCAGGTTTATCACTTAAGTTAATAAAGAAAATGCTCGAATGCATGCAAGATGTTTGCATCTTGGTAGCACATTTTATTAAGCTCTTAGTTATGTAGTGGCAGCAGGAACAGCTCGGAAAAGATCTAGACTATTTGTTTCATGCCATTTTGCCAGCCTCCTGTTCCTCTGTTATGCCAACAGCTATGTTCTACAGGAAAAATAAAGCTGTCTGACGGAGAAATAAAAGCAGAGCCAAAGTTTTCTCTGTGGACCTCAGGGGTTAGAGAGCAAAATGCAAAACTTGCCTCCTTTCACTACTTTTCCCTCATTATGTTTTAAAAGAATATTCAGAAGAACTCACCTTCAACTTATTTTGGAGGAGCAGAAATGAGAATATATTCAGCCCATTAGGCTGTACAGTATTGTCTATGCTGAGATCTGACTAGGCCGCAGGTCTGGTAGCAGTCGCATTGAATTTCTGTTATCAAATTAATAGATTTGATTATTGCAGAATTTAGTTATTGAATAGAATTCCAACCAGCGATTTGAGCTAGATTTTTTAGGGGCTTATAATAAATGGGTGTTCAGTAGCAGTTCCATCAATGATATGTGAACTAAATGACCTGTTGAGTGCCCACTGCACATGTATGCACTCAAGGACTTTCTTTTTACCAGTTGTTGCAGTGCCACTAAGTGAGAAAACACAGGAGAGCAAGGACTACAAGCCATAGGAAAAACGCAGAGTAGAAATTTCCATATTTTTCTTCCCTTCACAAAGAATGTCACTCACAAAGAATACAAGAGATTGAGATGAGTAGGAAAAGTCCCTTCCGTTGCTGACTGGTAGGTACATCATATCTGATAGAAAAGATTAATCACCTGAGTTTAATTTCTTCTTTGAAGATGCTTTATTTCAGCTATGCTAATAAGGCTTTTACATCCCTTTGAATTACAAGCTACATGCTTTTAATTTCTTCAGTCTAGGAAATTATACTGTGTCTCATGTAGTTAGACTATTAGTCCCACAGTAGACTAACATGGATGCAGAATCCCAGTGGCTTTGTCATGTGTAATGCTCTTATATGCTCCTGACGTTGATGTGTTCTCTTGAGTTGAAAGAGGTACTGAGAAGATTTTGGAGGTGTTATCCAAACCAGTTCTAGCTTGAGCCTGGGGATGCATGCGACCCAAGGACAATTTGGAAGTGCTGTGCTCCTCTCATGCATTAGAATTTTGCACCAAATTGTATCACATTTGGCTGTGGAAAAATGGTGAGCTGAATTTATATTTGCTTGAAATTACTTGAGATGTTTTTAGCTGAAGGATGATAATACTTCTGAAGCTGACTAAAATACTGTGAAGGATCCTTCACTCTGAAGTTCACTTGCCACCACTGCTCCAGAGCCCAGATTTGTTAACATTCCAGGCATGCTGCAGAGCTCATAATTTACACAGTCTTTTGACTTGGAGTGGGTTGAAGAGTGATGAAGATTGAATGGGTTCATTATAATTGTTGTTTATTTTAAGCAATTACACATCTCTTGTAGTTTGGATAGTCTTCATTGGGCAGGTCATTTATGGTTTTACATTGTGAGCTTTATTCTCTTCTTTATTTGCTATTGTTGGGCTAGATTTAGAGTAAAAAAAACATTGCCCTTAATTAATTGGACAAAACACTCTCCTTGCAGTATCTACTTCAGTTACATCTGTCGTAACTGGTATTTGAAGTTGCATGATAAAATCATCTGGTTTCTCCAAATATCAGTGCATGGTTTTCTTTATACCCTTTTTTAATATGCTGTTTCTCTCAGGCCACCAAAAAAAAAAAAAGAAGTCTGTTTAATAGCACATTCGAGGTGAAGAAAGAGACAACAAAAATCCAAAGCCCCCAGTGATTCTTCTGTGAATGCTAGAAGAATGGAGAACTATCAGGGGTTTATGCATAAAAAGTGCTATAGATGTGCTGCATTATTCATGCACCATCTCTGGAGGAAGGCTTAAGGTTTGTTGCAAAGTAAATAAGTAAATTGCAAGCAAAAGAAAAAAGTGAAAAAACTCCATGTGTGTTCGATTTGCTCTCCAATTTGATATGTGCAACAGAATAGCTGGTGGTCCAATTATTGGCCCAAAATCTTAGGTCTGGAAAAACGAGCATACTTTGGAATCATTGCATTCCCCTATGCAATGACCCTGATCCACTTTTCATTTCTTGTATAATGTATGCTGCATGGCACTATAGCTCCACAGTGGTCTGACATTTGCATTGGCAGCAGTAGGATTCCTGGATATCGGAAGAATGACAATAGCTAGTGTGGGAAGGAATGGGTGACAGTCAAGACACTAAACAGATGTAAAATATCTTGTCATTCCTCTTAACAGCTGTCAGTCACAGGCCCTTACTAAACAAGACACCCCTGAGGGTGAGAGCTGGCTACTCTGTTGTCTTGTTATCTTCACAGAAACTTCCCAGCAGGAAGCATGGAGGGATAGCTTACCTGGGAAACCCAGTCTTCTGCAACCTATATCTTTTGGACAAGTCTACAAACAAACAAGCACGGAAAGTGGTCGCTGCCTGTCCTGAGAAGGCCACTCGGCATGGATGGCCTCACTGGAGAACTAGACACAATGGAATTAGCATCCAATTTGTATCAATTCCCATTAGGGTCAGATCAACCCATGTTATCCCATTAGCTTGCAGCAGTTAGAGAAACACACAGATGTGTCTGTATTCTGAAGACCAAGACAAAGCCTTGTTATGCTTTTTTTTCCCCCTTTTCCCTCCAATGGGATTACAATGGTCCCTGTTGTCTCTCTTTGTTTTGGTACTACTTGATTGACAATACCCTGGGAGATGTCACTGTCCTTGCTCCATGCATTGTAATAGCCTAGCCTACCAAGGGTGCTTTAGGACCTCCATCTCCTCTTTTTTTTTTTTTCTTCAGGTGTTACAAATGTCTGTCACTGCACAACAATGACAGCCTCTTGTTGAGCTCACATGTCTGATGCTCTATCAGTCGGTGTCTGAGGGAGATGCAAGAGAAAACTTTAGGTAGTGACATGAATAGGGGGCAAAGAAATAGGGCAACTTTATTATGGACTGTCATCAGAAAGTAGCATGTGTGGAATGTCAATTTAATAATAGAATTGACAGCTTTTCTCTGGTTTCCGCAATGCCACAAGTGTCTCTTTGACAGTTTAAAAAATAGGGCCTTTGTAGCAGTCAGTGAGTGGCACTACATACATTTGTGAATGCCCTGCATAACTGAGATCCCCCAAATGCCACTGTTCTAAGACCAGTTCCAAGAATCCTTCTGCATTGACTGAGGGCAGTGGTGTATGGAGACCTGGTGAACCTAAGCAATGTAAAATATGGTGTACAGTAGCTGGGAGGCTTCAGCATAGCTAAAAAGATGCTGAGTTACCACTCTGTCAGGAGGGAGTTTCTAAACCAAGGAGCGTGCATGTGTCATGCTAAAACTTGCTACATAACTGACCATACATTTTCTGATTTCCAAGGAAAATTATTTTTCCATTTTTCATTTGACAAGCATTAACAGAAAGCTTACACTTGCTCACTGTAGAAAAAAGCAAGTAAAAAGCAAGATGTTTCCATTTTTCAACCAAAATTGAAAGAAATAAAAAAGTAGGAATTTACATGATTTCTTGCTGATTTCCCCACATGATCCAGGGAAGACATTCTAACTGGTTTCTCTGTTTTACTGATCATGAGTACAACTGGTTTAGAAAGCAAGGCACATAGTCTAGGGAATAATATTGCTTCTCTAAAACCTGCAAACATAAGAATAAATTAGAGGTATCTCTCTTTTTGATTTGTTCTTTTCAGTGTTGAATTTAACACAAATTTTCTTAGCGGAGGGCAAGGCATATTTCATTACTTGTTTGCAATTATAAAACCATACACTTGCAGGTTGTTTGTTTTTTGTTTTTTTTTAATTACAGCTCTACAATGACAAATAGATACCACACTTTTCTTTAGGTGTCAACAGAGTAATTTTTCATCCTCTTTTGAGGAAGAGAATCATTCTAGTAAACAAAATATGACTGAGAAAAGTGAAAATATTGAATAAAATGAAAACTGTAAAGTTTGTATGTTGGAAAGCGAGTTTTATTCCTCTTTCAAATAATCATATGCTAGATCACTCATTTTAAACATTGAACTTTTCTACCAAGGCTAAAAATAATTAAAAATCCCCAAACACCTAACCACCAAGGATTTCCAAACAGGAGCTGGAAACATCACAACCATTAAATACATATATATAGAGAGCGAGCCTGAGAGAAAACGAAAACACAAAGCATCATTTTACCACAATAAACCAGTAGTTATGTTTCTAGAGCAGACAATCTAGTCCACAGGGCTTATAAATGATGATGATGATAGAAGCTTACAGTGTACTACAAAGATGATGCCTCATACCATAATTTACCTTTCTCCATGGACATGGGCTTTCTAATTAAGTTATGCTTGTAAGTTTGGAAAGCTTTTTTGCCTGGAAATCTAAGGAGAGAGATGTCCAACTAGCTTTTATTAGTTTTCCTGTACAGTTTTCTAATACATGCTGACAAATATATGGTAAATGTATAACTAGCTGAAAAATAAAAAATGTTTTCTGGGCATTTGTTGCCTTAGTAAAAATGATTCTACTTCACACATGCAATTGACAGTCACTGGTTGAAATTGAAAAGAAGCAAAGTCAAGGAAAATGCATCGAGGTGGAGGTACCTTATGCCTCCACATGACAAAGCTAAGCAAGCAATCTTTGTTTATTCCTTCTGATGTGTTCAGGAAAAGCAATAATTTAGTCTAAAACAAATATTACTTGTAATGAAATTTCACTTTTTGGCCAGATCTGCAAAATAGCTTCAAGTTTTCCTCCTGTGGCTATTTCATAACGAAAACAACTACTTGACTCTATTATGAGATAGGCTCATTTCTCAAGTGCCAGAGATACATACACTAAGTCAGACAATGAGGTAACTTTCTTAAATTTTGAATGGAGTGCTATTTGGACTTAAGACAGAAAGAATAACTGTTTAAGGATTTCTTCACTCTTCTGGAAGGAAGAAATCTTTCAAAGCCTCTGTGGTGTCACAAGTTGCTAATAGGTGCGGTCTCTCTTCCTTCTTGTATCAAGGTTTCATGTATTAGGAAAGAGAAGTCATCCATTACGTGGCTCTTGGAGGTTAACATGAACGTTCTTCTTTCTCTGATTCTTTCATTTATTATAGTTTAGAATTAAAACATTAGTACACTTGTCAAATGTAAACTACATCATTTGTTTCCCTTTTAAACATTCAGTATCTTTGAAGCGAAAGCTTAAGTCAGACAAGCTTAGCTCTGAAAAAAGGCATAGCATTACAGTGCTGTCACTACTAGGAGCTGAACCATGGCCAGTTTAGGCAGTATTATATCATTGGAATTAAACTGGTTTCCTGTCCCCTTGAGAGAAAGTCTTTAAAAAAAAGAGGGAGAAGAGGAAAACAATATTCTTCTTGTTTGACTTTTCAAGTTTATGGCCCTGTGCAGTCCCCCTGTCACTTCCACCATGCGAAGAAGTATGTTTCTTTGTTTGGACATATAGGGCTTCTTATTGGACGTTGTCTCTAGTGCAGCCTTAACAGGCCACGTTACATGAGGAAGTGTTGTTGTGTTTAAGGAGAAATCCATCCCCACGGTAGCTGCAGAAGAGTTTTTGTCACTGGGGGATACAAACTCCCTCAGAACAAATTTTTTGTTCCTCAAAGGCTGCAGTTGGGGTGGAGGAGCACATTATTAGACTCATCAAGACTACGCCCAAGAAGAAAAAGATACACCACCAGGAACTGGCAGGCCTTTGACAGGCTTTTTCCTGGGCCATACAAGTTGGTACAGAGTGTGCTTGTAAGCCCAACCTGCACATACTGCAATATGATCCTGCCAAAGAGTTAAGATCAAAATGCCCTGTAACGTCTGGATGGATACAAATGCTCTCCAAATGCGCTTTTTTTTTTTTTTTAAACTGAAATCTAAAAAGAGAATTAATGTTTGGATCTGATCACATTGCGGGGGGGGAGGGGGGCGGCTGACAGTACAAAGGAAAACAAGACAGTCCAGCCCTTACTCATGCCTCTGTGGTCACAAACAAAAATGGTTCGATGAACAACTAAGAACACATTTCTGAGAGTTTTAGTCTGCTTCCTGTGGGTAAACAGAAGAAACAGAAGACTTCATCTGAAATGTTGCTCACAAAACAGTTTGTCTATATCTAGCATGGAGACAAGGTTTCAGTCAGCTTGACCTCTCAGTTGAATAAGACTGGTGGTCCCAACCTGACACCTAATTAGTATTTCCCCACCTTGCCATTATAGTGTCTGCAGTTTGGCATGATCTGTGATTTCTCCTCAGGAGACCCTAAGTTGTGCAATGCTGAGGCTAATACGGGTCAGGAGAGGAGCCTCAGCTGAGCTCCAACAGGACGTTTATAGAAACTCTGTCACCATCATCAGTCCCACATTTTCACCATTAAACTGAAAAATAACTAATAAAAGCCCCAAAAATGCAATTTTGGCTTCAGCAAAACAGAACACAGTATGCAATATTTGTGGTGCCTCATGGAGGCTGAACTCCAAGCGAACTGTGAAAATTTCCAGGGTATAGCTGTTCCCTCACCACCCATTTGCTCTGTCACTAGAAGATTGCTGGCCTTCTAACAATTGCTAATTGGTAATGATAGTACAACAAGTATAGCAGAGAGACTATGCATTTGTAAATTTAGTGCCAGTAAAGGCACTATGGAGTAAAACGCAGAACATCCCAATTCACAGAATTAGTTTTGCACATTTTATCTGCGGGGAGAAGTTTTTTTCAGATTAAAGATACTTTTTTCATATGCTTACTCTTTAATTTTGGGGGCTTATTTTATTTTATTTTAACAATGCCCCTGTACTTAAACTCTCCAGGGTACAATCAGAGCTTTTGCTGAAGAGTAAAAATTCTTTTTAAATGTTTAAAAGTTTTGTGTGGCCAAAATGTTAGCAGCTGTCACTTCATGACATAAATTTCATATATTGGATGACAGGGAAAAAATCCCTTTCAAATAGAGAAATTTCTGTAATCTAACCCTTAGGATGTGTACAATACTTCAGGCACAGGGTGAGGTGATGACGATTTTAAGTCACTGGAAAATAGGAGAAAGACTTGCCTGAACCAATGCAACAGGCAAAATACTCCACCAAAGAATGGCAAATCTAGCCACTGATTAGTCAAAAAGGTATTGCCCCTGATCTATCCAGTGTTAGCTCTTGCTTCCCAAAAATCAGATCTAGGAATCACTCCTGTTGGCTGAAGCCAGTCATTGATTTACCTGAGGGTAGAAAAAACTTTTGGTCTTCTCTTCTACCTTCAAGGAGACCTTCACTGTCTTCAGCTGGTATTCCATTTGCCTTGAGAAAAGCTGTGCTCAATTTCTCATTTATCTCCTAGGTCAACCTGAATTCAGTTCTTCACAGCCTTGAAAAGCATACCTTTCCTGTGCGGATTCTGCCATTACCTTGCTCACATCCCCCTTCTCCTCTCCCATATATTTTGGTAGAGAGGTTTCTGCAACCTGGTCTAGTGGAGGGTGCCCCTGGCGGGGCTGGGGGGGGGGACGGGACGGGGCGTTGCAACTAGATGGGCTTTGAGGTCCCTTCCAACCCAAACCATTCTAGGAATCTGTGATTCTACATTTCATCTTCTAATCCCGCTGATAACAGAATTCAGATCTGACAATTTCTCACAGATGTGACGCAGAGACAGCCAAGTAAAGGTCCAGTATGCCTGCCAGGTCACTAAACTCCACTGGACTGGCTTGTCATACAAGGTCTGGGAGAAAGGAACGGGCTGGGGTTACACAACACTGTTGTCACGTGAGCAAGTGACTGGGTAAGGGGGATCAACTCTTACAGAGAGGCTTCTCAAAATCATAAACGCTCCCCAGTCCTGTACTCCCATGCAATTCCTCCATACACTTCAAATCCCTCGGGTTAGAGAATTTGAGCATTTGCAGTCACAGGGTCCTGTCGGCAGCTAGTAATCACCATGTGCAGGGCTCATGCTGTCACCAAAATCACTGCTCAGCCTGGCGATGACACTGGGACTCACACTGGCATGGACTGAACTATTTCTGCCTGGTTTGCATAGTCTTTGCAAAGCTCTTGGCTATTTTGCCCCTTTGCAACTGATACCCTAGGTACTAGAGGATATTTGGGGCACTTCCAGCTGCACTGGAGAGGAGGATCTCACTCAACGTGAGGAAAGCCAGGCCCTGGTGCAGACCTTGCTGCAGAGCCCTGCAACTCCTGCCTAGGGCCCTCCTGCACCAGGAGCAGCTGGTGAGCAGATCACGGATGAGAGCAATCAGTGTAACATATGAGGCTACAGAGCAGGAGAGTGTCTGCTTTGCTGCACCACAAATGCTAAATGCCAGGATGACTTTGGTGGGGAGCAGGGAGGATTTACTTAAGGTGGTGCTGGCTGAGAAGGTCTCCAGCACAACATGTACGATTCAACTCAGCGATTCCTTGAACCAAATCCTTTACTCAGAGGAGCTGGTCATCTCTGAAAGTTAAACCCTGAGCAGCACTATGTGTGTAAGCCTCTCCCTTGTTACAAATGATAATTCTTCTGGATCTTCCTAGCAAAACTACATGGAGACAGAATACCAGCTGTGTCCCAAAAAGGTATTTTACAAAAAAGATGAGTTTCTATTTTAAGTCATTTAGGTACAAACTCTTCTTTGGAGTAAGTCATATTATTGCCACAGTACACAATGCTTTTATAAAAGCCTTGTATTTGTAATGAGTGCTTTGTAATCCTTGGCATATCAGAACATCCTTGCAAAGTAACAAATGCTGTCATACTTATGTTGATGGGGGTGGTATGAGGCTTAGGCAGTAAAAATGGGGTACCCAAGTTGATCCTCTACGATCTTGCTGCTGCCAAAAGTTCTCCCACTCCCCTTGGGCTGGCACTGGCATTTATCTGGCCCCTGATGGCTGCGGGTGGTTGGGTGGTTCTGGTTTCTAAACTGATAGAATTCCTCTTGCCTGTTGAATAATTTTCTGCCAGCATAAAAGGTTTAGAAAACAGCCAGGATGAGGGCAAGAGAGCTGGTGGCGTTTTCAAGCAAAACATATGCAGGAAGTAAGGTTATTTCTGTTATATAAGCAGGTTCTTTACTTAATAAGAGATTATTTTCTGAAGCTGACCTTTTCTCAGTAATACTGGTACTTGTCGAAAAGCTAAAAACTTTGTAAAATGCTGTTATAAAACTTCACTTTAAGTGCCTTAATTCAGGTTACAGCAGAGCACCGGTAGCTGAATAGACTGGCTTTTAGGTTGACTTCCTGCCCTCGAGGGTGAGTATAACACTATACCTATGGGACCACCCTTCCTCTCTCTCCTAAACTTTTGTTCTGTTTTGTTGTCTTGAATGCCATAAAAGGAGATTACAGGAAGAGAGAATTTTCTCTTCTTGATTATGGTGCCGTTAAATACACATGCTCATAAATGTGCTTCATTTCTTCTATAGTAATGACTCATCAAGCGTTACAGTACAAAATAGTTATGTATCACATAAGGCTGCTATGGAAAGCAGGAAAGAATGTGATTGTGCAATTAAAGTCTCTGTGTTAAAGCACTTGAGATGGAGAGCTAAGATAAAATTACACATAAAAACTTAATTTATCCATTTCCTGGCTGTAGATGGTAGCATTAACACAGGGTGAGATGATTTTTCTCATGTAAAGTTGCAAGTTGTTCCTAAAAAAATAATTATTACTGCATCCTTAACCAGATAACATTTCGTTCATTAACTTCAACCTTAGTTTTCCCTAGGGCTTTAATATCACTAAGTTGATCCCACTTTAATCAAATTTTCTGTCCATTAAAAAACAAAAAGTACATTTGCAAATAATAAAGGTTATTCATTTGAGTCAAGTTTAAAGCTACTCATCAAAAGTTTCACATTTGGGTGAGCTATCCGTATTTTGGGAAGGAAGGAATCTGATTTGAGTTCAGCTGCTGGGAAATAAATGCCCTCAGATGTTGTCTTTGGTGACTAATAATCAGGTATTTTTGCCATAAGAGAGGCTTCTTTCTTACTAAAAGAAAAATGTTGTCTGAAGCAGAATTTTTCTTGGCAGTATTGCCATTTGTTAAAAAGCAGAACAAAAATATTTAAGTGATTTTAAATGAATCTCACATTTACCTAAAGAAAAACTTCAGCTCGCCCATCTGCAGGAAAAGGCCATTATAATTCAAGTTTCTATAAACATGCTGCGATGACAGGATTTTTAATACTGCACCTGAAGGAAAAAGATAGTGTACAAATGTAATGCACCTGCTGGCTTGGGTGTTTATATGATCAGCTAAGCAGGAGCTCTTAATACTTCCCAGCAGATCCCTGCCAGTGGGCCTGCTATAAATCCCTCCGCAGCCAGACAAGTTGGCCTTTATTTTTTCATATTGCTCTGGGCATCTCACATGACATTTCCAAATAAGGAATTGTACTACAAGCCTGCTCTGATTGCTAGTAATGACTTAACTGCGGAGGAATTATAACAGTATGAATAACAGGGGTTTGCGCTGTGAATGCCTAAGCTACTCCAAAAATGCCAGAGCGACCAATATAATGCGCTTCTCACTCATAACTTTGAAATGGAAGAGAAAGTCAGGACACTTTACAACTGCTACTAATCTGTAAACACTGATTGTTCATTCAACAGCAGGAAACGAAAACAAACGGAAAGCAAATAACGTTGTATTAGCTGTCACTGGGAATTACAGAAGCAGAATTAGGCAAACCATAAAATTAAGAACATAGGAAGGGGAATAAGCTTCCCCCATGTTTAAAAAGGGTCATTAAAATGAACTAGTAGTCAGCAAAAAAGTTTATCTGGGTGTGCATGTCTTATTAAACAGCATTAGATTTCTGACTCTTTGCTAGAAATAAACCGACGCTGTTTGTGTATGAGTTTGACTGCAAACTCCCCAGGGACAGACTCTTCTTAATTGTTTTGCCTCACAGCTTGTTTAAACTGGCCTGTAAATTTGGGCTGTACTTGTAAACCGTGGCTAGAGAGAGTAGATACAGAGCATCTCTCTAATAACTATCTAATACAGCATACCATAAAAAAGGACCAAAGGTCTGATGACTTTCAAAAGGCAGCACTCAGATAAAAATAATAATAATAATAATAAAATAATCCAACACGTAGGTTTCTGCAGCAGGGTTATGTATTGAGCCAGGGATGCTCACACGTGGGCCCTGACCCTTGGTGCTTGACACTGGAAAAAGCTGCAAACTTTTATATGTATGTACCGGGGACATGGGAGAGGAGGGGAAATTACGACCAAAAAGTAAGTTGCAAATCAAGCACAGGGAAGTAAGGAAAGCCTGGGCTTAAACTCAGCAATTCACAACCAATTTCGGCCGCTCTCCAGGCATGATTTAAGCAAATTCTTTGGAAGGATTTCACCTTGCGACTGCTACTGTGCTGCTAATGAGTAAAGCAGTTTCCCTAGGTGTGGCTGGTGCTGCCTGGCAGCACTGGAGGAATGAGAGGCCGGTGCCTAGAAAAGCTGTTTGACCATACAGGCTGAGGGGAGAGGGTAGGGTTGTTAGAAAGACTTTGTAGGTGCCTGGGGGAGTTAAGAGCTTGTTGTAGCCGTACTTGCACTGAACCCACTGGTGGGTGGGAATTATGAGGGACTTTGCTAAGCCCTCAGACCCCTGAGAGATAAACATGCCCTTTTTGGCAGGGCCCTGTGCAGGGGTGCATCACCTGACCGAGCGAGCCGGTGTGCTTGGGCCTGAGAAGCAACAGGTCTGTTGCTGCAAGGCTAACACACCCACAGGAAAGGCTCAGTGCCGCTTCTTCTGTGGCTTCCTTGAGATGTCACAGCACCCTGAGTAGCCCCAATGGTGCCTACCGTGCCTGCATGGAGTGCTCTTCAGGGCAGGCCCTTGCCACAGACAGCTTTGGTATTTGGAGCCACAGCAAGAGAGACCAAAAGAATTCCTCTTTCCACGCTATAAAAACCTGCATTCCTTCCTTTGGGCAAAGCAGGCTGGATTTCTCCTTGTCTGAATTCTCTGACTTAGTTGTGCAATTTGCCAAAAAGTCTGCCTCCCTGGAAAAGAGCAGTTACCACTAATTGTTTTGCCTGAGAATCACTCTTTTGAGTTGTCAACCGAAGCTGCCTTCTGGCAGCTGCCCAGGTTGCCATAGTTCTAGACAAAATGAAAATGTTATTGAGTGAGGCATCTGCATCAGAGAGAGAAGCGATGGAAATATCAGTCAGCAAAGCTTGTGATGTTCTGCCTAGGAGGAGCTGCGTCTCTGTACTTTGCACCATTGTAAGAATGGTGCTTGCAAAAGAGGATGAAACTGTGAGAGCTGGCCATGGATTCATAATGCCATATAAGGAAGAATTCAATTTTTCAGATTTCATTTTCTTCAAGATGAAGCGTGCCTTGGGCTAGAATCATTCTTTTCTCATATACTTGGCTACCTGAGCAGAAACATGAAGGAAGATCAATGCTCCATAATTCCCACATTAGCCTTTGAAAGTTATTTCTTTTGAGATCTTATCAAATCCTCTAAAACAAAGTTACTGTTATGAGCAAAAATAATAATAAAAAAAGCTTGCAAATCTGGGATATTGTCTTCTCTGGGGTGTCAGTGTGCCCCCAAGCTTGGTATTCATTTGGATTGTGACAGCAGGAAAACGCCCTGAGAGCCAGATGTGCTGGCTTGTCTTCTGATCTTGAATTGGAAAGGACTTCTTTACCCTTTAGTTTGTCAGAGCTAACAGAGCTCTGCACACTTGCTCACTCTCTGTGGTTTGAGAAGAGATGGTCTTTTGCTGCTATCCCTGTGTTTTTGAAGTAATATCAAGGCACTGCTCAACAAGGTGCTTGTGAACGAAGAGGGGAAAGTTGAAAGGCAGAGTTTAGGAAATGGAATAGCTGGGAAAAAAAAAAAAAGGTGGCTAAAATTATAGTCCTGAATGGGGAGAAAGCTCTGTTGGCTTTATGTATGAGGACTATAAGAAAGCTGAAGTGCCTATAAGAATGCTTAGGCGGAACTGTTCGTGAAGGCATGTAGCAATAAGATGAGGAGTAATGGGTTTAAGGGTAGATTTAGGTTGGATATTAGGAAAAAGTTCTTCAACATGAAGCTGGTAGACCCCTGGAACAGGTTGCCCAGAGAGGTAGTGGAGGCCCCATCCCTGGAGATCTTCATGGTCAGGCTTGATGGGGCTTTGAGCCATCTGATCTAGTGAAGATGTCCCTGCTTACTGCAGGTGGGGGGCGACGACGGTTGGACTTGATGGCCTTTAAAAGTTCCTTACAACCTAACACATTCTGTGATTCTATGATTCTATGACTCAGAGCAAATGGAGGTGATATTGCAAATATTTCTGTGTAACCTACAGAGAAAAGTCGGGTTCATGGTAGATTGGTGTTTCACAAGTATGAGAAGAGATCTTGGTTTTATGTATGTGTGGCTTTTTTAATGTGTCTCCATATATCTCTACATAAAAAAGTAAATCTTGATTTTACTGGGGAAATCCCTCTAAATATTTTTTGCCCATTTATGTATATCAGGCCCTATGTAATTGAAAATTGGTTTTGATAGCTATGTTCAAATATGGTATAGAAATATGTCTTTGCCTGTGGTACAATGTATGTGCCATTAAACTGATAACCTTTGTGTAAGAATTTAGTAACAGAATTCTCTAATGTATGATCAACTCCAAATACATTGGTTTGGGCATTGACTTCAGAAATTGCTGTGGCTTGGGATGTAGGTTTTTTAAAAATTACCGATTAATTGCAAAGATCTTCTAAAAAAGGTTTGCCACAATATGGTAAGATATTTAGTAATTTGATAATTTTTTTTCCCTGTAAGTAAAGAAAATGACTGGGAAAAAATGGCTGAAACAATGGAAATATTTTCAACATTAAAAAGTAATTTAGAAAGGAGAAGCAGAGGTTGAATCTAAATTAAAAAATCATTTTTTTAACCACAGAGGAAGATCAGCTGATACTCCTATTTTCCTCTACGGTGATCCAGTTTCTAATGGCTCACATGCAAAGCATTTTTCCAAGTATTTTTTACTCTTAGAAAAAATGCTGAGTGATGTAGCGTAGGTTGACTCGTGATACAACTGGTCATAATTAGAAGAGAGAAGGACAGGCTGACCTCGCCTCTGACTCCTGTCCAGGCTTCTCCTATAGCATATACGTGCCCACATTTCTGAGGTTTTTGCAAAGCAGATTTGGTGGTTTTAGTCACCAGCTTAACACTTTGGATTCAGGGATTCTAGGCACCTGTGGGGAAGTCACAATCACAGGATAATTGGCACAGGCATGGGAAAGGGAGGTGAGAGCTTCTGGAGAAGTCAAGGAAAGCAGTGCCTTTTATTTACTGAGAGGTGGCACTGCTTTACTGTGTAGCAGAGCAGGGTGTGTTCCTGGCATGCTCCATGGCAGAGGTGTTCCTCAAGTGGCAGTGCTGAGTGGCTCTAATAAAACACTGGGTATGGTTCCAAGCTTCCTCCTGTCTTGACCTAACTTTGAGGTGAGCTCAGATAGCTCAGGGTCTCGACCAGGTGAGTTGAGAATATCTTCAATGTTGGAAATCCTTCCATATCTTGAGGCGATCTGTTCTCGTGTTTAATCAACCTCGTTGACTTCAACCAGTGTCTGGGTCTGTGTGTGCAGAACCCAAAGAAAACATGAAGATGTAGGTGCGAGGGGGTGGGGTTTGCTTGTATGCTTTCTTTTTCAAAAAAAAATCCCACCCAGTTTCATGTCTTGTTATTTTAATATCTTCTTGATTCTTACATCGTGCTTCTGCTATCTCCCAGATATGAGGTAATTAACTATTAAATTTGTTCCTCATGAATGTATTCTACCACAGCTTCAGCCCCAGGCTGGACTCTCTCTTTTGCTGGAGCCTATCATTTGAATCTTGTGGCCATATCTCAGAATTTTTGGCTAGAGGGCAGACTGTGTAGCGCATATGATGATGTGTAGTTGAATGCTTGCATAAATAGACAAGCCTTCTGACATACAGTTCTTGGGGCCCATGAAAGTTCCATGGTGACTTTGCAGGCTATCAAGATAATATAAATACTGTAGGTCACATCTAGTTCTATTTTAATTTTTTTTTTATATATACTATCCTGTCAATTTATTTCTATGCATCAGTGTCCCTAATGTGATAACCGTTTCTACTTATCTCTGGAATTGTACTGATTGTTTTCTTTTAACAATAGCAATTGTGTGGAGTGCAGTCACAGATAATTTGCATTTGAGTTTTTTAACGTGCATTCTTCAGAGTCCCAAGGCAATAGTGGGATGCAGAGTCTTGTTAGACTATTGGCTTTATTACCGGGCCCATGATTCACAGGGAAAATGTTGTAATGACCTCTTGCACCAGCAACTAATTCTATTAAAAGATGAAAGTTATTTCTTCTTCTGGCACAGATATCAGAATCTGCCTTCAAAGAATGATATGGCATTAATAGTACAAGCTGCCCAACACTTCTAAAAGAGTAAAAACTGCAAGACCTTTTTTTAAAAAGTGTATACACAAGCCAGCTGTATTTTTTTATCCTGTGCTTCAGAGGCAGAACTGTTTCCTCCTGCTACTCAGACACAGCATATGTTAGCAATAAGTGAATCATATTTAAGATGGAGAAGAGAAGAATAACAACTCTGACCAGAAGACTGACCCAACTCCCAAATCAAAATTAACCTATAAAACTTGGATTCATTCAGATGACCTTTCACAACTATGCTCTTAGGACAAAACTGCACAGGTTCTTATTCCAATCTGGCATGTGTACCCTGAATGATCACTTTGAGGTCCAGTTTTTGGTGCCATGATCATTCATGTTACTTATCTTTTTTTCTGAACTATTCTACTAAATTATCTCATCCTGGCTGCTTTGGAGAAGTACCTGCTCCAGAATACCACTCTTCCTGTGTTTGACCTGCTTACATTCATTGGGTGATGTTGTCCCTTAGCTTAGATGAGTCTACTATTTCCTTAGTGGTTTTATTTCATCTGGATAGATGGCAACCAGCTCATCTTAGCAGGCCTAGTCAATCTTGATCTCTTCTACAGATTTTTTGATTGTCATGCTGAGTGTTTTACAGCCATGATTTGTTTTGGATGAATTTCCTCATGATTCAGGTGTCTTGCGTCTCCGGTGAAGAGTCTACCAGTGTCTTGTACTTTCCTATTTCTGTGGAAAAAGTACCCTGACATGTCATGCATCACTGTGATAGGACAAACATCTCAGGTGGATTCCCCATTCTGTAGGGTAACTGTATTTTCCTTTTTCTCAGACTACTTTGATTCATGAGTGTGGATTTGTAGGAAATGTTTTTATCAAACGTTAAATGAATGGTCTTTAATTTCATATTCTATTTCACTTCAGTCCTGAAGTTCTTCTGGAGCTTTTTGTTTCAATACCTTTCAATTTTCCCATGAATAACACTGAGTCTCTTCCACTTACTGTTGCATGTTGTGACACCACCTTTAGTGTCTAGCAAAGATGTTGGTGGAGCTTCACCTGTAACTTTCCTCCATGTCAGTAGTTTCCCTGTCAGCAAATGCTGTTCTAATTTTTCCCTTTGCCAGTTCTTAACCTTCTTTATGATTTTCTTCTTTTAAGAAATGGTAGGGTTAACAACTACATTTTGTGCTTGTTAGACCATATCAAATGGTCTCAGCATAACTGTTATTAAGGGAACTTCTTTGCTGGTAAAGCTGCGATCTTAATACAAAAAAAAAAAGTTGCTTGTGTAAGAGATCTTCAGTGAGAACATGCAGCGATTTCTCCCTTTTTCCTGTTTATGTCTGTTTTTAATTACCTCCTCCAAAGCTTGTTCATAGCTCTTGGATATTCTGAATGCAAATTAATGGGTATCTCTTCTCCTTTTTATGTACAGGTATTATAGGTCCTTGCTATTCTTCCGCTACCTTAGTTTGACATCTTTACCACAGACCCTTCTTAGAGGACCTGTGATTTCAAGTATAAGACCTGTCTGCATTTCAGGGAAGGAAAAGACCCAGCTCCTCTGATTTGAATGTATTGGGTGTAAATTTTTTGGCAGTGTGCTTCTAGTCTATATGTAATGACTCCTTTTCTCATTAGCTACTTATCTTCCATTCTACCTTCAAAATTACTTTCTTGGAGATGGAGGCAGAATATTAATCTAGCCTTAGAATCCGAGCAGATAAATTTTTATCTTAAACTCACCCCCTCAACTAAATGATTAACTTCTTTCACATTATTCCCAGTGTATGCCTACTGAACCATTTGTTATTTTTATTAATTTGCTTCATAAGTTTTGACTCCAGTTCTAGCAATGCTTATGTTGTTCTCACACTTGATGACCAATCATGTGAAGCTCTCCCTAGTGATTAGTCCCTTTGCCAGTCTTTGTAACTATATCCTCATTTCTTCTCTCTTAATCCTTTTCTTTTTTTGGAGGCAAGTATGTTTGGTCCTGTATTAAGTTCATATGAGGATATGGCAACACCACTGATACCCTGTTTCAGGGTGTACTTGGTTAAATTCCAATTTGGATGTTTGAGCTTTCAGACCAGGTGAATTTCCTGACTCTAGATTTGCTTTCTGAAATCATAAAATTGATATGCTGATATGTTAGCAACTTGTGGTAGCTTTCAGAGCCTTTCAGGACCATTTTTTTATGATTGTTTTTTTCTCTAAGGTCCATGCTACCTTTCAAAATTGTGTCTAAACCAGCATTATCTGAACCTAGTGATGCCTTAGTAAATGTCTGAACATAACTTTCTATTATGCTCGAGTGCTTCTAAGCATTTTATTATATTTGCTCTCCATTTGACATAAAGAAAGCTAATGTCTTGACACAATCATTATAATTCTGTTTTTAAGTTATTGATTCATGCCCCTCTGTATTTTTGGGGCATGTTCGCAGCAGACCCCTACCTATGCTGTCTTTGAAGTCTCATGCTTTTCTGACCTAGCATAAGGGATCCATACTTTTCTGATTCCTTGTTCCCATAATGTGCCTTAGGGTGGCAAAATAATATTGCTAAAACCATTCTGTATCTGAAGACTTCATTAGCTGCTCATAAGGGAAAAGGTAAGAAAAAGTGACAGTCTTTCTTTCTAAATTATGTATTCTGTGCTTGTAATCATTGTCAGGCATCTTCTTCAACGCAGGCTTTACCAGTTAGGAATAAAATGGAACTATCACTGTGTAAAGCTAATAGGTTTCCTGTTTATATATCATAGAATGTGTTAGGTTGGAAGGGACCTTTAAAGGTCATCTACTCCAACCCCCTTGCAGTAAGCAGGGACACCTTTAACTAGATCAGGTTGCTCAGGACTTCATATCCTGGGGTCTGTTTTTTGGTTGAGTTGCTTTTTGTTGTGTGTTGGTTTGGTTTTGTTTGTTTTTGTTTTTTTAAAATCAGGTTATCTGCTCTAATCCCAGAGCATCTTGAGCAAAGTTGCTTCCTGACCAGTTTCCCCATCTTGTCGTGTGCACTTGCTTGTCCTTACGCAAACAAAACCTCCCGTGCTTGTCAGTTGAAGGAATTTTTGCACTGCATCGTGAAGGCTCTGTTTTTATTTGCCCCAGACTGCTTTCTGCAGTTGGCATATTTTTTCTTAGTGTTACTTATATAATTATTTTTTCTTATTTATTTATTTTTTATATATTTATTTTACGCATTTTAAGCCCTTGCTAGCATAGTCTTGTTTCCAAAGTGACTAAGGACACTGTCCCTCCTTGTTCGGGTCTCTACAGAAAGTTTGTAACAGTACCAAAGCTAGAACACTTCCCTGCACAACGCTCCCCTTTTTCCTTCTATTTAGAAGAGAAATCACTGATAACTCCCTTAAATGATTTGTGTGTGTGTGTGCACGTACAACTTTGAACCAACCCCGCAGCCCCGCTCCATAATGACAGTGTGACTCAGGACACCATCATGCCTAACATCAAGATGAGAAGTTTACTTCTCTCTTAGTCCCAAGGCTTGTTACCCATTCTGAGAGAAAAATTAAATGGGCTTGATACGGTTTGTTCTGTACCGATCTAAGGAGCACCTGCAGAGAGGTTGCTAATGAATGTGGGAGCCAGGAGAACTTCAGATGAGGCCATCACTCCTCTGTTGAATACAGGCTAATTTATAGCCTCTCTGCAGTGGTAGAGTACTAAAATTGCATGCTTTTAAAGTTAATGGCAAAGCAAAACATTTTACCCTTTAGTACTCAATTCTGATGCAAGTGAAGAAAATCTTAAAAAGACATCATTATCATTCTGTTTTTGAAAAATAAGTTGATATTTCATGACCTTCTTTCCCTTTGCAACTGAATTTAGCCTATTGGTGTCCTTAGAAGACCAAAGCAGTGTAGTATGAAGCTGAGCTCTTGCCTTCCTAGGGATCCGCAGTAAATCCATGAAAGGGAAAAACTCGAGATCCTTACATTTACAGAAATGATGGGTTTGCCTATGGTTAGGATCAAAGGCACACGCTGTAAGCAATCAGTAAATGGCAAACACATCTTTGTGCATTGCTCCGTAACTGCGAATCTGGCACTTCCAATGCTTCATAGCAGTACTCGGTGAAGTAGCGCTAATGAGAGAATTAAATCCATGTGATTAGAAGCAAAGTACGAATGATGTAATAAAATCCTGGTGAGCATCTGATGATCTGAAGATGGGGGTGGGCAAGGGAAGGAAACAGTCACATCTTGCGCTCTGGGTGTGAGACTCTCCACCATCTCTGGCTTCCCTACCTCTGCTTTCTTTGCTCTCACATATGCTTAGCAGTGAGTTTTCACTCTGGCTGTGAAACATTCACTGACCTGCAGAATGGGGAAGACATGTGGGTGCTCTGCTGTAGTTAAGAGTTGTGCCTCCTGCCTTCACAGCCTTGTCACAGCAAGTGCCTCTGTCCATGCATGCATATATGATGACCTTGACCCAGCAGGTCTTTTCTCCTGATCCCAGTATGAAGGGTCAATATGGAATGAGATAAAGTCTGATTTGAGGGCTATTGTTCCCACTACTGCCTTTAAAGTTGCATTTTGCCTACTGGCTTTCTGTTGTTTCGAGGAGAAAACTGACTTTCTGCAGTCACTTCTATTGGTGTGGTCCCTAACGTTGCATGCTATCTTACAGCCATTCTGCAATGACAGATGTGTACGTTTATCACTCAAGCTGTTGGAGAACCATATAATCATTCAGGCTAGTGGAGGATTCAGCAAGGTTGGGAAACTACACTAGAGAGAACCCAGATCAGCCAGAATATTCCTGAAGTCATTCCAGCAAAATTTTCCCTTTCTGCAGAAAATACGACTCCCCCACTTACCACCCCCACACCCCCTATTTTTTTTTCTTTACCTGATAAAAGAAAGGGAATATTTGAGAAAATATAGTGCACACTAATTCTCCATTGCACTTATTGCTGTCATTTAATTTGAGTGAAAGTTTCTAATTACTAAGACACCATCGCGTAAGAAGTTTCCTGTTAGCAGAGCATACGTGAATCTCCAGCAGAGCTCTGTCACAGGCTGCCTATGACATGGTCTGATCTGCTGTCATAGAAGCTTGATACTTGCTAAGCTTTTTGGCTTCCTAAATTGCTCACCACATATTTGGAATAGCTATTTTCTGTGCTGCGTATAACAAAAGAGAACTTGTTTACTTCATGTCTCACCTCCTGATGTAACTTGTGTACTGTGGTACTTGTGCTTCTAGAAACAAAAAATTATCACGTAAACATCTGCGTAAGTAATGGGATTAGACATTCTGACCCCAGGCTGTCTGTTTACATGAATTACCAACTTCTCCAGAAAAATGTTTTTCATATTTTTTCCCTCAAGGCTGGTATTTTGACTGAACTTGAATAATTTCTCAAAATCTAATTTGTGCTCTACTGGTGCAAAATTTAGGGAACACCATTTAATAATTATTACAAAGCCAGAAAACTTGGTTCACTGTAATTAATGGCTGTTGTCTAACCAGTTTGCAATTCCTGAGAGACTAATCCTTTTTCCTGTGCACAGTGGTTACGAGAGAAAAGGAAAACGTACTGAGTGACAAACAGAGTTTGAAATAATTAAAAGAGGATGAACAAAGCACCAATTCTAGGAAATATGGGCAGAGGCTCATTTTTTTTAGATTTTTTTTTTTTTTTTCATTACTTGTCCCCTTTATTTTTAACACAAACTAGAGACGAACTTTTTTTCTGTACCAAACATAGTATCATGGCCTGGGCTTTCTTGTTGCAGTTATGCATAAATATTAAAGCACTAAAGAGATTTCTCAGTAAAAAGAGTCGGTATTCTAACGTTCCAGTTACAAAGTGTGAACATCGGTGATGGATGCTTTTCAGTGGGGTCACTGATACTATTTCTTTCCCTTGCCACCGGATTCCTTTAAATTGTTGCCTTTTGGGTAAGCCGAGTATTGCAAAACCAGTAAAATGAAGCTGGAAAAAAAAAAATTGGAATAAAAATGAAATGGGACCCTCGGAATTAACTGCGCTGCTGGGGATGCCTCTGCGGACCGGAGTGTGTCTCTTAACTACACGTATCGCGTACTCGCAGGCATTAGCTCCAAAGAGCCAAGCACTCAGCGAGAAGGTTTTACCCCCTGTTTCTCAGTGACCCACGTGCAAGCCAGACTTTGTCACTTAGGGTGACTCTCGGTGCCCCCCACCTCGCCGAGGGACTGCCAGTTAGCGGGCGCGGTTCCTCACCGGCGCGGCTTTGGTTAGTTACCCTCTTCTGCCACCGCGTGGGCAGCAGCGTAAATTGCTGCCCCCGCTCTGCACCCCTAAAGCCCGCGGAGGAAGAGTGCCGCGCTCGCCCCTGTGATCCGTCATCGGCTTGTGACATTGCCTCAGCCCCCCTCCCCCCCGACAGCAGCTTGTCAACCCGCGTAGGGTGCCACCGATTAGAATCCCTTCCCCAGGGAGTTTCTCGAAAACTCTTAAGGCTTTTAGTGGCTTTGGAGGTCATGAGACTTTGAAAGCTCTGGTTTGCGAATTCCTGCTACAACAGCGAGATTAACAGTTCTACACAATGCTTTATGCAAATATCCTGTCAAGGAGGTTAAGTTTAGATGACTTGATCTTACATCTAGTGTCCACTGAAATCAATGGGAAGACTCTTGGCGACCAAAACCAGAGTGCTTCTATTATTATGATGATATCATTAACAACTATTATTGTTACTACTACTATTCATGATTAGAATTAAGATTACTCTCACTGTTATTGTTACTACTGTGAAGATCTTGGGTGAACAGTGAGAGAAGGGTCTTTCACTAAGATGGGGACATGCCTTTGATTTGGAGCCTTCACTAAGGTACTTGAAAACTGTGAAGGTGATACCAGTGCTCTCAGTGTGAATTTATTAAACAAAAGATGTCTTACAATTATGAATTTGAGCCCATGGTTACCTTGTCCTAGCATTAGGCATAGCTGGTTTTAGTGGCTAAGTCTTGTGGTAAATGGCCCTAAAGTAAATGGAAAATGCTGCGGAGGGGTAAATGGCGTTGTGGATTTAATGGCAGTTATTACAGACCTAGAGCCTTGCTGTTTGTGGCACTCACATGCACTTAGGTGCGGAGATGCTTTCTGTTCTAAATCTGACCACCATATTTGAAAGCTGGCTCCTGAAGCAGCATCCAAGAAGAATGTTTGTAGCACTCTGCCAGTGGGAAAAAGCAACTTAATTTTTCTCCTAAGCATCCTGAGTAGCTGTAAGTACTTCTGTTGATATTATTTGCAATTGACATCATCAGAGATGCTCTATGGTCTGAAGCCAGAACAGTAAATAAGCAAGTGCTATACCAACATGGCTTCTGAATGCATGGATTTTTATTGTTGTTTTGAATTTACTCTGAATTTATCTCCCTGGGTGGCTACATATCTTTTATTTTAAAATTTCATAGCATCATGGTTTAGTTTGAATTCTCTTGGTGTGTCTCTAGTGCTGTTCTATTCCAGAAAGACAGTGTCTTAGTTCATACCTGCCAAAGGGTTTTTGTGTTTGCCAGTATGTTGCCATGTAGATTAGAAACTGTACTTGCATTCCTAGTGAAATGTTAACAATGGCTTTATCATCATCTTCTAGAATATTTCCCTGTCATGGATGTTCTTAATTTCCATTGGTTATGGCATTGTCTTTTGTGAAAGACTCAGTTCATGGAAATTTTGAGATGGAAGCACTGAAAGGAACTAACATAATTGTGTTGATCTCCTGTGTGACTCGGGCCATAAAACATTATCCTATAAATTACAAGCTTGATGAAGGAATTATATTTGAACTGTACTCTATCTTGGAGAAAAATAGCCAGACACAAGTGTGTAGCTTTCTTTGGTCCTGTGTCCCAGAGATTGATTTACGTGGCTTCAGAGTTACTGACAGAGCAGTTACCTGACTTTTAGGCCAGTGTATCTACAGCTGACATGGAAATGGAACAGCAGAGTCTGAGCTACATAGACGTGATAGATTTTCCTGCTGAAATTGGTGCTCTTGGAGGAATTAAGTACTATGTCAACTCAGATTAAACTTGGTAAACAGAAAAGGTAGAAATTATCTTATGTGATATTGTTAAATTGCAGTGATACAACTCTTTAAGGGTTTTCAAGAGCTAGAACAAAACCATGTCTTCTATCACATTAACCTAAACTTTTCTTTTTCAATAAGCAGGGGAGGAAAATAACCTGTTTTCCATATATTCCTCTTTAGAGACGTGACTTCAAATTTTTCTAGTTCCTGTAGCACGTAACAGTTATACATGTGGAACAACATCCACATGTATGATCAGCCAATTGGGAGGCATTTTTCAGTTTCAGAAGTACTACTTTAGATACAGTGCCATGTCTTGTCCCTCAATGGGTTGGTGTCAAAGACCTTCTTGGAAAGTTTGTCCCATAGTTTTATAGCTCACGTAATGAAAATACACTTGGTGAAACGTGTGAGGAGATGTGCTAAACAGAAATTACTCTCTTTATAAGGCCCTTCCAAAAGAAAAACAGTTTGGAAACACAAAAATACATGTTGAGTCTGTTTTTATCATTGGGAGACAGAGACAGCTAGTGTGGCAAGAAAAAAGGTGTAGAAAAACTACTAGGTGTCACAAAATCAGAAAGGATTCTGAGCTGAAAACCAATCTCAGACCTTGATTTTTGGCCTCGTGGTTCAGCATCAGAACCTTACTACCTTACTATCTATCATGAGATTCCTCAAATACAATACTATAGCATGTACCTTGCCATTTAATAAGCTTTTCTTTTTCCTAAGGTTAGCATTTGTGTGAACCAAGCCTTGACAAAGATATGAGGAAAGATCCTCTTTTGGCTTCAGTGGCGTTTTTAGCCCTCAAGTGTGCTGCTGTGGGAAGCCTTCAGTTCTGTAATCCCAAATTCGAATTCTAGATTCAAAATCTATAATTCTCTCTACATGAATGCACTGACATTAAGAGTTGTATTGTCATTTTAATGGATTAAACCAAATGAACCTGAGGACTTAAGACCATGCTTGATTCCAACATACTGTTAGGAGCACTTGTCAGAGTGGAGTTACAGGGTCAGAGCTGCAAATGGGGCTGAGAGATACCTTGAATTCTTTGCCATTCTTTTAAAGATGCTTTTTTTTTTTTTCTTCCCTCTGCAAGATATAATAATGGTATATCTGTAAGAAACAGGGATTACACTGTGCAGAAGAGTTGGTTTTGATTTATGTTCTGTATGTTAAGCCATTTGTGGTAGTAATGCAGAAATAAATAGATTGGGTATTTGAAACATGCTAGGTCACTTTTATTTTTGTGGCAAAAAATTTGGGTCAAGAAGGAAACAAAGAAAAGAGCTCTTAGTTTTATGGTCATTACAATTTTTGTCAAGTGAAAGTTGTTTTTCTCTGATAAAAAAAACAAACAATTTTTGTTGGCTCCCTGCCAATCTGCAGAGACATGATATGACAAGGCACACGTCATCGCTGTTCCTGGCTCTTCCTCTCAGCCTACAGTCCAAAGATCTGCAAATTTCATGCTTGAGTTGTTGAGCTGCACTTGAGGAATCTGGATTTGAAAACTGATTCCAGTTTCCACTGAGGCCAGCATCCTTACTCACTTCTGTCTTCCAGAATTTAAGTTTTCTCACCTCAGATGAAATGTGTGGCTTTGGAGGTTTGCATCCCAAAAGCTTACAGATGCAGCGCATGAGTGATGTGAGAGAACACTGCAGTCTTACCATGTGACATAATGCCATAGTGTCTGTTGGCATTATTCTGTCACTATGTAACATTTGTATTACTCAATAAAGAAGGAAACAGGGAGAATTTTATGTGTAGTTGACTATTAAAACTGTCAAATAAAATATTTTAAGAAGCCTTGTCTCCTAGCAAGAGCCACTTGAAATTAACATTATGGGAAGCGAGATTTGTAGCTCTCCTGTGACACTGAGAGCATAGAAAATGAATTGTATTTCTTAAAAAAACACTCCAATACGTGAATTTAAAAAGGCATTTAATGCTCAAATGAGACAGCATTCCAGATTAGGGCTTACCTTTCTGCCATCTACAGTTGCTTGAAGCAATTAAAAAAAAAAAAACACCTGCAGATTTCAATTGAAATATATGACCAGTATTGTCTACATTTACTACATCTGCTTCCTCCTCATGTTACGCATATATATCTGTAATGTTCCATGTGTGTCACTGGGAAGAAAATACATGGAAATTTTCCATAGTTCAGCAAGCAGTTTTTGCACATTTCTTGTGCTAATATAATATATTGTGTCAGTTACCAAAATGTATAGCTTTGTTTAGAAGAATTTCAAAGCTGTTTGTGTATGGATTAATCCTGTCAGTCTGTTACAGGGCCAGTGCAATGTCAAAGGGATATTTAACTGTTACCATTCTAGAAATGCCTCTGTATCATTGTTGGTACTGCTCTCTTGCAGTGGACAAATATGCTTTGATAGAGATGCATTAATATCAGGATAACAACATTAAAGGGATTGTATTACATTAGTTAAATTTATATAAATTTTATCTGAGGATAAGCTCTAGGATATCCAGGCTGTCAAACCCCACAGCACAAAGGATGAAGGTGAAATGCCCAGGTCTCTCACATGCCTTAGTACACCTTTGCCTAAAATGTGTTAGAAGAGTAGATATCATCAAGCTGAACATTTTCTTCACAAAGAGGTTCAATGGACAGGGAAGAAAAAAAGCGTTTTGGTTAAGGGAAAGAAGAGTACAAGCTCAAACTATGCCATACCTGCATTCCCTCTGTATTGGTAAGCATACAAGTTCCTGTTGAGGAGAGTGCTTGGAAAGAGGCCCTCTTTGCTTTAGGAAGTGCGTGTATAGGTGCACAAGAAAAACTCCCTATTCAAAAGACTCCTCTGATATGTATAGAAGGAAGAGACTTATGAAAGGCCAAAATAGTAAATGTATCTCTCTGTTCTTGATGTACTGACTACGTTTTACTGCTCCTTTTCATGAAGTCATCTGGATTAGGTGTTGCTAAACATAATTTATCTGGGCGCTACCAAAGCTGTCAGGTACCTGCTGCAGCATTTGGTTCAGCTTAGTTGCAAGCCTGCATCTAGGAATGTGAGACAAAGCTGTTTCCACTTCTTTCCCCTGCCACAGGGTTCACCTCTCTGCCCTCACCAGTCATGCCAAGGCAACATCTCTCACCTGGAAGAAAACCAGCAAAGGTAGTTTAAAACCCCAGTTATAAACGTATGTCTCCAGGGCATGCTTCTGAGGGAAATAGAAAGAAGAGTTGAATGAGAAGTAGCAAAAAGATTTCATTTTGAAATGCTGGTCTAGATGGTGTGTGCTGAAGTGTTGCTCTTCAGCTGGCCTCCCCATGGCACGCTGGCTGGCACTGGGGGCTGCAGCCTGGGGGCTGCCGTTGTCTCTGTGTCCTGTAGATGTGGCAGTGCTGGTGGAGAAGGCAAGACCTGGTCTGTGGTCCTACTGGGACCACACCACGAAAACCAGAGTGTATTCACAGGGGTGGGAGAAGATTGCTAGAAGAGGTTAACTGCTTTTAAGATGGACCCCTGGGAGCTGCCTGGCTTCCCACTGTGGCCTCCGCCTGGGCTCCGATGGTTATTTGGTCAAATGATTTTGTATAGCAACATCTTTTAATAAAAGTGTGGGCTTTTTTCTAGGGTCTGTCAGCATAAGAAAGTGGGGCTTGATTTGCCATGGATGGCAGAAGAGCAAAACCCATTTTTGTTTTCATCATTTGCTTAAATGTTTCTTTTTCCAGGTCTACTTACTGCAAATTGAAAGTGTAATATGCCTCCAATGTCCTCCCTCCCCCATTATGGCCAAGAAGAGTTTCTCTTTATTGTTCTTAACAATAAGATCTATAATAGAAATTACCAAGTTGTTGAGCAGACGGCCTCCAGCTTCATTTATTCTTTCATCCCCACCTGAGCCTGAGCAATACAAATATCCTGCCTTTTCAGTACGGTTTAATGAAAAATAATCTCAGTGTATGATGGCTAGAGCCAAGAAATAAAACTTACAGGAGCAGAAAAGGGAGGGAAGGATAGATAAATGCAGAGAAGCAAAATTAAGGGAGAGAAGAGCTAGGGGATAAGAGCCACCTACATCCAACTCCCGTATTTCTCCCACTGTCAGAAAAAACAAAGCAGCGGGCAGAAGTGAAGGGGCAGTGACGCTGTACCTGTTGAACAGTTGCAGCTTAAATGGCCCAAATGATTTTACATTGATCCTGTGCTTCATTTTTTTGGCCATGGGGTGATCCAACTGCTACTTTCTTTTCCATCACAGACTCCAACACAGGCCATGGTAGCAGGGAAGCCTTCCCCTTCTCTGTGCGTTTCCAAATGATGGTTGTACCACTCCCTTTCAAGCCTTTCACCTGCAGTGCAGTAGTTGTTCTCACAAATGCCACCTCCTTTTGCAGCAAATTGACTTTATGCCTACATTTCTGACACCCCCCTCCCCGCAAAATTACGTGCCCCTCTTTATGGGCATATTGTTGTATAGCAACCAGCAGAGAAAGAGAGGTCAGTTTGTTTTGTCCTTGTATGTATGTGCTTGCTTAGGGATCCCACACGTGAATGGGTTTGTAGCACAGCTGCCTTGATTGCCAACTAAATAGGTCGTGGAAGCATCCTTTCTGTTTAGTGAACTTGTAAGTCAGTGCATGTAGCTTCATTTTATTCATGCTTATGCCTCGTAGAATCAAACTGAGGGAGACAGATTTTCTAATTAAAAGCGAGACTATGTTTATCTGTTGCCAGAATGTTAGATATATTTGGTCTGGATGCAGTTAGTCTTTTATATCAGCAGCATTTGATGAATCCCAGTTTTCATTAGCTATCTTGAGCAGGGATGGATTATTGCACATTTCCTGTAAGCAGCTTAATTTTATTGTTATATGACATTCCTTACTTAGCATAAAACGTGAATAACTGAACAGCGTTAAAAAAGCTGAGAACTCTCATTGGTAGCTCTGGGGGACTGTTTTCAATCCTGACATGACAAAGATGCCATGTATATGAAATCATGTGTAAACTTTCAGATTTTTTTCCATAAAGCAAACTTTCTTCTAAGCAGTAGCTTCAAGGGCCACTTCACTTCATCAAGGGAGAAAAATCCTAAAGGCATAGTGATTTCAGAGACAGACAATGCACGACTTCTCTACTAATATAATGAGCCATTTACAAAAAGCAAATCATCAACAGCTTGCTGTTCTGCAGCAAAAGGAGACATAACATAACCTTTGTGGTATTGATTTGCTGTTCTGGATCAGCCTAGAAGGGAAAGTAATTCCTGTTAAAGCTGTTGAAAGTTATCTGTCCTTGTCTTTAAAAATTGATCTAAGATTACAGATGTCCTAGAAGTTTTCTAACTTGTAGCTAAGCGTTAAACAAATAACTAACTTTGTGTGAAGTGTAATTATTAGCTGAAGAAACACATCTGTAAATAATTTCATATGTTGAAGTAATTTTAGATGTGACCAAATAACTTAGGATGAGTAATGACTAATTTTGGCTTGTAGAATGCAAAGGTCCAGACCACAGCTTAATTTAATTTTGTTATTTGCAGCATCTGATGAAGTTCATTAATTATTTTAACTGCCTTTAGTTTACTGAATTTTCTACAGACAACTCAAGGAAAGATTCACTCTGTGTGTTATCTGTAGATATCCACTACTTGTTCGTATCAAAAACTGAGAGTGCATGGATCTTTGATCTGGCTTGTTATGATTGTCATCCTATTCTTGTATGGCTTTGAACACTGCATTATATAGTGGTTAAATAAATATGCCATCATTTCTGATTCGAATACTTGTGCATAAGATTTTACAGTTTTGTCTGCAGGAATTCTTCTGCATGGGGCATTGAAAATTGCATTTTTACAATTCTTCTAGTGAAATTAAATATATTTTTTTTCTGGCTTTACATTTTCATTGTTTTAGTAGCCAGCTCCACAGATCCAATATACCCAGCATAAGAATTACAGTTCTTAAGGAAATTTTAGCTATAGGGTACCTCTTCCCCTCCTTCTATCTCTAAACATTCTTGGGGGAAAAAATAAAAGAAAAGGAAGAAAAAGTGTTTGGATGGATGTGACAGTTTAAGCTTTTCTCAGAATGGTAATCCCCTTGCCAAGCAAGGTAGATCTGTGGATTTTCCCACTCAAAGAAAATCCATTTTCAGATGAGATAAATTTTCTCACCCTTCTTCACAGGGAGTATCTGCAAAGCTATTAAATAAGGTGTCCAATAGCAGCTTGTCACCAGAGAGAAAAGATGAATAACAGATATGTTTGTATTCAAAATATCTCAGTTCTTGTACGAGCGGAATATGGAGATTCTACCTCTTAATAAGCAATCCCTTATACCCATGTTGATTTTACTGATGTTAACGAAGGCCTGTTTGGCATTAAAAAAAAAATCCATTTGCACATATCCCTTTCCAAAGAATCTGTTTCAGAGCTGATTATTTCTGAAGAAAAGGGAGGAGGGAAAAGAGTTATTGGTGGCTTTTGGACCAGACCTGCTGTTCAGATAGTATCAAATTCACAAAGTCTAATTGGAACAGATGTTGTCTGGCTAGGGGTGTGAAGAAATGCTGTCAATTACTCCTTTTTCCATGAGCTCTTGGTTTTTTGTTGTTGTTGTCATCAGGCAAGTCCTCCAAGGGCCATACATTAAAATATTACCCTAATTACTCTCACAGTCCCATTACTGGGCTGTGTGGAGTATCCCTCCGCCATATGCAACCTTACAGGCGAACATGTAATGAAATTCTCAGACCGCATTTCACAACTGAAGAAGGTTAAAAGACACTGGATAGAAGTGTCCTTGGAGGCTAAATGTTGCAAGCAGTGTGTCAGGAATAACTATCAATCTGTACTTCTTTTCTGGCATCGGCAATGAATGTCTTATTGACTCAAATTAGCACTGAATTACAGGCTACCATTGTGGTGGTGATAAACAACAGGAACAGCCAAACTGTAGTCTGACTACTTAAAAATACTCTTTTTTTTTTTTAATGACAATGAAAGGGAAGTAGTGTGTGTCTCACCTTGGTCTGTGACATGTATCTGAGAATGTAATTTAGATAATCAAAATATGCAAAAGAAAATCTTGAGTTCTACTGCTAGTTTTGGCTTTGGCCCCAAACCTGTCACTTTGGCCTGGATCCACTAGTGAGCATGATAGTAGTTGTACTGAGCATTACTACACTTCAATTTCAGGCAGCTGCTTCTGGGAGTGGAATTACAAAACCTCATCTATACCTCCCCCCATCTGCAGGCTGAAACTGCCTGCAGGGGGGGAGGTACAGGCCCCAAAAGCTGACAGGGGGACATGCTTCAGATGGCCCACAGGAGGTGCCAGAGAGTTCAACTGTGGAGTTTGTGACTATGTGATTTGGTTACATTAGAGTCCCAGGATGCATTGCCTGATCAGCATCTTGGGCAGGTGGCCTGGGGAACCCCAGGTTTGGTTTGTAACCTCCCGCTTTGAGATCCATATGGAAAGTTTCCTCCAGGCAGAGAGCAGAGTCTCTCCTCAGAAGTCTGGATGACACAGTCACATGCTCTGACTTGTCTGGCCCTGTGTGGAGCCAGGAGTTGGACTTGGTGATCCTTATGGGTCCCTTCCAACTCAGGAGATCCTATGATTCTGTAAGTGCCTTTGCCACTTGGCTACTGCATAATTCTCCTGGCTATTTGCTTGATGAATACTTCAGCACCTCAAAGCACCAGCACTTCAGGAGGACTTGTGGCCAAACCCTTCTTCAGGGAGGCAGCTGGCATGGCTATGAAAGAATCTCAAGCTGAGCATGGTGGAGAATTCAGGACTGCAAGAGATGAGGCCTCCAACACTTCCAAACATTTCCTTTTAACAGGGAGATGCCTATAGCTGCTGTGTAGTTGTGTTTTAGGGGCTCTCTGCAAGCTGTAGCCCAGAAGGGGAAGATATGCAGAGCAAAACTCTAGGTGCAGAGGATCCCGCAGTCACACAGCAGGTGTTCAAAACCAAGGGGTTTTCCTCTGGACTAGCACTAGTCTGGGCCAGCGTGTGGAGAGCACATTAGCAGTTGGAGAGCATCAGGTGAACACCTGCCCCTCATCTTTTTGGGACAGATTGTCCTGAAGGCCATCACTGGTGTGTGCGCACACACACATGCTGTGAATAGTCCACAATGTGAACTAAAGTACCATAAGTGGGAATACTTTCAATAGTCATTCCTGGTCTGGACTGAAACATTGAGCTGTTGACATAACTAGAAGCAAAGCATGCTCATCAGACAGTATTCCCTAGGTAGAAGATAAGATGTTTATGTGACCTCACCTGTGCACAAAGATGCTTGTAGTATCCTAGGTCCTTGAGCGTTCAAACTGCATGCCTGTACTTCTCTTTGGAATGGCTAGGTGCAAATGTCACTTTCAGTGCTTCTTTGGGATGTAGTCCTTACCATCTTCATGCTTTGGTTCACTTGTCTATAAAATGTGTGTTTATTTCTGTTGTGATCTCGGGAGTTGCCTGGGAGGGATATAAAAAAATCCCAACGCAACAAACAAAAAATCAACTAGGGGTTAGTGTGTTATGCTTTTCTTAAACTTGATGTAGGAGATGAGTATTCTTCCAGCAAGAAAATCTGAACTACTGGTATAACCAAATGGTTTTCAACTGTGCATTTTCTGTTGTGGCAGATTGCCAGTAAGTGATGACATTGGGTTGGCATGGTACACTGGCCTTGGCCTTTTCCCAGAGCTGAATGCATGTCGGGCATCCTGTTTCTTTGCTGAGATGTCAACAATTAGGAAGGCATATCCTGCTTCACTCTAACAAATCAAAAAAGGATGAAAAAAAGACTGCCAATATTTCTTCCATCACAGATTCCCCCTCCTGCGTTGCAAACCAAAGGTTTAAATCTAATTCCTACACAGTTAAACCAGAAAAATCTTAAAACAGCAATTTGGGAAAGTAGGAGACCAGGAACTCAGTTTTCTTTTTAATTGCAGAGGGCACTGAAGGCTATTGCTCTGTGCTGTGATATCTATAAATGTAGGAGGAGGAATCCCTCCATCCCCTTACCCCCAGCTCTCCTGCAGCATATCCACCCTGCACTCTGGTAGTCACTCTGTGACTGTCAAGACAAAGGCTTGACCTCCGTGATCCAACGCTTCCCTACCCAAATACATTCTAAAGCTCCAGTATCGTGCCCCATCTGCCTCCCTCACCTGCAGTACCTGCTGCTTTCCAGCCCTGTGCTCCCTTGATCCAGGGGCTGGATTAGGAAGTGTGGGGTCAACACTGTCTAGCTTCCTCTAGTTTATATTTACTGGAAGAACCCACATAGCAAGGAACTGGGGCTATACACAAATTTAAGTGGCACAGCCTTTCCCTTTGCCTGGAGATGTTGACCTTTATGGCTCAAGTAGCCTCAAGATAGCTACCTGGGAACTTTCTGTGTGGAAGTGTTTGAGGACAAATACCTGTTGTAACAGCAATAGCTGTAGTGTAAGTAAGCATCTGCAAACAGCCAGGATTAGAACCTATCATTATTCCTGAAACTGTATGCACCAGTCTGTCACACATTAATCAGACATAGCTAAGGTAGAGTTGTAGGACAGGTCTAAAGCAGTGAATGAAAATAAATACAAGAACTGATGAAAACATTGATGCTGTGAAAAGACAAAACCCAAACTCTGTAGCCTTGGTGACTATTAAGCAAGTATTCCTTATGGCAGCGCTGGGCACGCAGGGGATCACTCCTCCTAATGTGTGCGTGGAACAAGTTAGTTGCACAGCTTATATGCAGGTTATACATTCATGAACTTTCTGAGAAATGATTAACATATTCATTACTTTTCCCAGAATTCATTATCATATGTTTCAACCCTTTCCCGCATGCGTGCTACAGTCTCTGGGTGGTCTCCAAGGACCTTGGTGGTCATTTACTTCATTCACTCATCTTCATCACTGTGTTTTTACTATGAACTATAGCCCTTATCTTCCTTTTCTTGTTTACCAGAGGAGCAATTTTATTTTTTCAAAGTATGAGTTATCATTAATGTAGACTCAGTCCTCATTTATAATTTATAAGCAATTTCTTAAATTAAGTATTAAACTGGTCCTCCTTAATTCCCCTCAGCTGCCCTAACTCAGAATCCAGGAGGTAGTTGCATTGCTTGTATGAGGAAGATACAACCACAGATACTTTATCCTATGAACACAAGTGCAGGTGCCTCCTCCCCTCATGTTCTTTTTGGCTCTGGTATGGTAAAAAGCTTGGCACAAAGACTGTGGGTAGGTGTTAGTATCTTTCTCAAAAGTTGACATGTGCACTGTTCTGTGGATTATTGCTTGTGAGCTGCTGCAAAACTCAGTTGGTCCGCACTCAGAGCATACAATTCCTTTTATTTGGCAGACTTTAAAAAATAGAGGAAGAGAGAAATAGAGGCCATCAGACTGTTCCTAAACAAGAACATCCAGAATGGTAACGAAAAATGTTGCTGCTGAGTTACACAACCATTAGAATCGCTTACCATCAAAGGTCAAAAGCATTAACCACATGTTGGCAATGTCTATAAATAGAGCCTCTATGGAGCTTTAGCTAAAATGGAATGGATAAAACACTTTGACTCAGGAAGACCAATTAGAACCAGCAGGATCTTTTAATTTAATAGATGCATTAGGGAAGATGCCTGAATGTTGGTACACACAGCCATAGAAAACTAGACAGTTTCACTGCTTATGGAGTCTGAAATAGAATACAGTTTCAACTTGACTCACAGAAGGCCGTGGTACAGCTGGCCCTGGTGTGGCTATGTAGAAGGAAAGCATGTATTTTTCTAGCATCTGCAGGGCTCTGTGACAAGTAATGTGGCTCATCATCGTTAATATGGGGAGGCATGCTGTTTGTATCCACAGGGATAAAGTGACCCTAAAAATGACCGAGAGCTCAGACTTCCTGCACAAATGGCAGCCATCAGTGGAGTCCAGACCACCATCTCCCAGGAGCTTAAGATGCAGGTATTTCTCTAATGTATAATTTGTAGTGTTTAGCATTAAGCGCTGATTAAAGATGTTTGCCAAATATTAAAAAAAAGGAGGAAATGCTAGAATTCAGTGTGCTTCGGACATTTTAATTTGTTCCGCTGTGTTGTTGCCTAGTGTGCATAAATTATATGAGTATATGCAACCTTTTTCACAAGCAGGTAGGATGGTCTGGGTTTGAACTGGCTGTTGCCTACTGGGAAATGGCTAATAGGTAAGAGCTGGTCACTAGGATCAATTGGGTTTGAATCCAGGTAGTGCAAGTCTCTCCTGACTGTCCAGACTGATTTCTCGTAATGAGAGCTGAGATGTCAGCTCTTTCAAGATGCCAATATCTCCTCATTCGGAGCAAAAAGGAGGTGAACGGTTCTGTTTTGTGCTAGGAAGACCATCCCCTGATTTACTGGCATGTCAGGTGGAAGGCAAAGCTCAGCTCTATCCCATCATAATTTTGCTTGCAGTTTCTTCATTGTTGTGAGGAAAAGCAGTATGACTTTATGCTCCTAAACGTTCCCTTTCTCAGTTGTCCTCCTTCAGGTTTTTAGTGAAGAATCCTGTGATGAAGATGCACAGCCATTCCCAGTTCTGCATTCTCCCCAGCACTACTGAATGCTGAGAGGGTAGGAGGAAGCTACTTAGAGAGGTATGTTTAGAGGCACTGGTTAATTTTGGCCATGTGGAGAACAGGAAATATGCTCTAAATGCAAAGATAAACTTGTAACAATTGAAATACTCTGAGTTGCATACTTTTAAAGGCCAAGAAAGTGCTTCAGAAAAACTTTTTCCTATAATTTTTCAGGTTTGGGGGAGCCTACAGGTACCTCTTTTCAACTCTCTTCTTGGGCAGAAGGCAAATTCCTGAGTAAGGCGTAGCTGATATCATGTGCACATGGGAATTAAAAGTGTCCTAGCAATGGTAATTTTGAAATGTTCTTTTTTTTCCCCTTGGTTCTTCAAATTCCATTAACATGGGTCAGTAAAAAGGATCATAAATTGGGAGATGATAGCGGAATGCAGACATTGACTTGATGCCAGCAGTTGACTTGCCTTAATTTGCTTAAATATTCTTCTTGTAGATAAGCAATTGCAAATAGAATTTAAAAATAATCTTAATCACTTCAGGAGCATGGTGATTACCTTTTGATTGCCGGAAAGGAAGCACAGTGGGTTATCAGGTGCAATACCTTTCAAGCTTATTCATGAAGCAGGTGTTTCCTAGCCTATTTGTATACATGCCAGGATCTACCCTTAGGGACTTTGCTTTGATTTACTCCTAGCCATCAGGTGTCTCTCAACTGTCTTTTCTATTCTTTGCTGTCCCTCTCTCCCTGCAAAAGCAGGGACATTAGTCCCTGCAACAACACTTCATAGGCTGCCAGTTATGTTTCCCCCCTTGTAAGGTATGTATGGGACTGGAAGTTATGGCTGTGCTGGGTTGCATGTTCATCTGATGTGTACTTGCTGGTAGTGTACCCTCTTCATTCTGCCTCTTTTCACTGTGTTCCCCTAATGATAGGTAAGATTATCAAAGAAATAAAGGCAAGACTAAATGTTTGGAGAAACAAAAAATACAGCTAAATAGATACAAGCTGTTTTAAGCATTATGTGATCTCTTAATTGTTCTAGTAGAATGTCATATACAACACAGTCTTTCAGATGCCAAATGGTCTTCAGAGCTGATAATTAACTTGTAAAAACATACTTGAAGCTTCAAAATTTACTTGACCTTAAGACAGCTTTGCTGTATTTTGTCATCTACTTTGTATTGTATTCCATTTCATTTGTCACTTTGATGGATGATATTTTTTCTATTCAGAGTATTTTCTGGTCTTCACTATCCTCCATTTCTAGTCAGTTTTCCCTTGTGCTTTCATTTATTTCTCTTGAAATTCCATCTTCCCTTTGAGTTTTTTCCAGGAGCAGCTTGCTTATCTGTGCAGGCCTTTTGCATCCTTTGCCTGATTACTTACTCATAAGGATGCATTCCTTTTGAGCTTGGAGGAAATGGTGCTTGTATATCAACCAGCTCTCTTGTATGTCTCTATGTGCTATAGTCCTAACCTGTGGGACTCTCCTAGGCTTGTCTTTGAAGAGGCCAAAGTTCTCTCTCCTGAAGTCCAGGGTTGTAATCCCACTTACTGCTTTGCTCCTTCCTTGTAGCATCCTGAACTCCTCCATCTCATTGCCACTAGCGTCACTGTAGCCAAGGCTGCCTCCAACCTTCACATCCCTAACCAGTCCTCCTTTCTTTGTTAGAGCCTCCTCCTCTTTGGCTCCTTCACCACCTATGTCAAAAAGTTATCATCAGTGCTCTGCAGAAACTTGCTGGGCTACGTGTGCTTGGCTGAGTCACCTTTCCAGTGACTATCAGGGGTAAATGGCATCACCTATGAGAACCAGAGTATGCAATTGTGAGGCTACTTTCAGCTGTTTGTAGAAGGCCTCATTGACTTTCTCTTCCTGATCAGGAGGCCTATAGTAAACACCCACAAGTGTGTCACCAGTATTAGCCTTCCCCTTAATTTTTAGTCATAAGTTCTTGACTTGTTCTTCATTTGTGGCTAGATCGTAGGCATCCATCCTAGGCAGGGCTTGATACGTTTCAGTTGGTTTCTCATGTAAAGAACAAATCTATCACCTTACCTTGCTGGTCTGTTTTTCCTAAAATGTATGTAGCTATCCATGATGGCTTTCCAGTCATGTGAGCTATTCCACCATGTCTCACAATAATATTGGAGAGTAAGTTCCCCTTCTCTTGCACTTCCTCTCAGCTTTGAAGGTTCCTAAGTCACTGGAGTGGTGTCACAGTTTTGTAGAAAACCATATTCAATGCACACTTGTTCATCTGTTTTGATGCTATTGCAAAATTAAAATACAGGACACAACTGACTGTCTCTATTTTTTCCAGCCATAGGTTATATTCAGACTTGAAATTTAGATAGTAGATTACAACCTAAAGCCGGTGCTTGTAAGTATGCAGGCCATTTTAAGAAGAATAATTGGTTCTGAGGATTTCTGTTTTAATGACTTTTTAGTCTAAGCTTTCAAAACATCTAATTATTTTTACCTCCAGACTTAAGAAACCTAAGAGGACTCTCATTTTCCAGAAAATGTGAAGCACCTCCACTCTGAAAGTGAGGTGTGTTTACATGTATCTTAAGGCAGGTGTTTCAAGGTGAATTGGCATTTGGACCACCATTCTCTTTTAATAATACATGTCCCGCCACAGCATCCTGCAGATGTTCTTGTTCAGATTTCAGAGCTGACTTAATAAGGGTTACTTGGTTACTTACATAGTTAAGACAGGCGACAAAATATTCATCCTGAACTGATGAGCCCAAACTTGTCTCCTAAACAACCGAGAGAATGAATTAGGGAGTGACATAATCTTCTAAATTACATCTATTATGATATAATAATGTTACATGCCAGAAGGACTGTGAAACTCTCATAAAGGCTCTTAATTTGAATTTGTTTTGAAATGGCAAAACACACACAAAATCAACATACTCGATTTAACTCATTTAAACAATGTCAGCATTTAATTAGAATATGAGGATAAAGCGATGGGATATTACAGTCCAGATTTCCATAAAATTTTACTAATCTAGGGCAAGGACTTACAGCACTTGGTATATAAAATAAGGTGCTAAATTTAAAATATGACCCCGTGCATATTAGCATAATTAAAATGCCAAACTTTAAAATGCAATTATCAAGTAATAGGAATGCCATGCATCTGTAATGCTAGAATTTCCTTATAGCACATTAAAGATGTGTAACACTCAGCATATTCCTAACTACTACTTAATTACCCTTATCACTTATTGCTGCAGAGATGCAGAGCATGGAAAAGATACACATTTGCCTAACCAAAAGACACATTAAGAAATTTTCTTTTGTAGTTTTAGCACAGAGAGCCTTTTAAAGCCTAGTGTGTATCTTTCTCAGTGGGCAACTAATGAAATAATCTTAAAACTAAATTTTGAAAGTGTCATTTAATACTTGGGTCAGCATCAAGTGCACCCTATTACACGAATCTCTGTTGCCCTTGTAGAAAGCCCAAGGGGCGCAAGAGATTGAGTGCTCCTTAAAAGCTCCTTTGTCTTTGTAGACACCAACCTGTTGCCTGTCAAAAGAAAGGCTTACCTTTAATGCATTTGTCCCCTTGACAGCATCTCCTTTAAAACAAATTTTACAGTTCTTTAGAAGACAGTTGAGGTTTTCAGAACACTCTAGTTCCTTTCATGTAACTATTGTAGGGCTTCAAGTTTATTTAGAAGCTGACTCTCTTATGTTAAGCTTTTAAAAGCAGTTGTATGTTTGATTCTTGTGTTGCCTTTTTTTCCCCCTCTGAAAATAATGAAAACAAATGGAAATCTGATGCTTTGCTTGTGCAGCCTTTAAGATTGCAAATAGCAACTTAAATTAAGCATAGTTTAAGCCCATTTTCATTGCCAAAAGCTTATTTCACTCAGGGTGGCTGTACCACGCTGCTCTGGAAGTGGGAAGGGGAAAGGTGTCCTGAGCAAATGCAACTGCCAGTACTTCATGCAGTGCCTTCCCGCTTTGGTGACCCTGGGCAGTTTATAGACTACCTGTGGATAGCTTGCCAGAGACTGCTTGGAGCAGGAGAGTTGGGATCTATGGGTCACACAGAGAGCATCCTGGTTTGATGCAGGTGTGAACTTTCAGGGTGCCCTAGTGACGGTAGCTGAGTCACATCTTGAGGGACATAATTTGGTTTCAGATTCTCTTATTCTCAATTTGGATGCCTTCATATCTGTGCTGTTTATAAGAGAAATCACGCCAATCTTGCTATAATCAGGAAAAGAGTATAAAGTCCTTATTCCATGAGGATTAGAGAGAAAAAAAAAAGAGTGAAAAAGAATTAAAGGAAATAAATAAAGAAAACCTTTGCAAAGAAACAACACACCAGAAACTGCAATAGAAGAATATTGCTGAGGTGAAATATTTTTTGTGAAGAAAAGGATAATAGCATCTGGGGAATGGGGTTTACCACAAAATATAACTCCCTCTGAACACTTCTTAAGGTATCTGTGTGTCTATTCTGTACTGTCTCCACTTTGAATAGAGACAGATGAGGGTAGGAGGCTGAGTTGTTTCCTTCAACACAAGCCCAGAGGCTCCTGTGCTGGTCTCAGCCCCTGGGGCATGCCCTGCACTCTCAGTCAAGGTGTGAGGCTTTGCTTTCAAGAGACAGGGGTCTTACGTCTTGGTGCTGTTGTGTTTTGTTTTGGCTTTGTTTTTCTTCTATCACAAATCCTGGGGATAAGAAATGTTGAAAAGCTTATGCAGGTCCAAAAAGGAGTGACAATATTAATGACTCGGAGCCTGCCACAAGCATGCCATTTCAGTGCAGGCACCCGGAACTGGCACAGTGAATGAGAGTGGAAGGAAAAAATTCTCCAAAGAGTAGTTGGTCAGGAGTTAATTTAATTTTCCTCTATGTTCACTGGACAATTGACAGCTGCTTCACTGGAAAGAGTTTTCACCTAGTTATTACCTTCATCACAGACATTGACTGTTTTTATATGCCAGCTTTCCTGCCATCAACCACTCTTCCCAACCTTGCACAGTAGCGACAAAAGAATTATAGTACAGTCAAGTCATTGTTTTTTACTTTTCCCTTGCTCTAGGCCTGCTTTTCTTACAAGTGTAGTAATTTCCCCTGCCATGCTGAGATGTGTACTATATCTTTCTTAGGACAATGCATGTATCTGATGAAATAAAACAGCTGGGTAAGTCGGATGACAAATCTACTGATGTTCAGAAAATAGATTCTGCATCAAACTAACTACTAGAAAAGCAAATCTCTGTTATTTCAAAGAATGGTAAGATTGCCCTCAATACTCATTTCCTATCTGTACAGGATGGATGAAGCATCGAAGTGGAAGTCGGAAATCTATCAAATGGTTCTTTGACCTTAGACAACTTGGATTGCTCCTCCTTGTGCTTCTTAATCATGTGCTTGCTTCTGTACCATGTCAACTCTGTGGAGGAGAAACCATTCCTGTACTGGTTTATATGACCTCTGTTTCACTTAGAGTCTCCATGTAACTTAAAATATTCTTAATTTAAAAAAAAAGTTGTGAAACAGGATGGCTTCCACTTGTTCTCTCCCAATTCCACAAGAGTAAATAGCTTCACCTGACAGCAACTACTACAGTTTGGACTGAAATGGTGTGCAGTTCCAGTAGCATGTCACCTCAGGATGTATTTCTTTGGGAACTACTGCTGTAAGGCTTCTAAAGCAAAAAATGCTGCAGTTCAGCCAATGGGCTGAAAGCCAACCAATGGGAGGGTGAATTAGTCCAGGCAAAATGGGTTAACCACATGTCATGATATCAAGGTGGGAAAACATTTGACACATGAATAAAAATTAATGGATTGATGGAGGTGTGCTGGGCATTCAATTACAGAGAAACCAGAGTAATGAAAGCTTAAGTTATTCTGTCTATCATCCCTTCTCCATGTCCAGAAAGCAACAATGCAACTGGAGAGTGACAGAGCTCTTATATCAAAAAAATATGGCTCTACTGGGGACAACATCCTCCACTTGAACCATGATCTTATTGCACTGGGTAACTGAAAGGAACCCATGTGTCATCACCATCTACATTGGCTTCCACAAAATCCTAGTCAGTTCTAGACTATGAGGCCCAAAGTCCTGTCCTGCTCTCACTTCCCTGTATTTTGTTTTTTCATATTTCCCAGTGTATTGTGTATTTCTTCCTTTCTCTTCCTCTCCTTTTACTTTTGCTGCAAAGTTGGGCTTTGGTAGCTAGGACTGTTTTGTAGCATGTCAGAGAGTCTGTGATCACAAAGGCTGCTTGAGCAAAGTTATAAATAGCCTGACTTGTAGAGGTTTGTCAGATCTCAGTGCGACAGGTAAGACCCTGTGCTGAGGACTTGCCACTATCTGATAGCAAGTGAGAGACAGCCTCAGAAACAGAAGGTGCATTTTTTTAATCTCTGTAGTTCTTTTTATTTTCTGCTCTTTACAAGCTCGTCTTTGAGAAAAGAGGATCAAGCTACAACAGAAACAGCAGTAGCAAGAATAATTCCAGCGCACTTCAGCATCTTTGCCATTAAAAGGCCTGTTTTTTTCCTTGTTAGCACCCTCTGAAAGATTTGCCAAACAGTATGCTTTGTGTGTTAAAACTCTGGTGGCAAAGAGAAAGGAATTAACAGAAGCTGATAAAAACCATGAAAATTTTATTTAATTCTGTAACTTCCACTTGCTTTCCCTTATTTTATTTTGCTGTCCTGCCCTTATGATAATCAGCTATGAAATTGTTTTCCCATGTGATTAAGGAGGCTAAAGTCTTTGCTTCTGGAGCCCCAGATCATTGCAAGAGTTTAGTGCTGTGCAAAAACAAGATCACAGAAACACCTTTGACTCTTTTGGCCCATTTCTCTAGCTGAACATATCAAAGCAGAGCTTAGATGCTGGTCTCATAAAAAAGTTTCTTCAACACAGAACCAGACAAATGGTAGAAAAAAAGACGTGGCCCACCTCCTCTCAGGTGGACTGTGATTACAAATAATAACAGTGACAATAATATAACAGAAAAAGTTATTTTTGGCCTTTGTAAAGATTTTGGGAGAAGACAGGTAATTTTGGGTTCTGTTTAAATCATGCAGAGCATTTCATAATATTTAAGACTCCATCTCATGGTATGAGTGCAGATCCTCCAAGGCTTCTAAGTGCATTTGATAAGAGAAACCTATTGAGATTAAAATGACTTCTTCTGAGCCCATGGTAAAGAAATAAAAGTGACACTGTGGGCCTTATAATCACTGTGATGAACCACAATGAACTTTGCTTTGATGTTTGGGAGTAAACCAGTGAATTTTGCTAAAAGATGAGGTGAATTGGCCAAAATACATCATTCACTGGATGCTCTACCAGTGCTGGCACCGTGGAGCCCAGCTGTCTGTAAGCTTGAGGTGTGACCTGTATCTCTAGTGTCAGCAAAAACATCTGCCTTTGAGGTGCAGCTTCCCAGGGTGAAGGTGGTTAGCCTGTGACTGCCTTATCAAGGGGAGGAGGAGGCTTTTGTCAGGCGCTGCTAGAGGTGGTTTTATTAGGGACCTTTCAACCCATTCCCAAGTGGTAGTGAGCTCATCCTTTCACAAAGGCTCTGTATGCAAATTATATAGCGAGTTTAATTTGCATATGAGGAGTAATTTGCACAGAATAGCAAATAAGTATTTTTAGCATTCCTTGTTCTGAGCACTGGGTTTGAATATGAAGCTGAGCAGAATTTGTTGCATGTCTTTGCAGCACATATTTGAAAATGTTGCTGATGATTAGGGTAAGAATTGTTAAAAATTTACAGCTACCTCAGAAGTAGAGTCATAGAGTCATAGAATGTGTTAGGTTGGAAGGGACCTTCAAAGGTCATTTAGTCCAACCCCCCTGCAGTAAGCAGGGACACCTTTAACTAGATCAGTTTGCTTAGAGCTTCATCAAGCCTGACCATGAATGTCTCCAGGGATGGGGCCTCGACCACCTCTCTGGACTTCACAGTACTCTGTCAGCCTTAAAGTTAGGTGCAGCAAATCACCTTTAAGTCCCTTATCAAAGAAATCACGGTACAGATTTGTGCACAGTATTCACATGATTTATCAATGTGAACCATACAAATATTCAGCACTAAACAAAGTGATGGCTCAGGAGCAGTGGGGATGCCTGTGCCATATTTTACAAGATACTATATTTACTACTTTCTCAAAGCAAACAAACAAATGATGGAGAGAATAAATATAAATATATGATCTATTTGATAAATAGAATTTGCATTTCATACGCTTTCACTCTTTCCTGCATCTCCTCCTGCTATATTGTTGCATTATAAATTACCACTTTTAGATATGTTAAATGCTAAATAACTTGTATTGTTTTTAATGACCATCATAAAGGATTCCTTTTGGGATTTGGAGGAATAGGTGAACTGTCATATATACTGAACATAAGAATTCATGAAGAATGCTAGTCACATCAGGGAAAACATAAATCTAGCAGATGGTGGGACAAGAAGGTACCCCTGAAACAAGTTGAGAACCAAATATGTAATAAAAATGTTATAGGGCTCTTTCTGAATGGAAAAGAATATAAACCAGTAACAAGCAGGTGTGTAAAGCTGTTTTCTCCCGACATGTGGTTTCCAGTGTGACAATACTAGCAACAGCTTCAGTAACCACATTTTGAAAAGTCTGTTTAGAAGCCAGAGTGGATATGGAAAAAGCCAAGAAAATAATTTGAAGGCCAGAGAAAAATATCTTTGTTTAGCTTCCAAGGAAAGCCAACTGAATTGTGATGTCATTACAGCCCTGAAAGCCATATGAGAACAAATGTCTGCAAGAGAGAGAGAGAGAATGTCGAGGTAGAAAAACAGCATGGCAAGCAACAGAACAGAGACTCCATCCATCCATCCATCCATCCATCCATCCGTCCGTCCGTCCGTCCGTCCGTCCGTCCGTCTATCCTGGCAAATGGATGTTTTTTGCGGGGATGTAGATTCAAAATATCTCTTAATGGCAAAAGCCCAGAGGGCATGAACATATAAGCTAGGAAACAACTTCACTGAAGATCAATGTCATTAGGCATCGTGTAGATCAAAATGTTGAACAGTGCGTTCACGGTCTGGAGGCTCAATTACCCATTAGCATCAAGTCCATCACCCTCCAAATGCTCTTTTATTTTATTTTTTTTTTTTGCCTTTTAAAGAACCAGACTCACTAAAGAACTATGTACCTTCCAAATGGCAACCAGGGCTTCTAAGAGGGTTCAGCATACAAGCTTAAAGTTAATAATTTTTTTAAGTGATGATGGCAAGTTTTCAGACATCACATCTGAACTTTAAATAGTAATTATCCAAATTTTTGAATGATCAATAATTCTGAGTCTGAAGAAAAAAATCCAAATCAACACAGATTTTGTTGCCCTTTTTATGGATTTTTTTTTTTAAATGTTTGTCAATGCTGGAAATTATTGTGACTATTGAGTGACATCTAGTGGATGCGATGCTGAGTACCAACAGCTCGAAGGCAAAAACCTTTTGAAATAAGTCAGAGTTGTAGTGCTAGCAAAGTAACCACGTAGTTAAAATGTTAGACGTTGCACCAACATGTAGGTCACCAGCCAGGGAGATAGATGCTAACTCTTCACTGAAATGGGAACTTGAGCGAATCTGAATGTGTCAGATTTCTCTTTTTTAGATCCATCTAATTGTGATGTTAAAAAAAGAAAAGGAAAAAAAAAAGCGTGCTACTTGCTGCATCTTCTATTGTACTTTCATATATAATCTACATTTTAATCTACATAAATATAGTTTTTACCAGCCTACTGACTATGAATCACAATCTGTCACATCATAGCTCCGTATGCTCAAGAGGGGCTTCTGATGTGTTTTGGATGGATATTTGTTCCTTTTTCATTTCCATTTCACTTTTCACAATTCAATATGAACTTATCCTTGAGGCTTACTGGCTACAATAAGTCTGGAGCTGATATTCCAGCTTGCTTTACAGTGAGTTGATGACAGAAAAATTGCAGTTTTTCAGAAGGGATTGTTGAGGAAGGATACCTGAAATGCTTGTTTGGATTAATTCTCTTTTTGGGAAAATGTATTTCTGGGAAGACTGCATTTCAGAATTTGAGATACAAACACTCAATTTTTTTAAAGTGAGAAGAAAACAAATTGTGAAAAGAAAGTTTTTATTTTCTGAAGGTGTGATTCATCAGATGCCTTATCTCTTGCTTAACTTTACTGATCATTGAGCATTGAATTGTGAACTCTATTTTTCACCTTGGCCGCAGAACACTTACAGGACTCTGTAGCACTTTAAGTGCCAACTTATTAATGTTACTTTAGGCAAGTTTGCAAATGTAAACTTCAATTTTTTTACACATTTATCACATGCATTTTAAACCAGCCTCTGGACTGCTTTCCACTGATAAGCTGAATCCAAAAGTCACTAACATGGGATTTAAGTGAGAAGTGGTAGAGAGTGATATGTTTTGATTACTCCAGGATCGTTATAGACAAATACAAATCATACACAGTCAGAATGTAAAGATAAATAATCTATTCTACAGATGAGATAACAGAAATATAGTAGACAGAGATGGTCAGTAAAAACACACTAAACGTAAAGAATGCAGTGCAGTGAGATCAGTGATTTTTATACTGACTTTTTTGTACTTTAGAGAGGTTTTTTATTAATAACTTAGGTTTGAGAGATGTGTGTTGCTTTAAGTGTATCTATTGTTGGATTTGCATGCTGTAAATTCATTGTACCCACTAGCTACTTATTCACACCTCCCCCTACCCCCGCTTTTTTTCTCCCCAAGCCCAGTAAGATGTTTGTTGCACAGACTGCAGATATTTCCTGCTGGAGATGCTGTTCTGTGTCCTCCACTCTCCCGTCTTTATCTGCCGCTCCCTTGGTGCAGTCAGAAGGGAGAGCTGAAGCTGCAGCAGTTGCTTCCTGCTCCAAGCAGAGCTAGAATGGCTCAGTCTTGTGGCAGGTGGTTTGCAAAGCTGCAGCCATCTGGTAGCAAAATTTCAAATAACTGCACATTCCTACCGATGAGCGTGTCAGAGTGCAGCAGTGCTTCATCCATAATGGTCTATTAAGACTGGGAAATCAATACCAAATATCCATAAGAGGTGGACGAGTGGACTGGAGACTGCAAGGAAGGATTTAAAGGATGTTCAGATTTTAAAACTCTTTCCCAATCCTCCCTGATACCCCTCCCCAGCTGAAATGCAGTGATGTTTTATCTTAGTATGGGATTTCATTTGATTTATTCTTACCTTTCTATAAAATCTGCACTGTATATGCATGCAGATATACCTCTTTGGAATAACTAATTGTCTTTCTGTGACATCTTGTACTTGTGTGTAGGCTGGGGCTAAGGTTCTATTTTAGAAGAACTGTCATTTAGAAGACACAAGACTGCTTTATTTTTCATTGTGTACTACATTCAGGTGTGTGAAATTAATGTACTGCATAGCCTAATATCTAGAACAGTTATGAGTTACAGATAAACGAGTTCCATCAGTACCAAATTTACTTTTGTAACACAGGCACAAAGTTTTATAAAAAAGTTGTTAAAAAGGATCCCGATCCAGGGGCTCCTGATTGTAAGCAAAAACTTTTCTTTCCACATTTTCAGTGTCAAACTATAAGGAGGATTTATGATTCAATAGTGAGCTGCTTCTCCCTTGGGAAATAAATTAGTGCCATACTCTATTTTATTCAGAATATGTACCAAAATCATACTCTAGTGCAGTCAACACTTAAAATTTTATCTTCTGTTTTGTGATACCTTTTGTTTGTATTCAGCCTTGTCGTGTTTTTGTCCCTGTCAGCAGCTAAGCACCAGCCAGCTGCTCACTCACTCCCCAACAGCAGGATGGAGGAGAGAATCAGAAGGGTTAAAGTGAGAAAACTCATGGGTTAAGACAGTTTACTGGATAAAGCAAAACAAAACAAGGAATTTTTTTCCCACTTCCCACAGGCAGGCAGGTGCTCAGCCATCCCCAGGAAAGCTGGGCTCCATCATGTGCAGCAGTAACTTGGATAAACAAATGCCATCACTCTGAATGCCCCATCTTGCTTCCTTCTTCCCCCTGCATTCTATGCTGAGCATGACATCGTATAGTATGGACTGTCCCTTTGGTCATTTGGGGTCAGCTGTCCCAGCTGTGTCCCCCCCACAACTCCTTGTGCACCCCCAGCCTACAGGTTGGTGAGGCGGTGTGAGAAGCAGCAAAGGCCTCTCAGCTCTGTGTGAACACTGCTCGGCAGTAGCGACAACATCCCTCTGTTATCAGCACTGTTCAGCACAAATCCAAACCGCAGCCCCATGCCAGATAATGTGAAGAAAATTTTTTGAGGAAGAAACTTGTGACCATTTTAGAGGCAAGCTTAAAAAAAAAAAAAGTGTGAGTCTCCTGATGCTCACAAATGAGAAAGCAAGCAGGACCCAAACTTCTGAGCCAGCCTGGGGAGACCTGGGCAGGCAGCTTAGGTGACTCATGTTAGTAGCTGCTTCGCCAGATGCCACTGAAAAAGGGTTGAGATCGAAGGCTGCGGCAGCAGCCTGCCCCTTCACTACCATCCCCTCTCCCGGCCCCAGCCAGGTCACACATTTTGTGCTGTTGCACTGCTAGTGCAGGACAGCAGAGGGCTTTGCTGGAGCCGACGCAAGTAGAGACTAGTTTCAAACCCGGTGTTTGCTGTCACCATAGCTGAAATACTCCTGCAGCCCTTTAGTGACAATATAAACCTGGGAGGATTGATCTACCCTTTTGACTCAGCTGTGAAGTACATCCCTGTCCAATTTCTAAGCAGTACATGCAGGAGGGTAGGGGGTGTTTTTTGTCTCTTTTTTTCCTCCCAGCCCTCAAGTCTCATCTGAACGCTGGTACATATCTGGGGGCATTTCTGCAGATGTGCTTGGAGCTTGCAGAGGCCTTCAGGGTGGGTAGGATGCAGTACTCTGCCTTGCAGAGCTGTGGCCAGCTGCATCCTACACTGTGCCTGCCGGCTTGTGGGTTTCAAGTCAGTGCTGCTCCTGGTTTGAAACCACTGCTCAGCTGCAGGCAGAGCTGTTGCACGCAAACAGGGCGGCCTCCGCCTGCGCAGCAGCAGCAGCTTACTGAGGAATGGTAAAAAAAATGCTAAAACAATAAAATACTGCTGCTACAAGCCAGAGCAGCTGGATACTCTGGATACCGACAGCATCTTTTGAGCCTTGTAGCCGGAGAATATGGAACCTAATACAAGGTACAAGGTGCTACTGAATGGCAAAGTACATTGGGTTGGGGCCTGGAGCTGTTTATGTGGCGTGTGGACTGGAGCTGACTTGCACCTGGACAACCGGGAGCGTGCAGCGCTGTTTAGACCTATTAATCTGAAAACATCTCTTTGTGGCTTTGATCAAGCGCATGGTATCAATTGAACAGTATTAAGTGTATGGGAGCAGTCCAGGGACAAAGATGGAGCTCCAAAATTAAATGAGGTTTGCTGGAGGGTTGGGATTTTTTTTTCTGTTATTGCTGTATTTTAACTGCCAATCTGGGCACTGACTCTATGGTTTGTGGGGCTTCTTTTTTTAATATCTCTTTATCACATTGGATAGGCCTAGACCACAAAGTCCAGGAACCACTCCTGAAGTTGTGTGCATCTCCTCCTGCCACATCCAAATACAGGCATACAGTTGTCCTCAAAAAGGAAAAAAAAGAGAAATCCTGTTTCACAGCAGTTTTATAGAAAAGGGATTAAAAAAAAATTAGTTTTCTGAATGTAATGTTGTTAACTTTGCAGATGCTTGAAGTTTAAAAGGTTTGGGCATATTTATTTATTTATTTATTTTAGGGATCAATATCTCATCTCAGTATGGTTAGAGTCATACTTGCCAAAAAAGTTTCCACTCCAAATATATTTTTTTCTCTGCACGTATAGAAAAAAATTCTACTTTCAGCTATTTAGCTATTGATCATTCAGAGTAAAAATGAAAAATAATGAGGTTTTTTTTTTACTGCTTCTGAGCTTACAGTACCTGTGGTTGTAACTGTTGTCTCAGACAGTGTAGTTGAAACATTAGTTGGATCTCATTCACAGAATGTAAATCTGTGAAGGTACAAGGCTCAGAATGTCTCGAGTTCCTGTTTTCAGACTGGGAATAAGTGCCATCTTTCTTATTAAGTAAAGGTTGGGAAACAAAGAGCTATTGAAATAATTTCCCCAATTTAATTTTGGTGGGATTTTTGTTTGGCTGATTGGTTGGTTTTTGGGGTTCTTTTTGGTCAGGAACTCTGATCCTGCAAATTAACCTTTGCAGGAGAATTCCTATGTAGTTGTGCCAGGTCCTGCTATCATTACATCCAGACAGCCATCAAGATGGTGGTCATCCATTTCTGATCTTGGCAAACCTGATTTCATTTGCTGATAATGTCTTGTTAAAAGCAACTTTTCTAAAGCTCGGAAACACCAGGGCAGGGCTTTGTGATGCATTGCTATCCTTTTTGCTGCAGATAGCCTGCCACACAGAAAAAGAGCCCCACTGAGACCAATGTTACACTGTTACAAGTGCAACAGGGGTAGATCATGCAGTGCCGTGATTGCATCACTAGTCCACTCTTTGGAGGGACACAGAACCTCTGCACTAGTACATGAGAGTTTTTGGAAAAGTTTTATACCAAAAATCAAGTGAGAGGCATGCTTATCAACAACGCACTGGAATATTAAAACACATAAATATAATTCGGCTTGTGAACGTCAGAAATAATTTCCTTGTTAGTAAAAGGTATCTTTGAAAGTGCATATATATATATATATATATATATATATATATATATATATATATACACACACACATGTATATATATGGTTTATGGCATATTTTTTGTTTTTCAGTAGTTGCCAGACTGGCATCTTCCCCTTTTAGCTATGTTTTACAATAATATAGTGGTCACTTTTATTTAGTGAAGGTATGAGTGAAACAAGACAGGCCTATGAGACCTGAAAAGGAGACAGGGATAGAAGTTAGTAATACTTATTTTATTTTGTACAGAATAAGCAACAAGCTTCTTTCTTTCATTTCAATATACTTTAGAAGGTCAGCATTCCCACAGCAACTGTCTTTTTTTGTTTGGTCATTGTAAAGAGCCCTTGCTGTCTGTCTGGGTTCTGCTAGAACTACAATTCAGTCAACCTCAGGCCCTTCAGTTATTAATATAAACAGTTTGGAAGTCTTTAAAAATGTATGCCATAAAGAAAAGAAGAGTAAGAGGCTTTTCAGCTGAGCTATGCCAAGTGTCACAGTCCCGGGCGGCAGAGTCTCTTGCATGTGAATTATCCCAGTGAGTTTGCTGAGGTTTACTTGTTTGGGCAGAGCTGCCCACAAAGAGAGAGTATTTGTGCTTCTGGAACCATGGTTACTTCTTCCCTGCAGAGAGAAAGAGAAAAAGGTTGGTTACCCTTAGCTGTGGCTGTACAATATGCCAAAAGTGAAAACGTGTTATTTGCAGACTGATCAATGATAATAAATCATAACAAGAAAATCAATTGTTTCATTGAATCAGGATTAAGGACAGCTAGAATTACTTGCACAAATGCCACAAGCAGGTAAGAAATGCCAACAGCGTAACCAGATGAACAAATTAGCATCAAGTGCTATAATGCCCTTCCTTTTCTGATGGACAGCAAATAAAAATACAGAAACAATGTAGCAACTAGTTTTTCTGTGTCAAGTCTCTCCAACGTTAAAATTAGGTTCATAAATTAAATTAGACATGTTGTTCTGTACTAGTTGTTGTTAAAATTGAATACTGTTTACTGCTACTATCAATGTATTATGCAATTCCATCTGTGGCTTCACCAGTTGTCATTAGTTTGCCTTTGGCATGCCCTGTGGGATTTTTACACAAAAGCTGTTTAAAACATGGACCTTCCCCTATAAAGTTTGACCATGAAACTAGTGATTTGAAAGTATAAGCTGCCAGAATGGCTTTTAAGAATAGCATCCTGACAATTTGCCACCTGTCAAAGTCCAATTACAAAGTTACAATCAATGAATATGAGTCTTGTCTAGGCGTTATTCTGTGAAGGGAGAATTCTCATACATCTAAATCCTATCAATGTGTAGTGCTCTGGTATTCACTACAGCTCTCTGTGTCTCTGCTTTGCCTAGATGGCAGTTGGATCCCACTGTGATCTCCCGAGGACTCTGTAAGAATTTATTGCAACAGTACAAGACGATCATGTGAAAAATCCCTGGGCAAACCTCTGGCTGCTGTCACAGCTTCCTCCTCCATATGTTGCCAATTTTCAGGTTGATTGGAAAAGTTCTATTATATTTTTATAATTGGGATTTTAAAACCATATATAAGAAAAACATTTTGCTTGCTTAGTTGTGTTTGCCTTTCCTTCCTCTCTCCTTCCTCCTCCCTTTCCCTATTTCCCTTTCTTTCCTTTTTTTTTCTTTCCCTCTCTATTCTTTTCCCCTTTCCCTTCTTATCTTCTCCCTTTCCCTTTTTTCCTTTTTCTCCTTTTCATCTTTCCTCCTGCTCCCCCCTTTTTTTCTTCCCTTCCCTCCCCTCCTCCTCCCCCCCCTTTTACCACAGCAAATAACAAATCAAGTTTTATCAAGTTTTGGGGGAGAGGTTGTAGGGTCTCTGGCTCTTGTGAAAATGTTCATCATGGAGGCTCAGGAAATGCTTCCTGTAAGAACCCACACTGTAATTGATGGTGGTTGTTGGGCTTTTGGTCAGTGCAATCCTTATCTTCAGGATTCATTATTTGGTGAAGTTAAATGTGTTTTAAGAATGTCAAGCAAAAGGCTTTGTCTGAGGTTAAAAAAATTTGGCAAGGCATATTAAAGGCATGGGAGTCCATCTCAGCAAACCCATACCTAATCACAAGCACTTTCTTAGTCCAGACAAAGATCATAGTGGTAAACAACAAATTTTATGTTATTTTATTTTATTTTATTTTATTATTTTATTTTATTTTATTTTATTTTATTTTATTTTATTTTATTTTATTTTATTTTATTTTGTTTTATTTTTATTTTATTTTTTTCTGCTTTGTTCGGGTTCTTTCAACATCTTCATTAGAATTTTCCAGAGTGCAGTAAGTCACTGTACATCTGTTGCAGTAATTTTTTTCCTCTCACTATTTCCATAGGGAAAAATAGCAAACAGTATTTATTCAAGTACTTTTTTGGAAAGGACTTGGGTTCATTCTGTGTTTATTTTAAAATGTATATGTGATTGTGTATTTATGTGAGAGAAGGCAAGGTCAAAGAAAATTGTGGCTTGCATAAGTAGCACTAGATGGTGCTGTGAAGAAAAATATCTAAGCTGGCTCTCAGCAGTCTAACTTGGGTGCTGAAATTTGGATAACTGCATTTGCAAGCTGTATAAAGCAGATACACATGGCTGTTTAGGATTGAATTGGATTGCTTCTTTTAGGATTGGAAAGTGGTGAGAACCATAATCTGATCAGTACCCAGGAGAGGTCAAATTCTCCAGCCAAATGCCAGAAAAATGTAGATGTCATGTATGACCTTTACCTCATAGTCCCAGGTGGCCCCTGAGGTGTGTGCTCAGCCAAGAACCAAAAGGTACGATGAGATTTTAAAATCTATGGAAAATCACAGTAGAGGGTGAAACAAAACCTTCTATGGATTTCTTGCAGCCAAAGAGATGCATGATAGTTCTGAACTAATTCAGGCATCGAGGTTTTCACAGCCTGTTATGGATGCTGTGAAAGCAGTACCTGCACTTGCTGCTAAGAGATTGCTTCGCATCAGGAAGAGTCCTCCTCCACCCTCTTTCTTGAGAGACATGATCAGCTGCTCAGATGCAATGAAGAACTTAGCCATCCTCCAGCCTTTGTCTTCTTTTGGGATTTTTTCCTTTGTTCCAGCTCTCAGTGTGGAGCATAAACAGGGGAAAAGATCTGAAAGTGCTGCTGTGCTTTCTAGGGCTGGACAAGCTGATCTCCTCGGCAGGCAGTGGTTGGTACTGGCTGCATGTCTTCCAGGCTGGAGCAATGTGGCAAAGTGCTGCATCATATATTTCGAAGCCATCTGTCTTGAAAACAGTCCAGTCACATGCTCACCATGAGATATCTGTACACCCCTTCAGCCACTCTCAACTTTGCAAGTAGTCGAGTCCTGAACAGACACCAAAGAGTTTTCCTCCAGCACAAACCCTGCATTGGCTTATCTCCTGAGAGGTGATAAGGCAAGGCCTGCCCCTCTCAACCATGTTGACCATTTCTAGTGGCATTGTTATCTCCACTGTCACCATGGGTTGGTTTAGAGCAAGCTCCTTCTGTCCTTTTTTCTCCCTCACTGCTTGGGGCTACTGCTTGAGTCCGGATCTATGAAAAATGGATTAACGACATTTCATTTTATGTTGGTGTTATTCCTAAACTTCAAGGGGTAAAATTTATTTTGCCATCTTTATGATGTTCCCACTTATTCTTTAGGCACTTCTAAACACAGAAGATATACAGGAAGGCACTTAAATGTCTGGTGAGTGGGGTTTTTAACTTAAAATTATAGTATTTTAATACTTCACAGGCAATGATCTCTTTGTAAAGTTTTCATAATGTCAGAGAAGTTTATAGAGTAAATTAGTTTGACTTCACTCAGAGCACTAACATTTATAAATCTACAGTGCTGCCTTTCTGAATATATTTACTGCTGCAGAGAGGAAGGGGGGATCAAAGGGCTCTAACACTTATTTCTGCCATCATTTCTCATCTTCAGCACAGTTTGAGTTTTGTATACATAGCAGTTTCCTGCTCCAGAGATGTCAGAAATTATCTGGAGCTTGTTTACAGGACATTCAAAGAGGATATGGACAAACCTGCAAAAGAGTAGGTACTGCATATATTAAATATTAATGACCTGCATAAGTCACGAATCCAGGTTCACTCGCGGATTTATTGCGCGCTGTATTTTGCAGTGTGGGCGTGGGAATAAAACTAGAATCTGTCTTTTCTGAGTGCATTTCTCCCCCACATCTTATTTTAGCCTTGACAGTAATAAAAGGAGCGAAATAAACAGTGCGATATTAGTGATCAAAAGCATCAAAACACATGAGGAAAATGTCTAATTGTAAAAGATCACCAGAGGAACGGCAGCAGTAATTTCTGTTTCTGTGTGGCTCGATGCCTTGAGATGTTCAATTCCCCGAGCTTGGGAGGGGTTTTGCATTCTTAGTGTATCGCACCCATGAATTGCCAAACCACCCAACAACGTGCCCTTTTCCCCCTCAGCAAGAAGAGAATCTATTTTTTGTTAATTCATCAGCAGCATTGGCTACCCTAAGGTATTGCTATTTGAGAAGCTCGACCAGGCTGAGTCATATGCTGTCAGGAGAACCTCGTGGTTTTGACAAAAAGGTTGATGCAACCTTTAGAAGTTAAGCTTCCCCCCAAAAAACTCCAAAATAAATAGAACCAACAATTTCTTCGCTTGGAGTTCATTGCTTTTTGAGTATTTGGGGTTGGTAGTACCATGAAGAACACACCCTGCTCTTACTGTCTCAGAAATTTCTATGTGTTTGGCAATCTGAAGAATCACAGACTCTGTATTTCCCCCCTCCCCACCTTACTTCTGGTTTTGGGCAGTATGAAGTATGTCTGCAGTTAAACATTGAATAAACAAATGCTGTGACATATCCTGTGAATTTAGGGTTGTTTGGGATAATTTCAAACATTGGGCTTGATCTTTTCTGTAGCACAGAGTGAAAATTTACCCACTTGTCTGTTCCTGGAGCCCAGCATACCTGAAGCACAGCATTCCTTCTGCAAGATACCTGGTCTTGGTGTGAGTCCTTCCAGTGGTTACAGAAAAAGAACAAGTCTGTTCGCGCAATTATTATTGAACTCTGTTAAGTAATAACAGAATTCTAATGATGGGAGTGACTTCCTGAGGTGATTGACATCTGGGCTGCTCCCTTGACCTTAGCTATGCCTGCCTACGTCACCCCAGATGGCTCTAGCTAACCTGGTTTGAAAAGAATAGAATCATAGAATCATAGAATGGTCTGGGTTGGAAGGGACCCCAAGGATCGTAGAGATTCAACCCCCCTGCCACAGGCAGGGCCACCAACCTCCAGGTCTGGATCTACACAAGGTTGCCCAGGGCCCCATCCAACCTGGCCTTGAACACCTCCAGGGACAGGGCATCCACCACCTCTCTGGGCAGCCTGTTCCAGCACCTCACCACTCTCTGTAAAAAACTTCCCCTAATATCCAATTGAAACCTTCCTTCCTTTAACTTTAATCCATTCCCCCTTGTCCTGCCATTGTCTACCCTTTTAAAAAGCTGATTTCCCTCCTGTTTGTATGCTCCCTTCAGGTACTGGAAGGCTGCAATGAGGTCCCCCCGCAGCCTTCTCTTCTCCAGGCTGAACAAGCCCAGCTCCCTCAGCCTCTCTTCATAGGGGAGGTGCTCCAGCCCTCTAATCATCTTCTTGGCTCTTCTCTGAACCCTCTCCAACAGTTCCACATCTTTCTTGTACTGGGGGCCCCAGACCTGGACACAGCACTCCAGATGGAGCCTCACGAGGGCAGAGTAGAGAGGGACAATCACCTCCCTGTCCCTGCTGGCCACCCCTCTTCTGATGGAGCCCAGGATACCATTGGCCCTACGAGCTGCAAGAGCACACTGCTGGCTCATGTTAAGTTTCTCATCTACCATGACACCCAGCTCCTTCTCAGCAGGGGTACTCTCCAGGAGCTCTTCTCCCAGTCTGTATCTATGTCTGGGATTCTTCCAGCCCAAGTGCAACACCTGACACTTCGCAGTGTTCAACCTTATTAAGTTCACCCGGGCCCATCTTTCCAGCTTGTCAAGATCCCTCTAGACAGGGAATCAGTGGAAGGTAGCACCCAGGACACAGATGGGCGCTGAGGACCATATTAATGGCAGTGCTGTAGCAAACCCCTTCCATTTCTTTTTTTTTTAAACATGATGAGACATTTTTCACCAGGCAAGCTCTGGGAAGTTGTAGACTGCTGCTTTCTCTACAGATGCATTTTACGACATTGCCACTGTTAAAAATCCAGAGTTCCACCAAATTGTCTGTTTGGTTGTAATTTGAGAAGGACTTTTTTAGGAAGTACGTTCAGTGGTTGTGGACTTTTGTAGGAATCAGAACCTTTCCATCACCTACCATGCAGACTTTGTTGTGCTTTCAAAGCCAGGGAGAGGGTGTTCTAAAGTGATTTTTAAGGCTCTATCTTGTTTTGTAAGAGTTACAGAATAGAGCACTGTAATCATTGACCCACTTCTAAGCTTGTATTTTGCCATTACCAAGAGATATTAAACAAATGCTAAATGCTTGCTTCTGATCTTCCTATACCCATATAGCCATGAACTGGTGGTTTCATGCCATCAGCCAAGAGGCCATCTAGAAAGCAAATGAACAAGCAGTGGATACTTACAAAAACCAGTCATGTTTCAGAAAGTCACTGCGCATATATTTGGGGAGGTGGGAATTTCACTTTCGAACACAGCTCCCTAGGCAGCTTTCTGCACAATCTGGCATTGCCAGAGAGTAAGAAGGGATTTTAGGGGCTGTCTCACACAACTGCTATATTTCTTTAGCTGTAGAAGTACCCATAAATCAACAAAACCGTGGCATTTACAAGCATCCTACCACCTTCGGTAGCGCTTCCAATGTCAGCATAGAAGGCAGAAGTGAACTTGTTAATCCTCATAAAATTGGAAAGAAATGGCTTTGTAACAGAAATTTGCAACGTGAGGAAATGAGCAGATACACTTGTAAAACTACAGCACAGTGGGGTTTTGTTCCTTCCTCTTTTTAATTATCCTTTTTATTGTCTGAGTTAAATTTTAACAAGTAATTTAGTCGAGCACTGTGGTATTTTATTCATTACTGAATTATGATCCTATCAACAGTGTTACATTTGTTATTATTGTTATTGCTATTATTATATTCCTTTATCTTCATGACCACACAACACAGCTTCTGGAAAATAAGCAAATGTTAGCTCTGCACCACTAGCAAAATATATACATGGAAATGCGACTAATATTTAAACATGTTCACCTCTGTTCCACACCACACTTTAATACCATTTGTTTTTCTACTTTATGTGGTAATTTTATTTCTGTCCACTGATAATTTAGAATTGCTTCCTACTTACATCATTAAACTCAGCCTGAATTACGCAGCTGGTGGCTGAGATCACCTGCATCCTCACTTTACTGTTTCACTGACTCTTCTTACACCACCAACATATTTTTAAAGAGGGACTGCAAAATATTTACTTGTAAATTCACTTGGCATCTTCTGTAACATGGTCACAGAAAGAAAGGAAAGGAAAAAAAGTGCATGCTATATAAGAATGTTCCCAAGGATATTGCTGTAGCTGGACTGCAATACAGAGGACAGACTGAAACCACTAAAACGCAAGACTTAATATCAGAATTGGAATTTAGTATTGAAAAAAAAAGTGTTTTTCAGTCTCCTGGTATCAGAATATAGTTACCAAGCAACACTGTAGATATTGGTAATGCAGGCAGATCTGTTCAAATAAAAAAATATTCAAACCATTGTCATTATCAGGGGAGCTATGTTATTGCTGGATTCATAACGTTTGGTATCTGGATATTTTCATATTCTACTCCTTGACAAAAATCTGCTTTTCCTGAAGAAGGTGCCCTTAATGTTACTTCTGTTAGATTAAGCTTGCAGGGATACGCCACCATCTGCTGTAGTTCCACCTGTATTTCGCGGGGCTGATATAGTAACGAATGCCAGCCGCTGAAGGGCAAATAGACGGCGAGTACATACACAGGATGTTTGAGAAACAGCAAAGGAACAGCTTTTTCCTAAGAGCATTTTTGCAGTGATTGGCATGGGATTTCAGCAAAAGCCCCTGTCTTCAACTGTCCACTTATTCGTCAGGAAAACGGCAAATAAATGGGTTAGATCCAGAACTGTCTCCTTGCTACATGGAATCAGTCTACATTTTAGAGGAAGCAGAGCAAAATTGCCAAGAGTGTGTCTTGCAAGCTGGCTGCAGTATGGGTAAGAGTCATGTTGTAGAGCCAGGGACTACTATTCCCTTGCCATGTGGCTTTGGGCAGATGTACCTGGGATGTTGTTACAAATTGGATAAAGCTGTTAGAAAAAAAAAAATACAGACTTTAAGGTCAGCTGCAAGACGTTCTAGAGCTCCTGAAAGCAGATGGCTGTATTAATCGTCATCTCCAAACCCCAGAAAATAATCCTTCTCCCCATTAGATCCAAAGCTGTGTGAGGTTGGAGCCCCATGTGTGAGAACTATGGACTTTCATTTCAATACTGTATTGAGCTGGAGTGTGTAGGTGACACAAAGACATGCTGTAGGCAGACAGTGGTGATTTTTTTCATTTGCAACCCAAGTAAGGTAAGTCTAGCCCAAGGCAAGGCCTCGGGAGGCCCTTTCAGAAAGGAGAGTTGATTCTGACAGCACTGAGTCGATGTCTTTCAATTCCTTGTGAAGTGATAAAAAGAGAGACTTTGCCTCTTCTTGAGAAAGAGCATGATTATCTGCAAGTTATCCAGTTTCTTCATCAGGTTCTCCTTCAGACACTACGACCCTGCATCTTTTGTTTGCCTGCTAGAGCCAAGTGGGGAAATGGTCCTGATACCTGTGATAGAAAGAAGGAAGAATTCCGGGAAGAGCTATAAAAAAATGACAGCTGTTTGGAAGGTCTGATTTACAGTGATAATACCCAATCTTCCCAAATCTGTGTGTCGAACAAGTTGCTCTAAAGATTTCCTGAGCTACTCCCTGCACTTCAAGGGAGAATCTCGTGTGCTGGGCTTTTTGCAGTGTGAAACAGCACAAGGAGAACATTTGCTTGCGGGGGTTTGGGCCGTCCCATTTCCAGTTGGCTGCCAGTATCTGGAGCCAGTGAAAAAAAACTTGAGCTTGGGCTGGATCGGAGAGTTGTAGCTGCCTGCTTCTGCAAACAGTTCTGGGGCGGGCAGTTGTGAAAGGCTGGGGGAGACAGGAGGGGAGTCGATGTTACCTGCTGTTGGGCTCCTAATTGAAGCAAAAGAATGGAGCAGCTGGGGTGGCTCTGCTCGCCTCAGTAGTGCAAAAAGCAGCAGACAGCAGGGAAGGAATATTTGGCTTTCTATCTCCTCTGTCCTGTGCAGGCAAAGGAAGCTGGAGAAGCCAGCGACTTCTCCAATCCCCTTCTAAATCTGGGCTGGAGGAGATACAGCCATTGTAACATGCAGCTCTGAGAACATCTTTGCAAACTACGGTGGCACCTTTCTCAATGCAAATGCTTGTGAGGGCCACAGTTTAGATCCTCAAGGGCCGCATGCTGTGGGCAATTAAAAGGTTCTGATAAACATAAAGGCATCTTTTATCTCAGCCATCTCTCTTCATAGGCAGTGGTAAGAGTATCCCTCTTAGAGGGTGATAAGCATGCTAAACTGATGATTACAATTTTTAAAGGCAAACCCTGTGACAGAAAGCTGCACTGCTGATCTTATCTTGTAAAGATGCTACATGCTGTATGTGCCTGAACTTCTGCCTATGCCTATCTTCTTATAGTGTAGAGATAAAATTATTTGCTACAGTATTTGTACCCAATTTAATTTAAGATGAGAAATCAGGGAGTAGGAGGAGAGGGTGGAAGGAGCGGGGGGAGCCAGGACCTGCTCCATTTACAGCTCTTAAAAATAGCATGCGAAGCCAGAAACTCATACAAAACCGAACTAGCCATCATCCACACGCAATGCATTTCCAAACAGAGGATATCTGCAGTACTTCCCAATTATGTTCAGTTCACTGCAGCAGGTGACCCCAATTTCTTTGAAAAATCTTTATAACAGTTCTTTTCAGAAAACCTGCATGGGGTGCTGAGGATAAAAGTCAAGGCCGTAGAGTTTCACTTACTTGGGCTTCCTTCAAATAAAAGTGTGTGTATTATGTGGCCAGGGAGAGAGCTGGAGGACAAAGATGTGACACCTGCACAGGGGCATTTAAAGCCAGTGGCAAGACGAGTTGAAGATTATCAAAATGAAATTCTGAGACGTCTGTTGTATACACCACCTGGACGGCCTATGCCCTGCCTCTATTTCTTCCTCTCATTGTTCCCATATGCCCTGTGCCTGCTGTGGCTTGGCCCCGCTCTTGGTAGCCTGGTGGGGACAATGCTGCCCAGAGTCCCTGGCAGTATTCATGTTATCCCGGTGGCTGCTGCACGTGAGGGTACATCATCATCCCTGGTCTGTGGGGGACTCAGCAGCCCTGGTGCAGCAGGGAGGCCTGTACTTGCCCCAACAGCGCACAGCCATGCTCTATGGCAGCTCTTCTGGATGCTTTGGCTCCTGCCTTGCATGTTGATAGAGTGGGCTGCATGGTGTGTAGCCTTCTTAGAGTGGGCTTCCAATGGAGCTTCATTGGAGAGGTCCTTGATAGGGACAGAGTTCTAATGGCAGGGGCTGGGGGGGAAGCAGGGGGGCTTATAGTATTGTCTGTACTTGGCTAAGCACTTTTCTAGCTGTACATCTCTGCCCTTTCTAAAAGACCGGGTGTGCTTTAGTTTCACGAGTGTTTTCAGAGGAACACAAAAGAGAACATGACTGGTTTTACTTAATGTTTATTTTGGTTATGTTGGCATGAGAATGGCACAGTGTAGCACAAAGGGCACTACATGAAATTTGGTGACAACACTGTGAGAAGAGACCATGATTCTATGATTCAGTGTAAAGAGCATCAGGCTGTCATGGTGGGAGAACTGGATGACCTCGGGGAGGGAAGATAATAGCAGTAGAATTAAATTTTATAGCACAGAGTGTAAATGGGCTTGGGCTTGGGGACTATTATCACTCTTTTGCTTTATACTGGGAGCTCATTAGGTAGGGATGACCAACTCTGAGAAGGATCTGGGTGTATTGGCCATGAGACAACTGAGAACCACCAGTGCTGTGAAAAGGCAATGGTAATCCAAAAAGCCTCAGACAGGGTATTTTCAGTAGCGATGAGAGAGTTCCTGCCATTTTACAAGGTACTGCAGAGACCTCATATGCAATGCTGTCTCCAGTTTTAACCAGCCATATCTAAGAAAGATGAATTCAAATGGGAGCAGTTTGCAATGAAAGACTAGAAGGTGTCTGAAAATGGAAGAAAAAAAGTTGAAAATCACCATGCTGGAAGAAAGTGTGAAATTGAGCTGGAATTTGTCTTATTCATTACTTCATCTATTTTTTTTTGTTTGTTTGTTTGTTTTGCTTTAGCACTGGGCATTGAAATGCTAGATAAACAAAATACAATTTGTTTTACAACAGAGAATGTCTCCTCTATCAGTTTGCAATAAAAACAATGGTAGTAGCTTTGCGCTAAAACGGCCAATTTAAATTGGATTCCAAAGTTATAGTCCCGCCATCAGCCTGAAGTTTGTTGCAACATGGGCCTGAATATCTAAAATAATTTCCAGTGGTCAATAAATCACTTTATGGAATTTGGAAGTATGTGCAGGAATGGTTCCCAAGCCAGAAGTTGTAATGGAAATTAAGAAAAAAAGAAAAGAAGAAGGGAGAGAAAAAGGAAAAAGAGAATTTATTTTCATAGCAGCCTTAGTTCATTGTTATACCTATGAGAACATATAGTATTCTTATGCAACCATGACTGTACTTCATCACCCTTGTTACGCAGTTTCTGGCCAATTTATCCTCTTTTCACTGCTTTCCGCACAGATGCCATTTGCATGCCATAGTAGTCTCATGCTCTGTGACCTGAAGCTGGAACAGGACATCTTGGCCATAAACTGAAAAGAAGCAGGAGCCAAAACCTCACAGCTGTCTCCTCCCTGGCCCTTTTCCTGGCCCTCTCTGGAGGCCTAGAGCTGAGGGGTACAGGGTGCGAGGGCTCAGCCATGCCCCAATCTCTCCCCAGCTGCCCTGTGGTCAGTGCAAGATCTCAGCTGCTCATGACTGTGCCTGTCTGGACACATGTACCAGTGGGTTACTAGCAGCTTTGCCACCATAATATCGGGAGCTGGAGGGAGTTAAACTGTTGCTGTTTCCCCAAATTTCTTTCCTTTTTCCACAGACTGGTTGAGGAAGGAAAGCCTCCGAGGATGGTCTCGCTAGTTTTCTTCTCCATAGCGCTTCACAGGAAGAGTGAATTTTACTATTTTTGCACAGAGATCCTATTGCTAATTCTGAAAACTGCTGCACTTCCTCATTTTTGGGATTAGGCCATCTGTTTACAATAAGAAAGGTAATGGATATTAAAGTCAAGTAAAGGGTGATCTTTTCTTGGAAGCCGCTCGGCTTCCTCATCTTTGTATCCACCCTCTCTCTCTCTCCACACAAACCTTGGACACGAGTGATGGTCCCTATGAGATGCACCACAGTCACTTGCTCTTTTCACTTACTGCCAAAATACTCTGTGTTAAAAGGAATTCCAGGAAATTTTGATGGAAAGCTTTAATGAATTAAGGGTCTGAAGTACTATTTTATTAAATAAACAATGGAGGATCAGAACTTTTTTTTTAAAGGCATCTCAGGGCAGGGGAGCAGGCTGTAGCCCCTCCCCATGTCCTGCTCTCCCATCCTTTTCCTGAGGCACCCTCACAGACTCTCCCTTCTCACATAACCTAATGTGCATCTGCTGCTTGACTAAAATTTGGGTATTCCAGTTGTGTGACAGGTGTGAGAGTGGCCGTGTGTAAGGAGCGCCTGTGTACTTTATAGCACCGAATGGCAAGTTTCTTCCATGTGTTGTTATCTGTGCAGATGTTTTATCCAAATTTACTGGATGTACTTTGAGTGTGGAAATACCTGCATTTTGACCAGCTATCAGCAGATGCCTTGTTGTTATCTGTGCAGATGTCTTATCCAAATTTACTGGTCTGGATGCATTTTGAGTGTGGAAATACCTGCATTTTGACCAGCTATCAGCAGATGCCCTGTCCTATAACAGAGGATGGGAATGGACAGTCAACCTTCCCATACCTTCAGATCCACTGGCCAAACTGAACAGGCCTGCTGATTGTTTATGACAGAAAAAAGTTTCAAGGCATTAGCTAGGTGATGCAGGGAAATATTCGCATTGAGTATTGCTGCGCATAGTCTAGAAACCACCTGCTGCAACATTTTGTAAAATATGTTTTGAGACTGAAATGCCAAATGGTATACAGATGCTAATCAGCTAAAACCATCAATATCTGTTTTCTGAGCATGGATCAGAGAACAGTATCTTGGATACAGCACAAACTGACAGACAATATTATTGTCAAGCAGAGAAACTATCAGGTCATACTTTAATTCTTCTCAGCTGTCCAGGGAGTTTATTTAATCTCCAGCGCAAAGGGAGGATTCGCAGATATATCTAGCTGAGGCGGGAGGGATGTTGTAAAGGCATATTTAATGGCATGTTGTTAAGATTTTATCATGCCCACATGTGAGCTTGGAAATGTGGAAGGTGCAACCATTCTTTTCCCACAGCAAAGAAGATACTTTTTTTAACATAGTTTCTGATCTGTAATACATAATCTTTACTGCAGATACCATCCCAAAGATTACAGGGTTTTATCTATTTCTTGGTCAATTTGAACTCTTATTTTGTCGCCTGTGAAAATACCTGTATGCACTTTTGTACATGTCAGCCAAGGGTGTTTATAATGTGCAGGAGCATTGTCTTTTTGCTTTCAGGAGCATCAGGGATCTTTCTGTGCTAGAAGATGAGCCTAAAATAGCTCTAGTCTGAATCATCCCTGCATAAGCCAGCCTCAGATCATCTCCTGATACATGCCTTTCCTCCTCAGAAGTGTCAGAGAGCTGATTTCGATTGAGAATGGCTTAGTTGTCTTCTCCAGCTTTGTGATGTTCAGACATTATCCTGGAGACAATCTGTGATATTTTGCAAGGTTCAGCTTCAAACTGCAAAATTTGGCTATTGGCACAAAGAAAAGTGAAGGTCCTTTTCAGGGATAGCACCGACTACTTAAAAGCCAGTTAGTTTTTACTACCAATTTTTGTAAAAAGTCCCTGCAGGCATGCCACCAGTTCCTTTTCCTCAAGAATCTGCTCTCAGTATTGAAAGCAGATGCTCCTTTTGTGCGGGTCTGTTTTTCTAAGCAGAAAGAGGGTTATCTGGTGCTATTTCAAACTACTTGGAAGTGGGATCTTTGTTGTTGTTCTGTGTTATCCTGGTCCATGACTGAAGCCCATGAGCATTGCCACATTAAAACTAAGCTAATAACAAATGCAAAAATATCCTTTGAAGACCTGCTTCTTCAATGGTGTACAGTGGCTCAACTTTTTCCATTTCCTCAAATATCTTTCAGTCCTGTCACAATGCTAAAAAGAGGTTGTTGGTTTTCTTTTTAGCTACAAGCTGTTTCAAATTCTTCTGTTATATCAGGCATAGAGGTTTACCATCTCCTTCACAGTGAAAATAGCAATAATTTGGCAGGAACAAAAGAGATACCAAGGTCTCTAGGTTTTTGGACATGATGCATCAATCATGCGAGTTGCCAGCAATTTGATTCAGCTATGAGCTGTGAGTGAAACCTGATGTTCAAACATGTGTTTTTGCTCTTCCATGGTTTCCCTTCTGATTAAATGCCTGTTGTATCCTACTAGAGCTGGACAAAACCCTGTACTGCCTATTGCTCTTCCTATATGTCATCATCTCAGTTCCTATTCCTCTTCTATGGCTCTGCTTCTGTCTTGCAAAACAACCCCTTTGATGACAACCTACCAAAATAATACCTGCCGATGACATAGGTGCATTGCACATCACTTTCTTTTTGGATACTTAGGCAATGTAGGTATGTGCTCTCCTCTAAATGAATCTGATGTATTAGGGCTTGATCTTTGCAGTGCTTCTCTGCCTGAGAAACTTCCTGCTTGTAGAAAGGCTCTTAATGGGACAGCTCATGTTTGTAGGATCAAGGTTTTGCAGTGCATGGGTAACTTTCACTTCAGTTATTGATCTAAATCTTTCGGGCAGCTATGGACAAAGGGAAAACAGTGGTACATTGAAAAAATTGAATATGTTTCTGATTAAAGTGACAGCTCACATAGTATGAAAAAATAAACCCCACACAGAGCCTGAACAGTTACTTTAAATTCAAATCGGCTTATCTGACCATGAAATAATATAATCAATAGCAATTTGTGCACACCAGTGCTGACTTTTTGACCATAACACTTCATAGTGAGGAAGGTTTCCATCTGACATTAAAAGACAAAATGGCCTGTTGAGTTTTTTAAGAGAATTTGGTAGAACAAGAAAGCCAATGTTAATTATTCCAGGTACTGCTAAATCATACGTTTTGTTTTCTTGGGGTTTTCCCCTTAGAAATCTGTAAGTTCAGACACTCACACAAAAAGGGGTAAAATTTTAAAGTGCAGCCTTTTGGGCTTCTCACTTCACCACTGTCCAATCTGTGGCAGGGCAAGTGTAGCAAAACCCCACAATTCTAAGTGTGATCAGTTAGTATGTTTTTATTTCAAAAATTCCAAAGGGCAAACCTTGCTAGGTATTTGTTTGTTGGGCTTCTCTAGGTTTGTATGTTTGGTCAAGCCTCTAATATAGCATTAAAAGTACAACAAGCAAGCTGCTGTCACTGCTCCTCACCCACATCAGTACAATGCCATACAAACATTTCCTTATTATATTAACATCTCCTTCTCAGTCATTTGCATCGTCACAGCTATCGCAGCACTTAAATGGGTAGCACTGAGTTATTGCTCAGTTATTGCTACTTAACCTTGCAGATAGCTAGCCAAACTTTCAACAGACATATCAAAGAAACAAGTCAGACCACCTCATACACAGTTTCCCAAATATCACATTTTCTTCTTGGCTAAAATAAAAGAACCCCCCCACCCCCCAATGACTATAAAATCACTATGTCAAGTCATCATCTCAGGAATAAATTGCTTGACTTGCATCTCTCTAAAGTCACAAATCTCATGAATTAGTATGCTAACCTGGTACAAATTCAGTACCTGCAGACAGCACTCCTGTGGGGAAGCCAAGCATAACAAAAGCCGGGCATATTTGAGTAGTCCTCTCAGATTACTAGTAAGAGCAGCATTAAAGCTGGGTGGGACAATATTGCCTCTAGTTCCACATTGTCTAAGGTATCTGCTCTGCGGAGACAAAATAAGACCACAACTGACAGTTCTATCATGCCAGCTTGTTTCTCAAATCCTTGTGCTCGAGGGAAGAAGAAAGCACAGAGAATATTGTTGATAGTTCTGTTGCATAATACTGCAAATGTTGTCCCTAGCTTTTCTGTAATCACCTCTGCCTTTAAACATATGATTTAGCTATAAATTATCACCCTAGCCATGAGCACTCCCTTCATAAACTCACTGAAAAGCAAATTAACCTTTTCTCTCTAGAATGAACTCTCCTATTAATATGAAAATCAATTCAGTACTGTTTGTTTTGGTTACCCCAGCCTGTTTGCACTTTCCAAGCTGAATAGTCACTGTCTAGTTAGTCACTTAGGCAGAATTAATTTTAAGAACCAATTAAAATAACCCCACCCAATATTATAGTAAGTGATGTTCTGGAGAGCTTTTCATTACTTCAGCTATGGTTTCTAATTGCAAAACAGAATGTCTAATTATTGCCCTGATTCTTCTGTCCTGACCTTGGACCAGATCCACAGATGGAGAAAACCAGTGCAGTTTAATAGCAGTTCGTGTCATCTATGCGCTTTTCAGCTGCCTGCAGCTCTAGCCCCTATGTCTTCCTGGGTGTATCTTTAAGGTAATTTTTTCAGTTGATGCCTTTTTTAGGCTCAAGCTTGCCTTTTCAGGTTGTGAGCATTATTTAGCACCTGTCCTCAAGTGGCATGCATAAAATCGTACTCTGAGAAATACACGAACTTTTTATCACCCAAAGAAAAATTCATCCAAACAACAGAAGTCCACCAGGATTAAAGGAACAAAGCCTGCATGCAGGGAAGAAAGAACTGTAATGGAATCCAAGTGTTGTATGGTTATGGGCATACAGGGTAACGGGAAAGGTTATACAGGATTTTCCTTTGTTCTCACTTTCCGGCAGTCAAAGCAGATGGTAAGGAGTATTTTCTCCTCTGCTTTTCAGGCTTTGTATGCTTATACAAAGAATTTCATCACCCTATTTTACGCTATCATCTCTCTCACCGACAGGCAAACATGGTTAGTATAAAGTCATTTCTCCTTACTATATTGTCAGTTTTTTTTCTTTGGTTCTCCTTCCCCCACCACAATCAATGAATTCCTCTTTTGTGAGGAAGAATAAAGAGCAAGATGCAGCTATATCCAGTGTCACTAAGGAACGGGCCCTAAAAAATTAAAATACATGTAGACTTCTCACAGTAGCAAAATAATTAAATCTGCAGCGAAGCACTAACTCTTGTGGTATCTTAGCAAAATATCAGATTTCACGGTGCCACAGCATCAATTCTGTCCCCTGGCTCTCAGGAACACTGTTTTAGGCTCTTTGATGACTCAAAGGAGATCGAAGGCATATGTTTTTAGGACACTTTCAGATACATGGAAAAGACAAAAGAAAAAATCTGAGATTCTCTCACAAAGGCTGAAAGCTTCTGAAGTGAGAAAAGCTGAGGGAGCTCTGTCACACGACTCCTGCCTACCTGCAAACTCAGGGACAGGATTCAGAGCAACATCCAAAACCACAGCTGCAACCCTTGAACACACACACTGATTAAGTGTCCTAATTTTGGAGTTGCCTAAACACCACATGCAACTTCCATATGTCTCTGGAGGTATCTGAGCTGCTTCATTTCTCAATGGCTCACAGCAAAGCTCAGCTCATGTCATCTGAGACCTGGAAACAAAGCCTTCCTCTGGATGAGGGCTGATCTGTGGCATTTTTGGAGGACATGTAGAGGATACAGAGGCAACAAGCAACAGCTGTTTTCTTTTAAAATATGGCCAAAGGAGGAGGAGGGTCCACTTTTCACACAACAGCCTTGTTGTCTGGGCAGCCACCCAACAGACAAGAAAGTGAGCTTTGAGCCCAGAGCTGCTTCAGTGTTTGAAACACTGGAATAAGTCTGCATTAACAAAACATCCTTGGAAGTGAGGGGTCTTCTTTTGCTTTTCTGGCCCATTGCAACTTGGGTTCAGTTCTGCAGCACACTCACTCTGTGGCTAAGGTGGTTGTGAGAGCTCTCCTGACTGTACACAACAGGGCACACGTACGTGGGGTCATGATGGCTGCCAGAACAAACTTCTGCTGCCAGGGATGTACAATTTTTTTAAGGACAGTCAAGCATGCATGAAGGCCTGGATCAATTTACTTGGTCGTTGGGAAAAGGAGAGGGAACCTGGGAACCGAACAGCAAGCTGGCAAAGAGAGAGTAAGAGGGAAAAGGCAAGGATGTGACTTCTCCCCATCTCTAATAATTGTACACCTGCATGCTGCTGAATTTCAGGCAGAAATGTTACTTATAAGAGTCCTTTTTTATTATAGCTGTTTCCTGAAAAAACCAGCCCATCAATTCACTGCTTTAAAAGAAATCATTGCTTGTTTGCCAATGTGTACATTTATGAAGGGAACACATAATTCTTTCCAGAAATATAATTTTAGTATCTGTAAATCTACTGCTGGACTCTTTATGTTCTTGTTCCACCACTCATCGTGTGCCCCAGGCCAATGTTGCTCTAACAGCCATATTGAGTAGTACAAACTGAGCATGAGCTTTGAGGTGGTTTTGTGTCTGTCCACTTGCTAAATGTGTACTCTTTCTTTTTTTTTTTTTTTCCTTTTTTTTTTTTTTCCCTAATGGTGTTGAACCAAACTCTCTAGAAAAGGCCGTTAATATAGGACAAAAGTAGTCCTTCAGGGATGGGGCAGACTCTGCTCACTACTCCATTACCTGCCAGGTTAAGCTGTGGTATTTGTCTCCTTGTTTAAATTCTGTGATATAGCTGAGTTCTTTCCAGTATTTTCAAATACTAGTGACAGCTGTGCTAAAATCAGCTCTCTCTAAACTTCCTTTTGAATATGTTGCTGCTTCATTTCTGAATTTTTACACAAATTCAGGCCTACATTATTAAGGAATGCCTACACATCGCCTTTGCCCTCCTAAATAGAAAGACCTCCTTAAAGCTTTCAAAGTACTTAGCTGCCCTGCATAGTGCGATAAAGAGGGTGAAATGGAATATATGATGAAATGTCATACCCAGTCCAAAATGGATGAGCAATTAGTGAACTAATAATAAGGTTGGAGTACTGTTTCTTCAGAAACCTTTAATTTTTACATCAGTAGGCATCATACGTATATCAGAGTGAAATAACTTTATAGCTTTGGTTGGTCTTATGATAGCAATGCTTAGAAAACAAAATAAAGGCATCTCTGGCACCATTAATGGAACCATTAAAGCTGCAGATGAAAATGCACAGAAGTCAGGATAAAAAATGTAACATCACCTAATTTTGCACTTTAATACTGTCTACTGTGTGACTGTTGAAATCTAGGCCTGTTTTCACGAGTGTTGAAGGACTGCTAGCTTGACACTAGTTGTATTTATCTCCTTAGGCTGCCTCTACAGTCAGTGAAGAGGCAGAAGCCTTGTTTTGCCTCTCTGAATTGCCCTGTCTCACAAGGCAGAAGTTAGCCTTTGTGAATTAACCCTTGCTGACTCCCTGCATATTAGTTTACTGGATAAGCTGATGTTATTACAACTAATCCTCACTATTTCAATTCCTGATATTTGCACATGGAAATTGAAAGGATTTGTTTTGTACTAACATGAGCTCTTGCATATAACTTCTTGGTTTGTTGTGGGGTTTGGTTTTTTTGGAGGGGCTTTGGTTGGTTTTGGTTTTGTTTTTTTTAAGGGAAGAAAAAGGGGACATTGCCCAAGTTCAAGGCAGTTTAGCTTTACAGGTTTCAGTACAGCATCCATCATTAAAATTAAGCATGTGCTTAATTGGTTTTCTGAATATGGATGGATTTAAGCACATGCTTAAATGCCTTGCTCACTTGAGGCCCTAATGGACCATGCAAACTTAAAAGATCGCATCTCATTGAGATAAATGGAGTGGATAATCATAAATTTATTAGATTAGAAGCTGCTGCTCACTGTATATGTAGAGAGCAACTTGTAGTGTTGTCCTTCCTCTCCAGGAGGATATCTAGGTCTTACTGACATCAACAATAGCAGCAGAATAAAATGTTGATGCATGGGGAGTAAGTGAAAAATTGTGGTCCTGCACTGGGAATGCTGTAGCAAGAAGGCTGAAGATAGAAACTTATAAAGGTTTTCAAACCCCCTTATCCATATCTTATTCTTTACTCTTTATTACTACTCTTTATTCTCATTTATCTAATTTTTTTTTCCCACCTGGACAAGAGTTCTTGAAATGGCTAGTGCTGAGCACCCTGCCCACCAAGGCATTAATGGGCCACTGAAATAAACCATTCCATAAGCAGCAGCCCAGCAAAGACCAGAAAGATGCAGACTTGTGTCTGGGTTCTCTATGGGATTTTTTTTTTTCTGAGGCTGGTTGAAAGTCACGATTCCCTCAGTAAGAAATTAGTATTCTCTGAGATGAGTTTCCCTTGTGCTGAATTAGATCAAATGTGGGAAATCCTACAAAAATTTTTTTGAAAGAGAAACAGACCAAAATAAAATATTCATATAGATACCGTGATCTCAAATGTCATTCCTTAGGAAATAAGGCTATGATATTTCATTAAAGCTAATGATGGTGGACATGTGCTGGATAACCCAGTAATAGGGTCTAGATATGTGATGCTTTTTAAAATAAGGGATACTGAACAGTCACAGTAGTGTCTGATTTCGCTTATACAACATTCTGCACCAACCAGCTTTTTCTTTTTCTCTCTATATTACACCTTCTAGTTTTATTTTGAGCCACGTTAGATTTTAGAATTAAAATTGCTAGAGGCTAAATGAGCATGAAGCACTTTCTGGACAGGTAACAGCCAGAAAATATAACACCTTCTCCTTGATGATGAATTCCACTAACATCTACACATTACATTATGTAACTATTTTGTTTTGTCAGATAAACATTTTGCCGAAGATCACAAAAGAATATGAGGTATGTAAAAGAACTACAGGATTACCTGGGGGGGGGGGTTGAAGTTCATGTCTTACAGCAAAAGCCTAAAGAAGGGGGAGGGTTGTGTGTCTCCGAGAAAGGTGAGAAGATGCTGATCTGTAATACAGTAATGCCATGGTTGGTGGCATGTCATAATCTCTGCACTGAGTTTACAAGGTGTCATGATTTGCCCTGTCTGAACTGCCCTTGACCTGCTGGCAGCCTTCTTTTACTTGGTTTGGTTGTGACAGCAGTTTCTCTTACTCTTTGGGACTGTGTAGTTGATTTGCTTTACTTCTGTTTATCTCTGTGTGGTACCACCATGGTTTTACAGACAGACACAGGACAGGCAGGTTAAGAGACACAAAATGCAGTGTGGAGGGGTACAGGCTGGGAGGCAACAAGATGTGGGGCACAGGCTCAGCACCGGAGACCTCACTGCTGTAAATAACTTACCAATGACTAGTTAAAGAAATGCAGACCTAAAATTGGACAAATCTGGTTTTTAGAATAACAAACGGAATAAAGAAATAATATCTAACATTATCATAAACCCATCATAAAAAATTTGCTATAATGCAAAGGTGCAGATCAATGACATAAAAGCTAGGTGTAAAAACGTGTTACCAGACGTGGAAAAATGACATCAAGAGAAAGAGGGAAACATCAACATGAACATTACATTCTTCACAGCAAAGGACTCCAGTGCTGACAACTTACTGTTAACACTGCCAACACCAGAATGAAACCTGCGACTTTAGGAATCAGAGGAACACCAGAAAGGTGAGTGTAATGTCAGGGAAAGAGGTAGAAACTCTATGTATGTGTGCATGTGTGTGTGTAAAAATTTAACTGTATTAGTACTGGTTTTACTGAAACATTTTCTGCATAGGCATATTCTTTCTCTCTCCACAATAATTATACCTGGACAAATAATGATTCTCGCATTAGACTGTTAGGATTTCAATTACATTAATGATAATTTTTTACTTTATGTATAAGGTATGTTTCCTTTTTACCTGCAAACAGGACTTTTACGTACCCAAGGAAGAAATTTTAAAAGCATACAGCTCTTTTGCACTATTAGAAAATAGCATAATAAGATCCAGTGGTCTGAAATTGATGTGGATGAAAGGACGAAATGACATTTGTTATACGCTGCCAGCAATAATAAATACATATCAAAATAAAAAGCAAACCGTACAAAACAGGAAAATGGTCTTAATGGAGAACTGTTAATCAGGAATGTGAATTTCACCGCAGGAGTTTGTTTTGGCTTTGTGTTTTTGCCAATGGCAAGCTTTAGGCAAGAGGGAAATAATGTACTATTGCTCATGGACACAGTCTGCCCTCCCTTCTGCGTTTGCCAGGGTGTTGTTGTTGCACTGGCTGTTAGCACTGTCAGGCTCCCTGCTTGTGCTCCCACAGGCTCTTCAAAAGAAGCAGCACTTGTTTGGGCTCATGGAGGTTTTCCATTAAGAGAGCGGAAGGGGAGATCATCTACATGCTTCTTCACTCTCACTTGAACTTAGAAAAAAGTGCTCTGTGCAATGTTCACTGAAAGACCTTGGCTTTTCAGGGGTTGTGAAAGCCGTACATAAAATGAATTTTTACTGCCAAAATGGATCTTATTATTTGGAGTGTTTTAGGCTACATTTGTACAAAGCAGCAAGTAACTGTTCTTTGGAGAGCGACGGCGAGGCTTTATAAGAGCATGGAATGGAAGCAAAGAGGTCTCATTAATTTATACTTTCATAATATCGAGACTGAAAGGAAATATATTTTAAATAAGAATTGACATAGGAGACCTCCATGATAACAGCTTATAGTGAAGGAAATCATTCTTATACAATATATTTCTCAAGGCTCATAAAAGATAGCAATAACAAACAACATTATGCAGTATCTGGGAAATTCTATTTACTTAAAATGCTTTCTGCTTTTATTATTATCCAGGCTCATTCCTTCAGTGGAAGTTCTGATTGCAGCTTGAGCAATGTGTATGATCTCATTACAACAGGTCTGTATTAGAAAATCTGATACTGATAGTTCCAACAATGGCACCTTTCTCTTATTATCTGTTACTTGGCTACAACAAGAGCCGTGCAAATTTCCTGCCATCAAATTCTGGCAGGTGGCTGAAAACCAATCTAATATGCTGCATGTATCCCACACAGACCCTATTGCACTGGGAAAAAAAAGCACTTTCAATATCCTGACTGTGGCTGGTTTGGAGCACAGCCTGCTGCACGGGCAGTGTTGGGAAGCAGGCAGGTCTGCGCGTTGCTGGGAAGCATACAAAAGGGCCATCACATAGGTCATAATACAGCTACTCATCAACATGAATCTTATGACCATACACCCTGAAGTAAGCCACAGGCAGCTTTTGGGGCAATCATTCATTGATTTCTAGAAACCAATTCCTGATTTTCTCATCATCACTTTTCTACTTCATGCTCATGTCCAAGGCCAGCTAGATTTTTTTTTCCTTTGAAACGTCTCAGAGGCAAGATAGCGTCACTTAGCCATGAGGAATCACAATTATTCAAAACATTGCTCCTAGATTTTGATGCTGCAATGAGAAAGGGAAGGAGGAAAAGTGGCCTCTCTTTGTCCCTGTGCAACTCTCCTACAGTGTTTTGGCTCTATTCCTTAGCAATCCTCTACTTTCATAGGTTTTTGTCAGTACAACTGGTGGGGTAGGGTTAGCCACTAACAAGCCCTGCACCACGCAACAGAAAACCAGTCCTTCTCCATCAACCTGAAGCTGATGGTTTTGCAGCCTTTTAAATTAAGATCTATTGTAGAAAATAAAAACAAATTAAAAAATCCAAAATCTCCCACACAGTGACACAACCATCTAAGCAGGGAAAATTCAGAACCTACAAAGTGAGAAATAAAACATAGATAAAGCTGGAAAAGCAATATTCCTCTTGAGGAGGAGGGGTTCTTTTCTCTGGGCTTTCATTCAAATTTAGCAACTTGCAGTGTTTCAGTAGTTGAGAGACAGTGTCCTCACCCCTAACTCCTTTGTGCAGTCTTCAAGAAGGTAACTTTCCGTCATTTCTAAGGCTTGGTCTGAGTCTGCCCTCCACTGCAGATAGCTTCTTGCTTCCTTCAGAAGTCCTTCAGTCTGCACTCTTTCAGGCATTTCCCTGCTTTCCTTCCGTCCCACCACTTGTCCTGCTCCCCAGAAAGATTGGCAGTCTGTCTTGCTTGGATGCTCTTTTAGAAGACACGGATTCCTTTCCACCCTTCTTTCTAGCATGTTCCACTTCAGACCACAGTACAGCCACCAGGACTATCCTTCCTCTCTGCCCCCCTCTTCATGGCATTCCTGTAAAGATATAGCATGATATAAATGCAATATGCCATTGTGCTAGTACCTGCTCAGGAACTACAATCACATCAGCCAGCCTGGTCTGCTCTGACACCTGTTTGTGACAAGGACAGCACAAAGCCCTGGCTGAAGGAAGCACACGCCATCCGCTCCCCTGATCCCTTCCAAAACATGTGTTGGGTTTTTTTTTGTTGTTGTTGTTGTTACTCTGTTGTTGATAAGTCTTGGTGGAAATCTCTTGCTGGCTGTTTTGAAGACGTTTCCTGACAATATGGTAGACAGTCCTGCTGAAATAGAAAATGTCCGTTTTAAGAATGTTCAGTATTACTGTAAAGTCGCTCAGGAAAACCTCGTGCCTTCCCTTTGTTTATGAATGCACATCTTGATGAAATCCTGTGACTAGTTAGCTGCTAACATTTAACATTATGAATTAATAAAGCCATGAATTTTGTATAAGTTGTTTTCTGGAAGGTCTTTCATGTTGCTGATTGCTATCTTTCTTAATGGAATAAATCCTTCTGCTTGGGGTTGTTTCAGTCTTCACAGATGACATCTCAAAGTAGCTCATTTATTCGGGGAGTAGAACAGATTTAATGAACCATGAGAAACACATGATTTTTCACAAGTGACCATAATGACAACGGTTCATAGATAATAACAGGCTATTTACCTGTGCCTGAATTGCTTCAAATTTATTTCCTTCAGACAATTTCCTAACCTTGGCTACAGTAGCAATATGATAGAGCTATAGGTCCACAAGCAACGTGTTAATTAAAATTAATGTTTCTTATTGAGCTGTTGCATAAAGCACATAGGTCTTCTCAAAGAAAATATGACCAGCTAACCAAACAAATCTTTGGGTCTGACCATTTTAAGAGATTAAGGATTTCTATGTTCAGCTGCCTACAACTTTCCTGGCAGTTGTATACACTTCTAATCAGCATATTCTTATGATTATTGACTCACCTCTGTAAAGTGTAAAGCTTGTTTCTGTTGCCATTAGGCTGTTGGACTGATACGCTTACCACAAGGAGCAAGAAACTCTTTTACATTATTGTGTATGTAAGCCAGTCAGATTTACATATGGGCTGATCAAGTAGGATGGATTAGAGGGATGGATGATTACTGAAGACAGAATCAACACTAGACCGTTTCCTACCCGGAGTTTATTAAAGTCTGGGAGTGAAGAGAAGGTAGAGAGGAATTCAGTCTCACCTGTGTCAAAAGTTAAAGCGATACATAACATGACAGCAGTTGCAGGGTTAACACACATGCATATATAAAAGTAACCAGGAGAAAACTGGGAAACAAAATCGATTCAGCGAAGGCAGTTGGATATCCCAGGTAGGTTTTATGTGAGATTTAGACACTTGAATCCAAGAACACAACTCACAAACTCTTTATTTAACCTTCTCAGCATCAAAAAGGCTAAATATAACTTGGGTTTTCACTGGGCTACAGGGCTGTGCTCCACCTTCTCTCCCCTCACTTTGGCCTGCATATCATATGCTTCTGTAAAAAAATTATCCATCCTCAGGTGGCAGATTTAGGTACCTGCATCTGTGAGATGCCTTGGCTGCTAAGATCCTTGGAGAATCCAAGAGCTGGAGAAACCCATGTCATTGACTTTCATTGGACAGACAAGATTTGGTTTCGGGCATCATTAAAGTGCTTTAATAATTCCTGTCTTAGATTTAATTATGCACTTGAGCTTGGATTTAATTTACATTAATATTTTTATGTAAGCATAAATACCAAAATGCATAATACAGCTTTCACAGACAAGCTCACAGTTCAAAATAAACTCCAGGATCTACATGGCAGAATATGAACTTTAAATATTTTAAAGTGACAATTTTGGCATTTGTGTAACAAAAAAAGGAGGTAGAGAAAAGAGCTGCAGTGGTAATTTCCCATGAGCCAAATAATCCTGATACCTTTTTTCACATGCATCCCACATTTTTGAAAGGATATGTACTGCATCTTCTATAAGTGGAGAGTTTTGAGATGTGCAACATTTCCTGTGTAACAACATATCAGTTTCAGGTTGTGATGAGAAAAAATTGCTTTCAAATATCACGGGTTCAAAAGTGCAGCTGAAATTTTAAAGTATTAGTTTCACATTCTGCTTAAGAAAAACTGTGAAAAGAGAAGCAGAGAGGAGACTAGGGATAAAATTCCAATAAAAATAAGATATCTATATCCAGCCAGACAGTCAGTATTATATATATATCTATATAATACTGTGTGCATGATGAATATGGTAACGGAGCACTGAGGCTGCATGGTTAGGCAGCCAAAAGTTTGGAAACAGCCTAGTTAAGGTTGCTCACTGTGCTGCTCTGCTCCCTCACATTGTGAACACATTATGCCTTTTTTTAACTGCAGTGCTTCTCGGCATTCTCTTTCTCTGATAGAATAAATATTTCTTTTATATAACCTTGGGAAACTTGAAACACTGTTTATTCCTCTCAGCATTTGTGGATTTTCATTATCATAGCAGTGCAGACAGTAACACAGATGCTCAAGCTGGTTTTTAGCCTTTTGTACCATTCAGATGGCACAGAAGGGCCATAAACCAGACAGCATCAACTTACCTCTCCACCCTCCTCCCATATTTCCTTCTGCTGTGTCTGATGTGGGTGCTTTTCTCCCACCTCGCGCCTTCTGCCAGTTTTGCGTGTTTAAGTAAAATGGAACACAGCAGCACAGCTTTTCAAAAGAGGAAAAAGAACTGGCAAGAACCTTCCACCATCACTCCTGTGTGTAACAAATGTGCAAGACAGCATGTCCTGCAAGTCTTCATGTGTTTTGTCCTTGTCTGTCTCTAAGGCCAGGGTGAAAACCCACCAAACCTAGAGGTCTGGATCTAGGTCTAACTTTTTTTTTCTTATACCTGTTATGGTCATGTTTTGCTTCTCCCACCCTCCTCCCACAGACACTTGATATTTCTCTGGAAGGGCTACCAATCCTGCAGAGAGCAACCTTTTCCCTCCTGACTTCTGAAGTGGCCTTCTTGGCTCAGTGCTGTCAAGTCAAGAATCTTCTTCCCCCCACCTTCAAGTCACTGTATGGCTAGGAGTCAGTTCACCTACAAAATCAACTGCCTGATAAATAAGCAAGCTTTAAACTGCTACTCTCCAGAGTTTTCTCTTGTCACAGAATGGGTCTCTAAAGATGATTCCTTTAACTTTCTTGATGGTGACTTGCATGGCTTATAACCTGCCATTCTTGAAACAACGCACAGCATTTCAAATCCTTTACCCACCAAAAAGGGGATCAGTCTATTGCCTCTTTAAAAAAAAATGTATGTAATTAAATTTACAGCATCTACTCCAATCCCTTTGATACTCATCCAGCCCCCAGATATCAATGGTGTCACAACAGAGTCATCTTGATACACATCTGACCAAGGACTTCTAATGACAATCTAACCCGGAGGGTCCAAATAATTGCTACAGCATTTTATGGAGAAAGGGAAATATTTATAATAAAGATAGCAAATACATCTATGTTCTATACAGTTGGACAGTCTAGCGGGCAAAATCACAGCTGTGTGCATAGCCCTTTGCTTTCTAGTTAGGATGTGAGCAAGCACTCAGTATTGGATGCGGGTAATAACTTTACTATCTCCAGATTATTATCAGGACTCACCTGCTAGAGATCACTGCCCTCACTTCTGAAACTGCAGAACACACCTGCTCCTTCAGGAAGCATCTTTTCATGTTAAATCTGCAATGTGGAAGTCATTTTCATCAGCAGCTTAAGCTAAGACAGAAGTCTTGGCACTGAAGCAGATGAGGAGTAGCCACCAGTAGCTTTCTACCAGGCCTTCTGTTGGTGTGTAGCCTCCAGTGGAGAAACAGGGACAAATGGGGAGGGGTGCATGCAGTAGCGAAGCAAAGGGATTTGCACGCCTTTATTGCACCTGCTGGAAGCTTCTTATTCCCATACTTGTGTTCCCAGAGCTGAGGTTTCAGCATTAGCCTGATTCTTACTTGTTCTCTGTAATGGGTGTGCTGCGGATTCAAGCCCACTTTACTGCACGGCTGTCTTAAGAGACTAAGTAAAAGGGGCAAAATAGAGACTGTTTGCATGAGGTGGAAGCAGCACAGAAACATTTCTCATACTAAACCTTTTCAGCTTCTATTTCATTTTGGAGCATAGCATAAAATTCTTACCTGGAGTGATGGTTTTACAGCTTAAGGAACGCAACTGGATTCTGTAATGCGACTCCATCATAATTTTCTTCTGCAAACCTGATCTTAGCTTAATAGATTTCTATTATAAAGTTGTGTTAGGATAAAGAAGAAAACATGGTGTGTTACAAATTCAGAGCAAGATCAGCAGGCTGTGTGAGAAAAAAGGTTTAACCGGGAAGGTCAGCAACTCTTTAGCAATTTTATTATAAATAACTCAATTATATTGCATAATTCCCATGATTGCCAGAGACCTCATTGATTACTCACAATGGCACTGCATTAGGATGCTGATAATGAGATGTTTATTTTAATAACTATTCTCTATGTAGATGTACTAGTTTGCAGAAGCACTAGGTTAAGGATACTTCAGTTAAGTGACTCCTGAATGAATTTAACATAATAAGGAGGACAGATGGGCTTTCAACTCCGTAGCAACAGTAAAGAAAACAAGACATCACTGGAGCATGGATGCTTTCACGCTGTTCTTTTTGCAAATGCAATGTACTGCCTTTCAGCACATTAGCTACTTCTGCTTAGGATGGTTATATCATATAAAGAACTCGGAACTTGAATCAATAAAGGCTAGACATTTCTGACACGTTAAGCAGCAGCTTACCCTGGGAAAAACAATTATCTGTTTCTTTGACACATACATACTCTAATAAATGGAATTGCACTGGAAGCAAGCTAATGGATACCTGCAACAGTTGCAGATCCTGGCCTAAAATTAATGATTAAAATAACGGGGTTTGATTTTTACCAGAACTTCCATGAGAAATTAGATTCTTTCTACCTGTTCCTGTTTCTGATCTCCACTTTGCAGGCAAATCTTGGTTCCCTTTATTGCCCCCGTAACACCTCTTCGATGAGCACATTTCAATATGTGAGCTATTACCCGGTGTAGAAAGCTCTCCCGAGAATCCAGATGCAATTCCATTTCTATGCTCAAAGCCATTATCACTCTGGATCCAAAGGTATTCGTAACATCTACAAACAATCAAGGAACAACTAAAGATGCAGTTCCAGCAACTGGAATTTAAAAATCCATTTCAAATACAGAGGCACTGTAATCTGTACAGAATGATTAGATTTCACACAACTACTGAACTATTTTGACAATTTAGTCCTTAAAAATCTGTACCAATAACTATACTGCAAAACACAGAGGCATCAGCACAGCATGATGCAAGTCTCTGATCTCAAGTTAATCTTTAAAAATAAAATGACCTAGAAAGAATTTATTTCATTCCTTACGTAGCCGAGGGTTTTGTGTTACACTCTGCAGAGAGGAAAGGCCTGGGAGGGATTGCATTTGCTACTTCTCATTGTCATTTCTGTTGAGCTGTCACTTACCCTCACTAATCTTGCAACAGACTCTGCCCAGCATCTTCCCATGTAAGCAAGACTCGCCTGTTGAGAAACCTGTGCAGGGTGCTTGGTATAGCTTCCAACATTTGGACCAACACGTTGCATGGGATGTATTAAAGTTTTTCTAGACAGCTTTCAGAGTTGTAGCTGCAGCCACACTCTTCTACTGATGGTTTGCCAAAGACCTTCAGAGAGAGTGCCCAGTCCTCTGTTATCCTAGCGTAGCCTGTGTTGTGGTTTGCGGAGGACCAAGACTTTCCTTGCCCAACCCTTCTCTGTCAGCATCAATGCTGCTCCACGGACCCTCTGCTTTGTGTCTTTGATGCAGTGGGGTGTGGGTGAACCTGAAGGGAGGCTCTCAAATCACAGGCAGTTGCATTCGTCATAGCTGCCCTTTAGACAATACAACCACCTCATCTCTAGTCTGGATAGATCTGTTCATAATCCAGATGTAATATTACTTCTCAGCAGAAAAAGGAAATAAATTCACTAACATAAATACAAGTGAGAACTTGGGCAGGGCCATAGAAAGACCTCGTTGTAGCGAAATACATGCACATATACGTGTCTACCTTTGTGTGTATGGATATGGGTGCATAGAATGTGCTGCATTTATCTACTTTCATGTCTGACAAACAAAGGAACTGTCACATGTATGCCTGTCCTATAATAGAAAAGGGGTTATAAGGGGATTCTGCTGATTATTACAATCTGTCATGCTTTCACATAAAAAAAAATAAATTACACCAAACATATAATGAAAATATTTTAGTGGATGCTCAGTCATTTTGAACTGAGTTATCCATCATGCTTTACAAATACAAGCTGTAATATGAGGGAATTTTCTCATCTTTTCTCCAGAACAGAAAAAGAAGTATCAAACCACAGGTTATGGGCGTTCATCTTCTTGCACAAAGGAATGAAACTGTGCAAGGACCAATTCCAGTTCATGATATCTGTTTCATAACTGCTAACAAAACTAAATTTTCTGTCACAGAGTTTTTCCTTGAATCTAAGAGGTTCCCTGAAATCTCTGCATTAACATGCATTGTAGATTATAAAACATATAGGTAATATCATTTGTTATTAATGTTAATTAAAAATAATTGCCCAAGGTTTAAATGTGTACTGGTTTTGGCTGGGATAGTCTTATTTTCTACATAGTAGCTATCATGGGGCTGTGTTTTGCATTTGTGATGGTAACACAGGGATGTTGTCATTACTGCTATGCAGTGCTTACAGAGAGCTGAGGTCTTTGCTGCTTCTCACACCACCCCACCAGTGACTGGGCTGCACAAGGATCGGGGGGGTGGGGTGGAGCAGGGATGTCAGCCAGGACATCTGACAGCTGACCAAAGGGATATCCCATACCACAGGACATCATAGAATCACAGAATGCATTAGGTTGGAAAGGACTTTTAAAGATCATGTAGACTGATCCCCCTGCAGTAAGCTGGGACAGGTTGCTCAGAGCCCCATCAAGCCTGACCTTAAGGTTTAAATGTCTCCAGGGATGGGGCCTCCACTACCTCTCTGGGCAAACTGTTCCAGGGATCTACCACCTTCATATTGAAGGACTATTTCCTAATATCCAACCTAAATCTCCCCTTTTCTAGTTTAAAACCTTTACCACTCATCCTAGTGCTACCCTTGTGGACAGTTCTGCCCTGGCTTTCTTATAGGCACCTTTCAGGTATTGGAAGGCCGCTATAAGGTCCCTCCAGAGCCTTTGCTTCTCCAAAATGAACAAGCCCAACTCTCTCAGCCTGTCTTCACAGGAGAGATGCTTCAGCACTTTGATCATTTTTGTGACCCTCCTCTGGATGTACTCCAAGAGGTCCATGTCCTTCTTGTGTTGAGGGCTCCAAAGTTGGACACAGTACTCTACGTGAGGTCTCACCAGAGCAGAGTGGAGGGGCCGAATTACTGCTCTTGATCTCCTGGCCACACTTCTTTTGATGCAGCCCAGGATGTGGTTGACCTTCTGGGTTGCAGATGCACATTGGTGGCTCATGTCCAGCTTCTCATCCACATACATTCCCAAGTCCTTTTCCTCAGGGCTGCTTTCAAGGACATCATCTCAAAACCTGTATGGATAATGGGGATTGTGCTGACCCAGGTGTGGGATCCTGTACTTGGCTTTGTTAAACCTCATGAGGTTCACCTGGGCCCACTTCTCCAGCCTGTCTAGGTCCCTCTGGATGGCATCTCATTCCTCTGGTATATTAACCTCACCACTCATCTTGGTGTCATCAGCAAACTTGCTAGGGATACACTCAATCCCACTGTCAATATCATCAATAAAGATATTAAACAGCACTGTTCCCAGCACAGATCCCTGAGGAACACCACTTGTCACAGTCTTCTGTCTGGACTTCAAGCCATTGACCATCACCCTCTGGATGTGACCATCCAGCCAATTTCTTATCCACTAAACACTCCACCCATCAAATCCGTATCTCTCCAACTTAGAGAGAAGGAAGTTGACTGTGTCAAAGGCCTTGCAGAAATCCAGACAGATGACATCTATAGCTCTTCCCTTGTCCATTGATGGAGTTACTCCACTGTAGAAAGACAATAGATTGGTCATGCAGGGCTTGCCCCTAGTAAAGCTATTCTGACTATCTTGAATCGTCTCCCTGTCCTTCATGTGCCCCAGCATAGCTTCTAGGAGGATCTGTTCCATGATCTTCCCAGGCACAGAGGTGAGTGTCAGTTCGGCAATTCCCAGGGTCCTCTTTCTTACCCCTTTTTAAAAATGGCTGAGATTTTTCCAGTCTGCCAGTCACCAGGGACTATACCTGATCGCCATGACTTTTCAAATATCATGGAGAGTGGCTTGGCAACTACATCAGCCAATTCCTTCAGGGCTCTGGGATGCATCTCATCAGGTCCCATGGACTTGCGTACATTCAGGTTCATGATCAGCATATAAAGCTGCGGAAAGGAGCAGGAGGGGGATGTTGGGAATGATGGTGTTTGTCTTCCCAAGTCTCCATTAAGCATGACAGAGCCCTGGTTTCCTGGGGATAACTGGAACACCTGCCTGCCCATGGGAAACGAGGAATGAATTCTTCATTTTGTTTTGTTTGCATGTGTGGCTTCTTCTTTCCCTATTAAACTGTCTTATCTCAACCCACGCATTTTCTCACTTTTACCCTTGTGATTCTCTCCCCCATCCCATCGGGGGTTGAGTTGAGTGAGTGGCTGCACAGTACTTAGTTGCCATCTGGGATTAGACCACAACAAAATGTCACCTTCCTATTATGTTAGATAAAAGCATTAACTCTATTTTCTATATGATTCTTTTTAATCTTATTTGTTGGGGTTTTTGGGGTTTTTTGTTGGGTTTTTTTTTACTTTCTAATATTAGCAATCCTATGGGAAATCTGTAACTCTTCTCTAATTTAATCCCATATAGAGATTTGTCTTTAACCCTACCCAATTCTCTCTTTTGCATACCATAACACAGTGCAGTGATAATTTTCACGCAAAGACACTATCTGAAAAGTAGGGCCAGTTTTCACTCAAGTCTAAAAGAGAAGCTACCACACTAATAGCTGCTCATATGATATATTAAAAGAGTAAATTTTTTTAAAAGGTGCAAGAACAAGCAAAATTAACAACAGCAGAAAATCCATACAACCAGGGTAGAGGGAGTATTTAAAGAAAAGAAAACTCATTGCTATTTTTCTTAGTTCTACATTTTTAATGCAGTGCCCAGACTTTTCATATGTTTGACCTGATTAGATATCTCTTTCCATCTTTACTTCAATTATTGGAGCTGTAGATACCTTAACAGGGAAATGAGGACCACAACACTTCCCTGCTTCACCAACCAGTCCAGTTTTTAATTACTAAGGTATGGGGAAAGACTTTCTATCTCTGTACTCAGTATAAGCCTCATTTTTACAGTCTGTAAGCATTCCTTCCCTAAAGTTTTTCTTTACAAGAGAAGGCAGTTGGTTCGTTGGATGTGCTTCTCAGCCCTTCTGTCCCCTGTCCCACTTGATGATCTCTGCAGCCAATATTTAAAGACTTTAACACAGAAAATTCATCCTATGTGCTCATAAAAACAAAAAAGGTAAGCTAAATCTGCACTTGCTTCCTATCCCACTTTGAGTATAACACAGCCTGTATGTGGCATGAATAAGAGTGTATGCAAGGCAGGGCGGAAGGGGGAGCAAGACTGGGAAGTAAAATGGCTCTTGAAAAGCAGGAAAAGGTGCTGTTTGGTAGTCACAAAATACCAGAAGGCTAAATGCAAATTTGCCCTTGAAGAAAGAAATGGAAAAGGGGAAGACACTGGAAACAAGTTGAGTTCAAGTTTTCTTTTAAGTTTCAAGTTTGTCTGTAACAGAGACAGAGTGACTCTCAGTGCTGCTGACATTGCACAAAGTGAACCCACCAGTGAGGTTTAGATGAAACCTAGGTAAACAGCAGCAGATTTCATGCTGTTCTAATACAGACCCCTGTGAAAGCACAACTGTTCTGAAAAATATGTAATATACTTCAAGTATGTGGGCCTACAAACCTCAAGAGGCACCACTGCAATGGTTCTAGCCGAATGACTTCTAATTTGACACCGAAGAGGCAACCTACCAAGTAATAACTATGAAAACTGTACAGGGACAATAATTCAGCTTACGGTAGCTGTATTTTAAGCACAAGGAGATCTGCTGTATATTAGTGCTAACCTTAACACAAAGCTTACCTTGCTATCAGATGATTGCTCTTCTTTTTTTAATGTGTGTGATTGAAACAAAACACAAACCGTAGAACGTGTTGTAAACACAGACACTTCCGATGTGCCGCATTGCATATGCTAAAAGACAAAATAGAAGCATTTGTAGCAGAGGAACTACCAGCATGAAAACCAAAATGAGTCTTCCTCTGAGATCACTGACAAGCCACCCGTGATTTCACTGGGCAGGGCAGGTAATTTCACTCTAGATGTCTCATTTTAGCCAAGGATAATTTCTGAAGCTCTTTTCCATTACAAACATAAACCGTCCTTCCCATATAGCACTTTGTTATTCAAAGAACTGCTTGAGCAGTAGCCGATCAGCATGACAGCTCAACACTAAGTGCCAGGATTTTGTCTGTTTTCCAGAGGCACAGTGGAGTTCAGCAGTACCAAACCAGGCCTGAACAGGAAAAAAAATCATGGGTTCTGGCCTGGCACTAGTTCCTTCTAGTCCCCATGAAGCTAAAAGCAAACGTTGAGGAGAATAGTTATTTATTGATGCCGTTCTGCACTACTATGCATAAGACACATACTTAATTCCCAGCCCCTTGCTCTGCAGAGATCATGAGCACTTAAACCAGAATGTCTCATCACTTCGGTAATGACATCTCCAGGGATCTCTGGTGTTGGGTGGATAGGCTACAAAATCTGAGAAGGTGACTGATACTGTCTTGGTGCAAATGCTGAGTCCCTAAAATAGGAGCACAAGAAGCCGCTGCAACAAGGTGTTATTAAATTTCTCAAATACACACTTTTTAATACATACATGAATTTTATTAAACAACTACACCTCTCTTGTTTTGACAAATCCTTTTTATAAAGCGTGACACGGGCGTAGCAAAGTAAAGAAGCAGGAAAACTCCTGGTGTGCTCTGCGTAAAGAGAAGTGCAAGACGTCAGGTACGGAACGGCGCAGCAGAGACACAGCTAAAAAACCCCAGAGCTACCTCTCCACATAATCAGTTTACTAATCCGGCCATCAGTCAGGACTAATAGGAGCTGTACATTTTTATTCCACAGTGCTTCGAAATCTGGGTCAGCCAAAACCGCCTCGCCCCCGCCTCGTCCTCCGTCCTCCCCCCCCCACCTACCCGGCTGCCTGCGGGAGCCCCGGCGTCGCCTCGGCAGAGAGAGGCAGTGCCAGTGCCGGCCGCTCCGAGGAGCCAGAAGGCAGCGAAAAGCTGCCTCAAAGTGATGAAATCCAAGCGCCGGTGATGTCCATTTTGTTTCGAGCACAATCTCTTTGAGGATTATGAAACTTCAGAAATGCTTAACGCCTTCCAGAAAGTCAAACGGGTGATGCTATTTATCACGTCTCAGTAGTGAACTAGCTGACCTGTCCTGAAATTATTGGGGCGCTCCCAGAAGGTTAAAAAAATCGTCAAGGTATTTGCAGGCTGTGGTGTAAGCACCCCTTATGGGAGTCACATGCAGGCATCTGTGCAGGTGGGGAACGGTGGGACACCAGCACCTTTACCTGGCTGGAGCCCAGGACCCTAACCTGGTCTGTGCTTTAATGCTGTATGGGAAGAACACCCAGAAAAGTGGGGTGTGTTGCTGCCTCTCAGAGCCTCAGGACAAGGGCACTACTAAAATGCAGGCAAGGACCAGCAGAGTGAACAAGTGCTTCAGACAGGAGGGGTTTGGGACCAGCAACTGGCTATGCCACCTGCCTCTGCCACCTGCCTTTATAGCAGTCACCACTTCTGGGCTGGGGCCACCTTTCACCTGTGTTTTTGGGCCCTGGATCAGCTGGCCAGGACATTCAGCCTGGGTATAAAAGCATATACCTATGTACACACAAGAAACATACACCATACCACATCCATCAGAGACAGCAATGCCTGCCCCTCTCCTTGAGGAAATGGGTTGGAAGGGGAAAGAAGATGCAGATGCAGCTTTGCCCTGGGAACATGTGCAACCCCCATGGGGACTCCTAGGTCAAAATCCACTTAACACTTGTGGGTTTCCTTCCTTTTGATTGAGGATGTTTTGTCCAGCTCGTGTCAAAGGCTTTGTGAGTTTTCCCAGACCTCTGAGAGGTTCAGCTGCGCGAAGGCTCTACCATGTCTCTGGGCCTCTCAGGCATGTTACATCTCTACTTTGGCCACGGTCCAGGGGTGTGCCGAAGGTTTCTGTAGCTGTGCTGTGTAGCTCTGATCAACAAAGCCAATGCTTCCGGGATGTGTTTGTGGGATCTGCTGTAAATGAGCTTGGTGTGTGATACATCCCCGAGACATTCTCTTTGCTGCTTGTGCACAGAACAAGTGTTTGGCACATAGGTACATGCTTTTGCCTGGGAAATCCCTTGTAGATATAGATGTGTAGAAAGGCGAGAGTAAGCGTGTTTTGGATGTAGTAAGGAAAAGAAAGCTTTGAAGGAAATTTGCCCCAGAGAAATGACTCGACTGCGGTGACTTCCTCATGTTTTCAAATCCACCATGCTTAAATACATAAACTCAGGCATTAGAGTGCAAGCCACTCTCCTACAGACACCTGCATGTCTTTAGCATTTCATACTTTCTATTATAAATAGCAGTGACGCCTTGCTTTTGTGGCAGGACTGTGAATAAAATCTTTTATAAAATCAGCCAGTGCTGTGCAGACAGCTCCAGCCCCCTGCAATCAATACTTTATGGATAAGTTGATGCGTGCACTCTGCAGAAAATGAAACGAAATGTACCATGTCAGTTTACATAATCCAAGAGCCGATAGCCTTCATTTTCTGAGCCACCAAAACAAAGATATAAAATAAGGAGATTCAGAGGCTGGAGTTTAATCTCTGTATATTTTGCCTTTTCTTTTTTTTTTTTTCTTCCCCCCAAAATGTCTCAAAACCTTTTGAAAGGAAGAAGAAAAATCTGAGACGGCTGCAGCATTTCAGACATAGGCTGGAAAAACAGTGTAAGTTGGGGAAAATGCTGCATAAACACCCTTCTTTTTGTATTATGCTGGCTGCCTGACACATTAGATAAGTCAGTGAAAGGCAAAAGCTTTCAGGGTCTGTCATCTGAATTTACCTCAGGACTTCAATTTTCAACTTTTTTTTGCTTCCTGTAGTACCCAAAAAGAGTACAAGGGGAACACTCCTGGAACCATAGTGAAGGAGAGCCAAGCCCATGCTGGAAGAGGGAGGTCTCACAGTCTCTTATTCTCCCTGTCCTCTCCTTGCCTTTGTGGCTTTGAGGGTGTTAGATTCATGTGCGTGTGCAACCGTAACACGTCATTTCGATGATGAGCACTCTTCAGGATCCCTTCTTTAAGCACCATGACTTTCACATGCAGGTGATGGCTTCTGCAAGTCCTGTTAGCTTCAGGTTCTAATTGTTCATCCAAACACGCACAGGTCTTATGTGTAAGGCTGGATCTGCACAAAATTGATGCCTAGGTTGGAAAACATTGGCTTGTATTAAACATGGCACCATTCCCTGTTCGTGTTCTTCCTCCCAATTGTTTGAAATAGGTTTCACATATGAGTCAATTTCTACCCATTGAATGATTTCAGACAGTTACTCTGATAATAAGACTTATCAGATGTATTTATGCAAGAGACATACTTGGCAGTCACATGAAAATGAAAAAAAAAATATTTTTTAAACTCATGGCAATTGTCATATAAATAAATAAATGTTAAAAAATAAACAGAGACATAACCGTGTCTGCCAAGTTGGCAGTTAGGTGCCTAAATAGCCTTACAAATCTGGAACACTATAGTGCTACATCTGGTCCTACCTCTCCAAGCTTCGATTTATTTTCAGGGAGAAACAACCCAAAAGAGCTAAGATCTTTGAGAAAGGAAGAAGAAATAGGTTGCCCTTTCTGCAGATGCTCTTGCCTGTACTAGAATTATTTACATACATACCTGCAAGTTTGCAGATTTTTACATTTACTTTTCACATTCCCACAGAGATTTGTCAATTGACATGATTTACAATGTAAAATAAAATGTTAAAAAGATGAAAATAAAGTAAACACTATAAACCCCTTGGTTTGGACACTAATACAACTGACATGTTACTCAAATCTAGTACTTCTTAAGCATTATTTGTGTTCCATTTAACCAGATAAGGTCTCAAGTTGTTGCTGACTAGTCTCTTTCCAACCTAGGGCATCAACCAAGTTACCTTAAATCCTCTAGATTTTCTGCAACATGATGTTAGAAACCACTTCATGGTAAGTGCCCAAGACCTGTAAGAGATGGACCTCACTATCTAGGGGACACTGTGGGAAAGACAGTGGCCCTTGCCAGGAAAGCAAATTTAGAATCTGCATAGAAGGTCCACCTTTTAACTCAGTTGAACCAAGGGCCGAGGAAGAAGAAAGTGTTTTAGTGTAAATGTAGATGTCAAAACCAACAAAGAAAAGTCAAAACAAAGCCATCCACAGCAATCAACGTAGTACCAGTTATTCAAGAACAGAATCTGTTGCTAGGTGCTGGCCAGGAAGAAAATAAATGCGCTGTCTTCTCCGTTATCCTCTCCCCTGCCAGGTATCCCCACTAAGTTATTTCTGTACTACTTTGTCTCCTTGCTTTAGTCTTCATTCTTGTGTTTTTCATCACAGTGCCTCCCTAGAGCATTTTCCTCATCCTGGGCTACTAATCTGTGGGATGATAAACCCAGGAGACAAAGCTTTTTCCTGCTGTTGCCGTCATCTACTTTTCGTCTTTCATTTTTTTTTCTTTATTTTTTTGTTCTTGCTCTGTCTGTTCTCCTATTCTTACTGATCTTCTCTGAAACACACAGGGCAGAGGACAGGAAAGAAGGAAGTATAAGTGAAGTTATTGCCTAACGCAGAAGAAGGCTCAAGTTACAACATCTTTAGCTAGAAAAACTATCAGAAGTAAGGTTTTAGAAGAAGAAATGTCTTCCCTGCTGACAGCACCATGAGAGATAGCTTCAGGGCAGAATTTTAAAAACAGAGGTTGTCTTGACCTCTCTCCAGCCTTGCATGGTGCTCAGCATGATAGAGCAGGGGAAAAAAATTACACTGGGTCAGATGCAAAGACACATTGCATTGCAGCAGACATGCAATTGCTCCCTTGATTTTTCTGTGGCTCTGGATGGCAAGAACTGGGATACTCTATTCAGCATGACCACAGGAAAGATTTGAAAACAGAGAGTTCAGAAAAGAGCAACAAAATAATTAAGGGGCTGGAGGGATTTACGTATGAGGAAGATTAAAAGAACTAAATAAATATGTATAGTTTGGCTAAGCGATAACTAAGGAGAGGCATGCTAACCATCTACAAATATTTGACTGGCATACACACTAGGGAGGGAAAGGAATTACTTAGCATGAAACAAGCAGGTATATCAGGGAGTAATGGGATGAAATTAAGAAATGGAAAATTGAGGCAGAATTTAAAGCAAATCCTCTTGACAATGAATTCTAATAGTCTGTGGAAAACATACCAGCATATGTGCAAGAGGGAACAGTCCTGCATTGATAAGAAGGGGGACTTAAATGACTTGCTGGGCCTTTCCAATCTCAAATATTTATGATTCTATAATTAAGTATTATTAAATTTAATGACATGTCCCTTTTTTTTTTGAGTGAGTTCTGACTGTTGCCTCAGGTCAGAAGTGTGCAATTATTTCCTAACTAAAGGTCTTACATTTAACTCATGAATTCTAAAATTAACTAGGTTGGTATCTCTCTCTCTTCTCTCTGTCTTTTTTTTTTTTTTAAACCTAAATTGAATTTCTGTTAATGCATTTTCTCTTGTTTTCAAATAACAGCTGTCTGCCCCTACTAGTGACTCACAAATACTTCTTTATGCAAGGCAAGCACGCATAGTTATGGTTGCATGGCCCAACGCCTGAACCTGGTCAACCTCAGGTTAAATGCCTGCTGTGTTCGAGAACCACTGCCCCAAAGCCCAGATGAGCATAGAGGTTCTTCTTACTTGGAGTACTTCCTTACTCTGTGAAACCAAGTTAAAAAGGGCTACATGGTATTGCCAACTAAGAGCTGCTTCGAGTGCTTTGCACCTAGATCACGTCTATATGAAGAGCTTCGTGTCATTGCTTAATCCTGTGCCACAGCCCTGCTCATTAAATGCAAACAGGTGTTTAGTTGACAGAGCTCCTGGCCAGTATCACAGCTCTATTTTACATTAACAAACTCCTTCATTTTGATGCACACGCCTGCCGTTGCGAACATATACCACAAAATGTGTCCAGAAATGGGTTCAAATCTAGGAAGTGATCAGCAGGGTCTGATCTCACATAAGCAGTCTTTTCAGGGGTGCAAGTGGTTTGTTCTGATCTGTCTTAGCCCGTGCTGCCTGAGGGAGTTGTGGAAGACAGCGCTGTAGTTTTTGCAGACATTCTACCATTGGATGTTTTATATGCACAGGACGAGTTTATGCAGTCTAATTATTTGTGAATTATTATATAAACAGAACTTTTGTCCAGGTAGCATCGCTGTTCACCTCCCGCTGTGGAAGTGCAACTGTGACGCGCTGTGTTTTTGTGATGCTTGCTTTTGGTTTCCCCGCGTCCTGCAGCTGCAGACTGGAGAATTTACCAACACTTCACCAACAATTTTTGACATTAATATTCACTTCATTCTTGACTACTTGCTTAAAACTCCTCTTTATTATATGTCCTGGACTTCAGCCTCACCCAAGGCAGTAAATGACAGCAGAGTTTCATCTGGAATTAGGATGTGGTGACAGTAATGCCTACTAACACGTTGGTGTAGCACAGCGAGCACGGGCTTTGCCACGCGGGATGAAATGTATCTCTCTCCAGCCCTGACACGTAGTCTCCTCGTCATTACCTGTCACAGGAGCGTCTCTGATCTGTGAGCCTGCTGCGCTTGCCTGCCTGCATGTCCGATGGCTGGTCCACTGAGGAGATTAGAGAAGGTGAGAGCCTGGGTATGTCTTTCTAGTGTGAATAAATCCTCAGCAAAAGATCCCAGGTGCTAACATTACAATATTCTGAACGCTAATTACCAGAAATCTATTTGCCAAATCTTTGCACTTTTAAGATAACGCTGTAGCAATCAAGCTGAAGTAGGATAATTAAACAAACCACTCTCTCTCTTCTCCTCTCTTTCCTCAGTAACTCTGCACCCCTGCCTGTCATTTCGCAGCACCAAATGGCTGAGATGCGGGTGCCCGGTACAAAAGCCCAAGTCTCTGTGTGCGCTTCACAGGAGGCACAGCTGCAGCACCACTCCCTCCCAAGGCAGTAACCAAGAGGGGCCCTGGCTGCCCAGTGGGAGAGCTGAGCACTGGGCAGTGTCCAGCCAGACGTAGGTGGAAAAGCTGTAGGCAAAGGAAGAGAGGAAAGAATGAAAAGATTTGCTGCCTTTCCCAAAGCAAGAACAGGCACGGTCTTGTGCTGCACTTTTGGGTTTTTTTTGAAACAAAAGGATTGTGAATGTGGTGTTGGCAGCAGTGCTGAATGTCCTGAAGGATCGAGACGTTTGGGGCGCAAGAACTGGATTGCTGCTTGTCAGAACATGCCCATCTTTCCAATGTTCTGTCCAAAGCAGTAAGCAGTTCTGTTATAACGTGCTCCTGACAGCTCTTCAGGAAGGTGCGTCAAGCTTTAGCCATCAGTTTAGCACACAGACCTCGCTTTGCCTCCACAGCTTCTATCAAAAGAGCTTCTGAGACCTTTCATATGTTGCAGTTTTGTTCTCAAACCCATGAGCAGAGGAACTGTCCTTTCACTTCTAGTAACTAGACACAAAATGCTCCTCCAGATGTAGATTTTTTCTGGAACCTCTAGCTTTCCCATTCTGGAAAGTCTTTTAGAGTATGTGTTACAGTGAACATCAGCTTAAATGATGTATTACTGAATAAGGGGGAGAAAAGATCTTACATTTTTAGATTTAAAAGCTTAAAACAAGACTCATGGGTCCTGAGTATGCACTGTTCTGTGTTTTTTATAGACTGCATCTTAGTTTTGCATGTGATTTTGCCTTGAGTAGCTAAGTGGGTTTTTGTTTTTTTTCTTCCCTGACAGCCTTCACTGTTACAAAATGCCTTCCACTAGGTAGTCCACATTCTTATCTTCTAGATTTTAGGCCATAGCTGCTTCTTACACATGCCCAGTCCTGGGAAATCCAACCCAATAAAATCCAACCCAACTCAAATCAACCCCCCAAAACATATTTTTATGTCATTCTGCTTGGCACTCTCAGAAAATAAACGGAAAAAAGATAATAATGCATTTCTTGTATTTTCTGTTTGCCTAACTACTTATTCAGTTACAGTTTTCTGAACTTTTCTGTGGTATTGTTGCTTGTGTCTCCAGTTTATTGATTATTTCCATAGCCCTCAGCGTAGACACTGTTCAGGAAAAATACTAACATAAAATGATGAGGCTTCTTTTTCAGGCTTCTGGACTGTAAGTCAGGCACTTGCTACAGTTAACATACAGAGCTAGAAGTAATTTATATATTTCTTTTCACACAGAGTTTCTTGAGCAGAAAACAAAATACATACTTCTGGAGATGCACAAAACAAAGTAACAGTTTACTCATGCATAGAGAGCAAATTACTTTTGGGTAGAATAAGACTGTTACAGACCAGAATTGATGTGGCTTTCATGTTATCTTAAAGAATAATGTCAAATCTTTCCTCACTGCATTTTTTTGTAGGAAAATGAGAAATAACTTTGTACCACTGAGGTACTCTTGGATTCAGGACATTTCCACACTCTACGACTCCTAGCAGAGCTCCTAGCTTACTTCTGTGAAGGTAATTTCACTGTGACAGCTGTGAGATAGCATCTATAGATTGTTCTGCAAAATGTAACTTTCCATTAGGAGCGGGGGTGACTATTCTCTAGTAATCAGAGCTCTTTGATAAACATTTATTTTTTTTCTTTTTCACCTAGACAAGACTCTGCCACATCTGCTGTGCTGGATCTAGCTGTATTTCATGAAGCTACTGGAAATCTATACAGTGACAGTTGCTAGCAGGGATAACAGTGGCCAGACAAGCAACACCATTTTTTGTAAAGCATCCTGTTTACCGTATCCCACCTCCTGGTGAAGTTCTTGTCTCCTTATCACTCAGGCATAGCTGGGAAGGGGCTAGTGAAGGAGGATGGGACACTGCAATTTCACCAAGAGCTGTGCTTGTGGTGTGCTTTTGTGTGCATCAAAGAAATTCCTATCCATCACGGCTTTCTGATCTCTCTGTGACCTAATGGTAGCAGCAGGCTGAGTTTGAGGTTACTTTCTCCACATCAATCCTTCTACTGTGAGAGGCCAAAAGAGCTGGCTTTATCAGCTCCATCAGTTTCTTCTAAGCAAGTAGCTCACCTTGGGATGGGGAAATTCTGGACCAGCCATGTGCGAGAACTTCAAATTCATACATCTCCACTCGGGCAATGCACAGTTGGTGTCACAGTAAAACTGCTATTTACTTCTTATAATAAAATCCTCATTTGATATGGATGCATGTGCTTTTGTCAGCTTAACTCTTTTCAAGAAGGAAGGCATTTCATTTCACTGAGCCAGCAGCCAGTTTGGTGTTTTGCACCACTTGTTAATCTTCGGGCTTACCATGCTAGCAATACACTTTTTAAAAAGCACATACAGTTCTGGGGTTTGCAACTCCATAATTTCTATTCTTCCTCCAGTGCTGCTCTTTGCAAAGGAGCTGATTATCATTCCACGGATGAAGTACAGAGCAGCCCGCTGGTTAACACAAGAGGCGGCCATCTGACAAAGACTGGGAAAGGACTTAGGCTTTCTGTTCTAATAATCACAAGTGTCAGTAACAGGACGGGAGGAGAGACTCAAACACAAATAAATTAATTAGCAAGGACATTATTTATACACTGGGAATTCCTAGTGTATGTGGTGTCTGCTCTAATAACCCATGGACAAATCACCTCCCTGTGCTATAACACCTCGGGGAGGGGGCCAGCAGAGAAACACAACTCTACGTTCCTGTCTAAAGAGAAGAGGATAAGAAGCAGCTTGAAAATCTACAGGGAAAGACCCTGCATATGCATAAAGAGCAGAGTGATTCATAAGGACACCCGCCCCTCACAAGAGCTACTCTTGCTCCTGGCTAGACGTGTTGCAGAGTGATCTGCAGTTACTATCAACAGGATTGTGGTATGTGGGGATTTGAGCACTCCAGGCTTGCTTTTCCTAATGCAGTGAAGCACAGGTGAATATGGAGCTCTTAGGAGAAAAGACAGCCTTCCGTGAAGGTCAATGAAAAGTAAGGATCTCTTCCTTGCTTGTGTGTCCTTTGTAGAAAACAATCTAGCTTTCATGTACCATATGAAAATGAATTTAAATAAATCTATGGTAAGGACCCTTTCCCCTTTATGACCTACAGTATTTGTGCCATATTCTTAAGTCTTAAGGGGAAAAACACTAGTGTTGTCAGGAGAGAGCAAATTATTATTTCTGGCCCATACTGACTGACCCTTTTTATTGGGCACTTTAGTTTGTTACTTTATAAAAGTAGAATAACAAAAAAGATAAACTACTTGATTTCTTGACTATAATTCTGTACATGCTGTATCACAAGACTCCGACCTTTCGCCCTTGCTTAAGAAAAGTACAAAAATAAGGTATCCATTAAAGATTTGACATTTATGGCACCCTTACCTAAGAACAATGTGTGCTTCCTGTGTTGCTGAGTCACTCCAGTAGGCAGTACTGTTCAGAATAGCACACAAGCTTTTCTTAAGAGGTTAAATTAATCTGCTACTTTTGTAAAGAAATAAAAATTATTTTTTGCACACAGTTTTGTCCTCTCCTATTGACCAATGAACACATAGAAGCTGAGTGTTTAGTTACATGATGTAATTTGTCATGTTTGTTGCTGCAATAGCGGTAGCCCAGGGTGGTATGAAGCTATGATGTTTAAGATAGAAAAGGGTGATGATGTTGAAACCCACAGTACTTTGAAATATCTGAAGTTTTAAAAAGGAAAGAAAAAAAAGAAAAACTTTCCACAGTGTTTTTTAAAGACAAACATAACCATATAATTTATGGTACATGGTAATTACTTCTCTGTTTGAGATGTTCACTATTTTCTCCCATTGTAATTTCACATACTGGATAATGAGTATCCTCTGCACAGAAACAACAGTAATGGCTGTGTGGCAGGAGAACGGTTACTTGATCGTTCTACAATAAAATGTTGTCTCACTCCTCGGTGCATGACTCAAATACAGGTGTGCAGAGGAGTAAAACTGAAAGGCCAGAATATTAAGTTAAAAAACTCAAGCAGATACTTTGTCTAGCAGTCCAGCAGAGCAAAACAAAGTCATATTGTATAAAATTGATATGAACATGAACATCGGTTCATGAACTGGTACGAGCATGAGCATGAAATTCGCGTTTTCAAACAATCCCCTGCCGATGACCCTTAGAATATAGCCACGGACTCTGTATGGAAGTAAAAGTCTGCCATTTTTTGTTTCTGAAGGATCAGGTGAAAAATTTGAAATAACAAATCTGTGTAGAGTTTTCCCTGAAATGCAGATTTTAAAAACCCATTTAATGACTCAGTGAAAGAGAGTTAGTTGTATCCAAACTCCCTTTCAGTTCTCTGGAAGGAGAGCATGACCTGGAAACATTGTTTCCTTTTTAACATCAATCAATTAATGGATAATTATATCATGGAAATTTTAGACTGCTCAGTGAAAACCTAGATATTAAGTTAGTGTTGTGTTGTTTGGGGTTTTTTTTAAAGCATTTTATAAACTCTTCTTTGTATCAGGCTTTAAATACATCTCACCAAACTTTTGGAATAAAAGGTGCTAAACATATAATTTGAAACAATTGCATTATTTAGTTTGAAAAATATTTGGTAATAGATAACTCAGCACAGGTGAGTTGAGTTAGCCCAGGCTATTTCCATACCACCTGACATCACTTTCCCATAAAAGCAGCTGGTTGGGGAAGGGTATGGGCTTGATGCTTCCAGGACAGTCTGAGTGTGCCCCCCCCCCCCCCCCCCCAATAAGCACAGTCTCATAAGTTGGTGAATCCAAACCTCAATATTTAAATACAATTACATCATCCTATTTCTAGTAAAGTATAATTTCTATAATTCATTAGAATGCTATGAATTTAGAATGCATTAGAATTCAGAAGTAGAATGCACTTTGAATTTAAAGTGCAAACTAGTTCCCAATTCAAAGTTAAAACTTAAAGAGGGAAAACAAATCTTATAGAATCCTCCCAGAATTAATATTGGATTTCTCCAAGTTCAAATTACAATAATACCATCATCAAGTGAGTCCTCAATTAACCTCATCTGACATTCCCAGCAGAATATTTTAGGGGTTGTGAAGCATGCAAATAGAAACTTCAATTAAAGCCCAACTTCATACACTGGACAGCTTGTGAGAATAATGTGAAAAATTATGTAACCAGCCCAGCGCTTCAATAAACACCCACGGATGATGTAGAGAAACCTGACAAAATTGAGGATCAGCATCCTAATTCCTTTCTCAGGTAGAGCCTAGAAAGATTAAGAACTTGTTTACATGGTGGAGCAGGGGCTCCCTCCATATTCACTCTCAAACCTCAATGTGCATTAACTAAATAAAACATATCCTGCACTCCTTTGGAAGTGTGGCAGATTGGCAGTGCATTAACTGGAGGCACACTGATATTCATTGGGTGCAGATGGGCCACATGCGGTCCTGGAGAGCAGCCAAGTGCTCTTGCAGGGGACAGCCCTGTGTGCCCTTTGCATCTTGCCATCAGCTGCTGCTGCTGCCTGGTTAAACGCTGGCGTGTGGCTGGAGCGAGCCCCTTGCTGGTGGCAAACACAGCCTGGAGGTCACACTGGCCATACTCCCTAATTAATATAACCGTGCTCTGGCGTAAGAGCATCACCTACCTAGGGTGGGACAGACATTCTAGAAGGGGGAAGGTGATGGTTTGGGCTGCTGTGTGATGAAATGTAGCAAGAAACATATCTCTTTTGGTGGTTCATTTGCTGATGGGTCAGAGATGAGTTTTTTCTGTTGTTTTGGACTGACATGAGGAGCCAGCATTACTGCTAGTTTAAACCCTGTCAGCACTTTGCATAGGCAGCTTGTTAGTACCAAGAAAGTCATCTGACCTTGTGATTATGTTTTTCCTTGACTGTTCTGACTTTTACCTTTTCTTTTGCTTCCATTAGATGTAACCAGTATTATATATTTTTGATACAACTCCAGGACCTGCTTTTTCCATGTACCTGCTGGAGACTTGTAGCTGTTTGAATTTTTAACCTTTCCTCATGTGCTGAATACAATGACTGTGGCAGAGAAAAAGCTACTCAGACTCACTGCTTGCTGTGTAGATTTAAAATTCTGTGCTCCCAATCTGACTATCAAACAGGTATTTGTATGTATTTGCACAAGCTCTATTTCCCTTCCTGCATGCTGATAACCCTTTCCCCTAAATGTTCAAAAGGGTAACTTATTTTCCCTGCTCAACTCCAGAAATACTGTTTAAAGGAGAGTTGTGAGAATGGAGTAGTTCACTGCATCTCAGCCATCCATTCCTAACTGTTCCCCCTTTCCTTTCTGTCATCTGACACATATGTTTTTTCCTTCCACTTCTCTTTGGCTTGTCCCAGCAGGAAAGCTCCCCTTCTCATAGCACTCTCAAAATGGTGACTGCCGACTCCTGCGTTTTGATGCAGAGAAAAAGAAAGATAAACACTGTTCTTCTACCCCCCACCCAAAAAAAACCCTATTAAGAAAAGTTTACTTACTGTGCACAGTGCAAACTAAGAATAGTATTAAGACTATATCCTAATTAACAGGGTATAGTAATGTTCTCATTTTAATCAATGGGTTTTTGAAGTTTCGGCTTTCACAGAATGTAATGAAGTTCATTTCACAGTGCTGTACTATAGACCTCTATAGCATATTTTACAGGCATTTTCTCCCCTAATTACAAAGGACGGAATTTATGTAGCAGAAACATGTTTTTGAGGCTTTTTTGCGGGATCAAACTTGGCAATGTAGCTCTATATCAGCTCTGCATAAGAAATGCATAGATACAGTGAGCTGTGAGGCAGGAGGCTGCAGAACTCATTAACCCCAGATGTTCTGGACAGTTCTTTCAAAACTCTGTTGCTGCCACTTTGTGGCATGAGGTATGACATGGACTTTACAGCACAGCAAATCCAAGGTGGGAAGCAGCAGGAAAATATTTATGGCAACACGAGGCTTAAAGGCTGCAAGCTTTTCTCTCTGCCTTTTTGTGGACTCATTCTTTCAATCCATTGCACTGTTATGGCCCTTACTATTGCTTTCTTACCTTCAACTTGGCTAGTTTTCTTGAGAAATTAGACTTATACAGGAAATCTTTCTGTGTACCTATATGTCTGTCTTTCCTCCTTCCCATTCAATAACTTTTAAGATGACAGGAGAGTTTCAGACACATGTGACAAAAACCTCAGGTTTTAAATATAAGGCAGTCCAAGAAACTTTGGGAAGATGTGTGGCTGGGTGGAAGGACAGAAATGTGCTGAAAGACAGGCAGGGTTGGCTCTCCCAGCAACCAAGGGCTGTGTCTGGCCAGGCACAGCTCACAGCCACTGATGTCATATGGTGCTTCTTGCATACCTGATGTATGTAGAGGTGAGGGCTTATTGCAGTCGCAACATTGGGGACACAGAGGGGAAGTAAGAATACATTATGTGAGAGATCTGGGGAAGAGAGAGGGATGTTGCTGTGATGTGGTCTGTGTGTGGGAGGGGGAATTGTAAGAGGAGGTATGGGGTTATTGCAGGTGTGGGAGCTGCGAGGTGAAGGGATATAGGGCACAGATCTGTGGGAAACCTAGTTTCATTTCTACCCATGGATAGAGAACAACACACTGGTTGCAACATGTGTAATTTCGCACAGTTTCTTGAAACAGTAGTTAAATAGTTATATCTTCTTAGCTGTATTTTGCAAAAATAAAGATTTGCTTTATTCATCTGAGATGTTTTTTATGAAGCTCGTAATACTAGCTACATAAAAGAAAAGTACGTTTCTCATACTTAAGATTTTTTCATGGTTCAATAGACTAAGTTTAAAATAAAATGGAATAACAGTGGGAACATAACCATAGCACACGCATAGTGAAAGCAGTGTTTCCCCACTTTAAAAGGTCTTTGTTCCATACCCTTGCAACATTCACAAAACAGTCTGTGAACTCCTTAAGAAATGATCTACTAAATGTTCATGAAATACACAAGAAAGTACCACACACAAAAAAAGGGTGAAGTCATACAGGCTGCTGGGGTCAGGCAATTGTTTTGGGAGACACGACGAGAGTTGATGGTGGAAGAAGGTAAATGCCAATGGCACAGGGACAGACTTGGGGATGTTGTTCCACATGATAGTAGGGAAAATACTGTGGATTGCCCTGAGGACTCCTCAGTGGAGCCACCATTGCCCATCCCCTGTCAGAAATCTCCCTGTGACCTGTTGAGGATACCTGCATCTGCTGCCCCCCTAATGTGCCTATATATGACTGCGCGTAGCTTGGGTAATAAACAGGAAGAGTTAGAGAGCTTTGTGTGGTTGCAGGGCCACGATCTCATTGCAATCACAGAGATGTGGTGGGACAGCTAAATTTGATCTCTTCCACAACCTAATAGGAGCTGTCCCGTGGGCTACGCTGTTAGAAGGAACGGGAGCCTGTGGGAGCTGGGTAGCATTCAAACAGTGCTTCTACCAAGCCCAGGACTGGTGCATCTCTTTGAGCAAGAAATCAGGAAAGAGAGGCAGAAGATCTGCATGGATGAGCAGGGAGCTAATGAGTAAACTCAAAGGGAAGCAGAAGGTCTATGAATTGTGGAAAAAGAGTCTGAGCACCTGGGAAGAATATAGGGATACTGTCAGCGCCTATAGGGATGCGACTAGGAAGGCTAAAGCCCACTTGGAATTGAAACCGGCAAGGGACATAAAGGATAATAAAAAGGGTTTTTTTTTAGATATATGAACAGTGAGAGGATGACCAAGGATAATCTGTGTCCCTTGCTGAATGAGGAGGGTGTCCTGGTAACGGGGGATGCTGAGAAGGTGGACACACTGAATGCCTTCTTTGCTTCGGTCTTCACTTCAAAGGCCCCTCGGGACCCACAGGCACTGGAAGGAAGTAATAGTTTGGGAAATGAAGAGCTTCCCTCTGGTTGAGGTGGGGGGTTCCAGGAGCGTCTCAAAGGGATTAACACACATAAATCCATGGGCCCAGATGGGATGAATCCATGTGTCCTGAGGGAGTTGGTGGAAGTGATTGTGGAGCCGCTTTCTATCATCTTTGATAGGTCTTGGAGAACAGGAGAGGTACCTGAAGACTGGAGGATAGCCAATATCACTCCAGTCTTTAAAAAGGGCAAGAAGGAGGATCCCAGCAACTATAGGCCAGTCAGCCTCACTTCTGTCCCTTGAAAGATGATGGAACAGCTTGTTCTGGATGCCATCTCCAAGCAACTGGAAGAGAAGAAGGTCATGAGGAGTAGTCAGCATGGATTCACCAAGGGGAGATCGTGCTCGATCAATCTCACAGCCTTCTATGGTCTCATCACCAGCTGGGTAGATGGAGGGAGAGCAGTGGATGTCATCTACCTTGACTTCAGCAGGGCTTTCGATACTGTCTCTCATGACGTCCTGATAACAAAGCTGAGAGAGCATGGGATAGATGAGTGGACAGTGAGGTGGGTTGAGAGTTGGCTGTCGGACCGAGCTCAGAGAGTGGTGATCAGTCGAGCAGAATCTGACTGGAGACCTGTGACTATTGGGCAATGGCTGCAAGTTGGAGCACAGGAAGTTCCGCACCAACATGCGGAAGAACTTTTTCACATTGAGGATGACAGAGCCCTGGGACAGGCTGCTCAGGGAGGTGGTGGAGTCTCCATCCCTGGAGATATTCAAGACTTGTCTGGATGCCTATCTGTGCAATATGAGCTAGGGAGCTGCTTTGGCAGGGGCGTTGGACCCGATGATCTCTCAAGGTCCCTTCCAACCCCTAAGATTCTAAGATTCTATGATTCTATGATTCTATGATTCTATGATTCTATGATTCTATGATTTTATGCCATCCCTGTTTATCCTCCATGTAGAACACAAAATTCTCCTTTGATGAAGCATCCATGGCAAATGTGATTTTGAGGAGGGAGTTTCTCTTTATTTCTCTGCTCTCTTAGCTCCACAAAGTGTAGTATGCAATGATGTGAGGAGTGCAAGTGCCGCCCAGCAGCTGATAGCACTACTTACAGGGCAGTGCCACCTGCCCTTGTTTTCCAAAACCTTCTCTCATCCTCCAATAACTGAGGTGATAATTAAAACCCTTATGCTTGAAATTTTTATTATTTAGGAAAAGGCAGGAGGGAGTTAGCAGAGTCTCCCAGGGTAAACGTTCTGTCATCTCTATTAATGTGATCAAGGCAGTGGGAATAGCGCTATCTGTTCCACCAAAGAAAATAGGTAGGGCTTGCTGGCTAGCAGTGTGCCTCGTGCATTTGCTAATCATGCTGCAATGATATTGATAAAGTTGCTGTAATAATGTACGAGGCCAAAAGTGCTACAAAAGTGGGTTTGACTCTGAGCTCTGAATTGCAGAGCTGTGGCCAGCAGCTGTCATATACATCCCATTCCCCAAAACCGATGCATATTGGTAAAGACCAGTAATGCAACACCAGGCACTTTTTATTCAGAGCAGTTTGAAAAGGTACCAGACTGTCAAAAGGGGCAGATCCAGGAATGAGTATGTGGGAATTTGGTCTCAGAATTGCAGTTGCAGGGAGGTAAGGTTCACAGCACACCAAAAGAAAAAAAATATTCACAATGCTTATCGCCTACACACACACACACACAAAATAGAACAGCGTGGGTAGGGCGGAGGAAGCAAGCTCACTGAGATGGATATAGTGCAGTACTGAATATGCAACTGCTAAAGGGGTCATGCTTTTGTGCAACCCAAACAGGTCATGTAGGCGAGTCTGGGGGAAGCTATTTCTGCTGATATTCAAAGCCACCTGTCCCTATCAGAACGCCATTCCCTTGCTCTTCCTTGTACGCATTTGCACCGTGACTCTTCTCCCCATATTCTGTACTTTTAATTGTTTGTTGTTTGATATCATCAACTACTCACTAGAAATAATAATAAATAGCATAGATAGATAAAAAAGCAAGACTATTAAACCTGCCAAATTGAATTAGGTTAAAAAGAAGTGTTTGAGATAAGCGCCAAGGCAAATTAGATGAAAGCCAAGCTCTGCTCCAGAGACTGCTTCCACACACTAGAAAAAGGAGCGGCAACTCTCTTCCTCAAATAGGGAATCAGCACTTATGTAGTGGCCAATATCTCGAAGAAATTTCATTTTTCCATCTACTCATTAGGAAGATCCTCACCACATCCTATTGGGGACAGATGTAACTGGGGAGGTTTGAATTGTTTCCCATAAGCCAGTCCCCTCGGCAATCACTGGTGTTGCATTTCTTTGAATTCCCTTGCAACTGCTCTGCAGCTTTATGGAAGAGGTTGTCTAACACTGTACAGTCACTTCCACATCAGAGGGATCCCAGGGCATTCTGCAGGAAACATTAAGCATCTTGAGGGATCAGCAAAGACTTTGCATTTCACCATTTTCAAACAGAAAGTGATTATTGTTCCTTCCTGACTAAAGGTGTGATGGTCTGCAGACTGAAAAAATAAAAAAGAGAATGAAATTTTTTTAATGTCCCTTTTGCTGTGATACTGCATTGCAGATTTGCATCTAATTTTCTGCCAATGTTACCCACTCAGTCTCTTTCAACATTGCTGTTTTCCAAATTTTTCCTCCCACTGAAACTGTATGTTTGATTAATGTTTTCCCAGATGTTTGAACCTGGGGAAAAAAAGCACTTTCAGTCTCATTTTGTTAAGTGCTAGGAATCTCTTTGATGATCCATAACTAATTTTACTATACTTGTCACAAAGCAGATGTGTGGCAATAGTCCCCTAAGCATGCTGCATTCAATCATTGCAAACTCCAGAATTCTCTTTTGTTTCCCCCTCCCCTGGTTTTTTTGTGTTTATTTTTCATTAGTAATTAACCTTCACAGTTTATCATATTCTCTTTCACTGGTTTAATAAGCACATTTGACACATGAGCTATACAGTTGGTCCAAACACAGTTTATCCCTCTCTTTTTAGTTTCATCCCTTTGTAGAATAGCAGATTAGGATGCAATTTCAGGAATGAAACAAATCTTCATTTAGGCTATTTTGTCTCAATCACGTAGTGCATTAACGCTCCATATTTCTAATTTACCTGAAAGATTTTTGCATTCAAAGGATTTGGGAGTCTTTAAACATTAGGCAGAGGAACTATTAAAATGAAAGTCTGTAAATAATTCCTACTTAAAGAAGGTGTAATCTGTTATCTCTGAGTTGTCCCTCTTATGTCTGATAAGCTATAACAAAGAGATGACTGATGCTATTGAATCTGATAATGAGAGGAATTCATGGAACTATCTAAAAAGAAACAACCCATTTGTGACTGTATAGAAAACTCAACGATTTAGAATCACAGAGCAGCTGAGACTGGAAGGAAAGCATCTCTGGAAATCTTCTAGACCAACTTCTTTGCTCAAAGCAGTGTCACCCAGAGAGCAGGTTGGTCAGGGCCATGCCTAGCCAGAGATTGAATATCTCTGATGACAGAGACTTGACAACCTCCCTGGGCAACCTGTGCCAGTGTTTAATCACTCTTAGAGTAAAAAAAGATTTTTTTTTTTTTTTCCTTTGGTTTAAAAGGAAATTTTATATTTTGATTTGTGCCCATTTATTGCTTTTAAAAGTCACACCTCATTACACTGACAGAACATGTTTCTTGCCAGGGTATTTTCTACAGGAAAAATAAATCAACTACAAATGTGCATCTATTTTTCTGCAGAAGTTGTCAAAGTGAAATTGTAATACCAACCTAGATATTTGTGCTACTAGACATATCAAAATCCTTATGAAACAAAAGTAGCATCTTATTCACCATAATGCATATGACAAATACACTAGCTACATACAGAAGTAAAGGAGATATTTGCCAGTGAAAGTTGGAATAGGAACTGTAGGATATTTTTTATAATAACAACATCAGTAGGTATTAAGCCAGAAATTACAGTATTGTTTTTGTCCCTTCTTCTGAAACTATAGAATTATCTTGTTTGCTTCTTACTGTTAGATTCCATTTTAGTGTGAAATGTGTGTCTGTGCATGTGTGTGGTTTATTGCACATTAGGTCTCTGAAGAAAACATTAAGAGCAAACTTAGATGAATTTTGTGTTTGAATTTCAAAACTGATTGTTGGAGAATCCATCAGAAGTTTGTGGTACAGATTTTGAGCAGGAGCATCACAGCGACTATCTGGATGATGCACTTAAATCACATGCCCTGTGTGGATCCAGGAATTGGACTTGATGATCCTTATGGGTCCCTTCTGACTCACTATATTCCATGATTCTATTGCAAAACTAAAACTTCATGAACATCAATGCTGTCACAGAAAGCCCTTAGTGCCCAGCTGGCCACTTACATGACTTGTTTTCAAAGTGATTTATGTAAAGGTAGGGCTCTCCTTCCTTTAGGGGAGATGGAATACAAAATACTGACCATCTGATGAAGTGAAGTGAACCTGAATTTTTATTAAGGGTCATTCTGCTGACCTTCCACAGGTGGATTGCATTGGGCAGAACTTTTGAAGTAAATGCCCAAAAATCCTTTCTGTACATGTACCAGGTAAAGCTGGTTTTCTGTTTAAGGTTCACATGAACCAACTTACTGGTGTCCCTAGGAAAGAATACTAATGACATTAGTGTTATTGTCTTTTTCTTTACTATGGTTGGTAAATCTATGTCTAACCTGGGGAGCACGGCAGTCTTTCTAGCCCTCAGGGCTGACTAGTCATAATCCATATTTGGGGAATCCAACAGTTCCATCCTCTACACAGCAATACTTTGTAGGACGGGAGCCAATGAGTATTGGCTGTGTATCCCTATCTGGATGACAGGGCAGGAGCTGGACTTCGAAATACGCTATCATGTATACCTGTTACTCAGTCCAGAAATGGCAAATAGCTGGAGATGACTGATTGGTGCAATGGGCAATTTAATTTTGGCAAATTAAATTGCCCATTAAAGGGACGAGGGTGTCATCTTCAGTCTGGAGGTTTGTCAGGTGCAGGATGTAATTTTTCTTCCAAACAGGAAAGTTGAGCCCACAAAGATGCAAGTGGCTAGCTAAAAGATGCTACCTTTTACCAGAAAAAGACTTGAATTTCAGCTCTCTGAAATCAGATAAGTTCCTTGACTTGGCTATTTGCAGCTGTATTTATTTCTGCTCTTCTATCTCAGAACCTATGGTCCAGGATGCAAAAAATCTACAGAGTTGTTCTCTGAACCTCTTTGACAGAAAAAAATCCTTGAGAAAACATGTTAAAATGGGAAAGCATTACCAAATTGTGCTGGCTTTCATTTTTTTCTAGCAGTGGCTTTGACAGTGGGTGGACAGTAGTGCCTTAGACATTGTCACAATGTTGAAACTTACCAGGCTCGAAGGGTGCTCTGCCATGTCCTCTGGGAGAAAGGAATGGCATGAGGGAGGGGAGAGGAAAGGACAAGATGCCGTTTCTTGGATTTGAGCTTTTGCAAGCTTCCAGAAGAGAGGAAATTCAGATGTTTAGCTGGCAGCAGTTGGTGGTGAGGGAAGAGCCCTGGCTCAGTTCCCTGTTGGGCACAGGGAGCAGTTTCCCTCCATCTGTTAGGAGCTTCTGATTAGATGAGGTAGGTTAAATCTTTTTTCCCTCTGCTCCCCCTTCCCAATGGTTGTGAAATCACTTATTTGTGTTGCTAGGAGTGAAGAGAAATGAAACCACAGAGCCAGTGCAGGGCTTTTTATGCTCTTTGCAGGCGGCAGAGGCTGGAAGGAGATGATTAGAGTGATTGAAGATTGATGGAAGTGATAAGATGGGTGAAAGTGTACTGAAGGGAGCAAGGAATGATGCATTACTTAATGAGATACCTTAAGTTTCTCTGTCAGGCTGCCTTGTTTGCAACCTGTTTAATATTTGCTCTTACCTTATGAAGAATAACAGTGGCTGATGGTACATTTTCCAAAATGATTTTCAGAAAGGACAAATTCATATCTGCAAGTGTGTGAATTGGTACAGGAAAAAAAGGAGTTGCTACACACTTTCCATGTGTCTATATAAATTGTCCCAAGGCAATGCCAAAGTAAAATCAACTGCATCATGTTATAGTGATGCTTTCCACCTATAGGCATTTCTTAGCTGACTGCCATAGTGACTACACTGAGATTGTACAGGACTGTAAATACAGGCCAATGAAAGCTTTTCAGGCAGCAATTCAGTGCCATAAAGGTCTGGAAAGTTTCAGAGTAACAAACCAGACAAATTCTTACAAAAATAAAAAATAAATAAAAAGAGGCCCTGGGAAAAGCCTTTTCAAAACCCCCTAAATATACACAGGCAGACAGACCAAATCTGAAAGAACAAAAGTAAAAACAATATTAATTCTGAAGGAGAGAAGGAAACTTTCTTCCTTCTTCTTCTTCTTCTAGCCTCTTCTCTCTCTTCAGTTCTTCACCTTCTGTGACTAATCTTCATGGATTCCTTACCCCTCCCATTGTGGTATTGATCCATCCTGAGAGGACATTAAATTGCACAACACACGAATACAACAGGCTACCTTATTTGTGTAGCAGTACCCTATAAATTCTTTGATAGCTGACCATCCCTGGACAAAGTAGCAAAAAAACCCAGCCACAAGCATCGCACAGCCCAGGGCAGTAGCTGGGGTGTTGCTTCACCACCTCCCTCTGCCTTGCCAGCCTGGCAGTGCGGGTCTGCCGTGTTATCCAGGTGTTATCACAGAAGTGGAAATGACAGCAGTAAGAGGGAAAACTAATTTTGTGATGTGGATTCAACATCAGCAACTAAACCAGCAGCTTTCCCTTTGGGAGTTGACCAGAAGATTAGGCTGAGATTATACAAACCTCAGTTAAAAGTGGCTGCTTCTGCTAAATTTGAATTGGTAAGGTTATTACAGAAAGTCACAAATTTGCTCAACGAGAAATAAAATCATGCATTTTTTTTTTATCTTAGTAAGTGGAAAGAGGAACTTGGTCAAAGCCAAACACTCTTTTCATGCAATCATAGCATCCTGGAACAGTTTGGGTTGGAAGGGACCTCAAAACCCATCTTGTTCCAACCCCCTGCCATGGACAGTGGCACCTTCCACCAGCCCAGGGTGCCCAAAGCCCCATCCAACCTGGTCTTGAACGCTGCCAGGGAGAGGGTGGCCACAGCTTCTCTGGGCAGCCTGTGCCAGTGCTGCACTGCCCTCACAGGGAAGAATCTTTTCCTTGTAACTGATCTTAATCTGTCCTCCTTCAGTTTAAAACCATTACCACTTGCCCTGTCACTGTCCCTCCCCATCTTTTCTGTAGTCCCCTTTTAAGTAGTGGAAGGCCACTATAAGGTCTCACAGGATTTCATAGTCAAGCACTACCCCCCGCCACCCCTCGCCAGGACTAGAAAACCAAGATGGCCAAGAAAGCTCCCAGGAAGCATTTTTCAAACATGCCCATTTATAACCCAAACTAGCTAATTTACATCTCTATTTACATATATCCCACAGTACTTTATTCCATTGATTAGACATCAGTACATTTACATTTCCATCACTTCCACATTAACAGCAGCAGTAGGTCACAGTGACCTTACAAATATCTTGTCAAAGCCTTTTGTGTCAAAACAGCCCAACCTCAGAACTGCACTATCAAAACATCCCCATCATCCAATGTCAAAACAGCTTCATCACAGAGTCTAAGCACATTCAGATCCAACAAATTATCATATCAAGGCTTTATTGCTTTAATATCCAAGCAAAAAACAAAAACCTAATGCCTTCCCTGTGAAAAGAAAATTGTTCTTACTCCCATTTCCCATTGCTAATTAATGAAGTTCCTCTCTACAGGGGTGTCTCAGGAGTGATTTTTTTTCTAACAGTACCACTATAGTGACCGACATTCTCATTTAGTCAAACTTGCAAAAGTGGCTGGAAGACACTCCTGGGGACTTAGCCTCAGTGATGGTCAAGTCAGTAAAATTGCTGGCTAGATACAAGACTATTCAGCAAAGTGAATAGCAAAACTGTAAAATTCTGTAAACAAACCCAGTACACAGTTCTAGACCATGCCCCATTGCATTCTAATTATCTCATTGTTCAATTTTCAGGCCAAACCTATCTCGGTGCTTGGCTTCACTGCAAGTGACTAAATGAATAAGGAAGGAGGAAGCACACACGAAACTTTTTTTTTTATTTTCTTTTTAAAATTTAAAAGAAGTGATATAAATAATCCCCCCAAATGAAATCTGTTTATAAATCATGGTGTCAGTGTTTCCCTTGCCCATCTGCACAGCGGGTTGAAAAATTACCTAACTCTCCTGGATAATCACACATTTTCACACAAGTGCGACTGAATCTATGAGAATCCCGCAATTTGAATTGTAATGTCTTTCCACCTCTGCTTTATGAGCGGGGTGCTTGTAAGTGAGGTTTTCAGGGATGGATCCCCTCACAGGCCAGTGTACTTGCAAGCAAATGTACATGAAACCCAAATATAAAGGCAGTCAGGACATCAGTGTTCAGTGTATTCTTGAATAAGGGCATGCATAAACCATCATCTGGAAATGTAATAATACAGCAAGCTGGTCTGGAGTGTCAGCACTGCAAACATTCATGTTCAAGCAACACTCACAATTTCAGGCAATGACTTTCTTATTAGGTAAAACTTTCCAATATAGAATACATAAATATAAATTAGCCTGTTACATTATTTCTTTTTTTTCTTTTTCTTTTTTTCCCCCAGGATATTAGCAAACAACCAAAGCAATTAAATGTATAAGCAAGAATGTCATAGGCAATCTGCTCTTAACTAACCTTGTAGTGAAGACGTTGTGTCACACCCATTTGTACTAGGGCAGGATCTGTTGCATTTTGCTCTGTTTCCCATGAGTCGTTTCTGAGGCAGCACAGGGTGATACCATGAATTCAGATTGATTATATCAAGGCAGAACAAATCAGAAGCAGCAGCTGTAAATTTGTAGAAACAGACCTGGCTAGTGTATTACTGTTATCCCCAGGAAAAAGCAAGTGGGGACACGACCACATACCTTGATCTTGCATAAATGCTTTCTATTTCATTCTTCAGATTTGGTTCACTCTGAAAGTCTTTTAAAATTCATGATTTTTTTTCTTAAAAATGTGCAGCAGGTCCCATGTAAGTGCTTTTATTAAAAATGGTGTCTCAGTATAGAAGATATTCCCTCTATTTAATTGAGAATGGTGTTAAATAATTCACAAAGTTCTAAAGTGTGACATGTGAAGAGAACAAAAAACAGTTCACTGTGCTCTAATTGCGGCCTTTAGTTTATACTTAACTATGCTTTAATGGATCACTACATTTACTCATATTTTTCTTTCACTTTGTAAAAAGTAAAATACTGATTTCCAATCTTTTTCTTTACCTGAGAACTAATCTCAGGATTTCAATGACCAGCTTCTCAGTAGTAAAGTCTCTTAATGTAAGCATTTCTTATTTTCATCTGCTTCTCCAAGTTCTTCACTGAAAACAAGATGTACAAAACCAATTTAGAGTCAAGGGGGGAAATACTTTAGATCTCTCCAATAGAAACTTCTGCTGCCTGAGAGATGGAGAGGAAATAGGAGCTGTTTTCATAGATGACCTAGGGGAATTATAAATAGATGAAACAAAAATATATGGAGAAAGAAGATCGTCATGGGGCACTACAATTACAGAAGAGAATAGAAAAAAAAAGTGAAGTGGAAGGGTGAAGATTTGGAAGAGTGGCACGTGTATGAAGGAATAGAAAGACCTCATGAAATGGAAACTGGCTCCAATTTGTTCCTACATAACTTTGATTCCACTTGATTTCTGCTATCCAAAGCAACCAGGATGGCTGAGGGACCTGAGCAGGCTTGACATGAAGGGCAAGAGGAGGGGCTACCACTGACATAGAGCTGTACCTGTAGAGAGATTTCCAGTGAAGGCAGATGAAATGGTTGCTGATGGTGAAATGGTAAAAAGCTGCTGATACCATGGTACAGACTTCCCAAAGGAGCACTGAGAGAAAGACTGCCTCAACTAGACAAAAGCTCAGAATATTAGGGACAGTAGAGGAAGAAACCTACTTAAAGTTTACTCAATGTTGTGGTTTTCCCCAAACCAGGAGCTGAGCACCATAGAGTTGCTGTCTCTGGGACTGGGAGGACAGGGTAAGGGAAAAGAAAGCCAAAGGCAAATCTCGCAGGTTGGGATAAGGATATTTTACTGGGACATCAGAGAGAGAGTAATAACAATAATAGGACTTTATAGAAAAATATACAAAACTGGTGATATACAATGTGGTTTTAGACCAAACCGCACAATTTAGGGCGTACAGCTCAGAGCTGTCCTGAAACAGGACTGTTCCCAAATTGTGAGCTCTCCTCCCCCCACCACCCCCCTTTATGCTGAGCATGACATAATTGGTATGAAATACAATCTTTAGCCAGTATGCACCACCTGCCCTGGCTGTGTCCCCTCCCAGCTCCCTGGGTCCCCCCCACCTTATGATTAGCAGGGCAGTATGGACAACTGAATAGTCCTTGACTGCTTGGCAACATCTAAAACACCAGTGTGTTATCAGCACTGCTCTCATCCTGACTCCCAAACACGGGTGGGATGGGTGGCATTCCACCGGCTGCTAGAAAGAAAATTAACTCTATCTTAGCTGAAACCAGGACAAACAATAATCTAAATTCTCCAAAAATTTACAGGAGTGCCAGTGCTACTCTGCTGCTGCAGCCCTTAGGCATAATGCTTCAGCAGTGTAGGAACCATTCTCTTATAGCTCTGAGGTTTCACTAACGACACCAGCCTCACAGGGATGTGCCAGAGCATCCCTGGACATAAGAAATCTTCTTGGCAGCCAGGAGTCTGGCAAGTTGAAGAGACATTTCCAGTGTTCTTGTAATTTGTGGCACGAATGACTTACACCAGAACTTCTTCCTAGCAGTTGAGGGGCTCTATATGCAGGACAGCCGCGTGTTGTTGCCCAGTGTGTATTATCAATAGTGGAACAAAACACCTTAAGATTCACTTTCCAACTAGAGGTCATCTGTCTCTGCAGAGCCGGATAATCGCAATGGTGGAGAAAGTGGGAAATGACTCTCAGAATAAATGAACTTTCAAGATCCAGTTTAGATACATCGTCGCAAATTACAGTTGCTCCTTGGTTTGATCACTAAACTGATAACATAACCAAGAAACTTAGAGCCTGTTTCTGACCAGTTCCTCTAGATTGCCTTGAAAGTGTAGCAGCAGCCAAAACCTTCTCAGTGGCTGCAGGAAATAATTTCAGTGGAACACAAAGATGGGTGGTATTTTGAATGACTAGCATTATGCAAGTAAAATACAGCCCCTCTTGTTAAAAGGTGTGTGGGTCACACTTTACATAGCATTACTATACAATGTGTTTGCTATTGCTGCCAGCAAAACTCAGTTTGAAGCAGCAGCCATGTTACATTACTTCCATGCAGCGGTCCCAAGCAGAGGGAACTGTGTCTATGTGTGCCACTCTTTAAGAGCTAGCTACATCCCCGCCTCTTTATAGATCCAGGCTGTCCCGAAAAACTGGCAATGGCAGTGGGGTGCAGGAATAAACAGCTTGAAGTAACAAGGAAAAGAAAAAAGAAACACAAAATCTTAAATACAGAACATGTTTCAGTAACATTCAGCCTTCATCTTAGCTTCTGCAGGAAGTTTCTCTTTTAGTTCCACATTTTAGCTCAACCTGCTTAAGTCTTCAGAGGCTGCACTGACAAGCAAAAGTCTAATTACCGTGTTTAGTTTCCTCTTTTTAGCATGCTCTGCAGGCCTTGTCATCATTTCACTGTGAAAAGAAGTTGGTGGGTTTTTTCCCTTTTAGCAAAATTTTCACAACTATTCTTGTTAAAGTCACGCTGCAACAGAGATTCCTTTGATTGTCTGGCCATGTTAAAATTGCCATTAATGCTGTTCTCCTTTGAAACTTCTTCCTATGGGTTTACATTTATACATCTGGCGGAGAACTTTATTTGCTTTTTTGTTTGTTTACTATCGCGCACCAGAAAAGCTTACATAAATCAAATGCTTTGTCCCTCAGGCTTCACTTGTCTGTCTTTATGCTGTATCAAAAATTTCAATAAAACCTGTTAAGTAATAATCCTATAAAGACATGAAAGTAGAATGTGGCACAGTGACAAATCGCTGGAGGTTGAATATACAAATAATTTTTTTGAAAAAACAAGGAATTCTCACTATAGCTAATTTTTTCTTCTTTATTTGCTTTTCTAACTTGAAGTTTAAATAGTTTTTATTTACAGAACCATATACTTGTGAAACAAAATCTCTTGCACCACAGTAAAGATGGATAAAATTTGTAAGGAATGTAAAAGCACCAGTTGTATATAACATGTCCTGGTTTTTAATCTGATTTCAGTAATCATTTCTTCTTATTGTTACAAAAAAGATATCTTGACAAACACTGACACTTGCTCCGGCAGCAGGCATGGCTCATCACAAGACAGATATCTTACTACCAAAAATGAAGAAAAAGATCACCTACCTGTACATTATTGCAGGTTGCACATCAGTGGGGTACAGAATTGAAGAAAGCAAAATATTATTCATGGAGAAAGCTATGATAAAGAGTATTGTGAAGGGAAGGGAGAAAAAAATCCTGAACTTTTGAAGATATGAAGTAAGAGAGTTGGGAAATAAGAAGCACTAAAATAAATTTGCATTTTCTTCTGTGAAATGAAAAGACCAAAAGCCTAATCACATTGTCAGGCATTAACCAGTCTAGTGCAACAAGGGAAAAGCTGAGATGAAAATGGAAACTTTAACAATGGTACGATGTCTTATAATTTTATGGATACTTTCAATCCACACAACTTTCACCTGACTGTTCTTTCTAATCTCTCTGTTTTTGTAGGTGTTCTGTGGGGGCGTATGTGTGGCTTTTCCTCGTCCCAAGCATTTTGCCTCAGATGTAGCATGGCTTTTCTGATCTTGTTGCCTGCTGTATTGGCTGCGTGGTTCCTGGCTGTGTGGTCTCAAACCACTTCAGTTTCAACTTCCATGCAGCACTGCGGCAATGACAGCGTAAGACCCAGCAGATAGGGCAATAGTGACGCTGCTGTTGTCATTTGGGACAGGAATAATAAACCTTGTAGAGTTGCTACTCTTATAATAGGCTGTTTTCAGTGATATAAAAAGCACACACAGCCGATCACCTGGTTCTTAATGTCTCCATGGTCAGACATTAAGAAATTATGCAAAGGCATTAAACCCTCTGTATACCAAAAATATCAGAACAGTGCCTTCTTCTCAGTTCAGCCCCAGCTTTGATCAAATCATTTCTATTTTCCTCAATGTAAAAAGTTGGTACAAACAACCACTTCTATTGCCTCACTGCCATTCAAATAATTTGAGAAAAGGACTAGGTTACCCAGTCCAAAAAAAAAGAAAGAAGAATTTTTGCATGGAAATATGTTGCAATAAATACATAAACAAGGCAAATGCAATGAGAAGCTTCAAATGGAAGTCAAAGCACTGAGTGCTCAGCATTCGTGGCCAAAAAGGGATCTTGAAAGTTTTGCTCAGATACTTGCACTGTTTTCACTGCTTTGCACATACTTCTTTTAATTTTCCTTCTTAATATGAAGCAGGTGATGTCTTCGTTGTTTGTTTGTTTTTAAACTAGTAGAGATGTCTGCAGATGAGAGAGTTCCTAAGCACTCTCTGCACCGTTTGACACAGTTATTTATGGATTTGCTGATTTGGATGTTTGTGCTTGGAGCGCTTGATTGGTCATCCAGTTGTCACCAACAACACAGTATGAATAAGAAGTGTCAAATGCTCAGAAAGACACATGCGCATGTGCATATGTTTTTAAATGACTGAAATCTTATTTGAAAGCATTTAGCTTCAGAGATCCACTTACCATTCAGTGGTTGCATTCATATGAGCACAGTTTTAAGCAAAAGAGTTCATTCCTTATTTTGATGTAGGATCAGTCTTGCTGTTTCATCTAAGCCTTATCCCTTGTCATATAGTAAAGCTGACAGGATGACAAAAAAAGCTTTTGTGCTAACAAACTTTGTCTGTTCCCCCTTTTGACTTTTCAGAAAACATATGACAAGTGTCACTGATATTTATTTAAAAGCAGAAGAGATCAAACACATATTGGATATTTAAAAATGACAAGCTGTTAGAAAACAAACAAACAAACAAAACCCCAACCCAAACCCAAAAGCAGTATTTACAGCACTGCTAAAGAACAGGGCTTCAGTTGGGGTGACCCTTCACTGTTTGCAAATACTTCTACCCGTTAGCTATGAGACCTGTCCTCAAAAGAGACCATGGTATCATGCTTCTGTGAACCCTTTCACTCTCTGCCTTTGTGAAATGGAAAATTAAATGTTAAAGAGACCAACAAATAAAAGCAAGAGAGAATGCTCCAGGATTTTGCCTTCTTCTCCCTTCCCCCTCTCCCAGCTTGGACTCGGCAGAAGAAGCACTTGCACAAGGTCTGCTTATGCCACCCTGGCTGCTGTAGCTGCAGCCCTGGTTTAGCTGCAATGATCCCACCAGCTCAGTCAGAGAACAGCTCCTAGCAGCTCCAGGGGCCCTCCAAAAAGGTCTTTTCCTTGGAAAGGAGACAAAGAGTCAGGAGGAGGCATTGCAGCACTGTCAGCCCTAGAAAGCAGAGCTGTAGGCCTCCTCGCTGAGGATGAGTGCCTGATGCCTGTTCTCAGGAGACTGGACCTGAGAGGAGAGTTTTGGAGAGTTCAAAGGTGTTTTAAACTGTCCATGTAGACCAAGGTAGTGAAATGGAAAAGAGGCAACATTCATCACATCAGTTGTGTATTACATCTGCCAGATACATAGCTGTGAACTCAATCAAACACTGCAGCCATCTAATGCTTTGATGGCAAGTGTTCCTCGTATTCCCCAAGGAAAATGTGGGGGAAAAAGCTTCAAAATGTGACTGATATACTGCAAGGAGAAATTTCCTTCCCAGCGCAAAATACAGTGACATATATGAAGGACATTAATCCCTATTTCACCTCATCACCGAAGACCAGTGGGTGACTTTTTCTACACTCTGTACTACTTGAAAATAGAATCTAAATACTGTCTCCTCTGAAGTTAACACAAATTTTGCTGTGGACTTCAATGTGGCCAAGATTCATAAATACATTTTTTGTTATGTTGACTAAAGTGTTATTATGGCTTTCAGCATGGCATATTAAGGTTGATGCCTGTGCCACATAACATTAAATGGGCCTCTGCACTTTAAGGAGTATAACTTCTCGTTGCTATCTAGATGCTGGTGTCCGTCACATCAGTGGTCAGAGAAGTAAGTCATGCTATACCATATTATTTTGTCCCGAATACAAATGCATTTGATAGGCAGGATCTTATAGGGAATGTGTTTTATTTGGCAAAGGGCTACAACTGAAAAGTGATCAGGTTTTGAAGTACATAAGCTCTTCTTTTGCTCTGATGAGAGCTGACATTTCTCATGTTTTTAGACAAACACTGCATCTATGTACAAAATCATAGAATGTAGGACTTTGCTCAGGAAGGAGTAATTTTATTGAAAAGTAACAAAGTCAAATCACTGTAGATGTGTTGGAAGAATAAAGGTTGTAAAATAAGCTTTGCAGTCAGAGAACTCTTAGAATTAAATCTGTGAGCTGAAATTTGGTGACCATCTTAAACAGAGAAAACACGTAAGGGAGACTAACCATTGACTTATTGCTTGCTGGGAGGAGTAGCCTGCAGATCAAAGACTTCAAGTTATTGGAAAAGAACTTTCTTTTACAAACAGTCAGGGAATGATACAGAGGTGAGTTGCTACTGGCCCTAGTTAGCTTCAAGCCCCCAAGAAAATTGCCCAGAGTCCGAAGGAGTGAGAGGCACTTGGCAGGAGCAATCAATATGATGCAGTGCTGCTTTGATTGCTAGACAAAAGTTCAACGATTAAACTTTGATGCAGAATGTTTCAGAAATTTTGATTGTGTTAAAAAGGATCAACTAGAAATACCATATTAAATTTAAAAAGCACAGAGATGTAGAAGTAGGCTAGAATGTATCTAAGTCAATTTTATTAAAACTGCACTTATAAGCAACTCATTTACTTTTTTTTTTTCTTTAGGCAATGCTTTAAGAGCCAATTAAATTACTAAGCCAAGATATGAGTTAAGTGTTCACTTTGCTTTTCTCTTCTATTACTCATATTGCATGTAGAACATTAATTCATTTGGCATCGGTATCAATTCCTGGAAAGGCTCAGATTTCCAACTGCATTCAAATTTGTTTGGTGGACAATTTATTATATTACCTATGCTACGTGTTGCTATTGTATTTGTATATCTGTGTCTACCAAAGCATGTCCTATCTTTTGTTCCTTGTACTTCTCTGGGGTCTCAATTATTTTAATGTACATTCTTAACTTTTAATAAATCAAGGACAATTGTCTACAATCATTAAAGCCAGAACAAAGTAATTTAACTTGACAGTTTCATCACCCATACCACACATTTCAGCTCTGCTTATTTCACATGTGCTTTCCCTGGAACTCTCCCATAAGGAGAATGAAAATTTCAAGGGAGCAATAAAGTAATAATCTTATCAATAGTAAACATTAAAATTTCCATCTGTGACACTGTGCATGTCATAGAAACATTATAATGTTCAATAGTGTAATTTAATTATATTGTAAAGTAATTATACTTAAAAGTTTTCCTTTTTTTACCATCTGAACATGCTGTTGATATCTGTTCTCTTCATGACAAGGCGTATATAATGACAGAAATTATGGCAGTTGTAACAGATATGATGCCAGTACAAAATTAAACACGACTCCCTGCAAGCTCAGGCTGAAGTCTGCAGTTGGCTCTGTGCAAATGTTTCTGCTGGAAGTTGACAGGAAATTCTTAGAATGTAAATATTCAAGTGCTGAGTTTAGCTCTGGTATCATCCTGTTTTCCCTACATTGATGCTAATTACAAATCCTGCCTTTAGTTTAGCCAATCTTAAAACTGCACAACACTCCTCATTTTAGAATGGTGTTTTCATACTCATTTACTTTAAAGCTCTCAGGCCTTTGTCACTTAATGCGAAGTTTTCCAAGCTGCTTGTACTTCACTTAATCTAATTTTTGGGGTGTTCTTGGGGGTCTCTGGGATAACAATGAGAGGATTTCAGACAAACGAGTGTACCTGTTTCCAGGGGCAAGGCTCTCTCACTGATGAGCTGAAAAGCTCTAACTTTCATAATCTCTGCAGAAAAATTATGGCATGTTGGCAATAGTAGCAAATAGTATAGAGTAGGACAAGAGAGACATTCACCTTTGTGTCATGGACATTTCCATGTCATTCCCATAAAAAGGACTCATGGCCAACTATCTTTTAATATCTGAAAAATCTTGGGGTTTTATGCTAGATACGCAGTTTTTAAGGAGTGGGTTGGGCAAGACAAGAAGACAGAAGCAGAGATAGCACAAAAAACTTTCAGAGGAGGGGGCAGTTGTTGCGTAACAGCTTACCTGGATCAAATACTCTCAGGAAGGTCTGACCACTCATGTCAAAACTTTGGAAAGAAACTCTGAAAAGGCTTTCCCAGCTTCTACAAGCAAAAAACATGATGCAAGGATGAGCTCTGGCAACTTGATTCATGCTTGATGGAGAACTAGATGTTGCCTGGGAGAATGGAGCCGCTCCTACCAATGTAGGACCAGCTTTTCTCCCAGCTGTATGTAGCACTGGAAACTAAGCCTCTGAAAAGCACAGGCAGCAATGCAATGCTTTTTCTGCTTCGTTTCCCTCAGTACCCTAAACAGCATTCTAGGATGTTCTCATGTACAGATACGCCTCCTTAGGAAAGCTTACTGAAGACGTAGATCACAAGATCAAGTGGCAAGGAAGCTTAAAGTCAGACCCAAGGGTCTCCTGTACCCCTTTCTTGAAGTCAAACTGGTAGTCTGTTGGCAAAACTACCAGTTCATTATTGTATCAACTTCAATAACACAAACCAATTTTGTTATTTTCCATCAGTTTTTGATGTGAGGGTTTTTTGATGACATAAACTACTAAGATCATGCTAACACTTTGTATCTGACTAAATAGAATAAAATATTCTCTTTATTTTCTCTTGAACTAGAGGTCTTCGCTGCTAATTTTTGCCATTGCTTTTCTCTGTTACGCCAATTTCTCAAAAAGTCAGTTCCATGTAAATTTTTTGAATAGGTAGTTCTTGGAGGCTCTTGGAATGGGACTCACCATTAGCAGCACTGCAGTTACAGGCCTTAAAATAATATTTTCCAGTATTATAGCTGTGACATAGACTCGAGTAGACTGAAATGGTTCCAACAAAGCCTAACTGGCTATGAATAGCAGTTTAAGATATGTTTTAAAGGAATTATCTATGATTTTGTTTCTGGAAGATAACATTAAAATTGTACAATAAAAAAGGTACAAATTAAAATGGCATCATTTCATGTGGTTTATATGTGAAACAGCTTTGCAATTCTTAATACAAAAGAAGTCTGAGTCCCCACTGACCAGGATACTCTACAATGAACTAAAATAGTTTTTCAGATCATCACACTAAATTTCTACCTGAATTTGAGTGCTAAACATGTCTCGGTATCACAACTTTGATAATTCATATCCATGGTTTAACTGTCACTTTTTGATAAAATGTTAGTGCTGTATTGTCATTACTGCTCTGTACCAAAGAATCATGAGTTGAAAGGGAGTGAAACAGCATTATCAGAAGCTGCTATCTCAGAATCTGTTTCAAATTTGTATACAAAGCCATTTTTGATACCTTGCTCTGACTGATGCAGTAATGTTTTACAGTACAATTTCATCTACAGTTGTTGCTAAAGGATAATAGTACACTACATTGACTAATGCATTTCTATGGAAATAACCTTCTGATTTTAGTGGGACTTCATGCCGCTTAAGATGCCATTCAGCATGAATAAAGGTGTCAAAATATGGCCCCAAGTTATTATCTCTATAACCTAAGCTTCAGTAAAGCAATGAGATGCTAACACCTGGGATGACATCACTATCTTAACCCATGTCGTCTGACCAAAGGTTAGTAATACCATGTGCACAGTATGCCATCAGACTCTGAAATGCAGTCACAATAGCATGAAATTTCAGTATAAATATCTGCCTTCATTCTCTTTTATTCCCCTTGTGGATTTAAGTCAGTTCCTTAAAATATCATTTAATATGATTTTAGAGATTTAATAACAATCTGTTGACCAGAAGACAACAAATGTCAGGTCTCTCCCCAGATTGTTCTCTGTGGGTTAAATTTGTTTGAAAATGCTTTTTCTTTTTAGTCTTACATTAAGAAACATCGTCTTAATTATCTTTGAAGCCATCAAACAGATTTTGCTAGCTAATGGGAGGTCTTTAATAATACCTAACAACAACATGTTCTATAAATTATTTTTGGATGCCTTGAATGTAACAAGCACTACATCAAGCTGGATTCTATTTCTGTGCTGTCTTGTATCGTTTTCCACACCAGATGAATTGCTAATAACCTCAAAGTCTAACTCACATATGCAGAACATGAAAAAAGTTTGAACAGTAAGTGATAATTACATTATTATGTAACTTTGGATGCTGTATGGACATAAAATAAGAACGTATTTTTCTGAGCACATGAAGTACACCTGCACTATGAATTTCCACTCAACATATTTTTGAATATTTTAATAGAAAAGAGAATGAAATTAGTTATCATTCCTCTGGTAATTCAGTCTTTCACCATTGTCACTATGGCAAATTTTCCATGCTTGCATCAATACTTAGTACAATACAAGCAAAGTCTGGTAGAAATGATGGTCATGACCATTCAGCGATCTGGGCTTCTCATTGCAGTTCCAGTAAATGTGTACAAATAAAAGGCCAGAACAAGCTAATGCCATATTTTGAATTCATGAATCCCAATTAGGTCCAAAATTGTTTCCTAAGTTAACAAGAGACATTAAGACTTCCATGTAAGAGTGAGATTCACGACAATCCAAACAGCCCTAATATTCCCCAAAGAAGTGCGTATTTGAAATGTTGTCTTTGTCTCAGGGCTATGATCTATGTAGGACTGGGATATATATCTAAGGGATGTATTCTTCCATTTAGGTGCAAATTGAGTTTTTGAGAAGGATGACTGGGTTTTAGGACAGTAGGTCAAAAAAAAAAGGCTTATCATCACTACCTTAACAATTATTCCAAGATAAATTTGCCTGAGATGAAAAGTATAATTTTTGACATTCCTTAGCCAGAAAAAATGTTCAGAGCTTTGACCTTTCTGTAAGTCCTAAGCAGATGACTATGCACTGGACTCAGGCAAAGAAACACCCCATTGACACCATACTGGAAAAAAATCCAGGACTCAGAGGGCCAGAGGGAAATGAAGCAAATTGTCATTCTAATCATTACTTCGGATGTTCATCTGGTAGGAAAGTAATATAGGCTTGAACTTAGGAAGTCAAGTCATTTGGTTCCCATATAATAACCTCTGTTACTAACCTGGTCAAAAATTAGACAATGACACCATCTCCCTGGTTGCAGTTTTGACAGAAGTGCCCGTCACTGCTCTGATTGCAAAGGTAGTACACTGAATTTGCCTAGCAGCAAAAACTTCTCAAAGCATAGAAAATGGTCTTAAGGTGTGAAATCATTGCCATTAGCTCAGGTACAATGGCTGAGCTACTGGGTATATACATTAGTAGAACTTGAACTGTTTAGAAGGTAAAAGTTCAGGGGACCTAACTGACTGAAATGGAAATTTGGGGATTTATGGTTCAGACTGAAGCTTGCAAGTATTTTTCTTTCATTGCACTTGAGGGCGTCCAGCAGGGTATATGGCACAAAAGCAAATATATTTTAAAAAATCTGTGAAGAACTTAACAGAAAAAACATAAAATTATTTCAACTTTGAATAAATGCATATGCTGACACTTCTTCTGCCATAACTTTATCACAGAATTGTAGCTCACGCAAACACAACCCAATGCTTCCTTACACTGGCTTCAACTCAAGAACCAAAAGGTCATCCTTTAAAGGTGTCAAAATATGCACAGCAATGAACCAAGGTATACTTTAATAAACATTTGGTTTATATATATGTGCTTTACTGTACTTATATGGTTGTGTGTACTAATACATGGTTAAAACTGAAATATTGCAAGCAAATTTGTATACCTAGTAAACAGATGTGGAGTCTCCTTCCCTGGAGACATTAAAAACCCACCTGGATGTGTTCTTGTGTGACAGTGTAGGTGATCTAGCTCTGGCAGGGGGTTTGGACTAGCTGATCTTTAGAAGTCCCTTCCAGCCCCTAACATCCTATGATTATGTGATTCTGCAATTCACAGTAGTTAGCATGGGAGTATGTTTTGGATTTGTGCTGAAAAAAGTTCTGATAACACAGAGATGTTGTTGTTACTGCTGAGCAGTACTTACAGAAAGCCAAATAAGGCCTTTGCTGCTTCTCACACCAATCCAACCAGCCAGTGGGCTGGAAGCACACAGGGAGTTGGGAAGGAACACAGACAGAACATCTGACCCCAGCTGACCAAAGGGATATTCCATACCATATGACATCTTGGCCAGCAAGAAAGAAGAGGGGGATGTTGAGAGTGATGGCATTTGTCTTGCCAAGTCACCACCACACATGACGGAGCCTGGTTTCCCTGGGGGTGGATGAACACCTGCCTGCCCGTGGGAAGTGGGCAATGAATTCATTGTTTTCTTTTCCTTTGCACACGTGGGTTTTACTTTACCTGTTAAACTGTCTTTATCTCAACTCACAATTTTATTCACTTCTATTCATTTGATACTCTCCCCATCCTGCCAGGAGAGCAGTGAGCAAGGTGCTATGTGGTGCTTAGCTGCTGGCTGGGGTTAAACCACAATAAACAAGTGAAATTGCTTCCACCACAGTAGAAAACAAACAATGCTCTAACATTGCAGATTTCAGCTACATCTTGTCTGATCTATAAAGCCTGATATATACTGACAACTCTGTATACTTAACTTGGTGGCTAAGTAACTCAAGGCAGTCGTCATTGACTTTTTTCTGTAACACATTAGTCACAGAAGGGAATATTTTCGGTATCTGGGATCAAGCCTTATGGCTAGTCCAAGTAGCTGGGATCACTGATTTGTTGGGGTATATTTCAAGGATTTTGCTCCTTTTTGTTTTGGATTTTTGGGTTCATTTTTTTTGACTGATTGATTTACAAGACTATTTCATACACTTGAGATACAGAATGAGCTTTTGATGTGCAGAACATGGTCATGAAGCTCTGAGGACTTGTTTCAAAAGTAATTATTTAGCTTTTCCTTGAATGGCACTCTGTGAGAGATTATGAAGAAAATCATTATAAGGTTGCACATCAGCTAGGATACTTTCTGCCCCTTCTCTTTGATTTAGACATACACTGCCAAACAAATCAAAGGTAACACTTGGGAACCGCATGTTACTGTGATGGATCTCTGGAGAGGGTGATAGAAAAATGAAGTTAAAAAAAGGAGATGAGAAACACAAGGAACCAAAGAAAGTTTCAGCAAGCGTGGGCTCTGCTGTCAGTCAGACAAAAGAGAAGGGGAAATTTTTTTATTGCAAATTTATAGCCAAGGATGAAGAAAGAGAAGTTGTCTCCCTGACAGAAACAAACAAACACACACATGTTAATTTTGATTCATTCAATTGTTCAGGTTTTAGCTTTCTCCCTGTTCAGGTGATATGTCAATGCACCAACAAGGCCTCTTGATCACACATAATGCATACATTCCATGACACCAAATTATGTCCTGAAATTGGTAAGGCTGAAAAATGAGAAGCAAATAAGGATGTTCTCCATTCATTTCAGAGTTATTAAAGGATATAATCTCTTAATGCCTCAAAAGACCTGACTATTGAACTTCGACTACAACTACCACTAATTAGAAGTCTGCTTGATATACCTTCAGAGAAAAAAAACTCCACAAACCAGCTTATTAAAACTGCGATGCTAGCTCACTGCAAACAGCTGTTAGCACGGGCAATTTGAGAGTGCATGTGAAATGAGAGGGGAAAAGCTTCTATAAATGCAGTTAAAAGAAAGGGATGCGCCAAAGCAAGCACACTGATTGGCGACAGGGTGAGTTTATGGCAGTTTCTGAAACTTCAGTAGCTGGAAATGACAAAAGTAAGTAAGATACCTTGCTTCAGGAGTCACCTCTGGTAATTGCATGACATTTTCCCCTTGTTTAAAGTTTTCTATAGTGACAGGACAAGCATTACTTCAAACTGTGCTCTTGGAATTACCTGAGTTAATTGCATAAAATTGTTTTTACTTGTGACTGTACACAGCATACCTTGTACAAGCTTCACCACAAAATGCTGGAATGAAGGGCCTGGGCGCAGTATGTGGGACAGATACACTTTCAAGTCATTTCAATAGAGCATAGACTGAAAGCAATGTTTTGTTCAAGATACCTAAATAACCTTTACAAGATCAATAGACATTACATTGCCCTCTAAAACCAATGCAAAACTTAAAGTAATGCTAAAAAAAGATATCTCGAAATTTAGTTTGCCCTAGTAGAGTTGTGATGTTGTAGCATGCTCAGATTGGTAGTAGAAGCATCTCAATTTTGTTTTTAACAGGCTGCCTTATGGATGGAAATTGGTATGTAAGTGCCAGAATTCATTAAAAAGTGTAGCAGAGAAAAGTGTTGAATTAAGCAATGAACTTTTATTCATGACTATCTGGCCTTAGAAGATTATTTGACATTGTGTATGGATGTCAAATACTTGCAGACTGAACTCTATTGCATATAACTATCACACCCAGCTTGCAGCTATGATGGGCTTACACTTGAATACATTCCTAACTATACACACAGCTTAACCATACCTTAGTATGTGTAGATCTCACATTCTGAAACAACACTATGACATCATTAAGAAAGTACATGTAAATTTTAATTGAGTACATTTTTTCCCCTGCTTTTGAATGTATATCTCCTCCAAAGCAGAACATATGCTTTGAAGTTGAAAGCACTGTTCTCTATGAATCCAGTGATAGAATGCATAAAGTGCTAGTATCCAATGGATGCATGGATCCACTTCTGAGTTTATAATTATTTAAGAAAAACTGAAATAAGTTTTCTTATTCAGAAAGACTGAATAAGAAAAACTGAAATAACACTTCTAGGAACTTGATTGAGAATTTCAAAGGTTTGGATTTGGATTTTTTTTTTTTCACTGGCTGGTGTTTGATTTACATTTTAAAAGATATTATACTGGGAAATATAATCTAAGGTTTTTTCCTGCACTGAAAGCCATGAAGCCTTTAGGTTTATGTGGACTTCACATTCTAGTTGTTCCAACTATATGTTACTAATGTATGATCTCAGAATGTTTATTTACACACATGTAGTCCTAACTTCTAGAACACATTTTTTTGTGAATGACAAGGCTTTTTTTAGCCTAGTTTGCATGAAATATATAAGGACCTAAGTTAAAAATAAATAGAGATTCAATTCACATAAAGACTTCTGCCAAAAACACAATCAACTGGGAGCAGTTTATTTACCCAACATCCCTATATGGCTTCACCAGCAAAGAAAAATATATTCTTCTGAAGATATCTGCATTGATTTTAATTATATCAGATCACCATAAGCCAGTTAATTTGCAATAGATACTGGCTTTCAACTATTCCACAACCTATTGATCCTAAGTTGTTTGAGCAGTTATAAACAGAAGAGAAAACTGCAACAGAAGCATGCAATACAGTCTGCTCTATGGAACCAGGTAAATCACAGTTTGCGAAGTCATTTTCCCCTCTAATAGAGTCAAAAATGGTTATTATGCTTTAAGGTTGCTGCACTTTATCTAATTTATTCTTCCATTCTCCAACTGCCTAAGCTGTTTTTTCAAATGTTGCATAGTCCATCATATGTTGCATCTATTTTCTGTGTGACAGAAATTGTCTTGATTTCCATAACAAAACAATAACACTTTGTGCTATTGCGATAACAATACTGTAATGATCTGAGATATCCACTAGCGCTTACATCTCTGCCTTTGTGCCCAGTAAACTCAGGTTTCATCAGTACCATCCTAATCAAGTAAACTAGGGCTGAAGAGCTGGCCAAAGAGTATTTTATGTATTAACAATGCCATTCACATGCTAATAACTCTTCTGTTTAGAAGGACCTCTTTCCTTCTTGCAGCAATAATATTTTAGATGGGAAAGATTTGACAACTGATCTCGTAGGATGTGGTTGCTGCTCACCTAGCCATGAACACTCGAAGCAATTTGTTCAGACAGAAAGTCCAGCTGTCTTTGTTGGTGTTGCAAAGGGTCAGTAGTGAAAGGAGTTAGCGGGCTAACCAAGTATTTTGCTGGATGTTGGTATCACATTGAAGCTTGAGCTTTTGTTGTGAGTTGTGCTTCCTAAAATGGCCATTTCTATCACCATACCCAGGCCTCTCCTGTATAGCTGTCTGCCAGACAGCCAGCCATTTTCCTTCTTTCACTTTTTCTTTCTACTAAAACTTCACTGCCTCCAAAACTTCACTGCCTTCTTAGGAACATCAAGTCACTTGGCAGGCTAATTGCTTTTCTGCTGGAAGAAGTTATCAAGTGAATACACTATTTTCTATAGTAATTACAGAATGACCCTAGGGCAGAATGTGTACAACAATAAACCTCAGTAAGAAGGCAGATTCCTGCTATTGTAAATGGATAAAACTCCTCTAATGTCAATGGGGTCGTATCTATTTCCATGGGCAGATAATTTGGCTTGCATTAGTAGGCGGTTGGCGGATACTTCCCTTGTCTTTTCTGGAAGTGTTCCTGCCTGAACTTCACCTGTCATTGCAGGAAGGCAATTACACCTTTCTTACCTCCAAGGTTATGATGACCAATACTCTTTGAGAACCAACAGTAGCAAAGTTAATTCAAATCGTTCTCTCCTTTGCCAACACAAAGATCAGTCTGTTCACTCTCATTTTGAGAATATTTCAAACCGCTGCTCAATAAAATCCCCAGATGGCAGAGCATTTAGCTTTCGTTCCTCAGTCAATAACAAATTTATGCTCCTTTTATTGTCTTTATTAAAAAGCTCAGGTGCAATTACATTAGAGAAAATTTTGTTCTCTTTTTCACATAGTCTGTTAAAGATAAAATTACTCTGTGTCCATTGCTAATAGGACAGGGACTTTAATGCTATCACAGATGTATCTGTGGTTTGTTCATACTTGACTATTTCTACCAGTGTGAAGTAGTAGCTATTATTGGTCATATGAAATCATGAACATTGAAGAAGCAAAACACACAAAAAAAGAGCCTGTTACCCCAATATGGTTTATAATTTGTATGTTACACAGTTAACAAAAAGTAATTGTAAATTTTCTGAAACAACAGCAACCCTAAGAGCTTCTAACCTTGCCCTTCTGTTTTCTTGCTCTTCTCAGTCTTCCTCTGTAGTCAAAATGCAAATAACACATTTTTTCTTTTCTTTTTTTTTTGCGGGTGGAGGCGAGGGTAGGGGAAGGAGAAGATGCTGGAGGAAAAAGTTTTAAACAATTGTCCATGAGCTCAGGACAGGACACGTATCTGAAGACAAAGCAGGAACGTGTTTTTATCGAAAAAGGTCTCAATCCTTTCATAGCTATTGCTTAGAATCTAGCATATCTCATACAAAGATGATTGTTTAATTGTTTAATTAATAATTTTTTTTCCCTTGCAGTTATTTTCATCCACAGGAAAAAAATAATGCTGTGTTTTATGAAGTCTGCTGTTAAGTCTGTCAGTGACATGAGAGACAACAGCAACTGCAAACAGTAACCTAAAGTCAGAGTTGTTAAACTGATTACGGCAAGGGATTTCATTCATAAATCCATTTTCACAGCAAGGGATGAAGACTACAGGGATAAAGGTGATTGCTGGTGGTCAGATGCCTAAGTGAGATGCCTTGGAAGAAGCCCTTCAGGCCATCAAAAGTAGAGTTAACCCTGAAATTATAAGAAGTTTTCCTTCTTTGGACTGGTCTTATTTTTAAAAGTCCTGGAAAAAAACATCACCTGGGAAGATAAATAATGACAACGTTGGATCTCAAAGTGTATGTCATAGTAAATAATCCAGTTTATTTCCAGAAAATGTGGAGTGTTTGGAAATCTGGTAAGCAGAAACAGAGGAAGAGCTAGACTTGTGAAGAATAAGTTCCTAGACTTATGAACAATCGAATCAACTCTTTGAAGAAACAGAAACCAAGGTCCTTAAAGAGAACCTGTGTTGACTGAGATATGGGACTTGGTGATATGATCACAACTTTTTGTCAAGGATTTATAAAATTTATAACACTGCCAAGGCAGGTCCCAATATTTACCATCAGAGCCTTGACGTATTTTGATGCTTTTGATTGCTTTTTCTTTTTAAATAATAATGGTACAAAATAGTTCCAAGGGAGACTCATGGCAATTCACTAAGGGTGAACCAAGAAGTAAATGAATCATGTCCTCTTGTATTAAAATAAATATTAAAAGTTAACCTGTGCACATTTTCAAACCCATGTTCTTCCAAATTCTAGATTTGATAACATAACCTCCAGTGTTCAAATGAAAGTTCAAAATTTCCCCTATGTCAAGGAAAAGGAAATATTATTCCTGAGTGCTTCTCATGCTACCTGAATCTTGAATAAAATTTTCAGTTTTTTCTAGTTACTGAGATTAATGTTGGTAGCTATTGCTTCTGAATATTTTTTATAGTCAGCAGTCTGTATTGCTTCTTCTCTAACTACAGTCTGAAAATAAGCCTGTCAGATTCATTCTTTTATATTCAAACATCTTTCTTCTGTTCCTCAAGTCAGGTGTTACTTGGTTAGCTTTATCTGCATCATGTGTGATACAATTTTAAAAAAACCCAAACAACTTCAAATACAATATATCTTTATTTTAATTTTGAATTTGGATATTTTGGTTTTAAGTGTCAAAGTTACTGTATGCTTTATTGTGCTATATCTTGTCATTTTAAAGTTTCTTATGTCATTTTAGATACTCTAATGGCCATTTCCCTCAAAGAAAGTTGCCATTTATTGGAAAAAAATTAAGTCATTTTCAGCTATCTAGAAGACAAGTATGAATCTGCCATGACTCTGACCAGACTGTTTGCGCACACTTCAACTTCTGTCAGTAGTTCTAGGTAAATTTACAGTAAAAAACACTATCATGGTCACCAGAAATGAAAAGTGTGGATGAGCACAGCCAGCATTAGTACACACCACCAGCAAAAATAGGAAACTTGAGAAAAAAAAAGAGAAGTGAGAAGAGAGACTTGGCTCAGAGAGTCAAATCCATAAAGGAAGAAAATTTCAGCTAGAACTCCTTGAGCTCATGAGAATGACTGGTTTCTTCCCTTGCAAAGTTAGTACATTTACTTCAAGATCCCAGCTGCCAGTGGTTGTGAAGGTAAATCTTGGGGAGTGCTTTGGCTGTCAATACCAAAGTTTAGATCAGGAAAAAGAAGCCTGAAGAGGTGCTCACCAGAAACCTTGATGAGACATCTTAGGAAGTATATTTCCATCATCTTTACATCTCCATAACAGTAGTGTTCATAGCATCTCAATCAAATTCATCTATTCACATTGCACATAGAATCATTATCCATTATCCTGAGATCACCTTTTAATCTTCATGTACTTCACAGTCCTGACTATTCTGCAATGACACTATGTTTTGAAAGAACGACAGCAGAGTGCTTGCTATTTTCATTTTGATTTCTCTCAGTGAATTCTATGATAAATAGTAACCTTTTTCTCTATGGTATACACATATGACTATTAAAACATCTGTCATGTTGAAGAAAGGAAAGATTTTAGTCTTGCTAATGGTTTTCCAAGATTTCAAGTGTGCTAGGTAGCAGTGTTCTATGATATTTCACCCTACAGAGTGTGTATCTGTAAGCAGTACCTGAATTTCTATGCAGATGCCTGCCCTGTCCGTCCCCTGCCCCGCACTGAAGGTTCACTTCAGTACAGCAAGAAGTCCTTTAATCTTCATAAAAAGAGAAACAAATCTAAACGATTGCCTGCTATTTACATTAACCTTTTAGAAAGTCTTCTATTTTATTCAAGACATTTTTTGCTCTTATCCTTTATCTGAAAAATTCAGATTGATACTAAAAGCTGCACATTTCCAAAATGGTATAATTCCTCATAAATTATCCTTTCCCAACAAAACAGCTGTGTCGAGAGTACTGAGATTACAGGAATCTTGCCATTTTCAGATAAAACACACAAAATGAAACAAAACATTAAAAATTAAAATTACATAAAGACACTATGGTTGCCACTATGCATATATCATCCCATTGTAAATGACTTTGTCTGAACACCTACATTTAAATGCAAACTTTCCTAAAAAAAAATGCCTTTGGGCATCAGTTGCTGGGTTTCAAAAGTGTCTGAGAGCAATTCCAGGAGGTGGGTGTAAATTTCAATTCAGCATAGTCTGGCATTTCTGATCCTGGGAATAAGATGCTTTTGAAAATTTTATCCATGCATTTTTGTTTCCATAACTTATATAGTTTTGTATCCATACATTTTTGTTTGCATACTTGGATTCTTTTGTGTACATACCTTTTTGTTAGATTCTTCCTTCATACCTTTCTTTCTCTTTCATTTGTATTGTCTCATTTTTTATATTCTGCCTGTTTTGTGTGGTAAGCTTCAGCTTTCAGTGGAGGCTCTAGGAATAGCTTCTTTTACTCCCAGAAAAAATAATGGCCTTTGCTAGTTCTTATGTCTATATAAGATGATGCCCCAGTACAAACACATAAAGTAATTAACATTGGCTCATTATTGATCAGTTTAACTGCTTCTCAGTGAGTGGACTCTGGATATATCAAAAACTTGTGATGAAATTAATCTGTATTCTAGTGGTTTCCCTAGATGTCTGGAAGCAATTTCCACTTTCTCCCCCCTTTATACCAAGATAGAATTCTGAGCCTGTAAGTGAAGAGCGGTCAGAGTAAGAGGTATTATAGTCCACATTGCTTTAAAGACATTACACACATGGTGAAAATGCAGCTTAGAGAATGCGTAATTACAACCAAGAGATTTTTTTTTTCAGATAGAACATTATTTGTGGTGTCTCATTAAATTCACAGCATCTTAGACAAGAGAGAGCCATTTGAATTAATATATTATGCGTTAGATACATATTGACATTCAGTTACTATATTTCTTAACGAATTAAAATTAAAAGTGAAGGTTACTTGTGAGCATAGCCACTATGTACCGAATTCCTGAGACACTGTGTGTATGTGTGTGCAAGAAAGAAAAATGTCTGTTACCAGTAATAGGGTATCTTTTGGTATGCTAGCAATTAAGTATTTTCATAAGCTTCCAAGTGTGTAATGTATAGATTCCTATTGAAATTCCATTGATTAGCTTTTGCTTGCAGTAAAAACTGACAGATCAATGAAGATGTGACCTGAAGAACTGTACCTTCATGGTAACAGCATAAACATGCACACTAAAAATCCTCAGAATTGCAGTGATTTCATTTATTTCCCCTGCCTAGTGAAATGGTAGGTATGTTTCTTTTACACAATGCATCCCAATGCATGTTTCTTCAAGCTTGTCATGAATGTGTGGTCTATCACCAGAGTAAGCACAGAAGCACACAAAAGGTTTTACTACTTTGCCTGTAGCGTTATGTCACAATTTTTTAATTTTAATTTTTTAAAAAGTTGTTTTGTTTTGGCTTTTAAGAAATAAGGTAGCATCTGTAGCTAGCACAAATCTGAAGTATTTGGACACATCTACCAATACATGACAATTTAATTTATTCCTTCTTGATTTCCTTTCATGAATGTGAAAAATTCAGAAAAAATGCCATACATTGTGCTAATGTCTTATCTGATATATGTTTATGTCCTTATTTCTTTTTTTAATCCAAGCATTTCCCAACTGTAATAAAGTTCTGAGTAATGCAATAAATTCCTGAGAAAAATATGAAGGTTAATTGTTACTTTAATTGCAATGTCAAACGATTTCATAGGACATGTGTCTCTCAGAATTGCGACTACACAGTTTTTATTTAGAAAACAAACAGTTTATATTATAATTTATATTATATTATAGGCTAGAGGAGGATGTTTATATCTAAACAGATTCACCGGATCTGTTGGTGTACTAGAAAGAAATAAGATTTTTCTACTTACTAAAATGGTTCATTTAAAGCAACTTCCACTATCCAGGAATGAAAGTTTATGAAAAGGCCCAGAAGGGAAAAAAAAGATCACAAAAAGATGATGCTTCCAAAAACCTGTATATAAGTTCTCTTTTATCCTCAAGAGGCTGAGCCCTAAGCTGGGATGGGTGCACATTTATAAAGAAGCTCAGTTGCTTTATCCTTATATCCCTATTCTCTCTCAACATGGAAATATTTTTAAATGGCTTTAGACGAGTTTAATATACTTTTAGGGGAAAAGTTCATTATTGCTTTTTCCTCTATCAGGTGTTTGCTGATTTTATAAAATACTAAATGCTCTTTATATTTTTACAAGAAGCAATTCCTCAGTAAAACATTGCAAGTCATTGCTGAGTGGTCCCTGCACTCAGCAATGCACCCCAAATTGCCTGGGTTATCACTGAATTTTCTTTCCCTTTCTCAAAATACTGTTTTCTCCATCTAGACACAACTAAACTAAATATTTTCACTCTAGTTTTTCCTTGTCTCCTGCATTCTTTTCCATTCATCCACCTCATTTTTCAGTGATATGGCTCCACTCTCCGCACATCTCTCCTTGCTCTCTTTCTTTGTTTCCTCTTCCCACTTATTCAAAACTAAGGCAGGAGCTGTGTAACCCCACAGGAGAACATTTCTCACCCTCCCCGAGTACTCTAATAGCTGTTTCCACCAATGCCTTATTTCTGAGCTGAACTTTTCCTGCATCAACTGTCCCACTGAGTTTAGTGCATCTACACACTCAAGTGAAGCTACTGAAAAATGTTTTGAAGCATTTTCTGGATGGGAACCTGCAATCAGATCTAGCTTTTTTTGGCAGAAATACTCAACATGTGTTCCACTCACTGCTTAAATGCCAGGAGAGACCCTCACAACATGGCTTGTTGGACTGAAGTGATGCACAGACCTGCCTGACCTGCTCTCTTCACTCAGAAAAATTATAGGAAGAACTGAGCTCTGATCTATGCTCAGAGTGAAAAGTGATAATGACTCAAACAACCTTGGGCAAAATTTGTGAAGACTAATTCAGAAAACAATGCTTGTTGATTAAAATTATGAAAAGTACAGAAAAATATAGAAATAGCTGGTATTTCTCAGTTCTGTAAACTTCTGGCACATAGTATTATACAGGAAAAGTAAAAAAAAAAAGGGGGATGTGTTTTGCCCTTGAAAGTAATAATATGATTACAACAAGACAGTTTCATATCTATTGAATATTTTAAACCGTTCACTTTAATGTGTGTTTCATTAACTTTGAGGTGGGAATGAAAAGAAGGCTCCTTCATGTTGTTTTTCATACTGTTCCACTTCATTATTAAGCAATGATGCCAAGCTGTTCACCAGGATTGCTGCTAGCAGGCTTGAACAGCTTCTGCCAAGTGTGATTAATGCAGATCAAACAGAGTTTATTCAGCGGAAGAGATTGGCAGATAACATTTATCATCTCTTAAGAAAGTTGGGATTTCCAGACTGACGTCAGGCTGGTGATAAACTTAGGGGCTGAAGGATGTTTGACCAAGTAGTTTGCATATTCTTTAGAAGAAAGTTGCATCCATTTTGATCAGATTTGAAACCTGAAGAGAACCTCATTTACATGCAAAGCCTCTTCCAGTGGTTAACTTTGTTTTTAAAAGGACAAGGCATATGGAGACTCTTATCAGGGATTATAATTTTTTTTCGTAAGTGTAAGAAGAGTTTGTTAGACTATGTGTCGCTCGGTAGCGCGGAGCAGCCTGCTACTGGCCAAAACAGCATCCTCAGGCTATATGTAGGGTGGGAGAATAAGGCAGCCCTGATTTAATTCTTGGATTTGCTTTTTTACCCTGGGCAATCAGGTCCTACTGTTTTTCACTCTTTCTGTCTGCTTGACAGCATAAACTTTTCAGGGGCACCAGGCTCAGAGGATGGCTGAAATACAAAACAGCAACTTAGGTGAACATCTGTTTAAATAATGAGAAGATTTTAATGAGGAAATTGAAAGATGTTTAGTCTTTACCTTTCTCATAAGTCATTATCTTCATATCAGTTTTCTGTGTGCTGAGCAACACAAAAGCTCTGTTGAGAAACTCATCCAGTTCCAAAGATCTATTGCTTGGCCTTGAACCTCTGACAAACACTTCTGTACAAAGATCTTCTTAGAATAACAGTTTTCCAGTTCCTCCTCCTTCCTCAGACAAACACAACCCTAATAGCAGCCAGCATAATAAAAAGCCTCCAACATATAAAAGCAACTTACTAACTGTAGTCAGCAAATCTCTGAGACACCCTGTGTTGTCTCACCTATTCCAGGGCAGCAAAAAGCTCATTAGTACCAGATCAATTGCGTCCCCAGGTTCAGCCAGATCATCCTGGGGTGGTTATTGCCCATCTAAAACTGTCTTGGGTAGAAAGACCTTTGCTTCCCTCCCATTTTGGCTGTACACTGACGTAGCCAATTCTGTCAGAGCATATATTTCTCTGCAGGGAGAAAAGGCCTTTTTGATATCACTGTGACCTAAGAACTCTGCTTCTCATCACTGATTTCCATAGACTTATTCTTTTGAAAGTGCTGCGGTTCCCAAGGCTTCAAATGATGAAGTTTGTTTGGTTTGTCTTCTTACAGAAAGGATTATTCAAAAAACCCCCAGCAATAATAGTTTAGAAGAAGCTCGTTTTCTTTTCTATATAGGAAAAGTAAACAGACAGAAGATGATTTTCTTAGCTCACTGTATAAGCATTTTTAGTTGTTGCAGGTAGTATTTTTGGTATAGTCTGTTCCTCAGTAGGGCTGAGGCTATGGCTTAGATGTTCCATTCCTAAATTAAAACCTTTTAAAGGTGCCCTTTTATTTATTTTTGTATTTTCTGAAACATTCTGAGCATCTCAGTACGTTTAAGAAATGCTTATTTGCTGTTGATAACACAAATTTAGAAATATGCTTTCTCATATACCCTGTGCTAGTCCTAATTACTTTTGCTCAGTCTCACCCTCAGCAATAGCTTTGGCAAAAAGGCATCATTTTATCTGAGACCAAACATCAATTTTGAAAAGAAATTAACAACAAAAAGCAACAACCCAACATGTACAATCTAACACTGGAGTTTGTAGTATGGATCATCTGGCAGACAGTCTGAAGAGTGCGCCTCTGACTATCAGAGGTCTGGTTTCTCTTCCATTCACAAATGATCATTTCTACTTTCCATGATGGTTGTATGCCAGATTTCTTTGGGCAATGGCAATATGCTCCACTTAGTTTCAGCCTTCTCTAGCCCAATATTTTTAAAGTAACAGTAATTTCAGGTTTTGAGCAGAGTGGTAATATGACTGTACTCAACCTATCTTTGGGTTTGTTTATGGTCAGCTTAGTCTTGTGTTTACAGCTCCAAGGCCTTGCTAACGTCTTCCTCCATGCCACACAGGAGGCTTTGCAATCCTTGTCCTTTGTCTGCTTCTGCACCGAAGCAATTCAACAGCTATTTCTCTCTCTCACTTGTGAGGTCTTTTAAAGCTTCCAAATTAAATTTGCTCCTCTTCAGCTCCCTGTAGTGCCACTCTGCTCACCTTGGGCAAATGTCCACTGTTCCACTGTGCCTCCAGTAAAGCAGCTATAGGATCTTCTAATTTACATTTCAAGATACAACTGGAATCAAGCAGCTTCAAGGCTTTCCAGCAGTAGATGTAAAGTCACTTTCATCACATGAAGAGTAAGGAACATGAACCACATCAAGCAGTTCCTGTTCTTGGTCAGGACAACTCAGAAGAATGTATGGGGCTTGCACAAGGACCTGGGAGAATTTGACCCTATTATCTCCAGAAGTGAGAGCATGCCTGCCACCCAATCAGTCACCATCTCCACCGTAACCCACCACACCACTGCGGCTGCTATGCTGGGGGCTGCTTGAGCCCCACCATCCTTGAAGGAGGCAGCTGAGACCATGGATGACCAGTTGCCCCTTCCCTAGCATACACTCCCCTAAGTACCCTGCCTGGTTTGCCTGTGACTACAGCCAAGGCAAGGAACAAGCCCCCCGCTTTCCTCACTAAGCCCGCCTTTAGCAAGGAACGGCTGCAGCCCCTCCTAATGATAAACCAGCACTGAAACACATTTTGACTGTTCATAATCTCCTATATCAGGTTCTCATACCATTAATGCCACCAGTGCTGTGACCTTTTAGCAAGATATCAGGCACTAGCAGCAGGCTCAGAATTGCAAACTTTAATTAAAAAATGTATTTTAAAATAAAACTCAGTTTAGATGCACTGATAAGTGATTTTTCACCATGTGAAATTTCAGAGTACTTTGCTAAGAAAAATCATTGCAAGCTTCCTATTAATTTCTGGTCTAGCCGGGTTTCAAGGACAATTTTATTAAAAATGAGCAGAACCTTATATAATAAAACCCTTGCAGTTGTTATGACCACCTGTGCTACCTCCCAGCCCGATCCACCACGTGACACAGCACAGCTAATTTTCCCACTTCCTAGCAAGGAAATTGAGCTGCTACAATTTTAGACTATGAAGCTTACATACAAATATTTTAGACTTCATTATTTTTCTATATGGCAAGGCTGGAGCTGGCAGAGGTTGTATCCAAATAACTTTAAGAGCTCTTTCTCTGTGTGAGAACAGTATAAAAGTTCAGATAAAATCATTAAAGCTTCTGAATGGGCATGAAAGCAAGAGACAACAAAAGGGAAATAAAAATGGGTTCCTACTTGGAGTACAGAGCACTGAGTGTACAGAAAAGGTCTCACAGGAGACAAGCTTAATGGATTACTGTTAATAAACATTACAGTTTATTAAACAGTTTATAAAACAAACAACAGGATGGCACTCATCTGAACTGAAACACAAACAGGGAAATTATGACTCTTGAGGCTTGCTTACCACAGATAAATTGCTTCCTGCTCTCTCCTCCGCCCCAGGTCTAAGTTTTATGAAAACACTAATTGCTCCTCACTCTCATTCTTAACCACCGACAACTCAATGAAAAAGGAAAAAAATAAAACCAAACCCTAATCAAAAACATATACACCAGCTTGATTGGGTCCATATGGATCTTTTTGGGTTGTGCCCACCTTTTTTTAATTTCATGCGGAAAACCCCTTAGTCTTAGCCACAACCAACCACCACATGACTGCTGCTTTTCCGCACAGGAAGAGCAGGACAATTCAGCTAGAGGAGAAACTTGGCAAGCTGAAAAATGGAACATAGAGGAGGAGATTATAATTAATGCATGTGGGTAGTTTACATGCTGTCTCCTCTCCATGGTGAGAATGTAGCAAGCTGTCTAATTGGAGCCTGGGTTTTGGCTCCTCTTAAATTCCTTAGAAAACATTGCACTTCACAGCCTGCACAGTTAGATTTTGTAGGTTTTGGCCACAGGAGAATCCTAATAAAAATACTGAGATGAAGAGGGCAAGCTATTTCAGGCATAACATTCTGGAGCAACGCAAAAAGGTCACAACTGGTGAGAATCTGCATGAAATTGCATTAGCCACAGATGAAGTGTCCGGTCATCTTTCTGCCCAAACTCATAAATATATTAGCACACACTACCATCGCAGTCACATCCTATTTTTATACCCAGCAACTGCCCTCTTCCCCGGTTTCTGATGATTCTGTTCAAATGTTACTGCCCTACAAAAAGAATTTTGGATTTTGATTCCAAATCCTCCTTTGGGTGTTGCCAGTGGATTTGTGTCTAAGAAGGTGCAGTGATAATCTGGCAGGAGAGTGGATGGAGATCTTTCTTGCTTTTGCTCAGAGCCTGTGAAAAACCTACAAGTGAAAGCTTGATTATCTAAATATTTGCAGTTCAACCAGTTATTTAGGTTTGAAAGAAAAAATCCTTAAAATTTACTTCTTAACATGCAAAAAGTAATGTTAGAACAGCAACAACGTCTATTAATTTAGCCAAGTAAAGTAAATTATACAGTAAATTGCAAGCTTTGTGAGGCAGATCTTAAAGTTGAAAGCCTGGAAGCCCTTCAAGTTTCATCACTGATATTCAGGGCAGTGAATTGATTGAGTGAGGAAAACAGAGTCACCTGGCAGGGAAATGAAAAGACATGAGTGTCAACATGAACTGTGCCAGTGTGGGCACCAGCCCCAGCTTCATGACTGTGCCTAGGTGCTCCTGCAGCCTATAGCCAAAGAATAAGAATAAAGTAAAGTACAGACTAGAAAAAAACCTGCATCTTTTACCAAAATGTAGTTAGATATACATTTAATTTTCAACCTGGTGTTGTAGCAAAGTGATGCTAGTGACTGCTTTTGAGTGAAGTTAGAAAGTGCAACTACTAATGAGGTTTAAGCAAAGACCACTCAAAGAAAATGGTGCACACAGAAGGGCAAAGCTACAGTTTCAAACACTTATATGGAAGTATCCCTGCTCTAAAAGTGTTTACTGAAGTCACAACCTTTATTAACTGCATTCCTTTCCTCCTGAAAGACAGAATTCAACTATAAACTATTTGGAAAGGCCAGAATCTTCACATTAATTTACTGAGGCTTTCATCCTTCTGCACAGCAGTGTGTTTTTTAATACTGCTCAAAAAATATCAAGTACCTTCTTTCCAACCTATTCACCAGCTCTAAATGGAATTTGACATTATGAGGTCAGCTTTGCTTTGCCTCATAGATGACTAACAAATTTGCAGAGGCATAGGTTCACTGTTCTCACATGGATCACTGCTCAACAGACCACCAGTTTTTGATGGCAAACATTTAACTTTCAGCCATTAAGTAGAAGAGGAAATTCAGACTGGAACAAATTACATGGCATCTAAACAATGTTAAAGTTGGCCATTAGGTGTGCCTTTAGACAGTGGAACAGCACATTAGTTTTAAATTGCAAAGTTCAGTAGATGGAGTGATAGAGTTCAGATCAGAAATGTTTTACCTAGCTATTGAAAGGCCTGCACAGTGAAATGTATTTGTAAAGGACAAGAGTAGAATGGAAATCCATTTTTATAGTCAGAATATTGCATTCCCCTATGTTTTCGCCTTTGTCCCCCCACCCCCAGCAAAGTAAACAAAAATACTAAAATGCACTTTAAAGTATAATGATAGTTCTAACTTAGTTGTCTATAAAGTTGTCATACTAAACTGATTTCCCTGGGCTTTTAAACTGTATTTGCATCCTGAAAAAAAATACATTTCCACCATGATATTACAGTGTGTTATTCCTACCTGTCATGTACTACTCTTTTCCCCTTTGTAATCACATCACCTATGAGGCAGTTTGTATCAACTTACCAGTTAGCAGTGTTTTCTACCTTGAATGTGACTGGGAACCTGTATAGTGAAGAGGAATAAAAAGAGGAGTAATACAAAGAAGGAATTTATAAAAAAGGAATACAGATAGCGGTACTGTTTGGGTCATGGGTGTAGAGATAAGATCGTTTAACACTTTGCACTTTAAAAAAAAGCTCAGTAGAAAACATCTTGGGATATTTTGAATTTTCATTTACTGGATGCTATTTACTACATCATGGGTGAGGCAGCATAAAGTGTGCCTCTCTCATGAAAGGTTGATGAAGAAGAGGTTAAAGATGCTGGTAGAGAACAGGTTTCCAAGAAAAGATAGGAAGTGTGAGGTTGTCAGTGAACTATCTGGAAATGCAGCTATAAGCATGATTCAGGGAGCTCTCAAACAGACCATCTACAGGGATGTGATTGATTCTTGGTGTTTTCTTCCCCATCCATACTCATACTTTTAATTTCTCTACTCCATACTTACTCGGATCTCAACAGAAACCTCTTATATTCATCTCCACTTTAAACCAATATTGCAGTTTCTTGAATAATCATGTTTCTGCTGTACGAGAGATCCTAAAAGGAAGAGACATGAATGCAGAATAATCTGATTTTTAAAATATAAATGAAAAGGTGAAAAAATAATTCATATTGCCTTCAAGCATAATAGAAGTAAATTATGCTTTTCTGTTTCCTATAGGCTGACTATAGCCCAGTCAGCCTCACTTCTGTCCCTGGAAAGGTGATGGAACAGCTTGTTTTGGATGCCATCACCAAGCAACTGGAAGAGAAGAAGGTCATAAGGAGTAGTCAGCAGGGATTCACCAAGGGAAGATCGTGCTCGACCAATCTCATAGCCTTCTATGATCTCATCACCGGCTAGGTTGATGGAGGGAGAGCAGTGGATGTCATCTGCCTTGACTTCAGCAGGGCTTTCAATACTGGCTCCCATGACATCCAGATAGCAAAGCTGAGAGAGCACGGGATAGATGAATGGACAGTGAGGTGGGTTGAGAGTTGGCTGTCAGACCGAGCTCAGAGGGTTGTGATTCATGGAGCAGAATCTGAATGGAGGCCTGTGACTAGCGGTGTTCCCCAGGGCTCAGAGTTGGGTCCAGTCCTGTTTAATATCTTCATTGACGAACTTGATGAGGGAATAGCATCCACCCTCAGCAAGTACAGAGATGATACAAATCTGGGAGTGGTGGCTGACACACAGGAACACTGCGCTGCCATCCAGCGAGACCTGGACAGGCTGGAGAGCTGGGCAGGGAGAAACCAGATGAAATTCAACAAAAGCAAGTGTAGAGTCTTGCATCTGGGAAGGAACAACTGTTCATTTCAGTACAGGCTGGGGGATGACCTGCTGGAGAAGAGCTCTGTGGAGAAGGACCTGGGGGTCCTGGTTGATGACAGGTTGGCCATGAGCAAGCAGTGTGCCTCAGTGGCTAAGAGGGCCAATGGGATCCTGGGGTGTATCAGGAGGAGTGTGGCCAGCAGGTCAAAGGAGGTGATCCTCCCCCTCTACTCTGCCCTGGTCAGACCAGACCTGGAGTATTGTGTCCAGTTCTGGGATCTCTGGTATAAAAAGGACAAGGATCTCCTGGAGAGAGTCCAGAGAAGGGCTATGAAGATGGTTAAGGGCCTGTAACATCTCCCCTATGAGGAAAGGCTGAGTGAGCTGGGACTGTTCAGTCTTGAGAAGAGAAGACTAAGGGGGGACATAATTAATGTTTATAAATATCTTAAGTGTGGGATGCAGGGGGAAATGGCCAGCCCCTTTTCAGTGGTCTGTGGAGACAGGACAAGGGGCAATGGCTGCAAGTTGGAGCACAGGAAGTTCCGCACCAACATGCGGAAGAACTTTTTCACAGTGAGGGTGACAGAGCCCTGGAATAGGCTGCCCAGGGAGGTGGTGGAGTCTCCTTCTCTGGAGATATTCAAGACTTGTCTGGATGCCTATCTGTGCAATATGAGCTAGGGAGCTGCTTTGGCAGGGGGGTTGGACCCGATGATCTCTCAAGGTCCCTTCCAACCCCTACAATTCTGTGATTCTGTGATTCCTAATGCTTGGGTTGACAGCTTGTGCCTTGAAAGGATGATAGCTTAACACTGGGAGGCTGTCTTTGGAGGAAACCTGAGGTGCAAAAAAGAGAAACCAGTGAAGAAGGAGACAAATAAATGTAAGAAAAAAGAATATCAGGAATTATATGGGAAGAACCTCAAGGAACTGTGAGGAGATCATCAGCAGGAAAGGGAAAGATATTATGGAAATCTCTTAAATTTATTATTTTATATAGTTAATTTGGTCAGCAGCTGTTTCAATTATTCCACTTCATTCATTGTGATAGCTGGAAAATCACCAGCTCAACTAGGCAATATTTGGCATCATAAGGCTCATTACAGATTTGGTTATAAATCTATCAGAGACACTTGTTGTAAATATATCAGAGACCTCTATGGGTTTTTACTACTCAAGAAAAAGTCATAATTTAAAAGTTATTGCATTCAGCTATCATTTAACAGATGAACACCTCAAGCAGAAAACTCTGCCAACTTGGAAGTCCAGTTGAGGTCCTCCTATATGACCACTGCTACTTGCTAAACCTGTTACTTCTCAAGAATGTGGGAAGATACTGCCACATGGAACTCAGTGAAAAAATGTACTTAGCTTCACATTTCAAAAGCCAAAGGAGATGAGTACCACGAATACTATGTCTCATTCTCCTTCTGTAAGGATTGGGTATTTATAGACCTCCTGATAGTTTTCTGCAATTATTTTGGCAATCAATCCATTAACACTGAAGAGAGCTGATAATTTTAGCTATCTAGTATAAACGGTTATATTTCCAGAAGTCAATTACAAGAAAACTGCATTAGAAAAAAAAAAAAAAGAAAAAAAATGTTAAGAAACCCCAGATGAACAAAACCCACACTTGTAATGAAAATTCAAAAAATGGAAATTAAGCACAGTATAACTTTTGAAATGAGCCCAAATATTCCCCAAAATGACAAAAAATGTTTAGCTATGACTCACTGTGGTTACTTGATGTATCATCCAGACGTGTGAAACATTTCACAACTTAAGGCCATAAAAGATGTACTGAGAAGGATATACTTACAGGAAATGCTCTGTCTCCTCACTCTTGTTTTTGTGGAAATTATTGTGACGGACAGTTCTGCTCTTTGCTTGTAACTGCTGCCACAGTCAGTGCTGCTGAATTAGTGCTCTTGCTTTTATGAAAAGAAAAATATTTTTTCAACTTCAGGACCGAGGACACAATTTCAAATCTATGAGGAAGAAAATTGACAGTTTAAACTTTGACCTCCAACTGACAATGACTTAGAGGAAGAGGAGAATATATGCCCTAAACATCACAGAACATCATTGCTATACATGCAGTCATTATTGTTTTACTTTATTTTTTAAATTAAAAGAAGATTGAGACTTCTTTATTAAGATTGTTCTGTGCAATTAGAACAAAACCCATCTACCCGAATGAGGCATTTCACAGACTTTGAATTACTAGTACGATAATGCCTAACTACAGCATAATCATACTATGGACCAAATCAATGATCTCTTTGTTTTCTTTTTCTGTAGACCAACTATTTTGAATAAAGGCATACATTTTTCCTCTGTTGAAGCGGGAAGCTAAAAAGTCTTCAATTATATTTATGTTATTATAAGTAAAGAACAGCAATGGGCTATCTAATAGAGAACTGCCTGGGTTCTTTTATACTTGCTTCTACATCAATATCTCTCTGTTTATTAAACCTGTGTCAATGAAAGTCAAGGGCATTTTAGCGTGATGATAAAATAATCTTGTATAAATTCAGGATGTATTATACTTCTACTTTACAGTGTCTGACACTTATTTAGTCCCCAATGAATGTGGTCTTTTCTACACTCATTTTTAAATAGCTAACTTAAAAACTACACTGTTTGAGGTGAATAGCCAGCATTCATTCAGAACATTAAATACTTTTTTCCACATTACCAGTTCTGTTTCACTTTCCATAGAGGTTAAGTCTTGTTACTGACTGAGCTGTTCAGAACAGCACCAAAGTCTTTTATCTCAGTGGCTACAGGGGCACAAGAAGGCTTAAAAAAATTCTTGATGATATTAGGATGTTCAGCAGAGAACAGAGCAACTTGGCAAGATCTGTCGGAGTTCTTCCTCACTGTTTCACACTTGTCAAGGTCAAGTCTTCAATTTCCTAGTTTTTAGTGTCTTCTTCTTGATTTCTTCAACTTACACTTCTGCCTTCACAACCACATCATGCTAGATAATTACACCATTCTCTCAAAAAATACTCCAGCAAGGAATGACAAAGCACCCAGCCGTGCTACTTTGAGGTATATCTCCATCTCTCTCTGCTCTGCAAAGAGAATTTCCATTAGTTCTGTGCAGAGGATGGGAGCAATGAACTTCTGCACTGTTTTCCCAAGTGATGCAAGCAATGAAGAAGAATGATGGTAACTAACACGGCAGAACAATATTTTTCCTATGCTACTTTCCAGTAAACCTTACAGTGGTTTGCATAAATTAGAGTTGTTTGACAGTGTGTTGTATTGGGACTGGGTAGCAGAGAGCTTGGGTACTGGATCAGCTTTTGTCTGAAGTTGTAATTCCAAAACCAGTGTACTGGAAAATGTTGCCCCAGTGGTAGAGAAAGTTGAGATGGGTATAAAAAAAAAATAAGAAAAAGAAAGGGGAAAAAAAAAGAGCAATTCCTGTATACATACAAAAATGAGGCAGAAAAAAAACATCCGTAGTGAATTAACACTCAGGGTATGTTAGAGAAACAGCATATTCTCAGTATTAGCTGGAGGGAAACTTATTTTTGGTAATGGCAAGGATGTCTCACCTGAAAACCCATCCCATTTAAAAAGTGTTCCTAGCTAGGCTCAGAAGAAGTAAGTGCTAAACTCACCTCTGGTGACCTTGATATTTGCATTAAAAAAATAAATAAAATCGGCAAATAAACCCATTCAATTCCTTTCTTTAAGCTTATTCCCCCAGTGGAATCATTTCAACAAAATCCATTTTGACCAGAATTTTCCACAAGTTACAGATATTTCAGCAAAATATCAAACACCAAAATATTTTGGTGAAATTGACAAGGCATCGGTTTGAAACAGCCAAGACACAAGGAACTTATTGAATAACACTGGTAAAACCCAGATCTCCCCATGATGCCAGGGAAAATGCCCCTACTCCTATTTCTTTGTGAGATTTCTCATTTAAGCTGGTTCTTAATATATTTCATGAAAGTTGCAGGGGGTTTTGTACAGTGTTAACTTTTACACGTAACGGGAGGCCATATGTCAACTGCTATGGCAGCCCAGTGGGAAATGTGACTTTTAAGAAACCTTCTCTATAATACATATGTTTCCCCAGGATTTAGAGTCAACTGACTAATATAAAGCACCAGAGAATGTAATTTACTGCATAGGTCTTTAGAGGTCAAAACTGACAACGTTATTAATTGTACTACCAAAGAAACCAACGGTACAAGTGATATAAACACCACCAAGCACTAGGTGAGGAAGAAGGCGGCTTACAGCCAGCATCTATTCATCACATGTCATCTTTATGGGACAGGTGATGCTTCCAGAAAAGCCTGCCAGGCCATCACCTGTGTTTATAACACTCCCAGTTTTTCACATATGCATTTTAGCATGGTGCATTAAAGTTTTGCTGTTCAGCTTTAGAGAAACTCATCTACTACACAGTGGTGCTGTCTCATCCAAGTTAAAGCCATATGGTGTTTCCTTACAGATAATATGTTGTACTGTCAGGAAAATAATCATATGTAGAGTAGTGATACACAACCATTTTGTGAAGTCTCTTAAAACTTACTTGGTTATCAATTTAAACCCACCGGGTTAAAACATCTGTAAGAAATTACAATTGTAATCGACTGTCTTGGATAATGTGCTGTTGCCATTAAATCCTAATGCTACTTCCCAATAGAGTAATGCTTCCCAAAGAGAATCAGAATGTTGAAATGAATGATGTGACAAAACTATCAATATTAAAAAAAAAAATCCAGAAAAAAAAATAATTTTAAAATTCTTGATGTAGAAGCATGGTTAAACCTAGATAATACAAATATACTGAGGCAATATGCACAAAAAGAATGTTCGACACAGATATCTACATATTAGATATATATTTCTGTCCTTTTGAAAAATGTCTGTGTTCAGAGATACAAAATAGTTTTATTTGTACCCAGAGTTAATCCAATCAAAAATGTCAGGAAAAAGCACAGTCTGCCTCTTACTCTTCAAACCAGGGACCTATACCTCACTGCAAAGTCAACTGCAGTTTTAAATTCAATTCATAGAATAATGTGTTTCCAAGTTTGAAATCTTCCCGGCTTCTGAATAAGCGTTTCAATAAATAACTCCTTAAACTGATTAAATCCCTTGCCCAGGAATCATAAATGCAGATATTTTTATGTCAACTATTGTTAATGTTTGTATATGGATGTATTTGCCAAACTTGAAGCATAAAACTGTAAAAATAACGTTTAAGAAGCATTTAGATGAAATGTCCTGTTTCAACCTGTAATAAAATAAATGTTTTTCCATAATGTCTCAGAGGTTTTTAAGAAAACTAGCCTAAGTATCATATCTATCCTCTGTTGCTGAAGGAGATGCCTAAGGAATGTGAAACGATACTGGCAAACGGTCTTGGTAACCTCCCAGGCTGTCAAATCTTAGTCTGGACAAGACTAATAACTCTTTTATAGAGCATTTCTCTTACCAACACTCCTCAAGCCCAAAGGCTTAGAAGATCAACTTTTTAAGGCAAAGGCAATAAAGGTTCACTTACATTGGTAAGCTGCATTTTGATCCAGAAGCACGTCACAGAACTCGTTAGCAGGTAGAATTATAAAGGTAATGGACTAGGGCTCCTATGGCTTGGTCATGTGGAAGCTTAAAGTATTTAAGTTCATTTTGCTTTATTATTATATATTACAGGGTTTATGGTAATTTGTAGTCATGGTCTGCAGATTTGTACTAAATGCTGTTTCTCTGCAAAGAACCCAAATGGAGGCACAACGAGGCATGGAATTTATTTTAGTTCCTTAAGTTTAAAGTGGGAGTGACCACTCTATGGCTCACGTGCCATGAGGGATGCTACACACTCTCAGCTGTGGCAGAACTCATATCTCAAAGAGAGAAATTATAAAGCAGCGTGGCACTCCCAGAAAACAAACCTGTAAAGCAAAAAATTTCAAGTAGCAAATAACCAAAATGAACAATTTGCAGTCAAGAAGACACCCAGTGATGAAAAGTTCTGCATGTAGCCACAGAAGCACAAATCCTTAACAGCTGCCTGAAGGCCTGGCACTGCACAGTGCAAGGTTTGCCTCATCTGTGACTGATGATGCTTCAGAAAAAGAAAATGATAAAAGGCATAAAGCCCTCAGAGAATGAGGCCAGGGCCTCACATGCCTTATTTTATGGTATAACTTCAAAAGGTGCTTCAAATTTTGTTAAAAGTCGGTATATTGTGATCATGAGCAGGAAGACCAAAACATCACTCAAAAAAGGAAAAAAAGAATGATGACATAGCAAGGAGGAAAATTTACACTATATCTGAAAGCCATGTCATTTACAGACTGATTTTCAACCAGTTTGGCTTGTAAGATTACACCCAGAAAAAATTCAATACAGGGTAGCATTTCATGGAAACCACAAAGAAATTATTCCACAGTGTTGTGGCAAATTGTTATCTGATCATCTTTCATACCAGAAAGAACCACCACCACCTGGTGAAACGTTCATTTTAAGTTCATTCATTCTGTACACACACACACACACGCATAAATATATGTATAGATATAGATGTGTAATATCATAGGATAAATGCACACAAGGACATACCTATGTGTATATAATAAAGTAAAATGTTGTCTAGTTGAAGACATTAAATATTCCTAATTCCAATTTACAGAAAGCAATGAAAAACTAAACAAATGAGCCAGTACTGCCATGCATAGCAGTGAAGGAAAAAAACCCTAGATAACAACTGATGTATTTTCATATAATATGATGAGAAGGTGACCAATTATATATCAAGCCAAATTAAACAGCTGAACATAAATAATTTTCACTTGTAAGTCATGAAAGTTGTGATCCTACTGTCTTTACAAACCTGAGTGTTTCTGCTGAGCATATGCATGGAGACTTTACTACAATTGAAGAACTGTCTTTGCTCAGTTTCTTCTACCAATACTGCCCAAATTTTCTTCAAAGAGTCAAAAAAATATCCTGAAGGGATGACAACTATTGAAAATGGTAGCTTTTATGAAACAGTATATGCTCAAATGAGGCATGTACCTTGACTGGTGAGGAGAATGGTTGTGCTGTCTTGCTAGAACATGCAAGAAAAAAAGTTTATGCTGTCCATGTGAGTTTTTTCAGATACTATGATGCTATTAACCTTGAAGCCCCATCTGAGTCAAAGATTTGACATCATTTGCTTATTTTAAAATTAACTATGTGAGAAGATAATGAGAGTATTTTGGATGGAATTCTGGACCTATGTCACGATTTGCTTCCCACAGATACATGGAAGTCAGGTTGAGATTCTGGCTTGAAACAAGACTGATGAAAGATGAAATAATCTAAACCCCTATCCAACCTCCGAATGGCTTTGAAATCTTTTATAGAATGCCTCTGCATTAGCATTTCATTTTGGACCAACATTTGAACTAAATTTTTGTTGTTCCTATTCCCCATACCTTGGTCTGCACCATAAAGCAGTCTCAGAGTGCACAAACCTGTTCCTTTCCCATGAATATAAACTGAAGGATACACTTTGTGATCTGACTCCACTTGCTTCAACCATAACTGGGTGTCCAGTCCATGGAATCAGTCTAGATCTAGTCCAAAGAAAAAACATAGGAATGCCCTAGACATTGGAACTGTTGGAACCTCAGCACCATCAGCTTTTCTACACAGAACCTCTCCATTGTGTAACATACCTTGCTGAGATATACAGAACTTTGGAAAGGCCTGTAATTTTCTGCTGTGCCTAAATATATCTGGAGAGAAATATAACTAGCGCACAGTTATACTTTGAAAGCAATCCATCCTATAACTAAAATAAATTAGATGGCACTGGCTAGAATGGTGCTGGACTACCAAGAAAGACAAAATTATAAATTTCATTCTGAAGTAATGTTTAATTCTGAAATAATTGGTGGATTAAATAAGGACAGCACAATAGAAATCAGTGGAGTTAAAGTTGACTATGCCATCTGCGTACTTGGCTCACAGACTCATATTGCTAGTGGATGTTGGAAATAAAATTGTGATGCACTAATTACCTGCTTCTTAGGATCCCCAAAAATACATTGAACATAGCAACAATATGCTTCAGCACTTAGTCCATAGATACTGTTAAGACAAGTTATTTTCAATCAGCTCTGGCTCATTATGTGTAAAACTGTGGTCAGCTCTGACAACCACATTATATTAACAACACCTGCCAAGTGGTGTGTATTTTAACAATGTGACCTATTTCAGATTATTACCTTTCTTAATAATCTTTTCAGAAGACCTAATAAAACAATTTAATGATTAAAGTTTGGATCATAATTTAATGATTGTTTGGGATCATAATTTTTTTTCTGCAAATATTTTAATTTGTAAAATTTGTCTTTTTAACTTGTCTTTTAATCATTTAAGTTACAGAAAACATTATAAGATATAACATTTTTTGCCAATGATGTACCAAGGCTGATAACTGTAAAGTTAAAACAGAATAATTTCCTGCCTCTTATTTTATTGTTTGCTCCCATTATAATGTTTGTAACAGCACTGAAAAATAAGTAATATTATTTTAGCATTTATGGAATTCCTGACTCCTGAAGTTTCTGCCATTGAAAAATGAAACATTCTGTGGCTCACCCTATACAATTGATTGGTCTAACATCATCTGGTGAATCCAACTAGCTCTTTTCTCCCTTCTTTGCTTATTTCAATCCAGAATGCTCACAGCTTTTTCCATATTTGGTCTCCAAACCTTTATAGTGCCTGTGATGTTTCAAATGCATAGTTTCCATTCCATGGGGCAAGATTGCTCTTCCAGGATGAAGGGCCAGGGTAAACACATTTCCAATTTCAAAGCTCTTTGTTTTGGTAATTCCAGATAGAGAGGCTCTGAAATTGGTATACACTCATTTTTGTGTTTACCAAAAGGCTGTTTCAGATCAGAATTATTCCCATCACTCTCAACTTTCCAGAGTCCACGTGCATAGCATAATGCCTAGCAAAGAACCAGAATGACGGTTTACAAATATTTACTAAAGGGGAAAAAACCCTGAGCACCTTAAACTCAGCATCCTTAAAACACCACAGACTTTATTCCTCTAAAGAAGTAGCTCTTGCTATATCATTGTTTATTGAGGGTGAAGGAGAAAGTGTGGTCTCAAAGGTAATTTTAACAAGAAAATTGAGAGGAAAAGGATTTTAAACTATGTAAAATGGTGATAACTTTGACTCTAGTTATCTTTTACATGAAAAGAACCTTCAAACTGAAGGACATTTGAGAAACAGTGGTTTCACATTACTGTGGTAAACTAAACTGCAATCAAAAAGATGCCTTGGATTAGGTATTTTGGTTACAAATTTGCAGTGCCTTGTCACAAGTTCTCTGAGGCTATTATCAGTATTATATTATCTGTAAAAGAGTGGTACCTAGAAAACTCAGATGAGATCAAATCTCTATTGCTGTAGGCATTTTAGAAGAGCTCTTATACTCACTCTCACATAAATACCAATGAAATACAATGAATGAAAAATGGAAACGGCAAGAACTGGAAAAACAGTTGCCCTCAGTCAAATAGGGAACCTCTATCCTTCCTTACACTGCTCTAAGGATGGTCTTGAGCATGTTGCACCCCCTATGAACGACGCACCACACTCTCAGGAAGACCACACGGCTAATTCACTGATTAACCATTTCCTACAACTGGCTGCACACTGTGACTGGGTACAGTAAGTCAGCAGGTTTATCAAGTCCCCCAATTGGTGGCAAAGATGAGAAGTTCACACTATAAACACTTCAGCGGGTTTTTCACTGAGATATCTAGTTTAGCCCTGTGGGCTGAGCTCTTGATAACATGCTGGAGGGCATCTTCCGGCTTAATTTCATGTCAGGGGAATCCAGTCTTTGTGCTCTGAGGCTGCCTCAGGGTACAAACCAAAGCTAATCATGTAAGTGAGTGAGGATAACTGGGGGATTTCATTTAAAAGTGCACTCCTGACCCAGGCTGCAGCACTTTTGTGTACGTACACACACACACTCTCACACACACACACACACACACACACACACACACACACACACACACACACAATCACACAATCACACACACAATCACACACACACACTCACAGAGCTCTAGGACATCAGGAAGGTCTGCGGCTTAAAATGAGTCTTTGCATCCAAACTTTCTGGATTTGAATGTCTTCTGGGTCAACCATCTACCTCTAGGAGAACAGCCATAATGAATGAACCCAGTCCTAAACCCACTGGCTTACCAACCAGAGCACATTTTTCCCTCAGTCAACATATGCTCCACAGAAATGGTTGCCGCAGCTCAGTAGCTTTACCATTATAGAGGAGCAAATTCATTCCCCTTCCAACGTTTTCATGTTGTCCAAAGCTCATGTAAACAGCTAGATTTTAGAGCTAGCAATGGGAAATTTTCAGCGGGGCCACTAGCTTTATAAAAGTTATTATACAATAGAAGGAAATGTCATTCTCCAGGTAATTCATGTGTGACTTAAAATTTTTATTTTCTCTTGGTAATTTTTTCTCTCATCAGGAAAACGTTTCATGGGTATATCATGTATCATATTTTAAATAACAGATTTTAGTGCATGTTATCCAATAACATATTCATTATTTTAAATAAGACTAGGGAATCTAAAACTGTAAAAAAAAAAGTGTCTCATATATCTAATCCATAAAAAGAACTTTTAATAACTACATAGATGTTTAAAAATAAATGCTATATTGGAATTATGAGAAATGCTGGATTCTTAAAGTAGTTCTCAAGATCTAAATGGAAGAGCATTACTCGTAAATATATCAATAGCCAACCATCTAAAATAGATGATTAACTGTTCCAAAGGAAACATAACATTATTTTTCAAAAATTCCTACAAATATTTTTATTTATATATGACTGTTTATATATGTGTACATGCATATTTATATAAGCAGATAAATGCTTACATACCTAAAGTTACTTAATATGCATATACTGAGTGTTATGCATAAACATGCAAGGCTGGGGCCAAAATGAGAAACTGTGATTTAAATATGTTGTTTCAAAACACATTATTTTAGGCTGTACTCTCTCTTGCTGATTTGAGAAAGTCGTGTCATCTTTAATTCATATGGACCAAAGCAGCAGGAGATAAATACTTTTTTACTTTTGCTCAAAACTTTATGACTTGTGTCATTTCAGTCCTAACCTTGACAACACTTAAAAACCTTTTATAATAATATTTAAAACATTTCATGAATCCACAGATACGACATCTCCTCAGAAATGTGAAAAAGCAATCAGAGAAAACAGAATAGAAATTACAATATTTACCTGCTTTAAACCAAGGTGCAAGCAGTCAGAGGTGGTAAAGTGGTCCATACTGGGATTCAACAACCTTCTGTTGCAGAATAGGATATGAAAATCCTTCCTAGAACATAATGATGGATGGAGTGATGAAAACCACAAGACTATCAGTTAAAAGGTGTTTATGTATAAGGATACCATATAGCACTGCCTAAAATTGTGTAAGTAATTTCTAGTTTCTTGAAAAACAAAACTGGAGCTCGTTAGAATTTGTAATAATAAGAATGCATTTAAAAATGTGTTACTGAATTAAAAAAATTCCTGTCAGTCTAAAATGACTAATGATACTACCTAGTCTTGTTTACTTCTGACTTCAGAAAAACTCTGTTTAGATTGAATAAGCCCCATTTAGTATGTGAAAACCAAGGGCATATACAGGAGCACACACATTTGCATGATGCACATGACTGCATGCAATAATTGCCTGAAAGTATTCAACTTCTGAGGGGATCTCGTTTAGCCCATACATACCTTTGTTGTCATTGAGCTCTCCAACTGTGATCAACACATAATACAAAACTTAATGATGCTGCATTCCAGAATCCTAACATGATACCTTGTCTGAAATATTTTGTCTGGTTTAGATAAACTAATCCAGCTAAATCTGTTTACAGTACTTATATCATTCCCATTACTGGAACTCCTGAACTCCTCTCTGTCTTTTAGTATGGGCATCCATTAAGACAATTCTTTTTCGCTTGCAGTCTACAGACTATGAAGCTCACAGCAGAGCTGAACATTTGGCGAGCTGGTCTGAAAGACCTCTCCTACTAAAAGAGAAACTGCAGAGTGCAACTTCCAAAAGCATCTGCTCAGTACCAAAGTTGTATAAAAAGGAGGAAAAAGTGAGCTCGCTTCCTATTGGATGAAATGCACTATATCAGAATAGCCATCCACAAAACCACAGCTTCCAACCCCATGCTTTTCCCTGCCTTTACATTCTTCACCATCTACTGCAATTCCTTGCTCAGGGTGAGGAAAACATGCGGCATGCTGGAAGAGATTAGTGCCTATGTGTGGGTTTCCAGCCTCAGCTTCCTGAAGAAGTCACCTAATCTAAGCAATGTGAGACACAGAGTTACTCTTCTCCAAGATCTGCAGGTGCTTTATGATTACTTGCAGACAAGTACCCCTCTTTGATCTCCGTTTGTGTTTAAGACTTTCTCCATCACCTCAGGATTTCTGTTTCCAGGTGTGCTGTTTGTCACAGGACAGAGTCTGTGGTAATGCCATTTATGTAATGACTGCATGATTAGCCCCCAGAGTCCACCATGTAGGCTTTCAAAATCTTCTTCATACCTAACTCCTGGCGTAGAGAAAGTCAGGTTTTTGACATGCCCATTTTCCCTCTGAGCACGTTATCCAGTTTTCCTTCAGGCAAGGTATTTTTCTACCCTGCAGAACATGAGGAATTCGACCATCTGAGCAGGAAGCCTGGATGACCTGAAGTGCCAAACACCATTGTAGATTCAGGATCAACTTAGAGTAAATGTGCTCAGAGTCCAGAATGTCTTGGATGCATTGGATAACTCTCAGATTAGGTCTGACACATTCTGGGACTGCTTGCCTCAGCAGATGCACAGACTCGTAGGTCTGGAACTATTTTAAAGTATATAGACAGAAATAGGGAGAATGTCATCTCACATGTTTTGAACCTGTATTCCCTATCTTCTGTGGAAGGTGTTCTAGCAATGAATGATGGGTATTCAGGGGTGATCAGAGGCTTTCACTTGCAATGCTAGAAATTGTTTTGTCTTAACTAGTAACTGGATTAAAAAAAAAAAAAGACAGAGGAAACCAGAGGGAATTTCACTCTTTGACCTGGTAGTAGAGGGAAAATAAAAAAGGGGACAGTATATACAACATGACCTGACATTTTTTGTGTAAGAAAGTGTCAGGCAGATTTGCTTTGACATGCAGCAGATTTTGCCACACAGGTGAGCCAAGGAAGGAATCTGTTGTTTGTAATTTTTTTAATCAGGATTAGACATTGTGAGGTGTACTCACAAATAAATGGTGATTGAGCAGTTTTACTCATATTGACATAGACCATCAATGAGCTAAGCATTGTCCGGGCACACTGCTCTTGCAAAATAGTATGTGACTAAGGGATGCACACATCCTGGTGGCTCTAGCTGCTCACCTGAAACAGATTTGTACTGCTGGGACAGAGCACTGAGACTGAGCATCCTGAATGCCAAACTGGCCCTTAAACAACAGAACTGAATCATGGATACAGCTTCAGCTTTGTAGACAGAGAAATAAAAACCAAGCAATAAACACAAACAGTTCAGATACTGTAAGAAAAATATAGTCAAATCACAACATTTATGTCAGGTGGCTGCTATCTTGTTAATTTACATATTAACTGAATTGGATAACTGTCTGGATTCCATGCAAGTATACTATGAGCATTTAAAGACAAAAGAAATTAAATTTGAATTAGTTACTTATTATAATCTTAGCATTATGATCTTAGCCTCTGATCCATGAAGCACTGAAACACCAGCTCCAATCCATATTTATTTTACCATAAACTTAACTATTTGTCCAAATATTCTATTCAATGAAGACATTTTCTTAGAATGAGATTTTTTTTTCCAGGGATGCCAAAAATTCCAACTCTATTTGGCTGCATGTCTTTAGATCTTTTCAGTTGAATCCTACAGCCGAATCAAATTACTGCTTAAGGAATAAAATGGAAAAAAAACAAACCAAAACAAAAAACCCCAAAACAAGTCAGGCCAGTTATCCTTCCAGTTTTCCAGTCATGTGGAAGCTGAGATGCACATATCTTTCCACCATACTCTGTGTATGTCATACCTCATTCTTTTGGTTTTGAACTTTTTCTTGAGATCTTCAGGTTTTATGCCACCGACCATATAAGACATTTCTGTAAACTCACTTCACATATGAATCAATAAATGCTGGATTTTGAATTTGACTCTTCCCTTACCTTATTTTACAGATGAGAAGGCTCAAGGCTTCTCAGCTACAAATTCAGTTTTGTCCTTCTGAAGATCCTTGAAGGAAATTCAATTTAGCAGCATAAGCACCAGGCCAGACGTGAAGGAGTCACCTGCTGGCACATGAGCATGACTTGGTGATGAGGGTTTCTGAAAGGTCAGGAAGGACACAAGGGGCTGTAAAACAATATTTGGGAGTTGGACTCGATGATCCTTATGAATCCCCTCCAACTTGAAATATTCTGTGATTTGTGTGGTAATGGGAATGCATTAAAATTGAGGCTCTCCATGTGGCAGGAAGGACTCTAGATGAATGAGATAGAGTTGGAGTGTTATTGGGTAAATGAGAGGGAATTGAGGTCCACAGCAGGTAGGGAAGAAAGGTGAAGTTCAGGCTCTGCATGGAGAAAGGGACCAGAGTGGGAAGAGCTTAGAAGAACATTGCTGGAGCAAGGGAGTAAGTGAGGAAAGAAGAAAGTCCAACTTGTGAATTTCACCTACATCTTCTGTTGCCCTTCATCTCCATGCGTTATCCAAATAATCCCATCTCAGTTCCTTGCTTACTGCTTCTGTCACCCCTGAGCCAGGAAAGCAGTGCAGAGTAAAGACTTTGGAATAATAAAGCAATAGCTGCCCTCATACCCAGTGCGTGCTAGTGTCACCAAAGAGTGAGAATGTAGGAGTACATCCATGCTGATCTACATGTCCTCCAACACAAGCAGGACAGCCTTTCCTTGATATGGCCTGGTTCTTCAATCGGTGCCTATGTGTCCTATGCCATTTGCTGGCTCTGCTCCAGACTTAAGCTCTGGCTTCCACAAATAGATCCACTGTAATCAGTGTGACTACTCATGTGAGTAATGGCTCACAGCTGGATGCAAACAAGAGGCATGAGCTCCCTACATTTTTAGGTTCTGAATTTTAGTAACTTTCTTTTGCTTCTCCCCTCCCTCCCCTGAGAAACTGGATAAATAAATTGCTTTTCCTAAGCTCCTCTATGTTTAGGTTCACAATAATCAGCACAGTGAGACAAATAAAAAGGAATGTTATTAAGGAAAGTTATCACAATGCTGCTGCAACTCATAGCTTTAGTTGTTGTTGTTCTATCAAGCTCTTTTGCTGATATTGTCTTTAAAAGCACTGAACAACCCTCCTGGGATTTCAAAGCATCCCGAATTCTACTAAATCCAATTGAGGTGTTCAGAGTTTATCAGTTCAGATGTCTTCTGTGTGATTACACTGAATTAATTTTTCACCAGATACCCTATTGCTAGTAGTATGTGGGTTCAGGTATGTAGGTATTATTCCCTAATGACAGTACCCTCATCTAGAGAAGAGATTAAAGCTATTTTTTCAGATACTTTTATTTTAACAAATCTAAACAAAAGCCAAATCAAAAAAGGAAGTCAGAAATCTCCGGACAAAAGAGGGGATTTTTTGCTGAGGACCTGATTTTTAAATGATCATCACTACAGTGAGATGCACTTTCAAAAAGCGTTCAGTGTCCAGTCATTAGTGCTGCAAAAATGTCTGGATCTTTGGAGAACTTAAACACCATGCCACTGGCTACTTCACTGATGCCTTAAAATGCTTTCGTTTTTTGAAATCTAGACACTACACACAGGGCAATGCTGTCTTCTGGAAGTCCTTGTACTTCCTAGTAAATGTCACAAAACACCTTCCTCAGAGGGATGTGGCAAAGAACTTCTTCAATGATCCTTAAAAAAAATGACTATCTAAATTAAATCTATTTGAGCTGGAATCTATCTAAAAATACATATTAAAATCTTGTTCTTTATTGCATTTCTTCTTTTCACAGATATGTTGCTTTGTGATTCACTTCCATCCTCTTTTCCCCTTAGCTACCTCTGCACAGACTACTGCTGTCTCAGGGTTGTATTATTCCTTGTTATTCCTTCGGCTAAGCCTGTCCTTTCCTTGACAGTAAATAAAATTCCTCATCCCACTTTCCCCCTCATCTCCTGTGCCTGCCTTCAGGCCAAGTTCATCTTCCTTTCTTGCTGCATCTAGCAAAGTCATATTCCTTTTTTTTTAAGCTCTCCCTCTCACCCTTTTCAGTTCATGTACTCTGCCCTCACATCTCTATAAACCTCTTCCTCTGACCAGAATTGCCCTCTTCTTTCCTCATAATCTCTTACTACATCTGAAGTTCTGTGAAGAACAAATATTTGTGAAAAAGATGAGTTAAGAAAACCACAAAGGCTGCGCAGAACATTCCTGCTCCAATTTTCAACATTAATGAGCATTTTTGCAGTGACTCCCTAATTCTGCCCTGAATCTGTTTGTGACATCATCACTTCTATTTGTAAAATGTTGTGCATTTGTAAAAACATGCATTGAGGTCCACATGAACAATTTCATATGAAATTTTAAGTTAATAAAGCTATAAAATCTGAAAAGCATAGAAACATTTTTTCAGCTACATTCTCTCACCACAGATGTCTAAGCAAGTGCACTTTCTGAAAAAATATTTGTTAGATGGTGAGTTTTAGGTCAATAAGGCAGAAAGATGACTATTTGAAAATCTTGTGCCTGTCTGAAGAAGAAAAACGTTTGGAGAGGTACGTCCACCTAGGTGGAGGCGGAGGCAGGGGCATGCCGTGTGTTTTAAATCTGCATTTACAACACGTAGCAGCCTTGCAATATAATGAATAGGTAGGCACATGCAAGATAGTATCTGCCTTCTTCCAGAATTTGTCTGTACATATCAGGACTGTACTTTTGATGAAGTGATAAGGAAACACAAGCTGCAAGTATCTGCTCAGTGCCTCAGCTGAAAATAACTTCACTTACCACTGTTGGAGACACCTCGAAAAACCACACTGAGAATATTAACACACACATGCAAACATCAATTGTACTTGTAAACTTAAGTCATTTTCTCTAGGCTGTTGGTTTTTTCTCCATTTTGTTCAGACACAGCAAACAGATGTGTCAGCTTTTTGTTGGTTCAGTAACAGAGAATAATCTCTAGAATCCGATTACCCCAATTTATCTATAGTCTACAGTTATTTAAAATAAGTAGTATGGAGATTTAGCTTTGCTTCAGAAATCAATGAGTATGGCATGAGTCACCCCACTGCAACAGTCCCTCCACATTCCCATCTTAATTGTCTCTAAATTAAGAAAAGCGTTAGATGAATCTTACTGTGAGAAAATGAGTATTTCTGATCCCTACTGCTAAATAACACAGCAGAGAATTCCTCTGAATGTGCACAAGATCAGTTCCCTAATATGAAAACTGTCCCTTGAATGTGTTATTCAATCATTTTCCATTTCAGCAATTATTTATAATTTGTTAAACCCATAGACTAATTTCACAAACAAAAAGTGAATGTTACTTCTTTATCAAGAGGGGTCCCTGTGAGCTCCCAGCCTTTCTTAGCTCTTGACAGAAACTTGATTGCAATAATGAAGCATTATAGCTACAGCTCTGTTAAAAACCACTGCTTTTGTTTTTGAACTAAGTTGTGACAATTGCCTCCCATTTGAATCAATTTTACACAAGCCTTGTAACAATTTTTTACTCTGTGATTATTTATTATGCATTATTACCTGAGCGCTTAGTGACTCCCATCACTGTGGAGGACTTGCCCTGCTGAGAGCGGTGTACAAATTGATGGGCAAACAGCCTTTGCTGTAAGGTGTTTGCAGTCAAAGGGCCAAAACATGCTGTGCGAATTCCACCACCCACCCACCCAGCACACTGGGTGTACTGGGGGTATATCAAGGCCAAGGGTGATGGCACAACCCTATCCGTGACAGGTGCTCTGGTTCTGACCCCTAAAACTGCACATGTATTTATTTACCTTGAGCACCAAAGTAGTCCATTTTCACAGTACCTAACAGGTAAGTGGTTAGAATCATAGAATGGGTCAGGTTGGAAGGGACCTTAGAGATCATCAAGTTCCAACCTCTCCTGCCATGGGCAAGGACATCTCTCAGTAGATCAGGCTGCTCAAAGCCCCACCCAACCCAGCCTTGAACACCTCCAGAGAGGGGACAGCCACCACTTTCCTGGGCAACCTCTTTCATTGACTCACCACCCTTGTAGTGAATATTTTTTCCCTAATATCCAATCTACCCCCTTCCAGTTTAAAACCACACCCTCCCCTCGACATCCTACCACTCCATGCCCTTCTAAAAAGTCCCTCCCCAGCTTTTCTGTAGGCACCTTCAGGTACTGGAAGGCCGCTGTATGAACTCCCAGAGCCTTCTCTTTTCCAGGCTGAAGGTAGGTTAGCAAGCCTAGCTGGCATAATTCACTTTACTTGGAACAGGATCTCCACCTCCACCTCCACACATACATATGATAAGACTTGGATGCATAAAGGTTTTCACTTGTTTAAATGGTTGTGCTGATTTTGTCTGGGACAGAGATAATCATCTTCACAGTATCTGGCATGGGGTTGTGGTTTGGATTTGTGCTGAACAGTGCTGATAACACAGGGATGTTGTCGCTACTGCTGACCAGTGTTCATACAGAGACGGGGCCTTTGCTGCTTCTCACACTGTCCCAACAGAAAGCTGACCCCAACTGACCAGAGGGATATTCTATACCACATGATGTCATGATCAGCATAGAAAACTGTGGAAAGAAGAAGGAAGAGGGGAGATGTTGGGAGTGATGACGTTTGTCTTCCCAAGTCTCTATTATGTGTGACAGAGCCCAGCTTTCCTGGGGATGGCTGAACACCTGCCTGCCCATGGGAAGTGGGGAAGGAATTCCTCATCCTGATTTGCTTGTGTGGCTTTTGCTTTAACTGTCTTTATCTCAACCCACAAGTTTTCTTACTTTTAATGTTCTGATTCTCTCCCCCATCCCAACAGGGAGAACTGAGCAAGTGGCAGCATGGCCAGCTGGTGTCAAACCACTGCAACGGTTGCAGGAGGGAGACATGGATCTTTATGTAAATACTTCCCCTCACTTCAAAAAACCCTATTTTTTGATAGGTTTTTAAAGAAAAGACATACTTTCCATGTATTAATGTGGTTTCTACCTCAGTAAATCAACATGGTTTAGGAAACATCTTATTAAAACCAGGATTTTTTAATATCTAAGAACCCCTGCCTAACAAACTCAAACTGTATGTGATTTCTTGTTTTCTTACCTTATTCCATATTATCTAACCTACAAAACATTTCAGAAAGAGTATTTTTGTGTAAACTTGCCCAGAAAAATCAATGCATAAGTGGTAGAAAAATAATTTTGACTACTTCCTGCATTATCTCCAACACATGAAATTTAACCAGCAGAGCTTGAATTCAGTGGGAAAAAAAACATATTAAAAATTAAAAATAGCAAGTGCAGAAAATTGAATACTGCCTGGGAAAGCATGTGGAAAATGTTTTATTGCACAAGAGAGTCCAGACGATATTGACCAAGCCTCTCTTGACTTTCTCTAAAACATTTGTTGCATTAAAAACAACCCCCAGGAGCAGTGATTTATTTCTGAATCCCCTGGGTGTGCAGAGACACACAAAGGTCCTAAATCTGCTGACTAAGATAAATTGCAAGTTGGAATATATTTAAGAAATGATAATGCAAAATGCAGGAAAATATACAGAGAAACAGCAGATAGCAGTGGAACAGAGTACATGACCTGCCTGAAAAGTTGCTACACATAGCCAAAGAGCAGATATAACTGCAGCCGAATTCCCTCAGCTTTCAATCCCTGCAGAAATAAACTACTATTAAGACAACATATATTTCTCCCTGCAAGTGAATCCTTCAGCTGCTTAGCAAAGATGACTGGAAAACTGCTATTGCAGGAGGTGAAACAAACTTTCTTTTTGAAGATGAGGAAAGTTTAGGAGAAAGGAATGTGCTTAAATTCATTTAATGAGTTAAAATTCCAAGTCTAAAACACGCAGGAAATAAAAAAAAATATAAGCAAGTGATTATTAATAGACACACCTCCTGCTACTAGGGCTGCCTGCTGCACAGTGCCTTGTTTCATGCTTTGAAGTATTTGGCGTGGGCCAGAATATAGAGTTAGGACACGTGACTCAATGGACCAGTGGTCTAGTAGGGCATGGCAATTCCTGCTGTCTTGTTTTGTAGACAGGTGCAATGAACCCTGATTTTGGTCTGTTTGCTTCTTTAAATCTCCTCCCCTCCCCTGTTTCTCTTTGCATATAATCACTGAAGAAGCATCTCATCCAGCTGTCACAGCAAACCTCTGACAGACCAGGTCCTACCATGGGCCAGGGCTCAGCTATCAAGTAGCAAGTTCAGAGCAGCTTATGGATCAATGCAGGTGAGAGAAAAGAGAACCTGCCATCACCTTGCACTTGCCTGCCTTCAATCTTCTTGCTTCCCCTGATTCTAGGCACTCAAGAGAGGAATGAGATGGTGGTGTTGGTTCTGGCTGGGATAGAGTTAATTTTCCCCTTATCAGCCCTCACAGCGCAGGGCTTGCATTGGTAGCCAGCAAGGTGCTGGTGACACACCAGGGTTCTGGCTACTGCTGAGCAACACTGGCACTGCACCAGGGCTGTCTCTCTCCAGCATCCCCCCAAATCACCAGCAGGCTGGGGGTGGGCAAGATCTGGGGAGGGGGCACAGCCAGGTCACTGACCCAAACTAACCAAAGAGATAATCCATCTGCTCAGCTATAAAAGACAAGAGCACAGGGGAGGAAGGGGGGGGGAGCATTCATTATTTATGATGTTTGTCTTCCGGAGCAACTGCTACACATACTGAAACTCTGCTTCCTGGGAAGAGACAGTTCATCACCTGTGATGGGAAGTACAGAATAAATCTCTCTGTTTTCCTTTGCTTCTGTGTGTAGCCTATGCTTTTGGTGTATTAAACTGCCTTTACCTGGACTCATAAGGTTTTTTTCTATCTTATTTTTCTCTCTAACCCTGTCCTGCTGAGGAAGGGAGAGATAGAGTGGCTTGCTTGGTGCTTGGTGCCTAGCCAAGGTCAACCTACCACAGAGATGCACCAAAGCAGCCTTCTGTCTGTGCAAGAAAGCAGCAAAGCAAAGACCTCAGAGTTAGTATCATAGAACTCCAAGCTGAAAATTGACATAGAGAATTAAGACAGGATATTGGAAGTGGAATTTATCTTTGATAGCTGGGAAAAAAAATGGTTTAATAAAAAAAGCTTATAAATTTATGATCTTCTACTAAGACTCTTTTGCATGTTTATTGTTGCATTGTTTGTACAGCACTACCACAGTGTGGTGCACAAACACTAGAGATGGAAATCATTCTACAGAGGATTTGAGGAATTGTTCTGGAATATGAAGTTCAATTCATAGAATCCATGGTGCAGTAGGGATAACACCATTAAAAGAAAAACAAATTAAAAGAAAGAAACAAATAAAGAAAAAAAGACATTAGTATAGTTTTCTCCAAGTGATAATGGCTTCACCAGCAGGGCTAAAAGGAAAAGGGATGACACATCTAATTCCATGATGAGCAGATCTTTCCAGAGATAGGTTTTTAGTCTTTCCGTCTTTAGAAAACCAGCCTTAGCACTTCTTCTAAACTCCAGATTTAGTTAGAGAAGAGACCAGGAGTGCAATCAACTATTGACCTGATGTTGTGAATTTTCCTTCAGAGAAGCGAGGGCTCCAGTTTTTCTCCTGCATGGGTTTTCACAAAATAGGACTTTCATCTCCAAGATCTCCTAACCCATCTAAGCCTTGTCTGAATTGGGGAACTGTTTCAGAAGTGAGGGGAAGCAGGACTGAGACACAACAGGATCACATACTCTTACTTGACTGGAAAATCATGCCTAAATGATGAGACTTAAGCAAAATAAATATTCTGACACAGAAATGTATTGATTTCTTCATTCATTTTTCTATAACTTTAAAAAAATGTATAATCTGTTTTCTCACCCTGGGAATGTCTGCTTCTGCCAAAAAAAAAAAAAAATGCAGATGAGGAGGGGGTTCCAGACAGCTCATCAAGAAAAAAAAAACATTCCAAAGCCTACCCTCTATAACTAGATGGATATTGTCACTGACTCATACTAATGTGTTTCATTAACCTTCCTCTTTTATCTTTTACCAGCTCGTGTTTATTGTTCTAAAAGAACTACTATTTTTAGCTAATTAAATTCAGTGGGGTCCCCATTTAGGTAAGTGTCTATCTTCAGGTGGGAGCGTTCACTCCCACCGCATGATTCGTATTTGTAAGGCTGTTCACCCACCCACTGGTCAGACTGCTAGCTGTGCAGCCTGCTGCAAAGGCATATATCACAATTTCTTACATGTTCTGTGCTGTAATGACCTACTGCTTTTCTGAAACACAGCAACGACAGAAACTCTCCTGGTACCCACCCCAGGATAGCTCGACACCTTTGACATGTAAGTACACAGAAAAATGAAAGGACAAACTACCCGCCACCCCCTCCCCCCCCCCACACACACATAATACCTCGGCTCCAGCACACAGCTCTATTTAGCAGAACATTTAGTCATACTTATTTATCTTTGAGCACTAAAAGTTTTGTGGTGTAGACCCCTCACATAGCTCCACTTGACCTGGGCTTAATAGAAGGAGTGATATCTGGGAAGTCAGAAGGGTAGCCCTCTAGTGACATGAAGTTTTGCTTTTCAGGGACACGACTAAAAGCAATGCCTACCAATTTTTGGCTGCGCAATGCACAGTGATGATTCTGTAGCCCATCTATAGCCTCCAAACGGATTTGTCGGGGTGCCCTGCAAATACAGCAGGCAAGAGTTGAGATGTGAGTGGGGAAAGAAAATGAGCAAGGATGCAAGGTCTGCTCTCCGTGAACATGAACTTCTTCCAGGACTGCTACTCAATGAGTCGTGTGTGTGTGCATGTGTGGGTGCATGTTACACTTCCATATTTCAAACAATGCCTCACTTTTGAAAGAGGCAGAGCACAGGTCATTCAGTGTTACTCGGGACAACTGTAAGAGCACTACATGCTCAGATGTAATCTAGAAAAAAAGCTGACCTTCTACAGATGGGATACCTGAACATAACAAGTTGAAGAAAAAACACTGCAACACTCCAGAAAATTCAAAGCAAGAAAAATCAAGAGATCTGCACTGAGATTACTCCTGTTTTGTTGTTTATTTTTTCAGCCGTAGAGCCAACCTCATTTTTCTGATACCCACATTTTGTTTGTAGATGAGTCATCTTTGCACTGCCACTGTTCCTTTCTTCCCCACCTCTGGTATTTATTCCATCCTTGCCAACTTCTGCTATAAGGTCTGACTAGTCCCAAAAACTGATCAAATAAAAAATTGTGAAAAATAATCCAAACGAAGAGAAGTTGCTAAAAACTTCCATTTTACTTTTCCCTTCTCTTTTCTTCAAGCATGTTAACTCACCCCCTAAAGCTTCTTGTGCTTTATCAAAAGACCAGATCCAGGCTACCTTTAGCAAAATGCTAGAGAAACACTCATTATTTATTGGATATGACATAGCATTTCCTACATTCCTGATTTAGTCTTTGATCTCTCCCGACAATTTATTTTAAAGAATTTTGCTATCTTAAAGGATTATAATTGGTACATGCTGTCCTTTCAAAAAGATGGGGTTTTTTTCAAAGAAAAAAAATGCCTGAAATATCATTTCTGTTCTTTTTGCTTTTAAATAGTTCGACAAAGTTCATATTTACCAGACAGTTAAGAAATATTTATATTTGTTTTATTTTCCTTCAACAGCAAACCACTAATGCCTTATGACACCTTTATTACAGCATTCTCCTGTGAACTGCTGCTTTCAGTCCTTTGATCCTGAGCCAGTAAAGAGCCTCAGCTTGTCATCTTGGTGTCACTGCAAGTCCTGATTGCAGGGCAGGCTGGCATTCTTTTGCTCTTATGCACATTTAGTGACTTGTATGCACTGAAAAAAAAAGTTATTTAAAAGCCTTGCCATCAGGTGGGTGGGTTTCTTTTGTTTGTTTTCTTCACTGGTTCTCTTTTGCTTTTTCTTCTCTTTTCTTTTTCTGTATGCTACTCTCTAATAATAAGGAAGGTAAATTGGATCAGTGTTCTTTTACAGGGTGCTAAAGCATAAGTTAGCATTCTTCTGTGTATTGTGGATCTACATCTCTGCCAAGATCAGACAAATTTACTTCCGGAAGAAACTTCCAGAAGCTTTATTAGTCAACAGTTCTGTGGTTTTAATTCTGTTCATGCACCCTGGGTGCTCATGCTGGCAGTCCTGTATCATTACCGCCAGCTAATAAGCACGACAAAGACTCAATGCCCCAAGACCAGTATCTCTCTGTTCCCCATGTCTTGGGTGGCTCTGTACCCCAGGATGCACTGTGATAGAGCTTCAGTGCATAATCAGATGTCAGCTGTCAGGTACCTAAATATATATATTTTTTTCTACCCTACCAGGTTTTCTGAATATTCCTAAAATATTCACCCATTTGCAAACATCTCAGCATTCCATCCTTCTTTTAGTCTTTCTACCACCTGCATGGACACTGAACAGATCTGCAGCATTCTTGTGTCTGATCTGTAGACATCTTAGGAAATTCTCTTGCATACACAGAAATTCAACATAACTAAAACAGCACTTAAGGACATCATGAAGCAGATATAAGATTTACTGAAGTGAACAAGCAAACAATGCTGGCTAGCTAGTGCAGGCATCTATCAGCTACACAAGGAAGTAGGATACTTCCAGGTCTAAGAAACAAATGGTAACTGCTAGGACAGCTCCTTTCAGGCAGCTCTGGGACTACTGGGAAGGGCTGCCATGCTTTTGGCCAGAAAGAGTTCAAGCTGGACTACAGCTTAGCAGCTCAGAAACAGAAAGCAGTTCAATTTAGGCAGTGGAAAAGTGGTGAGCATCACTAGAAGACTGTTAGTCTGGCTTGTGCCAAGTAGATTCTAGTCACTAGGGAATCAGTTTCAGGTCAGAATACACAAAGAAAAGGGCTGTCACTCAAGTATGCAAGGCCACTACTTCCATTTTACTGTCGAAAGTCAGAAGGAAATAGCTTCCTGAAGAGCAGTACAGTCAGAGATAGGACCCATATCCCAATGAGGTATTTTTTTTTCTATGACTACATAAACAAGAAAGCTGTTAATTTTCCTCAGTTCTGTAAGCACCTGTCTCAAGTGGGAAAATTTCACTGCGTATCTGTGCTGACTGATCAAAGATGGTGTGCAGCATAACATTTACTTCACTAGGAACAGATGTCATTTTCAGAAGGTGCAAGCAGTGATCTTTTTCTTCACCCAGCCCTCCACATTTCCTGAACTGTGACATCAAGCATAGTTTTATCCTTTGCTTCCATTATTTTTGGGCCCATAAAAGAGACATCTGACCAGCACCACAAAGAATCAGCTAACATCTGAGAACATGCACAGATTATATTTAATATATTTTTATTTTCCTGAAAGGATATGAAAATGTGTCATAAGTCAGACTGATATTAACAATGTTACTGTTTTTATTTTTATTGCTATTTGCAGTGTACTGAATCATCTTTATAAGGTAAGGTCACTATTAGCGGCAGAGGTTAGAGCACATTAAAATTAGAAAATTTGCTTTCCAATTTTCAACATTCAGATACAAAGACAGTTATGAAAATCTGCTAAGACTTTTCAGATCAGAAAGGCCTTACAAAATCTTAACAGTATGTCTGAGTACTGAATTGTCTGCTTTTTTACTGTGTGTTGGCTAGAATATGCAATTAAATGTCATATAAACAAATGATACGAGCAGTTTTGGATAGAAGAGTCCTGTTTGGACAACTATAATCTTCTAATAAATTTCATAATAAATGTACACATTTCATTCAGTGCAAGCATCAGAGAAGGAATCACTGTAAATACTTCACAACAAAGATGAAAAGAGCCATACATTCTGTAGATACTCTTTCATAACCTCACTGAGGAGAACACAGTGCATGCATAACATGATTTAGGGACATGGGGAGTGTCACAGATCTTTCTGATTTACCACTGGCATCCATTTCAAATAGAGAAGGATGCTGGCCATGTGTGTCTGTCATAGTAGGGGTAGTACATGGTGTCTAAAAAGTGGTGAAATAATGTTTTTTTTGATTATTCTAGTCCATAATATCCTGCAGTAGTACCATCCAATGCTTAACAGTTTAATAGTGTTTCAGTACCTTCTGAAGCCTGCAAAACCTTTTTTTCATAAGTAACTTGTGGGAAATACAGGACCTCTGACTATTTGTCAGTCTTCCAGTAAATGGGGAAATTCTCCAGACAGACAAATCTGCTAGAAAAAAAAAAATGTTTTTTTAATCATAGAATCATATAATGGTTTGGGTTAGAAGGGACCTGAAAGATCATCTAGTGCCAAGCTCCCCTGCCTGAAGCACCATCCAACCTAGCCTTGAACACTGCCACAGCTTCTCTGGGCAACCTGTGCCAGTGTCTCACCACTCTCACAGTAAAGAATGTCTTCCTTATATCTTACCTAAATCTGCCCTCCTTCCATTTAAGCCCATTACCCATCATCCTGTCACTACATGGTCCCTATCCATATTTCCTATAGACCCCCTTTAAGTACTGGAAGGCTACAACAAAGTCTTTCTGGAGATTTGCCTTCTCCAGGCCGAACAAGTCCAAGTCTCTCAGTCTGTCTTCATAGAAAAGGTGCTCCAACCCTCTAATTATCTTTGTGGTCCTCTTCTGGACCCACTCCTTTTGTACTGGGGACAGTGCTCTAGGTGGGGGTCTTACCAAAGCAGAGTAAAGGGGCAGAATCACCTTCATCAATCAGGTGGTCATGCTGTCCCAAAAGTGGGGTAGCTACCTAGTGTTCAGTACACCAATGCACACACGGAGCAGAGGTGTTTGATTTATTCCATGCCTGTGCAGAGATGGGTGCTCAGTGGTAATTCCACAAACTAGCCCCCTACACACAGAATTTACAACCTATTGATCTGGTTACAGGATTAGAAAAACATGCCTAATTTTACACTAATTGGTTAGTAATTACTGAATCATCTACTATTGGTCAAGCATATTCAAGTTATCATGAATGCTCCTTGAAGGTATGTGTGCGTCATTTGCACTATCCTTTAATTGGGTGGGTGGTCGCAATCTCCCCCTGCCACCTTTACCTTTCCCCCAGTTTCTGTTGACTTCAGGCCCCTCTGTCAATGTTCTACCTCTGGCACCTGCTGGGGTGGGATGTTTCCTCTTTATCAGCCTTTCAGCTCTCCTCCAAGGATACTTTTTAGCAAAACATGCTTCTTATCAGGTCTCCATCCCTTCTTCAAAAGCTGAGTTATTAGCAAAGCAAGTTAGCATTTTTAACCCTAAACTAAACAGTGTCTAAGCACTAACCCAAACACATTTTTTGCCTCTGTGAAAACTCTGCTTTATGGATATCATTTTCCCTGCTTTGAGACTATGAGAGTTTTTGTGAGTCTCTCATGTCTCACTATTATAGCTACAATTGTCCTTTACAGACAACTAATAACAAACAAACTATTATAATAGCTAACATCTTAGTGGAGTTAAATTAATTATGCTTTCTGAGGAGGTTCTATGAATATCCCCGTGGAGGAAAAATTTCATTTTACACATAAACAAGCAAACTGATAGGTAACTAATTTATTAATCCTAAACAACAACAACAACAAAAACCCACCAGTTATCTTTGTGAGCACTTAGTCTGTCTTTAGGCAAGTTCTTGTTTCTCAGGTACAGTTTGTCCGGGTTTAACTTCTCTGGTTGGTACAGAGGTCCATTCATCTTTATCAGGGCATGGTGTCCTTCCTACCCCTGTATAATGAACTAATTTCCTCTATCTTGGCCTCAGTATAGGTCTTCTACAGCATGGTATAGGGTCCTTTCCTTTTCTCTTTCTGTAGTTCGTCTTTCCAGGTCTGTGTGTAAATAATGTCTCCTGGTTGGACCAGGTGAATGAGTCTGTCCAAAGGAAAGGAAACCTTTTTATTTAGGTACCTGTGCAGTGAAGATAAAGTCTGTGAAAGAGAAATCAGGTATTCTTTAATTGCTGCCTGACCTTTTATATACATTTGGTCCCCTTTGACATTTAAAAGATTTGTGGGATATGCTTTCCCATATATGATTTCAAGGGTTTTACTCCTTCCTCAACCCTGGGGGTTATATGAACTCCCAAAAGAGCCGTGGGTAAGGCCTCTGTCCACTTTAGGTGTGCTTCTTGACACATTTTAGAAACTTGTCTCTTGTGAGTCTTGATTCATTCTACTTTCCCACTGGAGTGAGGCCCCCAGGGGATGAGTAGTTCCCACTTAATTCGCAAAATTTGGAAATTTCCCGTACTATTTCTGCAAGAAAATGAGGCCTATTATCAGAGGAGATTGCCTCTGGAAAACGGAATCTAGCTATAATTTCTTTAACAAGATTTAGGTACTTCTCTAGCTTTATTGGTGTGACAAATAAAACCCTCTGGCCAACCACAGAAGGTATCTACCAATACCAATAAATATTTATTGGTTCCATTTAGGTAATTCTGAAAAGTTGATTTGCCAGTTAATCTTTGTCTCACAAATCCTCCCAGAAGCTTCTTTCTGATTTTGGGGTTGTTTGTGCAACTGATGGTACATTTCTTTAATACAATACATGCTATACTCTTCATTTTGGGCCCCAAACCATTTCTTTTAGCAATTAATACCAGTACATCTGCTTCTGTATTAATTTCTTGGTGCAGTCTTTTAAGCACAATTTCCACGATTCTTTCAGGATCAATAATTGTTTCAGTGGCGTCACCCACCAGCCTTGATAATTTTTGGAGCAATCTAATTGTTCTGCCAACTGCTTTTCCTTTTCAATGTATAGATATCAGTCACACTTCTTCCAAAGCAGCCTAGGATATGACCGGCTTTCTGGGCTGCAAGTGTACGTTGCCAGCTCATGTTGAGTTTTACATCAATCAACACTCCCAAGAATGTACTGGTCTGGAGGTTGAAAGGGGCTCAGGTAGAGCAGAAACTGCAGGAAGCTTAGGGGCATGAGGGCCTCACTGCTGCTCAGTTATTTGCATGAAAGCACACAGGAGCTAAGGGAAGGATGCAGGGAGATATTTGATCAAGACAGAAGAAATAAAACCTTTATTCCTAGAAAATGCAAGAAAAAAGTTTGCGCGCTATTCCTGGAAAATGCTGATGTTTAACACGAAGTATAAAAAGGACATCTCTGTACAGATCAACACAGCTATCTCACAAGGAAAGATGAGTCATCTTTGGCACATAACACAGCAAGACAAAAGAAAGCAGAAGTCACGAATCAAGTAAACGGCTATTGTAATTGCTCCTTTACCCTTGTGAAAGTACGGTGCGGGTATGAGACATTTGAAACCAGCAAAATTGGATTTCTAAATGGGACTATAGCTTCCTGCAATTTTTACAATTCCAGTGTACAAGAGGTTTATGAGAATTTATTCTTAAAAGCTGGGACCTTGGACTGGATCACCACTGCTGTTTGTGAAGCGTGTCTTGATATAGTCTGTTTTACTTTAGTTACATACCTAGATCTGTAGATTCTTTTTTTTTTGCCATCATCTTCATTTTCTGATGTTGTTGCTTTATGACAGCCAAAATTCTACCACTGATATTAAGATGTGGTAGATAACTAGTGGCTCTAATATTGTCTTGTTTCATTGCTAGGCCTTTAAATAAAAAAAGTTATCTTAAAAATCTATTTGTATGTCTTTTGGCTATGAAATGAACATTATTGTTTGAAAAGCATTTCCAATCTTTTTTGATTGCAAAAATAATCATATGCATTATCTCTACCTTAACTTCCTCTTTTATTTGATTTTGCTGTCTTCCCTGTCTGATCCTGATAAATTTCAGAGCACTACAAATGCCTAACATAGTCTGGATTGCATCCCATGTACCTCTTCTTCCTGGCCTTTGGTGAAGTTATCTTTTTGTGTTATATTGGTGTATTTATAGCTGCACCCAAGCAGAAGCATGTTCTGCCCTTTACACATGCAACTATATGTTCAGTTATATATAACTTGCTGTACATATGAAAACACTGTTCTTGTTCACCTCTTCCTTCATATATATATGTATGTGTCTGTGTGTGTATGTATAAACAAACATTTAGGTAGGAATGGACCTGTGAGGAGTTAGCAGATGCTGTCCTGGTCTTTTCTACTGTCTGGTACACCTGCCAGAGATCTTTCACCTTTACTTGCTGCTACATTTAATACCTTTTCTGGCCCTTAACTACTGTCTCTGCAATGCCATTGACCTGAATATCCCTGTTTTCATTTCTACTTCATGGAAACATCTGCTCAGCCCCTTAAACCACGCAGGGAGTAGGTTTTTATTCAGGTGTCAGAAAGGCAGTAGGATTAAACTACTTCAAATTTGCACATGGGTGCATGCAAGCCTAAAGAGATAAACTGACAACTTTTCACAGAATAGAGGAGGGAATAGGAATTGCTTGGATCATAATGCTTTCAGTGCAGGCAACCATAGACCTCACTACCAAAAGAAAAGTATTTGATACTGGGCACCAACTGTGCATTCAAAATAGAAAAGGCAGCAGGCCTTCTCTTGATGAGTTTAAGCATTCAGGGACACATTCTGTCTCCTTTTGTGCTCACTCTGATTAGTCTCTTACTCCCTTTATATTCCTGCTGTAACTGGGAGGGCAGAATGTGAGCTATACAGTGGCGACGTGGATGGCAGAATGCAGTCTGCAATAAGCCACAAAAAATACAATACCCCAAAAGGAAACAAAATTACTAGTATGGCAGTGAAGAGAACTGACACTGCATAATCAAATGGCAGCATATAGGTAAAAAGAAAGGCTGAGATTAGGTTATTATATTTATCATTTACTTGCACTCCATTATTTTACTGCACCTCCTTCACATATGCTGTATTTCTTAGGGTTTACAGTAAAAAGATGGGATAACAAATATGGATTTTGTCACTAAATGATGGAGTCCTGAACACCTCTTTCCTGGCTTTGGCAGTATAAACAGTTTCCAAAACTCATCTCCTTCACTCTTTCCAGTGTATTTTCAGTGACGGATGTTTGTTTTAAGCACACAGACATACAGTGCCTGGCTCCTATGCCATGGGAATTTAACATGCTTTAGCTTTTAGGAACAAAGAATTCTCCAGAATTACTTAAGCTGACTTGCCTGAGCCTTCCCCAAATCTGTTATGACATCATTAGACCAAAAAGGATGGGTGTGACAAGAATGTGAATATTCAGGTCACAGGGTGAGTTTGAATAAGTTTTAAAGTTCACTCCAAAGTTGTGAGAGCAATCTTATTTAAAACTGTGTGCAAAACTGGGTTACTCTTATAGGGACTAAAGCTGTGAAATACTGCTGTCTCTTTACACACTACAGAGGATGGATGCCAGCGTGGCATCCCAAGGAAAGGTAAATTCTTAACATGAAGAATTGGATAACACATCATTTCCAAAGGTTGGGGGGAGTGCTATAAAGGATTGAGAAGCCTTAAAGGACACAGCTGCAAAGCCAGCTACTACATATCCTTGAGATGTTCATACAAGGACTGTGTGATGTACAGTGCCAAAGGAAGCGAGATCTGTGGAGTCTGTTGAGACAAGGTACCTCTGTCAACGTTAATAAGAAGTGAGGTTATCTCACTGCTATGTTTGGGTCAGAAAAACACTGAAGTTTCTCAGAAGACTCATGGCTAAAGAGATAATGAAGTAACTGAAGAGCTACCAATTTTTCCATAATCTTTCCCCAGTATGAGAAGATTAATGATAGAATGATAAATGGCCTCTTCATCTAAAGGAAGTGAGGGAGCCTTTTCTTTTTCCTTTCTCCGTTTTTCTTGCTTAGAATTCAGACACTATTTTAGGAGACTGTAGAGCTTTCTTGATCTCCCTGAGAATGTCATTTTGATGGACACGTGCAGTGCCCAGGCACTTTAAAATAACACACTTTTTAAAAATCTAAGTAAAGATAAAACAAACAACTCATCTCAAAACCTACATGTCTATAGAGATGAACTAAAATTTGCTCAGGACTGATGACTCTGGTTTGGTCAGACCTGTTAAAATGAGGTCTCCATAAAAACCACATACTGATTGGTCCATATGTTTTAATTTCGTGTTGGCACCCATCCTCAGGTGACCTGACTGTGATTTTTTTTTTTTCCTCCAAGCCATAGAGATAGAGGCATGGGGCACAGAACAGCAGTAGGTTGTCACACTGGTGTACTATTAATAACTGAATAGTAAAGAGGGTCCCTTCCCCTCACAAAAGAAATGCAGTAGTGAAGAGACATGAGAGTTGAGTGCGCCTGTTGCAGCAGAACACTCCCTTTGTCAGCCGCAGTCCAACTACTCTTACTTACCATCATAGCCAAAGCCCATGAAGGGGAGAGAAATCATACACCCTGCTCCCTCTTCCAACTTCCCTCTCGACCTTTCTTTGTCTTCTGTCCAGTCAGCCAAAGAGTCAAAAATGGTTTTGCATCAGTCAGGTCCAGTTTTGTTTTTGGGTTTTAGGGGTTATTTCCCCCCTCCCTTTTTTTCCTGAAGATTTGAATTTTTCTATTGTGTTTTGATAGTGTAACTTGAGGGTTTTTTGCCTCATCTCCAGACTCACACTTTTGCTTTAATAGAAGCTGACACAGATGATGATTTTGGAATGGGATCTAAATTAAAGATGACATTTGATATGGTCAGATGGTGGTCCTACATTTCTGCCCACTGGATCTGGCCTCAACCTCCAAAGCCCATGAGCACTGTGTAACACTTCTGTACCACAGGGGATATCTCCAAAGCAGTACAAAGGTATGATTGTACTAAGTCTAAACACATGTCCTCGCTAGTTGTAACTGGCTAGTACAATGATAGTTATGCAGCAATGATAACGTGCATTTCACGATGTAATCAAAGTATTTATAGAAAGTTTCTGAAACATTTACAAGCACAAACCATTGTACGTTGACTACTTATTTCAGTAAAGGGCTGTCAAAGACTGCTCTAGTCCCTCCTGAGTGTCTTCAACCTCCAAAATTTGCAAAAGAACTACTTGAATTCCTTGCCTTCTAAAGCAAGTAGAAACATAAAGAAAATCTGCAGATAAAGCTTCTATGTATGCAACACAGCAATATTCCTTCCTTAGTAGACTCTCTTCTTTCTTCATAAATAATCTGGCCTTTATTAACCTTGTTTTTCAGGTTAGTTTGATCTAGAAGGTTGTTCCTTGTCATGTTTTCCTTCCTGTCACACTCCAAATTGCCGGCACCCACTTTGCACGTGTCAGCAGTTATATCTGGCACATTTATGTACTTGAGAAAGACAAGATTAATCATTCCATCTTCTTACTTGCCTACCAGTAACATTATGCCACTTTTTTCCTGATAATCCGAACAATTCCTAATCCTGATTGTCATTATTAGTCAAGAAATTCCTGAACTCCTTCTCTGCTACAGTTGTAGCACACTACAGACTGTGTGTTTTACCTTACAAGAATCCATTCCCTCCCTCCCTTCCTCCCTCCCTCCCTCTCTCTCTTTCTTCCTTCCTTCCTTACTTTTTTTGCAATTCCAGTTTGGCCTCTGATCTCAGATCATGGTTTCTAGGTATTTAATCATTCTTGTAACTTCCTTTTAAAGTGTCTCCATCTGACCAAAATCTTTCTTTAAGTGAGGACCCCAAAATCAATATAGTCCTTTAGCCTTAAGGCCATTGAATCTTTATCAAAGTTGAGCAGAATGGAAATATTACCTCAAATGCTTTGCTGCCTCCCAGCATGGTATTTGGATTCACCACAATGGTACCGCATTTTTAACTCATGACTCATATGTATTACCTGTGGTTCAGTACAACCCCTGAACCTTTTCTGTGTAACAGCTTTCTAACCAGCTACTCCTCATCCTTTATTTATGCAGTTGACTCAGCTTGCCTATGCGAGGGACGATGAACTTCCCCCTTTTCCATTTCAGCTCATCTTCCCCAGCTTGTCAAGACCGTTTTGAATTCTGCTCTTGTTGTCCAGGGCATCTAGCTTTCCTTTCAACTTGCTAACACCTTGGGGGTGGTGATCATTAATGAACAATGAGCAGTATGGGCCAGCTCCATATATCACTCTATTTTGGTAAGGAAACTGGTAATTAACCTTCTGTGTAGAAGTTTCAAACAATTTTGCACACACATTGTTACAGATCCTTGCAGAACATGCTTTCTTTACTTTTGAGGATGTCAGGAGTGACAGAGTTGGAAGACTATCCAGAGTCAGAACACAAAGGATCCAGCACTGCTTCTCTGTCCTGCTGTAGAACAGAAGTAGGTTGGTTTGACACAGTTGTCTCCCACAAAAATCCATTCTGGAAATATTGGTCTCCATACTATCAAGTGCTTAGTATAGTCAGGCAAGCTTTGGTCTAACATCTTTCTAAAATTTGATTGCTCAATACAGCCACACATCACTGGCTCCATCAGTTTTTAAAGACAGCCATCGTGGTGTCACATCATCCTGTGTTAACCACCATCTCTGATAATCTCACATTGGCTTCACTTCCTACAACTGGGTTCTGATCTTGGATACTCAGTATGTATTTACTGAGAGAGAGATTATTTGCAATAATGTGAATTATTTAGAGGAACACAATAAACCAGTCACCAAATTATGAATCTGACTTGTCAGTAATATTAGGTAATGGTTTGAATTTTTCTCTATCTATATTTCCTGATGATTTATAATATTTTTAAATAAAAAGCTCAACTTCATATGTAGAAATCATCCCCATTTTTCTAAATTTGCTCCAGCTCCATTATTATTTCAATGAAAACAAAAGTTATTTTTCAGATAAATCTGCCTTTAAGAAAAGAAAAAGCAGGCACTTTTACTCTGAACTGCACAGTCTCAGCACATATATAACTTAATTCAGCATGGATCTGCGGTACATTCCAGGCCTATCAAGATAACTTTGTTCATAATGTGATTTTCAGTGTTTGTGAGAATAGGTTATTGGTTAAACAGGGGAGTGAAGAGAACTTTTGAAGTTGTGAGATCATAGAAAATTTATCCTGATGGTTGAATCAAGGGACTTGAAAAACTGGTGATAAAAAAAGGGATTTTGCAATTTCTCACGTCTAGTTAAATTTGTATCTACTTGGGGTATTGCTCTTATACTGCAGCTGAGAAACCTGTAAGACATCCAAGGTTACACTGCAGCAGGGCAACTTCCCCAGCTTCTAATAAATTTAAACCAAGAGAACCCCTAAGATATTGAGACTAAAGCTGAAATAGTCTTCTGCCTGACAGGTTAAGGAAAAGCAAATGATCCTACTCGAAAGGATGCATTTTGCTGAATGGACATTGAGGAGTCACTCTGCTAAAATACATTAAAAGTGATGTCAAAACAAATATTCTTATTTGTCTCTGCAATTATCATTTATACTCAGTATAAAGCACCAGATACAACATAAGAAAAGTAAACTTTAAAAGCTGGCCATTCAGAAATTGCAGCACCAAAAGGTAACTAAAAGGTTTGAGTCAGTTAGCGAATAGCTACAAAGAAAGAAATGAATTCTTTGGGTTTGACTCAGTCAAGTGGCATAATGATTTAGTGTGGGTTATCATGGGTCTTTGCATCTAAAAACCTTCACAGAGTTCAGACCTGACAGAGGGAAAGTGCCCAGAGCAAGAGGCAGGGACATCTCCACCTGCCCCCAAGATGCTTTGACTTCAGCTTTCAGCTAGCTGCCCACCTGAAACAACAGATCTCTCCCGAACAGGAGTTCCTCTCTCCCTCAAAAGCTGCCTGCCCTCTCACCCCAAGGATTTCCCTTTCTCCCCCTGGCACAAGGGACACAAAGCTTTATCACTCAGCATCTGCAGAGGTTCTCATTTAAACTTGTGAACCACTGTCCCTATGATTATCCTACTTTTCTAAAATTGAGGATGCGCTTAAAGGAAAACAGACTGTCTGTACGTTTCCCAGGCTGATAGATATATAAGCAATAAACAGACAAGCCTCCCCTGGTTTCCTTAGGGTACTTCCACACAGATTCAGTGGCTATGACTGTACTTGCTTGCCCCAGTTAGAAGCAAAGCAACCCCTTTTGCCACAAGTCCAGCATGCTAACACCCATTGTCATGGCTGTTATCCAGAAACAGAGACATTAAAAAATGGTTCTAGTTTTGGTATGTGCCAATAAATTTGTGTGCCAAAAGTGACAGGGGGCTCTGTGAGAGATATACAGGTTTAACATTCAAATATTGCTACAGGTATTTAAATAACTAAATGTGGAGATGTGCGCCTCCCTTTTATTATTTCAACAGTTTTGATGTCCACCATTTTGCCCCACTTAAAAAGTCAGACCTGCAAATTTATTTAGCCTCACACATCACATTTTCCCACCAACAGCATCATGGATACACACGTGTCCTGGGCATGTATGGCTTCCAAAACCCACAGACAAAGCTCCTGTTACTGTCAAAGGGAGTTACGCTTCCATTAAGCTAGTGGTTTGGGGCTGGATTTTTGGTTCTTTTTGACAAAGGATTCTCACTTCTAACCACAGCTTCACTTGGCCACACTAACAGTAAAACAACAATAATAATAATGATAAAATTCAGCAAAACATAAAAACTTGTAGAACAGTAATAGTGGTGCTTTTGCCATTTTTATGAGGCACTAATCTAGTTCCCTCATAAGGAAGCAGATTATGGTCTCATAAAACAGCACAATGGAGCTACGGTATAATGACTTTAGTAGGTACAGCAGCAGCTTTACTACAGCTCCTCTCTCAACAAATTGTATGATGTAGGATGATAAGTATAAATATAAAATCAATATAAATTTTATCTGATTGTGATTTCCACCTTATCAGGACAGAAAGAGATCACAGGAGAGCATGAAGTAGCAAAGACAAATGCAAAAACCCAACCTATAATAAAAGATAAGCTAACACTTTCAGCCACCTAACTGTAAAAATATTTCAGCAGATGCCCAGAACACTAAAGGTATTTACACAATTCATACAAAGTAACAGCTTTAAAAGCAAGTCGTCAGCTATAGAATAGGAAAGAGTAAAAAGGCAGAATTAAGTAAATGGAAGTACCCCTTCAGAAGCTGTCATTTGTATCACATCAGTTTGTTTCATTTCTCTGCATGGAAGAATATTAAAAATATACTTGTTGAATGGCTGTATCACACATATTATGCCAGCCTAGGAAAAAAGGAAAAAAAGAGTTTTTCTTGTTGTGATTTTTTTTCTGTTTTGAGATACTGTAAAGGAGTAATTATGCATGTTATTTTAGATATTTATACAAAATGAATACTAATGGAATAAGACTTGGTGTCCCAGTTATTTACAGTACAAAGACAATATAGAGTGGCAATATGCATTTACCAAGGGCCTGATCCAATGTTCAAAAAAGTCCACTGAAAGCCTTTTCGCATCAGATACCAATATAATCCCACAGTATTGCCTCTATTTTTGTGTGATTCTGAATTTAAAGATCAGACAAGGACCTGCTTTTATTATAGTGGTTGTGTAGTATGTAGCACTGTGAAATCCAGATCCACAATTGCAATACCTCCGTCCTAACCACGGCTGCACTTGTAAATAGAGCCTGAATCTCTGTGATCATCCATGATAGAACCATGAAAATTGAAGTTACTCCCAAACTTTTTTAAACTTCTCATTGGATTTACAGTTCTATTTCAGAGCCATTAAAAAGCAGTTTGGAGGGATTGTAACAGAATAGTTATTATTGTGCAGTGCTTCAATAACATTGCAATTTTTGACAGCAGCTTATGATGTACAGTCCACAGGTATACGAATATCCTTGAAAAATCAGCCCTACCTGGTTCCATTTAAATGCTGCTTTGAGTTTTGGACTCCCCTGCTGCTTCCAAAACCATTTCCCTTAAACATCTCCCCTGGTTGTATAGCAGGCCCTTGTACAAGGCATGATTAAGTATACCTCTCCACCCCTTCACACAGCTAAATGGCTATTTGTGCTCTAGGATTAAGACCTTTAGGTGCCAGGATGACAATATGACCAAATGACTGTACCTGCTTTGAAGTCTATAAACTGCAGCTTAAGTTTTGCAGATTTCTAATAGACCTTGTTCATGCACAATTTTGTGCTCTGAAAGCAGCATCTCAAGCAGCTAAAAGCCTGCTGTCCTACATATTTCCTGTGCACACAGCTCCGTCTGCAGAGATGGCTCCTATGGAAGTGAGAATTACTGTGCTAAACATGCCAGGTGTTTCACATTGTCTGCAGGATCTCATGGGTGTTCTCTACCTGGATGGATGGATGGAAGGGTGGATGGGTGGATGGAAGGATGGATGGATGGAAAGACAGACATACACATGGTCATCATTTCATTTGCTTCCCTCTTCCATGACTTCATGTCATCCAGCTCCATAAGTCCACTGCTACTTTGTCTGCTTTCAGCTGCACTAGTAACAGCCATTCACCACTGTTGCCTCATACTGCCCAATTCTGTCTTCAGCCACAGATTTGTTTTTTAAATAGCGCCTGAAATTGGTCTTGTGGATGAACTGAAACAGCAACCCAACAACTCCTTTACATTATAGATGTTTGCAAGCCATGCTTCCAGGACTGTGGCTTACACAGATGAGCAAAATCTGAGTTTTTGGAGGGGCTGAATATGGCAGTTCAAGCAGAATTTAGCAAGGCTTTTATCTAGTCAAATTTACAGAGAATCAGCTCAAAGGTACTATGTGACACCTATAGTAATCTGATCAAAGTTCTTGGTTTTTTCACACAGCCCCTTCTGCTGCTGCAGGCTAGAGACAAAGTGATCATAAAAATGATAGGTGACACCTTGAAAGGAGTTTCTCAGACATTTTGAGGGTCTTATGCTGAGCAGAGTAATTCCAAGTATCATTGTCCCTAGTGAGACTGAGAAAAACAAGACTCCTTACTTGGAACTGGGCTTGGCAACAGCTGTATATACAGAAAACATGGTGGAATGGGACAAAATGTATCACGAATGAAAGGGTCAAACACATGGGATGTTTAATTGAGTGTATCCACCAGAATCAGAGAAGTAAATAAAGAAATATATCTGTTAAGTGAATAGAAATCCAGTTAAATATATATATGTATGTATATATATGTTATAAATTAATTAAATAGTACCTGAAGATGTTTGCATTTTATCTGCTGGACTGCCTCTCTGCCTCTCATCCCTTCCTTACAGTTTCCTCATCTTTTGTAAAATCAGAAGTAAGAATATGTGGCCTGGGCAGCATGATGCTATTGCTGTGACTTGCAACAACCAGGCAGCTGTCTAGCCACAGAGTAAACTGACACAGAAGCAAAGTTATCTTACTTTTATGTAAATTCCATCTTTGACCTGCACGCAGCTGGCAGTGCATTTTTTATTGTGTTCACTGGGTTTTCATTACACCCCTTGTCATATGCTGAAAGGTATTTTAACTTCATTTAAATCTCCTTGTGCCTCAGAAATGTCAATAAATGTCATTGTTATCATCAGTTTTGTCCTGGCTTGGCTTTTCTGAGTTTTCTGTCTTTAGATTTGATTAAAATTGGGAAATAAATAGCGAATAACATATTGATTGCGGGCCAGGAAAGGTTGCAGATAATTTATTATCTGGTGAGCATGATACTGAGGGGTTTTTTTTCTAACAGAATTTTCAGACTAACAAAATTCATTCTGATGGAAAAGGGGAGCTTGTAACTATTCTTTAGTGCAAAGTAGTTTTGCAAGTCTTTGTTTGGTCATCTATAGACCATAAATCAAGTTAAGATCAATGGTAGTTACCCCATACTGTTAGTTTAGCAGACCTTAAAAAAGAGGCTATTAGAGATTATTAAATCTGAAATCAAAATGCCTTGCTTACGGGGGTGGGGGTGGGGTGAAAGAAAAAGATCAACAGACACTGTCCGTGAACACTAATCTAAACCATAATTCATTGTATTAGCAGTAATTTCATTATATTGCTTTATTCAGCCTTACAGAAGAGTGAGTATTTGGAGTTTTATATCCTAAACTGCCATGTTTTCATTCTCCAATACTGCATCACTAACCAAGAGAAGGAAAACTTACCGTGCTAGCACAAGCTTCAGCACTTTTCATCATACTGATGATCTCTCAAGAATCTTCCTGCTTTCAAATCTTTCCCTGACTGGGAAAAGCTAAGCATAACAATAGTGATGATTTAGAGGAAGCAAAATGAAACAAAGCCAGGTAAAACATCAGTAAGGTTCTTCAGCCTTTCCTGTTTACCTCTCAGAGGGTACCTGATCGAATGCCCATTCAGTCTGGGCATTTATAAATTCAATTGTAGTTAGAATAAGAGTCTTCGCCTCTAACCGCTGTCACAAAAGTCCCTCTCCTCATGTCGATCTTATGCCCCTTGACACTAATGGCGGTGGGAACATCCTCCATGACAATCATGCTCTGATGGCTGTGGGGACAAGGGTTTCAGCACACAGTGTTTGACAGCAGATGGCCTTCCACCTGTGGCAGCTCAGGACAATGCCAATTCACAAGTGGAGACTTTAGGTATCGCTGCAACACAAATAGTAGTCAGAAAACACTTTACTATGTCTGGTGAGTTAAAGAATCACCATTATCTTTTATTCGCCTGAAACGCCAACAGTGTGGCTGCTTATCAAGAACGCAGGACATCTTGGGTAGGAAACTGTTCCAGCACACCAAAAGAAATCGCAGAATGCCAGCAAACCCAAGAGGAGCACTGTAGTAGCAGAGCTGTTAGTGGAACCACAAAGCCTCTTCCCAGCTTTGATTCCCCCTCTCCCTCACAAATCGCAGTAACTGTTCTGTGGCTCAAGTGGACTTACAGACTGGATGCCGATGCATGCTGTTAACACTAATCCCCAGTAGCACAGGAGAAATATATGACAGTCTTCCTGAAATATCCGACACACCCCATTTGCATCACCTCTGAGTACTTGACTGCTCATTCTCACTCCACTGCAGGTAAGGAACAGTCACAATACGCATCTTCAGATTGAATATATTACCTCATATGCGATCATTAGCTGAGCAGGTTAAAACAGGGTTTGTGATTACTAGAGCATCAAATTCAAGAGGCCCTGAAGTATTCAAACAGTTCTCCAGAGCGGATAGAAGCAGCTCTATGGCAAGTGCAGAGTAGCAGCAATATATAAGCAAGCAGCATGCTAAAAGGCTCTACTTCAGGCATGGTACTCTCTGCAAAGCATGCTTAGTGCCTGTTGCTGTTGCCTTGCTATTTGTAGAAGGTAGCAGTAACACACATTAATCATTCCACTTGAGACATAGATGAGCAATGCTCAGCAACTCTGATATTATGACCATGTAATATCTGTGTAATACAGCTAATACACAGTACCCGTCCCGAGCTTCTGGTCAGATTTTGCATGCACGTCCACAGCCAGGAAGGCTACCATGCTGAAGTGACAGTATCAGTCAAACAACATGTTAACAGGTAATTAGTAGTAATCCAATGTGAGCCATCCTGGTTGTATTGGAAGGCCTGGGTTCAGTACCACCAGAGCATTCAGGACAAAACTAGAATGTGGTAACATATAAGAGGATTAAACTTAATATTATATCTGGACATTTATAAGAATAAACATGAATTCATCCACCAACTTTGTGTGCAGTTGGAGAACAGAGGTACCACTTATTACAGTAAAGCAGTCTTGCAGAAAAGGACTAGCCAGAAGAGCTGTCTCAATGCTAACAGGGATAGAAATGAACTGCTTAGAGATGAGATGTCCTCATGTATAGTACTGAGCTATGTAAAATCTTTTCTGTGTTTTATTCACTTGCAATATAAGGTGGTCGTTGCAATATTAAGGTGAAACTAAGAGCCCAAATGGCTGCATTGCTTGCTCCTGAGCTATTGTTTTTTCATTAATGTAAAACCAGAAATACAGAGGATGTAGAAAAACAGCCCAGATTTGAAGGTGGGCAATATGGCAAACAGAGCACAACATAATCCTCATGCTTCCGTTTTAGGCTGAACCATGGCATTAACCTGTGAACTCCAGTTCCCAACCTCATTGCCTCTGTAGCCAGATCCTTTCTACCAGCTGGCTGCTAATGACATTGCTGTTAAAGAAGAAACAGACTCTTACATCAGCTGTAGTCCTTTTGGGTCAGAGACTATAAAAGTTAAATACAAGCTAAACATTACTGAAGTTACTCTGTTTCTTGCCCCAAATTATTCGATCAGTGCCAATGACCCTAGCAGCAAAAGACTACTCATTGGCAGTTGCAGTCAGCAGGGAAAGACAGACTTGGTGAGTTATTTAGCATAGAAACATATCGTCTGTTTCATCTTCCATTATTTCTAGCCAAGCCAGAAAGGCATTTTCAAGAACATCTAAGACATTTCAGCTACGTGTATTCCACTGAAACTAATAGAACTTTTGTTCCTCATTGCCTCTCACTCTTCTTGTTATGTCTAAGGCATTCTTTTTGCCAGATTAGTACCTAGATTACAAATGACTGAAGCATTTCCCAAAGTACAATTAGATTTAGTAGCATCCTTCATTGCCCAAATATTAATGCAATCTTGCAGCTTGGAAGGATTAGGTACAGATAAACTAGTTTCATGCCCTGACCGCTAAGCCGCCCTCAAGCAGCATGGGGGAAGAGTATGTCAACATCTTGAAAATGAAACCTCAGTGGTATGGGCAGTACATTTGGCTCATAACAAATCCAGAGCATGATCACTAGAACTTCATTTCCATGGAGTTCATGTGTATCTTGAGCTGCTACAAATTAGTGTAAGATATCTAACTGAAAAGATAAGCAAAAAAAAATCTTGAAATGAGGGATTTTTACATGAGTATTAGTATTCTGCGTTTCCACTATAGCTTCTCATTCTTTCCATCATTGTGCTTCAGGCAATGACAAACCCTTTCACCTTAAAAACAATCAATGGGGTGTTTGAAATGGTATGCAGTGCAGAGGATGCGTATGTATAATTTTTTTTTTATTTCCCATGGCACCCACTTAGCAATGATTCCATGACACCCCATTTAGGCACTGAGCAGCGTCTGTATTTTAAACTGTAACATTGCACCACTTCAAAGCTAGAATAGATTTGCTCCCTACACTCCCGATTCTCTGCTAATGCCTGCTGCTGACACGAAGGCAATGCCCAATCAACTGACTGAGCAAAGTGTTGACGGACCCCAGAGATGCTTCTCTGCCCCTGCTGTGATGAGAGGGCAAAAGGAGAAGAAACAGAGTCCATTAGCAACTTGAGGGGCGATGTCAAGGGACTAAATATTGTTCTGAGTTTCAGTGTGAGATGTGGAATGAGTCAGAGCTCCAGCTGATCCACTGGGAAGAGAGAAGCAGGCTGCAGAGAGAGACAGGGAGGAAGAGGCCACAGAGGGAAGGTGAGCAAATGACACTGCAGAGAAAGTGAGGAAGCCTGGGTCAACCCAAACCATTAGGTGCAGTCCCTATTGAGAAGAATCATGCAGTTGAGCTGTCTCTCACACAGCCTCTCCTGTGGCCCTTGAAGGGTGCAATTTACACTTGTTGGTCCCCCCCGTGCCCAGCATCAGGGAAGGACTGATCAGGGACATACAGCCCTGATGTTTGTCTTAGTTGTCCCTTTGCCCATTGCCAGTGGGAATACCCAGAGCACAGAGGGGCAGCACCTGCTCTGTAAGCAAAAATATCCATCTGCTTCAGTACAAAATCCCAATTCAGTTCCTCATGACTATGTGGAGTTTGAAGGTCATGTCAGAAAAGGGATCTGGGAAGGCCCTCATCAGGAAGACTGTCTTTTAAGGTCCAGATGTGGCAGTGAGCAGATTACTTTCCTTACGTACTTTATTACAGAAAAAAACCCTGGTTATTTACCCTTCTCTGCCTAGACCCCTGTATTTTTTCGTTGTTATTTCACTAAACCACCTTCTTTTTTTTAGCTAAGTTGTAGTCCTGAAAGCCCTTGTGCAACTCTGAGCATTGCAAAGTTTGCTGAAATGACTCAAACTCATTAATCAAGCAGAGAAAAAAATCATATCTGCACTTAGTGAATGTCACAGAATGTACAACAAAAGGAATGTTTAATTACACTGTCACTAAGGCTTATTCAGCCCCCCCATCCTCCTCATCTCAGTATGATGGCAATCATCAAGCTAATCAGGAAGTTGGTGTTTATAAATCAATTAATACATCAATTAATGCACTGCTTAATGTGCTGCCTAGAGCAGCTATTATTGGCAGTACATGTCAGTTAATTGTTTCCTTCCTACTCTACTGGCTCAGTGGGAATGTGTAAGCAGAAGGCATCTCGTGTTCATTTTGCTGATACTGGGGAGGTTGCTGGACTCCTGCCTTTGTGGGTAGTGGGATGTAATAATTTCCCCAAAATAGTGAGTAGAGGGTGAAACACGTTCCTTTGCAACGTAAGACTTTGCATTTCAGACTGCAGCACACCCAGCCCTTTCTCCCCTGGCAGCAGTATCAAGCCCTGCTGAGGGACTACATATGTCATAATACCAGCCTAACAATTGATCCCGTAGGATGTATCTGACATATCAGTAGGGACCCTGCACCTTTCAAAAACTGCTAAATGAGTATTCTGTGAAGTAGCTGTGAATAATTGCAACCTGTTTCCCCTCAACACAGCAGCCCACCACAAATCAGAAATTAGCCACAGAGATGTAGTCAGAGAAGTCACAGAAGAAGTTACTGTCACAGTAAGGCAGAGGACCTAATGGACTCCTGTCCATCAGTCTCCTATTTTAACCCTGCTGCTGTTCCTGAGATTCATTTCCTTTCAATGTCAGTACATAAAACACAGACTTACCAATCAAGATCAATCTTGATTGCTAGTGAAACAGGACAATACAAGCTGTAAAAGTGTATGACTGGTTTAAGACTTTGCCTTCCCTTTTCTTCTCTGAGCCAAAGTACAACAATGAACTACAGTTTTAAGCAAAATGGTAACAAATTTTGCACAATAGATTTTCACACCACCACACACTTGATTCTTCAGCATTAATTACTGCAGCTGTGAATACATGTTAAGTATAGCCTTGCATTAAAATGGCACAAGAAGTGAATTACCCATTTAGGTTGTTACAGAGGTTTTTGGAGGGACATGATGAGGATTTGGTTGAATCTTGGGCTTGAACTAGGACTTTGTGGAAAAAAAAGACTCTTGTTGCTTGGTTGGTTTCTGTCCATACATACAGAAAAAACAAACAGAGTTGGGAAAAAATAGATTTGTTTAGTCCCAATCTCCACCTTTCTTTCCTCTTTCCTTCTTCTGCCCTCTTTTCCTGAAGTGTGAAGATACCATCTTAACTTTCATTATTGCTAAAAAAAGGATAAATAAGATTTTTTTCCTGCTATGAGAGGTTATTATAGGCTAGCAATCAAGTTCTAATTCTACTTAACTACACAATTGTTCTACTTAAATTATATTACTTTGAGCATATGACATATCAATTAATGGGCTTTCTATACAATTACAGTGCAATAAATCAAAGTAATTTGCTGCTATATTACATGCAGACACTTGTGTGAGGGCTTGTTATCTTCAACTTGCCACAAAAAGTTTTGTACCTGTATACATGCAAACACTATATAGTAATATATGGAAATAGTTTACCTAATTTTAAATTCTGGGATATCTGAGTTTTCACACACATCTTACAAAAGCCTGTTGCTTTATGGAGAAATAAAAATCACAATGTACTAGAAAACACCAATGGGAAAAAGAAATTCTGGAGAAGTGAAATTGGTGGTGAATGTGGTATGGATGATACTTTCAAAGGCAGTCTGCACTGACTGAGCATTGCTTCAAATTAAGGGAAAAGAGTTCTCAGCTGCTAAGGAAGCTGAGCTGCTTCAGTGCTCCATATCTTTGAAAAGTTCTTTCTGTATCATGCAAACCCCAGCAGTTTTCATACTTGCAATATAATGAACGATGACATGAACTTCCACTGTCCTAAGCCCTCTTTTTTCAGTACTGGTGCAGTTTGCAGCAGCAGTCATGTTTTTAATGAGAGATGCACACCAAAGAATGCTTTTTTGTCTCAAATTAGTCACATACATACAAAACTATTTGAAACATATGTGGCTTGTGCAATCTCAGCACAAGAAAGAAGGGCGATAGTTCAAAACTGAAGGAGCATGCCATTCTCCAAGCCAAAATGAAGGTATGTAGTCATGGTTTGAAGCACAGTAGTTGACTTCAGATTGCAATATGCAAAAATAGCTTAAAAGCCCCACACCCACTCTCTGTTGGGGAAAACACCTTCTCCTTTTTTTATTTTCCAGCTGCAAAAACACAAGGTTGCTTTTAATCTAAAAGGAAACTCTTTCACAGGAATTGACTGCTTCATGTCATGTGGTTTACTTTGTATTTTTCCAGGGATTTAAACCAAAAGATTCATCGCCTTTCAGAAATACACAAGAGCCTTAAACTATACCAAAAACATTCCTCGGAAGAAATTGAGCCACAGCTATCCACAGGCGTGCTTCTTAGTGACAGAGATGTAAAGTCTCAGGGCTGATACTACCTGCAATGCAGTACCAAACAATTCAGTTGTAACCTATGCAAAATTTTACATAGACATTATCCTTACATGTCTTGACCCCTTTACAAGGTCTAGAAGAGTTCATTGCTCTTAAGGTCAGGACTCAGCAAAGAAACATAATCAGTTGGAGTGCAGCGTACACAACCAGAAATATTTTGCTCCTTCATGGACTATTCATTACTGGACTTCATGGAAGAGCAATTCCCAAGTCTAGAGATGCAGCTGCTACTCGCATACAACAAAGAAATACTGGAGGAGATACCGGGCATTTGCCTCTGAGCAAAAACGTAGAGGGCACATTTCTGGATAGGAATGTGAAAGAGTGCTAGCAAGGAGATTCTGAAGTAGGGGAGCTAACAGAGGAGAAAAGGAATTTGCCAAATATGATGTTTAGAATGGGAGGCTGGAGGACAGGAAAGAAAAAGGCTAAGAGAAATAAAACTACTCTGAGCAAATGAAGAAAGAGACAACAGCAACCAAGATTAAGGAAAGAAGAGAATGAAAATAAAGGAAGAACTACTAGATATAGTGTGACTGTGGGCACCAGTTAGTGAGCCTGTCATCAGTAGAATTGAAGGGAACAGCAGCATACATTTTGCCGCTCTGGGGTTAAATTCAAAATATAAGGCAAACACAAAGAATTATTCAGATTGTGGTCTTAAAAATACTAGTGAATGTTCATAATTTTATAAATAAAAAAGCAGCAAGAGATGGGATGTGCAGTAAAAAAGCAGACTGATTTATATGCTCTGCTGAGAAAGCCTTTCACTGAGGCTGAGGACAAGAAAAGAAAGCACCAGACTGAAAATGGACGTGCCGATTCTGCACAGAAAAGATTTTGAGAGTCATGGACCATTACAGTGCCTTTATGAGTAGAAGCTGAAGTCACACTTTCTTATCAGGCAGAAAAGGTACCAGTCTCCTGGCTGAACTAACAAATTACTTCTGAATAGCTCCAAATCTATCACATCACTCTTACCAAGCAGCTCCAAATCCATCACAAGTTACTAGTGAAATGTGAAAAGGTGAGAAAAGTTTGTTGGTAGATCCCAGAAGACAGAAAGGAAGGAAAGACAGACTGCAATTTCCGTTAGCAAGAACCAGTTGACATGTCTCCATAGATGACTACTCAGAGATGAGATTGTCCAACAGCACTTCTGGTAAAATGGATCCAGATAATTATACATGGTAGCCTGTTGAAGAGGTTGCAGTTTTGAGGGGTGGGGGGAATAGGAACCCAAATCTACAAACAAAACAACACACAAGAAGAACAACAAAAATTGCATGTATTAACACCATCCAGAAGGCCTATGGGGAGCTAAAACCACTTTTGTAAATACAGATTGTTCAGTCTAATGCTTTAAGCCTTTAAAGTGCTCTATAAATGCTAAGAATAGACTACTGGTTGCTCTGCCTGTGACAACACTTCTTTCTCCATCAATGCACAGTTATGCCTAAACATTTACTCTACAAAATCACCATCTCTTATGAAACATCCGTTTAGTGTGTTTAAGTCACTAAACACTCACAATTACAATTATTGCCACTGGGAAAAAGACCTTTTTTTGTTGTTGTTTTCATTATTACTTTTTTTTTTCTAAGTGTTCCGTCATATGGAGAAGGATACAAATAGGAACTTTCTCTGCTCTTTTGATTATCCGCTGTTGTAACATGTGCTCCAGGGATGTTAATTAAAAGGCTTTGTAGTACCTTCTGCTCCTGACCAAGGGTATTAACCTAGCAGAACACACGTTATCTTCTGTGTCTCAGAGTTGGAAAAGCTGTGCTCATGCAACTTTTCCTCTTTCTCAGTTGTTTAACGCTATTTCTGTCCCCTAAGAAGTGAGTTATTGAAAGATTAAAGCCAATGACCAACATATGTCTATTTTGTGAAGCTGAAAAAATCCTGCAAAGGGTCCTTGAACATGCTCCCTTTGACACATTAATGCAATCTTTACTGTTAAGCTTCCTAGATGATTTCCTGTGCAGCAGATTTAAGATTTTTATGCAATTCCTAGCTTGTTTCCTACAATACATGAATGACAGCATATCTTAAGTGCTATGTCTGCAGAGTGTAAGCCACAAAATGTTTTTCAAGTAATCATGAAATCTAAAATGGGTTGCTTACCATGACTGAGTAATGTATTCTAGAGATATGAGTGCTTTTGTATATTTAACATTGTGATTTTCTCTTTGATCTCAGCTATCGCATTTAAAAGTATCCTAATCTTGGAGTTTTATAGCCCGTCTTGAAAGTTTATCAAGCAAAGCTTTCATGAAACATACACATTCACTTAGATATATGACATCTTCTTATTTCTTCCTTTTGGCAATCATCAGCCTTCCCCTCTCCTTCATGACATATTCTATCAACTGTCTCATCTCTTAACTGTGCTTCAGACAGCCCATTTTAGAAACAGTTGCAGATTTCCTAAACTGTTGTGAATTTTCCAGCTTATTTAAGGTAATTAGTAAAAAGAAATGGAAAAAAACCCCTATGCCTTACAATATTATACATATTGCAATACCTTGCTTAAGGTATGTACCTCTATAGAAAGCAAGATGTTTGCAACTGTTTAAAAATTAAATCATCTCTGGGAAAAGCAGATTAATTGCTTTTAATGAACAAGGAGCATGTCAAAACCACTGTAAATTCAGGGTACCAGAATCTACATTTCAAACTTTTTTCTCTACTTCTTTTAATGATAATGAGTTGATTGACACACTCCCCAGAGGTGCAGAGTTCTGAACACTGATAACATCACCAGCAGCTGAGCAGTTTCTTTCACTAACTACTTGAAATTGCTGGAACATGTAGGGTATTCCTTTGCTAGTGCTGACAGTAATGAATACCTGGTTTCGCACAGCTTCAACCACATGGGGGAATTGCATTTTACTGTCTTCAATTTTCAGCTGGTAATCTCATACATGAACGTATTTAATACCCTCTTGACTTGTACCAGAACACCCACTAATATCTTCTCAAGCACACAAGTTTTAGAATCCTTGCACTTGACGACTTCACAGGTAGGAGGTAAATTGCAAGGATTTGCCTTCTAAGGGTTTATCGGAAGTACCCGCTTCCTGTGGTGCTGTCTGCCCATGCAATATTACAGAACTAGAACTAAAGGATCTATAATAGATCTTAATTTTCTGGGCTTCCTCATGGGAGCAGATCTTGCATCTGAAACCAAAGACAAGGCTCACTGCAAAAAATTAAAATCTTTTCCCCCCCCATCACCACCCTCTGTGTGTTTGTGTGTCCAACGAAATAAAACAATAGGCCTTACAACATCTGGCTTGGTGGCTAAACCCAGGTGTTTAGCCACTGAAGTTTTCACTGCTGCTACCAACAAGCTACCAATCCAGGCCTGGCAACTTTCGGTGACATATGTGTCATTTCATAATGTGGATGGATCACTGAAACTTTAGGCATGGTTTTGTCACAAAGAGCCATAGTGACAGTTTGCATGGGCTCTGGGATCTTGATGACACTTTCAACTCTTGTCAAATCGCCTTCAAAGAAGTCATGAGGTCTTACCCATTTCTCGAGACCTGTTTTGACAATAATGTGGCACTAATAGCGGATTGTTGCTCTAACTATCTAGATAACATGTCATAACTTTGTTGGAACATCTGTTATTAATTTACATTGGGAAACAGCCAGCAGGAGCTGCTTTTTTTTTTTTGTTCCTCAGCATAATAGCTGCTGTGTGGATGCTTTGGAAAAATGTTGCAAACATTGTTCACCTGGTGCACGTACAGGCCCTTTTCAGTGACTGAACTGAGAGTAGGTAAAGCATCTAATATGAGGGGACAGCTCTGCTGCTTTAATTGCGGTCAACATGTTAAGCACATTATCTGTGGTAGCAGATGTGTTCTGACAATACTTTTTCAAGTCTTACAGAAATGCAAAACTAGTCAACTCATGAGTGAGGTTCTGATCATTCAGAGATATCAGAATGATCTGACTTGTTCAACTATCTCTTTTGCAACACACAGTCTTGATCTGATGTTAGCTGGTTTTGAAATACTTTGTTATTGTCACTCAAGATGCTATGGCCCTAGAGGTTATAAAAGATACATCAGAAGCTTCTCATAGACTTTGGCCTTTGATTTCTACACAGGCTTATAAAAACATTTGTAAATGGTTCCTCCTGGGAATGTAATGCTTGGACTGAATTTTGTGTGTAAGCATCCAAATGCTTTCTTTCAACCGCTGAACACAGAAGTGAGCACAATAAAGGGTTTGTCTTCTGTATGATCAACTTCACAGTTCACCCCTAAGTTCTTGTACCCTCCTTGCCCAAACTATATACAAGTTAATTCAATTGTAGGTTCTTTTTTGAAGTCCGAACAGTTTCCACCAAAGCAAAACTGAGTTGTTCCAAATACTCCAGGTACAGCTGCCTTTATTATGTTGCAGATAACACTGCCCTGCTTTGGTTCTCTTCACCATATGTAGTCCTCCAATACCTCCCATCACAGCTTCCTCTGCATCCAAAATTCTCTATATACACCTTCCCGCTGTGTTCCAAAGTGTGTGACACCAACCCTTGGCTCTCATGCCAGACTAAAAACACTTCTTTTGTCATCTGCTTTAACATTATTTCAGAGATTTTGAATTAGGCAAGAAATCATACACTACAAATAACCTTGTTTGAGGTGCAACAATGGGGCCCAGAGGAAGCCTGGCTCAAGTGCTAAGCCGTGCTGAGACACCCTTAGATAGTGGGGATGAAAGCCATTCTGCACTATTTCTTCTTGAGCCAGAATCATTTCCTGGGATGGAGACCTGTAGCAGTGCAAACATAACCAAAGGCAGTAGTAGATTCACCAGTGTGGCCACACAATGATTTCAGCTTACTTTACACCAATATTAGAAGCACTTCTTATAGGGATCTGCAATAGCTTTTTACTTTGTGATTCATTGCCTGTCTCCAGTCTGCCTTCCAGAGGAATTCCACATTTTTCTCTTCAGAGGCATCATTACTGCATTGCTGGCTTTAGAACTTATGTTGCCATAGCAAACATTGCGCATTGTCTCATTATTATTTGTGCCTTGAATGCTTCTGTATGTAATTATTACAAAACTAAGGTATTTGCATTCTTGAGACTGAAGTGATGCCATGGATCTTTGAATTATGATCTCAGCATGTTTCAGCTAAACTAGTTCTTGAATTTGACCACTGTGGAGGTATATACTGGTTGCTAGGATGCTCCTGTTGGCAAGACACTTGAGGGTCACTTCTAAAGGAAAGAGACAGTGGGAACTTGGGCCTCCCAGGCCACTTCAAATAAAGAACATGGCAGGAGTTTTTGTTCACCTATGAGAGACAGCAGGAAATCTTGGGATGCTGAACTTCTCCACTAGTAGGAAAAAACCCCCAACGAACCCCACAACAAATGTATCCAGTTCAGCACGCACACAAGTCAACCCTCCTTAACTCAGCAAGAGTCAATGAATTTAACAGGAAGTTAAGTACCTAATCAAGTGCATTATCATGTGCTGAATAAACAGTGAACAGTTTCTCTGAAGCTAGTCAAGCTACATATATTTTAATAGCAGCAAACAAAGGTAAAAAAAAAGGTTTGTGCTTTAGGATTTCCTGTCTTTGCAACTCCATCAAATTTCTCTTCTCTTGTACTGACTAGGCAAGGACTGCAGTATCTTGTACCAGATCCCAGGATCTGACAATTCTTTCTAAAAAACCCCATGGGTATGTGTAAATATCAGGCATTTTCATCACCAGCCTGTTCCCCTTCATCGCCTAAGTAGTTCTAACGCTAATAATTTCTCCAGCTACTCACTTAATATGCAGTATATTATGCACCACAGAACCAGAAGAGTGGTCTCCTTACTTGATTTGAGAGCAAAAGCCTCATCTGTCTTCAGTTTCTGTTAAATGCAGCATATTGAGCAGGAACACAACTTGGACCCAGCTTAAGTGTTGTATTCCAGGGTCAGACAATATCTCAGAAGTGAACATAAGACTAGGAAGCAATACCTTTTTCCTAGTTCAGCATTTTTGAAGGTGTCATGTCATCTCATCAGCTTTAAATACAACCGGTACATTAACCAGCAAATAAAAACGAAAATGCACCAGCCTGAGCTTATGCCACTCATCACAGTAAAATCCATTAGACGATCTTCATTCTTTTTTTTTTTGTTTATTTCCAACTTTTACAGTATGTATGGTGAGTACAAAACCTATTTTTCATCACTGTATGTGGATTGGAAAATATTATGATTGTAAAAAGTACCTTAAATTTGTACCTAAAGTTGTTCAGCTGGTGATTCTAACTATTTCTTGAGGGAAATTTGTTATGCAACTTTACAAGTGACCCGTAAGAATTTGTGTGTCTATTGGGAAGTGACATGATAAAATAAAATTGTGTTGACAGCTACATACAAATAAATTTCTTTGCCTAAGAATGGATATATAAATGTCTAGGAGAGGTCCTTCATCTCATATTTATCAAAATAATCTAAATTCTTGTAGAACTCTTGTGAGGGAAGAAAGAAGAAGCTGCTACTCACAACCACTTATCTGATTTCTGCACCACAAAATTCTTCATGGAATTAGAGCCCTGTCATTTAATTGCCCCTATCTCCTATTTCTCTTTCATGATCTCCCACTGTCATAGATGCTAAAAGTATTCGATGTTCCTTGTCCATCATAACTACTGCCCAGAAGTTGGGTTTATTTTAAGAGTTAGATTAATTTACTTATTGTATATAATTTCTTGTTAGTAATACAATTTTAAATAAAGATACGCTTGCAGTGGAAGCACAGTTGCTGGGGATTTTTAGTATGCTGGAAAGGCTTTGGCAGCACTGTGGTTACCTGAGTAGCCACAGAAAAATGGCCAGAGTTAATGCTGGTAGCTAACAGGAATAATCAAAGATGGACAAAATAAATAACTCCTTAGCACTGATAGGTTATTTGTTTGCAAAAGAGAAAACAAGGGTAAGGGGAGAAAATACATTTTTAATAGAAGGTTAGTTGAGTGCACTGCAGCAAGGAATTTGAGTGTAATGCAAAATTGCATATTGTTTCACTTGGCTTCCACATGCTTTCCTGCCATGCTAATGAGGAAAATGTCTTTAAAGCATCAGCAGAGAAATATGAGTTTGTACCAGAGGATTAGATTTTGGACGCAAGGTCATAAAATTTAGGTCACACAGTCCAGTGCACAGAGCAGTGCTGATAAATTCTGACTGAGGTGGTAATCAGTTAGGATGAAAGGAAAATAAAGAATTAAGGAAAACAACAGTTTTCACATGGCTGTAGTGCACTAAGCAGCTTCTGTACTCAGATGCAATACAAATAGTTTAAAAGAAAAGGCAGCCTGCAGTGTGCAAGTCATTTAGCCAAATGCTCTGAAAGCTGAAGGGCAATGTGCAGATCCTTTCTGTTTTAATAAATATCACTGGTATGAAACCTAGGAAAAAGAGGATAACTAGGTGAGACCTATATATGCTTAAAACAAAGTGCTCAGATATAAACTAAGCCACGATATTGCAGACTGTAGAGTTTTCTCTCTGTCATTTACCAACGGCTGCCATTTACCAATATCACGCCAGGGTCTAAATAAGAATACCAACTCCCAGAATAATATATCTGAATTAAAAACCTGAGTTGAATCTAGTACAATCCATGTCCTGTTAATGTTTTCCTTCCTTGTACAAATCTTCTGTCTCAAAGTCTCACAGCCTGGGCCCTACAAGCTTAAACATAATCTGAAATAGGAGACGTGGTGCAGCATTGGCTAACATTGCTGAAATTCTTTTCTGCAAATAAGGATTTTATCAAATAGCCGAGCCTCAACCAAAAAAAATATTAAAAGCATGCTGTTTTCAGAATGAAATGCATATTCAAACCATCTGAGTCTTTTAAATTAATGATTTTTTTTTAAATTCACTTAAAATAGCTGTTCCATCTTACGTAAAAACATGTACGTATGAAATGACTTCATTATTTTTTGAAGTCATATAATGTAAGAAATTGTTTTATGCTCACCATTGGCATGCTGTCAGTGCACACAAGAAGAGAGGCTGTGCTAGGGGCAGAGAAGCAGCACGTCTGTTAAATCCTGATGTGATGTGATCCGAAAACTCAGCATTATGATAGGACTTGCTGTGGTAAATAACAAATGCTTTCAGTCTGGCTACAGGAGCTTGCATGTATTAGGGCTCGGTAATGTGTTGCCTCAGTTTCCCTCCTTGCTAAAGAGAGACAAGTTGCAGGCTGTATGAACTGTTCCTTCAAACTTCCTTTTTCCCTACAAAGACTACTTACCTTTTATTTAAGTTTGGGTGAGATTACTTACTCTTTCCAAGATCTACTCTGTTTATACAAAATAGTAGCTTATTTCAAAGTTAACACCATCCAGCATATATTCCTATTTTCATCAGCACCCAATTTCCCTCAAGGGTTCAATAGTTCTTGTATTCTTTACCAATCCTTCACAATTCCCTTTGGAACCCTTCTCAGAAAACTTATTACAAATGCTTCGCTTGGAGAAGTAATTCTGCGTAGGTTGGTTTTGGGTATTTCTCTTTTTGCTTATATTTCACTGTGGCCCTTCTAAGTGCCACACAAGGTTGGTATCTTCAATCTGTGAACACTCCAGGGTCTCTTATTGTTCCAATGACAAAGATACGATGTAAGCCTGTTTTACATACCTACATGTAGTCTGGCAGCATCATGAAACAGATCCTTTTCCCCTAGACATCTACATATTCCAGACTCATTTTCTCTCACAAAGCAGTAGCTTGAACCATGCCGGCTGGTCCTCAACTCCCACTGTTCCCAAAACAGACAAGCTGGTTTGTGGCAACGATTCAGTAAGCAGGTCACGGAGGAAACCACCAAAAACCTCACATTGACAAAAATTATATCACCGTTCCCACATAAAGACCCCACGAAGTGAGCTAAATACACTGGATTGCAAGAGAACAGTTACAGGAAAACCAAGGCCAAAAGTTTAAAGGTGTGTTGTAACAGACAGTGGGCTGCAGCCAAAGACCCAGTCAGCCTCTGCTGGCTCTCTCTGCCTCGCTTCTTGCTCAGAGAGTCATTTTTGACAGAAACAGTGCTGTGACTCACTGCAGAAGGTGCTACTTATCATAACTATCTGTAGGAGACTGAGGACCCAGTTTGAATAAAACGTCTGATTTGCATGTTTAATGTATGATAGTTTATATTTTAAGTTATTAATGAGTATGCTGATCTGAAGAAAGAAATTTGCTAAATATTTAATGTTAAACAAGCTTTGGTTAAACAAACTAGAACAGAAGAAATTTCTGAAGTTGCAATCGCAGCAATTTTAAGCCACAGGTTTATCAATATTCAAATACGTGTAGGAGATGTCTGGGAATCTAAAACCACACAGTGATCTTACATTTCTATAACACCTTTAATTCAAAAGGATGTCAGAGTGTTTAATAAACTGCAGGCAAGGATCATTTCACCTATCATTAAAACGCAGACAAGTCTGCAATGAGTTTTGGAAGTGCTTTTGCAGAGCAGAGGATCACTGCACAACAATATAGGAAAAGAATAAAGAATGCTGCTGCTTCAGAGGCTCAATATCAATGGGGATTTAATCCTCAAGGTTTATGAACTTATACTGGCATGTCTGCAACTTTAGGTCCCCATGCAATTAAAGAAAATAGGACCCATAATAAATTGAGTGGATCGAAAGCACCTAATCAAATAGGCAGAATACTGTGGTTAGCCTATGGCTATATTTTGAAAAGCAGGATGAGACTGAGCTCAATATTCCTGTATTGAAATACAGCTTTTTCTCTCAGCTGAGAGAAAGCGTCTTGGCAACAGACATAGTCTGTGGTTCTGATCACGGTACAAAGTATTGAGTCCATACTAATCCCCCAAAACAATGATATTTTTCGAGTCATTGACAATACTTTGGTTTTGCTTGCCCATTTATTCACCCCCAAAATACTGCTTCTTATGAGACCTCATGGAACAATGTCCCTAGAATATTTATGCATAAATACTGCTGCTGCTCCGTGGCACCCATGACCCTGAAGTGCTTGAGAAGAGTCCTTACAATCAGCTGGGAAACCAGAGACAGGAAGCGCAAAGCAGGGATGATTAGTCAGAAACCATTGCTCAGAAACTGTTTTGCTGAATTCCACTGGATTTGGTTCAGTATCTAATTTGTTTTGACCTTTTGCTGTCTGAGGTATTTTTTATCTTCACTGAATGACACTACAGTTCTGTCTTTGAGACTGGATGGATTCTTGTTTAAAACCACACAAACAACCCAGCAGCAAAGATGAAGTCAAAGCACCCACTTCTTCAATCTTTGCCTTGCGGAAGGTTGATGGGAAACTACATGGAAGGCAGTCCATAATGCACTCTCAATTCAGTTTTGATTCTAGTCAGCCTATTTTTTACCTCATTCAAAAGAGTCTCGTGCAGAGCTGTCCCTGCTTCTCAGCACTGCGATCTGATCAGCTTACAGAGATTGAAAACTCCTGGTGCAGCTCTTTGAGCACAGCACGCATCCTTGAACACACTTCTGAGGGAGACCAGTCCTCGCTGGGTTGTGATGTCAGGTTACCATTTTCTTAATATCTTTTCCTAGAATACTGAATTTTTCACTCTGTGGTGCACCCTGTGCCACCTCACCCCAGGAAAAACAAAGTCCATACTCCAGTGTCAGCCCAGCTACCCAACAGTGTTGCCTTTGCAGCACTTCCAGAGGAACCAGATAAGGAAAATGCAACCTCTTCAGGATGAAATTCTCATTTAAGTTCTCTAATCGTTTCTGCATAAAAAGGCAGCACTAGCAGAAATCTGTTGATATGTGCATGGATATAGCCTGGTTCTCAGCTCCTGGCAGTAAAATGCAGGTAACAGGAATGTTCCACACTAAAGTTTTGTGAAGGTAATTGTAGTAGAGACTAGGAATTGCTCAGCCACCACAGTAATGGGGCGATCAGATATGTTAAAGAAAGAAATACAGGGTTTTTCTTTCTTCCTGACTGTCCACCTTCATGTTCCAGCTGGAAATGCTCAAGAGGTATAACTCATGAGAAAGGCAGAGAAAGTGGCTATCCAAACTGGAAATAGACAGATCCATCCTGCCTTTGGGTTTACAATTTTATAATAAATTGGAAGTCTGGTCAGCCAACTGAAGAACCGATGAGTCAGTACTGTCTCCTAAAAAACATGCTCTCACACAAAAGCACAGTGAAGTATCTTGATATAGTTTACGTTTCAGAAAAGTTACATAAGAATGAGTCAGCCTTTTACTCAGTCCCACTGGGAAAGGAAAAAACAACCCTGCCTACCAAACCAGCAAAATGGAAAATTCCTTCCCAGCTGCAAACATGACAATTATTTTGGCCTTTATATAAGAAAGGAGGTCCATGTTTAAGCGTGTAATTCTACGTGCTGTTTCCAGGTGGCAAAGGTCAGGTCTTTCCTTATGTGAAGCTCTCTGCTGTGTGTGGGTGCAGGCACATGCGCACACATACATTTCCAGGTGGTAGAGCAGCATTTATTATTAAAACCAAAGACGCCCCAAAGGAGACTACTAAATTAAACAGTCCACTTAGAAAGCTGCTGCTGGAATTTCACTGGAGGGCTTCTTTTTCATGAAATGAAGGCCTCTGATGGTGATAGATACTGGCTAGGCTGTTCGAATGTGGAATTTTTACATCTTTTAATTAGCTGAGTTGCTTTATGAGAACCATTTTATATCAGTCATCTGTATACTGTATATTAAAATTAAAAATTGTTAAGTAAACAATCAGAACTGAAAAGACTGACATATTTCACATTACTACCTCCATAGACATGTTTTGGCCGTGGTTTTGAAAATCACTGCCTAAAATAATTGACAGATTGCAAACTAGTCCTTTCCTCATAGTTGAAAGTATGCGATTTCAACTTCAAAAAGTGCTTACTGATGTTGGAGCTTGATCTTTAAGCAACATTTATTCAGCATGTCAGTGATATGGTACAATTAGTTCCTCATCAAAAAGAAATACAGCATCTCAGAATTAAAATTTTATTATTGCAAAGGTTTGATTTAACATCCTGCATACCTAAGCACTGCCAGGCAGCTGGGATGGAATACATTGCACTGAGATCTATCCTTTTTATTAAAAACATATTATACCTTAAGGCAAGTATGTTTTTCTATAGGGATTGCTCCACAATTTAATTACAGCAGACTATCCTCTCATTTTATGAGATTCATCGGAGCTCAGGAACCACAACGTGATTTATATCAGTATATCCTGCCCTGTCAGAGCAGAATGGGTAGCTGTGCTCTGTTCAGAAAAAAATAGTATGGCTGGCAAAAATTCTTTGGACAAACTGCAGAAATGACAGTACACTGTTGACTCCACAAGGTAACATACATCATTCCGCTAACAAACTATTACCCACTAGAAACATCTCAGAAACATGTGCTGGCTGGGGGAATATAGCACCTCACTAAATCTTTTTTTCCTACACAGGTCAGGCAATGGCATTAAATTTCCAGGGTGGCTTTTTCTTTTTTTTTTAGACTATATTTTACAAAAGCAGAAACTCCACAGCAACCCTCAGGAGAACAAAGCATCTTTTTGACGTTTTTAATATGTTTCTCGATTTTAAATTTCTTTAAGCACTTGCAAACACTTACACAACACATGATATTCTCATTCTCACACAAACACACGCAAAGGGGGCTTAAATATTGCTGCATAAACCAAGTCATTTGAGGAAGTCTGATACCATTGTAGTCCTCAGTTAAAGAGAGAAAACAGAGAATTTAATCTGAGACATACAACAAAAATAGGGCCAGACTTTCTCACTGCAGAGAACCTGCTCCTACACAGTTTGGCATCTCCATCTTATGAAAAGGAACTGACTACATAAGTCAACAAGTTCATAGGAAGAGTGGGGAAAAAGGGATTGTCTGAGTGGCAAGAAAGATTTCCGTAGTGATATGGTATTTAAAACACTTGTAACTAAAAAACTGCCATTCTTTTACTACTGGGCAACACTTTCATTAAATCAGCAAAAGGTCCCTGAATTATAAGCTGAGGGATTTTAGTCAAGATTGCCATTTGAGCACCTTGGTTGTCTCATGGAGTCTTGTTTGGTTGGTAGGCTAGTTCATTGGTTTACTTTTTATTCCTGCAGGTAGTTCCTGGTGACAGAATTATCAGAATCTATGAATATATCAGCTATCTTCCTTTTTAAAAAAAAAAATAAATTCCAGCCCACATATTTTTGAGAAGAATAAAAATTTACCATTATGCAAAGTAACAACACAGAAATAAAGCACAAGGGCATCAAAAAACAAACTTAAAAAAAAAAGTTAAAAGTTCATGTCTTTTAAAGTTAGTTTCAAGATTTTTTGAATATCTGGATTTTGGAAAACTGCTCATTTTTTATCAGCCTTGTCAACTATTTTTACTATGAAGCCTTCATCTGGTAGTGATATGCCCAGAAAGAATGATTCATTCTTTGTTTAATAATCTATAGTATATTACAGTTGACAGATGTTACTGTCTTGCCGGCAAGAGTACTGTCGTGGTTTAACCCCAGCCAGCAGCTAAGCAGCACGCAGCTGCTCACTTATTTACCCCACAGCAGGGGTAAGAAAAAGTAAAATTAAGTGTCCTGGTTTTGGCAGGGGTAGAGTTAATCTTCTTCCTAGCAGCAGGTGTAGAGCTGTGTTTTGTATTTAGTATGAGAATACTGTTGATAATACACTGATGCTTTTAGTGGTTGCCAAGCAGTCGAGGACTTTCCAAGTTCTGATACTGCCAATGAGAAGGGAGGGGATGCCCAAGAAGCTGGGAGGGGACACAGCTGGTACAGCTGACCCAAACTGGCCAAAGGGATATTCCACACCATATGATGTCATGCTCTGTGTACAGCTGGAGGATGGGCCAGGAGGTAGGGCAGCTTGGTGTCCTGTTGAGCATCAACTATGGGTGGTGAGAAATTGTGCTGTTCATCACTTGGTGGCATGATTATCATTATTATCTTCATTTTCTGTCCTATTAAAAATGTCTTTATCTTAACCCACAATTTTCTTTGTTTTCTTTTTTTCCATTTTTGATTCTCTCCCCATCCCACTGGCAGGGGAATGTGAGCAAACAACTGCATGGTTGCTTTAGATACCAGCCAGGTTAAACCATGACAGTAAGAAAACTTGTGGGTTGAGATAAAGACAGTTTAATAGGTAAACCAAAAGCCACATACACCAAATCAATGCAAGACAAGGAATTCATTCCCCACTTCCCACAGGCAGACAGATGCTCAGCCATCCCCATGAAAGCAGGGCTCTGTCATATGCATAACAGTGACTTGGGAAGACAGACACCATCACTCCCAATGTCTCACTTTCCCTCCTTCTTCTTTCCCCAGCTGTCTATGCTGAGCATGACATCATATGGTATAGAATATCCCTCTGGTAAGTTAGGGCCAGCTGTACTGGCTGTGTCCCCTCCCAACTCCTTGTGCATCCCCAGTCCACTGGCTGGTGGGATGTTGTGGGAAGCAGCAAAGGCCTCGGCTCTGTGTGAGCACTGCTCAGCAGTAATGACATCTCTATATTATTAACACTGTTTTCAGTGAACAAAACTATTTCTATTCCAGCCAAAATCAGCACAAGTACACAAGGAAATGCTCTCCCACAATTTTCCTCATCCTACTGGCAGCAGGCTTGCAGGAAGGATTGCCTTTGCACATCTTCCTTCTCCATACTGAACATCTCAGATGGCATTTTAGAGATAAACCAAAAGGAAGAAAAGTGAATGCTTGCTCCTTTGAAGCTGTTTTTCTGAAAGAAGAAAGGATGTATCAGGCTGCTGTATGGATAGTCTTAGCACAGCCAGTAAGCAAGTGCAGAAAAGCCATAAAGAAAAATGGTGGGCTGAGGGGAAATGCTCCTTATCCAGTCCCAAGTAAACACAGAGAACAAAGGGAAGGAACAGAGTCCCAATGTCCTTTGGCAATGAGACACTGTGTGGATGGAAGAATTCCTGCTCTTTATCAAGCACAGAGGTTGTGACTGCCCTAACTTGAACAATATATCAGGTTAACACTCCTTTCACCTGTATATACTTCCCCTAAAACACAACCGTAAGGCCCAAAGGCAATCTGGAAAAATTTTAAAGTGATCCCAATGAAGAGGAATAACTCTTGTGAGATACTCCCATGACTTCCATTCCTGCATCACTTCTCTATATTTGTCCATGGGGGCTATCTGATCTGGAATCTGGTCTCCAAGCAATTAAACTGACAGAGGGAAAAATGATGGGGAAATGGCATTTAAAAAAAAATTTAAAAAGCAAGCTTGTATCTGAGGAGCTGTTTTGGCATCATAGGTGTTGAGCTACAGGCTATCAGTGAGACTGGTGACATGGGATTTCTCTGGGCAACGACCATGAAATGATTTATAATTTAGTTAAACTTGCATTATTAAAAAGGGACTCTGTCTCTTTTGAAAGCTATTTGCGTCTGTCAGTCATTCTCTTGATTTTACAACGTACTGGACTAGTTGGATAGCAAGTTATTAAAAAATAATCTTTTTTTGTTGTTGTAGTTATTGAACTGATGCTATCAAAAGGACTGTATGATTTACAGCATCTGTCTCTAGTGAGACTTTAGTCCATATTTTTTTCGGCCTCTCCTCTTGATGTACATTTAAATTTGCCACTCAGTGAAATTCTATTTCTCTCTTTCCTGGCATGAATGCAGATGCTTGGGCTACTCTTATGATTCACCCTATCTGAATGTAAAATGTGTTTAGGCCGTGAAATATCTTTCTTTCCTGTTCGGAATTTTCTAAAATCTTTCTCACACTTTGGCAATGATATTTCAACCAAAATCAGCCTCATGACTGGTTACATAATTCTCTGTGTTTCCTGAAGCTTTGAAAACAATATCTGAGTGCCTTGGGCAGTTATTCTGCCTGGTTTCCTTTTGCCTGTGAAACGATCACATACAACACCAGTGGAGCACGGTGCACACATAGCTGTGGTTGTGCTGATCGCTGCAAGGTCTGCAATTTGAAACAGTGCAACCCCAGCAGCACAGTTAACAGGAAAACTAATTCTGTGAAGAGGGAAGGTTTAGTAGTCAGAGCACCAACCACCCACTTGGATTTTGGGAGCCTGATTAATACCTTACCGTGCCACACGATAGGTTCTTAAAGCTAGCTCAGGACATGCAATGCAAGGCTGAAAACATAACAAATGTCCTCAATCCATACATCCTCAGCTTACAGGCTAGACATAGAAGGGAACCACCCATTTGCAACCAAATACCAGTTCGCACTGAAGGCGTAGCAGAACTTAATTAGTCTGATCAGCACCTGAAGCACCAGTAGTGTTGGATCTTGCTGACCTCCATGTTGTTCAACAATAGAAAGCAGAGCAGCATTCAACACCACTACTTTAAAAGAAAAAAACGTAATTTTAAAAACCTTTCCAGGACAACAATTGCATTTTAAGGAGGAGAGAAATGTCTGCAGAAACTCAGAGAGAATTGTTGCCTCGCAGAGACAGATAAGAGTTAGAGGCTTCCTGAGCTCCTCTGGGCACGGTGAAGAAGGCTACCCAGAGAACTGCTGATTAACAGCATTTTATTCTGTGAGAGGCAGCCCCTCCTGGCTCCCAGTTTCTGATGAGTTCCTGTACCTGGGGAGCTGTTGCCTTTCCTAACGGAAGCTACCGCATACTCCTGTGCGAGGCTCTGTTTCTCATTAAACTGGTAACTATAGCCTCCCCCTCCCTACCCCCTGACTAGAAGCATTGCTGGCTGGCCACATACTGGCCAATCAAATGGGAAAACAGAAGGAAAGCTCCCAGGGAGACATCAGTTGTAAAGCTTCTACTTTATGTTCAACTCACACTCCTTTCACACAGTATTGGAAACACCAATCTCCCCCCAGTGTCTTGCAAAAGAAGACACGTGGAGACTGCCACGAGTTAAAAGAAGACTTCCTATATGTTTTTAGCAAGCCAAATAAACAGATGCATGGAATGAGCAGTGATTGTTTCAGAAAGGTAGAGATGAGAGCCAACATTTAGCTTATTGGTTTTACCACCGTTTTACGAGTGGACATTAGTCTTTAGAGTCAATAATCAGTAACGGGTTGGCTGACTGGTAGCAGCACGCACTCTATTAAACATACAGTGATCTCTCATTAACTAGTTCCCAAACCATTTAAGTTGTTTCACTGTGATTTACATTTTAGAAGATCATTGAAACTACTCAGTGCAACAGCAGGCATGCAACTGAGTCCAATATGAATATATACAGAAACAGCTATTTGGCATAGAACCACAGCTCTGTACAGGTCTACATGGAGATATTCATTGAGTGTAGAGAACCATTTACTTCTAAGCAGTGGCTCCTTTGATCCAGTTTCTGTCGCTTAGAATGAGTCAAATGATTTCTTATACTGACATTTCTCTCCCTTGATGATAAATGGAGTCTAGAAAACTAGCACAGATCTAGATATTGTAGAAATATGAAATTAGATGATGTGAAACTCTAATCTTCCCCAGCTTCCTACATAGTCAGTGGTAAAAGTTATGCATTTTAAAAGGGTCTCTAACTTAGACTTACACACTGCCAAGGACAGGTAAATATTTCTATGGGAGGAAATCATCTAGGCCAGAGAAACAAAACGAAAAGAATCTTTTTGGAAAAAAACCAGACAGAAATATTACAGAAAGAAATACTGTAAGACTAACAGAACACTGTGCCAAGCCTTAGGAAGTTCCTCAGGAAATATTTTTCAAAGCATTCTCGTGCCTTTGCTGTAGTCCCATATCTCAAAGTGTGCTGACTTACAGACAAGCCTAAGATATTAGCATGAAAAGAAATCTCAGCAGTTCTCGTGACATCAACAATTAACCCCATACATTATTAGGTTCAGACTTTCAAGGTCAATTGCTTTGACTGGAAACAACAGATTCATCTCTAAGATTTGGTTTTTAATCTATTTTACAGTATTGGGAAATGCAGTAATATTCTGAGAAGCTGTGACCAAAACCTGTATCTCTTTTTGACTGTGGGAACACCTAACCAACAGGCATTATTGTCATTCTCTTTTCCTCTGTAGCCCAACAAATCTTACAATGTTTTCTGAAATTGAAACAGCTTCACCATGGAGTGTAATGTGGTTTCTTTCCAAAGCATGCCATAAATGACTCGCCTAAGGGAGATGGGAAATATGGAATTAAATTTATTTAGGCCAAAAAGGAATTGAAATTGTGTAAAAGCTAGGAAAGAGCTTTCCCAGCTTTCTTTACTATCACTGGCTGCAGCAGTTATCATCACCATTGTCAGTGCACTCACTCCCACCTCTGCGTAGATATGCATAAAGACACAAGAGAAGGCTGGCTTCTTTTCTCCTCTTTTCCTCTCCCCTCCTTCCAACCTTTCTTCTTTATGCTTCCTGCCAGGATAAACCCTCTCCCTCACATTACACCTCAGACTGGGGGCGCCAGCTCATGCTGCCTCCTGCTGCTCAACCTGATGCCATCCTCCTAAGAGGGTTCTCCAAATCCATCATGGGAGAGGCCAGAGAGTGAGGTGCTACCACAGCCTACAGCAGCAGACCAGAGTGAATTGCCCCTGGGGTACAGTTGCTCACAGCAGCAGCCTTCATTCCATAGCATAAATGAGAAACTGCGTGCTACACCCGTGTCAAGGGCCTCTTTCTGAGTCATGAAGGAAGTTTCTGCATGCAGGTGGGTGTTTCCACAGCTTCCAACCCAGCAGAGACAAAAAGAAGCTTCTCAATAATGTCTACAACTCAGGAAAGACAGAAAATGTTACAGTAACAGATGGGAGGTTGAGAATGAAAACCTTAAAAAGCTGGATTTTGGCTTCATTGCTGGAAAACAACCCTTTTATGCACCAAGTAAAATGGGCCCCGAGACCTCTTTTGTCTGTGGAGGCGAGTGAGCACATGGAGAGCGAGGGGCTGAGGAGGGTGGGAAGGTGAAGGCTGCCGTCTTCCCCCGCTGCGCTTTCTTCTACCACATTCGTACTTGAGGGAATGCTTCCATTAATGTACATCTACAGAAGTTAGCAGAGGAAGCAAGCCAGACTGTTCCTCAGCAGGAACTGTCTTTAACAAAGGGACATCCTTTCCTTACAATGCTTTTGCTTCAGGGTTATTTTAAACTGAAACTTAACAGAACATCGGAGCTGTTTTGGTTAAAAAGCCTCGTTGGACTACAAGCATGTCAAAGGACCTAAGTAAGATTTTTGTCTCCTCACTTCATCTAAAAACTTTTAAGTCTCCTTTTCTACTTCAACATTCATTTTAGATACCAATGTCTATGTCTGAGCTATTAATAGCTGACGGGTTTGGGCTGGGACCAAAACCTATATTCCTTCCCCTTGACTAAGGTAGCCAAGAATTCCTCTTCAATACCAATCACTGTAAAGCAACGGCTTTAACAAGCTGATATCAAACTATAATTAATTTTAATTACTAAAATATTAATTCAACAAAACCTAGCAGAATCTATTAAGCATTCTTAGAAATTTGAGTAAGCTGTGCAAAGACAGAGTAGGAAAAAGGCAGCATGGATCATGAAAAAGATTTGTTTTTTTTAAATTGCATTGTTTATGTTATCTGACATAGCAGGACATGTAAAATTAATTCACATTTGATCTGTGATCCCCTTTACATTGGCACTGCCTCAATACTTCCCTAAAGTGTAGGTGTGTGAATGACATAAGCATCGAATCTCCTTTCCAAAATAATTTTTAAGTTTCACTTTCCCCGAATTACAACATCTGCTCAGCATTGAGTAAATATATTTCCTCACCTTGACATTCATGACAGCACATAGAAATCACAACGTCAGCACCCACCCCAAACCTTTATAATTCACTGTTGTGATTGAACACTGATTTCTCTGCCTTCACTCACTGTATGAGTGTGGCTGAATGCCAGCTGAACCACAATGATGCCCAAGACCTAGAGAGATTATGTGGGTAAAGCACGTACTGCAGCTGTGCTGATATACAGGAAGGGGCTGGATCATGCTGAGAGTCACTTCTGCCACACAGTAATTCAGAGGAATAAACAAATATCTCTTTATCTTAAGCTCTGTGTGCCCAGTGCTTTCACAGAGACTGGGGAGGAGGAGGGTGTTTGGGGTTTTTTCTTTGGTGGTGTGGAATGGTACCTTTGCAAAAAAAGAGATAAATCAGTTCATTTAAAAGGCCTGTCTGCATCATTTCTGGAAATGTCATTTGCAACAAAGAAGAAACAAATTGTGCATTGTCAGCACAAATCTGTAAAGCTGTTCCATACAAACACTATCTTTTAAAACTTCAAAACTTTCCATTTTCCATTGCCTTTTCTCCACTACTACCTTCAGCAACGCATTCACGCTCCACTCGGAACAGGCTGTTGCTACTACTGTAAATTTGTAAGCAGGTAATGTTCAGAGACAACCTGAAGGAACATACACATTACAACACAGCAAATAAGTAAAATTAAGGCAAGGGGATTCTGCGTACAGCAGCTACAGTATCCAAGGAGGCTGGTACATCAGTCATCTGAATCCAAGGCAAACTTTCTATTGACTGCAAGTGCCTGCTGGCACTTCTGAGCCAGCAGGCAAGAAGGAACCTATCTACAGAGCAACTATAGCATGGGAAATCACAGTGCAAGATACATCCACTAGCATTTAGGCTGAAGAAAAGACTGTAACAGGAAAAGATTTTCACAGTAGGACATTCATTTAAAAGTGGGACTACTTTCAGAATTACCTTCACCACAGTCAAATGAAATAAGATCTTCTGAAAAAAGCTGTTATGTTATAGGAATTATGTATTGATTAAATGTCTAGCACTGAGAAGAGGAAACAGTCTAATTTATATAAAATTAACAGTTATTTGCAGGAGAAACTAATGCAAAGAAAATAATAGAAAATAAAGTAGGGCAAGTATTTTTGAAATGTAAGATAGTTAAAATATAATCTGGAAGAAATCTCAGTGTTGGATGAAATATGTAGTTACAAAAACCCACATTCCAACCCCTGTTTTTATTAAGATTTGAAGAATAACTCAGATGTGATCTCAGTCAACGCACTGGGCTGAAGGGACACCTCAGTAGCTACAAACTTGTAAAGCGCAAACACAGGGAACATTCGAACTGATAATAAGCAGAGACTCTTTTTAGAGAGAGAACTCCTTTCTCTCTCAGATGTATGTTTTGAAGTTCTCTGTTACATCCAACTGAACACGTTGAAGGATTAATATGCTGTGCAGGGATAAAAGGTTCCTCCATGAAAACAAGAAACCGCCACACTTTTACAACAGCCCCTATCCATGACTTGGACAAGGGCACAAAGAAGAGCACAGAAGGGTTAATGAATACCAGTGACAATCGGCAGATTATTAAAGAGGGAAAATGAAGCTCTTGATCAAATAATAGTGGTCCATCAGTATATTCTTTAAGTAAGCTAAAAAACCAAGATATTTTCTAGAGAGCAGGACACTCAGCCTTGAAAACAATGTCAGGTGAAGATGAGGTCAATGATTACCTGTTCATGAACTGTGAACACAATATTACTCTTAAAAGGTCTAAAGAACTCATAGGAGTCAGAAGATGATGACTGGTCTCAATGTGTTTGAGACAGCTAGTGCCAGTGCATACTTCACAGCAGATGTAGAAATGATAGAGATACCCCAAAGGTATGTGTGCGGGATGCATGACAATATTTCATATTCATCAGCTAATTTATTTTTGAAAAAAAATAAGATCTTACAACTTTTATGAAAATAAGAAAGTAAAGAAAGTGAAACTACTGAAATTCCTGCTGAAAGGTTGTGGTATGGGTTCAAGCCACAGTAAACTTCCCAGAATTCATATCACAGCTCTCCCTTGTTTCATAAATTGGTGAAATGTTAAAGTCAAGTTATATTATGGTGGTCAGAGCAGGATATAACAGGGTCTTGACTACTAGTGCAGACCCTGAAGAAGAGAGTTCTACTTAAGCTGAATAAACCTTCTGCCCTGCATGCACCTGTCCATTATAGTCTGCTAAATTAATCAACTTTTTGAAAAATTTGAAATTTCTATTCATACCTCAAAGATTTTTTTGCATATTTCAGATGTGACTGAAATCTGACAGAGAAAAACAATGTGTGGGATTTATAAACTACCTTGAACTGCATTTCAGGATACAATAAAAGCTTTCCTTGTTCTCTATTCAGTGGGAATGTAACTGCTGCAAATGGTCTTAGCTGTTCTCCACTGTCTTTGTTATTTCATCATGAACAAAACATCGCTGCCTCAGTAACAATAGCAGCAGTAGTGGCAATAAATGTACTCCAATAAGCAACAGTGATAATAATTAGAGTGCAATAAGATTCAATAAGATTCACCTCTCAGGATGATAGTCAAACTTTTTAATAATTCCATTTTTTTATTATTTTATTTTTTAGTCCTCACTATTATCTATAACAACATAACATTGCTTAAAGCTTTTTTCCTTACCACTTTGCTTTCTCATATTGAATGGACACAATGGTTAGTTACCAGAGAGCTGCTCATTAGTGCTGAACTGCTGGCAATGATCATTGAAGCACTTGTGTTTTTACTAAAATAAATAATTAGCAAATGTGCTAAAAATATTGGATGTAGAGGGGAAACGGAACAAAGGAGGATCAATATGTTAAATCTTCGAGAAGCTCATAGGCTGATGAATTACCTCAGTGCTAGAACACCATTAATTGCCTTATAATATGGCTTCTGCAAACTGGAGTTTACCTATTTGTTAGTGGAGAGAAGGGGGTTTTTGGGAGGGAGGAGCCCACACAAAGTCATGGACAACTACCCTTCAGCATTAGGCATGTAATTAATCTGACAGCGCTTATTTTTGTCCTAAATATGTATGTCTTGTTTTCTGAGATGACAGCAGTGTGTTTGGATTACTGGTTTTAAGATTAGCAAAATTTATTTCTCGGATTTATTTTCTAGCCAAATATCTGAGAAGCAAGTTGAAATCAGTGCTGATCACAAGCGCAGTTAAGCCCTGGTCTTTTTGGTTGTTTTAGATCTCCTAGGTTGAAGTCCTTTTCCTAGACATGCAGAAATGTAATGCCTTTCCTTCAGTTGAAGTCTAGGCACTCCAACCCTTTATCCTTCCCCTTGCAACTGATAAGGAACAGTGTTTTCTAATCGTATTTTAATCACTGTAGCGATTTCCATCCACACCTCAGTTAGAGGAGGCTTAGAAGATTATCATTCAATGATCACATGTATAATTTCCACATGAAACAGGAATGGCAACATTTGGGGGATAATCCATGCTTGTCCAATGATTCTTTGTCATTTAAAGGAGAAGGAGCACAGCAGGTAAATAACCTGAATACACAGAAGCAAAGATGGAGAAATTAATTTCAAGTCCTCTTAAAGCACAGGAAAACAGCTACCAAAACAAAACAAAACAAAACAAAAAAGCCAAAGCATCCATGAAGCAGTTTTTAGTCCTTTATCCAATGAAAAAACAATATGTGGAAGTAAGTGAACCCCTTGTTGGTTGGCTTTAGTTTTCTTAAAATAAAATTCTAGTATTTTATGTGCGGCTGTAGTCACAGAATCAATATATGAGGTACAGTAAACCAAATAAAATTTTATGCAGGTAAGGTCAAAACAACACATGCAGGTGTTTTAATCCCATATGAAAAGAGGCACTTTCTAACTCCAATTTGACACAAAGAAAGAGAGAGAGGGGGAGAGAGAAATAAAACGTGAGAAAGAAAATGTGAGGTGAAATATAAATACACTAGGTTTTCATCAACTGATCCTCCAGAAGAAGCCAATGGGGCTTCTTGGTCATGACCAGCCTATTGGCCTACCTTTTATCAACAGTCTGTGTGAAGGTGACATAAGAACCTTCTCTCCCCTACACACCTCTTTCTCTGCTACATCTCCAAAATTTTAGATTATAGTATGAACATGAATTTGCCTTTTTTGCTGAAGAAGCCAGTGAGCAGCTTCCTATGAAGCCTATCAGGAGACTGTGCAGGAGACCTCTTTTGAGCCCTGAGCCAATACTGCCAGTGAAGTTTCAGAACTTTTTCTTTGTAGCTGCAGGTCATCCCAAAAGCACATGCATTCTGCCAGGCATCAGAGCAAGAGCACCGTGGCTTGCTTCAGCCAAGCATCCCTTCTCCACCAAAGCAGTGCTGTTTGCCAAGTCACAGTGCCAACAGAGAGTCCTTTTCAGACAAACCGTAGTGTTATCTCTGTGAGCTGCCAATTCTCTGAATTCCTCATTATCTACGCATGAAATCCAATGGGTGCCTAATGCCAGCTTAAACTACAAATCAACACATTACTAGCAACAGGGTAAGTAGGTGTCTCAAATGTATACAAACATGGCATTATAGGTAGGCATCTGTTTTATGCTAGTGCTCTGTGTTACTTCTCTAGTTACCTCGTTACTTGTAAAGGAAGTTAGAAATCCAGAGAAAACCAAAGAAACTAACAGCCTGCCTGCTGCTGCCCCTGCAAAAGTGTCACTGTTTGCACTATTCATCTTCCAGACAGAAGCACCTTGCCCTAGTATTTTAATTCATTCTTACGGTTCATATTCTTCAGGAGCCTTCAGAGTGCTGTGTTAACTAGTATAAATGTGAAATTACCTCATTCTTTAATGTAACCTTGGCAGGAGGACTTTCCATTGAAATAGGACTCCTTCTTGCTCCTGTACATAAAGTTCCAATGCACGTTACTCCCCTGGGTATCTCTCCAAGCTACATTTCAGCTCTTATCTCTTGAACAGCAGAAGAGTGGGATAGAATTACTCTCTAGGAAATATCTATATTTCTTCTGATTTTGTATCATTCACAGATGCTCCCATTAATTATATGCCTTAAAAATACATGTCCCTAAGAATAACCTGCAGGAATGTAGTTTACGCACATACACAAGGCTTTTCTTTACTAATAAAATAAAATCAAATAAAATCAATAAAATGCGGTATCTTGTGCCATGTTAGCAGTTAACTAATGGGCACTTCACTAACTGCCTTGAGAGTGATTTTGCCTGTCTCTGCTTCTCTTGCTTCCCTCTGTGTTTTGCCTCATTTAAATTTCGCCTCTCTTTCTAAGCAGATTAAATTTAATCCTCTTCTATTATTTGTGCCAGTGTGTGCACGAAGAGAGACCCATAAACTGTTTTGCTCTGGTATCCCCAGTTTTCTTTTTTTTTTTTTTTACTGAAAACTCTGGGTTTCTTCTTAGGCTTCTAAAAAATAGCATTGCAAGTGGAGAAACCTGGGAATAATCTTTGCTACAGGCACTTAAGACAGTAGAAAATTCATGACCTTGGTGACCTTCAGCAAACAGATACCTATGCTTTTTAGGCCTTTTTTCAATGCTAATTTCCAAGTTAGATACTAATGCTGCTTAGCTTTTCTCATGAAAGTAGCAAAAAATGCTCTGGTAGGAATTAATTATGAGGCAGTTAGGGCTAATAAAAGTCTCTGTGGCTTCATTTACAAAAATAATAATGCTGGTGGTAGCCACCACACACACAAAAAACAGGGACAAAAATGGAGCATCACACAACTTACCCTCTCCACAGCTGAGACCTGTGTAGATAATTCTTAGCCTTTTTCCATATTGCACAGTGAGAGTGACAACCATTGACAGTCTCCAACAGGAGCCACCAAACTTATTGCATGCCAAAAAATAAATGTGTCATGATTTCAAGGTGAAATTTTATTCCATGTTTAACGGGGAAGACCTGCAAATCTTCATCCCAAAGCCAGGATTTCCACATACTTGGGTGCTCAATAATCAGCATAACCAAAAAGAGCAACTGATGCCATTGTTTACTCAGTGAAAGTCTCAGAATTCACTTTTCATTGAGTAAATTCCCTATTCATAGGCTTGTAAAGTATCTTTACGCTATTCTGTGTCAGAGAAGTAGCCAAGTAAATGAACTTGAAACAAGCAAATCTCAGGCTATGATTGTGGCAGTTTTTGTATCTGGATTGAAGAAAACAGGGATTTCAGATTTAGCCATTCAGATTAGGTAAGGCTCATTAATTTGATGTGGAGTCAAAGGAGTCTGAACAACCAGGCTCTGATTTGCTTTTCTGGGAACTGGCTGCAGATAACACGGGGTGGGTGCTGTTGCTACATCAACTTCCATCCCTTTCCTCATTAGCAATGCTGCTCCTAAGACCCTTGGCCTAACTGTCTGTCTCACTTTTCCAAAAGTGATCTGTGAATCTTCCATCCCAGTTCACTCTCTTTTAACCCACCCCTATTCTGAGAGCCTTTCCAGACCCTTTGGTCTCACAACCTCACCCCTTCACTGGACTCCATGACTTTTTCCCCCCTCTCCTTCTCCCCATTCTTTCTCCTGGAATCAAAAATCACAAGCTAGAATTTCATTTACACTCTGAAGAAATCTTGAACAATTTCAACAACTGACAACGTAATGTGATATTCTGAGTAACAAAAACCCCCAAAAGACTCAATACACATTACATATGTTAGGGGAAAATAAGGTATTGCATGGAGCTGTTAGAGGCATTTGATAATTTTTCAGTCAAAGCAAGACAGGAATTTAACCTTGACAAATTTTATCCTCTTTTATTTATTTATTTTTAGTGTGCGATGAGATGGGTAAGCAACAGAGAAAAAACTGGCATCTTTGCTCTACTGATTTTTTTACAGAATCTGCACAATGTTCAGGTTTCTATACATTAGCTCCTGTGGGGAATCCTGTCTGAAATCCCTCATGTTTATAGCAATCATAGAAGTCTCTGTGGGTCTCCCTTGCTGAATAATTTCCATATCCCTTTTCATTTAAAGCTTGTTTATGTACAGATTCAAATTAACAAGAAATCAGCGGATTAGAATTCTAGATACTTTCTACATGCTGTACTACAAATGGATCAAATTGAAAAAAACCCCAACCCATAAACAGCAGTTAAAAGCTACTCTATATATATATGATGAAAAAATTAACTTTTTTGTTCAGAATTTGTCAACAGATCACCAGAATAGTAATGGCAACTAGCTTTCAAATGAACCAAATATCCTAAATATCTAGAACGAATGGAAAAGTAAATGCATATCTTTTTCTGAAAAACATATAGTCTTAAGAAATACCTCTACAAGAGCAAGAATAGCTCAGAATGTTTAAGGAATAGAGTTTGGGATATTATAGGAGGACCTTCAAATAGTCTGAGCTCTACTAACTAAAAAACACCAACACAAAGAAACCTAAATTAAAAAAGACTCAAACTTACAAACTCAACAGAAACATGCAAAAAAAAAATTAATAATAAATCCTTCTTCCAACATAGAGGGGACAAGGAACCAAAAACGCTTATGTGACCAGAAATGATAAGGCTACAAAAAGTACACGCAGGGAAGGTGCAAATATAGCAAAGAAGCCAAATGTATTTCTACTCCTTAGCTAACTATGGAAAGTACTGCATACTCCTGTGCTGTAATCCTTTTGACTTGGAGACTTGTCAGAGGATACACATGAAATTGAAATCATTGTAGAAAAAGTCACGACACAAATGGACAAAATGAACAGTAGGAGCTCACCAGAACCAGATGGTGTCCACCCAGGAGTTTCAAGGGAGCTCGAGGATGAAGCAGACAAATGATAGGTTATAAATTCCTGCCTAAAAATGTGCTGGTACCTGAAGATAAAAAATGTGGTGTCATTAAAAAATAAAAGAAAGATGAAGCAAGAAAAAGATGCCAAAGAAACAAGATGGAAGTCTGTCACCTTCATGGAGCCAGTGAGTAAAAGCCTTAATAAACGATGAATAGAAGTTTGGATAAAACTTGGAAAACACGTCTTTTCAACGGAGAAGAAACGCCTTAAAAACCCATCGGGGTTCCCAGTGTTTGGTTTCAACAGGAATCTAGATACACATCATCAACTTGGTATAACCTATTTGGTCTTCCAAAAAAATTTCAACAAGCTCTTTTGCTAAAAGGTTTTGGAGAAGTAGGCAGCCATATGCAAGGGAAAAAAATCCTGGCTAGATAATTGGCTTAATGACAGGATAAAGAAGATGTAATATGACTGCATCTCAAGCAGGAAAAGAAAATCATCAGTGGAGTATAACTGGGACCCCTGCTGTTCTATATGGTCATAAATATAGCCTCCCAAAGGAGGTGAAGTGGTGAGCTGACAAAGTTTGCTGACGATACTGAGTTATTAAAGTAGGAAGGACAAGACTCATGAAAAATTGCAGAAGGATCTTATGAGACTAAGAGGCTGAGCAATAAAATGTCAGATGCTGTTCAATATAGGTAAAAGTGCAGTTAGTCAGATGGAAGAAAAATAATCTCAACTCCACATTTAAAGTGATGGCTGCTGAGCGGAGCGTTACAGCTTCAGAACATGATCTCTGGATTGTGATCGACAATTCCATGAAAATGCCTGCTAAGTGCTCAATAGTAGTTGAAAAAGACAAATCGTATCTTAGAAACTATTTAAAAATTAAGAGAATAAACGGAGAACTCCATTATGCCATGTTATAACTCCATGGTACACACATATCTTGAATTTTGTGTATGTTTTAATCTTAGAACGGGTACGATAATATGAAATATACACTGACAAAACCTAGCAGACAACAAAAGGTGTTGGACAGCTTTTGTACAGGGAATAGCTAAGCTAATCTTGGGCATGGAAACAAAGTCACTGGGGGGGGGAAAGAGAAAAATGTATAAAGCCATGACTGGTATGAAAAGAGTGGATAGGGATGAACTGTTTTTTTCTCTATAGTATCAGAATAGTATCAGAACTAGAGAGTATCAAATTAAGATATCAGGAGCCAAGCTCCAAAATGAAAAAGGAAACCCCACAGTGCTGTGGGCTGCAAAATCTGGGTTCAGAGGGAGATAGAACACAGAAGAGAAACCCACTGATGGTTACTAAACAGGAGACCAGGCTTTGTCGATAGAGTTCCCTGACTGAAAACAGTTCTCCAGGCTGAAATAGCTCTGACTGAAAACAGTTTGAGACCAGCAAAAATTATGAAGGGTAGCATCCTACATCCTTAATCTGCTTTTACTTTCCTAAATGTTCTCTTGTAGACTCCTAAAGAGTCAGAAAACAGCATTAGATGGACCTTTTGTCTGTTCCAATGTGACTGCCTCTATGTATTTACAGCTTTCTGATATAAGGCAAGTGACACCAGCAACATATTAATCTTTTCCCCTGTGGATTACACATATTACAACTGAAGAAAGTAAAGTTATTTGTAGCTCCCCTTTACGTTCTCGTTACTGGAGTCTGTCCCATATCCAGAGTTCCATCTGAAGGAATATTGGATTCATCTGCTGCGGTTGCTGATCTGCCATCTCTCTGTAACATATAGCCCAGCAACCTTAATGACAGATCATTTTCGCTTTTACTAGCAGCAGGAGTAATATATTCTTAATCTGTTATTTTTGCATAGAGTATGCCAGAACATTTTCCTTTGTTTTTGTTATATAGTGCAATGGCCATTTAGCCTACTGCAAAGAAAGGAAATGCTAGAGATTATGGCTGAACTAGATTTCAAAAACAGTTGGACAAATAAAATATTTATGTTGAATAGATTTCACATTGCAGAACCTGGAATCTGGCAACAGACATTACAAATCACAAACAATATGGAGGATACAGAATTTAATTAACAAAGCTAAAGATGGAAAAGAAAGCACGCTGATATATGTAATGTGGCTCTCAGCTTCAATATTCAGCAATAAAATAACAAGCCATGCTTCTAAACCAATCTGAAATGAGTAAAAAACAGAAGCAATGTAGTTGGAAGATTATATTTCAAAATGTAATTAGTGTCAGAATATTTCAGATCCACTAAAAGCAAATAAGTCACCAAGTTCAATAGAAAGGGAAGCACACATGACAAAGAAGTAATTTAGAGAAGGAAACATACTTCATTATTTTTATTATTTAAATCTAATCATCATCAGATTAATTTAAAGGAAATGAAATGAAGGTAAAATACTACATCTTCATATTGCCAAATAATTGGTGTCAAAGAAATCTTAATTTACTGGAAACAATCCCTTCTGTGCAATTAAAGAGAAAAAAAATATTATGTATGTTAACTAGCAGCTTTCACTGTAAAATATAGCTCTCCAAAGATTAGCCATGGTTTAAATGAATGTCCACAGAACATGATTTCTTATGTTCTATCTTCATGAAACCGAAGATGACTCTAAAAAAAGGCCTATGTGAGTACGCTCAACAAAAAATATATAACTGCACATTAAGAGATCTTTTGGACAAAGTTAGCATTTTATTGTGTAAAATACTGAAATGAACTTTCAAAAAACCATATGTTCCAGCATGAATGCCAGGTGGATGCTCACTTCAAATCAGTATCCAAATATTTCCACAACATTCCCACAAAGCTGCAACACTGAGCATCGCCAAGATGTCATTTATACGACTGAGCAAGAAGTACTGCCTCCCTCCCTTTGGCTGTGATATGCAAAGTGGTCACACCACCAAACTTAAGCAGACATCTGAGCATGATGAGAAAACACTGGCAATGGCACGCATGGCAATTTTCAGTGCTCCCAGACTAACCTCCTCTACAGAAACTTCACAAGCACTTCAAAAAGCCTTTCAGGGATGTGATGCTACTGGCAGTTTTCTCTTAACAGCTATGGATTGAATACTCCAAAAGAGAGCTGGGCAAATGTTCCGATACTCGGATGTGTAGTTGGGTTCAGAGAAAAACATCACTCATCTAGAAACATATCTGATAATAGGAAGAGAGACCAAATGACCTCCTTCCTTTCCAGTTAGCCAGGAGATGAGCAACCCTTGTGCTGTCTTTCAACTGCTTTGCTGCAACACAAACCACAGACAAATGTTAATGCGTAAGAGTGATAATAATAATACAAGCTTTGTACAGTTTTGCCCCTTCCAAATTCAGGCTCAGCTTGAGGTCCACGCACAGTCAGACCAGTAGTTGTTTTATCCAAACCAGTTCATCCATCCCTAATCAGGATGCTAGCAACCAGCTGTGTTGATCCTCTTGTATTCAGCACACAGCCTTTCTGTGCTCCACAACAAAAAGGATCTTGCTTTAGACTATGCTCAGTCAGGAGTGTTTTTCCATCAGGAATCCACAGGTGCAAGCTCTCTGGCTTTGGCTTTGCTCCGCATGAAAGCTAATTGCATACCCCTTGGATGACCATTTAGATCTGCACCTCTTAACCTCTGCACCACTGAGAATGAGCCCCATGTTCAGCACTACAACAGAGAGCAGGAGCAAACTCAGCTAATTACCCCTCCACGCTTCCTCCTGTAATGACGTCTTCCAAAGCACTGCTCCCTCCTTGGCATTCAGCCTGCAGTCTTTCTGCTAACTACTCCCTCCTACCTCCCCAGGGTAAAGGAGGTACCTTTTGCCAGTCCAAAGGAGTCAATGCAGACTTCCCTCCTCAGGTTTCTCTCTGCCTATGCCTTCAGGTGGCGTTCCAGCGTAATACGGTATCTGTTACTGACCCAAGGCTTCAGTCAAGTCATCTAAGGGAAAGACAACTGCATCTGGGAAGAAAGGGACCGTACAATACCAGTAGAACTACACAGCTCAGTGCAAAGGGCTTCTGTCAAACAGGGCTCAGTACGTACAGCAGAAACTGGAGAACACCAGGGCCAGGTGACAACTATGTACTGCAGCACTTTCCAGGGTCCTGGTGATTTGTCATGCTGGTAAGGACCTTAACTGAGCTCAGTATGTGTGCCTACTACTCAGTCCAGATGCCTGTATTTCTCTACTGCTAATAAGGATTCAAAAGACCAATGCGCACTGACCCACAAGAATGAAAATTTCCCTCCTCTTCGCCTTTGATTTAGGCTTAGCTAAGAAGTCTGGATTTAAATGATTACTTGGCTAGACCTAGCAGTAGAAATCCATCATGGAGTGCAGGTCCCACTGCTAAAATAATTCTTTTCTGATAGGTATCAGCTGGTGTGACAGAGTCAGAAGGTGTATGGTTAGTAGGTCAAGAGACTTTCTCCTTCCCCTCTACTCTGCCCTGGTGAAGCTGCATTTGGAATATTTTGTCCAGTTCTGGGCCCTTCAGTTCAAGACAGACAGGGAACTACTTGAAAAGACTCCAGCATGGGGCCACAAAGATGATTAAGGGAGTGTAACTTCTTCCTTATGAGGCCAGGCTGAGGGAGCTGGGTCACTTCAGCCTGGAGAAGAGGTGACTGAGGGATGACTTCATTAATGTCTAGAAGTATGTAAAGGGCGAGTGTCAGGAGGACTGAGCCAGGCTCTTCCCAGTGATGTCCAGTAATAGAGCAAGGGGCACTAGGTACAAGCTGGAGCATAGGAGGCTCCATGTAAACATAAGGAAAAGCTTTTTCACTGTGAGGGTGACAGAGCACTGGCACAGGCTGCCCAGAAAGGTTGTGGAATCTCCTCTGGAGACATTCAAAACCCATCTGGACATGTTCTTTTGTGACCTAATCCAGGTGATCTTGCTCTGGTGGGGGGTTGGACTAGATGGTCTTTTGAGGTCCCTTCAAACCCCTAACATTCTGTGATTCCATGTGTGATTCTGTGATTCGCGACTGTGCCCCCATCACCCTTACAATTACAAAAGCAGAGGAAAAGGTTCACTACCAGGCCCTTTGCAAGAAACCACGCCACAAAAACTATTTTTTTTTTGAATTCGCATAGTTACACTGATGTAAATTTTGCTAATATAACTATGTGCTTTCTTAACACCTGTCTATCAGAAAAATGTGACTAACTAACAAGATGGTAACCAAAAAGAAAAAAATGAGGGAGCTGGCTGTGACCATCCATACAACATACATATTATGACATACATATATGATACAGGCAAGTTTGCAAAAAAACCAGTAGGCTCAGTACATCACTCTCTCCTTTTTTTTTAATAAATACTAAAACCCCAGCAAGTAGTCTTCTCAAGGGAGTTAAAAGGCTTCTCATAGATCTCACAGTATGGTGGGCTCTTTATGAAACCCTATGATAGGATGGTGTATTTTGTTAGCCCAGTAAAGGTGGAAAGAAAAAACCAGGCAGCCACAAAACAGTCTTGTGGCTACAGACTCACTGAAAACAATACTCTGCCTTTTTTTCCCCTGCAGTAGATTCTAGGGTGTTCTTGTTTGATTTACCTGAATTTCATGTGGATATCACAAGCATCCGCTGCCCTTGAACGAAGGCCATGTCACATGCAGAACTGACAACTTCCATGGGGGTGACTGAAGCCCTTCTTGGAGTTTGGGCTCCTCCAGCAATTACACTGTGATAAGAAATCATGTCTTGTAAACTTCAGCCCCAAGTAGCTGAGCATAGTCCATTTGTGACAGTGTTTGTTTTCCCCCACTGTAATTTTTCAGACAGTGTCATGCTCTATTTACTCACATCACCGAAGCTTTTGAAAGACCTAATTTTAATTGATATTTTACTGTTCTAAGGTAATTCTACACCACTATTCAAATAATACACATGCACATGATTTTCTTGTAAATGTATGTTCAGACACAGCTGTTATAATATTGACTCCTCCTTAATTAAGTTTTAGATATTTTAATAGCAAGAATATAATTAATGTGTAGTTATAGAAAAAAGATATAGTTCAGCCTCAAATCATCTGAAATAAACTATTATTTATTCCTGAAAGCCATCACTTCCTGCAATAGTTTTTTTAATTAATCGCTCGATGCCTGTGCTCTGGGGATAGTTTTAATTCCCCCCCTTTTTTTTTAAATTTTGACCAAGCTCTGCTTTCTCAGTCACTTTAACACAACACCAGTAGGTGGAGTAATGGTAAAGCAAATATCTGCTCCAGCTATTTATATTTATAAACGGCCATTTTTAATATCTTGTGCCGAGATTTGCATAAACCAGTTGGATATGTCAGAAACACCTCTACGTATAAATATATATTACTTACATGCTTGCACTTAAAAACATATAGATTAAAAAGAACATACCTAATACCTGAGCAAGGAGACACTTTTCTGCCATGGTTCTAACACTCTATGCAGCTTTCTGCAGTTTCTTTCCAGGAGTAACACATATTTTGCAAATTGTGCTAGAAGCCCAAAACCCTATGTTGTTCCCATCCACTTAAAAAGAACTGATCAGCCCCTGAAGGGAGAAAGGACTTGCTGGCCAGTTCCACTTTGGTATTGAGGTCAGTTGAGACTTGAGAGACAGCTTTGGTTAATAGTGTCATGCCCCTGCCAACCTGGCGTTGTGCAGCATGCCCAAAGCCTTCAGCAACACTGGATAGGAGCAGCATTAGCAAGACCTTTGTCCTGTGTCAGGGGGGAGGATGGCTGTTGTGGATGAGTGTGTTACACAAAGGAAAAGTTTCTACGAATGCAGCTGCTATTCTTCCTCCTTTCCGATGCATATAAATTATCCTAGCTGCTCATCTGGACTTCAGACAAGCACCAGCAACTTCCAAGCATTCAGGTAGGCAACAAAGCAGTGACTTAACAAATGCTTAACAGCCCAACGTCACTGTGGAAGCTTAGTCTCCTAAAGCAGCAATTTTTAAGCTCAAATTTAAGTCACTCCCATATGTGCCAGTAAAATATAGAAACCTTAGAAAATGAAAGAGATATGCACTGAAAGAAATCTCATTTGGATGGCAGCCTGTATTCTTTGTTCGGGCAAAACTCCTACCAAAGTCAGCTGAAGGTTTGGGTTTTTTTTTTCTGATAAAACAAGCAGGCACAAGCTCCTCGGTCGCTATAAGAAAAATGATCAGTTGCTATTAATGTATTTGAGTCACTGCTTTCAGCTAGGGAGTGCAGTACACTTCTGTATAGCTATTTCTGATGTTTGAACTGTAATGAAGACAATACATTCCCTACGATCAGCGTTAATTTTATAAGATGGCTGAAACTGAGCTCTGATTGTGTGCAAAAGTAAAAAAAAAGCCCCACAAAACAAACAAACAAAAAAAAACCCAAAAAACTTGGCCAGGTTATCACCATTATTCTTTAGCTATGAGATTTGCAAGAAAAAACATAAGCGCAGGAGCTTCAGTTTGCTCCTAGTCATCATATTAAATTGCAAATACCAACACAAAGGGAAAAAAAAAAAGAGGACAAGATTTCCCCTGTAAAATTAATATAGGTCTAAAGAACTGTAAATATCAGTCTCAATATATGTACTACTGAGTATAGGTAAGGTTATTTCCCCATCACCATTTGTTCTGAGCAGCTATGTGGAGATTATTAATATCAAAGAAACTCATTCTCCCCATCAATTCCACTAGTTCAAAAAATATTTTCTTATATTCATTTTTAAGTAGCGAATCCATCTGTAGTACCTTCTTTAGGATTGTTCAAGCTCATAATCATTTTACTATGATTTTGTTTGTAAATTACTTCTGATTCATTTGGGTATTTTTTTTATCCTTTTTGTACGCAGTCTTCAGTAAACCAAAAATATCTGTACTCTTCCCCCGTCAATAGAAGCATTGCAGTACGATCATCATCTTCTATCTCCCTATTTTTCTCTAGCAGAAAGGGGGGGGATGTGCAGAATAACAGATATTTCAAACTAACCACCTATTTTCTGTCAGACAAAATACAGTCATATCCCTGAAAACAAACATAACCTCAACTTATACCAGAGAAAGCAAGCGAGTAAAAAAATGAGTATAAAAAAATACCACAATCATTCAATAAAAAGAGCTGTAAGATGGAGTCATGAATTAGCATGATCTCAAGAGATCACACTAGTAATATCTGACATGTTTTGACATGTACGGAAAGGGTAAATGATTTTTAAAGCTGAAGAAGAAAAGGAACATTTTACTGAGCTGTTGCCTAATTAGGGCTGTATTCTTGGAGCTGCACTGCACCTCCATCAGCCCCTGCAGCCTTGCCAGCATGGGGAGTCACGGCTGGGCACCAGCCCCTGTTTGGTAAGCGATGAAGCAGAAGATCAGGGCCCCCCATGAAAGCTGAGGCAGCTCAGGCAGGTGTGAGGCTGCGAGGATGGGGCCACAGTAAAGGCAGATGTGCTGCGCATGGTCGGCATGCCCTTTTGCTCAAAAGGTAACCCCAATTCACCCTCTGCACTACCCCTCGCTGGTTAGTGCGTCAGCTGCTCATTTCTTCTGGCTTTGATGCAGTAAAAAGCATAACTGTCTGGGGAGAAAAAAAAAAAAGCTGCTTTTGTAGCAGCTGAGTGGATGAAATTCAGTTCGCATCTGAGCCTTTAGAAAAAGGGGGTGTAGGGGGAACAAGCTCATATCTCACACACTACCACTCATTCTTCTGCTGCCTTGCATCTCACACATCTGGCAGAAAACGATCTATTACTCAAATTTCAGACTTCTCTTTTCCAAAGGAGACAGAAACGGCGTTATTCTTCAGCCTTTCCTTCTATCATAACTAAGACCAAAGTTTTTTTCCACAAAGGCTTTCATTCCCATCTCAGGAGGATTTAGAATGAACAGGAATTCCACCAATTTTTAAAACTATTTTTTCATATTACTCCAACACTGCAGGTCAAAAGCCCAAGTAATAGAGATCATATTTTCATGTCATATTCTCTGCTCTAATTTTAGAATTTGTCAGTGTACATGTCCCCTTCCTTTCTCTCTTCTTTTTTTCTTTTTTTTTTTTTTTTTCAAACTAGCACAGTTTGGATTTTCAGAGATTGCTTGGGACAAGGGCATTGACCCTTTACTGCAGCCTTCTTTCTGGTCACAAGGAATTCTCCCCATGGGAAAAAACAAAAAGTAAATAAAACCTGAAACATTTGCGGGAAGGGCCTTCTCCCCTGACGGCAAAAAAGATGAACTAGGTCAGTTTTGCACTCATCCTTAATCTGACTACACAGTTTTCAGATTAGGTACTAGCTTGTCATACACAGTTAACCACGGTATAAGGTTAGGGGGTCTGACACGAGGGGTTAGCGGATGATTTAGTGTATGAATTTGCCCTTTTGATATGTTTCTTGACATTTCCGAGTCTAGAGAGACCCTTTACATAAACCTCACCTGATGTTGCCTAGAAAGGTGAATTTACAACACAGTCCCTTCTGTTGGCATTAGTTGTGTAAAACTGTGTCCTGTTCCAGGGCCTGCTGAATGCTCTATCTCTGTGTTACGGTTTGCAGCATTTTATGCACTGCTCCCTGGTCTCTGAGCTGTGGAGAAGAGGGAGTTTGGAAAGCAAACCAGAAAGGGAAGCAGGTCTTAGTCAGAAATCAAGGGCAAGTCTGGAATCTCTCAACAGAAAATGAGACAAGAGAAAGTAAAGTGGTGGCACAATGGCAGAACTAAAAAACAGACCACTTTTGAGAACTTGAATATACTGCAGGTGAAATGCAATGTTCAGCTGAAATGTTTTGTTTCCCTAAAAGATTTCAAAAAAACTAAGAGATCTGCATGCAAATCTTAAATTTCTAGATTCATTCAGGTCAAAAACAACCTTGGGAAGTCATCTGCTCTGACCTCCTGCTCAAAGCATAATCAGCACTGAACACTATGTATTTGTGAACAGGTATGTAATGAATACTACAGCCTCAACCACATATCCTGGGCTAAGGAAACAAACAACAACAAAACAAAAAACCCACAAAAAAAGTCTAATATCACCTCCTAAAATGGCTTGATATCTCGAAGGTAAAGAATGTACCAGCAGTAACTAACATAGGTATTCATTATCCTATCACATCAAAGCACAGCTTTCACATGTTAGTGGCAGCCTTGTTACAGCTTTGCCTTATCTGCATTAGCACTAAATCTCAAGTAGCATGCAGAAAAATGAACTACAGTAATGCTTTAGAGGTAGGAGGATCAGAGGAAACCTAAAGAAAGATGTGAAGAAAACGTCTTCAGAGTCTTCCTAAATTTTCTATATAGAACTGCAAAACATGCTATAGCAAGAAATAAGATCCCCACAGAGCTCATGTAAATGAGAAATCTAAAAATGTGTGCTGGGTACCTGAGGATTTGTTCATTATTAAACTTGTATTGTGTTTACCTGTGTAGTGCAAGATTGAGGAAGACTTAATTGCATACTATGTCCTTGCCCTCTGACCTTCCTGTTAATTACATTTTGCTATAGTAAGAATTAGATGCACCATTTTCTCTTATTTCCCTAGGACTGAGACAGTTATTAATTCCTAATAAGCTTGCTTTTTCCATCTGCAGAAGGCTATATTTTCTTTTCATTGCATGCACAGTACTCCCAGAAGCTTTTAATTTGCATATATTGAAGATCACTTCACACATTTAACACTTCCAAAGCAAACTTGCTTAGAGCCACCATGCGATTGTGCTATCCTCCTGGTATGTAATCACAGCACCCACAGAAATTAGCAAGATGAGGAGCAGAGGTGTGTGTATATATATCCTCACACATAGATTGTGAGCGCGCACAAGGAGCGTGGCTGCCCGGTGGCCTCACGGAGGTTAATTTTTCAATGTGTTAAATGTAAAGACTGATCTTCAACATCCTTCCCACTCTCTCTTGTGTGGAGCTGTTATTGCCACGTCGTAAGGCTTAGCTTCCAACCAAGACGAGGCTCTTTCCTGAATCAGTGAAGATTTTTTTTTTAATGTTCTTTTTATTTCAGATGGGATATTAATTGAAATTATATTCTACTCCCATCCTCACCTACTAGCTTAATAGTCATCACATTGCACAAATTATTTTTAATACCTTGAAAAATTCATTAAGTGAACAAAAGATCCTGACATAAGTCATAAGATTTTTTTTCCTGAAATGTGAAGTTAATAAAAAAAGACTCCAGAATATTAAAGTCTACTTTTTAAGCCACCTTTCTTCCCATTTTAAAAAAGGGCCTTTCTGCTTATTTCCAGCAAATGTAGACACTAAGCTCTGACCAAAGATAATAGTCATTAAACCCGAGGATTTCAACATGCATGAACTTTGCAGCAAAACCAAAAATTTTTTTTTAAAAATATATATTTTCAGAATAAGACTTGTTTTCTTTGTTAAGAGACTGATTGCAGAAGGCAGCAGTTAAGATTCCAAGCAGTGTAGAAACTGACACTTGTAAGAGGACTTCTGGGCTCAGAAAAGTCTCTGACACATAGGTAAATAAGATGGGATGGAGCAGGAAAGAGAAAGTATAGTCTATGTGGTGACAGCAGAAGCATCATGCCCTGCTGGAGCATGTAGAATTGCTGGAAGAGCTGAAGACAAGTTGACGTCACAAGCACAGTTCATTTTCTCCAGACTGTCAAGCGTGAAGAACATATCCTGTCTTCCTCAAAGTTCATTGCAGCTCTCCAGTGCTGGGGTATGAAGCTGGGGTTATGTCCATATGTGTTCCATCTCCTCACCCCAGTGAAACAGAATTAGTATCACGCTCCCCTGTTGATAAGAAAAGGCTTTCTGACTTTTGTTTCAGCTTCTCTCACTGTCCAATTCCAATAAGATCTGGAATTTGAAGGAATTGATCCAGTGAAAGCCCACAATAACATGGACTTGGCATGAGGGACAGTTTCTGGTTTGTGGCTATCTTTGAGAGAAAAAAGCAGCAGAGTAATGGACAGATACATTTATTCTCTCACAAACACATTTTCTCCAAGTCTTTTCCAGCACAGAAAGCCATTTTAACAGAGTTTCCCCCTCCCCAGTCACTGGCAGTTCTCTCACTGAAGAGGGTTTGTGGTCAGAAATGGATCATATGCTGTGCCGGTTCCCAAAGCAGCAAAAAGGCACCTGGTACCCACTGTTATTTTGTCCAATGGGAAACTATTGGAGCGACTAGGTAGCGCTCTGACAGGGTGTACCAGTGCATCCTTGGAGAAGGTTTCGTGAAATACAGCTGAGCTGAGAGAAAGACCAGGGACTAGTCTCACCTGGGTTCCCCATACACGTGATGCCCCTTGGCTCTGGAACTATGTTTTCATTTGCCTCCAGCCAGATCCCCACTGAAGGAACACTGCCTCCCTGTCCAGACGTCCCTGGTGCAGCACCTGGGGATGGCCAGGCTGCAAGTGATCCTGTCACCACCTCCTGCCCAGAACAGCTCTCCTGGACAGGGCTGGCTGGGAGGGAGGGCACTACACCACCTCACCCCCAGGGCCACACCAGCAGTGCACCCAGCATGGTCACAGCTTTGTGCACTATTCAAACCTATGTTAGGTCAAAGCCATTTCTGAAATTACTGACACTGGGAACTTAGTTTGGACCGAGACTTGACTGACTTGCAATAGTAAAAGAAAAAATATGCTTTTTTTAGAAAAAGCTGTTTCCCTTTACATTTAAATTTGGTTTTGGACATAGTGTAAGTATCTGAAACTGTATACGCCTACTTGCAAGGTATTTATTTTCTACTTAGCTGAGATTTTCAAAGATGAATGTACTGGTCAGAAATCAACAGCATTTTCCATGGATGGACATTAGTAAGTCATTATGACATATCTACTAGTTACATTTGATGCTGTCTTTCTCAAGTTGCTCTAGATTCATCCATTCTACTTGACTGGTGAGTAAAATTATCCTTTCCAAGAAGTAATGGGCAACTGCAACAGAAAACTGCTCATTCTTGCCAAAACAATGTGCTCTCAGTGCATGCTTGACTTGAAGTCTAGTAGGATTGAGCATATGTTTAAGTGCTGTTTTATGTTAACTGGCACCCTCGGTAGCTCTCAAAGTTTCACGGCCACATACTTGTCTGGCTGTATAGAGCAGAAGTGGTTGGAAGACTAAATAAACCACAAAGACCCAAAACTTCTTTTCCTTTGTTACTTTTAAATGCAACAAACAAACCCTCCACTTAGATGTAACCAAGCCTTGCATAAACAATCACCAGTTGGCTGGTTCTGACACTGTCATGAAGTCTTATGCAGCTCATTTTAGTGAAGAACCATCTGTATTCAGGGTATTTATCCAAGTTTGCTAAATGCCCCAGCTTACCAGAAATGGTTGATAAACTGAAACCCAGTTTGTAATACAGCAACATCCCAGAGATGCACTAAACGTAAGGCACCACATAATGCATTACAGGGCCCTCTGAGGGAGTTAATGGCTGCTTCCAAGAGGCAGCAAAACCAGCAACTGTTGGCAGAGAAAAGTTTTTAGACAAACAGGAAGAAGTGACATGAAATATAGAGCTTCCCCAGAGTTTTTACAGAATTTACTGAATAAAACAGCGTACTCTGATAGAGAATGGTAACTTTTCTTCATTGACAACTGTCTTCCAGACATTTTTAAAGCATGTAGAGTTTTTCATTTAAACCCATGGATTGGCAATAACTTAAAAAAATAAAACATTCTACAAGGCTTTTTAAAGCATTTGACAAATGTACAGGGATTTTAATCCCTACCTGACCACTGTATGTATATTTTGTTGTGAAGAGCATCTAGCAACATAACATGATAGAATCTTGAAAATTAATTAAAATGGCCTTTCTACTATGACTTCTAATTATTGTCTATCACTGTGATCAAATTCTGATATGTGACTGAAAGAATTCACTGTTGTTTTCCACTAAAACAAATTTCTCTATAGTTAATCAAACCAGGCAGACTTGAAGCAGGGGTTTTTTATTTAGTCTGCAGTCTGCAATGATTTCTGAAGACTTAGATTCAAGAAATTCCCAATAATCTTAGATGTTTCATCCTGGAAAAATTAGGCTGAAGCTATCAGTTCAAAGAGTCAAGAGAATAACACGAAGTTTGGTATTTGGTACAGCCACCAATGAGCATATGGACATTCTGTTACCATTCTCATCTAAAACCTCCAGGTGTTTTGTTTTGGTATTTGGATGTTTGATTTGTTTGTGGGTTTTTTTAAAATTCATTTATGAGTGACATCCTAAACATTGCAGAAGGAGGCCTTGGCACCAGGTTAAGAATTGCATAATGTAACCAAAATTGTCTCTACTTTTGAAATTTACTGCACACAGTCTTAAATCCAAACAGGGCTGTTAAAGATTAAAAGGAAAACAAATGATCTTTTAAAGCCTGATAAGCTAAATTTTTACAAATTATACATGTCTCAGTTCAAAATCGTTAATGGCTCTCAAAGTAAGAGATTAAAAGACAGACATAACCTAATTAGAAAGGATTTGCAGTGAGGAGTTGAATTATTTGTACTCAGAACAAGGCAGGATTGGCTCTGAAGCACCAGACACAACACACTGGTAATAATGAAGATGATCAGGAATGCTAACTAGTACAAGCTCTGCCATAAACCAGTCACAATTGCATAAAAAAAATGCAGAAAGCAACTTGGGTATTATCTTCTCTTATCTGAAAACTTAGCCTACTTTGCATTCTCTGAACAAAAGGAATGGTTAATTATGAGCTTTCAGATATTGCTTTCACTATACCTGTAGCATGTAAAGCAGTGAATTTCAACAGCAATTTTAAGCTAAAGCATGTATATTTATAAGCAACCCTTACGTTACATTTGTGGAGGGAATACTGAATAAAAGGTAGCTGTACTACTGTTGGATGATTTCTTAGCCGTCAGCAGGGAAGCTGCAAAATAATTTTAACTGAACTGAGCACTCAAGGGTAAATTCAGCTTTCAGTTACCCATGTGTAATGCCAGTGATTTGCATTCAAGAAACTGTGGGTAGAATTTGGCCTCAAGGAAGGAGCTTGTGTTAGTGCCATAACCTTTGTTTTACAGGGAGTACAACACTTGGCTCAGAGGAGAAATACACCTCTTGTAAACCAGGTAAGCAAATGGGCAAAAAACCTGCTCAAGACATCACCAGCATAAATCAGAAATAATTTCATTTCAATTTAAAAAGGAAAGTAGTGCTTTATGAAACAGATACCAACACAGTTGTTCTGATTCTGTTCTTAAAGAGACCAGTTTTGGATTGCACACCTTGGATAGATGACCCAGGTCTGTCTGTCTGCATTCAAATTCATTTGTAATTTACTGACTAGATGCTGATGGTTGAAGTCTAAAGAATTTATTACTAGATTTCTTAAGATTAAATTCTTCAGTAATGTGCTTCTATCACACAAGGCTACAGCAACACTACACTATGCTAATATCATCAGCATCTTTGCCTTGGTTAATAATGTGATACCAGTGCCAGCACAAGCCACCTTCCTGATCTCTTTCAGCTCTGATAAAAGACAGAAAGTTGTATGTATTTGCAGAATAGCATATCCCCATATATACTCTGTTTGGAATGTATACGTCCTGAATGCAGGACTTCGGTCATTGCACATCTCAGGCCTCAGTGTGGTATCTTGTGTTTCCATTAGCATAGAGACCTCCACACTCCTTCCACCTTCATTCAGCAAAAGGGAAAACATTTTATATGCACCAGAGATACACACAGAGTACTGTATAACATCCGTCTGTGGGTTTCAATGAGGCCTCATATTTAAAAAGAAGCTATCTTGCAAACTAAACTGCTATAGTAAACAAAATAAAAAACTTCTAGTTGATTAGGATGGGATTTCCACATGAATTTCAGCATCCTACCAGTAATGTCCTTGCCTACTAATTTTTTTAATGTGACACTGTCAAATAGAAAAATCCTGAGGAGTAGATAAGCGCATCCTTAAGATTAACACCTTAAATTATTAATGCCAAAAGTGTTTACAAATACATTTTTAAATTCTACTGCAATGCAAGATTGCATACATTTCTGGTAGTGTCTGTGCATTCACTGTTATTATTCTGTTCTGCATTTTCATAGGTTCAGTGGGTCATTTGCAGCCTGACTTCTAAGCACTGCAAAACACTATGGTACTAAAAGATTTAAGAGCAAGGCTGAAGCAGCTCAGTCTACTCTTTGCCCCTTCCTATAACCAACTGGCAGAATAACTTGACGGTCAGAGGACAGTCAAGCCACATTAAATTTATTATGTATTTTTCTGTCCAGAAGGCACTGTATGAAGATGACATCCATTGCCTTATCTAACTGAAGCTCCATTAGGAATGAGTAACAGAAATCTCCCTGTGGGCACACTTCCCCTTGCTAGCATGCTGCCTAAAATTCCAACTCAAAATTTAGCTGGTATCACTGTGTTTATCACGTTAACTACAAGTGAAATGCTTATCTAATTATGTTAGCACTTCCTCCTTATTTCCCCTGGCTAAATCACCTGTAAAAAGTTTAAAAATCATTCGCTAATCATTCCTTAGTTTTTCTCTAAAACTACTAATCTGTGCAAGCCTATGACTTGACTGTCACAAGGATTTTATGCAAGCTTAAATGCTGCTATGCACATTTTTCTTCTTTCCCAACTCCTCCCTGATACATAGGTAATATGTTAGGTACTACAAGAAATTAATTGGTAACCCGTTACACACACAGGGATGAGTCTAAATGTTGCAAAGAGATGTTAATATTTAAACTCTTTTGAGGACAGTGAAAAAAAAAAGATATAAATATATATTTTTGTTTGTTTTAGAAAAGTTTTGGGCAGCAAATTGACTTTCTATGAAGACAGGTGAGCAGTCATAATATAGAAAAAAAATAGAACCTTTGATTTTTTTTTTTTTTTTTTTTGTATTTCTGGACTTACACCACATTACAAAAAAATAACAAAAGAGTCATAGAATCGTTTGGGTTGGAAAAAAACTTTTAAGATCATCAAATCCAACCATTAACCTGTCGCCTCCAAGTCCAACCACTAAACCATGTCCCTAAGCACCACATGTATGGACCTTTTAAATACCTCCAGGGATGGTGACTCAAGTACTTCCCTAGGTTTCAGTGCTTGACAAGCCCTTTAATGAAGAAATCTTTCCTAATATTCAATCTAAACCTCCCCTGGCACAACTTGAGGCTGTTTCCTCTTGTCCTATTATTTGTTACTAAGGAGAAAAGACCAACGCTCACCTCGCTACAACCTTCTTTCAGGTAGCTGTAGAGAGTGATAAAGTCTCCCCTCAGCCTCTTCCTCTCCAGATTAAACAGCTCCAGTTCCCTCACCTGCTCCTTATTACACTTGCTTCCTAGACCCTTCACCAACTTCACTGCCCTTCTTTGAACGTGCTTCAGCACTTTAATATCTGAATATCTGGGTGCAAAGCTGAACACAGCAGTTGAGGTGCAGCCTCGCCAGTGCCAACTACAAGAGGACAATCACTTCTCTACTCCTGCTGGTCATACTGTTTATGACACAAGACAAGATGCTGTTGGCTGCCTTGGCCACCCAGGGAACACTTCTGGCTCATGTTCATCCGGGTGTCAGTCAGCACCCCCAGGTGCCTCTCTGCTGGACAGTTGTAGTGCTGCATGGGGTCCTGTGACCTAAGTGCAGGATGCAGCACTTGGCCTTGCTGAGTTTCACACAGTTGGCCTCAGCCCATTGATCCAGCCTGTCCAGATCCCTCTCTAGAGCCTTCTTATCCTTCAGTCCTACTATTATGATGCTAAAGAAACAATAATGCAGTGTTTTCAGGTCATAATATGGTATTTTCACGTTGCTGTAAAAAAGACTTCAAACTGAGTCTGTTACAATAGCTTCAATACTTGTATCAATATGTTCGTGTATGACTGAACTTAAGGTAAACAGAAATGAAGTCTACATTTCAAATTGAAAAGCAAAAGTCAAAAAACAATTTTTGCATAAAATTTCAGCCTCAGAGGTTACATAGATGCATATTCTGCTAAGTTCCATTACCAAGCCAAGGGCATATCTTGCTTTCAAACTTAAAGTACAAATAAAATATGTTCTATTGAATTCAAATCATAACCATTGAGCCTCTGAAAAGTGAGGAAGCATCGATTTGTCTTGTTTATTCTGTTCTAAAGCCATAATATTCCCATATGAAGGAGATATTACATCTGTGAAGAGACCATCTAGTCATCCTCTAGTTCATCACTCAGGAACAAGAGCGTCTTTTCATTTTCACTAAGTTCCACTCTTACACAGCAGCAGCATTCACCCACTTTTTCCAAACCACAGTTGCCTAACCATTTACTGCTCAGCTCCTGCCTTTAGAACCCAGCCAGGACAGGGTTGTGTCTCCAGCTGGGGGGGAACCCGGGCAGCTGCTGCCTCTGAGGGTACTGAGGGACCACACATGACCTCAGCAGCTTTCTTCCTCAGCAAGGCAGATTAGACTGAGCTGAGCTCTGGGAAGTTGTACATGCTGGAGCTGTATAACTTAAAGCTAGTGGGGGCACCTTTGCTTTGCAGACGATTCACTTGGTGTCTGCAGAGCAGAAGTTCTCCGAAGATGATTGTGTTTTTCAGGATGACTGTTATTTTTCTATTCTGGTCATTGATACTTAAATGATAATTAAGCATGAGACAAATCACTTCAAGACCAAAAAAGAAAGCTGTATATCACTTTTATCCAATACAATAAATACAATTAAAAGGAACTATTGCTGTCTCTCTTAGTTTTCCCTCATATATATCAGCTGTCATTCCTTGAGCTTTAAAGCGCTTGAATAATAAACCTGTACAGAATTGAATTACTTCAGTAGCAAGTTGATTAGTTCCCACACCCAATAAAATGTCTGTGGTATCTCATATATTTGGCATTTAATGTTGTAATTAATAAGTCTTGATCATGTGCCTCTTACAGCCACAGGTCAGTGACAACAGTGACATTCCCTTTCTCAGCAGGAAATTGAGCCTCCAAGACATTTTCCTAAGACACTTTCAATTATGATAAATCGTCAGATTTGCTTCAGTCATTTTGAAAACTACTTCAAGTATATCTTCCCAGGTAAAAGCTGTACAAAGATAAAAAGCAGATTTTTTTCTCTTTTGTGCAAATCACATTTTGGAAAGTATTTCAGATTTTTTAGGGACATTATCGATTCCCAAGTGAAAGGTGTGTTTTGAAATGAACTCATCACAAGTACATATCTTTCCAACTTAATCTAGCATTTCTTATAGAGGGCCAGATACAAAATTGCTTTAAGTCTGTGTAGCTCCATTGATTTCAATGGGTACATGTTCAATTTATTCCATACAGGGATTTGTCTTTTTAATTTAAAATACTTAAAAGGCAATGTTGCAAAAGCATTTATATTCCTTTTTAATGATGTATGCAGGAGAATATTTTTTTTTTTTAAACTTAGTTGATTACATATCAGGATCTTATTTTCTCAGTTTTTTCATGGTCATGTTGACAGTATCCAGAGTTGATGATGAAAAAACTACTGCACATATAAGCATGGAACAGGAAGAAACAAGAGGAAGCAAAAAGTGGTGATGCCATGAAAGAAACTTTACTATTGTTACTACTTTTTCAACCACAGTAAAGGTACACTGGTTTTTCCTAATGGCAAGGTTACCAACATATCCTTTTTTACTTACATTTTCTTTAAAATAATGCTCCTGCATATAAAAATTTTAACTACTGAAGGTAAGCAAAGACTTAATTTCTAATTGCTAGTAATAGTGAAAATTTGCAATGAAAAGGGGGAGAAAACTTTGCACCTAATCCCTTTGATGCAATCAGCCAAGGGAAGAGGCAGGAGAGGAGGAAATGAAGCATCCTTAGTGTTTGCCTCCCTTGCCTGGAATGTTGCTCAGTTACACTTCATGATCAAGAAATGTTTCCTCTGAAATAAAGACAAATGGTTGACAACTCTCTAATCATCAACCTGGCTTCATATACTCAACTTTTACAATCCCATCTTGATCTTCATTTATGTAATTCTGCCAAACCTGATGTTCCCACCCCATGTCTTAGACTCCAAGATATTATTAATTTTAAGAAGAAACAATGTTTGGGTCCTCTTAGTTTCTGTCCCAGTTTTTCATTTATTCTTCAAGGACTGACTTTATCAAGGTTTTCCTTCTTTTTTTTTTTTAAACAACCACAAGAACTAGGAACTTATTTCAGTTAAAGTTGAAATTTTTATGCAGTCCTGCCTGTGTCTGCAAGAGCTGGGATGTTAAGAGAAAAAGGAATATGAAATATCATGAGACTTGCTGTTACTGCAATAAACAGTAAGAATTTATAAGACAGTATGATACAACATAAAATAGTCATACTTTCCTCAAAAAAAATTCCCCAAGCTTCGTGAAGCAGGTTATTAGTCTTCTAAGTTTTACAGACTCAAATCTTGTGATAGAGAGCTTAGTGCTTTGCCCAAAATCAGAGTCAATAAAAAATAAAGAAATACTTGGAAATGAAGGTCTTCAGGTTTAGCACCTGGTGACTAGGAGTAAAAAGACTGTCTCTAGCTCTCAGCCTCTTGCTTTAGAAATGGATTCAATATCCCCTGAGGAAATAATATCTGTTACTTGTTTTAGAAGGCAGCTGTAGGTGCTGGAGGTACCATGCACTGAGAAATGGCAAGTGATGAAATCCAACACTTTGCAGCAGAGACTGAGTTACTGCAACCCACCACAGTTTTGAGACACCTTCACACGTGTCTTATTTCTTATGGCAACACCATGCAGCAGGGTGTGGGGTGAAGACCTTGTGGTTAGCGGTGGCTGATGCCAGTAACATCACATGGCACAAGCCAAGGCTGGACATGCCAGCCCAGGTTCAGCTGCAGCCATTGCCCCAGGCACCATGCCTAAGTGAAAAAAAACCACCTGTACTTCTGGATGTTAGATGGGAGACACAGTAATCCCATCTTTTCTGACTTTGGAGTGAGCTCATGCAGAGCCAGTTCTGACAGCACAGGTATGTCCTCAGCCTTGTATCTCAGAGGATATCACATTTAGCCCAGAAACTAGGCTTCATGCATTTTTTTTAACAAACAGTAAAATCTTATTTTAGATCAACGAGTGCCACCACGATTTCTTCATGTTCTTAGTATGCAGAAAACAGGCACAAGTTCTTGCATCTTTTGCCCGTCTCAGACCCTTCTCTATATACTACATGGTGACATTTGTTTTGACACAGTTCTCTAGTGGAAAAGTTTACCAGTTATGAGAGTGTTTAAGATGACCTCCCACCTCCTCCAGATTCTGCGGTATATTTACCGTAGCTCCTGACAGGCAGTCATTACACTTTGTAAATGTGAACAGTAATTCATTTAGCAAATTTTAAAGTAAATTTGAAAAAGTAAAGAAGCTGTTCGGATACTTACAAAGAAAAATTATTTCTACTACATATTAGTAAGAAAGATTCAGAAAGTCAGTAGGAAACTGAAACCAACTATCTCCTTGGAAACAAGTAGTAAAGAACAAGGACACCAACATTAAACAATTCCAAAGAAATTAAAACAACAACAAAACTGTTTAGAAGGACAATTGCTAAAATGATTAAAAAGGAAATAAGATAAATATCATAGACCGGCTACAATATCTACTGAGCATAAAGAGATGAAAGGCAAATGAGGAAAGTAGAACAATAGCACAGGGAAAAAAAAAATCACTGTAATAGCAGAAAAACATGAAGAAGCAGCAGTGAAATGTCCCCATTCACTCTGATTCTTGTAGGTAAACAACCTGACCATGATGCTAAGATCCCACAGTTCTGATCTGCAGCAACTGCACCCAGAGGTACAATTAAAGAAATTCCCATCCTGTGGCTTTATAATGTTCTGCTTACTAATGCATACAATTCTTACTAAGTTCATAAGGGAATCTGAGGTGTTTAACATCGCCTATTTCTTAAATACAGAACACGGTAAATAACTTCTCATGTTAAAAAAAAACCACTATAGTAACTGCAAGGCACCACATCTACTAACTCTCTAAATATATTATTTGTTTTTTTAAAAAAGACACCCACAAATCAAATGGTTTCTTGAAAACAAGGAAAGCAAAATCTATTCACAGGTATCCAGACAAACTCTTCAACTTAAAACTAATCAGGTTTAGAAGAAAAATGGAAAGAAGCTACTTATAACCATGAGCTATCATAATCCTTGCTGCCTGCACACAAGGACTGCCCTTTCTTAAGTAAAAAGCCATTCCTGGGATCATTCAAACACATGTACTTCTCACAACAAACTTTGTCTACACAAAGTCATTTTGTACCCGTTTCGCCCACACCAGAGACACCTTCATCACATCAATCTTCACTCGCTGCTTTGTCATAAAAGCCCTGACTCACCCCTATTCATCTCACTTGTCTGACTCACTGACTAGCAGGGACTAGGAATTTTACTGTGACAAGCATATTCAGTGGAAATCAAAGTGTCTTGCCTAACCCGGATGCTTTATACAGGAGAAGCTCTATTATGTCCATGTTTTATGTTTTCTTTGTCAGGATGGAAGGAAGGATGATTTACTTTGGAGACCACTCGATCTGAAAGAAAACAGTGCTGCCTTTTTAAACCAAACCATACCTCTTCATTTTGGGCTGGATCCACCACTACTCCGTCTTCTGGAGCTGCGCAGCACCTCAGAGGAGTGGCAGTTTGCTCCTTCCAGAGCACATCTTTGTTGAACTACAGCTACATTTATGCACCACAGCATCCCCTCCAATTAAACTGTTGAACACATCGTCTGAGTCACAAGACTACAGTAGGTACCTGATGGAGGATGTAGTTTGAAACCAGATCTGAGACAAAGGACACAAAGAGCTCAGTTTCAGTTTTCAGAAGGCGCTGGTCCCACTCAGGCAGGCACAGTGTAACGTCCAGCCTAAAAGCTTTCAAAAGCTTGAGATTTTTTTTAATTTTCCAGAATGAGGAATATCTTTTTCCCTCTCAATCTGGGAAAAAATAAAACATTGAAATCACAGTTTTTCAAACTCTTTTACACCACTTCAGTTACTAACCAACTTTCATGCTCCTACTACCATTCACACTCATCCTTTTCTGTCCCTTCTGCTTATCCAAAATCTAACCATTCGCTCCTCTCACTCACCTTCTCGCTCTGCCCAGCAGGGTTCCCTGGGGATCAAAGCAGCCAGGGTCAGCAACTGTGGCCACACCTTAGCCGCAGTTTGGGCTCAAAGTTAAATACAGAGTTACAAATCCTGGTCCCAGCCTGCTAGGAGAGAAGGGAAAGCAGTTCCCCCTCCCTGCCCCCACCCCCAGATTTGGGAAGATGGCTGGAACAGAGGAGCTGGAGTACAAGGCAACCTATTAGAGGTACTCTCGCAGCGGGGAAGCAGATGTCCTGTGGGCCAAACCTCAGCTGGTTGCAGTATGAAGAGAAACCGGCACAAAGAAGAGGCAGGAAGGATGAAGTAATTGCTGATCTTTACAAGCCCTATGTAAAATACCATTCATAATGGTGATGACAGTCACTTTCTGCACACAGGCACAAAGGGCTTTTTCTTCCATGGCACTCTGACAGTTTAGGCAGGAAGAGAGAGGTGGCTAGTGGAAGTAAATTGTCAGCGATCTGTCACCGAACAGCAGATTGCTTTTCCCCTCCTGAATTTTCCCTCCTGAGTTAAGATTAGTCTCTATTGAAACCTAGGGTTCTGTTCATCACTGGCCAGCACCCACAGAGATGAAATTTCTTTATCAGATCTCTCTAAATAACTAGTTGAAGCTCAAATCATTCTGACCTTAGGAAGAGGAGGAACGGTTGTTGCCAAATACTAAAGAACAAAGCGTGCAGTAAAATAAAGCTCCATAACGAAAAATCATTAAACCTATTTTTCTACATGCAGACTGCTGTAGTACAAATTAAACCCAATGCAATCACAGGGGAATTAAGGCCAATAAAATTATCGTAAATAAATTACTAGTCTTAAAACTACTTCGATTAGTCTATATTTAGCCACGTGTACAATAACAGAAATTAATCTGAGAAGAAAAGATTCAGTTACACATTAAATGCTGCAGAGTACCAGGAGTTTCTGAAAGCAAGGGGAAGTCTCCTTTGTTTTATTTGACTTTGTTTTGATAATCACTTTGCTGTTTACCCAGGTATAATGTCATCTTCTTTGCAGAATACTAAGATCCATGTGGAAAACAGGAATGTCTGCTAATTATTTCCTTCTAAAAGCAAACAAGAGAATGAAATGTCTTGTATAATTGAATTTGAAAAATGCCAAGAAAGTTTGTTCTCTTTACAGCCAAAGTTAAAGCAAATTATTTTGGTGAGGGCTGATGGAGGGGGTGAGAGAACTCAAGTTTCCATTTAATTTCCAGGTGCACACATGTTTTGTCTTTAGTTGTCAAAAGGCAGCCTTTCCATAACAGGCTACAATAAATAGATGAAAAAAAGCAGCAAAGCCTCTGTCACAGGGGCTCTGCCTTTGTTCTGTATTTGTGCAATGCCCAGAACACTGAAGCTCTGGCTTCTAAGCCAGATATAAATAAACATGGAAGGAAGTGAAAGAATAACATGAGAGAAATCAAATAAATGGGTAACTTGAAAGAAGAAATAAAATTGTATTTATGCTGTTTAACCCTTTCCTGTCTAGCTCTTTATGCTGCTTTAGAAAAAAAGCCTGTTTATTACAAGTCAGCAATATTTGCAATAGCCTCCTTTACAGCACTTCAAAGATTGCACCAATGGAACATTACACACATATATATTTATGTAGCAATCACACTCCATAACATAATAGCTCCGTTTTTTTCCCCATGAAGCATGGCCCACTTTTACAAGGCAGAGCCCATGAAAGCCCTGAGCTATATAGGTCAACATATTGAACTTCTCAAAGTATTGACAAGGAATCTTGTCATTTGTTCTCACCAGGTAGCATGGCAGCCTGTGATATCAATTCATAGCCTCCAGAAACTCAAAATGTCTATTTGATCTCCAGGACAAGAAGGAAAGACAGGTGCCAACCCGGCTGCAGGAGACATCCATGCTACTGACCGATGAGCTGCTGCTCACCGGCCCCGGCCCATTGGCCCCTGCAAACACTCTGCCTCACCAGCTGGACCCTGCAAAGTTGACACAGACTCTTGGAGTGTGGCACAACTGCGACACATCTTTCTCCCAAAAGTTGCCAATCTTACCTGTTTCAACAAAGCAAAAACAACCACCAAAAATAATGTTGGCAATTTTCCTGAACTGGAATGATCCTCTATCTACAGAAGGTGGAAAACAAATTTTTCCAGCTGGCTTCTTTGCATAGCTATTTGTGTGGTACATAACATGGGGCAATACCTAGGTACGGATCTGTGCAACCAACCGACCACAACGTGTTGTAATAAAGGAGGGGAAAAAACGTTGCAAGCACACCAACTTCATTTACATTCAACAGGGAATATTATGAACTTCTATGCAAGACAGGACGGAAGAATAAATATTGCCCACCCAGAGCAGAGTTTGATCACATTAAAAAATCTTGTATTTATTGGATTAGTACTTTTCAATTGGAGACAGTAGAAAGAATTAATGGTATAACCACTAACTAATCTTCGTATTTTCTGTCACATTAAGCAGTGATTTCCGATTTTGCCACACTTTAGCTGCTTTGTAGAAAAGATAACTTGAAAATAGAGACATGAGAATGAAAGATGTCAGCATTTGAAGGCTGCATAGATGTGTTTGTGAAAGTATTGCAGGAAATCTTTGCCAGGTAAGTCTACCAATATTTCTAAGAAAGGACAGGACTACAGAGTACTGGCAGGGCGATTTTACAATGTCACATCCCCTGACCAAGAAATGCATTCATGACAACATTCAAGAGAGGTGGAAAAATACAGTAGTAACTCTGATTTCATCAGATGACTGGAAATGCACAGGAAGGAAAGGTTAAAATGTCACAGTGGCATTTTTTTCTGCAGAGGAACCTGGCAGAGGAACTTTCGCTGTTGGTACAATTGCTGATGTGATCTGGAAAAACTGACATGAGGTTCCAATGGAGTTATTCCCAAATCATCCATGTGCAAAGAAAGCATCTGTGTTCTGTTTTCACTAGACCACAGTGTTAGTAAGCTGGGCGCCAAAGAAAGGAAAGGCTGTAGCATCATCATGTTGCACTGAAGACAACAAGGCTATTTCAGAAGACAGCAAGCCTGATATTAGTTTGTATTATAATCAAAACAAATCAAGCATGGACAATTTGGATCACCTAACCAGGCTTTATACACGCAAGAGCAAAATTTGGTGGTAGCCAGTGGTAATATGATTCTGATGTGCTGTGCTGAAATGGCTACATTTGTCGTTTAGGTACTCAGAGTACCCAGGCTCAAATTCTGCAGCATCCTGTGATTGCTGATTGTTTCTGTAGAAGTAGTTAACAACTTTGCTAAATAAAGAGACGATAATACAGGAGCTTTTCAAGCTACAGTTTGTATTGGATTTCAAGCATTTGGGATGGAAATACCAACCTGCGTGCAGCTGTTGCAAGTGTTAGACAGCAGAGATCAACAAAAAGTTTACTCTGTCACTTGTAACCACACAGCAGCAACAGGAAAGGGAAGATGTCCACCAAAGTGTGTCATATTAAAAAAAAAGGTTATGAAATTTGCTGCAGAAACATAAAATAGACTCAGAAGCTTGAATCATGAAACAATTCAAGAAGCACAGTTACATAAAGCCACAAAATCTGTTATAGAAAAAAAAAAAAAAAAAGAAAAAAACCCAGACATGTAAAATGTAGGTGCTTACATTGATCCCAGATTAAAGCAAAGAGAATAAACCAATTGTTTTAGCCCTGTGGCTTAAGGGGAGTATAACAAATGTCAGTAAAATAATCTATACAAGAAAAAGAAACAGAGCTAAAGGAGGAAATTAAGATAGACACAAAAGAAATGAGAGAAGAAGGTAATAAATGAAAGAAAAGGCATGCCAAAAACTTGTACACGGATCTTTTAGCTTCACAAAATTAATGAATGTCTTCGGGTTTTCTATATTTACCAAGGAAATACTGCTGAACATCTAGATGAAAAGGCTTCAAAATTGGGCATATAAAATATATTATAGTACTAAATAGCATGAAGAAAACAGTAGAGGAAGCCAACAAAAATTCACTAAAATACACACACAGTCCTGGTAGGAGCTGCAAAATGGAGCTGGAAGCTTGATCTGATGGCTGCGACACAAAGGCCTTAATCCACATTTATTGATGCAAGTCTTAAATTCTGAGCAGTGAAGGCTCAGATCATTTGTCTGGCTCTTTTGAAATTCGCAGTGCCAGGCTGTAGGCCTCTGATCAGTCTGGGAATGGCACTTTTCCCACTGAATCACTAAGCCAATGACCCGTCATCATGTCAGGGGCAGGGAGGGGCTGGTGCTGATGGAAGGCACGTATGTTTGGATTAAGAAACCCAGCAATTTCCCCTCAAAATAGATAGATTGGCCCAAACGCTCTGGCTAAGTGCAGGAACCATTGCATTCTGCCTGCTTCAATTTTCCCTGTGGTTTTAATTGAAAGCTATACTGCTTACTGCCCATCCTAAAATGTTGGCTAATCCTGCCCTGCCTTGCTGGACAGCTGCTGTGTTATGGCCCAGAGGTAAATGATGAAGTGATCCCTCTGTACCCCACATTAGCTGTTTCACGGGGGTACAGAATGTCTTACTTAATGCTTGTAAAGCACTTGGAGATCCTTAAATGAAAGGCATAAGAGCACAAAATTCCATCATCATTAGCTATAAGGGCCACTGCAGAGCAATGGAAAATAATCCTTTTCCCTGCCCATCTGGGGTTTTGCACACTGCCTAAGCAGTGCTCCCATCCCCTGCCAGCTCAGAGAGCAAGAGATCAAATCTGTGCCTCTGGCATAATAGTGCAGAGTGCTAATTACAGAACTACCATAAAACATCTGCTGTAATGCATAACTATAATTCCTTGGCATGCACAAATACAGCACCTAGATGCTCAGAGCATAGCACTGCAAGCAAACCCTAGGAACCAAGTGCAAGCAGCCCTCAAGCAAGTCTTATCCCAAGTGGGAGGCAGAAGAGCACGGAAATTCACCAACCCTCCTGTACACTCCCCTTCTTGCAGAGGAATCGTAGTTACAGGCTCTGCACTCAGAGAAATGGAGGAGCAAAGCCACTGAAGCTGACCTCTATCTGCTCCCAGGGCAAGGTCAGCTATCTAAAAGGGAAGGAAGAAGGCTGTACTTGAGAGCAGGCTGACAAGCACCTTTCTTTCACAGCCCCGGGGTGACCCAGAATTAGTTGTTCACAAGACACTGTGAAGCCCCACCCTGGGAAGCCTCAGAGAGGTTATATCTGAGAACTACTTATCCCTAAGACAGCACCTCTTCAAGACTGCCCCTGGCCAGGCATAGCTTTCCAGTGTTTCCTCACCACCACTGCACAGAGCAGTATATAAATAGGATCTCTGCTCCAAGAAAGCACTAGCATAGACAAACAGGACATTAAGAGTTAGTCTTCTGTTCTTACACATTTGGAACAGGCTACTCCTCATTTATGCTTCAAGTCAGCACTTACTGACTGCAGGGACCAAGAGTACTCGTACACAAAATACTGTGCTTTATTGCTTTCTAGGATTGGAGGGGTGTAGACACTGCCCCCTAACATGGAGTTCTGCCTAAAAGAATTTGGGATGGCCTGTCTAAAATCTCATGCACTACATCAGGTTTATAAACTGGATGATAAACTCTGTCAGGATCAGGTTTCAGAGAGTCACCAAAAATTTCCTCATTCTCTGCTGATGTGCATGGACTTGGAAAAGTGACACAGAAGGTTCCTGCACTCTGCACCAGGGTCACAGGGAGAAATTATCTGTAGGAAGCTTTCTGTTAGTCTGAAGTGTCTTTACACTGAGCCCTGATGTGTCAAGAAAATATGTGTTCTAGTGCCCGCAGGAAGTACATGTCTTAGCCTATTACATCTCTCTTTTCAGAGAGGAAACACTTGTAGTAATCATTACCATAATTTTAAAATATTATCATATTTTAAACATCAACATTTAGATAAACCTATAATAGGAACCAAACCCAGACCTTGCTTTGCAAGAAAGTAAGGGACAAATGAAGCCATTAACTCCACAGTAATGATTTATGTGCTAACGTGACTGGCCCTGAAGAGAAAGAGAGAAAGCGAGCCAGCCATAGAATGGCTCTGCAGCACTTCTGTGAGCAAGTCCTACTGAAATGCGAAAGCTCACTGAGCTGAGCTGTCCTGCTAATATCTTTACAGCAGAACTGGAAATGCAGACACTTCACTTATTCTGCACAATGGTACTAGAGGAAATGTATGAGAAAGACTCTTCAGCTTCAAATAGATAAATGGAGATGAAACACTGCTTTTGATGCAAGGCTAATCAGAGAAATTGGAGGCTTTTGTGCTAAGTTGCTTATATTTGTGTGCAGAGAAGCACCTTTAGAAATGTCAATGTAAAAATAAGAAGCATTCACAAGGCCAAAATTTGGTATCAAACAAGACTGACATGTATGCTCTAATCTCTGTGCTGGCTGTATCATGCTAATCTGAAAAATCTAAGTATAAAAATTCCATGTACAAAATCTGAGGAGCATATCAGACATGGGAACAGGCCCTGAACTGAGTTACATAGCAGTGCTTCTAGAGTGGAGGCACCAGGGGGAAGACACAGAAAACCTCAGAAACAAGTTGAAACTCTATTTGCAATTCAATGAACAAACTAAGAATGACCTTTCTGCAGTTTGCTTCAGTGTTTATTACTTTCATTCATGTATCTGATAAATTTAATTTTCATTTAAGAAATGTTCTCCTTCTCTTTGTATGAATATTATTAAATAGGAGACCTTCATCAAAACTGGGTTTTTAGCCACACCCTGGAGAGAAGCTACCCATGTGCACTGAGAAGAGGCTATGTCCTTGAGGTAAGCCTATGCCCACAGGACACTTGTCTATGGGGTAAGAGCATGTAGAGAGGAGCTGGACTGCTTTCACTGGGCAGTGTTTAGCTCTGGCCAGGTGAAACAGTGTGATCAGAGCTCTCTGCTTACGCTGCCTACCTCAGTGCTTGCCCCTGATCTTGCAATGTGTTGGTTGAGGTATGGACATGAAATGGAGACAGCTGACAGTTAAAAAAAAAAAAAAACAAAAAACATTCAAAATTGTAGCTCTTCAATACATTTATACCATCCAAAGAAAAAGTACTTAGAAGAAATTAGACACCTTTCTTACAGCAAAAAAGCAGTAACATTAATGAAGGGAAGTCTGTAATAAGTGTAGAGAGAAAACAGTAAAATAGAAATGCATTTTTCTGCTTTCCTGAGAGAGAATTACTGGTGCTTCCTGAACACTTCCCAGTTTATTCTGCTGACCCAGAGGTCCTTTCACTTCAGTCTTTTAATATTAGGTTTGGGGGGATTCAATTGACCACAGTGCTCAAGTGCCTAAATCAGCCAGCAACTTAGTATGAAAGAAGTCATGAGAAAACAAATATTTTAAAAGGTGTAGCTTCCATAAGAGACAGAGATAGAGAATTATTGCTTCTGTCCCCACTGCTGACCTGACTCTATCAAAGACCGGAAATGACGATACATGTGCATACGTGAGAAAAAAAAAAAAAAAAAGAGCAGCCTTTTTCTTAGATAAATACAGGTAGAAAATGCATTCAGAAATTGTCATTTGGGACTGTATAGATGCACAGATGTCACTGCACAACTTATTTTCTTTAAAATTAATCCCTGAAATTTGGTAATGTCTTCCAAATGAAAGAACATACAGAAGAGAAATAAGAGTACCCTGTAAGATATCTGCATTAGAGTGAAAAAAGGAAATCATACTTTAAAGTATCTCGTAGTGTCTCTGCTTGGTAATACAATGTCAGACCGTTAAGGCCACAGACCATGATTTGCTTGAGGTCTTTGGCATTCTTCCAGACACAGGAAATTTATCAAAGCCTGCAGAAAATGCATATGCAGCTTGACACTGAACCCTTAGAACTGCTGAGTATTAAGGGAGACCAGTACATTTCCTAAAGTTACTTTTGTGATTTCTTAAAATTTTATTTACAGAATATCGAGAGAACAACTAAAATGGTGAAACAATTCTATCCAGCAAGGAAAATCAGGTAAATAGAGAGTAATTCCTGACAGGATAAAATGGTAGGATTGACTGTTCTTAGAAAAGGAAGGATTGAGTAGAACAACAAAATAGAACTTGTGAATTTCATGAAGGAGGCTAATGTATTCAGAGAACTGGTAGACCATAGCCTCATAGGGAAGAGATAAGCCTAAAGAAATTCTGGAGAGCTAACAATTCCTTAAAGAAATTATAACAAAGGCACAAAAGCAAACTAACCCAGTGAAAAGGAGGGATAGAAAATTTAATTAGACCCCTATTGGCTAAATCACAGGCTCTTCATTGACCTCATTTTAGAAGGAGCCACACAAGATTACTAAGGATGGGAATAAAAGAATAACATTAGTATATAGGTGCAATGTGAAACATAGCTTACCAGCACAGAATGTGAAATAAGAAATCATTCTTGAAGTACACTAACGCAAGTAAAGCTAGAAAAAAATAAAAGCATTGACCTCCTCTTTAGAGAGGGAGGATGTTCACAAAGTTGAAGTACTGCAAGCCACCTTCGCCATCAGTCTTCACTAGAAAAGTGGTGCCCAATTGATGACAGCAGCAAAAGTCTAGACTAGGGAATAAACAGTTCAGAGAGACTTACAATTTGTTTTCAGACTCCATGAGTCTGATAAACTTCATTTTGGGGAATTTAAATCACCTGAAAGTTCTTTCACATTAATGGCTGGTTTTAAGAATCTCTGGGAAATGGGTAAAACTCCGGAAAGCTGGAAGAGATGTAGCATGTGTTTCTAAGACAGAAGTGCACAACATCAGTTGCCTTAACCTAATACCTAAAAAAATAATTGTCATAATGAAACAACTAGCAAGAAAACAAGAAGATGAGTAATTGTGAAGAATAAAGTTTATAAAATATATCCAGGTTGTTTTTTTTATGGTGGGATGAGGTGTCCTGACCTTAACCCTTCTATGAGAGGGCAACTGACACACCTCATACACTGACTGTGATGCTCATGAAATCGTCACAGGCAGCAATGAAGGGAACCAAAGTCTTGATCAACAATATGTGTAATATTTCATGGGCTGTCTTCAGAGCACTCATCAGGTGTCCTCTCTCTCGAAAAAAAAAAAAATCAAAAGGCAAATCAGGATTAGTCCAATGGATACCAGATTTGATTCAATAGTTTCATTAATGGCTTGAGTTGTGAAACAAAACTGGTCTACTTGTTATCTAGCATGATATGAACTTGACAGAGACAACAATACAAGAGAACATGTTTAAAAATTATGTTACATATTGGAGGGTCTTTTGTATTTTTTTTTTTTTTTGAAAGTGACATTCTACACAGCCAGCTACAGTTAGGAAAAAAATATTTAAAAATGCACAAATACAGGTTGTAGAGCAACCTGCTAAAAGCAGACAAATACATGATATTACAATGGATCAGAGAAAGAACGTGAATCAACAGTATGGTTCTCTGGCAAAAAATGGTGGACATCAAAACAGTATTATAGACAACAAAACATGTACTGCTTCTGTGTTTCCTAGCTTTCATCCATTTTGTTGTAGTAATGGGTTTAGCTTTGAGTATTGCCCGCAAAACATGTGGGCTGCTTCCTGAGGTTCACAGATCAGAGATACGTATACTACAAGGAACAGCTGAACAAATTGTGGTTGCTAACTACAAAAGTCTTCAAGTATATTAAAGGCTTTTGCAGAAAAAGAAGGAATAATTTATTGCCATGTCCATGAAGGAAAGAACAAGAGATAATAGGCTGAAACTGCAGCCAGGGAAATCCACTTTCCATCACCAGAATTTTTTAAGAACAGGCAAGATAAGCATTTTTCAGGAAACGCAGGCAAAGTTTGTCTTGTCATTTCTTGCAATGTCTTCCCTCAGGGCATCCTGAAATCCCTTTAAACCCTATAATCTATGATTTAAAGTCAACTCTCTACCCATTGAAATTATTTAGTAAATCACTATATTTCATTTTGCCACCCTGAAAAAATGTAATACAAATATTTTTGAAAAGGTGATACTTTTTGGTAACTACTCTAGCCAGTATGATTGCCAGATATGAGTAAGAGACTATTTGCTAGAAGCATGACTTGGGTCTATGGTCTTGTTCATGGTGAGACTTTTCATTTCTAGTAGGACATTCTCTAGTTGAGGAAAAACTTCACCAAAAAAAAAAAACAGTTACATCTTGCAAACACTGACCTCATGGACCTCAAAACGCTTTTTGCTCCTTATAAAGGCAAGCACATTGACCCTTTCAACCTCCTGTAACCAAATCTGTTCTTTGTTACAGGAAATAGTTTATAATAAAGAGACTTAATTATTTTCCTAACTATATAAAGAGATTCTATGTTCCATGTAATCACCCCGCAGTACTGAATATTTCATGCAGTCACAGAAGCATTGCTTAAATGGGAACATATTTTCTCTTTCCTATCATTTAGGAGAAGAAATAATAAAAATAAAAAAAAGGTGAAAATTAGGTAGGTCATTCATATGCAGAAACCTAAGATAGCCAGTAATGGTGTGCTCAGGGCAGACCTATCTAGAGTTCTGGTTAACCACACAAAATCAAATTTACAAGAAATGGAAAAAAAACCCCACAACACACTCTATGCCAAATAGCCTACTATATCACATGCCCTATGTCCTTGTTAGAAATCTTGTGTTCAAGACTTCTAAAAATTAATAGTGGTTTTTATTGCTAGCATATTATTGTTTATTAAAACATATTTATTAATAGCATATTTTATTCCCCCTCCCTGGAGGTTGTCTCAATACACATTGGTAAACATATCAGGATAATACATCCAAAACATTTTTCATGTGACAAGAAGAAAAAGTAGAGCTCTGAGATGAACAAAGTTAGGTCTCTGCACAAGAATGAATGTCTTTCCATACAAGAGCAGGTACTGTATACACAAGCTTTTAAAGAATTTCTGAATTTAAATGTTCTGGACAAATTTCTCATATGCAATGCTTTCTTCTTAGAAGGTGAAGAGAATATATAATCAGTATGAAACTTTTTCCAATTCCCTCCTGCCACAAATGTTCTGTTTAAAGAAGATGCCATCTTTTATCACAGTTTATCTATGAGTATACACCATTCTTAAAGACATATGATATTTATACATAAAAAGTTAACTTTAAGCTATGTCATTCTAAAACTCCTCAGAAACACTTGAACAATAACAAAAATTTCCATTTAATGGTACCAAAATATTTTGTTCAACCCAAAAAAATTGTACCACGTTGAAATTGTTGGTTATTTAAAAGCTTCGCTTTAAAGCTGGAGCATGTGCAAAAGTAACAAAGAGAAAGCTATATGCACTCTTCAAATCTGCAGCTATAAACATAGTAGCCTGCAAATTCAGCAAACATGCCAGAATCAAGCTGCTCTCAGGCAAGCATAGTAGCTGTCTTGAGCCATATAAGATGACTCCTGGATGGTGCCAACTGTTGGAAAACTTCTTGTCCTGCCTGTCAGTGAAATACAGCTATCTGGGGAAGAGGTCCTGAAAATGGTGCACTCCTGTGCTTCGAAGTTTCTGCTCCTAGTCACTAACTGAGCAGGTCTTCAAGAAAGGACCACCAGGATCCAGAGACTGTGCCTCCTGCTCCTCAACTCCCACAGTGCTGCTGCTCTCAGGATGTCTCCATCAGATAGTCAACACACCTTTTTTGATGTTACTGTACCTTGTTACATCGTATGGCACATAAAGGTAGCTGGAATGCAGAGATATGAAAAATCAGCAAGACAGCAAAGGTGCTGACAACTGGATTGGGATGAATGTGAGAATTTGTGAAACTGGTGAGATGTGGTGGAAGATTGGTGAATGTTAACAGAAGAACGTATTTGCTGAAAGGATATGCTTGCTGAAACAGTGGGTGACAGGATTGCCAAGCAGAATTAGAAGGCTGGGTCACTGACCAAACAACAGGAAAGTTCCATGGCTATAAGATTACGCATGACTAATGCTGAGACTGGGATTTGCTCAAGAGAAGCAGCATTAAACAAGCGAGAAATCAGGGAAGGCAGCAATGGCACACCTGTTCAAGTTGCAGGCACAGAAAAATAGCAATCAACAATTTATTACTTGTTTACATAAAAAATGAAGCCAAATAATAACCCAGAGGTACTCAGATTAAAGTCAATTTGCGATCTTCTAGTCTCAAGAAACTGTAGGCAAAAAGAAAGAGATGAAGATTAATCTGGCTGTTTTAAGGATGTAAACATAACAGAAAAAGGAGATGAAGAAATATTAGGCTGCAACTGAAACAACCTACATCCATCTTTGGTATAAACCACTATTAGTTCTGTCAACATCCGCACACACTGACTATGGTGCTCCATTGACTCTTACTGCCCTATAAAAAGTCAATCAGTCAGGCTCTTCTGGTGGAGGCTTGACAGAAGAAGGAAGCAGAGGTTCTGTTTTAGCCACAAAAATTAGGTTTATCAGAGAGACCAAACATATAAAAATCCCTATACTTGCTTTGAAAGAGAGGAAACAAGATAAAAGCCTTGATCTGGGGACTGTGCTGGTGCTAGAGGTGGTTTGCTTCATTAACCCCTCGATGATGGAAATGGTGGATGATAGCAGAAAAAAATGTAAGTTGAAACAGCTCAAGGAAAGATACCGAGAAATCAGAATTAAGATGAAATGTGACAGGGAAGATTTCAGAGAAAGAAAAAAAACCCAAAATAACCAGAGAAGAAGATGCAAATAGGAGCTGACAGCAAGGAACTGCTTGGGATCATAAATGAGCTCAGCAGAAAGCAGCGTGGCACTCGCTGGGCTGGAACCACTGAATTACGGGATTACGCCCCCAGAACTCAGCAGTGCAGCACCCACTCCCTGCTACCAGAGTGGCTCTAGATTTATTACACTGTACAGCTCCCTGTCTTTCCTAGCCTGTCCTTGTAAAAGCATTGAAGTCAATGCTGAATGGAAAATTAACCAACCTCCCTCTCTCCTTGTCTTTTCTTTTCTCATTAAATTAGTGAGAAAATGTAAACGTTATTTTCTTCCTCTCTGTCTCTCTCTTTTCCAGTTGTTGACATGTCAGGAGCTAACAGCCAGAAGATTTAATTCAGAGCTTTGTACTCTTTCTTCAGAAGCCAGTGTCCTTCACAGGTGCTAATGGGACCTGTTCAAACTGCAGCACTTTCCTTTCAACTAGTGTTGTGACCATGTCTGCAAACGACAAAGGAAGAACTTAAAATGAAAGGCAACGAGGTGCTTATGAAAGTTTTTCTTTCCAGGGCTTGGTAGTATTCTATGGTAAAGTTCATACAAGGGCAAGCCTTTCCTAGGACAATCTCCATAACATTCCAAAATAGAAATTGGGAACACAGACAATCCAGAAGGCTGCAGATGGAGTTTGCACCATGTTATTCAGGACAAACCTGAACCCTTCTGTGTTTCAAGGTGTTGGGAAGAAGGGAGGAAGCTTGGTTTACTCATCCTTCATTGGGTTTCTTTTTTGCAGATTTCGTTGCCGAGTGTGATACTAAAATTACTGAAACTGCTCAAATACAAAAAAGCCCCTGCTCAAAAGCAGTGGGTTTTTAGGTCCAGATATTGAATAGAAAAATTGCAAGGGAGAGGCATTTTGTGGAAGTCAAGACCGTGCTTACCTTTCCTTCATCTTGTTTCTCTGTATTTGATGAGGCCTTTGCCCACCAAAATAAAGGGTGGGGAAACCACCTGTGTGGTTCTACTGTTTAGTGCATTATTTGGCCACAAAAAATAAATGGCATGCGACATCTTTCATACAGCTGTCTACCTCCAGTTTCACAGAAGAGGGATCATACATTTCAGCATGTAATTTCAGATTAAGAATTCTCACATCCATTCATTGTTTCAAAGAAATCTAGGAGTTAATCAATGTCGTTACTCTCGGCCTCAGGTCTGAGGTTTGTATCATGTCCTGACTCCTCCTTTCCCCAAAGACCACATGCTGCAGCATGTTTTAAAACAGACACAAAACCCCTCAACCCTCCCAAAGCAAAATTCAACTCGTACAAAAAAGTGCCAGATTTGATTTATTGGAGTGCAGGCTGAGACAACCACAGGGCACAGATTTCTACAGCAGCCTGGCTTTTAGCGATATGGTACTTGGCTCTGCTGGTGTCTTTATTTTGCTGTGCAGAGTGCTTGAAGTAGCGCCGTACAGGCTATGGCAAATTAGGCTTTTTGTTTCCTGGCTTTTCAGTGTGAAGCAACCCAACTCAGAGTTTAGCAGGGGCCTCGGTGCCCACCCAGTCGCTACAAACATAGCGGATCCACAGCCATCGCCACTGTGGTGACTGTGTCCCAGCCCTGCCAGGGCAAGCCATGCTGTCTTATACTGGGGCTCGTGGACCCAGGTGAGATGCCTGACTCCCTACCTTCATGTCCCAACCTATCGCTGTCTCTGCAAAACACCTTCCTCGGCAAAACACTGCCAAGGAGACCCTGGGTTTTGCTAGAAATCAGAGTGCACCGTGCCCAGTATAGCGATGTGGTTCTTAGTTCTATCAAAACGCTGAAAAAACGCTGCCTGGAAAAGGTTAAATCCTCCAGATCTGGCTCTCCAGCAGGGTATTTCCAAAGGTGGTGGAGCTGGAAACGCCTGGGTGCCATCCTGGGCTTCCTCACCACCCCCTCAGATATCATTCCTGCCCTTGCCTAGAAACTATGCGGTCTTTTACTCTTCTATATTTTCCTCTAATTCTATTAAACCTCTCTTCCCTCTGGTTCCTCCCCAGAGCTCTGGAAGGTCTGTTCCTGTGCTGAAGCACACAGAGTAACATTCTGGTACCATGAAAGTCAACAACTCTCAGTGGCTAATTAGGATTAGCATTTAGTTAAACTTTAACTATACTTTTAGTATATACTTTATAAGAGATTAACTCTACTTTTTCAGGGGTGGGGAAAGCAGGGAACACACAATCCTACATTACAGATACTTGCACTGTCTACATCTTGTAGACTTGGCAACAAAGAAAAATTAACTCCTGTTTTCCTTCTGTATGCATTCCCTTCATTTATTTAATTATATTATTTTGGGGGTGGGGTGGATGGGTAGGTGGGTTGGGGTTTTTTGTTTGGTTTTTTTTTTCCCTCCAGATTGCAAAACCTCTTTTATGTTGTCATAAAAGCTCTTGAAGAGCAAGGCCCTTCATCTTTCCACAGAATTAGTATAACACAGGTTGCTTTCCTGTGCAGCTGGAGGCATCCACTTATAAGTGAAAGAGTGGCTCATTCTCCTCAGCCAGCCAGTTCTCAGCCAGGAATCTAACAAAGGAAAATAATTTTTGTGTTTATTTGAAATGTTATTTCCCACGTTGCATCACATATTCACATCACTGTATAGGAACAATAGAAGACAAACCCTGCCCCAGGGAAGGTAAAAATAATGCTTTCACAGTTGTGCTTCCCCTCCCCAAGAATTGCACACTAGTTATTATAGAAAAATATATTAAGAGCTAAGCATTACAGGGGGGAGTCAGGTTGAGGAACAATGCTCTTTCCTCTGCCCACACACCCTTTCTCTGCTTCAGGGCAAGAATGCCTACTCCCGTATCTCCTGCTGGCTGTGAAGAGAAGAGGGATATAGGAGGGAAACAGAACCTATGGTATGAACTGAACTGCTCTTTTTCCTCAGTAGAAATACAGAAAGGCTGCTACACTCGAGAACTGGGAGGTAGCTGCAGAGAGATCCCTTTGCCAACTGGTCTTTGCTCCCTATGAGCACTCATGCAACCACTGTGGGAGCTGGTGCCCGCAGACACCCACATCAGGTCATCACCCACCTGCGAACAGGGATGGCAAATCTGCAAGGAGCAGGAGGAAAATCTTGAGGGAAAGAAAAGGTGAAGAAGTGGTCGAGGGCTGGGGAAGGACAGTAAGTGGGAAGAAGAGGGAGACTTTTGAAATAAAGGGAGCAGAACAGACTGAATGAGAATAAGGGGGAAAAACGGATGAAAAAAAGATTTCTCTTTAAGAAAGGGTGAGATTTGGAAGAAGAAAATGAGAAGAGGCATACCAACCAATCATGAAAACGTTTCAGGGAGTAAAATGCCACAAGGTAAAAAAAGAGAAAGAATTAGGAGGAGTCAAAACATGGCTTAAAATAATGAAAGACAGACTTGTGGAGTGTGCCAGTAGTTCAGGGCTCTTTTTACCTACTGGCTGCATAATACATCATATTTACATAAGCGGTTTTGGCCCAAATCACTCCACTGATACAAAATGGTTTATGTGATAGTAGATATTATCTGCACTAAGGTCCTACAACACTTTAACACTACCTAGCCAGCTGCAATCATGCAGTAGACAGGAATTTACACGGCTGAAGCGGTGACTTGAAAATGTTGGAAGTACTGTGATGGACATCTTTATACTTCTTTTTCTAATGTCTAAGTAATTGCATATAGTTGTAGAAGGGGATTTTCTGTCTAACTGCAGAAAAAAACCCGCACCAAACTAAAACAAACCCCCAAATCAGTAGGAAAAACAATCTACTATGCATTCTCTACTTAGTCTTTAAATAAGAAAGTAAGAAAACACAGGACCTTCTCAGTCACACAGTAGTATTTCAGGCTACCTCTAAAACATAGTCCATTTGCTGAATATTCAGATCAATTCCATTGATACTTTCTTGAACAGAGATAGATATGTTCTTTGATTTCTTGCATAAGGCTACTATTTATATAAAGAAACCCTATATATTTCAACAAACAATGAGTCCGAGTTCATTACAGTCCGAGATGCCAAAAGTAACGAAAGAGATTGAGTAGGCATGTATCTTTGCCTTATTTTGAAAATCTTAAGCAATTTTGTTATGCTTATTTTCACAATAAGTGAAAGCAAACGTGAAACGCAGTAATAACTTTCATCTCAGTGTTAATGGAAAAAAAGAGTGAATATTCCTTTTGTTTGTTCAATCTGTGTTTAAGACGTCTGTCTTGGGTTTTTTGGGGGGTTTTTTCCTGAATGCAATTTATTATCAGCTGTCTTAACAGAACTTTCACCGTTGCAGGTTACCTGGTCATACTATGTTTTACAAATATATTTATGGGGTTTTGACAGATTTCCTTCAGGAAAAAAAATTAAAATACCCTACAAATCAACAATCAACTGCAATTAGAATCAGAATATTAACTAGAACCAGAGTAATGAATCTTCACAGACAGTTTATGCTGTTATGACTTTTTCCACATTATTTTTAGTATGCAGTACTTGCTAATACTGCATGATATTTTTAAATATGAAAATTTATATATAGAGAGATGACAGATAAAAGTGTTACATGACGTTTGTCCTTGGATTAAAGGTTCCTTATTTGTTTGCAATGACATGAGAAATGATAATGGCTCCTGAAAAACTGTTATTGTTTGTCATGTCACAGGTGCATTTAGATTTCTTTCTTTTCTGCGACTTTTAATACAAAGGAAGACATAAAATTGCATTAAATAAAATCTTAGAAGCTTAGCTTAAACCTTAAAATGAAAATAGTTGACATGATTCCTGATAGACCTTTAGATGTGGGTAGAGCAATGCATAACAAGCCACAGGTTTGAATCTTGCATTCAACTTACAAAAATTACTTCAAGGTACAGTCCCATATAGAGTACATTAACATTTAACCTTCAAGTAATAAAGGCACAAAGGCTTATTATTCAAAATAAGTTTGGAGAGCAAACACGGCAGTTGTCATCTTTCAAGGCAAAGTGGAAAAAGCAGTACATTTAGCATGCAGGAGCTCTCATTCTTAATCAGGAAACATATATGCTTAAATTTCCATTTGCCTTTCCATGCTGGGAAAGAGCACCCCAATTATATTAATGCTGACAGAAAAGATGAAAGACTAGCAGTGCCTCTCCTGGAAGACCTAAAGGCTGCAGAAGTACTAGAATCTCGTGTTTTCTTTTGGGTAGAAACATGGCAATTCAAAAGGAAACGTTAGGCTAATAGATCTGAAGCAAAGAGAACTAAATTCAACTAAACAAAGGTTTACTGATATACCTGGAGGACCCTGTGACCATTGGATCCAGGAGCACAGAGTAAAGTGAGTCTGGAAGTTATTAACACAAACTTGGAACATTGCAAACAGCGTCTTTATGGCAAGCCATTCTGGCTTGCTGTCTTTTCCACTTCTTGTTCCTCACTCTTTCCCTTACTAAATACCCACAAGACTTAGGGGACACTCGTGGAAATGAAAGCCAGTGTGCTTTGGGTCAAGTCCAGGAAAAGCCTCCTCTGGTCACAAGCCTCAAAGCACTACTACAATCCTCAGAGCTTAACTTTTGGCTAGTTAATAATCTTTTATCCAATCCTGTATATGGACACTATTTAATTCATTCTACTAGCCAAACTACAACGACAACTTGCACACTCTCATTACATGTCTGCTGCTAAAGGGCCCACAACACATAATCTCTAGCTAGAGAGATATAGTCTACTGTAACATCTCAAGAGGCAGTTTTGTGTGAAGAACCTTGTTCACTGCTGGTTTTGTAGTTTTCCAAGAAGATAAGAATACAAAGTAAAGACCTATCGGGAAAGCATTCATCCAACTCACCTAACACAAGACCTGCACAAGCACTTACACAATCAGTGTAAAGTCATCCACAGGCTATCCACACATCTAAAGGAATTAGCAAAATATTTTAGGGATTTTTTGCAAAGTTAACAAAACATGTCATTCCCACCAAGTCTTTCCACGCATTTATAGGAGCAAGGAAATTAAAGTAATTTGAAACATGCCATCCTTGTCCAAGCAACATCATCTCAATGATCTTCTATTAAAAAAAAAAAAAAAAAAAAAAAAAGAGATTTGACAGAGGGCAAGAGCTTGCCAGCTTATCAGTATTGAGGCCTGGACCTCATAACAGTTTAAGACCTATCAGTGAAGACAGATACCACTTCCCTGTTTCCATGGAAGTGGCTATTCTGCTCCCTGTCTCAGCAATTCTGTCTTCAGAATAACAAGGAAAGCCCAACCATGTAGCCAGGCTAATGATACCAAGGATTTGTCCATCAACCTCTAGGAACAGATGTTAGGGTAAAAGCATAAAAACATTTTTGATTTTTGTGCAGCCATGGCATATAATCTTTAAAAACAATCTATGTGTCACAGTTGGCTGGAGTCAATGCAAGACCCCTATCGCTGACACTTTGCTCAAAGTCAGTGAGACGATGGATGTCTGGAAGACCAACCACATTTCTAACTGTGAAAGAAAAAAAAAATAAGACAAACTGACTATGAAAGGGAAAAACTTTTTTTTCCTAAAACAACTTTTTTTTTTTTACTGAAACCAAATTATTTGGCTTTTAACAGTATGAATATCAATAATCAGAGTATCCTCTCTGAAGTAGGAGGGGGAAGGAAAAAAAAAAAAAGAGGAGAAAACATGTAACAATAGTAGAAGGGTTATTTGCATTGTTTCCTGCAAAACTTTTATTCCATTCAGGCACAGAATCCCACAAGAAAAATCCCACATTTTAGCCATACTGGCGACGGTCTAACTTTGTTTAACATAAACATACATACACCAGACTGAAAAGACTCTTCACAATTAGAAAAGCTGTTCAATAAAAGTCAATCTGGAAATAAATTATAGCTAAAACAATATATACATCAGGAAAAAATGGCAACATTGTAACCGGTATTAATTGTACGTGGATGAAAGCCCCAGAAACAGGAGTTCCTTAGCCCATAGTTCCACAAAAGTAAACTTGTCAAAATATGATTTTCCATACTATATATCATGAAAAAAACCCCGAACAACTCCAACCCTAAATAACGAAAACAAGGTGGAAAAAGTGCTCCATTTTGAAATCCATTCTTGATTAAACAGTTATTTTGGAGGTTCACTATTCTTGTAATTACAGTTGAGGTTGGTAGTCTTTGGTTTAAGATATGAAAGTGTCATACAATCTGGAAAAATAAAAAACCCACCCCACCAAAACAACCAAAATGAAAAACTACAGAAAATCAACCAATACCCAAACTTATGATGAATGCTTATTGTTATTGCTGAAGTTGAGTAAGAATTATATCACAGTTATATTAATTTTTGCCTCTTAAAAATCATTCTGTGCAAGCTACATGAGATTTTCTGTAACAGAATGAAGAAATAAAGGGGGAAAAATACCACAACAGGGTTGTGAGCATCTATTTATCAGCCTGACCTGAGATAATATTACTTTAATTTGCTCTCTTTTCCTTGTTGAGAGTTGTTGGGAACAGCCCTCGTTTGTGCCCAAATGTCAATGACCCCTAACAGATGTTTTAGTAACTGCAAGAGCACATTAACAAAGCAACCCAGTCATCTTCCCTGCTGGGGATGCTGATGAATGCTGATATAAAACTACTTTAGTCCCACTTCACCTGAGCAGCACAGAACAACAGTACTCCATGGACTGATCTTATTCTTTCGCTTCCTGAGTTCCTAATGCCATTGCGACATATTTCAATGTTTTTGAAAGAGCAGAATCTAACACCAGCTAAAAATGAAAAACCCCCCAAAACCCGAAACAGACGCAGGGAGGGGTTGACATCAAGAACAACGGGGAAGGAAAATTAACATATTAGTCATTCAGATGCATGAAGGTCAGGAGGAGACTTGAGGAGAAAAATCTCACTGAAATTCATTTCATGACTGCTGTGGGTTTAAGTTGTGTGTGTTTCATACAAGGTACAAGAAGCTCCCTGCCTAATCAATAAAATAGGCACAAGCAATGGGACAGAATTCTTTGCTCAATTATTATCAGTCTGAGCAGGTTTTGCCTGGAAGAATCTCCATAGGCTTGCTTTAAGTGTCAGCTTGCAAGGACCCTTCTGCCACTCTCAGATCTTTGCTGGCTTCTTATGAACATTCAGGCTGCTGCACTGATTTCTCCACTCTACCCAAGGTCTGGCTCTGATACTGGTGTTTGCAATGGGTTTTGTCCTTCTGTGACAGTAAGACCCTCTCTGAAGGGTGAGGAACTGCTAGAGAAACTGGCAAGATGCTCCTGGCAAAGTGGGGCAGGCACACTCTGGCTGAATGGGGAAATCCTGCGGAGTCCAGAGGTAAAAAGTAAGCATATGCAAGGTGGTAGCAGTGAGAGGTTATAGAGGAGCGATCACTTGTGCATGGTTGGATTCAGAATTGACAAAGCTTGGCTGGAGATGAAACAGCCAAGAGTTGATCAGGACCACAAGAAGGCACCTTGGTAGCAAAATCGAGATGTAGGAAAATGTGAGCTTGCTGCTGAATGGGGTGTTGGCCTATATTAAAAAAAACAAACAAACAAACAAAAAAACCCCACCAAAACAAAACATGGAAGAGACCAGGATACTTAATGCCTTCTTTGCATCAGTCTTTACTGTGGTCTGCCCCCAGTTTCAGTGTCAGCTGGGGTAAACAGGAACTATTGGACAGAGAAGAATCAGATTATGGATTGGTTGGGTAAACTATGTCTGTGGAACAGGACAAAGCATACCAAAGCATACCATGAGGCCACACTATCATCTTCAGAATGGTCCCCAATGACTAGAAAAATGCAAAAGTTTTTGCCATCTTCAAAAAAAAAAAAAATCTGAACATCAAGACTAGGATCTAGGGAACTACAAGGCACTAAAGCACCCTTAAGTCCCTGGGAAGTTATTTATTTGGTAAGTCCTCATGAAAGACACTTCTATGCATGTGAAGGACAGGAAGGTGATTTGGAATAGTCAGTACAGATTTACAAAATTGCACTTGAGCAGCGTGATTACCTCCTATGATGAAACAACTGGGTCTGTGAACTGAGGGACAGCAGAGAATGTAATTTACTTTCAGTTTCTAAAGACTTTCCCAGTGTCAGCTGGCAGATAGGTTCTAGTGACTGGCAGTGAATGGGTGGTCAATGAGGTGGTTAGACTGGCAGGACTTCAATCTTTTAATCTTAAGTGCCAGTCACAAGCGTTTGCTTTTTCTTTTTTAATGACTAGCATACCATAGAGTTTGATAGTGGAGCTAGCAGTGTTAAACATCACAACCCTTTAACTGGGTGGCAGGGGAAGGGAGGACAGGAGTGACCCCTCATGCATATTGTGGATGGCACCAGCTGGCAGCAGGAGAGGCCAGTGCACCAAAGCATGGGGCTGCCATCATGACAAGGTGGGTGAAAGGACCAAGAGGAAAACTCAAGAGGTTCAACAAGGGCAAAAGGAAACTGCTGCACCTGGGACAGAATGACCCCAGCAACTGTGCAGGCTGGGGACTGACAGGCTAAAAAGTGGCTTTGCAGTGGTGGCGACTTTCATTATTTACAGTGTAGCAAGTGCCTCTTCCATCTACTATCAATAAAGCAGGCCTACTTCATACACCAGCTTTGACTTTTCATTGAATTTCCCAGCCTAAAAATAAGTTGCAGTAATCTGATAAGGTGTCAGAAGGAAAATGAATATCAGAAAAAAAATCTGTCATAATACAGAATAGAAGCAACGGGAGCAATATATTTCCTAGGTTTTCTTCCTCTCTTAATTCTGAGGCTGGTCATCTGAACTAGTCAGAAAGGGGGAACAAAAAGCAAACCACCCAAAAAACAACAAAAAAAACTGATGACCCATGACAACCAGAGAGATAGTGAACAAGATGTGAATGAAACATTTATCAGCTGCCAAATGGCAAATGTGTCAGATACTTATTTGAAAAGAGGATTTTATCCTAGTTTATTCTGTTGACACCATCACTTTTAAAACTTATCATGTCTAATAAGCAATGCATAGCTGTCTCTTACTTTTCATCTGAGGATATTTAATCAACTTTAATATTTAGAAAGAGACTGGCCTGATCAGTTTGTAGTTCATCAGTTCTACTTGGTTTCAGTAGAAATTTTGTAAACTTTATATCTATATTGAACTAAGTTTTGCATGCTAGACAGATTGAGCTCGTGTTCTGTAAGTTTTCCAAGAAGCAGAACTAGCTTCAAAGAGAAAAGTGCCCAGCTTACTGTTCGCTTTGTAGTAGGTTTGCATTTTCAAATGCAGTGCATAATCATCAGTGAAAAAAAAATGCAGTCAGACAGAATTGTTTTTGTAAAACAGCAAGTTACACACTGAATATCCAATACAAGGAGGTGGAGGAAAAACAAGAAAAAAACCCAAACCAAACAAGCTTTCCTTGTTGTGGAAAAGAGTAAAGTCTAAGAGTTCTTAGAATGCAGCTCTAAGATTTCAAGACATCTATACTTGCCTTTATGAGATGCATCTTAACATGAAGAGAACAGATGAAGAGACTTGACTTGGAAGAGCTGTGAAGCCATGAAGAAAACAAATGACTAAATGCAGCATAGGAACTCAGTTCTTGCAAATACAAATATCTTTTTTTAAGCATTTTCCATTACCTGTGCATTCCAATTGCTTACAAGTCCAGTAATTTGAATCTTAGATGCTATCTATACTTGCATGAGTTCATAAACCAACACAGCTCCAATAAACAAATAAGGCCGAACAAGCCTGAAGCCACTGGGGATTTTGTTTCAAGCTGTGACAATTGGAAAAAAGATGAGTTTTTTCCTAATTTTCTTTGGAGGCTTGACCGTGCCACCCTCACAGGTGCTTTTTCTGCATCGTTTAGCAGCGTCATTTGAGAGCAGAGACTGCGCTGCAGCCGAAGCCCGCTGACATCCCCGGCCATGCAGGGCTTGGGCCAGCGGTGCTGGCAGCAGAGATCTCTCCTGCCCTCCCTGGTGGCAGCAGCCGGCCAGGCAGCGGGTGAAGTTTGCCCACAGACTTGCAACTGCCAGCGGAGGAGAGCAGAGATGTGGAGGGCTGCGGACTTAGCAGGCATGACTGGCCATCCCTTTCCCTCCCTCCCTGTTCTGTAGGCAGTGGCCATGTGTCATTTCATGCCCTGTATGGCACAGTAGGGGCACACTGTGGCACAGCAGTGCAGCTACAGGAGGCAGAGGTTGGACAGGAAAGGGAAAGCAAGCTGCTTTTGCCTAGTGCAGCCTCTCTAATCACCTGGGCTTGAAGAAACCCCCTTGAGATCACGGCATTCCCAAATCCAGATGCTCTCCCATGTGGAAGGACTGTTCTCTCCCTGCCAACATGCAGGGACTACCAAAAGACACACCAGGCTCCCCTGCTCCGAGGGCTGAGCCTCTATACATTAACTTCCCAGCCTGGCTTGGCCAGGGCAGCGGTCACCAGGCAGAAGTCAGCCCAGGTGGCACTGCCTCCTGCTTCAGCTCCCAGAGCTTGAGATGCAAGCATCTGACCACAAGCTGGTCTCTTATGGACCATCAGTTGCCAAATTTGGATAGTTCCCTGAGTAAACCCAGCAGGTATTTATGTAGCTTCCCAGTGAGGTGCTTGTATTTAATTTAGCCAGAGAAAAATCTTCTGTTTTTCCTTTTAGGAACAGCACATACCATCTGAAACTTTTAAATGCAAACACACACCCACACATTAATCTCTCTAAAGCAGATGCAGGCCTTGAAAACCTTCACCACGACTCCTAAAGTTAGAAGTTATATGCAGGTGAAGACTGGCTTTTCTGGCACAAAGCCGTCCGTCCAGTTGATGGGCAGCCGTACCAGCTCTACTCAGAAGTTCCCTTCCTTTCAGTCTGCTTATGTTTCATATGTATTGGGCCAAGTCACATTATTTTAGGCTTCAATTATTCACATCAATTCTTATTCACATAGTCAAACAGTCCTTTTAACAAAAGGAAAGCTTGCAGTCCAGCACGCACACTGAATATTTAACAATCAGAATCAACCTGAGCAAGAGCATGAAAACAGTTGAGGAAGCACTGCAATCTCCTCACCGTGTGTTCAGAACAGGAGTTAATAGAAAAGCAGCTAGAAATGCTCCCCGAGCGCTGCTGTTATGAGCGAGTGCATAAAGGCAGCAGAATGCCAATGCCGTCGGGCGGCTGCTGCCGCAGAAACTCCACCTGTGAAATTCACTGCTGAGATCACAGGAGGTCAAGCTTTCACTTGACGGCCACAGCTTTAGTCAGTGTACCTCCTAGTCCTTGGAGACACAACTTCTAAGACACAGGTCTACACAGCCTGAGTCATGTTTACTGTATGACATCTTGGCCAGTCTTGCCTCAGGCCTGTTTATCTGCGTTCTCCTTTCTTGCCTAAGGAATTGGACCAAATGCCTTCTTGGTAATGGGACTTACAAGAGCTTCCTTTCAAGCAACTAATAAAATTCAAAACAAGTCTTCCTGATTTGTTTCTTTGGTAGAGTATTCCCTCTTCAACTCCTGCCAAAGCTCCCTTCCCAACGCAGGCAAAAGTTTCTTCTAGACTATCTTCCTCCCATATATTAATAAAGCATTACTCCCAGGTCTGTTCTTGCAGCATGCTTTCTTTTCACTGACTGCAAGGTAATTGTATACAGATTTCCAGCCAAGCACTGTTGCTATCTTAATTCTTGTTTTCTCCACTCAGGGATTTCAAATTCACAGAGGTTACACCATGCCTACCACATTATAATGCACACAGTATACTACACTTATTCTGCTAAAAAGTAAGTAATATTAGCATCTACAATTAGCAATCCTTCATGTTACCATGTTGAAGAATTAGCAAACTCCGTAATCTAAGATTCTATGGGATTTTTTTTTGGGTGTGTCTGGTTCTTTTCAGCCCCTCAGCGTTACAATTAATTACCCCAGTGTTTTTTGTTTTGCAAGTATTATTATAGTTAATGATGATTAGTGTAGATAATTTTGTTAGGATCCCATTTTCCAGCTTAGGGGTATCACTTTCATTCTAAAGTGTTGATTGTTTCTTATCTAACTTTGAACATGAGATTAGATACATTTAAAATGATGTTTCTTATTTTGTCTAACTATGTAGATTTATATGGTAATTTAAAATTTGATAAGCTATGAGTGGCATAAGACTGTGTAATAAAGCAGTCACAGCAGTTGACACTTTGGAGAGAATTAAATTGAGTCTTACTTCAAAAGAGAGAGACAAAAAATATGTACCGCTACATGCTGGGGACCAAAGTGCTGGGGGAAACATTTAGGACTGGAGAGTCATTACTTAACTTACATGCAGTGCCCTCATTTTCTCTGCATGACTGGACAGGTGCATCCATTATGTGTTATTTCAGGAGGAAGAATAAAGGAAATAAATGGTCAAATACCAGGAGCTGCCTAGAATGAGATTGACTCGCTGAGGATTTCTGTGATGGGACTTGGATTACAGGCTTCTCCTAATGCAGTTCTCTTTACGTGCTTTTGCACAGGCATGGATGGGAGAATAATAAGGTAGGAGTGACCCCAATCCAGTGGGTGAAGTTTCTTCAGAAGAAATTAAATTTCTCCTCACAGGTGGGACAAAGCAAGAGAAACTATTTTGCCTTCAGATTTTAAGGCAGTTTCTAAACCAAAATTGGAAATCGAATTGCTTATAAGAACTCTGCACAAAAATGCTCTTTTCAGCATATACAAATGGTAGCCAAGAAGTGAAATGGGTGCTTTTAGGGAAAGGATGGAGAGCATGGGGGCAGTTAGGTGGCATGTGATTTTGCAGGTTGGGAAGCTGCATGCTGAATTTCTTCTTAAGAAGTCATCCAGTATGCATTCTTAGATATTAACTTGGCTTCCATGCTGCAGGAAGAAGGCTGTAGGACAGAAGAGACAAGAAGCACAGTCCAGAACGTGCTAGAAGAAACATCTGTTTGAACTACAGCTCTTATGTACTGGAAACACAATTTGGAGCCTCAGGAAACCATATACATCTGGTCAGTGCAGTGACACAAGACTGTCACCATCACCATCCCCAGACATCTTGTTCTCCCTGTGAAAGATAGAGACCCTTCTCCTTCATAATTCAGGGCTTCAGGGGAAGCTGGCTCTGCTCTTCACGAACTAACCTATCGCACAGCCAAAGCATGTCACTAGGAGGGAGGACTGGTAACTAGTCACAATGTACAAACTTCTTTGAAAATCTGTATTATGACGACAGAGGCAAGGATGGGGCTGGGCTGTGCCTTACATAAATGATCTAGTTTTTAGCAAGACAAGAAACGCAGATACGTGTATCGAGGCAATGCTCATTCAAGAGCATCTGAGTCTCAGTCTGAGAAGCAGAACTGTGATCTACTTGTTTTAGTTATACAATCCATATTTTATGACTGAAATGTGATCAAACACTATTATAACCATTGTTCGTGCAGATTTTACATCTAAATGGTAGACACTACTGTATCATCAGACAGCTGAACCACAGCACAAAACATATCCTTTTCCTGGCTGCACAGCATGATTATCTTTCTGAAATAAAGATGATACAAGCTCTGGGCAAAAGTAGGTGGCAGAGATCCTTTGCTCTGGAACAGGAGCAAGCAGAGAAACAGAGAGATTTTCCTTTACTTTTAAAAGATAATTTTATGACACTTCCTACTCTCCTTTTCACTCTTAATGTCCTCTGCATGCAGCAATAATTTAAAGAAGGGCCTGTAAGAAAAAAAAAAAAAGAAAAAAAAAAAGACGGGGCAGGCTGGAAGATATTGATGAACTATGGCGGAATCCACATGCTCTCCATTTGCTTTAACTGAATAAAAATTAATCAGAGTTTAAGAAAACACATCAAGAGGTAAACTTAAAAAAAAAAAAGAACCCCAAAAAACCCCAAACGCACAAAGTGTCTTTTCTATGCTTGAAAGAGTTTAAATGCTTCTGTGCTATCCTCAGTTAACCAGAGTTTTGAGGTACAAATGCCTCTCTTCTCAAAAGCAAACACTAACACAATGTTTTATCAGAGCAAACACTAGCTCAAACAGCTCTGATCTGCCAGTGACAGTTTGGTTGGCAAATCATTTTATTCTTGACTTCTGCACACTGTGCTCTCTTCAGCTGGGCTGTTAGCACAACCATGCTTCTGCTCCCCTAAGCAACTTCTTTGCCTTCTACTGCTTTCTTCCTTGGGCCACCTCTTGCTCTGCTCCTTACACAGTCCATCTTCCTCCAGGCAGGAGGAAGTGTGTGAAACAGCCTCCCACCGTCCCTCTGAAAACCACGCTGGCAACACAAGGCACTGCAACAGGGCCAGAGCCAGCATCAGACACCTGCCTCCCACCCTAGACTCTTCCCAATATAAAAAGTGAAGAGTGAGCAAACAAAACCAATATTCTTCCTCATCGTCCCAAATAGATTGTGAGCAACCAAAAGATAAAAGACTTCTAGCAGAAACCCTGGAATTAAGAAGTAAATATTACCAGAAAGGGGTAAGCCTCAACTCTTAAATCACTTAATGCCTTCCCTGAAGTTACAAATCTACCATGGACGAGGGAAGTCAAATATCTAGTCTGCTCCAAGGGATGAAGCAAAGAGGGAGCACTGCAGGCAGGACTGAACTTCCTATAGCGCCCTTTCATCTTTAGCAATCCTTGTTTCTCATCCGACACAGCTCTGCTACAGACTGCGGTGCTTTTAATACCGGAGATTCATACAGGATTTTTCAGTGTCAAACCCACAGTGACAGAGAGTTCTCACCGTTTCTGGGAAATCTTTTTCTATCCCACTCTCCCCCAAACTCTCTTAACAGTTTCAGCTAAACAAAGCTGCTTAAGTGCAATAGAAATCAACTGGTTTGTTGTAATTCAGCTTGGAATGCTGTAATGTTATCGTGCTTTCATACTGCTCTAACCCAGCCAAGCAGCAAGTAGTATCTGCTAGTAGAATGGCTTTATTTTTCCATTTTGTGTGTGTGTGTGTGGGGTGCTCATAGAATATCTCTGCCTAACCAAGAGCAAAAGCAGTTGTACCCCTTCTTTTGGCAAGCAATCAGCTAGGCAAGATATTTAGACTAGCCAAGCAACATATACTAACACCACATGCTCAAGAGTATTCATAATCATGCAAATATCTTTGGCCCATTGACTGAGTTTCCACAAGTGAACAATTAGTTTCTCCTCTATAAATTTTAATAAGCATAGGGCAAACTATCTATGCTGTAGCTGTTAGCTTTCTCCTCATCTCATTATTACAGAAAAAATCATTTGGCATTTGTCAACTTTCTCTGTATATCTTCAGAAGCAAATCTTTTTTGGTATTCAGCAGCTTCCTTTTTTAATACATTGTCATAAACAAAACCACATATTCATTGCTCCTCACATTTCTCCACAGGTCTTGAGAAGTTTTGCTTGCCAGTTGTCATACTTCAAGATATTTTTCATAAGCAAATCACTCGTCATTCATCAGCTTTATGTGGATCTACTAAAAAAAGGAAGTGCTTGCTCCACTTTTCATAGGCACACAGATGCAACCTCATTATAGTCCAAGGATGAGCAACTCTAGATGCATAAACGCATAACCAATTAGCATTACAGGGAGATATTCTGTACTTTGAAAATACGATTTGTGCAAGTAGCTTGGGAAAACTTCCCCGTGGATAATTAATTAAAGTGGGTGATTAAGACTATTAATCTTACTGACTTTTTTTTTTCTACTAATTCACTGCAATTTACTTGGGAATAAATAACCATGATCTTTTGGACAATTCTTCTTCTAGCCTTGAAGAAGGAATTCATTTTCAGAGGAAGAGTTAAGGATGGGGAATGCATTCTCCATAGCCTGTACAAACCACAAGTAGCAGCAAGAAACAAAGCCTAGTTCAAGTGTCTGAATCAAAGACAACTGAAGTAAATTGCACCTGCAGCAGGTCAGTAGGAACTTCTTCACTGCCCTCACATGCATACTTGTTCACTCAACTGATCCCAGGACAGAAAAAAAAAATTATAGGTAATGAGAGAGAAAGAGGATTTCCCTATTTTTGTCAATGTGGGGAAGAACCTGGTACATAAAAATGCTATACTACATCTTTAGGTCGGACACTGCTGCACTGGCATGAGGTGCCTGGTGTGACGACAATGACTGCCACAGAGCCTGGCTGCCAGTTTTTAGAGAGGCTTTCCACTAGCTTGCTTCATACATATATATATATATGAAGAACTATTGCAACATCCAAATGAAAAATTATCCTTGCCTCCTGCATTTAGTAAAAACATTGCATTTTATTTCTGATTTTTTAATTTATTTATTTTCATATGAGCCTTGTACTACTGTATTGCTTTGCACCTTTCAGAAGCACATAAAGCACTATCCATCATAGCCAGCTGTTTCCTTCCTCCACCTTCCCAAGAGAGCCCTGAATGGGGATTTTATTAGCTGGCTCAAAATGCAATAGGCCAGGTGTGGAAAGAATATGACAGCAGACATTCACTAATATAGAGAAACAAACAAATGAAAAAGGGCTGTGACAAACTTCTCTTCAGAAGTCTGAGTTATCGCCGCTATTGCACAGGCAGGAGGGGTGGCACAGAGAGACGTGTAGCTCCAGCTCTGTCATTGACTATGAGGACCAGGAAGCAAGTTTAGGCACTGGACCCTGATCATCCAGACTAACGATTTCCTAGTTGTTATGACTATCCCCCTCCATCCTAATGCCCAAGTCCATCTAGAGATGTAGCTTACTCCAGAGATAATATAGATGAGACTTCACAGGATCCTGACTCTTTTCTCTACACAGTTATTACTGACCCAGAAGGTTCACGACAGAGAAAAAGCACTCTCTTAGGCTGCAACAAAAACCTTTGATATAGTATGAGAGGTTTCAAACTGAGAAAAACCCACAAAATATTTTGTAATAAAACAGACTTGGAGACCCAGAGGAAACCCTGGTTGAAGGGCCACTTAAGTGCAGATTTGGCCAATCTGCTCACGCAGTCTGGACCTGAATTTGTGGGTACCATATGGTCTCCAGGTGAGGGACTAATACCTCTCATTCACAGCTGTAGATGTAGCCTTTACACTCGTATACCAGCAGGTTGGATGGCAGTTACTCACCTGTAGATATGCTCAGTGCTTTACAGACACATATTAAACCTGAGCTCCATCTCTAAGGGTTTACACTCTGAAAAGCATTTGAAGTTTTGAAACGGAATCCAAATAGCCCTAAGGCTATTTAATTTTCCTTTCAAGACGTTGTGAATTTCTTCTTAGGCCCCTTTTTAAAAGACCATTTTTGACCCAATGGCCCATGATGGCTTCTTCGAAGCAAGATACACTCTGTCAGTCATCTTCTGTTTAGTTCACAGATCATTGATACAATGGAATTTAACAGCTGTTCAGGAGCTATTATAGTCTTTCATGTCAATCTGGTTGTCAAGGGTGTACAATAAATGTCAAAAATCTTCACAAGTAATTTTAATTGATATTTACTGACCATACACAAGAAGTAAACCTTTATGCCCTAGCCTTTTCTCCAAAGGGTAAAGCTAAAATACCCTAAAACCTGGGAATTAGAGCTGCCAGAACAAATTGGTCAACACAGTAAACATCAGATATGTTCTTAAGCTGTAGGAGCTTAAAAGCATGTTTACTCAATAAATCCCTGCTCTTCGTTTCACTCCTATAAAACCAGCTAAACTTCAAAAAAGTTAAAAAAAGAATACTTTTTATTAAGACTTCACATCTGTTTTACTATAGGTCTGTTTTTACTATCAGCATTTAAAATGCTATCCTCAAAGTTTCATGAATGTATGATGCCTCAAGAACTATAAAGCTGGGTTAAGTGAAAGAACACTCTTCATAGGCAGAAAAATAGTTTGTGAGGCCAGATCTATCATTCAAACCACAAAATATATACACATACATAAAGTAATTACTGGGACAGAGAAAACCTTTATGAATCAAGCAAAAAGTCACTCTTAGTTCTTGAAATTGCCTAAGCTTTAGTTTTATATGAGTTAAAATATGTCAAACAAAGGAACAGCTCCTTTGGAGGATGCCCCTTTCCAAGCAGGTGAGCAAGCTCCTCCATTTTTGAAGCAGGCAGCTACAGTCCCATATGCCCAGATCACCTTGTCTCCTATTCCCTCTGCAGATAAACCCCCACACCCACAAAAAACCACCCTGCATTCTCTGCCATGGCTTTGCAGGCCCATTTTGCCACTATCCCAGACAAAAGCAGATTGCACAGGTTTCTCCTGCTACCGGTACACAAAAAATAAGTACTGCAGGTGCTGAGCAGACTGGAGAGAATCATGAGGATGGGTCATTGTGAAAGAAGTGAGGGAGTGATATAGTCCCAAGAAAGGGTCCTAACTGGCAAACACCATCCTGGACTGAACACACTTTATGTTAGGACACACATGTGCCGGGAGAAACAAAGTCTGCAAGTTCCTACTCAATGTCAGGAGGTCAGTGGCAACTAAGAGCGGTGAAGAGAAGGGCTGGAACATGGAAGCACAGTACAACAGCTGTCTTCCTCTTCTGGAATGGGAAATTCTTAGCTTTGTCTATATTGGTAAGAAGCCTTAAAAAGACCTTCTCCATCTTCTTTACTTAAAAAAAAAATAAAGGAGTTGGAGGTAGGAGTGAGATGCACGAGATTAGTAGCTAAACCAATAGAAATGCTTCTGCATCTTCCTTTCAAAAAAAAAAAAAAAAAAAACCAAAAAACAAACCCAAAAACCAAAACAACACCAAAAAATCCTGTTGTTTCCCTAAAACGCACCCTAATCAGAAGGCTCTTGGCTGGGAGTTTGTGCAACCTGAGACACCAGTTGTAGTACAATTTATGGAGTAAAAAAACAAGCCTCAAATAAAAAAGGAAAATATTACAATTAATCAGTACTTTGTCCTTCAGTGTTCTTAAGGGATGAGCTTATGTGCATGCATGGGTAAGCTCATCTGTACTCTGCAGAAGATGATGACGACAATGAGTAATTTGTGTATTTTGATGTTTTCTCAAAAGAGTTTTATACATCATATAATATGCATCAAACAGCCTCTGGCAGGAACCTAGGCCTTTCCACTTTCCCACAGAGTGACAGAGCTTTTTTTTCCTGTCCCAATGGACTTCGACGATGTGTGAAAAGGAATTTGAAGAGTTGTTACTAAACCAGCATTCACATTAAGGGTTGGCATCTGTTTTCATTCCCTCGAAGGATGACAACACATAGTAAGTTACTAGACAGTAGGGAGTGATACCATCCACTTCATCCACACCTCTTCCAGTAGACACCTGTTCAAGTAAGAGCTTAGTCAAGAGCTGTAAACTAAAGTTTTTAGGAAGCAGAGCTTGGTGGTTTGTATACAAATCATCCAGCACCTTCAAACACAGAAGGGCTGGGATATAAGGGTTGATCACATCTTCTGAGGTTGCCATTTGCTAGTAAAATGCAGATGCATCTCAATTTCAAGAGACTGAGATATACAGTTGGTTCTGTGCATCGTACTTGGAAGAAGACAACCCTGTCCATTCTCTTGTCTAGGCACTCAAAGGGCTCTAGACTATAGATTCAGAGCTGAGAAGGGGACAATGTGCTTAGCTTTCAGACATATCAGTTACTTATTTGATTTAGCCCTCATTTTCTTTGTGAGGAAAAAAATTATGGAAATTCAAGTCATTGCTGGGAGACAGCGCCCCTTGCAGAGAAAATGAAGATTGATTAGGTATGTAGGCCAATTTATTAGGAGGAAACTGCAAGCTCAGTCAGCATTGCCAAGATAACTTAGTCACAGAAGAATGAAATTAATTGGAGGCAAAGAAAGAGAAAGGAAAGGGGAAACATTACACATCAGGAAGGCCAGATACAAGAATATACTGTATACTCTTGATACAAAGGAGTAGCTGTTAAAATTTGAATAAAGATAAATTCTTAAAGCCGATGTTTTTCTAGCTTCAAGGTCTGAATGGACAACCACAGAATCATAGAATTGTCTTGGTTGGAAAGGACCCTTTACATCATCATCAGATCCAACCATCACCCTAACCTGCCACCCACTACTAAATCATGTCCCTCAGCACCACATCTAACCTCCTTTTAAATACCTCCCCTCCCATTCACAGGCAAAACTAAGACAAAGAAAGTATCTAAACAGTCATGTAGGATGTTGAAAGAACATCAACCCACTTCAAAACATGACACTTAAAATATTAGCTATAAAAATAATTCTGTGAGTTTCTATTAAAAGTTGCAAAGTGTTTGTTCAAGTACTTAGATCTCTATGGATGCATTACAAAAATGTTGATCTGTATAATTGACCTGCTATCTTCTATAAGGTCAGAAAGAACGTGTAGTTTACCTCTACATTTTTTTAATTATTTTCTTCGCTGTGCTATTAAATTTCTCTTGATCTAGGAGGCAAGAAAACATACCTGCTTTAAAACCTGTCACCTGCTCTTCAAACTTTCTCCTATATAGAGAAGTTTCACCTGTATCTAAAATGTCTAGGCTCAAAAATAGAGACTTCAAAAATGTAGAAGTGTGTGACAGTACATTGATCTGTTCAGTATCAAATCATAAGAAGAAATTAATAAGGAGCAACAGCTGAAGGCTAAAAGCTTCATACTCACATGCCCATGCACAGGCAGATTGAAGCACCGGGTGTCCAGTAACTAGGAGATCAGAGCTGTCAGTAACTCATGTTAACAAAAAATACTAAGAAAGCTACAGAACTTCCATTGCTTTCAACTCTAAGAAATTTATGTCTTCAAAACAAGCTGGGTTCCATTTTTTGGCTTCATAGCTCTTTTTGGAGATGAACTTCTGTATCCCTGCAAAATTAACAGGATGCTCTCACTGTTCCATGCTTTTATCCCATTTTCCCTTAAAGGAATGGCTGCCTGGGAGGAATCCAGTGCTTCTGTGCCAGCCCTTGGTTCTGTACTAGCCACTACATTCAGCAGGCAGGAAACAGCCTTGATTAAGGTATTGGTATTCCTTGGAGGTTTACTAGTGCCTAGACTTGCTCTATGGTCCTCTAAACTTGATCAGGAACATCTGAACAACGGGAAAATAGTTCTGGCTGTTATATACAATTAAATTATAATGATTGTCTTGTGTGCTGTGGTTCTGTGCTCCTATTTGACTTGAGCAGCGAAGCTTTGGCCTCGTCTTTCATGAGCGGGTTTGCAGAGCTGTGATGCACAGATATCCTCAACAGGACACAGAATCCTCAACTCTCAGAGTTTACGTGTGTCTGTTTCTCCCTTTTAAGTCGCCTTTGGCTTTTAGAGATGCCTATCAACTGAAAACATTTCATTAGGGTTTTATAGCATGAATCAATAGCCAAATGTGTAAAACTTTTGGGCTAGAGGAGACAAGTCAGCATCAAGAATAAGCTTCTCTCTGAGCAAACGGTGACAGCGCTGGACAGTATATATTCCAACGATACAATGAGATGCAGCATCTACACAGCCACCATGGCTTGGAAAGCAGCTGACTTTCCAGAACTCCACCCTTCCCTCCTAAGCATTACTCATCCAATTTAACCAGGTTAGAAGTATTTCTAGCTCACTTATGTTACTTCTGCATTTTTGCAGGTAACAAGGATCATTGTAAACACAAATAAGCGCAACTGAGGAAGAGACTCTTCAAATAAAGAACCATTCAGTGTTCCAATATAAAAATACAGTTAACCCCCCCTACTTTTCTGTCTTGTTACTTAATTTACAGGCCCACCCTGTGAGTATTTAAATTTAATCAGTAAAACAAGCAATATGGTAATTTGATGAAGTAGGTGAGCAACTGTGCCACTCTTATGCAGTCCTGTGTTTAACTAGTTTGAAAAAGCAAGCCTAAAATTATTTAAAAAACACCTTTACTTTTTTTTCCCCTTAGTTCTTTCCTGTTTTAAACAGAGGAAATAATGAACAAATATTATTTAAACTTCAAATACATTCAGGGCAATAGCTAAATCTGTAACTAATTAATGGAAACTCTGGGCCAGAGAGTAGGGTTTAGAAACCACTAACCATGAAAAATACATCTCTAGGTTTCCCTACAACACTTTTCAAAAGAATTTTCATGTGTGTCATTAGGCTCATTATTTCTTAAACACTACAGATATTAGCGTCAGCATAATGCAACCGTTCATACTTCTTCCTTCTTTCCTGTCTATTCCTTCTCTAAACTTGCTATCCTCTTCAAAGCAAAGTTCTCACACTTCACAAAAAATCCTTCTCTTTTCAGCAAAGCACTCTCATACTCTTCCTTCAAATCTCTCCATATAACCTACATTTCATTAAGATTGACAGCAGTGCTCTAAATGCTGTCAGTATCACACCCTATCTTACAGTTTTACTCTTATCCTGTGTATCATATTCTTCTAAAATCAGATTCTAAATTGCTTGGGGCTTAAAGTTGCCTCTCTACTTCCCTTTATCTTGAATCATTCAAAGGTCTAAGCACTTCCCACCTCAACCAGTTAATTTGTAGGAGCTATGGGACCACTTAATGGCAGCTAGAAGAACAGCTGAGGTTACTCTGCCCCTGAACTAGGAATCAGCTGAGCACATCATATTCCAGCTCCATGTTTTCCACTCCGATGGACTAAATCACTGGCATAGAACTGGTTACGTGGCATTTAGAAAGCAGATCAAGGTCAGCTGGTGTCGTTCATTTTCAGAAAGCTATCCAAAGTTGTCAAGTAGCTTTTATTTTTTTCCATTTTTGTAGTCCAATACTAAGAAAAAAAAATCAAATTACTTTTAATTATGAACCTCAAATATATGATAGTGTCATTAAAATTATAAAATTAACTGAAAAGTAAGTCCCAAGAGTAAAGGATCATAGGGGGTTGGAAGGGACCTCAAGAGATCATCAGGTCCAACCCCCCTGCCAGAGCAGCTTCCCAGCTCACATTGCAGATAGGTGTCCAGAGGGGTCTTGAATGCCTCCAGAGAAGGAGACTCCACCACCTCCCTGGGCAGCCTGTCCCAGGGCTCTGTCACCCTCACTGTGAAAAAGTTCTTCTGCATGTTGGTGTGGACTTCCTGTGCTCCAACTTGCAGCCATTGCCCCTTGTCCTGTCCCCACAGACCACTGAAAAGGTGCTGGCCATTTCCCCCTGAATCCCATACTTAAGATATTTATAAACATCAATAAGGTCCCCCCCTTAGACTTCTCAAGGCTGAACAGTCCCAGCTCACTCAGCCTTTCCTCATAGGGGAGATGCTCCAGGCCCTTAATCATCTTCGTAGTCCTTCTCTGGACTCTCTCCAGGAGATCCCTGTCTTTTTTATACCAGGGAGCCCAGAACTGGACACAATACTCTAGGTGGGGCCATGGCACATGAACCAAGCCCATGGCAAACAAGATGCTCTGTGATAAATGAGGGCTACATATTAACTTCACAACAGCAGAACTTGGCAACATCTACCCTTTCAAAATTCTAAATATAACATAGATATCTTCAGACAAAAAAGACAAAATTAAATCTTGATGTTTAACGCAATAAAATATTAAGCTTATTAATAAAGGAAAACCTTTATTTGGTGCTAATTATATGAAGTTAATGGAACTTCTCCCTGTCAAAGTGTTAAACCCAACTCACCCCAGGAGTCCTGACTATCTGAAACATACATCTTTCTCTACCGCTTTTGAAGTATCAGTATATACAAGTAAGCATTTTAATTGACTTTTCTTTTTTCAAGTATATAAAGTCTTTATAAACATAAAATGAGCCAATTTAGAACCTTCATGGTCTTTGCACTAAAGTGCTAATGAGTTGAAATACAGAAAGCATGGGGTTTTAGAGAAGGTACCTCTAAGAAACTATTCAAACTATTTTTTGCTTAGTGATTTTCAATTTCAAAAAGGAACAGGCATTTTATACTGGCTTAGTGCTTCCATAAGCCAGGGTATCACGAGGGTCTCAGTCTGCTTTTGGAGCAAAAGAGCTGCATTCAGCTTAGGCACAGGAGGAGCAAGGAAAAGCAGCTTTTAACCACAGCACAGTGCTCTTGCCACTGCAATGTGGAGACATTCAGGCTTGCTGTAAGTGGCAATAGCCACATCAGCCCTAACATATCCTGGTGGAACAACTGCAGAGCTCCATAGTATACGGGCAAGGTTGCTCTTCCTCTGCTGTGCTCTTAACCAGGTGCTTCCTACAGGGACTTGTGGGGGAAAAGAGGGACTGGAGCCTGGCTTTCATGAGTGCTGCTGGGAGTTGGTCTCTCACACTGGGAGGACCCTAGGCCAAAAAGCTATGAGCACTGCGTGGCACTGATAAAAATGGGAACCAAGACCTGGTTTGTAGCTTTCATAAATTGGAATCTGGGAGAAAGAATCCATTGTTCGGCATCAAAGGAAAAATACACACCTAAGCACAAATTAAAAACTAAAGGCTATCTTTTCTTTAATTAAAAGACACAGCAGAGTCAATTTAAAAATAAAGAAAAAAAGAAGAAATACAACTGGGTCATGCTGTTTGGAGAGTAACTGGAATGCTGAGCATCATGAGGACGGCCACCTCAGAGCAACTGAGCAGCATACGACACCGTCAGCTCATCACCTTACTAGTAGAACATACACACCCCAACTTCCAGCTCTGTGTTCAGCTCATACTCTGCCTCATGAGAGAAGAGATTTAAAGCCTCAACCCTCAAGAGTTACAAGCTCTGAATCCCCAAACTATCCTCAGCCACACTCTAACAAAGATTATCTGCTCTGTTGTGGCTGAGCATGCACCAGCAAACCTCAAGTGCAAAACTACTGGGATATCTTGGAAACCGGTCGAAAAATACAAACTTGTTATTTTTCTACAGAACTCAACACCTGTAAGGGACGCTTTAAGAAGTGTCTAAAGCATGGATCAATATTTGAAGTTGGATATGCTCTTGGGAATAGCTTGTTTTCCTGTATTCATCTGCCCTTTATAATCATGTACTCCAAGGCAAAGCTTCATTTCTGCAACATAGAGGCTTCAGCTCCTTGCTGTATTGGGGAGTTATGAATCTGCAAAGCAATTTTAATAGAAATACTGTAGCATAGCATGGAGGTAAGAAAAAAGCTAATCAAGACACTACATCTGAGATGAAAAGTTACTGATCCTAAAAGAAAAAGCGAGTTGAGAAAGTTATGGTTTAACGTTCTCTTTGATCTGTGTATGACTTTGCTGTTTAATTTGCTTAAGCTTGAAAAAGGTGGACAAGGAAGAGAAGTTTTTATGAGAGAAATGGTTTCACAGCAATCCAACTTCATTTGCGACTTCTGAAAAAGCATTAACTTATATACTATAAATCTGTCTCTCTTTTGGACTTCCCCCCACACACACACTTTAATACGAAGTGAAAAATGTATTTGATATTCATGTGGCCCTCAAAGTGCTTAGATCATCATATTATACAGGAGATGGGTCTCATTAAAGGTGAGAACCTTTTGAATAAGATTACTAATTAAAGCCTTCAAACTCAAAATTTACACTTAAAATTAGCTTTGTATTTATGATTTTTGAAACAACAGGTAACGGATGCGGATTGATAGGGAACAATGTTAGATATCTGCAAACATTGCATAATAGATCTGTGCAGTATGTAATGCTGCCCAGTGCCTTTTCAATGTCCTACCAAGAAAAAGAACAGACAGTAGCTTCACAAATAGCCTGCAGGTCAGAAAGATTTGGATGTCTGTCTACAAAGGCAGACATGGCGAGTGACCCCATTTGGTTGCATGCACCCAAGCCTGCATCACACAGCTTCGGGGCTGACAGAGGGATTTGAGAACGAGCCTGAGCTCCCTCTAGCTTCTCTAATAGGCCACTTTTGCAGACAAACCCTGGCAACAACCATCTTTCTCACTGCTTCTCCACTCGCCCTGGTCAGCGCCACAAGCGAGGTTGGTTTTCTGCCTTGAATGCTAAGCAGTCACCACAGGCAGAATGCTCCTGCCTTCTCCTGACCAGTCAGTCTCCTTGAATGACTTGGCCAAATTCCTCAAAGCAGGTAGCGTGAGGTGTAACACCGGTACTGGCCACCAAAAGGTTGTGGGGCAGCCCACTCAGACACAGTGCCAGCTCTGTGGACCAACAGCCCCCAGCACATTGCAGAAGCAGTACCTAACTCTGCAGCTGGGGTGCTTTGCTCTCTGTTGCTCTGCATCATTACAGGGGAAATCATTAACTCGATCTTCTCAACTCTTTCTTCAGATGTGCTTTCTACAGTCTAACGCCAGCACAAATGTTACTATCAACATTAGGGAGGTATAATTTGTTCCCCAAAGCCCTTGATCCCTTTCCCTCCTTCAACCTCCCAGATAAAGAGTGCATCATGAGGTGTATTGTGTGCGCTTTTTTCAGAGAAGCCAGTAAAAGCCGGTCCCATGGTCACATTAAAGGTCCCAGGGTACCTCTTGTTAGAAGAGAATAAGGATTTTTTTGTGTGTGCACGCTTTCTTCAGCCAAGCTCTCTCCTCCCGGGGCAATGTACTAAGTACCTGCCAGCTGTCTTCCATATAGCAGAGGGAGTTGAATGCTTTTTTGTAATGAAGGCCACTATATACATCTAAGCTATTAATTCAAAGACAAACAGGCACTTCTTTGATGGAAAGATGTGAGTCTGTGAGGTAGAAATGGGTTAATAAATGTGAAAATGAATCTTCTAAGGATAATGTGCCAGTGTCAAGTAGCAAAACAGCCAAAGCAGAGTTCTGACATCTCCTCAGGACACACGATATTCTCATAAAATCTGGGCAAGGGAGAAACATTTGATGTCTGGCCCTACCATTTATATTTTTAGAAGGCTACACAACAATACTCTGACACCCCCTGAGGTATCTAATGGTTCAACAGTCCTGTACAGCTAGGTTCTGCCTCCTTTCTAAGGCACACAAATCCATAAACCTTCACTGACCTGCAGTGTTGGTATGTTCCTGCCTGCGGCCCTTTTTTTCTGCTGTATTAGAAAGCCTGATGAGACTGCTTATTGAATTTCTTCCTTTCAACATCAAAGATACTAGCCATGCTCTCCAATTATTTAATAGATTCTGCTACAGTGGAGATCACTGATTCATTTTCACTAGAGATATCCAGTCATTGTAAAGAGCAATTATATATAATAACAGCCTAACAGTTCTCAAGCGTTCTTTTATCAAACACACAGGCCAGTGATTACAGAGATGGGCAATGATCTGATATTGAAAATAAAACTTAATGTCTTTGGTGTTAGTTTTACCAAAATATCAGCAGCTTTGCTCTGCAGACCCCAGCACTCAAAATGCAGTGGGACTGTTAGGACTGCCTTTTGCTTTAGCGGATACATTTATTACATGGCCGTTCTCTTTGAGCCTCACAGAAAGGTGTCTCCAATTTGGCTTTTGCTGCTCGGCAGTGCTGTCTGGAGGAATGACACAAGAAGACGGGAGATGCTGACTTCTGAAGCCAGCTCAGTTGCTGGACAGCCTCAAGCAAGATGTTTTGTCTCAGCCTTCCCATCTGTAAAACTTTCCTACTTAACTGTGCGCAGGGGCTGAAGATCAATTTGTTAATGGCTGTGCATTAGCACTGTGCACAGCCCTTTGAACATGTAATGTGTCCTAAAAATACTAACCCTTTTTGCCCTTATTCAGAGATTACTTTCCAGATCTACAGATTAAAGTATTCTTTTTCTAAAACTTTCCCTGAAATAAAAACTCAGTGATAGCTACTTATTGAGCCCTGCCTCTCAATGTCTCTGAGGCAGCAAGTCCTCTACTTGAAGTAAAAACTTTTCCTGACCCTTCCTTTTACAACTGTGACAAAACTAGAAGCAAAATTATAGTAGTGAGGTTCATGGGGCTTGCTTGACCTTGAAGAACAAGTTGTGAAGAGCAAAATGAGAGCACCCACCTTCTCCCGACTGGTTTTAAATTCAACTGGATGACAAGAACTGCAGTGATAACGATAATCAGAGTCTTGAGCAGGTTTTATATCCCCATCGATAGAAGGCAGAAGTATGAGTACAAATTCCCTGCTCTAGGAGGCTATTATGTCTTACAGGCTGTTTTCATGCATTTCAAATAATCCTTATTTTAATTAAGCAACACGGCCCTATACCCCACCCCTTCCCATTTGTAGGGCTACACTAGATCCAAGTTCTCCTTGTCACGTTCTCTTTTTTAAAAAAGAGATCCAGGCAGACTGCAGCCATTTATCATCTGTGCACGACACGACCACCTTTCCCACCTGAACAGGAATTGTGACATTCACAGATCCTGCCCACAGCACACATATAAGCAAATCCCAGGGGCCACACACCATAAGGAGGACACACTTCTGCATGAAATAAATTTATGTAGGACAGTGTATACCCTTCATTCCATGGATCCGGGAGCTGCTGGACACCTCTCTTCAGGATTCCCATGCAGAAGCCTAAGAGAGATGATGGTCTGGAAGGCACCAAATACACACAAGTACACATGTTAGCAGGAAATAAGGAGCGAGAGCTCTCCTGGGAAGAGCATGTGGATGAGTGGGTTCATACATCTATTCTGCCACATTTATTCAGATCTTGCACTCAGAGCACAGCCATTTACAGTCTGCACGCTAAGCTAGTATATATCCTGATATATAACCACCAGTCCCCACAGGGGGAAACCATATGGGTCCATGGTCAGGGTCTCTGGGAGCACAGGGAGTCAGCAGTACTGCTGGCTGCAGCACCCCTAAGTGACATTTCAGCTCTCTCACCCCTGTTTTCAGCAAAGTAACTGGCCTAGTTCACCTATTACTATCAACAGCTCCAGCTCTGCCTTGTAATTGGAATTCATATCCTACAAAAGCTAAAGCCTGCAGCTAACAGATACAGCAAATTATTCAGCATTAACCAGTGTAATCTGTGCTGGTTTTCATGGTGCCTGTTTCCCACTCCTCCCCAGTCACGCACAAGCTCTCTCCACGGGCACAGCAGAGCACATGTGGAGCAGCCACAGCAGCTGTGAGGGCAGCTGGGGGTGGGATGGAGTTCTTGTCCACATGGTCTCTCTACTTCATATTCTAACTCCACATCCCTTTTTTTTTTTTTTCCTTCCACACCAGGCAGCTGTGAGGCTTTCTTAATACACCACCTGAAATCTATTTTCATCTAGCATGCAAAACATGACTGTAAATGGTTTATTGTTGTCATACTTCTAGATTACTTTAACTTTAGGAGCACTGCCTTTCTCCTCTTCATTTTTCTCCTGGCAATACACACTGCTGCTCTTCCCCGTAAGGGGAAAGATGTATAGACTGCTAGTTGTCAGTGCTTGCAAGTAGCCATTTAAAAGCAGATATTTTTTGTCAGCATTTTTATTTGTGAAGCTTCTATGACAGATTTGGAAATTGAAGCCCTTGATTTATCTCCAGGCTGAAACCTAGACAGAGGCAAGGACACTGAGAGCCTTAGGAATGAAATTACAAACATGTCATTACCTCCTTTAATCTGCTCTTGTTTCTGTGAAATTGCTCCAGACAACCCCAAAAATCCATGTGCTTTTACAACAACAACAAAAAAATCCTCTTTTCAAGCTATTTCCCACCCATATTATTTAAGGCCACTCACTGTTCACTTGCGTAAAAACAAAGGCTAGTAAATATACTGCCTTTTAACATATGTAGGGAGCTTAGCCAACAGACCAGACCAACATACAAACCAGCTATAACTAAAAACTCCTCCCCACTCCCCCCCCCCCCCCGCCCCTTTTTTTTTGTTGTTAAATCTTGTTTGGCTCACAAGAGAAAATGGTTTGATAGTGAGTCATGCTAGCACTCAGTTCAGGCCACATTTGGCATTACACAACATCACATCTGGCACATTGAAACCATGACTGACAGACTCTGATCAAGATTTGCGTGATGGGAGTAGCGGGGGTTATTGCAAAGCAGAAATGAGAGGCATCGGAGGAGCTATAGTGAGAAAGTGGTGAAAAAGCCCAACTCCTCTCTGCCTGCTTCAGCATTTCTATTAGCTCTTATTTTTCCACTGCGCTATAATCCTACCCAGAAATTAGGAGAACAAGTACATGTATTTGTGTGCGTTGTTACCTATGTGACAACATCCAAAAGGATGACTGAAAACGACCTACTGTGATGAGAACTACTTGAAAGGGGGTGCAAATGGTTGTATAAAACATAGCCCCTTTCCTGAGGCAGTCTCCAAGTCGATCCTGGCACAAATAGCCACTCCTCACTAAGCAATGCCAAGTGGAAAATTGCAGCTGCCCGAGCTGCATATATAAAACTCCTTTCTCAACAGGCTGGTGTGTTTCCCACATGAGAAGTACACTGGTCACCCTTAAGCTATTCACCACGGAGACAGTTATCTGATGCCAAGAGAATAGCTCTTCTTGTGCTTTGTACAGTTTGCTGAGGTGAAGAACCAGTGACAGGTCTCATTTTATCACAAGAATCAGACAGAAAACTACAACAATGGTGCCTTAACATTATGTCTAGGTCCAAACGAGTAAAGAAGTCCTCTGCTCTGGAGGGGATCTCGTTTTGCTTCAGATTTGGGAGAAGGCCACTCCACCTGGGGCAATTCAAGCTCACATCTCTCAGCACCTCTGCAGCTACCACATAACTAAACAAAAAACAGTGTTGGGGTGGAGGAAGAGGAACAATGGTTTTCCTTTTTTATTTCCTTTTTTTCCCCCCTCCTTCTTCAGGTGATTTGACTTTGAAGAAGAATAGGGTAGATCCTTAGCTATTAACCTCAAGGGTTATTCTCATCATCATTGGCCCAGTAAAGTTGTAGTCTTATTCTTCCAACGGTTGGCAGCGGTGACAAACAACCCCCAAAGTAAACATGGGTATCTCCACAATCATATCGCTTCACAGGAGAGCGGTTGTGCCAGAACTGAAAACACTGACACTGGGGACCATGTGACCCCATTACCCTTCCTGGTAAATCTGCCGTTTGACCTGATTTCTGAAAGAGGTTCAGGTAAGAGGTTCCAGTACTGAGCCCAAATGAATAGCTGATTTATAATAGGCTCAGATAAATTGGCGAAGCTCCAGAGAAAGGTGAAAGTTCAGACATAACCCTTCTGTAAGCATCTCCTTCTGTCTGATACTCCACATTGATTTTAGATGCCTGGTTTTAGTCAGCTGAGGATCCATATCTTAGGCACCCTGGTCCACCTACAGAGATTTAACTTGGAGCTCCAGAGTCTGCTCTGGCAGGCAGGCATTAAAGGTTATATGTCAAAAGACATAACTTTAACCCTTCAGCTCCTCTACCAGTTCACCTCTTCATGTTCACATTCCTTCCTGTGACATGAGCCCACTAGCCACCCTTTATCACAGGCCTCTCATAAAAATAAAGGCAGTAGTCTCTAAGAAAATTTGGATAGTGCACAGAACACAGGTTATTTATACTCACTGCCGTGCTGCTCAGTTGCTTTTGTCTGTCTTCAGATGTGCTATCATAGAGAGCTGAAAGTGGGGCAAAAGTCCATTAGTCAAGGTGTCAGAAAGCAAAAAGACACTGAAAGTAAAAAAAAAACCCACAAAAACCAAAAAACCAAGCCCCCCCCTCCCCCCCAACAAGTAATGATGTTAAAAATGCCCAAAACAACAAAAAAACCCAAGAAGTCAGGCTCCTTACATTGCACCAAGCTGTAGGACATAGTATTTGAAGAGGAGCAAACTGGGGAGAAGAGGTAAGAAATAAACAACTGCTGCTTTTCCCCACCTCCCCTTTCTCTCCCCTCCCATACTTGTTACTAGGGCCAATGGTAGCTAGGTGCCAGGCAACATCAGAGAAGTTGATCAGCCAAATGAGCAAGTGATGGGCAACACCTGTGTGGAGGGAAGGGAGGACTGGGCATTACTGGAGAAGAGTAATGGTGTCCGAATTGTGAAGTTCTCCCCTATAAAAAAAAAAAAATACTTCTATCAGTATTCTTTTGGGAATTCAAATTTGTGATGGAATCATCAGGGGGAAAAAAACCCCCACAATTGTTAATCACTGAGGATTAACTAAAGTCACATTGTCATTAGCCAATGGGGACTTCTTAATGATGTTTGCCATTATTAGGTACTTAGGCTGGAAGTTGCCTTCCCACACAAGATCTGTCTTTGTGATGAATGTATCAATTTGCTTCATAACTTGACCATAACAATGCAGAATTCTAGCTGTAAATTGCTGGTTTAATCTTTCATTTATGGCATAAATATGCTTTATTGTATAATATGCATAGTTTTGCATATTAACTATGTAGTGGCGTTTTACTGTGGGCACATATTTCACCATTTAGGTGGTATTTCATATTACTTGGGAACAGGTAAATTTGAAACATGTTACATAATCTCCATTTTGGAGGAGATCTTTCAAGATAAATACATCAGACTAATTTCCGCACTTGGTGCTAAAATTAAATCCTCATCTACTTAAATGTGTGGGTTATGAATGCAGCAGAACCATTCTTGTGTCAGTGAGACGAGAATCAAGTTCACAGTATGGAAAGATTACTTAATCTGAGACTTTTTTTTTGTGCTCTAGAATTTATGATTGACAGACTACCTTATTACTCTTCCTTTTTTTCCTTAACTTTAAGAATATCTAATGAAATTAATCATAGCCTGGAGGAGACAGTTTGAAACCTGCTAAGAATTATACATGTCAGTGCCAGCTTTACAACTCACTTGGACTAATTTGCTACTGGCAAATATATCACTGTCATACACTTCTGTAAACTTTGCATTTGCAATCTTTTGAACTAACCGTATGAGCTGAAGCAGTAGTTTTGAAGTCTGAGAGACTTGATAGAAGCGTTGATGCAAAGTCTCTAACTGGGCACTAGCTCCAATAAAGCTCCAATAATGTTATGCTCCCATGTCCTCTAGTAATACTTACTGTTTAGTCCATATCCGAGGCACAGGCGAAGTTGGAAAAAATAATTTGTTTCTAAATAAAGCAAGAAACAGCTAAGGTGAAAAACCAGGGATGCTGGTCTGTACGGGAGTTCATATTGTAAACCAGATTGTACATTAGTTCCAGGCAACATCTTAAAATCGTTACTATCAACTCACACATTAATTCGGTTTTCTTAGCTGGACAAACAAGGTTGTGTCACGTGATAGCCAGGCTACCCACGCCTTTTATAAAAGCAGCAAAACTTAGAGGAAAGTCTCCAGTCACTTTTTCCACTTCAGTACCTGTCACTGCTGCCAGTTCCCTGTAAGTTATTGATTTCTATTTGAAACAAATACCAGGAACAATATCTATGCTATTAAAACTCCTGCACTAAAGCAAAAACCTTAATTACGACCTCCTATTCTCTTGAGTCAAGATATCGACACATCTGACTGTCACACAACCATCTGTTTCCAAAGTTGTTTTCCTTTATGTTGCTGAAGACTCGGTAGAAGTTACAGCGGGAGATGACTTGTCCTCTGGAAGACACACTTTTTCCAGTTTTGAGATTTGAAGATACCCGCTTATTTCCAGACTGTCTACTGCAGTTCCAGCTCTGTCAGATCCCTGAATTGGGATCATTAGCGAATTCAGTACATCCTGATGAATTCAGCTTCTGTCTACACCACTGATTGTCGCAGACTTTTGTTTTCCTGATTCCAACCTAATACAAGTGCAAATCTGACAGGATTTACAATAGGTGTTAAACCACAGAGTCACAGAATCCCAGAACGGTTAGGGTTGGAAGGGATCTCACAGACCACTCAGTTCCAACCCCATGCCGTGGGCAGGGACACCTTCACTAGACCAGGTTGCCCCATCCAACTTGGTCTTGAACACAGTGAGGGAGGGGGCAGCCATGGCGGCACTGGGCAGCCTGTGCCAGGGCCTCACCACCCTCACAGGGAAGAATTTCTTCCTAGTATCTAATCTAAACCTTTTAGTTTAAACCCATTACCCCTTGTCCTATCAGCACATGTCCTTGTAGACAGCTCCTCTCCAGCCTTCATGTAGGCCCCTTCAGGTACTGGAAGGCTGCCATAAGTTCTCCCCGAGCCTTCTCTTCTCCAAGCTGAACAAGCACAACTCTCTTAGCCTTTCTTCATATGAGAGGTGCTCCAGCCCTCTGACCTGCACATCTTTGTGGCTTGCCTCTGGTCTCACTCCAGCAGCTCCATGTCTGTCCTGCACTGGGGACCCCGGAGCTGGATGCAGTACTCCAGGCGGAGGTCTTAGCAGAGCAGAGTAGAGGGGCAGAATCAGCTTCCCTGACCTTCTGCTAACTCTTTTGATGCAGGCCAGAATACAGTTGGCCTTCTAGGCAAAACTAACATATTAGTAAGAGTCAAAAGCTAAATTTTAACATGACAATCTCAAAGTAATTTTAAAAAGTGCCTTAATTATTACCTTTGGTTTATAGATGGGAAATATGGAATGGATGCCAGACTTGCTCAAAAACCCCAAACCCAGTTAAACAGAGGTATTCTGATTTTGCTCCTGTCAGCAGTCTTCTTGAGGAAGAAAACACCCCCAAAAGTAAGTCTTCCCCATTGAAAAAAAAAAAAAAAACAAACCAAAAACATGTTGACAACAAAATGTGTTTGCACACATATACAGAGAGTCAGAGACAAAAGGATTTTTCAAAGATGCCTAGGGATTTGAATAAATATATTTAGAGGTACCAGGCTATATACCTCAAATACATTTTGAGATCAGATCAGATATAGATCTGTATTCTCTAGCCATGCTGCCATGGGAATTTTGGTTAACAAGAGGCATAGGCACGTTAGTAAGCAAGGCAAACCTTGTCCTCATTCATCACAGCTCAAGCCCCATCTGAGATGCTGTTTTGCAATATGTTTTTCATCTGTGTGAATAGACTTTCTAATTCATTACAGTAGGAAGTGATGAGAAACCCACATACTCCCAGATTGTATTTGTGTTTAAAACACAAGTAAACAAAAAAATCCCAGACATACAGAAAAAAAAAAAAAAAACAAAAAACCCAGAGCAAAACTTTGCTTGACATTTAAACCCTTCTTTCCTTCCAGTTTTCTTCCTTTATGAATATCAGATCTTTTCTACAGAATGGTACCTGGCACAAATAAATTTAGAAAAAGAGTAGTGAATATCAAGAAAATGAGGGATGACCTCATGATATTTTTTTATGCTTTTATTAGTATTTTTATCAGTTCACAGGAAAAGCCTCCTAGTAAGGGATGATTTGCGAGGGACCTGTCACACAGCAGTCTTATAGAGACATTCTTGATTTCAGTTTAAAGCCTGGTTCTCCACTAAGGAAATGATGCTGTAATCCCATACCAACCAAATGAAGCTGTTAGATCAGTCCTATCGTACAAGATTTAGCTTGTTCTTGGTGCCAGCTCTGTACCAGCTGAGGAGTTAGTTAGTTTGTCACAGCAAGCTGAGCATTAGAGTGCCTGTTGGACCAGCAAGGAGCAAGGGGATGTGGGTTAGTCACACTACTGCGTTCCGCATTGCTCAGGAATCGGTAATTTGCATTTCTTGAAGATCAGCACAGCCACTGAGAGCAGCTTTGCCCAGTGAATTTTATGAGGATGTTCAATTTCCAGACCTTTCCCTGCAATTCTATCACATAACAACCTCTTCTTAAGGATATCTGGTCATGGTTTTCCTCTGTCATTTTTTTGCCAAATCCGCCACAAAACCCACTCGCTTTCCCATACTTTTCAGTAAACATATAGGCCTTCAGAGGAAACAAACAAACAAGCAAATGCACAGTCCCTCCATTATTTTCCGCTAGTTGGTTTTGGTATTTTTCCGCCTGTCCAGCTGTAATTGCACATTTTCTAACTTGCAACATGGACAATTCACCACCAGTATATGACTGTGCCTTCCCAGTATCCTCCCACTCCTAATTTCTATGCTTTAGCTTAGGAACAAGCTGTGTAGCCGTCTGCTTCATGGAAGAGGTCAGTGCATTAACACACTACTGATTTTTTCTGGGCAGTCAGGAGGACTGTAACACTTTATGCATTTTTTTTTTTTTGACATCTCTGATGCTGCCTAATGAGAACTTTGACATAAGAGGTCAGCAAAATGGGAAAGAAAAAGAAAAAAGAAATTGAAAATAAAACCACCCTGAACTGAACCTTCCTTCATTCCTTGCCCCAAGATGACACTACATCCAGCCCTTCACAGAAGCTGTAATTGGGTTCTATGCTTACTTACATGCACATGAATCAGGAGTGATTTCACAAAAGTCCAGGCAGTTAGGCTGATTTTAAACCAAGCTAACTTTGGTACAATTTGGGGTTATCTTCATTGTTCTCTTTTTTACACAAATGTGACGTCTGCCAAATCTTTGTTAGTTCTTTATTAGAAACACTAGATCAAACCATAAATTAGCTGACTTGTTAGGGATATGGGGCAGTGAGGTCTTTCCTTTATCTCTGGGTATAATGATACCAGTTTCTACAGACTACTTAATTTCCATTTGCAAGAGAATTTCATGACTTGTGCAATGAACTCTGTGGCTCATGAAACTCTGACAATGGTCTTTACTCCTTTCTTCTGGTTAATTGCAAAAAAAATTTCAGTGCTGTGTTATACAAGAGATTACTTCTAGGAAGAAAATTCCTGCCCGAGGTCTATAAGAAGGTGAGAGATTTCCAAGTATTGTCTCCTGAGCATATTAATAGTGCATCAAGGTTGAGCCTTTCAGTATGGATTTAACAGAAGGGTTTTAGAGTTGCTTTTAGCTATAAAGAAGTGAGAATGCCTCTGCCATTGTCAGAGAGTAGCTGTCTGTCTGTCTTTTTGGCAGGCGCCCGAGTGGGTGGCAGCTGGTGACAAAAGCTATATGGCCAATGGCACTCAACATTTTCTCGTGATGGCTGAAGCAGAGCACTGGCCTGCAGCAGCAGCTGCTGGGTTCCTTACGTCTCCAGTATGGCTAGGAAGGGGAACTATGCAGATGTGAATGTTTATATCAAATATGTTCATTCCAATTGAAGCTGCTAGTATAGCTATAGCCCTAAACAACAGGTAAATCTTTAGATGGCATGTCATCACTTCCCCCTGGGGAAATGTGAGGGGAGAGGGGTCTCCCAGGGCTGCAGGAACCTCAAGCAATTGCATTCAGCTTTACTGTGTACTACATATTTTATGCTGAAGGTGTTGCCTGGATGTGACCTGCTCTGTCTTGGACTCCTGACTTCGGTGTGTGTTTTCAGCAGTCCCTTTTGATCGGTTCGAAGGCCGCCTGTGAGTGACAGTGGAAGTCCTTTCTGTCGGGAACCTTATGTGATGCCTCCTCAGTTCCAGCTCTGGGGACTTTAAGGCATATCAGCAGTGGTGAGTGACACTCTGTCAGCCTGCCATCATCTTCTTTCAGATGCCTTTTCCTGTCTCTGCCTTTACTTTGAAATTTCTATTGCATTCCCTCCCTGAGCCCTTAACAGTCTTTTTAGTCTTATCTGAATCTTTTGCTATGTCCTCCTTATTTAATTGTGAACCCATGAGAGCCACGGTGCTAGGCAAGGTGTTGCAGCTTTTCCTTCCGCCAACACTTTTCTTCTTCTCACTGTTGTTGCATTTCTTGGTCTTCTAGACCTCATGAAGTTTGTGCAATTCTCTTCCCCTTAGTTATTTGATAGCTTTTTGCATTAAAGGGAAATACAATGTTGTCTGGTTTTGCCCTGCAGCAAGGCAGGATGATCATGATTCATATCCAGAATGAAAACTTAGATTCAAGGCCCCAGGGGCATTGAAAGAAGCCACACTACCTCTCTCCTCCTCTGAAAGAAATAGTGATGTTGGCAGAGAAAAGTATGGGATTTGGCGATCAAATAATGCCCTGGTCTGGTGCTCCTGCTGATGGCAGACACTGAGCCAAGCTGCCTCATAACCAAAGGGCAGCAACAAAACCAACAGCTTCCTCCCCATCCTGGGTGCAGCAATGGGCTTCTTCAGAGACTGACGTTGAAATTCTCCCCCACTTCAGTAAATTCAGTCTAGCTGTACTGAATACACTGGGAAAATCCAAAACGTTTCTCCACCATCAACTTTATGTATTCTATATATTAGGGCCTCCTGTAGAAAGCCTGATTAAACCTCCCAGTGAAAGACTTTCAACCAAAGCTACTGATTGATGAGTAAACCTAGAGTTAGTTTGCCTGTGCCACGCAAAGGTTTAATGGCAGCTATGCAGGTATAAAACAAACAAGAAAAAGAGAAATCTGGGTCCTGACACACTATGCAGATGTAAAATCACGAGCTTGGAGTAGTAGAACAAGTAGAAGTTACCTGCTGGGATAAGAAGGTGGCACAGAAAAATACACAAAATGAGTGTTGTTCTTATGTGTATGTATGTTTCTGTGTGTGTCTGTGCCTGTGTATTTATCAGCTCATATAGTCTGAAAAAATAAGAACCTTAAATTATAAACTATTGCTATACAGGAACCAGAAAAAGAGCCTCTACTCATGTATCAGTAACCTCTGATACTAGATGTGAACAGACATCTTAGAATCCCTAAACCACCCATCACAGGAGAAGCTTATGACGTGTAAACGAGTCTGTGTAATGACCCAGTGACCCTCTTCCCTTCTACCCTGTGAAATGATGCAGCTGTCAAAGTGGTTTTTGTGTGCTGCAAAATTAGAAGGTACTGACATGGGCTTTTCTGGCCTGAGGCCCACAAGGAGTGCTCATGGGAAGCCATACCTCCATCTTGCAGCTGTCTGGTCCCCAGAGATTAATCCTCTCCTACAGCAGCTTCAGCTTCCCCATGGAGGCAGGAGTCTGCAATCCTGTGCTAGCTGTATAAAGAGGGCACCAGCTGCATTCAAGTAAATACCACTTTGGCATCAGTCTGCCTCTGGGGAATGCCAAAAACAGCTCCCAAACTGACACAGTGGCAGTGCTACCCTCACCAGCCATGACCATTGCCTTTACTACCTTTAAACGATAAAGGAATTTGAAGGTGCTGGCAGCAATTCTTCATCTATGTCACCTCTCAGATGGGCAGCAGTGGTGCAATGTCCTTGGCTGTGAAGAATGTTCTTACACACCCTCAAAAGCATGAAAAACTTGAATAAGTCATCTTAGCAAGAAGCAAGCTCAGCTTGCTCCTTGCAGCCTATATTGGCTTCTTAAACCCTTTAAAGTTTGCCCTTATTTTAAAGGCCAGATAGGAGTGTAGTGGAAAGGGTCCCTCAAGCTCATAAATGTAGACCAGCATCAATAATTTTATTCCTCTGTGTTGTGCTTTTGTGTGGCTGGGTTCTGGTGGAATAGGGGGGCTGCAGCAGTGGCTTCGGATGAAGCAGCTAGAAGCTCTCTGCAGGTCAAACAGAGTAACCACCAGCTGGGCTCAAGGCCACACCCACCGCTGACCAAGGCTGAGCCCATCAGTGACAGTCACAGCACCTCTGGGAATCACTTTTAGGAGAAAGAAACCCACAAGTGGCCGCTTTTTGCCACCACAGACGGGAGTGAGAAGATGTAAGAAACTGTGCAGGCACCAAGGCCAGTGAAGGGGAGTGGGTGGAGACATGGAAGATGCTGTAACCCACATTGGAGCAAGGTCCTGGCAGAACCTGAGAGAGACAGAGACCTACACCATAGCAGGTTTGCTGGGGAAACCTGTGACTCTGTGGAGGACCAAGCTAGAGCAGTCTGGGCCTGAGAGACTGAAAGACATTCTATGATTCTATGACTGTCCCCCATAGCAGTGACCCACACTGGGGCAGCTGGTGAAGAGATGAAGCCCTGTGGGAAAGCACTTACGCTGAAGTTCCTGAAGGGCTGTCTACCATGGGTGGGACCCCATGCTGCAGCAGGGGAAGGGTGTGAGGAATGCCTCCCAGCTAAGAAGGAAAACAACTTGTGAGGAACTGACTGAAACCCCCATTCCACCATTCCCTGCCGCTCCCCGTGCCACAAAGGGGGTAAGAAGGGAGTGAAATCATGAAGTCTGCTAAGAAGGGAGGGGTGGGGGGAGGTGCTTTAGGATCTGGTCGCACTTCTCATTACCTGATTCTGGTGTAACTGGGTGTGCAGTGCAGTGTCATAAATTAGAGAATATTTCTTCCTTTCTTCTGATCGAGTCTGTTGTGCCCTAATTGCAGAATGTTGTGCACTAATTGCAGAATGATCTCTTCCTTTCCTTAACTCCTAAGCCTCTCAATAGATAATTTCTCCCCTATCCAGCTGAGAAGGGAAGTGATAGAGCAGCTTTGGTGGGCTTCTGGCCTCCAGCCAGGGTCAAACCACCATACTCTATCACACTGAAGGTTTTACGGGAAGGAGTTTCTAAAACTGGAGCACCGGATCTCACCGGAAGAAGGGACCTTCACAAATTGCACTGGTTTCTTTTCCAAGTAAAAAGCACTTTTTAAATCTTAACTTCTTTCGTAAACATAGGGGAAGCATGAAAAGATAGATAGATAAATAAATAAATAAATACCCCACAATGCTTCATTGCACACAGACTTCTCCACAGGGAGCGGATGAGAAAATAAACATGACAGCTCTTAGTCATGTTGCTTACTGCTGTTCTGGAGGATAATCTCATACTACGTTAGTGAGCGCAATATAATGATGTACTTTAACTGGATCACATCATGGTATATGCACTTTTGTCTCTGAGGTTACCATTAGATGCTCTGGAAAGAGTGAAAATGCACTGGAAAAATTACAGAATTATATGCAATATTTTCTTTGTCCTGAGACAGAGCTGTGATACAGAACTAAAAGCCCTTGCAATAGGTACTCTTCCCCTTTCAATTACTTGTACTTTCTTTCTAGCTTCATCTGTCAAGGTCCAAATTCTGATTTGCTTGTTTCCTTTGCTTCTTCCTTTCTTTGTATCTCATAAATTCCCACTTCCCTGTAAGTTCAATCAATCAGCTCAAAGCCCTCAAAAAGGGAAGCACTGCCTGTTTGCCCGGTGTTGGCATCAGTGCTGTGGAGGATGCTTCTTGCTGTTCAGTAGCTCTGTGATTCTGCTGGTTGGACCCATTTCTTTCTGCACCCCTTGACACTCTAGAAGTGAATACAGACTGAAAAGAAGAGGGACGGGCTCCCCTTTTGTCCTGCACCTAGACGTGTCTCCCACGCTCCTGGTGTGTGCACAGCTTTGCCTCCTCTCTCCGCTACCACCCAACCCTCACCACCCTCCCCCACAAGGTTCGCTCAGCCAGCTGGCACAGCCCAGAGGATGTACTCCCCCGCAATACACCAAGTAGGGATGGTTACTACCCTCACCAGCTGACATTAGCGCTAATTTCCTGTAAGTTGCTATGGAATAAAGAAGGGGCCTCTTTCTAAAAAATCTTTCCGGCTTGCTTAAAAACACTCTCTGTCTTCTTTTCTTCCTGCATGCAGCTTGCAGAATCAATAAGGCCCTTGCCTCTTTGCCTTGAGCAGCAGAGAAGCTATTGCTATGAACTCAGCAGGAGCAAGAGCTAGGGCAAGTAAGTAGCCCAGAGCTAATCAAAAATGCCCTCCCGTGGCTCAGGATGTTGCCAAGTGCTTGAAGCAGAACTAGAAGGTAATGTAGGATGACTCTTTTGTCAAGCAAGGAATCATCTTCATTATCCCCACTTGATTATCTCTGAATTTCACTAATTGCACTTACCTTTACCTTACACTTACCAACAGAACTTGGCCAAGTTCTGCTCTATAGCACTACTTTTGAAACAGTCTGTTTATCTCCTTATAGTTTTCTGATGACTATTAAAAGGGGTAAGTAGACTCTCTTTCACAGCAGCATATAATGCCGTGGCAGTCTGGTACAGAGACTCTGTATTCAATTAAATTGCTCTTAGTACTCAACAAAATTTCAAGCAACCTTTACAGTTTAAAAGAAATCATGTTTGTTTCCCCTTACAGTATTCCTATTGCAAAAGAACCCCCCACCCTAAACAACCCCAAACCAAACAAACCCAATCCAAACCCAAAACCCAGACAACAAGGGACTCTTGTCCTTTAATACTACTGAAGGTGGGGAGGATGACAGGTATTTTTTTGGCTGTTGGTGAAAATGATCCCTTCCTGGTATGTGTAGGTTTAGGGCTCCTTCTTAAAGTAAAAGAATCGTGTGAGGGATGTAACCAGATCAGGGTCATCACTCTCAGCCAGGGGAGCAGACACAGAGCAAAGCGCAGTTGTTACCTGTGGGGAAACTTCTGGCTGCTGAAGGAAAACAGGCCAGTACTAAAAGAATTACAGCTTGACTGCGGAAAACCATACATTTCATTGGGGATTGTGTCATTTGATGCCCTGTGTCATTTTCCTTGGGTACACTGTAGATTTCCAGCATGCTTTGCCTTAAATCATGGGTGTACGACTTTGAGGACCACATGGAATTCTGCACCGCTGCTGTATTTAGAAAGTATGTTATTGCACATTAAAAATTGCCTAAGGGGACATATTTTGGTGTAGTGAAAAGAAGCAATTAAGACAAGAACAAATCTGTTGAATCTAGCAGGGCTGTACATTTGTCAAGTGCTTGTCAAGCTTAGGTCATAGGAAAGCTCTTGCCATAAGAGATGCGCAACAGCACTGGGATATCCTCTGCACACAGGTAGCCAACTATGTTAGCATCTCTCTCTCTGCGTCTGGGACTTGTTTCTTTCTCACAAAGATGGCCCCTCTCAGAATTTCTTCTTCCCTGTGACATCTGTCTCTCTCCCTTTGAGATCAGTGGCCTTCTTTAGAACATCAATTCAAGCATGCTAAGTGGCATAGAAAACCTTGCATGAATTCTCTAGCTCCTTCCAGAGGGCTAAGCCACCACTTAAGTCCCACAGGCTTAAATGCTTTTCCAGCACTTGACCTCTTCATAAGGATGAATTTCTCCTACAGTGAGGATGGCATCCAGAAGTTGTTACTTTGCCAGTCAGAAGAAACTATAAAGCAATAAACAGTAAACAGTATGCAAATATCAAATAAAATAATAGAATTTGTAATTATCTGTAAAATATCAGTGTCTCAGATTATTTTCTTGGATAACCGTTTAAAACCTCGGAGTTATTTAGAGATGTGTACGGTTACAACAGTTCTACTGGAAACAGCAAAATCTGCTCAGTGAACAGTCTGTGTACATTCAGCCACTGGTCTAAATCAACTCTGCTGCCAAACTGGTAAGCACAGGGAAATACATAAAATGAATAGACAATTCAGAAATGTCCAACAGATAACTAAAATTGAAATTTTATTTTTTTTCAATAATATTCATCAGACATTTTTCTGACAAGACTTTTCTGAAAGATGAAGTGCAAATGGGAACCCTGTAAGAATGTTTAGAAGAATTGTACATGACATTTTTTAAGCGCCACCAAGTACACATTGAATACTTTGTAAGTATATAGGCATAGCAACATGCAAGTGTCATGTACCCAACATTACAATATGCATTTTGTCTCCTTAAAGTTATTAATGACGAAATGAAAGAAAGTAAAGGTGTCTCATCATCAGTGCAATATGTCTAATTCCCATGGATTTTCTTTACAGGTTGATGGTTGTATTTCCAAACAACTCGAATACATCCTTCCCAAGGCCTTAAACTGCCAGTGTGGAGCAATGCAGAGTATACCAGAGTTCCTAGGAGAATATGCTTACCCTGACTATGAATAGATGAAGTTGTTATAGTCCTTTCACAAATTATGCCTTATTATTTATTCTAGGAAACGTCCTGCTGAACTGAAGGGGTTTTGTAGTTATAAAATATCTAGGTTAATGGTAAAGGATGCACAAGGAATGCTTTATAATTCTGTTGTAAAAGAGCTAAATAGCAACTCAAACATGTGCATTAAGGACTTGAGCCTTGTTCTTTTGAAATCAATAGGCGTATTGTGCCCAACTTTCATGGAAGCAGGACATATACATGAATCCAGTAATCCACTCTCTGCTCACTGTTTAGGCAGAAGCAGATGATTGTAGGTCATATTTGCATATCTCTATGGAAGCTATATAGGGATATAAGCAAATTTGCTTTCACTGAAAAAAGGACAACATGTGCGACTGCATATTTACTAACATTAATCAATATGCATAGAAAGGAGAGAAAGAGGAAGCAATAAAGAATTCAGTCCAGCAATTAAAGATTTTTCTCCTCTTCATAATCAACATAAACAGCTGATGATGATCATTATTATTTTCCTTACAAGTTATTATTTTAATACCCCTTCTTTTGAACCTATCATGAAAACCCTTCAATGACTGCATTGTAGAACAAGACTAAGAAAATGAGCATGCTTAGAAGAAAATAGCATCAGTGATTTTCAGCACTACGCACAAGGGCAGGGTAAGGCCATCTGTAGTTTGTGCTGAATGGGGAGATCAGAGCTCATACATGACACACTGCTAGCTTGACCCTGAACAGAGGGAAAGTGCTAAAGTGCTGACCCCAACAGGCTTGGCTTTGCACCTGAAATCTTAAAAAAAAAAAAAAAAAAAAAGAAGAAATAAAAACCCCTTGAACTTTTCCTTAATAGAAACATAGACCAATCCTTTTAGAGGAAGATCCCTTTTTTTTTCCCCCTACCTCCTTTGCAATTGGACTGCTGCTTTTAGCCCAGCAGAGAATAAATTACTTAAAACACAGAGCATGGAGGGCAGATCGATAGTAAACGCTGAAGCCACAAAGAAGGGGGGTTTTTTTGGCATCTACTGAGGCGCTCTGGAAGTCCCTATTAGTGTGGAGTCATCGTATTGGCTCCACACCATCTCCCATCTGGCTGTGAATATATTAAACACTGCTGAAGAAAACGAACATGGGTTGGCAACAAGATGATTCCTAGATGCTGGAAGAATTCCCTTAAGGGCTGCTGGAAGCACACAGAGCTTGGAGCATCCCGAGAATGTGGAGTGATACGGAAGTGTGCTGTTGAACCATGTTTTTACCCTTATTTCCTCCTGAGTTAAAACAAGTGCGGAGTGCTGGGTTGGATTCACCGACAGCGGGAAGGAACTGTGCTAGCTTCTGTTAATGCCAAGGAGAAAAATCCCGTTTGCTTTAGAGGTACTAGGTCCGCTCTGAAAAACCACACAGGAAGTCCCACTCTCAATCAGAGTTTCTACTCTGCTCGGTCGGCATCAAAGGCTGCTCTATCCACTTAGTTTTCTCACGTTGTTCGCTGCAGTTCTTCCCTGTCCTCCATGCATCGAATGCTTTTAATGTAAACATGTCCTGGCAATGTTTAAATAAGTAAGAGACATGTCAGGATATCTCGACAGCATTGGTATTGCATATTTAATTCAAAAGCTTGCATGTGCTTTTAAAAGTTTCTCTTCAAACCTGCACGTCTTACGGGAAAGATCTGTGTCACAGTTGGACTGCACATCATTATCTAGTGCTGACTAAATATTGACATGTTATAGCAGTTCATTTTTAAGCTGTTTGGATTGAATCCCCAGCCAGTGTAAATTGGCCCACATTTAAGGCAACAGAGTGAAGCTGATCTATACCAGCTGAGGCTGTGTCCTTATGCCCCGTTTAAAGCTCAAACTATCCCAAAATTCATAAAGAACAGGGCAAGAATTACGAACTCAGACAACATATTTTTTTTCCTCTATTTTTAACAGAAAAAAATTAAATACAGAGATCTCATTTCCAGACTACACCAAAGATTCAGTAGTATTTTAAAACGTATACAAATATCTCATAGCTAGTATTTAGACTGAGAGGTAGATGTCATATTCTAGGAATAGAATCATGTGGAATGATGCTAATGGCAGTTGCTAAAAACATCTATTTGCCTGTGACACAGGGCACAAAGGAGGGTTATAACAATGGCAACCACAAGAAGGCTTACAGCACCCTCTTCTTCTTTTGCTGGTCTATGTTATCTGCCTTTTGATGTGTTCCTTCTGGAAGGGTGTGACAGAAAAGCTGTGAGAAGCATAAAGACCAGTAATACAAAACTTCCTGTTTACAAAATGACAGGCATCCTCTGTACTTCGATGGAAGCATTTTGTACTTACACTTTGAGATTACCTGGGGTTACTGAGCAAGTGGTGAAAATTCCAGGTGAGGTGAGTCAGCAAAATAGGGGTCAGAAGAAGGCAGCTCGCTCTCTTTCTCTGTTGTTCATGCTAAAAATACCAGGGCATATGGCAGCATATTTCAGCATCTTAACATACTAGGCTCCCTTGAGGACAGAAAAAAAGAGGAAACTTGTGCTGTTGAGCCAGAAATAGATTACAAAACAGCGCTGCCAAACGCACAGAGTGCTGGCAGCAAAGCCATTAGCGGAGTCAGTGTCTTCCTTTGCCTAAAGGTGTTTCAGCGATATTTAATGAGCCTCAAAGAAATGGAAAGCAAAGCTCATGAGAGCAAGGGGTGGTATAAGCATTTCTATACATTAGTTGTCATTGCAAGAAGAGGAATTACACATATTGCATTAAGACATCCACTGCTTGTGTATGTTCCTTCCAGTTTTAGCTTGTGACTGTTAGGGGTTGCCCCCCCTGCTCGAAATAATCAAAATGCATATTATAATTACACGGTTTTCCAATACCCATACACAGCAAGTACAAGATACTTACATGTAAGTACACTGTATTTACCTATATTTTTGCATAGTTTTTAGTGTGTACTTTGTGCCACTTAATAAAAAGCATTACACATTATTTTTGTTGCTGCTGCTTGTTTTTCTCTATTAGACAGCATATTCAATTAAAGTTGAAGTAGCTGGATTTTTGGTATGTTCATCACAGATTACCAGTTCCTAGGAGTGTAGAGACTGGACACTTGGAGGAGTCTGGGCAAGCGGTGGGGAAAGCTGCAGTGAGAACATGACGTTTCAAATCACCTCCTTAATTAAGAAATGCAGTATCAGATCTGCGGTGCTAATTTAAGAAACTTACCTTTAATTTGAATGGAATTGTAAAGGTAAGAGCTCCGTTTTCCTTTTGGTAACACTTTACAATAAGTGGCACTAAATTACACTATAACTGCTATGTTACAGGGAATTACATGTAACTACACTGTAACTGTTGAAATAGCTACTGTACATGTGCGTACATGGTAACTTCAGTGCTGTTACAATCATGAATTACATAATTACAGATGATTCTGTCCTTTCTTTTCATTGAAATAGTTATATATATATATTATACTTTAATGAAAATACACAAGATGTTAACTTTCATGTCTTATTCAGAGAAGTTGGTTTTCTTCATGTATTCCTTTAAAAAGGGAGTCTCAGTGCAAGACGAACCATCCTTAAGTAACGTGGAAACTTTTTTTAAAGTGTTCTAGCTTAAATTCTGAGCCTCAAGTTAAACATCAGGTTCCTTAAACTATTTCTTGGTTTGTCAGATGACACTAAAAGAGTGGGGGGATGCACCGCTTGTCTTCCGATGCACCGCTTTCTTGTTCAAATCACGAGTATGTTCTTGAAGCGTTAGGAAAAAAAAAATATCAAACAAAACCCAAAACCCAAAAAACCCTACATCAAAAAGTTTAGAAATAATCAGCAGTTGACACTGTAAACAGTACACTGGCAGAAACCGGCTACCTGGTCTTGAGAAAACTACTCTGCAAGTGCGTGAGGGAGGAGATGTCACACACACTTTAGTGAGGGTGGTTCCCGTTCAGAGCCTCCATTTTACGCATTTGCTGAGTACCTCACACCATCATCGAAGTGGTATTTGAGAATGGGACCTTGGGCAAAGGGAACGGACTCCTGGCTTTCAGTCTACTGAACGTCACTCGCGTTGAGCCGTGGTTCTGCTTACAAAAAAGAGGGATGCCTCTTTACACCGAGCGCAGTGGTTTAAACCCATGGAGAGCAGGCAGGCCTGCGGAGTGCTCTCCAGGCGGAATGCTCGGTGCGGGGCATTGTCACACCGGCTTTGCCCAGGTGCAGGGGACATCGCCAGGCGCAAGAGCACGGAAGATCAACTGTGTTAAAAAACTGGACACATGAGAAGTTTTAACTGAAAACCCATGAAATAACCTGTTTAAACAGGACAATTTATATCTCTTTTTGCAAAGTTGAAATGCTGTGTCTGTGCCACTGGAGGAAAATGGTTTGGAATGGTTACCCCGAGGGCAATCCCGCTTTTGAAGGTCCTACCTGTTTGGGCGACGGTTCAAGTAATAACCCTAATACTCAAGCAAGCTGGAGTTAGGAAGAATGAAAACAGCCGTAAACACCACGCTGGTGGGGAATTCCACGTGAACAAATAAGGCCCTTGCCCAGGGAAGCACTTATTTTTAAGCATCTGAATAGTGCCTTACAGTCCGATGGAAGTTCTCCCACACCTGCAGCTGAGCATGTGCTTGAACACTTAGCTGAACACAGGACCCACGTCCTGAAACAGATCCGTGTCATATATGACACTGTGTTGTAGCTAATGTAACTTACTGTTGTGACAAGAACCCATATTTTTGGTATCAAACTGAGCGACTTCCTTTGCCAGCCTTTTACATGTGTATGTTTTGAAAGACATGAATATCTTGTAAACCTATACTAGTTTTCAATGTGTCTAGTAGCACCTACCTGGTTCTCTCAAACTACCATATTATATTAACATATTATTGCATTTTTCCACAGATGGGTATGGAGTGAACTGTAAAAACAAGCATGCAATCACATCAATGCAGACTTATTTCTTTAAAATGTCATACTGTATATGATTTATTATGTTAACACTCAACCACATCATATTATTTATGCCTGTATATTTTGAAAAAAGTGCTGCTTTGATTGACGTCACCCTTTTTTCTTAGAAATTAACAAGATAAATGTTTCAACAAAAACAATTAAAATACTCTAATATTGTCCTTAAAAGGTTTATACTCTTCTGATAAATAATCTGACACAGCACCTTTATCTCCCGTTTCACCATACTACATGATGCCGTATTCCAAACTCTCCCTTCCCCACATAAAAATAATATCCCAGGAGAAAGTCCTTTACAGCAGACCATCATGCTTTTAGGCTTCACAAGTACAGCAACCAGAGAGAAATACTCTTTCATCAAAGGTGCAAAAACTTAGGAGCAAGACAAGCTCCAGCTAGACTAACTTGCGTTCTCCAGTGTAGAATCATTTCCCAGAGCTGTTATGGCAACCTTTTATTTCATTGGAAGAGGAAATAAGCCGATGGGCTTACAGTGTTTTGTTGTCATATTTAAGAGCATGTGATTTTTCAGCTGTCAATTACACAAAAAATTTCAGAAATAATCCAAACAGAGACTTTCACTGTGGAGCTAAAAGCATGGCAGGAATTCTCTATCATTCACGGTGACATAAGTTTGTACCTCACAAAATGCATAGACAGGAATTTAATATAAAGAATTAGTCCATTTACTGTATACACAAAACATATATCTTTTGTTTTAACACCTCTATTTTTTTCTTTTTTTTTTTTCTTCTTTTTTTTCTTTTTTTTTTTTGGCAAACCAACATAGAGAAGCAGCTCTGGAACTGCCAAATTAAAAATTGAGAATTTTAGCAACTCAATAGTATTTTTTAAGGATAGTAATCAAATGTGGTTGTAATTTAAAACCTGAGGCTGTGCACTGGTTGTTAGCTTAAAACTACCTTTCCATATAACATTGTGCTTCCATTGTATAACAAAGAAAAAATTAACAAGAACTAGAAAAGTTTGCTGCTGAACAGTGCTAGGACATACAGACAAAAAGTACTAATACATGTTATCTACTTAGAATATTGATTTGAGTCATATCTAAAGGGATATAATGGACATTAGAAAATGCTTACTTGTGACTGACTTAGCTACTGCCAAAAAAGTTAAATATGTATCAAATAATGTTTAATTGAATTTATTATATGCACTATATACAGATACTAAAATGCCTTGCAGTTGTGCCCCATGAACACTTCAAATTTCAGTAGGCAGGTGAGTTCATGTGAAGCAAATAAATTATAAAAAACAGAAATTCCTCAGAAAGATCTCTAATCTTTGCAATCCCAAAAAGCAGTAAAAGGGCAGGACAAATTTGTTTCAAATGAAGCACTAGCATCTAACTTTGCAGAATTTGTATAGCTAGCAATTCAGCATGTTTTTACCACTGAAACATGGCACTGTTGTCAAGGTACCATCTAGAACATAACAAAACAAAGCAAAACAAAACAAAAGTTTGGTGGAATGACAGGGTTTTATGCCCACCAAATCCAAGCATATAAGAAACTACACTAAAAAGATTTCAGTTTGTGTTTCCTAGGGCATGTGTTTCAAAAACAACTTGTTTTTTTGAATTATAGATAGACATGTATAAAACATTCTTTGTAAACCTCTAATCTTAGACTTAACATTTTAAGTAAGTAAATTAGGTCCTTACCTAATAGTATTTGTTATGAATATCGTTCTATGACATACTAGTAAGGACATGATAAAAGAAAACTGAAAAAGAAGAAAGCTGCATCACATTTAAAAATGTAGAAAAATTGGATTAAATGATGATTAACATTGTTAAGGCTGTATATTCAAGCACTGTATGTTAAGAGAGCAGTGGATATGAATTTTAGGCAATAAGAAATGTCCTGCTTTACGCATGATACTGTAATTATAGAATGATGATGTCAACAGCTGATTGTTGGCATAAACTGGCTACTTAGAGCAAGTATGCAAGTTAATAAAGATAGCAGAAGATGGCAGAAATGAATTCTGAGAAATGATAGCCAGTTTTCTCCAGCAGTCAGCCTGATAAGTAAAACTCCAAGATTCTAGCTCTGCATCTAAATGAAATACTCTTTTTTCTCCTCTGCATTGACTTGGCTGCCTTCTGCATTGATAATGGCTGTGTCGGCATCAGGTGCATCTTCAGCTCCTTTTGCTTCATTTGTTAAATATGTTCCTGTAGGGATCAGTAAAACAAGGAAAGAAAAAAAAAAAAAAGAAAAGATTACCTTTTTTTAGCTTCATACTGCATTATACGAAGCACATTTCTAACATTGCTCCAATTGCTTCATGAATGGACAAGTACATTGACACAATTTTAGTATACATCGTGCAGGCATGCTCAGCTTTCTAATTTGTTTAAGAAACATTTACAGTATTAGTACTGATAATGCATGTACACATATTCAAGTACATCCATAATAAAGAACTCTTTTAATAAAGATACTCTTCATCTAACTGCAGTAATATGCATTGTATTTTGGAATTACGGGGTAAGTGGTAAAATCTTGGTGATTTCATGGGACAGCTACCCAAAAAATCCAAACCAACTTTGAAAACTTGGATATACATAAATGTTTATTTCTAAAAGAAAAAACAAAGGCCATGGATTATTTCTGTATTTCTATTTTTTTTAGTTATCGTATCTATACCTTAATTTTACAGAACTGTGCCATAGTCATTTCCAAGAATCATAAAACTGAGTTAGTTTTATTAACTGCACCCACTCACATTGTACTATCGTAGACATTTTGATCTGCAGGATATGAATAAAGAGAATTACGCATAATAGTCAACTTTGCCATTGTGAAAAGCTTTATGTATGTTGGTATAGGATGTATACATATTCCTTCAGGACAGTAAAAAGATCCACACTTTCAATGGTTCATTAAAAAAAATACCTTGGTCTTCCTGTGCACAATGCAATCAAATTAAAAAGATGTTTTTTATTAGCTCATGTCTGCTAGCTACCCAATCTCAAATAAGATTTAATGAGTTAATACAAACATTAATCATCTCTTCACTTTTCTTGGATTTTTGGTAGGGATTTAGTAACTGGTTAACAGCTGGTCTACAAACCATTCGGAGGTTAAATCTCTAGAAATGACTTTGTAATTAACAAGGTCAAAACAGGATCATAGAGAAGCACGATCAGAAGATTGGGTCACTCCATCCCTGTTACCTCTAATGGTGGTGGGGACTGAAAATGGAGTGGGATTCGTAAGGTGAAATCTCTGAATGAAGTAAAGCTTGGCCCAGGAATGAAACCCATATTCCAGTGGGATCATTGCTAAAGGAGTCAGTGATCTGAAAAGTCACCACTGGCCCCTAACCCTATCTTGTAAATACATACTCCATGTGTTAGTGCAATTTATTAAGAAGAAAAAAATCTTGTTTTCTCAACGTAAATACATTCTGCTGAGTTGATAGCCTAGTGAAAAATATGAGATCATGTAATCAAATGCCAAGAGCTAAGGACTAAAACCAAAGGGCAATCTTATCTTTCAGTCTCTCCAAATCACTGGTTTATGGTATGACCTTGGGCATGTAACTAGATGTCCTTTGCCTTAGCCAGTCCACTGGAAAAGTGGGTAAAATTCAGGGGCTTTGCTGACGACTGGACTGTGAACTGAGCTTTCTTTTCCAAATCATTTAGCAGATGGGGAAGGCAAAAGGGAACAGCACGTGAAATCGTGCCTTGCTTCCAAAAGTGACTGAACTTCCACTAATCCGTCTTACCTTTATGTCTTGCCAGGTATCGCCCAAGGAGAATGATAGAACATAGCGTTACAAAGACAACTACAGCCACTATTCCTCCTATAAGAGCATGGTCAGGTCCGGTCTGTCCAGCCAAAGCATTTGGATCTAGAGGGAGAAGCAAAAAGTAAAAGTGGTCCCACACAGACAAAAACTGACAGGAAAACTCACAATACCAAGTCTTATACCGATCATCCTGAAAATAGGGCACTTCCCTCTTTAATATTCAGCATGGTTATTCCCACTTTTACTACCAGTATCTTATCAACAACATAGTGCTGCTTGTATTCCCAGATTGTTAAAGCCCTGAGGACATCACAGTTATGAAAAATATTACCTTATTCTTCTTTGGCAGAGGTTATTAAATGAAAAAGGTTTCTGGTTTTGTCCTCGCCATTTTACAACTGAAAACCTGGCCATAGCTATTTATAGGAGGAGAAACAAGGAACTGAGAATTGGGGATCAGATAGCATCAGCAGAATAGTGTCTGCATAATACATAATTTATAGAACTGATTCTCAGTGGGGATCCCTTATATATTCTCTTCCTCTCATTCCTATCCGATTGCACCAGAAATAAAAAGGCAGATAAAGCGCAGCCGTGCCAAGTTCCTCTGCACATGGCTGAGTCTGCATGAATTTGGTCAGATAAAGGTATCAGGCAACCTGAAAGATCATCATTCAGTCTCGAGCGTCAGTATGTGAATTAACTACGAATACTCAATTAACGCCCAACATGGGCAAAGGGTAACAGATACAACAATGTGTTAGCAGGCTCAGTTCACTGACTCTGTGCAGAGCGCTATGCACACTGACAGATCCAACCTTTCTGTGGCGGTCATTTGCCCATTCTGTTGCCTGGTGCTTCACAAAAGTTGCAAAGAGGCAATCATGGGAAATGGCACTACTGAGGGCTGAGTGATTCCTTGGAGCTTTTGAACAACCATCTAGCAACCTGACTGTTGACTCACCTGAAATATGCAAAAGAGGGTAAAAATTCAATCTAAAGATCACGGTAAAATTTCTATTGTAATGAAAATGCCTCTGCTACGAAGTAATAGTAATTCTCTGAAGACGCTATTAGCATGTGCTGTATGTTGCAATCAGTCTACTCTCACTGCTTCAAGGGCATTTGCCTTGTAGGAGCTGTTCATATTCTACAAATAGTTTGCAAACAACTTCTTTGCTTTGCAAAAGGGGAAGGCAGTAAAAAGGATGTACAAAGAAAAGAGGGTAAGGCTACAAAGATGACAGAAAGGCCTCTGATAATTAAGCATAATTAACAGTCTGCTGAGCAGGATCATTGTATAACAGCAAGATGCACAGGTATACCTACATACACGCAAGTATACATAAACAGAACGTTATATAGATGAAAGAAAATAATCATGTTTTCCCCTCCTTTTGTAAACTGTCAGGCATGCTGAAACTACACCTTCAGGTCTGCTGGAGTGCAGAACACTGGCCACTGCTACAGGTACAGTTCTGCTGTAAACAGTCACTGAAGTCACCGGGTATGGCTTTGTCACTTACTGCCACTTTCCTGAGCTGCCACATCATTCTCTTCTGGCTGCTAAGAAGACTCTGGGGAAGCTGCCCACACTGATAATACTTTATAAAGTAAGCTGATAAGTAAATGAGCTGATAATACTTTATAAAGTCAGCTCTGTGTGCCCCCTCCTCTGTTTCTAGAAACCTGTCATGGTGCTACTGCTGGCATATGAGTATACTCATCACTCCTGCATGACCATGCAGAATCAGTCCAAGGGCACATCGGCCCTATTTTGGTGATTAAAAATGACCCTGAGTTCTGTGAGCCACCATTCTTACAGGGAAAAACAAGACAGCTGAAGTTCTGCCTCCCTGAAGCAAGAGCTTGGAGCATGCAGCCATCCTTTCCCAGGCCTTGCAGAGGTCCTGTTTTCTGAGGGGAGTAAGGAGGAGGCGTCTGCTCACTTGAGAAAATGCAAGGTGACATCTTGCTGTGGAATTGTCAGCCTGCTCAAGCCATCTAGCAAATTCCTCCTTCTGTGGCGCCTGTAGCAATGTTACCATAAGCCTCCTCCCTGCAGCAAAGAAGGCAGCACCCATCTGGGCATGAAGGACCAGCAACATCCCCAAGCGCTGCATGCAACCTGCAGGAGATGCTCTTCCCCAGCACTGGGCCAGCAGCAGCAAGCATGTTTTCCCACTAGAAGCTAACTCCTGCTAGTATGCTAGCAGTAAAATTACAAGAATGAAAGGAGATATTTTAAGGGATAATATACTTCCTGATGCAGAGTATAATCCGGAGGCGGGTTAGTGCGGCACTTTATCTAGAGGCATTTTTTTAAAAGCTGATTGCAGTGTACAGCTTTAGCTCAATACCCAGATTTATAACGCATCTCCTCCGCAAGCTTTAATAAATGTTATAGACAAAAATCTTCACAATACACTGAGATGAATATGCCTCTCTGTTTTCATCCTCAGGTGATTTCCTATATATAGCTACTCACTCCTCCTCTGCCATACCTGATGCGACTACATGAAGTGACCTAATGCCAGCATAAATATAAGGTTCCAACTTTTTAGTGCGGATTAATGAGATTGTACTGCTGCTATAGGTTGAGAGTTTTCACTTTTAAATTAATTAAAGTATTAATTGGAATACAAATGCAGTATAGTGTTTCTGCTATAATCTCTTAACCTTGGTATCAAAGCCAGATTATATTGATATGTAATGCTAGACAGGTTTGTCCCCAGAAAAACTTGTACATGACCTATTACCGTTATGTTACCACCAAATAACTTCTTTGTTAAAAAGAAAAAAAGGAAAGGAAGAAGGATGAGATGGAAGGGAAGGAAATAATGATTCTCAAAGGTGGCCAATATTTTATTGGGAAACAAGTACTCTTTCATCTCAAAATGAAAATCTCTACAACATAAACAATATTCTGAAGAGGAAATGCACCTCAGAAATATTCTTCTCATAGAAAAATAATGTTAACATTAAATATAAATATGCTATACATTATGCATACAGAGTAATGCACTACACTTTTGCCTTTCATAAAATGACCTAGGCCCCATGGGTAAATTATAGATCTGGGGCTATCTATCATCATATAAATAATTACTACATCAAAATGTGCCTGAACAGTACCTGAAAGATAGAAATACAGGGGTTTGAAACTCTGTCATTTGAGTTTTATATATTTATACAGCAAACATGTATTATCCAGGTATTCTGGGAATTTGTACTAGCAGCTCCCATTAAAGTTCCTGAAATTGCTAAGTTTGCACTTGAGCACTGACCACTCAACAGTTTGCTTTCCAAAAAATAGAGCACTCTTCAGGCTGTTTTTAGATTCCCATTATAAGCTTCATGGACTTTACCAGGTAAACCCTACCCTGCCACACACATAACTCCAGCAAATGAAATCTTGAGTATGCAACTGTGTAATAAATACTTTTAATCTTAAAAATATATCAGATCACTCAGTGTTTTAAACATAGACTATTTTCACTGCATGAACACAGGCAGCTGCAGTAGTCATGGCCTGAAACAGTAAAATTAGTATTTTGCCATCAGACTAGATCTTCCTCAAAGATCAGCTCTTCCTCTATTTCATCCTTTGATGAGAAGAAGGAAATCTTATAGAAAGATGATGACACAAACGCTCATAATTCTCTTTTGTTAGCTTTTTGTCCTAGATTTAGGAAGCCTTTTCAAAATATTTATTGCTGATGCTATGAAGTCGCACCCATTTTCAGCTTCTGGGATTTGAACTGTTTCCTCAAAAACCTATCAAATTAAGCTACTTAAAATGACTAAGAGGGGAAAAAATATATCATTCATTAACAAATATAACACACCAGATAATTTTCAGATCTATTAAATAAGTAGATCTGTGATTTTTGCAACCTGCTGACAAAGTTTCACTGTAGAATATTTTTTATATGAATTCACACATTAGTTAAGCAGAGAAATTTCAGAACAGTTTGTCATGGTTTTGCATAAAGTACATGTTAATTATTCATCTAGTTTCATTTTCTTCCTGCATAAGTTTTCTTCTTATTTATGCATAGTTGACTTGACTGAGCAGGCTGCAGGGAAGGGTCAGATAACCCTTTCCTGAGCAAAAGGAGAACAAGCACATTTGTGAATGCTGAAATGGCATATTTTGGAGAATACATGCTCAAGTGGGAGCCTTGATTGCAGAACTTTATTAACGTGTGGTTTTGGCTCAAGTGCTGAAGTTTTAAAAAACTCACTCTGAGCATGAGATGTACCCAGGTTTGAGGTATCAAAAAATAATTTGTTTTGACCATTTCTTCGGAAAGAAAAATTGGAAATAGAGGTCCTAATTTGCTGCGGAGCTTAAATAGCTTTCAAAAAATGAAGACACATCAAGCAGTTGTATTATTCATAAATTACTCTTCCTTAATGCTGGGAAAAGAACAGGGACCTCCTATTTCTCAGAGGAGTACTGAAACCATCAGCCTTCAGTTATTTTCACTGATTTCTTGACTAACCAATTGCTGCTGCAAAGCAGAACTGCTCCAGCAAGGGATGCTGGGGCACGCTCCATGTTACAACTAATGTGGCAGAAAAAAAATCTCTAATTCAGATTATTCCTTCTCTTTCCCCATAGTGAGAGACTCGCTACCACCCCAGTACAACTTGCCAATACTTCACATTGGCTCAAAATCAGATCAGTAAAGCAACGTGTGTTTTATGATGGCGAAATACAAAATGCAAAAAAATTAAATAATCTGCTCTGTCATATTTGAAGGACTATTGAATTGTTTCAGGTGGGGGCAGGGTGAAAATTGGTGGTGGGAGACAGTGAATGTTTAAGGAGAAAATCTAGGAAGGAATCACAAATCATGAGACATCTAAAGCTGCACTACTTTTAAGTGCCTCAGCCAGGGGAAAGAAAACTGCAAAATCTATAGGAAGCAACTAGTTTTTGGTTTTCTCAATTCTACTAGTAAATGTTAGTTGAATTAGCAATATTACTCACTGACAATTTCTCTGTATTTCAGCTTAATTTCCTAAGGAGCGAGAGCTTGTGTGATGATGCTCTTTCACCATCTCCAAATTATTTAAGAACCATGGATCTATTATGATGAGTTTTAAGAGACAGTAAAGTTCTCAAGATTATTGTTTTCCTATAACTAACCTGAGAGGACAGGTTGCTGCAGGAGCCCAGATCTTATGAGACAGCAGAGAACATATAGGAAGGATGCCTTTAGAAAAACCCTAACAGAGACAAAAGCTTCAGTCCAAATCTGTGCTTGAGAATCAATTTTCCATTAGAGGTGTCTCACCATTTTGAGTACTTTGGTGTCCAATATGGCACAGATCCTGTTTGAAGCTTTTTCACATGGTTAGGTGGCATTTAAAACATACTGAGCCCTTTCCACATCACCTTTCTCCTCTTCCCCCACACTTTTTCTTCCTTCTTGTTTCATAACAGGTCAGCTCACTCTACAGTATTTGTAGAAGTCAGTTTAAAAGGCAGTCAACCATGAGGCACAATCTCATTGGAAACCAAAGAAAATTTCTTCCTGCAGCTTAGGGAACAAACTTGGTTTTACAAATATATTTAGGCTAATATTCACCAGATCCATATCATTTTTAACTGTCCCATAAATGTAAGCTTTGGGAAAAACAAAAAACCCACCCAACCCACCAAAACCCCCAAACCAACAAACCAAAGGAAAAAAAAAACCCAAACTCCACCCTCAACAAACTCCAACAAAAACCTCAATGATATGTCCACTAGCAGTAGGAAAGAAGACTAAAGGAATTTACTCACAATATAGATAGGAGGTAGGACTGAAGTGATAGCTCACAAGGTATTAGCTTTAGGAAAAGCAGCAGTAGTGCTGTCTGTGATAAATGCTGGTAAGCAGAATTTCCCCATTTTAGCATCTTAATTTGGGCACCCTAGAGTTCAATTTCCCTTGCTTGGCCTGGAGTGCTGAAACAGGTACTTCTAATCTCATTTTGTAATATACCACTAACCACTAAAATACATGTACGTGAAACTTGTGAAAGTATTGTTAAGGAGGAAAAGAAAGTTTCTGCACCTTCATTTAAATTGCAAAGAGAGGCTGCCCAAAGGGGCTGGTTGTGAAATTCGTTGAAAATGTGTTTTGTTATTAACCAATTCTGAACTTAAAATATGTGACAAGCTTCTTTTTCCTTCAGTGCCTGAAGCAAAGACGAACAAAACAGTGTACTAATATACAGCATATATAAACTGCTATTTTACTAGTAGAACATCATCAACCATAGAGAAGACAGGCAGAAAAAAAAGTTTACTTGTAAGCCTTCAAAGGAATTTATAGCCTTTTCTGCCTGTGTTACTGCAGTGGCACATTTGGCCCACTTTGCCTCTAACTGTTTTTTTCACTTTGCTGAATTATATATACATTCCTATTAAGAAAAGCCCACGCTCCAGAAGGATGAAAGTCCCACGCTAATGTTTCGGCAGCTGAACCTACTGCTCCTTTTGAAGAGTTCGTGTTGTTCTCACCAATCTAAGGCTTCCTTCAGAGCAGAGAAAGCTCCAGATGTCTGCTGATGTGCATTTGTAAGTAGGTGTCCCTTGCCAAAGGTAAATAAAAGCATTACCCATACCTATTTATTTTGTAAATGTATTTTTTGCAATGCTAATAAGAGAGCTGTATACCCACAATGTTAAGATGAAAAATTTAACAGTATTTTTCAGGGTCCTTAGAGCCTCGTTCCAGATTTTGTGCCTTGTGTCATTGACACACTTTTTTCTCTTTTTTTTTTTTCCCCAACTTTTTTTGTTTTTCTTAATGCTGCTTTAAAAGCTCCAGCTTTCTGAAGGGAGCAGTTCCTCTAATTAGAGCACATAAAAGACATTTCTTATCGATGACATTATATTTCTGTTCATCAATAAACTCATTAGTTGCTTCAGACTTTGTCTTAGGGAGAAAGAACTAAAATCTGCAAATTTTTGTATTCATCCTATTATCTGTAGAGGATAATTAAGTCAATTCAGGGTTCGAAAAAATACTTGCAGCCTTTGCAGCTATCAATCATGCCTGGCTACTGAAACAGGAGGCTGTAGGGAAAGACAACTGGCACAGATGACAGCAGAATTTTCCTATTAGGTTCTCTCCCCAAGATGAGTTACTGTGGGATGCAGCAACAGGCAGGTGATGCCTTAACTCTGCTTCCAGCATTTTAACATTCCTCTTCTTGTGAAGTTCTAGAATGCTCAGTGCCTTCTTTGCAGAAAATGAGAGAAAGTGTGAAGACTTCAGCCTAACAGACAGTTAAAAAAAAAAAAAAAAAAAAGAGGAGGAATCCATCCCTACCTAGAAAATTAAGGTTCACGGCTTCCTATTTTGTGAGAAAAAAAACATCTCATAAGTGTCATCTTTCTTCTGATGACTTTCCATCAGTAAATATAGAAGAATCCTCACTCTTCTTGTTTTTCTTCAGTAAAAAAGGACAGGCACCAGATGGAGTAGGTGTGTGTGTGCGTGAGCACTACCCCTTTTCCTGTCATCAGAAGTTAATGATCTATACAGATAATGAAACATTCTCAGAGAGCAGAAAGACAGGAGATGTCAATGCATTCTTCTGCTCCCTTCCTTGTAGTACCTTATGGTTGTGACTGGAAGTGACTCTTGGTCACTTCGTACAGACTCTGGTTTGCTAGAGAAAATAGGAACTCAACTCTTCAACTCTATTTCCTTGTGTGGGAAGGGAGCATGGAGCATGCGCTCAGTAGAGTTTTCTGAGCTCATGCATCTACTGCTGCCTGCCACCATCACAGGGGTCCGGGCCAGGCACTCAGATGGTCTCTCACATACCATAAGAAAGCAAGACATTGTCACCACAAATACACATCATGAGCTATGGTGAGATTGCTAAGAGAGTAATCGCTCAAAACATTTAAGGAAATGATTCTGCTAACCTTAAGGAAGTCCCAAGAGCTCAAGCCTACTAGAAGAGTAGTATAAATGTTTCCACTGTGACTTTTTTGCCAGTTTGTTTTTATGCTGTTATACAAACTTCCTCACAGATTGCTTCTCGGAGTGAATCAGTACCACTGCAGAGCTCAAATAATAAATACTACCACGAGTTAGCAGTGCAAAAAGGACATGCTTTCAGCTAAGAAATGATATGAAACAAAAGGAGATGTTTGCTGAAGTGTAGAGCTAGAGACAAGGCTGTTTCCAATTGCAGAAGCTAGGGAGGATGAGGCTTTCTCACCAGGAAAGGAGAGCCACAGGCATAAAGTTACCCAAGAACAGGTATGGCTGTATAAGGACCAGAATGAACAGATTCACAGCTGCACAAGCTATATCATACTGAATAGGTTCATGAGAGTTTTAAAACCAAGAAGGGCAGCTTTAATTTAATTGAAGAACAGCTCTAATTAAAACTTACTCTGTGGTGGAAGAAAACCTATTGTTCAAATGAATTCTTCATGCTTGTCATACTAATTTTTTCTTACCAAATCAGATTAGAATAATTATAAGGCTATAATGACATCAAAACACCCCAGTAAACCAGCCACTTACAGCCAGAATCTGACACCCTATTCATGCTGAATAGCAATTTAATCTGTCGTGGGACTACTCAGTGTGAGTAATTGTAACAGAATTTCCTCTTTGGTAGTTAATAGCAAATTTTATCTGTCAATATATCTCTAGAAGATTAGCCAGGCATACTTGCGGTTAGGGTTACCGATCCAAAAGAAGCTGTTGACTGACCCAGCTCCTCACAGAAACAGAGATGTGAGAGACATCAGCAGAGAGATTCTGCTGTAATGCACAGAGTAACAGAAGAGTTAATTATTGATAGGAAAGTAGGACCCCTGTTACTATGTGAGGCATCTTTTACAGCTGTTTTAATTAGGGCATAAAATCTTATGTAAATTTCTTGGGACAATGGCAATGTCCATTAGTGAGGTTTCTGTCCGAGCAGTAAAACTGCCTTCAATTTATTTGAATTTTTGCCTGTGGTTTAATTGAATGCTATCCATTCTTTACGCCAACTCTGTACTAATGGAAACAACAATATTTTCTCCATTTAATAATGACATGCTTGATGGAATTCAATATCTTAACCAAATTCTCCTCTGGGAACATTAAGACTTTGTTGTTTTCAGATGCCTTAAAGTTAAATACCATCCAGCTATTAGTAAAAGACTGCTCTTAATGCCATTGATTGGTAATGGATTTGCTAAGAATAAGGTTGTTCTTTGCTTTCCCAAAGGCTCTTTGTATTCGTAAAAAAATAAAGCTATAGAGATATTTTTTTGCTTATGGACCTGTTTTGTTTTGGGGTTTGTTTTTTTTTTTTTTAAACTCAGCAGCACATGTTCATTTCCAGCAGCACTCATGATCTCTGTTGTCAGCCCCACTAGCTGCACACATCCGGATTCTACCAAGGGGGTCACATCCGCTGCAGTTTGCAGCTGACAGATTCATTTCCTACCTTCTCTTGAGACAGCAATGAGGACTGGAAAAAAAAAAACAAAACAGAGGTCCACTGTAATTACTATGTATATTTCAGATTAAATAAATGTGATAAAAGCTTCCATCTGGCTGTTGATCAAACGTGCAGAGGCAGTCTGATTTTCAGTGACATATTACAATATGTCTCTTGTAACAGTCCCTAATGCCATCCTGTAAATTACTTACATTTGGGATTACTTGACTACGGCAGACAGAAATATTACTCACTGTTTAAGTGCTGCCTACTGGGAGTATGGGAGACGCGGTCTAATCTTAAAGTTGTTAAGCAAGGCATTAAGAAATAATGGGGCCATGTTTATTTTACTAAATGCCGATTGTGCTCACACTACTTGAAGATGGCAAACCCAATTTAATAGTAGCCTGAGCCTGTTCCTGATGCTGGGAAGCTGTAAAAAGTCTAACACTGGGGAAATAAGTTTAAGTGGTGTGCTAGAACAGATCTTGAGGAGAAATTTAAAAATCAGAAAAGTCCTGCAAAATATGTCAATAGTTTCAAATTATACTCCATCTGCTGAAAAAAATGTGTCTCTTTGAACAGAGATTCAGAGATTCACAGCCTTTCATGAGAGAAAAATCCCAACCACCTACACGAAAAAGAAACAAAAGAAATTCCAAGGGACAAATAGAAAAACATGCTGCCGTTTCTCCATTTACTTTACACCCTTCCTTGCAGTTCCAGTTGCAATGTGCAGAGAGTTAAAATTCGCTACATTACTGAAGGTGGTTTAAAAAACTTACGGTAAGAAAGAAAGGCTGGGAAAAATGTACGTGGGGTATTCACAGACCATCTCATTGTGGGTAGAGGGGCTGTTCTTATGATTCAAAGTTCCTTGAGGTTTACAACTCACACAACATCAAAATTAATTCAAAATTGAATATAACAGTGGGTTTTTTGTTGTTTTTTTTTTTTTTTAAGAAAAGACAAATGTACACCCCTAGCCAAACTATGGATATTTCTGGTCTACTATATCACATTTCTTCTACTTATTGAATATTCATTCTTCACAAAAAGTGTACTGGGATACCTGTGTAAATCAAGGTGCTGCTCAGTACAAAGAGCTTTGGCCATTTTAATTCTTCTTGTAAAGACCAGCAGAAAAGCTTTGCTGCTATACAGCTCTTAAAGGGACAACATCTTTGTACTGCAGTGGTTAACATCACTTTCCTTCTAGCCATTGGTATGGGAGAAAACACTCTTGGAAGCATTAATGAGCCTAGGAAACATTTCATGTCATTTTTTGCTCTAGAAATATTCTGCTCATCTCCTATTTGATCACTCCAACAAGTAACTTTCCCTTTCTTCCCCTATTCAGTTCTTGTTCTAAGCGCTCAAGATTTGCCATATATTCCCTTCACCCTAAATTGTCTCATTAGCTTATATCACTTGGCATCCACTCTTACTTAACTGAAGTGGTTCATTAAATGACATTTCGTCTTAAAAGGCCTCTAAAAACCTAGTCCTCTCTTTAGGAAAGCATGAACACAAAACATGAAAGGAAAGAAAACAATGTTCCAAACAAAGCTGGCATTCATATGACTCTTCCAATTGGCACTGCTGAGGAACTTTTACCTCTTTTCTTCCTTCCTAATAATCTTTACATTATAGCCATGTAAGGAGCATGGTGTTTCTCTCTGGGGTATTCTGTGTGCTTAAACTGATTAAAAATGCACTCATTATGACATTCTGTTCAAAGCAGACAGTATTGTTAGTCAGCAAAGGTTTAGTTATGACTACCTCCCTAACATCTATAATTCCCAACGTGAACCTAGGAGACACTACATTCAGCTGAACAAAACAGTTCCGAAAGGTTGAGCGCATGAAGCTAAATGTGGATACTTGAAGCTTTCCGGTGTTACAGCCCTTAATTCAGCAGAACAGGCCAGTACGCAACAAATGGGACTTAGATCAAATGTTTCTGCTGAGTTGGATCTGGATCGTTAGATGCCAGCTTCAGTTTACAAGACCCTGGTTCCCAAGGAAGCCACAGATAAACTAAAGAAGGAGCTGGGATTCCTCTGGCTGTGAGCAGCAGTGCAGTGTTTCCAGCCTTCCCTGCCCTCTGGAAAGCTGAGGCAAGCTGAGGCAAGCTGCTCCTCCTCCTGCGGAGGTGAGACTCATGAATCCAGAGCCCACTGCGACAGCTTCTCTCTGACACCAGCATGTCTGGGTCCGACGCCAGAAGCAGCGGTGAGCCTGCGGCGCAGGGCAGCACATAATCAGCGAGCCCCCCTCGCTGGTAGCAGCCTCGCATCAAAGCACTGCTCTTGTCACCTGGGCAAGGAGGCAGCGTGTGGCCTGTTCCTGCAAAATCTATTTCGGTACTCAAGGTGGAAAGGGATTTTTTACACCTCACAGACCGGAAAAAATCATAAAAATGTATGCCTGTTCTGCCTAGCAATGACTTAGCCTGCTCACAGCAGCGCGTGAGACCTAGAGGTTGGCGAGGTGTCCCTCCAGGAAACCATGGTGGTGACAGTTCTTGAGAGGAAGGTTAATTTTTCCAGGCATAGGCATGGAAAATCAGGTTTAAAGCCTTGCCATGCAACAAATACATGGGTGTGGCTTTGCAAAACTGTTTTATTTTTTGCCTCAGTTCTCCTAAAATAAAGACTTGAGAACAGTGAATGACCTTGACGCAGGGTGACTCATGGAACAGTAAATGATTTTGAGGTACCATAGTATAGGCGGTAAGGGAGATTTTTCACCTGTCCTTACAAACAATATTCTCTATTATATTTCAAAATGGACTTTTGTGGGTTTAATTTTTACTAAACCTTTTATTTGGTATATTTTTTATTCTCTGGATAAAAGGAAACTGAATGCCTATTATGTATTTCTGTAATGAAGAAATTAGTAGCTGGATGAGAGGTGAGACGAAACAAGATAGCCTTACACAGCTACATTGCTAAAAGTAATTCACACCAGGTAATTGATGAAAACCAAAATAAACAGAAATATGAGAATAAGCCAGAAATAGGATGGATCTACTTTCAGATTATGGAAACAAACAGACAACCATTAGGGATGTTGTGAAACACTGCTAAACAGGTCACCATGAACCCTTAGGTTCATAAGCAACCTTGAATTCAACAGGAAGAGTATTCCATTTGAATAATAGACTCATTAAAGATGTATGTCAGCTGATACAAGAAGATAGAAGAGAATTAATGCTTAAAAAATGAACAGCTATAGTCTCCTTGCTTCAGTTTTGTTTTTTATCCAGTAACATCTAGTTTCTCCTAAGTGTTAATTTATATATTACGATTAAAGTCAGAAAATTTTGACTAAAATTTCTTTATATTTAGTTACATATTCCTAAAATCTCAGGGGAGTATTTAGAGGTTAGTTCCTTTATCTGTATGTTAATCCAATGAAACAATACAGTTTGGAACCTTTAAATTACATGAAGCAAGAGAACCTGTGCCTAGTCATCAAGGTTTCATTGAACAAGGTAATCCTACCAGCAACAAAATCAATCACAACAGTCACAAGAAAAGACCCAGGAGGTACTGTGATTTCTCCTAATAATGTAGTAACTGTTCAAATACATGAGCGTGTTATGTATTTGTGCCTTTTGTTGCTGCCATAAGGTATAAGTGGGTAAATCTTCATGGTACTATAAACTAGTACAGTTCCAAAAATTACCATGCAAATATAAGCCATAACATAATATAACATAATAACATACTTCACATGTGAATGGTGAATGATACGCAAAATTAAAAGAAAGCAGTAAATTCATACACAGCAGAGGTCAGCTAGTTAGTGTCTGCTCAGAGTCAAAGACAGTAAAGGTCACCAAAGTAGTTAGGAGTTGGAGCACATAATATATAAGGAGATGCTGAGAGAATTACAGTTATTCAGTCTTAAGATGAGAGAGCTAAGGGAAGAAACATTTTTGCTGTCTTCAGCTATTACATGGGAGGGAGAACTGATGATTAAGCCAGACTCTCATTAGAGAAGAGAAGCAATGCACAAAAGCTGGACCATCGCAAATTCCAGACATATATTAAATTCTTCTTCATTACAAGGATGGTCAAACACTGGAGCAGGTTATCTATAGAGATTTTGTGGGTTCTCCATCCTAGGGCATATGTAAAACACACCTGAATGAGGCCCTGAGCAACGTGATGTACAGTAGCCTTGTTCTAAGCTGGGCTTAGACCAGATGTTCCCCAGAGGTCCCTTACAACGTATACTACTCTACAATTCTAGGAAATGGGTCAGAAGCAACCAAAATGAAGAATACATGAAAAAAATAAAGATGTTTTTCAGATTTCTGCAACTTAAAATGAACAGATTTAATAATAACCCAGCATCCAAAAGGTGAATGCTAAGATCCTACTATTGGTTTAAGAGATACCTTTCTTTCTGTGTTGTCTTACGTTGTTGCCATCACTGTCATATCCATACTGTCACAAATTCAACAGGCTCTCCAATTACTTTTCTCCTACCTTACAATAATGGACACTCTTCAGTCAGGGAACAGGAGTTCACATAAAACCTTAGAAAATATACTGCAGAAAGCAGCTGCATGTTGGCAAAGGAAAACTCTATGTGAAATAAAGAAAGGGCCTTGTATTTCTCTAATAATTTATTCTTTCTTGAAGTCATTTTCTTTAAATCTCAAAAGCAGGGTTACAGCAGCCACTCTGAAGAAAAAAAAATCCATACTAGATGATTTCAGATAATGTTTTACAAAGCATTATACACAATAAGAATGTCAAAGATCAGCAAATTGCTCCAATGGACTTTCCATCAAATTATGTTTACAATTACTGAGAGGTTAGATTTGTGAAGAAATGAGCTGACATTTCAGCATTCTGTGGCAATTGCAGTATTTTCAGTCTGAGGATTTCAGTTTTATGGCCAGCTTGACAAAACTAGTGAAACTGTTTTTCTCAGGTATGGCTAGGCTTGTTTATAGCAAGGTCAATTCATTTGAAATCTCTTGTATCTCTTTACTCACTAGAGAAATTGTCACGCAAGTAAAAGCCTGGGTGGTGTTGTTTCTCTGTAATAGCAGGGAGTAAGAACCAGCAACCACAGAAATTGCTTCTCTGCCTGTCAGACTTGATATTCAATGCACAAAACATTTCATAGATAAAAATATACTGCAGCTTATCTCCATGTAATAACAGTGAGCATGCATCTTTCAAAGTACACTGTAGGCCCTGAACACGGCAGGGGGCTGTGATGGGACTACCACATGGAAACCCTCATCTAACAATCTGACAACTAAACATATGATCCAAATCTCCACAAACCTAGGGAGATAAAATCCTGCTGCAAAAATTCTGATCTGAAATTTCCATCCACCCCCAAATTCTCTGGTAAATCATAATGGAGTGCATCACACTTTTTTTTTCCCTCCTGCTCCTGGCCCCCATAATCCCTTCCTCTTTGTTAATTTAATTTCATGGAGAAGAAAATTTCTCAGAAAATCTGCTAATGATAGAGTATCCCAACCATATTTCAAAGTGTGCTTCCACATAGTTTTCCGGGACTCCTGCCTTCCACAGGTCTAGCACCATCCTTCTTCTCTGTTACTTTTCCATGAAAGATGCTCGTACAGCTTCAGCAAAGCTGTCATTTGTAACAACTTCCCCAGTGCCAGAAGCACCTGTGTAAATCCTGTTACTGCCTTGCTATTGCATTGTTGGTACTTCCTGCTATTGCTTTGTAAATTAAGATGTTTTCCCTGTCCCAAAAGTAGGTTCCATGAGATCTCTTGTGATTTTTTTCTGTTCATTGTTACTGTGTGCTCAAATGAGAACCAAATGGATGTTTAAATATGTTTAATACATCTTAAGTCAAATTTGAGCAACAAAGTCATGAACTTGTTCACAAAAGCACGGCTTAAGCCATTTAAGGGACAGTGAGACAAATGTGTCCCTGACGAGCACATCCTTGGATAACTAATGTGCTGTACCATGCATGCCTAGAGGCAGAACTGTTTTGGCTGAGCTGATCATCTGTGTATCTGCCTGCCCCATAAAGTTGTTTTAAATTCACAGGGTAGGAGTCTCTAGCCCAAAGTTGCCTGAGGGCCCAATTGATTTGTTTTACCTCAAGAATGTTAAATATACACTTGAAAACACTGAATTCAGATCAAATTGTACTAGTCACAGACAATTTTATTAAAGATACAACATGAAGAGAAGCAGAATCATTATGTCTCACTGGGGGTGTGAGGATTAACAGAGAATATTAAAATAAATACAACTCTGGCATCTGTGAAAGAGGGTGAATCCCCTGAAAATGAGAAGGACATCACCACAACAAAACTACATGCCATGGCCATGACCACCTTTGCACTATGAGACAGACATGAAGTCAAGTCCCCAGAAGCTGAAAGTCATGTTATCTGAGAGGCAGGGATTCGTGACCTTAAGAAAACACCACTTTTGAATGGAACTGGCTTGGAGCACAGATAGAGTGAACACATGAGTTACCATATCCAAAGAACAGCTTGAAATGCCTAACTCAGCATTTACCTCCTCTTGCAGTGACACACCCTTTCATGCATGAGAGCAAGTGTACGCTGACCAGCGATGGTATGATTTGGCCTTGGGCATCATCAAAATGTTCCAGCATTCTTAACATGATATAAAATGCTTTCAGCTGGGTTTTTCCTCAACACTTCATCTATGAACGAACAGCATACATGAAGGACATGGTGTCACTAACATGTTCTGCTGCTTTCTGTAATGATTAATTTGATTCCTGACTGCCTGTTCAATAAAATACAGACTCTCCATCTTGCATCTCTTCAGAGGTATGTACTTCTGACACAGCAGTTGATTAGAACATAAAGGGTTTGAGCACATTTACACTTAGTCGATAGGGTACATTACTGATTTACTTCATGACTATTCAGTTTAAACAATTCCATTTTAACATCTTATGAGAGGAATTTATAGTTCACTGATTCATTCTCTATACTGTTAACACTTTTATGGGAACATAGAAGAAAATAGCATACATGAAACCTTATTCGAAAGTTTTCTTCTAAGCATTGCCTGTTTTACAGAATTTATTTTCTAGCTATTAAAAGAAAATCTGTGGAAGATAAGAAGGACTGGTAAACATATATCACATTGTCTAGTGTTGCTTAAATCTGTTCATCTACTTTTCAGGCTGTATTTACCTGACTGGTGATAGTCAGACAAATTACCACAACTTTTTTTGGCCAGAAGAGATTTCTGTCATTTCACAGAATAGATGAAGAGAAAAGAATTCAACTTGACTTTTTCCTGAAAAATGCTGGAAACAAAACTTGTGCAAACAAAACAAAGTCCACAAAGAATGTCCAACCCTTTAAATAAGCACTTAAACATTATGTATGCTTCATCCTTGCTTCACTTCAGTGTCTAAGGATTCAAGTCTTTCTCCCATCTGACTCAATGCCTATTTCCAGCTTTTAAATATTTTAAACAACTTAAAACTACTACTAAGAGTTGTTGGCTGGCAGAGGTGTTTCTCAGCCAATACAGGCTACTTCTGGGACCTTCTTTGTGTGCAGTAAGGTTGAATATGTGTTTCCTAAGGAATACAGAAACCATTCTAAAAAGCACCAGACAACTAAGTATTTATCTTGTGCCCCTATTTATGTTCATGACTTGGCATGTATTTAGACACAGTATCATCAAGAAGACTTCTTGAACCAGATTTATAATCCTTAACGGAAGTCTGTCACATTAACTCAGAGCAGAGAACAAACTCAAGGAATTATCTGCATCATGGCAAGGAAGAACAACCCTTGTTCTTCACCAGTGACCAAGTCTAAGCTGTAGACTTTCATGAGGGATAATACTTATCCCTCCTGATAAGTATGGACTGGTGATCTTTTAGAGTCCAGGCAAGCTTTATAATCAGCTATTACAGAAATCTTGTTTTAAAATGCTGAAATGTGTAGGAAAATATTTTAAAAACCTTTTGTTTAGTCCACAGACACCCCTCCTCCCCAAAATCATACTGAGCAAAGTGCTAGAGAAAGTATCTCCTTTTAACTCCCAGTTCTACAAATCTTTAAATTATTCTACTTCTTCATTTGGCAAGAGCGATATGGATAGGATTTCTTGAAGAGGAAAACACCACAAGTACTTCAGAGTATTGTCCTTTAAAGAAGCAGTAATGCGTATGGGATCCATGACACATTGAAAGTACCAGTTCAGGGGGTTGCTTAAAAAGAGCAAAATGAATGTTGTGAAACACTGCAATAGAAGACTTTGAACTGTCTCATATGTGCCTTTTGAGGAAACATTAAAAAATGGTGTCTGTGATTGCTTTTCATAGCTGACAACAGCATTTTGATATCAGATCTTCCTTTTTGAGGTAGAACCTGTGTGAAACAAGCAGCTGTGCATCAAAACCAAAATATTCTTCCAAAGAGCTACAAGAAAGACCTAAGACATAAAAGGACTGATAATTATAACAGCACAAACATAATGAGCTCTGAGTGTAATTGATGTTGAGTTGAACTGCTCTTTCAAATCAAAAAATCAAACTCCATTTTCAACATGTTTAAGGAGAGTTATTCTAGTGCTAACATTTTAATAGTGTTTTTACACCTAAATTGTACAGGAACCTTTTATTCCCAGAACACCCAGAAAACTAGATGACTCATTTCAATAGGTTACGCCTCGTGAAACATTTTAAACAAACTTGAAAATCAATTATAACAAAAGAGATGTTATGCTGGTTGCAGAAATCTTGGAAAAAGCAAAGCCACGCTTTTCTTTACAGCATTCTGAGCTTATTAACATCTTTAATACAAGAACACAAACAATATATTTTAAGATATTTTAAAGAAACAGAAGAGACTGGAAAGACTGGGAGAGGAGAAAAGAATCTGCACTACAAACTTCCTCTCAAAGATCTATGATCTGCCCTCGACTTCCATTTTTCCCGTTTCATTCACTTCTGATTATAATGTATCACAGAGTTGCAGCCATGCTTTCTTATTTGTGGGACTTTCTATAAGACAGAATGATCTAAAATTCAGCAGGAAGACCAACTGTGCCTATGGATTAAACCAACCAGGAATAAAGAAAGGACTGGATACATTTGTTCTCTCCACATGGTAGGGATGGGGAAAAGCAGATTTTTCAGAGGTTCCCTGAAAGAATAATGAATTTAAATGATCATGTCCTACGCTAAGCAGGAGTGCCAGTTTTATTTTACATATATAGCTTTCTCTATTATTCAGTGAAAATAGAGTTAGCGTTTGTCACAGTTTAACCCCATCTGGTACCTACGCATCTCACAGCTGCTTGCTCACCACCACCACCCACTCTGCCCTGCATGGGGATGGGGAAGAGAATGGAAAAAATCCCTTTGGGTAGAGATAAAAACAGTTTAGTAGGATAGCAAAGGAAGAGAGGAGTAATAGTAACAGTAACAAACAACAACTATAACATATACAGAACGAATGATGTGCAAATGCAATTGCTCACAACACATGGAACACCCTGATGCCCAGCCTGTTTCTGAACAGCAAATCTGCACACACACACACACACACACACACACACCCCTCCTCCAGTTATATCTGGAGCATGACATTATATGGCAGACAACATCCCTTTGGCCAGCCTGGGCCAGCGGTCCTGGCTGTGTTCTCCCAGCTTCTCGTCTACCTGTTAGGGCTTGAGAAGCTGAAAAGTCCTTGACTTAGTGTATCTACTCCAACTGCCTAGTGACAACTAAAACAGCAGTTTGTTATCAGCATCATTCACATCCAAAATCCAAAGGACAGCACTACACCAGTTACTAGAAAGAAAATTAACTCTATCTCAGCCGAAACCAGGGCAGTATTATAAACTGGTCTTGTGCTTGCTACCTCCAAATGCTGTCTAATTACACACCATTTAAAAGAAACTGTAAAGGATTCTTTAAATGGTGATAGGAAGTAATACGCATCTTTCCCTGGATTGCACTGCTGCCCATTTCTGTTCTTATGGTATTGAAAACCAAAACCTACCAACACAGAAATAAAATACATGCTTGTACATCTCTGTGCTTTAGGAAATGCTTCTGCTTCCTTGGTGTGCAAAACCCAGTCTGCTGGTGCACAGAACTGCCGGGTCCTTTCCCCACAGTTCAAGAGCTGCCCTTTCCTAGTAGGGAGCCAGCTCTGAACCCTGCCCTCTTCATCAGTCGCCACAGTTAGAACAGCAACAGCACAAGCGAGCTCAAGGGTTCTGCTTCATACTTTGTCTGTGTTCCTAAGTATTTTATGCTATCCAAAAGGGGATGCAGAGACATGAAATGCCAACTTCTTTGAGAGGAGTAAGGCTGGAAATAGTGACAACGGTGAAAATCAGCCCCCTATTAAGTCAGCAGGAAACTTCACCTAGCAAAACCAGATTTCAAGCTAGAATATTAGCCACTGCTCTATTCACTGCTGTATGATTAGCAAAAAACAGATGGGCAAAGAATACACGCTTTAGGATGTTTTTTCTTTTTCTTTCCTCAATTAGTTGGTTGCTTTGCTGTTGCTAAATTCCTTTTGTTTTCAAAGAATCTCATTTTCTGTACACTGAAGCAAAACTGAAGAAAAGAGGTGAGAAAATGATGGGGCAACTAGGCAGGTAAAATCCTTGCAAATCCTGCTTCCAACTGCTTAATATTCTGAATCCTTACTTCAGGGAGATGAAAACCCTGTTGGAATAGTCTGAGTTGCACTGATGTCTGAGGAGGAAGAGTTTACTGCAGATTTGGAAGCTTGACTTGTTAAAGAAAAGCAAAGAAAGAGGGAGAAATTAAGATTCCTCTGTTATGCTGGGGTTTTCTACAACACAAGCCTCGCTGATAAACAGAAATATAAACAAACAGAAATTAGAAGCATTAGAAGTGGTCACAAACTGCTGAAGTTCTCCATCTAATTAGCATTCAAACTACTAGCAAACCATCTAGCTCATTTTGATTCATTATGAAACATTACTGGAGAAACAGAAAAATAACATAATTCCTAATGATTAAGACTGCCATTATGTATATTTGTATAAGCATCGGATTCTTTTCAAGTTGCTGGGACCAAGCCAGGATTCCTATTTTGCCTAAAGCAGGGAAAAGACTGTGCTGAAATGAAACCTGAACATCCCTTTTGCAAACAAAAGCATGCCCTGAGAGGGGATGCTCAGTTCAATTGCAAGCATATATACACGGGCAGAAACTTCCCTGCCTCATCGAGTGGAATAGAGGCGCTGTTACACGTTCACTATATATTCTTTAACATCCTTCAAGCCTCTTACACATTATTACTCCAGTTGTAGCTCTGCATTAAGCTGCGGTATCACGTTTGTGTTTTTCTTTAGCAAAAGAAGATATAATCACTAAGACATACTTAAAGTATGGGCCAGGAATCACCTCTATACTTTCTTCACCCACCCACTCTAACTCTCCCCAAAAATCCAACCCTGAATATTCTCTCATGTATTGAACATAACTTGAATGATATTTCACACATAGAGTTACTAGGTTAGACTCACAGTGAGCTACTGTTATTCGACAGCCTTCACTGATGCATAGTAGCAAGGAGCCTGCTTGGAGTGTGTAAAACCAGATCATTTGGATGAAAATGTCTACACAGATCATTAACTTCTACCCGTTGATGCATCTCTCGTTCCCAGTGATTCTTCTCTCACTCATAAACGGGTGAGTATTGACAAAGGAGAGTAAAATACAGATACTTTTAAATTTTCAGGGCTAAAAGTCACTGTTTCTGATGTATGACTTGATGTGAGTTGACTGTGCTTTCTCCTGCCTATGTATTGGAGCGAACAGGGAGGACTGACTGGGATACACGTCCTCTTAGCAGCTAGAATTTCACACCCAGCATTTCAGTAAAAGCAGAAATTGAAAAAGGCATGCTAGTGAGCAACAAGAACGGCAGCAGTTTCATTGATGGTCTACAGCACGGGGGTACAGCTCAGCTTGGGACCTAAAGAGCAACATGCCTTTCTCCTTGCTCTCTGCTAGAAGAACCATCACACTGCTTCAGCTGGGTACCAGTTTCCAGTGTTTACTCTTTCAAGGCAAGAAGATGCGAGAGCTCTGCTGATGCACCTTGTCAAATATGGCCTTCCTAGGAGTGCTCTCCTGACCGTGAAAATCTGCCTGAGTTTGTACAGCAGCCTTCCAGTACCTGAAAGGGCCTACAGGAAAGCTGGGGAGGAATATTTTTGAAGGGCACATAGTGATAGGATGGTTTTAAATTGGAAGGACATAGATTTAGATTGGATATTAGGGAAAAATATTCTTCACTGTGAGGGTGGTGAGACACTGGAACAGGTCGCCCAGGGAGGCGGTGGCTGCCCACTCCCTGGAGGTGTTCAAGGCTGAGTTGGATGGGGCCTTGAGCAGCCTGGTCTAGTGAGGGTGTCCCTGCCCTACGGCAGGGGGGTTGGAACTAGATGATCTTTAAGGTCCCTTCCAACTCAAACCATTCTATGACTCATTGAATTTTATGCATATCACCAGATGAAAAAAGGCAATGAAAAGTTTCTAATTGCCTAGCTATTTGTCCCATTGAAAAATTGAACAAGACAAAACCCATCACATTAATTATTGTCTTTCAACCACTATGTAAAATCCCTGTATTCATGGCTTCATTCAGGGATTTTGTAATTTATGAATATAGAACCATGTGCAAATTTTTTTGGAGGGAAAGACAACGTGCATGTCTAAATTGTTCACAATGTACTTCATGCTCAGATAAATCTGCCCTTACTGGTCCTACTCTCAAATTTAGATGTGTAATGATCACCAACTTACTCTGATTTCATAAGAATCATATCAAACATTTTACCTGTGTTTGCTGTGGTAAATGAACTCTGACATTGATACCAGCATATTACATCGCTTGTACATCAGTAAGGTTTGAACAGCAAATTATACTGCTAGAAGTTTTAGTTTAGCTACATTGAATTAAGGTAGGGGGTTATTACAGTTATGATTTAATCATCTTGCAATTGTTAGGATTTTTTATCTGTGGTTATAAAATCAAAATTTGTATTATCCCTCTATATGTTTAATGTTCCCTGTTCCTACTGTTACTATAACATATGGTCTTTAGGTTTCCCCTACTACTTTGGTTAATTGTGGAACCATTACTGCTATTACAACCTTAAGCCACCCATACAATATTTCCTTACTCATACATGGTATTTGAGACTTGTAGGTTTATAGAAGTGTGATTGCCAATTAGTTTGATAGTCATTTTACCACTGAACACACACAGTAGATGGCTGGGGAGAAACATTACTTCTTTTCCCTTATAGCAGTAAGAGTCACATCTGATGAGCACGCTCTCTGTTATGGTGCCTTTTTTTCTGATAAATTATACAGTAGGATGAGTAAATGCCTTTTTCATCTGTAATTTGTATTTGCATTACTGGGAAGGAGGAAAACTCGTAACTTGGTTTTTATGATTTTATAATTTCATTGAAACCATGGGACTCGTCGATAAAGAGTGTAAATTTGTAATTCATTTTGTGCTACATCACTATTATTTATGGTAATAATGGAGGAATTAAGCTGCAGTCTCAAGGATCTCTGTCTCCTTCATGACCATTAGACTTTTATTGGGTTGCTTACAATTAAAATCTTCAATTTAGGGGAAAAACTTGCAAATTCTGTAACAGAAAAAGAAAACACATTATTCAAAAGCATCCTTCAGGAAAGCTCAAAGTACTTTACTGTTATGAGTACAGGCATAATTAGTTGCCCATTTACTTTTATGTTTTCAGGGTTGAGGTCTAATTAAAATACACACTGGCACCTTTAAAAATGATTTTTCAGTGACAAAAAAGTTCCAGTGTTCGCTGTTTTTCACAAGCATTCAAATACAACCCTGTCTTTAAATTCCGCACAAGTGGATACATGCAACTTTGTAAAAAAATAATCTTTCAAAGCATTATAGACCATTTACACAGTTTAGCTTTACTAGTTTACAGCAAGACAGACTGCAACCAAAGCTGTAGCAGCTTTTTTTGTTTGTTTTTTCCTTTTTACTAGACAATAAGAGACCAATGGTTTTGGTTAACAAAAACAAACTATGTACTCAAAGTACAGGTACATTTTCCAGGCACAGCTAGAGCCACAGTGGGCAGGATGATAAAAATGTTTCTACGGTGTACAAAGATGTTTGTCCAGTGGGCTGTTTCTCCCTCCCTAACCTCATTTTGCCAAAAAAGTATAAGAAGCCTCTATACTATTGCTAAGTCAATACAAATTTCTCAATGGCCAGTTCATGAGTAAAATGGGGCCACGCCAGTTCTTGAAAGTGTTGATGCTTCATGCAAGATTCACTGACTTGTTCTGATTTTGTAAGATTTGTAGCAAATTATTTTTACCTACATTTACCATGGTAAGTGGATTCCAATGTGGATAGCAGTATATTTATTTACATTGTTTGTACATCAGTAAGGTTTTGAACAGCAAATTATATTGTTAGAATGTTTACTTTAACTGGGATTGGATTAAGGTAGGGGGATATTATGGTTGTGAATTAGTCATCTTGTGACTTTTAGTATTTCAATCTGTGATTATTAAATTAATACATTCAAATTTACTTTTCTTAACATGGCAACAAAAATAGTAGTCTACAGTTACCTTAGTCAATAACTTAACAATTAGAAAGACCCATTTTGATTTAATAGTTTTTATTATTTTTACTAATATTTAAAGCTATGATTTGAGATTGGTATGTTTTTATTAATTTAAATGATGATCAATATGAGATTCGCAATTTTTTCCTGTGTAAAAAAATCTTAAAACATAGGAATGGCTGGTACCAGATCAGAAAATACCACCAAGTCCAATTTCATTTACAACCAGATGAAAAATGGAATACATAAACTTCCCCTTGTTCACTCACCCATTTTCTGACTCCAGAGTCTAGAAACTTTCTGCATTGGTGACTGTATTCACACAATTCACTTTTTCCATGTCATTTCTAATTTAATTTAACTGCTACAACCTCTCTTTCCAGCTATCTCTTTTCCAAGCTGAAGAGTGCTAGTCTGTTTAATCTCTCTTAGCACAGACACCATTTTCAAACAGCAGCCATCCTCGCATTTTTTCTCATTTCTGTCCTATCTTTTTGATGCTGGATAACCAGCATTTCCGACGCAGAGGTGCAGTATTAAGCATGCAAGGCACACCGCGAGGTGCGCTGTTTAAGGTGCGCCACATTTATGCAATGACATGGCAATGATTTCTATTTGGGTTGCTACTCCTCTCCTGCCAGTGCCACCAGTTTACCTGCCTTTCTGTGCTGTAACGGGGTCCCCCCCTTGTTTTCACAGAAGCAGAGGCAATGATCTAACATCTCTTTACGAAGTATTACCAGCAGCTCTTTCAGACCTCACATTCACTATTCCAGCATGCACAGCTGAATCGGTTTCCTAGAACCAAAGCATCACTTGCATGTATTGCTTTCGGTATTTCCATTACATTCCTTCTGCAAGTGTGCATGGCAATTCAACAAAATCCCTAAGTTCATTAAGCGTGATATGCCTGTAATGGTCATGTCTTTTTGTCTCGTCGCCTCTCCTTGCAGAGTGTAGCCCAGCCCTTCATTCTCCTCCTCCTCTCTGCTTGGAAGCCATCCTTTCTCTCCCCAGGAAAACACGAGAGCGCTGTGAGGGGGACAGTGCCAATACTACAGTAGGGCCATATGACTTGCTTCTAGGTAGTGAAATAATCAGTACCACTTCAGATAACAAATGACAGACTTTTGTACTATTCACAGTCATGAAACATCTCGTGTGATTTTACAAGCAGCCTGTGAAAATTGCACTACTGGGCAGGAGGGCAAGGGGAGGATCATCCCCTTAGAAAGTGAAGGGAAAATATGCATTATCTCTGGCAGACTTCTATAAATACTCTGACACTGAAAATTATGAATCTTTCCTAATTTCATCATAAAAGTGATTTCAAAGGCTATGTGCATTGCCAGGTAATCATGTATTTTTTGTTAAATACTCTCGCCAAATAGGCATAAATACTAAATATCTAGTATTTAGCTAAATACTCCCATACTAAATGGGGACCATTCAGCATAGCAGGACATAGTTTTAATTTATTTAAACTTTCTGTCATAAAAATACAGTTGTACTTTTGCTGTCTAGTAGCAGTAACATTTAGCATTATCTGCTATGGTACTGCAGATGCTCAGATACTTATATTTTGAAAACAAGTCAAAATTTGAAGTCCCATTACTTTTTCTTTCTTTGAAGCAGGTTCTGCGGACACTTCAGACAGAAATTGGGTCTTATCTTAATATTCACACCTTATCAAAGTTGTGAAGTGTTACATAAAATAAGCTAACAGAGTAAACACTCGATAAGTGCACAACAATAAAAACGCTTTAAACTTATCATAAAAACTATTTATCTATAACACCACACATGGACAAGAAAAAATAGAACAAATCAAAAGTTGTAATTTTGTTCTACTTGTCTCAGTATGCAGCGAAAAAATAAAAAAAATAAAAATCATCAAATTAATGGAATATTTGGGCGTGATTATGTCGCAGTGCCTGTTACACAACCTTCCAAAAAAACACTTTCTTAAATGAAGCTCAAAGAATGGGGTTTAGCCCTAATTTAAACATGGTCCTAACCTCCCATAGACACAGGTGCATTTGCCTTAAAAAACAGATGCGGCTTTCCTGGTTTCCCCGGGACGGCTCGCAAGGCACAAAGTGTCCATGTAAGCTTCTGTGGGGCAGGACTGGCCTGTACAGCCTGATGATTGACATTTGTTCCGGACACAAGAAATGGCAAATCCTGGGAAGGCACCTATCAGAGTGCCAATGTTAACAACTGTGCAATGTAGTCACAAACTAATTCAACCGACACACAACTGTAATGTATGCTTAACATCATGTAAAAGTGATGAAAGTTCTTAACGTTCCGGTTCGGGCCTGACACAAAGCGACCATCTGTGGAAGTTCAGGCGGAATAACAAACACACTGCTAGATTGCAGGCCCCGCTCTTTCTAACGCTTTTGCCCTACTATGTATGTAAGAAGTGCTTCCAATGCAGCACAGCTCTGCTGCTGATACATCATTTTGGGTTTGATTGCTGAAAGAATAGCTGTGGAATGCAGCTAGGATTAGTTCACATTCCTGCAATGGTTAGTGGCCATCATGCATTTTATGCTACTTATTACTACAATCTTAAAGAACCACTTTTTCCAGTGCTGCATACTTTTGTTTCTATGGTTTTATCAGTATTTTTCTTTCACTAAGATACAGGCACTGCAAAGACAGTAATTAATGCTAATGAAATAGCAGAGGATAAAACGGAGATCTTAAAATAGAAAATGTTGATGGAAAGAATAAATTTATTGACAAAGGCCAATTAATTACAAATTAAATCAAAACCAGGCTTTTTTGACAGAAAAGAAAAAGGGTCCATTCTCATGGTAATCATCTTGGAAAAATCCGACACATCTACTTCATTCATAATAAGTAAATCATCCGCAGATCTGAAGGCAGAAGTCAAGTTTTAGTTCACAGAATCATAAAATCATTTAGGTTAGAAAAGACCTTTAAGATCACCAAGTCCAACCATTAAGTTGATGTTCAGAACTAATAAAGCTGATTTTTGGAACTCTCAACTGAACAAGTCTAACTCTGAAAACATTTGACTGTCATTTTCACTTTTCCCCTTTATAAAAGACTTCCTTTTAGCTTACTGTTAATACCGCTACACAGCTAAAATAACTGCACTTTTCCAACATTAGTCTTTTGAACACCGTATAAATGATCATCTTCCAACTCTTACAGAGAGAATTAAATTATCTTTTTGAATCATTAAATAACCATATATTGAAAGAATCCAGCAGCAGATGGGGAAACCTACCATTGTAATACTTCTAAACGTTTGTGTCTTTTTAAAAATTATCTTACATTCTCTCATAACTTGAATCTCTTGATTTTAATTTATTTGGAAGAAAAGATGATCTGGATTTTCATGTGTCATGTTAAATGTAAAACTTAGATCTTTTCAGGAACCTATATGAACCAAAGGTTTGTGAGTTCTAGTGCAACATCAAGTATGAGATAAGTCTTAAGGAAGAATAGAACAGAACAGAATAGCTGAGGTGGAAAAGACCTAGAAGAATAATCTAGTCCAACTGCCTGGGCAATTCAAGGCTGACCAAAAGTTGAAGCAAGTTATTAAGGGCATTGATCAAATCTGTCTTATGCACTGGCAAGGATGGGGTATCGACCATGTCTCTATGAAGCCTGTTCCAAAAGTCTGCCCAGCTTCTTTGTGAAGAAATGCTCCCTGGTGCTCCAGTCTAAACCTCCCCTAGTGCAGCTTTGAATCCTTCCCACACATCCTTTCACCAGATCCCAGGGACAAGAGCTCAGCATGTCCTTCTCAACTTCCCCTCTTCAGGAAGCTGCAGAGAGCAGCAAGGCCACCCCTCAGCCTTCTTCCCTCCAAACCAGAGAAACCCAGAGTCCTTAGCTGCTCCCTAATTTGATTAATTAATGCTAATTCTAAGACTCCGAATGAATAGACCAATTTAAATGTGGGCATATCTAAAACACTTCCCCAAGTAAATCACTTCCCTTTTAAAATCAGGTAATCAATAACAAAAGTGATATAAAGTGTGCCATAATAACAGAAAGTACCATAGAGAAACATAAGGCTGAAATGGACAACTGTAAATAATCACTAGGGAGTTTGGAGAGGTACAGAAGATTTTCATTAATATGAAGCCACTCACTTTCTCTCATTTCTCCAGCTTTGTTTCTCCGATTGCCTTTTTCAACCATCTGTTTGGCGAATGACAAACCCATTCAAATTTAGACACCTGTGATTTTAAACACTCATTAAAAGTCTACTCCGCATTCTCCACTAGAGTTTGAGAAAGCACGAAGAATTAGCAGCACCACTGTGTAGACAGCAAGTCAAAAGAGAGAGAAGGGTTTAAGACATGTCCAGTTCTCCAAAATCTCAATCAGATGATCCCCACAGGAATGAAGACTGTATTGTATATGATCTCTGTATAAAGTACATGCTACCTGCTGAGCATTTTTAATTTGCATTTACATTTAGATAAAAAAATATGATTTAGGTTTGTGCTTGAATACAGAACTAAGTTCAAATGCTGCCAGACATCCACTTTAATTCAGATAATTTTTCACAAAGTTAACCAATATGTAAGGATTTTGAACGTTTTTCTGACAGACGAGAAACTGGGACTTTATAAACAAGGTTAGTAGACCGCAATATAAGACAACTCAGATAGAATTTTAATAGTAAATAAAAAGTAAAAAAAAAAATCCTGAAAATATTTGAGCAACGTGAACATGCAAAGCCTGAGAATCTGCTTGTTGCGTTGTGGCAGCTTGTGTCAACAGCTCAACAGTTCATCACTTTTCTAATAAAACAGACCCATTAGAAAATATTCTTTAGACTGACCCATCTGTTGTTCTTATTTTGAACATTATTTATTCTATTATTACATACAAATGCATGCAAGTATTGCCTATAAAACAGAAGATAAAGTTTCCTGGCCTTGAACTTTCCTGATGTTCTTAGTTTCTCCACAAAACCTCAGATATATCAATAGCAAGATGCTTCACGCTGCATACAACCCATCTATTTTATTATAGTGCTGAAGGCAACCATACACTACTGTGAATTTCTCTTGTGCATGAGTGATTCCCCTGACTGTTTAGTTGGTTGAGAAGGCTTTGGAATTATGTAAAAATCCTATAGTTCACTTATATTTTATAATAAATATAGAGAAGCACATTTTGCATGGGAAATTGAAGCTAAAATATCTGTGTCACAGTAGCAATTTCCAGCAAAGTTTTCCGCAGAAATTATTTATAAGAATTAGTGGATACTACTCAAAGGCACCAGGAGTTAAAAAAGCAGACATTTCAATCACAGAAAAACAATTAGCATACTTCCCCACAGTCATGCTATAATACAGGGACTTGTGATAACAATAACAACAAAAAAGTCCCATAGGGACTGGGAATCTATAAAACCATTTGCAAATTACTTGGCACAAGGTCTTGTGGTGGAGGAGAGCCAACCTGATTGTAATAAAAGACTAATTTCTTCTTAGCATTACTAACTCTAGAAATATTGGGAACAGATGCTTCAGAGATGAACTGGAGGGATAGAATGCTGGAATTAAGCAACCTTTAAAAACTTAAATAACCCAGGGCTGCTATTGTTTTGTAAACCACACGGCTTATCTAAAAGAAACCCAAAACAAACCCACAAAAAAAGACCATCTGACATATGGATGTCCACGTACAATAGCAACCCAGCACTCACATTACCAAAACTGTATTGCAAGGGATAAACAAGTTCAGGATTGATGGCTGTAATTGTGCCAAAGAATCTCAAAGTATGCCCAAGAATGCAATTCAACCCAGAAATAAAGTGAATGTCTGCACTGGAGACAGTAATTGAGTCAAACTCAAATCTAAACATTAAAAATGTTCCTCTAAGGTCTGCATTGAAAACTACACCAAAACAAAAAAAAAAGAAAAGAAAAAAAAAAGTGGAAAGGGGAAAGGCTTTACATATTAACCCCCTACAATGTTTTCTTGCTCTAATGAATTAATATAGACATAATAGCTAGCTTCTGTCAAGTATGTCCAGGGACCTGGTCCAAAGTCAATGCTAAAGACCGACAGGGCACTTTGAATTCATTAAAAGGAAAGTGGTCTCTTCTCTGTAGGATGTTGAATGCAGTTCATGACCTGATGTGTGTACAGTAGAGACTTGTTAGCCACAAGAAAAGAACTATATGAAATAAATACAACACCTTCCTTAAATTGTCAGTCTTGGGGATTTTTGCTTTTTTTTTTTTGTCCCCACTACCCAAAACATATTGCCACAAAGATTTACATTCTGGCCTTTGTTGCCCAGGACCCTTGTCTCTTACCCTTTATGCTGGAAAAGGAAATTGTATATTAACGTAAATTGCTACTCCTGATACTTCTTTACCTTGACTGATGGTTTTCTATTACAGGCTTGCAAGAATTCAGGCTGGAAAGAAACCCAAGCATCTTGATTGAAAAGATTTGAAACATTCTTTTCAAATTCATGCTATCTAAATCACAGCAGGATGACTTATAATCAAAGTTTTTCAAAAAGAACATAAATTTGGGGAAAAGGAAAAGGCCATTCAGCCCATTTCAAGTCATCTTGGTTAGCACAGTTCCTCCAGAATAGTATATCCCTTCTTCATTAATGACCCCAGTGCCTCCAATTCCAAACTTGGCTCAGTAGGCTATTGAAAAATTGTATTTCTCTTTGAGTGAAGAGTACTTCCTTGTGTTGATTCTGAATTTCATTTTTTCAGTCACTTCCATTTGTGCTTTCCCGTTCAGTCTTTTATACTCAGCCAAACAGTGAGTCAAGTGTTACTGAATAAGGTTTTCCACCCTGCATTTCTCAGAGTAGTTTGTAATTCTCTCTCTTTCTCAATTTTTATGATGAAAAAAAAAAATGAACTCAGCTGTGATTAGGTACAGTCATTTATGACACTGTACACTTCAAACCAGACTTAAGGCTTCTTTCCTCTGAGGTGTGTTTTAAGTTAATATTTTTAAATCTTGTTATTTGGGTTTTTTCACCTTTTTCACTTCAGTTTTGTGGACTTTCAGCCAACATGATGGCTACACTGCAGCGAAATATAAGCTTTTAAAATTTTTTGGTTTAGAGTCTTAAAGTAACAGAACTAGAGCAATGTTCCCCTTACATTTCTAGTCTCTCTCTTGCTCTTAGTTGTTAACAAGGAAAATCATTTTAACCCTGCTGTCAGAAGCACAGTGCAGCCAAGGCACGCACCGCCGCCACAGCAGGCCCTGCACCTTATAGCATTTTGGCGTGGTGAGCTGAGATGTGCAATCCACACAGTTGGAATTCTGCTCTAGGAATACACCTGTGTCATGCTATTACTCAGCCTGTTCATCATTGCATACACAGGGCATTGACAACAACCCACATAAAATAAGGCATCCCAGATGGGGGCTCCAGATTGGTCTGAGAGGAGACCTATGCCAAGTACTAAGCCATCCTGATGCTTCTGTCAGCTTCTGAAGGAGATACTCCCCCATGAAGCATGCACACAAGTCAGCCTCTTCCAGCACTGCAGCATGGTCTCTGAAGTCAAGACAGAATAAACACCCCAAATTACTAACAGAGGGAAAGAGTGGGATGGCTAGGCAGTTGATTTCAATGCTACAAAAAGTGCTAAAATAGTACCTTAAGAATTTTTTTTTTTAAATTCACTGTCTGAATAACCTCTGATGCATTAATAGGTCAGACTAAATCATCTCCAAAGTCACTTGTCGTAGAGTTTGCTTTTATTTTATTCTTCTGGGGAATGCTGTCGCTTTGAGTTTTACCAAGGTCATATCTCATCCAAAAAACTTAATATAATTAGTATCAATACTGTATTTTGTGAGGTTCACACTGGAAGTTATTAACTGTGTTTCAAGTGGAGTGTCAGAGAAACCAAGGGCAGAGAGAGCAATCTTTTCAGCTTCAAAGGCACAGTTGATGACTAGTTCACTGGTTAGTGAGACAGACGTGCATTTTTTATTAAAGGTGTTAGCAATAAATTTGAAACTATAAGCATTTTTTCTCCCTTTTTCTTTCTTTTCATCATTTTCAGACCTTCTTAGCACCATTTTGGTCTTTTTTTTAACATCCCACATGACATTGGAACAGTTGCTTTTGTTGTCCTTGTTGTTACTGTAATGATACTTGGTTGTATGCTTTTGCTTTTAACAGAGAAGCACTTCATCAGTATCCTGACAGCACAGAACTTGCCAAAATCTGCCTTACACAGTAACATCAGAAAAAAAGATCTTGGCTTTCACTAGTACTATCTTTATATACCATAAATATCTCTCTAAATAAAACTACGTTAGCCTTGTGATCAGATATAAATACAGCAACAAAGGAACCTATTCAACAGAAACTATTTGCCTAACCTTTCTCCTTGTTACAAGAAATGCATTTATATTTGCCTTACAACTCACCATTGAAGATCGGCTAGGCCACGCCTTTAAAAAACCCCCAAAAATCAACAAAGTCTTAATAAAATCAAGATGATAGATTCAATTCTTTCAAATGAAGTCCAGCAATAAATTTTCAAGCGTATTTACAGGATCTTCATTAAAACAAATATTTGCTTTTGAGAAGAAAATACGTATGGAATGCAAAACCTTTTTTCTGGAGAAAGGTTTTACAAGAACCAATGTATGGTTGTTAACCACACAGAAATTTAACTAAGAAGCAAGGCTCATATTTGTAACAATGAGGAGAGTTAACTGCTGAAGAGAAACACCAAGGGAAATCATGGATTCTCCGTTTCTTTAGGTCCTAAATTAAGTCTACATATGTTCTGGTGGATGCTCTTTAATAAAATAAAGGTTCCTGTTCCTCATTATAAATCTATGAGAGTGAAATCTATACAAGAATTTAGGCTAACTGACCCAGTGGGTCCCTCTGGATTAGGCAGATCACAGATTTTAATCTATTAATAACATACTAAATGACACACAGTACCACTGAAAATTAATGAGCTTATGTATATATAAGGCATTACATAGGGGAAAGGATATTACAACCTGTTTTCCTGTAGAGGATACCGTTCACATATTTGCAGGTCAATCTCAAGCTTAAGGGGCACTGCAGGCAACACTGACGATACCCTGAAATGGTCTGTCTGTCTATCCAAACCTCAAAACTACCTGTCAGCCAGGTGGGATAAACTGATTTAATCGATCTACAAGCTGAACTTCTGGCAGAACTGTAAATACTTGATCCCAAAAGTCTCATGAAATCAATGGAATTCTAGCTTTTAAAGCAGCAGGTATGAATATATAATTATATTTTTTTATTATTTTGAAAGTCACAAGACTATTAAGCATGGCTGGAGTATGAAGTTAGTATGAGTAACATAGCTTTCAGTCACGTTTACATCTGAATGTTGAAAACAACCACACATTAGCAAAATGTAGGAAACAATGACTGAGGTCACCACTGAACTGAGTTGATCTTGCAAGTGACAGTTATGACTGCAGTCAGATGAAAGTGGTCAGTGTGGTTACGTTCCTCAGCACACATTGGCTTGAACGTTACGTTTCACACAGAGGTAGGGATACTGATAACTTCAGTCCCTCTCATGTACCTTTTTGAATGCCCCGTGTTTACTTGCTAGTTGCACTCAGGGGCTGGGCAGGAGGAGCTCGAAGATCCTGCACTCTGTGGCACCTGAGGGAAAGCCTCAGGATGAATTCAGAGCAAAGGAGTTTCCTTGCAAGCGGTGAGCTAGCACGCTTCCAGCCAAAGGGACTCTTAATTTGGAAAATCTCTCGCACTGCCAGCTTACAATAGAGTGTGTAAGACTGCATAATTCATAGGCGGTAGGAAAAAAACCCAACCCAGTGTGATCAGAGCTCAGGTTAGGAATGTTTGAATTCCTGACGCATTGCTGAAGCCTCTCTGGAGCTCAGCTATATAATGGAATCTTTATCAGACCATCAACCAATTGTGATACTTATCTGTACAGCGTTGCATTTTGGGTTAAGTGATAATCCATCAACGCTGGAAACCATTGTGTACTTTTTAAGTTGCATACTTCATTATTGCAAGCTGACAGCTGGATGGATTTGTTAGCACTAGAAATATTTGTTCCAGAGACAAAGAGCAGGTTCCTAATATATGATATTATGATATTTCCTTTCCTTTCATGTATTCAGTGAGCCTGTGCTGTAATCTATGCCTCGTTTAGGATGTTCATTTACATAGCAAACCATTCAGAGTATGAAATCTATCTTTATTTGTTCCAGAATGCAACAGCCTCATCTCATGAATAATATGACCAAATAACATATAATAATGACGACGGTCCTCATCTTACATCATAATAGCTGTTAAGCAGAGAAAATTGCAATTTTCTAAATTGCATATTTCTTTGCTTTAGCTTCTAAAAGATAAAAATTGAAAAGCCTGAGTACATTTCATGGCAATTGAGGTAACTAGTGCAATGTGGGTCATGTTGCCAGAATTTTTGTTTGTGGATAGACTGCTTTAGTGCTGTGCATGTTGATTTGAGGATTACTCTTGGATTGATATTAGAGCTATAAAGCATCTTTTAAAAGTATTTGAGAACTGGGAATTCCACATGGAAACAGTTGATTTTGGTTATGGTTAGCTCACAATATAAACATCAGGATACTTCAATTTTTTTAGGATGTAGTGATAATGGAGCTTCACATTTAGTTTCACACTGCATGAAAACACACTTTCTTTCATAACAGCATTCTGGTGCTACTTACTGCCCTGCTGTCCTACTTCCTCTGAGCCGGAGGAAGATATTGTCTGTAGATTTTAGAATATTCAAAATTCCTAGCCTTAATTTCCGAAAATACAGATTATTTTCATACTATGCATGATCAGCCTCTTCCATGAAGCTAGCATGTTTTTTGTTTGTGGTCACCATGGATGTTTTTTCTCTCCAGAAGCTTTGGAAACTAGCAACTTAAACAGCAAGTGAAACCAAAGGAGCTGTAGATCCTGAAGGAGTCAGGAGAAACATTGAGGGATCTACAAAGAAACAGGAAGAACTAAATATAATTCACCTTCTTTGCTCAAGTTGGGCAAAAGTATTATGGATTTCCCTTTGCATGGCACAGTTCACGTGTATCCTGCAAGTACCACAGGAGAAGACAGGAGCACAGGACAGCCTAATCATTCATTAATAATTTTTTTTAAAATCTGGGTTCTAAGTTCCTCATATTTCCATAAACATCCCATTTGAATCTTACCACAACAGGTATATTTTTACATAAACAAAATCACCTCTTTTATCCTAAAACAGCAACTCCCAAATCTTGCCATTCTGCTCTCTGCTCTCTGAGTACATTGGATCTCTGGTTTGGGTTTGTCCCCCTGTGTTGTGAAGAAAGAAGCCTATGATTTGGCCCAAGAAGCCACATGCCTGCTGATGAGCTGAGGCCATATGCAAACATAGCAGTGAAGTTCTTCTTCCTATGTTGGAGCCCTTGGTAGCAGAGAGCATACGGAAAAGGGAGATGGGCAGTGTTATACTCCTGCATCTCACCTCTGCACTTTTTAGCTAGAAATGGACCTTGGGAACTAGGCACCATTTCTCTTCCTGTTGCCCTCTATCCAACCCCTAACAAGTGCCAAAGAACCGAAGGGCACTTTCTATTCTCAGCCTCTCTATCACCTGGTTGCAGAGGCAACTAGGAGGGAAGGGAAGTAGCCAGGGAAGGTTTCCCAGCTACTGCTCAGCTGTAGCTTGTGGATATTTTACCTGGGTAACGGACAGCTCCGACCACAGACAGCCTTGGAGGTTTCAAGACTTAGGGAAAGAGGCTTATAAAATAGGTTTTGGATTTCATCATGGTCTAACTTAGGTTTTCCATGATTTATTAGCACACCTTCTAAACAGCTAGGAAACAAGCAGAATGAAAAATAAAGGTATATAAAAAACAGTCATTATAAAATCAAGAGATGGCATTCCTTGCAAGATGGGTGCTAAAGGCTTACTTGAATGTCTGGTGGGAAAAAAATAATCTAAAGAACTGTTGGTTTGTACCTCAAATTGTTTGGCCTCCAGGGAAATCTAGAAGTTGGATAAACCAGTACGAGCTTATTGTAAGAGAAGGGAAGATGAGAAAAAAGAAATAGGTTGGAAAGTCGTAATTATCTTACCTGGTTTGAGTAAAACCAGGCACAAATTAGATTTTATGTTACAGCTATAGCTATAAAGCAGTACATAAACCAACTGCTTTTAGCATGCTGTCAGACAAAACCACTTTTAACATTAGGCAACAATCTTTTTTTATTATCAGGGTTGAATGCAACTAAGTATACACAGCTATATTTAAGATGAATCTACCCTTATCTCCCTTGTCCCTCAAATATTCTAATAACTTTTCATTGCTTTGTTGTTTCTTTCTCTGTCAATATCTCAAAGTGCTAAGTTATATTAATCAGCTTATGTGAAGGAAAAATGAAGTAACGATGAAGAAACTGGTAATGCTTAACATTTTTTTTCCATGATAATAAAAGGCCTAAAAGTACTGTCAAAGTAGTGTCTGCATTTAAACTGCCTATTAGGAAACAGGTATTCTAATCTTGGGTTTTTTTCCTCTCATTATTGAAACCAAGGTAAAAATGGAAGAAAAAGAAATTAATACTATATTTTAGCTAAGATGGATGAAATCTATGCTATTAAATAGAAATATTCACACTTAAATTGAGTTCATGATAGTTTTCAAAATTATTATATCCTCAAACCCATACTTAATCCACTGTAAACTCTTCTAAATTTAGCTCCACAGATCTCCTTTAAGAAACCTTTCTTTTATACCAGAGCCAAAACCAATAAAAGTGGATTATAATAAAGCAGGGATTTCATTCATATAGAAATGTGTACATTCATTGGCTTTGTGGTCACCCTGAATATTAAATAAACCCTTGAACTTCATAGTGCAGCTGCCTGTGAGCAGCATCATCTCTCTGCCATACGCAATGACTTTTGAAGATGTTTTTAGGTGCTGCTATATAAAGCTTTGAACATTCTGGCAGAGTGATTATACAAGTGAGTCAGCTGAGACTGAATCACCCTGATATATCCATTCAGTTCAATTGCATGTATCTTCTGAGTTTGAGATGCTCTTGCAATGTTTCTTCTCTAGTTATTTGGAGATTTTTAATCTTCAAGAACAAGTAAAAATTACCAAGTTTTATAACCTCTTCGATTTTTTTTTCCTTGACAGTAAAGGGATTTAATTAAAAAAAAAAATCGCAGGGTGTTTGTGTGGGGGTGATTAACATAATGCCAGCCTGTTGGGAGGGTTTTCTGTACGTTTGTATGCACAAGCTTTTCTCCTGTGTGAATCTAGAAACACTGAGCTATTCTGACTTGAGGTGGCTTCTCCTAGACTGTTAATCACACTCCCTCTCCACCTACAGGACTTTGAAGGATTGGCACAGAACCATGGAAATTAACTTCATGTTAACAAAGAATTTCTCCAAGGGAGGCATCCCTTCACTACTGGGGGCAAATTCACAATCCTCTTGTGCCTCTTCCTAGTCACAAAAGGCAACACTAGCATGGATCCATGCATGGCTCTTAAGAAATAACATTGCATAAATTTGATCGAAAGTAAACTACATACACAGTGTATAATTATTATTTCCTTAGTCTGCTAGAATTGCTTCTTCTCATACATTTTATTCTAATTTTTTCATACATTCCTTATCATGGTTATTAGGCTTTAAGATACCCTTGACAAATATATAAAGGGCAATACTCTTACTGCCATCAAACTGTATGTAGGTTTTTTGAGTTAGCAGGTAATGTACCAATAAAAGAATAATTAATTCCTGAAGGACTGAACACAAAAGCAAGCATACATTTGTCTGAGAAAGTGAAAAGTTTGACTAAACAGGATGCTTATGAATTACCGTGCTGTCATCCAGCTGGATCAGTAGCTTTTTCATGTTGTTTACTAAATGCCATGCAAATTAAGACAGAGATGGGCAACACATTTCCAAAATTAAATTAGGATAGTTTGAGGATTTTTTTCCCTCCATTAATTCAGGCTTTTGGTAATCATGCTAAAATGACTTAGATTTACAGAGTCTCTGGGCTTTTTATATTCAGTATCATCTTCCTGCAAAGATATGTCCTGTGACTGGATGTGGAGTAACATATCCTCAAGGTGGACTATGTAAAAGTCACGCAGAATAGACGAATGTCTGGTTAAATTTACCTGAAGTGATTCATAAGCACCAAGTCATTATTTTAGAACAGAATTAAAGTAATACATCCAACAAGACTATTATGTCAGCTATTGGAAATCCAGTTCAAAGATATTATGAATTAGTATGTACTACTATATGATTTGGGACAAACTTCTGTTTCTTTAAGGCATGATCAAAGAAGATCCAGTAAAGTAAGATAAAGAGAAATGCTGCTTCCAACGTGCCTGGAAGCCAAAACATAACAACAAGTAAAAAAAATGTTTTGAAGGTTGAAAATATATAAACAGATGTCAACTTACGTCCTTATATACTCCATGTCAAAAACCTTCCTGGAGTAAGGAGCAGAAGTGTCAAAGGAAAATATGTTTATATGGTACTTTTTGCTTAGCCAGAAACAGATAATGCTGATAATTTGTTCCTCTCCAAAATGGCTCTTATATGCTGCTTGTACTCTGGTGTGTAGATGCTGTGACAACCTAAGTAAGGTTCTGCCTGGGATTTCAGGGTAGCAGAACTCTGCCTTCGCAACATTCACTGCTAGGTTGTGAACATTATTTGTTTATGGGCCAAAGAAAGACATGGGGGAAGAGACCTAAGAAGAACATCTTGTCCATTTACCATTGCCATGGGAATCATGCAATTTTAAAAGAAGCAAAGATGAAAGATGTCGTAGAACTTCAATAGCTATACCTTGTCACTGCCTCCTGTGCTTCCCCATTAAATGCCTTTACCGCTAATTCAGTGGATTCATTTTTCCCCACTGAATTTGGAAAGCAACTCTTCATCAGAGTCACACCGACTTTTCTTTTTTTGACAGCAAATCCAAACAAACTGGTGCCTTCAACTTCTTTGCAAAGTGTATCTTTAAACTTCCTGTCCTATTTGCTCTTCGATCTGTCTCTATTTGTGGTCCACTTTCAGTGTGTCACCTCCATTAGAAACAGCGCTCCAGTTGTCATCTATTGCTGGATAAAACACCGATTATTTCAGCCTCATCCTGATCATTCATGAATGGCATCACTACATTTGTTTATTTTTGTCTTTTATCTAAGGTGTTTCTAAATCCTTTTGTTTTGTTAAATTCCTTGCACCTTGCTTGTTGCAATTACTTTTGCATCTGGTTGTTTCCCTTTTTACACCTTCCTGTTTCTTCCCCACTGCAATACTCTGACTTAATGCTTATAGTAAACTTCTCTTCACATTTCTGTGGGGTTTGCTTTCGTAGATTGTTAAATCCACAACTACATTGTGTCCTATTTTTTTCCTCTGCATTGGGATAGACTTTCCTTTCAATACAAACTTTTCAAGAAACAGTCTTCCCACACTCCTTTGTCTCTTAGATTATCTGCCCAAGAGACCACATCTACCAGTTCCTTGAGGCTGAAGAGGTCTCATCCTCTCAGACATTTTGCTGCATTCACTTCTTTTTTTTCTGAAAAAAGCCAGTGCTCATGTTTTAGTCATTGACTACATTTACCCAGATATCCTTCTTTTACTTTCTCTTAAAGCAGAATCTCTGTTACTGTAGCATCAAATCACATGCATTCTCGTACATGTTAGACCTGACAATTTAGAAAAGGGTTCTCCTTTTCCAGATCTTTCTGTTGATGCTGGCCACACAAATGGTGAAAGGAAACCCTTCAGGGTAAAGGAAAATGAGGTCCTAAACTTAACAGAATGTCTTAATATCACTGTTACACTAAATATACAACCACATCAGCACCACAGTTTAGTTACAACTACATAACAAGGAGAAAATAATTCATTAAGGACAGCAAACACCAACATGGCACACCAATGTCCTTCCAGTTTCCAATCCCTCCGAAAGCTGGGAAGTTTTTGCTGCTTGACCCAAAACAGTCTTTGTAAAAGACGTAACCATTCCTGCCATTCTGATTCCTCCTGCAACTCTCAGCACTGCAAGCACTGGGCTGTTTTCCATGTTTTATCCTTGTTTTTTCTTTTTCTTCTTTTTTTTTTCTTCTGGTGGGAAAAGATGACTATAACATCTTTCTCTTTTTCCTTACAACAACAATATTTTTTTCACACAATAAGTACTATTAAAGCTTAAAAATTAAATTTCAGGTTTGTTGTCAGTTTGTTACATGAAGACCACAATATTAATGGCCTATGGAGGAAGAAGTTGGGTGTTCTATCACAATCTTTATACAATGGACTTGCATGTAGCTCAGCTTATTCTTGCACGTTAGGCAGGTCATTACAACCGACTTGAAAGAAAGCTTCCAGAAAGAAAAGATTTCCAAACTTTGTCTTAAGATACTTTCCTGGGATAATTATACTTGCAGTGTGCTAAGTGGACAGTATTTCCTCTCTCTTTGCACAACAAAAGCCTTCAAAAGACCAAAGGCAGGAGCCATGTGCCATTTCACTAACCATGAGAGATTACTAGCTATCCAGAAGATAATAATCTTCAAAACCTTATACACATCTTCACTATTGAACAGCTACATGATCAGTCACTCAATCCACCACTTTATACTTAACACAATGCAAAGCATTACTCGAGAAAAAAGCTGTGATGGACAAAAACCCAACAGGATAGGGGGTAGGGAAGGAAGAGAGAGACATTTAAGCTCATTCACTCTAGTTCCGGTAAAATAAAGACACCCCTAATTTAGGAATACCTTAAACTGCAAAAGTCTAGCAAGGGTGATGCAATGAGATGCCTCTTTGTCACCAAGCAAGACTGCATCAGCAGTAATTCCAATGCCAAGGCACCTATCTTGTTTTAAACATTAGCACCCAAAATAACCAGTCTTAAAAGGTCATGTTTATTTAAAAATAGCTTGCTTGCGTTTTACATTAAAGTTAATTTACTAACCTTAAAAAAATTAAATGCAAATGTATACAAATAATTTAAGCATCCTGCCAAAGTTCACATACACACTGCTAGAGCAATAAAAATATTCAAGGTCATATGAAACCTTTCTTACCCATGTACCATCCCGTGGATTATTTTATTAAATATATACATTGAACTAAAGTGTTTGAACCTTCTCTTTAGCAATTTCTATCCTTCTTAAAAACCAAACCTATAATTTCCTATTTATCATGTGTTTTTTCAGGCCATAACAAAGAAGCATACTGTACCTCTGGTGCTGATGGCTGTTGCCGATGTGGTTGTGCTGGTTGTTAAGGCTACAGTGGTTGTGACTGTTGCAGTGGTAAGGGAGGGGATGACAGTAGTGGGAAGCAAAGTGTTGAAAACATCTGGTGAGTGGAAAAAAAATATAAAATAAAATCATATCATGCAAACAAAGGAGAACCATAATAGTGGTTTAATTTGTAAATACAAGTATGTTGAAAATGACTAAATTAAAACATGATTAACAGAAATTATTACAGGTACATCAAAGTACCTTTAAATTCTTGACATTATATCACTCTCAATTTTTATAGTCAATCTTCTAGCACACGGAATTTAAAACACTGTTAAAATGACCAAGTTTCCACAGATCTGGAGAGTGACTGGTTAAGTGACAAGAATCCATTTCTCCACTGAGCCATTTTAAATGTCTCATATAGTAGAAACCATAAACGGATGAAACATGCTGTGTCAGAGTGGGAGATGAAAAAACCAACACCATCATGCTAAAATAAACACACACATGTTAACAAGAAATGGCTGTATGTTAAAACACCCACTTTCAGACAGACTCAATGGAAGGAAAAAGGGGAGAAAATGCTACTAACTATAAGAGCTGCTTTTTCCGGATTGCTTTTCTTCTTCCCACACATTTGTTTAAGACACAGTTGTCTGCTAAGATCCAGAGCAGAGTATATTTCAAAATCTTTACCCTAATTAGCAGGCACAGTCATCTTTCAGTCATCCTTATCACTTAAAGTTATTGTAATGCACACATCAGTATTTCTTTACAGCAGCTTAGAACTAAAACTCAGAAGTGCTAATAATAAATAATATTATTAAAAACCCCATGTATCCAAGTCAGAAAAAGTGCAGAGCCTTGATGACAGCATCCCACAAACCCCTTCAGCTTTTGATCAGGCAAGTGCAGGTATGCCAGGCTTAGGCGTGCCGCTGCTTCGTTGCAGAGGAACCAACATCTGCTGCAAAACGCTCCAGTACAGAGCAGAACATAACCAGATGTACAGATAGAAAATACTTTGATTACACTGCCAAAAGCAATAACGACCAGGATCACTTTGCTTATAAGGTGATTGCAGGTTTGAAAGAACAAACAAACAAAAGCCCTGAAGAGAACTACAGAAAAGCACTTTGGTGAGGAAATAAAAAGCATCTGACATTTTTCAGATTATTTATACCAGAGGTTTAAAAGGAAAGGACAGATTTCAGTGAAAATATTTCTGAAGGGTGCTATTCAATGCAGTAAGAGTAAAATTCTGACCCACGATCTGTCTTCCCATGCTGTGGCAAGAAATGCAATTGGTCTCTGAGTACCATCAATTCTGACTGAAATCAATGGCGTCTGAAGTAGCTCAGAGCTTTGCAGTACTGGGCCCTACAGAACACATTTCAGACACAGGGTCCTTGAGTTCAGCACTGCGGAATTACTCTCTTAAGACTTCAAATTAGCATGCTTACCTTATTTTCATACTGTGTGACAGATTATTTTGCCACTTTAAAAGTCTCCTTGCCAGTTAACATCTATGAGTCACCTACAATTTCTGTATTCCTCTCTTTTTGATAAACACCAGCACTATTCTCTCTGGAATCCATACCAGTGGGATTTTCCACCTTCGAAGCCATTGGAAAATGGCACAAGATCCCTCTCGCATCTGTTGTACACTGATATTTAATCTGTTCCTCATTACAAAATATTCCCAAGCCAGAAAAAACTAAAACATCCTCTTAAAGGAACCAACAGTGCAGCCACAGTAATCACCAGGAAAAATGGCAACATTACCTGGAGTGTTTGTACCACGATAATTAAACAGAACTGAGTATAACAAGCATTAGAAATAAATTAACATGTTAAGAAGATACATGTCACATGTACTGATCCAAGCAATTGCTTCTCATAAAGGGAAACGTCTTCCCTGATAAGTATACGCTAAAAATGAAATCAGCAGAAAAAACCCCACCTACTTCATAAGGAGAGCAAAGCCTTGTTTATTAGGAAAGCTTTACAAATCAGTCTTGTACATAAGACCTAATTAGTGTGACTTATGGTTTCATTAATTATCTTCCTTAAATATGCCATTTACTTAAGACTATGCAATGGCAAGTTAACTGTAACTGGCAAATACAGTTATGGTTTTATGACAGTGCTTTCCATTCTGTGAACACGCTGTCTACCCGCTTAAATGAATCACTGGTGAATTTCGAAGTGCATTGCTTTCTGGTTTCTCTTCCGATCGAAGTATTTCTAACAAGATTTCTTATTTTAAAAGAAATGCTACCTAGGAAACAGACTAGTTAACAACAACTAGGATATATCAGTGTTTTAATACGGATGTGGTGGATTCATCTTTTCTGATCAGATCAATAATAATGAAAAGGCATGCGCAAATTAGTTTCCTGATCAAAGTCACAAACTCCGATGCCAAAGATCAAAACAGCAGCTTGTCAGAAGCCATGAAGAAAAACCTATGTTCTCAAAAGAAACAGAAATACAAGCAACAGCGTTGGCTTTGTTTCCTTCTTAGCAGAGTAAGGTGAAATTCGCCGTGCAAATGACTGCAGTTGGTCTGCTCTGCTCACAGCATCATAATTACTTGCTCTCGAAGACTACAGCACAAGATAGCAAGCAGGAAGCAGCAGCCTGAAGCACACTGCACTGCCCAAGCAATGAAACCTAAGCCTGCTCCGGACTCTAGAAATGCCTCGTTCTTACCTGCTTTGGCCTGAGGTTCTCCCCAGAAGAATTGCTTCTTTAATGACTTGAAGGTGTGCAACAGGAATGCATGTGTGAAGTAACAGGATTGCTCACAGTGCTCCAGAAAATTAATTTTGGAACACAAGGACCATATCTCATCCTTGAACCCTATTTTGGAGATCCCAAATCCAGGCATATACAAGCATTTTGAAAGCAGCTGGCCACTCACTCAAAAGACAAACATGTACAGCCCACCCCACCCCCCCCCGCCTCCTATTGAGTCTCTGTAACAGAAAGGCTCCTTATCAGTTCTTCCAAGATTTATGGATTCTCACAGAACACTTTACTTGTCCTTGCTTTAAAAAAATTTTTGCACAAGAGAATGCAGAATATGCACTTCGGGGGGAAAAAAAAAAAAAAAGAGAAAAAATGTGCGGTACTTTGTGTTCTCTTATCACGTATCTCAGGTGTAGGAGGTAAACAGGATTGGTAGCTCCCAAAACCAGACTACAAGTATAAACTGATACTTAATGGCAAAAGCGTCTGTTTAAGGCATATGTTTTAAAGAGGCTGTGCTGTTTCGTTTGCATGCCAGAAGAGGGCATTGATTATTACTAGTCCTCTTGGAATTTTTGGTCATTGGTTTACTGCAAGGGATGCCTATCTTATACTACCAGTGAGGCTTTATGTTATGTTTATGTCATGATATGGTATGTTACATATTATGCAATGCAGAGCTCCCTGTTGGCAGCTCCTCAGAAACAGGCTATCAAAGGGACCATTTGCCCTCTTGAGCACTCTGTCAAGAAGGATCTTAACAGAAGGGATTTGCGGATTTCTGCCCAAGGAGCTTGTATCAGAGTGAGACTTAATTCCATTTTTCTAAACCTAGTTGTACACAATGTTCAGCAAAAACCAAACTTTTGTTTATGACTCTCATGCTACTAAATACCAAGGATCATTATGACCAAGAGACCTTGCAAAGTGGAACTTTTTAATTCAAGTAGCCATACCTAAATAATTGCACCAGATTGCTATTTCCATAATACTAAGGTATTAATCCTTAGCCTCCTGTGAAGCAGAAAATAGCTATATTTTGCAGATGGGAAACCAAAGAAGATAGAAAAGCTGTGCTTAGAGATCTAGAAGTCAAGCAGTATTTGCCACCATGAATTTTGAAACCTCACTCTTAAAACAAATGTTTCTTGTCAGGAAGGTATTCAGTCAAAAATGCAGTAATGCATTTAACGTGGCATTCATTTCATCACCTTGCTACCTCTGAAATACAAACAATTCACAGAGAACTAATTGTTTCCATAAAGGTTGTTGGAAATAGGAAAGGGATTAGTCTTCATGCCAAGGGGAGTTGGGACTCACTCCAGTTCCAACTCTTTTTCACGTGTTCACACAGGTTATACAGGCAAGACCTGAACTGGATTTTCAAAGAAAAAGATGGGCTCCTAAGCTGTCTCTTAGAGGCAGAGGAGGAATTGAGCAGAGCCACTAATACCCAGTGGTATAATGGTATATCCTCTTTTCAGTTGGTATATCCTCTTTTCAGTGAGGACTTGATGTAATGCCAAAGTCCAGCAGATGCAGAGAAAACTATGGGGAAGGTTTTAGAAAGGTGCTCTTCATGGTCACTACTGGCTGTCAGCATACAATCGAGCTACACGAGCACTGGCAAGGTGAAGGCAGACAGCAGGTAATCTGACGCCTGACTGCAAGCGGACAGTGGAGAAAGGAGGGGTGTGCAACGCTCGGCTTGGTCTGGTGGCTGCTCTTGAGCAGCGGCACAGATGTAGTCTGTTTATGAGAGGTAGAATAATGTTGTGCAAGATCGGTTCAAAATGCTGTCAAGCCCTGCCCAATCATAATTTCCTGTTTGCCTCTGCTTCTTTCTTGAATTGATGCCGCATTCTTTTTACTAAGGCAGAAGACATCCATCCATTTAAGTGCAGGGAGCCTGGACAATTTACTCTCGCTGCCGATTTGGCCCTAAGCATTTTTACTCTCCATTTCCAATGAAATGAGAAATGGTTCTGTTTGGTTTAGTGGGCTTATGTGAAAGATAGATCTGACCTATTGAAAATATTTTACTTGTTTGGTAAAAACACAACCGATACTCTGAAATGACCGAGCACAATTCTGACAACAATAGCTGCAGTTGATAAAAATGTAAAGGCTTTTGTTTCAAGCTTGACAAAGGCTGACAGAAAAATTAAAGGACAAAGTGATAATGATGGATGGCCCTCGCTGTATTTTGACTGAGAATGAAAGAAATTTTAAGTGGTAAACTGAACTGAGTGATGACCTACCTGGGAAACAATCTCACTACTCTGTGCAAAATTTAATCAGTCTGTGGTATGTAGTACTAAATAATTTAGCAAGGTTTTAAATTCAAAGGGAGCCGCATTTAGCCTTGTTCCGAGAAAACGGGATTGAACAAAAGGATCATTCAGCTTGAATATCATATGCCAATAGCTCCTTAGCACTTAGGCTGAATGATCATGAAGGCTCACGGACAGGAGGTCAAGGGGTTCTTTTTACTAATTGATTCAGATTTATGAAACTCTGAAATGGCAATTATGTGCTTGACATTTCTGCTAGCAAATCAGATGTCATTAAAAAATATCCAAACCCTTCCAACAAAAGCTCCATGTAGATCTAGATCCCTAGTTAAAATCATTAGAGACTTCCGGTGGATGAGTTCATAATGCAAGATACAGAGCTGGGCTAAAATGGCTAGGCAGCTTAGAAAGAAAAGAAAATAAATTCACATAGTACCATGATTCTAAGACATTTCATGGGCCTGTGGATGATATTAAATGTTAGAAGATGTCGAGAGCTCATTAAAATTTGATTAAACATAGTTTGGTTGCACAGTCAGGTCAGAGGACAAAAAAATCAAGTATTAAAAACATTGCAATTTTTATTTCATTGCTCTTTTTTCCTAAATTAGGAACTGGCAAGAATAGTTCTATTTTCTGATGGAAAGTTTTATCATTTGGTGGGGTTTTCTTTCCCGGTTTGAAAGCAACAGCTTTCAGTGGCAAATGAAGGACGATGAAGTATTATAAAACTACAGCAAAAAAGTCAATATCTCTTGTTTTCAAAGACCTGAGCAAAAAATCCCCAACAACATTATCTACATAGCCCTGGTCTAAATTCTGCTTTTAGAAAGTTCAGAATACAAGTCAAAGCAGTGTTGTGGTTTAACCTGGCTGGTAATCATTCACTAACTCCCCCACTACACCAGAATGGGGTAGGGACAAAAAAAAAAAGATTCATGGGTCGAGATAAAGACCATTTAAAAGAACAGAAAAGGAACAGTAGCATTAAAAGTAATAATAACAATGAGAAAATAACAGAATATACAAAACCCAAGTGATGAACAGCACAATTTCTCACCACCTGAAGCTGATGCTCCGCAAGCGCCCAAGCTGCCCTGACTCCTGGTCAGATGCCCAGTTATATGCTGAGTATGACATCATATGGTATGGAATATCCCTTTGGTCAGTTGGGGTCAGCTGTCCTGCTGTGTCCCCTCCCAGCTTCTTGCATGTCCCCCTGGCTTCTCGTTGGCAGGCCATTATGAGAAGCTGAAAAGTCCTTGACTGGTTGGCAATCGCTGAAAACATCAGTGTGTTATGAACATTATTCTCGTCCCAAATCCAAACCACAGCACTAACCAACTGCTAGAAAGAAAATTAACTCTATCCCTGCCAAAACCAGGAAAAAGAGCAAAGACCTAATTTTGCCAGCATGCTGTCATTCCAAATCACTTAAAAGTTCATCCTTTAAAATGAGGACCTGATATCACACTGTGGCATATTTTACAACCAAAATTTCTCATAATAAATTTTAAAATATGTAATGAATATGAAAAAACAAGGTGTAGTGGCCATTTATTTTGGATTATGCCATCTTATTTGAGAGTGAACTATGAAGAAAAAGTTAACTGCCCTTAATTGTCTTCAAACTACTCCTCTATTGAATATTTCATTCATTTTGTGCACCACAGCAGCAGGACTCACAAAGAACACAGGTGTGTGAAAGGGTGCTCATCAGTAAAGCACATTGGGGTCAGGACAGGTGTGATTGCTGTCAGAAAAGAAGGAGCTATGGCTCCCAGGCAGGTGTCAAGAAAGAAGCGATGTGAAGGAATTGCCTTAATGTGGTAGGAAGGACATAGTAAGGGAGGACAACTTTATGCAGTGCTATGGGGCCCTGGGTCAGGTAGTTGAGGAGGGATATTGAGATAAATACACCTCCCCCAACTTCCATGGGGACTCTCATAAGTAGAGCATGCTGAGGTCCCACCTCAGAGGTTCCTCTTGAACCTCTCCCATTGCATAGAACAGATTTTTGGATTGAGTGGGCACTGGGTCTTATGCATTTCAGAATGTCCCTGACTACTTGCTAAAATTCAAAGAGTAGCAGTAAATACACAAAAAAGTAATTTTTCATTTTTTTCTGGCTAGAAAAACATGACCTTTCTCCAAAGCACAGATGTTGCTGCAAATATGGCTTTGTCACCTGGAGACTACAGTATTCTGTTGCGCACACAGTTGGTCAAGTTGCCCATAGGGAACACAGGAAACCTGAATCAAGCATTTCACAGGAAAGCATCTAACATGAACATTTCGATATCACACTGGTGGCTGATAACTTTCAGAATGCCAGGTTTGACCTTTGAAACCCTTAGTGCTTACTTGAGGGATCATTTTGCTCCTCACACCACTCCACTGAATTTGTGATCAGCAAAAGCACTCTAGCTGCAGCTCCCTTGAAACAGGAAGAGAAGTTTGCAATGAAGGCCCTGAGATGCTGGAACACACTCCCATTTCACTGTCCATTGGACTCATTGTTTGTCACCAGTCTAGCCATTTAAAAAGCTCACCATACTCGGTCTCACTGAAGGAGAAGAATAAAAGGTGACATAATGTAGTAACTCACAAGACTATTGCCTATTGCTGTTTGGTGTTGGTGGGGCAGAGAAAACAAATTGGTGGCCTGAAAAAAACAAGTAGGTTATAATTCAGTATTTCCTAATTTTGAATTGTGCTGAAACCAGTGACGAACAGAGAACATAAAAGGGTAAAACTGATACAATAGTAACTTGTCCTGATGATTAGATATTGAAAATTACCTTAGTACAACAAAAATCTAAATTCTCAAGAAGTCATTCTTTAATACTGAAGAATCTGTATTCAAGTGCTCCAAGTTTTACTTTATCAATTGTTACTAGCATAATGTATACCTCTAAGGACAAATCAAAACAAGTATTCAACACAAAGATTAATATTCCATTCTGGAGTTACATGAACATATGGTGTACTTCAGATAAAACTAAAAATATACTCTCACACCTATATTTCTTCGAAGTTACCAGAAGTTTTGCTAGCAGTTAAAAAAAAAAAAAATCTCCCATTTAATAGTAGTAACATAAATAGGTCATTCTATCTACGGAAAAAAAAATGTAATTCAACACTTTGAATAGAAAGGTTAAAATGAAATAGTCTCAAATGAAGTAGCTTTACTTATAAAAAGGCATCTATACACATACTAAATTTGTTCACAATTCAAGATTAACAAATCTATATGCAGTAAAAAGAATGGATCCCCACCTTGAAGTTCTGCAAGATCATTATTTAGAACGTATAGAGCAAATATTAGGGAGAAGGAGGTAGCATTATTCCCATTTCACAGCTGGGGAAATGAGTACTGAAGAATTAAGCAGAATGCCTTACATTTTACAAACCTCTGAGCCTGACAGGGGAGTTCAGATCTCCCGAGTCTCTTTTTAATCCTCTACTAAAAACCAAAACCAAACCAACCCATGAAAGAAAAGAAAACCTCCTAAAAAGTGTATTTTTAAGAGCAGATTTCCTTATACCTGAAGTGCCATTTTCACTGCATCAAGACAAAATGTCATCGCAAAAGCCACCAAACGTCTTGCACATATAAAGGCAGCACAATCTACCCCAGAAGCACAGCATTCTGTCATTATTAATATGCTGTTCTAGGCCTGTTGCCACTGCTTAAAAATCACATTAAGGCTGTGATGCTCATTTTTATTCTTTTTAAGTAAACAGACAAGCCATATTTCCTTGTTTCTCCAAGCCATAAAATAGGAGTATTCAAAATTAAATGAAATAAAGTACCAGCAGCTGGCCCTTGAAAACCTATAAGGAAAAGCTAATGTACAATACAAATTCAGACACCAGCAGCCTTGAACAAAGATGACAGCTTTCTCAGAATGACACTTGACTCCTGTGCAAACAATTGCAAAAAGCTCAGCCAGTGCTGCACTAGGAAGAAGAAAGAGGCCAAGGAAAATTTACTAAAATTTCCCTATTAAGGAGACAAGTGTTGAAACTAAATGGAGGTAAACAGATTGCTGATCTCTATTTTATTATGGTTGCTCCTTTCATTTCTCTGAGAAACTCAGGACAAATCACTGAAATTGCTTAAACAGCTCAAAACTCACGGCGATAATTTTAAGGTTAGTAAAAAGAGATAACAGAGAATGTTATTTATTTTAAATTACTTTATTTCAAAATAAAATCAAAGGGGTCCAACACTCATCTGAAATGCTTTATCACAGTGGGATAGCCGCATCCCATTGAAAATCACCTTGTGCAAGTTAATGGTATATTTGCAACCTAAAACATAGTTTATTGCACATCTCCACACTCTCTTTGACTAATACACTTAATTCTCACATTCTTATCACCATAGTACATGACCTGAGAAAACAAGGCCCTACATTTCTAGCTGTCAATCTTTTATTCTCTGTCTTTTTTTTTGCTCAAAAGAGTTCTATACATGTAGTTGAATTCCTCCCAAGACTTTTTGGCTTTGTATAACATACTACTATTAATGGTGGGACAGATGCAGTATAGTCAAGACAATTTTTGTTAAAATTATCAAGCTTCCCTTCAGGCAGGCAGATATTCGATACCTTAACTACTAAGCCATCAAATAGGACAGCTGACCAACAGAATATCTTTGTATTTGCTACAAAGAATGCCTCGTCATGTCTGCTAATTTATTTTAAACAATATGATTTACAAACCAGTGCAAAGAGATTCCAGTTCCTGCTTATGAATCATGAAAGCATCCAGGGATTTCCTCAGTCAAGGAGCAAACTAGTCCTTCAATGCCAGCCTTCTTCAACTCCTCCCTGCCTCCTACCAATCAAGATTTATAAAACCACAGAAAATGTAAAAAGAAACCACAGAGGGAAAACCAAATCTACTAGTGCAGTGACTCACAGCGATATCTAAGGAATTAAACAGTTTACTCACTCCTACAGTTTCACCCTGCCAAACTTTTTTCTGTCCTTCCTCTTTTTGGTTCATTTTTTCCTCCACTTGCCATGAGGATCAATATGGGTAGTTTCAGCTGAAAGACATACCCTCCGCAGGCATGAAGTAACTATGCAAAATAAGTTTTGTTCTTCAAGGTTGGATCTGTGGACTAAACAAGCTGTGTGGAAACCAGTGAAAGAAAACTAAAGCAATTGCATGCCAGAATATAAAGTAGATAAAGAAGAAAAGAAACCAAACTGGTATTTTTTCTGACTTCAGGCCTTCTTGCAAAAGTAATTCTGATTGAAAGTTGTTTGCACCACACTTCTCACAAATGAGACATCACCATACACCATAACATGGACAGTCATAGCAGATAACCTGGAGACCTGTCCACAGGCACCTGTGGCTAAGTTTCTTCAAAAGGGCTTATAGCTTGCTTTGAGCTAGTGAGGGAACACAGCCTTGTGAAAGAAGTCAGGGCATTGTGTGAGATCCCCATATGACACTGGTCATTCCAACCAACTTTATCAACTTTGGTGAGAGGCATACTCATATTTGATAGCAATATGTTTTGTGGTATGGGTTTTGTGGTTGTTTTTTTTTTTTAATCCTTGCCACCTCATAACTGTATTGAGATAAACTCTTTGTCCTCCTGTCTAGTTAAAGCTGCCTCTTCCCCTTTCCATGGCAAGCATATAGAAGGATGGATGCAATGAGCTTTCTTGAAAGCTGACAAGGCAGTTCTGAAGCCTTGAAACAGAGTCAAAGAAATTCATGGTAAGGCATAGTAAGACAGAAGAAGATCCAACACAGAAAGGCTATGGTATAATTTAGCAGTAACAAATGTGACTTTAATTACAAAACAAGGGGCATTTTGTTATATTGAATCAAGAATTCAAGCAGGAAGAGCAACAAAAAGTAGGTCTTGATTGCAGCTTAGAGGTTTCCCTTTTGGAGAATAGGCTAAAGATATTTTGGATCCCGCCACAAATTTAGACTGAACTTATGCTATGATGAAAGTTGTTATGAACACTTTTAAATTTTGTTCAGGGAAATTCCAGATTTTGGATAGCTTGATCTGTTTTTCACTTGCAAGAATACTGAAAACAAGGGAGGGGAAATCTTATTGGCTGCAAATAAAATACTAATAGGATACTGTACAAAATAATTTATTGGACATTTTTCCTTTATACATTATAGAAGTGCAGGCTAAGATAAACTACAGAAGAAGTTCACAAGTCAGTAATTATTAAAATTACAAATAAAAAACCCATAACAATCAGAACTAAGAATTATTAAAGTCAAGTTATGGGTTGTTAGAAATATTAATGGTTTGAGATGAGCAAATTCCTTGCTGTCTGCTTCTTTCTGAGCCTCTATGCTCGTCTTCACATGTTATCAGAGATGCGGGATACAGAACTTCTCAAAGCTCTATGAGAAAGATGTGCAATTTTTCCCTACCCCTCTCAGACTCAGGATGCTGTTTGCAATCTCCCCAAAGCACTTATATCTATCTCCATTTGCTCAGAACCAATGATTTGTGCTACCTTACCAAGGTTTGTAATCTCAGTTGGAACAAAACATGGTACTGATGTATCACCAGTTGACATTTTAAGCAATATCACTACATAGTGTATCATTTTGAATTGAATTGAGTGAAAAACAGAGCAGCCTATTCTCAAAAGAAAGGTAAGTTATAGAAGCACCATATGAGAAAGATAGAGACAGGATACTCTTATCTGCATTCCACGTAGCACCTAATGGTGCAGGAAAGATTTCAATTTAGAAAATTACAAAGTCATTTTAATAATTTCTTTATGGTTTGGGTTTTGTGAATAATAAATGATGTGGATGAAAATAGAAGATCATTAGCAACTGTTACAACCATACCTTTGTCATCAGTCTCAAGTGAAATTATTCTGTTAGTGGTTATATTTTTTTCATGAAGATTGTGTAAGAAGTTCATAGGCATGCTAATTTTACAGTCTGACCCTTCAACCAAAAAAGCTTGATTGAAGTAAATTTCAAGAATGTTAGAGGTGTAAGCAATAGCAAAGTTTGAAGTCCAGAAAAATGAGAGCAAGCTGCGCTACTACAGCAAATCAGAGTGATGATAAAGTCAACAGCAGAATTTTAGAAATAGTTGCCACTGAAGATCAGTTATGACAGTTCTTTTCAAGAAAGCAACAACATTATATAGAGTATATTTAGTTCCAAAAGTATGTTACTGTAGATGCTCTACCAATACACAAATATGCTAAATGTTACCTTTATGCAATTATTGCATATGGAGAAAAAAACCCTCATCATAATTCAAAGCTAACACGCAACCTTTTCCTTTTCAGAAGTCACATAGGGAATTGAAATCAAGAACTATCACATTAACCAATTATATATGTACATAGAAAATTAAATATTTTCAAGTGTTGTGTGTTATTAAAGACATAATCCAAATCCATGGGTTTTTAGCATAAGTAGAACTTGTATTCAAATAGGAATCAACTAAATGTGTTAGAATGTGTTGCTACAGATTAGACCTGTAGAGACATTTTTCATGCATCTACCAGGAGGAAAAAAAAAAAAATAAAAAAAGGAAACCCAGGACAAATTCAGATTTAATGCAACCAAAATGCTCAGAATGAATAATTTCAATGAATACTCCATACTGGAAAAACAACCAACCTACAATCTTCCATCTAACAACATTTCTTCATTTATGAAATTTTCTTTGATCATAAGCGGTATTTTAATCCAAAAATGAAGTGTCAGGTTCCCCAGAAGTATTACTGTGGTTTGGAATGTTATTTCCTTGAACTTTCAAAAAAAATTTTGAATTTATCTTGGGGGAAAAAAAAAAAGTATCTTACTTTTCTAAAGTCATCATAAATGAAGAAATATCAGTTCACACAGCTGAAGTATAGACCCCACTATTCAAGTATTTATCAACAAAAAGCAATTTCAAAGTAGCTGCCTTGTGAGTGCTCAGGGATAATAGCTGGACAATTCATCCATAAAATTAAGCCAACAATTCCACCATAAGTTTCTTGACAGATTTCTAACACCTGAAAACATCAACTGGACATTACTCTTCTTTAGTCAAAAATAAAAGCTGTATTATGCAATGATTTCTTAATTCATCTGATTGCGCAGCATTCATCTGCATTGTGATTTCAGTTCTGAGCCACTTCTTCTAATGTAACCTGGAAAAGTTAACTTTAATATTATGTTAACTTTAATATTATGATAATGATTTAATTTTATTAATATTTTGATAATGATGTAATACCTTTATATCACTTTAGAACACTGATGTATAAGCAAAATCAATATATTTCAACACAATTTGCAGGGCTAAGCTTTGCAGAATAACATGTGAATGAAATTCTCTGTGTGTATTTATAATGCTGCCTTCAACATGGGGTTATAGTAAGTTACTTTCACAGGCATGCCACAGTGAAACCTCACCCCTCCACACCTCAGCTCTTGTAAGAAAATCATCCAGCTGCTGCAGATTTCAAAAGAGAGGAAGAAAAAGTCTCCCCCAAAACCCAAAAAACTCTTCCTAAGTAAATTACTAGACCTCTGTTCTTTTAGCTTTTGGTTGCATGTAGAGGCGGGGGTGTGTCTATGCAGGTATGTATAACGACGAAGGGGAAGAGAGAAAAAGAAAGGGGACAGTATGTGGGGAAAGTTTTTGAGAAGGAAAAAGTCTTCAAGAACATTCTTTTATTTATTTACTTTTCAGGTGAAAGCTCAGGCTCCTCTGTCTCTGAATTGTCTTCTGTACTTTTTAATGATATTTCTGCTTTTTATAAGATGTGAATAGGAGGACTCAAAGCTCAAAGATAAACTCTTTCTTTTAATTCTAAAACATATTAAAATATCTCGAAACTAAAAAGCATAGATATTGACATACAGAGAATTTAAAATGAAATCCTAAGCAGTCTTCTGAGCCTCATATTCTTGATGGCCTTGATTGCTTTAAGGGCAAGCTTGGTTTTTTACTAAAAACACCCTCTGTTGTAGCTGTACGTGTTACTATTGTTCCATTACACTGCGGATCTGCTCAATTCTCTTCTCCCAAAGCCCAAGCTTTGTTCAGTCAAAGGGTAGGATTTTCCCGTAGGCATAGAATTTTTTTCTCCAAGCTTTGTCTGTAAATGAGATGTTTCAACTTGTGAACTATGAAGGAGGAAACCAAAGGATGAAAAAGTTCGAGGAAGAAATTGTCCAGCTACGTCAAAGTCTAGGGTCTGAACACCAAAACAGCGCAACTAGATTACTGATGAGCGTGCTGCTCTATGTGGATGTCGCATGCTTTCCTTCCCATCTTTCCCTGCCCCTACAGTGAACATTTGCTATGTGGTTTTTGAGATATTTTTATGTAGGTAATGTGTCAAAAAACAGTGCACAAGATTTATCATGGCAAATATTTGCAAACCAGGAGATCTCTTGCCTTATCTGATAAGCTCAGTCTCCAAAGAAAAGAGAAGAAAATATCACCTCCTCAGTTTCATTTCAACTTAGTGTTCTATTCAGTTTTTACTTTCATTGAGTTAGGTATGTGCACAAGTGAGTTGCAGAAACAAGGGCAGGAGAGGGTTCCCCTATGAGAACATCCCAAAAGAAATGAAACGTAGTAAGAATGTGTTAGCAGGCAAATGGACAAAGATAAAGGAATCTAGAGGTAATGGCACTCATTTAATTTCAGATATGTTTTGGATTCTACAGACTTTATACTAATTAAAATAAAACCACAAACAAAACTTGTATAGAAGTAAAGTAGCCTGAGAAGATGAACTTCTGTAAATGGACTTGTGAGTACTCATAAACGAGAAGCTGGACATGAACCGCCGATGTGGCCTAACACATCCTGGGCTGCTGTTGTAGTTTTGTGTGGCTAGGTTCTGGTGGAGAAATGGGGGCTGCAGGGGTGGCTTCTGCAAGAAGCAGCTAGAAGCTTTCTGTAGGCCCAAGAGAGTAAACACCGGCCGGGCTCAAGGCCAGAGTCGTTGTTGACCAAGGCCAAGCCCATCAGCGATGGTCACAGCGACTCTGGGAATCACATTTAGGAGAAAAAAAATACTAGCAGCCATTTTTTGCCACCAGAGAAGGGAGTGAGAAGATGTAAGAAATTGTGCAGGCACCAAGGTCAGTGAAGAGGGGGGGAGGAGGTGCCCCAGGTGCCGAAGAGAAATATGCCCCAGCAGCCTGTGGAGAGGCCCCACAGTGGAGCCGGTGGAAACACAGTGGTGGAAGATGCTGCGACCCACGTTGGAGCATGCCTCTGCCAGCATTTGCTACTCATGGAGAGAGACAGAGACACAGAGATGAGCAAGAGAAAGAGATCCACACTGGAGCAGGTTTGCTGGGGTGTGGGGGGAGCTTGTGACTCCATGGAGGACCATGAGCAGTCTTGGCCTGAGAGACTGAGAGCCATTTTATGGTTTATGACTGCACCCCATAGAAGTGACCCATGCTGGGGCAGTTGGTGAAGACCTGAAGCCCTGTGGGAAAGGACTTATGTTGGAGAAGTTAATGGACAACTGTCTCCTGTGGGTGGAACCCCACACAGGAGCCTCCCCTCTAAGAATGAAAACAACTCTTGAGGAACTGGCCAAAGCCCCCATTCCCCATTCACTGCTCCTCCCTGTACCACAATGGGGTTGGAAGAAGAGAGTGAAATCATGGGTAAAGTGAAGTCTGTTAAGAAGGGAGGGGTGGGGGGAGGTGCGTTAAGATCTGGTCACACTTCTTATTACCTGACTCTGGTGTCACTGGGTGTGCTGTGCAGTGTCATCAATTAGAGTGTTTCTTCTGTGTTGAGTCAGTTTTGCCCATGACTCTTGATTGCAGAATGATCTCTCCCTGTCCTTATCTTGACTCCTGAGCCTCTCAATATATATTTTCTCCTTTGTCCAGTTGAAAAGGGGAGTGATAGAGTGATTTTGGTGGGTGTCTGGCCTCCAGATAGGGTCAAACAATCACAGCTGCATCAGAAGTGTGTCCAGCAGATCGAGAGAGGTGATTTGGAGCCCTCAAACCAAAAAGGACCTGTTGGAGCGTGTCCAGAGGAGAGCCACAAAAATGACCCAAGGGCTGGAGACCCTTGCCTGTGAAGACAGGCTGAGAGAGTTGGGCTTGTTCAGCCTGGAGAAGAGAAGGCTCCAGGGGAGACCTTATAGCAGCCTTTCAGTACCTGAAAGTTGCCTATAAGAAAGCTGGGGAAGAACTGTTCACAAGGGCATGCAGCAATAGGACGATGCATAATAGCTTTAAACTAGAAAAAGGAGAGATCTAGGTTGGATGTTAGGAAAAGTTCTTCAATATGGGGGTGGTAGATCACTGTAACAGGTTACCCAGAGAGGTAGTGGAGGCTCCATCCCTGGGGGTACTCAAAGTCAGGATAATGGGGCTCTGAGCGACCTGATCTAGTGAAGATTTCCCTACTTACTGTTGGACTACATGACCTTTAAAAGTCCCTTACAACCTAATTCATTCTGTGATTCTATGATTGTATGAAATGCATTTGGAGGCAAGAGTTAATAAACTAAGGTGCCTGGTGCAAATTGTGCATAATGCTGTTCCAGATATGGAGAACAGTCAGAGGGATTTACTAATAGACCAAAAATGAAGGAAAAGATGAAAAAGAGACCGTGAAGGAAGGAGGGACAAACATTTTAAAAGGGCCTATGGCAACAGGACAAAGGGTGATGGCTTTAAAACTAAAAGAGTATAGATCTAGACTAGATAGAAGGAAGAAACTTTTTACAATGAGAGTGGTGAAACACTGGAACAGGTTGCCCAGAGTTTGTAGATGCCCCATCCCTGGAAACATTCAAGGTCAGGTTGGACAGAACTCAGCAACCTGATCTAGCTGAAGATGTCCCTGCTTACTGCAGGGACCATTAGACTAGATGACCTTTATAGGTCCCTTCCAACTCAAACTATTCTGTGTTTCCATGAGAGTAGATACAAGGGACAGGAATCCAGGAAATGCAGAGTCTAAGATCATAATTAGTGAGAAATTGAGAGCAAGGTGGAAATACTTGAGAATCTATTGAAGGGAAGCAGCATGAAAATAAAAGTGATTTTAACTGCAATGCAGTGATCAGAGCGGAAAATTGCAAAATGAAGGTGGAAATGGGGACATTATAGAGGTAACAACAGCTATGGGACTTAAGAGAGGATACAAGTCAATGGTCTAAGTGTGACAATTTATAACAGGAGATGTACTGGGATTTGAAAGAAACTGTGACGGCAATGGCAAGAGGAATGAGACAATGCCATCAGAATGCAAACATGAACACCCATCACACAGTGAGATATTCCACACTTAAGAGCACAAACAGCAAAAGAGACCAAGCAGATTGGAAAGTTGGGAAGTGAAGAGATCAAGCAGCAGGCTTAAACAAACAAAAGAGAATACTTTTCTCTCAAAGCACATAATTCAATTCAGAACCTTGTTACCACAGGTTATTGTGAAAGCTAAGATGATAAATGTTTTGAAATGGGACTGGACAAGCAGGTGGAAGACAAATACATTATAATCCCAAGGAAAGGTGCAGTGGGACCTTTGGTCTTACACATTGTAGGAGACCTTCTATTTGAAAGTACATTTCAAAATATTAATGAGGATGTAACTTGGTCTTTCAGTTGCCTTTATTTGCAAAAAACCAGCTTGTCCAAGTAAAAAACCCGAACAAAATAATGGAGAGGCTGAAGCCAAGAGAATATGTTATGCCACTTCGTATTCTCTAGAGATACTGAATTTCTGGCTCAGTAGCTTTCTGCTGTATGTATAATTGTGGCAGTAAGAACTGCCTTGACCAACCACAGCTGCTGATTCATGTTAATTTCCATACTGCTCTGGTAGTTAATTGATACAGGACACATTATAGCTCCGAATATTTCAATTAATTAAACATGTGTCTTTAGATATTTCACCAAGGTACTTTATTTCAAATAAATATCTGCAAATTATCAAATACTGCTGTTTCCATTAATATTTGGACTGATGTGGACTTCTGTCACCCACTCGATATGATGTTGAAGTAAGTCTTCAGCAGTGACATCCAGAGGTTATGATCTACAGCTACATACATAACAGCTGTGTCTTCAGTCTGATGATGATGGACCACTTCCTTTCTTAACTCCAGCTAAATCAATGCAGCTATTACCTAAGCTTTGCAAATACAATCTATGTTTTTGGGTTGAGTTTGACAGTTAGCTCTGTTTACTGATGATTAATGACTAGTTATTTGGACAAAGGTAAACAAAAATTCTTAATAAATTGGAAGACAGTGAAAATTGCCTAGGGCCTGTTACCAAAGAAAGGGTGTAATATATCTAGCCAGAATGTGCACTTCTAAAGCACTAAGCTCGCCAATTAGAATACAGAAATGACAACAGCTGCAGGCATTAAAGCTTGTGGCTTTGTTACCGCATGAGACAAATGTTTGAGCAAACTACATGTCTTGCCTTTGTACTGCTGCCTATAAACTCTGACTTTGTGCCCACCTTCCTGCTTCGTGAAGTATTTTCTTGACATTTATTATTAATAATAAAAGTTAAGAAAAATGAAAGTAGCAGCTGTATTGATTCACCAAAGCAGCATGAGCATATTTAATAGCCCTTGCCTTTTACCTCATTCAAATACATTCAATTTCTTTGAATTCCTTCTTTAATTACACTGCAAATGTAAAAAGACTTTTTATGTTATCAGATACTAATTATATTGGACAGATTGCTATTCATCTGCTTATCGCAATATTTATTTCCACTGCCATCACTTAACATCAAAACAGTATTACCTCATCATCATTTACTGTCGAAAAAACATTACTTTTCTGTATAATTTTGTATCTAGGTAGCTCCACTTAAAGGCATGAGACGCTATTAAATGTACAAACCAAGCAAATATGTATAAATAGTTTGCTTAGCCTTAATGTCTAATTATGAGAAACTATGCCTTCCATTTTTAGGCAAGCTTCTCTCTACACTTAAAGCTGTCTAAATCTCTTCTGAGTTACCAAGATAACTTCAGAAATTGAGAGAATTAGTAGATTGAGTCCCACTGAGAGAGGGATTTCATAGAGGGAAGAAAGGAATATAAGCCAAATGAAACTTTTACAACTTTAATAAACAGAAAGACAGAAAATCTGTCAAAGGTTTTCAGAAAAATAAAAAATGTAGAGGAAATCACAGCGCAGATAAGAAAAGAAAAACTCTGAATCAGGTTACACTCCCTTGTCCCTGCAGAAGATTCTAACTGTTGACGTTCCCTGCCCTCTCACACAATTTCACCTGGAAAAACTGAATCAGCCAGAGATCTCCCTAAACTTGGATATGCAATTATCATTCTTTCTCTCCATCACTGAAACTACCTGGGGCTCACGAGTTTCCTAGAAAAACTGTTAGTTGTTTAACAACTGTGGAGCTGGACTCCAGAGGCTCTATTAAGGCAGTGACTACCGGCGGTTGGGGTATTTATGCCTGACTCCTTACAGATGCAGAAGCTCACCTGTCCTAAACCTTACTTCCTGTACCACTCGTTTACAAGAATATCTTGTGTAGAGATTCCTCCTGTCTCCTCTCCCACGTATTCGTGAACATACCTCCCCTTACGTTAAAACAGGCATGTACTTCTATTAGAAACATAACATTCATTATAAGAAGGCATACTTCTATCATAAATCATCTCTAGCAAAGGAATACAACAGCAGCAGCAAAAATTATATCAACACATTAGGCACAGGGGAAGAGATGAGAAATCAAAGGATGCTCCCAGATATTTTTCGGAAAGTATAGGAAAAAAAACCCGAAACACACCCTCTGTTAAATGGAAGAATGCATCTATGAAAATGATAAAAAGTAGGTTTGATAGCCCCTAGAGAGAGAGAACATTGTATAACTTTGGGAGGATTACGTTTCACTAGAAACATTCATGAATGCAATGAGCTAAAGAAGGGATAAAACACTGCCTAAATTGATCTATACAACTGATTGCGCTACACTTGATAAAATAATTGTGTCAGTCTCTTCTGTACTTAAAATAAACTTAACAGCTCTGAAACGCACTGACTTGTTAAGCACTAAACATCATCACATTCTCTGTCACACTACTCTCATTGTTTCAGAAACCTCGGAAGCACCTGACATTTACCTTCTCTAGTTCTAACACTGGAATTGCAGAAATGCAATTAGGAAAACTCTGGTACTCATAACAGAAAAGGTCAGCAATGTGCAAGCTAAACCTGATAACATGCCTAATGTGCTGCCAAACATAACAGAATGCCTTCCTGATAATGAATGATTTTACAGACTGCCATGAAGTTGTTGCAAGATAATCAGATCAACGGGGGGCATGCCACTATGCGAAAGACACGTTGGAGATCGTGAAATATTCTTTCATAGAGGTATATTGCAAAGTCACCACTGATGGAAAAATCTACCATTATAAAAGGCTGTGTTTTCAGAAATAATCACACAAATAAATTGGGCAGAAAACACAAACGACAGAAGTTTCGACATTTGGAAAGCGCAGAAGCCATTACCTCATGAAAGGCAGTGCACTTTGTGCCTGCAGCCAACAACCGATACAACAAAACCTCCGGGATGTAAAAGACACATTTTCTTTTTTCTTTTCTTGTAGTAATCAATGTAAGTAGAGGTTAGAGGGTTTAGTTTTTTTGTTTGTCTCTAATACAGAAATACTCACGCAGCAGTACAGGCTCTGTGCTCCTCACGCAAAGACCTCCTTCTTACTTGTGCCACTAATCCTACATAAACTAATAGTGAACTTTAAGGAAAATGAAAAATAATCTAAAGGGTTCTTTTGATAAATGACATTTCATCAACAGCACCAAAAAAATATCTCATTACTGAAAGCTGAAAGCAGCACTTATTAAAAGTTTTCTGCCAAATACCTTAAGGCAGGTGAAACCTTTAGTGAAAAATGTTTTTGAGAGCTTGTGAACACTGAGGAAACATATATTTGTTATACTTGAATTCATAATGAGCAAATAAAATCTATATAGTTCCCACGCCTATTTACAGACTATAATTTGTATTAGATTGTTTCATTTTATTTTTGTCATTTTTATAAGAAGTTGCATTAAAAAAAAAAAACCAAACCTAGAAATAAGAAGTACCGTCATGAGCTACATCAGAGTTTTCCCCTCTATATTCACTTAGGTTTAAATTCAAATTACAGAATTCATAATTTTCCAGGAGTTATCACATACGTATCTGCACTAAAAAAACATGTTTTGAGAATGCTAGATCCATATTGCAAAGCTAGCACAAACTTTGCACATGCTAACTTTGTATTATAGTTTCTTCTAAACCCTTATTATATCAATCTAGTCCATGATTAATATAAGAGCCAACTATTAATTCATGTGATACATATTGTATTAAGGAAAACAAATCAGTTGTGATTTAATGTGAACCTTCCTGTTTTTCAATTGTATTAGAAGTAGCAATTTAGGACATGACATATTTTTGAGGATTGATGGTAACCATAGGCCAGATGATGATCAGCTAACTTGCGTAAACTGAATTTTCTCAGTAGCAGCCTATAACTTGTGTGAAGTATCCATTAGCCTGTCTTTGGTGGTCTATAAAAAACAAAGAAGAAAACCTCAAACACAGGTTTTTCTGGTGTTTCTGAATTTCCCTTCATATATCCTTTTGTAACCGGCTTTATCTAAACAGTGTGTGCCTGAGGCGAGTATTTATCAAACAGTACGAGGTACTTCAAAACATTCTTACAGGTGTTTACTTTGTGAAAAGTTCACAATATTAGCACATGTACTTTGCTTAAACCCTATGAAGAGAGGCATGCCAATAAAAGGAAGCAAACATACTCCCCACAACTAGATGACGGCATCAATAAAAATGCAACTGTACCTCCAGCCTTTTCTTGCTATTCTTTCGGTAATGATCATAAACCACTGCTGCATTTTCTTGAGATGCTACATATGCATAACATGCTCCAAAAAACTAACAAGAACGCACTCACCATGTACTATCAGGACATACTCTGTGCTGTTTCGGCCAATAGGATTTTTTGCTTCGCATCGGTATGTGCCATTGTCTGTCTTGTTTAGGAAACTGATACTTAGTACCCTGCCGTTGACGACCATTCTCTCTGGATCTGGTAGTTCTCCACCATCCTTTGTCCAAAGTACTGGTTCTGGCCTGTTGGATTAAAAGCAATGCCTTTAATCAGATACATGAAGCATGTGTATGCAGCATATACATCAGAAACAGAGGCATCACAAATTTAGGAACAGTAACCTGCCATCGAAGAATATTCAAAGATCATTTGAGTTACTGGATGAAATGAACTGTCACTATTACAACCTCACCATCCCTGATGCGAACCACTAAAGAAAGTGAAAGAAACAGCAGGGAAAAGAAGAGAAACAAAAAAGGAATGGTGCTGTAAAAGGCCAAGATCCTCCCTAACTTAGAAAACAGTTCCTGGGAGGTTTCAGGCCCCCACAGTACAGAAAGATGCTTGGCAAGCAAGTGAAAAAGAGTCTTTCGTTTGTGTGATGAGCAACATGGTCCTTTGTGGCTGACAGGCATCAGAAATCACACAAGCAGGCTGAGGTAGACGTAAGTGGTTTGTAAATGGATTCTAAAATTATTTAGGCTATTCACATTCAGAAGTGCACTTGCATGTGCCGAGTGTTTTTCCTGAACCAGGCATATCAGTCTCAAAGTAGCACATCTTACACACAATCTAAATTCGTTTCTGCTGCTGCATTGTGTCACAGCCCATCCCTTTTTCCGCCCTTTCTGCATCCTTCCCCCAAATAATTGTTTGTTACGCATGTTATCACAAGCAATGTAAGATTTTACTTAAAAACCCGGATTTTCTTCTTTTGTGAAACCTCTCCCCTTGTGCATCAAACAGACCAAAGCCAGAGCACTGACAGCAATAACATCCTAGGCAAGTTAAGGCATGGCACAGAAGACAACTGACCATCTTGCAGATCCACATATACCTTCCCAAAGGCAAGAGATACCTAACTCTTTCCCAAAGACTCTCAAGAAGCTCCATAGTTCATGAGATTTGCCTAAGAGGCAGCAGGAAATATTTATTATCAGTACACAGTCTTTCCTTGTATTTAATGAGAACTGCTTTCAAATTTACATGAGGGAAATTGCCAAAAAGACACGTCTGGGGCTGGGGATGAAAAGTTGGCTTACTGAATCCTGACTCTCAGACAGAGCATCTCAGGTCCTTAGATAGCAGTCATTTAGATTTGCATGTTTATTTATGCAGTTGTATGACTAAGTTAAAATAAAATATAAAGTGCTGTTGTACAATCAGCAGATGTAAAATTAGTTGCTAGTCTTACTCAAGGAACAATTTCATTAATTTAAGCAGGTGTTCATAGCCTATTAGATTAGAGTAAGTGTTAAGAATAAGAATTAAACCTAAATATCTAAGGAGAGACATTTTGCCACAATGTGGGCCTAATGCACAGAAAAATAGTCTAATGTCTGTAAGGACATGCTTTTTTTTAGATTAAGCAACACATGTAAACAAAGTAATTTTTTCTGAAATGCACCTACTTTTATATGTTACTTTTTAAAGTAAAAATACTGTAACTTATGTTTCTCTCAAAGGACAACAGAGATTTATACACATTTTAATAATATTTGGATGACAGCTCATTAAATCATTGAACTTTTTACCTAGATGGGCTATTCACTGAAGTTGTTTTTTTTTATTTTTTAGAAAATCATATACTCAGGGGATATAACAAGATTCACATACTTTTAAACCAAGGATTAAGAACTGTCAGGGTAATTGGCCTTATTTACACCTTACCGTAAATATATCTTAATACTCTTCCTAAGTGCACTTTTGGGCACCGGTATCTAAATACACAACACAATATACATGCTTCCTTTCTGCTTAATGGGAGCAGGGAATCTAGATGCCCATGCTGTTGCAGAAACATTGCCCTACAGAGTTCGCAACATTAAGGTGTGATTTGCTTTGATATGTTAAGGTGGATTTGTTCAATTTTCTTGCAAACTCCTCATTGTTCCCCATTTACCAGCTTACTGTGAATCTGCAGTCCCAGGAGTGGAAACTCTGAAACACTTCTGCTACAATGTGCACCATTACCTTCATAAATGGCATGTTAAAGCAACTTCTGTGCAGTGGTAATTTATGGAACTTACGTTTTAAATTGAAATTAGATGGCATATCCTAGGGGAAAACCCACAGGATAACAAATAGCTATGAAATGGAGCCTTAGATATAAATTATTCAGGGAGCTTTGTCACATTGTAATATACCAACTCTAGTTTTATACAGAGTGGTTAGCTATGGTTGCAAAATGATGGTGGCACAAAAATCATGGCTTAGAGAGGCAGATCTACATGCTCTGTGTATTGGTGAAGCTGCTAATTAACAGTTAATATTAAGCCATCCTGTGCTGGCTTAGAGGCAGCAGCAGTGCAATTCCTGGGCAGCAAGCCCACAGTCAACAGATCACGGTGGCGGGACACAGATCTTGCTCCATCTCACCGCGCTCAGGGAGGATGATGCCTAAAGCAGCAATTCTGTCACAGCCACAAAATTAAATTTTGCCTGCGCTGCTGGGAAGCTTTGAGACACTCTGATCTAAGCAATTCATTACGTGGGCAGAAGTGAGTTAAGAACATGAGACATGCTCATGCACCCAGCCCAGCAAGCTGCTGTGGCGAGCAAGAAGGGGGCCAACTGTTTAAGGAAAGTGTGAGAGCACGGCCATTTTCTGTGGCTCATTCTCCCCATAATCTGCCAGTATCCATAATCACTCTGTTGGGGATGTTGGAGGGCACATTTCACGTTCTCTTCTGTATCTACTTAGTATTTAGACTTGTTGACTATGAACGCCTCTAATAACTTTTTTAATCTGCTCGTACTGTCTTGACAACACAGCCTCCTGTGGCACTGAGTGCTGGAAATTCCCTGCCCACTCTGCAAAAATGTGTTTACTTTATCTGTGTTACACTGATTCCCTGTCAGTGGTGACGAGTATTGCAGGATACAGTAAGTAACATAAACTTGTTATAGGCTCCAATAGCCTTGTATTTAGTAGGCCTCCCTCCATCTCTCTGTGCTTGTTGGAATTTGATGCCTTCTGAGATTATTGGCAGGGAAAAGAAAAAATCACAATAAAGAATAAAGGAACTGTAAATTTAGAGCACATTGGCTATTCCTTGGTAATTGCTTTAGCACCTTTGCTGTCCAAAGCAGAAATAAAGCTGAAACACTGACAGGGAAGCTTTTCTGCTGCAACACAAAGCATGGGGAACTGTGAAATCCCCATAGTTTATCCTACCAAAACATGTTTACAGTGCAGAATGGAACAAACAGGGTATCCCCATGCCTTGCATTTGTGCTTACTTCAAGCTGAATCATGCCAGTTTATTTCCCATTTTTCTCAGAAAAATCCTGCAAACATCTTTCTTGGAGCACAATAGCTGTAAGGTCAGAATGCGCACTGTGGTCACTAATGCAATAGCATGTTACTGCCTTCTCACATTTCACGGCACAAACGAACTCACTGACTTGCTCCGTACTAACAGGAGCACACAACCTGCTAGCACCAAGGCAGTCACCCAAAGAACAAGACTCACTCTATTATTTTTTTCTTTTTTCCCCTTCCTCACTGTGGGTGAGAGCTACTTTTCAATAACCCTGGTTTAACCTGTGCCACGTGGATGTGGTTAAGTAGAAATGAGCTGTGCTACCACTGAGACCCTTCGTGGGGCTGAGGGATATAGCAGAGCTGACGTACCAAGACACAGCTCTGCCTCGAGCTTACCTATTCTAATTTCCTCCCAGTGTGACACCTTTTAAAACAAACACAAACAAATTAAGCATGCTCTACTGAAGAAGTTCCTTCAAAGACACAGCTCAGAGGTGACAGCCTGTGCTATTTCTTTGGCTAGTAAGTACTGCGTATACTGATTTGACTTTGTTTGCAGCTGCCCACGGTGGCACTGTTACAACTGTGTTAAACTGCAAGAAGCCAGAGACACACAAGCATACTGAAATTGTTCATTATGACCAATGGTTTCTCTGCCAGCCACCCAAAAGATATCTGAACTTCATACTCTCTCTCAAGAGCTGCTAAATGGGATTAGAGTTTGGTATAATTTATGTTTAAACCTGGTTGAAAGGCCCAGAAGCTTTTGGTAACTGACTTGGAACTGGTCTTAGTATAAATAAATGATTTTGATAACTGTCTTCATGTTAGACTCAAAACTCGCAACACAACCCATCAGAATTTGGTATTCTTTCCCAAAGAAACTGAAATGGCATTGCAATGAGGATATAAAAAAATTGCTATCATGTTCCAAGATGATTCATGCTTTATACAGTGGAACAGCAGTTTTCCTGAAAGCAACTTAACAACGTATTTGTAAATAAAGTGAAATTATTTAGGCTAAGGAACCTTTTCTTCCAAAACTAGCTGGCAAGGGCAAACTAGAATTTGCTGGGGAGGGAAAAAAAAAGTTTAAAAAGCCACAATCATATTTGACAAAAAAAACCTACTTAGGAAAAAACCTAATATTTTCAACAAATGTTCATGTAGCATAAAAAACAACAGTTAATACTTGTAGTCCATATTAATATCTCTTATAATCTAGGCTTTTAAAAGTTACACAGCAGTATTTTAAAAGAAATTTGTTCATTTTCCATCCCTACCCAAAGGACTTTGATGCTTCAGAGCTTTCCTATAATCCGCCTTTCTAGTGATATCTTTATATGTAACCATTATATTTATCTTAACTTATCCTTCATTTAAAAATGAGATATAGATCTATTGCATCACCTCTTAGTTCTGAACAAAGTGAATTTAAGCAATGCAATCCATTCTCACTTGAAAGTTCTTGGCTCTATTCATTTGTGGTGCCCTTTGCTGATTTTTGTGCACAGGAAGGTCATGTACAAACTGTTCTTCATTGAGACCTTAGTAAACAACACTCAGGATAATACACTGGCTGATAATACCAGCACAGTGCTTTGGGTTTGCATGGCAAGGTAGCGAGGGGGCTGCAGAGAAGCTTCCAGAAGTTTCCCCAAGGTCCAACAGAGCCAAAGACAGCCGGCTCAAAGACAGACCTGGCATTGGCAAAGGCAATGGTGGTGGCATTTCTGAGATAACATTGTTAAGTAGGGGAAAAAAAAAACCAACACAAAAAAAGCCACAGAGAGGAGTGAGATGTGAGAAACTCTGCAGCCACCAAGATCAGCGAAGTAGGGGCAGGAGATGCTCCATGTGCCAAAGCAGAGAATCCCCTGCAGTCCATGCAGAAGACCATGGTGTGTCTATGGAATGCCAGAAGAGGTGGATGCCCTGAAGGAGACTGTGACCCTATGGGAAGCCCGTGCTCAACCAAGTTTGCTGGCAGGACTTGTGACCTCATGGGGGACTGACACTGGAGCAGTCTCTTCCTGAAGGGCTGCTCCAGTGGAAGGGATCTGTGCTGGAGCAGTTTGTGAAAAAATTAAGCTCATGGGAAGGACTAGTGTTGGAGAGGTTCATGGAGGACTGTCTCCCGTGAAAGCGACCCCATGCTGGAGCAGAGGAAGAATATGAGGAGTCCTTCCTCCCAAGGAGGAAGGAGCAGCAGAGACAACATGTGATGAACTGACCACAACCCCCATTTCCCATCTCCCTGTGCTGCTGGGGATAGTAGGCAAAGAATTTGGGTGTGAAATTAAGTCTGGGAAGAAGGGAGGGGTGGGAAGAAGGGTTTTAAGATTTGTTTTTATCTCTCGTAACTCTACTCTGTTTTGCTTGGTAATAAATTAGATTCCTTTTTTCCTAAGTTTTTTTTTGTGTTACAGAAACTGGTGAATGATCTCTCCCCTGATCCACGAGCCTTTCATTATATTTTCTCTCCCCTATCCAGTTGAGGAGGGGAGTGATAGAGCGGCTTTGGTGGGCATGTGGCATCCACTGACAGGATAACCTTCTAATTTCCTTAAGGTCATACTCAAAAAAATCCCAAAACAAGAACCAGTGCCAGCTTTATACATTCCCAGTCTTATTGTGTCTTCTCATACACATGGGTATCTAAGCATCCTGTTAAAATTTTGCAGCTAATGTGGATAAAAACAGGAAAGATGGAAGAAACATTTCTTCCTAACTAACAAGACAAGTAAATTCACTATTTTGAGTGTGGCCCTCTTGAACAATGCCTTGTACTTCAGACAGGGGCATACTTCTATTTTTTGAAGTCCATAAAAACATAATCCACTGGAAATGCTCAAATGAGTAATGGAAAATGTATCACCACATTTATCAGAGCACTTTTGTTGAAATGCCAGTGCAATGTTCAAAGTCATCTAAGGGAATGATTGCTTCATTAATTTGAAACTTATAAAGTTTCTCTGTATCGAGAATCTGGATTTTTAGTTTTGTCAGTTAATCATCCAGTTGAAAGTTTAAATCCTGAGGGAACTTCTTGTTTATATAAAGGCTCAGTCTTATGAGTCATATTGGGATGAGCTGGTTTGGGAGCATTTAATCTATCAAAAACATCAATATCCACAGTCACTAGACTTTCATAAAAGGCTTGGATTGATGGTTTTTACTTTATGAGATAAGAACCCTGTGATTCGTAGTTTGGCAAAGCTTGAGTAACCTTCACAGAGTGATTTTCTCCCCAGAAGAATTAACCAAGAATATCCGAAGTACCTTTTATGAAGTTCTCTTTTTTAAAAGATTTGAATATCTGAATTGACTATTGTATTTGTCTACATTTTTCTCTTTTAAGCATCTCAGCAGACATAACATAGCCTAAAGCTATTTATGAAGCCCTATACCAATTTTTTTTAAATGGTTAAGAATTAGATTACCATCATATATTAAAAATAAAGTGGCAAGAAAATGAAGATTTCTACTGCTTATATCATAAAAAAATGACAGGAATTCACAGCTATAAAGACAACAGGAACAACAAGAAATGTTGACAACTGTTGGAGCGAATTATGCTTATGAAAAAGTTGCTTAAATGCTAAGGAGGTGACAGGAATTTCAAATAGTGCTAGTATTCACCATTTACAATAAAGAAAAAAAAGAGCAAGAACAAAATACAGGAAAAAAGCAAACAACATAGCAGAATAGGGAAGAAACAAAACAGGACCAAACCCACCCCCAACTCTTCATTCCTTATCTTCGATACTGGATACAGATAGCACCTTTCTTTTGTCCATCACAAAAGCACTTGGGTGACCCATCTCCCTGTATGTAGCTTGCTTTGGATAAATCAGGCAGTTGTCTCACTTTCAGACTGGCTCACTGGTTTACAGATGCTAACCATGTTGATAGGACAGACTAAATTTGCAGCCAGAAGTTCTTATCCCTCAGCAGCTTGTGACAGTAACTGATTATAGTGTCTCAAGAAGAGTCCTTACAAAGCAAAAGTACTTATTCTTTGGTAAAAGACACAAAGTATAGATTAACAATAGGTAAAAGAGTAATTCTTCATATTCATATTTCCCTCTGCTTCACCCTAGTCTGCCCTTGCAACCATTTTCAGTGTTCCTTCCAGGTCGATTAATACTTACTTTTGCTGTAAGAACCTGACTGTTCCCTTTCCCCCATAACTGTTGGTCTGATTAGCTTCTTCCCAGTTTATCACTAACTCATTATAATGTTAACTTCTTTGCAAGTATTTACCCATACCGTTTCCTTTTGCTTTTTGTGCATTTCTTGTGGGATCTCCCCACGTAAATGTTTCATTTATGTTAGCTATTTCAAGAAGGCAAGGCAACATCAAACAAATACCCTGAAAAGTGCATAATCCATATATACATATGAAGTTTCTTACCTAATTCCAGTATTATTCATAGTCTTCCCAAAGAAGCATAAAAAACCTGCTGTGAATAACATTTTTGAGATTGGCTTATAGTCATGAGACAGATCAACAAGAGAATTTATGTGAAATCAGAAGATACCTTATCAGTGAACTGCATCAGAAATATCCCTTGTATTCTGCTATTGTAAGCATCAGGGAGGCTAGAGATGGACAAAAAAAATGCCTTAAAACCCCTCAAATTCTTTGTGAGGGAGATGCCTTAAAGATGCAGGGCATAATTTCATTTAAATGAAATTGAAATCCATTGCCACATGAAGGCAGATGTGGGAGCCTGCTCACAAAGTACCACTTCCCCAAGGCAAGTTTAATGTGAGAGGAAAAAGAGGTGTACTCTCTGCTGTGGGTGATCCACTATCTTCCCATGATCCACAACAGATGTGAAATCAGAGAATTATGATTCTTTATCAGTAGTAACTGTGCATGTTGGAGAAGCCATGTTTTGTTAGGGTTGGTGTGGCTGTGCTGGCACTGCCAGCCCTTCAGCTTTGAAGGACATGAAAAATCAGAGAACTCACAAATGTGCGATGTCACTGATGGGTCAGTGTCAGAAAAAGCTTTGTTGTGATACTGTGCAATGCATCAAAACTTAGGTCAGGTCAGCAGATTTTCTCAACAGTGGAATACACAGAACCCATCACTGCAGGACGTGGTAACACAGTTACTTATTTAAGCGATTTCTTATGCCCCTGATACCAGAGCATGCAAACGGCCAACTCAGAATAAATGCAGTGAGACATGAAATCACACTGTGCACAGCTGGTTACTAACACCATTTATCGCCCCAAGTACTTCTAACTACTCGGAGTTAGGAAAACACTTACCTACAAATGCATCTTCCTAAAAACTGTTCTTGTTACAAAGATTTCTAAGAAAATACTATTATCATTCACGTTACATGTTTTATTTCGCCAGTTTCAGCAGTGCTGCTCCTAATGCTATTCATTTCTTTTAAGACTTTTATTTGAACATCTTATCTGCTCTCCTCTCCTCTATCAGAAGGAATCTCCTTTTTTGTCTTAAGAGTTATTAAACTCACCTTGTGGTGAAATTACCATTGCATGCCATAAAAATAACATGTTAACCTCTTAGAAAAGTCACCTGCCTTTACAGAGTGCAGCCAAACTGTTTTGCCTCACATTTTTTCAAGATGCCCCGAAGGAGACCTCTGCTAAAAGTTCCTAAATGGGGTCATAATAAACCAGAAAAAAATAAAAGTCATTCTAGGCGAGACTGTCTTCTTGATTTGGAAGAGAAATACGATCTACTATGTATTTCTCAACTTTACTGATCATTTCCCCTCCACCTGGCTTCCCTTCTTCTATGAGAAGCTCCACAGTATGAAGTTCAGCTACACTGCCAAATGAGCAAGAGAGAAGACGCTTCTAGCTGCAGAGCTCCTACTTCCCTTACAGCCCCCTAATTCTTTGGCCAACTCTGTTAGCAGAAGTACCAGCTAATCCTGATCCACCTTTCCATTGTGACAGGCAGCTAAATCTTGTTCTAATAATGGAAGGTTTGCAGAGACACGCAGAAAGTCATCTTTTTTCTAACTGGTATTAATAACTTCAAATCCATATATTAATTTATTTGCTGAATTGTCCCCTCAAATTGAGATGCTTTTTTTTCCCTGATTAACATGAGAAACCCTATTATCTTTAATTTACATAAGAAGTAGAAACCTTTTTTGCAAAGTTCATAGCCTCTACAAATCACATAGATCTCCTGTAGAGTGAACAAATTCAGATTTTATGTCTTACAGAGCTTGATTACTCTTAAATGGAAATTAACTATAAACCCATGAACTATTGACAAAGGGTCTTAACTGTGTGCCTGTGTGTAAAGGTAGATTAGGACTGACAGGCATCTGCTATCGCTTAAGGCTTACAGTTCATGCTGACTATTTAAATTATTCAGCCTGTATTTTTAAGTAATCAGGTGATTTTTCTATTTTCTGCTTTTTTCTATCTTTCAGCAATTATCATTTCTGCAAAATGTTTTCCTTCGAATGTGCCACATTGAGAAGCTGTTCCAAAAGGTACTGCACCACACAGTATGCTTTATTTCCTGAGTCTACAACTTCCCTGCCACAACAGCATAGATTATATATTAAAATAAGAAAATGCATTAAGATCCTAGCCATCTAAATCTAGAGTACGTTCTGGGGTTAAGCCCTTTCTGATTCATATGAACAATGATATTTTGTCCATTGATCAGTGAATTACTCTGTCTATGGCTGAATCAAGACTTATTTCAGCACTACCATAATGACTTGCGAGTACTGAATTGAGCAAACACTGTGGCTGTATAAAAATCTTTTAAAAAATAGTATTGTGTTTTCACTCAACATATTTTTGTTAGTAATCCACAAACCACATACTAAGTATTAAATTTGCATTTAAACCCACGCAGAGAATCAATATCACTACGGAAAATAGTCCTTAAGTTTACAGCTTCAGCTACTATTTTTTGTAGGAATGCAAAAATGTAATACTTGAATTCATTCCAATATACAAAATATGTTTTCCAATAGCAAGTTATAGAGAAACCAAATCTATGAAGTATTCCAAACATCCAATCATTTCAACCTAGTGAAGGTTCAGACATCTGTGTTTCAGCCTAAGATGTAGCAAAATATTTTTAACTCTCATGGAAGAGCAAAATGTATTTCAGTTTTCGTATCTGTTTTAAAGAATGTTTAATTGCTTAGCTGATTGCCAGTCTTATTTTGGTGCAATGAAATCCCTGAATGATTCAGATTTCAGCTCTTCAGATGATTTGTAAAATTTCCTACAGTCTTTAAGTGTTGCACTGTTGTTATTATTATTGGTATCCAACCAATTTGATAATTTCTCTAATGGAACTTCTTCATCAGATTAAGTGGTAGATCTTGTGGATAATTTTCTTCAAGTAATTCCAATCTCATTGTCTTCACTAAGATTTTTTTCTTCCTTTTTTTCCCCATGATATTTAAAACTGACCACAAAATTTTCCTCACACTTAGTAGGCCCTGACAATATTTTGATAGGGCTGCACTTGTAGGCAGAGCTCTTAAATTCAAAGTTGCTGGACAGTCAGGCTAATACCACAGGAATGGTTGTACTTCACACTGGATGTCTGCATGATGTTGATGTTTAGGAGGAGGCTGCCAGTTTCCGTTTTACAGCAACACACTGAGGAGACACTGCCAGTGGGCTTTTTAGGCCATTCTGGAAAAGTGTTGCAAATCTGGATGTGTCCCTTACACTGGAGCTGTGTGCTCCATCTTGCATATACACAAATGTTCACAGTGAACAGAGAGGAATCTTGCGCTTATACTGATCTTGTGCCAATCTCCTCTCTTTGGCAATCTGTGATAGAACCTGAAGGAACAGCTTGAGGCTGAGACATGGGTTTTAGGCTGGATATTAGGAAGAGGTTCTTCACTGAGAGGGTGGTCGGGCACTGGAACAGGCTCCCCGGGGAAGTGGTCACAGCCCTGAGCTTGACTGAATTCAAGAAGTGTCTGGACGATGCACTCAGTCCCATGCTCTGACTTGGCTGGTCCTGAGTGGAGCCAGGAGTAGGACTCGATGATCCTTACGGGGCCCTTCCAAAAGGAGATTCTATAGTTCTATGATTCTATACCGTTCACCTTCTTGATACAAATTAGGATTAAAACCACTGCATGCTTTCTAAGGAGCTCTTGATTTTCTCCACACTTTTTCTTGGACATCTGCCTCTGCTACTTCTTCAGACAGTACAAGTGCTGGTGATATGATAATTTTAATGGGCTTTCATAGCAGAGAAAAGTAAGTGCCTTCAGCTACCTGGTGCGTACAGTGTCTATTCCATAAACTCACCTTCAGGTTTTGCATTTCTCCCAAATCTCTCCCACATTTCTCATATATTCCATCTACTTTCTAACTTTTGGGGTCTCATGTCATCATTCTTCCAATTTTGGTCTTTCTCTGAGCTGACCAACTTCCCAAAGAACAGAGACATTCACATGCCTTGCCCTACAGGCAATTGTTCCAATGAAAGGCAAAATTTGCTGACCTACTTTACTACTTCTGCCTTCCATCAGTTATGCCCGTGGAAACAGAAAATGGAGAGGGGAATAAGAGGTGTCCACTTTTCCAAACTTTCAAAGCCGGACTGTCACTTGAGATCAAGCAGGGAACTGAAGAATACAGGCACTCTGATGCATACCACAAACAAAAAAGCTAATCCTCTTTTAAATACATCATCCGAAGGTCAGGGAGGAGACACTGATTTAACTTTTTTTTAAATTTGTTCTGAAAGAGACCTCAATATTATGTTTTAGTACTTCAAATAAAAATATCTCATAGTTCAGAACATTTTTAGTAGCCAGCTATTAACCACACTTTTTTATACATATTTTAGAGTCTCTAGGCTCAAAATATCTTAAGTTCAGAGACAACACTATAAACTCTAGAGCTTATGAACAGCTTTCATAAAAAGTGCGCTTTAAAACCCTCTGCCTATAGAAAACAGTGGTATGCATGACAGTACTGTACATTTTGTGTTGTCAGTTTATAAAAAAAATTGTATTTATTTTAACTTAAAATAAAAGTCTTCCACAAAAGCACATCATTTTTTCAAAAAGATTCCTGAGGCTGACAAGGGAGAAGGAGAAGTGTAAGCCAGTATAGCAGCAAGAAGGAAAACCCCAAAAAACAACCCAAAACATTAAAAAAATCTTATGTCATAAATCCTGCTTTACTTTCTGGGGAATGGAGTCCTTGCAGAAGTGACTGCCTTTGCCAGCTAACCGACACTAGCTCAAGGACAAAGTACTTTGCAAGGAACATCTGCAGGTTGGCCTGGACTTGACCAGAGATTAGATAAAGTGTTTTCCAATTTCTACAAAGTAGAAAAGATGCTGCTTTTATACCAGAAGTCTTGTATTGAAGGCCTGATATGGACAGATTGCACAACAAGGAGCTGTTCAGGTGGAAGCACAATACGTTATCTGAGTCGTGTAACAGCTCTCACGGGCAGCGGATAAGATATCTGTAATGACATATTGATAATTAAGAGCCAGCGACAGCCTTGCTTTGAGGAGATTGTGCAAGAAACTGAAGGGGGAGAGACCTCCTCATGAGATGCTTCTCCTTTGCTGCTGCAGGAAGAGGTGGAAGGCAGACCCGATCAAGCTGCCACCTCACCCAGAGAATGAGAAGTCATCAGAGCCCGAGTTTCAGACTGATCTCACGCAGAGAAAGGAGTGAGGTCAAGGCTACAGTGACATTTTTCCAGGCAGAGGAATTGGTAATAAGATGAAGCAGAGAAACAGTGATTCCCTGAAAGCTCCTTTTAAATTCCAGAGCTGGAAGTACTCTGGAGCTGTACTGGAGCATGTCGGTAATATACGCCCTTCCCCTGTTCTTCCTGGGATCAGGGCCATATGTTAATGTGCAAATTAGAAATACAAATACTTGTCCTTTCAGTTTCAATCTCAGGTAAAAGGAGGGAGGCAAAGGAAAGGAGAAACTATATACAGGTAAGTGAATACAAAGAATAATTGTCACATCTTGCTTAAATGTTTTAATGCTGTTCCTAGGGGCTGCTTCTTTTCTGTCAGAGCACAGCTGACATGACAAATGGTATGTAAGAATTTCATTCACATGAAAAATCATTGATTAAACATAGAAATCTTAGTGGCCTGGTTTAACTATCATTCTAGTTCTATACGTTTCTAATTATGTAGACTGTGTTTGAACAGCTACATTTTTGGGCTACTTATACTGCTGTGTACACCTTGTTGATTCCTTCTTAACCTTTAAGTGCTATTGAGAAATTAGTAGATTATGCTTTTTCATCAGCTGTAAGTAAAGCATGACTATAAGAACAAAGGATGGTAGAAAGAGCAGTGGATTAAATGGACAATATCTGAAAAAAATTGTATTTCAAAGACATGCAAATGTCAGCAGTATTAAGATAATATGATGCTCAAGTGGATGCATCAGAATGGTTGCTGAAAATTACTGGGATTAACTAGGAACTATGCTCCTAATGTTAATGAAGTACTGCTGGGGATAGGAAAGCAGCAGCAAAGCATAATGATAGGATGCGCACACCTTAGATGCTCTGCTTTTCCTAGACCAGAGGAAAATAACATCATCTCAACTGGCACATCTTCAGATCTGTTTATAACATTGTTTCCTCATACAAGTATATAAGCATACTGCATCCCTAGCCAGAGCAGCAAGAGCTGGAGAAAATACCAGTCTGTCAGAAAAAGACCAGAAAGAGGTTCCCTGATACTCATTTTAAATGTTTTACAGTTTCATATTGTAGGAGTAAAAAATGTATATTTTCTGAAACTAGCTTGGCTGACATAAGCTATACTGAAGTACAACATGAAAGTCTACAGGTGAAGATAACGGAAACTACAAAAAAGAGGAAACAGGAGGTAACTGCTGTTACACTGCGTTTTCAGTTCACTTCTCTCTTTTTGCTTGATCAACATCATGTCTGCTGGTGATATCCCCACTGCTAGGTGAGGCCTGAAGTGTACATGAATAAGCAAAGATTATTATGAGCTGTTTTGCTTTGTTTTTTTCCTTTGATAAGTCAGGATTTTCTACCACTATGGTGTTTCAGCTTGAGACCATGATGGATATTCACATGCCTAACCTGCGCTCTTTTCCATAAAAGCTGTGTCCCAATATCTATAAGAAACTCTTGTCTCTGTTATTACAATAAGCTGAGAAATCCCATCTAAGAAACACCAGCTGCATTTTTTAAGCTAAGGTAAAATGCTTGCTGGCACAAGAATCAAAGAGGAATACAAAGAGTGGCTGATTCATTTCCACATTTTTCCTTAAGTAAACAGTTGAAAATCTCATTCACAGTTACTTGCTTGTCCAAATGCTACTTGTTTAAAGTCATTTGCTGTTGATGTAAGGCACAGTCAAGGAGAAGCCTCATTAAGCTAAAATTTCTTCCTGCATTTGAGGTGTGGTGACAAGGCCCGGAGAGCTGATGAAAGTACAAGTGCTGCCACTTAATGACAAGCAAGAGTATACATACAACGTCTTCAGTACGAACCCTCATTAGCCATGGTATGCACTTCTTGACTTTCAATGCATGTTAGAACATCATGGAGTTTGGGAAATGTAGCAGAATATCTTTTCACCAGGTAAGATATCGTCAGTAGCTAGCCAAAACAATGGCATTTCTAATGCCTTAAGTTGAATCATGGATCCTTCTCAACAAGTAACGAAATTATTTTTGATATTTGTAGCAGTTATAGGAGATCTATATTTGTAACAGTTATAGGAGATCTAAAGGAATGGAAATGCACCATAAAATATTTGTACCTCAGTCACATTTTTTCACCAGTGTGAAAAAAACCTGAAGTTGAAGCATACTGTATTAGATCATAATAAAGAATAAAATGCTTCATGCTTTCAAGAGAATATAATGAAATCTTAATAACAATACACTGGGAACTTATGATTATTTATATTTCAGAGCTAAGTCCTATACTGTGGTCTGTGTCAACTTCTTTTACATCTAAAAATAACTTATGAAACAGTAGTACAATAAAGGGGGGGGAAATGAAGAGAAGCATTATTTACTTACAGGAGTTTGCTTTTCTTCTCCCAAATGTATCATTATCTCCAGACAAAAGGGAGTGCTTTAGTTCACACAAACTCCCCTCACACAGAAAATTATTCATTAGTACCTTCATGGTAATAATTTTAGCACTGTAAGGCAGATATCCTCAAGCTCTCAATGGGATCCAGCTCTATTAGCATCTAGTCCTAGCAAGTCACAAGAGTCTATCTTCAATGCTTAACAGCACAGGAACAGCTGTACTGGATCAGACTAAAAGTTTGGCTAGCCCAGTGCCTTATCTCCAATGCCAGGGATAAGCAGATGGCTAGGGAACAGGCCAAGCCTAGGTATTGCCACCCCAAGCACTCCTCTGACCTACAATTCTCCCAAGCACTTCTACCACCAAACAGATTAAAAATATTTTGTAAAACTAAATAATTTTACTTTCGACAAATTTATGCCATTTGCCATTGAACTGCCATGAATTTTCACTATCTACCATATCCACTGACAACAAATTCCTGAAGTTTACCAGTCATTGTATGAAAAATCACTTCTTTGCTTTGCAACAAAACTGGTTCTTAATAGCTTAGTTTACCCTTAAACATTTTTATTTGATGAGGAACCAACAATCCCTACCAACTATGTCTTTGCCATTTACAGTTTTGGAAACATCCTTAATATTTCCCATGTATACCAAATAGGCCACTAGAAGGCAAATTTTCTGTGCCCTTCAAGGAGCTCTAATATGTTTCTGAGATAAGATTTTCCCTCTGCAGAAAGGATTACACACCCCCCAACTCTGAAAGTTTGTTTTTATTCAGAAGTCTGTTAATTCTAGTCTTTTATTTATAGGGGGGTTTTTTTGTATTTGTAAACCCCGATGTCAGTTCTACAGACTTGCACATTCTGGGATCTCTCCTGAAGCCCTGTTGTCCTGAGTTAGCAAGGTGGATTTAAGCATGAAGTTTCCTGTCACTGCTCGTAGTTCATCAGTCATGAGATCCCTTTGAGTGCTGGGGTGAAGCCATCTGGTCCTGCTGGCTTGTTACTGCTCGCTTCTTTCCCTATTTGTTCCACAACCTCCTCCACAGTCCATTTAAGAAAATCTTGCTGCGGGAGCACCTCAGAAAAATGGGGAATCCATTCATAACATACCCAGTTTCTTCCAGAGTGAATATGGATGTAGCATATTCATCTTGCTTTCTCTTATACCTTGATCCTCAGTTGATACTAGAAATGAACTGTCACGCTTCCTGATATATTTCAAGAATGATTATTAGTTTCAATTCCATTTGCTAGTTCCTCCTCAAGCTTTTTTTTTTTTTCTCCCCCTTTTCTTTCGGTGGCTTGGTTTACTACATTTTCATATTTAATCTCCCAAAATCTAAGGCCCTTCTCTTTCCTTTGGAAAACAGCTACAGCTTTTGAAATTTTAGCTTCGCCATTTTTATTAGTCTGCTTTCTCTTTTGTTTAGCCTCACCGATTTCTCCTTCTCAAGTGTTTCTGCTGGCTGATATGTATTGACGTGTGGTTCTAAACTCTTTATTTACTTTTCTAACGTAGTCCTCAGGCTGCCTGGAAAGATTTAATTGCCTTAGCTGCCCCTTTTAGCTTCTTTTTAACAAGATTCTTCCTTTTTATGTAGTTCCCCTTTTTGATGTTGATTACCATATAATTGTCTAGACTTTGCTTTTTGCCTCTAGGTGCAAACTACAAGTAAATACATTTTAAAGAGCGAGCTGAAAGTAGACCTGAGATGGTGCTGACACTTCTCTTGGACTGTCATTTCCCAGTGCAACCCGATTCTATTTAAAGCATTTTAGAAATTGTATGTATGAGGTAAGAATATAGGATATTTCAGAACAACAGAAAGTAAAAAAAGCCAAACAAACCCAACAACAAAAACCAAACCAAAACAACAAAACCTAGCCCAAAATCACAATTACAGAGCAATAGTAAGTAGAAGCACTGACCTGTCTCTAGCTTTCCTCCATCCTACCATCCCCTGAGGAGTCAGGCTCTCTGGTGCCCCGTCAGCTCCCCCAGCTCTAGGGTGAGCTCTGCAGCACGCTGAGCAGGTGTGGTTGCATTTCCTGCTCCTACCATGGGGATATCACAGCCCACACCACTGATGTTTTTTAATGCTTGCTAAAATCTTTATAATTTCATCTTAAAAGTCACCAGGGCAGTGTTTATAAGCAGCAATAAAACAAAAGAATGGCAACTACAAAACATGTATGTATCTATGGAAACCTGCCATGTGTTTTAAGTGAATCCACACTGTAACACTCCTTGCAGAAACCTTGTGCACACGTGTGTGCCTGCACAGCAGCCTTCCGCAAGGATTCAGCAGTCTGTGCCCGAGCTCACTAAATACCTGTACTGGGTACAAGCACCCCAGGTCTGTCAGGGGTTGCAGAGGCCTCTGTGAGGAGTGACTGGGGCTGCCCTGTGCTGGGCATGGCCAGTTCCAGCTGACTCCACCCACCCACCACATGGCAGGGCCAGGCCTGGCAGCCACCCTGTCAGTTCCTCGAGGAAAGCCTGGTTAAGAAAGGACAAAGTGCTGGGCAGTCAGAGAGAGCAATGAGGGGGAAAGGTGTGAGAAACAGCCCTCTGTTAGCAGTAATTGCTAAGTGATCTCCCCATATTTGTCTCAACCCACATCCTGTTGAGGAGGATGAGCATCAGAGTGGCCGGCTGGACATCTGGCAGCTGGCCATGGTCAACCCACCACAGATGGGTATGAGACATATCTAGCTTGGCATGTTAAGGCCACGCACAGGAGAAAATTACAGGATTTCTTTACCAAGTACTGGCCATTTTTTCTGTTTTCCAGTCAATAACTATTAAACACTCTGATCTTGTTTGTATTATTTTGGTAATCAATAACCTGCACTGTTCTTCCTTGGTACAAGACCGTTCCCTAAAGCCTCTGCTGGATAATCACGAAACCAGGTATACATGCAGCTCAGCACACCCATTTGTGATGAAATTTTCTATTCAGAGTCCCATCAGCCAACTGTCTCCCAGTTAGATCATTCCGTGGTTGCATTATCCACCATTAAGAGCCTTCATATGGCTGCTCAGCTCTTCAGCTGCCTATAGAAGATTCTTAAATCAGAGACAAACCGTGAAAGCTGCTATAGCAGTTTCTTGGCCACTCTCACAGTTCTGCATCCTATGCAAGACTGCACATCACAAACTCAGTCTTTTCTCAGGTCTTTCACAAGTTTTGGAAACAGTTTACAGTGATACTTTACATACTAAACATCTAATCTAGAAATTTCATTTTACCTAGCCAAATTTAGATGTGAGAAATCTCAGAAATATGAGATTTTCTGTGTAATAGGTAGACTAAGACTATCTAAACCCAACAATGAATAATTTGTAATTTACACTAATAATACAGGGTATTAATTTATTCATTCCCTTACCTGTTACCTGCCATGCCTGTCAGAACCACAATCAAACTTGCCTTGTCATCTCCATTTGTTCTGGGCCTATGCTCACACACCAAAGAGTAGTGTTAAGCTTACATTTTCACACCTAAAAAGGTTGTTTGGATATTTTTCCTACCTTTGTTTTTGAGCCCTAAGAAGGTGGCTTAATTGGCTGGGCTAATGCCACAAAGTTCTTTGTGTGGAGAAATAAGCACTTCCTTTCATCCACACAAATACCATATATTTGTAAATATGCCACCCATTTGGCATGTTTGTCAAAATATGTGTGAGAATTTTACTCCCTCAGAGCAACTGAGAATGACTGTATCAAGTGTTTTTTCCCAGCAGTAACTCTAGGGAAAGGAGAGCAAAGAGCATCATCCAAAAAAAAAGAACAATAATATATACATGCACACTAAGAAATTCAGTGGGTTTCTGAACGGGCCTCACTGCCTATTCAGTGATGAGGCAAAATGCCTTCCTCCATTGAGCAGTGGAACAATTTCATCACCTTTCAAAATAGTTCTCTAGCAAAGAGAACTACTGCCAATATGGACTAGGGGTGTCAGTTTTGTGAGGAAAGGAAAATTTAGAATATAGTTTTAGAAAATGATGTAGACAAGTACTGAATGGGCATCTCTGGTGTAAGTGTAGTGTGACTACCAGTGCAGCATACAGGTAACAATGGTGCAGAGACAGATTTCACTGCTTCACAGAATCACAGAATGTTTACGGTTGGAAGGCATCTCAAAAAGATCATCTAGTCCAACTCCCCAGCAGAGCAGGATCACCTAGATTAGGTCACACAAGAACACGTTCAGGTGGGTTTTTAATATCTCAAGAGAGAAGACTCCAAAACCTCTCTCGGCAGCCTGTTCTAGTGCTCCATCACCCTCACAGTGAAAAAGTTGTTCCTTATGTTCACATGGAACCTCCTACACTCCAGCTTGCACCCGGTGCTAGTAAGACATCACTGAGAAGAGCCTGGCTCCATCCTCCTGACACTCACCCTTTACATATTTATAGACATTCATCAGGTCACCCCTCAGTCATGTCTTCTGCAGGCTAAAGAGACCCAGCTCCCTCAGCCTGTCCTAATAAGAACGATGCTGACTTAAAAAAGACACCCTGCAACACACGCCTTCACTTTTCAGATATGGGACAGTCATCCCAGAATCACGCCAACAGACCCGACTGTACTGTTATCCTCCCATACTCACTCAATTCACACCCCCTTTTAAAATTTGAACACTGACTGAGAATCTATAATTCTGGAGAAAGATGATCACACAGCAGGTTCCATCTATGTTAATTAAAGCCTTTCTTCCAGTGTTCATTTCTGCACCTCATTGCACATTCGTTATACATGAGCCTCAACTTTGCAGTGGCTGGTGAACAGTCTGATACGATACCTATACTTCCAGAGCTTTTCAGTGATTTCTAAAAAGGTTACCCTCTGAGCTTGAGTTCTGCACACCAAGAGCTTGAGATCATAGTAAATGTACAGAATGGATGAATAAAAGACCAAGTCACAGAAACCTACTTCTCCCTGTTTTGGGTGCTTTAAAAATAGAGGTGGGAAGTGGCGGGGGAGAGAGATAAGTGTAATTTAAAAGAAGATTATATCTCACATAGAACCAGAAAACTAGGGAAGTCATTTTTCATTTGAAAATAATGAAGTCATAAAGGTAAAGTGTCAAGAAAGGAACAATACAATTATTCCTAAAAGGGGAAGAACTAGCAATTCCAAAAGCAGTGTCCAACATCACAAAGAAAGGCTGTGTCTTCAGAATGGCAGACTTAAATATTTGAATGAAAGGACACCAAAGAGAAAGAAGACATTAACAACAACAACAACAAATTAAATCCTAATATGATTTTAATGTGCTCTCCTTACATTGTTCTGTAAGTGCATGCTTCTTTTCCTTTTGAAGGATGGCATTTTACCCCGCTAACTTACAGCACCTGCATGTTCTCAGGGTACTATGCTGTTATGACTGCAGGGTAAAAACGCAGATACGCAATGAGCTGGTGTTCTGCATGACACTGGGTGTTCTAGATCACATCTGCTATCCCAGGAACAAATTTTGTTTCTGTAATTGTGTAACAGAGCAAGTACCATCAGCATGATTTGCACTGACGTGGCGTCTTGTGTTCTAGGGCTAATAGTTGATCAAACAAGTGCTTTAATTTTGCCTGTAAGTGCACCTAACCTCTTGTCAGTAGAAAGTGAAGTACCTAAAAACACTGAGGATAGTACTCTCTTCTAAAACTTTTGTCTCACATTTTAACTTCCAGTCCAGAACTCAGTTTGAATTACCCATGTTGTATTTCAATTTTATCTATTATTCTATTCTGTGCCCGTTTTTCTTTTTAAATTTAGAATGTGTTTCCACCTGAGAGAAAGGAAAAGAATTATTCTGAAAGGCATGCAGATGCAAAATGGATTTAATGAGCTCTAAAAATGCTGCATTTAGTTGTTTCTTAAACTGTACTTTCTGCACCATTTTATGTGTAAACACTGAAGAAAAGGGACACTTAAAAAAGGAGGAAAAGCAATTATTGAATTGAGCCTATTAGGCAATGTGATCATTTTACAGAACACTAAAGGGGAAGTTCTTAAGCACTGTAGGAGACTTTATTGTAAAGTGTAATTTTCAGACAGGCACTAATGCTCCCACCTGTTTCTTTTTGTGTCACACTTTTTATAACACCAATTTCCCTAGTCTCTGCAAAATACTAAAAGAAAAAAAAAAACCATAGAAGATCCCAGCTGTGAAAAGAGGATACAACCTTCTAGACAGCCAGGATGTTTAACAAAAACTGAAATTTAATCTATTAAATATACATACTGTATCTCAGCAAAAATGTTACCTGCTTCTTAATATGTTATCTACTACATCACAGCATAATTCCATAGTGGAGGTTTAATGTCAATGAAATAGTGGTGTAGAAGGTTACAAGCTGAATATTTACATAATCCTTTAAAATAATTGGCTTTTTCTTGCAAAGACAAAGTACCTATCTAGAAAGGTTCACCTGGCAGATTTTTTTTCTGCAATTCATTTGATATTCATCATAAGAATTTAGAACATTTTACTGAAAATGAGTAGTCAATTCAATATAGCATATAAGAAATGCCTACTAAATCAAGGCAGGAGCTATCATTAGGATGAGCTTCTTCAAAATGACAGTAATTTAAAAATTGGTCAACTATCCAAAGAAAGTAATTATTGCAATAAAGGCAAAGTGCTGGCAAATGATGCCAAGTTTGGCTTCAACAGAGAACTGGGCTGGCATCAGGGACTATTAACTAGAATTGTTTTAAAAATAAGCTGAATACTGAAAAGGTTCACCATTATTAACAGTTACGTTTATTCCAATCTACAAAACCTCTGTCACATGCTATGCGAGTAGTCTGGCTTGCACATATTTTCTCTATACCTTCCTGATGGAAAGATCTCAAAATGGAGCATTTTATACTGTGAAAGCTTGCTTTATATATACACTGCTGCCTACCTGGGTGGAGAAACTAGATGCTTAATGTTCAAGTCTGGATGATGACAAGAAATTTCTGTGGTTGACAATAACCATGGGATACAGGATGATTAACATTAGCTGACACTTTATATCCCATCAGATCAAATTAACAGTGGGTTGCTTTGGAATAAATGTAATCAGATCCTCTTGGAGAAACAGAAGTTCACACTTCTCCAAACGGAGAAGAATGTAGAGACAGCACAAACAGGATAAAGATACAAAGATAAGAAGACAGTTTAAAAAAACCCAACAAACCAACAAAAAGCCAAGAAACATCTCAAGGCAGAAGAGACAGACTGGACAGAGATACCTCCTGTATTTGTAGGAGACAGGCTCTACCTAACTGCTGAACAAAGCAAGTTCAAAGCAAGATAACTTGGAATGGACAAAGGGCGAGGCCAAAGTCAGGTAGAGGAGAGCCTGAGCTATTACACTATTGCCCAGTGACAAGGAACACAGGGCTGAGAGCTGTGAGGAGGTGTTCTTACCTTTGTCTGAGTCCACACCCACAAACATAATACTCTATCCTACATACATACACATTTAATCAAGAATGTATTTACAGAGTCTTGCCAAAACCATGTGACATGTCCCATAAAAATTAACTCTAAACTACAAATGCCCAGAAGGCATAAATTTGATCAAAAGAGATACTTTGGTTACTAAGAGGTATTAGAGGTAAAAGCTGCAACTGGGATGAAGGCGGAGGAGGCCAGGCAGAGTCCCAGTTCATTAAATGAAGTTACAACAAAATTCAAACCTATGCACCTTTCTGCTTAAGACAATGACTGATCTAAACATAAAACAGTAGAACTCCAGTGTCTTAACTTTTCTTCTTCCTTTTCATCTACTTGATTTCAGTTGTAGGCGATCCTACTTGGAAATAGCCTCTTTACAATTCAGGTTTTCTGACAAACAACTATGTAAGAAGCTTAAGGGAGGAATAGTTTGCTATCACATTCATATTTTGCTAGAATACTATTTCATCCTGAATATGGACAAATTTATCTATTAATCCAAATAATTAACATTTATTGATACTGCTTAAGCATCAAGGCTTGGGCTTTGGATTAATTCTGCAAGATAATTTATAAACCAGAAACATGCATGGTTTTCCATATTCCTCATGACAGTTCACACAGGTGGAGCTGATGCTAGCATTCCTTTCCAGGCTGCTAGGTATTCGTGGCACAATCCAGAGTGTTCTGCAGTGAATAAAATTTATGCAGAAAATGAGATAATTTCTTACAGAACTTCCATCTCCCTGGATAGAGAAGATGGGAATTGTTTCATGTCAAAGTAGGAAAGAAAGAATTGTACATGGACAAAACCCTGGCTGTTAGACCAGTGATTCAGAATCTAAACCTGCCATTATGATGTAGTTTCAAAGCAATATTGGCAAAGTACTTACACCAAAATGTTAACAGCTGAATGTCAAGTGGGTTTCCGCTATTTTCTCCACTAGTTTCTGATTTCAGACTCTTGAGCACAGATTTGTAGATGTACTAAGAACTCAGTGTTACAATTCAAACCAATGATGAGCTATCTTAGTGTGATGTTATGTCACGTCAAATGCTCTCAGGAAAATGGGGACTGTGTTCAACATTAGACATAAAATATACGTGATCTATTTGACAATTTTGATCTTAGTTTGTTGGGTTTTTTTGCTTCAGTTCCCAGCTGTCAAGTTGAGGCCATTCAATACCCTAAGTGTCCACAGGTGTGACAAAAATGAACATTCAAAGATTTGCCAAGTTCTCAGATACTGTGGGGAAGATATATATGAACACCTCCAAAGAAATTATTTTAATTCTGTGTTCTGAGTCATACAGTACATAACTACCATTCATAATTACTATCCCACTGAAGGGGTCAGGAAGTCTCTTTAAAGACTATATCCTGCCCATAATGCCACAGTTTTCAGGAAGCAAAGTATTATGTTGTTTCTCATTGTATAATGAAAGTCATAAAATTCCAACGTGCCCCTTGTAGCATTTCTCAAAATACCTTCTTTAGGCTCAGAGGTCTTTCCACTTTGAATTAGTTTGAACTAAGGTAACTATTCAGAGGAAGAAAGATATTTTCTTCTCTTTTGTTTATCATACTTTTTATCCTTGAGCATGGGACAAAACAATTAATGAAATTAATATTTCTATAATTTTTAAACTACCAAACGTGAAAACTCTGAATAAATGACAGGATCTGTAGTTGAAGGTGACAGTGTATGTTGTTTAATTTGACTTCCGCAAATCTTTGGTCGCTGTCTCCAATGGTATTCTCAGTATCTAGGCTGGGATGTTACCATTGTTTTGGATTTGTGTTTACTACTCAATCGCTAAAAACTGGCTGGAACATTGCTTGAGTTGAAGGGACACTGTACCGGGTTACAAGCAGACTTCTTCAGGAGTCTGGCCTGGGCCCTGTCCTGTTTGGCTATCTAATATGAAAGACCTGGCTGAGGTGGTGGAATGTCTCATTGAGTTGGTTGTTTACACCAAACTTTGTCTGTACTGAGTATAGTTAAGGGGAGGGCCAACAGGTCCCTCAAGGGAGACAAGGAAGGCAAGTTCAGAGGCAAAATCCAATACCTGAGCTGAGTAGGATTTGGGAGTTCTGGCTGACATTAGCTAAACATGAGGTAGTATGAGTCCAGGTGCCACTGCTTTCAGGTGAATGAATTCTAGTTAACTCTTTTCACTAAGTTTTCTCTTTTCACCTAGAGCCCTGTCAGGTCCTTCTCAAATGAAAGAGACACTCACTGGGGTCACTGACAGAATGGTGTTGCATATTTGTCTGTTGGTAGTAGTATTTTTATCCAATAGCCTTTGCAAAATGTTTGACTCACCCAAGTCTTCTTTAAATAGATACTAGAAAAGGCTGAACTTCTGGCATACACATAGTTTGCAGTAGCTTTATAGTGCAAACTTGATTATTTGGTGTGCCCTCAAAATTAAATGTGATATTTTTTTTTTTAATATTAAAATGTTTGACTATACTCCATACATTACTGTGCAAATACAGTATTAATGTTCATAATTGATTGTGTTTTCCCTATAACTTTTTCATGATCTTACAAATAATGCTATTCTAATGAAGGATATGCATATGAGTGTTCTCTTGAAATAAAAATCTTTCCTTTTTATTTCAAACAAGGCCAAATACTCAGTTTGCATTAGTCAACGAACTATATATACTGTGATTCCCCTGAGCTGTGTGGAATGGAAAGACATATCTCTACAGCACACAGGAGACAGCCAACTCTCTCTCTTTGTTTCCTATGCCCTAATTATTCCATTATATTTTGACGTTCTTTCTGCTGAAATGACACTGACTCAAAAAAGTCCCATATTTCACGCATGCTTTGGTGAGAGAGCTGACCAAGACTATTAAATATTGAACCTTTCTTTCATTATGGGGCAGTTTTTGAGTTCACCTTTGGGGCAGTTTTGAGTCACTAGACTATGTTGTTAAGACACAATAGCACATAGAAGGTACAAGTTGCAAGAAGAAAACTTGACTTTTAAAATCTTTTGTAAGTACAGAGGACTGTAAATGATCATTTTGTGGGTTTTACTTTTCTTTTTTTAAAGCTGTCTTCTGTTTACATTGAAATTTTCAAAATATTGTCAGGCAATATGACCAGAAAAGTTTAGACATTAAATGTGACTTCTTAAAAAAGGATGCCTATGATTTCTGAAGCTTAATCACATTTCCTTCTTAGGAAAATAAACAAAACCTAGGTAAAAGAAGTAAAAGTATATTATGCTAAAAAATAAATTTAAAAGAGCCAGACACCTTACAGACATACTAAGCATGCTCATTTACTAAATTTTTACAGCCTGACAACTGTGCAGGGATCCAGCCAAAAATACTGGAAAAGACCAAATAGCTCTAAGAATTGGAAAGACAAGAGATTAGCTTCAATTTGGTTTGAAACTACAGAATCATAGAATTGTCTTGTTTGGAAGGGACCCTTTAGATCATCAGGTCCAACTGTCACCCTATCCTGCCAACCACTACTAAACCTTGTTCCTCAGCACCACATCTAACTGTCTTTTAAATTCCTCCAGGGATGAAGACTCCACCACTTCCCTGGGCAGCCCATTCCAATGTCTAACAACCCTCTCTGTGAAGAAGTTTTCCTAATATCCAATCTAAAAAAAATATTTCTTAAGGGCAGGCCACTCATGAGGATACAACAGTATCTCCAAAAGAGGAATGTTATTGAATAGTGATGCAAACTACAGGGTGTCTTGACCTAATTTACACAGAGAAATGAATAAATACTTTTTTACCTAAATAATTACCCGGAAGTCATTATTATTACAGTCATCAATTAAGTGAACAAATCAGTAACTGAGTCTACATAAGAAAAGACAAAGCTGATACAAGCCACCTTCTAGAATTTTTCCATAATAAGACTCTTAAATTTGGTCTACCAACTGGGCATCAATCCATCAGACAACAATCCTCACAAATGCCATCTCAAGTTCCCTCAAAATATTACAGATAATGCATTATGTTTCTATATTGTGCTATGTTTTTAAGTTCTGTTTAAAAAACAATCTCTGAGGTAAACTGATGAATGTATTTACTGTTTTCTTCCTTTCACTAAAAGAAAAAATAGTTTAAAATGTCATACCTTTATGCATACAATATCCCAAATACCACCCTTCCCCTGTTGTTTATAACTGGTGCCCCAAGTGTTGTATAAACTGTACCAGAACATCATCAAATCCAGAGGTCTGTATCAGTGTAACGTGACTTTTTTAGAGAATCATAGAACCATTTTGGTTGGTAAAGGACTTGATGATCTTAAAGGCCAACAGTGAACCTAACACTGCCAAGCCCAACCACTAAATCATGTCCCTAAATGCCACATCTATACATCTTTTAAATACCTCCAGGTATTTAAAACCACTCAACCACTTTCCTGGGCAGCCTTTTCAGTGGAGAAGTTTTCCTGATATTCAACCTAAACCTCTCTTGGCACAACTTGAGGCCATTTCCTCTTGTCCCATTGCTTACTACTTCGAAGAGACAAACAACCACATGGCTACAACCTCCTTTCAGGGAGTTATAGAAAATGATAAGGTTAATCAACCCCAGTTTCCTCAGCTGCTCTTGTTAAGACTTGTTCTCTAGAACCTTCACCAGCTTTTTTGCCCTTCTTCAGACATGCTCCAGCACTTCAATGTCTGTCTTTGATGTTAGAACCTAGAAGCAATAAATTTAGCTGCAGTTGTATACGGAAACAAGAAGGAGGTCTTTTGGAAGGCCATGTATGATGAAGCCTTCTCCCCTAACAATTTTACCAACTTCTCTCCCCTAGCTCACTCTCAGGACTCTTGTTCCAACATTGCCCTCTGCATCAAGACCACAAATGTTTGGTGACACCCATTCATAGCAACTAGCAACCTCAGAGTCTGGGATAATTCCAGCCCATCTCACACATCATTAATCAATTAATCAATGCCGCACACATTCAACTGCCTGCAGCCATTTTTTCTCTTGTCCAACATCATGGCCATCTTATACCCTAAACTATGAAACCTTAGCAGGGCCTTAGTTCTCCAGTTTTAACACCAGTGAACAGTTGGTCTTCTCTGCTATATCTCCAAAGGATGCCATTTCAGCAGGAGATGTAAAGGGCATCTGATTTCCTAGAGGTGTTGGTCTGAGCAAGGCTTCCCTCCCATTCCTTGCTACAAGACTTTAAATTAGGTAGGGCTTTTCCTCGTGACTGTGTTGTATATTTGATACAGTATCTGGGTATCCACGATGTACATGGTTTGAGGGACAGAATCCCTGCAAGGAGGGGTTTGGTGATAAAATATAAGATGAAGCAACTGCATTGAAGCTCTTCTACTTTTCCCTTTTGGGAAAGAATTACTCTGCAGTAGCTATTGGAATCGTGAATGTCACCACTGCCACAACGTGGCTTCATTCTTTCTCCATTTTCATATCAAATGTCATTTTGAAAGTTGTGAAAATTGCTCTGGGGTACAAGAGAAATATACCTATAAGTAAGGGCTCATTTACTGGTATGATTCACTGCTGCCTACAGGGAACAAGAGAGACTGTTGTAACTGTGACATAAAGTTGACAGTGTATAGAAATTAACTCACGGTGTGTAAATGGCTATGAAGGGCCAGCATTGGCTCTGAGCTCTCCATGAAGCCCACAGTTCATCACATACCTTGTGGCACCAATATATTTGGGCTCTGTGGACCTCTCCAATTGCTCTCACTCTACAAGCCAGAAGGTAATCATAATGTAGGTTGGGAGCATGACATTACTGTTTCTCATGCTAAGCAACTGCAAACTGCTCCCAGGAGGATGCCTATTTATTACTGGCTCTGCGCCGTGAAAGATTGACCTAATGAAGCAATACAGAGCAGCTGATGTTGGCAGTTCTCGTGGCATGGACAATTAGAGGTGCATTTATTGGCAAAATATTTGTACCCCGAAGGCTACCACATACAGGTGCCCTACCTTGATAATCTGTGGTGTGGAGTTTTGATTTGGCTGCCCTTTCAAAACTACATGTAAGGTTTGCATTTGAATCCATTAAGGATGCAACTAAGTTTTATTAAAAAAAATATATTTGGTATAGGCCACAATACAGACGTAGATACCTGACTGAATTAACTGCCCAAACTCCATGCAGTTAGTGGAGAGAAAGATCATAGAGGTATGATCTCATCTGGCTCTTTCTTGTGTTGTCTAAAGTGGATCAGACCAGTCAGGTCATAAGAGTCCCTAAATCTCTCCAATGAATGTGAAGGGAAACATTTCCCTTCCCAAGTGAGCAACTGAGATGTAAATGTCTACTGTGCAGATGTTTAAAGGTAGTTGAAATGATTTGTATACATTCAGAAACTGAAAAGCATCATTCCTCCTTCTAACACTCAGAGGCAGGTGATATCATTGAAGGACTACACACCTATTCCCCCTTTCTCCCAACATACTTGATCACATCCATCTGTCACACCCAGCTGTCTCTCTGACAAAACTGAAAGGAACAAAAAGAAGAAACCACCCCATAACCACCAAACTCTCTTATTATTTAAAAACTCCCAAGTGTGAAGGGCCAAAGTGTTTGCCCCTCAGCAGCAAACAACAGGTAATTCAAAAATATAAAAATATGTAATGATGGACTTACTTCTAAGTCTTTATCCTTAAACTGAACGTTAGATGAACTGTGAAAATCAAGCACCTGGGATTAGGATGCCTGAACTCTATCTGCCAAACAGAACACTTGGTGTGTAGCTGTCACCTGTTAAGTCATGAGGAAAACACTGAGATAGGGAAAATCCTAAATACTACTTAGCTAAAAGCACACTCAAGGCAATCAGAGCTGACCTGTTTCCTAAAATTAAGTGCTTGCATTATCTTCTGCTGAATTTGAAAACAGACTTTACCTCCTGATACCTAAGGGAATGCTTAAAGGCTGTTAGGTAAATGGATAATTCGTTCAACTATATTATAAAAGAGATGGCTTGCAAGGGATTTTTGTGAGCTACCGACAGAAGCATCTATATTACTTCAGAAGTACGTAGGTACCCGGAAGACCGATTGCATTGAGCACCACGTAAGACTGATTGGACAGACCCCCAGTGTTCCAGCCTCAAGTAGGGTAGAAGCCCGATCGTGATGCTGCCTTGCTCAGCCCGGCCAAGATTTGGATGGAACAGTTGATTTAAAATGATGCAGGCATATAATAGGAAAAAGAAAAGTACTAATGGAGTTTAAATGATGTCAGGTTAAACTCAGAAGAGCTTTTAAAAACAGAAATTTTGGACTTAAATGCCTGACGTGACCTAAATCTGACTTCAGGTTCCTACATTAAGCAGTTCTGTAGAGTCACTGAAGTTTACGGCAGGGAGAAATTCAGCCCTAAGTGATGTGATTTTTGGTACATAATTTGCACCTTTTCTAGAATCAAAATATCATTGAATCAGCATTTTCAAAACCATTCTAAAGCTGTATATCACCAATCTATATATCACTAAATATTCATCTTTTGAGCAGAAGGTCAACATTTACGTGCTGTGATGCATATCAATTTAATGTCAAACAACTGGATTATATGTATTTTATGGATAAATATTATCTATATATATGGGTCATTTGAGAAAATACTGTTTTACGCGGTGAAATCTATTTAAATAGGAGATTGTGTGCAAGAGAATCTCTGCAGATCTGCCTTTAAAAGTACTGATGGCAGAGATGGTAATTTCCAAGTAAAACAATTTATATTCTTAAAGCAGGCTGCACCTTTTCAAATTCTGCTAGAAAGAGGCAGCCAACTTGCACATATCATTAAACTTCAAATTCTCCTGTAAATGACAGCCAAAGCATCCAGAAAGTTCAATATATTTTCTCTGAGGCTAGTTGATGTGGGAAGATTTTCATGAGACGTTTTCTCTTCTATCATCAGTTCAATGATGTAAACAGTGACTGATTAAGCCTGCACTCCTTTCAGGTTGATATACCTGACTGAAAAAAAAAAAAAAGTAAAGCTCACAGCTGGAATTCTTCCTCAAAACTAAAATAGATGACAAAGTAAAAGTCCAATCCTCTGCAGACACTTAATGAAGACAGGCTTCAAGGGGTTTTCTATACCAGAGATTACTTTACACCCCAGGATGAGACAGAAACAGCAGATTTCTGCAGCCAAAGATTGCTATCACAGCAGAATAAGGAAAATAACAAAAACATATTACTTGTTAAATCACTTACACTGGTTTTCCTTTGGATTCACAAGTCAAAATTATAGATTGTCCTTCTTCAGGCCATGAATTGGAAGAAATGATTTTAACTAAAGGTGTATCTAGGAAGAAAAAAAATAGACATCTTGTTGATATACACAAAAAAGATTTATTATCTAAGAGTACATTCTTCTCTATTTACAAAAGACTATACCATAGATTTAATTTGCACTTGGAGATGATTTTATATGGAGCCTTGTGCAATTTTCATTGTCTTCGGGAAGGCAATAAAAATGACCAATGGAACTAAATCGGTAACTTTTTATATCCCACGGAAACACAGATAGAAACTACATGTATACTCAAAGGAAATAACTTTTTACTTTCCGTATGCAATGCAGATACCCCACACAACTACTCCAAAGTCTGATATCTAACAATGAAATAAAAAATATTGAGGATGAATAACAAGTACTCTATGCAATTGTTTCATTGTCTATTTATAGATTGATATGATGGAATGCTGCTATTAGACGAATGAATGCAATAATATACATTTGAATAAGAACACTTTTATTGTTGCAGAAGCTTGAAGCTCATAATAAGAAAGCTACAATGGGCTTTCAGATAAAATACCTTGTTACAGGCATTTTACAGGATATTATTTCTGGAATGCAATAATGCTGCACCTAAAACAGAACATTCTTTTTTAAAAACAAAATTTACAAAGAGAATGTTTTAAATACCTGCAAAAAACATCATATAAAAGTGTGTAATCTGTCCTAAAAATTTAAAAAATATTATTCTTATACACTGGAATTAAATTTACAGCTTTAATTCAAAAAAGATATACAATGTAACTACTGTGAATTCATGCAGAACAAAACATCTGCAGTAGAACTTTAAGTTTTATAAAATTTTACCAGCTGGCTTGCAAGGATATATTCTATTAATTAAAATATTTGACATGAGTTAGAAAAGGACCACAAAGAAACATGTCTATACGAAACAGTTTTTACCTTAGGAAAAGGTAAAAACCATTCTTAGTTATAGTGAGGAAGATTTCCTGACTCAGTAGGAAAATATAAGTTCTTGTTTTCTCCACAGTTTTGTAATACAAAACATGTCTACACCTATGGCACAAGTAACACTTTAACCTGCAAATCCAGGGTATCTAAATTTTGTCTCATCCAATTTGCAATTACTATTTTCATTAGCAGTGAGGTAGTAGTGACACCACAGATGTCCTATTATCGAGCAAATGTGAAAGAGCATAACAATATGACCCTACAAAATGAAATGGAAAAAAAGATACCCTGTAACAACAGAATTTCTCATTGAGATGCTAACAGTCCTGCTGAATGCTAAATGTCATATGAACAATTAAAACCGTTAGAAGCATTTTTCTAACTCTGATTTTTATTTCTGGCGCATCATGATGTATCAGCATGGCACAAGACAAGAAAAGGGGAAGGTTTAGTCTACACTTGTCATAATTCCACTGAAAGCATTGTCAGCTTCATTTAGCTTTCAGTACAGCTGCACTAACCTTACACCAGCAGCAAGTCTGTTTCACAAGTTCATATTTTTAAGGACCCTGCAAACCATTATGCAGGTGACTAATCCTTTGGAGGTCGTGCTGGCATTTGCTTCATTTTTAGCACATGCTTAAGGCACTGACCTCAAGTGCCTTAATAAATCAGGGCATCAAGTACTTCTGTGATTTCAGTGGCGCTATTCAAGATGAATAAATGACTCTCTTGACTATACATTGAACCAGAGAACAAATTAGTATCAGATAGGAGTACATGAAGAATTTAACTGAGGCAGGGAGACAACTAATGCAATGAGATCAAGAGGTTTCCAGAGAAATATAAAAAACAGCTAAACTTTGATGGAAGTAATCATGATAGCCACAGGTGAAGAAAGAAATTAAAGGCCCTTCTAGCTAGCCTTACTGGCTTAAATATTTAAGATATGACCAGCATTTTATGCATTACTCTAAATGACTCACATAAAATAGAAGAGGGGACTTCAGACAATCTTCTGTTCGTATGGATCACTGCAGCATTGCTTCCCTCAACCTGAAGTTCCCATTCCTACTTTAATGAATGCCCCAGACAGCTCTCTGTCCTAACTAGAGCTTACTAGCACAGAATAAGAACGGTCTTATGTTTATGTTTTGCTCCCTATTACACAATAAGGCGGTGTAGGAAATGCATTCATTCCTTTGTAGTTTTCCCTGCTAATTGACTTGTACAGTAACCACTTGTTTCTTTAAAACAGGAGACACAGGGATTAGTTCAACATCTAGCTTTTAAGGAGGCTTAAAGTTCACAATTTTTCTCATTAACAGTCCTTTTTCAAAAACTAGTTGATATTCTATGTTAGGTCCTTCATTCTTACTGTTACTGTTTCCACTTTGTTTTCATGCTGTGCTTGATTTCTCTCCAGAATTAAAGTAGACACTTATAAAGAGAAAAGTTTTAAGACAAACTAGCCCTCCATTTGCACATTCAAATCAATATTTAAAATGAGAATAAACCTTTATAGTAATTACATCAAAACGTACCTAACAAAGATAATAAAACCCTGCTGACTGATATTTTTCCAGAACACCAAATGCTGTGACAAAATACTACCTCCTGCTAGGACTGTTCATTTTGGAAGAATTTGACAAGTATAAATATACCCTTATCAATACTGTGAGCTTTAACCTGTCACACCCAGAAGTATTAATCATAACAACTGGAACATCATCTAATCTCCAGAAAACACCACCACTGAAAACAGTCTAAAGAAGGAAAAAACTTGTCAAGAATGGCAATACAGTAAGAGATGTTGATTTATTTTCAGATATGCTCATCACCTTCTTATAAGTAATGTAGATATGTCAAAAATCCCTCTACTTTTACAACCAAACAAAACAAGAGTAGGATAAAGGATTTTATTGTTGGTCAGACCTTCTGCTGCTCTCCTTTAAAATCAGCAGAAGTATACCAACTTGCACCAGCTGAACTTAACAAATCTTTAATAATTTCCATCTTTTCTTAGGATTTGGCCTGGTAATTTCATGGAAATAAAATATTGCAGCCAGGATTTTAAGCATAATTCTTACAAACAAGGGACTGGTGGGTAAAATTTCTTTACAATACTTACACATATGCCTTTATCCTGAGCTCTAAGGACATTATAGAGCAGATGAATATTCCAAAAGAATAATTGTGAAAATCCAATTTATAAAAAACAAACAACCAAAAACCACCACAGTCTTTTATGTGAGAGTAGGTAATACAACAAGCCTTGACAGTAAAACACACTGGTTTTAATACCCAGTGACTTATTTATTTACATGCATCTCCGACAGCGTGAGAGCAGTTTGGCCCTCCAGTCTTAGCTTGAGTAATGAGGTACTTATGAGCTGCAATTGATTGCTAGCATCAGGCTGAACAGAGACTCAAAAATGTCTTTAGACACATAGCAAGACATCTTTCTACCCCCTATGTGCCAAGAATCTGCCTTTTTGCTGGAAATAACAGCTTAGCAGCAGTCACAGATAAAAACTGTGGGATGGGATGGTTTGGGTTGTTTTAGATATCCTTTCCTGTTTTTCAGCAGACCAAAGGTAAGAGTTCCCCTGAGGCACTCTATTTCATCTGCTTTTCTAGGCTTTGGTTACATCTCATTGCACAAGACCAGTGAGGCCATTTCAAAGTTTTGGGATGATTTATCTATTTTTGATCAGGCAACATAATCTTTATACAGCAACATGCAAAATCAGTGAATGCATGTGGAAAATTGATTTCAAGTTTACACTGGTAATGAATTTTATCTGATATATGAAGAAATTAAGCACTTCAACACGTGATTTTTGTTGTACTCTTAGCAATAACTAATGCTAACATTAATACCTCGTGGAACTGCTTTACTGATTGATTTAATCACTTCGAAGCTATTTCAAAATAAGGGTGATATTTGTCACCAGACATTTGCTGTTAATCAGATCCCCAATGCTAAAAGGTTTTTAAAATTTATTTATTTTAAATGTGCTTGCTGTTTTTACGTTGCCTGGAGGAAGAAAGAGTTCATTATATATTTGTACTCTTTTATAGCCAAGCCCTTATAAAGTTACACAAAGGCTTAAATTTCTCCATATAATATAATTGCATGGAAGCTGCTGGAAGATTCCCATGTGATATGTTAACAGGCATGCGTAAGCTTCCGACAACCACAGCATAAATGTAGAAACTGAATTAATAAAATCAAATAAATTTGCTTAAGATCATGAAACAGGTCACCAACAGAATCAGAAAATAAATATCCACTACCTTCCTCTCAGTCCCAAGAGAGTAAAAAAGTACTTTGGCCTCTTTTTTCCTACATCACTTCAGAAGTCCTTGGTCTGTTCGGTCCTTAGCAAGCTACATTACCAGAGTTTCTGTGGATACTTTTTCAAGGAACTCTCAGCTAGTGGTTGAGTAACCAAATGGAAGTGTGAGCCCCATATATTCTAGGGAGTTAATCAACAAAATGTGTGTGGTAATTGGAAAAATCATGTCATGAAACAAAAGGACAATGTTATGATGATGTTATGTTAGAATCATGCTATTTTATCAAATAATCTCCCCCTAATGTAATGATCTTTAGTTAATGTAATTACAATGCTAGACAGAGAAGATGACCACTTCTTTTCTTGGACAGATTTGAGGGTAGGTTGGGAGCACATATTTTGTGGAGACATTTAAGAAATGACTACTGGAAATAATAGACTATTAATAAGTAGAAATATTAGTGATTTCATAGTCACTAGAATTCAAATGGTGCTGGGAATACACCTATTCAAACAAGCATGCATCAGTGTTTACTCCAGAGAATTGAGATAGATATATATATATATATATATGCATGTTTAGGTCTGCTGTAAACCGTCTTTGCCACTAGAGTTCTCTTCACATTTTGTTAAAAGGTAAATCTCTACATTGCTCAAATCTTACCCTCTGTTGGGCTTCCAGTCAAAGGATTATCAACAGAAAAAGTCTTAGTGGTTCGCCTCCATAAAAACTTACAAAAGAATATTGTACCAGATGTAGAGAATCAGGTGAGGGCTTCAAGTTTTCATTTTCTCTGCCAAATTATAGATACTAAAACCCAGCAACAAATCCAGCAATTTACTATGAAATTAAAACTCAACACATAAAATATCTTCCTTTCAGGGGCAGAACAGAACAAGAACTCCTCCTTTTCACTTACAGCGTTAGTAGTGTTAATACCTGAGGAAGGGTCCTGTACTTCAGCATTATAGGTTTTAGAGGCCTGCTATACCCCCAAGTCTTAGGAAGCTGTTTCTGTGCTCCCTCACATAGAGGAACTTTGATTTTTAAGAGAAGTGTTAATCAGTCCATGAAAACTAGTTCCTTACATGAGTTATTAGAGGCCCTGCAATGTTTTATGAGAAAAAGAGTCTTTATTCCACCGACTACTGAAGGATTCACACTAAGTAGATAGGATCCAGCAAAATACTTATTCAACAGTAATTCAGTGATAAGAACGTTCAGCCCTTCAGAGCCTGTGGATTAAGGATTTGGTCTGATTCAAAGAGTGCAAGGACTTGTGTGCTGACCTCCCACGCAATAGCAGAGGGCCACCAAGTATTCTGAGGTCTGCCAAGTATTCTAAGGTTTCCCTTCCACTCAGGTATAGAACTAAGATTTCACTTTGAATCTGAAAAAGCTATTTTCCTTCCTGTGTCCTAGTTTGGCTAAATCAGGACTGTCTGACGCACTAAAAAAGAAAAGGTATGAGCAAATTCTTAACCCTTTCCACATGATGAATTAGAATTCTACAAGTAACTCAGTACTGTGCAAATTGTCCCTATTTACATACAGTGCCAACATAACACACAATATACCACTCATCTTTCTTATATTAAAACAGATTTCTAAAGCTGGATTAGGATTTTCATAAAAAGAAAAACCCATAAAACTTTAATATTCCCTACATGTTTCCTAGGATGCTCTCTGGCTTTACATGTAAAAATTTTACTGATATATTTAAAAAGGTTTTTGAGCTGGTGCCCTCAGAGTACCCTCTCATTTGCCAAAGATGGCAACATTTTTAATGTTTAAAATATTTTAAACATTAATAAATAAATAAATAAATTCAACCACAATGCCAGAAGCAGGTATTAAGTATTTTAGTTATACCAGGCAAAATTTAAGACCTGTTCCAAACTATTAACAGATCTTTAGGGCACTTATGTTAGCACATGACTGTTACAAGTCCCTTAAAGTCTGTTTTTTAAATGTGTTTATTGCATGAAATCTGTAGCTTCTAATTCTCAAAGTAAAATACAATATAAAAAAAACAGAAGACATGGATGTACATAATTTCAGTGACAGTCTCCTGTAGTATTACCCATTCATGGATCTGCATGCTATACAGTGATTTTGCAAAATGTTTGGATAGTCTCTTTGTACCTGGCAATCTTGGTTTTGTCATGATCAAAGCAGTCAAGTAATAAACATAAAACAAGTTGTTTGCTGTTTAAGTAACAAACAGTACATAAAGTACTATTTGTCTCAATTTACAGGTTTGGAAAGGTTGGTGCCCATCATTCTAAGGAAATGGGTAACAGTGTCAAGAAGAAATCATACTTCTTTTGGTTTCCACTGTTAGCCCTTCATCAAAGCGTGTATTTTTTCTGGTCTGGAGCATATTAAAAGACCTGGCACAGAAATGCCACATTTGGTGACAGTAACATATAAGGTTCAATATATATAAGGTGTAAAGAGAAAGATCAATCTCTTGAATTATTTTAGTTTATGAGTCTTTGGGGTTCAAAAAGAAAAATCCACTGGTGAGGGTTTTTTCCCCTCTATGAATGGCACACATAAGTGATACTGTCAAAATATCTTTCTGAAAACACCAGGGATTCTATGCTCTTTTTTAATTTTCACAATGTTACACTTAGTCTTCCAAGTTCCAACCAGTACCAAAAGAACTAAACCTAATGAAAATGGTAGGAAAAAAAGGGGTGTGCAGCAGTTCAAATAAGTTTCCCTGTTGTGAATAAAAATGCACACCTCTGTACAACATAATGCTCTGACAAACATCATTAAACTTCCAAAACAATGACCTCCCATCTGAGTAGTTTCCATGCAACCAAATTAATCAGGTGCTTATTTCAAAACCAGGGCAAACACAAACCTTTCTCTCTCTACGTTCTAAGTAACTGAAAACAGCCCATTAACATCATTTGACCCTCGGCCTCCACTGGAATACTTTGATTCTTATACATGTTCACTTTCAAGGTGATTCTCTCTCTGTAGTTTATATAATGAGCATCTGTCCATCTGCGGTAAGAAGCTGAGTCTGTTGTAATGAAGTCTGTGATCCTTGTTGGACTTACTGTTTGAGCGCACTTTATGTTACCAGTAATAGGAAAGGCATCAATACAGGGAGGGACAAATACCTCACTTGTTGGGTTTGTCAGAAGGTGCGAGTGCTTGTAATGCATCAGGATGTGCTAACAAGTGTTATTCAGAGCCCTCCTAATAGCACTGATACTGCCTTCTTGTTTAATCTTCTAGGATGGTGACTAGATGTTTTTTATTACCTTTTGTGACCAGAAGTTTTTGTCTACACACAGCGATCTAAAAGGCCTTAAAAGTACTACTGGTAGGAAAAGGCTCTGTTTAACCCTGTAATTCTGCATTGGATCCAACAGTGGGAAACGTGAATTGGATCCATTCAGGAAGAGCTTGTATGACAGAGCAGTGCTTCTCACTGTGATCAGCGGGCTTCCCATGAATGCCATGTTTAATCTTCATGGACCCCAAGCAACACAAGAAACATGTCTTACAAACTACTTAGCAGTTTGGAAAAGAACTGCTCGAGCTTCAGGCAACCCACAGAACAAGATACGATCGGCCTTACCTGTGGCATAACATCTGCGTTGTGGCTGCCAGATCATTTGGCAGTGGCCCTGGAAAGAGGCTCACCACACTCATCTCTTGCTACAACCTGCTGTATTACTTCTAACAAAAGCCTCAAGAGCAATGGATCATAACGCTATCATCTTTGTACAAATAGGTGGGTTTCTCTCACCAGGGATTATTATTTTGAGCTGTCTGTGCAGCCAGTGACTGCCATTGCCCAGGAAAACTCATAGATTTTATGTTGTAGCAAAAAAGGGATAGAAAGAGAAATAGGTCCCCACCCTCCTGCTGTTTTCCACTGACTCCTTGCAGATGACTCTAAGTTCTGCCATAATCATAATTATCTCCTGTCTGGATCAATAATACCTAGGTTTACTCTGCCATTTTAAATTAATTTATATATTTACCTTGTACACTAACCACCATTTCCTCTTTGTACCAGAGTCCAAATTAGTATGATTCACTACAACGCAGTTCTCTTCTTACAGGTTTAGCTAAATTATGAGCTACCAACCACGTCTTTACTTCACAGTTTTATTTTATGACCACAAACCTTCTGAATATTGAAAAGGTTCCATAAATTTCTCTGGTATTTTATTGTGGCAGTGAACAACAACAGTTCTGGTGCTATCATTTTAAAAAATGTTATAAAAATCTAACAGTCCAATAATAAAAGATTATTGCTACCTGGTAATAAATGACTGCCAGATGATAAGATTTTTAAAGTATTTCCTGAGAGACTAATTCATTTATTTTCTATCTAGTTTTGTCTGATTTTTCAAAAAGCATGTTTGTGAAATCTATTTATGTCACAGCCTTCTACATTTTTCATCATGCTTTTCCCCCTCTTACTTCCTTGGAACCTTTCCATCAATTCCAGATGCAAAGATAAAATAGGCAGATACCTCTGAAAATGATGATGTATCTACTTTCCAAATTAATTAGCACTGGAGAAAGCATAGGGAATTTAAGGTATCTTCCCCACCTGAAAGCACGAGAAGATCATAACTCTCATATATGGATAGTAATTACAAAACTTCTTGAAAAATTCTGCATTCCTACACAATTTTATTGCTATTTCCAAAAAAACCCTAAGTACATAGGAAAAAAAGACTTTTAAAGTAAATTCCAAGGACAAACCACTCTGCTATGTACAAATATAACCATCAATTTGGATATCCCAAATGAGATCTGATAGAAGAGAGAGGAGTACTCTAATGAGCTCTGTGAAAGTGCTCAACGTTTTTAATAGCTTTTACACTTACCAGCTGTGTGCATCCTACAGCTGTGAATCAGCATCCCCCCAAAACTGGGCTGCTTTTGTAAATGACAAGTAGCATGTCTTCTGCCTGTACTCTATCGATTTGAATAAGCACTCATAAAGCAAGTCTGCATTGGTAAACTTCTTCAAATTGCCCTGGGAGAGAGATAGAGTAAGTCTGATCCTCTGCTTCAGAGAATAACGAATGACTCATTGCTTAAACCCGTGAGAGAAAAACTTGTTGTTGTGTATCTGAAAAAACTATTTTATTAGTAGCATTTGTGGGTGAGACAATCTGGATCAAAGGATTGTGTCGCAGCAATGGTATTTTGTTTCAATAAATGTATTCAACAATACTTTAAATTTAAGCTTTGTAATTATTTTTTTAAAATACTTAACTTTGATAAAAGTGAATACTTGGTACCACATCCACATGGATATTCTTCTGTCTTTTTATACACTCCTTTAAAAACTACTTTACAGTCAAGCAGGACCAGAAACAGCATATGGTCCCTTTGTTATCTGAGATTCTTTGATGAATATTATGTCATCTTTTATCCCAGCTCTTTTAATTTATTTTAAAATGATGTTTGTTGAAGAGAAAAGTAATAACAGTTTGTACCAGAAGAGCATAAAAACACTCTCCTGGATGCAAAACAAGCAGCCAAATGCCAACGTGGGGGAAGAGAAAGCTCAATCAGTGACATATTCCCTCCTGACACTCATAATCCATGAGTGCCTGAATTGAAGCACCAACCTGGCGGGAGACCCTTTAAGTTACTAATTCTGTGAACGCTGATTATCTGGTGCTTTCTTAGCAATATTCATAGTACCTGTTTCAACATCTGACCTGTCAGTCATACCATACTCCTTCACCACAATAGGTAAAAAGGAATAATTAAAATGTGACAGAATAATTGAAATGTGTGGCTTGGGGTTTTGGGAAGGTGAAAGAGAAGATGAAGGCACACTACCAAATTTCCACAGTTCCTCTCGGCTCCATTTAAAATGTGTTAAAACAGCTTCCTTCCTTTGTCATGTAATGTGTGCATTGATCATTCTTACCTACTTTGTGCTTGGTCTTAAAACTGGCAGAGATAAATGTGAGCATAGCATTGGATATATGGGTAGAGCCTGCTGAATTAAGTGGTAGACAGAGTGGCACTGTCACCACAGCTGTAAACGTGTGCCACTTCGAGAAGGAAGTTAGCACCAGTAGCACCGTCTGGGTAAATACAGCCATTCCCCTTTACGTGCTTTTGCAGGATGGTTTCACTGCTCTCTCAGTTATCTATTAAGTCCCATACACAGTTGGGTGATATGGTGGAAGCAGTATTTTCTTGGGCAACTCCATTCTGTTTCCCTCAGTGAACGCAAGCAATGAAGCTTAGTGTTACAATTTTTATCCTGTTTAATTATTTCTTCAGAATAAACACTCTTCATTTTGCCAGTCTCCACAGATACATAAACCTCTCTGTTCCCCTGAACAGCTCTGCTGACTTACACTGTGCAGTCTCCACCTTATATTTTGTCTCATTTTGCAGTATCACCTAAGAGAAGGAAAGAAAAAAAGCAAAAGGAAAAAAATCCCTTCTAGCCTAAATCACGTATGTTGTCAAGGAATGACTAACTCTGAGTCAGCATGTGACCTTTCAGTGTAACTGGATCTTCTGCATCCTCAGTTTCTTTTGCTTAAGGCCCTCAGTTTTCTGTTATGCTGCCTTAAATCATCTTCAATATGGCTTATGAATTGCAGGACATTCAAAACTGCTGAAAGAGTAAGTAAACATGACCTCTGGATGCTCAGCACAGGGAAATACCCCTTCAAACCTTTCTCTGATATTCATATCAGACATTGGGTATTATAAAAGTTCTATCTATATAAAGATATCTAATAGCAGTAGAACAGGGACATGAAGATTTCACTTGTGTCTTATAGACAGATATCACACCCTCATGAAGGGCAAACCTCTGTTCCTTGGGAGGTCCTACTAACAATCTTTACATGTGTATTCCTCCAAACTGTCTCATCTGCTTGCTGGTCTTTAGTTTTGGGAATAAACAGCCCCCCAAACAGTTCTATAGGGAAGGCTTAGAATAGCTTGGTCCTTCTGTCAATAGGTTGACTGGATGAAGGTGACCAGAATGGTAACCTGGGCTGTGAACTATATAGACTACAAATTTCAGTCTCCTTACAAGATGATCCCAGTTGAAGTAGCGCCAAATCTAGGCTAGGAAAACATGAAGAAAGATATCCAAAGCATTTTTGCTATGGCAGCGTGGAGCTTAATGGTTCACAGTCATGTACCTGAAAAATTCTTGCTCCAACTGGGGCCTGAACTTCTCAGACACTGGACTGTCATTCAACCACACAATCTTTATTGTCCTGTTAGTGCTATCTGATATAAAGTAGATATAACAAGTATATTTAAAAACTTGTAAATCCAACCTTCCACTACATATATCTAAAATAGATCATTTAATATATTTATATTATATATATTTATATTTGTCTTATCAAATACAATGAAGAGAAATATTTTTAATCACTTTTACAGTAACTGTTACTTAGACTAGGAGCTTAAAAACTCAGCCAGCCAGTCAGCCTTAGGGATGCTGTTGTTGGCCCATCGCAAACAGACAATTATATCTGTAACCCACCTCCTTATGTAGCGTAGGGTTTACCATTACAGGAAATCAGATGCTCTGCTTTTTTTACACCATTAAACTAGTTTTCTGGTCTTTTCAGACAGTCGAAATCACTTGCTCTCTTTCTTACATCCACCTAAAAATATCCTCCAGCACCTTAAGTGACTTTATTTCTACTGATAACAATGGCATGTGACGAATCATGACCAAATTAACTATATGACCTCAAAAGTCTACAGTGAGGTCTGTAAGGTTCTGTCCCCAGCTTGTCCTCCAGAGAGAAAACAGATTTTAGCCCATCAGTGCTCATTAATTCAGAAATGTCACCATGCTGACTGAAGCTAGCATCTCCACATGGCAAAGCATGGTGGGGTTAAAACATGTATTTGGAAGAGGTTCAGGGACAACCTCACTGTGTTCCATTTAGCAGCGTAGCCATGCCCTCTGTCTTTCCAGCCCTTCTACTGCAGGTTTTCTCTTTCATATGCCTAAAGGCTTACTCCTCTGAAATGGAATTATAGTTATTTTGCATTTATTTCCTAATTATTCTCCTTTTAATCTCATTCAAAGTTCCTTCCCCAGTTGCAATTGAGAGCTTCTTGAGCCCTCTCTTAAACATATGGCAAGCACATGGAATAACCTGCACATGACATGTTTTAAAGTTTCAGTGCAGAATAGGCCACTCTGTGGATTTTCCTACAAAAGATTTTAGAGAGAAATAAATTATCTTAGATTATATCTCACTTGTAAACCATATTTGAACATAAGCCTCCAGATGGGAAAGGTCAGGATTGTACATTAACCCTTTGAACTAGATATCCCCTTTGAAAGATGAAAGTTTGGCAGTAAATGGACCCACAAGTTTTTGAATTATTTTGCATTTAAATCATGGATTTCTTATTTTCATCCGTCATTAACCTAATTGATCTCATTTAAACATGCAAATTGTGGCACTGAACTTTCATGTTCAAAGATATCATTCTTTACTGTTTACAGTAACTATCCTTTATGTTTCATTTGTTTCAAGCATTCACTAATATGAAAAGCTTAAACAAGATAATTTTACTTATTAACACAGTGTTTACATAATTATTGAGCTAAATAATTAAGTAGAATAACTTCTTATTTACTTTTCATTCAATATGAAGAGGTGTACCAAAGGCTGTATCTTTTAATTTGCATTCTTATTATTACTATTTTTAACTGCATTTTATACTGGAAAATATGGAAATGTCCCTCCTTTAAGGGAGACAGAATGGAAACAATGGCCACTGAAGTACTAAAATAACTTTGAGGTATATTGGGATAAATACCGCCCTCCTATTTGCAGAAGAAGTACCAGATGAGTACCTCAACACAGGTGAGTCTTGGGGGGAAATCTGAAATCTGTACAAAGGTTAAACTTATCTCCCCATGTAACAGGGAATCACCTAGAAGATCTTGACAATCTCCCATTCTCGAGGTCACATCAGTCCAGCAAAACATCTTCATTGAAAGAGAAAAGCAGAAACACCACTCAGTTAACTTCTAAAGGACAGGAGTATCAGCCACAAGAGACAGTACCTCCCTGTCAGATTCAGGTAACCATTTAAGAAAACATCTAGCTTTTCCTCATGAGCTCCTAAAGGATTTAAACAGCTGGCAGATTTTCACTGAAGTGATGGAAATCCCTGCTTGCTTAGGTTTACAGAGGTTGTCTATGATCAGAGAGGGAGGTTTTGTGAGAGACCAAGGTCGTGTATGCACATCACACAGAGAAGATAGCCCTCTTGATTTTTAAGCAGGAACAAAAAGTGGCTTTAATCAATAAGAACATCTAAGTGGTGAGATGAAGGTCAGATAAACTCACTTGAAAACCTGAGATTAGGAAGCAGCAGTCCAGGCCTCCTATTCTGTAGAGATAAGAGTTCATCCTGAAAACAATACTTCTATAGCAAAGCCCAAGTGACCAAGATGCTGGTTGGTATCTTAGACTAACCAGCTACTACCCTCAATTAATTCATGATGGGAAATACACTTCATTGCTAAGGATGAAGGACACAAAAAAATAATCCCTGGGACAGGCTAGTGCTGGAACAAAACCCAGCACTCGTTGGTGTCTGAAGCAAAAAGATTGTTCTTACAGCACCCAGAATCCTAACAAATCATTCAAAAAAGTTGGTTTTTTTTTTTTTTCTGGGTTTCCTGCTAGTGGCCTATTATTCACACCTGGCTTTGTCAGGGATGCTTAAAAGAACTGATAAGAGATGACACTGATAATGATTTAGTGACTTCCAGAAGGTTGGGTCTAGGTAGCTGTATAGTGATGACAACAGACTGTTTCTTCAAAAAAAGAACACATAGCCCACATGTGTCTCGTTCCCAGACCTCAGTCTAAGAACCCTGAAGAAGAAAGCATTCAAGCCAACAGAAGCATTAGGAGTATATCTGTTTGGAACCAAATGATTTTTGTTTCCTCAAAGGGAAATCCTCTTCGCCATTTGTTATGAACAGTATACAACAGGGTGACCCATGCTAAAGAGATGTGCTGCTGCCATCACTGAAAGAAGGCTTCGGCTTGACGTCTTGGCCAGCTTCCACAAACTACAGAGGACTCTGAGGTATCACAGTTCCTGAACACTCAAATTATTCTAAGATAAAGTGGTTATAGCAAGAGAGCAAATCATGCTAATTCAGAATGGATGGGCAAATCTCCAGCATGGTCTTTCTTTTATGGCCCTAGAGGATTATGCCCTTGGAAAATCCAGGTCTTTTCACTGTATCAGAAGTTACAGGAGCACTTTGTGCTTAAACTTATCAACAGATAAACATTTTCTCTCATGGTCAAGCCAAAATAAGTTCTAACAAACACTGCAGCTATTTCCACTACTGTCTCAACATATACTCTATCTGTATTTATTTAAGATGGCTCAATATTTTGAGTCCCTGTTAAAAAAGAAATGAAGAATTGGAAGGCTGTGACACATCATTATCGTAGTTAGTAAACTATTTCCTGACTCTGGGGATACATCTCTTGCCAGACTGTCTATACAAGGACTGAGGTACTGTGTAATCATGCCAAATATTCCTAGATTTTACTTTTAGCCAGTGTGTCTTTGAGAGTGTCACACCGCATAATGAAGACATGGTCATAAGCAAATGAGAATGACCGATGATGCTGTTGACAGATCAGAACCAAAAAAAGATGAGCATGACTGAAGGAAATTTCTTTTAAATCTCATATTTTCTTCGCTCTGGGAAAATATGTTCTCTGCCTAGACAGTACAAGCTTCTTCCAAAAAAGGGCAATGTGCCTTTGTTGCTAAAGCATGGGTACCACTAACTCCTTGGAAACTAAAAAAGGAGATAGCTCATTGCACAGTGCAAGAGAAAAAAGGGTTTTTTAAGCACAAAGCTGGGAAAAATAACTAAGTAAAAAGAAAGCAGCACACTAAAAGAAAATGAAAATCTTACGTCTTAGTTGAACAGCTTCAGTAAGGCAACTAGTCTGCCTCAGCTTCACACTTGGAAGAAAATCAAGGTGTGACACATTCTACCCACTTACGGTACAGAAGAACCATATGTAGGCAATGGGGAAAGCTGTCCATCCCCCCTTCATTGTACATAAGAGGTGTCCAATTCTGTGCGTTTTTTCGTGGGCACACATCTGTCCCTTCTGAGCTAGAAAGCACAGCAAGTCCATGGTTGACATGTTATGCTGAACAGCTACCTAAGATAGTTTTAAATTAATTAATTCATTAGAATTAAACATCAAGATTTAAGGAAGATTTTTGGGGTTTTTGTTCCTCTAAATACTGTTCTGATGAGCAATTGTATTTTAGGCATCTCTATGGACTAACGGTTAACCATGGACAACCCTTTTCTTGCCTATTTTATATAATGCCTTATTTCACATAGTACTGTATTAATATATATTATGATCTGTATTATTTTTATATCTTGCATTTTCATATATTCACATATTTCATATCTTTCCACTTACATTTGTTCAGAATGTGTAATTGTAGAAACTGTGTTCCAACAAAAACTTGAAACCAGCCAAGTAAAAAAATTGAGCAAACCTCTCTTAGTGAGCACAAGGTAATGCATCTCCTTAAAAAAAATTACTGCTTTACACCAGCAGAAATTCTAACCCCATCCTGTTGTCAGAGAAACCTCCATTTGTTAATACATCAGAAATCACAGCAGTACGTTGCTGTTAGACACACACACCACACATACAATTTTCTACATGGCCGCACAAGTGCATTGCAGATTTGCTTATCTGTAGCCTGCTGCATTTGAGGAGTTTTGTTTACTTAATTCAAAATCAATAAGTTTATTTCCCGGACAATAGCCAACATTCTCTTGGAATAGCGGCCTAATTCTGAAGTCAAGTTCAGGCCTTCATTGCAAAAGAATCTAATAACGACCCGCAAATGAACAGGCAGCCTATTACACAAACAGTGCTGGAACCGCCTGTAGAAGCAAGTTAGCTGATGGCTACAGACTTGTCAGACTGACAATTCACTGCACATCTGCGCCTGCCAATATAGAATTTACTCCAAATTGCCTCTCTAGACACTTCTTTACATAACACATATTTAGCTTATTAGTGCTGTCATGTGGGAGTGTGGTCAGCTTTTGAGCAAAATCTCACCGAGTCCGTTAGCATGGATCGTATCACAGCTGCCATTTTAGAACTGCAATGATTAGGTTTGAAGTTCAAATGATTTGATTTCACTTTAAAGCTTCAAAAACAGCCTCTGGGGCAGATGTACACAATTAATTTTCCGGGGTCTGCTGGGTAATTTACTGTAGGCAGAGACTCTTCACTAAGGTAAGGCAATTACCACCGGGTAATTTTATGGCACACTCTTCAGTAGGAAGAAACATATTGCCTGGCTTCTGCTCGTATAAGACCTGAAGGAAAGTGAAGATGCTGCTTCTGGGAAACAACCAATCTGAGATATTGAGGAGGGGTGGGCAGAATTCACTCACTTCCCAGACATGGACCACAAGTTGTATTTGCCATCAGCATGTCTTTTCAGGAGTGTGCACGAGGACTCAGAGTATTCAATCTCATAAGTGTTGTACTGAGAAGCTTTCAAAATTGAAGCCCTGAACCTGTGATTCTTTAATCCAGGAACAAAGAATGCATTCCTAGTTTACTTTCAACGCAGAAGTAAACAATGAAACAAAATATCCCTTTGAGATTTGTATTTATCACTTACAAGAAGCACTTCCTAATAATCAGTGGCAGCTAGGCTGACAAGCAAACTTCAGAGTAAAGCCACAGGGGATACAAGTCTATTTTAGGTTTACTGTTGACAGTAAGGGTCAGAGGAAAAATAGACTCAGCAAGCAGTGTCGTGCTACCACAAACCTCTGATGGCCAAGCAGAAACTAAATTACGGCCAAACCTTTCAGCACGACAGAAAGACTTGGGCAATTGGGCTGCCCTGCAGCGCACAGAGCATGACATAGACATGAACAGGATTAAGCACAAGTGAGACACAACACAAATTAGTCATAAATAAGGCTTGAAAGACTGGATGAACTAATTATGCCACATTTTGGAGTGGGGCACAGTATGCTTACCCCAACAGCATCCCTATTATATTAATATTTGAAGTTTGCAAAATTAATCCAGAAAGCTGTGTGAAAAAAAAGACTGATTGCGGTCTGCTTCGAGATATCCTTCTTTTGGTTGAACTATAAATAATACAGACAATCTCTACCTCTGGACCTAACCATTTAAAAAAAAAAAAAAAAAAAGAAAGACAAAGAAAAAAACCCAAGAGACCAGCAGCAGAACTTAGACATTATTTCTATTACATACACATATATATTAAAAGAAATTAAAAACTTTTTTTATCTTAAAAGTTTAGTCCTCAGCTTCATTTCATGTACTGTAATACGACCAGGGAAAGCTGATTTGATTGCTCTATCACACTAATAAAAGCTAAGATTTGTGTAAGGGGAAGAAGGGGGAATAAAGTATATTCCATATTGATATTGCCGCTGATGGCATTACTGGCTTTCATTTTGTTAAGTTTACCTCCTATTAAAGCAGATGATAAAAGCAGCTGTGCGGGCTCATAAGCACCTCTATCTACATCTCTCCATGGAGTCATTACAAATATTGTTTCATATAGTCTCATCGTCTAGGACAGATTTAATTTTATTCTATCTTTCAGTAGGCATAAATAAAAACCTGTCATTCCAACCATCATGTGGCTTTTCTTCTTCTCTACCTGCCACCCACTGGATGCAAACATTATCCTGTAGTTCATACTGTTCTGTTGTTTTCATTGTTTTGTTTTTTTTTTCTTTCGGTGAAATCACAAATGTTTTCTGGTCAGGGGCTACTTTCTTGAAACAAAGCAGACTTTTATTTTTAACTTTCAAGCATAATTATATGGGACAGAAGTGGATGGACAATTTATTATTGCTCTTTTTTTTTCTAACCAGTGATGATACACTGGTAATTCATAAGGAAGATCCACATACCACAGAGAAAATTCCTTAGATTTTAGGAAGATGTTTAAAAACCGAGTGCAGTTCCAGTGGGTGATGTCCAGTCATTATGCATTCATTCTCTCCCAGACTGATGCTCATTTGTGCTGTTCTGTTGGACCATTTTAAGGTGCTTTCTTATCATTCTCCCATAGCTCTCTGCCCATCTGAAATACCCCTGGGACGTTCAGGACAAGTGCATTATGGCGCACTGCCACACTTGGTTGTGATTTTGGAGCCTACGGGACGTCAGATTAACAAATTCTCCTGACTTTTCTCACGGGGTCCCATAATTCATCTGTTTTGTCAGCACTATTTTTGAACTGCTGTCAGGTGCCATTGAGGATATATTGGGTCAGCTCACACTGGGTCCTGTGAGCATGCCTCTCATTAATACAAATAGAATGTCTCTTATATATTTGAAATCTTATGGATTGATGGGAAAAACCCACCAGCTTCCAGTGATTGCAGTAATACCCATGACAATGGTGAGCAATACCAGGAGAATAAAATCAAGGGGCCTAGTTCCAGTGCTATGTACTCCTTTCAGAGTCCTTTAGGACTGCTCTGGTAAATCATCCTTCTCCTCTTTTTCCCTAAAGGCTCTCTGCTGAACCGTATCATTATTTCCCTGAAGCTTCTTCACTTTTTATAAAGTTTCTTTTAGAAACTTGCCCAGTGTTAAGACTTCTGAGTATGCTGACCATGGAGATGTAGGTGATAAGGAAAAGAACAATAACAGTCTGTTCTTAGGCTTCTTGTACCAAAATACTGCTTTCTCCATGGTTTTAAGTGGTATTTCCACCCTCTCTTCTAAAACTGAACAACTTCTGGCATATTTATCCCCTATCTTTCCATGTATAATGACTCTATACTCATGATGGAGAGTATTAAATTGATTGGTGGAAAATTAATGGAGCAAGCAGGAACTACAGAGTATAATTACATGTGCATGTGGTTTTTGATAAGTAGGCAGTCTGGGGGGCAGCAACATAAAGCACATTAGTAATTGTAAACACCCTGTGGCATTAGCCCTTTTTAGAGAACTTCAATGAACCCACGGAAGAGAGAGAAGGGTCTTCCTCAAAACCTGAAGCAATGGGCATAGAAGGATGTACTCTACTGCTGTTTAGCAAGGTGGTTGTTGTCTTGCTGCCTAGGGTGCAAATGGGAAGGAAAGAACAAATACTCAAGAAGCTTTGCATACAAGAGGCCACAGAAAGGCTTCTTTGCCTTATGATCTTATGATGTTTGTTGAAACCAGAAACCTGCCTTTACATTACATTGCAGCCACTGTGACTAAATTTAAACCTCATCCTGTTCCCATACGTACTGTTCCATTCAATTTGGCTCATCTCCTGCAGTGACAACATCTTGAGCAGGGCACAGGAGTAAGGGCAAGAGACTTGGAAGTGAAGGCAAGGGCCAGCTCAGAAGGCTGATGGTTGTGGGGATTTAGAAAGCAAGGAAATAAAGCTGTTAAGGATTCATGTCTCTAGAGCAGATGCTATTTGAACACGTTAGGGGAGGCAGGTGTTTAATAGACACTTGGTGAAGAAAGGCCTTGATCTACCTCAGTAAAATGACGAGTTGAATGTTTGAGAAAACAGTTATTTTCAGTACATACTACTTATGGATGCTAATCCACATCCTCCTGATTTTCAGACTTTTTTTCAGATGGCATTTTTAGCACTGCTGTCAGCTTCTATGCATGGAGTGCTTTTGCCATTACTGCATTTTATACGTGCTGCAAATCTTAGATGTTCATAGAAATATCCCTGTTCAGACAGAAGTCATATACGTCAGCAGTCCTTGACATCGCATCTCCAGAGCTAGTTGCAGTTACTGGAAGCTTGTCTGCTTTATCATAGTACATATTATAGGTCCTTTGATTACAACCGCCCTAGAAACAGATCCACAATAGGTGTCTCCCCTTTTCTTGGTCTGACAGTATTTTGCAGATGCCCGTTTTTGCTAGCCAGTAATAAAAAAATACAGGTCTTCTGCAGAAATCCTATCAGCTGTACACTGAAGAAGGGTAGGTATAATGCAAGTGACTATGAAAATACCACCTTACAGTGAAAAGGCATTCTTCTGAGTGTCTCACAGTTTGTAAGTGAAAAGAAACAAACACCTGACTCAAGAACAGCGTGCCTTCAGAGTAGGGCACACAGATACACAGGCATTCCAACTTTAAAACAACACACTGTAAAAAAGATCAAGTTTCCAGAAATCCTATTTGAAAAAAATAAGTCAATATATAGATATACAAAAAAAATGGAGGCTTGTATTATCTAGAGTAACATCCTGTTATAGACAAGGCCTAAACATGAATTCTACAGGGTTTTTCCTTCTGGACTTGTGTTATCAACAGCATTACAGAGTTTCATCACTGAAGCAGTGTGTTGTGAACTTTGCTTCTTCATACCCTTGTTTCAAGTTTCTAGATACTTTCAAGGAAAATTGGGAAAAGCTATGATCTTAATGTTTAAGAACACTTTCACGCAGCTATGATGATAAACAGACAAATACATTCTCTTTCTCCCATTCCTCAAAGTAAACCAGGAATTCATTCCCATCCTGTTTTCCCTGGTAAAGCTCTCATTAAACTTTGTAGACTTGCTCCTCTAAAAAAAGTAAAAGCCTCCCAAATAAAAAAAAAAAAAAACAAAAAGGCAAGCCAGAGAAGCTGCTAAAAGAAAGATGTTACCTATCCATACAACACCAGAGATTTTTATAGTTCTCCCACAATAGAAACTCTGAAAGAAAACAAAACTATAAAAGAAGTATATATAATGTATATTACTTACAGTGTATTTCTAGAACCTGCATTGCTATCTGAGGTGTAGAATTTAGGGACTCATGATCTACTCTGCAACTTACAACTGCACCATCATCATTGCGATCTGCTAGGAAATCCAGCGTGCTGCTGACTGTGAATGTTTTGCGATTTGCATCTTCTTCTTTTAAATATTTAACATCTGAAAGAAAAAATAAACAAACAGCGTTTTCTCCAATGTTTTTAGGAAAAGTAGTTGAGCATTAGACAGCTCAATTAGCTATCACACTTGCACGTCTTTTATATCTGTGTTGATCTCTGAAACAAATGTAATTAGACTGTAGTTATTCCTCTACTTGATGATTGTCAAAGCAGGATTATATATATATATATAAAGAAAATGTCAAAATTGGTTTCCTGATACTTCACTCAAACAAAAATCCCTTTCATCACGGTATCTTATACGTTTAGGTCCAAATTTGACACAAAATTTCTCTGAAGTTCATTAGAAAAATGTGGCCACCTCCCACCCTCATTACCCTTAAGTAGTCACATTGTCACTAAATATTAAATTTCCTAAGTCTGTGCTTACAGTTTTTGATAGTAATGCTATATATGGATGTTACTGAAGCCATGTGATGTATGCATGTACTTTCATTGATCCTGTGCTTACTTTATTCATAGTTTATTGTGCTGCTTGCTAGAATTATTTTAATTTAATAATGAAATTAAACCACAGTATAGATATCAATGGTGATGAAAATCTGTAAATAGAACATGCCATAGCATTTACTGGAATCTACAGACAAGTCCCAAAAAGACTGGAAATAAAATTACTTCAAAGAGACCTTCCACTCACTGCTTTATATCGTGTTAAATCAGCCTACTGCTTTTGTGCAGATCCAGTTAAAAATCTCTGTGACAGCTCTCAGCCCAGTTCCTGGAGTGCAGGGAGACTACAACCAGGCTTAAGAGTTATTCAACTCAGCTCTAGGTTAAGGTTCAAATTCAGTAACTTTTGTTATAGGATGTGCAGGTTAGATCAGAGCTGAAGATCCAAAAGTTCAAGCATTTCTTTTAAAAAGTTTTAATGTATTAACTGCAACATGAGATCTTCTTGCAGGTACTTTGGAATTGTCTTGCTTGGTTCCCAACTACTTCTAGCACTTACAGATTTTAAGTGATTTTAGCAAAATAGTAAGCTCCTTATGATGATTTGTTACAAGGAAAACTTTAAAGGACATATTAAATACATAAGAATATATTTTAAATTAGACTGAGATTGCATATGTCCTCTGTGTCCTAAAGAAAGAAAAATTGAGAGGTTTCAATTTTACAAATTATACTAAATCCCACCAGAGAAGAAGATGACCTAAATAAAAATTCCATGAAACATCAATTTTAGAAAGCAAATCTTAAACGGCTTAAGCTAAATCTTTTTAGATTAAAAATGCTTCTGAAATCAGAAAGGTGGTCTATTTAGTTGTCTCCAGATAGATGAAGACACCATGTAATTACACAATTTCCATTTTTCCCTAAGAAATAATTATTTCTTGCACGCAAGCATTTTTCTACTTGGTTGCTGGGCTTTAAGAGATTTCAATTTCCACCGCGGCGACTATTAATATTTAGGGATCAGTAGGCGAGAGAAATATTGACCAGGGCTAAAGCAAAGTTATTATAATCAAACAACAAATGTCTTCACTAATATTTAAAGCAAACACATGGGATTTTATTCTCAGAGTTAGGTTTCCAAATTTAATAATAAACGGCTATAAATATAGCCGCCTGCTTATAAGTAATGTACACATCCTTTTGCTTACTGACTTCAGGTGGGGTACAGACAGCTCCTGAAAACATCAACAACTTTAATTTTGGTGAGAGGTTGCAGATACTTAATCCATTAGAAAAACAAAAGCAGTTATGTTCCTAAATGGGTGTTTAGAAGCCTTTCTTTAGACATCTGTTATTTGGAAGAGTCCAACTCTTAATTACCTCCATGAAAAAAGATGGCATTACAATTATGTAAGCTGTTGACATCTTCACCAACAGAAATACTTCCCTTGTCCACTTTATCAGCTGTATTTTAGATGTTTCTTCATAGCAAAAGGAAGGTGTGATTGTGATATATGCTAAATGAATGTAAACCCACCTGGGTGTAAAGAGCAGCAGAGACCAAGTACTGTATATGTTACCGTATGCTAACATTCAGAATATATATCCAGGTTTTTTATGGAGTTTTTAAGTATGTCTACTGCAGTCTATTCTTTCATTTATTTTGTCACTACTCCCCTCTTTCCTACATACCACCTTAAAAATATTAAAAAACCCAAAGATCCACTACAGAGGCACTTTCTCTGGAAACTGCTAGAATGAAACAGGTTGGAGGATGACTACCTGAGGAGTAGTTTTAGAGAGGAGGGGGCCAGTTGTCAGTGGCTGGAGCATAGAGTGTACAAGAAGAGCTTAATACAGTTGGGTTTTCTTCAACCTGAGCAAGAGCAGACAAACCAGATCAAGCTGCTGCTTTTAAGCACCTAATGCATGGTCATGCAGAAGAAAAAGCCAGAGTCCTCTCAGAGGCGGACAGCACAAGCTGATGGGCAATGAACACAAGTTACACCAAGGCAAATTCTGACTATGTATCATGAAATGCCTACATTTAATGAAAATTCTCCACAGTAAGGGCTTTCAGAAACATCTACCCTAGACAGATTATGGAAATTCTGCCCTTGGAGATTTTTCAAAATTTAATTGGGGACCTTTAGCAACCTGATCTAACACTTGATCAAAGGTTGGGTTATACGATCTCTACAGACCAACTCTGGGCCCGCTTCTATGACTCTGTCAGGTGCGTGCATAAATGGGCTCATATTAACTACTACCAGTTTATAGCTAGTAAGTATATTAGTTTGATAGTGAAAATATTAAATAGAAATGATAGAATGTCTGTAACTCATTGTTCATGGTCCGCTATTAAGAAAAGCCCATATAGAAACACTCATCTTTTAACAAGACAGCTTTGCTGCGTTTATAAGGCAAATATAATTTTGTTTACATCTAAAATCAAGTTCTGCCATGAAATAACCTTATTATCTAAAAATATTTTATCATCTTTTATCAAGACAAAATGTGCAGTTCCTCTGACTACTTTGCATATACTAAACATGCATAAACTAATTCAAAAGGCCTTACTCTGTTTCAACAAAATGAACCGATACTCGGTTGTTTATGAAGCCCAATTTTGCTGGGAGGAAAAAAAAAAAAGAAAATTCATTTAGAATATTCCTGAAACCTAAAATTAATTTTTACATAACTATTGTTGAGATAACATGTAACGAATTTTATTGAGAAATAATTTAGATTCTCCCATATTTTGCTTTTAATAATATCCTAGAAATGTCACCAGAATGCTAAACTACAGATCGCTTTGTTAATTTGGTGCATATATGAGACAGAACACTAAAGTAAAAGGTATGGTACCCAGGGCTTCACATTCAGTCTCTCTCATTACTAACACTTACTCTATCAAACAGTATTCCTTTACCAGATGATAATTCCTTTTTTGAGTAATAGCAATGGAGCTACAATTTTAGAATGGCTTTTTCCACTTTGGTGCAACTCTGAACTCAATGCATCATTTATATTCTTTTGCACCATGTATAATACACTGTAACACAATTGGATTTACTGGTGCTAGACAGACGAACTCCTAACCTTTAATGTCAGCTGCATTAGCATATAATTTCATATCTATTTTCTCAGATTTATCATTTCACCTTTTACAGTGCACAAAGCTAATGTAACTTCTGCTGATGCCACTGCAAACCGGTTAGGTTATTTTATTTCTAACCTTTCTGAAATGGCAATGTGCTCTTCAGAAGACCTAGAAAACTAAACTGAAATGAACGTGCTCAGTACTTTCCTCTTATTCCTGGTCTGTGGTGGTGGTGGGTTTTTTTTCTTCCCTTTACTGTTCTTTTTCACACATCATCTTTGTTCCCTCCCCACCCCCTTTTCTAAAAAGCATCTCTTTAGGAACGAGAAAAGCATGTTAGCAATCACCAGATTTCTTGATTGGCTTCAATTACATGTCGGTTGAAAGAAAGGTAAAGTTATTACACCAGATTTTACACCGTTTTAAAAAATAACATATTTTCAGATGTGTTCCTTGCTCTTAGGTCAGCCATACCAGTGGATCTTTTAAAGTATTGAGATTGCTTATAGTGATTTTAAATTTTCACATGAATATATAAATTCATCCTGTCATCTCTTCTGGGTGAACAAAATATACGCTGTGCCTTGTGTCTTAACTGTGCTGTTAATTGTTCTTGTTAATTACATTTGAGAACTCACTAATTTTCTTTCAGCAATCTCAGATTTCCCAGTAGCTGGAAAGAATGGCATTCTGTTTCCTGATTTTCTGTCCCTGTTACAAGTCCTCAAACACATTTCAAATGAGCCCAGCCTAAAATTCCTGTCTCCTTCCACACTATGGTTTTCATCACAAATTTAAAGATGCATCTAGAATGGACTGGGTTTCTTGGCTGGTCAATTGCAATCTCCTTTATTTAACAATTTTATATCACAGCTCTGGTTGTGTACATTGAACTGTGGTGGGGAATTATAAAGGAAGATTAATGGATCCTGTAATTAATGCTGTAACTTTGGTTGAGGCAATTTATTGAGCTAACAAAATCCACAACGTTGGACAAGTATGAGACAAAGCAGACAAAAAGTTGTATTTGGTTTTTTAAAGAAGCGTCACGGAAATGGAGGATCTTGAATCATTTATTGATCTGGTCATATAGGAGAATAAATAGACGTGACATGAATAAATACCAATACCTTCTCCTTTTTATTCACGTAGTCTAAAATGGACACCGCAGTTGACTGCGGTAGATGTGACTAAGCCTTCTGTTTAGGAATGTCTCTCCACTCAGTCGCTAATAAAAGATTTTAAACTATCCCAGAATTTATGGGAACATGGACTACAAAACTAAGTTTTAAGTAAAGAATATACAAGGTGAAAGAGAAGACAGAAAAGAAGTAAGTAGGTTTTAAATGGAAGTCTCTCCTAGCTCTCTGCATCCTCAAAGGCAAATTCTTGCTTTCAGCTTCGGTCTCAGTCACCCAATAACTTTTCAGTTACAGCAATTTTTGTTCACCTCCCTGCCATCCCTGTGAAGCTCTCATCCCCTTTGAAGCCTTCTCCTTGTTTGCCATCACACACTCTCAGCATCCTTGCCTCAGCTGCAGGTTCCCCATTTCCCAACTGAGACTCCTTCAACTGCTACCTCTGGACTCTTCCCCACCACAGCAGGCTCTGTAGCTCCCTTATGGGAAGTGCAATCTCCTTTCCTCTCCAGACGGTTCTGCCTCACCCGGTCACTTTACTTAGAGGAGTGTAACATAAAGCTGGCAAGTGACCAAATCTGACATACATCATATATGAAAGGCAAAAAGAAATTAAAAGGTAAAATATCTGGAGAGAGTGATATGGCTGTGATAACTAGAATCCATAAAACGTTCTTCTGTGAAACACCACAGTTGAGTTTACTATGCTGAAAAGAATCCAGGGAAATTCAAAACATCAGTTTTTACCATTTGAACTAAAAATACAGAGGTGGTTATATGCTTACTTTGGTAATTTACAATCAATTCCTTGTACACGCAGTATCACTGGTTCATTTAATGATTAAACTTCACAAACATGGAATAAGAAATGTGATTCTAAACAATGTCTAGCTATGACAACTGAACCAAATTACATCAAAGTCCTTTTAAATACCTTTAACTTCTTTGTCATTCTTGAACCATCTGATATCAGCTGCTGGTTTACTACCAGATGTCTTGCAAGTCAGCTGCATCCTCTCTCCCTCCATAACTGGTGAGGTAAATCCAGTAATTTGTGGCTTCTCGGGAACACCTAACAAGGAAACAAGCAAACCATCTCTGATAGTGTCAGCTGCAGCCATGGATATATGACCAGCTTAAATTAAGTCCATTCCTTCATATGCTCTAAATTCGGAAACAGAATAATTAGTTCCTTACCTTCTATCAAAATTGAATGTCAGCGAGTCTTCTCTCGTGTTGCAAATAAACTGTCAGTCTAAACCATAGCTGATTCTAAAGAATTTTTTTTTTTAAATTATCTAGTTTTCAAAGGGGAACCAGACTGTTTTATCTATGCATGTTCTGCATGCAGCTCTAGTCGAACTTGCTATTATAAGGTTTAAACAGGCTTGCACAGCAAGCAGGATGAAAAAGTGTATTAGAAGTACAGCTGTGAAAATAAAATGTAACTGGCAACAAAAAGCCGAACTGATCGAAGTTTAGAACAGATGTTTAAGTATGAATTACGAAGATTTTTATAAACAAAATCCAGGGAAAAGGGAGAATAAAAATAAATACCAGTTACTTTATCTTCAGAGAACATGTAACCAAAAAACCATCAGGTATAATCACAACTCCCTTGGCTATGAAGAATTCTTCAGCTAAACCCAGGTTCTTCGGAGAAGGCTGTATGATCATAACACACTATATACGTTATATTAAATTTGGAAATAGTTGTTTTTTCCAATGAACCGTAGAAGATTTTTAAAAAAAATATGAAGAGAATTGGGAATGTGTATAAATCCACTTGACTTCTGAAAACACATGAATAACTTATTTTAAAGTGATACTGATGACTGTAATTTTAAAATCTCTGAAAATGTCATTGTTGTAACTTGCATCTGCAGCTCTGTGACACATTCATATTTGTGGATAGATAAAGGGATCAGTCACAGTAATAGATCCTGTGTCCTGTATTTCACTATTCGGTTTGTTTACATCTCATTTCCAAAATGACAGATTATGTACATCAAAACCAAGCAGCAGCACCTATCGCATAGTACATTTCTGTACTAAATCTACTCCCCTCTTTCAGTACAGAAAATGGTGCCTACTATAATACCTTGACACTTAAATCTTCTAATCCATAACAGAGCAGTCAATAAAGAGATTATTAGTACATAAAAAGGATAGTTTATCTGATTAAAAGATGTAATACATTTTGATGGAAAATATCCCCATCTCAGATAAAAAACGTTCCAAGAGTTGGAAATGCTGGTTTGAAATGCAAAACTACAATGTAAAATGAAAAAACGGCATCTTAAACCTTGAAACTTGCCTTCTGGGAATGTAAGTAGCTGATGTTGGGAAAAATGCATTAAACCATCCCCAAAATGAAGGTAAAACTAAAAGGACTGTGAAAGATCACATTACTTTGGTTAATAAATATTGTTTAGATGAGGGTTTGTGGGTTTTTTTGGTCTTTGTAGCACTTTCTCATGTTTTTCTGCCATTTAAAAGGTTGAATTGGTCTACCCATTTATGTAGAACATGAGATGTCTCTATACAGAGAAGAAGATTAAATTTTAGGCTGTTGTTATTCCAGAATATTCTGCTTTGAGTGGGTATTTTTTGTCCTTAATGGCAAACTTGTGAAGATTTTTGCAAAATATTCTCACAGGGACTGAAAGGGAGACATATTTCATATCCTATGCACAAAACCAATTCCCTGGCTGGATTAATGTGAATATTACTGGTGCAGAGAACATCTTACATTAGTCCTATTAAATTCGACTGTCTGCCTGTCTACATATAAAAATAAAACAAAAAGAAAGAAAGAGTCAAGTTCAGGGACAGAAGAGGGAGAAAAGAATAAAAATCAATCTCCGAAATCATATAACCTCTTAGGTACGCAGGTGTGTTTCAATGAACTATAGCAATTTCAGCTGATTGGGCTACTGACATTCATAGAATCATATAAAGCTTTGAGCAGAAACTTTATTTCCTGGGCATCTCTCAAAATCTATTGCTTTTCTATGTGTATCTATAACCTTTGGGGAAAACAGCAGAGCATTTAGAGGATAAAGCATAAAAGAAGCAGCAAACCCAGTGAAAATATGCACTTTATAGAGAGAGAAAGCAAGCAGAATGAGCCAAGAAAATGCACAGGTAAGGAAAAACAATAGAGCTCTAAAGCCCTTTTTGATTTCATGCTTTCTGATTTTCTCCCCTCTGCCCTATACAATACATTGTTAGGAGACGAACACATGCACCTTCTTCACACTTCTGGTGCTTGGGATGTCGAGGTTGTGTCCATTTTATAGAGCACTCATACCGTGGTATTTGTGTGCTCCCTAATTCATTATCCTGCCACAGTGCAAACAGTAAGAGTCATGTTATTTCTCAGCACAGCAATATGAAACAATGGACTTCGGGGAAACAAGATCAGACATTTACATGCATCTTCTGCCAAGCTTTAGAAAAGTTCACTCTTATCATAATTTGCCAAAGCCTGAGAAGTTTAACACTTGCTTCTATATGTTCAGCTATTTATACTCACCGAGAACGGTTAGAAAAGCCTTGGAAGTTTTGACAGGCATAGTAAATAAAGAGCAGGTGTACTGCCCTTCATCCGACAGAGACACATCGCTGACACTGATACTCAGTTCATGCCAGGAAGCTCGGACCAGCTCAATTCTGTTGTCCCTCAGAGCTGAAAAACAGAAATTCATGTTATAAGGTAGGAAACAGCACATTGACAATGCGTGGCATGTTATACAAGAGGCTCTATGAAGCAGCCTAGTGAAATCGCTCCCTAGAATACAGGGATATAGACACGATTGTCTTTATGCCTCGTAGTGTGGTTCCTCTGTGGAATAAAGCACAGGAGTTCAGCAGGTTTCCGAATAGCGTACTGAAGGGCTCACAACATACATAAACCTAGAAACTAAGGGACTTTAGTTACCTTTGGCCTTCCTCTGAAAAAAACAACATTTTGCCAATTTCTGCCTCCAATGGCTTTTTTCAATGCTCAAATTAACTCTTTCCTAAAAATGTTTTCTTCTTCATGTATTTACACATGTGTGTGAATACTGAATTCTGTTTCATCTACGAACAAAGTATATTTTCAACCCAGAAGTCTAGCACTGCACAGCTCACGTATTTCCTTCCAGTCCATTACTACTCATACTAAACTACCGTATTTCTGGAATGCTGCAAGGGTATTTCTTACGACGAATATGTTAAAAGCTCCACTTCCACATGCAAGTATAGTACATTTAAAGATTTGAGGCAACGGAGTATAGTGACTTTACTTTTTTGATTATGACTAAAAATCTGATCTTTTATCAGAAAATCCTTCCTAAAAATGTTTTGTTTGCATGAGGGAAGAGCAGTAGGGAGATCTACTTTGAAAATGTTACTTTAGCTAATGCTTTAAAATTTTAAATGTTGTAAAGCTTATATTTAGATTAACCCATATTTCCTATTGAAAAACAGCCAAGACATTCCCAAACAATCTATTTCTCTGTGGTAAGGCTGTTTTGGGAATCTGCATATATTAATCAGGTCTTTCTGCAGCATAGAAATACTAGCATCATAAGTAAACACCGTTATTCTCCTCAGTGAACAACAAAAAAAGCCTCTGTAACTCAGGTCTGTATACCTCTCTCACCTGGCAGCATTTGAATCTTCAGTAAGTCCAGTTTTATAGTAAGGCTCTGATAGTCAGAACTAAAATGGGACTGTTGTAATTACTGGGAGAGCTCTGCTGTGATTTGCAAGAAGCAACAAGTTGTTCAGGTCCCTAATGCTTTTCTCACTCACCTCTTTCTAAAGCCCCCAAAGGCACTTATGTTTGTTTCTCCTAACATTTATACTTTACAATGATAAAACCAAAGCTTTACTGTGGTTCTCTTGATAATACATCCAGACGTTTCTGCCCCAATGCAAGGCTCTCTGTGTCCTGCCAATACAGGAAGGTTTACACCAAAATAAGCAGCTACTATGAAGCTTCGTCAAAAACGTCACTCAAATTTGTTGTCTTCTAAGGTTTCTTTACAGTGATCTAAAGCTGAATTTACTGGTTATTTCAGGGTTGGCCAACTAAAGCTTGACTTAAGTCTCTGTAGGGTCTGATGACTGAAAGGTGACAGCTTAAGCAGACCTAACATACAAGCATGCCATGAAGTCCTCCAATGCACATCAAAGTGACTGAGATTGTGTGTAATGGACACATGCCAAACATAACTGAGACATCTTCTGGCCAGCCACAGCAAGAAATAAATAATCATGTAGTATATAATATAAGATGCATAGAATGGTGGTAAATAGCTGCAACATTTAAGCAAACAAGCAAGACCAAAACAAGCCACAAAATGAAATATATACCAACATGCTGACACAACAGCCCAGAAAAACGAGCTCACGAAAACAAAAAATACATAGAAGCAAGCTTCTACCAACCCAGAACAGCAGGCAAAGCTGATGACTGTGGCTTTACTAGCCAAAGCAGTAAAGCTGTTGCTATCTTTGAGGAAGTAGATGGAGACTCAGAATTCATTTCTCAGCTTTTCAATTCTAGTCAGATGCAAACTAAGCAGACATAAGAATGGTAGTTTATTTCACATAACTGACCTTTCAAAAAAAAAAATATTCTCAGAATGACCCAGTGCTCCCAATGCTTTGATTACCTCCACAACCAGGTACATGATTTGAACAGCATAGGAAAAAAAGTCCAGTGACAAAAACCTCAGCACCCCATAATTTGAAAGCGGTGATTTTTGCCTCCCCTTAATCAGACATTGTTTTAAAAATAATGAGGTATATCATCTTATATCTTATTTTGTTACAATTTTCAATTGCCGGTGCCTTACAATATTTATATAGCTGTTGAAATATTTTCCTATAGACAGGCAATGTGCAGAATTTCATGTGCTAAAAAGAACTGTAATGAATTCCACTAGAGCAGAAATGGTCCACAGATGATGCCAACAGCACACCATTTCGATTTCACTGGTAGAGAAAAAAAAGCACTGAAATACAAACCACCTGCATCAACTACATCCCTACGGCTCCCCTCCTTCATTTCCTCCCCTCCACACCTTTTTTTAACCTTTGTACAACATAGAAACCTCAGCTCAGTCAATTTTCTGGAAAACTGGTAAAAACAACCACTGATCAAGAGCTGAGATCAGATGTTCCATGTTTCAGCCTGGAGTGAATTTTTACTCAAAGAACAGAAAGAAAGAGCTTTGTAATGGAAATACCAACACAGAGCCTTTGCAAAAAAATCCAGCAAATAGCACCAACATAATACTCCTTTGCAGGGAAGCTTTTTGTGGGAAGCATTTTTATGAGTGCAAAGTCTAAATACAGTTAATTATCTGTGCCATCCACTTCCGACCTAAGCATCTGTAAGCTTGCCTCTCTATGCGGATTTGAGAGCAAACCAACGAGAGAACTCTGCTGCTATGGCTTAGGCACGGCAAGCATTTACACGGAGTCTCTTTAGAATCTTCTTTTCAACCTTTATTCCTACATCTATGTCTACATCCTTATCTATCTCTGTTCAGAAAGACACCGATTCCTCCTGTGAAATTGATAGCAGTGCTGGATGCCAGAACTGGCTTATTTCCGTTTTCTGTGTTGTGTATATTTTGCTAAAAGGGTGAAGTTTGGTCAGAGAAGAAAGTGGCTGCCTAACTGTCTAGTCCTGGCTCTCTCTCCCTGGTGCAAGGGGAACCATCTGGAAGAGGGTGACTGCTCCCTTGGACACAAATGAGCTGTCGGCGGCATCGGAGAAGCTAGGAGTCCTTCTAGTCATTTAGCATGGAGCTTGAGTGGAGCAGAGGTCTTGCCTAGCCTGGTTGATGGAGCAAAAAAGCCGGTGGAGCCTCAACAGAAGGCAGCTACTGAAAAATACCAAATGGCAAGCAAAAGCCTGAAGGAGAAGACATGCTCCTCAAAGAGCTGGTAGAAAGGAAGGAGATCTGTTTACCATACTCTGTATTTTATCTGTTTTAGCAGATCTGAGTTCTACTTGTTTAAAGAGAGATCTCATCTAGTTTATTACTCTCTGTTTTAAGGACGTGGGCTTCAAAAGCTTTCTGTAAGCTTTTGCAGTGCTTTTCCTTTGAAGTGATGATCGCCCCAAAAGGGTGATTTTACTGCAAGTTTCAAGCCAACTCCAGGCTCTGCCATAGTAGTTTAACTAAAGTAGCATAAAGTAAAATACAAAACGGTCTCTCTTAATTAACAGCTGAAATGAAAAAATAGAACACATGCAGGGACGTTCTGCATGAACTGGGAGTTTGGGGCACACTAATTAACAGCCTCCCTGTACACTGAAGTGCCCAATGTCCATGCATTGTTCAGTACCTATGTACTCCTAGCTTCCCACAGAAGTCAAGAGGAAATGCCAGGCTTCTCTCTGAAGTGTCCCACACTGCAATACAGGTGCTCTACGTACCCGTGTGACAGTATTTATTCCTCCACTTTTTAAGCAGCTTATACCAACAGCTCCATTTGTATGCCACAGGTAGTCTCTGGAAGCTACTTATCAGTCGTCTTGTGGTAGTGACAAGACAGACCCCATGAATGCACGAAGGACAGCTCTGTCCTGAATGATTCTACCAGCTCTGTCCTGACTTGCATGGTTTCCCAGTCTTGCTCCTAATTCTGCATGCTCTTCCAGAATCTTCTCTGGAAAACCTTCCTTTTCACCATCTGACTTCACTGGAAGTCCAACCAACCTTTTTGGCCTCCTCCTGGGGAATTTCATGTACATTTCTGAATCATTACCTTATCAATAGTTCACATACCTGCATTTTTGCATGACACAGAGCTGTTAGGAAAAGTTTAAATAAGCAGAATCTGTATTTGACTTCTGGGGAATCCGCCTATGCCAAAACAGTAACAACAAAATACCGCCACTGACTTCTCCTTCCTATATTCTTACGTTGCAAGTGCTTCCAAAAGAATATAAAATGTGACAAAACATATAAAAGCATCGTAAATTCCAGTATGCCCTATGTACATTATTTTCGATTTTCTGTAATTCCCAGGCACATATGATGTAGTTAATTTGCAAGGTATGAAACAATTATGCATAAAATACTTGTTTCTAAGCAGACATACTTCATTTATTTTACCTGTCATTCTCTTTCAGAATGTTTTCTGACACAGAAACAGGCCGCCTTGACAATTTGCATAGTTTAGATTATTCTGAGTAAAAGTTACAGTCATGTATTCCAGCTGCATTAATTAGCAGTTGTTGAGACTGATGGCCATTGCAATAAACTGCTCCTCTTGTTCAAAGTCACAAAAATCTGTACTTTACTTTTTGCAAAAAACAATATAATGATCATTTGCAGTCATGTACTGTCACGGAAAATAACATGTTTAATACCATGAGGAAAAGCCAGTCGGACCTGCTAGATGTAGTAGAGATGCTGTAGAGAGTAGCTTCTCTAATCTTATTTCTCTAAAATGACTACATCTTACTAGCATTTGGTGTCATCTATTTGAAGAATGGGTAAAAAACAAAAAAACAAAAAACCCACTGAATCCTCCAGAGTAATTCGCAGATTTTTGACAATACTAACTTGACATATGCTGCTATCCTGGGATTCACTTAACAAAATTTTCTTCCTTATTTTAGAACTATTCCCTCTGCCATGGGAATAATGCAACCATTACTTGGAACCAGAAAGATTTCTAATACTCGACAGGTCCTACTAAACTCCCAGAAACTCAATACCTCTGTAACTTAAACAATCCCTCTGATTTTCAGATTCCAACTTCCTGGATGAAGCACCATCGCCAAATCTAAAATAGATTTCAAAGGATTTATATTTTCTTGCTGCATATACTTAGATTTAGTTTAGAAGGCCCTTTGATTTCTCCCTAATTAATTCCATATACCAAGATGCCTATAGTGATGATCTACAGCACTCACCAAGAGGTGTGCATTGGTATCTGTCAGGCCACAAACCACCACCAACATAAGGGAAAGAAAAATGATGGGAGGGAAGCAAGCTGAAAGAAATAAACTAATATTGTTATTCTGTGTCTAGTTTTCTTAGCTTTCATCCCCCTTTACCAAAACATTTCAATTTCCTTTAAAAAGATTACATGCTCATCCATCTGTTGCTGTATTAACAGCTTGCCCCTTTCTACCCGACAAGCAGTTGTTCTAGTGGTTCCTTGCCTCTCAGGTAGGCACTTGTGCTGTAGCTGAACTCCTAACGCTTTAAAGCTTCTCAGTAATTTGTATACAGAAAGAAAAATCCTTTTTCTTCTTCCTTCATTTCCAGGCATATGATTTGATTACCTTTGCCCAAGGAGCGATGCAAGGCCAGCCTGGCAGTGTGGATATTTAGTAATCACATGGGGTTTATTTCTATTCCTGCATGTGGCGAGGCCACTTTTACATCTCACTTAAATGAGCTCCATAGCATCACGTCTGTGAGCCTTTTGCTCTTGTTCCTAGCTGGTCATGATTCCAACAGAATCCGAAGGTCACAAAGATAGATGATCTCCTAGTTAGTCTGAGTCATGACGATTTCAGTACTGGGACAGAAAGATTGAATTTGAGCCTACTTTCACAGGTAGTGGTCATGTAGAGGGAAAAGCCCTGGGTAATACATTCCAAGTTTCTATGCAACCTATTACACTGGGTGATGTGTGTACCGTTGGAGTCCTTTAAAGGTGACATCATTTCTAAGTAAAATTAGCAGAAATAACAAAAAAAGAAGGTCACCATAGTGTGGACAGACCTTTGGCTAATTGGCTGTGGAACAGTATTCTGGCTAATTTGCAGATACATGATGATTAGGAAAGTGATTAGTAATACAGATGAGTTGAAAAAGACACCCCAAACATGTCTTTCCGTTTTGTGTCACTCAGATGCTGTGGATACTTCACTTAATTTTCTGACCCATTTATGTTCTTACTGAATAAGTTCAAGGTATCACTGCGTTTCAGAGAAGATGGCAAGTAAAGGTTTTTGAAATAGAAAAACATAACAATCTTTGGAGGTTAGTTTAACTTTCATTCCAGTGCATTTCTGTTTATCTCTGAAGTACTTGGCAATCAAAAGGAAGAAACAATGGGGGATATAGGAATATGCTTCTACCTCTGATCATCTGCTCATCTTCAACTTTATGGTCTGGCTTGCAGTCTAGTAGGAAAAAACATTAGCCTGTTTTCAGCTGAGAAATACTGGTGAAATATTTCATTAGCTTTTTTTAGAGAGCAACATTCAACAGCAAGCTGCTTCCTTATTTTTTACATTTTTCAGATTTTTTGCATGTTTTGTAATGGGTATGTCAAGGAGTACAACACACTCCCTTCATTAGAAGAGGTGCTGACAGTCTCACTAACAGAGGCATCTTCTCAGTGCTTGCTTACTGCCTTGAAAAGGCCAAAGACCTGGGGGATCAGCACCTGGCCATACAACAATCTCTACTGTCTATCAGGATGGGCTGTATTTAAACAAGAGCCTTGGGTGCTTATGAGGAAAATGCAAAGAGCAAGGTAATTTCTTCAACAAAAAGACAACAATTCTCCATTTTCTGCATTCAGGATAAACCAGGAACAATTTAAGTTGACTTACAACGACTTACAATCTTGAGCACATCTGCTAAGTGAGGTTTCTCCAACTGTTGCCAACTGACAAAAGGAGGCCAGGACAGTGATATGCCCTTCATGAATGGAATAAATATAGCAAAACTTCCCTGCATGCTAGATTTTCTGCAGTGAGCCACACTTTCTCTCACTATCATTTTCTGTATTCTCTTCAGTTTCTCTTTTTTCGAAGCGTTCAAGAAACATGACAATATGCAAAAAGGGAAGAACTTGCTTTCTAGGGTGTTTAAAATGCCTACTTCTTGTATTAAATAGACACTGCACTTACATTCTGCTTCTATTTTGAGAATTATAAGGACAACATTTTTTGTCTTAGGAGGTCTGAGGGCTGTTTTGCTTTCAAATAAGAAATTTAAGTTTCAAATCCTTCCAAAACATATAGGTTTTGGACTACGAAGATGCTTTATTATTTTATTGTGCTGGAACAATGTTTAAGTGTACCTCCAACAAATAAAACAAAAAATCATATTAGTCAAGATGAAACATTGTCTTACAAGGTCTGCTCATCTGGTTCCTTCTGCAATGGGGAATTACAAGATTTCCTATTATACTAATGCAACTGGACATGTGCCACAGCACAGTAGCCTCGAAAATCTTTAAAACTCATACTTCTCAAACATGCAGCTGCAAAAATTAAAATTGCAAAATGATCTGGCAAGGTTAGAGATGGACAGAATTAAAATAAATGAGATTCAATAGACAAATGTAATTGATAAAATTATAATCTTATACACCGAGTTGGAGACTGATATTTTGAAAGCAGTAATGCAAGAAAGAAGCCCTGAGGATTACAGAGGAAATTATTTAACTGTATGTTCAAATGCAGCAACACTCCAAAAAGATGAAACCTATTATGAGTTGTCCTGATACTGGCAGTTACAGTAAAAAGAAAAGCATAACAAAACAAACACTACAATATTCCAAAACAACATACATCATACTCTGCCATATGTTATAAATTACATACAAAAATGGGCTCTCATTTGGGAAGGTAATTTCCGGAGGTCTACCAATGGAATACTACTGCATAAGGAATACTACAAAAATGAAAACACTACAATGGAAAGCTATAATAACAACTCACACCTCCCTAAGACAATACAAATGTCAGTTAGAAAAATAATTTCATGTCCTTGAATTTTGAGGGCAATATTGAAAACAAACCCCGTATGTTTGAAGCTAAATGAAAGTTCATTTTACAAGAGAAATATTAGATAATGAAATTATTGAAGTAGAGGAATAAATAAATACTAATCCTCTTGCAAACTAAACCAAAAGTACACAGATTTCAACTTTGTGCTTCTGTGAAGAGCAGACCAGGCAACGTCTCCTCATGCTACCGATGATGATATTAATAACTGTGTTAATAGTACTTAAATGATAGCTGAACAAGGCAGAGTTCAGCTTGATTGGGTATTAACAAACAGTCTGGCCCAAAAGCGCAGACCTCTAACATGTCAGTCTACACATTTTAAAAAACATCCGTTACAGCATACTCACTTTTTCCTTTTCAAGAGACCGCTGGTTACCGTCCCAGCTGGTGACCCTTCTGTACTGGCTTTAGTCAGCTTTGGATGCAAAACAGTAGGGAACAGAACAACTTGGCCAAATTTTACACTCTTGGCACAGCTGGAAATCTAGTTTCTCCTTAAATATGCCCATGTTTAATATGTTTCTCATATGTGTATGCAGATGGAAGTGTCTTAAGAAAGCTGCAGAACTGAATTGTACTTCTGTAACTTGTAGATGGTGACATTGCAGTTCTGCTCATTCACCAGCTAGAGTTAATTATCCTATAATACTGCAAATGCTTTTAGTGGCATGAATAAATAATACCCATGGTAGAGTCATGTTTAATGTATTGCTTCCTATTTCTTGGAAAGTCACAGCCTTCTAGGGTGTGGTCCTGTTCAACCATATTATCTCAGCAGAATTTGGAGAGACTTTCTCACTTATTAATGATCTAGGAGACCTCTCTAAGTGAGAACAGCTATAGGACGCTCCTGTTCTTTCTGTACTTCTTGATTATTGATGTAGATACATAAATTAATGTCATTCTTCCTGCAGCAGATGGTGCATTGGCTAGACCTCCAGTAGGAATACTCATCCGTCCTAACTTCATTAAGAAGTCAGACTCCCTAAACTCCTGCTGCAGTCAGTGGAGCAAGATAGCTTCCTCCAGAGGCTAATTAAGAACAGGTCACTGCCTTGAAAATATTACAGAACCTGAACAAAAAAGCAAACTAATCTCTGACGATTGGTAAGTGTTCCTGCAATCAATCTAGCAATTGATTCCAGTACCAACGTAGAGTCAAACACTAATGCGTATGTCAATACTGAAGATACCAGTGGTGTTAGCGATGACTTGCAGATCTCACTTTTAAGGGAACTGAGAAATGGTACAAGGTATCAGGAGAGATCTGAGATGTGTCTGGTACAATTCCAGAGAGGATTCTCAGAAAGCTCATTGGTGGTTTTAACATCTTCTATGATAGAGCCCTTTAAAGTTTTATGATGTCTCTCATACAGTCTGCCTCTGTACCACAAGTACACAGATGCTTCCTTTTTTGTGGGATTTGTCTTAGTTTTCCAGTTGCAGTCACATTGTGAAGAAAACCACTACTAAGAAATGGTGATGGAAACAGGCAATTAAGGGATTGGAGCATCTCATACAAGGAGAGGCTGGGAGATTTGGGACTGTTTAGCGTGAAGTAGAAGCAAATCATGAAATTAATCCAAATTCAAAATAATAAAAAAATGGCATCAGAACTTTCTATACCTCTAATTTTCTAAGGAACCTGCTCTAAATGGACATAGTTGGAGAAGAAAGTTGGACTAGGTGACCTCCAGGGGTACTTTCAAACATGGAAGACTCTGTGTTCTTTGATTCCAGACTTTGGGTAAAGAATCTGCATATCACAAAATTCAGGAATGTGACCAAACTTTGGTGGATATTCACAAACATTAATCTTCCTTAGCTTATCCTGAGTCATTCTCTCCCTCATGGAAGCTTCTGATTTGAGTCCCTTAGAAGACACTGCCTGTCTCTCTCCTTTATAGGCAACATTAAAAAAACCCAAACAAAACAAAAACCCCAGCAAGCCCATAAATAAAAATATAATATACCTACTATATAATGGACCAAGAGTGACTTCAAATTCTGCTCCACAAGCTGGTTGAGACATGGCACAAGCAGAGGTATTTGGCCTTTGGGGCAGTGAATATTATTGTACTCCTCCTTGGGTTTGTTGACAAAGTGCCCATCAAAGCATATTAATTGCACATTTGGATTACAACATGTTCACAGCATCAGATGTAATAAAGAATGCTACAGTAACAATCTGCAGCACTGGATAAACAAAATTTTTGGTATCTAAATTATAATATCTCATCTTTTAATTATATTATACTTGATTCCTCTTTCTCTTCTCTCTTCACTTCAGAGCTGATTCACTTAACTTCTTTTTACTTAGCAATCAACTACTTCTAGAAAATTTAAGACCTCTATTTTAAAAAGGTATTTACAGAAATAAACCTGTTGTCTATACACCTGAATCTCATTTCCCATCTTACTGAACTTCTGGTCAACTCAACATTTCTGGAAAAATTCAAGGTATCAAAAACACTTCCTCTGTTACACAATGATACTTTCACTAAAAAGCAGGGTTTTTTTCTTCTGTTTTCTGTTTTGCTTGCAAACTCTGTCTTCCACAGATCCTCCTCTTGCCCTTCTTTAATCAGGGTGTTTCCAAATTCTTCAACCAAGACTTACCAAATTAGATTTTATATTTAATTTATTTCCCCTATAACAGCCTTTAGTATACTCAATATGTGTTTATCTTCCAACAGACAGTATTTGTCCTGCCTCACTGATCCTATCCTTTCCTCATTCCTCATTCCCCTCACACTTCATCTTCCTTCCTTCTTTATCGCTGAAATCTTTCCTGACTGTACAAGTATGTGGGTGCTGCCAGTCCTTGGAATAAGCTGTCTTTGACTCCACTTGTTCCTCCATCTAGTCTTTTGCTTTTCACAGAATCACAGAATTACAGAATAACAAGGTTGGAAGAGACCTTTGAAGATCATCGAGTCCAACCATTCCCATCCTAAGCTAAACCATATCCCATCAGTCTTTAATTGATAAAAATCCTGCTGGCATCCCTCTAAGTAACACTTTCCCCACTTTCTGTAGTAATTTTTTTTCCTCTATGTGATAGATAGTGTCTCTAGGAGAATGAGGCCACTGAAAGAAATTAGAAAATAAGAATGGGCTAAGCCAATTGCATAAATAAGGAACACTGCTGAGCAGCTCTTTAAAAGGGAATAGTACACAACATTAATTTATTGTTTTATACTTCCAAATGCAAACACCACATTTACCCCACTTCTGTTACATTTTCCATAACAGAAGTACAAAAACATAACAACTGCAAATTTAAACTACTTTACACTTGTCAGCATCCTCAGCTGTTTGAGGAAGATCACACTTCTCAGCAGGCTGAGAGATGATCCTTCCTCTCTGCCCAGCACTGGTGAGGCCACATCCAAAGTTCCGTGTCCAGTTCTGGGTTCATCCAGTCCACAAGAGACTGGGACATACTGGAGTGAGTACAACAAAGGACCACAAAGGGTGGACTGGAACATCAAGTCATATTAAGAGAGTCGGAGTGCTGGAACTGTTCTCCCTGGAGAAGAGAAGGCTTGGGGGGATCTGTTTGAGGACTAGCCATCCATAGAGAAAACTCTTATCTGGCATTGTTAAAATGTTAACAGATTAACATGATCTTCTCTGGAAATGAGTTCTCTTTTAAGTAAGCCCTCCCTTTAACATGCCTTGTCCGAGAACAGCAAATAATTTAAAACCTTTCATTATATCAGTGAAAATGTTTTGGGTTAAAACAGAAAGGGAAGAAGTAGAGAGAAATGATCCCACCAGACATTGACCATGAGTCCATACAGATGATCTCTTTGTGCTCCAGGATTGTGTTGTAGGTGGTTGTGATCTGTTCTCAGCTGCTTTTGCTACTTAAAGGATGCCAAAAGCTTCAGCTCCCCCAAGAAAACTTTTGCATTAACACTGAACTGCAGCATCTTGGTCAGAAACAGCAACAACAATATCAACAGAGCTTTGGAACCTCTAGCAATTTAAATCTTCAGGGTTGTTGAAAAGCCCAACAAATTATTGCTGTACCTAGGGTTAATTTCTTCATTGAGAAACGGTGTTACCACTAGTTAGATATTTAAAATCTTCCCTCCTCAGACCAGCAGTCCCATGGTGTTACCAGGATTCAGCTGGAGCCAAAGAAATTTATTTAAGACAATCCCTAGTAGATAAAAATTAAGTTCTGTAATTCAGTTATCAAAGATGCAGTCATGAATTACCTGAAAATGCTGACTTACTGAATATGCTTTTGAACCTTCTATACTTGACAGACAAGAATCATACTGGGTTACTTGAATTCAAAGAGGTCCATTCTGAGAGCAGGGGAAACAAAAATAATCAAATACAGCACTTATGAAGGCTCAGTTAAAAATCTGAATTAAAAAATAACAATTTGTGGAAAAATGCTCAGAGTTGATATTTTATCTGGTGTTTCCTAAAATTGAAACTTTCTTTGCAGATTTAATTTTTGCTAATTGAATCCTGAAAAGTATCACCAAACACTGATAGATTAAAACAAAATAAAATAATCCCCCTCCACCACCCCTACAAGAAAAAAGAAAAGGAAAAATAGACCAATCAAAGAGTTCTAGCACAGAAAACTACAATCCTATCAATTTAGGAATACTGGCAGATTTCACTTTACAGCCAGGCAGAGGAGGGTAATCAGAGCTATATCGATTAATACTAAATCAAAGGTACTATAAAGTTTTGCAGGAGACCATAGGGAAAGCTCCTGCTGTAAAATCTGGCTCAATGAGCTTTACACCAATAATTAGCAGTCTGCAATAAGGCTGATAAAGAGGAAAAAAAATCCCCATGCAAATCTGTCTTCCTAATTCTACCAACAGGCATAAAATATTAAGTGGATTAAAGCCAAAAAGGGGCAAAAAAAAGCGCCTTTGTCTTCCTCAATAGCCCTTTGGAGGATAAAGCTCCTTGGAGACTGCTTAAATTCTGAGAAAGAGGAAGGGGGAGAAAGGGCTGTGCAACTACGCAAGAATCTGGCCCCAGCGTGTCTATCTGGATCCAAGACAGGCAGCTACAGATGAGCCTAGATGAAACATTACTGACTGCGGCAGACAAAGTAGGATGGGAATGATGATTACACCGCTTTGCAATGTGAATTGCTGTAGCCAAAGTGACGTCCTGAATTATTCTATGAATGTACTCGCTGATCATCCATTTTAAAATTAAAGATATATTGTTCCCTGTGAAAATGAAATCAAAGACTTGACTCTGATCTCCCCCATTATGGAACAAATCAGATAATGTAAATCAAGTGTCATCTTGTAAGGTGATCTCTACTGGAATACATTTGGCAGCTGAGACAGACATGTCAAAAAGCCACTACAACAACACCCAGGAAGCTCACTGGCACCCTGCACCGTTATTCGGTCTCTGATATTCCTGTCAGAACAGTACCCAGCTCTCGTGGCGGCTGAACTTCCATCAGAAAGCTACAGCAAACATCAGAAACGTGGATCTTTGTGCCTAAGGACCCTGGGGACTGCTGAAATCCTTCAATTACACAATGACAGGGAGCTGGCTGAGTTGCTGAGCCCAAGTTCCTTGGGACACACGAACGCCTAAGGGAAGCTGCCTCAGTTCTCCTGGGTCACTTAACCGCATGGGGGGGTAGATCCTGTGTCTGCGTCAGGGCAATTCACGATCAAGCTACTTGCTAGATCTCCTCTCGCACTAGAGGTGCAGGCAAACTGCAACTCCCCGAAAGCTGCCTATTCGCTGTCAGCCCCAAAATGCTGGAGAGAGCACCTTGATCAGAAGGGGCAGACCTCAGAATTTCCAGCTCACTTGCCCACCTGGATGCTACTGCCACTGGACTGTTGGGCATTTGCTATTAAAAGCTCCCTCCCCCCACCCCCAAGCTGTCCTACTTTGTATGAATACACACTATACACATATAAAAATAAATACAAATAAATATTAATTGAAGCAAAGACTTCAGTATCATTTTCCTGTTCCCTACCTGCTAGCTCATCTTTTTTTCTGCTTTCTACTATGAATATCTGAAGTGGAATAACTTCAGTAAATGAAGGCATCATCAAATCCCACTAAAAAAGTACAGTATCCAGATGGTTGGGACAGTCTCTGAAAAGGCTGGTAGACCAAAGGTCTTATTACTGGTTTGTATTAGAGACTGTGGCAGTTAAAAACTGTGTCTCTTCCTTATCCATCCCACCAGCAGTAACTGCTTTTACTTCCCTGCTGGTTACTTACTAGACCAAGCATTCACTCCTCTGTTCTTCCATTTGTGTCTCTTTCAGTGTGAAGAAGGTCTAACCTGGTTTAAATGCCATTTTTTAGAGAGAAGTGGAGAATACCAAGAAGCACTAAATACTTCCCTTTAGCCTGAAGTCACCTGTGCAGGCTACATTTCCCCTCATTAGGATTGCCTAACAGTTAGCTTACACAACTTCTGCCTCAGCTTGCTGTCTTTGGAGAAGCCCACTCCTAATTTGTCTTGCTCTTTCCAGGCCTTTCTCAAAAAGCTTGAACATGTAATTTAAGCCAGACATTTCCTACAGGTACCTGTATCTTCTTATGGAACCAGTCTATTGCTTCCCTAGTAAGAAAAACTGTAGTTTTCATTAAACCATCATGTGCTATGAAGTCACTAATAAAAGTGTCGTCTCTTCAATCTTCCCCACACCTACTTGACTGTTTTCAAAAGCCAAACATCAGGTAAGGTTCTCTTTTATTTCATCAAAGAATAAATAAGGTTAGGCACTGGGCACCAGTTATCAACAGAAAATGCCCAAGTCTGTACAGAGTCCACAAGGGGTATTCATAATGAACTTAGGTAAGTGAAGCTTTATTTTTCTTTTAAAATATCTTAAATTGCTTGTTAGTTGTAATATTAATGCAGTTGATGTTTGAATGTATGAGGTATGAAAAGCTCTGTATAGACCAGAACTGATCAAGAGAGGAAGATGCTTATTTTTCTCATTTTTGCTTTGGTGTACATTTCCATAGTTGAAGTTAAAGACATTATCTGGTCTGAAAAATGGATTCTGGTAACATCAACAATACACAATCCATACAGGGTATGTGTATCAACTTAGAGGAAAAAATGAGGAAAACAATCGTTAAGACAAACAGCAGACTAAACTAAACCTGACAGGCTTGAGTGATGACATAATACCCTCTTACTGTGTGATGGTGACACAAAAATGCCAAAGGACACAAAGCTGTCAGTCTTGTTGTTTATCTTCTATCTAAGACTAATAAAAGGAGGTTGGTGATTGACAGAACAGACATGGGCACAGTCCTAGGCATGCAGTTTGCACTCGGTTTGAAAAATATATTGATGGTTTTAGGGGTGGCTTATTTGTTATTGCCTATTTCAGCATTACCTTTTTGATCTTTCACAAACTTTTATATAACTTTTTAAAAGCCATCATTGCTATTTTTCTAAAAATTCATTATTAGTAGTTATAATTGCTGATATTGCAGTGCCCCCATAATTTTTCAACAGTACCATCTTCTAGACAAGTCTCCAACTTAGTTGAAAACAAAACTTAAGTTATGCATAACCCCTTAGGTTCTATCATGGTGAATAATGGGATATTATCAAACATTTCTATTTTTAGCTGTATTAGAAAACAAAGACTAAACACATCCTGCTACATCAGCTCCTAACTACTAAAAATGGAAAATGACACAGGTCTCCATAGAGCACAACACTGAAGCAGCACCATTTAATTTCAGCGCATAAATCTTGTAAGGCAGGTGAAACTACAAAGAGAGAGAACAAGGAACAGTTTACATAGTGAAGCATTGCTGAAAACAAGTGACTTCTCAGGTTATTGTCCCAATTACTCTGTAGGAAACAGCGTGTAGAAAATACTCTGAAAGGAACTGTGTATCTCCTGGAGTTCAGCAGAGTAGTTCGACGGGGAAGTCTGTGTTACTGAAAACACAGGAGTGATCATTTTCAAAATCTTCCCCTAAATAAATGTCTGAGTGCATGTGAGGATGCAACACCAGTAAAGCTCAAACTATTCTGCTTTGTTACTCAAGAACCTCATAGAAGGTGCCCTATGGAGCCACACTGTCCTGCAATTTGCTCCAGTCACTGTAGGGGCTACACAGGCCTCCGCGATCAAGGTGCATCCTTAAGACTTCCAAGAGCTATCTTCTCTTCTAAAAGCAAAGACATGCAGAAAGCCAGGCTTTTTGTCCCCAATTCGTTCTTCCTTTCATACAGAAACACCGAGAGGAGTGACACATTTCCCACTGAGGCTGGCCTGCTCCCCTGCCAAGTGCTGAATGTACTCCTGGGAAACACACGGTCTGCTCCTGATTTGCGTCCCGATTTGTTGTTTGACCTTGTCTGCTGTCACTTTAGCTCACTGAGCCTCTGCTTTCTAACCCCACTGGCGACAGTGACTTTCCCTTCCATCTAATGCTCGTTGTGAAGTGTTACTAGAGGGAAGGCAAGCTACCCAAGAAAGGGAGCTTCAGTTCTCATTCCAAAGTTGACTGCAAGACATTCCTTTATTGATGCAGAAATAGAAATTAGCGGAGTTTTAAAAGGTCTGTTCATCTCCCAGTTGCTGAGCACAGGGGCAGCAGCAACAAGAACAGGAGCAAAGCATTTTGCCACAACAGCTGAACTGAGCAGGCATTTCACTACGCTGAGTCGCACCGCTGTACATCCACGTGTTTGCAAGCACGGCGTTTGAGACAGAAGTTTCTATTCTGATCTCTTTGCTGACTGCAAATCAGTGGAACCACCTCTCCCTTCCTTCAGTGATTTTGACTGATGATAAATATATTTTTCAAGTTTCAACAAATCATTTTGCATTAAGGTTGCTCTTTGGCAGTCTATTTAACAAAGGCCCATATAGGCACAACAATTCCTAATGCAAAGGATAATCGGAAAGCTTCCCTCTCTTCCCTGTATTACAACTGCATTACAATGCAGTTATATATATTATAATGAGGCATGTATCAGTGCGCAACACTGTGCTACAGGCACTTTATTCCAGCTGTTGGAAGTTATTTCTCTTTAGTGTCACGTCTCGGTACCTGAATCCCCCCCAAAGCTCAGAAATGCACACCCTATCATGTCTTATTACTTCAGTAATATAGAAAACCTGTCTACCCAGTGAACTTAGCAGCAGTTCCTCAATTCTCTTGCCCTGCACTTCACTCACAGATTTTGAGCGGTAACAGGGTATTTTATTTTTATTTCAGGTGGAGGAATCTGCCAATGATTCAGCCATCTTGTCTTCCTTGGGGCAGGATAAGAGTAAAATATGTGAATGAAATACATGAGTGGAAGGGGTGGGGGTGTGTTATCTGCTGAAGTTTTCAGTAGCTGAACTGCTTCTCCCTATTGCAGTATAACTGTTAGCCTTCTTAAAGAGATCAGTACCTTTTACAATCACATCCCTAGGATTTTTATATAGAAATATTACATTTTAATATGAAAATCTGCCCTTATTTTGTCCACATATTTTTTTCCAGAAAACAGAGACTGCTTGCTATTAATAGTATAATAAAAATCATCTGATAAGACTGCATTGTTTCAGCATGATATATTGAAAGCGGTAATACATTTACTGTCATTTAAATATACAGCCACAGTACCACGCCATCATTCCTCTCCCCATGCCACACTCCACAGTGAAACTCAGCAACAATTAAATGGAGGCATTTAACCAAATTTATGGTTTCAAGGGCAGCCTAAAATATTACAGGACAGCCTGAAAGCACTATGTTCTTAACACCCTGATGTCAGCCTCCTGTCAAAGGAGCTTTATTCTGACTACAAAAAAACGTAATCTTGACTGAAATAACAATGAAGGGGAAGCACTCAGTCAGAACTGCTCAAATGTAATTCCTGCCCTAACACATTCCTCGTTGTAAACAGATTCTCAGGTGACATTGGATCAGTTAAGTTTCTACCTCAAAATTTTAAGTGCTCTGCACTAAAGTAACATCCTCACATCTTTACGATAGTAAAAATTGAAATTATGCTCACATGGTCACATGCAACACCCTAAAAGAAACAGCAGGACTTGGAGAAGAATAGCTTTTTGCTGGACTAAAAGACTTTGAGAAAAACGAGACATGAGCAAAATGCCTAGGAGGCAGGAATTGTAGATGCTTATCTCAGAACTTATACCAGTCTCTTTTTAGTCTTTGATAAACCAGGTAAACTTTTTACCTTCTAGTTCTACTTCTGAAATGCAGATGATAGTTACTAACAGCATGGAGATACTGAGTTCAATAATATATAAGGCATTCAGAGGAGAAAGCTAAAGATCATGATCTCTTATTATATTCAGAAAAATAAGTGACATTCCTATTTCAATTCTTAAAACTACATTATCATTCATAACACCCTACATTTTAATATAAATAAATTATCAATACTAGACTCTAAACAGAAAAAAAAACCAACAAACAAGTTACAGGATCACAACAATCCCAGAGCTCTATGTGTTATTTTTTCATGGGTCAAAGTATGAGGATGGAATAAAAAATACAGTTCAGCATGTTTTAAGGATTAGCAAATAGGTACTTTTTCTAATAAAAGTTGTGAGTGGTTTCCACAGCCTGGAGTTCCTTGAGGAAAACCTAGACTCCAATATTCCATTTGCCAACAGTCTGTGCCCATATACAGGTCTATCCTGCACCTACCACAGATGTACATGGTGTTGTCAAACCTGAGAAACCCAGCAGCACGCTGGGAAACAGTTGTCCTCTGCTCTGTGGGCACAGCAGCGACACTTCGTATATGCAGAGTCCCTGAGAAGAACTTGCTTCTTTGTTTGGACATGCATGGCACGTCAAATCCCTGGTATCAGGAGAAGTTGGTGACTCTGAATGCATACTACCTCAGAAGCAGTTTATCACCACTGATTTTCTTTGTTTTCTAGCCAAAGCATGTACCATCACATGGTCTTCTATGGATATGCACAGAGGACACCCACGGCAAACGTGGGATGTCACTGAACAAAGCTGAATTCCACTGTATCCAGAAGTTAAGTGGACACAGGATAGAATATGCCATGTACAGGTCCTTCTATGGGCAAACATACGCCATGGTAGTGACTGCTCAAATGATTATCTTTTGAATAATCTCAAAGTCAACAAAGTATGCATTATTATAAGAAATAGGAGAGGAGACACCAAAAAAGTGATTCTGCAGCAGGCAACGTAGTACCGCAGTAGGAATGTCAGACATCCGCATCAGCACGCATCTTATGGCACAGTGCACAGGTGTCTGAACCAGCCTAACTGCATGAGCTGGGCTCAGCAGCAGTAATGTAGGCACAGTGATGTGGCTATGGTGCTCCAGGGACCTGTGCTGGCATTTCTTCACAGTACTTTGCTTGGTTGCATGTCTCAATCAGTATCTTGCCTACCGACCAAGATACAGATACTCTTCAAGATGTCCTGCTCGGTTCTTGTTTCCCCAGCACAGCAATACTAAAATCAACTGTGGGAAATTTCTGAGATTTTCCCTATCTACCAAGCTGAACCTGATTTTACTATCACATTGAATGTTGGGGGGAAAAAAACCCAAACAAACCATGAAACCAAGGATTGTTTTATTCTTGTAATTAATTAGGTGTAACGTGCACGTTAAGGAAACCTTTTATCCTTCGGATACATTACAAAGTGGATAGTAATAATTTGTCCGTCAGGAGTAGTAAGAGTGCATCAGAATTCACAGTAAAGATTTACAGGACCATTGACTGCCTAAATATTTGATCAGTCTGTATCATTCATCTATTGCAATATTTATTCTAGATTTAAGTAGTTTCCCTGTGCTCATTATCTCTGCAAATCATATTGAGAGTTGTAGTTCTTTGAATAAGTTTTTATAGCACAGAATCAAAAGTGGCTCTTAAGTCTATAAACAGAAAGATTTTCTATTTTTCATTGCCAGGTAATGTTTTCACTAATCAGACTACCAGGATCAATGCACCATAAAAGACTGTTTGGCACAGAGAATATACATCACAGATGAAATTAACTACTTCTCAAAGGGGAAAGAAAACTGCTCAGTTGAAATAGCAGACAGGTCTCATATTGACCTGACATGAGCAGACAGTGCCGATTGCTGCTACACTGTAGCTCAGACACGGCTGTGTTACAAAACTTTGTCAAGTTACTTACTGTAATGATTCTAGGATTAATGTTATTTTCACAGATGTCTTTTTACTCCACACTATCAAACCTGGTAGAAGGGTAAGACCAGTGAGAGGCCTCTAGAACTGACACTGGAGATTTACAGTGAAATACTTTTTCAGTCGAGACAGCATCTGTCAGTATTATTCAAACTAAGAAGCATTTTAATCTTTGGGAAGGCCTGCAGCAATCAATTATGAGCCAATTCCTGCCTGTGATAGCCTTTGGTCCAAGCACACCACAGTTTGACTCGGTGGATGCCTTCACTCGTCCTGATCCAAACAGGAGAATGTGGTATTGAGGCAAATATATTCTCAAGGACCTGTAGTGCATCTGTGGTCATGTCAGCATGTTTGTGCATTTTTTCCCTTTGTTATCCAACACAGACTACCTCACAGAGGAACAGATACAGGCCATGTAACCGCTGACTTAGAAATGATAGTTATGAGAACCTACTTAGCTCTTAAATTTAACTGCCAAGATTATGTTCTCCTTTCTTGAGCCAAAAGGAAGTGAAGATAAGAGACTGCATCATTTTTACTGAGATTAGGATAATGGCATCATATGCCATTGTAATGAGTTGTAAATAGCTTAACTGATGGACAAAGGAGAATTTGTAAGATGTGCCTATCTAAGATGGAGAACTATGTGATGCAAATTTGCAGGACCGCTGAGGCAGACAGTGCATGCTTATGAAAGAAAACTGATAATAAACATGACATTATCTTGCAAACTGTGTAGTATGGTACACTTACTATCTCTCTGATGGGTATATAAATATATAAAAACCCCTGAAGTACTCTTAGGTGTATGCAAAACAAGTTGTCTTGAAGTTAATAGCATGACTTCCAGAGTTCACATTAAGTATTAGCCACACTGATTTTGTAAAAAAATATTCTTCACAACACATCTCACAGGTATACTAGACTACATTACTGCACTGAATAGGAAGTTAGTCACATAAAATCCTTCATCAATAGTCTTAGTGTATTCCTGTTCTATTCCAATCCATTTTATGCAGCTTGTGAGTAACTTTCTTCTTGAATAATGATGCTTCTTTTACTTTACTCTTTGTGGCTTCCACACCATTTCAGATTTGATAAATCAAGCCTTAAAAATTTTATGATTCTTTCTGTTGTTTCAAGATTCCTTTCCATATAATATTTTCCTATCTTGCGTTTTCATCCTCTTTTCCTTTCTTACATCACTATACTTCATAAACGCACTTTGTTTTTACAAGAGTTTTACTAGTTCGTTTTTTATGCTCTTTATTATATTCTACTTCTTTTATTTCTTTTGTTTTCCCTTTATCTTCTTTCATGTCTCTATATTGTTATGGTGCACTGAAGTACACAGTAGGAGTGAAGCTACCATGCATTCTAAGGAGGATGCCTGAGTTTAGAGGGGGAAGGAATCAGCCCTAAACTGTGCTCCATTCCTTTTGTTTTGTTTTTTTTTATTTTCCTCTCCTTTCTTTTTTCCTCTCTGGTAACAAGGTAATTATTCAGTTGTGGTTCCAGTATCCAATTATGTTGAGTATTATTTCATTAGCCTTTTCTTTTTACTAATCGTTGCGAGGCTTGTAAACTCTTCCATATGGTTGTACCCAACACATTGATGGCCATGGCTTATACACTCCATAAAGAAATGGTAAACAGCTAACACACTGGAATGACAGGCACATTAAGAGATAAGATAAGATAAGATAAGATAAGATGAAGGTAACTACATAGCAAATTACTCCATATACTTTCTGAGGCATTTGCATTAAATATTAAACGTTTGAAAAACACATAACCTGTCATATCTCTGGTCCCTCGCTTTTCTCCTCATACTTTCACATGTTTTTTTCCCCTGTCTTTCAACACTTATATTGAAAATACAAAATAATAGAAATAATCTTTAACAAGTGACCAGCTGGAATTTGAAGTGCATCTTGTCATATGTTAATCAAATTCCCTCTTGCATGACATAGGAAGATTACAGGGCAATGGAGCACAAGGTGAGAATATAATGAAGGCACAGTAAGGGAAGACAGCCAGTCTCCTATTCCACATAAGAGCATGCAGCTGATAGGCCTGTGCTAGTGCTGAATTTCCCCTCTAAGGAGCTTTAAATAATATTACTTTAAAAAATTGTTTCTTAAAACACTTCATTTTCAGAATTTGCAAAAGCCAACAGTTACTGATTTGGCAACTAGAAGAGTAAATCATTGCATGGTAGGTACTTTAATGAACCTTTTCTTGGTCCCGTTTTTATCTGGCCTCTCCATCCCCCTCCAAAAATAATTATTTTCTAAGCTGTCAATTCTGTATATATACAAAATTTGTGTACATGGAACTGAACTCATGTAGACATGAAAAGAAGATTGAGTCGCAAATAATTCAGTTCTGTCTAGCTGTGATTTCATATTTATATATAAAGTAGCAGGGATTTTGTTCTGATTTGTAACAACACCATCTCAGAGGTAAAATCACAGAACCATTTAGGTTGGAAAAGATCATTAAGTCCAGCCATTAGCCCACAACTAAACCACGTCCCTAAATACCACATCTACACATCTTTGAAATACCTCCAGCAATGGTGGCTCAAACACTTCCCTAAGCAGCCTATTCCAGTGCTTGACAATCCTTTTAGTGAGAAATTTTTCTTGATATCTAATCTAAATGTCCCCTGGTGCAACTTGAGGCCATTTACTCTTATTACTGGCTACCTGGGAAAAGAGAGCAACGCCTCTTTTGCTCCCACCTCACAGAATCACAGCAGGGTAAGGGCTGGAAGGAACCTCCGGAGATCATCTAGTCCAACCCCACTGCTAAAGCAGGATCATCTAGGGCAGGTTGCACAGGATCGTATCTAGGTGGTTTGAATTTCTCCAGAGAAGGAGACTCAACAACCTCTCTGGGCAGCCTGTTCCAGTCCTCTGTCACCCTCAAAATGAAGAAGTTTTTTTATAACATTCAGTTATATAACACTCAGTTTTATAAAACTTCCAGTTTGTGTCCATTGTCCCTTATCCTGTCACTGGACACCACTGAATAGACTATGTCCCTATCCTGTAGACACTTGTCATTTACATATTTATAAGTGTTGATCAGATCCCCTCTCAGTCTTCTCCAGGCTAAACAGACCCAACTCTTTCAGCCTTTCCTCATAAAAGAGATGCTCCAGTCCCCTCATCATCTTTGTAGACCTCCACTTGACTCTCCCCAGTAGTTCCCTGTCTTTCATGAACTGGAGAACCCAGAACTGGACACAGCACTGCAGATGTGCAGGTCCCTACACTTGTTCTTGTTGAACTTCATTAAGTTCCTCACCACCCAACTCTCCAGCCTGTCCAGGTCTCACTGAATGGCAGTGCAGCCTTCTGGTGCATCAGCCACTCCTCCCAGCTTTGTATTGTCAACAAGCTTGCTGAGGGTACACTCTGAACCTTCATTGACATCATTTATGAATGAACAAGATTGGACCTAGTACTGACCCCTGGGACACACCACTAGCTACAGGCCTCCAAATGGAGTCTGTGCCACTTATCACAGCTTTCTGAGCTCTGCTATACAGAGACTTCTCAATCCATCTCACTGTATGCTCATCTAACACATAATTTCTGTGCTTACTATGAGGATGTTATGGGAGGCAGTGTCAAAAGCCTTGCTGAAGTCCAAGTGGACGACATCCACTGCTCTTCTCTCATCCACCTAGCCAGCCACACCATCATAGATCCTTTTCAGGGACCTGTTGAAAGTGATAAGTTCTACACCCAGCTTTCTTTTGTCCAGACTAAACAACGCCATTTCCCTCAGCGAGTCCTCAGAAGCTTGTCCTCTAGACCCTTCACCACCTCTGCAGACGTTCTTTAGAAACACTGCAGCACCTCAATGTCTTTCATGTAGTGAGGGGCCCTAAACTGAATGTAGTATCTGAGATGCAGCTTCAGCACCAAATACTTGGAGGCGATCACTTCCATAGTCCTGCTGCCACACTCTTCCTAATACAAGCCAGGATGCTGTTGGCCTTGGCCACACTGCTTGCTCATATTCAGCCAGCTGTCAACCAACATCCCCAGGTCCTTTTCTGCCAGGCAGCTTTCTCCCACTCATCCCCAAGCCTCTAGTGCTGCATGGGATTGTTCTGACCCAAGTGCAGCACCTGGCACTTGGCCTTGTTGAACCTCACAGTTGGCCTCAGCCAATCCAGCCTGTCCAGAGCTCTCTGTAGATCAACACCCTCAAGCCCATCAACACTCCTGCCCAACTTGGAGTTGCCTGCAGTCTTCCTGAGGGTACACTTGATCCCCTCATTCAGATCATTGATCAAGATATTAAAAAGAACTGGCCCCAGTATTGAGCCCTGGGGAAAACCACTTCTGACTGGCTGCCAACTGGATTTAACTCCATTCACCACAACTCTTTGGGACAAGCCATGCAGCCAGTTTTTTTACCCAGTTAAGTATACACCATGATCAGCCAGTTTCTCCAGGTGAATGCTATAGCAAAGTGGCAAAGGCTTTACTAAGGTCCAGGTAAACAGCATCCACAGCCTTTCCCTCATCCACTAAATGGGTCACCCTTTCAGAGAAGAAGATGAGATTAGTCCAGCAGGACCTGCCTTTCATAAATCTATGCTGACTGGGCCTGATCACCTGGTTGTCCTGTAGAATCATTTAATATACTGAGTTGGAAGGGACCCATAAGGATCATCAAATCTGATCCATAACCTTTCCCGGCACCAAGGTCAGACTGACAGGCCTGAAGCTCCCTAGATCTTCCTTCCAGCCCTTCTTGTATATTGGTGTCACAGGGACTAACTTCCAGTCAACTGGGATGTCCCCAGATAGCCAGTCCTCCACAAGTAAAAGGGCTAGCAATTGTGAGACAACTCTTACCTGCTTACAGAATATTTCATCTGCCTCTTCATCCTGGTTGTGCAGTGTATAATAGAATCCCACCATGATATTTGCTTTGTTGGCCTTAATACTTAATACTTATAAACACTCAACCCTACTGTCGTCATCATCAAGCTCTAGGCTGTCAAAACACTACCTAACATACAGAGCTGTCCCACTGCCTCTCCTTTTTGCATTTATAGCTATCCATTGCAGCACTCAAGTTCTGTGAGTCATCCCACCATGCTTCCAGGATGGCAAGTATATCATAGTTTTCCCACAGTACAATGGCTTCCAGCTCCTCTTGTTTGTTGCTCATGCTGTGTGAATTGGTATAGATACACTTTAGTGGGGCTAGAACTTACCACCCTTTTTGGGAGGGAAACCCTAATTCCTACAATTCTGCAACCCATAGTTAATTGAGCAAATAATGAAAAAAAAAAAAAGTTTATTATTCAGTTCACAGAACCATTTGTTTTTATTTTTTGACTATAGTTTCACAACTGCTATCTGTTTTTCTAATGATAATTATTTTGTAAATCCTATGAATCTATAGTTCCATTAGAGTGCAAAATAACTGTGGGAGGTAAAGTCCCAGTTCTCTCTTATATTTAATATTTTTTCTTTTTTTTTTAAAAAAAATTTGCTTTCAAAATGTTATGAGAATTGACAAGTTTCGTATTTCTGATGATACTTATTCTAATAATCTAATTAGTTCTTCCTGTTCTGTGATTGCTATGCAATTATATTATGTCATGGAAACAGCGTGTTCTGTCAAATTGTTCTTTTTGTGTCTTCATGAAGTTTTAGTACATTAAAAATAAGACAACAAGCATTCTCTGTAACAACACCATAAATAACCACCAGCATCTTTTTTATATTTATAAAACTCTTATTAAACAAATGAGACCTTCAATTTACTGGAACATATTGAGTATATGAAAATAAAATCTTGCATCATAACACACTATCTTTGAAATGTTCTGCGCCAATCGTATCATAATGGTCTCATTGACTCAATCAGGCATAATTTAATCAGAAATAAATTAGACTTCCTCTATTAGAGTAAAAATAAACACTTGATTCATATTCATTCCTTTAAAATATTTGCTTGTATCCACAATCATATAAGGATTAAGGGGCTCAGCAGGCCCTCTGGCAAAGTGATGCACTTTCAGATGATTCTTTTGTCTAATTTCCTAATTCCACAATATAAAAGATATTACATGTGATAGTGGATGTCTTTTTGGTTGATGACATTGATATTGTATGAAACGACCAGCTGACAGTATTTCTCTTACTTCAACCTCATCTGTATCTATATGCCATTCTTTGTTTTAGCTAACCAAAGATAAAATGAGGACCATTGTCTTTGTAAGAATAGAAGTTTACCTAAAAAAAACCCCACAGAGAACAGTCTCTGTACAAAAGTGGCAAGTGATGCTTTGTAACTGACTTTTGACATTAAACTGAGTAAGAGACCAGGAAACTATATCTAAACAAAGAACAATTTTTATCCAGAACAGAGGTAACCTTCAGTGAAGAAAAAGATCCATTATCTTTTACCTGAATATCAAAATGTTAAATTTGTGTGGCCAAAGTCTTCAGCCTCACCAAACCTACCTGATAATGGCATATCTTTTTGCACTTGTCTAGCCTCAGCTCACAGAATCATAGAATTGTTAAGGTTGGAAAACACCTTTAAGATCAACAAATCCAATTATTAACCACTAAACCATGTCATAGTTTGCCTAAAACCATCAGAGAAAATAATTCAATATACTACGCCTTTCCCTTGTGCCTAGGGCTCTTAAAATAAGACATCACCAGACTAACGATAACACCATGGGAATAAGGTGGGGTTGAGAGTCAATACTCAGTCATTCCCACAGATGGAACATGTAACTGCCTGAGGTCACAGAGAATATGGTCACAGAAATCTGCATTAGACTCCAGGACGGGCTATTACAAGCACCTAATAAACACATGCAGGAATGAGGGGCAGCCTCAGATGTGATTAAAGAAAACACTAGAATTGCAGAACACTGTCCTCTCAAATCCTTTTGTGAAGAAACAGCCTTGATTCATTCCGTGTCAGCAAAAACTGTCAAGTGAATGACACACTTGGGCATCGAGCACTCATGCTTCACATTGCCAAATGAAAGAAGAAGATGAAAAAGTCCATCTCGATACTTTCAACTCCTTCCCTAATGGTTTATATAATGGTAAGTCTTATATATCAAGCCGAAAGAAGAATTGAAATAGAGGTGACATTTGATGCATAAGTTAGCATCTCCTCATTCTCTTCTATGAAGTGCTCCACAAGGTGGGAAGAGAAAGAAGGAATTCTTTTCATGTTCCCAAAACGTAATTTCTATGTGAGAAATGCCCTTTTGTACCAGTGCTCTAAATGAACAGCTTAGTTGCTGGGGAAGACCATGATGGTTAGGATGAGAACAACACAGCCACTTTCACAGCTTCCCTTTAGCAAGTAACTTGATTGTTTGGTCCTTATCTCAAAACCTTTGCCTAGGTACAGGGAGCTCAAGGCCCAGGGATTGCTGCTGTTGTCTCCCACAACTGCATAATGGCATTGGTTTACTGCACTGAGAATTACAAACTAGGGACATGCGACTTTAATGTATTTATAAATAACTTGGCTCCTATTTTTGCTATTAACAACTGCGACGAGGAAAAAAAATTGAGTATACGCACTCATCATTTTCTCCTTAGCCTTTATATAAATTAGAATAACTACTGCAGATAGACTTCTAAAATAAATAAAAGGCATGTGCTTTTTTATACTGCTTTTTTCCTGCACAGATTAGGAGAGCTCACCAGCTAAGCTGTTTATCAATTACACTTTCAGTTGGCTACCATTTAATGGCTTATTTCTTTGAGGCAATGAGAAGGCAATTTTACACAAATACTTTCTACCTCAGGTGCTCTCTCATTCAGAGCCCCATTCTCATTCAACATACCTATCAATCAATGTATTTCCCTACGGAAGGTGAGTGAGAAGTGAGGCCAGTGGCATTTTACATGCATGGCATTCAGTAAATCCTCACTATCTTGCTTAGTTTAACTACTGCTGTGAAGTGCCTTACCTGGTTTTCGGAACACGGCCTGAACATACAGCTCCTGTCTCTGTAGCTCCGGGGAGGCAGAACCAAGGGAAATGCTATGCCCTCTGAGGAGCACCTGGATAAAATCAGGTTTGTGCCTGCTCATTGAATGGAGTGGGCTAGCAGCCTTTTATTCTTGAATATGACAGTCAAACAGATTGTTTTGTATAAAGGGATGGGGTTTTCTACCTACTTTTGTGAAGCACAGAGTTTGTCAAGTTTTCTTATGCATGTTAGCTATTCCAAATTTATGCTTCGGAGAGTTGAGATATATGTTTTAAAAATAGTTTTAAAAAGGCATCAGTATCATGCTTTTTTAGAAAAAAAAAAAAATTGCAGTTGCTTTACTTGGAAAAACCCTAATCCAGATTACTACAACACATACTATGCTGCATCATTCCCCAAGGGAAGTATATAGTGCCAAAACCACACATAACTTTCAGGGATCTCCTTGGCTGTTTGCTAATCTCCAGACAGGAGATAAGATGTCGCTTTGAGCCACACAGCACAGAGTTGCTTGGGATGCAGACAGCTGATGCAGAGCATTTTTCTGCGCAAGGATGGGATAAACAGAAATGCTTGAGCAGGAAGCTGCTCAGTGCAAAACAGACAAACTTGGAGGGAAAATGCTTTCCATGCCTGGCTTTTAATTCTGCAGTTGTCCTTGCCTTTGACCAAAACTGCTGACTTTCAGAGCATGCTGCAACAGCCCTTGTTTGCACAGGCCATGGTACCACATGAGCCGGTGTCTTCATTTTGGCAACGCTCATTTGTCTGTTACTTTTCACTCTTCCATTAATCAGCATCATGGGGAAATTTTTTTTTTTTTGTATTAAAGACAAAAGGTTAAGATATTTGCAGAGCTCCCTTAGAAAAGGAAGAAGGGGAGTTCCTTTTGCATTTAAAATTAAGGTAGAATATATAAATCTGTGTACAGTCCAACTGGCAATTTTTTTTCTGTAACACCGTAAATGTATATGTCCTGGTACCCAGACATTAAAGGCCCACCAAATTTCTGTCCAGAGGATAAATGAGGGTGCAGAGTACTAAAACAGGTGGACAAATATAAAATATTCTTATTTTATCTGTATTAAGAAGCACAAATTTCCATGGATGCATGGCTGCTACTTTTTAAAGTTGCAATGACTCACGCAGGTTTTATTGACATCTAACATTCATTTTTTTTAAGTCTTTACAAAAATTAAAGCCATCGCTCCTGAGCGCTTCAGGGACCAGTTATTTTCAACTGAGGTACATTAGTGCCATTCACACAATGGAAAGAATGAAGCTTTGGAAAAGCCTGTGGCATAGTCTTCATTTTTAATCTCAGTCAGCTGGGAAGCAGATGTTTTGACAGCTATTTAATAGCAGAGGATAAGGTCCAAGCCAGCTGTGTCAGTCTTTCTAGGCACATCATGCAAACATTTACTCATATGGATGATATCTTGTTATTACTGCAAGAACATGAAACTGGGTGCATAAACTTGAAATATTAAAGTTCCAGGAAAAAACCTTACCCAAAGATGATAACCGAGTCACAAAACCTCCATAGCCCCAGGGCAATCGTCTTGTGACACTGTAGCAAACATTTTCCTACTTTTAGTGTATATTAATCTTAAAAGTGACAACAGTCACCACATTTAAGACAAAATAACTTAATAAAAGTGGAACAAACTAGAAGCAACATTCAGTAAAGCTAAGCAATATTACAACAACAAATTCAAATTCCTCAAATACCCTTTGTGAGTTGCACTACTTTTATCTACTTTAGTAATCTTTAGTAACAAATCTTAAGGAAATGCACACTGTAAGAAAATAACATGGTCCATTAATTATGAAGCTTTTATTCACTTAATATTAATGAATGTGAAAATATTATTCTGTTTATACTACTTATTGGAAAAGTACAACAGTGAGTCATTCACTAGACAAGAAAAGCCTTATTATCTCAAAATTGTCAGTACAAAATATGAACGAGTGTTCTGAAAGGAGAAACAGTTAAGAGCCAAAGATGAAACATCTTTTGATACTTTTAAAAAAAAAATACTTCAGATGGAAAAATACACAATTTAAAGTATATTCTATCCTTATTTGAGCTGATGGTAGAGGGAAATTCAGAAATCAAGAACTGTGATTGAAAATGACTGATTATTTTATAAACTAAATTCTCCAGACCAGGGTAGAAGTTTGCAATCTTTTTGAGTTTGGTGGATACAGCTTCTTTTACAACTACCTGATGAGCCTGTTCAAAGAATTATTTTAAAATTAGAATTTAGCCAGGCATTTTTGAAGTACATTTGGAGTTCTTCCTTCCCTGTAAACATCAACACTTAATTTTTTAAAATGCATTAAAAATATTGACATTCACTTATTAAAATGAATACACCATGCAATAGATGAATAAAGAGTATTTTTTAAAATAAACTTATGTAAAGACAATATCTTTAATGACCCATATGGGTTGCTTAATAACTGGGGTTATCAATTGCAGGAACTATAAAATGGCAATGATATATAATGCAATAAGGGGTTTTAACATTCAGATAACTGCATGGCAATCTTTCTCAGGAAAAGACTGGAGGCGAGTCCTGCAGTATGGTGTAAAACTTAAGTAAGACTCTGAATTCTCAATTCCAATCAACTTCCAAATTTGACACGGTTCCTCATCTACCAGTTTTGGACAGGTGAAAGAACAAACTATTGTGTGATACACTTTCATTTTTATGAAGGTGTGATAGAATGAAAAATGACAGCAAGAACATGAATAGAGAAAACACATTCTGAAGGCTACTACTGTGCATCAGAGTAGACTGCAAATATGACAATAATCTGGATATTTAAAATGTAGCCCAAGGCATAAACCTACATGAAATTTTCATTATCACATATTTAAAGTTAATGAAATGTTACTGTCAATCAGTTTAAGAATGGTGTAAAGTTGAGTTAAAAAGACAGGTAAACCTCTCTAAATCACTTAGGAATGAAACTCTTTGTACGATTAACACTTTTAGAGACAGAAACCCTTGTCACTTGCAGCTTTTACTTGTGGAGTTTAACAAGGTCACAATCTACTTACAGCAGCAGCTGGCAGGACATTTCTCTTTTTAGCAGTTTCTGTTTTAATTATCACTGTTACCAGCTATGGTACTTTTTATTGTGGCAGCACATAAAATAACATACAATGAAGAAAAAGAAAAACACTGAAAAGGACCAGTAGATAAGAATGAAGTGGGCAGGTCTTATCAGAAGTTTAATGGAGTTTGGGTTTTTTTCAGAAGAAAATGTTGGGAATTATTGTATGCACACGGCATTCTAGCACCTCCTACCAACCCAAGTTACTCTTCAGGCTGACACCAAGACTGCAATCCCCTTTAAACACTTGATTAATTTGAAAATGCAGTAGTAGATGCAATTGCTCAAAGTCCTGCTGACACTTAGGAGAAGGACCAAATACTGAAATTGTTGAAAAAGAGAACTTTTTAAAAAAGCTTGTTCTACTTCATTACTTCTTCAATGAGAGTTGGCATACTGTTCAATGACAGATATTGCTATTGTCATCCATGGTGATGCAACAAACTTCAAGCATGAATGCTGCCCCTTTCTGCCCCTGGCTTCCCTATGTAGCCAGATCTTCTCATTTCCTTGATACTATTTAAACTCCTCCAAAAATTCAAACCTGCAAAAATTCTTACAAGAGGAAATAAAAAGTAATTTGTCGGGTAATTTGCAGGAAATGCAAAAGACATGTTTGAGTTTTCTGAACTGTCATCTCCTATGGACTAACTTTCTAGAGATCCTGTGAATGAATCCTACAACCAGTAGCTGTGTCAGAGCAGAACCCTGACATATTGGAAGTCACTGAGTTCTGATCAGTTCCTGACCAGGGACATAGCTACATTATATCATATTAACCTTGTCCATGAAACACCTTGGAGTATGAGCCTTTACCCATTTCCTTCTCATTCTGCATCCCAGCATTCATGGCTTAACATGTACTGCTTTAGAGGTAGGATACCACCAGAGTTTTCTTAATTTTTCTTTTCTTTCTTTTTTCCTTTCTTCCTTTCTTCTTTTAACATGGAGCAGCACTGCGTTGCTGTTTGGTGAAAGTTTAAGATCTACAAGTAATCACAGGTTGCAGCCCTGAGAATCAAACCTGCAAGAACTAGCCTGAGGCTGGCAATTGCTGCTGCTGCAGTTTTGGCTGAATGAGCTATCATTTGACCCTAAAGCACCTGTCCAGCCAAAACATATCAAAGAATTGATGACAACAGCTATTTCAGCATTATTTGTAGAGACAAGAACACATCAAGAGTCAATAGTGAAAGTAATAAAAAAGGCTAAACTTTCCATTACAAATAAAAACCAGAAAAACCTTTCTGATCCTGTTTGTACAAGAAATGTGTGTAATGCCAAGGCTTAGAAGTGGAGGGGGAAAAATAAACTCTACACATTATGACTGGTCAAAATAAAAATGATGCCACTATAACCCCCAGAAACAGCCTTCAGGAAAATAAGTACATCTTCTTTTTTTTTGTAAATACCTTTGCTGTTGTATTTACAGTTTCTCTGAGTATTTCTTATCTCAAGTTATTACCCATCTCAAAAGCATGCTGGAAAAAAACCTGGAAAATGAACTACTAAAGAGCTCTTTCAAAAGCACATTTGAAATTATATAATAAGCATTACTCACTCTCCTGCCTTTTATCATTAGTTAATGATGAGTTGTTGAAATTGAGCACTCAGTGCAAAGCTTCATACAAAAGCCTTTAAACCTAGTGTTGGCCAGACAATACGAACATTTTAGACTTAAAAGCACCACAAAGTTAGGGGTTCAAGTTCTGGTATTGTATTTTAGGGACCACAATTTTAAGTGTTTGTGAAGAACGTTATTAGATGTCTTGATACTATGTTTTAAAGCAATGCTTAGACTGCTGTATATTTTAGTGTAGCACTCATTGTAGTTCTGCATTACTTGCCACACAAAATAGCAGTTTGACTCCTAGATGTTGTAGGATTCTAGAATGTTAATCAATTAACAAGAATGGGATGAAAGACATGTCAAACGAGGCTATGCCTAAGCTTATCCACCTACTGCTACTGCCACTGGAATAGGAATCACAGTGGCATGGATGCTGAAGAGAAGAGTCGTATGACATCAGTTGTCATGCCAAGCTTCAGGTGCTACCTGGTGCTTTTTTTAAAATGTTTTTTATACTTGTACTCACTGCAGTTATTAATGACTAGGACATATACCTGCAGCATGGTATGAAGGCTGTCCTAGGCTTGTGCTGCAATTCAGACATTTAATTTTAAACATAACAGGATCCAAACACAGAGCTTTGGATGAATCCTAGGGAAGGTAGGAAGCAGGAGCTTGCTGTTGCTCTGTCGCTTAGCACAGGGCCTACTTCCACAAAGGCCTGTGTCTGTAAGAGGGCAGGCAAGTGGGGTTTGTGCTTGCCTTAGATTTTAGGACCACTCCCACATGTTAACTAGTGGGGGCCACTGACTGCAGACTGGATGGGTGCTCCACAGTCTTAGTGCTGGCTACCAACCATGTGGAACACACTAGATTTCACTTGGTATCTTGGCTGTACTGCACTACAAGTTATTTAGTCAACAAAAGAGAATTCGTGTTACACACACTGTCAAAATACCCTCTGAGGAAAAGACATAATGGTCATGGGGCCAATGATCCCATTTAACAAAGGAGGGGGGGAAAGAGTAGAAAGTAAATAAAAAGTCCAGGACTGAGTCTGGAAATCTTACTGATGGAAAGTGATCACATTTCAAAAAGGCTGTGAGAGAGAAACCATCATCAGGCAATGCCTGTGTGGCATCAGGATGCATTAGGAGCCAGCAACCTGAAATTAGAATTCTGTGAAGAAACTTTAAACACAGGGTACATAGTGCTCTATTTTTTAATATTTATTTTTTACTCTGTTATTTACAGATTTATTGTCAATTTTTTCCTACAGCTAGTTGTCAGCTAACTCTGAAATAACCTACACTGCTATCAAGCACTGTGGAGGTCACTCCCACACATCTGATTACCTCCGCACTTGATTCATGGGAGTGTGGCTAGACATGTACTGAAAGCTACCGTGAACAATCTGTTCATTTCTAAGACAAATGTCCGTTACAAAATGCTCTTGGACTCTGGAAGCTACAGGAAGCTAACTAAATTTTATGGTAATAGTATGACTTCCGGAGTAGCAATTCTACACCCTAAGTATTGGGTCTTAGGAAAAGGTAGGTATTGTTCAGAATAAGTCAAAAATCTGAAACATTGGCAATAATTTTATACGTGCTGTTGCTAAGGGAAAGACTATGATGGAAACTCATAAATACAGAAGGAAAAAAAACCCTGTTACTTGTAAAGTCTTGTATGTGGAATAAAGAATGTCTCTTTTCTGACTCTAGCTACAGAAACTCTGAAAGAACCTTGATAGGGAAGCAAACCAATATTATTACATTTGTTACAGATTATCCAATATACTATATACTTGCTACCTGAATAAAGCAAAGCAGCCTCAAAGCCCGCTGCCAGGAAAATAACAATGACTACTTGCTCTGGTTGCTATACAAATACCTACACCCACATCTTGAGTTTAGGGTCACAGTACACTAGCAAAGAGGAAAAGACCTTGCCCTTAAAGGTGTAATAAGTATATCAGGCAAAGCAGAGATAGGAGAAGGGAAAACCTAGATCCTTCAAGCAACATGCAGCGTACAGAACCTGAGAAAGACGGATAGTCATATTTCCAAAAGTGCATATGCTAAAATGGAAGAAGACTGTCTCCCTAGACATCCAGAGAGGTAAGGGTTCCTAAATGGCTATCTAATCCCCATACTCATGATTAATCCCCAGATAAAAGCTTATGAAAAACCACAATTCTATGAGGGACAGATGCAAGAGCACTTGATACTGCAAAGACAATATACTTTTGCTTAAAGAAGTGATCAAAGCCCTCACATGCTTTTACCTGATGGTCAAGGATCTTATCTTAGAAACTAAAAATGTGCATTTAGAGTCCTTTAAACTAAAGACGTCATTCAACATTAAGTCATTGAGCTATGGGAGGTTTTTTTAATGCTGATTTAATATTTGAACAAGGGAAATGTTAGAGAAATACAGTGAAGCACTACCGTGACATCCATTAAACCAAAAAACATTAGACATAAATACCTCTTGCAAGGATCTTATTTATGACAGAGGTACTGGTAGAGTTTAGCTGCTCTAGCTGACATAGCTCAAGACATGAACATAAATAGAAATCTACCCAACTTGTGAGCTTTCCAGTAAAAAAGGTGTGCCCTTATCCAGTTCTAAACATCTACAATGCACTAAATGCTATTTTATGGTCTTGCTGAAGTCTTTCTTAAACATTTAACTTGCTTAGGTGTCTGTCCCTTCTCAAAAATACCCTGGTATTTTTGAAAAAATGATACTCCAACTTATTTACCAAAGGTTACATAAGAAGCCTTTGACTGAAGGAGAAATTTAATCCACATTTTAAGCATTCTAACCCGGTGCCTTAAGCATAAAACTCTTCTCCTGTAATTACTGGTTTCCCCCAAGCCAGTTTCTACCCCCACAGTATCTTACTGAGAAGTCATTCTGCTCCTGATACCTAATGTATTTGAAAGAGAGTTCAGACAATCTCTTTTCCTGTCCTGTAATGTTCTCTTAGATGCTCTTCTGAGCTCCTTTGAAGCCATCTATATTCCTTCCTCATTCCTTTTCCCAGAATGGCTTCTGCGTCTTTTGCTTCTTTGAAATCCCCACTTTCACCTCTTTATGTTATTCAGGGACCTTTCTGACACTCATTACTCAAAATCCTGAGAGCTACGGAAATCGCCAGTGAAACCATGCAAAAGTGAAGAGAGTAACAAGGAGAACAGAGACTTCTGGAAGTGAGATTAAATTTACATCTTTCCACCATACAATGGATTAAAAATATTTTGGAAAAAAACAAACTTTGCCTATAAATTAGCTAGAGAACACCAAGAATCTAATCCCAAATCTATGCATTTGAACTTAAGTTACTTAGGACTAGATGATTAAGGTGGGAATTTGTGGTTCTCATGAAGTTTCCTATCACTTTCCCCAAAACAGGTGGCCTTTCTGAAAAGCACCTGATTATACATAAGGAATAATAGCAAACTAGATAAGCAGTTCACTTGCACATTACACCACCAAAGGAAAAAAAGGCTTTCATTTTGTTGACATTGCTTTAGTTCTGAGTTGCTTAGGAGAAATGCTGCGTTTAAAGTTTGCAGCACGTCTTCCTTCAGATCAGACCTGACGAATTTTGCTCCTGACGTACTGTAACGGCACACTGCAAATCACATGATTATGCAAAGCCCACTGGTGACCTTCCCCTCATGCACCTCATTCACTAGTCAGACAGGAACACTCTCACAGTTCTGGAGAGAGACAGGTTCAATGATCAGAGGTTCTATAATCTCCTTGAATTTAATCAACATCAGAATCGGTGACTCAGAGGTATATTCAGAGGAAGAAGCTGCGGGGGAGTTCCTTTAAAAAGAGCAGGCAAAATAGAGTAAGCAAAGCACAAAACTAATTAAACTTGATGCAACAAAAAAAGAAAGCATTTTTGATGCAATTTATTAAGGAGAAAAAGCTGTGAAATTAACAGCAATCAAAAACTAATTAAAGTTGATGCAATAGGAGCAGCCAAAGAATGCCTGATAACATTTATTGAACCAAAGAAACATGGCTGTCAAGTTAAAAGAAATCAACCAAACTCTGTTTTTGAATAGTAACACAAAGATAATTATTCTCCATGTGACACTTACAGAGTAAGATTCAAGTCATTACCTCAAAAGACAAAAGGACTGACATGCTGTGTTTAACTGCCTGTGAAAAAAGGGTCTTAATACAGAAATTTTAGAAGTAATTCCTAGCTCTTGCATATAAACAAATATGACTCATCTATCAAAAACAATGCACTATTATTGTTATATCAGTTACTTCTATAAACCAATATTTGACATTTAGGAGAATACCTTGTCTTACTGGGTACTTACAAGCCAGAGACTCCTGGTGTTTTCTTTCTAGCTTTGAAACTAACTCATTGCCTCAGCGCCTTGGGCAAGCAATTAACATCTAGGAGTCCATTTGTTTTAGGATTAGGATGCAAAACTCAATTCCCGATGTCAAGCACCATTTAAAGCATGGCCAACTGCCAGAAATTCTTTTCCTATAGAAAGTCTTGATGGTAAATACTGAAGTGGGCTTGTCTGTAGTGAGTGCAAAGCACTTGTATTTCCCCTAGATAGTCGTGCATCTTTTATATTATGGTCTCGACTTTATAAAAATAATACAGACAAAACCAGATGTTTGTAAGGGATTCAATGAAAATAAATATATGAGTAATACTGACAAAAGATTTTGAAGTACATCAAAAGCTTGCTGCCAAATGAAAAAATCCATCTTGTAACTCCTGAAGACACGGTCATAGTCAGGGCCCCAGTTAGGCAAATCTCATCCAAAATATTAACTTTCAGCACCTTTATTCTGGAATCATGGTCTAAAACCAATTCAGGGAATTCTTTCCAGTCTATCTCCAGCATTATCATCATCCTACTAAATCACCATCACAAGGCTTCCATTCACACACCAAACAAATACAAATATAGCCTATAAAACATGATACCATAGCCAAAGGTAGCACAGATCCCAAGCAAACTATCAATTTTTTTTTTACTTTAACTTCATAAAGACAATCTCCGCAGCTGAGAAGTTTTCCATAATTCATTTTAATGCTCTTAAGTTACACTTCCTGTTCTGATAAAAAAACCCCTGACTGTCTCTGGTGTACAGTATGTCAACAAGTGACTGTTGAAACCCATTATTCAATTCCAAGAAGCTGCAATCTGGTATTATTGACATGTCTAAGGAAGACTTCCATGTCACATTACTCTACTTTTTCATAAACCTAGCATTGTTTTTAAGCAGAAAAAATGCAGTGTTGATTTTCTTCTTTACTGCATTTTTACCCCCAAGGAATTTTTAGCACTGGGAGAGATCCTCTTTACTTTCACAATCTTTCAGCCTTACTTCTTTTTTTATAAAAATGCTCATCCTTACATGGTCAAATATCCATTTTACTTGCAGAGACAGTCTGCATCATTAACACGGATACCTAATGGATTATTTTTTCCTGTCTGTTCAGAAACTGCTTAAAATTTCTTCTTTATTTTGTCTTCTTTATAGTGAGTCATGATTTTAAACCCCTTTTTATCTTGGGAATAAACACTGTCTTGGAATGAGCACTTGCAGCAGATCAATAAAGTTCCAGTCAAGGACTAGTAAAGAGCATTCTCATCCTTGTGTATTACAGACTTCTATAGACATCATCACACGTAGAATCATGGGCCCAAACTCACCTGCTTACACCGACAAGTTAATGTTTCTAAGGTGGACGCTGGGTCATGATTTGGCCTGTTACAGACAAAAAACTGCCTATTAGGCAATTCTTGGTATGTATTTATCCTGAGAACCAGGCCTGGAGTTCAACCTATTACAATTTTATTTCTTGAATACACAGAGTTAGCTATTTCAACAAAGAGCTACTGAAACCTGAACTCTGGAGAAGTTATACCCATCCTGTTTATACCACAGTAATTAATTCACCACTTTTACAAAAATTCTCAGCTTCTTTCTCCATCCTTCCCTGCTGGGTAAGAAAAAAATGGGAATTACCTGCCCAGCCCAGAGCTTTGCAGGAGTTGACTGGCTGCCTTGTTCTCCTGTCTCAGCTACCTGGTCAGTCTCTGCCTTTTTTGAGTGGAGAACAACCAAATTCTAGCTGCTTTTCCTGCAGTAGCAGAATAAATTTAGATCAATTTTTTCTTCTCCTAATACCTATGAACTTTCACAAATTTGATATCCGCACTTTCTGTCAAATAGGTTGGAATGGGGCAACGGGTTCAAATATTAATGAGGGAGCACTTGGGAAAAAAAAAAACAAACAAACCAGAAGGTAACCAGTGGTGTAATCATATGTGCTGGCCAAAAATGTCTTTTCTTCCAACATCTGGGATTAAATACACACAGTCAAATCTCCAGAATGAATCCAAAACCCCCACACTGAATGCACACACCTTGCAGGAACAGTGCTTGAAAATACCTGCTCATTCCAAATCACTGCAAGAACTGAGAACCTTTGAAGATCCTCAGATTATACTGTTGCCAGTACCACATAAATTACACCAATTCAATTTCTATTACCCTCTATTCCAGTCCTATTAAATCTTTACTAATAGGTCTCCTTCATGTCATGCCCGTATAGTGAGATGCAAGGCCCTTTTTATCACAAGTTAAATGGTGGTAATGGGGGGGATGCTCGGGTGACATACTGCTTTCAGACAAGGAGAGTAATTTCCACATTTTAAAATAAGAAATTAATCCTTATTGCCCCTATTACATCCTGAAGGACGATTCTGCTCTACTGTGCCTTGATCAGTTTGACATTAAAAATTATCTGTTTATTGTTGGTAGTTAAAAGATAGAAGAAGAAATAGGAACTCACTACTGAATATGCCTACCTGAATATCTTTCGCCAAAATTGTTGCAAATCACGTAAAACAAATAAGGGCATTTCCATATCGTGGCCACTCGCTCTTTTCCTTTGCTACTCTCTCCCACATTTAAGAACATAAACATAGATACAGGTGCTGTTTGACCATCTTAAGAGAATGGGGAAGATTCTGTCACAATTTGAAAGAGATAATCTATATTAATAGAGGTGTGATTTTTTCAGCAAGATGGGTTTATTACTGACCTGTTCAAAACCCATCCTCTCGGGAAGCTGCAATACACTGATAGATTGCATACAGACGCCTTAACTTACTTCATTACAAATTGACAACATCATTGCCAGCACATTTTGTTAAACACAGATGAACTGCACCTCTTAAATTCTTCAGCAGCAAGGCTGACATTTTTTGGACAGTAAATCCTCTCATTTTTGAAAAAGAAATGATATACACTTTAGGACACATCGATCTGGAGGATGAGTCCAAGCTCATCCAGGCTTAAAAATCTGGGAAATAGCACAAGCTGACCTGAGTTGCATTAGCTTTTCTAAATTCCTCTATAGGCTCTCAAAAGAAGTGGTTCAAACATAACATGATAGGAAAGCGTTTATGACTGTCATTGGGAGACTCGGCATTGTGTGTTGATGTGGCACTGCATCATCTTGTGGTGATGAACTCTGGCTCGAGTAGCAGAGACAGAACAGAAAGAAATATGTTTGGAGTGAACTCTTCTTACATGACCTTAACTGGAATACAGTCAGACAGAGAATAACGTGAGTAATGAAGCAAAGATGTAGTTTGCAAGACTGGGTAAAATATGTCTTTCTGCTTAGCATACTTTCATCTATAAATGCGTGAAAGTATGCGCCTCCTTAGTAACTTCAATACTCGGACCGATCAGGATCTTAAAAGTCTATCATTACAAAAGTGAGCTATTTTACACAAAGCCACAATACATTTTATATCGTAGTTTTAATGTCCTCAGAGGTTAGGAGTAAAAGAGTTCAGCAAAAGACCAGGGCATCAAAACAAAATTTTCTTCCTTGCTATCTTAGAGAACAGATGTGACCAAGATCGTAATTTGTAATGCACAAGGAAAGAAATAGTTAAAGGACTTGTAAACTCTGCCTTTCTTGGTCCCTACTGGTGCTACTTTCTTTCTGAAAATAAGCAGAAAAAAAACCACTTATGACATCCCAGTGAAGAAGCACCACCCGTATTTTCTGCTTCTGTATCTACTAGGAATGAATCCCACCAGAAAATGACACAAAAGAAACATGAAATAATCCAGCTCTACTATTGTCAGACATTTTCACAACAGAAAATGATGCTATTTAGTAATACGTCATCTTGTAATACTATCCCTTCACTATCTATAGACAGGAATTCACAGGCATGCCCTAGCCCTTAACTGATCTGTGATGGAGCAGGGAACTGAGTTCACAGCTCTCAAACCCAGCAGCTTCATCTCCCCTCTGCAAGAACTGGATGTTGCTCCAGTTGTTAGGGAACACCTACAAGGATGAGCTCTTCCAAGAAACGTGTTGTTCTGGTGGCGTTTTGCTCTGTGTTGCCGTGGTTCATGCCATGGACAAAAATTCAGAGCTTTAGATCAACTCTTACACGTATGAACCTGATTCTTGAAGTGGACCTTTCTGCTGCTCCAACACACCACACCTGTCATGACTGTATGAAAAAAAACATGACTGTGGATAAAACCAAAACCTATATTAAATTTTGTTTTAATTCAAAGACAGTCAACAGTGCTGAAAAAATGAAGGATGCTTTATCAGTAATCTGTGCAGATGGGCTGATGCGTTCTAAACAAAACTGGTAAAAAAGCATGTTGACAAAAACATGTTATTCGTTGAAAAAGAAACGGATGTAGTAACACCTCATTTTCCACTTACTACCTTAAAAGAAAAATTAATCGTAGTGATAGGATGAAAATGGAGGATTTTAATTTTGAACAAGTTTCAATTTCATGTATAAAAAGCTGAGCTGAAAAAAACTTTTTATTTAAATGAAAAAAAAGGTTTACTCCAGGCAATTTTTCCTCAAAAAATAAGAAAAAGAAAAAAAAAAATCAAGTTTGATACTTGATGTTGTATTTTGTAAAGACTATTAAAATGGTGTTATTTCCTCCAAAATAGCAAGCCCAGATCTCACTCCAGGTAAGTACTGATCTAGGACAACTTTAAAAAAGAAGTCTTAAGGCCCTCCATAAAAATGCTTGCAGATCATGAATACACAGCTATGCTTGAAAGACAAACAAAGGCATGGCACAGCGATGACTAAGGATGCCTGTTATAGAAAGTGAGGGTACAGTAGTCTGGTACTTTTTTTCAAATACATTCTGTTCTTCACTGCAAAAGATGTTCCCTTTTCACAGCTTTTTATAAATGTTGATTCAGATACTTTTCCTCCACTGGGGGAAAGATGAGGCATGCATCCTTCACCTGAAGCCTTGATATTTTTGTTCATAACATAATTTGTACTACAACTAGTGAGCAACAAATTTACCAGTAAAACCCACAGGGAGGATCCTTGGTACCTACAAGGAACTGGAACCCATTTTTAATGTTAATAAGGGAAAACTAAAGCCTTTGGCAGGTCTGAAAAAACACCCAGTTGCAATCCTGGCTTATCTGCAAAGGGTAAAAAGTCTGTGTGTGTGAGTCAGTTGCTAAGAAAGCTCTGCCTAATGCAGATACAACTCTGACTTTTTAAGCTGACATTTCTACTTTTCCAGTGGTTCAGAACTGTCAGGAGAGTTCCTCAGGCAGACCAGAGGATTGCAGAGGACAGTTATTCTGTAGCAGTCTAGGAGTAGCGGCATAAGTGCTTTGATGGAATTAGCAATGGTGGTTTAAGAAACGGCCCCGGACCGTATTCCCAGCTCTAGCAATTACCACTCTTGTAACAGACTCAGAACAAAGGGAAAGAATCAGAAGGAAACCAGCTGCAAATTTTCCTATCCAGGCAAAGAGCAAATTCCCTTCTGCTGTTGCTTTCACAATACCTTTAACTAACATCTGGCAGTGGGGCAGGACAGACAACTGGAGACAGGAGCATTTAAAGTGGTGCTATTAGACTTGCCAAGAGCTCAGCCGTCAGAGTCCTTACACTGTCTTCATGCCTCTTCTGGTTTTCTCACAAGATACGACTACAATAAATAATTCTTCTTTGAAAATTAAAAATTATCAAAAATGTCTTTTATCAAGTACATCAGGGGAATATGCTGTACAGCTGTAGAGTACCAATGCAGGGGCTAAATGAAATTTTGCTCGGTAGTTGGAGAAAAAGAAAGTCTTAAAAGATAGCGTTTGGCATGGGTTAATCGCCTCTTTCATTAAAGAAAGGCATACATACTGAGAGCATCTTTCTGCCATCTGATTAAGCAATGAGCCAATACAATTGTAAATCTTCCAGAAATTCCCCATGGTTCAACTCAACAGAGGCAATTCTTTACTTCTCAGACCCTATTCCTCATTTTCAGATAACACTGCATTAGCTGTGTACAAAAACTTTCTATCATGCTGTTAAAAGAAATGGAATGTGACTGTTCTGTGATCCTCCTTAGCAGCCGTTGACAATTAAGAGACTGAATTATTCATATATATATTTTTAATATAATAACAAATTTTAAGTTCATTCACCACTCAATTGCTCAAACAGCAAGCAAAACAGGTTTGATACTAAGTACAAAATGAACAGTCGCACCATTTGTCCGTTTTATGGCTGATACAACTTACTTTCTCTGTAACTGAGGTAAGGATCTAAGGGTGCTATTTTACCCCCACAATCATGTGCTATGAAATCAATTGCAAGCCATTGGAATTTCTTCTTCCTTTGAATAAGGTGGATTTTAAATTCTGTCTGCTCTTATTTTTATTATTTACAAGTATCATAAGTGCAATTCCATGTAATCTTACCCGTATTACATAGTTTCATGCAAGTCCGATCAAGTTTGGCATATTCATTCAACATGGTTCAATTCAGACAGGTTTTTTTCTCTGTGTTAGTAAGTAGCACAACCATGGTATTAAAATAGAAATGATGGGATTTGCACTGAGACATATGATAATTTCATTCAAGATGGGAAAAATAAAGATGACACCCATTTTATTTTTAGGCTGCAAAATTGACTAAAAAAATCTGAATAATATCAGAAGGGAAGAAAAATAAATACAGATGTGCAAACACTGTACATTGATACTCAATTTATAAACCAAGCTTTTGCTCATTGGAGTAAACCAATCCACAACCAGATAATCTGTAAGGGAAGAGCAATCTCATAAGATGGCATTACATTTTTTCCTCTAAATGTGATTTTAGATAATGAGAAATTCTATTTAAGTTGCTTTTGCTTCCATTTAACATGCATTTGAGCTATCAGTGTAGCTGTATGGTGTTATCCTCTTAGGCTGCTACTGGACAATAAAGCTACAGATAGAAATAAAATAATAATAGCTTGTGACAGGTTACATTTAAAATGCTTGATCATGCTGATCAATGGGACTTTTTTTCAAAAGCTAAGTTGACGTTCAAGGAAGGAAAAGATACTGGTTGTTCCAACAGTTTGTCCATGTCTCACCAAACTGGAAGGCATTTGGGATGCAGCCCCAGTCTTAATACAGCTGCCATGTACAAAAACCCCTGGTTTTTTGCTTCTCAGATTCCATGATGGAAATTCACATCTGTCTTTTTTCTTTCAAAAAATACATCTGTTAGAGTCTATGCTTAACTTATATCCTGGTTTTATTTTAAATTTCAGAAGCTTTATTTTTCTTCCCAGTCTTGTAATTATTTTATATCCTTTCAGGAGCATTCAGAAAGTGTATTAATATTTGACAATTAATATATGGATAACAATAATTATCAGTCAGTTACTCCAGTTTAGCTGCTCAGGGGTTTTTTGTGGTGTTTTTTTTTAAACATCTGTTAATGTGTCTTGAACAACCTGTGGGCTACTGGTTTGTTGGGTTTTGGGTTCATTTTTTTTCTTTTCTTCTCCATTTACACAATTGCCTTTTGGGTTTTTTTGTTTCCTCAAGCTTCTTTTACCCAGAGTACATACCTCTGAAAGTAATCTCATTCAGGTTGATTCAGTTCTTGTTTCTGTTCAATTTAAAGTTATTTTCTTTGGCTCACAGCAGAACATCACACAGTCTCTCAGTGAGTTATTGAGGATTTTCACCCCATATCAGCAGCTCATCAGCAATTACTTTTCTGCACACAGATCCTTAAAGATCCAGGACATGATGATTTGTTACACTTTCTGTGCTGAGACAATCATGAAAGGAAGCTCCTTAAAGAGGTTTCTACCATAAAGAGAGTGAAGAGGTGAGCACTTCTAATAATGGTAGATCCTTCACTTCCACATCAAAAATTGGAAATACTAATATTTTTTAGGTCCAAGCACTCTGAAAGTGTACATTTACTGCCTTTATTTAAATCTTTGGATATAATAAAATCTGTGGCTTGCCTGACCTTAATATTGTGATCCTTCTATAAACTAATCATCTAGCTTTTGGATTGGGTCCATAACATCTGATATTAGATCTGGTAAAATTTGTCTTTAATTTGTTTCCCACTGCAAATGGAAATTTAAATAAGGTATTCTATTTTTGGTGACATAGGGGAATTTATATCTAGATGATAAGATCTGACTGTAATATACAGGAGGTATTAAAAATTTCAGATAGATATAGTACACATCTTTTAAAAATTTCAGTAGACATATTTTAATAATATTTCTTTCACTTTTTATTCTTTTTTTTTTTAAACAAGCAGCTCTTCATCCTAACCAGAATTAAGTTTTCTTGTTTGATTCCTTTATATCACATGCTGACAGTCAACAAGGGATTATTTTTTTAGGAGGACTATTTAAAAGAAAAATGGTATCATGATTTACTATAGTCTTTAAACATTAAGAAGTCCAGTCTTTTACCAATAAGTCTTCCTGTGCTATACAGAGCAGCTGAAAGTGAACCTTTAGTTGTATCTTCTCCATTTTGAGGTTAAAGAAAAGCATATCCATGCTGCCAGTGAAAAAGGACCCAAGCTGCCTTCACTCTTGCTAAGCGTGAAAATAGAAGTGAAGGCAAGCGTGCTGCAGAGACATTCACACTCGCTGAATGCCAGTTAGCTCTCACTCAGAGAGAATTTATCTCCCGTAGCCAATAAAGGCATAAGCCCTGCTAATAACAACACTGTGGGGGCTTGCCATCTCGGATGAAAGGTAGCTTTGAGACGTCTCTACCATATTTAACTGGGCAATGTGGAAATGCTCACACAGTCTGGCAAGCCTCCATCTCCTCAGAAAAGCTCTAATTTCAAAAGGCTGAAGTCCAAAAGTCCAATTGTGTTCTCAAACCATTTTCAGGGGTGGCTCTGGAACCCAGTTGTCTCAGGTCTAGGTAATCTAGACTGGGAATCCTGTCTCACGCTGATAGAAGAGTCCTTTACTGTTTTCTTACATAGTAGTCATCATCCTTCAGTCATATCCTTTGACGCTGTTTTCCATCCAGTTAGGTAATCCTCTAAAAAATACGTTGTAGAATTACTCCTCTGGACTGCATTTCTCCTTGACCTGCTGTGGTTTTATTCCTCCAGCATTTACCGACTGATAGTTAATCTCCATGTTATTATAGTTAATCTCCACGTTAACCCTTTTAAAAGCATCTGGAATGGCAGTGACTGTACTCCCTCCTGGTAGTCTAGGGATGCTGTGATCATATTGCATCCCATTTCACTTTCCGTTTCAAAGTCAGCTTTTGATTGATTGTTTTCAGTATCACTAGCCAGTGTGTTGTGGAACCTCAGATTTTGAACGTGTTATTCTACATCCATGTTTATAAGCCACACTGAAAAGGTTCTTCTTTTCAGCTGACCTGATTTGCTTGGAGAATCTTTGCAGACACTGGATAGACCTGCCAGCAACATTTGAGCTTGCCTCAGCGCTTGCTCAGATGTCTTCTTGTGGCACTGCACTGCTCCATGCAGATACTCCCATTTTGTCAGGGCTTTCTGGTATGTCGTTGCAAGTTTTGTCATCCAGATGCAGTATCATGAATGTATATGTGTAGGTTTGGAATTTTTTCTTGTTTCTTTATGTCCTGGGAGTAACTGAATATTCTGTGATTGTCTTTCCTGTTTAATTAGAAATATTTTTATCCTTTTTTCCTAAGGTATTGTGTATTTCTTTGTAATCTGCTATGCCAGTTCTGAATATGTGCAATTCAACTTTTTCCACTGCTGCTGTTTTCTATTTAAAAGCATAATTTTCACCAACCCTGTAAGTATCAGCAATTCTTTGCAAAGTCAAGTTTTTCTCAGATCAAACAATCACGTGTGACAAAACATTCCGGTTCTAGTCTGTCTGGTAACTCTCTGTTGCAGTTTTGTGAGGCTGTGCTGCTGAGACAGATTTTTAAGCAGCAGTTAAGAGTTTTCTGCCAGCCTAAACTATAAACAACGAGCAATTCAAGGCCAAAGTCACGGCCTGAGAGACAGTCATAGTGCCTCTGAGAATCACATGTAGGAGAAAACAACCCGGAAGCAGCTGCATTTTGCCACCAGACAAGGGAGCGAGAAGATGTAACGAGCTGTGCAGACACCAAGGCTGGGAAAGGGCGATGGAGGAGGCGGCCCAGGTGCCAGAGAGAAAGCTGCCCCTGCAGCCCATGGAGAAACCCATGGAAAAGGCCGAGACCCCATCTGCAGCCCGTGGAGGGGCTACACGCTGGATGGAGCAGGTGGAGACACAGAGGAGATGCTGTGACCCTACGTTGGAACAAGCCCCTGCCAGCACTTACAGCCATGAGGAGAAACAGAGATGAGTGAGAGAGAGATTTGCCCCAGAACAGGTTTTCTGGGGGAGGCTGGTGACCCCACAGAGGACTGGGACTGAGAGACATTGTAATTTATGACCGCCCGCCACAGCAGTGACCCATGCCAGGGCAGCTGGTGAATAGATAAAGCCCTGGGGAAAGGATTCACGTTGGAGAAGTTCGTGGAGGACTGCCTCCTGTGGGTTAGACCCACAGTGCAGCAGGGGAAGGGTGTGGAATGAATGCCCCCCCACACACTCCCCAGCCAAGAAGGAAACCAACTTGCAAGGGACTGACCGAAGCCCCCACCTCCCAGTCCTTGCCCCCCTGTACTGCGAGCAGGGGGAAGAAGGGAGTGAAATCATAGCTAGAGTGAGGTCTGCTAAGAAGGGAGTGGGGAGGGAGGTTAGAGGTGTCTTAAGATGTAGAAAAGGAAAACAACTCATGAAGAAGTAACCGAGAACAACCATTTTTTCCCAGTTCCTGTCCCCCTGCACTGCGAGCAGGGGGAAGAAGGGAGCAAGATCATGGCTAAAGGGAAGTCTGCTTAGAATGGAGGGTTGGGCGAGGGTGCTACTGAGAACCCCATTTTCCCCAGTCCCTGCCCCCCCTGTGCTGCAAGCGGGGGGGAAGAAGGGAGCATAATCCTGACTAAAGTCTGCTAAGAAGGGAATGGTGGGGGGAAAGTGTTTTAAGATCTGGTTATGTTTGTTTTAAGATCTGGTCGTGCTCTCAATACCGGTTTCTTCGCTGTTCTTTGTAGTGTAGTGTAATAAAGTAGAGTAGTATTTCTCCTCTTCACTTTATGTTGAGTCTGTTTTGCCCACATCGTTGATAACAGAATGATCTCTCCCTGTCCTTATTTTGACTCCTGAGCCTCTTAATATATGTATATTTTCTCCCCTGTCCAACTAAGGGGAGTAATAGACTGACTTTGGTGGGCATCTGGCCTCCAGCCAGGGCTAAACCACAACACTCTCTTATCCCCGTGACTATACTGTACTGAGTACATTGTGATAGAAGAATCAACACTCCTGCCTGTCACCTAGTTTCTTCAAAAGATAACCTTCACTTTCCCTAAGGAACATTGTTCACCGTGTTCCAGATTTAAAATGTCTTTTTCTGCCTACCTTCATGTTCCTTATGATGTACAATGTTGAGCTCTACTGCTCCTGGATCTATCGCCTATCATCGTGAGTGTATTCTCCCACTTGCCCTTCTCTGTACTCAAATTGCTCCTTGCTATCACCTGCTCTAAGAGATGTCTGAAAGAAAACAACAGGTTCAGAATTTAATGTAATAGGTCCATTTTCTTCCAAAACCCCAGGAAATGTTGCTCAACCACGCAAACAACTAGTACAGAGAGGTCAGGTATAAGAAATTTTTCTTTCCATCTTTTTTTTCAACCTTGCTTCCAACCTCCCCCAAAGATTTCTCACTCCTCAGAAGATTCTTTGCCATTTAAAACAAAAATAGCCATCAGCCTGAGTATCATGAAACTTCATAACAGAGTAATCTTAGCAGTGTCATCACAACTACTGTCTCACTTCATCATACTCCAATGTATCAGCTTCATTCTCTATTTAGCTTGAGTGCTGGCAAACTTGATTTCTGCACGTACCCACACTTCAGCACAATATAATGCAAACTCCTACACTTTCTAACCATCTCTACAATATGCTCATTTAGTCCCTTAATACTGCTAAGAAATGAAAAAAATAAATGCTGTAAGTGGGAGTAGTTCTGCTAATTTATTGCAATGAGATAATATTCTAATGCATTGTAATACATTTTTTAAAATGTAATTTTCATATTCATACAGACAATAACTGTCAAGATATTTTAACAGACTCCTGCTCTCTTTTATCACGTTATCTTTTTTTAAAATGCATGAACACAGGCATTCCAGCTTTCAAAAATAGGAACCCATTTTTGAAACCTTTGTTTTTAAGGATCAAGAGAGACACTTCTTGATCTCAGAAGCTCCAAGACTACTTCTTTATGCTCCTCCAAGCATAAAGGAACTAATATCCAAAATCATTTAAGCTCATTTCCTACCCATGGCTCAGAGGTAAGGTATACTGTGTCTGGTTGGGATGGAATGAATTTTTTTCATAGCAGCCTGTATGCTGCTTTGTTTTGGATTCAAGACAAAACCAGAGTTGATAATGCAGCAGCATGTTGGCTACTGCTGAGCAGTGCTCACACAGAGCCAAGGCCTTTGCTGCTTCTCACCCCACCCCACCAGTGAGTGGGCTGAGGGTAGAGAAGAGGTTGGAGGGCACACAGTTGCCGGGACCCCAACTGACCATATTCTATACAATGTGTTGTGGTCAGCAATAAAACCTGGGGGATGTTTTGCCAAAGTAGGGATTGCTCACAGAGTGGCTGGGTATCAGTCTGCCGGTGGGAAGTGGTGAGTGATTACTTGTACATATCCTCTCCTCCTTTTCTTTTTCCTTCAATTATTAAACTGCCCAAACCTTGATCCATGAGGTTTCCCTAGTTTTGCCTTTCTGATTCTGCCCCCTCACAGCACTGCAGGGGAGTGAGGGAGGGCAAGAACCCATTAGTTTCAAACAAAATTGCACTTGAAATACTTAACCCAGGCTATCTATCTCTATAGGTGATGCCATGGGCCTCAAGGAAAGATAAGGGCTGGCCAGACAGCTACTGACAGTTGTGTAGCATAATTGTGAAATCAACAGATCTGACCAACATAAAAAACCTAAAATTAAGTACAGGTCTTGAAAGAACTGTTCTAGAAGTATTTAATGGGAAGTTCTCTATGCAAACCCGATTTCTACCTCCTACATTATTTTTCTTTAAAAGCTTGAAGCCTCTCAAATGTTATAAGGCATTTACAAGCTATTGCTATTCAGCTCAGAGAAAAAAAAATAAAAACCTTGTCCCCCTCTGTACTTTCCCACAACTTTTCCAGCTGTAAAGTCACACTTCAGTATTTGTGCAGTTTTCTTGCATTTTTCTTATTGCTTTTTGTGCCATGTCATCGGTTTACTACAAGGTATTATCTCATTGAAAGGGTCTATTAAACTCTAAGTAACAATGAATCCCTAATTTATATGTGTACCCTAAGATGGAGTTAAGCTTGGTCATCATCTGCTGTCTGATACCATCTCTACTCAATTATGTAAAAGGAAGCGGAGCGCGGGAAGGTAGAGATGTAAGTCCATTCATCACTGCTACTCATTTTCACATTGCTTAAATGCTAAGTCTCAGTCTTCCCAACAATACAGCCTGTTTTCCTCCCTGCCTGCATAACTAACCTGAAGCATGTATTTCTTACTTTCCTCTCTATTGCAAGAAGAAACAATATTTTCTTTGCATCTTCGACTTTTGCTTTATACAAGCCTATTCCTCCTGTCTGAGGACTGTTTGTTTACATGTTTACCTACATCTTAAATTCAACTGCTTACTAGAATCATTAAATGTCCTACAGGAAGGGACTTCACCATTTCCCCCCCCAATCAGAAATATTCCCAAAGGATTTCTGTAACTCACAACTGCCTCTGCTTGTTTATGCAGATCAGAATCTAAGGCTGAATCACTACAGACTCGTGTAAGTCAGATTTGTACTTAAATTCAATATCCAGAGTCTGACTTCCACAGAACAAGTCAAAGGGTAAATACAGCTCGCTAGGAAGGAGTTGCATGTTTACAACATCAGAGGCAGGGTTCTCGTGCTTGTAAGTGCCAGTTTTTTGTATGGCAGCTCTATCACCGTTCATTTTGGACAGTGTTGCAGTGACAGTGTTGCAGTCAGCGTTGACTGCCATTTGTGACACTACAATTAAAATCCCCTACCTTGTGCGCTGTAAATTTCAGAATCTCCCTCTAATGGCTTTACATTGAGAAAGAAAAACATTAGGAGTTGTTTTCATTGAGTTGACAGTACAGATAGATATGCTAAAAACGATGTTTTGATTACAGACAAGTCCTGTCTCTAAACTTTCCTTTAAGTTCCAAATGTATAGTGCCACCCTCCCAAGAGATGGAGCAAATGCAGAACCTTATGGGCAGCTGCTACACCCAAACGTGTTTATACAAGCTCACCTGAGGCAGTGTGCCTATCAGGGAAGCTCTCCGGAGCTTTGCAAGTACAAAGCCCTCTTGCAACCTTTGCCTAGTGCACCAGTATCTTTGAAAGCTTTCAAAATGATAGGGAGATACATAAATGCCAAGTACTCTTACATGTAAAAAAAAAAAAAAAAAATCAAAGGTCATATAAAGAAACATATTCTGCTGCCAAGGGATGAAAAATCCTGAGGTTGGAATGTGCTTTCTAATGTTTTAGTAAGACATGAAAGTGCTACTACTTGATGAAAGCACAAGGGACATGTACCCATCTATGATTAGCATCAGGCATATGTCTCATCAAAATCTGGCATGTCAGTTTGTGGCAAACCTATCATGATCAATGTCAACACAGCACTTGTTTTACTATCAACAGACCTGCAAACTTCCCTGTTAAGGTGAAGAGCAGGTATTTTACACTTTCACTTGCCTGACTGAGCAAAACTGTTAGGTATACACCAGGTACCATTTCTCCTTCTTTTTATAGTCTGCACATTTTTATACTGATGAGATTAAACACCTTTGACATCAACAGCCATCGTTCAGTTGTACATATCTCTGTTATAACTCAATATCCCACTCTGTATGTATCTGTGTTCCTTCCCGAATGGGAATATGAGAAGAGAGCTGCTGTAGCAAGCTGAATGAAGGCTCTTTTCAGTCTTCTCTTTATCAGCTATCTTCGTGTTCCCATGCTATGCCCTTATTGTTATACACCTGCATTCACACTTACGTGTCTCTGCGTTTATTGCCCGCTTGAAATCCTTAAGAAGTACCACCAGTGAAGATAAAATAAAATAACCTATAATAATTTTAAATCATATCTGCCAGTTTTACATTGTTTCACATTGTGCTTCTTCCAAAGGCAACTATATCATTATAGGTACTTGGGTGCATAAAGTGATACGGAGGTTTCTATGGCAATTATTCATTTTAATTGAAAATTGTGTAGGGAAAAACTTTATTCATGTGTAGCATGCAATTTACATTTGTTTCTGAAGAATGTGAACTTACTAAGGGTGAGTGGTGAATTTGTATTTTCCAGCAAGAAACAATCTTTAAAATTCTGTCTGGAGGGTGGGAAACCAAAGCAGGGGTTTGGTAAGATTGTTAAGCCTGTTAAAATTTAAGACCATTTATGTAACTATCCATTTGTGCAACTAGGCTACCTTTTTCTGTCAGGTAAAGATTTTATCATTCAAATGAAAGTGTTAAAAATCAGGTTAACACACAATGTCCTTGAAGCTACAAGGTAGAGGAACCACAAAAAAGTACCAGAAAGGCCAACAGAGAGACAGTATGCAGAAGGAGGCAGGCCATCAATGAGATCAAATCCATGATATCAAGCATTTGTATTTTCACATATTTTAGCTATCATGTGTTAAAAAATAGTGAAGACAAAATTAGTTTCAGCTTTAGTACTTTTTAGAGTGTCAAAATAAGAGCTGGAGGGAAGCAATTGTATTCCCTTGCTTAGTTAATAAAATAAAGCTATAATTATTTTCCTATAAGAAAATAGGATTTCTTTCATCCCCCAATTTCTACCACCACAGTGAGTCAAATACATTTTAGCCCTTAATTTACAATAAAAATGAAATCAACTATTTCAAGTGATGAGGACTTGGAAAATATTTCTGAACTGTAGCTTCATATTCACTAAATTTATAGCATTGCCTTTTTTGAAACAAAACCCCACTCATTTTCTCTCTACATCATCGTAAGTCTGTGTAGGCTGGGTGCCAAAACCATCTCAAGTTAAAAATAGTCCTTGCCTCCTTTACAAACATTAAATAAATCTTTAATTGCTAGGAGGGTAAGGGAGGAAGTCTTCTTTACCAGCCACAAAATCCTCCTAACTGAGCAAAATCTACACTTCAAAACTCATGGCCATAGCAGTATACGAGGAGAACTAGAAGAATAATTTTAACAATGTAGCTTTGGTTCTAGTGCATTTGTTTCATTGCATTTCCATACTTAGAACACTGAAAACAGAACAAGGAAGAATATGACTTCTAACTTCAATGCTAGTGATTGAAGCTCTGAAGAAAGCAAAATGACACAAACATGCTTTTCATAGTATGTTATATCCATTTTGAATAAAATAAACCCCTTGTTGAAATGCATGGGACTGGGAAGATGAAATTCCCTCCATCTGACCAAGCAAGTTCTCTTTCGTGGCCCATAGCAAGTTCTATTTTGGTCAGAAAATATTTTTGCAAGACATGGAAACCAACTTGCTTGAGAAAATGGATGAACATGAAAGGGTCCCACCAAAGACAATCTAGCAATGGAGGGCTTTTCACTGAGTGGACAATTTGCTCTATTTTTGGCACCTGTCAGCTGTTATCTCCCTCATCTTCTGTTACAGTTAGAACCTTCTCTTGATACTTACCTGACTTTCCTTATTTTACTACCTGACTTGCATATTTTTATGTTTCCAGACATAAAAGAAATACATGGTCATTCCTCTGTGTGTCATTCACACAAGTGCACAAATAGAAAATAACTTACTGGAAGGAAGTAAAGCCAAATCATGCAAATTTGATTTTGTTCTGAACATGGCAATATCCACAGTTACTCAGCTCTGATGGATATAAAGGCTACTAGTGGTGCTCATCTTCTAAGGTTCTGTGTCCTACACAGAACTTAACCCTACACCATGGCATAACATACACTTCCTCAACAGTTTCCAGAATTTCTCACAGTTTGAGAAATATAGTCATTAAACTACAATTTTCATGGTACTGAAGATCTAAAGGTTTATTTTGGCCAATGTTAACAGACAGGTTTGAAAAGTCTCTGGCTGAGGGACTGTTCTCAGTAAATTAAATGTAATGTCTGGATCTAGTAGAAAGCTGCTTTTTATATCCAAATTGTATGCCTAGTTAGGAGAAGTAGAAAAGAGAAAGAAAAAAAAAAAAGGAGAAAAAAAAAAGAAGCAAATAGAGTTGCAGTGGCCATCATCTACTGAGAAAACCACCAAGGTGTCAGAGCCCTAAAAACGTCTCTCCATTTTGGCTCAGTAATGCAAGCATCAAAAGCATGTAAAGGAAATCTCATTCATACTTAAGAGAACACAAACATAGACACACAATAAAAAAAATGCCAATGAAAGTTGTATCTTCATTTTCAGAAATGTTAGAATGTTTTCCATGTAGGACTTGCATTCACTGCTCACATTCTCAAATCTGGGAATATCACACAATGCAAAGCTTGGCCCACATGCAAACAACTAAATATCCTCGACTGAAGGACCTAAAGTTTTTCTTGACCACTTCCTGTCTAACAAATGCACATCTATACCTCCATAAAATTAATTATCAAGTATTCATCGAAGTCTTGGGACAAGCTAAAAGTTCAATAAAGAGCGTAGTCCTTTAAATTTACCCACTTCTACATCTCACATTTCCTGTGGGGAATATAAATTGCTTCTAAGTACTTACTATGCTGCATGCTATTCAAATTCTGTTGCTTCAATTCATTATCTTACAAAGTAATACAAACTTCAATTATTCGTTGCAAAAGTACAGATTTAGCTAAAGTACACAGAAAATTCAATTCACACTAAAATGGCTACAAAGTTCAAATTAATCTATTTGCAGTCCTCCCATGTCTTTCTCAGCATCCTTTAAAATGCCACTTATTTTATAAAAGATATAGATTTTGTGGGTATTGATGTGCTCTATCAACAGACAAGTTCTCTCTGCTTTTAGTTTTGCAGGCATTATTTACCCATCCGAATCACTAACGATTACAGGTAAAATAAAGGGGTCCATAAGAGTAAAGGTTACAGGGCTAGACTTAAGGCTCAAAAGTTTTCACTGTATAAACCTCTCATCTTCAACTCTGAATTCAAAAGGTACTTATGATTTCAAAGAAATTGCAAATCAAATGATTACACGCTACAGGAAATTAGATAAAAGAGAAAGGAACCACTTCAACACCATAAAGAGATTCTATTCAGCTATTATATTAATAGCAAAAAAACATATTTTGATTGCAGCTTCTGCAGGTATAAAATGACAGGTTTTCGACTCCACTTTTATTGAAGTGCATAGATCCACAAAGCATTTTCAGTCCTACAAGGTGTTTTAAAGTCCTGTAATCATTCGGCAAAGCATTTGGACAGCACTTCTTTAATTTTAAGCAGAGGTATAACCACACTTGGTAAAATATGGTCTAGTGTATGTAACACCTTGCAGAATAAATTTGACCAGCAGAATTAAGTATAACATACTGTTGAACTTCTGTACCACTGAAATCAACAACAAAGGGTTTGCATCTTTGAAGCTAAGTGATGAATTTATTCCTCATAACTCTATTTTTAATTTCTTTATGGAATTTAATATAATCTTTACGTTAACATTCTATTGTGTAAAACAGAATGCTTTTTCATCTCCTATTAAGATAAATATCTCAAAAATGTATCTTACTACAGTGATTATGCCCTCCTTTTTTTAAGGAAAGAACATTTTCCTCTCTCCTCCAATTCAACTGAAATTAAAAAATCTCTGAATGGTATACTTGGAAAAATCAGGGCAATAAAACCGAGCATTTTTATTAGCTGTAACAGTAAGAACACCTACCACTGCAACTGCAGATTGCACTAACAACAAAACTGCAGTAGACTTAAAGCAAGTAGTTGGATTATATACATATATGTGTAAATATATAGAGATATTATGTATAAATAAACAAACACTAATCTAAGTCACAGACTTTCTTCCCTAACCAGCCTCTCACCACTCAATGCTCTTCCAAGATATTTTACAATAATGTTTTCTAAATTAGCTTGCAATAACAATTTTCCTTTAATAATACCCTACCATACAATTTATTACGAAAGAGAGTACTTCAGTGAACCCCTCCTCCAAAAAAGATTATATAATTATAGCTGAAAACATGCATTCCATTTTCACATTAAAATATTACAGTGAAATAGGTTTAAATATTTCTTTCTTAAAAAAAAAATTAAAACCTCCCAAAAACAACAAAACACAAACTGATGCAGAACCATGTGTTCGGGAAACAATTTATTTACCTTTCTTGTCATCGAAGTACAGCGTCTGTTGAGCTGGATTTGACCACTGGAGGGAGGTGTTATCATTTTGATCGACCCTGCAGGTCAGATTTGCTGTTCCCCCTTCCACAACCGTAACGTTCTGTGTAAGTGGAAATTGCCCTTGGCTGCCTGAGGAGGGAGGGGAGGAGGGGAGGGATGGAGAAGGGAAGGGAGAAAGAGAAAAAAAGAAAGGATTTAAGTTGTAGAACTGAATTTATTGCAGCAGCTTCCCACAGATGACAGACCCTGAATTCAGTGTGGTCAATTCTGATCAAATAAAAGTAGTACAATAAATTGGGAAAAAAGAAAAAAAAGTAAATTCATATTCGCGATGTATTTGTTGTATCTGAGAAGTAGATAATTAAGAAATTGGGATTTTTAATTTTTTTTTTACTCTTTTTGTCCCCTGTAAGTCATTCTAATTAGTTCCAAAAGAATACTCTACAATTTTATCTTTTCAGACATACCCATACATCCAGGAAATGCCCTCACATTGGGCTCATAGGCTAAATACCCTACATAAAAGTCTTAGTACAAGTAATATAGTTAGATGGCTGTTCAAAACATCACTGAAAGCATGACGTAAAAATCTGCACAGGATTTTTAAAATAGAGGGACAGGGCAGCCTTGACTCCATGTTCCTTTCTATGCTTTTTTAAGAACTCTCAGGACGATGTTTTTCCTGCCAGGTTTGGAAAGTCGTTGGAGAGCAAATGTAGTGTGAATCTAGAGCTCGATGCATTCTCTGTTGAGGGAATGCAACCTGATCTCATATGAAAATGGAAGTGATGATGTAGTAGCTCTCTTTCACATCTGTGATTCTATCCCAAAGCATTATGAATCACATTAAGTGCCTGCTGAAAAGTCACTGGGAAGATTTCCAAATACCTCTACACAATACAGGAGCAGTATCACCTAGGTTCTTGAATCACAAGCATTTTCAATGGCATAGTTAGACTAAAGTGTTTACGTATTGTGAGAACAGCACACACCTTGTCAAACAGCACATTCTGACAGAGTATCGCAACAAGGGAGCACAGGAAAAACGTGGAAGTAATTTTCAACAAGGGTGGGGAAAGAAAAGTTCTTCAATAATAAGCAAGACACATCATTTTCTGGGAGATATATCAATTTACTTAAGGGTACAATGCAAAACAAAGACAATCCAATAGTCTAAATCAAATATAAGCTTCTTTCTTCCCCTCCTTTTATAGAGGTTCTTTTAATACAAGAAGCACTCCTGTTTAGGGAGAGCTGCAAGCTTGAGAAGTATAATGCCAAGACTGACACTCAAGTGAGATGTGTCAAAAGTGAAAAATTTCTCTACCATCCTACAGGAGTGAACAAGCTCATAGGCATGTCACGAGTACATTAAGGAAACTCTATATACAATATCCACTAATTATACCAATGCAGAATCAGAAACCTCCACAGAAACATCCTGTTTCAGTTGCTCTCATCACAGATGTTCTTGCTCAGCTAAGTGAAACTGAAGCACGCCTTCCACATGGAAAGCTCAATAATATACATCTGTTATGTAGTAGACAGATTCTCAGATGACTAGAGTAGGGCATTACTAAATAAGGGATTAATAACTGAACTTCTACTTGACCTGATGATAATGCAAAAAAAAAAAAAAGGTAATTCCAACCAGGTTTCATAGCTGTCCACAATATTTCCTACGCAAAATAGTTTTGATGTTCTTAGGCCTGGTACTTCAGCATCTATGGCACCGAGGCCATTAGCATTTAGGCAGTCCACAAATGCTCTACAGTAAAATTATTCTAGGGCCTAAGTGTTTATATCCTGAACAAATTAATAAATTGTCAGCGGTACTAAGGAAAGGTCACCTCAATAAATGAAATTACAGCAAATCTTTTATTTAAAGAAACCCACTTCCTTGTCTTGATTTTAAAAAAATAAAGGACTTTCTATAAAAGTGACAAATTTGAATAACTGGTGTAAATTCTGTGTAAGTATCAGATTTTCATATATATCCAGAGATCAAATATTACTACGCATTGATATTTACTATAAGATAGTATTTACTACTAACAGGATAACAGATACAGCAAATAAAATATAAGGAATATTGAAAACACCATGGCTAATTTAAATGCTGCAAACAATAAATGCCAAAATTCTCATGACATCCTCTGTATCTGACACTTCATTAATCAAACCCTGCTTCTTGAAAACCACACGTTGAGAAATACTTGATGAGCGAAAAATCATAAACAAGGATAGAAAAAAAAAAGAAAACAGAAAAGATTTGTCATTTCCTTCCATTTCTCCTTTCAATTCCAATGTGTCAGGGAACCTTAAGATATTGCATAAATTGATTATCGCTTAAATTAGAATTTTAAAAATCCAGAAAAATGCACACAGCCTGTTATTACTTCCACTAAATTACAGGCATCTTACCAAAGAAATAACCTTCTACAGTATGAGCTGTGGATAAGAGGTTATGAGGGCTAAAACACTTTTTGCATAGAAGAAGCATTAAACACAACCTAACGTCAAAGATCAGCACAGTGAAATCTGTCATTTACATTAAAGAATGGAAGATGGTTTAATAAAAAACTGCTGTAATGATTTAGGGCCATATTAACATGATTTGGGAGAACTCCCTGGGATTACTCCATATTTTCTTTCTGAGATTATAGTTCTTATTATGAAGGTTATGCAGTCTATCATTTGCTAATGCTTGTCAAGTCACAGACTTGTTTGAGTTGAAGACCAGTGTCTCTGGTCAACTGTTTAAGTGGAAACTTGATGTCATGATCCGAAAGAGGTTAGAATAACTTTCTTTTCTCTGGCCAGTCTACTGCATGCTGATGTTTTGGAAGCGAGAGTTAATCTAGCATTTAAAAGTGAAGCCAAAGTATTCATCCCATCCCTTACCAATATTGAAGCTGTACGGATCTGGAGAAGAGGTACACAGCTTTGGAGGAAGCTTGAAGTGGAGAAAGAGCTACAGAGAAAATAAGCCATTTAATCTGGAAACTAGCACAGGCAGAAAGAGGCAAGCCTTTGTGGAGCAGAGAAAAATCACAAAGCAAGACCAAAATAGGGATACTGCACACTTATTAATTGAGACCAAAATTATTAGTAAGTGATGGGGACACTAAAACAAATTATCTATGAGATTTACTTTATTTTTTGTATCATTATCTAACTTAGAGTACTGAGACATAAACTGGACGGAATAGAAGGTAGTAAATGTCCATTGCAGACAGATGAACATTACAGAAAGCATCAACATCATGACACTTAACACAGTGTTATAAGTGTCAAAGAAGTGTTTTTATACCACTGAGGATTAGATCTGGTCCTTGGGAGCATTGACAGTATCTTGTGGGAGAAGCCTCATTTCTGTTCTATAGATCGGCAGCATGCACCCAGGAAGCGTGACATGCAAAGAACCCCAGACATCTGAGATGCAGACAAAGTGTTCCCAGCCACTTCTAGGTACCACTGCTGAGCTGCAGGGACAGCAGGCTCCTCCTGCAGCCCAGCAATCTGTGGCTGGAGGCCACTGAGAGGAATCACAGCATCATTCCCCAAGGGACTTGCTTTGTAAAAACCTTTGTGCCTGGGATAATTAAATACCTCCACAAAAAACCCATTCATGCTCCCAGCATTGACTATGCTGGTTCTGATCCATGTGAATTGTCCCATTAAATCGAGAATGCTTAGTGATGAGCTATGAATAAGAAGACAAGCCTAAACAGCCTGCCAGACTGAGGCCAGCATGTTAAAAGAAATAGTTTTCATCATAATTTCAACAACCAGTTGCAACCACTGCAGTTCTCTAGTCTTACTCATTCTTAATATATTTATTAAACTCCTATTTCTTAATTTCTTCCTGTTGCAGCTTTGCGAGGCTGTGCTGCTGAGACAGTTTCTTTAAGCAGCAGTTAGAGTTTTCTGCCAGCCTAAACTATAAACAACGAGCAATTCAAGGCCAAAGTCGCGGCCCGAGAGATAGTCACAGTGCCTCTGAGAATCACATGTAGGAGAAAGCAACCCGGAAGCAGCTGCATTTTGCCACCAGAGAAGGGAGCGAGAAGATGTAACGAGCTGTGCAGACACCAAGGCCAGGAAAGGGCGGGGGAGGAGGCGGCCCAGGTGCCGGAGACAAAGCTGCCCCTGCAGCCCATGGAGAAACCCATGGAAAAGGCCCAGACCCCACCTGCAGCCCGTGGAGGGGCTCCACGCTGGATGGAGCAGGTGGAGACATAGAGGAGATGCTGTGACCCTACGTTGGAACAAGCCCCTGCCAGCACTTGCAGCCATGAGGAGAATCAGAGACACAGAAATGAGTGAGAGAGAGATTTGCACTGGAGCAGGTTTGCTGGGGGAGGCTGGTGACCCCACAGAGGACTGGGACTGAGAGACATTGTGATTTATGACTGCCCGCCACAGCAGTGACCCATGCCAGGGCAGCTGGTGAGTAGATAAAGCCCTGGGGAAAGGATTCAAGTTGGAGAAGTTCGTGGAGGACTGTCTCCTGTGGGTGAGACCCCACAGTGCAGCAGAGGAAGGGTGTGGAATGAATGTCCCCCTCACACACCCCCCGGCCAAGAAGGAAACCAACTTGCAAGGGACTGACTGAAGCCCCCACCTCCCAGTCCCTGTCCCCCTGTATTGCAAGCAGGGGGAAGAAGGGAAGCAGGGGGAAGAAGGGAGCAAGATCATGGCTAAAGGGAAGTCTGCTTAGAATGGAGGGTTGGGCGAAGGTGCTACCGAGAACCCCATTTTCCCCAGTCCCTGTCCCCCATGTGCTGTGAACAGAGGGGAAGAAAGGAGCAACATCCTGACTAAAGTCTGCTAAGAAGGGAATGGTGGGGGGAAAGCATTTTAAGATCTGGTTACGTTTGTTTTAAGATCTGGTCATGCTCCCAACTCCAGTTTCTTCACTGGTCTTTGTAGTATAGTGTAATAAAGTAGTTTCTCTCTTCTTCACTTTGTGTTGAGTCTGTTTTGCCCACATTGTTGATGACAGAGTGATCTCTCCCTGTCCTTATTTTGACTCCTGAGCCTCTTAATTATTTTCTCCCCTGTCCAACTAAGGGGAGTAATAGACTGACTTTGGTGGACGTCTGGCCTCCAGCCACGGCTAAACCACCACACTTCCTTAATTATGGCAGTCAAGACTGAACAAGACAAAGTCCTCTAAGAAAAACAACTGACCTTAAGAAGTATAGTAATGGGAAACTTGGAGGCATCTTCTGTAACTTTTTTCAGAGCGCAATGGTCATCATTGTTAAACGAGAAAACAATTTTATTCCTAGTCTGGGTGTGTCTCACTGTAGCACCTAGCATCCATGGGCTCGTTATGTCTTTTTCCCTGCTCTGAAAAGCCCTCTATTATCAAGTTTCTCTTTCTTTTTTATGCACTTAAAGACTGCGATCACATCACCCATTAACCTTCTCTTTGATAACCTAAATAAATTGAGCTCCTAAGTCTTCCTGTAGAAACCATGTTTTTCTAATCCTTTAATTAGTTCGAGGCTCTTTTCTGTGCCCTCTCCAATTTGTCATCTTTTTTTCTGAAGTGTGGAGCCCAGACCTGGAAACCCTGCTGTAGCTGTCACGGAAGGAAAAAAATACAAAGGTGACACCACCTCTCTACCAGCGCTTCAAATTCTTGTTTGCACACCAAAATGAGTCCCCTTGGCCACAGGGTCAGATGGGGCCCCAAGTTTGACTTATGGTCTACCATGACACAAGCATTTTTTCTCAGAGACTGCTCCAAAGACAACCCTCACATTCCAGTTCTTCTCTTGTAGGTCTGAGATGTAGGTCCCTGTGTTTCACTGCACTGAAGCATGTTGCTCTGAGCCCAGTGACCTCTGCTCTTCATTGTTTCATGTATCCACCGTCTTCGCAGCATCCGCAAACACTGCTGGCGACAACTGTGTTGGCCAGTATGTTTCTAAAAGATGACTCTGAAAACCATGTCAAAGGTACACACCAACTACTTTTCCCTGTCCAGACAAATGCACAGAAACATGACTGACCGATCAATCAATCCTGAGTTCTTATTTTATCTTTACCCTTTCACACTATTTTTTCAAGCAGTTCTAATTTGCTTAATGCTTGTAAGGTTGGTTTTAAACAAGTTTTGGATACTACTCCACATGTCACGCTATTTCAAGTAAAAGGCCTCACAGCAATCAAATGATTTTAAAGATTACTGTTACCTTTTTCGAGACATAGCTTTAATTTAAGATGTCACAAAATGGTAAATTGTTCAAATATTAATTTATAAATATATTCAAAAACATACTGAAAAATTAATTCTTAATAAAGATTTGTTTTCAAACAGAACATAATAGAAGTTTCTATTAAGGCAGAAAAATTAAGTAGAAACCAATGTTCACATTTTCTTTAATGGTGGGGATGTTGGTGAGGCATAATCCCATGAAACTAACTGAAATCTCAGGTTTCAAAAAGCTGAGATTTTGGAAGGATTTGAAAGGTATTCCTATATCTACCATCGACTTCTCACATGACCTCAGACAATCCATCTAATCTAAGCTTTACTAGCCAATCTGCACAAAAGAAATAATGATGCTTACTCAACTTGTAAAAAGATTTGGCTGAGAAAAAGATTTAAAAAAATATAATTTTTTTATATATGTGGTTCCACAACATTTCTATACTCAGTCTACAAATCATTCTTCCTATCTAAACATAGCTTCCTTTTTTGTTACACACCTTTGTAATAATTAATCTAACTTAAAAAACATAAATCGCTATTTTTGGATCTATTCCTTAAAAAAAAAATATGTTTGATGCAAAAACTTTGGATACCATCAAGAAGCAAAATACAAAGTACAGCATATTTCTGAGAATTTTAAGATGATTTCAAGATTTTCGCAATGAATCCAAGTCTACCTAAATCTCTTTAATTTCCAATTTGGATTCAACAATGTCACAAATACAAAAATTATCTCATCATACTTAATTTACCCTGTTGAAAACAAAAGTGATGATAGAAACTGCACTTATAACAACAGCAAACAATGCTGAACTAAATTGTTCTTCAGTCCAGACAAACTCCTACATGGTCAGTAAGCATGAGCAGAAAGGAACAAAGAACATAACAGATGACTTAATAATAATTAATTATACGTTACATTTCAGCATCCATTGGAAAATCTCTAAGCGCTTCCCACGCTGCTCACCAGTGCATTAAGCACTTTCCAGATACATCCTCTTTTACTCTGCACTGTGCTACCTGAACAAACCAAAATGGGGTTTTTTTGTCTCTCACCGCATGGCCCCTCCATTCCCAGAGCAGATTTGGCAGCCCTTCTCTTCCTTGAACACGAGCAGCCAGGACACTATACTCCAGAATTCTTAGTTGTACATCGTACATAGGTACTACTAATTCCTTATTTCTGGTTGCAGGTATGGAAACGACACCTGAATTTGATGTCTGAACTAACAGCGGATACTGAGACTTTCTTTAGGAGATGCACCAGAGGAAAAACTATCATATGGGATTACATGATTATGACAGGGCACTGGGGCTACGAAGGTTGGGGCTCTCCTGAAAGTATGTACTCACACTTTATCCAGGCTTTTGCTGCCTGTCAGTTTGTAAAGAATGCAAATTTTAAAAAGCCTGAGGCTGATCAGTGCCAGGAATGTGAGAATTATCCCTGTTTAGCAAAAAAACCAGATGGGGGTGGGATAGGTAAGATGGGGCAGAGAAGGGACTGAAAGTTGTACTTTTCACGCTTTCAATTTGGATCAAGGAGCACTCCCCTCTCCCTTCAAATGCTACTTAAGTATTAAAGGAGCATTTTATTTTTATAAACATCTAGACAATGCCGAACATGTAAATAACATTTAGTCTTCTGAATACAGCTTGTAAAGATAAGTACAATCTACTTCCTACTTTACTATTAACTCAGGCAATTGACAAGTATGACTGAGATACTGAATGTGACTCAGATGATCACCATTCCACTAACAGAGCTTCGCATCCAGCTTGCCTGCTTTCTTCACAAGAAATGGTTGGCAGTGACACTTGTACCCTCCACGGGCAGGGAAGGCCACGTCAGACATATATCCACTACAGCATACACAGTTACATTCTGTTCTGTTGTCAAACCGTGAAGCAAGTTAAAGAATTTGAGTGTCTATTTGTCCTACTAAGAAAGCAGGAATGAATAAAAAAAAAACCCAAAACCAAAACAACAAACAACTGATGGCCCACATTACAATTTGCTGTATCTGAAGAGGAAGCAAGAAGTTTCATTGGAAAATACTACGAGATTATACAAAGATAAATTACAATAAGCAATGAAGCTATTGTAAAAGGAAGGCGGCATCCAGATACCACTGTCACCATGCTGTATCTTAGGTCCTCTGCTCATTTTAGGGAGCTTGGTAAGCAAAATTATTTCAGCTGTTTTGGCTAGATGGAGCTATAGTTAAGTATATTTTATCACAGGTTGTTTTTGAGATGCTTTGTGGAGGACCAATATTGCTTTCTAGTAGAACTGACAGGCTCATATCTCATTAGCCACATGCTGTTTTCAGTCAAGAAAGGCTTTCTTTTTTTTTCCCCCACCCAGAAATCATGGTTTAACTGCTTTTACAGATTTTAAAACTGATTTTTATCTCAGTATGAAACAAGACTGTGCAGAATAATTATCTTTATTTGGTCCAGGTTAGAAACATTCATTTTGTGAGTTCATCTCATGTTTATTTGTTTCTGTTTGTGGTGGCTTTTTGGTACTTTTTGTAATTAAAACAGCTCTTTAATGAGTTCAACAGTTCCATTTGATGTTTAGGTTATATATTCTAAACAATTTACCAGACTTGGCGGCTGTTAGTATCGAGAAAACATAATCCTCTCTTTACTTTTTGTTTCTGTAGAAATCTGCTTTTGTAGGAAACAGTTATGTTATAAATTAAGAAAGTTTCAGAGTGTCAATGCAGCAAGCTTTGTCTACTCATGTCACTGTGTATCAGAAAGCCATAAAAAAAATGGAAAGAGAGGAGTGACCTGACAGGAGGTGACCATATTGAGTGAGCAATATTTGGCACATCATCTTTACCTACTCCTGTGAGCATGACTGCGCAGCATCCCTGTGAGGTAAAAAGGAAGTTTATCGGCATACGTGAGGGAAAGAATAGAGCTTATAGTCCTGTTCATTCCCACACAGGAAGCTCAGAGCAGAGATTTATCCTCTTCAGTCTTGCAGACTTAACTGTAGAACAACAGGCTTTTAAGTTGACACCTTTATTATCAGAGAAAAACAGAGCCCATTAAAAAAATGCAAAACTGCATAAAAGGAAATAAAATACATCTTGAACAAATTTTCAAACCAGTCAGATTTTTTAATACTGACTTCAATAGGACCAGGCCCCGAGAGCTAAAAAATATGTGCAGAGTGAATATTTGGGTGAGGAAGCAAGGACCTTATTACTTCAAAGAGCAGCTTGCATCTGTAGGGAGAATACATTCATTTTGGCCTTCTTTTTTAGCAAAGGAACTAAAGCATTAGAAGCAAAACCCCGTGTGATGAAACATCTAAATATATTAAATAAGTTTCCTGACTATCTCTCTTAATTTATATATGAAATAATGCAAACATCTCTCCAAGGAGATGAAATATTATTAGCTTGTCTTTATCTAATTTAAAGGGAAATGATACTGTGAACTGCATTTCATCAGGCATAAACTGATGTCTGCAGCACTATGCAACTTCTGTTTCTTCTAACTTTTCCATTAATCCACTTCTCTATTTTTTCAGCACAGAAGGTTAGTCTCCTAGATATTTTGCAGGAGATATCAAAAGAAGTGTTATTTGTTTTCTAAGTCTTAAGAGTGTGGTTGAACGTTGACCACAGATTAAAGCAGACAGTTTAAATCTTGATACATAACCACCTGCTTTGCTTTATTCTGAAAGACAAGACAATATAGGCTGTGTGCTAAGCTGTAATCATACAGCATTTTTAAAGAAAGATAAGTTTACCTGAGTATAATTTGATACATAGAATCTGTGACTAGGGTGATCGGCTTTTCCTAACTTGCTGTCTTAATCTTAGTCTCACATATAAGTAGCACACACCTTTTAGAATTGATCCCCACAGAGAATGTCCTGTAATTTGTTTGCTCACTAAAGAATCTTTGTTTTAAAAAGAAACAGAGAAAAAACAAACCAAAGCAACTGTCTGTTCTCCTATTAAATGCTCTGTTAATAAAAACCACTTGCAGAGAGAATTAGAGTTGATGAGAACACTGCAAAAACTTACTTAAAAATGACAGTTTCAGGAGAGAGAGAAGAAATAACTCAGAATATAGCTGTTACCTCCAAACTGTGCATTCAAGGTCACTGGGCTTTTTTAAATGTTTAAGCAATTACTAAAATAATCCAAAGGACAAGAGTATGCTGGTACAGCCACTGATTTCAGGCTATAGAATTTATATTAGACAGCAATAATAGAGGAGGAGGAAGCCTTTGTTACTTCCTTCACTCCCTATGTTTCAGGTGCATCTTTCTACAACTCAGCTAACTCAAGATATAATTGATTCAGACTATATTGCTGTGAAGGAGATTGCAGGTATAACATTGAGAAAATTACATATTGAAGCAAAATTATTCCTAGAGATAAACAGGAAAAAGTGTGAGAGAGACAATGGAATAAAAAGTAGGCACACACAGTGCCATTTCCTAGGAACTTGGCATAAATGATGAGTTTTTTTTTTTTTTTACTCTTTTCATGCTATCACCATGGTATTATTTGCTTGTGAATGGAGAATAGTATCCAGTGATTTTATTTATTTAATTATTTTGAAGGGTGGGTAAGACATTCCCCTCCACCACTCTAAATGCCCAAAGGAAGTTCCAAACCCAAAAATAATTAAAGTGAACTTCATCTTCCTACAAGCATAATAAGAAACTGCTGAACTTTCTATTTCTCATAAGAGCAAATGTGGTTTAGAGCTTTGTGTCACTTTTTGCTTTAAAGTGCTATGCTCACTTCTTTGTGATTTAACAAACTGTAAAGCCCTTTTTCTCTAAAAGCAGGTAGGTACCCAATTCTAACATGAAGAATAAGGAATTGGGCAATTTCATTTTTTTGAGGATCTGGGCCTCATTCGCACCACATTTCTATTCCTAGTCAGTAAAAGAAGAGTAAGGGCATTTTCTTTCTTCATATCAGTGATCCAAGAAGAAAATGCACAAAAAAATTAAAAAATGTACACAGAACCCAGAGAGTAGGGTAAAGGAAGATACATATAAAAGCTACAGTGGAGACAAATGTACATACACATGCAATGGTATCAGATATACCTCTTGCCACAAAGTTAGAACATACCATGTGCTTTCTTCTCCCCCAAATCCAAGCATTCTATCAAACTAACTGGTACTTCCTGCAGTTAACTAAAAAAAAAACCAAACAAACAAATAAAGTAAGGCAGATCACCTCCCATAAAAGTCAGTCTAGAACCTCCACTGGCTTTAATTGGCATTGGGTATTATCAACTTCACATCAGTTATGTACTTGGCCTTCCTTGCTACCGAAAGTACTTTGTGTAATCATCATTAATTCTCTGTTCAATCTCCTCTGAGTAACAAGTGAAATTAAGTCCTCGACATGACATTTTAAAAGAAAATTAAAGAGCTGTAAACACATGAATTTTCAGGCTTCTAAGGACTGACCAACAACCACACTACACAGGGTCCTTGGAGGTGCACAAGCAGGCAGTACAGCTCAGGGACTTGACTTTTTCTTCACATGAGTCTGTTCTACTGCTTAGAGGCAGCTTTAGTTGACTTAGTGACAGAAATGCATATCGAGCTCCAATTCTTTTCCAAAATTAAGGGGTTCAAGGACAAAATGAAATTCATATTTAGACAGAAAACACGTCAACATAAACAAGGTAAGATCATAAGCTAGTGATGATGCTTTTACAGTAAGCAATGACACTAACATAGATAAGAAATTTAACATACAAAATAAATTTCCAATATAAAAAACCATGACATTTAAGGAATGTTAGCCCATGTCAAAAATGGGACTTTTGCAAAGAATATTTCCCCAGGACCGCAGGACTCACACCTAACAGTGACTTAGGAAGAGTAATGCTAATCGCTCTGAATGCCGCTGTCCATCCATCATCCCCATCCTTCCTCTTCACCAAACCCATTATAAGCTGAGCATGATGTCACACAGTAAGGAATATCCCTTTACTCAGTTGGGGTCAGCTATCCCAGCTGTGTCTCCTCCCAACTTCTTGTGCACTCCCAGCCATCCCAGTGGCAAGACAGTGTGCAAAGCAGCAAAGACCTTGGCTCTGTGTAAGCACTGCTCAGGAGTAACAAAAACATCTTCCTATAAGAAACACATCTCGATATTACCAAGACTGTTCCCAGCACAAATGCAAAATACAGCCCCATACAAGCTACTGTGAAGAAAATTAACTCTGTCCCAGCTGAAAACAGGACAGGGTCTTTTACATATTGCAACAAACAACTCTCATTCAGATGTTTAGCAATAATAAACTAGAACTTAAAATATATTGCCAGTGTAAATTCAGATACAATGTATTAACAATACAAATGATCCATTAGCAAGTGTAACTTATAACAGTTCTAAAAATGACTGCAATGACAAGCAATCTAAAGCACACACTTTTCACACATTTTCTGTCCTGTATCTGTGTGATAACTCATTGCAAGCCACAGATGTTTGTCACTGTGATGGCATGATCCAGCCATTTACTCTGCCTAGTCCACTACACTTCAACAAGTACAAACACCCCCAACAAACCACCACCAACAACCAGAAAAAAGAAATCAAAAAAGACTATGATTGTTCTAATGCACTCTAGCCTGGCACAGCAGGTTCTGCTTTGGAGAAACGGTCAGAAGGCCTGAATTAATATTTCATGTGAGAGATTTTCTTTCTAGTTCTGTACACTCAAAATATCCAGAAAATGCTGATAAGTATCCAAAGACTTACATGTTTATCTGTAAGGAATGAAAACTGTGCCTACTCTTTAAATTGCACACGATTAACAGAAGTTTTTTACTTAAATATGAAACTAAGAATTAAAATGAGATCGATATGGCTCTGCAGATATGTATTTTAATACTTTTAACAACAAATATTTTCAGTATCTAGAAAGTAAATACTGGGCAAAGTGCCCTGAAGCAATGCCCAAAGTTTACAGCAACACACTGATAATCTTATTTCAAGTATGCTTCATCCAGAAGCTGCTTCAGAGGTAAATAAACATGATAGAGAAGAATATTAAATTATCAATCGCAGTTCTGCACCCATTATAAACAGAGGAATCTAATCTTTCTTAGAAAAGAATTACTAGAAAGACAACACAGACGTGGAACTTCAAGAATCCCCTGAAAGTTAATTATTAGAAGCTTACAAAAGGACTCTACCTTTCTAGATAAGGGATAATATGACATCGTTGTCCCTAAATTGGAGAGAAAAGGATTTGACAGATGGACCACTTGGTGGGTACTGATTTGGCTGGATGGTTGCACTCTAAGAGTTTCTATTGATGGCTCAATGTCCAAGTAGACACCAGTGCAAATTGCATTCCTCAGGGGTGTCCTAGTTTCTCCCTTGTGGGAAAAGGGTGCTGAGTGATGCTTAGGTCTTGGCTGGTGTTAAACCACAACAAGGGGTGGTATCAAGACAAGCACTGTCCAAAATCTTTGTTGGCAACACGGATAGTGGGGTCAAGTGCACCCTCAGCAAGCTGACAACACCGAGCTGTGCAGTCCTGTCAACACGCTGGAGGGAAGGGATGCCATCCAGGAGGACCTTGACAGGCTGGAGAGGTGGGCCCATGGGAACTGCATTAGGTTCAACATGGCCAAGTGCAGGGTCCTGCATGTGGGTCAGGGCAGTTCCCAGTAGAACTACAGGTTGGTTTGAGAATGAATTGAGAGCAGCCCTGAGAAGTACCCGGGGGTGTTGATTGATGAAAAGCTCAATGTGAGGCATCAATGAGAACTTGCAGCCCAGAAAGCCAACTGTTCCTGTGCTGCATCTAAAGAAGTATAACCAGCAGGTCCAGGGAGGTGATTCTGCCTCTCTAGTCTGCTCTGGTGTACTGCATCCAGCTCTGGGGTCCCCAGTAAAAGAAGAACATGGACTGAGTCCAGAGGTGCATGACAAAGGTGATCATTGGACTGGAACGCCTCTCCCATGAAGACAGGCTGAGTTGGGCTTGTTCAGCCTGGGGAAGAAAAGGCTGCAGGGAGACCTAATTGCAGCATTCCAGTACCTAAAGGGATCCTACAGGAAAGGTGGAGAGGGACTCTTTATCAGGGAGAGTAGTGATAGGATGAAGGGTAATGACTTTAAACTGAAAGAGGGTAGATTTAGATATTGGGAAGAAATTCTTTACTATTAGGGAGGTGAGACATTAGCACAGGTTGCCCAGAGAAGCTGTGGCTGCCCCCCTACTGCCAGTGTTCAAGGCCAATTTGGATGGTTTTTGGGCAACCTGGTCTAGCGGAGGCCATCTCTGCCCGCGGCAAGAAGGAACTAGATGATCTTTGAGGTCCCTTCCAACCCAAAGCATTTTACGATGAGAAAACCATTTGAAAAGTTGTTAATCAAGAGAAGCAGATGAATCTCTTGTGTAGCAACAAGAGCAGTTGAAGTGCAAACAATTAAAAAATGAGAAGACTAGTTATATTGAGAGATGTTCAGAAGAAGACAAAGTCCCTTGCCCAGTCCTAGTTTGGGGTATCATCCTAGAGCATCTGAAAAATGCTGCATGGTTACTTAGACTCTTTAGGATTAGTGTGAAGATTCAGTCCGCTGAGGATAATACAGGCATGGGGTTGATTGCTTGGTTATTTTTTGGTTTGTTTGAGGGGATGTTTGAGTTCGGTTCGTTGATTCTTTTGGGGTATTTTTGCTTTTTGTTTTTAATAGGAAGGGGAGACAGCTGGATTGCCACATAATTTTGTGTACATGTTTCTTCCAGAACGTGCTAATATGGATCCACAAATGTTTGTATAAAGAGCTTATATGAAGCATACAAAGAGCAATATGAAGCACGTAACTAAGAACAGCTAACATACTGAAACAGTAAATTAATCATTTCCACAGACTTCCCAAATCAGATCTATAGGTTTCCATTGTAATCCTGTATGCTTCGTTTCTTTCCATTAATTGAGGATTTTTTTAAACTATTAAGTAACAGCTGTCACCACCTGGTCAAACTGTGCACCTGACATTTGTAACTATTGCTAGATTCTACATCTAAACTCATGTTACTTATGTTTCCTTACAACTTAGTAGTGCCTAGCATTGCCTCAAACGAGAGTATCTCCACAGCCTGCATGTATTCCCCATCATTCAAGTCAGAGACTCAGCTGGTTTGCTTGCAGAACCTGTGCTGATCTCACAGATACTTCAGTAGCATAATCATAGTCTTTCAAGTCTGCTCAATTTAAATCTTGGCTTGAAATACTCTGAAGATATGTGAAAGGATATAATCTTAATATTGGGTGAAGATATTTTGAAAGATAGTAAATTTGTTGGAAAAATGCGAAGGAAGACTGAAATTTAGAAATAATTGAGAAAAAAAATATGGCTAGAGGAAAAAAAGAGATGCCTTGAAAATGGAAGCACTAATTTTTTTCCTAAGTGTTAAAAGTAATTTTTGTTCAGAAAAAATCAATAATTTAGAAAAATTAAAACCAAAGCATAAATATTCCACTGAAAAAAAAAGACTTACACAACCAAGAAAAAAACCCCAATTAAATCAGTAGATTTGGTTCATTTTTTCTTTCCTCATTTTGCCACAACCCTTTTCATCATTTCCTTGCTCCCATCTCTGAACCATTTTGAATCTATTGGAAAAAATGCTCTCTGTGTCTGTCCAGCTATCGAGGCATTATAAAAGGAAATACTCTTGCATCTCTCCAGAAATACAATTTTTCTTCTTCCTCCATCCTTAAAACAGATGACAGAATTTGAAGTCCAACATGCAGGTAATGTACCTGGCAAGGGCATTATTTTTTTGTCTGTCTTGCCACTTTCTGAAATCTCATCCAAGAGAGGTGTTAAAAGACAGAAGAGGATGCAGCTATGTAAGTCAGCTCCAAGAAGTGCTGTTCTTCGCATATTTGCAATGTCAAAGGGTATTCAGGAAGCTCCAAACTGCTTAGCCTTATTTACAAATACTACTGACAAAAGTTCACTCACCACTTTAAACCTTCTGTATTTAAACAGAAGCTAGAATTTTCTGCTGTACTGAACAGCAGAGGGAGAAAAAGAAAACCATCCTAGGTTTGCCTTAGTGTGTGCCCACACAATGGCTTTTGTTCTTGTCAAAAATACAGAAGCAAACATGTCTTGTACATATTAACACAGATATACAACTATCAGAAAGATGGACAAAGAACAACAGTAATATAGCCATCAATAAACCACCACTTCTTTCCCTCTATTTCAGACTATATATTTGAATTAGACTAGAACAGTGCATCTAAACACTGATTTTACTGCTTCGGTTTGGAAATCTAAACAAGATTCATTTGTCTTTGTACCACCACACTAGATAAGACCTTGCTACCTGGACTTCAGCACTTTTCACCAATCTGTTCAGTTTGCTTCTGATCATACCTAATCCTCATAGGTATATGAAGAAAAAGCAAAGAGAGAAAACTCAGATTTTGATCTAAGACACTATCTGTGCTGTTTAAAAATCTATTCTAAATACCAGATTACCAGGGGTTTTCAGTGAAATATTCTGCAGTTGCAAATAGTCCCAATTAAAATATCCTAGGAATAAATGGAGCTCAATATCAAGAGTTAAATACTCGAGTTCTCTTAGTGTAACACAATATGGCCAAATTAAATGCACTTTCAAACAAAAGCCCTTTGATAACAAATACATTTATTGTAAAAACTGTTGTGAAAGTGTGTCTGGGGGGGGGGGTGGTGGTGGTGGTGGGTGTTTAAAAGACAGCACTGTCTTAAAGACTGGAAATATCATGCCTGCAGGTAGCTTTGGTTTGAAAAGGTACTGCCCTAATGAAGTTCCGTTGATCAATACTGAGACACATCCCAGCCAACTGGAAACATTCCCTGAAGAAAGCAGTTTTGATTCTCACAGAGCAAAAGCCTGAAAGATTAATAAAAGGGTTTCCACTTGCGGTCATCTGTGTATTCACAAAGTTTTCGTTAGTGGTGATTTCACCCACCATGTCAATGTTTATCTTCTTTGACGTTTGACTCTTTTTGTAGTACAGAGGCGATCTCTGGAACACAGCTCTGCTTAAGTAAATGAAAGTTCCAACATGAAACAACAGTTTCAAAACTGACAGTATTTGATTTTTTCCCCTCTTTCAGTTTACACAATAAAATAACACCATGAACTACAACCAGAGAATGATTGAGGTGTATTGTTCTACTAGCCCTTTTAAGCCTAAGTGGCACCAAACTTTAAACAGCAAAATTATGTAGGCCAGACTACATATTCAAGAGTCAGAATCTAGGCTTGAACTAGAGGGATGAAAGGCAGCTTATAACAAATGAGGATGGATATCCTCCTCTGTCCTGTACCCTTGCTGCTCCAACATTTATTTTTTTCTCTGTTTTATGTCTTGACATGGAACGGCCAATTTCCTCCCAACAACCATCTACACGCTATTTGTATTTCAGAAAGACAGAGGAGTCTTCCTCTGGTCCCACAAGTAAAGGGACTGCTTTTTGCCAAATTTCATCTGGGAACCTAGGTGACCTGCTCCTATTAGCAGCTATTACAAGGTTAGGATTGCATACCGCTGTTCTTTCATGTATGTGTTGTTCCCTGATGAGTCTTGCATGCTGATCAGTTGTAGGTGTGGCTCTAATTTTGTGCAATTTAGATATCACTTTATATGAAGCTGCACAAGACTTCAGCCTACTTTCAAATAAAATAATTTACTGACTTTCTTTTTTCTTCCCTATAGTCTATGAAATATCTATTGATATGGCAGTGCTGATCTGCAGCAGTTCTCCCTGCTGACTTCGACCAGCAAGCTGCTCATGAATCTAGCAGATGTTTCAGTTGTCTAGGCCAATGGAAACCTTATGGACCCTTTTTTCTTCATCTCCTCCCAGGAGCAAATGTTAGTACAGCAGATATCTGGATGTGTGCCATGTAAGCAACAGCGACAGGAAAAAGCTGCTGTGGCTTTGCTAAGCATGGTGATGTATACTGATTGTTTTGGGTTTTTCTTTCCTTCAGTCCTCTCTAAGAGGGTTATTTACTAATGGCACACTTTTCACATATAGCCAAACATTAAACCAGTTGTTTTTAAGGTACCCCTAGACTTCCCCTCTTGTGTTACTGAGCCTTGGGTTATTAAATAGACATGAATCAAAAAAATACACTCATGTATTACAATTCCTCCACCCCAGAAGTACCTAAATGCAATACAAATTGCATTTATCATGTCCCTAATATAATGCAGAGATTGTCCCAAGGAAACGGTTAAGGGGATTTAGGGATGCAAACAATTATTAGTTTTTAAATTTCAGTTGAAGTAGTTTAATTAAAAGGAAACTATATGCCTTAAATCTCTAGCTGCCCTTAAAAAGTATATGGAAAATAATTTTTTTATTATCACTAGACCTCGCTTTCATAGTAGATGGAAGGAACAGTCTCTTATTTAAAACCTCTTAAGTCTGTTTCTTATTTTATTGTGACTTTTGGATTCCTTTTATTTGTGAAAATTTAACACAGGCACTGTCATTTCTAGTGGTGTACGAATAAAAAGCTTCAAGGAAAATATCAATATTTGTCTGAAATTCTTGTTCTTGCTGTTTTTAAGGGTAATGACTTGGTATAAGAAAAGAAATCAGCCAAAAAAAAATCCAAATGTCTTCACTTTATGCATTCAGGAGAAGTATTTTTAGAAACAGAAATTCATTAAGACTTCTCTCATGAGCCCATTAAATTGAAGGCACACAAAGGGACAGGACGGATGTAGCTGTGTGAAGCCAACGGCCGAACTACCAACACAGGTAGAACGGAGTTCTGAATTTCTGCAAGAGGCAGAAAAATGTTACAGTTAGCTTCAGTGTCACCTGGACTTAGATCTTTCACTCTTTTTAATTAAAAAAGCCTATTATATATTATACAGGCCAGCAAAACAACTTCATACGTCAATAATTTTCAATTAGAAAAATTGCACACTTCTTAGGAAGTAATTCCAACTCCTCAATGGGGAATCATGTCAAAGGATAGCAACCCACAACAGGGATGTCGATGCAACAATGAAAATTTTCTGTCTTCCCTATATTCTGTCTTCCCATATTTTGGTACACCTTCTTGCATAAATAATCACTTATGGATCTGAAATGAAATTCAGAGATCAATTTGATTTTTTTTCCTTTTGAATCCAGTTGTCTTATTAGCTCCATATAAACACTCCGCTATTTTTACCACTAAATTCTATTTTAAAAATTATTATTTTTTATTAAAAATGAAGTATACCTACAGAGCTACAATAACTGTATCATTGCTTTACTATAGAGAAGTTTTAGTGAAATCTATAATGTGAAACACAAGGGCTCTCTGCAATAACATTTTTTTTTAAATCCACTGAAATGAAAGAAATCAGCAAGTATATTGATATGTGCATTAAAGTAATTTTCTAGATCAGTGAATCCATGTCAGTGATGGTTGACTAGATTTTCTACTTGGCTGTAAGAATATTTTAGTTGAAGCCTTTTATTTTATAATTTACTGAATTATTCTAAAGGTTACTTGGTATCCAACAAAATGTTGACTTGAATGAGCTGCTTCTTGAAAAGAGAGCACAACACTTACTCTGCACATCATTGAGAAAATGTTTGCATGCATCAAATTTACAGGATAGGCAAAAAAACCCTTACTTCTTATGCTTTACATAATAAATTGGCATAAATATGTAATTTTTACAGGCTTATTTCAAGACATCATTTTTTCACGACCAAAAGGCAGGACCACTGATATGTATCTCTTTAAAGTCCATCAAGGAAAGTGGCTGTGGGGTGACCTTATATCAAGATAAAAAGTGCAGTGCTTCTGGAGGTTTCCTTGCTAAGTGACACAGCTTCGGAACAAGCTTGAACCTTGCTAGCTTGGGCATCACTAGTGCAGGTAACATATCCACACGTGGTTATTGCCTGAATCAGCACCATAGCCACATGCCCATACAAAAATGCAACTCCACTAATGGGTGTTGCAATGAGTCAGGAAGAAGAAAAATAATCAGCAAGGATAAGCAGCCCCCACACTGCAGCTCATGGAGTCAGCAGCAGCAATATTAATGAAAGGCACAGGGGGTAACCACAGGTGTGCTGTTTCCTTAAGCGCCCCTAAAGAGTGAGCCATCCAAAAAAATACCAAAAATGCTGTTACACAATTAGGAAATGCAAAGAAAAGGAAAAAAAAAAATCTCGATTCTATCTCTTATTGTATAGCTGTCAGGTTACCAGCCTAGCAATTTGTGAGTTGCAAAATGGCATGCAACATTTACGTGTTGATGGGTTTGAGTCATAAGAAGAAAAGAGAAACAGAGCAAATGTGAATTCAAATGCCTTAAAAATGAGTACAGATACGCTTTTGAAAATGTAAGGGCTAGCCCACGATCCAGATAAAGAAAAATCTCACACTTAGCACAGAGTTCATTACATGGCAAAGGAGGATATCCGATACACTTTACAAAACTGATTTATACCAGCTTTGTTATAGAGAATTTTATTTATTGTTTTTAGATCTCAGCAGTTACCACAACTAGCCAAGGCAGGGAAATATATTTCTGCATTTGGGAAATATAAATGCCAAAGACCATATTTGCATTTTAGGAGAGAGCAGGAGAGGGGAGGAGGAGACACAATGACTAACATCTGTTGCACAGATTGAGACAAGTAGACTTATTCTGGACAGCAAAGTACATTTCTCAGGTGAAAAAAACAAAAGAGCAATACACTGAATTAATGTGTTTCAAGGTGGAGTAGTATAACTTAAACATGAGCTTTTGAACTTTTGATTTTTAAATTAAGTTTTTAAAACACATTGTATATCACTGATGTTTGATTTTGGGGCATCGGAATGAGTGTAATCATTTAAAAAACTTTCAGTCTGTATCTGAGCAAAAAGTCTATTTTTTCTAACTGCTCTTTGGGGTTTTTTTATTTTTTATTTTTTAAATCTAAACAGTAGAAAATGCAACATGCATATTTCTATATCTTCTTGTCTGCTTAAATTCAGATGACTTTTTTTATTTCTATTGCACAAAGCACCTCTTTCTTGGCATTCATCCACTTGGCAATCTGAATCCCTGCCTGAAAGATTATCTATGAGAAGGTAAGAGCAGAACAGATCTACCTCATCAAGTCCCTTCCTTTTGAGTATCTCACATACTGTATTCTCAAGACCATGCACAGACACAGTAGACAAGCAAGAACTTAGAACACAATGGGTTTTATTAACATTGTTACTGCAAATTTTATACCACATGCTTGATGCACAGCTTTCTTTGATTGCAGACACTATAGAGTAGTGGGTTTTGCTGAAGTAGTTAGTTAAGAATACAAAGATTTGAAAATTGTTTCATTTGGGCAGGAGAGCTGAAGATACAGTGACGATTTTCTGTGATCAAGTCACAGCAGTTTAAAAAGAGAGCACAAAGTTCTGTATCTCTCAGCACATGAAACAACAGAAAAGGTGACTTTGTCCATGATTCAAATCTTTTCTCAGTCAATACTCTGCCTCAAGGCATCTGTCACACTTACAGGTTTTTGTTCAGGTTTGGATGGGTGGTTTTTTGTTGGTTGGGGTATGTTGGGGGGAGAAGGGGGTGCGGCGGTGGTCAGGTTTTTTTGTTTGGTTGGGTTTTTGGGTTTTTTTTAGGCTGTAATCCAGCACTCAGGCTCTCTCTCCAGAAGAGCCTGTGGGAAGCAGCTAACTGCTACAGAATCAAGTCACAGAATCACAAAATGGTTTGGGTTGGAAGGGACCTCAAAGATCCTACAAGGGCCTTTTTACACTGGTTCAGCATTTCTGATCTAGAGCAAGCACAGCTATCTCCACCCTATACCCCAACCTGCAGTGTCAATTTACTGATCCTCATGAGCTTCTTTCACAGAACCACAAACATCAAATCATATCAACTAAATGATTCTGGTAAACTACATTCTATCTTCCATGCCTACCCTTTGAGCCAGACAGCTGTGGGGTAGAGATGACTGTTCAACATTGTTACATTACCTTTTTTAAACTCTCTGAATTGCCATAGCTACATATCCCCATTTTATGAAGATACAGCAAAATCCATAGTAATATCTTTCCAAACTCTCAGTGAAAAAAACCTAGCTCTTCTATAGGATTGTACGTCTTCATATTATAAGTGCAGCTTTACTCACTTTTGGATGTTGCTCCTTTTGCTCGACTAGAACCAACGGAACAATAAAATGACAGTAATGGAGACATCTTTTAGCATCTTGCCTGCGTGAGCTCTCCTGAGCACCACAGAATTACATTCTGTTACATGCACATATAAATCTTCCTTAAAGCATTCCTTGGGCTTCCTGTTCATGAGTTCTCCCAGAACCAATCCACAGACAAAAATGGATTTATCAACACAGTAATGCCAATACAAATCAAAAGTCAGGTGAAATGTAGCTCACTATAAAATAATCCATTAAAAAAAAAAAAAGGAATAAAGCAATTAATTTGATCCACAATTAAATCATGTCTAACATAGATATTCTTCCATTTCCAATTTTTGCTTTCTGCCATCAAAAGCAGTTGCCTTGAAGCCTTTTGTCATGCACACTTCTCAAGCACAACAGACTTGGATCAGTATGTCTACCTTACTCTTTCACTGGCATCAGACTCTAGAAGATCTCCTCTGCTTTTCTCTAGATGCTTATTTCCCTTGCCAAGTCCTGCTTACTTTGCCCTGCGTGCTGCTTCAACTATCAGGCTAAAGCTATGAAATGTTTTGGTTTCAATGGTCCCAGGCTTGCTTGCAAACAGCTGAATTATTGCAACTGAGGTCATGAGGACTGGGAAGAACTTCTCTGACATCAACTCAGTATTAAAACCTGATCTCTGATATCAACTTAGTATTAAAACTGGTATTAAATCATATTCCTGTGATTTCCTGTATGCAAGAGAAACTTACATCTGAACAGATACACACAGCAAATATGTGCTGAATTACAATGCAATATGATTATGCAAGATGACTCAAAACCCAGCTGGAGAATTCTCTTAACGCATTACACTAAACTCACTTACAGAAACAACTTATAATAACATTTCACAAAGGAAGTTTACATCTTTAAAAGACCAAGAATAATTAGGTGGCTTTTACTAAAACATAACTCTGCCCCATGTTTTGTGCATAACAAAACAAGGAGGCTGTTATGGTCTCCAAACAAACACTGTTACAGTATCTGTTCCGCTGAAAGACTCTATCATTATTTACACTGCTTCTGGGCAATTATTTTGAAATAATAAATTCACTGCAGATAGTGCATCTCACTCCCTATGCAGGGAAACTTTCCTTTCTAGGAGTATACACAGGTCCTCAGATCATGCCCTCTGTAAAAATAGCTTTTCATGGCTTTGCTTTGGGGCAGGATGGAGAAATAAAAAGAAACCAAACCAAAAGCAGACAACAAAATACAGCTCTTGTAGACCTGCACTTGCCCATAAAGAGAACTTCCTTATTTTGTCTGATCTTTACAACAGGCTCCATCCAAATATACCAAATTGTTTGAAGTAAATTAAATTACTCCAAGAGAGAATGAAAGTAAGAAGAGGAAACAAGCAATTGTGATTATAATTTGGGATTTGTATAAATATTTCCATTTTTTTATGCAAGGAATGCCATTTAGAAGAAAAAAAAAACAAAAATCTATAATCTGTCAATTCCAAGAGCTGGAGTTTCAGTAAAAAAGAAAAGAAACACAACATGAGGATTGTCACAGGACAGACAGCAGGAGATAACACTCTTCTTCATACACAAATGAAAATGTAAAAGAAACAATTATGTGTTGCACCGCTGCTGCACTCCGGCTCTTTTGCTCCAAAAGCCACACCAAATCCATTAAGCTGCTATGAGACCATGAGAAGCACAAAAACTGTATTTGAGAACTGGTACACTCATACACACAACTCACTTGCTGTGGACTGTTGTAATTACTGCTGTTAGAGACACTATGGCTTCAGGCATCATACACAGGAGGACAGCATCCCTGGGAAGAAAGAAGCAGGAGCAGTGGGGGAAACCAAACCCAGTAACCTCCCTTGGCCTCCAAAGCGCTATCATATTTGTTTGCATATGGGAAGTTCTGTTCCAAAAGACTGGAAGAAAACGTACAGGAAACCCAGTGCTTGCAGATAGCCCTCCAAGCCTGTGCAGTGCAGCCACTGTTCACATAAAGCTGACATGAGACTTCTGGAAAATGCTTAATACGCTGCCTATGAACAGGCCTGGCACACGTCTACTCTGCATGAGCAGCAGGTCTGTTTGGGCCTCCTCCTGGCTCTGAAGTGAGATGTGTGGCCTGGCCTTCAAGAAATGCTGACCTGCACCATCCTAAGCGAAGCTGAAGTGAAGGTGTACAGGGGCAGGGTAAAGAACATGGTATGAAAAATCATCCAACATGAATAAATGCAAAAACACCTTTTATTGCAAAAGATAGATGAAATCCTTTTTTTTGCTCCTAAATTACAGAAACCATAGACATCTACTGCAAGATATCACAGCATCTTAAGAACTATGGTGAAACAGCTACAATGAGAAGCTATGACTCTTCCCCTCCCTTCACTACAGCAAGCAACATTCACTAGCTCTGACAGCCAAGAAAGCTATCCAGGAAAGTAAACTTTTTATTTGTTCTCCCTCCTACGCTTACGGATGACTCAATGGTACCAAAAGTATTAAAATACTGAAGAGAAGTAAAAAGTAGAAGGAGGTTTTTCTAGCACTCATACAGCTGCCCAATGTGGTTGTGCTTTAAAAACGAGACAAAAAATCTGTATCTAACCTCTAAGCAAGCACACGCCTAAACAGCCACAAAAAGCTTTGCTAGTGTGTGATCACCCACAGATTAATGACTATAAAAGGTAAGTCAAAGAGATGGCAAAAGAACCAGATCTACCTCATTATCTTGCATTTATGCTGTATTTGTAGGCTTCAGTTATCATTTAAAAATATCCAGGAGACCGCATTACATAAAAATCCCCAACACTTACAGCATTGAAACATAACAGCAGAAACGGAGGGACCAAAATGATAAGCTGTCTTGCGGATGACACTACAGAAATTGGATCTGAATGCAGCGAGAGTCAGAAGGCTGGTTTAGTGGGCAGAAAAAAGTAGCAACTGAATTGAAGAGCAGACAGACAGAATATTTAAATCATTGCTTTGGGCAGACTACCCACAGATGACTGAAACATGGGGAAGCTGGAGAGAAAAAGATTATGACAAGGTGTCTGAACAACAATGAGTGATTTTTAATCAGTCTTTAACATGCCTAACTTGACAGGTAGAAAAAGAGACCTAGTTTCCAAAAGGGCAGATCTTAGTATTTGTTGAAAAACTGAAAAGCACTAGTCAATTCCAAAATCTCTTGCTGAATAGCTTGGGTGCGAGCATGCCTTTTAAAAACACGGAATTATAATAGGTTGAAGTATAGTGATAACTTGAAATAAAAGAAAAAAAAAAAGAAATGGTACAGAGAAAATTGGATCAACAGGGAGAAAGGTCAAAGGACAAACTCCATCAGAAAGTGCTGGTTTGGCAGCACTGAAACATTTCACAGAAATGCATCCATTCTGATGACATGCGGTTTAGAAAAACAACCACACAACTTTACAGGCTTTGAAACACCAGAAGGAAACATCATGAATTTTCATTGAGAAATGTACTTTAGATTATTCTGTTTTAAAATATTGCCTTTCACATTTGATGCTGTTTAAACTCACATATTGTATAAAGAATGCTAAACAAACTAGAGTGAAGCTATAAAAGAAAACATTTAAGTTTTAGCAAACGGAAGCATTTTAAACTGACTTTTGTTTCTACATTGATACCTTACTGAATTTGAAAGATGGAATGGTTTGTTTTGGGTTTTTTTTTGTCTAATGTGGATTACTTTAATGTGGAATATTCCCACAAAACAAACCTGCACACTTCAATGAGTTCCAACACGTTCATTTACATTTACACATGGTCTCTAGCTGCATCACAGCATTAAAAGAGGGATTCACAGAACACAACGTCTATCTACATTTTCCTCCTACAGGTCACCAGAAATAGCAATATATTCTTTAAGTAGAAATATAGAATAGACAAGACTAAGGTTTCTAAACCAATTTTCATTCTACTTCAAGTTGGGTGTGGAGGGAATTGGCTAATAAAAAGTCTTACACACAAAATCCATTATAGGAAGGCTCATTTCCCCAAAAGTGGGTCAGAATCAATTTCAACCTTGTTAACGGGATTTGAAAATGAAGACTGTTGAAACAAGCAATGCAGGAAAGATATTTTAAAATCTTTGTTTTGTACCCAACCTCTAAGTTTAACAAACAAATTTTAAGGGATCAAAGCTAGACTATTATGAAGCATAAAACTACCTCTGCTGAAAACCATAAATTATGTATGGAGCAGGCATATTTACCAGTGCTGCTAGTAATGCAGAACATCTCTGAATGAGCACTGACTGCTGAATGCCTCATGTTCTTTTATGATGAATTATGCAGAAAGCTCCAACACCACAACTATGCTAAGGTGCTAGAGTTCATGTACATGAGTGTTTGCAAGTCATTCAATAAGCAAGAGACAAAAATATTACGTTTTTCTTTTTGCTCAGGTCCAACCTTTTTTGACGAGTAATTGTCAGTAACACAGAAATGGATATATTGAAAAGTGTCAGATAAAATTATTGTCTTTTCCACCTCCCCTCTTCTTTTCTTCTCTTATCTCCCCCCTCCCACCATGTCTCCCTTCAAGTGATGTAGCTGTAGGAACCTTTGAAATACTGATTGGAGTGATGCATCAAATTCCACAAGCAGAAATGGCATTTGAGATTATAACAACCAGCATAACAATTTGATAGTTCCTCCAGCATGAACAGTTAATTTTCAAAGAAGCTTTTGCTTCTTCCAAAGTAAGGATGATTCCAGAATGGGTTCATTTGTATTCAAGACTCAGAAGAATTTAAAGTACTAGTGAGGTGTGGGGAATGTCTATGTGGCCCAATGAGGCACAACACATCACGTCTTCCCTGCTACGAGGTAGTGACATTCAGCAGCCATCTGTTACACGTCTATCAATATGCCTAGATAGCTTTGATGCGTAGCTACACCCTAGCTGTACTACTTCCGATTTGAGACCCAAGTCACATTTCTTTCTGGTAGCCTCACTAAGCCACGAGTTGGTGTGTGTGCAGGGATTTAGTAGACAGAATTAAAACCAAACCACAAGAGTAAGTGCACATTTTCCCATCTATATCTGGAGCACATAAGGAGACAGCAGTTTGCTTTGGAGGACAAAGTAGTAGTCATCAGGCTTGTTCCAGAACAGCGGGAACAAAAGATTAGCCTACAACCTCCACACATACAGTCATCATGAGAGTGCTTGGTGACCTGATAAGCATGCAAATAGGCCACATGTGGCTGTGAGTAGCCACCAATCTGTATCTGCAGCCCAGAAGGCCAACCACATCCTGGGCTGCACCAAAAGAAGTGTGGCCAGCAGATTGACAGAGGTAATTTCGCCCCTCTGCTCTGGTGAGACCCTACCTGGAATACTGCGTCCAGCTTTGCAAACCTCAACACAAAAAGGACATGGACCCGTTGGAACATGTCCAGAGGAGGCCACGAAAATTATCAAAGGGCTGGAGCACCTCTTCTATGAAGACAGACTGAGAGATTTGGGCTTGTCCAGCTTGGAGAAGAGAAGGCTCTGAGCATACCTTATAACAGCCTTCCAATACCTGAAAGGTGCCTACAAGAAAGCTGGGGAAGAACAGTTCATGAGGGCATGTAGCACTAGGATGAGGGGTAATGGTTTTAAACTAGAAAAGGGGAGATTTAGGTTGGGTATTAGGAAAAAAGTTCTTCAATGAAAGGTGGATCACTGGAACAGCTTGCCCAGAGAAGCAGTGGAGGCCCCATCCCTGGAGACATTAAGGGCCAGGCTTGATGGGGCTCTGAGCAACCTGATCTAGTGAAGATGCCCCTGCTTACTGCAGAGGTATTTGACCTTTAAAAAGCCCTTCCAACCTAACACACTGTGATTCTATGATATACAAACTCCTAATAAACAATGCAATACCACCCACCTCCCCCTACCCCCCAACCTTACTTAAAGTGGAACCGATTCCAACTAAAATATCTAAGTATTTTTTAGTCCTTATGGTATTTGCAGTATTTTTATTTACTTAGACCTATGCAGAAGTAAAAAAAAAAAAGTATAATTTTCTTGCTTTCTCTTATCAAATTGAAGACAGTGGTTTAGCACACTGCTTTTTTTTCAAACCTCTCATTTAAGGCAGGTGGTTTAATTTTCAGATCTTCAGGGAAACATATCCATCTTGGGCTGAAAACTTTATCTGCCTCATTTCAGCAGAGAGGATTCATTTTTTTCCTCTTTAAGAAAGTTATAAACCTCATCTCGAAGTCTTTGAAGATGAAATGTATTTTCCCTATGCTCCTAGCTTCAGCAATGGCCTAGAGATTTAACAGGAAACTAGGTCATTAGAGTCCCCGATACTTTCTTTGACATAACTAAATGACATCTCTTCTGGAATCCAAATGTCATTTTTGCCCTTTATTCTTAGAAAAATAGGTGTCAATCCCCACTAGAAAACACTGCGATCATTACCTTTTGATAGAAAATTTAAATCAATGGGAAATAAAATAAGTTTGAAGCTCTGCTTCTCTACAGCTTCTGTTTCAGATCAATTTTCTAGGCTTCCTGAGCTGCCCAAGCCCCTTTCAGCTGGGCAGTCTGCTCTTCTGATCAAGAATGAATCTAGAAGTATACAAGGCAGCATCTGTGCATTTTGGAGGCCAGCTCATGGTGTTCAGGATTGGAAAAAGTCTGCTTCATTTCACACTGGGTTAGAGAAAAAGCAAACCTAGCATTTTAGTGAGCTTTCATGCTACAATCTAACTTCACATTGTAATGCATTCAACAGCAATACAAAGCATAATGAATACATTACTATACGGTAGATAAGTGAATAGCAATGGGTGAAATATAAAGCTCACCGGGTTTTAAGATTAAATGGCTTATTCTAATTGTAAGTGACAGTAGTTGAGAAGGCCTTGTCTCTCTTTTCATTGGCATCCTCCTGACACGAGCCCAGATCTCTCATTCCTCCAGCACACTGTTCCTCTTCTAAGAATCCCCACCTCTCTCCCACATGTTAAGCATGGCTTGAAATTTTACAAGATTGACTGGATTTTTTTTTATTATGCTCCCCCAGGATACACAATTTATGTCTAATAGATGCTCACATCACACACTCAAGGGAACAAAGCAGACAGAAGCAGAGAAATAATGTCTTGCACAATAATTTTCCATGAGCAGCCCAGAAACTACCATTACAGAGACCTCCGTAGCCGCAAGGCCTTAATACTTGAATGACAGAAATGACAGAACACTGAAGATTGAAAAAAACAACCACCCTGGTGGGAGGCCAAGGGCTGGCCTACTGGGAAGAAGTCTAAAAATCAAATCAGTACAGAAGCTAGAATATCTAAGCATGAGAAATATAGTCTAGTTTAGTCACAATGCAAAATCTGTGTTAACATTTAATTCAAAATCCTCTCCTGTTTGTTTTAGGGGTGTCTTGAATTCCTCCCTCCAATCACCCTTCACACGAAGTATATCAAACCATTGTTGGTTTGCCCTGTTTTAATTAACAGTTTTTGAACTCCAACCCCAGTGTAGAGAAGTTAAACACTGACACATAGACTTAGACCAAATTCAGGAGAGTCTTAGACAACCTCCTCTAGCACAGAAGAGGAGCAACAAGTGAACAAGAGCCAAGCAGTCACATGCACTTGTCTTCTGTATACCTAGGATCCTGCTAATGAAAATGCAGGGAAGTCCTCAAATTGCCTTCTCTTTTAAGTTGTCTCTCCATGCTGACCTATTCTATGGTCTGGTACTGAGCTACTAAGCTTCAAGACAGCAAGACCTTTATATCAGCCCAAGAAGCTAAAGGAATAAAGCCAAAGGAGCTCTAACATCAGCCCAGCTGATGCAAAGACCACACTGGAATTTCAATTACCCACGTCAAGCATGGTACTGCAAAAGTGTTCAAGTGCTCTGCTTTGCTAAAACAAAACCTCTTCTCAGCTTTGACTTGAGCAAGTCCAGTTCTTATCTCACTTTTCAAGGAGACTGAAGTTAAGATTCAGGAGAAAAACACTCCAAAGCAGCATGAAGCTCAATGGTCAATATGTGGGATTTTAGCTCTGCCTTGGCCAAGAAGTTCAAGCATTTCAGCTGCCTCAACTTAAGAGCAGCCTCCTACTATCACATCTGTGGGCTTTCAAACACTAGAAATTTAATTGTGTGGATTTGGGAAATCTGTGTCTTCAGAGCTTTTATTTTTCACTCTGGACATTACACACTGAGCCATCTCCCTAAAATAATAGGTTCATTCTATCAATGTCTAGGTTATCTTGTAATGATTTGTACCTGATTGAAATTTATTAATATGGAGCAAAATGTGATATCAAGATTAATATAGGTCCTCACTTTGCTTGGCCAACTTAGGTTTTTTTGCAACAGAAACTCCTTATTTCTTCCTGAATTTTACCTGCAATTCTGACTGCAATATACTGGTGATCAGCTGGAAAGGAGAAAGTTATGTGGAGACTTGACTCTAGTACCTGTAAGACCTAGCCACCTGTGTGCACAGTTCTGTGGTGCACACCACATTATTTTTTCTCCAGGATCATATGAAATATTTTTAAATAAAAATGTAAATGTTTGCAAAATAATCTTTCTTTAGATCTGTTGACCGACCTGGTATTTACTTTCCCAAGCTAACTTAAAAGCAAAAGATAAAACTGACATGTAAAGCATCTGTATACTTTTTTTCCAAGATATCATCTGATTCACATTTGCCTTTCTCCTTAATAACTTTCATATTACATTAGTGTCTACACATATTCAGAGAAAGAAACTAGTTACACACTTTAAAGAAACAGTAATAAAAATCCTCCTAGCTCAGGTGACGGACTGAAATCTGAAGGGGTTTTATTGGGTTTTTTTTTTTTTGGTTGTGTTTTTGGTTTTATGTTCTTCTCAGGTACCTGTACATTCCTGAAATTTCACTTGCGTCCTTTTCCATCTGGAACTGAAGACTCATATTGAAAACATTCTTCAAGATAATCTGGCTGCATCTACCTTTATACTTACAGTGTGTTTTTTAATCAATTATATATTCTTCTTCCTCTTATAATCTTTTCTTTTTAATACAGAAACAAAAGAGAAATAAGATTCAAACACACAAAAATATCTCAACAGAAAACAAATATTTAAAAATGTTTAAGGATACCATCTTTTAAGTGTGAGATAAATCTCATATCTGATTCTTCTCAAGACAGCAAGGCGATTTAAAAAAAAAAAACAAAAAAAAAAAATTAAACTTAAATTTCCATATCCCATGGAAAAAAGGAAGTTATAGAATCTGGTTTTCCTAGGAAGTAATGTGAGAAATCAAGAAAGAAACATCAAGCCAGAGAAATTCTTAGACATTAAAAGAAAATTGGTTAAATGGTTAGCTATTAAATTGGACAAAAAGCCTCCAACTGTGACAAAAAGTAGTGGGATAAAACCAGGAAAATACTTCAGATGTATTTCCATAAATTCATTTAGCAAAAGAGACCAAGGAAGAAAAGAAAGTGTCAGAGAAGACTACAGCTTACAGGAATATTTTTGAGTGCTTAATTCAAGTGCAGATTTCTGAGGAAGAGCAAGCATACTGTGCTTATCTTACAACCAGGATATAAAGCTGCCTACTAGGTGACAGGGATGGCAATTGTCATTAGCAATGCCATTTTTTATTACAGATGGCAATAATATGTATCATTTTATGAGGTGTGAGTGTTTGTTGCAATAAATATATGCTGTAACCTTGGGCTAACAAGGGAAAACATTTGAGAGTCATTGGAAAGAGAAAAAGGCTGAGGAATTCTGCCACACCTGTCTGGTCTAGTACTGAGATACACCCAAATGTATGAGCTTTTTTTCCCACAAAACACAACTAAAGCAAAGCAAAACAAACACCAAAGAAGAAAAAAAAAACCCAACAAACCAACAACCAAACAACAAAACCACCACACCTTAAACTAATTTTGCAATACACTCTTTCATTGCATGGCTATTTGGAATGTGCATCTGACCATGAGGCTTCCTTTATACGAAATACCAAGTAAATTCTGATAATCTTGTGTAAATCAACACCCATTTCAAAGGCACTTAAACTACCTTTTGAGCCTCCATTAGTAATCCAACATCAAGTTGTCACTAAGTTAATTATTATGAGGAATTTCAAAATCATTCTGTATTGTCCCCAGATTGGCCCGGTTTTAACTGAAAAGAAGAAAGTAATCCCCCTCAGGACTCCCATCCCTCTGCTTCTTGATTTTTTTTCTCCTATGCAGATAAATTCACCAGCGTTTTCTAAAACGCTAGAAGCAATGTGCAAGAAAACCTATGACCCAAAGACACTGACAGACACACCAGAACACAAGCTGGCTCACAATCAAGGAAGCCAAGTACTTCTTAGAGATGTGGTACAATAACTAAGATATTTCAGATATTTACATTGACTTTACCCCCAACTTTAAATACACAGGTGGATTCACTGGCTTCAGGAGAATTAGAGGCTTAAATGTTTACAAGATCAAGTTCCAAATATATAATCCATATAAGCCTGACGCTTCACTTCTCTACATGAGAAAGCTGTAAAACCTTCTTTGAATGAAATTCTCTGCATAGTGTAGAGAACGGCAGTGCATTACAGAAGGAATTAGAGGTTTTCTTGCTCTGAAGATGTTTGAAACTAAGAACAGGAAAGTATACATGCCTTAGCAATACACACTGACAGGCTCCTATTAAATGCAGTCAGACAGCCTGCATTTAAAACCAAAGTCCTCTCTTTTCATATGGAGCTTGGTTCATGTTGCTGTAATACAATAGTACTTATACCAGAGATAAACAGTTTTTTCAATTTATAATGCTTTCTACTGAGTAATAACAAAGTATTTGAAAAGTTATTAAATTTCCCACCTGGTAGTATTAAAAAATGAGGAAAAAGATAAAGCTCTCCTTATTTTACCTAATATATTTTAATGTGCAAGAGTCAACATTCTGCACAACAAAAATGACTTTTCAAAACTATCATAGCTAACAACCATACTTCTCTGCATTGCTATCCATGAAACCCCATCTTCCCAAAAGCCCAGATACCAAACCTTTCTCTTTTACCTTTATCAGTTCCCTAACAAATCTCTCCGTCATCCTACCCCAATCAACTAACTTACCATGCGAGCTGTCATGGCTTATGCTGACCCATACCTACCTTCTAAGTCTGTCTGCCCTATTCCTTCATCACTGTCATGCAACCTGGCTCTCCAGTCAGTCTTCGTTGGATTACGCTGCCTTTGCACCCAGAACCTGTTGTGTGTCCATGTGCCTTGCCTCCTGGCTTGTATAACTTCATGTAAGGGCTTAGGACAAGGACCTTTGTTAGGATTTTGCTGTCTGTGCAGCATGCTAAGTGTGATCTGCTGGCTGGATATGTCTGGTATCAGGGCATCAAGGCAGAAGAAAGGCTATTATGCTGTGTTGGACACAGGGCCCCAAAAAAATCTTCCAAGAAGGTATTGGCCGGCCCATCACTACTATGTGCCACTTCATTACCACTGCATCTTCTAAGAATCTGCTCCCTGCATCAGTTAAATGGCTTTGCCTCTTAGTACAAGAGAAGTAAGAAGGCCCAAGTGTGCAGAAATCACTGAAAGTCATCCAGGGTGCTATGAAGTCATCTACAGCTCAAACTGTAGTTCATCCACATAGCTATTTTCCATTCAGGAATCTACGTAGATCAAGTGACATCTACAACTCAACCACAGCAACAAAAAAAGAAAGAAACAAAAAACCCAACACCAAAACCCACAAAAAAAATCACAGCCTTACTACTATTAACACATTAACTTGACTAATATATCAAAAAAATTGGAGACTTACAGACAGTGAAGACTGGAAATAGTATAATCATTTCTTTGGACAGATTCATCTTCTTTTTAATTCTCATTTCACTTGAGAGATTCAATCCCGTTCAGGGGGAAAGGAAAGTGCTAAGAATTCATAAAAGCATGCACTTACAAAGAGGAAATTAAGAATGCTGACCTACACATTTTTGGTCAATAAAATAGCATATAAAATTTGGAGAACTGTTTCAAAAGCACATGAACTCTAGGCTCTTCTAACAGAACAGCATTCTTGCATTACTTCAGAGAGAACCAGTGGCATGTCCACATATAATCAGACTGTTTTCTTATTTCTTCTATACTTACTCTTCAAGCAATTTTATATTTACATTCTTCTGGTAGAAATTAACATACTGTTGAATACAACAAACAATCAGGTGGAAAGAGAAATGAGGAAAAAAAAACCAAAACAAAATCCAACCAAAAAGACATGCAAAAATTAAGAAAACTAGGTCATAATTTTTCCTGTTGTTTGTAAAGGATATACAGGGTAGAAGCGAGGAATATAACAAAGACAACCAACAGCAGTAAATGCCCCCAGGACTAGACAAATTAAAATAAAATTTGGAATGCTTTCACTGGAAACACAACTCTTTCTCAAAGGACAGACTGCCTCAAAACAGTTTTCTATTATTTAGGCTGAACTGCTCAACAGGAAGCATTTCAGGCTATGAAATAAAGAGAGATGATTGGAAGATTTTGTGTAATCTTCAAATGTTGGCTTAGCACTTAGAAGGAGGGCAGTCAGAACACCACAGTAAATTCAGATTTATCACTGTAGCAGTTTATACAGAAGAGGAAAACAGTCCTAAAGCTTGATATGAAAAGCATTCATGTGCACAAAATGTGGGTGAAAAGATGTGCCTAATTCAATTAATGAACACATGGGAAATAAAATTATTTGTATGTTAATGCAAGGAATATAGACAACAAAATGCAGGAACCATAGACAAGTGCCCTCTGCTGCAGGGAGGAGAGAGGTAAGACAGATAATTGTGGTTTGAATACTGCAAAACCATAAAATAAAGACGAGGTTAGCCAGGTCCAAAGAGCAACTGGCAGTAAAGATCTTTGTTGGACCAAATTAATTTTGAGGAAGTTGCTAAATATGATTTATTGTTCTACTTCCTTCAAACTAGATTTGTTTGTATAGCAGATGTTTTTGACAATGTTAATGAAATCAAATTTTGCTGCTAGGAGATAATTCTTAGAAAGTTAACAGATAATTCTCAGGTGCTAACAATGGCAAGACCTCTTAGTAACAGGATATTCAGGAGGCCCCCTAAAACCAACAGTGGTGATAAAACATTCCTAAAGCAAGGGTCTTTATCCGGAGTTTCATCCTGTAGGTATTGCATTCAAAATAAAATCAAGGAAAAGAAGCACTAATGAATCCAGCCAGGCACCACATTTAACACCTCTCCTGATGTGATGTATAAGGTTTCATAACTTTTTGTAATGAAATCTGATGATTTTATTGAAATCAGCAGACTTTTAGAGGTGGGAAGAACGATATTCCACTATTCTCAGCAGTGCTAAATACTGTTGCAGTAAAAAATCAAAGGAAATAACTTTTGAAATCAGGAAATAAAGACAACTTAGATGTTCTACCTTGGAACCCCCCAGAGCATGCACCAATAGTTTTTGCTCCTGGACTCTTTTCTGCCCCAAGCATGCAGAAGGCATCTTAAAGACAGTCAAAGCAGGGGAAACATAATGTCAAGATCACAACTGTATCTGTATCACCTGACAGAGAGAAGCTACTTAAAGCAGCTGAGGTGTTTCTCTCTCTGTCTCTGTTATATTTAAGTTTTGTCCTTTCAAAATTTTGTTCCATAAATGCCAAAATCTGCAGTTTTAAGTGAATATGCCCTTTAACCAATAATTTTGCATTCTGATTAACTACGTAAAAGATCTGACAAACAGGGCACTAATCTCTCCTGGTCACTGGACAACTGGAACAAGTGTTGAGCTCCCCATAACACTGCATCAGGTTATTGACAGGATAACAAGTTGTGCCTCTACTGGAGCAACAAGTTTGGTTATGAGTGATACTACACATATTCAAGAGATAAAAAACATTCCCTGGCTGTCACTGGGAAAGTTTTATAAGATGAAATAATGCTATAAATGCCTATTAAATATATATATATACACAGGTCAGTCAAATAGACTAGTGCTGGATCCATACCACAAGAATTGCTGTACGTGCAATGAGTATGTGAATGAGAAATGGCCAACAGAAAGTTATATAAGGATGTGTAAATCCCCTATTACAAAAATAGTATATTTGATGTACAGCTGTAATTTAGATTAGAAATTAGTATTTTTCAGTCCCACTGTTTTCTGTTTAATCACCACTAAACAGCATCACATTAACTAAATATCAGCTATCTTGACTAAAAAACCCTAGCTACTAAATCCACCATCAAATAATCTTGTGTAGATGAGAAAGGATAAGTGAATTTGTTCTCTAGAAATGACCGAGAAGTGAAAGAAGGGATCAGAAACCTGGGTATAGTCAAGTGAGACCAGCAAATCAATACAAAGTTAATAAACACAGATCAGTCAAGTCTAATCTGATTGCTGGCAGACAATGGACATTTAGTAGCTTAACCTTTACTTGTCTTAGAATGAGATCCCACAAACACAGTATGTAAATTAGGCAGAAAAAACCAGCACAGGAAATGTGGGAAACATAAAGAACTTGTTTATGGCAGCTGGTGTCAGGCTAGACCTGAAAGAAAGAGGAGACTTGAAGGATGTCATTAACGGTTGGGCTTTTTTCAATTACTTCTTTTTTTATATCAAAAATAATTTTATTAATGGGCAGCATGAGCAGGGTAATGACAAAATCTCTAAAGGTATCATGCATACAGAAGAGGACTGGCATATCTCATCGAAAGCACTGGACAATCTTTAGAACTGCAGTAACAGAAATGAGAAAAAAAGTCTTGTACTTAGAGATCAATACTGGAAACTTCAGCTAAAGGCTAGAATCTCATCAGCTGAAAAAAAATGAATGGGTAGAAGACACATTGTCTAATTTATCACTGCTTGACTATGAATGGCTAATATGAAGCAGCTTGAAAGAAAGCAGCCATAAGACAAGCCAGTTGAAGTATTTCTTGTAGACATAGGAAGGCTGTATAGAAAAGACAAGGTGAGCCCCAGGTAAAATACCACATTTTGCTTGTTGCATTCAACAGCAGCCAGTTCCGGTGACACACTGGAAAAGCATATTATAGCACAGGCCATTCTAAAAAGAGACTGAAAAGTAACTGTCTGTCTACCAAAGTAAAGACTGAGAGAAGACACAATAGTTATCTGTGCATTACTCACAGTGACAAAAAGGAGGAGGAAGATAATGATCAGTTTACAAATAAAGATATTAGAAAACATTATGTTAATAAACTGCTTCTAGAAATTAGAAGAGTGGGCCTGACACTTGCAAGGAGAGGCTTTGTACTTTCCATAACCAGAAAACTAGCTTAGAAAGAAAACAAATAACAAAACCTGAACCAAAAGACCCGAAACAACAAAAAATAAAAACACCCCAGCTTCTCAGAATGTACATGTGGAGGAGGTAGTATGCAATGACTATAAAAGAGACCAGAGTTGATGATCAAGAATATTTCTTATATCTGACAGTGTTCCTGAATACCATGCAGAATGTGCTTTCAAAAAGCAGCCAAAGTGCTAAGAATACTGTGCCTCAAAAAGTCAACCAAATTTGTGTCCTTTGGAAAACATGTAACTTTCTTCATGTAAGACTCACAAGTTTCCAGCACATCTCTGATATGACGTTATTTTAAGGGATTCTCATGGGAAACAATGCTTTTCTCTTTAAAGAAGCATTAAAAACCCATGAAGTTTATTATTAAAAAGGAAAGTTATTAAAATAGTTGCCGCTAACCTACACAAATGACTGAACGAATATTGATAGATATTTAGATTAAATCAAGATGGTAGGTAAACATAGGACAAAAAATAATAAAGGATTACAAACCTGCCTCCTCTTTTACTGGAACATGCTAGAAAGAAAAAAAAAAAAGAAAAAAGCAAAGCAAAGCAGGAGGGATGGACTGGGAAAACATGTTGCATTGGCTGGCAGCAAGGTGGATACAACTGTACAGGACATTACCTTGCAAACACTGACATTGGCAGGGGTGGAAGCTGACAAAGTAAATTGAAGGGAAATGTTGGCAGAGCACATTTTGAGCATGTTTCCCTGACACTGGAACTTACTTTCTAGCTGGTAACCCAGAAACCAGAAATCTGTAACCTCTGAACAGTGCTAAAAGGCCCACTTTTTCTCCTGAGCTTTTTGGGAGAGAAAAAGCCAAAGATCAGAGGAACTTTATTATGTCTGCTCTGGAAAAGCATTTATTTTACTAGACTGCCTCCTGGGGATCATTTATTGTTGGAGTGGGATGGGCAGTGCATTATGATAATCATTACAAAAATTGAATTCTGCAAGAGAAGCCCAACCATGGGAGGAAAGCCTATTCATCCTATTCATTTCTGTACATAGCATTATCTCAAAAGAATATTGAATTATTAGCTCATTAGCTTTATACACTTGTAAATTCCTAAAATGTAAATGGACATCAACGGAGGAATTGGTATTCTGCCTTCATTTCCGAGCATTTGTTGACATGCTTTACATTTCCAGAAATCAGTCACACATAAATACAATAAGTACTATTCCCCAAAACAAATGAAAACAAATACTTCTGAAGGAAAAGTAAAGAAACAAAGGATTCACAGATGACAGACATCTTGAGTCTACAAAGCATGGCATGAAAAGCAAGAATTCATACCTTTGAGAAACTTATAGTTAGGAACAATTGTTTCTATATTCAACTATAATAAATCCTTTAAGTACTACTCCTTGTGCACCACACAACATGTATTATGCATGTATATGGAAATAACAATAATTATTAGGGAAAAAAAACCCACAACAAAAACCCATGAACTGAAAAGCCACCCCTCACAAATGAAAAGGGTTGCAGTACTCTCAGCAGCAGCTAAGATTGAAAAGTGAACCTGTGGGACACCAGTTGGATGTATTGTGTTGTGCACAGGTACTTATATATCAGGAATCTAAAGTTTTACCTTTGCTTACACAATCTAAACCAGCACAGTTAGGAAAGCCAAAATTTGACAAACTGGCAGTGATTTATAATAGCAAACTGTAGGACACATGTGAACCATCAAATTCTAGGAACAACATTACTGCTGATGGCTGCAAAGGCTCACTGCAGTTGTAGCCATCATGCATGATTCCCTTGCATTGTCTGCTTTACAGCGTTTACCTCCCTTCTTAATTTTATTTGTTGTTAGGTTAGGAATATGACTTTTAGTTTATTATTAGTTCTTCAAAGACCCCATGAACAGAATACTGATCTAACAAAGGAAAGATAAAACATTTACAGTGGGTTTTTTTTTATTTATTACTAAATCTTTTACTATCTTCAGAGATCCTGTAAGTCTATACCACATAATAACAATAATAATAAATAATATCATCATCATCATCACAATATTTAGCTTTGACCTGGTTTTGGCTGTGATGGAGTTAATTTCTTTTCTAATAGTGGATGGAATGCCGTGTTTGGGAGTTAGGATGAGAGCAGTGGTGACAGCACCCTGATGTTTTTAGTTGTTGCCAAGCAATCAGGGACTTTTTCAGTTGTTTATATTTCCATACTAATGAGAAAGGAGGGGACACAGCCAGGACAGGTGACCCGAACTGGCCAAAGAGAGTATTCCATGCCAATTACGTTATGCTCAGTATAAAGGGGGGCTGGTGGGAGGAGAAGCAGGGGCAGCTTCAGGATGCACGGTTTTTGGGGACAGTCCAGTTTTTTGGGACGGCTCTGGGTGGCACGGCCTGAGTTGTGGGTTCAGTGAGAAACTGCATTGTGTATCAACAGTTTCATGTATTTTTGCTCTAAAGTCCTGTTAGCATTGTTAAATCTATCTTCCTGTTACTCTAGTAAACTATCTTTATCCCAACCCGCGGGGTTTTGATTTCTTGGTTTTGGGTTTTTTTCTCCCTTCCCTTCCCTTCCCTTCCCTTCCCTTCCCTTCCCTTCCCTTCCCTTCCCTTCCCTTCCCTTCCCTTCCCTTCCCTTCCCTTCCCTTCCCTTCCCTTCCCTTCCCTTCCCTTCCCTTCCCTTCCCTTCCCTTCCCTTCCCTTCCCTTCCCTTCCCTTCCCTTCCCTTCCCTTCCCTTCCCTTCCCTTCCCTTCCCTTCCCTTCCCTTCCCTTCCCTTCCCTTCCCTTCCCTTCCCTTCCCTTCCCTTCCCTTCCCTTCCCTTCCCTTCCCTTCCCTTCCCTTCCCTTCCCTTCCCTTCCCTTCCCTTCCCTTCCCTTCCCTTCCCTTCCCCGCCCCCTTCCTTTTAAAGAACAGGCAACTGCATGGCGCTCTGTTCTGAGCTGGGGCAAAACCACAACAAGCTTCTGGACCTGATTTCACTGAATCAAGATCCTAAGAACGAAATCCTAAGATTTTCTCTTTCTTGGGGTACTGCTACTGACATACTTTCAGCTACAGCGGTCTGTGAGAACAGGCGCACACTTGTTCATCCATTTAGCTTTCTGATCGCTAGCAACAGTTTTCAAAACATAAATTATTACTGAAAATTGCAGGTATTGGCAATGGGTCAAATAGAGTTCTGGTGGTTCTACTTGAGCTGAGAATCTACATAGAGGTAACTTGTTGCTAGATAGTTTAAGAGGTTAAATTCACTTTATCAGCTTAAAGGAAAAGGAAAGGGGCATTCTGCAATCAGGTGAGTAGTGAGTGAAGATGTTAATTCAGGGTCAACAACCCAAGAGGCACAGTAAGTGAATAAACAATGCATATTTCTTTCCTCCATTTCCAATGATCTACAGGGACTTGTGCCCACATAAGTAATCTCATGGTTCTTTCTAATTAGACCAGATTTATGAGATAGCTGTGTTGAACACCACAGGAACAAAAGTCCTTGTGTAGTACTCTGCTCAAGCATCTTCCTTTAAATTCCCCTTACATGCAGCCTGTAATCTTACACAAATGTGGGGGTCATCTTGAAGTTGTTAGTCCTTGAAAGAATTCCAGAGTAATGCAGAGCTTAATGATTACAAAGAACTTCTAGAGATCCTCTATAAAACAACAGCAGCACACACAGAAAAATCTTGATTTTCCTTATTCTGTTCCTTATATCAAATTTTATAAGCAATAGTGAATCCTCAGCCATTTAAACATCTTGTCTTTCACTGACCACTGTCCACTAAAGGAAACTCTCTGATGAGCTGATTTAAGAAGCTGATCTTGAGAACTCAGGTAATGTGGAGAATCAGCACAAGTCCTGTGCTTTTCAAAAGAGCACCTGAGAAAAAAAAATATCTTTCCTTTTATTTGAAAGCACTCTCACTACTTCCTTTTGGTTAAAAAAGCATATTGCAACAAAAGCCAAACCTGTAAGAAAAGCTTGTGCTTTAAAAAACATCTATAACTATCAAGAGGGAAAAATCAGTGATCATGAGCTTGTAGACCAACTGTATAATTTCTCCAACGTCTAACTATTATCAAATTCATTTTCTCTATCAGAAATTTTCTCTCAATCGAAGTTGAAGAATTTAGATATTTAGGACAAAGAGAAGTCCACAGCCTGCTTTAGAGCAGCAGCTCCATTCAGCTACCAGATACTAGGAAATCATGCTCACCAATACCACAGCACGTATAAACTACGGTTACTCACTATATCCTTATTATTGCACCTGAATAAAAAGTCTAGACTCTGAAGCAAGGTGATTTGTGTGTCTGGAATCTGAAAACTGATTTCAATGGGTCAGCACAGAGTAATACATGTCTGCGTGTCATGTGTTCACAATACTTTCCTTGCTAAAATGCAATGCACTGCCTACAAAAATTCTTTGCAGATAGCCATAAGGGCTGAATGCTCCATACCACAACCAGATTTACAATGGTACATCCATTCAGATAGCAAATAAAGCAACTAAATTTCCAGCAGAGTTCTATTCAAGTATGGCATGCTCTCCTAATACACTGCTTTTGACAGTCTGGTCCCAAATACTTAACAACCAAATGAGGACACGCAAATTGAAAAAAAGCAATCAGAAATTTTATTAACCACTGGGAGGGAAGAGTTGCCTATCAGAAAATTGGGGAATAAGAACTGACACAATTCTTTAGTTGATGATAACTGGGTCCATCTCAAAAGGGAATATCCTCCCTAGGGTCACTCTCCCATAACTGTGTTACACTTCACAAGAATGAAAACAAACAATGTCTTACTCCACCGATTATTAAACAATTTAGTCAGTAAATGACTGACTTGTTGGCTCAGTATAGATGTTTCTCAAATGAAAAAGGCACGTCAGCAGCAATAGCCTGTCCCTACCAATCTCTTTTCAGTGAAGTTTTGTACTTTCCTTTGCTATTTCTGTGTTGCTAGAGTTGCTTTATTCCATGGTGACCTGCAGTTGTAATGATCATGCTACATTGCAAAACTATTAATAATTGCTTTGTTTACATCTACTCTGGAAAAGATACCAAAATAAAAAAAAAAAAAAAAAAAACATTTAAAGAGGAAGTACAGGCTTGTATAGCTGCCACTTCCAGTGCTGCTAACATAGTCCCTCAATCTAAGAATGGAAAAGATGATTGATGTTTTGACATTCTTCTTAGTATGTAGCAGAACTTGGGGCCCTGAATGGCAGAAGGATTCTGGCTAGAATAACAATGGTGAGCATTTGGACTGTGCACACATAATACTGAGTGGAAATCTCAGCTGTCTCAATATCAGAAAGATCTTATAGATGGCCAAGGCCAAGCATTTCCCAAATATAATTGTAAAGAGTAGTCAGCAACTTTGTTAAGAACCGTTATCATCATTACAATTCCAGCTTTCTCCCTTCAAGGATCAGCCAGAGTTTGTAAGGAAAAAAAAAAACCAGAAAAAAACACACCACACATTTTGTGACTCTTCTAAGAAAAACCCCTCAGAACTCCGACATCTTTCTCTTGCAAATTTATTTTGACAAATAGCATATATATTATACTCAATTAAATATTTATAACTTTTGAGAGTATAAAGTAATTATAATGTTTTCTGATGTAATTATTATGTTTATGGTCAGACTCTGTGATCTTAACTGTCTTTTTGAACCTAAATGATTTTAAGATTCTATATTATCTAATGGAAAACTGAAACTGTGAAATAGTCTATTATCTGGATCTAGTGGGAACTTTTGCATTTAGTAAAATTAAAAACAAAATAGCCACACATTTTTCTATCTAGAGACTATCATGAAAATTGAGAATTCCATATTCTTTTCACCAAAGTAGAAGAACTGGAGAAACAAAGTAATAATTGCCTACCTAAATTAATCTCTCAAATGCTTGCTACTGTATGTGTGTTGACAGCAAAAACATGCAAGGACAAGCAATATATTTCATATATGCCCTCACAGTCCTTCTGCACACTTAATTTTATCAAACACATACCCCCTCTTTTTTTCTTTTTCTCCTTTTTTTTTGTGCACTCTCTTCACAAACAGGCATCAAGTTTTGTTCTTTATTACCACCATCAGAACTGCTCAATATGAAAAAACCCTAGCCCTAAGTGCCATTAGAAATCACAGAAGAAAACCGTGGGAGATTCAGGAATGAAAACCAGACCTTTCAAACTCACAGGTTTAGCCATTGGACATGGTTTAATCAGTAGAGAAAATCACTGAACCTCAGAGATTATGTACTGGAACCAGTAACTAAACTACAGGGGAGGGAATACTGAAGAGATGGTAAAGGAGGCTTCATTGTGCCTCCCCCAAAAGTACAACCATTTAAAAGTACCAAAAGTGCTTTTACTACCTCAAAGTGATGTATGAAAATTCCAACTTTAAAAGGTGAAACTGTATCTTGAGTAAAAATGTCAGGAGATGATTCAATGAAAGAAGAGCTCCTTTATTTTAATAGCAAGAAGGTATCTGAAAAAATTCAATCATGCTCCAGATCATGCTATGCTACTACAACAGACTTGGCAAGTTTTTTTGTAATGACCTTGTATTAAAGGTGGAATCTGACAGGTTTTCATTTCTACGTGTCTCAGTAGTGAAAGCTTGTAACCATAAATAATGCTCTTTCAAACTACTGTGAGTTATGGAGTTTCCCTAGGCTCTATATTGGATTCATACTTTCAACATCTATACAGTTCCACTAGTTTGTATTTTTCTGCCATAATGCTGCAATGTGCCATTTTTATGCAGATGATACCCTGATTTATCACTCAATGAAGAAAACTGCAACAGAACAGCTAATGCCTGACTGATATTAATAACTGAATAGCACAGAACTTTGTGAGGAAAATGCAACCAAGACAAATACCAATATTTGGGTATCCTTTGCATACAGTTATTTCATGCTGTTCCTAACATGGACAGTGCTGTATTACTTGCTTGATTTCAGGATAATTTTAGCCTGAATGAGAAATATGCTGGGCTAATTACATACACTGAAGAAAGGATCTGTGGGTCTTTCATACAGGGAGTTGTGGTTAACACAATTCATCCTGGTTTGTCTGATATCCAGTCAAACAATGGGATGAATTAAACCTGTTATTTACCAAGATGGCAAATTCTTATGTAAAAAGCAATGAAATGAACTTCCATCTCTCGAAGTGTTCGAGGCCAGGTTACATGGGGATTTGAGCAATCTAGTCAAGTGGAAGACGTCCCTGTCCTTGGCAGGGGTGTTGGAACATCTTTAAGGTCTCTCCCAACCCAAACCCCTCTGTAATTCTATGGTATGCAATTCGAAAATCAAAGATGGTTGGGTAGAATATGAACATTGATGAAGATCTGGTAAGGTCTCAAGAAAAACTGATTTCTAACTAAAAGACAGTGAGTCACTATGCAACTATCCAGGCAATAGAGTATACTGTATATACGTGTATATGTATAATGTTCTTCACATGATTCCTCCTAACTTAAACTTTAAATAAACTGATACTTTTTTAACTGACATAAGAACAAGCAAAACATATCAAGAGGATAAAGTCCAGTGATCTTTCCTTCTCAGATAAGATGGATTTAGATAGTGTATCCATTGCTATGATGATTTATGTTAGAGATGTGAGTTCTAAGTAGTGTCACTAAGACTAAGACTAGGACTAAGACTTCTAACCTTATGTTTCTGAAGGAAAATCAGTCTCCTCTTTTAAAAGCAAAGCAGAAACAATATAGGTCTGCATTTGTATAAGAAATGAGTGAAAGAAAAAAGTGCTTTTCAATGGAACTGAAAAATAAGGGCAATTTCTTTGGGACACAGATTCAATACAAGTCAACACACATTTCAAAAATCTAGATATCCAACAAGCTACAGAAAATAATATTGTTAATCCCAAACTTGCAGAGAAAGTTAAATAAAGGCATTTACAGTACTTAAAAGTGTAGCATTAATTCAGAACAAAGTGTGAAGGTATCCATCATCAGCAGGACATCCTCTAGAACCCACAAAAATACAGTTTTTATAACCGTTTTGGAAAGAGAATTGTGTATATATAGACTGAGCGGATAGTACAGTAGCACTTCATTATGAGAAGCAGTGGGACTGTGATATGACTGTTATTTCTCCCCAGGAAATTTAAAAATAGATTTTCATACATAGCTAAAATGGGGAAAAGGAACATGGCAGAAATAGCTACCAATCCATGAAGTTTTTATATAGAGTTGAAAGTATGAATCCTGTAATGTGAAGGCAGTTACACCTTCCCTTCTGCAAAAACTTTCTTCTTGGGACTCTTCTTGGGAATTTCACCATTTCTAATCTGCAGAACTTAGAGTCTTAGAAACAGGAAGAAACATATTTCTGAATAGGCAGATATCTTTCTGAAGACTTGTTGGCATTCATACTCCTTTTTTTTTATTTTTTGTTTTAAGGGAAGTTGTCATATTCATTCACACCATTCTGAATGTAAAAAAACCTAAAAACCCAAATAAACCCCCACACCTACCAGCTTTTCCTATTTAAATATTGAAGGGTTATGAAGTTAAATGCCTAACTGCATGAGGTTAGTGGAGCAGTGTAGGAGACAGACTAAAGATTTAAACTGGTTTGGACCCCCCTTGCCCTTTCCCTTTCCATTTCATCCTCTTCACCACCCTCAAGAACTGTTTGAAATATGCAGAAGCTAAAAGAGGGAAGGTCCCTGAAGTGAACTAGAAAATGGATTGCCTTAACACTAACTCAGCACTATAACTGGGTGAAAGATGAAGGCAGCAGGGAGAAACCCATAGACCACGGGTGTAAAACTTCTGTTCCTGTGCTAATTTACACAAGAAGCAGAGCCTAATTTACATAAGAGACAGATTGACAGACGTTATGCAAATGAAGAAAGGAATAACTTGACTTGTGGATAGGGACAGTTCACATCAAACACCCCAACTGCCAGGACTGATGCTGGATTCAGGACTCTTTGTCTCTCTCTTCTTTCTCTCAAAGCTGCTAAGTAAAGCATAACCTACCTTGGTTCCTCATAGAGCTGCATAGCTCAAATAGATCTAATTGTGAGGGTGACAGTGGCAACAGTAAATTTGTTCTCTGTGTTTCTGTTAAAGTTTGAGTATGGACCTTAAGTCTTGTCAAACTCCAATTCCAACAAAGGGAACCGTGAATCTGTGTTACCTGTCCCTCTTCTTTTGGACGAGGACATGACAAGAAGCTCTGGAAATAACTTCTTAACAGCAGCTGACATGGAATGTATCAGAGAAGTGAAAATGTAGATCACAGAAGTTCATTCCTTAACTAATTATATTTGAATGAAATTACTTGGCTTCAAAGCTGTAGCTGTGGCATCTCCGACCCTTGAGACACTTCAATTTAACTGTAAGGCTCTGTGCAACCAGATCTAAGTGGGCCTTACTTGTGTGGTGGGCTAGGTCCTGATGACCAGCAGACCAGATGACCTTCTAACCTAAGTTGATTTTAAGTACTACAAAAGAAGGGTAAAGAAAATTCAGCAGCTGCTTTACATCACTTAATAGAAACAGCCTTTAAAAAAATCAGAGAAAATACTTAAGGAAAAATCACTTAATGCGATGTTTGACACCAAGGACTCCAACTCTACTTAAAGACAAACCCACAAGCAGCTGCAGGGAAGTTGGGGACCAGTAGGAGTTTTTCCATACTAAAAAAGTGCATACAAAATTTGAATAGAGGTTGAACAGAGTATCACCAACTAACATGCCCACAAGCACTCGGATCTCAGGGTAGGCATGAGCATCGACTTCACCTTGCTGAAAATGGCAGTACAAACTCCAGACTTTCCTTTCTGAAAGATGAAGATCCATAAATATGAGCACAGATTGAAGAGTGCCAGATTTCAGTGGGACAAACGCCCAAAGAAAATCTCCTGCAGCAAAGCATTCCCTCAGTTGTGAGTTGCCTTTTCCAATGTTGTATTACACAACTGCTTGCTAGTTAAATGTTGTGCTTCAAATGGAGGAACAGATCCTTCTTTACTGCTTAGAGAGTGCAGTGTGAAAAGCAGTAAGACATCAGCTATTTTGTCTTCCACCACAGGCAATGATGAGTCCTGTGCTTTTGGTAAAAAGACAGAACTCTTGCAGGACTGAATTCCTTGTGGATGTTGGGTACCTTCATCACAGGGCTGTTCAGCACCAAAGGAAAAGCTGATGATTTCTTAAAGGCATTGTGCAACTGAGCAAGAGAACTTCAAACATAATGCATAGCTACAGATTCCGAAATTTTTTCTTCTCACAGTGTCAAGCCCAGTTTACTATATATAGTTTCAGCTGCTTATTCAATATGCATATGTACTTCTGAAATAAGGGTGTGTTAATGTTTACAGCTGAGCAGGGCTCATGAGTACTTCTGACTCATTTTATAACTCCTCTGCCTCCAGGGCAGTTTCTGTTTGAATTGCAATATATGGGTACATGACACAATCAGTGGATACTGATGAGATTATGCTTATTTATGCTGAAAGTTGGCTTCCGTGGATGTGCTTTGGGTTGTTTGTTTGGTTTTGTTGATTATGAAGATCTTAAACTCTTGACCACAGTTACACAGCATCACAGTTGGGTCCATGAAAGTACAGAAGAGAGTAAAGCAAACTTGAGAGCATGCATAGACAAATACACGGATTTGACTTTATCCACTCCCCTTACTCATGACATTCAATGCATGCAAAGTTTCTGAAGAAAAGATTTTGCAAAAAAGCCATGCAAGAGGTTTTTATTTTTAAAAAACCTGAGTGGTATTTTTAATTACTGTTTTAATTGTTCTAATACATAAACACCATAAATTGTCTATGTTTTCATTGATTATTATTGGTCTACATAGACCTAGACAATGTATTTAATTAAACACTGTGAACATGAGAGTTCTTAGTTTCCAAACTATATTTAACCAAGAATAAATATTTGCCTTAAAAATCTGATGGTTTATTATCATCTTACTCAAGCGTATCATAAATGTTAGATAAATTTTGGTAAAATTTATCTTTTCTGGATTTTCTATGAAAACATATGTTCGTATATATATGCATGTGTGTGTACATGTATGTATATGTGTACATACATACATTTACATGTATATGCTAGTAAAAAAAAAGTACTCTTGGGTTGTGTTTGCTACGTCACTGCTTTGTTGAAATTCAGGAAATGGTTTAAGGTATAACTGACCTTACATGATTAGTTCTGAAAGGTTTAACTCCTTTGTCACACTGATTTGTTACAATCACCTTGTTGCTCTGAAATCATAAATCTCTCAAGAGATTATATTATGCTTCTATATATATGGGTATGCTATCCGAACCAGTGATGATAATTTTAAACTGACATGAAAAGATAGAAGATGCTTAGGAGACACTTATGTTTGTTGTTCTCCATTCAGATATTTATGACTATGTCTAGAGATAAAAAATATAAATTACATCTACATATTTATGAGCATTTTTATGTAATACCCTCATTTTGATTAAAATGTCGTCAATGTCCCTACCTTAAAATAATGCAAGAAAGAAATCTAACTACAAAGAAATTGGCTTTATCTTTTTCCTAAACTTCCTAAATGAACACGATTAACAAAATCCAGTATGAGTAGCGATGACTGATAAACAATGAAAATAGTTCAACACTTAAGGGCAATTAAAAATTTGTAAAAAAAAAAAAAAAAAAATCTGTTTTACCATAAGATCTACAAATATCTTTCCCAGTGTTCAGAAGCAGAGAAAACCTTGTGAGAAAAGATGTGGGCTGCAGAACCATGCAATGCAAACTGAAGAGTGCAGGCAGAAACTCACCTCTAGCTTTGTTCTTTGTAGCAGCCACTGGAAGCAACGTAAAGATTGCACAAGAAGAAGAGAACAAAGATAGATTAGACAGAAGTTTGAGCAAGTAAGAATACAGAGAAACTTTATCACTATCGATCCAAAGCTAACAAACACCGTTTCTAGGATTATTTGACCTATTTATTTGAGACACTACAGTTCTATGAGCTAGTTCAGATCTATGATTCTGTCAGAAGACCGGTGTTGAGAATTCAGAAAATATATCACAAAGCAGACTCAAAAAGCATTGCAAGGAGCACAGGAAAATCATGGACCATTAATCACGAGGAGGTAAAAGCATATGTACACACATTTGTGAATTCTAAAACTTACAGCACAATTTGCCATGCCAAAATTACATTCTGAAGTACTTAAATCTTATGTCACTCCCTTGCTCCTATTTCTTGAAACGTCTTTCTCCTGTGAAGCTGATGCCAACAAAAATCAGTTAAACTGCAGGTACTCCAACTATTTATAATCTATTGTTTTTCTCCATTGAAGCCTGTATCTTCAGATTATTTTTGCACCCTAACAGACCATGCAAAACAAAAGTAGTAGACAATATTTCAACAGTGTTCACCTGTAAAGCAGCCGGTAAATCTTACATGTGATAAAAATTATTCGCGTAGTAAACAAAATTAATGATGCCATTCAAATTTTATAGTAAGCGAACAGTTTCTCCTTCATGCAAATATAAGTTGATAATGAATGCATTGAGCTCATAAACCTGTTCATTTTCTTACGTTTCCCCTTATTTTTCACTCTTGAGAATTACATCTACATGAACACATTATCACTTTAAGCCAGAATAATCACTTAAACTTAAAGGTCTGGAGGAAACACCCCCGATCTCGAGTAATTTAATAGCAACAGGGGATTTATTACTTACTTTAATCTTTCATAATAAAAAGAGAGAGAGATTTTGGTGGGGGTGTGTATAAAATATGTATAAAATATGTGTATGAAATTATACATACACTTCTATTGTTCACAATAGTTATATATACACACATATAACTTATGTATATGGTTACATATACTTACACATGTATTAATGTGATTAAACCATTCTATGACTAGACAGCTTTATTTTGAAGCATGAGCACTAGACAGAGAATTATTACCTATCATGTATGAGTAAATAAAGAAAAGATATAAATGAGGTTGTATATTATAATTGGAAGTAGGACAGGTTACAAAGCTTGTTAGACCAATTATAACTCTCTGCAAATCCACTAATAGAGGACTAGATGACAGTAACCTTCTTAAAAATGTCATGTTCAATACTTGTAAGTTTTTCCATTGACAGCATGGTCCAATTACAAGTCAATTCCTAAAGTTCAAGCCGCACACCAGCCAAATTAGCTGAAAATGGTCTTTCAAAATGCAATTCTGACTACCGAAGGGGACTAGCTGGAGCTGTTTCCATCAACCACCCATCTTTTAGGTACCTAGCATGAGGGAAAACTCCCTTTCATTGAGGCTGGCATTTCTTGTATTTCTTTTTCCAAAGGTAAAATAATTTTTATCTTCCCTTTTTGCCACTTGAGAAGACAATTTTCAACGTATATCCAATATGTTTGAAAAAAAATTATCCATCTCTTATTATTGCTACATGAAAAATCGTAGGAGGAGACAGGCATAGATAAATGTTTCAAATGAGCATCATCAGGACTGAAATTTAGCAGATGGGAGGCTGATCTCTTGGTTAGAGCACTGGACATGTGATAACTCAGCTTTTTATGTCACCAAAGTCAGTGAAAGCGAGACCTGTGGGTTCCTGCAAACAGCATTACAGTCAAAGAATCATTTCCTTTGCGTCTTTAGATAATTAGTCAATTTTTGAGTTTCAAATCACACATTCTCTTTTTCCCTATCTTGAATTCCTTGCTTGCTGACCAGAGCAAACTCTTCATGGCAGTGAGTCTCCCACTTCTCAAAGCATCTTACTTGTAGGACACCACTTTTGAGAATTGTGTAATACAACTACAGTGGACTAGGACTATCCAGTAAAAAATTAAAGGCACAATGTAACCTGAAAATGTGAGTTTACTCTGTTTGGATGGCACTTACTTTATTTGGCTAAACTAACGAGCCAAGCAGGAAACGGATAAAAAGGAAAGGCAATGACTTCTGGTATTACCCCATGTTAAGGGGAACAAATTCCAAGGACATTTCCTTTAGCTACTCTGCCTTGTCATTCTTACAAAATTGATTTTGGATAAGTGAGGCATACTACAGAAAAACGGGAACAGTGACCATTGATAGAATTTAAGGAAGATTTTAAATACCAGAGACAACAGACAGACAAAGAGAGAAGAAAGGCCATATTCTCAAAAGTCAGTCTGAAAGGCATAACAGAGCTACCAGTGATCTATGTAAGGCTGAGGGAGGAAAAAAAAAAATTCCTCTAATAATCCTTAGTTCTACCAAGATTAAATAATATTTTATTTTCTGAAGGCTCTTCTGGTCACAGCATATGCAAAAGAAAAGGGTTGGATGCTAAGGAAAGGTCTGAGAGCAAGGGGATCACATAGCAGCAAGAAGTCAAGGTCAGAATTCTCGGGGGAGTCCGCGCTGAAGGATTAGGAAAGAGAAGGAAAATTGTGCCAAGTCCTGAATCATAGCAGTTAATTTTCACAGAACTAAGGTTTTTAGGGCATTTTTAAATCAGAAGAACATTTCTGCTGCAGCTCTCCTGCTGAAACAATACTTATAAAAATCATCACCTGAATGTAAAAAGCTGGATTCAAATTTCAAAACCCTTAATATACCCTTGCTCTCAAATATCAATAATAGATTGTGCTTTATTTTTATGTGATATATCTTTCTGACTTCTTGCTTTTTGTATGCCAACAATTGTTAAATTACATTCTTTGATAAATGGTGGCTACAAGTTGTTCAATATTTTCTCCGCACTCAGCTGTCTCCATGCTGTTCAATTTTGTGGACATTTTTAGACAGATTTGATATAGCATTTATTTTATTTTTCTCTTATATGTGATTTATTATTCAATTTGGGGTTTTGTCTTTTGCCTTTGGAAAAAAACCCACGTCCTTCCAATTACTTTAATAGCTCAATAAAAACAAAAAAGGGAAAAGGTATTTCCCCATGATGTCCAGCTTATCTAACCTTTTGTTTCAGGAAAAAAAGGATCAAGGGGAAGAAAAAAAAAAAAAAAAGGAAAACAAAGATTTGAGGCCAGTGCCTTGTTCTCATTTCATCTACTACACATAGTAAAAATACAGCTAGAGGAAATCCCAGTACAATATCTAAAAGTTGTAATGACTAAGCAGTTCTTTTCAAGAAAGGAAACAGGATGAAAGTTGCATTCCTAAAGCACATTACATTGTTTTTCTCCTTAATACAGTAACCTACAGTTCCAGAAAATCTAGAGCTCTTCTCATCTTCAATACAAAATTAAGACATCAACAGTCTATAGGACCGTTCATCTATTGATCTGTATTTTTATTCCAGTCTTAAAACCTTTTGCTGTCGTAGAATACTAAAAATCAGGGAAGAAGCAGACATTAAAATAATTAAATGTATCCTTATATATCATGCCAACCCCACCTCCAAACACTCCCAACATATACTGAAGATCTCAAATTTTCAAAAGAAAAGGAGTTATTTTTACTCTACTTAAATTTAGAATTTCCTTTCTAATTTTACAGTGATGATGATGACAACTGCTTTTTTTCATTTGGAGAAACTGATGAATTATCACTGGTCATTTAGGTCACCTAAATGCCAGCTCAGATTCTCTGACTGGAAAAAATGCTCCACATGACAGAAAGCTAACAGGATCATTTTCTTCGGAGAATAATGCCAATTATTAGGCTTGCACAGACTAAGAGACCCAATCAAAGCAAGTATACTAGTAGGTGCTGTAATGCAGCATGCTTCACAGCTGCTTCTTCAACAACAGTGTTTTCCAAAAGCCACTGAAGGAAAAAGAATTTCATCACCTGAAATTCTTTGTGGGATTGAGTCTCCTGCATTGAAGACTAGTCTTGAAGAGTGGCCAAGAGATGACAGAAACATGGGACCTTGGGAGTTCTTTTAGATTAGGTTACAGTTTAAAAACCCTGGACACATCCTCTTGGCCAGATTTGTTTACTTGGGATTTTTCTGACCTCTCATTTAACTGCCTTTATTGAAATGCCTTTGCATTTTACGGTGACTATTCTTTTTTATATGTAAGTTCCGCACATTCTTTGCATGGATTTCTAAAATATCAGTTAGTGGCATTTACAGATATAATCAGAATGCATATATTCCTAGATAAATCTTCATCTCTCTATTTGTATAAACATTAAAGAACTATGCAGTCATGAATATGTAATTATATGGGCTTCAAACATGCAACCTTCTATTATTTATTCTATCATTGCATCTATCCATGACACAAGTTCCTAAGATGATATCAGGTAATTTTTCTTCTCAGGAAGAGACACATTTCACTTACTGACTTCATTGATTAATCTTCAAAAAACCAAGAACCTTTTTGGTACTGACAATTTAAGATTTTTTTTTCCCTTAGGGTTAAGAGAAAAACTACAAATGAATTGGGATAAAAAAAAGTGATTTTGCAAAGAAAAAAATACTATTTTATTGCAGCTATATGCTATATAACAGAGATTATGCATCTATATAGCAATTCATAATAATTTTTCCATTTAGAACAGAAACTGTTCAAAACAGTTTTTGAACTCACAGTTTAAAAGGGGAACTAACAGATTTGGAAGGGTCATGAAGAGGGCAACTGCTGCATCTTCTGGGTTGAAGTAGTATGAACTATGTCTGTGTGTCTCCTAACAGATTGCCTAACATATTGTTAAAACCTTTGGTGACAGAGACTCAGAAAGCTCTCCAGGTAATCTCTTTTACTGCACAGTTGTCCTCTCAACAGCAAATTGTTTTCCTGACATATAACCTAACCATCATATGTAGGAGACTAGCCCAATTACTTAACCCTTCTCATCACTTCCATGACTATAAACAACATCATAATACATTTTTCTTCAATGTAGCCTTTTGCATATTTGAAGACTTATTATTTCTGGACATAAACAATCACATTCTTCCACTGTCTTAATACATGGTTTCCATCCTCCTCTTAATTTTCAACCCCCCATCCCCCCAGGATTTTCAACAATTTATCTACACTGATCCAAAATCAGGAAGGATCTCCAGCTGAGGTGACACAAGTGCAAAGTGGAATAATTACTACAATGTCTTCCACCTAGCTCTTTGGCTGTGCACTCAAAATTAGCAATTGCATTTTTCACAACAGCATGACATCATGTTCAAAACCCACAATGACCCCTTAGTCTTCTAGTCTGCACTGTTGCATGCTGACCTGTTGACCTGTTTGGTTTCACATATTTATTTTATCCTTTCTGAATACAGGACATCACCCTGTAACAGAAGATTATTAAAGTAATTAAAATTACTTCCCCAATCAATAAAGGTCGTCTTGAAAAATAATACATCCCTACAATTCCATGAACGACTACTAAAACGACTGTTAAACTACAAAGTACAAGCCTCAAAGCCACATACTTTACCACATTGTTTTTGTGCATCTGCTACTCTATTGAAAAATATAATAATTCTTGACAGTAATAGTAGGACTTCAAATCCAAGGCTAACGTGGTCAAAAAGGACTTCAGTATTCATCTTTAATTAGCCAAAAAAACACCCAACACCCCACAAATAAGCAATGTTACACCAAAGAAAACTGACATCCCTCACATAAACTATAAAACCTGTAGCTTATATCTGATTTGCGTACATAAACTAAATCATTGACCCAAATTACACAAAACTACTATATACTACTTAATCTAGCAAACCTAGAACTGCCCATCCATCCTGGGCAACAACAGTCAACTGGTCTGTTACTAAATGACAGCAGCTTCTGTGTGTTTCTTGTGCTCTGCACAAAAAAAAAAAAAAAAAAAAAAAAGAGCAATGTTTAGAGAAGTTGCTTTTAAAGCAGACTTTTCTGTGTAGGATACAGCAACTTTAGAAACTCTATTAAATTCTATTAAATTAATTTTTACTTGGTGAAACTTTGGAAGGCAGTGTGATGAAGGAGCACAGGTTCCAGCATTTTGGTTGTCCCCCCTCCAGAATTCAATGACAGGTAATGACAGAATGTTTTCAGCATCTTTCTTTTCCAACCCAATAGATTACAGATTTGTAAACTAGTCATTACTGGACCCAGATAATGAGAAGCAATTGACATACTGGGACGGAAAAGCTGAAATGAATACAGAAATCTTTCAGACTTCCTAATATGCTGCAAAATACATTAAATACTTTAAAACTGCAAGCAGATTATCCCATGCAATGACTTTTATTATGTGATACTAATCATAAAATATTGAAGAACGTGCATCTCCATTTCCGTTCTAAAAAGTAGACTATAAATATAGTCATTTTGTTCTCAGTACTCATTAAAACTGGCCTGATGGAGATCACAGAAGCACCTTATAATCTGAACATCACTAGAGTTGAGAATTCCAGCTATATCTGATTCACATTAGCAGCTAGAAACATATAACACTGTACATTATTGTACAGTGAATCTAGATGAGCATAATCATGCCCTAAAGGCTCCTCTTAAAGGTAACATGATTTGCCTGTCCCAAAATGCCAACAGCTGGACACGTACCTTCTACAAACAATAGAAGTCACAAGTAGGCAATTTCATCATTAAATAAATCTCCATAAAAGATTGCCAAAATTTCACTTGCAAATAAATAATATAGTTTGTGAACAAGGGTAAACAAAATTTCTATATTCTATTTTATCTTGGTAAAAGAATGTTTTAAGAAGTACGTACAAAACAAATGCCAAAGTATTAGAATGAAGAACTCCACAAGGCCTTAAGTGTATCTCAGGCAGAGATGCAAGTACTCACTTTGGCTCTCAGATCTCTTTTATGGTTATTTCAAAACTTAAACCAAATATTTGAAAAGCGTTGATATTCATTCAGCACCTCAGACAAACTATCAAAACTTCTTATCATGCAAAACGTGTGTACCCACATACCCAAATTCCATGCTTGTCAGGTCTCTGAAAAGAGCAGAAAGGAGCAGATCCTCCTTGGATACACTTAGCAAAACTACTTAGGCAGAAACTGGCTGTCATCGTGTAACTGCGATGGGGCACAAGCAGCTGTAAACAGCAAGCATATGTTTCTTTTCACATCTGAAGATCAATGCATGCAAAACACCTCAAACTATCCCCTGTCCATTTTGATCAAGAGAAACCTACAGCATTCATTTCTCCTGTTTGTGGGTTTTTTTTTTTGGTTTTTAGCCTATACATGTCAACTATACATGAGTCTGCTATGATTTTATACATTTTTTTCCACCCAAAGCCCACAGCTTTGATAATCCACAAAGCTTTAAGAGTTTTTATATTTGAAAACAAGTCCTTATGCAACCAGTATGAGATCAGAAACATAATCAAGAGCAAGGAGCTAGGTAGGCAGACAAACAGCTAGGGTTCTCCTCACGTTACCTCTACATGCAACTAATTCATCTACTTTAAACCCTCAGAAAGCTTTGAGAATGTTAACTGGATTTTATTGCATGGTTACTTTCCCTTTTTTTTTTTTTAAAATATTAATATCACAGCCCATGGGAGCTGGATATAAAAATTTATTTTAACTGAAACTGGATCATATTGTTAAACATATTGAAAATATACATTCATTTCTGAAGAGTAATCAGTGTTTTTCTTAGACATTTTTAGTTCAGCAAAACAAATGAAGAATTTTAAGTTTATCTGTAATCAAAACATAAAAATACAGTTTATCTGTACATCATCTACCAGAAATCCTGGCAGACTGGGGAAGTTCCACTCGACTGGAGCCTGGCAGATTTTATCCCCATATATAAGAAGGGCTGGAAGGAGGATCCGGGGAACTACTGTCAGCCTGATCTCAGTCCTGGGGAAGATCACAGAGAGAGTCATCTTGGGAGCTGTCATGCAGCACATGCGTGATGGCCAGGGGATCAGGCCTAGTCAACATGGGTTTACAAAAGGTAGAGCCTACCAAACTAACCTGATCACCTTCTATGACAAGGTGACCCGCTTAATGGATGAGGGGAAGGCTGTGGATGTGGTCTACATGGACTTCAGTAAAGCCTTTGACACGGTTTCTCACAGCATTCTATCTGAGAAACTGGCTTCCACTGGCCTAGACAGGTGAACCCTCAGCTGGGTTGAAAACTGGCTGGATGGACAGTCCCAAAGTGTGGTGGTGAATGGAACCAAATCCAGCTGGAGGCTGGTCACGAGTGGCATCCCCCAGGGCTCAGTCCTGGGTCCAGTCTTGTTCAACATCTTTATCAATAACCTCGATGAAGGGATTGAATGCTCCCTCAGTAAGTTTGCAGATGACACTAAACTGGGAGGAAGCGTTGATCTGGCTGAGGGTAGGGAAGGTCTTCAGAGGGATCTGAACAGACTGGACTGATGGGCTGAGACCAACAAGAAGAAGTTTAACATGGCCAAGTGTAGAGTGCTGCACATGGGACATAACAACCCCATGCAGCGCTACAGACTTGGGGGAAACTGGCTGGAGAGCTGTCAGGCAGAGAAGGACCTGGGGGTGCTGGTTGACTGCAGGCTGAATATGAGCCAGCAGTGTGCCCGGGAAGCCAAGAAGTCCATTGGCATCCTGGCTTGTATCAAAAACAGTGTAGCCAGTAGGTCTAGGGAGGTAATTGTTCCCCTGTACTCGGCATTGGTGAGGCCACACCTTGAGTACTGTGTTCAATTCTGGGCTCCCCACCATAAGAAGGACATTGAGGTCCTTGAGCAAGTGCAGAGAAGGGCAACCAGGCTGGTGAAGGGGCTGAAGGGCAAATCCTATGAGGAACGGCTGAGGGAGCTGGGAATGTTTAGCTTGGAGAAGAGGAGGCTGAGGGGAGACCTTATCACCACCTACAGCTACCTGAAGGGAGGTTGTAGAGAGGTGGGCGATGGTCTCTTCAGCCAGGTGACCGAAGATAGAACAAGGGGAAATGGCATGAAGCTGTGCCAGGGCAGGTTTAGATTGGATATTAGAAAAAAATTTTTTACTGGAAGATTTGTCAGGGCCTGGAACAGCCTGCCCAGGGAGGTGGTTGAGTCACCTTCCCTGGATGTGTTCAAAAAAAGGGTAGATGAAGTACTTAGGGATATGGTTTAGCATAGGATGGGAATGGTTGGAGTCTATGATCTTCAAAGGTCTCTTCCAACCTTGTGATTCTTGTGATCTCTTTGAGACAAAAATGATAATAGTAAATCAACTGTGGTTTTTTTTTTTAAGACCCCTAAAGAATAAAAAAAGTTTATGTTGAAGTCGTACTAGTGATGCTTAAACTACTATTACAAATGCATACCTTAACATTTTTTCTCAGAAACAAGGTAGGAAAACACATTACTTTTGACAGCATATATTTATTGCATCTGCACCCAGTTTGGATGACGGGGAAATTTAGGCAAATCTTTTAACTTGATCATTTTGCTATTACTGGGTTTTTTAATGTGATTTACTGCTTCTTCTATGCTTTTCAGACAGTTCAAGAGACTTGGGTATTCGTTTTTTTTTCTTACAGTTTAAGACCACTTACTAGACCTAGTATTTAAATATTTGACTGTAATTTATCATCTGCTATTCATAATCATACACAAATAAGGCTAACTACTATCTTTTTTCTTTACATCTGGCTTTACAAAAAAAGGACTGCTTCACTGTTGGAAATAGAAAAGATTAATTGCCACTCTATTTTGCAGCCAATATCTAATTTCATGCCTACTATTGCTGTTAAGGTGAAAAGTTGCCTTGGCAAGCCTTATTGAGCTAGAAATACTTTTGTTGCTTGAATGAGACATGTAAATAAGATTTTCTTTTTTTTTTTTTATAAGGATGCACTGTCCAGAGATAAGTTTAATCCTTACTATAGATCTTTTTTGACCTCACACCATCTTTCATTGGTTGTTTGGAATTTTACCTGACTATAAATTAAATTAACATATTTAATTAAAACATATCTCATTTCCTGTACGTATTTCTAACCTCCTGCTATGGTTCTAAATGTATATAATGTCTTGAATACACAAACTAATGCCCTAAAAGCTGTCAACTATTCTACAACTCTACTGCAATTATAAGAACTACAGCTGAAAATTCACAAATTAAAAAAAAAAAAATCACAGACTTAAGATTTTACACCCCCCTTCCCTTGTTGCATAAAGAAATATAAGCCAATAGTTCTCTATTAGGGACCAAACATGAAGAATCCACAAGCATATGCCTGAATATTCAGAAGTTTAAAACTCATAAAAGAGCCATTACATTTTTCAGGCAGAAAAAGTAATATTAAATGCAGAATTTAAACCTTTGTTAAAGAAGCTTTAAAAAATTAAAAAATATTTTGAAATAAATTATAATTGTTTTAAATATAATACTCTTAATATTGACCTAAGTCCCAATCTTCGTTGGGCATTAGAAATATTTCAATTACTCCTTTCATTATATTGCCACTGTACTAAAATTATTTGTAGGCAAGAGTTTACAGTAGCTACCAGCATTCCTGGCTCTCCATATCACTCTCAAGTTACCACATGCAATAATATGTTTACAGTGTTGGTATATAAAAGGCTGGAAGCACTGTCTGGAAGGTCATATGTAGTCTGGAAGCTTTTTATAGCAAGAATAATAGAAAAAAAGGCGCTATTTTTAACACTAAGGTCTAAGCTGATGCACTGAAAAACTCTGCTTAGCTGGTCAGCAATTAACATTAGAAAATTACATCGATATTTAAAATCTCTTCAGCTTGCATCTCATCTGAGTTTTAAAAGGGGTAGCTCACAGCTTTCCAGTCTAACAAGAACATCCTCAGATTGCTGACATGAGCTGTTGTGTGGTTGTCACAATTTTGTTCTGTATTGGGGCCTTTCATCACTCCTGGTCTTTAGATATGTACATTGGTCATATCTCCAAAACAGACCAGATGAACTGCTCTGATCTGCCTATGAGTCATCAAAATATGGACTTAATAGAAAACATCTATACCAAGGTATGCGTACACAAAGTACAGTCAGTATACACACCTGGCAAGCAGACACACTAATGATGGTACATGGTCCACTGCAGAGACAGCACCAAATAAGAGCTTCTGAATAACTGCTAGAAATAAGTGAAGTGAAAAAAACATTGTTCTGCAAGTTCTGCTGCATTGGTGGAATGTAAATGAAAAGACTGAAGTATTATAGCACAAAATCTCCAAAAGCTAAGTCTAGGAGATGTAGCAAGTTAATGCCTTAAGATGAATTAATAAAGATAAATGACAAAAGAAAAGTTTCCTTAAAGTCAACAAGAAATAAAAAAAGGGGGTAAAAGACAAGAAAACGGAGATGAGAGTCAAAAAAGAGAGAGACAAGATCAAGTGAAAAGAAGGGCAGAAGACAAAATTCAAAGATCTAGATCAGTAAGCCTAGAGAAGAACAAGATGTGAGACATGCTATAGAAGCCTCAAAATGTTGAGCTTGTCTCATCTGTATTTTCAGCATTCAAATACTGAGAAAGTATTTCTAAAGTATCAAGAGATCTAGACTAAGACTCTAACTATAAATGAACACTTAACATAACCCTACAGAAGTTTTTATCTCTTATAATCACTTCCTTATGATCATTACAATCACCTCTCCCGCACTCGCCCTTCTAGCACTGCCGCATGGTTGTTACACTACTCACCTCAAGAAAAATGAGCAAACCCCCTTTCTTCTATATAGAAAACAAGTGTTTCTCATTTCTTGTTCCTTTCACATCAGTGAAAATACTCCCATAACTTCAACTATGAATGTATGACTATTTATATTACTTATATATATAAGCTATTATCTACCAATTATTTCAATATATTTTGTAAGATAATTGCATTGTCTTATATACACTTATTCATTCAATATCTATGCCTTTATATAGAACATCCATTATTATATTCTATAAAGCAATATATGTGTGTTATATAGATGAAAAATACATTATGCAATATATAGAAGAATGCGTGTGTGTATATACCTACATTACTGCCTGTAAAATACAATGCATTCTGGTATATTTGAACAACCATGAGTGAATCAAGATAAAACAAGGTGTACAATCAATTGAAAAATGAAATATGATCATGGTTTTATGGAATTTTTTTGAGAAACTTTTTAATATTATTTTAGGGACTTAAAGAAACCAAGTGCAGTCAAAGTGACTTTACAGGAAATGATTTGACACTTGGGCTAATCCGCTTATTCATAACTTCTGAAATAAAATATTCATACTACTCATTATAATGAAAGAAAGTGTTATAGTAAATAAATGATTCTTAAGCCCTGTACGTTCCTGAACTGTAAACTGCATGTTGAGTCTTTATGATATTTTGAATTATAATGTGAGTTTTATAGCATCCTGGAAGAACACAGACCAGACAAGCTCTTATCTAAGGTAATCCTCAGTAACGTAAACTGAAGTCCTCCTGAGGAGGAAAAAAAAAAAAAAGAAAAAAAAAAATCATCCCCACACTAATCTAGCCCGCAAGGCAGATAAACAAGTTGCAATTGGGTGTTTCTAACTCATTCAACAACTCTGCCAACATGCATCTTCTAGACAACATTATTACACAATTACAACGAGCTAAACAAGCACGCAAACACCCTTTATAGCAGAACAGTGTTTATGTACAGCATTTAGCTTCAACCAGTGCTGAAAATAGAGGAAACATTTTGAAATGTCATTTTTGTAGCAAAACCATCGTATAATAAAGAATTGTAAGTGAAAGAATGCAAAAAGGAGGGTGGTGTTACTATTTTTGTTTTGCTGTCAAGAGCACAGCCAAAAGGGATTTATAGTTCAGTGAATGAGCAGCAGAACAAACTCCAGCTGTGAACACATGTTCTGTGAGATTCAACCAACTACCTAGCAGCTAACTGGGTGGTTCACCAAAGTGTACTAGCCTGCACTTGCCTTGTCCACCTCTTTGAGCATGTCAAAGCAGGTAGTAACAGCAGAGGCATCCCCTCTCTTACATGAGGAAGCCAAAGAAATCTCTCAGGACCATTCCAGAGAAGTTCATACATGTACCTCCTTTCTACTGAGTGCAAGTCTTACAGTTAAGAAGATTGCAAATGCAGTCAGTCACAGCATAAATAGAAACTGGCAACACAACTATGGCTACTCCTCCTTAAAAGCCTCATAAGCTTCTCTTCAAAGAGATTTATGAATAATGGGAACTAAATAATTCATGGCACTGCAGATGCCAGTCCAAATAGCCTCTTCCTTTTTAAGGTTTCAGTTTGTAGATGTGTGATCAAAAGCCTTCATCAGTCATGATAGTGGCATTTGTACTCAGTCCAAACAAACCGTATTTGCATCTGAATGTTTTTCATTGAAATGAGAGATATAATATGCAAGCCAAGTTTCAACTAAAAGGCGTTTTACGCTATTTAAATTCAGTCAAATTAAAGGCTGAATGTAACCTAAAAGGTCTACTCTCAGAACAGTAATTTGACACATCATAAATACGACACATTTTTTTGTTGAGAGTACCTCAGCACTTGTCTGAAAATTTTACGCAGCTCTTAACAGTGCTGCCTCTTGAGGAGTAATAGAGAAGAGTCCTGTATATAAAGCAATGAAGTGAACAGGAACTTAACATGCTGTCACCAGTTCAAAGATTCTGCTTACTTGTACACGTTTACATGAACCAAGTACGTAGAAGTAGTTGCTCTGTGAAGGCAACGTTAACCTGGAAGAACACAAAAGCCAACAAGAAATTGCTATTACATGATCGAGCAAATAGATACATCTCACACATCAAATTCTCACCCTGCTTTATTAATCCTATCCATTAGGAAGATGAGAACCATTTTTTGCCACATCCATTGCTCAGCTTTACTACTACACTTAAAAGTAAATGCCAGAGGGAAGAAACTGGTCCATAAAGATCTCAACCATTAAACAGGGAAGAAGTCACACGAACTTCATCTTGGCAAAACAAAAATCAGTAGGATCAGATGAAAAACAAGATTATTCTTTACAATTGTCAAGAAGGATTACTATGAATTAGGTATTACATATGATCTCATGCTGAAGCATGTCACAGGTCAGTGTTTGACTAGAAATATATCTGGTTTAAGTTATTTTACTGTTTTAAAGTAAAAAAAAAAAGTGTCAGTTTATTTTGCAGAAAACAGAACCCCAAGAAATAGTTATCCAGAAGACATTATATTTAGGTCTTAAAGTCCTTACATTAAGTAAATGGTCTATGCACCATAGATGAGCTACGTGATGATGATGCCAGTGACAACAGTCCCAGTGACATTTATATTCATTCATATACTATATATTTAAGTATTTAAAGAATGAGTGATTTTAAGGTATTGCTAATTTTGACATGGAAAGAGTTTATGGGAATAAAAGTTAATAAAAAGAAGAGGAAAGTAGTCTAGAAAAGAAACTAAGGCTACACCAAGACATGAAGGTACAGGCTTCTCAGGAAAACAACAGGGAATGGTTTGTGGCAGACTATCACAACACAGCACCAACACTGAATGCTAATGAGTAAAGCCAAGGAATAACGTTGGAGCATTGTATATTGGAAGATGACACTGATGAGGGCAGATGTAGAAAAATGATTATCAACTTCAGACCCCTAGAGCAGCGTGAATGAAATCACATCCTTGTGTTCTGGGAAATAAAACAGGCAACTTGGATAGAAATAAAGGCAGCCTTTAATTATCTAAAAGTAAATTGGGAGCAGCCCATGATAATTCAGAAGTGGCGTTATTATAGAACACAATGCAGAGTTAATTCAGAAATCAGTTTGTTCAAAAAACATCAACAGCTGGGTTTAATAATAGACACAATGAATCAGAAATTAAGAAAAGCTTGAGACAGAAGATTATTGAACAATTCTAATCATATTATTAGATATACAACTAAACAATAGCAAAGAACCTGTATGTTAGAATTATTTAAATAAAGGAAAACAATAATTTGGATTGATGAGCTGCAAGAGCATCCAAAAATTAACTTTCAGAACATTATTTCATCTGGTTGCGTTAGAGATATTTGGTTATGCTTTTACCATGGCAAAAGACAATTTCCCCATCCCTTCATTATTTTTAACACACAAAAAAATGTCATCTTGAAAGAAAACCAAAATATAATTTCAATGATTAAAAAAATACTTCCATGTCAAAAAGGGTTTTAATGGTGCTGCACCTCACGTTTATATTCATATTCAGTAAGATCTGGTATATGATGCCTAAATTCCATTACATTTGAAACACCATGGTAAGGGCACAATCACAGTACCAAATGATTGAAGCCAGTACCACTGGCAAAGCAAAAATAATGGCCAACTGCAAGTTTAGGTAAAAAGACTGGATATTTTGTTAACAAAATTATAAAGTTGAACTTCATACAACTCATGAACATATTTTACATCTAAGAAGTAAATTTTGCAGCAAATACTGTAGTGCTGTATCTTTCTCTGCAGACAAGAAAAAAGAACATTTTGGTTTGTTTTGTTTTGTTTTTAACAAGGGAGAATGCAACAGAAGCTGTGTTCTTCGGGCAAAACTCAGGAACTTTATAACTTTCTAGTTAGCCAGCTAACCAGTAACCTTTCCAGCTATAATTTTAAAATGTGTTTCTATGCACAGTTTAGCTTTTGATTGTCATCTTGGTTGAACTTGTAAGTGATGTTCTGTAAAACTGGAAAATAATAAGGTGAATGACAAACATTAGCATCCTGAATACACACACTGGGTCTGCCTGAAATTAACAAAACCTATAAAAACCCTAAAGTGGGTTTGATGATACTATTCTGAAGTCAGAAAACACATCAAGAGAGGCATCATACCCTGATACGCTGTCTGCTAACAGATGAAAGATGATTATTTCTCAGACGTAAACAATGTTGAGACCCCATTTACAGGCCCCTACATAATACACCGCTCTCAATCCCACTTTTCTAAAACAGCCTTGTTTTATATCAAGATCAGATGAGGTGAATGAGATTCACCTTTTATGATGTCATTAAAAGTAGTCCTTTACTCACCCAATGGAGCGATTAGAGAACAGGGTGGTTCCTCCAAACGCTTACACAACAAGATTTCCCACTAGGTATTACTATTTCCACAGCCATTGCCATGTTCACGGCACTTTGCTGACAGGTACGAAGGAAGGGCATGGTCCACACCCCATTGCACTAAGAAGTCTTGTCTGTGCTACACCAGCCACAATTCTCTGCAGCACATCAGCAAGTCTGAAAATACCCACCTCTGGTTCTGCTATCAGTGCACTCATGCCAGACCAAGGTCATTGCAAAGCCTACCTGAAAAGCCACATAATTATTTGGTTAAACTGTCAACCAGCAGAATCACAGCAACATGTATTCTCATATATAAGCAGTTATTTTATTACTGATTTCCAGTAAGAGCAAAAACATCTCTAGGATGAAAAGAATAGCTTTGAAAACACAGTGGGTTACGGTAAAGTTTCAGAATGACAGCTTTACTTTATTCTATCTTCCTTCTCTGTCCTCCTTTCACCCTCACTCTGCTTAACCACTATTTTGGAAAGTTACAATTCAGGACAATTCTTCCAAGAAGAAAAAGCGAACAGATTCTACAGTCAGCTCTATGTCGACCAAAAGTTGAACACCAACTAACATATGCTGGGCATTTTTTTAAACTATTATTTAAAATTAGATTCACTTCAAAGAAGCAAAAAGAAAAAGAACGATGACAAAAAATTGCCACTCAAGATAAAATGCCGATATCAAATCTGTGGGAAGCTATCAACCAGAAAGTTATACTTGGGTTTCTGTCTGGGCTCTGAAACAACTTATGGCAAGCACACAAGTGCTAAAACTATATTTGACTCAATAATTTTGAATTACCCCATCTGTACTATAGGAACTGGGAATAGAAGTATCATTTGCACAGAGGCAACACTGCTAAACCCTCCATATTGCATCATTTGATAAATAGTTCCAAAGACATACTCACCCTCAAGTATCCCTCTACATATGTTGAAATATATAATATACAGTGACAGTACATCTCATTGCCAGTGTAACAGAAAATCTGTTAGGGACAATGAATGAATCCCCCTACAACACATACATGTAATCATAGATGGTTACACTTTTATTCAACACAGTTGTTCCATCCATGATTCAAATACATACTTTCTTTTAATTACAGAAGTTTTTTATTCCTTTCTGTTTTGTCTTCTAAGTAAGAAGTAGTCTTTCCATTAACTGGTTTTCTTTTTTTTTGGCTTTCAGTCAGAACTGTAATCTGACATTCAAACGGAGAGAGAGAAGTAAGAAGTTTTGGCCTGTGCAGCATAAACAGTACTTAGCTTACTATTGAAAAAGTACTTTAGGCAAAAGGTGTACATGCAAGAAACAATTCAGGTTGACTGATGGAAAAATCTAACACCCACTGAACATGACAGGGATATTTCTATTGACTTTAGTAGGCTATGAATCAAGCAATAATTATACCATTAGATTATTTTTCCTAAATCACTATTATTTTCTTTCAGTAAATGGAAAAAAGGAAACAGCCCTAGAATGATCTGTATAATCTGATACCAACCTTGGCTAGATGAAATTGCATTTTTCGACATCCTATAATGCAGCAATTATCAATAGTCACATGTATGTGCTATTATATATTTATCAGAAAAGATGAATGATTACTGTACAATATAAATAATTTATAAAATAAATTGCCCAAACGATTTTATCAGAGAGAACATGCACAGCAAATAAAAACAATTTCTTCAAAGACTTTGCTATCCAAAGCAATGGCTCGTATGATAAGATCCAGGAATCAATATGTGACCAATCCTGTAACAGAAAGCAGCTACCTCACTGGAGGGAATTCAATAAGAAAAGAGAAAAAAAAGTAGTTTAAGAGCAAGCAGCCATAAGATGGTCTGGCTCCTGACAGGTATTTTGCATTGTTGATCAAGATATTGAGAATGAGTTCAACTAATAGGGAACTTCCAGAAAGGTTGGCTGTCAGTGCCACGATTTTACTTCCCAAACTGCCACAGGTCACTTTCACCCTAGAATTCAGTGATGTATTGAGAAGTAGCATATAGCTTTATCAGGGATTTATGTTTCTAAAAGTCACACAGTTCATGCAAGTATAGAAAACTATTTGTTATTCCAGATTTTTTGAAAGGAGCATGCCATCTGCCACTGAGAAATACAGGGTCTCGTATAAATATATAATTATATGTAAGACAGACAGATGAAGGTCCTCTTCAAGTTCAATGCCGTTGCACAGAGTGTAGAGTCATCAAAAGTCCATGAAAAACTATATTAACAATAATCCCAGTTAATTTAAAAACATGAAATTCAGAGCACTGGAGAAGACATTAAGAACATAAAAGTATAACAGCAACGAAGAGAATTAAATACTAGAAGATAATAGTCTTGACATGATACATTTTTTAACGCAAAGCCTCTTTTATGCTTGAACAGTAACATTTAAGAAAGACATACAGATTTATTTAGACCATAATCAGTGGATCTATTTACAACCTACATTCCTTCATTGTACATAACTAACTGTTTTATACTTCACTCTCATAAAAAGCCACCCTGCCCGCCCCTTATGTCATCTGAAAATATTCTATAACATGCATTGCAGTTAATATTGGGAACACTGAACATGTATTCAGATATAGCCTACACCTTATCTCATAAATAGAAGTTAACACTAACATGAAGAAAACAAATGGCACACAACTTGAAATTCTTGGCATGTGCAAACAAGAGATATTTAAGATAAAGTTAACACAGTGACTTTGCTAATTTTGATCGAAGTTTAACTTGAGAGTTTTAGCTTTAGAATCACAGAATCATAGGGGTTGGAAGGGACCTCAAGAGTTCATTGGGTCCAACCCCCCCAAAGAAGAAAAAAGTACTTAGACAGATCAATGCTTATCAAAGCTTTAGACAGAGCATAAGATTACTAACAATTCTAGGCTTATGATGTATTTAATTTTGGACTGAAGTGGTACAAAAGAAGCTATGGGGCTAGGAGGAGAGTGAAGGAGGAAGCCCACTTAACATATGCAATCAATCAATTTATCAACTGGGAAAAAGTATAGTAAAATAATGAAGGACATAGTGAAAACTCCAATTTCTTTTGAACTTTATTCCCTAAGAGTGAACAATTTCCTTCTATGAAATGATACTAAGCTTTCAACTGCAGAAAGAAGCCACTTTTCAAGGCAGTGTGTAATTAATTTATGGAGTTACTGCTGTGAAAGTTCATTGAGACAAATATTAAAGCTGCTTTATAAAAGGGTTGAATAATTTTCTGATGATAAACAACACTGGCAGCTTTGTAAGCAAAGACAATGATGTAAGAGTAATTAAATCTCATGCATCAGGGTGTAAGCAGAATTTCTCTGTCCCAAGTACAGTGTGAACTATTATTAATAACATTTTCTTCATCCCATAAATGTAAATTCCTAGGTGAGTTATGTTATCTGGCCCGCCTCTTAACCTATTTGCCACTGCCAAGGGCAGCATATGAGACTAGAGAAATCCAGGCGACGGATGTGTCTGGCAGTGCTTATGTTTCCATGTGGCGTGTCACAATGCCATCAGAAATGGAAACAAAGAACTAAGTCTCCCTCCAACTACCTTCATCTAGCCCAACTGCAGAAGACTATGCCATCATCAGTATTATGCACAGAATCCTAATTCAACTGTGCTAAATGGAAGTGAGGATAACAGACCGGGCAAAACAAGAAATGTGATCTAATTGAATTTTAGATTTTCCAACTGTCTCCTTGAAATTCCTGTACTTCTGCTTATTTGTTGATAGGGTAGTTAAGAGCAAAGAAAGAATATTATGCAAAAAATAAAGGTTAGAGAATGTATATTTTGTGCTTACCAAATACTTCTAGTTAATTGTGAAAAAGAAATTTGGTCACAGGCAGCGTAAACTGCATGCATACTTCCTGCTGTAATATGTCTATGCCTTCCTCTGTGCCCAAACACCTCAGTTAATGACAACTTTAGAAAACATGAATAAAAGCCATTGATCCAGCAAAAACAATAAAGGAGAAGAAAAGTGCAAGAAAGCATACATATGTGGAAGGCCATCAAAAAATAAAATCCACAAAATATGACTGTCCTTTTGTTATGTAGACTTTAAGCAGAAACCTTATGTTCTAGACAGCACATTTCAAAATACTTCACAGTAAGTCTATTACGAAGGCAAGAAGACATTCCAACAATTAAGTTCATTAGTATGTACTGAGTTATAAACATTTGAAGGAGAATTTTAGAGTTTATCAAATAAATGTGATGTGAAATAGATTTATATCCAGATCACTTTTTGACACCCATTTTCGTATTTATATACATATAGAAGAGCAAAACCATAACATGTTTTTGGTAGAAGCAGCTTAGCAGTGTCGCTCAAAACCACTAAAGCCTATAAATATACCATCCCACAGATAGCAAACCATTGCTACTATAGGAAATGGTGAGTCAAATACCATTAAGCCACTAAAAAAGGTAAAGTACAGGATCATGTCACATCTCCCGCTTAAAGTTTTTCATGCTTTGCAATACAATAACACAGAGGACAGTCTGCAAAGAGCAGCCAACCTACACCTGAAATGCAGGTGGCCACATTACCGATCTTTTTTCTGCATGTCACTGGTAAGGCTCTCATCATTAAAGCATCAAAGCTGGAAAGCCCTGCCTACTCAGGGGTCACTGGAATTTGTCAGCGGGGCTGCTGAGAATGGGCACTCTGCTTCGGCTGCTTCTTTCTTTCCAATTACTGCAAAGACCGGGCAGGAGAAACCGAGCAGCACTGCCTGCTGCCCCCGCTCATTTTCAGAGCAAGGGCACCCGCTTCCTCAACCTCTTCTGCTCCTCTGCTCTCATAAACAAGTGACAGCAGCAATGCTGACTACAAGCGGGTTGCAGAATCTCCATAACAAGGATCTGAGTAAATGTATTTCAAGTTAGATTCAGTATTCTCCCATGCCCCTAGGCTTTCAGAAGTTGCCATCTGCAGTCGCATCAGTATAATGTGCCATTCTGATTTGCTTTGTCCACAGTTTCTGAACTTGATGAAGAGAAGTTAGATCTGTATTAGAAGTTCACATAGTAAAAGGAAACAGCTTCTTCCTGCAACAATTTTCAACTCAGCAATGTAAACAAAAGTAGAAAGTTTGAGAACTTTTCTTTTGCTCATGAATTAAAAGGACTTATCTAAAAAATAAACCCTACAAAAAAAAAAATCCACCTCCCTCATTGTTAAAAGTTTTGCATTATTAATGATAAACTTAATTAATATAGATTAATAATTACCATATTAATCTGGGTTTAAGCAAGATCTTCAGAATTACTAACAGGGTCGTGATCACAGAAGACAGTTTTGAACAGATACCTCATTCAGAGCTTTGTTCACTTCATTTACCTGACTCAGCAACTCATGTGCTCAGCCATAGCATTTTCAGCTATACCGGCTGGTTATTTAATTTTATTCTAGGAATTCTAAATATTTATTTTTAATACTGAAGGGAAACATACACTTATTTAGTATTTGGTTTGTATTTAGTTAACACCTAACAACAACTTCACAACTGACCATGGTTTTGACAGATGATCTCCAGAGATCTGTCCCAAACTGAACCATCCTATGACTCTAAGTTCCTGCTATGATGCAAGACAATTTGTAGTTGGTAGGTATGGAAAAAAAGTAACATGAATTTACTGTAAAACTAAGATTAGGAAATAAAAGTGGATTAGTAAAATGGAGGTAGCTCAGTGTCCACTCATGCTGTTCCAAAGGCTGAGAGGACTGTAAAATAAATTACTAGTGTGCAGTCAGCACAGTGTGGTAGAATATCCAGGCTGCTCTGTGGCTCAGCAGAAAACCCTGGGATCCATCCATCTTCACCTCAGCTTTATAGCCCTTGTTAAAGTCTGAGCATTATTTCTCTCGGGCACTAAGTGTGATGGCAGACGTGCTAGCTGCAAGCCTGGAACCGTGACACACAGGGCTAGGAAGCTGCTCACTGGCTAAGAGCCTTCGAGTGATCACAGCTGGCAGCTACAGCCTGGTTTCCCTGAATAAACTGTGCATATATGCTACCATGGAATCCCTTGAAGAGTGAGGGAGCTGCTCACCTCAGGCAATCATCACCTCATAAATGTCAGTATCATGATCTGCTCTTGCAGCAGACAGAAAGCATTCTTCATGAGGGTAGTCAAACACTGGAACAGGGTGCCAGAGAAATTGAGGAGTGTCAGGTTTTTGGACACAGTCGAATCTTGTTCAATCAAGGCCCAGAGTAGCCCCATCTAACTTCAGGATTGTGATTGCTTTGCTCATAGGGTCAATCATAGGGACTTCAGAGGATGCTTCCAGCCTAAGTCACTCCATTATTAGCTCCATCAAGAATCACTCATGTTACATGCAATAACCTCATCTTCAATCCTGTGCTCCTAAACTTTGTCTTTATCTTGGATATAAGAAAAAAATACGTTGGATAAATGGAAAGACTAATTGGACTTAAATCACAGTAGAAAAGAACACTTTATCTCACCATACAATTACAGTTGTTCTGATATTTACTAATGACTCTGACTCTTGAAACATCTAGAGGAAAAAGTCACCCATGAAATATATTAGGAATTAAAGATAAAATTCTTGTTGGAATTAAAATTTGAATTAGCAGGAACTTCAAGTGGGTCTAGGTACAAAAGGAATATACCATGCCCTCCCCCCTTCTCCACAGTTGTAAACTCAGCATGTTTATAAGAAAAAAACCCCTTTAATTTTGCATTACAGTTTATTTGACAGATGATATACAGTAAGAGACATCTTGTGTAGAGATAAGAATGGTATTAACTCCATAAAGTTGTAAATACATTATCTACAGTTAGAATTTTAAATTTACTTATTCATTTTACATTATATAGTACAATTAATTTAAGTTATGGGTGATTTACAGGTACCAAACATTAAGGCATCCCTAACCCCAGAGTTTGGCAAGCTTAAACCCCAAGAAACTAGACGTCTTGCAGTGCCCTCACCACCAAACACTGAAGTATAAAAGGGTGCTAATGAACCAGTTTGAATGTTGGTTACAAAAAAGTCTGCTAGAAAGACGGTCAAACTTGGCCAGTAAGTTTGACTTGTGGTCAAACTTAGTCAGAAGAGCTCTACAGCATACGCAGGCCTGAAACAGTTACAATCCATGATGCAGCAAATAATGAAGAAAGCACCAAAAATGTTTGCCTACTTGCTTTAACAGTAGAAACTCTATTATACTGTCACCACAAAATTACTCTCTGCTTCTTCAAATGCTGGCTTAGTCCAGCCATACTACATCAGATACACACAGAGACCACCCTCCCTTTTCATTCCAGACCAAGTCTAGCTGCAAGAGTCCACAACACAACATTGCTGAACAGTGCCTTTTATTGTCAATTTTGTAGGATAGCATAACGCTCATTATCAAATGCTTTTGTAATATATATAATGCAGAGTACTCTATGTTTGGCTTATGGTGTTGTTAAAATTCGTCAATGTACTTGATTTCTATAGTCACTCATAACATGTACAATATCCAACATGTCATGAACTCTCTCCCTTTTGCTCCACTTCTGTCTAAAAATATACCCTTCCACCACAGTGCCAATTTGTGTTCTCTAATAAGTAACATTCAACTTCCTGACCTTCAGGGCTACAAACTGTATATTGCTTCAGGTCACGTGTTAGATTACAGGTGCTAAGACTGTGTTTATCTTTCCATGTAATTGCAACAACAACAAAAAAAAAGAAGGTACAGTTTTAAAGGAATTTATAAGAGTAAGTACAACAAGATCAATATTTTACATTTGAGGTTATTAAATTTCTAGTAAAGATCCTATTCATCAAAAAAAAAATCTACACATGTATTCTTCCCATTTTTAATCTCTTAAGACATACAGGACATTATATGAATAAGTCAGAAAAATCAAAGAAAAATATCCCTGCAAACGGTTATGGGTGGCAGTTTAACACGGGTATTGATTAAGCACCTCAAATATATTGGAACTTGACAGAAACGTCTCCTGACCCCAGAAATCAATGCAAGATGAATCTGCTAAGATGTTTCTTGGCAGACTGGAGAACTGCACTGTTGGGCATAAAGACAGGCTTCTACCATGGAGACAGAGGGCTGCTGTGGGCACTACAGAACAGCCGACCCACCAGCACTGAGCACACCTCAGTGCACCTTTATGGTTCTGCTTTGTTCCTCTCCTGCTCCTGACAGCGCCATGGGGCACAGTTCTGGCTGTGGTGGGGTGAGCTGCTGGGTCTGGGTCCTTTTAGATAGGGGCACAGATAGATGGAGAAAGAGGAGTTGCAGGTTAATATGCTACTCAAATTTAGTCAACTCTGACTTATAAAGACACCATTTTTTCCCAGGGGAAAGGCAGAGGGAGTCCAGAGCATATAGGTTGAGCTTCCCCTCTGACTTGCTCTTTAGAGGAATCTCTCTCTCTACTCCTATTTCTTTATTATGGAATCTCAAAACTGATGCTTGGGTAGGTGACATGGATATTTCCACACTCATACTTCTAGTGCTGAATAAAATACATTGTTTTAAAGACACCACAGACTCTAGTGTTCAATAACAACTTCTAGGAAAGAGCAAAGAGAGAACTTAGAAAACAGTCTGCTGCTTTGTATCGGTACTTCTCCTGAAAACCTGACTGTGCAAAACATGCATGCAGCCTACGTGTTCAGCTGAATTAGGCCGCAACTTTTTAATTATCTTTAGAGCAGCAAAAAATGGTTGGACTGTACATTGGAATTTCAATGATTGCTTCCATTAGCAGAACAGTGGATGGCAAGAGTCTTAACTATGGTTACAAACCTTACTGCATCAGGCATTGGAACACACACTCCTTGTGCTGAGAACAGCTAAGCTGCTGGACAAGAGAAATAAGTCAACACAAAAGTTGCATAGGCCCTTAGCATGTGTATCGTACGGCTGTAGAAGAAAGGAGCAGAACAAATGCCTGGGGCAAGGAGAAAGGCATTTCTGAGGAGCTTGGGTAACAGCTGAGGGATGCTACACAGTGAAGCAGGAGGAACAAAGGCAGAGGGGAGAACAACAAAAGGATGGATAAAATCGGCAGGATAAATTAAGCTGAGGATATTCTGGTATAAGCATTAGAATGAAAAGAAAATAAAAAGGCTCAATATTTTTTTTGATTCAATAGTGAGAAAACAAATGAGAAGAAAAACCTCTTCACAAAATCCTTAACAAAGGTTAGAATGAGCAACATCTGGAAGCTTCCTTCATGCTGAAACAGCTAGCCCCCTACCTATGATTAAGAAAAGTGCGAGACAGCCTCGAGAGAGACTTAGTCTTTTCTTTGTTCTTTTTAGGAGGACAAGGGTGAGGAGGGTGGAAACCAGGGGTCAGAATAATATGAAATAAATCTCCACACAGTTTTTACTTAGCTTCCTGACAGTGTCTCCAACTTTTATCAGAGGAAGTGAGGGTAATATCAAAGCATGAAAATACCACTCATCTGTTCAAATATGACCTTTTCTGTGTGTTATTGCAGTGGTTTGGACATATTGCACAAATTAGCTTACAGAACAGGGGTCATGGTATTCTTGAAACTTCTGAGAAACTGTGTAAAAATAATGAATACAAGTGTAAGTGATGGAGATTTCCATATTTTTCTAAATCCATTTTCACCTGACCAGTACGTTACAGTCTAAAAGAAACCAGACCTAGTAAGCATTTGGTTAGTTAGGCTGCTACTACAAAATAATCAAAAGCAACTGACACTAGTTCAGCTCTGATAACTAATCTGTCATTGCTTTACCAAAATTCTTTGGCAGCTCCTCATGCATTATTTTTTCTTCCCCACCTGAAAGAGGAAAATTAAGTAGAAACAGGGGAAAACTAAGGAAACCAATGCATATTTTACCTCTGTTATGTTTTATCTCAAATAACAACTCTTTCCTGTATTTAATTATTATTTTTAAAATAGTATTACATTAGCTAGGAAATAATATAAAACACCATAAGCAAGTAGCACACTACAAGAAGAAAGACTAGCATGAACACTGTCCAGATTTACTGGGGAATAAGTAGATGACTGTGGACTGTGTCCTTGTTGGAAGAGGAAAGAAAAAGAGGCCAGTAGAGTCTTCCACTGGAAACACAAATGCATCAACACATTCAAGGTGCGTTCGTCAGCAGGAAAACAAGAACTTTGGAAGAATACTCTCTTTTTCTGCTTATTAAAAAATATTCTGTTTAAGAGAAGTGTTTTGTTTCAATCAGTTGAATTTACATTTCATAATTTTACTTGACATGCAACTCATACCTCCACATACTAAAAATTAAAAATAATCTTTAAAAAAGGTTGTTTTTTTTTTTAATTCTTAGAGAAAATTCTATTCAGAAAGGTTTAAAAACAAGGGGGGTTGGGGGAAGAGAAGGGTATTGTCCAGTTCAACTAAAAATAACAGGATTTTTCCTGAGAGACATCATGTTTGTCTTGCTATACTAAAAATGTTCGCATGACATGGAAGCTTTAAGGAATATCTACTTAATTATATAACTATGTGAACAGACTATGTTTCAAAGTCAAAATTAATAGCTGTGACTAGAGCAATATTCACTTATCGATGGCATTGAAACTTCTACTCAGTGGCATTTGTCAGGTTAGGGGGCAGAGGGAGCAAGTAGCACCTCCTTGCAAAGGTCTACACAGATGTACACTTGGAACAGTTAGAAGCTGCTAGTTCCAAGAACTGTTAAATATAAGCAGGCCACCATTTTGTTGGCTGTATTTTCCTTTACTGCACAGCTAGCCCAGAGATTAGAAATCAATACATGCATAAATAAGCCTTAAGACTTTTTTCCAAGTCTATTACACAGCATCACAGAGTGGTGGGGGTTGGAAGGGACCTTGAAAGACCATCTAGTTCAACCCCATGCCAGAGCAGGATCTCCCTGTGTGATTAGGTCACACAGGGAGAAAAAACAACCAATGAACAACGACAACACCCCCCCCGCCCCCGCCCCCCCCCCCCCCAAAAAAAAAACCCAACAAACCCAAAACCCTCATTCTAGAAATACACAGTACTGTTTTTTCTTTTTAATTTGAACATTTGTTCCATTGGCAGGAAGAAAGAAATTATCAAACAGCTCTCCTTTTCCTCCAGCCACTTTGTAAGGGTTTGTCAGTTTGTTATTGTATACTCACTCCTCTTTAGACTCCTACTTGTATTATTTAATTTTTCTGCTGGCCTGTAGATAACAAATCTGTTGTCAGCCTGTCTGGGTATGTCCATCAGATATGCACAGGGAATAAAATGGTTAGAACAGGAGACAAAGGGCTATTTCTTTACTCCTGCCTGAGAAAAATCGGATTTACTAGAAGCTGGAGCCAGTTATACCTCTTACAGTGACAGAAGGTTGAAGAATGGTTTCCATTTACAAATATTATGTGCAGCATAGAGGGACAGATGTTTCATGTCAGATGTCTAACTGTATGATCTTTAAAGTAAGTTGTTGTACTTTGGAAAACATAATTTACAGATACTGGTATTTTAATTATTGTCAAGAAGTTAAAAAGTACAGTAAAAATATATGGAACAAAAAATATCCAAGAAACCCTTGGATATTTCACATTTGGTTTTACAGCATTCTCTTCAATAATTGCTTTGCAAGGCATACAAGATGGAGATGTCTGAAATCTCTTCTTGATAAAGAAGAGCAGATTACCACACTTAGTAAAATCCACTGAATCTCCAGTGACTTAAGCTCCAACGTATTCATTAAATATCACTAGAACGTTACAGATGGAAGCTTCTCTCACTTCACCTGCAGCACTTAGCTGGAAAGATTAAATCAAAAGCTCACATAAATAGGCTCACAGTAACGTTCAGCTCTGTGCTCTTCTATTAGTTTATTTCCTGGACTAATCAGCATTTGTAACAGACTTTTGACAATTGTACGAACAGAACATATTCTAGTAACATTTTCCATGATTAATATTTCTTCATATCTAGTTGCTATTAATGTAGTTATTTACTAATTACATACTTTTACTGAAAACACTACTTCCTGTATGAACAGCTCTAAATGATTCTGATATGCAGTGATTTATGATATTACAAAGAACTACTTTGTATCTGCACTGTCAACTCCTTTTTATAAAGATAATAGTCTAAGGTGTAAAAGACAACATGCTGAATTTGTTAAACTATACTGTTAACCAACTTGTTAATTATGGTAACAAAGATAGTAGTTAACAAAAAAGAATACTCAAAGCTGGGTTTAATCCAAGGAAAACAGCACATATTCACACACATTCTCATTAACAAATATCTACACAATAACTGACAGGTATAATTAAGTGGCACAAACTAAGGGCGATTCACAAAGGCACTAACAGGTTCTCTCCCAAGAAAAAGCAGCCCACCACAGGACCAGTAATTTTGAGACTCTCGAGGTTTGGAATGTCAATTCTTACTTGCTTAAAGCTGTATGATCTAGAATACATCCTCACCACTCTTACTAGAGCAAAGAAGGATATACACTTCTATTTCTATAGGAGAAAATTTATTAGCCTCAGAATAACTCCAGTCAGCAATATTTATAACAGCATCTTTTGGGCTGGAGAGAATACCAAGGGCTTTTCATGAAAGAAAAAGAAAAAGGAATTAATTGAGTAGCTGTCATGACATTAAGTACCAAATTTCATCATTTCATTACGTATCCTTTCCTGAAAGAGCACGGAGTTCAACTTTCAGCAGAAAATTGTACAAATATATTATAAGAGCAGTACATTATAGAAAAGCAATGTGAGGAAAGAAATAAAAAACACTAGACTGCAAGAACCATCAACCTTAAAACAGTAGCAGGACTATCAGGAAAGCAAAACATCAGTCAGCGAGGTTGCAGCCCACAACCAGATGGAGACTGAAAGCAGCAGCTCTCTAAGATAACAGCACGGAAGGATTCCTGAGGGGAAGCGAATGCGTGCCCCTCTCCTGTCTGACGGGCAGAGGAGCTCATGGGGCTTTAGCTAGGAGATTACGAAGCAGTACCTTAAACAGTGCTGACACCACCTCAGCCCATGCACTGAGCTGAGAGAGAAAAGGAGGAGCAAGAGCTGCCATGCAAAATCTGACTGACACCTTAGCAAAACAATTTCTAGTCTATGCAGGAAAAGCACTGGCAGGAGGAGTGAAGCAGCACTGGAGCTGAGCCCAGAAAGGAGAAGATGCTGAAAGCAGCCTATGCCTGAGGTATCAGACTTAACAGCTGACACAGGAGAGTCAGCAGCAATTCCCTGAAGTGGGAAAACCATTTGCTGCTGTCATCTGTAAGGCATGGGACCCAGTTGTCCCACTGTGCCACAAACGCAAACCAAAGGCCAAAAGACTGGCAGAAAACAAGGAAACACAGACAACTTGAGGCTGATAAGCATCCAACCAAAGCTAAAACATTTAAGATGCCATCTAAAATTCTCTCCATTTATATGTTTGGCATATATGTTATATTTCAGGGCTCAGTCCTGTGTAAATCCTTGAGAAGAAAGAAAATACTAAAGGCTTATCTACAGAAACTAACAAATTCATCAAGGAAAATTTTCTTTGGTAAAACTGTCATAATCTATCATACACTACAGATCATCTGTCAATTCACATTTATAAAAGGATGTACAACGTTTATTCCCTTTGTTATAAGCATTTTGAAAGCATATCTGGAGTTGGTTTGTTTTTTCCCCACTCTTACTAAATTATGGTAGTCTCAGTCCTACTGATAAAAAATGTCAGAGCTGTCTATTGTGCAGAAGGGTCAGAGACTGGGATTAAAAAAAAAACACACCAGGTTTTATGGCGCTCTCAAAGTTTTGCCAGATGTGCGCGTCAGAGAATATCACAGACAGTAAAATGGGGCATGAGCAATTACGTATTAAGTTTCCATCAATGACCCTGCCTAAACTTTCAGTCTAGCTCAGGTCTGTCAAGATCTGCACTCAGATAAACTGGGTATTTCTACCACCAGTGAGTTAGCGGGTGCCCAACAATGATTCCACCACGCAGTAAGGGGAAAACCTCTATTCCCCAAATTTAAACAGCTGTCTGGATTCTTACATTATGTTTTGGCCTTGCTTAAATATCTGATATGAAAGAATAAAAAAGGTTTTAAAAAGTTAATTCCATTCCTTTAGTCCTTTGTACCAAAAGTGATTTTCATTGTATTAAATATGAAAAATAGTTGCTCTGCATCACTGAAAATAGGATACTGAGAATTTAGACAGGAAATTTTATGGGTCTTAGGAAAGTCTGGATATTAATCAATATAATGATGACATTTATTCAAACAAATGACCATAGCACAAAGCAAATGTATTAGCCACCCTAACGAGTAAGATGAAGGACACTGCCGAACAACCAAAGATATGTTTTATACTTAAACATGATTGCAGAATTAACTGTTCTCAAAGGAAAAGAAAAATGGACAAATTTTCCAGATTCTGACACTATGAATAGCTTTTATACCCAGTGCCTGAAGAAAGGGTGTGAGGGGTTAACCTCAACCAGCATCTAGGTCCCCATCCAGTCAGTCAGTCACTCTTCCCCAGCAGAATGGGGCATGCAAAAGGAAGGGCAAAAGCAAGAAACAGTGAGTTGACATAAACAAAGTAAAAAGATGAAAAAGTCACAACCAACCAACCCTCCAAGTGAATTAAAGACAAAAGTAAAAAGCCAAACCAAAAACCCTCCCAAGTGGTTCAAGGGGCAATCACTGACTACCTCCCACCAGCAGACCAATGCCCAGACACGCTCTGATAGCAATGTCTACCTTGGAAAAACTCGGCTTCCCTCCATTTTATTGACATCATATGATGTGGAATATCTCTTTGGTCAATGCAGGTCATCTCTTCAGGGGGTGGGGGAGAAGAACGAGAAACAGGGAAAGCTTTGACACTATGCAAGCAAGCACTGCTCAGCAGTAGCCACCACACTGATCTGTTACCAAAACTGGCTTTGTCACAAGTCCAAGATGCAGCTCCATATAGGATTAACTGCACCCCAAATCAGACCCATTATAAGGGGTTACAGACTCTGTCTATATCCAAACTATATCTTTTGTGAAGGTAAAAGTGAAATGAAGTAGAGACTTCACAGCTAGGCACCTATGCAACTTCTCAAATAATAAAACGACAGCAAGTATGTTATCAGATTGGAAGGAGATTTAAGTGGGTAAAATTTACCTAGGGAACAAACTATGGTATAAGTAGCTCTTTTTGTAGGACAGATAAGTAATCTTTCATACTCGTACCTCAAATATTCTGAAAGAAGAAAGCATATACAAATGCATACACATACAAATGCACGTAGCATGGGGAACAAACAAGAATTAGAGATCTTTGTGCAGTCACAGGGCCACAATCTCATTGCAATCACAGAGATGTGGTGGGAGAGCCTGGACGACTGGCACACTACCATGGATGGCTACATGCTTTTTAGGAAAGACAGGCTAGGGAGGCGAGGTGGAGGAGTTGCTCTTTAAGTTAGAGAGCACCTAGAATGTATTGAACTCCACCTGGGGAAGGATGAACATCTGTCGAGTGCTTGTGGGTAAGAACCAAGGGGCAGGCTAGTATGTGTGACATCATTGTGGGTGTGTACTACAGGCCCCCTGATCAAGAGGAGCATGTTGATAGTGCGTTCTACAAGCAGTTAGAAGTAGCCTCAAGATCCCAGGCACTGATCCTTATGGGGGACTTCAATTACCCAGATATTTGGTGGGCAAGCAATACAGCCAGTCGTATGCAGTCCAGACAATTTCTGCAGTATGTTGAAAACAATTTCCTGCTACAGATGGTGCAGGAACCTACAAGGGGAGGGCGGGTGCTGGACCTTGTTTTCACTAACAAGGACGGGCTTGTTAGGGAAGTGAAGGTTGGGGGCAGCTTAGGACAAAGTGACCATGAAATGGTTGAGTTCAAGACCCTGAGTGGAAGAAGCAAGCTAAAAAGTAGGATAGCTACCCTAAATTTTGGAAGAGCTAAATTTGATCTTCTCTGAAATCTAATAGGGGCTGTCCCATGGGCTACGCTGTTAGAAGGAAAGGGAGCCTGTGAGAGCTGGATAGCGTTCAAACAGCGCTTCTTCCCAGCACAGGAATGATGCATCCCTTTGAGTAAGAAATTGGGAAAGAGAGGCAAAAGACCTGCATAGATGAGCAAGGAGCTAATGAGTAAACTCAAAGGGAAGCAGAAGGTCTACGAGCTGTGGAAAAAGGGTCTGAGCTACTGGGAAGAATACAGGAAAGTTGTCAGGGCCTGTAGGGACTCGACTAGGAAGGCTAAAGCCCACTTGGAAGTGAAGCTGGCAATGGAAATAAAGGATAATAAAAAGAGTTTTTTCAGATATGTGAATAGTAAGAGGATGACCAGGGATAATGTAGGTCCCCTGCTGAACGAGGCGGGTGTCCTGGTAACGGGGGATGATGAGAAGGTGGAGATACTGAATGCCTTCTTCGCTTCGGTCTTCACTTCAAAGGCCCCTCGGGACCCACAGACACTGGATGAAAGAAGTAATGTTTGGGAAATGAAGAGCTTCCCTCTGGTTGAGGTGGGGGTGGTCCAGGAGCGTCTCAAAGGGATTAATGTACACAAATTCATGGGCCTAGATGGGATGTATCCACATGTCCTGAGGGAGCTGGCGGAAGTGATTGCGGAGCCGCTCTCTATCAGGTCTTGGAGAACAGGAGAGGTACCTGAAGACTGGAGGACAGCCAATGTCACTCCAGTCTTTCAAAAGGGCAAGAAGGAGGATCCCAGCAACTATAGGCCAGTCAGCCTCACCTCTGTCCCCGGAAAGGTAATGGAACAGCTTGTTCTGGATGCCATCTCCAAGCAACTGGAAGAGAAGAAGGTCATAAGGAGCAGTCAGCATGGATTCACCAAGGGGAGATCATGCTCGATCAATCTCATAGCCTTCTATGATGTCATCACCAGCTGGGTAGATGGAGGGAGAGCAGTGGATGTCACCTACCTTGACTTGACTTCAGCAAGGCTTTTGATACTGTCTCCCATGACATCCTGATAACAAAGCTGAGAGAGCATGGGATAGATAAGAGGACAGTGAGGTGGGTTGAGAATTGGCTTTTGGACTGAGCTCAGAGGGCGGTGATCAGTGAAGCAGAATCTGACTGGAGACCTGTGACTAGCGGTGTTCCCCAGGGCTCAGAGTTGGGTCCAGTCCTGTTTAATATCTTGACAACCTTGATGAGGGAATAGCATCCACCCTCAGCAAGTACACAGATGATACAAAACCGGGAGGAGTGGCTGACACACAGGAACACTGCGCTGCCATCCAGAGAGACCTGGACAGGCTGGAGAGCTGGGCAGGGAGAAACCAGATGAAATTCAACAAAAGCAAGTGTAGAGTCTTGCACCTGGGAAGGAACAACTGTTCGTTTCAGTACAAGCTGGGGGATGACCTGCTGGAGAAGAGCTCAGTGGAGAAGGACCTGGGGGTCCTAGTAGATGACAGGTTGGCCATGAGCCAGCAGTGTGCCCTGGTGGCTAAGAGAGCCAATGGGCTCCTGGGGTGTATCAGGAGGAGTGTGGCCAGCAGGTCGAAGGAGGTGATCCTCCCCCTCTACTCTGCCCTGGTCAGGCCCCACCTGGAGTATTGTGTCCAGTTCTGGGCTCCCTGGTTTAAAAAGGACAGGGATCTCCTGGAGAGAGTCCAGAGAAAGGCTACAAAGATGATTAAGGGCCTGGAGCATCTCCCCTATGAGGAAACGCTGAATAAGCTGGGGCTGTTCAGTCTTGAGAAGAGAACACTAAGGGGGGAGATCTAATTAATGTCTTAAGCATGGAATGCAGGGGGAATTAGCCAGCCCCTTTTCAGTGGTCTGTGGAGACAGGACAAGGGGCGATGGCTGCAGGTTGGAGCACAGGAAGTTCCGTACCAACATGGGGAAGAACTTTTTCCCAGTGAGGGTGACAGAGCCCTGGGACAGGCTGCCCAGGGAGGTGGTGGTGTCTCCTTCTCTGGAGATATTCAAGACCCGCCTGGATGCCTATCTGTGCAATATGAGCTAGGGAGCCTGCACTGGCAGGGGGGTTGGACCTGATGATCTCTCAAGGTCCCTTCCAACCCCTACAATTCTGTGATTCTGTGCGCATTTTCTGGAATGTTCACTACAGTAAAATGAAGGGAAACCCCAAATGTTTTCATGACTGGAAGTGAGGTAAAAGATAACAATATGCAAATTGAAGGTAACAAAATTACATGTTTACTTTGCTCTTACTCATAAAGAGGGAAGATAAGAATATCATAGAAACTTAAGGTAGCAGTAGTTCACTACTTCTCAACTTAATCACGATTGTATATATGCCATACTACTAAGAAACATGACATGGTGATGGGATGATTGCATAATATCACTCTTCATGCTTGAAGCTCAGATATGATTTCCGTAATGTCAGACTGCAGATACAGTACAAGATCACTGTCATCTTTTGACACTGGTGTGCCACACTAAGCAAAAAGCTACCTGATCAATGGACAGATGGTAATAGTCTGCTCCATAAAGACTGTTTGTCTCAGAGTACAAACCCTTTGTTTTTCCACCTAGTGACATGAGGAAACCAGAAAGAATGGCCTTTTTCCAATGGCAATATCTACACTGCACTTGCAATACACAATATAGAAACTTCTCTTTTCCTTGGGGGCAGTGCCTCCTTCCAGGTGTATGAAATCAGTTCTCATCTTAATCTCACAGTCATAGGCTGCCTATTTCTTTATCCAAGACATCACATAGTTATGCTTCTGATTGCAGCTCCTCACTGAACTTCTCCCAGTACCTTCTGCCTATAAGATTTCACAATTCTCTTTGACCTTTTCAACACTATTTGATGCAGTAGTCCTGTTCCTTGGTGCCGCCCAGCCACAAAGCACTTGAAACATTTCATTAAGCCAAACCTTCACGAGACCTACCAGAGAATTACATACTGTCTCTTTCAGCAACTGATACCTGTCATCTTCCTGGTCACCAAAAACTTTTGTTGATATTGATTTTTCTTCTACTATCAGGTCAGACAAAGAGACTTTTCTTCACTTCTGCTTCTTGTACACCACTAGCAGCAACAAGCCAGCAGTTGCAACAGCCCACATAGAATTTCACTGTGTATAAAATACATTATAGTTTTATAGCTAATCAAAAGGCAATATTAAATGGCTTCTGGCGAGGGATCCTAATGTATTGTATATAATTGATTTTTTTTTCCCTTAAGGAGACCCTAGATTAAAACCAGATCTTAATAAAACTATAAAATCTTTGACAACCATTTGCACAGGATAACCACAGGACTTATGAAAAACCGTAATATTTTAGCATGCTACAACTTATCTGAATCATACATCAGTAATCAGTTTACTGAGGAAAGCACTCAAGTCATGGGATAGTTCATTCTGAACCATATTCCTGAGTATACCATTACCATCATGACCTAAATAAGCTTGCAATTAACAAATGTTAAAAAAAAAAAATCCACAAGGTGCTAACAAAAAGATTTGAGAAAAAATAATACAGTTCACCACTAATATTCTCAGAATCCGAGTCAAGGAAATTCAAACTCTAATTTGCACTGGCACTGCCATTAATGGCAGATACCCAGAAACCCAATTACATTCTGAGAAATAAATCCCGCTCCATCAAAACCTCAACTTGATGTCTCTTTCTTTTCATTCTGCATTAGCTTATGCAATAAAAGGGTTTTGTTAATAGCTATAAGATCCAAACACATCAGGTGAACTTGTTACAGTATCTACAGAAAAGTTTGCTTTTTCTCTCTGACATCAAAACCAACAGGCACCAGATTTTTCTGAGTAAGCCTGACATTCCTGCTCTGGCATCTAAAGCAAACTTTTCAATAAAAAAAATAAACTAATTGAGGATACCTGCAGGAAAAAATATATTTATGAGTGACGGGAAGCAGACTGCTGAAAACATACTGGTTGCTCTCTCATCTATATACAAATACTTCAGAAACTAGAGAAAAAGCTATAAACTCCAATTTGGGTATTAATTTCCCAATTTCTTCTGAAAACTATCTCCTTGTAGAAAAAAAAAGTAACAAGTAGCATGTTATTTTTCTACTAGCTCTATGGAAGCCAGCACATATTCCTGGCCAGGCTTGGGCTGAAGGAGGCACACAATGCCACCTCCTGCTACTCACCCACTAAACAATGGGTGCATTTTGCATTCCTCAGTGGCCCTGTTCTCAAAACCAGCAAATACACCTCAGAAACATTATGTTTAAATAAGAACTTTCAGAGTAAACATTTTTATTACCTGAAAGATTCTGTAGCCAACACAAACTTTCACTAACTGAAATATGAATATGCAGCTGTAACACTTTCAGAGGAAAATACATTGTCATGAGCCCCTAGAGGCATGAATCATTGCTCTTTGCTTTGCTTTTCACCCCTAACTTGGAGAAAATAATTTTCTTGTAGCAGATGTAGTTTTACCTGATGGTAGAAGAAAATGTAACTATGGGCAAAGGAATTGGGCAAATATTCAGCCTCCCCCTTCAGGGCAGTGAAGCCACTAATCAGTGCTGTTACAGCAGTAGTTCAGGTCTCCATCCCCAGCCAACGGAACACCACCGCTGTGCTCAGGCTTGGAACCAATGGCATCCAGCAATGGTCAGTATGTGAGACTGTTCCTCCTGCATTAAGTGAATGAAACTGGAAAAGGCATTCAAATTAATTTTGTGAGATATCTTAATCAGACTCTGCTTATTAATAAAAAAAAAAAAAAAACAACACCAAGGCAGTTTCACTGATGGAAGGAAAAACTCTGACATTTCCAGCTCCAGTAAGAAGCAAGCAGACATCATCAGAAAATTAAGACTTGCCCCAAGACAGCATTAAATTATGTAGTAATTTTCATGCTCACAAATCAAACTTAATTTGCAAACGGAAGAACAAATTAAAAAACAACTATAAACCCAGGAATCTTGGTGACCTGACAATATGATAATGATGACCCTAAACTGCTGGAAGAGTCAGAAAGCAAAACACCATGTTTGAGAAAGCTCAAGGTTCTTAATAAGGATAGTGTTTCAGAAATGGGTTTCAACCATTTTATAGAAATATAAAAGAAAACTCAAACACTTCCCATTAACATATTAAGCCAAGCAATTACTTTAACACCGGCAAATCTGACCCAGCAACTCTGACACAAAATTGTCTGCTGTAAAAATCTTGTGTGAACTAGATGCAGTAATCTTATGTGAAAAGGCACATAAGTTGTAAAGACAGGAGTCTCAGAAGGACACAGCTTATATCATGCCCGCTGTAATGGGGTGGTGGGAAATATTTACCATAATTAAGTTTGATAAAATCATTGTCACTTCTGACAAGTGTTTCAAACACATTACTACAAGCTACTCAATTAAACATATAGCAAAAATTCAACCACCTCTCATACTACCAAGTACTTTTTCCTGACAGAAAAGATCTACAGGCATTTTACATTACCAGTATTTTGGGGTTTGCCTTCTAAAATTCACACTTTTTAAATACCTGAGGTATTCTGGATGAGAATGCTGAAACATTTACATATGTAAGGAAAGACTTAGGCCTGAACAGTTGTGACTTTTCTGTGTAGCATTTGTCTTCTGGAAGTGACAGATGTGTAGTTTCACCCTGAACGCTACCTTGTAGATATATATGTTGTTCTTATGTAAAGATTATCTGTTACTAGATTTTAAGACCTTTCAGAATAGTTACTGGTAAATTTAGACCCAGACCCTCATGGAATACTTCGGAAAAAAAATCTGGAGTGAATTATTGAGTCCACAGATGAAAATATTTTTTTAGAGTTTGATCAAACTTTTAAAGCATATTAAATAGTATAAAGACATATGTATAAATTGACAAAGCCTTGTGAAATTAAATTCTAAAAGGTTATTTAGAACACTAACAGGAAAACAAGCAAATTTATTATTAGCCATAGACAAGTTACCCAGAGACATTTTTTTATTACATAAGGAATCTTTCTTACAGCAGTTAGGCTGTGCATAAGACATACTGCTCATAAAAATAATTATGAAAATTTATTAGAGGAATGTAAATATTAAATTTAGGATAATCCTTTTGCTTCCTGAACATAAAAATAACCCAAAAAAGACTCCAAAAAAAAAGAACTTCGTGGCTACATTCTGAATGACATTTAAAGCTACTTATTATTTTAAAGACCCGCTCCCATTCCTCAGAAAATTTAATTACTTTCTTGATAGGGCCTTCTTTCCTTATGCATTTATCTTGCTCTTATTTTGAAGAATCAGAAACCACAAAATAGCTCTAATTTCTTTCTCTGGGAATGCATATCTTTGTAGCCGCAGTCTTCACAGGAAAAAAACCCAACTAACTCTGAGGTAACTCCCAAACTTCTGTTTGTCCTTTCAAACTTAAAGAACCAGTTCCAAATATTCTTAATTGTATTGATTTAACCAAGTACTACCCTTTCACATTTTGTTTTATCTTCAACTGTGCCCCTTTACTCCAAATTTTTGATTTCTAGCTAATCTAAAATACGGATTTTTTTAAGGCATTTTATCCCCCTCATTTTTTAATGGCGTAATTTCTTTCTCTGTTCTGACCTTCAGCAGATCCTTCTCATTTCACCCCACACTCCGCAAGATTTCTCATGACCACTGTACTTGATGTCTTATAACTGCATAATCCTATCCACAAACTCAAACAACATACATTCATATAACATCTCTAAGCTCCTATCTCTCCAATCTACCTCTATATTCTAGTTCTGTTCTACCGTGTCCAAATGAAAATCTCATTAGCCTCTTCCTCTGGCCTTTTCTGATATATGACTTTTATCCATCTCAGATATATTAGGACTCAACCAAAGGTCTTCATTCCACACCACCTCTTTTCCCAGCCTCCCCTCTGCTTTTTAATTCTCTTTCATGACTGCTGCCTTTAGTGATAACCACCTGCAGTGCAGGCCTCTAAATTTGACTTAGACTGCTATATTGACTATACCCTCTGCTAAGTCCTTCACCTTGTTGGTCCACAGATGCCTTTTGCGTAACTTCTGTAAAACACAGTTCTTCATACAGAAGGAAAAACAAAAGCAAGCAGCTCATCTTGATTTCTGCATGGGAGTATTCCTTGTTTCAGCCTAGATAAATGCTGTTTTGCACTGCTTAAAACCATTCCAAGTGTGGCAACCACCAAGGAAAAGGTTTATCAGCTCTGATAAGCACACTACAATGAGTGCCCCATTAGCAGTGGCTGCTACAATATAAATCCTCTGGATCACCTCATGGAAGCATCACAATGTTGCTCAACTTGAAAATGTTCCCTTCCCTCACATTCTGAACCTCTGTAAAATTGTGTAAAGCCCCAAGGAGGCTCACCTGTCACCACATTTATAAAAGCCGTGTATTTGCAGTTTTCTTTATTGAATAAACATAAGATTTCTAAATTTCCACAGCCACCTTGTCTTATCTCATTCTCTACCTCAGTGTTAAGATACCAATTCGTACTTCTCTACCCAGGCTGGAAGCCTCCAAAACCCTTTTAATGAGGTACACAATTCCACAAGCTGGCAGAGCTAAAGCGTTACCCTTTCTGAAACAGTCCCTTAAAATTCACCTTCCTCATGCTGTCAGAAATACAACAAAGACTATTACAACACTGAAACTACAACCCACTGCACCAGCCAGGATCATAACACTACCTTACAGCCTTCTATTTCTCTGATTCTGGTGTTTTGCTTTTCTATTCTTGCAGGACATAGACCTTTTTACCACTGTGTTTATCGATCAAGTAGTAGAGAATGGTCTCATCATGTATGCAGTGAACACATGAAAAACACTAATGTAAATTAATTCTAATTATAAAACTTACTGTGACTATGACTTTAAAATCTCAATAAAAGATACAGCTAGCCTTGGAAACACGTAGACTATAACTTCTATTTTACAACCAAATTTTTTAAAAGAAAAACTTTAGCAAAATCTTAACTATATTTGTACTATAAAGAGTTGGAGTGGGCAGGAAGGAGTACAGGCTAAAGTTTGGGTTTTTTTAAATCAACTTTATTCTGTCGTAAAATGATTCCTAAGCATCTTCATTTAAAGCTCCTTCTACCTGACAATGTATTTAGCAGCTAATATTTTTGGTAATATGAGAATTTTCTACCCCAAGGTAAAAAAAAAAATCTTCATGGTGTATTTTATACTCTGGTCTCTTGATTAGACATTCATCATCCATAAACAAGTAGTTTATCAATGAGATCAGCTATGTGATCACAAAGTTAATGAGCCCCTGAGAAACATCCTTCACCAAAAAACAGCAATAAAAAAGTTAATTAATATGCTTATACTTGGCTTAAAGCAATGCAGACGCATACAAGAACACAAATGTCTCTTAAGGTGTCATTCTGCAATCCTATGGATAAAAACAACATTGTGCAATTTTGGTAACCTTGCTGCTTCATAAAATATTGCTCATTAAGATACAAGCCTATAGCTAATATCAGTGACAAGTGCTGTAACTGAAAAGAAATGAAAATAATGCAGAAGTTTAAACAGTAAAGGACAAAGTGTTTCCTAAGCCCTTGTCAAAATATATCAAGCCACACTTTTCAGTTGGCAATGCTACCCTTTTATATGTCTCACTATATATAGAGATATAAAAACATGTCTATCTTTAGCCAAACAACTTTTCAAGTCAGAGTCATTTAAAGCAGCAAACATGCAAAAACCTTGCAGCATGCTTACCCCTTTCAGCTTGTCCTAACTCTGCAGCTGAGTGCTTTCTATACCAAATAGGACATGGCTCTGCTTTCAGAAGGCACCCTTACTGACTCTTCACTTTTCCTCAGATTTGCTGCTAGAATTTATAACTAGCACTTCAAGCCTTTTCTCCCTCTCGTCTGCACTGGTTTAACTTCTTTATGATGGCAGATAATTGTTTTGGCCTTAGGCAAGGAATGTGCTCTCTGCTCAGGAAGATGGCTGCATGGCATCTTTATAAAGGAACCAAATGAGGAAAAATGAGATAGTTGCAGAACATTATATTTCTTTATCTTATCAATTATTGAAGAAAGACTTCTGTATTTAATATGGTAGGACTACTAATAAGAGGTCAAAATATAACACTAGGCTCTTCGTATTAATGGTGGTAAGAGTCATGATGAACAACGATTCCAAATAAACATTATTTAATGAAGACAGTAGCAAGACTATGATTGAATACTTCAACTACACAAAGCAACCATTGCTATTAAAAGAATAAAAGAAAACAGAAATCAATCTAAGTATCTGAAAAACTAAGGGAAGTCCATCTTTAGAATGTATCACAATCACAGAATGTCAAGCTTGGAAAAGACCTTTAAGATCGAGTCCAACTCCACCTGTCCTATGCTTAACCATACCTGTAAGTACCTCATCTACCCATTTTTTAAACACATGACTCAACCACCTCCCTGTCGGGGCCTGGAACAGGCTACCCAACTCTTTCAGTGAAGAATTTTTTCCTGCCTGTGTCATTTCCCCTTGTCCTATCACCTGCCACTTGGCTGAAGACACCATCGCCCACCTCCCCCTACAACCTCCTTTAGGTAATTGATAAAGTCTCCCATCAGCCTCTACTTCTCCAGACTAAACAACCACAGCTCCCTCAGCTGCTCCTCATAAGATTTGCCCTCCAGCCCTTTCAACAGCCAGGTTGCCCTTCTCTGAACACGCTCTAGGATCAAAATATCCTTTTTCTAGTGAGGGGCCCAGAACTGAACACAGCACTCAAACTGCAGCCTCACCAATGCAGAGTACAGGGACACAATCACTCCACTTCTTACCGAATCACAAATATATCTTATTTTTACTGTAATGAATATAATCAGAGATGTTACAGAAAGATTGAAGTTTATAACACACATAATGTGCATTTATACTTAAATGGCATTATTCACTAACAGGGACAAGGATCAAACTGATTCTCAAAGTTCTATGTATGTCAAATAGCAGGGTCACAAGATTTTTCAACTGAGGCGAAGACTGATCTGATCATTTCTCACTTGGATATAACCAAGAGAGCAGAAGCAGCAGATGCTTAAAACCTTTTACAAATAAAACTGATTGTGGAGTTTTGGAATGTTGAGTAGTAGAGATGGGAGTCTCTACTTGGTCCCAGAACTGTATACTTCTTTACTTGGCTTCCTGCTTTTCTTTCTAGTATGACATCATCAGTTATCAGATAAGCTGGAACTTCCTTCCTGAGTTGAGTCCAGAATGAGGAAGAGAAAACGCTGATCACAAAGCTAACAAAGCACTCAGAAATTCCCTAAAAGACTTGGAGCACTGGAAATTAAACAGGGGCAAAAGACACTCCTTTTCATCTCCTTAAGCAGTTCTATCATTGCAGCTATAATTCTTTTTCCTATTTCCCATAAAAGTCTGCCCCTCCCATGGACAGCAAATATCATTAAAGGAATTCTAGGGGGAAATCTCTTCACTGACACTGATGTTTTCATTCTGCAGTGGAAGACCCAAAACCTAAACACTTTACAATGGCATGTTAGAACACATAAAGCCTGTAAGTTTCCTCTATCTTGATTATTTTGCCTTCCCCCCTCTCTCCATTCACTCAATACTTAGAGCCCTGGAGGTAAAGAAAAACCCAACCAAATCACAAACCAAAAAATCATCTCCAATTCACTCATCACAGCACTAGCACAGATGTTCAAACTTATTTTTCAGTTTGTTAAAAAGTACTTATAAATAATGATGCTGATGAACACTTCAGTTAAAAAAACATGGTATTGTCAAATGTTTTAAATAGACGAGGCTATTCTTGTATGTGTCTCTAAAGCGTTTAACAGTCTTCCCCTTTTTGCTGGTATGTTTTCTATGTTTTTAAAGCAGCAGTTTTTAAATCTAAAAGATGGAGGCTTGATTTTACAGAGAATAGAACCCAAATTGGTTGCAGTTAACACTTCTTCCAACATCCTTTCTGAATCTTTTCCCACAGAGGCAAACTCAGAAACACCACGTTGGCAGCAGCTGAGGAAGAACACATGATCTATCCTTTGGAGACTTATGCTGGCAGCTGACTGCTTGATCTATTTCCCACTTGTGTTAAAGCACAACATGGCAGCAATGAAACCAAAAAATCAAAACTGTGGCTTTTCTGGCATCTCACACTTTATATTCAGTTTGGAAATTAGGATTTTTTCCAAGGAAATCTGATTAACAAGTTTCAGACTGATTCTTAAACAAGAACCTCTGGTTTAACTCTTGAGAAAGAGCCAAAGACGCACAGAATTCACACAGTTCAAGATTCAGATAACTTCTCAATCACATACACCAGAACTATAATGTGTGTAGAGTATTTTAATTAAGAAGCATTTACACAGTTTTCATTAATTCCTGAATGACTACATGGTAACTCTAGTATTTAATAAAGGTATGCAGTGAAATCCAAGTGGCTGACATATAAACCTCCAGAGGCAGAACTAACCCGAGGCTGGCAAGCATCTTCTCTTCTGCTTTGGTTGAATAACCTTTTACTTGACCTACAAGTATGAGTATCGCTAAAGAATATCAATGAGAAGCACAAGCAGCCCACTCTACTACGCAGGCTTCCTGGACAGAGTTTGGTATAAGAGGCAATGTTAAAAATGAAATTTAGACTTTGTTTCCTGGATACCTGCAATTTGTTCACCCTAAAAATTGACAGATTTGTCCCCTTCTGCCTTATATGCTCCTCCCCCTCCAGGCCCTCTCTTTTGAAGTTAGGCTCTTCTGAAACTAGTGCACAGAGAAACAAAATATTGACATGGCTGCCTGATTGCTGTGGAATTACTCCACAGAGGAGAATTCTGAATTAACATGCAACATCATTTTAGCTTTAACATTTTGTGGTTCAGTCACTAGACCTTGCAGTTTATTGCATCTGTGAACTGCGTTTGCTTCTGCCAGAAAATAACCTTCTATTTAAGGCACTTGAGGTTGGGAAAAAATTATCCTCAAACAGATTTCATTAATTCAGGCAAGAGAAAGTTAATATCCCATGACACAACTGATTTGTTTGTAGGGGTGTTAAATGCATCATTTCCCTAATAAACTAAACCACTAGAGGAATGTGTAGAAGTTGGTGTTCCTTCCCTCAACTCATAAAAAAGCAGCAGTGTCTGCCAGGTGAACTCTGAGGAAAAGTATGGAATGGATCATGCACTGATAAGCATTTCTAAGATAGGTAAATGGATTTATATACACTTACTTGACAATAGAAAGAAAACACTCTTTCTGAACTCTTTGAATGACCTCTTTTCCAGGACCCAGAATCATCCCAAATAGATACTCACTAATTTACTATTACATAATATTGCTTTTGTTTTGCCCTCAAAAGAAGAAAGCCTATTCTATCAGTGTCACCTGCACTACAGTTCGAGCATCCAGACTTAGAAATCCAAGTCTCTGCATACCCATGTTTATGGCTATCACTTTAGAAATAGTGGTCTTCAGTTTGTAGATCTTTATGAAGTTCCAACTTACCATCTAATCAATACTAAAAAGCAAACAAAGCCAGCTGTCTTTACAGCACGGAAATGTGACATCATTAATTCAGCTATTAAAAAAAGAATGGATATATACATATATATATCTATATATAACTAATACATCTGCAGAAAATACACATTTATTTCTGTAAATGCAATGAGACACATGCACTCTCACCTTTATGTATCCCACAATAAACCAGATTTGGGTCTTATTCCACAAAGCCTTTAATTTAGGAAATGTATCCCATCCTACAAGCCACAGACAACCTCCTTCTGAACTGTCTCTGCTGTCTAAAAGGGGGTTTGAAAGCCTACAAAGGTTTCAAAGGTACCCAAACTAAATGAAATTTTTTGGGACCTGCCTCTGTTAAGCCTTCTGGTATAGAAGGCCAAACATGTTTGTTGGGAAGAGAAACAAACAAAACCAGCCAGAAGACTATGTATTTCCTGCATTGCTTTCCAAAAATCACTGACCTCACTCCTTATTTAAACAGGAACCTCTCATGATGGGAAGATCATATATTTATTCAGCTTTCTGACAGACTAAGACAAAAGCTAAGTATTTTTGACATGTCAAGATATATTTGAAACATATCATTAAGCAAGACAATTGCTTAATAGATCACCATACATTTTAACATTGTCACTCAAAAATCTCTGCATACATCAGCAGGGGAACGTGCAAGCTTTCTGTTTTCATCTGTCTTTCCTAGGGAAATGTGGATGTAAAAACAATCAGCCTGAAGTATATTTTGTTCTCTACTTAGTTGTCCTGGTTCTGGTCAGGATGGAGTTAACTTCATTTGTAACAGCAGATGAATGCTGTGTTTGAGAGTAAAAATGGGAGTAGTGCTGATAACACCCTGATGTTTCTAGTTGCTGTCAGACAGTCAAGTACTTTCTCAGCTCTTCATGAGAAAGGAGGGGCGAAGCCAGGACAGGTGACCCAACTGACCAAAGAGAGTATTCCACGCCAGTTACGTCCTGCCCAGGATATTGGGGGCTGACGGGAGGAAGGCCTGGGGCGGCTCCGGGACGCGCGGTTCTTGGGGGACGGTCGGGTTCTGGGACGGCTCTGGGTGGCACGGCCCGAGTTGTGTGGTTTGGTGAGAAACTGCATTGTGTATCAACAGCTTCATATATTTTTGCTTTGAAGTCCTGTTAGTATTGTTACATTGTATCTTTCTGTTATCTTAGTAAACTATCCTTATCCCAACCCACGGGCCTCTTAATTTCTTGATCTTGGGGTTATTTGCCCCTTTCTCTTCCTTTTCCCTTCCCTTACTTCTCAAACCCCCCCTCCCCTTCCCTTTAACCTGCTCTTTTCCTTTAAGGAGCAGGCAGCTGCGTGGATCTTGGCCCTCAGCCGGGTGAAACCACAACATTAGTAAAAACAACAAAACCACCAAAACTCAAAAAACCAAACCAAACAAGATTCCTAGATTTTACTGAACAACAGCTGAAATACAAATCTAGTTGCCTAGTCAACTGTCAAACATTTTAAACAAGTATCTTTCATTGTAAATGCCTATGAAGACCAAAATCTTGTGCCCTTATGTATTCTTAGATCACCTCTTGAAGGCCTACAGGAAACTGTAGGCATAATTTGAACCAAAGAATTCTGTATTATATAAGATTGGACTTCAAAATTGTTAGGTTTCAGAGACAAATGAACATGTGACTTCAGAGTCAAGGAACCTTTATCCATAACATTCCATACAAGTTCAACAACAGAAAGCCAGAAGCACATGACAAAAAAAAAAAAAAGGAGGAAACATTCCACTGTAGCTGGTGATTCACAGATGCTTCACACCGGATGTCTGCATTACTTGTGAAACAAACAGTCATGGTCAGCAACTGGTGGAAGCCATATTTCCAACACCATCACCAGACCTATCAGCAGCATCAGGAAAAACTGTGAGCAAGGGAGGCTTTTCTCAAGTGCATCAAAGTGTTCTTCACTGGGACAGTCTTGTCCCAGTGCTAAGACTTCCACTGACAGCAGTGATACCATGTCCAGACACACAGGAATTCTGTGTAGCATGCTTCACTATGCGTGGGTATTTTAACTCTGTATCATTTTGTTCATGTTTTGGGAAGATCTTTGTATCATACTGGTATTTCAGCCAAAATGCATAAAGTATTGTGTGGCTACTGCCACTGTTGGGCTAGTTTGGTAATTGAAATGCCAGCAACCTGGCTGTTCCATGAATTCCTTTTGGCCATTTAAAACAGTTCCGATTACCATGCCCAAGTCAGCCACTCTCTCCAAAGGCTCTCAAGCTTGCAGCTAACCTGTATGACCATTCAGTTATGTATAAGGTTCATAAAATACTCATAACCCATGACAAACACTGCTGTGTTAGGATCTTAAACTGTAACATGGCAGGAGTTACTTCACTTGCACACCACTTGTGTGAACATGGCTATCAGCACAAAGCCACATCCCATATGATGACAAGAATCACAACTTCCAGTCTCCTGTGGAGAAACAAACAAAACCCAACCCAACCCAACCAACCAAAAAGTAACAGGACAACATTTCAAAGCAGTAGCCTAATAGCTCATTTACTTAGCCTGTGGTATAGCCAGGACAACCATAGCTGCAATATTATTTCCTAACAATCCTCTCTAATTAAGATGTGAATGTTAAGGTCAGCTATGGAAGGGTAAGCATCATAGTACACGGTAGAGGTAGAGCACATGAAAGGAGCAGCGTATGTAGGGAAGGTTTGTGAGCTGTAAGGTATAGGGGTGGAAGTGTAATGGAGGCTAGAGAGTTGCTGTTTCAGTCTGCAAGGTTGGCAGACAAAAATGTACAAATGTCATCATATTCAAGAGAATCAGATTTTTTTTCTGGTCATCCTACAAGGAACTTAACCAAATGATTTTGGTATCTTATGATTGCAGGTACTGGACAGATTTTCTTTTCCACAAGTTGAACACGCATTTGTTTTTAAAATGCATATTTATACATACTGTATTAATGTTAGCTGTGATCTTGCATTTAATCTTACCTTAGCTGTTTTCATCTTCCTTTCACCTTGATGATAATCAAAAGACTAAATTTATCAACAGCACTGGAAACCAATACGTATTTGGAAGGGGTGAATTATTTTGCCTGAGTCATAACACAGTCACCCATGAACCGTGTTTGACAGAGTTGCATGATCCCCAGGGCAGCAATCCAACTTTAAATATTGCTGTGTTACAAAAGCCATAAATATTTTTCTGACTATGTCGGGTTTACAATTCAGTATTGCTATAATTTCTGCCCTAATCCATGAACAGTTTAAAGGATTTGTAGTCTCTTACTATTTCATCTGCTGTAATTACAGTTGTTTTCATGTGTTATGTCTATTTCTGCAATACAGTAGGGTTCTTGTTCTCCAGGAAAAAAGAAAAACCCCACATACCTAATGTATTTTGAAGTTCAAGCCAAACCTGATAGGCAAATGCAGTAAATATTAACTACAAGAGTCAGCTGCTAAAACAGAAGAAGACAATCAAAATTTTGAAAAAAGCAGTTAAGCTTTATGATTACTTCAATAACCACTATTTATCTGACAGACTACTACACTACTACAACCTGTATACTGTGTAAAAATAATGGCAATTAAACAGGAAGAAACACGTCAGACCAGCAAGCCTAATTGAAAGTGAGGAGATGGAAAAATCTAATTAGCTTTGCAAACTAGTTTTGCCTTTGTCAATTACCTTAATTGTACTAGTGGAGTACAGGTTATGATCTTCACTAAAATTTGAATCACAAGTACATGTCTGAAGTCATTGAAAGGAAAACAACTTCTGAATGCTTCTTAATTACAGCAACACATAGCATGAAGCAGCATCACACCTGTTGAGACACAGTGTTTCTAAGGTTGAAACATTTTAAACTTTACCTATCTAGTCAACTGTTGTAAACACTGGAAAATTGGGGTGTCATTAATAATTAGCATTAGTATATGCAATACTTATAAATAGGATTTTGGTATTCCCTGAACCTTGAGTTGTTCACCTAAGAGTAATCTCATCTCACAAAAAAATCCTGACTGCAATGAAAGAACAGCCAGGGAAAAGGTACAAGGGATTTCCCATGGCACTACCACAGCAGTAGCTGCTGAGAGAAGGTCTGCAAGAACAGATCAGACCTTTTTTGCAGTTACAACTTCATGGCTGCACCTGATGCTGATGCTGCCTGTGGTTAATTTGCTGAAGTTTACACTGGTTAGTACATACATCCTAGAATCAAAAGTAGTTGGAGACTCAGAAAAGGAACCTGGAGCAGCCCATCCACATTATCTCTGTTCCCCATTTCAGAGATTTCACAGATGTAACTTAGTGATGGGACATAAGAACTACACCCCAATATCGACAAAAAAAATCCTAAACCACAAACCGATAATTTTCTGTTCCAAATTCAATTCCTGATAGTACCTACAGTTTTGTTTCCTAACATCATCAATAAGAGAGAAGCAGCTTCCCATTGACATCCTTACCCTCAAGGCCTGTGAAAGACTACACCTCATTTAAGCCAACAAATGAAAGAACTTTTCTCCTCCATTGTTTTGCAGACAGTTGACCTTGGCTAGCAGCCAAACATCCACCTTGCCTGTTGATCAGTCCCCACTTTTATGGGATGGGGAGAAGAAACAGAATGAAAGCAAGACTCATGGATTAACATGACAGTTTAATAGGGAAAGCAAAAGCTGCATGTGCAAGAAAAGCAAAATTCACTGCTTCCCATCAGCAGTCAGGTATCCAGATATCTTCCAGGCAAGCAGGGCATAGGCGCACATAAGGGCTGCTCAGAAAATCTAACACCATAATCCCAAATGCCCCCTTCTCCTTCCTCCTTTCCCTGAGCTTTTATGGCTAAGCACAATACAGTATGGAGTAGCCCCTTGGTCAGTTGGGGTCAGCTGTCCCAGCTGTGTCTCCTCCCAATCCCTTTGCCCACCCTGAGCAAGGTAGAAGTGAGAAGGCTCCAAGGCTCCACAAGCACTGTATTACCAACACTGGTTTGGCTGCAAGTGCACAGCACAGAGCCATACTGGCTGCTATGAGCAAGAATAACTCTCCACCAGCCAGACCCAGTACAAATTTAACAAAAGATGGTCATGACTCTCAACAATGACACACACATATATATATATATATATATATATATATATATATGAGTAACCCCAAAAGTCATCTCTAAAGACTTCAACTTTCTGTGATACAACCAGCCCAAAACATCCATCCAAGATACCTGTGAGACAAAAATATTCCTTAGATATCTAGAAGGTATTAAGAGATATACCAAAACCTGGAAACCTTCTGCCTGCAAAAACTTTGAAATGTATTCCAAAGGTTTTCTGACAATCTTTCTTTTCCTCCAAACAACAGAAAACATTTTGATAAAATAATTGTATTAACAAGATGGAGTGGAATTCAAAATAAAAAACTCTAAACACTTGGAAATAAGCATATAAAGATATAAAAATCATAACCAAACCCTCACTCTAATTATAAAAAATAAGGATTAAGAATTTTCACCTATTTCTCTTTCTTGCTATCAAAAGAATACTTTTTTTGACAAATGCATATTTTCATCAAATTTTGTCTACCTTACTGCAGTGCTTCCATGCTAAAACCCAACACAAGTCTTAAGTGAAAACTCAGTTCTCTAACTAGTATCAGCCTTGACACCAACAGTTACAATAGATCTATTGCCTCTAATCCCATACACAGAGCTATCAGCCATCATCTTTTCTTGCCAAATATTCCTGCTATTGCTGTTGCTCGAGATCAACCTCCTCCAAAAGCAAACTTTAGTTGAAGGTAAACAGAACTGCTTTCAAATAAATTGTGCTTAACTGTGTGGCATGGCTGCACTAGGAGACATCCTGTGATGACATGACAGTTCCTACAAACTGATGGTGGGACCACTCTTCAGTCCTGTGAGAGAAGGACTACCTAATCAGCAGATACAGGAAAAGGAGAGAGACATACCTAACAGCAGGTTGAACCTGCGGGAGGAAAGGAATTTAGGAAGATAAGCACGGTACGGCTCAAGAGCTCAAGAAAAAGTAAATAAAGCTTTTGATAAAAAGACATACAATAGTTCATTTAATAGTCTATACAAGTTTGAAAGCCCAAGAGTAATGTTTAAGGCTACTGATGTCCCCTAGAGAAAGGAAAATTTTATGGATTAAATACTTTATCCGAAAGAGAAATAGATCAGCTGCCATACCACAACCTTGCAGCCTGAGGCAGAAATACTCAATATATTAAATTGCCATATAAAACACCCATGTCTGAGAATAAAGTGCCCCAAAAAGCTAAAGGGAAAAAAAAAAAAAAACACATCCATTGAAGAGAGATTTTTTTTTTCCCCTGAAGTTTAGTGGAATATAGTCTGAAATGTAGGCTATGGGAGGGATCCATTTGGCTTTCAGATATACAGACACAATGATTATTCAATTTCCTTTAATTAGCAATTCATACTTAGCATATATGAGGAGGACTGGACTCCCTAAATATCAGCATTTGTTCAATACTTTATAGTATAATATCTACTGGGCTTATCTCTCTAGTCTTCTGTTTAATTAAACTGTACTTTTTATTTTCTAAGATACTGGCACAGCAATTCTAAAAAAATTAAGCATCTCACACACTGTTCTGAATTCGTTTCCAACCTCTTGCTTTTCTAATAAAGCTACCTTAAAAAAGTGCAGCTTTTAAGGTACTTCAATGGGATTACAGCTGGCCTGCTAATTCTGCCATTAAATTAATTCAGAGAAGCTCTCCACTGCAGTTACTTCTGTAACAAATAAGACTCAAGTATAAAAGATGCATTAAAACGTGCCTTGGTCACAATGTAAATGCAGAGAGCATTACAGCCATCTAATCCCAAGAAGACAGACAAGGAAGACTGTAGCAAATTGCGTACTGGAATAACATACATTTCATTTTTGGCTCCACACAGATAAAAATCTAACAGCTTGCATTTGAGTTACGTATCTAGAGGGGCATCTATTAGAGAATGTTAGACTCCAGCTGTAGTTATTTTTTCCATAGGAACACAAAGTTTAATAAGAAGAACGAACAAAGTAAATGATACCTGTTCCACTGAAAGGAAAACACCAGTAGTGCAGAAATTAAGCACAGGCAAATGCCCCGCAGGCAGTAGGTAGTGGAGGTGGAAACTACTCCAGTGCCATGGAGATCTCCCATTTCAACCTTGCCTGTACGGTTACAGCACACGCATCAATCAGGTAAGTTGCTGTACTGCAGAACAACATACATAACCTTCACATTTTAATAATTCTCTAACACCAGTAAAGCACTTCATGATGAAGAAGAGTACCAGTAATGAAACGTTAGGTTGTCTGGGTCACAGGTACCCCAAACAAGTCTGTCAACAGCTACTCACAACACATTTTCATCAAAGACAAAAAGGGATGAAGTCTTCACTCATCCAGCATTGCTTTCTCTGAAGTAAAGGTGATAAGATATTGAAGTAGCTAAGTACTGTAAGAAATTATTGTCTTCCCTTGCTCCCCTAATACAGAACAGTAGGCTATATGTAGAGAAGAGACATTTCCCCTCCCCCATCATTTAAACTGCATAAACTGTAATTTTAGTAAATCAAGCAAAAAGCTAATCAAGTTTTGATTTGCTAATTACTTCTCAATTTGATTAGAGCTTGCAGCTAATCATCTCTGGAAATGTAAAGTCAATCTTTCACTCACATTTGCAAATCAGGACTTTAGAGTAAAGAAAGTGGGATACTGTGCATTACTTTTTTTTTTTCTATATTTCAACAATTTTTTAAAAAAAATCCTAATTTTCATTATTGTGGCAGTGCTTGGAATAAGGACTCCATAGAATTCTACATGGCCCTGAGTACAAGTCATAGATAGGAGCTGTGGTTTTATTAACATTACAGCTCAAGGGTATGCTACGGTAAACAAATACATGCAATTTTGAAGTATAGCTCACATAGGAAATAAAGGTAGCTGAAAAGGAGGGGCAGGCCAAAACAAAATATCAACAACCAACATTTCAGAATAAACTTGAAAAGTAGGAGCATACCACATACACAAAAAATTAATAATTTACATTATCTAAAATAAATGATTTCAGCAGAAATCAAGAATTTAGACTATGTGATTTCATTGTGTTCTGAAGAAACAGCAAAATGGGAAAGAGAATGGAGTTTTGCTCTATTTTTTTTTTCTGTGAGGAGTACTTGTCACAGAGCACCTACCCATGTTTTTCCTCAACTGAGTTGAGGACAAACAGACTTCTAAACCTACTAATTCTCTGCTGTTCACTGCATGGCCAGCTGGAGTGCCTTCCTGCCTTAGTCGTGCTAATGGACAGATAACATTGTTACAAGTATCACAATATCACCTCTTGACCAAAGTAAAGCCTCTCTATATTTTGGTAGACAAAACTCAAATCAGGAATCTTCCTTCATACTCTCCTGTCTACCCTTTTCCTACAAAAGAAAATAAGGTGAGATTAGGACCGGATGATCTGGCTTCTTGACTATCCCTCACACTCCAGTGTACAGAACCAATATCACTACGCACGGAGCCCTCTCCTTCATCCAACCAAACCTACCTAGACTGGGTCATTGCTGCTTCTCCCTTGTCTCAAACATGAAAGGCAAGAAAGGAAATCACTTATGGTCAAGTATGAAGCTCCCTCCAGTGAGGAAGCCTGACATCTCCCCTGTACAGGTAGTGTCCAGCCAGTGTCCTCCTGAGTGCCATACACTCCACTGTCACATGTCCTCAGCACTGTCCAAGCCTCATATCTTCCTTATCACAAGCTCTTACCCATAATACAGTCCTTGCTTCCTTCCTCACGTTTCTTTAGGCTTACATTCAATGCTTAAGCTCAGTAGTGCAGCCACCAGACGGACATTATTTAAGCCATCCACTGTCCTCAAGGATTTTCACTCCAGATCCCCATTTTCCCTGGCTGCACAGCATATTCAGTTCCTTGTGTTACCCAGACTCCCTTCAATTCCAGGATTACCCTGACACCCAGGGGGAGCAGGAGCAGCAGCAGCAGAGGGGAATAAACAGCAGGCAGCAGCTATGAGGATTGCTTCAGAATATTTGGGAGGCATCATGGAGAAGGGTATGGATATGTTAAGTTCTGAGTATGGCTTGGCTCCTTCCTTTCTGGTTTCACACTTCAAGACCTGCAGATCTGCACCATGACAGAGACCCACTGAGGCATAACTACAGCTGTGTGCAAATTGGGAAAGGACAAAGTAGTGCACAATGACACTCCTTCAGCTCAAACTAAAAGGGAAGGCGAGATGCCAACAGTCATTTTTACCTAAATTATTAAAAATCAGTCTACCTACCTTACTGAAGATTCTGACACACAAAAACCAAAAGATTCAGAAACAAGTGAAGAGTGGTCTTAAAGTACAGCAAAAGTTAAAAAAAATAATAAACAACATGAAATGGATCCATTTTAGGGAAAACACATTCAGAACCTGTCAAAAGCATTTTAGTTTTTTCCTAGGAAATATTTAGCTTTTTTCTTTTACCATTTTACTCATTAAAGGTAAGATTCAAACAATGTTTATTACGACTCAAAAAAAATACTTCACTTAGAATTCATTTCTTGAATAAATTAAAATTGTGAGTCCCTGTTACAAACATAAATGATTTTTGTAGATCCTTCACGAAATAAGTTATCTAGCCAACTATTTCCAGTAATCAAAAATAACTGGTATTAAAGGAGGATGTAAAAATTGTCTCTACTGTCTATAATCTGTCAATAATAATTACTGCTAACTCCCTTTTCCCCACAAAAGGCTGCCAACAATCCATTCTGCTTTCAAGCTGAACATGAACACTAGAAGAGGAAGTGCTTTAACTGAGGGGAGTGAATAATACTAAAGACACTGTTTAACAGTATCACCAATTCTTTGGTGTGACAGTTTTCAAATTTTGAATACCATCATTGCCTTAGAGTGTCTCATTAAAAAAGTGACTAATTACTCATAACTGATATTAGTGTCAAAGTTTTACAAATTCATCATCAGGCTGTTAATTTTAGAAAACAATTAAAATACAGATTTACAACTGTACCTTCAGCAAAATAGTATTTATTATATTTCAATAATAATAAATATGCAAAAAGGTAAGGAACTCTCTATTCACTTTACCAATTGCTAAGAAATCATAGCAAGGACATATCTACTTACCCATTCTTTATTTTCCCTCAGTTAAATAATTATGCATAAGCTATAGTCTGAAATCAAATTTGGGGTGAGAAACTCATAAAGGTAACTATGAAACCTTCTAAAACATGGAAGCACATTTGTCATATCCCACATTAAACTCACCAGCAAAGCACTAGCTCTCTCTCCACTGAACAGTGCAACCGCCCTTCAGCCTCGATTCAAAAGCAAGAAGTGAATTAGACAGAGAACATTTCCTCTCTGATCTAACGTTCTAGGTGTTGCCTATTAAAAATAAATGCCATATTTCATTTTTACACTCTATCTCCAACTCGGAACGCCAATACCAGCAGCTTTCCAAAACATCCTTAAAAGCACAAGATAAAAATATGTTGGAACCAATACCATAACTCCACAGAAATCTTTCATTTTGCTGTTATCACAAGCACAGTCTAAACTTGGCCATTTGTGATTTTGGCAGTTATTTCAAAAGCTGTAAAGCAGTTAGAAAATTACTTAGCTATTTTAATGGAAACCACATGAGAGAGCACCACTTACTTTTGCCAGCAATGCTCTTCAAAAAATATTGTGCCTGTAAACTCATTTGTTATGATTCTATTGAAGGAACACCCTGCATTCAACCTAATTCCCAGGTCTCAAAAAACTACCAATAAAAATATGGCACTTCACATTTTAGAAGTATAATTAAAAAAAAAAAAACTTAGCATTTACTGAAATAAAACTTTAGTATGAAATACATTATCCACAGAAATGCATACTTACAGAATTTTTAAAGCCTTTGAAACATACAGTTGGGATGATATCTATTTAACCAGATATTTTTCAAACATAAAGGAAAGAACAACATATGGTTTCTACAGGAAATTATAACAATACCTCCCATTCTCATCAAAAAGGAAATCAGCTCTGCAATTCAGTTTGGGTACTTAGTGACCAAGTGACCAAACATTGACCAGAAGTTTTTCTGTGGTGCACTAAAAGGAGTACGGCCAACGGGTCAAAGGAGGTGATCCTCCCACTCTACTCTGCCCTTATCAGGCCCCAGGTGTAGTATTGGGCTCCCTGGTATAAAAAGAGACAGGGATCTCCTGGAAAGAGTCCAATGGAGGACTATGAAGATGAGTAAAGGCCTGGAGCATCTCCCCTATGAGGAAAGGATGAATCAACTGGGGCTGTTAAGCCTCCAGAAAAGAAGACTGAGAGGGGATCTGATCAATGTTTATAAATATCTGAAGTGTGAGACACAGGGGGAAATGGCCAGCCTCTTTTCAACGGTCTTTGGAGACAGAACAAGTGGCAATGGCCTCAAGCTGGGAGTACAGTGACTTCCACACCAATATGTGTGGAAAAATTTTTTCGCGGTGAGGGTGACAGAGCCCTGGGACAGGCTGCCCAGGGGGTTGTGGAGTCTCCTTCTCTGGAGATATTCAAGACCTGTCTGGATGCCTGCCCATGTGATCTGACCTAAAGAACCTGCTTTGACAGTGGTGTTAGACTTGATCTCTGGAGGTCCCATCCAACCCCTATGATTCTGTGAAACACCAATGATTCAAACCAGTCTATTTCATGTCTGCAACTTTATTTCTTCTTTAAAAAAAAAAATGACATTATGAAAACAAATGCCTCACAAAGAAATTTTAAAAAATCACACCCCCCAAAAAAATCTAGTGACAAACCAGAAAACCAGTAATAGAGCTTGAGCTTTTTTCTTGTAGAAAGCAAAAATACCACAGAATGACAGCGACTGCATTTCTTAGAGAAGCTAATTTTCCCAGGAAATTCCATTTATTTATTGAGGAAAACAGATCTCTCCCAGTCTTTGTTCAAGTCATCACTCCAATAATTGCTTCTGCCAGTTCATGTAACAAATTACTGGAATGATTCATATCTGTAATTTAATAAAAAAATCATAACTCAGTTGAACTAAACAACCAGTATGTTGACAAGAACAAAGAAATTATGCTAAGGCAAGTTATGAACTTCAGATCCTTTATAATGAATCTTACATCAGATTTCATAGAAAAATTAGGATTCATGGAGCCTACTATCATTCCTTTCCTACAAAGGAAAACTCCATGCACTAGCAGTCAAACTGTAGTGAATATAAGTTTAGTAGAGATTTAATTTTTATGCATCTGTGGTTATAAAAATCATGGTGAAATAGCTGTTAATATTTCTGCTTTTTTTTTTTTTTTACACATTTTTGATACATTTGCTGGATGTCTATTTCTGGCTGTTCTAAGAGTCCACCTGCATCTTAAAAAAAAAAAAAATAAATCAAATTCCTTGGCGCAACCTGTACTTTTCCACATTACTTTCCCATTGTGCACTTACCCATCATTTGAGGAAAAGTGACTTTCAAATTTGCAAAATGAAATCCTTGCTTCCCAATGAAACTTTATCAAATCTACAGCTAGTTGAAAACCAGTTTAGGAAGACTTCTAATTCAAGATTTAAGTTTGCAACATATAGTCAAAGGAAGTACAAAACATACAAAACACATTAAATGTAGACTATTTCAGATTACTTACTTGGAGGAAAAGCCATGGCAAGGAGTTACAGAAAAACTTAGGAAGACACAAAAAGTTATTTTATCCATTAGCATTCAAAGTTGTAACCATTAAATTATCAGATTACAGTAAGATTTGGATAAAGCTTAGTTAACACTCTTTCTTTCGGTAGGCTGGTTGTTGGGTTTTTTCCTCCCACACATGACAATTCCAACAAGAAATCTCAGGTTCACTGCAGCAGGAAATTAGGAAGAAAAGTTTAAAGACTTAACTTCAACTGATGCAGTTCTTTTTCAATAAAACGTCACCCTGTTCTTGTTTAGCTGTTCTATAGTGTGACAGAACATGATGCTGTGATACTGAAAGTGAGCTAGGGATCTCCTTACAGATCTTCACCTCCTTTGCAAATTCATTTTTCAGCCCATTTGTTAACATAGTCATCCAGTTCTTAGTAGCTGTATAAATTGCTTGCTCACTTTCACGTTCATCTTTCAAGTATGTAGCAAGATGTTTCATGTCAAAACAATTTGATCATATAATTAATTCCTGATCAAAAATATGACTGCAAAACACCACAAATATTTCAACTTGACAAAAATATCCTGTCTTTATTTTCCATTTAACAAACATACAAAGAGCTGTATAATACTACAGTAAAGTAACTGTCCTAATTAACATGTGACAAGATATTCAGAGTTGAAGCCTGATGTAATTATTCCTCCGTATACAAAATATGTAAACAGTAATTGAGACATACATCAAGAGAATGAAAAGGCTTCCTTATTCTGTAGGTAGTGATAGTGAACTAGAAGTTACCATAATTTCTGCTTCATTGACTCATATCTACAAGAACATAAAAGTTTTAAGAGAAGATAGATCATCCAAGCTCAGTGTATTTGAAAACACAATAGCTAGGGCACTCATAGAAAACAGATTCAGACTTCTGATGAGCTTTAGGAAAGTGAAACTTGAAATTTTACTGTCCCTTTGAGAAAAGGCCCTTAACAAAATTCTCCCAACCATAACTCCCTGAAATATCTTGTATATCTTTAAGACAAAAATAGCTAGCAATTGTAAAAACAGACTTCTTGCAGAATTAAATGCAATACATACACCTTGGTCAGTCGTACCAAGTTCTTAGGGTTCCACATATGTGGTTTGAATTACAAAAAATTTCTGAGAAACCCAGTTTGTGGTGACCAGTCAACTCCATGACAGAAAAATAGACATTTCAGGAGGAAATTGTTCCTGAAGTGTAGAAAGAACTATAAGGAACATAGTTTTCCAAAATAGACACGTCCAATGATCACCTTAAATATAGACAATGGGAGAACAGGAGGAGGTATAACTACTGTAGGTGAAGAAAGTGCAGTGACAAAAGAAAGGTATACATAGTGCTTGTTGGAAGTAATGAATTCCCTGGAGGATAAAGTAGGCTGGTATTTTTGTGGTAATTTTTGATGCCTTTTCTTATTTGCTTTCACTGAGGAGGAGTACACAGATTTGGAAGAATAACTATCTTAAAGCCATATTAACGTTCATAAAGTTCTTGCAACAGAGTCCATGCAGTGTGTATACAATGCTTGCAAACTATACCATTGTAACATGCTTACAAATTAAGCACAGTTGTTTTTTGCAGTATGTTTAGCAGCAGGAGAGAACTACTAACATAATTTTGGAACAACTGATTACTGAATGAATTTGGAATAACTGATAATCGAACTCTGTCTTCTACAAGATTATTTAGCAGTACCTACTGTTGCAATTTGCACAGTATTATTTGTTAGGTATCTTCTTTATGATTCATTATAATTTGACTAAATAGTGTAAAGTGCATGCCAAGCACAAGGCTGAAAATGAATCTTGCTGGTTAAAAGTGATTCTTATTCCAGCACTCAGAAGGACTAAAGTGCTCATAGATAGGACTTACAAACAGGTTATAAATAGACAAAGAGCAAAAATATAACTGCATGAACAAAGATACAAGCTGGAATATTGGTTTAACACTGAGCGTTAGTAAATATTTCCTTTACATTCTACAGTGGAAATACCACAGAAGTCCATACTCTCAGGAGGAAGGAATTTAAGTTCCTTGATAAAATTTGCCATAAATACAATAACTTAATAGAATAGTGCTGTCTAAAAATCCAACATTTTTTCTCTCTACATTTGGGATCAGCAACTGAAACCAAACTGCCATGTGCAATTAAGGATTTAAACAGTAAATTATTTCCACTGGATAATGATGCAAACACAACTTTTAAAAATTTAACTGCACTGACACAGGAGTTCTTTCACAAACTTTCCTGTGCAAACACTGATAAATCACAGTTATCCTATTTTTTTCCCCCTTCTCTAAAAACAAGATCCTGTCCTTAATTTCTTCTCAGGTTTTTGTTTGCTTGTTTTTTGTTTTGGTTGGGTTGTTTGCTTTTTAGTTTTTTTTTTTTTTTTAAATTAACAGGCAAACACCTTTTAGAGCACTCCATAGAGCATCAGGTGAGCAGCCATCACTGAGACACTAACACTGACTATCATTTCAGGAACACAGCATGTGATGTCATCTCAGTACAGCTGGTCTTGCTTATCAGTAACATTTTGAAGGACAGGTCAAATGTAGTTAATGTTTTTATTTTTCTTTATAACTTTATGTTTGTCTTTTTCTAGCTGGTACAAATTATGCAATCTATAGGTACCCCAGGGGCTTGATAGGCCATTATGAACAATAATATAGCAGCCTAAAGTCAAAGTTGCTTTTCTTCCAAGTTCCTCAGAAAACAGTGAATGTCTGGGCAGGACACATTCCTCTCCAAATTGTTTCTTTTAGGGCAGTAGTGTTCACACCTTTTAGATAAATTAACAGAAAGAGCTGTTAGAGCTTCGAGAAGAAAAAAATTTACTATTTTCAAATTATGCTCATCTCCAAACAGCCAGACCATAATAAAAGTGCTATGAAATGGCTACCAAAAAGAGCACTAGGAAAGCAATTAAAGCTGGATGCATGGGATTTAGTAAGAGACAAGGAGCGGGAAAAGCTGCAAACAATGTTAATCAAAGTTAAGTTTCTCTCCCATGTATCTGCAAGTTCCAGATGGAGTCCCAAGATCTAAAAGGTTTTTTTGAAGGAAAGAAAAAAAATATTGTAAAAATGAGACAACCACATATTGCTTAAGTTCTTAATAAAAAAAAGATTAGATAATATATACATGTCTATATCACTTGTTTAGCAACAAAAGCTTTACAGGGGTTAAGCTGCAAGGTTTTCTTCTTAAGCCTCATTTGCTGTTTAGGCAGCACTTCAGCAACAGCAGCAAGTCAGTTGCTGAACCACAATGATCAAATAAAAAGGGTAGTACTCACTCTACTTTGATGATGTTTTTGAGCTTGGATAAAATATTAAAATCACGACAAATAAATTGAAATATTATCATAATATGGTTTATTTGTGCTGAATATTCATTGAGACAACTTTTTAAAGTTTAAAAATAACTATTATTTTCACTGGTTGGCTCATATAACAATAGGAATAGTTTTTAAAGTTCCACTTATCCAACAGTGTCTTAAAATTCTTTAAAAGTATTGAAATGTTTAGTGTATCATATTCAGAAGTAGCATCTGCTACTTCAAAAGGACAAAAAGCAAGCAATCTAGGATGGAATAATAGTTGAGAAAAATAAAAGATAATTACCCTTCATGGGTGACATATTTGATTTATTCCACTGAGATGCATTTCATTTAGTTGTAAATTATACTGTTTAGTTCAATATTTTGAGTAACCAGTATCGGAGGGGACACCTGGGAACACCTAGTAAGAGAGATGCCAAAGAGGAGTTAGAACTTCCAGTGAATTACACAAATCAATTATTGTGTTTAAAATTATTTGCACTGAGCAAGTTGTTACTTTGCTATCATCTGATTTCTTCTGCTGTTTCTGACTTCCTCTTCTTCATAACAGAGAGTATAGTACAGGCATACAATTTGAGAGGATTATTTTGAAGGAATCTTTTGTTGATTATTTGAATCTTTGTTTTTGTTACAAAAGAGTCCAAGGTCAATATTATCAAAGCAAATATATGGAAATCGAGTTTTAAAGGGACTAGTATCAGTTCCCTCCCCTCCATTCACAGGCAAAGAAAACAAAATATATTCAGCTTTAATTTTTTCTCTCTCATGCAACAAAACTGTATTATAAATTACACATGACAGCTGAACACCCTAAAGAATCTCTCTGGCTGCATGACAGCTGAGTTACAGATTAGCCAAATATGATAGAATTAAGTGTCACTTTATATTACTTTCAATAAAACTGATGAGTAGATTAAATTAAAAAAAATGCAAAATCTGTGAAGTTTTCATTTAAATTGACCAAAGGAAGAAATGCAATACTGAGAACGTCGGTTTAATCATTTTTCAATACTGGCTGCTTCTAAATATTGCAAACTATCTAAAATGCTTCTGAAGTTCTTCATGTGTTTTTGTGTCCTAGAAATGCTTATGCTGGTGCTAACACAAAATGTTTTAGTAAGAAAAATTATATAACAGTAACAATAAAACTACTAAGTGTGAAATACATGATTCTTATGAGAAATGAGCTACTGGACTTCATTAACAGATTTTTTTCATTGCAATTCCTATATTCTAAAAAGATGTTGGGAACATAACATTAGAGGATGAGCAGCAGTTCTGCCAGAAAAGAGAATATTTGTGACAGAGGTCAAAGCTGACATGCCAAACCTGGCTTGGAGCTTAGCTGCCGCCTACCACCAATGCGGAATATAAGGCTGGTATGTTCCAGGCCTACACTAGCACACGATCGTTATACAATCTGAACATTTCCTCTGCTGCTGTGAGAAAGGTTGGACAATATGCTGCTTTTCAGAAGCTTGAGATAGTACTCTATCCTCTTAAATGGAGGGAAAAGAACTCAAAGGTGAAATACTGTTTCAAGTCCATGGGAAAGAAAGCAGCAAAAACTTGGTGACCCTGTCCATTGCGTCAGGGGTTGCACACATCAATGTAACAGCTGCACATTAACCACCACTAGCATCAAAAGCATCGATGTGGTCACTTCATCCATCCATCAATGGATAAAAGCTGTGTTTGCTCCCAGGACCATTTTCACACTGAAACAAGAGTTTGTAGATTTGGGCAGAGGTATGGAGAAATCTTTAAACACGTCTTAAATACGTTTCCAAACATGTTTATTCAAATTAGAGGTTTCAGTGAGAAATGACAGCTAAATAGACTGCATACAATATAAAAACTTTCCTAAGTTAAGAATCTGTTTTCCTAAGTTAATGTGGTATCACCACTGATTCAAACAGAAATGTAACAGCAGTGACAGGCATAAAATGTGAGTGCTAGAAAAAAACAGTCACATGAAGGGAAGATCTAACAGGGACCCAGAAGGAGTTTTAACTAGCTTTATTACTAACATATGCCTGGTAAGTTGACTAGACAGGACCTAATTTTAACTATTTAGATATGCAACGTCACTTGCATTTGAAGAATTGGGTATAAGCTATGAAAAGCAGACTACTAGAGATACAATGATCTGTTTCCAATTTTCTTCAAATAACTTCTAAATATTCTTGGTCTTTACACTTGCTGCCTGCCTAAGCATTCTAGCCAAAATGGATTTCTGTATTTTAAAAGAAATGGTTAAAAGACAGGTGACAACAGAAGCCCGCCAGTCTCTGAGGCCTCGTCTAGTATTCGGCACAGAAGAAATTTCTTCTGAGCATCTACGTTCCTCCTGTGACAGCCCTTGCTGCAGTCTAGAGCTTACAGTAACTACAAAATCTTATACAGGAGGAGTTCAGGATTTTCCCTTTCTAATTGGGAACAACATTCAATGCACAGTCATTATGTAGTCACATTAAAGTTACCATCAACATCTTTCCTGCGTGATAAGCCTGTACAGTCAGTACTAGTAAAATATCAGCCTCTGTAGATATGATAAATTTACTAGTAGGAAATATTCTATGAAGAGGTACAAAGATAGGGAAGCATCAAGAAAATACCTCCTTTTCTACTTTGAGGTAATAAATTGTGTGTGAACTTAAGCCTGCCTAACTGCAACTGTACGTATGCTTATTTACTACTTAGAATCTGAAAGTTTAAATAGGAAGCAGTTAATTTTAATTAAAAAAAACCTCTAAATACAGGGTAGACACTGACCATACTCTGTCAGACTAACTCCAGTTACTCTGACAAGCTTTAGTAATTCAAAATAGGACCTAACAGAAGTGTGATGCTTGCAGTTTAACCACCGTAACTGCTAGAATACTTAGAGGGCATGCTATTTCTAGACTGTAAAAACAATTGTAAGATAGCACACAAAATGGCGATTCAGTGACTTTCTCTGATGTGCTGCAAGTACCAGTCATCCATTGCAAACAACATGCTGTTGGATACAGTATATTTATGTCATCTGCAATATAAACACCAGGGTGGATTGTGGGCAATCATATTCAGAGTTGGTCTTGGATAGGTCAATTTGCTGTTCTCTTTTGACAAGCAAATACACCACTGAATTTGGTGTTGCTCATATTATACTGGAAACCTGAGCTATGATTCTGATATGGAATTGAATCCAAAACACACCTCTGAACGAACTATACATGATGTATACATACGTATAAGGAACAAGCTTATAGTAAGAAAGAAGATATGTTTAAGGAAGAACCTGGAACCAGGAATTTTGCTGTAACTAATTTTAGACAAAATTTTTACCTGTGTATGGAAAAAGAACATGCACATCTTTTAATCCCCCTGCTCTACCCCAGCCAGAAGTATATTGAGACATACTACTTCATGGAGAAAAGACACAAGAACCTGGGGGAGATTACATACTGCCGTGATTGGATTAAACTGTTCTTTTGTCTGCAACACATAGTGAAAAAAGTGGGGATTTTTTTCTGATAAAGTATTATTAGAATAAGTACATATTAATTTTACAGGGAGCGGAAAAGGCTCCTTCAAAAATATTTTTTCCTATAAAGATTAATATGTGTATATATAACAAGTTAGATGGCCCAAAATTTATCATTTCATATATTAAAAACATAGCCTGGAAGGCATAGGCTTGAGGCATAGCCAACCTATGCTGTAGACCGCTGCAAAATACATGGGTTTGGAGAAATTAACATCTTTGTGTCAACATTTGTCAAATTTCTCAGAAACAGCAAAAACAGAGCATGTATTCTTGTCACAAAAAGAATGCAAAGACAGGACTTCCAATTGTTCGACAAAGCATTCTCTTCCCAGAAGAATGAAAGAATATTTTGAAGCCACCGCCAAGACGAATAAACAACTAAAATAATTACAAATAGCAAAATTTACTTTACAACTCAGATCAGAAAAAAATAGGCAAGATATCTGCACACAAATATCCATGCTACACATGCAGTGCACTTTCTAATCAGGCAGATAAAGTTTGCAAATGAGCATTCTGAAACAGAAGCAGCATTTGTTCAGACAAGAAATTTCAAATTCAACAGACTAACACTTACACCAGCCTAGAAAGAATTACTGGTTATCTCTACGCTCAAAGAAGGTCAACAAGGATTAAATCAGCTTTGAATATTCATGGCTTGCTGATTGTCTACTACCATATGCAGAAAAATATATACAAGCTCCTTTTTTATTGGACAGGTTTTGACCAACAGAGAGCAGACATTGGTTTCATGTGAGGTATGTGGTATTCCTCAGAGAGCATGCAACACTATCTAAATATAAAAGCCAACTGACATAGGAAGAAGCTTTTAGAAGTTCACACAGGTCAAAATGCAAGACTTACAGCAAAAGGTTAAAAGAAACCTGTTGAGTGGGTTTTTTTCTTGGGGTTTTTGTTTGTTTGTTTTTTTTCCATCAAATACTTGCTTTCTAGACCAATCATAGATTCCCAATATATAAAGCATTGTGAGAACAGTGGGTCAATTCTTCTCACTATTTTCTGTTGGAGGACACAGAGATGGACTCTGTAAGGAACAAAAAAAATTTACACAATCACAGTATCAGGGAGCCCCAAAAGGGGAAGAACTAAAGTGATGGAAGAGAGTATGTCAACACACTATGCAATCTCTCTTGAAATCCAATATATAGGTTCTGTGTCTACGCAGGGAATTTAAAGAAATATGTCAGCCTCAGCCAAGCCTTCATTTTTGTGATTCAGGAAGTTTCAATGTTTGGAAAAACCTTGAGTAATACCAACAGACTTATACCTAAATACCAATAACCTTTCTTACAAGAAAGCTGAATGCTAATTACACTTCTACCTATATATATAGAGAGATCAGGATTAAAAGATTCGGTAAACTAACTGTGTTATTACTGCGGAAGATGCAGCTGGAAACTAAACAAAAACACTCCTTTCATTGGTTTTACTTACATATTTTGCAGCTTCATTTTTCTCCAGACTGAATTACCCGCAATGCAACTACATTGGGATTCCTTTTGTGTTTCAATTGCTCCGTAGTGTGCTTATTTCTCACCTTGTTATTTACAGCATATGAAAAAGGTGATGCAGGTGCCACACATAAGGCTGACACTGTCAGCCATAAGCTGCTCTCTGGTCAGCAGCTGGTTTTATGTATACACAAGGTAAAGTATTACTGTTAGAAGAAGCTTCCAAAGAGATTCAGAAGTAAATTAAAGAAGCTACCCAGCTGGTGATTTTAATGAATAGGTAAAAATAATGAGAAAGAATAATCAGTCACAGAACATGATTTCATTGGAAGTACTTTCTGATTTTCTAAAGTAAATAAAGTATGCATTTTTAAGGTTAAATAACAAACTAGTGTCCGGCATGAACTTAAAAGTAATTTACTGCTTCTGTGATCTAAAACTGAACGTATAATACTGCTCTTAAAGCCACACTGGGTTGGGGGGAGGTGGGAGAAAATAACAAAAACCCGAGTGTATCTTGCATGCCTGCAGATGGTGTTTCTAGAATACAAAGTATGTTCTACCAGTAAGTTGATAGGATGAAATTTATCAAAAAATTAATTAAAACAAGTCAAATGTGTAAAATGAAAAAGAACTACAAAATCAAATTAAACAGGAAAAGCCCCAAAACTGACTAGCATTTGTTATTTCCTGAATTTCCTGTGTAAGAACAACATGAGTTTTTTTTCATCTTGAGATTTCTTGTTGCAATAAAACCGCGCCCTAACACACAGAATCTTAATGAAGAAAAATGACCTGGGTCCATAGCAGGCAAGTCAAACACAGGCCAACAGTGTGCCCTTGCAGCAAGGGAGGAAAGCCAAAGCCTGGACTGTATTAGTAACAGTGCAGCCTATTTTCCTTTCCTCAGCCTCTATAAAGCTGTACTGGGGAGCTTGAGACAAGATAGGTACTGACACACGGGATTTGATGCAGTTGTAGGCTTCCAAGTTGGTCAGGGGATTGAAGAACACAACATTCAAGGCAACACTGAGAGCACTGACCCTGGTCTAAATACTGGAACAGGTTATGCAAAGAGGTTGTGCGATCTCTGCCCTTAGAGGTGTTCAAGACTTGATTGAACATGACCACGAGCAACCTAAACTAGACTATTTAGATCAGGTACTTTGACTAGATGACCACTTGAGGTTCCATCCTACTGATATTATGACACTACTATTCTATTAAGGAAACATCCAAATAGGATTTTCCAGAGTGTTCCAATTCACTAAGGATTTAAACACATTCTTTCTGGACAGCAAAACTAATTGTCTCCCTACAGATTTGTTTTTCTCACTAACTAATTCTCTTCTATCCTGCATACAAATTCCCATATCCCTTCCACAAAAGGCCCACTGGACGAGAAAAAACACATACTATGGTTAGACAGGAGCTGATTTTCTAGCTGGTATATTTGTACTGTCCAGTGAGCTAGCATCTTTCAAACAGCATACAATTCCCCCTCCCCCCTGCCATAGACGGTTATTTGAATTCTCTTGCCACTGCTTTCACAGAATTCTGGAAACTGAGTATCTCCAAGACCTCTAACCTTCAGACAAATGCTTTTGAAGCTATTGGTTCACAAATTCTTAGTGACAATGAGAAGACAGGCAGTGCACGTAGCCCCTTAGGAAACCGGGTTCAGAATCACTGCTGGCTAATACACAGGGCAAGCAGCTTGAACTATGGCTTCGCTTACTCCTTGTACTTCCTGACATCTAGTATTGGCTTTGATTTAGCATCTCAGAAGTGACCTTTGCATTTCCATTTGAGAGAGAGGAAGATGTACAAGAGTAAGATATTTTCTTACTCTTCCCTTTGCTCCTGTCAAAGTCCAGAAACAAATCCATCGACACTAAGATTTGCCTTTCAAACCCAACTTCGAACAGGAATCATGAGGGCAGTGTTACCAAGATGGCTTTAAAAACAAACAGTCTTTCAAACCAGATCATGTTGAATCGCTGACTTTAAGCAAATCATTCTTCCATAGTGCTGGCAGGGAAAGTCTCTAGGATTACCATAGGATTGAAGAGGATTACCATGGGACTGAACAAATCTAAGTGAATCGGCCTACAGTAAATCAAAATGTATAGGCATGGGGGATTTTTGTGATCTTCCTCTAGCACATTCATGCTATTTCATACTTCTAGTTATGTTCTTACAATTTCCATGTATACATGGTAGCGTTACATGACAGTCACTGGCTGGAGAGCAGATTATTTCTTTCTTCAGCATTCTGAAGTGGCAAAACCCCATTTTTCTTACAGCTTAATCTCCATGAGGACAGAGGGATACTTTGAGAGAAACAAAATAGCGGTTTTGCCCTCAAAACTTGCCTTGCATTCCAACTGCTTCCTTGACTGTTGGCACAATTGTCTGGATTCCTAATTTGAAGAAAGTAATTTATTGGATGAAATTTATATAAAACCCCCACACTTCACAAGATCCTTGCTCAAATTTGAGAGTGCCATTTCAAGACTGAGAACTGTCCATTGAACTAGAGATTAAATCTTTTCAGACTTCTCCACTGGTCACAGAACAGCTTTGCTTTCCATGGAAGAGGCAAAAAGACACAGAAAATTCATCTGGCAGCTGGTCTTCCTGTTGGCAATATGCTGTACAGACTTTTTATCAGACTAAATAAGTATATTTAACTCTCACATTATAAATAAAATTAGCACATCAGGAATAGCTACTATCTAATAGTATTTTATTAAATAAAAGCCTAAATATAACCAAAACAAACCAGAAGAAAAAAAATACAAAGACACAAAAGTATGTGCACCATGTCAGAAAAAGCAAAATACAGGCATAAGCTTTAAACAAGCCTTGATTTTTCCTGACAAAATGTTGGAAGTACATGTGATGATTCTAAAAGTAATCTTTTTAACAACCTGCATTTTTTCCCCAATCTGTATTTCTTTCTGCCCACAAGTTTTTCTCCTAGATCTACACTTGTGATTAATTTTGACATATACATACAGGTAGTTACGAGGACATATAATCAGAGGAACCTTATTACAAGACCAACAAGCTTTCTCAGTACCCATCAGGGGAATCCCTTAAAACTTGAGCAACTGAGATTTTCCAGAAAGAAAGATGAAAGAAACTAGAAAAAAAATGGACTAGACCATACTTTTTTCTTAAAAACAAGGAAAAGTATCATTGTAAAGCTTAGGAAGAAAATGCAATTATTCTCTCCTTACAAGCTTCCCTTCAATTTTTTTCTGTACTGAAATGTACAAGTCATTATTAAAAGCTATTAATTGTATTAATAAATTATTAATAATTCACTTTTTTCTACATTTGTGATAGACTAGTTATTTATCACAGCTTATTACGTGTCCAATAACAGTTTTTATTTTATTTTTTAAGAAATTGTAAATCCAAAAAAGAACAAATGCTGAACTCTTTCTATGGTATTCAGTTATACACAGCATTACTGTGGCAGAAAAAAAAAGACAAAGGAGAGTGAAATTTTGAACTTCAAAACTGTTTTCTGGGTTCAAAATGCATTAGATACACATGATAATATGACTGACACTTGCAATTACATGAACATCAGTTAGCTCCTTTTTCTAAAAAGCCAAACCCAAAACAACCCCTTAATTCAAAAGAGAGTAACAACTTTTAAAACGCTGTAGAAGCGAAATGATTAATGGAACACAGGAAACAATACTTACTGAAGGATGAAAAGGCTTGCACGCGTCAATTAAAAAGTTTAAAATTCACCACATTTTTGTTTTGATGCAAGACAACATATTAATATTGGTTATTGTACCTGTTTTATACCTTCAATATGTGCTACTGTAATAGCTTGACAGCTTAATTTCCTTGCTGTTGTAGAAAAACAATCATATTATGGGTTATTTGCTGAGCTAGTACTTCCAGAGCAAGCTCAAAATTTGTACAGAAGGTCTTATTTCTCTTGCCAGATTGCCTTTAGTACCAAGTGTACTTTTAATGCTGTTTTTATGCTTTTCAAATGGTCCAAAAGCTTGGAGAATTTTCACAATCTTCTAGTATGTTCTTACTAAAAAAAGTCTTTGGAATTGTTTTGCTATTGAAATACATTCTGCCATCCATCCATTAATAGACATCTGTCTGCTACAAGAAAATACTCTAACATTTTTAATCTAAACACAAGACTTGGGTACTAGCTATTACACAGCACACATTGCACACAACACTGCCTCTGTTTAGATATCAGCTCTTCACTACCTTTCTCATTCCACTGCTCTCTCAAATACTCTGTCAGCAAAATGACTAAATAACTAATGTCAAGATAGGGTTGCCTGGTGAAGATGATTCAAGGTAGAGAAGATTCAAAGTGATACTATCCTGTTCAATGCCTACATCATGCATCACAAATACAAATTCATCTACTGGAACAATTGTCTAAGTTATGCTTATTTTGCAGTTAATGGAATAGTAAAATTCACCTTTCAGTATTAGGCATTTTCAAATGCAGCGAGACATTACTAACTGTTTGTTTCCAGTTCTAATTGCTTGCAATTTCTGTTTCTCCCCTTTTTAAAGGAAGCTTTTGAAGTGCTTTTTTCATTCTTCTTTATGCTATCATTATATCTGTATGAAGAACTCTACATATTATAAATACACATAACACAAAGAAAAACACTTACATACTTTTCTATTCAGACCACAGAATTTTTTCATTTAGTACATCCAGCCAATCTCTTCTGCCCTTTAGTGTAAGTGGACAGAGAAGTAAGTCAACACTTTTCCTGTGATCATTATATGGAAGAGTCAGGTCACACCTTAATTACCACAGGCTAGATATATTAAATGTCACTTGTTAAAAAACTCAGGCTATTTCTTTTTAGCCATTACTTACGAAACGGTTGTAACAGTAAATATCTATTCATACAGAGTATCTCTGTTGATAGTGGTTATACTTTTACAAATTTAGAACAAAGGTTCTCTAAAGGCAGCAATCACAGCATAAAGCAAAATTCTAAACTAAAGTTGAAACCATATTTTTACATTTTGTAATTCAGCTCTTCCAAAGCATTTTTTTTTGTAATCCATGATGTTAAAATACACATATACATCATCTGAAAACAGCAAATAGTGTTTCATTTACTTCTGCTGTATTGCAGGAGGATACCTAAGGTCTGCAGTGATGTTCTGCACACGCAAAGCGTGCATCTATGCTCTTTTTATTACTTCACTCCCATTACAGAACCCACTTGTAGGGTTGTGGAACTAACCTTAAGATGATGTTAACAGTTAAGACTGAAAGAAAGTCTGAACCTAGAGGGTTTTATTTCATTTTAATCTTGTAACCAAAAAAAGCCAAGTAGGTTTACCTGTCTGCCAGAGGTTAAACCACAACAATCCTCTAAAAAATTTGGAACAAAGGTGCCTCATTCCCCCAAGATGTAGCTTCTGTCTGTCCCTATGAGTGAATAAGCTTTTCTTGCACACTTCTTTCAAGTTTCTACTACCAGAGTTTTGTGCTTTTTCATTATTTTCACGCTAAAGCTTAAGGAGTAGAAGTAAGAGGTATGAGGCAGAGAGGAGATTAAAAAAGGGGGTCTGTAGATAGAGAAGGGTAAGGGAACCCTTTGGGGCTAAAAAATATACACGTCTGCAGCATTCAGAATGAGCCTTTTACTACTGCTGTACTTCTAGTTAACTTCATATAACATTTTTCTCTTCCTTTAGCTGTTCTGCTATGAATGTCATCACTCGTTTCTGGTTTTATGAAAAATTGTACTCCCATACAGAAAAACACAGTATCTCCCTTAGAATTTGACTCTTTGAAGACAGAAAAGAGTCTACAGACCTTAATACGGTAAGATGCATTCCAGTTTAATATGGTAAGATCCGTATCTCAGAGACATTTGGAAGAACACTCTGAAGAGAAAGGATCTGGTTGGTTTGTTGGTTTCCTAGGGTTTCTTTTCCTGATTTGTTGTTTTGTTGGGTTTTTTCTTCTTTGTTTTTTATTTTCCATATAAGCATTATAACGTGCAGTTTCTACAACTTACATAGATACACAATATATACACCCACACAATATCTACACATACATATAGCCAACATTGCTAATACAGACAGATCAAAAAACACTAATGAAGAAATCTGAAGTGAAAGTTCAAGTCTTCAAAGCAGAAACTTGAGTTTTCAGTATGAATGCTAAGGAGTAGTATGACTATATTATTTTATCTTTATTTAAAAGATTAAGCAAGCATAAAATTATTTTAAACAGACACTTTGTAAATTGCTACCCCACTTTTGAATATAATTTCCATCAGGTACATTTTCCACACCCTGTACAAGCAACAGTAGTGGCCAGTTAGAAGCAACCCAGCATCAAGCTACTCATAGGTTGCTGCTAACAATATGCCTGATGGATGACATTTCTCCCATGTGTTGCTAAGTTATCTTACAATGAGGATATTCATTTCCAAAAATCTAAATGAAGTATTAGTATGGAGTCCAAATAACATTTATTTTTTTTTCCACCCAGAGGCATGCAAAATCATGCTCATGTAAAAGTATCTTCCTCCTCCTTCTTCTTTTCTCCATCATGAGCTGTATAGTATCTGGCAGCTCATCCCAATCCCTTGACCTGTGGCTCAGAAAGCTGCTCTAATTCAAAAGCCGAGAGACTACCCAACATAGTCACTCTGGGGTGGGGAAGTTCAATGGATGCATGTCAGACACCAACATCATCTTCTTTGTATGACTTCCACCCCCCAACCCCAAAGATTTCCATCATTTGGATAAAATATCATCACCAATTGGTTATACAAGACTGAAAAAACAAATAGTAGTTAGGGATTTGCTGTGTGACCAATGAAAAGGGCCTCAAATACCAGCTAATCAAGTAACATGTTGTGGGCAGCTGGTTCTCGCTTCATCCTTTGTTTCGCATAATGACCAAAGCATTAAGTGAAGCAAAAGATTAAAAATTTTTCTTGTTTCAGTTCTCATCTAAAATTTCTCTCCCCCTCTCCAACTTTTCCTTAACTTTATGCAAGTTTTAATCACAGTGCAACTATTGGCAGTTCCCCCATGACCATGATACTCTTACAATGGTACAAACAGCCCAAATGACTGTTTGTCATGAGCCTAAAGGAGATTTTGGTCAAGACCTGCTGAAGAGAATCTGCAGCAGAAATTGTGCAAAAACATATTGCCTACTTGAGATCATACCCGGATAGTTTCCAATATACTGAGCAACTTGGATTAAAAAAAACCCAAACCTCAAGTAACAGTTATTTTTTCTGATTAATAATAAAACATTGACAGTCAGGTTTTTGTGACTCATCTGACTATACTGATACTATGCTGGTGTTCCTGAAAAAGGTGATGTATACATTTAAGCAAATTGAGCCAATCATCTTTTCATCAAGAGCTTACAATAACTTTTACAACAGGAACACGTTTACACGAGTCAGCATCGAAAGAAACTCTTTCAGAAGGAGACAAGAATTTTTATATAAAACAAATTAAATTTCCAGAACACTCATCTTTCACCTCCTCTAATTACTAGGAGTTCTCTTTATACCTTTAGACCTAACATATCAGCCAAAGACATTCACTTCTTACTATTCTAAAGCCTTCACATTCATGTATCACTGACACCCGAAATAAACGCTGCTTCTAACAAGCCATCTCCACACTTACATTTCATCTGTTATCCAAAACTTTACTTCATTAGACAGGAGGTGAGAGTATGTGGACTCAGATGTGAATTTATTTACCATTCTAGCTTTCTACCGATATTTTAATCAAAATTTAAACTATCTTCAGGATCAATAAGCTGAACTCATTAGTCTAGCAACTCCTTCGTCTAGCTTTGTTGTAGCAGAGTTCTCAAAAAGCTCACAGTTGAGCCAAACAATTAAAGATTAGAGAAAGTGAGAACAAGCTCAAGTTAATATTAAAGGTCTCCCACTGAAGAAAAAAAATATGACTACCTTCCCTGAATTTACATTTAAGGTTGTAAACAACACCAACAAAAGTTGGTTTCTCCTAGTAAACAACCTCTCCAGCCCCTCTCATTTCTGTCTGAGTATTCTCCTAACACATTACAAAGACATGGAAATTTAAATTAATTACACTCCTGACTTTGACAGCGATGAAAGGAAAAGAGCGGTAAATAACAGTCACACTATCGCTCCCAGAGAGCTAAATCGAAATATTTGCAGCTCTTGGAAGTTACTCCTTGCAAACATGTGCAATGGCTACACTAGATAGCTAGCAACCTTCCCCTTGAAGGCTGAGAGACTGACTATCATGATCTTATCTTGATCGAGATACTTCCTGATTGAGGGCGAGCCAGATCTCTGGCAGTTTCCACACAGTACATTATCTGGAATAAAACCCTTTCCCTTGCCAGCAGGCACTGTGCTGCACTTCTTGCAGCTGTCTTATCTATTCCAGATTATAAGAAGCCTTTTCATGAGTTAGGCAGGGTAGCAATTTGGAAGCTTTCTCAAAAGCTTGAACTTGTGGACCCACTAAATAAGGCTTAATGTTTATAAACGACATGTCTGAGTAACTCAAAGCCACTGGAAGAAGCTTTCCTGTCTTTTTGTTAGAGACGGTGGCTTTTCGGTGCCTGGATACAAAAGAGTGATCAATTGACTTCACAATCTGGGATGGTTACAAAAGGGGTTTGTAGCACAGGACAAAAGCCTCAAATATATGCTTTTCTTTTAAACACTAACCCCAAACATTTTTTGCCACTGTAGTTGAGTTATTACCTCAAAGATACTCTCAAAAAAGTAGAACACAACACTTCATCTTAAAACTGTCACTGAATTCAATGGTGTACTCTGAGGACCACTGACCTTTGGCCATCTATCTTTGCAAACCAGTTTTTACTTGCACATTATCCACAAGAAAGGAATGGTAAAGCAGCGCCAGAGCCCAGCCTAGGCCTGCATCTCCAGGAGCAAATTATAGCAGCTGCTGGCATATTTCCTTTGATTAAAAATGGCAATTTAGTCCTTTTCTAAATTCAAATCAACCTTTTACTATAAAAGCAGTTGTAACTATGGACTGGTATGAATCAATCAATCATCATCATTTCCTCAAAGCGTGGTGTTGAGGTAACAAAATCTATTTGTCTTGGGTTCAACATTATGTGACTTAGATCTTTTTCAGCAGGAGATGGATAAATACTTATCTCTACAGTGCTCACATAAATTCATAAGCCACCAAATCAAATGAAAGTAACTTATCCCACTTCCCAGTAACAAATACATTAATATTCTGGTTCTTTGGCTTTAAAAGTAAGTTTCAGATTAAGAACTGTTCTTCTGGTTATTATATTGTATTTTCAATTAGTATTTTATAAAACCTGTGTTAGGAAAAATGTAATAACAAGTGATGAAAAACAGTCATGAAAAGTATGCTCAGCAAGTAAAAAAGTTAAAAAAAAAAATCAATGTTGCAATATGTTGTAAAGGTTAAGTCTTACTCAGTTAACTCTGTGTCCTTTAGAATTTTAGCTGGTAGTTTTGACAAGGTATCAAGAGTACACGTTCTGAAAGAGACAATAGTTTGCTCACTGCTAAAGTATTTCTGTTTTTCAGTATGAGAGTACTATTTCCAAAACTCCTGTGCTTCAACCTATGTACTTGAATTACTGAGTATCTTCTACCTAATTGTACTAATGATACTCCATAGTTTCTGTTAGTTAGTGCTGCAGGCTTACTCTATAATACATCACATACGGTTTTCCCAAGTTTCTCTAATTCCTAATGAGGAAACTGCTCTAGCAAATCATCTCCTCCTTTCCACCCTATCTTTGAGTACTTGGTATTAAGACACATTTTCAAATGCAATTAAAAAATTATTTGTCACTGTTTGGATATTTGAGAGATTTTATTTAAGCACATCTTGACAGATGGTGACTATGCTAGTTCAGTGGCTGACCAGTTATAGTCTATGCAGCAGTTAAGTAATTACAAAACAAAAGACCCTGTAGTGAACTAGTCATAGAAAGAAGACATGTTTCTGTGGTTTGCCTGGGAGCAAAGGGGAAGAAATAAATAGAATAGACTACTAGTATCATGCACCCAACTTTGATGGATGAACTTCCTCTGCATTTTTTTCTGTGTTTTCTGTATGAGGAATGAAATTTGTTTCAGCCAAAACGTAAGCCGAATTCTAAGCCGCCTGGACAGACAGGTCTGCAGCTTACAGTCCATCAATAGCACTGAAATTCTGTTATATTACCTTGTTTTTTTTTTTTTTTTCCTGTTGCCTTACCACACCCACTGTTGAAAAGGAGTAATATCCCACAAAGAATAAATCAGTCTAACATTCTCACTTCCCTTTCCTTCTGCGTCTATAAGCAATTTGATTTAAATTTAGAATTTGGATGTGACAATCCCTTTCAAACCAAAGATTAGAAACCAATTACAAAGTATGGTTTACTGTGTTCTATAAGAAGAAGATGATACTCTAAAGCAGGGTCCATTACACAGTGCCTAGGGTTACCTCTGACAAATGGACATCAGAGGCAGGAGGTAGACAGAGATCCAAGACAGACCAAAATCGCTATGGATGGTCTAAATGTCTGCATCAGGGCTGTACTTCTTAAAGACTTTGGCAAGATGCAGTCACAAGAATAAAAAGGTCGTATAATTGTTTCCAGCATTTAGCTATTCTTACTCATAATAGGATACTGGTAAACAATGTAGTCACATCTAATGAAGCCCAATAGTTTTTAAAACCAGAACAACCTGGCCACTTGTTAAGGTTTAAGGTGTTTTCCAAAGAGAAAAGGAAAGAGGCACATCATAAGCTTGTAACATGACTTCAAAATTCTACTACATACAGAGAAATGGGTTATGCCATTTGGTATTGAGTTTACTTATCTTCAGTGGTCCATGTGTCATGCCAATTGCTTTAGGCTTTCTATACCTAACAGTATTCCTGATATAGTTTGTTTGGGGTTTTTAAATCATTTAGATGCACTTCTTTTTGTGTGTCTGTAAGCTAACTCCAGAACTGCTGCACTATTCAATGAGAACCCTTTTGAATACCTAAAAATGTGCATGTAAGTAAATCTGAATATTTCACTGAATTGAGAAGGCTTGGTTTAAATAGGTTTTAAGAATGAAAAATGATCTCTAGAAGATTTACCGTACAAACAATGAGAAGCTTCATAAATGTGTTTTAACTCACTTTGCTCATTTGGAGCAAGAATTGAGAGTGGGAAACAGAAGGTTAAGTTAATAAACTTTTTCTGTTCCTTCTAATTGTTTGGTTAACTGTTTGTGATGAGCTGCTGCTGAATGTAAAGTTTGCAAGGTACTCCTGATTCGGTCTGACACTTATTTACTCATAGAACAGACAAAATATTGCCAATATTAGTATAATATTGTTATCCATATAACAATTTCTAAATAAAATTGCTGAGATCATTTCTACATACTGCATTCTTCATTCATGCCACTGAACAAGTCTATGCTGCAGCCTAACAAGCAATCCTACCTAATTTAAGTAACTCGAGTGCCAATAGCAGTTTCCTTTAAGCGGCACAGACTTTAGTACTGGATGAATTAAAACTGGTTCTTGCTGGTGCAAGTCAGCCTGGACTGAATGCTTTCTGGTACAGCTAGATGAATATTTATACTCAAATAGCTCAGGACTGTACAATGATGCAGCTACCACATTTCAGATATCTCACAGGCACCCTTTTATTTGGTGCCCATTCACATTTCCAAGCTCAGCTTTCAAAGTAGCTACCTTTCAGCATTGACTAATTAATTGTATTTAGACAATCTCAAATCTCAAAACAGTTAAGTTGGCAAACTTTGAAGACCAATTAAAGCACATGTATGCTTGTTACAAGTTTTGTGTCTCACCTAACTAAGCTTCCAAACAGACAGAGATTGATGTCTGCAGACTAATGCACTCTGTAAGGCTTCTACAATATTTGTATTATTCCCTCTGAAGAGGAAAGGAATCTTCCCCTGCTGCACTGTGTTTGTGTGCTGAAACTTTGCAAGCAGCTACACAGTATTTTTATACAAATACTTATTGGTCATACTTAAGAATAATCAGTATCATTTTTAAACAGCCTGCCAAATAAATACATTATAGAAATCAGTGAGTTACATTGAACAAATCAAAGGGTTAACCTTTAGGTTCTCTAAATAAAGGTAGACTGGAAAATTTCTGTCAATACTTAGGCTGTATTAGATTGGTGTGCTGGTGTCTTGGTTTAACCCCAGACAGCAATTAAGCACTACACAGCCACCTGCTCACTGTCTCTGGTAGGGATGGGGAAGAAAATAGGAGTTCAGTTTTATGAATTCTGAAGCCTGAACTTGTTATAGGGTATTTTTTAATATTAACTTTTTTTATGCTTTTGCATGCTTTAACAGCTTCTGAAATTGAGTAACATAAGACAAAGAACAAAACTAAAGCAATAGTGGCCCCATACAAACTCTGTGAAACTCAGAGAGGAAATACATTGTTTTTACACCCAGAAAAATCTTTGATCCCACTACACCTCCGACCTCAGCTTTCTGTAGCATGCTTCACTCACCATACATGCAGAACGATCTTTAATTTCATCCTTGGGTTGTATACACATATCCCTGGTATTTTTAGTAGCACTTTAAAAGTATAAAATCTATTCCCTATGCCCTCATCAATTTGAAATTACCATTTTAAGGCTGATTAAATAAGGATTAGTGCCAATGTTCCACTTATTAGTCTGTGTCTTCAACTAGAACTGATGATGTAGTATTTGTCAATAACTAGTTCACAGCCTTAAACTCCACAAAACGAAGCCTCTGCAAGACAGTCCATCTGTCAGAAGATTTTTTAGCAGGCTCCCATGTAGAAGAAAACCATCTATTATAGGATGATATAAGCTTAAAGTGGCATGTATCACAGCTGTTTGATTACTACTGGGAAGATGACTTGCATCCCCCTTACAGCCCTGTATCAGAATCCAACAGTGATGGATTGAATTTCCCTTGTGTTAGCAAGATGATGGATTACCTCAGCAGTATATGTAAGAAAGGTAAAGCCTGATCCAAAATTAACACCATGACTAAAAGATACTGGCCTGAATTGTGATTTCCAGCAGCTTTCAATATCTAGCAAAATATTTTCTAGAACTTTCAAAAGTCTAAATGATGATATTATAATGGGGTTTTCCTCCATAAAAGACCTTTATTACACGAACATCTAGAAGACACTGATCAGGCAGCAGGTTCAGAAATATGAGTTTGTCCAGAGTCTGAACTCAAACATGCCCCACTATCCAGAAACACACCACTTCATATGAACAGTACGTTCCAATTAATAAAACATCACACCATGAACAGAGACCTAAATTATCCTGTTGGTCTACTAAAGGAGATAGTAAGGAAAAACAAAAGTATCAAATCAAAGTTGTTAAATCAATGTTGGAACAGACTAGGAGAGACAGGAACAAGAAGATCCCTAATAATTTATATCTCGCACTGTAACATCCCACTTCACCAAAAATCTTGGTGAATATTAGTATTTCACATATAAATACCACTACTTCAGTATGTTCTTCAATTTAAATGCAATTTTGCCTGTGACTTTTAGAAGCATTTTAGTTTCTTTTCTTTATATTTTGGGCATCTTGGTGCAATGAACCTAGACACATTGTAGCAATACAGAAAACTTGGACCGGACTCCATTTATGCAACACTCACAAGTCATTAAACACAACTAGTTAATTTGAAGCCTTCTCTACATTGTGTTGCATTAGATTGTGTTGTAACTTGTCATAACATTTTATAGCGGTTATCAAGATAATTACATTTTGAGGTAAGGTTCAAAGAGCAAGGAACATGGCAACATAAATTTAAAGGGTTTTAAATAACCAGATTTTATTTAAATCCCCAACTGTGCTCAGTTAAACAAATTTACTTTTCTATCTAAAGCAGATGAATGCCTATGTTTTAATAAAATCCTAAATTGAAAACCTTTAATTGCAATTGCTTTTAATTTTTAAGTTTGAGTTTATGCAAAGCAGCTGAAAAGATAAGGTCTGAAATGATGTCCTACTGACAGTTTAACTTGGCAGGGCCTGAGGCTGAGAGGATTGTTTTGTTTTAGCTGAGTTCCAGCTTCAGGTGATGCTCTCCTAGCATTAACTTCCAATTTTGTTATGAGAGTTCTCTGCATACAGGTGTGTGCATATGGAAGTAGAGGAATTTTAATAATTTCATGTGCCCTTTGACATTTTCATATACAAAAGGCACCTAAGCTGTTCTTAAACCTGCATAAATAAGAGAGTTTTAATAGTCCCAAACTTCAGTGAATTATGAACAGCCAGAGTAAGGCACTAACACCTCATTGAAAACATCTTCCTCACAGCTAGGGCAAGACAGCAGCAGCTGCCTCCTGCAGCCAGGAGCCAGTGCCATGTCTAAAAGGCAACACACTGCTGATGAGCCACAGGCCAGGTAACACTACTCTGTGAAACAGAAATCATAGAAGCGCTATAAATCACCTACTACTTGGTTTAATAAAGATAATGCAGAGGTGGTACAGCAACAGAAAACACCACGTGCAATGCAGCAGCTTACCTAATTGTAGGTGTCTTGTTCAGACAGCTAGAGATGCCTTCTTATCCATAGAGAAAAAAATAGTGTTCCATTTTGTCCGACTTATTTTAGGCACCTACTCAATATTGGCATGAATTAGACCCTAAAAAATGCCTGTTTCTTTCCACTGTATTAAGCGATGGATAATCTAGACAGCTATATTATCTGACATGGCCATGACCTACGGGAGGAAACAAGGAATAGCATTGAAGAGTGGCTTGCTTTCTCCCCTGTTACATAGGCTTACTTAAGACAGTACCTAAGTGGGCAGTAATTGACCACTTTCACGATGAACTAAATCAGAGGGACAAAAATCAATGTCCGATTCTGGCACATTATTCTAGAAAAAAAAACTTTAACAGGAGTTTCACCAGAGACCATTTATGAAAATAAACATTTCCCTCCATATCATCTGCAAAACCACCAAGCTTTACCACACAGGCTATAAATTGTGGGATTCATCAAGTTGTAAAAAGCAAAAAAAAAAGTAAAATCAGATGTTACTGACTTGAGCACATTATAAACCCTATTCTGATCCAGAAACCTGTACATAAAATGGATGCCACAACCTGCAAGAAATATGGATACTCAGTTCTGAAGGGGGCTAATGCACTTGCTAATTGATAGGCATTTAACTCATATCTTCTATTTCATCTTAAATTCAGAACTACCACCAAATGAGGTAAATCCGGTGTGCTGCTAAACACATTTACAGCATTTTCAAAAGTCTGAATGGAACGATTAATACTTACAAGTTATCTACTATCCTGTATATTCTGGTGGTCAGTTATGATAGCCCTGAACTACTGAGATCTCATGAAATGCATCCAGGTTTGAAACCTACTCTGAAACAGCTTTAACATACCTAAGAGCCTATGTCCCATTAAGCAGGAGGTAGAAATAGGTAAGAAGTCAAAAATTAATGGATATTTGAACTGTTCTGAAACATTTAACAAATCTTTCTGATAAAGGAAAAAGGGTAATGAGGAGAGCACTGCTGAGAAATGGCGTATTTGAGTTCAACAAAGTATTTTCCCATCTATTAAAACTTTTAAACACAAATACAACTTAACCTCAGTATTCATAACCAGTAGCTTTGTAAATAACAAACCTAATGAAGCCTGCTTCTCTATGCATTATATCCCATAACTCTAAATTACCAGGCAGTAAATGTTTTTAATTTTATCTCTCTGTTCGTCTTCATGTGTAACAGTAGAGGTAACAGCTTCGTGAACAACCAAAAAGCAAAACTTCAACAGGTCAACTAATCTGCATTTTCACTTTTTCCCCTCTTTTCAGTGAAACATTAAGTTACCTGCCAAAACCCACTCAGTTTGGGTACCAGGTCCAACTCTGGAACACCAGTCTGCCAGTGTGAACAATTTTCAGAACTGTTCTGTGGAGGATTGCTTACTCCAGTTGTTTGGTGGAAAGATGGCAAGATCCAAACAAAATTTTCTCTAGGTTCCTCTTTCCCTCCCTCTCATGCAGACAGCTGGGCAAGAGACACTTGACCTGCTAGATGGCACAGATCTGTTTCTGGTAGAATACCATAACTACCATAATATTCTACCATATGCTAGAATAAAGCCCACCAGCTCACACCACCCCTCCCTCTATTGCCCCAGTCAGGAATCAGGTGGCTTAAGTTACAGTAAGAGCAAGGGGGTTAGAGAACACATGCTTGCACAACTACCATGGAGCACCTAACACACCGCAATATATTTTTGTGTATGTTTCCTTGGTTCCAATTGTGATATGAGGCAGAAAAAAAATACCAAAGACAAACCTGTATGCATTTCAGCAAACAGGCCATGTACATCAAACTTCAGATTCATTTTTTTGGCACCAACAGTAAACATGATAAAGAAAACATTTAACATCTTTTCTCCATTTTCTCAGAAAAATCCAAGAACTGGAAGGACCCATCCTCCAGTGATATTTGTCTTCTATTCCATAAAAACCAGTGGCCTGTTTGCATATGCTTACTGATGAAATCCAGAGGTTCTGGGCATGTTTTGTGGGGCAGCCCACGTGCATTTTCCAGTAACAATACACTTGTTAATTTGGCTATATTCCCATCATTGATAATTCTAACAAAGGAAGAAATGATAAAAGCTCCCCCTAAAACTGGAAGAAGCTATAAATGTTTAATACTTACAATTTGGTATTTCTACATGCATGGCTAGCAAAAGTTGCAGGTGAACATGTGAGCTCAGAGTGCATCTCAGTAGGCATGATGCCTAAGAGGTTTAGATCTTGAGTATCAAATCTTGCTTTTATCTCTTCAAAATATTTTTCTCAAAGAAAAAAAAATTAGAATAATTCTCCTTAAAACACATTCCCCTTACACTTACTGAGTTCTTAAGTTTCCAAAACAGAAAAAACAACCTTGGCACCTTATCTAGGCTTCCCTTGCTTCAATTCAACTATTTCATTTCCATATCTTCTTATCCTCAGAAAATAAACTAGATGCTTTTATAATTCATCAGTGCTTCATGTTCAATAACATTTCCAGAAATTTTTAACATACACTTATTACTTTGTGTGTAAAAATATTTCAGTCAGGCCATCTTTTTCTCAACCTCTCCAAATCTGTTTTGATTTCCTCCCTTTTTCTTCCTGAAAGAATAAAGAGTTCATTTGACACTAGCCATCATCTCTCTAAACATATAAATTTTGTTAAAATCACCATAAAATATATTCTTCTTTTGCAGTCAAAGTAAGCCTCTTAATCTTTCTTCATAAATTAAATCTTTGAAGCTGGGTATTATTTTTTGTTTCTCCTCTTTGACCACTGAAAAGGAATTATCTAGGAATCAGTACTGAAAACTTCAGCCTAGGATTTGGTCTAAACATTGCTTCCAATGAATTAAGAATTTTCTTTTGAATGTGGATAATGCTCAAGAGCATTTTTTCCAGGGACAGTGCTACGTTCTTTATATTGATTTTGCACTGCACCAGACAGGCAGAGAGAAAAAACACTGTCATTTTCTTCAAAAGGGCTGCAGCCCATTACCTCTCAGTTAACTATCTCACAGAAAGAAAAGTGTTAAAAAAATGTCCCTATTCCACCGTGAAGAAATCAAAAAAAAGTTTTTTTTTTCTTATGGGGACTTCATTTTTAGCATTCCTCACAGATTTATTTAATCTCTAAGGAAGTTTCTGTATCCCAAGACTCCTCCAAAAATGTAAATATTACTCTTTAAAACATCATAACACAGTTCTGTTAATCTAGAAGTAGCTGTAACATGACACATTTCCCCAAAGCTTTAATTTGAACATGCAGTATTAAAAGCTCCAGTTGAGAAACAGTTAACAGCCACAAAACTGTGTTTATATGCATGTTAGTACAACAGGTCTTTGATCGTGATCAAGCCCATGGGCACTGCCATTATATAAATATTAAATTGTATCCACAAAATCAGATAGAGAGATGGTTGCTAAGCAAAATATTCCAAAGAAAATGCCAGACTCGAGGTAACCTCTAGAATCCAGGCGTATAGTACGACACAATTCCTAATTGAACAGTAATTTATTGCCTTTCACCATCAGGACTCTGACATATTGCAGAGAACAAGTTCACTGCAAGCTTATTTCCATCGTTTTGTTCACTGTATGGCCCAACACCTGAAAACATCAGCCAATATCTCATTAGTATCTGGTACATAAAATAATTACTTTCTTTGTGAAAATCTCTACCGTGTCCAATTGATGTATACAAGGACTTCAAACACCCCAAACTCCCTTTATGGAATTAAATACTATTCTTGAGTCTGTGTTGGTTAGAGTCTTAGTGTTTGGCAGCCAGGTGGAGCAGCTGCAGGGAAATTCACTTTAATCCAACACTCCCATGTCTAGACCTATTCAGTACTGAAAGCCTCCTTCATGAGGCACAGCCAACAAAACTAGAAATACTCCATGTTGGTGCTTATAAAGACGCCTGCATGATTAACTGCTTATATATGTTGATTATCTCATTTTGCCTTCATTCACTCTCTATCTCATTATTTAATTGCAATGTCATGGATGATTCGGCCTTGTTTCAAATCAAATACCAGAAAACAAAATAATTCCAAACACAGCATTCAAAAATAAGTCTTACTGCAGAGCTCTCTTGAAGTGATATTCCAGATGGTGAAGAGCACTGTATCAGTCACAATAGATAACACGTTCACATAAATTCAAAGAACTTCCTTCCCAAGGATTTTGAAATATTTTTAAGCTTTTCTGGATTACTCTTCAAGACCTACCTATAGACGCAGCATGCCACCCTTTACACTTCCTTCTTCTTTAGTTAAAATACATACCATCCATTCTCACTGCACTGTTCCACTGTAATCAATATTACTTTAACACTTGCCTTTGCTTCAAGCATACTCTCAGTTTGCAATGTAACCATTGCTACATTGGCAAAACACCAATAGCAAACAAACAGGCAGTACCACCTACTGCCTCTACCTCAGTTTGTTTGCTGAATTTTCTGCCATTTTTTTATTTTTAAAAAGGGCCTAACACATGAAACTCATGCTATGTTACGTCAAACATTTTGCTTTTATCTCATAAATAAAAATGCTCTTGTATGGGTATAGTGCAACATGTCAGTTATTGGAAACTAGCTAACAATTCCAACTTAAGTGGAGGTAAATTCCATAATGAGGATTAGATAACTGGATTTTGGGGTATCAATAGCATTAACAGGGTTATGGACTCACAGATATTGAAAACAAATGAAAAAAGAGATAACCAAATAGTATTACTTTCAATGCACAATGAACTGCTTGAAATATATTACCATCTTCCATTAGCTTCCTCACAATGCTCCCAGTTGTTTTTTTATAGATTCTCAGGAATTTCTCATTTGAGTAAAGGTGGTTTTGCTCCCAGAAGTTACCTGGCACAGAATCTGGAGGGACAGGACTGTTAACTGAGCAGGCATAGAAGCACATGTAAATCTGCTTCTCAAAGTACAGTTCTTTGGTATATTAAACTGTATTAGCCAGTGTGCTCCCTGTCACAGAAATGCCCAGCTAGCTGCCAGCAATGGATGAGGGCATTTTACATCATCACTGCTAAAGCCATCAGGATTAGCTTTAGCCAAGTTGGGGTCTTTAGGATATTAACAGTGATGCTGAGCCATGTTAATTTCCTGCAATCAAAGAGGGCAGCATCAGGACCTAGTGACACTGTGCTGGACTGTGAAACACTGGGGTCTATGCTTGGGTCAGATAACATCCAACACAAATACAGATAGGTAGCCTCACTTTGTTTTCTTTTCAGTTTATTCTTTCTCCCTCAGCCTGGTCTAGTTTAAATGAGATCAATTATTAAACAATTATTGCTTTAATAAATATTTTATGGAATTTTTTTTCTAAGTAAAATGGATCACATTTATATATAGAAAACCAAGCAGAGTTTAGGTGATGGGGAGCTGCAGGGTGACCCATGAAGGAGGCCATGAGTTGCTTCATGCTAGTCACAGACAGCTCCAACACTGGGACAAACAGTGATGTGGCCAGAAATGTTGCATCCAGCACCTCACACAGGGACAAGAGGCATACACAGAGAGGTTCTTGGGAAGTAAAACTCCGTACACACTCTGAAAGAAGCTCCAGGAGACACACAGAGGGAAAAAATTCAGTTAAAGGACACATTTGGAGATATCCAAGAGATTCACAGGGTACACAAGAGAGCAACAGAGACTCCAGCAGAGAGAAAGCCTAGGGGACCCTGAAGCCCTGCATTCAGGCTAAGCACATTATGGCAGAAATCCTTATGCTGCCATGCTCAACTTCTCTGCCAGAGCATCACCTCTCCTGCAAGGCAAAGAAATCCTTTAACTTGTAAAGGTAAGCACGTTTAATTAAAGGACACAGGTTTTTGCTACCATTCTCACTATAAAATGGGAAGATGTAACTTTCCCCCAAATTAATTACTCATTCTTGAAATACACCTCTACCTGCACGGTAAATGAAGATTTTATGTACTGAGGTGGCCTTTGCTCTGGCACACTATCATTCTGATGTTTTGAAGTGTATTTCAGGTACAAACAGTTGGCAAGTTTCAGTTTTCTGATGACAGAGATCCTGCTGGCACTGTCATGCAGATAACATGGGTGTATTCCCTCTAGATTTTAAGTTGTCTCTAGAGACCAATGTGCTTGTATGCTTCGCTGTTTAGTATTATTACTCAGAGAGCCTGACTTTTATAGGTGCTTTCAGTCTGTAGAAGCAAAATACAAATATAATGCTTACCTGAAAGAGGCTCAGGCTGAAGACTGCCTGCATGCTGGATTCAAAGATGCAAGTTTTACACTTTTCTCAAAAAATTCTTCTACTTGAAGACCAAATTGGAGGAAACCCTATTCTTCCCCTAAATAGTTATGGGTAATTTACTGAAGGAGATTAATTTTAAACCTTCCCGAGGAATATCTCCTCTCAAAGACGAGCCTGACCCAACGCTACTGTCACATGACAGTTACTGAGTCCTGGAAACAGAGGAAATATTCCCTCAGACGTCTGTGTGATGGGAAACTGTGGGAGAATTTGAGAGGTCTTGAGGAATATCCCATATATAAGGTGATACTCATTACTTAGAACAACCTTGACGAAGTCCAGCTTCAGCCCCTGGAATAAGGAAATTGGGAGCAGACCCTTCCCTGTTATCATGCATTCTTTGCTTCCCATGGCACACAAGTCTTGCTATAACCCAAAGCAGATTCAGAACATGGGAAGTGGCAAAGCTGCCAAAATCCTCTTCTTCCCTAGCTCTATTCTGGCACTCTGCACACACAGAGCAGAGAGGCATCACTTAGACTTTATCTAGTTACCCTGCCTTTGAGATTTGTTACTTACTGGGGAGGGGAAAAAGGGGAAAGAAAGAAAGAAACAAACCAACCAATCCAAAACAAACCCAAAAGAAAACAAACCCCCAGCAAAACAAGCAAAAGCCACATCACACATTGCCCACAGCAAAGCATTTTGATTAAGAGAAAAAGAAAGAGAGAAGGTAAAGTCAAGACTAAAAATGGAAAATGGTAGAAAGAATGGGCATGTGAATTCAAATTATTAGAACGTTAGAGATGCAAGGGCAAGCATAAGCCTTAGATTTTAGCTGACAGGATGAGTGGTTCCCTAGTTCCACCAGTATTGTGAAAGTTATGTCCCTAGAATATCTGAAAAAGGTCCAACCAACAACCAAGACAGTTTTCTGGCAGTTGAAACAGCAGCAGATGGGGAAAGGGCAACATATTTCAAAACTCAAGACAAGCTTCTCAAGTCAACAAGAGTTCATGGCTGACTCGGGCAAAGCCGGGCTTACATCCTTTGTTCTGAGCTTTCTCTGCTAACTGCTCAACAAAAGCATGAAAGAGCATTTCTTATGTAAAGTATTATGTTATGTTTATCTAGATAAGCTGAGAAAATGCCCTAGCTAGCAGGTTGTTCCTTTGGGAATATTTTCCCAGAATATACTTGATGCATAAATTCACACTCAGACATTTACCTGATTACAAGCTGCTCATTATTAGAATATAGCATTTGATTACAATAAAATTTCATTCAGACCTGTCCCTGCGTGGGTCCTACACAGCTATGTTATTTTAGGTGCACAGCACTTTCTTACAACAAATCTGGTCATTCCCACTTATAATACTTCAGTTCACATCTTACAGCAGTCTTAAGAGGCACAAAGAGATTCCCTTAGGGTGAAACTCAACTCAATGTACTCCAAGATCACTTCTAGTGCTCTTCAACCTCTGACAGGTGCTCCAGTCCACAAGACTGAATCTAATGCAAACCCAAGCTTTCAAAATATTACACAGCATAGGTGGTGGGTCCTCAGTGCCAGTTGTTCCCATCTACAGATTCTTTCCTCTAGTACTCAATAATTCCCCTATTGCAAAAACATAGATGGCCTTTGATTTCACAGAAATAATGTCCACATATTTTTAGTTTGGTCTTCTCTACATAGTGCTAGAGAAGCTTTACTATTTCACCCCCTCACTTAAAACACACCCCTGAATATTAAAGTCATCAAAGCACACAGTAATGGAAAAAATGGAGACAGGCTTTATGATCACCAAAAGATGACCCATTTCCCTAAACTAAATCAGGACATTATTTGAAAGGAACTTGGATTATATTAAAAAGATACATTTTTTTATTTTAACTCAGGCGCTTCTCAATACATTCAACACAATTTAATTGCTAAATAGGACATGGGGACAGCTGTGAAAAGGCAGTATTCACTAATTTGCATCAAAACATAAACACAAAACAAGTTAATTGAATGCTTCTGGATGAAGGTTTAGGAAATTGTGGAACGTCTAAAGATTTGGCAACCCTTGCTGTTTCATCTTTGTGACTGGTTCTAACTATTTATGCCAGTTACAACCTAAGAAACTTTTCTGTTTCCTCCAGGAGGATACATCACAAAATGTCTTCTGGTGACAGCTCTCTTGCTGCTGAAGTAATTCTTATTAAGAAAAGCATTTCAACTTCTGTTGTCTGGTATCCACAACTGACATTCTATATTTGAGATGGGCATGATTTTATTCATGCCCATCATTACATTAAAATAATTGCAATGAAATTGGTAATGTCTTGAACCAGCTATACTACTAATACATATTCTATCAGAAAGTTATTAAGATAGTCAAAGTCAACCTACTTCATGTGGTTAACAGTGCAAGTTCTCAAACATTAAATTTCTCAAGCTTACTAAATAAGAAAAAGAAAGGGAGTGAAAAATTGAACCCACCATCACCACACTGCAAGGCTGAAAGCATTGACAGTATTAAAGAGCATGAGAAAGTAAACCCGAATCTCTATTCCTCATGTTTTGCAACCAGTACTCATTAAGTTCTTGTGCTTAATTTCATTAGAAAAGCCAACTGCTTTTCACTGATTATTTGGATGCTTACATTTAGATTATTTTATAAATATTCTTTTACTTTTTTTTTTGCATACAGAGAAGTCAGGAATTAAAAATTAGTACGAGTTCTCACAAGAAACCTTTCCAGAGACTCGCCATTATCTTCTATCTTACCATGTATAGGCTTCAGAGAAAAGATGGGTTTTGTAACATTCTGTATTATAAAAGAAAAAAAAAAAAGCAATTTGAGGGAGAAATTAAGAGGAAGCATGGCAGAGTTGACATCATGCCTCCATTAAAAACACACCTGCATTTCACTTTTTGTATGATACTGGAAGAGATGTTTCGGGTTTTTTCCCCTTAATTATCATGGAATACAGGAAAATCTAGATGCAACACATCAAAATCTATATGATGAGCCGGTTTAGATTTTTCTTGCAGGATGTCTATGAGCTTTCAATATACAAAAATTAATTCTATTATGCATGATTTACTTGTCTTAGGTTTGCCTTACTGATGCCAACATATAATCCTTCATCTCTGGAAATATTATCCATTAACTGCTTCAGTTTACAAGTTGCTTAAATATTATCCTTTAGGAATGCCTGAAGCCATAATCCAGAATGATGCAGCAAACTAATAGCCAAATGGTGTGCACATCACCTGGCCACTATATTTGAGAGTTAAGGCAGCAATCATTTAAAAAAAAAAAAAACCAGAAAATTCCAACAGTGTTTCTTCCTCCTACAAGGTCACACATCCAGATTGCCTGGTAAAGCACGATCTACAAGAAAAAAAAAAAAAAACACCACTGTGTTTCAATGTATGTTGTGTGTGAAACTGGTTTCAGAGATGGAAAGTAGGTGCACAGTTGTTCGTTCCTTCTTTAATAACCTCTGTCCACAAGGAACCTGGCAGTATTTGAGTATGTCTATATTTCAGAAGCAAAAGAGTTGATACTTGTTTTCAGCAGACTACTGCAACAGTTTCTTTTTAATTTGAAGAGCTGTATGATTGCTAAAAGAAGTCTCTTTCCTAAACTCCTCTGAATTCATTTATCCTCTTGCAGGAAGAGATTGGAAGACTCGTAAGACATTAACAAGTCACCCAGAAGTACTGTGTGCTTCTGAAGGACATTTTCAGTCTCTTAAAGGACACTTTTTCATGCTGCTATACATACCTGCCACTACACAAACAGAGGAAAGCCCCCACCCCTTCTGTATATAAAACATTATTATTCATATTTTTAGGAACTTAAAATCTATCTATTTTGACCCTATTATTTCAATTTCTGAAATGCAGATAAACTGCAGGGTAGAAGGCTCTCACTAGAAGTGGGTCTTTCTATTTTCTATTTGACATTCTGTTGTCAAGGACAGAAATAACCATCTCTGTTTAGCAATCATGGCAAATACATTAAGCATCGCAGCTTAAAACACATCGAGAACACCACTGCCTACTCTTAGATTGTCACTACAGAACTTATCCCCTGAGATCTTAAGTTGTCACCACTCAATTGTGTAATCTGCAGAAGCCTTATTTTAAAGAAAAAAATAATCAGACTTTTCCACCTGCTGTACCCACATTTTGTAAGCAATTCCAAATTGATAAGAATCGCTGTTTACAGAAAGCACCACAATAGTAAACTAAACTGAGGATGGAGAAAAGCAGAAGTTGAACAAGAATGATGAAAGGGGATTCAACTTAGAAAATGCCATGGATCAATAATGAAGAGAGACACCTGACGGGTGACATGGACAAAATGTTATCTGCCAGAATTAGTGCCTGAGTTTGGCACAAAAAAGTTTTGCCTTTCAGAAAGATACAATGAGCACCATTACTCCAATGTGAATCCTTGCAGTTTGCCAGAGAGCAAAAGTAATTCTTTAGACCAGTGAGTAGGACCCTGCTGGGGAACGGACACTTGATCTCAAGCTGCACCTACAAGGCCTCTCACTTTTTCAGCTGAAACAGGAAAGCTGGAGACAAACCACATTTCATCTTTTCCTCCACCCTCCCTTCTGGGAGATTTGCTCTTTAGTCTCTTAAGCAAAACAGAGCTAGCTTGAGTGCAAGTTCAGTATTGGTTTATGGTTCTCAGGAGGGAATTTTGCTGGGATAAGCCATTACTCCAAGGACATCAAGAAAGGGAAGCAGCAGCAGGTCCAAACCCTTCTTTGTACTAGGGGGTATCAGGTACTGATCCCAGAACTGCTGTGCAGTCTGGGATGCCTGGGGGACAGCAAGAGAAGAGAAAAAACACAAACCTTTGCTGCAATGCACAGAGAACTTGCTTATGGTGCCTAACAGCACTTGCGTTGCAACTGCATTCTGGCATCGATGTGTAAAAGTACCAACTACCATAGCAAATCCTGACAACACAGACATGTATTAAAAAAAATATACAAACACGTATCACATTGACATGTTCTGCAGCTACAGTGCCTGAAACTCAAGCCCTTTGACCTGTTGTTGTGGTTTAACTCCACAGGCAGCTAAAACACTCACACAGCCATTCGTTGCCTACCCTCTCCCCCCAGACCAATGGGAAGGGGAAGAGAATTTTAAAAAGTAAAACTCACAGGTTGAGATAAAAGCAGTTTAGCAGGACAGAAAAGGAAGAGAATAATAACAAAAATGATAAAAGACTCTGCAAGTGATGCACAGCACATCTGCTCACCACCCAGAGACCCACGCTCAGCTGGTTCTCAAGCCATAGTGTTCCCCAGCCAACTCCCTCAGCTTATGTATTGAGCATGACGACACATGGTATGAAATATCCCTCTGCCCAGTTTGGGCCAGCCGCCATTGCTGGGCCCCCTCCCAGCTTCTTGGGCACGTCCTGTGGAAGGCTCACGCCTCCTCCCTGGCAGCACCTGGGAAGCTGAAAAGTCTTTGACTTACTAGTAGCATGACTTAGCAGCAACTAAAACAACAGCGTTTCATCAACATTATTCTCATGCTAAATCCAAAACACAGCACTAGAAGAGCTACTAGGAAGAAAACGAACTATCCCTGCTGAAACCAGGGCACACATCTTCCAATGTAGCATTCATTCCAGTAACATCTTCGTTTTTAAAGGGATCCATTTAATGAAAAACTATCCAATTGGTAGATATGGTACAAACACTAAATGTGTAGAGATAAGTATCATAAACAGCTTTTTGATGCAAATTGCAACTACAGAAGAAAAAATAATCCGTATATATTGCAATTTGATATTGTGATTGAAAAAAACAACCTGTATATGTGAAACAAAAATAACAAGGGCAAAAATCTATCGCATGGATAGAGCAATTTTAGACAAAAAAATAAATGCAGATATGAGAGTTTAACTAGAGCTCATCTCCAGGTTTTGTGTTTTGTGACATAGGCAATTTTTTTTTTTAGAGCATTAATTCTCTAGAGAGAGAAAGAGACCAAACCAAAAGTAAGTTTTCCATTTACTCCAATGATGAAGGACACTAACCTTCGAAGTTTCGGACCAAACCACAGCTTGTGGCACTAAGTTCCCTTTACATCTGAAGCTCATCCTTTAAGAGCTAATAGCACGACTGTGCCATAAGAATGGAAGCTGGATAGACATGTTAGCACTGCTTGGCTGGGGCTTTTTGTGCCTTACTTATACTTCAATAAATGTATTCTTATAACATCCATAAAAGTCATAGTGGGAGAAATCTTTCTCCAGCAAAGCATTATTTCAATAGTTTTGCAGCACTATGGCTATGCACAAACATAAGCATTCAGGCAGAGTTGGCAGATTTATCATTTCTTCTGTTGGTACCATAATTCCTTTCAGCATAAAGAGGCTAATTTTCTTCAAATAGGACTTCATTGTCATTCACATAACAAGCTAAGTTGATTTAACAAATTCCACTTAATCAAAAATTAAATTATTCAGAAGGGCAAACGAATATATAGTGTACTGGGTCTGTTCCTACATCAGCAGGAGCTGCACCTCCAACAAGGTCAGAGAACTCTGTTCTAGAAAACAGAAGCTACGTGCTAAGCCATTTACTGAGGAGTACACTAATACAGTGTCTCACAGCACTTGGTTTCCTTCACCAGTGATATTGTCAGAAATGGTAAGACAGTTTAGTAACTAAACTCAAAATTTTTGGGGAGAGTTTATGGTGCAAATTAAAAATACATTTTAAAAACGAATATTTCCAGACTTATTTGACCATACCTTTTTATGCTGCTGGCTTGGATAATTTTGCCCTTATAGCTTTTTTCATGCATGGTGTTTGGTATTTTACTGGAGCCGGCAGGCATGTAATGCATTTGGCAGGTATAAGATTCAGAGGATGTTAGATTTTGATTACTTCTTTCCCTGCTCTGTAAGATTATAGTTCTGCCGGTCCTCACTTGGCAAATACTTATTTTGTTTAGTGTTTTATCACTGGTCAAAACAATAAGAAATTCTTACAGGCGTAGAAAGTTGTATAATACTCGTGACCTTTTTACTACTGTGTCTATGTACACCATGCAGATATGAACTCAAAATACTATGGATAACATTTAATCCATTTTAGAAAGTCAAACATTTTTAGTCTTCTCTGTCATTCTGAACAGTGGCAGACCAGAACAAATCTAAAAAAAAAAAAAAAAAAAACAAACCACCACTTTCTTCTATGGATTACAGAGCTTTAGCTATTAAAAAGTTTTCTATTAAATAGATAGCTTCCTTGCTCTTCCTGTTGAATCCTACCTTTTCTTACTTAACTGAAACCAAATCCAGGAGAGCAGTGTTCTCCTAAAAACGCTGACAGTAGCAGTCGGACATTGGAAGCCCAAGCCATAGAAGTTACTATCACATCATCACAGGATAAAAAGAGAAAGAAAGCAAAACCAACTTTGCTATGCCACACATGCACAAAAAAACATGATGCAGTCATGAGCTGTAAGTAACCTGACCTCACTTTCCCTGAGGCTCATTTTCTGCTGTGGGGAAACAGTTGTCCATCTATTTGGAACTCATTAAAAGATTGGGGCCAAAACACTCCACAGCCAAAACAAGGATGCTAATACTATCCAGCTCTTAAATATCACGCACAGTTAACAATCGTTTCTTTGGCCTTTGCAAACAGGTCTGGCTAGAAAATTGAGAAAAATGATTTGAATGAAAAATGAAGAAAATTAGTTCCTGGCAAACGTTTTATACTCGTGAGATCTAGTTTATTTTGATAAAATTAAATTTTAAAGACCACCTCTTTCCAAAAATGACTTGGTTCCTATGGAGGCAACAGACCTAGAGGGATGTCCTTGAAAGGACAAGGCATACGGATAGGGGTAAAGATACCATCTGTACACTACATGAGACACTGTAAACATCTTTCAGTTTAATTATATATTTTACTGCAGATACTAAAAATAAAGATATTATGCAGAATATTAAGACCACTGAAACAGAACTCTATTTTATCCAATCATACCTTCTACATATTTTGCTCTCTCCAGAAGTGCTCGTAGTAACCATGCTCCCCAAAAAGCTAACAAATACTATTAAAAAACCTAGAACAACAAAATCCAACTATCAGAGACTGTATGGCCAGCCTGCTTAGAATTTTGACTAATTTCATTGATGTTCTACAAGATCCTTTCCACTGTGTTTGGAGAGCAGATGCAAAGAGCAGTAAGCAGTGAATTACAAAAGACTATATTGCCAGTAAGAAAACTAGTTAGAAGCAATCCATATTCCTCCCACATACTCCACAGGAATCTGGTAACTTGAAGCCCAGGAGCACTGCACACATCCTGAGGCCTTCAATAATTCAGTCTCTAGCTCACAAGACAACCTTACTGAGATTAGTGAACTCGGTGTGTCCTACCCATCCTTTTTCAAGAGTTCAGTCTGCAATGTAAAAATAATTTTTACAGAGAAACCTCAACAGGCTCTGCTCTACGAGCTAGGACAAGAGCTCATTTCTATTCAAACACTGCTATGGCCAGTTCATCTAGCTGTTAAAATACTCAAAGTTAAACTGATACCTAGACCTTGAAGCAGCAATAGAAATCCAGGTTTTCAACACTCTGGTTGCACAGTATAAGGGGTAACCATTAAAGTCTTGTTTTCTTTCCTCTCCTCTCACCCAAGAACCCTTGAATTTAGAAAAGCCACTTAAGTGGCCCTAGTGCAATACTACCTGTAACATCTGTTAAGGCTTGAATCCCAGATGTTTTGCCTCACCAACTATTAGGACATCATAACAAAGAGATATAAAGACTAAGCAAAACCCCTCAAATCACTGGAAACAATAACATAAGAATTCATTGCCAGGGAAGCATTCCATATTGAGACTCCCAAGTGGAGAAAGTTACATCCAGTAATGCAGAACCATATCCCTAGAGCACAATTGTGTACAGAACTTTACTGCCTGTTCATTTTTACCATTCCAAGGGCTGAAGGATGTGATGCATTAAACCACAGGGGCATTAAGAACCCTGGTTTGCCCTTATTTGATCTAGACTACTTTTTTTTTTTTTAATCTTATTATTTTTCATGCTAAGATAGAACATTAGCAATACTATACTGTGAAGCAAAAGGAAAAACTGTGGAACAGATTACAAACTTCTCTCCAATGACTTGCTGCATTGAACTCTTGTTGCTTTACAGCCTGGAAAGGTACTATAAATTTATTTGACAAGTAATCTGCCTTACAGAACATGGATAGATAAAATAATATACTTAAAAAAAACAACCCACAACTTCTTTCAAAGACACCTATCTACTGCAATTTTGTTTCCCCCTTGCTCTTCAGGATTCACATGATTTATGCAGCCAGCAGCATATTATAAAACTACATGAGGATAAGAAAGCTAGTAGTATCAACCAAATAGCCCATGAGTATTTCTTGAACAGTGATGAAGTGTATTCATGAATAAAAACCTTGCTTCATTGGACTAAGTATGTTCTTAGAAACTAGGTCAAAATCTATTCACACTGACAACAGCAGCAATTTTCTAAGGCTGAAAATGTCAATGCCTATCTTGATTTGTAAATCTCCAGGCAAACTTCTTTGCATAAACAGGTATCAAGGCCACTGTGTGAACTACAGAACTCTCAGGAATCGAGTGGCAGCACTGATATATTCCAGCAGAAGAATGAAAAAGTTAAGCTAATACATTTCAGCTCTGTGTATTTGCCATTTTGACTTCTGCATTAGTGACAAAAAGATATTTTCAGAGTATAAGACACTAGCAAAAAACTAATGTTTATGTTACTTCGGGGACTTCTCTGCTTGATGAGAAGCACATTCATTATAGTTTGTTTATATATCTAAACATTAAAAAAAATACATTTCTAAGTATAAACATGCAAACAGGATGTGAATGAAGGGAAACTATATCACTTAGGTTTACAGCCTAACAAGTTTGTTTCCTCTCTCAGATTCTTCCCTGCTATTTTCCAATTCCCCCACCCTGAAAATTTCTTTCAATATATATATTTTTATCCTGTTGTTGCTTCACCTTTCAACTACTTTTGTTCATAGAGTGTCAGGTCCCAAGAGTGTTTGAGTAGCAGTCACTTCACATTACATCTTAAAATTAAGTTTTTCCTAATAAAACTGGTTTTCCTTCTAGAAAATCTATCAGATAGGGTGTAAGCAAATATTTGGTTTTGACAGCCTCCCAAACAATAGAGAGGATTGATCACAACAAGTTTCTAGTACAAATATAATCAGTCCAAGCGGAGTCCATCTTACTCACTGTTTACCTGGAAAGAGAGATATGGGGTGGAACAAAGAGAAATCACTTTAAAATGTTGAAGTCATTTACTGCCTGACAGATTGATAGTACCTGTGTATTTCTTGCACTGTTTCAGGGAAAAGTGAAGAAGTTCGAAAGTTGAAAAAAGTTCAAATTTATTATCTTTGGCAGCATATAATAAAGGACATTTCAATAAAGCAAAGAGTGTAAGCTACAGACTTTTTTCTTAAGGATAATTCCAGTTTAGGCTGCTTATGCATACATAAAGTGAGAATTTTCATTTTAAAAGTGATTTTTTAATTGCTTTAGTATTTCCTGTGCTTAAGTGTATCCCAGTGAACTTAAACAGTAATTCCACAAAGAATAAATTATATCCATTAGCTGACTTCATTGGACATACTTGAAAGATAATATGATTGTTAGCATTGATTTTTTTTTTTTTCCTCACAGCGTTTTAATGAAAGCTGATTCAGTATTGAATTCTCTCTAAAAGAACTTCCTGGTTTTAATAGTGCCCACTTTGGTAATTTTAAAACAAGCACTCATTAAGTCCATTTATCTAGAATTTTAATAAAATATGAGGGACTATATCAGCATGATTTATGTTCCTTGAATTAATTATCAAGCGCATTCTGATCATACCTACAACACAAGATTCCTATTTATATTCAATAGCAAGTATATACTTTAAAGCCGCACAGATAATCCCCTCATTATAGACAAAGGTACTATATATTGCATTTGTCAAGTAGTTATGTATTTATATTGATTTTATTTCAAAGTTCTGTCAGCACCATGAGTCATATCTCCTTCAAAGTCTTTATAGAAGTGAGCAAAGAGAGATTAGAATTAACATACACAGTGTATCATGGCGATCTAAACTCTCGCTGTTCATATACGGTAACACTGGACAAAACATTGCGTACAATGCGACAGCTTGATTCTTCCTCCTGATCTAGCCACCACCACTTTGAAGCCTTAAAAGTTCCACTTGGATACAAACAGCAACAGACAGTTTCAGGGGGAACAAGCTACCCTTCATTTACAGGCTTAGGAGGAACCTAGTGAAAGACACCACGGGTAAGGTAATCCTAAACTCAGCGCCAAAACTAACAGCTTCATCTTAAAAAAAAAAAAAAAAAAAAACAAAACAAAACAAAGAACCAAACAAGTCACAAAAAACCCTTTAATGCATACATGCAGCACACCAGAAAGAACTTCTAAAGACAGTTAAGCACATATGAGCCTTGCTACTTACAACTGTACATGTCTATTGTCTTCCACATACTGGTTTTATTTGGTAACCTTTACTAGTCAATCTAACACAGACTTATTTTATGCTGTGTTTCTGCTAAATTAGACTTGGAGAAACATATTCCACTCTTGTAGTACTTAAAACAGTAAGCAAAGGCAGTTGGAAGAAAAATGAATTTCGCCATGCGCTAGATGTTCAGCATCTGAATAGCCTATAGCTAAAACGATAGCTGTCAATTTAAGTTCCCTACTTTGTTGGACATAAACCCAGTTTCTTTAAATTGATGAAACACGTTGCAACCAATTTTCAGCTTCTATCAGTCATATCTTGAGCTGCACCAGCATACTGCTGGGCACTGAAGTGTGGCAAATACCTTGAGATAGTCAGAGAGTAAAAAAAAATAAAAAATCCCGAACTTAAATGAACAAGTGGTCAAGCCACCAGTAACTTACAATGAGACTAGGCCTTGGGCCTTGGTTTTTTATTAAAAAATATTTTTGAAAAGTTCCTAAAAATATTTTTATTAGCGTTTAGTCCTATACATTTTTATTTGCTGTCTAATACTAATTTCTTTTTTATTTAGCCTGCCAATTCTTTAGAATAACAATTAGGTTAAGTGTTTGTGGGGTTCTTTGTTGGTTTGTGTTTGGTCTTTGTCCCCCCGCAATGCAAGTCAACTGAGGTGCTACTTATTCAAAAAACCTCTTCTGTTTAATGTTACTATCAGTATCTTGAAGTGCAATTCCAGATCATGTTCATTTTCTTTATATCTTCCCCCTCCTCCCCCCCTTTTTTTAAAAAAAAAAAAAGAGTAAAATATTTCAGAAGCTGAAAAAGACTTTGAGAAAAAAAGAATACTTATTCACTCAATATCTTGCTGAGAAAAATGGCCTAAGAGAATTGCCTATCAGATCACATTCTTTAAGTGCACACAGTTCTGATCAGGTCTATGTCCTTATGGTGCTAGCAGATGTACAAACACAGGTTTATTTATACTCTGAATAGACTATAAACTGTTGTAAGAACAATATACAAGTGGTCATAAACAAGCACATTAAATACAGGACAGGTAAGTGAACAAGTACAAGGAAACACAAGCAGTAACTAAGAAAAATCATCTGTGCAAACGTGTACAGTCCATTAAGATTAGAAGATACTGTCCAGTAATATGCATTAACAACCCCCTTGCAGAAGTAGCAGTTATCATTTTAAGTTTCATTTAAGATTGTCCCAGACCTAAGAGGAGAGAGAAAAGGAAGGGTTGTGCAGAAGCTGTGATGATTATGTGAAATTATACCATTGCAAAAACAAAGCCTAGAATAGGTGAGCAGAGCTGGGGTGTGAAATAGGAGAAAATACTGCAAGAAGTGGTGTCAGCAGTACTGTAAGTCTGATGAAAAGTGTAAGTGGGCAATCAGGCCAGAAAACTCTAGAGACAGAGGCTGCAGAAATGAGGCAAAAGGACTCAAATCTTAGATGCTAAGCAGAGAAGCAAAGAGAGAGCTCCTGAAAACCAGAAAATGAGACCGCACATTCAGATTGAAGCAGGGGCTCAAGCGTCAAGCCCAAAATTTCATTGTTTCTTCAGGCTCTGTAGAAACTCCTATTTAAACCATTTCAGCTACATTGGTAAACTGTATTACTAAAGATAACCAGACTTGTTTAGGCATAGTACTGGATCTCCCTGAGGCAGTCTGGTGATAGCATGAACCACTGGGTGGCAGATATCTTTATTCCAAATAATGCATGTGCCTCTCACATAAGGGATATCATGGCCATTACTCATTGTCTAGTTACCTCTGTCACTACACAGGAGATGTTAAAACTAAATAATAATATAGAAGAAAAGGCATAACAAGATACTAAGCAAGATAAATCATTAAAGATTATGTTTAATGATGAAGATCAAACACATACTTAGCACCTCCAGCATTGACTGCCCAGTAGCAGTACCTCTTGAAGAGCTCTTACAGCTCTGTCTTTACAAAAAGGAAGCACAGAAAAAAGATATTCCGGCTATCCAAAGCAATTACTTTTAATGACCTGCCCCACTTGAGCATGAGAGAAAAGACTCTGCAAGCCCCTAACCTCTGTAATGGAGAACAGAAACACCATAGATAATGCAAATAATTCCCACTCAGATCCAACTCTGTGCTTGATTACCAGTCTCTCAAGCTGGAGCATTCAAATAAATGCTACAAGATGAGTATATATTCTCAAATGTGAGAAGATGCTTTCCATTATTTATGGATACCTTAAAACAGCACTTTTAATTAGTTCTGCATAGTTTTGCAAACAAAAAACGGGAAGTCATTTGTCAAGGTTGATATACACTTTCCAACAGCGATAACAGTTCAACACTTAGAAACCTTTGTTTTGCACAAAGTCCAGTCACTTCAGAATCACTTTGCAAAACCGCGCAGCCAATCCTACCCTTCCTTTTAGTTTTCCCACACAGGCTCAGGCTTTGTCAGCACTGGCTGCCATGCCTATCTCTGCATGCTGTGAATGACAGGTAGCTAGAGAGGGGAAAAAAAGTTCATTGTCTAGAAAATTAGTCCTTTTATTTGATGGATTGGTATTTTCATTTACAGCTGATCATTTGATAGTTCACACACATCATCTTTAGAAGGGGGTTAATTAGACTAGCTTTATGCCTAAGCTGAGCTCACAAAGTCTCTGCATACACCTCTAAATATACACCAATTTATAATTCCAACAAAATTCCTAACCTGATATCTATTGTTCCTTCTTTCTTCAGTTTTGGTATAAGTAATAAGCTACACATGCAAGTGACAAGTTAACTTCTACAGTATATAATTTATTCCTCTAATAGCAATTGTCTAAATCGTAATTGCCAGCACCAAAACATACAGTAATGATGCCTTTTTAACTAATCACTGTACTGCAGGATTTTATTCTGTTCTCCTGTTGACAGAGAAATCCCTGTCCAATATAGTTAAAACACTGTCTATTAATAAAGACTAGCTCATGCTTTTAATTTTCCTGTGTTTAATATAGTACAAACATCAATACTGTACACCGATAACAAACACACAACTAACTGAAAGTACATTAAAAACACAGATGTGGATAATTATTCTTTAACAAGTTCATTGATTGCAGTAGATAGATGCAGCTAATTACCAAAAGGAGGAGGCCCATGGCAGAATAGAAAATAAAGTAGGTGTCTCAAAATTGTTCTACTTTTCAATGCTGCAACATAAAAGTTTAATAGTATAAATTGCTTCAACCCACATGCATTGATGTGTCCCAGCTTACTTGACGAAAAAAAAAGACCTCTAGCAGTCATTTCTAAAATGAAATGGAAACCCACTTCATTAATCTTGCAACAGGTGCCAAGGATTGAAACCCAGCTACTAGAGATTTCAGCCCCTGTGAAAACACTGTAAAAAGCCCAGAAGAAAGATCCCTTATTGTTCTTCAGGTAACACTGCCATACTTCACAAACGGTTTGTGCAGTATTTCATCTCCCTCTCTCCCCCTCCCTACCTAACCCCCCCCCCTCCCACCAAGGAGCTCATGCTGCTTCTTTTCAAACAAATCACAGATATTTTTAAGTAGGTTATTTCTAATAATATATCTTTCATTCATATAATTATGAGCAAGACTAACAGTTGGACACAGGTAAGCAGAAAAAGAATTTCATAATACCAAAACTAGAGACAACACTATATGGTGAACACACCTTCTATGGAGAGGCAATAAGGGCTAAGAAATATAGAATAAAGCTTGGGATGGAAAACTATAAATAAGAGTTAAGAAATAAAGAATAGAGGATGTTAAGGCCTTAATTTTCCTTTTCTTGGTGGACAGGTGCCTAAGCCTCTTTCAGAATAGTTGGCTGCATCTCAATTTTTCCTCCCTGAGACCAAGGAAATACTAGTCTCTGATATCAACAAATAGCAAGCAGATACTAAAGGGAGGACCACAAGAATAGCATAGTTTCCAGTAGCGCTCACATAGTCTGAGGTCTACAGATTACACAGAAAAAAGGCACTATTTTCTGTTGACAAACCCTTAATAACTTTCGTTTCCATCATTTGTTTTATATATTTACTGCATCTAGATTTTGGCCATCCACAATACTCTATAGTAACAAGTTGTAACAATTTCACTTTGAATAATATGAAAAGGTACTTTCTTCCCCCACTCCCCCAGTTTGTCATATTCTTAAATTATTGACAAAACACCATTCAGCATCTATATACCTGTACTATCAAATTTAATTCTAACACTAACTACTTTATTTTTAGGACTCATTATTTTAATATTCCTTTATGCTTGCAGTCTCTGTTAAATTCCTACCTTATTCATCTTTCATTTCCAGCTTACTCCAAAGAAGATACATCTTCCAAGTATTTTTCCCCACTATACAGCTTTTATACCTATAAGCACATAATCCATCTAAATCTATAATTTCACTTACCAAGCATTAAACCTTCAGAACATACAGATTAATTGCAAGAAATCTCTTAAGATGACAACTGGCTCAGCTGGTGGCCCAATATACACAAAGTAGCTGTGAAGAGAAGCTAGCGAACCCCTCTCAAGGGGAAGGAAGGGGGCATACACCTGTTTAACGCTGCTTATATACATGGCACTAAGCCTGAGGCCACAGGCCTCCCAGGTGTCTCATATCACATTGTTCTTTGGCCAGCTGTTGGAATTCCCCCCACAATGCTGTAATGGAATGCCTTACCAAGCCTGGCCAAATTGCTCACAGATACTTTCTATTAACTTCAAGAGGCACAGAATTAAAAGTTGTAAGGACCTATTGCCATTTTATTTTATTTATTTATTTAGGTTCCTTCCTCAGGTTGAGTTTTATTGAGCTACACATCCTGCAAAGGTATGTAATGTCACTGGGTAACTTAAACTCTGTTAGTGAAAGGTGGATTTAGGATTCTGCCTGAGTATTTTTCCAAGCAAGTTCAAGAATTTCCAGAGAGGAGTGTTTGGGCTGATTTGGGGAGAAGGGGGAGGACTCTAGCTCAGCTGACAGTCAGCCTGAAGCAACTGAAATCGCTGCGAAGGCTGCTTCAAACATACAATTCCTTGTTCAGGCTCCATGAATAACTACTTTTTCAAGGTATCAGTATTGCAATTTAGCTGGTATTCTATTAGTTTAAAATAAACTAAAACCAAATATACCTGCAAAATATTTAAAATACAGCAAACATATTTGTGAGTTGTCTTCCTACCTATATTTTTTTTATGAATGGGATAGGAACAATCCTAATGCAGTCCAGAATTCCAAATGTAGAAAAATACCACCAAAAATTGCAGAGAGAAGGGAAAAAATAAAATCTACAGTATATGAGTGGCAACATTAACTTCAAGTCACTAAGCTGTTGTGCAGCTCTGTAACCCAGTAAAGTTGTCACTGCTAAAAAACTCTTCAAAACCTCAAGATGTGTGCTTGTCAGCTTTTGCCTAGACTTGTTTTAGGCTTGCTTAGAGCATTATTTTAGCATAATAAGCTGTAACAGAAACTGCCTAATTATCAGGTAATGCCCACCTTACCAGATTTGTCTTAGCTTTATCCACTGGTGTGGTGTCAACCCACTGTTATTAGAATTTTCATATATTTTTATAACTAATGGAAAATAGTAGTGAGTTGTTATTCTGCATACAGCAAGCAATCTATGAATCTAGCATAAAAATGCAGCATAGAGGAGTGTATCCATGAAATTAGAGCAGAGACCTTCAAGTACCCATGGAAGACCCAGGACTGTAGAAAAAAATCTTCAGTCATCAATTACTGGTCACTAAAGGAACCAACCTTGGGAGCTGGATCATAAGAGAAAATAGATCAAGCATGCAACATTTGTAAAATGTACCATGTAACATATGATGTGGGACTGTAAACCACTGAAAAAAGAGGAAGGTGTACAGCATGCTACAAGAAGATGTTCAATCTGCCTCAAAGGAACCCTGGAGTGAGGAGGAAATACAGCATTTATAACATACTCAACTCAGTAAAGGACTTCGGATGGTGATGACTCATTGCAACCCACTCTTTCCTTTGTTCTTGCTTGAGCACAAGGGAAGCTGTCAACACACCAGGGAGAAACCACAGAGCAAAGAGGAAGATACTAGGAAGTGTATGTAACAATTTAAAATGTATTCTTATTGATAGTTTCTCTGCAACATCAATCCTGTACTTTTAAAGAGCTCAAATAACTATTTGATTAGACTATTAAGATTTCAGATAGAATAACAATAAACTCCTTGTTTTGCTTTTTGGTCTTCAAACTGCAAATATTGCAGTGCAAAATTCTTTGCTAAATTGGCAGTGATAACCTCCATTTAGATGCAACAACTGCTAGCAACTCTAACAGTATTTCAGAGAGCTTACAAAGCAGAGTAAGTCTACTTCCTCTTTCCTCTCTACCTTTTTGACAACTCTAGGGGCCATACAAGAACAAATGAGAACTGTAGTAGCTTTGAAACACACACATAACCACTAAATGCTTAATTAGAGTTCATCTCAGATTGAAGCAAGTACCTGTAAAGTTAGAACACTCAATGCTTCAATCCCAATAAAAAAACCTCCCTACATTTTGTTACACACAAGGGATACATTCATGTGTCAGGATAGCTGTCAGCTACCGTGAATCCATATTATGACTAAGCTAAGCAATGGCATTACACAGATGTTCTGAGAAACACTGCGCATATATAACAATCATTTAACAAATTAAAAATTAGACACAAAGGTATTTTCTTTTGGTTGTTTTTTTTTGGTGGGGTTGTTTGTTTGGGGTTTTTTTTAGCTTTGTTTATACAAATTTTGCTACTCTTATTGTGAACCTAGTCACATCTTGAATAAGTGCAGTGAAACAGATTTACGAGAACAATGCAAAATATAACTCACTTCTGCTCATTGGGTACCTACTGTAGGGATAAACTGGAGCCATCTGTTTGTTACTATTCCTGCCATGGTGAGGCCACATACATACTTTATTGTTTCCTGTGTACAAAAGCACAAAATTATCAGGCACGCTGCAGAGGCAGTTTCTGCTTAGTAGAAGATCAGGCAAGCGGGCACGGAAATTCTCTATTAGGGGCATGTCTGAGATCAGCAGTGGAGCAACATGAGCATGGTTGTGTAGTCTGTGCCCTACCTGGCATGTGCAATGAAAGGGGCCCTCATTTTTCATCAGTGTCTTAATCTTCACATGTATAATTACAGCATTCCTCAGTAATGGTAAACACAAATTATACTCTGTTCTGCAAGACAAAGATAAGCTGGTTTTTATGTTTCAACAAAAATGAATGTATGATTGGAATAAAAAGATATTTATCCCAGCTTAAATATTAGCATTATGTAACAACATTTAAAATACCTGCACAGAAATTGGGCAAAGAAATGTTCTTTAGCTCAGCATCCTAACAATCACCCCAAAAAACTGCAGCAGGGACAAAAAATTATGCTTTTTCTTTTTGTTACAATGCTATTTCAGGGCTATGAAATATCAGCCATTAATCATTTATACTGTTTTGTTTTCCTTGCAGAGTATCCCCTGGATATAGAAAATAATTTAAATTACACCTGTCTGATATAATTTCCCAGTACACAAAAAGTAGTTTGATTAAGTCTTCATGTTAAAGACAAATAATAAATTGCAATAAATAAAATTCAAATACATAATTTACTATTATTTAAAGAGTTCCCCTTATATTTTCTTGGTTAATTACTGATTTTATACTGCTGTGTAATTGAAATGATAAAGAAAAAAACCAAAAAATATCCAAAGTGTCTGGAATCACCATGTTAGAAATTGAAGTCTTTTCAACTCAAGACAAAGCAGCCTGTTGCTTATTAGTTTTTTTGGAAACAACATGAGTTCACTATTGCAGACCCAGCTAGCAAGTGAGAAACTTCTGATTTTGAAACTCAGGAGTGTCATGTTTCCTTCCAGAATTATTTAAATGGAGATTTGCCACAGTTTACAGTTTATAAACTAAATCCCAAGAAGTCCTACCTAATCCTCTTTTTTTTTTTTTTGTTTCTCCTATAGCTAGCAAAACAAGTTTCAGTCGTGGTAATGCGGTTACAATCTATTTGTGTATATTGTTTATCACAACAAATGGCATTTATAACAACATACAGAGCAAGAAAAATACATTTTGCACTAGTTTTATATGTTTATTCTTGCTGAGACAGGAAGTCATTTACTCTGCCTTGCAGAACATTTAATCCTTTTTACCATTCAGATCCAGCAGGATTTAAGGACGTACAATATCTCATGGGGAAGGACCTGAAAGCATTTCAAGAAAAGCCCCATTCTTAACCATCTTTACAGCCCCAGCGGGGCTCTGCTTCTGGAATGATTTTATCTGTTATTTTTAGAACTGATAATTACTCATTTTCATATACTTATTTCTAAAAACTGCCAAAGAAATCTGACAAGCATATGAAATATTCTATTAAAAACTAGGTGATGGATACAATTGGTTCCTCTTCTTTCTAACAGTTTAACAACGTAGGTTTGTTTTGGACAGAGGACATAATTTCTTCACATTAACCAGGTCAAACTGTCAGATAGATAGACAGATAGATAGACAGACAGATAGATAGATAGATAGATAGGTAGATAGATAGATAGATAGATAGATAGATAGATAGATAGATAGATAGATGTACACCCTATTTGTACTTGGTATACGTATTCCTTTTTTCTCTTCACATTAAATGCCCTGCAAGTTTGTTAGGAGGTAGACATATGGGCAAGGGAAATTGTACTTTAAAAAAAATCCAGTAAAAAAACCAAACAAAAAACCCCAAACAAACAACAAAATGTGGGTTTGCTGTATCTGTTATGAAGCAACTGCTGTGCACCTCCTGGTTCAAACCTTTGGTACAGGTCCTACTTAATCGTCTCATGTGCAGTTTTAAACAATATTCTACTTGAATTTGTTTTTTAGTTTTTTATTCAGTTTCCTAAACCATAGCACTGAATACATGCAATTTGTCTTTATTTTCTTTCTATTAAGAAACAGGTGTTTAGTAAGCAGAGGCTGTCTCCCAAGGAGGGGAAAGGAGGACAATTAAATTAGTTTCAGATCCCTTGTTGAACCCACCACCAGGGAAAAAAAGAACTAAGCTAAAATATGGAGAAAAATCAAAGTGAAAATCCTAGTGCAACCTTAGTAAATCAGCAGGTGCTTAATTGCTTAAGAAGAATTAGAAGGTGAGAGACAACAGGTTTGTGGTAGACTTTCCCAGAGAGCCACAAAATTTTGAGGAACACCTTGATCAAATCTCTTGTGTCAGGAAGACCAGGATTAAAAGGGATAGTGTTAAAGACTGAGTAGATGCAACAGGAATACACAATCCCTACTCTTTCAAAATGTAGTTTGCTGTAGCAGATACATTCTGTTGCATCTCTATCCCATAATGATTATCACATCACAGCCTGACTAGCCTATGTCCTGGACCTTGCTAGGGAGGATGATGAGAGAGGGGAGCATGAGGAAGAAGAGAGGAAGAAGAGATCTGCCTGCCCACCTGCAACAGGTTTGTGCTCTGTTGTTTGCCTTAGAAATCCATACTGTGCTTGCACTAATCTGCAAAGCATTATGAACAGAAATCTAGAAATGACACATTTCCAGCCACTCATTCATCAACTGCTAAACACCTCATACGAAAGGGACTCCATGTATATCAAACTTGAATTCTTTCAAAACTTGAAGTAGAAATCCACTACTACTTTTGACAAAAATCTATTTGGCTGAGAAGAGTTTTCATTCCTACCTTCCCCCTTTACTTGCTCATCACATGAAAATTACTATTTTTATATAGAAAGCCAAAAACAAAGCATAAAAGATATTTACATAATACTTTACATAACAAGCTCCTTTTGAGAAATGAGAATATTAAAATTTCAAAAGTACAGTCACAGCAAGTGGTAGGCGAGCAACGAAGATAAATCAAATCCTATTTCTTGCCATGCTGTGAAAAGACGGCTGGCTTTTAATCATCATGATGTGCCATATGTAAATTCCATCAAAGAAGAAGTTTGGTAAATGTTATATTTCATAACCACAGGGAAGGAAGCTATTTATAAACATCAATTAAATGATATAATATAGTCTAAAGCCATTAATAATAAAACTATTAATCTAGGTAGACACTATTTTCATATGCAATAGTTTTTGATATATACTTTTTCAAATGCATATTTAACTAGGAAAATACTACATTTTTTCTACTCAAGGTCATTCTAACCTAACTCATAGTTTCTGTGATGAGGAAGTAAATTGTTAAGAGAAAAAAAAACAACACACACAGCACTTGTAATCCTAGAATCAATTTCTAAAAAAACATGAGAGTGCTTCAGTCAAGACCTGTGTTTTATATGTGGCCAAAAATCTATATATGTACAGATGAAGCTTAAATGTTAATTCATGTTCTTTGCCAGTCTTGGGAAACATTTGGAAATGTAAATGTCTTCAACAGGAGACAGATGAAATCTATTTGGAAGCCTCCAATGGAGTAAAGAACCAATCACAACAATATTACTATTATACTAGAATTGTGCATCACTTACATTAGAAGAAAGCAAACTAATTTGAAAACATTCACAAAATTCCTAGAAAGGCTGTAATCGCCTAAGTAAAGCTTTGGCATAGAACAGTTTATCTGCTCAGCCTTAAATGAGTATAGTAAACTGAGACTAAATCTTTAAGCCCTAAATATGGGACTGACACTTAAAAATACACTTCTTTCACAGAAAGTAAGGTAAGTTCAACAGGTTTCAGACAGACATTCTACAGCTAAACATGAGGGATGGATAAGGACAGTTGGGAGAAGCCACCCTATAGTAATGGAACTGACTGGCTACCTTCTGGATGCCCTAGGGAATAGATGAGGAGAGAATACTTTACTTTTCTATGTAATGAAGACATGAAAGAATTTAGTTCTTCTGAATACACAACAGGCTTCAGAAACAGAAGTTCTAAAAGCCCACAGCCCACATACCCTTAAAAAACCAAAAAGAACTTCACCCACAAAAAAAAAAAAACACAACAAAACACCAACAACCCACACCTCCAGGATATTCCTACTTCATTTATATTTTCTTCTATATATGAAAAAACAATCAAATCTAGTTCACAGCCCCATCAGAAAATTTATAAAACTCTGTGTTTGTTTTCTATGACACAGGAACAAATATTTTCAGCTACACATTTAAAACCAAAGGTTTTATTGTAATGAGTTTTGTGAAGGGAGAACAAATATTTCCATATTTTCAGCACACTCAGCAAAGTCTGTGTGCACAAACTGAGACCTGTCATATCTGCCGCGTGATTAGGAGAAATTTAATGCTTCACCTCTTTGTAATGGTTGTTGTTTTCTTATAACTGGTGTGTAGATTGAATGGCAGGTGACATTTCATAAGATTTAAATAAGGTAATAAATTAATTAAATTAATATATTCCTTTCTAAAGTATAATGAGTCATTTGCATATAAAATGCAAGAGTCTGTAAATACAAAATGCACTCCAAACCGCAGAAGACATAATGAACCATATTTCTTACACTTTGTAACATATGTGTATGTAACATTTGTATGTTACAAAGTGTGTGTGTGTGTGTATAAATCACAGGGACAGCTTTTAAAATCCTGAAAGACTGGATAATTTATACAGCAGTTTGGATTGAAGAAGAGATAATGCTTACCCCCCCTATGGATCACAGCATGTAAGACACCACACTGCAACATCCTGTAGGGGACCTACAGAGCTACTTATGTACCAGCTGCAAAGGCAGCCTCTGATCTGTCCTTCTGAAAAAGGGAAATTCACTTACATTGCCCAAATTATATTCCAAGGGTAAACTCCAGGTCTGACTTTGTAAAAGGACTTAGGCAGATCCTTATTCACACACGGCATGCCATGGAGATCAATGAAAAAAATGTCCCCAGTGGAGGGGACAGGATGTTACCCCTTGGCCTCTGCAGAACTATGGCCTCATTGGAAGGTAAGGCAGCCATGACACTGTGCTCCGTGTCAAAAAGGAAGAGATGGCAAATTAACATATCTGCCAGGACTGATAAGAATAAAGAATAAACCCCTGCCTAAACTTTGTTAAAAAAAACCCAAACCAACCAACCAACCAAACCAAACAAAAAAACCACCAAAAAAACCCCCCAGGAAAGTAGCACTTACACATTAAATAGGAGGCCTTTCAAGGCTACATGGTAATTTCTACTTAAGGATGTCGCCGGTGTTGCAATTATCCAGTGAAACAAAATAAGCTGATTTGATTCATCAATAATTGAAAATCTATTTGCCTACAATTGATTTACAATGTAACAGGACTCAGCTACTGTAATTTGCAATTGGTGCTCCTGTCAACAAAAGACAGGATGGTCTTTTATTTCAGAATTGAAGAGAGCTGCAACTTCTTAAAGATGCAACACAAACCTGGAAAATGGGAACTCTAATATACGGTAGTAATTCACATAAATATAGCCATTTTTGCCAGCTGGAGCTGAGCTATAGTGTTAACCACACAGGTTTTGCTTTGCACACAGTATTTCAGAATTACCAGTATTTTAGTTCACACAGGTGCATAAATTACGAAAAGTCAAAATTCTATCCTCAGGAAGAAAGAGAAAAGTTGAGTAAAGAGCTATCAAATACTACAGAAAGGTATAAAAAGAAAGTTTTAGAAAATCAACAACTTTAGGCAGAGGAATAGTAGATGGTGCCTTCAACAGGAGGCAACTGCAGGAAACCTGGACCTTTAACATCGCTTGTAGATCTGAAAACAAATTCCCTATTTTCTTCACTTCCTCTGGTAGCAACTACACACACCACTCCTTGTGCGTGCACTCTATGCTAACAGCCAGCTTAAAAGTATGACTGGAGTCTACATTCCAATTAGCCCGCTAAATCCTCTGCTTAACAACCGAACAACCCTCGCTTCCCTCCTGGTGGCAGAAGAGGACTTCAGCCTGTAGCTCCTACTTCTCAGTACTCCAGGGACATCACTGCTTCATGAGTGTTAAGGCTAACCAAAGTCACAGCAGAAATACGTTCTCCTTAAGGGTATGTATTTGACATCCTGTGTCAAACAAGGCAGAGGACTGGCAAACACCGAGTAGCCCCTTACTTCATTCTATAATCTACCTGATCATACCGCACCATTGCATAGACATGTAGGTCAGTGCAGGGGCAAATGACATCAAATCCCCAATGTCAGCCTGCCATTCTTTTATAATTGCTCAGAGTTTGGCTAGATACGCTAGGGAAGGCATTCAGAAGTTGAATTTCATGCCTCCTTCTCAGAGTAACCATTAGTGTAAAGAGTAACAGATCCTCTCTCAGGAACGGTTACAGGAATGGGAACAAAATCAGACAGAACTGCATTATAAGGTATTTTATGGGTGTACACATAAGCATAAATATATGTATGCACACACACCTAAGTATGAGATTATTCAAAAGCCAGACTATGAAAACAGTAACTAAGTGTAGTAGCATTGAGGAGTTTGTTTAACCATCTGAATCAGACTACTAGTTAATGCTTGGGGTCTTACATATGGTTTCTACTTGGAGGGGAAGCTAAGGACAGGATCAGTATTTCTTTCATATAGAAATCACTGCTATTTACAAGGAGTATATGAAAAACTTCTTTCCAAATACAATCAGAATCTTAGATTTGGCCTTAAGAATGTATGAACCCATCAGGAAATATTAATTTGAAGAATTCTTTTAACCCATTTATAGTAGTCTTACAAGTGTTTCTGTGACACTGTGACAGGCTTCTTTACTGGGTCTTTTCTACTTATTTTGTAGAAGTTACATGCTTCTGTCAACATCTTCTATATTTTTATACAATCTACCTATTACCTTGAAGTTGCATTTTCTGCAGTGCCTATTATTTCAGCTATCTCTTCTACACTGAAGCTCAATTTTACTTTAGGTTTCTTTTCAGTGAGGGATGACTAGGTCTATCTTCAAGGAGGTACAAAAAATGTTTATTCTTTGCCTCTGTCTTTACTATTTCTATCCTATTCCTACAAGTACTTACAACTTTGCATACTGTTTGCTCTCACAGAGTTGTCCTTCAAGACTTCAAATTCCTCTTTCATTCTTAAGCATCACTATTGCACACACTTGCTTCAGAAAGCAAAAATAGTTCCTATTATAATTTTAATTCCTACAATAGATATGCAGTAACTCAAGTGTATCTCTATAAATCCTAAGGAAAAAGACATTTGGTGGAAAGAAATGAGGGTAAACAGTAAGGATGGGGGAGAAAAATAGTTACATGTCAGCACAGTGGGGGATAGAAGCTACAACTCTATTAAACACTTAATAGAGGCATTTAAATTAAAATACCCCTTTGAGTGAAATTCTGCACTAATGTATGTTACCTTAGGCTTCCCTTGCCTCCTTTCTCTCATACTACCAATGAACCCTGGGAAGCATTTTAACCTCCTGCAGTGTAGTCAGCAATCCACCCTATGACTGATTGACCCATATCAGGCCCTGTGGGTCAGTAGCAGGCAGCAAGGGGGATGATAAAAAACTGAATCTACGCTTGATAGGCAGACCAGATTAAAGATTAGACAGGATAAGGTGGATAATAGGCTCTTCTTCTGTCACCTTTTCTTGTGAAGATTCTCAAACCAAAATATTGTTAAGAGATCTCTTCCATTAACTAAATGGGAGCTAAGGGGATATATAACCTGTCAAGGTCTGAACAACTCAATCTCCAACACTTTGTTCAACAGAAAAGCCTCCCTGAGAAAATGAAGTAAACGTCCCTCTTAAGTAAACTCCTGTTTCCCTTTCCCCCTCCTTCCCCACTGTAACGGACATGCCACAGAGGGTGCTCATAAGTACCACCTATGCTGGATACTTCAAGTATTTTAGGCTGACAATTAAAACAAAGGGACCTGAAGAACAAAGGGCATTCATTTCCATTAGAGGACTTTTCACTACAGGAGTCACTTTGTTTTATGTTAAATGTACTATTACAAAGTCACATAAATTTTCCAGAGAACAAAGCTGCTTAAACTATGTGCACCTGTATTTCTTTGATTGCTCACATTGAGTTTGTTTTTATTATTAACATTTGGTGTCCGTCTTAACACTGAAAGAAATTACTCATGAATGAGAATGGAATGTTATAAAAAAGCCAAATTTTTCAGTTCTGTGAAAAAGGAGTTCTTGAATTTACATGCATACTTCAGAGCAGGAGAGAGTATCCAGCTTCTTATATAGTATCACTTTTTCAGGTTTAGGTCAGTACTTGTCAAAGAAGCAGATAGAATGTGACCAATGAAACACAGATGAGCAAACACCTGTGTGCTTCTGCACGCACACATGGACACTTCTGCATATGCACATGGGCACTGCGTAACCAAAGAAAGAAACTGGCAGCAAAAGCAGCAAAGTATAAAACTTCTTTTCATTGTAAACCACAAAAGTTCTACTGCAAAACTAGAACTGGCCATGCATTAAATGCTCTGCATGTCAGTAAATGATTTCTTCAGCATTTCCAGCAATGAAACCATGTTCCTTAGGTCACAGATGCAAAACAGCAGCAACAAAGAAGTCAGGACGCCAGAATGACGAGACAGCTCTGTTAAAGCAAGACAAATGTATTTGCTAAAAAAAACCCCACAACCAAGCCCACCATCAGCCAACTCTTGAAGCCTTCACTAAATTTAATAATGAAAAAATTACTCCAGAGAAATCTCAGATTGAAGCAAAGCTTGGTTCGATAAATGTAAGATGTCTCTATAACTGTATTCATGATAGATCATATTTTTTATTATTTTCAATTAACAGAGTTTGATAAACTTCAGTCAGTCTTTTAAAAGGCTTTATCTTTAGTGTCTCTCCATAGGAACTCAGCCACCAAGTACTCAATAGCCAACCCCAGCAAGTTAGGATTTCTAAATTCATTCCTTCAGAATTACATCTGTAAACAAGCATGACCTAGATCCTTACATTTTCTTAGAAATTGTAGCCCAGTTTTCATCCTAACATATGCTTACCTTGGAGCTTTTCACTATTTTAAGAAATCAAAAATTGTAGGTAATAATCTAAATGAGAAACGCTATAAGATGCAGACAGCTTCCAAGGGAACACTGCAATTTTATAGATTAATAGCATGTAAACATCTCTCTCCAAGTATTTGTTGAATAAAATACGATAAGTGAGCATCAAAAGAACCCTGTATATACTTAATTTGCAGGACAATAAATTAAAGAGTTGTATTTTTGTCTACTGATCAGTAACCTGAAGTTTATAATACCTAACATAATTTTAAATAAAAAGTTTAAAACATCAGCAATCCTGCATGTATAGCAAGACAAGTACTACATTGATTTGTTACAGAATCATAGAATCACAGAATGCATTAGATTGGAAATGACCTTTAGAGGTCACCTAGTCCAACCCCCCTGCAGTAAGCAGGGACATCTTCACTAGATCAGGTTGCTCAGAGCCCAATCAAGCCTGACCTTGAGTATCTCCAGGGATGGGGCCTCCACTGGGCAACATGTTCCAATGATCCATCACCCTCATATTGAAGAACTTTTTCCTAACATCCAATATAAGTCTCCCCTTTTCTAGTTTAAAAACATTACCCCTCATCCTATTGCTACATGCTCTTGTGAACAGTTCTTTCCCAGCTTTCTTGTAGGCACCTTTCAGGTACTGGAAAGACACAATAAGGTCTGCTCAGAGCCTTCTCTTCTCTAAGGCTGAACAAGCCCAACTTTCTCAGCCTGCCTTCATAGGAAAGGTGCTCCAGCCCTTTGATCATTTTTGTGGCCTCCTCTGGATGCGCTCAAACAGGTCCATGTCCTTCTTGCACTGAAGGTTTCGAAACTGGACACAGTGCTCCAGGTGAGGTCTTGAGTAATCTTCCCTGTGTTTACATATACAAATCAACCACCATTGAATCATATTCAGAGAAAAGAAGATGCCACATAAAGAGCCTGTATTACTAATGGTAACGGTTAACAGAGCATGCTGTTTTGTAGCATTCTGCATTTCAAATAAAATCATGTATTACAGTGAAATGTCCTTCCAAATTCACCATGCACAAAAAGACAATCTGTATTTCTTTGCCTTCTCCAACTTTGGCTGTTTTTCACTGCTGATTATTCCTATCGTTAAGTCTGAAAGTCATGGCACTTTGCCAAAGAGCACATTACATCTAAATCCATTTAGACGCACATTCTATCTAAAGAGAGCACCTGAGGAATTTTGGTGCACTTTCTTTGCACAGATTATTGTTATTTGGATTCTGTATGTGCTTGTGCAAACCTGCTTAGAAGAGAATGAAAAGATGTGGGGAAAATGTGGCTCTAACACATCACTTATTTATAGACAAATGATTTGGTTTTTGGCATAGGCTTTTTTACTCATCCATAAAATCAATTTTCAATAATAATGTTAAAAATAACTAAATATGCCAATAATGACAGGGAATGATAAATAGGAGAATCTCGGATATAACAGGTTTATACACTGACTCTCTTCAGCTTTTTCTGAATATCACAGAATGTGCAATGGTGTTACTGTGAGCAGCTTTCAGCCTCTGACAGTTTGCACCGTTACCAAAAACTTTAGTTCACTTCTACCTGTTATTATAAAACGGAATCACAGCAAAATTAAAATGACAGAAGATAGATTTAAGGACATAACAGGCAAACATCTGCTGGACTCATGAAAGAACAGTGAAGGCCACAGAAGTAAAAAGGAAGAAATAAAATTTTATGAGCTGCCTCTAAAACAGGAGATATTAATTGAAGCTGTAAAGTTATATAAAAAGATAAAATGTAGATAACATATCTACAGACATATTAGCCAATGACTGTTATGTGAGGTTTTACTACATGGCCATAAAAACTAAATGTGGACAAACCTGGAATAGCTAGTATGGCCTCTCTAAAATCTCTATCTTATAATTTCCAGTGATTCCAGAAGCCTATTGAAAAGTGTAAACTTAAATTATTGGAGGTTCATTTAAAATGTGGCAGCTCAATTCCAGAGAGACTCACCCTCTGGGATGATAAGGAGGAAAGCAGACATGTTAACACCTGCGAGGAGCACTGAGTTGGACTCAACGTTTCTTATAGGTCCTTTACAACTTAAGATACTCTGTGATCTTACACTGACACACTGAAGCTCGTAACTCATAAAGCAAAGGTTTTAAGTTCATCCTCACTACTAGACCTTAATTTAGGAAAACTCTCCATCCATTCAGTGAGCATGAAAACAGGTTAAGCCTAAACATTGTCTCAAGTCTTATCCTATGAGTTCAAGGACTAACTTTAAAAGGATTAAGTATATGTTAAAATTACTTGTTGCAGCACAGCACACCTGAAGAATGTAAAACATGATACAAGAAACCTGGATATTTCTTGAAGAGTTTTTCTCACAAGCTTCATGCTGCCACTGTGATGGACTGAAAAGTAGACTGACTGAAAATCACTGAGGAACTTTCATTCACTCTTCTGTCAGTGTTGGCTGCTGCATAGTGGCAGGATGACCCTGTTTTGCAAATACCAATGAAGAATACTTAATGAAGGAATGTGACTAGAAGGTGGACTTTTGCACTGTAATGTGGAACATTTGCTATTAATTCCCAACTTATATTTTTCCTTTTAAGGAGTAGTTGCCACCTTCCAAGTTCCAACTCCTTAGTATTACATATTGTGTCAGGACTGAACTCTTTTTAAAAGAGTTGTTTCTAAAGAAAAATGAACAGCATTTTGTGGAAGCGTTTTCAGCAGTGACTATTCCTGTGATTTTTAGAGCAGGACATAAGGCACGGGTGGGGAGGAGTGTGGCACAGAAAGAAAAAGACCTTTTACTAATACAAGTGGTAATATGACAATCAGTTAGTACATCAGACTTTCTCCAAACAGTACAAGGATTAATGGTAGGCTTTCATGGAATGTGATATATTCCCGGTCAATAACTGAAATATTTCACCAATCATTCAACAGAAATAGCAAATTATGGTTTGTCTCTCTTACAGAATTTTATTTACTTCTTTGTATTTAAATCACTTCTTTGTTTGCAACTCATTTTATTCTCCAACTCATCTTCCATATGAACAGCAGTAATTGTCAAGAAAAGTGTCCTTGACAATACTGCTAAAACATTTTCTGTATTCATTCACGAATTCCTTTTTATTGATCTAGCACCGAAAATCCAAGAGGATGGAAACCTCACAGAACTTGGCATTCTCTAAATGACTGTATCAACACTTACTGCTATCAAGAGTAAGCAATTACAGACTTAAGAAAAAATAAAATAGACTCGTTTGAGGGAATGGATCTTAGCCATGTATTTATATTTAGGCATGATTTTAAGCCTCATTCATTAGAAAGAGACATAACCTTGTAGGTAAAATTAAAATTAATTCATTAAGTCCTCTTATACTGCAAGTTTCCTAAGAAAGCAGGCAAAACATTTGAAGGCAAATGAAGAAACCTAAGACGATGATGGGTTATCATTAACTGAATACAGAACAACTACAAAACCAAGAATGACAAAATATTTAACTAAAGGATCATCTTTTAACCTTCAGACAGACTTACTTTTTAATTCCTACCGAAGTTCTAACATCTGTACTTCTATCCAGTGCTAGGCATTTGGTAATGCCTTAGTAATAAATACGACAGAATGAGACAATAAACGCTGGTGCCTTACATAACCCTTTTTGGTTTGTAATAAATCTGTAAGCGGACAAAACAAGACTTTCTCTTCCACTACTTCAAAAGTACTTTGAAGAAAATAAAGCATCCCACATTATTAATGTATAGAGAACTTGGGGATCATGATCTTTAGAACGGAATACCCATGAGAATAATTTATATTATTGTCTTAAATGGAGGGACTCAACATAGTTGACTTTGAAAGAACATCCCACAATTAAATGAATGTTTAGTCTTATTGTGATTATGTTTTCTGAAATGATCTTTAGCCTGCAACAAAATGTGCAGGCACAGATTTTAACATGAGTTAGCAACCACCATCACAGGTACCACAAATGTTACATGTTTGGCTTGGCTTGGAACAGTTTCATCCAAGATGTGAGCCATCACTATCAGAGTCACCTATGCAGGACTGTATTAACAACTCCTTGCTGTTCAATGTACCAAGAGTGTTAGAACACACTATAGTACTGTTCTTTTCTACACTAAACTTTGTCAAATCAAGTATTAAAAAAAAAAAAGGAAGAAAAAGAAAAAAAAAGAAGGAAAAAAAGGGAAAAAAACATCTTTTATGTCAGGGTGACAGCAATGGAATTTTTCAATAGTCAAATCAAGGGGAACAAAAAGAGCACTGATGAAGAGTTGAATGACTCAAATGAGGAAAAGTTAGTTGACTCTGTTTCACCAGAGCTTGCTTTCTAGTTTGAAACCCTATGATCTGGAAAGCAACATATTTGCATTTACTTTTTAATGCATTAATAGCAGCTTAATCTTGAAGGTTTCTTCTTAAATAGCCTAGTTAAAAATTAATTGTTGCTTGATTGATATTGAAACAGTTTTGATTTAGCTTTCTGGCTTTATTTCTACCAAAATTGTATGATTTGCAAAGTAATATATTTTTCTTTAATTATTATCACAACAGCAGAGTAATTTTGCTGGCTTTTCTACTGAATAATTTGATTACTATAGAAACGAGCTTTGCTTCAGCTTGCTATTGATTTGTGTGTACATGCATTAAGATTTTATGGTCTGTCATTATAAGCTAAAATATGAGATAATAATGTGTCCCACGTCAAGGACACTGCAATGTGGCCTTGCTTTTGGAGGAATTCTGAAGGAGGATTTTGAGTTACTTTGCCAGCAATCTAAGGAGTAGGTAAATCATTTCAGATTGCAGCCCATCATGATTATAAAGCCACAGCATAAGTAACTGTACAACATACGAATTCTGCGAAAAATATATTTTCACTTCCATATCGTAAAAATATTATTTACATCAGAACTGCAGAAGATCCTATATTCTGTAGGAGAAGGAATAATTATTTATTAAAGCCACAAAATAATTACTAAACACACTTTTGAAAAAATATAATTTGTTTTTGTCATTGTACATGATATGTGCAATGCAGAACTTTCTTCTTCCCTTTTTAATTTTTCCTCTCTTGGAGAAAAGTATTGAATTTGGAGAAGTGAATTTTAGAAATATGGAGACAAGCTATCATACAAGAATGATAAATTTTGAAAAATAAAGTACAAAAAGAAAGTTTGCAAAAAATAAATTTTCCACATAATCCTTTATTTGATTCTATGTGCATATTTAACAGAAGTGCATGCCTTAACAATTTTATTTTATATCTTTGTTTCAGCACAACTCCTTATTCATGGCATCAGACAGTTTGGGGGAGGAGGGGTGGAGGTGGGTGTGTGAAATCAGTATGCTTTTAACCTGATAAATCTACTTAGAAACCTAAATTTCATTTAATCCCTGAGCTGGCAAGAAAGCTCATAGACTGTATTTTATTTTTCTGGTAAGTCAAGTCTTCTGTTCAATTCCTTTTTCCAAGACTAGGGATGCAGAGGTAAAAGGAGGGATTATCCATTATCCCTACCTGTTTTTATCACAAAGAGACCATACCTCCTTTCACAATAGGTACAGAGACAAAAATCCAATTTGCCCGAATGTAACCTCACATATAAAAAAGCTGCTTATAACATTGTAGTTGTATGTGAAAACGATATGAAAAGCCAAGAATCTCTGCAATTCATATAACAATTTACAGCACACAATGTTGTCACAACTTAAAACTGACTGAAAAATTGCCTTGGAAATTATGGCTAATGGATTATAATAGCCTTTGTCACAAATTATCCAGAGTAGTTTTGGTTAAGTATTATGCAGCGTTAGATAACACTATACTGCATTAATATGTTTATGATTAGCTATTTCATAAAACTGCTCAGAAACTTCTATTAATCTTAATGATTGCAAAGAAATAAATCTCTTAAGAACTTTGATAACATCTCTTTCAGTATAGGAATGGTGGGTTTTGGCTGGGACAAAGTTAATTTTCTCCATAGTAGCTGGTCAGAGGCCAAGTTTTAGATTTGTTCTGAAATAAAACCCTTGATAATTCAGGCGTGCTTTCATTACTGCTGAGCAGTGCTTACACAGAGCCAAGGCTTTTCCTCTTTCTCACACCACCCCCACCAGCCAGTGGGCTGGGGGTGCACAAGGAGTTAGGGGGTACACAGCTGGGGTGACTGACCCCAACTGACCAAAGGGATATTCCATATCATATAATGTCATGCTCAGCAGTAATGCTGGGGTGGAGGTTGGCAGGGGATCACTGCTCGGAAGTGGCTGAGTATTGGTCGGTCTATGGAAAGCAATTGTTTTGTATTGCATCACTTGTCTTTCTTGACTTTTCTCTTTGTTATTTTCCTTTTATTATTATTATTATCGTCATCGTCTGTCAGTATTTCACTCACAAAAGTGAGTTTTCTCACTTTTACCACTTTGATTCTCTGCCCTATCCTGCCAGGGGGACTGGGCCTGCAGTTGGGTGGTTCTTAGTTCCTGGCTGGTGCACCTATATGACAATACTTATGGTAGCCCATTATTTAGCCCAGGAAGCAAGACCTTTTTATTTAAAATGCATAGGTACTTGACAGAGAAGCAGAGTTTTTGTGTATCAAAGAAATCCCCACATGAAAGAAATTCTAGAATTTTCTACTCTTCACAGAACCCTAAGAAAGACAAGATTTTCTAAACAGGTATTGCAATGTGAGACTGTGGGGCGAAAATAGACAGGACAAGGCTACTTTGTCTTATATGACTTCCAGTGTTCTCTTTTGAGTAAAACATTAACACACACAGTGATTAATGTTAAACATTCTTGCAATTATTAAAACATTTAAACAGAAAACTTCAGATTGAACACTGGTTGGATAAGCAAACATCTTAGAAACAGGCAAGCAAACATCTACAGGTACCCACATTTTTTGTCTGTGGAATTTAAGAGCATTCAGCAGTACTACCATTCTGTTCATCACTGTAGCTTTGAAACAGAAACCAGGATTTACATACCAGTAAATAGCATGCCACGCTTCCAAAGAAGGAAATGGTACTTACAAGTGGACTTAATACTAAGAAATATGGAATGTATGCTGTGCAAAGATACTGCACACCAGTATTATACTGCATACCAGTATTATACTGCATTGTATAATATTCTTGTTTTAATATTCACACTAGAAAAGGAGCACTTAAAGAAAAAAATATTGAAATACTTGATGTTATCTAATTATCTTACATACCATCATGTAATTGCATAAAGTAGGAAACATCAGTTGTCTTGAAACTATATTTGTCTAGATCATTTGCCATCATGCTGTACATACAAAGTCAATTAAGTTACAGGTTTCACTGCTGGACACTTTTCTCATTACAACTCTTCATATGGTGTGACAGGTGAAAACAGAATGACAAACTTTGGGAACAGTCTTCTAGTCCTGATAAAATACGTTTTCAATGCAGTTTCATTAATTCATCAGGAGCAAAAAAAGGATAGCTAGTGGGAGCAGGGAGAGAAGGGGAGAGTGGGCTAGAAAAAGACACAACAAACCAATCATTTCCCTACAGTCAGAAATATTATTTATGGCAATTTGCGGAATAAATCAGAAACTGTTCTAACTGCCATCGTTATTAAACTTAGTGATGTTCTGCACAATTTGCAGAAACCAATTTGTCCCGAGATAGGCAATTCATGGTTTTAAAACCTGCACTGCAACTTTACTACCATTCATCGACTACAGGTAACATGCTACAAGATTAAAACAAATAGCATATTATATTTAAAGTAAGAGCATCTGCTGGAAGTACATCATGGAAAAACAGATGTTGTTACATCAAGCAACTATCAATCTTATGCTGATCTAATGGCACTGACAAGGCATTCAAAATGTAGCTGGACAAAGACAGACACACCCATCCCAATGTTATTCATGAAAGAAATATGGGTGATTTCTACTTTAGCTAAATAATCTTGCAATCTCTGGACATCTCACCAAGCCCTACCTTTAAAAGCCATTTAGATTCATCACAACATTCTGTCTAGCAGTAAAGGATTTATGCTGTTTACTTGCCTTTGTGTAGCTGTAGGATTTTATATATCCCAGTATCAAACAGTCCAGATACTGGCAACTAAAAAAAATCTCAGTTGCTGAAATGTGAACAAAACATCATCAAGGAAACACCAGCACTATGATTCTTTTTAAAGTTGCATGTTAAAGATAGGATGCAATCAATGAAAGACAGACTTCTATAATGTTCTGATTGTTTTCAAGATGCTACACAATACTCTTGCTGGAAAAGAAGTGCAAAACTAAAAATTATTTGCAAAAGGAAAATCGGTATCAATTTTAATTAAATTTCCAGGAAATTCTTAGAGAGTCATGGGTAACAGACATTCCAGTACTGAATCTTGGCTGAAAATATGTTGTATTTTACTTCAATAACCAGGTTGATAAATGAGGTTCACTTGGCTATTTAGAATACAAGACTCTTGCAGGAGTCACATCCTTAAATCTTGACTAACCCTGAAGATGTAAAAGAAAAACTGTTTTTTAAGTTGTCCATATTCAATATTAACTCATAATCAAAGAAAAAAAAAGCTGGATGAAGATCTCTTTTAGCAGAGAACAAACTAAGGAACAGGTAATTTTTTTAATCTGGTGTTTGAGTTGGTTTTTTTTGAGATTTAGTAGATTATAACTTGCAATATAAATATTTTGGGTGGTTGAATACATTAGTCTACACAGCATTACAAGCTGTGCTGATATCGTTTTTAGGAAAATGCTGGCCTGCGTTTAATTCCAACACACAAGGATGATATATCCTTGTGGCACACTGGTATTTCAGAATCATTTTACTTCAATCTTGAATATTGTGAATTGACTATGAAAATGTGTTTTGTTGTGTTTTTTGAATTTTTAAACCACTTCATAAAGCGACCATGTTGTTGTCTTGGTCTTACTTTACAAACATACAGACGTACAAAATGCATCCAGTATGGTAACAACTTGAATTAGTTTTCACAAAAGAAGAACATAACCCAATGAGACTGTAGCAGAGAACATAATTATTACTATTAGATTTTCAAGGTTTGCTAAAGATTAGCTAAAGATGGCTATTTTTTCTTTGGAAATCAAATCTATTACTGATTCAGACATGTTTCATATGGAAGAGAATCTGTAGTCCATATACATGCACACACAATTACAGTCCCATCATAGGCTTCAGATACCTGAAATCTGTTACCTTGGTGTAGTCTGATTATAGCGAGAAACCTGATAGTCTCTTACCTAGAACACAAAAAAGAAATTAAGATTAATTCATAGCATTTTTCAAATCATATATTTTGCAAATTAAAGAACAAACTACAGACAACCAGCAAGTTAGGTAGACCATTTGATTGGATTGTGTTAAAACTTGGATTGAGTTTTAACACAATCCAAGAGTTTTGACAGCATCTTCTACCACAGCCTTGTCATTTCCTCTCCTTGCATGACTATAAATAGAACCTTTTCACTCAAGTAAGGTCAAAATCCAAATATTGTAATAAAAATCCAAGATCCATGTTTGTGTATATCTTGTTAGGATTCAAGTTCATATCTTTCAAACTTTCTCCAGTGTGTGTGCAACACCACTTGTACACATGGACATGCATATCCAATTTTTCTTGGAAAATATAACGTCAAACACAGTATTTATACTCCTCACTCTTCACTGATTTTGATTTTATTTTTTGCCTTATAGTACTACACAAATCCTGTGGTGTCATTTTGTCTTCCACTTTCTTTTTCAATAGCCAGCCTAACAATGACAAATGTACCATGAGATATTGTCAGCAATATAGTGCCTTGAAGCTCAACGAATGTCTGATGTAGCGGCACCTTCTGCTTATATAGAGTATAAGCTAGGACATAGGTATATTTGAAGGCAATCTACCCTTTAAATGGTACACTTTCTTTCAAGCAAAGTAACTTTAGTGATGCCAGCAACATAGCAACTAAAAGTTCTTTCAACTGCTTGAACTGTTGAATACATGGATTGAACCTTCTTTTCTACAAGTTGTTCAGCATTTGTATGGATTACTGGGACCTCAACCAAGACTACAAAATCATTCACGTTTTACCAGAGTTCACATTATGAGAAAAATAAAGCAAAGTATCTCTTTATTTACAACTGTAGACATAAATCACCAGAGATCACTGTCTAGAATCTACATTCTAGGATGAGGGGGATTGGAAAACATCAACACATTATAAAGTGCCATCATATCTATGATTTTGCAACAACTTGCATGAAATCCTACCTAAGCTTCAAATTTAGTTTAACTTCTCTCATCACAACAAGACTTAACACATAAACTGCCAGTTAAGTATGTCATTAAATTGCAAATGCTTATAGATAACTTGTAATCTACCACCACCATCTCACATCCTTCAGATCTATTGTGGTCTGTTAGGAAAGCTACTTCAGGATTTTTCTTTTCATTCACACTGTCTTTATCATTCCTTTTAAACTAAGTTCACTGATGTTATGAAATCCTGTCAATTTGACTGCCTTGCTGCTGGTAATTTTCTGTTCAACTCTCTCCTTCCCCGTAAGAAGGCATCCCTGACTCCTTAAAGGTATCCAGCATGTTTTAACAAACCACCACTTATCGCATGAGGTATCTAATGTTGACCAACTGCTTTGCCTGAAGGTTTTTAATACTCTCCTGTCTAACAAGCAAAACTACTCTGAGAAATTACTACTACTTTTATTCCAACATGCACTGTTGTGGTTGAAGACCACATAGATAGTGTGAGAATAAATGGACTTGGATAACAAACACTTTAATCACAGATATATGTGCAATTTTATAAATTACATGACCTCCATATCCCACAGGAGAGACAGAACCGCTGGGAGCAAAGGCAAGTGGGTCAGCATAGAAGCCCTAGCTCTGCTTTGTGCATCCCAGGGTAGGACCACTGGGTCCTCTGAATGTCTCCTTCAATTTCTTTCCTCTTGAAACTTTTAGGTTCTCCCTCGTGTACAGCAGGAATCTCTTATAAAATCCTGAAATGCCTCCCTTATATCTCTACCAGAGCATCTTCCAGAGTGTCTACTTGGCATGTCTCACTGGGAGCCTGTCCTGCCACTACTGACTGTCACTTATTCTTCAGCATGTCTAAGCAGGTGCACTATGGACTCCCTGGTTTTGGCAGTTTTGGCAGACAATGGGGTGTTTACCCCAGTTTCAGAGCTAGATGGGACTGGCACAGGGCAGTGCACTGCCTCCACTTGCACAGGTTACTAATACAAGTCTTCTGCTACCCACCTTGTAATTTATGTTCAATACACTGAACCCCTCATGTCTATGAAACATATATTTTAAGAACTGTTTGAACATATATCCTTTATAAACTCTACTTCTGACACAAATCAATATACAGTTATTAAACACTGCCTTTGTTCCTGGGGACATATAACAGTGATTAACAGTGTGTAATATATATATACACTCAGATTACAGGGGTTGACATCATCACAACTACTACAAACTCCACCCCTTGGTCCTGAAGAATAGGAATCGGGTGTTTCTGATATGATCAGCCCATGTTGGCAATTCATTCACCTAACAAATTAACAACTTTTTGTTAGATTGGATGAGCTGCCCAGGTGGGTTTGCCATATTTGCCATATTGCCATTAATGCATTCAACATCATCCTACCTTTCCTCACAGACTGTACTCCACAATTCAGTACTATTTTGTTTCCACTTTGCATTGCAGCTGGAGCACATCCAGTACCATCCCTCTGACTGCCACGCCCACCACCAAATCAACCTCACAATTGCTCCTTTTCCCTGTTCGCCATTTCATAGAATCATAGAATAGAACGATTTTGATTGGAAACCTTCAAGATCATGGAGTCCAACCATCTATCCAGCCCTACTAGGTCCAACACTAGACCATGTCACCAAGTACAACATCTATTCTTCTTTTAAACACTTTAAAACATATCTGAATGCTCTTCTCAGACTGCACCTTCCCAGTATGGTTTGGGGAGAGGATGCTTCAACAGGCCTTACTGCCCTGGCTCATTCCCTTACCCACAACCCCTGGAGGGGATCCATCTGCCCTTTGTCCTCCAGTTCTTCCTTAGCAACTGTGCTGGGTCTCCTTGTCCTCACAAAGGGAACAAGTCCCCACCATCCTGAGAGGAGGAAAATCAGAGGTCCCCAGAGTCCAGTTAGGGCAATTTTCTTGTTTCCCAGGTCATATTTCTCTTCCTCCAGTTTATATACTTTTTCTACCAGAAGACAGAGTGCAAGGCACAATCCCACATTCAGATCTCCCATCCAGAGACCAAGAGATTCTTTTCTTCTCATGCCCTTTATCTCCATGCCCAAACATTTTGCTAAATCTTGTCCACACACTCACCATTCAGGATCTGGAGCTTACTCTGATGTTTGGGCCCACATAGACCCAGGCCTCACCAACCAGCTCAGGCTCACCCTGAGAACCACCAAGGCCTGGGGCAACAGCTGCCACAGCACAGCCCTGCCACAGCCCTGACCCCAGGGCCTAAAGCCCAAGGCTGAGGATCAGGGTGGCTCTGCCTCCTACCACCCCATTACCCTCCAGTAAAGCTACCAAAAGAACAAAAAGGAGGGAGCATCCATTGTTCTCCATGTTGCTGGACCTGAACACTGCTGCTGGGTTTCAAAATGAAGGATTTAGTTAGACCTCAATATAGGTTTCAGATCAGCAGGGAGGCGGGGTGAGAGTACCCAAGCTGTCAACCACCCCAGTGCTTCTGTGGTCCCAGCCCAGAATTGCCAACATACCCAGCAAGTGCAGGTTTGGAGCAATTTCTTCCAAAGCCAGAAGCTACATTATCTGTTTATTGCTGTTTCTTCACACTCTGTTTATGCTGCCACGCACTGACCCAAAACTGCTTGGTGACATTCCCAACTCTAAACTTCAATCGCTTAAAAACCGTTTTCTGTTTTCTTTTTAAACTGGATCATTTAGACAGATCTGGGTTAGTTCCTGGTAATAGCAATGCTTGAAACAGCACAACAGAGAGTATGATAACTCTCAGCGGGGAAAGGAAACTAGCAGTGGAACTCAACCTTTCCTTTAACCTAATTCAGTTTATCCATCAGGCGATCTAACTGATTTTCTCAGTGAATGGCTGTGGGACAGAGGAGAGGAAAGATAACTTTTCTTCTATCTCTTATTGAAACCTATGGAACAGAGCTTTCTTTAAAGCCACTTGTTTTCCTGCTCTGTTGAGTTCACAATTTTTTATTAATCACTAAGTAAAAAATACCAAAAAGGAAAAATAAAGGGAAACTTTCTAAATACAAATGGTTTCTAGTGTTTGTTTCTGTGATTTTATTCTAGAGGAAAGCTTTTTGGCTTCCCTCACATAACTTCCAATAAGGGATTCATTACACTGGGAGCATTACAGAATAATCTGGCAAGAATATCAACAATTAGATTTTTTTTAAAAAAAAGGATTTAGATTTTAAAATGTCAATGTGCTTTATTTAGAGGTTGCTAAATACTTTGAAGAGGTATATGACTGTAATATGAAAATATTTAAAGATTAAAAAAATGCTAAATATTTTTCTTTCATTAATAAAATTAATTGAGCAAAATGACAGTGATTGTGGAAAATGGTCAGAAGTATACACAGATGTAAACTTCCATCATCACACTTGGCCATCTTACACTCCTTGCAAATGCTTTACATTGATTTTGTCCAATCCACTCATGGTTACAATGATCAAGTAGCAAAGTTTTCTTTGTTCTTTTCAAAGAAACTTTTCTAAATTTGTAAAAATCAGAAAAGTCCTGGCATTGTAGATCTTTGCAACCCACCTGACATTATTATTGGTTAATCTACAAGATACAAAGAAAATTGGTATTCATACTCCAAACAGTCCCTCTAGAATATAATTACCAGAAACATTTATGTTCCACCAAGCTTTTCTGTGCACCAGCACCCATAAGTGACCCCTTCCTACAGGGAACACCGAGGGAAATTTCCATGCTGGACTCCCATCAGGGCAAGCAGAGCAGGTTCTGAGAAGAGAAGACTCAGCCACCTGAAAGTCCTGCTACTTAAAATGTCATCAGTTTTCCCCTATCCAAATGGTGGTCAAACCATTTGTCTAATACAGGCGTTCCACATAAATAGTCTGTTTCATCCCTTCTATCTTTTACTTTCTACTCTTCCTATCAAACTGCACAAGCAAAAATGCATTTGTCTTAGGATTTATGTGTATTATTCTGCTTTTATCACAACTGCAACCAGCACTGTCTCAAGTTGTATGGGAGAACTTTTAAAATGGTGTTTGCCAAAGACAGATTCTAACAGAGTATATGGAGATAGATTGCTTAGATGTGAAATACCACAACACCTGCAGTTTTTAGTAGTGATGACACATTTTGTAGAAAGGGAAAAATACAACCAAACAGATAAAAACAAAAAAAAACCAAACCCAAACATATACACTGTCTTTTCAGCTGCGAAACAGCAGCAGATGTTGGTGAGCAACAAGTAATTTAGATGTAATAATTAGTAGGGAAAGTGCTTTAGGTTGGGATAGCAAAATGGCACTGATGTGCTCTGATTTGACACAGTCAAAAGGAGCAAAGAAAACTAGACAGAGAAAAAAAAATCTGCATCATATAGACCAAAGAAACAGGAAATAATGTGAGGAAAGAGCACCACTTCAGATTTCTACAAAGGTTTAGAGTTAATTTTCATATGATTTAAAGAGATCAGAGCTTTACAACTGAGATGTAAATTGGAAGTTAAGGGTTTTATGATTTATCACCCAGAAATAAGATGAGTTCAATAAATGTCCGACCAGTTAGCAATCGACAGCTGTGCTTATGGCATGGCACAGTATAAATTAGTAGTCCTGAATAAAGGGACACATTGTTCCAAAACCCCAGTTGGGAGAATCCATTTTAAAATGCTCCAGTGTAATGAAACAAAACATCGCTTTTAGTTCTGATCATTACTGATGAGTCAAACAACTCTAAATTACCTTCCCTTCAGACACATGCCTTATTTAAGATTTTTAAGAGAGTGATTTTATATATTGAATCTTAGCAACCTCTTTCTTAATTTCTTACTATAGATTAGTCCTTTGATCTCAAACCGAGAAGGCAAAAAAGAAATATTCACCACAGTTGTGCAAACTGCATAGATACCAGACTTGCTTACTGTTCGTGGGCTGATCAGGTTTGCTTGTATCATATGAATCCTTCTTGAGCTTGACTTTGGGTTGACTTTGAGGTTTATGAGCTGAAAAGCAGCTAAATTAAGCAGAACAAAACAAGCAAATGACAGCTAAAGAAGCATTAGACCCAAGTCTATCTATTCAATAAATCTGCAGTTTTACCCGCTCTTCTGTTTAACTGCTTTGTCAAAACTTCGACAGAAGTACATATGACCAAATCTATGCTATGCACAAAGGTAAGTTAAATATCTGAAATAAAGACAAAATAGATAATTCTGCACAAGAAACAGTAAAAAATAAAGCTCCATTCAAAGTCTTATAATTTTATTTTACTTTTTCATAGATGTATTTGTCAAATTAAAATATTTGATAGAATCTGTCAGCCCAAATAACATGTGAACCCAATTAAGACATGAAATCAGTCCCAAAGTGGACAAAGGACTGTTTCAGTCAGGTCCAGCAGCTTCAACTTCAATTCCTTAATTACTTCAAACAACCCCCACTTGCCTTCTCAACCTTTCAATCCACTTTTCTGCTTTAAACATTATTTGAGATGTACATTGATCAAACAAGAACACTAATCGAAGACTGGTATAAGGATTACATAAGACTGGCACAAAGATTGCAAAACCCTTTTATTTTCAGACTGATTTATTTTTGTTTAATTATCATGAATATGTAAGATACCAGTAGAAATGATACCTAATGTAACTGCATTTCTGACAGAAGACTGGAAGAACCCACTTTCACTTCACAGAGCTAGCTATAGTAAGAGCAAAAACAGTAAGATGAAATGTGTTGGGTAAGTTCAAAGAAAATTATCAACAAGCCTTTAGGAGTATGTTCATATAAAGGAGTCCTGTAAAGATGAATATACTTTCTTTGGGTTCTTTTCCAGAAAAGTAAAGCAGAATGTTTATATAGAGTGCACCAAAAATTTACACTGGGAAGGAAGAACATACAGCTCTACTTCTGTAGCTTTGGTACCTGCTAAGTTGATGTGACTGTGTGTGCTGCTCTTTGAACACAAAAAATAGAGAGCTAGAGAACTTCCAATGGACCCATCTGGATGAGATATATATACATATATATATGGGGGTTTTTTGTTTGTGGTTTTTTTTTTTCAGAGGCATTATGCTCATATCAGGCCTGGACAGATCTGGAGAGACAATGAAATATGTCTTTTGACACAAGTACAGACCTAGTCCTTCTCTGAATTACAGAAACATCAGAACAATTCAAAGGAAACAATGAGAAAAATTCTGTTATATCGGCAGCGTTACCCCCAAAATAGCTGACTACACATTCAGTTCATTGTATTTATTTTAATGTGATCAAGGTGATTAAAGTATGCTAAGTACTTCATGAACACAATATTAAAAAGCACATGCAATAATAAAATCTTATTTTCCACAATTTATATTTAAGCACTGACAGAAGTAATTCTTCTTCAGAAAATGATTTTCTGACAAGTTTTGAAAGCTCGGATGCAGATGTACTTATCTGTCCTCTAAAGCCAAGATTAAAAACAACACAAGCTTTTTTGCATGCGTGGTTGATTTTCAAATCATGCCTTGAAACAAACTAATAATCACAAAAACCAGAAACACAGAAAAATGTCCCTAATTCATACTACTGACTGGAAAAACATCACCAATGACTAAATCAGGAGAACTGTAAAAATACATTAAAAGAAACCCTGAACAGATTTGATATATACATTACAAAAAATGGTTTGCACCTACAGTTTGGCATCAGCTTAATTTTTATTACTTAGAACACTATGTCATTACTGTACTAATCAACTTACTATGCCATGGTCTTGTAAGAAGTGTTAGTAGAAATAAGAAACATAAATATATTTTTTAATTAAGAACTGAAAAAACAAAAACAGTTGAGGGTTTGGATTCTGGTTCTATATCAAGAGAAAAAACCAAGGAGGAGCTGTGGTGGGTTGGCTTTCGCTGGCTGCCAGACACCCACCCAGCTGCTCTCACTCCCCTTCTTCTACAGGACAGAGGGGAGAAAATAAGATGACAATGCTCAGTTTTTGTTGGCACAGGCACAACAGGGTTAATGAAGAAAAATTAGTTTAATTTATTGCCAGTTAAAATAGAGTTGGATGGTGAGAAATAAAGACAAAAACCGAAACACATTCACTTCATCATTCCCAAATCCTCTGCCTCCTCCTGTACCTGAGCAGTGGAGCCAGGCTGGGGACAGTGGCTGTGATCAGTCCTTAATAGCTCCTCTCGGCCCATCCTTCCACCTCACACTTTTCCCCTGCTCCAGCATGTGTCCTCCATGGGTGCAGTGTGGATACCTGTTTCACCATGCTCTCTCCAGGGGCTGCAGGAGACCATCTGCTGAGGTGCTTGGAGCACCTCCCCTTCCTCCCCCCCCCCTCCTGTCAGGCTCAGGGGGTTGTTTCTCACACCTTTCCCCCTCATTCCCCTCTGTGACTGCCTGGTGCTTTGCCCTTTCTTAGCCAGGCCTTCCCAGGGCATGGGTACAGTGGCTGCAGGGCTCAGCCGTGCCCTGCGGTGGGTGGGTTGGAGCCAGTTGTGCCTGACATGGAGCAGCCCTGGCCACTCCTCAGAGATAGCCCTGCATCCCGTGGGTAACTGCACCCCATACACAGCCACACACCAGCTTTGTAACCAGGACTGTCAAGGCTGCAAAATTCATCTGGAAAGCTGCCCAACAAAGCCAGTTCTAATTTGTCAGTGGGCAGATGTGGCCCATCTCAATTTCTATCAGTCTCTGTACTCAAGGTAGATACTTCACTATGGGAAAAGGCTAAATCTTGCTCTTTATAAAGCATTTTGGTTTAAGTGGACCTCTTCCATTTTCACCGAGCCCATTGTAAAAGTATGTGTATGTGAAATTTCTATCAAAAGTATTAAACAGATAAAGGAAGAAGTCATACTACAGAAGACGTGGGAAGCGTTTTGTTATTGACATGCACAATAATTGATTAGGTTCCTCAGCTTCTGTTGCTAGAAATTCTGATGTTTTCCACTTAGGATTACTAGTTAGCTTTCATTTCCTTTCAACTTTTGCCTCTGGATAAGCTCAACTATTCCCAAGAAGAAACACTGATCAAGTACATTTGTCATGCGAACAACTATAATAAGGTAATTCATCATAGTCTGTCAGAGTCTTATTCCAGGAAGGCTGCTGCATTTTTATCCTTACTTAAAAATCTGCTGTCACTCCTGCTGAAAATTTTGGTAGACACTTTGGACATGTTTAAAAGCCCTTCCAAACTGATAGTGGCAGATAATTAAGTTATCAGCTATCAAAGTCTTTTTTCACTCTTTACAATGTTTATGACACCATGAACCTTTTTGGCTGGTTTAATCTGACCTGTTCAGAGTGTGTGAGCCCTTGTTTCTTCCCTTTTCTGTTCTTTATGGTAGCCAGTGACCAGTGTAACTCACTACGACAAATGAAGCTCTTCTAGAGAGTCTAATTGAGCAATTTCATTTTCTTTTCAAGGTCTGAACTCAACCACATCCTGCAATCCATTCTTCAGCACCACAGTGGCAAACGGTTACTTGAAGGCAAGGCAAGGCAAGGTAGATTTTAGGTTTCCAAACAGAAGAAAAAGAAACCAACACTGGCTCAGTTGTGCGTGGGTGAAGGTGGGAGCTGTTATTTAGGCTGTCAGTAACGCTTAGCATTTTTTTATATTCTTCACTCAAAGTTGAATAATTTTTTGTGTGAGCTTGGCTCTTCACCAGCATGTTGGGTGCAAAGTTTCATGTATTCTTCCTGTATTTTCTCTTACATTTCTCTTACATTACTCTGTGGATATAAATATTCTCTTTAAAAAAAAGAAAAAATAGGGCATGCAGTTTTAGCACCAGTGGACAATCTCAGAAGTGGAAATGCTCTGAATGGAAAAAAAAAATACTGGGAAAGAAGCAGGTTCTATTTTCATTTTCCAGAACAGCATTAACAATAGCAAGGAGAAAATGAACTCAATCTTGCAGATGTATTGTCTCACATACAAACACAAACCGGGCATAGTTTTAATCCTTGCACCTCGTCCATCAGCACCTTTTATTTGTGGCTTTTCAATACAGCAATGTAAGCCTAATGACAAAGTGATCTTTAAAAGCTAGAATCAATTTCCACTTCAGCCACAGCTGTCAAAAAGGCAGGGAGAGAAGTTAGATCTGATAAGCAAAATTAAAAGTAACATCAGTTAAACCTACCAGTAGATACATGCAGTAGATTGCTAGCGATGCCATGCAGTCTGTGTGTAATTAGTTTATTAACAGCACTTCATTTATGAAAGACGAAGCAGAATGCCGCAAGATTTATCCTGAAGCAAGGCTTCATCAAGTGTGAAAGATGGGGATTCAGCACCAGAAGATAAATGAGCACTATTCCTAATACTGTGGAAAAGGGAAGGAGACCTGATAGCTCTAGATGAAGGAAGAGACCTTCTTAATGCTCACTTGACTTCTATTAATATGTCTTTTGTAGGTCAGCTAAGGACAGCTAAGAAGTCCAGGTATGCAAGAAGTGAAGTCAGTAATGTTTCAATCAGCAAAATAGCCCACCTTCCAAGCACTGTTTGTATTTGCCTCATATGTAAGAGAGAAAATAAATTAAAGAGACAGAAAAAGACTCGGATGCTCAAAGATTCTCTCAGTTTTGGAATTAAGAACATTTGTAACCATTTCACTTGGATTTAGAGTTTCAAAGGTTTAGTCACTGAGAAGATTTGAGGAAAGGAAGATTCGGAAGTTAAAGTAAACATTATTTTCAAAACCAATATTTAAATAGTATCAAAGTTCATCCTTGTTCCCAGTCTTTCTACATAAATCACACAGAGGGTCACTTCTAATTGCAGCGAAAAAATTAGAGCTGCAAGATTGCTGCACTAAGGCAATTGCTCACTGAAGACTGAAACTCATATTGCTTAGATGAACTCCAAATCAATAAAAAATATAGCTGCATCATCCAGCACTTACAGTTTGAGGGGCAAACTTTTTACCCCAGAATATCACCAGAATGTAGTATTTTTGGCCATATATCTTGCCTTGTTTAGTTTCCCCTTTCCCTAAAGCAGTGCTACAAGGCTGGAAGATCTGACAGGCCTCTTGGTTAGAATTCATCTGGATGAGGGGAGCACAGCTGAAAAAGATCTGCAGCATCAGCCAGCATGAGCAGGTGCTTTCCACCAATTATGTTCACCACCCCTCTGCTTTGTCAACAGCAAGTGTGAAAAAGAGAGCTGTGCTTGAGTGATGGGTGCGTGATACACTTGCTAACAGTTCTGTGACTCTCTGACTGCCCAACTCCCACATTAGGTTTTCCTCCACTGCCCATGTGCTACCACCACAAGCTCCACAGCTGGATCACTGCTCGTTCACTCTGTGGTTCCAGGCTTGAAGCAAACAGGCTGCCAGACAAGCAGATGCTCTGAATCCTCACTGGAAATTGCAGACCCTTTGGTTTCATCTCTTCCTCATCACAGGATGGAATGCACTGGCATACTCCCAGGACACTTACCAGGCAAGGAAAAAGTTCAGAGGTGGAAATGAAACCAGCCCCTGACTAACTGTAAAAGGCTACAGCCCATCATATCCATCCAAATATGGCAGAGCCTCTCATTTTCAGTTCAGATGGATTTCTTTGCTTGGTTTTTAATAACCTAGCTGCCCTTACCAGTCACGCCTAGCCTGAGCCTACAAGAAATGCTAAGAAACAGAATCAGTAATCCTGGAGAAAGATTTCAAAAGACCCAAAGAAAAGCTGAGTGTTCATATCCCACTTGAAGACAATATTTTATTCTAATTTATTCATATTCTGAATAGAAAATCTGTGTCAACTATGTTGTAACTATTTAGTATTAGGAAAAACCTTATTACTCATATGGCTGTTACGAAAATTTGCCAAGACTCTAATGAAGGCAAAACTGCTGGAGTACATACAATGAGTCAGAATTGTGAAGAACCCCAATTTATGTTTTCAAATAACATTAATTTTTGGTGTAAAAGCCATATCAATGTTACAGCAAAGCCAAGCATAGTTCTTATTGCCAAAGGGACCTGGGGACCATAACAACAAATTTCAGGACGCTGGATTTTAAACGGAAGGCAGTCTTATCTCAAAACAATCATTCTATCCAGGGAGTTATAAAGACAGCCTAAACAATGTGAGGCCATAAAATGTTTGACCTCTTTCTCACAGACTGATAAATCAGGGTGCCAAAGAAACACAACACTATCAAACTGAGGAAACTGTGAGGCTGATGAGAAGGACTCTGAATACGACTAGGAAGCATTTAATTTCAGATTTCCAGGGGGAATTCTTGATACCTGATAGACTGAATTCCTGCTCAAAATTTCTCTCTGTGTGGCCATCATTAGTTTTAATTATTTCTGACATTTTGTCTATCACACCGGATCCTTGGAGAGAAGTAATGAGCCTCCTCATGTGAAAGGTGTAAAGAACAAAGATCATATTAAGATGCCAGAAATAATGAAACCACATGATCTTACAAACAATAAACCCCAAAAAGGACACCATTACAGCACTCGCAACTACCAGTGTGACTACAGAAATCTCATTAGCTCCAAAAGCCAACTAGCAGCATCTTAATTCTGGCATTTCAATTTCATTAGTTGATTGCATATGCTTGTTCCAGATTTAATATCAGCAATTGTCAATTGTCTGATAATAATGAGTATGACAGTAACAGACGATTAATGAGGGCTACTTACCTGAGGACTTGAGCCCAGTCATTTCCTAACTGTTTCTTTTTGAGTGGCTGGGAAAGTAGTTTGTTAAAGATATCTTTAACCTTTTCCTGAAGGTCATGTTTGTACTGTAATACAACTTACTCAGCTTTTTGGAAAGAATATACCAATCAATTCAAATCAAAAGCTTTGGAAAGTACAAATTACATTCTCTCTCTTCCCAGCTTACTGGGAGAAACACTGTGTGATAGTCTCAAGAAAAATTAAGCAAAGAACTCTAACAGTCTGTATTTTCTTATCTTAATAGAATTTTACAACAGCAATGAATGCTTCTGAAATACTACTAAGGAGAAAAGCTAATTGGCAGAAGATTATAAATTATATTTCCATATTCAGCAAAATAAGTACAAGATAATTTATTATTATAGTCAAAACTATAACTCAGTGGGTAGAAGCAAACAACTGCAAAAACAATTTAAAATACTTTCCCTCTGAGAAATATTGTTTTATTATTGTTTTATGAAATATTAACATATCAATGCATTTCATAAAAAAAACACTGATACATTAAAATAGTCTATTTTCTCCCTATTTCTGCACATAACATTTGCTAAACATTGTTGCAGGTATACTTACCTGCCTATATACACAAAGTAGTAGAAAATAATGAAGTATGTACTCAAATTTCTACTGTATGATCTAAATTCTCTCCCTTCCATTGGCAGTGTTCACGGAACACCTGTTTTCTAAGGAATTAATAAAGATGCATAAACACACACCTTTGAGTAGTTGTACTGACTTCAGCAAGTCAATAAGATCAGTCTTAACTGACGAGTCTGGTTTCCTTAATCTTGTCCGAGACACGGTAAGAGATTGACAAAAAAATGAAATTTTATATTAAATATCATTGTATTTCTGGACGACCTCTGAAGCCTCAGAACCCAAAGTGCTGAGATCATTCTCCATGTTCTTTTCCCATCTTTTACCATTCATAAGTTTCTCAAGCAGTACTCCTGTGGGTCTTTGTGTCAGAAGAATGTATTAAGCAAATTAAATGGCTATATTTCTCCTGGGGCCACCAGTTATGCCATATATTATAAAGTGGTGACTATGCTGCCAGTTATTTATTTCCAGACTTTGTATTAAATACTATTTGTTATATGCTTTAACAAGTATTTGTTAAAATGAATTAAAATAACAGGCATTTAAAAATATAAGCAATACCACAATAGCACAGTGGTGACTTCAAGTGCTGTGTTTGCAGTTCTCTTATTGGTACCTAGCACTGTGGTATATACATTTTTGAGATAAATTTTACTTCAGCTCAGATGTCAAAAATAACTTGTGATCAAAATTGGATGACCAATTAATGTGATACAGAAAAATGTGAAACGAAAGTCCAGGATATTTTCTACGTGCCTATATATTCCCTTATTTACTTAAGTTGTCAGCAGACCCTTCACCTAAATGGTAGAAGTAACATGATAGCTTAACCAGTATTGGAAGCAGTTTATAAAAATCTGGAGAGTCCATAACTATAGGAATAAAGTAAAATAAAGTAGAATAAAATATAAAATAAAATAAAACAAAATAAAATATTTGGATTAATTATTCTGCAAATGCTCAGGTTGAAGGCCAGAAGATAACTGCAGAGTAACATTACTACTTTATTATCAAACTAGAAATGCACAAAAAGCTCAGTTCCGTATGACTACTTCTAGCAATGAAAAAAACCACCACCATATATTTTTGTCAGCTAATTTTAGCAAAAGTAATGTATGGGCACATAAACAGAAAAATATGGATATGCTAAAATGCATGTTTCCTTCCAGTAGTCTTGAGAGACAATAAAAAAACCCATATAGAAAACAAAATGAAAAAAAAAAAATCTGCAAACAGGAAGAAAACAAGCCATTGAAAATATCTTGGATTTTAATATCATAGAATCATAGAATCACAGAATCATAGGGGTTGGAAGGGACCTCGAGAGATCATCGGGTCCAACCCCCCTGCCAAAGCAGCTCCCTAGGACATATCACTCAGATAGGCATCCAGACGGGTCTTGAATATCTCCAGAGAAGGAGACTCCACCACCTCCCTGGGCAGCCTGTCCCAGGGCTCTGTCACCCTCACTGTGAAAAAGTTCTGCTGCATGTTGGTGCAGAACTTCCTGTGCTCCAACTTGCAGCCATTGCCCCTTGTCCTATCCCCACAGACCACCGAAAAGGGGCTGGCTGATTCCCCCTGCATCCCCTGTTTCAGATAATTATAAACTTTAATTAGGTCCCCCCTTAGTCTTCTCTTCTCAAGGCTGAACAGTCCCAACTTACTCTGCCTTTCCTCATAGGGGAGATGCTCCAGGCCCTTAATCATCTTCGTAGCCCTTCTTTGTACTCTCTCCAGGAGATCCCTGTCCTTTTCATACCAAGGAGCCCAGAACTGGACACAATACTCCAGGTGGGGCCTGACCAGGGCAGAGTAGAGGGGGAGGATCACCAGCTTTGACCTGCTGGCCACACTCCTCCGGATGCACCCCAGGATCCCATTGGCTCTCTTAGCTGCCGAGGCACACTGATTCCTCATGGTCAACCTGTCATCTACCAAGACCTCCAGGTCCTTCTCCACTGAGCTCTTCTCCAGCAGGTCATCCCCCAGCCTGTACTGATACAGACGGTTGTTCCTTCCCAGGTGCAAGACTCTACACTTGCTTTTGTTGAATTTCATCTGGTTTCTCCCTGCCCAGCTCTCCAGCCTGTCCAGGTCTCGCTGGATGGCAGCACAGTGTTCCTGCGTGTCAGCCACCCCTCCCAGATTTGTATCATCTGCACTTGCTGAGGGTGGATGCTATTCCCTCATCAAGGTTTTCAATGAAGATATTAAACAGGACTGGACCCAACACCAAGCCCTGGGGAACACCGCTAGTCACAGGTCTCCAGTCAGATTCTGCTCCATGAATCACAACCCTCTGAGCTCGGTCTGACAGCCAATTCTCAACCCACCTCACTGTCCACTCATCTATCCCGTGCTCTCTCAGCTTTGCTATCAGGGTGTCATGGGAGACAGTATCAAAGGCCTTGCTGAAGTCAAGGTAGGTGACATCCACTGCTCTCCCTCCATCTACCCAGCCTGTCATGAGATCGTAGAAGGCTATGAGATTGGTCGAGCACGATTTCCCCTTGGTGAATCCATGCTGGCTGCTCCTCATGACCTTCTTCTCTTCCAATTGCTTGGAGATGGTGTTCCATTATGTTTCCTGGAACAGAGCTGATGCTGACTGGCCTATAGTTACTAGTAATTGTTACAGTGGTAATCATTGATAGTTATAAGCACAGGTTTTCCCAAATTTCCCTTTGAAGAAATTTATTGAAAGTAAATTAAAAAAAATCCTTACTTCACACTGACATGAACCCATCTTCTGGGTTATCAAGCACAGTTCTTTGTTGCACAGACTTTACCTCTACACAGCTCCTAAATCTCACTTTGAAGGAAGAAGGAACAGCTATTTCTAGTCTAGCAACTATTGCTCTTGTTGAAATCTGTTGGTGATATAGGATATAACTTCTCTCAACACACATCTGTGCAAAAGATTAACATTCTTATCATCTGAAAACTTAATATTCACCATCATAGAAGCTACCACTCAACTTTAAAGTGGCTTTAAATGCTTCCGTAAAAAAAAGTCCTTCTAAATTTTTCTTTTTAAACTTGCAGATGCTTGAGAACTTCATTTTACTTATCAAGCTGCCGTGGTATGACTTCTAATACATATGACCTGAAAATATAACATAAATTAAATAGAAATCTTAAACTTCCATATATAAATATGTATCTATGAAGACAAGAAGGGCATTAGGTCTTTCCATCTTTGAATTTCCATTAAGAGATGTAATCTTCAGAAGAAAGCAAAAATAAAAAGAGCATGTCCTAATTATTAAAAACTGTATCACTTTAAGATATGTAGTGTTAGCCAACAAGAAAAGAAAGAAAACCTGTGACACAGTTTAGCATGAGCGAACATGCTAAGTAATTCAATTAGACAAAAAGATATATCAAGTATCACCATTCTCTCGCCTTCCTTCTTATAGAACCAGCTTCCTGAAGTAGTACTCTTATGGAAAGTATATTTCAAAATCTTTATTCTCCTAATTGCAACTTAAAATGAAGAAATGACCCGCTTTGCCAGAAATTACCCACTCAGCTGTAAAGACACTGTAATCCAGAAGCTGTTTTATCCAATGGTTAACAGTTATTTTATGATCTGCACTTCTGACATAGAAAATGAAAAGTAATAAATGAAAGAGTAACAGTGGTTCTTGAAAACAAATATTCTCATTAAAGACTTAGTTTTACTGAAAATATATTAGCAGTCAGTGGGAAAGGTATGTCATCACTGACTCTTTCTTTGTGCCGACTGTCAAGATGTAATTCATTTTGTAGAAATAACGTATAGTTGCTGCTGTAGTGATTAATGGAAAAGGGACTGCCTGTGTTCTGATGCTTGATTTATCCTTCTAAATGCCCTGAGTACCACAAGGGTCTCACTTTGCTTACTAAACTGAGAAGTGCTGTCCTTCCAAAGCACAGAAAATAAGATCACCATCTGTTTCTTTGAAAATACTTTTATCTGAAGAGATTTGTAAAAGCAAAATAAGTTCTGAGAATAAAATAGGGAAAAATGTAATTTGATGTTGTCACAATAAAAATAAATAGGAGATGAAGATGGATGATGGTGGGTGGTCTGGCAGCTTGTCTGAAAACATATGGCTTGATCTAAGAACCACTAAAGTTAGGAGAGGTTTCTGATTTCCTAAACCTCTTCAGTTACCGACTGAGGCTTCAGTTACAGACAAGGACCTATCTGACTCATTAAGACTGCAGAAACAGAGTCATCTCATTACCACTGCTTATGGGTTTTTTTGTTATTTATGGGTATGGAAGTTTGTTATTTAAATATTGTGACATTTCCAAATACATTGTATGTTACCATAAACTCCAATTTATAGCAAAACAAACTGCTTCAAGCTGTGCTGGATGTGGCAAATGGAAGCTGAAGGTGTCTAAGGAGTAAATGGATGCCAGCTTGTTAGCTGAGGAAAGAGGCTGAGGCAATGAACACTGTGAACCTGCATAATGAGGAGCTGTGTTTCAGGGAAGGCTGAGAGATTCAGGAGGCGGATGAAGGGAAAAAAGGAAAAAGAAAAAAACCAGAAGCAAAGGTAATTTCTGGTTTTAAGAGGCTCTAGAAATATTAAGGTACAACAGGAGCTTAAGGGAAGAAGTTGGATTTATGGAGGCACTGAGGGAAGATAACTAGAGCTGTTGAGTAATTAGACAGTAACCAGACACCTTAGAAAAATGGAGGTGTGTTTGGGAGAGCAGACAATAAGGATTCGTGGACAACCACCAGTACCAGATTGCCAGTCTGAAGGACTAGAACATTTTCAGAGCGTTTTTAAGAGGAGAGAAAATAGTGAATGCTAACAATAGACTAATTACTATACCAAAACCTATTTTTAGCATGAATGCTGAAGCGCTTGTGTAACGTTTTCCCAATTAACTCTTCAAAAGGAGTTGCAGCAGTTTCTTCTTGCCCCCATAACACCACTTATTTTGTATCAGTATAAGCACTTCTGCGGCTGCAGACTAAAAACACGGAACTAATTCACTTGAAAACCAACATTTGCATTCAGTTCACAGTCTTGATGTGTGAATACTCATTTGAACTCAATGCAACTCTTTAGGCAGGGGTATTGGTGCCTGAGGCAGCAATCACCTTCCATGAAGCATACTTACAGTGAACAAGCCAGCAAGAAATCTCTTAAGAAGAACCTGATGGAGTCAAGCCTCCTCTGTTACCCGGTAATGCTGTAGCCCACAGTCTTAAATTTGTAAGGAACATGTAGCCCTAAGATTGTATGTTAATAAGTAATCCAGCTACCAACTACAAAACAATGTGAGTAGCTGCCAGGAACCAGCTCAAAAAGAAATAGGCCTGGAAAATCTGTAAATTTAGTATTCTTAGGACACTGAGATTTGAACTAACAGGATATAACACCTGGAATCACGGATTTAGCTAAATTGTCTTTGAGACAATCAAGACTTGGCACCATAAGTAGGAAGTTATGTGTCCTCAGGCAAACTGAATTCATTATAATACTAAAATACCTACCCACAGGTCAAAAAGACTCCTGCCCTGGTGAGGACCCTCATCCTGAGTAGGGCGCAGTTTGATCCAGGAATGAATCAGCAGATATTATATTTAAATTACTAACCACTCATTGTAATTGGGAGTATTTATTCTTGTAACTTTTTGTATAAAAATTACATGAGAAATGGAGATAGGTACGCATGTTAGGTGGAATGATCCCTTATGCATCCAGTGCTGCAATAAAGAATGCCTGCTTCCTGATACTATATTGGTGTTAAGAGGTTTTATTCCCAATTTTGGTGACACTAGCACAGACTGTATCTTCTTCAAGACTGAAACATAAGTGATCACAGAGATCCAGTGATTGCCATTTCTACTCAGTATCATTCCCAACATAGACTTGCCAAAAAATTGTCTAGTAAGTAGAAGATTGTCATCACTAAATTCCTCCTCCTGGTTTCGGTTTAAGGACCTGTCTAGAATCACCTCTCGATGAAGCTCTCCTACATTTTTATTCTATATCTACCTGTGTGTAATTCATGTACAAAAAATAAATGAGAACTTCCACGCCGCAAGAGCTACCAAGTTGAGTAGGGAAAATTACATTTCCCCCTTACTTTCAAATACACAGCAGTAACATAAATCTTTGGTTCAAACTTGTGTCATCTTACATGTCAGAGAATCTCCACTACAAATAATACTACCAGTTGTTCTTGGGGTACCCAGCCCCCTGAGCTGGAAGACAGGGATGAACAGCAGAATGAAAGCCCCATAATCCAAGGGGAAATGGTTAGCAACCTGCTACACCACTTAGACACAGACAAGTCTTGGGGATCCACCCAAGGGTATTGAGGGAGCTGGCAGAAGTGCTCACCTTGCCACTTTCCATCATTCACCCGCAGTCCTGGCTAACAAGGGATGTCACAGTTGACCAGAGGTTAGCCAGTGTAACACCCATCTAAAAGAAGGGCTGTAAGGAGGATCCAGGGAACTACATATCATCTTGAGTGTCATCATGTGGCACATTCAGGATGACAAGGTGATCAGGCCTAGTCAGCATGTGTTTATGAAAGTCAGGTCCTGCAGGACTAACTTTATCTGCTTTTGTGACTAGGTGATCTGCGTAGTGGATGAGGCTGTGGCTGTTGCCTACCTAGACTTCAGTAAAGCCTTCAACACTGTTTCCCATAGCATTCTCCTGGAGAAAATGGCTGCTCAGAACTTGGGAGGGAGGCAGCCGATCACAGACAGTTTTTCCCAGGGCTCTATACTGGGGCCAGTTCTCTTTAATGTCCTGATAAATGATCTGGATGAGGAGATGAAATACAGCCTGAGTAAGTTTGCAGCTGGCACCAAGTTGTGTGGGAGAGTTGGTCTGCTTGAGGGTAGGAAGGCTTTACAGAGGACTCTGGGCAGGCTGGATTGATGGGCTGAGGCCAGTTATATGAAGTTCTACAAGGCCACGTGCTGGGTCCTGCAAGTGGGTCACAACAGCCCCATGCAGCGCTACAGTCTTGGGGATGAGTGGCTGGAAAGCTGCCTGGCAGAAAAGGACCTCGATATGTTGTTTGAAAGCCAGATGAATATGAGCCAGCAGTGTGCCCAGGTGGCCAAGGTGGCTCATATCAAAAATACTGTGCCAGCAGGAGTAGGGAAGTGATCATTCCTCTGTACTTGGCACTGGTGAGGCCACTTCTCAAGTCCTGTGTTCAGTGTTGGGTACTTCAATACATGGAAGATATTGAAGTGGTGGAGCATATCCAAAGAAGGGCAATAAAGCTAGTAAAGGTGCCTAGAGGAGTGACTGAGGGAACTGGGGTTCTTTAGTCTGGAGAAAAGGAGGCAGAGGGGAGACCTTATTGCTTTCTACAAGTCCCTAAAAGGAATAAAAGTCAGGTGGGTGTTGGTCTCTTCTCCCAAGTAACAGGCAATAGGGCCAAGAGGAAATGGTCTCAGGTTGCACCAGGGGAGGTTTAGATGGTGTGTCAGGAAAAATTTCTTCACAGAAAGTGTTATCAAGCACCAGAACAAGCAGCCCAGGGAAGTAACTGAGTCACCATCACTTGATGTATTTGGAAGATGTGGTGCTTAGAGACATGGTTTAGCGGTGGATTTGGTAGTGCTAAGTTAACAGCTGCACTTGTGATCTTAAAGGTCTTTCCCAACCTAAGTGATTCTGTGATTCTATAATAGGTGTGAGCAATTTTCAGATACAGAAGCCTCTTCTACCACGCTACTATAAATGCTTTACCATTTACACAGTTCTACTCATAAGACCTTTACTCTGAAGGAAAAACAAATGAAAAACAAGCTCTTTATTTGGCTCTTGCCCAGCAAAGCCACAGAAACCCAGAAGCTTGCAGTCCAAGCTTATCAGATTTTCACCGGAAGCAAAATGTGTTCTTTCCTCTTGTGTCACTTTTCAGCTGTGAACACCATTATACTTGCATTGCACTAACTGTATCAGTAATAGGAGACAAAATAACATTGTCACCATCATTTAGAATTCTACTCTTCCATTCATGTGTCACTTCAGTGAAATATTTCACGGGGCAGTCTAAAGCAGCCTTAAGAAAAAGGGAGAAAGCCTCAGTTTGCTTACAAATTAAATTAGGCCTTAGTTCATATAAATATATATCTCTCTATATATAGATATATCTGTATGTATTCTCCCTCCACCTTGAACTAAAAATATACTTGAGGTCTACAGTGCTGATTTCTTTAAGAGAATTAATGTTAACTTTCCCATGTGGCCATTAACCACTCAGTCAACAGTGACCAGAAGCCTCTTGAACTTAGCTGTGCAGAGTGTCAACTGTAACACAAGTTCACATAATGAAAGTGCCCTCTTGTTCTACAAGAGCAGATAGTGCTCAAAAGTTATATATGTAGTTAGACACTTCGCTGTCCTTGCCACTTGTCTCTGTCACGGAAAAGCATCACTGCATTTGGCACCAATATTCTAGTGAATTACATCATCGCATTCACATTTATAATTGACAAAAAAGTGAGTTGAGAAATACAAAATACAGGGCCCACAGCCTAAAAAGCCTTATCAGAAGACTGACTACCTGCAATTCTAGTTTGTTAAAATGCAGCCTGATTGGGACCTCATACTCTCCTCCCTAGCCCTAATCCAAACATACCCCAAACCATTTAAAATTACCAGGTCTCTAGTTACAGTGACTGATTTCAGGTACTTAAATTTCCAAGGGCCAACCAAAGCACTTTTAACATTACAAAGAGGCAGTGTACATTATTAAATTAGTAGCATGACACAGTCCCCCCTCGCAGTGAAGGATGTAGAAGAATTAGTGGCTACGTAATTAGAGCACGGAAGGAAGATCAAGAGAGAGGTCCCAGAATAGCAAGTCTATAGAGTGCTGCGGGAAATTATTCGTCCTGTTCTGGAAGCAGACTAGCTGCATTAACATGCTGCTGTGCTATGCCAATAAACCTTTTGAGGATAGACTGCCCTGAGTGTAACTGGATAATAAGTGACTCAGCTCGGGTCGGGAATCGACAAGCCTTAAATCTTGCGTTTCTGCATACTCTGTTCCAGAGCTGAAATGAGCAGCTTAATTCCGCTTCTGCCTGACGTTAGTTCTAGTAAAGCTTTTCCATGATCAAATCTGGTTGCGCTGCTACGCTTGTATCCCAGGCAGGATCCATTTATTGCTAAGCTTCCTCGGTGTGAAAAGAGATCAGATGCAGTCTCTGACTTTAGGTTTTCCAGAAAAGGTTTCAGGAGGAAAGTCTCTTGGGAAAGGATTCCACAAAGATCTGAGTTTTTACTTTCTTGGAGCATCAGAGGGAAAAAAGCAAGCAAACAAACAAACAAACAATCACTCCGGAGTCTGTATATTTACTTACATATTACCCCAGCTACCTGAGCACCGTAAATCAAAGCTCCAAGTTTTAGTTTGCCTTTTCTGTACTCCAGCTGAAGCAAGAGAGTAATTTTCAGAATTCCTTATCTGAATTGTACCTAATGTAGCCCCAAAATGCAGATGTGGCCGAATCCTATCACATCTATAAATGCTTTCTTGGTGTCACTCCTTATTTTTGACTGCAGCGTAATATGTGGCCAAAATTCCTAAGTGCGTTCACTCTTCTCTCTGTAGAAAGAGTCTGGCTCCTCTTCTAAGACAGGAGGCTCTCTTCTCACCTGAACTTGTGTCCAGCATGCTGCCCTCTTCAAATCATCAGTGTCCAGCCACGGTCAAATAACCTGGCAATCAGTTTTGTCAAAATGCCTTTCGTCAAAATGCTAGATGATCCTTCAGCTGGTCACCAGCCCACTTGGCAAAGCTGCTGTCTTGCTTGGCCAGACTCTTTAGTATAAACCCTATACTGCCCAAGTCGACCTATTCAAATGCCAATGAGCTTTTTTAATCTTTTCACTGGCCACAACCAGTTATTGCCTGTCATAAACAATACCCATGGAAATGGAGAATACCACCGGTGAAAGGTTAACCCTTGGAGATCCAGTAAGAAGTGACACACACATGTGTGCATGCTCAAAAGAGCTAGGTAAACCACGTCACGGTGTTTCATAAAACAAATGCAAAAATCTCCTTTAGTTTTGAGGCTTTGGCTATACATACGGACAAAAAAGGAAAAAAATCTGGTACTGCTTTTTTGTTAAAAGAAACTTAGGCGGCTTTGTGTGCTTTGGAATAAAGGAAGACATAAAACTTCCACATAAACTTTTGGGATACTATAAAAAAGTGAGTTTTTAATTTTGACCCTGAACTCTCTCAGTAAGTATGCCCCACTTGTTCAGCCTATAAATTTTCAAGGTTATTTGGAAAGTGAAGAACAAAAGAAGTGCTTCTCATGAGAAAAAATTACTCTGTAGCAACAAGGAAGGAATTCTTTGTTTTGGAACTCCTCCAGACATTATTACCCATGCAACTTAAAAAGTTAAATAGACTAAGGCATTATATGTACCGTATTTTTTAAATACATTTAATATTCAGTTTGATTAAAGTCCAGCCTGCAATATTTTAGGATACAGCCATAACTTCTCTTGCAGTTTTGAAAGATGTTGCTGGATATGAGCTATGGAACCAATTAGAGCACCAGTTCAGTCTGAGGAAAAATGAGCCTCCGTAAATAGAGTAGTTGTATCACATAAAAGAAAAAGCAGGCATACCCATAAACCCAAACTAGAACATCAACACAAAAATGAAACTGGATTTGCAAGGAAATATGACATAGCCAAATGAAATACCTGCAAACATACTGTGCAGAGGCTTTTACACTGAGCATTTCAATTATCCAACATAGGCATGCCAGTAACTAGTTTACAGATGATACACTGCACAAAATGCAACTGAACTATATAGTACTGGTATAAGAATCAAATTAAATCTCTCTCTCTCTCAATCCTTTCCCCTCTTTAGGGACTCAAACCATCCAAATAATTTACCTGTATAGACTCTCGGCTTTTATGCAATGCCTTTGAATGAAAAAGTGACAGGAGAAAAGGAGGAAAATGAGACTGAGACCAAACATGGCTTTGCTGTTTCTGAAAACAAGAACGGGATGGTATTACAGTGAACACAAGAAACAAAAATAAAAATGGTGATCCAAGACTATTCTGACTGATTTTTGTCTGAACATCTATTCTTAGCTCAGTTAACTGTTAGATCACTTCCCCGAGAGTTATGAAATGTTATGCTGCACCTTTCGCTTTCATCAGTAGCAGCACTCCAGCATGCTACAAAGACAGAAGCAGCACTGATGTTCTAATCTCCACTTCCTTTTTTTTTTTTTTTAGCATTTCTAATCCTTTCCAGCTTCTTTTGAGGTATAACTTCCTTCCAGCTCACAAAGAAGGCTAATAACATCAATAGATTGCTCATGAGGGCACTTGTAATGAAATCTTTGCACATGAATTCCAGTCTTTTTGAAAGAATTCAGTATTTTTCAGGAGACAAAACCAAACTAGCTTCATCCTTTCCTCGCCAATGCAATTGAAAAAGAACCCCCATACACACACCTTTTTGTTGTGGCTTTCTGAAACATTATAAAGCGAAATCTCTCGCTTGTCTTTGTGTTGATCGGTGAGAATGGAAATGGCTTGTACCAAGTTGGAAACAAGTCAAAATGCCCTTTCTGACTTGTTAATGAAATCCTTCTGATGTACAAAAGGCATTTATTCACCACCTTAATAGTCACACTGCAAGTAGATTTTATCTGGCTAGAGACTCATTTATTTGAATGAGAAACTAATCTCTTTTGTGGGAATCACATAAAGGATTTGAATTTAAAAATAAATAAAAGGAATTGTTTACCTGCACATAGCTAATAATACCTTTGGAAATGCCATCTATGGATATTGACTACTGAATCATGAAGCATTAGTCTGGCACATTTAAAAGAGTTCACACTATAAAAATCTAATGAGCCTATGCTCTAGACTAGCACGTAACAAAATAAAGACAGAGTTAAAATTAGATTCCAACCACACTCAGAAAAATTAACAGTGAATTGTAGAAAATATATTTAGAGAAAGGGTTTGAAAATGTACGGAAAAAGCTCCTGCTTGAAGCTTTGCAAATTGCATTTGAAGGGACTGACCTGACATAAGGTTGGCAATGGATGCAACTGGAGCTTTAATTGAATAAGCTCGGACATCTGTCTCAACTGTCAATCCTCCTAACAACAAGATTGATAGATGCAAGCTAATCGCCAATTAGAGGGAGTTCTTTCAGATACAGGCTTTGAGTAGAGAAGCTGGATGAACTCACTCGGAGGCAGATGAAGCAAATGTGCAGAAGAGAGTACGGCATTTCTGTCTGTTTGTTTCCAGACAGAGACCACGAGATCTTCTTAGACTGAACTCGTAGAGCAGTGTCACTGGTATGATAATGAAGGCGAGACAGAAAGGCCGGCCTCTCAACTTCATGACCCACATCTATCTCATCTTAAGACAGTCTTAACCAACTACTCAGTACAGTTTTACTCACAAAGTCATTAGCACCCCTTTCCTTTTGGAATACAAAATACATAATGCAACTAGGTTAGCTGTCTGCCCTTCTTCCTCCCCCGAAATACCAATACATTACCTAGTCCTTGTACCTTTTCCACATCCTTTTTTAACAGACTACTACTATTCATTAAAAAACCCCACAAAAAACAAAACCAAAACAAAACTCCAACAAAAAAACCAAACAACAATACCCCACAAAACATTAGGATTCCTTTGTTCCTAACATGTTTAAACACTTTCTGATTTGCTTTAGCTGGCTGCTGTTTAACAGTTATGTTTTCATTTCTAGTTTTGGATAGACAGCCTTTATGAACAACTTCCTTTTTCTTTCAAACTTAACAAATGATTTTTCACTTTAAAAATTTTTTCTCTCCCCTTTCTGTTCTCCAGATTGTGCAGTTGCATCTTTGTGAACACTGAATATGTTTTTATCATTTACAGTTATTGGTATTTATCTTTAAGCACTGCAAACCCACCCCTTTGGTATTCACATGTCACCATGGTATACTGTAAGAGTCCTTTAAAGAAGTATAATTATCTCTGGGACACAATAGCAACACAGTGAATTTATTCTCTCTTCTCCTCTCTCCAGTATAAAAAAATTGTTCTTCTCAAGGGAAATACTAGTTTCTTTAAATACCACAGCTGTAAGTACAACTGCACAACCAAGTATTTTGTTTTGGATTTAGGTGCTTGTAGAGCAAAATTGGTAACAAACGTGGTAGCTACTGGGAGCAAACTTTTGTTTCATTTCGTGTTGATCTCTCTGTTCTAGCCCTCGTGTTGATGGGAAACTGCTCGCAGAGGCAACAGTTGAGTTTATAACCACAGTCGCCAGGTTTCAGAAATAATAACTGGCAGCACAAAACCCCCAGCATGCCGTAGGTGGAACGACCTCCTGATAGCTCAGTGTCATTTCTCCCGACAAACCATAAATGGTTTCTGGTATGATGTAGTACCCTGTACTACATATTAACAGGCAGGCCACATTAACTTTGCCCTAATAAGCTTTTCAAGACAATCTACTTTTAAGTTGCAGATGACTTGGAAACATAGAGTCTTGTTAACCACACCCAAAATAAACAGCCAGGCTTCCCCGCTGGTTCGTGAGGGGGATACTTCACTCTGGCCATTGGAGCTATGCCTTTTCCAGTCCCACATATTGCTTGGGTATTTCTGTATGCCCTTCTGTAAGAGTGCTCAAAGGAATGAAACTGCTCTTTAAAGATATTTTTTCACTGCTTATTGCAGATCATAGGAAAATGCCCTAATTCATTATGCAGTGCTTAATGGGAAAAGCTGCACTTCTGGCAGGGCGGGCACAGGAACGTGAACAAATTCAGGCTTGTATTTTTACATCTCAGTGGACAGAGAAGTTTCCGCCTATCTAAAAAGCCCAGGAAGTGACCTCCAGATACTTATGTCTGCACCAAATAAATCCTTCCTCTGGCACACAAATGCTTTGCTGTGGAAGCCGGCTGTGGTGCTGTTTGCTAGGAATGAAAATACCAGAGGTACCTGAAGTCCCAAGGGTTAAATTACGTCTATAACAATAATGACCAAGCCATTAAATGCACATGAATATTTAATTACAGCTGTATTTAGTTCCACTCTTAATCGTCAAAACCACTTTGCTAAGAAAACGCATAGAAGTTATCTGTTAACAGCTTCAACTCCAGATTTAGGACAAGGAGTTAAATCCAGAAGGAAGCTATTTCAGTGGCTTGTTCTACCAGTTCATTTCACCACGCTTTAAGAACTAGGACTAAGCATAGTGGTGGCATCCTCCGTTCTCCTTCCCCACCCCTTGCTTGCCCTAATTTTCACAGCTTTCTCACGAGCTGTTGAGAATAATTCCTCCACAGTCACTCGGCTTCCTCACCAGCGCTTTTTAGTTGATCCAGAAAAATCTCTGCTGTGCAACTTCAGGCTTTCAGAACATGCTTACACTGAAAATGCAGGAATAGCTCAGGGTTAAAATCTGAAGTGCAGAGTGTAATTTGCTTTAAACATAAAATTCTTTTAATGGCACTATTGAAAGTGCCCCCAAGTGTTTCTCCAGAAGCTGTTAAGCCATTCAATGCATCCCGCAGTGTTAGAAACTCCACAAACACTGGCCCAATGAGTGACTACTCCATGTGGATCTTTTTTCTAGAAGAGCTATAAAGCTACAAAACCCAGCAGTGACTGGCACATCACATGTAAAAAACAAAAAAACACAGGTTATTTTTAATTAGCTTTCTTCTTTTTTCTGAAGAAAAATTATATTTCTTTCTTGTGGGCCTACTTTGTCAGGACACGTAGGGACGAAAGATTTATAATGATATCACTTAAATAACTGGAAGATTAAAACCAAGTGAAAAAAGCTGAAGAATTAACAAGTACTGGAAACAAAACTTTAAAAAAGCAAGCTCAAAGCAGTGTACTACAGCCACTAGCAAAGAAAGTAGTAGAGGGTGAACTGACAGGTGTGGTGTACGCACCCCCAGAGGCCCACAAAATGCACACCTAATAGTTGTGCCTTCAGGCAAAAAGTCTTAACTCATCGAGTTACAAATCCATTTTCCAATGTTACACGCTAGAGGCCCCACAGCCAAAGAGCGTTCTCACACACACCTCTTTGTAACTTGGCAGTGCCACTGACAATGCTATAATTAAATACATTTTAATAGTGTAAATGAAGCTATTTGTCTGTCATTGGAAGAATTTCAACTTTGCCAAAGACTAATTATTTCGGATACGTTAATTACTTCAGAGTTTCATGTAGTGTGTTCAAAAAGATGCTTCGATTTTGAAACAAAATAGTGCTGCAGATGAGAAAAACATAGCTGAATCTTTTGTGTGAAAGACTGTACAGACCCCATGGGATTTTATCATATATGAACGACTGCATTTTAAAAAATAAAATGATGCACAAATCCCAGTTTTATTAAGCTGCCTTAGAACTGTGATCAACTTTGGACTAGTGTCACTGAGGCACAGTGTGTGTCTCTTGAAAGCAAGAGAAGACCAGCCTCTTCCACCATCACCCCACCCTGCCTACTAAAGTGAACAGCATGTGGGAGATGCCTCAAAGGGAACAATGCTGAAGGGAAAAGAGGAAAAAACACGGCTCCAGAATGTATATGTGATTATGTGAGGGGGAAAGTTGCATCAAAGAAAATCTGCTCGTGCACTGATTTGATGACAGGCAGTCTGGGGAAGATTCTTCAGGAATACTGAACTTTTCACAGTTTCCTCTATGTTAATACATATGTCTAACTGGAACAAGGGTTCAATACCATTATCTTTTTCCTTTCAATCTAGGACACACAGTGAAATTAATGCAACAAAGAAACAGAAACATGCAATTCCATGAATTATTCCCTCATTTGTTTTCTAACATTCCTCTGAAGTAGAGCAAGCACAGAAAAAGATACTCCTAGGTTATCCATGTAATCCCAGTGGAGATAGTTCTGAGCACCGTTGTAAAGCGGATGCTGAATTAGCCTACCCTATATGCCTAATGCTGCCTCCAGCAGATTACGTACATGCAATCAAGCTTTGAGAAAGTATCCCCTGATTTACCTCTTTTCACAAAGGAACTATCTCAAAAGGTAAATGCAAGAAGAGGAAGCAGTTCTCAAAGAAGCCATTACATTTTGACATTTTATGTTTTCAAGCTGTAAAAGAACGGATAGAACATTATTTATGCCTCTACGCACACACTCAGATTTTTCAGGTGTTTAACAGTCCTGGTGAAGAGGTTAAAAGAAAATGAAAGGTACACTTGTCACAAGTTGTTAAAGTAAATTCAGGGAAAAAGTCAAAGGAACAGCTATGAGCTTTGACCTGAACACTCAGATTTTATTTTTTTTCTCTTCTTTTTCTAAGAGTTCTCAAAGTTTTGCAGAACACACACTATGTTAAGTAAATGCCATTAATAACAGAAGTGAAAATTTTCTGGCAGATGCAGTTTTCTACCTTAAAATCACTATTATTCTGAAGCCCAAATATAAATGTTTTGTTCATAACTCTTGGAATCTATGTATTGTTATATATTTTACAAGTAGTATTTTTGAACAAAAAAATAACATGCTCTCTCGAAAATGATAATAATGAGTACTTCCTAAGAAATACAACTTGCCCATTGTAACTCCAATAATGCAGGGAAGGAATAATCAAAAATACATAAAACCAGCAGGGAATGAAAGAATAGTAACCTTCCCAATTTCCTTCACTGACAACAAACACATATTTAGAAGAAGGAAAGGAGAAGGGAGGGAGGAAAAATAGGTTGGAAAAATTTGACATATATCCTTTTCCCCCATGTTTGTTTTATCTAGCAGGGAGTAAAAGAGAATTAAAAACTTGTCCAAGTTAGTTACTTTAAAATGGCAATAGCACGCTGGTGACCTTACTAAAATCAAGATCACTCTATGTTGGATCCTATAGAGGGCTATTACAGGTGCACCCATTTTAGCTAGAGCTTAAGGACTTGGAAGTTACACCAAAAAATCCACTTATTATGTAGCTATGTGGCTGTGTTGCTCAGTGAGAAGGGAAAAGGTTCCAAGGATCTGGATCCAGCTTGCCAATGCTGTTATTCAAAACACCCTTGATGATAAATAAATGTAAACATACACTGATGCAGGACTGGGAATCCGAATCCCTGCCACTCCCCAAGGAGCCCGATTCACAGCAGGTCACAAAAGCATGTACTCCCTGCTCTCCCTCTCACCCCACAAAACTTCTTGCCCAGTGGCCTCAAGTCAGTAGTGGAGGGTAGAAAAGCCCAACCCCAGTCTCACTTAGCTACCTCCCCTGTGGCTTGAGGTTAGGCTACTCGGTCGAATTCACACTCTGCTTGCAAGTACTCATGAACAGAAAAATGTCCAACCATCCTCTGAAGTGAGAGGTAGGATTTGCAAGCAAGGAGAAAGGTTGAGGAGGTACAGAAGTGCCATTGAGCAGTTATCTAGGAGAATACCAGTCATTCTGAAGCAGTACCTCAACATGACTTTTTCCTCCTCTTTCGTCTCATCCCCTTGCTCTCCCCACCCCCAGGCACCTCTCTCTTGAACCTTCTGCATTGTTATTCCCACCCTGGGTTTATACCATTGAGTGCTGGAAGGCTGACTTCAGCAGCAATAGTGTGAAGCCCAACGTAGCTGCTCTAAAACTCCAGGTCTGGAAGTTCTTTGAGGATGTCCCTGAGCAAGTTAAACTGTGCCCTAACCCTGCTTGGAAAAGGTTACCAGCCCTTCACCTGCCTCACAAGAAAAGTCCACTCCTTCTGCCTGAACACACTACCAAGTTAACTGAGCCAAACAACAGCCTCTGACAATGAACTTCAAGTTGACACTTATCCCAGGAAGGAAGCAAAACATTAGAATCACCTTCATCTTCCTTTTTTCCTATTCCCCTCTCCTCTTTCTAATGTTCTTCTCTTAAACACACAGAAGTTTCACTGTTACCCAATTCTGAAATACATTTTATTGCTCAGCATGTTTCTTGCCTTGATTTGACCGTGTATTGTCCAACTTTCCTGTTCAATGCCGGGAACCTTAGAACACCTTTACTAGCAAAATACACATACATTTAATTCCAAAATTTGCTAATCCCAAGCATGCATTTTAGCCTTGAAATCTCCTAATTTTTGATATGAGATATGACAACGCACAATACAAGTAAGTAAAAAGTGAGACCAGTGTTCAATATCATCCCATGCAGTCCAAGGCCCCTCTCATCACCCGCTCTGGTGATTTCCCTTGTATTTCATTCACAGTCTCACAGAACAAACGCATTGTGCAGCAGGAATAGTGAAGTAAAAAGTGAGGTCTGTGGCTATGTGAAAAGAATAAGCTATTTCTAAAAGACTAGGATTTTTCACACTCAAACGTGTCCTAATAGCACATACCATATCCTTGAAAACACAGAGAGAATACACACGGGCTGAGTCAATCCTGCACACGCAGTATTTCTAAGTCCTTGGACAGTTATCAATTTTAAAACACTACATGATTTTTTTCCAGTAATGAGAAAGTAATGCAGATCACATGTGGTATGTTCTGTGCAGTAGAGAGATAACTTTACCAGTGCACTAAGAAACAAGCTACGATATAAATGCCCTAAATACTATTTATTTTTAAACTATATCCTATTATTTTTACTATATCTTATTATTTTTAAACTATGCAGTTCATAGCACTGCATCAGGAGCAAGCAGAAGGGAAAAAATAATAATATAAACACCATAAATGAAACAAAAGACCAAAGAAACCCAGCCAGTCAGCCCAGCCCAGCTCACAACATTGTGACATTTGCACATAACAGTAAAAGTTGTATTCATTCATCCAAACATAAAGATCCTTCTGACCCCTGCTGCTATCTAGACTCTAAGAAGAAATCTCTGAATTGTTTCCTCTAAATAATAACAGCAGATAAGAAAAAGAAGAGGCCTAGACACTGGATCTCTTATGCAGCCACGCTGACGGAAGAAGATGACCTCTAATCACAAGCACTGATCCTGTGTATGCTGTGAATAAAGATTCTTTGGAGTACCACTTGATTCACTGAAATAAACCTACAGTTCAGTGTTCAGAATTTCAAACATTTCCTGTAGATGCTTGTGAAGAGGGAAAGAAAAAGGGAAGTTTGACCCAATGAGCCCTTCATTGACTACTGGGCTGTCCTGAGCCAGTTTCTCTCACCTCAAACCTCCTTCCTCTTTCTGTTCATCATTCAGTACAGATGTACATACCACGTGTGATAACTCAGCATGTAACAAAAGCCTTGATTCTGCCTTTTTCTTGCAGGCAGCAAGCACAAGTTTCTAGGCTGAATTAATACTATTTCAGTACAAACACTAAATGTAATTTCTCTCTAAAAATCCTGAGTGTGAAGCTCAAAATATTTTGTTTTTGACATCACCAATGTTGTATTCTACCCTGCTGCTCTGTATATGTGGATGCTTCAATATGCATCAGTCAATGACTGAGGTTGGGAAATTGAAAAGTTAATACTAGCCGATTGCCAGGAACTGAAGTACACAAGGTTCCAAAAGCAAAATCACAACCCAGCTCAACAATAGTGAGACACAGTGCATGATGAAAAGCAGTGCTCCAGCAGACAAATCTAGGCTTTATTTAAGTGTAAGTAGCCGAAGTTCTGAATACATTTGGATTGAATGTCAGATAATTCCTCCTGAAATCAAAAATCTTCATCAAATGAAGCTGCTGAACGTGTCTTTAATTTCTGTAGGCAATCTTGGTATAATTCCTGCTTGCCAGGTGGCAAGAAGGAACAACTGCTAGCTACTCACTCGCCGGCTAATTTTTATTAAGGACAGTATTCTTTTACTAAAGGATAACAATTTTCTACATCAGCTGAGCAAACGTTAGTTTTCATGCCCTTCTGAATCCTACACACATTTCCTTCCCACAGTAGATGGAGGAATTTCCAAAGCTGAAAGCTATTTTGAGCAGCTTCCAGAGCCTCTCTTTGTAACACCTTCTTAACTGTGATTTCCTAATCACTATGCAGAAGATTTCACTGCCTAATTAAAGGACTGGTGCAGTGATGAAGATAAAGAATACCGAGCAGGGCTGCAAGCTAATCTACAAGCAAAACATAGGAGCTACTTGTCAAGAGTAAGGGCATATTTTATCGACAGCTGTGTCCAATAAGGATGAGTTATGTAGTGGAGGTTTAATATTAATGCGTTTCAGCCTTTCCCATTACTTGCTCGTTATACATACCTAGGGCATTTCCAATTCTCTCGCTCTCCCTTCTTATTGTAATGTAATTAACATTTTAACCCCTCTGAAAACCCTTGTTTTTACATCATCACAGACTTCTGCAGACAGTGCTCCACAGAGATGCAGGTCTAAAGTGTTTAAGTATTTGGCCTGCAAAAGGCAGGTTGGGTGTGTAAATCTTGGTGATGGGTGAATCTGCAGGCCAAACCCACTGTTTATACCTTTGGAACTTCTTCTCCCTTTCTACATCTCTCCCCATATACATATGGATGTCTGAGTCTATACGTCTATTTATACCACTGTTTCCCAAAAGGATGTAAATATTGAAAGAGTTACAGATTAATAATATTAAACACCAAAGAGAGTACGTAGTGGTATGTAAGTTATGCAAGACAACCATTTCTATACGAGGTTTCAAATTTAAACATTAGCATTACATTCCTTTGTACAAACATGGTTCAGCTCCCTTGAGAGCCAAACAGCCTCCATTGAGGTCATCCTTTTTCCCTATGGGATCCCACCCATTTATAGCAGAACTACCACCTGAGAAAGACTATTCCTCCACCATCCACATCACGGCGGACACGAGAACTCACTGCTGTCTAGTGAGGAGGAAAGAGGCAATAACCATAGAGAAATAATCCTATGTCTGAAACCAGCAGAGTCTATCCTGCTGTCTGTATACTGCAGTCAAAAAATATCAAATCAAATTTCTCCTTGTGGCTGCTAATGGTCTATTTCTTATTTGGGGGCAATTAATTTGAAGCATCTGGGACATAATCTGCAGACACAGAGCATTCACAACTGCAATGCAAACAAGAGGAAAGCTATTATCAGCACAAAAACCTCTACACGGGCATGCCCTAGGCGTGCCAGACTGAAGACCCAGCTGATGCTTTTAAATCGTTGGGGTTTACTTTATCATGACTGAGTTTGCCCTGTGTAACTTAAGGATAATAGTAACATGGCTTACAACCACAGAGGTGTTTTAAAGCTGAATTCATCAGGCGTTTATAAATCATTAGGGTTTAGATAGATAAATGGACATATATATATATTACAATAAAATTCTCTTACAACAGGAAAGCTCAGGTCTGCTTCCACAGAAGCTTTGAGGTGTTCATGCACTCTCCTCTCCCTCTTTTTGACACTTTGAAGTTTTTCAATAGGAACAGAGCAGGTTGTCAGGACCCCAAGCACATCCTGCCTCCTGGGGCTTTGGCTAGCTGGGCTCTGGGCCAGCTCAGAACACAGCTGGTGACCTTGAAGACAGCCACTGTGAAGAAAGTGAGAAAAAACCTCAGCCCAGGCTGCCCTCTGCTTCCCTTGGGAACTGCTTATATGCCAAGCCTCTCACTTGGGATCCCTGCTGGAGCTGTGCTGCAGCTGCCTTGCAGCCTTGCTGGTGCCTGGCCATAAATCCTGCTAAGCTGGACCCCAACCCAGCCCAGCTTTGGCCATCCTGGTCCCTATAGCCACAGAGATCCTTGGCTGAATGTTGCCACCATCACCAGACCTTTCTGGCTCTCCTCACTGGCTGCTGTGGGATGGGGCCACACTCACTGAAGGCACTGTCATACCTGCTGTGCTGTCCCCAGCGCTGGGGCTGACAACCAAGTGATTCCCCCCAGTTGTAACACCATGGGGCCTGACCTCAAGCCTTCCCCAGACCATGGCCACACACAGCTCCACTGCTGCCCCCCACCCACTGCATCTACCCCTTTCCAGGCTGCAAGTGACCTGTAGCCCAGTCCAAGTTTGGCAGTGGATTCTGGTGCCACCTGGCAGGAGGTCTTGGCAGAGTCCCCACTTCTACATCACTGGTGACTGGTGATAGCTACAAAAAAATCCCCAAAAGATGGTATTGTCCAAGAAAAAAACTCACCAAAAGAAAAGGCAAGTAGTAAACCCAGGTGTCTGAGGTTCTACCTAGGGGCCAGTAGGTAAGATGTATGTAAGAGGCAAGAGGATAATGTTTTTACCACCCCCACAGAATGGAAACCAGAATCACCCTCCTTTCCTATAGAAATACAGCCAGACTTCGGGGATGTGTTTTCTGTCAATGAGACAGGAGTGGCAGACGGTGCCTGGGTTCAGACCTGACATGTACAAGCATCCCGTGCACATACAAGCATCTGTAGTCAACCTCTGCTGTGGTGGACTGCCTCCCAACAGAAGCTCCACCTAACAATGGCAGGGTAAATTAGACTCCTGCTGACATGCCTTGATTAATGTCATCTCAACCAGCCCAGAACTGCCCATTCTGTACAAAAGGGTGTAGCAGCAGTACCTCAGGCATCCACACACTGAAAAGGGAATTTAACCTGGGGTTTTGCAAGCAAAGCTGAGCGACAGACACCTACAAATTAGGCATCATAACGCTAAATAGCAAAATACCCACAGACCTTTGTGGATGTAGTTGCAAGATGTAACAGCTGAAAGAGCTAGAAAAGGCACCTGAGGAAATTAATAATCCTGTCTGTGTTCAATGTGAGGACTGGACTGTGTGGCGTAAATAGTACACACAGCCCCAGACTGACGGGAATGATGAAGTTAGAAGGGAATACTGAGTAGCAGCTCCTTCGGTACTCAGCAGAAGTTAAAGGTTGTGCACAAGTACTAGCCTGTGAACTGGTAATTAAAGACTGTATTAGTGCACCTGCATGAAGGGAACAAATCAGTGCTGCACAGTTAGTCTTCATCACAACGTTTCCTAGGCTGCCAGTGCTTGCCTCACAACCTTGAAGTAGCCTTGGCATATGTTAATTTTCATTCCTTTTAATGTCATATTATATAAACAATCCCTGTATTAAGGTTGACTTCAGATATTTGTATTTAAAAAAAAGAGGAATTATCCTCTTTGTTTTACTTGAAGGATACATTATATCACCTTCCCCACTCAAAGGACATACTCTAATTAAAGATTGAATTTTCTCAGGATTTTAACTAAATCTGTCACTTAGCTTATGAATTAAAAATAATTAAAGATAGGGTCTCATTAGAATTGTACTTCTGCGCCTGCTCACTTCTGTCTGCTTCCTTTCACTAACAAATTGCTGGTTTTCCATTGCTCGTGCTCTCTGCATAATTTGGACTCACTTGGAAATAATTAATGCACATGGGAAAATTATGTTGTAAGTAAAAACAAATTTCTTCCCTATTATACTCAGAATTCTGTCTTAGAAATAGTGGTTATTCTACTCCTCTCTGCAGCTGAGGTAGGCAATTGCTTGTCTATGGGCAATCGCTTGTCTACTAGCCGGTCCCTACCAGAAGATGACATCCTCTTTATTTCTACTGATAGCTCAGAAGACACTGAAAGCTTTTGGGAAAGCTGCCATTTCACAGAAGCTTTGTATGGTGTGTACATGCTATCTGTGAGCAGGAATCGCTGATGTCCCCGCTTCTCAGAGCCAGACTGCTCTGGAAGACGGCTGCAATTTCATGAAGAAGTTCCATCACAAAACTGAGCTGTTAAATGCGTCTTTCACTTCACAAAATACACAAAACACGGAACTTCTGAGTTTTGCTCTGCACCCTGAACAACACAGAAGAGATAAACGCAGTATCTGCCCCAGATACTTTCCTATCATGTGATGGAAATTCAGGTTCTTCATACATTTTACAGAAATTTGAGCACATTTAACCCTGACAATTTGCCGTCCCAGACACCTGCTACCAGCAGGATAGCAAATGACCTTACTTAACCGGGATGGATTTCTGATACACATCACAATCCTCAGCTCCTCTTGGCTGCTACTATTCCCCTTTCGAGACTCAAATATTCCAAATAATTGATGGTCATTGTTTTCATCAACTAATAGCAAAAAATTAAATTAAATTGTGACAAGACAAGAAAAAACAAACAAAAAATCCCAAAACCAAAAACAAAACCCACAAATATGTTTCCTGCAGTCTTAAAAAAAAAAAAAAGTTTAATAACAACTTTAAAAAGCTAAGAAACCTTAAAAAATAACCCAAAAATAATACAGCACTTTTGCACTAATACAGACCAAATGCATGTATTTACAAAAAAGAAAAAAAATAATGAAAAAAAACCCCAAAGTGTGGGGGGAGCCACACATTAATCAAAACACTCTTAACCTGTATATACAATGCCAATTTTGATGATTTATCAGTATCTGGAAGGTTACTTTACTGTATAAAGATTTCCCATAAGTTTTGCATGTGCTTGTATGTTTCCTTCCTTTTCCCAATATAAATTCCTTCCTATTTCCTTAAAGTTGCCATCCCAATACAAGACCAAAAGTTCCTCAGGCAAATTTATGATAGTTCAAAGCTTGCTCTTTTTTTTTCCCCAACTGTCTGTCTTTATGAAATTGGAAGAAACGTAATTACCTTGGAGACCTCCAGCCTTCTGTCAAATTTGATTGAAATCAGCCAATAGCTTCAGATGTTTTCAAAGGAGGAGATAGTCATACAAAGTCATAAACACTGAATAATTGTCAACAACTCTTCCTTTAAAAAACAAACCCAAACCCCCTGCTAAAAACAACAAAGCAAGCAAGCAAACAAAACCAGGGTTACCTTAACAAGTAAAATGGAAACTGGCTCATCTCAGAGCTGTGTTTCAGAAGTATGAATTTCAAAAATTCTCCTTACTCCAGGAGACAGATTCATTTAAATTCAGTCAATTTTAACGAGCACTATGAACAGGATTAATTTTCATAAAACAGTCTAAACTTCCAGCTTTTCGTGGCCATGTTCTGTATTACTTTTTACATATGTAATGCTGTATTAATATATGCAAACAAACAAACAAAAAAACAAAATGCCAAAAGAAAACCCACTACTCTGGCTGCTTGTAAAACCAGACTACACGTAACCAAATTTTTTTTTTTTTTTTTTTTTTTTTTTGTAAATTCAAAGTTCCTTATTTCAAAGTTAAAATAATTTGGGTGAAGCTCCTCCCAGGATTAACCTTTCTTCACATCATAGCACTCATAAATGACAGAAACGTCCCAAAATCTGCAAAGATAAATCTCGTCTTTGAAATTACTGAAAGCCTTCATTAAGCCTTAATATATGCTGTCAGTTTTAAACTAAATAATAGATGAGATTTTAACATAATCAGAAGAAAACTGCTGGTACCTGCCTCTGTTACTGTCACAGTTAAATTGACATGGTAATTTTAAAAATAACGCTTTCTCTAAGTCAGTTAAAGACTGACAAGCACTCACCATTTAGAAAACTTTCCTTCACACAGAAGGAAGCACCTTACTCTGAATTCAGTGGTATAAATGAGCAAATATTTCTTCTGCTGGTCCACTGTGGGAATAAAATTTGGGTGGCTGGGTTAAATAAATCTGAAAAAGTCATACTAACACCTTTCCCTTGGAAAAATACTCTTTTATTACAGTAATAATTTTCAAGTATTTTATTACTTGTTATTTTTTGTTATTCATGGCTGTAGGAAAAATTCTATCACAGGTATTTGGGGATTAGACTATATACTGTGCTTAAAACCTACTTAGTATTCCGTGTACTATGAGGATGAAGACTGCATAATGCAGGTGACTAAACATCTAGAACCTCAAGTTGCCCTCTGCATCACCTGGCATGTGAAAGGCCATACGTATTTAATAAGGGCAACAAAAAGGCCAGCTAATCTCTAGCCACTCTGCAGTCCCAGCACACCCAGTGTTTTCAGGTATGCTTCTCTCCTTCTCCCCATACCCACATGCAAAACAAGGATAATAAAACCTGCTGCTGCAGCTTCTTGACTGATGGATTCCGCTGTCCAGCATCATATCAACCCAGCCTCATTAGATTTCTCTGCACTGGACTGGGGAAGCATTGTCACACCCAGCACAAAGTTGTGTCTGAAAACTGTACAGCAACAGCCACTGGTGCATGAGCTGACTCTCCTCCATGGAGATTTCACCATCTTCATGAGTGAGCTGACGCACTGATATCCCCATGTGCCTCTACTTTTCCCTTCCTGCCTCTATTTCACAGACCGCTGGCATTGCCTAGGACAGGGAAGCAATGGCTGGCAGCTTCTAGAGAGAGCTAGGATGGATCTCTGTTGGCCTGAAGTACTCCTAAACTTGCCTTATGCAACAGCTAAGAGCTTTTATCCAAAGTAGCACTGAAAAAGACTTCCTGCGTGTGAACCTAATGATGGTGAAATGAAAGCACGTTATAAATAGTGGCAGAGGAGGTATGCCACCAATAAAAGTTTGATTTGGAAAGTGTTGCATTTCTCTTCCGGAAGGTCACCAGGTGATGGTTTCAAAGTCTGTTTTAAGATAGTCATGTTCTGTGCCTATCAGCTGTCACTGTTACAGACACATTTCACTATTTTAGCTGCAGAACGGATTAAAATGGGATGTAATCATTTCAAGTACTTCAGAAGTAGCTCAGAGCTCTAGTTGCTGGATCACTTGATAAGACTAGAGAAAATATTTGAACACTCAAGGAAGGCAACAGCACTAAGGATAATAAAATGCCATGACTCATAGCCCTTTTTCAGAGTTAGGACTTATCTTCTGGTTTTGTAAAACAAAACAAGAAATTTACAGCTGAAAACACCTGCAAAGATTTCAACCCCTCTGGGTTGAGTTGAGCTCCCCCCAGGCTAGGTGTACTGAACCTGACCAGATCTTAAAGTCTAAAAATTCTTTCAGGTCATGCAAATGCACCAGACATCTAAGCATGAAGCTATATAAAAATACTTTAAATAAAAACCAACTCCACTGTCTGCCTATGAAATGATATTTATTACTCCATCCTCCTGAGGATTTATGGGCGATGACAAAACATAGCACAGACCCATTTCTCTTTTCAGCTTCCAAGGAAAATAAACAGGACTGACTGAAACAGAGTTATAATTCAAGCAGTGGGAATAAGGTGTGGATGGTCTCTCATATCCAACAGCTCTGCTAGCTTAAGCAGCTAAACTCACCATTAACAGCCAAGATTCCTCCATGATTAGAGGGCAAAGTCATCCCCTTACACTACGGGAAAAAACCCAGAGTCACTGGACACTCAACCTGAATGACTGGATAGAAGGAAGTGAGCATGCTGGTGTGCCTGTGGACCTCTGTGCACCTGTATTTGTACATGTGCGTGTGCATACGCGTATGTGTAAGCAGAGAAGCCTCGAGTACTTTATTCGTAATCGATTCCTTTTCTGATTCCATATGTAAAGGTGAACTGGAAGCTATTCTCCTTCTGGTTTGGCCTCCTTATACTGAAGTCTTGATTACTGTTTTGGCTTCCTGTCACATCTATCCATGTGGCACGTATCGCATATATCCAGCATGAATGTTTCATGAATATCGGGGAGGCAATTGCAATGTGAGACACAATGCATATTTCAGATGACACATGACTGATGTGTTTGGAGATCTGGGTTTATTATGTACTTGCAACATTCATCTACTACCAGAAATCTGGTCTTTCCCCCTATTGCACTGACTAAAGTCAAAGAAGGAAAACAAATGTGCATTTGGAATGTATCTGATCTTTTACAGAAACAATGAATTAATGCACTGTCATGTTTGTTTTCTATTGTCTTTCCCCAAAGACAGAGCACAGGGATAAAAACAACATCAAAACTCTCTTGTATTTGCTCCAAAATATAAAAGTTCATTTTAATAAACTTTTCCTGCACTACACCATTACTAGGTTCAGATTAATAAAATTTAACACGGTATTTTAAAGTAGAATTTTTACTATAGAAATAATTTTATTCTCCTGAAATCTCAAATTTTCTGAAGTGTCTCTACGCTGTTACTCACTATCTCCAAGTTCAAATTCATAACCAGTGACCCACACACTATTCAGCAAGAAGTTGTTATGACAAGAACCTGGGTGAGTGTTTGTTGGCATCTCATTTCTGATGTGAGAATGCCCAATTCTGGAAAGGTAGTTGGGTTTTTTGTTATTATTATTATTTCTCTCTTCATACCAAAAAAAAAAAAGCCCAACAAAAACCCAAACAAAACCCAACAACAACAACAAAACCCCACAAAAAATAGAAAAAACACCCTCTACGCATACACTCACACGTGATTTTGGAGAGGCTTAATCCGATCCAATGAGGAAAAAATCCCAACTTTTTGGAAGCTGAATAAGTTTCATAACAAAGACCTTCCCTCCCATTTCTTCAATGAGTTGCCTTTAAAAAAAAATCTAACACAGCATCTTTACCTATAGCAAAACCATTTACCTGCTTATTTGTTACAAATATTGCATACAACTAGATGACCAATAACTCTCTGTAGCACCCAAACCAAGGAAGCCCTAAGATGTTTTAAAAAAATCAAGAAGATAAAAACTTTAAAGGGAATGTAGAGAATAGAAATGGCAAAAGGAAGACCAAAGTGGCCTTTTGAAGCCTGAGAAAACACAGGTGGCTGAATGTCATAAAGTTTTTGCTTTAATTAGTTTAAATTTAAGAACCTGCTTTTGCACATTCCTTGCATAAAGAGATGACTGGGCCATCTTTACACCTTCTCGTGGAAATCTGGTGCGGGTGTGAGGAACTTCATGGGCTCATATTGGAACAAGCAACCGGAGAAGAAGCAGTCACTCCCACATCATGGACCCAAAGAGATTTCAAATACTTTTTTTTTAAAAAAACAAACCTATTTCTCTATTATAGTTCATGAAATATATTCCCCCACCCAAGGCAAGCCCTGCAAGTCCTGTCCTCTGGGTCTCCAGGATAGGGAGAATGCAGGGGGAATCTTCACTGTGCGTTGACGGAGCTCCATGTCTTTCAGTTCCTCGCCCACTAATAGCATTAGGAGTCTGAACATCCCACTGAGTTCAGCCCACATCTGGAGCCTGCCACTCCTCACACAGCAACATACAAGAAAGTTTGGGAAGTTTGAAAGGTCTCTGAGTTAATTTAAGAAGATGATGAAAAAAATATGAACTCAGACTCCATCTCAAACTAGCTGTTGCTTTCAAGTAACAATTCAAGCAGGTAATGGAGCTGTTCTACAGTCCTTCCAGTTTTCCCATTGCTAAGAGAAAATTTTACCACCTGGAGAGCTGCTCCTTGGTAGAAAGATCTCTGGACCTTGATAAATAACTATAAGTTAAATGGAAAAACCCCAGTGACAACTCAAAACCAAACAAACATATTGCTAAGTCAATTGGTCTGATTGTGAAACTCCCTCATTACAGTTTCTGAGGCTCACCTGTTTGCCATTCAGTGTCACAATTGTGGACATTTCAGCTGCTGTACCGCCATTTTCAGCCCTTACTTAAAGGGTACACCTTGCAGGGTAGAACACACTACTTTCCTCTTTCCTCCTTTCTTCCTTTCACAGATGTTGCCATGAGAAAAATAGAAAGCATACAGTCCGCTTACAGTCCATTATATGTATTTATTGTATCTAAAGTGTAGTAACCCTCTGAGATGAAACAATTCTGTCACAAAGGGTAATGTTTCACGGTCAGAGAAAAGAAAGGATTCAAAGAAGCTAACAACGTAAGTATATCTCAATTCATGTTATGCACAGATGCTGCTGAAAAATCAAACCCACACACAGCATTCAGAAAAAAAAAAGTTTCTTAATCCTTCAAAAGCAGACCTGCTAAATGAATAGCAGGCACTGATAAATATAAACGAATTTTAGAAAAATTATATGCTGTAACTATCTGTGAGCAATTGTAGGAAAAAGGAAAGTAGATATCTCTTGGAAATGCTAGGCGCTCCCCACAAAACAGCTAATTGTAATTTTAAATGAGGCCACAGGTGTTAGTTACTTAAATGCCTTCCTATGTGGCAGCTGCTTGTTGATTGGTTTTGGTGGACAGTTCTTCACATCAAGGAGCCCATCACAATTATCGCCTTTGTTGGCAGTCTCACTTAAGCCAAGAACTGAACGGCCATCTATGCTCCCTCTGATGCGTAGCATGTTGATGAGGTTTGCTCATGCTGCACTTAAATGTTCAGTGGTTCAATAGTTGATTTTAATTCCCACGCTTTACCTTCCAGCAAACCTATGTTGCCTTGAAAATACATATTCTTATCTCATCTTATCTGCGTCAATTAATCACTGTGGCTTCAGACAGCATCCCAGTCCTTGAAACTGAAAATGGGAGGTCAGCATCCACAAATCTCAACTCTCACGTCAGAAGCCAGAAATTTTTAGAAAAGTTAATGTGGAATTGCTAAAGAAGAGATGTGACAATATTCTTCAAGAAAACGCAACAATGAATCATCTCTAAACAAAAGTGTCGTGACCAGACAGACTACATCGTGTTTCCCTAAATAGAAATGCTGTATCATGCGACGCAAACACTCACAGATAAGGGTGGGAGGAGAGAAAATGAAAAGGCTGAAACCTTCTCACTGTCTTAGTTCAGGAAAAGACCAGAAAGTATATTGCAGATTGGTCTAGAGACACAAATCTGTATGAAGGTTGACTGAGCCCTCTTCTGTATCGCTGTTAACATCACTTTATAAGCTATGCTTTTGTTTCCTTAACTGGTAGCATTTAATCCATTTCCTATACAAAGTGAAAAAATTGTATGCACATGTGCACACACATATTATGCATGCACACACACGCATACTATAGAATAATATGTCACTGTGTTGTTTCATAGGTTATTCCCAGACATCACTTTAAGGCATTAAAATTCCCATCATCATAATATCTCCAATAGTCTATGGCTATTTAAATGAAATATATGAAAATACATTCTGCTGTGGTATTTATCAAACTTCCTTTTCAGAAGCAGATATAGATTCTCAGAATATGAAAATGAAAAAAAAAATAATTAAAAAGTACGAGTCCCCTGTACTCACACAAATGCACTGAAGTCCAGCGTTACTGACCTCAGGCCTTCACACCTGCTCAGTGGTATTTGTAGAAATGCTGACTCCCTCTCAGCTCTCTCTTTCTCCAACAAGGGTAACAGTATTGATACACTCAGAAACAACGTGATAAAAACAACTTGGGTTGTCACATCTGAATGTTTGAAATATATGAGGTGTAATGGAAGTGGTTCCTATCACTCTGGTGAGGGTCTTGATTCTCCATAAAGACAGCTCCAGGGTATACTTTCTCGTTAATGGGACATTTTAATTTACTATGGTGGGTTTGGCTGTTGCTTTGTGAGCTCTTATGATGTTTAAAGATTCTCCATGAAAAGAATACTTCAGCATATTTATAAACTTTTGATTTTCTACATGTTAATTTCATTAGTTACCATTTCTGGTTATTGATCACAAGTCAAAACTTTGTTTAGACTAGTTCTGTTGCAAGAGAAAAACAAAGACACTAATTAGGAAAAGATGTATTAACCTCAAATATCCAGAGAACAACAACAAAAGGGAGTAAGATGAAAAAAAATCAGCTACAAATTCGGTTTCAAATATCAATATTGTGAAAACCAAAAAGTCTGTGAATCAGTAAAGAAAGTATCAATGAAATGGAAAATGACTAGAAGGAGGAATTTCTATATTCATTGCACGGGATCTCAAGTTAGTGGCAGCAGTACTCTTAAAAATAGAAATCTGATCACCTTTAAAGGGCAAAGAAGAATTTTTTAGGAGAACTCAAACACACCAGAGGGCATGGCTCGGGTTCCCGGCTTGGCCACAGCAAGGCTTTTGTTTACACTCCCTGAATCCTTCATCTTACATCCCAGCTTTTTTGCCACAATCAGTCCTTCTCCCCTCCTCTGTATTCACCCATTCACAAAGTGAGGCAACTTCTGCCTCACTTTATCTTAAGCGAAAATTCATTGTACCTTTCCCTCCTTCCAATAGCTGATAACAATTTAATGAGTTCTTAACTGGCTCCATGGCGTTACTGCAACCCGAGAGAGAAGAAAGACTTTGCAGACTTACCACATCTACGTTCGAGTGGGGAACTCTCCCTACCTACGTATCTCCCTGCCAAGAGAAGCTAAATAGGTCATGAATGTCCACCAGACGGTTTCCCCACCAGACCGTGCAGGGCTGTCACAGCTGAGCCAAGGTACTTCAGTTGTCAAAAATGAAATACAGTGGTGGGCCATTCCTGTCAATTTTCCTCTCTGCTCTTTTGGCATTATGTCTATCCAGGCTCTAAGGAATTTCATTTCCCATTCTCCTAAAAATCCCCCAGCTCAGCTGACAGCAACAGAGGTAGTCTTCAGGTCCCAAGCTCCAAGCCTTCTTCCCCAGCTGACACAGGTGGGCTTCCCAGGTCTCCTGGCAGTCGCACTGGGGCAGTCAGGACCAGGGAATCACTTCATTTTCAGGGAAGAATTTCCTCTTTTCCATCATCCCTCCTTTCTTCCCAGATTCTAAACCACAGACATTAGTGGTTAGGATATTTCTTTAAAATAAAACTTTAAAATGAAACCACACCAAGTGCCCTGTGGCAATCCCCCCATGAGAAAGAACAGAAAAGCCCAGGTAGAGGAGAGGGAAAACTTCTACATGGCACAACTTTGTATGTCACCTATTTAAAGCTAGAAAGAATTGCTATCTCTTCCCCTTACTCCCTTCACCCAATACACACCAGCTCCCCCCCTCCCCGTTTCTTTCAACAGTCTTAAATGCACCAAGTTGCTTTACTTCCACACATCCTTTAGCAAATCTGGACCGTTGTCACATAATTACCAGAGGTTAAAAATAGCAGGGCTAGCAATAGAGATAACAAACTAAATCTTGTTTGAGAAATCTCTGTATTCCTTCTGTCATGCAGAATCAAGTTTATCACTCATTAACTTTGTAACCTAAGCTGCTTACCACACCTGTGGGCTTTCACATGGAATCAAAGGAGTTAGTTTTGACCTTTAAATGACTAGGAAAAGGGTACTTGAGAGACATTTTCTCTGTTGTGTGAGTGTGCTGCAAAGAAATTCGCTCTGGAGCGCTGTCAATTTAGTAAAGTGGGACCTCCTAGAAGGGCATTCACTGTCAAAACCCCTTGACTCTGAAATTGGATGCCCCTTTAGCTTCCCAGCTTGGATTTATTGACTCTCCTGTAGTGATATGGGGTTACTTTCTCTACTAGAAAACTGAAGGATACATTTGAAGATTAAAATAGGGGTTGGGATTTTAAGCACCTTAGTGAAGACTACTGCTTTGTGATTCATAAAGGCAGTCGAGTCCTTTTAATGGATCTCTGTAATACAACAGAAATATTTAATGCTATTCTTTCAGACTCCCTAGGCAGAAAATATTTATATGCAATTAGAATAAAAAATTGGTGAAGGTTAGTAAAACGGCATCATAGAGAAAGAAGTCCAAAGTTTCATGTTTCAAAGGAACTGAAATAAGTCCTCTTGCAAGTTCAGGTTTAAGGTCTAAGATGAGATGAAGTGAGTCATTAGGGAAACAGCAGCAAAAGTTCCTGTAGATGAGGAAGTCTATCAAGTGATGTGTGAACTGGTGAACTACTTTCTAGATGAGATGAGACATGTATTAGTATCTGTCCCCCAGGTCCCTGAAAAGTAAATTCCAAAGCAAAATTGCTTAAAGATCCAATTGAATGTTGCTCATTACTTCTGAGCAAAGTCTGCATCTCCCCAGCATTGAGATGCAGGCAGGAGCTACATAAGGGTGTAAGCAGAAAGCAGTAACTCAAGCCACATGAAGACAGAAATGCTTATCCTTCTACCTCAGCTACTGGGAGCTACTCACTTCCTTTAAAAAGCTAGTATTTTGTTCTTTGTCCCTGCCTCCTCAAACAACCTCCACATAATCTGTCAACCAACCTGATGGTATTTCTTATTTTGGGATAAGACAGCTTTTGATTCCTACAACATTAGTTTCAAATTAACTACCTGAAAACACAAAATATAATTTGGGTTAAGGAGGCTTTACGACTTCTTTCATGATAGTTCACCTTTGTATATACACAGTGATGTTTCTCAAGTGATATTTTTAGGGAGAGGGTTTAGTAGTGGACTTGGCAGTGTTAGATTTACAGTCGGACTTGATGTTCTTAAAGGTCTTTTCTGACCTAAATGAATCTATGATTGTATTCTAAGTGATTTTAGGTGCAGGTTTCAATCCGACAGCTGAAAAATCTACTTAATAGCTTAAAGTTCCTTTCTGAAAAGCAGAACAATGCTACCTTCTTCAACTAAAGGCCATCATAAGCAGACATAATGTTGTAACTGCTTGCTAGCTCATGACAACAGCCAGACCGTATTTCGGCATCTTACAAAAGCTTAAATTGGAAAAAAAAAAAAAAAAAAAAAAAAAAAAAGGCAGGAAAAAAAAGCAAACCAACTAAACGATCTCTAAGAAACTTTTGCATCCTTAAATCTGTTTCTTGCTGGAGTGATACATTCACACCTCTCAGATTCTCTTCTAAAATGAAAACCATTGCCATTAAAATATAACTGTCCATATAGCTGCCAATACCAGCAACTTAACTCTCTTAGCTAGCTACTCTTACAATTTCATACTACTTTAAGAAATCAACTAAAGAAAAGAGATTTTAGAAGCTAGTCACTCCAGAGTACATTGACAATTATATTTCTTCCCCAAATTGATCTAATAAAATGCACACAGAAATGTCTGTCTCAAATTACTAGAACTGCTTCAAAGATCTTTCAGCACTTCAATATCCAATACAAGTTTACTGTCATACAGGTCTATTATGAAATCTAATAAACCCTTATGGATTATTCTGGAAAAGATCGAGGAACTGGAAAATTATGGTCATTTCCTTGGAAATGGACAAATCAGAAGGCCTTTCTTTGTTTTGTAGTGTTTTCATTATGCAGGTACTTATAAAAAGAGGTATTACAGTCTTCATTCCTTTTGTTTCACTTTGGCTAGATTGCAGGTAAAGAGTGGTTAAAAAAATGTTTTGCCTTTTTTATCCACTGCCACCGAAATGTTAACTAAACCAGCAATGATAATGCTTACATTGGTTAGAGCTGGATATTCAGTTGAAATACAGTTAGTGCTTGACTGAAACGTAATTGTTTCCTATTTTACTTCTGTGTTACTATTACCCAAAAAAATGCAAAGCAAAACCCAAACATTTATTTAGTCATTCATAACATACTTTAGTATGGCAGTTCAAATTCTGCCTCACAGAGAGTGAGATTGATGAAACGCATAAGGAACAGTTAAGTCTTGAACCACAAGAAACTTTGAAGTCAGTTTAAAACTATAGCTTTAAGGAGGCCTCTGCTTAATACTGTTTCATCTGTAACTGAACCAAAAACTTCAATTAATTTTTTTTACTACATCAAACCGAGTTTGAAAAGTTCCTATTTTTTTCTTCTCATCCTAACCTGCCTTTCCAAAATAAAGGCTTAGCCCTTCCTAATATGTTCCGGTTGATATGAAATTAAATGTGGAAAATGAAAGCAAAGGCAGTGAGGGTCTAGATTCACAAAACTAGAAAAAGATGATTTACAGTATCTCCAGGGCTGGTGAAATTAAATTGGAGAAATTAAAATCAGAGCCAGCTCTTGAACTTTCAGTTAAAATATCATCTCCAAATACTACCTCCTGCTATTTTTTGCTTCTCACCCCCCAAGAAGAAATATTACTTTTGTTCATCTTAACTGGCATCTCAACTTTCTCTTTCCCTCTCAGAATGAGAAATCTGTTTTACGACTTGCTCTGCACTATATGCCTCATTCCAAAAGTGGGCACTGTGAGAACAACTCACTAAGAAAGTTATGTGGTTTCCCCTTCATAAAGGTCAAAATTTGTGAAATAATTTGAGTCTTCATGTTCAGCGACGAAACATTTCTAGTTTTCCCTAAAAGAAAAAAAAAAAAAAGGGGGGAGAGAAAAAACCAAAAAGACAGACAACCACAGCTTCTCAACTTTCCAGCTAGTTTTAGCCCATTTTGTAGATTGTTTTCGGCAATCTTTGGGTTCCTCTATATTAAAGTTACTTGCAAACATCCCTGGAAGTACACCAACACTGAACATAAAAGATGACACTCTGCTCTGAATCATCCCTGATCATCCACACTGCTTGTTACTTTGATATTAGACTTTCTTCTGGAGTGAACAAACCAGCTCTTCCCAAAGTAAAACCTCCATCCATTTTTGGAGATAATTTACTCCCAGGTCTGCTCTCAAGACACAGCATAGATATTACACATAACTGCCTCCCAGTATCTAAGACAGTCTCTCACCACTACCTTGTCACATTTTGTTTCAGAACAGAGCAACACATCATTTCACATTCATATTCCAAAATGACAAGTTGGTCAGTGCAAAAGAGCCTGGAAATTTTATGTCGTTTGAACTTAACCAAGAAAAAGCACTTATGTCTCTGGACTCAGACACCATACAGGGCAGATGAGACCCAGAACAAAGTGACATGTAATGTGGGTATGGACCATGTGCCTAGAGGGAACTAGTTTGAACCATTTTAAATATAGCCCTGTATGTGCCACTGGCCCCAAGGCCTGAGACTGCTATTTGTCTGTTTTATCCTGTAGAGCAGATTTTCCTTGGAGGGTTACCCAAAAGCAGAAACTAGTTGAAGCAAAGTACTCAAACTAAACCACCCCATAAATAGTGGCTTACCCCAAGGTTCAGGCCAAAAATATTTGATAGCTCTGTTGACTCTTCATCAGCTGAGGGTTCATTTTCCATGGAGCATTCTTGGCTGGTGGGATCAGGCAGTTGCATTATCCACCCAAATGACTTGAGTGGAATGGACAATTTTTTTTTTATTTTTTTTTAACTAGCCCACTTAGCCAGTCCTCTTCCTGTGAAGACCAGGGCAAAAGCGGGCAAGGTCACACACTGGTAGTGGAGTCAAGGAAGGTCTCCCACATTTCAGAGATTACAAAAAAAAAGGAGTGCTGTATATTAATTTTTTCATCATGGAAAACACCCCACAGCACGTACACATTCGCATCCATGAGACCACTGCATTATTATCAAGCTGCACATAGCTGTTTTTGCAGATGAATTCTGTGAAAAGGGCATGGACTATTGCACTGAGTAGCCACCCTTCCAGCACTGGCTACAGTAATAATATAGAAGTGTTCTCTGGTTTCCAGTTTCAGATGGTCATTTTGTCTTCCACTGAGATGTGACAATTCTGGATATGCTTACTGATAGTTATTTATTCTTCATTTTAACATTAAATATATTCCCAGCTAACCTTCTACAAACTGTTAAGTAAAAGTGTAACATTGTTACTTTTTATTCAGCTAGTACAATGATATCCACTTTAGAATATAGTTGAAGACATATTTTTCAGGCTTTATATCATCAATGTTACAAGATATCAGCCATTTGTGACTGACTATTAGTCTTCACATTGGGTAACTAAATCTAATATTGGAAATCCATTGGTAACAAGTGCTCATAAATTCATCAGTGACGTTACCATAGTATTATCTTTCAGCACGGACATAAGGGAAAGATAAACTTCAACAGATTTAATTTTAAACAGTTCTTCTTAAGACTGTGGTAACAGTTTAATGACAGAGAAATTTTTAGGAGGAAAAAAGTCTGGAAAATGTAATAAAGCTATCCTTAAAGACTGAAAGCTCAGAATTTTGAAGAAGAGTTCAGCGGTTGTCAATGCCAATAGAATTTAATGGAGCAGATACAAAGCCAAAACCAAAATCAATACCTAGGTGTTTGTGCTTCATTCCTTTGTAGTTGTCAAACCTTTGAAGTTGTTAAATAATGACTTATAGCCTAAGAATAGATGTCTACTTTGACATTTCCTTAATGCCATGTCAAGAATCCAGCTACTCACATGCTAAAAAAAAAGTTCATATGATATGGAAAAGAAACTACCTCAGAAACATATGATGTGAAATTTACCCCACCTAAGTCTTCATATTATCTTTATACAATGCAAATGAAATAATTTTAAAAAAAAGCCCTCAATTTCGAACACTTTGGTGAGAAAATAAAAACTTTCTTCCCATGCAAGTATCTTTAAGATGAAGACACATAGAAGTACAGAAAAAAAAGAATCCTTTTGTAGGCTTAAGTGGTTCAACAATAGATAGAAATTCATTGTTTAGGGATTTTTGATAAAATGCATCTCTGAAACACATCTCGCTCAACCTGTGAGCATAAACTACCTCTTTTGTTAGTTAATAATATAGTCATCTTTGAAAATTTCATACCAATCCACAGTCCTTCCATGAGAACCAAGCACTGAAAACTATTGGACAGAGACACTGCCCTCTTTCCACTATGTGCCTGCTCTCCTTCCACTCAAGTTGGTGCAAGCTGTGCCCACCCCCACCGCCCTCCCTGCCGTGGCATAGGCAAAAGCCTATCAAGTTTACTTCATGTGGAAGCCAGCACCTCCAGAGCCAGTGTCAATGTGATGTGGAGCTGGGGCAAAGTCAACCCAATGATGTCATGAATGTTGGGAGACCTATGTAAAAAGGGAGGCAGGGCAGAATGAACCAAAATGTAAATTAATTCCACTTTGCTAACTCCCAGCTCTATGGGTCCGACTCAGGATCCTTGCCTGATTTAAGTTGCAGCAGATGAAGAGGTTACTCACACACATACACAGAGACAAAATTTGGCACTTTGAACCAACAGTTTGTGGGACTTAATTTCCTCAATTGCTACAGCTAAATCCTGCAGGAGTTGTGAATCAGACCTCTCAGGTACCACGGCTCATTGACTCATATATTAAAATAAACTGAAATGTCCTTTGGTTTATGTTAATGCTACCATGGCTCTGGAGTAGAAATGCCACCATTTTATTGTCCCCGCTCGTGGGGCAGAAGCTTTCAGTGGAGAGACAGGGAGGATGGCACCTCTTCAGCTGCCCAGCATGAATTGGCAGAGGTCCTGACTCAGACCTCTTATTCTGACCCAGAAGTACCTTGTCTAGTTTGGGTTAATCTATTTTGTAAATGTAGCACAGGTGTCACACTCTAAATTCACATCCTAACTTGTTTTGTATTCATGTCATTACTCAGAGATACAGAAGAAGGTAACGTTAATAATTTCAAATTTACATCAGAGTAAAAAACTTAATACTTAAATCTTGTAAGTACTACTGTTTCTCTTAGTGATTTAAAAAAAATAATCCTTTTATATAGGCATTGTGCAAGACTATGAGAGTAAAGGAAGTGAAAATATCAGTATCTGAACCATACTGCAGAGTGGAACAAGGTTAAACCCAGCCCCCTCACTCCTTCAGAAGAGAAGGAGGCAGCGTAAAGCAAAGCAGCAAACCCTTCTTTCCAGCTTTCTACGTGCTTTTAATACCACTGGTAGAATCTTGTAACTCTGACAGCCCTTTTATTCCCTTGCATATTTTGGGAATACTGAGGAGGACAGATTAGACAGATTTATTTGCCTTCAAGGTCACTTCTACATTGATCTGAAGTTAAAGCAAAAGCTCAGACTTCCAGAATATTCTTGTATTCTGATTGATTTGATATTTCAGGAATTTCATTATTTTAATTTGGATGAAAAAGGCATAACTTTGGAAGATTAAAGAGTTAGGAAACCAGTCTCTTGATACTGAAACTAATAAGCGTAGCCTGTGGCTGGGGTTCTCAATATTAGATCTCCATGACCAGTTAGGCGAGGATGGGACTTCTTCACCAGCACACTGCAAAGGGTTTGTCAGATAGGGTCACAAAAAGTTTGTTGTAATCATGCCTATGCTTTCCAAAGCCTGCTTGAGCTGGGATTTCCTAAAACTCTGTTCCAGGGTTCTGACAGAGATACTGAAAATAGAATTGGCATGATTGAAATTCAGCGTGGGGCTCATTTTGTATTTTGGATGCCTGAATTTCATTAGGACTATTCATTTTTCTATGATAACACATAATTGAAACAAATACTTGTAGACATCGCTGCATTAAAGGGTTTTTTCTGTTTTTTTGGTTGGTTTTTTTTCATGCTACTGAAGTCTCATTTTCTTTTTAGGAAATTTTGTAGAAATGCAAACCGATGGGAAGGAGACTCCAGAGAATATTTTGTCCTCCAGTAACATGTATGGATGAGATGACTTGCTGAGCAATACCTTGTTAACAACTTCCAGGTTTTAAACAAAAGTAGGAGGGGGTTTAGTTTGCATGCTGCGTGCTTTAAGATGGTACTGTATAATCAAAACAAGATCTCCCACAGGAGAGATTCTTCAGCAGCAAAGGAAGGCAGGCAGGCAGGCATTACCCCAGACATTTGATATAGAGGGTATGACAAGAGGAAGAACAAAGGAACAATTCAATACCTCTTATTCTTGCTGTAGCTGTAGAAAGTGCTACAAGGAATAGCAGGCAGATTAGAAACCATTGCTGCTGAAGCATCTACTTAAGCAAAAGGACTGAGGTATCTGGTACAGGAAATGACAGTTAGTTGTGAGGCATCTCCTTATCCCATGCCACCCACTGTTAGATGAAGCTTGGAAATATCCTTGTTTCTCAGCTGGTCAGGATAGATGTCTATTCTGCCTTAAAGTAAACAAATCTAAATTTTGCTGCTATGAAAGCTTTGATCATTGAAGCACTTTTGCAATTTCATGACTGTAGATTCCAGAAAACAAATGATGACAAATATGCAATGATCTCCTGATTCAGAGACAAGAACAGCCAGCTCAGGGTCACGAATGGGTAATTACATTTCCAGACTTTCTTATTTTACACTTTATCATCAGGACTCTGTTTGCCAGTGCCAGTTTTTGGTGCCAGTCAACAAAGAACATCAAGGGTATTTGATGATTCACTTGACCATTTAACTAATCCAGCTCCATTATTGCCAATTAGAGTCCTGAATGAAGTTAGCTCGAAAGGGAATACATGTACAGGGAGTAAAGGCATACAATTACATCAACACTGTTAACACAGGAGACTTGAAACTTCCACATTTTGGAAGTGCACGGAAAAAAGTGCCCACAGAGGCACTGCTTTCTTGCAGAAAGGAAGCAGACTTATGAATCCCCTGCTAGGCTGTTAGGAACCAAAAGTAAGGGAAGGGTTTTGAGTTCTAAACTGATCTATAAAATGCTTGTTCATTAAAGTTATTAACTCAAATAGAATAAAACTGAAACATTGTAAGTTATCTCATCTCTTGCTTTCATCATTGGCTAGTAGCCAGTTAATTACAGTGAATTAATTATGTATTAAATTATTTTTGCTAAATCTATCGTCAATTTGCATTTGGTGAAAATACCCAAGTTTTTCTAGAAGCAGACAGCTATGCTTTATCTTATAGCCTTTGCAAAGCGAGTAACTGTGTAACGTAGGGTGGCTATATTATATGGAAAAACAGAAACAAGAGCAGCTCGTTCATAATGCCAGTGACAAACATCAATCTGTGACAAAACTACATTTTATCTTACGTGTTAGAACCTATCCTTTTGTAATGCCACAAATAAAATTATGCATATGACAACTTAAAAAGAGAGTCATCCGTAATGATAGATAATGTGTCACTGCAGACAAAATCACTGGAATGGGGCAGAGGCTGAATATTATTTGAGATAACTGCACCTGGGTGTGATCAAGGACACCAAATTGGAAACATTTACCCATAAGTCCCCTCAAGATAAACTTTTATATAGACCCCAAAAGAGGAAAATAATTACAAATATGAGAGTTACGGAAAACCCCAGTAGACCTGAAGGAGAAAATAAATTAGACTTCAAGAGAACCAGCTAAATGATAGATTAGAAGGGTTTTATCTGCTCTGCTGGCCAAGACTACAGATTTTTTCTACGCACTCAACTCTTGTTCAAAAACACATCCAAACACGGAACCAAAACACAATTACATGACATAATTCAGTTCCACAGACAAGCACTGTAATTTGATTCAAGAATGTTAAAATATTTCATTTCTAACTACAACTATCTAGGGAAATCGTGTCATTTGAATATTTTAGGAGTTGGACTTGATGAACCTTGTGATTCTATGAACTTCTACAGACAGCAACCTACTTTTCATCTGCTCATTTTGCACTACCTTGCTGTGGTTCAGACCCAGGTGGTGGCTGAGAGCCCCACACAGCGGCTGAGCGTCCCACACCGCTCACTCTCTGCTCCCCCAGGAGGGGAAACAGAAAGAGCCCTGCGGGGTGGTATATGGGCAGTTACTGGCACAGAACTGTGACATCAGATCCTATGACAGAATACACACATACACAGTGATGACACAGAGTACTTAACTGACCAAATGCAGTGGTATCACAGACACTGCACTGATGTAATGACTGACACCAACCACACTCAGACTGTCCCAGAACCACACAGACCCTCCCCTCCCCAACCAGCCCCTTTTACAGGGCATGATGTTATATGGTGTGGAAACAGGCTGGGGCAATTCAGCTCACCTGTCCTGGCTGCTTGAGGGAGGTAACTCTGTCCTGGCTGGAATCAGGACACAGTTTTTGATGGGGGGTATGAATTTTACCATCGTTGGTATTTGTTTCTTCCTCCTCTAACTAACTTTCTGAGCTACAATTCTGTTAGCCCCACTGCACCCCCAGTTCTCCTCTTGTTTTGCAGTCACTCATGTGGCATGCTGTTGAGTAACCCCTCCATCTTGACAGGCTGCCAAACGCTGACACTGGGACCCTTCCTTCTCCTGCCATAACCTCCCCTTGGCTCTTACAAATTCGACTACTACCTTCAGACAAATTGTTCCCAAATGCATCTCACCAGCTCTACATAATCTGCTATCTCCAGCTGTCGAGCCGAAAATGTGCATCTGATGATGGCTTAAAGCGTAACATTATTCCACCTCTGAAGTAAAAAAGGAAATGCTAACAGCCTTTCTACTTTATTTTAACGTTGTGCCTGTGTTCAAAAGTCTCATTAAGCAGTGCTGCACTTTTCCTTCAAGAAGGCTGCCCGCACAGTGCTTTATCCTATGGGTGTAATGGAGATACACATGAATCACCTTTATTCGTGAGATTATCTGCCAAAGTTCTGTGTATAATGTAAATTTAGAAAATAATTTATAATCAGTTTTGGCAGATCTGTATTCCACCTCACAAAGCGAGTAACATAAATGCGTTGTTTGTCCACATTGTTTTGGGGGTTTGTTTTGGTTTGGTTTTTGTGACTTCCATATAACATTAGAGAGCCACTTTGGGCAAATTGGGCAAAAATATTGGTGCATGAAGTGAAGACATGTCTAAATATTAAGAGAGTGCTCGATATGGTGACAAGTTTGAAGAGTGAAACAGAAGCTCTTTGGTAAGGTAAGGCAAGTAGCTGACAAGTCGAAGGAGACAGAACTTACTTCACTCAGCGCAAGTATACAGCCTCTGCTGTATCAAAATGAAGCCACTTACAAGAGAGAGGAATACATCCTGAAAAAATATAGTTAAATTTACCTTATTCTTCTTATGATGGTACTATTATAAATATTATTACTATATTTAAGCGGGTGAATCCCATGTTTAAGCATATTTGAGAAAATTTAAAGAAAGAGAGCTAAATCTGCATTCAGAGTTTTAAACTAACTGTAATCCATTCCTTTGTCACTTCCTTGTTAACTAGTCTCCTACCCCCTCAAATACAGTTCCAAAAGCTCATTTTACATTCCTGCTACATGTTAATTATCTGTTGAACTCCGTCTTTGTGAACAGCAGGAGATACAGTGCAATCACATCATTCTAGAAGCATTAAATATCTTCCTTTCTGTCTCAGTTCACCAGATAAAACAACTTTCCTACAGTGGATGTTTACTTTAATTTTAGGGTAATTTTAATCTTTTGTTTTTCAGCTTCTTTATCAACTTCATGGCCCAGGTCTATTTTTGGAAGAAAACCGCCACCTCTGCCCACAGACTAATTCTCTGAGAAGTTTCCTGAAGCTACAATTTCTGCACCAAAGTAATATAATGTGTTTATTGAACTAATTTTAAAAGGAAAATGGATCAGCAAAAATAGTGTGTTAAACTGTGGTTATTTTTGAACCATAAAATTTCAAAAAATAGCTAAATTAACATTATGCATTATCTTGTCTGTAACAGGTATCATGGGTGGTTTTTTTTCTGTTTGTTTATTTCCCAAAATCTATGAAGTTTCCTTTTGAAATAAATAATTGTGTTTTTTATCAACAAAATAGGTTATCTGAAAATCCATATATGTGTGAAATGATGCATGGCTCTGGCTCAGTCAGCTATCAACCTGAAGTATATTAAAGATTGGATGTAACTTCCTTGATATCTCTAATCACAAGAAACTTTTAAATGATGAGAACAACAACAAAACAGATGATTTATTGGCTAAGAAATTCTGGCATGTCCCTGTTTAGACCTCAGTCTGTTTTACAAGATGTGAAAGTCATGCAGATCATGTTGGAGAAAATGCAGACAAAAAAAAAAAAAATCAATATTCACTCCTCTGTGTTCCAATTACAGTGTTTTAAAATCAAAAATATGAATTCAAAATTCAGACCTTCTACGAGTTCATTGCAAAAGCAATTTCTCTACCCCTGTATCTTCAACACTATTTGACTTCACAATTTTGTTGACAAAACCTGTACATGTGAGAAAGGCATTGCTGGTGGTCTTTGTTGTTGTTGGTTTGGGTTTTTTTTTTTAAATTATTATTACCTATTATTATTACTAACAAATATTGGTAGGCAATACAGGCAGTGTGAATGAAACTAAACTCACATTTATAGAAACTTCTGGTAAACAAGAATACCTGCCCACAAGAAGAAAGCTTTGGTTGCAGTAAATATCTATCAACATGATGAAAAAAATACTTAATATTTCTAATTTTACCTGGTTTTGTGCATTAATAAAAGCAATTTGCATCATATACTTAGTTCACCAAAGAAAACATGTAAAATCTCTTGTATCTTCACATCTTTAGATAAAATAATCAGGGAATAATTTATTTCCATAATGAGGAAATGTGTTTTCTGAAATTGGGTAAATTTTAATGTGTGGGGATTTTTTATGTTGGCATTTTCAATGAAACTTTTTAATATACATAGTTGCCAGAAAAACATACCTTGAGTATCATAATAGCTATAATTTGCATTTGTATTACTTAAAGGTACATTAAAAGAGAGGTGATAAGAACAGAGTAAAAATTCAGGTTTTTTTTCTCAATTCAATCTCTTAAAAATAAATACAATTTAAAGAGAGAACCTTTTTTCTGTGTTCTCAAGCACAACAGGCAAAACACAAAGTGGCCTTTCAAGAATTACTGAAGTTCCCTGATGGTCCAGAGCTTTATATTTCTCACAACCATGCAAAGGACTCTATGGCCAACACAAATCCACCATGTACTTCCTGTGGAGTAATCACAGAATCATAGAAGCATCAAGGTTGGGAAAGACCTCCAAGATCAACAAGTCCATCTGTCAGCCCTACACCACTGTAACCTCTAAATTGTGCCACATCTACCCATTTTTTGAACAGCTCCAGGAACAGATACGCCACCACCTCCCTGGGCAGCCTGTTCTAATGTTTTACCACTCTTTTGGTAAAGAAGTTTATCCTATTGTCCAATCTGAACTTCCCTTGGTGCAACTTGAATCCACTCCCTCTTGTCCTATCACTAGTTATTAGGGAGAAGAGGCCAACCCCTGCCTCACCACAACCTCCTTTGAGGTGGTTGTAGAGAGTGATGAGGTCTCCCCTCAGCCTCCTCTTCTCCAAGCTGAGCACAGCCAGGAAAAAATGAGAGAGAAATTAAAAGATAGGAAAAAAGAGAGAAATAAAAGGAACAAGAAAACAAGATGAAAGGTGAGATGAAGGAGAAAGGATAAACAAAAAGAAAGGAAGGAATGAAAGGAGAGAAGGAGAAAGAAGGAAGAGAAAGAGGGAAAGAAAAGAAAAAGAAGGAAAGAACAAATAAAGAGAAGGGGGGCAGAGAGACTAAAAAGAGAAGTGGATAATACCTTGTGTACCCACAAGAATCTCATGACTACATTAGAACTAATGGAAGCTTGCCAAGACAAAATTAGTAATGTTATCTGCTTTCTAATAGTGGTAGCCACCACAAGTAAAAGGTGAGAGAACTGGAAGCCTTCCCAGAACTTAATTTTCTCAGGAAAATACTCAGCAGATAATTCTATTAAATTCTAAAATGTTGGATAAGAAAAATATAATCACAAGTTTAAATTGCATGTCTGCATAGACTTTGCAAGTTGGTTTTTTGTTTTGTATTGTTTTAGTTTTTAATAGGGCAACACAGAAAAAGAAAATGGCTTAAGCATTTGAGAACAGTCATTAAGGGTCCCAAGAGACAGAGAGGGAAATCTAGCAAATCTGAGTCCAACAATCTCTTTTGAACCTTATATTGCTTTTCCTATTTAGAGGTAATTTGTTTAAACATGCACAGTGAGGGTAACATCTGGCTAAAGGATGCATCTTCTTCTTATAAATGTGTCAAATGGCTTATTAATAAATGCAATATAATAGGAAACTCCTTAATATGTGATACTAGAAGAAAATCAATTACATTTGCAAGTCATAACAAATCTCACAGTTTAATTGCAAGATGTAATACTCCAGGAGGACCCTGCTGAATTTATTTTACCATTTGGTTCTAATTTTAACAGGTGGAAACCATTTGAATGGAATTTAGTATTAACTAATTATAATTCCTCTATCTATTTATCTTTATATATTTGTGCCTGTAAGGTGCTTGGGAACTCTTTAGTAAATAACATTGAATGTGAATACAAAGTACAAATACCAAATAAGCACGTTGTGCTTCCGTTGGTAGCAATAAGGTCTGCTACGAAGTGCAATGAAGGGCTATGTGCAGAGCTGTATTTATACAGAATCAATTAAAGGTTGTATTTTGTGATAAAAGAGAAGTTAGAAAATTAAATTCCTTATTTGTTTCTGAGCTGTGTTTGAGTCAGGGGACTGTTGGGAAAAGGAATTAGTTTTTCTACATAGAAACATCTCTACTGATCTAAGATACTCAAACACTTTTTTCTTTTTACTACAGTTTAAAAAACCTAAGTGCCAGAAGAAAAGCTCCAAAAGCCAAAAAATTCTGCCTTAACACCATTTTAGGACTATTACATAAGCAAAACCACAATTTACAGACCTATAGATGCCAGTGGCTTCTTTTAAAAAAAAAAATCTAGTCTTAAAAAAATCTATTTCCTCTTATCTACTACAAAAATAGACTCATTTTCACTTCAACGTCCTTTCATTCACTCTTCCAAGACTTTTTAAAAATTAAATCATTGTATAATCCTAATATATAAAAATAGTCCTGTAAAAACCCCATATGTCTTAAAGAAAATATGAGAGACACAAAGCTCAATAAATATCCTAATTTTTTTTGTCCTATCACAATAACTAAATAAGAATTTAGTGAGTAGTCAAAGAGATGTTATCTTTAGAAAATGCAACAAAGACATTGCAAAATAAGAAACTATAAATAAGTACCTTAAGTCACTAGTGTAGTTTGCTATTCCTCTTATCTAAATATATCAAAATATTTAATGAATAATAATTAATTGCTCTAAAACCAGCCTGTGAGTTAATTCTGTGCAATGATTTACACAAACAAGTACTTCTACTCTAATTTAGAGCTTAACAACTAGACCCTCATCGATATTCTTGGAGTATAAAATGACCTCACTGGGGAAGGGAAAATAGTAGGTAGAGAAAGCAGACAGTGAAACAAAGTTATGTTTTTATGTGACAAAACAACAGAAAAAAATATTCAAGAGAAAAAGATAATAAAGATTTATTATATGTTAAATCTGACACACATATTCATATATGTATACCTGTACCGTAAAAGATATCTATGAAGAAAACTTGCCTTTGTTTCTATAATCACACAAGTTTGTATCAAATTAAAGGCAATTAAACGGCTCCTACTTCAGAGGAATACTTTATATTTTTCTGAATTCAAAACTGTTTCTAACTTTAAACCATTAGTTTTACAAATAAGAGGATATTTAAATATTTGCAATTATGACAATGTATTAAAATAAAATCAAAACAGGAAATACAAAATAAATGCCTTTAAGAAGTCAAAAGTAATATGACTATCGTTACATATTTAGGTGAAACAGATGAAGAGTGGTATACATTAGCTGTCCAGAAAGAAAAGCCAAAGAAATCTGGAAGGGAAAATTAACTATCAGTACATGACAAAATTCGTAGTAATTTTTCTATATGCTATAACTTCAATACCAGAGCTTTGCTGCATACTGCAAGTCGGTTTGATTTTGTTAACAGCAAAATATTGAGAAATAGATGAGCTAATAAAAGAGTTCATGATTTCTCATTTTTTTAGAAACTAATATGTGCCAAAAGGCACTAAAAGAGAAGCTAGCAAATTACTATCTTATATTCTAGGGAATTCATAAATCATATTACACAGTGTAATATACAGTATACAGACTGTAAAAATTTTTCTTAGACAAACTTTGGTTAAAATCATCTACTTCATTCAAGTCCTGGTCAATTATACAGGAAAACTAATGAGGAAAAGGTATCTTCAGTCATTAAAAGATCTGTTTTCAAAGCACTTTTTTTGTCATTTTCTTGCTAAAGAGAAAGTATCCCTATAATCCACAGTAAGCAGGCAGGCTATTTTTATAAAACAAATTATGAACAATAATGAACAATTATGAACAGTAATGAACTACTAGCTTGATTTTGTTTTTAAATCATGGTAAGAAAACATCTCCTTAAAATCCTGTTTAGAAAATTTGGTTTAGGCCTCCAATAGAAATTTTGATTAATAAAGTCACTAGGGAAGCAGAAGCTTTGAGGACTGTTCTGCACAAGACATTAACAATATGTTTTAGTTTCAAATAATAACAAAAGCTCATTATTAATTGTTTATTCTCTGTCCACAATGACATTTTTTTCCCTACCTCTCCCCCAACCCCCAAATGCCTGAAGGGGAATAATATACTTTGCCAGTCCTCATGTTTACAGAAAAAATTATACTTGATAGCACAAGTGGTTCTTTATAGTTTTCTGTTCTTGAAAATATGAGAGAACTTACTTTTGCATGTACTTTTTTCTGCCTTTTGCCTTACTTCTATGCTTTATTGTTGCAAAATATGTATTCAAAGTGGAGGGGTTGAGTGCAAATGAAGTCACAAACACAGGTAAAAAGAGTACTCATTAAAAAAACATAAATAAATAGGTGTATCAATACTGAAACTTAGAAGAGTTGATATAGAAATTACTTGCCCACTTGTGTAAAATACTAAAATTAAATCCAAACACACAAAAGAGGTAAGAAATATTCCTTCTACCTCCATGACCCAAAGAATGTAAACATGGCAAATATATGAAAAAAGTAATTTCTATAATAGTATCTTCCTAGAAAATAGAGAATATTGTCATTTGCAAAGGTGAAATTGCCACATAAATACAGTCATTAATATAAAGAATTCAAAAAGTCCCATTGAAATTAATTCTGTATTTTTTTTAATTATCTTGCCATTCACTATGCAAAAATGGAAAAGTTTGGAAAAGGTAATATAAATGACTTGATTTTAAACCAAAACCAGACACACAAGTAAGTGATGTTTACTGAAAAATTATATTATGGCATATCCTAACAATTTTCCAAAAGGTCGCCATTAAGGAGGATCTGGGACACTGGATACTTAGAAATCTCTGGTATCAAGTACTGCCAGGTATATTTTCTGAGAACAGAAAAGAAGTGGTATAGTAATGAGAATGCCAAAGTTTCTGTTTTGCTGTATCCACTGCCAAGAGTATTTTGCCTTCCCAAAGTCCTCTTGAGAGCAGTGAGTTGTTGGATAACGTAGAGCTCAGAAAAAAAAAAAAAACAAACAAGCAAAAAACAACCCACAGCATTTCATCATTCTTTACATGTCTAAATCCATTCCTTAGAAACTGCAAGGCTTATTGCACAGATGAAATGAACACCTGAAATAGCCCTAAACATGCTTTAAGAAATATCTTCCTACATTAATGAAAAGCAAGAACTTTCAGGATCAATTAATAACTTTTACTGTGTGTGGCACTTGGGGTTTATCACCAGGAGTGGAGGAGAGGAGACAATCACTTAAGAGTGAAATGATAAATCATTCTTAAGCAATAAAAGTTGGTTTCAAAGCTGACTTCTGCTGGGCAGAGAAAAGTTTTCAATTTAATTCCTTCTAATCGCTTGCCTTAGTTAATACTGTTTCCTGACCCTTTACCATCAAAAATTGGAAAAAACAAGTCATCTTGCTGCCAGTGAGTAAAACACACTGTGCACAGCAGAATACCAATTCAGCCTGCAAAGCTGGGTCCATTCCCATTTGTTGTCCTTTTCTGGTGAAGTACATCATTAATGAAGACTACAGAAAAGAACAGTAATTTGTTTTTCATGTTAACCTCTTCAGCTCACTCCTAGGCACAGCAAGACAGACTGCGGCACTACTGGAATGCTGGCATCAAAATCACCCTGTTTCCTTCAGGTCTGCTCATTTTAACAAAAAAATGTGGGTAAAGGTCGTAATTTTGTCCAAATAATTGACAATTGAATCTACTCTCATTACAGTTTACCGGCAGCTCATATAGGATCACGATTTAAATAAAATGGATTCACTGAAAGCTTCCCACAGCGGGAATCTCTGTGCAGCACTGCAACAATCTGAAGCCTAGGGTTAGGCTACAAAGACCGATTCATTTGCTTTGTTGGAGACACACTTTCAAAATCACATTATTCCCACACTTAAATTCACTACTCCATAATGGTTAAAAAAGATGTGTATTAATTACCGAGGTAAAACTTACTATTGCCTCAGTCTTGAAGGAGCTGATAAAGGCTTTCCCCTGTTTAGCACATAATGCTAAGTTTACTTTTCAATTTACCTAATAAATCCATTCTTCACTTTCCTTCAGTAGCAGGGTAATTGTGAATTGCTTTCAAAAAGTGGAAGCTCACTTAGTGTTACCACTCCTTGATATCTCTAAAATATTTGAGACCACTCCTGGGAATGCTTTGAATCCTATTTATTTATTTATTTATTTATTCACCCCCTAGGTTGAAAAGTCGTTCTGGTTGATAACTTCTCGAGCTGAATTCTTTCAGGCTCCTCCATCAGGTGGTGCCTGTTTCTGACCTCCAAAGCCTTAGCTGGGAACTGACCTGCATCAAATATATCAGCTACTCTAAGACCCGTCAAACAGTCAACACGCCCTCCCTTGTCACAGCTGACAGAGCCGTGGAACAAGGTTTCCTTCCTATCATTACCACAGACTGTCTGCAGACTGAAGCAGCAGAGGGGCTTTACTGGCCTTAGAGCTTGAGAGAGACGTTTTCTTGAAAACTGAATTCCTTCAGTGACAAGAGTGGATTTTTGTGCCTGGCCCAGGGGCTGGGGTTGTGCACATGTGGGAAGGTAAAGATGGAAAGGTTAGTGGCATGAAGGGAAGACTTCAACTCTAAAAATCAGATAATAGAACTCTTTTCAGGCTAACAAATACCTTGGTCCACAGGGAAAAATATAAATGCAATCAACAGGGGCTTTATGAGATAGATCTCTCCACCCTTTGCTAGCCTGAAGGAATAGATGGGAGAGAAGCCTCTGCCCTTCATGCCCAAATAACATTTCTGTTTGTGATGATTCCCTCAGCTACAAATACCACCTGCTTTATAAACAATAGTAACACTCAGGAAGACCTACCGTGAGCATAAACCCTATGAAATCATCTCTATGGGGTTCTCCAAATAATTTTTCAGATGACAGTTGTAACTTCATGGTTTGGGGATGCTGATGTAAACTGATGTCATCAGAAATTTGTTCATTTTAGGACTACGCATGCTTGGCACTAATGCTTCTAAGGACAAAGTGACAAAACTAAACCCAATATGTATGCTGCTGATGATTAAGACACATTCTTTTAAAATAACGTAAAGAAAGTAAAGGAATATTTTATGAAAATAAGATACAAGGCTAAGAAGTGGCTCTGGTCATCAAATCAAAACCAAGTAAGATCAGAAGAGAGCCATCACACAGAAAGATTTACATAAGTTTCTCTCCTGTTTCTCTAGAAAAAAGCACAATGAGTTTTGTTAGTGCTACGACTTTAAAATGGAAGGAATTTTAAAGAAGTAAGATTTTTCTCTACTGTGTGGAATGCACAATTCATAGAGGTTTTTTTTGTTTGTTTATTTGCTTTTTAAAAAGAGGAGGCACGTTTTCCTAAGCTTTTCAATACATATCAAATCCAGCATATTCTTGCTCATGGGCTATTCTGCACTGACTAAAGATGCCAAGCAAAGATACAATATTAATTTTTTAAATAAATCATTGAGGGATGGATAGTCTCTAGCATCCCCTTGGGTCTTTATTTGTGTTGGTTGTCTGTCTCAGTGGCTTGCTGGGATTGGTGCTCAGACAACCTACCACTCGTGCTTCTCCAGACTTCTGTATGAATATTCTAAATGCATTTTTGAAGGTGTCAGAGGCAATTACTTATTCTTCCCATTTTTCCATTCTGCATAAGAAATCTATTGTTTTCTACTCAAATGTTTTCTGTTTTAATAAGCAGAATTGATCATTTATAGAGAATTCATTCTAACATAATCTGGAAAAATGTTCCAGTATACAAAATGACACAGAATAAACTAAAACCAAACCAAAAATAAAATACTTGAAAGGGAGTTTTGGCAGTTGAAGCTCCCACACCTGGGTACCAAGCAGAGTGAAGACTTTCATAGGAAAAACTTAAGGGGTGAAACAGCTTCCTGCAATCTCCCTGTTCAGACAGGCAGGAGAGAAATGCAGGGGACATAAGACAATCTGAAAACACTTTCTAAAGAAACATTACATTTGAAGTTAAAATAGACAATAAAAACTCTTACTAGATGAATGGTAAATCGTGCAAATCAGTAATTAGAGGAAAAAACTCATAGCTTTCTATTTTTTCCTTTTTCCCGTTCACCATTCTAATTACTCTCTATAGTAAACTGGTTAATTAAATTCCCCCGTTATTTGTCTGAACATCATGAATAAAGAACCAACAAAATTGTCAGAGGGTATCAGGAGCAACATAGTACCCAAAATGATGTACATAGAGGCTGTCTCTCACATGGAGATGTACATTTGATACAGATACATGCATTACTTTAAACCCAAGGAAGTAGAAGGAATAAGTTAGTATTACTTGGCTTATTTTTAAACATATTAGAAAATTCATAATGCATGTATTGAGTAGTCTTCCCTTAAACCAGACTTAAGTCTTATTTCTTCTTTCTGAAAATAATGAAATACTAGTGAAAGACATAGGAAATTCTTTTTTTAACATGAAAACTTAAAATTATTGCAAGAAGAAATATCAGCCTTCTAGAGAATGCTATTTCATCAATATTTTAATATCATATAAAGGGAAAAGTTGAAGAATATTTTAATTTTACATGAGAAACAAATGACAGTTGTAAGAAGGAGAACAATGCCTCAGACAAGAAAGTTTTTAGGGAAAAAAGCACCCAAACTTTTATATGAATTATGCTTTGTGAATTGAAGAACAGAACAGATTTTGAGTAGTAAGTAATATATTACCTGTAAAGAAGGGGCAAACATGTTAAAAAGCTTTGAGGAAAGAATACCTGGATTATAGTTGCACCTTTCTTATAGGACACACATCATATTCAAAATTTAAATGATGACTGCCTTCAAAATATTTGTAAAAACCGAATTACACATCATCAAGCAACAAAAGTTCATGTTCCTCCCTTTTCAATACCCTATTTTCAGGTATCGAAAAACTGCTCTGACAGCCAGCTATCTACTTTTTGTTTATTGTTCTTCCTCCACTAAAGCTAATTCAGATGTTGTGTCACTTCTCATGCAAATGTATACTTTTCATATGTCTTAACTGCCAGGTATATTTATAATGCTTTCTAGGACATCAAAAATATTAGAAAATATGAAAATGTTACTCAGCCTACCTCTCACCTGCAAAAACAATAGTTTGGTTCTCACACTGTCAATTAATGAACAAACAAGATCTCTTAGGCAACATGGAAACTGCATGCAAAATTCAGAGTTTTAGTGGAGTATGACTGTTTGAAAAGTTGTACCTTCCTGGAGGTATTCTTGAACTGCTGTCTGAGAGCAGAGGAGCACATCTCAAGACTGATTCCAGTTTTGTGAATAAGTCATCCTCATCACTAGGAACAATATTATCTGCTCACTCAATTTTGTTATACTTTTTTGTATGCCTTTCTGTCCTGATAGTACTGTTTTCTATAGTGTGTTTTCCTTTATCAAAAGAGCTCAGTCTATAGCCCTGTTTGCTGAGAAATGCAAAAACATCACAACCTCTTTTTAAAATGAACTCTGAGATTATACAGAAGTGAATGTTAGAATGACATGCTAAATGCAGTACTCACGAAAACCACACAAACCATTATTTAATATTCTGGGGGATTAAATCGGAGATAATTCAGTAAAGGATCTGTCCTCATTTGATGACTTACAATTTTAAAAAGTTTATAATGAAAATAATAATAATTAACTATAATAATAATGACCTATAATAATAATGAGAAAAGGGATCCAGGACACAGTTCTTGAGATATTCTGGGAGAAGTTCTGTTGCACGGGAGTCCCGTGCCCGAACACAGGTGTCCTGTATTGTACGAGGGACTAGGGATTACTTTGACTGCTGTCCAGCTCTTAATCTGTCAACCCTGGGCAGATCGCTTGGCTGTATTAAGGCACCTTACATATTATTAGATACCATTTTTAAGAAACTGAAAGAAGTTTAAATAAATTTTGCAAAGAAAAGTTATGTATCTATATTTTTGCTTGTTTGTTTCTTTTCTGGGGGACTATATAAACATTTACCATCCACGCCCTTAAAAAGTAGAATATTTTATATTTAAACATACTGTCTATAGCTTTACCTCCTGAACTATAAAGGCTAAATTGCTGCTTGATTTTTAATCAATAACAATAAATTTAATTGCCAATATATTTTGCAGTGTGGATAATCTTTTTCTACAACACTTGCAATTAGGAATTTGTTGTCAAAGGTAGCTTTCTGCTTGATCCAATTCTTTATGCATTATTTCCTAGTTCATAAATGGAAGGTTGGATGAGGATTTTTCCTGAGTTTAAACAGTTGTCTAACAATAGACAACACTGGTTGGAAAATATTCATCTTAGGTTAAATTTAATCTATCAATACGTGCACAGATTTTTTATAACAGCAACAACAACAAAGGATCAGAGGTGAAATGAAGCCTTGTTTGCCATACATAAAAAGAGAAGCAAAAGACATTGCAAATCTAATAAATTCTTCAAAGTGCCAGATCTTATCCAAATCAAGAGAGGAGTAAAAGAGAATGGTTGCCACTTCAGTGAGGATTTATTTCTCAGTTGACTTAATCAAAATACAGATGCAGAAGAGAACAAGATCCTGAACTGATGTACATCCTTATATCTCCACCAAAGTCAAAAGAATAAACAGTTTTCACAGCTTCTGAGGATTAGCCCTTAAGAGATCAATACTTAACAGATTTCTATCCAGGAAAAAAAAACCCCACAAAACAAAACCAAAACACACAACTTACTATGTTTAAAATCTGCTGAACTGGGGTACCTACTCATAAGACAGATGGTCTGAATGTAGGATCACATTAAGCACTGGCTTGACAGAAGAACCTCTTTCTTGCAGCAGGCTAATTTGTCCCTCAGTACTGAAATGGTACACTGAGACAAAGCTATTAATCACAAAACTTCTTTGGCTTTGGGGGTGATACCTCTCCGGTCATTACTCTACCTCCAGTAACTTTACAGCTGGTTGAGAAGACCTGCAAATTCTCCAGTAAGACTGCATTGCAAACAGCTTTTAATCTTTTGTGCAGGGCTACACAGACCAAATTACCAAATAAAGTATTGCTTGTATTGGCATGAAATAACGTGCTCACACCACATAAAATAATCCATTTTCCACAGAGAAATTTGCAAGGAGTTTAACAGCTGAATCATAAATTCACATTGAAGATAGAAGTTGGACCGTTATGGCACATGAACACATTCGTATTGACTACATCATTTTCAATATGAAACATCAAAATTACTCTAACCAGTTTTACTGTGGGTATTACATCATAGAATCAGAGAATCAGAGAATCTCCTGTGTTTGAAGGGACCCGTAAGGATCATCAAGTCCAACCCCTGGCTCCACACAGGGCCAGCACAAGTCAGAGCATGGGACTGAGCACATCGTCCAGATGCTTCTCGAACTCAGCCAAGCTGGGTGCTGGGACTACCTCCCTGGGGAGCCTGTGCCAGTGCCCAACCACCCTCAGTAAAGAGCCTCTTCCTAATATCCATCCTAAACCTCCCCTACTGTAGCTTCATACTGTTCCCTTGGGTTCTACCAAGGGTCACCAACAAGAGAAGATTGGTGCCTGCCCCTTTGCTACCCCTTGTAAGGAAGCCATAGACCATGATAACGTCTCCCCTCAGTCTCTTCTTCTCCAGGCTAAACAAAGAAAGAGACTACAGCCTCCCTCTCCTCATGAGACTTCCCTTCCAGACCCTTCACCATCCTTATCGCCCCGCTCTGGACACTCTCCAATATTTTTATGTCCTTCTTGTACTGTGGTGCCCAAAACTGCACCCAGTATTTGAGGTGTGGTCGCAGCAGCACAGTGTAGAGCAGAACTAGCTGTCTATGCCATGCATGATACACCCCAGGATACAGTTGGCCCTCCTGGATGCCTGGGTACACTGATGGCTCATGTTTAACTTGCTCTCAACCAAAATTATATAAAGCCATAGGGTTTTTTCTTGTCACTTTTGATTGCTTTCTTCTAATATGTTGTTTATGTGAGTGACATAACAGCAGACAGAATCCTTTTCTGCAGCACCATTTATACAGAGTTTTACAGATTTTACATTTAAGATTTCCACAGGCCAAAGTAGATACTCTATTCTATTTTGTGCAAATGTGGGCGACACAACCCCATACACTGAACTGTATCAGTCTTAATATGGTTTTATTGGACTCAATAACTAGCTGCAAATTTGCCCGGGACTGACAAAATACTCCACTATACAAGCAACTACGGGGAAAATATTCCACTGCTGTGCTCCCGCATCTTCTTTCCAGATATGAGGTCAGACGATGATAAAACAGGCTGGTGGGCTATCAATATCAGTTCAAGCTCCTGAATGTCAGAGTATTCAGTTATTCACTTAAGAATAGAAAAATCTCATGACAGCATTTCATTTAAGCTGCTTGAAGAAAATACTTAAGGGTTTCTAGTTGATAATGTTTACTATTTTCTGTCAAATTAAAAGAAAATTATAATCTTCTGCCAGCTGGAAATAATAGCATCCAGATAATCAAGCTTGATTGATAAGCAAGCAAAACCTAAAAAAAAAATACCTAAAATTGTAAAAGGTAAACAAACAGAAAAGCAGAACTCTGAAATTTAGATAAATGTTTGATGTTTAAAATAAATATCCACCACAACGTCACAGTACATTTAATAATTATCATTCACAATTATAAAAAAGGTAAACATACACCAGAGTGTATGACCTTGAAAGTCTTTAATGTAACTAATAGAAGAGATCAAACTAAATTACTTTCTAGATTCATTAGAAAGGAAAATGTGAAAAAGGACTAAAAAAAATATTAACCAATAAAGAAAGTTCTATTTTACAAAGCTAAGTTCAGTAGCAAGATTGTTTTGACAGCTATACTGCACTTCTACTTAAGAAAATGTTCTTAACAGTTCAGCTAGTTAAGTGGTATTTGATGACTATTACTGATTCACATAGGTGATGACAGAACTGATCAGAAGTAAGAGACTTACATTTACTACCTTATTCTTTAGAGGCCTCATGTATCTTCACAGAGTTGCTAAACTGTATTTTAGAATGGAGTTTTCTTTCTCAAACTAAGATGAAACTTTAACCTAAGCTGAAAAAGTAATGGTTTATATAAACAACCCCCTAAAGTTCTCATATCTCCAGATTAAATAGAAAAAAATTCTCTACAAGTCTCAATAAAAGTAAGATGATTTTGTACGATCCTCAGCTGATCCACATTAAATGCAACAAGAACAAGATGGTTTGCATTATCATTTGCATGAAAGTTTAAATAGGAACAGCTAATATATAAGTACATGCCTATTTTGATTTATTAGGAAAGCACTGTCTTCAGAAAACATGGGAGAGGAAAATAATTTTTGGAATAAATTTCTTCACTTAAATTTCAGTCTTTGCATTAAAAATGGGAAAATTTGGAAGGTTTTGTTTCCTTTGGCTTTTTGGTTTGGGTTGGGTTTTTTCTGATTTTTTTTTTTTTGTCCTCTTATAAAGAGTGACATACAATAGAGAGAGGAAGAACGGGGTACATATTGATTTTCAGGGCAAAGGACTACTATAATTCCATTCCAAGTACCCTATGTGGAAATACAGCATTAATAATAAAAGCTTTCTAAAGGCTACAGATGTTATCCCCACAATGAAATGGTGAGGATGAATCCTATCTGTATGGCAGGAAAAAAAAAATGCATAAACCCCGTGCTTGTACAGAAACAGAAAATTAAGAGAGATCAAACTTTCTGAAGAGAGGAAACAAGGCAATTTTAGCATTACCAAATGAAATAAGCATCTGAACACATTATACTTTTGGATCAATATAAAGGCCAGATGATGTCAAAACAAGAGGACTTACAAGGTTCAGAGAAAGCAGCATCCAAAGAAGTTGGCATTTATCAGAAATTAAAATAGACTAAAATCTGTTGCTATTTAAACCCGCTTATTTCAAATAGGATTCGGGCTGCCCAGAGAGGTGGTTGAGTCACCATCCCTGGACGTGTTTAAAAAAAAGGGTAGATGAGGTAGTTAGGGATGTGGTTTAGCATAGGACAGGAACTGATGGATTTGATGATCTTAAAGGTCTTTTCCAACCTTGTCATTCTGTGATTTAGCTATTAATTCAATCAACTACCAATCTCATCTTGGTATGAAAATAAAACTGTATTTTCTTGCACAGCAACATTCCTACATTATTTTCACTCAAAAATCTGTAATATTCTGACTTATTGTCAGGAAAGGGTTGAAAAAAAAATATCACTGGTCTGAGTTTCTTAAGATGTACAACAAATTAGTAATCACTGTTAGTGGAACTGTGCTTTTTGCAGTGCTTCCTCTTCCAGCCAACAATACGTAAAAGCAGTGCCGAGAAACAGGACAAGGTTGTAGACTAAAGAATCAAATGACTAAACCAATATGAAGTATCAAGCAAGTTTAGTAAGAAAAAGGGTGCTGTACCAAACACGCAATGCCACTCAACACCAGTAGTCTGCATCTTTAAACATGGAGTCTTTACCTGAAATTGCAACAATGCCAAAATTATGCCTCTTAATGCATCTTTGCATCGTGCAATGCATTTTTCAGCATGGATACATTTTATAGAGTGAACTTTTGTCTTTGCCCTAGACAAACACCCATTTCGAACTGATTTACAACTCCCTTTACTGCTGGCAAAACAAGAGTTTCTTCACAAAGACCACATCTCGAGGGACCGAGATTGATTGTTTCACAAAATACATGGTGACAAAAAGATTTACAGTTTTTGATCAGAGCTCCTGGAACAGGCATAGGCGTCGGGTGGTATTACTTCAAAGACGATGCGTATTAGGAGCTGAATTGGGTCCTAACTGACCTCTGGTGAGATACCAGGCTTAAAGTGTAAAGTCCCAATTTGTTCTGACATTGTTTCATTGCCGTAGTGTGGCTCTCCATTTCATACATCTAATAAAAAGCTGATAGTCATTTTCTATCAGGGTGTTCAGCATTTTATTGAGAAAAATATGCTTCAATGATCACATAAGCATAAAATATGGAGGACAACCTTGCACAGCAAAAACACAAAGACAGAATCCAAAGCTACAGTCTTGTTTCCATGGGGTTTGTTTTTTCTCCCCAATAGTACCAGGAAAAAGAACAGTGGTCCAATTAAGACTTAGTGTACCTGAAAACAGGACCAGTTCATTTTATTCAGAGGAAATAAAAAAAAAAAATTGAGTTTGATTGCTACAGGATTAGCTGAGAATTCTGCAGCTTTATGTCTGTGTGAAACCCTACCTTTCTTTTGACAGAGCTGTCAAAAGAACAGATGTAGTATGCTTCTTTTGGAGAGTTCAGACGGAAATCAAGAAAAATCAAACCAACTTATGCTTTTTTTTTTCCTTTTTTTTTCCTCTTCCTCATCTATAATGGCTAAAGAAGTAATTCTTTCTCCTCAATAATTCCTCATCAATCCTGGACCAACATTTAATAATTCATGTATATTTCAGAGACATGTTGAGACTGTTAATTAGTTAAGAGATGGATTTTATGCATAAAAACTTGATTTGTGTCTATGCCAGAAAGATGGGTACAGAGTTACAATATTCACACCCTTAAAACTGTCACATGCTCTATTAGTTTCTGCTTAAATAGAATTAAATAAATAGAGAATAAAATATATAAAGCCCTTTTCACAAGCTTTCAAATCAATTTGCTTGAGACTTCTTAGAAAGCCATTGAAGGCAATGGACGTATTTAAAAGCATTTAATGATTTTCCAAAGATGGATTTGCTCCAAATATATTAATATATATGACATTTCTACTTAACATCTAGAACTGAAATATGTCAGATATACTCAAAATAGTTCATTAAAATTCTTTATTAAAAAAAAAAAAACGAACCAACAAATCAACAAAACAAATCAACAACAACAACAAAACCTCCGAAAACAAAAAACCCAAAAAGATGATTGAACTATTTCAAATAATATGTGAGAATAGGTTACTATTTCTCTTTGGACAAGTGTAATTTCCCTCCTGTAATTATTTTACTCCCAAGTGGGCATCATCACACTGCACTGAATAGTTGAATCACTTTGAGAGTGCACTTTTCAAATGCTCATAGCTTGCCTCTTTCCGTAACCAATTTCTTTGGGGACTGCATGCTTCAAACATATTCGGTTCTCATGCACACCTATTTAGAAAAAAACACCTTCTTCTCACTTTTAATTAATTTTATACTCTCATATTCTTGTATTTTGTCTTTTAAACATTAAGCCACCTTCTCCTGTCAAATAGCCACGCACCGTTTCAAGAGAAATATGCATTTTCATGCATAGCAGCTGTCTTAACAACTGCCAGAAAGATGAATCAGAACCAATGTGACTGTTTTGCCTTTAAAAATATTTTAGCTTTTCCATAAGTATTTGTATCATGATTATAATGCATTTTGAATGAACACAGCTTTTCAAATATTCTTTCCCCTAATCTTTATTTTTTTTTCCTGCATTGATAGGCATAATCAATAATTCATCAATTTGTGAATGCACAAGTATGCCTCTTGTAATGTATTCTTTTCAAAGTTTTGTTTTTCTGACATAATGAAATGAATTCTGATCACACTAACTAGCATAACTGAACGTTTTCCTTCTCTCACTTTCAAAGCACCACCTGTGTAATGTAAGGGTCTCTTCGAATGAGCCATCATGAGTTGACTTCCAAAAAACACCAGAAGATTTTACCAATCATAAGCAGAATATTAAAGTTATTCCCTTAAAACTGGTATGTCAGAAGAATTTTTGGTCAGCTAACTGAAAGTTCTGAGCTGAAGCATGACAACTATTTTGGAGAAATAATCAAATTCCATAAAAGAAGTTTTACCATCCTTGGAGTTCTTCCTGGTTCAGCACAGCATGAAGAACAACCAGCTCAAAATGCCCTCAGCTCGACTTTTGTAAAAGCAAAGAACGCAAAATCCATAATGAGTGCAATCGTTGCACAGAATTACAATTCCACCCTTGAAGAAAACAAAACCAAGCCTGTAAACAAATTATTTCCAAGAGGCCCTGGCATGGTTTGTGCCAAGGTCAGCAGCATGGCAGAAATGCTGCAAGCATTGCATGCAGAGGGCTGATGGCAGCTCACGCTCCTACAGCAACTGAGAGGACATAAGCTTACCGGATTAAAAGTTTGCTGTGCCACAGCTTCAAGACCACCATGCAGGGTTAAAGGACCCTTGGTACAGCGGAGAAGAAAGCTGAAGATGATGCATCCCAAATGGGAAAAGGAGTCTAAGCTGTTGCGTCAGGGGAAGGCGGTGCACTTCATGTAGCCAGCATCAGTGAGGTGGTTCGTAACCCTGTCTTGCTCTCAAAATTTGCCCTCATCATCATCTAGAGAGTGAAAGTAAACTGCGGTGGCAATCATGCTAATTATTGTGCTTTCTTTTGAAGGAAGGCATTCACTTGTATCTCCAGAATGGGGGATACACTCTTGTCATGTGGAGTCACAGTGAGAGCATCAGGGCTCAAGACAGGAAGAAATGTATGCTTTAATGTAATCTCGCAGCTTTTCACTTACACGAATTGGGATTTTAGACTTTATTTAAGCTTTCCTGTGTTACAAAATGTCACGCCGATGGGGAATCTAAAGAGAAAATTCAAATAAAATGTAACTGAATGTTTACGAGCATCTTAATTGAATGCGTGTTCATTCACATCACTACAGACAGTTGAGGATAGTCTATGTATTTATATTTTAACACTGTTTTTCTGCTTCTAAATTGTTTCACATTTAGAAATATTTTGATGCAGGATTTGCATCATTTCTTCTATTTATCTCCACACCCCCTGACACTAATGAATGACGTTCAATGTTTCAGCCTCACATCTTCTGAAAAAATTAAAGGAACAGAATATTAATGTACAGCAAGTACTGCCAATAAAAATCTTCTTGTAAATGCAGGCCCTAGAGACTACTGGAGATCTCTGGGTCTCAGGGTACCCTGCTTAACAGCACTGTACGAAATAAAGACGTACACTGGTAACTTCTGTCCTTAGCCTCTGATCAAGCGGCATGGTGATGAAGAAAAGGGAAAGCAACCAAAGTCTGATTCAAAACTGTAATTAAACTCTGATGTCCTGAGGTTTGAAGAATCTTTGCTGTACTGTTGCAAAGTTTTGGGTCAGTTAAACAGAAAACATTCTGCAGTGGTTTTACAAATTTCTGAACCCAATGAACTGCAGAGTCTTTCTGAACTTTTGTAGTTCACATGAACTGGACTTCAGAAAAAAATGAAGGATGGATATTCAGATTCAATGCAATGCAGATGCAACTGATCTAAAACTGATCTACACTGGTTTTCTTTTCAAGGGAACCATAGACGTTGAAACATTAAATCACCAAATACAATCTACCTGATTTTCAGGTTCAATGTTCATAGGATACAATCCTGGATCCATATCCAGCAACAGCTGTTATTATTCTTAGAGGGCCTAAAAGTGTACTCAAGAATTGTGGTTTATAGGAGAAGACACACTTTGAAAAATCTTATGTTTTGTGCTAAGCAGCTGTCATGAAACAAATTTTCCCATTACTTCTTTTGACATTTGTTTCAATAGCAAATCTTGACACTACAGGTTTTCTTCTTTGCCCCAGCACTAGATTATTGCAACTTGTTCTACCTGTTGAATTCCTGCTTATAACTGAGCCCTTTTAACCACTTGGTCAGTCAGAGGTGGTCCATACAGTGAAACAATCCCAAATATTATAGTTCAAAATTTTGATTATAGCACAGGCTACACATCATACAACCTAGACTTACCTAAGCGTTTCCTTCCTGGTTTTGATCCTAATAGCTGGTACTTGGTAATAAGATAGAAACCAGTGGATGGATACACAGGGAATTAATCTAGGAAAAAGTTATTGTGTTATTCTATAAAGAGCAACTGAAATATTTAAAATTGATATATTTGAAATTGAACCCATGCATTTACAGGTAATTTACAAGATACTGCGATTGTATAAACATGACAACCTCTTTGTGCTCTACGAAAATTGGTACAACACAAATAACCTGATATAGCCATTAACAACTGAGTATCTTACCTAAATATTCTATATTTTCCTACACTGAATAAAGAGGAAGGGATTTTGTTGCGTTCTAACCACAGACATAAAAAAAGGAAAAGACCTTTACAGGTAATGTTCTTGAGATTAATGACTGATAAGCACTCTGAAGTGGTACTAGAGCTGGAATTCAGTCCCTTAAACTACAGGCATCTACTTACTACCCTTTGATGTACTCATACCAGCAGCTTGTAGGACTGTACTGTCTATGATGAAGGACTGTCAGAATTTCACACCCTTCCAGAGAAGCTTCTAGAGTCCAGGTGCTATTGCATGCAAAACTGAAATGGGCAATAAATACCAAACTAAGAAATATAACATAACTTATGATAACTGTACACATATATTAGGTATAGTTTGATGTCATTACTGTCTCCTTCAAATGGCATTTTTCAATGATTCCTTGAAACTCTGCACCTACTAAAAAAATAACCAACAACATTCCTCTTATTCTTGTTGTTTTTTTTTTTTACCCTATTACATAATTTCATATGTAGTTTTAGGTCTCAACCTTTTTTTTTGTTTGTATTGACCCTTTATACTGCTATTGGAAATGTTAAAAGCATCTCCACTGATAGTGAGAACAGGATTCTTGTAAGCTACATTATACAGCAACGTATTGGAGATGAAAATCATATGCAATAACATTACGAATACTGAAGTGTAACTATTTCATGAATGCAGTCTGTGTAATAACTATGTGACTATGATGAGGCACCATGGTGTAAATACGTTCTGCTGCTAAAGCTCACAGGATACTCACCATATGCCTATAACTCTTAAACTGAATGCAATTTGTTCAGGAAGGCACTGGACCTCTTTCCAGAAAAACTGACAAGCACAGATCTGAAACACAACATCATTTTCCTAAGCTCTATGTTAAACTGATAACTCTTTTGTGAGACTGAAAGCATAAGGATCAAAAAAGCTTCAAGTACACAAATCCTTGTGAAAGAGGGAGCGTTAACTTTCCAAGGGCAAGTTTGTGAGTTTTGAGAAAGGGGACAAGCTAACCTAGAAGTACATATAAAGAAGAGCTTGTAAACAGTTAATGCTTCCTGAGAGGAGAGATGTATTAATTCCAGATATATAAGGGATCTAACTACCCCTGTAATTTCAAATTTCTTTAGAGTCTTTATGTAGAAGGTAGTTATCTAAGGTCTTGGTGTCTACACAGACTGGTTTGGTTTTCCTTGTCTTCCAGAGGTTGCTTTTTAAGATTTTTTTTTCCCAAAAAACATATTTTCCTCCTAATACATGGTACTGTCTTTCAAAGAGATTTGTCAGCTAATGCATTCCTTCAGAGAGAAACATGTAAGTCCAGAACCAAAATTAGATCTGCTGAACATTTTTCGCATAAGGATCTATGGTCCAGGCACAGCTGGGCAGGGAAAGGCAAACTGTGATTTTATTGTAATAGACGGCTGGTCGATCTGAAATTAGGAGTATTGTAGCAGTTGGGGAGACAAAGGTTGTGGATCAAAGACAAACTTGTTACTATTGCTTCAGAAATTACTGCTAGTCATCTGGAGCTCGGCAACCGCCAGGGTACAAGATCTCATCATGTCCCAAATACAAAACTTATTTAATTCAACAGCTAGAGCAAGCAGAAACAAAGGTACAATCACTACGCTGGCCATTCTGGAATTTGCAAAATTGTGCAAATTCTCAATTGCTTAGTTCTGCTGAAGCAGCGCTTCTCTCAGGAGCAACGAGAGATGATATCACTCTTAAACACAAGTATGATTTTGATATAAATAACAGTTGTCAGCTTGGAGTTAATCACATTTTTTGCTGACATCATCTTTGTCTAAAAAATGCATAATAATATTAAGCTAGATAAATTGTTTTTTCAAAAATAATCAAACATACTTCCTTCACACTCATTTTCATGTGCTAAAGGCCTTTTCATTTCAAAGCTTGCTATGCTTAACACAGCTCTTTTATTTATCTTTTTAAAGCATTTTTAATGCTGAATATGGCAGAGTACATCATCTTTATTACCAAACAAGTAAGCAAGCAATTCACTATTGCTCACAATGCAAAACTAGAAACCATTACGTGAAATCATTAAATAATGGAGGGTGGGAGCTAGTCCTGTTTTCTACATAATGCAGAGCCAAACCCTGCAAATCATTACCATAGACAGCTCTGGATGATAAAACAATTTACAGAGATTCTATAAGAGAATGAGCTTAAATTCATGGCCGATAAATCTCTCCAAGATGTGGAGTAGATAAATGCATCCTCTAGTTCAGGGAGTATGTCAGAAAACTGAGAGTCTTCACAGGTGTGAATCTGACTGGGGTTTTTTATCCTGGTTCATTGCTCTTTTCATAAGCATCTTTTTGCTTTTGAAAGGGGAGAAGGTGCAGAGGGCGGTGGGGAGGGAATATTTAGCAGCCTTTTTTGTTGGTAATATACCTGCATGAGCTTATTTTCTTTTTTTTTTCTCCTGAAATGAACTATTTTGAATGTGAGTCTTCCTTTGACTGTTATATTCAAATTCAGAACAACTATTAGCACTTAATTTTCTTTTGGTTTTAATTGTTTTCGTTAGCCTTTATACACACATTCCAGAAAATACACAGCAATAGGTACTACAAATGCATAAATATTAATCAAGATCAAATAATCTGAACCTAGTTGAGAACAAAATACACACGGACATGAAATACAATACAGACAACTAACTGATCACCACGAAAACTAGGATAGTGATTAGGTTTTAAATTAACTGACCTCAGAGAATTAGAGCTGTTGGTTTTAACAAATATAAACCATGACCCTTTATTAGGAGAGACGAAAAATGCAACAGTCTGTCTTTACTTCAACCTCCTCATCCCCTACAGTAAAAATCCGACGTATAATGAGATGTCTGCTGCTTCAAATATGAAATCAGAACCAAAGGATTGTTGACAAAAAATAAAATATGGTCAAAGCCTATAAAAAAAAAAGACACAAACAATCAGAAAAAAAATGCTCCTGTGCTTAACATGACCATGATAAACTCTTCCCCTACCATTTAGCAAATAAACAACAGCCTCATTAATTCAACATATTTTTAGACAGCTTTGTTCTTTTGATCTCTCTTCTTCTCATTTTGTTCTGTTTCCCATTTTATTTCCACCAGGATTCCTAAGATGTACTGAGATCTCTGAATTGTTTACTGTCAATAAAATCATTGTTTCCGCCACGTAGCACCATGCCCAGGATGTATTAAAGTTTTCTATGCTTGTAGTTTTGTGCGGCAGGGTTCGGGTGGAAAAGGGGGTGCTGCAGGGGTGGCTTCTGCCAGAAGCAGCAAGAAGCTCTCTATGCAGACCTGACAGAGCAAACACCAGCTCAACACCGCACCCAACACTGACCAATGCCCAATCCATCAGCAACAGTCACAGGGGCTCTGGGAATCACATTTAGGAGAAAAAGTGGGGGGGTTTTGTCACCAGAGAAGGGAGTGAGAAGATGTAAGAAATTCTGCAGACGCCAGTATCAATGAAGAAGAAGGGGAAGGAGGTGCCCCAGGTAGAGAAAGATTCCCCTGCAGCCCATGAAGAAACCCATGGTGGAAGGGGTGTCCCCCCGCCACAGCCCATAGAAAAGGCCAAGACCCTACCTGCAGCACAGGGAGAGGCCCCACGCTGGAGTAGGGGGAGACATGGAGAAGAAGATGTTGTGACCCACGATGCAGCAAGCCTCTGGCAGCACTTGCAGCCCATGGTGACAAAGAGAAAGAGAGAGAGAGAGAGAGAGAGAGAGAGAGAGATCCACACCAGATCAGGTTTACTGGAGGGGCTTGTGATTCCATGGAGGACCAGGCTGGAGCAGTCTGGGCTGGAGAGATTAAGAGACATTCTGAATTTATTACTGCACCTCATAGAAGGGATGCAGCTGGGGCAGCTGGTGAAGAGCTGAAGCCCCATGGGAAAGGACTCATGTTGGAGAAGTTTGTGGACTGTCTCCCATGGGTGGGATACCATGCAGGAGCAGGGGAAGAGTGTAAGGAATGCCACCCCAGATAAGAAGGAAAATAACTTGTGAGGAACTGAATGAAAACCCCATTCCCTGCCCCTCCTCATGCCACGGTAAGGTTGGGGCAAGAAGGGAGAGAAATCATGACTAAAGTGAAGTTTGCTAAGAATGTAAGGGTGGGGGGAGGCACTTTAAGATCTGGTTGCATTTGTCATTACCCAACTCTGGTGTCACTGGATGTACAGTGCAGTGTCATAAATTACGAGTTTTCTTTCCTTTATTCAGCCTTGAGTCTGTTTTGCCCATGACGTTGATTACAGGATGATCTCTCCCTGTCCTTATCTCGACTCCTAAGCCTCTCAATATATATTTTTCTCCCCTGTCCAGATGAAAAGGGGAGTGATAGAGGGGTTTTGGTGGGCCTCTGGCTTCCAGCCAAGGTCAAACCACCACATCTACCAGAGCAGAAACCAATGTCCAAGAACTCTAATAAGCCATTAAAGCTCTAAGCTATAACAGTTTGAAATAAGATATACCAAAAGGCATTTCTGAGTGGTTTAAGCTCTTTTTTTGTGTCACCAAGAAATTTGTAGAACCCTTTCCAAGATGTCATCCCATTAAGCAGGCTGAAATCTCTGTCAACACATTCGAACCTGTTCTCTATAAAATCTTAGCGAATGATAGAGGAGCATAGCACAATAATGCCTTTGCATATGAACACGTAACTGGTAAAAAGCGAACACAGGAAAACCAAAACCAAGACAAAATCCACATGTGCTCCAAAACTCATCCCTGCATTCTTACCTTCTACATTAAATAAAAACATGCCCGATATCAGAATTTTTTTCAAAAGATACCCAAGTTTTTGGGTTTCTTTTCAAAGGCATAAATTTAATTGAGAACTTCCATCTAGAAGTAAGAAAATAAATAAATAAATAAAAATCCCTCATGAGACTAGTTAGGCAGTGAAGCATGTTTCCAGGGAGGTTGTGCAACTCTGTAGCTGACCCTGGATTGAGGAAGAGGTTGAACCAGAGACTTCATTGAAGTCCCCTCCAACTGATATTAGCCTATAACCCTACAGTAAATTAATTATTTGTAAAAACACCAAAACAAGGTGTTGGTATCAGTTCTGAATAACTGTGTGTTACTAAACATTTCTCTTTCAAAATACAAACTGAAAAGTCAGCTTTGGTTTTGTACCTATTATAGCCAGTCCCAAAATAGTCTCATGCCTAAAAAGAGCTATTCTAAGTAAAGATTAGAGCATTTCAGTCATTTACAAGTCTTCATCTTACACCCAGTTCTGCAGCCTCTTATCCTCAAGTGGTTAATTTGGTTCTGAAAAGTTTTTGCTTCTTAGTACAACAAAGGCAAATATATGATATATCTAAATGAAATATAAGCATAGCCTGAGTTACTTAGTCATTACTACCTTTCTTTAAATTTTCCTCTGAGCAAATTACAAAGTATTTGATAATGAAGCAAATTTTTCATAAACAAAAATCAGCATCTACAATTGGTTGCTGTTAATATCCGCCATTCAAACAGATGGCAGGAATCAAACCCAGAGAGCAGGTGTATTCTTTAATCAGGACATTGTTGATTGGCAGTTTTATACAATCAATTTTAAATAAAAGGTATTTATGTCAAAAAGGACCTGAGTTTGTGCAACAATAAGTTCAAAAAGAGACAGAAGAAAAATATAATTAAATTCCCACTGAAGAACTCTTCTTAGTTGGCATTCTGCTCATCCTGTGCACAAAGGAGAATGTTTACAGTGTTTAACAGAAAAGTAAAGTTCAGCACTGTTCTCAGAGTATCCTGGGGAGAACAACCAGAAAAATGTAAGCCACTGTTTCAACACTGAAGAACACTTCCTCTTAAAGAGAATGCACCCTACCACAAATGGCAACAATTTGATAATTACTTTCTTCATTCACATCTGGGATATATTTTTTCATAGAGACATTATTTTCCACTCCTATTTATGTTTTAAAAGCTTGAAAAAACTGTTAGGAAAAATAGTTGAAAATTGATGATTCTTTTACTTCCTCCTCCTCAATTCCATAAAAACTGCTTGCACCAGCTCCCATAAAAACATGAGTAAAAACCAAATCATGATAAAATTTACCAAGATATAAGTCTCTTAGATTCCAGTCCCACAAATGGTTTGCATAAGCCTCTCCCTGCCTATCCATTTCCTACTTCTGCTTTTTATGTAGGAAATAATTTATCTCAATACTACCTTATTGGGACAGAATAGCTTTCCTGTCTATTCCATAGTGGGTCAGTGACCTAGCCAAACAAATGAGGAAAGTGAGTACAAGATCTTCTACATTATATGGTAGAAGACTTCCATGAAGGCTTTCTTAATAAAGCTAAGGAAGAGCAGGCTGTAATTTATAATATCTCCTACAGCAGAAAATGCACTAAAAGCACCATATGTCTTTATTCAAAAGACAGACAGAGAGGTCTCAGGCTCGACTCAGATCTAGTCGAAAAAGGCAAAGAAATGACAGGTGTGCTGACACAACAGACAGAAATGAGCAAGAAAGGAAGGATGACATTCATTCTACAATTTACTACTAAAGTCTTTACCAGATGAAGAAGTTAGATCATTTCAAACAAAGCCACATTATCTACCCCTAGGTTTCTTTATGGAGAAAAAGAGAAGACTGCTATGTAAGTGAAATGCAAATATCTCCAAAGAGCATTTCCCTTCTTTCCTTCAAAGAGGTATTTTGAAACCATTTAGAAGCTTTTCCTTGAACCACTGTTTATTGATCTAACTGTATTAAAAATGGTTAAAGAAATGTATTAGTTTCAAGAAAATCAACTCTTCTTCTCCTTGTTGAATTAAGATTTGCTTCTATTTTTGGGATTTTAAGATGATCTCTAAAAATAAGCCATAAACAAATATACCCAGATGAAATATTAATTTGCATCAAATAATTTTAGCCCACACTACTCTGTTGTTCACTGTTGCTTGCACTGACCATATGATAACAATCAATTTATTACTGGTGAGAACTGATATTAAAATTTCATCTAATTCCAGTGTTTTCCTTATAAGCTTCAGTTTCAGGCATAACTAACATAGTATTAACATTGACCTTAATGAATTCCTTTTACCAATAAGTTTGAAGGTACCTAGACTAATTGTTATCTAAGAATCTCATAGCTACCACATAAAGTCTATTAAGTTAGATTAGAGCAGAGGTAATTAATTCAAAAAAGCTTATATAATTAAAGAGCTTAAATCCATATTACAACAACGGAATATAAAAGATTGAAGAATGAAAACCAAATTTCTAATGCTTTCCATAAACCTTTCAGTCAAATAAGTGAGCAAAGGCTGCAAGTCCTCTTCTATGCTTCATGAACAGCAATTTATATGGTTTCTTATACTGCAGCAGTAAATGAAATAAAGATTAGTTTTGAACGTGAAATCATAGAATGATAGAATCACAGGAGTTGGAAGGGACCTCGAGAGATTATCGGGTCCAACCCCCCTGCCAAAGCAGCTCCCTAGCTCATATTGCACAGATAGGAGTCCAGACGGGTCTTGAATACCTCCAGAGAAGGAGACTCCACCACCTCCCTGGGCAGCCTGTCCCAGGGCTCTGTCACCCTCACTGGGAAAAAGTTTCTCCGCATGTTGGTGCGGAACTTCCTGTGCTCCAACTTGAAGCCATTGCCCCTTGTCCTGCCTCCACAGACCTGGAATCTCTGGAAGCTACATGTAGTTCACCCCTTTTATCTTCTGCCTAATGAAAAAAATCTGAGAGAAACTGTAGTAAGAAAATGGTATTTTTTCCACGTAGATAGGTATTTTCACACTTCACGATATTGTAATGAAAACCTGCTTTCCCTTCCTATTGGAGCACCTCAGGTTGCTCATTCCTGAAAGAGATAGCTGAGGACTTCTGTGAGGTCTGCAATTAAATTCCACAAGGACCAAAAGATCTGTTTATACCCAGTTGATTTTATTTATGGAAAACATATGATAGCCATAATATTCTGGGTGAATATGATAATCCCATCCTCTTTGCAACACTTATTAGGGAAAACAGACACACGATTTAGTCATCAGGGAAATCTTTTCCATGGAGGTAATAAACAGATATTAGTTACGCAGTAAATTTAATGCACTTGTTCATTCTCAGTCACTTCAACCATTTTCTAAACTTTCAAACTCCAATCATTCTTTTTCCAGTCATCAAAGCTCAATAAACAAAACCAGTCATTATCAGTCACCTTTATATGAACAAAGAATAAAACACCCTAAGCCAATACTACCCTTTTTATGCAAGCTGAATAAAGTGGTGTGGATGATCAAAGGTCATCAACCACTTGGAAAGAAATTACTTCTACCACAGGTATTCCATCAGTACATGTCTGCAAGTGGGGTACTCAACAAAGGACAACGTAGCTTGCCGAGACTTACCAGTCACCTTCTGTCTAGAAGCTTCAGTGTAAAAATCTTAACTGTAAAGCAGCACAGAACTTTCTTAATATATTTATACTTGGTTTATTAGATAGCATATACTAGAAAGGCAGAACTAAATTGAAGACTATTAATTAAAAGAAATGAAAAATACTGAAACTGGAACTTTCTGTAGGCAAAGCAGACTGAGCCAAACTGACTGTAAACAGCTTGTAGTAAAAGTTTCAACTAGGAATACCTGTTTACCTTGTATATAAAGCTAAGAAGTTTAGTAACAAGATAATGAAAATAGGCTTTCCTTTGATATTGTGTTCCTTCTGCCTCAAGGGTAAAATAAAGCTAAGTTTCCCATCTACAAATACTGTAAGATCTTCACAATGTCATCTATCAGTTCCCATGAGCTTAGTATTAACTCTGAGGTAATACTGAGGGTCACCTGATTATAATCTTCCAGGTAACATTCAAAGCATAAAATATAGTTACCATTCCTTCTCATTGCATTGGGAGTGAAAGATTGCATACTATTACTGTAAGTGCACTCTTGAAATTTTACTTGCATTTTGTCAGTCTTTACATATTGTATCGACATATTTAAGACAGTAAGTATAATTCGCTCCTTTGCTATGACAGTCTTATATACAGTGACAGGTTTCCTGTACTGTCTTCTTCAAAGAGAATGTCCCAGTGATGGCCTAACTTAGAAATTGAGAGTAACTCAATGGAGAAGCTTCCATCTCACCACTGACCGCAAGAGGATTGTAGCAAGTGTCATTCTTAGAGAAAATAAGCCTCTGCAAATACACTCCTGCTTCTTGTTAAAGCTAGTTTTACAAGTAATGTAAATCTTGGAAAAATATGTAGATTCAGAGTTGTTTGACAGCAAAAGAAGGAAAGTAGAGAACTCTTTTTTTTTCTTGTTCCAAAACATAAGAATTATATTGTCTAAGCAAACATTAGATTCTGGTTTACAGATGTCAAGCGGAAAGGCTTACATTGCTTCTGCAGCTGGTATTTGATGTTAAGAAAATACCTCAGTAATGGAAGAGAATTCAGCCTCATTTCTATTGCATGAAAATCATCACAAAACAGGCTGTTAAAATGTTCACTCTTAACCCTTAAAAACTGAAGCAGCATTCTTGTATTCGGCAGAACGAGTAACTATAGAAAACACCTGTAACAGCACATCATGTACACAAGCATCTTTGTGATTGTATTTTATCCCATACCTCCCTTCTGCAGGTCTGTTGTGTTACACTTTGCCTAGTTAAACTCAGCAGCTACAAGAAAGTGTAATTCTTAGTCTTTAAAAGTTTGCCCTTCAACCAAATTCAGATGAAAACAGTATCAGAAATCACTCAATGGAACAAATCCAACTAGAAATGCATACAACATTAAAGCAAGTTAAGAAATAAATCCTAAACTTTTCTATTTTAAGAAACAAATTAAACTCTTTTTCCAGACCCCTATTAGAAATACTGCAGTAATGCAAACAGGCAAGAAACATTGCAATTAATGTTCACTGTTATGTAGGTGACACAATTTACCACAAAATCCTCCACACTCATGAATCTCTTCTATTCACTTCCTCTTTGACCATTCAAAGCAGCTACAGCTATCTAGAGACCAAAATTTTTACAGATAACTGTGCATTACTTCTATGGTTAAATAATACATCTGTAATTGGTTTAATATAATTAGGAAAAAGAACACAGAGCATATTCTGGAATATTATAATCACCAAACTGTAAGTACTTGCAAATCATAAATGCTTTAAAACAGTTTCAACTAAAAAAAAAAAAGGAAAAGGAAGACTATTAAAAATATTACTTTGTTCAAAGGGTATCTCATACCTGTGTGATTTGTTCTCTGAGCTGACAGGAAAGGCCCATATGCTTCATACCCACACACTGCTGTTTAAGTTCTGATCCGTAGCCCTATTCCCTCTGCGTAATGTTAAGTTCAGAAAGGTTTTGTGGCTTTGGCTCCAAGCTTTTGATAAGGAGCTCAACTCAGATTATTTCCTGTGGTTAGTTTCAGATATATCACCTTTTCTCTTTTGACATTACTACAGTGAAAATATCCAATAAAATATCTTACTTTTCCCAGCATATGAATACGGATCAGAGGAAAGCTTGCAGTCTGGACCTCATTTGGACATTAGTCATGAAAGATTACTTCTTCTGGATTTTGCTCACAAAGCAGGCATTTTTAGACAGCTACAAGATTTTTCAGATGTGTAAATTAACAAATATACAAATGTAACCCTATCTTTTCTTATTCACAGTTCTATGTCTTAATTACAAGTTTCCTTTAAAAATGAGATTCTCTGAAATGCAGACAGCCAACTTACTTTACATTGAAATGGACTTTCAGAGGTAAAATACAAGACAAAAACTTTAAACTTTTTCTGTAAGCAGAATTGTGTGATGACCTTTTGGCATAACAGTGTTTATTATCTATTTTCCAGATATGTAGAGTTAAAGAATTAAATATTGGACAAGCCAAATGCTGAAACATTCTGTACGGATATGGAAGTGGAGGAGATACAAGGTACACAAACATGTACATAAAAAAAAACAACCAAAAAAACCTCCCAAACCCAAAGCTCTGAATATGAAGCTCCATAAGGCACAGAATTTTGCACGACATTATGAGTCTTTCCAAAAATAAAGCCCATTGCAACAAGTTACTAAAATCTTTTACTCTAAATTGTCATTGTGAAATGTAGAGTTCAGGATTCTAATCTCAAAAATTCCTAAAGAAATCTTAAAAGTAACTTTAATTACACATTATAAAATGCTTACTTATATTTCTGTTGTATAAATTCCAAAAATGTAAGCTTAATAGTAAACAATAGTAGATAAAGTGCTAATAGCTATCTTTTTCCAAGTATATCCATTCATAGCCTGTCCAGTCCTACCATAACATGATTTTAATTAATTTCAATCAACAAGATTAGTTTACCTGTGCACTTGTCTATGTGAAATGAATATAAATATTACAGTATCACCTATGCATTTAAATCACAAAGCTCATCAACTTCTGTTGGCAAGGTGAAAGATAAAAGCCGCAGAAGGTCCTTCCCAGCCTCTGTCACTAATGATAAACAGCATTAACTGCTTCTGCAGACACTAATGCTGCTATCTTGGGAACACAGGCAGCCACCATGAGAACTTTACAGCTTCACTAATCATACTCTTGTTTGTCACAGAACACCAAATAAAATCTCAACAAGAAAAGGCAATAAATATTAACAGCTATGAACAAAGGAAGGTCACATTAATATGTAGATCTTTAAATACAAGATGCTTTCTTCATTAACTAAATAACTTGTTCATTATTATAGAGTGCCAAGGGGGCGTAAAGGAGAAAATACATTAAAAAAAAAAAAATCCTTGATTGAGAGCTTTAATATGTTTCCTACTCAACATTTAATATCTACAGAATAGGGATTTTTCCATGTTTTACTTTCAGTTCAAGGTTGCAAGATGTTTATTTCATCTGTTTTATAACGCACATGTGTTGTTCAGCTTTTGTTTTACCCAGAAACTGATGGGGTTTTGTCTTCATGTTCTATTTTTTTTTTCCCTCCCCGTCCCCAAAGTTTGGTTTTGTTTGTTTTCTAATTGGAAAGAGTGCTTAGGTTATACCTAGATAACTTTCTGTTTCTTTTTGATCAGAGCCACAGTGATGGTGTTTCACAGAATGAAATTTCACTAAGTGAAATTCTCCTTACTAGACAGTTCCTAATACTCCTTTAAAGATTAATGTTAGGTAGACTTGAGCTGCTACCAGTGCAGCAGCATCTGTGTGAACATTATGCTTTGTGAAGGATTAGCAGGAACATAAAGAAGTGAACATGCCAAAAGTCCACTCTCCCTTGTACAATGAATGCTACACCTAACCCAAATTTACTATTTACACTCAATGAGTCCATTGTTTCCCCTGAGCTCCCCTAAGTCCCTGCCTGTACCTCAATAAACTGTTTCTGCCTTCCCTCCACTCAACAGCAGTCACAAGGCATGCTCTGTACCAACCCCTGGGCTACAACTCCTTGTGATGTCACACACTCTCTTGAGAAATATAAGTTATATCATAAGATTAATATTATCAGACACTCCACTGTTATGACCATAGAAAAATTGCATCAACTGTTTCTAAAGTGCCTGTGAAATATATTAGTGATGCCATGTATGTAAAGCCTTTTGGGAGAGTAGTGACAAAGCCCAAGTGAAATAATCACCCAGGCAAAAGCCACTGAAGAGCCTCACATCTCAGTCTTCCTCACGCAGGAGCCTTCCTCTCCCTTCTACTGTGGTTCCAACCTGGGCCCAACCACTCCTTCACAACTGCCAAAGCATCACTTCATAGCACCACGTTTATGTGATCTTTCTTGTACACAAGCAGTGAAGATAAAATGAGATTATCAGAAGCTAGTGGCCTGTGAAGGACACAAAAGTCCCTCTGTTACAGTTCAACAATACCCTTAGATATATAACCCAAACTCAAGTGTGTGAGAAACCTGAACATTAACAGTATTCAAGATGTGGTTAAAATGAAAAGTGGTATTTTTAATAATCACTTTAATATCCTCCTAAAAAGTCATAATTCTTAAGAAGCACATATATTTAGGGATATATTCAAATTGATATTCAGTTGGATGATTCTTTCATATGTATTACTTGATTTAGAATACATTAAACTAATTTTATTCTTATATATTGTACTGTAAACAAGCAATCATTTTTATAGTTTGTCTTAACTTCTTTTAAATGAATACTTACACTTTTGAATTATTTCCAGTTTATTAGTGGCAAATAGGAAACACAAGCCAACCCTGATAGTGGTAGGAACAGGTCACACATCTAAAGCCAATCACTGGAACTTACGAATGTCCAGTCCCACCAACATTGCAGATTGCTAGTGATATGAGAAATTTCAGGGATACAGACCTGAAAATGTAAACAATATTTTATGTCTGAATCAGAAATTAAAACTAGAAACATGCAACAGGAAATCTTCAGAGGTGTTAAAAGAAGAACAAGATGGAATTTATTATAATGAGACCAGCCTCACCTACAAAATAAATTAAAAACATATTCAGTGAATGAATTTGACATTTATTTTACCTATCCTTGATATAATTCCTTTTAGACTTCAGGTCCTGCTAGGACCTTTAAAAAGTAAACAAATGAAGTATTTGCTTTTGTGGAAATTATTTTTAATAACTAAAAAACTATTTTAATAATATATAGTGGAATAGAATGCAGGAATGACTAACATTCATTCAGTAGGCTTATTTAGATCTAGCCTCAAGACTTTCACACTTCTTATGTAAAACATACGACAGTATTAATATATCATTTTAATCAACAACAACAAAAAATTGTTTGGCCTTATTTTAATAAAAGTATGGCATAAAATATTTGTCCTGTATTGACAAAAAGACATGAGGTGTTTCCACAAAAAAATCATTTCTTTCATATAAGGACATAGAAACAACTAGATCGAGTTATGAAGCCAAGTATCTTTAGTAAATAGAAGACACTTAAAGACAAGCATGTAACCAGGACAAGGAAGTATTAAGCTCAGAATTTTTTTTTTTTTTTTTTTTTTTTTTTTATCCTGCAGAAAGGTGTAATTCAAGGATTTCCTTTGCTGGAATTCTTTCTTTCCACCTAATTGCTCTGAGTAATTTTTTTTTTATTTGTTTGTTTTTCATCTCTAACCCAGTTCTTGCTGGTTTAGCTTACATAAACTACTTGGCATCTACAACATCCCGTAGCAGAGTACCACAGCCCACCAGTGGTGTTTTGGTTTAAAGATAGATTTCTTCTGGCAAGCTGAAACTCTCAGCTTCCCTTCTTTATCCCACACTCAGGAGAAACCCCTCTGGAAACTAGAGGGAGCTTCCTGAGAAGTAAGGTAAGTCAAATACTCCATTACCTTATATCCACTCGCCCTTTCTTTGTACTGATTACAGAGCCTAACGGCTCTTGTGTACTTTCTAAACATGTACTTCTAAACTGCATGCATATTTCATAAACATATCACACAGAGCCTTCCCCTGCTCCAAAGTGATGGGTATTAATGGTGAAAGGTTCAGAAAAAAGATAGTAAAGCCATCAGCCATTCACATAGACATCTAATTCTTTCCTCAGATCATTTAAAGCCAAATTCAAATAGAACAGCGGGACCCCAAAATGATATTTCAGACAAGACACTTTCAAACAAGACTGTTGTTTGACTTTCAAGCAAAAGACTTTTAGAAATCATTCATCAAAAGATAAACAAACATGAGAGACCTTATCACACAGGTACAGCAGATATAACAGAAAAAGGAAAAAAAATAAAACCCCCACCATCACACCTTCGACAAAATGGGAGATAAAAGTAGATAATAGGGGGCAAACAGGGAACCAGATTAAAGTCACTATCTTGAGGACTTGTTTCAATTCAGACCCATTCAGCAAAGATCAACTTCACAGCAAAATGTTCTTGGGTTTCTTTTGTGTTTGTATGGCAAAGTTTTGGTAGCATGGGGTGTTACAGGGGTGACTTCTGTGAGAAGCTGCCAGAAACCTCCCCTAGGTCTGACAGAGCCAATGCCAGCCAAGCCATCAGCAATGGTGGTAGCGTAGTTAAGAAGGGCTTAAAGGAAAAAGAAAAAAAACCTGACCCAGATAGTTTTCTAGACAGAGAAAAGAGTGAGATGATGGGAGAAACTCTGCAGACACCAAGGTCTGTGAAGCAGGGGTGGATGCACTCCAGGCACCAGAGCAGCGATACCTCTGTAGCCCATGAAGACCATGGTGAGGCAGGCTCTACCCCTGCAGCAGATTTCATCTGCAGTCCGTGGAGGACCACATGCTGGAACTGGTGGACACCCCCAAAAGAGGCTGTGACCCCATAGGGAGTCTGAGCTGAAGCAGGCTTATGGCAGGAGCAGTGGACCTGAGAAGAGAGGAGTGCATGCCAGACCAGATTTGCTGGTAGGACTTCTGACCCCTGGAGCAGTTTGTTCCTGAAGAACTGAAGCCCATGGAAGGGACCCCACGATGAAGCAGTTCATGAAACTTTGCAGCCCATGGGAAGGACTCACATTAGAGAAGTCTCTGAAGGACTGTTTCCCATGAGAGGGACCCTACACTGGAGCAGGAGAAGAAAGCAAAGAGGTCCTGAGGAGGAAGTGTCAGCAGGGACGTGTGATGATTGACCGCAACCTCCATTCCTCGTCCCCATGTGCTGCTGGGTGGTGGGGAGGATGGAGAGAATTCAGGATTAAAGTTGAGCCTGGGAAGATGGGAGGAGTGGGGGAAGTGGTTTAAGATTTGGTTTTAGCTCTTATTGCTCTGTTTTCCTTGGTAATAAATTAGATTACTTTTCCAAAGTTGAGCCTGTTTTGCCCATGATGTTAATTGGTTAATGATCTCCCTCTATCCTTAACCCATGAGCCTTTTGTTATATATACTCTCCCCTGTTCAGTTGAGGAGGAGAAACAATAGAGGGGCTTTAGTGGGCACCTGGCTTCCACCCAGGGTCAACCCACCACAGGGCTTTAAGAAGAAATCACAACAAAGCTGTCATGCCTGTAAGGTACTGGAAATACGCCTTAATAATTGCCAACAGAACCATCCCCCCTCTTTTTTCCTCTCACATAACCAAACCTCATTCCTAGCACACTACACCACCGCCCGCTCAGGCTTCCAAGGACCTAATGACTATTCAACGAGCCACACAAAAGATATCAGGAGAGACATCAGGGGCCATTCACACATCGGACATCGCCTCATCCACCCTGAAGCATTCCCGCAAGCCAGGTGGAAGCTTGTGGCGATACAAAGAATGGCTACAAAAAGAGAGCATTCAGCCACAGAAATGAACCAAGCAACATGGAGGAAGGGGAAGCCAGGGAGAACGAAGACATCGAGGGGCAAACGCTCTGCCCCTCCATCGGACTCGGAGACCCTGGAGAATACTCTGCCATCGGACGGAATGCCGTAGCCTCGTGGTGGTAAATATACCCCCCACACACTCTTCCTCTTTTCTCTCTCTTCCTCTTCACCCACCCCCCCCCCTTCCCCCCTCTCTTTTCCACCCATTTCTCTTTCTTCAAACCCTTTCCCTGCACGTTTGTTGTGGGCCAAATAAAGCAACCTTAACCTTGACTCCGTTTCGAGCCTTAATTCTGTTCTCCGAGAACTGAATTGAGAACTTACCACGATGAAACACCTAACAATTGGACGCCACTCAGGGGTTAAACCCGGCCGCCCCCAGCCACCCACAGCGACCTGAGGTTCAGTTGGAACCAAGGGGGTTTTAACCTTTGCCAAACTAAAGTCTTGTCTAGGCTGTGGATCATGACACATGCCAAAACATGCAGTCATGTAATAACCGAATGTGCAATTCTGTTACTCTGTTAGGACAAAAGACTTTAAGTGAAGCAACAATGAAGCGATTTACTTCCGTTAGTCTGACTGTGAATGAAAACAGAGTGGGCTTCACTGTTGTAGGAAACAGGAGTAGAGGAAAAGATTGGGCATATGAAAACTTGCTGAAGTCAGAACACTGCTTCTTTTGAGTATATTCAGATTCTTTTGGTCATAACCTATAGGCTTCAAAAACACTTGTCTCTCAAGGAAGGGAACTATTAAAAGTCATAACAATAGGCAGGACCGAAAGGGACAAATGGATGAAAAGCCATGTGCCATTTGAAAGTAAGAAGCAGATCATTAGCAATGGCTTGCTTATACAGGAGTTTCTTGGCTCCTTCCTTAGTCAGAGAAAAGTTCCTCTAGGGTGTCGACTAGAGAAATTAAACAGTTTCTATGATTATTCCTCTAGAATAACCAATTTTTCTCTCTTGAGGAAGCTTGAAAGTTAGCAACATTCAAAACTCAAGAAAACAAGTTTGGAAAACTGAAGCCCTGGATCATTAGCTTTTCATGAAGAGAAACTTTAGGTGCAGCATAAATTTCTTGTCATTCTATTGCATTAAAAAATATGGGTGTTGCACATTAATGATACTCCAAATGGATTATCTTAATATAGACAAGTTTTAAAAATACTTCTAATACAGTAAATGAGGCAAAAAATGTGCTCCTAAATTCAACCTACTTATCGTTTGGTCTAAAATTCTGAGTTTGGATTTGGCAGTAATGTTCACATAGCAAATTCTTATCCTTATAGTCATGAAGTATCAGTGATTTCAGGTGAGCTCCTGCAAGAAATTCTATTAAATACAATTAAAAATATTATGGCTCCATATGAAAGACTTGTCTGTGTGTTTGAAGAGTGATGAATCCTACTATATTACTAATTCAGATCCACTGGACATTATGATAGATATGGACACTTGTTTCATCATCCTATGACAGTACCATATCATTTTTAATCTCAGGATGCAAGAAATCATTTACATCAATTTCAAAGCTGTGTTTGAGATATAGTATGTCGAAATGACCATGTGACAAATTATAATTAATTTTAACAATTAAAAAATCTATTTTTATTGGCCTTGAAGTGAAATATATCAGCTGTTTTATTACTGATTGGGAAGGTCAGCTTAGGAAAAAAATATTAAAAGAATCATCCAACCTGATAAAAATCTTTCAGGACTGAGTTTTGGGTAATTTTTCTTCTGATTCCCTCCCCAAGGAGCATACCCTTCCTCAAAATGTATTTACCCTATTGTAATTGTTTCAATATCCCCAACTGAAATTTAGTTTAGAAAACATAAGTCACCACCTATTTGAGATCCAGAGCGCAACTACCATTGAAATTATAACATACCCTTGTGACCTGGTTTAGTGACTATCGCACACAGGTACTGCAATAATGTCAAGAGTGTTCAGAGGGATTCGGCCAGAACGTAATACAGGTGAGTGACAGAGGAACTGTCACAGCAGGAGGAACAACAGAGATGTGGTCAACTCTTCAACGGTTGCCTACAAGGCACCTTTGAAATCTGTATCTAGCAGACAATAGCAAAAACATGGGGAGAAGCATACTAGAAATTTGAATCTTGCAGTTTTACCTAAGTGTTTTATTTCAGGTGTAGCTCTTTGGGGGGTAAGCTAGTTTACTCCTGTGCTTTTAGCTAATCACCTGAATAAACATGTGGAGGTTAAGATCAGAAAGTGAATCCGGAAATTCTGTTAGAATGTGATGCCATTTATCTGCATTTTCAATTAAACATATTTCAGAGGACCCAGTCATCCCTGGATAAGTGATGCAGTAACTTCAGAATTCACTAGTCTAGACGAGAACTGTACTTGCATCTGTGGCAATACAAGAGCACTGTTCTGGTCTAGAACAGCACTGTCACTCACTCCCTTGGTGCAAGAGCCTGAAATGCAGCAATTCTTTTTCCAGAAAAGACTTTTGAGAATTATTTTACAAAGCTGCTTAAAAACTACATTCAGAAGCGGCTCTTACTACACTCACAGAGAGCATTGTGGACACTGACATGATAAACGATAGCAGGTTTTGTCTATGTAGCTGACAGCTGTTTCTTCTTTCAGCTTTTGGTAGTGTCATCACTCTAATGGTCAAGTCCAACATTCTCATATGCTAAAACTGACTGTTGTGTAGAATGACAACAGAATATAGGCCCTTTCTACAGAAAAGATGTGACACATTCTGTATTATCTTAAGTAGAACCCATGCATTAGGTAGACATTAGCAGAGAATTTTAGTGCATTTTAATTTCATATATTTAAAATGCATGCATTAGACATCTCATAGCTGCTCTTCAGTTTTTCTTCATTCATCTTTAAACAGCATACATATATACATACATATATATATATATACAGGACAATTTCTTTCAAGGGAAAGGATGACTTGGAGGTCCCAGATATTTTTCCTCTATAGTACTATCATAAGTGATAAATTACAACAAATCCCAAGCCTAACAAAACAACACTTTAAACTGTATTGTCATATTTATTATAAAATTCCTGGTTCATTGCATTTTGGCATTTTATACAACTGGTTCTGACAGTGATTAACATGGTTTGGGCTTCTGCTGTTTCACCCAAGAGAAATAAAACACCAACATCTCTGCAGGTGTGTAATGGGCCAGGGATTCACAATCTGTTCTGCAAAGTCAGACTTCAAAGACTTCAAAACCAAAAATCCTGAAGTTGGCATTGCCTCTGTAATCATTTAAAGCTTTTTGCATATTTCAAGGAATTCTAGCTTCAATGTTTTAATCAGCACTCTTATTCAACATTTTTCTGTAACAATTTAACCAATTACATGACAAATTCTCCATTAGCTTTGAGTCTCACAAACCAAACAACATAACAATGAGTAGGTTTGAGACTAAATAATAGACTTACCTACATTATTAAGTACTTATTTGAACTTGAAAGGGGTTTTCACTTATTTGAAGCATATTGTACAACCTATCTGATGCATATGGGTGGTTAGAATTCTACAGTAATTACAAAACAGCAATCAGACAGTTGCACCTGCAGTAAAGGAGCCTCAGGACAACATCCCTAATTGCTTCTGTGATTACCTGTCTAAAACTAACCCAGAACTAACTGAAGTAGAGTTAAAGTTAAGGCCATAATCTCAAGCCCTTCACAATTGAAAAAATAATTAAAGATAACCTCCCAAAAATGCAAAAAAATCTGTCCTCTGTGTTACAGAAATTCCCAAAACCTATTTCATAATTAAATCCATTAAGGGGAGAAGACAATAATTTGATATGTTCATGTTTTGGTTTTGTTTTTCTTTAAAATGTATTTCCTTATATTCTATATGCCTGTTTATATAAGCACTTTAAGAATTTTTTGTTCCCTACCCAACTGGTATTTTTCTTCACATTTTCCATTTAGTTTGAAATTTCAACTAGTTTGTTTTTCAAAAGCATAGTCTATTAACTATGAGACTAAGTATTTCAGTCTTAAGACTGAAGTAGTACTTTAGACAGCAAATAAAAATAATTTCCTTCCCATTTCCCCCTCAGTAGAAATAATAAAACTTCTTTCAATGCTCACTTATAGACCTGATGGTCACGGTTTTAAAATAGTCATCAGAGCAAAACAAGTACTTCTACTACAACGTAAACCAGTGGAAACAGTTCATACCATTTTGTGGAAGACTTAGTCAAAATCATTGATCTCAGAAACCCCCCCAAAAACCCAAACAAACAAACCATCATCTTGATCGTAATAAGTAGAAACAATAAGCCAAACAAATCTACCATCAGAGGAAGGTTATACAAGTTGAAGTACCATACAGCGTTTAGCATTGTCCGTACTAGACGAGGGTTAACTCACAAAGCAGTTTATTAGCTGCCTCTCCAATTCCCTAGCTGTTTGGGATTTAAGGGAGGGAGGTTTGAGTGAGTCACACAGAACAACATCATCCTGTGCACTGTCCTGCCTTCTGATGCAGCTGAGCACAGTGGGTTGCTGCATCTTAATGCCCCCACTTCTCTCTTTGCTTTATAACAGCTGGGTTGTTGTTTTTTTTTGGTTTGGTTGGCTTTTGGTTTTTTTTAGCTAACTTTGAACTTGAGGGGAAGTGAAACAAGCAGGATATGAGCACAAGTCAGAGTTCCTGAATTTTGAGTCTTATAGTTACTTAGGTCAGCATGATTCATGCCAACTGTTATAGCTGGGGTGGGGGGAGCTATTTTGCTTGGGGGGCGTGAGATTTTTGTTGGTTTATGCATAAGGACAGAATGGGAGAAAACTGTTAAACTGGCTTCCTTAAATCCTTATGCCTACAATATAAGAAGTCAGGGACGGAAGGCAAGAGACCAGCATGGCTGAGTCAAGACCTGCTAGTCAAACTAAAAGGCAAGACGGACCTATACAGGTAGTGGTAGTGGGGACAAGAACTGGCATGTTGCCCAGTTGCATAGGAATGAGGTCAGGAAGGCCAAGGTGTGCTTGGAGCTAAACTGGGCAAAGGATGCCAAGAAAAACAAGAAGGGCTTCTACAGATACACCAACAAGAAAAGGAAGGTTAAAGAAAGCATACTCCCCCTCGATGAGCGATAATGGTGAACTAGTGACAAGTGTTGAAGAAAAGGCTGAGGTTCTCAACAACTTTTTTTGCCTCAGTCTCTATTGGCAACCTTTCTCCTCACTTTGAGGGCTCGCAAGATGGGGACTGAGGAGACAATGTCTCTCTCACTGTAAGTGAAGATAAGGTTTGTGACCATATGAGGAACTTGAACATACACAAGTCCATGGGACCTGACGAGATGCATCCCAGAGTCCTGAAGGAATCGGCTGATGTAGTTGCTAAGCCACTCTCCATGATATTTGAAAAGTCATGGCGGTCAGGTGTAGTCCCTGGTGACTGGAAGAGACGAAACATCACGCCTATTTCTAAAAAGGATGGGAACTACTGCCCTGTCAGCTTCAGCTTCACCTCAGTGCCTGGGAAGATCATGAAAGAGATGCTCCTAGAAGCTATGTGGAGGCACATGGAGGACAAGAGGTAATTCAAGACAACCAGCATGGCTTTACTAGGGCAAGTACTGCCTGACCAACCTAGTAGCTTTTTACAAGCTGTTCATGAAGGCATGTAGTAGTAGGACAAGGGATAATGGTTTTAATCTATAAAAGGGGAGATTTAGGTTGGATATTAGGAAAAAGTTCTTCAATATGAGGGTGGCAGATCACTGGAACAGTTTGTCCACAGAGGTAGTGGAGGTCCCATACCTGGAGATATTCGAGGTCAGGCTTGATGGGGCTCTGAGAGACCTGAACTAGTGAAGACATCCCTGCTTACTGCAGGGAGATTGGACTAGATGACCTTTAAAGGTCGCTTCCAACCTTACACATTCTATGATTCTATGATAATCAGCTTTTTCCTTCCCTTGTGTACTTCATAACGATGTAACTCTACAACAGCCTGACTGGCACAAAAATGTTTTGTTTCCTATCTTTCAGGTACATGACATGACTGAACTTAGAGTCAGTGGTGCAGTATTAAGAATGAAATCTTAAAGAAAAAGCATGCTTTTGTCTTTGAAAGACTTTGTTTGTTTTCAACTGGTAAAGGTATCAATAGCTTTACAAATCAGATATAAATAAAATAATTATCTTCCATTAATTGAAAAAGAAAAAAAAAAACCCACAAAATACATACAATTCTCCTCCCCTCCCAAAAAACATGGCTTATTCTTTATTGCCAATTCCATATTTTACATTTTTCTTTGAAATTTTAGAACTTTGATGCTCTGCATAACTTATAATAGTCAACCTGAGGCAAATTAAAGGACAGCCAATTAACAAAAGCAATTGTATTTGCTATTCTTGGAGACTTACATACTTCACATAAAACTACTGCAATTACACTCCACACAAGGACTCTGTTAATGTTAAATAAATAGTGCAGTTAAAATAAAATTCTTAACATGGCTGAAGTAGAAGTACTGAGTCTAGAGAGGGAGAAAGACTACAGTGTATAAAAAGCACAGTAAAATCATGGTGCAACAGGAAAAAAGGCCTAAGTCATACTCCACAGAAAGAAGGGCGTTTAATAAGGAAAAGCCACCATGAGGGGGATATAGGGAGCCTTTTTCAGCCTTTTGCAAAGAAAAGGTCATATTCAGATGCCTCACAATGGGAATTTAAGAAAATTGTTATAGAAACTTTGAAGCCCTGATACAAACTCCATCCACCCATTACGTAATACATACAGCTGGAAAGATGATTTGCATATGACTTCTGAAAAGTAAAGCTTCAATGTATCATCATATAGTGAATTCTTTCTGACCACTAACAACTCATAACACTTGTAGGAATATTCTGGTAGTCATTACTTGCCGTTGTTCTTGATGGTGAGGAAAGATCACTTCAATAAGCAATATACATGCACAACCATATCGTGTAGCCTCCAGTCTACTTGAAAGCCAAGAGGTTCAATGTACAAAATCACAACACAAGAAGTTGCTGTGTGCCATTAAAGGAAAGGAAAATAATGATGTAATGTAACGAAATACAGAGAAGCCCATATGATGTCTGCCTTCAACATGTTCTGTGTCCACATATAATCTACTTGGAGAAGTAATTAATAGGTGGACAAAGTATTTTAAAACTGAGTTATTAAAATCTAGACAGCAAAAATGAACAACCAGATATTCAAGTGTTACAGGTTCAAGTATCAGAAAATGAAAAACGTAACAAAAATGATTCTAATTTCCCCCCTGTAAAAATACAAAAAATATTATTAGCATCATTATCAGCTAAGCATGTGTGGTAAAATATTAATTTCCTTCTCTATTACATAGAAAAATAAGATAGATCTAGCAGTTCAATAAAGTATAAATATTAGCCGTTCTCAGAGGGTTTGGTGGTTGTGGTGGTGTCTTTTTGTTTCATTTTTTAATCATCAGGCATCCAACCAAAGATGATAAGGTTAGGTTTCCTTCCACTATTCATATTCCCCAATTACAAAACTAAAAGCAGCCTTTATATATTGTTTGTGTCAGTGTTTTTTTCCAGAGTTGTACTCTCCTACTTATAGGTCTGTAATGCTATCAAGTTTTCTCTAACTTGTAATAAGCATAGCACAGAATAAGGATGTTAAATTTGCACATTAATTCAAATTTTATAATAAAGTATTACCGTGCCTCCTTGATATGAAAGTTCAGTGATATTATTCCTGTGATTATTAATTCCTTTGGCATACACCCAGAAATATTTATACTGTATATAAATTAATAAATTATGCAGCTAGCAGTTAGTTGAAGTCACTCTTTCCAATTTCTGTTAATTAATAATGTGGCTGTCATGTTAAACCAAAGGATTTGCACAAAAATTCTCAAATCCTTAAGGCAAAAAAAAAAAAATTAAAACTATTAGCAATCAAAACTTTAAAAATGCTAATCAATACTGTTAGCCTGAAGACATTTTTGGCGCTACCTGGCATCATTTTTCTCAAATAATTATTTTGTTTTATCTCAAAGACTGTCTCTGCAATGCTTTGTTTTCAGAGAAAATGAGAAGCTGGATAGAACAAAGAATTCACTTAGAAAGCTGATTGTTCAGTATATATTAAATAATATATGCATGAAGTTGGGTAATGCAGAATTAATACTGCAGATCCAAACAAGTGTAAACTATCCAAGGGCTATTAAATAATTTTGGCTAATAACAAGTTATGTCCTTGAAAGTTTCATTTTGATGGATATCTATGGGATTTTTCCACTGGTACAGATCTACTGAGAGAAGACAAGATTTGAATGCACAGCTTCAGTAATCATTTTGACACTTAACTATTACAAATACTGTTGTAAATACTTTTCATGTTAGATTTGGAAATGCAAAATAGCTAGCTTTCCGCTGTGATATCTATTGTACTTCATTTTGACATGCGAGTGGCAAAATTCTGTTTGCTACAAGTAACACAATTATTTCATAGCAAATAAAAATGTTAATCATCAGTATGAATGTCAAGCAGATGGTTGGGCTAATTATATTAAGACTTGGGGGTTACTATGCATCGCAGTTGCCTGAGGGTTAAAACTTCCTTCCTATGCAAAGCTGATTCAGGACTTCACTTTAAGAAATAATGTTAAAATTTAGAAAACAGCCTCCTGCTCAAAAACACCTACCACCACCCCCATAAAAAACCCACACAGAAAATTATTAAATGGGGGAGTGTAGTTTGAACTTAAATGGCTCAAGTACTGGGTTTGAGTTTATGAGGATAGCTACTAAAAAGGGACTTTTTTTTTCTCTTTGAAGTAACTGTTCTCTCTGTATACTCTGCTAATTCTACAAAATGGCTATTCCTGTCTAACATCGAGAGGTTTCATTTTAGAAATAACCTTTACATAGAAAATGTACGCAGAAAACAAGATTTCAGATGGGTTTTCTTACAGACAGAGCAACTGACAGAATTAGTTATATTATCGTATATCCTTCTGTTGAAGTTGTATCTTATTGCAATTCACAAGGTATTTATTGTAGTACCACACAGAGAAATGCTTTCCCAAAATCTAGAAGCCCTACATTTCCACCTGATTATGTCAGTGTAGCACTCCTAGCAGAAAGCACACTAGTTTTCCTTGGTATTTTGTTCCCCTGCTAGCTCTGCTTTTTTTTAATATCTAACCTGCAAGATAGATACTTGAAACTCTGAAGCAGGTAGCTGTTTAATCACTCTGGTTATGTAAGGACAGAGATAGCTGTTAGTGTTAACGAGGAGGTACAATGTGAAGCTGTTCCATAAGGGAGCCTGAGCACGCGACTATTTGCCTAATAAGCCCCATGCCCAACACCTCCTGTTCCAATCTCTGCAAACGCAGCCCAGACACTCCATGAGCCTGGGAGTGAAAGCCAGGGGTTAGCTGAATTGGGAATGTTCAGGCAAAACCCAGCTGTGGTGACTCTCACGCAACCACATTTAGATTCTGTCCATGACACCGTGTCAGTACAGCAGGTTTAATCAGAGTACGCAGTGAACTCAGAAGAGCTATCCTATACATCTCACTGGGAGGAGCTGACCTGAGGCTACTGTAGCCCTGCCAAAGTAATCTTTAATCTATCTCAACAAGCTTTCAGAATTTTCTCAGGGATGTTTCTTAGCAAGTCAACAGTGCACATCCTAAGGTAGCTTGACCTACAGGATATGAAAGAGAAAAAGAATAAACAAACAAAGAAAACAGGTAGTAGAGAAGACAGTAAAAAAGATGTTTTAAGAGTTCATCACTTAAAATAACTCTGTGGGGTTTGTTTTGTAAGCAGACTTAGACAGGAGAGTGGAGCCAGAACATGCTATTTCTAAACTATCTAAGAGCAGAAGAAAATCCCCAAACTATTTCTTTGTGGAGCAAAATAGCACCAATACTTTAATTTTAGCAAAAGCCACCACCATTCATAATTCACCTTTAGGAGTTTAGAGGGCAGCCATAAGACCAAAACATAATTTTTAAATTCTTCTCAGTACTTCCACCATGTTCTCAAAGATGGGAAATGCTGGGATGGAACCTGGATAGGATTTAACTTCTTCTTCGACCTTAACCATCCTGGAGTTATGAGACATTTCTCTGTAACTCTTACCTTGCACATGTTTTTCTAACACTTCATTTTTTTCTATCTCAGTAAAATCCTTAAAAGTATGTATTCGTCGCAGAGAGAGTGAGAATTCATACAAAATACAGCAGTGTTATAAAGAACAGAATTCAGACTCAATAATTCAATGAAGTTCTGTCTATTGGTGTTCATAAATGTGTTACAGAATCACAAACTTCTTTTTATATATAAATATATTTTTTAAAATCTGGCAAAAAATGTTAGAGTACTTTATGCTCCCGTCCCATTATGTTTTTTCTATGTGTCAGCTTAATTTTATTTTTTCCCCTCCAGAAGCTGAATAAATAAAATTGAGAATGTAGCAAAAATTCTGTTTCTTCACTTCATCTAAGATCTCCCTGCACCCCCTCCCCAATCAAATAAACTGGCTTCCTGATTTTCTTATAGCCCCATTTCTAATTTTAATGTGGTAAATACCTACTCTAGTTGCTTAAGATCACCTGATCTATTCACAGCAGAGGAAGTCCAGGAGAGTGATTGCTCTAAGGAGAAACAATTGGATAGTTCTGCCTGCAACATGTTCCAGTTCCTTGTAAAGGACCTAATTTTCTGCAGTGCTAAAACTTTACAGGAGGAGATGCTAAAACACACATTTATTTTCAATAAATACGACCATTGTCACAGGCTGCACCAAAGTCAAGCTGAGAGAAACTACACTGGCACAAACTACCCTTAAGCGCACCTAAGGAAAGATAAGGAAAGATCTCATCATTTTAACTTCATCCCAACATGAAGATTTCCCAAAGTCTGTAGCTTGCCACTTCAGCCTCATCTCATGATGTATGGTTATTTATAATTCCTGACACTGGAAATGTAAAGCATTACATATTAGCAAGAGAAAAAACAACACGCATGCATGGTATAAAAAAACCCAATCAAACACCTGTAAAATATTTGTCACTCATTTACTATATGGGTGGGTGACATGCATTTTTTGAAAGCACTCCGTCAAAGAAAAAGATTAAAACCCCTTCCAAAATACCTTGAAACATATAGCATAAAACACAGGATTAGGTTTATTTACTTACTCAAAAAACTAAATTTCATGTTTAAACACAGTTGAAGGAAATAAATAAAATGGTTGTAATGGAAGACAGAAGTTACCGGTTAGTTTTATGTCTCTTCACAGTTATAATAAATGCATAACACTTTCTCTTTTAGATGAGACAAGTGAAGATCTGAGAAAACTAAAAGAATTTCAGGCTTAATCTTGTGAGTTACAAAGCATTTTATCCTTAAAGTGAAAAGCACCTGAATACATTTTGTTTTTTTAAATCTGAGCAATGTCCATGAAATCAATAGGAGAAAATAACTTCAAAACATCTGGATTTAATTAGTGCCAAAACTGCTTGCAATTTCATAGAGCACCTCTCAGCCAGCCTGTCTTTAAAAGCATCTTCTGCCATCATTGTCCTAAAGGCCTGCAGGTTCGCAGGTGACTAGTCAGATGGGGACTGCTGGTGGGCGAGAACGCCTTGACCAAGCCTCCAGCGCTGCCAAGCACACAAAGGCATCGCAGCATTTCGTACTCGCCTCAGAAATCTCCCACTCAGTGATAATCGTCCAACTGAATTAAAAACGCAAGCATAGAACTGCTATCCTCCAGAACAGATCCACAGCATAATATTAATATGCCAAAAGAGTATATTTAATACTTAGAAGGTATTCATTATAATTTTATAATCTGACATTTTCTGCACCATGCATAATGAAAAGAACACACCATGGCACTTCTGAGCCATTGTGCTTGAAATGATGCAGTTCTGTGCAATATTTTAGTATTCGTAAAGTGACTTCTAAGTAGCTATAAATGGCATCTTATAGACATGGCCATATATAAAGTCAAACCATTTCAGATAAGCCAATATAAAAAGCCGAGCCTACGTTCTGTTTCAATATGTATTTTATATGTTAGAAAGTAAAATATGTTCCCTCCATTCGTCCAAACACCTTAATTCAAATCTAAGAATAAACCCCAGCCCTCTGCAAGAAATTAACTTATAAACATGTTTTGCAACAGTATTATCAATACAAAACATTAATGTCTTTTAAAGACAGATTTCATAAGTATGACCGGAGAAATTCTCAAACTGCATTTGATTCCACATTCAAAAGGAAACTCATTTAGTGCTTTACACAACCATAAAACCAATTTGATTCATTCCTTTTTGATAGTTTGGGTTTGTTTGTTGGGTTTTTTTTTTAAGGTAAGGAGAAAAATCAAGGTTTTGATTACTTGTATACCTGTTACTTAAATCGAGATGTTCTTCCCAATAATGCAACAGTTATAGCACAGAAATGCCATCCTAATGTATGCAGATATATTTCTTAAGTTTCATTCTTCAACTGAATCACTGACAACATATCTACAAACACACACATGCTGATCATCCTTTCCTGGAAGTTTAGTTCTTTTGTTGGCTACACTACTGATGTCACAGTTTAATTGTTCTGATATCACAGTTCACAGCTGTGAAAGATTTAAGGAATAAATTACATCTTTCACACAGGGTTTTTTTTCCTATGATCCAATGGTTTTGTCTACAGTTTTATCATGTATACTTTGGTAATATCTGAAAGAAAGTCAGTGAAGAACTAGAGAGGATTATGAGGAGAATTGAGGAGCGGGAATAGTCCTCAAGAACTGTACAGGCAGGAATCCAATCATAAGTCTGGATATCTATTTAGAGTAAGTGCAAATTATAACCAAATCTTGTAACTTATCCTTAATGAACAGAAAGGTAATATTTACTTGGCTTTCATCTTTCTACTTTTTTTTTTTTTTTGTTATTATTATTATTTTCTTTTTTTAGGGGAGGAATGGTAGATCTTTTTAAAAATGAAGTTTCCTTCTGAATTATTCTTAAAATTGTTTTAGAACACAACTTTTCAAAAGATAAATTGGAAAAAAATAGGACCAAATGACGTATTTACTCAAGCAATTTGTTTTTTGTTTTGTTTTGGTTTTTTTTTGTTCTGTTATTAAGAAAACCTGAAGACTTTTGGCTCAACCAATACATCGAAGTCACCTCCAGACGTTTTGGGGGGCGGTTTGTTGTGGGGTTTTTTTGGTTGGTTTTTTGTTTTTTTTTACACCATCACTGCTATAAAGAACTGAATGGAAAAGAGGCTCTGCATTTTAGACCACAATTTACTAAACAAAAAACAAATAAAAATCTAGGGGGAATAAAAGAAATTGAAAGAGGATGAGATCATGACAGTGACTTAAAAGTAGCTAAAACAGAAACTGCAGAATGTGGTAACAGTAACCAAGTCTTTTTTCCTTTAAAGTTCTAGAATAGACTTCAGTGTAGTCATTTCACTTAAGAAATGTATTTCATGTAGAATCACCCAGATTCTGATTAACAAAAAATGGGTCAAAATACTTTCATCAAATTATCCACAGCATGGACTAGGCTTCTGACTTCACATATATATATACATAGACATGGACCAATTTTAAAGCTGGTCTTCCACAGATGCTGAGTCACCCCAGCTTTCCCTCAAGTCAAAGGAAAATCTAAGAGTTTAGTAAGTACTTCTAATATATATAACATTTTGTTACTACCTTAAAGTAACTCTCCAGTTAGTCGTATCTGAGTAATATCTCTAACTTAATTTGCTACACAGAAAGACATAGAAATAGTTCCATCAATCTCCTCTTTTTTTTTTTTTTTTTTTTTTTTTTTTTGCAAAGCCAAAGGGAAATCTGGTACTACAACAGAAAACAGGCTATTTATTTTTCATATTGCTGACCATAAAAATTTACTTATTTAACAAGCAAACAACTGTTGGTTAAGATCATGAGATACATTCAATGGACGCAGCAGTATTGTTGGAACTATCTCCTCCCCTCAAAACTCACTCCCACCCAAAAGTTTTCCCTTTAAATGAATAGAAATACTTTGAATGATATAGAAAACGCAGCCAGCACTATTTTCAAACAAGAAAATCTTCAATGTGGACATCCAATAGTACTGATTTTAATTCATAACTATATGATGAATTGTATCTAACTTTAAACAGTAACTGTCTGCACTTAAGTCCTTCTCATTCAGATAGGCCCAAAGAGCTTGTTATACACATGACCAGTGACCCTGTGGGGTACATTTCTGTGCACGCACATGTGGACTTCCAGAAAAGAGACTTTGTGGGCAAATGGTTAAGACTAACTTTATCATTGGCTTTTACAGGACTCTTAGAGATAAAGAATTACAGGGGTGAAGCGTGGACATAAGCTCATAACCATTTACACTCCTATATATATACATTAGCATATAGAAGTACAGTAGCATAAAAACATATAGTGTATTTTATAGTATATTCTTAGTCATCTACCCTTATTTCTCACTACATTTACAGGAGCTCTTTTATCTGCAGATTACTTCTTTTTCACCTAGGTCAAACAGTTTTACACTTTCCAACTGCAAATTAATTTTTTATTTCTGGATTTTTACTCATTTTGATTATAAAGACAGACGATCCAAATTGTTAAGCCTCAGATTCATTGTGTGACACTAGTTTTTCAGACCTTTTTCAACAATACCTGACATTTACCATATTAGCCAAGACCATTAGAGAGGATTGAAAGGAAGGTTGTAATATCTCTTGAACGCATACAAGGTGTGTGTGTGTGTGGGGGGGGGGGGGTGGGGGGCGGATCTTGTGAAATTCCAAATGGAAGAAAAACCAAAAAGGCAATGCTGTAATTGTTGACCATTCTGAGAGTCTTCAAAAGTAGACTATTTAATATATTGGCATATGATCATCTTTCCTTCTGCATTTACTCCCTCAGTCACTATGCAGAAAATTGTCATTACTCCAGATAGCCTTTGTCTGCAGGAAAAGAAGTTTTCCTTTATTATTGTGTACTGGTTTTGTTACAGTTTTATAAGCGGTAGGATAAACTAAGAATCTGTTTCTTTTGTTGCCTCATGCTCTTATTTTTCTCTTTCATAAGAGCAGACACCCAAGAACCGAATCAAATAATTCTGTTGTTTTGTGCAAAATGTTTGTTTCTTACTCCTACCTTGAACTCCACTGTTCTCAAACACTTATTCAGTGCATTCCCTTTTCACGCTGTGCATTACCCACATCCCTAAAGTTTAAGAAAACTCCTCATTTTCATGACCCCTCGCACATACAGACCTGGGGAGGGAAGCCCGTGATAGCTGCTCAGGAGTGCAAATCAAGCATTTCATGCCCAAAGCTATTACACAGAAATGACTGTCTGGGGTTGCATCATCAGCATTACTGCTGTAGCATGAAGGAGAAAAACAAAATAAATATTAATGGAAGAGATGGAAGGACAGCAACGAACACATAAAGACTTGTTAAATTGTTGTTGCAGATTTCCCATTGCCTCCCTGTTTAAGGGAGTTATGCAAATGGACCAAAGTATTGACATGCAGGTGTTTCATCTTGTATGTACTATCAAATTACCTATGAGATTTTAGGGGTTTGTCATACATGAGTGAGTCAGGTAATTAAACTATTTGTTGCAATTAAATAGCATGAATAGTCTAGAATATATTCCTTCTCTCCTTTTAACTTTACAATAGAAATTTTTAACTATTTTAGAGGTAAAGAATTTGAGTATTTTCACAGTTTCTCATTTTAAAAAGCCTCAGTGAGCTGCAGTAAGATATATCTGGCATACATAGCATAAAACTTTTCTTATTTTAGATTATACATCTATGATTTCTTAAAAATATATTTAATAGACTTACAGCTTTAATGCTTGCATTAAACATGCAAGACTCACAGAAGTACAGCTTTCGCTTTTTATTTCAGGTTTGATTACTAAGTAGTCCACAAAACCCATGAAAAAGAATGCAAAGACCTTGTGGAAAAAAACTATTCTAAGAAGTGGTTTCAGTGAACACTTATGAATTCCCCCCCTTTTTTTTTTTTCATTAAGTTTGACATTTTTGACACTATACTGTATTACAGTCTATTAGCCTAAAGCAATGATTGGGTAGATTAGATTTTTACTGAAACACAGAGTGAAAAACGTGTGAAAAATTGAAATTACAAGCCTATATTAGCAGGTTCTTTACAGAGGATAGCTCTATCTTTGTTGTACAATGAAGTATAATAATTTAAACCCTGCAGCTTGCATTGGTGTAAACTGAAAACCATATCCAACGTGCCTTGATAAACGAAGACATCCTCTAGAAAACAGCTCTATTTACGCAAATGTCCACAATACAAAGATTTTCCTTTTTTTTCATAGTTTTTTGTTCCCCTAAGACTTTTGATGCTCCTTTTGTTTCTTATCCTCCATTTCCCTTTGCTGTGTGCTCTCCCATACCTGCTCCAGCCTTTGCCCCAAGTTTCCTTAGAGGAGCTGAGCCCCCTTCTCTGCCCAGGTGGGATTTGGGCAACTCAGCTTGGAGGGGCAGGGGAGCAGCACACCCCCTGGCAACTCACCCACCCCTGACGCAGCCAGAGCCCCTCACTTGCAGGGACACTCGAGCACGTCCCTTCCCTTCATGCCCTTGAAAATTTTTCCCTTCCAAATCCCAATGTCTTCAAGTTAGCACATTGCCTTACTGCTCAGAAGGGATTTTCAAATGGCTCATTCTCTGCAGAAGCTATAGCAACTAAATCTCATGTTGCATTTCATATTTATCACACTAACTTGAAGAAAACATATTAAAATATTCAGATACACTATATAATATATACTACACAATAAATTAGGATATCACAAAGAAAACATTTTCCGACTGCAAAAAGAGAGCAGTCACAGGAGAAATATTCAAAAATATACGATTGTCTAGGTAGGTACCAGTGTCTCCTTTGCCTCGTGGGTGATTTTAATAAGGGAAACTAAATCAGTAGTTGACGGATAGATACCACGTTCAGAAAGTTGATAAGATGGCAATGATACAGCCACTGAAGCATGTCTCTACCATCTCATCATCATTTTCATTATAAAAGCAGATTCACTTTAACTTCACGAAGGGCATAACTGTTACTCTTTCTGACAAAATAAAAAGGAATTCTTACATTTTTTAAGCTCTAAGTTATAATCAACATCATTTAATTCAGCATATTTATTCACTTTAAGTGACAGCATCACAAAGTAAACCTACTTTCTTCTGCAGAACAACAATCACTTATTTCCAGGAGGTGGCTACAGAAGCTCCTTGCTACCCTTTACTTTGAATTGCAAAGGAAAATCAGTCAGCCAGGTACTAGCCAATATTCTGGTCAGCAGAGTCAGTGTGAGGAGTCTGCCATGATGGGTAGGAGATTTCAGATGGAAGCTAAAAACTAACAAGTAGCACATCAATATTTGCGAGGCAGGGTAATTTTAGTTCTTCTGCAATTTATGAAACTCTCTGTACGGTCACTGAAAAATAAGGTATTGTGTAAAAAGAGAAAGCAAAAAGGACTTCTGTTCCATTATTAAATATCAAGGAGAAATGTGTTTAGGTGGCCACTGGAGACTGGAGAATTTTTTCCAGTGAAAGTATTTTTCAATTAGAAAGTTACAGGAATGCAGAAATGAGTGATACGCATGCATATGTGCTGGCACGCTACAGCTGAATGAAATTTTCAGTGGCCTCTAAAATGAAAAAAAAAAAAAGATTCTGGTTCAAAAAAAAAGAAAACCACATTCTACCGAGGTGCCTCACTATTAAGAAGTTGTAATTTGAGGTCATACTCCCAGGAACCTTTGCTGGCTAGTATCTGAGGAGGTAAAAGTATATCTCCCTTGGTGCACTCTGCCTATGGCATAACAAGACAGAGTCTCTAAAACAGAGAAAAAAGCCCATGAAGAAGAAATAAATACCTAAATTAAAAAAACAACCAACTAACCCCCCCCCCAAAAAAAAACCCCATCATAAAGCACTGGGCTAAAAACTAAATAACAAATTTGAAAGAAAATTGAGGAGTTTGAACAAAAGTTACATTGCACGGTGAAGGTGAGCAGGCACACAGCAATGCAAATAGGCATTTAGCAAGAAAAAAACCTTCAACTGTAAAGCTAGCAACTGTTACCTGCTTTTAACTAAAGAGCCTAAACTCCATGACACAATATTTAGTTCTAACCTTTAACTGAGATAGTTATAAGGTAGTCATAAAGTTGGTGTTACCACTATTAAACAACACTGAAAGGGAAAGAAGAAGATTTTTAATGTTAAATAGTATTTTTCATATTTCTTTCACTTAATTTTAATTGCAGTTAGTCCAATGCAAACATTCAGCTTCACAGAGTGCTTTCTTTGGAGAAGGAAAATACCCTCCAACACAAGGAACAATCACCATTGTGCCAGATTAGATCAGTGGTCCGCCAAATTACCCATGACAGTAACTAAAGCCTCACACAACGGAGCTCTATCTGTTTCCAACCCATAAAAATGACCTTTTTGTGTCTACCATCACCTCCACACTAACCTTCATAATAAGTTCATCATCTTCTCCCTTTACTCCCGTATTTGCAAAATTTTTGTTCTCCTGCTCTGCAATTTCATCTCCAGCTGCCCTGCTGACTCATTCTTGCTTTCCTCTATTGCTTGACTGAAGCACTTAGCGTTTTCAGTATCTTTCGCTGGGATCAGATTATAGCATGTAGAGAATACTGCTACTCTTTCCTTACAACAACAGATTGAGTCCTGAACTATTCTCATTCGGATTCTCTTCACTAGTCTCATACTCGTTACTTATTTCTCTTCTCATATATTTCCGCCATTGTCAATACACAAATGTCTCCCTCTGGATATATGCCATCTGGAACAGCCTTTTTGCATTGCTTTGCCTCATCAGCTCCAGCTTCTATTAAAATCTCCTTAAAACTGGAATTTAAAAATATAAATATATTTAATATGAACATTACACTGTAATTAAAGCAGTAAACTCTCTTCATTTCCTGTCCAAAAATTATGCGCTATTAATTCAAAAACCGTGGCCAACTTCAAAGTGTTACGTGTAATATTTCTCAGTTAGCATAATCCGCCAACAATAAAACCTAAAGACAGAATGCAATTTGTAAATATTAAGTCTTCCATGGTCTGTGTGCACATATGTATGTGTGTACATATATGCACAAGTCGAAGAGAAAAGCATTCTCCTGTCTCTTTGGAGAAATGGAAAACAACCACCAAAACAGCTTCATTCCTTTTAAATGTTTCATTTGTCTTAAACCTGTGAAGAATGTCATACTAATAAATGCTGATAGCCTGTTTTTGCAGCAGGCAATCTCCTGGTTCCAAGTGAGTGACTGGAACAATGTTTTATCTCCAAACGGGAGACAGAAGACGTCACTTGCACTGCGGGAGTCAGTGTCAACGTTAAGAACATCTTGACAAAGATTTACAGAACATAGTCTAGTCAAAGTAACATCGAATATTTTGGAACAATCCAAGAGGCTATATAAAAAAGAAGAGGATATTAAACATTTCTCATGCTTCTAATGAACTGCAGCCTGTAAGAAACTGGGGTTTCTGTGTACCTTTTAGCTTCAATCTGAACTGAATGTACGCTTTGCAGTGTGAACTATTTAGATAACATTATAGAACAGGATCATTTCCCCCATCACCTGCATACTTCTCAACCAAAATATTTTCTAATAAATCTCAGTCCAAGCTTCCTAAATGCTAAAAGTATGGAGCAGAAACAGGTATGATGTCTTTTCACAAACATTTTCATTGTTGTCTAGCATCCTCAGCAATATCTGATAGGCATTGGAACTGTACACATTACAGCTGCTGTGGATTTCCAAGGAGGAAGAGGGTCAGAGAGTAATGACTATCAGAAAAGTCATTAATAATTTTAGTCATGTTATACACTAACTAAAATTACACTTTAATACACGCAATGTTGTCTTTATAAATTAACGACATGGAAGACGTCTAATGAGATTTGTCTGACGAAGGTTTTAATTAAAAAAACCCAAATAAACCGCTGAAGATGTATTCAAGTTAGAACCAAATTCATTTTACTATACAGTACAATCAGGGTGTGAGGGGAGAAAAAAAAAAGCAGCCTGATACATAAAAGGACTCAAAATATGTAAATACCTACAGGTAATGGAGACCAGTTACTGCTAGGACACCTCGAGAACCCTCTTTCATTATCTTTTAATACACTCAAAAAAACAGGGAGAAGGAAAGGGCTAGGGTGGCTCACCGTTTCAGGGTAGTGTCAGAGTGCTAATTACATTTGATTATCAGTATGAAAGATTATTCTGTAACAAGGCTCCCGCTTCAGCTTCTCCATAACTAATATTTCAGGCTCCAAAACCACAAGTAAAACCCTTGAAAGGTTGTGAGGAAAACTCAAAGCAGCTGCCTCACAAAAATCACACTCATCCAAATTCACAACTTTATTTCTCACTTACCCTACATATGGTACATTTTACCTTCGGGTGTTTCTACAGATCAACCAAATTACACCTGTTTATCTATGTAATATCAGAACAGGCTTTTAAAAAAAAAAAATATAAAAGGAAACCAAATGCCACAAATTGCTTCTGTATGGTATGTTGTTGGAGACACTGTGTATTTGTATTTAATTTATGCAACCCAACTTCCTGCAGTAAATAGTACTGTTTAGATGAAAAAGATATGTATGTTTATAGATTGGTCTAAACACAAAGCACATCTCATCCTCCCTGGAAATCAGATACATTGACACTGTACAGCATTATTAGATACAAAAATGTGCCTACAGAGAAGGATCACTCTACAAGTTTTCTTTTTTCAAAATCAACCATTTAAATCAAAGGTGACATGTTGATACAGCCTACAGGATTTCTGTCTTGTTGAGAAAAACCCGCATACTTTTTATCCCATGCAAATAATCCAGTATTACACGGTCCATAGTGTTCAGAGTAATGTTCTTGCAACAAGTTTATGACAAAAAAAACTGTCTACTTAACAGAATAAGTGGAATTTTGCATTTGTTCTTATTCAGTCATTTGTTCCTAATAAGGCATTTGCAACAAAAATCTAAGAAACCAGAATCTAACCTGGCATCCTAACAGCCCTAGTACAAACTTACCCATAACAAAATAACATTGAGAGAAGTAGCACATAGTCAGTAACAATTCTAACGTTATTGTTAGGCTGTTAAAGATTAACAAGCCCCAATATCTTGGGTGAATATCCCCTGAATTATGGCTCCTGTCCACACAAGCAGAGAAAGGAAGAAGGGAAATTTGAGCTCAACTTCATGGTATAGATCACACAAATCTCTTCACAAAACCAAAATCCAACATATTTATGCAATGTGTCCCTTTGAAGCCAAAAGATGTGCCAGAAATCTCTGCCTGTGCTTCTCCTGAGTATACCAGCCCCAAAATTCAAATCACTGGTAAAGAAAAAAGGCCTTCGTTCTGGCCAAAGAATTCTTTGTGTTCCATCCATGTAAACACACATTTCTTTTTCCTATACATCGTGTTGAGACATCGTATGAAATAGCTACATGGGAACAGTCACAGAAGAGAGTCCCTGGTGCTGCCTATTTTTTTAATTTAGTAACACGCTATTGCCAAACAAAAACTTTTAACCCGTTAGGAGCCAGCTGTATCTATTTATGTTCACTCAAGTTTGAGGGGGTTTTAACCTCTGTTTTTTAAAAACTGGTTTTTACTATTCTTTCTATAACATAAATGAATACAATGTCATTTTTTACTTCAATTTATACCTATGATAATGAATTCTAAATAAATATATACATCGTCTCCAGAGCTAAAGCATGTAATGGGATCAGATATTTTCTCGTTACTAAGAGATTGATCTTGTTTATTGATATTCTTATTCCAAAGAGATCTAATTTCTATATGTCCAGCACATTTATCCAGATAGATAAATATATTTATGCCAGATGACCAAAAGAGTAATTTTACAATTTTGTACCTTCAGTGATTTTTCGGATCAGTATGTTTTTAGTATTACCAAATGAAAACTTTCTTCTCTCTTGTTTTTTGTTTGGGTTTTTTTTAAGATATAAAAACATTTGTATGTATTTGGTTGTAGAAATGTAGAATTTTCACATTGATGTGTGTGGTATGAAAACTTATAACTCCCCAGTGCACTTTGAAAGTTATACATGCACCTTTCCTCTGTGAATAGAGGGACAAAATAAACCTCTGTTGCAGAGATTTCAAGCAAGTCACTGCCTGCTTTGTAACCTACCTGTGGCCCTTGTCTCGGTGGAATTGCCTTCAGCAGACTGCTTGCCCTGAGCTACGTGGAAAGTAATTAAATGGAAACAGGTAACTACTACTTCTTGATTATTCTGCAGTCCTTGCATTTCCCAGCCATGCAGGGGCAGCTCAGCCTCCAACCAACCACTCCCCACACTATCTTCAGGCTTCCCTACTGTATACCTACAGCTTCTAGTCCTATGTACGTGGGAAAACAACCTGTATTTCTGTGATTTTTTTTTTTAATTGACCCATTGGGTCAATATCACAAGAACCAGATTACTGTGGAGAGCCCATACAAAGGAAAATGGAAGGTTATCTAGCTCTTCCAGAGCAACTGGCACACATCCTCACCACAAAGGGGATTGCATCTAGCCAGGGTTAACTAGAAACTTTGATTTCATATTACTTTTTCAGCTCTGTTACTAATGACTTAACTGAATATAAAAGAAAGCTCTTTTTCTCCTTCCCTCACTCCTGCCTAAACCAAACGAAATTAAAAAGTGCAAGTGACCTTAGTGGAGAAAGGTACAAACGATGCAACTCAATTTATCAGCCTAATCCACATCACTGGAAATCTGATGAATAATGTGTGGTAGTTCAACTGGGAACATCTCTCATAATTACTTGCTCATGAGCTTCCCACCAGCCAATAACTATTTGTCTTAATTGACAGTGTGTACTCCTCAAACAGCAAAACCTTCCTGTTTTGATAAATTAATGGCATTGATGAACCCTTTTGTTAATGTGTTACAGTAAATCCAGAAATTACACATCAGTGGGATATGAAAACAAACAACACCATACCCCAAAATAAAAATCCCAACTGTCCAAAGCATACAAAGCAAGTTACTGTATATCTTTATTTAGAAGTTATGGATTTTGTTAACATTAATTACCTCTTTCTTCAAGCTTTAATTCAGGGACAGTTTGTATTAAATTAGATTACTTTCCCTTGGGGTCTTCATGGCAAATATGCCGCTACAGAAACAAGAGCAGATTCTAAATGGAAGTGATAGAGGCAATGAGCACTTGTAATGAGGTCTGTATCAAAAAGGAAAATGCTCAGCCTTCCATCCAAAGTACAAAACAGAGAAAAATGCACAGGGCTATCTGCGCTGAACAGTACCAACCTTTGGCCACTCAGTAGAGTACAGGAACTGTCAAGAACCCCAAAACAAAAAGTTTCAGCATCAAGAGAATACAATGATTTTCAAAGGGTCCTATTTAGGCAATGTTTTTTGTTTTTCTTTTTTTTACTTCTTGGGAAGTAAACTTCAGTAACAACTGAGACACCATTAAGGAAAGCTGTTCAGAAACACAAATTTAGAAAAAAAGAGGTAAGCCCCAGTTGCAGATAACATTTTATAAAACACCGAATTATAGACCAATCTATTTCAAGATCTCCATGTGTTTAAATAGAAGTATTTCAAAAACTAACAGAAGTTACCCACGGACTAATGACTGGCAATATTTTCCTACAGTATATCCAGGTCTCAGGCAGTAAAATTAGTACTAGTAAAATTCCTGAAAATATTTATAACTTGTGAGCTTTAAAGGACATATTATTATACTTTGTGTGTGTGTTTGTTTGAACTGTTTTTCTTTAATAACAGTTTAATAACTATTAAAAACAACTTTTGGTATAATTTTTGTATGTATTTTTAGAGTATTGTCTTTATTGTAAAATTTTCAGTAGATCTATTAAAAGCCCATGAGAAAATCCCCCTCTGACCAATGCCTTATCATAAAAGATTTTATGTGTTTAAAAGTTAAATTTAATTCACAGGTGAGAGAACATAAAGTCAGAAAAACAGCCGCTTTCTTGACCTTAATTGTTACAAATTTTTAGCTATTAAATCATTCCGGTATTTTTATTACCGCTTGTCTAATATTATCCCACCTAGCTAGCTTTGCAACGCGTGCTGTCTATAGTCTTTGTGCCTTGAGGAAGGATTTTTCATTTCATGTTGTTTGTTCAGACCTTAATGAGACTCTTAAAAGAACAATCCATTGGATTGTTAAAGATTCCCACTACAGATAAGTGACTGGTAGGAAGCTTTTTGACACAACTGGTTTTGCAGAAAGAAAAATTTATGTTCACAAAAGTAGACTGGATCAGAAAAGGTAGAAGAACGAGAACAGAGAATTAAGTGGCAACAGTTAGCAAAAAAAAAAAAAAAATCGAAACAAACCAAACCAAACCTCAAAAACCACCAGCCGGAAAAAACTACTACTAAAATATTATAAAATAAAATTGCTTTTTCTTCCCTCCTTTTCAAAAACACTGATAATGAAAGGTAAAAGTTCCAGGACCCACACAGATAGGCAAATGGCTTGAAAATCTGCTAATAAGCATTTTACTGGAGCCTACGATAAACAAATTTTGGTTTAAAACCAACCAACAAACAAAACCCCAAGAGAACTCCATCAAAATCCTGAGTTTCTTTTTTTGACATATTCTCTAAAAAGGACTATTTTCTCTACTAAGAATCCTGTGGCTATATCTGGAAATGGAAAATACTCTGTACAGAGCAAATCTGCATGTCAGCGAAGTTAAATAACAGCTTTGTTTCTCTCGATATACCTTTTTAGGAACTATTTTTAGGCACACTTGAATTTTGAAGTATCTTTTAGTGAAACACAAATGCAGAGTGTGCTGGAATAGTTAGAAGAATGTATATAGTAATTTACAAAACGTTTGTAATTCCATTTACTTTTACGTGCTCTTTCGTATAAAATATTTAATTTCATAAAACTTTAAAAAATATCTGAACATGAAAAAGCAGGCCACCAGTAGATCCAGCAAGACTTGGAATGACAAGAGAAACCACCAATACAAATATTAACTGCTGTGATCCACTCTACATTCAGTATCTCATGGAACCCCCAAAAGCAGAGAAACTATAGAGAAAGAAGAGCAAATTACTCTTGAAGCTAATGTTCCCTACGGCAAGGGGAAAACCGTGTCTGGTGCAGTAGCGGGAGAGCGAGCACAAACAGTTGTTTGTACTTATTAACTAATAATTTCCAGCCAATTTCCATGGTGTTTTAAAAAGACACTTTTAAAAGATAATTATAAGCATTTTTATTCTTCTCCAACACATTTTCAGCAATTATTATAATATGCCTATAATAATATATAATATTATTATGCCTTCTGACAAGAAGGCTTCAAAACATTAAAGGAATAAATGCCATCCAGTTTCCCCATCTCTTTATTAATGCAGTAAAGTAACATTCTTATTTCCTCCTCTCTACTGACATTCTCCTTGAGTCTGATTTTAAAACTTAAGTTGATAGTTGACCAATTTAGCAAAATGACAAGCTAGATTATTCATTTAACCAAGGTAAGCTAAATTTCATAGATTTACTTAAGTAATTAATTACTAAAATGTATCAGAAAGATATGTAAATACTTTAATTCCTATCTGGTTTATCAAATTTACTAAATTCCGCATGAATACACTTTTACTTTATTGATTTTTCAAATACTTTGGAGCAGACAGCTCAGCTGACAGCTCACGACAATATCAAGCTCAGACGGGAATTTCAGATGGCCTCCAAAACACCTCAGACATAACTAAGCGACATGCAGCACACACAACTAGAGACAGGCCTGGAAAAAAAATATGAACTAATTGGCTAACTAACCTGCTAATCAGTGCCCACTTGCTCTCAGCTAAACCTTCACTGCCCTTACAGTCAACAAGCGAGCTGCAAACTGGGAGAAAGGGGGAGGCACAAAGGAGTCAGAGATCGTTTAGTTGCACAGCAGTTCTTTAAAAACACATTCAGCTCTGAAATATCCACGTAGGGCTTATCTGGTTTGTAGATTAAGTGCACCGCAGATGCTGAGATATTAGACCTGGCAGTTTGCAGAGGCATCTTTGGTCCAGCAGGATGCTTTAGCAGAGCCATGTACAGATTTCCGAGCCAGGTCAGCGGTGCAGCTGCTTATGGCAACACTTCAGCTGACTCTGAGGAGCTCCAGGTTCCTATTAGCCTCCGCTTAATCCCAGGCAAAACCTGGCCCAGCAAGACAATGCACCTGAGCTAATAAGCCCCTTCTGGATCCAAAACACTGAGGAACAGGGGACCAAGCCAGCAGGAGCCAGCTTGGGTCCTGCTGACGTGGAACGGAGCCAGCACTAATAAGCTGGGTCCATATGATGGCTTTCATGCTGTGCTGTGCTGTGCTGCACATCCCAATGGTATGGGTATTTTCAAGGGTTTTTTTCCATTATCCTCTGTTTTCTTGCTGCCTGCCTGATGTATCACATTAGCAGGACCCTGAAACAGCAATTTGGGGGGGTGTGGGGGGTGGAAATGGAAAGGTTTCCCGCAGACATAATTTGGCAGCTTCTGGCATAAGAAATAAGGATTTGGATGTAAAAAAAAAAAAGATTTTTATTTTCCTGTGGTTGTGTCTTTTAGAATTTTAAAATACGTTTCTGCCTGTAGCATATGTTTAATACCATTTTAAAATAAAATGTGTAATACTCCAATGTTTGAAAACGATGAATGACATTTTCATTATATGTTGTGTTTAAAGTAATCCCCGTGATAAATGAATTTGTATGAAATATGCTCTGGTGAATTAAAGCTTGTGCTGCAGGTACTGATCTGTGAGGAAAGATAGATTTTCTTTAAAAAAAAAAAAAAATCACAATCCTCTTATTTCTCGATTATAAAATACTGTTAAAAACCTGCCATGATTTCTGTGTTTTGTTGTTTGGTTTTTCTTTCCTTTAGGGGGAAAAAAATGTGGTTTTCCTTCATTAAAGTACAAACCTTGGGGTAATTACATAAGATATGCAAGCTCATCTTTTAAATCTTATAAGCTTCTATCTGAGCTATGAACTTTTTTTGTGGTGAAGTTTGTTTTAATTAATGCCTGGAAGTCCAATTATTTTTAGAATACATTTTTTATATTACTTTTGTAAGCAATATGCAATGGAGTCCAAATTTACCCTTTTTCCCAATATGGAATTAATGTACTGCATGCTTCACTGCTCAACATTCATATTTTCATCATGGGGTGGTGCTTTGGTAACAAACAGTAGTTATAGTTGACAGGGGAGTAATGCAATCTAAAGAAAAGCTAATCCCCTGTTGGGAAGAGAAGCATACGGATGTAAATAGAATATTATAGCATAGCCAATATCCATATTGATGGATAACTTTTTGGAAAGTATGAACAAGAATCATCTAAAGGTACAACAAAAATGAACTTTCAAGGGTTAAAAAAAACAGTTGCATTTCTTTTCACTTGAGTGTGGCATCAGAATGAATGCCATAAGGAAAGACAACAAATTAGTAATACCAGCCTATACACTAATAAAGAAAATATGACTATTTATTATGTGCAGAGGATGAAACATTTTGTTATTTACGGTAAATCTCACACTGCTGTAGAAGGCAATGCAAGCAGATGAGGAATGACAGAGCAAACTGCAGCTTCCAGCCCTCCATTAGCCTTCCATTTCCACTGGAACCATTATTCTAAAGATTTCAAGTGCTGTCATAAATATGCCAGGTATATAGCTTTTTTGTGGTCTGTATTACATGACTGTTGCATATTTCATGTTTTTTTATGGTAATCATTTATTACAATAGTCCAACTGTTACAAATTTGCTGGTCTCAATTCTACAGTCTACTAATTATCAAAGAAACAGCAAATGGGCAATACACTTACAATCATTCTCTGTCCCAGGAAGAAAAAACTTCTGACTACTCTGATTGGTGTGTTATATATATTGCCATGAGTAGTTCAGTTTTATATACAATATATATTGCATATTTAGAATGCTGTCTGACATGTCTGCAAAGCAGAAAGCATAGGCACATTTCCTACTCCAGTTATCTCGCCACTATAATTATAACCAGCTCCATTCAGTTTTCTACAGGCAATTTCCATTCACAGTGCAAAGCTCACCCTAAAAGTGAAGAAACTCTCCTCAATGTTTATATACAAATGCTCCTTTCTTCCATGATGTCTATTTGAGTAAAACTCTGAAAATCTCAGAGCCAGTAGAGACAACTGCAGTCTATATGGACAGCATCACTGGTATAAGAGGGATGCTAAGTTCTCTCCCTTGATAAACTGTGTGCACGGAGTTTGCCTGCACAGTCAAGTAATTTACCATTCCCGAAATATCCTGTAACTCTTTTATTCAGCCTTTCCAATTTATTAAGGTTTTTGGGTGAGCAGAGGGATTTGAGGGGTTTGTTTCTTTTTTTGTTGTTTTTTTTTTTTCCAGAAGCAGATACCAAAATTAGGTATATTGTGATAGTTACTGTTTAGCAAAGTTGACTAAAAAGTCAACACTAACTTCCTAATTTCTGTCTATCATCCTTCAGCTTGGATGTCATATAATTACAGCTGCATCAGATGTTCACATGGGGGTATCCAGCACAAAGCTAACAACTTGCCTCTTAACATGAAACTCTTGACTGAACTCTAAGGTGATGAGTAGCCAGAAAAGAAGGGAAAGACTACTCAGACATCTGAGAAGTTTCTTTCCTTTACTGTTATGTACACCTTTTATTGACCAGCCATGAGCAAAAGGTGAGATCTGGCTTTCCGCTCTCAGTAATGGTTATATTAAAATTACAAGCTCAAAATTTAAGATCCCTGCTCAGGTCTTCTGTGTCTGTTCTCTTACACCATCTCTCTCTCAGTTTCTCTACATCAGACTTGCACTGAAATGGCAATCATGTCTAACTCAGTTTTTGCGAAAGGGTGAACCCTTGGGAAAGGTTTTACTCAGCTGAGGCCAAATTGCAGAGCCATATACAGCACCTCAGTTTTCCTGCAGCTGTTGAGCATCTGCCTACCTCATGTTCCTGCAGGACACTTAGAACATGTGTCCTCCAAACTTTAGCACATGTAAACCACTGCAGTTTGTTAGGGGTGGCTTCCCAATGCTTGGGTCTAATTTTTTTCCTCTTTAGAGGTACATATATCGATTGTTTTCCTCAGATTCTCTTCCTCCTAGAGGCTGAATGAATTTCACATTATCCTGGGGTTTAAGTAAAAGGAAAAATCCGTCATGGAAATCAGAGCCACATGACCTATCAGTGATTCGATTTTCAACACATGTTAATAAAGTTACAAGATTACTTTACCTAGACAGACCAATCCAAAATTTTAATCTTCACAATCCCTGCAGAAAACTTCAGTGTAAGGTTTCCAACTTGCACAGCCTTTTAATTTTCATTTGGGTTTACCCCATTTTTCTAGACACCATTGTAATCTATGAATATATGTAATTCAGGCTAATCAAGAAATATCATTAATATATCAGTCACTTTTAAACATCCATTTCTGCCCCAAATAAATGTGTGATGAAAAATTTTGACTCAAAGCTCACCAAAAATTGCCTACGTGATGAGACTTTCTTCTCAGTCAGCCTTGGGTTTTGATGTTATACCTGTCTCTATGCCAGATTCTCACTAAACTAGAGGAAAGTTTAGTGGCACAGAAGCCAGTGATTAAGAAGTAACAAAATATACCTAGCCTTGAATAAAAGACAAAAGATGAAAAAAACCCAAAAAAAATTTAACTTTCTGATTTGCTAAAGTATACACGTACATTTACACACAACATGAAAATAACTTACATGACATGCAAAACAATGTTATTGTATAATTAGGAGGAAAAAACCTGATGGAGGCTGCCTTTCAATTACAGCATATTATATGTGGGAAACTACTGACAATGTATATCCCTGCAGGGAGGGATTTGTAAGAAATTCCCATTACAACCCATTGTGTACTGCTGTTCATGCAGAGAGGGATTTCACAGAGTTGACATAAAACTACACTTACCTTTGGCTGCCACAGGGGTAAGTGCTAATTCAACATAAGTGACAGTTTATTTGTTTGTTTAGTTTGTCAGAAAGGTACAGGCATATTACTTACACCATGAAATATAGGAATTATGCTTCACCATTACACACAACTGAAGGTCACAGCTATTTTAAGTGAAAACAAATAGAAAACAAAAGCACAGAAGGAAAAATGTGCAACTGACCAGTTCTGTTAATGGTGTTTTTGCATTTTCAATCCTTATCATTACCATTGACTATAATTTGTTCAGAAGACCTGAGGGTTGAAGAGTAGCAAACATTTCCACCGTCTCAGTGCACTTACATGAAACCACACTTTCCTCTTGCATTAGACAAAACAAACCTGGAGAAATGGACCTCAGCCACCGCCTGCTGAATTCAAAACGCTACAGTCTGAAGGAAAGGATTTGCCACGTATGAACTGTAGGAACAAAGTGTCTAGGTACACACCATAATTAGAAGTAGGTCTTACTGATGTTTGTAGAGGGAGCCGTTGCAACAAAACTATGACTGCACTGCTTGGAAACCAACATCTTCCCCTGGGGATTTTAATTTCATTCGTATTATCTGTAGCCTTCCACTGAAGGGCAAAATGCTAATGTCAGCAGGAATGACAGTTTTCCTTTGGTCCTGCATAACAAACATGAAATCTAGAATGGGAGGATTTATCACTTTTTTTTGGACATTTTATATATTGTTTAGTTTGCACAGTAGTGTTCAATAGTCTAGCTTTCCCCTCAAGCTTTTGAAGGTCTTCAGGCAGAACTGCTAGCCCGACAAACTTCACTGAAAGCACTGTAATGCTGTCACATCTGCCTCAAACTCTTCTTCCATCAAAGAAATGGTACGAAGACAACTGACACCTCTTTGAATCTAAAAAAAATAATCTCCTGCAGGTGTAAAGGAACAAATTATAATGAAACAAAAATCTTGCATGTCAACATTTCCCCCTAAACAAAAGAAATACAAGAGAAACCACCATGGATGTTGCTATTATTATCAATTGAAAGGAACCTAGACACAATAATCATAGATGGGTAATAGTACAGTACCTTTAAATGCATCTTGGAGTTACAATATCCTATTGTGTTTCAGAAAATAAGTGAAAATACCTCCTATCAGTGCCATTTCTACCTAAAAATATATGTATACCTAATTATTACTTACCGACTTCACGAATCTATAATCCAGATAATGAGAGCACTTTGGACACTACAGGTAGAAAATACTAGGTCATCAATTTGTAGTGCCTTTAGGAACATCTCTAAGTACAAAGTTTCAGATCAACTAAATTCAGATCAAGTAAGACACTCTGAGTCACTGTGACCACAACTGGTAAATCAGAGAAAGGCTACAAAGCAGCGAGCTTTCACAATGACTTTCAGAGGTCAAGAGTGAAAGACAGTGAATGGAAAACATCAGGACAGGGAGTAGGGTTCATAACTGGGAGCTGTAAGACCATCTTCATCCTGGGATGTGCCTTTATGAAGGCAGTACCTTAAAGGCTACAGCCAAGTATCACAGATATGCACACAGATGGCATCTTGAAGACTAACTCTTCTGCACAGTGGAGTAGGATGATGAGAAAGTAGATGAAATGACAGCAACCACGTTAAGTGGAGCATAACCACTGTAGTTACCTTATTGGAGCACAGAAGAAAGAATGTGGCTTGTTTTTTTTTTTCCACTTAAGAAGCAATTTATGAAGCAACCCTGACAAATTTGAGATGACCGTGCAAACACAATCAATCTTCTACTCACTGGTAAGCAACAGAAAGATAATTCCAATATCTGCAGAGAGGAAATGTGATGAAGAAAAAAAAAAAAAATATAATGAGACATCCTTTTGGGAAAGTGCAGTTTTCAAGGTTACAGTAGGGATTTCAAAGTCTTAAGTTGGCATAGAGACACAAATCACGTTACCTAAGAACCTACGCTGTTCTTTCCTGCAGGGAGCCATACATGCTAATGCAGTGCCCAAGGTTACTACTGTATGAGGGTCCTCCACTATATTCATTCTTTCATAACATGAAAGGTTTCTTGGCCTTATCTAACACATTGTGAAGTACACAGCAGCCCACTGTGGGTTTCACAGCATTCTCCACAATGGCATCAAGCCCATTTTGTAGCCAATACTAAGAGATCTTCAATGCCTGCAGATGCACTAGACAGATGATGATTAGCATCACCCCACTCGGGAATGTAAGATGACAATGTATTTGCTCAACAGTTCTGCCCCAGTTGGGGATGGTGCTCCTTTGGATTCTGGCAATAATGGCATTGCCCTTAGCATTGTAGAAAAGTCAGTGGCAGAACACACAGTGCATGGCCTCCTGATAGGAGCAGCCCACAGAAACCCCAAGAGCTTGCAATGGACATAAAAAAGGGGTTTAGTGCACACTGTTAAGGGGGAAGCTTCAGTACCAGCTCAGAAGATGGTGCAGACCTTACCACCGATTTCAGTTCTGAGAGATATTATTAATACAACAATTCACAGTACATAAAAGGATAAATCAAACAAGGATGAATCCATAAAGCTGAAATTGTAAGTTAAATTCAGGATCACCTGGTCATGTACTTTTTGCCAGTCAAAGGACATTTGAATATGACCCAAATACAAAAAGCCAAAAAAAATATGTTAATATTTTGAGTTTACATTAGTTCAATGCCTGGAAAACAGGCTACTCTGGCAATTTGACTGTTGACATTCAGGTGACAGAGGTGAAGGTAATATAAGAATCTCTGCAGACTATAACAGCAGAGCTGGCACATAAAATAGGTTTAGCAAAATAGAGAAATTGACTCATCAAGGGAGCACAGACTCTTCCACAAGTCAACCTGCTAATAAAGTAGTTGAGAAAGCTCAGAATAAGTTTATGCTCTGTGCATGTAAGAAATTAGAACCCTGACCCTTGCTCTGGGATCCTCAATGCAAAAGTAGAATGCCACCAAGGTCAAGGATTACACATATGCACAGCAGCTGCACTATCACTCTTAATATTTGTTTCCGGGCATAGGGAAAAATTGAAGTATATGGTAATATAAGAGAGCTAAAGAACTGTAGGAAGTTAAAATTACAAAAATATCTGTTGTTTTTAAAGCCTAAAGCAATCAAATTATTATTGCTTTTCAGTGTAAAATAAAAACCTGGTGATTTGTGTTATTCCATATGTATGTTTTAACAAAGTTTGATATTAAAATAATGAATGATCAAGATAAATGCAGTGGCAATTAGTTTTCTGCTTCTCACATTTACCATAATAATTTATAATGAATCCAAAAAGTGAAAAGTAATAAATGTAATCTCATTTCATTTTGCTGATCAACAGCAATCAGGTAATGTGCTATTATATGAGATACAATCAATATAACAGGAAATTTTTATAGAGATGTTTACTGCTACTTACTGGGTACCTCTATTGATATTTTAAATGTATAATTAGAATAATGAGTCATTTGCCTCTCATCATAAAATCAGAGAGCTTCAGTCATTGGGTTTAAAACTTCCAATTGTAAAAGGTGTAACTTGGTTCTGACAGAACTTCTTCTAGGAAGAACAATTTCCCTGGCCACTTTAAAGGGACTTGAAACCACTCCAAAATATTACCCTTTAAGAAGTGTTCGAATTAAGAACTGTAAAGAGAGATTTCAGCAGTGTCAAGTAAAAGAATAAAAGGCTGAGCACTAAATGAAAATATCTTCTTAGACTCTCCATGCTGGAAAGATTTGAATAATACGTATTTTTACATTACTCTTCATACCACGGACCTTCTTTGGGAAGATACGTATGCATGTTTCTAATCTCATTAAAGGCTTACTCACTGATGAGCTCATTGTATTTCAAGATGTGCTTTGTTTCTCCTGCCGTAATTCCTTTAAAGTTGTACTTTATAGATAAAATATAAAAATTACAGTATAAGTAGCCTAATAGGATACTCCATCTGTGACACTGACAGTATAAGGTGTTTCAGAAGACATAAGAAAGCCCCAAGGGGACATTTCCTCCTAACTCCAGGCAGTTAGCAGATGTCATTCGTTCTCTTCAAAACAAATGAAAGCCAAATTGTCTAATTTTTGAAATATATCTAATGTGTTATTGGCCGTTTCATTTCCCCATCAAAACCAACCTTTTGGAATATTTCTATAAACCTGATCAAGTTTAAGTTCCATTTCTAAGAACTGCTGGATTTCAAATGAAAAACAACAAACCCACCCATTAAACGATAAAAACCCAAAAGCAAGCCCAAAACAATCCGTAAGATCAGGGTTTAAGGACAGTAGAACAGGAAAGAAAGAATCGATATTTATGTGTTCCTTCTGGGAAGGGAACAGTCTTGGCCTCTCAATGAAACATAAATAATTATCACAAATGAAGAGGGGAAAATGCTGTAGAAATTGTGTAATTTACTGGATGAGCAGTACATAAGTAGCAATTAGCAGATAACAACCACCTTAGCAGTGAAAATAAAAATCACAAACTGAAATCTAGAGTAAAGCTTAAAAATGTGCTCTAATTCTTTCGTCATACGTTACAGACATCTTTAAAATATCTGTTGTTTACAGAAATGCAACTTCTTCTGCATTCTTTCCAGCCTTAAATATATGTGATTTGAATTCAAGATTTATGTACCAGAGGACCACAGGTAAACATCAAAATGTTTTGAGAGGCATCATAGATTCTTCAGACACCTCTGTATTAGACACTTCAATTTTTACAGTTGAATATCTTTCACTGGAGGGACTGAGAAAGTTTCACCAAAAACACCCATAGCCCACAATCTGTGGAAGCATAGTCCGTATCTAATTTACTACCACATACGTTTATATAATCTTTTATACTGGCTCTAAATTTGGCTTCCCATACTGGTTCCAGTCTCACTAGATTTTTGGGAGGTATTTAGGAATTCTCTGACCAGTACTACATAAAAAGGAGGTGTGCATTAAGGGACCTCAGGAAGAATCATCAATTGCACAAAAATTAGATGAGCCCTAGTGACATGAAACACATGGTGTAAAAAAGCCACAGTGAAATGAGCCAGGGCACATAAAACATCTGCCCGTGGAAGTTGTGATCTCTCCCAAGCCTTGCTTGGGAGCCCGCTCAAAGAATTTGAGCAAAGACAAGCAAGAGAAGTTATTCATTCTCATTTGACCTACTTCATCTTCTGATTAGCATTTGGTAATTGGCTGGAAAAAGTCCAATTTCTTGCCCAGTAGATGCTATTCAGGCATGCTGACTGCTTTGGGTTAACACCCTGAGAATATGGCAATCTGCACTAAGTGATTTAGGAATACAAATCTCACTGTAATTAAGTGGAATCCAAGTACCTAATAGCTAGGGATTTTTGATAATCCCAAATGTTACACCATATTGCAAAGGATGACACAAAAAAGCTGCTGGAGCAACTCTGAAGAGCAATAAATAAACAAAGGAGAGAAATCTTGATCTCCCTTTCTACTTTTCAGTAGTAATTGATCATCAGATCTGAAAGATTCAGTAAAAGCTTTATAGAGGAGGAAAGAAGATAAACTAAAAGCAAAGTAAATTTAAAATCCATTGTAATTTAAGTACTTTTTCAGATAAATTTTAATTTTGGGTAAACCAAGCAATAGCAGAAATATGCTGAAGAAAAAAAACACAAAACAAGGTTAAGGTATAGGGAAAAATCAAATAACAAATACTGTGAACCACTAGAAACTCAGTCAGGCTACACTGCTGCTTATTTGTAAGGAACAATGTTGAAGTAACAGTTTTCTGAAGTGTTAAATCAAGTCCAACTGTCTGCTCTGCAAATCTCAATCTGAATGAGCATCTCAAGGCATGCTATCATGCCTGAAAAAAGCTCTAATTGAATGAAGTCTCACCTGACCCCTGAGAAAGTTCAGCTGAGAAATAATACAAATATGTGCAGAAAGCCATTCTGACACATTTTTCTGAAGGGGGCTGATTTATGGTGTTGATCTTTTTTTCACCAAAAATGTCCCAGTGCTTAACAAAGATGAGCATCTTAAGCCACCACAAGAAATTTTGCAGCAGCGTATCAGTCTCAACAAGAAACTAATGACTAACAGCAGCGTGGATGCTACCTCCCGCTCACTGCACCAGGGTACGTTGCATTAGCTGGTAAACAAGCAATTATATTTTTACACTGAGAAAAAAATATGACTGCTGTAAAGCCAAATAACAAGCAGATTGTAATTTCGATGGCACCAGTCACAGAGTTTAAATTTCAGTGAAGCTTGATTTGATAATGGAAGGCTAACTCCATCCTTCTAGTTTCATTAAAGAATGTAAAGAAAGGCTTTTTGTGGAGATAGAGAAGTGTTTTCCACTGCCTCTCACCCACTGCAAAGTTCTTATATAGGCTGAGGATTTGAGGTCAATCCTCTAGTTTCAGAAAGTTAATCGAGTGATTAAACTTTGACTAGAAATTTCAGGGATAAAGTTCTTCCAACTAAGCTTAACCTCAGCATGTGTGATGGAATTAAAATTTACTAAATCCTCACTTCCCTGAAAGGCTTCTGTTTCAAACAAAACTGATGAAGTATTGCTACCATCCCAACCTTACAACATACATAATTAACACGACAACAGGTTAGTCATATTCAATTCCTTTTTCTGTTCTCAGTGGCTGTTGCATTATATTTGAGAAAATAAAAAATTTAGACCCCGCTCTTACAAGTGCAGATGTAAATACTCGGTTCTGGCTTGCTCCATAGAGATTAATACATGTGTACTGATCTACCCACACTCATCCACCTGAAACCAAGGCCACTAATGAGATCCTAAATGTGCCAGGAAATTTGAGTTTCAATTATGGGTTCTGACACAAATGCATGATGCACTTTTAAAACCTGTGCCTGAAATATATTGACAGATACAAAAAAATACTACTGAGTTCCATTTCACATCAGCTAGTCAAAATTCCTGAAAAAAGAAATTTAAAAGAAGACTTCTTGACCTTCAGCAAATTCTTCCATAAATTCTCTCAGACATGTTTTGTGTTTTTCTCACAAAACTATTTGAGTACATCTATACAATTTTTATTTCTTACTTAGTTATAATCATGCTACACACAAAATTATGATGTTACATCTACAGACAGTGACCCATAATAACTAACATAGCTATTGTTCAAAGAGGTTACAAGTCAGACTGTTTCACACACATAGCTAAAACTTTGATTTTAGCAGTTTTTAGAAAAACTTTCAGATTACAGATATTGAAAAATGCTAACAATACTTTTGCTTTTGAAAAAAACCCCAAACACTCCAAAATAAATTTTGATGTCCCTTGGTCACCAAAAACCCCACAAACCTCAACAAAAAAACCCCAACCAAACAAAAAACCCAACCACAAACCCTACAGAACTTGACAAAAATGCAGTTGCAGCTACTGCAGCCATATTTGCCTGAGCCTGCACAAGCTGGAAGAAGCATATTGAGCAGAACCAAACAATGTTGTTTGTTTGGGTTTTTTTAATCTTTCCTTCCTTTTTAAATCTCCTACAGAAAGCTAAACCTTCCAGTGGAAGGTTTGTGGCTAGCTCCAGAAGTTGTATGAGCTGTTACTGTGCAATGCTCATGCTTGCTTTATGTGGCCTCAATCCATGCAGCTGCTAGAGTTTCTATGAATCGCCGGTGCGGCCTGTATGCCTTAAAACCTACTTAAGTTCCACTCCCACAGGAGCTCTGGTGAGAGCAGCCAGGCCACACCACAATGCCATCTTCAAGTGCCACGGGGAAGGTTAGCAAGTCTCGATATCAGCGAGCCTGTTTAGCTCAGGTTGTACACTGGTAATTTTCTCTGAAGGTGTATTGCCTCCAACTCCAAAGCTGGTTTGCGGTGTGCAAAATTACTATATTAAAATGTCCCACTGTTCAATCCCTGAGCTTCCTGGCATATTTCCTGGCTGTGGCATCTGCCTACTAATAATTGACTGGAAAGAAGGCCAAAAGCCAAACTACTTTAGGCTTCCAAGACCAGTGTTGACCTTATTTCTGATAATACACAAGAATTTCTGTTCTGCACGTCCTCTACATTCACTGTGAAAGAGAACATGTAGAACATGGTTCAGCTTTGCCTAGTAGCACAAAGAAATACTCTGACCTAGGGGAAAAAAGTGTCCCCTAACCCCTGAAATAAAAAATAAAAATAAATAATAATAATAAAAAAGAAATTACTTCTGCATGGCTTTCCTCACTGTTCTGGATAGTTGTCCTTAGAATTAATACATCTCCAACTTCTCCCAGAGCTTGTAACTTTTCTGAGGAACTTTCAAATCTTAGCATAAGATCTTCCAATCCCTGCTTTTCTCTTGACAAGAGTTTCCTATAGTGTGCTGTGACTCTCAGGAGGTGTTCCTGCATTCCTGTGCCCTCCTTCTCTGTCCTTGCATCTTCACTCTCTACTCTGATAAATACAGAGAAGACATGTAGGAGATCAGACTGGATGTTTAAAGGTGTAATTGCATGTATGTTCCCCTTAACAGCAGTATGGTTGGAGCAATGTATGTTCTCCTTCTTTTCTACCCCTACAATTAATCATTCTTCCTCCTTAGTTATGCTGGCAAAAATATTTTTGAGTTTGCAAAAAGAGCTAGATGAGAAAATGGATCTGAGCTAAAATTTATACTGGGAAAAATAGTGAGCAGCAAAAAAACCAAAACAAACCAAAACTGCTAAATGCAGGAGCTGCTTAATTTGATATTGCTGCAGAGGGAAAGGCCTACATAACTGCTGATTCCAAGGTACTTTTGATAGCACACCAATGAAGTTGCTGTAACAAGATATGGGTTGCAAACAATTACCAGAGCACTGAATGTCTAAACCTTACTGTATGCATACACGTCTTCTCATTATTTTTATCAAGTGAATCGCTAATGTTCGTAGATCAAAGATGTATGTGTGATTAGTCTGTGGTAATGAGACTTAGGTTATCAGCAGACCACACCTTGAAGAAAAACAGGGGATTTAAACACAGGCTGCCTGAAAGTACAAACACAAAATGATAGCAAGGGGTCTTGACAGGGAGAGCACAGGATGATGACAAAGCTGCCCGGGCTATAAATACAAATCAGAAACAGACCATTACTAGTCACTAAGGGAGCCCAACATTGTGTGCTGGCCAAAAAAAAAAAATAAGAAAGGTTTAACTAGTGAGTAAATATCAAGTCAAAAGACTGTTTCAACAAAACAATAAAAATTAACCAAAGCAGATCTCAACTGTGAAGAAAGAAATATCCTGGTCAAATCAAGCTCTTTCCCACAAAACAGAAGAAACAAACATTTCTGCTGAAGAACCTGAGTTGCTGACCACGTACGATAACTCCACCCTGATTTTTCACTAAATAACATTACCATCATTCTTAGCACCTGAGAGGTTTTAAGAAAGGTTAAGGTAATGCCAGAGAATAAAGTACATAAAGAAAGTTTATTTATATCAGTTCTAACTGCATCACGTTTCGGAATGAGCTGTAAGAGTTGTGTAATTTGCTGTGTAAGTATTACCATCATTATAACAAGACTAATAGTTCAGTGTAGACTTAGGACTTCAACAAGATTATGAACAAATTCTTGGTTCTTTGTACAGTGTGTTTCCTCCAGACACATGACATACACAGGGTACTTAATATGCCCGTAAGGATTGAGTGTTAAAACTAAGACACAAAACGGTGACTTGAGAACAGGTAAACTTTCCCTGATGCCTATTTCACATTTTTATCCTTCTGATTCAACAAATTAATGAACAGGAAGAAAACAGCCAGTGACTGTTCTCAGAACACCTTCCTTATGGGATGGACTTTAGTAACACCGATCAGCAATTGCATTTCTCCTTTCCTGATGTGATCAGTAATGACAAAAAAATGACCAGGATCAACTCTAAAATCATCCTAAACCAACCAGTTATAAAGAGGAAGCACAGGCCATACATCTCCAAACCACTACTTCAGCTTTACTTTCTCTGTATTGTCGATTTAAAGAAGTATAAAAAGGTATAAATTAACTGAAAGCTTAATAGCAATTGTGAACAGCTGCGATGTAGCTCTAAACTTAAAATATTTCTGCAGTTTTATTTGGTCTCAATACAATATGAAGAAACAGTTACTAATATTGACAGTGGGTTTGTTGATATTTTATAATGCATATCATACACTGCTATATAGTGCTCCCCATCTCCTCACCTGAAGTCCTGCTTTAGAGACCATTAATGCTTTGAGGCTTGTATGTCAGTTTACCAAAGAAAGAGAATGGAGAGAAATATTACATATATATATAAACTTGTAGCATTTATTTTTATTTTAATGTCTCCCATGATCCTAAAGCAAAGCTGGATATTAAAACTTTGCAAGTAATCTTTTCTTCCTTATGTTCTTCTCCCAGGAAGCAATTCATAGATAAATGCTGATGCAGAAAGACAGCAAGCATTCTTCTTGTTCATTATCATATCCTCAAACATCACTTGCCTAGCTAAGCTATCAAAACTAGAAGACTAAAAGCTAGGTTATAAACCAGATAAAAGAACTTGGAAAATGACATAACGGTATCGACCTACAAAGGTGACTGTAAAATCAGATTGCAATATTTGAATGCTTGAAATATTGAAAATGTTTATTTGACAAATTGCTTCCCCCCAATACTAGGGAAAAAAAAAAATCTGAGGAATGCGTAAGGCACTGATATATGGTTATTCACAGATCCCAAACAAACTATAAAAGCAAAAGGTTAGCCACAGTGCACACAAGCTATGAACAATGAATGTACATTAAATACACATGAAGACATAGTTTTTTAGCATTTCTATAAAATATAATCAAACAACTAAAAATAGAGGCAGAAACTTTTTTATTAAGAGTTAGCACTAGGAAATCATTAAAAAAGAGAGGCAAGTGAATTGCCTATTCAAAATTTAATCATAATTTGAAAAACAAATAATGGCTGATAAACTATTTATTTGAATATTTGTATCAGTTCCTTGAAGAGTTATCAATAACTACATTTAGTTCCTGTTTTGAATCCTGTTCTATCATATATTTCTTTCTGTTTTTTTCTCACCAAGCTGCTTCTGACAATCATTATCTTACAGCCTTTTCCTCCTCCAAGTGCTGCTCAGCTACTGAGGTGTACACATTTTAGATTAAATGCTAAAGAAAGAGATGGGATTTACTAGCATCCTCAAAATCATAAGTAAAGCCAATATTTTAATTTTTAATTAAAATCTGTAGAGGTTCCCATTTCCTGATCTTCTGCATCATGCGGTTCTGTCACTATATGATGTAGATGCCAAAGAATAGTAGTAATGGTAGAGATAAAGTAAGTACAGACATGGGCAGAAAGCTCAGTCAGCCCTGTTAGTGTTGCTGTCTTGGCAACCACTTTTTTTTTCTCACTACACATGGAAAAGCTACTGAAGTTTAATGAACACAAGTTGACAATAAATAAAATAAATAAAAATCGTGGTTGCACCTAAAAATGGTAAGCCAGTTTGTATTCATTTTGTGGCATTATTGACAACCATATAGGAAAATGAATCAAGACCTGAGCTATCTTCTTTAAGTGTTGAAGCCCCATATCGAGTGGTCTTGTATTTTATAAAGGCAGGATTATTAGATTAAAAAGGAAAAGTTTCTGTGCAGATTAAACCTTTAACATCTTTTTCATTATGAAAATACTAAAGCTGATACTTGTTATAATATTGTGGGTAATGTTTTCACAGGAGCCTCAAAGTTAAGTCAATTAAAAGCTTCAATCTAAAATGACAAAAGACTTCAATAAAATGCCACTGATACCACTACACAAAAAAATACTACGTGCCTTCACCATTTTTTTCAATAGTCCATGCATAATGTGCAATAATTTATCTATACAGTGCACAGAATAAATTAGGATGTAAACAAGTTGTAAATACTTACCCCAAGTTTTCAGACAAAACACCCAAAGCAGCTTCTACTAGGTTGTAAGGTTTATACTAAGAATGAAATATTTTTAATAAAGAACTTACTGAACGAACGTACCTAGAATGGTAGCAAAAAGCGCCACACTGCGCCTAAAATGCATTAAGTAAAAACTGATGAAACAACACAGCGAGGCTCCATCAGCCAAACAAGACAGTGAAGAGCAGATCAGAATATTTTCAGCCAGCAGGACACTGCCTAGCTACACAAGTGCCACACAAACAGTGGAGCCTTTCTCTTGAGTGATTTCATAGACATCCAACTTTGCCTAAAGCAATATGCCTATCCAGACCCTGAAGGTCTGGATCCAGTTGGCCATGCCAGTGACCTGCAAACCACATCCCATAGAGCTCTGCACGGTATGAGAGCAACATACAGCATAAGTTTATAAACCACAACACATACACCACTACTGGTATATAAGCCTTTGTTACACACTTCATGGCATGGCACAAATATGCAAACATTGTCTGTGGAGAAAGGGGCTGTCAGTGTAGTTGCAAAGGTCTTTCTCTATTCTTGTTATTGTTGAGTAACCTACATCACAGACTGTAAAAATCATAGCATTTATGGCCAAAATTTAAATGCACAAAACATAGCTAGTATACTTGAAAATGAGAAAACTGAAATATAAGGACTATCAAACAACAGAAAGAAAAATGATAGCAGATGACTACAGAAGCAGCCAACAATGGGAAAGTACCATGTTCAGAGTAGAGACTATGACTTGTTCCCCAGCACTCAACACAGACTGAAAACTGTGTCAGAAATATTCAAAAAATGTGAATACTGTTAAATTGTTCATTTACCTTTCAGTCACAGCATCTTCGAGACTCATCTCTGGTCCACTGTGACAAGTTAGCTGCAGTAGTGGGCCACAGGAAATAAAAGACCAAAAAGAATGCAAAGACAAATAATACTGACTAAAGAATGACATTTTTTCTATTATGTCTTCAGATCACCAATCAGAAAACACAAATAGAACTCCAGATTTTTTTTTAAAAGAAGGTCAGCAAAATACAAGAGTAAAATACATTGTGATAGCTAAAGAATAAATGTTAATAGACAGGAAGTGAAGAAAAAGATTTTTTTTCCTCTCTGCTCTAAGACTTAAGCGCTTTTAAAGTTCAACCTTTTATTTAAAGCTGTAACAATGCCTATATGGCACGACGTAAGATGAATCACTCCTCATTCACAATATGAGATTTCTTTCGATATATGAAATTATGCCTGTCCTTGGAGGTTGCAGCTTAACCAGGTTCTATTTTATTTAGTGCTTGTGATCCTGACAGAGGGCTGCCTTGGGCGTCATTTCCACTTAATTCAGAAAAACAACATTCCTTATTCATGCAATGTCTGATCAAAGGCTTACATTTAGCACAACACACATTAAAAAAGCACATTTTGAGTAGGTTTCTTAAAGCTAAATGAGAAACTGAGCCCAGCTCGTGGAAAATGTATTTGTTCAGGTCATACTGTTTTTGCAATTTGTACACAAACTTGTCTTGCCAAATTCATAGCATTCAAAACAGAAAAGAAAAAAGGCATGCTATGGTATGATATGGATACATAATGCTATCAATACAGCCCTAACAATCACTGAATAGAAAAAAAAATCAAATGAGACCACTCTTCTGAGTGGTCCACATTTGCATTATTTATATTTGAATGCTGATTAAAAGCACTTTGGGCATGAAGGATTCTGGGAATTCCCATAATTGCATTAGTGCTGATGGATCTTTGGGCCCAGCAGTCACACGAATGTGCAGAGTGAAATGCCAATTACTTTGCCTTGAGCATTTAGGGCAGATTGCTTGTATTTAGACAAGCCTACATGTACCATCAGTCACCGCCTGTCAAGGTACGTAACAAAGTTCTACTTTAACCACCAGACTAAGATAAGGTCAAGTCAATCATATTCAACTTCTGGGTTGTTTTAAATATCTGATACATCTCATACAGCCACTGACAAGAGAAATAAGTTGCCTGTACAGTCACATAAATTAGTATTTCTTAAATGATAATATTTTCTTGAAATTTAGCATCACAATCTACCTGATCTTTGATATCATTTCAGGAGCTGTGCAATCAAGGTGCCCCAGCTCCCAGCAGTGCTCATCCTATAGGTAAGGCAGAATAGAATTTGTACACTTCACAGCTAAATACCAAAACAGATTCTGGCTGGGCTTTTATTTATTTTGGTCTGCTGAAACCAGTAAGCAACTGCAGTTTGATCTACTCAAAGACACAACCGTATGGAAGTGAATAAGGTTATTTTAAGGACCTGTGAACTGACAATGTTTCTAGACTAGAAATAATGTCATAGAGCTCAAGACAAGCATCATCCCATCTTAGAGTGTTCTGGTTCCAGCTTTATCGTGTTTCGAGTTGGGTATGCTTGATAAACTGGGTGTGGCCAGAAACACTTCACTTGTTTTACTTCAGCTGCTGGAAAGCAGACAAGCAAAATCACTCAATACCATATTGAAGTTTTCTTTGCTTAACTTCTTACTTCTGTTAAGTATCTATTTCATTAAAGTGAGGGGAAAATGGCAAAATTATATACATCTGAAACTTAAAATTAAAAACATTCATATAATTAAAAATATCTTGTTACGATCTATATCTTAGATTTCATTGATGACAAGCCCAACACTTTAGAATGCTTCTAACTTTCCTCTTAGTAAATATCTCTGCTGACAGTCTGCTGTTCACTCAGGAACAGTTATACCTAAGTGTAAAATTTCATTTTCAGCTATAATTTTTTTACTAGACATTTTTCTCTGGGAATTTATCTTATTTAGTCATTAGCAAAGAGATTGTGGGACAACTTAAGCAATTTAATTTCCAGCTATCTTTCAACTGAAAAATCTAAAAGAGAAACAGCTTGGAGATAAATTATCATTTTATTCATAGGGCCAGCCTTACAGGCCTTTCAAAACAGATTTGTCTACAGATCCCTGACAGTAGAAGCTGGAAAAATGTGCCCCCTTCTTTAGTCTAAAGAATGAATCCCAATATCCGGATTCATTTTGTCCTTGAAGTAGCTTGCACGCTCACTGATTCCTTGACAGCCTTTCACTGGTTCTGACTGAGATTCCCTCTTTTTCCAATATTCAGTATACGTTACAGCACCAATTCTTTTAGTTCAGAAAGTCCATTTTGCTCCTGCACATTATTAACTATCCTTTTCTTTCATTTTATCCTAAAAACTATATAAGACAACAAAAATCCTAGTATCAACAAAACCAGATTTTTTTCTCTGTGAAGCAGAAGATTCTTTAAACCCCTTATTACAGAGAAAAAGAAGAGGCTTTCTAAGCAACTGTGACAGAGTTAAGCTCCAATTTTTTAAAATGTTGATCTACAGAAGTAGTCTCCAAATCAGCATTCCTAGGTTGCTCCTGGACAAGCCAATTTCTGTATTTTTTTTTTTTTTTTTAGGCTTCGTTCTTTACTTATAATAACCACAACCCTCTACTGTGAGGCGCTGCTTCAGCTTCCCTTGCCCACAGCCCAGGTGGCTCAGCAGTCACGCAGAGCCAAGGAGCCGGGCTGGGCCGCCGCCAGTGCCCCAGTACTCACCACGGACTACTGCAACCCCAACACTACAAGCATCATGTGACTTGTGCAAGATCATCTCTCTCTCTCTCTCTTCCCCCATTATACACCATACATCTTGTCAGATGTACACTTTCCCTACTTGCATGGACCCAAGGTTGTGGTCCCTCCGGTATTTTCTCTAGTCTTGAATCAAGCTTTTAGATTTACTTCTCTTTCCTACATTTTATTATTCTGTTGTTTTCACATGCTAATTGAAAACAGAATTAACTTTCTGGTTTGCTTTCTCAGTGAGGCAAATGGAATTCATCACCTCCACCACAAATTAGTACAATATAGCTAGAAAAACATTTATATATATACTTGGAAAACTTGTAACACAATTCATGTCACTGGTAGGTATATGAATAATTCACAGATTCAATTACTCAGTGACAGAGTCACCATACAAACCTAAAAATATTAACTGGCTATTTCTTACTGTGAAGGAAGAAGGCACCCTATATTCAGCATCCAAAAGGAGGAAAGAAAAAGAAGTATTTTTCTTTTTTGGTCCCTGGCATTAAAGCTGAAAAAAGTTTAAGCAGTAGATGAACCTGACGATTTTTCCTCAGAGTAGCAATTTGATTTGACCTTCATCGTCCTGGTTTCAGTGGACAGAGTTAAGCCCCATACTCATAGTACCTAGTCTAGGGCTGTGTTTGAGATGTGTGTTGGAAACAGTTTTGATTATACAGAGATGGGTTTATAATATAGAGACATTTTTAACTCTCACTGAGTAGTGCTCACACAGAGCCAAGGCCTTTGCTGCTGGTCACCCAACCACACTGGCAGGATGACTAGGGGTGCACAAGAGGTTGGGAGGGGACACAGCCAGGACAGCTGACTCTAACTGACCAGTGTTATCATGCTCAGCTTTTGGAAACTAGGGGGAAGGGAGGGACACAAGGTTCAGAGTTTCTCTTCCCAAGTCACCATTACACATGACAAAGCCTGGCTTTCTCGGGGATGGCTGAGCATCTGCCTGCCCATGGGAAGTGGAGAATGAATGTCATGTCTAGCTTTGCTTGTGCTTGTGGCTTTTGCTTTACTCGTTACAATGTTTTTATCTCAACTCATGAGTTTTCTCACATGCACTCCTCCAATTCTCTCTCCCATCCTGCCAGGGTGGAGCAAGTGAGTGGCTGCATGGGGCAGGGCTAAACCATGGTACCCATGCACAGAAAATTCAGAATTTGTAAAGATGACACATTTTCTAAAATACTGTGAGACAAAGCAAACAAATTAACGATTTTGCACAAGTGTATCATTGCTAAGAAGAAGGGTCAGGAGCTGAAGAGAGACCACAGCTGGGCAGAAAACCTCAGACAGACACTTTCAATAGAACTCTGCTGAAAAACAAAACCCACACAAACCAGCTTGAATCTAAGCACTTACATTTCAGTCTTTACCAAGGAAGGAAAGGAAATCTGTGTTTCCCCTTCAAGGGGGTGAACAAGTTGATACATCAGTCACTGGAAAACAGGCAGTTTGGAGCAGAGTTGCTAAACCCATTAAGTGCTTTATCAACAGGCTCAAAGTCTTATAATTTTGTATTAAATTTGATTTTTACTTGCATAGTGAAAACACACAAGCTTAAACACTGGACATTAAAGATATGAGAAGAAAGGTCACAACCTCTTTGAAGTCCAAAAAGTAACTTGGGTTATTATGAAATTTAATTTTTAAGAGAGAGATAAGACTTAGCACAGGTATAGGAAAAAGATAAGACAGTGACACATTTACATCTAAGTAATGATAAGCCTAAGTGCTATCAAACTGCAGATATGGTAATTATTTGTTAACACACAACCCTGAGTGATTAAGCAAGCAAACTTGCATTTACCCCAAGGCAATCATTCCCCTGTTTGGAAAGACTTGTATTTAAATCGTGCTTTTTTTTTCCTTTTTTTTTTTTTTTTAACCCAAACAAACATATGTAGCCTGAGCTTCATTCTGATAAAGGTTTGATTCTAAATACCTCGCCAAAGGAAAGGAAAACGTCATTTCAATTCCAACAACAGAAAAATTTTAGCTAGGTAGTTGAAATAACTAATGAGACAGAAGAGTGCTGACTTTAAAAAAAAAATTAAAAAAATAATTGAACAACAAAGAAGTAAATTTCTACCCCTCAAAGCAGAAGCAGTGTTTGCATGGGGACTGAAGTCCCCATTAGTTCTTCTGATACTTTTGTCAAGAGAAATGTACAGATAATATTTGCTTTGATGATTAAACTCCACAAGACAACATTACAGGTAGTGTATTATATTTTTTAAATTACAATGACAATTCAGAATATTTTACTTTTCCATTACTGCATTCTTCAGTGAAGACTCAGTATTCATATATTAGGAAATTCACTTTCACAGTTAAATTCAGTTCTTTCTAAACTTTGTTAACTGTGAGACTAGTGCAACAGCTTTGAATTGAACATTCAGCAATTGGATTTGAAAAAAACATTTGTTAAATGTTGAAATCTCTATTAATGTGAGATAGCATTTTAAAAGGAAATTAATATATGACACAAGTATTCTGTATCCTGAAGAGTGTATAAAACATATTCAAATGACAGTGAAATTTTACAGGTAGAAGTATGCAGCCATGGGTGGTACAGAACCTTGCAGGGGGTTTTGCCTTTAATACATTGTTGGTGAACTGCTTGTGAATATTGTAAAAGTGACTGTCTTAAAAAAAAAAACCACAAACAAAACAACAGGGTTCTTTGGGAACTGGTGATTCATTCTATAAACTGCTGGTAAATACAAAACATTTGTAAATGGCCAAAAAAACCCCACAACTATTGAATAAATATTTTTTTAAAAACTGAGAAGTGGCAACAAAACCTAATGCAAATAAAAGCAATGTCTGCGCCATTGCCAAGATTATTCACAACTGTTCAGACTTCGTTTTCGAAAAGGTGATTTTGGTAGAGGTGATAAATTCAACTGAAATGTGATGCATGCAAACTAGAATTAAATGAAATGGATTACCTGAAAATTGGAATACATCTTATTTGTTATTTGTTTGCATGCAAAAGCAAAGATAGCTTTTTAAAAGGCACGGACAACATTACAATTCATTACTGCAGCACAGTCGTGATCTGCTGTATAAGGCAATTACACAGCTGCAAAAAATGCCTGCACAATTATCCTTTCTAGTTTCGGTTCCTTCACAACTGTACCCCAGAATCTCAGCTTCACCAACCCTAAATTCTCTCCTCCATATGCCAGAGACAATACCCTTCAGAGGGTTTGGTTAGGTTTATAGTGATACCCGTGGAGGGCTGCAGACAGGCTGACAGAGCAATTCAGAGGTGTGAACTGATCCTATTTGTCTAAAGCAGGTGCTAATAAAATAGGCAAAATTATAACGAGTTAAAAGTTGGTGTTAATTGTTTCACTGCCAAACATTACAGGGGGGAAAAAGGCACTACTGGATCTGTTGTTATTAAATGCAGCAGCAAGGAGCAACCTGGTGGATTGAGAGTACATTATGATAGTTGTGTGAAAGGCTGCTGGAGGTGGGGATGAGCTATGAATAATTTCTCAACTAGGATTTAGAGTAATATCTGTCTTGTTCCAAGACGGATTCAAGAGGAACTGACATTATACAACTTCAAGCGAACCAACAACCCACCAACCTTGCCCTGGCTCTCCATCAAATTAAAGCCTGGTGTATTCCATTATTTGAAGCCTAGGAGTATTTCACACACCTTGTCCCCCCACTCATTGCTTTTCTGCTGCTTGCCCAGTTCTGGGAGCAGACACCTCTGCAGCAGCACAGCTTTCTCCTTCCTCCTTAACCAGGAGGAAAGGTGAGCCAGAATCAGTTCCCCCTGGTCCCCACTAGGCAGGACCCAGGAGGTGGCCAACACAAACTACAGACTGGAGATTACAAAAAAAAAATAATTTCCAGTCCCGTCCCCCCCATAAATCAGTGCCTGAGCAGCCCGTGGGTAACATGAGCTTAAATCACAGAGCTTGCTTTCTAAAACATTTTGTCAGTTTGTTAATTGTTACTTTGAAACACTACTACCATACTTTGAATTCTCAACTACACCGCAATAGAATTCACCACCAAGCATTATTAACATTGAAATATCCTACTTGATTAAATAAGGTGCTGTCGTCTTCCTTATAATACAGTGAGCACAACATTACCTAATTTCACAAAATTTGTTTTAGATATTTAAAACTGATTACTTTTTTTTTGGTTTGAGAGAGCAATTTGTGGCGGAGCTTCATCCCATAAGCTTCATCCTTCTTAGCTGAGATTACTCAGTCCCTTTCAATGTGTGGTAAATTGCTAATTATAGTCAATTAAACCATACAATATGAAGCGGTTTTATGCTGCACATTTCTTTCAACTGTAAGAAATTACTAGTAAATGCTATAAAACTACAAAAGCTATTAAGAATTTTTTTTTAGAGAAGCAACATACCTTGCACACAATTGATAAGTCATAGAGATTCCCTAAAAACAAAACCATTCTGGCACCTGTGTAACTGCAGTACAGCTCTTCACATTACTTTACATTACAGTGATGATTAAAGCTGTACACTCTATTACCAATTTCAGCTAAAACAGGTTTGGGTTTTTTTTCTGTTCTCTTTTTTTGAGAGTTAATTTTACCTCATGTAGAGAAAAAAAAAAAAGATGATTTGCACATATATAAAACTCAAAAAACTAAACCCAGAACTTTAACGTCCCTGCCTCTTTGCAGGGCAAATACAAAACAGATGGTGCCTTTCCTAGTAATAAGCTAGGTAATCCGTATTCCCTTCTAGAGATGCTAGCCTTGTATTTACCATATTTCCTTTTATCTGTCACGTTAGCTGTGATATTAACCTGCTTCTACTACCAGTTCTCCAGAAAATTAACCACTAATGTTTGGTTTACTTCTTTTTGAATGCAAAATTAGATGGTTTAATGTGTCTTCTTCAACTGCATACTACATCACAGCTGAGAGTTTTCTGAAGAACATCTGAGTGGTGTATATTATTAGCTTTAGCCTTGCACGTCAAAGTGAAAGCTTTAAAGAAAGTCTTCAGAAGATTTTACTACAGCGAACGGGATCAGAAGAGAATGGGCTAATCAACCCATTTCAATAAATAACTGATAGAACAACAAAGAGGAATAATACTGTATCAAACATATATCTATGTTAATTGATTCTTCCAAGTGCCTTTTCATTAATAACAGGTCATACTTCTACAGTACGTCAATAAGTATTTGCAATATACAGCCTTCAAGAAAGAGCAATCACTCCTAACAAGCAGAGAGCTCTAATGATCGCTTGTTTGCTTACACATTTTGATAAAACAGCCCACCACTGAAACAGGAATAATGTCACTTCATTCCACTGGTTCTCACCTATCTGCTCCGGCAAACATTAACCTGCCACGAGACCTCAGGAGGTGCTGAGATCTCAGGCCTGGGATGCCATTGCCATGGCTGATTCTCATGAAATCCATGGCGTACAGAGGCAGGAGAAGAAGAAAGAGGGCTGAAGTGTGCCCGGGTCTCAGCCCAACTTGGGAGTCAGGGCACACACTTAAATCCAGAGTCAGGCAAGGGCATCTGGGTGACAGACTGCAGCCTAGCTCTAGCTGCCTTGGACTTGAATGGTGTGAATGCACTTACTGATTTTCTCACTGAGCTTTTGAAAGGATTAGATAGTTAATATTTTAAAACCTTTAAAAGATTTAAAAGTTGAAAAAGATTTGCAAAGTGACCTTGCAACTTTTAGTTGTTTACAAGCCTCACTTAATTAATTCGATTTGTTTATATTTACAGGTGTGACAAAGATATACTTTAGTCTTTGGAATCAGAAATTAAGATGCATATTCTATTTGTCCCCTCATATTATAAATCTATAATACTACTATACACATAAGGAATAATTAAACAGAGCTTCATTTTCTGACCAAAATCTAATTTCGTATCCAGCTTTTTATTTGCTTGTACTACCATGGAATAAATATGTCTATAGACCATCTAGCCCCACAGTTTGGAAGATAAATGGAAAAAAAAACCCAACCAAAACATAGATTTTCATTTATTCAATCACAAATAAAACCCGCTGTGTTTTACTAGAGTCTGGAACTGTACAATGTTACCTTAGTCATCAACAGAAGGCAAAAATCTATTTAACAAATGTCTCAAAAAAGCACTAAAAATGTAGATTTCAATGTGCTGACTAAAGCTGGAGCAAACCACTAAGCAAATAAAACAACTGAACCTTTGTTATTGATAGAGCACGCTCAGACAGACTCCGGTTTCAGCGGCATACTAAACAGATTACTGGAACCACAACCACCAAAACTCACAATTGGTGTTGACTTAATTTTCAGAATTGGATGGAAAGAAGATGGAAACTTCTATTACTTTTCAAAGAGGTGTAGCTCATAAATGAGTTATCACAAAGGCTTTTCCCCCAGCATTTTCTTTTCTAGATTCTGTTAACTTTTTTGTGGAAATGTATGTATAACAAAGCCCTTACATTTACATCCCCAAGCCCCAAAAGGCCTTGACGGGTGCTATGTGTACAGACCCCATCAGAGGCAACGGACAGACTTTTAGCTTCTTCTCATTTAAGCAACAGAGCTACAATAGGAGCTGCTATCTTTTGAGGCTGCATTTCATACGTAGCATTGCTACATAAACTGCTTGAAGATAAAATAATGCTTACTGCTCAGCCAGATCAATTTTCCAATATAATTCGCCTTTAGTTTCACAAACAATTAATGCAGCAAATGTTGCCCAGGCTATCACTGCCTCTTCAAACATGCTTACCGAATGCACAGCTTCAAAATCAATGCAAATTCTTTTCCAACAATGTGAGCTGCTTGGCTGTGTCCAGAACAAGTATTAAGGGCCAACTGGAAGCAGATATGTAAGAATAAACAGCTGGTGAAGATGATCTGCTGTCCACATTTCACACATTTCCGCAACAACTCTTGCCTCTCTTCAGCTGATAAAGCTGGGAAACCACACTGAGCACTACTAGAGGAATGATGCTTTCATCTACAGATTCTTGTTGCTGCAACTTTTTAAACTTCAACTGGTTGGAAAGATTCTTTGGAACAGAGAGAAGAAAAATGAGTCTTTTCTAAAACATCGATGTGATATATTCCTAACATAAACTGGTTGATTTACTTTGGTAGGTAAAGTAGCACTACAAATAAGAAGGATCCAGAATCCTGAGAATACCTGATACCTTTGTGGAGTTCTGTGAGAAAAATCAGCCAGCCTGGAAAACAGCCTTTAACAAAACTAAAAGAACAGGGAGAAGCAACAGTTCCATCAAGGAAATAATGTTGCCAACATGTTACATGTAAGCAATTATAACAAAATACATTCAGAGGACAAAAGAATCATTTGGCACCCTGCTAATAAAAAAAACAGACAGATGATCATGTTTTTTTCTTTATTTACAAAAAGAATGAAAACCACAACTTTAATGACTCAGGTTTGCTGTATGTAAAACGTCCTTCCACCACTGTATTAGAAAAAACATTTTTTATATATATATGCTTTTAAAATCAGGATGGAGAAAACACCACAACCAAATGTCAACTTCATGGCTTGCATGTAGCTTTATGCTTTAACCATAATCTGTTCTTACAAAGGAAGACATCCCATTTTTTTTAAGTTAGTAAACTTTTTTTTTTTTACTTCTCAAACATCTGGCATAAACATACAACTATTCCAAAGTTGATTTTTCTTTAAATCAAAATTAAGATTTCAAATGGGAGAAACTGTTAGCTAATTGAACTATCAATGCAGTTACAGTATTTTATGTTCTTAGATAGTACTTGAGTGTCCACAGCATTAGGTTATTTTTCCAAAGGCTAAATACAAATTTGAGATAGATGCAGTAAACAGGAAGAAAGTTACCTCTTTATGCTAACAGTTCAAGTGGGGAGAGATACTGTTTTACTAAAAACCATTTAAGAGACTTATATTTTTGTACACCGCACACCGAAATTTCCAAAAGCAGTTCATTAGTTTTTGAAGTGTGAAGAATAATGTTTTAAGACAAAACCCCATCTATTTCTGTAAGGATTTAGTAGTAAGTATATCCCATAACCATGACTGATACAAACGTGTTTATATTTCACTTACAGAAATATCAAATTTTGAGATCTAAAGATATTTATTTGCTGCTATATGTGCACTAAATTGGTTTCACTCCCAGAGGTACTCCATACTACTGTACTTTCCATTATTTATTTGTGATTCGATTCATTATTTAAAATTCTGCCAGATATTTGCCATTCGTACTTCAGGAATAATAATTTATTAACATTCCCCTCTCAGCATTAGCTTAAATGACCATATTTAATAGCTTCAACATTCAAGTGGCATGGCCTTTAGAACATCACCTTAGATCCAAAGAAATGAGGAAGGAGGAATAAAATCCATAAACAACTAAACTGCCATCTTATGGCTTTTCCCCACTGCAGCATTTACGAGGCATCTGCCTTAGAAAGTTCCAATGTAGGTGCTAAGAGACTAACCCACAGCCCTAGGGGCTCATGAGTTGCTCCAGTTGCCATCGTCCTCCCCTGCTGCCCCCTTACACAGCTTACACACATCTGGTTTGCTGTTGATTATCATATCACTCTTACTTTGAGCTTTTTTTTTCCCCCTACTTAATAGACTCCTTCTTTCTTTAAGTATGTTATCCATCTTCCAAATTCCTTTCACAAGACCTAATTGGGCTGTTTTCTTGAAGCTGGAGCTCACTGTGGTACTTCTGCCAGTGTTTCTAATCTCTCTGTAGACCTTGTATCTTTTTAATTTTTTTTTTTTTTAACTTTCAAGTATTTCTATCCCCTCACAATAAAGTATCACATGCTAATTGTATTAGCATGTTGTTAACACTCTCTCCCAGATCATTAATAAAGATGTTAAAAATGACTGGTTCTAGCAGTGATCCCGGTGGTACCCTCAAGACACCCTTTGTTTGTAGTCTTTCAGCCAGCTTTTAATCCACATGACAGTGCTCTTATCCAAGCCAATTTGAATTAATTTTGCAAGTAAGGCTTAGCAAGGCAACAGCCAACCTTTTGTAAAAATCCAAAATTACCACAGTTTCTTTCCCTGCTCCCCACCCCATTCCCCGAATTTTCTAGGGTTTTGAATTGATTTAAACAGTAAACTATTTGCCAAACTCATCGACAACTATATCCTATAGATTTGTTCCAACATATCCTCTAGGATTTTTTTTTTTAATTTATTTTTAATGTCATATTTGCTTTCTCAGTATTTTAGAATTCTTTACATCCTGAGGTATTTCAGAAGTAATAGACAGTGCTGCAGTAGAAACTGCCTTTCTGAGTATTAAACAACTAGCAGAATAAAGCCTTCTGCTCTACACACAAAGTAAAAATAAGGTTATTTTTAAATTAATTTGTATGCCCATTGGTAGGATTTCAGTATATGTTCTAAGTTGCAGGATACTGTAGTTTCAGGGAAATATGACTAAGACTAACAAAAACAAGCTCTACCCTTCCCCACAGAAATCCTAAAGGTAAATATCAAAAGTCATAAACTAAATAAATGGTTGAGTAAATAATAAATAAGAAATAAATACATGCTTTATGGATATTTTTGTTTGATCTGTATACGTAAAGGCATTTTTAAGTTACTCCATTTCTTGCTTTTTCTCAAGAATTCTTTTACAGGATTTTAACTTGCTTATTGCCTAATTATAAATGTTTTTCTCAATTTTCCTTGTTAAGAGAGTTCTACTTCAAATTGATTTCACTATCCCAGGTCAGTGATCTTTCATATTTGGTAACAGGCTTTGGATTTTTAGTTACTTCAAATTATTTTAATGTTTATAAAATACTCTTCTTCACATAAAATCCAGCAATGAAAATACAGTGCCATAATTTATCAATTATGATTCTTCAATAATATATAAGAATTTTAGTATTTATGTGTACTGGATACCTTATTTCTAAAATTATTCCCAAATTCCTAATCTTTGATCCCCTTATATTAATCACAAGATCCAAATCACCCCAAAGTTTGATGACCAGAAATACATGGGATTCAATAGTTCCAAACTCTCTCAATTTTATAAATGGTTCTAAGATCATTTACAGGAATTACGTCTGAAAATTCTGTTTTACAAAGATGGGCTATATAGCTTTAATAACATTCACATCAACAAAGTGGAGGACAATCCTGATACCAGCAAGAACTCCATAAGACTCGGAATGACGGACATGAAATACATGTCCTCCTCTTTACTAAAAGCAATGTGTTTTCCTTCTCTAGGAGGAAGTACCCAACGGGTTTTTCAATGCTGCATAGTACTGTGGAAGTTAGAGAGCTGTGAGCAGGCATAATACAGAAATAGTTCTTTGCTATTTGATACAACATACATTATGGAAAAATAACCCTTCTTTATGAAGTGCTTCCTTTTAGTCATCAGCACACTCAGGAACCCACTATGAAGAAATTATACATTGTCTTAGAAAGTTATCTTGCAGGCTGGAGATTTTGAGCTTAATAACCTATTTACTTTTGTAAGGTGCCTTTGCCAGATACCTTTTCGAAGAGGCATGAGCATTCTGAAACAGGGCTACTGCTTTCTACAAATACACTTTTATTTTAAAATCTTTCCTAAGTTGGTTCTCAATTGCTACTTGCTTAAGACTCCTATTCTTGTAAGCTTTCCATCGAAAAAAGAAAAACATTGGGTTTATAACTTCTGCTTATCAGTGAGCTTCTGCTGGACAAAGAACACCCCTGGACTGCTGGTAAACATCTGATCTGCATTTTTGGGGTAAAATGAAGAGAAACCATTTAATTTATTGTAAAATCATACTGTTCAAAAATATTGGCAATTGTAATTTGTTTTGTTCTTACAATTTTACTTAGTGCTTTCATATCATATGTTAGTTATATCCATTTGAATTCATATAACAATTTTCCATTTTGCGTCCCTACCTAGAATATTTTTATTTCATTGCTTGACGGGAATCGGATTTTATTCTTTCCCCCCTGCTCCTAGAAGGAGGAAAGAATTTCCTCCCAGCTCTCTCACCCTCCGGTAGTGCTTTCTGATAGCCTATTCCAAGCCTGCATTGCTGGATAATGCCAAGTCCTATTCAATCCTCCTGATCTTGTGCAAATACAGGCAGGTTAAATGGATAGATAAAATCCAAAAGGAATAGATGAAATCAGCAGCTGGGAACTAGCAACACGATGCCAAGGGAATAGCAATCCTCCTGCTACACCTGAAAGGAGGAACTTGTGTGGGCTGAGAGGTGAGAACAGGATATTCTGGATCTTGGAGTTTCTTCTTCTCCATGACTACAGCCACACACATCTTTCTCACTCACTGAAATGAAGGAAACAAGTAGCTGCCCCTCTTCTGTTCTCCAGCATTTGATTCTGATGAATCGGAAACTCATATGCAGACCTATCCTTCCCTTTAACAAAATTAAGCAGTTCAAAGCCCTAGCTTTAAAAAGTTCCTTTCACTCTTACTTTCTCAGGTTATTCTGTATCAAAAGTACATTCTTGTACACCCTTAAAAGCAAATACTACATGATAGAAAGTATTATCTGTCGCTCACACTCAATAAGCATTCTTTCATAGGTTTCATATTCAAATTTCAGGATTTTTGTCGAGCAATTTATGTAGGTACAAGCTCCTTAAAGTGTCCTTTGGGGACATCTGTCTTCCCAATTTCATCATTTCAAGTGAATATAATACTAGCGTCCCCAGGTAAAAGTCATGATGCAATTCTATCAGACAGTTGCTGTACTTTGCGCAGTGTGGGTGTGAGAGCTAATTTTGTCCTTAGATTCAGAAGCTTCATTAACAGTCTTAACACATTCACTGCAGCTTTCTAAATCCTTTCAGGCTTTAACACTTAAGCTACTGCAAAAAAAAAAAAAAGTTCATATGCAGAAAATGTGATTTCTCTAACCCAAATAAAACAGATCTTTTATGTAACGCTAAACACCACATTACAGCAACCTCACCCTAGTGAAATGAAATTTATGAGAAATTAAATGCAGCTAGTAAAGGATGCAAAACACTATATTCTGGACAATTTATCCTGATGTCAAATATGTGAAACTCTGAATTGAGATGCATACGAAAAAGAGTGGAAATTAAGTGTCAATTATATGCAGGCATACGAACGGCAATGTAATGCATATTATGCCACTTTGCGGAGTTATTATTCAGAGAATTTCATCACATGACAATGTATTGATCAGAACATTCAGTAACTAAAATATGTGAAAAAAGACCTGTTTCTTCCCTCAAAGATCGGCAGTATTCCAGCTTTAAGTGTTCATTAGAGTGGGGTAAACTTTAGCTATTTTCTAAAACAAAACCAAAAACAATCTGAAATCCTCAATAATATTTTGCAAGTATATGTAACTTACAGGCAGAGAGAAAAAGTTGTTAGCACTTTTTGTGGATCACGTAAAGCTACCATAAAGAAGAATTTTTTAATGAATTTCTACATGTTGCACAGAAAAGCATGCCTATTCACTATGTTTTCTTCTTAAAAGCTGTCCATGGCAACAAATTGTAAAAGAGAACTAAACTCTACATGCTGTTCTTTGGAAGCTGTGAGAATTAAAATTCTGGTTGTAAATTACACAGAATACAGCTACATGTCCAACTAATGTGAAAAGCTATAGCTATCTTTACCACTTCTGTAAAAAAGGAAAGCTTTACTTATTATCTTGATATTATTTGCAGATTCATTTATATTTCTTTTTATGCTCCTTAAGCCTAGCACAAAATCTGTTTCTTGCTAATTTTGATTTAATGATATAAATAATATTAAAAAAATAATTATGGATTTGCTCCACATTACTTCCAACAGTTGCAAAATACTTTGCATAGAACTTTCTTTTCTGCAGCAGTGAGGGACAGTTAGAATAAGAATAATTTGTGGAAATTTTGCTTTCGACAGACAAGTATTAATCTGAAGACATATCTCCCACCAGTGACTCCTGTCATTTTCACAGAATGAAGGGACCCAAACTGGTTGAGGAACTGAGGCCACTAACTAGACTGCATTACACATGAAAAAAACATTAAATTATTCATTTTGATATTTACATTACATACTTAATTTTTTCTAGAATCTCCCACATTGCTCCTTGCATGCAGCAGGAACCAAGCTAATCAGTTTCAGAACCTAAAGGCCCTTGCTTACAGAGAGCCACAGCCATTCATATGCTTAATTTGCCAATGCATTGAGAAAGTACAAAAATGTCCCCTTTTGTGACCTACAAATATTGGGGGTGGGGGTGCTTAATATTTAGAAGATAAACTGAATGAAAAAAACAAGGCAGAAATACTGCCAAGTGCAGATTCTTTTTTGTTAAACAAAACAGTAACATCCATACAGGGGAGAAGGGAGACAAAGGAAAGAAATTCAATTTTTGTTACCTTAAAGAACTAAACCTGTGATAGAATGGAAAATTCTTAATTTTCCTGCAGTCACAAGGATCTCTGAATCAGTAAGTTTTCATTATCAATTGTCATCTAAGTTGAAGGAAGATCTATGCTGAGCTCTGTCCTGCAAAGTGTGAAAAATACTTCCTTTACTCCCTGAGGACCAGGTATCTGGAAGGATGATCTGTTGTTATATGTGACCTGACAGTTCTGGGGATGTACCTGTGGTTCATGTGTAGGGTCCTTATCTCACTGATGGCAGATTTCATCTCTGGAAACAGGTTCTCATATTCTCTCAATCAGCTAAAATGATCTAAATGTTATTTTTGCCTGCATCTCAGATTTTCTTTTGTCTTATTTTCTTCTCACACTCACTAGACAACTGACAGAGAGGTAGGTTAAACCCCAGCTGAATTTCCTTTACATGAAGATTATTCCATATAACATTAACTTAATTTGAGAAAATAATCTTTGCTTAAATAGAGTAATATTTTTAATATATAGGGTACAAAACATATTGCTTGAGTGAATCTTCTCCGACATTAGCAGAAATTAAATATATTGCCAAAATGACAATAATTTGAGGGATAAATATATATATAAAGTAATATATAAACCGTGTTTTGTTTTCAATATTTCTTAGGGTTTTGGTCTCTTAAAATAGTATTAATAACTGAGCAAACATTTTTTAAAAAGGACCTCCTCTTTCTGGGATGGATTACTGTTCTCTAGCTAGGGTAAACAAGAATAGGAATGTAACAATCCTGTTTGTGACTATTTTCTCATTTATGTTTATGGAAAAGGAGAATTTAAGAAAAATTGACAGTTCTCACACACTAACATAGCTGCAGATACACTACTACTACTACTACTGGTAAAGCTTCCTGGCTGGGAAATGTTATCCTCTGCTTTACATTATTGAAAGAAAACATTTTTTTCAAGGTTTGAGAACCATTTCTAATACTGCTTCTCATGACACATTCTACAAAAATTTTAAAACTTTCCCCTTCTCATCTGGTCTCTGAAAAAGAGAAGGTTATGATAACAGTAAGAAGAAAAACTAACTTTGACCACTCTATTTTGAGAGGGTTTTCATGCTCCAAAATACTGCAAAAGAATCGCCTCAAGGCTATGACCTGTACTCTGTATAGGTAGCTTCTCCTTTTATCAACAGCTTAGTAACTAACATGGGAGGTGAATGGCCAAGTGACAGGTTTGCAACCGTAGCTTCTGGTTCTTCACAAAGCAGCGAAGGATGGTGGGCTATCAGTTGAAGCAGTATAACTTGCAGATAAACACTAGGTGAAAGTAAATTCACAATACAGGCTTAAGCCTTTAGTATAATACCAAAATAATTCAGTTACTGAGAAGACACCCAGTGTAGTCCCAACATGTCTGAGAACAGAAACACTGTCTAAAATAAGTAGATTTAGAGGTATTTTTCTCCATAAAGAACAGCTTTAGTCAGACATGGTAGATCAAGGAGTCAGAGTACAGGAATGCAAAAGTCTACAGATGTTGATATGAACTTCGTGACCTCTGTCATTAGACAATCACAAGTCTATTCAGCAATTATGTTGAAATCTTAATGTGTAGATGCATAAAAGAACTTTCAGGGTTCATAGTGATTTATCAAAAAGCAGCATGGTAAGGGGGAAAGCCTGCTATAGCCCCTCGTCAAACTGAAACTGAAGGGAAGGAATTTATGAAAGACAAAAGTGAAGATGAGGCAGATGGGTAAAAAAAGTAATTTTGGGGACTCTCAACATTTTGGGGTAGAATCACAGGACTAAGTAGCATGGATGTTAATTATTGCTTATGGGACACAGCCATATGTATTATAAACATACTTTCAGAACCCAAGATAAAACTGTCTTAAAGCTGTTTAAGAGAGAAAAAACAATGAAACACAATCACAGTGTAACCTTTCAAAGAAAATGGTTTAGTGAGGTGGTCCCAGTGTGAGACTGATTCACACATCTGGTATCAGTTTCAGTAATATTGCCTTGGTTTCTCAGTAAGTTTGACAGGGAAAGACTCCTGTCCCTTAAGAATTGAAAAGTAAATGCATGTTTGATTCCACAAAACTCACACTGACTTGGCATTGGTAAAGGTGGGCCCATGCGGTCATCGAGTTGGCTTGGCATGGACTTTGGCCAACTGCCAAGCTGGTGTGAGACTTTCAAGTCTTCCTGATGTGGACATCCTTTATAATCATCTTCAATCATGTTGGACAACTTTCTACCCCTTCCCTTCATCTACTGGCAAAAGATAAAGCATATTTGCCAGCTCTTCTCAGAAGTGTTGATTCTCTGCCAAAGGTTTAGCAATATAGAGGGCAAAAGCAATATTGAAAAGCCTTCTTCACTTAAAGCTTTCATAGCATGAGGGCAATGAGAATGGTTACATTCTCAGTGAAGTCTCCAGATAAAAACCACAAAAGGCTCTAAAATGAAAAGTGCCATGAAACCATAAAATATTACAGGATGAAATTCCACTTTAGTGGATCACTACATATGAAGACAGATGTTTTATTGGGTCATCTTTCAAAAGACCTATTTATCTCCCTAAGTGTTTGCACTCCCATGAATAATTAAAAAAGAAAAATCAGTCAGCATGTATAGTAACTGCACAGAGTAATCTGTGAAGTTTTATGTTCTAGTGATGTTGATCGGTCAGAAGAACAAGAAAAGAGTATGAAACTTCTTACAATGGAATCATAATATTCAGGAAATGAAATCGATTAAAATGACAGGAAGTTAAGATAATGAAGGTTCAACCAATATGGTTAAGATATTTAATGATATAAATATTTACTGACTGGAAAGAAAAATTAGAGAAAAACTAACATCTATGAGTAGGACTTTCCAAGATTACATAATGGTTTTGTAGAAAACTGAAAGCAAGCAAATAAGTTTAGCTGTAAAACAAAAAAGAGAAGATAAACCTCATTAAGTGATCTAATATTGAAAAACAGATCAGAAATGCTAGCAATAAATGAAAAGTTTGACCTGACCAGTACAGTGATACACAGCCAGCATCAGGATCGCCTTTGCAGGCAGCAGCTCAGGTGAGGAAACTGGATGCCTAGATCACTCATGTCCTCCTTTTAAAGGTGAGAGGTGGTGTCACTGGCTATAGGGTTAGTTCACAAAAAAAATTCTCCTGCTCATTAGAAACAAACCCAACAGAAGTACACCTCAATTTAGCAGGGTAAGTGCTAGAGTGTGGGACTCACATTAACTTAGAGTCACCTCTGATAAGTCCCAAGGAACCACAGCAGTCTTCAAATCTTGAGCTCTCCTCCAAACTAATACCACGATTAAACTATCTCAAAGCAGAGATGAACATACATTAAAGAAGTTGGACAAAAATAATCATTTTGGGTACAACTACATGAATAGCTAGTTAGAGGATGAAAAGCAAAAAGAACAGAAGTGAAGCTGACAAGAGAATGAAAATAAATAATCTTCAAGTAATATCAAGAGATTACTACTGCCTGAAAATCTTAACTTTTCTGTTCTGATTAAAATTTGAGAAATACGAAGAGGCAACTCAATATGATTAGTACAGCTCTATAAAATGCAAGAATGATGTATGAGGGAAAACAGCATTTAAAAAGTAAATTGAAGCCGACAAGAAACAAAAGTAGTCAATTTGTCCTTTAAACACTAAACAGCTCCTGTTAGTGAAGGTTTCTAAAGTCTAGTCATGGCAAACTTAAGTTTATCATTGGACATCTGATTACCATTACGTAATTTCTTTAACCATTGTGACTATCGGCACATGACAGTAACCCTTTCACATTCCTAGACTGATATAAATTAGTCTTTGAATTGGGTATACAATCTCTATACACTTATCAAAAATAAGACTATCATCATCATACAACTTTGATTTCTCTGTGTCTACCCTTCACAGTGCAGAATATTTGGATAAAATGAAAAATTGTTTATGGAGGTGACCAACCAAGGATGGCTTAAAAGTAAGCCATAAAAATATCATCATGAAGTTGGTGGCACAGTATTTTCTGGTTATATGGAAATAATATCATATATTGAAAAGTTCTGGTGAGGAAAAAAAATATCACATGCCATGATCTCTCAGGGGTGAAGACCGATATGCAAACATAGCCTACATTTGTCCTTAATCACACAGCAGTCTTTTCACCCTTCTGTGTTTCAGTTTGCAGTATTTGTAAAGTTGTGCAATCCCCCTCCAACGCAGAAGTTGAGTTGTTAAAACAAATAAGCATCTGTAATACCTCTAGAAAAGGTTTAATTTAAGTAGACATGCTACAGTATTTTAGCAAGCAGTAGGTCTCTTTTAAATATTACTAGGAATCCATGAGCTAGTTATGCTCCAGAACCAAGTACTCAGAACCTACATTATTTATCCCAGTACTTCATTAATCAAAATATTGAGCTTATCAAATTAATAATTTAAAACTACAGCATATAAGCTAGAAAAACATGAGGAAAGAAGACTGATGGTCTGAAACCCCAGCAACCACAACTGCTGCAATCCCAAAATTGTGCATGACCACTCATTCAACATTGCTAACTGGCTGTGTGTTACAAACATTACTACTGTCAGCAATCACCTTACAGCACAGGAGATTCCAGACCACTTCTTGCCACTTAAAAACAGTGGTTTTGCCAAATCTCTTGTAACAGAAATTCAAGTCCCATGCTGGTTAAGGATTTTCTTTAAATACAGTTCTGATAGCGCTTACAAAAAGACGCAACTTAAATAGTCTTTATAAACAAAACTCAATAATTTATATCAGAAAAAGAGCAGAGGCATGTGTGGTTTACAGCTTAGCTTCACAGTCTGATAATTTTCTTGGTATCTTGACTGATGTGATTATTCATTTTTTTAACACAACAAGGAAAAGCTTTCCAAAGTGTTATACATAAAAGAAAATCTGCATCTATTCAGCCATTCCCAAGGAGACCTGCTAGATACAGTTTTCAGACAAGCACAACAATCAAGCCAGCATTGGGTACATCACGCTAAAGAAGTTCCATTCACCTCTTCCGTGTATTCCTCTCCAAGCCCACTGAGATACGAATCAGAAAAGCCTCCACAGAATGGGCCAAGGGATCACCCAATCCACAACATCTAATACCAAACATATGAAGGTACTTCAGAAAGCTTATGTATTTTCTTTTATGATGACTATTACTTTGTTAGTCAAGAATATCATAGAACTTTCTACAGATTGCATACTTGTAAGAAGCCCTCTTCAGATCTTTAAAGGTGAAAATATACGGTCGAAAAATAGATTCAAAATCCAACTTGAAAGTTGGTCTATGAAAATGACTAATTGCTGGACATGCAGAATCAATGTAGGAGCATTAAATGCATAAATAAGAACCTTAACAATTATTATGTATAAACACTTCATTTCAGAATTGCTGAAGCAAATACTGCACAAAGTTTCATATAAAAGTACCAACTATTAGTATAACTTTCCTGCAGTAACTTCTTTACTGCAATGACTTTGTGTCATTTTACCTTAATCAGAAGCTCACTATGAACATACTCATTGCAGTAGCAGTATCAGTAACACAGAAAAATATTCTTTTCAATCTAATCTAATTAGATTAGCAGCCTAGAAACAGCTGAAAATAGCCTCATGACCACAAGCCCAGGTTTTCATGGGGAACTCCAACCCCTCGATATTTGAGGAAAGGCGAGTCAGCCAAGCACACAAAGCCCAGGAGGTTCCTGCAGAGGATTGATGACAACTTTTTGACACTGGTGGTGGAGGAGCCAAAGAGGAGGAGGGTGCTGCTGGAACTTGTACTAACAAAGAAAGAGGACTGGTTGTAGATGTTAAGGTTGGTGGCAGACTTGGCTGCAGTGACCATGAGATGGTGGAGTTCAGGATCCTGAGTGGAAGAAGCAGGGCAATAAGTAGGATTATGACCCTGGTCTTCAGGAGAGCTAACTTTGGAACGTTCAAGGACAAGCCTGGAAGAATCCCATGAATTAGGCCTCTAAAAGGTAAGGGGGTGCCAAAGAGTGCTGGTCAATAGTCAATATTCAAGCACCACTTCCTCCAAGCTCAAGATCAGCGTAGTGCAGCCCTATGAGTAAGAAATCAAGCAAAGGATGCAGGAGACCTGCATGGATGCAGAGGGAGCTTCCAGAAAAACTCCAAATGAAGAAGGAAGTTTACAGTATGTGAAAATAGTGACTGGCCACTTGGAAGGAATACCAGAACATTGTCAGAGCATGCAGGGATGCAACAGGTAAGGCTAAGGCCCACTTGGGATTAAATATTGCAAGGAATGTCAAGAACAAGATGGGCTTCTTCAAGCACATCAAAAGCAAAAATTAAGACCAGGGAAAATGTGAGCCCATTGCTGAATGAGGTGGGTGCCTTGGTAATGGAGGATACAGAGAAGGTGGAGCTACTGAATGCCGCCTTTTGCTTCAGTTAATACTTTTAAGGCCAGAACTCGTGAATCCCAGGCCCTAAAGATGAGAAATTCTGGAGAAAGGGAGAATTTTCCTTGGTCAAGGAGGATAGGGTAAGAGATCATTTAAGGAAACCCCACATCCAAAATCCATAACCCCAGATGGGATACACTAACAAGTACTCACGAAGCTGGCAGATATTATTGCTAAGTCACTCTCCATCATCTTTGGAAGGTCATGGAGAACAGGAGAGGTGCCTGAAGATGGAAGGAAAGCCAATGTCACTCCAGACTTTAAAAAGGGCAAGGAGGACAACCCAGGAAGGTACAGATCAATCTGCCTCATCTCTATCGCTGAAAAGGTGATAAGCAGCTCATTCTCTAAGTGCGTGGAGGAAAAGAAGGCTATCAGGATTGATCAACAAGGATTTACAAAGGGGAAATCATGCTTGACCAATCTGATAGCCTACTGTGGCAGTATGACTGGCTGGGTAGATGAGGAGAGAGCAATGAGTGTTGCCTACCTCAACTTCAGCAAGGCTTTTAACATCGCAAGCCATAAGGTCCTCATAGGTAAGAACTGGAAGTGTGGGTTCGATGAGTGTACAGTGAGGTAGATAGAGCACTTTGAACGGCAGAGCTCAGTGTTGTGATAAGCAATGCAGATTCTGGTTTGAGGCCTGTAGGTAGTGCTGTGTCCCAGGGGTCAGTACTGGGTCCAGTCTTGTTCATTCATCAGTGACCTGGATGAAGGCTCTGAGAGTACCCTCAGCAAGCTTGCTGATGATACAAAGTTGGGAGGAGTGGCTGATGCACCAGAAGGCTGCACTGCCATTCAGTGAGACCTGGTCAGGCTGGAGAGTTGGGTGGAAAAGAACCTAATGAAGTTCAACAAGGGCAGGTGTAGGGTTCTGCACCTAGGGGGGAATAACCCCATGCCCTAGCACAGGTTGGGGTAGAAAGGAAAGCAGCTGCTGGAAAGCAGCTCTGTGGAGAAGGACCTAGGAAAACAAGTTATCCATGAACCAGCAGTGTGCCCTTGTGGCCAAGAAGACTAATGGTATCCTGGAGTACATTAAGAGTGTGGCCAGCAGGTGGAAGGAAAAGGTTATCCTCATCCTACATTCTGCCCTGGTGACACAGTTGTCCACTTCTGGGCTCCTCAATTCATGAAAGACAGGAAACTACTGGGAAGAATCCAGTGGAGGGCTACAAAGATGAGAAGACTGGACCATCTCTCATATAAGGAAAGGCGTATGAGGAACTGGGTGTATTTAGCCTGGAGAAGAATGAGAGAGGATCTCATCAACACTTCTAAATACCTAAAGTGTTGGTGTCTACAAGAAGGGGACAGACTCTTTCTAGTGGTGCCCAGTGACAGTGAAAGGACAAGAGGTGATGGCAATGAACTGGAACACAGAAGTTCTGAGTATGAGAAAAAATTTCTTCGTGCCGAGAGTTACAGCACTGGAACAGGCTGCCCAGAGAGGCTGTGGAATCTCCTTCTATGAAGATATTCAAAACCCACCTGAATGTGATGCTATGTAACCTGCTCTACATGATCCTGTTTTAGCAGAGGTGTTAAGCCTAGATGATCTCCAGAGGTCCCTTCCAACCCCTACCATTCTGTGAATCTCTGGGAGTGTAAGCATATGGAATGCAGGTGAGTTATCTCTTTAATGGAAAAACAAATGAACTGGAGCACCATTCCTCTGTTTTTCTGTGACAAATGCTTTTTCACACAAGGTTTATCCTAGTTAAGTTTTTCTCTTTATCTTTATATCCCAATGACACAAGTAAAATCAATCATCAGGCTCTGTTGTCACGAAGAGAGATATGAATCTACCATGGCTTGAACTGCTGTTAGAATGTACTTAGAGCAAATGAAATCCTGCCAATTATACAAAATTATTTTGACCTCTTAAGAGTCATCAGATTGTTATTGGAACCATTGACATCCTATATTTCAATATCTGAGATTTACAAAGTTTAACCACGCATTCTGCATCTAGAACACAGCTTCACCTCTTCATAAATCCAAGTTTTTTCAAAAAGACTATACTGCAAGCCACCTGAACTTGTTATAGGATACTTAACTTTAATCCATGACTGTTTTTGTCATCCATAGTGTACCAACTAAACTATTACCACTGTCAGGATAGATTTTTGCTTCTGGGTAGCATTTCTCTCTCAAAATACAGCATTTTCAAACTCTGAACATCCTCTTTGTGTTACTATTAAACCATTTTGCAATAGTAATATTTCTGAACAAAGGACTCTTATCATATGATAACCAACATTGGTGAGGGTTAGATGACCTTGGTGGTACTGCAACATTTGTAATTTTCCAGCACAATCAATTATCTCATGATAATGTCTTTTGTCAGAGAATATTGTAATGCAATGAAGACTTGACTTTTTTTCTGTGAGAGAAAAGATCTGTCTTGACTGGTATACAGAAACATTCATACATGGGTCACTGACTGACAAGGGAATTGTAAATTACTCAGTAATAAAAAATGATAGTAGACATTTATATAGCACTGTACCTCACACAAAATGACCTCTAGGCTCATTGTAATAAGTATTATTTGTCAAAAAGAAATTTCAGTGACCATCATATCCTCCAACATATTTTTAAATGGTACATGAAGAAAATTCTAAATCTCAAATAATATATTAGTTAAGAGGCAGCCTAGCATAGTACAGGAGCTATAGTAACCACTCTGTAAATAAAAGCAAAGATAATGAGAGAAAAATATACAAAATTAAGTGCCAGTACCTAAAGATGACCTATGAGAACACAGGAGAGGGACTGTTTAAAAGGGCATGTAGTGATAAGAAAAGGGGTAATAGCTTTATGCTGAAGGAGGGTGGATTCAGATAAGATATTGCGAAAAAATTTATTTGCAATGAGGGCAGTGAGGCCCTGGCACAGGCTGCCCAGAGAGAGGTTCTCATTGCCCCCTCCCTGGCAGTGTCCAAGGCCAGGTTAGATGGGGGTTTGGGCAACCTGCTCTAAGGGAGGGTGTCCCTGCCCACATCAGTGGGGCTGGAACTAGATGGTGTTTGAGGTCCCCTCTAATCCAAAGCATTCTGTGATTCTATGTCTCTATGAAATTCAAAATTTGGAACAGGAAACAATTTTTTCAAGTTTCACAAATTCTTAGCAGAGATAAAAGAGTTTCATGCATAGAAATGCACAAAGATACATATTACCTCGTTTTTTCAAGTTTATCTTTGGAGCTACACACACAGTGACAGAAGGAAACAACAAACAAGCAATGTAACAAAAATCACAGCAGTGAAACAACAGCCCCCTCAAAAATTTGGGATGTCTCGACAAATACAGAGAATGGAAACTGAAATGCTAGGTACCTCAAGAAGGCTGCAGCTACCAGTATGCAAACATTTTAATGCACTACACTCTGTTATTCCATAGAATTTGAGGAAAAGAAAAAAAAAAAAAAAAAGAGATGTTAAAGTAAGTAGTCTCTTACATGGGCTATATAAAGGATTCCTGCAAATGTAAGCATTCCTCCAAGTGTCATCAATTTGCCTTGATTTACTGACAGGAGTACCTACACACTAAAATTCCCTAAGAATTCTGGCAACCATGTGACCACAGAGTAGTTTAGAATTGTATATTACTTAAGTTGGAGGGACCTTCATTAGTCACCCAGTCCAAACGCACGCTCACAGCAGGGGTGGCTGTAGTCATACTGAAAAGTTTGAGGGCAGCATTTTGAAATAAACCCAAGTTCAGTGTCCATTGCTACAAACACCCATTTCTAGCAATCACTGAAACTAAAATAGAAAGGAAATATTTCAACATAAGCTAACATTTGATCATGTTCACTTTAAAAACCTTCAGAGCAATAAAATCTGTTATCTCAAAAATAGGGCATGAAAGCATCCAACACTAAGAACTTCCCAGTAAACATGTCCTTACTGAAAGAGGGTGATAAATAAAAAATGATGACATAATATATACACTAGAATTTGAGGCAAAACCAGCTTCATTTATCTACACAACCTCAGATTTCTTTGCAATAGTATTTAAGATTTAACGGTACACTACTTTTTAAAAAAAATCTATTTTAAAAATGTATTTATTTTCTCAGTTTATCAAACCCCACTATGTCTGAACGATAATCAATATACATATTAAGTACATTGGTTCACATTTTATCTCTGCATTAAAACACACTACAATTAGGTATAAAAATTAATATCAGACTTAAGATATTCTAACATTTCTGATCCTATTTCATGGAATAAATGCTACATTTCTTTAAGAATAAGGTGGTGTCATGGTCCCAGGTACGTGAAGTCAACCATACAATTCAATGTGTGAAAGCTTTAAATCACAGCTGTTTGGACATATGGTTTGAAGTTTAGCATCTTGCTAATACTGACATCTAAAATTAATTGATTTTGTCTTTCCAAAAGAAAAAGCAAAACAAAAACAAAAAAAGGAAAGATATATGCACAACACCAATATCTTCTCTGAAATCTTGTTTGTCCAGAAATCCAGAAAATTAAATATTGATTTGACTAATATGAATTATTACTTTCAATTTTAGAAAACAGACTGTTTAGGGTTGCTACTGTTAAAAGATGGCAACAACTGAAAATAGTAATGACTAATGAACAATGTATCTGCTCAATATTTCACATTTAACTGGCACTGCTTTTGAAGAGTCAGTTCCTAACCCTTTAATATACCTTGTATCACTAAAGATGATCTAGGACCTTCCACATAAAGTCAACAGCATAAATGAACAACTTACATAAGGAGTAGTTCTAGGTTCATCTGCATATATTCAGAAGACACGTTTTATTTAAGATTGAAAAATATTCTCTATAGCCTGCCAGCTATTTAGGCAATAGGAAACAGTAAGATGCATGTATATAATCTCAGACATATGTCTATGCACATGCAGAAAATGACTTTATAAACAGCAAAAAGATCAAATGAGTAAAAAGAAAATTGAGACTATTTTAAATGCATTTTTCTTTCCTTTTTTCTTCAAACTTTGTATGAAAAGACCTAATAATCCCCTGTAGATTAAATATATTTTCTTGCTGTAAATCAATTTGAAATCTTTCACAGTGTAATAAAAAAAAAAAACAACTGAGGGATTGTCATAAAGTTCTCATGTGAGATTTCATTCTCACATGAAAGAAAAACGTAATGTAAAACTCAAGCACATAGGTTTATAAAATTAAAAGAAAAACCTCCAATGATATCTTAATTGGTTCCAAAGATCTATCTTTCCTAAGGATGCCATTGAAAGGACAGGTTTTCTCTCAGTCGCTATATCATTTAGACTTTCGTAATAAAACTATTTGTGTTAAAAAAAAAAAAGTAGCAGCCAGCCAATTCCTAAAACATTGCAAGTGTAACATAGTGAATAACTAAAACTCAAAGATCCTTGACATTACTAATGGGCTGTTCAGCCGTTCTCATTCTGTTATTCTACCCTAGCAGCCACTGAACACGGGATGCATCCCTCCTCTCTCACTCCAGAGACCAGGAAACAGTGGGTGACCAGAACTGGAGGCTGAATTACTTTAATCAACCCAGTAAAATCTGTTTATTTAAAACTATAACTTTGCTAAATTTCTACAATAATGCCAAAGAAGTGTTTAAGAAGAAGCAGATCTAGTTGATTTATTGAATGCTACGTTGGGAAATAAAATCATTCAAGTTAAAAAACTTAGCCAATCTTAGGTGCTAGTTATTCCACAATAATATTTTTTTTCTAGAATCATCAAAATATACGGCGGAAGGTAGGGGCAGAGAAGTTCTCCGTTGTCACAGTGGAGACAGAGATCATATGACATTCAAAACTTGACTAAATCAATTTTCTCTCATTATAAAATGAAAAACAACATTTAGCTAAATGATTGACTTTGTCAGAGAAGATAAAATCCATTCTGTTTAAAGACTTGTAATTCTATCTAACACTAAGCTGCCCCTTGAACTCTCATAACATACCAAATTTCAACATTACATAAAGTTAGTTTCGTGACTATTAATATTGCAAAAGCTTCTTTCTTGGTCTGTCACAAGCATGTGCTCATAAAGTTAAGAAAATATATGTCGCTATGTAGTTACAGGCTTCTGCTCTTTTTTCTTCTCCACCCTACTCTGATCAAGGTGTGGGTAGTTGTGGTTTTTTTTTTTCCTTGGCATTGTGACACTTATTTTAAAGCACTTGATTCCCAGTTTCCCAAAACCTGACAATTTATCTCCTTATAACAAAATTAATGCTCTGAGTAAAAAGGATGCAGTTCACATCCTCCAAATATGAAGCTGAACATCAAAACCTTGCACTAGACATTACCAGTGTACTCTTAATTTACATTGGGAGCTTTCATGAATATGCAAGTACCCTACTGGTAGAGCAACTCACCACCATGTTTGCATTTTGAGTGCTTTTGCCCTGCTAGAGTAATGGGAAATTATCACATAAACACTAAGCAAATTTTAAAAAGAAAAAATAAGAGTTTGATTTTTTTGTAAAAATCTGCTCCTCAGTAGTTTACCTAAGATCACAAATGAGTTGGGTGTCAGGAGAAAGATTTCACCCATTTTCCTCTGAATTATTAAGACATTGGCAATTGGACAGTTATTTGAAGCTTCTCCTGTTACCTTTCACACCACAATCTCAAAGTACTTTACAATGAGTAAGACTCACCATCTTATCCTAAATCAGCACTACCATAAACACTGCAGACAAAAATACCACACGTAATACTTACATTATGCAGTTTTAAATCACTGTGTAGGGTTTTCCTGTATTACTCACAGCACTTAATGGTAGTCATGCACTTAAAAACACAAAGTACACTATGCTGATTAATGGTAAGAAAGTCTATATAACAGATCAATAAACAACCAGTGTACATTTAAGTACTATGGACTTTTCTGGCTCCCTTGGAAGGGAACAAAATTAATACTGATAAAAGATTTCTCAAATATTTTTTTAATTTCACAGTATATGGCATCAGATTCAAATAGAGAAAAATACAGAATTCCTTCAAGGAATATAACAAGAGACAAAATGAATCTATCATACGAGCAGCAAAGTGGCTTTCATTCAGGTTTCCTCCAACCCAAGTGAACTACATAGAAGTACAAACTATACAGCAAATCAACTGGTAGAAACAGAAAAAAGATTGGAAAAATCTGGTAAAAACTCAAAAATTAATTCCTAATGCAGACATACTTACAACTTATTTTAAAAACCCCATAATCTTAAGTATCAGAGTAAAGAGCTTATATAACAGTAAAATAGATAGTTCTTAATTGTCAAGGCAAAAATAAAAGAGGACAAACATTCAGGCAAAGATAGATGCCATCTCAATATGCTTAAAGATAAAAATTCATTCAGCACACATTTAGACGTATTATATTGCATATTACTTTTGGCTGATCCATAATATGCTTATAATATGTCACTTCATAATCAGAAGAGTGCTGCTCCTTTCATGACTGAAATTTCTGCTAATACAATTAAATTAAAAAAGGGCTGCAACAACTTTGGTTTAACTTTCATCTTACTTTTTATATCACCAATATACAACTCCCCACAAAGTCAGTCACGCATCAGCCTTGCTTTGAACCCATGTGATTTTTTTTTTTTCCTTTTTAATCCTGACAGGAATGAGAGCTTGGACATTTGAAACATCAAAAACAATGGATGATCATACCACTTTTTTCTTTCATAGCTCATATAGATGTTTACCATGGGTGAGCTATTCAGGCTTGGAACACACTTCTGAACATCTTAAGTACAACAGTTTAACTAATCTTACTTATTCCCTTCTCAAAATACTCTGTTGAACAAAGCTTGTATTCCTCCATCCAAAATCATGCAATCCACTTTCAAATCTCTCCCTAGGTTCCCCAAACCAATCCTTTATCCCTAAAATGGAGTTTTTCATTGCCACCTATGTTCTGCATATGGACTGCACTAGCCTTGCATCTCAAAAACCTTCTTTCCATGCTTTTCTTATACATTTCCCACATTTTGTTTTCTTTACCTATTTTGCCCTAAGAGCACTGTTCTATGTTTTTGGAAATAATCTCTATTCCCATTCATCAGTTTTTCATCCCTTATTTCTCCTTTCCCACTTGCCCCCTAAGGTCAATCTCACATCTCAAAATAGATCTCTTAGAAAACATTTTCTCTTGTCATTATTAGCTCTATCATGCACCTCTTGTTTTGCCTATAAGCTGTTTGGGATGGGATAGAGCAAATTCTGCCCTTACTTCAAGTATCTTTCAAAACCACAGTACTAATACAACTTTATAGGCATTTATTGCTTCTATGTAAATGTGGATTAATGAAAATAAGCTGTTGCTCGGCACTGAAGTAGAGAATGAAATACAACATTGATGTGAATCACTTAGGTTAGATGCATCAATAATTTAATAATATTGACAACCTGTATTTATAAGTCTTCAGTGAATACTATAATGCAGAAAAGTATCTGAATACATTATGCTTTCATCCTAAACAATACAAAGTAAAAACAAATACCTTCCTTGACTCAGCATAAATTTTAAGTAAGCATATAAACTGCTTTATTGTTTCAGTTACAGTAGTGCACAGAAAAATCAGGTTCCTGTGCCACTGGCTTCAAAATTAATAAAACCCCATATGAGACTATTAAAGACAAAAGATCAGCAATAAAATGCCTTGTGTTGTGTACCAGCTTAAAAAAAAAAAAAATAGAAGAAAAACAAAGGAGGAAAAAGTCCAGAAGAAACAAGTTGCTTTATACACAATGGCTACAGTAAGATTTATCCAAGGTACTGGAAGGAAATAAACATCAGTCTCCTCAGAGTTAAATATTGGTTTAGAAAACCTAAATATTTTAGCACTACCTATTGATACTTTTATTTCCAATTATGTAATCATATTGCTAAACATTAAATACTTTAAACTTCTGTAATGATAAAAAATACCCCAAATACTTTTAATGATAGTAAAAAGATGGACATTAATCCATTTCTTAAACATAGAAAGATTAAAAGTATTTGGTGAGTTAACAGCAACCTGTGGGAAAAGATAAACCAAAAAAAAAAATATCATTATGATAGCTATAACTTGTATTTACAAAGATGGGTTGGTTTTGGGTTGGGCTTTTATTTGTTTCTGCTTTTTTTGTTTGTTTGGTTGGTTTGGTTTTTTGGGGTTGGGTTGTTCTTTTCTGAAGTATGTTTTGATTTCTAAGAGTTGGCACAACTTCTAATTTAAAGAGTACTTAGAGCTAGCTATTTAAATATTTGTGGTACTCTATTAAAAAGGATGCTTACAAGTGAATACTGAATTAATATATATTTTTTCTTGATGGTATTAAAATGTTTTGGGGGTTTAAGGTAAAATTCTGGGAGCAACGGATGGACAAGCAACTGCATGGTTAGAACTTCATCTTCTGTGAACAGGAAGAGAAGTCACCATTAGTCTCAAACCTAATCCAAAAGCATGGAAGAGAGGACTGTTCTCAGCAGAGTGATGATCCCAGCCTTCATCTTCCAAGAGGCTAGCTAGTATAATAACACTCTATATATCCTGATACCATCCTTCACTCATACTCTGTGTTTTATACTGGAAGAGAAGAAATTCCTTACTCCTCTTTCAGCTGTCTTTGTCTCCAAAGAGGGATGTGACAGCAGAACAACACATTAGTCACCTGATGAGTCACTTCCAGCTGCCCTTGCCAGAACTCCAATGTAGTTATAATCTAAACATCAGTTTGAAGCTGGTAAAATTCTGCTGTCACTTTTTTAACTATCACTGATCAAGGTGATGGGGTGAGGGAAAAACAAACTATTCTCTAATCAAAAAAGAACCAATAAACCTTTCAGAAGTAAAACTCAAAGAAAGAGACCCTCCATCCTAAAAATAAACAAAATCCCTCAAATCACTTTATATGGTTCATGGTGGATCCTAGAAGTTCTTTTGATAGTTGACTCTCAGGTAAATATAAAAGAACAGAACTGCACAACTGTATCAAGCATAAGGTGCAATTAAGGATTTACTGGCATTTAATTGTTATTAATTGTGCCACTTTCTATCATCATCCATCAGCTACACACAATATGCAGTGCTTCACAGGTTTAGATAAAAACATGTGTGTTTGCATATCTATGCATGCATGCACACACACTCACAAAAATAACTATTTTTTCACTTTTTTAATCTTCAAGCTGAAAGTAAAACCATGATTTAAAAGTAATTTCCAATTTTCTTTTAAAAATGTTATTTTTTTAAATTTTCTTCTTTCAATTGGGTATTTCTATGAAGGAATTAATATCTTCATAGCTACATGCTTATCTTGCCCTCCCTTTCACTGTTTGTTTTTTGAAAAGACAGTTCTGGTGAAGACTATGAAAACAACATTCCTGGACACCAAGCTCCTCTTCCCGATCCTTAGGGCAGCTAGAGCTTGAGAGACCACAGAAGTTTCCTCAGATGGTGACTCTACAATGCCTCAGCAGTGTCCTGGAATGTTGGATTGTCCTTGACCTCTTGCAGTGGCTGCTGAAACCAGTGCCAATTACTGTCAGTTTTGTTGGTTTATTCTGCACAGACACCTGTACACCATGAAATGGAACAAGATTGCAATTTCTTTCATACAGGTCACTCTGTAGCCATCAGCTGGTAACAACTGTCACTCATTACCTACTGAAAGTGTAATCAGATTGACAGCACAGAGATGAAAGTCACAGTTTTCCCTACTCATGAATCTGAAGTATCTACTCCTTCCATTGAAAGCAGTCAGTCCTTCCCAAACTTTATAATTTTACCTAAAACTATTAATAAAAGGTCAGAAAATGCCTATTATAGTACACAAAGCAATTTCTCTACAACAATGGATGTTCTCAACCCACTTGTTCTTCAATAGCGAATGGAAAGAGTTTGTGTATGTGCTGGGCAGGAGGAAGTGGGGACAAAAGAAGGGAGAGAGTAACTTCTGCAGTGTTCTGGCAGCTTAACCAATTTGCCCCAGAAGTTCAACATGCACTGTGACATTGTGGTAAAGAGCACTTGTGATTTGTTTAAGTCACAAGTAGTACAAAACTTGACAACATACTCCACTGAGCATCGGAGTTGAACTTCAGTAATTTCCTCTTACTGTTCTCATAATTTCTCAGGAAATTATTATACCTGCTATTCATCGCTAGCTAACAGGCAGATAGCTCTCTCCAAACAGTACACTCACATAAACAGCTTTCTTTTGATCTACTGCCCCAGGAGAGTCCTAGACACAGATAAGGGCAGAGATCTCTTCAGCCTACTGAAAATTATATATCCCATGTTTCCCTAACTTCCTTAGCAAGAGAGAAAAATCCAGGCTAAGGATCCATCCGTTTAATAAAGATAGCAGTAGTCTAATAAAGGAACACAGTCTAGAAGATGATGATAATCAAATAAAACACCCTCAGCTGAAAAATAACAAAAGCCAAGTGATCACAAAGGAAAAACAAACGAGGTGTTGGTTAGTGGAGGTCACGTGCTAAGGCACCAAATGTATGTTTCTCCCAACTCCTGCCTTATGAACAAATAAAATTGAACAACCTTGAAGAATGAAATGAATGTCAGAGAGATTTCCCTCACATCAAAGAAGAGATGTCTTAGAGGTGAGAAATGAGGTTGGTATAAACCCTCTTAAAAATATATTTTAATAATAGATTCTGTAACTGCTAATAGCCCTTTGGTAACCTCTAAAAAGAGCACCTCAATCAAAAATCAACTCAGTACCCCCCTCTTCTGGCAAAATCAGGCAAAATGGAGACTTCAAAACGCCTGTCATCTTTTTCCTGTCTTTCAAAACTTCTCTTCCCTCCCTCCTACCCCGTTTTTTTAACCTTTGCAAAGGATATTTCACTTAGTTTCCAATTCAGGTTTACTTTAAGACTGATACATGTTCTGGTCACAAAAAAAATACACAATGTATTCAGACACTATCACAACACTATGTCTGCTATTGAAAGTCATTAAATTAATGTAAAAGCTAATATTACTACAAGAACAAAGTCTTACTTCTCCCCCTCATCTCTTAATCAAGTAATTAAGTAATTTAGTCAAGCAAGGAGAAATCTTGTGGAGAGGAGGACCAGTATTTGTTATGAATAGCTGTTACCACTTAAATATTTGGAAGCCATGAATTTTATGATTTTGCATAACCTTTGTCATTTTATTTATTCATAATATGAAACTCATTTCATTATGTGGATGTCTTATCTGAACAATGCTGTTGGGTTGCAATTTGGTGACTTAACTTGTTATTTAACAAATCTAGTAGCACAGTATCACAAAATATTTAATGCACTGTTTTCACTTGTGCTCCATTTTTAATAAAAGCTGTTAATTCTAATACTCTCCAGATTTATCTAGTGTTTAAATTTAACCAGAGAAAATATGAAGAACAGAGAAGCGAATAGTTGTTTCTCTCTTACTGTTAGCAATTAAAGTCATTCTTGTATGTCTCTTCAAAGTGGCACATCACCTCAATTGTTTCTTGCCACTGAAAAACTCCAGTTTGTTGATCATATTTCAAGTTGATCAACATTTGGTGAACTATTTCATCCAGTATTATTTTCCAATTATGTTTTGCCTTTCAGTATATCTCAGTACTTTACAATACTAACTGACAATATTAATGGAAACACTATGAAACACTTTCAGGGAAGTTATTAAATAATACCACCTGAAATATGAATTAATATTGCTTACTTTATTTAATGAGCAACAAATACCTTTTCCAAAAATAAGGCTTATGCAAAGATAAGCCTGATGAACATCCTGCAGAGTAGCCTTTACTGGGTAGAAGGAACATCTTACTAAAACAATTTAAAAAATAATCAGAAGTGTAAGAAGGTTTTTAAAAAAACAATTGAAAAAAAAGTGGGTACTCCTAGCTAATATACCTGTAACCACTACTATATTGCCACTTGCTTAGCATGTACATCATATCTTCAATAAATATTTTGTCTCATTGCCATGATTCATTACAATGCTAAAAAGGTTACTGCTTCTCAGTGCTTGCTTTACACTTTCAATAATTTCTTCTCAAGTAGATGTTAGATACAGTACCTAATTAGATTTAAACTACTAATTTCTTTAATTCCATACACATCCACAAGCATATATGCACAGATCCACTAGCACACAACAAAATACTAATTATATAGTTTTTTCGACATCTATACAATTTATATAATTTAAGACATCTGAAATACATAAACTAATGTGACATACTCAAATTCTAATGTGACATATTCAAATTCTATTCACACAAAAGCAATATGATGTTTACATTGATTAGTATGAATTACAACCTGTCAGGTTAGCCACTGTGACACGAAGCATGTATTACCTTGCGCTAAATTCCAGTGTAGATCCTTGGAAGATATCATCTATGTATTCAGTATAATCTTAATTATTACCTCATTAATTCTATTTTCTTTGAGTCCCTAAAGACATAGGAATAAACAACTGTTTAGTTCTGACTCCATTTAGGTACAGAGAACCACCTCTAAATATTGCCTTAAATTCTGAGACAACAAAAAGAATATTGGGAAATGGTTGTTTACCATACTATAACACACCTAGTTCTATGACAATAAGAGATTTTAAGAGAAAATTTATTCTTTCTGACATTTGCATTTAGAGGCTATATTGCAAATGCTGCTTGTTTTCTTTACCCTGAATCTTATCAGAAACATTATGATTATCAATTAATATTAAGAACCTTAGAAGTCAAAATAAACAAAAAAAAAAAAATGCTGCAAATCTGAAGAACAAGCACTGACACTGATATGGAAAAGGCGAGTATACAAATGAGACAGAGCTTGAATGTTTCTAACTTAAAGCCAGGATTAAAAACAACTCTGTCTCATATTAGGCAAATGCATATTCAAAATGTCATCTATAGATGGACAACATGAGCTTGAAGCAAGCTATCAAAATCAGATTGACCTAAATAACATGTTTTCCCTACAAGTAGTTGGCTAAAGCAGAGAAGAAATGAAACACTTCTGACAATCCACTTCTCTAACTTTTTTCCAATGTCAGAGCAAAACAAAGATTATACAAATAGATTTACTAGAGAATATACTAAAATAAGCTTAATTGTGAAAAAAATTCATAACTTCTACAATTATTTTTAAAATCTTTTCACCCATAACAACAAAAGAAAAGGAAGAAGGAAGACCATAAAAGCCAGCTGAACTATTTCCACTAATAGGAACAGTTCAGAATAAATTAAGAAATCTTAATTGTTTCAATGGTTATTTCACCATCAGAGTAATATTACTGATGAAAATTTCCCATTGTGGATTTTTTTTTTCTTTTATTGTTTACAGCTGTCTCAGTTTAAATTCAGGTTTTAGTGTAAAAAAACCTCTCTTTCCACACTATGTTCAATCTTACTTCTGACCTCCACCCCTCAGTAAAAAAAAGGTAAATGAAGTGGAGGGGTTGTGGTGGGTTTGGGGTAGTTTAAGAGAGCTTTTTTTGTTGTTGTCTGTTATGCCCTTAAGATGGTTGTTTTATTCATACACCAACTCACACATTCATTTTTCTACAGCAAAATTCTCCTAAACTGATATATCTGAAACTTGTGATTCTCAGAAATTCTAGTTTATTCTCAGCTACGGCAGTAATCACTGCTTTGACTGTAACATGCATTCCTGACCCTAGGCTAAGTAAAAAAAAACATCGATTATTAGCAACTTAACATTTTTGAAATAATGAAGCAGATGGGAAAATGCTCAAAATTTACATTACTTTATTGAGGGTTTTGATACAGAAACAGCAACTTCTGGTGTATGTTATGATGGTAGCTGTTCTGATTGCTTTCTTATGCGTCACTTTCAGCTGTTGTGACTCTAGGTCTCTGTATTCCTAGGTTTTGGTACCACGTCTCACAGAATGCAGTCTTCTGGACAACTCTAAACTATAAATAATGAATACCAAAGCATCATGAAAACTGAACATAAAATTCCCAGCAGGCAACCATAATGACGCTACTTTAAAATTACAGTATGTTAAAACTTCAGAAGGTTGCATAATAAAATTCCTAAATCATTAATTTAATACACTAATTGTTGCAACGATGATTGCAGAGTCAAGGTACTAACAGGCGTAGAATACATAAGTGTCTCCTGACTGATACAGCCAGATGTGAAGAAAATTTAAGCGAATCTGATGTGTCCCAAAGAAAGAACAGCACAAAATACTACAACTAAAATGCAGGTTTACTGTATTGCCTTTGTTTCCTTGCAATAAGGTTAAATAAGAAATTTGGAACCATGTGTTTTATACAGGACCATCTATTTACTCCACTGCACACTAAATGTTTTACTTTTCATCAGCACTACTGCCTCCAGTTTATTCCTTTGTACATCGCCACTATAGTTATCACCTACAGTTAATTTCTATGTTAAATATTTTAGCGATTTCTCTGCATGAAAGGATGATCTTCATCAAACTACATTTTCCAGAGTGGATTCTCCATATTTGTTCAACTTTCTCTTTATTATGTGCAAGTTCTGATCTAAGCCTAAAGCACGAAGGCAATCAATGCTGATGAATGACTAGAAATGGTTTCTTTATTCCACTCCTCACTGAATAGAAAGTTTCCATTATCTCCCTCAACATCTTCACTCTATCAATTTGACAGGGGCATGCGGTTCTACACTCCACTGCCTTCACTCTAGAACTGTATACAGCTTTTCTATCTTTTTTCTAATACAAAAGAAAAATGATAAATGATAAAGTCTAGTCAAAACTTCTTGTCTTCCCTCATAAGTGTCATCTTTCTTTTCTTTTAATTGTTCCATACTTTATTAAAATGCATATTAGAGGAAATATTCAGTGTCGGTCAAAACATATATATATACACAAAAGCTTATTTGGACAAGGACAAAACCAAATCATTACAGTACAATAAATGCTAATCCAGTTAAGTCAGTTTGTAAGGCAATTGTGAAAAAATTTATACTATAACATCTCTGTGGTTTTTGACTGATCATTGTACCTGAAAAATATTTGTCTAACAGAGAAGCATTATTTGAGATGCATTGCTCAAAGGTATTTGAAACAAAATGACAAATACAAAGATGTTCATTCAACTAAACAGGATTTTATCAACCCTCAGACAGCAAGATAAAACGCTGCTAATTGTAAAAGCAAAGTATACCAAATGTCCAGGAAAATGCTGAAACTGACAACAGTATAAAAAAAGAAAGGGGGAAAGAGTTCCCTGCCCTCCTCACCAATGTGGTTCTGGCAGAACTGATCCTCCCTTGAGTACCTTTCTAAAATGATCTCTGATTTACCTAACAAGAATCCTGTTTCTGCCAGGATCCAAGATACCAACGTGCTTTCTCCTTACTCTCTCCCTTATCTTTCTGTCTTTCAGGCTGTAATGGAGACACAGTTCATTGTGATGTGTCAAGAAGTTGTGGTTCTGTCCAGTTACATGTTCTGTCAATCCATTTAAACCTGTCACCTTTTACATATTCACTCATTATAAGTCCCTTGAGGACTTGAGTTTTCCAAATCAAAATTTATGCAAGCCAAACTATTGTACTACTTCAAAATTTTATTTATAATAGCTCACAAGTTTGATTAGTACATCTTAAGAAATCCCCTGAAGAAGTTCTGGAAGTGCGCATGGGGGACAGCTTTTATTCCCCGCATAAGTCTCACCCAGCAGCAGAAAAGGAGTGATAAAAGTGATGGCTTCACCAAACAGTGCACTGAAAAGTAGACCTGGGAATCTTTCCTACCGTTCACATCTCCATCACCACCACATCCCTCTAGTCCAACACACCTCCTCTCTTTTCCCCCTTCCCACCCTAGGAGTCGCCAATTGCCAGTCCTGACAGCTGTAGTGTTACACAACACAATGGAAAAGTCACTACAACAGCTGGAGGCAGGCAATGATGTGAGAGCACGGTAGCCATCTCCCAGCCTCTCCCTTCCCCTCACCTTCCTTCCCCTCCATTTTTGTAAATGAGAAGCTGCTACAGTAATTACAACAGGTTGAACTGTAGAAAAAAGGAGCAAGCCATAAAAGACTAGATGCTGCCAGACAGCGGCAATTTAGTCTCAGGATTAGCACTGCATTTATCTCAAAAGTGCAGTGACAATCAAAATTATTAGGTGATAATAAAACTTACTTTTAGCATTATGATACTACAGTGCTATTGCTACTTTGCCCAGTGCTTTCTTAAATGATCAATAGAACAGACCTCTTTATATGAAATTATCCCCCTAAATGTGAGCTAAATTTGCATCAACTTCTGCTATCTCATTATAAAAGCTAAAAAAAAATAATGTAGCACAAGCCTCCTCTTCTTGCTCTATGTTCTATCAAGCCATCTACAAGTACTAGTTTTCAGACAGAAAACAGAGTTTAGAGGTTGAGTACTTCTAGCATTCTGCAGACATTTTCTGCAGAAATCCAACTGCAAGCTTGCCTGGTCCTGTTGAATAGCTCAGAGAAGGTAGGCAGGCTTTATGTATCGTAAACATTTTCTTAATGAGCAGAAGATTAATTTGGAAGTTTAATTATATAAATTGACACATGTAATCTGCTACTTGGCCAACAGATTCTGCAAAGTAACTGCTTTCTCTCTCATAGCTTCAGTTTGCTACTTTGTTCATCTTTAATACAGCCTCTAATAATGGGAAGTGGAGGCACTTGGGAACAAAGTGGCCTGATTTTATCCACTTTATTTACCCACCAGTAAATGCCCCAAATATTCAACTCTCATTGGATGGGGCCTTGAGCAGCCTGGTCTACTGAGAGGTGTCCCTACCCATGGAAGGAGGTCTGGAACTCAGTCTTTGAGGTGTCTTCCAACCCTAACCATTCTATGATTCTACTTAAAGTACTCACACAATAATTGAACTGGAAAACTCAAAAGAGGTAAAAAAAAAGAAATACCAAACAACAACAACAAAGACACGTACTCAATATCTGATTTACAGAAGAAGGTATTTTTTATAACTTCATAAAGAAATTAAGTTCCTTTTTGCTGTCATCATTGCTTTTTATAGAAGTGTTTAGAACATCTATGTATCTTATATTTAGTATATCAAACAGGACATCTTTGGTAGAGTTACTCAAAACCTAACAGAATCTAAGATTATTTTAATTTAAAACTATGTATAATAGCTTCAAAACAGAGGTTGGACTCAAAAAATAAACAGAACAATATTTTTTTCTTATATAACAAAATATGTCAGTTTTACAATAAAACTTTTTATTTTGCCATGGGAAATTATTGGCTAAATAGAGTCAGTGCTCCTACAGAGTTGTGTGCTTGTTTAATTATTCCATTTTTATTTCATCCCCAAGCTTCGTTTCTTGAACACCATCATGAAATATCAGGTTACCATGAAAATTTGTTTCAGTGCCCCAGCCCGCAGATCACATTCCTTTATTGAGCTCCCTGCCCTTTCCTACCTGTCCTTCCTCCCTCCCATCTCCAACTACAGCTTGATCTTTTCCTTGATCTTTCTGTAAAAAGCAATCTATAATATTGACCTCTAAGAAGTTGCTAGCAATTAGATTTCCTAAGGGGCTACCAGAGTGAAGCCATGGTTAGATGATTCAGGAATTGTAAGTATTCTGGGGACTTTTCTGAATAAAACTTCTTCACCTGGTACAGGTGCTGAAGTGCTTTAGCTAAGCACAAGTCAGTCAGCGATGCCAGTCTCCAAGTTACCTCCCCCTACACCTCAGACTACTCTCTGACTTGCAAGGTGTGAACCCATGCTGGAGGAGCCCTCATTTCGTGCAGGCACTACACGTCTGCCAAAATTTCTACTGCTCATAAAAGCCTTGTTATGTCAATAATTACACATACCAACCATCTCCTATAGACACAGAGCAATTGGAAGTTTGCCTTTCTCTTCTGTATTGATGTACATGTACACTGCTAAAAACACCTGTCAAAGATACAGAGAAAAAGCAGGCAGTGTCCTGCATACTGTCTCTGTAGAGAAAGGATATAACCTCTTCTTTATGAGCAATTATTTACAATACAGTACATCTTAGGAGCTCATAACTACCATTTAGTGGCTAGCTGAGGTAAATATTTATTAAGTTTCTCACTTGAAAACTGCTTCTCCTCCATACACAACCTATGCTATTCTTTAATAAATTACTCCAGAAGAATAATATTAATTTGATTTGGTTTCGAATCTTGACAGGGCAAGCATCAGTCTTGGGGCCTGACCATCAATTTTCAGAAGAAACCTGTCTCTGACATTTCATGAGGCATTTTTCCCAAACGATTTTATCTCCCAAATACTGTAACAAAGCCTATTCAGGAAACAGAGTCAGCAGACCTCATGCTAACCTAATACCCCCTTCTTTTGATAAGCTGAACCATAGGCCACTAAAGGGTAATGACCTTGACACTAAAAGACTCCACAGACATCCAGAATCTATAAATCAGATGAATCTCCCATCTTCAAAATACTTCAAAAACTTTCTTCCAGATTATAAGGGGAAAAAATAACAGTATATTTTCAGCCATGGGCTTAAACATCCTTTTATGGGCTTTGCAAATAATGCAATATCTTTTGGAGTAAAATAGCACCAAATTATTAATACTAAATGTATTCTGAAGTCACCAAATCGGTCTCTGTTACATATTCATATATAAAATTTTAATTACAGTTACATGTGTCAAACCACATGTTTATTTGTGCCTACCCGTTAAAGGAAGAGGTCCGCAAGCAACTGCAACAGTGATCGTTTTCTAAGCAACCTCCCTGGGTTTAGTGACTGGAAGTGATTTACAAAGGAAAGCCAGCCGGTAATTGTATTCTCAGCTGTAAGAAACTGAGAAGTCCATTCATGCAGTGGACAGCAATTCTTTAAGGCAATGGAGTGGAAGCGTAACTGCTGAATTTTACAATGTTTAAGCTATAGAAAAAAGTTGGAAAGTTGTTTGTTTTGTTTTGGGTTGTTTTTTTTTTTTCCAATCTTTTCAATACAGCATTTGCAAAACCATCCAATGTTCTCTTTCTTCTTTATTAAAACAAACAAAGCAAGAACAAAGCAAAACCAAAAGACAAACCAACTGTAGAAAAGCTGTTTTGGTAGCTGCTAGTGTAAATTTAGACCAAATTAGGACTGAAAAAAAAGAGATTAAAAATGCATCTTTGAAAAAATACACTTCTTATAATTAATCATGTGTATGTACACACCATTTACATGTGTTCAAAAGTAATCCCCACTCAGCCCCACCACCCCCAATACCTGAAGGTCCTGCTACTAGTGACAGACAGGTCAAATTTGACAATTACCTGAATTAAGAATATAATTTTCCCTAACACTGCCAAATCTAGTGGAATTGATAAGTAAAAGGGTACTAGAAACTTTGAGATCTTAAGAGACTATCTTTGTACATTCAGAACAGAACATAGGAGCATAAAAACATATAGGAAGCGTCCACAGAAAATTTAAGAATTAAGCATCCCAATATTAAAAAACAAATAACCACAATCTCCCTCCAAAAAAACCCAAAAAAACTGAAAAATCTATTGACATTCCCAAATACTACTATTGTATGTTGCTTTAAGGGAACTGTTACCACATGGCTAAACTAAACCATACTTCTGCAGAATAACAGAATAATCTTTTGCAAGTGTTCATTATGTCATGCAATGCACCAGCCTTTATTATTTGGAGAATAAACCTCACTTTACAAGAAAAAGACAAGAAAAATGTATCGTTTCTCTCTGGGATGTTATGTGAAATGAATGCACAGCATGATCTTGTGTTGTAAAAACTGGTAGAGAATTTCACTTTATAGAGCCAGAGATCTGGCACTGCTGCAGTCAGCCTGCACTATTCAATTTGGTATCACCAAAATTCTCCAATCAGAAACAGAAAAAGAATGATCGACTGAATTCTTCTTTCGAAACTGTTAAGTTCGAGATGATAAAATAGTGGTGGTAACAAAAACTGCATACTAGCACAAATCCACGATGGAAAAAAATGTGGCCTAAGTAGTGAATCAAGTGTGTGAATTGAGCATTTTAGATCAGATGTAAACAGAAAAAATACTCCACACAAGCATTAACAAAAACAGAACTAAAATTAGAAAGGAACATGCCCCTTCTTGCCATTTGGTCAGCTTTTGGGATTTGAGGAACAATTCCTTTGTCTCTGGCACTTCTGTCCTAGTCCAGATCAAACAAACCATAGAAAGGGATACAGGGGTTATCAAAGCACTTGAAGATTCTATTGGTTTCTGCTGCTTTCGGAAAATGATTTGGAGATAACACCAGCATTTTCTTCCCTTTCTCAGATTTACCTTGATTTATTAATTTTCTTCTGTCATCCCCCCCATCCATCTTTTCATTCCTTGACTATGTTTCTGAAAAGGATTTTGATTTAGCTAGTCAAGACTTTCTATTGCTACACTGTCGTGAGTCAATGAGCAAAATTCCTAGCAAAATCGATGACTAAGGCCATAGAAAGCTGAATTCTGGCACAGCTAGCTGGAATACTTGAAAGCCTACTGCACCAGATGCTCATTATTGACTCTATTTGGTCATTTCAGCACAAAGTTATTTGGATTTGCTAGGAGCCATACTGTGATTTGAAGAACAACATTCAGACAACCCATTATTATGGTAGCAAAAGTGGTAATCACTGGTAAGGTGGCAACTATTTTAAACAACTACATTTACTGCTAAAGAAATAATTACTCTGTACCCTAAAATAGCTTGATCTTGGCAAGTGTGTGCCTTGATGTTTAGTAGGTAGTAAAATCTGTGTGCTAAGCTTTTACTACTCCAGCACAACATCTACAAATAGGTCAGTGCATTAATAAAAAAGGTACATTTTCTAGTTTTACTTTTCTAATTCTCTTGAATGTGTCCTGTTTCACCTTTAAGGAAAATAAATTATTCATCAGAAGCAGTAGTAAGAGGTCTTAGCTCATTTTGACTAACTTTTTCCATCCAGAAGAACTTCAAGCAAGACATATTAAAGAATAACCAAAACCTAGAAAATTATGACTTCTACATCCATAAGTAATAGGAGAAACTTTTAAAATTTGACTTTAGTTAACTTGTAAAGCATCCTAATGTTTTTTTTTTCTGCAGCTTAAATACATTTTTTAATAAAAAAGTATAATGAATGTTGCCATTGGAGCAAGCAAGTTAAGATCACTTTTAACTTATTATTTAGCATTAACACAGTTAACACTTTAGCACTACTTGATCCATGAAATAAGTGTAATATTATACAGCTTTATTCTGTATTGTGAGTCAGTTCTGCCTTCAGAGGATGAAAAAAGTGCTCATTAGTATCAAACTCCCAATTGCTGTTGCCTACTGTCCATCAAAGCTACAAAGCAATCAAGAAAATAATGCTAACAAGTATAGAAAAAGAAAACAGAAAATTAAAATTTGGAACAAGAAATAAACAGTAGAAAGAGAATTGTTACAAGCCCTAAAACACAACGAAGCAAACTAGAAAGCTAGAAAAGACCATGCCAGAATTTGTAAAGAAAAGAGAGAATAAAAAGCAGAAAACATGTTCAACCAAATATAGTCTTCCCATTAAGAACTCCTATTGACAGACTATGGGCCCCGGATTAAGAAGCTACAACATGTGAAAAGAAACTGTAATTGCATTATATAAATTTATAAACTGCATCAAATGCAGTAATTTAATTTTAAGGATGAAAAAGAAACAGTAAATGCCTAATTAAGAGCAATGAACTAGTCTATAACTCGCATAACTTATAAGGTAATATTAATTCACTTACAAAAATATCCACTCTGACCAATAAAAGTATATAAAGTAAAATCATACAAAATAACAACAAACTAGATCTCCACAGGTTCACTTTGATTGTTGCAGGTACTTCTCAAATACCTCAGAAGTTCCTTATGATGAATCTGGTTCAGTAAATGCATCCAGTTGCTCATCAGTGTTTTTAGTCAACCAAGCTGAGTTCAAAACAATTTGGCTGAATATATTCACCATCAGAGGGTAACGTTTTATTAATAAACCATACACAATATCATCAAAAAAGGCATTGGTTTTCATTCTGTTTAATGGACTACATTACAGAGACCACATTCATGTCTGAAACCTGTTACTACTTCTCTAAAATATCAGCAAGTGAAACGATCCCATTCATCAAGCTTATTTAGAAGAAAAAAATAAAAGTCAGTAAAACCACCTGGCACAATAAAAGGAAACCAAAGAAAGAACAACAACAAAAAACCACACAAATATGGCAAACCTGCATCAAACTCTGAACCTTAACCAGGCTTGTTAGACATAAATAAGTGTAGGCCTCTAATTTTTCTTAGTATTTTTTATTTTTCTCCTTCCCTGGAACCTATATCAACCTAGAGAATAATTTTCATAACACATATATCATTTATTTGACAATAAATTAAAGTTCACCTCATTGACCACAGTTTCACAGACATGCTTACTCAACAGACCTTAGGTACTTAGGGTAAGAGACTAGCTTTCTGTTAGAAGACATTTGGAATAAGAAATTATAGACCTGAACAACACTGACCTAACAAAATAAAGTTGCTTACAGTTTTCAACTTCAAGCTCACGGTTGCAAGACTGCAAAAAATAAGTATCATGCAGGTAACTATAGATGATGTGGAAAAGTCTAAAATATTTCCACAGTCCAAAATACTTCTCCAAAATAAAAAGCTCAGTCACATACAATACTGGAAAGACCATATCTATAGTATATTAGAACATGAAGGAAGACAAAGCTCCATGCAGAATTTTATTAGAGTTGTTGAAACATGAGATTAAAATCTATCTGGAATTTTCCAGGGCAAAAAACAACCAACCCAAAACAAGAAGTCTGAGAACAAAATGTAACATTTATCAAAGTCTAATAATTTTTACTGCTGTTGATACTATTTTAGAAAGTGTAACAATTTCGGCAAATATTTCTCTAATCCAAACTAGATTTGGCCAGTCTCTGGCCCGGAGCACATTGACATTATCAGCACATTGATTACCATCCTCATCTTGCATTACGGCAGAGCTATGTGTTGGGTCCTCTTCTGTTGGTCACACAAATGGCACATGAATCTCAGGTCTCCACATACACCCAAGTTGCCTGTTACTATTGACCACTGCCTAGAAAGCCTCTTTGTTTCCCTTTGAAGTGCTTTGCACTTCCTAAAACAATATTTGCCTCAAAGTTTCTACACATAGTGCAAATAAGGATGCTACTAGATTATTCAGCTGATATGCAAGGATACTCAGAAATGTGTATTTTTTAACTATTTATTAAAAAAAAAAAAAAAAAGGGAGACTGACACAGAAATTCCTGGACACAAATAACTAGAATAAGTCTTTTCTCATTCCTTGCAGAAAAGATTGTGTTTCCTTCCTTTAAAAAATGAATCCCTATAAAGTAAGGCATGGGAGGCAGTTAAAAAGGAAGAAAATGGACTTCCCAAGATGAAAGCTATAACACAGCAGAACAGAAAGAGACAGGACAGGGGATGGGGAGAGTGGAAAGGAGGGGGGACAGGACACGACAGACACAAATGATAGCTCATATCAATGTGGGGGCAAGTGATAGCTCAGTCATAAAAGTCACCATCACTGAAATGGGCACCTAACTAGCACAGTTCTGCAACTCAGCCAATTTTGCTTTTTACTTGTGTCCACTGGAAAAAAAAAAAAAAAAAGCGTATGAGTATCATTGAAAAGAGCATCCAGGTAGCTGGAGAGACTGTCCAAGCTGGCATGTTCAGAAACTAGTATTTTTTATTCTATCCCAGTTCCTGCCTAATAGAAGCTAGACTAGAGTTTAATCTGCAAGAACAACAAGCAACTTCGATTCAAGACACTCTGTGGCAGCTCAGTTGTTCAGTTGCCTTTCCTGAGCTAACCCAGGTAGAAGGTTACTTTCTGTCCTCCAAAAGATGTGTATTTTCTGAAGTAAAAAAAACCCAAACAACCAAAACCAAATCAAAACCATAAACAACCACACACAAAGATTGTTACTCATTTCATTCCTTTAACATCAAGTTAAGAGTCTTTACATCAACACAGTTTATCTCCCAGCAAATACCGTATCAGTGAGTTTACATTCCCTCCCTACCTTATCCTTATTATCACCTCACTCCTGCACATCACTGTATCTTGCAAGCTAAATGAAGGAGAATATATTTTATTTATATTGGAAGTCACATAGCATATTTTCTGTGCTATAAGTAATAAACCAAAATCATAACAAGATGTTCAATTAAATTGCAGATCATAGACAAAGTACATTGTGCCCCTAGCAACAGCTTCCACTCACTGCATAAAAATATGCTGTAGACATGACAAACCTTTCTGAAGTTTCTCTGAGTAATTACTCTGCTTAATTCAGGCTGTCATTACATGGTAGCTTTGATATGGAAAAATATTTAGTGTCATATACCTATGTGCAAGGCTGCTACCAATAAACACGAAGTCTTTCAGCAGAGCTGTCATAAACCCCACACTGCATACCTACCTCTTCCAACTTGAGCCCTGCATGGTCTTTGCCCCTACCTGGCCCACTTGTCCAAATAAGCTCCAGCTCATCCCATGCCACTAGCCAGCAAACAACTTCCAGAGTAGTGGAGGGCAAAGCCCACTCCTGAGCACACCAGCTTACATTCCCAGCACACTAGGCATGTGATGCTGCCTCAAGTCCCAGTTTGACATGGGACAGCTCGCTACTTGGCTTAAGCTTCTTTCTTAACCCCTCCTCTGCATTTTTATCCTCAGCCCTGCACCATCCAGCCCCAGTGCCTATTCCTGTTCCTAACCTGGCTGATGGTGCTCCTCCAGCCTCCCTTATGTTCATTTGTAATGCTGCCAGTACGGACCTCTAAGCTTCACAGGCTCTAGCATACACATTTTCAGTTGATGCTGCCTCCACTTCAGATCTTTAGCTTCACTAAATGATTCTTCCGAATTTTTTTGTTCACATTTTTGCTTAATATGTCAGACTTTGCTGTTCTAATCTGTTCTCCGTTCCTCCCTGTGCTGCCTTCAAGTTGTTTACTTAATAGCAAATATCATGCACAGAAGTCCTCAAATAGAGTAATTTTCACTTACATACAAACAAGTAGTTTGCCTTATTTAAATGCAATCACAGTGCCACTTAACTTGCCACTGTAAAGGCTAACATGTCGCCTTTCAATGGTACCCTATAAAACCACTACAGATTTGAGGTGCATTAATCCACACCATGAATTACCATTACTATTAGATTTTACCTAGTGTGTACAGAAAATTTAACAAGGTAACAAGAAAGAATTCAAAGAAAAATACCACACTTGACATACAAACCAGCAACTGATAGGAATAAATTTTAAGATTTGAAGCAGCTGTGCTTTAAATGAGGAAAGCATGTTTGTCTAGAAGGAAAAAAAGGCCCAAACATAAGAAAACCCATAAGAAGACTCACCAAAACACGGCTCGAGGAAAAGACTAAGTAACACATTATCAGACTACTCATATCAAAAATAGTATGGCCAGTGGATCTAGGGAAGTGAATGGGCCCCTGTACTTGGCATTGGTAAGGCCGCACCTTGAGTGTCATGTTCAGTTTTGGGCTCCTCACCGTAAGAAAGACATTGAGGTCCTCAACCAAATACAGAGCAGGGTAATGAGGCTGGTGAAGGGGCTGGAGGTCAAATCATATGAGGAGCAGCTGAAGGAGCTGGGGTTGTTCTGCCTGGATAAGAGGAGGCTGAGGGGAGACCTTATCATCACCTACAACTACCTGAAAGGAGGTTTTAGAGAGGTGGGAGATGGTCTCTTCAGCCAGGTTCTAGGAGATAGGACAAGGGGAAATGGCATGAAGCTGTGCCAAGGCGGCTTCAGATTAGATGTTAGGAAAAAAAAAATTCACTGAAAGAGTTGTCAGGGCCTGGAACAGGCTGGGAGGGGGTTGAGTCACCATCCCTGGATGTGTGTAAAAAAAAAGGGTAGATGAGGTGCTTAGGGAGATGGTTTAGCATAGGACAGGAATGGTTGGACTCAATCTTAAAGGTCTTTTCCAACCTTGTGATTCTGTGATACTTCTTTCTTTTGTTTATTCTACCTTTCACAAGAATAAACCTAGGCACAATTCAAGGTGCTTAATAGCCTACTAAATTCAAATTTCATCCCAAACTGGGGCACGTAGCAAAACATTAAAGTTATCTTCAGATGAGGGAAAATCCTTTATCAAGCTGTAATTTAAACACACGCTTTTCATTAGACATGGCCCTGACTGCTCAAATTGTTGAAGTACTTAAAAATTTATGTAGTTTGGCTGTACCTTGATTTCACAGCTGCAGGAGAGACAGCATGAGTGCAATGACTGGGTTTTGATAGGAAGTGCAATGCCTCTCATGTCAGCTGAATTCATGAAAAGATTTGGTAAGATGGTCCTGTTTTCAGCAGTTATTTTCTTTTAAGCAGTGTATGGTTCAATTAACATCACAACACAATCTCAAAGGACTGATGGACAAAGGAGATTAGGAACAGTAAGATGATGGAAGGACAGATATACTCTGACTTGTTCTTATAGAACTGAAGTTATAATCAGTTTTAAATATAAGCTATTGCAGAGTTCATATCAAGTTTTATGTAAACCAAAAAGAAATACCAACCTGGCTAAAGAAATGGAAGATACACTTTTTTTAAAGGGTCCAATAAAATGTCTACAATATTTACAAAAGCAAGTGTTTTCCATAACTGCTGTAGTAAGACCACCCTAATCTAAGAAAGACATGAAGGATGATTTTAATATGTTAACAAATCTGATGCAATTAATATGTCAGAAGACACCTTCCTGTAGAAACCTTTTAAGGCAGTTATAATTGTAAAATATAGCTCATTTTATGTACAGAGTTCTTTATTCAGTATTCCTCTAGACATTTAGGAGACTTAATCAGGTAGCAATGAAAATAGCACTGGTATTTTCAGACTGATTTGTTCCTAATGCTCTTTGTTAATATATATAAGTTAACATTTCACTTCCTTTTGCTTTGCCTTTCAGCATTCACTACATTCAAGGAAAATTATTTCTATAGAACATATAAGAATACAATCTATTCTACTTTCAAGAGATGTTAAGTCACCAATGTTTTGGGACTATTCTTATACTGTCAGAGGCTTCTCCAATAGCTAATTAATGCTGCCACAAAAATGCCAGGTTTTTAAAAATTTTGAGTTTACGTTATAAATTACTGAGAGAGAAGGAAATGTTTTTGCATTCCATATTATTTTGCTTTTCCTGGACTACATTTTTCAAATCTAAGTTTCTAGACAGAATCCAACCTCGTAGTTAAATGCAGGCGTCTTGCAAGCTTTCTTTAAGCTCATTTTATACACAAAGAAACATGCAACTGTGAGTAGTTCTCAACAACTGAGCTGATACAGAGGACCACAGAATCACTAGGTTGGAAATGACCTTTAAGATCACAGAGTCCAACTATACCCATCCTCTACTAAACCATATTCTTGAGCACGTCATCCACCCCTCTTTTAAATACATACAGGGTTGGTGACTCAACCCCCTCCCTGGGCAGCCTGTTCCATATCGCGAGAACTTTTTCAGTGAAGAACTTTTTCCTAATATCTAATCTGAACCTGCCCTGGCACAGCTTGAGTCCATTGTCCTTCATCCTATCACCTGTCACCTGGCTGAAGAGACCATCGCCCACATCTCTACAAGCTTTCAGGTAGTTGTAGGCAGTGATAAGGTCCCCCGCCTCAGCCTCCTCTTCTCCAGGCTAAACAACCCCAGCTCCTTCAGGTGCTCCTCATATGGTTTGCTCTTCAGCCCCTTCACCAGCCTTGTTGCCCTTCTCTGGACACACTCCAGGACCTCAATGCCTTTCTTGTAGTGAGGGGCCCAAATCTGAACACGATACTCAAGGTGCGGCCTCACCAATGCCGAGTACAGGGGCACAATCACTTCCCTGGACCTGCTGGCCATGCTATTTCTGATAAACGCCAAGATGCCATTGGCCTTCTTGGTCACTTGGCACACTGCTGGCTCATATTCAGCCTGCAGTCAACCAACATCCCAAGGTCCTTCTCCACCAGGAAGCTTTCCAGCCACTCCTCACACAGCCTGTAGCACTGCACAGGGCTGTTATTTCCCAACTGCAGGACTCTGTACTTGGGCTTGTTGAACCTCATCCTGTTGATGTCAGTCTGTCCAGATTCCTTTGAAGAGCCTCCCTACTCTCAGGCACATGGACACTTCCTCCCTGCTTAGTGTATTCTGAAAACTTACTGAGGGAACCTTCAATCCCTTCAGTTACCTCATTTGGTTAATTTGCATAGCAAGTAGATGAAAATGAAAAACCTCTGAAGTCAGTAAACTACATTTACATTTGAATCAAGTTTGGTTCAATCAGTAGTCTATACATTGTAGCTATTATCTAAGGAATCACTGAATGAAAATAATGCAATACTGAATAATTTCATAGGGGATGAATTACTGACCCTCAAAAATAAGATTTCCGCTCACTTCCATTAGTTTTATCCCTTTATTCTCTGTATTTCATTTGAAGTAAATAGGTCGAGATTTGATAGCACAAGTTTTGTAAAAAGCAAAGTTTTCAAAGGAGAGAAAACACCACTTAATGTTTTCTCATGACATCTGAATTTCAAGTATTTCAATACTTCTTGAAAGTTAACTTGCTACATGAGACTATAAACCTGACATTCAGGTATTCAGACATACCTAAATACACAAAACATCTATCTAACTTTCCCTCCATCTTTCCGAGAGGTTTTTTTTTAATTTAAATAAAAATTTATCAGATCAAGTGCAGAGTAGCAGTCAGGGTTTTGGCAAACAGTGGTATAGCCAAAATAAGGACGCCGTAACAAAATGGCTGCCAAGCATCCCAAAATCAGCCTCATTCTCTACATTTCTAACAGAAAATTTCTGTCTTGAATATTCAAATGCATGATTATTAAGTATTTTTGTGCTCATGTAGTCTTCTTTGCACATGCTGCGCATCCTATGGTACTATTTGGCATTCTTTACATGGATTTTCCACATTTCTGAGTAATTTCAAAATTTTGATTTCCTACAAGTACATTATTTTCATGTTGCATGACTATTACAGCACTAGTGTCATTGGATAAACCCATGTTTTCTAGTTTGGCTATCTAAAGTAGGAGAGCATCACTGGTACAGTACATATCAGGCTTCCATGAGAATAATGTCTAAGGCATATTTCAGCCACTTCCTTCCTTCTAAAAACACTTAAACCCAACTGAGCATTTGACAGTCTAGGCATCCATATTCACACCATGCTGTGAACTTCATGACTTTTCTCAAAGTAACAATAAGTGCTTGAAACAGTCTCAGAAACTCAGTATTTTAAATAGCATTTAAATAAATACCAATTTGTGTGAATTCAGAACTGAAGTTTTTACAGTTTTAAAGTGCTTTCACATACATGTGTACAGCTATGTTTCTGTCGATTTTAATTTCTGACTGATATGAAAGAGGTTTCCAACAGAAGCAACTGTGGCCACTGGAATTGCTGGTAAAATTGTACAATGCTTATCAATAGAGTCAGGATTACAAAAAAAAAGCCTTTATTTCTAATTTTTCTGATGATGCATTAAGTGGAAAATAAAAAGTAAATCCAATATAATTCAACCATTCTGTCTAAGAGTCTGTCAGAATTTTTTTCCAGTTCTAATAAACTTATGAAAGATGGAAGTAACGACTAAGGATTCAGTAGAATCATAGAATATGCTGACTTGGAAGAGACTCAAAAGGACCATCAAGTCCAACTCCTGGCTCCACTTAGGGCCAGTCAAGTCAGAGCATGCGACTGAACATGTTGTCCAGACACTTCTTGAACTCAGTCAGGCTCAGTTCTGTGACCACTTTCCAGCTCCTAACAACTCCTGCTTAACCAACATAACCCAAAAATGTAACATTCAAAATACACAGTCATTCATAAATATTCCAGTCACAAGCACAAAATAGTCTGTGAAATAATTTCCTAACAAACAAAATGTAAATTTTGGAATACTTTCACATACACTTTTTTCCTTTAGAAGTCCATATATTTTTTAAATCTACAAACTTCTCCAAGTTGGAAAGTCTACCCTAAATTTATAATTCAAATGACAAAAAGGCAGAAGAGCCAGAAAATTCTAGGAAATCGAATACCACTGACCATCCAAGCTTCTCCATATGAAATACTTTTTTAAATACATTGCAAGTTTTTATAGTGTTAATCCATTTACACTGTTTAATCCATTATGACATTGATTAAAACCCCATTTCAGAATTTATCACCAATTACTCATTTTTGCTTACATGCTTATTTAAAAACAAAGCACAACCAAAACAAAACCCCCAAAATAATATATAGTATTTTTCTTACTTACCCACAGCATACTATAGAAAAGCATTAAGCATACTTGACAACCAGGAATTCTGTTAACCTTCAGTTACTCACCTAGGAAAAAAAAAAAAAAAAAAAACAAACACATTATCCCTGTTTGTATGAAGACAAGAGTATTGATTTGTAACACATGCAATAAGTTCCTACATTTATGTTGTTCTCAAAGTATTTTATCTTTAAATCCAAATTAAAAGAAAGGAGCTAGAAATTTTTCATGTAGCAAGCTGGATCATAAGTCAAGTTATGTAGAAGTTGTGTTTGTGTAATATCGAACCCGTTTGTTCATCTGTAGCGCTGATACAATACTGTTCTGCTACCACAAGAGGAGTCTCAAAATCTTCTAAAACCAAAATGGATAAAGATTCTGTGTTCAGAATACACAGCCTAAAGCAACATTTTAACAGAACACAGTTACAAAACTAATTAACTTTTGTGACTACCATAATCGCTTTCAAGGTTTCCTGTAAAGCCTGGTGGGAGATCCAACATTTTGCCTGATAAAATTAGACAATTTTTCTGAACTGGTGAATTTATTAATTTTTATCTTCTTCCCTACCAGAATTGTGAATGTACTGTGCTTTAGGTAATGGCAAGTAAGTATCAACAATGGTATGTTCTTCCAGAGGTTTAATGAATTCAGCATTTTGTTTTGAGTATGTGAATAGAAAACAATGATAAGCCATGTTTAAAAAAAAAAAAAAGCTCAGATCTCAAATGATTGCAGCAAATAGGTGGAAAAAAGAAACAGTAAAAGCAAATTAAATGGCATCATTAACCAAGGAAGCTAACATTTTCCTGTAATATATCAAACAAAAATTGCATTAGTTTTAGGAAAGAGTGCACACATTTTGAAATTTGAGAGATTTTGCCAATGAAGTAAACTACAAAGGATGTAAAAAAAAAAAAAATCAAAGTTCCTAGAAAACAAGCATAAATGAGGATATCTACTTGCAAGTCGTCTACATGAATGAAGAAAATTTACAAGCAACATGGATTTTCCATAGCAGCTTTAAAATGACAAAAATGTCCATGTAGGTTTTTGACATGGAATTTACTTTGGTTTTTGATGTTGGTATAGGAAGTTCTTTGAATTACTCAGGCTTTTGAATGCTGCCAGTAGTCATCCTCTTCTTTTAAGACTTTTGTGCATCTTTTATTACCCAGCCAATGTGTACAGTCATAACCATAGACAATCTAAAATACAGTTCTTCTAAAATAAAACTCACAAAACTCCAAAGCAGCTCAGCTATTGTCTGTCTCAAGGGTAACACTCAAGATGCAATGCTACATGTCAGTGCATGGATGGCCACTGGTGCATCTCACAAATCTCATTTTAGTACCCCAAGGGCTAGATCCAGCCTACCAGATGACTCATGACAGTAAGGCACAAAGCCATGCAGACTGACTAAGGAGGATACCCAGGCACTCTGTGTAATTCAAAGAACTGCAGACACTTCTAGTGGTGTGCAGAGAACTATTAAATCCACTTCTGTTACACCTCTGCTATTCCTTATTCTAAAAACATAAAAACTCAGTTCTTCTACATAAGTCCTCCAGCAAAAATTAAAAAAATTACAATTCCTAGAAGGTGAGACAGGCTTACAGAGGATAACCTTATAAAATTTTATATCACAACATCTTTTAGATGAGATTGTAGGCTTCTGTACGCATTCAAAGGTTACGTGAAGCAGTTTTGTATTTCTCTAGCACACAACTCCTTAAACAGGCTTTATACTTGTCTACTGAGCACATAACAATGTAACAATTAAAGAGTACATAGCATTTTTCATAATGGAATTTTAAATAATCCTGTCTGACAATAGCCAATCTGATACTTTTTACGTTCTAGGCCGTAAATATATGGCCAGAAGTCTAGACTGAGATAAGGGCCTCCCTCTGTCAACATTTTAAAAAAGACTGCAGAAGAAATGTAAGGCTAAAGATCCAAGAGAGTCGTTAAGCAAATAGAATACATATAGTAAGAAAGATCTGAACTTCAATAGGCAATCCATTTGAGCACAGAACTTGGCTCTATACATACTTAGAATTGACTTCTGCCACTAGCCACTTGCTGTGAAACTTTCCCAATGTATCATGTGACCAACTCTCCACCCATAAACCATCTATTTAATTCTTATAACAGGTATAATAGTATATGTAAGAAGACCTTCAAATCTGGTCAGTACCAGTACAATTGTGATTTCCCCCCAGTTCACATTCCAAAGTAGCAATGTTTTGAAACTAATCTAGCAAGGCTTACCTAGCTTTAGAAAATGTAAAATTCATAGCAGCAGTGTAAGACGCTTAAGTCAGACAAAGTCTTTCCCTAAGCAAACAATTGAAAATCAATACCAACAGCGTTAAAAATATTTATTTACCACTACTGTGTAGTTTAATGAAATACATCAAGTTTCAAATACGAAACAAAACCATGAAGTACCTCTTTCTACATTCCGTTTCCATGAGGGCAAACAATGAAACCACACACCAGCAAGGAAAAATTTCCAAGTTTCTAGTATATGCTTACTGCTGCAATATTCTTAACAGGAGCTACTTTAAAAAAATTGTTTTAAATAAGACTCACTCTTAAAAACAGTTACTGTACAGAAGTGTAATCTAGAGACCCACAAAGCTACAACTTCTTTCAGAAAGTGCTTCAAATCATATCAGCATCACAGTGAAAAACCTTCTAAGCAACTGCATTTTCCAACGTTACGCTTTTGTGATTTCCCAGTGTCAAACTATTACTGTGACAGCAAATTGTAGTCATTAGACAAAAATAGTGAGTAAAATGGTTTACATGCTTAAAATGACCTTGAGACTGTCTTGTAAAATATTGATAGCCAAAACAATTGCTGTTTAATGATTGCTCCTGACTAAATATAATCATCCTTCAATTGAAAAGCTGAACTAGATCTCATTTAAAAATGTTTCATTCTACATCAGTTGTTAGTTTCAAATATATGTGAGACTATCTTGGAGATCAGAACATAAGTAAGTGTAGCCGGTTAGAAAAATACCTAAAATTCAAAGACCAGGTTTACTATGCTACAGGCATACTGGCACAGTAATTGCATTTGTATGGCATAGAACAACTATAAATTAAAATTCCTGAGAATTCATGAGAAATAAAGAATTGTCCACACAATTTTAGAGTACTCTCTATAAGCCTTCTAATTCCTAAGGCCCTGATCAGAAGTGGAATACCTAGTCTACGATAAACTTCAGTCTCCTTAACCTAAGTCATGTTGGTTGTGTGTCTCAGTGTGGTGGTTTGTTTTTTTTGATGGGTTTTGGGGAGATTGGGGTGGGTTTTGGGTTTTGGTTTTTTTTTTTTTTTTGGGGGGGGGAGGAGTGGGAAGCAGCAAATCCATAATTTTACTTTTTTTTCCTTCTTTGATGAAGTAGGGAAACTAGTGACCTTGCAAAAAAGTATTTTTCATAATGCAAAAGTCTGTCAGAGTTACACTTGAAACAGGACAGGTGCATTTCACAACTTTTCTGAAAACTACCCCAAAGCAACACGAGCAGCAACAGTTCCTACTAACTCAAACATGATTATTGTGCTTACTTGCTTTGTATAAAAACAGCAAACACACTGCTCTGTAGTAATGCAGTACCGCTAACTGATAAGCAAAAAAGGTAAGGCAAAAAATGCTGAAAATGGACTCTCTCTTCTGAAGTTTCCTTTTTTCTGCACATTTTTTGCCTCCTCCTGTTTTCCAGCTTTCCTATTTTCTTTCATACACTTGTCTTCTTAGACACGTCCTCTTGGTCCTCTTTCAGGTTCTCACTGCCCTACTTAGAAATATCCTCAGAAATCTCACATTCTTCTGGTATTTCCAAACTATTTTCTCATGATGACAAGGAATTTTAAATTGTTTTCTATTTTGGGGTATCTAGTACACCTCCATTTGTGCTACCTGTAACTTCTAAATAAATACTACAATTAGCTCATATCATTTCATGGGAGGAAGATACACACACACTGAATAGCAGGTTCTGCTTGGGAATACATGTCTAGGAAGTAAATAGCTTCATTCCCAATTATAGTGGCATTCAATTGGACTTGTTAATCTTATTATTGCTATCATGATAAATCCTACTTTCAAAGATATGCAATTAGCTTTTAAATGAAAGGACACATGAAGTAGCTTAAGCCAAATATGTCTACTTTCCAAAAAGAAAATATCATTTTACAAAGGTCAGTCTTAGTAATTACTGAGCATTTCAAAGCAACAGTGAAGATGTGTATATTTAATTCTAAGGAGACAGATAGTGCCTTTGAGTTTTACATGATTGCTTTTATCTAAAATAAAATATACGCACAGTGTTAAGTCTAACGTTTTTCATTTTAACAGAAAAATAAAAATAAAAGATCTCATAACGTTAAAAGGTTAGTATTTTCAGGTTTTGTTGCTGCTAATCCATCTTCTAGCTGTGCTGACTTACAATAATGCTAAATATCAAGGCTGGGTAAGATAAGTATAAGCTATGCAGAAAAAACAATACAGAAATGTCACAGCAAGGCATGTGGCTCTCCCTCTCTGCATAACATAGGTTAAAACTAGACAGTTGTTTGTTTCTTTTGTGTAGGGTTTTTTGTTTTGTTTTGTTTTTTACAGGTAGCAATCAGTAAACCTAAACTTCACACAAAGCAAAGTGGCATTGAAAGCAGTCATGAAAGCACTGGGACACCTATTGTTCAGTAAAAAAGAAAAAAAATCCTACTCAACAGATGAAGTAATCTATGTGAAAGTTCAAAGAGGAAATATGCTCTGCTATATGGGATTCAATCACCAAAAAATCAAGACCTAACTTTAGGATGTATACCTAAGGCCAGAATTCAGCATTCTATATATGAAAAATCATGTGAAAATTGCATTTTAATAGCAGAGGTTAATTCCTGAAAACTTTCTAGTCAATTGAGTATTTAAGAATTCATTTAACTAATTGAAGAGAGTTCTTTATAAGACTGTAGAAATTGTTAAGAGATTTACTTCTTTTCTAATTGCCTTGGAAAAGACTCTTCAAACTTCCAGTGCAATTAACCTTCATGAAAACTTTAGTGATTTAAAGATAAATTAACATAATTTCGATTATCCTACATAACATATATCCTTCACAAAAGGATGAGCAGTAATATTCTTCACACAAGTTTGCACACTGATGCTCTTCCAAAATGGATGACTCTCTCAGCATCTCATCTTGGGTCAAACATAACTATTGATTTTACTTGCTTGTAATATAGCATAGCACAGACGCAGTTTTTTAGTTACCTACTGAGTATTTTCTGACAAAAATTAAACTTCTTTTTCTAAGTAGCAGGTATTTGGATTATAGATGCACAGCTCTTTCACTCACACAACAAAGTTAAGACAGGAGTGAAGACATACAATAGAAGAACTATCACATTTCATATATTGAAAATCCATGGAATATAGCAACAGTAGGGATGATGGACCACTGTTCTGAGAAACAGGAAACTTCCTCATGCACAGCTGAGTATGTATGATTGTGTACCAAATGCCAGACTGCTGTGGGCCATGACAAACTAGCTTCACCTTGGGGCCCTTCTTAGGAAGCAAAAAACTAGTGACTGTGTAATGAGCACACAATAAATATAAACCCATTATTTAGCTAACATTGCCTAGGCAATTCAGCTAGCTTTTACAAGGTGGTAGGACAAACTCGCAGTTATAAAATACAAGCTCTGTAACTTAAGTCTAGTTGAAGCCAACTGATAGTTGAAGGTTTTCTACCTGAACTACATGTAACTCACTCTGTAAACATGAAAAACCTCCCTCCAGCATTTACTTTAAAGCAGTCAAAATTATTAGAAAAAGTTTTGTGAATAATTAGCTCCTTATATTTTTGCATGATCATCTTCAGAGATATAAGCCCATTTTTGCTTTGTTACTCTTTTCCAGATACAATGTGCTGCTTTCATCTATACACAATATGGATATGAGTATACTAGAAAGTAATTGCAATTATCGAAAGATCAAATGTATGATAAAATTAAAGCATTGGATCAAAGCTTTCACATTTCTGTCAAATACATTTGGAAGGATACTGTACAATTTAAGTGTATAAAACAGCTCATGTATATTCAGACACAGCCAGATGAACATGCACACGCAACGCTACAGAGGCACTCTTGAAAAATACTAGATGTGATACTTGAAAGTTTACATTAGTATTCTAAGATCTTTGTATCACTGAACAAACTTTCTCAGTCTAGTGACAAACACAGTAACATCAGTATCACACAAACACGAACAGATTTATCTGCCTTTTGAAAGTTGGCAATGTTTAGATTTACAAAGATTAAAAGGGAACTCAGGTTTTCTTCCTATGTTTACCATTTACCATAATTTACCATATAAAATTTGGAATCAAAACATGAAAAAAAAAAGCTAAAATTTATGGGTGTTAGTTGTTTAAGTATCATCTTGATGGGGTTGGGTTTTTTGACACATCTATAACTAAAACAAACAGACCTCTTTAGCAAAGCCTGTGCTAACTGGAGACTTGACACGTATGACAACTAAATAAGCTTATCTGAGCTTCGCTTTGCCTACCCATTACAAAAAATCACAACCAATAAATAGCTTGCAAATGGTACATCAGACCTTTATCCTTACTGCCAATCAAAACTGAGAGTAGAATCTTAAGATAACAGCATCCTGCGGTACTGCATCATACTGTGATAATGAATTGACCCATCTTTTCTTAAAGGATACTTTTTTGAAGTCTGTAAGCATTTACAAGATATGCTTTATTTTAATGAAGGCCTCTCTCTCAGTGCCAAGAGCCTAAAAGAATGACATTCACTTTAATAATAGATTTGCAAAAAAAAAAAATTCACTATCATCTTCTGTAACAAGAGATAGTTAGGTAGGTGTCTTCCCAGTATCAATGTGTCCCTTCCTGTTTGCTGGACTCATGCTGCCCCACTACAGTTTGGCATACTTTGGGGACAACTCTAGGGTGGTCCTCATTATACCACGCATCATAAGGCACAGATTCAGTTACAACCACAACTCTTTTTTGACTCCAAGGTATCATGGACACTGTCCTTGCAGAGCAGAAGAACTTCATTTACTGTCATTTACTGTTTCTGTGCCCTCTCTTGACTTAAACTGGTCACTATTCAACAGCTATCTCATTGGTACAGGCCAACAAGCGAAAAAGCAAAAGGGTTATTACACATTTAGTGTTCTAATCATACTTAGTGTTGATACACTGGTGAAAGATATTAAAAATACAGGTTTACGTTTGCTTATTGATTTCTACAGTACTTCAAGTTACAGTGAGATGGACGAGATAAAGGGAAACAATATCACTTTTTAAAACATTGTTTACAAGCCAAAACATGTGTTTCTTTATCCAGCTTCAGATGTAACCCACAAGAAAAATATCCACAGCATATACAGCAGTTGCCTAATTAATCTATATATTCATTTCAAAATTTTTTAAGGTCATTGCTATTTCTTCTGCATTACAAAGCTTTAGAATCTCTCTCAAATTACATGGGGAAAAAAAAAAAGACGAATTTTCTTCTAACCCCACTAAATGGCTTTCCTTTAGTAGAAAGATATCCACCGATGCCTAGGAATGTTATTTTTAAGTAACACATGACATGCTTGTTGTTACAACTGCTCCTAGCACCTGCTGAAATTTGCAGCTGAGAAGGCCTAACAACTTAAAAATAACTGAATCACAGCTTATTTTTAATTTCAAATAATATAATCACCTGTATTTAGTATTACACATATTTAGACAAGCTGCCTGTCTCTGTTCCAAACCATCTCTTTCCCTCTGTCATCTCAAACTTGACATTTTTCAATTTCAAATATGCAGATTTCTTTTTTTCCTTGGATGACTTGTCATTAAAACTGTCAAAAACTATAATTATTTATGTATACCAATTTATTATTAATCTAGCAAAATCTTCACAAACATCACACCGCTACTGTTTGCTCATGTCATTCTGCTGCCAACCCTGGTTTTCACCACTGTGGGTTTGATGCCTTTTTGCGCGTATCAGATGCATTTCCCTTGTTGACCAATTCCACAGCACAGCAGGCAAAGATGTGCTCAATGTTTTCTCAGTTGTGTTTGTTTTTCAACCATTTTGCAAGGTTCACACCTATTAAAATATTTTAATGCAAGGCCACAATAATGGCACCAAAAGATATAAATATGTTTTGTGTAGATAAGCAACTTTGATAAATGAAAGTTCTGATTTGTTTTCATTACTGGGGAAGCCGTCCATAACTTAAATTTTGAGGTCCGTGATTTCAAATAGTACTACACACGAACATATCAGCTACTTAAGTCTTGCAAATGCATAAATACAGGGTTCCACTGAAGGTGTAAATAAGACAAAAGAGTAAAAAACAGAAAAAATAAAGAATCCTCCTGCCTTTCTGTTGACTTAATTTTGCCAGGTAGCAAATAAGGCGGTTTTGCCTTCATTCCTTATTCTCCAATTTAAAGCACTGCTCTTGCTTTCTAGTGTCAACTTACTGATACACCCTCCTAAAACAATCCCTCTTTACCCCCTACCTCCACCCCTCCATGCTTCTGTTAAAATTCAGCTCCAAGTCATTGGCAAGGTTATTTTTCTTTTTAAAAAAGTGTTGTTATATTAAAGATCTTAAGAGATGAAGTGTAAATACAAATGTAAATCAAACCAAGTCTTCATTAAAAACCTCCACATCTTGTACATGATGGTTGTTAGCTATAACTTTTGCATCTCTTGTGAATTTTTCAAAAGAAAATTGTCACAATATACAAATTGCACCAGTGCAGAGAGATATAAACATATCAGGAACAGCAGAAAGATGTTCAAATGAAACATATCTTGAATCAAAAGGAAAGAATACTCCAACTGAAGAGCAGTATAGGCTGAAATAAGATCTCCATCCAAAAAAATTAATAATTAAGCCACCAAAACCTAAGCACAAATTAAGAATGTACGGCAAAATAAACTAAAGCTACTAGAGGAGGAGAAATGAGAAATCACCTACTCAGGAAGGAGCTTCTGTCTCCCCACTATTTCTAACAGCTAAAAAACACATCACCTAAAAAAAATAAAAAAAAGGGGGGGAATCCTCACTTCCCAGTTTGATCTCCCCTCTCTCCCTTTCCATGCAAACTGAAGTCGCATCTAAAACTTAGTATTGTCTTCTGTAAATTTCATTGTTTCAAGCTTTTTTTGACATTACCAGCAAAATTACCTGCACAATCCCATAAAGTTAGTGTAAGAACCAACCCTTGTCTTTAGTCCACAGTGACTGTTTGGACTAAGTAAACTTCTAATCCCCACCACCACCCTTCACAGGACAGTCTGCTTCTCACTAAAAGCACTCTAACGTGATAAATGGTTTGTGTTATTTCTGCCCCTGCACGTCCCCCTTGAAAACAGAACAATTTTCTTGAACATCAGGCACAGTGTTTCTTCCAGATTTTGTAATCTACAGTAACAGTTTTTAAGAGTATGAGAAATTAGTGGTTTATTAACAGTGAAGTTTGAAGAATTACATGAGATCTTTTGCACGCATATTGCATCACCAAGAACTTAGAAGCCTTTAAACAAAAGCCAATGAAAAGCATGAACCAGCTACTCTGTTTCTCGCTTCTTTCACAGATGATTTTAACTCAAGGCTTTTTTATTCTGCTGGCAATTTCCTTTGGGCACAAAAGTGTTATGAACTTGGGGCTGGTAGACTTTAGGCTGGAGAATTTAAAATTAACTAACACATTCATGGAGGTGGGTGAAGTTCTGTTTTGGGGTTTGGTTTTGTTTGTTTTTTTCCAGTAGCACACAAATGAGGGGGTAGGTGAAGTGAAAACTTTATCCTCATATAAGTCTGACTAATACCGTTCAAAAACTATCCCACAAGATCCCTGTGTCTAGTAGGAAAGTCTTCTGTACTGAATCTGACCAGACAAAGCTTAAAAAGAGCTTATACGTGACAGATAAAACGTGACTTGACATAACCTTCAAGTTGCTGCCATTCTAAGGCAAAAAATAAAAAAGGCTGGAGTCAGTTTTGCAGACTTAGTTTTGAAATAGAAAAACTCATTGTGAAAGATATCAAGAAAAGAACAAAACAGTAAGCAGATTTTCTAAGCCTAAAATCCCGGGGCATTTTCACATCAAACCGATTAAGGGGATTGCTAAAATATCCATGTGGAAGGACAACTTGGCAAGATGTCTGCCTCACTAAATGAAAAAGAGCAGTCACCAAAATACATGATTAATTTAAAATAATTTCTGTGGACACACTACTCACTCTTGAAGTAGTCAGTAGTTGAGCTTGCAACAGCCAAGGTACCTGACCCAGCAAGCGTAAGACTAGCACAGCTGGTTTCATATTCTGACACTGGTGCTGGGTATGCAGATCTTAAAACTGTATCCATTAATTGACACTTTGCCTAGGGAACTACTATCTCTCTAGATTTCCCAGTAAAGTAAATGTTACTGGTTATCACTTGTACGGTAGTGTTATTACACAAGGTATGATGATTTGATAGCATTAAGAATTTCAGACACACTGAAATTTCATTACAGTTAACAACTATCCTAGGATATATCAAGAGCTTAAAAGAAATTCCATTCAAGTGCATTTTGGTTTTGTGGGTTTTCTTCCTATTGTTTGGTTTGGTCGTCTGTCATTTGCTTTTTTATGGAACTCACAACGAGACTAAAAACTGCACAGAACCTGGAGGCAAAAGCACCCAGACATTCTCCTTTACGGAGTTATACCAAAAGATCAAAACTCAGAGAAGGCACATTTTATTAAAATAGAAATTAGGATGGCTAGGCTTTTACACAGCAAAAAGCCACCAACTGGAGTTTAGTTGATTCAGTGACTCCCTGAGCTGTAACAAAACCTCCCCCCAGGGCATTCCTCTCCCTGCAGAGCTTTTTCTTTCCCTGCCACAAAGGTCTTGCATTTTTGGGTTTGGTTTTTTTTTTTTACTCTGCTTATATTGGCAGCCTGCAAGTGTCTGTAAGCACAATGCACACTCCAGATACTTTCTGCTGCTCTACCCCTTCTTCTCCCTTTCATTCTGCCTCCCCACCCTGCATTTAGGAGATGCTTCTTTAGTCTCATGTTTAACTGCTCTTCTCCCTTCTTAAAACATAGCTTGCATACTGAGAATGAATAAATTAAACAGATGCTCTGAGTTATAGGGTAAGTACAGGCTAGAAACAGTCCAAACAAACATATTATACTATCAGAAGACTTCCTCAAGTGGGTTAAAACAAAACCAAAAAACCCAACTAAAGCAGAATGGACATGTGAATCTAGGTCTTTGGGGTGAGTTTCTAAACACTTTCATCTTAAATATACTGAAACAGGCATCTCATTCCCTCAGTCATTTTCAGTGGAAAGCTTCTAAACAGCATTTTTATTGATACAAAAAAAAAAGAACTTCAACATCAGCAGGTAAATCAGGCCATTAGAACTACCATATCAGAAGCTGTCTCAAGGCACCACCAGTCCATGAGAGAACATCATCATCCCATGCTCAGGTAGGTAATACCTCAAAAATTAAGACCTAAGAAGGTAGGATTTACAGAAATCAGAGCTGGGTTGAAGTACTTTTCATCCCTGTGGCAGTTAGAGGGCATTGTTCAGAATACAAACAACATGCAAGCAATTTCAAATCACTCTCCAATTAGACTATTTAAATATCAATTGCATGTAACTCATATGCTGAGGAACACTCAAAGACATGACGAAATTAAGGCATAAACATACCCTGAGTTTTTAATTGAATGGTATTAGAGAAAAATTAAGTAAATTGAATCAAAAATATTCAGAAAGTTACTTTTGTATACATTTGGTGAGTTCTACATTTAGATTTTTGTCTTCCTACAAGCATTTTCCCATCATTCTTTTAAGTGGACTTAGAGCAGACCAGATTTGTTCTACTCCTTCAGTGCATTTTATGCATTTAGAGTTACATGTCTGAACAGAGATGTTGTTATCTACTATTCACAGAAAGTTAGGAACTGCAGAAATACCATATCCTTAAAAAGTTTCCCCTGCAGTTTTAAGTTTGAAAGTAATTTTCCTTGTCCAAAGAGGTGAGAAGAGCTTTTGTTTTCCTCAAAATATTCCAGATATAGATCTTTAGTCTTGTCTACAGCTCCATAGATCACTGAAATGACTTTTATTTACTGTGTTAAAAGATAGTGTGTAGGCATTGTGACCGATACACCTAAGCAACTGTGCTTCTCACACAAAATATTTACCATGCATAGAAGTTAAACTCTATGAATATCATTACCACAACATCTTTATGCCATTTTGCATGCAGTCATTTAATATATTTCCGGTTTGCTAACTACAACACATAAGAACAAGCTTCAGTAAACACATTTGTACCCTTTTAAATTAGAAGTTTAACTATATTAACATACTGATTTGACAAAGATAATTCAAAGGATTAATATGCCTAAAATGAAATTCATACTCCTTTCAGACCTAATATTTATCTTTTTAATTAAAAATAAATAAATAAAATCAGAGTTCTGCGATGATTCATTTCATGTATTATGTATGTGTGCTTTATACAGAAAGGAAAAAATATGCTACTGGCATGTTATAAGCTTTAGATACTTGTAGGGGACCTTTAAGCCACAGGTATATGCCAGTGCTTCTGAAAGCTGAAAAAGATAATGTAATTTCAACATACAAATTGAACGTGTCTAAAGGCAATCTGACAATAGATTTCACTTCAGATCATAAGGAAGCAGTTTACAGCATTTCATGACAGTTATGGAAAAAAGCTGAAATGAAGTTTTTTCAAGTCAGTCTTCTATTGCTTTCTTGCTAATTACACAAATACCCCTACCTTTAAAAGGAGAACATTTTTTATAACCTCATAAGGCTGAAAAAATATAGTAAAATTCAGAAAATTGGGGGTCATATTTGCATTAAAAATGCTTAAAATTAATATTTGAAAAACATATCATGTAAACCATTTAGGTAGCAGGTTTTAATTGTATTGCAGTATGATTTTTTTGATAATTGTTCTGGGTTTTGGGGTAGTTTTTTTTAAAGCTTAAAATTATCTCACTTCAATTTCCTTCTTGCTATTTCTTCTTTATTTATGCTGCTGGAAAAAATGTCCCACTTCCTTTTATCATCTAGTGGTTTGGTTGATGAGGTTTTTGTGGTGGATTTTTTTTCTTGCTTTATTTAATTTACAACTAAAATAATTCAGATTCCTGCCCAGGAATGACAAGTGCAATTTACCTAGATCTTATCTAAAGAGACTGAAGAGATTTATTTAATCAACATAAAAAGCAGTAATTAAGTTACACAGAAGGCACTTCATTAACAAACACAAACTATACTTCTCTTTTGGCACAGGCTGCCCAGAGAAGTTGTGCCTGCCCCCTCCCTGGCAGTGGTCAGGGCCAGGTTGGATGGGGCTTTGGGCAATCTGGTCTAGTGGAGGGTGTCCCTACCCATGGCGGGAGGGTTGAAACCAGGTCATCTTTTGAGGTCCTTTCCATCCCAAACCATTCTGGGATTCTACAAATATTTGTCCTAAGAGTCAGTTTTCATTTTTAAAATTGAAAAGCTTACCAACTTCTGACATAGAAAAAAAAAAATTAACAGAATTATAAAAGATACTTTGAAGTCATGATCATGGGTTCTTAATTTAATATTGGAAATAGTAACAATGAATGTACGTCAAAAGTTCCACCATGTTTACTTTTGAAAATCATGCTGGTTTACCACTTTATATGAAGAAGATATTTTCAATATTAAAAAAGTCCACATTATGGACAACTTCTCTAATTGATAATGCTAACTACATACTATGGGTGTGTAAAAGTCTGGATTTAAATGAAGATTTTAGTTTGGCGCCTGGAAACCCAACAACAGAGAAGCAATGTGGTAAATGAGAGCAACTGAAACTCCCCTATAGCAATAGCTCTGTAAACATTGGAAACGTGGTTCTTGAGGATGTAGAGACTCTGTGTCAATAATTTGTTAGAAAAATAACAACGGTGTGCCATTACTTGACTGGGTGCATTTCAGTACAGACTAAGACTACAGAAGAGAATCTTGTGAATGTCAAAATAGAGTTCAAGTTAGAAATTACTAAAAGGCTAAAATAAACATCACCCTTCCTCTTGCCCCAGAGAAGCACTGAAAACACTCAAATTGAAGGCTGATTCACCACCTCTTGCGCTTGTCCAGCAATGAACTGAAAGACATATTTTAAGACAGCATCTAAAGCTGACCTGGGTTACCCTGCACAACAGCTGATGTGCAGAGATGAAAACAGCATTACCCGTGAGGAAAGAGGTCAACTTCCTAGGTAAGAAAAGCAGAACTCGGTAAGGTCACAAGTCTCCACTACCAAATATATATTCTTTCCGAGGAAGACGAGCTGTAAGGAACTGCTTCCAGAACCGTGCAGAAATGTTTTGTATCATGAACAGTGATGGCAAGACTGCAAGAAGAAAAAAAAGAAAAAAACCCCAGCCCTGTTTCCAGGATCACTCCTGTATTCCTTTCTTTAAACCTATTTTTCATGAGGTAATAAATGAGCAATTTTACCAAACCAGTTTCTTCAAGTCCACTTGATTACTGAGCAGTGCAAAAGAAGGTATTGTCTGGAGTTTAGTTTCTGGTTTTGCGGATGGGAGTTGTTGTTTTGTGCAATTTTTGCTTTGTTTTGTTTGAAGAAGTTGGTATTATCTGAATTGTCTTTATTATCCTTGGGAAACTAGGGAACATGATCTTTAATTATTAGCTTGTTTACAGCCAAATTAAATATATGTTGTTCAACTGGCACTTGTTCCATCCATTAATCTTGGACATAAGACCAAGGTAATTATAGTTTCAGAATATAATAATTGTTTTCAAATTTACTGTCTAGCAACTCTTGAAAATTATGTATCTTTTCTTGAAAATTATATATACCTACATGAATATGAATATACAATCAACGCTACCTCTGTTTACAGCATTTTATGAAAAGTTAGGCTTGCCCAGTGGATAGAAGACATTTTAGAGCAATGCTTTTTTTGGAATCTTATTGTGACACATTTGACTGAATGCTACACTTATAAACAAACCCCTATATATTGAACAAGCGTTTTACCGTTCTCCATGTGAGTGACATGGCTATTTAGGTGCAATGTTCATTTTAATGAGTGATTCTGTCATGGAAAATAAAATTGCATTCATGATTCAATAAATGAGTCAGTTGATTGACCAGACCTGACAGATTTTAACCTCTAATGTTTTGATCCTCTGCCACTACCAATGATGCACTTTCTACTAAGCTAAATATTTAAATTTGAAATAATAGTTTTTGTTTACACCATCTGGGGAAAACAAGCTTTACAGATTACCTTTTGGAAATTGCATCACATTAAAAATTTGTATAATAAATCTGAAGCCATGTATTCTAAACAGTAGTCTATATAATTCAACCAAGTTAATTTTATATTGTTATATAGGAAACCATTATACACTCTATAAAAATATTGAAAACATTAACCTGTCTTCAGGAATGCAAAAATATCAAAGATACCCACAGATTTTAGTCAGTCTGGCTCTCTTACACCTGCAAGAATTCAGAAAGTCCTAGTGCTATTTCTGGTTTCTTGCTATTATTACAGTAACCCAAGCTAACACCACAGATGTTACCACATTAAAACAAAGCACCCAGAATCACAAGGTTGGAAAAGACCTTTAAGATCATCGATCCCAACTGTTACCATCCTATGCAAAACCATATCCATATTTTTTTTTTTTTAAACACAGCCAGGGAAGGTGACTCAACCACATCCCTGGGCAGCCTGTTCCAGGACCTGAAAACTCTTTCAGTAAATATTTTTTTACGAACATCTAATCTGAACCTGCCCTGGTGCAGCCTCATGCCATTTCCCCTTGTCCTATTTCCTGTCACTTGGTATTATCCCCGCTACTTCTTTTTAATGCACCTACTTCTTTTTAATGCTAAACTTCTAGCTAAAGAACCATAGAACGTTCCTGCATTTTCTCAATCACTCTTGCCACTTAATAGGGCAAATGTATGTCACATTTTTATATTCATATTTTAAGCATCATAAACATGTCCAGATTAACAAAAATAAACAAAGAACAGGTACATTTTTAATAAAAAATAAATGCTATTTATAAATGTTGAGAAAAATGCCCCTCAGGATCTCTAGAAGTCACCTAAAAATATAAATAAATAAAAAATGAGTGATTACAGACACTTATGTTCTGTCAATACTCAAGTTCCCAACTCAGTAATGGAGCTTCCTTCCTCCTCTGAGTTGTTCTGTACAAGCACAGAAAAACAAGGTTGTGTCTATGCTGAAAGGCTCTCTACTTGTTTTTTCTTAGCACTTGAGGTAGATAACACAGCACTTAAATAATGCTTACCTTTCAGTTGAGAAAACATTTTGAAGAACTGATCAAAAGTAGAACGAGGCAGGGACAATTATGAAAAAGTAAGATTCACAGAGCAGTTAACATTACTCTGCTTATAATAGAAACCTTCAACTATGCATCAATCAACTACATTGCTATAGAAACCAACCACCTCTTTTCACCCTGAGAACTTATTTTCTGAGTCAAACTTTTTTCAAATGATTGTTTTGTCTTCTCTGTTAACAAAACTAATTGTCCATTTTTTTTTTTTTTTACTGCAGCATGTGTATGTACTATAAAATTCTATGGGAGATCTATCTAGTACAAGAAAAATAGCTTTTAATAACTTTTTTTCACCAGGTGAATGAAATAATATTTTCTATTAACCTCCAACTATATTTTTTTTTACCTCAAATGTATTAAACACATACATCTTGTTCATAAAACTATCTATATTTGTAGGTACTAATGAATTGATGTTTTGATTGAAAGAAAATCTGTATATTGATAATCTTACTTCTGAGAAAAGAACTTCAATTTAAGGATCTGTATTTTTCTGCCTGTGCAATTATAATGTAGTTATCCTGTTCTCATCCAGGCAGACTTCTGGTCTGCTATCAAGTCAGATATTGTAAACTAGTTTCCCTTTTAAAAAAAGAAAAAAGGTCATTCATTGTAAGAAAATATTCTATTGCATTTGAACATAATTATCCAGAAGACCTGAACCAGAGCTTGTCTACTGAAAACCCAAGTACTGATAAAAATTTACAGTATAATTCAAAATTCAGGTGTTCTCAATATTTCTGATTCGTCCAGTTTCCGATATCAAAATTTATACCAAATCTGAAGCCGAAAAAACCCACAAACATTCACTGCTTGACAGCATCTATTTATTCTGGGTCAGCTTTCAAAAACAAATGAGTAATGTTGCCAAATACAGACCTTTTTTGTTTGATTTCAAACAAGCTGAGGTACTTTTCAGTTTTCTTTAAGTCACATCCTAACACAAACACAGAATTAAAAAATACTACTAAACTAATAATAAAAAGTGAGTGCTCCTATACAAGTCAGTTCATAAAACACAAAAACAGCAAAACATTTGTTTCCCTGCTATAATTACTGAAAATTTAACAAATCTTGCTCTCTAGCAAAAGCTTCATTTAATGCTTCTTTCCATTTAAGGTAAGACCAATATAAGCCCAGTAGAAAAAAAAAAGCTCTAGAATCGGGGCAGGGGAAATGGAGGGGCAAGACTGAGTACTTGTAAGCAGTCTATCTCAAACTGCCCTTTATCCGAGAAAGAGTGATGAAAACCAAGTCTCATTTCTAATCAATTTATTATTAGGCAGCAATGGATTTTGGTTTACTTTTTTATTTACGTGGAGACTCTAACCTTGAATTTCTTGAATATGGGAAGGAATGAGAAAGTTTCAAATTTCTTCTCCCCTCCTCTTCCCAACACATCACCATTTTCCAGAGCAGCTTAAAGTTATCTTTTTCTTAACTTCTTCACACTTCTTAGCTATTGTATTTGTTTTCAGTAAAAATGCATATCAAGAAGGCTGAGTTATCTGAAAAGGAAGGAAGCCACTCAGCTATGAAACCATTTTAAAAAAAAAGTTCTGTTCAAGTAGGATAAGAAGAGAGAGTTCTTCAGTAGAAATTGAACAACTATGCCACAACAATCTTAGGAGAAGCCTGAAGATTGTGTTTCTTTGACTTGGGAATTTTAACAAGTAAATTTTCTTTGGCTTTCCTGATTTTCCTACATAAATTCAAGCACCACAGTTCTATAAAAGCTGCAAACATAATATTTTTTGTTCTTAAATAGCTTCCAATCTACAATAAGTGTTCAAAGTATGGGTGAAGTGGGAATTTAGAGAAACAGTTATTCTTCTTAAGTAGCTCATTTTCCTCTCCAAGGAACATATGACCAGCTGAAAACCAATCTCTACATACTCAATCATATCTGCACTGATGGCCAAAGAGCAAATAAATTAAGAGTAGAGGGGTTTTTATGTCAGCAGGTTATGAATTATCCCCCTTTCCAAGAACGTGCATTTTAGGTACTCTGAGTTATACATGTAATTGCTATGAATGGTCATTCAAGAGATGTGTCTTAGCTTGTGCAATAGCTTGGCAGCTAAAGCATCCTGAATCCATGCAGTTCATGATAATTACCTGATTCACGACTAGGCACTTTTAATTTTAAGCCAGTTTTCTGAGGTTTAATTTTATTAAAGCCAACTTAGTAGTTACTGAATAGCAGTTCTTTATTCCTCTTTGCCATGTTCTTTGTAGTTACATACTACCATATTATAGCCTTCTCAGTTGCCTCTTTTCCAAGGCACTGTAGACTATAGTATTATTTAAGGTCACCTCAAAAGGAAGTCTTTTGAAAAATATCGTGTTCTTTATCCTACTGTACAACTTCCTTATTGTTAATTTACAACTTCTCAAGATAGTGTGGCTCATTGATTTCAAACTACATAATGACCTATTCTTTCCTGCTCTTTATTCAATTTCCCTTCTGAAATTCAGGAATGGTAGCAAAACACTAGGAGTCACTTTTTCAGATGACAACTATCCATAGTCTTTTCAACTGTGCTCCACGAGGGTTATTGATTTGGTGTTGGGTTGGGTTTTTTCCTTCCCCAAGGAATAATAGTGTTAATTTAGAGTTTGTCATTACTACAGTGGAAGAGTATAATTTTTTACATCAGTATTACTCTTGAACTTGAATCTCAGGAACCCTGTAAGTAGAGACCATATTCAGCTAAGCAGATAGCACAGATCAGTCCAATTATCATCCTCTCACAGTCTAAAAATAATTCCTGAGAACAATTTGGATTTTAGGTAATAATAAATTCCCAGGAAGTACCTGTCCACAACACAGGGTGTAGTGGATTAAACCCTGTCTGGAGGTCATGTGCCCTAACACAATCTATCAGGTCCCTCCTCAAGTTCACAGAGGAGAAAAATGCAACAAAAGCCTTCTGGCTCTACATAAGGACAAGGAGAAATCATTCCACCAATTACCACCACAGGCAAAACAGACTCAACTCCAGAAAATTAAATTATTACTAATTGAATCAGAGTTAAGTAATGAGAAAATAAAACCCAAATCTTAAAACACCTTCCTCCTGGGCTCAGCTTCACTCCTGAATTCACTACCTACTCCCTCACAGCAGCACAGAGGGACAGGGAATGGGGGTTTTGGTCCGTTTGTCACACAATGACTCTGCCGCTCCTTCCTCTTCAGGTGGAGGACTCCTCAAACTCTTCCCTTGCTCAAGCACAGTGTCCTTCCCATGGGTGACAGTCCTCCACCAACTTCTCTAACACAGATATTTCCCATAGGTTCTTCATGAACTGTTCCAGCACAGGTTGCCTTCCACAGGGTGCAGACATACAGGAACAGACTGCTCCAGTGTGGGACCCCACAGGGTCACAGGGCCTGCCAGAAAGTTTGCTTCAACACAGGCTTCCCACAGGCTCACAGCCTCCTCCAAGCATCAATCTGACACTTAAACCTCTCTGGGACACTGATCTGAATATCTGCCCCACTATCAACCTCCATAGGCAACAGGGGGACAGCCTGCTTCACCAAGGACTTCTCCACAGGCTGCAGGGGATCCTCTACTCTGGCATCTGGAGCACCTCTTCCCCTTCCTTCTTCACTGACCTTGGTGTCTACAGAGTTGTTCCTCTTAGATTTTCTCATTTTTCCTTCTGGTTGCAATTGCTCTTAGTTTTCCCTACCTCACCTTAACTATATTTTCCTAAGGCACCACCACCATCACTAATGGGCTTGACTTTTGCCAGCTATAAGTCTATTCTGAAGCTGTCTGGCATTGGCTCTATTAGACATGGGAGAAGCTTCCAGCAGCTTCTCACAGAAGTCACCCCTGTAGCCCCCCACTACCAAAGCCTTGACACACAAATCAAATAGACAGGGGGAAGGGAAGAAGTATCACAATTAACTGCCATCACTCTCTTTTGGTCCTTTCTATGGCAAGGCCTTAAAGCCCTTCCTCAAAATGGCAGGCAGAATTTCCTTTATTTGTATGGATAATCTTTGCATTTATTGAAGTTCTGCTTATGTGAAATTTCCCTCTACACAGTCAGCTGGAGAATTAGCAAATGGGTGCTCTAAAATTAGGTTTAAGGGCTGGACAGCTCATAGAAAAATATCTATTGAGCATGTATGCATTGTTTGTGCATTAGTATTAAAATATTTTAAGATTCCCCAGTCTGATAATTTTGTTGCTTTCAGAGTCCTTTAACTTCATGTTCAGCTAAAAGTGATAAAATACCAAACAATGTTTTCATTTGTGCAAGTTCCCAGTGTCGTGTCCATTTTTTTCATTATCCAGCCTTAAGGCTTTACTGTATACCCAAGGTCTCAACACTAACAGTATTTACTTTATCTTGGAATGAAACAGTTTTCCCCTTAGGCTTCAAAACTGTGGCATTCGGAGAGAAACTCTCCCGTTAAAAAGATCAGAGCAGTTCTGCCTGTAATTGACCACTTCCCTTGAAGATTACAATTCAAACACACTTTGAAAAGAGATGCCTCTGGATTTGACACAGTAAGAGAGAAAATCCCCTTCCAGGATCGCAAACAGAGCTCCATTCAGGGATTCCTGACACATACAGCTTGCCTCCCACCCACACTGCCTAAATTTCACCCTGCTGGGTAACACAGTAAAACACATCTTGGTCTTTGAGTTAACTAGTAGGGGGACTTGTAATGGAGGAATGGATATAAGGATACTCATTTTTCTGTGTAGCCCTAGTTTGCATGAAGCCAGGCCTAAACCCCAGGCTCAAACAAATTGCTTTGTATTTGCGAGTTCCCTTCAAAACTAGACGTCCCCATGGTAAATCCAAAGAAAAAAAGAAGTTCAAATCATTGTTGAATGCCTCTTATGGAACCAATTCATAGGAAATTAAGAATCTCAAAACAAGGAAAAATTCATCTGAAACACATAAAGGAAGCATTAATTACAAAACAGCAAAAAAAAGTCATTCAAAACTAGATCAAGGAAGATTAAATAAACATAGGAAGTTAATGTACACAATAGTGTTATAATTATATTGTTCTAAAATGATTTAAGAAAAATGAGCTGCTTTTAAGTCAGAAGTGTTAGGCTAAGATACATTAATTTTTGACAGTGCCTGAAACAGAAAAGGTGAAGATGGAATAAATGCTATGGCTCCAGGTCTGCAGTGACATCTACACAAACAGATGCCTGCTGCAATTCTAGTGATCTCACTTCTGCACTCCAATGTCTCATGGCTCTGACAGAATAATGGAGACCAATTTGGTATTACCAATCCCTAAACAGTCCCACTACCTGAGCACAGAGGATGACAGATCTAAGTTTTTAACTAAGTATGGCCAGAATTATTGAAATATTTAATGACATATTTAATTTACAATAGTAAAGAGATGAATCTGCCTCCTACATGTTTGATATTCAGACTTTTTTAACTTGAGTTTAAAACAGATCCGAATTAACCACCCAGCATAATTTCAGTGTTGTGACTGCTGTTCTGGAAATAGGGCACATACCATATGGCTAATAAAGCAATTTCATAAGTTCTCTCTGATTCTGGTATTCTGATTCAATATTACCTGTTTTCATCTCAGAAAGCCGAGTTTTCATAAAGTCACAGTAACAAGGATTTCTAGTCTTCCAAAAGGATTTTTTTTTTCTTTATCACCTACACTTGGAAATAGAGGGTATGTAAAGCCATTAATTAAAAATAGGGAGAACACTAAAATATCACAACTCCATCCAGAATTCAAATCTCTCCTGTGTTTGAGTTAAATAAACCAAACCACTACAAAAAAACCCCACAGCCACAAAAACACTACATATACCACCTAATTCCAATTTTTTGAAGCTTCAGAGAAACCTACTATTACAGTCTATATATTTTTTATAAAGAATAATACAGCAAAGTACAAGTTACAAAAACTAAACCCATAAGAATTATTAAAGAGGCTGAAAAAAAAATCACTATGTGCAACAGTATTGTTATGTTCCCATTATATTTGATGTACTGTATGCAGCAACAAGTATAAGTGCACTTAACTACCATTCCTGTCTGGTGTGGATTTGGCTGGGTTCCTATTGTACATGTGAAAAAAGCTTTTTAAAAGACACTGAAAGGAAGTAAAGTCACATAAGATGCACTGTATTCTATGTACAAAACAGTGATACAGTTTCTCAAACAAAGCCTATTTGTGACAGGAATCCTTTTATATTCAGTAAAATACCGTTAATAAATTCAAACCGCATTATCTGTAAATGGTTCAAATCAGTCATTGTCTTGAGCACCACACACAGACAGACAGAATAGAACGGATGCAGTTTAACTTAAATAACGTACCACATGGAAACAGCAATCAATAGCCTACTGCTAATCCAGCCCAGCAAGAATTCTTTCTATCCTTTTCTGCAACTCCGCCATTCCACTTTGATGGAGGGAGTAACAACAGGTCAACACTAATCCATCCAAAATTGGTACTAATTTTGTAGTCCTCTACAATCTGACAGTGAAGGAAATGCAGAAGGGGACTGCTGTTCTTATAATACCCATAAAAGGTGTGGCTCCAGCAAGAAAAAAACAAACTCAACCACTAACCAAATGGCATTCAAACGAAGTGTCAACACACTACAAGGAGACTCAAATTTGGGGTTAACAGCAATCCTTGATAATGTTTACAGTTTTTTCTCTTCATCTTCTCTAATTTCACCAAGTCTTCCTTAAAATTAAGAGGACAGTACTGCACACTGTGCTCAAGGGGTGTTGCAGGAAATTTTTGATACAACAATAAAGTTACATACTCCATTTTCTTATTAAAAAACCCACCAAAACACCTACAACACTTTAAAAAGGTAATCTAACTCAAGACTGAATCTAACTGAAGACTGGGGACAAAGAATTGTAAATCATATAAACCACGTGAAAAGAAGGTTACTGTAAATAAACAGCTTTCTTGCTTTCAAGCCCTACTAGGCTCTAAGGTTTTGGAAAAATGAAAATATTATTCTTATTAAAAAAACCTAAGATTTTTTTTATTAAAAAAAAATAATACATAAAATTCATGTCACTTTTCCAGTAAACTTGAGGAAAAAATCCTTCTTAGTTCTACCAATAAGGCTCAAATCAAGACATCACACACATCTTGTTATTACAGAAGACCACCTGCACAACAAAATCCTAAATTCTCGTCTTAGAATTTTTCATATGATGAAGATGTAATTTTGTAATCACTGACATCTGGTTTTCCATTTACTACAAGATTTGAAAGGATAAATCTCACGCTTTAGGAAGTAGTGTTGGCAGTGGTATTGGTACAACTATTTTATAAATTAAGACTTACAATAAAGCTCTACAGCAAATAGCTTTCTGTATTTATTATATGCCCCCAAAAGATAATTTTATAGACTGTATTAGGATTCTGTGATTACTGATCCCCAACATGCAATAAAGCAGTCAGTCATTATATTGGTTGTATTGTCAATACAATACCTATTTACCAGCTAGGCATGTACAGTAACGGAGCAGTTCGTTGGCTCATTTTTTAGTCTTACTTCATGGTTGGTTTTGTTTGGATTTTTTTTTTTCCAAACACTACTTTGTACACAAAAATTAAGGCCCATAGAACTTTGCAGCTGCACTGAAGACTACCCCAGTAAGAAAACAAAACAGCAAGCAGAAAACCCTGATTACTCAACAATGAAAGTATCTAGAGAACTACTTCATTAAGGTTTTCTCTTACCTTGAAAGACAGACATAATGACATATTGGTATGGTTTATTGTAATATGAACAGTAGAACATGAAAGTATAAGAAAAAATTTGTCCTTAATAGTTATATTCAATGTATCCATACAAAAACTTCCCTACAAATGTTTACCTTGTAGATAGACAATAGACCATTTGTGCAAGTGAATATTGTGATCCTGTTCAAATAATTGTAACTACTCACTGCTGTGAAATTAAGTATATGCTGCAGAGATTATAAGAATGAAAACAAAATGGATTTATAACTATTATTTTAAAAGTTTCATTGTTATGATGGTTGCAATCAGAAATGTGGTATGAGGCACCTGTTTCACTGTATTTTTTTTAAATCTCCTCAGAGCTCCAAGGTCCATTATTAGATTTTAATTTAAATTCAAGCATCACAATTCAGATGGTATATTATGTCATCAACAACGCTATCGCCAACAGGAAAACAGGCAAAAAAGTGGATAAAAAATAGCTATATCTCTACTTGCTTAGATATGCCACTAAGCTATATGGACTAACTCTTCTAAACATGAGAACTTGGCATGTAAATACATGGGTTCGGTCAGAACAGTTTGGAACACAGGGATTATATCATATCAACACAGCAGTTCATAGAACACTTTCCATGCACAGGTTCAATACCTATTTCAAGTATTACTGTCTTTCAAGTCATAAGACAGCCATCACCCTTTGACTGATAGGAAATACATAAAGATCAAGTGGCTTGTAGTAAGACAAAGAGACAAAGTTATCCTCGCTTGCAACATATGAAATCAGAGTAGCTTTACTAGATTAAAGCAAATCATCTTAAAGTTACAGGTAGCCCAGGTTATTTTAATTGTTTCTACCAAATTCATAAACAGAACTAAAGTGACCATAATAGATATCAAGTGAAAATATATACCTTCCAGTAACTTTAAATGCAGAATATTTATGTGGTAATGTGGCCCATATTTATCCAAACCAAAATTTCTTGACTGTCACAGGTACAATATTAAAGCAAAACTGATTCATCCAATAACCAAATGTAACTATAAAGCTGTTCTTTTTTATTTCCAACATTGCATGGTTTCACTGTGATCTGAGATAACTTTAAAGTTTCTAGGCCACATTTGGAAACAACACCCACCAACAAAAAAATACACTTAAAAACATATTAGACAAATGTAGCAAAATTCATTGGTACTGAGATTTTTGTTCTCTACTCCCCACATTAAAGATAAAACCCAGAAAATGCTACACACTATCATAGCTGGCAATCAGTGCACTACAGTGTAAGGGAGGACAACATATCCTTGAACACTGCTATGACGCTGACATTATTTTAGTAAGTTTGACTCAAATATGATGTAGTTAAACTTCAAACAAAATGAATAGACTGCTTTCTTTTCAGGTCTCCATGTCCCTCTTGCTCCCGCTTATTTTGGGGTGTCAGAATAGTCCCAAAGCCTTTACAACATGCCCACTCTCATACAGACTTTACAACTTCTACAGAGCTATTCCATACTTAGTATCACCCAAATATAAAGCAGAAGTGACCCAGCTAAGCAATCTGAATTAAACCAACCTTCTCTGAATTTGAACCCTGTATTTCCACACAAAACCCAACAGCTTTTTCACATACAAACTTTTCCAACTCTAATACACCTTCACTCCCGCAACTTCCACATCACTCTCTCCTCTGTTTCACCACCCATTATCACACCCTGAGGTGCACCATCAACTGCCTGCCACAGTTGATTCAACTACCAGTAATTCAGAAGTACACATCTGCTTATGTGATTTTCCAGCAGGCCAAACCCAGCAGGTAACTGGAACCTCATGTTCTGGTGGCATTAATGGGAGTTCTTCCTTACATTCAAATTTATGCCAGTTCAAGGTGGTCAAAGGGGAAGTGACTCAAACGGCCGAATTGTAGATGTGACTGAAGAAAAAAAAATCCACAGAAGTAAAACAAATATAAAAAGAATTATTAAAATTTACCAAAAAAATATATTAATCTGGAAAACTACCGTCTCTGAAGCTTTCACTGTAAGTGGGCCCAAACATTACCAAACCAAGAAAAACATCCAAACAAAAAAAACCAAATCTACCTTATGGACTACCAAAGTGTTACTCATGTATTTAGTATTTCTGTTTACTGAATTGGTCCTTATGAGCTGCAATCTGAACATAAATACTTAAGTAAAGGACCCTCAGACTCAAATATAGAATTATTATTACATTAAGCTTTTTACGCTGGGTTCAAACCACACTCCCAACAAAACATGAAAGCCCACAACAGCAACTAGGCAGAGTCAGTAAAGCTTTGGGAAAACTTAATTTACAACTACTTTTCATTATAGCAGATGCTATTAAAAGGAAAAAAAGGGGGGGAAAAAAAAAAAGACTAAAACCCCAAAAAGCACAAAACCCTGGCATTTTATGAAAACTTCCAATTCAGAAAGTTAGGACTTAATTCCCAGCACGAAGTCACATACAATTCAACACTAGATCAGCTGCTCAAATGTAGTTTATAGCATTATGACTAAGGGGTAGTTGAATTGATTTTCAATTCAAGTGAGAAATCAGGTTAACCTCAACCTCCCAGCAGACAAGTACATGCTAGTAGAGTACAAGAAATGTCTAACAGTTTCTGTGGTTAACACAAACCCCAGCTGCTAATGAAACAAAAATAACATTGTAGAAGTCCAATGTACCTTCCAAAGAATCTCCAAACATCAAATTTTCCATGATGAGAAATTGTGTCCTTTCCCATGTGAGGAGGGCCCTGCTACAATATATATGCCACTTTCAGACTGCAGTAACTGTGATTTAGAGAAATTGGAAACAATCTGGTTATTTCCAACTTCTCACAGTACAACCACCTCCATCCTTGATGGGTTACCTCTACAAAGCCACAAAAGACAGGTCTTACTCTCACAGTGCAATGTCCTCATTAGCATCATCAGCATTGCCACAAACTTGCTGCATCCTTCTTGGTCTTTATCTAGGGTTCAGCAAACTACTAATTAAAAGGATGAAAGCCAAACACACAAAATACTGAACAACATGTAGGAAACGTCAATGCAATTGTGGTTAAAATGTGTGGCTGTGGATCAAACAATACAAATGAAACCTAAAAAATGACTTACTGTCCAAATACACTGAAGAAACTACCCTTTTCATGCAACCTCTTCAAGAGAATAAGAGATTTATAGCACATACTTTTTCCTCTTATATCCACAGATCTCTTAGGACGAACAGCATTGACAGTGAACAGGAACTTCAATTACAGGACCAATTTACTTAAGAAGTGTGAAGATCACACTGAGAAAAGGTAGGTATTTCTATGCAAAATTATATACACAGAATAAACGCTCTTCAATTTCATAATGGCTAGACAGACTTTGAAAACCCTTTGAAGGCCAGGCTAGTCAAAATACTAAGGTTCAGAAAATCTGAAGTATTAGTGGGCTTTCCAATATATTATTACTATTCTTGTTATTTACCTAAGGGTTTTACTTCTCTTGAGAAAATAAAAAAGTCAGACTGTGGCTGATCCACTTAACATTTCCCATGCTGGAAGGTTAAACCTCTGCTCAGAACCAAAATTTCCATATGGCAGGGGGAAGAGTCAGCTAGGAGAACTTGGATTATCAGTGAAACATCTCTCCACAATTAAATGAATGTTTCAGAAATACATGCTTTCAGAAATTAATTTTGGAACACAGAAGAATAGAGTATTTGGAAGGAGTGAGATTAATATACCCCATTCAAGTGTGAAACTACAACCACAGACCCTAAATTAAAAACCTAAAATAATTGCTGACTATTAAAAAGGTTCCTAATTTGCCTGATACGGTCTAAATAAACTCAGGAATAAACATTGTCTCTTCTTCTCATAAATCAACAACGGATCAAAAAATGTTTTTTATTATTCAACAGCAATTAAGTTTTAAGAGTCTGTCCACAAATGAACAAGAGCTACACAAATTAATGCTACACTGAGCGTAAGTGTTTTAAAGCAGTGTTCTGGGAAGGATTTAATGACTACTCACTGAATAACACACATCCTGGTCCTCAGTGAGAAAATTGGTTAATTATTGAGAAAACAAAGTAAAGACCACTAGTTCCCATACATATATTCAAATGTCCATTTTCTTCCTGAAGCAAGTATAGTTGATCTCTAATAAAATCAGAGACTTTTTCTTGAAAGAAAGCATTCATGTTGTAATGTTGTCCACCATGCTTTTCCTTAACATAGAAAAATACCTCCCAGTGCAAACAGTATTTTTGGCCCAAAATAGATACCTTTGAGATCACTATAAATACTGCATTGTTTAATTTTTGTTAAATGTATGGGGTTTGCTTTTTTTTTTAGGCCAGGGAATTAATTTGTTAATTACTTAAAATAGTAAAAGTGAGGGAAGAATTCAAGGAATTGAATTTCAGAGAAGAATATAAAGGATTAATTACTTTTTGCCCCATCAAACAGCACAAATGCTATAAACCTGTACACAATCTGAGAAACACATTGATCTGTAATAAAGAAAATAAAGAAACCCCACAACTACCAAAAAAACTTATATGGAATTGAATCATATTAACGACTCATGTTATTCCATGCCATATTTGAATGATGGAGTTAACTTCAGACTTTCCTGAGTTTCGATATCTACTTAGATTACCTAGTTCATAAATGCATGGTAATTACCCAGAATAACTAACGTACTCAAATTAGGGTAAAAACCCTCTATCTTAATCTTACTCAGGCAAAGATAGGTTAAGAGGCATATTGCTACACCAGCACTTACTTATTAACATTTGCTAAAGATACTATTTGTTTGCTTACCCAAGAATACCTAGAGCTAAGATACAAGGAGACTAATACTTGTGGGCAGTATCATGCATTTGTACCTGATTAGGCTATCTGAAATCATCACACATATTACTGATTTTGTACAAGCAGACATCTTACCCTTAAATGACAAGTTATAACGACAATCAACATATAACTTAAGATTTAAGCATGGAAACCTCAAAGAAATTCTTTTTATTTAAAATTCTGAAGCATTTTCTCCACTGCCACCTAAGGATATCTTCCACTACAAACAATTTTATTTTGATCTGAGGCAGGGCTTTTCAGTTTGGCCTGGATTTTGTACGTATCTTCAGCAAGTATATCAGAAATATTTCTCCTATTTGCATATTCACCTATTTCATTAAGGGTATAACCAGCCCTGTGTGATTTCTGGGCTTTGGCCTGGGATTATACAGATTTGGACAATCTGTTTTACTGCTTTTGTTGGCAGTACAACTCTATGCAAAAGCAAGTACACAGAGAACTGATTGTTACTGTGTAATTTCTCCAGTCAGCTTTGCAGGAGATCTTCTTACATTAATCCCTTAAAAACTGCTTAGGAAAAACAAAACAAAAAAACACACCACCCCTCAACTCAATTTATTTTACTCAAATATAAATACAAACCATAAATTTGTGGACTTCTATGCAAGCAGTCTGGTTGTCATCCACTGAATTTCTTGCTGTGATAAGAATATTCCAGTTAAACATTGTAAGTCAGATCCTTAAAAACATGGAGCTGATTTCTATTGTGAGCTGCACAAGAACTGCTGCACCTTTTGAAATATGTAGTATGTTGCTCAGCAGCAACATCGAGATGCAGCAGAAACAGGGTGCCACCTCTGTCTACCACCTTTACAATTACTTCCTAGCTAACCTTGCTGATAATAGTTTCAACTACCATATTTTCATCTCTGTGTGATATAGTCTGCAGGACTTTAAAAGGATAAAAAATACATACACTTTTTCATCAAAAATGTATTTTTATCAAAATTGGTTTGCTCAGAACAGTTTGAAAATATTTTCTATCTTGCTAAGTTTCAAAACAATTCCCTCAGATTTTTCCACGTTGCTAAAAACTTTTCTATTCCTCTATTTGACTTTTGCTGTATTTCAATCTATGACATTTTGATTCTTCAAAATCAAATATGAATGATGCAACATCAGTTAGGCAAAAAGACTTCAATACACCCAAAATGAAAGCATTAGGATGTTATTTATATGGTAAAGAGAGCTTTTGTGAAAATTAAATAGCAGAATCTCCTATGGAACAGTAATTGTTTTCAAACTCATTGTGCCAGAAACAAACCAGAAGAAATAGTGAGTTCTTTTTAGGCCCTCTTAAATCTGCCTTCCAGTCATGCATTACTGTCATCTGTATGCCATCTTTGACTATGTTCTCTAGATTCCTCAAACCTCCCAGTAGCATCCACGTTCAGCAATTGCTTTTTGATCTGTAGCAGCCTCCTCCTTAGATCTCTGTGGCTAAATGCACTGTTATCTTTTATTTTCTTATCCTTAATTAGGTATGAGACAACTTTCCCTTCTTGCAAAGCTATATGAATTGATTTTGGCTATCACTGAAAGATTTCTTGCTGAAGGACCCAAGAACACAAAATATCAGCTATTCCTTCACCTAAAATAAATCCCAAACAAATAAAACACCACATGAAAGAATAGTAAAGTTATCGCATGGAAGTTGGCACCAATGCTTACCAAATATGTCATTTTAGTCTCAGGTATAATTAGCAGAGAGAAGCAAGCAGTTGTCCTGCTTGTCCTCCTGAGAGTAAAAAAAAGAAAAAAAAAATTACACTGAAGTTTGCTAAACAAACATACATATGACAAGAACAATAACAAAATAATCTAGACAATACATAGTGAGAACTCTTTTCTGTTCCTGGAAAAAACCTGTAGCTTAGTTGTTACAGCTACATACAATAGCAGCTCTATGCAAGGTATGTGAAGGAGTGAATGTGAGTTCAAGGAGTAGATCAAAAATTCCTTGGCATAAAACCAGTAGCAGTGTTACAATGTTGATATGCAGTATAGTTGCTGAAGGTTAAGAGAGCCATGCTCTGTCAGCGTGCACTTTAGACATACTTTACAAAAAACCCATGGTAAAATTGAAACTTGGCTTTTTTCCCAGTTCTACCTGAAATGACCTTGTGCAAGCTGTCAGTCAACCAGATGAATGATACATCCCATGGCAGGAAACCCTGGTTTATAGTAAGGATTGTTAACAACAGTCTGTGGAAGATCTGGGACTACTATGCATAACCTTTAGATACAAAGTTCACTGAGTTTTCCAGATGGCTATAGTGAACACTAGAAAAGGGGTTGTCTCCCTGGAAGCATGTAAGTGCTAGAACATCTTTACATCTTTGTGGCAATTATTTTGAGAATGCTTGTGTGACTCTAAAGAGCCCAGAACTGCAATAAATTGTGAAGATGGCAACAATTAATGCACAACAGGCCTCATTTCAGAGGACTACCTAGCCCAAATATTCACATTTAAGATTTAATCTTGTGTATCAGCAATACACTTATCTTCAATCACATCTATAGCCCTTAATTCACTTTATGTACATTTACCATAAGACATTTTTATAATTAGAAGTCAAGAAAGGGCCACCAGCTGTATCACACAACTCCCAAAGGCCATGGGGCATCATTTCACATAAACAGTACTTATCAAGGCCAAAATGACCAAATGAACAGAAAAATTCAGTACTGGGCAAATTATACCTTTATCACAGCCAGATCACAGAGGAGAGCGAGGCACCATCACATACCCGTCCCCTCAGTCCAGAGCCCGATGACCACATGGCAGCCCATCCATCTTCCCCTTTCCTCATTCTGATTCCTTCTCTTTTCTCACCTTTACTCCCAGGTAAGATTTCCTTTTAATGGCCATGAGCATTGCTTTTGCTGATACTAACATAACCTGCCAACAGCCATGTTCATTTTCTGCCTGCCCAGAAGGTAGAAAACTTGATACTTTATACTGAACTAGTTAACGCTTCTCTAATTCACACCAGGACTCCAGGCAGAACAGGCCTTCCCAAGCCTGAACAGTTTACAGGCTGGTACAGGCTGCTTGTGAAATACCAATGTGCTGTGTGTTTGTAAGCTGTTACTGAGTTTCACTCTAAAAGACAGCCTCATGTGCAAGCACAAACCTAGTGTAGCATAGTCTTGTTGCCAGCCACCACCAGAGCTGCTGCTGGCCAGAAGGGCAGAAGGATGCAGATCACTTCAGCCAGCATTTGGGTTCAGACATCTTGTACAATATTCCTGCTTGGGAAGCAGAATTCAATCAGTCACCCTAGTGCTTACAATCATCATCTTGCACCTATGTGCAGCTATCTGCAGACACTACTTCACTGTCCCATCTTCCTTTTGCAGACACAGTAATTTGGTAATTTAGCATCTGACACTCAGGCATGAAGCTTCACCCGGGCTGAAGAGACTTTCACTCTAAACCCACACACAGGTTCCAGTCAGTATCTCATGCTGCATGATGCAGAGCCGGCCCTGCTAGCCTCAGCAACTCACAACCATAAGGCAGGCAGTGGGGCTGGCAGACATGCCAGGTCCAGGCCCATGCTGCTCCTGGACACCCTGAGCCCCTCCAGGGCTGCACAAGAAAGCCTTGGCTCTGCACATTACTGCATCTTCCAGGTCTGAACTCTGAAAAGAAAACCTACCATTTACACTTCACCAAGAGAGAAAGATGATTCACATTCTTTCTGCCTGTCCATATGAGCTGTTCTTAATCCAACTAAAACAAGAACTTAACAGCACTACCTGCTATCTGACCTATCTTACCACATATTGCCTCTTTCTCAGCCTTCTTTTCCTTTGAGGCTCTGACAGCACCAAAATGAACATGTCTTCCATTTTATGGATAAAGAATTCTCCCCCCCCCCTTTTCCTAGCTCATCTTTAAATAAATTGGCATTTATATGCATTAAATGAAGAAAGGACATATAGTGACAAAGAGATGAGCTTGTTTTAAGTAGATACTTAGCTCAACACTTCAGGCAAGTCACTTAATCTCACCACTGCCTCAAAAATCCCCACCTGGAAAATAAGAATAACAGTGGGGAATGTTTTGACTAGTGTTTATAAATAATTTGAGACTCTCAGCAGGCTCAAAATGAAATGAAACCTAGCATTATTATTAAGGAAGAAATGCTGAAAGATGAACATTGTATTCAAAATTAAAACGGAACTGATATGAAATCATTGTATTGCTTGACTAATCTTGATTTTTCTGGACTGAAATAACTGCATCCAAAAAGGCAATGAATAAGAGAAAGAGCAGCAAGACATCCTTAATATTGCACTTGCGGGGGGGGGGGGGGGGGGGGGGGGCGGGCAGGGGGAAGATATTTGAGAGCACTTCTTTCCAGACAGAAAAAGAAAGTAATAACGATAATGAGAAATGAAAGGAATTTACCTAGTGTTACTGTTTGTTGGCCAAATTCCTAAGACTATCACTGCAAACTCTTCCAAAGTAGAAACGTACAAAAAGCTGGTTTTGAAAAGGTTTGCTCAGTTTATCAAATTGGACCTCACTGAAGCTACAGGCTAGCTTAAGTCTGCTTCTTATGACTTAAACACTTCATGCTAGCTCAATGCAAGGCTGCATAGGTAGGTTACATTGCTATCTGTACAATAGACAAATGTTTACAGATACTGTATTTTCTTTTACAACCATTTGATAATCCCTCAACAATGAAAGATGCAACTTATTGGATAAGAATTTGTTTTTGTGGGAGGTTTTTTTGAGTGGGAAGCTGGGATATTGTTTGGGTTTTTTTCATAGATGTCTATACCATTTGTTAGACATCATGGGATGGGATAAAAAAAGGTATGTGCCTTCCCTTCCATCGGTCTATGAGTGTTTTATAACTCTGAGCTAACCCCCCCCCCCCATTTTATTGTAAACTTATACCCAGTGTTTATTAATCTGATGTGATGAATTTGCTATGCATGTTACATTAAATGTGTGTTGAATGAGAGAACTACACTGTTTATGTTTTTTCAGTCCATTAGAATCATAGAAATGTTTGAGTTGGAAGGGTCCTCAAAACCCATCTAGTTCCAATTGCTTTGCCATGGTCAGGGACACCATCTACTACACCAGGTCGCCCAAAGCCCCATCCAACCTGGCCTTGAACATCTCCAGGCAGGGGGCAGCCACAGCTTCTCTCTGGGCAACTTATCCCAGTGCCTCACCACCCTCACAGTAAACAGCTTCTTTCTAATATGTAATCTAAATCCACTTTTTTAGTTTAAACCCATTACCCCTTGTCCTATCAGTACATGCCCTTGTAAACAGTTCATCTCCACTTTTCCTGTAGGCCCTTCAAGTACTGGAAGGCTGCCATAAGTTCTCCCCTGAGCCTTCTCATCTGCAGGCTGAACAGGCCCAACTCTCTCAGCCTGTCTTCACAGGAGAGGTGCTTTAGCCCTCTGATAGTCTTTGTGACCCTCCTCTGGACTCAAACAGCTCCACACAGCATTTGAGAGCAGAGGGGCAGAATCACCTGCCCTGATCTGATGGTCCCACTGTTTTTGATGCAGCCCAGGGTACGGTTGGCTTCCTGGGCTGCAAGGGCACACAGCCAGCTCACATTGAGCTTTACATCAAGGTTCTCAACTCCTTCTCCTCAGGGCTACTCTCAAAACTAGTCTAATCTTTTCAACTTCTTATTCAGAACAAAATAGCATCTTCCAATCATTAAGTGATTATTAAAAAATGCACAGATTTGGAAAGATAGAAGGATATGGTCTAACAGCACAGAAACAGCACTTAGCACCAGCTCTCCTAAAGTTCTGCTACAGTCTTAGGATTTCCTCATCTACTTTTACTTTAGTACCTAAGCCTATAAAAAGAAAGGAACAATTTGCTAATATGACTGTCTTGCAAATGAAGTAATTAATGTTCACAAATCCTTTCCATGTACATAAAATAACAAATTTAATTAAGCAATTTTAAATGCATTACCATGTTTGCATATATTCAAGCTTCTTCACATGTTTATTCACACATTTCCTACAGTGCTTCTGGGGTCTTTTACAGCTTCTCAAAATCTGAATACTAAGTCCTCTTCAAGTGAGGAATTCTTTGTCATAAACTGATAATACTTAAAAATTAAGAGCTATATACTAGTACTTGTTAATTTTAATAAAGAAATAGTCTTCAGTAATTATGAATTATCATCACTATCTAGAATACTCAAGTTAAAGAATTCACTAAATTAATCCATTATTCAAACAGACAAAAAAGTCACAGAACTCAGCAAGTTCCTAAAGCTAACAAGTGTCGAGGCTATTTGTTCATTTTCTAAAAATAAAAGCCTGTGAGATGGGAGGAAGGACAGTCTAATGCAGCTCAGAAATTACTTTAAAACCACCAGGCCCAGCGTTCAGCAGGACAAAGACATGAAATGTTATTTCCTCCTTGTTCGTTGTCATTTCTAGTAGCTCTGTCACAGTGGCCACAAGAGACACTCTAAAGCTAACAGACCGCACACACAAGACTTGAAAAATGATATATTTTAGTATATTTTGAACAAATACCATCAAAACACCCCAAACCCTAAACTATTCTAAATGTAGATTTCCTTATACTTGCTTGAATTGTAAATTTCTTGCTCCAAAACCATTGGCTTTTTTGCTACTGACTGAATCAAAGTTCCACACAATATTTATGCAACTTCTCAATACCTGGAGTGGTTTGAGTCAACTGTAGAAAGAAAAGTTACCTTGCAGATGTGGCTTTAAATAATAATAATAAAAAAAAAAAATAAAATAAGGAAATCCATAGAGCTGTTGGGAGCTAGTCCAGAGGTAGACCATGAAGATGATCAGGGGGCTGAAGTACCTCTCCTATGAAGACAGGCTGAGAGAGTTGGGCTTGATCGCCCTGGAGAAGAGAATACCTAATTGCAGCTTACCAATAATTAAAGGGGTCCTACAGGAAAATGGGAGAGGGACTGTTCATCAGGGAGTGCAGTGATAGGACAAGGGACAACGGCTTCAGTGGAAGAGAGTAGGTTTAGATTAGATGTCAGAAGAAATTCTTTACTATGAGGGTGGTGAGGCACTGGCACAGGCTGCCCAGAGAGGCTGTAGCTGCTCCCTCCCTAGTAGCGTTGAAGACCAAGCTGGATGGGACTTTGGGCACCCAGGTCTAGTGAAGGGTAGACCTAGAGGGTCCATGGCATGGGTTTGGAACTAGATGATCTTTGACGCCCCTTCCAAACCGAATACATTCTGTGAATCTACAACTCCATTTTTAGGGAACAAAATAGGTTTGATTGTTTTGAGTGTTCTTACCCCAGCTTATGGAGTAAAAACTTCAAATTCTTGTTAGCATTGAAAATTTTATGGTGTAAGTGACCAACCAGGTCACAAACCCAGGACACTCAGTCTTCATGCTGTGCACTGAGTAGATCTTAGTAGCTGCCATTACACATTTCTTACAGTAATAAAAAACAATTTCTTCACCACCAGTCACTGAACTGAGATAGGAATATTCTTATGTAATTTCACATTTGTGAGCCTTTTACAAGTATTCTGAATGAAGCAATATACACCATTTATTAATGTAGAGATTATGGTCAACTATGACTAACAGAAGTAGTTGACAATGTCTTCTTCCAATTAATTTTTTTTTTTTTTTTTACAAATTCTCATGGGATTATAAAATCCAATATTCACATGAGTTTCTAAACTGGAAACAAAGTTGCCATTTACAAATCTTAATCTCCATTCAAAACTGCTCTTCCCAACAGTTTTGTGCACCTTCCTCCTAAACTACCTAAGACTTTTCATTCTCAGAAATAATTAGATGACCATAAATGACATTCTGGTAGTTTAGTACTGCACGCACTGCTAGTCACTGAAAATCCTCTTTCCACCACTCCTACTTTTTTTTTTTTTTTTTTTTAGTATCAACCTTCAGGCACTCCCTACAAACCACAGCAGATAAAGATATTTTTATTATTTTCTTTGACCATTGCATGCTTCCATGAGCAATAGAGCATCACAAAACTCTTCCAATTTGTTTTCAAAGACTGTATAACAGAATGTGATGCTTCTCAGATAAATACAAGTATGTTTAAGCAGCATGTTACAATAAACTACTTAAATTTAACCAACACTGAAAAGCACTTTTACTTACACTTGTTTTCCCTATGTGTCTTCAGGCAAATGACAGATAAAAATGAGCACATAGTATGCATAAAAACACTGGAACATGTAGCTAACCATGCAAAGGTATTCACTGTGCAGCTTCATTCTGCTCGGATGCATTAGGAGGACTACCTGCTGGGGAAGTTGCCCTTACACTGATTTCTTCCTCATGAACCCCAGCTCATTACAGAAACTAGAATAAACTTGTAAGTTCGCCTAACAAAAACAAAAAAACCCCAAACAAAATCAAACCTAAGCACCCTAAACTGAAAAGCAAACTAAAACACCTCCAGTTTTACTTTTTTTTTTTAATAACTTCTTTCCAAAGAAAGCTCCTTTGATGATCATTAACTTAGACTTCACCTCAATGTGTGGAACATGTTTTGTAGATTTTTCTTTCTGTAATCACTATAAGTTTCCTAGGCTGTGATCTTACTGGCAGTTCCAGCTTTATACATCACAGAAAGGCAAGTCCAAGCGGGAACCTGAAGCCCAGAGTAAACGTTAAGTACAAAAACTGAGTTCACATATTTAGATTAATTGTAGAAGTTACTACAATGATTATCAGTTGTCTATATTGTCTGGAGACAGCATTACCAAAAAGAGCACAATTTACCAAATGCAGAGGCACAGGACTACAGGAGAATTCAAGTTCTTTATCAGAATAGACAGTCATAGTTGCATGAATCCAAGGAACTGTTGATATTTGCTCAGACCAAGAAGAAATTTTAGAGTCTCTTCTACCTGGGCATAAAATATATTCAAATGTAATGCCATTTAACAATACTGTAAGATTATTTTTATGGCTTCTGGTTGTAATAATTTTTCAAATCCACAAAAATAAATTAACACTTATTAAAAACAGGTTGATACATGTTCCTAAAGTTCCTAGAAATACTACAAGTTCTTCTTTGTCTAGAATTATTTATCTGTAGGTAAGAAGTATCAGCCCAAGGTCTGTACAGCGTCACCTAGCAAGACTTTTGTTTCTCTACAGAAGGCACTGTTCTGCAGAACACAGTGAAAACTTGCGGGATTTTGATAACCGAGGGAGCTGCATACACTTGACTGATTTAAAACATCAGATGAGGAACGGTAGTAGATAAAAAGTGATTTAACAGAGCCTCAGGAAAGCAGCTTTACCCAGTGAAGGAAGTAGAGAAGCTGTGGATCATTTTGCTGGTCATTTCTAGCACACCAGCTTTTAAGCTATTTCTTTAAGACAACAAGCAGATAGGCATTTCATATTTCTGTTTGGCTTGCTCCCAGTGCTCTAGGGCAACCTTATCATAAACAGTACTGAGCTTGCTGTTTCAATCCCCCTCTCACCCCTTCATTTTACTTTCATTTTTAAAAAACATTTGTTTCAGAAGAGCTGCCTGCTGAAACAGCATCTGTTTTGAAGCACAACAGCAGCTGACAACCCTACCAAAATATGGCCTACATGGCTGGTACTTGTTTTGCCTATTCTCACTTAAAGTGAAATAAACCTTGCAACTGTTCTTAAAGACAGACTCACAGTGTTATTTCCTGTGGTGATATGGACATCAGAAATAAGTCTCCAAATAAAAGATCAGAGTATATGCAAGATAAGGATTGTCTTAAAGATAAAACAGATTATTTAGGAGGGAGACTATGGATCAGACTCAATCACCCCTATTTTGAGTAGGTTTTGCCTATAATATTTTAACCCTTTCGTGCCAAACTAATTCAGAACAGAGTACAGAATGTACAGCAAGCATTTGGAGTAAGTATGTGAGACACCTGGGCTCAAAATCTCTGATACAAATACTCTTTAACACACGTTCCACTTCAGAATATAAGTAGCACTCACAAAAGTACCAAAACACCTCAATTGCTTCTGAACTTGGCATGTTCTTTAGGTGTGTATTTGCAGGAGGTTTGTACCAGACAATACTGATCTGAAAGTGACAAGATAGAAAGGCCATTTCCCAACTAATCTCCTGCCTTTCCAGAAAAATACATACAGCCCAACAGTATGCTGACCAAATCTGCCCAGCTTCTGGGCTGGACTTATTCTCCACGTGAATGGTTTGTAGTCTACAAGCAATGGTCTAGACCCATCGATGTTAATGTAAACGCAAGTCTGTATGAAATCCAACTGAATAGTTTGAAAAACAAACCCAGAGTTTCACAAAGGCAGCACAAACCAGCAGTTAATATGTTCTAACCTTCTTTTTTTAAGGAACGATCAAGAGACAGGTCAGAAGAAAAAATATGGCAGCTGACTCTGCAAAAAAAGTCACAACTTTGCAGATGAACATGCTTCGCTGGCTAATAATACACACTTCTGATACTTCAGGGAGAATTGCCACCTATGCAAAATCCTTGAGATTCAAGATCAAACTAGGAGAAACCCAAACAGTGTAGGCAACAGCACGTGCAGGAATACAAAGGTCACATCACATTGTTAACTGGGGGGGAAGAAGCATGTGCAAAGGGAGTAAAAAAAATCAAAAAGTGCTGATTGTGTACACCAGAGACTTCAAGGAAATCAAACAGAAGATGCAAAATAAAAGAAATGCAGCTACAGCATGTGAGTCACTGTGTTCCTAAGATAATGCCAAAAACCATTAATATCTCACTGAAAACTCCAAATTCTAACTAATCATATTAACATAGTCATTAGATGCTGTCAATGGATAATTAAATATATTTGCAGTTTTTGCAGCCTTTAGCACAAAGAATGGGCATTTATCCAGGTAGCCAAATGTTTGCAGGGGGAAGAATTAGCTTTTTCATAGAAATATCTTTCAGTCAAATTGTTTAATGTAGCCAACTACATCAGCTATTCGTTTTCACCCCTTGTGTGCTTTGTCACGAGTCCTTGAATCTTTTGCCACCTCCTACAGAAATAAAAAGCTGTTTGGATAAGTTTTTTAAAAAAGAGGCCAGCTAGACCAGAAAAAAATAGCAACAGTGAATGCAGAATTTCCCATGTTCACAGAATGATATTACATTTCTTAAACTTTATCACAAGAGAGGAGGAACAAGGCTCTCGTTTTTCAGCCAAATCAATTCCCCTCAAGTAATGAATTTGAAGAGGGGATATCACAAAGTTGTATACGGGCACAGCACTAGTACTAAACAGTCCAACAGATTAAAGTTCTCATGAAGACAAGAATCTGCAAGAGTACCAGAAAAGTACATAAAGGGGACAGGGAGGAGAGAAATCTATTTCATCTTGGTATACTAACTACACTATTTAAAACCGAACGCAGAAATATATAGACCAAGTTATTTTAGACATTGCAAGCCAATCCTGATCCAGAAGTTAGGAAAACGGGTGAGGTATCACAGACAAACCCCAGCATACACTATAACAGAGTGTGAAAATGCCCCTATTTTGCATGTCTTCCTAATTTGCCTGTTCACCCATAAGCTCTGCTCTCTGCTGGGATTTTAGCTGTATTTTGATGTACATGTTTCTGTTCTCTAAAAATATGTTGTGGCTAACAATCGCTGCTTTTATTGCAGCATTCATAAGATAATTGTACTACAATGTTACAATCAGCATTTTGGCATAATCTAGAGCTCAATGCCTTGCATAATTGCTTTAAATTCTCACTGAAGTATATATTTGAGGTGCATCAGTGTTTCTGATTCAGACAGATCTGAGCAAAGTTGGTATGAAGCTCACAACACTATATAAAAACTTAAAACATTTCACATAGAGAGAAAGCAAGATTCATCTACACACCAAGCTCTGTGGAAACGTTTATACAGTCAATAGTACCTACAAGGGAAAGAGCAATGACAGGGCATTTGCAATAAACAAGTTGTAGTGAACAGAGAAATGCTACAAGTTTAAGCCTTACTAGAATCTTTGCTTAAAACTTTTGCCTTTTGTCTTTGACTGCAGAATGTTCCAACTCATGTCTATGTGTCACATGAAGGTCATCTTAATGTGCACACTAATTAAATGCATATAATAAAAATTACTATGGCATTCTAGACTTCTGCCCTAAAATAAGGTTTTGCCTATAGCACTTGCACTCCTGCCTTCTATTCTCACCAAAAACCACAAAAAACCCCAAAATTTGTGATTGTTACCGGCTATCAGTGATAGTCTACCATTTGCTGTCACATTTTAAGGCGCTTTTATGTGTCTCTTGTTACCCAGAAAACCTGCAATTAAGAGTTTTTAGATTCTAGCAAAAAGACAGCTTGAAGAAAAAGTGACCATAAGCTACCTTAACACTCTGTGAGCAGCTCTGAGTGAAAAACAATTCATTAGGTTGTCATTTTTAGTCAACTACAATGACATATTACAATCTGATAAACAATGTGGATGAGGTGACAAATAAAAATAATCAAGTGTGGGGCTTTGAGGGATTTCACCATGTTTCATGCAGCCTCTTCTGGTTTTAGAAGCAACTCATAATTCCTGGCTCGTAACAATTCCAACTTCAAGCTATTAGTTGAACAATATTAGTATTAATTAGAACACAGTTTTCCAGTTGGAAGAGACCTACAGGGATCATCTAGTCCAACTGCCTGGCCACTTCAGGGCTGACCAAAAGTTAAAGTATCTTATTAAGGGCATTGTCCAAATGTCTCAAACAACAAGAGGCCTGGGGCCTGACACCTCTCTAGAAAGCCTGTTCCTGAATCTGATCAACTGACATTCATACTTTGAGCTTGGAATACCTTAGCTACTTGTCCCACAGAAAATATTACTAACAAGGTTTATCTAGCTAATTCTGTCTTATTATTGTAAGTTAAAGATGCTAATAACAAAGTTACCAAAAAAAAAAAAACCGCTGAAATAAAGGACTCAGAATGAATTTAACAATTAACTAAACCACAAAAACATATGCATAACACTCATACCATATGGATGAATTTGGATACCAGACCATTTGTAACATACGGATTCCATATTCATGCCATACGGACACTTATATTCTTGTTCTCAAAAACTTTAAATCATTTCCATTTAGCTTCACTTCCTTGGCATCACAGAAGATAATATTTGTAATCACACTAGTTTTATTAGAAGGCACTGCACTTGGGCCCTATTTCCACTGACCTTGCTTCACTGAGCCATACACTGAAACTCATGTGCTGCCAACAAGACAACCTCTGAATTTCATAACCTGAGGTCAGAATGATCAACTCTAAGTCCAATTAGTGCAAATAAGTTTCTGTTTTGTTATATGGAAAAGTGAGCTCTAAATAGTAAATGATAAAAGCATGGAGAGCTATTTCAGACCCAGTGAAACCAAAGATAAGGTTCAAGTATGGAAATAACTGGAAAGCTTAATTTTTTGTCTGCACACTATTGTTCTTGGTACTGGCTGTTTCTACAGCCAAGGGACACACTGCTCTGTACACACAGCAACATGTTTCTTTATCCAATTTAGTTCTATTTGAAAAAAAATGTTACTGTCTGGTTTACAAATAGGAAAGCAGTGACAATTCGTGGAGGGTTATTTTTAGGGTTTTTTTTTTTTTTTTTTTAAAAAGTAACCCCTTTTACATTTACTGGTCTACAAAGGGAGCAGTTTACAAAGGACAAGGCTAAATAACCTTACAAAACAAGATTCATCAAATCAAAGGATAGACTTGATTCCCTATTAAGTAAGGAGTACATGACAGTCTTAAGACAGAAGATTTTGTATTTTAAGTATCCACTTTCTGTATAAACAATGTGGTATGTAGCAGTATTTGGGTTTAGAGTCAGAACTAGTCTTTCAACATCCCATTACTCTGGTTATATTTCCCCACTCCCCTAAACCCCCAATTTTTTCCAGCTTTGCTTCACCAATATAGTTTGATGGCTTTAGAATACCAGCACTTCAAATAAGAGACTGCTACTTTTTAATGCCACCCTGCGGTTGTTGCCTCTGGAATAGTCACTACCACATGGCTGCTGTCACTTACCTATAGATGTACCAAAAAGAAATTAGAGCTCAGCAAGCTTTATCTAGCACAAAAAGACACGGTTGAGAATTATTGATTTTTACTTCAAAACTGGTCAATATTTTTCTTAACCTATAGTGGTTCACTTTACTCACTGGAAAAGAAAAACTCAAGCATTTCATCTTCTCTAAAGCAAAGACGTGCTTTTCTTGGTAGAAACCAATTCATCTTTGGTCATGCTTAATTTACCCTCAGATATTTTCTTACATTTTACTTTCTTCAGATTTTCAATCAATTATTCTTTATATTTAAATATGTTTACAGATACATCTTTTATATATAGTCTTAAATATTTAAATGTGTTATTCTGTTTCCTTTGTCCCCTTCAATATCTGTAATTGTAACATCCACATAAATCCACTGCTCTGCTTAAAAAGTCCTCAAAGGCTTGTTATAGAGCTGGACCTTCATTACCTAGTTTTTCTGTCATTTCAGAGCCCTTCTAAACATAATACTTATACTCATTCCCAGTCAATTAATTTTTATACTATTATTTCTCAGTTTTTCACAATTCAACTGTCTTTCAACTATGCATTATCTTCATCAACTTTTTCATTAGATAAGGAAAGTTTGCACAACCTTAAACAGCAAAATCTAAGATTCCAAGCGGGCAAGGGCCCTTGCTTCCCTTTACAAGCCTTATTTTTCCTTCATACCCGACACCATCTCTTTAGCGTGTTAGATTTTCAGTCTAGTTCGTTGTCCCTGTGATAGCAGAATTGCTCTCATGTTATCTAATCATCATTTTAGAAGTCTGTCTTTAGAATTAGATTCCTCGTGACTTCCCATAGATGAAAGATGGAAAAAACCCAAAGCTTCTCCTCTCTCATGGCTTACACTGCTATAAAATTTGAGGACTTCACAAGTTTTGTAGGTGCTTTAGTGGCTGAATTTGAACATAAATGATTTTGCCAATGATACTGCAAATGACTATTTTTTTTTCATTTGAGTTTAATATTTTTTTTTAAATAAAATTAATTCCCAGATAACAGAAGCCATAAATGTCAGTAACCAGAAATCCTGCATTCAAGTATTTTATCCAGTTAATTCAGTGAACTCTGCAAGACTGGAAACAAAGAAATACGAAAAATCCTAGTTTCTTCATTATAAACTACATTATGAATTACTTGAACTCTGGATATGGGACTTTTTTTTTCAAATATTGATCATCGGGTTGAAAAAAGCGCACATCAGATCAGATTCAAAAGGTTGTTAATAGTCTATGTACTAAGTTCTAAATAGAAAACGATCACCACCAGATATTTTCAGTAATTTATGGAAATACTCAAAGAATTTCAAGAGGGAGAGACATTAAGTGTTCAATCAGAGTACCACAGGACCACAAGGATTTGACAATAATTCAGATGTAACCACAGGCAAGCACACAACAAACACTGCATTCGATAGATATTAGCAGAGTAGGACAAAGAGGAAATCTCACACAAGTCACGCTTTCATCTTCACAGTGACTCAGATGCACACCAGAGCATTAAAATAAAGGCCAAAGAGAAGCATCAGAGAAAGCTTCCACATTTTGTGAATACTGACACAGTATTAATTGATTTTTCTTCAAGCTTATTGCTCAAGTGTCAAACCAATTTTTGCAGTATCACTAAAAGCTTCAAATATGGAGCACTGTGCTTTACCACTTTTTTTTTTTTTTTTTTTAAACTGTAAACAGACCACTTCCATACTTCATGTGACTCAGTACCAGCATATGGAAGTCTTAGTCCTAGCATAAACAAATTTACGGATGGGAAGTAAGAGACATAAGGCTCACACACCACTTCAAAATGAAGATGACTAAGATAGACAGGGCTGTATACATATTTTAAATCACAAAGGGATCAATCTATTCTAGAAGACAACTCATACTTCGTTTTGCATTGTTTTCTAGGCATATGATTACAGGGTTCAACAATAACCAGGTCATTAGGTATTTTTAGTACACGAGGATGCTGTTCCTATGAGGGGTGGACTAGACAATATTTACCAAAGCTAGATCTAGCCAAAAGGCTGACAGGGTTTGCAGAAATCCATGAAATATTGTGACTGGTTAGAAAGAAGCAAGCCATGAACTCCATTTATAGATTGACCAGAAGCTGCTGTTTGGGTTTTTTTTTCTATATAAAAAAATCAGCAAGCTTTGAGTAGCATAAATTTAAGTGTCTGTACCATGGCAGAAGAGAGCTCCTACTCTAATCTGAAATGGAAATACCCTGTATTATAAAAACAAAACGTGCACAGCTTCCCATCAGATTACTACCTGCATACTCCTACCTTGGGCATGTCAACACATGGACAGACACAGGTTCTACATAGCGAGGACACTGTTTGCTCAAAAGCGGCTTTAATTTACATAGCCAACAAGCTGTACTCTTGCAGAGTTCTCCTATTTTTGCAAAGCTTTCTTAAATAAAGGACAACGAAAAGTTGAATCAGCAGCAGCATCAACAAAATGAAAAGCAACCTTATCTAGTTGAAGCCATCTCTGCTCACTTTGCGGGAGGTTGTACCAGATGAGAAATGTGATTATGACCCAAACCATCATATGATACTAAGATAAAATGAGTATCAAAATAAAGAATACAAAAGAAAAAAAAATAAATCTTTCTCCATGACCAGCTAACTAATTAATATAATAATTTAGAACTGAGTCTACAAGAAAAGGTTAAGGCTGGAAATAATACACTTGAGGTTGCAGTTAGAGAAGTACGTTGAAGGGATAAGAGGAAAACTAAAAGGAAAATACTTTCACACATCTATATTTTTAACTCCATTTAAATCAAAGTTTTAAAACAAAAGCACACAAAGGTGCACAAAGAAAAATAAGATATGTCTTAAAAACAGACTACCCACAAATAAATAACAAAATAAAGGAAAACGGTAAACAAAAGAGGACCATTAGAGAAAGACCAAAATTTATTTGGTTTACACAAAAAAGAAAAAATCATTTGGCCTTAAGTTTCTGCCCTTTTATCTCCTCCATAATTACTGAAATGACTAAATTATGACTAAAGTAGCGCTTTGTCATTTTAACAAAAACAGTTCAGGAAGGGTTATCTAAATGTCACAGTCAAAATAATTTCAAGTGTAAAATTTAATCAGCAAGCCACTGCAAGCATCCATTCATCAGCAGGAAGGAATTTACCCATAGATAATTCTGGTTTTTTATATTTACTTAGAGATTGAGTTTTCCAAATTTGAAAGTAATAGTCTATTAGATTTCTCTTCTCCTTCATAAGGCAAATTTTATTTTAAAGAGTGGTCTGTAACACATCATTTTTATGATGTCTCCTATTAAGGCACATAATTATTAGTTTATTAGTAGCACCTAACCTCTTATTTCTAATTTTCCTGATTTACTTTCTCCAAAAACATCATCAACAGCTAATGGCACCAATAAAAACATCAATGTGATTAAAAAAATGCAGATGGATATACAGGCTGTAACACTGCTGTCGGCTGCTTTGCTTGTCACAGAAAAATGAAAGACAAAGATTACCACCAATCAGAGCACTTCAAAATGCATATTCAGCATTTACACACATTACAGTTTTACAGAAGTCCTACTGCTCAAGACCAGAGAATTTCTCTTCCACTGAATTCATGCCTTTTTAGTTCACTTCAACTCGTGCCCAAGAATTTAAGGTCGAATGTGTGAAGTTGGTAACAGGAAAAAAAAAAGAAGTCTGTCTATTCTTGGAAGAGTTCTGGGAGGAAAATGAAAGGGGAAGAAAAATAAAATACAAGTTGATGAATTCTGGTAAAAGTGTATGCCAAAATATCCTTTAATCTCAAAAGGATGAGGAATGATTTGGCAATATTAAGCAAGGTGGACTAAATCCAGCTGGAAGCAGCAAAGCAGGCAGAATAAGTATGAGATGCACCACAGACCTGGACTGAGGGTAAATGTGATTTCCAACTGAGATGTGTAGGGAAAGGGCAACTGAGAATCAATCTCCTTGTGAGCTGTGGCAGTTCCAGAGATTAAGATAAAAATGAAGAGGGGAAAGGGAAGTCTCAATTGAATACTATCTCTAGCTAGATGGATTATCTTTAAGGATTCTGGTGGAATCATTAATTGGTGCATAAAATTAAGACAGGTTATTACACATTGAGAAAGGACTGGTTACTGGTGTTAGAAGTGGCTGAAAAATTACCCATTCTCATTTGAAAGAGCTGACAGAGGATTCATCAATTTCTTATTGAAAGGGTGTATCAAAAATAGGAAACAGATCATCTAGTGAACTAGCAAGAAACCCCCAATAACTACAGACATCAAGTCAAGAAACAGATTAAAACTACTCAACCCAGAGAAATTCTAAACAAGTCACACTAGACGAGAAAATTTTTTTTAAAAAGAGATACTAAATATAGTATCCACCAATCAAAGGAGAAACAGAATTCTGAGCGAAACAAAACTGAGATTACACCTACACAAATAATTGCTCCACCTCACAAGGTAAGGGAGATCATTCTTCCATAAGCGTTCAGTCCCTTAAAGCTTACTTCTCAAAAAACGTGCTCTGACTGGGGGATTGGACTAGATTATCTCCAGATAATTTCTTCCAATAATTTTGGAGAATAAAAGCTATTTTAATGGCTTACATGTTCAAATGTTTCCCTGCACCCCTATTAGTTTCATGGTGTCTCACAAATTGAATTTAAAAATTCAAGAAACTCCAAATTCTATCACCCTGCCTTAAGCCCCTTTGGATTAAGTTCACCACAACTAACAGCCTTTAGCAACCTACTTTCATTGGCAGTTTGAGGCTTAGATGCTGCTTACTCATACTGATATTAATCATGATGGTTGATCTTTTTGAACCCTTCTGTTAACTATCCTTCACTAAAAGGCCTCTTCCATCTCCCTGTAATTTTATAAATTAGGCTGGTTGATCACATCACTCAATTACCCTATTAAAACAATTTTCAAAGGTGTCTATAGTTGGAGGCAACAGATGAGATGATGTTCTCCCCCTGCTAGGCTCAGAATCGAACACAGAGCTAGTACCTATATTTCAAAATAGATATATTTATCAAAGAGGCATCAGGCTTCTTTGACATGCATCTGAAGGTACTTCAGCTTTAAGAATAAGACAGACTTCTGAAATTTAGAACAGGTAGCAAAACAATATGCATGCAGGTTTACATCCATAAACCAAAAGATAGCATGCAGTTAAAAGGGGTTTTGTATTCAGAACACAATTTTTTTTATATATAATTTGCCTTTTATAGTTTGGTACAGTAGCTATATCACAATGCCAGATAAGTCATACTCAGGTTTGCATCTGATTGCTACTGCTGCTGCATAAAAAGCAATGAATCATTTATATCCGTTTTGAATATATGTATTTTTAAGTTTATTTGCATGCACAATGATAGTTTTGTCAAATTTTTAGCAGAATAATCAGGCATCTAATATTTCTACTCTCTCCACAAGTAAATCCTACAAATAAATTACCAAACAAAACCCGCATTCTACTTTCTGGTAAGGAAGATGCAACTTAAAATGGCAAGAATCTTCTTTGATACTGATACTCTCCTTGGCATCAACAATAATGCGTGACTTCTTTCCCTGGGTAATATTATCGAGACTGGTCTGATGGAAAACTATAACACGCTAAAAAGTGCTCCATTGAAATAAAAATTAACTTGGTCAGCTCTGTTACTGGTAAAATATTATTCCAATCAAATAGATCTTTGTTAACATGGTATGAGGTAGAGCTGCATTAGAGTAATACAGCAGGCTATCTTTCAAGTTTTTTGGTTTAACAGCCGTTCTTGAGTAAGAATGGAAAAATAGCTGAGTATATATTCATCTTCAATGAAAGCAAAGTTATCTGATAATAAATGACCCATTAGTTTGCTCATAATTCTGTCAGAGTTATTACAGTCTTTAGGTTCTGAATAACTGTAATTTACTATAATTGGTTTGCAGGACAAGAGATAAATTTGACTTGTTCAGATTCACTAAAATAATTTTGAAAATTAAATTGATATTATAACATAAAGGTAATGAAAAAATCTAACAAAACAAAGAATTTTAATAGATGTGTTAGTTTGATTTTTAGAAGCAGACTGATTAGTAATAATCAGTAATAATAGTAATAATAATATTAGTAATAATCAGTCTGCTTCAAAAGTTTACTCCTAATGTTGTATAAGACAAAATCTATACATTTATCTTCCATAATCAATCTTTACACTGATGTTTAAAAGGAGAAAGTGGCTGAGAAAAAGAGATACACCTCAGATAGTTATACAAGGCTCTGCTGAACATTTAACCTTCCTCTGAAATACTTATTTTTAGACACTAAAATATTAATACAATACGGGAAATTGAGAAACTTCAAGTTTGTATGGAAACTTTTAAGTTGTTTCTGCTTTAGTTAGGCTGCAACATTTATCTGAGTTGCTAACAGTTCAGAAATCTTCCAAACCTTGAAATTGGAATTGATTTTCTTTATTGTTTGTTGGTTCTAATGCAAACTATGAAATTGAAACCGATATGACAACAACCGCAGTGCAGAGATTAAGTAGTGTTTTCGAAATCTTTTTCTTAAATTTAATCTTACCACCTTAAAAAAACCCTAGTGACTGCTCTGTTCTTTTAAAGCACAAAATGCGATAACATCTCCACTGCCTTGACCTCCCTTCTGTTTACTTGCTATTCAAAAAGGAAAAGCAGTGTAGTCTCAATGTTTATCTTTCATTTGGAATCACAAAGCACTTCAGTTCCAATTTTTGTACTCTAATTGCTCCTAAGATAACACAAATCAAGCTGCTATCCTGCGTTTAAGTAGAATAGCCTTTACTTAGGTGGAATACTGATAGTTTCCGACTTGACCGGTTATCAGCTGTTTTCTTCTGTGTAGGTCTCTCAACAACCTCTCTTGTTCTCAGCAGCCTTTGGCAAAGGTGTACTGAGTGGCAAGATTAGCCTCTCACAGGTGGTAACAGCAAAAAGTTTCAGGTCCAAAACTGCAGTTGTATTTCCATAGATTGTTGCACTCTGTGATCAAGTCAAAACCTGAAGATCCAGTCTTACCATTGCATTAGGATTTGGTTTGCAGTGGATAAGGTTTAGATTAGAATCCACAGTAATTATCTTGAATGGGATGTCTGGAAGGAAAAAGGAGCAGCAAATAAGTTTTTATAATGGTTGATTTCAGCTGAAGCTAAAAGACCTTGGTAAGCCTTAAATTTCATTTCCTCTACTCATACAATAAAGGTGAATCAGCCAAAGATGCATCTTCAGTGAGCACTTGTTCTTTGAGCAGCTGAGCGCTTTCAAAAGAACAAAAACAAGGTACAAAATTATTTCTGCAGAAGAAACAACTAAAAAGAATATGAGCTTTCAGCCTGGAAAAAGAGATGACAGGTGAAGAGAGGACATCCCATGATTTTACGTATAAGAAAGAATGAATAAACTTGTTTTCTCCCTATAAAGAACTCAGGTGTATAAAATCAGTACACCTTTAAATGAGCAATCTTGACAGCTCTAAGATACAAAGCATTTCTTCTCTGAGAGCGCTCTGCAGAAAAATTAAAATCAGAGCCTACAATACACATGTCACCAAGGAAGTGACATACATCATCTCCCCAGGAAATGCATCAGACACTGTCACATTAATGAGGATGCAGACCTTTGAAAACTCCAGATGGAAGCACTTGTGCAAGCACAGGACTGCTGATGCCCTGTGCCATCAGCTTCACAGGCACCACGGGTGATGTGCACGTACATGAAGTTCTTTTGTCCAGAGCTGCTAGTTACCGGAGCTTAGCTGGATTACTTCTGCTAAAAAAAGCTAAAACACAAGAATTTCAAAAGCCATTCTTAAAACATGCACCAACAAGTTTTTCAGCAGAGGCAAAAGAAAGTCTGAGGGCAGGAATATTTGCTGTGCACGTACTTGGCAGAGCACATAAACACATTGCTGTTTGCGGGGGGTGGGGGGGGGGGAAGGAAATGGGGAAATCCTAGGCAAAACTACAGTTCCTTCCCTAGAATCCACTCCACCAGCAAAACCGGACAGTCCCCCACAATTACTCCATTTTCCCCAAACTTGTAACAAAGATCAGGTTAAGGCTACCTCTATTGAAAGTCATTCTTCAGTACACAAGAGTATTTCACACTTTGAAATAATGCAAGTGATTCAGAAGGCAACTCAAAAAAGAAAAAACCACTAATGACAAAAAAGTAATCTTAAAAAAAGGCAAAAAGGTTCACTTTTATTTTTACACTCTGAAATATCAGGTTGTAAGTGCTCTGCGGCTAATTGGAAGAAAACTGAAAAGGAACTGGTTAACAACATAGCTAAAGGTCATCCTCAAGCATTCAAACACCCTTAATTGAGCAATTAAAGGTAGTGTAAACATGTTAAAATTTACATTCCTTTTTCTTTTGTTATTAATCTGCTATTGTCTACCTGGCAATATAACCTTTCCAGAAAACTCAGGGTTTTTTTTCAGAAGCTGATTTTCTAGAAAAACATGAGTGCAGTATGGAGAAAAAAATGGGACAATGATCAAAGAACACAGGGCTGATCATTCTGAGAAAGAGTGTTCCAGCTCTATTGAAAACAGTCGAGAATTTTATATAACAAAAATAATTTAAATAAAAATATCCAAGCAAAAAATCCCGGTTTTCTTCTCACAAGGAAAAAAAAAAGATTTTTGTTACTTTTGCTCAATTATGTCAAAAAGGAGAAAAGAACACAGTAACATAAAAAGAAAGTACAACATTCTGCTAGCATTCCTTTTACAATAATGGCATATAACCAAGCCTAATTATTCAGTCAAAATTTTACTTCTTAAGCTCAAATTTGCAGAAAAAGCTTTTAAAAAGGCTTACACTTGTTTCATATGACATTAAAAACACAACACTGTCATACTGGAAAAATCTCTAAAGTTCATACCACAGAAAAAAATGCACTAGTACTTTTGAATTCTCATCATTAAATATGTGGTTTTATGCATTATTTATTAAAAAATAGTGATATCTTTCTCTGAGTTGAGCACTTATGTGATTTTCCATGTTCTTCATCAACATATTAGCTCAGCACTCTAGAAACATTAATTTATTTTTATCAAAAATACCCTTAGGTATATGTTGTCACATCTTTCTTTACAGATGGGGAAAAGAAAACATCACAGTTTAATATTAAAGGGTATGTTTTCATAGATTTCTACAACCACAAAACCACAAGCTCTGCCCCCACACAGATTCCAGAGAACTTAATATTTTTTAAACTTAGAGCAAACTTCTTTTTTTATTCCCCGCCCCCTTATGAATTCTCAATACACCCATTGTTGTGTTTGGGTGCAAGTTTGTGTGCATTACTAACCAGCTTTAGTGACTCTAGCAAACATTGTTAGACAAAATGCTTTTGTGAAGGTAAGTTCAGAGAGATCTAGACCACCTGGTTAGTTGACATGATACTGTTCCACACACCAATTTAATTAAAATTAAAAGGAACAACCCACCAATTCGTTTAAGGACAATGTTACTTCATGAAATGTGATGTTTACTGTCCACTTTTATTTATCATTTCCACCCCCTCCCCTCCCCCCCACACACTAGGATGTCAAATCATGGATGGATTTGTTTCAGCCAATATCAGGTATGAATTACTAGGAAGGGGAATTCATCCTCATTAAGCATGGATATTATTTTATGCCAGAGCAACCTCTGTCCTATAGCTGGAAAGCCCCAGAGAAATTAGGTCTGTGTCATGGAAGCAAATTTTCAGTGTTTTGCCTCCAGAGTTAGAGCCAGGGAACAGTGCTGGCTAGCCTTTCCTTAACCCAAAATTTTGTCAGAAAAGCACAAACTACAAAATGCCAAAAGGGATTTTAAGGCATCTACTTTCAGTGCATAAATATAACTGCTTATATCATGCAAGTGGTGAGCAATTCACACCTGAGCCTGCTAACACTGACAAGAGTAGTGATTCGATCATCCATCTTGCTTTCACACCCTTCTCTGGTAGACATGCTTATTTCACATCAAACAATACACAACTGTGGAAAAGTCTCTATTATTTAGTCAATTACCCAGTGAATAGGGTCTTAACCAGATGGTGATGGAAAACTAAAAGTTTATTTTCCCTTCCACTAGATTTACACAGAAAACGAGCTCAAGTACAGCAAGGCAGACCAGCCTAGAACAACATGGGGTTGAGTACTCTCCTGGAAAATGGGGAAAAGCTAGATTTCCTTCCAATCGATGGAAGGAAAGTAGCAATACAACTCTAGGTTTGAAATATCTTAAGCCTTCTTTTTGAAATAGGATATTGATTCTTCAGTGTCTCATAGTTTAAGACTGGGCCATGGCACAACAGAGCCCTGTCGGTAGCTAAGAGTTCTATGAAGTTTCCTTTGTTCAGATTTCCAGCAATTTAACTTAAGCCATCCTTCCTCCTTACTACTGCCCTGGTGTCTAACAATCTAGTCCAAGACACCCTATCCTGCAAGCGATTAGATATTCAAGTCATTTTTATCAACACAGCTTTGGGGACATGTATGAAAAGCTGGCTTAAACAACTTCAATCACAAGCCATAAGAAGAATACTCTTCAGCACTCTTCAATGACTTAGACTGGAAGACCACCATTTTTCCTCTCCTTCATGACTTTCTGCACCAAGTTACAGCAGAAACCCTAGAGACAACAGCTTCATTAACTGTACAACTCATTCATCCTCCAAACACCAGCTATCCTATGCATTAAATTGAGTAAGAATCCACTGAAAGGAAGTGTGCGAACGTGTAATTAGAGGCAATTATAATACATACTCACTGGGAGAATGGGGGGCAAATTAAAATTGAAGTAGCAGCACAGATTCTGGCATTCCTAACTGATACAAGATTATAACCTACAACAGCTGCGTGAACCAGCAAGAGAGAGAAAAATGGAGCACACATTTTCTGTTAGTGGATTTCATGGCTAGTTGCCAACATCTAATGAAGTCTGAGACTCAGGAATTCTGGATTCCCTTCCAGACTCTTCAAGCAGTTCGAGACCTCTTTTGCACCTGCCTTTGTTAATAAAGCTTATCACTCCCAATTAATCTTCTTGGTTCAATTCTGAGCAGTTTTCTCCCTTCCATATTACATTCCCTATTTCCCCACTTCAGCTGGGACTACTAGGCCCATGCTCCACCCATGTCCAGCCAATCATTCTGCTAAGCTACCCTACTATCACTTAGCTTTATTTCAGATTATTAAAGCAAATGTTATGCAGCCCCACTTCTGTCCAATCATTATCTCTAGTGAACATACAGCTAAAACAGGTCTAGATTTTCTTTAATAGGAAATTAACATGGCATCTTTCAGGAACCCTTGTACTGTTTAAGCATTCAGTTCCAGTAAAGAGCCAGACCACAAACCAAGAGGATACAGGAAAATAAAATGCAATCTCCTCCCATGCCTACCTTGTACAATTCATATCACATCTTAGCGATCAAAAAATTGATAAATTCTTCATTTTTTTTAAGTTTACCTGAAAACCTAATGGTACAATAGAGATAAAATTAGAATCACAGTCCCCAGACAACAGTAAGCATCCTTACCAATGCACGTAATTCTAGGAGGAATTCCGCTACATTTAGCAGCGGCTGCTCCTTTCTTTACAAGGTATTTTGCTAATCTGTATTAACTTCATAAATTACAGATCAGGATGCTACTATGATGCCAAGTAAATTAACAAGAATCAACAACAAAAAAAAAACAAACCCACCCACCAAAAAGGAAAGAGATCATGCCTGCAGAATGAATACAGAGAAAGGAACAGCATGTCAGGCAGAGGCTTCAGCATAATTTCACAGAAGCTGAATAACGATGTAATGATTTGAAACAAGTCAAGAGTGTTTTTCCAGGAGTCACTGGGACAGGACAGTACTTATCTGCAGTTGACAGTAGTACTGTGAAGGAGATTCCTTGTATTAAAGGAGAGCTGCTCACACATATGAAGAGCAAAGGAGAAAGTGTTAAAGCACCAACAACACCGGCAGTGGAAGCTGGCTTAGTTTAAAGAAGCAAGAGAAACTTCGACATTAAACAGGACAGCACAGAAAAGAGATCCCTCTCCAGTTTTTAAAAAACAACTCAATCAAAAGCTGAACAGGTTTGTAGAGCAGCAAAACAAAACATACTTTGTTGTTTGACCAGAGTATAAGTTCAGTGTGTCTGCATCTTGAATACTGTGTTAGGCTCACTTGATCACCTCATCTACAAGGATGCAGGGGAAAAAAGGGGAAAAATTCAACAGCAATGACAAAATCCTGCATCAGCATACTCAGACATTTAAAACCCATGACTATGAAGTTTACATATCAGGGCTGCCAGTTTGCTTGCTTTCTCTTTTAGAAGCTTTCTTCTTTAAATGAGTACCCAACTACTTCAAGAGGTGTTTGTTGTAAGGAATGCCCAACAGGCTCTACTTGCAAGACTACATGTTTCACCACTTCATTACATTTATTTGTACAGCCTATACTAAGTTATCAGAGTGAACCAAGAATATTAATCACAAACAGCCAAGTGGAACCTTATTTAGACAACTGACAATGTGCAAAAGCTCAAACATTTTTCTACACAGTTAAATAGAAGTCTAAAGACATGTCATACTGACCACTGCAAAAATATTGTGCAGGTTCTCCAGAAACAATGGAAGATATAAGATTTCTATGACAATATGATCTCTCCTAAGTCAAAGCCTTATTAAGTAATTCCCACTTTTCCACCTTCCAAATAAAGGTGGCTCACCTTAGAATCAAGAGAAAAAGTAACATTTACTGCTTTAATGAATATTGCATTGTACAAGCTATTTTGGACGCAAAGAAGCGTCTTTGTTACTATGCTTACCTTAGGTACAGAAGATGTGTTAAACACTTTGCTGTCAAGCAAGGATTCTTAAGCAGCAAATTCTTTTTCAGCCTGTTGAAGTTACATGGAACAACAGAACACTCAGAGCGATCCATACTGGTAGACAGAAAGTGTGGCTGATTAAAAAAATAAACAGAAAAAACAAAGCTTCCTACAGCCACTGTGTTGACTATTCACTTTTCCTATATGCATATCTCCATTCTAATTGATTGAAAATTGCTGAAAACATAGACATTAGTATCATTGGATCCTCCTTCTCTGCATAGATATAGAAGGACCATGCTGGTTTGATAAAGGTCTGGAATGAGTTACTGAAAGAGGGCTGCAGGATGAATTGCATGTCTGCCCTTCGGCTCCAGTTGTATTGCTAAGTGATGTAAAAAAATACAGAGGGGGAAAAGTATCAGAAGATGTCCTCTGGTAAAGGTCCCCACTATTAACTCAATGTACTGGAAGAAGAAATGTAAGGACACCTCAAAAAAAAGTGGGAGAGATCACCTACAGTTTTTCAGACAAGTCGGTTACAATTTATTTCTAATTTAGTAATCATACTTTAGCCGGTATCGTGATAACAGATTCAGAAGAGAGGGGACACTTAAGAAACACATATTCTTTACAGATAAAGGCTACTTTCAGTAGTTAACGCTTCAAGAAGTAATACTGACATAGATACAGTGTAGAGGTGAAGGGGGGGAAAAGTACTATTATATCTTACCTTAAAAATTTGAAGACTGAGAAATCAGAAGTGGACTGCAATGATTCATTTCACTCTGAAAACATTCCTGCACTCTTCCCACATTTTAACCCTGATACTTGCCTCAACTGCTATACATCCTAGTGGGTTTTCTTTGCACTGCAGTCAGCCCACCCAGTCTCCAATTAAGCTATAGTTTCTTTCATAGCAAAGCTATCTTGGCAATCTTCTGTAGGCATAATACTGCAGTAACTTTTTCAGTGTGCATTTTCTAATAACCTCTAATTAATTCATGAAAGTATTCCTTTCTGCTTACGATATCTTGATCTAATTCAATATCTAATATCAAGCAATATGGTTAATTCATGAAAGGTTCACCCCCAGGAGTTCAATTGTGATCTTTTGAGTATTATCTAATTACAGATTACTTCCTACTTTAAAGTGGAAGTGAAGAGTGTGACTTCTTCCTTTTCTTTTTCAAACTAACACAAATTAGTTCATCACTCTAAGTGTGGTTTTAAGGCTTATACATGCTACTACTTCTCTTACACAGCAATCATCAGAAAATGTCGCATAGGGTTTCTTACACATAAAGTATTTTCAAATTTTTCCTCAGTAGATTTAAACAATGTTTAGATTTCTGCTCAACAAAATATCTCATAAGGGAGGCATCTGAAGCATTATTCAGAGTTATTCAAAACTACCTGAAACTCCCCATCACCAAAGATTAGTAATGAGCCTGATCAGATGGAACACAGTCTAAATTGAAAGTCTTCCATTTTCTTATGAGTATCATCTGTGAATCCAGTCTATAACTATTATCTAATTAGTATAAACAGTCTATAAAAATCTTATACATGAATTATAAGAAACAGTTGCTGCGAAAGCTAACTTTGTGCAATTGGAATGATTCATGTTTTTTTCTTCATTTTTAGTTTAATAAACCAATGCTGCACATACTGTTGTGAAACTGCTCTCCAGTACGCTATGTCCCACCACCAGAGGCTGGTTTACATGCTCACCACTTCCTTTAGCATGACTCACTTTAATTACAGACAAAGCACCAAGTCACTGGCTGCCTCCAAGAACACATCCATTAAATTCTGTCAGTATTCACTGTACTTGCCAGACGCACTAATGCCAGCACAACTGATCTAACTTTCACTGCAGCACATATACACAGATTACACAGAGGATGTAATCTGCACCACTAATGAGTAAATGAAATTTCTCTGTATTTCTCAGCTACCCTGAACATTGTCAGTTGCTTTCTAACCACTGGTACACTGTAACAGTTAACAAAACCCATGTGTCCCTGAGCTTGAAGTTCAGCCAATAACTACAGCTGAAGCCCTGTTAGTTATCCTTCAGAATTTCAGCATCCACAGTGACTACTACTGTTAAGTCTTAAAGTACAGAATAGTTATACTGCTAATTGAAGCACTCTGTCTGCAAAGATAACATTCATTATACATTCTTTCACAAGTCTAGATCTCAGCAAGTATTTTCTGTCCCACTGCTTCAGGAAAATAATCTCTCATTCAGTATAACACCATCTTTAACAATACTCCCCTTGCAAGAAATTTCATACGTTGAAAACTCTTTATATCTCTAAACTCCTGGCATTTCCTCTATTGATCACCAATATTTCAGTTTACATCATTTATCTTTTTGCATGTGAGAACCTATTTCCAACAATTAAAGGAGGAAATTTGATATCTCAGCATTGTGTGAAACAGCCAACATAATTAATTGTATCTTGAACCCTTTGTTTTCTTCCCCAGCTCAGACTACTACTCCTGTCTTATTTAGTCTTTCACAACATTTTACTCCCATTTCAGCAAATTTGATAAGTTACAGAAAAGAATTTTTGTGTTTCCTATTTTTTCCTTGCTCATTCCCCTTCCTAATACTTAATACTGAGTCAAAGACTATTTAGTAAAGCACTAGTATTAAAAATACATTTCTTTTCTTGGTAGCTTACACAAAAGACACACAATTAATATTTGTGAAGAATGGTTGTAGTATAAAAAGTTTGTATGAAAAAACAAATTTGTCCAAATACTGCTGTCAAAAAAACCCAACCATCACCAGGCAAAAAAACCCCACCCAAACAACAAACACCAAACTGGAATGAAAAAAAAAAACCCACCCACCCATTCCCTCATCCTTTATTTATATTACTGTAATAACATCACAGAACTAGCAAGATTCATTAGTTTTGAAAAGTTTCTTGATGTTTTGATGAGCTAGAGAAACTCAGATTAACCTGGGTCATGACTTACAGAAAGCCTTTGAAACGTCTGCCACAATATCAGTACATCATTGTCCCAAATTTGTAGGTACAGCAAAATTCAAACCCACAGTTACATTCATTTTTTCTTGACATTTTTCTGCAGTATTCAGGAGACTGCTATAAAACCAGTTCAGTCAGATATCATTCAGTTTTCCAGCACATATACTGTTACCTGTCAGGACAGAGGACTGTTTAAAGTTCTGACACAAACGTGATAATTGGGAAAAACCTGTTTGAAGCTCTATTTTTCTGCCAAACACTGGATTTTACTTTATTCCCTTCCCTCTTATTCTAGCAAAGAGTATTTTGTATAATATGCTCTAAGATAAATGGCCTGAAAGCATACACATCTTGAAACTGTACAGCAAATACAAACACAAGCATCTCAGTAACCCGGACGGCTCTTAGTAATGCTGCACAACTGCACACAGCTAAAGCACCCCAAGAAGTCAAGGAAAACACGGAGAGGGCACACATCCATTTGCAGAGCAAGAAAGAAACAAAACAACTTTACAACATACTAAGCAAAGCATTCAGGGCAACTGGGTCAGAACAGCAATGCAAGCTCTGTACAAAGCCCTTCCCCGATCCCTGTCCTTGAAGGCAGTTTTCCCACTTCCAGCTTGTCCTGCCTAGGCAGTTCCCACTGGAACTTCAGCACCCAAAGCCCCCTTTTGTGCCTGCTCCTCAAGCCCAAAAGCTGCTGTCTCTCCAGCAGCTCTACCTCCCCTCCCCTTCTGTGGCAACATGGTACCACCACTCTCATCAAGGCATTCATTACATGAAATTTGATTCATTTTTTATAAAGATAAAAAGCTTAGGGCACAAAATACCTCAACCTTTTAAGTCTGTTATACCGAATTTTATTCAAGAAACAAACACAGGTATGCATCCTTTACTACAGGCTTCAAATATGTGTTGTTTTGGTGGTTTAAAGACAAGATAGAAACACTTTGTCTGTTCTTATATTGATGTGCCTGTACAGAATTTACAGAGCAAAATTTCTCCATCATACCAGAAATTTTTTGAAGTTTAAGAGTTTATCAGAACAAAGTCCCTTTTACACAAGTGGACAAAAATCCATTTCAGTGTGCACTAACTTCTTTAGGGATACATTTGCTGATGTGTTTCCTGAGTGAGCTAAATAAACTTTGGTTTAGATTGACCAAGGAGCATCCAAACACAAAGATGCACGCCTATGAAGTAACATCTACTGAAAAACCACACACTGAAACTCAACCAAATTAGGTTTTCCAAGTGAAGAATGACTGAACCTCACCACCTGCCCAGTTTGTGTCAGAATGTCTTTGATCTTCATCGTTCTCTTCTCTTCCATCAAATATGGATATCTGCTGTGCTGAGCATCAGTGCTCAAGCTGCTGTTATGCACAATAGCACAAGCTATCCTTTTTTTAATGTTCATAAATTTGCGATAGATCCTGGAATCACTCAGCCTCCTCTGCCTCAACCCACAACTGCAGCATACAAATTTCAAGCTAAATCTCATTAAAGAGCTGAGAGATGAAGATGACCATTCATTTACCACACCAAGCCTAAATTCAGCATTGCTTTTTTATACGTGAAGGCTACCGGTTGCATAGATATAGGTAAAGACTTCAAAATTATTTTTATTGAGGCTCTTCCTATATTGATTAGGTAGCTTGAATTATTAGGCTGTTTAAAAAAATTAAAAGGACTAACAATAAAGTTTTGGCCCCATATCCATACAGCACATTCTTTTTTGCCCATAACAAGGAGTACAACAAAATAGGAAAATAAATCCCCTTCAGTTTCAAAATCACAGAAGTACTTTTGAAAACTTCATTTGGGACTGACTTTGCAGAGGAACGTGATGCAGATAAGCATGCCATATGTACAAAGGTGATAGTTGAGGACATGTGCTGATCATTGCAAAGATTGAAAAGGGACAGTCACAGCAAGGATATCATCCCAGCATTCCCTTGGAAGATGTGAGTTGTAGTTGCACCGTGAAAGCAACTCCAACCTACACAGACAGGTATACCTTCTGATGCCATTTCTTGATGAAGGCTAGACAGAGGTAACATTTTATAGATTCAAGAACTATATAAGACTATCAGTCATGTGGTGTCTAAACCAGGAATTTTCTATTGCGTAATAATTGCTTGGTTTTCCTTAAGGCTTTAGTCTTTTTCAGGATCCAAATAGCTATTTTTAAAAAGTCTATTTTGCTAGGACAGCAACTTAAAACAAAACAACTCAGATATGGAATTCTGTCTGAGAAGCTAAGTCAGATGTGCTCTTTACTAATACAACTAAATTTTTGAACAAAGAGTGTAAAAAAGGAAACCTGACCACATCAGGTAAGTGAAAAACATCTCATCACTTGTACTCTCTTGTAATAGTGTGGTTTAGACCTTTAGGAAACACTGCAAAACTAGAAGCCCTTTCTGCTTCCAAAGAATGCAGTCACTAACTGGCATGAAAAATTAAAGTGTCTCTTACCATATTTCAGACTGAACCATAAAAAAAAACATTCAGTGATAAATTCAACACCCTGCTTCTTCTGAAGATGATTCAAAAACCGCCAAATAAAAAATGGGACTAACCTGCCCACGTTAAGCCAGGTGCATTTAGAAACCCTTTGTATACAGGAGGTAATAACATCTTTAAGTTCTTTCACAGTGAATACACATTCTGCACTGAGTGTTCCACTTGCTGATTATTCCAACAAAACTTCAGGAAGAGCCTTTTGCTGATAAAGAAAAAAATATGGAACGTGCTGCACAGATCTACTCACTGGGAATGCTGCAAGTATTCTCAAGCAAGACTGAGATGAACACTGACCATGCAAGTCCGAGAAGACAGACAGTTACATTTCACAGATCTAGCAAGAATCACCAAAGCCATCAAGAGAAAAGAAAATTATGTCATTCAATTTTTTCTTTAAAATAAAGGTCCTTAAGAAGCTACCTAGGGACCACGAACAGCATCAAGACTTGCAAGCGCCTGTAACCTGAATTCATTCTTACAGCAGCTGATGCTCCATGTGATTTAATGTAAAACATTAGACACTTTTGGTAGTACTTCCCGAACCACATGGTTCCTTCTCAAATAGCAGCCTACCATCTTTCACAGAGTTCAAGACTCACAAAGTTCCCATTAATTTAGTCATGACTGCAAACAACCCAGCAGGCTCAGCCCCGAATTTATTTATCATCTATTTGATCTTGAATTTAGAGGAAAACGTGGGAAATGACAAGAAGTTTACCTCCTCAGTAAGGCAGGCTAGGACAGGCACATGTACTCCATAATTCATTATGAAGGTCTGTCAAACTATCAAGACAAATACCTTGCCTATTATCCAGTCTCATCCCAAAATACACAAAGTGTCCTCCAAAACTTCTGTGCAAATCCATAACAAGCCATGACAAACTTCTGCCACAAAGTTACTTTTTAGGACAAATGAGTCAGAGGAACGTTCCTAGGATTCCTGTTTATGAGGGGAGACAGACATGAAATGACTTGTAGTACCATATCTACTTCTGCTCCAAATGAAATATAATTTTAAATGCCTTTTTCAGGAAGTAAAGCCCACATCTTACTGCATATTTCTGCAAAGAACACTCCAAAAGTTGAAAATCCTCTTAAGTCCGTATCTCCAAGAAGAGGGCAGACAGAAGAGTGACAAATATAATCGTAGTAACTACAGCTGTGATACTTGACCAAAAGATCAAACATACATTTAAAGTCAATTCACTAATGTCTTAGGGGAGGAAGAAAAAAAATCCAAAAGTTCTTTAAAGAACTGAAAAGTGGAAAAAAACCAATTTCACTAAAAGAGTCCCATAACACAGACAGCGTTAGTTCTACATTTACAGAATTACAATGCTGGTTCCATTACCCAGAAAGTCTCTCACTGGCACAAAGAAAACAAGTTTTAACATCAGAGAAACAAATTAACAAAGTACAAGCCATATGCATCTGGGTTCACTCAAGGCTGAAAGTGAGGTAGATGTAGAAACCCTTTAGGAGTGAAGTTTACCATAAGTCTGACCAGTTTTTCTTCCTGTTGGATTTCTCTCCGCACTAGTCATTGCTAATAAGTTAACCTGTGTTTTCTGCATTACCTAATAAATCATTTCCACAAAAGCTGATATAAGTTGTATGCATGATCAAAGTATTTATCCACACATTCCTTTCTTCACCCAAAGTATAAAGTAATTCTGAAAACACTGTTTACAATAAATCGAAAGATATTAACATGCATGACTTCTAGTTAAGTACTTTTTAAACCCAGTGAAAAATAAATGCTTCTTTCTCAATGACCTGTGAAAGCTATACAGCTGGTAGTTTATATTAACTGTATCAGCATAATTGTATAAGTTATCTGACAAAAATAGCAACGTCAAGTATCTTGAAATACACAAACTCCAGTATTTCAAATGCTCTAGCAAAATTTATTTTTAAACACCCTGAAAATTACAGAAAATGTAATACATTTAACATTCCCTAATGACTTCGGAAGCCTTAGAAAGTCAGTGTGTATGTCAGCTCTCCAGAACTACTCACAAACAAGAGAGACCTTTCACACTAAGGAGCTTGTTTCAAATCCCAGCACTGACAATCTGCCAGAATTGAAAACAGCAGGACAAATAATAATTGGGTATCTGTTTGCATATTAATGACCAATATTCTATCTGCAAAAAATGAAACCGTGTTATTTCAATCCCAATGGTAGATGAAGATATACTATGTTTAAAGCCTGACAATTTCAGCAGCTGCAGAACAGCACAAACACTGCAGACACTACAGAGCATGCCAAAACAGCACTCTGACTGGCACTGCTCAAGATCACCTCGGAAACTCGTAAAAAACCTTCCTAGATAGCAATGCATACTTTATTTCTGCAAATTCAGACCACGGCTTCTCACTGATACACCGCCTTGCCACTGCCAACTTAAAGAACTCCTGTGTAGGACCACAGGAAACCTCTGCTTTCACCATTCTCCTCAGGAGGTGTAAACAAATAGAAGCAAAGGAGTGCGCATGCTTGTGTTTACCTACCACAAACCAGGACTCTAAGATTTGCATTTCTTCAGAGACAGCATCCCACATTTGCAAAACCCGTGCCAACATTTTATTTAAAAGAATATTCTATGGAATATATAAGACAGTTTTTTCCTGACAGATGCAGAAACTTCATCAACAAGCACTAAAATCAAACAAACATTAAGTTAAGAGGAATCTAACCCTGGTCTGTCAGCAGATACTGTCTCGAAGACTAAATGTACTAACAATTTTTAGACCTAGGCAGACAGCACAGAGTATATCTTGTTATAGGACTGCGGGAGAAGCTTCCTGCTTATGGCCAGTTTCACTGATGTTTGCAGGGATGCCTACCAAGGAACCTTCCTGTTTATTCCAGAGCAAAAACTAAAGTGTATTAACCATCAGGAAAGCATCTGCCAACTGCTATCATCTCTCCGACCATAAGTAATCACAGCAGGAAAACAAGTGAGGAGACAATGAAATTACAGGCCTTCACATTGAATACAAAGCAACTAACCTCAATTTCTTTTAAGTAATAGCCTTTAAGTCCTCTATGCCACAGAACGCTGAATAAATGGTATTTTGACTTTCTACAATTTTGGATATTGTCAATGGTCCCAGAGGAACCAGTGGATGGATAGAACCAAGCATTTTAGAAGAGTTTCTTTCTAGCTTTGGTAAATTCCTCTTTCATATTTGAGAGAGGTTTTTGACTCACTTATGACCAAGAGAGTAAATAGAGAAAAGGGCTCCCTTTTGGTTGTAGAAACTATCAATAATAGCTTGCAATAGCTGTTCTCAGCCACTTATTTAGAGGGAGCAACATTCAGTCTGAAATAGGCATTTTACCTTCTCAGTGGTAAATGCTCAATTATCTCTTGCTTCCACCATAAACATATCTTATCCTGAGACTACTTTAGTTTCGATGACATAAGGAAGTTCATCCCCACCTCTCCTCTCCCTTCTTCATAATGCAGAGTGGGTAAAGAACACACATTATCATCTGAAGTGTTATTCAGCCTGCATTTTACCAGCCACGGTACAAATAAATCTGTCAACAAGGGAAGACATAGAAGGTGCTAGAAACTGAAGCCTAGTTACTTCAGAATTCCTTCTGTCACTGCATAGCCAAAGCATACATCAAAAATTATTTAGCCACAAAACATATACTAGACATAATTTACAGAATAATATTGAGTGGAAAATTGAAAGTTATGTAGTATCAACTGTAAAAGTTACTTGAATTTTTCACACATTAATATAAGTACCAGCTATAGAACAGATAACTGAAAGTATTTTCAGTAAAATAAGAGGACCTAGGTATATTAAACAGATTACCCTCTTGTCTTGCAACTTCTTCCCTCACTACATGGTAACCTATTACAAAACTGTGGCCACTAGAACAGCAAAAACATCATGTAAGGACTGATGCAGACAAGTAATAAAGTCCATTGATTCTTTTCACATACTTATTAGCATTCCAAACAGAGCATAGGAATCCTCAGCATGAGCTGCTCTGGTTTTATAATCTTGTAAAAGAGAGCAGTCACCATTTCAAGTCTTTCCAAATACTCAGTTTATAACCAAAACCGGCAAATATCTTAACAAATCTTCAGGCTCTGTATGAAAATTCTCCTTAACAGTGCATACAGAAAATAGAACAAAGGCAACAGTCAAATGTGCAAAGGTTTTTTATTTGTGTTCTTAAAGCATTCATTTTTTCCTTTTATAATTATTTTTTCCTCTGGAAATTAAGCCTATGATCTAAAAGCTAAAGAATCAAAAGGCTCAGATTTTTAAATCAAGCCTTCTGACAAACATCTGCTTAGGAAAAAAGCATTTATTTATTTTACATCATTCAAGTTTTCATCAGAAAACAGTAACATTTGCTTTGCAAGGTGAACTGAGTAAAGAGTTTGATAACATCATTCTGAGTTTTGAGAGCCAGAAAGAAGTTTAAAGTTAAGAAGACTGCCTTCAAGCCTTTGGAAGGTTCAATTAGCATGGAGACAGAATACAACTGAGGTTCGGTAGAGGCACACTCGTGGGATCAGAGTCAGATTAAGACTTGGCAATTGAAACAAAATGCCTCTTTCAACATAATAAACCAGGACAACAATGTAGTTCCTTATAATTAAGGTATTTTAAATCATATTTTTGGCCCTGTTATATTTGGGGAAAAACACAGAAAATTCAAATTACAGCAAAAAAAAAAAAGTAATTTATAGGAGTTTTGACTATTATTGAAAAGCCATTTCCTTTCAAAAAGGTAAACTTATAAAAGAAAAAATGCATATTAATTATTATATTTACATGATGATGCAGGTGATGCTCTTTAGTAACTGGATTCAGATGACTAGCTCATTTCATGTAGGCCATTGGACAGATGGTCACAACTTTCAATCATGTCCAGCCTCATGGCAGTTCAAATTCGTGACCAAGAGGTAAAAAGCTCTGTATGCCATTAATAATCTCCATACCATCTGTTCTCTGTAAATGAAGACACTCTAAGACAATTCCCAACATATTTTTATGATAATATTTATTTCAAATCTTTTCAGAAGCTTACTATTTACCCCATCAAGTTCTCATTTGGCAAAACTTAATTTTCCTGATTTGAATTAGCTAAGAAGCCACAAAAGTCATTTCTATTTAACAAACTTTAGCTGGTATAGCACCCTAAAATTGAAGGGCCTTTTGCATGCCTTGGTTAAATAATATGTATTACTTAAGGTTATCAAGATTTATTTTTCTTTTAAAGCACATGAAAATACATCTCTAACATCTGTGCAGAGTAGGGGTGTTTTGGTTTCACCTATCATAGAAATAGAATTCAAAAGCTAAGAATTAGAAGTTGAAAACTTTTGCTAACCTCATGGGCAAGCTATGTTTGAACACACCCATTCTGAAGATGTTTTAGCAGGAAAAATAATTGAAAGTCAATTAAACAATTGTGCTGAATATTCTCCACAGCACATATTTCCTCTTCCTAGTCACAATGAGCTGACCTTGGCCAGCTGCCAGGCACTCAGCCAGCTGCCCTCTCACCACCCCCATCAGTGGACAGAAGTAGGGAGAATACAAGATAGAAACGCTTGTGGGTCCAGATAAAGACAGTAACTGATAAGAGATCTCCCTATCACAGACAAAACTGACTTTATTTGGGAAAAAAAAAAATAATTTACTTCACATTAAAAAAAGTTAGGTAGTGGGAAATGGAGACAAAAATTATCACACCTCCCCCATTACACTTTTTCCCTGCTCTAGGGTGGGCAGGCTTTGCACAAGGGCTCCAGTACTTTGGGATAAATCTGGTCCTGCATGGGCTCTCCACAGGCTGCAGTGCTGGTATTTGCTCTGGCACGGTCCTCTCTGCAGGCTGCCAGGGAATACCTGACCCCGCACGGTCTGTCCACAGACTGGAGGGGATCCCCTGCTCAGTGCCTGGATCACCTCCTCCTATCCCTATCTCAGGGCTTGCAGTGCTGTTTCTCACACTTTGCCTTTTCTTACTCAGGCTTTCCCCAAGGCACTGCCATGGCAGTCAGCACCCACTCCTCCCAAAAGGCAGGACCCCCCTGCATCACAGAGACCACCCAGCCAGTCAGCTTCAGTTCTCCAAATGACTCAAGGACAACAGGAGGGGAAAGGACTGCAGGGTGACTAACACGCACAGGCTCCTTTGAACTAAATACTCTAGTAAATGAGGTTTTAACTCCACATAGCCTTTTCCCTTCTCCTGCTGGCAGTGATCTGAAGTCCTGATAAAGCAGGCTGACAGATCCAAGTGCTGTACTCCATGGATACTGGCAGCAAAAGCAGAGGAAGAGCTTTTAAGAGCAGGCAGCTGAGTGCTGCTCCTCAGGCTGGACAAGCGTTCAAATGAGGCAGGATTCGCATTCCATGGTTGCCTTTTGCTCTTTTCATTCCTTGTCATTCCTCGGAAAGCTGTTTTTCAGTACACCAAAACTGCTGAGAAACAGCAGTGGTAGTTTCTGCCATTATTATAGTCACAGAAGGTCTCTCTTGTTCTCATGGAAGCTACCAGCAGGCTAAGGAGAAAACAATATAACTTATTTCTCAATGTTTCCTCAGACCGAGCACCTCTACTAATACAATTTACTCCAGAAGCTTTATCAAGCTATCACCTTTTGGAAAACATCTGGCCACCACAGAGCAAATCACCGCCAGACATTAGCATCTGTGATACATCTTGAACCTAGAATGTGTGCACTGTGCTTGTGAAACACTGTTCTACGAGTAGCCAACATAGAACAACTTAACCAAAACTCTCAGGTCTTCCTTAGTACTTCCAACACTATCTTTTAATAAAAGCCAGAGGTAAAATATGCAGCAAAAGGACTACAGCTCATATTACTGCAGTATACTTACTGAGTTACGAGTCCGTTCAAAAACAATCATTAGCAATCTTACTTCCCATCTTCAAAATAAATTTTCTGTCTGTTTTTCAAACCACAGGTCCTATCCAGGCATTTATTTGATCAACAGTAGAGCATTGATCTAAATGATCTTAAGACTTACATGAAGACATGCAAGTCTTCAAATCAGTTGCACATGGGAAGCTCCCAGTTAGTAATACAGATGGTCAGAAAGAAGCATGAGGAACACAAGTCCAGATTGATGTTAAAAACTTTTTTTCAAGTATAGATATAGAAGGGAGTGCAGGAACACCTCTGCACAATATGACTAGTTGGCAGAAGAGCCAATGTAAACAATAATGTAAGATGGATTATGAACAGTTTATTACAATCAGTTTGTGGCAAAACATACTTTTCACCTGTCAAACTTATTTCTATGGGTATACATGCACATAAAGCACATTTGCCAGCAATCTTCAGGCAAGCCAAAAGGCTAAATAGGAAAGAATTAAAAGGGTAAGGAGGACGATGGTTTCAAGTGCAGCCAGCTAGATGAAAAAATGGTAGCAGACTATTGAATAAACCTCTTAAAGTAGCAACACTTGAACCAAAAAAAGGAGTAATAGATAAATTCAATGCTAAGGATGCCCGAATGCAAAACTCATTTTAACTACCACATGTATTAACTTGCTTGTAGGTGTCTAATCTATTAATTATAATTTGAAAAACATTGTTTGCTAGCAAGCACAACTTCAGTTTTCTACCCAGCATTGAGAACATGAACCAGCAGCTACTGTTGTTTTTTCTAGTGTAGTTCTTACATTTCCCAAGGACTACATAATAGAAGCACTTAGTGTCACTTCAGAAAAGCCTGAAACCTCTTTTGGTTAAAACAAACCAAACCACAGAAAAAAACAAAAAAAAACCCCAAAAACTCTATACCATCAAAGCAACAAAACCACCCCACTGAGAAATTTCAATCCTTCCCATTATTGAGTACAACAACACTAGCTGGTATCCCATTTAACTCTGCTTTCAAATAACTCAAACAATTTTTTGGTTTCCATAAAGTCTTCAAATTCCAGCTCTCCGATCCTGTTCCTGCTCCGAAGTTGGGCAACACTACCATCACTCCTAGACTGAATACTAAAACAAAGTTTCACTCAGGATAGCAATTTAAAGCACAGAAAGAACACACAGATTCACTTGAGGGGATTACACCTCATTATCAATGCTTAGTGTGGCATATGCAGCCCTACTTGAGGGAAGAGCATCTCATTCTTGCATCTACATCTGCCCAATCTTCAACCCAGGGCCACACCTGCTGCCACAGCATCTTTGTTGATGTATAATGACAAGTCTGATGCCCAATAAAATAAATGCTCTTAACAGATCCAGAATCTGAAATAACCGGTAGGCTTGGACAGACAGATAACAGTGTAATGTTCCAGGGAAAAGATGCAAATCTGAGTAAGACTAATTTTGGATGGTATCTAGATCATAATCTTAAGCACTGCTATTATACAGCTTCACCTAAGTCACTTAAGTTAAAATAATGGGTTGTGACATCAGGGAGATCAAACTAGGTGACTTAGCGTTTCCTTTCAGCCTGAAGCTTTCTGCAACTACGCAGCAGGTTATCCAAGGGAACGCAAAATGGGCCAGTGCCACAGAACCAAACCAGCTTATGTCAAACAACTGGAGCAAGTTCACAGGAGCACTTGATCACTGAGGGATGGTTGAGGGACCTGGACTTGCTCTGCCATAGGAAGAGATGGCTTAGGCTGTGGAGTGGGACCCAGCAGCCTCCCACCACCTACTATCCATCAAGGAGATGGAGCCAGGGTCCTCAGTGGCAGGAGCACAAGAGAAAATAAGTATAAGTTGAAACACAAGAGGTTCAGACAGACCCTAAGGAGAAACTTCCTAATGAGCACAGGCAGGAGTGCAGAATTTCCAGAAAGCCTTTGCAGTCTCAGTCCTTGGAGGTTTTCAAGGCCTACCTGGATCAAGACTAGAGCAACCTGCCCAGACCATACTAGGACAAAATAGAAACCTCCGAAAGTCCTTTCAACTAGAATTATCCTGTCCCATGTTGGAATTTTAGAAGGGGCATGTATACAGTCTTTTTCTTAATTGAATAATACCTATCCATTAATTTGCATTTGGTTCTTGCAATACTTAAGAAGACAGACACTAAGTATGAGTAAATACAGTCATTCCTTAGGAGTATTAAATTAACTGGAATTATTAACTCAAGTAGGTGACATTCTCTCTAAGTTAGTCTCATTGAAGTGGTGAAAAATTATTGCGTTTCTTCTAACCGATCAAGAGAAAGAATTATTTGTCTCCTTTTTATGTTTTCCTAAATTTAACTATTCTGTAAAAAAGTATTTGCAAATAAACATAAACCAGACCAGCTTAAACTTCAGATTTCCCAAACCTTAAAATCAATTAAAGTATTTTTTGTAATTAAACAGATTACAGTAGAAACATCTGCTTCAACTGGATGTTGTCCAAAGTATTTACAATTCAAATTTGTCTGAATTATTTTTTTAAAAAGAAATAGAAATAATAAAGTAAAAAAGCCCGAACCAGTAATCAAAGGAAAACATGACCGAGTCTTTACTTATGCCTGAGCAAATGAAAAACTCATTTAACTACAAGAAGTCATTAGTTGTTGAAATAACATCCTCAGATGATGTTTGAAGTTCAAAATTATCAGCCACCCTTTCCAGAGAAAAATGAAGTACTTCTTCAAAATCTCCAAAAGCAGAAAGAAATGAAGTTACATGGTGAAGCATAACCTAGTCTCACATGTTAAAAGTGTTTAGATGGTAGATAACCCCCTCTCAGATGGGCTCCTCTGTCCCTGTTATTATTTCATGTTAACTTAAACACTGAAGAAACTGATGACAGGAACCCTCATCTCTCCCTGTATTCCCACATTTTGATTTCTGCCACTGCGCTTCCTACACCCATAGTGTTGCCCTCTGGACTATGGAATGGATACAAACACAAGATAAACTACCAGAATTATGGGCTTTAATCTACAAGTTCTTAAACCATATAGCACCACATAAACACTTTTTCTGGTCTCACTGTCACAGCAATAATCAGAAATTGTCCAGGAAAAAAAAACCCTGCACTTCAATAAAGACTTTTTATTTTATAGATAATACTTTTTACTACATTCAGAAATATTCTTATATTTTCAAGATTTCATGTTATATTTGGACTTGGTATATATTTGAATGGCATTTAGTCATTGCATAAATATGAGAACACAAGAAAAAATGTGGGGTTTATTGTGTAAAAAATGCACCACATTTAAAATCTAAAGCACATACATATGCATGTAGACCATTTTCTCATCCCACATTTGGTGCTCAAATACTTCAGTCATCATGCTTACACAGTCTAACAAATCTCAAAGTAATACCTTAAGCCAAAGAAACCATTTGAAACAAACAGCAGTGATAGAATTAAAGACCTCCAGAGAAATATTCAAAGCCAAAGGGAAGAGCTGTACAGGTAACCACTCAGTCAAACTCCATACAGGCAGAGACACAATCTTCTAAAAGAGTAACTTACACCACATCACCACAATGACAGCTAAAACAAATAAATAAGAAATAATTTCATATAAGAATTTTTTCTTCAAGGAAAGTCTGCCATATTCTAAACTTAAATATAACATAACTTGCAAATATGCATCTAAAAAAGGTTCAGGAGCAACAAGAAACAGACAGAAGTAATAATTACACAGGCACAGCAGTAGTACGTTTGACCATATGAGGTAAATACTACCTCCAGCTCTCACTACAAAAATGAAGCCATCCATACCAATGAATAACTCCACGTATATTTTGAATTGTACAACCTTTTACTACACATGTACTCAAACTCCCACCATCAAAGAATGCAAACTGCAACAGGTAACCAAGAACTCATATGCAGAGCTGGTTTTGTGATGGAATATTTTTAAAATAGAAACAGACCTTCCTTAAAGTAGCTACAAACATTAATGCTACTTCATATTTGCTTTATGGCCTTTCTTTTCTGAATATTTATGTTTATTTCCAGTTTGATTTATTAAATTTCCTTTATTTCAGGCAAAATTCTGTGCCATATGACAGTTTTCAAAACAAAGCAAGCTTTTTTTACTGTTAGCATTAATTCTTATGGGAGTTTTCTGACATCCTTCCCAACTGGGTTTTCAGAAAGATCCAACAAGAAGCTAAATATAAAACCCCATTTCTGAAGGTATCCACCTTAAAAAAAAAAATAAAGGTACTGGTCTAGTGTTACACTAACTTAGACTGATTTATTGCCTTTAAGAACAACATAAGGAGCTTGCTTTGTTTACAAGAAAAGATTAAGTTATTTTTAGCTTACAATCCCACAAACATAAACCTGGATATTCGGTAAGTGGCATTCTGCATTATTCACAGTGATAACTTCTTGCAGAGAAGCTACTTTCCTGCTGCTGCCTGTGCAACCTCACTCCACAGCAAGCTTTCTTCAAACACAACCCAACAGGCACGCCAGCGATGCTCACATTCAACTGGTAACAGATGTAAAACGCTGTTCACACAGACACAGCTTTTAGTTGGCAGAGAGTGCAGTATCACAGAAGCAGCCAGGGAAGAATCCTGGTACCAAGATGAAGTAGCAGTCTTCCCAAAATGAAGTAAACCTTGGTAAGCCTCAGAATTCAGGCAAAAGTTCTATCAAGTTGAGCACTAAAAATATAGTAGACAGGGAAAGAAGAACATCATCTTTCAGTTTATTTGTCTTCCATGGCTTTAATTAATTCTACATTAATTCAATTACTGATGTGTTTGTGCATCTAAGCTGCTTAAGGCAGCATACTTGCATGTTTTAAGCAGCAGCAATATTTTTGTTGCATCTGTGGTCTCTCTCTAGCATCTTCTGAGTGCACACCAGATCATGACGCAGAATAAGCTTTTTATATTGCTGCAAAATACAGAAAGTTATTCTCTCTTACTAACTACACATTGTTGACTTTTACAATGAATTTAAAACAGCGAAGCTCATGGGCAGATGTGAGCAAACTATTTGCTCTGACAGCATGGGCTGTGCTGACTGAACACATGGACAACATTGAAACTAGAGCTGCAATTCTTGCTGAAAGACAGGATGCATTAGGTTAAGTGTGCATTGCTTACAACTGACTTTAAGAACTGAGACAATGTGTCTTAAACCTTCTTATGCTATCATGCTACTAGAATACACAAGACAGTATCGTGTACAGAACAGAATATTTCCATTTATTTATAATGTGCTTAAGAAAAGACATTAACATACTATCCTTTAGAAGTCCTAACTCTGAATTTTAAGCTACTGAAACCCTTGCCAGTGCCTTTTTATAAGGAGACCAAGTGTGTTTGCACTGCACTGACCAAAGGTGCCTAGGCACCCCTGAGGATATCTCGTAGGCTATATGGGTGCCTCTGCTCAGCTGCTCTCCACTGCACACACTGCTGAAGCTGTTCCTACCCAACTAGCAGGACTGTGTGAAGCACACTTCCCTAATTCCCCATATTAGGCAGACACAGGTCACCAACACCTAGAACCTTTTGTGTAAGTACTCATCTCCTCAGATGTATCATACAAGGCTTAAAAAAAACCTAAAACAAAAAAGAAAAAACACCTATAAAATGCGTATCTAGAATATAACTGCCTTTCTTCATCAAACTAACAGAAAAGCCTTTTCATTTATGTAATAACCAGAAACCACAGAAATAGACAATGAAAGGAAGGAAAATGAGATCAAAATTGAGCTCATTGATAGCGTTCCTTGAAAGCATGGGTACAGAATACATTTTCAGTTAAGTGTCTGAAAAGAGCAAGTTAATTTGTAATAAAGCTAAAGCTAATAGATTCACATACTGGGCTTCAGTATCTGCAGCTTGCAAGTGAGAGACTAAGAGAGACTAACCATATCACAGGGCACACAATACTACACCACTGCTGTTTATTTGCACCCCATGTGCCACATCATTACTTTAGAAAAAAAAAAATAAAAAAAAACCCAACCCACCTCCTATTCAGCATATCTTTAGTGAGATTAGAAGAATTAATCTTTAACAGTGGTTCAGTTAAGATTTACAGTAGCCTTTCAATTAAGATTCACCATGCTGCCTGTCAGGGAACAGCAAGCAGGACACCACAGCCAACCCCAGCACGAATGGTGCCTCCTCAGCAGAGCATAGCCTGGAAGCACCTGAGTAGAGCTGCAAGGTGACAGGAGCAGGTTTCACCAAGAGGTCCCAGCAACCAGCAGAAGACAAAAGAAGTAACCACAGTCAACCTAGAAAATACTACTGACTCTTCAGGAGCAGAGCTGGAGACAGCTCCACTCCAAACATGATATAGTGCCTGGCTGAGCTTAAATGGACCTCCAGGCCACTGGGGCAGAGGGTGTGGAGATGGGTCCCAGGTGATGCTGATTGGGAGAGTTAGAGTCTATCATTGCCCTTTGGGCCTTCTCACCCAGCACTCTGTTGTTTGCTTTTTTTCTATTCTACTCACCACAAATTGAAAGTCAGTTTTCACAAAATTTGTTAAAATAGGTAGCTTTCTGTCCCCTGGGGTTTAATTAATTTGGGAATAAAGTGCCATTTAAATACCTGAACAAGCTTTAAGCAGCTGAGCTACAAGGTTCAGCATTGAAAAAAGGTTTTACGTACTTCTTTCATTGCTTTATATTAACAATATTCCTGGGGTTTATGGCTGTTGTGCTTATTTTCAAAGAGAGCTGTATAAAAACAAGGATACTTGTCCAAAAAACAGCTGACAGACAGCTCAGAAGCAGTTGTCTTTGCAGGCAGTATAAAACAACAGACCCCCCCCGCCCCCCAACAACCCAGAAGGTCCAAAAAAATTAACAGAATTTACCAAAGATGTTTTGAGAATGTACAAGAAGATGCTTGGCAACAAAGTAAACTACCAGAGCAGAAACAACTCATCCTCCAAAATAGCACAAATAAAATGAAGGAAGCGTCACGGCATTTGGCAGGTTAAAGGCAAGAACTCGGTAAGCGGGACCAAAGATTTGTGTGTTGTTATATAAAAATTAATAGTAAATCCCTTTCCAAGCACAATGGGAGCAAAAAAAAAAAAATGTCAAGAAGTACCTAGCACCTTCTGGGAAGTGATGTAGAGAGAGCATACGCAGAAGTCACCAGCAGCCATTAGGGAAGATACGTTCCTGTGCTTATGTTCTACTTCATGAGGGACTCTGAGGGCTGGGCTCAAAGCATTGCACAAACTGAAAATTAACAAATGACCAGGACCAGGTGGATTCCACCCAAGAACTCTAAATGAACTCAAGGATCAAATAGCTGAACTACTAACTGTAACATGACTTTAAAAGATAAAATATGGCTACATCCAATTCTATAAGCTTTTTTGAATATCCCATGAAAACTTAAAAGTTCTGTAAACTAGTTTGCTCAATTAAGTTCTCTAAACTCAAGTTCTCTAAACTAGTAGAAACTGTAACTAAGAAAAGGTTAGCAGGCTTGAGGATTAACCTCTGACATTTTGGACATGTTCTTGTGTGACCTAATCTAAGTGATCCTGCTCTGATGGTGGGGTTGGAGTAGATGATTTTTCCAGGTTCCTTGCAACCCCAACTGTTCTGTGATTCTGCATAAGAATCCATGCAGCATTTGTAAAGGGGTCTGAAACCTCATAAAACAAGCAGGTGTCATCCAGGTGTCAAAAAGCCATGGAGAGGGCTCTAATTTCAAATGCAAAAGGCTTTCAACGGTGCCCCTTCCAAAGGTGCTTAAGGAAACAAAGATTCTACGAGGAGTAAGGTCCAACATGAAAAATAACTGGCCAAGCAGGGCAGTAGCACATGGCCATAGTTTACATCAGAGAGGTCACAGGTGGAAGTCTTCCAGGATTCGTGCTGAAATCAGAAATGTTCAGGAAAGTGCTGGAGATATGACCTAGGTGGTCCATTATGAAATGATCTCAAAGAAGAGACAAATAAGAAAGTAACCAAGTTTGCTGGTAAATTACTTAACTACTGCAGATGACTGAACAAGACCAAACACGCTATTAAAGAGGAAGCATCATCTGTAACACAGGAAATATCTCAATCATAATTTATTAGAAACTAGGATAATATTCCAGTGAAGTTTGGCCACAGATTTTAATTTTTCTAACTTTCTTCTGGCAACCTTTATTTGACTACTGTTGTGGGCACAGTCTTAATTCTGTGGGGAAAAAAGAAAACCACCTACAGATTATGACTTGGAATTAACATCAGCTGGAGCAGCATGAATTCCCAAGTGACTAACCACTAAGCTCAGCTAGCAACAAGCGTGCGGTTTTAACAAAAGATATATTTAAAGAGGAAAAACCCCAGCCTGACATTGGGTGAGGCAGGCACCTAATTGCAGTGAGACTCTGCTTTTGCAACACACATAGAACTTCAAATTACTCGCATCATTTGGCTATTTATCCAATTCATTTAGACTCAGTTTAAACTGTATATGCTAGCAGAGAGGTCACATTAGAATAATGGAGACAGCTGTTACAGCTAGTATATTTACAAAACTGTTTCTGCTGTATCATTTTGTGACAAGTTCTGCACCGAGAAGATGACTGCTTCTGTGCTGCTTGAACTGTCTGTGATAAAACCTTTTCTTATCTCTGCACAGTCAGCGCATCATGAGCTTTCCTTTTTAAAGCAGAATTTTTTTCTTCCATTGGTCACTAATTTCACTGTGTTAAACCTTAAGCCTGTTTGAATCATATTTAGCCAGGAACATCTGAATGTTCTGATCAGAACCAGCTATTGATAACGGATCCTGAGGGAAGCCTCAATCACATTGTTTGGGTTTTTTTTACAAAACCAAAAACCAAAGCCATAAACCTTTAAGTCTGTTGGAGTCTGTCCCTCCAACTCAATATATGCCTTGCTGTGCAATACTTCACAGCTAGCGCTATTAATCTTGCATTTAAAATAGCTTTGTGATCTATGAAGTTGAAATAGCTTTTGTTTAAAAAAGTAAAAATGATCTTTTAAAAAGTTCGCATGGTTTGTTCAGGGAACTGAGAGTCCATGTGCATGATCGCTACCATGAGCCAAGCAGCAGGGACAGTAAGAGAAAGCAGAGGTAGTAGCAGGTGTGGGTAAATGTGATTTATATTGGAAAAGTCAACATGGCTTTTCTGAAGAGAAGCCTGGAAACATATTGCAGTTATGTGAGGAACTACAAGCCCACGGTTAATGAAGTTCCATCTAAGGAATTTACAAAGATTTCCAAAAAGCTTTCAAACAAAGCCAAAACCATTCATTATGGGTTTTAGGTCTGTTTTGTTTTAAAAGGCAATCAGGCAACCACCTGAGATAACAAGAAAGGCATAAGCCACAGATTGTAAATCCTCGCAATTCATTTCAAAACATGTAAAAAAGGTCAATCAGGAGCAGTCAACATGGATTTGCAAAAAGCAGATCACGCTCCACCAACCTAATTTCCCCCAGTGACAAAATGACTGTCTAAGCAGATAAGGGAAGCACGGTGAATGCAATATACATCGACTTCTGGAAAGCTTTTGACCATCTCACACAGCATTCAGATTTGAAAGCTGAGGAAGCTTTCCAGTTGACGAGTAAAAACACTGAATTAAGTGACTCACAAGAGATTCCTCTGGCATTATGAATAAAGCAGAGACACATGGAAATTATTTTGTACTGTTTGAACAATGCATGTATTAAACAAGCCATAACACAAAAACATTCCAAACTTGAAATATATGCTATAAAGAAGCACCGTGGCTCAATGGCAAAAACCATACACATGGCAGAAATAAAATCAAATATCTAGATATTACCTTGAGCATTGAAAGTCAGATCCAGAACAGCAATCTAATTCAAGAATTAGATTAACAGTCATTGCCATCTCACTCCTGTCTAAAATTCTCCTTTTCAGGGTACACTTAGGAAAGGCATATGAAATGGAGGTAGTTCTGTGAACACCAGCTGGATGGGTTGTTTGGGTTTTTTCTTTGTTTGAAATGTTACCTAATTCTTTGTTGTTAAGAAAGAGTATGGTTGGCTGGTTCCATCTGACAACAAACCAAGGAAGCATCAGTAAGAACTGTGGCTAGCAAGCCAAATACATCAAATAGCAAGCAACCTGATTACCAATCTTTAATAAAGGTTAAAAACAATTTATCAGGAGGGCATATTTATCAAAACAAAGTGTTCTGACAGTCCTGAAATACGTTTTCTTTTGAGAATTTGTCTCTCAGGAATTTTCTATTTTCTTCTGGAACATAAAAAATAAAACCAGCATTTTCCCATAGGGTGGAGAAAAAAAAAAAAAGAAAGAAAGAAAAAAGCAGCTTTGGCTAGGTCTCTAATCAGATTACTCAGCAATGAAGAAAAAACACTCCATCTGATGTCTTCCATCTCCTACTTCACCACTGTCAAAAGGAAGATAGACAGGAATATACTAGTATTCCCAGAAGAGAAATTATCCATACCACTTGCCCAGCAGTCCCTCTGAAGCTACATTTCAAGCACTTTCATTGATCCCAATTGTCTAGACAAACTAGTGTACTGGTGTCTGATAGCCAATTCCCCCGTGTCATCCTTCACATAGTTGTTTCACTTTGTTTTCCTGTAAGTTAATTGTTTACACACAATATTGGCCTCTTCTGGTATTAAGCACAGTTCCTTCTTTCATAGCTAAATAGAGTTATTCTAGGCCGTGCCAAGAAGCTACAGTATGCTATTCAGTAAAATTAGAACAAACAAGAAAATTTGTCATCACATAAAATGCAGCACTAATTCATTTTTCATGACTGGAAAAATGTAATTATAGAGCATTTCTAATACAAAAGACTCTGCTGCATCAACTTAACACACATTTTGCAAGTTCCAACTAATTAAAAAAATACTCAAAAGTGAATGGTTTTAGAATGCAGTAAGAATTAAGGATGGGAGAAGAGTGACAGAGTATTCATTCATACTTATTTTTAATCAACCAACTGGGATACAAAGCTATTGTTTGTGAAGTTTCTGAATATATCAAGATCAAAGGCGGTTCCATAACATAAATGATACAATAAATATAAATCTGAAGCCATCTCAGTAAATGGCTGAAAGTCAACAGTATGAACACCTAACGAGACTGGAGTTAAGCTTCAGTTAAATTACCAGAACTGAAACATAAATACTCACTGACAATTAAATACTTTTCACTGAAAACATAAGGAGCAGAACAAGAATGAAAATGTCCTTGAAGCAGCCCTCTGGGTTTAGTTCAGAATCTCATTGACTGCTTCTTTTATCTAAATGCCTTGGCTAGAGAGGGGGTTTTCGTACTCCAAAGGCTCAATATGGCAAAAAGAGGAAGAATAATTCCCAAAGATGGGAATTGGGAATTCCTTCCTCTCAAAGAAAGGAAGGTTGTATGTACTCCCCTTTTTCCCTCATCGAAGCAATTTCAGCTCAAGATCTTTCCATTGTGCTCAAATCAGGGTTGACAGCTAACCTGCAGAAAGCAGGTATGGAACCAGGAAGAATTTCACAGAAAAGAAATCGCATTTAAAACTGTTTTTTTTATTTTTAGGCTGCTAGTACCTATTAAAAATACCTCTACAAGAAAATTTATCAAAAGTACTATATTCAAATGAGTTATTTATGCAGCAACATAAGCCTGAAACATTCACTTTGGTGGTCAGAAGAAAAAGATTATACTCTTAGGGCAGGCTATGTGCAGAATTAAATTGTTTTGCCCAACACATCCCAGCTGTGGACCGAATTTTCAAATGCCATTCAGAATTGCCAATATTATCATTCCTAATTTCTCTTCTTGTTTCTCTCATTGTACTAGTATTACATGAAGTTTGCATTAAACTGAGCCAAGTCTTTATTCTAGCAGCGATGAGTAATCATACTGCTTTACTTGGCAGTTATTAGCTTTTTGAGGAAAAAAAAAAACAAATCTGGAGACTATAACTTTGAGAAAATCATGCAAAACCCCTTCAGGAATGATGAAGAACTTCTTAATTTGAAATAAAAGAAGATTGTTAAAATTTGCAAACGCCACCTTTAATAGAGTCAGCTAAACTAGAGTACTTAGGAACAATGATACTCAGCATTTAGACTGAAATTATTTAACAGTGTGGAGTCCAAGTCAACAGCAACGGTCCAGTTTGCATAGGTCATTCACAGAAAAGAGCAATTTAAGAGGATGGAATTTAAACATAATGAACAGGAAAATATGCATGTTGAATGACAATGAACATTTCACTTTATTCCAAACATCTCAGAGGTTTAAGCATCTAACATCAGATACACAGGTCTGAAATTCCCCATCACTAGAAATGGAACTGTAAATTGAGAAGCCTTCTTGTATTTCAGAAAACCATTAGGGAAAGCAGAATGTAGCAGTGTATTGCTGATCCACTACCATTTAAGTACACTGCACAGAATCTCAAAAGCCACATGGTTTGAATAATCACTCAAAAAGTGGCGAAGTACAGACTCGCTATCCTGTCTCACTAAGGGGATATTCAGTTTTTCTAGAGAATGAAGTTATTTCACTTCACACCCTTCCTACCAGGATTGTAATACTGTGTAGCAAACACTTTATAACCAGATGGACTAGCGAGGGAATTCACGAAGCAATATTCTCCACATCCTCTGGTTAGAGCACCTGAGACATCCATCCATCCGTCTGTCTGTCCACCTGTCTGCCACTGAAGACTTAGGTGGGAGTCTGATTTGCCATGAAAGAGATTCAAGTGGTGATCCTTTTTTATATACATTGAGAAATCTCTTAGAAGTTTATTTAGCACACATGGATTTTCATTCCTATCTGGACTTCCAGACGAGTAACTAAAAATCTTCCTTCAGTTATCTTACTTCCTACACTGGTGGTGTTCTACAAATCTGGACTTCAGTTTCTTGCCCAGAAAGAGAAGACAGCAGGCTAAACCAAAAGTATATTTGTAACTTCCTCATGGGTTTCATCTGCCAAGACCTAACTCAGGCAGTCAAGAATTTCCATATCATGTAGTGAGACACCAAAAGATGTTGCCTATAATCTTCCCCTCTACATTAACTTTCTGTAAAAGTAGTGGTAAATAGGGCTTACAACAGTAGTTTAGCATTCATACACTTTACAAAGAGAAAATACTGATGATGACAGCAAGCTATCAGTCTCCAAAGCTAAAATGGAAACGTAATGTGAAAATACAGAAACATCTGCAAATTCCTTTTTTGCCTTGTGAAGATCCTTAATGTTGCACTTTCAAAACTCAGTTGCGTTCTAGGAAACTAGATACTCTGTTACTGCACATGGGTTCTTTCTCCCTCCTGCCAGTTCAGCCATAAACTCAAAATATTAGTAAAGGGGAAAAGAAACACAACTAAATAGATACACTCTGACTAGCAAGGCACACTAGAGGAGAGCTGTCCAGCTGGGTTTCCCACATGCACATCCTCTTCTCTTGGAAAGCTCTGCAGTTCTTTCCAGCTTCTAAAATACAGATCATTAGAAAAAGTGAGTGGCCATTAATGTTACTAAATAAGAAACATTAACATTCAGTGAGGCAAAGCTTTGGACTTATGTTTTTTTAATGGAGGTGATGAATACAGATCATATGGACAGTAGTACACAAAATTTGAGTCATTACTTCTTAGTAAGAGCATGAAATCTCTTTGTGATCCATTACAGCACATATGCTTATTGTAGTTACAGCATATGTTAGCTTAAATCAGACAACAATGTAAAAACTGTAATATAAATTATATTCCACTTTGGAGAGACAGATTAGTATCTCGTTTTTCACAGTTGTAATATGCTGCATGTACACTATTGATTCTTAAATAGAGCCAGTTATTTTCTAATGAATTTCTGGAAAACTCTAAAGACTGGAAAAATGTCTCAGAGGTGACAAACATTTTTTGCAATCAGATATTTCAGGGCACACTATTCAACGAGGTTAGCTTCCACCATCTGTGACTTCAGGACAGACTGCCATCCTGTCAGCAATTATAGGATGACTTGAGTGAACATGCAGGGAACCGCCTTTCCATGCCCATGTTTCCATGCCTTCTTTCTCTGGAATAGGGAGCCTGGATGAACTTTAGAGTGCAGGCTCTAAGAAGAAATCTGAGAGTGCCTCTGCTCAATACCACATGAAAGCTCTGAGCTGGAGCCAGGTCTGTGCAGGCCTCAAAGTTCCTGGCTGAAGAACTGGCAGCTTTTGAGAGTGCAGATAACTATGAGCGAACTGCCTTAAGATCTACAAACTCTTCAGTATATCACCTTTGTCTCACCTGCTGCACAACTGCTATTCATTAAAACACTTACCACTATCAGCTACGTAATACAGGCAACCACATCAGTTCCATCAGTACTTTCTGACCTCCTGCAGGTTTGGGTATTTGTGTGATTTTTGGTTGGTTGGGGATTTTTTGGTGCTTTGTTTTCAGTTGTTTTGTTGGGGTTTTTTTTAGGAATGAGATATTTTCTGTAATTTTTTTTTCAGTTATTGTTGGTTTTTTATCCTAAAAGTAGGCATGGGGAAAAACAAAACCAAACAAAAACCCCACACACACTTTCCAAGTCAACCATTTAGCTTTTCACACATTTCTTATGAATTAGAAATGAAGATGCTAACCTGAAACTAGCACTGAGATATTTGCCTTTCTCCCCCTGCACCCTCCAACTCCCAAGAAGAAAGGATACTTTGTTCATGCTTTCTCTCATGGCACTGTCTGTACTAATAGCTTGACACCTTCTTTGGACCAGGAGATAGAAGCCTTTCTCGCCTGGGTGGAAACATGGACAGCATGTTATCCATAAAGCCTGTCTGCATCCTAAATGACTCTCCACCATACTCTATCCAAGAGAGATTAATGAGACTGATTTCCTCACTGTCTGCTGCTCTGTGTGTTTGTGTTCCATGCTGAAATCATGAAGAGCTTCAGGGCAGAATTAATAAAAATTGATTAAAACAAACTAGATCTCTATTTTTCTTCGTTTGTGCCTGGAAGATATGATGATACATTACATTATATTTCATTAGTAAAAGGAACAATTTAAAATGTATTAAATATACCAATTAATATTATTTTTCTTCTAATATCTTCTATTCTTAATCTAAGATGAAGATCAACTACTTTTTTTCCTCTAAGAATTCTAATAATAACTCCTGCACATAGTCTTAATACTCTTAGTACTGAAAGCATATGGATAAGGGACTAGTAGGGAGTCATCCATTGGTAAGACTCAAAAAATCGAATTTTGCTCATTTAATGGCATAAGCATTCAATCCATCAACTGGAAAAAAAGATGAAGTAATGAATAGTTACGACACAGAAAGATAAAAGTCCAGAATTTTGGGAAAGGAGAGAGAGAGGGAGCAAAGGAAAGCTACAGTCATATTTCTAAGTTCACAGAGCACAGAACTGCAGAGTTCAAGCTGAAGGGATGGCTTATCCTTTCCATAGCAGATTTGTGAGATCAGGTTTAAATCTGCTTTACTGCTTTCCCCAAGGACTCCCAACGGCCAGCAGCAGCCAGAAGGTGCAGCTAGGATTCTCTGCACATCTCTTTCTGACCACAGGGATTCTCAACAACTCCACTCGTCTCAGGTCTTCTAACTTCACAGTCTCTTAAGACAGGTGCGCTGTGGGAATACTATGTACAGCCATTCTTTTTCTGACAAGGTACTTTTTCCCCCCAAAGACATTTTGGGTTCTATTTACCGAATATTATTTAGTATCATAGCCATTTTTTTCCTACTCCTAGAAATAGTTTTGTCAACTTTTTAATTTCCAAACAGGTTACTTACAGCCCAAGAGGGAAATCAATAAATCAAGCTACAGTCTTGAAGTTGATGCCATGTCAGTGAGCATTTCAGTAACCAAGCACTATGCATGCATTTGACTAATTTTATTTCTTTCAGTGTTATAAAACTGTAATGTCAGAAAAGATTTTTCAGTCTATCTCAATATAAAAATACACATATATTGTACTACTTATTTTTATAAAGATATCAGCACTATTCTCGATATTTAACATCCATATTAGTTTTCATGGAAGAAACATCTGTCCCTTAATAACCCAATCCAGCACCCTTTCAAATAATCCCAGCTGCACAGCACTCCAATCCTATGTTCTCCAAACTTGATGTTCATCTTAAATCCAGGATGAAGTTTGTTTTCTATTTCAGGGCTCCAAAATATAAATAAATTTCTTCCAAAAATTGACTCTCTGATAAAGCAACTAGTCAGAAGAAAAGTGATGCTAAATTAAACACAATTTCTATTTCACTTTAAGAGTATACATGTCCAACCACTACAAGCATTCAAAATCTAAAACAAAACCAAAAAAACCACAAAGAACCGAACAAAAATCAACAAAGTCAGTCCAACAACAAACCTATTTAGATATCCATTATACAAAACCTATTTGCTACAACATCAGACATATGCAGAAGTCATAATGTTCTTTCCATTAAGTTTCCAAAATGAACAGCCCTGGAGATGAAAACACACATATCAGGATGATGTCCCCAATGTGAATGCCAATTTTGCAGAACATCACACTGCGTGCACTGAAGACTATAAAAGAATTTTCAGGGTCAAGTGAGATTTCAGGGCAAAAGCTACATTTAGTTCATCTGAATAAACGATAAAGAATAGAAATCCATTAACACAGCAAGAAGATCCACATTATATCTGTTTTCAGTAGACTCAACTAATCTGGACTCCATCTCTATAACTGGATATTGTCCATTTTATTGAAGAGATAAATGACATTTGACAAAACCATGTTTAGATTTGCATTGCAAGAGACAAGGGAAAAAAAAAACGGTTGGTCAAACTGCACAAGTAATAATGATGAAGTAAGAAAAAATATGAAGGAATTAAGTTGCTAGGATACTGAGCACTAATGTGAAATCAGATATAGCAATTAAAGTAAAACTATACTTTCAGGATGTAAGAACAAAACCATTTATTAGTCTGAGCTAAGTAATTAAATGGAATATTGAAAACAGAGAAATGAAAGCAAGCAGCTCAAAATACTACATAGTTAATTTGGTTTCAAAAGCTTGAAAGGTCAATTGATAGCCCATTACAATGACACTTGTCAATTTGACAATAGCAAGTACAGATCAGCCCCTACATTTTCACTTACACCATCAATATGATCTATTTTGGAATGTTGTAGTTTAAAAATTTTCTTAGTGTTACTGAGAAGCTAATGGTAGCACAGAATAACAAGAGCCAAGTGCTCAAAGCAAACAAAAATAAACCACAAAACCTCACAAAGCAAAACCAAAAAAATCAAACAACAAAACCTGCTTGGCATCTACCTGCAAAACTACCGTAGGACTCCTCTAGTAGAATGCATGGATAGTAACAAGGTAGTCCACCAGAAGAATTCAGTAACGGGGAGAAGTAAATTTTATCCCTGCTTCTTGAGGTTTAAACCCCTTTTATTTTCTAAACTAAACTAAACTTAGATCTCTAAATCAGTACTCAGATCTCCCTCCATCTAAATGAGGTATGTGAAAATACTCAATCTCTCCTTTAACAATACCAATGTTCAATCAGCAATGAATCTGGATACAGCTATGGAATACAGTAGTATAGATTGACTCTGAGAACTCTCAGCAAATTACAAAAGTATCAATCCATTCACTGCTATTTTATATAAGACTTTTTATCGTCAAGATATTTTACAATTGTTGTAGTTTTGCATGGCTGGGTTCTGGTGGAGAAGGGGGGTGCTGCAGGGGTGGCTTTTGCAAGAAGCGGCCAGAAGCTCTCTGCAGGCCTGACAGAGCAAACACCAGCTGGTTCAAGGCCAGACCTGACACTGACCAATGCCCAATCCATCAGCGACAGTCACAGCGCCTCTGGGAATCACACTAAGAAAAAAAAATAAATGCTAGTAGCCACTTTTTGCCACCAGAAAAGGGAGTGAGAAAATGTAAGGAGCTTTGCAGACACCAAGGTCAGTGAAGAAGTGGAGGGATGAGATGCCCCAGGTGCCAGAGAGTGAGATTCTCCTGCAGGCTGTGGAGAAGACCATGGTGGAGCAGGTGTCCCCTGGCAGCTCATGGAAGATGACAGGGAGCAGAGACCCACCCGCAGCCTATGGAGAGGCCCCACGCTGGAGCAGGTGAAGACATACAGAACGTGCTGTGACCCGTGTTGGAGCAAGCCTCTGCCAGCACTTGCAGCTCGTGGGGATAGATAGAAATAGAGACAGATGAGTGAGAGCAACCAAGAGAGAGATCCACGCAGGAGCAGGTTTGCTCAGGGGGAGCTTGTGACTCCATGGGGGACCAGGCTGGAGCAGTTTGGGCCTGAGAGACTGATAGGCATTCTATGATTCTATGACTGCATCTGTTAGAAGAGCATGAAGAATGTCCCCCACCCTCCCTCCCCCCCGCCACACCTACTAAGAAGGAAACCAACTCGTGAGGAACTGACTGAAACCCCAATTCCTTGCCTCTCCCCTTGCCATGATGGGGTCGGGGAAAGAAAGGAGGGAAATCATGACTAAAGTAAAGGTCTGCTAAGAAGGGAGGGGTGGGGGGAGGTGCTTTAAGCTCTGGTCACACTTCTCATTACCTGACTCTGGTGTCACTGGGTGTGCAGTGCAGTGTCATCAATTAGAGAGCATCTTTCTTTTCTTCTGTCTTGAGTCTGTTGTGCCTGTGGTGCTGATTGCGGAATGATCTCTCCCTGCTCTTATCTCGACTCCTATATACTTCCTCCCCTGTCCAGATGAAAAGGGGAATGATAGAGAGGCTTTGGTGGGCATCTAACCTTCAGCCAGGGTCAAACCACCACAACAATCTCAATCAATCATTCTCAGAATCCACCTTCAAAATCACCTTTCAAAATGAGGAAGTCCTCAAAAGCAAACTGTCTTTGCTTCACTTCAGTTTTCCATTTTTTTTTTCCTCACTTAGATTTCTCACTTCCAGCATGTAAGCCAAGATACAAATATTTGGGAAATGGATCAAAGAAACTGGTTTGTATACAAAACCTCAAGTAAGCCTCTGCAAGTGTCCCTTTTAGTTAGCTTTAATCTGCTCAAATACTATAGCTGTGTGAGAACAAATTCCTCAAAAGAGTGAAACTAATTAAGTAACAAAAATGTCAATAAAAGTAAGGGAACTACTGAAATACAGAATTTGCTTCAACTTGTAGATGAAACAAGCACATCAGCTTACAGCAATGATTTTTCTAGACGCTAGTAGCATCAAGCTTTCCTTTGTATATATATGCAAATTCTTGCCACATTTTCATTAAATCGAGATTTACGAATTCAGCCACGAATACGGGAAATCAGTGCATCTGCTAATCCGCAGCAATAAATCCCTGTCAGACTTCTTTAGGCACCAATGTTTTCTTTAGGTTACAGAAATATTGTACCTCTGGGATGTAGATGTACAAGTTCCACATTGCCACTAGTTTAACTGAAGTTATCATCTGTATTAGTTGACCAACTGACAGCAAGTTGAAGCACTTCTTAAGGGTGGTGAGACTCAGAAAATCTTGACAGCTTCAACTGAAAATCCTAAATACAAAAGCTAAGTATCTAAAAAAAGATCACCTACAACTACAGTGACCCAGTGACAAAGCTAATAGTGTTTGTTGATTGTCCATATGCTGAATAGATAGGTAATGTATTGAAGAACCATTATAAGTTTTAACTTCAGAACAGAACCTCCTACCTTGACTTTTTTGAAGCCTTATTGACATACAGACACACCTTTTCACTCCAGTTTCAATACGATCTTGTCTGTCCTACAAATGAAATTCCAACTAATAAACTGGGTTAATCTCTTCCCTTACTTCTTAAAGGCTGCAGTTCAATATGGCTGCATTTAAAAATAAATTCAAGGTATATTCCCATCCTCAAAATCTTCCACAGAAGTTCTATATGAGAAATTACTTTCCCTCCATGAAAATGATCTTTTGTGAAATCCATGGCCTGCTGAAACAATAAACTATCCACATATAGCAAAAGCTCGGGAACCAGAGGGAAAAAATAAAAGGTTTACTTTACAGTAGGATGTGATGACAGAAATCACTGCCTTTCTATCAAAAGCCACCATATGGCAGAGCATGTGAAGCACCCTACACCTACATTACCACATCCCTCTTCAACAAAGTACGTGAAACTGGTATCCCTTCCAAGTAAACTGAAGCTAAGAGCTCAGGCACTGCACGTAAAATTCAGTTACTGGTCAACATTTTCTACAGTTGTTTCACTCATGCATATTTATGCAAACATTCAGCATACACAAATCATTAAACAATTTGCCATACAGTCTTTTAAAGTTAAAATACTCCACTTGGAAAACTACTTGGAAAACTCAGCTATTTTCACAATGAAAACTCAGATGAAAGAGAAGGCAATAAAGATACCTGTCATAGTAAGGGTGTCATACAGACCACAGAGTGGCCAAATACTGACTGACTACTGTCTGACTACGCACACCAAGACTTATGCTTTCTGTATCAAGTGCTACCATACAAAGCTTGAAGAAAGGCATTCATACAACTCAAACACCTTTATTCAAAATTATTATGGCATACATTCTGATCTAAGCTTATTCCAGATACATATGGCTTGGTTTTTTACTTAGCTATGTATTTCATGATACATACATGATACTTCGTTAAAACAGAAAGAGTTAAATTCTTTTTGCAAATATAATAGAGGTTTGTTCTTTTACCTTTACAAATCCCATTTTAAATTATTTTGGTGGGTTTTTTTTTTTTTGGGGGGGGTGGGGGTTGTGGGGGTTTTTTCAAGACAAAGCTGGCCTGAAAGTATAGAAAAGTTGTTATATTGTTGTTTTTAATGCAACCCAAGAAGGTACATCACCATAAGCATATGAATTTGATCACATATTTTAATACAGCCTATTTACATGTTTAAAATCTTCTTCAGAATCACCACCACTCCTTCATTCTAAAATACAGACATTATTAGGAATTCAAAGCTTCAACTTCTATTCTACTGAATTTTGGGAGTTAAATGATTTCATTCTTTGCAACTGTCCAAACTTTAACTTTGGGACAATAACTTGAAAGGCATGTTTGGAGAGTAGCTGAAGTATGCATCAGGCACTATCATCATGCTTCACCTGCCCCTCTGTTTCAACCTCCTTTAAGGACCTGATGAAATTCAGGGATCCTGGGTAGTTGGGGGCAAGTGTGGCACAGATACCTCAGCTTCCCCTCGCCAGCCAGCATGGATAAGACTGAGGGTCCTGAAGAGATCTGCCACATGAGACCTATTTTAATCCAGGAAAAAAGGGGAAGGGTCAAGGCAAAGAGCAAGGGAAGAGGAAGTGTTCCATGGAGGTCCTCAAAAGCAAATTTTTTTGGTGTTGTTTCTGTATGTTTGAGAACTTTTTTGTGAAATAATAGTGTCAGATAAACATAGGTGTCAAAGCAGGAACACAGTTTTATAAGGGGATGTCTTATAAAGCTTGTCAAACCGATTTGAACATGCTGGAGAAACAGTTCCTCACTGTTTGCTTACTAAAGTAGCTTATTCTACAATATGCAAAGGGAAAGGCTGTTTTGGGCGGGTCTCAGTAGCACACAGCAACCACGTAATCTATAGAGGTGGCTCCCTATGTAAAGTGATCGTAATATGTATGGAGCAAGTAGAGTGCCAAACCAGAAACTTTGAGTGTCAAAGTGGGAACCCAGTTTTATTAGGAGTCATCTGCTGAAGGATTAGCCAATAGCCAGTGTGTGCTGGAAGCATCCCACTGTTCTAAGCAATACTGAGGCAAATCCAAAAATACTTTCTATCTATACATGTCTATCATGGTATGTTATTTTAATTCAACACTGTCCCTGAAACATATATGCTAACTTCATCTTTGAAGTAAAACTATCAGCATAATTCCAATGGGTGGAAAAACATGACAATATAAGAATATCAGAAAAACCCATAACCAACATTTTTTTAAGTCACACGGATGCTCCAAATTGGTATCTGCATGACAAAAATATCCTGACTTCAAACGTTAATGTGCTTAACCACACCAGTGAACTGACACCGATGAATAGAGTCTACAAGTACAGAAAATGAAGTGGTCTACTTAGAGGTGCCAGAGCAGACTGAGCATTTAAATTAATTAGCTTTGCAGCTCCTAAACGCCACAGGCAAACTTGCTGTCCCCCACCACATTACACAGCAAACATATGCTGTATACAGTTAGGAAAAAAAATATCCATTTTTCTACTTCTAAACAGAGAAAGCTGACAAAGAACATACCAAATACAATACAAACATGGGCAAACAAGTGATAAATCCAGCCCATTCTTATCTTGCAATTTTAAATGCTACAATGGAGCAGTTATAGCCACACCTTGATTATTGAATTCCCTTTCTTTATAACTTACATGTTCCCCTTGTATGGTAATTTCATTAGTAGAGATCATGTTTACTTTTACAAATATGGATTATCTTCTTACATAAAACTACTCTGCTGTAGCAATTTTACTGTTCAAAAAAAAATATTGTCCTCAAAAGCCAAGAGGGCTTTCAAACCAAATAAAAACCCTTCATCAAACTTAACGCCAACATTAAAATCATCCCATTTCTTAAGTACAACTCTCCAGGCCTTGCACTACAGCCCAATAATAGGCTAGCACATGCTGTTGAGAACAGATGCAGCAGAGAGCATCAACACCTGCAGTGTCAAAACACCTGCACACAAGACCCAGCACATGGCAGAACAGGGGTACAGGGGTTCTGAGTTCCAGTCAGCTGCAGCTAAATTCCAGGAAGATAATCCCTGCAAATCATGACAGCAGTGAGTGACAGTGAAAACTTTTCAATTTTGTAATAGTTAGCAGACCTGCTGAATCCTCATGCCCTGGGTCTTTAAAACAGCAGTTCTCTGCAAGCATGCATGCAAGTAGCTGATTTAGAGGTTTTGACAGGAGAACTTGGGAAGTTACTTCAAGGTCCAGTTCTCTGAAAGAATTAGCTCTCAGTGGAATCTGTTACCCCTTCTTTTTCTCAGTCTCAAGTCACTCAAATTCCCTACTCCCCAGTAGCCATTGTATTACAAAAGCATCTACAATGCTGTACACGTCTACTCCTTGCACACAACATCCTTCCTGTCCAGTAACACGCTCTGCCTCCAACTGCCACTGAATCAGACAGGCAGCTCTTACAACCCAAGAGATCTTCCTAGCTTGTTTATGTCCAACAGATGGGCCATAAACTTTGAGGCAGCTAAAAGAAGATATAAAACTGATGAAATGGGTCTGATAAACAAGAGGGAAGCAGCATTCACAAAATGATCCAGCAAGCTGCCCCTGCTGCCTCCCAACAAATACCCCACTGGTAGATGAGGGAGACACCAGCCATTTCAGGTGGTTTGGCCAAAGGAAAAAAGAAGAAAAAAGTTTGCTTCGACTTACTTTGACAAGTAACAAGAGATTATTCTTAGCTCATGCAAAAGCCAGACACAAAGCTGTGAAAAGAACTAGACAGAGGTAGAGAACTACTTCCACTTTAAAAATTGCTATTGTCCAACTTTCTCTTTTTTACTTGCATGTACTACAGTTACAAATTATTCCTTTTTCTGAACTTAAAAATTGTTCTAAAAGACAGGATAATAGGAAAAGCATAGTAATTTATTATTGATAACTGTCCCAAGTTCCAGAGGAAGGGAAGGAAGTCAGCCCCTCCTACACAAGTTATGCAGCTATGCCACAGACATGGCTCTCATATACAGTTGCCCTCTTACCACACTGATCACACCCAGCCACTTCTCGGTTTTCTGATCTCACTAAAGAACAAAAGGAAAATGGCTGATTTCTCCATTTTCAGCCTTGTGACATCCCCTCTTTTCATTTATTCCTTCTCTCACAGTCAGAAAATGAAAACACATCTCTGGGCAGGTTGTGGAGAATAACCTTTTCAACAATACTTCTGAAATATGCAAATGCATCCTTGTGGACATGAGTTATGTAAGAACTGACCTTAATGAACTTGTGGCCAGGTGAAGAGAAATAATGGCATGGCTTCTTGATTGCATGGATACCTCTGATGTAAAAACAAGTAAATGAACAGCAGTTTTCTGACGCACTTGAAATCTAGAATTAGAAAGTTAGAAGCCTCTTCCCCCACTGAGCACAGAGAAAACCTAGGAAGCTAAGTGAAACTAATGTACATTACAGCTTAATGTACGTAGTTAACATAAGCTACCATGAATCTTGTGTATTATAGCCAGTGTGTAGCCAACTAAAAAAATAAACAACTAAACCTCACCTAACCCCCAACACTTACAAAGATTTAGTTAAGGGCTGATGAAACAGAATGGAACTGAAGTATTTTTAGAAAGTACAGAAATTATTAAAAGGGTAAACACACCATTTACATTCAATTTTTTTTCTGTGAAGTGCAGAGTTAGTTGGAGGCATACACTCAGTCCAAGAAGTTTGAAACCTTGTTAAGGTGAAAAAGACTCATTAAGGTGGAGTATTATCATCAAGAGAAACAAATATCATAAGCAATAGCACTACACATACTTACATAAAAGGTAGCATCAGGACGGTGGCTGTCTTATAACCGTGTCAGAATACCAGTCCAAAACCAGAAAAGCCAACATGCCAGCATGCCACATGGGGCATCTGTCTTTTAAGAAAGACGTAATCATATTGGAGTGACGATCAGGGGTTTTATTTTATTGACTATATTTGTTAGAGTTTCCTAGATTTGAAAGTGAGCTGAGAACTGCTGATGTTTCTAACTGGAAGATGCCCTTTAGATTATTACCTTGAAAGCTTGCTGTGACAGGAGTCTTTTGAATGCTTATGGGTGGATAAACATTGACTAAACATGGAGACTTCATGAGATTCAAGGACACAGGTGTGAGAAAGTCAGAGCTTGTTCCCCTTTCTTTTGCCACAGTGGACAAGTGAAAAAGCAAAAAAAGTGCGGTTTGATTTTATACTCAAAACAAACAAACAAAATACCTAATATACCATGATTAAATCAAGAACAAGAACTTAAAATTATTATTTTCTGGGATTAGCAAAAGAGGAGGAGGAAAATACTTATCAATAGCTAGGTGGACTGTATGACTGACTAAAGAAGGCGGCTGTGATTTCAATCAGTTCTTCACAGTCTTTGCTGCATGACTATTAAAAAGATCAAGGTTTACTGTAGGTTTATGACATAAGGTCTCAGAATCTTATGTAAATATGTATTTATACAATTATTTTACTATATATATATTTGTAAAAATAAAAATACTGGTTTAATATATGAAAGTCTTTCAGAATAACATCTACATTTGAAACATGCCTCATTCTCTTTTTACTCACAAACATTTGGCACATAACCTTGACCCATTAAGATATTTGGAATAGTTACCAAAGTTAAGCATCATACAATTAAAACAGAATGTTAATATATAAAAAAGCATAAATTGAACTATACTTTTGGTTTGCCTTTTTGCTTTTTTTTAGCATGTGTGTTACAGTGAAAACAACACAGTTTGAAATAATGAGAAAGCACATGCAGACATATTAAACTGTTTTAATATTTGTCATTACAAAACATTTCAAAAGCTAATGCATCTGTAAAACAATTTCTATAACATTATCAAGCCTGCAAATTTTGACAGCTGTAGAATCATTCTACATAGCACAAGAGACAACTTAATTTGAAGTAAAATAATCTTGGTGTCCCAGAACACTATCTAAGAGCAAAGATGCACTCAGGTCAATAGCACTCCAGCTGTGTCCTGAACTCCAAGAGCCCACGGATTAAACTTTTAGCAGTGCCAGAGTCATCTGGTTAAGTTGCTACCTCACTAAAAGTGATAAAGAATCCTTTGGTTTATTTATGTGTTCTTGCTTGAACCACTTCAATGTTGTTGATTGTCAGAGTATAAAAATCTCAAATGAAATAGTTGAAGTAGTTCTAAGCACATCATCTCACTGGTTTGTTACACCTTCTTTAAGAGGCCTGTGGCTATTTCTTTCTGCTGCTTCTTGTCCATACTTCACAGACCATCATCTCCTCACCACACACTGCTGTAACTTCTCTTCCCTCTTGCTCTGATCCAATCTCACTGCCACATCCTTTCTTCACCGGTTCTGCCTTCCTGTCCTGCAGGCACCAAAGTGTTTCCTCATCAGTGTATCTTCCTACGGCTCCTCTGCTATCCTTCACCACTCCTCAAAAGTGGTTGTGCCACCTCCTCCCTACCTCTTGCTGCAGTTCTGTCCATATGGACACATGAAGAACCAAAGGAGATGGAGCCATCCGCTGCCCCAGGAGCTGCTCCGTGTTTCTTGGAGTTGCCAGGCGTGCAACAGATGCCACAACAAAACCCCTCTCTGAGGCACACAGCCAAATGCAAAGTCTGAGCAACATTGCATGCTCTACCTATCACCCTTAAAAAGCCTACTGGAAGACACAGCAGCTGAGGATGCTGACTAACACTGCACTAACAACTGATCTGTAATTTTCAGAATATTTACAGCATATCTAACAGCTTTAAGTTGCAGAACAAATGCATCCTGGCAAAGTCAGAAATGATGAAAAATTTGGTCATTTTCCCAAGCAAAAATGTTTAGAAACAATGTAGGAGGATACTGATCCATCTGGCAACTGACACTGTTAAAATAAACAATGATTCACTCTCTTAATTTGTCAGCCCCAGTCTAATAGTTTAAATAAGTTAAATAACTTTTTTAAATGTGCACCTGGATTTACTAAGATTTTTCACAGATGTCCTTTGCTGTAAACACAGCGAGTAACCATAATTTTTAACTGTTTCTAATTATTACTTTCCAGTCTGCTCCCACATTAGCATGAGTCTTTGAAAATGGTTTGGTGGAAATAGATCAGTTACCTGATCCTATTGGTTTTTCTTCCTTCAGTAGCTATGATGGAAAGAAATCTTCTTTGACCATTGTTTTGGTGCTTACTGAAAGAACATAATTTTAAACTGACTCATAGATATATATGAATCTGTCTGAACACCATAAAATGGTTAAATTTCATACGGCAGCCATTCTGGTGTCTGACTTGTCTCTAAACACTGATGATACTCTTCAAAAGATTTTGTCTCATATGTACACTGCAAAGGGTGTACTTCAGAAGCTTGACCAGGCAAAGGAGAAACTCAAGATTGTTTCTGAATACTTAACTGCTTTCTGAAGTCCACTAGTCCACAATCTGCTTCTGAAAACTTACTCCTAATGACCATTACATTTCACAGTTAGAAACTTATTAGGAGAAAGTGTGTAAGTCAATAAAACTTCATCCTCAGTCACATTACATGAATTTGCCACAAGGAAAAAGATGCAAAGACATGCCTTCCTTCTTACTATGTAAATAAATAAATAAAGATACTAAGCCTATTTTAATATATCACATATTCATAACCATTTTTGAAAAAGTATACATAGGCACACAAACACATATATGCATACACTTTAATGCAATTTCTGTCATGAGAAGCTTTTATAAACTTAGAACTTACAGCTGCTTAGATAAATACCTAGAGATGCTCAAGAATCCATTTTAAAACTACATGCACTAATAATTAGTGAAGTCTTGTTAAATGAATGCAATGCCAATATACTGTTCCCAGGTGAAAAGCAGCTTTAGTTTAGTAAAAACATTAACATTACATCAAGCAATAATTTCTTTACAGTACTGTCAAATCACTTTGCAGCTATTCCAAAGTCATAAAAAATTCCTCCAAGTCTGCAAATGCCATATTTACAAACGTTGGTTAAATGCATAAGTAAATCTTTTAAAGTAGTTGAATAGGAAAAAAAGAATGACATCTAATTTATCTCTTTTGTAATTTTAACCCACAGAAGAATTTTGAAGGATTGTAGATTTTCCTTTAAGTTCAATCTCTACTGACAACTTGGTGTGCTTTGTCTTTAGGCAGACACTACTACAAGTTAATTCATTTCTAGAGTTTTCAACATTCCAGTTCAAGAATATACAGTGCCAGTACTAGAAATAAATCTTAAATGGGATTTGTGACTTTTGCCACAAAGCATCAACTATACGTTATCTTACACATTGTTGAGGTATCTTTAAGTAGCTAAGTCAAACTGCAGAATATAACCTTGGGCTAAACAACTAGGGAGCATTTCAGATTAAACTAGAGGATAAACAAAACCAAGCCTGAAATAAAGTGTTTTCATCTCAGAAGGACAAAATGAAGAAGTAAAGCTTCTGTACTAAGCCTACTGAAATGTGGAGGATATTTAGATTCAGCACTTTCACGTGAGTTTTTCAGGAAAAAGCATCTTAATCAAATGGAAGAAACCCAAAAACCTACTGGAGAAGCTTCTGACTTTACTGAATGGTTACAGCAAGAGACTATTCCGATCAGTTTTCATGTAATCCCGTTGAAAACAAGGACACTTGGAAAAAAAAAAAAAGTAATCACAAGAACAAAATGAGGCAAGAGTAAACTCATGATTACAAAGAGGAAAGAAGGAATTATCAGCAAGTAAAGTCTTGCAAAGAATACATTAAGAAAATGGAAGAAGGAAAAATATTTCATCTGTATTTTTTTAATGCAATGCAAAAAGAATTTTGATTAAAAAAGTTCAGAAAATTTCAAATTCTGCATCAGTAGTCATAGGACATTTCAAATGTGACAATCGCAATATTGGGTAACTTTTTTTTTTTTTAATCACTATGGTTTTTTTCCCCTCAAATACAAAGTAACAATCAAATATCCTCAAATTGTCCCACACAGCAAATGTTTATATATCCTATGGAAAATAAATTCTACTTGCTTCTCCTTATTTCTAGAGAGCATCAGATTGATCACTGGACAAACTTCATTTAACATTCTTATGCAACGCTAAAGAAATAGGTAAGAAAGCACTAATTAAATTTACTGATGATAAAGTAGGGAGAAAGCATAATTTAACATCTAGAAAAAACTCCTGGAGTTAAAGCACTGGAGTATTAAAATAGACTGCAATTAGACATTGTGGGTATTCATTCCTTTTGCTTGCTATAGAGTTTCCTGGTTTAAACTGACAGCTTAAGGTTTGAAAGTAAAGCCAAAAAAAACCTCAAAATCACAAGTGTGAAGTCCAAATGTGATATAAGTCAATGGACATTAAAAATAAGGAAAGATTATTTGTAAACAAGTTTTTAGTTCATAAAAGCATCTATATTATGGGACAGCTTAGAACAGCAGAATAGCGATGATGAAAACTAGCCTCTGGACTCAGGCTAGTCAAGCACACAGCGTTTGGAATACAAGTATGAGATACTTGTCACTACATGAAAATGGAACTGAAGAAGTCAGTCAAGTTGTTCTTCTGAAGTCAGATGCAGGAATAACCAATCACAAATGCAAGTAAAGACCTCTTATCATACAGAAGAAAAATAAAATTACTAAACCACATATTGAGGCCAAATGAGCTGCACATACCAGGTCTCTCTGCATTTCTTTTCCATCTGAAACTCCTTACGTTATTTTCTATACCTGACAGCAGGCATCCCTCCTTCATGTCTCAAATCACATGTTCTGTGTATCTCTCTTCTGCCATATTATCAAACATTACTTTTCTCCCTCTTCTTTCCACCCATCATTGCACAACTCTTTGCATTTTCCTATTTTTTAACTCACCAAACATGGTACCTCACATTATGATGTGAATGCCACTACCAAGGAATAGGAGCAAGCTGAGCATCAGGCAGTACTCATCTAGTTTAGGCCTTTGCCTTTGATCTGTCCAAGTACTTCCAGTATTTTTCACTTGGGCTTTTTTCCACACTCAGATTTTTCCAAACTCAATGCAGTTGTGCCTACCTGTAGCTAGATAATTTCCTGAAGGTTTGGAATTGTAGGACCTTAATTCTACTGACATAAATGAAAACGCCGGTTGAAAACTGAAGCTATGAAACACTGACCAGCTCTGCTACTGCTTTTGTTTCCTCTTCCCATCACCTCCTTTTCTTCATTAACTGTCCTTGAATTTTCATTCATTTGCTGTGATCAGCAGAGGGACAGAACTGCTTGCTCAGGTTAGTCATAACTTCTTGTCTGTCTGCCTACTACCTCAGTATTTTCCCCAAATCCCTACTCAGCTGACTGAAAATGGCCCATCAAAAACACCAACACGTTTTGTCAGGAACATTGTTAGGGTAGTGCAAGAGTTGGCAACGCACTGGCTTAGTTTCACCTTAAGCACTACCTCTCCAAATTTACCATTTCCTTGCTAAAAAGGCCACATAGTAAAGACTTCAGTATGGGGATCAACTGATGAAAAAACAAAAGAATGCAAACACAACCCACAACCCCTCCTTACAGTCTCCAGGAAGGTGGGGATATTTTTGCACCTATGTTAAGATCAGCTATTACCTTACAGATAACATGTTATCATTTGAGGAAACTTTGTCCTAAATTCAAGCCACTGGAAGTTCAGGAGAAGTTTGTTAGAGAATGATTACAGCATTAGTTCTCATGAATCCTGCCTCCACGAGTTTTGTCATTCTGCATCAAATTGGTTTTCTATGCCTTTCATTGTATTCCTACAGCCTTCTTAGTTCTAGATGTTTTCCAGCTAACAACAAGCAATGAAGCAATTTTTGAACAGGTGTTCAGAAAGAATATTTGTCATTTCTTGGAAAGCCCTAGTGATTACAAGTTCTTTGGATCGTATTTAAAGTAGAATCAGATCTAATAGTTTTGAGGGTCAAATAATGATGGGTTACTGTTAAGAGCACAACTAGATATAGTTTGTTGCTAGTTGGTGAGACCAGTACTGTCTAGCAGAAAGAAAAAAGAAACAAGTTTGGATTTCATCTGAAGCTTCTTCCACATGACCACAGTGGTGTCTTCTAGCCTTGAAAATCTTACCCTTCTTCCCAGATGCTTACTCCATGCATGTGTGCACTGTCAGGTCTGTAGAATAGCAAGATTAGTCTTTAAAACTTTTGTATTAGCAAGGTGTGTTCAGATCTGTTTTGGCAGCTCTCCTCCTTTAAGTACAAGGAAGCTGATAATAAAATGATTACATCTGTCACTGAATATTTAGTAGATGTACTTCAAATGCATAATAAAGTTAATTCTACCATACTTTATTAGATGTATTACCTTTTAACCTTGCTAGTAAATAGCCTGATCTTTTACAGAACTACTGCTTAACAAAGAAATCTCAAAGAAACAAATAAAACAATTATTAAACCAAATTCAGTGCAAAACTAGGGTGACCTCCTGGTGGTGTAAACATTAGGTCGGTTCTGTGAAAAGGAGGTCGCATTAACAATTACGTTTGTTAGCATTTCAAACTACCTTTTTCAGGGCTGATGATCTGAAATGCTTGCCGAACAAGTGAAAAGATTAAAAGCACTGAAAACATTTGTGTCAGACACCCTGTTTTCTCAGCTTATTCTGGGAGTCTAAGAAATTCATAACTTTAATATATGAACTCCTACAGCAACAAACAAACAAACACACAAAATAACAGAAATTACCTAAAATGGTTGCATTCAAAGAGTGGCATTTTGTAGAAATTAATTATGCCTTATGAGTGATGAGCATCTGTTTCATGAAAGCAGGACAATGGCTAGGATGCAGTATAGCCTTTCACATCCAGGATTAACCAGATGACCCACAGTGATCTGGAACAACGTAAATCTGGCTCTTTTCAACTAGTTGGCAACATGTCTTCCATAATTCAGCTGTACTGCCATCAACACCCAAAAATATGTACTATTTGTTTTTAAAGTTACATTAATTTACAGAAAGCAAAAATAAATGTTTTCAGAAGGTTTTGCTTTTCACTTCCAGACCACTTCAGCTATTGTAATTAAGATCTCTTTAGTTTTGCCCACTCTTGTCAGAATATAACTCATACACAGAAAACTATTTTTTTTCAAATAATTAAAAATACGAAGTTTGTAAAAACATGCATAGTCAATAAATGCTGACTACACAGCATGTTTTTGCTTAGAAAAAACCTGACTGACTCTTTCCAAACTTCTGCACATGAATTTCTAATGACCAGAATGGGTACAACACTTTGGGAAGGTGGCCTACATCTCACTCAAAACTCAGAATTTCAACATGGGATTCTAGCATTCTGCTGCATTGCTGTATACTATGACAAATGTTATAAATAGAAACCAAAACTAATGTTTGTATTTGTTTTAGTACAGTGAGAGCATGACTGAATACATTTCCCTGAGAAGAAAGGAACATGTATTAACAAAGAGTTCAGTGGTTGTGTTTGCAACCAGAGCAATAAGGAAAAAAGACTGTATGAAAAATGAACTACTCAAGGCTAATTAGCTCAGCCATAGCCCCGTGATATTTCTAGTTCCGGGATTTGTTTGGAGATGTCTGCTTTCAGCCTCATAACCTAGATATGCTATAAACTGATGTACTTTAATGACTCAAAAGATATACTTAAGTAGAATAAGACAGGCTCAACACAGGACTTAGTACGGAATAAAGAACTTACGATTTTCTTCATACTTTGTCTCAAGGTATTTTGCAATGACAAAGTCCCAAAAACTGAAAATGACAAAGGTATGTTTGCCAGCAGACCCAGCAATAAGACAAAACATTTGAAGGACAAATGGTCACCATTTAGACAACATTTTTGGTGACTAAAAGCTTTATGTATTATATCACTTAACACATTTTAGTACTTGCACAATCTCAACAGACTTTGGGGGAGGAGGGCTGGAGGAAGAGGTTTGGATTCTCTGGGGTCATCAGAAAATTTAAAAACATGCACAAGTGCAAACTGCAAAATAGTGGCTCTTATTTAACTTATCCATTCTGGGATGCAGGCGCTGGCAAATAAGCATAGATAAAATGGTCCTGTTACATTTATGAGGTTTCTATACAGCAATTACTTAAGATATACAGTTTAAGCACTCTGCAAATTGAAAAAAATGCCTACTCTCCTGTGTGACTGAATGACTCTTCACACACGGTGACTGCACCTTTGCATTTTCAGAAACACATATACATTATGCACATGGACTACACCTAAAATTAAAACTGCAATTGCAAAAAACTATAGACAACACACAGTTCCATTGCAGTAACAAACCCTTGGTTTTATATGAGCTTTAATACCAATGAAACTTATCAGAATTGCATGTAATATGGTCCCACACAAATGAAAAGGGATAACCATCTTTGATTTCGATAAAGTACCTGGTTTGATTTCAGAAGAGCTAGTCTTTAGAATCGTATTTAAGTGTAGCCAGCAAAGCTTTATAAACACTTAAAATTTTTCAGGGGAGGGGGGTGGGTGGCAAAAACCCCCAACTTGTTTCCTGGATCCTAGGGATACTTACATATAGTCAACTACATAACTGAACTAGGTTCATCAAATATCCTATTTCCTTGCCCATTTATTTTCAGCTTTGATATAGATAGATGTACACCAACACAATTCTGTATCTATATTATGGTTTAACTCCCCTACGTTTGCAATGGTACGCACAGATAAAGGTTTTCAAGAGGAATTAATCATGACAAACACTGTGAAGTAGCTCAAAAAAACCACACTCGTATCATTATCATGAACTTGTGTAGCCTTACAGCCAATTTAATTAGAATTGATGAACCACAGTTAAAGTTAAACCCAAAGATTCTGTTAACCCATTATCAGGGAAAAGAAGGGAAAGGTATTTAGTTTACTCTAAATATGAAATATTTCCCTTAAATTACATATTTGGAAGAAAGATTTCAGGTTCCCCTCTCCCCTCCCCCGAGTTTAACATCAAATTTTTATAAATTTTCTATATACATCTGTTTAGCTTTAATATGAACTCTGAAGTATGTGTTGTGTAAAGTTGGACTGAAGAAGTAAACTGAAGTCATAGTCTACGCTGAAGTTACACTAAAAAGTTTCACTTTTACTCTTAAATATTGTTAACACTGATTAAAAGAGAGCAAAAGCTGAAAATCAAATACCAAACATAAGAGACCTTGAAATTAAAGAATGTTGAAGAAAAAAATATCATATTCTCACAAATAAAAATGCAAAATATTTTATGGTCTCTTTCAATTGTGTTACCTTACTGGACTAGAAAAGTAACCTTATACATGGTGTTATCTTGCACTTCTTATATAAATTATTCATTGCAACGTAAGCTCAGGGAACTAAACTTACAATACTAATCTCAATTACAGATAGGAAAGTTATCTAAAACTCAGTACCTATTTTAGATCTCTCCCTATACTGCTAATATGTAGGGAAGGGAGAAAAAAACTAATAAGACAAAGTAATATTATTTTAATGGTCTCTGAAAGCAAACATAAGCTTTACTGATGCTTTCACAGTTGTTATGTTTCCAGAACCTACACTGAGGGATGATAAAAATCCAGCACTCTTCCCTATTTTGCCATAGATAATTGTTTTTAATGCTACACACCAAAAACTTTGTGCAAAGTCTCTAACACATGCTGTGTACTACTCAAATGCAGCTTCTGCTTCAGTGTCAAAAATACTCGATTGTCAGGAATGAAAAGAGATTTTTAAAAATTATTTCTTGGGAATTAGAGCTGCTTTGGGTTTCTTTCCAGTTTCCAAGAATAAACCAAAACACCTTTTGGCACTTTTCAAACACTGGAAGAGTTGTTACTCTCACAAAAATCCACATAAAATGAATTACTGCTTTTAACCCTGGTAAATATTCATTTGCAATATTACAGGTATTATTTGTATATTTTAGAAAATCTCTGAGTCAAGTAAAAGCATTTTACGCTTACTCATGAACAACCAAAAAGTATAAACCAAGCTTTCTGCTTCGGATTCCTCTGTATATTACAGCAGTTCAGAAGGAACTGGGGAGAGAAACTGCAAGAAAATGTGTTTTCACACTCCCCCATTTGTGACTATTACCAGCTACAGCTTCTTTTTTGAATAAGTAATTACCTATTTAGAGCAAACACATTCATAATTTTGACCTAGCTAGAACACATTTTCATCACTTTTTCAGTAGAGAAGCACATTTACCCCTTATTTCTTCATCTTCCATCAGTTCTTTCAGCACTCCTGTTTAAGCAGCGGTCAGTGAGAGGCATTATCTACCAAAGTGCTATGTACTGATAGTTGGATTCTAACCAGGCATTTTTTTATTCTGCTTCAACACTGAAGGCTGATATAACAAATCTACCTAGGTCCCAGGCAGTTCATAATATCCTAGCTTCACTATTTCCTGTAACAGCATTAATGGCATTGAGAAAGACTGTGCAAAACTACAACAGTGATTAAAATTTTGTGTTTTTTGAAAGTGGAAGAAAATTTAATAAATTGGTTTTCTTGCTTAATTAATTCTGCTTTATATACTGCTACTACAGTTACAACAAATTTCTTCCAGCCATTATTGATCTCATTGTACTGTTAGCAAATTAGTCCCAAAATGTTTAAGAAGCCAGCAATGGTAAAGGATTCAAAAGTTCACACATCTAATCATGCTAAACTGATCTGATCAAATAATCCTGAATATACTAGCAAGAAAAGAATCAAGAAAACCTATTAGAATTCACTCTGAAGTCATTCAAACCGAGGATAAAAGGAAGGATATCACCATGCTGTATAAAACTAAACTATTTATTGGATGCAAAAAGTTCATCTCCATAAAATGGAGAGCATCATTATTAGTTCCCAAACGAGCATTCACAGTAAAGCAGAAACAGTAACCTCTTCGGACGTTTGAGAGAGCTAAATTCATTCTGGAAAAGTAGTAGCCTGGTGTTCTCAGACCATACTTAAGAATTCAGCTGAGCTACAAAGATGAAAGAACAGCACCACCTAGTTCTCTATTTAAAAGTTTTCAAATATTATCATCCATTGATTTATGTTTGTAATCTATAGTCACATATGCCTGTGTATTCTGCAATGAAATCTGTCACGTTTCACAGGAAACAATACTAACAGGTTTTGTCAGGAGTTATTAAAGCACCTGACATAGATGCTTTACAAGTGTATTCTGTGAGGGGAAAAAAAGGAGGAAAAAAAAAAAAGAAAGCTTGCATATGCAAGAATGTCACAGACTTGTAACAACACAATTGTTTTCAGAAGCACCATAAACACCCAACGGATTGCTCATCCATCCCTAATACTACTTGGTGGGACCATTTCTCTAATTCAAATAAAACACTGTATTTGTATCAATTACCCCATACAGCAGTTTGACACTATAATATATGTATTCAGATAGGAAAAAAACCCAAAAAGTCATACAGACATCACAGGAGCCTCAGTAACATATTTAAAAGACTAATTACAACTCATGCAAGTTGTTTCATGTTTACTTTGCCATTCTGCAAATAGCAGAAATCTTTCAGAAATAGGATAGGTATTTTCATTGTTAGCTGGAACAAAAAGTTTTCCTGTCAAGAAATTTTCCCCACATAAGGCATGTGTATTTGAACAATCCAGAAGTTTACCGTGACGCATCAGCAGCACCTAGGAAGCTCCCTACCTCTACCGTGTGCAGGTTTTACTGGCATGGCCGCCCGCGTTTGAAGCTGATAAGCACATAGCTAGACATGCTAGATTTTCTGAGATCTCACTCCCACCAACAGGACATAATGTCAGTGGAACTGCATTTCTGAAGACATCTTCTGATGTCAACTCTGATTTCTTATACCAATATAGACTGCACTAAGCATTTTCTATGAGGTTCTTAATTGAAATAAAGCACAAGTGACACTGATGCTGTGACTCTTATGGGTAGCACTGCATTTTGCATTGCGATAGCACATCTTGTAACATTAGAGAGAAAATGGGAGTTAACTGCACCTACAAAGCATTTTAGCTGCATTTGAACAAAATGTTCAAATCAAATAATTGATTTATCTAACTTAGAACAAGGAAAATTAAACGAAGATATATTGAAATGATTTTTTATCACACATTCACATCAATATGCTGAAGATGGTCTAAATCCCTGTTTTTCATACAGTAGCTTTTGAAGCATTTTGAGCTCTTCAATTTGACTCTTCGTTCTAAAGCCTGTAAGAAGTACTGATTAAAAGAAAAAAAAAAAAAAAAATCAGGCTACTAAAGCCTTACAAGTACTTCACTAAAAAGCTTCTAAAACTGGTGCTCATGGCATGAGTCAGGCCCCAGCACTGGGGGGCCAGCAGCTCCCCTCCTCACTTCTGTTAGTGCACATCTGAGGAAGGCAGAGAGAAGTAGGAGAGGGAGAACCATAAGAATTAAAAAAAAAAAAACCAAAAAAAAAAAAAAAAAAAAACCAACAAAACACCTTAAGCCTCCTATCACAATGATCCCAGGCGCTTTCTCCTCCATGGTATAAACAGGGCTGTCCTCTCATAGCTTCCACAGAATGCGCTCAGCCGAAAACCTTCACTTCTTGTATCTCACTTCCCAGGGAAAGGGCGAAGTATGAAAGATGAAAAGGTATGGTGCATCCTGCAAACCCCAGGGTATACAGTCTTTTGTTCCAGCATAATCTTCATATATGTCTTAGACTTGCACTCCAAAAGTACTGGTGGTAACTCTGGAGAGGATGTTTTATTCCTAGAGAAAATAAGTTGCCCCTTTCCCTGTCCCACATCTATCTACCTAGCTACATATCATCCATGAAGCCCGCCTAGGTGTTGGCATGGCCTGGCATGGCTCGCTCGTTGCCCAGTTGACACATGTAAACAGATTATACAGGATCCAAATTTGAGGCCTTTATCCCCACAATATTAAGAAATGAAATCCCTTTGTGCATAGAGATAGGGCTACTGCTGTTTCTCCACTTCATGTCTTGCAGGAGCGAACAGTAGAAACGAAGTTTTGTTTTCCTGACAAGCATCCTATGAACAAACATTGCCTGCTGGGAGATTATTCTGCATTTATCTGTGATCAACTATTCACCTATTTTGAAATTTCTTTCTGAAGATAATGCCTTTCTAGAAGTTCATGTGACAAGAGTTTTTAATGTCCAATTAAAAGAAAAAAAGGAGTCTATGATATTAATGATTCATTAAGCAGCAAATTTTCATTTGTTCACTTCATGTGCTACAGACTACTGGATTCTGTTTTCCTGTTGGGATTTACAGTGTATTTCAGTTTCCAAGAGGCATAATCTAATGAACATTAAATGCATCTGCATTTCCAAATCCCGCGATACAGATGTCACTGTAAATTATGAACACCCCTTACAGAACATGCCTTCCTTATCCAGATTTCCTGTTTCTCCACTTTATATCAGATTAGGGAAAAAACCTGTAGGTTTGTAGAAGAGAAGAAGCACTTGCTTTTGTAACAGACAAAACCAAATTTGTAGAAGGTTTGCTAAAATTCCTTTTCTCCAAATCCAAAAATAGTTTGGGATGTTCTGCAGTCATGTTACTTTAAATGACACACATCCCTCCAGGTATTGCTCACACAGAATACATAAGAGCCTATTCCCTTAAAACAGTCTTAAATTCCAAGTTATTTTGAAATCACATTAATCTTGTGTGTTAAATATATATGAACATCCCATAAGTCTATAAACTATTGAGGTTTTTGACTGCCACACATAAAAAACAAATGGCCCATATATTTCTATTGATTACACACCTTCCTCAACACCTTCCAAAATTCAATATTCAGAATACAGCAAAGCAATAATGACTTATAATTTGAAGGAAAAAAAAATTAGGAAGCAGAAACCTTTTTCTTTTTGGTCAGATCCAATTCTAAAACCCCAACTTCACTATGTGAGATATGGACCACCCTTTAAGGACTGAATGAGACTTCCATTAAGAGTGGCATATATTTTGCATTTCACATACAAAACAAAACAAAAAAGCATGTAACCCACAAATTTTACTTTTAGTGAAAAGATACATGATAAAATTCCAAATGAGGTAGGGAGAATGTTCTGAGGAAGCTGGGCAGATAGTCAAGGTGCTAGCCCATACCTAACTTACTGATACACCACTTGTGTTCAGATACACCTCATCTTCATTATGATAATACAAACAGGAGTCAAGATATATCCTAATACTGTAATGTGCTAGATATGGGACTCCAGGCCTTAAAGAAAGCACAGCCTAGACGGTCAATTTGCTGTTAATTTGTTTTTACAGCAAAAGATGAGACGCACTCTCTTTTAATATGCAATATCCTAGTATTGCCAGACTTGATATTTAAGTTCAGAAAAGCTCCTCCATGTCAGGTTTTGCTCACTTTGCTACAATTTATTTTAATTTAAAAATCAAAGGATTCCCTTTAGATTGAACAGATAGCATTTTTCATTAACGAAAATGATTGTTAAACAAGATGGTACTTACAGCTTCCTCCATATTAGTCCAAATTCCACCTATTTATTATAGTTTTACAAGGCCACACTGTACAACACTGGAGACATCAATAACATTATTAAAAATCTGCAAAGGCAATTGAAAAGTTTAAGAAACGTAAAGTTAAGAGGAAATTGCAAGGCCACGCTTACCCTAACCAACAAGATTACTTCACATGTCACTTAAAATCATGAAAAATTGCAATATTAGTTTAAGCTTTCCTGCAAATATACAGAAAATAAGTTCTCTCTTTTTCATTACTATCTTTTTAGATGTCAACATAAGAATTTATGTAAAGGAAATACTACACTATATTCCTGTATATTATAACATTTTATGACCTGTCACAGATTTGCAATACTCTCTTAATTAGTAATCAGTTTAGTGACTAATATCTCTGGTTGCTGCATTTATTTTTCAATTTGCAAACAGCTGCAGTTCAACCCTTTTTATATCTTAGAGGGTAAAAAAAAGAAATATTTTTTAGTTAATCACCTGGAGTGTGAAAAAGTGTTTTCAGACATCCAAGTTTTACTTTTCCTGTGCAAACTGTGAAAACCAACAGTGACTTCTTCAACGTTCTTCAATTTATGTCATCATTGTATCACAAAGAGCCACCAACTAGCATGCCAAGATTTAAGCTTCACAGGTAACAAAAAAATCCATATTAACACTCAGAAAAGAAGAAAAAAAAAAGTTTTAAAAGGGATAAATATAAACCAAGCATATTTGATACAATCTTTTAATTAAAATAAATGTTTAATGCAAAACTCCAGCTTGACTTCATCTGTACCATCTCATTGCTTTTGCTTGATACTTTGCTGCAGGAAAAATAAAATCAGTACATAACAAATTTGTATTGCAAAGAAACGTATTTTTTCAGTAGCAAATTTAATGACCTTAACCCCTACATAATTGCAAAAATTGATTGCTCCTGCTTTAACTAGTATGGCTTTTCCCCTCGTTAGGGACCAGCCAGAACAGCCTTCCAGCTTTCCAGCGTAGCAGGAATAAAAAAGCAGGTCAAGTTACAGTTAATCCAGCAGATGTAGGTCAGTTTGGGATAAATATCGGAACAAATGGAAAATACCAAAGGGCCTACTACAACTGCTGCTGCTGTGAAGTAATTTGGCCTTATTCTCTTCAGAGCTGTCAGTCACAGTTGTGGAGTTTCCAGTGCTGAACTTTGAAAAGGCAGAGTTTTTGCAACTCAAGGCAGACGGGTCAGTGTAGCTGTGCTGGCCTGTTCAACTTCTGCCAGAAGCAGTGGCAGTATCGCAACACATTGCATAGTGATGCCATCCAGAAAAGGCATAGCTCTATTTGCATATGTGGTCACAAATTATTTTTGCATGGAAGAGCATCCTCAGGTTATTTTAGCTAAGATTTGGCAATGGAATTACCATGGTTAGAATTGTCATTTGATTAATATTGTGGTATATAAGAAACTGAAAATATAACCAGAATATTTTCACCTCTAACTTAAGAAAGCAGTCTCTCTTGCACTATCCTTCCCATCCAACAAAGGAAAAGACAGGTAGTCATCAAACTGTTTCCAGAAAGACAATGATAGATGCAATATTACAGCTATGCAGACAACCACGATACATACGCACTGTTTCACACATAACCTAAACTTGGCCAACTCCATTCACAGAATAAAGAATAAGCTGGAGTTCAGTAATACATTTGTATGTGAACAAAATTTTATATGTATATATGTATATACACACACACATATACAGGGAGAAACCTTCAGCATTAGGGTGTCAAATTGAGAAACACAGACTATACACTAATTATTTTTTTTTCTAAAACTGAAGAGAAGCTGCCTGTGGACAGTTAATACTCTTTAACAGCTATGTAAGAAATGAAGAGAATTCTAAAGTGAGTATTACAAAATAGAAAAAAAAATAATGCATGAACATATACTAACGTAAATCCATACCAACAGTGATTTGTTGCTACCTAAACTATGAAAGCTATAAAAGCATTCGCACTCTCCAAGAGACATTTGATTAAAATAGAAAGCAGTGAATGCATCTGAATTCATGGTTAAGAAGAACTGGTCTTTTCCTCAAAAATCTCAGACTTATTCAGGAGTGGTTTTGCTGTCTGACAAGGTTCAAGAAGATCTCAGGATCTCTGTTTTGCAAACAAAAAAAGATGGCAAAAGGTGCAAGCATGATTTTATTTTTCACGCATACAGAAGTTATGGGGACAATAGTTAAGTAGACACTGTTAAAGGAAGAAACAGGGAATCCTTCCAGTCCATCTACAACAAAAATAACTACCTAATGTTCTTCACTAAATCCTTTTGGCTTGTTCCAAGTTCTCTGTGTTAGAAAGTTCTACGTGCAGAACGTTAGTAAAGAGAGCTCTGGAAGGTGAAATACACAGCCTCTGGTGTTAGCACTGTTTTGTCATTAAAATAAATGTTCTCTGCTTCTTCCTCTCTCCACTTGAAATGCTATTATGATAGCGTCCTATGTATTTAAATCCTCCATCCTGACTTATTATGCATTAACATAAGAGAACTTGTAAGCATTTGGACTTTGTCTTTCATTTTCATTTATAAAATGAAAGGAAAAGATCCTGAAATAGGTTCATGGGGGAAAAAAAAAACAAACCAACAAAACAAGCAAACAACAACCACCAACAACCAGACAAACCAAACCAAACAAGCCCACAATAACACCCTACAACATTAGGAACATTTGTAAAGACATTTGCATTAGTTTTTCAAAATACTCAATTCTTTTCAAAGTGTTTTCATTATGTAGAAAGAAAAGTTGTTCAAGGACAGATTCCCAAGAGAAATCATGATTTTACAAGTTACTCCTTGCCACTAGAATTTGATATTTTCCTTTGTTCCTTTCAAACACACCTCAAAATCTCTTAGGGAGGAAGGGATATGCTCATTAAGATCATACTTAATATTGATGCAATCCCAGAGGAGACACCTACTAAAATGTATCTAATAATTTTACTGTTCCACATTTGTTTTGGACTGTGTATTTTAAAAAGCCTATCAGTGGCATTCTCTCTAGAGAAGTACCTCCATTGTTTTGAGAGTGTGTAACAGAATTAGCCTGTCATTAGATTTATGTTTCAAAACAAAATTGAAGAATTTCTTCTCTCTCTTGGAGAATGCATTAAGAGGACAATGACAGCATCTTCTGTTTATACTTTTTAAATATTAGATGGAGAGGGAATCATTGTTTTAACACAGTCAGCCGGGCTCTGGTTGTACTGTTGTTTTGGCAACTACCTGATAGCCATGTCTTTACCATATACAGAGTTGCCATCAGTTACTTAATTGCCATTTGTGACACATAAGTTTAAAAAAAAATATAAAATAAAGCACCACCACCCCCAAAACTCAAAAGACAGTCTTAACTTTATATAGCAATATTGAAACATTAATTCTTTGACTGAAAGACATTCAACAAATTTTGTCAATACTAGGATGAGGCCAGAGCTAGTTACGAGAACTAAGGCTTCTTTAACAGAAAACTATGGCTTAGTGACACTTTGTACATTATAATGGAATTGTAACTGACAGTTGCGTAAATTTAAAACATCTCTTGAATAAAAAATTGTAAAAGAGAAGTAACAAAGTAGACAAGAAAAATTTACTTGTTTCAACAGAGGTGCTTCTCTTAACATTTCCACTGAGTTATTTCTTCAGTGGGAAACTTCAAAACTGTTTACCATTGAAATGGCCATAGAAACTCAATAAATATTTTGAGTGTAAGAATGATAAATATTATGAGACTGAAGGATCTGTATTCATGTATTCCTCAGTGAAGCTGTGTGAGGTCATTAATGGGACCTTGGACTGTTTGGTTACTTCATGTTGTAAAACTGAATGTGAAATGACTTTCAAAAGAAATGCATGAAGAAATCAAGTAAAAGAATTCATAAAAAATGAAGGAACCTGAGAAACAAGCAGCTAATAAGCCTCCCAAGTCTCGGTTGGATCGATGGAAGTCATATAAAGATGGTCACCACCAAGTAAAGTGATTCACTTTATGTTTCAACTTGTGTGTATATTAAAGATTGGGCCAAAACTATTGTCTTCCATTCTGTAATTGTCCATACCCTCACAGAACATACGGAATAACCACGTGCTTTGACTCGCTGTGTAACGTTACCAGTGTAACAACGTTTAGCTGTCAAGAAAAATCCCTATGCATACAGCTTTGGGTTGCCAAGATTTTGCTAGTGGAAATACTACTGAAAATTTAAAATAGAATCCAGATATACAAAATATACTGAGAACCGTATGACAACTTTGTCTAAAATCAGCTTCAATGATCTGAGAAGCAGCCATTTGCATATTTGCTCTTTTTTTTAAAAAAAAAAATATTCTGATAGTAATAAAACATGAAAAAAAAACCCTAAAAGTCTCACCCATGAGCAATTATCTGTCTCCACTGATTTGTTGCATCAGCGATCACTGTTTCAGACAAATTAAAGTGTCCCTACATTATTTTCCTGAGTAGGCAGGTTGCGGGCATGGGAAGCGCCTGAAGAAGCCGTGTGGAAGGAAGACCTGCCCGGCGTTGGCGGAGAACTGGAAGTAGACCATTTGCTACCGTGGTGAGCACTGCATGTCCCCTGCTCGGACGCAGAGGCGTGCGATGCCATTTGCATTATCACACAGCAGGGGGCTACAGCAGCTACAATTCCAGGATCATCTTAACCCGGGTCTGCTGTGTGCCACCGATCCAACGAGACCGGTTTTTAAGATTACAGTTTCTCACATGATAACTCCGTCATAATAGAGAAGCCGCTGCTCAGGTCGCAGAAAACCAGCTCGGGTGATGTACCCGAGTTCTCCTAAATATATGCTGTCCTCCAACTGTTAAATTTTGTCTATGGAAGGCTAAATTTGTGAAATGGAAAAAAAAAAAACCTCAAAAAATAAAGCAATAATCACAATGAAACGGAAACGTAAGGCTGACTGTAAGCATACATAACAGTTTAACCCTTTGGGACACTGCTTGAGTACTCTGGAATCACGACAGTGCACAAGCTAAGAACAGCAGCAGCCAGAGATCCTACTATTTTCACAGCAAACGCTGGAGAGGGCAGAGCAGACTAATATCATACCCGAACTCAGCTGACAAACCGCTTCTCGGCTCAACATGTTATTACTCCCTCCTCCACCTCCATCGCTCCCCTTTCACAGCAAGCAGTTGACACTGGGCTCTTTTACTTCTTGTTTGCCTCCTTTCCAAAGGGACTGCTCGCTGTTAATGCTATTCCGTGCACAAGCTGAGAAGCATTATTCTATGTCCTCTTCCCTCAGCTGATGCTTCATCAATACTCGGGACAGATTCCTTAAGGGAGTCTCTCCACAGATCACGCCAGAAAGGCAGCTTCCATACAGGACACACATCAGCTTGACTCTTTTTCACCTCATCTTCAAACTTCATTAGCTTTGGTTTCACTAAACGGAGCCATCCTTAGTTACAAATCCAGAACTGCTTCGAATCCTCAGAACAAAGATCTTATTCACATACAGAGCTGATGAAAAACCTGCATAACTCATGGCCCATGAACGGAAAATCAGAGGAATCTAACAAATCCATGGAGCCACTTCACAACACACTTCAGGGAAGCAAAGCAAGCCAACAGGGAAAGCTACTTTTAAATGCAGGTATAAAGCTGCCAACAAGAAATGTGTCTAATACTGTAAATGTGTCTGCTAGTTGTGCCAAGAAAGAAAGAAAGAAAGGAAAAAAAAAAAAAGCCAGAAACTGAGAAAACACCATTTCTGAAGTAGCACTATAAGGTAGACCAAAAGAATGTGATATTCTGTTAGCTACAGTCACTATTCAGGACAGTCTTCCCCTAGAAAATATTTACTCTTCCTCTCCATTCTCCTCTCCCTTGGAATAAAAATGGATAGTAGCAATTCTTTCCTCTCGCTCCTGTCTGAGGGTTACAGCTTCTTTATATTCCACTCTTTTCTCTTTTTTTTTTTTTTTTTTTAATAGTGCCCAGCAAAAGCGCCTCCAGAAACAGCTGGGTAAAATAATTGTGTGAAAGTGAAATGGGCGAGATGCTTTATACACTGGGAGGGCAGGCTGGGTAGCACGTTAAGCATCGCTTTTCCCCATCTGCAGGGACAGGCCCAAATCCAGTTATTTCCACGCAGCCGGAGTCAGCTTTGTATTACACCCCTTTTCTTGCAACATGTTTTTTACCTGATGCAGTTCTCAGAGTTACATTTTGCCTGGCACGCTCCCTAAACTGCTGTGAAAGGCATCACTGTTTTTAATCACTGGTTTACTCTTCAAAACTGCGATGCGCTGAATGCAGCTGATTGCATCTTAGGAAAGATCAAATCCTCCTCCTCCAGCAGCAGCCCCGATTTTATTGGTGACAGAAAGTCAGTCCAGGCGCTCCCCCTCACCACTCACACACTCTCCACCACCCCCTTTTCTTTTTTTTTTTGGTGTGTTTTTTCTTTTTTTATTTTTTTTCTTTCTTTGCAGGGCAATGAATTGACAATTCACAGGGAAATGCAAAAGGCAGAGAGGAGCCAACCCCCAGGTGCAGCCCGCCGCACATGCCCCAATAAATAATCCTGTATAGCACCAACACAGCAGCTCCTTGTGCAGTGACGTACAGGGCAACTCATAAACGTCGGTAAAGAATACAAATAATCCGCCCGACGAAACTGTCCTCAGCAGTTGCCAAGCGCACACACCACACCACCCCCCCGCCTCAGCACCACCACCCCCCCGCCCTCCATCCCTCCATTCTCGCCTCCGCGACCGGTAACTTCCTCGGGAGGTGGAGCGGGGGCACGGGGAGGTTTCTGGCCGATGGCGGGGGGCGGGATGTGGCGAGGCGGGGGGGACACACACAGAGGGATGATGATGCTCGTGTGTTTCGGGCACTCGGGCGGCTGCCCCTGTGAACCGCCACGGGCAGCCAGCCGCTGGTCCCTCCGGAGATCGGCCGACACATGACGCAGCCGAGGGAAACGCGAAAGACATTAAACTTGACGCGAAATGGGCACGGCGGAAGCAGGTGGGGGGAGGGAGGGGGGGGAGGACGGGGGGACGGGAGGGGGACAAAAAAAAAAAAAAAAGAAGAAAAAAATAAAATAAATAACATTCTTGCAAGGTCACTTAGTTTAATCGTCAACTCGCTTCTCCCTCCCGAAGTGCCGTACCCCACACGCCGAGCGAGGGGAGGGCGGAGAGCCGCCCCGCCGTCCCCCCGGAGCCGCCCTGAGGACTGGGCGCCCGCCAGCGAGTGGCTGCGCGCTGGCTCCCTGACCCCGTTTCCACCCGCCGGGGACCGCCGGGCCGCGGGCCGCCGCTGCCGCCTTCCCCCGCGACCCTTACGCTCTGATCGCTGCCCTCTCCCCCCACCCCCGCCCGGACCCCGCAGGACGGCGGGGGCAGGGGGATGCTGCGCCGCCATCCCTCCGCCGCCGAGGGGGCAAACTCTCGGCGGCAGCGCAGCGCCGCGGGCTTGGCTGCCGGGCTCGCCTCCCTCCCAAAGCGGGAGGGGTCTAGGGGAAGGTCTCCCGCAGGCAGACGCGGCGGTCACCGGCACGACAGCGGCGTGCGGCGGGTTTCCCCTTCGCGGCGGCCGCTACACTTGACTTGGACGGATAGCGTTAATTAGGGGGAGCGGCGGTGCGGCGGGCGAGAAGGCGGCGGTGGGGAGGAGGGGGGAGAGGAATACATCCAGCGTGGAAACTAGCTGCAGGATGAGCCGCCTGGAGCAGGATGGTGAAGGGATCCGGTTCCGAACACCCGGCTCATCCGATTACCCTACGTATATATTTTATACCTCGCATGCAGACGCGCACTGGCGGTGGCGGCGGCGGGAGTGAGGCACGGACACCCCCACACCCCCCCACCCCCCCCCACCGCCACCCCCCTCGTCTCCCCGCCGGGGAGGCACGGCTGGAGCCCGCACGTTTCCCCAGGATGTAGTTGCGGCGCGCACGCTGCCGCTGCTGCGGCTGCACTCGCACTTTCAGGGGCACATTTGCGGCGGGCGAGCGGGGAGGTGACGGGGAGTTGAAGGGGTGGCTGCGGGGGTTGGCGAGCGACTGGCGGCGGGGGGGAAGGGGGGCGGGGGTGGGCTCGGTGTAGTGGGGGGGGGGGGGAGTGGAGAGTGGAGGGCGAACGAGGGCGGGAAGAGACTGACGGGGGAAGGGCAGGAAGGGTTAACAACCGTGCGGCGCGCTAGCACTGGATAGCGCTACCCGAGCGGGAGGCTGGGGGCGCCCGGGGAGGAGAGGGCGGCGGAGGTGGCGGGGTGGGGGGAGGGAGCCGGTGGAGGGGCGACGCGGGGGGAGAGCGGGTCAGGAGCGGGGCGTCGGGGAGGCCGAGCGGCGGGGGAGGTGGCGGAGGGGAAAGCGGGTGGGGGGGGGGGCGAGGGAGGAGGGGCGGGCAGGGGGGCCGGGGATGCCCCGGGCCGCGGCGGTGCCCCCCCCCCCGGGGTCCCTCCCTCCCTCACCGCGCGCGGGGCAGGGGTGGGGAGGAGGCGGTACCTTGTACGAGGATCCCGCAGAGGCTGTAGAAGCGCAGGAGCGCGCCGGGCTTCAGCCGCATCCTGGGGGCTCCCCTCGGGCTGGGTGGGCGCCAGGCACGCAGATCCGCAGCCTCCCGCCGCTCCGCTCTCCGGGCGCTTCCTTCCCCCCGCAGGAGCCGCCGCCGCCGCCGCCTCCGCCGCAGTGTCTCCCTCGCTGTATCCAGTGGGGTGAGGAGGAGGAGGAGGAGGACCAGGGTCGCGGGGGTGGATTGGGGAGGGAGGAGGAGGACGAGGAGGGGGGGAGCGGCTCTCTCCGCTGGCTCCGGCGCTGCTGGGCAGGTTCAGGTTCCCCCCCGCGGAGCGGCGGCGGGTGGCCCCGCTGGCTTCCCTCGTCCCTGCCGGCGTGTCCGCCCGTCCGTCCGTCCGCCCGCTGCCCCGTGCCGTCCCGCGCCGTCCCGTGCCGTGCCGCTGGCGGGCGGAGGCTGCCAGGGGGCTGCGCTGGCGCCGCGGCGCGCGGGGAGGCTGCTCCGCTCCCAGCCGCTTCCCGGCTCGAGACACAAGGGCAATCTCGGCTTGCGAGGCTCCCCTGGCCTGGCCCCGCCCCCGCCGCCCGCCCCGCCCCCTTTCTGCCGCGGGCACGCCCGCCGGCACGCCCACCGCGGCCACACCCCGGCCCTCCCTGCTCCGTGAGTACGCCCCTTCCACCGCCTCGGCCACACCTCCGCCGGCGCGGCCCTCCCCCCGAGGCCCACGGACCGCCCCCTCAGGTGGGTGTGTGACTGGCATCGGCGGCTCTCCAATAGAAAGTCCCCTGGTTCGGCCGGGCGGCCAACGAGGCGGTGACAGAGGAGGCGCGAGACGCCAGGTTACAAAACAAACGGGCGTTTCTCGGCGTCCTCAGCCGCGAGCGAGGTGCCAGACCCAACCTCCCGCGCCTCTGAGTGGCGGCCGGTGCGGGCCAATCACGAAGAGACTGGACTCCGCGGCGCGTCGCCAGCCAATGGGCGGTGAGCGACGGAGGGGCGGGGGCGGGCGGTGGGGCGCTGTCCAGACCCGGTCCTGAAACGGCGGCCGGAGGCGCACGCGGCGAGGAACGGGGCCGGCCGGCAGCGGCAGCGGGCGCCTGAGGAGAGGCGGTGCCGCCGCCCGGGGGCACAGCGCGGCGGAGTGTGGGGGGGAGGAGGCGGCGCTCCCGGCTGCCTCACCGTCAGCGCGGGGCGGCAGGGAGCCCAGCCAGCCGGGGCAAGGAGCGACGGGTGTCGCTCGCCGCCCGTCCCGGCCCTTCAGTGCGCCGGGCACCGGCTGCGGCGACACCGCTCACGCCCGACAGCGCTGCGCGGGAGGGGCAGGAGAGCCCCGGGGGACGGCGGGGCCCGGAGCCCGCAGACAGGCAGGGACGGGCAGCGGGAGCGAGGCGCACCGGCGGCGGGGCCGTGGGGTCGGGACGCCGGCGCCGATCCGGCCTCCCCGCCGGCGGCCGCGGAGGCGCGAGTAACTTTCAGGGGACGGGGCGGGGGGGGGCGGGTGTTGCTCGGGCCGCAGCGCCAACGCCGGCGCCCCGGCCGTCGTTCTCAGGCCGCGGGTCGCCGCCGGCCAGCTCCTCCGCATCGCCGGCAGGACGAAACGCGGCGGAGGGGGAGAGGCGGTGTTCAGGAACCCGGCGGTTTGCCTCTGGCCCTTGCAAGGGAGGTGTAAAGCGCCTTCTCCGCCCTTTGCTTTTCCTCCCCTCCCCCTGGAGGCAGCAGATGAAAGAAAGACGGGATGAGTCTCCGGGATCCTCAAAATTACGCGCGTATAGATGCCTTCAGCACAGCAGCAGTAGGACCGGCTCCTCTTGGCAGGTACCCAGGCAATGGCCTTAAGGAGCTCTTTGGATTTTTTTCACAGCGCTGCCTGGACTCTGAACGGCTTGGGTAAAGTTGTGGGTTTGGGGTTTTTTTACTTGAAGGGTTACTCTGGGAAGGTTTGAGGCACTCAGCTGGTAGTCCTGAATTGCTTACAGTCTAAAAGATGAGATGCTGAATGAAAGAAATCCAAGATGGCAGGCTGCTCCTTCGTGTTTGCACATGTGGTGCTTAGCACAATACCATTCACCGTTTTCCAAAAGCTCTTAGTGAATGTCTGTGGAAGGTACTGTGTTGTCTCATCTTGGAGAAAGCAGGATTCCACTGCACGCAAATGCTTGTAATTATCAGGTGTTTCTCCACTTCTGGTTCCATCCTTTTCCTATTGAGATTTGCCTTCCAACACGGTGCAGTATGTCTTCCACAGTACCTCTCTGAATTTCCACCCTGATGTCCCGTTCTTTAACACCAAAGAGCTTTTCTGAGATAAACAAGTGCCAAAATAGTCATCCATCATCATATCTAAAGGAGAGGGAAGCTCGTATCTCTGAAGAGTGCGTGGTCTCAGATCATGAAGGAAGTGCTAACAGTTGTCAACCTCACCTTAAGGAGCTTGCACTGGAGCGGGATCTGGGAATTTATGTATTCTGTAGTCACATCATCTACTTTGTTCATTAGCAAGTCATGATTATGCCTAGCAACAGTTGAGACTGCATCAGGATTACATTGAGTTCCCCCCTCTCCAAAAGATGTCCAAGCACAGGACAGAATCAAATTACAGAGTTACTTTTTGTATCAAATGATCATCACCGATGTCTCCATGCAGGTTGCTTAAACACTGTCAAAGATTTTGCACTCAAATGGCCCCTATGATAGGGAAGTATTTTAGACCTGTCTCTGGTGCATGAGCAAATATTTGCTTTACTTGTTTGTTTTATGACTACCAAAAAAACCCAAAACCCACAATGGGCAAAAGCTTTACCACTGCTTTTTGGGTTCACTACATGCAAAGAAGTAACAAATGGAGAATTGCTCTGAAAATATTTTGGAAGTCTCGCAGGAAGGAACAAGTCATCATTTTTAAGGCAGCACTAAAAATGTCAACACATGCTCAAAACTTGCATTTAAAGTTTAAGGAAATTAAAAAACCCAATTCTGACAAAATAAGTAATTTAAACCCTTCACTAAAGCAGGACTGTAATCCAACCTGAGCTGCTTTTGCGTTAATTATGCTAAGTGACAGGTCTGTACTTTTGACAACACAGACTTTCAATTGTAGTCTTATTCCAGGAAGTGTTACAGGAAAGATACAAGTGTCTGCAGATTAGCAATCAGAAACCCCTGGCAGGTGTAGGAATGAAGCACCTGTCTGTACGTCCCGGGGTTTCCACGCCTTTGCCACATAAGCGTGTCTGGAAAAGCTGATCTGCGTGTTTAGAAGCACCAGCTGATGTTTTCCTCCCAGAACCCAGTAACACGGATGTTACATCACACCCCATGCCAGAGGCATAGCCAGAAATACTGGGTCTCACTACTCTCTTCTGGCTGAAGTGGTTTTGCAATGAACTGGCAACATCTGAATAGGAAACTGGTTCACAGGAGGGGTCAGCGTTACTCCTCTTCATCATACAGCAGAAATATTTATAAAACACTAGAAAAGTAAACTTGTGGTTTAAACCTCACCAGTAAACCACTGCAGTGGAGCAGAATGTCAAGAGGTCTTTATGCTGTGTATGCTGAAGTGAGTTTACTGTACATTTTTCAAAAAGAAAAAAAAAAACCAAATGGAAAGAAAACCTCTGGCTTTTTTGATGCACGGTGTATCTGAAAACTTTATGATTAAAATCACTACATCTGCCAGATATGATGTCATACTTCTTTGGATTAATGCAGCTGTGTTGACAGCTTATGTAGATGTAGTGTCATGCCTTATGACATTCTGTGGCAGCTCCCATCTAGCCCTAATGTAAAAGCAACAGAACTTTGTAATTGGTCTGAGGAGCTGGAGCTCACACATGGAATGGCCAGAAGCCTCATTACTTTCAGACCAAATGGGCAGCAGGGACCCTTCAGGAAATGCACTTCAGAACAGAGTAAAAAGTAATACCCTAAAATATCAACAGGATACGATGCTGAAAACCAGATGCAAAAAGTAAACTTTGATCAGAACCAGAAACAAAGTTCTTCTGTGTTATCCTGATATCCATCAAGGTGATGCTTGCAAATATTCCTAATACTAAACAAAGCAGAAGAATTTAATCTCCAAGCAGGATTCAGAAAGAGTCAGCATTTTTTTCCTCTTGCTGAATTGGTAAATATCAAGTTGCCCAGCTTCCCCTACACCGTCAGCACAGATCTTACATTGCATTCTCCTACCTCAGTTCTTTCCTTGGTTGTGTTCAATCAAGAGCTAACGGGCAAACCCTTCCTCTAGTTGAACAGCTAAGTTGTTTCCTTTTCCCATCCACTCTTTTCTAGACAGTGTAGGTTTCATGGGTTTTGGTGAATAGTTGATGAAACTGCGTGCGGCCCCGATAGACAACTTAGATCACTAACTGCTTCATGCCCTGGTCTACTACACACTCTGTCAATTTGCTTGCACACTTTTTTTTTTCTTCCAATCAACAAGACTTTGGGCTTCTCTCTGGAAAGCTAAAATCCATCTCTAGAAGCTGTCTGCATTGCATTGGGTCCATCTACATGTAAATTTTGGTTTGAAAGAGAGGCAAAATCTGATAGGGGTAATCACGATTTTAATGACGCTTCTTGATGGCATCAGTAGTCAGTGGGTAGGGAGAGGAAGCGGTACCCAAGGAAGGCTTGCTTACTTGACAAAACATTGTGGTTCTGTTGAATTCAATAAACAGTGGAAGATGTAGAGAGAATTTAAGGAGAGAAAAACTTCCAGCAGTACAAGCTGTGAAACACAGCTCTAGAAACACTTGCTCTGTCAGGTTCTATAAGATACATATATGTTTTAAGTACATTTTGTATAATCTAGAGGTTAGTGAAGAAGTAGTCAAAATATGATTGCAGAGTTCCAACAAAAACAAAAAAGCCCCACAGGAAAAAAGGTATGCAGAAAGCAAGCTGGTAGTATCTTCTAACAGAAGTTAGAGACAGATTCTATCCCGACTTGCAGTGCTGCTAAACATTTGCGATCACATTTAAAATAGTAATTTGGAAAGTCAGACTTATTTCCATGGCTCAATACAAAAATGTTGTGACAAAAACCCCCATGCAGCTGCACCTGGCCTTGAAGAAGTATCTGGTTTGATAGCAGCCAACTCTAGCAGTAGGAAGCCCTTCACTCTTCTGTTTGCCCCCTCCTACCTGAAAGTGGCAGCATAGCTTCCCAGGGTTTCTCTCTAGAAGACAACATGTCTCAGCACAACAAGCACATTGTTACAGGCCGGTGCCGAAATAATCCAGAGGATCAGATGTACCTTGACTGAAGTCTGTGTATCTGCATTTTATGTTACCTTTTTACCATACTTAAGTGCCTGGAACAAAAGGGTTGGGGTCTTGTTTGTTTTGGATGAGAAATGTTGTGTGGTGGAGGTAAGTTGCTGTTGTTTTAAATGATGTGGGTTTGGTTGAAGCTGATTTCTAAAAAAAAAAATAAAAATTGGATAACATTTACTTACCAGATGCCAGCAAAAATGCATTGGTTTGAACAAATACTGTAACTACTAATTTAGTTAAATCTATCCAACTGTGAAAATATATTGGCGTGAACAAAAATATATAGACATGAAACGCATTGCATTTTTTTGTTTGAAAAAAATTGGCTTCAGTAAAGAGCAATTGAAGTTTGAAAATATGCTCCCAAGAAGAAATGTGTTCATTTCCATAAAACATATTGGTGTGTAAATATACAGTATGTATCAGTTCCAGAGCAATATTATGAATTCAGTGAAATTCTGTTCCATGTTAGTTAGTAAGATGAACCAAGTAAAAGGAATTGTGTGCTGCTATTACTACATATAAATTATGTGTGGGATGAAGTCCCATTTACAAAGCAATTATAAATGTGAGATATTTTGCTGGCTTTTGGAGCACAAAAAAGTCTATAAAGCAAGACTATCAATGCAATGGCAATGCAAAGTGAATCAAGGTCAAACCAAACTGGAATCATTCTTATCCAAAAGAACCTAATGTTCACTTTGAGTTGGTGACAAAAATTTCAGAAGAGAATTACTGATGGTGAGTGGAAGCCAAATATCTTATTCCTAACATAACTTCTCATCCATGTAATTTGTAGAGTGAAAGTACAAAAAGAAATGGTGCCAGTAACATGAGTCTACATACATTCTAGTTAGGTCCTCCCAAGGGTTTGATAAGTAGCAAAAGTGTGAGCTTTCCTGTGGCTTCATACCATCAACTAGGAAGCAGCTACTTTAAGAAATGTTGAAGTCGCTTACCCCAAACCACAAAATTACAGATCTATATAGTTTTATTGTCGCTTATACCTTTATCTGCTTATGGTTTAGGTGCTCATAATGTACATTACAGTTTGCCTTAAAAACATATGACTGTATGGAATTAATTAGAGATTAATCGTGTTTCAAATATGCTTGGATGGAAATATTTACGTGTAGCTTAGGATACATCCTAGCTAACATCTTTGAAATACATCTCCATTTATTTATTGTTTTGTTATTTCTGATGCTTTGTATATTTTAAATTTTTTGTGTGTTTTACTATTTACACACAGATTAGTGATGTGTTGGAAAAAATCCTCTCTTGCACCCACCTGAAGTGACAAATAGTTAAAAACTCAGTAAGAAGGAAGTTGTTCATTCTGTAGAACATAACATCATCAGTTTTACTTTCATAAGAGTATCTTCGATTACAGATACAGGTACATTTACAGTTATTTTCTCATGCATTCTTGTAATTCAGCAAGGAAGCTCTAAGCGTGGTTAGATTCAACATCCATATTTTTTCAGACTAAGGTTTTCACATTAGTGCATCCTTAATAGAACATGTTTTCAAATACAAGTCAAAGTATTTTAGTTGATCCAGGGTAAGACTCAAAGAATTGAACGAATATGTTGTTTTGCTCACACTAAGAACTATTTGTTCTAGCACATCCATGCTTTAAAAAAATAGAGGTTTTAAGACTTGACAGGGCCTTTCTGTCAAGAGTAATTCTTTTGCAGTCTCTATGAAAGTCGGCCCAAGGCATAAGCCTCAGTTAAATAAAAAAAACCTGCACATGATTGACTTAATAGATCATAGCCTTTAAAATTTCTATGCATTCCGTCTGTACTCAGCATTCTCCTAAGAGGTAGAAGATCAAGGAGTGAAATACAGCCATCCAGCCAGACATCATCACTGTCGCTCTGTCTTGCAATGAGGAAGAGATTGCAATTTTGTCACATGGTGTTATGTTATATGCCACAATCCTTGACTTGTGTTTATACAGTTCCAATGTTATGATTGTCCTTACTGAAGACCTGCTTGATTATGTTATGGCATGTCCATAGGAATGCCACTCATCACTGGTTCAGGACCAGACAAAAATTATTTGTGGAATGAAAACGTGTAACATAAATCAGAAAACAGAATAGAGTCTCAAAGAGGGAGTGAGAATCCTTGAGTACAGGAACTGGACCAAGGACCCCCAGGATGGGGAGCATAAGACAAGACTGTAAAAGAGGGGAAAGATGGAAATGATGTGGTGATGAACCAGAGAAGAAAGTGTGGCAATAAGAAATTATGAGATCAGGAAAAGACATAAAGCATGGAAAACTAAAATAATGGGTTAAGTAGTACAACTGATGCAGCATGAGTTGAGAAGCCAGAGGAATGGAAAAAGGAATGATAAAAGTAGCTACTGGTGGATGAGCCAGGATTAGGAATCACAGAATCAATAGATTGGAAAAGATCTTTGAGATCATCAAATCCAATCACACCCATCCTCTGCTAAACCATATCCCTGAGCACCTCATCTGCTCGTCCTTTAAACACATCCAGGGTCAGTGACACAACCACCTCCCTGGGCAGCCTGTTCCAATGCCCGACAACCCTTTCAGTGAAGAACTTTTTCCTAACATCTCATCTGAACCTGTCCTGGCGCAGCAGGGGTCCATTGCCCCTCATCCTATCACCTGTCACTTGGGTGAAGAGACCAACACCCACTTCTCTACAACCTCCTTTCCGGTAGTTGTTGGCAGTGATAAGGTCTCCCCTCACCCTCCTCCAGGCTAAATGACCCCAGCTCCCTCAGCTGCTCCTCATAAGGTTTGCTCTCCAGACCCTTCACCAGCCTTGTTGCCCTTCTCTGGACACACTCCAGGACCTCAATGTCTTTCTGGTAGTGAGGGGCCCAAATCTGAACACGATACTCAAGGTGCAGCCTCACCAATGCTGAGTACAGGGGCACAATCACTTCCCTGGATCTGTTGGCCATGTTACTTCTGATATAAGCCAAGATGCCATTGGCCCTCTTGGCCACCTGGGCACACTGCTGGCTCATATTCAGTTGGAGTCAACCAACAACCCTAGGTCCTTCTCTGGCAAGCAGCTTTCTAGCTACTCTTCCCCAAGCCTATAACACTGCTACGGGTTGTTATGTCCCAAGTGCAGGACTCTGCACTTGGCCTTGTTGAACCTCAAAAAAACCTTCGGATTTTAAGACAGAAGAAATGTCTGTATCCAAATTCCTTTATAGCGATAAAGAAACTTAATGTATCTCACTCTCATAATGCATCTGCTTTTAGTAAATATCCAAGATTCATGATGAAGTATATATGAGGTTACTCTCTCCTCTAGTGAATAGTAATTTACTATACTACACTCTTAACTGATGAGTTCATGTGAAAAGTTATAAGGTGGTTTTAAAGACTCTTAAGACTTATGGGGGTCTGTATGGCTATCAATATAGTATTTTCTTCCTCTCATTCCCTTTCATGCAGGTGCATACAGTATGTAAGAATTGTACAGCTAGGAGATATTAATCATGAATAAATTCTTAGTTAGACACTCTTTATATTACTTTGGTGGTTTTGTGTGGTGAACTGCAACTACATGGTAGCCTTTCCTTCTGTTTTTTTCTGCACCTTGTCAATCTGTTGTCCTGTTCCATCTCTCTTCTGCATGACACGGAGCCTTGGTCTCATTCAGCCCAAGGAGTAGCTGAATGAGTAGCTCGTGGTTTTGGGGAGCAAAAAGACATTGCTAGAATCTCTAGTTTACTAAATTAGAAAAAAATGAAAGGACTGAAAGGAGAGGAAAAGACAATCCTAGAGTAACTGAATGATGTCTTTGAGAACTGGATTGTGTTGCACTATGCCAAGGACTTCCTCTGTGATGTTAAGTAAGTCACTTAAACGAGATGTTTTTGCAGTTGTAATAAGTTGATATTAATGCTCGTTTTCTCAGTTTCCAACTTCATACCAAAGAAGTTGTATCTGCAGAAATGTGAAGTACTGCAGACATCCTAAAGCCAGTGTAAACTGGACGAGAAACATGCCAAGCTCTCTAATGAAAATTGGCCACTTAGAATTAGTGGTTACCTTTGACATTAATCTTAATTAAATACTTCATTATAATGTATCTGCAGAACGAGGACAAACTAAGGTTGCGTAGGCAATTCTGAATCCTGCCATTTCTTAAGTCTTTGAATTTTTAATTTTAGTGATGTTCTGTATCTGTGGTCATTTACTAGAGTTCAGTTATTTGCTATTCTTTCTTTTTGTATTAGCTTATTAGCTTTGATTTAGCTACTCTTCTGAAATATTTACTTAATGTTTTTTAATCTATTATATCTCAGAAATGTAACCATCATAAATGAAGTCAGTGAAAGTTTTGTGCTTTTCTTTTTTTTTTTCCCCCGAAAAGTGTGAATCTCTTGTATTAAGCCAATAAATCACAAATGAACACAGACATTACGATTACTAAGATAAATAATGACTTACACTGCAACATTTTACTGGCCCCAAATTTAGAACTGACCTCACCTGTCTTCAGAATAAAAGCAGTCGAAGTATATTTGGAAAGAAATGAAACTGAAGGACTTAATGCAAAATATAGCAACTTGTCAGTCTTTGGTGCACTGTACTTTTTGTTTCAGAGTGGGAAAGATGTGTTTGTTACTGTGGTAGCTACACTATTTTGTAAATAAAATTTGTAATTGTTTCTGAGCAGAACACTGTTATCTGTAATCATATTGAAATGTATGTGAATCACAGGAATCTATGAAATGCAAAAATTTACAAGTTTGCCAAATTTGTTTTTATGAAGTCTACCAGAAGTGAAATTCTGATTCTAGACCTGCAGCATAACATGCCCTATTAAGATGCTGTTTAATAAACAAATGAAAAAGTGAACATGGCATATTTTTTAATGATCCTCCTCTTTGACATAACGATGCAGTAAAGCATTTCGTTGTATGCCCTTCCATTGTGATATAGGGCAATCAAGTCAGACAGTTTGGTGCTAGGTGGAAAATAGAATTAAAAATAAAAGAGAATATATTTTGCAGTATCTGTGTCCATTAGGAGGAGCATTATTTGTTTCCTCAGAGAAAAAATATAATACAGGAGATTTAATGGGTTAGCAGTGCTAGTGCAGTGAGATGCAAGAGTTACAAAGGAAAATATTTGTGACAGAGGAGTACAATAAACTATTCAAAGGTTTTCAAGGTGCTTGTGCTTGTTAAAGCAAATCTGAGTTCTCTGATAATCACAGAAGTGTTTTGTGGCAAGTGCATTTGGTTGCTATGAATAAACTTCAGTCGTTAGACGATGGTACTAACAGCACTTAAAAACAGTGATATAAAGAGCAAGATTTTTGTTTCTTACACATCTCAGTTATTTGAGTTATCAGAGGTTTTTTATTAGTATCAGGACTGTGTTGTAGCCTATTGTCAGTAATTTTTTAAGTGACAGACAGTAAGAGTAAAATGAGTTAGACTGAAAATCAACCCTTGCTAGAGGCTGTGTATGGAAATAGTGTTAAGTATGTTTAAAATGTCATTTAAAAATTGTTTTTCTGAGTTTCAGTTGTATGAAATGTTTCCCTTAGAAGAGAGATTATTCTTCTCTTCTTGAATTGATTGGATTGTGCTGTCTCATTTTTAAAGATCGAATTATTTTTGTAGAACCAAACTATGGGAAGTTGCGAAATACAACTATACTGTGTGTGTACCCTTCGATTTTCCTGAAGACTGAAGTTAACAAATGATATCTGATCATCAGGCTATCCACTGGAGGCTGATTTCTTGCCTACAGCAGCATTCAGTTTGATTTGCTTTTATATTTATAGCTTTTGCATTTTACAGAGGGCAAAATAGGTTAATTAAATAATTATAATATTTCACTTTATCAGTATACAATAACTATTATATAAAAGGTAAGTTGAAGAGAAAAAATGAAGAGCATTATTTATGTTCAGTTCATACGTTCTGTTTAGGCACCTGCTACGTGAGGAATATGGAAGGTAAGAATGGATGCTTTTCCAAAATTCATATTCCAAGGTATGTCTGAAATACGAAAATGCTCCACCCTATCAAAAGTAATTATCATTATAGCATTCTGAAATACATGTTTATAGTTTCTTTTTAAAAAAAATCTTGATTTTTATTCTGTTTTATTATTTTATTATTGAATTCTCTCAGTTTAATGATTGAAAGCATAATGGGATTGTAGGGGTATTTTTAGAAATACAGGAAAGAAAAATCGTTACATTTAACATTAGATTTGCAAAGATTTTTGTGGACCTAGAACAAAAATTTCCTCCTTCATTGAACTTTTTGAACTCCAGTAACATTCAGAAGGTCAGTTGTACTAAATGAAATTGCTTTCAAAAAACCTGTATTTTCTATAGTTTTGATTTTTTCACAGACTATGGGACTCTGTAAATGAGCTAAATTCCCTCTTATTTTCAACACAGGAAAATCAAGAGCTATCAAATCCTGGATTTTCCAAGTAGCAGTTCAAACTCATTTTGATCTCAGTAGGACAAAAAGCATTTTGCTACTTCTCCAAGTTAACGTAGCCTAAGCTTTCCCCCTTTTCTCACTGCGCCTCTTGGGTCATCGCTACCGGGAAAGACCTCCTTTGTTGTTGCAACTGTGTTGTGAGTAAGTTCTACTTGAGATCCTGTATGGAGAAAATTATTGCTTGTCCCCACGCAGACCATATTAGAAAGTTGATTAAAATTCTGCAGAACGGCAAGTAGTATTAAGGCTAATATGCAGGAACACTGGGGACAACATAAAATAATTTAAATAACTATAATTTAGAGCAACCAAACAATATATGTATGGACAAAATATCTTATTAGGGGGCAAATTTAAGGCTAACAGCTAAGCATTAAATGTTTATAAGAAAAACATATGTTCTTTCCTCCTCCTTACCATCTTGCTGATGAGATGACCCCAGTTGAATGTTGTGGGCTGGAAGTTTTGATACTGTGGCATCGAGAAGTTCAATCAAAGCACTTTTTCTTCAGCTTCTAGAAAAGCCCTCTTTCAGTTATAGTGGGAACTTTATGTTACTGTGGTTTGGATTCTCATTTGTTTCCTGAAAACAGTATCGTATTGGAGCAGTAGCTCAAGTGGTGATTCTCTCTCCTTCTCACTTTGTGTGCCTCTTGTCTTTCTTCTCTCATTGCTACAGAAATTGTGTCAATCCTCACAGCAGAGTTTAAGACTGCCACTCCACTGAGCTAGGAATTTGGCAAAAGCTTAAGGTATGTAATCTCTTTCTGCTTCCATATTCAGTCCTTGTTCTCATATACCCAAGCTTCCCTCCCTCCCCATGTAACTTACAGTGGACCACCTAACAAGCCCGTAAGTTATTTGCGCTGTTGTCATGTAAATTTAATGAAGAAACCTCTATGATAATCCCACCAAGGAAAGATAAATTTGTATTTATAAGAAGAAAAATCATTAGAAGCTAATAGGGTTATGGATAAAGAGACAGTTTCAGTTATAGCTTTGTTTTATTCAAAATACTGTCCTTACCTGCCTAAAACTTCATTCACAGAACTAGATGGACTCAAAAGTAGTTGCTTATATAAGGATATGGATGATATAGGCTTTTTTCCCAAATACATTTTGTCTTTTCTATCAAATCTACTAAAATTCATATCAAGTCTGTTAGCTTCATTAAATTCACAATATAACAAAATTTACTTGGGCTGTAATTTTTCAAATATTTTTTTATAAACCAAAGCAAGTAATGCTTTTCCCTTTTACTGCATAAAGTACAGATTTTTACTGAAGAAAATCTAACCTCTAAATGTATATATAGCTATCTCTGTTTCTTTCTACTTTTCAAATTCCCAAAAGCATGAATTTTGACATTAAAATGCTCATGCAGTAGCATGAAGCATATTAATTGCCTTGAAATATATTGATCTCTATCTACTGTGTAATTTCTACTGGTATATGTTGATTGATAAACTTTCCTTGCATTAATGAAATTACACTTGAAATATTTTGATTTGTAAATTCAGTATCAACTAATATTAATGAAAGTTGGTAGAAATTAATATATAGTCCTCAGCTGAACAATTAGGTTGTCCAGTATTTCAATGGTGCTGCTGTCAGTTTCTGTAAGTTTATGCACAAGAAGAATCAACCTAACACATGAGGGTTTTTTTTTTTTAATTTTTTTATTATTATTATTATTTAGGTGAAGGAAATACTTGTCATGGAAAATGTATTTATGTTTAACATTGTTTAGCATTTGAATTCTTATGTGCATAAGGCAGCTACTACTACTTATCATTTCAAAATTGGATTGTGCAATTCAGTCTTTTGACTGTTGTATTGACAGACTAGATATTTCTCTACATTGTTCTAAAAAGAACTTCTCTTTCTAAGTGATGTCTGTGCGACCTTTTGTTATGGAAGAGTGTTGTTAAAGCATGTCCTGAATATGTCAGTTGTATAATACAACTGACATTTAGTATCTGTCCCACTTGAAAAAGGCTTAGCAATATATGGTCAGTGATGCGCAGATGCATCATCCACCTTCCACATGACTTCATTGAAGTTCATGCTTAAACAGTTTCTGAAATTGCAGAGATCATCTTTTTGAGTATGAATTTGTCCATGATCAAGTTGTCATTTGGATTTACCAACTTCTCTCCCATCTGGTGATAGTTTTGAGTATTTAATTATTTTGTTCCTATGATATTGGTCTTTTATATTTGTTAAAAATTTCTCTGCTTTCCATTTGAGAAGCTTGGCATGTGGAAAGAACTTGTTCAAACTGACACTGCACATGCTATGTAGGCAGACCTATGGTAATCTAAAAGTTCCATGTTAGGAAACTAATCTTTATAGAGTTCAACAATAAAAGTTGCTGTTGATTTTGGCATAGAAACTATTTTTTTTTTAATTAGAATAATAAACTCTGGCAAATTACACATTTCTAAAACTGGCATGCAATGTTTCTAGTATCAGGAGTCCGACAAGTAGGAAATGGGCTCCTCAAATAGTAAGCATTGCCTAAAAATCAGAGCCAGTGTCTTACTGTGGCGCAGGTCAGAAGGAGCAATGTTAAGAGAAAAAACGTGAAAAACATCTGTTTCACTACTACATTAGCTGATACTTGAAATTCAAGAAAGTTCTCAGGAATGCACCCTAGCAACCTGAAATGTAAACAAGCAGAAGAACAACAGTTTATATTTCCCAATGATTTAAACTAACCAAACAGGATGTAAAATGACAATGTAGATCTGTGTATGTTTTTGCTGAGCTGAAATTCGTGGGAATAGTTCTAGTCTGACAGTAGTGATGGACATTAGCAGGAAGAGCAGCCATTAGCAGTCAAAGAACTAATCGCTATTAGGAATGACTCATAAAATTTCAAGTTATAATCATTTAGATATATCCATAGGAGCAAAAAAAGAGAGAAAATAGAATGGTGGTTAAAACTTTCAATTAATGTACCAGACTTTTGCATGAAGGTTATGTAGTCAAGAATATTGTTGTCAACGACTTGGTTTCTGTGGGGAAATCTTAAAGAAGATCAGAAAATTAATAGAAATCAAATATCCCCATGCCATTCAGGCCCCTCAAGATAACTAGCTCAGAGAATTTGAGTATTTCTCTTGCTTTTTAGTTTAGGTTTTGTTTTTGTTTTTTTTTTTTTTCCCTAAGACATAAATTTTCTTGCCTACTTGACTGGAAAATACTTTTGATTCTCTGCATCCTGGTGCTTTCCTTCACATGCTCTTAGTTCTAGTGAAAGGAACAAACAATCCAAACACAGTTTTGCTATAATAATACTGCAGAGGAAGATCTGTTTTATATGTGATGTATCCAATTATGCAGTCCACAATTCAGTATGTGTTGTTCACTCATTGAATAGTATTCTGGAAGGTATAAAACTTTTTATACTGCTTCCTGAGAACTTCTGCTTGTTTTGTGTTGTATAACGCATTCATGTAGAGAGTGTATTATAGCTTGTCCTTTTCTGTTTTTTTGTCCTGGGCTTGTTGTCTTATACTTATCTACACTGAATTGCATGTCATTACTGGTAGCTTTTCCAGAATTTTCTTTTTTTCATGTTGAATGACCTTTCTTCAATTCTGTGTTTTGTTATCAGTATATGTTAGCAACTTACCTTTCATTCTTTCATCAGTTGAACAAAATGGGCTGCAGTGCTCTTGTGGCACTCCTTTAGCAGCCTCTTTCCAACTCCAACTGTTTTCCCTAAATATATTAATTTAGCTGCTGTGTATCATTAACTGTATGATCTCTTGAAGCTAACGAAATCAAAAAGCACATTTTATATCTCTCATCCACAAATAAGCTTCTTTTTCAATGTAACTTAAACTTAACAATTAATATAATAACAGTAAAAGTAGCATTATAATATTTTGCTTCCTAATGATTCAAAGCCTTGGAGAAATGCCCAGGATGCTTTACCAAAGTCTTTGTGAAAGTCTATTGTCCTGGCGTCCTTTTTGTATCTCCTCAGCATGTTGCAAAAATTCCTAGCTCCTATAGCTTTCAAAGGTACTAAATGAGTCAATTATGTAGCATGTGTTCAAATGTAAATAGTTTAACATTAACCCGTTATCTCCCATGGCTTTGACATCAGTTGTCCCTCTGAGGTGATGCTCCTTCGCTGTTCCATGTGAGTGGATGTTTTGGTCCATGTGGGGTGATATGATGGATTAGGAGCTATCCAAGTTTATTCTTTAGCTGGAACTTGCTGAAATATCTGATTTATTACTCAGCCCCTTGATTAACAGGAAAGAAAATATGAGAGAACAATGTCTGCTGTTCAGTCTACAGAAACAATAGGTGGGTGGGGGTTTTTTTTTTGGTCTATTTGTATTGAATCTTGCTGTCTGTTCACAGAAAAGGAAAATGCTGTCTGCTGACTGTGGACTGTTTTAAATATTGATGCGTTAAGCTCTGTACAGCCAGAAACCCAATATGGATGTAGTCTTAGTCTGAATGGAGGCTCCAGCTAGCTTTTGTGTGCCATCAGCGTTGGGACCAGTTGTACAGAGACCGCGACCTAAATAGTTACAGTGCCTCTCAGTCAACCAACACTTCTCATTTAGAAAAAATTAATTACTCTAACAGTACCAGAATACTCTTAACTCCTTCAAACAAAGTTTTGTCATGTGGTAGTAAGTAGAAAAGTTAGATTAAATAAGAAATTCTGATTTAGTTAAATTTCTTTTGTGTTTCTCCAACCAGTAATATGGAATAGCTAAGAGAACTGGGGGAAAAATGGTTACATTTAAAACCTACTCAAATCACAGAAATCACCTTGCCTAAATTTGGGGATATAAATTGAAATGGGAAGATTAGATTCTTCCACTTTTTGCAGATTAAGTTTTGCAAAAGTGTTACAGCTGCTGGTTAATTTCATACTACTGAGTACTTTAATGTGGGTTGTATCGAACAATATTTTTCATAATGTAGAAAAAAAGAAGGGAGAAAAAGATGATGAAAAGTGGTTATATCGGTTTATCCAGTATAAACAATTTTAATTTATTTTGTTTTCTGCAGATATAAAGATGATTTTCAGTGCTGAGTTCTAACTTAGAGCAATTTGTGACCAACCTTTCTTATTTTCATTACATTACAGATCATTTGAAGTCAGAAAGCAAATAATTCCAGTGTCCAGATGTCCAGAGATCAACAAAGCCCATCTAGGACTGGTTTGTGTTTTTCAAGACCACATAATCTAAACAAGATTACATCTGAAGACCATCCAGAAATTTGGGTCATTACAGAATGTGGTTACTGACTTGTTACATTTTAGAATATCCTATACCCTGTACTGTTTTCCACTTGATTTTGTTATACAAAGTCCTCATGTGAGTTATATCTTATGTTCCCTTTTGCTTTTCCTCCCTGTCTTTGCTATCCCACCAGAAACCAGGTCACAGCCAGTTTTAGCCTATTCATATGAGAGGGCTGAAAACTTCATAGAAGGGGTCTAAGATGGCATTGAGGTTCCTAGTAGCATCTAACAAAATCACTGTTGGTGGCTTTAAGAATCACCTTCTGGGCAGTCATATTAAAAAGGTCTTGAGATAACTTAGGAATCAGGAAGACAATTGGTTTACAATAGGTAGTGGTTTTAGATGTTGTCTAATATGGAGATACAATATTAGTTAAAGCATAATATGTTATTCCTTTTTAGCAAATAATGGTGAAATCTGTTCAGAAATATCTCAAGTATTTACAAATATGAACCATCAATAAGATTTATTAGAATTTTTATTCAACTGTTGAGTGTTATGCATACTTTTAATTTATGACTGTAGATATAGATGACTTGGTTTCAGCAAGTGCTTTGCTGTACAGCAATGAAGGACATAACCTGTTAATAAATACAAGAATAAAGTAAGTCCAGGCTTAAATATAAGCAGCTGATGGAAGAACACAAAGTCCAATTTTTCATCTAAAAATATGGAAATTACCCATTCTCTCATTCCAGAATTCCATCCATCTCAGTCTCCTGGTTTCAACAATGTCCAGTGGCAAATGTCCAGTCAAAGAAGGTAAGGCTGACAGTATTCTTTCTCATGTTATGTTCCTCCATTTCCTAGGAATTAGCAATTTAGGAATTTCCTGAGATGCAAGTTGTATCAAAGCCATCTTGCTAACATCCTCTCAATGGACGTTTTTTCCTGCAACTGCCTCTGTTGTGTGGCAAAATCATTCCCAGCTTTGAATGTGTGGTAGAAGTCATACTCTTTTTTTTCCTTATACCCTGGAAGAACATTCCTTCCCTCCTCTCCAAGCTAAATGGTCACATTCTGTTCAATGTCTCTTTGGTAAGAGAGCATCCTGTGCCTTCAATCTTCCTCTGACTTGCTCTGAATCTTTTCCAGTTATTCTGTATGCTTTTTTGAGAAGCAGTGGCCAGGCAGATAGTATTCAAAACGTGAGCAACCGTAGATTCATACTGTGGCTCGGTTTAGTTCTTTGTCCTCATTTACTTTCTTGATATCTTCTAACACTGCTCTGTTGTGACTTAACATTATCAGTGTTTCAATAGAAAAACAGGTGGTGACTAGGCGATGCCTGAATGGAAATCTCTCTGTATCTCTGTACATATGTTGGGGGAAAGGGGAGGAAGAGGCTGGGTGTGTATATAATACGTAGGGGGTGGTTTGGTTTCTGCCGCCCGTACATTCTCCTGCATTTACTGATACTGAATTCTATTTCCCATTTTTACTACACTATTTTGTACAAGATTCTTCTGTAACTTTTAGAAATCTGTTCTAGCTTTGAATCTTCTGATAAATTTTGTGTCATGAAGGGGTTTACAACATCATTATTCACCCATCCATATTTCTATAAGCAAATCATAATCATGTTTTTTTTTTCCATTTAGTCCTGGAGTATCCCACTTTCCACTGCTAATTTTTTTCTAGTACAATACTGTTTTTCCTGGGAATTTTTTCTGCCCTCCACTGTTACCTGATTTTTCATGGCATATTTAAGCTTATTTCATATTGTAAACAGTATTTTATTCACTAGAAAAACATTTTTCCCAGGCTGTATTGTTGATGCTGTGCCCAATATTGTGATAGGTCTTCTAACATACTGCAGTTTGCGTCAGTTAAATGACATTTTCTTTTATCTCATGACACAACTCACATTTTAATTTACTACTGGCTCCCCAGGTCATGGCACCAAGGCTGTCAGAGTTCGAGGAATGTCTGGATGACTCTTTTAGTCATATGATTTATTTTTAGGTAGTCCTGTGAGGAGCAAGGTGTTGGACTCAGTGATTCTTATGGTTTACCTCCACCTTGGGGTATTCTCTGATTCCGTATTTTATTTTAACAAAGTTCAATATGTAAGGCAGCAACAAGGTTTAATTTAGACTTCAGCAACACTTCATAAACTAAGCATTTCCATTGCTTACTGGTATTTTGAAGGAGGAACTGTCTGATCGAACATTTTTAAAATGGAGAACTCCTTCATATCAAGGCTCAAGAAACTACTGTGGTTCTATATCTTGTTTTCTCTAGAAAGGCTTTATAAATGTGTTTCAGTAATATAGGAAGAAGAATATCTGTGGACCGTTTTTTTTGTTTCTTTGATAGTAATTCTAAGTACATAATATGCATTATATAATCTTACGTAATTACTACTGGAGAAACAAAGAAAATATACACTCGGCTTTGAAATTGTAAGAAGACGCAACCTTAAAGAATGCTTTTATTTACATTAAAATATTGCAAATCACCTAATTGTGTTGAGAATGAATTGTCGCTAGAATGTCTTTTCACATAGCTTTCTCTTCAGCTGTTTTGCATATTTATTAGCTTCTTATCAGAGATACTTTGAATATTTTTTAAATAGGAAAATATTTATTTTCCTACTTTTCCTATCATGATAGATGTAAAGGAGCACATTTTCTGCATGGCATACAGGGAGTTAGGCATGCAATTTCCATTAATAATGAACCATGCATAAAATTTACCCTTGAGAGGTACATGTATAGGCATCACAAACATTAATCATTAAAGTTGTCCAGCATTCCTGAACTACTTTCTCATCCAAAAATTGCAATATGTATAAGAATTTAATTTCACATTAAAATGGTTGGAATTCATCTGATTCATCTTGCATAAAGAAATGGCATTGTGGATTCAGGACGGGTCTCTCCTCTGCCATACCTGCCATGGAGTTTACTGAGCAGACAGACCTTACCACTTCCCTTACATATGCAGCTTGTTCAATACTACTGTTTGCTTTAAGATTTCATACATGTGTATTTCAAGCAAGTATTAAGCCTGTTATTTTTGCTGTCAGAATACAGATCTGGCAGTTTATTAGGGAGTCTATAAAACTTGGATCTGTCACTTCATATATAAACTACTTCTCTCAGGAGCTTGCTAGAATATGTCACCACTTTCTATACCAAGGGTCCTTGTTTTCTTCCCTCTTCATCTAACAAGCTAGCCCTCTGCATAGTTAGGCGACAATCCTGTAAATATTCATGTATATACTTCCCGCTGTAAGAAGTGTTACTGACTTCAATGGGATGTAGAGCAATACAGCAGAGACTACATGTTAGAATTTGAAGGCTTAGGTTCTTTGGTTTTTACTGGACTGACAAGATCTGTGAGAAAAAACTTTTGACCTTACTGGAAAATTCTGTTTTCTTTGGGTGACTCACATTTTTAGGTGTTTCTTTACTGTGCTTAAATAGAAAGAAAATATACAGAGATTTTTTTTTTTTTTTTATTAAGTTAAAGTTTCTCAAGACACTTTGAAGACCTGATTCCAAAACGTAGTACATGCCATTTTTCAAAATGTCTGCAGACAGTGTTTAAAGCAAAGCTAGTATCTGCACCATCTGAAGAGGTAGCTAGAGCAATTGAAAATTAGCTTATGAGGCTAAGTTCTTATTAGTCTTGCTCTTTTTCCATAGGTAAAAGGAAGATGAATACAAATAACCTTTTATTTGAAACTGTATTAAAAAGTGGGCTTTCATTGTGTTTTGTGTGGACTTGCATTAAACTTTGGTTTTGGCAGTCCTTAAGACTGGGGCTTTTGAAAAAGCTTGCTATTAGTGTTAATGTAGCTTAGATTAATTATGGTGTGCAAAGTGTGGGCTTTTATACTTCACAATCCATCCTAGTGACATAACATTGGGAATCTTGCATACAAACTATGGATTCTGTATTGAACCTCATAATTTCATTGGTTGACATATTGAAAGAGAATAAGGTTTCAGCCTTTATGTAATCTTTCACACCACTGGTAGAAGAATTCAAAGAGAAACACAAGAGTGGATGAGACTTTTTGCAATGGTATTTTATTTGGAGGAAAAGCGAGTGGGTTTGATTTTTGAGGATATCACTTAGTTTAGTCTTAAAGCTACCACTTTTCCCTGCTATCTTTTGTTCTCTAGCTTTTAGACTTCAGAATATTAAGAGAAAACATATAAACAATATGCTGGGTCTGAGTACACCCCTGTCTTACAATATTGTTGCTTTCCCTCCAGCTTGGATTGGTTTTTGTGAACTAGCTTGAATGAGAGTCCCGGGGCACGCTTGAGGAAGACAACATCAGTCTCTCTGGAAAAGAACTCCCTTAGGGTAAAAAAATCATAATGAGATGAATGGAATTGATGTAAAAAAGATCAGACTTGAACTTAACCAGTACTTCTTCTCTGGCTAGCCACTTTCTTCACACCGCAAGAGCAAATATATGTTTGGACTGAGTAATGTCATCTAAGTTCCTAAATTCTGAGCTGGCCTTCACTGGAGAGTCAAGCAATAGCAGTAACCTCCAGGTAGCATCATTCTCAATTTCTCTGAGTCGCATTTTTGAAAAATGACAAAATAATACTGTTTGTCTGATAGCAGACTGGTCTGAATACTGTACCTCCTATTTCAGTGAGTTACAGAATACTACACATGCTCCAGTGAGTCTCAGTGAACAGAAGGGAGAACTAAAAAAGACAGGCAAATAACATTTAGCAGTTTAACTGCCTATAATCTTACCACAGTTTTAACAGATGGCTTTCATAGTGTTACTGTGCATCACTAAAAAGCTGGCATATAACCTCAGCACAGTTAAACTCTGGAATTGCATTAAATACACAGTGTATTCACGATGTGGGAGTGTGTATACAAATGTATTACCTGCCTGGAAGATACATCATATGAAAAGTCAGCATTGACAATTCTTGTGATAACATCATAACTCCCTTGGTATTAAGTACTAGTCGATCCTCTTAAGACACCAGCAAGATTCCTGCCATCGATTCGTACAGGTGGCTTTGGTTTCTTACCTGTGCCCCGGCCTGCAGGCGCCTGGCCATTACATTCCAAGGCAGATTTGTTTCAGAGAATGAAAAGAAAAATAGTTCTTGAGGAGGTCTATCCTTCTGCCAGCCGTTGTGCCTCCCCTAAGATGTGTAGGTTAATACTTAAATGCTTAAATAGGGGCCTGTTTCTCGGCAGCATGTGTTCTGTGGTCACTCAGTGGGGGAGAGGTCATAGTCCTGTACTACATTTAGGGCATGGCAGGGTCAGTTACGTACATGTTAGTGTAATCACACTGGTTACAGATGTTTAAAGCTTCCCATAGGTGGATGCTTTAGCTTCTGCTATGGTTTAAAAAAAGGGTTCTAGAGGCAATATGTATACGTGGACCAGAAGGCAATAGCTAGATACCTGTCCTATAAGCAGAAAGGAAGACTGTCTCATGCTTTAATGATGGATCTAGGCTGAGCAAATGAGACTAAGAAACTTTTGGAGGGGGACAGACACTAGAAAAACAAGTGTGATGAATATGGAGTTTAGAAAGACACGCTGCGTTCTTGCTGCATATATTTTTAGTTAGTAAAAAATAAACATTTTTCTGCTTTTTAATCGTATGTTTATGTATTTGATTCAGGCAACATAATTAGCTACACAGAGTTATCAATGTATTTTTGAATAGGGGAGTTTAGGAAACACACAGGGGACTTCCAGCCTTCCAGCCCCTTTTTGGTGGATTTAAGGGAGGCAGTGTGGATTCTGTGTAAAACTTCTAAAACTATAGCAAAAGATTCAAGGATAAGCCTGAAGGATTCTCATTCCAGAAACTGTAGTGGATATGTCCCCTAGACTTTTGATGTGTAGGTGCATCATTGCTCCACGTTTACCAGAAGACAAGTCGTTGCAACCCTTCTTGCAAAGCTGGCAGCTGTGTTCAGAGGCTCTGTCACAGAATGTTACCTCTTCTGTACAAACAGTTCTCAGTGGAATCTAAGCCACCCTGGCATTATGCCAAGAAATTGCAACTCTGCTCTATTTTAAAGGTGTAACTGAGGTTGTCTTGGGAAGACAGTAGTCCTTCTCTATTGTTTCCTTTAAAACTGAAACTAGATTTCTAGTATTATAATCTGTTTCAAAAATTGGAGACCGAACTGAAGAGATAAAAAATGTCATGGTCAGGGAAAGCTGGCAGAAAAAATAAAGTCAGATGGGAGGGAGTTCAAAATCTGTAGAAACACCAAGAGAAAAAGCAAAGGAGCTCATGAGTACTGTTGCTGCTTACACTGACTTCCATTCATCTGTTTCCTTTCTTTTCTTTTCAGAATCTCTTGTTTAGTTTCTGAAGCACAGAAAACCATGACCAGTTCCTTAACTGCCATCTTAATTTCAACGTGGTAAATTTAATTGGAAGTACCACTCAATGAGTTGAAAAACAAGTACAGTGCTAATACAATTGGGGCTTGGGATATGCAGAGAATTCTTTGTGTGAAGCTCAGCAAAGGATCGAGACTATAATTATTAGTTAGGCTGACTTGAAGAATTTGGAAACTGATTCTGCAGTGACCCAATTTGTTTGAAGCCTGCCCTGTGAAATTGCACGTAGGCAGGGAGTGAAGTTATTTGTAAGACTAGACAATTTTCAGATTACTGGGCCACTTGAATCAAAAATATCATCTTTGTGAGAGAATTTTTAAGTCCAATGAAATCACTGATAAAAGAAACACCAGAAGATCCAAACATCACACTTTTTAAAAATGTTGACATTCTTAAAATGAAAAGCTCACAATAGGCAAAAAACTTAAATCTAAAATAGTTAGGGATTCCTAATTTTATTTAAAACATTTCCGTTACTAGAAATGCCACTAAATAAAAAAGAATGCAACACATTGTATTGTATTTTGATCATGCAAAAAAGATGCTATCACGTTGTGAGAAGAGCTGGCAAGGATTTGTAGGAGGAAAGAAGTTAGGAATAAAGAGGAATAACATATTCATCTGTAGTAGAAAATCATGTTTGATTTTCTTTTTGATAATTCAATTGTCCCAAATGTGAATTCTCACCTTTTGCCTACTCAATATGAGAGAGAAAATGAGCAGCATAACTCCAAATAGAGAATAATGAAAAGAAAGCATTCATCATTCCAAACTGACTAGAAAACAGCAAGAATAAATCAGACAAATCAAGCATTGTGGTAACTGTTTTACAGTGTTATGCTTCTTTACACCTGTTATTAATTGAATGACAATTCCTATTTATGGTGGGATATCCAGGTAATTTGGATTCAAAATGAAAGATGCTTGTGGTAAAGGAGTTCAGGATATACTGCTGAGAAGTGGCTACTAATTTAAGGAATAATTTATTGCTGGATTCAGAAAGCTATCCTTCCTTCCTTCCTTCCTTCCTTCCTTCCTTCCTTCCTTCCTTCCTTCCTTCCTTCCTTCCTTCCTTCCTTCCTTCCTTCCTTCCTTCCTTCCTTCCTTCCTTCCTTCCTTCCTTCCTTCCTTCCTTCCTTCCTTCCTTCCTTCCTTCCTTCCTTCCTTCCTTCCTTCCTTCCTTCCTTCCTTCCTTCCTTCCTTCCTTCCTTCCTTCCTTCCTTCCTTCCTTCCTTCCTTCCTTCCTTCCTTCCTTCCTTCCTTCCTTCCTTCCTTCCTTCCTTCCTTCCTTCCTTCCTTCCTTCCTTCCTTCCTTCCTTCCTTCCTTCCTTCCTTCCTTCCTTCCTTCCTTCCTTCCTTCCTTCCTTCCTTCCTTCCTTCCTTCCTTCCTTCCTTCCTTCCTTCCTTCCTTCCTTCCTTCCTTCCTTCCTTCCTTCCTTCCTTCCTTCCTTCCTTCCTTCCTTCCTTCCTTCCTTCCTTCCTTCCTTCCTTCCTTCCTTCCTTCCTTCCTTCCTTCCTTCCTTCCTTCCTTCCTTCCTTCCTTCCTTCCTTCCTTCCTTCCTTCCTTCCTTCCTTCCTTCCTTCCTTCCTTCCTTCCTTCCTTCCTTCCTTCCTTCCTTCCTTCCTTCCTTCCTTCCTTCCTTCCTTCCTTCCTTCCTTCCTTCCTTCCTTCCTTCCTTCCTTCCTTCCTTCCTTCCTTCCTCCCTCCCTCCCTCCCTCCCTCCCTCCCTCCCTCCCTTCCCCCTTGCCTTCCCTTGCCTTCCCTTCCCTTGCCTTCCCTTGCCTTCCCTTGCCTTCCCTTCCCTTGCCTTCCCTTCCCTTGCCTTCCCTTCCCTTCCCTTCCCTTCCCTTCCCTTCCCTTCCCTTCCCTTCCCTTCCCTTCCCTTCCCTTCCCTTCCCTTCCCTTCCCTTCCCTTCCCTTCCCTTCCCTTCCCTTCCCTTCCCTTCCCTTCCCTTCCCTTCCCTTCCCTTCCCTTCCCTTCCCTTCCCTTCCCTTCCCTTCCCTTCCCTTCCCTTCCCTTCCCTTCCCTTCCCTTCCCTTCCCTTCCCTTCCCTTCCCTTCCCTTCCCTTCCCTCTTTCTCTCTCTCTTTTTCTTTCTCTCTCACTTCCTTTCTTTTCTTTCTTCCCTTCTTTTCTTCCTTCCTTTCTTCCTTTCTCCCTTTCTCCCTTTCTCCTTTTCTTGCATTCTTTCTCTCTCTCTTTCTGTCTCCCTCTGTTTTGCTCTCTTTCTCTCTTTGTCTTTTTTTTCTTATTAAAAACTAGTAAATGAATCTTAACTTCCACCCAGGATGTTAGCTGCCATGGTAGCTGAAATCCCAAATCACACTGACATCCTGATCGCAGCAGAAGTGTCACAACAGGGAACCTTTGCTCAAAGGTTTGAAATTACTAACACACATTCTGGTGAACAAATATACCTGTGGTGACATTTATGAGCGGAATCTATTCAACATGAAAAATATCCAACTAAGTTAATAGTATGGCTGACAGAACTTGAATAGTAGTTTTAAGCCTATGTGTCTGATTTCATTAGGCTTAAATCTTGAAGGATTTGCCATTCTGTAACATATTGTTTGAAGTTATCATAATTTTAGGTTTTACATGAAATTTTTCTTTTTATGTTGCATGTGTACCAGTTGTACTTGCTCTAGGCACGCTATACAGTCTAGTGGCAAGAATTGTATGCATTCATAGAACATTAACTTTGACTTTCAACATATATACAGGTAAAATAATCCTTCACTCAGCTGCATGATCGCCGTATTCCAGAGAACCTGCTGTATAGGCAAGAATAAAACATTAAGCATGATTTGTAGTAAACCTACTATTAATCCATTCCTTTTCTCAGTCTTGAAAAATAGCCTTGCCTCTGCAAACACTTCTATTTCTTTTAACATTTTGTTTCCTTCGGATTTAGACTGTGTGCTGACTCTGCCACTCACTCTGGATAACAGCTGTTCTCACTGAATGGGTTGTTTTGATGTCACCCTTCTCTGCACAAGGATTTCTTTGCTCTCTCTTTCCCTCTGGAGGCAGGGTCTTGCTCATGACACTCCAGGAAGTTTTCATTTTACGGATACATCCTCCTATCTAGAATTTTCATACAGGTGAGGTTGCTCTGTCTCTACTAGTTTTACATATGAGAGGAAAAATAAAGGAGACTAATTTGCCTCCATTAATTTCTCTTCCATCACAATTCACTGCTGAGCACTGTGGCATGCCAACAGCAAAGATCAGCAATATCAAGACTTTATGACCAAGTAAAGTTTTGTATCTCTGAAATAAACTCAAACTTTGAGCATGACTGGAATAATGAAATTGAGAAGCACTCAAAGATGAGTAGATATAATCTGTACACAGACTATGACACCCGTTAACAGAGGTGCAGCAGTAGATTAAGATTTGACTGACAATGAAATGAGCTTTACTTTCTGTTCCAGCTGACAAGTGATAACTTATACTGTCAAAAACTGAAACAAAACCTGGAAATGAGTTACCAATTTATGAAAAATATATTTAAGGAGTTACAAATACTGTGTTTGGAGGCAGGAGATCATGAGACGTGTATCAACTTAGAAACTTTGTTCAGAAATACAAGGGCTAATCAGAAAGAAAGATCACAAACCTAAAAGGTGTTTTACTACTCACCGGTGATTTGATCATAAAAACCCTGAAAAGACTTAAAATATGTATTTGTAACTCAAATATAATCTCCCTTCCAATATAGAGATAAAAAAATAGAAATTAATCAGTAGCAGAGACAAATGCCCAAATATATTAAAAGAAATGCCTTATGAAAATATTAATTATTAAATGGAAAGAAAATATAACAACCCCTGAATTGATTCTGGGAGTTATCAGTAATCTATGACTCAAAATTACTTCAAAAGATTATTTTAGACTATTCAGAGACAAAAGTTAAGTGTATTTAACCTTTCCCTGTGGGGCTTTTTTTCCAAGTTATGAACTTATTCTGGTATTTCAACATTTATTGTTAAAAAATATTCCCCCCGATGTCTAACATCCATCTTTGCTGCAAATGAAAACTAGGTCTTGTGGATCTTCTCCAGTTTCCTGGAAAATGATTGATTATGAAACTGGGTATAGTGCTGTTCCTTTACCTGAAAGCAAGTCCTCCTCAAAATCTGCTTTCTAGGATGAGCAACCACTGCTTTTTCAGTCTTTATTTACAATCATATATTTCTCTCAAAAGTGAAAGCATATGCTAATCTCTGTAGCGTCTGAAATTATTTTAATTCTATTGTGTAACAACTACTATTTCTTTCTTTAGTTACTCATAGTGTGATATACATTGGAAATGATAATTTAATGGGATTTTACAAGCTAGAAAATCTTCTTTGAAGTGATGTATTCACCTATTTTCTTTAATCTAGGAAGAATGAACAGAAGTTAAATTTAAAATACAGTAGAGATGAGAGCTCTGAAAAGTAACTACATAATATCTGAATTCCAAATCTGCACATTTCCTGCCTTTTACATCATTTTAGGCTTCTAGAAATTCAGAAAACAGGATTGTAATAGTCTTTGGTGCAGGAAGATCCTAACAAAACTAAGCTGTTTTGGGATTTCCGTTATTTACCTCAAAGTGTAATAGGGATTTTGAAGTCAATGATACAGCAATGCTTAGCTGAAAGTATTGATTCTGCATTCAGCACTTACTTTTTATAAAGCATGCTGGATAACAGTAGCAAAAAGCAAGGAGGACATGCATAGAGAGAGAATGAGCTTTACCAAACCACAGGATAGACAAACTGCTTAACTTCTGGGCATTTTCATTAGTTGAATATTGATGTTGTGGCAAACATCAGGCCTCACAGTACAAATTCATGTCACTAGGCAATCTCACTCTCTCCCAAAACATTTGACAAATTGTGGATATACAAGAATATCTTTATTATTTTTCCCTTGATCTTGCTTCATGTCTGCTACCTCTTTCCTAAAATGTTGTTGAAATTTGTTATTCCCGCTCACTTTTCTTTTATGAGTGCAGATTCAGCTATATATTGCAAATACAATGTGTTTTAGGTGGTGCTATAAAATTTTTGTTGTATTGCTGACTTGTGAATTTCTATTTTGGAATTTTGTCAGTTATGACATCCACTCTGTGCAGTCCTTCCAGCACCTCATGTGCTTTCTTCTAAAAAAGTTTTAAAAACCTCCTCCTGCAGATGAGATGCAAAGGGCATTTGCAAGAATCAGCAACTGCCAAATGACATGCTGCAGGTTGGCAGGCCGCTTCTCTAATCTGGCTTCATGTGCCAGTGCATCACTTGATCACCTTATACAGTGAATGCAGTAACCTGAATGTCATATCACCCATCCTTTAGTGCTGGCTGTACTGTTTCTACAGTAGTACATTATTAAGACATTTGGCCATATAAAAAAATCACTTTCTTTCCTCTCTCATTCTTTGCAATAGCTATCACTGAGATGGTTGGCTTCACAGAATCACAGAATCACAGAATGTTAGGGCTTGGAAGGGACCTCTGAAGATCACCCAGTCCAACCCCCATTCAGCTTTCTGCTCTTCTCCCGATTTGTATTTTGTACAGGAAACATTTGTTCTCGGGTCCTTTTGGTCAGAAGGAGGTCGTGCAGCGTATGCTGCCCGCTCATTCTTCCACAGTGATCCTTAAGGTGCTCCATGTCTTCACATCTGCAGATTTGTTCGGTGAGTTACCCTAACGGATGTGTCCTGTCCCCAGCGTAATTACAATTCCGGTCGGATTCTGTAGCTTTAGATACTCGGTGTTTTCCCTGCAGTGATGGTGTTTGCATTATGCATTTCACCCCCCCATCCTGTGGCTGCTGTGCGTGCACAGCCGGCCTTGCCTGACCCCTGGACTATCGTGTCAGAGTTCTTGCCAAGCTCCATCTGTATCACCTCGAAGGAAAGCTGTTGAATCGTGCACCTGCACCTATTTTGAATATCTGAAGCCATTTTGCTGCTCCAGCAAATATTATGGCATAAAATGAACCTTTATTTTTTATTTTTTTATTTTTTTATTAAGAAATAATTCTGGAAATTGGTCACTGTGACTTTTTTGAGAAATGAGTCATACTCACACTACTGCAATGTACCATCAAGTGTACTGTTGACAGCTATTTGGGTGATGTAGTTTGAGTTTCAGGTTTTACCTGCACTAAGCTCTAGTTGATGTAAGCGTCACCTCCTTCAGGCTCTTACTTGCCCATTGGTAAAACTTTGTGCATTCCCAGCCCTGCCTGGCTTTCTGGCAACACCTCTGCCATGTTCTTTCGACTCTACATGTCTCTGGAAGGATGTCAGTCTTTGTGGGTTTCTGTGTATTGGGGATGAATTACATTTCTTGCCAAACAGTGCCTCTCTGTATTCAGTTGTTTCTGGAATATGTGCTTATGTACCTTCTTATTTTACAGGTAGGAACTTGTTTTCTTTCAATTCTACGGAGACGCATTGATTAATTACTTGTTATTTTATTAATCAATGATAATCAATGATAATTAGGCAGGTCATAACATGCTTTTAAATATTAATCATTCTCATACATGAATACATAGTCTTTTTTAATATCTAGAATATATTAATTATCCGTGATCTTTATTGTTAATGCATATATTACTTGTACAGTTTTTCTCTACATTTTGGAAGCAGCATTGATTTTTCAAAGTGCAACTGCTTTACCTTTCTTTTTTCTTTTTTTTTTCTTTTTTCTTTTCCACCCTGTGCTACTTCCCAGCTCGTGTCTAGGTTGGCTACACACAGCTCAATCCCAGTTGTCCAGTTTTCTGAGGCACTCCCCTCTTTCCCTTTCAACTTCTAAGGGAGGCGTGCTGAGAAGTAGATGTTTGACTTTTAACACTAATCGAGTGTTAACATTTAGGCTGTGGACGTCTTTCACCACAAATGCACCTTGCTCCTATTTCCTGCCTTCGAGACTACTTCTGCCATTGAGAATCAGTCTATTTAAACTGGCAGTTTCTTTAGTGATTCATATTCATACTTAAAATTAATAACAGTCAATATAGTCTTATTTCTTTCTCTCTTCACTCCTATTGTTTTCTTTTCAGATCCCTCTTACCTGCAGCAGTGTATGTTGTTCTTTTCTTTTGACCTTCGCATTATAATACAGGGCCTCAGCAATTCAAAATCACTTCTTATATTTAAAATGATAGACTGGATACTGTTGTACACCTTCGTGGAACTGTTGAAGCTCTTGGCACACAGCTAGGTCTAGTGAGGATACACTGACATTTCTGCTTTAGGGAAAACATTTATTCTTCCAACACTTTGTCAAATTCTCTAGCTATCATGCTATAGATAGAACAATTTAATTTCTTCCTGTGGCTTTTTTGTCTCTTGCTACTCCTTGAAGCTTGTTCCCCTGTTGATGGAACTTCTGCAGTACGTTGTTTCTTGTCCTGTAACTCTCTCTTTTGCCCTTTCTGCTGATATCAGAACCAGTTTTAAGATCCTGTCTTTAATCCTTTCCTTACTGAGACTCTGGGAGAAGTCAGTGCACAGGATTTGCAACGAATCCCTCTATAATTTTTTTGTGTCTGCTAGGCTTGTGTGATTTATGTACAATGCTCTTCTCTTCCTACTCCTGCTGTCATCATCTGCCTTAATAGCATGGTTATGACGATGAATGCTATTATTAGTCTCATATGCTTGCATAGTATGGAACCATTATCATCTCTGTGGAAGAAAGGGAACTGAATGAGTCAAACATATGGGTTTCAGAGGAAGAGGTCTATGAGTCACAGTACTTTATTCTTCTGTCTTTAACTTCTTAGCCACCCCAACAGAGTGTAAACTATCTTATGAGATTTCTGTGCTGCTTTTCTTATTGATTTCTGGGATATTAAACTATTCCTTGAATAGTTCACACAGTTGCATCCAAGATTCTTTTTTGTTAAAAATCAAACTCTAAATCTTAATCCATGTTAGTTACTGTTATCTAAAGATAATAGTCCTAAATAATGTATCAGGTTTGCTGCAGCTGGCTTCTTATGTGGCTTCCCATTTTGACTGCTAAATTCCTTTAGAGTGAATTTCCTCTGATAGATGACACATTTTAATTCTGATATTATATCAATATAATAGACACTTTATCTAAATATATATATATAACATGTTGGGAGGAAAAAGGAAAGTGCTCTTCCTGGCACTTAGAAATAGGAATATGGCATTTTATTACTAATAGCATAATTCATGTTATATAAGTAGCTTTTCTCTTATGCCTGTTTAATTCTGTGCTAGTAAGATCCTATATCAAAATAATGTAAGTCACAATGCCTGTGAAAGAATATATTACCAGGAGTTGCTTTACCGGTTTCACAGTTTTTTTCGGATCTGCTGCTAATGAAAATTTGTCTCAGTTGGCAATGTTAAGCCAGATACCTACAAAGTCAATAAAACAAAAAAGCAAGGAAACCAAACATTTAGAAGGAATTTGAAAAAAGATGATGTGCCTCGCAGATTATAGAGAGAATTCTGGGGTTCGCTCTGAGGCGTTTCCAAGATTCAGCCTATGTAGACTGGAGAGATCACACAAGTAATTTCAGTTAGCTTGAAGGTGCATTTGTTCTGTGCAAGTTCTGTGGGAGACAGGGGTAGGTGTGAGACTGATTCCCAAATGAGGAAACACACTTCGTTTATGAAGCACACTAGCATAACTGTGTGGGATGACAGCAAATAAACTGGGATACTGAGGATGGAAAAGCAGCTGGGAGGGTACATGTCGTAATGACAACAACCCAAAAAGAATAGAAGAGCTTAGGTGTGGGGCGTGAGAATGGGAAGACCACAGCAGTGAGAGAAAACAGAGATGAAAAAAAAGAGTAGAGAGTTACTTTTGGAAAAGACTAGCTTTGCTTCTTTGGGGAATATGCTAGTGTTAGAGAAAAAAATCTATGGTGTAATACATCACAAAGTTCACATTTCTTGCATTCTAGTAAAGGCAGTAGTTGTTCTTCCAGTAGATTTGGGGATAATTTTTTTCTTTGCCATTTTTTCATTCCCTTGATTAGATTGGTTATGTAATACAAAGGCAATAATGATCCATTCAGTTACAGCCGTTTTTCAGATGACCTAAATGACTACTTTTAATGCTATTTTATTATTAGAAATATTTTTAATAATCAGCAAATTTCTCAAAGCCTGAAGTCCAGCCTCCTCTCTCTGTGGTTTGTGTAATCTTGTGTTCAAGTAGCAGTGTTAAGCTTTGGCACTCCATCTTGTACATATACTTGTTACATTTTGTCTTAATGTGGAATGTAAGCTTTTTGATTCTATGTATACACGCTGTGAAAAGGTTTTCTAAGAGTAGCATAGTCTTTAAAACGGGAACTTCCACTACAATTTTTGCCTTGTAACAATGCAGACAGGTTTGCTTCAAGTGAGAACCCTAATTTTCTTAGGGGTAGAATTGTGGGATCATAGGGCAATTCAGTTTGGAAGCAGACTGAAGTTGAATCCCCTGCTAAGAGGCAAGTTAGCTACAAGGTCAGAACGTGTTGCCCAGGACGTTATCCAGACAGGTCTCAGACCTCCAAGGATGGAGTATGCACAACTTCTCTGGGCAACCTTGTTCCACTGCCTGATTGGCCTTATGGGGTAAAAGTTTTTTCTTATATTCAGTCCAAACCTCTCTTATTTCAACTCATTTGTGCTTTCACAGTGCACTATTGAAGGGCCTGGCTCCATCTTCCTGGTAACTGCTCCTACGTACCAGCAGGGCTCTGCTAGGTCAGCCTGAGACTGTCTTCAGAGAAGGTGAGATAGCAAACCAGGTCCAGTGTCCACCTCATAGCAGGAGATGGGAAAAGAGACAGGAGACAGAGGATCTTATTAAGGAGACAAAGTCTGCAATCTAGAAGTCCAGCCAGAAAACAGGACCAGAGGCAGGGTTGGAAACAAGGATACATATGGTGCAGCTCAGGCAAAGATTAAAGGTCTAGACCTGAGCTGAAATGCAGCTCCTGGAACAGTGGGCAAAGGAGTGTGGCAGGCAGAAACCCCAGGTGAATCTTCCCAAGGCCATTACATTTTACTAGTGCATTGAAGGCCCACCAATGTTCCCACATTTTCATTATTCACCATTTTTCTATGAACATAGCAGTAGATCTTGTTGCCCTCAATGTCTCTTGGCAGGTCTCAACTGAGCTTTGCTGCTACCAACACCACTGGTTGTAGTTTGTCCCTTTTTCCACCTCATATATAGTGCCTTTATTCACTGGAGCTCTGCCTTTTCATGCTTAGCTAGCATAGGTCTTCTGATATCTCTGCTTATTTTCTTAAGTATTGGTGTGGATTATTCTTGTACCTGGAGAATATCTTTAAAGACTTGTCAGTTTTTATGACCTCTTCTGCTCTGTCTTCTGTAGGATCCTTTCTACTAGATTTCTGAATAAGGTCATAGCTCCTACAACTGACTGTGTGGTTTCCTTGTTCGGCACTTTGGTTTGTATATGTATGTTCTAATTTCTTTGTTGTTTATACATTTTTTGTGTCTTAACTCTGATAAGTAGATGTGGGAATTAACAGTATTGATATTAATAGTATTATCTGTAGGGAAACTCTGGCCGGAGTTATTCTCAAGGGAAAGAAGTAACGACTTCAAGGATGCTGATGCTGAGAGAAATTCCAGGACACTGGTGCTGAGACAGTTGATCTTTACAGAGGCATGTGAGCAGAAGAACTTATCAGCTTAAAGTTTAAGGCACGTGAACACAAGGCAGTACTACTGATAGCGTGTGAACATCTTGCAAAAGTATAAAGCTTGCGTGTGTGTATTAATAAAGGTTTCTGGTCTACACCCCGCCGGAGTCCATGCAATTAATCTCCACAAGTAGAAATGTGTGTTTTTAATCACAAACCAACAAATTATTCTAAGGGAAACACCCTTAATTAAGCCACACACTTTCACCAGCAAGTCTAGGGTACCTACATATTTCTGGCTTATTTTTAATCCTCCTGAATTTGATAATATGAATATTTCCCTTTCAATGCTTTCATTCTGCAGTGGAAGCAAGATCCTACTGTTCTCAAGGAACAAGATACACTCCTCCCACTTGTCTGTGTATACTTCCTGGCATCAGAAACCTGAAGGACAGAACTTCCCTTTGTAATAATAAAAAATGTAACAGAATAGAGTCAACATAATTTTCAGTCCAACGTCATTGCCTTTTCCTGAAATCACCTTTGGCAATGTAACTAATGACTTGGCAAAATAAGGGCATTCCATAAGCCTGCTCTTCATTATTTTGTGTTGAACAGATGTGAAAAGTTCACGGTAACTTGGTTTTCTATGTTTTATTTCTAAGTAGGTTTTCTTTAAAAAAACCCAACCAAAACTGTGTAGCTGAACCTGAGAAACAGCAGCTTGTTCCGGCCCTGATGAATACTCACAGGACTGAAGAAGGCAAAAAGGGGTGTGTTGCCACCTGTGTGCATGACACCACTTCAGGCTCTTCTTTATTCTAGCTCCCCTTTGATGTTATGGTTGGTTTGACATATAGGGAAGAGCTTGCTCAAATGCTGGGGTGTATGATAGTATAAGCACACCATCTAAAGAGCACTGGGAACTCCTACAGAAATCAGCAAGGCCCAGTGTGTTTTCCCACAAGCAAGTATCATTCCATACCACCTCCAGTGTAGGCCAATGCCACAATCTGGCTCGTCTACTTTTAATTCTGAAGAAGTTACTTTCTGTCCCTCCTGAGATTTATGCCTTGCATACGTGTATTCTGTGCACTGCTGGACTCAGATTTATACTCTGCGGGTGATCTTCTGCCACCACAGGCCATTGTACATTTTGTAAAACACAGTGGAACTGATAAAAGGGAAAAAGGGCATCCAGGTGAATTGCCAGAAGCAGCCCTCAGGTTTCATGAGCCTCCTGAAAATAAGATAGGGATAAGAATGTACTTTCCCTGCTTGATGCTGGTGTACTGTAATGTGACTACCTGAAACTCCTAAGGTTCTGTATTTTCAAAATCAGTGTCTTCTCTTTAAAGTTAGCTCTTAATTAGGTGAATAATGCGGAAAGTCTATTAAATAAGAAGGAACATCCTTGCCAAAATTCACAATTACTTTCTTCTGTACTTAAACAGTGAGCTGTTTTGACACAAGTGGTTTTCATGTAGTATAAGAGAATCTGTAGTAGGTGAACATCTAAATACCTAGATAAACTTACAAATGTCTATAAAAAGTTTATTCCAGCTGTGCTCCTAAATAGATTTTTCAAGGCGAGAAAACTAGGTAAGAGTTCTGTCCTGGATAGAATGCACAATGGAGAAAACTTGTTTCAAACTTAGCTCTATAATTAAATTGGCAAAACAAGAAAACTGCAAATAAAACCCCAGACATGACAATAAATACAGCATGGAGAAAGCGTTCTGTCACCTGGAGAATATTAAAAATGTTGACTCCTAGGGACTATTTCTATGTGATACTTTTAATATACCGTCAGGTATAAAATTTTGTTAAAATTTTGCTTATCTCTCTCATTGAAAGCTTATTTATCTGTTGTCCCTTTACTCTTAAATAATACTTTACTGGGATAACTTCAATTCCGAGTTTGCAAGTTGTTATGTAGATGGGAAATACTTGCTCAGGTGAGCAATGCTTTTTGATTTAAATGGAAATAGCTTGCTTGGGTAAAAGACTGCATGGTTAGACCAATTGCTCCTCCATTTTCTTAGTCATTTATTCTCTCTGCAAATCATGAAATGTGCATCTGTTCACTCTCAGATGATTACAGAAAGAAAAAAGTTTCATTCTCTAAACCTGCTGACACAGTTTTTGTTGGATAGGCCACTCCCAGGGATTTCCAAATTTATGAAAATTCAGTATCAGTCAAGTGCGGGGGGCTTTACTGAAAAGAAAAAAAAACAACTTGTAACTCTCATAAATTCTTTATTGTTGTGTGAATGGTTGCTTGTGGGTTTTTTTACTTAATCTATGCAGCTTGAATTTAAAATATTTTCTGGTTTCCCTCCTGTCCCGTTTCTTAGTCTCAGGTGATCAGAACTTGTTTAAGGCTGCATAAGTAGTGATGACAGGAGAAAATGCTTTAAAGGTAACCCTTAAGCCCCTAAGAATCTGTAGTTGATGTGAGGAGCAATAAAGGCAGCTTGCTTAGAAGGGGAAAATTACTGGGAAAAAGACAATGTCTACTGAAAAATACTACCAGAGTAGGGCCTGCCAGACTGGGAGTTGGAGCTATGAACTAGCCCCGTGAACAAGAAACATCCTTGAAAAGGGCAGTTGGCATCTTTGAAGTACAACTGGGGAACATAGAAGCCAGAGACATCCTGGTATACTACCAACCTATCATCTGAGAAGGTGGAAAACAGTCTAGAAAAATAACATTTCTCTGAAAGAATAGAAAACATCATCACCTGTTGGCTGCTGCAAGTGAAAAACTGAGATTAACAGCATCTAGTGCCTGCTGGAAGTGGCATGTCCCATACACACTTATGTTATAAAAAGGACTTAATTTTTTTCCCAAATGGAACCACTCTGTCTGAAAACATCCTGTGCTGCACATAGTTTTCCTTTTTCCTAAACCAGCTGTATTTTCCACAGGGGCTTTCTACAAGAGCTTGACTCTCCCTGAGGATGCCTGGCTGACTCCAGACTGTGACAATGATCACCTCTGAAGGGAGGTTCTGTATCTTATCTTACTGGTCCCCCTTCGAACCCCCCAACCCTGAACCCCCTTTTGGGGTCAAGTTGTTTTCTCCTCCCACCTCTGCAACATTTGGGTTCCCCTCTGGGATTGCTTTGTTTCCCCTTTGTGATGGTATTGTCCCTTCTGAAATCTAATTTACTTGATACTAATTTACCTTGTATAGCTAATATTTATCATGTAACTTTTATAGCTATTTGTATATATCTATATATCTATATCTCCAAATAAGTAATCTATTATATCTGCTGCTATGTTTTTGAGAAGTTGCTTCACTTGGGATAAATTTATAGTAAGCTGCAATGATATATACCCACTAGGTTGTTGCTTTTATTGATGCTATGCAATTGATTACTGCCATTATTTGTTGTTCCTATACCTTTTATTGATATGTTATTAATGTTGTCAGTAATTGAAAATAGCATGATATGTATATATATATAATTTTATATAATATTAAACTTGCTAATGATGATTTTTTTTGTATGTTTGCTACTGGTCATCTCTGTGGTATTTAAGGTAATCCATACTGAAGTAGAGAAATTTAGAGGATAATACTTCCATGTCCTCATGTATTAGGAATTCACTGTGGTGATCTCTATACATCCAGAGATTGGGTAACCTGTTAGGTCATGAGAGTTGTGCATGATTGCTTGCTTGTTTATATGAATTTTGTATTCAGATTCAAACTCATGACTTTTTAAAACCAGACATACTGATCTATTTTAATGAATAATTTTTTTTGAAAAACCTTTTGCCTGTGCTGTCACAGCCTGATAACATATTGAAACAGATCTCATTTTGGTCTGGAAAAAAAGAGGGCCATTGCCTTGCACTAGACCATCTTTTGGGTGTTCAGCACCATGCCACTTCTCTTTTGGGATGCCAAGTTAAGCTGCTATGTTAAATCCATTCTGACAATTCTTATATAGATTTAGGGAGTCATCCAGCAACACAATCAGTTACTTTATGTTAGATATCAATTCTTAAAAACCTAATGACATTATTTTCTCCATTAACAAAGTATTTCATTCTGGTGCTTTTTTAAGTACCTGAAAGAAACTACAGGGGGGTTATTACTAGCATTATGTACCTTAAAGTTATGAAGGGCATTTCTAGGTACAGTTTTGTAGTACTGGGAATGAGGGCCAGCGGCGAAGCATCTAAGCAGCATTAAGAATTTTCAGAACTTGTGTTGCAAGGAGATCTCTTGGGAGATTACATTTCCTTTTCCATCAACTTGAACTCTCTCACTTTTCACCATAATATTTTCACATCTAATGTTTTCCTTGACCTGTGAGAGGAAACCAGCAGTAACTGTAAACCTTATTTTGTGACTGTATCTTTACTTTCTTCAAATTGTTCTAATCTTCACTTTCCTGTGAAGAACAATGAAATTGCCTGCAAGTCTCCATCAATATCCATGTTAATATTAATACTTACCTTTCAGCCTGAAGCCGTAAGACTCACTGTGGCTGTGACTCACTTACTCCACTTGACTTCGATCTGCTTCACTTTTCTGCCTTTTTTTATTTTTTCCTGGCTGCTGTGGACCCACCTTCTGCTATGGCCTTCCTGTGATCATTGTCAATTTTTTATTTTAGAAAAGTAACTGGTGAGCTACAGGTAGTGATTACTATGAGTCTTCAATTTGATGTAGAGAGGGTATATGACTAGAAACTTCTGAACCATGTTTTCAAATAATTTTGAAATTTAGCACAAAGATGTCTTTCCAGGCTAGGTATGTCATGTGGCAAGCTAAATCCTCTTATAAATAAGGTTTTCTAGAAAAGTAATGTAAGACTTCTGCAGGCCTGAAAAAATAGCTTGGTGTCTAGTCTTCGATTCTCTTACGTGTCTTTGAAAATGCTCCTCTTCATTAAGGCCTTTGTGGGGAAAAAGGACAAGAAATTCAATCACGATAGTTCTCAAGACGTATGTTTTTAGATTCTCCTTTAAAAGAATATCCTGGTGGGTTGAAGAAGAATAGTTAATGTTCCAACAGCTCTTATCCTGCTGTCATTTAGTGCCTTGAGAGTGTTATTATGCTTCCACATGTTCTTAATCCCCGTATCTTCTCTGATTTGGATTTACAAGATTGAAATGGAAAGCATTTACAAACATGATCTCATGTCAGCTGAAAAGTCTGGAGAGAAGATTTGATCGTATCACATTGAGATAGTCTAGCAAATAAGAAGGAGAATGACTGAGCAAAAAGCATTTTCCAGTGTCCATTGTTCTTTTGTTTGGAAATATTCTTTACCTATTAAGATCATTGAGCTAGGTGAAAAGCAAAATTTTAAATGATTTCTCAGAAAGTAGATTTTAATTTAAAAGATAGAAAAATTGGGCATTTTATCAAATTCTTGGTTGTTGTTTGTTTTAAAACCAGTGCCAAAGTCAAGCTTCTGTTTTCTTCTTGGTTTATTTTCATTGAAGGGCTACAATACCTTTCTTTATATATATTTGAATCATTTTCTCCTGAATGTATATGCTGTATTTTGTGAGGGTACATAGTTCTCTCTCTGAGACCTGAGCTGACTGTTCTGTTGAAAGGCATTGGACTAACTGCTGTGAAAAGCATAATTCGCTATTTAATTAGTACACAGAACTCAAGTAATGACATTTTGGGTTTTTTTTTTGTACACTGTTCTATTAGTGAGTCTCAGCTCTGCTCTGGGATAACCATCTGTACCTCAATATATATGCCATCATATACCAAACATTTTTAATCAACTTGCACTTTGCTAGTGAAGCCAAAGTACTGAATGTCTCTAAAGATAAACTGCCCTACAGTCTTTAGATTCATCTGTGACAAGGCAAGTTGGTCACACATTTTGGCTTTGTATAAGTTGTTTTTGCAGAGATAAGTATTTCACATGGGCTACAAAACAGGCATGAGAAGTATGTTTTGGTAGAAGTTATTGTCATTTAATTTTGAGTTAGTTTATTTGAAATGCCATTATAGTGAGAATCAGCAGGGTCTCTTATTAAACGATATCTTCCCACAAAAGAAGGATGGCTTGACCACCAAAGATTATTCCATACTATTCAGGTAGTTTGGATTCGTGTGGCATACTATGTAGTTAGTGAAGAACACTTCTTTCTTACAGGCATAAGCTTTGATGTCTGTTCTCACCATTTCATTAACCAAATTCTTTCTCATTTTAAATGTAATATGCATAGTAGTCTTTCCACTTCCATGGATGTGGATTCTATCTTTATTTAATCCACACAGCTTTTACAAATAAATCTGAACTTCTAAATTAAGAAAGGGGTAGTTTAACATTGCTTGTTTATATGCAGGCAGAAATACCTTATCTGTGATTTTTTTTATAATGTTGTCTGTAAGCTCTGGAGATACGAATGCTAATTTCATCTTTGTTACACTCCCGGATAATCTGTTCTGTGGCTTTGTGCATTGCTGACATACAACGTTCAGAGGGTTTTTTCCTTAGTGAAGCCTGTTGTTTAGTCTTGCTATCACCAAAGCTTGTTATCATTTATCCTGCTCATTCAGCTGCAAGGTTCAATCCCTATCCATCAAGTTTCCTTAATGCCCCATGTCTTTACTTGCCTGAAACTGTTATAACATAACTTCCTATTTTTGTTTAGTAATATAATCTGGTTTTAGCTTGGAAAGATAATAGCTGATCATGTGTGTATGAACATTTATAGCTTACTGTGATGTGGTGTGGTGGTTAGTATTTAGGAGACAGAAAAATAAAAGAAGTACAAGGGTAGACCAAAAAGGGAAAACTGTGGAACAAATATAACAGAAAAAATATAGATATTTCAAGCCAAGATTTCTAATGATTTCTCTTTCTAGGAAGTGAAACAAAGTAGGCTTAGCTTCTGACTTGATTTGGTCATCTGCACAAAGTGATATGGGAGAATAAAAAACTTTACATGACTGTGCATGGACTACGGCAATACCAGGACCTGTCACACAGGAGGAAGAACATGTGAAGTAGTCATTCGTTCTCCCATCTATAAGAGAATGGAAAAGTCAACTGTCTTACCTGCTGCATCATATTGTTCAGAACAGCTGAGTCAACAAGGAAGAAAGAGGTCAAGAAGCATCGGGATATGTAATGGTGTGAATGGGAGGTGATCTTTTGAGACTGGTATAAAATGATAGCTTGTAGGTAGTCTTTTCAGGGGCATTTGAGTCCTGTAGAACATGAGTTGCCGACAGCTGAGTCCCGAAACAATATTCCATTCCACATTTTCTCAGAATAAGCAGCTAGCTCATGGCACCAGTTATTCAAGTAGGCAAAATAGACATTGCATCCATGAAATGTTCTCTATTTCTAAGAAAGTAATATAACTGACTAAAAAGGCTGCTATACCGCCTCTATAACTTTTCAATGCACACTGGTCTCTGAAAGCTACTTTTGAAGTACTGCACAGCTGAAACAGGAAAGGTTCAGTCAGGTGCTCAACTTACAATGCTGATTTTTCAAAACCAGAAGGCTGATCTGATCTTGCAGACATGCACACAACTGCATCTGCATACAAAACTGGTATTGTACACAGATGTATGCATATACAAAAACTTGTATATGAAATCATTCCATATGTACATGCCATTTTTGGGAGGAACGAGTCAGTCTTGAAGTTCTTGAATGTAATCCTTAAAACCATTTCCAAATACATGGCTTCTTCAGAAAGAGTGACAGTTTCTAATAATTTTCCAAGCTAAGCATTTGCCTAACATCCTTCACTGAAATGGATTTTAAAATAATTGTGTGGTGAGATTGTCACTGTGACTAGATTCTACCTTAACTCTAAAACAAGACTAGAAAAGAATAGGTTGAGAAAATGAGCTTTGTATACTAGCAACACAGAAGAATCATTTATACTGGCATTTCTAAAATGGAAATTAAAGTTTTTTTCACAGTGTTTGTCCCAAACATATATTTAATGGTATACCTTGATTCATAACAATCTTTCAGGTGGTATCATAATGGCCAGATTAACTTCTGCCATATTTCACCCTTAACTTCAGTGTCAGTGACAGCTGACTCTGCTTTCTTTCCTTTCCAGAAAAATATTTCCGTAAAGCACTGAGAGTTCTATACTTGATTAAAGAGGCAGGAGCTTTGCTTTTCTATAAAAATGATTAGCCAGATGGACAGAAATGGCTACCACCAGAGCTAGAAGGGCTGTCCCAATTTAGTCATTGGAGTTCTGAGCATGAATTTGATGTAAATCTAAAATAGCTTTTAGGTAGGAACTCTTCACTGTTGGCATCTTAATATTTCATTAAGGCCCATTTGCCTCAGTTATGATTCTTATCTGAAAAGCCCAGTGCTGAAAACCAGAGGAAGATGGTATTGCTATTGGAATCTTTTATTTTATGTTAAAGGTTCTCTGTCTGTTATCAGTTCATGTTATTTTTATATAATACTGCCTTGATGATAAATAAATAAAAAATAAAATTTTGGTAAAATAGCTATACAGATCCCAAATATTATATCTTCTACCTATTCAACATTTCTGTTCTAGTTCTGTTCAAGCTGATCTGAGTAACCAAAAAATCATTATGATCTAATAATTGAAGTTTTTTTTGTTGCCCACTATATGCTAACAGGAGAAATTACTTGATATTTTACCATAATGGCTCTTGCTATTGGTTAGTTGGTAAAGGACATATATGTGAATTGCCATATAAATTTGACTTGTCATTTAACTGTTCAGCTAAAACCTCATCAACTGCTATAGAAGTGGCACCATATAAATGAAACAAAAGAGAGTACCAGACAGGGCAGGGTATGTGAGATGTGTCCTTTCCATGACAAGAGAGATTCACTCTCAGTAAGCATTTTGGGAAAACACACTGTTGGTGGAGATCACTGGTTTGCACCATTGACAAGCTTCCTCCTTCCCCAAATATAAAAGGCGTTTGGGTTCCATTCATGCAGCACTCTGCTGGCTGTGCTCCTGTTAGTGAGAGCATGCTGTTGGCTCATGTTGAGTTTGCTTCGTACCAAGACTCTAAATTCCTTTTTTTATCCTTTATTGTCTATGCAGGCACTGTGATTTGGAGTAAATCCCGTCCAGAAGAGTTAATGGAGCATAAGACCGCATTATGAAAAGAAATCAGTGGAAAAGTATCATTGAATTCAGTATTCCTGTACATCCCATGACCTTCCCTCCTGATACTGATTTTCCTGGAATCCTTTCATTATCTAACAGAGAAGACAAAGGACAGCTTTTATTGTCCTAGAGAAGGACAAATTTCCAATCTGTTACACTGAATTAATAGTTGCGCCACATTCACATAATTTCTGTGAGTTTTGCATTTATTAGGAAATTCTGGTTTTGCTGTATCCTTGGATAAGACAGGGACACATTATGTAAGAGCAAAATGCCTAAAAGAGTCTGCACTGGCAGAAAGAGGGGAATTATAAGTAGAAGAGAAAGCCTGACCATTCTATGCAAATGCTGTTTATAGCTCCAAAGTTTAAAGTCTCTAAAAAATGGACACTCTTCTGGGAAAGTTATTAACAAAAGCTCAAAACAAACCCTACCCTTCCATTCCCCCCATAAGGAAAGCAGTACATGCCTGTCACATCCCACCAGACAGGCAAACCAGAGAGATTCAGACCTGTCTATCCCATCACAGTAGATGGGTAGGTGTACAGTTAACCTTTGCTACCTGCCCCAGGGGCCAGGTTAACCTTGTCTTAGCTAGTCTCAACAACCACACCAGTGAGATGAGCTTCTGTGATCCTCTGTGTGGCACTCAGGAGTAACAACAATTACCCTGGAGGTCCAAGCAAAGCACAACTTTACTTACGAGCCCATACGATTATAAAGCTTGCAAACAAAACCACACCACACTATATATTCAGAGCAACGGATTACCATTAGTAGAACTTAGTGAGACTGGAAATGCTGTTGCTACTATGTGCCGAGAATAAGGTTAGAAGTTGAGAGACATAAAAACAGAGAGGGAGAGATTGAGAGAGAGAGTAGAAGAGAAAAATAAGAAGATTTCACCACCCAGGGATCCAGTGCAGATAGTCACAAAGCTGTAGTCCTGAGATGGCAGGAGTGTGCAAGGCGTCCCAAACCCATGTCTTTTATACTCCCTGGCCCCACCATTCAGGAAGGACGAGTATGTCTTGTGCAGCTCAGTATTGAGTTGCAGAATCTTTTGGAAATGAGTCAGTGGGGAAGCGGGATCCCAAATGGTCATTTGGCCCCCCCAGCTGTGCTGATGGAGTAGTGACCCTGTTCAGTGGCCTCACACCAGATTTTAGCAAGAAGACACTCTGCCTCCACAGGGCCTGGCTCGCCTGTCACTGTACCTGTGATAAGGAGAGGATCCTGTTCATCAGGGTGGCTACGGAATGAGGGGCTGCTCTTACAAGGACCGTGTCCAGATGTCTTATTGGATGACGACCCCACCTAAGCATAAGGTTCAGTTTGTCAGAGCGCTGCTTTGAGATGAAGACTCTACAGGCCCTTCCAGTCTTTGGAGGATGGAGGACCTAGTTCAACGCCCCATAAGTATTTGCAGGATCAAGCCCCTTGTGAGGCAAGAGCCAGTCTCCAAAATGTTACCATCTCTTTGCAGGTTCTGTTATCTTGCAAGACAGACTGTTTGAGACAGACCACTCATTCCTGTTCCTATGAAATGGTATTTGAAGAAACACAATGCCCTACATAACAATTAAATAAAATAAATGAGCAGTTCTTAATGCTAACACAGATTAATTTGCCACCAAAAAAAAAATAAAAAGAAAAACAAAAGGAAAAAAAAGAAAAAAAAGGGTGTTTTTGGAAAGAGTACTGAATTCTGAATTTCCAGTATTTTTGAAGGACAGCATTCAAAATATTGGACAACTTGTAATGTCTCCTTTTTTTTTTTTTTTTTTTTTTTGTGGTGTCTTTATTTTTCCAATGAAGTTCATGTTGATATGCAATAAATGCCCAAGTCTGTTTTGGAAATCAGTTGCTTTCTTTCCTCAAATCTCTCAGAGGCATGACAGCACATATCTATTCCACACCGGAGTACTGAAAAAAAAATAAAAATGACAACCAACATCCTTCCTGCAAGAGACAAATTGTAAATAGAATTGGAGCTTACTCTGAAACTGCTTCGAAGAGCAAAACTGGCAGTGAAGTGAGTATGAATTTGCACTACTTTGACCTTGAGGCGGAACCCCTGAGAGGTATAAAGAGTGAAATGTAGATTGCCAGAAAAAAATGTCAGTATAAGAGCCGGTGTGGTGTTGAAGGAATTATGACATATTTTTCTATGAGATGTTTTAAACACTTTAATAACACATGAAGAAATATTGTCTGGAAATATTGTAGGTTTTCAACTGAATAACACCAGCTTTTAAAAATGATGTCATTTTATATTTAATTTCTGGTTTATTTTGCTGTGTCTCTATTCTTAATATTATGATACCCATTATATGCTGTCCTCATTTATTTAATTGTTCTCTTAAAAAACACTTTATGTTTTCCACATAAACAATCAAAATCTGTAATAATTGGCTTGTCATCATCCAGATAGGCAATTCAACATAAAAGAAGCAGCGCCGCATACGCCTTCTCATGTTTCATCGTTTCAGAACATTAAGATACACAGATCAACTCAAGATACATGTTAATACAAAATTACTTATCGCAAAACAACCACTACCTCAGTCAAACAAAATTCATAATTCTCTTCTGTGGCTGCTCATTTGTTTACTTATCCTTAAAGTGAAAGCCAGTTGCTGATGAACTCCATACTGGGTAGAAACACCGAAGACTGGAATACCATTTGTGCTGAAAGCATGTACTTGTCATAAAAGGATATACATGAGGGACCAAAACAAAAGTTGTAAATCTGTCCATCCGTCCATCTATCCATCCATCCACTCATTCACATACTACTTGCACTTCTGCCCTTTTCCCCATATGCTTAAAGATTTCAATCTTGTTTTTTATGTCCTGTGCTTCTGCCTGGGACATCATGAGATTTTTTTAACACATTCTGCAAATGAGGTGGCAGTTTCTCAGTTGGTCCATGAAAAATATTATTGCAGATTGATTGTTAACTTTTTCCTAGCAGACAGTTTTATCACACAGTAGGATCTTCTCCCCCCTTCACAGACTTGAAGTTAAAAATAAATTGCAGTTTGCACAGTTACTATATTTTCTCCTAGCATGTGACTGATATTTGGGCAGAAAAGACATTTCACCCCTCCTTTCATTTTATTCCAAAATTTCACTTTTGCTACTGAATGTTTCGGAAGAGTATACATTAAACTTTGTTTCTTCTTCTACAGTATTTCTGTCCTTCAATATATTTTTGTCAACTGTTTCGAAGATCTCAAGAAAACTGTGTTGCATATCTGCCAACTGATATTTATTTTGCTATAGTCATTTATTTGAAAATAAAAGTTAACCTACTTGTGCTGACAGGTTTTGCTGGTCATTCGTTTATCGGAGCCTTGGGCTGTTCGACCATTTACTATTCTAGCTGAAGGCAGTTGGTGGCATTTTCCTCTGCCAGGTAACAAACACCATTACCTTATTCTGTGCTACTTGTTCTCCAGGCCCAGTTAGTTGATTTTGTTATTGTTGGGTTTTTTGTTAATATGGAAAACCTCAAATATTATTAGGCCTTTTGAACTGTAAGAAAGGTGAATACAAATAAAACAGTAGCCCAACTACCACACTCAAAAAATATTTGAAATATTTTTAAATAGTATTCACATTTCTGGGAAATAGGTATGAACTAAAAAACATTACTGGAAGTTGTTTCAAGTAAAATCCCCAGACCCATGCTGTCTAGAGAGGATTCTGCTAGCTAGAAGCACAAAAACTCTGGTGATGAGGCTTCAGTCCCAAATGAATAATGAAAGCAGCAGCATTTCGGAAGTTGGCAAGAATGTATTAAATACAGCTAAGAAAGAAATATGTATTAAAATTTATGTACTTAGAAGGAAGTTTTTATTCTTTGTGTAAAGACATGATGTTTGCTTTGAAGAAAATGTCTCTGAGACCCTTTAATTTGCTACAGGCTTCCAGAGGAAAGGTCTAATGACAAAAAGGATAACTTTACTTACAGTGATCTACTGAACGCTGCAGATAGCCTGCTTACAGTATTGGAACAGCACATTTATATCTATATCTTTGAGTACCTTTTCACTCTGCTACAATCTATTGTGTAGACATATGCCATTTTCGGATGTTTGGGACCATATGTTCCTTATTTTAGGAGGATGTAGGCAGTCAAGTGTGATACAGAAGATTGCAACACTCATTGTGCAACCGTGGCACATCCAATAGGTATTATTCTCTTTACACACATCAGGTCGGTGAAACAGCACGAAACAGAACATGTCTTCACCTATTCTGGAAATACCAGCTCTTTAGTTCGGAATATTTTAGCAACCTGGAAAGTCCTTTCTGGACAGGCAATATTTTTGCCATTAATGGCTAAACTATTTTATTGGTTATTTTATTGTTGTTTTCACAGATTACCCTGTTCACAAATTCAGCACTAAGGAGGGATACATTCAAGGAAGGACCAATAAAAGCTTGATCCAGCAATCAGCATAGTCAAATAGATGCTGTTAAAAAGTGAATTTTGCTCTGAATTTTGCATTTTCCTCTTAATGCATTGCTATAATTGTGGCTGCTATTGCAAACATTAATTTCACTGGTTTTCAGAACAGCAAGTATAATTGAAACAGTTCTTTTAGTCCTGAAAGAAAGAAACTTACAAATGAAACAGACAGGAAGACCATCTTGTACCCATGTTGGGATCTGGTTGTGTAGGTAAGATACATTTACTTAACTGAGTAAACAATGCTTTCCATCCCACAGTGAGAGCATAAAAAGAATTTTACTGAAGATCCTCCAAGGCTCCATTTAACTTAAATCCTGCAGATACATAACATCAGCATAGAAACAAGCCTTCATGTAGGCTAAGCCTTAATAGCATGAGCCATTATAATACTTTTACTCTGTATGCTAATATGTTTAGTAACAGAGCTATAGTAACACATTTTGGAGTTTCTCTGCAGTCTCTTGTATACTCCCCACCCCTCGCCCCCCACCACCCCCCTTCCCCCACCTCCCCAACACTGTTTTCATCCCATATTTGGTACAATTCTGGCCAATAATGTACAGAACAGCAAAAGTTGTTCTGTTGAAGACACTGACATATTGCAGATGTACAAAAGGTAGCAGGTTGTGAAAACAGCCAAGAGACCCTAATTCCCATTATCACTGAACTGCCAACAGTGTTTCTGGTGACACTATGTCCTGAAATTAATCTATCTGAAGGTAGCTTTCATTTGTACAGGTGTGAGGGATTTGGTCTTCTGCAGAGGTGGTCCTGCATTTCAACTAGAATTAGCATTTCTTGACTGCCTTTAAGAACCAGGCTCTTTGGAAGGTGTGATCTCCAAAGTTTACAAATCCTAACTTCATTTGGAGATACTTGCATAGCTCCTTCAAATTCCTCTGGAAATCTGACTTAAGGAATGCATTCCATTTAGCTGCTTTCACGTAGTCCCTTCGGGATGCAAATTTAAAATATAATTTTTATTATTTTTTTCCCTACAAGAAATAAAATTATAAACTTTGAAAGTCCAATGATGTTTTTTATTTCCCCGTGATGTATCAAGGTGAAAACAGTTTTGAACTATCTCTTTAGAAAAGGAAAAAAAGGTCTAACCTTGCTGTCTCCCATGGAAAATTTGAGTTTTGATACAAATATTGTTTTCTGTGAGAATTTAATTTTGAAAAAGATGACAAGAGCACTCCTAATATCATAACCTTTTACCATGACCCAGTGACCAACATAAATTAATAAATGCATCATTGTCTTCTCTTTAAAATTCTTATTTCTTTCTCTGAATTCTAAGTGCATGCCATAAAGAGAAAAAATGCAAACATACATTCATGAAAATGTTCACATTTGAGTAGAGGCAAAATATAGGTCAGCAACCAGGCAAAAAAGTTCCTTTTTAATCTTAAGCATAGAAAAAAAAACCATGCTCTTATTTAGTGCCTGGAAATTGCTGCAGTGGACAGGGTTGTTGGAGCCAAACCTTGGGTATGTATAACTAACTTAATAAAGCAGCTTGTTCTGGCAGTATAATGTTGAAGGTAATCATAGGAGCAATACCATTTGTATGTGATCTGATCTTTCATTATTGTGAAAGTAAATGTCCAGTTATTGCTAATTCTAAATGCCATCTATCTAGAGCTTTTTAAAATTTTCTTCCCAGGAGTCTGTTTTCTACTAGGTGCATCTAGATGCTTTAGATGCTTTCAACACAGTCCGTTTTTCAGGATGACCAGCAACAGCCTACTAGACCATGGCTGTCATCTACAGGCATTTACTGAGCATCCTAGTTCCTTTTGCCAGGCATGAATGTCTAAGGCAACACCCGTAACAGTACATAGTGGCTTGCTGTACCTTCAGGTTTGTTTCTAATCACATGTGCTGCCTGCAGATTCTTACCTGTGTCCTTAGGCTCGGTTATGATGAAAAAACTTTGATCTTAGATTTCCTTTCTGCCAGAAACATCCTCTGTGGAATTTTCAAAGTGTGCCTCTTCTTGAAGAATTATGTTTTGAGATATCATAATTGAAGATCGGCAGGAATCATCTTCTTCCTGTTGGGAAGAATGCACAGTGCTCTTTCATTGTTTCCTAAATCTTTCTTATACTCTATTACAGCATCTTTTTTTAGTTTTATTTTTAGGAGGATTTCTTTTTGTGACCCTCCATGGCTTGTTCACGGGACATAAGGTGTCAGTTTTCTTAATTAGTGTGGTCAGTTGACTTTACATCAGGAAGAATCTGTCTTCACATTTTATTTTCTAATTAAAATTAATACACTGAATTCAGACCTGCTGTGAGTAAGTACTGTATGTTAATTTCACTGGACACATTAGACCTGATGATGCACCAAAATTGCTTCGACTTGACAGAAAAAAGGTCCACACACAAAAAAATCAAATCTGTACTACTGCTGTCAGTAAAGAGTGAAAAGCTCTTGTCTATTTAGTGAGAAATTAAGGGTTAAAGAAGCTTGAATTATTATTAGATGTACTGTTTCTATTAGAGAACACATGCATCTCAAATCTAACAGCTAACTCATTTGTTGGATATTTTTTGTAAAAGCAGCTGAAAATAATTCTCAGTGTAACTAATAAATCTGTTTCTGATCAGGCGACTTAAGCCCTATATTCTTCCCCTCTAGTGGTCAAACTCCACCCCACGTAGTAATCCCTGCTTTAGAAGAAGAGATATCAAATCCCTCCAACTGTGCTCTGTTGAGAAAAAGCTGCAGGCAGCCTCCTGCATCCCATAGACGATACAAGATCTCAAATCTCTAATTTTTGAAGGCTTTCGGAGGCAATGCTTTACTTGGATTATTCTGTACCTGGATTGAATTGTTCTCTCCTCTGTCTCATTCCCATTACTGGACAAATTGCCTCCCAGTGATTTGTGCATACTTTCTATCATCTCATTAAAAGAGATCTCCTCAAAGATTTTCTCTTCCTTCTGTAAAGTGCCATTACCACCTATGGAACATGGGTTCAGCATAGGAGCACTAGATTCTTAGATGGCATGTATTTCTGTTGCTCAAAAACTTTCACATATAGCCTGCCCTGAAAATACTTTAGAAGTGCTTAGTACAACAAAGCTTTTTATGTCCTTCTGAGCTCACTGATTTTTAACAAAAGTAGAGGAAACTTTAACTGTTGTTTAATGTCAGTCAGACAAACTGCACTGACACTCTGCAGCCTGGGAAGAATCAACAATCCTTTTCAGGAGACCTGTATTTTGACTAGTAACTCCAGTTACAGAGCACAGATTCTTGGCACAAATATTTAATATTAAGGTTAAGTTTATGGCTGTGTCCTTTGTTCACCTGTGACAAGGAGGAGAAAGATGACACATCACAAAATGGCGTAGATGTGACGCATACAAAGCAGATGCCAGTGAAACTGCAGAGAAAAGCATCTTCTGTGCTTGCTGTGATGCTAGAAAATAAAAGCCAAGTAGCCAATGTCCCAAATAGTTAAGGTATAATTATTTTGTTTTGTGTTAAAATATAGCACTTTTTGAATCACTGCATCATTTCCTAAGATTATGTGGAAGCTAAGATTTTTTAGCCTCAAAAGAAAGTAGATGTGGTTAGATAAAAGTAAAATCAATAAACTCACAAATCAGAATAAAGAGGAAGTTCTTACCTGATTTTTTTTTCCCAACAGTTCCTTCTCTTACCTGCCTTAAAAGTCCAATAATATTAAAAAAACTTTGAAATTGTGTTATTGTTTTCTAAGTAGTTAACAAAATACAAAAATACAGTCTTTTTCCCTACCAAAGAATCATTACAGTTGTAGCAACTAAAATAGCTCTGGGAATTTATGTTTTTCTTCTGCCATGCACCAAGGAAATGTAACTTATTATGTCTTTCTCATAATTATTCTGTTAATACGGCCAGTCACTGAGTTACATTTATCAGAGGAAAATAAAGAAAGCTAAGTTCAATAATTCAGCCTCGTGGTGGATTCCTGCTAGGTCCTGTATTGCTTTCTGGAGAACTAAAGAAATTAACAGGAAGGATGGGCTGAAACTAAACAAGAACCTACAGCTGTGGGAGAGTCAGTCCTAATTTATGAAAAAGAAGAGAAAGCATAAAATAACATTTAAATGAGATGAACTATTGTACAAGGGCACTTATGGAATGAGAATGTTACTAATAAACAGGGTTGTTCTGGTCATCTGCAATCTCTCACAAGGACCTCAATCTTCAGTTACTTTTCTACCGATGACGGGCAAACAACACCCTTTTGCAGCTGATTTCATCTGTCTGTTCAATCTTCTTCTCCTCCTTTGAAGCCAGAATTATCTAATTTCTCAGTTAAATCAAATGTCAGTTCCTGTTTTTATATTAAAAGAATTGTATAAGACAACACTGAACATTCAGTGCTTCAGCAGAGTGTTTATCTTTTGTCTCATTGATTTTGTAGACAGTTTTCCCTTCAACGTCCCTTTTCTCTTTGAGATGCCTACTGTGTTGTTTTTTTCACAATACCGAAATAGTATCTCAGCAAGCTTTAAGATGTGCACTTTATTATAACAAGGAAATGTCTCTCTGTCATGCATGTGATTTTGGATTTTGTCTTAGAGGAATAATGCTGCATGAGGAATAGAGGTCAGATCAAATATATCACATCAAACCTGCAGGTTCCAGAGAGAATGCCTTAGCTTTGTCTGGCTTTCAGATGAAACAGCCTGTTAATTGAATGCAAAACCAGAATGCCAAGTAAAAAAAAAAAAAAACGCTTCTTTGAGGAGCCATACACTATGAAGCTGAATTCCTGTTCGGAAGATGCAGGAGCAACAGAAATCTCACTACATAAACCCCCAAACTGCACTTTACTGTGCTGTGTATTACACAATGAATACTTTCTCATTCTTTGGAACTGCCATTGCTTAGGTGCTTATCTCAGGTATTCTGTGATTCAGAAATCATTGTATGAGTCATTAACTTCACAAAGGCCTCTTTCATGTCACCCAAAATACAAGAGCACTTAGTCCATAAACAAAACTATAATCCTTGGTTTCACAATTTCCTGAACTAACAACTGAACCTACTCTCAGGGTGTTAATGAGAAAATTGAACGGAAGCTTCAGTTACTGAATCAGGTTGAAAATGCTATTTCAGTCACTCAAAGAAAACTGTATTTCTTCCTCATTTCACACACAAACTGACACAGTATTCCAAGAAAAACTTTGCTCAGCCTTGTGACTCTGAGTAGGGTGGGCTTGGAGGTATGTTGGGGACCTAGATGAGTTTGGATAGATTGCCCCAAAACCCTTCTATTTTAAAAAGAAAAAATTGTATAGGTGTTTGCATCTTTCAAAGGATTTAACATAAGGAGAGCAAATGAAAAAAACCATAATGAAAGGCAAGCATGGTACAGAAACATAATATAGCCCAATATAGTCTAATATTGATACTGATTTAAAAAAAAAAAAAAGGAACTCCAGCATTGAAGTTGTTTTAATTTTTAAATTGTAAGAAACAGCAGCAGATCTACAAACTGATATTGGATGAAAATAACTTTCAGATGCTAAAGCTTCTGATTCTGGGGTTACATTTCTGTTCAGCCCAACTGTAAATATTGTATGAGGATCTATCAATTTCCTATCATCTATCATAGAGTTTTACTAAACTTTCACATTCAAATCCAACGGGTCAGTGATACACAGCTAGTAACCTGTGAGAGGGTCTATGGTTGAACATTAACATGCTATAGAGGTAGATGGAAAAAGTTCAGGCACCTTAGAGCCTTCAAGTAAATCTTACAACCCAGAAGCAGCTGATGTAAGAAATAGCAGGTGAGCAATGTATTGTTATGTTTGAAATGATATACCGAGTGGTCAGTTAAGCAGCAGAAAACACACTGGTAATCTTCTAATAACATTTATTTAAAAAAAACCCAAATTAGATAGATGAAAATAATTTTTGAAAGATTTTATCTTAACTTACAGCTTTAATTACATTTCAGCAGATGAACTAGTAAATTTTACTTGTGCTTTGTGTTTAGTTTTGTTTCATTTTTAATTTTCCCTTAAGATTATATAGCAGGCCAAGTGAACGTCAAAGTTTCTTTTGTGACCAATTTTGTATGCTATGGTGTGGAGGGACAGCAGTGTAAATTTTAACAACATTAGGAAAAAGCAGAAGTAAATGGTTATAGGGCTGGAACACCTCTCCTGCGAAAGTCAGAGTTGGGGTTGCTTAACAGGGAGAACAGGATCCTTTGAGGATTCATTAGTGTGGTCTTCAATACTTAAAGGGGGCTTATAAGAAAGATAGAGACATTTTATCAGGACTTTCAGCGACAGAACAAGAGGAAAGAGTTTCAAACTGAAAAAGGGTAGATTTAGATTGGATATTAAGAAATTCTTTTATGGTGAAGGTGATGAGACACTGAATATGTTGCCTGGTGAAGCTGTGGATGTTCCATCATCAGACATGCAACTTGGTCTATTGGCAAATGTCTCTGCCTATGGTAGGGGAGTTGCACTAGGTGGTCTGTAAAGGTCCCTTCCAACCCAAACTATTTCTATGATCCTATGATAAATTCTGCCTTTACAATCTCAGATGCTAGTTATTGTGCTCAGATGACTGATACATAGAGATAACGGACTCTTTCCTAATGTCTAAAAATCTGCTTTATTAAAAATGCAGGCGATGAAAGTGATGTGGTATCTTTTTAACAGATGTAACTAACCTCTGATTTATAGCTTCAATTGGGAATCCTTCTGAAGAGGCATCTTGATCTAAAATAATTTTAAAATTAATAAGGAAATATGCTGAGGTGTCATCTTTAGTGAGAAGTAAAATGATACTTTGGTATAAAAACTGCTACAACCTGTTCATGACACTTCTAGGACAATGACTCCTGCTGCTAAGTTTTCCATCTTTGGAGAAGTTTTATGTATTTTCACACCAAAAGAGTGTAAAAAAACATCCTTGCAAAAAGCACAGAATGCAGGAGAATGGTGATACTTGGGGTGCGAGCCCTTAGAGCTGTGACCTGTAGCATAACATGCAAATATTAGTCATGTTGTTATTTTAACAGGGGATAATCATATAGAGATTTTTTTTATTTGAAAAGTCTCTCTGCTTTTAATCAGCTTTGGGGAAGACACTTTTCCCTGAAAATATTATCTAATACCTGTTGAGCTAAATTGAAAAATTGATATTGATCTGAATGAGAATGAGATCAACCCCATACTGGGGAAAATGACACATATATTTATATAATAGTTAATGCTGGAAAGCAATTAATTACTTGCTTGATAATTGGGTATGAATTTAACATTTAAGGACTAAGAATTGGTGAGGTAACTTTGTCTAGAATTCTAGTCTTTTAAAAAGATTTCTTAGTTTGTCTATATGTATCCAATATGATAATATTTTTTCATGAAATGAAAGAATTCTGGAGAGTTTTATTTCTATTTTTTGTATTTTGGGGATTTAATTAATCCATTAAGAGTTTAAAAATATGGCATTACAAGCCTCATTTTAAAGAAAGAAAGAGAGAAAGAGAGAAAGAGAGAAAGAGAAAGAAAGAGAGAAAGAGAGAAAGAAAGAGAGAGAGAAAGAAAAAAGAAAGAGAGAAAGAGAGAAAGAGAGAAGAGAGAAAGAGAGAAAGAAAGAGAGAAAGAAAGAAAAGAGAGAAAGAAAAAGAAAGAAAGAAAGAAAGAAAGAAAGAAAGAAAGAAAGAAAGAAAGAAAGAAAGAAAGAGAGAAAGAAAGAGAGAAAGAAAGAGAGAAAGAAAGAGAGAAAGAGAGAAAGAGAGAAAGAGAGAAAGAAAGAGAGAAAGAGAGAAAGAGAGAAAGAGAGAAAGAAAGAAAGAAAGAAAGAAAGAAAGAAAGAAAGAAAGAAAGAAAGAAAGAAAGAAAGAAAGAAAGAAAGAAAGAAAGAAAGAAAGAAAGAAAGAAAGAAAGAAAGAAAGAAAGAAAGAAAGAAAGAAAGAAAGAAAGAAAGAAAGAAAGAAAGAAAGAAAGAAAGAAAGAAAGAAAGAAAGAAAGAAAGAAAGAAAGAAAGGAAGGAAGAAAAATATTACACTGTACTTGGAGTAAAGGGATAATGCACTATACTTAAGGACATCTTCTCAACCAAATGCAAGATATTGCAAAGGTGACTAGAGCAAGTTACTCTTATCACTGAGTAGTAATGAATCATCCAAAGCCAGCTCTATCTCCCTATCTCCCTGGTAAACCATGAAATTCAAATGCGATAAACATTACTGTTCTGGTTGAAAATTAACTTGCTGAAGAAGCATGCAATTGTTGCAGAGGTAATCACTTTTAAAGAACATAGCATTCCTGTTTCTACTTTTGCAATAAGGAATAAAATTAATCACCGAAATAAAGACTGAATTGTAAAAAATATAGTAAGATATAAATTATCATTTAATGCATGTGATCTTTTATTTTGCAAGGTGCTTCCTAAATTTGAGCATAAGTTATTCACTAAGTTAGGCTTGGAAAAGAAAAGAGAAAGTCTGTATAACAGGAGCTGGGTGTCTTCAAATCTGAGAAGTTCCTTATTCTGGTAGACTTCAGTGGACATATGGGGAATAGGGCTTCCTGTCATCTCTATGTGCCAAACGGATAGCAAGCAGATTGTGCTGATAGTAGTGATATCTGCTTCACAATCTCACATATGAGCTGTGACCAGTCAGTCAATCACCAGCCTCATGTTCCAACAACCAACCAAGAAGAAGGTGGCTTGGGAAGGCCCATATTAACAGCATTATCATCACTTACTTGAGCAATTTTTAGATCACTGCTGTGATTCCAGCTCACTGCTTCACAGGTCACTTGAACTCTTCAAAATTCATCACAACAGTTGTGTAACAGCTGTAATTTGAATGTGGCAGTAAGTAAATAAAAATATAAAGCAAAGAAAATCATGAGGAACTGTGCTCAAAACTGTTTCATGTTTTGGCTAATGCTGAAACTGCGTTTCCTGACACCAGTAATGAGGAAAATGGCAAGCTTTATGTGATTATTTATGCAAATTATTGACTATTGTCTAGGGGACAAGAAAACTGATTTGATGTCAATGATGATACAATGCAACTTCAGCTGAAAGAGAAGCAGAGCGCTTTGCAGGAACGAAGTCTTCCTTGGCTGGACTCTATTACCAGCAAGCTGACTTACAGGAAGCTTTGACATACAGTCTAATCAGATTAACCCAGAGGAAAGATTAGTCATGAAATGCTAACGCTGACAAATTGCAGATATGTGCTGATGAAAGCCATGCACACTTGCTGAGTTTCTTGCTCAATATGGTACATGATAATGAAGATCAAGAACAGAGACAAAAACATACAAATCACAGACTGTAGAAGTATAAAAAGGTATTGTACCTTTCAGCATCTTCTCATTGTCATCACATCCATCTCCTGAGGTGTGTGAGAACTTGAGATACCTATTTTCACCTTACGTAAGCTGCCAAGTGCATGCGAAATGAACAGTGCAGTAATGTCCATCTGAATGGCCAGGTAACTAGCTTAGAAGGCATCTTGGTTAAAAAAAAAAACAACCACCCAAACCCACAAATGAGCAAACAGCGAAGTGCAAGAAGTCCGTTGAATGATTACCTGATCTTTTCTTTGCAGGTTTTGTCCTGAATATGTGCTAGAATTAAATCTGCTCGATGGATTAGGTATGTTCTCTGTATACTGCTGAAAGCAAACTTCCAGCAAATACCTAGAAAGATCTTGGTTTAATTGGTGTTTTGCACTGCAAGTGATCTAGACGAAGTATGAGCTATGCTGTTCATGTCTTTCAGCAAACCACCTCTGGAGGCTATATCTGTACCAGTAGGTAACATGATGAATTGCTGCCCTTGTGGGCAACTGACATGACATACTTTGCATCCCTATAGCTCTTTATCCTCCTAAAATAAGGTTGTCTTATCTACACGACCCTGAATACATCCCTAGAGCTTAGCTGTCTATGCTAAAAGTAACTGACAATATGTGGGTGTAAAATTTTTGTTCAGAGTATTCTGAGAAAGAGCTGTGCCCCCCACTTCTCCTGGGGGCTGCTCTAGAAGTTCAGGGTCTCACCTCTGATCTCAGCTGAGCTACTCGGCAGCTCTGCTTCTGGTCCTGCCTGTGCCTGGCCATGCAGCCAGCAGAGCCAGCCCCAGCCCCTGCCCCACTGGCTCAACTTCCCATCTTGACATGGGACCTTCCTCATCACCCTGGTCTTGCCTGGTGAGCATTGAGACATTGTTACCCTGGGTCTTGACACAAAATCTGCTCTTGTTCATATGTTACAGGATTGTATTGTTGCCAGTCAGATCTTTCTCCTGTGCCTGCCTTGCTGTCATGCTAGACTCCTGGCTTACCTTCCTCTGTGGAGCTGCTGGTATGGCACGTACAATGAAATTATAGTCCTTACCCATTCAAAACCCATGGTTTTCTTAGTTTTGCATTGCAATTTACACAAAATATCTAACTAGAATTTATTTTCCATAATATCTCATAAAAATAATGTCAGCAGGTAATTTTCTTAGCAACATGCTATTAAAATAAAGATCAGATTTCAGTATAGATTTTATGTTTTTCCTGTTTGAAAGTAATTTGAAAAATGCCCTCCTTTTATTCTGTGTAAGGAAATTAGGTTTAATAGAAACTTCAACTTTCTTCTTCCTAACTGTGTAATATGTAATTCACAATTTCTTCGGAGTGCCTTCCAGCTGATATTAATGCTGTTGCTTTAAGATGTTGAAATTGTAGATAGAGAGGTTTTACATATAATTTTAAAACTTTTCAATATTCAATTAATAGTTTTTGTAACAAGGAGATAAATCGTTCTTCCCAAGGTCTATGTGGTATCCAGAAGAACTAATTTACAGTCCAGGTTTTCTAACATTTATTTTTACTTTATCAAGTATCTTTCTATCAAAGACCTAGGAGAGTTTTCTCATTGCTTTACACTATTTAATATTTTAGCAACTTATTAGAAGCAAATATCTTTATTGATAACACCTGGGGATGGCAGGAGTATTAAAGAACCAGCATGCAGTAAAAGAATAAGTGGTTTATTGTTAGCAAAATGGCTATATGCTTTCTAATATGACTGAGTGGAAAACCATAACTTTAAGAATAAAAAATGCAGCCCTACTTGAAGGATGGTAATTCCGCAAAAGATTGGGGTAAATAAGATTGGGGTAAATAATCAGTGGAACTCAAGTTCCCAGTGCAACGCCGTTATTCTGAAAGAGAGACCATTGCATTAAAGGCATCTCGAATTTTTCTTTTTTTTTTTTTTTTTTTTTTGGCACTGAAGTAATCGCTTCAGGAATAGTATGTTAATTTCTCATTGATTACAGTTTAAAAAACAAAAAGAGTCAGTAGCATGGAGAAATTTCAAGGAAGAGCTAAGACAATGATTAAAGAAATGGAAAATATATCTTTCAATGAAAGAAGCAAGCAATGTCATTTATGTATTTTGTGAAACAGAAGTTAAATGCAGGGCATGTCAGATTCATACGACACTGGGCAGATGTGTCCCTTGGGAACTGAGGTGTCTGCTTTATTTATTCAGACATGGTCATATAATATATGTCTTTGTTCTTTTCTAGGCCATAAGAAAAGATGTTGCCATGAGTATATATGATTACACAGACAAATTAAAAAGTGCCAGAGAACCTTTTCAACTGTGGGATCTCAGCTGACTATGCTCTTCGTAACATACCCTACCATGGTTTTAGTCCAGTTCATCTATGATCCCTGGGCCCAGCTCAGGAGTCAGTCTGTGCCTGGGAACATTCTGAAATGACCGTTTGGACATAGCCCAACAGTTGTGGTGGGTGAGAGTCTTTAAAATGTGCACCTGGGTCTACTCCATTTGGCTTGGCCTTAATGCCGAAGAACAGTTTCATGGATATTTAGATTACTAAGAGTTGAGTTTGCTTAGGCCTGAAATGTCTTCACAACAGCTGTCCATATTTGACAGTCTTCTGTTTTTACCATATTGTTATACATGTAGACATACCTGGTGATTAATTAAAAACTGACATCAGTTAGTAAACCAGTTATGTGCTAGAGTTAGTATTCAGAATCTGTCTTCATTTTACATCAGAAACATTTTACATAGTATCTTAAAACTGAAGGTGAGACATTTCATACCCAAGGCGTTTTAGAGACACAGACAATTTGGAATCTCAGAATCTCAGGAAGGGTTTGATTTATATTTTTATCAGACCTGGGACCGGGAGAAAAAAATAAGAAAAAAAAATAAACCTTTTAGGAGTATCTTTTAGAGTGGTCCAAAGATGCACCACATTTATCTCTGGATCAGAGTTGGAGAGCCAACAATCACAGAATACTGATGTGGCCTCTCTTTTCAGATCTTTGAAAAATTTATTAAAAAAGCATATTTTCCAAGTTATTTAGATGTTGCATACAATATGGGATATGCATATTCTGAATATTTGTTCCAATGAAATGAGACTGAGCTAAGCCTGCTATCATTTTTTTCTGTGTAAACCAAATACTCCTGTTCCCTTAACATGCATTTGGTACAGTTAAGATACTGCTGATACTTTTGGTAAATGTAGTCACACACACATTTTTCCTAAATAGACATGTAAGATGAACACTGCATTCTGAGCTTGTCTATGAGGCACATTACTCAGCATCACAACCAACATCATTGTATCTCAGGTCTGGATTAATTAAACATTCACCTACCGCTGGGAAGGCTGACTCAGTTAACTCAAGCATACTTTACAAGATAGAACAACAGAACTGCAGCTGCCAGAAAAATGCCATAAGAAAAAAAATATTTCAACATTTTGTACTGTCTTCTGAAAGCACTATATGTTTTTTATGCAGTATCACTTTTGACTTATAAAAACAAAACTGGTTGAGAGCAAGTGTTTAGATAGGAACTGTTATTTTCCCAAGCATAACAAAATGTGCTAAGATACTTGTCCCTTGATTTGTGACTAATTAAGATAAGAATGGTAAAGTAACAGTTATTTAATTGTATAAAAATAAATTCTTCAGCTACAATGCTGAAACAGGATGTTTAAAGTGCAATATTGAAATTGCTGTGTAAAAGCTTTGGTATCTGGTAAAAGCACAGAAGCGCTCCGATGCTAACTGGTCTTGAGCTGCTCTCTTCATGTCAGGCAGACCAAGCTGACACTATGCTGGATTACTAGGTAAAAAAATAACAATTTTGAAGAATAATTGTTACAGGCTATTTCAATAGTAGCATTATTTCTCTATAATTAGACTGACTAGATATCATTATTTATTCTATTTGAATGGAAAAAGTGATGGTATCATTTCATTACTTTGCCAGATTCGATTTATCTGGGCTTTTATCTCTTATGGGACTATTATCATGGCTAATATTAATATATAATAAATTATGCATAGTTACACCCCACATGTGGATTTGATAATCAAAATATATGTTGATATTTCTCCAACACTTAAGAGTATCATGTTTTTGAAATTTGTGAGATTTGAAATAAAATGTTTCACTCCTTGTTGCAGTGTCAAAATCTGCTGTTTTCCCAGGAGTTCCTGCTTGCTTTGATAAACATTTAGTAGCTACTTGTATTTCTAATAGAAAACTTGAAAAAGGGTTTAATTATTTATTCAAAATACTGAGATTGTTTTTTCCTTTCATAGCTTGGTAGTCATTCAAGCACCCTTCGATATTGTTATTGTGCACCTTTGACAAAAGATATGATATCCAAGGTGTTTAAAATGTTTAAGCAAGAAAAAAACACAAACAGCAAATATTACCAAGATGATTGCCATATCATGTTCATGGTTTTATTGTTAATAGTGCAAAAATAGTGCATTTTTCTCTAAGTGAAAGTGATAGAGTATAATAACAAAAAGGGTAACAGTGGCTCTACCTCAGAGAATAGATCATGGTTGTGATAGTGTAGAATCTACTCATTTGTCTACAAGAAACATCTCTTGTTTTGTTATACTACAGGGGAGCAAGCCGTACTCCTGCCCAATGAAGCAGTGCAATTAGGAGGAGCTACCCTGTCGTTAAGGCAGTAAAATGACAAGACAGTTAAAGACTGATGCCCTAGAACTCTCCTTTGCAAGTTGTCTCAGGAATGACAGACCAGAAGGCAAGTGGCTGCCATTAGAAGAGCACAGGGCAGGCAGGGCCCTGACCTCTCTCCATAACCTGACTCATCCCCCAGCACCATCAAGTTAAGTGCCAACAAATACAAAATTCAAAGGAAATTTTTATATCATTCATGAAGAAATTCTTAGAGTTTTGGCAAATAAAAGATGTGCGATATTGCAGTAGTTACTGCTGTGGTGTCTGTTGTTGCCTTGAGCTTAGGGAGATACCTCCCCCAGACATTTCTTCTCTTTGCATTTGACTTCCATCTCCATGGTAAAATGGCAGAGGGAAGGTCTGTGCCCTGTCACACTAGCACCTATGTACCCACTTTCAGTGTTTACGCTGGGGAAAATGGGCCTGGAATGGACTCCCATTCCACCAGCAGAAGAAAATGCATGTTCTCATTTTCCAGCTTTGCTCCTGGGATAAAGGACTCTGTCAGGGCAGGCATGTTCTGGTCTTTAATTGGTAAAACGTTGAAGCAGTGAAACTGAGTGAAGGCTTTGGGCACAGACAACCGTGTGCCTCATGCTGCGTGGAAACTGCCACGTCCATAAGCATAAGGTTGTCTGAGATAGAGAGTGACTTGTCAAGGAACCAAAGGAAAGTGCAAGAACATGTATTAAATAAGCACTGAAGTAAACTCAGATTTATATTTTGCTTGCTTTGTTCCTATCATTTTGTCCATCAGCATGTGAATTACATCAATTTAGGCTCCCGAGGCCTCGTTCTCATTTATAAGAAGGGCACTTCACATCACTCTGGTAATATAAAGAGGCATTATAATGGGAGTAATTTATATTTACATTATTTTTATGGCTCTGTTGCTATTAGAATGGTGTAAAGTGGCATTAAGAGAAACCACTATCAGGCTCCTTAGAGTCTTTACTTCCAGACTCACAGGGATTACAATTCAGAGCCAAAATGATTGAGGGAATGGAATTGAGCACATCTAAGAAAAGCATCTGTGTTGTAAGGTCTGCATTAGAAAGGCCAGGAAAAAGTACTAATTTAAATTTACTAAACTCACTTATAAACACCTGGGATTTAAGATCTGCTGAAGTAATGCCACTGAATTAGCTAGGAGATGTTAAACTCTTTCCCATGTGTGACACAGAAAAAAATGTTGCTAACATCAGAAAGCTGTTGTTCACCAGCCTACATGAAATAAATAAATTTAGGATTTATGTATCTCCTACTAGAAGTATATTTATTCTATTGTAACACCACAAAAATCTCAGAAATGTTGTCAGGGATATACAACAGACGAATTTAATGAGTTTGGGGTTGGAACACTTCCTGCTGACCTGGGATGTACACACGGAATAATGTTGGAAATGCCTATCCTTTTACATGTATTTTTTGAATGTTTTTATAAATCTAGTATATTACTGAATTTAAATAAGATGTTGAGAAAAGTGGCCTAAATGCACTTTTGTTTTCTTACAAGTAATATGTCACCATTAAGAATTCATTTTCAGATCTCAACCATTACTAAAATCTGTTAACTCTTAAATAATTATAAAGATCAAAAATTCTTATAAAAAAAACCTGCCTCTACCTCTGACTTGTACTGTTTGGTGACAAGAAATAACATTACTAAAACTGAATTAAGAAAATAAAGTCAGAGAAAATACACTTAGTCCTGCAGCATGTTCATATGTTTTCCTTCAGTATCTCTGATACGTATTTTCTCTCAGTATGTTTTACACTTCTTAGGGCCACATTTTTTATTGCTTGCAGATGCTCTTTGTCCAATCTGTTTAGGTCACTTTGTAATTTATTGTGTTTTCATGTGTGTCTTCTATCCTTTTACCTTCAATGTCACCAATGGGATTAAGAAAGAAAGAAATGGGGGTGAAAAAAAGGCAAAACAGGCAGGATAAATAGACAAGCTCAGTGTTCGGACTTTTGTGGAACAGAAATAACCAAACCAACACATATCCCCTCCCCTTTTGAAACCCTTAAAAAGAATAGACTTTGCTATAGCTACATGAACAGTCATTGAGGACTAATATATTTCCTATTTCATTAAAAGGCATCCTCAACTTCTGACTATATTGGTCTATAGATCATACATGTAATTCATGAACAAGAATGTAAAATTAAATTAAAAACCCAAACAAACATTAGTCTATATGCATAATGAAAACTTAACACAGTCCAAGACAGGCAGACTTTCCATAGCTGAAAAGGCTGAAACAAAACCATATAATTAGCAGTTCAAAACCACACCTATATAGCTATGAAACAGCAACTGAACATATTTCAACAACTTTTTGATGTTTCTAAGGTTGTATGTACAGTTTCAGTCACATGGAGGTTAATAAATTTCTGCATTCAAATCACTTTTGTTAACCATTCCTGTAATAAATTAAGACTTCTGAGAGAATATAAAAGGGAAAAGACAGCCTCTGTTGATGCTAGGACTGTGAAAGCCTTGACTCTTCACGGCTGCCTTCCAGAAGGGATGAGTGGCTCGTGTATGTTTAGGTGTTCTGCATGATGGATTATGCTCTGCTGCCCAATGAACACCATCTGTGGGATTATTTTTAGTGGCTCACATTTGGGAGCATAAGAGAACTATTCTTTTCTCAGAAAGAAGATAATGATGCTGTGTTCCTAAATGCAATTAGGAATTGGGGTTTCTTAGGTTCTCTAATACTGCTGAAAAGAGGAAACTCCCTTGAGACTTGGTCAGCAGGCTAATCCTCCAGCTCTTGAACCTCTAGCTGCCAGGATTATGAGAGGTAAGTAGGCACATAGAGCATGCTGCTGTACTTCAAGAGGGAAAAACTTTATGATGAATTCTTTCATTTGAAATTATTGCAAGAAGTGTTGTCCAGCTCCTGTAAACATTTGTCACTTTTCTACTCATTGGAAACTCTTGAGGTAAGAAAACAGTTACAGCAAAAACTATTCCAGCTCAGCTGAACAATTAATAAACTTGCTCTACTTTTTTTGTTTTCAATCGTTACTCTCCAAGGGATTCTTGGACTATTCCACTATTCTCAGATTAAAAATTTAGGACAATAAAGTACCGCAAGTAAAGTTTATGTGTCTCTTGGGAGCAAGTAGCCAGAGATTGTTGTGTCCATCAAATATCTGCTCACATCAATAGACAGTTGAATGATCTTAAAGTAGCAGAAATTGCATTAGCTTTGTTCGTATCAGTGTTTTTTGCAGCTTTACAGTCCAAGACCAACAGCAAGTGATCACTTAAGCATCCATCATCCATAGTGGTTCTTGCAGTATGTAATCTCAACTTCAGCACGAAGATCTTTTGCTTGTGACTGTAGAGGCTGAAAAATTCATAACAGTAGCCCTGTTGAGAAGGACCTGGGGGTTCTGGTGGATGAGAAACTTAACATGAGCCAGCAGTGTGTTCTTGCAGCTCTGAAAGCCAATGGTATCCTGGGCTCCATCAGAAGAGGGGTGGCCAGCAGGGACAGGGAGGTGATTGTTCCTCTCTGCCCTCGTGAGGCTCCATCTGGAGTACTGTGTCCAGGTCTGGAGCCCCCAGTACAAGAAAGATGTGGAACTGTTGGAAACGGTTCTGAGGAGGGTCACAAAGATGATCAGAGGGCTGGAGCACCTTCCCTACGAAGAGAGGCTGAAGGAGTTGGGCTTGTTCAGCCTGGAGAAGAGAAAACTGCAGGGGAACCTCATTGCAGCCCTCTAGTACCTGAAGGGAGCATACAAACAGGAGGGCAATCAGCTTTTAAAAAGGGTAGATAATGGCAGGACAAGGGGGAATGCATTAATGCTAATGGATGCAAGGTTTAGATTAGATATTAAGGGGAAGCTCTTTACAGAGAGAGTGGTGAGGTGCTGGAACAGGCTGCCCAGAGGAGTGGTGGATTCCCCATCCCTAGAGGTGTTCAAGGCCAGGTTGTATGTTGCCCTGGGCAAACTTGTCTAGATCACGCCTGGAGGTTGGTGGCCCTGCCTGTGGCATGGGGTTGGAACTCTATGATCCTTGGGGTCCTTTCCAACCCAGATAATTCTATGATTCTGTGATTCACTGTTACGCAAATGAGAGGCTGATATTCTCATTTTTCTTTCCTTGTGCTGGTTCCAGCATGCTTGACCCTTTCCTTCAGCTGATTTGACTTACTAGATGAGTAGAAGACTTCCCCACTCCACACACCTCCCCCTTATTGTATGCCATTTAGTGAGTTGGATGGATTAGTAGAATACTCATCTGGCAGACACTAGAGCCATAAGGTAAACAATGAGAATGTGTGTGTCCAGAAACAGGTCAAGGATCTCAACTTTTCAGTAGTTTTTAAGACATTATGGTATTTTACTGCATCTGATGAAATTATGTACCAAGGGTCTTGCCCTAGGCATTAGTGCAAGTTTCAGTAAAGTGCATTGTGAGCATGGCTACTAATCCGAATAATTAAGGAAAAAAATAAAATAGGCTGAACTGAATCTTTTTTTTTTAATTAAAAAATGAGTTTGGTGCAACGGATTTTAATTTAACCAAGAATTAAATACTTTGTTATATTTTGGCATTTAATGGTCTTCAACAAATTTAAAAGATTGATGTCAAATGTGAAACAGCATTTAAAATTTTCAAAATTAAAATGGAAAGCTATTATATTAAAAGTGAAAAGGAAGCATTTGAAAATTACTGAGATTTCATTTTTCCCTCCCCCCTTTTCCTTGTCTGCAGATCTGAATATGAAATCGTAAATACTTTGGCTCCTTAACACTTTCCATTTTCTGTTAAGTCATTAATTGATGTAAAAATATCTCCCCACCTCGTGTCACAGTTTACAATTGTACCATGCACTAGGCAGCTGTATGTATTTCTGTAATAACTTTTATTATGTGGGTTGTTTTTGTCTTAAACCCATTTGTTTGTTTCCTTACTTGCAGAACAGAACATATCAGGTGTCTGTTTAAAAAAAAAAAGGACCTTAAGCCATCAAGACAATTTTGTCAGTATCAGATTTTTGGAAAATCATTTCTTTGAAATATGGTTCATGGGCTTTGCAGTAGGAACCCACAATTTGGCAGGAGAATAGTAAATGGGTCAAAGAGACTTCTGCTGTCTCTAAGAAAATTCATCTAGACTTGGCTGGGGCACAAATCTTTGAAAATCATCATTTACATTTGCAAAGTAGAGCATAGCCTGGGGCCTGATGAAATCTTTTTGAGCATTGTATCACCACTGTAGCTGCTTCAGTACCAAAGGCTTTGGCACATGCCAGATTTAGAGAAAATGTTGCCAATCTCCACTAGGCTTCCTATATAGTCTGTATGCAGCTAAATATTCTGGAAGAGCATACTGCCCCTCCAGCCCCTATCCCATTATCCTGTTGGATAAGAAAATGGACCATGCTAGTCTCATACTTAGAATTCAGGAATTAGGAAGATACAGCCTCCTGCTCCCCTATTTTATCAATTATTACAGTGAAAACTTGATGAAATTATTCATGGCAAAGTTAGAAAAAGAAGCAGGATTCTGGTATGGAAGGACACCTCTGAATACTTCCACTGTCTTTCAACATAAAAATGCTAAATTTCTGTCTTTACCTGTATTGGTTGTAACTTCTGAGTGTAACTCACCTGTAGTGTTATGTATTTACAAAAGAGGGCAAACAGAGGCTATATCACTATACTTTATTCTAATATTTGCTAGATCATATTACTTTAGATTCTCATGTCTTGTTTTTCAAATAATTTGTAAAATAGGATTTTTTTAATCTGCAGTTTTTGGAAAGGTGGTGAGGTAACATACATCCGCATCTAATGGTCATGCAGGTTTTAGCCCACCAGTGCTAATCAGCCAGTATTTGTTTAATTCACAAAGAACTATTATTTTTATACACTTGTCTATTAAGGACAACAGGGTTGGGACACTCTGTAATTTATTTACTTTTCTCTGAAAGTAGAGAAATTGTATTAAAACCAACCAATCAAAACAGACCAAAAAGCACATTAGGTCTAGACATTTTTAGCATATTCATTCCTATATCTATATTTTTTTCCAACTAAATAGTGTTGTTTACAACTATATATAGTTATCTAGATACATTTCAGTACTTCTGAAGACTTTCTCAGTCAGAGACCTCCCAAGTTTATGAGCGCTGGCATTTAAGACAAGCTTCTTGTTCTGGATAGTAAGCCCCCATTGCAAGAATTCAAACACCAGCATTACTTCTCTCTCCAGGCTATGATTTGCCCTTCTGTCCTGTGCAAATTTATTTGCCTTTTTGTAACATTTAAATTAGCTTCCATGTCTTATTTGTGGGGATGGATCCTGACATGGTCTCATTCAATGGATTGCTGGGAGCTACTCCAGCTTTCACCAGAATGAATCTGGTTGAAAATGTTCCCTTTCCATTCTCTCACTTAACTCACATTTGTAGAGAAACAGAGTATGTTTTGTATGCTGGCTGCTCATCTGAAGACAAGTCAATGTTTTGAAATTTTGACTAATTCATTTACATTGTGATTCCCATTTAAAGCCTGCTAATGTATTGGAGCATTGATTATTGCTCTTAGATCGATTACAGTGAGAGACTGTGAGTCTAAGCAAGTTATCTTGTCATTATGTGGGACTGGGTTTAAGATGGAGTACTAAACATTTGTTTGTGAGGAGGAAACCCTCAGTCAGATGAAAAGTCAGGGGTGGTTTGAAAGACGGGAGGAAATTCTGCTGGCAATGCTTAAGCTGAATAGTGTGATGTACTCTAATGACTGAATGTCAAAAAGCAAAGTTACCATTGATTCATGCTCAATTTAAGATATTACTTTTAAAAAATTGTTTTAACCGAAGACATGTCAAATGCTGTGTTCTTTCTCTGACAGTGACTGTAAAAGAATGCCTCCAGGAAGAAGGGCAAGAATATGCATATGCTTGTTCTTCATTGTAGGTTATTTGGACACTTACTCCAGGGATCTGTGGATTCAGTACTATGCTTCGAATGCAGGAATATTCCCCATGTTTCCCATTCTAGTAACTCGGTAATATATCTGGGACTTCATCATTATTTCCTAGATGTGCCTTTTCAACAGATATATTGTTTATTTTAAAATTCATTTTGCAGAGAAATGCTCCTGAACCACTCTTGAGAATTCTGTATTTTAAAACTTTTTCTGTTAGAGTTAGAAATTACATTTAGCTTAAGATGTGGCTTTGTTTTTGTACCTACTTCCCTTACACCCCCTCCCAAAGCAACAGTCAACATATGAATAGATTTTTTCTAATGTTGCTGATTCATAGCTTTTATATGACTATGAATTAGTTACAAATTCATACGATACTACTATGCTAGTGGAAACAATCAAATCCTGCTATCTCTTTCTCAAATCTTACATTTTTAATGGTATTTAGAATTGTTGCTAAGAAAAGAAGTAGTTACCTTTGGGAAAAAAAAAAAAAGAAAAAAGAAATAAGTTCCTATTCAGTACTGGCATTCTTGTACCTGCTGTAAAAAAAAAAAAAGTGTCTTCAAGATTTACAGTGAGCATATAGTACATGACTGGTTCTTTTTTCTCTTCTCTTTATTGGAGCCTCTTGTTTGAATCAAAGTCCACTTAAGGCAGAAAATACCATTATCACACTATGTAACAATACACCGTAGTACTGTAATTGAGATTAGCTTTCAATCACTCCAATTTGTGAATCAGTAATTTTAAAAGGCTTCACCAGTTTTTCCATGTGGAAGTAATCTACCCCCTGCTCATAAAACAATGCTTTTCTTTGGGATCATACAAGACAGCACAGTGGTTCTTTAAAAAGTTTTAACCATTGAGACAGAATACTTCAGGCCAAATATATTCATGAATGAATGTACATCTGAGATAAAGTTGAACCTTATTCTTGAGGCTTCATAAGTAATGTATTTCTCTGGACATTAGAATACAACATAAAATAGGTATCTAAATAGACTTTATACTTAGATTTAAAAAAAAAAAAGTGGGACTTCTTGATAATACAGGATCAGCAAATCAGGTGAAAATTCCTATGTCTCTTGTTGGCCTAGTCCAATTTAAACAAGCTAGTTGTACAGCCTGTGTATTTCAGGCCTGACTTCAAAAGAAGTAAAGCCACAGTTGAATTTGAAGACACAGATTAAAAATGGGGAGGTAAAAGAGACAGAAGTATAATTGATTTATTTACTTAAAATGTGATTTAGGAAGAGTTTAATTTCAGCATAGAATGTATTCAGACTTTTCAGTGATGAGCTATATAGTAATGAAATTTGCTCCTAAAAAGAGATGTTTGCCTCCCCGTGTCCTGCAAGCGGTCTCACCTAACAGATGTACTCAGAATAAACATCACATATGTGTAAAAGATTAGTCTCAATAGAATATATAGTGTCCAAATGTGTGTCAAACTCACTTTTTCCCTTCCAGGCAGTGATCTGATTACCAGTTTATTTATTGTTCTGTGTGTGCATGGGAGGGAGGAAGAGGACTCGTTCTATTCCTACCTGCTAAGTTGGTTTGGTTAGCAAAAAACAGGAAAGATTTACTAGATCAGAAGACATGGAATAATAAAAGATTATAACGACCTTCTATGGTGGTAAAGGGTGAAGACCTTGATTAAAACTCAATTTGTTATTTTGCAGTGTCTTCCGTATCTTGAATGTATTCTAAAGGTTTGTCAGTATGAAGTGGGCAGGGAATGCTGCCACTTCATCCTCCCGTGTAATGATGTAACAAGGAGTGAATCCTGGACTTTTATAGAAATTTCTTGTAAACCCCATATTGCAGCAATTGAGTTATAGATTTAAATTCCTTGTAGACTGAAATTAGATGCTTGAATCTCAGCTGGATTTGGTTGGGAGAGGAGATGGTGACATAAAACTTCATTTTTGTTTTCCCTTTTGCTTATTCTGGCACATACTCTGTTAGCATTCGAGTTATTGCCCATCGCAGTCTCATTCATCTAACCCTCTCCATCTACTGTGTGAAAGGTTTTGATGCCTGATTGGCAATGATGCATTCATTCTTCAAGGCCCATGCAATCACGTGCTGACACCTGAGTGCTCAAGGTCAAACCTTTGGGTATGTGTACAGAGTACATGCTCAGTCATGCAGGCAGGGGTCCTGAAAGTTGCATGACCATATTCCTACTCCAGATTTAATTTTACAGATGTTTGGTAGCCCCATAAAGCTTACTGATGGAGTCACCACTCCCTACACTGGAATGGAGATTTCAAAACTAACATTGTACCATCTCCAAAACCTTGAAGTTATTTTAAGCTTTAGTATAATGAAGCTTTCTGCTTCTATTTCAGGTATGAAAACAGAACAAAAATCATATGAAGGGAAACTTTTTAAAAATAAATCTAACTCTTCAATCAAAACCTCTTCCTAATAAGTTTAAATTTGAGGAAAACCTTAAAAAATTCCATTAAATGGGCTCACACAAATTTAACTTAAAGAACCACATGTGGAGTAATCTAAACCAATACCTTCCTAAACTGCATTTGAAACACTAGAAAAAAATATTAAGAACTGTTAAAGTACTTCAGAGAATATAGACATTTAAGTAAGCTTAGCCTGACACATAAAATAATGGAAAAATATATTACAGCATCTGTAAACAAAAATTGCAGCGAGATTATAATTAGTGTTAACCAGAATGGTTTGATATGTTTTCCACTGAGATGAAAGGTCTGAGTGATAAAAGCAAATATGTTGATCATTTGACTTTCTTCAGACATTTGTCTTGATACTACATGATACCAAGGTTCAGAAGTTTGCATATAGATATGAGGAATTGATTAGATGGATGAAAGGCTTGAAAGATCTTATGATGCAGCTGTTGAGAAGGATGTATAGGACAGTATCTAGTAGCACAGACCTCAGAGCTGTTTGCTGTGTGATATCTGTATCAGTGAACCCAGTGATGCTACAACAACCCTGCTGGTGAAGCTTAGAGATAAGTTCTGTGGGATAAGATATATTACAATGCCAGGGAAAATGGAATCACTTGGATAGAGGATCAAATCCAAGAAAAAGCTCTTTAATTTAGGCAGGTGGAAGGTAATGCATTTGGGGAAGTCGTTCTGAGAGGATGGAGAGTCTGTCTTGGGAACTCCAGTACTTCACCTACGGACAGATGGGTAATTCTGGATAATGTGAGCTCCCAACAAGTCTTAATAGTACACAGCTGAGCAGTTGAATTGTGTTGCTGTAGAAGACAATGACTCACAATGACTTGATACATAGAGAGTGAAAATGTGTATTTTTCTAAGAGCTATTACCTGAATCACCTTTTGGAAGAAACTGTTTCTCATATATTTATAGTTGTTGAGCCTTACTCCTGTATTTGGGGTAGGGGGAAAGGTGCTTCTAAAATTATCTGAACTGAGCATTTGCATGGAGTACAGTCACAAATTCAAACATTTAATACAAATGCTTTAGTTGGGCAGGACTCATCAAAGCACCAGTCAAATTAATATTATTACAACAAAATGGAAAAAAATCATGTTGACTCATTTTGATCAAAATTAAGTATGGACCATATAATTTTCCAAGAGTGAACGCTCACATTCTAAGCAGAATGGCTAGTCTCTTATACTGTAATTATTGTGTTCCAGGAGAGAGAAATGTGGGATGGTATAAGAAGATGAGGAAGCAATGGAGAATGAGAGTCACAATAAGGACTTAATTTTGTTTATTTTTGTATTTTTTCAAATAAACCTGGGTTTTGGTGTTTTGGAAGGATCTCCAACTCCAGTCTTACGCACTCTTTTAGTATTATTATTATCACGTTGTCTCTGTGTTAAAAATATAGGAAGAAACAGTTAATCAAAGGCCATATATTGCTTCAGCAATGCTCAGAGATACTGCCAGGAGTTTGTTTTTACCTGTTGTCATGGCTTAATCTAGCAAACAGCTAAAACAACTATAAGCTGTTTGCTCACTCTCCACCCTGCAGTAGGATGGGGGGAGAGAATCGAATAGGAAAAAAAGGTAAAAATTTTATGTTGAGATAAAGACAGTTTAATAGGACAGAAAAGGAAGAGAAAAATTATAATAATGACAAAAGAATTTACAAAACAAGTGATGCAACACACAATTGCACAGCACAGTTTCTTACCACCTGGAGCCAATGTTCAGCTGGTTCCTGAGCCACATTACCTCCCAACCCACCCCTAAATTATATACTGAGCATGACAGCATATGGTATGGAATATCCCTTTGGCCAGTTTGGGTCAGCTCTACAGTCTGTGTCACTTCCCAGCTTCTCAGTTACCCCCCTGGCTTCTCATTGGTAGGCCAATATGGGAAGACAAAAAGTCCTTGACTGGTTTGCAACAGCTAAAATATCACTGTGTTATCAACATCATTCTCATCCTGGAGCCAAAACTCAGCACTACCCAGCTGCTAGGAAAAAAATTAACTCTATCCCAGCTGAAAACAGGACACATGTACTCTTTCTTGGGCATATGTTTATACAACTGCAATTTTTAAGTTTCAGAATTTGACATAACTTTGGCTGATCTTCAAGGATATGACAAAATTCATCCCTCCGACTCTGACTGTAGAATCTTTGTTTGAGGTGTTTGAGGATTTCCCAAATTTGAGGGGCTTTGGAGGAGAAGGATAACACATAAATATCTGGACATGTGACCAATCATAGAGATTTCAGTAGGTTTAAATTTCTGAACCCTTCTACCTTTAAGTGCAAAATGTTAAGCAGTTTTAAGATGGAGTTTGACTACAAGTAGCTTCTCAGAATGTGTAAATAAAGGACAGTCAGTGAAACCTGATCTCCTGCAACTCTCCAAATAATTAAAGTTACATAAATTTGACTGTATTAAACAGACAATCAAAATACACAATAGAGGCATAGATTCCATGATATTTTACTAAGGAATTTAAGACAGAAAGGAGTCTTTTGCATTATCAAGTCCAAGTCCCTGGATAGCTCAGGCAGCCATAATATGCTAATTATTTCAGGCATCTTACTTAAAAAAAGCTCACAATTAAATTCCTGTATTTGCAAGAAAGACCACACATCACAAATAAATAAATACTCCTTCGTTGTAAGATTTGTTTAGTGTTGATCCATGTTTTATCTGCATAGCTACAAAATGTTTACACTGGGGTTTCCAGTTCATAAATCCTTAGTTTTATGCATGCTTAATGACAGCCAGTCTTGCCAAAGCTTGCATTTATTATCCATTTTGAAAAATTGGTCATGACAAATGCTCGTTTGTTCTGAGACACCAAGTTTCCCTTTCTTCATTGTCTATTCTCCTGATTGTAGAAATGGTAGGCTTCAATACAGAATAAAGCTTTAATAATTAAATGATGATTAATTAAGGGTTGCTTTTTGACACCCATAATCTTACTGAAAGAGACTTTGTGCCTGAGAGGTCCTATGATTTCAAGGTGCTGCTCCCAGAATGAAGTGCTGATCAAGAAGATAAAGGGTATCAGATCTAAATAATTAACTACACTAAGTAGGAAAAATAACTGTATGATGCCCTTGGTACATTTCTTTCTTTAAACAATGGTAAAGACACAGGAGAATGTGAAAAGTGTGCAAACCCCGAGTGACTTTTAAAAATTCCCTTGTGTAGTTTTTCTGGTCATCACATTCTGAAGTTTAGTGTACTTATCTTAACATGATGGTTTCTTCTTTTCTTTTTAGTACAGCTCATATTTTCTGATTAATTTCTTTCTTATACCTAAACAGGTCCTCCTGTGTAGGGGAGAGAGTTTAGCATTAGGACTTTACACCTCTGTTCAGCAAAGCAGAAACACCTGTACTTGTACAGATTCAGGTGGTGTCAACAAGCATCATGATTAGTCAGAAATTAAGGATTAATTTGACCAGGGTTTAAGAGAATGTCATTGCGTAGAAGTTATTTCTGTATTTGCAATCCTCCGAATTTTGTGCCTATATAATTGCATTCCTTGGGTTATTTTGTTAATTTCCTTCTTTGCCTGGCTTTACTCTTTGTTCTGGCTAGCTTTTTTCATCATAATGCTCTTCAAACATCCCTCTGTAATGAGTCTGTACATCTAACTGCAATCAATCTTCCATTAGTCATTCACTAGGCTGAGAATCCCTGATGCTATAGGCCAACAAATAAATCCCCTTTTCCTCTGAATGTACAGCACTTGAAGGTAACGAAACAGTAATAGTCAGAACATTAATTCCTACTGATTTCCAGGACCTCTAATTCCCATTAATTTGTTTGGGACAAACGATTACTTTGCTATGTATCTTCGGAGGACTGTTCTATCAGGTAATATTGACTGGAGTACTTGGGTGCTTAAAAAGATGGTTTACAGAAAGTGCTCTTTAACATGGTTATTGTTAAGAAGCAAATTTAGATTAGGATTTGTGGATGTGTTATCAACATCTTATGTAACTATATTGGAAGCTTAGCAGGTCTATGAGGTTTCCCAGACAGATCAACTTGCTAAGATATCTCTCTTGACTGGAAGAAAAGATGTCTTCTTACTTTCAGCACTGAACAGATTTAGTATGATTTAGTCACTTCATGAATGACAATTTGTAGGTGCTGTACCTCAGAAATATCCCTAGATGTAGATTGAATCCTGTCTCAACTATCTGTCACACTACTCATATCTTTAGGGTGGGAAGAAGATGGAGGAGAAACATGACTCTTCCGTGGAAAATAAAAGGTTGCAAAAAGGTCCCATTGAATTAAAGAAAATGAGGACAGAAAAGCAGCTGTTCCAACACTGGTGAACGCTTACATTCTGAAAAGAAAAGACTTTACAGACAGGACAAAGTAAGATTTTTAGCTGATTGCATTTAATATGTATCCTTGACGTGGGTTGTCAGTTGATCACATGATTCTATGATTTATTATGTAAATACTCACAATGAAGAGAAGATGGAAAAATTGGAAAAGCACTAATGTCATCTTCAAAAGCAGACCTGTGCTTGGTTAAATAGTATTTCAGCTTCTGCATTGTGCTGAACACAGCAGTTAGATATCACAGAGACACCTCTAAGTACCGAAGACTGATAAGCGTGATACTCAAGTTGTAACTTATATCAGATTATTGAGGAACTACTGTAATGAAGGATGAGCAATCTGAGAAGGACAGTGTTAACTACATTCACATATAATGCTGTAATAAGTTACTGCAGAAATTCTCATATGCTGTCCCTCAGTTCTATTACAATGCTCATTAGAGCTATTGTACTGTGCATTTCACTTTTTAATAGGTCTTTTGCTTGGGAGAAAAACATAATTATATGACTCCAAAGCAGGATCTTCCTTTCTATCTTACCCTCATCTCTGCTTTAATTATGTCCCCTTCCTAGTCCTAGGTGGCAGATTGTTTAGGCAGGAGCTAGCCTGATACAGGTGGCAGTTTGGTCTTTTCATAGAGTGTTCATCAAAAAGGGGAGAATAACCATACACCTTTTCATATTAGATTCATTAAATGACTTATTTTTTAGCAAAGTTAGTAATTTCCTGCACACATGTGTGGACCTTTGCCAAAACAGGCTTACACTGTTGTAACGTCAGCAAATTCCCCCTTCCTAACCTTGCTTCACATTCTTCAAACTGCTATACCACTAACCATTGGTGAGAGACAATGCAGTTCTGCTGAGATGCCAAATATACACATACAAAAACACATGAGGCCTTTGAATTTAAGGCAGAGAAATCTAAATTAGAATTTGCAATACTGGAAGGAAATACAATTGTCTTGTTAATCAATTTAGTATCAATTCTGTTCTGATACTGTTTTAGTAATTTTGATCCTCAAAGCAAGACTGCATGGAAGAAGCAGCACATTCTTCTTGAAATCACTGCCCAATGATGGCTTTAGCAAAAATCTGCCCTAGGTTTTCTGAGAGGCAATTTAGGAAACAGCCTAGAAAAAAACAGTTTAAAACACTAATTTAAGGGAAGAAAAGAGAAGATTGAGAATATGAACATACTATAAAATAGTGATAGGATCTTTGTGAACCTGAATGAAGGCTCTAGAAGTTATCTGAGAAGACAGACCTATCCTCTGGTTAGCCTTCCCAGAGCTCCAGATCATAGTTCCGCTGCTACATGAACATAGGCTCAAAAAGCAAACTATATTTTAGACATAATGTAGTATGAAGGAAATCTAGGGAAAATGCTGAATAATTCAGAAGGAAAAGTAAGACTCTGGCTGTGCTGAAGTAAAATGCCACTTTCTGAGAGGGGTGGGCAAAAAATAGTGTCTTTAACTGACTTCCCAGCTCAGCTGTGATATATCTCCAGAAACGTAGGGTCAAGCTTTCCTTTCACCAAAATGTGAAGCTGGAAATTAATAAGCAGAAAAGACCTCAGAAAGGGATAACTTCTTGTTTTGGTTGGTGGGCTAAGCTAAGCAATGAGAGGGGAATTAAAACATATGAGGTAGTGACAGCAGAAGGTAACGTGCTGATTGCCAAGAAACTAAAGTATCCAACTTATTTCAATTTGAATGGCCAAAACCCCTCTCAGTCTTTTAAAGGGCCTGATTATGATGATAATGCAATACAAATGCTTATATTTTTTAACTGAATTGCATCTGATCTTATTGGACACACAAAAATAAATCTCCCTTTGAACCATCTCTGAAGTACAGCGCTTTCATTTCTTCTATGGTTGAAAGCTTGTATAATTATAGCCACATCATACTAATAATCACACGAGGTTTTTTACTTCCTTTCTTCCCTTGTGATCAAGGAGTCATACACACATGCCTATGTTAAGTTGCTAAAGGATAGTTTTTGATATTTATCATATCTTTATTTCACTGACACAGACAAGTGTGTATATTTTTCATCTGTCAGTTTGCTACCATAAGTCAGAGCTACAGTGACAACGAGATGTTAAAAAATCATTTGGCTTTCACATTCTACAATTTAAAGTGGTAGATGAATAGAGTAAATCATTTATATCTCCTTTAAAATACTCATAGCAATCTCTTCTTGAAATCAAACCCAAACTCTTACTGTACCAGAGAGGTATATGGACACCTAATATTTTGGCTGCACCAGCACATTTAGACATGATTTTGTAACTTTCATCCTCTAAAAGTACACTTTCTCACTTTGCAGCCTGAGTTGATCTGTCTGTCTAAAATAGGGAAAAAGTATAAAAGTTCAGTTGACCTTGTACCCTTAACTTGTGCTACTGTGTTTTTTTCCTCCTTTCTATAACAGTGTTGAGATTTTGCAACAAAATTTTTCATTTTCTCACTGTAAGTACTTTATTATTATTATTATTATTATTTACTTCTTTATCAATAGCCTTTTCTGTTGTTTAGACATATTGCATTGTTTTTCTATTATTTTCAGAAGTCTCTGTGGCCTATACACTTGGATGAACCTATTCCATGGCTTTCAAAAAGCATCTTTTATGTATAATTTGTTTACTGAATATGCCAGGTGGCATAGTGACTGGATTCTGGAAGATAACCCAGCAAAGTAGCATTTCTGTATTCAGGGACTTGGGTCCAATACTACTGCTGTTCTTCCCAAGATGCAGTAGAAAATTGTAAAAAATTGAGGTGCTTGTGGTAAACATGACACTAAATTGTTCACAATAGAAATCACAAATAATTGAATAAGCTAGGCTGTTCTTAAATTGCAATGAAATAGCTAATGAGTGAGGGTAAATGAGTCAGGTACTCAGTCTTTGTTTCTGGGCTCTATTCATCTTTTGGTCATTTGCATTTGCATATGGCATGAATCTTGGGCTTCTAGAAAGAGGGTAGTAGGACTCTGGGAAGGAAGAAATTGGAAGAGGAGAAAAAGAGGGAGATCTTTGTCTTGTGAGTCGTCTTCGCTAACAATGAAAAGCATCAGGGTCAAGAATGGTACAATGCTACAATTTGGTGCTTATATGAAATCAGTGACAACACCTGGACAGGGTAATTGATAACACTATTCCATGTGAACTCAGTTAAAAATTGAATGGCTGTATTTTCTAGATATTTTTTATAATGTCTATTTCATTCCACTGAGAGATCATTAAAATACGCATTTTGCATCGATGAAGGCTAAAACAGAGTTCTAAGGAACTTGTCCTCTGGCAGAGTAGAAATGGAGAGGATCTAACCCTATCAAATTAACAAGGACTGAAGTCAAGGCTACTTATGACCAGGAGGTGTCAGACTAGTAGATGAAAATCTCCTTTTCCCAAGTGCTACTGAATGATTTCTATTTAGTGTCACAAAGGCTATCGGATTTTAGCTTGGACCCTAGAGATAAAAAGGACTGTCAGCTGTTCTTGTGTCCTTTGACAACACATTACGAGGAGCTGAGCTGATGAAGTTCACTGTGCAGTTGCATGCAACGTAACTCCTCCGTAGCTTAGAGGGGGGTTTTACATTTTAAGTTTGTTGAAATTCACTAACACCAAAGTTCACTTTAAAATATGCTATAACTTGGCAGAAATTCAGTGAGCTGGAATTTAAAAGGGTCTTTAGTAACACATGACAAGGCAGTAATGAAAGATGGGTTGTTAAATCAGAATCATTGGGGCTCCTAATTTTCTTAGAAGTTTAGCTTCCCTTGCTTTCCCCCTCCAATTTTATGAGGTCTTCTTTTAGTCATCTCCAGTTTCTCAGAGATGTTAGAAGTCACTATAGTGTGGTTTCTGTGTGATTACATAAAACTGCTCATTCCGCAGTCATTCCGTTTGTTCTCCAGGACACTAGAACATAAACAGTTCCCTTTCTGACAGGCAAGCCAATCTTCTCTATTTCTTGAAACCGTAATCTTTCCTTCCTGCTTTCCTTATTTATCCTCACACTCCTTCTGTTCCATAGTGCTTCTGTCTTTCCCATGTTTAATCTCTTTTTTTTTCTTTTTTTTTTTTTTTAATGTCTTGTTATAAAGCACATGCACTCAGTGGTTTATCCTCTAATGTGAAGAAGTATCTTATTGAACACTTCCATCCTAGCCTTCAACACCCCACTCCTTGACCTGTCCTTACCCAATCTGCTCTTACTTGCAAGAAATAACAGTTTTGATGGATCTTTAGGAAAAAAAATAGTTCCTCTTCACGTGGCTTGCATTTCAATTAAGATTGTTACACTGTTACTTTAGGTTATGACCAATTAATTGCAAAGAAAAAACTCCAAGTAGTCTGTATAACACAAAGTCACAAATCAGACCGATTTTCTAAGGGTGAAAATGCAATTCCACTCAATGCTGGTGTTGATGAATATGAAGCTTTGGGAATACAATACACATAGAGAAACTTTACACAATTTATCCTGTTTGTGAAGCTTACCACTACTTCATATGCAGGAAAATGCACCCTCAGGTAAGGATATTCAGTGCATATTTTATTTCTTTTTTAAAAAAAGTACTGCTGTTTTGGTGTGGTTTTTTTCATGTGGGTTTGCATGCTGATCCTCAGTTACAGTATGAATGCTAATGACATGTACATTTCACTTACAAGACTCAAAGGGAAAAAAAGTGTAAACCTGTATGAATATTTTAAAATATATCACATAGAAAAACTGTTGCATGTTATATCAAAAAGTAACTAAGGTTAAGGGATTAACACTGATTTTATTTTATTGTCTTAGAAATATAACAAAAATTGAAGAGGGCTTTTTTGGTTTTGTTTTTTTTTTTTTTAAAGAGATTGCCAGTGAACTCTTGAAATATGTGGTATTTGAAGATCAAATACAACTGCTCATCTAATTTTTGAGGCAGGATTAGTTGAAAAATCTACAAGGCACATTCTAGTCATCATTAGGTACTTCCTCAACTTGTGCACTGTTAGTATGGCAAAAGAAATCAATTCCTGTATTGTAGCCTTCCAAGACACATATTTGCAATCAATATCTATATGTACTCTGTATATTGTTGTTTAAGTGGGTTTAGATTCTTTCCTTCCTATCGCTGATTTGTGAAAAGCCTAGGCACTGTGAAAATAGATACTGAATTTCTGGAAATAAGGAGCAGGGCTTCAGAGTATGTATCAGTCCTTCGCCAGGTGGTAGAGCAGCTTGTTGCAGCAGTTAAAAGTCAGAGCCATATGGCTCTGATCCACTGCAACTGCTACAATGGAAAGAAAAGTTTGGAAAACAGAAAAAGAAGATGAATGAATGAGTGAAGAAGTAGTCAGTTACTTTGACGAATGTGACAAGGGCTGCTCTGAAAAACGAAATAGTCTCATGCTGTAGAGTTTGATAAGCATCTCCTTTGAAAAGAATAAACAAACAGTATCTTCCAGCTCCAGAAAGACTTTTAGGCAGATGGACACTTATGCCTGTGTGACTTCTCATCAAAATTGATGGATATATAAGCATAGAGGTTCACATGGCCCAAAACTCTGGTCTATCATAGGGAATAATCCAGCATGGAACATGTGGAGGGTATGGTCAGATTCTGTGCTTGGCAGAGGGAATGATGAATAGGAGAACCAAACCAGCTAATCGACTTGTATATGCTGCCTGGAGTCGAGGGAAGTCAAAAGAATTATGCTGATTACATCAAATAAAGGTCTAGCCCGAATTCAGTATTGGTGTTTGAATTTTATAGATGGATAGAGAGTTTAATATTAGTACCTTCCCAATTCCCACCCCTCACAAAGATTTTACACTTCATAATTTAACAGGAGAGTATCTCTGTGCCAACTTGCACCATTATAACAGTTTTCTGAAAGTCTTGGCAAACAGCTTAAGAGCACTTTGCTTCTTGGACTTATATTATGAAGGATGGTCTCATTGACAAAGATGGAAAGTAAGGTTAACACATTATGTAAAGAAAACAACAAAAATTGTCAAAAATACTGCCTGACAAGATGGTAAATTTTGCCCTCTTTTGAGATGAATGTATTTAGAGCCCCTAGGTCCCCAAGGAAGACTGAAAAGCTTTTAAAATCAGTACACCTGATGTTCTTCAAATAAAGAAGTAGGATGTCTATCCTTTAAATTTTAAACCATTAAGTTAGGAGTAAAATGGGCTCAAAACACAGTTCCTGTCCTACCCACTGTGTCTGCTTGTGGGTCCTGACCCAGGTTTTAGTCCTTCAGTACTGCTGCTTTCTGCACTGCAGCAAACTCTTCCCAACCTTCCAGAGTCTTCTTGAAGGCCAGTCCTTCCTGGGTCCTGGGTCCTGGCCTACAGCTCCTCACTACAGTCTCAGCATCAGGTACCAGCATCCTCCTCTGACTCTCTTGAGTCATGCACACCATAACCTCCTAAAATTTCTCTCTGAGAAGGATGAATTGCTCACCAAGGACCCTCTAAATGGTTTCACCCAGTCAGTTACTTTTTTCAAAAGACATAACACATAAATAAGAACCTGTTGAGAAATATAGTCCATACACACAGCAGCTGCCCTTGTACAAGACAGAATTTAAAAATTAATTATTTTTCCAGACTTCAAACCCACTAAAGTTCTGATATATTTCTTCTCAGAAAAAAATTGTTTGTGATTTTACGTAAGAATTTCCCTCTAGGAAGACCTGTGTATTTAACTTTAGACACCAAATGTTGTGTTGTTGGTTCCTATCCTAGTTTCAAGAAAACCCTCAATATCACCAAAATCATCATGCTCAAATAGAGACAAGTATACATTTTCAGATTAAAAGCTGGTAAGGTTTAAAAGACACAGAAGAACCAAACACACAGAGATTACCCTATTATTTTGTAAGTCATTTTGAAGGTTCTATGTTTTTAAAATTATGAGTTACTGAACTTATATCACATTATATGTATTGGGGTGGAAAACAAGAATAGAAAGTGGTATATCTTTGCTTGGTGCAGGACTTATATTTTATGAGAGCAGTTTTAAACTGGCACTGGTTAAGATGCAAAACTTAGAAAGAACTTTAAAACTCTTAGGGAGTGAGTTAAATTTTTCAGCCTGTGTGACTTAAGCCGCTCTTCACCAAACTAGAACTATAAATACAGTGAAGCATGAGGCCCAGAAAGACTTTCTCTTTTTAAAAATCAATTGCAATGTACAACTAAACTTTTCTCCCACTAATTATATTAATCAGATTTTTATATCAACTACTTAATGAACAATATTGTATTATTTATGTTAAATACTAACACTGATCTTCTGGGGAAGAAAAAAGGTGATAAGTATCCATGTGGTTCTGCATCTGTTGCACCTCTCTATTCCTGCATCACCAATCCACAAAGAAAAGCGAGAGAGGGAGGGAAAGAAAGTTTGAGAAAATTTACCTTTTAGGACAGTTGAGCACTTTTATTAGAAAAGTTCAATATCATTACAAATATTCAACATTATTACATTAAATGTTGCATGTAATGATAGTTAAATCATCATTATGGTTATCTTAACAGTCCCTTGTAGAAGTCCAGTGAGGATGTATCTGTAAGTTTGATTCAGTTTTGCTTTGCCCAGCTTGTTTCTTTTTCTGCCATTTTACTATGAAACTCACTTTCAGTTTAGGAAAGCTTTAGCATATGCACTCTTTGAATGGTGATACTTTAAAACTGGTGACTTGGAGACTGAATCCAGCTGAAACTGGGTTTACTTTAATATCACCCTAGAGAAATTTATGAACCAATATTGTATTTTGTTACAGTGTCTATCCTACCCTACCCTCATTTACTTTCTTACATCTTTTTGACAACAGAACCAAAAGGTGTATAAGCTTAAAAAAAACAAAAGAAGGTAAAATGCTTCTTAAGACCTAGGAGTGGGGTTTGAATCAGACATGTATTAGTTTTTCTTTTAGAAACTGAATGTGTTTAAGTTATTTGCATCAACCCAGTCTGTCATGAAAAAACAGAGAGGAATTTCCTGTCCCCCTCAGTTTTCCCCAATCTCTCGCAAAGTACTTGGATATTTGAATATTGAAACAAAATTAATGTTCAGAGTATAGATCATAAGAGTTTTCAGGTTTTTCTTCTTCCTTTTTCCTCCCACCGTCTCTTCTTTTACAAAGATGATACACCAAAGAAATGTGGTAATTTGTATCTGACTGAACAATTCTATTAAGTGAGTGCATAATGCTTTAAAATCTTTGTATGAGAGAATGTTCAGATTGTTTGCCTTTCCATACTGACTTTCACTCATGCAGTGAAATATGCTTATGTGTCTTAAAACTAATAAATGAAAAGGCTAGGATATTTCTCAAGTAATGAAAAGAAGTGGAATAAGAGAGAAAATATACCTATTTGAGATATTGAAAGGACCCTTATTAGCTTGGACCTACAGCTGCAACTAATGAGCTAGACAGTTCATACACAATCCTTGATACTTACAAGTGTTTTTACCACCAGCAGAGCAGCCATAGGCAACATAGCATGTTTGCTGGTATTCTGACTTCTTTCTCTGGAAATGATCAGACACGTGGCTATGGAGTATCAGTGTTTCTTTAAATGACTTGCTAACCTTGAAGATAAAAATCGTACTACATGTTCTTAATTTTTATGACTTTGTCCATGGCTGATTTAACTCTACAGTACCCTTTCCAGTGACTTTGGAGAAATCTGGGATAAGATGATGTTGGATACAGATATTGTTGCCTGGTGATATTATTTGGTCATCTGTAAGCTATCAGAACTATTTCATTTAAACTAACATACTTTTCTTTTAAACTAAACATACACAGAAATGTATTTGAGGAATATGTAGCACTAACTGGAAATTTGTGGTCTTGTAAAAGTATTAAATCCAAAGAGCCTATGGCTATGTTTGAAGCAACTGACAAATGTTTTAAGTGTTTTCTTACGAATTTACAGGAAGAAGAATTTCATCTTTTATAGAAATGTATTTTGTGAAAACCTAGAAATATCATCAGACATCCAACTGATGATGGATCCAAACAAAAAGTTCCTAGATAACGAAAGTATTGGACTGTATTGGATTTTATTATAGTGCCACAATCATACCAAATTAGTAATCTTACATCCGAGAGGTCCAGCAACTCTTGAAGAATTATCATTCTTCAAAGGAAAAAAAAAAATCAAAGTAAAGTAAGGTATAAAATGAAATATTTAACATGTAGAAAATATCAGCTTTTCCATATGGGTTATTTCTCCTCTGTTGTGATCCACAAGTGGCAGATTTTTAAAGTTTTAGTCCAGGATTTTGAACATGGGTAATGAAAAAAAAATAAATATCCAGAGTTACACAATTGTAATTTTTAGAAGGTTGTCAGCTTGCTAGTATTACCTCATTAATGCTGTGTTCATTTGACAATTTTAGTTCTTAAATTTGGGGTTTATGATTTGGTTCAAAGCTTGTACTGTGCTAAGTAGGCTAAGATCCCAGTAATTTTAACTAGATGAAATTTGATTGAAATTACTTCTATCTAAGTGTTAAAATGCTGGTTCAACTGGTTCTTAACTGTTGATTTTTTATTTGCATAATGTGATTGCAAGAAAAAAAGTGTTTTTTTCACTATCATGAAAATAGTTCAATCAAATTTTTCATCAATGCATCATGTAGCTATTGGGCCAACATGAGTAAAATCTGATTATTAGCTGTGATAATACGCTGATGATATAATCACTATATTGACTCTCTTGAAAACCTCAGAAACAAGAGTAGTTTGTTTAAATAAGACCTTAATTAAAATGCAAAAGCCTGTTCTTTCAAGAAAGGATAGCCACTGGAAAGTGTTTGGTGAAATGGATTCTTTAGGGTATAAAAGCTGGGGAATATCCAAGCTTGTGATCTTCCTAATGCGTATCTAAGGACTGATAAAATTTGCATTTAATACTCCACATACTATCAGATGTTCAAATTAAGCAAAATGAAAACAGATCAAATAATATTTTTTTAGAATTTTTCGTCTTTTGAAATGTTGCTTGGTGTCAATTTTAGGCTGCTTGCATGTCTAGCATTAACGTATAATAATGCTAATGACACACTTATATTTCCAGTTACATGTACAAAAACTTTCCCAATTTCATCTGTGTTATGAGAATGTGATTCTCCATGCAAAAATTAAATGAGAAAGTATGCCTTGTAACAGCTTTAATGCACTTTACCTTAGTAGGATTTATCTTGATATTTAAATTATTATGCAATGCTTAATCCTTTCAGTGCAGTGCAACCATGCAATAGTGAAAAGAAAGGAAATTGTGATGTTGCTGTTGTTAGAGAAACAGCATTCTCTTCAACTGATATACAGATGAGGATTTTTGGGATAAATGACCAACGCCTAAATGTTTTAATGGTCAACATAGAATAAATCACTATAATGTTAAGGGTACCACAATGACATTATTATGCTATCCAAAATAAAATCTGAGACTAAATTAATCCACTTAATGTTTCATTAAAAATGTTTTATGGAATATAAGAGAAGGAATATTTGCTTCTTTCTGAGATTTATACAAGCCTTTTCTCTTTCTCCTGAGGTCAGCTGCCTGACTAAATAAATGTACTTTTATAAAGCAAGGTGGCAGCAAGAATCTTCTGACAGAAAAAAATGGTCTACTATTCTCATTTTTCATGAGTGCAGAAAAAAGATGAGATGTTAGCTGTGGCCACATCGTACCTCTGTTCCTTATTTCTACATATTATAACCACATTCACCCAGTAGTTCTTATTATCTGATTTTGTATTAATATTATCAAATTTTGTGAAACTCATCAGTGTTTTGTGCTAAAGCATTTTAGTTCAGGTGCTGAAGAAACCCTTATGGTTAATATAGCTTTCAATAAGTCTTTCATAATGCGTAAGATTTAAATCTTATGTGCCCGGGAATGCATTTGCAGAGGGTAGATCGGACCATCTTTTATGTCCATCTAATGTTGTTCAGTGCATATTCTTTTTTTAAATAATTTTTATCTCTGCTGGTCTTTCTGGAAACAGGTCTCTGATGGAGTCATTTACTTTAGCAAGAATGTAGATTTTCTTTTAACTGTGGATAGCAGCCTATAGAAATTACTTTCCTTGAAATATTGGCCTTTTTAAAAAAATGTGTAACAACAAAAAAACATCTAGGAAACATCCTGAGAATAAGACTTTGCTACCTGTGACTGCCAGAGGGGAACTAAACAATCTTTAAAGTTTTTTAAAATAAAAATCAATATAAAACCTGTCAAATGGCAACTTATTTACAGGAAAGAAAGAAAAAAAAAAGTATTTCAAAACTTATTTAGGTTTAACTTGCTTTATACAGGTGACTTTTTGCTTTAATGTATTTTAGGAAACTAAACCTCCTTTAAGAACTTTTCGTTCTGGTTAATGCCTTCAATGAAGGTACAAATTTTTACTCACATCAAGGATATTCTGAAAATCTGCTTTTCTAATGATTTTTTAAAAATTCTTCAATTTTTTTTCTGCATTTCTGTTTTTTTGATATGAAGTTACTAGTCTATTATATACTTTATTCTGTAACTGACCTCTTTAAAATAGTTTACTGTGTTTCACACTTACCAAAAACTAACATATCTGGGATCCCATCTTGACACCTAGAGAACTAATAGCTCTCAGATGATTCTGAAAATCTCTTTAAATTGTAAGACCTTTTCTAGTCTAGGATTGCTCTTATATATGTGTGAGTATGTTAATTCTGATGAGTGCTTTTAAATCAGTTTAGACAAGGTGTGTGTGTGTTTGATAATACTGAATTTTTCTTAATAGTTGTGGGTTTGAGCCTCCTTTTGTTTGTGTGCAGCTATTTATATGAAAGGCAATATATGCCATTTCTATTAATTCATATGTAACACCTATTATGCACATATAGGCCTCCATAGTGGAGGCCCCATCCCTGGAGTTGTTTAAGGTCAGGCTCAATGGGTCTCTGAGTGACCTGATCTGGTGAAGATGTCCCTGCTTACTGCAGGGAGGTTGGACTAGGTGACCTCTAAAGGTCCCTTCCGACCTCACACATTCTATTAGTCTACGAAAGAAATAAGCTAGCTGCAAGGGGATGTGTAATTGAATCCTTGGGGGGTGTGTGTGTGTGTGTGTGTGTGTGTGTGTGTATAGGTAGAACATAATCAATTAATTCTCTATTCTGAGGGAAATTTGTCACTTTAATCATGCTTTAATAGAAAAGAAACCATTTTTAGGAGATAAAAAGTTTTTAAAGTGCGTGGCAATTGTAAGTAGAAATGATAATATTACATAGACATAAATGATATTACATAAGTAGTAATAACAATATTACCAGAATAATTTTTATGTGGCACAATATGGAATTAACTAAGAATCCTATGATTAGCAATATTGAAAATGTGTATTTCAAGAATACAAAAATAATTTTGATGTTGTAATAGGAATATGCCATATGTTCAAAATTCTGACTGGGGACTTCGATTCCTAAAGCATTATCCAACTCCAACTTGAGAAAGAAAGAAAGGAAGACAGGAAGAAAGGAAAGCAGAGAGAACTGATGACTTTCCGGACAGAAGTTTGGGTGCCTTAACACATACAAACAAAACCAGATACCATTGTAAAACCATTTTATGCTACACTTTTTAAAATAAATCTGAAAGAGTCTTTTTATTTAGAATGTACATTTACCTTTATGATATCATAAGCTATGAACACTGAAGTATACAACGCTAGCAATCAAGACATGTCTGTGAGGAAGGAAACTGGACTGGAGGGAAAAAAGTGAGGAGAGCTTACTGAAAAGTAAACTGACTCCTCTTTGTATCTTATGTACATGCCATAGAAGACTGGCAACTCTATCATGAAACAGCTTCTTGTCCGGGAAGGGCCAGGGGGTCTGCAGGGAGCTGCCTGTAACGCCTTCATATCTATTACATTTTCATCTAGGTTACAGCTACTACTCTTAATGCTCCTAGGCCACCCTTATCCTTAGCAGACAGCATTAGTGATCTAACAGTGCTGACTTGATGGAACAGAGCTATATACTGTCCTGGTTATACTGCCTCAAAGGGCACAGCCCAAGGCAGCGAGACATGCAGTGCATGCCAGTCTTGACAGCTTTGTGCTGCTAGAAGAAATATCAAACTGGTAGCACAAAAGGTCTGGCATGAGGTAGGGAATTTATCTCTCTAATTTATTATTACCTGTAACTTTAGCAAAACAACTTTTCTACGGATCTTGTAAAAACATCTGAATACACTATTTCGTTTTTCCTGTTTAAGAAGTACCCCTACTGATGATGTGCAAAGGTGGAAAGCAGATTAATACCAGGAAAAAAAAAAAAATCTAAAGTGAATTCAAAATTTGAAGGTAGAAAGGCTTTCGCTGTACTTTCTCTTCTTTATTTATCTTGTAGTCAAAGAGAAGTTGCCAGGGAACACACTCTGCCAGGACCCTACACGAATCCACTCTGACTCCTTTTGCGAGCAAACACAAAACCTTCTTCTAAAGGCCTTGTTACTGCAAGTACTATCACTCACTTCAAGCTGCAAATTTCAAGCCATCTTCCTCTCCTTTCTCCACCAAATAAATTAACTCAATTATAAAAATGTCTCAAACAAAAGCCTGCTTGAAGAAGAGCTCTTAGGTTCAAATTGGGAAAAGCCAGACTGTGAAATCCAGAATGTGTTTCAGCTGTTCCTTTTGCCTAAAAGGTGGATCCTTTCTGCTGGGATAGTGATACTGGGAATTCTTGATCAACATCTGTGTTCTTTCTGTGTTGTTCTTTTCTACTGACTAAATTTGTATATGCAGAAACTATTATAATATGAATTCTGAAATTACCCACTGCAGGTAGATGCAAAAAGCAAATTTTCAAAAGTCTGATATAGGAGCCAGATATCCGTGCTTTCTTCTGATATAATCATAATTAATTTGTGTAAGTGCTAGATGATAACATAATGAAGACATTGACACTGGGAATAATACTCCAGTGGCCAAATTACTTTCAGAATTTTGTCTTGTATAAACCACTTGAATTCTCGTCCTTGGAGGTACAATGTTCTTACAAAGAAAGACACATATTTTTGCATGTGTCTAGTAATACTAACTCCACCGCAGTGTCAGAAATTGCTTTTCAGTGCTCCATAAACAGCTAGAGTTGACAAAGGAATAAGTAAAGTTAGGTCATCCAGGAAATGGGCTAATTCAGTATTGCTTTTTATCAGTCTATTTTGACCAAAATCCTTTAAAAAGTATTTGAACTCCTCTCTGCTGGGCATCTGTCAGAAAAGAAAAGAAGTTATTGTAAAACAAATCCCTCAAGCTGAGAGGAATCCTTCCAGCTTTTTGATGTAGCTGTAATCCTATAATTCTGCACAAACTGGTATTGTAATGTAATAATGCAAAATGCTCAAAATCTCTCACATTTGATTGCTTGGAATATGATAAAGAATGATGGTTTGAGATAAATGACTTTATCTTAAGGAACATCTAGGTGTGTGACAACATTAAGGCAGCAAGTAGTGACAAGTACTACCCAACTGAGACTGGCTTCCATGTCACAGAATGTGCTCATCATTTTTTGCATGTACCCAAGGACAAAGAGAGTGAGCGGACCTCGATGCGGTGGCCACTGATGGTCTACAGTGGGAATTGAGTCAAATGAGTCGAGTTGGTATAGATAGGTTCTTCCTATTGTGCAGGTATGTGAGACTCATGTGCTTCAAAATTCAATTTGTAAACTACTTCACCCAGCTTTATTTAGTGATATTGTTCTCTTCTTTGAATGAACACTCCACCTCTTCAAGAAGAGCTCAGAGCTGCAACCTAACCCAAATTATTCTAATCAAGAAATCTCTCTACCCTGCTTACGGCAGTTCTCTCTAATAAGGAAGAAAAAGCTGAGAATTTGAGATAAGAATGCATACTGTATGAGATGAATCTGATGGGATCCAGAAGGGTTTAATTAGAAAATTCTTAAAACTTATTTTTTCTGCAGTCATAGCTGCTTATAGAAGTAAAATCAAGGAAGTTTTGAGTATTGACAACATGGACTTTTATACCACCACAGTTAATTCTCTAAGCAAAGCATCTGGGGTTATCTGAAAAGTTTTGGAGCAGACCAGGAGCAGCCATTGCTCTGCAAATATACCCTGAAATTGGAAAGTATGACTGGCTTCCTGCATGACAAGACGGAGGTGCACACCATTTCCTGTACTCTGTTTCCCAGCTCTTTTCCCACCTTCTCACAGCCAGATATTGATTGGCAAGAAACCCAAGGGTGCAAGCACAGGTCATCTAGATCAAGGTGGCAAGATGGTAACACACCACATCTCACCAAATCTGTAATTTAAGACCATTTGGTAGGCTGTCTGGAAGATACTACAAACTTTAATCATGCCTGTATGTTGATTGAACAATAATAAGGGCTATCTGCTGGTATGGTCTGGCTTTTCCTGCTTGAATATTTCATGTACCTAAAAATGGTATGAAGAAGCAAAAATCTTGATTAGAAAGGGCAAGTATTGTAGCAATAACCACAAAGAGGTGTTGGCTTTTCTGCTTTATTTGTTTATTTAAATAGGCTATATCCTCTCACTGATGTCACAATCAATTTTAACTTATTTAAATACTCATTTGTTATTCATATAGATTTATTTTTCTTTTAGTGTTCAAGCTCTCTTATTATTTGCATGTTGAAATGTCTGTCTTTGTGTAAGTATGTAGCTGAAAATTGGAGTGTTGCTGCATTTTTATAACTAATTGAAAACAAATTCATAAAGCTGCCAGTTGTGCTATGTCTTTTGCCTGATGAAAGGTCATTCGTAATCTTTTTTTATAGTTAATGGAATGCACCATTGTGATTACACTGAAATCTGAATGCCTCCATAAAGTTTGAAAACTAAACAATTGTATGCAAGATAACAGAGAAAAATAATTTCCTTTGGAGAATGACCTTTCAAAAGTGACTAGTCCACATCTTTTTAGTGATGCCAACATGTCAGCTTCACATTGTGTACAAACCTCCCTGTCTTTGCCATATGCAAATATCCTCACTTAAAAGGTAAAATAACACTGCACATTGTAATATTTATTTTTTCACAAATGTTCATCAGATAATACCTTTTAAGGTTCTTTGAATACAGAACACTGTATGTGCTGTCAGCTTAGCCAGTTGATTTTGTTTACAAAATGTCAGCATTTCCCTTTTTATGAAAAGGACAGATGATAGTGTCTTCTGAAGAAAAGAACCTCAGGCCAATTCTCAACTTAGACCATCAGCAGTGACCTCTATTGTCTTATTCACAGTAGCATCAATAACAAAAGGTAATTGTTACATACATGGGAAAAGAAAAAAGTACAAGATTGTCAAGATAAATTAGATAATCTTATACTAGATCTATTTTCATTTTTCTAATAAAAAATGTGCTATATTTATCAGATTGTTCAGAAATCCTCTAATTCAATTATGATCAAATTGTAAGTCAGAGTAAAACAGGATATGCAACCTGAAGGTCTTTCCTTTAGATGAATGATTTATGGTCACAGTTAGCAAGCATAAAATATGAAAGAAAAATACTTACGAAAGTGTTCATAAATCGACAACTAAGCACTATGCAGCTGCTTGCTCACTCCTCCACCCCTGCAGCAGGATGGAGGAGAAAATCAGAAGAGTAAAAGTGAGAAAACTCGTGGGTTGAGATAAAGAGAGTTTTATAGGGAAAGAAAAGCCTGGGCACACAAGCAAAGCAAGACAATTAATTCATTCCCCACTTCCCACAGGCAGGCAGGTGCTCAGCCATCCCCAGGAAAGCTGGGCACTGTCACGCCTAAGAGTGACTTGGGAAGACAAATTCCATCACTCTGAATGCCTCCTTGTTCCTCACTTCTTCTTGCCCCAGATTCATATGCTGAGCATGACACCACATGGTATGGGATATCCAGTTGGGGATCAGTTGTTCCCCCCCCCCAACTCCTTGTGCACCCCCAGCCCACTGGCCGGTGAGGCGGTGTGAGAAGCAGCAAAGGCCTCGGCTCTGTGTGAACACTGCTTGGCAGTAACAACAACATCTCTGTGTTATCAACACTGTTTCCAGCACAAATACAAAACACAGCCCCATGCCAGCTACTCTGAAGAAAATGAACTATAATCCAGCAAAACCCACAACAATAGAAATCTCTGCTTTTTGGACTTGTATGCCCATACAATGTCATCCAGATAGAGGTGATGTAGCCATAACGGAAGAAAAATGCATATTGAGCACACTGAAATGCCAGCATTAACAACTGTTATGCACTAAAATTACTTAATGAATTAAAAACCACAGAAATGCACACACTGCGTGAAAATAACATTATAAATAATGCTCTATATTGCCCATTGCAATACACCAGGCATTCGGCGATCATTGAACTAGAGTGAACATGACTTCTGGAACCATGCTGTTTCCACATGCGTAAGATTTTTATTCAGAGGAATAAATTTATATTAATGAAATTTTATTCAATTTGTAGCTGCCAGATGATCTGCAGGTGTGGTTTTGTTTTCAAATATGACCTATAATTATCTAGAATCTTTTTAGTGGGTGCATTATGATAATCTAGAACACAGTTCTATTTCACCTCAGCAGCATCTCTTCAGTACTTGAAATCCTTTCTAAGGTTTTGAAATAGAAGGCAAAGTATTCTATATCACACATTGTATTCCTACTATATCAGTTTATAGTCACATTTTGATATAAGAATCCAGCTGCATGCTTTCTTGATTGAGAAGATTATATATGTATTAGGATTCATTATCATTGCCAACTCTTTTTGTCAACAGTTCTTTCCAGTAGTAACAGTTCTTCTTTTCCTTTGTTAGTAACATGGAAGTATGAGTCACATTTTAGGAATTCCTGCATTATTTTAATGCATTTAATTATATTATATGTGTCTAACCATTCATATTTTATTTCAATAACTTTCAAGATCCTTACCCAAACCCAAAAGAATAGTTGTCATAATATTTGACTTCCTATGATTCTAATCTCAACATCTACAGGGACAAAGTTACATCCTAATAAAGTTTTATAATTGGTCCCTTTGCACAATTAATAAGTCAAATCTTATCAATCAGTGACTTTCTGTTTTTGTAACAGGTGCTGCAGATATTGTGCAGAGAAAAACCTTCACTGCAGGAGTAACTCGAAAGCCAATTAAAAAGAATGGCTTATGATGTGAGATTTTTTCCTCTTGACTTTTGAGGAAAGATCCCATTCACAGAACTGTATTTGACTATAGGGAATTGATCAGGTGAGCCATCAGCTGCTGTACAGAGAGGAAACAAATATATAGGGCTGATTGATAAGAAGCAAAAGAACACTTTTGGAAGCCTATGTTACCCAGATGCTTTGCATGGTAAGTAGTCTGTGAAAGCAGTAGCTATGAATATCTCAGAAAACCTCTCAGTACTGCAGATTCAGGATGACTGCTTCCAAGCTAAACCTGCAGCAGTGGTTCCAGTGTTTCTTGGTAAAATACATACTGAGGAAGGCCACTGCGATGGGATGGAATACACATCCATCTTCATAGAATCATAGATTGTGTTAGGTTAGAAAGGACCCTTAAAGGTTGTCTACCCCAGCCCCCTGTAGTAAGCAAGGACACCTTTAACTAGATCAGATTACTCAGAACTTCGTCAAGCCTGACCTTGAATGCCTCCAGGGGTGGGGCCTCCACCACCTCTCTGGTGTCCCAGTGTCTCACCACCCTCACAGTGAAGAACTTCTTAATGTCTTATCTAAACCTACTCTGCTCTAATTTAAAATCACTGCCCCTTGTCCTATTGCTACATGCCCTTACAAACAGTCCTTCCCCAGCTTTCCTGTAGGTCCCCTTCAGGTACTGGAAGGCTGCTATAAGGTCTCTCTGGAGCCTTCTCTTCTCCAGGCTGAATAACCCCAACTGTCTCAACCTGTCTTCATTGGAGCAGTGCTGCAGGCCTCTGATCATCTGAATCCAGCCCTCCTCTGCACCTGCTTCAAGAGGTCCATGTTCTTCTTGTGTTGAGGGTTCCAGAGATGGATGCAGTACTCCAGGTGAGGTCTCACCAGAGCAGAGGGGAAGAATCACCTCTCTCGGTATCATCTCAGTATCTTGAGATACCTGAGATGGTCAGGTTTAAGTTAAATAGTGGGCATGTGCTATTTGTTCTCGTTTTCTGAACAAGCTGACTGTCAGATGCAGAAACTGAGCTTTCTAAGGCATCCTCTGAGAAAAACCCCATAAAGGTAATAACAAAATAAGTCAAGTGAGATTTGGAATGACTGTCTAAATTTGGTGAGCAGAATCTCACATGATGATTGAAGAAACAGTAGCAATGCAAATTCCTCTTTTACTTCTGCTTATGAGGTTTCATCTGAAGATGATACATTTCTGAAAGTTGTCGCTGCTGAAGGCTTTCCAGTTAACAGATGTTGTGTTATAGAATTCATCAGGCAGGCTGAAACTGGGTTATAAGATTTCTAAGAGTTAAATAGCTTTGGGGGTGGAGGGGGGAACACAAACAAAACTGAAAGCATTATTCCAAAAACAACAGATCACATATCCAAATTTTCTGTTTTGTTTTCTGTCCTTTGCGTTGCCAAGGACATTAAGCAGGACAGATACTTAAGAGTTCCTATCCTGCTGTTTTGTTCCAGAATTCATGATCTTTCTTTGCAGAATCCTAGTAATTATCACAGCAACTATTTGTTCATATGTCAGATCAGTAAATGAATGAAACATCACTTTTAGTAGACTGAACTTAGTCAAAGAAAAGAGCAGGTCTTCTAAATGGTGGTACATAAATTAAGTAGGGAAAAAAAAAGAGTAACAAATGTTTTCTTCAGAATGACATAATGATTTGTTTATTTTTTTAAATGCTGATTTCTTGTTGGGTTATGGACGAAAGATAAGCCTCACAGTGTAAAATAAAAAGCAATTTCTGGACAGATATCCCACTTTGATTCAGGTTTGTGTTATCTTTATTTAGAAAGTTTTGGGTTGTTTTTTTTGTCATATCTGAGATGCTTGTGTAACACCCAATTATGGAATACATCTTGGAATCATCAATAATAAATGACGTAATGTTTCCTTCCTGGTGACATAGTATGCACTTTATCATATAAATATGATTCATCATATCATGTTTGTTTGTTAGACAAACAACATGCAAAACCAAGCATGCATATGAAGTGACATAGAAACAGACAGAACTTTAATCTTTTGATTGCTGTTCTACTACATTAGAAATTTACCATCCGAATATTAAATATTTGGTTCTTAAGATTTAGAACAAATTGTGGAACAATTGTGGTTTCAAACTTAGATTACTGACATAGCAAAACAAATTCGTATCTGCTGCAGTAAGTTCTTACCTTGTTTTTAAGGGATAAAAAAGTAAGGTGATTTTAATTCCATAATATGCACTATATCATTAAGCAGGACTGATCATTCAATTAAGAAGGGTACAGATTTTTCCAGTGCATTAGAGAGTTAATTTGATCACATAAATAGATAAGCTACATACTTACAGGAGCTAATAATGCGTTTGCTAAAATATTTATGGAGTTAAATTATTCCATATATTGTACCGTAGTTCACTGAGATTGTTTCTTTTTAATATTAATATGGACAAATGATGCCAGAGATGATAAAAAATGTTGAACTTCAAACACATTTCTTGATCATTTTGATTTATATAAGTGCTTTTTGGTATAGGGCATACTCAGTGAAAGATAAAAGGAAAAACTTCTTGATGTATCTTAAGGTGATAGGTGAACAAAATAATGACCTATATAGAAATAGGTCACAAACTATCACTTGCATATAATAAATATTTTAATTTAGGTTGCTGTAAAATGCTGTTCACAGTAACTTTGCAGAGAAGTAGTTCAGTGTAAAATAGCTTTAGAACAGGAAAGCTAAAATGATGTATTTTCTGGCATAGTTTTCTTTGAAAGAAGTGTTTATCACTTTAAATCAAAATGAATTCATTTCTTACAAATCATATAGTGGATGTAAAACCATTCGTCTAACATGTGATCATCCCACACATACTTTAGTTTGTCATTCTCTTTCTTTTTGCAAGTGCTGTTAAAAAATTGCAAAAGCCTCCACTTGCCAGGATGCATGTGTACTTAGCTATTTACAGCTTTAAACGAGAAAATAAGCCTTCTTAAAACTCTGAAAATGTTGAATTTGTTTTTCCCAGCTGGAGAGTGGGGTTTGCTTCATTTTTATAAATATGTCTATGGCAGAATGTTCTTCAGCTTTGTGCCAGGAAACTGCTGCACGTTATGGAGTTCAATGCAAGGAAAGGGGGCTGACTGCCTTTGGCAACTGCTACATCCACCTGATGATTGAAATAGACGTGGTGATTTGCAAACATTATTATGCCTGTGGAGCGTAAAGGTTGATTAAGCAGTAAATCCTGAGATTTGTCCATACCTTTTTTTTTGTGTGTGTGTATCCCCAACAGTTGCACATGAAAGGTGACCTTCCCTCTCTAATATTTGTGCATTATACTCCTGGGGTTACTATTTGGAGTCATATGAGTTTAAGATCATCCTGAATTGTCCTAGAATTCTAGTATTTGGGCTGTTATTTTTCTTTTTAGAATGCCCCATGTGTGTGTCCCCTCCTATAAAACTGAGATTTGTAAAATAGAACGTTAAAATGTTATCTTTCAAAATGTCCACCTTTATTCCTCTTCAAGTATGCAAACATCTTAATAACAAGTCTTGACGAAAGCCAAAAAATGCATATAGTTACTTTTTACATAATCAGTTACTAGCCTTCCTTCTCCCAGTCTATTCCCCTACATAGTCCCATTAGTTTATTTTGCATTTTTGAAAAGGTTACTTTGCATCAGTCCTCTGGTCTATGAGATAGGCTTTACTCTTGAGATACACATGATCTGACATAAGCTAAAGAGGTATATCCTTAGCCTTTACCTTTGCTGATATGAGATAAATAAATTAATATAGGAAGCTGTGATTTAATCTCTTCAGTTAAAGCCATTTTTATATAATCTTATATCTTTCTTTTTCAAATTCTGAAGCTGAACTCATGTGAAGCACTTCATGTATCTTTTAATAGCTTTTAAATAATGACATATTAACTTAGTGGGCTCCCTTTTCCTGTACAAATAAAATTTTAATAACACTAAGACATCACTAATAATAAACACAGTATTTCAATAAAATTTTATAAAATTGTTCTCCTTTTTACTTACAGAAAAATCTAGATAATCTTAAAAATTATGCTGGCAATTCAACAATTAACAGCATATCTATACATAATTAAGTACAGATAATAACTCCTTTCATCAGTTTTGTTTTCCTTCTACTTGCATATTTTTCCCTTTAATTTCTTCCATGATTCTGTCTCTGTGGGATCTCCATATATAACTGTAAGATCTGAGACAACAGAAGTTGTACATTATGATAGTGCGAAAATGCAGTTCAACCTGCTGTTTGTGCACCTAAGACAAAAATCTAGTGTCTTCTATAAAATGAAGAAAGCACTTGTCTTGGAGACCTGCAGACAAAACAGGCAGCACATTTTCTTCCACGCTTGTAACAATGAATTTCATACTTCTGAGATCAAAGACAAGCCACGTTTTATCAGCAGTGCCATATTACTTCTAACCAGAGCAGTCTTCAGGTGGTCCTGAAATTTTGACAACCAAACGTGACATCAGATGGTCTTTCTCTATAATCATTCAGTAAAATGGTATATCTTACACATGTTTAGTCATCAGAATAAACGTTTATCTCTTTAAGGCTCTATCAAGCTTGCTAAATCCTATATTGTCAAAACTGTCTCCAAGTGGAATTCTGTGAAACCTTGAGTCAGGCCCATCACTGCCTGATGCCAAAAGGGGTGGCTACAGGAGCAGGTCCTCCTTCTCCCTCTTTCACATGGTGTGGTTCTGCATCTTTCTAGGCTCTACTCAAGATCATCACTGAAAAGATTGATTGCACTTACCCAGCAGAAAACCATCTGAAATTGTCTCATGGAGAGATCTGATGTATGTTACAGCTAATGCAAGGTAAACAGAGACAGCATGCAGTAGGGAGCACTGACAAGGTGTTAGATTGGCTCAAGCTGTCTTGTGTAATTTTGTTTTTGAAAGTGAAGTGACACAGGTTCTGTAGCTTATGTATGAAAAGTAGTGTGTGTTAGTTCTGATTGGTAGGAGGTTTTTTGTTTGGTTGTTTTTGGTTTTAAACCACATAATAGTGTTAGTATTTCTTTTTCATTTGGAAAGCATACTTTGGGTTTGAAGCCATTCGGGAATCCTGGAATTTGGTTGAAAAGAGCTACTAAAATGTTAATGAGGTTTTTTAATGTGATTTTACAACTCCCATTATCACTTAACCTGGGCTGGCCAAAGCTTTGAGAAAGATGTGTCTAGTTCTGTCTCTGTTACACTATAAAATGAATTAGTGAAGATCAAAGGGTTACTAAATATTTTTAAATTTTTTTAATAGAAAATTAAGGAGCCTATTTAACCTTTTTGAAAAGGGAACATTGATCTATTAAGGAAGACAAAACTGGAGTAATAATGGATTATGTACAGATACCCCCTGCCCATTGTAGCCTTGCTTTCAGAAAATTGATGATTTTCAAGCTCCTGCAAACTGTTCCTGGTTCCTGATTCTCTTTGAAAAAAGCAGCTCTTCATTCACGTCCCATTCACGGCCTCATTGGTACAAGCATCCCGATGCGACCCTGCTGTACCATGTGAGTACACGGTACTCTTTTTTCCCCTGAGCATCTCTCTCCAGGTTGTCTTGGGGAAATATATATCAATAGGTGAGGAATAGCTATGAATGGAATTAAACTCACAAACACAATATTCATCATATGTATGGTGAAATAGTTTGAGCTGTATGCATACCTGTCATTTGTTACTGATGGCTGTCACTGTGTACACTAAAACTAATTTCTATGTTTATTTTTATTTTACTGCTGAACTGAAAATATGCAAAATTCTTTTGCCCTCCCCCAGTTAACTTTAAAATAAAGGAAGAAAAAAAAACTTCCACAGGCAGAAAGTTCCTTCTCTTCTTCTTTCTTTCCTCTTTCTTTCTTTTAAGCAAAAATAGTTATATTTTAAATCAGTTTGAAACTTGTTGTGAATGATTGTTTATGCCCTTTTTGATGAAAAACATTAAAATTTCAGTGGAAAAATCATGTCATATTTTAGTAATGAATATGACAAATGCTTTTATTAAAAAGAAGCATACTGGTCTAGACTTAGACTAAATATTGACCTAGTTAAACTTGTGAAATAAGCCCATGAACATTCATAAAGCAGTTAATATCTGTGTGTGTCTGGGCTTATAGGAAGCACATGCTTATCTCTGAAGCAAAAGTTGCTGTACAACAATTTAAAAAACAAAAATAAAGGAAGAAAACATGTCTAACTCAGACAAAACTATAGGAATACAATGATAATTTAAAAAAACCCAAACAAACCCTACAGCAAAAGAAAGTAGTATTGACAGAAAAGGTGAGTGCATATGTAAAAAAAAAAAAAAAAAAAAGACAAAAGGAGATTTAGGAGTTTGGGGTTTTTTATGATCCTACAAAAAATTATTTTATTTATTTTTTCAGCAAGAACCCCCTCTGCAATCAAACCACCAAGAATAGGATCTATCTTCCTCCTCATTTTGTCTGTGATGACAGCAGGTCTTGGGTTTATTTTTAGAAGAAAAGACCTCTGCAAGAATTATTGCTAAGAAGTTAGGGCTTAGTTATCTTAATTTTATCTGCGATCGTTGACTTTAATCAAGTTAGTTTCAGGAAAGGGTGCATAATTTCTCTGCTTCCTGCTGGTCTGCTGAACCTTTATCATCTTTTTTTAATGTTAAAAATCAGCTGGAATCCCTGTCTGTAGCCATACTACTTGATGTTGGGAAGGACTTTGAAAAAACAGGATAATGTTATTCACATAGAATCTTTGAACTGTTTTTTGTAAGGAACAGACTATTGATTGTGTCAGCATCCCTCATGCTACATGCAACGATTCAGCACGGAACAACTCATTCTACAATGAAACAGAAGACATGATTGCCCTGAATCGATCTTATTAGACCAAAAAGCACTACAGTACTTTTCTCAACTGATTTGACATATAGTTCATCCTAATTGGTTCATAATGATATAAGTATATATTGCTGCCATTTTATTTTATCCTGTTCCAGACACAAACTTTTAACATGTTGAGCTTTGCAACAAAATACGTATGTAAAAGGTTAATTGGAAGAAAAACAAAATACCTATGCTCTGTTTCAAAACCCTACCTCACTATAGCTTATAGAGCACGTTATTTAAATAGCGTATTAGTAGTGAAAGACTTTTTACATGGAGTTACTCTAACCTACCACATCCAATCTGCCCACAATTTCTTCCCACGAGTTGAATTGAAATCCTGCTCAAAGCTAAATGTTTAAGCTTTACATATGAGTTTGTGGATACTGTTTTGTGGGGTTTTTTTTTCCTTTTTTAAATTTAATCCGCCAAAATGAATTGTTGCACTAAATTGATGGAAAAATATTGCAGTATAATGGCTACCAATGTTGCTTGTCATATGAGGCTTATTATCTATTAAAGTTACAGATCAAATTCTTTCAGCTAAATTGTTGCAAGAACATCATAGATCATTAGTTATAAGCATTGTCTTTCAGCAACTGTACGTCCTCCTCCTTTGAATAAGTTCAACCATTATGCAAGCTGAATGTCCTCTACTTTATACGACAATGAATTCAGCCATTTCAGGACATTTTTGAAAACTATCCTTAGGAACTCTTTCATAATATACTGGCTACAATAACTACATTTGCTGACATTTCTATTAAATCCTACAGGCTAGATGTGCCTTACCCCATTGTGATTCTGGAGGAAATGTATTGAAGTGAATGGAGATACATGAGTTTAAATGGTTGTACAAGGAGAAATGCATCCTGTGCGCTAGAGTAGACAAGGATGAATCCACTGTCCTCATTTAAATTGCAGTTTTAGCCTGTGCCATTCCCTGAAGTTTCCGGAGGTGGAAGAATGGTGCACTAACTCACTATCATCCTGTCAAGTACATCTGTGTGGCTTTTATTAGGTCTGCAATTTAGGTTCAGTATAAAAAGGGCCAGTATCCTGATTTATCACAGTTTTATGACAGTGGTGTTCTCTCTGTGCTGAAGAAAGTAGAAAAATGGTTTCCTGGGAGTCCAGATGCTGAATGAGGCAGATTTGTATCTATTGGGATTTCAGGGACAATTCTTTTAGGACATCAGATCTTACCTCATCCTAAGGAATAAATCTGAAATCTTTGCAAGATTCTTATTTTCAATTTGCTCAATGCCATTTATGCAGTTTAAGACTAATGACATGGTAGAAGATGAGTGTAATGCCCTATTCCATAATTGTGTTAGGCTTGAAAAAGCACAGAGAAAAGGGAAGATTATATTTAGGATATATAATCCCAAATACATAACAGTATTTGAAGATAATCAGGAGGCCAACTCCATGACTCCATGAGGATGTCCTTCTCAAAGAGGGCCAGTCTTGCTGAGAGGTGTACTTATGTGTGAATGGAAGGGATAGAAGAGGAAAAGTATAGCATGCAGGACAGTGGAATACATGAGTTGTTTGTCTTGACAGAAACTTAGGAAACCATACTGCAATAAATATTTATTGCTTTGGAGACTCCAGCTATGATCTTCTGTGGTAGACTGTATAGCAGTGGGCAGCTGTGCAGCGACTGGGACCCAGGGCTGACAGGAAAATGGGGAGATGTTCTCCTCCAGCCAGCCTTGTACTGCAGCCCCCAGTAGGGTAAGTTGGGCTAGCCAGGGATGGTGATGGGGTTGGCCACAGCGTCACCAGCCCAAAGGGACACTGCTTGCCCCAAGCTGAACCAGGAAAGCTTTCCCCCAGCTGGTACAGTGTCAGGTTAGTAAACAGTCATACACAGTTCAGTGCTTGCTTGGTAAGATCACAGTGGTAAGGCAGATCCAAGAACAAACTAATCTGTGGGTCAGGAACAGAGTCTGAATCAATGGGGAAATAGTGGGGCATGGCAAGCCTGCAACACAGCTGCAGGGTATTCCAGCTGCAGCCAATCTGTAGAATCTCAGTTTAAAAACAGCCCCTGGAAGAAGAGGCATGGACTTTGTTGAAGTTTGGCAGTTTCTCTTTGTGTAGATCTTCTCTTTCCCTGATTAGTCCTGAGCCAAGGTAGCCAAAATTTTAGAAAAGGGGGGAGGGATGAAGTAAAGGCCTTTGCACTATGTATCAAGATATTATATATGTGTACAATAAGATGGAAAAGGTAACAGGCAAGTGGCTAGACTGTATTGAACTACTGTTTTGAGCAACTGTGAGTGGAGTTGTAGAGATTTTTGTGGTTAAAGAGTTGCAAGGGTAGCTTCAACTGCTCCTGAAGATTTTCTCTGGATGAACACTACCAAGGACTCTATCTGGCAATAAGAAAAGTCTGTAATAATATAACTAAAAACTCTTGTGAAGCATGTATTCACAGAAAGATTTTTAAATGTTTGCTAGTGGCTTTTTTGGTTTTCTTTTTGATTTTTAAAGTGAGGAGAATAGAGTTAGTATTCTTATTTTAATATACTTCTCCTATTAAAAGTAATGCATTTGTTTCAATGGAGTTAACTCCTGTACTTTACTTGCTGTAATTTTCTAGGTGAGACAACTTATTGTTTCTTCCTTTTTCTCCGTTTTATCTATATACTGTGTGATATTTGAAATGAGTTTAGTGTTGCTACTGGCAATTTCTTCAGAACTGTTTCAAAATCACCATGGGTAGCTCTAATAATGGGATTCCTCCTTGCAAATAAGACTGATTTCACCATGTTAATCTATGAGCATCTATCTGGGAAGATCTTATTTTCTTTGGTGCTAGTTGAGGTGTACAAAATACTCTTCACTCTGAGGCATTTCAGAGTGTTCGATGAACTCCAACTGACACTATCACCTTAATCTGAATTTCTTCCAAATGTGAAATGGATAATGAGCTGTTAATTCATGGTATTTTGACTGTATCTAGTGATGTTGACTTCTCCCTAAATTGTTCTCCCTTTCTAGTTTAAAGAACTAGCCAGAGTTTTGTACCATATTCTCATGACCCTGGTTGTTTGGTGTCTTAAATCTTACTCGTATTGAATGGGGAAAGAAAAAATAAAAGTGCCTTGTTCTTCCTTCTTTCTTCTAATGAAAAAAACCTAACAACCCAGATGCCCATCAGTTGTTGATTTGACACTGCAGAAATGTTTTGGGTTTGGATTGCAACGGAGCCTACAGGATATATATTATGAAATCTAACATTGTGTTTTACCTCAGTTTTTCTGCATGAATTTTTGTCTTCCTTTTTGGTTACCATGTTCAGCTTCCTCTGTCCTAATGCACCTACAATCAAAAAAAAAGCTCAGCTTTTCACTGAACGTCTCCTTTTATATGCTGAGTATACAGACGTTAGCATAAAATGATAGGCATCACTTGCATATGAAGATTATACCAGCAGGAGTGGAACTGTGCAGTCCTTGCCTACCCAAAGCACTAACAAAGCAGGTTCTTGGTACTCATACTAAACCTGAGTACTGTACTTTGCAAAGCAACTTTTGCATGTCAGCATCTGCTCTGACTTGTAGCAGTCTGGAAAAAGGTTTGTGAGCACAGGTCCTCTATCCTTGATCCCGTGAGAGGGCCAAAGAGGTGTGTAAAGTCTTCCTACTCAATTGCACAGGTATTTACAGCACAGAAGCCAGTAAACTGTGTTCACAACCAAATGAAAGTTTCAGGTTCTTTTTAAAAGAACAAGTTGAAGATGAATAGTCACAGAATCACAAGGTTGGAAAAGACCTTTAAGATCATGAAGTCAACCATTCCCGTCCAAAGCTAAACCATATCCCTCAGTACCTCATCTATCCCTTTTTTTAAACACATCAAAGGAAGGTGACTCAATCATCTCCCTGGGCAGCCTGTTCCAGGCCCTGACAACTCTTTCAGTAAAAAAAATTTTCTAATATCTAATCTGACCCCGCCCTAGCGCAGTGTTGTGCCATTTACCCTTGTCCTATCACCTGGCTGAAGAGATCATGACCCACCTCTGTATAACCTCTTCAGGTAGTTGTAGGTGGTGATAAGGTCACCCCTCAGCCTCCTCTTCTCCAAGCTAAACTTCCCCAGCTCCCTCAGCCATTCCTCATAGGATTGGCCCTCCAACCCCTTCACCAGCCTGGTTGCCCTTCTCCGGACTCGCTCAAGGACCTCAATGTCCTTATAGAGAGGAGCCCAGAACTGAACACAGTACTCAAGGTGTGGCCTCACCAATGCCGAGTACAGGGGCACAATTACCTCCCTAGACCTACTGGCCACACTGTTTTTGATACAAGCCAGGATGCCATTGGCCCTTCTGGCCACCTGGGCACACTGCTGGCTCATATTCAGCCTGCAGTCAACCAACACCCCCAGATATTTCTCTGCCTGACAGCTCTCCAGCCAGTCTCCCCCAAGCCTGTAGCTCTGCATGGGGTTGTTATGTCCCATGTGCAGCACTCTACACTTGGCCTTGTTAAAATTCATCCCATTGGTCTCAGCCCATCGGTCCAGTCTGTTCAGATCCCTCTGAAGAGCTTCCCTACCCTCAGGCAGATCAACGCTTCCTCTCAGTTTAGTGTCATCTGCAAACTTACTGAGGGAGCATTCAATCCCTTCATCAAGGTCATTGATAAAGATGTTGAACAAGACTGGACCCAGGACTCAGCTTTGGGGGATGCCACTTGTGACTGTCCTCCAGATGGATTTTGTTTCATTTACCACCACCCTTTTGTCCTGGACATCCAACCAGTTTTTAACCAAGCTGAAGGTCCACCTGTCTAGGCCAGTGGAAGCCAGTTTCTCAATCAGAATGCTGTGAGAAACCATGTCAAAGGCTTTACTGAAGTCCAGGTAGACCACATCCACAGCCTTCCCCTTGTCCATTAGGTGTGTCACCTTGTCATAGAAGGTGATCAGGTTAGTTTGACAGGATCTACCTTTTGTAAACCCATGTTGACTAGGCCTGATCCCCTGGCCATCACGCGTGATCTGCATGATAGCTCCCAAGATGACCCTCTCCATGATCTTCCCCGGGACTGAGGTCAGGCTGACAGGCCTGTAGTTCCCCAATTCCTCCTTCCGGCCCTTCTTATATATGGGGGTAACATCTGCCAGCCTCCAGTTGAGTGGAACTTCCCCAGTCTGCCAGGATTGCTGATAGATCATGGAAAGAGATTTGGCTAACACATCTGCCAGCTCTCTCAGTACCCTCGGGTGGATCCCATCTGGCCCCATTGATTTGTTAGTGTCTAACTGGCCAAGTAGGTCACTGATAGTTTCCACTTGAATCATGGGAGCTTTTTTATTCTTCCCCTCCGTGTCAGCCAGTTCAAGTCAAGTCTTTGGTATTGTTACTGAGACAGACAGATAAGACTTCTTTATGAGTTATCAAATGCTAAACCCCAGATTTGAATCTGTAGTGAAGTACAAGGACAGTAGGTGCTTGAAGGTTCCACCTATAAATTGATGTCAAGGTGAAATAAGAACTAGCGGGTGCTCACATCTCCCTGTTCTGCAGTGACAACTGTTCCTTTTTCTCACATTGGCCATAAAACCCCAAAAGGCTAAAAAAAAAAAAAAAAAAAGTATCAGGGGAAAAAAGTAAAAAAAAAAAGCTTTAGTGAGAAAACAAGTCCCTGTAACCTATTGGTGTAGTCACACTGCTTCTGGTATTTCTAGCTTTGTGTGCTTGCCTCTCATGATGATCAAATAGCTGTCACAGCAGAGCAAGTTTGGGTAAGAATACTTATAGTTAAAGAAGTGTCCTTGGTTAGTAATGTCTGTGTTCTGTTTACTACTGTTGAAGATTTGTGCTTTAATCCAGCAGCAAAGCTCACAGCCTAACCTCACAGATTATTTTCTGCGTGGTCCCTTGGTTAAGTCGCAGTCCCAGTTGTGGTATTGCAGTCGGGAAACTTATGTCACAAATCCAGCATAATGTTTTTGCTGTAGGATGAAGCAGTAAAAGGAAAGGACCTGAGAGGAGGCCAAACATGGTTGATCATAGAAAACTTTGATAGAGAGGAAGATATGTCTTTATTTCTTTGAACATATGAAATCTTCAGTACGCAGTATACAGACTCTAGGACTGCCACAGCAACAAAGGTTTTAGTCTATTGTGGTCTCTATTTTCTTCTTCCCTCCCCTCTTTTTTTCTCTTTCTCAGTATCAACTACATTTCCTTTAGTTTGGAAAAAGAAATTTTTTGAGAGTAACAAATTGATAATTACAATCATAAGTCTGGAAAATATATAAATAATAATATTTTGTCTGGAGGACTGAACTGGGACTTGGGAACTCTATCAGTGGATAGAGTTGAATTCTTCAACCTTGTCTATTAACATAGGAGACTATTTTGGAGTGGGTGCTGTCTCTCTGTATGTGTATTAATAGCGCACAGTACAGTGGGTCTCTTTTTTCAGAAAGTAAGTGCTACTATAATGTAATACTACTGCATATAACTAGGACACTGCTGATAAGTAGCAGGGTAGAACATTTCTGTGTGTTCAAATCTGCATAGTTCATGAGATCAGTGATACTGTTACATGTTTTAATGTTACTTTTATTTACTGTTTTCTTCGTAGGTGCTTGTAAGATATCTATCATCAGGTTATCCTTTTAAGTGCTACATACTTTAGATGTCAACTCAACTGCCAAGTAAGAAAAAAATTAATTTAAAGGTCCAATTCTGCAATATTTTAGCACAAAGATTATACATATTAAATTAATTGCACGGAAGCACTTTAAAATTGTGTTCACTTTAAGTCAAACTAGAGCCTGTCCCATGCTGTTATCTCAGCTGATAGCAGTAGAATGTCCACTAGCAGTTCTTGTAGTTATTCAGCTTTCAATTAAGAAAAAAAAAAAAAAAACAATCCAACCTTAATTTATAGTTTAAACTTCCAAGGAAAGCTTCTTATTATCTGATGATTTAGATGCAGTACAGAACTGAGAGGATGAAATTTTTCCATAAAGAATGTCCTCTCTTCTACTTTGGCAATTTGGATTATCACTAGCTGTAATAAATAAAGTGATTTCCAAATGGAGTGTGTCTATGTGCTGTGTTTTGATGTAGTGTAGGCATTATCTTTTATGATATTCAGTTTTGACTTCAACTGCATATTATCATAATTTGAGACAAGCACATGTATTGCTATCGTAACTAAATGAAAATCCAAAGTCTCCTACTAAGCAAATTTTGCTTCCAACATTTAAATATTTCTCCTTCAAAATGCTGCCCTCAAGACCTTTTATATTTATGGATTGATACAGTAGCAGAAGCAATTTATTTTTTATTTTTAATAAATGGCCCTTATGGCACTTTGGACAGTTATAGTAGAATTAGCAGTTTGGTCACATTTAAAGTGTTCCTTTTGAGCAGCAATATCACAACCTTGTTATTTCATTATGAAATCATATCTAAGCTTCATGTATGTCTTGTTAGGCTGCAGTGCAAGAAACATAATAACCTCATGGGGCTGATCTTTTCTAATGTACTGTGACCCCTGCTATTTTCAAATTGTCTCTCAAGTACTCCCTTAATGCAGCCATAGTAAAACAGTCCAAAGAACTTGCTTTCATAATGAAAACAAAAGTCTGTAATGCCTACAGATATTTGTTTGTAAAAGAATTATATGCAGCAAATTTGTAGGTACTTGAATGTATATATTCCATTGGGTAATCCTGAAGATTCATCAGGATTTAGTATTGTTATGTGTGAAACTGTGGTCAAGGTCTAAGTATAAGGTGGGCCTACACTATTCTTCACACACTCATAAAAAGTCTTACTTCACTACAATATGTAATTGGCCAAAACAGTATTTTTTTTCAATTTTCAAGGCATGAGGTGATTATAAATGAAGGTAGGCTTCCACCACTATCCAATGCACAAGGAGTTTGAAAAAAGCTAGGTGTTCTAAGTTTTGCTTTTTCGCTGTAATCTGAAACATGTGTGACTTCAGCTCTTGGGCCTACAGCACCTAGTGCCAGATTCTCTCAAATATTCCCCTTGATGTACTGTGTGCCATGTGGTTTCCAACATTTTGAAAGCACTCAGAGCACAAAGGATCCTGTCTGTTTGCTCCGTATTGCTTGCACTGAATGCTGAGTTAGGAAATCTATGAGGAAGCTTACCTTTTCATGTAGAGCATGAGAATTTTTTGGATCCTAGAATCATTTTCTTTGTCCTTTCAAGGTTTCAAGACAAGATAGGTTCTTTCTTTCTCTATCATAGAATGGTTTTGGTTGGAAGGGACCTTTGCGTATCATCCAGTCCAATTTCCCTACTATGGGCAGGGTCATCTTTCAACCTGACCTTGAACACATCCAATGATGGGACATCCCCAGCTTCTCTGGGTAACTTGTTCAGTTTCTCTCCACCTCATAGTAAAAGATTTCTTCCCTATATTCAATATAAACCTACCCCCCTTAATTTCAAAACTGTTGCCCCTAAATCCAATTGTATAATTTAGAGTGGAAAAAGTAAGAGGAGGAGTAGGATAATAAACTTTAAACCTATACAGAAATCCTGTGCTGGAGATCACTTGAACTGTTAGATTGCAGGCTGATATGGAAAGAAAACTTTCAGAACCACTGAAAAATGCTTCTAATGTAACTTCATTCTTGTTCTTAGGAAGCTCATATTAAAGGAAAACTGTCCAGTTTTCTTATCAAGTGAAGGAGGAAGAAAACAACCACCTAGGATACACAATATTGTAAAGAAATACTCATGAAAGTTCCAACACCACTAGCCTGTAGCAGTTGAAGCTGCCACAGTATAATTAAGTTTAGCATCCTGGGGGATAAACTGTGTGTATAAAAACAAGCTAGCAATATGACACTAGATGCTTGAAAAGAAAAATGAGTAAATATATTTAACCTTAACAGGTTATATCTAACCTAATATATCTAACCTCCAGCATACCCTTAATAAATAGGCTTCAAAGTTAAAAGTGTAAAACTAGAAATACTTTGATTTGGGAAGGTTAAGCTTCTCCTATCTGTTAGAGAAGATATACAGATTTGATCAAAACTGCAGAAAGAATAAAAATATATGTAATGTGGTTAAATGGCAAGTTTCAAAAGATAACTTCCTTCAGTAATGTTGTATAAATAATATCTAGCAAAAATGTGTTGAGCAAAACCTTTATTTTTATTGTGAGAACTTGAGTAGAAAATACGGAGACATATAAAATAAACTTTAGCATGTGATGGTATACTGTGTGAAGAAAAGTTCAAGAAAATTGGGAGTGTGTAGAGGAAAGTAAATTAAACTGAAAGGTAAAAATGTTACAGAAGACTTAGTTGATGTAGATACTTTTTTAGGTCTTGAGACAGCAGCATGAGAAATGGAAAATTACATATATGATAAAAGGGAGCAGCAGCTTGACAGAATTGCTAAAATATAAACTTGAGGCAACCATGTTGCAAATGCTAAATAAGTTGGTAAAATCAGCTGAGGGGGGAAAAAGGGGAGGGTGGGAGGAGGATGGGGAAGAGTGTGGTGGTACACTTGAAGGACTTGGAAGCAGGAAAAGTGACTATAAGGATAGAAAATCATGTAGGAAAGCATAAGTTGATGAGTGCCCACCAAACAGCTGACTCACTAGCGTGCAACAGGACAAGGATTCTGCTGTTTTGACCATGCACATGCCTCTGACTCCTGGGGCTAGCAGGACAAGAGGTGTTTTTCCAATATTGGCTATGGAATACCTGGAGGAAATGGACTGAACACCTTTCTTCCTAACACATCTATCTCATCCTGAAAGATTTTTACTCCAAGTGAACTTTCTCATTCAAAGTTTTGAAGAATAAATATCTTAATTTTGAACTGGTGCAAGATCTTCTCATATAAGGCCTTTTCATTTAGTTCCTCAAGAAAGCATTAGTCATCTAAAGGAAGACTTCAATTATTTTCCTTGCCTAGGAATGTGATTGGATGGTGTGGTAGTTACTGAACTTCTAATCATAACTAGTAAATATCTGGATCTACAGGTGAATATTCAGATATCACACCTGACTCAGATGGAACACTTAATGTTCACCTGAAATTTTGTCATTTGTTTAAAAGTACCTTTTCCAGGATAAATCCCAATGGCTACTGAAGTTCATTAATCAGCCTGACTTGCATTTTTCCCTTGGGTGAAGGTAAGATCAGGTAATTTGAGACATATATTTGATACCTAGTAGAGGAGATCATACGTGGCGGGTGCAGATGTTCTTTCAGACTAGCTCATGTCCATGTTATTTTAAATCTGCAACCAGTCACAAATTCATGATTTGAGAATAGCCACTTGTGGTTGGAACATCAAGGACTAAACATACTCTAGTGCTGATTATTCTTTGAATGCCAACAATAACTTCTGCTTCAGATCTGGATCTCCCTCTAGTCAAATGCATCACTTAGATTATAATTAGGGAAACAGATGCAAACTTCTTCCTGACTACTGTACTATGAGGAATTATCTGCAAAGAAAGGCAACAGTTTGTTTCTGAATATAATCTGGTAAATATCATTTTTGCCATCAGTAGTACCAGGCTGTAGGCTTTGTACTGATGACAGCACTGGATCTCAGGTCTTGCCTAGACTCACTGTGCTCTCCACTGCTTTTCAAATGGTTTAACAACAGTTAGGGGCTGAGTTAACTGTTACCCAGCCTGTACGAATCTGGGTGTGTGAGTGCCGCCATGGGGAAGGACCTGAGAACCCCAGGCAAGTGCTGCATGACAAACATCTGCTTGTGAAAACAGGAGGGGCTCAGGACAGCTTTCAGCTGTGACTGGGAGCAGCGAGGATGGAGCATCCTGAGGTGAGAAAGCACAGAGAAATAGACTTGAACATATCAAAGGCCAACAAGGAAGAATCAGCCACCATGCATATCTTTCTCCTCCTGGAAAAGTGCTTTGGCACCCACAGCTTTGCCCTAACAACCATCAGTCTTGAGAAAGACTGAAGGTCTCAAAGGTAGAGGTACATGAGAAGACCCGGCCTAACACCAGAGAAAAGGGGTGGATAGTAGGAAGTTTACATACAGTACTGTTGCCTGCCCTATCAGTGACGTTTCCGTACTAATTAGACTGTTAGGAGTAGTAGACTGTTAAAGCATTAACTGACTATCAATAAATTTGTAACTCCATGCATATAACATTTTCCCTTTTGCCCAAGAGACAGTTTTGAGGGAATAAGTTGAGGCCTCTTATTCTTCCTGGTCAATGTAATTCCGAGGTCTTGATGAAGATATGGACGTTATCATCCATACTTTGTGTCACTCTACTGTATGGATGTAATAGTTAAAGCTGTCTTGTTTATTGCTGGTCAGGCATATTTTAAGCAGAATTAATGTGGAGAAGTAGAATTTGATTTTGGGGACAGTCAAAGGTTCCCACGAAGTAGTGCCTATAATTAGGGTTCATTTAAAAAAAAAAAAAAAAAGATATTGGGAAGAGGATGGGACTTACATGTTTCATTTCACAAGCACAAAATGTGATCCTGAGATCTGAAGTATATTGAGCTGGATTTTTGTGTGCATATATACACATGTACTTACACACACACATGAATGAATGTGCAGCAGTTTCTGAAGAAGATGACAAAGGTACCTGTTTAAAAATAAATGATGCTTGTATTTTTGATTTTGACATAGATATATTCTTTAAAAATCATTAGTATAATCATTCATTTTAAAATTATTTATTTGGTTTTTTTCTATTTCGGAGTTAATTCTTTACATGAGATTTACATTTGGGGAAGATTGTCAAAGAGTGAGAAGTGAATTAATGGTAATGATTAAATTTAGTAATGAAAAGCAGAAGCCAGGCAATGTGAGTGTAAATCAAATCTTTCATTTGTCCAAAGGCTAACACTTGTTATGATATTTTCTATGTCAAATTTTCTACAGGTAATTATATGGCATATAAAAAGGGAGGAAGGGACTTCAGAGAAGAAAAATATATAGTTGACACTAAATTGTTGAGGCTAGTCAAGTATAATGAAGCCTGAAAACATTCTGAAGTAAATAATAAGGTTAGATGAATAGGCAGCAGGACGGATAATGTGATTTGTTCCTAACAGATGTAAGGAAAGGTGAACTGGAACAAGTGATTGGAGTTTTTATACCTATGGCATTAAAAACAGTAACCACTGAGGAAATAAGTCCTACTGGTATTTAAGTTTAAATAAATGAATGAAAAAGAACCCACAGAAACAAATTCTTTTCTTGTCAAGCGTCTGTAGTCTGAAATGTGTGGTATCAGCCCCAGTGAGAGACATGAGATTAAACAGAAGGATGTGACAGGGTGTAGCACAGCCAGGGGCATCCCAGTGAGGCCTGGAACCCTGTCCTCTACCCCCCACCCAGCCCTGTTCCCCAGTCACCAGTAAGCCAGGCCAGGGACGGTAACTGGTGTTGACCACAGCTCAGCCATGAGTAGGTGCCCCTGCAGGCCCATGGAGGGGAGGCAGCCCCTGGGACAGACTGGTTTTGGGGTTACGCCTCAGGACCCCAGGGCTGGGCAGAGGGCAAGGTATGGAACTCAAAGATGGTTCCCAAGGCAGGGGGGATGTGTTCTAGCTTCTCACAGCCCTTCCCACAAAACTCTTCTCCCACCCCTCAACATGCAAAAAGTTTTGTCTTGTTTTAATAAGTATGACAGAATATAAATTCATGTATTCACATAATAGGCTTATAATTGTATTGCACAGTGGATTTTTTTTTCTCTAGATCTTAAATGTGCCATTGGAAATTAATCAGTATCACTGTGATTTTATTGGTCCAATTGTATTTTAGAGCTTGACTAAACTGGGAAACAGGACTAGTCCAATGGTTACTTTTAATATTTCTAAATCTTCTACCTATTTATATATTTTTTTATTTTGCCTGATCGAGACATAAATGTTAAATCAGGTTAAAAATGTTAAATTAAGCATTTTTTTCAAACAGTTTGTGAAACTTTGCAGGAATTCAGAACAGATACCAAATCTTCATTATATAGATGAAGCTCAATAAATTTCAGACATTTAGTGGGAATGTCTTTGTCTTTACAGACCTTAACATTGTTTCTATAGTTGATAAGGGGAAAAATGTGCTTTTGGTGTCTGAATTGCTTTAAGAGTCTAATTTTAGATGTGGTGAGCTGTGCCTAATACACCACTGGCTAAAGTGGTCAGATTTTAATAAATATGAAGGAATCTAGGAACACTAACCCAAATTCAGATGTCCATGTTAAATCAAATGATTCGACTGTTAGTGAGAAAATTTGTGTCCCACTTGACCACCTCACTTGACAGAAACATATATTCCATGTTGCCTGCATTTTCTATTGATAGTAATAGAAATACAATAAGGCAAATAGGGACCAAAATGGCTCTTATGATTAAAGCCTGAAAGAATGTGTTAACTCGATCTCCTCCAATCTCAGCTGAGCAGTCAGCTATTTTATAATCTCACTTTTGCTTAAGATTACTGTTTAAATTACAAAATATAGGAAAATTAGCGTTGAGTTTGGCACTCCTTATTTTATTCAAACTACAAGTTTGATTTATTGAAATTTCTTTCAGTAAAATTTGAGAGCTCAGAATTCACTGCATGGAAAAAAATTCAACTCCTGCAACTTATTTTTCACCAAATCTGGGGATAAATGGATGTTTAATTTTTTTCCTTAACTTGTAGACCATTGCATTGGAGGGATTGTCTACTTAATTACAAAGAATTTAATAGAACATTCAATCTGTGTTTTAATTTGTGTCTAATGAGATTCATGATGTACTTAAAATTAAGTGCTCAGGTAAGGTGCTGTTATTAAATTTGCATAATTCAGCAAAAAGCAAACCAACCAAAAATAAACATTCATGCACATCCATGAAGGAAAAAGAATGGTGGGGGGAGGTGGGGGTGGGTGGTGGGGTGGACTGTGCAATATAGTCTGCGCGCTGAGAACAGAAAGTAAAGAATTAATATATGTATGTATTTGCTCTTTGTCTTGAGATCCCAAATTATGCTTGGTCTTTTATCAAGCTTTTTTAGATCAAGGTTTGCATTCGAGACTGTGTGGGTAGGCGTCTCAACACATACTCAAGTCAAGCATATGGAACAAATGTTTCCGTTAAGATTGGACTGTGAACCTCTTCCTGTTCATGCCATTGGAAATAATTGTATCAATTCTGTTGATACCATTTATTTTCCACTAGTGTCCAAGAGTTTTTAATTTGGTCTTGAGTAATAGATCTGTCCATGTGAAAAAACTTTCTCTGTCGATCATAATTTGATTTTGATTTAATTTATCACTTTTCCTTAATAGGATTTTTGCCCCCTCCCCCCCCCCCCCCCCCATAGTCTCCCATAGGAAACATTCAATAATGAGTATAAATGCAGGTTAAATATATGTGTTTGTATTTCTCTTATGGTTTTGTTTGGGGTATTTTTGTAATCAAGTAAATACAATTAGCTTAGCCCACTTACCATTTTAACAGTTTGTCACCCAGCCTGAAGATAATTATTAAGCCAAATATAAACATTTAAAGTTGTTTTCTTTATGCTAAATTTTGCTTGCTGTATTTCTAGCTGACAACTGAAGCCTGATAAATGAGAGCAAATGCAATCCTAATGACTTTGAGGAATTTGTAATGATTAATTTATTCAGTTTTGTTGTCAAAGTTTTCCAGTTGCAAGTGAGAATATATTTTAAGCTGGGTTAAAATGTGTTGCTATAATAATGTTAAAGTGGCTGAGGAAAACAATTTGCAAAGAACAATAAATGCCAAAGATAGAAATCAAGTGCTCTGGCTATCAACAAAACAAAACACTAACCTAGCAAAGAGTTCATTTAGCACCATTCCAGATGGCTAGAACTTTCACAAGAGCACGCTTTTGCAATAAGTGTTGCAAACATATGCATTTTTTTCTCTAATAAAGTTATGCCTCAAATTATTCCAATACAATTTGCAGATCTAAACCTTGATCTTACATATTTCTAGCAACAAAAATAGTATTTCTTGTTCTATGTAGTTAGGCAGAAATCAAAATATAATATAAAAGGAATTGTAGTATATCATGATTTATCACCAAATTGATAATGAATTGTTGAATGCAACTTCATCCTGCAGTGTTTTGTGCAACTTTTCTGTAATGTGGCTAATTTGTTAATGTGCTATATTTTAATTTTCTGTCTTCATATTGGATACGCTGCGTGAAAGTGAAACCCAAAGATTTGTAAAACAGGGATTCTCTTTCAATGTTTCTAAAATAAAATAAAATAGTTATTGATCACAGTATTTTGACGAAATTCAATTATGGCAGCAAGTGGTATTAGAACACAAGTATATAAAAATTTTTAGATACTGGATTTCAGAGATACTTAAAAGGTATGTGTCAATTATTTCAATTGATAGGAAGAAAAGAATATGTCTAAAGGTTAAAGAACTCCACCCATGGAATGTCTGTACTCAATGAAACTATATATCGTCATTTTATTTCTAATTAATATTTTCCATTTTAGTGTGTCTTTTTAATAAATAAATTACAGGAACTTTGTTTAGTTTGACTTCTATTGAAGTGTTTATTAAATTCATTGCTTTGACAATTTTTCCTCAGCAATTGTGATCATTATTCCATGACATGTGACACTGTTGTATGTTGTCTGTAATTTAATAATTTGCATTTTTTTGTCCTTCTAGCAATAACCTTTTCAGTATTCAATAGCAAAAATGGCCCCCGGGAACTTTCTGATTAACATCCAAGAACAAAGTGTCAAGGAAAGCATGTGCTAAGAGCATTGAGTTCTGCATTTTTGTTTTCAGTTTAAAAATGTGTACCAACTTGAACATATCTGTGCATCACATAGGGAACTGCCATAACCCTGCAGGGAAGAAATAGAAGCTTAATGTCAAATAAAAAGGTATGTTAAAGCTTTCAATAATAAAATAAAATTAAAAAAACAAAGAAAAAATATGAAAGAAGGAATATGTTCAGAATAAATTAATTTATTTTTTACCAGTACCACTTGCTTTATATTGACTGGGCATGTGAGGTGGAACAGGGTGGCAGAAAGAAAGAGTGTCTTTGTACCCTCAGGTGGATTAATTTAATGGAAAAAATTCTGGGCTTAGATCTGTTCTACTTTTAGACATTTTGCACTTTGTGCCAATTTCCTTCATTCTGATCAGCCAAATTCAGACATCTGTCCCTCAGCACCTCTAGCCAGGGAATTGCTCTGAACTGCATTGTCTGTTTATATTGAGTTCAGCCACATTTTGATTTTTCTCCTCTGTTTTCATAGTGTCATTCTCCCTTCTTCTTTCTCTTTTGATAGTAAAGCCAGTTTAAGGCAACCTCTGTCGGTGAGATCCAATTACACAAAACCAGAAAAATGCAGTTATTTTCCAGTCTAGACCATGAAGCTAGAATTCTGCTGTCTTTGTATCCTTATGACATTACCCTTTGCCATGAGGATTCTTGCTGATCAATAACAGTGAAATTACAGACCTTGCAAGGGAGTCAGAAAACTTTCCTGGGTTTTGATGATAGATAGGAGTGAAATCTTCATCCCCCTCCAAAGTAATTTGGTCATCCAAAAATCCACCCAGGTCTTAGGATAGAATAAATGTTTTTAACAACCCTTTGTGTGAATGTGATAATGAAGGGACGGTCACTGAAAATATTATGGAGAAGAAAAGTTATGGGTATCTTGAGGATTAGAAGAATAAAATAGCTGAGAGTTTTTAGGCCCCCATGAACTACGACAATATTGCAGACATTGCCTTTAATAGTGAAGTTTCTACTAGTGAAGAAGTTTGAGCATTTAAACTTACACACACACCCCTGCCCTGGGAAAATAAACACTTTTGTGATACAGCATTCTCTCCCCTGAGGTGACACTAATCACCTGTTTGTACTAACAAACAGCTTTGGTGACACTTCTGATAGGAATGAGCCAGTTGGGTATGCTGAATCAAAGTAGACAACAGAGGCTGCAACTTGTTAAAGAGATTTCAAAAGACACTGGAGAAGGATGATAAATTGCTTCTGATGTCACTTTGATTTAATCACCTTGAGGTCTGAATTTCATTCTGAAAAGTGTCAAGTCCCGTTGGCCTTTAATATCAAAACCATCCTAACCTTCAACACAAAAAACTTGGTCATGGTGTATAGTTTCTTTAATCCAGTTATTCTTAAAGAAATTAAAAATATAATTTTATTACTCATATTTATATTTTTTATTCATAAACATGCCATTTTAATGTATTTTTTTATTTATAAAAGATCTTACAAATGAATGTGTTTTGGTTTTAGGTGGCAAGGTTCTGGTGGATGAGTGGGGCTGCAAGGGTGGCTTCTGCAAGAAGCAGCCAGAAGCTCTATGGAGGCCACAGAGTAAACACCAACTGGTTCAAGGCCTAACCCATGAGCAATGGTCACAGCAACTCTGAGAATCATATTTAGGAGAAAAAAAAATCAAAATCAACTGCTTTCTGCCACCAGAGAAGGGAGTGAGAAGATGCAAGAAATTCAGCAAACACTAAGGTCAATGAAGGGGTGAGTGGGGAGGTGCTCCAAGTGCTGGAGATAAAGATGCCCCTGCAGCCCCTTGAGAAGACCATGGTGGAGCAGAGTGTCCCCCCACAGCCCATGGAAGTTGATGGGGAGCAGAGATCCCACCTGCAGCCTGTGGAGAGATCCCACACAGGAGGACGTGGAGACTTATGGACGATGCTGTGACCCGCACTGGAGCAGGCCTCTAGCAGAACCTGCAGCGTGTGGAGAGAGACAGAGACACAGAGAGAGACCCACGCCAGAGCAGGTTTTCTGGGCGTTGTGATTCCATGGGGGACCAGGCTGGAGCAGTCTGGGCCTGAGAGACTGACAGACATTCTATGATTTATAACTCCACCCCATAGCAGTGACCCATGCTGGGGCAGCTGGTGAAGAGCTGAAGCCCTGTGGGAAAGGACTCATGTTGGAGAAGTTCATGGAGGACTGTCTCCTGTGTAAGGGATCCCATGCTGGAGCAGGGAAAGGGTGTGAGGAATGCCCCTTACACAGTTCCAACTAAGAAGAACAGCTCATGAGAAACTGACTGAAACCCCCATTCCCCCAGTCCCTGCCCCTTCCCATGCCACGACAGGGCAGGGAGGAGAAGGGAGAGAAATCATGAATAAAGTTGGTTCCTTGAAAAATGGAGGGGTGGGAGGAGGTACTTTAGGATCTGGTTGCACTTCTCATTATGCGAAACTGGTTTCACTGTGTGTGTAGAGTAGTGTAGTAAATTAGAGAATTTTCTTTCCTTATCAAGGTATTGGTGCAGGTGAGTTATGGGTTGAATGTTCTGGATAACACACTCATCTTTCTCACAGAAGTAGAAACCGAAGGTGGATTTCCATTCCCCTATCTACTATTGCTGCTTCTAGTTCTGACCCGTACAAGAATGAGGCCCATGTTTCAGTGACTGCCTACCATGACTCTGCACTGGTCAGATTCTGCTGAGAATAGAAGTGTCCTTGGAACCCCTTATTTTGTTATGTAAATTGATGGGACAAGTAGGTTTAGTATTCCTGTCTGTACCTTCCTATTTTATGATAAAAAATGGAAAAGTAAATGAATCTTCTGAAAGAATGTGTATATGAAAGTGGCAGTAGAAGTGCATAGTAATATGTCATATTCTGTTTTTAGTATCTTGCTCTTCTTTTGTTGTTTGTTTCTAACAACCAGGACAGAAATGTCCTAGAACAAATTTCTAATGGAAAGATTGGGGGGAGTGTCGGGAGGGGGGGGGGGGGGGGGGGGGGGAGGGGACGTGGACCAGCCTAGTTGTTTTGTTTGAACTTAATTTGTATGTGAATGACACGATGGTGAGCACAAAGATCCTATGTTTTGGGGATATTAAGGCAAAGAATTTTCCACATAGGAAAATAACTAGCAGCAAGAAAACCCTGTTGTATATAACTTTGTATGTTCACATATGTCCATCTATTATTCTCATATATATGTGCATATAAGGATAGGATATTTTACTTGATATAATTTAGAAATACACTCACTGTATCTAGTCTCTAAAGAACATCTTTATTGAATCATGCATCTTTTTACAACTACATTTTTCTCTGGATTTTAAAGTTTATTACTTTCTTCCACTTTTGAAAACATTAGGTAAATGTTTGGCAAATGCCAAATCATTAAACTAAAGTTAAAGTTTGTTGACATCAGCCTTTGCAAAAAAAAATAATCAGTCTCCCTCCAGCCCAGGAAGTAACTGGATTGTGTACTTGTCATTGCAATTGTGTTCTAAAATTTAATTTATAAATAAGCTTTAAATTCAAAAGAAGCATTTAAAGAGGGCATGTAAATTGTTCATCTGTAAGCAAGATTTTTCAGTACAGGTAAAAGGAAGAGTATGTTGCTGTTTTATAATCCACAGACTATGGAGTAGTACAGTAACTTTCATGTTACTTTGCTTCAAGTATTTCAGGGTAGTCTACATTGAAAATTACTTTGGATTAAGTACTTGAGTTTAAAAGACAAATTATATAATAGGATATTTGAGCTTTTTTTAGGCCATACATGAGAAGAACCTTTTAGCTGAGTGTGTACGTTACTAAAAACATATTTCAGCATTATTTTTTTGGAAAACTTTTCTAATGCTAGCTGTGACTCTGCCTGAATGATGCAGTTTAGCATCACTGAGGCATTTCACTTTTGCCCTTTCTTTTTCAGCCCCTGAAGTGGGAAGATCTCCAGTGCCTGTTTTAGCTAGACAGATTGACACCAGAAAATACTGAGCTTAAGTTAATGAGGAAACTATTGTGTCATGATTCAAATTCATACCCCCATTGAAAAGAAATGTCAACATATTTCCGTTTTGATTAATATTGTATTTCCAAACTAGAATTAGAATGCATTTAATGTATTTGCCTTTGACTGCCATTCCTCTGATGTCAGGGTCCTTGCATGGAAATTGGTTTAGAAAAAAAATATTTGAGTACATTAGGTGTCATAAGATATTTGCTGTTTTCCTAGAGCTATTTAGAATGTTACCTCCTTTTCTTGTTTGTAATCTGCAAATAAGAATATATCTAAAACTTCTCAAGATTTAGCAAAAAAAATGCTTTAGCATTTTGTGTGGACTTACATATAGCTTACAGCTATGCAGATGTTTTTTACAAAATAAACCAGAGAGAAAGAAAAGCTCTTTAAAACAGTCTTCATACTCTAGTTTACATGGAATAACTTCCTGCCTAAAGGAGAGTTTGCTGACAAAGTGCTAAGTAACACGAGAAAAGGTAGCTGAATGCAATCTCTTCAAAATCAGCATTACTTGTCAAAAAGACATTCTTTAAGAGTGGAAATTGTTGGAAATGAGCAGTTTTAACTTCAGTTTTGAGACAGTTAAGTAGCATTTGTTAGTAAGATACTGCAGAGAGGAACCGGAAGAGGGGTTGGGATTTTTTAGTACTTTTCAAGTCATAGAGGAAGAAGGTGGATATCTGAGTATGAGCTTCTAGACAATTTTGAAGCTTTTTGTCTTATGTGGTGGCATGCCCCTGAGAAAGGTTTAAGAATCAGCAAGTGCTTTCATTAAGAAATTCATGGAATCATGTTTTTGCTTAAATCTGAAATTTGATATTACTCCAGATTTGTATATTAGAGTAACATTGGACTTGAAGTCTTTTTGACTAGGTATTTAATGAAGATTTTGGGTCAGAATCTGTGTTGCCTTGCACATCTGCATTGCAGTTAAACCAGATATCCAACAAAAAAATCTGTTCTTGCAATTAAAAAGATATATCACTCCCATTCCTTCAGACAGAGGCTGAGAGCTATTATAGTGAAGCAGAAAGGAGAAGGCAGAGAAATCATTTCTCTTGTCTAAACATTGACTGGTCAGTAGTTTTATTTGAAGCAGGTTAAACAATGTGCCTGCTGTATTAGTATGTGTTATGCATGCATTAAAGCATTAGACGTTGCTAAGGAAAAACTTCTCCCCATACTCACTGGAAAGCAGAATAGACTTTCAGTCACTCAAATCAAGGATGCTTGGCATAATTAAGTCTGAAAATTTTGGTCACTTTGTAGATTATTCAAAACCATCTGGACATGGCTAGAAGCAGGTAGATGGGACTGGAATAAACTCTTACAAATAATAAACTCAGTGTTGGTTAAACTGATAGTCTCACCAACACATCATATTTTCCTCATTTCAAAGCTTTTTTTTTTTAATTTTTCCTCCTTAACATGTCTTCAGTCATCTTTGCTGATGTCTACATTAAGTGTTCTTTCTGAAAGTTTTTCTGTGAAAACTCTGGACACGTTAATCTTTATAATATTCCCTCATTGTTCTCCTAAGTATTTTTACAATAGATAGCTATCTGCTGGTCTTCTGTTGTGTTGTTTTGAATTCAGAGCTTTATTTTCATTTAGAAGTCCAGAAAAGCAAGCTGTCATTTTGTTCACTCTCCCATTGCCTATTTACACACCCAGACAGGCAAGGAATGTATTTTATGCCACTTCTGCAATTACGGACTACTCTTTGGATTAATAGATTCATAAAATTGTTAGTCTGATGAACATAAAAACATAATGGGCAAAATTAGAATGCATTTTCAGAACCCATGGAATACAGAACAATCTTTTGGACCACACCCATAAAGGTCATATAAAGTCAGATGAGTATAATATTTTACAGAAATATAGACTCTGACCCACTGAGTCTCCAAGTAAACCTCTTGAAACCTTTGGGATACTGTGCCAAAAATAGAAGTGTTTGTAGCAGCTGTTGAATTGAATGAGTTGGAGTGCCTGTTGGGAAAAGCATGCAACAGTTAGAGACAAAAATCAGAACAGCTGAGATGAACAACTAGAACCGTCTAAGAGTCCTGGGGTGTATAAAGAGGCAAAATTGCTGGATATATTACAAAGGGCAGATTATGAGACACCAGTGAATAGAAATCTACCCTGTTAAAATTATTAGGACCAATTGCAGAGTAAAGTGCTGTTGAACATGCACCAGCTGCTACTGCTTCCCCTGTCGCATGGTATGACACATTCTGGGACCATCAAATTTCGTCTCAGTCATGTATTCTTGTCAATATCTCCATTCTGCTGAACTGCTTTGGGATTTATCTTTTCTTTTCATAACCTTTGTGAGAACCCCTCCTTTGAGTTCTCTGGTTATGTCTTTTGCTCGAGCAGCCTTCTTCCATTCTTCACAGGAGTCAACTTTACAGTCATTATTTACTTTATCAGCTACATTGGATAATTTAGGGTGTATAATTAGTTTTAAGAAGTGAGCTAGGTTTTCAAAAAAGCCAAAACACATTTATTTTATAATTAATTTTAATCAATCAGTTACGATTTAGAGGCCTTACGCGTAAAAAAATTGTGCAGTGGATTCAGCATTAGAAAACCAGATGGCAAAGAAGAAATTGGAAATACAACAGATGGACAATGAATGACATGCAAATTAAATAAGGTTTGAAGGATCTTGGGGTCTAATTGTAATTTTAAAGAGGGGGATACCTATTAAGTTCATTTTGCACTTTTTAGATCATAATATATCAGTTTATTGTTATTTAGTTCAACTTTCCTCTGCTCTTTCAAATAAGATTTTCTTGGCTTGTAGTTTGGAATCTTAAATTATTTTTTTTTTTAACTAAAACAACATCACAAAATATTGATCTCCTGTTACAATGCACTTTCATGAAGGACAGGCTACAATTTTAAACTTGTGCATAAAGACTTACTATACTTCTGTTTAAGTAAAAATATCATGCATTATTCTGTTTTGACATTTATCAATTAATACAAGGCATTAGAAAGAAATTCTTCTCTTAGAAATTTATTTTAACCTCTGTACCCGTAATTTCTGTGGAGAAAAATAACTACTACACAGCTTTTTCCACATAGCTCACACTTTCAGATCAGTGTACTGTGTTATAACAGATGATAGATTTGTTATGGAGCTTTGTTTACATTACATTTGAAGCAATTTAACTGAAAAATCAGTTTAAGAAAGAGTGAAGTTGATTTCTTTACATGGTTTAGTTGGCTTTTGTTTTCCTAACAGCAAGGTCTATATCACAGCAAAGATATTAGCTTCTATTCCTGGAGAGAGAAATGGATTAGCCATCAAATGGAAATGGACAGCATTGAATACTTAAAGTAAAAAAAAAAAACAAACCAAACAAACAAAACCAAACCCCCAAAACAACCAATCAACAAAATCCAGAACAACAACAGGCATGTGCCTATACACTGACATGAATCTAAACTTTGAGACTGTTCTCCAAGAAACATATTTTGTTTCTCATAGAAAGAGAAACATATTTTGCAATGCATTTTAAGTAAAATAAGGAAGTGGGTGAGAAAGCTGATTGAGTTAAGCAGGGACACAGACTCATTTCTTGTTTCATGGCAGAGGTGGACTTTACTTTCTGTCATTGGTATGGAGCAGCACACATCAAATACGTCCAAACCTGATGGAAAGATTAGAAAATTTGTTTCCACGTGGCCTGAATTAACCCACCAAAAGAAACACAAATCAAAAGAAACCTCCATAGTCACAGTTTGTAGCATCTTTCCAAGGTAGATACACTGTTATGTATATGTAGATACAGCCTTAGTTGGTAGTTATGGTCCACTGCAACAAATAAAAATAAGGAAAAAGCCCAAACTACCAATGATTCTTATAACAGAAATTTCTAAATTCTTTATGAATACCATTTTTTTAAAGCTTTCAATATAACTAGGTCACATAGAAGTGATAAGCTTTGAAAAACCTTATTTTATTAAAAGTCTGGTGAGATTAAATCATCAAATCATCATGAGATTAAATCATCAAAGCTTTGGATCTGAAAGTTTTTCATGGACATGATGACACTAGTATTTCTGAACCTTAAAACAGCAGGAACAGCTATTACTTCATCATGAGTATCAAGTCTCAATGGCTAACTTTTACCATTTTTCATTTTTCATGAATTATTTTATTCAGTGTTTAGAGCGTGGATGTGGTTTTTTGTCTTGCTGGATTGCAGGTTGCATTTTCTAGATTGGTGTAGGCAGATGGCATCATTCATTTGAAGTACTGGCAGGTTGTTTTTGTATAAAAAGATCCATTTTCTCTCAAGGAAGAGGAATAAGTGCATAATATATTTTTTTTCTTTATCTATACTTTCTGCAGGTTATTTTTGAGAGTTCTAGTTCATGAGATCAGTACCTAAAAAAGGGAAAATAAATCTTCCTAGACTAGTCAGAAAAGAAATTAGAGTGCACAGTCATGTGAAAGTAAAACATTGGCTTAATGGGATATGCTTAAGGAGACAGGTCTGCTTACTAACACCAGGTTTTCCTACCTTTACCTCAGCAATATTATTATTTGTTTGCATCTGTGAGGACACATAAAGTTATGTGGGTAAAACTTGAATTCTAATAAAGTAGTGGTACTCTAGGATTGGTTAAACTGTACAGAAAGGAAAGGTGATTGAGAGGGGATCTTATTAATGTTTATAAATATCTCAAGTGTGGGAAACAGAGGGAAATAGCCAGGCTCTTTTCAGTGGTCTGTTGGGACAAGACAAGAGGCAATGGCTTCAAGTTGGAACATAAGAAGTTCCACACCAATACGTGGAAGAACATTTTCACAGTGAGTGTCACAAAGCACTGGAACAGGCTGCCCGGTAAGGTTGTGGAGTCTCCTTCTCTGGAGATATTCAAGACCCATCTGGATGCCTCCCTGTGTGACCTGTCCTAGGGAACCTGCTATGGCAGGGGGATTGGACTCAATGATGTCTGGAGGTCCCTCCTTAACTGCTAAAATTCTGTGAATCTGTATCAATAAACCCGTTAAATACTAACCTCAAAGATAAATGTCAAGCATTTTTATCAATGGTTAAAGTAAAGTGACTTGCTTCTCTTTATGGTCCTCTCCAGATGTGGGGTGGTGCAGTTCCTTAGAAATGCTGTTTCAGTCTTCTCTTTTCTTTTGGGTGAATGGAGGACTGATAAAGCAGGAGCATCTGCAGCAGGAACAGTAAGAGGGTTTTTTTGGTTTTCAAAAATTTCCATCCAGGAGGAAAAGCAGCTGTGAAACTCAGGGAGAAAAGACTTTGGGATGGGGTTTGCTGCTCGCCCTGGCTAGCAAGTAGGTGGTATGAAGGCTGTAGAATGAAATGTTCAGAGCACGCTCACAATTCCCCACCTTCTTTCACCAACACCAATAACATTCTATCCCACTAAACCTTATTTCCAGAGGACCTTAACAGTTTCGCTTTACAGAACTTGCATGAGAGCATATGAAATACTGCTATGGCAATTTTATGACAGTTTTTTCTTTCTCTTTTTTTTTTTTTATTTTTGTTTTTAGAGTTTGCCAATATCCTACATAAAATAGCATCTATACTGACTTTGTTTTGTCCAAAAGTACTTTGAATAATGAGAACAGTTGCTGATGTGGGGTTGTTGGAAACTTTTTGGTAGCTATGGAAATCTCAGATTTCAGATAATTGTTTGCAAAATCAGACAAATTATTTACAGAGGTACATAAAAAGAAAAGGAAATCTTAAGGAATTTTAGTTGTTGGAAGGCTGAAAAACCACCTTCATGTTTCAAGAAATTCTACCACAGTAATAAATATGTGTAGTATAGGCAGGGTTAATTTTGCTGAAAAGAAGATACCAGAATGACAACACAAAGAGAAAACAGAATTAGTATCTCCATATGTATTTGGAACTGAATGTTCTGGACAAGTTCTGGTACATAATTTTGAACTATTCCATTATATACTTCATTCTGGGCATAGACATTCTTACCTGAATCCAAATCTTAAGTAAAGACAATTGCTTCCAATTGCTCTCATTTTATTAAACCAGAATAGAAATATACTTTTGCATAATGTAAAATTAAATTACGGAACTCTTTGCTCCAGAATATTATGTATGTCAAAGTGCACTTTAGAAATGATGAAATTAAGTAATGGAATAAAATACTTTTTAAAAATTCAAACACATGATGAAGATGCTCTTTTAGCTCAAAAAAATCCCTGTGCTTCAGGTAGTTGTGGTGAGATCCTGCAAATCCAGGAAATTTAACTCCATCGTCTTTTTATTCTCTATTCAAATCATCTTTGTTAATCAAATCATCATTATTAGTAATTTTCAAGACAGCATCCTAAACTAAATGGACCTTCAATCTGACCGATTTCAGCCACAGATGTCCTTTCTTGGTAGCTGTCTAGATGTCTCAAATTGGAATATGGAAAAGATCCACTTACCACCACATTAGGACAAGACATCTAACACTCCCTGGATATTTTATTAAAGAAGGTGTATCTCCTTCTTTCAACTCTACAGATGCTGAATGACACTTTCTATTTTCAGTTTTAAAATAGTGGTTAGATTGGCTTTGAGTTGTAAAAAGAGTTCCTACTGCTTTTCATCTCCTGAGTTGTCCAGCTGAAAGCTTGTATTTAAAACGTATCCCCGGTATGCTTTGTGTCTTTGTTAGTAAAGCTGAGATCATTGTATAATGGTGGTAATGTACTTCTGTGTACTTTCCTAGGTTATTCCAATGATGAATTTTGAATCTCTGTATACTACTAAATATTATGTCTGACTTCTAAGTAAGATTTCATAATGTTTTATCAGTCTTTAGGCAGGAGCAAAAATATCAAGACTTTATCAAGTAGAAGGAAAACCTACCCAAAAACCCCGGAACATTGACATTTTGATCACTACAGTGACTAGGGAGAATAAGAGTGTGTGGGCAATTTCTACTAGTAAGGATTAGCCTTAACTAGTAAGGACTGGTAAGATTGTGTGGGCAAATTCTGTTAGTAAGGATTAGCCTGAGCTAGTAAGGTCTGGCTTGCTAATAAGCCTGCTAGTCAGCCTAGAAAGTTTGAGTAGTTATTTGTTTAAAAGAATAACCTAAAAATCTTGAAATATTTGTTTCAAATTAATTTTGAATAATGGTTGAACTGTAATGGTACATATAATATGAAATTTGGGAAAACATCAAATAAAATGAAAGCCAAACCCCAAATTTTATTAAAAAAAGAAACAACCGAACAGCCAAACAAGAAACCACCACAAAGTATTTTGGAGACCTTCCTAGTTGCATCTGATATTCTTATTTATTTAAGTTGTGGGAGAAAATTACAGATAGGCTTTAACAGTCATTCCTTTTAGGTACGGTAAGTACATGACATTTCCTATGATACATCTGTGCTAGATTCTCCTATAACATGTTTGTGTGCATGTATATATATATATATAGAGAGAGAGAGAAAGAGTGCATATATATTGCTGTTCATTAACTAGCCCGTAACAAACACAGAGAAGAGGGGTTTTTTTTACATTTTAAGATAAAGGATAGAATCTTATTTGAAATACTGTCATTTATGATTTCTAGGAAGTTATATGCATGAGTCATGAAATGCCAGAAATTATGATCTGCTAACCAACTGGAAAAGTTTAATTATTTGATGGCATTATCAAATACTATTAAAATTTTCGAGAAGAAAGACATGAGAGAAGGAAAATGCTGATATGTAAGGTGATTCAGGCCATAGGGATTTAGAGAAGAGAAATTTCCCTTGCTGGAGTGATAGATAGCAAAACAGCTTGTATTCACACTGCTCAAGACAGGTCCTGTGAGAGGTTGGCCTCACTGCCATGACGTAATCCTAGTTTGTTCAGCACCTACCCCACAACTGTTTGCAGATAACTAGGGGCACTCCTGCACAGGTTAACATGCACACCATGGTAGACATTCCTTTTTCATTCCACTCTGTTATCACAATCCTTTGACAGATTCTGTACACCTTCCCAAACCTGTTTTGAGCGTTCTGTTTGTATGTTACTCTCTTCTGCCTCTCTACTTGATTTTCCCTACTGTTGCTCAAGTGGATAAGGTGTCCTCTTGATCACATCACTGGGTGTGCTGCTTCCTCCTCTGCCTTGGAGAACTTACGGAATGAAATTCCTACTTTCAAGACCTTGGAACCCTATGGGGAAAGGGGTCTTGTATGCACCTTTTATGTGTAGAAAATCACATTTAAGGTGACCTGCCAGGATCTTTATCACAAGTAGGATTGAGCATACCAGCTGAAAAAGGCTCACTGGTGAACCTCTGAGACTTGTCAGGCATATCTATTACTGGCTGCACAGAAATTATTCCTCCTCAGGTCTGATCACAGCTGAGGTCTGAAAGGCTTCACTAGATTGCTGGCCATGAAAAGTCTTAATCAGAAATTTTTCCAGATGCCTTTCGGGGATTTTGAGAGCTGTGCTTATCAGCCAGATTCACATTCCTATATGGCATCCCAAAAAGATAAAATACTCCAGCTACGAGGTCTCCCATTATAACAAGCAAGATGTCACAGACCATTGTAGAAGAGTCATGGATGGAACAAACAGCTACCCTGGCTCCATGTTTGATCCTGGCTCCTTCAAAATACTTTTTTTTTAACCATCCTGTCAAATCAGGTATTCTTCTGCTGTGACTGTGTATCGATCATTCCCAAACTCGAAGGGAAAAAAATACATTGTGAGATAGGTGTACCTGAACCCAAATAAGGTGCCTCCTAGGCTGGTGGGACAGAGAAAAGGTGCCAGAAAGTGATACTTTGATAAGCCCATAGTGGATGTGCCATCAGAGAGAAAAGGAGGGAGAGAATAAAGGACATGTGAGGCAAGTGACAGGGTTATGTAAGCTTCTTTACCAGATTGGGGCTCTGGAAAACAAGTAAGCACCACCTCTGACAGCTGCACTCCTTCTTTCAAAATTCAGTGAATGTTTGGATTTTTTTCCACCTGAGGAGCAGAGTGCCACTGGAAAAGTAGCACTTGTTCTCTGACCTGTGCAGAAGGGATGCCTGGCAGCTTACGTTTGTGCACGGTTTGTCAGGTCTTGATGGTCATAACTGTGTATGCCTGTGGTTTATCAGTCTCACTTTGTGTTCTTGACCAGAAAAAAACTGAGCTATGAGGTAGCTTTTTGTCATACAGACCTGTTCTCTGGATGTACAGTCAGGTGAGTTGATGATGGGAGGCTGCCAGGTTCTGACTGAGAAACTGGCTGCCACTGGTCTAGACAGGTGGACCCTCAGCTGGCTTAAAAACTGGCTGGATGGACGGGCCCAAAGGGTGGTAGTGAATGGAACCAAATCCAGCTGGAGGCTGGTCACGAGTGGCGTCCCCCAGGGCTCAGTCCTGGGTCTGGTCTTGTTCAACATCTTTATCAATGACCTCGATGAAGGGGTTGAATGCTCCCTCAGTAAGTCTGCAGCTGACACTAAACCAGGAGGAAGTGTTGATTTGGCTGAGGGTAGGGAGGCTCTTCAGAGGGATCTGACCAGACTGGACCGATGGGCTGAGACCAACAGGATGAAGTTTAACAAGGCCAAGTGTAGAGTGCTGCACATGGGACATAACAACCCCATGCAGCACTACAGGCTTGGGGGAGACTGGCTGGAGAGCTGTCAGGCAGAGAAGGACCTGGGGGTGTTGGTTGACTGCAGGCTGAATATAAACCAGCAGTGTGCCCGGGCAGCCAAGAAGTCCACTGGCATCCTGGCTTGTATCAAAAGCAGTGTGGCCAGTAGGTCTAGGGAGGTAACTGTGCCCCTGTACTTGGCATTGGTGAGGCCACACCTTGAGTACTGTGTGCAGTTCTGGGCTCCCCACCATAAAAAGGACATTGAGGTCCTTGAGCAAGTGCAGAGAAGGGCAACCAGGCTGGGGAAGGGGCTGGAGGGCAAATCCTATGAGGAATGGCTGAGGGAGCTGGGGCTGTTTAGCCTTCAGAAGAGGAGGCTGAGGGGAGACCTTGTCACCACCTACAGCTACCTGAAGGGAGGTTGTAGAGAGGTGGGCGATGGTCTCTTCAGCCAGGTGCCAGAAGATAGAACAAGGGGAAATGGCATGAAGCTGTGCCAGGGCAGGTTTAGATTGGATATTAGAAAAAAAAATTTTTACTGAAAGAGTTGTCAGGGCCTGGAACAGGCTGCCCAGGGAGGTGGTTGAGTCACCTTCCCTGGATGTGTTCAAAAAAAGGGTAGATGAAGTACTTAGGGATATGGTTTAGAATAGTATGGGAATGGTTGGGCTCGATGATCTTCAAAGGTCTTTTCCAACCTTGTGATTCTGTGATTCTGTGATTCTGTGATACAGAAGATGTTTTTCCCCTGCCTCAGATGTGCCCTGCTCCTTTCAGCCTGCTCTCTGTCATACTTTTTCTGCCCCCAAACACAGTCAATATCCCATATCCTTCTCGCACTCTGTTCTCAGACGGAAGGAAAGCTGAGCATTTGCCACAACTGCTTTCTTGTGATGGTCCCAAAGGTCTTGCGCTGGTCACGTATGCTAAGCTGCACTAGACCTCTAGCTGGCAATCATCATTAGCTAGCTAGTCTTCAGGGAGATACAATGTTTGAGTCAACATGGCTGGCAGCGTGTTCCTACCTTGCAGCATCAGGCAGTCTGGACACTTCCTGTGAAGTGGAGGTTTGGTCCTACCAAACGTAAGGCTCTTGGGGCCTCTGCTTTCCCACAAATGCACTTCAGTGTCCACGACTCTTCTGGCTTCAGGGATCCCCTCCGTCATGGTAGGACATACTTTGCTCCCTTTTTTATTGAACCAGATGACCTGAAATAATGACTTCTTGTTGCAGCAGGACCATGGGTTTGTAGCACAGCACAAAGAATGCAAGGTATGTTGCCCAAGGAGTGGTATGGGTGTCTGTGATCGAGCTGAACTGTAGTCCTGCTTTTGAAGAACTGTTTGAAAGTATCACTCATTTCCTGAAATGGTCATATATACATTGTCTGTATGCAACAAGACATGAGGTAACCTCAGTCTTGGTAAGGCTTATTTTCAGAAGGAGTTAAAGGCTCTCTCCAAAGACCAGCACAGGAACAAACTAGAATGCATGCAGAGCAGAATATCAGACAAGTGGGACCAAAGACTAAAATGAGACATTAGCCAAATTGACAACGTAGACATGGCTATAATTTAGAGAATTTTTAAAAATAAACTAATATTTTGTATCTTGTAGCAAGAGCACTCATTGTTGAAATCTTGTGCCTTCTCAAACAGTGCGTCTCACATAACAATAATAGAGATAATTATGATAATTATAATAAAAATTAATAGTACTTGCCCTTTTTTTCCAGTGGATTTTAAAGTGCTTTTCAACATTGACTAATTAAGTCTAACAATATGCTGCGAGGTGGGTAGCAGGTGTTTGTTCATCTCTCTGGATCATGTCACCCACCATAGTAATACAGCTGCTTCTACTTAAAGCTCACTGACTTCCAAATTATCAACGTGGTTTTCAGTAGATAATTTTCCGGCATTCTCTGCTTAGTGTATTGAAACGTGGAAGGGCTTTGTGTGACTTCTGCTTTGAGAACTCTGGAAATTTACACAGAGAGAATTCATGGATAGAGCCATCATGGCTACATCCAGCATGATGGGAATGGGAGGCTGGGTGGCCGTGTGAGCCCATACATGCTTGAACATCACTAGGTGCAGAGTATTTTGGAAGGGAGACATGAAGAGTCTCTAAACTATCCAAGAAAATCACTTTTTATGTGACTTATTTGGGTAATGTTTAGTCATATGACAAGCATTTCCAGATTGGCTTCCTAAGAAAAAAAAAAAATCTGGGTTCTGATGATGTTTGTTACAAACACATAGGAAAGAAAATATGGAATCACAGAAAAAAATTTTCTTTCCTTTATCTCTTTCCCTTCTCTCTTTTTCACATGCCCCCTCCCCCACCCCCCCATATATGTACACATATGGTACATTTATTTTATTTTGAGATGTTAAATGAGATATTATTCATATGGAGGCAAACTAATCTGCAATGCAACCTGTTCCTTCTAATCCTCATGGCATAATCTGGACTCTTTGAAGCAAAATAAAGGGTTTTGAGAAGGATATTAAATGACAGATGCTTGATTAAATTTTTAAAGGGTAAAGTGGAGGATGTAGGGTAAATTTTCTGAACAGTGTACAGAAGACTCAACATAAATCCCATTATTAGTTTACAAGATATGTGGGTGTTAAGTAACAACAGGATTCCTACACAGACATTTCTAATATACCGATGTACAAATTTATACCCATGCATTCAATGTGTTTAGACACTGAAAACTGGAATCAGTCTTTCAGTTCTTATACACTACCCAAATTAATTTTATTCTTCATTTTCTAAAGTAACATGGCATGATTTTTAAGAATAGCACCACATAAAAGGCCTTCTTCTAACTCTGGCCCTCAGGAAATTAATGATGATAGATAACACATCATGAACTTTGAATATGGACAGCATATCATGCCTGTATTATCTTATTCTAGGAGAGCACTTACACATCTATCAAGTCAGAAAGCACCAAGATCAGATAGTTTGTAAAGGGACATTGTCCTGAACAGGGTAAATCTGAGCATTTGTGCCAGATTTCTTCTGAATTGAATGTTTATACAATTATACGTGAGATTTTTTTTCCTCATCTGCTGTAGGAATAGCGAAGCACAAAACCTTCCATGCAGCTGGTCAAAAGAACAAAGGTGATACTAGAACCTCAGGGTAATTTTCAATCACCATGTTTACAGAGATTATAAAAGACCAGATAGCTGGCATCTAAAATGAAGAAAAAGTATTATATGAGAACTAACGTAAAAATGTAAGGGAATATCATTAGTTAAGAAGTGAAAAACAAGTGTCTCTGGCTGGTATTAAGAAAGTTGTAAGGGTCAGGGAGGGATTAATTAATACAATGTAGATTAACTCCACAACTCTATAAAAATATCTTTAAAGGTTGTATATCTTTCCACAAAAATCTGAAAATGCTCAAGAGTACCAGTGAATCTAGATCTTGATAATTATTAAAAAATACAGTTTTCAAGTACCTTTATGGGATTGTAAACATGTTATAAAACTTTAGCCTTATTTTAAACTTAATATTACTTTATTTCTGAAACTATATTCTTGCTATATTTACTATACTGTTAAAGAACAGTGTCTAATGGAGTGACATAGTGAAGTCTAAATTCAGCCTGTTTTAGTAATCTTCTAAAGTGTATTGGAAGAAAAAGCAACAAGTGCTTTTCTGCTGTTTGCAAAATAAACTGCTGTTTCTACAGTTTCATAACTGTAATGCTGTCTATTACTTTGTAAAATGTCTGAAGCAAATAGCTTCTAAAAAACTACTTCTTTCCTTCAGTGTGGCCCTTAGAGGGATATTGTGATTGTCCATATGCAGGAAGTGTGAGCACAGAGAGCTAGTATCTTAATTTAAAAAAAAAAACAAACCCAAAAAACAAACCCCCAAACTAACAAAAAAAAAACTCAAAACCCAGTAAAAGCAGAGATGTAACATGTTCTGGGCATTAGACAAGTTTCAGACTTTAGCCTTAATTAGTCTTTCTTGAAGAAATTCAGTTTGACTTTTGGCAGAACAGAGGGGTTAAGAGAAGGGTCATGATGAGGGATTTTGCTAGTCCTTGAACTAGAAGAGTTCAGTTATAATTCAAGGTATATAATTCAACTAAAAAAAACCCTGTTTATCTCAATATACATTCAGATAAATGATTTAGTAGCGTAGGACCTTTCTCGTAGCAACAGTAAAAAATTTCTGATTTGTGATTCTTTACTCTTTAAAAGTTCTTCATCTTGTTTAGGTTGTTGGTTACAGACCATGGGAAGGCTTCTTTCCAGACATACTGTATTTTTGAGTCGTTATGACATGTCTAAGATTTTCTCTTGTATGTAACACCCTTCCCTGTACAATAAATGGCCCAGACACCGATATGTGAAAGCATCCCCATTCCAAACAACTCTGAAAGCGTTTGCTTAATGTTCTGCACAGGAGTGGATTCAAGCATATGCTCATGAGCTTTCAGAATTCAGGCTCGGTACCTAGCCTAATACCTGAAAGAATAAACCTCCATGTGTCATTAACTTTCCTCTTCTGCTCCCATAAAAAAGATGATCTAACTGATCAATTTAAATTGTGGTGACTGGCAAAAGATATAGAATTAGAAATTAAGCCAATGGCAAGTTTAGTGCAAGAAACTCAGTGTAAATCACACAGGGTTTTAGCAGAGTTATGACATGCTGTCAGAGGAGATTGTAACAGTCATACTTTCAATAGAGGGCTGAAGCATACTTTTTTGTTAGCTGTTATATCCCCGTTATTAAAGGAAGTAATATGAGCAATGTCTGATTCTTTAAAAAGTGTTAGAATGTAGAAAGAGAAATATTGATTTAGAAGGCAAAAGTTTTCACAAGAACATCAGTTATTTTAGTCTGTGAAAAGTATATTGCCTGCCTGAAACAACCACGTAGAGCTGCATTAGACCTGTTTCAGCAAGTTACTTAAGAATATGATTTCATATGTAATATAGAGCTAGGGAGATAGTAGTTCTAGTTTTAAACTCTTTTTCTTGCATTAGTTTTTACTATCATCCCACCCAAATCAATTGAAGATAAATTCAACTCAAAGAGAAATGTAACTCAACAGTTGCATCTTTTGTTTTAAGCTGAACAATGCAGGGCATAATGCAGAAAAGTCCAAAATGTGACATGATTGTACCAGAATTTGTAAAGGGGGATACTATCTTTTAGTAAGTATATTGAAAGGAACTAAGTAAACGTCTTTGTAGATTAATTAAAGCATTTGTCTGAGAGAAGGGGTTTTTTTCCTCTTGCTCTTGCTTTTGAACTAATTTCAGAAGGATTTTAATCCTCTTTTACTTTGTAATAGAAATAATATATACAAAGTATACTGTGTATTACCTTATGTGGCATTTTAAACATTTATTTACCTTATTCCATTTTTTCTTTTTTCTGATAACTATAGATCTACTTGTCTCTGTAATGTAAAAACTCTCTCCATCTCAGTCACGTTTTCTACTTTTCCTGAAGTCTTTTTTCCCTTGTGCTGGTGTACCATGGTGCATTATTAATTGCCACTGATGATAACTATCATCGTATAACCCTATAATGGCTATCATATATGGGAGCATTAACTATTTTACAGCGATCACAATTAAAGCAGGCTTATCAAAGGAGATTTATAAAGTATGCACCCAGTGTTACTTTAGCAAAGTACAAGTGTAAGGGCAATAAGCAAGAAACAGTTTATAAGGGAACACATAAGCTTGTGAGGTAGCCATGTAAATATGTATGTATCTAGTTCTTTCCTGTCCACCCACAAAAAACCCCACAAAGTTCAGAGTGTCATAAACTGTTCTTTTTGTCATGTTTTATACCCCTTGAGACTACAGAAGACTTCCTCACAGATGCTTTCTAGCTTCAGCCTGGATCTATCCTGGCCTTTAAATGAGTTGTCTCACTTCCTTCACTGACTTGGTGTATGTGTTTTCATTTGAAAAACCTCTATTCCTTTAAGAAATCTGGCTAGAAGAGGAAAAACCAACAAACCAAAAAACATATAAGAAATTCAGGTGCCACCTCTGGTACCTGCTGCTATTTCTTTGCAACTGGACTTTTGATAATCTTACTCTGATGGGGAGAGCAATTAGCCAAATAATTTGAATAATAATATATTCAGATAGCACTGCTTTCTCAGGCTCCAGGAGGTGCGGTTTTTGGGGGACAGTCTGGTTCCGAGACGGCTCTGCGTGGCACGGCCTGAGCTGTGTGTTTCGGTGAGAAACTGCATTGTGTACCAACAGTTTCACATATTTTTTGCTCTAAAGTCCTGTCAGCATTGTTATATTTTATCTTTCTGCTATTTTAGTAAACTATCCTTATCCCAACCCACGGGCTTTTGGTTTCTTGGTTTTGGGGTTGTTATTTGCCCCTTCCTTTTCCCTTCCCTTGCCTCACATCCCCCCCCACCCCCTCTTATCCTCCTCCTCTTTTTCCTTTAAAGAGCGGACAGCTGCGTGGATCTCGGCTCTCAGCCGGGGTAAAACCTGGAGCCTGCTTTCTCAGTGTCAATGACAGTATTCCCTGATACTGTATTGTTCAGTCCTGTTCTTCTTGTTTTGAATTCACAGAAATGAAACTCATACATTAGATTGTTTAATGTGACATTCTGCATGATAAAGCCATCTGTTTTTATGTAATTACCCCAATACTGAGTTCAATAACTTGTATACAGCAAAACCAGGTTTTCCAGAAGAGCCTTTAGAATTTATTGGAAAGCATCATGACAGAAAAAAAATCTATTATTTTTCATAGTGGCTACTTCTGATGCATAACTATTTCATCATTAATCATATGTACCTAAATCTTTGCTTATATGCACCTAAATCCTTAAATGTGCCTAACCACAGCTTCTTGGCATCACTTTTCACTAGAGTAAAAAACTCATTGTTACCTATAATTTTCTCTCAAGATGTATTTATGACTAATCACCAGTCTTTCAATATTATCATTGCATAAATGTATGAGACAGTTTTCTAATATATGTAAAGCATTTTTATCACTTGTCATTTGTCTCACATGCATTCCTTGTTTTCAGTGTTCATTTTGAAATCTGGGCAGGAGCAACTGACCATAATCTTTCATGGTCACCTTCATCACTATTATTTATGAGGCTAAAATCACTCTATTAATTCTATGCACCATTCAATTGTCTATTTATTAGAAGATTGTATTATCTCTTTTATCTTTTTTGTTATATTTTTTTAAGTTGTAAAATTGTGTTGAACTTCTTAGAAATTTAACCAATTTTCACAGTACTCATTGCAGATTATTGCATCCCACACCATATCTATGGTCTAGGTGGGTTTTTTTGCTTGGTTTGGTTTGGGATTTTTTTGGGGGTTTGGGGTTTTTTTGTGGGGTAGAGGTTGAGGTTCATAAAAAATAATACACTTCCTTGCCTGGGTTCATCATGCAAACTAATTCACAGTCCAAAATAATTGCTGATAGGTACAATGTATCAGCCATAGAATGCTATCACAGAATTACAAGGTTGGAAAAGACATTCTAGATCATCGAGTCCAACTTGTCCTGTCCTAATGTGAACCTTCCCTGGCACAGCTTTGTGCCATTTTATCTTGTCCTATCACCTGTCACTTGGCTGAAGAGACCATCGCCCATCTCTCTACAACCTCCTTTTAGGTAATTGTAGGTGTTGATAAGGTCTCTCCTCAGCCTCCTCTTCTGAAGGCTAAACAGGCCCAGCTCCTTCAGACGCTCCTCCTGTGATTTGCCCTCCAGCCCCTTCCCCAGCCTGGTTGCCCTTCTCTGGATGTGCTTGAGGACCTCAATGTCCTTCTTATGATGAGGAGCCCAGAACTGCACACAGTACTCGAGGTATGGCCTCACCAATGCCAAGTGCAGACTATAATCTATAAGATTTTTAGAAATTTATAATGTTCTTTCATACATTTCTCATATGGATGTTCTGGAAAATATTTTCTCCTAACAGTTATTATAAGAAAATAACTGAGGATTAACTCCACCTCTTCTTCAGATTTGTTTGTTTGTTTGTTTGTTTTAAATTCTATTCTCAGGTGTGTCTGTGTCTTTAGACAATGTTGTGGGAGTGGAAATGCATTTTGCATTTTAATGGTCATACTAAAATTTGGTCTAATCATTACTGCTGCTTCCATTCATTTTGTGTAATTAACTTCTGAGCAATTGCATGTGGAAAAAACTGCAGCAACATACTCAAGAAGAATCAGGGCATCTGATCTAGAATCAACCGCAGACGTGTGATCCTTGTGTGGTTTTATGTAATGCTAGAGGAGATGGGTGTCATATCCAGCTTTTCCAGACTTGTATTTCAGCCCTTTTAGGACAGGTAACATCTCAACCTCTAGAGAGGCAAGTTTCTTTTGAGAAACATCATATATTGTATGCTACATAGAACATGAAAACCAACAAACTTTACACTAGTTTTTGAAAAATATACTGAAAGTAGCATCATGTTGCTTAAGGACTTTCCAAAAACATGGGCTAAATGTGTTCTCAAAATAAATTTGTTAGATAGATGCTAGAGCTGTCCTGCAGATCTTACTGTCATCTGCTTGGCTGACGAGATGGGACTGACTGCACAGAATGGGTGGTTGTGCCTGTGCAAACGGGTGCATAACAGCAAGAGCAGCTCCCCTTTGGTAAAGTGGTCGCAGGAGGAGGCTATTAACTATTGCTAATAGTTCTCCTCTGCCAGTACCAGACAGAGCTTACAGCTTGAACCTTGTGTTTGTATGCAGTGTTTATCTGCCTTTCTGCATGTCTAATTAGAGATACCAATTCACGTGCATAACTCCTGGCATTTTCATGCATTTTTTTCTAAGCACTTAGTTTCCTCTCCATCACCATATCTGTCATTGCTATGTTGGTAACTACATGCTGTAGTACAGCATGTTTGCATGGAACTGACAAGACTTACATTGCACAAGAAGAGAGCCAGAAGTAAAGGCAGAATGGAATTTGACCTTTTTTTACAGACATTTTTGATCTACTTTTGATGCTGAATTACAATCAGTAATACATTGCAATGTATACAAGGTTTCTATTTCACAACTGCCACATTTATTTAATTTGCAAATTACCGCCAATCAAAATAATGTGGGTTTTTTTCAAATATATTTGCAATTCACAATGTTGCACTGAATAATATCTGTAGGGTTATCTTTTTTCTTGCTTCTAAAATATTCACTTTTTTAATCTGTCATTCAGCGACATTATCTGTACAATATTTTATTTGGAATGAAATATAACACTTAGATGTGGCTTTCTGATATAAATGAGAAAAAAAGAATTCTTTAATATATCCTACACTATTTCCTTTTAGTTTTCTATTGGGGTGTAAGAAAAAAAAGAAGAAAATAAACAAAATCGTAACAAAGAGTATTCAGTTAAATTCTTTGGAAAAATATACTAGAGACTCATAAGCTCATCAGTGTGTCCTAAATGAAATCTTATCATCAAAGAAAAATGAACCTAAAGTTCCTTGGATGTAAATGGAGGAATCGACCAGCTCCATAAGCTGCATAAGTAGGAGTTGCAACAGTCAGTTGTCAGCTCAGTGAATGAAGAAAAATACAGTTTCAGAGGAAACCAAATAATCATTTAATCAGAAAATGTCAACAGAAAAAAGGTCTTTACATAATTTTTCTAAACATTTAGTAGTTTGACACAAACATTTAATTTTTTCTAGATACTTAATATGTAAACTATTTTTTAAAATATCTGTATTTTAAAAAAAATTAAATTTATCTTCTTTTTTTTTTTAATTTCTCTGATATGGAATATAACTCTTGGAGGAAATAATAACCAAAAGAGTCTGCAATCAAATACAACAAATGATGTCACAATAATAATGAGATATTTAGGTCATAATTTCAGTAAGAAAACAATGTCCCTCTCTCTTCCATGGTAATATCAAAGCAGTAGCTATGTCTAATCCAGTGCCTTCAGTCTAAATGGTCCTTACATGTCTGTCATCCATAATAATTACAGCAAAACAGTATTGAAGGAATGGCCAATATTAAGAGTCACATAATAGCAGAAAAATTTGGACTTTGAATATGACAGTATCTTGCAGCAGTAAATACTTAGGAACTGTTTAGATTTTTTAAAAAAGAGCTTTATTGTAAAACGGCTTTACATATGATTTAAAAATATATAACTTTGGCACATTTGAAAGAGTTCGACGTTTTGTAAAGATGAGCTGCAGACATGAATGAAGGGTATGTTCTCTTCTCATACATTTATGACTGAATTTAAATCTCCACTTCCTTGTGTCCTGTATAGGTGCTTATTCCATTCCACAGTGAGTGTAACAGCACAAGTATGATTAAATTTGGTAGCATTTAACACCTGTTTTGCATAAAATAAAGGGTTTTCCAGATGGAAGCGATAGAAAATCAATCTGAAAGGCAAAATGATTCATTATTGGAATTAATTTATGGTGCTGTTTGATCTCACAGCTAAGCTAGTGGCTAACAGCTGCCAGAAGGAGGGATCCTGCTCTTCACTCCTCACCTCTGGCCATGCAATTGTACCCCTCCCTGTGCTTTGACAGCATCAGGCTTCAGTGCTTGCAGACAAGATAGTAAACCAGGAGAAAATACTTTATTTTGGTTTTTTTTGTGGTTTTATTTTAGTTTGGTTTGGGTTGGGTTTTTTTTGGAGGGTGGGGTTTTTTAAATATCTTTCTGTAGAGTTTTGGATGACAAATTTTCTTTCAGTGGCAGCTGGCTGCTAAATTGGCTAGCAAACTGTGCCCTTGGTCTGGATCAGTAATTGTCTATCTGACCATATCACAGTGAATAAGGTATGTTTGCAGCAGGTGAAACATGTACAAAACCATACAAGCAAGCAAAACGCTCTTATGTAAAAGTAAATGCAGACTGTAAAGCTCTTACTAAGAACTTCTCCTTTGCACCCACATGTGCATATTCATAGAATCATAAAAGTATAGAATCTCCTGAGTTGGATGGGACCCATAAAGATCAGCAAATCCAACCCCTGGCTCTACACAGGGCCAGGCATGTGACTGAGTGCATCATCCAGATGCTTCCTGAGCTCAGCCAAGCTCAGTGCTGTGACCACTTCCCTGGGGAGCCTGTTCCAGTGCCCAACCTCCTTCTCAGTAAAGAATGTCTTCTTAATATCCAGCCTAAACCTCCCCTGTCTCAGCTTCATGCCGTTCCCTTGGGTTCTTTCACTGGTCACCGAAGAGAGGAGATTGGTGCGTGTCTCTTTGCTACGCCTTCTCAGGAAACCATAGATTGCGATGAGTTCTCCCCTCAACCTCCTTTTCTCCAGACTAAACAAACCAAGGGACTTCAGCCTCCTTCTCCTTGTAAGACTTCCCCTCCAGACCCTTCACCACCCTCGTTGCCCTCCTGTGGACACTCTCCAATATTTTTATGTCCCTCTTGTACTGTGGCACCCAAAACTGCACCCAATACTTGAGGTAAGGTCGCACCAGCTCAGTGTAGAGCTAGACAACCACCTCCCTGGACTGGCTGGCCATGCCATGCTTGATGCACCCCAGGATACGGTTGGCCCTCCTGGCTCTCTGTGCACATTGCTGGCTCATTTCTGACTCTCTACCACCCAAATCCCACTCAGCATGGCTGGCCTCCAGGATCTGATCCCTCCAGTCTGTATGTGTAGCCAGGGTTGCCCCTTCCCAGGTACAGAATCTGGCATTAGCCCTTGTTAAACTCCATGCTGTTGGTGACTGCCCAGCACTCTAATCTGTCCAGGTCTCTCTGGAGAGCTTCTCCACCCCCAATGGAGTCAACAGCTCCTCCCAGTTTGGTGTCCACTGAAAATTTATTTGACACCCTCTAGTCCTGCATCCAGGTTGTTGATGAAAATGTTAAAAAGAACTGAGCCTAAAATGGAACCTGGGGAACCCCACTAGTCCCACTACCACATGCTGCAGAGCTCACAGAGATGAGTCTTGCCCATGCAAAAAGACCACCCTTCCAAACAGACTTTTCAAAACTTTGTATCTGAATAAAAGACTTCATTCAGATCTAAAGAAAATGTCTATAAAGCAAATATTTCCAATTAATTGTATGCTTGGTTCTTGAATAACTTCAGGCTATTTATCCCCAAGCGAGGCATAGAATTACTTATTGGTAAAAGAAAATTGGCTGAAATTATTCTAGAACAATTTTTTAGAAATGAATCAATATTCCTATCTAAAAGTGAAAAAGTACCCCCAACATACCGCAGTGTTGTGATTATATCAATAGAACAGTTAATTGGTATATTCAAAGGTATTAATAGTAATTCACATGTATGACAAACTGTCTGGCAAAATTATTTACAAAAGACCATTATTGAAACTTAGCTTCTTATCCTTCAAAGGGTGTTTTAAATGTTCTGCTTCGAAAATGTCACTTTGACATCAATAGGCATTGAATTGAATTATGTAGATGTGAGATGGGGACTCTATTTTTTACATAAGAGGCAATGTATGTTTCAAAACTGAAAATCTACTGTAGTACGCAAAGTGAAATAATAAAAAAATGTGAGTTGTTCCTTTCTATTTAATACAGCACAGGGATGATGGAATCACAGAATCACAGAATTGTAGGGGTTGGAAGGGACCACAAGAGATCATCAGATCCCCAATATTTAAAATTTGATGTCATGCAATATATTTTTACAAGATACAGAATTACTGGATGGAAAATGTGATAAAATTTTAGCTAAGTAAAGCTAGAAGAAATTTTGAGCATTGTTAGAAGAACCACTGACAAAAGTAACAGAAATGTTAGCTGAAAATAACAGTCAATTTGGTTTTGATACATGCATGAAAATACACAACAGCAGGAATAATTTTGTCTATGTGTACAAGTTTTTCTGTTAGAAAAATAGCTTAGGGGCACTGAGAAAAAAACAGATAAGGGAATCATCGCATTAAGTTTGGTAAAAAGTTGTCCTTGATGTATGGTTATGGTATAACATAAATCAAAACAAGCATACAAGAAAAATCAGAATGCTTTCAAAAAATAGCATAGAAAATAACAATTAATATTCTAATTCTATCACATACTCATGGCATGTAGGAATGATGTATTCATTTTCAGTTTCTCTACTTCAGAAATAAAGATGGTTTAGGGATAGATTGTTAGAAATCTGGTAACATTTCTCCGTAAGTAGAGTGTAAAAAGAATATTTCAAAAGAATGATTAAAAATTTGTGACTACAAAAGATTTCTTTTTTAGATTGTGTTATCCTTTCAACATGAAATTAAAACCAAGCAATTCAGTATTTGTTCCTTTAAAAGTATTGCTGATTTTGTCCACTATTTACTATATAATCTAGTAGCTCTTTCGCTCCAAAAACGTTTCCAAAAGACTAATTTCCCTCTGCACCTTTTCCCAACATATGTTCCTCTATAAGAACCGTAAGTCCTTATATCTGTTACTGGTTTTACTTTTTTACTGTAAAATGAAGCTGGTTTTATGTATTTACCTAAGATTTCATTTTTATTTATCTTAGATAGATTTACTCTTAGCTATTTTCAGTAGAATTTCATTTTGGTTTTGAACCTTCAAGTCTTCATACTACTATGTGAAAATGTTTTGTCGTCTCTTGATTGCAATAATTTTAAATAATTTTTGTCAGTTGCAGCTTTAAGATCATACTGATAGTTTAAGAAATTATAAACTTTATTTTAATGTTAAAAGAATCAAATACGGTTTTGAAACTCATTTTACTTTTCACATATAGTGAGTTTCTCGTGTTTGTGCTGAGTTAAAATACAGTAGGATCAAATTTTAAGGTATTGATTGTCACCACCAGTTCTCAGGCCTTTTTAACTTGTCACACTGTAGCTGGTCAGGGTAAATATCTAAGTTCATGACTTTAAGCTATTGTCCTCTCATTTTTGAGGTAAATGTCATGTTTATTGATTTTTCTTCTAGGAGTAGATGTAGATATATTTTTTGCAGATGGGATTCACATGTGGAGAATATTAATGTGAGCTGGAAATTAATTTTCTGACATCCCTTACATATTTTGTAGGGGTTTTATGTATAATCACATAGGTGATTATGTGGCACAAGAAATACCAGTATATTTTGCTGGGAAAATTCTGATATTTCCTATCAGCTGAGTTTGGAGATTTTGGGGGTATTTTTTTGTTTGTTTGTTTGGGGGGTTTTATATATATTTAGCAGTATAGTGGGTACAGCCTGACCTCTGCAGACATTGAAGATGAAGGAAAAATGGAAATTGGAGTGGATAGTAGTAAGAAAAGGTTAACACAAATATTTCGACAAGATCCATGTGATGGCATGACCCAGACACAGTGCAATCCACACTTAAAAAGTTCATTTTACCATAGTTGAATTAGAAAATCTTGCTGTATTACACTGCCGAAGGAGTTGAAGACATCATTCTACTCAGGGGACCGAGTCCTAGACCCTTGTTTAACAATAGCTATGTTGGGACATAAATAACAAAATAGGTACAAATAATCTTGCAACTATGCACTTTACTGAGGTATTAAAAGTGAACTGTACTCAGAAATACCAATTCAATTAACCACCACAATATGCAGTTTATTCAGCACAAGAAATTTTACGTATACTCATCAGCAAAAAGTTAACCAAGGCACAGTGATAAAAATCTAATACAAAAATAAAGCATTATCCCAGTGAAAATCTCCTGTAGGATCCTTCTGTGTGAGCTCTGGCAATGCAGCACAATGTAATCCAGTTTCTCAGGATGTAGATTTGACTTCTGTTACCTAGCATGAGCTCGTAAAGCTCTTCCTCACGTGCTGTATACAGCAGCTGCTAACACATTGGTCTTTTTGGCTAGCGATACTACTTCTTGCCAACTATATGAGATTCACTGAACCTGTTTGAAGGATTCTTGGAAATCTGAACAAAATATTGGAGTACTCATGTTTGCTGCTGCTGCAGAAAATGGTAGGAACGCTGAACAGTAAGTTGCAAAGAGGTAATGGATATATTGTCAAATCCATTACAGTCAGGGTTTTTTTATTTCCTAAAGGATTTGCTTTGACAGTATTTGTATGGTTCTGAAGAATTGGGAAATAGACAGGGCAAATCTTAAAAATAGTGTCCCTGAGTCACACAAAGGATGGATCTCTGTTTTATTCACATAAATCTAATGTGCCCTGTCTTAGGGAACAATCTAATTGAAGACAAGCAAAATAGCTGTAATGACTACCAATAAAAGAAGAAAATATGAGAGCGATAGTGAACCCAAGGAATAAATGCTGGTTTCTACACCTAACTGCATGTTTCTTTATCAATATGCATATATCATCTCTAAAGGCAATAATACATTGAGTCAAGTATCTCCTTTGTAAGTAAATTAAATTTAAAGAATATTATTCTCTGAAATCAATGATCTTGTCTTCTCATGCCTCAGACAATTTAGTGCAAATTATTCATGGGCAAAAGAGCTTTATTTAATGGTTGGAGAATTCTCTTCAGTTTATAATGAATAACCTAGAAAATGTATAGGTGGGCTAGCAAGCAATCTTATCATGTCTGCTGTAACCAAATAAAGTATTTAGACTACTTAATTAAAAGAAGTCATTAAAGATGTATGTATCACAACAAGCAATTATTGAATAGAAAATAGCCTTAAAATGTAATTAAGTTCAACTATTTCTGTATTACCAAGATTAATTTATGTCTCCTTGCTAGCATAACTTAAAGATTCAAAATTTGATGCTGTATTTTAAGACACAATTATCATCTTAAATTTCTAATCATAAGAGAATTTCAATTTTCTATTAAATTTATTACAAGAATAAATGAAATCCCATTTCTTTAGTTATGCTTTAATCATTTTTATTTCACCAGTGTATGCTGTAGACCAGGTGATTTTGTTACTGTTAGAGACTGAAATGTGAAACTTAGTTTTTCAGTATGAACAAAGCTAATGCTGAATTTATAAGATATTAATGCTGAACATCAGAGGCATTTTAATTCTGAAAATATTGACCTAAAGTAATGAATTATGCAAGTTAAATCCTTTTCTGCAGATTTCGTAATTTGCTGTTGTATAACTTTGATATGATTCTTAATAAAATTATCTAAAATGTTTGGAACAGTTTTGGGGGTTACTGCTACTGAGCCCTTGAGATAGTTATTATGTGTGGTGTTAGGGTCATTAGCTGGGAAGGATATTGGTACCAGTTTTGTCCAAAAAAACACCTATACTCTCTTCTCCTCATGAAACTCAACAAATCAGAACAACAAAAATCAATGAAAACAGAAACATTTTTTTGATGCTTTCCTGATTCTGGCCAGGCCAGAGTCAACCTCCCCAGGCCATCATCACAGCTGAGCTGAGTTAGCCGGGGCTGTTTTCCACACCACCTGACATCACTTCCCTATAAAAGGGGATGGTTGAGCATGGGTAGGGGCTTGGTGCTTCCAGGATGGTTGAGTGTGGCTGAGGCATTGAGTGCATTGGTCAGTCTTTGTGTTGTGTAGCACTCTGTAATTGTTGGGTAGATGAGGTACTTTGTGTTATCACTTGGTGTGAGTGTAACTGGCTGTTATTGTTCTATGTTCATGGTGATTTTGTCAGTAAGATGACCTTATCCCAACCCACAGAGGTTCTGTCTCTCCTCTGGGAGTGAGCTAGTGGCATGTGGTGCTCAGCCACTGTTTGGGGTTGAACAGATACATTTTTCCTGAGGGCCACCAAGAAATTACTTCAGATCAGTTCTGAAAGGAGAAAAATATTAAAAAAAAAAACATAGGAAAGGGAAACCACAATAAGGAGGGGTACAATCTAGAGAATTTGTCATCTAGGATGAAGGCACCCAAACAGCCTTTCTGCACCTCCTCAGCAGCACCCATAATGTTGTAAGCTATTCTGTCATCTAAAACATCTTTGCTGCTTTGTAACATGCTGTAAGCAATCGGTCTCCTGAATAACTAACACTCAGGACTGCCCCAGTCCTCTCACTCATTCACACCTTGAAGAGAAGACTAGTGTGGAGTCATGGTGAGGGAGACATTGCTGCTATAGCTAGCCAGAAATCAAGGTTGCAGATCCGCTGTGAATTGGTACTGTAGAGTCTTCTCCTGATTTATCAGTTTTGCAGAGGATTTTTAGTGGTGGTTTGGGGGGGTTTTATGTTTTTTTTTTTTTTGTTCTATATCTTAGGCTCCAGTATGAGCAGCTGTAATGCTTTCATTGCCTCAAGAGCTACTGTGATTTGGTATTACAAAAATACTTAGCTTGTGAATAGGCAAGCCATTAGTATTCTTTTTCCTTTTTGGGGATGGAACTGCAGAAATATCTTTAATATATGCAGTTTGATTTATTACCTTGGTAAGCACATTTACTCTTTATTTTTTGTGTAGAATAGAAGCTTTATAAATTTTAAAAGTTTATCTTGTGTGAAAATAGTGCTTGTGGTGGTTTCATGTTAGCTGCAGGACAGATGCCCACCAAAACCATTTTATCACTCCCCTTTTCAGCTGGACAGGGGAGAAAATATATATTGAGAGGCTCAGGAGTTGAGATAAGGATGGGGAGAGATCATTCTGCAATTAGTGTCACAGGCAAAACAGACACAATGTGGACTAAAAAAAACCCACCCCATCTAATTTATTACACTACACACAGTGAAACCTGAGTAAGATAATGAGAAGTACAACTGAATCTTAAAGTACCTTCCCCCACCCCCTTAGTAGACTCAAATTTATTCATAATTTCTCTCCCTTCTCATCCCCCCTCCAGGTGTTACAGGAGTAAACAGGGATGGGGGTTTCAGTCAGTTCCTCACAAGTTGTTTTCCTTCTTAGTAGGAGGGGGGTGAGGGGCATTACTCACACCCTTCCCCTGCTCCAGTGTGGGGTCCCACCCATGGGAGTCAGTCCTTCATGAACTTCTCCAACATGAGGACTTACCCATGGGGCTTCAGCTCTTCACCAACTGCCTCAGTGTGGGTAACTTCTATGGGGTGCAGTCTCTCAAGTTCAGACTGCTCCAGACTGGTTGCTCACAGGATCACCAGTTCCCCGGAAAAAACATCTCAGCAGCAGAGCCTCGCGAAACTGCAACATGTGGGCATCTTTCTTCACAGGCTGCAGGTCCTGCCAGAGGCTTGCTCACACATGTGCCATAACATCTTCTGCATGTCTCCACATCCCCCAGTGTGGGGCCTCTCCATGGGCTGCAGGTGGGACCTCTGCTCCCCATCATCTTCCATGGGCTGCAGGGGGACAACATGCTCCACTGTGGTCTTCTCCATGGGCTGCAGAGAAATCTTTCTCTCCAGCACCTGGAATACCTCCTCCCCCCACTTCCACCCTGGCGTTGGTGTCTGCAGAGTTTCTTACATCCCTTCTCTGGTGGCAAAAAGCAGCTGCTTGCAGGTTCTTTTTCTCCTAAATGTGATTCCCAGAGGCTCTATGACTGTAGCTGATGGGCTTGGCCTTTTTCATCCTTGAGCCCAGCTGGTGTTTACTCTGGACCCAGAGGAAGCTTCTAGCTGCTTCTTGCAGTAGCCATCCCTACAGCACACCCCCTTCCCCACCCACACCCACCCTTCATTAGAACCTTGCCATGCAAAACCACAACAGGTTTTTTTAAACTTAATTTATAAAACAAAATATAAACTGTACATAGTTGTTCAGGAAGACCTTTTATTTTCTTAGTATTTTTTAAATGATTGTATTCTGTTTTTTTTTTTTTTGTTTTGGCACTGAATTACTTACACATTTCTAAATAACTAATTAACTGCATAATTAAGATAAATACTGTATACTCAAATGGTTTCTTTAAACCCATAACTGGTTGTAATGCAGCCACTGTCCTACATATCAGAAAAAAACAGTATTTTATTGTTTGCATAGCACTGATATTAAGAAGTTATTACCAGTTATCTAAATTTCCATACAAAATGTTTCTATGTACACTTGTGAGGTTTATGCTATCTTTGAATATTTAAGTATTTGTAATTTTTTCACCTTTAAGAGAAAACATGAATTTGCAATAACTATTTTCCAAAGATAACAGAATCACTTAATGTTAAATAGATCTGCGCTCTATGGTTCCTTTAAAATATTATATTCTCTGTAATATAATGATTCATATGGTTATTTTAAAATAAAATCTGGTTTTGTGTGACATATAGAGGAAACCCCCTGCTTTTACAATAGTATTTATGACTTTTGGTAATATATTCCCCAAATACTATTTTACCCTGAATTATCTGTACTAAAACATGCTTGAATTTTCACAAGTATTCTTGAAATAGAACTACTGAAAAACATATGTTAGAAAAATTTGGGCGCTTTTATACTTTTGCAAAACATAATCTCAATGGTCTCCCTTCTTTTAATAAAAGCTTTTAGGATTACATGCTATTATTTATAACACCATTTTCATTTAAAGATTGCTTGTCAAATATTCATAAAAAGTAAAGTGATCAGGACTTATATGTGTATTTTAAAACATGGTACACAAACATTATTAGATGTGATAGCACAGTAGACACTAGAAAGTGTCTTTTCTTTCTTTTGGAAACACATTTACAACAAAGCAAATACAGTTTAATGTCCAAAGGGAGCTTATTTCCCTTTAAAATAATACAAACTTCCCAAGTTGCAAGAAAGTATATCCCAAAAGTTACTGTAATTAACTTGATGATTCCAGTTGAAGAAATAACACATACCACCCTCTCCTCCCCTCTTCCTCCCCACCCCCCCCCAAAGTTAAGACTGTATTTTTTCTCAATGATCATCATAGATACGAAGTTGATCACAACAACTTCCTACCAGTTGGTAAAATGACAAACAAATTTCTAATAATTTGATGTTAAAATTCTGAATAAGACTTACTTAGGATTATTAAAATAATTTCTGAATAAACTTTGGAGCATGTAGTAAGAGAAAATAATAGATAATGATAATTGATATATTGATCTTAATTCTAAGTATATTCAGATTGCAGTTCATTTTAAATGTTTACCTGCTCATTCTTTTATGTAATGTGAATTGATAATGCATCTGCTATACTGGATTATGAGAATGAGAAGGGCAAGGTCACTTTCAGAACCTAGAAAGGAAAAGTGGCAGAGTTCGCATCATCTCAACCTAAAGCCAATTCCATTTTCTGAATCTGTTGGTCTATACAGAACTATTTTGTATGAGATCTGACACCGTCAGAAAATTATATTCCAAGGAAAATGCATTTCAATTAAGATTTTTCTAAGATGCACACTGCTGAAGCAGCTAAAGTATTTTCTTTTAGAATTCTAAGACAAAATCTAATGCACAAAAATATGGAAAACTCACTGCTAATGTATGTATTTTGTAGCCATCTCTTCCTACCATTTTTTAATTACCACATTACCTTTTTTATAATGGTTCATACATTTTCAATGGAGAAGGCCTATCTGCTGAGCAGACCGATGAAACTGAGATCATTGATAGAATAATTTTTTGGATCTTGAAAATACGTTGAGAAGACAAAAAGGCATATCATTCTGACCTCAGTGCTGGGCAATGTCATGGAATGGGTCATTTTGAGTGCTATCACACAGCACATGCACAACAACTGAGTGATCAGGCCTAGTCAACACATGTTAATGAAAGGCAGGTCCTGCCAAACTAACCTGATCGCCTTCTATGACTCACTTAGTGGATGAGGCTGTACATATTGTAAACCTTGACTTCAGCTAAGACTTTGACACTGTTTCTCACAGCATTCTGCTTGAGAAACTGGCTGCCACTGGCCTGGACAGGTGAACCCTCTGTTGGGTAGAAAACTGGCTGGATGGCCAGGCCCAAAGAGTTGCTGTAAATGGAGCTAAATCCAGCTGGAGATCAGTCACAAGTGATGTTCCACAGGGCTCAGTTCTGGGTCCAGTTCTGTTCAACATCTTTATCAATAACCTGCATGAGGGGATTGAATGTTGCTTCAGTAATTTTGTGGACAATGCTAAGCAAGGAGGAAGTGTCGATCTGCCTGAGGGTAGGTAGGGTCTTCAGAGGGATCTGGACAGGCTGGATCAACAGGCTGACACCAACAGGATGAGGTCCAACAAGGCCAAGCACAGAGTCCTGCACCTGGGACGTAACAACCCCATGCAGTACTACAGACTGCAGGAGGAGTGGCTGGAAAGCTTCCTGGTGGAGAAGGACCTGGGGATGTTGGTTGACTGCAGGCTGAATATGAGCCAGCAGTGTGCCAAGTGACCAAGAAGGCAAATGGCATCTTGGCTTTTATCAGAAATAGCATGGCCAGCAGGTCCAGGGAAGTGATTGTGCCCCTGTACTCGGCATTGGTGAGAACAAACCTTGAGTAATCTGTTTAGTTCTGGGCCACTCACTACAAGAAAGACATTGAGGTCCTGGGGTGTGTCCAGAGAAGGGTAACCAGGCTGGTGAAGGGGCTGGAGGGCAATCCTTAGGAGGAGCAACTGAGGGAGCTGGGGTTGTTTAGCCTGGAGGAGACTGAGGGGAGGCCTTATACCTACAACTACCTGAAGGGAGGTTGTAGAGAGATGGGTGTTGGTCTCTTCACCCAAGTGACAAGTGATAGGACGAGGGGCAATGGACACAAGCTGCACTAGGGCAGGTTCAGATTACACATTAGGAAAAACTTCTTCACTGAAAGTGTTATTGGGCATTGGAACAGGCTGCCCAGGGAGGTGGTTGAGTCACCAATCCTGGATGTATTTAAAAGATGGGTGGATGAGGTACTCAGGGATATGGTTTAGTAGAGGGTGGGTATGGTTGGACTCAATGATTTCAAATGTCTTTTCCAACCTAGTGATTCTGTGATTCTGCCTTTATGTATATAAAAAATACAGAAGCATATACCTACCATGTATAATTATTGTGCAATATAATATATAATATGTAGCATGTAATTAATGCATAGCATATATGCCTATAATATTAATAATGATGTATAATAACCTATATAATGGTTGAATATTTCAGGGAAATTCCTCAAAGCAGGATCTAGGCAGTAAATCTAGTATGAAATTGTTTTGAACACACAGATGGTGATGCATGATTTTATTGTTGCGTTTATTGATTTTATTGTGGTACAGTACAAATCTGCCAGCAATAAAATGGAATGTGATAATACCAAAATATATGAAGAGATATTTCACTTCATGCATAATGAAGTGGTTGAACTGATATGTTAGAAACACATGATTTACAGAAAAATAATGGCTTGTTATTTCTTGCTTATTTGGCCTGTGTGGCTTAAGTTTAAAAAAAACTAAAACAAAACAGGAGTTTCAAGTATCATCATTCAGGTCAGATTTAGTAGTAGGTGTTGCTGTTTTTGTGCAAAATATTATTTGTGGACAGTGAATAGACCACCTCAGTATTTTACTTCCTACATTTTTAATATTCCAACTCAAACACTAACCCAAAAATGCACAGCCAAAACTATGTTTACATTGCATGTTTGTAGTACCTCTTCCTCAAAAACCTCATCCAACCAGGACACAATGTCTTCTCCCCCAAATTTCCCATTTTCTCTTGCATCATATCTTTTACATTGGCCTATGCAGTAACGTTTCACACAAATGCTTCTGACATGTGTGAGGAATCCTACCTCATTGAGCAGCAGTTCTCCTTTGTTTTACCAGCCAAGAAACGCAAACTGGTTTACTTTATGTGAGCAAAATAGGGGAAAGATGCATGTTAATGACCGGAGAGAACTGCTAAATCACCAGCCTGCTTCTCCAGCTGAGCAACGAGAAAGTAGTTTATGACACAACTAGGGAATGATTTCTATTCATCTTCAATGAGAGATGCAGCATACAGATATCTATAATGATGACCAAACCAGGAGAAGTTGTCTTGATTTTATTGTTTAGAAAACTCTCTGATGAATTGGCATTGTTGTGGGGATAGATTTTGATTTTTGGTTTAACGTTTGAATCTAGAATGAGATTTTTGAAGTTTCATAATGAGTCCTAATGATGAATTGTTGGTGTATCTAGCACTCACAATAAAAACAAAATTTCATCTATGAAATACTCTCTCCTCTATCATCTATAGTTCTTAAGTCTAATAGTCAAACTTCAATTCCTTCCTTTTTATGTGGATTGTTAAACTCTGAGAAATGGCTGTCTGATACAAAAGCCAATTTTTGCTGGAAGATTTATATTTTTAAAAGAGAAGGTGGAAAAAAAAAAAAAGAGTAATGAGTCCAGAGGAAGAACTTCTTGTTCCAATTTCCCAAAACACACAAGCAGTCTGTGGTTTCTATTTACAGGGCAGGTATATGTTGGGTAAAGAAGAGACTGCAAATAATTTTCTGTGTGTTGTATCATTTGAACGCAGAGTGCTGAAATCCCCGGAGTTTCAAAAAGGACCTGGAGATAGATTTCTCCTTCAGGAAACATTGTTGCGTGATGACAGCCGTGATACAAAGGTGCCACTGCGCAGCTACGTTACCATGAGACAGGAAGCAAAGGGGAATAAATTGGAGACAAGAAAAACGTTAAGTCTCCTTCATACCCTTCCCCATTCCTCCCCCGCCTCCCAGAGGGTGCAGTCGTACCTTTCTGTGCACTCCCGGAGAAGATTACAGTTCCCCGACTTGCCTCTGCCATGCTCAATCTCTTCCATGTTGCCCTGGGGGAGTCAGCACAGAGCCGTGCTTTAAACAAACATCCCCTACACAGCTCCACAGTCGTTCTTGTCTCCCAAGCAAGCTGTCATTTACCTTCTGTCACAGAGAAAAGCTGTCATTAGTTGTGTTAAATTTGTATTCTTACTTTCCGCATTTAACTTACCAAGGCACTGTTGTGTTTCTGGGTTAATGGGCTCAGATGTGGAAGTTAAGTGTTTGGGGCTTTAGCCTGTAAGGTGGCAGAAGTTCCAGCTCCTTTCTTTTTGCACAAGATGTAAAGATAGTAGCTCAGAAATGTCTAGCCTGGGGAATCAAGTGCCCAGCTGAGACACACTGCTGTCTCACACTCAAGCATCACGAGAATCAACAATATTGCATTTCCTGCATGAGATTCCCCCGAGGGATCAAATCTTGTAGGTGTACTCAGAGCATGTAAAACATACCACGACAAGGGCACAGCTCTTGCAAAACAGCATGGCAGCTGTCATGTTTGTTGAAAAACATGGCTAGAAGAGTATGTGATATTTGTTTCCAACCTTTTCCCTTCATCCTTAATACCAGTGGGACACCTGGATGCTTTTCCACTCTTTTCCTGAATGTTTTCCCACTTAAATCTCTTACCATATACGGTGCTAATCACCAGGTCACGCAAGTCTTGCATGTGGGAAACTGCTTTCACAGCCTTTTCTTGAAACTGCTTCACTTTCCCGAAAATATTTTAAAAAATTCAGAGATAAAATGATAGAGGAAAGAAAGAATGAGGAAGGTGCATTCTAACAGGAGATAAGGGTTATTCCTGGAACAGGGACTGATTTTTAGGGCAGGATCTGAGAATAACTGTTGGTTTAAGCATTGTGGTTGTGGGGAGGAGGAAAGCACCATCTTGACAGATCTCTGCACTACAGTCCAGAGCACTACAGAGCCAAAAGCACCTAAATCTGAGCCCTATTTTTTTTTTTTTTTTTCAGTGTGGATTAACATACAATACTTCATTCACTAAAATACTTTTACCAAAGAATTTGGTATAAAGTGGAGGGTTTTTTGGTATGGTATAGAAAGGTGCCATACATTGAAGTATGATAAAATACCTACATTTTGTTTCATAGTGCATGTTACCTTACATTTCTAGAGATTCATCCAAGACATGAAACTCACAATTTGCTACTATGCACAAAAAGCCCTGACGAATGAGTATCATGAATTTTATATAAGCAAAAAGCATGCTAGTAACCATTCTTCGAAAAGGCAAATCTACCTTACACTTCCTATTTTCCCTGGCTCGTCAGAAGTATTCTACATAAACACTAATTTATATTATTATTGGTTTTTTTTAATAGGAAAATGCGATTTTATTTAGGTAATGCTGCTTTTGTGGAAAAATATTCATATTGATGAAATGGCATTTGGATATTCAAGATGGAATTTCTGGGTTGACGGTTGGACTGGAACATCTTTTCCAACCTTAAAGATTCTATGAGTCTATGAAATGCTTGCGTTACGGAAAAATAATTATTGTTTCTTGAGTTAATAGAATGAGAGTAGAATGAGAGAGCTACTCCCCTCCCTTGTCTCTGCCTCTATTTTTTCTCTCTCTTTATATACACATGTTTATTTAAGATACATTCTGTTTTCTGTGTTATGATTCTAGCAATACTTGCTATACTTCAATTAGGAAATGACAACTACCAAGTTAACTTTTTTAGCTCAGCATATGTGGGTATGTACAAACTCATGCATAAACATAAACCAAACTACCCTTGTGGAAAAAAGGCTAATACCTTTTTTAGAGCACAAGTGAAAAATAGCAACCAATGAAAGCTGAAGACTGCATGTTCCTAATTGCTGAGAGAATGACTTATTTGTCCATGCCACCCAAGAAGGCAGAAAGCTGAGGAGTGGGTAGATATGTGAGTAACAAAAGATAACTTTACAGTACATCAGCTCTGAGAGTTTAATGCACTTGTATTAGAGCGTGAGTGTGTGGAGGCGTATGCAGTGACAGGCAAAGATAGCTGTGTCTGTTATGCAAGTGGAATGAAGCCAAGCACAGAAACTAGGGAATTTTTTTTCCCATTGACTTGAAACTCTCAGTTTACATGCACTCCTATAAAAGCAAATTTTCAATTCAGTTAACATCTACTGCTTACACAGTAACAGAAATATATACTATACCAATGTAATGATCTTAATATTTAGTAATCATAGTTTTTTGGACCTTGTAAAGAGTGTTCTTGCCTCTGTCAAGCTCATCCTAACCTCCTAATTTCTGCAGCAAGGGTCACCATTTTGATTGGATTAGTTGTGAGAATCTTCAAATCTCTCTGCTATCTCTTCCTGTTTAATGCCAGATACTGTGTTTTGATTCTACTTTCAAGACTCTTTAAAAAAATCTTTACTCTCTTTCTATACACTTCCTTTCTAGTTCTGAGAAATCATGTTTGGCTCCCACCTGCTAAATTATGTTAGTTGCCATTCCTTTCCTGTTAAACCTCCAAACAAATACCTTCCTAGCACTTCTCATGATGCCCCTCAAGCGCAGCAGGCTATCTTCATAAACAACAAATTCCACAACAGTCTCCTTTGCCATGCTGTCTACATAAAGCTTGATACACATTTTTTAAAACCATTGTGAGTAGCTGCTTAAATGTGTAATTTGCTCAACTTCATTTTACCGATGAAAGGGTTTACTGGAGACCTGTGCTGTGGCTTTGGCTTTGTTGAAACATCACCTGCCTTCTCAGGTCTTTTTCCCCTGTAGTTTTGGCACATTGTTGCTTTTCTTTGACTGTTTAGATTGTGTGGGAAGACGGTCTTCTCATTTTTCTTGCTTATTAGAAAATAAGAATTAAACCAAGCAATCAAACATCAGCTTGTTATACCCTTCTTTGCAACATGCAAAGTCTGTCAGTAGAAATGAAAAGTATTCCCTACTTCAAGGACAAATATTGCAAGAGAAATGTCAGAGACATTTCAAAAGGTTCGAAAGAGACATAATTCACTAAGTTCCTCAAAGATAAGATCACAAAAGAGAGAATGAGCCTGCCTGACTACTAAATGGAAGGAGAAGTGGGCCAACTGGAATTAGGTGTAATAGGAACATCACAAAAATGACAAAAATCTTGGACAATATATTGTTGTTAAAGAGATAAAATCCCCGGATAGAAACAGTGGCTGTTCTGAGAACGATGAGTTGTAATATAGGCTACAAAGGATGTATGGAGGAGAAAGTAGTAGTTGCTTACAACTGTAATGCCCACAGCAGGAGTTATTTCTCTTTTCCTTTCTTCTGTACCCCAACAGTGTCAGCAGCAGGAGGAACGCCTTCTAGGAACTTACCACCATCCAATCAAGAAATGATTTTACTCAGAATCTTCTGTGTTTGGAATTCTATTGGTAACTGACAAATCATCTCAAAGAGTGAATAATATTACGAGTTACTTCCTGTGTGGTTAAAAACCGTCATCTTAGTTTATGTGAACATCTTTCAATAATAAGACTGTTTGAGGTCGTAGAACTGGTACTGCAAGTACAGTACAGGCAGATCAAGAAATCAAAAGTAAAAGGAAAATGAACCCTTTGGGAGCATTATTAAAAGGGAAAAAATAGAAGCAGAAGAAAGGAAGTAGCAAGTCTTTACATGAAGTTTATTGTTTTCAATAGACCCATTTCAACCCTTGGAAAACAAAAAACCAAACATCTATTTAGGCAATTTTTTTTTAACTTGGTCTCACAATAAAATACAAAGGGACACCCAAACCATTCTATGATTATGTAACATTGAGTAGCTTGGGTCCCACAAAGACTGCATGAAGAGCTAGACACCAAAAAGGTGACTCACAGATTACGTTTACAGTGGAGAATGCCAGCCAATGAGCAAACACCAGAGGTTGGGGCGAAAAGTGAGGGGAGTGGGGAAGTTATTACTTGAATTTCTCCCTCTTCAAGGCTTCTTCCTTTACAGGCTTATGTCTGAGGTTCCCTTCTGGAAGGCAAGACCGAAATCCTTTCATTTACAAATAAAGCTGGATTTGTTTCTCTAAGAGGAGGAAAGGATGGTTCATTCTCTGCTGAAGAGAAAGCACTAGCCAAGTGATAAAGTATTTGGGAGCTCAATAGAGGACATAGCTTCCATCCTTCTTACCGTACAAATCTTCCATATAAAATCAAACATCACAGGATTCAGTGGGTCAAACAAAGAACACAAAAAGACAGCCTTGCTTCGAGTGGAAAAGATCAGCCCCAGTGGCTTTATCAAGACCTAATAATTAACTTAAGCTAGTACCTCTAAAAATCTGCCACAGAAGAAAACCTAATTAGAGGATTATAACAGTCTATGAAGTTATTTTTTTAGTTTGGTCAAGACTAGAAACTTTTGGTCTCTGAGGAGCTAAAACATGAAATTGAGGTGCCTAGCTAAACCTGCTTGTCTCAAAGCATAGATAACAATGATATAGGTATTTTCTTGACTGCAGTTTTTAACTGGGATACATATAATCTGTCAGAAATTCTCATTTTCCATGTACGGGTAGTAAATTTTGGGCTTTGAGAGATGGAATTTCACTGTGCTCATGTTTTAATCAACCAAAGTACCTCATAAAAACTTATAATCTCTTTTAAAACTACATGTTTTAAATTAACATATGGTTTAGGTTGGTAGTGTTTATTTACTATTTAAGAATTATATTACAAATGTAACTAGAGCCTACTTCATTTTAAGTTCCTCCTTCAGCATGTTTTTGGTAAACACCACATTTAAAATATCCTTTGTGCCAAAACATCTAATTCTATCAAATATTAAAAATCACAATTTTCATGGTGTTTTGACCCTGCCTGGCTGGAGGCCAAGATGCCCACAAAAGTCACCCTATCACTCCCCTTTTCAGTGGAACAGGGGAGAAAATATATATTGGGAGTCTTAGGAGTCAAGATAAGGACAGGGAGAGATCATTCTCCAATCAGTGTCAGACTCAACACAAAATAAAGGAAAGAAAACTTTCTAATTTATGACACTGCACTGCACACCCAGTGACATCAGAGTCAGGTAAAGAGAGGTGCGACCCTGTAAACCTTGACTCATGTAATGTTAGATCAAGAGCTACAAAAACTCTGTGAAAACTTCCTGAACATCTTAAGACAGCAAAAGAACCTATCCTCTTTTTTTTTCCACAAACCAACTGATTTTATATATAATATCCTTGACATATATGTATAATATGTGTATTCTTGTGTATAATATAAAATATAAGGGTATAATCACATATTGTATATTTTATATATAATGCATAAAAGATATATAAAGGTAATAAAATGTGTGCATCATATAAACAACAGTAGTCTCATATCTATAAAATGTAAAAAAAAAAAAAAGGTCATGATAGTCATTGGCAAAAATAGGAAGGGAGTAGGGGAATGCAAATGAATAGGGAGGAAGCTGAAACATGATATTCATTATCATCAGAGCATGAGGTTCCCTTTGTCCTGAGGTTAATTTTTCACACCTGTGTGCAATTCATTCAGGTTACTCCAGAGCAGTGATGCTCCCATCTGTAACAAGCTCAGAGAAGACAACTTGCAGCTGTTCTTTTAGATATTCAGTAAAGTAAAAAGTAGAGACTTTTGCAATGTGAAGAACTTGAATGTGCCTTGATTTTAAACTTGTAGGTGTTCAAAACTGCTATCTAATCATTAATTTGGATGATTCTGCCTTCATAGGACATAAACATGATGAAAAAGATGATATTTTTTGTTCTAATTTGAGGAAGAGTTGTTTTAACAGTTGTGCTTAGATTTCTTTCAGTGGCTGTTTTCATGATTGGAGAGAATTAGAAATCAGATTCTGTGTTTTTCCACTTTTTTAATTTCAAGTAATAAGTGACACTTTCATTTTTTCTAAACTTCATATTTTATGAAAAATTTCCTCAAACTAATCTGTTTATTTTTGTTGCTAAATAATCTTCTCATTTTTTGAATTTTTTTGTACCTTTAAAGTTTTTTAAAACTGACTGCCAGAAAACAGCTTAGGTTTGTGGACCTTTTTTTTTTTCATGGTGATAAAAGTGGTTTCCTATTCATAATGAACAAATATGTTGAAAGTGCTGTCAACTTGTCTGACAGATGTGAAAATCTCACTGATTCCTGGCATGGATGTATTTTCCTACACTGAGGGATTTATTTTACTTGCTTAATCTTCCTTTTTTAGGGAACGAGCTGGTATGTGAGGAGGAGAAAGAAATTTACAAACTAGGAAATATATAAATATATATTATCTTTCCCTGGAGTGTTAAAAGAAGGAAATGCAAATAGATTAATTACTGATATTGGCAATGTGAGATAAGCATTTATAAAACCAATGATTTTTGGCATAGTGCAAAAATAAAATAAAAAAAAGACTTTTTAGTAAAGTTAATTGCTGGTGTAACAGGTTCAGCTGGCCTCAGTACAGGCTCTGTAGTGAGAAATTTTGTACTGTGCAAATTAAAAAGCAGCACTATGAAATATCTGACAATATTCTAAACCCACTTTAAAACAAGTTGTAACAGAGGGTCTAAAATCTCTAGGTATTTGAGAAAGAGGTTGTTTCACAGTTCTTCAAACTCAGGAGAAAAACCAATTGTCCAGAAAGCCTTTTGAGAAGCCAGTAAGGGCTTTTCCATGGACAGGGCAGATCTTTTAAGGCCCTCAAACCCCAACAATTCCATATAAACTTTATATAATCTCCTCTGGGATACCATTTACCCTGCAAAATCTTCAGTTCAGTTAGCGAGCTGGCTGGACATCCTTAACTAAACCCACCGTTACGTTTGTTTTCATAGTTTAACCCCTGGTACTTATCCAGCAGGCATCATGGAAATATCATTTTGGTTAAAATGCTCTACGTTTAAATAAAAACAAAACAAAGAAACAAAGCTCTATGATTTGGGCAACAATAGCTGTTTTTTTACTCTTTGTTTGGTTGTGCTTTGCCTCATTCTGAAAGGAGAAGTTTGTTTTGAGAGACCTAACACTTCCTGTAGGATTTCAAAGCAAAGAATGGTTTCTCCGTTTCTGCAGCAGGCCTGACTGAAGGTAGGATGTTTCTGTGGTACCTTCTGATCATCGCTGACACATCAGAGAACAGGAAAGAGGATCCTTCCTCCTCTCACTGTGAAGTTCTTTATTTTGGTTTACCAGACCTACAAGGGGGAGGGTCAGAGCACCAAACGTGATGCTATTTGTTGCTACGTCTTTTTCTTCATTACAGTCTTTTACTGTCTCCAGCTGTCTTCAGACTTTGTTCCCAGGCAGCTTATATTGATAATCTAGGGGGAAAAGTGCCTGTGAATACTAAAAGCAAACACTTGATTGCAAGTAGCACAGTGCAATACTGGGTGGTGTGTCAGGGAGTTGCACCTATGCAATTGCATTTCAGCAGTTTTACTTCAAACCATCTCTAATCAGGATTGTGGTCTGAGCATCCATTAGTGTTTGAAGCATATTTGATGTATTCACTGATCACATATTCTGACTTATTTTTGTCTGAAAGGAATCCACTTCGGTGACTTCTAGACCTCTCCATGGAGTGACACAAGGCACAGTAGGTGGCTGATTTAGAGATTTGCTTCAGACATACTCTCTTGTTTGGGCAAAATGTTTAAGTGGATGGACTCAGTGCAAACCGCAGTCTTCCTTTTGATTGTTCCAAACTGTAAGAGTTATCTCTCCAGTGTGGAAATGGTTTAACTGAATTTATTTCACCACTGAATTTATGGGGGAAATGAGCAGACAGTGAATAATATAACACAAGCAAAAAGACTTAGTTTCTTTTCTGAGAAACTGCCAAACTGTTTTTAATTACGTTTTCTTAAAAATCCACAGTCTGAAGCTGACACTAGCATGAGAAATTTCAGTCCATATGGTTGAGTTTGGTGAAATTAATGACAGATGAACCGGTGTAATACTGGAATGCTGAGCTGTCTTACAGACACTTGTCAGTATCTCTACTGGCTAAAACACCAAGGAAAGGCAAAATTAAAACTGCTACTCCTAAAGAAAAGCCTGAAAAACAACTGTGTTAATTACCTGAACATGGAGTCTTGAATTTAAGTTATCAGTTCTCTAGCACTTGCTGTGTAGTTTAATCATGTGACCTTGGAAATATTTACTTGTTCTGCTTAGACAGATCTCGAGTGATACTTCCTCTATAGTCACAGCTAGAAATGTCTGTGTTCGTAGGAAGTTAAATACCATGGAGTGAACATACTGGTGTGGTTTTTGGCTTCTGCTAGCACTGTGATATCTTCATGTTCACGGCATACACGTCTTTGTCACTTGCCTGCTTTGTGGAAAATACCAGTTTTCAGTGATGGGTACTCATTCATTGGTGTGCATGTACAGAGTCCATACAATGTGGTCCATACTGAGGTTGGTTCAGGTAGAATGAAGTACAAAATAGTAAGAAAAAGATCTAGTAGAAATCATAAGCTTTGTTGTTCTGTCCTGGTTTTGGTCAGGATGGAGTTAGCTTCATTTGTAGCAGCGGATGGAATGCTGTGTTTGAGAGTTAAAATGGGAGTAGTGCTGATAACACCCTGATGTTTCTAATTGCTGTCAGACAGTCAAGGACTTTCTCAGCTCTTCATGAGAAAGGAGGGGCGAAGCCAAGACAGGTGATCTAAACTGGCCAAAGAGAGTATTCCACGCCAATTATGTCTTGTCCAGGATGTCGAGGGGCTGTTGGGAGGAAGAGCAGGGGCGGCTCCGGGACGCGCGGTTCTTGGGGGACGGTCGGGTTCCAGGACGGCTCTGGGTGGCACGGCCTGAGTTGTGTGGTTTGGTGAGAAACCGCATTGTGTATCAACAGCTTCATATATTTCTGCTCTAAAGTCCTGTTAGCATTGTTATATTTTATCTTTCTGTTATCGTAGTAAACTATCCTTATCCCAACCCATGGGCCTTTTAGTTTTTTGGTTTTGGGGTTATTTGCCCCTTCCTTTTCCCTTCCCTCTTTCCCTGCTCTTTCCCTTTAAGGAGCAGGCAGCTGCGTGGATCTCAGCTCTCAGCCGGGGTAAAACCATGACATTTTCACACTTCAATATAAGTGGCCTTAGTTCTAGGCCATGTGAGTGTACAATTTTTTCAAAAGCACAAAGGATATTGTACGGGTCCAGAGATGGCAATATCAGAAAAAACAACTGAAACTATTTTGGAGGTAAAACCAAGTCCTCAGGCCACCTGGACTGAGGTACAATAAAGCGTTCAGGGGGACAGCAGAGTCACAATTGAGACTTTACGGTGGTTCTATAAGTAAAATAGATTGCATCCAGCAGACCAACATTCTTTAGAAATACTACATGCACTTAGAAAAAAGGTTCGGGAAAAAAAAAAAAGGAGGTAGTGACTTACAATGATGTGCCTCCTGGCAGTGTGAATTCTTTATACTGCAGTACAATACAAAATGGACTGGCTGGCTATCAAGAATGTAAGGCATTTAACACTTCCACTGAAATACCCAGAGGTTATATCTGTATGGGAACATGAACTTTAAAGTAAAGCGTATATGCTAATTAAGCCTGTGTCCATTCTGAAATGCTGATTAGTACAATTAATTTGCCTCTGTGCTTGGAGGCTGTAGGGAATTGTTGTTTTGATGACAAAGGGGTTAACAATAGAAAAATGAAAGTACCAAAGGCCTTGTAGAATACATATTGGTGGGAAGTGTAAGTGTTTTAATAAGCAGCGACCTGTGTTGTCTTTGAAATGTATACGTCTATTCATTATTTATATTAACATATAAATGCAGATACAGTTACTCATTTGCATTTCTGGAATATCTTCCATGCAGGCATTTCAGTACTTCACAGTAGTTTAACAATAAATTGTGAATGTGGGCAACACTTCATGTGTATGTTTGAGCCATGCCTAGAGATGCCTTCTTAAAAACAAGATATACCCCCGTTCCATCAAAGGAAGCAAACACATACAGCTCTACATCAGCCATAACACAGTTTGCCTAAGTTCTGTCAAATGCTTCACCTAACTCAGCACACGTGCATCAGCATTTGAGGTGCTTTATCTGTAAACTATCAGGGAAGAAATCAGAACTCTTGTGTCAGAAAAAGAATGCCTTTTTTTCCTCATCCAAAACACAAGTGAGCTCAGTTTCTTGTAATGAACAAAATGTAAGGAACCTAAACTAAATATTACTCCAGTCTATGGTGTTTAATGCTATTAAAAATAGTTTAAGGAAATCTTAATCATCACTGATATTATAGCACAGCTCTTTTTTTCTTTGTTTTTTCTTTGAAGTTATCATTTTCAGGAAGCTATATCAATATCACTCTAAAAAGACTAAATTTCAGCTCTTCTGAATCCAATTTTGAAATGGAAAGGCATTTAAATAAAGTGTCATAGTATCTTCAGCTTGATTTTTCAGCAGTGTTTCCAACAGATTTTTTTTCTGCATTTAATTTTTTGCCTAAATATGCATTTACTCTTCAGGAGCATGAAAAAAATGAAAGGCAAATTTATTCTGGTTTTATTTATGGTCAGGAAAGGGTAAGAGAGATACAAAAGCCATCTATGCCACTCAAGTTTTGTGTTCAAGGTTATGATTTCTTTAGTGTAACTCTGAAACTAAACAAGGGAACAGACTGTGCATTCCGAACACAATTAATTTACATTTTACTCTCCATTTAACAAAATATTTTTGCTTGTACAAAATTCACCTTTTGTACCAAGTACTTTGTAAATGTAGTTTATCTCTTAGACAATACATCATTATTTTCTACAGAAGATATTTGTCTTAAAATTGGAGCTTTTAGAAGCTGTTGCCATTTGCAAGACCAACAAAATAGATTTGTTTAACGTTATTGCATGTCCTGGATATGTCCATAATGTTATAGAACAATGAGAATATTTTTGTATGTATACAATTTCCGGTTTCAAACACTTGTATATATTAGTCAAGCAAAATATTTGATTCCTTTATTCAGAGATACCCCACCATGACACTCATGTCTTGGAAGCTGTAGGCCTTCCTTGGTAGTCTGACTGTCCTGCTTAATGCACAGTGGCAAAATTTTGATTTGCAATTATTAGTCTCTATCTTAAACTCATAACTCTATAAAGAATTTGGAAAATGTCAGGTTTTGAAAGTCTAGACATTGGCACAGACTCATCTTAATTTCTTGTTTGACTTTCAATTAAACTGGAACCAAGAGAGTGGAAGTCTTCCCTGAGGTCCACTAGTACTGATATCTTAATCAGTCACACACACCTAGAACTAGCGGTAAGCTAGTGCAATGAAAGTGGTGAGACATTTTGGGTAAAAAGTGAATTATGGAAGCAATAAGATCTTTTAAAAAATTGCTTAAAACTAAACCCCTCATATTGAAAGACTTGCCACTTTGCAAGTCTTTGCAAGACCGCTTCTTTGTTCTTCATTGGCATAAGCCTCAAATTGAAGAAGTGCTAGTGCTCAAAAAAGATGATGTGACCTATGCTCATATAATTTAGGAGTTTTGTTTGGTTAGCTGGTACAGGTTTGCTCAATGTATTTAATACTGTGGACAAACTTAAAGGAATTAGTGACCTATGGCCCACTTTTCCTTACAATTGGAGTGACGTGACTTCTTTATGTCACCTATTGCAACTGTTATATGGAAGACTAATAGATGGGTTTACAGTGGGTTTTAAACATGACAAATCTAATGACTTCAAAGAAGCTAAGAATTTTTACAGCCTAAGAATCTGCGCGGGTAGGAGGAAATATTGAGCTGTTAGCCAGCTCTTAAATCAGTCCGGCATACGTGGAGAGGCATGTGATGGGTTCTGTATAGAATCAATGGATTTCTGGAACTGATTTATGGCCTTTAAACATTAGGGCTTCATTGGCTTTTACTTTCTGCCTTTCGTTCCCTCTCTCTTTTCTTCTCCTTTCCTTTTTTTTTGTCAGTATTTAATGTATCAGCATCTTTCACAAAACAGTATTAAGGAAGGAGGATTTTCTACCCTCTGAATTTCTTTGTGTTAAAGTTAGACTTTTGACTTTCCTTTTTTTTTTTTTTTTTTTTCTTTTAAATTGATCTACCAAAGCGTTTGGAAAAATGGGTGAACTTCTGTAAAAATCTGAAATAAAAAAAAATAAAAATCAGACAAGACTATGAATTTAAAATAGAAAAGGCTATATTGGTAACAAAACTGGCTAATGCCCCTTATCTTTCGCTGTGATCTTAAATTTTTAAACACATGTGCAGATTAAATCTGAAAGAACTGATATTTCCAAAGAATGGAATTATGTGAAGACTTCAGTTTCTGTTACATTAAAAAAAAACCCAAAACCCCCCAAACCCCCAAAATGGGGTATATTTAGTTTATTTCCTACACCCCAACCCCACTCCCCTTCCCTGCCATGTTTTGTTGACTTACAAGGACAAATTGATCACAAATTAGATTTTTTTTAAAAACCAGTTTAAGATAACAGTTCATTCTGGTAGTAATATTTAATTATTTATAAATGTGGTGAATCTGTAGTTTCACAGTTCTTATATTTATTGAAATCCCAGAACAGGTATTACAAACTAATTGTTAAAAGCAGGTTTCAAGATGTTATATACCCTGGAAAGTCATAATAAATCTTAACATAATATTTTCACTAACCCTTTCATTTGCTTTATTACATTGAATTCAACTTTTATGAACTAGTTTGAAAGTACACTAGTCATAACAAAACTTGCATGGAATGTGTGAGGAATCATGGACTGAGGGATAGAATAACATTTTCTTTGCTTGAAAATAAAAGAAATTAGATTTGGCTAATGTGTGGTACAATAATAAAGGTGAAATAAAGATAACTATGGAAATAACTAGTGGTTACTATGCTCATTATGGTTGCTCTAACTACTGGTGAATCAAGGCAAGCTTACATTAACTTGGATTCACACTTAATGCAGTATCAAGCTGTGAAATAATTCTCTTGGATGAGTTTTTCCCACTGGTATTTGACAGTTAAGAAAACTTATTTTTATTTTGTTGTCTATGAATGCGTCACATGTTGAATTGGTTAAACTTAGAGAAGATCTTGGCTAAAGTGTTTCTGTCTCTTTTATCCTTCTTGCCCTAAGGCAAGGAATTCTCTTATTTAGAGGTAGAATACTTGCTACTCTCTGACACCATTAAACATGAAGAGCAGTTAAAATTGACAATGAAAACACCAAGTATATCAAAATCATTAAATGTTGCAAACATGAATATTATTTTTTTTTCTTTGTTAAGGGAAAGATTTAGACTACTCTGCTTTAAATATCTGCTTATGATAATAGAAATTTCTATTTTTTCCCTTTTTTCAATATAAAATCTGAAATATGTGGAAAACTTAAGTCAAATGAACAAACATTTGCCTAATGAACTAAATTATTTTCTAGTTAAAGCTTCCACCCAGGGATTTAAGATTCAAAAGTTGTGCATTTAATGGATTTATTCCTATTTCTGTGAATACAGAGAAAGTTCCTGATTACAGATGTCCCACTCAGTATAACAAATTAGTGCTCATTAAAATGTCATAGAGATTTCTTTGAATTAATTCTGGAAAAGGTTTGGGGTTGCCAGGTCGTAGATATGGTCCTAAAACACCTATGAAGGCTTTTCCCAAGTCTGTCAAACTCATTCAAAATTGTCTTGGACAGATAACGAGTTAAATAATATTGAGTTTCTTTCTTTGCTAGTTCAGGATTTAGCTGCATGTTTAGACTTTATAGGCAAGCATAGATGTCTGCTTAATCATTTTTTTTTCTATTCTGTTAGTCCATCAAATCCTTTCTATTCAGTTTCTTTCGCGATAGGAGTATTTATATATTTATAAACTGAAGGGGGAAAAAAATCACCTCTATTTATGCATGATACTCATTCCCACAGTTACTAGATTTAGAGATGATATGCACTGGTAAGAATGTGACATATGTTCTGTGCATGAAATTCAATCTGTCTACCATGTCCCAATCTTAATTTTCATAAACCTTCATATGTTATTGTGCTCCGTAAGTCCTTTACTTATTGAAAACTAAGTTAATAGTGAATGCCCTTTTATCTGATTAGTACTCTTTTTACTAGTTCTAAACTCTGACCTGGCAGGTTTAATAGAGACTGGCTGAGGATTGGTGGTTTCCTGACAGTAGCTGATGTGTGTTCTCCTGATTGCTACTTTTGGCATGCGTTTGAGTAGCCAGTCCCCTGGTAGATGGGCTATGTCAGTTTATAGGCTGTCTTCATTCTACCTGGCTATTTAAAAGAACATTGTCATCAGCTCAACCTCTGAGAAATATATTTTATTATTGCAGATAAGACTAATTCAAAGTGAAATGAAAAGGTAAGAATCAATACTTGCCCTATTAAAAAGTAATCGAGCTATTCATTAGCAGTTATCAGACTGCAACTTCCTCCATTCTACATAATGTGTAGCATATGTTGCCTTGCATGAGCTCTCAGCTGTCTGTTGCATTTGTTGGATACTGTTGACACTTTTAAGAGTGCTTACTGTATAATGCCCTAGACCTATTTGGAAATGCAGACTTTTGGAATCCCATGTGTATATGTAGATTTTCTTCTAAAGTGATTTATTCCAAGTACTTAATATGGTCATTTTTGTCAAATGGATGAACTTGCAGTATGCTTACTGTATGTTTTCTTTTCCTTTCCTTATTCTGTTATCCTGCACACATATTTTTCTTTCAGATGTTGGATAAAGGTCAAATTGTGTAGCATTGCTCCAGCAGATGTTCAAGGCTCTAATGGCTCAAGTGCAATCATGGATAAGGAACATGATATTATGCCATTATTTAAATATTGCTTATACATTATAAACAGTGGAAAAGTTGGCACTTCTGTTCATGTTTTACAGTCCAAAAGAAACTTCCTTCATTTTCGTATAGCTGTGCTTCTATGATGTCTCTTATGTCTCTAATTTTATACATATCATTATAAACCCAGCAATGTCAAACACCTTAGCGATTTTTCTAAGTGTCTATCTCATTTAAGAACTGAAACTGCATTCTGAACTTCCTGGAGCATGTGCTAGCTCCAGTATTATACAGTAATTATAAATTAATACCAAAGAGCTTTCTTGGAATCCAAATTAGTTTAATAAATACCTTTCTTGCAGCTTTCCTGAATCAGAGCTGTTTGCTTTAGGCTTGTTTGCTCACTTTGAATATAGTGTCTTTATCTTCCTTTCAACAAAATAAGTATGTTCTATTCTTGTCTGACTGTTCTGTAGTCCAGTTCCATATTATTCCACTTTGTTCTTAGCGATGTCCTTTTCTTTTTCTCCCCTCAGTGTTGCATTCATCAACTCCTATAATCCAAAACTCGCTCTGGATTTTCCCTGTGTAACTTTAGCATCTGTTCTGCTATCATTTTTACATGCTGACCAGTGGGATATCTCATGCTTTCTCAAGACAGCTCAGCCACCTCAAAATTGCAGAGTTTTCAGAAAAATGTTGAAAGGTTATGTAGATAGCAGTAGAAAATCATCTTATTTTATGTGAGAAACACATAAATACTTTCCAGGCATCATCTGAAAAGCTAAACATTGGATCCCTGTTTTTATAAGGTTTTTTTTCTCAATTAACGATTTCTGTGGTAAACATTCTCACTTTTTAAATACTATATGTTTTGCAGGTAGGTGACAGCCTTGAGGTAACAATGGAAGTGATTGATTTTTGTTTTGTAGAATCGGTATTCGGCAAACTTTTGTCTCCAGGCCTTCATTCCCCACATTTATTTTCTACCTGGGCAAAACCTTGTGTCTCTCATAGCACAAGTCCAGCTGACAGTTTTTCGTTATTAGAGAAATCTTCAGCCTTCTGAAGACAGTGGTTTTACTTCATTCTCTGTTCATGACTATGACCTTCTCTAAGACTTTTTCATCTATTTCATGCCCTTCCCACAGATATGGATGAAAATCTAGGCTGTTTCTATTAGCAGGATGAATGGAATTGTTCTTCAGTTGTACCCAAGCCCTTCTATATTAGATCAAATTGCTTCATGGCTAGACAAAATGTCTTCCATTTTTTGTTCCCTCTCTGTATCACAAGGTTTATCGATAGCTCAAACACTCACATAAGTTCTACCAAAGCTGCTAATTTTTTTTATTTTATTTAAAGTTATTGCTTGTTGATACCGAGGTAAATGAATAATACATTCATTTTCTTAGGGGAAATTGTGGCATTTGATTTAAAAAGATGTCAGCGTGGATTTAGATGGGAATTCATTATAGAGCTAACTTTCAGCAGTTTGATAGCAGTTTGACTTAGAGTCTGTTCTGTGTTTTTCATGTGCTAACTTTTCTAAAAAGGGGTATCTGCTGAAGGGTATTCATAATGGAAATGCAATGCCAACATTAAGTCAACATTACAAATGTTCTTGTAATATTAAGTTTTAATAATTGTTTACAAATCAGGGCAACTTTGTCAGCTCCAATGTTATAGAAAGTTTACTGAAAAAGTGAATGTTGTGTATAGGAAACTTTTTTTTAGTGAGTGTTTTATTCATGTAATTTCCAAGGTCAGAGTATGGCTATGACAGCAGGTTTTAAGAAAGTACTTTTGCTCATATGGGGTACTTAACCAAGAACTTCAGTAGTTCTTTATTTTAAGATATTTTGTATGGGTGACAAAAATCATGTAGCAGGCTACAGTGATTTGCCTTTCAATGGAAAGAAGAAGAATAGCATGAAACTACTTCCTTCTGGCTTTGAGGCATGGAATTAATGGAAAGTTTATACCTAGTCTGTTTATATGTAGTCATCTCTTTACAGCAGCTAAAATGAGTACACAAGAACAGGCTAGCAGTGGCTCCAAATAGATCATGACCCTTGTTGAACCTGAAAGCTCTTTTAAGCACACTTTGACTAATGCATTTAAGCCCAAGTCTTGGGCATTCATATTGAATCAAAAAATAAAAGTCCTTATTTATATAAAGTTTGTTAATTTAATTGTCTCTCATATTTTCCTTTATAGAGGTTCTCTCAGCTTTCACTTTGCTAGAACTTGTTGTAAATTATATATCTATATATATGATTACATAGTCCAGGAGTTTGTGACATTTCCTACAGGCTTGTACTTCTAGAGTACTAACAGTACTTTATTCTTCAAGAAGAAATATTCCAAAGTTTTTCAAAGTTTAATATTAGAAGACTATTAAGTCAGTAATCTTTAAATATTATCAGTGTTCTCTTATTTTGGTAACTATTCCTGAAGGTGAAATCTGTCTGCTAGTTTTGGGGAGAAAGACCATCTCTTTCAATCCTCATTATTTTAATATTTTTTTGAATTCTATAACACAATATTTTCAGCTATGAGGAATTCTGGATATGCCAAGTGGTTATAGAGACTCAGATACTATTTTTTTACAAGTTGACTGATGACTCCAACTTTCTGCTCTCAATAATTGAACAAGCCTCCTCCAACCTTAATACAAATGCTAAAATGAGTCATAGATCATCTGAAACACCTGATTCACTCCTGCAAACTTTCCATCGTTTTACAAACTTTACCTATCTTGGATGTTTACCTCCTTATTTAGGCACTCATTTTTTATTTTTTTTTTTTGAACTGTGAAAATATTCGAAGAATAAGTAAAATATTTTTAGCCCAATTTATATTCAATGTTAACACTGTACCATACATATCAATGTACACATATAGTATGTGTCTATATATGGTATATGCCATTATATGTTAAACGATATATATTATGAGTAATTCTTTAATTTTGCTGTAACATATTGCAAGTTGCATTATTTTTCTGTTTATTCTCTTCCCGTAGTCTAATTTCATTGTTTCCCATTTAGACTAATTCATTAGACTAATTGCTTTTTGAATTAAAGAGTCAAATGCACTCACTGGTTGATTATGCCAGCGTAGCTAGTTGTCCTTACTGCAAGTGGCCCTTCTGGAAACCACGGTGTTTGAACGATCGGTGACAGTGCTGCAAAAATGGTTCATGTAAAATGCAGCTCACTGTGTACCTACGGATTGTGTTACAGATGCCTCTTATCCATGGGATAGTCCAACTGCACTTTGGTATGATGATGATCTGCTCAAAGTAATTCACACATCGGTACTTTAGAAGTGCAATTCTAATACAGCAGTACCCGAGGCCTTCCAGCTATACCCAGGCAGTAAAATGGCTGCTGATTTTGCAAAATCTGGTTCGTGTCTTTGTTAGAAAGAGTCCAGATTTATTTCACTTCAATTCTTGGAAGCTGAACCTTTCTTCAGTAATAGAATAACCATTTACGCTTGCTCCCCGTGAATACCATTGAAAGGTTGCATTGAAAAATAACCCAGCTGTTCAGGAACGTGTAACTGTATCATAGAAAGGAGTAGGCAATCCTTCATATCGTAAAATAAATACATTTCTCTAGAAGAGGAATGTGTCTGTACAAATATACATACACTTATACATGAAAGCACATATGTGATAGTCTGCCTCTAGTTGATTTTTTTTTTCTATTGCATGTATAAACAATGTGTTAATACTTTTTTTTTTTTCAAAGCTATTTAAGCGACTTCAGGAATTCCCTTTCTAAATGTGACTAAATCTCCTCAGCAGCTTTGAAAATCTTAATTATCACTGACAAATTGTTTAATTGCTGATTCAGGACTCAGCAAAAAATATTAAAGCAGAGGTCAATATATTTCAGTGGAAGTAAATGCTACCACTATGTGAATAAAATTGTCTAACTGTGGATGATTCTTATTCTATGAAATTAGAATTCCTTTCCTTTTACCTTAAAATTGCCTCGTCCCACCTGTCTTCTGTGGTAAATTGAGCAAGAGAAAAGTTTGAAACAAAAAGGAAAGTAATGGAAGGACTATACATACACAGCTAAAATTCATGTTCGAAGTTTTATTTCAAGTATTTCTAAAGCCATAACAAACAAATGAAATTAAGTTTATATACGCTTTCCATAAAGTGCCTTTATTACGCATTTGAAATGCAATATTCTGTGAAGGTACGTTTATATACTGTAACTGAAGATATAGAAATTAACATTGCACTAACAAAACAATATAAAACTTTTTTTTTTTTTAGTAGTGACACATAGAAATAGTAAATTATATTAATGTGTTAATGGAGGAAGATAAGAGCTGACTTGGGCTTACATTTACAAGGAAAGATAAATCTAGTTGCTTTATATAATTTAGTTTTTTAACATTTTTTCACCTTCTTGATCATACCACAGTTCAGTGTATTCTGCTTCTATGTATGGGTCATTTAGTAAAGAATTTTAAACATACATTTATTTTGACTGTGATGCCTAAATACAGGGATATGAGCCACATGACTGACTTTCCTCATTAAGTTTTACTTATTACTAGAAGGCTGTCTCCAAGATATACCCCTTAGTAACTGCTAAAGATACCATTCAGTCATGAGATTTAAATGTCATTGCTGAGAAGCCTATTCATCATAATTTCCAGACTGTATAGCTTTCCATTGGCCCTATCTGCAGGCAGATATACATTAGTCGCTTAAGCATGTATATATTTCTAATGAATTTTTGGAGCTGCAATGACACCCCCCAACAGCACCACCCCACCCCCCACCCCCTCAAAAAAAAAAAAAAATAGAAGCTGCAGGTTGCTTTCTGAACTCCTTTCACTACAACATAATCTCTTTTAAACAGTTTGATTTGAACCTTGGTCACTGTTCAAAAGGATATAATGCAGTTTCTGAATAACAAACCTTCCATGGAAAAGAATAGAAGATTCTGACCTAATACTCATGGTGATATTTTGTTGATTATTCTGCCAAACTATGGGTGGTGTTCAGTAAATTCTTTCTACCCCATGACATTTTTTCCTACACTTAAATAAAAGGAATTTTCCTCAGGGTTTTGAAATCAATGAGTGAAAAATGGTGTAAATTAGGTGTTTCAGAATAATTTTTAAACAGAATATTAAAAAAGCTCAACTTTTTTAAAATTCTGAATGCTAACTGCTATTTGATGTTTCCTCACAATCATCTCAACCAATTTGCAGTTTGCTTCCTTGCTTCTCTGCAAGGAGTTAATCCGCTTTGATACCCATCTGGATGCCTACCTGTGCAACTTGTCCAAGGGAACCTGCTTTGGCGGGGATTGGACCGAATGTCTCGCGAGGTCCCTTCCAACCCCTAAAATTCTGTGATACACTCTACTAAAGTTGTAGAAAATAAACAAAAAACATTTGTATAAATATGTACGTTTTTGTTATAGTAATAATTGTTAAAATATTTTGTTAGTTTTAAAATTTAGAAACAATAATGTAATAATTATTGTAATAATTATAATCTACAATTATGAGAAAAAAGCTTCTTTATTTTGAGGTGACAGAGCACTGAAACAGGCTGCCCAGAGAGGTTGCGGAGTCTCCTTTTCTCAAAGGCAACTTATGACAGGATGACTTCTCTTAGTGTTCATTCTACTTGCCTAAGCATTCCTTACAGAAATGGAGTAAATCAGGGTATTTTGACCTGAAATTGGGTGGTGAAGAATATCTGTTAAAGACAGAATATGTTTGAATTATTGCATGAGAGTCAGCAATGTTTTAATGGTGATTTAGAATATATATATATACACACATATGTACATACATATAAAATTTAAGCTGCTAAACTAGTTTCAGAGCAGACTATGTAAGAAGGAATTTATGGTCTTTTGAAGTATGAAGGGGCTACGTATTTTTATTGTAGCGTAACACGTTTAATGAGATCAAATTATTTAATTTCGTGTACGTGTCATCATGGGTTTGCCAAGGTATGCAAGTCTCTAAATTGGGTACATACTATTTGTTTCCTGTAGCACTTTAATTGAAATTTGAGATGCTAAAGAATGATTAAAGTTTGCAAAAATATAACCCCCTGTTTGGGATTTGTAAGATGATAGTCAAAGGACATTTTTATGGCCACAGAATATGTGATACACTCCTATTTTTTTTTTTTTTTACTGATTTATCCAGTTTTCTATCTCTCTACTTGAATTTGTATTCATTTTCACCTTCTTGCCAGAAATTTTTTGCTTTGAACAAAATTTTTAAATAAAAATTCTGTGAAATTACCAAAGATAATTAGCTAGTGTCTTTGGAATATTCTCGCTACAGAAGAGTTGAGTCATCAAGATGTCCTGCTCACCTTGATCTATTTGAACTGGGTCTGCTTTTTCTACACACCAGCATATTTCTTCCTAGACAATCCCATTTTCTTGGAGATTTGGCACATTGAAACAAAAAGGCCTAGGAGCTTTTAGAAGTAGTAGAACAATGCATGCAAGCTAACTAAAAAGTGAAAGTGGAAAATACATCTTGATTGAGGATAAATGCTGTACCATAGTAACCTTTTATCAATGGTTTTACTCAAAAACGTTTCAATAATATTTAAGCAGTTCTACTGATAAAGTTTTAAGTTTGGAAAAGTTTTTGAGAACTAGAAAAGATATTATGAAGGGGTTGTGTCTATATAGTAATCTTAAACAGTCACTGAGTATTTCAATCTAGAATAAAGTATGCAGAACAGTAAAATTAAATGCATGAAAGGATACTAAACCAAAAAGGGATTGTGAAAATGCTTAAGATAAAGAGAACTAAATTGCCTTTTCCAGTTCCTCCACGTGTGTAAACAAAACCTATCTTCATTAACTACAGAGACTACATGAAGGAAATATTTTGCTTATATTTTGTTGACTTCAACTTAAAGACTTTCCATGAGATTTGAAGCTCTAGAAGAAAACATGAAACTTTTTTAAGAAGGAAACCTCTTTTGCTCTAGCTTAGTATCACCCCTCCCTGGCTGTTGTTTGTTCTGTGCAAGTCACATGCTGGGGCAAAGTAGATCATGGCCAAGTGGCCACTGCTCCATCACTCTTTAATTTCCAACTGTTAAAACCCTCTGCAACCTCTAGGCGATTTTTTTAAAGGAATGAATCCCTTGTCAGGCTCATGGTTTAACAGCTTGGGTTGTTGCAATGATATTCTCTATTCTCATGTTTCATAGTTAGGAAGATTGTTTACTAAACAGATTAAAGACACAGAAAATTAAGACTGACCTCTAGTCTTTGCAATGCACATATTTCTCTAAAAATGAATGCGAAATGTTTACATGGATTTAAAAAGTAATTGGATAAATCCAGGGGAGAAAATCAAATCAAAGCCATTAAGTACAAAGGAATCACCTCAGAAATAGGAATCCTTTTGGTGTTGTATGGAAGTCCTAAGAGTACCCTGGGAAACTATCACCCTTTTTTTTGGCCTTTCATTCTGGAGGACTCCACTTACGGCCATTGCTGGAGAGAAAATTCAGGGCAGGATGGTCTGATTTCTTTGACTATTCCTATGTTTTGTCTTACAGTTATACGTATTCTCACCTAATATTCAAAATGACTGAATGTAGAAATAGAAATATTGTTGTTTTATAACACTTGTGAGGAAGTGGTATCTCTCCAGTTCCACCCCACGTCCCGATCAGTAACTATGTCATTACACTAGATTTTAGTTGCTTTAATGTTGTAAAAAATTTGAAGGTTTTAACCTCCAGTACTAACATTGTTCAATATTGTTCTTAAATAAACCAAAACCAAAACCATTGAAATTGAAAGATCTAGTTCTTTAATCCTAATGAATAAACTCATTAGTAGGCTTAGGTCTTCAGGCAGTTTGAACAACACTAAAAACAGAGATCCTGTAAACTTGGGGGAAGAAAAAGATATCTCCCACTGTTAATATCCTTAAAAGTGTTTGAATTGTCTGCTGTTGATAATATTGATGTGAGAAAAATGGAGACTATACTAATTTGTTAAGCTGCTGAAAAAACTAATAAGTTTTTAGAAAGAAGTGCAGAGGTGGGTAAGATTTATGTCCTATCTGAAAATCAAATCTCTTTGGTGGCTGAAAACAGTGAGTCATTCGAGACATTCTGAAAAATCACTATGATGAACTTCCAAATCTAATGTTGGATATTTATATTTTCAAAGATGACTTCACAAAAGACTGTCTTATTAGAAATAAGTTTAGTGAAGAAGAGTTTTGATATTTGGAGACTCTAAATCTCTAAAAAGACATTTTGTATATAGTACTATGCAAGGCAGCATTTGTATATTGAGTCAAACCATCCATTAAATATTTTCTATAATCTGTTCTGAAGTGAACACCTGCAAATGACCCTCTGTGAAGCTGTTGTTTTGCCCTTACAGTAAAGAGAAGCAGTTTTACATTGCAAAGCATGTTGTAACTATACCAAAATCAATAATGTGCTACAGTACATCTGGGCGCTTTTCTTTAAAAATCTTTATTCTAGAATTCCCATCTGTGTTTCATTGTACCCTACGCTCAGCCATTTGACCATCAAATCACAGCTGAGGAGTGTTGAGCATTGTTGAACCCCTGAAAAAATTTTGAGTAGCTCAGTACAAGGTTGCTTGGCACAGGTGTTTGTGTAATTATGATATATTAGGAAAACTCTTTGTTCAATGGCCTTCAAGCTGCCTAGAGAGTAAATTCCAGAACTAGAAGAATGTTTAACAGAGAGGAATACATGTGAGCAAGATTGCAGCAATCACTTTTTACAGGGAATATGGACATCTTACTTTCACAGGTCAAGACACCACTCACTTGAAAGTGGTTCTTGCATGCAAAGTAGGACTCTATGGCATCTTTCTCCACCTCCTTCATTAGCAGGCAAGTCAGAAAAGAGCACTCAAGACAAACTTAGTATTTGAGCAAGTGTTGCAAAAAGAGGCAGCAGAAAATACTACAGTTGTTCTAGGAGCAAACGCTGTCTGAGACTGTGATCAGGATCCATTACATCTCTTCTAAGGACAGGGAAACAGGACTGAAAAATGCTTGAGTTAAATTATCCTGGGAGTAGAAAAATGCTAGCCATTTATTAATATCAAAATGCAGTTGATTTGTGATTTTATAGATTTCTGTATGTGTAACCAGAGGCTGGGCCAAGGATGATATTAACACCCCCCCACACCTCAATAAAGACAAAATATGAAATGTAGGATGAACACGCTGATACAACTTCCACCCAATGTCACTCTACCGTAGAAGTCACTATAACTAGATTAAATTATCTACACATTATTTAGAACACATTTTACATCATTTAATCATAAGGAAAGGTCAGACTATTTCTGTAATCAAAACTAGAGCCTAAAACCTGTGTACCTTAAGCATCTTTAAGGACATTACAGAAAATCTCAAATTATAACATGCTTCCAAAGTAAGTTTGATATGTATTTTTAGGCCCATTTCACAGATAAGAAGCAGAAGTTCAGTAATGAGAAATAAACTGCACAAGATCACAAAAACGCTTTACATGAAACTTCCATCTAGCTGCTTCCATCTTTCTGCTTCTGACACATGAGAAATGACAGAGGCACATCTTGAAGTCCTTCCTTCTGCTTTTCCTCACCCTGAGTCTGAACTACAGGCTGTAATTTGCCACTGTAAGAGTAGATTCTAGGCCCTTTTTTTTTTTTAATTATGCAGACTACTCTGATTTTAAACCCATTTCAGATCCAAAGACCAGTCTGGACACCTACCTGTGCAACCTGTCCTAGAGAACCTATTTTGGCAGAGGGGTTGGACTCAGTGATCTGTTGGGGTCCCTTCCAACCCCTACAATTCTTTGATTCCGTGATGCTGTGAACTCCACACGATATTGTGCCGCCTAAGTGTGCATTTCTGTTTTAATACTTCTTTTTACTAACTTCGTGTGCTGGTTTTGGCTGGGATGGAGTTAATTTTCTTTGTAATAACTGGCATGGGCTGTGGTTTGGATTTGTGCTGAGCAGTGTTCAGAACAGACAGGAATGTTGTTGTTACTGCTGAGGAGTGCTCACACAGAGCCAAGGACTTTGCTGCTTCTCACCCTGCCCCACTGGGGAGTGGATTGGGAGTGCATGTGTGATGGAGCCCGGCTTTCCTGGGGATGGCTGAACTCCTGCCTGGCTATGAGAAGTCAGGAATGAATTCTCTGTCTTGCTTTGCTTGTGTGTGTGGCTTTTGCTTTACTAATTAAACTGTCTTTATCTCAAACCATAAGTTTTCTCACATTTACTCTTCTGATTCTTTCTCCCATCCCACTGAGGCGGGGACTGAGCAAATGGCTGCATGGTTCTTCGTACCCAGCTGGAGTTAAACCACCACACTTCATGTTTCTTAATTCTGTCATGAAACACCATACATCATTCTTTGTTCTCTGTTCATGATTTTAAATACCTAAGATTTCAGTCTGTCAAGCCAATGTGTCAGGGTCAGTTTAGTATCGAAAGCTAACGGTACCTTTGTTTTCCTTTATTCCCCTTCTTTTTGTCAGTCTTGTTTTTTCAGCTCAGGAGACTGTAATGAATTGTGAATTCAGAATACGACTATACAATGACTGTATGTGATATCATCCACAATGATGGTCTCTCTTACATTCTGTTCTTTCTCGTAGCTGGGTTTTTTTCTGATTATTCTACTTAGCCTTTGACTGTCACTAGTATTGGGCTACTAATGCTTTCCTAGATTTATGGACAATGACAATTAAATGTCTCTTCTGAAGGATAACGCTCGTTTAGTGACCATCACTGTGTGTGTTTCTACTGATGAGCTTTTTCCCCTGTGTACATTACCTTACAAGTATCAATAGTAATGTTCATTTGCTCCTTGTCTTGTTGTTGATTGGTACCCTGAAATCTGCTGCAACTCTTAGCAGTCAGCTTTCATCATTATTATTTTGAATAATTTTGTATCATCAGAAAGCTTAGTCACCTCATTATTCTCTTCCTTTCTAGATCATTTATGTTGTGAAGTAGATATCCCAGAAGACCTCCCTTAGGGACTCTGTTATTAAACCTCTACTTTTGTTGAGGCTGATCACTTAATCCTACTATTTAAGCTAGTTATTAATTCATAAGAAGACCTCCCCTCTTGTCCCATGACAGCTGAATTTCCCATGAGTCAAGATTTTACCCTAGGCCATTTTGCTTTTCAATTTTTCATAGCAACTGTAGCAAAGAAATTTACTGCCTAATAACAAAATTATAGGGCTTTAAATTATAATATTCATGTGAAAACACAATGCAAATAAAAAAACCCCAAACCAAAACCACAGCTGTCAACACCAGAAATACATTTTTAATGTAAGACTTAGTATTTTAAATTATGTGGTGAAAGGTTCAATATGGAGTTCACTAAGCTACCTACACCATGTAGAGTCTTCTTGGCTGTATTCCTTGGCTGTTTCTGGTTCACAAATGGGAAATCTTGCTGCAAATTAGTCATGCAATAAGTTAAAACAGGAAGTTACCAGGCTGCACTGTTATTGATAGTTTGTTTCTGTTGAACTGAGTTAATTTTTGAAAACCCAATTCACTGTTCTTAAAACCGGTGTTGTAATAAGATAATTGACGCAATGTTGTAATACCCCTTAGTCCCACTTGAGAGAGAAAACTTAATATTAAAGTATTTTTGACTGACAACATTACCATTTATCTTCCTAGCAGGAGTCAGGTGAGAACAATAAATTGAGTAAAGCTCTCTGTGCTCCATCCATATCAGCTGCCATCAGACTTAAAAAAGGGGTGTGAATAAACACAGTAAGATTGTTTGTGTTCTCTCTGTGTTTTTGATTTGAATACCCGTAGTGAGCTTCAGTACACTGATAGGATCTGAAAAGTTCTCTGGGTCTGACTTTTTGTGGACTAGAGAAAAAAAAATGAAATCTTAGACATCCCAGGTGTCATCAATTCAATCACCAAAATTAGATGGCTGTTATGTAAATTATGCAAATATGTGACTCAACCGCTTCGTTCATATTTGAGAAATGAAATATTTAATGATGTTGACATTTTTAATTATCATCAGGCCTCTGAGTTAACTCCTAAGTGGGATCAACGTTATTACAGGATCTCTGCAGACTGGTGGACATCTCTGTATCGCGTCAGACTTTATTGCAGTCATATGCGTTAGCTGTATTTGAAAAGCTGAGAAGGTGAATAATAAGGAAAGAACTTTCAAAAATCACCAAAGAGATAAATTAATAGGTGTTGTGAAATTGGTCTGTTCTTTGACAGTGGTCAGAATCTGACCATATTGTGAGAAATGCTTTTCCCGTACCCCAAAATTACTTCGAACATAAGCTTCAAACAAGCATTACCTAAATACACTATTGTGATGGAAATGTTAGGAGAACATAAATAACATGATTTTGAACATTGAAATTTAATTATATTTGTCTACCTTGCATCAGTAAATCATTTTGTTCCTTAGATTTACTTAGCAGACAGAAAGTAAGATCAAAAGACAGGCCATTCCTAAAATTTAATTTCAGCTCTCTCATTGGCATGCCTTAAAGAAATTTCCTGACAGTTAAACCTCAGCTTTTCCATCAGCAGAAGAACAATAATGGTTCTTAACTAATTCACAAAGCCAGTGATGATATGGCTGCTGTTTGTCCTGTTTTGTAAGGATATGTAATCATCTGTGTTACTCAGAACTTTCTAAGAGGAATGTACCTATCTAAATAGACACCTGAAAATTCTGAGGATTAATTAATTTATGCTTCTATAGTTTTTTGTAGCTCTGGAGCACTACATAAATAATAAATATTATCTACTCTTAACCATGAACTATGACTTTCAGTAGATACTGCAGATCATTGTACATTCTACCATTACAGCCCAAGCCCTCCTGTAAAACTCATAAAATTATTAATTTCCCTGTTATTTTTTCTGTCCTCTTCTCCAAACTTCATACTCTTTGCACAACCTACCACAAAGCAAAGCAGCCAGATACTCACTCATAGAGAATCGTTTCAGCCATCGTAGTCTAAGGTTACTTTTACTGCACAGAAAGTCTCCTTAATTCAAAGTAAGAAAACAACACTGAATTGTGTAAGAAAGCTGCCTGCAAGTTAAAAAAAGTCTCACTTTCTCTCGCTCCTCTAATCCTTTGTGTTTGGTACAAGGGCCTTATATTCCCCATGATGATTGGTGGCTTCAGACCCATGTCAGTGATGTAAGTAGCCAAGTCATACTTTAGCAGCCTCAAAACAAGGAATGTCTGGAAATGGTCCTGTAACACATTCTGAAAAGTCAGGCGTGGGGGGGTTGAAAAATTATTTTCAACTTTTCCAAGGAAAGTAAGATGAGAGACACTACCCCCCTCCCAGGTTTTTTTTTTCCAAAAGAAAGATGGTGCAATCAAGTACAGTTCCTTTTGCTGCAACTTGAGCAATTGCACTTTATCACTGGTTACAAAGCAATTCATAGAATCTCTGCTGCTAATTGTGACATGATTTTGCTACTCACATTTCTTGAAAAGGGTATGAAATTGTCCTCTGGCAATGCTACTTGTATATGGCTAAGAAACTAAGGTGAATAGTCTTTTTCTACTATTACTTCTCTCCCCTGGGATCATCTTCTGACATACTGCAGGCCGATTTCTTAGTTCATCATTTCCTTTCTCTGATTGACAAAAAATGTCAGGTTAAAGATTTACTTCATGTAAGCCTAAAATACCAGTCCCTAGCATCTGGGCCGCACAGTGTGTTTCTATCACATCTTTTCAGAAATATACTAAAGTGTAGTTTAATCTGGTGAAAATAGGTAATTTTGGCCATGGGTGATACAGTGTGAAGGGTAGCCTGAAAAATTTGATTGCTCCCCATTTTATTTATCTTCGTGGGGCAGATTAGAGGCTTTATAGATCACAATCATTCTTCACATGGCTGTCTAGCAAGGAAGGAATGAAATCTGGTCAGAAACTTGAAGGCCTCCTTATCTGCTGCTGTAACTCAACTTTCTTCTCTCAGAACAAAGTTAAGGAGACTCCACTGAATTCTACAAAACCAGGTTTAAGAGGAAGGACCTTTGTGGGGCCTCTAATAATTCTCAGAGCAATTGTTATTAAGTATGTTACGCTAGTCCACTAAGGTTTTCAGCATTAGGCTTTAGTTTAATAAGAGAAAACTCTTGAATGACATCTATCTATTTAATTACTTTGTGATAATCATCGTCATCAATGGTGCCTGACAAACATTGATTTAGGCTGAAAAAATGGATCCATATTCTAAAATATATTGTCCTTAATTAAATGTAGAAAATATTAATTTTTATATCAGAGTTTGTATTATTCACTAAATTTAGTTAATGAATACATAAAATAATATTAATGAAAAATAACAAGAAAAATATTCATGTCTCTTTTTCTTCTATATTCTGGTAAACTGGAGGTAGAGAAAGTGGCAAATCGATAATTATCAAGTAGATGGCTGTGTTTCTTCCCTGGTACTCATCTTCATACAATGAGAACTAGTTAAATTATCCAGTTTCTCTTTCTTGAAATCAGTGACAGCTTTTTATAAAACTGGGATTTTCATCCTGATGGATTGTTTTGGATTTTTTCCCCTACCTATTATTATATCTTATTCAAAGTAATTTACATCCATGTTTACCAGATCTGCTACTATTTTATACAACTCCAGGCAGTGATTCTAGTGAAGCCTAACTATAATGTCAATGTGTCACAGTTTCGTGTGTCTGGATTCTGGTAGAGAAGGAGGAGCTGCAGGGATGGCTCCTCCAAGAAGCAGCCACCAGCTCTCCGCAGGCCCCAGAGACTAAACATTAGCCAATTCAAGACCAGAGTCATTGCTGACCAAGGCCGAGCCAATCTCCGATAGTCATAGAGCCTCTGTGAATCACATTTAGGAGAAAAACACCACAGGCAGCTACATTTTGCCACCAGAGAAGGGAGTGAGAAGATGTAAGGAACTGTGCAGGCACCAAGGCTGGGGGGGGGCGGCGGGCGGGAGGAGGTCCCCCAGGTGCGGGAGAGAAAGATGCCTCTGCAGTCTATGGAGAAACCCATGGTGGAGTGGGTGTGCCCCTGCAGCCCATGGAAAAAGCTGAGACCCCACACTGGAGCAGGTGGAGACATACCTGTGTTGGAGCAAGCTCCTGCCAGCACCTGCAGCTCATGGAGACAGAGACACATAGATGAGCGAGGGAGAGATCTGTGCCAGAGCAGGTTTGCTGAGGAAGGTGGGGTTGGTGACCCTGTGGAGAACTGGGACTGAGAGACTGAGAGACATTGTGATTAATGACTGTCCGCCATAGCAGTGACCCACACCAGGGCAGCTGGTGATCAGCTGAAGCCCCATGGGAAAGGACTCATGTTGGAGAAGTTTGTGGAGGACTGTCTCTCGTGAGTGGGACCCCATGGTGCAGCAGGGGAAGGGTGTGTGGAATGAATGCCCCCCACACCCAAGAAGGAAACCAACTTATGAGGAACTGATCGAAACTCCCATTTCCTCAGTCCCTGCCCCTCCCTGTGCCACAATGTGGGGGAAGAAGGGAGTGAAATCATGACTAAAGTGAAGTCTGCTAAGAAGGGAAGGGTGATGGGGGGGTGCTTTAAGATCTGCTTGTGATTCTCATTATCCGACTGGTGTCACTGGATGTGCAGTGCAGTGTCATAAATTAGTTTTCTTTGCTTTATTCTCTGTTGAGTCTTTTTTGCACATGATGCTAATTGTGGAATGATCTCTCCCTGTCCTTACCTCGACTCCTAAGCCTCTCAATATATATTTTTCTCACCGATCCAGCTGAAAAGGGGAGTGATAGACTGACTTTGGTGGGCATCTGGCCTCCAGCAAGGCCTAAACCACCACACAATGGTATCAATCTAATGAAACACCTGATCCATATGTTTCTTCTCTATTTAAATCCCTTTAACTCTTTTGTTATCTGTGGTTGCAACCTAGTGTCTTATCTATCTTGTCCTCCTAATATCAATGACTGAGAACACTTACACTTGCAGGTTACAGACTTGAAATGCAATTTTAACACAGTTTTTATGTTGTCTTTTTTGGTGTTTCTTTTTCCTTTTCATTGCTAATTTTAAGTTGAATTGGACCATTAGAAAAGTTATTCTGTTCAGAAAGAACAGTACTGAATTGATATATATGCATTACTATAACATTCATAGCTTATAAAATACTGGCCCAATGATTGCTAACTCCTTGAATAACCACATTCAAGTCCAAGGGATTGGAAGGAAACATGAATCATATATCTGACTACAGCATTTCAATGAGTCAGTGAAAAGCTGACTGGTTTATGCCCCAAAGCCGATGGATTCAATAGAAGTCTTTCATTTAAATGTGGTTCAGGTCAGATCTACCGTAGCTGCGCAAACACTGAATAATCAACAACATTCTTTAAATAGACTGAGTAGCCTGCTTATGATGATGAAGTATTATATATTATGTAACTAAACCTGTAAAAAAAGCCTGGGTTTTTATGACTTTTTAAATAAAACCAAAGGTAACTTGAAAGAAGTCAAATGGGTAGAAAACTGTCCTGAAACAATCTGAATATGTTAACAGCAAAACTGAAGGCATCAGTGTAACTTTTATTACTGAAGCAGAAATTATGGGCTTTAGGAAGAGATTTTTAATACTGTATCTATACCTCAAGAACATAAAAGCCTTTATTGAAGACTTTTCTGCTTGGCCACAGATATACTTATGAACGTTTCACATGTATTTTATTAATAAACTCTGTTTTACTGTATTAAACAAAAGCTCAGGGTGCAGGGAAGAAATCTTCCCAAAGACATCCTTTCCCCAAGGATGCCTGATTTATGTGCAGGCGTTAAGTGTTTTGGACATTCTTTTCCCCAACAATTCCTTTCTCCTCATTCCTTAGTAATGTCTTAGTCCTTGGTTGCATTTCTGCTTTGGGATATGCAGGTTTTTTCTGTGGTCTAAATGACTACTTTGTTCATACTACTTGCTCTCCCAGAATTTTTCTAGGTCAGCAAAACCTAGAAGAAATGATAAAACTTTGTCACTGGGGAAAAAGCTCTGAGTTCTTAGAGCTGACCTACAATGAGAATATCAGAGTCAGAGAGAGACCAAAAGAGTAAAGATGATATTGTTGAATTGACTTGCCTTGATAAAAAAGAAAGAAGTTGAACCAAGTACAAAACACCTGACCAAAAGTGTTCAAAAATTCCAAAAGTTCATTTCTTGTAATATTTCTTAAGCATTTTTCATATTTATTTGAAGCTTTTTTTAAGTGACTCTAGTTTCACTGCTAATCTTTTAGAGTGAAGTAGTCCAGTATATATCTCTGTGCTGCATGCCATTGTCTTATATGATGTCAAGTGGACTTTAAGACTGTTGATGTTCTTTCTTTCATTTTAAATTTTTAGGTCTATAAAAATTATTGAAGAAAATCTGGGGATAAAGGGACTTTAAAATCAAGTTTTTTGCTGTTCTAGAAAAACGGTGTCAAAGACAGATGATTAGCTAAAAGAGCAATGCCTCATCAGTCTTCTGCAACAATTCCCATGTAAAGGATGTCTTTGCAAGGCGGGAAATCTGGGATAAATGGGATCAAGATGAAATTGAGAACTAAAGAATAATCTTTCCGGAAGCGAACGCCTGTTTTCCTGACAGAGTTGCCATCCTAACCGAATTCCATTGAGAAGCAGCAAGCTTATATTTCTCTTCCCAGCCAGCAGTGAAGCTCCAGTTCAGATTGCAAAGGCAGAAATGAAAGTGAACAATGATCAGATCATTAAAGAAATGAACTCCACAGCACAGAAGTGAGACAATGAGACTGGCTCTTTTGTGGGAGTGAATTCCAGCATGCAAAGACTGAATATCCACCTCAGATCTCAACACGACTAATGGAAACCGGGGCTAGAACAAGCTCACTGCTAAAGCAAAGAACTTAGTAGTAAAAGTGAAGGATTAAGAGAGAAGATGTTCAAATCAAATGCATGCTGGAGAAAAGGCATCCAGAACTGACATGATTTCCCTGTCAATGATGCTTGACTGACTAAGAAAAGAAACATCTCCAGGCCCTGCAGAGAGGCAAAAGGAGCTTGTAAAGTCCTGCAGACAGACACCAGCCACATCAGGTGTATTACTGAACTGTTGAGCTAGAGCTGGCAATAACTGAATGAGGAATTATAAACACTGTAAATTGTTATTGGAAAAAAACACAGCTTAGTGTTTAAAGTCACAGTATGAGAAGCAGGAAAACTCAAGTTTGACTCCATCATCTTTTACAAGTTTCTTGCATGTATTCATTTAATCAACTTTTTTATCTAGAAAACAGGGCCAAATAATAACTTGTGGCATGTGAGTAAATATTTCAATATAAACATCACAAATTGCTTCAGAAAATGGGACAGTGTTAAAAGTGGTATAGTCTAATGCATGAGATTTTTGCTGCTATTGCATAGGAACAGTCATATCCAAATTCTAAAGAGTAAACATTATATATGTTTTCCTAAAAAAAGAAAATTCTTGACCTTAGAATTAAAAAGTCTCCCTCCAGTAGATCTGGGATCACGCACAGAAGTCCAATAATGGATATATAAAAAATGCCCAAAACGTTAACCTGATTCATCTGTCTATATTTTCTTTTTTCTTCTCTTAAAGCTGTAAAAGGGAGATATACTTAGGGCTGTATGCTTTTTACATCCTGTGAGTATTTTTCTAATTCAAGAAGACCAAATCTGCTTTTTAAGCTACCATAGGGAAAATAATTTCCCTCCTCAAGATGGCTCCTATGGTGAGAAACACCAGGCTTTGAAGATTTTATTTTTTTGGTTCTGCAGAAAGTCGTCCTAATTCATATGGTTTAATCTGTCTACTTTTATCTCCTGAGGTGTGATGTTTATTTTAAAAAAAAGTTGTTTTTTCATGCTGCAATTGCTTTATGGTGCAGGATAGATAACATTGTTATGATAGCTCACAAAATGGAGCAAAGTTCTTGAAGCTTATTTTGATCATTTTTGCCATCTCTTTTTTTTTTTTTTTTTTCCCTAAAATATCTAATAGAAGTGGCCATTTCATGCAAAGGATGATTAATGAGAACTCCCCACTGAAAATCTATTACTAAAATCACTGTAATGTATGATCAAAGAAGTTGTTTTGTGGTAGAATATTTGATGACAGTCTTTTAGCATACAATAGAATAAAACAATTATGGATATTAGTTTCACAGAAATACCATATTTACTTTACAAGTTATGAGGGTTTCATGGAATTTGCCAGGTTAAAACAAAAAGAAAAACCTAGGAAAATACACAAAACCAGATTTGTAGAATTAAATATCCTCCTGAATGTAAGACTGTACCCCTTGTTCTTGATGCTTCAAATGTTACATGCATATTCACAAAGAAACATGGCCTATCATCATGAAATCTTGAAAGACTGACCTACACTATATTGTCTTGTTTTGTTGTTGGTTAAAAGCATGCACAAAGGAGGCAGCAATATAGCTTGACCACATACATGAGCCCTAAGACTTCAATTTTAAGTCTTGAGGGGCATAAACAGGCAGGACCAAGTTTTGTGCGCTTGAGGCTAATACAGTTTTTGCGTACCGGCAGTACCCAGGGCTTTCTGCCATTGACAAACCTGCATATAATAGATGCACTTGCAATTGTGTGAACATCTGTCCCAAAAGAAAGCAAGAGGCTGAGGATTAAATACTTTCTTTGTTTAACTTCATCTCACTTAGTCTAAAAATATATTAAGGTGTCCAATACTGGTGTTTTGCAAGCGCATGATAAGCAGTTATTGTGTTCCTAATCTCAGGATATTCTCTTTTACCTTTTCATTCTTTATGAATGCCAAGTGTAGAAAATAACTTAATTTAATCTTATTTACAATCATAACACATAATTTTGAAAAATGAATTTCTCAAAAATATATTTTTAAAAGTTTTTATTGCTTATTTTGTTTGGTTTTGAAAAAAATAAAAAGAAGATGCAGATATTTGCACCTTCCAAGAGAAGTTTTTGAAAGTCATTGAAGGACATTTATAAGCACAGGAAGATTTATTAAAAAATGGGTGCTGAAGTTTCCTCTGACTCAAGTTACCTTCTATTTAGCTGGCATATAAATGTGCTTTAATTAACCTGTTTGAAAATGATAGAGAAATAGAGAGAGACCTAGTGCCAATTTAATAACTAATGTCCCTATTATCTGTGCCTGCAGGAAAGCCTGTGGGAGAAAGAAAAAGCACTGGGCATTTTGTAACGTTCACCTTGCAAAGCTTTGTTCCCCAAAGTCTTATGTAGTCAAAAATCTGTCATGCAAAAATGATGCAAATCTCTAGTCTGCTTAGGATGTATACCGATAGTGTTTGGTAGAGCTTGGGGAACTTCCAGCAAAACACGGTTTAATTGGAAAATAGTGTTTCATTGAACCCACAATCTTTTACTCCAGATTTTTACAGCTGAGCAAACATCCAGTGCTCCTAGCAATGAGTCTGACAAGGACATCTGTTTTATTAAAAAGTGTAAGGGTTAGGAAGGTTTTTTGAAAAATCATCAACATTTTCGAAATTTTATATTTTTTCTGTGAATGGGAAATGCTGCGTATCATCTCAGTCTGGACATTGGCAGAGGGGTTATCTTTCACTTGTCTTTCCCTTTTTACTTTCTTTCCCAGCTAACATGGCTCCACATTTTTAACTACCATGTTCCACACACAGTAGGGGAATGCTAGAAGCTAGATATTACTTAACTAAAAAGTAACAAAAATAACAAACAAAATAAACCAAAAATTCCCATCAAAAAATAAACTGGAGTGATATATAATTAAGGGGGGGGGGGGTGGATGAGGTGGAAGAGAAAACATATTCCCTTGTTTCCCTTTCATTCATGTGTGTCTTGGCTTTTTTGGTATCCTAGAAGCTGAGACTTTATAGTACCACAAGGAATTAGGCTTGATGCATGATCTGAGCCAGATTTTAAATATCAGAAATGTTACTTCTTTGGAGCAAACAAAATAAAATTTTGGTAAGATTTTGTTCAAGGAATGTCACTGAAAGAAAACCCTATATAAGTTTTATTTTCTGATATCTAATGACACTGTCAATAAGAAGCATTTATAAAAAATTTGTAAAGTATGCAAATTTGCTTTTTTTACATCTAGATCTGCCCAGACATCTAATTAAAATCTAGAGTGAAATTATACAAATTGGAAACTATTTTGAGTTGGTAGTACTAGGCAATATTGAGAGGGAAAAGATAGTGGAAACAAAAACCCCAAACAAAAACAAAAGAGGCAATAGAGTGGTCAGCATATACCTATTATGCCATAAGGCACTAGCTTATGCTGAAGAGTTTTAGAGGGTGGAAATTTTTTTTCCCTGAATCTATGATACCTATATGTTCTTTCACATACTGAAAAAAAACATTATCAGAAAACTGATTCCTGTAAAAACAACCATTTTTTAAAATCTTCGAAAAGTTTCATATAAATAATCAATTGTATTTCATTCAACATTTAATCCTAACTTTTAAAGTCTTTCTTAAGTTTGTAGACATAAAATGGTCAGCAATCTAACTAAATTAAATGAATAATACATAGAAATCTGCATTCCTAAAATAAGAGTCTTTATATCTCATAGAATTACATGATAAAATGCAATAATTTGTTACGAGCAGAGATTCAGGTGTAAAAATTATTCAAAACACCAGCACCCTGGCATGTGAGTAAAATAAAATCTGCATGATTCCTTGCCTTACAATTAAAAAAAAAAAAGGGGGCGGGGCAGCTCCTTGTGTAGGACCACAAATAAAGAAAAAGGAATTTGATAGTAGAGAGTGCTACATCCAAAACATTGATTGTACTTTGTATATTCTGTACACCACCACCTTGGACACCTCATGTGTTATTTTGCTTGGACTTCAGGGAAAAGAAGTTCCCAGGTGTTCTAGAAAGCATTTGAGAGAAAATACAGAGCTGTTCCATGTGGTAAGGATGGGTTTTTCAAAAAATTCTAGAGAGATCAGCTTCTCGATGATTTGTTGATTTACTGGGGAATATATATCTGAGGCCTTCAGACCCCTTTTAAATAATTCTAATCTCAAATCCCTAACCCCAATAACAAATAACATTACTGTTATGTTGTAGGAAGAGTTTACTGAATTGGCATGTTGTATATTTCTAAATGAAACTACATCTCCTTAAGCCTTTCAGGCAACTCTGTCTTTATGAATGTTACTGATAGTTCTGTTCACTTAACCGGCCTTAATACTTTCCTACTAATAATTTTAAAGGTGGGTTAAACACCTGAATGATGATGTGTATCCTTTAATAGGAAATATGCAGAGTTCTGTTCAGTTAGTGAGCTACACAAAGTGCAGGAGATGCCAGCAGTATCCACTGCAGATTTACTTCATTAATTAATTGAGACAAATCTATGTTCGTGTGAACAGGTTCTGATGATGCCCGGAGAACAGTGAACTGTTGGAGGGATTTAAAGATCCTTTAGCTGCAGTGGTGGCCCTGTGAGACAAATAAGAGAGAGAGGAAAAGTATTTTCTCTCAATTTATGCTTGATTAGATTAAGTTGAAATATATGGGAAGCATAAAATAATTTACTACATATTCTCCAGAGATCAATTAACTAGAAATCTTGGAAATTTTTATTAAAAAAGGTTATAACAAAGATGTTGTGCCACACCACTCTGTTTTTCTTGTGAATACTCTGCACCAAAGATTTAACATACAAATTTAATGGTCTTTCCCATCACACAGAATGCAACAACATCTTACCTTGTTGTAACTAAGGTTGTTTGCAAGGCTTCAGGCTAAAAATTAACTTAGAGAAGACTCAGGAGTGCTCCCTCCCTTACTGTGTTTAGCTGCATTTATATAGCTATACATATATATTTATGTGGACTCATTTTTATATATTTATATATACACAGAAATGCCCTCTTTCCCCAGCTCATGCATACCTCCCATAGCACACATTTCATAGCTGGATTTCAGTGGAGGGAATAAGAATTACCACTAATTTAAAAGACCTTTGTTTTGACCTATAAATCTCAGCTAGTTCTACATGGAGAAAAGGCTCCTGTTTACCTGGAAATATCCTTCTCGTTATAGGAAGAGTCCTTCTGCATGAAATGAACTTGTGAGCCAGTTTTATACAATTTGTCCGTCATGGGAATAAAAACCCACCTTCTTTAAAAAGTAAGGTAAATAGCCCTCTTTCAGTTCATGCATTTATTTTTTTTTTTTAAGGTATAAAATATTGTGGAAATAAGGCCTCCATCCTTACAGAAAATATAAGCCAAAGTGCTCCCATTTGAAAATATTGTTATATATTCTTACTGATTCTCATGCCTGAAGGGCAACATCAAAACATTGGAATTTCACATTAAAGTAAAAGGGGAAAAAACTTTCACTTATCCTGTTCTGAGGAAATTGGCTGCTAGCCCACAATAAATGATACCTAAAAATATCAAGATATCATAGGTGAAAAATATATATTTAACCTTGTCAATAATCTTACAGAATGCATGCAGGGATTTGAAAGATATTGCTGCTAAAAAATTCGAAACTGTTTATGTTATATATGTGAGTTGCTTCCATTTTGAGAGGAATCATTCAAAACATATCGAGCTTTGCAGACAAAAACTGCAACACAGAAAATTAGAAAATAAGTTAGGAGATTCTCAATGAATATGTACAACAACATCCTATTAATTTTCAGTTTCTTTTAAGCTACAACATTTTAAGTCCAATATAATACATATTCATAGTTACCCACTCATTAAAATAGTAGTATCAAAATTACCACCCCAGTTTGTCAATTGCTTCTTTTTCCTTCATTGCATATTTATGATAGGAGTAAAGTTTCAAAGATGGAAAACATTTTACAAATTATTCTAGCAAAAAATATTACAATTTCTTCCTAGCAAGCTTATTTATTTGCAATTTTGATGTACAGCGGAAAAGCTTATATAAACCAATGGTTGGCAAAGGCAATATCTAAGTAGAGTTCAATGATGCAAGAATTTACCAAATCCATTCTCAACAAATAAAAAAAAAATTGCATGTGATGACAATTGACTTTGTAATCATTTGTATTTCTTATACATGTATTTAGTCAGCCTAGGTTGCTCAGGCATTGATCCAGTCAGTTCTTGAAAACCTGCAGAGAACGTGACTGCACAATGTCTCAGGGCAGTGTGCTCCAATGATTTATTGTCTTCATGGGGGCAACTCCCCCCCCCAATTTCTCCTTATATCCAGATGGATATAAATCTTCTAAACATTCTAGAACTCCTTGCTATTCTTCATCTGTTGCTCACAAAAGCATTGCAAATACAAACCACCTATATAGTGGTACACTTCTTTTGGGTAGACAAGTTTTTTTATCAATTGTTTTTAATTATATGTGTGTATCCTTAATTCTGTGCTTACATGTTTTCATTTTGCAGAAAGAACATGTAGAAATGGCTACAAACATGCATTTTTATTATTCAGTACCAATAGGAACTGAAGTATAGAAGTAGATAACTTTTGAGGATACCTTTTCTTGGAGTATCGCTTAAGGCCATATAGTACCAAGAGTATGAAGAGGTTATTATTTTTTAAGTGTTCTGAGTAGTGGGTTGGGAAATTAAAAGCTCCTTGAGTGCTGAAACTCTCTAGACAAGGAAGGCAACTTGGGCAAGTTCAAAAGGTGTTCTGCTCAAAGCATTGTCTGTTAATAAGGAAAACATTCAGAGAGAGAGCAGCATTATTTGTGACATGGGCTGGTTTTGTTGAATTTGAATATTTTATTAATTTGATTAATTTTTAGAGAAGCCAGTCAGAGTTGATTACTTATGAAATAGTAGTAAAGGATACCAAGAATGTTGAGTTGTACTTGGCTCCACAGAAGGATGAACCATATGAGCAATCTGGCATTAATTGCAAATGCTACATGTGAAAACTGAAAAAGCTGAAATTGGTCTCAGGAAGAAAATCTGAGATATAGTGTTTGTTGCAGGGAGAGAGAAGATAACAGCAGGTCTGCTGGATTGCTTCAGATGAACAGTGCATACAACTTTGTCCAAGACGAAATGCCCAGAGAAGACAGTAAGAACAAAAATACCCCTATAGTATTACACCTGAGAATTTGTTCCAGCCTCCAAAAATTGTTGACTCTCAGACTTTCTCAGCCAGAGTTGTTTTAAGTACCCTGATTGGATTTTTCTTCCTTTCGTTTGTTCCAACACCATTGGAAGGCTTATAAGCCCTCAGCATTTGGAACATCACATACAAAGGGATATAATCTTTACATAGCATGTGAAAACCTGCCACCTGGTTTGACTTTTTTCTGGTTCATACAAGGATATTATGGTTGCTGTAGAGTGGTACTTCAAAAGTATTTTTTTGAATTGAGTTCTGGGATTGAGAACATCTTCCAAAAGCTAAATGGGATTGCTATGCTTGAGGCAGACAACAGAAAATTTATTTTTCACACATTTTGATGCTGCTTTTTCTCAGTTTTAGGTGTAGCATATATATTTATCTTGCACAAAAGTGCCATATAACTGAGTACTAGGTTGTCATGGTTTCAGCTTTAAAGACCAATTTGCAATACCATCATCTTAGAAGTTGGCCAAAAACTATCAATAGGAGTTGTATGTGATTTATTTTTTTTGTTATTTGATCCTAACCAATTGCAAACATAAATCCTCTATGGTCATAAAGAAGAGCTGAGTTTACACTGACAATGTATTTTCCATTCAAAATTATAAATTAAAGCAGATACTCGTCACTAAGAGTTTCAGAAATTGACACAATGTCATTTCCGAGGAAATATATTTTATCGCAGTTTCTCTGACACATGTAAACATTTTGGCTCAAGGCCATTATCTAAATACAGGCATCTCCTGCTGTATTAGCTCCCCCAGGATATCTAAGAAATCCAGAAGATGCTGGAAATAGGTGCACTGGATCTAAGGGGAGAGGAACCTTGAGGCTAGATGGTACATCGTAAAGCATCCCAATGATGTTACAATCCCTAAATTTAGGCAAGTAGGGATATCCAGAAACCATTGGGAGATTGCACTAAAACACACTTTTCAATAGCAGTCCTTTAAGCAATGACACTGGGACTTTCTGGCTGTGGAAGCAGACAGTATCATCAAGTCCAAAAAGTGATTAGAAGTTAAAGGATAATATGCTCATAAATGGATTCTGTAGGAAATATGAAGAATAGTCCCCTCTGACTTCCACAGAAATTGGTCAGGATCCCAAAAACTCTCTAGCACTCATTTGCATTCTCCTTTGTTAGGGAGTAGGTATTGGGTTAGGTGGACTGCTAGCCTGACCTAGTAAGGAATTTATTTTCTTATATCCATAAATTAATCCTACTCCGTAGTGTCAGAGAGAGAGAGAGAACTCTTTGAGTGATGAGAAGATTATTTGAACATTATTTTACCTTTAGTAACTTTGATCACTACTTATTTATGAACTGGATTTCCCCCTTTTTCCCCTCATGGCCAAAACTCTTTTGTCTGTAGACTCTCCAGACTATTTCATATAATCCTCCTTCTTAAAACAGATTACCTGCAGTCTTTCACCAAGAAGAATTCTCTTTTGTTAATAAAGCTTCTCCCCGTACAGATAACTCACATATGATGCGGACAAATTATTGGCATTTAACTGAAAAATCCTTTTAATAAAGCCATACTAATTCAGTGATGTTCAGTGATTAAGTTAAGCCAATGCTTCCAATTAATTTCTCTCTTAATTTGAAATGAATCTCTATAAATAAAGAGGTGTGCAGTTAGAAATAAAATTTCCCATTTTCATGCAGTATGGAGAAAAGTGATAAAAATACATCACCAAACTGATGTTTACTTTAGGATAGTAACACAAGTTCATGCTGGCTGATCCATAGCTCTTAAAAAAAAAAAAAAAAAAAAAAAAGGAAGGAAAGAATTTCTGAAAATCACTAGTCAGTGGCATAATTGACTTTTGGTGGCTTCAAAAGGCCATGAACACAGCTAATATTTTTTGGCAGTTCCAAAGGCATTAATCACTATCAATGTGCAATATTAAATAAGGCTCCTTCAAAATGAATATAAATTAAGACTGTAATTCCATCTCAGCCTTCTGGTGACATGAGGAAACCACTCGAGTTTCACTCTCATGGTTTATGATGTCCCCGGAAGCCTTTGATGGAATTATAGCCTTATTAAGTACAGTTGGGGTACATTATTCCTTAAATTATTGCAACTACAAGTCATTATTCCCTCTAGAAATTAGAACTTGCTGTACTTTCATCAACCATGTAATCTTGAAGTAAGTTGGGGGGAATTTCATCGTGGGAGGATATCTACTTTTTAATTTCTGTCACTACTATACATGCACAGCTTGGTAGAGTTGTTAACACCTAATATTAATGCCCCTCGTGCTTTTTGTTTTGCTTTAAGGAACACTATTGACAGCAATATCGTTGAGTCATCAGTGATGTTTCTATAGCATTTTATAGGAGATTTCAAATAATTTTTTAACCTTTTTTGTATAAGATCATTCAATCACCAATGATATAAAATGGTATTCAAAAAGACAGATGATGATGGGGTTATGCAGATCGGCTTTTAGGGAGGCATGATGTAGGAATCATAGAATATCCTGAGTTGGAAGGGACTCGTATGGATAATCAAGTCCAACTCTGGGCTCCACACAGGGCCAGACAAGTCAGAACATGTGACTGAGTGCATCATCCAGACACTTCTTGAGCTCAGTCAAGCTCAGTGCTGTGACCACGTATTGATAGTATTTCAATAAAGGCACATGCAATCATATCCCGAGTGAGAAAAAAGTGATATTTAATCTTTAACAGTTCAAGTCTTCACCTGAAGTTCAAGAGAGCAAGATGAAGACTTTTCAGTTTCCAGTCTGTAGCACAGGTAGGAGCAGTGGTTCTGAGGAAGAGCAAGATACCTACTGTATCAGCCAGGGTGACTATTTTGGAGGTTTCTCACAAGATTACCTGCAGACCTTGGCCCACAAAAGCCGTGCTCCAGTGGGAGCTGGGAAAGCTGGAGAGGCTCTAGCTGCTCTGGGACCCTTGCTGGCCCAAGAGGATGGCCTGATGTATCCATTGACGCTTCCTATACCAAATACTATTTTGTTGATAAAATCAATTTTGATATTTCTATCAATAATAGGAGTAGAGTATGCAGAGCACATTAAATTTTATTATGGCAGGTCCAGCTTGGCATAAGATGCGTTCAAGTTCTGTAGCATTTCTTAGTTAAAATGAATGAAGCCGTCCGGAAAAATCGCATGGTATTTATAAAGCATGCTTCTAAGATGAGAATTTTTCTTCTCTAATGATAGTTTAACTCATCCCAGCAATACCAGTTTAGTTATCTTTGTGTATTAGCTTCTTTCAACAGTTTTAACACTGCCTAGGCTTTTGAATAGTGATAAGTATTATACAATGACACATACTGAAAAGAAAACCTCTAAGAGTAGTTCATATATCATTAAGCCTGAAGAAGTTCAGGGCTATTAAAAAAAAAAAAATTATCATTTATATGCTATTCTGAGGGCTGTAGCAGGTAGAAAGATTTCTGCATCCTGTTCTCCCACAACTTTTCATATTGTAAAAAATATCTAGTTATAACTAAGTAACAATGAAACTTGTCACCACATTGCATAATTCATATAAAATTTTGTGGGCTTCTGGCAAAGATGGAGTCTCCCTTTTGAGTGACTCTTTGAGAAAAAATAATCCTTGGTTACTCAGAAAACTTCTATAACACATTTATTTGCATCTGCAACAATGGGTTAGAAAATGTGGCCTTGTACTAAAGAAACACATCAAGTAATGTATTTAAATTTTAAGACACTATATTATTCATTTTTTGGAGGGACTGTATTTTTATGAGTGTTGCAATTCTGTTACATGCCTGTGAATGCTTTTGTTTTGAGAAGATATATGTAGATCTTTAGTCATCATTGTTCTGATTTCTGGTATTTTTGGTAATGTTTTTTATATTCCCATAATTAGATCTGTGAAGGATTACAGTAAAAATTGTATTTATCAAAGATGAGATCAGAAAAATAGAGCATTTAGTTTTAGCTTAGCTAAATTGATGATTATTTAAAATTTGAGCGCTTAGAAATAACCTACTCTGTTTAAGCTTGGTTTCTTAGAGTTTGTTTTATTTTTTTATTAAAATAAGATTTACTTCTTGCATTCAGAGGAAAATTCTAGCTTGAAATGGCCTAAAAAAGGAAAAATAAATAGTTTAAAAAATCACAAACCTTTCCTATACAGAAGTAGTGTATTTTGTAAATATTTAAAGAGTTATCATTTGGGGTTGTGAATTTCTGAGGACCAGTAATTTTTCTATTCACATTGAGGGCTTGCTTTTAAATAAATGCTGGCATGAAATGTTATAAAGCAATACACACAAATGGCCTGCTTTTTAAAACCCATGAATAGTTTGCAGATGTTTACAGACTAGGGATGGTTGACTCAATAAAAATGATGTGTCATGGCTAGTATTAGAATCATACTGAAAGACAGAGAAGTACAACACAGAAATCAACACATTTCTATGGTAATGTAAGACTTTGTCTTCTTCTATAGAGGATCAAATGTGTTGAATAGAATTTCTCTAATGTGTACAACTCAAAAATATTTAACTTCTGAACAATCAAGAGGTACTGGAGTAATGCCATAACTGTAGCTAATGTGTAAAATCCTGAGAAAGTAATGATCCATATTAAATTCCATGTCCCAGTTATAAATATAAGCAATGACAGAGAAAGTAGACATGTTTCATTGGCTGTGGGTTTTTTTTATCTAATTATGCACTGCTTAGTATTATGAATGCACATAAATTTGCCTTTCAAGACTTAAACATTTTAGATTTAAAGCGCACTGCAAAAACACTCTGACAGTCACAGGGAAAAATGATGGGTAACAGGAAGTATTTATAAGGAACCTTCCTATTTACAGTAGCCTTTTTTTAAGAAATGCAATTAATATATTAAATAATTGGACATATAACTACCTTCAGATGTTCGAAATGCATCTTCAATAACAATACACTAGTCAATTATAATTGGACAGGCAGAAAACATCCTGAAATTGATTCTTATAAGAGTGATGTGTTGATTGCTTCCATAGAAAACATTTTCAGAATAGACTATTAGGATTCCAGTTTTTTCATAGCTGTACTTGTATGTTTAAGTTTAGCCTCCTGACATTCCATAAAAAATTTGTGTCATTTATAAAAACCCAAAAATTAATATGACTTCCCTTTTTCAAGCTAGGGAAAATCAGTGAAGTTTATAAAGAAAAAAAAAGGTAGAAAAGAAGTAATCCAGCAAAAGAGAGGGACTTGTTCAGGAGCAGTTGAGGTCACCATGTTACTAGACATGTCACCATGTTACTAGACATGTCAAGGACCTAAGTCCAAGACATTTATTCCATCACTCAGGACATGGACTAAACCTTTTGTCTTCTAATCTCAAATATGTGACCAATCCATGATGCTATTTGTTTTTCAAACTCTATTACTCCTTGTCTGAGAACATTTCAGTAAAGAAGTCTTCATTAAAGAAGATTTCTGCATGTGCCTTACTCTGAGCATGAAAGTTGGGTTTTTTGAGATCCAGTCTCAAAGAGGTATTTACTTTGATTATTGGGCAGCTTTAGTAAGACACCAATTTACTTTCAGTACAGTATGACAAACTTTATGATATTATGGCTAAGTAACTTCTTTAGGGAAGGGATTTAAAGGTTGGATGGGCTTCAGTAACAGCAATCCCACTGGGCTGCCTTGCCAGCTTTCCCCATCACCTGCATATTCAACTTTCACCAAAACCTAATTCACCTTATAATTCTGAAAGTAGGTAACCTCTATCACACAGCAATCTGCTTCTTCCAGGCACTGACCTGAAGCAGTACCAATGATATTCTTCCTGCCCATGTTCTTACTGGCTCTTTAGTTCCTTTTGTGCCTTGAGAATAAACAGATTCATTAGTTTTTTAAGTACTCAAAACTGGCAATGCCTTTTCTTTTAAAGGGAGAAATTATTGCTGTTCAATTTCCGATTGGCCCTTTCATCATTAAAGTTTCCTCACATCCCAGTATTCTTCAACTGAACTCATTTTGTAAAGTAAATACACAGAAAACCCCCCACCTCTGATTCAACACAGTGGTTTGCTTGCTTATGTGGGTAATGCATTGCAAAATTTCTCCCATTGCTATCTGCTAAGGTATAAATATGAAAATACAGTATTTAAACATCGCAGTACTGATGTGCAGGGTATGAGTTTAACATCTTGCATATTAAAAAAGTTAATTTGAGACATGTAGTGAGTCTCAGACATAGTAGTAGCATTATGCATTTTATTTCTTTTCTTATTTAGCATATGGTTCTGTTACAACCACTGTTAGTAGTTTTTGCCTTTTCCACTAAATTAAAATAAAATAAAAAGATTAGGATTTGCAGACTTAAGAGTTGAAATTGCTTCTTTACCAATTGAAAAACATATTTCACTCTAGTGAAATTTTAAGAGCTTCTCCCCTCGCTGTGTGGTGGTTCTCTACCTGAAGAGCTCTACAGAAAGGTACCAAGAAGGTACACAGCTGGACATTAATCATCCTTTTTGAAGCACGTACCAAAAGAGGTTGATATCTGTGAACATCAGGTTCAAGTATTTTCAGCCTGAGTACCTATGGATGTTCTTTAAAAAAGTGTGCCAATGGCTAGTTTAGAGTACTATATCCTAAATATATATAGCTCCAGTGGGGCCTACTGTATGATTTTATATATGTAATACACACACATATATATGTGGGTAAACACAAAAGAATCAGTTCACTAGTTAGAATTTTGCCTACAGTTGCTACATTTGAGCCACCTCTATAGCCCAAAAAACCAACCGTTCAACAGCTTGTGACAATACTAAAGAAAACTGTAGTGTAGAAATCCAGAATATTGGAAGGGACTGACAATTTTTTTAAGGTTTTAAGGATCGTTCAAAGTGATAAATTAATGTGAATATTGATATAATATGACATTATTTAATATACTTAATTTTGCTTAGTTTTTTTCTTTATGGTCTAGTGGAGGTTATCCCTCCTAATGACAGGGAGGTTGGATCTCAATGATCTTTAAGGTCTCTTCCAACCCACACTAGTCGGTGATTCCACAATACTATGATTCTATGATTTATGAGAGTCATCATTGAAATAAGGTGCCTAAAAAGTAATTTCAACATTGATGCATCGCTGCCTGCTTGAAGATACACATAGGCTGTATGTACATTTAAGCAGCTCATAGAAAGTTCTGGATTTGTGAGCCAGAGTCTAATTGTATGTATATTGTGCATGTAGATTTATTTTATATGGATACTCTGGTTTGTAATTATGGACCTCTTCATCAGCTTCACAGCAAAAGTTAAGATAAAAAACAGGAAACCAGGTACAGAAGCTTAGCAGTTTGAAGGGAAACAAGAAGAAATTGTTATAGTGGCTATCTACAAAGCTCCTGACAATTTGTACTTTAAATTACCTACCTCATTTGTAAAAACTTGTGATTCTGAAAGGAAAGAATAAAAGTGATAAATCCAATTTAACAGGGAAAATATAAAAGTTGTTAATGCTACCATTACTTAAAAGGTAAGAAAACCTGTGCTAAAAAATATCCATATTAATGAATTAATGAATTAATGTGAAAAGGCGAAATCTTAATATGGTTGGACATCACAATAGATGTGATTCCTTCCAAATCTACAGATATGCATGGAATGAAATTACTGTGAATAGACTGGTCCTCCTATTAATAATCTCTCTACGGTTTTTTTTTTTTTTTGCTTTAAAAAAATGCTAAAAGGGCAGTTCTACATATAGCATCAGTTTAACAGCTGAAATAATTAAATTAGGTTTGCGCGTGCATGTGTGTGATGCTTTTTCATGTAAGTTCTAATACTGACCTATTTCCCATTGGTGTTTGGAATCTGTCATCAAAGTTAGCTTTGTTAACTTCTGTGTCATTATTTTTGTGAAAATTTAGCCCCTAAAATATATAATCCATAAAGCGTTTCTCTGCAGTACTTTGGAATGGCATTCAGGGCCTCTATGTAGATGAGTTATACAAAGACTAAACCTGGAAGTATGATTATTTTCATATGCTGTGATAATACATGCATTTCTTTTTTATGTGTGATCACATTGGTGTTGGTTGTTTGGGTTTTTTTAATATAACAAATGGAAATGGGTTAGAAGACCACACTTTCCAGTGGTCTGTTTATCCCCACAGTTGCAATTTTCATGTGCTAAATGAATGCTGAGCTCTTTTTTCCCTTATTAAGCGGAAATTTCTGCATTAGGAAGGGAAAAATCAATTCAAGCATTCCTCTCAGTATATTTTAGAAAAGATTTGAGATACAGTGTGATTTTATGAGATTAAAATATTAAAAAGAGTGAATTTTACCTAATGAGAATGATTACAGCATTTCTGAAAAAAGCAGAGATATTGCATGATATAACATCATGTTACATATCTCATGAGCTGAACATTTTAAGTTCTATTTTATGGATTCTGTCAGCGGGGGATCTAATGTTAAGCAATATGTTTTAATGGAGTTGCTGTTGTGCTTCTCTAATGGGGAGATTATAAAATTATAATTAGCGTAATCCTTCCTCTATTATATAAAGTGACAAAACTGCCATTTCCATCAAGGGGAACAATATTAAGTATGCTGTCGTAATTAACCTTCTCCATCCCTCTTTCAAAGTCTCCCCTCCTAAATATCCCTGGAACACTTTGCAGTTAGTAGCAGAGATTAGGGACAGATTAAACAAAATAAAAGGAGCAGAGTAGCTGATATCAGTTAACAAAGCAAGTCTAACAGGATCGTCAGGAAGGGAGGTTAGTAAATAAGCTAAAATGAACTGGAAGCGGAATATCCTCATTTTCACAGGCTTTGCAGCATCTCTTCGGAATTGTACTGATAAATTGCGCACAAAGATTCTTTGTGTGTCTAGCTAGAGTCAGCAAACAATTTATGTGAAAAATGTAATGGATGGGGAGTGACGCTGCTGAATAATAATAATGAAAAAAAGAAGAAGAAAAAGAAGTGAGACACCGTTCTTGATCATTATGGCAATGCTACTGACCCTGCTGTTAATATACTACACAGAATACTCTCTTCTGCAGAGGGTGAGTGTAAAAGCAGTCCAAACTTGCTTTCTCTGTACATGTTTAGGGAAAAATAGTTCGCATACATAAAAATTTAGGAATTTTAACATCAGTTTTACCCCCTGTTTTTAATCCAGGACATTAATTTTCTCGCAGTTCACAAAATGAACTGCCTACTGTGAAAAATAGCTTAAATGAGAAGATGTACTTACTGACTGAACATTCTGATTTGGTCTTCATCTCACTTGCAGGAATGCATTTTATCTGACGTGCCTTATTTTTCTTTATCTGATTCTCACATAGTTTTATCCATACCTTTCAATTCCTAATGTACTTTAGGATCAACAGGATATTGGAAGCATGACATCCTCCTGGGATGGTGTAGCTAAAGAGATATTAAGGAAAAGACTACATGTAAATCCATGTGCATGTTTCTCTTTTGACAAAGCCCAATTAAAATGAGTAGTAAACTGAAGAGTGGTCAAAGCAGCGACCTCTTAAACTTGGTCACTAGAGAAACTATGGGGCCTACTCACACACTGACAAGAAAATCAAGCATAGCTTTCATCTGACAATGGATGCTCATCTGCAAGGGGATTCATTCTCAATACCAACAAATATTTATGTGTTTTGTAGAATTATTGTTGAATATGGAACAAGAACACTCGTTACTGCAGGAACTGGAACTCTACTTTCCCTCATCCTAGGTGAGTGCTGAAATCCAATTCTCAGTAAAGGCAATGAATATGTCACTGTAGCACACAAACTGTAAATGAGTTCAGCAACAGGGAAGAAGGGGTCTGCACTTCTTTGAAACTAAAATTTTCTAATGCATTTCTTTCATGCATTATTTCTTTTTTTTTTTCCAAAACAATGGGCTTTATATGTTTATGCTCACAATTTGATTATTGTAAAATATACACATTTAAATTTATTTTAATTACATGTAGTTTTAATATTTTGTTTAGCTATTAATGTAACTTTTCTTTAAATATAAAAATATATCATCAATATGTATATCAACAATTTATATATATATGTAAAGTTTTACTATATATTTTATATATGTGTGTATACACAGTATATAATCTTGACAACATGAATAGATTATGTCTATGAATTCATTACAAAATAAATTAGTCTCTCCACAGCTGTATTCTTTCTGAACAAACAGTGTAGGTACAAATACACTCAATTATGTGGCCATTGTAACCACATTGATTGAATCAACATTCTTCTTGCCTTTACTCAGAATCTTATGTTCATAAAAATTAGCTGTGACTTTCTGCAGATCACTGATATTTTGCATTAACCTTGGCTGTTATTCCTCTGAAATATTTTCTTTTCGCATTTCAGGATATGAAGTTCAGGTTACTTCATGTATTATACTCCAGATTTCAGAGGATTTCACTGTTAGTGCATTTAAGAAAAAATAACAATCATGCATAATATTTATTCCTTGTTAGTAACCATGGAATAAGTTACAGAAGTATAGACTCGATTTCTCATATAACTTTGTCTCTTCCTTTTACAAACACTTCAGGAACCCTTACTTGTCACTGCTTATTCTGACAATCAAAAATCCAATCTGCATTGAAACATTTTAACAACACTTGAAAAAAGTTACTACCATAAGTACACTTATGGAAATATACACTCATGACTTCATTCATGTATGTTTGTATCAATGCCTATATTTAGAGATTAATTTAAAGTGGGATAAAAATTAGTGAATATAGCTTTTAGTTTCCCATCTGCACTCATAAAGCTTCATGCAAATGCTGCTTCTGAGTCACAGCTCGATAAAAGTTACATAGGGACAAAATATTTTTGATATAATAGTACCTTGAGAAATCTCTAACTGGTTTCTTTTCCAGTTTGAAACCAGTCTGGATAACCTAAAATACAAAATATACCTGCATGTCCTCCTTTGCTCTACCTGAAATACAGTGAAAAGTTTTTGCTTCGTTATTTCTAATCTAGTGACTACCAAGGAGCACTGGAAATTTTGTGAGTGTCTTTCATTAAATTAATCTCCCTTCTCTTCTATAACCCAAAGGTTTGCTTTTCAGATATGGCACCTAATATCGTTTATTCCAAAGCTGATGAGTGTTGTCCAATTACTTATTCTTCCACTTGAATAGTAATTGAGTTCTGCTTAAGGACACTTATGTATTGTTTGAATAAGCCTGGTGGAGCTCTGCAACATTTCTCAAGGACAGTAACAAGGTATTGTGCTCTTGAGACTGCTCCACAGGTACAAAGATCATTATGATCCATATTTTATTCAAGTGCCATGGACAACTGGAGGATAACGATCCGATTCTCCTTATACCTATTTTACACTGGTGGAATTGCTTATTGTACATCAAAAAAGAATCCAGACCTCTGTATTTGAGGGAGCAAACTCTTCTGAGTTTTACCGGTGAAATCAAAGCCCTCCACCCAAACTCCACAGAAAGCTGAGGTAGAGAAGAACATGGTATGGTTCTTCAAGACACTATGTGTCACTCACGTTAATTGTTTTCTCTTCCAATGAAGAGGACCTTCTCACTTCTATGTAAACTATTCTAACAGCCCCAGATTCTCTTCTTGCCTCGTCAATTACACTAACAACTACATCGAAAGCTGAAGGGTTAAACCACGTACCAGAATCCAGCCCTGTCCATTGTCTCAGAAATGGTTATTAACACAGTTAATAACAAATAATATTAGGGGTTACCAATATGTAATGAAATATTTCAGAGACCATTCCCCATGAAAGTTAGACATTACTTTACCTGCTCTTGGCTGTGTAATCATAGTGTTAAAGCTGTTCGGTTTTCCACCGGTCTTTTGACACCAGACAGTATGTCCAACTGCATATGTGCTGTCAGTCAGTCTTAAATAGAAATTGTCAGCTTTCTTCCACAGTGGGATCAGTGACCTTTCACTGCATGAAGGGGGCTGACATGACAACACACCTACAATTTTTCACAATATGTACTTTTTTGCTTCTACAGATATATTGAACTCCTCATCTGTAGCCACCTGCTCACTTATTTTGTTTCCCACTGTCCTTTAAAATAAAATTCTTTTAAATTTCACAAATGCACACAAATCAATTGTTTGATAGCTGCCTGTACATTCATTTCCTTACTCAAAATATCTACCAACAGGTTATATATTAACCTTAATAAAATTAATTTAACTTGGAGAACAAACTTTGCTCAAAATTCTTACTTGTCCTGTTTACAACAGATATTTCTAGCCATATGAATTGGCTTAGGTTCATATTCTCAAACACAGATATACGGCTACTATCTGGGTAGATAAACCATCATGATTTGAAAAGGGCTAGGAAGTTGCACTGTTGGATTTTTTTTAAATCTTCAAGAAGTGGATGCAATGCACATAGAGATTTCAAGGGGATCTATGCAGTTCTTGCTTTGTCAAGACTGCCTTCAGACATCTCAGTGGCTTAGGCTAAACTGTCTTTACTGGCCCAATGACCAAGACGAAATACTGAGAAGGATGGAGAAATTGCTTTGCTATGCAGAGACAATAGCTTCCCACAAGCACCAGTTTTCAAGGTAGTGTCCAAAAATAATGGTTATGCACCTGGTCCCACTGTCCTTGCCTCTGCTCTTTGCCAGACTGACTTAGAGCCAGGTGGTACCGAGACCAAGGTTTTATTCCCTCTGTTGTCCCTGACAACAGTCTCCTGGAAAGGAGACCCATGGGGATCTATCCTGTGGCCACTTTGTGACACTAGTCAGCATCAAATCCAGAGGGTCTTAAAACTGTAATTTTTGCCACCCTTCCCAGTCTGGAGGGGTGTCTCAGCAGCTGCCCACAAGACATAGTGAACGCCAGTGCTGGGGTTGATATGATCTGTTCTCAGGAGTGGTTCTCCAGCCAAGCAAAAGGTCAGCCTTAAAGACTGGATGCAAGGAAGGAAGTGTGGTGCTCTTGGCACAAAGCTCTTTGCAGCAAATTTTTAATCTGGCAGTGTCCCACAAAGTTTGACAGAGGAAAAATGTGTCTTCTGTAGCATATAATAGGATGATTACAAAGGAAAACTTCAGTAAGACTCTTTTTCACTTTGAAATTGTACTGTTCTTCAGAGGTTTTGTTTACTCCTTGTTAAAATCTGTAGGCTCTTACCAGAAGAGTCTTTCTGCAGAGGGGAATGAGGGAAGACCAGTCTTCTGGGCAGAGCTATTTGGCAAAGATATATTGTTAATATATCCTGCTGTAGCCATTTACATTATTTCATCTCACATTTGTTGGCTTCACACAAAATTCAGCTAAGAAAAAAATGAGAACTTTTGTTCTATAATAACTTCTATATTTTATGCTATATCATTATTAACCATCCATTAGTGTGGCTCTTCACATAACTGTCACATGCACTTTCAGGTGGTCACTTTTCTAGTCAGATACGCAGCCCACCTGCCCAACTTAGGTCTGCAGGTTTGTGCATCCTTGCTTCTGTTTCTTTCTCAGGGGAGTGTGCTTTTAACAGGAATGGCCCAAATAAAATGATTTTAAACAATGCATTTCTATAATTCAAAAATAGCATTTAGATTCTCTTGCCTGACCAGTGATTTGTAGCTGCTACCTATTAAGTATTTCTTTTAAAAAATTTCAAGGTCTTTTATGACTGTCCTGGTTCCACTCAGGACAGAGTTAACCTTCCCAAGGAACTAGCACAGGTGAGCCAAGCTGGCCACGGCTGTTTCCACACCTTGTGAGGTGATGCTCCTCATAAAAGGGGCTGGGCGGGTAGGGGGTGTCTGCACAGCTCAAGGCAGTCCCAAGTGCGGTCAGGTGCCATCATATTTAGGGTTGGTCATCATGTCCTTACAGTGCTCTGTGTTACCCCGGACATGTGGGCTCTGCCCCGCGCTCTGATGCCGAGGAATCCCACCCTGTGGGGCTCTGTGTGTCTCCTCCCGGGGGAGGGGGGAGAAAGAGTGATTGGCATGGGGTGCTCGCCCCCCGCCTGCCCCTGAACCACCACAATGACACAACAGAGAACCTAAAGAGAAGGGATTTGAAGTGGCACTTCAGCTTGCAATGTGCTGTTGTGCTGGTTTTGGCTGCGATAGAGGTACGTTTCTTCACAGTAGCTGGCAAGGGGCTGTGTTCCAGGTTTGTTCTGAGAACAGTGCTGATAACAGAGGGATGATTTTGTTACTGTTGAGCAGTTCTCACACAGAGCCAAGGCCTGTGCTGCTGTTCTCCCTGCCCTGCCCTGACAATGAGTGTGCTGGAGATGCACAAGAGATTAGAAGGAGACACAGCTGGGATAGCTGACCCCAACTGACCAAAGGGATAAAAGAATGTTTTGCGTTGGAAAGGACATCAAAGATCATCTAGTTACAAACTCCTGCCATGGGCAGGGACATCTTACACTAGACCAGGTTGCCCAAAGCCCCATCTAACCTGGCCTTAAACACCACCAGGACTGGGGCTTCCACAACCTCTCTATTCCATGCCATATGATGTCATGCTCAGCATATAATGTTGGAGGAGGAAGAAGTAAGGACAGTTGGAGCGATGGTACTTATCTTCTTAAGCCACCATTGTATGTGACAGACCCCTGCTTTCTTGGGAATGGCTGATGCCCTGCCTGCCCATGGGAGGCAGGGAATGAATTCCTGGTTTTGCTTGGCTTGTGCATGTAGCTTTTGCTTCACCTGTCAAAGTCAATCCACAAATCGTCTCACATTTACCCTTGCAATTGTCTCCTTCATCCCACTGAGGGGGTTAGTGAGGGCTGGGTGGGGCTGAGCTGCCTACTGGGGTTAAAGCATGACATAAAGTTGTCCCAAAACTAACTGGATAATGCTGGTGCCTATTTTTCACTTGCCTGAGGAATTTATTTGTCACCTGCCATCTCTGAAACCACTCATAGTTTTACCAAGTTTTGCTAGAGATGGAAAAGTTTCTGGGTGCTATAGTTTCCAACCCAGCTGCTGCATTTAGAGAATGAGCAGGACATGCAGAAGCGTGCACTGGGAATCTATCACATATGAGATATGAACCATGTTCTCTTTTCTGGTGTGTAAGCATCCCTTATTAAGTGCTTCACTTTATCAGGATTTACTTTGTTTGACTGAGTTTTAGGAGGGCTGGGGGGAGGGAAACTTTTCCTGCATTTTCTCAGCCATCAGTTTTTCTTAAAAAGCTTTATCCTTATTAGAACTAAAGCTTCTTTATTCCTCCATGGCTCCATAGAGGTTTCTTAACATAAAAGACAGTTCTATTTTCAATTTATTATTGTTCCTGTACTATGTGCTATTGATTTTTCCCTTATTTTAAAGGTTTTTTTTCTCATACGCAAAGTCATTTCTCAGCTTCAGGGGAGCAATTCAGTCAAACATTTTTTTGGTGGGTAATTCCAAGCATAGCATAAGCATCTTTTGCTGAACTTGTCCTTAGTGTATTTTTAAAATTCTCCATTATTCTTCTACAATCTTCTTACTGTGTTATTTCAGTACTTGTTTTACTTGTTTTCAGGAATAGCTTTATGGTTAATCATTGTTTCTTCCTGTTAATCTATATTATTCCTAGAGAGGATCTGATTCAGGAGTTTTCATAAATGAGTGCCAAACTTAAACTAAACTAAAATGCTAAAATATATTAATGCACAAACTAAATATTTATGAATCAAGGCTGAAGGTTTATAATTTCTGGTTTAAAGGCTGCCTTTCGTCATTCTGGTTTTTATAGTCTTCTATCAAGCTATGACTGTGGATACCAAATACTGATGCCTTTACTTTCCTATCTGTTTTTTTATACACCCTTTTTAATTAAAAGCATTTCTAAAGGATTTTCTTGGATGATTTTTTTTTCTTCCCTCTCCCCAGTACCTAGTATGATGATTCTAGAGTCCAAGATGGAACAGTATTTAATACCTGCCTTTGCTCAATTACTTTGTCTGTGAGTATTTGCATGAGATTATTCTGTATCTAACATACCCTGATCTTTCTATATCCTGATTTTTTCCCTGTTTTAAAAGATTAAGGCTTTGAGGCATATATATTCTAAAGGGTGGATGTCTAGAGGAAGGGACCAGACTCCTCAGTGGACAAGGGGCAATGGGCACAAACTGGAACACAGCGAGTTCCACCTCAACATGAGGGAAAACTTTACTGTGAGGGTGACAGAGCACTGGCACTGGCTTCACAGAGAGGTTGTGGAGCCTCCTTCTCTGTAGACATTGAAAACCCACCTGGACACAATGCTGTGCAGACTGCTCTAGGTGATCCTGCCTTAGCAGGGAGTTGGACTAGATGATCTCCAGAGGTCCCTTCCAACCCCTACCCTGCTGTGATTCTCTGATAGCATCTCATACTATCCATCACAGATGCATGCATGCATCTGTATGCAACACCTGAAATGAATTGGGCAGCACTGATGGTAAGCTTTGGATTGCCTGGTTACTTAGTGTCAAAGGATTTCTTTACAGATGCAACATAAAATTTTCCAAATTTAAAAGCTAGCCATAAAAACATCCTCTTTCAGTAAAAATACTTTGTCTTTTGGGGAAAAAATGGTGAAATGTTTCTTGCAGTAGTAGGGTTTCAGCACTACTTTCCTTGCAGTTTTCAGAGCAGGAATCCTATATAATTGTCCAAGAACAGACTCAGTAAGAAGCAATTAATCTACTAATAATGTCAGTAGTTAGGGTCTTTTAAAATGGATCCCAGACCTCCAGAGGAATAAATGTCTATGTTTAATACCCTTTCATCCTACAATAATAAATTTCCTGTAAGAAAAAGTGAAGGATGATCAAATTAGTCTATGGGTCGAATTCGGACCAGCAAACTAATGCAAATCTCTCATTAAGCATATGCCTACCAGCTTTCAGGATTAGGGCATTATAATAATTTCATTTTGGTAGGTAGAGTTGAATAACTATTTTTTCAGTTACAAGTAAGTCTGTCAATGATTTTCAAAAGTATTTACTTTCTGTAGTAATAGTAGTTAGGGGATTTTCTAGTTAAATGGGCATAAGGATCTAAAAGTAAAAAAGATTTGTTTTCTGAATTCTTCTTTTAGCTCCACAGTGAAAGTGACACTATTTACAAGTTTAAATTATTATCCAGTGGCATAAAAACCAGAGCTTTACTATGACCTGCTCAGAGATTGGAAAGAATAAACCCTTTCAGATAGAGTTGTGCTTCATTGTACAAATCCCTATTACTAGAGAGATTATACATTGGTTGCACATAGGTTTACAATAGCAATTAATTGCACAGATCAGAATATTTTCTGAAAGAGAAGGGAACAAAGAAACCTTTCTTTATAGGCCTTACATGCTAAATACATTATTTTAATGGTATCTTCAGAATACTTCCATTCAGTTTAAGATTCTGGCAATTTATAGCCATTTCTAAATAACTGAGATTTAAAAAAAAATAAAAAATTATAAACTCGAAATTTACTCTGGGGCCACAAAACAAAAATGACAGGACAACCAAGATTCAAGGAGACCATTTAAATGATAAAATTTGACTTTTTCCATTGCTGGCAGATGCTTTGAAAGAGCTCTTCATCCAACATTTCTACTACCACTTGCTAAATACCTCCCAGCTATTTCAAAATTTAAAATATTTTTAATTGTTACAGTTCTATTTTTTGAGTTAGAATGGGAAGACACCCACCACTAACAATACTGGTCTCTCATCTTCTCCCTCTTTATTTGCCAGGGAATATGACCATGTCTTAATATGGGGATAAAGAGCTAGAACAGGAGAGATCTTGCTGCCCTTCTAACTTAAGTGTTTTATTGTGGGTTGTTTTTTTTTTTTTTCTTTAGCAGTTCTTTTCTTGCAGGACTTGATTGCAGTATGATTGTTATGGGCTCGTTATTATTCTTTTTTGCTGATGTTATGACTCCTGTGCTCAGGCGTCAGGAGGGATTTTTGTTTTCCAAACTGGGAGAAGACCTTTTGGCGGCATTAGGGAATTGGAGTTTTTCTAAAAGGTAGAGAACTGCAAAAGACCTTTGAGAAATACTTGCTTTGTCACAAATTATAGATGTGCTTGAGATAAAGAGTGTAGAGATAAAGGAAACCATGAAATTTTATTAGCAAATATTCTTATTTGAAGGAGAGAGGGAGAGCCAATGATTCTGCAGGTAAAGAAGATATCAAAATGAGCAAAATTATCTGTGTGGCTTAATAAAGAAATTATGATGGCTTATTTTTTACTGGATTACACAGTTCACCTCTCTATCACCCATAAATGTCTATATGAGGGTTTGAGACATAAAGAGTAAAAGGGTGTATTACCCTTCCTCACTCTTCAGCTGTCATTATGGGATGCCATTACATCCATTTACTTATGTTTCACTTTAGTGAGTGCCCAAAGATGAATAAGATAAATAACTGAACTGAGGCTACAGTCTTGCATGTAAAGAACAAGATACTTGGATCTTTGCACTAAAAATATCCAAAGAAAGGATTTTTTGTTCTTACATAAATCACAAGGAGAATCAGATCTCATTTATTGACCATGGGTGGTAAAGTGCTATAACCAAACCAAAAGCTAATCTGTCCTGGTTAATGAGATTATTATTATGGTCCTTCATAAATTGTCTTTTGCCCATTCTTGTATCTTTCGCTCTTTTCTGTTTGACATATCTGCAGTACTACTGGATCCATTTCTTATTCCTCTGTCAGAGCATTCTACTTTTTCCTTAAAATTCCTTATTTCTTATTTAGAATTCACCTGAAGTTCTACGTTCACACCAAGACTGGAAACATTAGGATATGCTAGTATACTGAAATCGATCAATATTTGGTTTTATTTCTAAAGAGATATACAGTAGTGATTATGTTTTTATTTTTTCAATTCTATCAATATTTCCCCTGTAACACAGGGGAAAAAACTCCACTTAACAGGTGGGAAACTGGGCTAATTTTGACACTGATAAGTGAATAAGGAAGCCAGTTCTATGTACTGTCAACCTTGTGGTAGTAAGAAACAACCTTGAAAGTAGCATGCCAGGGGAATGTTTTGTTAGATTTAGATGTGAAGAGGAATTTAAAAGCTAGTAGGAAAAAATGTTAGCAATTTGCTACTGTGTGTCTTGCTGCTTCTTTTCCAGTTTGCCTCTAGGAAGAGGTACTCTCAGAGTGCCTTTCTTTCACCAGTGTGAACATAGAGCCATTTCAACCTTGCTTTCCAGCTCCCAGAGCTGCGAAGCAGCCGGGAAGACAGGGAAAAGGAGAAGCCCTTCTACCACAGCCCTCTCAGAAGGTAGATTGCTTAAAGAAGTATTTTGTGCATCTCTGGAGCTGGACTATGAAAAGGGAAGAATAAGTGATCTGGAGTCACATGCTTTTGCCAAATATTGGCTATGAACATTTGAAAAGACCCAATTTTACATTCAATGCGAAATTATTGGATTTTTACCGTGTCCTTCCATTGCTCCAAACTCAGAGCAGATTTATTATTAGAGGTTAAAAGTGCTTGCAAGCAAATAGGATTTGCAATATGCCATTTCACCAGACTCCTCAGCCATTCAGTATTGAGAGGCTGAAGTGCTGATGCTGTTCCTTGTTTTTTGAGCTATAACTTATTCTTTCTATCTTGTGTCTCTTAGAGCTTTTGTACCACCTCCTGCAGTAGATTTGAACACAATAGCTTCAGCTGAAACAAAATTACTAAGAAAATGAAAAAGGAAGCACCAGAGTTGAAACAAAATGGGACAGAAAATTTTTATTTCACTATAGGTTATATGTATTTGAACTTGTGTAATGTACTTAGAGAGGGATTCATAGAAGCTCATTACTTGCCTTGATACTATAAAACACACATCTTAGACTTAGAAATACTGAGATACTGACAATGAGAACCACCATGTACCTTGAATGGACTGCAAATATCTAAATGATTCTTCAAATCCAGCCAATATAAAAATATACTCATTTGTTAGCAAGAGAAGACTGATACACCTGCTTATGTAACACCTACATGTGTTTGAGAATTTCATTTGTATTTCTTCATCTCTCAGACTGCCAGCTAAAAACAACCCAAATAGACAAGAACACAGCAAAATAGGAGCGTTCAGGCTGGGTAGTGTAGAATAATGAAGGCAATTTAGATACATCTGGGATAATGCCACATTAACTGCATTAGTGAAGCAATTTCTGCCATAACATAATTTGTCAATGGTCTTCTGTAACTGACAGAATAAAATTTCTTGTCAATTTTATTTTTTGCATATCCATAATTTCTCTAACAATGGCTTTTCTTCCTTGTGAATTTATGTGTTACATCACAACCTGCACTCTTACTGCTTCATTATGAAAATTCAGACCGATCACATGCATTTCTTCCTGTGGTCCTTTACCATGCATATTCAGAGTGCTCTTCTTTACATGCTTCTACAACCTGCTTTGAGACATAGATGGAATTAGTGTTCCCCTGGTGGGAGAAAACACAGCCTTTGCCGATGTAAATATGTAAGGATATCTGACTATTGGAAGGAGAATAAACAGATACCGGGTTATAGCTTGGGGTGTGTGTGTGTATACAGCATGTACACTCTCTATTTATATATGTAGCTTGGAACCTTCCTTGTTCACAGGTAGGATGGAAAGCCAGGGACGACATATGTTGTGTCTCTTGTGTTAAACTTCCAGCTATACTCTAAAGAACTGGCTGGAAGCAGCTAACACAAATCTGCTCAGAAGCAGAGAGTCAAGGTCTCTGTACAATCCAGACATGAGGCAAAAAAAATGTCTTTGCAGACAAGAGGAGCAAAGGGGGACTGAGAGAATAGTCAAGCTGGGAACAGGCTGAGGAGCTCTACCTCTTCACAAGCTCTAAAGATCTGCCCTCAAGGTCCTTAAATGCTTTGAATTCTTTGGCAGAAATCAGTCATGGACACCTCCTGACATTCCCCCATACGCTTCATCTAGTGGCTTTGGAGAATCCTTGCAGATGGCTGCAAAAAATAGCAGGCTTGTACATTCTGAAAAAACAGGCTCTTCTGCCCCTTTTGTTGATGCTTCACTGTAAAGGCAGTACTGGCAATTCCAGTTCATCAGATCGGTATTGCTTACAGATCACCCCTGTCTTTCTCATCCCACTTCTTGACCTTTAGAACATATATCCCTATTGCAATGAATAAAAAACCTCATGCAACTGGCAAGGATCTGCAGGAATGTTAGCCAAAATCGGGATGCCATGGCAGTTAGTTCCTCCAATAACATGTTTGCAACACAACTAGTGTGAGGCATGCCCTGAAAAAGAGCATAAAATGCTATGCATCAAGAAAATGCCATTGGGAAAGATCTGCAGCTGTGAGCAGTAATTGGTAAAGTGCTATCATCAAACCCCACATGGTCACATATGCAGAGGGAGACTCATAGCACATCAAGTGTAAAATGAAAGCTGTGATAGAAGCAGACATGAAGCCAAAGGAATATTGGTCAATGCGATGAAGCTGCTGGACGAAGAATAGATCTGTTCCACAGTCTCCAAAACATTTGCAAGTTTGAAAATAAAAGGAGAAAACTGGAGGGAAAAAAAAAAAAAAAAGGAAAATCTGTTGTTCTAGTTAGTGGGAAAATCTGATGTGGAAAAATATTCCATAGAAATGAGGTGCAGATGCTGAAAAGATAGATCATTATCAATGAGTAATATCACAGTGTCAGTGCTCTCACAAGCATGAAAATTATATACATCATCACTAATCCCTATGGATTTATTATGTCACATGGTCAGTCTACATTCCTCCATCTCCATCAGGCAAATGCTGTGGATGCTAACCAATAAAACTGGTGTCCTTCAGTCACAGTGAATGGATAAATGAGGAACGTCATGGAGTATAGTGGTGAATTGGTGGGCTGACACATGAAATATGTGCTGGGGTAAAATATTAAGTTAATTATGAAGAGTGGTTCTGCACATCCAATGCCAGATGGTTTGATTCTGGCTACTAATCTGTTTGAAACACAAGGCTATCTCAAATGTAAGTGTAATCCTGCACATTGGCAAAGTGCCTGGAGATAGTGAACCTTGGGTAGAATGGTGAGTGTGAGAGTTTCTCACCCTCTTTTTTAGCTCTAAATAGTAGTCACAGATATTTCTCTCCCTCTTTGCTCAACATGTGGGAGAGTGAATTAAACCAGGACTTATACCTAAGGAAAAGAGTTACTTGGGTTTGGGGAAGGAAAAAGTAATTGATAGCAACTGGTCCTCCAGCATTTCAGGCATCGTTCTGCCTCCCATCAGAGAGAGGAGGCTAAGATCCCTTTGTAGTTACTGTGCTGAGTCACGGATAGAAAATTAACAGAATGCCTTGAAAAATCTCTGTTTTTTCAAGATTTTCAATCTTGAAAAATCTATACACACTTTTACTGGGTATAGTTTTCTAGTCTGTATATTTTCTTGGACAGGGACCAAATACTTAGGGAATTTTTGTATTTAGGTAAAAATTGGCACCATGCATCTTTTGGAAGCATTTTACTACACATAAAGGACAAGAGAATCCACTTACTTGGAAGTGAAAATACTTTGTTTCAACATGTTTACTCCTTGATGATGTATGTTTGTATTCAAGGCTGCCTGGTCAAAGCCAGTTAAATTTGTGTGGGTTTGTAGGCAAAAGCCAGGATATAATTTCTGATATCACCTAAATGAATTAGATACTCAGCTGTAGTGATAAACTGTGAAGATTCCTTAAGCGATTTCTTTTTTCTTTCACTTCTTGTTCTGAGACTACACTCTGCAGGAAAAGATCCACCACTGCTAATAAATGAAGCAATAGTTTTAACTTCATAGACTCAAGTGAGAGCAAAAGTGAGTGGCATACAGGATCGTATTCCACAAAGGCTCATGCTTTACTTAGATCTAGCTTCTAGGATGACAACAAAATATTACACTGGTATTTGAATGCAGCATCCTTCTTCCTTCCCTGTCTACTTTCGTCTTGGATACTTTAAAATCTTAGTTCCCTTGAGTCCTGCAGTATATATGGAGAAAATTAAAACAGAAGCCTGTGTTTTTGTCTGTGGTGTTACCTGAGATGAACTAGTGCATTTAGAGTTAGGAAATGCTTTGCGTTCACCCTTTTGCAGGTGACCAGAACAGGGATTAGACATCCTGTTTTGATGATTTACTTGAAAAGCAGCTGGGCTTTGTATCTGGGTGAATGTCAACCTTTCTGTCTTACCTTGATATTGCTTTACGCTTGCATGGCAGGCAACCAAAGGAACAAAAAGAATTGGAGAGATTTGACCTGTATTTCTGAAGAGCAACTGAACCTAAAAACAAGAAACTTTTGATTCTGGCTTAGAGCATTTCTTTCACTAGCTCCCTGCAATCCATTAAAAAAAAAAAAAAAAGACTACAGTTTGTTTGAATTAAGCTCATTGTCTAATTAGAAGCTCTGACTAAGCAATTGTAGAAATACAGCTCATTTCCTGATTAGAAGCTCTGACTAAGCAATTGTAGGAATACAGGTTGTATTTAAGTGAGAATGCTGTTTCTCTTGTTGATTAATCAAGGGAAAGTTTAATGGTTCAACTATGCTGCACTTATTTTCCTGTGAATTGCAAAAAGAGAAGATCATTGAAGGACTTTTTTCCTATAAAGAACATGCCTACTAGCTTACATTTACAATTTATTTTATTTTTATTTAACAACCATTCATCACAATTTACTATTTTTATTTATTTGTCAGCAGTTTGATTTGATATAAGATACCAGGGACATTACAGTTTTCAGAGTTAAAGCTCTGATACAGACTGCACTAGTCTGAATCTTCCCCTCCTTCAGGTTTATGATAATTCTGGCCTTTTGGGAGGGACAGGTATTTGCCTTCTTAAGTCCTGTTGGTAGATATGTGTGATAACTTGAACAGTTTCTCTTGGCATTCCCCAGAGTTAAAGCTTTTCCCTATATTTGTTTCTCTTCTACACATTTTTTTTCCTGTGAATGCTGTTTCTTAGCACTAGTCATAACATATACAATCTCCTTAAAACCATTTCATTTTACACAACTCATCCAGTGATCTGAATTGCCTAATACTTTGTGGTCTTTTTGTGCCTGGGTTGCATCTTCTACTGGTAACACCGGAGAAGGGGAGGGACTTCCCCTGTGGGGTTTGTGAAAAGAGCAAGAAATCTGCGTGTGTCTGAGGTGGTAAGGGCAAGTCTGCAAGCCAGCTGAGGTGTTTTGGAGGGCCAGGTTCTTGACTTAACTTCTTGTGCTAGGTATGATGATCCAGGCAAAAGTCAGTGATCACATCCAGCTTTTTTCCCCAGGATACTAGCCAGTGTTCAGGGTGGGACTATTCTGTGGGTTAATCAGGGAAAGGTGGCCATTACTCATCCTGGGATTTAGTATGCATTATTGTTGAGGAACTTCAGATGAGGCAAGAGATTGGAGGGAAGTAAAGGAAGGTGCAGCTGGATCTTGCCACAGGACTATCTATGACATGGAATGTTATTTTATGCTATCGAATCACTTCAACCCCACTTTTCTCACTTGCATACAAGGTAGTTCATTTGTCTGGTGTGCAGAAGTGTTTACACTAAAAATGTAGTTGAGAAAATCATAGTTTAAACATTAAAAGTGCTGTCTAATGCTGAGAATGCTGAAAAATCAGTTTCTACCCACCTCGCAAATTTGACATGCAAAATCAATTGATACTTTGGACCTTAAACTCCCTGTGATCCAGTAACCACTTTTTAAAATGTATATAGTACCAAATACATTCCCATCATTTTAGAGGGGTGAAAGGTTGGGAAAATAAATTGATATTTGGGAAGCCATAACATGGTAGAAATGTGTGAATTACGTTTCTGGTTTTGGAACAGTGTTTGAAGATTGTGCCACTAATAATACCTGAACTACACAGAGAAAATAAAGAGAAATAAAAAATTGAAAAGTTTTTCATAAATTATTCCCATGCAAGCTGTGCGTTGAATGAGGAGGTAGGAGACTCGTTAGTTTTTAATGCTTTGTGATCATACTGGTAGTGAGCGTATCATAAGCAAGAGAACTAAATTCAGATTGTATAAATATTATTTTCAAATAATTAACACTGTAAGCTGATAATGCTTTCTGCATTATGTTATAAGTATGTACACATGCACTCATACCTGTGCATGTACGTTGACAGGCTCATTTAAAAATCCTACTCAGCTATTAGCAAATACCTGTTTAGGACTCTGGGACAATGTTACACAGTTCAGGGATGCCTTAAGAATATCATGCGTTGGCTTTTAATGTATTTGTGGAGGCTTGCTTTAATCACATAGTTGGCAGTAGAGTTACATCTGCCATTGACATGTAATTTACATCAATTGTGTAAAATTGTTGTCAAATGACCTTGCTAATATGGCAAATCACATATAAGAGAGAGTATTTAAATGAGATCTAAATGTTTAAATAGCTTAAAATCTTAGGATTAATAACATTTAAAATGTTGACTGAGCTACTTGAGTCTTATAACCTTTCTCAAATGGATCCTTAGTTAATTATCTCTAAACCCGGCCTTTTAAAACATTATGCTGTGTCTAGAGATTGATATTTAACTTTTTTCTATTAATCATATTTAGTTTTAAGATTTGGAAAGGTAGCTCTCTAAGGTTCAGCTGACATTTAAACAATTATGTTGAGACTTAGCATTGATATATTTTGGTTGCTTAACCCTTCTTGTCAGCAGTTTTATATTTTATGCAGACCTTGCTGGTGTGACACTGACATTTATAGTAGATTGCATTTATTTTAATAGAACAATTCTTGTCCTTGTAGTTATAGCGGTTATGATTATTATCCTAAAACAAAGCAGTCTGAAGCTGTAATCGATCTATAGGACACAGCTTCATGTGCAGACACGTGCATATCCCTTGTGAAAACCGCTGTCGATGCCTATTAAACGTCAGAGACTTTATTACAAAACCGTTATATTTCCTTCCCAATTTGAAAAAAGAAGAAAAAAAGAAAGAAAGGGAAAAGTAAAGCCCAACAAAAAACCTATAAGTCAAAAAACTTCTTTTTCAGTGGATAAAGCTTGACAGCACAGGCTTAGGGCTGACTACAAAAACTGGATAAGTTACTCCATGATTATGGCTGTTGAAAGGTACAGTAAGAAATCTTCATGATATGGATTAAGGAAGATGGGGATATTCAAGCTAAAGCAATGCTTCTGTCATGCTATTGCTTATTGCTTCTTCCAGGACTGAAGAGTTTTTTTCTGGCTCCACACTATCTCACTGTTTCTTAAAGTAATATTTTACTTTATTTGTTTGTGGGGAGGGGGGGTTGGGGGATGCTGATGACTAGGGAGGGATGCTGGCAGTTTAGATCACTGGATATTGGTCTCTTTAATCAAGTTAGCATTTGATTGTAAGGCTGGAGTGCCATGTGCTTTCAAAGTGTCACTGCCATTTAAAGAGCAATACATGTCCCTTCTCTGTTTCCGTGTCATGCGCTGGAACTAATCTAGCATAAATAAAATAGAAAAGCAAAATGAAATTTGTTAATAAATTGGTGATGGATAGAGGGAGAAGGTACTTGTTAGGTGGAAGTGTTGGTTTAAATTCATCAACTTCTACTAATTCATCAGCTTCTCTACTTTTTTGAGATGAGTGGTGGACTGAAAAATGCTCATTTACATATAAAACCATTCTAAGGTTATTTACCATTTTAATGCCTCTGAATTTGGAAAATAGTAACCATTGGATAACATATAGAACACATTCATTATTTTTTTAACATTACTCACTCTTTCAAGCACTGTCCCCTGTATTTTTTAACGGTGGCCTCTGAAGGTCTTTTATGTGACCATTCAAAGCTAATAAAGAAGTTTGTGGTAAGAATTACCACGTTTTTCATGAAATCAAGAAATTACCTTTCAATATCCATGTCACAGTAGTTTATCACATTTGAGACCAATGCCTGCATGATACAGGATACCTTAAAAATGGCATATGAGAATTACTATCTAGTTTGCGTTCTGCTCTCAGAAGCTCTTTTCTTGAATGTGCCTGATGTCTCATCTCTATCTCAAAAACATTTCTGGAGGTACCAGCTTCAGGTACTGTCCTCACCTAGGGAAGAAGGCAGAACAGCCTTTTCAGCAGGCCACATATCTTTTTCAGCAGTAAGAAGGGCCACCTGTAATATCATTCTCCTTCTAAATGCTTTGACTTTCTATGGGTACATATATTGTTGTAGTGTTCAGTAGGCCCAGAGAGAAAACCTACAATATATCAAGCAGCAGGCTTCATATAGCTTTAGGATATTTGTACAAGAAGTGCCTAGTTGCACAGGCACAGGTCGTGCTTCTTGCTGCTGCTGCTGCCACTGCTGGTGGGAAGCCTGGGCCAGGCTGAGCAGTATATGCTCAGCTCGGTGGTACCTTTTGTTCTCAGCCTCTCCTATATCCTAAAACTCCCTTATCTTCCACCCCAAACAGAAAAGCATCTTTTGTATTGCCATTTCTTTTCCCTCCCTATGACACGGTGTTCCTGTCCTCTTCCCTGGGTATGGCGGGCTCCCCTTCATCAGAAAGGCAGCGCTGGGGAGGGAAAATGAAGCAGGAGAGTGGGTTTTTGTATGAAGAGAGGCTGCTCCTTGGGTGCTGCTGCCCACATGGAGGGTACATGAATATGTATGTGTGCGCAGGCTGCAGCCTCCCACAGGGACAGGAGGAGGGATCCTGAAATCTGTATCCAGTTCCTGCAGGCACCACTCCTGGGTCGCCTTTTTTTTGGTAAAATATTTAGAGAAAAAAATAATCTTGTCATAAATTAATGTCACAAATGACTGATGCTTCTGTAACTTTCTATCTGATGTTGGGTTGGATTCAGCCTTCTGAAAGCAGCCAGGTTGCCTTCAGGGGCATCAAAGAAGAACGTGGCCTTTAGTTTATGTTGCTCATGCAAGTCAATAATTGGTGTATGCTGTGCTGTGTATATGCTGTTGTTATATACCTTTGAAAACACTAAATTCCTAAATTTATGTGACAGCTAGGCAAACAAGAAAGGATGTAGGGAGTTGAAATATAGAAGAGGTGCCAGTATTACTCATCCTCTTCCCACTCTTTGTTGGTTATACTTTCCTTTAACAGTAGAAACCAACAGTAAATTTTAATGATTTTTTTTTCCTTTCAAATTTCTAATTTTAGATGTATAGGTAGAAGACACTAGCAAATATTTTTAAATTTTAGTGCTCACAGAAAGTTCCGAATTAACAGCTTTAAGAATAAAATCTGTAGCTCTGGCAGGGCACAAGAAAGGTGAGATCTCTATGACCTTTAGGCCTCTCTGATGTGCAACAATTAACACTAACAGCTTTATGGCCTGATCTGGGTTTGGTTGCTTTTTGTGGTTACTGATCCCCTGAGTCACTGAGCCCTTCAGCATCCACAATGACCTTTCTTCCAATGGACGAAAAACTAATTCTGGTGATGCATTGGTGCATGTATTATTCACAATATTCAAGCAAAATGTACACTGTTGAAGGCTGATCATGTTTGTGACATTCTGTATTTCCAAATTACCAAACAACATCAAGTGTTCATTTGATGTTGATACTGTCTGTATCATTCTCAAGTGCAAAAGGTATCTACTTTGTTTGTGCATGTTAAAATGCAAGGAGAATTGGCTGCAGCTAGTCAGACAATTCCATCTGTCCTTGTTTTCATTCAGCAATTGCTATTTTAATGGACATTTTTGGAAAAATTATCCTGTTTTCACTTGAATTCAGGGAATATATAGTGAGAAAAAAATTGTTCTATCAAAACCTGAATTTTTTAAATAGAATTTTTACTTGGGATTCTTTTATGAGCTTTCAGATGACCTTTACTGAGGATGGTTGCTGCTTTTATTCTCATTTCCTATATCCTGTTGTTCCATACAAACCAAATTTACAGGTGGTGACACACCTGCCCAGTCAGCATTAGAAATTCCTGGTGGGAGCTGCTGTACAATCACACAGGGAAAATCCATTACCGCTAGCAAGGACCTCTATTCAAAGATAAAACAGTCCTGGAAGTGTGACACGCTATACGAGGGAAAGCATGGATAGGCGTAGTAGGAGCATAGTGTTACAAGCTCAGTTTGATAGCTTTGAATCATTTGAATGTATAGGGTTTGCTTGTGTGTCTGACCTTGTTGTGATTAATGCTCAGGTCTAGAACTACAAATAATATTCCCCTCTGCTCCACAGGAGGCTTCTTCAGCTTCAGTTTTGGAGGGCATGTACTAACCAATGCATAATTTCTAAGGGGGTGTTGCTTGATCTGGTGACTTAGTACTTGAGGCACTGAGGTCCATCTGCTATTCAGAGAGCATAGGGAAAGAGGCAGGAAGCCAGATGTCATGTATTAAAGACCTTGTCTCACTTTGGATGACAACTCTGGAATGCAGCGCTTGGCACATTTTGTGCATCAGTAAAAGGATAATAGGAGAACAGTGTGATCTTCGGAGAGCTCATATTGCATCCTGACTTCAGGGAGGACAAACAATTGCTAAGCAGGTCAAGGTGTTAACGGCCTTGCTTTCTTTTTTCTTTTTTTTTCTCTTTTTTTTTTTTTTTTTTTTGTCAGGTGGTTTATTTCAAAATGCTGAGGGAAACAGTGAAAGCTACCAATTATGCTTATTGTTTAACAAGTACCTGAATCAGTTTCTGAGTCCTTGGGGATGATGTATACCTGTAAAAAGGCATAATTTGAATACAGATTAAACTTTTCAGGAAGTAAAAGTAATTTGTTTCAATTTATACTTTACTCTATAATTTAGGTTCTGGATGCCATATAATTTGTAATAATGAGTCCTTATAAGTATGATACATGGAGTAAGCAAGCATATGTTCCTAAAGTGTACTACTCAGTTTACCTTTCTTCACAGTACCATAGTTCACAACGCACAATCTACGTGAAACATGTGACATTCTCAACTAAACGTATGACACAACCCTCCGTCCCCGAAGAAATGCAATCCTCTCTTACCCCAGGCTAACAGCCCAAGGTAACAGACCTCTCTCTAGTAAAAATCTGCTGGTTTGCCATTGCCAGAAGCTGTGGCCCTACTTGGTTTAGAGGTGGGTTTATCCTGAAGGCAAGACGAGTTTCTTCATTCGAACGAAAGGTGCAAATCTGTTTTCTATATGCTGTGAGCCCAGGTACATGCAGTACACCTTTTGTGCTTTATGTTCTAACCATAAGAATTTTCCAAAGGCAATTCAAATAGTGGGAAAAATTAAAGAGAATGGACCGCAGTTTTGTCACCTAAGTTACAGCCTGTTGAATGCTTCACAGCTAGAAGCTTGGCACTACTGCAACATGTATTGCAAACAGATGGATGTTTTTTTAAACTACCTTAGTACTTCATTTTCATTCCTAACCATATTTTGTTTAATCATTAAGGGGTAGGTTCATTATTAATTTATCCAGATTGCTACAGCATAAGATGGGGCAACTGTCCAAAGCTTTAGGTAGTATTGTGGTATTTTTTAAATACTGTACATATCAGGAGATACTGTTTAGTCATGTTAGACCAAACTGTTAAGGTCTTTAAGATAACTCCTCCAATTTTATCTGAAGTTATTTGTGCTATTCCAAATACTGTCCAGTAGGTTTTTTGAGCTACATTTCCTCTATAAATGGTTAAATTTTTTTTTAAAAAAAAGCATTTCGATGTGATTAATTTTTATAGTACTTTTTCAAATAATGCATTCTAGCTGTCCAAGCATTTTAGTGTAAGAACTGAAACTTCATTAAGAAATATACTTTATCTGACCTTCACTTTCATGCTTAAACTTCTGTGCAAGCTTCCACATTTCAACAACTAAATTCTACTTAAAATTAAAGATTATCATTGCTGTCCATAAGTATTTACTAATTATTAACTTTTATGTTCCATAGACAGTATTTTAAATGGTAATTTCATGTTGCTCTCTTCCATCTTTTTTTTTGTCATAATTTACCCATATTGCAGTAGGTTGACCTTGGCTGGCTGTCAGATACCCACCCAAATGCTCTTTTCCTGCTCCTCCTCCACAGGCCAGGGAGAAAAAATGGGATGGAAAACCCTGTGGCTTGTGTTAAAGACAGGGACATCCCTTACCAATCACAGGTAAAACAGACTTGAAGAAAGTAAACGTAATTTATTGTCAATTTATAAAAATCGGGATGATGAGAACCAAAGCCAAAACACACAAAAAATAAGTTTTCCTCCATACCTTTTTCCCAGATTCAACTTCACTCCTGCCTTCCCAACTCCTTTATCTCCTCCCTGCCATGGGTGGTGAATGGGAATGGGGGCTGTGGTCAGTATATTCCTCTCTGCTGCTCCTTTCTCCCTACTCTTTTCTCTTGCTCCTGTGTGGGTCCTTCCCATGGGCTGCCATCCTTCAGGATAAACTTGCTCCAGCGTTGTACTCTTCATGGGCCACAGTTCCTTTGGGGAACATCCACCTTTTCTGGTGTGGGGTTCTCTGCAGGCTGCAGTGTGGATATTTGCTCCAGACTCAGGAGCACCTCCTACTCCTCCTTCTCTCATCTTGGTGCTCAGAGGGGTTGTTCCCCTCCCCATTTCTCACTATACCAGGCAGGGTTTGCCTTTTCTTAAGTATGTTCTTCCAGAGGTGCCACCAGCTTAGCTGTTGTGTTCAGCTGTGTATGGAGGTGGATCTGTTTTGGAGCTGTCATTGTTCAGAATGGGGCATCCCCTGGCCTCTTCTCACAGAGGCCACCCCTGCAACCCTCCTCCAACAAAACCTCAACACCCACACCCAATACAAGTTTGCTTGATTCAAAGTAATGATCTTTTCAGATGTTTGTTTTGGTTTTGGGTTGGATTTTTTTTTACAAACATTGTGTGGGAAGAGATAGATCTTTTTGTTCTTTCCTGCTAATTTTCTCTCTCTGAGAACTCCGTGCCAAAGTCTGACTACCTGTGCCTGTCCTTTGGTAACTGCCCATGTACTGTCTGTTGTGTTGCAGATATAAAGACATGTATGTTAAAAACTGACCTCCTTGCTCTTAATATGTTAGGTCAAAGAGTTATTCTGCTTATTTCAGGAATGGGGGAAGGAGAGGAGAATGGAGGTTGAAGCAGTTGCCACTGTAGCCACTCACAGTCACCAACAACTTTCTTTGCAACTCTCATGGGTCAAAAATGGCACTGGCAGTCCTCATCTCTGGCAGCTATTCTTTGCACAAATTCAGGAGTGTTGGGTGGTAGCTCCTGTAAAATTTGTGATGACAATAACACATATGGGGAAAATGGTAAAAGCACCAGGTGAAGGAAAAATGTGAAAAGGCATGCTTGTGTTGAACGAGATGGAAAGCGTTAGGCTGACTTTCTGCACTCATAAGGGACCTTAAACCTGGAGCCAGCTTCCGCTGCTCCAGAGATTAGAACACACTGGAAGCAGCTCACAATTAAAGTCCTGGCTTTTCATCCCCCCCAATACCAACAGCTCTGAGCTATCATGTGAGATCCACTGTTAACTAATATTTAACATACTTTTAATCTTTATTTTTTCCTGTTAAGTACTGCTGACAGTGCTTTTCACTGTTGTATGCCAGGATACATGTCCATCCCGCACGCTCCCTTTCTTAAACTGACAGGAGGCTGATAAGAAAGTGACCATTTTTACCTACTATATGAGTATCTTTTTGCACCCTTTCTTCTTTTAGAATTGGATAAAATTTAATTTGTGTATCAAGCTTTTGGGAAAGTATAAAATTAGAAATAAATGGCAAAAAAATCTCTTAGTATAATTGCCCAACCTTATTATAATTGCAAAACACACAATAAGTGCAAGTTATTTAAAACCTTGCTATCTAGGAGAACATAAAATGTGAAGCTAGAATCTGAAATTAAATTGAAGAATATGTAAGATCTAGTAAAATTCTGTTCTGTGTATTTTAAGTTATATGAATTTCCACCAGGAAAACCAGACTGCCCTTTGCACCTCTAGTGCTTATAGTACATATGATTTTGCATTGTAGTTGTTATCTCTTAGTCTGCTTTACTTGCTACTTCCTGCAGTAATAATATCCTACAGCATTGGCATTAAAATAAAATTCCTTATAAAAAATAAAAATACTGAAGTTCATCATGCCTGAACTGCGTTGAAATTAGTGAAAATACCAAGGGATAAATTTAGCCTGGGTGATATGGAGAAGAAACATTAATTATCAGGAAACCAAGAGAAAACATCTTTTTATCACTGATTTTTTTTTTTCTAAGTGTTTTACAAATGAACACAGAGTCCCTTTTGAAATTGGTATTCAAAAATAACAGATTTATATCTATTATGGATGAATCAACAATGGAAATGAATTGGCAATGAATTATGCTTCAGTGCTGTTTTGCCATCATCTTTTAACCTAACTCTAAAATACTTGCACTCAGAATAGCTGTTCTTCATTTTAATGTGATTAAATCAAGAAATCATGGTGAAAGGCTTAGAATGAGATACTCATATTTGGGTGATCACGTTACTCGTTTGTAGTGACACAGTTATGTTACTTTAGTGTTAATCTTAGGTTTTATTTTGTGTGTGATTAAAGGGAAGAAAAAAACCCACTGCCATTTATTCGTTGAACATTTCCATTACTATTAACAGTAATTAATCATTTAATGTCTTTGGTTGTCACTGAGAATGTGTATTTGACAAGTCTCTTTTTTAATTACAACCATGAGATAAAACCTACAATCCATCTACCACTTCAGTGATGATTGACTCACTAGTTAAATCCCCTAAAATAGTTACTTTCGTTTTTCTCTTTCTCTAAAATGCTGCTGGTCAATTTATTGGCCAATACATAGCTTCAAAAGGCAAAAGTCTGCACAGTTTTGTGTAGTTAAAACTGTGATGTAACATTTCTTGAAACCATCCTCTAAAAGGGAACTCTCCACCTTTAGATGAAATGAGGTGATCATATTACTTAGTATCACACTAGATGTGCTTTAAATAATTTTGCTCATTTAAATTTTTTCCAAGGGATATTTTTATGAACAATTATTATGTATTGAACATAAACTATTTCTAGGAAGGATATAAATTTTGGCACATCTAGTTTTTGGGTTTGGGGGGTTGTTTTAATATCATTAAGGCCAAAACATTTCATCTAACCTTTTCCAGAACAGAATATCTTTATTTATTTATTTATTTTTCCTTCAAGAACTTGTCGGTAGTTATTTTGATTCCACTGTATTTTTAAATACTCTAGTAACCTTTGAGAAGTCTGAATCACAATGAAAATTCACTGTTTATTTGTTTTTTTTAAAGTGTAATGCCAGAATTAAGCACTGTATTAAGCTCATTCTTGTTTTTTAATAACATGTTTTTCATTTTCCTTTTGTTCTGAGTGGGGAGGAAACATCCCAAAGCCCAATGTTTGTCAAACAGATAATTGGATTCCTAGGTAGTATGTGTCTCTTGGTAAAATTAGCTTTCATAAAGATAACTGACTTACAGGAACTCCTAATTGGAGGATTCCTCCTGCAAGGAGGTGTTTATGAAGGGCATGAATTTTGATCTTTGTGGAAAGTGTTTGTTTATGCCACTTGAAAGTTCAGCAGGACAAAGTGAAAGTGTGAGCCCAAGAAAAAAGTACTATCCCAAGCATATTGAGCAATTTTCTAACAAGTCCCCCACAGAGAAACACTTCAGTGAGGGAAGTCCTGTGTCCTTCTCTATGTTTTACGTGGAGCTGAGCACTTGCTCACTAAATGCTCTGGACAACTTAGTAGCCCGCTTAAGACAGGAAAATAATTAAGATGCCCATTCCTGCCATTGTGGAAGTCTTAAAGCAAGAATTCCAAGTCAGTATAATCATATCACACCTTTTCTCCATACTCCTCAAATTTGCTGTCATTGTTCCAATGTGCTATACAAGAATCTACACTTTCAATTCATTCCTTTGAAGAGTCCATCTTCTCCTTTTTCATCTCTGATTTCAACAAGAGGACTTAGCATCTGGAAGGATTAAGACATGATAAATTTGCAGCTTTTTATGCAGATGACAAATACTGATATCCAGTGGAGTGAATCTGTGTGGTCCTCTCACTGGATGCTGGGATCAAGCCCTGTGGGATTTCCTTAATTCTGAGGTGAGACACTGAATAAGACAGATTAAATCTTCTGGAAGATTTTGGTTGCTATGTTATTTTAAGCATAAAAGTTATTTTTCCTTTTTCAGTAGGGAAAGTGCATAATAGCTAATTAGGCCCTTAGGGATCAATTTTTCAAACAGTGTGCAGGAAGTGTGAGCACAAACCTTATTTGTTAATGGGTTTTGTGAACATACCTCCTGTGATTTTTCAAAATTTAGAACAACAAAACAGCAACCGTATTGGAGAAGCTCATTTAAATATATAGGATATGGTATCTTTTTCTTCAGGGCATTAGATAGATGACATACATTAAGACCATGGAGTGTTTCTGTGGTCATTATGCTTTACTTCCTCAAACCTGTAAACATAACTAAATAATAAACTATTCTCTGCTGCCCTGTAGAAGAAGGCAGTCCCACAGTCCTTACCTAAGTCCTCTTTGCTTAAAGGAGAAAGAGCAACAAAATAATAAACCCTCATTTTTGTGATGAAAAAATTCCTAGAGAATAAAATAAACATTATTAAACCTTTAATTGTAAAGACAGTGCAAGGTATTTAGAAGGAAAAAACAGTGAGAATATAGAAAATAATCTACAGCAATATTTGATCTAATTATTTAAACAGGAAAACACAGTAAATGCATGTTCTTTTTCAATAGCTTTAAGTAAAAAAAGTGCTCCCTGAAATATATGAATATTAAAGTATGCTAATGGACATGAGTATATCACTTACATTAATGCTGAAGGCCATGACTACAAGAAAGGATTTAGAGATAGGTGGATGCAATTAGAGACACATCAAAGCTGACTTAGGAGACAGATAGCTGTACATTAAGTGAATGGCGTGTTTCTTTGGGTGCTCTGGGGCCTTGTGTAGCTGTGTTCTGAGGAGTGGAGGTGCCTCATTTCTGGTCAGGTCAGAATATAAGCAGATGACCTCAGGTTTGTTTGCACCTTCATATTTTGGTATGCCTTAAAAGTTGAAATAAGGACCTGGGTCCATGTGACCGTAAACTGCTTACACATATGTTAGCAGTATGTTATATGTATGTACATACAGGATTATACAAATCAAATCCAGTAGGGAAAATTAAATTTCTATGTGCTGTATATATCTATATTAAATATAAACTATATATATGCACACACAATTCTTCAGACAAGTGTTCAAATTGAGAACGTAGAAGGAAGGAAAGTAAAAAAACTCTACATTTAAAATAAGTTACGTATGCATTGCATCCAAAAGACAGCTCATGCACTAAAGTTCTTACAGCTGAAATCGGAAAGAGATAGGATATAAGATTCAGTTTCCATTTTACTCGCAAAAAGCAAACAGCAAATGTAAATTGGACTTTTATAGGTCAATGAAGGTTTACCATTGATTTTGATGGAATTGAGATTTTGCCATAAATTACTTTCCCATGGATGCAAAAGAAAATTGTAACTAAGAAAGCAAATGTAAGTCTGCTGAACACCATGCTGGTTTCTTACCAGTACTTTAGTCAGTTTTAGAGAGCTATTTGTTGATTAGAAAACAATCTAAATAAATCAGCTGCTTCTGTGTTTTTCCAGCTCCAAACACATCATTGTCAAGTTCACAAATAATGAACAATCACACGATTCCAACCCACCCTTATTAATAAAAGCTTTTGATTTCAAATACTATCAGCTTCTATAAATGACAACAATTTCTGTCCTGAGCAGAAAAAGATTGTTGTCTTAAATATTTCATTGCTCAAATGGCATCTATTATCTAGAAAACATCAGATTTCACAGAGAATAGAAAAGATTTTTAAAAATATGTGAGCATACATAATGACCATAAATTGATGATTTTATTTTTTAATGTTACTGGACAGTAGCCTAAAGTGGCAAGTTTCATTACACTAGAATATAGATTTGACCGGTGTGCAATTTTTTCCTTCAGTGCGCATTTAATGGAATAGCACAATAGTCTCAGAATATTTATATTGTGGTACATGATTGGAAAGTTGAGAATGTGTATTTGTTGCAGTTATATTGTTTTATTACTGAATATTGAAATTCTGGCTTTCAGGCTGCCAGTTTTAAATGGTTTGTATAGATACATATATTTGGTGTAACAGATTAAGGAAGAGATAACATAAAAAATCATTAGCACTAACTAAAAATTATGTGATTAAGTGCTACATTTAAAATATTCTGCTTTTAAATATAAATTTGTATCTCACTGTGGTGGGTTGACCTTGGCTGGATGTCAGGTGCCCACCAACCCACCCTATCACTCCCCTCCTCAGCAGGATGGGAAGGGAGAAAATAAGATAGAAAAAATCTCATGGGTCAAGATAATGGCAGTTTAATATAGCAGAAGGAAAAGTTGAATGTGAAAGCAAAGGAAAACAAAAGATTTATTCTATACTTTCCATCAGCAGGCGATGTTCAGCCACTTCTGAGAAGCAGGGCTTCAGTATGCATAGCGGTTTTTCTGGAAGATGAATACCTTCATAACAAATGCCCCCCCACACACATGCCATGTCTTATCTTTCATAGCTGAGCAGATGTCATGCACTATGGATTATCCCTTTGGTCAGTTTGGGTCACCTGTCATGTGTCCCCTCCAAAGATCTTGCCCACCCCCAGGCTGCTGGTGAGTTGGGGGGATGCTGGAGAGAGACAGCCCTGGTGCAGTGCCAGTGCTGCTCAGCAGTAGCCAGAGTCCTGGTGTGTCACCAGCACCTTGCTGGCTACCAATGCAAGCCCTGCGCTGTGAGGGCTGATATGGGGAAAATTAACTCTGTCCCAGCCAGACCAAATACACCTACAAATCCCCTACATTTCCAACAAACATTAGCTAAGATCACAGTTATTGACATCATGAAATCATGAAATAGAGCTGTATTCCAGTATAAGGGAAATTCTATTATAAGGAATGATTACTTGAGATCTAAAATTGCCTGGTACCTGAATAAATATTTTTATTTATAACCAAATGTCTTCATACTTTGGATACCTTCATGGATAATCTCATAATTAACATTCTGTTAGTTCTTTTCTGCTTTGACTCCTTAACTGCAAGGAGTGGAAGACAATGTGTTCTCTTAGGTACCACACGCGCAGACTGTAATTATTGAACTATCCAGGACTATGGAAGTAGTCTATGTAGAACAGCCATTCAATAATGTCTTCCATGCAGACATCGCCATTTCAAGATGGAAGTAACATTTCTCCTACTGTAATTACCATTTTTGTAACTGTATTGAGTTTAGCTACTAGCAGCCACACTCCTTTAAAAATAAGAGTTTATGCAGGGCTGTTGCAGAAAAGGTGTTTAGATTTAATTTTTTTTCTGTATTTTGTTTGGAAGAGTTGCACCATAAAGGCAAGCATTGAAAGGAAGAGGGAGGAGGAAGATAGTCCTTTCCTCTGTATCTATGCTTCTGTTAAGCATGGATGCACACCACAGTTCCTGCTCTTTCATACAATTCAGCATAAGTTAAAAATGCTAAATTTAATGGAAAAAAAATTCAATGTTTGAAGAAGTTTGCCAATAGATGACTGATACGGGTTTAATTTCCCTCTTTGTAAAATTGAGATGATTATTTCTCCTGTGTGTTGCCCATTCTCTATGGAGACTCTATGTTCTCCTTCTTACCAAATGTTTACCGTGTCCAACAGCAGAATCCCCTGCCTTTTACGTTCCTGATTGCTAACAATAACCCTATTGCATAGACTACTGATTTTTTTTTCATTTAATTTACCCAAAACTTAAATGAAAAAGAATCTCAACTTTTGCATACCTTCTTCCTTTCTGAATTCTTTGTAAGCAATTTTAAGCATCCTTTGGTTTTAGTCTGGATGTAACATGAGATGATCTTTGTACTTTGTATCTGCCCACCCGTCAGAAAATCTTTCTGGGTTCACAGTTCCTTTCTAACTGTTACAGACATCGTTCTTCCCCTTCTCCCTTGAGTCGTTATTACTTTACTTCTTGCCTTCTGAAAATTAGCTGGGAAATCAACTACTTTAGTAACTCATTAAGTCCTTGCACCAATGAGCCTTTTTTCCCTGCTAGAGTTCCCTTGTGTCCATACTTGTTCTCTGAGACTCCTCTCTGAAAAGTTTATCTGCTTTCTGTCTCGCCTAAGGTGCCCACATCAACTCTTCTCCCTTTCCCACAATTTTCTGAGGTTTTTCTACCTGACCCTGTGTGCTAGAAGGGCCTTCAGCAAAACTCATCCCTTCCAACCACCTTTGCCACCTGCCAGAGCTGAGCTGGGTTTTGTACTGTGCTTGTTAAGAGCTAATTGATCAGCATTATGTTATATAATCAGGCTTTTAAAGACTTTCACTAGCCTTGAAGAATTTCTCACCTGACCTGTATATTCTAAAGGGTTTGTAACTTTCTAAAGTGACAATCAAGCTTCCCCTTCCTCTCTAAAGCACCTTTTACAATGATTCTTGAAGCTCCTACTTTGTCTTACAAACCTAAGTGCATTAGGAAATGCTGATAAGTGCACTCAGGTACTTGCCTAAAGGTACCAAGGTGTAAATGTTGTGCCTGTCCATGACAAGAACAGATGGAGTGACAGGCTTACTGGGCTGTTGTTACTGCTGAAATCTCGGTATCTTTCAAAGGAATAAGTATAATATAATGAGCATTAGGATGTAACAAATGCTAATTGGGATCATGAATTCTGCCAGGTTGAACAGGTGAAAGCCTGGTTCAAATTGATCCTCTTAAATCAGGTTGGCCTATTATAGGGACACTGTAAACTTGACCTAATGTTTATTTATTACTAATGTTTGTGACAAATGGGACCCAGAAGCATTAAGTTGTGATGTATTCTAGTAACTATAGCATCTACATACTGAAATGTATTTGTTATTTTTACTTATGTAGGAAGACATCTTTCATCAAATAATCACACAATTAAGATATTACTCCACAAACTTCAATCATATTTGAATGAAACACCATAATTAACATAGAGGAAAATGGTGCACTTTTTTGCCAGTTGCTTTAGACATCCTGTTGGAATACGTTTCTCCTTTTACAGATTTCCATGGTACACACAAACAGCAATAAAGTCAAGAAAATAAGAATAAAATTAAGTTAAAATTAGGTGGAAAATTTTCATATGTCAACCCCTCAGATTGTGGATCCTGAGTTTTCATCTTCATTTTTCAATTAGGCTTCCCAGCAATAAAATTATTATCTAGCTGATAAATGTGAGCGTATGTTCAGAAATAAATCTTGATCTTTTATTTCTTTTAAAGTAGAGATGCAAACTTGAATACAAGTGTACCTATATCCCTCAGAATTGTCTTAATTGTCCTTATGCAACTAGTGTTTTTTCATCTCAGTATGTCTGTTACAGAAAGTACCTTTCAAAGATATAGAAAAGCTATGCATCCAGTGAAGTGTAGTGAAATTGCTGTGTTTGACGCCAAAATGCTGTGTGGATCTGGAAGTATATTTCAGCGTCAGAGAATGGTATGTATACAGAAAAGGAAAAAACGGAGAAGATAGAAAGGAAATTACTATCTGATCTTTCAGGGAAATAAACTTCTAAAAATAACTCTATCTTACATTTTCTTTTAAAGCAGCTGCAAAGAAGAAAATGCACCTGTTACATTTGTTACATCAGAAGCTGCCTAAAGGTATAGTTTGCACAAAAGCTTTGTAAAACGTGAGGAGGATCACCTGAATCGCTGCCCTTATAAAAATTTAACTCAGTCTGTTAAGAAATCATGAAGATATTTTAAATTACAAAAGGTGATGCTTGCACTATTTTGCTAACATTTTTCATTTTATAAAAGAAGATCTCTGTGTAAAATCCAGTGGATATGATATTATGTATGTGGCAAGTTAGATTTTACTTGATGTTTTTAATGCAGTGGTTAAAAACTTACGATCCTAAAGATACATTTTTCAGATAAGTAATGAGTGCAAGCTGAAATTTGAGCCATTAGAGTTCATTTTAGTATTGATTCCACTTTTTCATATGTCAGCTTCTGTCATATCCCAAGGCATGGAGCTCTGGTAGAATCAACATCAGGGGAAAAGACTCGAAGAAAGTTGTCTTCACAAAAGATGCCCTCTCGTTCTCCAGTTGTTTGATTTAGAGCTGGAAAGTCTACTCCTCAGATTATTTTTGCCTCCTGAAGGCAGCTTCAAGGGAAATATAGCTAAAGAACAAAAATGCTTTTCAGAGGAAGAAGTTCCCTCACCAGAAGTGTAGTGTTTAAGTAATGAAAGTGATGTGGGGTTGCATCACTGGGGCCAAATATGCATTGTGTCAGGTCTGGCTGAGGTGGAGTTAATTTTCCCCACAGCAGCCCTCACAATATGGGGCTGTGCATTGGTAGCCAGCAAGGTGTTGGTGACACACCAGGGTTCTGGCTACTGCTGAGCAACTCTGGCACTGCACCAGGGCTGTCTCTCTCCAGCATTCCCTCAACCCACCAGTAGACCAGGCAGAGGCAAGATCTTGAGATGAGACACAGACAGAACAGGTGACCCCAACTGACCCAAGAGATAATCCATACAGTAGGATGTCTGCTCAGCCATAAAAGATAAAGGGGGAGGAAGTAGACTATCCTGCAGATAGCCTTTCCTCTTGCGGTGTTAAACTGCCCTTATCTTCACTGATGAGAGGGTTTTTTTTCCCCATTCTAATTTTTCTGCCACGCCCTGTCCTGCTGAGGAGGGGAATGATGAGGAGGATTGGTTGGAATCTAGCATCCAGACAGGGTCAACCCACCACATGCATGAATTTAAACTTAGACCATTCTGGTTAATGTTTAAAGCAAGTTTTGGTGTACAAAGATTGGTTTGTTTTTCCAAAGTTAATATCCAAGAAGGTAAATTGCTCTTGATACAGTAAAGCAGCTGCCATATTTGTTGCTAAAGGGATGGGAAGTTTAACAGGCAGTTTACATTTTAGATTGCTCTGGCTCCATGTAGAAGTTTGAGCTGTAAAATAGTGATATGACAAAAATGGCATGAAGTCCTGATGTCTTTACCTGGAAGGATGCAGATAATTGAGTTGGACTGAGTTGCTGGAAGCTTATCATCTCAGTGCATTTTAGAGCAAAATTAATATGCAGCCAGAAATCTATGCATCTTGACAAAATTGTGCACTTTTCTAGCACAAGGAATCTCAGCATTTTCAAGGAAGCTTTCAAGCAGGATATAACTTGTGTGTAAGAAAGATGTTCTAAGGCCTAGCATGTCATACAACATTTCACAGGCATACATTTAGGTATGCATATATGTACATATATGCAAAGATAAAAAATGTGCAACTTTATAAGATGATAGGAGCAAGAGTACGCAATGTGTGCCTAAGGACGTTCCCACCCCATGGGCAGATTTCCCAAGCACCATGGCAGTCCAGGTGTGGAGTGGATGCTCCATGTCATGGTTCACAACCAGCCACTGATCCCAAATGATAATAGAGGAGACAAACCATTACAGAGTTTTAATCTCATTTAACCCAATATGATTTTTATTTGCAAGAATTAAGTTATAACACCAGAAAGACACACTTGGGTCTTGGGTTTCATTTTGGGAAAGTCGTTTAAAGCAAACATTTGGACTGCTACAGGGTAAAACGACTATGAGATCAGACTCAGATCTTGTAACCACCTGCTTTTGTGGAAATTACTCTCTGGATTAATATGAGTAGCTGAAAATTTCTTTGCTTTGTCGTAGGGAAAAGTAAAGTATAATTATTAGAATATTGTGGTTGCTGTACTGGGGTGATTAATCTGTAGCTAAAGACTTGGAGAATATAGTTAGATAAGTCTCTCTTTTCTCACATTTGAATCAGGAAGGCATTGTCAAACGCCTTCAGACTGCGTAGGGGATAAAAGGCAATGATGGTTTGAAGCTATGTTATGCTAAGTAAACACCCACATGATGGTATGTATGAGAAATATCCTACACAGACTTCTGGAAATCTTGAGAAGATTTTTAGCAGCTCCTGTGGCTCTGTATATGAAAAGATCAAAGCCAGGAAACCTGTCACCAGTTGTACCTACAAAGCAGTGTGATAAAGCAAAGAGCTACGCGAGCTACCTTTAAACCTTGTACATGGGGTAGACCTAACAGTTTAGGCCAGAGAAACATGAGGTTTAACATGAAGCACTTTATCGTGATTTTTAAGGCCGAAGTACACATTGCTACCCCATGAGGTCCATTATTTCAAATAATTATATCAAAGCTAGTTCAGATGTCTCTCATCGCACCAGACATAATCAAGTGACACATACTTAAAAAAAATAAAAAGACCATCAGAAATAAGGACATTTTCATCAGTCCCTAAGGAAGGATCTGAAAGAAACAGATTGACTTTTAGATATGTGATGAAAAACTCCATTGATTTTAGTGGGCTTGCTCTAGAAACTTCTAGCTTAACCAGATCGGAATCCAGCCTTTTTTCAGACATATGTTCAACAGAAAAACAGATGCAAAAAATTCACAGCAGAAATTGAAAGTGGAATGTTTGTTATTTAGGAAAAATCCTATCTGGGAAAGCTAAAACCTAGGAAGATGGTTTTATAATTTAAAATATTTTGTAAAAACTTTGTATCTTGTAATATTTTTACTAGGGTTTACTATGTAGGAAAAATCCTCTATAGAGGTATTCCATTTCAGTTTACAATCCACATCAGCATCTAATTTCCTTTTCAGTCTGTTTAGAGACACATTCATTAAGGATTTAGGTGGTGAGACTTTTTGTGCCACCTCAATAACTGTGAAAAAATGTTTTTAGACATACACAACATAATGCATATGGAAAAAAGGGTATGGGCAAAGCAAGAACCTCCATAGTTCAGCAACAACAAAATTCCACTTAATTAGTTATGAAAATTTTGTGGTTTGAAAAAATAGTGTAAAAAGAAAAAGCAATATCATATACTTGATTTGCATTTGATATGCAGCTTACAATATTATATCATCCTTTGGTTTTCCCATGAAAGAGAAATGTAGACATGATTAAGTATATGCATAGCATCAGCACTAATATAAGAGTAAGTTAAGTGGTTCTGGATCAGAAAATGAGATTATAATGAACTCAATGTGATTTCATTGAGGTAAAAGAAATTTAAACTTGATAACTATTCATAAGAAGAATAGGTACTATGTTAGCATTCTGTTTCCCTGGAGGTGAAAGAGCCTTGACAGGGCTGTTTCTCTCATTAAAAAGCTGACATGACTTTGTCCTATAGGATTTGCTGGCTTCACTAGGAAATTTGCAGTCATCTGACACACGTGTTCTTCTATTCCTAATGGATGAACAAGTCTAATTTAGTACATACATATACAATTAAATCTCTCCATGTCTCTGTTGGCATGGAAGTTTGCTAAACTGTTTTTAAAGCAGGTTTAAATCAGAACTGCTTGCTATAGGACCTTATAATTCAAGTTGCCTGTTTGGAAAAGGGAGCAGCTACAGGATAATCACATACATTGGGCCAGATCCGAATACACTATAATTGTGCCAAGTCCCTCTATTATTGAACAGGTTCTAAATTATTTGATGAAGCTGTTGCAAATTGGATTCTATCCAGACTTGACAGTTAAAAATATTTCTAATTATTTAATGCAATTTTACTCCTCTTTCCAGTGAAAAAAGACCTATATTGACCTTAAAAATGGAGGTATTAAAATATTGAGTGGATTTGCATATAGACCTTGTGGCCAGCTATTACTGAATTTAAAATTAATTAATTTGGAGTGGTGACCAGTAAGATGTATGTTACAGCTTAAAATTAATTATCAGAACATTTGATTTTAACTCATATCTATGCAGAAAACTTTTTTCAGCCTTAAAATATGTGTTAAAAGTCAATATTAATGTAAATAAAAAATCCAGTAATTTTCTTGCCAATTTATATTTCTGTATTTCCATAGATGACCTTTCCATGGCACAAAGTAGTTTCTTGGGAGGATGCTGTTTGGAAAACACAACATGAAAAATGTTTTCTACATAATCATCTAAACAGATGAACAGACAAACAAAGAAAAAATTTTCAAGCTTTTTGACAGAAAATTTGAGAAACATTTGAAGGCAGGATATAATTAGAATGGTCTGACCTGCCACAAATTGTGAATATTTTCCAAGTATGCAACTTTTATGAAGTCTTATATAGTCAGCTTTAGTTAGAATTTTCCAGTATTATTAATCATCCATCAAAACCCCAAGGGCATGATAGAGGGGGTAGCTTTGACAGCTGAGTTATGGGCTTGTAGGCTTTTCCAGAATCTGTTCTTTGCACCCTTTTCTCTCTGTCCCAAGACTGTCTGCCCTTGCTGTTTCCCCAGTATGGGATTCTCAAGGAGATGCACAAAGCTGGCAGCAGGAGAAATGGATACCGGCATTTGTTAGATACTGTCAAATCTGACTGCTTCCACTAGCTATCTTCAAATATAGATGCAGTTCAGGGTGAATTTTGTCTCCAGGGCTTTGGACTGAAAGCCTGAATTGAGCATAGACTGAAATTTTAATTCCACAAATACATGGTACAAGAAACATTGCATAGGAACGCTACATATTTGCAGTTTATATAATTATATAACCAAGTCTTTGAGAGAGACCTATAATCTTCCTAAACATTAATGCTTATAGCTGAGCTTTAAGGTACCATAGAATTTGGAGGTGGCAAACTACCCCAGAAACAGTAGGGAAGAAAAACACATATTTTCTCAAAGTTGTTTAAGAACTGTTATTTTATTTTTGCTGCTTTTTTTCCCCCTCTCCATTTACCTGCCTCTTTTCTTCTGCGTTAACATTATCTAGCACTTCTGTGGAAAACTGTCTTCCAAACACTAAGTCCTGACCTTCTCCCCTCCCCCTCATCCTCATCTGTCTTATGTTTTCATTGCTTTTCCCCATTTCTGCTTTAATTATAAAGACATTTTACTAGCTGGTTCTACTTGTACTAATGATGCTTATAACAATGTGTTCTTCTGAGCATCATTCATGAATGGAACAAGTGTTTTTCTCTAGCGAATGGCTAAAGGTTCAGTCCAGTTCTTGGAAATAATTGGCTATTTTTCTCTTTGGTATCGGTACTTACTGCATGAGGCTCGAGTCCAGTTAAGCCACTGGATCTCCAGCAGACATCAAAATGAGGTAATAATCTTCAGGATGAAAGGACTTGGGAAATAAATTAGTTTCCTTTTTTACATTTTTAAATTCTTTTCAGTACTTCTCCAAATGCAGCAGAAAGCCGAATCAGATCTTGTGGTCCCTTCATGTGATTACAACATAGAATTGTTAGGGCCGGAAGGGACCTTAAAGATCATGAAGACCCCCCACCCATGGGCAGTGATATCACACTGCCCTTTATATCATGAAACTTCCCCTGTTAGGAGAGATGAGCCCCATCCTTTAGGGTTGGTAGAGTATAAATATTATTATCCAGAAATGTAAATTTCTGCTCACATTTAGACCTAGTGCATAACAAAACTATTTGTTTTACTGTTTCTACACTATTAATGATTTTCAAATCTTGCTTAGAATGAATTGCTTGGCTGGGTTTTTTTGTTGGTTGGCTTGTTGATTTTTACTTTTTGTTTGTTTTTCTTTGGTTTTTCAATTCAAGAGATTCTGGTATATGAAATTCCTAACAGTGTTGATTCAACAATTTCTAAGACATTTACTCATTGACACCTAGATAAAAATGTCAACATTCTTCTAAATTTCTGTTATTGAAGAAGGATATCTTATTACAGCATTCCTGTTCAAGATTAAATATGTTCAGAAATGCTTTTCCTTCCAGGATGTTCCTATTTTAGTGGTACAATTCAATTTTCCAGCATTTGTATTTTCTCATTTTATTCTAATATGGAGGCAGAGATTTGAAATAAATATTGGGATGTTAATTTATTAGCAAAAATGTTCATAATCATAAGTTTGGAATCATCAGAACTTCTTCTGGGTAGAACTATACAAACCTCTGTTCTATGGGAACCACCACATCTTAAAAATGTTTATTCTGGTCCATCATTAAAAAAGAGAAAATTCATGATATTTTTGTCAGAAAGAAAATTCTGAACAACTTAAATTTTTTTCAGTCTTCCCATCTTTATGTACTGACATGAAATAGGATGTCCAAGTTCTCCAGATTACTCTGGGACACCCAGGATTTTGGGGTTTCCCAAAACCATCTAAGTCCCCTATTACTGATTAAGGAACCTAGCAATGTTGAAGCTTAGGGTTCCAGAAATCATCTGGACTTCACCATTTTGCATGTGTTCCAAACTCTGTTAACAAAAATGAGAAAAACTCTAACAGAGGACAGTTTAAGTTTGTAATTACTACTGAATATATTTTTGCAAGGCCACTGCATTGATAGGTAATTTGTATTCCTTTGACATTGCTGAGTATATTGTTTCCTATGGCAGGAAAAAGAAGCGAACTATATGGATCATATTTATCTAGGCATATCTTTTCTCTCAGAGAAATAGGCTCTATACACTTACACACTTCAAATTATAACTTGAAAAAATTCAGTATTTTCCTGGCACCAACTATTTTTATTTTTTTTTTTACTTTATTATGAGAATTTGGGGCCTTCTATATAAATTTCAAAAGAAGTGAAGATTTTTTGCAGTAGCACATGGGCCAAACTGGTACTTAAATCCATGACTCTTTTTCTGTGGGGGCTCTGATGTCAAACTTCAAACACGTCTGAATAAAAGTATCAATTAAAGCAAGTTAGACCACAATAATTTAGAAGCTAATCTCACAGTTTTTATATATTTTTTTAAATAAAACTTACCCTTTTGATGTCTTTCCAAACTAGACCTCAGAGGCCTGTAATAGAAGAGTAGTCATGTTCTCTTCATTAACATTCGTTAAGCATCAGTTATTAAAAAACCTAGCCTGCTATTAATACCTGAAAATTGACTGTACTGGTATAAAATCTTGCATTTATGAAGTTTCAGTGTTGCAAACTCAGATTCCATGGTCAGCATACTCCCTTAGTATCCTTACAGAGATTTCTAGAGGACTAGTATAAATTATTTTGTTACAGTAGCCTTATATCTCATTTTCCTCAGTAAGAAATGACAGAGCTAGATCCTGAAAGATGCTTAAGTCCCTACTGGTTTCATTAGATACTGAGAGAGCAAGATGGAATATATGCATCCCATCTTTGAATCTTGTTCATACCTTCCATGACTCATAATCCATAAAATTAAAAAAAAAACCTAATGGATCTCAAAGTGAATTTGCAGGAGTTTCCTAGGCATCAACAAGGAACAAAATAAATTATCATGGAGTTTCTTCTATATATCTGATCCTGTAGATGGCAAGGGACATGATTAGCGTGATTATCTTCTTCCTCCAATTGGTGCTGTTGCAATGTTACCCTGAAGTGTACCTATAATGGCATAACACAAGGTCTAGAGAATTTCTATGTTTCTTGTAGCATGAACTGTGATGAACAGTCAATCCAGTTTGCTGCTGCATCTTTTGTGTACCTGTTCCGGCCTCCAAGCTTTTGGCTCATGGTTCACGATAGGCCTGAGCCCTTGCATAAGGCAAGAGACTCTTGTAGCGAACTGCCCATGTTTAAAGCTGTCCCTCAATGCACAAAGCTGCACAGCCAACACCTCTACTGCCTGAAGGGCACTGTTGACCTGACTCAGCTCGCAGCGTCAGTGAAATGCTACTGCAGTTTTAACAGGGGTTGTATCTACAGATGATGTATGTATTGTACAACAACAGTGTTGTCTAATCTATCTTTCTTCATACACAAACTGGCCTCGTATAGATTGTGAGCTTCGCAGCTGTGAAATGGGCAACATGATGCACCCAGGAGCTTGGCTTTGGAGCATAGGAAAAAGGTATTGGGAACAATTCATTAGAGTACTTATCATTAACAGGGTCCTTTGGCTGTGAAGCAGCGATTTCAATCCTTCTGAAATTTGCACGTAACTATACTTGTCTGCTAGAAGTAACTTTTGAAATGTGGAAAAAAGTATAATTTCTAAAAATGCAGAAATACAGAGGGGGAAAGGATCTATTTCCAGAAATGTTTTCAGCATAATGAGTCTATTGTAATCTTTCAACCATTACATGTTATCCATTTGATAATTGTATCTGGTTATACCAACTTCTCATACAATAGTGACTATGATTTTTCAAACAATTAATAGGATGCATTTTATAGATTTTGTAGCTGAATGGTTTTAAATGAACTATATTCATGCTAAGGAATTTTTAAAATATCTGTCACTATGGAAGTCTTCAAAATAGATTGTCAGGTAAACAAAAGCAGCAGTAAAGTATCTCACCAAGGAGGAATTCCTGTTTCAGTAAGTGGCCACTTCAGAAGTATGTTGAAGTTAGTTCTGAGAGTTACTTTTCTTAGATGTTCATTAAGTTAGATTAAATTTTGAGTCAACTGTCCAAGTGCTGTAGTGATGTAAAGGTAATGAGTGTGTACAAAGACTTCTAGGCAGACAGTGACTGAGATACAGTACTTTATCTCACTCACTTCATTCAGTGAATGAAAAACAATGCATATCTACCTACACATCTGTTTAAAAGTATATATGTTCTCATATACAAAGCTGGGAGGGGTGGCTGACATGCAGGAACACTGCGCTGCCATCCAGAGAGACCTGGACAGGCTGGAGAGCTGGGCAGGGAGAAACCAGATGAGGTTCAACAAAAGCAAGTGTAAAATCTTGCACCTGGGAAGGAACAACCATTTGTATCAGTACAGGCTGGGGGATGACCTGCTAGAGAAGAGATCAGGGGAGAAGGACCTGGGGGTCCTGGTTGATGACAGGTTGGCCATGAGCCAGCAGTGTGCCCTGGTGGCTAAGAGAGCCAATGGGATCCTGGGGTGCATCCTGAGGAGTATAGCCAGCAGGTTAAAGGACATGATCCTTCCCCTCTACTCTGCCCTGGTCAGGCCCCACCTGGAGTATTGTGTCCAGTTCTGGGCTCCTTGGTTTAAAAAGGACAGGGATCTCCTGGAGAGAGTACAAAGAAGGGCTATGAAGATGATTAAGGGGCTGGAGCATCTCGCCTATGAGGAAAGGAAGAGTAAGTTGGGACTGTTCAGCCTTGGGAAGAGAAGACTAAGTGGGGACCTAATTAAAGTTTATAATTATCTGAAGCAGGGGATGCAGGGGGAATCAGCCAGCCCCTTTTCAATGGTCTGTGGAGACAGGACAAGGGGCAATGGCTGCAAGTTGGAGCACAGGAAGTTCCGCACCAACATGCGGAAAAACTTTTTCCCAGTGAGGGTGACAGAGCCCTGGGACAGGCTGCCCAGGGGGTGGTGGAGTCTCCTTTTCTGGAGATATTCAAGACCCGTCTGGATGCCTATCTGAGTGATATGTCCTAGGGAGCTGCTTTGGCAGGGGGGTTGGACCCGATGATCTCTTGAGGTCCCTTCCAACCCCTACAATTCTATGATTCTATGATTCTATATATCATTTTTCACAGATATATATATATATATTTGTGCATTTGTAAATAAACAAGAGGTGGGTATGGATGAGTTGACAGTGAGGGAGAGACCCTTCATAAGAACATATCCTTATACTTTCTAAATACTATTTGTTTAAAATGTGTTTAACCAGATGATGTATGTATATTTAGAGAAAGATCTATGTAATGTGACTGAACACAATAAACTCCCTTCATGTATTGTCATTATTTTTAATATGAAAACATACTATCTTTCTGTATAACGTATTGCTGAGTGACAAAGATTTCTGACATTAAAATGTAGAAATCAAAATAAGAGATAATTTTAAATTCTGCATACATGTATGGTGGGGTTTTTTAGGTGATGAGGGAGCACGGTAGAGAGAAATATTTTTATGGAACTTGGGAGTGTTTTTTTTCTAAAGAATGGAAATACTTTAATTTAGAAAGAGTCTTTCAGTAATAGTGAGTTGTTTGATTGTTATGCTGTGCTGCTTAGTGTAGAACTTTTTCTGCAGTAAAAGGTTAATTAGTTGGGAAATGAAATACAGAAAACTATCATGAACGAGATGGTATTAAGTCTTCCTTTTTCTGCCTGTCTCCCCGTCTTTTTCTAGAATATAGACTCAGAAAGGGCAAAGGTGCCAGTGTAATTGGACATTCCTTAGCGAACTGCACTGTCTTGATTCATACACACAGTGGGAAGTAAATGGATTTCATTTCCCTATAGAATATTACAAGCTTCAGTGGGTCTTTTTTTTTTTTTCTTTTTGAGAACAGAGCAATTGCTCTCTAGTTAAACTTTTCTAAAGTTGTTTGGTAGGACTGCGTGGGTGTAAATCATAGACTTTCCTGGCTGCTCTTCCGTAGGTTTCACCAAAAGGATACTTTCTCACTCCACAAACTCCATCACAGGAACTGATTAGATGGAAGCAGGTAATCAGTGTTAGCACATCAAGCTTGATACTGTATCAATGCTATTAGAGTCTTAGAAAATATTGTATCTACCCTTTTTCTTTATGTGTTCTGTGTAAAATGAAGTTTCATCACCTCAGCCTGTTGCCATATACCAATAATCTGTGACAGACCTCCGTTAACTGTAAGGAAAATAATGAAATTACAAAAGCACTTATATCCACAAAACGCTTGTGTAACAGCAAGAACATTTAAGTTAAATTTGGCAGATTTATGTCAACAACTATTTTTTCACGTGCAGAGGTGCAGAATCACAAATAATATATAAAATAGACAAACTTGCGTGAACTCTTCATGTATTTAGTTTTTAGTCTTAAAATCTCGTGCCTTCACCTTCTCTTCTTATCCAAGTCTTTTCAGTTCTTTCCAGATTTCTGAAGTTTTTACCTCTGTCATCAGTATTTCCTTGCTTAACAAGGTGTAAAACAAGAAGTATCTGTAAATTTTAGGTACATATTAGGCAATTTGACAGTTTTTAATTCTTATGAATGTGTAATCCACCGAAATCCTTCATTCCACGTGTTATTTTCATCTGGCACAGGAACAGAAATAGGACTACATTTAATCACAATTCAGTGTGAATTTTTAATATTGAATAATTAATTAAAGCTTCTAAACAATTTACAGAGCTAGTAATAATTACAGGAATTAATTTGTGATTTTCTTTAATTAAAAATAATTTTGGTAAATTATTACTTGCTCACAAAAAGGTTTTAGAATAGAATTTGAAACAAGGTTTTTAGCAACTTTTTTCGGTGCCTCAAACCCTCCGGTTTCTTCAAAGCATTTATGGCAGCTAAATTTTGATTGTAGCAAGATAATTTTTAGTTCAACACATTTATAGCCTGTACTTTCATATAAATTCAAAGTTAAGCGGAGATGGGCAGAAGTACTAAGGCATGTCTTATCATCTCTTTCTGACATATTTGGAGCAAAGCAAAATTTCAGTCTAATAGCAGCCTTGGAAAAGGGGCTTTTAAATTTGCATACTTAATTTTCACATATCTGAGCAGGAATGAATACTTCAATGAAAGGTCCAAGCCAGTGGCATGCTTATATTTTGTGAGGTACATCTTGAACTAGTCGAGGCACATGACACTCCTGCTACTTTAGGATGCATCCTTAAGAAACACTAACCAGAAATTCTAAAAATAATGTGTTAAAAACCCAAACCATGAAGAAAACATAACCCCTAATTTGACATTATTTCTTTTTATTTTTCAACAAAAGACCTTTCAATCTGGAATATAATGAACTTGCAAAAATTAGCCCAAACTCATTCAAACTCTTTACTGTGTAATCTTGACGTGTGTGTGTACAGGAAAGCAGGAAATGTTCTTGAGCTTGTTATCAAGTGAGACAAGGTTAATTAGTGACTAGAATAGCTTCTGCATTTATTTCACTCCATTATATTTTACCACCTGTTCCTTCTACTTCCAGTATAAGAAAGGAGAAACTGTTGCTTTTCAAATTTTAAGTCGCTGATGAATGTATATATAATATACAGGGTGGGGAGGAAGCTCTCGGCTTATTACCTATCTAGACCTCTATTTTCAGAAAGGCACAGTGATTGCTTTTTCAAAGATTCAGCACCCAAAATTACAACTGGATTTTCAAGAGCTCTATTCTGAGCAGCCTCCTCCAGCATAGCAAGGATTTTCAAAGGTCTCAAAATGTAGTGCCTCAGTGCTCTGAATATAAACCCATTCATTTTATATTTCAATGAGAAATGTACAGTACTGGGTGTTCACTCATTCCAAGATGAGGTGTATGGAAATACAAAGGCATAACCAGAATTTTTAATTAATCTGAGAGCCAATTAATTAATTTAGCTGAGAGCTAAATTTTAACACATTTATATCTCCATGGGTCAACATAAGACCATCTGAATTTCATACTGCTTTGTATTTTCTAGAATAATGTAATGCCATTTTGGGGTTTTGTAATTTTTTTTACCTACCTGTGGTTGTAGGAAACTGATTTCCACTTGCCACAGAGATTCACATACAAATTCAAATTCTGCCTTTACCTTCTGTCACTATTGTATATTCAGGATCATCTTGTCTTGAAGACTAAACTATAGTATGAATTCAAGCTAAATTCCAGGTTTCAGTCAAAAGGAGGAATGCAAAAAGCTAATAAAGTGAGTTAATATTTCAATATTCCATTCTACATTTTCTACTTGGCATTTATCTGTAATATTTTGTTACTTCACATTCTTCAAAAATATAAGCAAGCCATAATTTACATTCCTTTTCAAAAAGAAAATATGGACAGCTCAAAGTTGTTGATGATGAACAATATTTGAAAATATTAGGATAAATAGACACAGTCCAAGATGCTACCTCACTGCAAAAAAAATCGTATGAGAGAGACAAGCTGGTGAAAAATAGTGTGTTTGTTTTTTGACTTTTTATTTTTTTTTTCTCTCTCTGCATTCTGAAAAGCAGGGATTTCAGACCGCCTCTGGAAGAAAGTCACTTTCTTTTGGTGCAGACACTTAACCCCAAGGACAGATCTGTGCTGTAAGCTTCATTCTGTCCAAACTCAACTGAAGCCCAGAGTTAGATAGAGAGGGTAGGTGAGCTCAGCAGCGAAGCAGATAAGAAATTTGGGACATAAAGCATGGATTCTGCCTAAAACATGCCTGCTGTCATCCCTATGCAATCTAGCTGCTGCTGCAATGGTGCAGGAATGTTGAAACCAAGCAGGCAGTCACCTGTGGACTTGTGGCCAAGCTCTGAAATTATTTACCTCAGACTCTGAGGGGGTGTGCACACTGCTTGAAATCAAATTTTTCTTTACCCAGTACAGCCATGGTCTGCGGAGTGACAGGTTCCCAGCAGCTCCTGCCACACGCCCCAAACCAGACAAGTCCATCACCTGGAAAAGGAGCTATAGCCCTTGCCAGTTTTTGGACTGCTGGGCACCACAAATTCAGGTGGCTGAATAATCCAGTGGCCAGCTGGGGCTTGGTGTCTGGCAAAGGTGGTGGGTGCTGTAGGCGCCCACAGCTGCATGTGGCCTGTGCTACCCCTTGGCAGTCCAGTTGACATTAGTGGTTGTGCTTGCAATTATTACATCAATATAGAGCAATGGCCTTTGCTGTCTTTGCTGAACTGACTTATACATTTATTAATGTTTTCTTGTCTAAAGGGAGATCTGCTTGTCCAAAATTTTGCGGTCACCTGCTGTTACCTAATAAATTCAAGCTTTAAAAAAAAGTTTACAGGGTTTTACTCATTTGTGACTCATGGTATTGGATAAGCATTGACATCTTTCCTAACTGAGTGGGTCCAGGCTGCTGTTCCCAGCAGGGCTGTTACATATAATGCTTTGCTCATCCAAGGCCCTTGGCTAATGAACACATTTAAACGTGGGAACACTATTGTTTGATTGTTCAATTAAGTGACTTGTAACAATTACGAGGTGGTTCCCTACCATCTCCTTTACCACAGTCTTAAAAATCAATGGGAGTTTGAGACTTCCACTCCCATCTTACTTTGATTTGGTTTAAAGGAAGAAATGAGGCTCTGAATCTCATGTGAGGAATGTATGGGCTAAGTAAACACTACCAGTGTTTCTTTGAAGGTCTTTTTCTTTCCCACAGTGGAGTAATATGACCTAATGGAGTTTTACATGTTTATTTCTACAAGAAAATGTAACCCCTTATTTATAATATTTGAGTACATCTGGGGTTTTATATATATATATATAAATTTTGGATCCTCAATGCAGAATTTTATTTTAAAAGAAAAATCACCCTCTGTGTTATAAATTGAAATGTCAGTATTTCACATTGTAAAGCAAGTCACTGTGTAATATTCAGTGTCTACATCTATGTGTACACTTGCTTAAGTCTAGCTAGTGCTAAATGTTGCAGTATGTCCTTTTTTTTATAGCAACACATCATAATTTAGGTTAGAATGGATCTCAAGGTCCTGGAGTCCAACTTTCTGCATTACCAAAGTGCAGCTTCTCTTTTTTTCTTTCTCTTTTTTTCTTTTCTTTCTCTTTTTTTCTTCCTCAGAAGAACTCTCAGATTAAGGCTTGAGTTTATGGTTGTTAGTCGCAGCAATTCAACAACTGTCTTACATCCATAGTGGAACAGGCTTCCTACCCAAAACCCAAACCAAGACTGGTTTATTTCAATTTGAAACCTGCCCTATTCCACAATCTGTTAAAAAAATTAAATCTAAACCAAGATGTATATGTGGAAGGCTCATTTAGATTTTTTCAAATAAAAAGGATTTATTTGAGACTGCTGAGGTGGTTAATCTACTTACACTGGCTTTTACAGCTAAGCTTTTCTGTTCTTACCAGTCTGATTTCCCTTTTCTGGTACACTCTTAATAAATATTACATGCACTATTCAAGAATTCAGATAAGTGGCTTTCCTTGTAAAGAAAATAAATAAATCAAATTTAAACTGCAGTATTCAATCTTTCATAGGATGTCCTTTGTAAGCTGGGAGCAACAATGGTTCTGTCTACAACTTCCTTACAGCCTGATCCACTAAGCGCCATCACCAGAATAGACCCCCCAAATTTAATCCAAAGAGGAAAAGTGCACTCAAGCTCCATTATAAAAACCCACACACACTAAATTACCACAGAAACTCCTAGTACACGACAGTTATTTCACTCCTTTCCTCCCCGTAGACAATCAAGAGGTAGAACCGGTATGGAGGTGCCTACTTGAAACTGCAAAGTCAAGGCAGGAGATACTAAGGTAGCGTTAATGCATTGTTCAGTGATCATTATGCCTGACATTTAAGCAGCGCTGTTGCTCCTCATCAATGAAAGGAGAGATCAGTTGCAGCCCTGGTGCTGTCAGCTCATCTTGTTGCTATGGATGACAACCGCAAATTACTAATACTTTTTTTTCCATTTTATCTCCTACACGTTTCTGTCTTCCAACTAGTCTGTTCTTCAATCAAACAAAAGATAAACCCAAAGATCTCTTGGCAGCTCAGGGTCTCATATGAGGCCTCGTAAGGAGAAGAAACACTCTGAGAACATTCACGGTCCTGCTTTGGATGCTGCAGCATATGTGGCAATAAGTATCAGCCCTCTGAAGCTTCATATAACAGTATTAGCTATTCCAATAGTTAGTTTTAAATGACTGGCCCAGGCTTCAGTTCCTGGTCAGGAATATATTAATTAATTTGCCATTTATCATATATATATATATATATATATATATGTATATGTATGTATATATATATGTATGTATATATATATATGTGTGTGTGTATATATATATATATATATGATAAATTTATCATATATATATATATAGAAAGTGCTGTCAATAGTAGGAAAGTCCTCAAAAGATTTTTAGGTAAGATTTGGATAATTTACCTTGTTATGAAAGACTTCAGTAGCTCTTGCTTACTGCAGAGAGTTGACCATGAATTATAAATATTCATCATGGAATAAGATGTTTGACCACTGGAGAATAAACAAACTGACAGCTAAAAACCAAGGCCCATAGCTGAAAACTGAAGTTTGAAAATTATCAAATTGGGGATAATATTCAGCTGTACAAAATGAAGGTTATATTCACTGAAGCAGATTACCAAGGGACTAATTAATCTGTTATTTTACAATTAGGATTGTATATGTGTTGAAAAGGTATACTCTAGTTTACCTGCAAGTTATTGAACTTTGTACCTCCTGGTTATGCAGAGAGAAGAACAATTCTTTTTCTGCAGGAACTGCTGAAAAAAGTCTTTGGCCTGCGTTATACAGAATGGTCGGTCATTCCTGGTTTTAAAATCTCATGGTGCCAAACACCTAAAGGTAACATAATAAATATAAAAGGATTTTTAAAAATGCATAGCTCACATCCATTTTGCCTGGGCAACCCTTTCATTTGTCATAGGGCAATGCCAGAAAAATGTCTGTTCAAAAGGGTTATAACCTGCAGGTTTAGAATGGGAGAACAGAGGAAGAGTACCATGGGAGCAAAATGCATCCATCAGCTCAGTACATCTTTGTTATTAGGAAATTTCTTTATATGTGGCATTACTCACTTTGCTTTCCTAAACAAATGCATATGTAACACAATGAAGTGTTCGAGTGCTACCCACCACTTTCAGATGAAGTTCCAATGCTTAAATTTTGTATTTATTCTGTATTTCAATATTATAGGGTATTCATTTCATTATATTGAATTATCTCAGTGCTGTAATGAAAACCATTAATTTTTTAAGATCAGCTTGAGTATAAACAAAAAGGGAAGAAAAAAACTGTCATGCCACTCAAAGTTGATTGCTTTTTTTGATAGACTTACAGAATTAGTGGCAGTAGGTTTATTTGCATTTTAGTAAAGCATGACCATGCCTTTGAAAAACTTACAAGAAGGATCCATATTCACTTGAACATGACTGTTATTACATGGAGGACAAACTAGATGAAAGAATAAAGTGAACTTAGATGGCAAGTCTATTATATATGTTCCTTCTCTTTTTATGGGTCCTTAGTGGTTTATTCACTTAAGTAACCCGGTATGGTGTACAAAAAACAAAAACAAAAAAAAAAAAGTGCGTGTGACTCCCAAGTTTTGTCTAGGCTGGCTTGGAACATGATTATATGCTGAGTGTCTTGATTGGGAACTAAAACAGCTCTTAGGCTTTTATAGGAAAACTAGTTTGCACTCAGTGAAATCTTTAAGGATAAAAGTCTATTTTACCTCTTTTGACTATTGAGGAAAGAGGTACTCCCTGGTTCTACCTTCTCCCTTTGAATAAGAACGGTAGAAGTTGCAACTCTAGCAGTGAGAGAAAGAGAAAGAGAGAGATTTGTATTTCTTTATCTCTTTCCTCTTCTTAAAAACAAACAAGCTGGAAAATGGCAGTGATGGAAAACAGCTGTACCCACAGCTGCTTGCTGTGGAGCACAGATGTGGATGTGCTCTGCCCTAATGGGGCAACTCCAGGGACATCTTAATCCTCATGGGGTGTAATGGGAGTAGCTGTGGGAGGTCTTGGACTACAAAGCATCTTTCTCTACATCACCTGATTTTTTTCATCATCTGCTGAAGTTGGCACTTATGTTAAAACTCTTTTTTTTGATTCATTCACTCTTCTTCAGAATATTGTAACTACAGTGCCAGCATGGCGCAATAAACTACTAACAAATTTGCTGTTAGTAGTAAAAGGTAGTAAGTTTCGTATTGAAGGGCAAAAAGCCCCACTCTAAAATAAGTCCAAAGGGAGTAATGATTGAAGAAACTTTCACCATGGACACTGTGGATATACCTCCCAGTAAAGACATCACTACGCTGCAGATAAACTCTTCTAAGTCCTTCTCTTTCCCAATCCCACTGAGAAAGACTGATGCTTAGGACACAGAGGCACGTAGAAAATGTGAGTGTAGCACCACAAAAAAGGGATCATTATAAGTAAGCTTTACCAATTAGCTTTTTTCTATATTAATTATTTGGACAATTAGACTGTTAAAATTTTAACGGGAATAACAGTAATTTCTTTTTTTTTATGTATATGATGTCTGCCTTTTTTGTCCAAAAAAAGATTTTGAGTGGAACTCTTGTTGCAGTATATGGCAGGCATGGAAGGGAGTTCTACGCATAAAAAAGAAAAATGCATGTAATATGTTTTACTTAACATCAAACATGTATAATAACACTGATGATAGAATACTTAAAGCATTTTGTAATCAAATCTTAGTTAGGTAAATTTACACAGAGGTAGAATGCTTTTTTCTATTTCAAAACCCTTTCAGAAAGTTTTATTCTTTGTGAGATTTAGCCTGTGTGCTACCATCCTTTTGAAAGTATTATCTCCATTCCTTGGAAAGCCCTCATCATAAACCCCACTAAACTAACAGTAAGAAGCTGTTCTTTTCTGGTTTTGGTTTGTGCTTTTTTTTTTTTTTGGGGGGGGGGTCCAATTAGCGGGGGAATTATATTTTGAATCCTTGGAACTGTGAAGAATTACATGTGATAATCTCTTAAGAAATACAAAGATACCAAAAATAGATATTACAGGTACACATGTGCAGTATGATAGTGGGATCTGACACCATCCTTTTAATGTATTAGTAAAAATAATTAATACAAACCATATGCATTGGAACAGTCTCCCCAGGGAGGTGGTTGAGTCACCATCCCTGGATGTGCTTAAAAGATGGGTAGACAAGGTGCTCAGAGATATGGTATAGTAGAGCACAGAGACAGGTATGGTTTGGCTTGATCTCAAAGGTCTTTTCCAACCAAGTGATCTGTGATATTATTTAATTTTACTCATGAGTAACCATTGAAGACTACAGGGCTTCTCACAAAGGTACTTCTCTGATTAAAAACAACTGATAAACATATCTGATAATTCAATTTTCATTCTGATAGGACCAAGAGATCTAAGATTGTCTTTTAGTCAGGTTCACTGTTACGATTCCCACTGAGTGTCTTATTCCATGGGTTATTCACTGAATACAGTATTTCTCAGTATGATTACAGGATACAGGAACTAGCCTTCTTTACTCTTTTTTTTTCAACAGAATTTCTTGAGGAAAGGCTGTGCTGGTGTTTCTACAAGGCTAAAGCACATATAGAAATGAATCACCCAGTCTAAATCATTAGTTTGAGATGCTATTTCCCAAACTATAGTTTTGCCTCTTACTTGCTATTGTCTGTATGCTCCAAGTGCTTCAAGGCATTCAGTTTTGTTTCTAGGTACTCACCAGATGGTTTTCTCAAACTAAGAATTATCAGCCTAGGCTCACTAATGGCAATGAGGCAGCAGGCTTACTCAGCTATCTCAAGTTAAGTGGAACCCTTTAGTTTTGCCATCTTTCAGTGACTTGCATTTTTCATTTAAAGATGTTTAAAACTTTAATTCCTACCTTTTTTTTTTCTTTCCTCCTGCTACAGCCTAATGCTTCTTACTGATCATATTGAAACATACAGCTCCTAATATAGGTAAGCATTTCCCTAGCCATTTTGCATTGTCACAGAAAAAGTCACAAGACACTGAGCTTTATTGAACAATAAAAAAATCACCTACCAACATGTATTCCTTGTATTCCCACCTTATTTTTTAAATGCAAGGCTAATGGAACAACAAGGTTTCTTACATTTTTCTGCCTGCAAGTTTTGTGTGAAAAAGAAGAGAGAAATATGTGCAATCTTCTTGTCCTCCAGCATGTCTTTCTGTGAGCTATGGAATCGATCTGACTGCAGTGTCCAGGTAGGGCAGCACCTACTATTAGGTACTAATGAGACCTACTGACTCTGGGCATCTCAGTCGCCACACATATAACGCACAGCAAAGGCAAGTGTATTTCTGTTTGTGAAATGAGACAGAAGTGCTTTCACTCAGTACTATGGCAAAACTAAAAAGTTGGGGGGGGGGGGGTGTTGGGTAGGGTGAGGGGGTGGAACAGGAAGACCTGCCATACAGAGAGAGAAAATAATTGCAGCATTGTTCACTAAGGAATAATAGATCATCTTTTCACACTACTAATTTGCCTTGCTGCCTCTACTAACAGCTTCTGAATCCTACCTAATTGTAACCCTTCGTTCCTCTGCCAGAGCACGTTGTCACGTCTGCTTCCCTGGCTATCTTTTGCTCTCTTAGTGTATTCACTGGCAAATGATAAGACGCTGAAGTATGAAGAAACGCAAGCTGCATTATATGAAGTATTCAGCTCACTCAAATTAGCCAGTTAACTCTGGACATCTTTCCTTCTATGTGTTGTTCCACTACTGAGGAAGAAAAGGGTTCATCATACAGATCTGGTCAAACATGGTATTTATACCCAGTACCAAAGATTTTTTTCTCCATTAGGTTTTTATAAAAGGAAACAATTTTTGTTATTTCCAAACCTCCTTCTAAGGCAAGAAAAACGACTTACAGTAATCACATTTATCCTTTTTTTTTTTTTTTAAACATAACTCCAATTTCAGATTTGAATTTACCAAATATTCAATATTCTACTGCTTGGATCTTCAGATATGAACTTTGGAGGCGGCTACAGTTCTGTCTTTAGATAAAGCTCTCAGTTCTCAAGGTACAGGTCTTTTTATTCTTTTGTATGTTAACTTCTCATTTGCTGCTTGGATATCTAGGAATGAGCAAAACCTGGGAATAATATTTCCTTTGGTATTTTTGGCAGATCAGTGAAGGAAATATTTCCGATTGTCTTTCTGATACAATGAAAATATTCATAGAATAGAATATTATAAAGTGGACACAAGAACATGAAAAGTATTTTCTTTCTGCCTCTACCTTTTGGGAACTATGTGCATAACCTATTTGTAATGCTTTTTAGTATTAATATCTGGTCTGTTCATCGCTTTATGAGCATGTCCAGTGACCAACACTTGTTTGCTTATTGTCTTCCAATGCAGTCTGTAGGGTGTCTGTCAACAGATTATCATATCCAAATTATAAGAGATAACAAATATTCACTAATGATTTTCTCAGATCTTTATTTTGGCATATCTTATTACTATAGATCTAGGTATCTGATTCAAGGTTATCACACATATTTATACAATGTGCTCATCAGCCTAGGAATACCATAAATATTCTCTGCATGAATTATTCTGGTCTCTGAAATAAGAATTTGCATATGATTCAGGAAGCCTTGAATATAGCTTGTTTTCCATTGGTATGTACCCAAACACTTATGTTGATTTTCTGTCCAAAAGTTTTTCAGGTTGTTCTGTTGTGCCTTGCCTATCATTAATTTGTCATCAATATAATGTTTTAGGAATTGATTTCCAATTTCTTAGCTGAAGCTGCATTGTAATTAGGAGTCAGACTGTAGCAGTCTGGAAGGACTTTTATACCAAAATGAACCTGGAAAAACCCCAATGTGATAAAAATACAGTTTCAAAATGATTTGTTTATTTTTCATACTACTGGGAAAATACCTAATGTGATGACATTCAACTATTTCATTAAAAATCTTGAAGTTGAACTTCTTAATTTGTGTCTGCAAGGACTGTAGAATGGAAGTAGTCTAAAATACCTTCTCCACTTACATCTTTCCTGTACCCTGTTCCCAGCCAGCTCCAACCCAAGCATCGCAGGGCACAGCCGAGCCCTGCAGCCACAGTGGTGGGGCCTCAGGGAAAGCCTGAGTAAGAAAGGGCAAAGTGCTGCCCAGCAGTGAGAAGTGAAGGCAAAAGTGTGAGAAACAGCCTGGTGAGTCCCCAGGTGAGAGAATGAGGATGGGAAGGAAGTGATCCAGGCCTTTGAGCAGGGATTCTCCAGTAGCCCTGGAGGACCCTATGCCAGAGTGCTTACTCTCTGCAGCCACTGGAGAGGATGGCAATAGAGCAGGTATCCCGCCTATGGAGGACGCCACACCACAGTGGGCTCTGGAGGAAGCTGCGGCCTGTGGAGGACCCCATGCAGAAGCTAGGTCCTGTCAGGACAGGAGTCCAGGCTGGAGCAGGTTTGTTGGCCGAACCTGTGACCCCATGGGGAACCTGTGCTGGAGCAGTTTGCTCCTTGAAGGGCTGCCCCCCATAGAAGGAACCCACACTGGAGTGGTTTGTAAAGAACTGCAGCCCATGGGAACGACTCACGTTGGAAAAGTGCTTGAAGGAACATATCCTGTGGGAGTGACCCCATGTTGGAGCAAGGGAACAGAGAGAGTAGGAAGGAAAAGTAAAGTTGAAATGTTATGAACTGGCCACAATTCTCATTCCCCATCCCCCTGCACCACTCAGGGAGAGGAAGAGGAAGCAGAAGACTTGGGAATGAAGGAGTGAAGCTAAACCTGGGAAGAAGGAGAGTATAGGGTTTGTCTTTGTTTCTCACCATCCTAATCGATTTTTGATGAACAATAAGTTAGATTAATTTTCCCAAAATCTAACCTCTCTTGCCTATGGTAATAATTGGTAAGCAATCTCTCCCTTTTTATCTTGACCCTCCTGTCCTGTTGAGAAGTAGGAGTTAGAGAGTGACCAGGTGGGCATCTGCCACACATTCAAAATCAATTAAAAATTACTGTCAACCAGAATCTGCTTCTGAGGCCCTAAACTCAACATTATTGTAATGAAATTAATATGTAGTACACTTTCACATTCCCAAAATGCAGGAATATTAAAGTGAATGCAAGACTATTTATGCATGCCCCAGCTAAATGCCTACATGCCTGAGAGCCCAGCATTTCCACTGGATTTTGAGGTGCATTCACAATATTTGGGTAACAGGAAATTTAGGCCTGATCTACGTAGACGGTTTTTTCAAGTGTAAGAATAAAGATTAAAGAGCATGATCTTTTTACCATATATTTCTAACAACACAGCCAGAAGAGTAATTGAATTGACATTGGTAACAAGGTGATTTTTAATGCTTTTCTTTCTTTACCCTAATAAGGGCAGCTATTCAAGATCTAGTTTTCACACTTTAATTCAGTGGTCTTTAAGTATACTTGCGTCGTTGCAGGAACGAACTTTCTAACGTACAAGTTCTTAAGTTGGCAAATAGATTATTAAATCGGTGAAGTATAATTAATCTACATGGAAATAATAGATTTGATAAGAACACTAGTTAATAAATTTTAAATGTTACTCTAAGTTATGCTCAGAGAAATAGTTTTATAGACTTAAAGGTTTTTCATCATTTTATTGAAAGAACTGTCAACAATGACTCAGTATTTTTACACTTCATTTATTACCCATTACAACACCATGATTAAACTTAAAATGAAGAAAAAGTTTTTTGATTGATTTACAGTAAATTTAATCTTTGATTAACATTCCAGAAGGAGAAAAAAAAACAAATGAACATGCTATAAACCATGCTAATGATAATCATAATGATAATTGAGCATGTTCTTAGAATAGATAATATCATAATGAAGGCATCAAGACTTTATGTAGATTTTTCCCCATAGGTTTTATAACAGGTAGAAAAATCTTTACTTATTTAAAAAAAAAAATAAATAAAACCCTTTCTGACACAAAAGAAAAAAATTCCCTTGCAATTTTTTAATTTACATTTATTATGATGCTGTTCTGTTCATTGCCTCTTTCTGTGTATGTGCTTTCATTTTCCTGGCCACCATGCTTTGCATTTGCTACTAATAAATCTCCCCAACTGGCTGAAAATCTCACAGCCCAAACCTCTCTTTTTCATTTAACTTTAGCCTGTGTTATTTGCTACTGTCTGTAAATTGAGGTTACAGCTGAATAATCACTCTGAAGTTACCAGTAACAGATGTGGAGCTGGTATTCCGAGCACAGGAAAAGAGAAACTGTACGGGGATTTCAGTTTAATTGGTCATGAAATCACCTAAAAACTTCTAAGAGTCATTACTGAGGTATGACTCCCAAAAAAACCCTCACTATACACAGACCAATGATTTCCTTAAAAAAACAAAGAAATATTCTCTGTGCCTTCAGCGATCAGCAAATGAAAGCTTGAGAACTCCTTCCTAAATGAAGTGGACATGATGTAGATAAACCTTTCTTTTCTAGATCATTGATAGGAATATGAGAATATAAAATGGTGAGTAATGGTTCATTATGAGATGAATATCATACATAATAAAGTAATTCCAATTCAGATTGTGCATCTGGGCCCAATTACAATTTGGTCAGAAGATCTGTTCTGAAGTGGGGAAGAGAGGAAAAAAAAAAAAAACAGGCCATGAGAGAGTTAGGCATTGAACAGCAGGATTTTAAGAGTGTTTAGCTTCTGGCCACCATGACAATTACCATGAACGAGCCACTTAGCAGCCCATGAAAAAAAAACCCCTCAGCTCCCCAACTTCCACCAAATTTGACAGAGCCACCACCTCTACCTCTGAAAGCTGAAAACCCACCTCATATTTCCCCTTGGATTGTTTTCTGCAGACCAAACTCTCCTCAAGCTTTTTGTCAGCACCCACCCTTCCTGCTCTGAAAATTCAAACATAACCAAAAAATCCCAATGCTGTTTTGGGGCTTTCCCTAGCTTACTAAATAGTCAGGTCTACATACTCTAGAGGCTCTACTAAGTTTTCACATGCATGGGGTCTTTTTTTTCCCCCCCTCTTCTTTTCTAACTTAGCAAGCCCTCTCCCTCACAAGGCCGCTGCATGAGCCCTCTTGCATGCAGTTGCTGTTGCTTCTTATGCTCATTTAACTGAATGTGTCTCAGCTCCTTAAAGGGCAGATGCTCCCTACTAGGCCATGCAGTCTTAATGAAAAAGCAACTCATTGACTTCTAGTTCAGCTGTATTAATCAGGCAGGGTGTGTATTAAAACCCAGGGGAAGCGTGAAGTATTTTCAGGGGTAGCTTTCTGTAGGAAAGTCTCTGAATCTAGCTCTTTACAAGTGTTTAGTGGGAAAGTGTTAGGAAGCAAAGGTTGTAGGTTGGTTCCTATCTGCTTAGTGGTCTTGCTGGGGTTGAAACAAACTGGCTTATGTGGCTAGAGGCTTGCTGCCTTCATTTTTCTTGAGGTAAGTGTTTATGAGCTTTGTAATAGAATATAATGCAAAAGTAATGTTCTCATTGCTTTCAAAACACAGTCTTGAAAGAATTGTTGCTGTGGGTTTTTCTTAGCTACAGGCTTATTGAAATGCTTTATCTAGAAGTTGGGGAAAGATAGACTAAAAAATTCTGGAGTGTGAGTCTATGGTTCCTATAAAGTAGGTGCCTGTGTTAAACATAAGGCCATAAGCTAACTTGAGGAGAAAGAGGACAACTGCTCCTTTCCTGTGTCTTGTATCTTTCTCTGATCTTCTTCCAATGTATTTAGAAGAGCTGTAAAGTTTGGATCTTCAGGCCAGTGAATGTGGGAGTCATGTCCTTTGAAAAGAGGAGCATAAGGAATTTTAATCTCTTGTTTTGGGAGTACTTGTGTGTTTGTTCACTAAGGACTGACTTTTAGGGTGATTCGAGTATTCACAACCATTTCTAAGGTGAGGCTTCAGTCCTGTGAAGTGTTTTGACACTTACCACATCTCAGTTAGCTAAATAGCATCTTCTGTCCTTGTGTTGTTGTCCATTTCTGTGTGCACCTGTACCTTTTAGACATGATCTGAAGTGACAACTGATACCAAATGATATTGACAGGCCTTTATTGAACTTAATTACTCTTCAGAGACTGGCATGAATCAATCCTCATAAAATTCATCTGTCATTTTGTGATGTGCCAGCTTTAGTAGGGGGGAGATGGGGGGTAACTTCTCTGGGGAAGGTTGAATTTCCTCCATTTTACCAGTAACCCTTTATTTCTTCTGAATCTATCAATGGACTTTATTCAAGTGAAAATTCTCGTAAACATTTATCATCTAACATAATGAAAATAAAGATGGAAAAGCTCAGTGATGATATTTAATTTGGCTCTATTCTGTAGTGTAGCAAGTATGCTGAGTTCCCATCAAAATTAGTGAATTCCCTGAAAATGCACTCTCCACCACAGCAGATTGAGTTCTTTGCTGGTACGAAGTTCAATTTGAAGTAGTAATTTAAATATCTTATAATTTTGGGGTGGATTTCTTTCTTAGTTTGGGACATTTTTGTTGTAGCTTTGCAATGCTCTAGGATTGTAATTTGTTTATAGTAACTGTAAGCATTATGTGAATCTGGAAAATGGAAAGTTATGAGCTTTACAAAAAAAATAATGAATGTGTTAACATACATTATGCTAATGATAAAATAGGCATTTTTCAGAGGTGTCTCATTTGCAGTGTTCATGACCTCAACCAAAAGTCTTCCAGTAGGTTAGGGAAAATAGTATAGGTATTAACCATTAGTGGCATCATGTCTTTTACTTAAAATCCTTTCACATCCCATGCTTCAAAGAAGGGTTTCTCAAGTTTACTGAAGACAGATTCTTAATTTTGCTCTTAGGTTAATGTGACGTGTAGTTTTTCTCCATCTGGAATGGTGGCATTTCTCAGTCTTCTCACTTTTATCACTTCAGCCCCTTTCCATGGTGAAAGAGTTGGAATACTGGTTTTCAAAAGCAATTGGAGACAGGAGCAAGAAAAAAGTTAGAGGTAAATGGCTTAAGCAATTGGCTTTCTTTTTCTTCCAGTGGAATAGTGGAAAAATCCCACAGTCCGGTCACTTATGGAGTGGTCACTTCCTATTACTTCTGTAATTCCAGTTGCCTTGGAAGGCTCACAATCCATTTTGCATATGAGGTGGGTGTATGGGGCTCAAAACTGCTTCTGAGACTTCAAGAATCATCAGGGAAAATAAGTATTTTAAATGGTCTGTGAGCAAGGGCTTAAGTTTAGCTGTAAAGCATAGGCTTTACAATTTCTTTCTCACCAGCTAAATAAATAAACAGCCAGTAGTAGCATACCTGACTGTCCCATACCAGCCTGTAGTCATCCTTGCAGTAATAGTGTTTCCTGATACTCATCCAGCACCTCCTGTATTTCATTTTGTGCCCATTGCCTCTTGTCCTGTCACTGGGCACCACTGGAAACAACCTGGCTCCATCTTTAGACCTTTCCTTCATATATTTATATACATTGACAAGACTTTCTCCCGTGAGGCTTTTCTACTGTGTCTATGTCTGTCTTGTGCTGATGAACTTGTGCTTGAGCCACTTTTCCCCGTCCCCTATTGGAAATCTTGCTGTGGTCTGTTGAGGATACCTGCACCTGCTGCCCCACTAAAATGCCTTTATACAAATGCACATAGCATGGGGAGCAAACAAGAAGAATTAGAGATCTTTGTGCGGTCACAGGGCCAGGATCTCATTGCAATCACAGAGACATGGTGGGACAGCCTGGACGACTGGCACGCTATCATGGATGGCTATGGGCTTTTTAGGAAAGACAGGCTAGGGAGGCGAGGTGGAGGAGTTGCTCTTTATGTTAGAGAGCACCTAGAATGTATTGAACTCCACCTGGGGAAGGATGAATCATCTGTCGAGTGCTTGTGGGTAAGAACCAAGGGGCAGGCTAGTATGTGTGACATCGTTGTGGGAGTGTACTACAGGCCCCCTGATCAAGAGGAATGGGTTGATAGTGCATTCTATAAGCAGTTAGAAGTAGCCTCAAGATCCCAGGCGCTGGTCCTTATGGGGGACTTCAATTACCCAGATATTTGGTAGGCAAGCAACACAGCCAGTCGTATGCAGTCCAGACAATTTCTGCAGTATGTTGAAGACAATTTCCTGGTACAGATGGTGCAGGAACCTACAAGGGGAGGGCGAGTGCTGGACCTTGTTTTTACTAACAAGGACAGGCTCCTTAGCGAAGTGAAGGTCAGGGGCAGCTTAGGACAAAGCGACCATGAAATGGTCGAGTTCAAGACCCTGAGTGGAAGAAGCAAGCTAAAAAGTAGGATAGCTACCCTAAATTTTGGAAGAGCTAAATTTGATCTTCTCTGAAATCTAATAGGAGCTGTCCCGTGGGCTACGCTGTTAGAAGGAAAGGGAGCCTGTGAGAGCTGGATAGCGTTCAAACAGCGCTTCTTCCCAGCACAGGAATGATGCATCCCTTTGAGTAAGAAATTGGGAAAGAGAGGCAAAAGACCTGCATAGATGAGCAAGGAGCTAATGAGTAAACTCAAAGGGAAGCAGAAGGTCTATGAGCTGTGGAAATAGGGTCTGAGCTACTGGGAAGAATACAGGAAAGTTGTCAGGGCCTGTAGGGATGCAACTAGGAGGGCTAAAGCCCACTTGGAAGTGAAGCTGGCAAGGGACATAAAGGATAATAAAAAGAGTTTTTTCAGATATGTGAATAGTAAGAGGATGACCAGGGACAATGTAGGTCCCCTGCTGAATGAGGAGGGTGTCCTGGTAACGGGGGATGATGAGAAGGTGAAGATACTGAATGCCGCCTTCACTTCAGTCTTCACTTCAAAGGCCCCCCAGGACCCACAGACACTGGATGAAAGAAGTAATGTTTGGGAAATGAAGAGCTTCCTTCTGGTTGAGGTAGGGGTGGTCCAGGAGCGTCTCAAAGGGATTAATGTACACAAATCCATGGGCCCAGATGGGATGCATCTACATGTCCTGAGGGAGCAGGCAGAACTGGTTGTGAAGCCGCTCTCTATCATCTTCAACAGGTTTTGGAGAACAGGAGAAGTGCCTGAAGACAGGGGGAATCAGCCAGCCCCTTTTCAATGGTCTGTGGAGACAGAACAAGGGACAATGGCTGCAAGTTGGAGCACAGGAAGTTCTGCACCAACATGCGGAAAAACTTTTTCCCAGTGAGGGTGACAGAGCCCTGGGACAGGCTGCCCAGGGAGGTGGTGGAGTCTCCTTCTCTGGAGATATTCAAGACCCGTCTGGATGCCCATCTGAGTGATATATCCTAGGGAGCTGCTTTGGCAGGGGGGGTTGGACCCGATGATCTCTTGAGGTCCCTTCCAACCCCTAAAATTCTATGATTCTGTGAACCCAGAACCATACCCAGTACTCCAGGTGTGACCTCACCAGTGCTGAGCAGAAGAAGGATCCCTTCCCTTGTTTCCTGATGGCAACACTTGCTAATATAGCCCAGGATGCTGCTAGCTGCCTTTGCAGCAATGATGCATTGTTGGCTCATGTTCAACTTTTTGACCATCAAGACTCCCTGGTCACTTTCTGCCAAGCTGCTTTCCAGCTGGGTGGTGCCCAGTGTATACTGGTGTGTGGGGTTGTTCTTTCCCAGGTGCAGGACTTTGTATTTGCCCTTCATGAGCTTCCTGTCAGTCAGTCCACTTCTGCAGTCTGTCAAACTGCCTTTGTACGGCAGTGTAACGCTCTGGTGTATTCCTTCGTTTCATGTTAGCAGACCTGCTGAGGACATACACTCTGTACCGTTGCTCAGATTGTGAATGAAGATGTTGAACAGGATTTGTTCCAATATTGAGCCCCAGGGTGCGATTTACTGGTCTCCAATGAGTCTTCTGCTTATCACCATGCTTTGGGTGTGGTCTTTCAGCCAGTTTTCAGCTCCTTGAGAAACTTTAGAGCCTTGTCATTGATGTCAACATAAGCAAAACAATGTTGCAAACTTGTGACAGTCTCTGTAGAAAGATAGTGACCATGAGCTACTGTAGGGGCTTAGAAAGTACCACTATAGGTTTCGTCTGGTTGTTTTCAAACTCTGGTTGCTAAGTGTTCATAACACTCCAACCTTGCTATCAGCGTGCCTCCTCACTTGGTTAAATGTTTTGGTTAAATGTTTAGCAAAAGGTTTTAATCTGTCCGATCCCATGGTTAGTAAAAACAGACAGAATGTTTAGTTCTTAAGACTGAATATTAAAAACAATTTACGTAAATGAAGACAGTATTTTACGAGGCCGCCCTTTGTTTATCTTTGAGAGAAATTTCATTTGTTTGACTCAATTTAGCAAAGATTATAATCCTATGATATAATTTAAGGTACATTAATTTCTATGAGTATTGATGTAATCACAGAACATTAGGAGTTGGAAGGGACCTCAAAAGATCATCTAGTCCACTGCTCCTGCCAGAGCAGTATCACCAGGTGGGATTTGAATGTCTCCAGAGAAGGAGACTCGACAGCCTCTCTGGGCAGCCTGTTCCAGAGCTCTGCCACCCTCACAGTGAAAAAGTTCCTCCTTATCTTTAGCTTTATTTCATTCACTTTGAAGCTGAAAATAGCAGTCCGCTCCTGAAATGGCACATTTGGATTACTAGCCTTCAAGGGAAATGCTTACACCAACAGGAAATTCTTTGTGTTAAAATGAAGAACTACTAGATTTCGAAAGAACAACTCTTCTGAATACATCAACCTTTAACATTTCCCATTTACTCCTCAATATGCTGTGCCACTTCACATAGGACATAATAAATTTCCAGTTCAAATGCATTTTAAGTTCTCTACCTATCCCTAATGTAATCTATTCAGCAATAGTTAAAAAAAAAATAACCAAACCATTTTTGGATTTAGCATATTACACTCAAAAATTGAGTATATGTGTGGAAGGGGAAGGTATGGTGTTCAAGGAAAATAAAGCCCTATAAAAAGGATGGCGGTAATGTGAAGGACATAATTTCTCTTCAAAAGATATATACCTGCTCTTGCATAAGTTGCTAAATTTATTCAGCAAAGTTTGATTCTTTTTGGGGTATTTTGTTGGGGGTGGGGAGGGTTGTCTTTGAAGCGGTTTGCAGGTAATGTATTTTATTTCCTTCCTGTCTCTTGCATTTTATCTCGTTCAACAGGAACTGCTTTTGCTATAATAGTTTATCTGTTCTTATACAGCTGTCCTGGTTCCATCTGGGACAGAATTACCTCCCCCAAGCAGCCAGTACAGGTGAGTCCAGTTGCCCCGGCTTGTTTCCACACCTTGTGACGTCACGCAACTGTAAAAGGGGCTGGTTGGGGAGGGACGGGTCTGGTGCGGTTGGTGCGGTGCTCCGTGTTACTACCTCGTTGGGTTGGTAAAGTGACCGTGTCATCTTTGTGCGTGTGTCTGTCTGTCTGTCCGTGGCCCCCTCACTGCCTGGTGCTCTGTCTTTTTCCCCCCCTGGGGGAGGAGTGAGTGAGCGGCGTGAGGCGTTCTGCCGCTGCCTGGAGCTGAACCATGGAAAAGGCCAGGCCATTGCTGCTTAGCCCCTTAGGAGTACGGCTCCAGCTGATCTGTGTGCGGCTAGTGTGCTAAAACTTCCTTTTCTATTCAGGCTGGTAAGCCAACGGATTTGGAGTCATCTTCTAAAATGACGGTTTTTGTCTGCTCCCCTCCATTCTGTTCCACTTCTGGTGGTTAATACCTATCTTGTAAATGCCAGTTAAACTTCTGGGACTTTTTCCACTGGCAATATGCTTCTAGTTGTTTTTCTTTTGTCTGTCCTATCCTCATGTCTTCTGTGGGTTGGTCATGTTGCGGGTTTTTTTTTTTAATGCTCCTACAACTTTACATTAAATAGCAGTATCTTGCCTTGTGTTTCCTGTGGCTAGACTACACGAGTCATGCTTATTTAAGATCATTTATATGTCATAAAATAGCACTGTGTAGAAATGCCCAAACTAGACTGCTATGAGGTGGTTTGGGGTACTAGAAGCACTGTTGCCACAACAGTGTAACGTTCTATGCAAAACAAATTACCCCAGAGAGACTGAAGTGATTTCTTTTACATAATGTAACTAATTGCCTTTATATGCGATCACATTTAATGTATGATCTTTAAGTACAGACCACCAAAGGTATCTTTAGATACCCGACACATCTCTTGAGTAGACTTTCCAGTAACCTGTTCCAGTTTGATAACTTTTGTCTTGAACTCCTATGATGAACAACATCCAATAAAACTAGAGGCTGCTTCTTACCCCAATTCTCTGCTAGAGATTAAAGTTCCAGACAGATATTCTTTCAAGCAAAGGCTGAAGTACCTAATCCTTTTGTGTGTTCAGCTTCCTTGACGTGTGCACATACCTTGCTGTGAAGCTTCAGAGTTAGTGTGGTTTTTTAAATGAAAAAAATCTAGCAAAATTCCCTCAAAGCATTTTTCAGGAGTTTACAGACACAATTATCATTTTTGAATCTATTCAGCAGTGCAATGAACAATTCAAAATTATGGCCAGGGTATAAAAAAATTAGTTACATCCTCCAACCCAATTATCCACTATGGAAGCTTTTTTCAGTAATGCATTAAACAGCATAAGTAAACATCTGGCATTTGTGTAATTCTGCCATTCTCGTCAGACCTAAAAAGCATGCAAAGTGTTCCTTCAGAAATATTTTGGGTTGTTGTGTTTTGGGTTTTTTTTTTTTAAATTTATAATATATTTATCCCTCTCTGTGTACTTAATTACCAAGTAAGGAGATGAAGTTCACACTTGAAGTAAGGGCAGTGGGAGTTGCCACGTTCTGGTTTCTTCAGGAAGGTTTGTTGTACCTTTTCATATTTGCACCTGAGAAAACTTTCTCCTAGTCCAGGTTGGGTATCCTGGTTCCAAGCAATGAAGGGCTGTGAAGATAAAGACAGATTTATAAATAGTTATAGATATTCTGTGTAGAATACCTATGAGAAGATAATACAAGGAGTAAATATATCTTTAAAGAGACATGTAAAGTGAGTTTTTGTTGTGTTCTGTTTGCGACCGCATTATCTTTGTACATGACAAAATTGCTTGTATCTATATGACTCAACTAATGCTGATACAGTCATTTCCAGTTGAGCACATGGAACATATATTACTAATATAAAGATGATGAGAATTAAATTGCTTTATGAGTGAGGATTAGTGGTCTGAAATAGGCCTTAGGTGACTTGAGGAAAAACACTTTGAGTGATAATCACACAGCCAGTCCGAATTCATGACAGGACAATTCTGCCTAAAAGTTCACGCTGTTAAATCTTGCCCTACTACAGAAATATCAAAGGATTTTCACTAGTAATGCTGACTTGCAAGCAAACTTCTTGCATCTCAGCTAGCATGGCCTGAGTCAATTGCTAGTTTTGTATCTGGATAGCAGTGAAAACCTGTTGTGCATCCAGCCAGGAAGTTTTCCTGGGCCTGAGAAGGCCAGATAGCGAAGAATCCTTGCAGAAATCCTGTAAAACAAACTTGGAAGAAATCTTAAAGAAGTCACGTTTTTCTTTCAGCCCTGAGGCAGAAGCAGGTCTTCCTATGTTATTCCTGATGCATATTTATCTAGCTTGTTCTAAATATAATAATGGAAATTCTGCTGCCTCCCCAGACAGTCTCTTCCAGTACTTAGCCATCTGTAGCGCTGTGTGCTTCACCTGACAGGCCCTTGTTGCTATTGTACTCACTACTCTCTCCTTATCTTCACTGGATACGCAGAAGTATTTATTCTTTCCTAGTTAATACTTTAATGGGAAAAAGATAGAAAAGCTGTTATCACATCTTCCTTCAGTCTTTGTTAGACTAAATGCTATAATTTCATTTCAACCTTGATTATTCTTTTTACTCTTCATAAAATTCCCTTCCCCTGCAATCCCAACTGGTCCATGTTTCTCTTTAATCACGCTACACACAAGTAGAATGGTGCTTGCTTTGAAGCTTTACCAGCACCTAATGGCACTGAGGAATTTCATCACGCATCTTGCAGCCTACTACTGTACTTTATATTTTCCAGTATAGCATTTAGAATGAAGAAAGTGTTGTTCAGTGTGTAAATACAAGTAGTAAACCTGCCAATTTATCTTCTGGTACATCCTTCAGAGAATATATGAGGGAAGATTTTATTTTCAATTAACTTGTCAAAACACTTTCTGAAAAATAGATTGTTTCAGGTAGTTTAAAAAAATAATTTACAAATTTGAAGTGATCAACAGAAAACATCTGTTTTATGATGCTCCCCATGTATTGTTTCATCCATCTGAGCAAAAATACAAGATTTTAAGAGATTCCACAGCATAATCCTAGAAATATTATTTTAAGGAATTCTCAGGTTACGTTGAACTAACATATCTCTTAAAAACATGGATGATGTTAGGAAAATGGGTATGCCCTATTAAAAGTCATAGTAATTCAATTGTGACGTGGTTAGTTTCACCACATGAGAAGTTTATACTGTGCATTATCACTACTGGGTAACTAATTACGTTCCACGGAGCCTGCAGTATCACAGGCTCAAGAACCTCACAAATTGACATCTTGACTGTGCCCCTCCTGTGCCCTCTTCTTGCAAATGGGGTAGAGGGGAGTAAAAACTCTTCATAGTACTTCAGTTGCGTAAGATAGAAACTACTTTCTATTTAGAACAGATATTCTCATCCTGTAGACAGCATCTCAAATAAAAAGCTTGCTTTTTTCTCCTCTTCCTTTTTCCCCTCCTAACCCCTTTCTAGTGGAATGACAGAAATAATGACTTGATGTTTGGCTCTTGTGTGTTGTGGCCTTGGTAGCAAAAGTGCCATAATTATCTCATTGCTACTATCACAGCATTGTAAATATTAAATGCAAAAAACAATGTTTCAATAGCTCTGAGGTTTTGACACTTACAGAGAAAAGCCAGAAAGTTCATAGTTAATGCTTCCTCTCTTTAAGCTAATTTCCTCAATATTTTAAATACTCTTGTGCTTTATCAGCCACAGATTCTCATTATCACTAGAATAAGCTCCTGGAAGTCCATCTCTCTACCGCTGATACCAGCCTATTGTCAACCATGCTACAGGATTCACCTAGTGGAAAGGATCCTCTGATTAGCTTTTGCTGCATGCCACCTATGTAATCAGACTTCTAAGAAGTAGAATAAGCCTTCACATCTGCTCGTGTACTAAGGTGATGTGCCTACATACCTTAGCTTCAGCAGCGATGGAATGAAAGATGAGATTACTGTTGAGCCCCTGTAGTTCACTTTTTAGGAAGGTGGCATGTCCACAGCTGTGTTAATGTAAGTGTATTAGAAAATAGAATGCAGAGAAGTGGAGAAAAGAGAATTTTGCAGGTCTATCTGAATTCTATCAATGGTTGGAGGGAAAGGTGATTATTTGTAATCATCTTAGGGAAAACTTGGTAGCACTGCTATTTGGGTATTGGCTGTTGTTCTGTACTTAAAGGGACTTTTTTCCTGGCAGAACCATGCCACTTATTTGCTTCCCTCCTTTTCTTTCCCTCCCCCCCTTCCCATCCCCTCCATTTCAGCATCCTCTGTGTGGCTGTTTCACAGTATATGTTTCCTTTAAATGTGATGAATTCCATTCAGAAATATTCCCCATGATGCCTGCAGTGAGGTGTGGAAACATCTGTGGCTGCCCAAGGAGGATTGTAGTGGGAACTGCTCTTGACACCAAAAGCTTTCAGGGTATAACTCTCCTTTCTCTCTACTGCTTATATGCTGAAGCATGGAGGCTATTCCTTTGCCATGCTTTTATAAAGAAGAGCTTGAAACTGAATGCATATTGGAGTCTAAATACCTAAATTAAATGAAAAACTGCTAAGTAATATCCTTAGGCAAGGAAAATGAGCTGAGGAAGAACCACTCCTTTTCTGCTGTGAGTACTTGTATTTAATCAAAGGTTAATTCTGAAGGATTATGTTGTCTTTGTATATTTATTTAGAATAAGATTAGGACAAATGTTTAGTTTATTATTAAAATGTTCTACACAGAATTTTCCAAAGTATACTTCGTACTTGACCTACTAAATATTTGTAAACAAAGTGCTGCTTCTGACTGAGGCAAAATTGCTTAAATTATCTACAGCATAAGGTCCCAAAATGTATTTGTTGGTCTACTAAAATGTTTTTATCTGTGACATTTTGGTATTTGCAGTTAGTCTCAGTCCTAAACTACATTTTTCTATTCAAGACTAACCAGATGATGATTCATATTTTTGCCGTTCAGCATAGAGGAAATAAGTTTTTTACAGATGTTCTGTCTTCCCTTTGTAGTGCAATTACTTCTGGTTTTTAAAATCCAGCAGACACCTATCCAGGCATGCCCTTTAATACCAGTCTGTACAGCATGCAACAGAATAGGAGTTTGATTGAAGAATCTAGCTGATAAAATGATAGTGGAAAATCTTTCATGTAACCTACCCCTTCTTTTTTCAGGGTATCTTTCAAAATATTAGATTCATTAAAACAGAGATGTTTACTTGCCAATGACTTTTACAAACAAAATATCCAAAATATTTGCTAATGACTTTTATATACTCAATCTAAAGCATTTGAAAATCTTGGAAGGAAAATACTTGTAGTCCTTTTTTTTGTGTGAGTGTGTGTGGTTTTATTTTTTTATCAGAGCTTTAATTCTTTGTTGATGGCGTGTCCCTCCAAACCCCCCATATTTTCTTGGTTGCAGCTGATTAGAATTGTTTTCACTGTGTGGCCTTAGATGCCTGAGAAAATGATAAATGTCATTAGTGCAGGGGAGTGGAGGGAAAGGCCAAACCAAACACATCAAGGAGTTATTTAACGTTTAATGCCAGTTGTGGTTTGGGGTGTATGGAGGGGGAGTAACTCCAGCCACGAGCTGGGTTGGAACAGGCAGCAGGTAAGAACAGCGAAGTAAGCTATAACAACTTCTCTATTTCAAATATTTTAAACTTCTGTTTAGAGCTAAGCTGAGTGGGTGGGAGGGCCTCTCAAATGCCAACAATAAATCTGTTAAGCTTGTTGCATAATCATGAGGAAGAATATTTTGAAGATTAATCTTCAAAAACTTAGACTAATTAAAGAATCTTTTAGTATGTTCTGGATAATTCTGCAGAATATCAGAGGAATAAATAATCAAATATAAAGCAGATGACAAGTGTATTTTCAGATTACCAAGTTTGGGAAAGCCTAATTTGAAGTGGATTTTCCATATGTCTTGAAACAGAGAGGAGCAACATAGTATTCCTATTTAATTTGAATTTGCATTGCTGTATTATTTCTTATAAAGAAATCAAAGCCTTCAGAAGATACTGCCCAATATGTATTTAATTGGGGGAGGAAAAAAAAAGCCAAAACTCAACCCCTAACCAACTCTGCTAAGGCACATCAGAAATGGTTAGAATGCTGTGGTATCTAATGTATTCTGTGTTTGCCTTCCATTGCATATCGTGTGGCAGCAGCAGCTAGTGGAGGATAACTTGTGAATGAGCGATAACCATGTGGGTGAAGCATGGGGCTCTATCAGCTGCCAGGGTTGTATCGCCTCACTGATGGCTGTAGAAGAACTTCCTGAATTGAACGTGTGGTTATGTTAGTTCTCTGTATTTAATAGGTGACACAAATTGGAGCTGTTTGTATGATGAGGTTTTTGAGAGTGGGCCTGTAATGATCTGCAATACCTCAGTGGCCACAAGGCTCTAGATAAACTTTCCCTCCCTACTGTCCCCTCATTCCCCATCCTATACCAGATTCTTCTTCAGAGTAGTTGGATATAACTGCCATTGTGTGAACTTCAGTTTTGTTGGATTTGGAAACAAGTTCTCTTCTGGAACAACTGAGGCCTTGTTGCAAATTTGAGAGTTACATCATGAAGTCTTGAGGGAAAACGGCAGAAGAATCACGGGAGATGCTGAGGAGGAAGCAGTCTTGCTCTCCACAGGTTGTCACTGCAAAAGAAATCTTTGTCTAACTTTTATTTCTCAGCTCAGCCTCTCAAAAAACGGGATCTTGTTTCTGCTTTTCCTGTATTTAGTCAGATTTTTTTCCCATTTTTTTACCCCCTTTGGGAAACCAAGTAGTTGAAGTCCATTTACAGTTCACTCCCACTTTCTTCCCATATTATATTTATGGTCTGTATGTATATGCAAGTCATCCTTCTTGAAGGCTTCTGTTGCTTTATTAACCCGTGAAGATTATAATCTTTCTACTTCAAAAGGCCACCCACTGCCAAAAGTGCTTTATTACTGACTTTATAAAGTCTTATAAGAGCTTCTCCTGTGCATGCATTTTGTAAAACTCATACTCACTTTCTATAAACGCTAGTTGTGACACTATGAAGGTACATGATAGATGTATACGGGATTTTGCGAGGAAGAAAGATCATTTGGATAAAGAACACGTAGTTCTTCTCAGGTAACTTGAATTTAATCTGTATAAGCCTTTATTTAAACTTATAAAATTATCCTTTGCTCTGTGGCATAGGATGCTCTGGGATCTATGAATATTACTGGAATAAAGATTCTACCTCTAAAACCTAATCCTACAGAATTTTATTTATGTGAGTGCTTACTCGGTAGAAAGAGTCCAGGAAGAACAGATCATATGAAAATTTTATTAACCTAAAGATCTCTGGGACTGAATGATAGAATAATTTCTTGCAGTGCTCTCATAGTTACTTTGCAGAGTTCCTAGCTTAATTTTAGCAATCTAAAATGAGTATTAACTCATCTGATTAAAAATAATTTTTATTTATTCTTTGCTATTTTTATCTGCTCTGGTGAACCTTGGTATTTTACCTCCTTTCCAAGAGAAGTTGGAGCATTTTAGGGCTGAGGTTTTTGGTTGGTGTTTTTTTAGCTCTACTGCTAAAAAGCAGATACTTTTCCACAAGATGACAACATTCTGTCCTGCATTGTTTTGTGTATCATTCAGATTTACTGCAGGTAGCAAAGGGGAAATTAAGAGAGATTTAAGTCATTCACCAAGTGCCTAGACAGGTGTAAAATCAATAACACCTATTTAGACAGAATTTTATTATTTTGGAAGCTATTTTCAGCATCCAAAATAATAAAATATGTATAACCACTGTCACAGTGTATTGCTGGTTTTCACAATGATATCTTTGAGTAGTTCTGCAAGGAAGTTTGGTATTTAGAACTAGTTGTATTCTTCCATTTCTGAGCTGGATTTTGTTTTGTCTGTTTAAATAGTAAATCCATGTTACTATAAAACCATGAGACACTTGACCGAGAATTTGTAGGGCCTTGTGTGCCACTCAGAAGAAATACAAAATTCATGTTCAAGTTTGTTGACCTTTTCACTTTGGGTCACTGGACACTGATTCCACCTTTCCGTCCTGTCAATGCCACCTTTCCATCTAGCCTGTGAATCTGAAGTCCTCCTACAGTATTCCCTATGTGACATGCTCCATGTATGAGAGAGCTACCTGGTTTGGTGAACCTTTTATAATCAGTTACATAGTGTGTTTGACCTGCAGAGGATAAATTTCTCTCTAAAACTTGTTCTTCCTCCTCTTCTTTACCATGGGAGTGGGCCAGTGTGTGAATCTACTTCTTATGAGAAACAACTGTTGTCTTTTCAGACCTAATAATATCTCCTGCATATAAATATTATTTATACTGTTTGCCTCCCATAAGGAGGGAGGCTTTTTTTTCCTGACAACTCAGTAGCATATTTCAGTGTGAAGTATTTCACACTGGGCTTAGAGACATCAGCCTCTACAGTGAGCAGCCTCCACGCTGTAGCAAACATGTTCTCTGCCTAAACACAGACAGTTTGTTACTGACTCTCTGGTGAAACCAGATGAAACTATAATTAAGCACTTCTGAGAATGACTTAGCCCAGTGGCTTTTCCCTATGTATACCATAACAGAAATCCTTGAACTAAAAATTAATTTTGAGCTCTAGAAACAATGCAAGATTTCTGTATCCCAGACACCTTTTCTTTCCCCTCCCTGATCTGGAGTTACATAGAAATGGTGGTTGGTTTTCATTTTTGGTTGTTTGCGGGTTTTTTTATTGGAAAGAAAGCCCGTTTATTCATATTGGATGTAGTTCAGTAAAATCAAGTTACTACTTTGGTCTTTTCTGTAAAATTGGAATAGGCAGACAAGCACTTGTGGCAGTGCTACAAATAATTCCCCTTCGAATGGAGGAATAATGTTTTATGATTGACTTTGTCAGCACTGGGGCCTCAAGCATGCTGCCCCTGCTAGGTGGAGCCAAAGGTCTACGCCTTCCTTTATAAAAGACCTGTGGTGAGGGGAGCCAGCCCTGAGGCCTCTCTCCCTGCCTGGAGCTGCCTTGACTGGCCCTGGATCCAGCTCAGCCCAGGGGCTTCCTTCCCAGCAGGGCTGGGGTGTGCAGCAGTACCTGGGGGCTGCCACAGTACAGGCTGTGACCAAGCTCTGTCACTGTCCTGGACCCAGCTGGCCTAACCAGGGCTGCGGGATGTGGCCATCTGGGACGTGGGGAGGGCACCACGATCCCCATGCCTCTTTGGAGTTGCCCTGCTCATGCGCTCTCTGGGAGGTGGCTTTGTGATCCCCATTTGAAAAGATGCTGAAAGGCAAGACTCAGAGAGGCAAGAACGTAAAATTTTACATGCTGTATTTTTTTTTTTTAATCACTGCAACAGAATAGGTCATTATGTGCCCCAAATAAGGAGTTTTGGCATAGGCCAGGGTGGAGGGTTGCTGCTTTCCACTCAGTGTCTGTGTTCTCTGTCCCTGACATGGTGACATGCTTCTGTCATGCAGGAGGTAGAGTGCTGGAGAGAGGAGCTGGTGTGCCCACACCTCTTCAAGTTCAGTTGCACAAAATGGAGCCACTGAAAGTAGAGAGTGAGCCAGGATCTAGAGCGGGCTGTAGGCTGGTAAGCGAGACACTTACCAACTCAGCTAGAGTTAATCAAACTGTCATTTTCTGTAGTAAAAGGTCAATTTTAGGTGAATTGGGTGCCTTGTGGGTGCTTGCAGGAAAATGTGGGATGTCTCCAGTAAATTGAGGCTTGTGGTTAAATGAGCTTAAGTTTTGGCCTTGTTGTTTGACTCTATAGCTACTTTTTTTTTGCTGTGTGTGTTAGTTTGGAGAAACTTGTCATGAGTCATATCTACCTTTTACTGAGCACTGGCTTATTTATGGCCCTTTAGCTCTTTGTTGCAGAATGCTTCTTGCAAGTTGTAAACAAATGGGGAGGAGGGGAGCCTGTGCAGAGATGTAACATATTGCTGTCCATTCTCTCTAGTTTCTTTGTAGTGTTGCACAATAAAACTTGCAACTGAAGTGTGGAGGTTTGGGATTTTTTGTAAGCTGAAGGTGATTAGCCTTCATGTTTAAAAAAACCCACAAAACTTCTTGGTAGGAGATCAAGAAGATGAGCAGAGAAGCAAGAATTATCTGATCAAAGAACATGTGACAATTCTGATTCCTTTCAAGCAAAGGGAGATGACAAAGATGTAGGCAGAGCCTACAGAACGAAAATAGGGCTCTGATCACTCACCCTTTTAATATTAAAAAATTGTAGGTACTCATCTGAAGAGTTTAGATTGGACCTAAAACACTAAAAATACTCTGCTCATTGACTAACAAGCAGAGAGCCTTGACATTTAGATTAATTTGAAAATTACAGCTCAGGATTTATCCTGTGTATGCTTAAAACATTAGCAAACCAAATTTGTCTAGGCCTGGTAAAGAAATCGGGAAACTGGGGAAAGCGTTTTTGTATTTTATTAACTGCGCATCTGACAGTAAAATGAAACCATCCTTTAAGACCAAAATTAAATATAAACCAGCAGTCACTTTCTGACACTTAGAAAATCAGATTTAGTGTCATCACTGTTAATATTAGCAAAATGTCCTTTAATATGTTAGTATTCAGAGAATAAGCTTCACCTTTTACATTAGATACAGTATAAAATCATCCCCTCTTCCATTGCTCCTTTTAATCTTTTTCCTCTATCTTACCGACAAAAGCATCTTTATTAATAGTGCTATAGAAGTTTAGCCAGCAGGATTTCTTAGATCTTTTAATAACCCTCTGAATTTAAGCTTTCCTACTTTCTTTTTATGATCTACCAAGTCTGAAAACTTTAAGGTTGGTCTAACTTTACTAAAAGCCTTCCTTTTTGCTTTGACCACCATATAAGAATGAGTATTTCGTAAGGAAAAAAGGTGCTCCTTTCCTACCTGACTAATCTGTGCCCAAAATCTATATTTGTCACTAGCAATAGTGTTAAAATGAGATACTGTCATTGACTAGTGGGCTTGTTCCTCTCTTACTCCCATTTTGTTTTCCAGCAAGCTTCTGAGAACCTTTCTCTAATTGTCAAAATCTAATGCTTGCTCCATTAAACCAAAAAGGAAAAATCGACAACAAATATCAGAAGAAAACAAATATATATTCAAATAAGCTGTATGTCCTAATTTCAGAAACTAGAAATAAACATATTCAAATATGAAAGTTATCTTGAATTTGATTTAACAGTTGGAAAGAAACTCTTTATCTTGGATCATAATGATTCCCTTTTATTAACTCCTCTAATCACTTGGATGCATGGACAATAATAGCCTTGGGAAGAGAAAAACTAGTCTTTGAATTCGATTTGTTGTTTTGTTAGTAGATGAAGATAGTGGTCTACTTAAATACAAGTTAACTGCTTCGCTCTTTTCCTCTTGAAATAACCGGTTCTGCTTTGCCCCTGGCGTCAGTGTGTCTCCGGTATTTTGGGCTGGTTTGTTCTGTCCTTGTGCTTTTCTAAGCAGGTCTGAAAGGAAAGCCTAGGTGCTGATCTTGTTACCAGCCTTCCCTCTCCTGTAAGCAGGTAAGGTACAGTCAGTGGTGGCATCTGTAGCAGTACCGCTGGATGTGCTGCTAGGTGGAGGGTTCTACCAGCCCTTTTTTTTCCCTCTTTTATTCTCTCTCTCTTTTTTTTTTTTCTTTTCTTTTTCTGTGTGGGTTTTCTGTGTGTGTGAGTTGTTGGGTTTTTCTTCCTTCTTCCCCAGAGTTTTGCCACCCAGCAACTCTGTGTATTTGCTTTCCCACCACTCCTTGTCCCTGCTTGGCTCAGGAGGTAACGCTAGGAGTGCTTCCTCAGTCGTGCTTGCAAGCAGCTCCACAGATCCATGGGTTTGCAGGGCCTTTTGCTATAAAAGCTTCAGGGGGGCTCTGAAAGACAAAGAAACGAATGTACTGTTTTGCTGTAATACCTCAGTTTGGGTCCTAAGGTTATGCCTGACCTTTTTCCTTGTTCTAAAGGTAGTGTGTTTCCACATGGAGCTGCGATTGCCCTTGCTGGTCTTACTGCTGTTGTTCACAGTCGGTAAGAGACGGCTGTTGTAAGCATAGGCTTAAGGTACTGGTGGTATGTATCATGTGGTGAGCTCAAAGGGATTTTTCTACAGTCATATTAAAAAAGCTGGAGATGTAAAAGATGAGACTGCAGCTGAACTGAGTATAGTATTTATCAAGTTTTCTTTCCTTGACTGAATCTGAGAGTCTGGAAAGAAGTGGCCATTAAGTATCAATGTCAGGAGCAGTGGGAAAATAATGTTCTCTACAGATTGTTTAGTACGCTATCATATAAATAAAATACTGTAGATCTTAATAGAAGTAGATCAGAAACCTTTTTTCAGACTACATACGGAGTATTACTCTGTTCATTTTTTACTTGTTACTGGGAAACAGGATTTGGGCTCCTCTTTGAGTGCTTTGAGTTTTCAAAACAGATGTGGTGGTTTCTTAAAACTGATGGATTTAAAACCTTGACTATTTCCGTTAATACTAGCTCATTTCTTATGTTATTGCTCTTAAGCATCTGTGACACTGGTTTTTAACTTTTGTCTACCTGCATAGATAAATTATCATCAATCTGGTATAAATCCCTAGGAACAGACACATATATTTATGCATTCTCTTATCTCACTGAGAATATAGATCTTTCTTTGAATACTGGATTCACTGGGACTGTCTCAGCTGTGTTGGGGAGAAATGTTCTTACTGATACGTCTGTGACAAAATAGCTATGGATGATGACTTCTACAAATTGTCTCAATATGTGTGGAGATGTTGGGCAGGTTATCCGATGGTTTAAAAATAATCATAATTAAAAAAACCCCTGTCTATCCTATATGCTGTATTTTCCATATAGAATATAACAAGAATAAGAAAATAAGTTAGCTTTGGGTTCAAACTAGCAAGACTTGAGATTTATTGTAACTGTCGGCAACTGTAGGATAAACTAGCAAAATACCAAGCGGTCTTTTCCTTCCAGCTGTAAAACATTTATACTGTTGTTGCTCGGAGCTGCTGCGTGCTCGTGCCTTCCCCCAGCCCTTGGTTCAGGTGCCTTTATTAGCACAAGAAAACAGTAAGGATTTAAGTGCGGCTGAAAGAAGAGAGGTTCTGCTCTTTAACTTGAGCTGCTGTCATTCAAATAGCTTTTCTTTGTTAAAACATGAAAAGTACTTCGAGGCCTGGAGGGGAAAAAACGGGGCGGGGGGGGGGGGGGGGGGGGGGGAAGGAATGACTACTTGGGGTTTGCTGTGCCTTAGTTTTGTTCCAGGCACCCTCAGCCGGATGTGGGTGGAGGGGCTGCGGGGAGATGGGGCAGACAGAGATGTTTGGTGGCACAAGTTGACCCTGGGCAAGAGGAAAAAAAGGTGTGTGCCTCAGTGTTTACTTAATTATACTCTTTTTTTACCTAATATATCAAAGCATGGGTTAATTGGAAGAGCAAACTAAATAACTTAAATGTTCCCTAAATTGAGACAGTTTTGCTTGCTATACATGTTAATAGTTAAGCTTTCTAAAATGTTTGCACTTGCTAATTCTTTTAAGTATATAAAGGAATCAAATTTGATCAGGAGATGAAACTTTTTGTCTTGCAGCTTGACTCTCTTAATTTTTATTTAAGAAACAAAGATGTCTTGTAGTTACAGCAGCTGGCAGAAGAGTGGCTGTTAAATAGATATCCTGTAATTGATATTTTTTGTTTTATTTTGATAATGGATGTGTTATGTTTAGTCATTATTTATTGTAACTGAAAACTTATGTAAGTACTGATAGAGGAACTTCATTTTCCATGAGCAGATAAAATCTTTCAGAGTTATGCTATTCTGTCAGATTTTTCTCTGCTTTTATGATTTTGTGTTAAGTTACAGGGAAAAGAAAATGCAGTTTAATGAAAAAGTTTGTTTGAAAGTGTTTAAAACAGTCCTCCTTAACAAATATTGGTGTAAAATTCTTCACAGACATCTCCAAGCTATAAAACTAATTTTTCAAAATCCTTTAATAAAAGATGGGACGGGGGAAGGGGAGGGGGTGTTAGACTATTATAAGTAATGAACTGTGCTTAGGCTGATTCTTTGAGCTGAAAAGCAGAATTCTTACAGGTTTAATCTTCTGTTGTGAGCCTCACCTTAATCAGTAGACAATTAAGGCATAGTTTACTCTAGGGTCACCATCAGTGTTTGATTTCTTGCCTCTACTTGGATGTGTTCATACCTACACCTTCACCCCCTAAAGAAAAACATCCAACAGAGGTTGTCTTTAAGTATGAACAACTGAAAAGTCCTTGACTGCTTAGCAACAACGAAAAACATCAGTGTGCTATCAGCACTGCTCTAGTCCTAACTTCCAAACAGGGGTGGCGTTACACTGGCTGTTAAAAATAAAATCGACTCTATCCGATTTGAACTAGGACAATACTAAAGCTGGGAAATGTTTGTGTGATGCATTTACAGTCAAAGATAACTAACTTCCCTCTCTGAAATGCTAAGGTCAACTGAGATACCTCTTAGTTTATCATCTTCCTCCTGCCTTTAGGTGAGTACACTTCTTTAATTGCACAAATATGAAAAAAAACTACTTTCCTTAGTATAACTTAAGGTTACCTTGGGTTGATTTTCTAGATCTTTAACTCATTTGTCCCTGACTTCCAAACCAAGCTAATCAAGCTATGTGTTGGTGTAATTGGGGATGTCTTTTGCTACATGGTAGTAGTGACTAAACAGTCCACATAATTTGATTTATGGAATACTTAGAGATAATTAAAAGGAGCAAATAAATAGGCCTAGAACTATTACAATTGGGTATAAAGCTTTTTACTGAAAAGTTTTGACCCCCAAATGGCTTTTTGATGTAGTCTTCAAAGCTCCTAAGCCAGTACAAAGCTTTTGCTGCAAAGTTCCTACTGGGGAAAAAAACAAACACCTTTTAGTTTCTAAAGCTTGTTTTAAGGTATCTGTCTTTAGAAAGGCAAGACAACAATTCAAAACGCTTTGCCTAGTAGTAAAAAGATGAAAGGCTATCATAACGTTAAAACATTGGTGATGGTTTCTGAGAAGTAATTCCATGGTTTGGTGGGTGATCCTAAAAATTTCCAGTTAAAAGCAGCAGCATTATCTTTAGAAAATCTATTACATGTTTCTGAGCAGAATTGCTAAGATTACTGCAAGGGTTTTATTCTTCCCTTTGTCACTTGACAGTGCCTTTGTAATTAGCATATATTAAAGAGTATTGCCCAAATCGATTTTGTATGTTGTATTCTAATAAAATATTTATATAAGCTCAGGGGCCAAGTGAACCATTAGAGAGAAAATACATTTTTCTTCACCCAAGTGAACACTTAAGACAGTCATTTTCATAGCCTGAGAACAACCCACAACACCAAGGAAGTAAATGTGCATTATGCAGTTGTCATGATGTGCTGTCGTCTATCTGCATATTTTTTTGATGGTAGGTATTTTATAGATAACATAGATATTGCAGATAAGTTACGGTATGGAAGACAAGCCTTGACATGAATTCACTTTGCAGTATCACAGGATCTTATGGAAACCTCATTAGACTTTCTCGTCATCCATGCTATCAGGAAAAAGATACCAACAAACACAGCTTCCTGATAGTAAAATGACATAAATATCCTCTGACATAAGTTTTGCTCTCAAAACACCCCTAACCCAGTTTTGTTCATCATAATGTGTTGACAAGGACTTTTAAAGAAGGTGAGATGATAATTTTGGAAAGTATGGTGGGATGTTGGGTTTTTTGAGTATGGGGACTAGGCTATCTGGATCTTTCTTTTTTTGACCGCTTGTAACGTCTGTGTTCCTTTGATTTAAGGACAAACCAGGCAATTAAAGGCCTAAGCAACCAAGACATGATGGCAGTATGAAGTGACCTGTAATAGCTGCTAATAATTCCTATATTCCCTGTTTAATATTCGTGTTCAAGATAGGCTTATGATGTTGTGCTGTGGTTAACTTGCTCTTTTCTCTTATGTGAGTGTGATTCTAAAGTAGACTTTTGTGTTTTCCTTTGAATTTGTAGCACTTCAGAGGTATAAGCTGCTCAGAGAGCATCCCCAAAGACCTTTCTGCTCGCAGTAATCTCCAGTTAAGAATTTAGATATAACTCTTTCAGCTCCAAGAAAAGTGATAGTATAACCCTCTGTCAAAGAAGATATTTGTTTAACAGAGCTTCTGAAAGATTTGGGCAGCCAGTGCCACAAATAACACATTCAACAACATCCCCTTTTGTTTCTTGTCCCAATTCCTATATGAATGGAAATTGTGGCTCCTACAGGTTTCTTCTCACTACTGTTAAAGGTACTCAAAGGCGTTAGTTTGCTCTTTGTCCTCATCACATAACTAAAGGTATGTGATAATCACCTTTGATTATCTAATTCTGATCTCTTAATTTTTTTTCTGATTATGGTATTATGCACAAGCTGTATAAGCCTAAGTTCTGAACTCAGCAACATAGACACATATCATTGTTATAGCTTATTTCATAAAACAGTAGAGAAAACAAGCATTTTTACAGTTTATCTACTGTTTAAATATTTTTCTGAAAATTGTTTCAGTGTTAGTTTTAGCTGCTCAGGCAAATGATCATGACTTTATGATGCAAGTTTGAGATATGCTGTGAATGACAGTGTACTGACAAACAGGTCGATTGTAGGTGTCAGCATATTTGATACAGTTGGTCCCAGTTTCCTATCCCCACAAAAGAGAAAAATGCCCTTGCTGCTCGTGCTGTTTCTGAGTCGTCCTACCTGACTTCCCAAGCAAGTTAATTGTCTAAAGCATTTTGTGTTCATAATGTTAATACAATTATGAGAGAACTGCTTTAGCTTGCATATGATTATAATGCTTTCTTTTATTAATGGGACTAAGGGCTGCATAATACAACTGACACGGCCTAAGATCAATCCTGTTGTTTCTTCACTGAGATTTTGAGAAAGCTAGCTGTGGCACAAACATGCCACTACCCACACACAGACAAAGCAAAAATGCTCTGGCAGCAATTGCAACGTATTTTTGAATTTGAGGAGGCAATTGCACAAGGTTGGTTTGAGAGTTTTCCTCTTGCCAACCAAAGTGGTTTATTTTTGTGCAAGTCTCTTTGGATCGAAAGAATGCTTTATGTTGGAAGTATGAGAGACATGGATTGCTCCAAAACCATTGGATTAACTTTTTACTCCCTTCCCAACATTTATTCATTTGTTACTATTTAGTTTTGCAATTGTGATATGGCAAAAGGTAGACCTTTTACCTCCCTTTTTATCTATGAGTTCTGTGTACTGAATTGTTCCTTTGTACTGATGAAAGACATTCACATTACAACTTCTGCATTTTTATTTTTAATGCCAGCAGGTGAAGTAGAACTCTGTTTGCTTCCAAGACAGTGAGTAGAGGTGGTGATGTGTGGAGTTTGGTTTGGTTATTTTTTCTGCTTGCTGAAATGGAGGTGTGGTCCTTTGTTATATATTAACAGGTCTGTTATGGTAGAAAGTGATTCTCTATGGGGAGGTGGAGTTGGCAGAGCAGGCAAAGGATTTTGTGATTTGAGAGGAGGATAATCTGGTTAGCTTTTATGAATAGTTTTTAATACCTTACGGGAGAAAAAGGAAGGTCTGCATTTTAGTGCTTACCTCTTATCTAGTACAAAAAGATGGAAAGCACTTTGTAGCAGGAACTTATGTAGCATTGAATGGTGATATCCTGGTCCACAGATAAAGCTTTCACTTGTTACTGCAATACAATTAATATGAATGATGTGAAAATAACCTTGCCTTGGACAAGTCTGGCTTGTTAGGTAGGATGAGTTCTGCATGTCATTTCAGCTTTTTTCTGTTTCCCATTAACTGTTTGAAATACTAGTCTCCCCTCGTCTACTTTAATAACTCTGAGATAGTAAGAAACAAAAAGGAAGTATCTCAATTCAAAATGTGTTAAAATTAAATCAAGTCCCCATAAGAGGCAGGGCTGGCCTCCATGTCCAAAATATTTCTTATGCAGTAGGCAAGTCTTTTGAGAGTTCTCTGTTCTGGTCTGATTAAATGAACTGATCTCTGTGCCTTCCATCCCACCCCTTTTTCTTTAAACAATATATCCTTTTTGCATGAAGTACAATTTGATGCTCAAATGAGCTCTCAAACTACGAAAGAAGGACTTGTATTTGTCCCTGTATTCTATTTGGACTTCAGTAATTTGCCAGTTAGCATCTCAAAGCGTTCCTGGTGCTAGTGAAAGCTACTAATTTTTCAGTACTGCTAGATGAATATTCTCACTTATCCAGTGTTCATTGCTGGTTTACAACATTTTTATTATCTTGTGACTCATCCTTCTCCCTCCCTCTTCCCTATTCAGGATAGTAGCTAATGTTAATTAATCAGAAGAAAAAAAAGGAGCTTGCCTTCTCAATGCAATATTCAGTGCTCTGTACTAAGACCTAAGAACAAAAATAAGGCCACTTGCAGCAGCCAAAAATAAAATGGGGGCAAAACATTACAGTCTGTGCATTGTAACCATACAAAACTTTTATGCAATGTATAGCATCTGAATTTAATAGTATTTGAGTTGCTGCCAATAAACAATAAAGGAAAAAATCTATCATCTAGTGAAGTTTAGTCTGTGGTTGCCTATTTTTATTTATTGGGTGCCCTTGCACTTTTAAAGTATTTTTAGTTGGGGAACGTATTTGGTTTTAAACTTAAAAAGCTGCTGGACAGGAAGAACGAAAAGAGTATCACTTTCTATACATGCTTGTGTACCATACAGAAGTCTTGGTGATCGTGTATTTCAGATGCATTGACATCTGGACCTCAGAAAGAGATGTCTGTATAAAGTCTTTATTAGTCACTCTGAGACATATTTTTTGTTGCCCTTTTTATTAAGTGGTTAATGAACATTGCTGTGAGACTCTTGTTGATGTAGATGTGAGGAAAAGGAGGGTGGGAGGGCCCTACAGAGAGGTCTGGACAGACTAGATTGGTGGGCCAAGGCCGATAATGCGAGGTTTAATGAAGCCAAGTGCTAGATCTTGCTTTTGGGTCATCATAACCCCAAGCAGTGCTACAGGCTTGGGGAGGAGTGGCTGGAAAGCTGCCTGGCACAGAAGGACCTAGGGATGTTGGTTGACAGCAGGCTGCACGTGAGCCAGCAGTGTGCCTGGGTGCCCAAGAAGGCCAATGGCATCCTGTCCTCTAAGAACAGTGTGGTGAGTAGGACTAAGGAAGTAATTGTCCCCCTGTACTCAGTGCTGGTGAGGCCTCACCTTGAGTACTGGGTTCAGTTTTGGGCCCCTCACTACAGGAAAGACATTGAGGTGCTGAAGCATGTCCAGAGAAGGGTGATAATGCTGGTGAGGGAACTGGAGAATAAATGTTATGAGGGGTGGCTGAGGGAGAGACTATGTTTATTAGGATCTGCTGCTCTTCCCATCAGAATTTTATTCCAATGTGCATGCAATTGAATTTTGCATTACCTGTATTATCCTATTCAAGTGAAAAATGTTATAAAAATTCCCAGACCTATATCCTAATATGTAACCTTCAGGGAAAAAAAAAAAAATCATGTCTGCTGCTCAACTAAATGTGATGGGATTTTATTATACAGACCACTGTCTTGTTGGTGTACTACTCACTCCTGTGGAAATACAATATGAGTGTAAGTTCTTCGCTGTATTTGAAAGGGTGCATCTAACTTTAACAACACCAATAACAACCAAAGCTAAATCTTTTTAGGCTGCCTGAATTTGCAGTTTGGTAGTTAAAACCTGCTGAATGCCGCAGCATTAAGATATAGTCACGTACTGGTTTCAGGTATGCACTGGACTTCCTGTGATGAGTGCTGTGGGTGCAAATGTGGTGCCTTTTCTGAATGATCTGGACTTAAAAGGTCTAGGTTTCATGTTGGGATCCAGTTGTCCTGCTGGTTGCTTTCATGAGAGCATACCCAAATGGACTGTTCAGTATGAATTCCTAGCTATAGCAGGGTGACAGTGCCTTAGGGGAAAAACAAAACATAAACTTCCTCAGTTACTTGATCCTGGCTTCAGTTTTGGTGTGTACATATATATGTATATATATATATAAAACAAATGTATCTAGTTATGTAAAACTGATTCTGGGCATGACAGTATCACTCAGGTGTCTCTAATGGGGGATATTTATATGGAAAAATTATTGTTGACTTAAGAATAACCTACTTCTAGAAAGCAAATTCATAATATGATACAGCAGTACTCAGCTGAAGAATTTTTAATCTGCCTTTGTTGTGGCACTTTTGATGTTTCTCTGGCTTCATAATATATGCTTATAACCTAATTTAGAAGTTGAAATGGGAGTGAAAAAAAAAAAAAAAAACCCACACAAAAACCAGCAAAACATATGGTGGAAGTGGGAAAGACCTGACTGAACTTTTTTTTTTTTTACACCTTATCCAGCAGATAAATTTCAGGGATTGATGTAACAAACTTGTAGTTTCCATGTCTGATTTTTCTCTACTAGGACTTTAAGATTTTAGCTGCTTTTTTTGAATTGAAGAATGGCTAATCCTCCTTGAACATATTTTCTACTGCTCAGTCAACAGACAACTGAAAGCCAAACTATGTTAGATGAGAACATCCACGTACATCAAGCAAGCATCCTTAAAACACTTTAGAGCTGCTTTCTTCTTGGGCTTGTTCTTAAGAAGTTTCATTTAGCTCAACTCTGGAGCATCTGACAGATGCTACACATTCTCATCACACACACATTCTGTGAAGGTTGACTACTATCATGGGCACACACGTGGGAGTAGAGATGCAGAGACATATGTATCATATTTAGATCTCTACATGTGCAAATCTAATTATAATCAGAGAGGCATAGTACATTTTAAACTATTTTTTCCCTTTGCAATTCATTCCCCTCAGATACATCTGTTGGAAGGAAATGTCTGTGGGCAGTGAAATGTTTTAGAATAGGGAGCAAGAGAATAAGGCATTGAACAAAGCTTCTAACTCTGTAATGCTATGGCAATTTCCTAAATGTAGTTCTACTATATGCCTTTGCAGACTTTCTCCAGAGATGACTAAACAGAATAGAATATGGGCAATAGATTTTGCATTTAAAATCTGAGACCAGTGTAGGAGGGACAAAATTTTTCTATCAAAAAATAAAAAATGTTCAGTTTTAAATAGCACTACAAAAATTGGAAAAAAAAAAAGTGGAGGAGGATGGTGGACAGTTTTTATTTTAAAAATACTTTATTGACAGTAACAGTTTCCTGTCTGCCACTTTATTGCTTTATCATCATGATACCCTTATATGTCTTGTTGACTTTTTTCCTTGGTATTTGCTCTGTGCAGCCTACTTTCTATTTTGTTCATATTTTGTCTTAGTGCCAGTTTTAGAATCTTTTTCTTGCTGCTTTACTTCCCACTGTTAGGATCCCTGAACGGTCTCAATTTTACTGTTTCCTTTTTTTTCTTATTTCTTGATATGATGGCTTGTCTAGAGTTTAGGATGGCATCCATCTTTGTTATGACATTATGTCACTTAATATTTTGTCTACTTTTACCACTAGCTATGAAACTGTTAATTTGTCTCTTTAATGTATTAAATAGTGATTAAAAAACCCCAAACAAAAAAAAACCCAAACAACCTGTTTAGCCCTTTACTTGATCTTAAGTAAACATCATAAAGTTTTGGTGTTTTAGTGTTTGCACTCTTGATATTTGTTTGAATTCCCCTGTTTTACCCAAGTTTCTTATATAGAGTATTGTGTCACTAGCTATATCCTGTAATCAAACTGTTGGAATCTTAAAAGCTCTTCAGCTTAGAGATTCCCATGACTCTATCCCCTGTAGGACTAACCTCATCACTTTGTCACAGCACAAATGCAGCAATGCTTTTCCAAAGTTGCTATGTTTGCATTTCTAGAGGACCTGAAGCCATAAAAGTCGTCTTTCTCATTTTGTCTTCCACCCCCCCCCCCACCCCCCCCACCCCCCCCCCCCCCCATTGTATAAAATTCTTATTTTTATTTTACAAGGAAAGCACAGAGGGGAAATGACCTTGTAATGTAGCAAGTGAGTAGTCATGAACTAGCAGCCTGGTTTTGCTGAACACTTTGCAGTCTTTGCTCTGAATCTGGCATACAAAGAAAGGAACAGCTGTCTTCTGCTCAGCTTTGCTCTCAGTGAAAGGGGTCCCTTGATAGCCTTCAGTACATCGCATACTATTGAACTTGTTCAGGCCCACTGTCCTTCAGAAGACTACGTACAAAATCTGTACTGTCTTTGCATTGCTTAGATGATAGCATCTGGGTATAGGAAAGTCGGCAAGGCTGACTGTTCCTGTCCCTGTAGGAAAGTTCCAGAATCCTGAAAGCTTAATAAATTCAGGTTTATGTTGCAGAACAGCGCAAAATAGAGTTGGAATTTGATCAGATATGTTCTGAATGTGATAACATAGCATCCACTGAAGCTGCTAATGTGATTAATCAAGTAATTGAACAGTTAAAGATGAAGGAAACACATTTGCTTTGTGCTGCCTATTATCACCCCACTGGAAAAAGTGTTGCTCTTCACCTTTCCCAATGAGAGGATTCTCTCATTTTGCTCTGTGGTCGGTAGACTGAATTTGTTTTCACGAAGGGACAAAAGGCTTCAAGTCTGGTTAAACAGAGAAAAAAAGCTTTCCATCAATATTTATTCCTTTCTGTTTGTTCAGTACTAGTGGTAACACTTTCAGATGCAGTATGAAAGGGAAGTATGGCATCTCTTATTACCAACTGTTTGCTGAAGGAGACAATAAGAGAATTTCAAAGAGGGTGCTCAGCATACCTTATTCAGTACAAGGAAATGCAGAAGAAATTCAAAGGGCTCTTCAGACACACATCACAGGCGTTGTGTGTTACCCAGAAGCTAAACTTCGATCTGAATAACCTGACTGGAACAAATAACACACAAATTCATGTGTAAAATGGAAAAAAAAAAAAAATACCCATTACTTACCAAGTCTCTGTTGATACATCATTGAATATCTAGTAGCCAACTGTTTGCTAATCAGAGCAGGGTTGGCATGCTGGGTTCTTACCTGTATTGTTTCCAAATGACTTTCAAACTAACTGGCTAATAAAGTCTGACCCTATATTAGCATACCTTCCCACCCTAAACATGCTGTAATCCTTAGCCTGTAAACCTGCTTAGCCGTTCAGTTTCTTTAGATAAACTTACTATAAATACATACTGTGACAAAACAGCTGGACTTCTCTATTTTTTGTTTTGATTTTTTTTTTTGTTTGGTTTGTTCTAAGTCTTGTCATGCATTTATTTTTCCCTGCTATGAGTACCATCTGAAGATCAGCTATGATATTGTATGCAATTTTATTGGGGAATCAGACTCTTCCCACTCTTTCATACATGATTTCATAGGGTGTCTGTCTGGGTTCTCTGTTGCAGTAATATAAAACTTTGAGCTCAAGTTGAAACACAGTCCCTGGACTGAGTCAGGATCCACATGTATATATTTTTAGTAGATGCTTTGTAACTCACATTTGAATCTTCCATTTCTAATTTCATGATCTTGAGCTGTGTAAAACAGTCATAAGTATAATGTTTGTTCCTCAGAACTCTTAAATCGTCCTTAGTGTGCTCTAAAATCATATTTCATTTCAAAGTCCTGTTTTTGAAATGTTAAATTATTAGCTAGAACACAATATAAGTATTCCCTGAATGAAGTTGGTAGTCTTTTGAAAAGGAACTGTTCCTCTGTGGGATTGATAGCTATTAATTCTAATGCAAAAGCTTCAAATCTTGAGACTAGTACTGAATTTAATATTAGCCGAAATTTCTGAAGAGACCTCCATTGCTTTTACCCTGTGTGTGTGTGTGTGTGTGTGTGTGTGTGTGTGTGTGTGTAGGAGGAAGGGGAGGAAGAGGGGGAACTGCATTAATATAAGCAGGAATTACAAGTCAGTTCAAAACACTAATCTTAACCTGCTATTTCTAGAGTTATTGTTTGGTTTTGTGTTCTTGCTACAGCAGATGCAACAATTAACTTTCCTTTTGCATGCCTTCTACTATATATTATCTTCCTTCTGCATGGTGGTGGAAGTGGACATACTAAATACCATAAATGAAAAACTTTGAGACCACAATATTGCTGTTTCTTGAGAATCTGAAACTATGGCGTTGCTTGACTGGATAGTATACCCCAGATTGCAAAGCATGTGTTTATTCCACTTAGAAGCTGGCAGCTCAACTGTCAAAAAGACAGAACATTATGAGCAAACTTCTTAAACTGGATATCGGTACGTTAACACAAAGCAAGATTTCTTAGCTTTTATTTTAAATAAAAATTAGGAACAGGGAAAGTTATGAACAGCTGAAATGGGTTAATTATATTTCACATTTGTTATGCACAAATTGAAAAGACCAGCGTTATTCAAAAGCCTTACTCAATTAAATCTTCATGAATTTAAAATTCTTATTGGTCCCTAATTAAATTAGGGAAATTACTGGCAAACTAAATTGGAGCTGAACTGTATTTTTAGGGACCTCTTGAATAAGGTCCCTTATCTATATAGAGTCTTACATATTTCTGCCTTAAATCTACCCCTGTGGTGCTTCCATCTCAGTTGATCTCTTTCATGGTTTTAATTTTATTTCCTTCTCATGACACCTGTATCCATGGATCCCAAGAAGGAATGATTAATAATTAGTCGCAGAAGCAAAAGTAAATCTCTCCCTTTTGTGGCACTGTTTGTGCCTCAATGTGTGCCTGTCTGGGGATCTTGGCTGTTGAGTAAAAATGTAGCATTTTCTATGCTAGGCAAACCTCTAGAAGACATAAATAAGCAAGTCAAGAGAAAACCTGACAAGACAGAGGTGATTAAATAGGAATTTGGCTTCCATGTCTAACAGTGAAATAGCAGGGTGTTTTTAAAGCCAGTTTTTCCTTAAATTCTGACTACGCATACACTGACAGAAGGGCGTACTTCCACTAACAAGGCATTAGATGCTTACTGTTGTATTTAGGCCAATCTGTAGAATAAAAATGTGGAGATCTGCAAGTGAATTCATACTTCTGTTGTGTAGTGGTTCTAATAGCCATTCTTGAGGCTTTTTCTATATGGATCTCTTCTTTCTTTCATAAGAAAGATATTAACGTGGAATTATATCCAGGATGAGAAACTATGGAACTTACTACAAGACAGTTCAGTTTAAATGCTAATGGAATCCATTAGCAGTCTTGATTGTTGCTATTGAGTGCACCTTAGAAATAGGGAAACAAAGACTACAGAAAGATTACTTCATTCCTAGCACAAGTTACTCTTTTTTACATACCTGCTGCCATAGTATTGTGGAGACATACCTCTCTCTGAAAAGCTGACAAATGGCTCTCTTCCAAAGCTTCCTGCCAATATAAATTAATGCTTACCATAAGACCTAGTAGGATGGTATGAAAGCATTGTCCTGTGAGAGATCCTTGAAGAACAACTGAGTCATTCTGGCTCCTATACATCAACTCTAATGGTATATATTAATTAATTATAAACCACTCCATTATTGCTGCTTGCCAGACCTAGTATTTTCTATGTCTACATCGATAGCATCATATTTGTTAAGGAGGGAATATCTGTCTCACAGGAAATGGTATCTAGAGGAAGTTTAATCACTCTGCTAGTCAATTAAAATAATGACATTTAATGCTTTATAGTATATTTTATTTGTATAGCTAAACATATATTACTGTTCCTGTTTTATCCCCTACGGTTTTCAAACCACATTCAAGCCCACACAGCATTGATTTTTATTTTTATTTTTTATTTCTTACATTTTTTTTTTCTTTAAGTAGGAAAAGATTAGGGTTTATCAGTTAGAAAGAATTGGTTCTGGAATGTCTAGCTGGATTTCACTCTGTGTCTTAAGTGCTAGATCTTAAATATTAGCTACTTGATGACAAACACAGAAACTAAACCAGGAGTTGATGCCAAAACTTATTCTTCACCAAGGTTATCCATAAATGAAATGAATGTGCTAAGCAGACGACTGCCTACAAGTAGAAAGTAGGTGTCAGAACCTGATGCCAAGTTATTTCTGCTCTCCTGTTTATGACACAGTTAGCTTGGGAAAATATTTCCTGTAAAGTCGGAAGCAAGGCCTTGTGGTGTTGTCAACTGAGGGAGTTAAAAAACATTCCTTTCTTAAGAGTAGAGGCAGAAACTGCTACTGAAGCAGAGAAGATTCTGTAGGTTGTAGAGATGAAAAATGGGGAAGGGTGATTGCAGCCTGTATTCAGGTACTCATGACAATGAAAACTCATGACTTATTCTAAATATATGTGACAGACCACTTAAGACAGTGGATGTCTTGATGGTGTGATATTATTGTCTCCCTAAAATCAGCGGGATGACATTGGTGTAAAATTTGTTCAAAGTAAACCTTTGATTCCTTTTTAAATTCTGATGTCTCAACATTTTCTTTGCTATTAGAAGTTTACATAGATACGTTTTTTTATTAGAGTTTCTAAATAAGGCTTTTAACTAGGGATTATGGGGAAGGGGGAGAGTTACCAGCAGCCCTACAAGAGTGCAATAAACAGGACTGACAAAGTGACAAAAGGGCATCACAAATTCAAGAAAATGGGTCTAAAGTGGGGTCATCTTTCGCATTTGCATGCAAGCAAGGAACTGTCTGCGGAGCAGCCTCATGTTCACAGGCCCCGATATTTGAAAAGCTATTGATCAGATGGCGAATGGTTAGCTGTTTCCTGGAAAGGAATCACTAGATCCATATTAGACTGTATTTATAAGGCACAGTCAATGGAGCTTCTGGATGCTTTGAGATATCATATTACAGGGAATCTATAAAGGCGAATGCACATGTTGATTGCTGACCATACAAATTACGCTGTCCAGAAGCAAATAAAGATTACGAGTAAAACTTTAAGAAAAAACAGCAGAGCTGAAATTTAAGTTTAATGTAACTGTTATTTTAAGTTCTTCAGCTTAATTTCTTCAATACGAAACTGCTGTTTCAAATGTAGTTTTAAAAGCTCTCTATAAGTATTAATTGAATTTGGAACAATTACAGTGTTAAACTTTCTTAGATCACGGAATTATTGACATAACTAAGCTCTAGGTATATTTGGTATTTTTTTTTTTTAAATGGATCTGGATTTGTCTTGGTTATTAATAATGATAAGCAGTTCTGGAAAGACAACAGTAAATGTTTTGGGTTTTTTACCTGCTGGTCTTTGTGAAGATCTCACCAGAGAAAAATACAGGCTGCAAGTTTCTTTTTTAGTTAAGTCTATGGATTTCTTTTTTAATGTCCTCCTACACTGATTATTTACTTGGGGTCAGTGTTTCTTGAGAACACTAGGAAGCATAAGATATTCCAAATGTTTAACTTCTCAGTCAGCCTTTGTAATCTTTGTGATTAAGTTCCAGTGGTAAATAACATTGTACAGTTAGATCCACTGGTCTCTGCTAACATAATGATGAGCATAATAAAATTAAAGAAATTAACGTTTTTAAGATAAAAATTTATATGGTGATTGTTGTTGCCTGGTGAATGGGATGGTGTTGACACTACTAGCAGACCACAAGTTTTATGGTGAGCTAAGAACATGGGTCTTGAGTTTTGCTTTGGCCTGTATAGATTTTGGTTTTGAATTGGTTTTGTTTGCTTAGTTGTGGCAGCACTTGCTTAATGACCTGGTGACTTACCCATTTTCTTTTAACTTTTGCTCAGCTGTGTACAGTTGTGTGGTGTAACATGTCTAGTGGAATACAAACAGTGTTCCTAGAAAATACTACCAGCGTGCAGCTGCACAGTGTAGAATGAGCTGTCTGTGATGCTAGAATTAAAATGCAGCGTGTTGGGAGTACAGTTATGGCATGATAGTAAAGGTGCCTGGGCTGTAGTAGTTCTCTAATAGTTACTATTCGTCATTTAAAGAATGCTACCTAGGGATCTGAATTTCAGGAAGAAGAAACAGATCAAAGAACACATGACAAATATCTCTGAAATGTACCATCTATAGGAAATTCAGATGCACCTCAAACAAGGGAACAAGTTGTCAAGGCCATGAGAAAATTTGTGAACCCGAAGCAGATCCTCCAATGAGGAAAGGGTGGGGCTACAGCAAGTGTGAGGCAACCTAAATCTTTCCCTGGAGCTACTATTATTTTGATGGTGGATGTTCCATGCTCTTGGTGTATGTCTGCTTTTTATGTTTGGGATTTTGGTTTGGCTTTTTGAATTTCGTAACGTGCTCAACACCTTTCTCAGCTGTGCAAGTTTATATTCGCAATGGAAATGTTTTCAGTATCAGTAGCTTTCAGAAAATATGATGTTGTGTTCTTCCCAAGGGTCAGAGCCATCCAGAAACAATTAATGGATCGGTCATATGTGTGACCCAAAACACTTAAAGGAAATTGGAGAGCTGAAATCCATCCATGTTCAGAAGGTCAATGTGTAATTTTGTTTCTATGTCAATTTAAACTTGTGTCACTTTAAGTATTCTCTGTGATATAATGTTTGTTCTTTGGCAAGCAGGGAAAGCATTATGAGATAGTAACGTGGAACTATTGTTTTCATAGCACTCTTCTTCTAGACTTGAATCAGTGTTAAAATGTGTCAGTAAGAAAAGTCCCAAAATGAGACAAAATAAACTATATTTAAAAACAAGTGAGAAGGAATCACATTTGGCCAATGATTTTTCTGAACAGGCAAGAAGTTAATACCGGAGCTTATGAATCTTTCTCCTTATGTTCACAAAATATTTGGGCCTTGTTAGAAATGTGTGTAGGTACAAAACTTTAATTTGCATTCTGTTGACACGATTTCTCTCCACTGCGTGTATAGCTTGTTTGCTGTATTATTACTGAGAAGAAATGTTAGGGAGTAGAATATTTAATGTGAGCCAGACTTGTCCATTTGGGAAAGTTTGTTTAGTCTTTGTCAGTGCCTCTTGTCTCAATCAGTTCTGTAACAGCTGTTTGTTTTCTGGATGCCAGGGCTAAGTTTTAGAACACAAACTAGGCAAGTACATATTGAGAGCAAAAGGGTTTGGGCCTTTTGGTTTTAAGCATGCAATATATATCAATAGTAATATATATAAACACACCATCAAACAAGAGTTTTTATACAAAAGAGGATTCTTTTCACAGTGGCATACTAGTCACTGCAGAGGTAGCAAGAAATAAGGCCTGCTATAATGTTATTTTGTACATACAGAAAGTTATTCCCTTTTCCTGTGTTTGATGGAAAGGTTTAAATATATATTGGTGACACTCCAACAATATTTTGAATAATAATTATGTGTCCTTAACAACAATAAGGACAGTGGTAGGTTTTTAAAGCAGATTAATTTCCTACTCAGTTTATGTCCACGGTGGAAATGGACATGATGGGCTACCTACTCAGTTCTTCACGTGGTTGACAGCATTGGAACTTACTGAACAGGTCAGAATTGAGCAAAGGCAGTGTATGATAGTGTTCTGCCGGAGGTCACTCAGTCAGGAGATGGAAAGAAACTGATCCCTGGGCGACTATTATCAGTCTTGCCTGACCTTTCTGGTTGGCTTGCTTGCACCACTGGACTGGTGAATTGCCAGTGTGAACATGGCTCTGTTGTTGGCTATGTAGTGGGAGGCCAGCATGGGAAACTATTCAAATCATTAAATCGCACGTGTCTCTTGAGCAATAGGCTGGCAGATACAGACCACCTCATTAGAACTGTGAAATGCTTCTAACAAATATGGCCACTTTTTAATACGGAAAAATTCTGATCATGCTTGTATGTGAATAGAAGGTGTTTAGTCAATAACCACACTTTTACAAAAAAACCCCTCAAAACCATTAAGAAGTTACTTTTTAGGTATTAGTGACAAGAAAGCCTGCTATCTGTTGACAAGTAGCAAATGATAGGTAATGAATAAAAATATTTCCACTGTAAAGGGCTCCAGAAAGGATTGATCTGTATATAAGTACTTGTCTTGTAGGTAGTGTCTCAATTACTAGTGCAAGCTGATGCCAAAAAAACACAGAGAGTACCGCAGCCTTTTCTCTGTTCCTTGTTACTAGGTCTGCTGCCTCATTGAGCAGCAGGCAAACGTTCTCCTTGGTCTTCCTTTTGCTAGTGGTGTATATAACACAGAAACTTTCTGCTCTTCATCTCCCTTGCTAGTTTGAACTCTAGCTAAGCATTGCTGACTTTATTCCTACCTAGGAAGGAAATCTTTGTATTCCTCCCAAGTAGCTGTCCCTGCTTTCAGCTCCCCTGTCTTTTCCTTTTGTGCCTGAACTCAGTAAGGAGCTAACCTTTGTTTATCTGTGCTGGCCTACTGCTGTGCTTGCTTGACTTTCTGCAAAGTGGGATGAACTGTTCTTGTGCTCTGATAAGGCTGACATTGAACATTAGCCAGCTTTCCTGGGTCTCTTTGCCCTCCTAGGCAGTTTCCCATGGGAACCTGCCAGGCAGGTTCCTGCAGAGCCTGAAATCTGCTCTTTGAATTCTAGGATTGAAATACTGTTGTTGAACTTGCTCATTCCTTTCAGTACCTCTAACTCTGCAGTCTCACGATCACTCTGGTCAAGGTTGCCCTTGCCACTGCAGAGTTCTTTGTCTTTGAATGGCAGGTATGACAGAGAAGTCTCCCTTTAGTCATTTCACTGATCATAGCCATAAAGAAATTTCCTTCTATTTGTTCCATAAAACTCGATTGCTTCAGCCCAGTAGTTTTGACTGCCCAGCAGATACCAGGGTGGTTATAGTTCCGCATAAGACAGCTCCTGTGGCTGTGAGGCTTTCTCCAGCTGCCTAGAGAAGGCTTCTCCACTTCATTTTCTTGATTAGGAGGCCTGTACCAGACACTACAGCATCACCTGTGTAGGCCTGTCCTCTAATTCTTACCCATAAGTGCTCAACCTCTTCTTCACCCACTCTACAGCAAAGCTTCCTGCATTCAGTCCTATCATTTCACCTGGAACACAACTCCTTCTCTGTATCTGTCTACTCTGTTAAAGAGCCTGTATCCCTCCCTGACATCTCTACAGTGCTGCTGTGTGTCTAATCCTGTCAGGCTGAAGAAGTTTGTGTGAAGCTGTAGATTTAATTCTTCCTGTTTGCTCCCCATGCTGTGTGCTCTGGCATGCAGGCATCTGGTGTGGGCCTGAAGCTGAGTTGCTTTTATGGGATAAGAGACTCCCTGTCCTGCTGTTCTCCACATATCTGCTGCACCACTTGCTCCCTTGTCCACATCTGTTCAGGTAATGGTAACTCTGTCCCAGCCTATCTAGTTAAAAAGTCTTCTCACTAGAGCTTTGGTAAAAAGTTTGGGGTTTTTTTATGTACTGCTTTGCCAAGTAATCCCATTGTTACATAGTAGCCCTTGCTCCAGTGGTCACAGAAGCCGGATTTCTACCCACAACACTAGCTTCCAGGTATTAACCCACTGGATGACTGCTCTTTTGCTCAGGCCTCCCCTGCCAACAAACAGGGTTAAGAAGTATACCACCTGAGTCCTCTTCCACCCTTGCCACCAGGGTGTCCTGCTTAGGTGCAGGTGGACATGCTTTGTCTACTTGGTTTGGTTCTGGGGTTAGGAATGAATACATAATTCCACAGTGTATTTCTATGGAATAAGTTTGTTATTAGCTTGATACTAGACAAAATTCTTTTTTTTTTCTTGCTTCACAATTGATTCTCCTCTGTGCAGTGTATGGCAGAACTTCATGTATGTGGATGTCTAAGTATTCTTAGATGAGTAGTTGGGGGCAAGGGGGAGAAGTAGCAAGTAATCTTAGAGTCCTTCATCACAGAAGCCCTGGAGGATCCCTGTAACACAGAACTACTTGTACCTAACATAAAACATGCAGTAAATGAAGTATTCCTTCAGGTAAAATGTGACTGTTTGGGAAGCTTGCCTCACTAGCACTGAGCGAGTTGCTCTACTGAAGAGGAAGGAATTGGAGGGGGAGTTGGTGTGATTAGCACATTAGCTTGAAATCTTGAACAGTGAAATCCTCATTTTCTCAGTCTCTTCTTGTCTAACTTGACAAGGCTATATGAAATTGTCTTTGCAACTTTTTAAATAGTAGTAATCTTCCTTAGTTCTGAATATTTGCTTCAGCTGCAGAATGTACAAATAGGCCTTAATGTGCTTCGGTAGACTTTTTTTTAGCTTAATGTTCCCTTCAGGGATTCAGATCCACAACTTTCAATCTTTTCTTCTGCCTACTTCTGTCTCTGAAAACATCAGCATCTCTTTAAGTATCTCCACTTCCACCTCAGGCAGTTTGTCATGAGGTATTTCTCCTGGTCTGTGAATTCCCTCTAAGCTGACTTTCTCTTTCTTTGCCTCCCTTTAAGTTATCCTTTTCATTTTATTTTATGCTCGGTTCCACGTCAGCTCCCTTGGTACAGTCTTGACACTTCTGTGATGCTGCCGTTTGAAAAAACGAAATGAACTTTTTTCACTGTTCCTAACATTTGTCTTCTACCAAGACAATTGAAATTGAGTTTGTATAAAGGAAGAAACTTTTTAGAGGCTGAGACTCCGATATTGCAAATATCTTTCCTCAGTAATTTAAAGCATGATAGAACTCTCTTTGATTTGGATAGTATCACTGGCACACTGATGTTGGGCATATGTACAGTGATTGCAGGATCAGGACCTTAAAGTCTTTCCTGAAAGCACTTGTCAATCCTTTTATAATTATTGTAATATTATCAGGAAAAAAACCCCAAAAGATACAGGAGAAATTGCATAAATTGATGGCTTTTTCCTAGGAAATCATTAGGTTCAGTTAAGTTGTGCTAGCTTCAGTATTGTTTTGCATGTCCTTTGGGTTTTAGAGACATTCTTCTGGTCAGAAAAGATTTCTCTGCCTGTATATTAGTAACCTGAACTAAAGATGTCTCATCCACTATACTGTGTGTTTGTTTGTTTCTGTTAAAAAGGATGTAAAACACTACCTTCTTGATCTGACAGTTGCTGGTATAAGTGACTAGACAAGGTAAAAAGTTACAATATTTATTTTAGGACTGTCGTGTTTTCATCATTCATCCAAATCATTACTTTCTGCAAATCTCTAGAGTACCTTTGCCTTAGCTGAGCAACGGAAAATAATGTCAACAGTTTGGAATTAGTTTTTTTCTAGTTTCGAAACAATGCTTTTTCAAGAATATTTCAGTGCCTTAATGCTGATCCACTCTATCACTAAACATGGTAAAATGCAGTAGTAATACTGAAATTAGTATTTTATATTTGTGTTGAGTCTTATTTAATCTTGTTTGTCACACAGGTTAGGCTCCTCTGCCTGGAAATGGAGTCAACAGACATTATCCAAAACAATTGGTAAGTATTTTGGAACAATTTTTAAGCAGTGAATACCAAACTGGCATTTTGAGGAATGCTGAGGAGTAGAGAAGTGTTAGTGTTCCTTACCGAAGAGGTGGGTGGTTGTTTGTATTCCTGAGACACCTGTTTGCTGTATTTTCTATCCAGTGCTATAAAATACCAAGTTCATTATCATCAGATCAAAGTGATTTTGACTGTCAAAAGTTACATTTTTGGAAGGAGCTGGATATCATAACACTGCTTTACTAATAAATTTAAAGTAGTGTTTTTCTTTCAGTGGTGGTAGTAAGAGTGTTATGCCTCTTATTTTGCTTTTTTTTTTATTTTTTTTTTGTGATGGGAAGTACTGTTTACCACCTGTTGCTTTTCTGCTTGGCCAGAGATACTCTATTAACTTAGTTTACTAAACTCTTCACTCTGACCACCATTTCTTGTGTTTCAGTGTCTAGGTTCTCACAGTAGTGTTTGTGTCTATGCAAAATATTCTCTTCATAAAACCCAAACTGAATCATGGTTTTGGAAGGAAACATGCAGATCTTTGGGCTAAGACGCATACAGAAATGTGAAATTATGAAGTGAATTGACACTCCCTCCCTTTCCCCCTCCCCTCTCTGCCTCCCCCCCCCCCCACCTCCCCCCTTCTTCTTCACTGAAAAGGCTGTCAGTCATTGGAGTAGACTGCCTGGGGAAGTGGATGATTCTCCATCCCTGGAGGCATTTAAAAAATGTGTAGATGTGACACTTAAGGACACGGTTTAGTGGTGGTTTTGGCAGTGCTAGGTTTATGATTGGATTCAATCCTAAAGACCTTTTCCAACATAAACAATTCTATGAAATGGGAATAAAGTGTTAATGAAGCTGGTATGTGGCATGCTTAGCTGAATGAGAGGAGGTGGTCCTTCAGGTAAAGTGTTGTAAGTCAAGTACAGAAAATGCTGTGCTACAGGATGCTCTGAGTGCTACAGTTATAAATATTCAAAATATGATAAACAAATGGAAAAAGTATGTGAAGAGAAAATCCATCAAATGCCACCTTCCACTGAGGAAGTGTCTATTGCAAACTTGGGGAGCACTTGAGAAAATTGTTTCCTCCTAATTTTTTTGTTTACTTCCCCACCTAATATCTATAGTTTGCCATGAGAGGCAGCATAGTGGGATAGATGGGGGTTTTGATCTGATGCTTATGGCTGTTCTTGTGCATGTCTGTTTTCCTATTTATATAGGTAAAAATTGTGTCCTGTAGCCCTCTTCTTCCAACATTTTAGTAAACCTCAGTCTGAGATATGTAGTCTCCACAGGCTTTTCCTATTGTCAATGGAAGGAAAGACTTCAGCTGTAGGGAAGCTTGGTGTGTGTTCTGGGGTGGGAAGGCAATTGAAACCATTCCTGTCTTTTCACTGACAGCCGGAGAAGCATAGAGAGTTCAGTTTCCTTATGCTAATGCACTCTGTGAATATCCACCGTAGTACTTCCCCAAATTGCTTACAATTTAATTTGAAGCAATGTGTAACAATTGTCTGTAACAAACAAATAGGAGGAAAGATGAGAAATGGAAGAACAGAGGCAACTGTAATAAAATCATTACATGGTTCCAAGTCACTTCCATCACTGGACTTGTGAGCAGAATGAAGCATTAAAAACAAAGGGGTATGAAATGTAGCATTCTAGCATATTTGAAAGCACTGTGGGAATACTGACTCATTCAGATGTTGACTTTATGAAGGGTGGTTATTTCTGTACTGAAACTCATAAAACAAAATGTTTTAAAATATTGGTCTGTTTTAGTCTTGTTATATTGCAAGGTCAATGTGTTGTTGCTAGGGTCTAAAATGTTAACAAAACACCCATTTGGCTCTGCATACTCCTTTTTACTACAACAATGCTCAACTCTATTGTGTAGTGCTGTTATCTGTTCTGCAGTCCTCAAAGAGCAAAAAAAAAAATCCCAAGCAAACACAAACCCCTTTGAATAAACTAATTCTCTCATGCATTGTCAGACTGAATTACTCAGAAAGCATTAAAAAGAATAAACCACTAGATTTATAGAGCAGAGTTGCCCTCCTCCGTATCATTTTTCTGTGCATGTATATATATATAAAGATCCCCAGTATGGTTCTGGTAGGAACATATGTTTAGGCTCCCCTGTCTTTCTAATATGGAAATAAGAACATATTATTTTCAATGTGACATTACTCCCAAAACTTCAAATTGCACTTAATCATAGGCTGTTGCTCACCACTTCACTCCAAGGAAACTGTCCTTTTAGGTTCTTTTCAGCTGTTTGAATGCTGTGTAATGCAGGAGTGCTGCTTCACTGTCCATTTGGGTCGAAGTTATATAGAGAAACTTCAGGAATTAGAAACTCAGAGTGTTTCTTGACCTCTATTTTGGAGGTCAAAAAAGAAAGGAAAAAATTAAGCGAAAGCAGGTCTGAACACCCAGAGGCAGACAAAATATTTTATATGCAGATATGTATATATTTAGTAATATACATACAAGAAATCTGGAGTGGTTTTCATAGATCTTGTGAACAAGGGAAAACAGCTGAAGCTTTATTGCTGTGGTTCAGCTTTGCTGAGCATTGCAAATATGGGATGTTGAAAGAAGAGCTAATAAGAGGATAGCTGTTGATATGAGGTTCACATTTATCAGCAGTTTAAATTAGAACTAGGTACTGCACCAACAAAAGCTATAGCAAATGTGAGGATCAAAGTAGTGACTTGATTTACAAATACCTCTGTGCCACTGATGTATTTATCAAACAATTCAGATATGCGTAATGAGTAAAAATACTAATGTGAAAGAAACAGTCAGATCAAACCTACCTCCCAAGTGAAGTGTGCAAACATTAAATGAGATGGGGAAAGAACTAATAGCAGGGAAAAATGGAAAACTTGTGGAAGATGAAAGTAAAAGCCATTGTTTAGAGTCAGGATTAAGATTTACAGTGCAGCAGATGATGGAAAGAGTGTTATTGTTAAGTGCCGTTAGGTCTTCACTTCTAGAAGTTAATCATAAATAGGTGTTCTTAAGCAGCAAGTAGAGAAAAAAATACGATGTCAGTAGCAAAAGATGGATGCTGGAATTGCATTGCCTGTTGTTCTGATTTTACAAAGATCAGAGAAAGTTCTACAAGGGATAACATACGGTGTTTGTAGCCATTTTGTTCATAATGTGAAAGACCTCAATTTGAAAAATGTCATTAGAGTGTAAAGTATGCAGCCTTTCACTGACTGAATGTCAGTGAAACAAAGTATGAGGGAGATTTTCCTGGTGAGGAACGAAGGTTTGTAAGTCTGGTTTCTTCTCCATTTATCTTTTGGAAGAGAGGGAGGAAAAAATTCCAATGGAATAGAAGATACAGGGTTATTTCAAAAGATGCAATGCAAACATTATACTATTGATATTTGTTGGGGAAAAAGTACTAACTTCTGTGAATCTTTCTGTGCCATCTGAGTGAGTCATATTTGTAGAATACAAGGGGGTTTGTCAGAGGAAGACTGATCTGCAACTCCAGTGTTACTCCAGGCTTTTTGGCAATTCCCCTTTGCTATAGAAAGTGTGGTGTTATCTACATTTATTACCTTGTTTGGATGACACTTTCAACTGGCTTACCTTCAGCATGTCTTTAGTGCCAAATCACTTCCAGAGGAGACTTTCAGGTTGTGAGAGGCTTGCCTGGCTTTTTTGGCCATGTGTATGGTATACTGGTTTCCAGCACAGATAAAAATGAATGGAGTAACTACATGCTGTTTGGAGATGTTTACAAGTTGGACTGACTGCTAGAGAGGAAATGTGAATGTGGAGTGAAGTAGACAAACCTTCCAGGATGCATAATTAACAAATGGCATTCAGCTGAACTTGAACAAGTCCTAAGGCATGCCTTCTGGTTTGGAAAAAAAGAATAAATTAACATTTCAGCATTAACAAATGATGTGAGGTAAACCTTATCCAGTTTAGTAATCTAAAACCTTTTCAGACTGTTCAAATAGCTCAACTCGGTTATGTAGTACCAGTCTGGATACTCTACAGTAACTGTTTTGATCCCAAGCTGCTTGCCTCAAAAGGGAGCAGGTGTGCTACAGCGCTGCTGTCACCTGCAACATTCCTCTGTGGGTTACAGATTGTATCTAAACAGGCATTAGTCACAACCAGGAAAAACAGAACTTAATAGTGAACATACAACCAGTAATACAACAGGATTTAATAATCAGCATCAGAATTCCTAACATAACTATTGTACTTTTTTGTGTGACAATAAAAAAATCTGGCAAGATATTTTGACATTGTTTTTAGCATGCTTTTTATGTAAGCTGCTAGAAATCAGGAGGAAAGATCTGTTTATCAGGTGTATCCATGTCAAGACGCTTCCTGGAGGCTGAGCTGCCATAGTTTTAAATGGAGAAGGTCCTTATTCACAGGGCAGTGGTGACTGTAAAGAGCTTGGAACAAAGTTTTACTATATAAACATAGCAAAGTTTATATTTCAAAGATTTTAGATGATCTTCATGCTAGGACTCAAAGATTTTTGCCCTTGTCTGGTATAATTTCTCCTTTAAACAATCGTGTTCTAAAACTGGAGATGTCTTTTAAGCAGTCAGCAAAATGGAAAATCTTTATGGGCTTTGAATTTTGTTTACTTTGTCCTGGCAACATTTCAGTACCTGCCAGTTGAGCTTGGCAAATAAGAGTTCAGACTTTAACGAAACTTGCCAGGAAAGTCTTCAAGACTTTTGCAGAAGACTGGGCTACATGTCTTGGCTTCCAAAAGAGCAGTCACCATTGGGACGAAAATTATCTTCACATGTTCAGTGGCATTAGACTGTAAACATGGCTGCTTTATCCTTAGGATGTGGGAGAGGGAAGTGTTCTTGTAAACTTGTGTGCATACAAGTAAATAAATATACAGGGCACAAAGACTATGTTCTGTTTGGGACTCAATTTTGTAAAATGATTTTCCAAATTCAGCAAGGAACTATAGAGAATGCGGGGAGGAGAAATTGAAGGAAAGTAGTTGCTGATATCATCAGATCTTCTTGGCAGGTGCTGGTAGTAGGTAAAACCAGACCTATTTTTGAAAATAGACTTCCCTTTTTAAAAAGGCAAATACATTCCTCCTACATCAACTTTTCTCAATTTATAGAGGTCAGTGTAAGTCATCTGAGAAATGAGGGAAGTGTTTTAAGACGGGGATTTTCTCACATTGTTGTGGCAGAACCACCTGTCCTACACCAGTTTTGGTTTTCACAAAAGACTTGTTTTTGGAGGCACGCATGATCCTCAGGAAGCTGTGGCTCAGAAAAAAGTACTGCAAAAATCAGTATCTGTGGCACCCTTGATGTAATGGTCATGAATGGTTTTCAGTGGTATGTCTGGCTGGGTGGGTCAGAAGAAATAGAATATTGTTTGATCAGAGGAATAGGGCTCATCTGCTACGTTTCCTCATATGGTAAGGGAAAGAAAGAGGCTGCAGTAGTACTTTTAGAATCTTGTTATTACATTGATCTTTCAAAGACGCTTCTGTGTGAAAGCTCTACAGAAATGAGAAAGTCTGGAAGAGTGATGAGATCTGCCTTTTCTTTGTGAAAATGCACTCTGCATTATATTGTTTAGGAGCATAATATTGTCAATCACTGTACCTGTTTTAGATTATTACGTGTGAGTGTAAGATCAGGTTTATAGTCAAACAGTGGTTAGGTAAAGGAAATATGTAGTGGTAAAAGCAGTCTTGGTACTTGCCAGCTGCCTTTGGTAGCATAACAAACTGCAGGTAGAATCTGGAGTTGATTAGTGTCATTATGATGTCTGGTTCCTCATTTTGTCATTCCCGTTAGATTCTGTTTTGCATTGTGCTAACCCTCCTTCTAACCTGCTTGCTTATTAGCAAGACTGGCCTCTTTTAAAGATGTATGCTGTTTGTCCTACATGAATTAGGTAGGACATCTGTGCAGTATTAGGTATGGCCAGTATATGCTCCTAAAAAGTAGCATAAACACTTTGCTCATATGGGCTTTTTTTGGTTTTTAAACTATCTGCTTCAGACCATAAAGTTGTCTGTGTTTTCTGTATATGATTCTGGGTGCTGTGGGTTTTGCCATAAACTTAACGCCAGGAACATTACATAAAAATGGCTTATGTACCCTTCTATATAATCTCAAAGCACTTTTTGCTTGTTTATTGAAGGAAAAGTACTTGTATTAGAATCTCTCATTTTTATATGTCATTTCCTTTCCAATAACTTTGTTTAAAAAAAAAATAAAATAAAAATCTAGGGGGCCAGGAACCCAAATTTCTGTAAGGCAAAGGAAAATAACTCAAGGTTTATTTTATAAATTGGCACCATTTTGAAATTGTATTTTCTTTAGACCATCACTAGTGAATTTTAAATAGTTGAAATCAACTCCAAGATCAAGTTCTTACTCAAACATGATTGACTAGGGTTAGACATAAAGACCCTTGTAGGGGGCTGTAAAAACAGAACTTGTGTGCTTCCCCACTTTTTTTAAAATTGTAAATTCTTATCAATGTGCTATTTCAGGCTTTGTCTATGGAAAATAAAAATAGAAAAGAAGTTCATATTGTAATGAAAAGAGACTGTATGAACAAATTAAAAACTCCAGTTGTAGGAGGGGAAAAGCTAAACTAAACCTAAAAACACATTCCCCACCCCTGCTTAAAAACTACAATACTGCCATTATTTGTCCAATGTGTGGACTGATTTTATAAGTTTTCTTTCTTCATTCCAACATTTTAAAATACCAATTTAGGGGTAGGGTTTTTTGGGGTGTCTTTTTTTTTTTTTTTTAGAAAGAAGGTTTTTCATTAATCTGTTGTAGAAGTTTGATTATAAAATGCTCATCTTGGAAAATGCTTCGTAAGAATTACTTTCATCAAAATGTTAGCGCACAAATTTACCTCTTTATTTTTTCTGAGATTTTTCCTCTGTCAAATTCTTTGTGATTTGTGTCCAGAGTTCATGGAGGATTTAGCTGAAACTTTTAAATATAGTTTCTCTTGTCTGCGAAAGGAGAACAACAAAGTGTGGGGTTTGAAAAGACCAACAGTTTATTGCAGTTTTTATACCTTAGTCACTTCCAGGTGATATTTGAACCTTTTAGCATCTGAAATTGAGAGAAAATTTTATCAACTCTCATAAGAAAATTATAAGGAAGGATAACAAACTGTTTTCATGTGAGAACATTAAATTTACTTTAAAAAATGCACAGTGTTCTCAAAATTCCTTTCAATTAGATCCCTATTTAAGGCACCTTTAATATTTTGTTACGCCGTATGTGCTTTGCTCCTTCTGATTCATCAGTGCATGACTAGGCGCTGTCCTCCCCTTTTTTCCCTTCAACAACTTTTATTCTGCTTATTTGAAGAAGTTAGTTATTTTCAGATTTCAGCCATGAAAAGAAGAAAGAATTACAGGATTCATGTTGGCTGTAGTGTTAGCGGCCATTTGATGTTGCCTAAGACTGAGAGACTTGCTACAAGAATAAGGATGTCACAGGAATATTTGGGAACTCTATAAAGTGAGATTTATAACAATACTTCTAATGAAGACTGATTGTCTTAGTACCTGAGATGGACAGAAATTGGGTAAAGTACATTATCTTCTCAGCTTTGGTATGCTGCATAAGATACCACAGGGAAGGAGGAAAAGAGACAGGAAACGATCACTAAAGTCAATCTGAGGCTGAAGGGGAAAAGGAGGTGATTGAGACTGGTAAAGGTCAAAGTATAGGGATAGAAAGGCAGGGAGACAAGCCGTGGATGCTCTTTAAATTTCTTGAGTTTGTTTTTTCTCTCTACCTCATCCTTTCCATGCTGCTTTTTGCAACTTCATACTCCCTCTAGTTTGAAATATTTATCTAGCAATTTTTTTCAAAATCTTCTAAATTTACTCTTTGAAAGTCAGACTTTTGCATTTGCCACCCTGGAGGCAATGTTTCTACTAAATATATAGATGTGGTTTTCTGCTTCTCATCATAGTTCTGATTGAATACAAGTGTGCTGTGTAAACCATCAGAAGAGGAAAGTTTACAAGAAGGAAGTTCAAGTCAGCTTCTCCCAGAACACACCTGTGAAAAAGACCTCCCTCCTATCCCCATCAAATTCCTAATGTTTATTCTGAAGGAATTTCAGCATTAATTCCTTTTCACTGATATCTAAAAAACAGAACCCTTCCAAAAATAAGCATTTGAGGTAGGCCTAGACAGCTGTAGAGAAGATGTGTTTGTTACAATATCATATAAGGAATAATGTCACAACACCAGTTGGACAAATATAAATCAGTCAATACTAGGGAATGTTGTAAGTTGCACAGTTAGGGGCATACAGTGTAATAGCATCTTTGCATAAAGTCTCTAAGTAATCAAAATAATCCTTTAAAAAATAGCCATTCCTGTTTCTTTTTGTTGGCCTGGAATACTTGTCTATTTTTTTCCACTCTTTGAAATATACTTATTTTTGTTCATTTTCATCTGAAATAATCTTTACAGAGAAGTAGTACTAACATATACACACTTTTATTTTTCACTCTTTGAATGCAAAAAGTGATCTGCAGTATTTTGATCTTTCCAGAATCTGCTGCTTATCTGATTGAATTTTTCTCCCTGTTTAATTATTAGACTGTTACTCTATTTTCAGAATAACAGCCAATATAATAATTCTGATGTGGCTAAAAGCTAAATATGTTAATATATAGCCTCAAATTATCTACAGAAATTAAGTATTGGTATTGCATTCTTGAAATACAGGTTATAGTAGAATTGGTAAATAAGGCAATGTGTTTTTGTTTCAAGAGCCAGCTGCAAAGAGAAGTGAGGGGAGTGGTTTGAAGAATAAGAGCAGGATCTCTTATGGCAGCTTTCTTGCATGGTACTATTGCTGCAGAAATGAGGTAAGAAGACAGCTGTTTATGCAAATAAAATGTCTCACAAATCCACATGAGAAGGTGTGCACAGCACTTATAAGAAAGAAATGTTCCCTCATGCCCATACTGCGTCTGTTTCCTGAATAAATCCCACACTAGCCTAAATTCCTGTCTGCCAACTTATGTTAATGAATATGGAACTTGCCGAAGAGCCAAAGCATAATGAGGAAAAAAAAGAAAAAAGCATAAACATTGCTTTTAGTTCAGAATGAATGCATGACTAATCCAAATTAGATATACAGCACTGCCCATTTCAAAGGGCAGGCTCTCTGGCTGGCTTTGCTTGTTCTCCTGCTCTAAAAAGAAAAACAGAAATACAATGAAATCTTGGTTGAATGCAGTGGAAAAGGGAAGAGAAAAGGGTAGAAATGTGTTATTAAAATTGGGGGGAAAATATGCAGAAGTGCAATCATGTATATTGGTTTGAAGTTCAATTGAAATATTTCCACTTACTTTGCTTTTTAAGGATTTTTGACAGAGGAACAAGTGACTGACATGACACTGACATGACATCAGGAATGTGGTGGGGTTTGTTTTTTTCATGAGATGATCACACTGTCTACCCCTTTTATTCATGAGGTATACAATGTACCTACTTGTCTACTTACATTCAAGTAGCTTTTAAATACAAATAATAAAAAAACAAGTAGACTTATTTCTAACTGGCTCCCATAGAGACCAAAAGGAGAACAGAAATACACATTTCTGTGAAAAACAGGGCCAAAATGATTTGAGACCTTATGATGGTAGAGTATATGAAAACTTCTAAGTGGAGGTTGCCATGGTCACACTGGTGGTTATGCCTATGAAGTTCCCTGGTTTTTGTAAGTCAAAGAAAGGCTAATTTGCTGGACTTGGGTAGATGTTCTGGATATTTTTTTTTTTTCTGTAATACTACATTTCAAAATGCTGGATGCCTGACATGAAAGAAATAGAGGCAGAAAGGAACTGTCATTCCTCTGACTTTGGTTGAATGAGTCCTAATTTCCATTTGCACGTGGAAAGCACAGGGATGAATATTAACTCTTGGTTACTGAATATCTGTCAATAACATTGAAAGTTACTTTATCATATTTGGCAGTGTCTGCTCTTTGCCGTACAAAAGAGCTGAGGAATCTGGTGATGTTTTAGCATTTTTCATCAACTTGATGGTAAGCTGAACAGTATGGCAAATGAGACTGCAATCTAGGAAAAAAAGCTTATACTTAGAATTTCATCATTACTTAAGTGTTATTGAATACGTGAAGTTGGCTGGCAGTAATTTTTGAGAGCTTTTGTAGCTGATTTGCTTATAGTTATGGATCTAGGAAAGGATAGTTCTAACCTTACATAGCATTACGACTATCTATAAACGGTCTCCTGCTCTTACCTATTTTCTAATGGCTTTAGAAAAAGCAATAAAAATCCAGCTTGACAGACAAATACATATATATGGGGGGGGGGGGGAGGGGGCAGGGGGAAACACCCATATAGCTCTGAGGACAAGACTTCCTTTGAACACTCAAATATGTGTTATTTCATTGCTTAGGAAAGCAAACTAATCCTTCCTAGAAATTCTATTATGTGGAACTGTATTGCTACCGATACAAGTCAGCAGCAATTTTGTAACTGTGGAAATCTATCATGTTTATTTCTGTCACCTAGAGTATGTTCCAACTGACTGATGATAGTAGTAGTCAGTCCATTGCATGGACTAGCCACTATAATAAAAGTGAAAGATAAACCTGTGAAAACTATTGACAAAATACTCGCAATGGAAGATAAAACTCAAGAATTTGGGTTTAATTCCAACTTGCTCTGGGAATGTCCTGTAGCAACCTAAGCTCTGCCTCTTTCTTCCGTAGAAGTCATGGCTGTTTCCAAAAGTCATAGTCATGATTCTTCATTTCTCACCACCATAGAATGAGGGCAAAAACATATGTAAAGAATAGTAGAGATGGCTTTCTTGTTTTAAGTTTCAGTGCTCTGCTGGTATTGCAGAAGTTGACAGCACCAGTCTCCTTAATTCGAGGGATAGTCCTACTGAGATCATACAGATCTGGGACAGAGCAGATATAAATCTGACAAGATTTGCAGTGACTTGTTTTTTTTTTTTTTTTTTTTTTACTAAGTTCAGAAAAAGAAATTTTAGCATGTGAGAATAGGAATTTTTTCCAAGTTTTCATTTTTGTCAACTGTAGCAAACAACTGTGCGCTGCACTTTGAAGATTATCCAGTATTAGTATTAATAGAAAATTACAGTCAAGTTTTCACAGGCTTACTACAACTAGAAAACTGATTCAGAATCTAAAATGTTAATGTTACTATGATTATTTTTTTGGAAGCAGTCCAGACTGTTGTCCTTAAAGAGAAGGACTAAATGAACAAATCCAAAATAGATGGGGGTGTGGTGGTTTCAGCCTGGCTGGAGGCCAGATGCCCACCAAAGCTGCTCTATCGCTCCCCTTTTCAGCTGGACAGGGGAGAAAATATATATTCAGAGGCTTGGGAGTCGAGATAAGGACAGGGAGAGATCATTCCACAATCAGTGTCACAGGCACAACAGACTCAACACATAGTAAAGGAAAGAAACTCTAATTTATGACACTGCACTGCACACACAGTGACACTAGAGTCTGGTAATGAGAAGCACAAGCAGATCACAAGGCACCTCACCCCGCCCCTCCCTTCTTAGTAGACTTCACTTTAATCATGATTTTGCTCCTTTCTTCTCCCCCACCCCCCCATTGTGGCACAGGGAGGGGCAGGGACTAGGGGAATGGGGGCTTCAGTCAGTTCCTCATGAGTTATTTTCTTTCTTGGCTGGGGAGTGTGTATGGGGGGCTGTGGGTGTGTGTGTGTGCATTCCTCACACTCTTCTACTGCTCCAGCATTGGGCCCTATGAACAGGAGACAGTCCTTCTTGAACTTCTCCAAAGAGAGTCCTTTCCCACAGGGCTTCAGCTCTTCACCAGCTGCCCCAGCGTGGGTCACTGCTATGGGGTGCAGTCATAAATCGGTTCCAGTGTTCTGGAACTCCAGTCTCTCAGACCCAGACTGCTCCAGCCTGGTTCTCCATGGAGCCCCAAGCTCCCCACAACTTCGCCAAGCAAACTTGCTCTGTTGTGGCCCTTTTCTCTCTCATCTCTGTCCCTGTCGCTCTCTCTCCATGGGCTGCAAGTGCCTCTAGAGGCTTCCTCCAACATGGGTCACAGCATCTTCTGTATGTCTCCACCTGCTCCAGCGTGGGGCCTCTCCATGCTGTGCAGGTGGGGTCTTGTCCTTTTCCATGGGCTGAGGGGTATACCCGCTCCACCATGGGTTTCTCCACAGGCTGCAGAGGAATCTCCCTCTGACACCTCCTGCCCCTTCTTCATTGACCTTGGTGTCTGTAGAGTTTCTTACATCTTCTCACTCCCTTCTCTGGTGGCAAAAAGTGGCTGCTAGTGTTTTGTTCCTCTTAAATGTCATTCCCAGATGTGCTGTGACAGTTGCTGGTGTGCTCGGTCTTGGTCAGTGGCAGGCCCAGCCTTGAGCCCAGCTGGTGTTTGCTCTGTCAGGCCTGCAAAGAGCTTCTGTCTGCTTCTTGCAGAAGGCACCCCTACAGCAATTCCCTCCCTGCCTGCCCCATCCTGCCCTTAGAATTCCAGCAATGCAAAACTGCAACAGAGGGATGCACACCACAACAAAAAATCCACACAGAAAAGCTTTTATTTTTATTGCAGGCTTATTGGTAAAAGGATATAATAATGAATAAAATTCCCTTTGAGAGCTGGCAAACTTCTACTTAAATTTTGCTGTTAAAGATAGCACTTTACAGCAGTCTCTCTGGTCACCTGCTCCTAGAGGTTCTGTTATAAATAGATTTATGCAGACTTTCATTGTACAAATACATAAGAGAGTGACTAAAAAGGATGTATGTGGTAGGACTTGCTACTTGGGTGAGAGGAAGATCTTTTTTTATTACATTTTTTGTTAATTTCTGCTTCAGAAGTATATCCAGTGGAAACAATGTCCCTTACTATATCTGTGAGGATGTAAAAAAGTTACACTAGTTATCAGTAGAGGATGGACAAAGAATGATATTGACAAAGTTTTGACTTTCCTCCTTTCCTCTCTTTTGGAATCGAGACCTGTTGTTCCTTTACCCAGTTATTCAGAGCAGTGATTATTTGCTGTTGCTTCTCTTTCTGGAAAACAAAGCTTAGTAGCACCATGGGGGAAAATTACAAAGTGCTTGTGAACTAGTGAAAAGGCCCTTTAATAAGACTTCATGGGCATCTAAGCATTAGCAAAATACTCATTCAGAAACCAGCATAATCTGGTAGCTGGGCTTGCAACAAGAATTCCTTAAGAGTTTATGAACTCCTCACAGTGTGCCTCATTAAATGGTGACTTGTACAGCTTAAATGGTGGTCTGTCTTTGCACAACCAGCAGCCTCACCTGGTTGAGTATGATAAGGAAAAAGGCAGAGCAAGCTGCAAGCATTTTCCTTATGCTTCTGTCAGCCTGACAACTAGGCCACATTAGTCTCCTGGATATTGGGAGTAGGAGATGAAACAGCATGACTGTTCCCTCAGTTATCCTTATTCTGCTGACTAGAGGTGGATTTCCTGGTAGGAGGCTACAGTGATTCATACCCAGCAGAGCCCTCCTGTGCAGCATCTGGAGGAATTTCCACAGCTGTCCTCATGCCCCGAGTGGGTTGTAGCTGCCCTGATGGGATGACATTGAAGTCAAAGGCCATGAGGTGGGCACCAGTGTCTTTTTTTGTCACGTATAACTGAGAGGCTGGCTTCTTCAGTTACTGAAAGTTCCACTGTTATCAATCTATATACATGATTAGAACTGAGGGGTGGGGGTAGGGAGGGATATTTTGTTGGGTTTTCTTCATTTTAGGAATAGCTTTGTGGCAGTGGCAATATTATATAACAGAAAGGCTTTTGTTTAGTTTTTTTTTATTCTTTAATATCAAGTGCTAGCAGTGCATATCTTTGAGTTTCCGTAGACTTAGAACTTGTGTACGCCGTTCTCAAGTTGACGGGTTGGTAGTAAGAGTCAAGCAAGTCTTCAAGTCTTCATATTAATTATTCCCTGCACTGAAATGGACTTCCACAGGTGGCAGCAGATTACAGAATTTTTCCTTTAGTTTTCGTATGAAGCCTTCCTTCTCTTGAAGAAGGAACAAGACATAAAAGGTATGGTGACTCCTGGTATTTTAAGATCTGCACTGTACTTGTGACTGAGTAAACCCTTGGGTGTGGAATGTGACTCACTGAATAAATTCCTACAATGGAGAACAGCAGGTGTGATGTGCTCTTGAACCTCAGGGAATAAGACCAAGCAGCTGACTCTGTCAACAGAAAAGAGACCAGGCAGTGGCCTTTACTGATAGCTGTTTAGCTAAAGCAGTTGAACGGATCATCTGTGATGTAAAAGTCTCCCTAAGTCAGCAGACCAGTTTGGGGGCTGTAAGCATGTGGCTCTGTCCAGTGTAGAGTATGAAAACTGGACAACTAGTTAAATACAATTTGGAACAGAGCAGCAGGTTTGTGCTGTCTTCACTCTCATATGCCTTCCCAGCAACTAGGGATATTAAATGTTACACCTTTCACACATGGAGTATCTGAAAGAAGCTGGTGAGGGAGTACTGGACCCTGGCAGTACTGGAGGTGGATAATTGCTGAAGGCTGAAGTGTCTCAGTAGACTGGAACCTTGATTTGACAGAGGGATTTTCAGCTGATTCCTCCATCTGTAGAATTATAGATCATACAGTTGACCTCCTTATGTTGTATGCTGTGTCATCTGAGACTGCAGAGTGCCTCACCACTTTCTCAGAGTTATGATTGGGACTTTTTCGTACTTGTAAGGGATTGTAAACAACCTGGATAGCCACCTGGCTACATTATTCTGTGTAGTGGCAGTTCTATGATTTGTTGCAGTAGAGGAAGGCAGCATTCTGGTCACCCACGGAGTTATTCCTTTAATTTAAGCATTGCAAACTCCGTATAGCTATACATAGATGTTATTTATCTGGGCTACCAGAAAGGTAAACTTGGAGGGACCGAATTTGTGCTGCTGCCTGGAAAAGTATATGCCTCCTTCTTTAAGAGTCATTGTAAGACATTCTTGGTCTGGCTGGCCTTCTATGTATAATCTTCATTGTGCCATCTACATTGAAAAAAAACTGCTGAAAAGAAGAAAATAAACAGAACACCCAGGGGACTGTGGATGGCAATATTTCTTTTTCCTTTTGGAAGCAGGATCTTTTCAAAGAAATGGTTCTTTTTAACTTCAACCTATCGAATCAGTCACTTCAGAGAGAGATGCAAATGATGCTGAGTTAAGTATGCTGCTCTGAGATGTATAGCAGGCAGGGTCAGTAAGCTTGATCTTTTGTATAGCATTTCTGAGGAATAGAATCTACTCAACCATTAGTGAAGAAAATGTAGCAGTTAAATGCCTAGGTATCTGTTACTAGATGATTCCGTGCTATTTCTGGTTACCTAGATGTTGCATGCAAATGTATTCAGTAGTAAATCCATATCCAAATAAGTGTGTTTAGCATATGTTTGATACTGTATTCTCTGATTATTTTGTTAACTAGTCAGAGTTAATTCCAGAGCTGGTATGTTGATTTGTGTTCAGATGCTTCTCTTGTTTTCTTGATTAGCTTGCAACACTGTCCAGAAGTGGTACATACTCTTTTATATGTAGAGATTTGGTCATTGCATTACAACTTTTTTTTTTACAGACTTTTTAAAGGACATTCATGTAGTAATAGATCCAACTAGACAATTGTTGCTTTGACCATATAGAACATATCACTTTCTACAACAGCTCTGGCAGATATTTTACTCACCTCTGTCCCTTTTATTATTGGTATGATAGTAATGGAAGGATTTGGTCTTGCAATATTGGGTAGTGATATATCTTCTATCACAGAAGAGGTATTTTAATGGGAATAAGCTTTTGAGCACAAAATCATTGCTTAAACCATTTTAGATCCTTTTACTATCTGATGGAACTAAAATCAATATGCCAGGCCATAGATACTGAAATTAAGTGCAAACTTGATTTGAGTACCATATTCATTTCCAGAATAACACTCTAGAGCTATTTAGCCAATAAATTACTTTTAACTAAAAGTTTTCCATTGATATTTTCATAATCTGCTTTCCATGTATTTTCATTATATTTATATGTTGCCTTCACTCAGTTGGAGAAAATTCACATTTGGCAAATATATAGCAAGATTAAACTGAAATGCTGCCTGTATAAAATATTTCCGTAGCTCTACTAAGGGGAACAATTAAAACAACATACAAAGATTGTGTAAAAACCAAACACCTCACATGAACTGGTGCAATGACTTGAGTATCTAATTCACTCGCATATCATAATTGCAAGGCAGGTATTGTACCAAGAATGCAGGTCAAAGCTTTTCTGTGAAGTTTTCTTAAAGTTTACCTAGTCTTTTGATTTGTCACATCTTTGCACAATACAATTGCAAAGAGAGATTTGTCAGCTCTAAGACAGGTGCAGACTTACTTGTCTCTAACAGTAGTACTCTTGCATTATTATAACCCAAATGTAATTGTTTTCAGCATAATCATAAACCACAATGACCAAATTATCATCATATTCTAAAATGTGATCCTGCTCATTGAAATCATATAATTTTATTTCTTATAATTTAAAGCTACTGTAAATGGGTACAAAGGGAAAGAACACCAATAAAACAATTTTGCTCAAAAGTGAGGAAGGTAAATTGAGGCAGGCAAAGCAACATGTGTGCTACCAACCCAAAGTTTATTGGATGAAGATACCTAGCAAGATGAGACTCAGGAGAGGTAATAACCTGGTACATGCATGGACAAAGAAGAATGCAGAAGTCACACTCATCTAGTATCTGTAATCACTCTCCACAAATCTTGGAGCATGCCTTCACAGTAATGCTAAAAAAAATAGACTAAACGGGTAACAAGTTGCTGCTTGCTAGGACTGAGGGGAGCAAATTCTCAGCCTATGAATCCACTCACTTTAATCTTAAGTGAAGAGTGTTCATCCTTAACTTTATTTGATAAAAAATTGGATATGAAATATTCATCAGCTTTAAAAAAAAACCCAACCCAAACAACTGTATTTCATAGTTCAGGAATAATTTCCCTCCTATTCTATGTTGGATGTGAGCACAAAGCACTTCAATTAAACAGAGGGAGATGTGAATTGTTGTGTAGTAATTGACAATGTGGTATGTGATTAGTGACAAATATTGCAACAAGGTTTTAACACTGAACTGTCAAATTGATTTTATAAAAAGATATTTTGAAACCAAAGAGAAAGTATGGAGCTCCGTTCTGCCCCTGCTACCCCCCATTTTCCAATTAAAACAAAATTCCGATAATGTAGTTGGTAGAGTAAGGATTAAATCAAATAGCTCACTGTGAAGACCTGAACTTATAGTAGCTGTGAAATATGAGCCAGTTGTGCCTCTCAAACTGAGACCTGAGGTAGCAGGCAGCTCATTGTGGAAAACCATGTGCCCTCTGCTCCAAATCATTACGTCTCTATCCCTGCTAACGTAATGCTCCTGATTGATTCACTGTTTATATTATGTAGAAGCTTACAGAGAAGTTGTAATAATATGTAAAACTATGATGGTCAAGGAACTATCAAGTTACCTAAATTTTTGCTGTCTCAAGTGTCTCTGTTTTGGAGGTTGGTTTTCCTATCTCACCAACACAGGGAGCTGCTCCTGCTTTATCACGCATGTCCTACACATTTCTTGAATGACTGACATGTATTTTTCTCTGCAGCCTAATTCCATAACAGGAAAAATATTTATTTTTATCATATATAAAGCAAGTTGAGTAAGTATTTTGCCTGAGAATGCTTTCAGTCCTTGTATTGCTTAGCAAAGGAATTCTTGATACTGTCTAGAGCTGCTGAGTAGTACTACAATAATAACAATAAAATAGCATACTGTTTCTGAAAAGGTGGTTCTATAAGTCAACTACTTCCTTTTTTTTTGGTGTCTTACAAATAAATACTTTAATAGCATGCATGTTCTTTCCCTGGGAGGATCAAACCAATTTTTTTTATCATCTAAAAGAATTCTAACTCAAATGTTTCAGTTCATAGTCCTTCATCATTTGATATCTTGACTCTCTTATTTCTTATGCTGATTTGGAGTGGAAACTTTTAACAAAAAGTTCTTATAGACTAAGCATACTGTTCACTGCCTAACAACTTTGAATAAACTAACTGGAGTTTGAATTCTAAGAAACAAACTTCAGTTACACGTTGTGTTTAGATTAAAAGTCAGTCTAGTATCTTAGCTCAACACCATTACTATATATTGTAAGTGATTATGGTAGATGAGGGAAGAGCACTGAGTGTTGCCTACTTCAACTTCAAGGCTTTTGACATCATGACCCATAACATCCTCCTAGGTAAGCGTAGGAAGCGTGGGCTGGATGTGTGGATAGTGAGGTGGTTTGAGAAGTCTCTAATAGCAGAGCTCGGAGGATTGTGATAAGCACTGCAGATTGGAGGCCTGAAGCTAGTGGTGTAGGGTCCTGCACCTAGTGAGTAATAACCCCATACCCCAGCACAGGTTAGGGGCTGACCTGCTGGGAAGCAGCTCTGCTGGAGAGGACCCGGGAAGCCTGATGGACGAGTTATCCATAAGCTAGCAGTGTGATCTTGTGGCCAAGAAGGCTAGTAGTATCCTGGGGTGCATTCAGAAGAGTGTGGCAAGCTGGTCAAGGGAGGTTATGTCCACCCCACCTCCCCCATCCCCCCATCTGGCTTAGTATACAATGGCTTGGTATAGCATTTTTCCACTCATGTTTGTATTTTCTGTGTTGGGACATCTTCAATTTATTGTTCTTATTTGAATTTTCTTTAAGCTAGCTGATACATGAATGTTAGCCTATGTATTTTATAGTGCTTGGGCTTGTGTTAATATTTCATAAATGCTTGTTCTAGGACACAGTTTAGTGCCTTGGCTGTTATTTTTATTGTAAATAACTTCAGTAAATTATCCATAGATTAAGTCACGTTAACGTAGGAACAAGCATTTATACTCATGAGTAGCCTTGTTCTTCAAATGTGTATGTGTTTAATATTTCAGGACGCGGTTAGAGTGCTTGTTACAGCAATCTGAGCCAGGCTTTGAAATCAGCTTGTGCTAAATGCTGTGTGTTAGGGAACTGGCCCTCTCTTGCAGCATGCTCTGTGCATTGTTCCTAGTGCTTGCTTTGCACCAGACTAATAATAACAATGTTTCAGTGTACACTCAAGTTGTCCTTTCTCTGCTGCATTGCAACTGAGTGAGGCCAAGACCTACTTGTGAACACAGGCAGATGGTGAACTTAGATCTGCACTACAGCTACGCTTGTAAGGATGGTTTAGACCTCGCTGTACTTACCCATCTACCTTGCCTGGATCCTGATAAAAGTACAGCCATGGCACTGTAGAGTGCGGTGTGCCTGCCCAAGCTCGCCTGGGAAGCAGCCCAAGCAGCAGTGGGATTAGCCTCTCCTGAGCTCACTGCTGCATGGCTTCTTTCATCTTTCCAGCAATCTCCCTTCATATGAAGGAAATGTCAGTTGGCGCTGGCAGAAGCGGGAACTTTCACCTCTAATGTTTATTTTCTAGGTGTTGATTGCATTTCTATCACTCTGTCTTACAGAGTTGAAAGCTGCTTTTCACTTCTGCTCACTAGCAGAACACCACATGTGATATTTCTCGGCGTAAGACTGATGCTGCTGATTCATTTTTTTTCCAGTTTTATTCCTGTGAAGTTACAGAGTTCATTTGCTCAGTCTGGTTGAGCTGTCATAGTTTCCACCTGCCTCCCTGCCCTGGAGCACATTCCCAAGCAGCTATGCGTCATAGCTAACGGTATTTACAATGTCTACCTGAAAATACTTGGAAACCTCATGTAACTTTGATTACATGCGCAGACATATGTGGTTGTCACTGAGGTCCCATGGGCAAAAGAAAGGGAGGTGAAGAAATCTAAATTGTAGTCACTTTATCTTATAGCAGATAAACTAGAACTTAGTCATCTGCATCTTGGAAAACAATTCCTGAATTAAACTGGTTATGAAACTTAATCACCTCAGACATATCATGTCATATAGAAGTCACTTTAGCTAATTGCTGTTCACCCTAAGCAAAATTTAGTGAAGTATCAGAACACTGGCTGACTGAAAGTGAATCATTAGATTGCCTGTGCTCTCTGTGCATGGTAACTGGCAAACGAGAGTAGGCTTACTAAACAAGCCCTGCCAACAGAAGCAAATTGGAATAGCATCAGTAGCGCTTGAGAAACTATGGCAGCATGTGCAGTACAGTCTTTAGAGTGTAGGACAGAATATACTAATGATCTTCCTTTGGATGCCACTGTAAAAATGCGTAGGAAAGATCAGCATAGAAAAGGTACTGAACAAGGCAGTTCGATTAAAAGGAGACCGATAGGCTTGTCCCGAAGGTTAAAAAAGGAGAGAGGGAATCCTGGCAGTGTTGAAATTAGCAGAGAGGATTTTTATTGAATTTCTTACCCATCTTCTATACTTAGCTTATGGCTTTCATGTTAAGAGGTTTCTAAATGTAACAAAATAGTAATGTTTCATAAGAATTAATCAAACATGAACAAATCTGAGCTTGGTAATAGCAGGAAGATATGCATCCAGCTGAACCGAAAATTATTTGTCCCTTAAAGGTAAATGTTTATATACTCACGAGGTTTTATTTATGTTTTATGTTGTGTTTTGGGCTCAGAAGTAACTTTTGAATTCCAAGTTAGTAGAATTCCTTAAGTGTCTGGAAACTCATTTAGTTATAAGGATCCTCCAGTTTTCTTCAGCATTGTCACATCACATACAGGCTGCTGTAGCAGCCCTTCACTCCCTTAAGGGTAGGGTTGGCTGCAGTTAACATGGCCTTTCGTAAGGTATGCTCAGGTAGAAAACCTTTGATGATTTTTACATCTTACTTGATACAAGCATAACTTTTTTTTTCCTAGTTATATATTTACAGTAATTATCTTTCACTAAACTGTTAGAAGTATAAGTTATTCTAATATAAAACAATATAAAGACAAAGAAGTTGAGAAAGCACCTGCATTTTCTGTTCAGGATAATTGTCCTTAATAGGGAAAGGTTATATTTTCACTACCCTAAATTTACATCTACTGTGTATAGATTGATGCTATCTTTGATTTGAATGGCTTTTCATCTTGATAACTTGCAGTAAATTCTGATCCCATTACTGAAGTGTATTTCCCGAGAAGGATACTCTAAGAATAATAACTTATAATTTTCGCCTGGACGTGCTGTATACTAAATACATGATTTATAAATAGGCTGTAAAATGAGCTATGTTTATTAATGTCTAAGTAATCATAGAAAGAATTGCTATATTGCATAAAATTCAAAATATAACATCAATGATTCTAATAAGCTGCTGATTTTTTTTCCCAGAAAGAACAAATCATTCCTTCAAATATAACTCTTCTGTTAGTTGTTAATGCTAGTAATATTGATTCTTTTTGAAGATAAAACTGTGACTTGAGCCTCTTCCAGAGCTGTTTTCCCTTTTCTAAATCTGTAGCACTCTTTTTTAAATTTTATTTTTCTGTTTTAGTTTTGTTTAAAAAAAAGACAAAAGTGAAAGCAAACTCCTTTTTTGTCACTTCAGTAGGTGCCTTTTCTCCCTCCAAAAATACTCCGTACCCTTTCTAACAGGGAATCAGAATTACTGATTTGCTTACTCTTTATTGTAGGCAAAGCATAAAGTGTTCAGAAGTATCATGCAAATACAACATACGCAAATACTTGTGGGGTGGGGTGTTTACAAAGAAGTGCACAATCTCCAAACTCACATAGGGGTCCAGTGGAGGTCCGTAGCAATGAAACAGCAAGCAGGACACTGGACCTCGTGCTCTGTCTTAATGCAGACAAGCGCCTCTACGTATTGCTCAGACATGGAAATACCTGCTCTATTCATCTCGGGTTTTTCTTGTTTCTGCTAGGCTGGTGGAGTGGGGGGGTTGGAAGCCTGTGTAATGCAGGTCATGCAGCAATCTGTCCTGTGGTGGTGTCCACACAGCAGAATTTCTGCTGTTATGCTGCTCTGTCAGGTGTTTGTGGCTTTTGGTCCACTGGGCTGTAGGTCTAGACTGTCCCTGAGTAGTGTTTTCATGACTTGTCATCAATGAGGGCAGGTGAAGCTGGGTTTCTAGATGTCTTTTGGGGTTAAAGTAGAAGCTAATCAAGAATTTGCTGATAAAACATATCTGACAGAAAATGTTAAGTTCTTTGAAAAGAACATGGGGGAGAAAACATTCTATTGACATCTGTTTTCTTTTTCTAATAACATTTTTACTTTATCAAAAAGGATCTTCCTGATTTTCATTTCAAAGCTTTGGTGTACTAAAATAACATAAAAATGTGAATTAAAATGAAACATTTTCCCTTATTTAATCAATAACACTTTATTGACCAGAACCATATTTTTGTTTCTGCAAATATTGATTTAGTATTATGCTGAAAATCAACGTTTGACCAGAATTGAGAATCTCTCCATATTTTAGTAGATCTAACTGTGAAAAAGAAAGAGCTAGTTCCCAGCCAGCTCACATTAAAGCATAAACAAACTCTAATCAATCTAAACAGGCTGACTTAAAACCCTACCTCCATTTTGTGTACATACTTGCTCAGGCTTCCATTCCTAAACCCTCTTTATTCTGATTGTACTTGATCCTTTTCCTAGTAAATTAGGACTGTGCTCATCAAGAAAGGGTTGTCTACAAGGGGGCAAGGGTGTTAGAGTACAGTATGTCTGAATTTACAGCATGCTGGCAGTTCCACAGTAATTGTCCACATTGATGCTCTTGTTACTTAATATAGTTTTGACTAACTGTACCTTTCCATTGCCTACAGCTAATGCTGTAAATTCAAATCGTACACTGTCCTTTAGTATTCTTCCTATGCAGGCAAGCTCCCAAAATCACTTACCATAGGAAAGAAGTCCTGAGAAACTAAAGAGTTGTTGCCTTGTAGTCCTTACGAGCCCCTTCAGCTCCCCCCAAAATATCTCAGTAGTTCAAGTCATCAAATCAAACTCACTGAAATGATATTATGGATGCTATTCAAGATTTGTCGGAAATACGTGCTTTGCTGACTGGTTTTGGTGCCAGGAATCTTTAGTGAGATTATGGCTAAAAGTCCTTTTCCTGTATCTAATCAAAGATCAGTATGAGTATTTGAGGAAATGTAAATAGCCACACAGTTGCCCAGACATGGTGGGGACAAATCTTTTGAAGGCTCTGTGTGTAAGCATATTTATGTCTCTATATGTACATTGTGGCATGTTGTCCTTATTAAAAGAAACTGTATTTTAAATTGGTTTCTATTTATTGCTAAAATATTTATGGTCACAAAAGCTAGGACTGCAGTCAAGTCAGCTGGAAAACTCATATTCTTTAAGGGAGCATATATGTGCACTCATCAATAGAAATTGTCATTGAGAAGAGCTTTGGGGATGGCCAATTACACTTATTCCCATCGCTATAACAGATGGGCAGAGTGTAGCTCTTCATTTGTTTTGGGGAAATGGGCATAATTCTTAGGATGTAGCTTTTAATCATTGGATGCAGGAGTTGGTTTCATACATGAATTCTTGTGTCTGTATATTTGGAATTGGTGAACTGATATACAACTAGCAAATGGGGTTTTGAATTCTATATCCTTGAAAAATTGAGGGTTTTTTTGTTACTATGATACTATTAAATTGTTTTAATGTAGCAATGGGAATGCTTCTGTTTTAAGTATTATTGTCTCCTGTTGAGGATGCTTGGGTAAACAGAACTTTTCCATTTTACTTTCTGAATTCCTCATTGAAAGGAAGCACCAAGACACATGCTTGTGATGTTAGTAAGAAAACTTGCTGGCTTTGCCTATAGTGCATCTCTCTTTGACTTGGATCTCAAACTACCACTTAAGAGACCTCCTATGCAACCATGTGAACGTAAAATAAATAAGATACACATTTCAAACAAATAGCTTTACCTTTAGTTTTGGTTCAACCACCCATTGCAAACGTACATTATGCTGTAACTCCTGTTGAGATGAGCGCTGCAGGAGTCATGAGCAGATGTTGTAAAGGGTGTGGGATTCCTAGTTTGTTTTAGTTTATTACTGGGATTTCTTATAAAGGAGGCTACCAAAATGGCAAAATGCCACTTGAATGTCATCCCTGCATGACATCACTATTATTTGTATGCTTTCTTGTTTTTTACTGTGTATCACCAATTAAAGACTGATTTCTGCCATTATTTACTTATGCAGAAAGGAACACTAATGATGCATATTAATTTTAACTTGTAGGAAGCAGATGAGCAAACTTCCCATACTGTCACTCTGTATCTCTGTTTTGATGCAGCTTACATGTCACTGAAACAGGAGCAGAATCTGAGGGAGGACCCAATTTACTGGTTAGGCAAGAAGTGAGTAATTGCTATGACTCAAGCCCCTGATGGAAAGGATTGTTATTAGTGCCAGTGGGAAATAAACTTATTTTCTGTCAAATAGCTGGCTGTTGCAGAATTTGTCTAAAAAAACCCCAATAACTCTCCCCAGTCCACCACCCCACTCCCCACCAAAAAAAAACCAACCCAAAAAACCCCCAAACACCAGAACAACCAACCAACAAACTCAAACCTTCTTCCTGGTATTAAAAGCTGAAATGTTGCAGGAGATTTTTCAGAGGTATTGCATAGGGTATTTTCCTTTGCTGAGACCTATGCACATGCAATTTTGTAGGCAGAATAACATAGGTCTGAATTTTCTGTCAGTTGTTTCTTTCACCCCAGGCAGTGGAAGGGAAAGTAAAATCTGACAGTATGTGAGCAGTTCCATCCTCTGTTATCTCTTAAATGGCCGTTTTGACTTAATTTTGGTTTAATAATTTTGGTGGGGGTTTTTTGGTGGCTTGTCTTTATCCACTTCATAGCAAGACAAGATGTTATTTGGAGCAGAACTATGTTAATTTTTTTGTTGACTAAAGTGAATATTTCTCCTGGCATCATCCAGGTGTTTGGTGGTGCATTCTCTTCTCTGCTCTTCTACATATACAAATATTTTTATCACCCCTGAAAAAAACCCCAAACTGTTCCTCACAGGGAAAAGTGTGGGAAAAAGCATGGAAATATATGTAGTTGTGTATTACATCCTTGCACTTTCACAGGTAAATGTGCATTAGTTAAAGTACGTTAAAACAGGTCAAGTAATCTCTATTTACACTGTTTCCAGTTAAATTTCTTTATCTGGAAATCATGTAGCAATGGAGATTATTCATTCTCTTAACGATTTAGTGGTTATATAGTAGGATTGATCTTTAGTAACATGGTTGTGAAATTATTGGTAGTGTGTGTATGAAATCCTGTTAGTTCAAATTTTTTTTTTAAAAATCAGGTTGGTATTTAAAAGCATTCCACTTTATTATCAAACCCTGGATACTGTTAGACCTTCATTAGCTTTATATTGTATTTTTTCTTCAAATTATGGAACTTCCCCCTGAATTTTATGAATGTTAATTTGTAAGAAAGTAGCATTTTCAACACTTGAAACTCTGTCAGAAGGTGAGAGTAGGGTTGATGTTATCAGCTTTTCTTCCTGAGGCCTACAATGTGCTTTTTCTGTAATGGAGTATAGCTAGGAATATTTTTCAGAAAGGTATGTTTGCTCTCAGGATTTAGGAAACAAGATTTGAGCCAGATTTGTCTTGAAGGGCTTCATTTTTTATGTATATGCCATATTCAATCTCCAGGATTTCTCCTCAAACTGAGCAGCTTCTCAATTACATCAGAAATAGCTGCACTAATAAAATAATTCCTTAATTCAGACTAAGTCTGAAAAATGAAGTTTCTGCCAACAGCAGCTAACAGTTAAATTTAGAATTGCTTGATAATTCTATTTGCACATGTACTCATTTTTCTATATAAATCATGACATTTTAATAATTACTACTTGTTGTATCACTAGGCGTTATTTCTTAATCCGTTTTTTGTTAGTTTGAGGTAATAGAATGCATACCCAAAGTGCAAAAATCTCTTAGGAACTCCAGGTGAATATTCTGTAGCTCAAGGAAATGATGAGTATTTCCACGTCAAAGCCAGACTAACCCCTGCTTCCAGCCTCGAAGCTGAAACATTAGGTGCAATCTCTTTTGTTCCCTCTGTAAGGATTTTCTGTACTATTACTAGCAAAGATTGGATGCAACTACTTTATTCTAAAGGTTTATCATATATTTAATAGGCATTAGACTTTGTACGTACCCTTTGCATACATAACTTGTGCATTGGTATACTTCCAGCACCGGATTTTAAAATTTAAGGGGTCTCTAAGAGTCACTGTGTCAAGTGGGTTTCATCCCAAGTAATACACTTTAAATTGGAGAATAAACCAGTTTCTAATGTTAACTAGGGTCTTAGGTGTCATGCATCACACTATTTGTGTGGCAAAATTTGAGACAATCCTGCCAAATGAGGGGGCAGTGTGGGGAGGGGGGGTATGTGGGGCTAGGTAGGCAGGAGGATAAGGGCGAGATCTGTTTTCAGTAGCTGTTGGTTTAAATCTTCTGACTCTTGTGTAATAATGTGTTGTAGCATCTTCTTTGCTTTAATAACTATCTGTCAAGATCTGAAATAGAGTGTGTGTTTTGGGGCTGGGATGACGTTAACATAGGCAGAGTAAGGGGAGGGGGTTGGAGAGATTTTTTTGCAAGCCTGCTAGGCACTATAATCCTATTACTGAAAAAAAAAAGACATTTTTCCAAACAGCAGGTGCAGAAAATAAAGCAGCCAGGAGCAGGAATAGTTTTTGCAGTCATATATCACTTTAACCAGTGCTTCACCTCTCTAAATCTCCAAGCATAAACCTTTTCAAGGAAGTATGTATGTATACACTCACACATACTCACATAGATAATACATGTTATCTTTAAAATCACAGCAAAACTTTGTTATTGTGAATCCCATGGCATAACAAACATAGTCTGAAGTCTAGGCTCCTTCCAAAGAAGAGTATTTCATTAAAGCAAAAATCCTCTAAAAGCAAACAAACCCTGTCATTTTGTGAACAATCTCTGGGCAGTGAAAGTTATTTTAATGGATGTATCATTTTAAACTTAGCCTTTACCATCTGTTCTACCCTCTTCACAAATGGAAAAAGAACATAATTCACAACTGTATCGTAAAATGTAAGATGAAAGTGATTTAAATGGGTTTATGTTCTTTATTCAATAAAGTTTGCATCTGTTATGGGTTTTTTTTTTTCTTACAAATTGTGGGAGGACTTGTAGGATTGCTGTACCCGGAATGCTTTTTCTAGTTGTCTTAAAGATTCTGAGTCAGATTTGTCAGCTAAGTTCAGGTCTGTTGGCAAAATAGAGTTGTTATAAATGGGGCGGGGGAGTTAGTAAAACAAAACAGTCCTGCCATGGCATTGCCTAGATAATTCAAGCTCTGTGGATGCAGCAGGAGAGATTAGAAAGATAACGGTGTCCTCTGAGAACCGTATTTGGACTGCTAGCGTTTTAGCAGTATGCAGTTTCCACCGCAGCAAACAGACATACTATCTAGAGTATTTGATGGGAAGGAATAGTAATTCTTGCTTAACACCAGCTCTGCCTTGTTTTCATGGGGTTTCTGTTTGTTTATTTTCACCCAGAGGTTTGGTTTTGTTTAATTGTCAACTAGCCTCCAAAGGGAATTGGGTCTGCAATGTAGACACCTGCGTACCAAGAACTAAAATCTGATCATCAGCTCTTCTTCCCTAGAGCTGCTATCTGTCTAGCTGCTAGGGCAGGTGAGATGCAGGTATTTGTCCTGTGGTGAACAGGGTAAGTGTGGTCAGTTCAGTTCGCTGGATTACCTGGAATTTGTTGAAGGTCCTGTCTTTGTCCTTTTACTGGAGATTATGCTACAAGGCCTTAAGAGATCATTAATAGAGACGTAAATTGGACATTCCTCATTCAGGGAAAACTCTAAGGACTGTGCCAAGAGTTGCATCAACATGTTCAGTAATGAAGTTTGACAGTTCATGTCTAAGCTTTCAGGGTAAATGTGTGCTGAGAATGTAAGTAAGAAAAGGTAAGAAATTCACTTTTGAAGGGGAAAAAAAAGGAATGCATTGGATTGGGAATGAGTCGCTGTAAACATCCACACAGGCACTGTGTGTGTGTGTTCATTCAGCAAATCAAAAAATATTTCTCAAGTGAGCTGAGCTTCTCACTTGTGAGTGCACTGCAGAATTGAGTCCTAAGACCATAAGACTTGTTTTGACAAAGATTGCAAAATAGGAAAAGATTAAGTTGAAGTCCAGCACATTATTTAGTCTGAAGAGATGTGACAATAGGAAATGCAACCTGTATAATTGCAACTACTTACCTTATTTTAATATATACATGACTTTTGGACAGAAGTATGAATATAGATATATAAATTTAAAAAGTATTCTACTTGCTTCCAAAGCAACTGCAACACTATATCAATTTAAGGGTGGGGTTTTTTTCTATTGTCCTTTTCAGAAATCATATTTTTGCATTTAGCTTGCAGAGTAGACATTCTGTCCTCTCACATACTATGCTTAAGTCAATGTATTGAACATACTAAAGAAACCCCACACCTTAAAATAAGGATTTGCATGAGATGAGTATGTTTTCCTAAGAGTGGCTTCATTTTAAGTGTTTCAAATAATTTCCTAAATGTGTATTTGCTCAGTAGTGTCTGTTCTGTTCATAAAAATTCTGGAGTTGTGCATAAAGTGTTGCATATAAAGAGAAATTTGTTAAGCTGTGTCCCTGGGCAAAAGGTTAAAAAAGAAAATGAAAAAAAAGAGAGAAAAATTTGCAAGAGAACACTTTCACTTTTTAAAGTCAGTCCTCTTCTACTTTGAGATGCAGAAAGTTTTGCATGGGAAAGGAAACAGCCTGGAGATGAGGTTGGGAATAGTATGCTGATTAATTCCCTACAGAGGCCAACCTCAAACGATGTGTTTCCAGTAGATAGAAATGATCTTGCTTCTGACAATCTGAATTTGGCCCATAGTTTGGTTTAAGTTTAGTGCTATATAATTCAGTGTTGTAATAGAGCTACCACTCACAGGCAAATTCCAAAAACTGTTACAATTAATACTGACTTGGGAGTTTTGTGTGAAAGGGAATTAGTGGTGCCACAAAAACACAGCCATGATTTTTAAAGAACACCTGGTATGGGGAAGGAAAGAAAGCGCCCACTGATAAAGGGATGGAGGGGGAAGAAAGACATAGATTCATACTGGAGAACTTGTTTCATTGCTCAGGCTTATGATGCTTGTTTATGTATGACTTATTAAACACAGTGATGCAGGTCCTCAAATCTGGTTTTAGACAGTTTTATGAAATGCACTCAGTAAAAATAACAGGATTATTTCATCTGGCTTGATAAAGCCATGGGTGAGACTATACTAGTGCATGCATTCAGTTAATGAAAGTGGTATATCTGTATTTGAATTGATTTAGTTATCTGTTAGTTTGTTGTTTTATTATTTTTTTTGCGGGGTGAGGTGGTGGTATTTTGACACCACCCCCTCCTGCCCCCCCGATCTAAAAGTACACAGATTAGCAATCAAAAGTTGAACAACGATCTAATCTAAGGCCTACATTAACAAAAAGTTGTGTCAAATGGGGCTCCACAGTCAAATTGGTGGAAACAACACAGGTGGATTTATGGGATACCAATAAAAGTCTTTTGTATAAGAACATCCCCAGAGACAAGTCTCTCATATTCTTGGGTGTGTAAAATCACCAACAAATCTGCCTGGCAATCTTGTTTAGGAATTTGATTTATTAACCAAGTCAATTTAATAGTTTATAGACTTGATTCTAACTCAGTAAAGAAGTTCTATGCACATGTTTAAAACGCTGTTAAATATGCCTGTGTGCCACTAGATGATAACTAAGAATATTATATTACATGTTTCTCCCATTCTGCTTTATGCAGTATACTAGCAATGGTAGTGGTGGTGCTATAGCCTCTCCCCTGAGCATTTTGTTTTCAATACAGTTCTTATGTAACATCTCAAGAACTATGACAGTCTCAGGAACGTTTTTATTGACAAACAAGAAGAGTTTATTCTGTAATGGAAAAGTCCTGTCACTTCTCCAGTAATGGAACTTCAGTAGCTCTAGAGGAGAAATCTGAGCTCCAGAAGTGATCCATTTGAACAGAGTATGAACCTCAGCAGGCTCCATCAGCCACAATTTCTTCTAGAATATGTGGCTGTAGGCTTTATAAAAAATAAATGCACATTTCCAATGGATAAACCTCTCTATTATTGTTGTATGAGTTTATCATAATTAAGAGGACAGGTGGAGGGGGGAACATATCTATTAGCACATATCTACACAGGCTTCAAGCCTGCAAGTGTGAACTAAGCATGCAAATATGAATCCTTGCTCTCAAAATACTAGAGCCTCTAAACATAGACTGGTATGGTTTTTACTCAGAATGCTGTTTCAAAATATGGGATAATATGCTGGGCTGTTTACTTATGCTATTAAAATGCATACATCTTAATCACAGTTTGTCTTTTAAATGATATTGAGTATGTCTCTGGCACTGGAGAATTGTTAGCCTGCTATGCTGAGGCCTTACCTAGACAAATATATCTTGATGCCATACAAAATTCATTACAGTCCTAACAAAAACTGAAAAAAAAAAAAAGAAAAATCAGAAAGAAAAAATGTTGCAACATGTTTTATGGTTTGGGGGAAGAGATTTGCACAATCAATCAATTTCACTTTGTGGTCCTTGTGTTACTACTTTCCATGAGGCAGCTTAAGTTTGCCTTTGTGGTCACATTAGAATACTGACCTTCAGTGGACTCTGTTTCACAGCCTGGTATTTACTCTTTCTCACTTCCTCTTAAGTGTAGGAGTTGCTAGTGCATAACTCAGATAAAAACTTACAGCATTTTGTAGCTTCATAAGAAGCAAGGCAGTCTGTAAGAATGGGGGTAAATTAACACCAGATTTGCATCTAATAAGCGTTCCCTAAATTAATCACACACATTAATTAATAGATGTCAAAGTATAGCTTTTTCTTTAATGAATGAGCAAAATGTCTTATCCTAGCACACGCTCAGGATAACGAGGAAGAACGCGATGTTAACAGAAGGCTTCTTCCTCTGCAGTGAATTTGGGAAATCCTTTCCCTCCTTTGCCACCCACTCTCAAAAAGTGCGATGACTGTGGCTGGCAGGAAGAAAAGCAAACATTGCCGAGCCAGCTATTCGCAGCTGTATGTGTGCCTCAGCTGTGCAGATCCATCTGCAGTAGTTGCCATCTGCCAATTGCTTTAGATGGGGAGCATCTGGAAGGTGAGCCATTTTAAAGAGAATCTGCTGCACAACAAAGAAACAATTTCCTCCTTTTCTCCGTTTTCTTTTTAATCTCACTTTCTTCTCTCTCCTTTCCTGTGACTTGTATATGCAGTGGGGATGGTGCAACTTGGCAAGTTCCCTGTGCCACACGTGTAATTTATACTGTTAGTCGATACCTGCACACTAGTAATGTACTGAGAAGCACAGCATTCCCTCCAGTATCCCATGGAACAAGGACAATAATCAGAGTATCTGTGATGAGGACAGTACAATGAGGTGATTCTGTCCTCCACTATTTTAATACATGAGTAGATTCCTTGGAGGAGTGTTGCGTTATGAGTTTTACAGCACAGGATAGGTCCATTTGTTTCCATTTCCCTATATTTCTGAAGAATTATTAGATAATGAATCATCTTTATAGATTTGGCTTCTAGGGATTTAATTTTAATGATCTGGATTTTCTGTTTTATTTTCAGTTACAAAATACAGATATAGACAAACATTCTTATGCTCTAGGCATCTCTTAGTTGTGCATATAATAATGCAGAAGGACAGACTTAGTACGAGTAAGCAAGAATGCTCACTGCCTCATAAGTTTGTGTGAAAAAAAATGTGCTTCATGCATAAAAGATAAACTGAAGCAGAGATGGAAATCTGAGAACTCTTTACAAAGGATGATACTCTAGCTGCCTTTCCTTGCTTATGTTTGTATTGTTCATATTCATGTTGTATAAAGAAAAGTTGAAGTTGATTTTCCTCTGGTTTTAATTGTTGGATGGTTTGGGAAGAAATTACTTTGGTTTTTTTGGAGTGGATTTTAACTTGTGCAGAGCTGTTTGGTCTTTTATCTGGTACAATGAATGTCAGATAAAATGATCCATGCCCACTGAGATTCAGGTGTGAGGTTTTATTTTTTAGTTGTTGGTTTGTTTGGGTTTTTTTCCCTTCAAAATGCCCACGTTTAAAATTACATCCCTGCAAAACCAAAAAGGTAAGTCGGTCAAAATCTACTCCCCCAAATGCTAATCTTTACTTGGAATCAGAGTTAGGATTTAACAGTGACACAGCCAAGAGAGATGATGTTCAGATTTGTGTAAGCAACAGGAAACAAAGAGACTAAAATAGCTGTTTACTTCTTTGCATCTAGATCTTACCTGTACTGTGTTTGAGGCAATGCCAGAGTGTTGCTTTCGCTAGGCATCTACATCAGCAGCTATAAGTTGAAAAAAGGATTTTGTCAGAATAAAAGAAAAATATTGGGAACTTCTATCAACTTTATTTTCTGGCTCTGTGGGCTTTCCTCAGTTGGATTCCACACAACTATTTTCCTTTTAAAAAAACTGCTGTAAAACTCTTCCTGCTTGTACGTTACCTTTTTATTTACTGTTGCTTCTGAGCAGGAGGTTGTCATTCCTATTTTTTCTTCTTTTTCTTCTTTTTTTGTTCTCTCTCTCTCTCTTTTTTCTTTTTTTTTTTCCTCCCTCTCCCAGTTAACTTGTTTCTTTTTTTCCCTTTGTGGTGGTACACTAGGCATTTATTTCTGACAACTAGTTTTGTAGGACTCTGGTCCTTGGCTATGAATCTTGGATTCTTCCCAATTGTTCCTGTTCTGGGCCTGGTAGCTTTAGCTCATTAATCTCATGTTCTATAACTTCCTGCTGCTAATCCTAGTTGTTAGGACCTGCGTCCATTAAGCTTGCTCCTGACTCCTGTGTATGATGTGGAGTGCGAAATTATCTGTAACGAGGAGATACACGTGAAGCACAGCCTCAATCCCCAAGCAGCGCTTGTGGCTTCAGTAGGATCAGTTGTGCTCGAAGCACTAATCAGTAAGAGTAAACCTGTCCTATGCAAATGCTAAGACTTGTTAGTGTGCATAGAATAAGCTCTTCAAACTTTTTTTTTTTATTATTTTTATTATGGCTCTTGCTGAGTAAAAGCAGTGAGCCAGTCTCCCTCTGTCTGTGTGTCAGTATCTGATGGACTGCCAGCATGAGGCTTGGACGGTGGTTAGGTGGAAAAGAGCATGTCAAGTTGCAGACAGCCTTCTTTTGATTTTAGGTAGAGAAGGCATTTTTGTTGTCCCTGTGGTTTGAATGCTAAGTGGCTCATGGCTAACAACTCTAACAGCTTTCAAAGGGCAAGAATTCTAAGTATTTTTCCATCCTTTGAAAGATAAAATAGCAAGTCATCCTTCTGCAGCTGTATTTTCAGCTGCTTTTAAATTTCGAGCTTGGTAATTATATGTAACAATGTTGGTACCTGTTTTTATTACCTCCAGTTATGAGGTGGTCCACTACTCAGTAAAGAGAGAAAACTACTGACTAGTGATTCTGCAAAGGGCGAAGGTCATAGCTCACTAGGTCATCCTTACTACAACAATCATCTGCTGACACAAATGATAGCAGTGATTAAGAAGTTATGCAGCAGCCTTGAATTTAGAAGGTGGCAGCATATTTAGACATAGTAAAGACTTCTCGTCATCATCAATGATGATTTCTGAGCTACGTTAGTCTGTATTTTTACTGTATGGTGAGAGCCAAAACTGGTCTGAGTAGATGTGGCAAGATGAGTAGCAAGATTACTTTGCAAGTCTTGCTGGAAGATCTACATGTATGTAAGTCTTGCTGTAAGATCTATATATCTAAATACATGTTAGGATGCCAAGGAAGTGTGCATATAAATTGCAGTACAGACTGAGCTTGGATACTATGGGGAAAAAGAAATACGTCATGGAAAGGAGACTGGAATTCTGCAACAGGTTTCCTGGCAAATTGAAGAGTCTCTGCTATGGGGTCCTTTTTAGACAGGTTTACAATAAAAACAGATCAGGAAGGACAAAGGTATAGCTGCACCTGGCTTACTGTAGGTGAAGGAGTGGAATGATCTCTCTAGGTCCTTTTTAGTCCTGTGACCCATTTCAATAAGATACTTAGCAAATTAAATCATCCCAGAATCTTTTAGGCCTCCTCTGGGTTTGTGCCATTCTGACTCTCCTCAGAAGGTGGGCATGCCACATAATAAACCGCCTCAAATGCATCTTTGCAAACTGCTATTAAAGAACACCTTGCAGGAAGAGGGTCGAATTGTGTATTCGGTCCCATTTATTTGTATAAAAAAAGCCTGTACCCATCAGTGAAATTCTAATGGTCCTGTCTTAAAAGACACTGTGAATAACAAATGCAGTGGGTTTTGTCCAGTTTTACCCAGACTGACTACAAAATGCTTGAGGCAGGTTTGTGCTGCAGGCTCAAATCATTAAGGACAGTGAACTTGCTGGAATAAAAATAATGATAATAATAAAGCGATATCCTTGTATAAGCGTCACTCACATTCTGAGAAATGCATTGGAAAATATGGCGTTCTTAACTCCAATTCACAGTGAGTTGCATCTTTTTGTATGTCATTCTTGACATGTATCCTTGGAATGGTGATAGAGGATAATATGATGTGCACATTGACATGAATAGGTATAGCACTTCATATCAGTGACACCTCATGCCTACAGAATTTAGAAAGATTACTGTACTAGAAACAGCTGAAAGCAGTCTTTAGAAGAGCAAGTAGAATGCTTTAGTTGGCAGAATTCCTCAAGTCTTCTAAGTATGAATGAAATATTGCTGTTTTTGAGGAGAACTGAGCTGCGGATATTTCAACATCGTCATCTGTAGCTGAGTTACTGTGTAAGACAACTTCTTCCTGAAGCTAGAAGTTAAAATGCATTAAAAATTTAGTAAGTAATGAACCAATAATTTCTTATGGTACGAAGACTCAATAGTTTTTATTGGAAAGCAATCTATAAATTATTGCCAGATATGCATTAAATTTGATCCACGTTTACATAGGCCAGAAAGAAAGCAGAGTAGTAAATTACCATATGGGTCTCTGCTGTAGCATCAAGAAGGTTTAATAATTGGCTGTGTGTTTTTTAGCGAACAATGCACTTCCTAGCTCTGTTAATCTATCAAAGACTGAATGAACAAACATAACATTTAAAATGAAAGCATCCTTAGGTGGCATTCAGCTGAAAAAACTTGCTTTAACAAGGCAAGTTACTCTGTTGCTCAGAATAGGATCAAGTTTTTACCTCAGATTTGCGTAAATTGTGGGGAGTTGGAAATTATAAGGTAATCTTACTAGGTAAAGAGTGAGCTGAGAAAGCACATCTTATTCAAACAATTAAAAAAGAAAGAAGTTATTTGTGTTCCCTTCTCACTTACACAGAACAGATCTGACATGCGCATCTCACAGGAGCCTGAGGAGGCTGTTTCCCATCTCCCAGCTACCTTTTCAACATGGCTGTTTAGAATATCACATATTTCCTAATAAACCATGCATATTTTTCTTTCCACTGCTTTGGCACTTTGATATTTGTTGAGAAAATAACTGATTCAATATAAAAACATAGTTATTTACCCTGGCCTTTTTTCTTTGCTGAAGTGTTTTGGCAAGGCCTGAGGCACGGGAAAGGTTAAGTGTCCTGCTCTCCATAGACATGCCTTGTCTGCCCAACCACTCCAGCCTATTTGGCTGTTCCGTGTCTGTTCAGTATGGCCTTGAACTCACAGAGCATCTTTCTTTAGATCTGTAACAAAGACGGTCAGCATTTAAGAAAAGGAAAAAATATATCTCCCTTCTTTTCTTTATTATCAGGTAAGTCTTGCTTAGGAGCAAACAGGAGTTACTCAGAGTTAGAAGAGTCATTCCAGTTTCAGCTGGCTTTAAACTGAGGTAATTAGTGGCTCGTGATTGTATTTTGATTTTGCGGGTGGGGTTGGAAGGGAAGATTTGGAAGGCTAAACGATTATGTGAAAAGTGAAAATCCTGTGCCTGACAGTACTGCAGAGTGGGGTATTGTACCGATTGCCCGCTCGCCTGACAGTTGAAATGCACCATGACTGTATAAAACCTCTGTGACATTTCTACCAGGCATCTTGTACAATTAAAACAAAATCCTAATTTTCTTTCACTACTTAATAATGAACAAATATATTCTGCTTCAGCACTTCTATGTGCCCTCGCAGGTGAGCCTGAAGAGTCAAGGTGTGGGGTGGTGTGTGATGGGGAGGAGAAGCAGAAGTAGTAACATCACTTGTGCAGAAGAAGAAGAAATCTATGTGGAGGGGACATAGAGATCATAAAAAATGGCAGAGGTAAATTCTCTTGCATATTTTTATTTGTAGCTTTAGGATTGCTTTTTCACTTGTCTAAATGTACCTAAATACAAGTGCTAAGCATAAACTTGCGCAGTGTGAGTTTGGGTAATTAAATACATTAAAAAAGTTTGCTATTAATTGATTTTGTTGAAGAATAAGATAGAATACATGTGAAAAAACCACAAAAAATCACAAACCTCAACCATCAGTGGTAGGAATAGTGGTAGTGCATAGGAATTTGGCTTATATCTTGGATCGATTTTTTTTTTTTTTTTTTATACTTACTGCTTTAATTTGGATTTCTGCTCTGACTTGTGTTTTAGAAACTGGGTGTACACATCGGCATATGGAAGGGTTTATGTGAGCAGTCACTGAAGCTTTGTCATCAAATTGTCTTTTGTGTCGTAGTTCTCTGATGCTAAAATTCAAACTCTAGACTGTAGAACTTTTTTAAAAATTGAAGCTATGTAACTTAAAACTTACTGTACAAAAATATTTCTCTTTTAAAAACTCATGTAAAGTACCAGAGTATGGTTAATAAAAGTTCGGCTAATAAAAGTGAAGAAAACAATTTACTGGATATAGTTGTAGGGCTTTATGCAGGCGTTATCATAGGTGGGGTGCTGTCAGCACTTAAAAAAAAAAAAAAAAAGTTGACAAAAAATTAGGCTTTGAGTGTCTTTTAATTCCCATTTTATAACTTTTAAACTGCATTAGCTATGCTTTTAGGATAAAGAGTTGCAATTTTCTTTGCATCGTTCTAATTCCTGTCTCTTTTTCTTTTTTAAACTTGGAAACTGTGTTGAAATAAATTCTATAGTGCAGTCTCTTAATTTATGGCATTTTTGGAAACCATGGGCTTTTTTTTTTGTATTTGCACTTATGTGGTGGGGTAGCTTAAGGAGAGCCATAAAATTCAATAAGAACTCAACATGGTCCAGATTAGGATATTGTTTATACCAGAAAACAATGACTCCAAGTAAAGCTATTGTGCGAATTTCTACAAAACATACTGATAAAGTTGCCTTTGAGTCCACTGGGGCTAGAGTGATTGTGTTCTGAAACTCTCAAGGTGTGCCTACATATATTATCCACCATTCCATCTTTTGCTTTAAAAAAATATTTCTGTTGCTTGTGTGGTGCTAAAGGTGGTTGCCTAATTGCTCCAATCCGCGTGCTTTACACTACATCAGAAATGCACTTTTTAATTCATTTTAGATTCTGATCACAGTAAAGATGTATAATAAAAAGCTAAAAAAATCCACTAAAGAGTATGTGGTAGAGAAGCAGGTATCACGTGAAATATTGTGCTGTGACAATAATTATGAGGAGAAAAAACCAGACCTATATTTGCTGAAACCTGTTTCAGAATGTAACATGGATGACGAAAAATGGGGGAAGTATTTGCAGTTGAATATACATTATTGTGCTGATATACTATGGTGTCTTTATTTTGAAAAACAAGATGATTTCCTGCATTATGTTTGAGGAAGAAAGATACATTTTCCTGAGCAAAAAATGGAGCGTTATTTTTTTGTTAAAACACTTGGACTGACTAAAAAATGTAAACTTGTGGGGAGGAAAAGATAATAAAACGTTTTCTACTGTGAGGATTTATTTATAACTATGTAATTACAAACGATACTATGACCCGTTCCTGGAAAACATGCAGGTCTAAAACAAGTTGGTTTCTGACAAGGAGTCTTCATCCACACAAAGTTATAAAACATGACACTGCCATATGAGTACACTGTATGCTCTCACCAGAGGCTAATATCATGTCCAGTTGTATTTTTTAAAGATAACTTAGTTATTTCTGCAGGAATATGGATGTCAGGCTAACTTTTTGTTTGCTTTCTTCTTGGAGTATTGGCAAGCTATCTACATAAATCAGTTCCAACTTTTTTGTGCTGGAACCTCCTTCTCATTGGCTCTTAAGCTGTTTTGCTGTGTGGCTGTGCAGTGTAAATACCATTGCTGTATCTAATCACAGATGTGCCTCTCAGTACTTGAGTCATTCTTTCGTTCTGAAGTAGAGCAGAGCGCTCAGAGATGCTACATATTAATGCAAAGCATTAGGCTGAAATTGCATTTGAAGGCTTCAATACAACACAGCTCAATGGTCTCTTTTTGCCTTAGAGGCAACAGTAGGAAAATGTAGTACATAATAAGAATTTTAACTACAGTTCTGCTGTGCTTTATCTAATGCCTCGTGGCATGATGCTGAGAAAGACATACCTGTGGGAATCATGCACCTCTACTGACTAGTAGATAAGATATAGGTGATGATGAATATAAGATTTTCCAATCAAAGCCAATACTCTTCTCATCCTCTATATATTCTCTTCTCTTTTCCATCCAAGTCTTTTTTTCTTCCTCTCTTTAACTATATTCTGAGACTTGCTTTTAAATATTGTACAAAATATCCTCAGGAAGGTTGCTAGTCTAAAGCTGTAAATTAATTATCATCAATTACCTTACTAAACCAAAACCAAGTACTTTTACTCAAATTTGACTAGCATGACTGTTGGCAGGTTTATAGCTGTTAAATTTGCCTAAAATCTTCTCACTAAAGTAGTTTTTCAAAGTAGAATAACACGAGCAAAAATTTACCCTTAAATTATATACATTATGTAGGGGATCAAAGAGGTAAACAACTTCTTTAAGTTGTACTGAAAAAACTATAAAAGCTTGGAGGGGTTTTTTTTGGTGGTTGTTTATTTTTATTTCTTAGTATTATTGCTGACTTCTATGACTTTGGCCAAGAATAGGATGATATACATGATGGAACATAGTATCTTCTTGCCCCAGAAGCCACAGTGGTTCTTTTTTATTAAAAAAAAAAAAAAAAAAAAAAGTAAAATGGAGGTAGTATTTGAAAAAATATTTCAACAACTTTGCCACTAACTTTATTGCACTGATGATGAAATTGTGCATTTCTGAACTTGCAGAAAGGAAGGCATGTTATGTGTTTGAAAGTACTTTATCAATGTATACAAAGCATTGATTTTTATTTTACTTGGTGCAGCACAAGCAGTGTGGGCCAGATACCCAAAACAAAAACAACCCTACAAACTCTAAAGAGAAAGTGTTTTGTAGGTCTGGATATAAGCAATGCAGCTATTTTAAACTCTCTTTGTAAGCTCAATAAAACTTTGTGAGAAAGGTGAAAAATGTGTAATGACAATATAATGTAGTCTTAGTTTTTCCTTTTAAATTTTACTTCACAGGTTCTGTGGTTTCTTTTGAGTTATCACTTGAACCTAAGAAAACTTCATAACAGTTCTCTGGAGTTAGAACTTTCAGGCCTCTGGTACACTCTTCCCTATGGATACCTACATACTGTAATACAATCTCTTGATAATTTGGCAACTCCTAGTAGAATTCGCGATCCTTATGCATCAGTATTGCAAGGGAAAAGAACACACAGTGGCAAGGGAGCATGGTGAGAAGTCTTCTAGAGTTTCAAAGAAAAGTGAGACATAGATCTTTTTAATCCGCCCTCTGCACAAGAAGATATCATTCCAAAATGACTTTGAAATCTAGTACATGTGTGGTGTTTTCCCCATGCACACACACCCCTCTTTCAGGAAAGATAAGATGACACCTTTTTCATCATGTTTGCAAGATCAGTGAGCTGTGTTGCTGAGCGAGATGTGTGTTTTCAAATACCTAAGAGCAGGTGATGTTCGCAGGCTGTAGGTCTGTGCTGGTGTGCTACCAACTGATGTGATACCTTCTTCATGTACATGCTTTTTATCTGGGTAAAATAAGTGTGTTGATTTGTGGCCATTTAATTTACACCCTGTATCTCTCAGCTTGTGCTCCTTAGCCAAGATGAAGGTTTAAAATGCAAAATGGAGAAAGGAACGAGGAAGGTGTTCTGGATTGAAAAGGGGGAGAAAGAATTTCATCTTGCTAGCCCTGTGTTTGTGAGGTTTGTGTCCTCAGAGGTGTAATGACTTCCTGTTGTGGTTTTGAGTGGTTGGATTCTGGTGGAGGATGGAGGGCTGTAGGGGTGGCTTCTGCAGCAGCTAGAAGCTTCCCCTACACCCGAGAGCAAACACCAGCCAACTCAAGGCCAGACCCTCCACTGACCAAGGCCAAGCCCATCAGTGACAGTCACAGCGCCTCTGGGAATCACATTTAGGAGGAAAAAAAACTGCAAGTGGGCACTTTTTGCCACCAGGGAAGGGAGTGAGAAGATGTAAGAAACTGTGCAGACACCAAGACCAGTGAAGACAGAGAGGAGGAGGTGTTCCAGGTGCCAGAGAGAGAGAGAGAGAGAGAGATTTCTCTACAGCTAGTGGAGAAGACCGTGATAAAGCAGGTTCTCCACCTGCATCCCATGGAAGATGATGGAGAGCAGAGATCCCCCACTGGAGAGGGTGGAGACCTATAGAAGATGCTGTGACCTGCATTAGAGGAAGCTCCTGGCAAACCTGCAGGCTCTGGAAATAGAGGCCCATGTCAGAGCATGTTTACTGGGGAAATTTGTGCTTCTGTGGGGGACCAGGCTGGAGCAGTGTGGGACTGAGAGACATTCTATGATTTATGACTCAACCCCAGAGCAGTGGCCCACGCTGGGGCAGTTGAAGAGCTGAAGCCCCATGGGAAAGGACTCATGTTGGAGAAGTTCATGGAGGACTGTCACCTGTGGGTGGGATCCCATGCTGGAGCAGGGGAAGGGTGTGAGGAATGGTTTGCCCCCCCCAACTAACAAGGAAAACAACTTGTGAGGAACTGACTGAAACCCTCATTCCCCCAGTCCCTGCGCCTCCCTGTGCCACAATGCAGGGGCTGGGGGTGGGGGCGAAGAAGGGAGCGAAATCATGACTAAAGTGAAGTCTGCTCAGAAGGGAGGGGTGGGGGGAGGTGCTTTAAGATTTGATTGCACTTCTCATTACCTGACTCTGGTGTCAATGAGTGTGCTGTGCTGTGTCATAAGATTAGTTTTCTTTCCTTTACTCTGTGTTGTGCCTGTAATGCTGATTGTGGAATGATCTCCCCCCCCCCCCCCCCCCCCCACCCACCCCCCCCATCCTTATCTTGACTCCTGAGCCTCTTGATAGATATTTTATCCCCTGTCCAGCTCAAAAGGGGAGTGATAGAGTGGCTTTGGTGGGCATCTGGCCTCCAGCCAGGGCCAAACCACCGTACCTTTGCTCAGCAGAAGTACATCCCCAGCAAGTTACATTTTGAATTCTTCTGATTCTCAATGATATTAACTCCCACTTGGAGGAATCTGGTTCTGGCTCAAACTTTAAGCTTATTATGAATGAGGATTATTTTGACTACTGTCAATGGATGTGGACAATACTATCTCAGTAAAACAACTGTGAGGAAATCCACAAAAGATCTGGCAGAGCTCACTCCTGGAGAAATACAAAACAAAGCTTTTTTTTGGTCTGATTTGTCTGTGCCCATCTGCCAAAAAGTACATGTTCAATTTTGTTTTGTAAATGACTGACAGTGTGATTGGTTTCTTTGAAGGAGCAGATGAATCTAGTAAAAACTATTTACAAGGAGCCTAAATGTAATTTACTAGAGTCTGAGAGGAGGCCACTTATGTATGGGCTCAGTCCTCTTTAGATAAATCAAGAAATACATGACTAGAAGTTGTGAAGTAGGACTGAGTTTTGATGGCTGTTACAGTGGTGGTTCTGAATTACCAATGTGGAGAACTTTGGAGTGGGATTAGTTCTTTGTTATACATAAGAAAGTCAAATAACTACCTGGACGCTTGCAGGAAGACAAAGAGCAATCAACAGAAATGCTGTTTTGATAGGGTCAAGTGTGTGCAGGATGCTTTCTGGTTGTTGGGGTTTTTGTTTTTGCATGTTTTAATGTAACTAGTTATTTGACTTTCTTGGGGAGGGAGAGACAGCAGCACTTTATTTTCCTCAAAACCACAATGCAGTAGTTACCAGTATTTTCCACTTCAGTAGTCAAGAAAAATGTGTTCAGTATGTAACATGTACATGTAAAACCTAGAGCTTTTGTAAATCAATTGCTAGTGCTAGTAACTAAGACTGATGTAAACCCAAAAAGTTGTGTAGTAAAACAAGTACATATTTGAGATAAGAAGTAATGGATCATCTTGAAGGTTTTGTGTTTAGCTGCTCAGGAGCTTGCCCCGATGGGAAGTAATGTTTGGCCTGCTACAGGTTAGCTGTAGAGCTGAAAGTACAGGACAAAGAAGTGTAGCTGTGCTGTTTTTATGTATGTCAAGGGAATGAAAGCAGAACAAACATTTTAAACCTTAGCATTTAAGTGTGAAGATGATGGAAAAGATTATGAAATAGTAATGGAGAAGTTTGATTAATATTTTATCCCCAAACGAAGCACAACTTATGAAAGTACTTTTCCACTAGGAGAGCTAAAAGCTTGGGGTGCAAAGGAATGCTGATTTGGCATGAATTATGGCAAATCTGAGAATGATAAACTGGAGCACATCAAGGACAAATGAATCACTTGTTTCCTACGTGCAAAATCTTCCTAACGTGGTATTAGATAGCTATATTCGCTACCTGTTAATAGTTCTCAACTTCACCAAATGAAAAGAAATCATTAAGTAGACTTGATAGGTAAATAGAAGACAGGGAATTAATAATCAAAAATAAATACAGTATTTTAAAACCCTTGCCTTTGACAGAGGAATGCATCATAATCAACAACAATGTGGTCAAGTGTGATGAGGAATATGGGGAGCCAAATGCAACATATGCTTTACAGTAGTGTATTTTGTTGTCATTAGCCATATGAGAGTGAATGAAATTGGTAAAAATGATGGTGTAGTTCAAAGACTTCTGTGGATCAGTTGTCACTGTCCATGTTATTTCAGCTGGTGGTAGAGATGAACCAGATTTTATTTTCTAATAAGCATAATGAGGCCTAATTTTTAGTTGATACAAGAAATAAGAGTAGGGTTGGAGGTTTTTTGAATGTGGTTGTATTTTTTTTTTAATCAAAGAAGGTCTCAAAATGTGTGACTTCACTCTTGGTCCAGATCTACAGGACTTCATGTTCCACCATATTGTTTACCCTAACAGGATGGCTTGTCCCTTTTCAAATTGGAGGGCTTAAATGCAATCATCCTTAATATATATCATGGCCTCATTATAGAGAGAGACATCCAAAAGATTAGCCTATAATTTGGGTAAAGGAGCTAAATGTTAATCAAAATATGATGAAACTGAGGTGGCAAGTGTGAAATCACTATGCGTAGTTTGCTTCATGAGGAGAAACGTTGGGATGGAACAGTAAAGATGGACGACTCCTGGGAAAGGGAAGAAGGACCTACAATAAAACTGTTACACGAATGAAGAGTGGTTCTGGAACCTCTCAGTCAAGGGGAGGAAACTGTATATGACCAGGGTAAGTCCAGAGTTCTGGGCGACACAATGCTGGCAGCTGTACTGAGGTTGGTGAAATTGTCATGTTTGCAGGCTGGGTTGGCAATGTGAGCTGATCCAGTGCGAGCAGAAACAAGTTGACAGCTGAAGGATAAATATATACAGCAAAAGAGGGCTTTAATCTGCTGGATGCAGACTCACAAAGAAAAGTGTTAATGCTTGAAATTTGACAGAGGGGGGGATACTGTATTTTCTGGGCTGAGGGGTAGGATGTGTGCAGCATACCATGTGGAGATGCAGTGCCAAAAACCGATTTATTTTACTACAGTCTTACTTATCTCCCTGTCCTAGTGTTTGCCTTTCCTCAGGGTCACTGAAAAATAAAGTGAGTGAACGGTGTCAGTCCTGGCACTGTCTTCTAAATTGGAACCATAAAAGCAAACGGTGGTGAACATCGGCAGGCTCTGTGAAGGCATTTGCGTCCCCAAGCCAGCCCAGAATCAGGACGCAGCAGAAGAGGCTTTGCCTGACAGAATTACCTTAGTTTTTCTCTACTGCTTTTCCAATGGTAGCATTTTTTTCTGATGGATTCTAATCTACATCAGAAATTGCTGCCTTTCACCTTTACCCATCCTGTTTTCCTAGCTAGCTCAGTTTATTAAATTTCACTTAATTCTTCCCTGTGAGCTGGCACTGTCTGCTTGGAATGGTTCATTGCTAGCCTTGCCATAATAAATAGACAAGAGGAAGAATCAAGACTGTGCCATTGTATTGCATTATCATCTAGAGACTTGAATTCCAGCATTTTTATTCATGCTTTGCAGCTGTTGTTATTTGTGTTTGGTGTCAACCTACTGAATGGTGGGAAGATTAGTTGAGCAAGTTGGCAGAGGCATAAGCAGCATTGGTAAGACCGATAAGGGATACGCTCATCTGCTTGCCTGTTCTTTCGTCTTTACTTCTGTTAAACTTCAACCCACTGCACAAATTTTGCCCATTTCCCCCCTTTTGATCTGGCCCTCTTTTCTCTCTGTTTGGCACTATGTTTTCCACATGAAGCAGATTATTGTGGCACATAAAAAGAGAGAGGCAGTAGCAGCTTCAGCAGATGTTGCCCAGCATGCTCAAATTGCAGTAACAGGGAAATAGCAAAGTTGATACCTAGCACTTTGTCAGTACCGGGGGGTCCGGCGTGCTCTGGGGCTGCCTGGCTGTACCAATATATTTATAACTTGGCACTTCTCTCAAACGGGACTTGGAAAAAGTTGGTCAGGAAACGAGTGCTTCTGTCATACCTGGGTTGATGTTCAGTTGTGATGAAAAGAACATTTTATGATACAGGCCTTCCAGAAGACTTAGAAGGGGGGGGGCGTGGGGGGGGGGGGGGCAGGGATGGGATGGGGACACAGGGGTTGTTGCAGAGGAAATCACTGTTTTCACCAAGTGTTTCTTTGTGTATCATATGAAATGTAGTGTAGTTCTTAAACGCCTGGTTGGGAGCACCCAGACAAAATAGTTGGGAGATTAATGAGTCTTGTGCTGGAAGGCATTCTTCCAAGGGAAGAAGGCACTTTGCTATTTTATCTCTTAGCCACAGGTGTATATTTGGTGTTAATAGTGCTCTTGAGATCATCAAGAGGAAAATGCCAGAGGCACGGCAGGGTTTGGAATGGCTAGTCATTTATTATCCTCGTGTACAGTCGCTGTGAGAGAAACATGTTAAATTGTCTAGCGTATAGCGAGGGTGGGGAATAGGATCTAAAGCTTGCTGAGAACTGCCTGCTGTGACAGAAACAACTCGATTTCTTTACAAAGGAACAGGCGTACGTCCAACTTCAGAAGTACAGTTAATACAGAATTGGTGAAAAGACTGCTACTCTAGGAATGATTCAGTGCCTATAATATTAAACTTCTTAAAAATACTATGGCTTTTGAACAAAGTCCCAGAAAGTGAAAAGGCCTGTTCCTGGAACCAGTACAAGAACAAGCTCCCAACAGAGGGAAACAACTCGTCTCTGAAAGCATCAGACATTACCTCATGACCTTCTGAAACGATAGCTGCCTATGGTTGTTGGTGCCAGAAGGTCAGGATGACGGGATGCCCTGCTGAAACATGATGGTTGGCAGCTGTAGCCAAGTGTAGGCTGACAGGACCAGTTTTCTTGGTCCAGGGGAGTGCCTTTTTGCAGTACTAGCATATAGGGTGAAAATCAGATATATGAATTTCCATTAAAGTCTTCTATTCTCAACAAGCCCTGGATCAACAGTAAAGGCTTTGAGACACGCAGGCATTAAGGCAAGGGAGGAATTAATCAGTATTGCTTTGTGGCGCAGTAATGAGGCATGTGCTTTCCAGGCTTCTTGTTGTTCAGAGAGTGTCTGAACACCCTGGGAGTGCGAATTGATATGAATTTCAGTGACACAGATCAAATCCTGATCTTAGCGCTCTGATTTTTATGTAGGAAATGAGATCAATGCAGGCAGTAGTTGATGAAGTGGAGTCTAATGAAAGAGCTCTGCATGACATGAAACTAATATCATGGCAGATCCAAAAGGAGCGACAGACACCTTTTTTGCATACTCATCCAGAAGGAGGAGGATTCAGAACTCCTCCTTCTCTGCCGCTGTTGTTTTGATGTGTTTCATAGATATCATAGAAGAAATTGGAACTTCCTCTCTTGCCAAGCAAGCATCTTTATCAGCAAGCTGCATGACCAGCCATTACTCTTTTGTCTCTTTCACTTAGTAACCTTCTATTTAATCCATTTAAAGAGGAACAGCTAAAGTTGACTAGGAGTGTCTTTTCGCCCCTACCCCAAGGAACAAACAAAAACCCCGTGTACGCTGATGATTAAGACACACTAATGAGAAGTGAGGCACTGAGTATACATGCTGTAAGGTCAAGAATGGTTTCACCAGGGTGTCTTTTGGGGAAAGATGGGGTCATCGCTTGCTGTCTTCTCCAGGTGTGTTTCACAGAGAGTACACTGCACCATCTGCCCTGCTGGCAGGCCATGCAGAGTGACTTGGAGTCTCATCAGGAGGAATCAGAAACGAGTCTTGGGAGCCCCGTTCAGCACTGGTTTTCTCAGCACTATTGAAACGCAGCCGCATCTAGCTGTGCCAGCAAGGAGAACTGGCGATATCCTACTAAGAAATCTTCCTCTTAAGACCTTTCCTGTCTGAAGTGTGGCTAGTGAATGGAGATTAGAGCATAGGCATTGCAGGTTTAGGCTTGCAAATGACCCTGTGGAGCTCTCCGTAGTCTCTCAGAGATTTGGGTGTTTCATCATTTATCACACAGAATCCAGCGAAGCTTTGAGGACTCAATATGCGTGAAATAAAAGGGAAGAAATATTCAGCTACAGTTGACAACAGCTTCAGGTACTTAAAATATAGTTTTGCTCCATTTCAGCATTCTGAAGGTCTGGTATCATAAAAAATATGGTGTACAGGAAAGAATTTAGGCCAAACTTATCAAACAGTAACTTATCAAACATGATGACTGCATATGATTTTTTCTATTGCTAAAATAACACTTCTGATTTTTTCTGTGCATAGGTCTGCACTCAAATGAGAAGATCTAGTTCTAATTGTATTCAAGTATTCAGTCATAAATATATTCTAGAATAACTGATAGACAGTTGGCAAACTGTATAGATTCCAGAAATTGAAATAAATTCCATCTATTTTCACATGTATTACTTCATTAATATTGTTTATATATAAATGCATCAGACAAAACTAAATAGATTCACAAAATATATAAAGCTTTTCAAATTTTATTTGATAAAATGCAAGCATCTCACTTAAGGAAATACGCTGCAAGAATTCCTGCAGCATTTTTAAAAACCAGAAAGCTTTTGAAGGTCACTAAATTTCATATACTAGAGTGCACTGCGTATACCAGGCTCTGTCTCTTAGTTCTTTTAACACTATTCAGGTATACAGAAGAAATCACAAAAGCTGCTGGCAGGACAGTAAAAAAAGACCAGTATCAAATATCTCATTTAAAAACACTGTAAAGCTATTATGTATGACTTGCTAAATATTAAGAGCTACTCTATATAAAACTGTTATATAATCTGCAGAGCTGAACAAGAATAAGTTCTTGGGTTTTTTGTGGGGTTTTTTTGCTACCCAAGGAAAATAAAGTAGAAATCAAAAAAAAAGGTTTCTTTTTAACTAAGCTGGCAGCCCTCTGCTGCTCTCGGAGATGACAAAAAGTAGATTACAGAAGTTGTCCGTGTAGCAGAAACAGAAGTACTAAAGGCATTGAAGTCTTCACTTGCCTATAAAACTACAGGTGAAAATAATTTCCCCTATTGAGTTTTACAAAATAATTAAGGTTTAAATCCAATACTAAAAAAAAGGGTAAAAAAATTATCTCTTTGTTTTTTTTAAAGTTTCCTCAGACATTGTATTGAAAAGTGCTTTCAAAGATAAAGGTCTTTCAGGGAGTATCAGTTAGAGTGAGAATGTAAATTGTTTGGATTTTTTCATAGATTACAAACTGGAAATTTTAACAAAATGGCTTTGCACAGGAAGACTGCTGTCAAGAAGGGTATTTTCAAAGACTAAATTTACAGTAGAACACTTCTAGGGAAGGTTCAGTTGGCAGTTTGTTTTTTTTTTTGTCAGGACTCTGTGCCTGCACTAATACTGTAATTTTGTTTTTTTTGTGCATAGTACCACAAACATATTTTTAGGGACAGAGGCAAAGTGTGTGCATTGGAAAGAAGGCATTAGTGTGAAGGGGAACTTTTTATTTCATGCTGTAGAATTTTTCATTTACAAGTTATGAGCAGAATCCAAGCAATGCCTGTGCTTATAGTAACTCACTAGCCTCAGAAATACTCCTTTAATTGTTGAAAAACTTCCACTCAGGTTACCCTTCTTCAGCTGACTCCTTAATGGGCCGTCTTACCTGAAAAGTAAGGATCAAGACATAGGCAGGGGTGTGTGGTGCAGAGTATTAAATGATCCTGGTATAAAAAAAGACAGGGACCTCCTTGAGAGAGTCCAGAGAAGGGCTACGAAGATGATTAAGGGCCTGGAACTTCTCCCATATGAGGAAAGGCTGAGTGAGCTGGGAGTGTTCAGTCTAGAGAAAAGAAGACTAAGAGGGGACCTAATTAATGTTTATAAATATCTCAAGTATGGGATGCAGGGGGAATTGGCCAGCCCCTTTTCAGTGGTCTGTGGAGACAGGACAAGGGGCAATGGCTGCAAGTTGGAGCACAGGAAGTTTCGCAGCAACATGGGGAAGAACTTCTACACAGTGAGGGTGACAGAGCCCTGGGACAGGCTGCCCGGGGAGGTTGGTGGAGTCTCCTTCTCTGGAGATATTCAAGACCCGTCTGGACGCCTATCTGTGCAATATGAGCTAGGAAGCTGCTTTTGCAGGGGGGTTCGACCCAATGATCTCTCAAGGTCCCTTCCAACCCCTACAATTCTGTGATTCTGTGATCCTTTTGGGGTATTAGACAGTTGAAAGAAAGTAACAGACATCCAAGGGGGTTTTACATTGTGCTGTAGGCCTCTATTTAGGTGGTCAAAACCATCTTCCTTCTTTCTTGACTTTATGGCTTCACATTTTTTGTCTTCTGAGCTGCAACTATGTCCGTAATATAAAGCAGCCTATATTAGGTGCCTAACCAGGGCTCGGCAGATCTCTACATCCTGGCAAAATAAACATCAGGGATTGAACAATATTGTATAATCTGTCAGAGTTTTACATGTAGGAGCAAACAGCATTTCTCTTCAATCTGGAAGTATTCTATGTGTAGGCAGTCCGATTAGTTTAGAAGTGCAGATTCAGATGCTGATTACCTGGATTATTGTAAATCCAGCAGCAAAATATAAGGTTGATTGGCCTTTGTCAAAGAAGCTAAAAGAATAGTATTGTATGCTTTATTTTTGGGGGTGGGGATTTGTAGCGCTGAGGGAAAAGAAAAAAAGATATTCAAAATAGTATTTTTGGTTGATACTAAAATTGTTTCTCTCCATTTCAATGATACCAGTGTTCACCACTAATGAGATGTGAGGTCCAATGCTCTTGTTCCAAGATGGAAGAGAAGGAATGGTGATGATGTGAGATGAGAAGACATAGCAGATGTACATCTATTTCTCTTATTCTCATGCCATTTCACCACTTGTTTTTCTTTTTTTACTTCTTCTCCTATAGAATTGCATAAACTTTCAATACCAGTAAAGTTTCAGTGATCCTCTTATGGAATGTAGGGCAATATGTCTTCAAGATAAAAGTTTGAACAAATGTTATATGCATTCACCTGCATCTTATAGTCAGAATATAGGGAAGGAATAATTTCAAGTGTTTTTTGAAGTGTTATATTGCCTGTAAAATTCTTTCTTCTTTTAACGGCGATGTTCTCTGTAGGTACCTTATACAAAAGCTATATCCACTACGGTGATCCAAACTGCAGTCCTATTTTGTAGTAATCTATATAGATTGCACATAACAGACACAGTTTTGAAAAGTAAGTTTTTCAGCCTCCCTGTGGACGTTCACTGAAGACTTTAAATTGCATTGATTTCCCATGGAACTTTGATTTCTAGTTGTTCAGTTACTTAGAAGAAAAATCTATTTCTACCCCATACACATACTGTATTGTGTGTCATTTTGATCTAAATCAGAATAAAGACAAATGTCTGGACTTCATGAAGTAAACCTCTGAAATGATGTGACATATACTGGTCAGAAGTCTTACTGTGGTTTGGCTGTGTCTGCTCAGCTACCTCTTCAAAACAGCAGCGCAACCTTGCGGAGTGAGCGTCTAAAATGAAGGGAATTCTGTACATAGTGGAAACTCTTGGACTTGCTTGAAAATATTGCTGAATATAATTCAAAATATTCTAGTTGTGCTCTTTTCCCTCCTTTTTTTAGGTTAGTTTCTGCTGAAAATAGAGTTCAAAATACCCAATATTCCCAGATAGAGAATTCCTATTATTTGTGAGGTATAATTTATCTTAATCTGATTTTTTTTTAAAATAAATTTGGCACACTGCATCTGTGCTGTAATATTAGGGCTGACAAGTGCATGGATTCTTTTTTTTCTGTGCTCTACAACCAATATTTCAAAATACTGTTTTCTGTGGGTTGCTCATAGTTGTACCGTTTTCAGACAGGAGAGGAAAAAATTATGTCTTGGGTGCAGTACAGGTTGAAATAATCTCAGACGGTGTCTCTCTTCCTGTGCTGGTAAAGTTGTCTGGAACTGATCATGATGGTTCTCTGCTCTTGAGTTCTTATTCAGGATGCTTTATGCTTTGCTTTAGGTTTTTATTCCTATTTGATGAAACCCCTTTTTTTTTTATTTTTACGATGGTCTTAAGCATTGAGATAAATTGCAGTGCACTGTTTTGACAATGGAAGATACAGTAGTGTTTCTAATACTGTCAAAAAAAAGTGTCCAATTATGTTAAAAACCCACCCTGAAATATAATATAGAAAAAGGAAAAGAAAGTAAGATATGTGTCTTACTTTGAATTTTCAGCAGTGAAAGATCTTTATGCAGAGTTCATTTGAAGTGAAAAATGTGCCTGGTGTGCCTCTAGAATATGATGGGACAGCAGTGGAAACAGTAATACTTGTGTGACTGGTGGCTGATTATATGGAGGTCCTACCAAAAAGGTTATTCGTAGCCTAAAGTACTGGAGACTTAATGAAGCTATTGTCACTGTAGTGATAAATATCTCCACTCCAGAATGTCTTCTCGGACAGTACTGTAAGCATATCAGGATAAATATTTGACTGCAATTCTGTAGCGCTACCGTATTTATTTATTTTTAAATTATAGGCCTTCAAGTGGGCTATATATACAGATTAGGGGTTTGCAGTGGAAGTAGTTGGAACTAGTTTGAATTAGTACTAATGACAGCATTGAATTCTGCAGTTCAAAGCAGCAGCAATTTCATACAGTTACCCCACGGAATAAGTTGCAATTCCCTTGAAAGCCTCCAAGTCAAATTCAGCCATTATGTAAATGATGGCTTAAGCTGATCATAGAAATGGGTGCACTTAGGAACACGGTTTACATTCGTTTAGAATTCAGTGGGTCTGCAGAATGGATACAGCAGCAGCAGCAAACAGGAGAGAGCAACATAAATCAGGTGCTTCCCTGCTTAATGTATACTTCTGCCATTCCTAACAGCCTGACAGAATATCAAATCAGTGGAAGTTGCCATATACTCAATTTAAAGTGTCTACTGTATGCCGAATCAGTGTAATTTAGTGTACACTTGTTACACTACTTTGGTTTTCCCTTAAATATGTTACATATTTAGCATGCAAAGAATAAGAACTAATTCCAGTAATGTATGTTGATTAGGCTCTTGTTAGGCATAAATAAGGGTTATCTTGTGCTATACAGTACATTATGTTGTAAATTTAATAGGCACATAGCTTTCTCTGTCTTCTTCCATTTCCACCCACAGACATTTAGACAGAAAGCAGAAGATGGAACATAATATAAATCTGTTAGCTATGAGCAAAGCCTAATACAAGAAACAGCAATCTACTTATTGATTACTTGCATTGTTTTGACACTATAAAACCAGAAGAAAACAAGAGTACAAAGGTTTAGAAACTAAGAGTTAAGACTTGCTTCTTCAGTGCAAATATATGAGATTTTCACTAAAATATACATGATATATGTGGACATCTATAGTTGTTAGCTTAAAAGGATGAAAGAAGGTAACATCTTGTTTTATCAAAGTTTTGTTTCAAAAGAAGAGCATTTTGATTTAGTAAAAGCAGAAAATAAAGGTTAAAAATATAGGAAGTATTAGAAGGCAGGTGAGAAATGAAATAATGTTTGTGAACAGGACTTTTCTGATGTTGATACAGGTTTCAAAGTGAATGAAATCATATGTTAAAAAGAAAGGAGGGGATAGAAGGAAAAGAAATTTAATCATCTAAAAAAACCACCCAAGAAGGTGTTCAAGGAAGATAAAATGCCGGAGAAGGAAATTTTCCACTCAGTCAAATGGACTAGATAAAATGAGAGGGTAAGAATAGAGGAGTAAAATTACGAGTTCAGGAATTAACATGTGGATATGCACGCGTGCAAATAAAAAAAACAAACTTGCTCAAATTCAGAGTAAAAAGAAACTGGAAGACATCTGGAGAAGGAGCAGTGGCTCTGGTATCAGTGAAAAATTGATATGATCAAGTCTGATGCTTGTAATCTAAGGAACAAATACTAATGACTTACCACTTGCCACTGAAGAGTTAAAATATGACTGGTTTTCTTAATAAACATATCTATCAGTGCTGTTTAAGATTATCTTTTTGTTTTGAAGACACTGTAAACATGTCTGGAAATGACACACTCCCACAGTTTCTATACAGCAGAACATGATGGAACCAGGCACCAAAAAATAGTACATTTTCCACTTGCATTCATATCAACTAGCAGAATAAAATCCATGTGATTTAGAACTAGGCATTTCAAAAGTCTTTTAAAGGACTTGAAAATCAAGTTAGAAACTGTTCTAAAGTCTAAAATACATAATTTCTGTGTAATGTGAGGAGGAGAGGAAAAATGTGATATATAATATTATGTTCCTTTATTTTTGATTGTTTTTCTTGCATATTTTTTACTTTGTTTCTAAGCAGTATATCAGGTAAGAAATAGTAACTCTTGTCTAAAATATGAGACCACTGAGGTGTGATTATTTTTTGCTAGAGCAAGCTGTAGATTTCTAACCCAGTTCTGTCACTTGAGTGTTAGCATTTTAAGGCAGGGTCTATGGCATCTGTATGATTTCTTTTTCGTATTTAGGTTATTCTTGACTTAGTAGCACTTTCAAGAAATTTTAAATTGGCCCTTTCACAAATCTCTCGATGGTGATGTCTGCCGTGCAATTATTATTATAGTCATTTTTTGTGTGACTGGGTTAAAATAAGGTAATATTGATACTTTCAATGCTGTTGACTTTCACTAAAAGCAAATAAGCTGCTGAATGGAAATAAGATGATCTAATACTGATTTTTAAGATGATTGAGTTTTTTTTTTTTTTTCCAAAAGTACACTAAGAAAGTATGAGTGATAATGTGAGTATGTTCTACTGATGGCTGTGGCAGTTGGAAATGATTTTATTCTAGTAGACCCGCGCCGTAGTGATTTTATACTACCGGCAGTTACTCGCAAAGGTATTAGATGTAGGCATGTGGTCATTTCTGACACCTAATGCAAATTATCACATTAAAAGTATTTACATGAACAGTTTTGAAGTGCAAACAATTTTTGTTCTGCTAGAGGTACCTGGCAGCTTTGACAGTAGCAATAAAGCTGACATCTTTAAACCTCTCTGAAGTCAGGAAAAAAAATCCATCAATTTTAGTGAACAATAAACACTTTCCTGGTGACTGAAATAGAATTATAAGGCTAAGATTTTAAGAATCTTGATAAAGAAGAATGAAGCAAAAATTAAGCATACCACTGAACATATTATCCATTGCTGTAGTTCTTCCCCCAGCTGGGAGCTGAGCATCATGTAGCCACTCGCTCTGTGGGGAGGGGAGGAAGGAGAAAAGGGAAAAGAAGCCAAAGGCAAACCTCATGGGTTGGGATAAGGATAATTTACTAGGACAGCAGAGAGAGAAATAACAATAATAGGACTTTTACAGCAAAAAATATAGGAAACTGGTGATACACAATACAGTTTCTCACTGAATTGCACAACTGAGGCCTGACAGCTCAGAGCTGTCCCAAAGCTGGACCGTCCCCAAAAATTACACATCCTGGAGCCATGCAGTCCTCCCCCCATCAGCCCCCCTTTCTGCTGAGCATGACGTAATTGGTATGGAATACCCTCTTTGGACAGTTTGGGTCACCTGTCCTGGCTGTATCCTCTCCCAGCTTCCTTCTTGTTGGCAGGGAAATATGAACAACTGAAAAGTCTTTGACTGCTCAGCAACATCTAAAACATCGGTGTTTATAAGCACTGCTCTCATCCTGACTCCAAAACATCATTATACCAAGTACTAAAAAGAAAGTAATTCTATCCTGGCCAAAACCAGGACAGCCATGAAAAAGCAGGGGCATCCTGAGCAAGGACAGTCAAAGCCTTATAGAGATGTTTTATGTATTTTGCACAGAACATGCAGTGTCAGTGTTAAGCAAGAAACAGCCTTCTGCTTTGAAATAGGCAACTGCCTTGTTGAAGACTTGACCAGAAAAACTTCCAAAGCTTTCTGCATTTTGTTTTTGGTTAGAACTGAGACCAGTATTCTTAGGAAACCTCTAAAACCCTAGTTTGGTACATTCAGTTCACTGCAATATAAGTGAACTGAAAATTATTCATTTGAAATAGTAATGAACAACCCTCCTTCTCTCTGCTTAAAATGAGCACAGATTTCTAAAATACATGCTGGTATAGGTGATTGTGAAACCTCTAAGAATGTGCTAACAGGAAACATCTAATATGGACTCTAACTGCAGGACTGTATGCAGTATCTTTTAGAAGGAAATAAGGAGCAGTGAATTTTTGTACTCCAGATTACTTTGTAAATATAGATGTAAATAATTTTTTGAGATAATGCTAGGGAAGACTTTTCCAAGAAATTGGGGTGTGCTGAGAATGCAGATTCCATTGATTTTTACGCTGTAACTTTCTCTTGGGCATTTGAAACCTCTTCCATTATTATTAACGAAAAGTAGCTCTTCTCAAGTGCAAAACAAGTCTGAATGATCTTTTTGCCAGTAAAAGAATGGCTGAGAAGTCAGTGCGGTAACCGCTGGTTGTGTTTGCACACCAGGATTCTGGGCTGAGGAAGTGACATTAAATGGAATGTATAGTGGAGGAGCTACACTTAGTCATAAAATCAGATACACAGAGTATGAGGAAGGAGGCACTTGTTAGGCAGACAATGAAGTGAATTAGCTTGGTTCTAATTACTTTGGTTTATTTTACATCATAAATGCAGTGTAAACAATTTTTTTTGTAAAGAGAAACCAGAAAGATGACTGGGACAATGCTTGACATCTAGGAAGGTAAAGTGATGTTTTTAGGTAGTTTAATATAAAATAAGTTTAATAAAATGTTTAAAAAAGAGTTCAGTGAAAACCAAGGAGCAGCTTCATATTCACAAGCCCTGGTCCTCATGGGAGACCTCAACCACTCTGATATCTGTTGGAAGGCCAACACAACAGAGAATAAGCAATCCAAGAAGTTCCTGGAATGTGTCAATGACAACTTCCTTCTCCAAGTGATAGAGAAGCCAGCAAAGAGCTGTGCCATGCTGGACCTTGTTTTCACCAAGGAGAGATTTGTGGGGAAAGTGAAGCTCAAGGGCAGACCTCGAGAAGCCTCCCAGTACCTGAAGAGGGCCTACAGGAAAGGTGGAGAGGGACTCTTTTAGGAAGCATAGTAATAGGACAAGGGGTAATAACTTTAGTCTAAAAGAGGGTAGATTTAGGTTAGACTTTAGGAAGACATTCTTCCCCATGAGGGCGGTGAGGCCCTGGCACAGCTTGCCCAGAGAAGCTGTGCCCCCTCCCTGGCAGTGTTGAAGGCTAGGTTGGATTGGGCTCTGGGCAACCTAGTCTAGTGTCCTTGCCCATGGAACTAGATAATCTTTAAGGTCCCTTCAAACCCAAACCATTCTGGGATTTTTTGTATTATAGTATTCACCTTTACTACTGGCTCAAAATACATAATGAGTTACAAACTGGTAAAAGGTTCATTTGTATTGGGAGTTCTAGTTGATACCTGAGACTGTATTTTCTTGAACTGAATGGTTTCTGTTTCAAATGTTACCATTTTCATAAGGATTTACATGAATGTTATTAACACCAAGCACTGGAATATCATGCGACTTTTCAAACTCTTGCAGTGGTTGTAGTGAGGAGGGGGGTTGGTCTTTTCTCCCTGGTAGCTAGTGACAGGACAAGGTGAAATGGCTTGAAGTTGCATCAGGGGAAGTTTAGGTAGGATATGAGGAAGAATTTCTTTAGTGAGAGGGTTGTCAGATACTGGTACAGGCTGCCCAGGGAAGTGGTTGAGTCACCATCCCTGGAGAGGTTTAAAAGAAGAGTAGGTGGTGTGCTTGGTGACATGTTCTAGTGTTGGACCTATCAAGGCCGGATAGATGGTTGGACTCCATGACCTTTAAGGTTTTTTCCAACAGAAACCATTCTATGATTTTGCAAGAGTTTTACTCTAGTGGTTTTGTCTCTTGCAAATTAGCACATGTGGAAGCTCATGTGAGTCCTTGACCCTAGCCTCTGAGGAAAATACCAAGTACACTGCTGCTTTTGATAAAATCACAAAAGTAGCTAGCAGTGTGTGTATAGTTATATTTTCTAGCTAGTTAGCCTGGAGACAGATTTTAATTTATTTCTTGTCTTAAAAAACTTTAATTGATGGTAATGACACTAAGAAATAGAGAATTCATTTCCTTGAGCAGGTAAGAACTCTACAAGTTGTTGAAGCCTTAAGCTCGCACTAACACAACAGCACACATTGTATTTCTTCTGTGTTTTAATATGTACAATTAATACTAAGTCCAAATATAATTCTCCTTTATCTATCAATAAGGATTCTTTTACTTACAAAGCTGCATTCAGATCTGAGGCAGCTATGAGGGACAGCTCAATACTTTATTTCAAAAATAAATTGAAAAAAGTCAGCATGGTTTCTTCACCAAACTTCACTTTCTCAACGGGGATTTGTACCACGTTCTCCCTTATGTGCTTATCATTTCCAATTATTTTAACTGGTATTTGTACTTCTGTGTCTAAATTGAATATTAAAGAGTGTTTGTTCTTTGGGGGGTTTTAAGTGTTTTTCCCAGCAGGAGGACTGAGTTTTATCAAAAGTTACTAAGACTTACCTTCCTAAATAACAAAGCTTGTGATAGCTAACAGGTACAGATGTGAAGCTCTAGATCTTGCATGGACATTTCAGCATAGGATATTAGAGTGGCCTTTTATAATCTGATGACAACTTCATGATCTTTTGATTATCCAGAGGAACAAATGTCCTGTGCAGAAAACAGCAATTTAACAAGAATTAGTTAAAACTTTCTTGTACATGCGAGGTGTTGCTCTTTTGAATCCAATTTCAGCACATGCAAACGCTTTTCTGGTAAAGACAGTGGTTGATACCCAATGCATTTGAGATTGGGAACTAAGATTAGCTCTTACATAGGTAAAACCAATGCGAGCTCAAAAAGAGAACTATGGTTATGTTTTTTTAACTCTAGTCGAGCAGGATTTCTTTCCCAAGGTGAACATTCTTAGCAGCAGAAAGTAGTACACAGGCAAAATTTTTTCTATTAATTTTGTAATAACAGACGAATCAATGCCATTTGCCATTTTCATACACTAGCATGCAATAGGTTGTTTCAGCTGAATTAATTTTTAAAAGCTTGCTAAAACCGGATATTTGAAAGGTTCTTTTGTATTTACTTATTCAGAGTATCTGATACTGATATTTGATTGGTTCTTTGTAGGGCATTTTAGAGCAACTTTCAGTTTTATGCATAATTCCAATTCAGTACTGCTTTGAACTGAACCACATAGATGTGGAAATCTGATAGATCTTAATCGTGCCTTTCAGTTACTTCACATTTTAGTTTCACAATTATTATTAACAGCTGTTGTCCCTTCACAGGTACATTATAATGCGTTATTAATTAAGATTTTTTGAACAATCTTTTTACTGGTGTAAAGGCTCCATATAGTTTACTCCTTCCAGGAAACAAAACATTGAAATATGTATTTCCAGTATATTTTAATAATACTTACATATATTTCCTTTGAGTATATCAAGTTTTTCTTCAGAAATTTTCATTTTGGCTTGGAACAGTACTCAGAGCTACAGAAATTAGTCTACAAACTACTTGAAAGTTATTGTGTTGCATTGCACTTATTTCAATGTATGTGCTATCCTTTGTTAGTTTTTGTTAAACTAGTGGTGTGTCTGTATTGTGTCAGATGTCTGGAAGAGATTTTTTTAATGTACTTGCTTTTGATGTATGGAAACTTTCTGGCGAATTGGAATGTGAATCTAAGGAGGGCTTTTTGTCTATATAGTAGTTCTAATAAACTGTCTTCTAGATTTTGTCATATAGTGAAGTTTACTTTCTACTACTGAAAGTTCAGTTATACTGCATTGATTCTTACCATCACAGCATATTAAATATTGCCAGTTCTTTGACTTGTTTTATAAGTTAACAATAGCATGAATCTCTTTTTATCCTACAGTATCTACAGTTAGGAGAAAACATGAACATTGTGCATAAAAACGTGTTGCAAACTATGCTCTGTGTGATGTTTGTTTTATCTTAGTGTAGTGCCATTATTGGCTGTGGAACAATTCACTTTGGCCTCCAACTTGTGCTACCTTGACATATAAAGTTATCTAAAATAACTTTAAATTTCACATGGTGAAGATAATGTGAAAGCCTTGCATGCTTGTCAGCGAAAGTATAGCTTTAAATTTTATTTCAGAAAAGCCGAACACTTATGTCAGTTGTGAAATGAAAACTTGATTTACTACCAACTGGCAGTAGGCATTTAGGAGTGTACGGCTTGTATTAATGTTGATAAACTGACTTAAGTATATAAATAGAAAATTTTCCTCAAAATCATGGATTACAGTTTATTTAGAAGGTCCATAATTTTATTTTTATTCTTAGAAAAAACCAGCAAAAAAACCCAAACCCAAAAAACACTTCACTGTGATGGAGAAAAGATTCGAAATGCAACATCATCTACTCAAACAAATGTTGGATCAACAAATGCCTAACATGGAATTTTTTTGGTGACTAACCAAGTCATCAAATAATTCTTACTCTTTTAGGAATATCAGTACTGGAAAATAAATCCTAAAAAATCTTTAATCTTCAGATGAAGATAAAATGCAAAATTAGTGAGAAGAGGGTGGAGGAAGTATGATACTTATAAGGAACAGGATAGGGATTGTATGAAATGAGAGGTTGCAAAGGAAAAGTCACCTCTAAAATAAACATCTTTGATATTTGCTGTAAATAAATAATCTGTTCTTCCATACCAGAGGCATTGGTGTCCTTGCTAACTTGTGGATTAGGTGCTCAAAAAGTTGGTCATAATTGTTGTAGACTTTTTTTTTAAATGTATGTGTTTAGAGACCTGACTCACAAGATGTGTTACACTGTCAAGGCAAATAATAAAGTGACTGACAGACCTTAAAAGTTATCAGTTTGTTCAGCTGATGTTCTACATATCTTGTACCAGCCAAATACAGTGTGCACAGGCGGAAGCAAGTGTGCAATGACTGATTTATATATTCATGCCAGTGAAGGTGGGATGAATATGTGTCAAGATACTCAGAACTGCAAATTTCAGCAACAAATCAGATAAGCCCATATTCATTAACTGACAGAAGGGTGCCTCTTAGTTGTTTTCCATGTATACTTGCTGATTTCTAAACTCACAGTTACCAGCTGGTGATTTTTATGTTGTTTTATTTTTTCTTACTGCTAAGGAACTCATATTGTCATTGGGCTTTTTGCAGGTTTTTGCTGAAGTTGCCGCTCTTGCAAAGTTTCGTGCACGGGTGTAGTAGGTATGAATGTGCAAATGCATCCAAGCTGTGGGTACTCACCTGGTCTAATACTGGACTCTGATGTGCTGCAAACATACCTTGCAGCTATTACCGATGTGCGTGGTGACTGATGCATTTGGGGTGTGGCATACAATAGCTCAGGTAACATCTTGGAGTTATTGTGTATCAGCAACAAGAAGTTTCAGTAATGATGGATCTGTCCAAGAGAGTGACTTCCCAGTAAAATCAATATTGCCGTTAATATTAATGTGATGAATGCACCTGCAAACGAGTGAAGTGTATAATAAATTACTTTAGGTATGAGTTGAATTTAGTACTTTAATTCAGGGAATGTGCTGTTAAAAGGAACATCTGTAGTTTTCATAGTGCTTTATATTAGCATGTACAATATTTTTCTGCTTCTGAGCACTTGAACTCTTTGTCATGCGAGCCCCTGAAGTTTTGAATGCTTTCCCAACTGAGGGATTGGAAATGCATTTTTAATGGCAGTCAGAACTTAATGTAGTGATAATTCTGGTAGCAGTGTTAAAATGGGATCTTCTGATAGGACTAAAGTGAGAAAAAGGACTTTAGGAGAAGAGGCCTTAGGGAATATGTGTATAACCTCTTTACAGCAGCAGCCAAATGAGATCAATGTGTTGTGCTGTATTTATGCTACTTCCAGTACGACATTGCTATTCTGGTAAAAGATTGTAGGGAAAAGCAGAGCGAAGAGCTTTTTAGTGATTATTTTGTACCCTGAGTGTGCAGGGTCATATGTTGTATCCAAATGCAATTTGTGTGCATTAGAAACATATAATTTTTTTCCTCCCTGAAATCAAGTAGTACCAATAGCAGGATTACATTTATTAAGCTCCAGTTAATGAGATTTGGAAGTGCTTAATGTAAAAATGCGACATCATATATATTTTCCTTAATTTGAAAAATATATAAGAAAAAAGCACAAGACTGTTTTCTGATTAAAACTAAACCCATCCCCTTTACCTCCAGATTGAGGACACCATCCCAGAGAGAAAAGCAATGTCACTTATTGTGCAAAATGCCGCTGTAAACTATCACGAACGTGTGGAAACCTAAACGACAGAAAACTTCCGACTTATTAAAACCTATAGTTTCACAATAACCACTACTAGAGATTGCCTGGCAAAACTGTTGGGCATATGTAACTAAGAGATGTCTGCATGTGTGCTTCCCCTCAAGTCATACAGCATGGATGGCATTTTGTTTCTTCAGTCGTCTTCAGTCATTACTGTGTCTACATAGTAGATATATTCAGGCTTATCTAGTGTGGAGAGAAGGAGGCTGAGAGGTACTTCACTGCTCTCTGCAGCTTCCTGAGGATGGGAAGTGGAGAAGAATGTGCTGAGCTCTTCTCCCTGAGATGCAGTGGCAGAACATGGGAATGGTTTAAAGCTGCACCAGGGGAGGTTTAGACTGAACATTAAGGAACATTTCTTCACCAAGAGGATGGTCAAATTCTGGAACAGGCTTCCTAGAAAGTGGTCTATGCCTGAAGACTGTCAGTGTTTGAAGCATTTGGACAATGATCTTAAAATATTCTTCAACTTTTGGTAAGTCCTGAACTGGTCAGGCAGTTGGATGATCACTGTTGGTCCCTTGAAACTGAAATATTCTCTTCTAAATACATTGCCAAGTAGTATGCTTTGATAGGACAGGATCTTTGGAAACAGTTGGTGAGGTATGCTGGGGACTCAACATCCATGCCAACCACTTCTATGTTTGTTTATTTGGTTGCTTCTTTGGTTTAGTTTTGTATGAGGTCTAATAAGGTTTTATGGACTGAATGAAGTGTACTAGTGATGTTTCCAGAGTGCATCTTCCAGCTCTTTTTCACCTGGAAGGTTTCTAAATCATGTGCTTTGAAACCATTCCACAGAGAAACTAAAGTACTGAAAATGGAGATGATTGTGCCATTTTCTTCAAAAGCACCCTTGAAGGAAGCTAGAAAAACTATAGCTATGCCCTATATGATTGGGCCTCTTTTTGAACAAACATGGGGTTTTCTTTTTACTGTCTTTTCCCCTCCTTGTGAATATATTTGAGCTTTGATGAAAAGAAAATTTATATAGAAATTAACCCCCCCACCGTCCCCCAACACGTTTGTTTCTTTGAAACAGGAAAATCTGTGGCTTTAACATATACCCATTTTGTATTCCTCACATCTTGATATTCATAAAGATAATGAGGTCAAGGTGAAGCAAAAATGAGCCCACTTTTCAATAGGCATGCAATTTTCCCTAGTTTTACCTGTTCTTGAATTTTTCCCCTCTTTTTTCTTTCAGGTGCCCTTTTAGGAAACCAGTACAATTTTACCATAATATGCTTTTCCTAAGCAATATGCTATGTTGTATGCTTATGAGCTCCTAAATCTTCTTTTTAAATCTCCTTCTTTTGTTGTAAATCTCCCTTATTTAGTTGAAGTCAATAATGTTTCTTAGGGAGATGTGTATGCTGGAATATTACCTTTAAACACTAATTAATTGAATATGATAATGAGGGCATGATGACAAAGTCAAAGCTGAAGCTGAAAACGAGCAATCAGACTACTTTTTAACAAGCAAACTCCAACTTAATAGAGGCTGTGGAGGGTATCTCTGCAAACGTAGCTTGCTTTATGTGAGTTGAATTTTAGCATGTAAGTCCCATGGGCCAAATTCTAGGAGGTAATGCCGTCTCTCAATTTGCTATAGAAAGATTACTTCTGATGGAGGGATATCCAGGACCTCACAGCTCTAGGACAGACTGTTGTGGAGTGAAGGCTGTGATTATGTGCTCTATAAACTGAGATGCAAGTTTGCCAAGGGTTAGAGAGCAGCACACTAACCCTACTAACCTAGAGTACTCAGAAGCAGGTCTGCTAGACCTCAAATTACTGCTGGACCTTACGCTTAAAAAGAACTGGTTGGAGATGTGAAGGTGGAGGGCAGTCTTTGTTGCAGTGGCCATTCATCCAGTCATCTTACTCAGCTCCAGGGAGGAAGGAAGGACTCTTGAAACACAATTTATATCACAGAATCACAAGGTTGGAAAAGACCTTTAAGATCATCAAGCCCAACCATTCCCATCCTATGTTAAACCATATCCCCAAGTACCTGATCTATCTATCTTTTAAACACATCCAGGGAGGGAAGATGACTCAACCCCCTCCCTGGGCAGCCTGTTTCAGGCCCTGACAAGTCTTTCAGTGAAAAATTTTTCCCTAACATCTAATCTGAACCTGCCCTGGTGCAGCCTATTGCCATGTCCCCTTGTCCTGTCACTTGTCACATGGCTGAAGAGACCATCGCCCACCTCTCTACAACCTCCTTTCAGGTAATTGTAGGCAGTGATAAGGTTTCCCCTCAGCCTCATCTTCTGAAGGCTAAATATGCAAGATTTGCAAGAGCTGTAGTTTGATAATTCCTCATATGGTCGTGCAAATGCCAAGTAGATCCCTATGTATTTTGTACTACTGAGACAGTACCACTCGTGAGCTAAGTTATGTTTTGGGACCCAGCTAGAGAACTTCTACAAACAGAAGAGCACAAAGATTTTTTTATTTGCTTTTTTTAAATCCTCCTAACTTCCTCACTCACTTTACATTTTACACTATGTTAGCCCCATTGTCGTAGTTGGTTATCAGTATGTTCAGGATGATAAAGTATATGTCATGCTTTCTGAGTCGCTTTTCTTCTCCACTCACTGTTATTCACTACTTTCACTTTGTTCTACTTCTAAAATCTGGTCCAGAATTATTTGGTTTGTATTGCTATCTCATAGTTATTGAAACACTTTGGGATGAAAGGAGTGACCATCACATACTTATGGTGGACATTCTTATGCCTGTAGACTGCACATAATGCCTGGAAAAGGCACACAGAACTGCCATTGCCTTGTTCTCATTTCTTTCTGTACTTCAGTTTTTTCAGTAGAAATATGAAATGTGCATTTCTTGGTTTCAGACAGTCTCAGTTGTATGCTTTCATAAACAAAGGCCTTGGTGTTGCAGCTTTAAACCTAACAAAGCCCTTAATCAGGCTATATATCTGTCATTCTATTCCCTCTTCATTTAGGCTATGTAAAAAAAGTTCTTATTTTAGTCTATACCTCACGCTGTTCTATGGTAAATGTGAGCTTTATGCAGGCCTCTGCATATATTTACAAATACTATTTACACTTCAGGCTACATAGTGAAAGGGAAATGGATATATCTCTCTCACCCCTATGGAATTTGTATGGAATGAAAGGAGTAGTGTTATTAAGAAGTCAGCTTTACCTTAGCGTATAAAATCACTAGGATATTGTGGTTACTGGTGACACTTAAAAAGTTATGTTTTTGAAATTGGAAGAGTACCTCATAGTATTAGTGTGACATGACTCACGCAATTAGGTGTTGTATGTCAGTATCTACCATGAAGCAGAAAGATTTGTGAGAACTGGAGATCATAGAAGGAAAAAAAACAACCAACCCACATTTGCCTTCTTTTCCCCCAGTAATTATCTATGGGCAAGCAATTAAAACATGAAAGGACTTGCTATACTGACTTTTAAAATTCAGGCAATATTTAAACTCTCTTGCGAACATTTCTAATTTCATTGAAGATAGTCAAATTACAATCATGTAAATTGAGAGTATTGAAATTTTGTCAATAAAGCATGAGACTGTGTAGTGAGAAACATTTTTACAGCTAATTTTCAGCAAAAGGTATGAGCCAGGAGCTCTCTCTTAAATAATTTTTAGTGAAGAGTTCTTGATGCTATGCCTATTTTTTACATGGTTTCTCTAAAATACCTATTACCTGTTCTACATATGTAACTTTTTTTTTTTTACTAGTGGAGTCAAATTAACAATATACATCCATAACTCATGAATACTGAATTATATTCCATAATTTAATCTGAAAACCAATCTGGACAGCATGCATTAGACCTAACCTTAAGGTAAAAGGTCTTTGGACACCTAGAATGGACAATGGAAGTGGTTTTGCTGAATGGATAAAAACAGGAAGGAGAGTATATGTCTGTGTCTACAAATGAAGAATGGATTAGATTCATATCTTGAGAAATTAGCATGGAAAACAGATCAGTAGGTGAAGGAGAAAAAAATGAGGACAACAGTTGAGGCACATGGTGGTGAAGAATGGAGTGCCTAATGAGAAAGCAGAAGGCAGCTGCAATGAGCATTTCTGTATGGAAACCACTGTTTACCACATGAACTCACCAGAAGGAACTGACTTCCCCTTGTTTGTTCCCCCCACCCCCCCTTGTCATCTTGCCAAACAACTGGCAGTCATTTGGTGGGGGACATGCTCAGCTCCATGTAGGAGAGAACTGTCAATCTGTACTTAGCTCGACACAGTGTATTTTCTCTCCATTTTAAAAAGCAATTCAGTTAAGATGGCCATGACCAACTGCTAGACACCTACCTGGCTGCTCTCACCCTCCCTCCTCAGTGGGATGGAAAGAGAGAATAAGATGAAAAAGCTTAAGGGTCAAGATAGAATTTGGGAGATCACTTACCAATAATCATAATGGACAAATCAGATTCAACTAGGGATAATTAGTTTAATTTATTGCAAGTTAAAATATAGTTGGATGGCAAGAAACAAAGACAAAACCTAAAGCACCTTCCCATCCCTCCACCCCTTCTTCTCAGGCTCAAGTCACCTCTTTCATTCTCAGCCCTTCTACCTTCCTCCTCCCTGAGCAGCACAATGGAGTGGAGAATGGGGGCTGTGGTGAATCCATAACAGCTCCTAGCTGCTGCTCCTGCTTCCTCATGTTCCCTGCTTCAGCGTGGGCGCTTCCCATGGGCTGCAGTCCTTTGGAATTAACCTGCTTCTGGGTGGGCTCTCCATGGGCTGCAGCTTCCTTTAGGGTATGACTACCTGCTCCATTGTAGTCCTCCATGGGCTGCAGGGGGACAGCCTAAATCACCAGGATCTTCTCCACAGGCATCCCTGCTCAATGCCCAGATCACCACCACTTCCTCTCCCCTCTGGGCTCATAGGGCGGTTTCTCACACTTTTCCCCTTCATTCCTCTCTCTGATTGCCCAGCACTTTGCCCTTTCCTAGCCAGGCCTTCCCCGAGGTGCCGCCATGGTGGCTGCAGGGCCCATCCCTGCCCTGTGGTGGGGGGGTTGGAGTTGTCTGGAACCTGCTGTGCCCAGTGCAGGGCAGCCCTGGTGTCTTCTCACAGAGGCCCTGCAGCCCCTGTCAGACCCAGGGTGCTTGCAGCCCCTGAAAGACCCAGGGTGCCCACACACAGTACAGCAATATAAAAGGTTTTAAAGCAGGCCAAAGCAAAAATGAAGGTTTACATGAGGTTCAGATAATAACATGCAGTTTGGGCCTTCAAGAAAAGAATTTCAGTAAGACTATTATAAATCTTAAATACCCTCTATTTTATGGACTAGCAGCAATGTATGAATTGCTTTAAAAAGGTTACCAGAACTTTGTAGAAGTAAGAGTATAAACCGTTATTTTCCCTACAGGAGTCAGTGAATGATTTGTCTACTTTGCAAACATGAAGCATGTTCACAATAAATAGACATGGAAATAAACATAAACTACTAACTTCAAGAAAACAAAAAGCAGCACATTCACTGCTGAATGGTTTTGAATGAGTACTGCTGCCTTGTGTCTTTCAGTCAAAGGTTTATTTAACCTGCCTAAAAATATATCCGATGTCTTTTCTGCTCTAAAAATGCACACAAGGCACTAAAATCCATACATTTAAGGAAATTGTGTGTTTTCTGGAGGGGGGAACAAATCTATGTAAAAAGAATGATAGCTATACTGCTGTAAATAAAAGAAAACAATTTTAATACCTCCCTATCTTTGTAGTCTACTAGGAGGCAGGACTGCTGTACACCTGCTCACCTACAAAGTACATTATATATACCTGTAATTTATATGTTTGTGTTAGAACTCTGAATTCTGATTGTCTGAAACAGGAGTAGTGAAAAATGTTATGAGTAGCATTGAAACGATGCCCACTTCTCATAAGCCATACTGTAGAAATTTCTGTGTATTAATAGTGGGCTTTCATCAGTGTGCAGGGATTTGTTAATAACCCATATCGATCATGCATCTCTCTTTCCTTTTCTCCCTTTGAGTGACAGCTGTCACCAGGACTCTATATCTGAACTCTCTACTATCAGTGTCTCTTTTTCTGAACCCTGATCTCATTCTGTCACTCTACCCAAGTCCAAAGCTTCAATATGACTTAACTTTGAAAAGAATTATAGTTCTTTAAAGGGGGAAGTACAACTAAATCTTCTCGATCTCATCTAATCTTGTTATGCAAGAGGCTGTAGGGAAGAAGGGTATGCCCAGATACTTAGGGGAAGGGGACAGACAGCAGTAGGTGCTTTTCATAGGAGCGATCATGAGTGAGATGATATATTTTTTGAATGGAGGTGGATAGGCTTTTCTGAGGTCAAATCCAAAAGTAAGTAAAATTCACTGTTGCACAGCTAGCCCAAGTTTGTTTGTTCTCTACTTCCACATTTAAAGTTGAGTTGTAAATGGGGCACAGTTGTGAGTCTCTCAAAAGCTGACTATCTTTTGAAATGCTTTGAACTCAGAATTTCAAGATGTGTGAGACTCTGATACTGTAAGTGTATGACAGAAACTCTGGCACTGTATTTTATCATGTTTTGTATTTTGCAGATGGTACTTTATTTTTCTGTGTTCTCATAAGCAGTGCTCTCAAAATAAGAGGATTTTGTTTTTATTTGATTGAAAGCAAGGAAAAAATGTATTTATAAATAAAAAAGGAAGCAAACAATTTGTAAAATAGTTGTCAAAAGATAGAGGTATGTGTTTTATTTAGCTTTTTCTCTCTTTTTTTTTTTTTTTTCCAGAGTGAGCTGAGCTTCAACACCAGTTATGTGGGACATGTATTTTAAGAACAAAATGAACTGTAAAGTAAAATTGAATAATCTTGCAACCCTAGTTTGGTTGTCAACTCAAGTTTCATTGTCAAATGTTGCTGTCCAAAGAAACTCTTTCAAAATCAGCACAGTAAAGTAGGATACTTTGGATTGGCTCTCATACAACTGAGCTTTATAGCCAAATGTCTGAAAAAAAAAAGAAAGCACATGGAAGCTGGTGTGTCTGTTTTATATTGAAACTGAATCTCTACTAAGTTAATTAATTTTTACTATTCTCATGGTGACCAATTTTGCTTCTTATAAGCTTGGTTAGCTGCATCTTTTCAAAATTTTGTTCTGGAGTTCTTTGGTTAAAGAATAATAAAAACTTATGCTAATATATTAGAAAGGGGGAGGAAAGCATTGTGACTAGACTAATGGTTTTTCCACTTGACAAAAATAAGGCAATAATAGTGAAGGAGCAAGACAACTCTAGGAAGGCATATCCACTTGCTCAGCTGTATAATTGGCAAGCAAGTACAGGCAGATCAGCACAGGTTTCATGGGGGTCTTCCTGCATTTTTGAACCTTACAGCATATACAAGAGACACTGTTCTGGTTGCGTACCTGCAGTAGAATAGATACAATGTGTGCACTTGTCAGGAAGCAATAGAAATGCTGTCAAAACCAACATGTGGCAGAAGTAGCCTGGGAGGAGAGATGGTGACTTGATGTGCAGCAACTTCTGTCCTGCTTCTCAGTTCCATATGCCAGGCACAACTGACAGCCAGAGTAGAAGAGCCACATTTGGCAAGTGCCAAGGAATGCAGGGGGGTTGGACCCGATGATCTCTCGAGGTCCCTTCCAACCCCTACAATACTGTGATACTGTGAATGTGTACCCATCTCCCGCCAGAGCCATTGCATCACCAGTGTTACCTGTCCTGTTGGAGATGTGTTGCCCATCATAAGGCTTGCTGGAGGGAATGATTCCATAATGCTGAGTGGCTCAGCAATTGGACAGGACTGACACTTTCTATTGTATCTGTCCCTGCTGCGACCTTTGTTGTAGAGCTCGGGGCAATGGGGGGTGGGGAGGGAAAAATAAAAAAAACCCTGATGACAACTAATTAAAAAAAATGATCAAGATGATATTTTTCTGAATTTAGGAGGCATATTTTCTAGCACCCACTTAATAAGTTTATTCCAATAAAACTTGGAATTCTCAGCATAGTTAGTGGAGCTTTTAAAGCTATAATAGATTACCTATGCAAATATATATCTCTTCATCATTTAAAAATGGTGTTTCTATGGTTGTAATATATTGGTGGATGAAGGGATGTGAAAACACAAACAAATCTATACTTCTCTGAAGTGACACAAGCTAAAATAAGATCACAGCTTGATCAAAACTATCTTTCAAGTGTAGCTCTGAATTCAGACGGTATGTTGAGAAAGGTTTTGCTACCTCTAATACAAGCTAGCAACTTTTTATAGGCAAGACACTTCAGAAATGGCAGTGGTGCCTAATATTACAAATCTAGTGGCTGTTTAGATGCCCAGGGATATCCCAGACTTCCACCTGCTGCTGCAGAAGAGCAGCTCGCTTATATACACTTGGGCATTTAAAATGGCACCTGACACTTGTGTTTAAGTACATGAATCACTCCCTTGGTATGAGATTCAGTGTTGTGTTTCTAGTTCCAAATCAATAACACAGGAGTTTATTTACAGTGCAGTGCCTTCAGCTCTCTTTTCAGCTAGGGAATCTTTTGTATTTTATTATTATCTCCACAAACCGTTATATAATCATCGTAAAAGAAGGAAGAGGTGTATTTCCCCCAACCTGTTATTACTTTTATTGGGAGAAGAGCACAAAAAAAAAAAAAAAGTGGCAGACAGTTGGACGATGCTTTACCTTAAACAGACCTGACTCTCCGTTAAACATGTGGCAGATGATTAGTGACTCTCTTTCTTTGGGTTTATGCGTCTGATGGTGAACATCTACATACAAATGAATCTACAACAGAATTAAACTGAAAGTTATTGCTGGTAGCAGCATGGCGCAGTAGATTTTGGTAGATGATCAAATTTAAGAAGGCTAAGTTAAACAGCAAGCCTCAAAGATAAATTATTTTTTATAAGTTCTTCTCCAGTGGTTCCTGCACTTTCTAACATTTTTGTGTCTTTTCTGAACATATTGTTCACCCCCATGTATTTTTCTCGTTGCTTCCTCCATATGTATGCATGTTCTTTGGTACTTATATCCTGAAATATGTCTGAGATTCTAAGACCATTTTTCTCTGTGATGGATTCTTCAACGATGATGAGAGGATAATGAACTATTTCCCATGGTTTATGCTACCAGTTGTTTGTTACAAATACTACATTGTTAAATGTAACCAAATTATTTATTTTAGATAGTCTTCTATGGTATTTATATCTGAGATTTTACAATGATATTATTAATTGCCAAAGAAAATAAGCTAAATTTTTTGAAGAAAAATGTTGCTTCTGTTGCCTACAAAGAGTGCACCAGGCTTTAGAACTGGGTGACTTTTTTTTTTTTGATAAAATTTTTCACCATGTTTCTTTTTCTATCTCCATCTAAACTGGAAGTTTCCTTTCTTTAAATAGATCCTGAAGAATGTTTACCACAGGATTTGTAAATCCTGATAATTTATACTTTGAACAAAGCATTTAGATTTCTTTTAATCTTATAATGATGTACATACAATTAAACATTCATTTTACTGGAGATCTGTAGAAGCCTATATACAGGAAGCATACTTTCATGGTATATGTGGACTAACTTTCAGGAAAAATTGAAATCTTAGTAACTGTACTATAACCCTGTCACCACCATATTCAATATGTTCTTGAACGTTCTTTATTATCTTTAAATGCACATTATGCTTCTGTGTGTGTTTCCTTGTTTCAGTCTCAGAGAAAGCTTTTTATTAACTGGAACTCTAAGGAATAAGGAATATTTTTGTTAATTGTGAATCTTCCTTATTGTAATTTCTTATTTTAATCTTTAGACTTCCTGTTATTCTGATTTACTTACACGTATCTTGGACCAAAGTGCAGTGAGTTCAATGTGAGTCTTCAGCTGGGCTCCAGAGTCTTTGCTTTTGCAGGAAAAACTCCTTAACTCATCCTGGCAAATATTTGTTAATAATGTCACGGTGACCATGTAGCTTACCATTTTTTCTGTCATCTGCCAGGGGAACTGTTTGAGAAAAAGTAATTAAAATATCACTGCCCACAAACTGCTCATAAATGTAAACAGTAGCTCTGTGGAAGAGCTATACCTCTATTAAGTGCCAACTTCAAATTAGTACTAACCTGGACAGACCATCACTAGGTATTTACTGATTCATACAAAGCTGGGCTGCAGCTTCGTTACCTTGCACAAGACCAGACTAGATTTATAATGACCTGCAGAGACCTAAATTAGACTTCTACAGACTGAGAGAAAACAAAATATCTACCAATTGAGTTACTGATTTTCGGGATGTGTTACTAGGATGTGTAATCAGTTTGCTTCTATTGATCCCCTTGCCTACCCCTTCTTCCGATTCACCTGTTTTATCGCCCTGTATCGATGTGATAATTCATACATGGTTTTCAATTAAAACTCCTTTCTCAAACACTAAGGGAAAATGTTTTTAAGATGTTTGTTCAGAAGAGATGCACGAGAGATGAAGGAAAGGGAGGAGTAGATATTGGTTCAAATTTTCTGGGTTAGGCAATATTTTTGCAGAATGCAATTAATAATTGCTAGTGGTGGTATTTATTACTCATACAGGGGCCTTTGCTTTGGCATATGTATTCTATAAATACCAAAAGCAGAAAAGACGTTGTAGTATAAATAGAGAAAAAAGAACGAGAGTGGAAGAGAAAGCAGAGGTAGACCACCCACCAGAAAATCAGCATTTAAAACGTAAAACCAGAGTTAAAGTCAGGGATTCCAGTTCCTAGTCCCCTGTGTCATAGCTGCTGAAATCCCTGTTTTAATTCCTGTTGTGTTTATCAATATTAAGAACAAAAATATTTTTTAAAGGGAAGATAGCCTGTTAATAACAAATGACGATATGAGATCAGATATGTTTTTAAAAAATTTTGAATTACTAAATCCGGTTTAAAATTGATCATCGAACTAGATATGTGCAATAATGGACTTGAGAGTATCTCTGCTGGCAAAATGCAACACACCAAAGTTCTTTAAAATATATAGATCTATGACTTTCTTCACAAATAGTAGTTATAGGGGTAATGAACTTTATTAAATAATAAAAGTGAATTCTTAAAAGATAAATTAACATCACCCTGTCAGAAGACTTCCCCTCCCCAAGAGAGACACTGATAAATTCAAAAATTCTCATTTGCCACTTCCTGTGTTTCATCTCTGTGGAAATGGAGAGACAAAAACCCTTCAGTGACTTGAAAAAGGATTAAAAAAAAAAAAACATAATACTGTATGTTACCACTTATGGAGGTGAGGGAGGGGAAGTAAAATAGTCTAAATCAGTACTGAAAAACCTAATTAAAAATGCCCTTAAGACTGTTTACAGAAAAACTTACTAATACTTGACCCTTCTTTGCTGTCAGGCCAGAGTGCTGCCCCTCTTATCTCAGTGTACCAGGGGTGCTCTGTCAGTTTGCTCATCCCATCCTACTCCTTCCTCAGTGCTCCCAGCTGCTGCGCTGGCCCCTGACCAGGATCATCATCACCTTGTGCTGGCAGTGCTCGTGGCCAGGGCTCCTGATCTCTGGTTTCTGTTGGATGTTGAAATCCAGAGTGGGCCTTACAAGCCAGCGTGGAAGTGGGTCTTGGTTCATGGAAAACAGGTTACTGATGGCTGACAAAGGTGTGCTGTCTGTAGTGCTTTGTCCCTGAGGTTTAGAAGAGTTGAAGTTCATTGCTCCCTTACAAAATCGATAATATCGAGACAAAAAACAATAAGAGGTTTTCATCTCTGCATTTGATAAAATAGATTTTGGCATAGCATGTTATTTCATATTATTTATGTGATTTTTATCTTGTCAGCCTTAATCTGCAGTGTGGTTAGTCCTTAATGAATTTAATGCTGCCTCTGAGGTGTTGGGAATGTTCTATAAAAAGAAGAAAATCGTGTTGCCATTGTTACTTCCCCTAACAGCGATGTATCCATAGGATAGCGTTTAACTATTCTAACAAAGGGTTTACAGCTCAGGGAGGATGTTAAAATCAGGTGTGAGAGTGATTGGTCCTCATGTCACCTAGGTGCACTGGACGTGTGGTCAAACCAGATTCTGGATGAATGAAAACCTCTGAGCATCCTTTCTTTTCCTCTTCCGTCAGACCAAACTATACCTGACCTCACAGAGAAAAGGCACAGCTGCGATCAGCATGCAGGGATTTCTCCACACTTGCTCTGTAAATGATCTCAGAAGGGCAAGAGATGGGTGGGTCTGTTGCCTTTTCCACCTGTCTGCTGATGCTTTGTGAAGGGAAGGCTGCACTGGAAATGCTCCCTCTGCTTGCTGTAGGGGAGTTCGAAAGCACAGACTTGAAATTTTAAGCACATGCCACAGTAAAACACATATATGGCTGCTGCTTTTAAAAAGCTGCACCTGGTGGTTTTATGGGTAGAATTCACAGAGGTTAAACAGTGGTGTCCTCTGTGTTTGCCCCAAAGAAATCTCTGGTTTCTTCTTTTAGTTGTATTTGAAGTATAACAGGATTTGCAAATTAGCGTTTTAGCTGAAAAGCTGACTTGAAAAACAGGGATGTCATTTTTGTCTCTACTGTGTGCTCCTGGCAGGTTTTCCATGAATGTACAAGAGAGGGCCTGGGTATGTTCTCTATAAACTCTTAATTTGAATGTGTTGTGGAATTATATTCTGGCCCTAACTGTTGTACTTGTAGGCAAGAGTTAAAACCAGATATTGAAATGTGTATTTACAAGAATGGAAGGGTTTTATTTCTCTACTTGGAAAATATAAATTGTTGTGCTAAGTGATAATTGTTACCCTAACTTCTGTAGACAGCTATGTGGGATTTCCTTTTTATAAATGCTATTTTTATATGGCCATTAACTCCAATGAGTATAATGGAGGTTTCCTCAGAAGCAGTTAATTTGACTAAGGCCAGACTTCGGTGTATTTGCCTGAGCTGTGTAATTTTAACCATTAAACTAACAATGCAAGCCTTCACTAGGCCTCTACTAAAATAACCAGCAAGTTTGTTTCAATCATTTAATTTGCTCCCCCAACTCCCTTCTTTTTTTTAGCAACAGAATACCTAATGCTGAAACAGGGGCTATCGAGTGACCTGAGGCTTTGCAGAGCAGTCTTTGCCTAGAACTGGGATCATACTCTCAGAATTCAGGTAGATATTTTTTGGTTTGAATGTTACTCTTTGCATTATATTTTAGGTTCCAGTGAGAATGATTGTCCATTGTGAAACTGAATTGTTTGAGAAAACCAAAACAAGCCAGAAGAAATATTTTTCATAGACTCAAATTGGTATTTTAAATTAGAATACAATTTTTTTTTTTAAAGTAATAGAAGATATATAAAGAATAACGGAGATGGCTACTTGCCTGATGCTTTTTATTCCTTGAGGACTAAGGGATACAGGTTTTAATGTCCACAAGAGCTCAAGTATAACTGAAATAGTTTGTGTAACAGCTTTTTTTCTGCATTTTTCATAAAGATAAATACCTCTATATGCTATACTTAGAGCAAGCGAGAAGGAAAGAAGAATGATTGAGGATGAATATGAACAGAAAACTATCATTTAGAGAGTCATTATTCTAAAGTTTAGCCCTGAAGTGCCTTGCTGAAAAGCACAACCTATATAAAAATTGTCTGAATAACTTGGTTATTCCTGTGACCCATTCTAAGAGCACCAAGTAAACATTCATATATCTGTAAGAGTGTTGTTTTTTTGGGGGGATTTTTTGGGGTGATTTTTGGTTTTTATATTTACTGCTTGCTAGATGTGCTGTGATACTGCAACTATGAAAAAGCTGGCTGAAGAAAACATTCCATGACAGAAACACCTGCTGGAGACATCCAGACAGGTTATTTTCATAAAAAATATTACCTCCAAGCATGTACCTAAGTAAACACAAAGGCAAGAGTAAGAACTAAACAATTAGGACTTCTTGTATTTTTTATAAATGTATTTATTTTTAATGTCAGAAAAGTGTTTCTAAACGTCATGGTTCCCGCCAGGCCGGAATCAACCTCTCCAAGCAGCCAGCATGTGGAGCTGAGTTAGCTGGGGCTACATCACCTGACATCACTCCCCCATAAAAGGGGCTGATCCAGGTGCAGCTCCAGGACAGCAGAAGTCCTCTTTTCAGTGCCCAAACTCAGGGCTTGAACTCACAATTTTAGTCCTCAGCTCTACTGCTACCTTTCAGGCCAGAACCAGAACACTCTGTGTATTTAAGAAGTCACAGTGCGTTTTTCTTCCAAGAGTCTCCTTAGTCCTTGAACCCATACAAACTTAATAGTCGCGATATCTATTGGGAGGAAAAAAAAAAAAAGGTTTTTGCAGCTCTGGAACACTTTAGACAGAGGAAAAAACCAATACCCTAACCCAGAATTTGCTTACAGATCTTCGAATTTTATTCTAGTTTGTACTACATTCTTTTGGGTCTTAGCTTTTCATATTTTGACTCTTAGCTTCTCCTTGGAGGTACAATGAACAGTTAATCCTTAGCCTCTCTGTGCTGCAGACCAGCTCTTAAAAGTGCTCTACAGTAACCTAGTTTGATAGCACCCATTGTTTGTTTCTGGATGGCAAACTGGCATATTGTGCAAAGTCCATTTGTGCTTGAAGATACTTACAATGCTTAAGCGATTGGTGGATTATATCCAGAGATACAAACCTCAGAAATTTTGGAGGCACTACAATCAGTGGGGAAATACTCACCTGATTAGAGCCAGCATTCCTTAAAGGAAGCGCAAGAGTAATTACTGACATTTTTTTAAGCTAGACTGTAGCAAATAGTACCTCTGCCTCACTGTTTCATGGCCATATTAACATAATGCCGGTGAATTAGCTAAACTGATTGATCCGATGAAGTGCTATACAATGCAACCAAGAACTTTAGTCAGTCTGCCTAATAAAGTGTCAGTATGTCTTAAATGGTCCCCCAAATGATCCTTCAAGTGATTTAAAGAAATTGTCAGATTTAGTCAAAGAAGCCTCCAATGATTTACACTATTGCATAAAACTCTTAATCATTTAACCATAGGAGTGCTTCAAATCTCTCATCATTTTTTCCGCTACTTATCCTGATGCATATACTAATGTCTAATTTGCTAATTAGAGGAAGAAGATTGCAGTGCTTTAACAGGCAAGGCCAAAAATGGATTCTGTCCATAAAAAGCATCACACAGGTAACAAAGGCAATTCACAGGGGAGGGAATAAAACATAAGTAAGGCAATCAGTTGCAAGACTGGAAATTTAAAATTTGCCATTGTTTACTGTAAAAGATGAAAACGAAAGCCAAATCATGGCAAATGCATGCAAATTCAGAGGAAGATCCTAATAAGCTTCAAAAAAACTTCATAAAATCTGCTTTCCACTGCAGTTTTAATAGGTTCCCATGTTAAACAATGCTCTTCAAAAAATTGTCCTTATTATGTAATCTGCTTTAAGAAGAAATATTAGGAATTCCTTACTCTCTACTTCAGAGTGGTATTAAACTGAAGGACATCATGAAAGACTATCAGAAGTTGTTAATAAAGCAGGAATGTAAAGAAAGAGGCGAAAATAATGAAACAAAAACCTCACAGTTTTGTAAGGAATCTGAAAAATCAGAGAAACAACCAATGAAATAAAGAAAATTCTCACAAACCTTTATAATTCCAGAAGCAACCATAACTTTGCATGTCTAGTTTTCTTTTGTCATTTTTCACATGACCAAAAATAAGTTTTGTGGTGTTAACAGCCCAGATAGGTACCATAGCTAAATTGCAGCTGGATAGTGTGAAAATCAGAAAATAAAATTTGGGATAATAACACTACTATTTATTCTGTTTGGTTAGCTTCAAAATAAGTTCAAGCCTCACAGTGTAATAAAACTTAAATTACAATGAATTACAATATAGATAGTATATCACATGAATTTTAATATGTTAAAATTTAATCAGAAATAATTGGACTTTCAATACGGAAGTAAATGAAGTTGCTGAATCAAAAGGAAATTAACATTGATTGCAAGTTGAGTAAACTGTTCAGATTTGGATGGTCCCGATTTATTGAGGTGAGAACTGCTTCTAAGCCCATTAACATTTAATTAATGTGTCATGATTTTTGCCAGATATTGCAAAGAGTTAGAAAACATTAAAAAAATATATTTTATTTTGATAACAAAAATCAATATGAAAATTGCAAGAGAAGCAATCTACGGTTACAAGACTGGACACAAATGAATTTAGCTAGTAACAACAATGAAGAAACAACAAAAGCAATTAACGGGCATCACAACTGTTGCTATTTCAAAATGTGAAAACTTGCTTTCTTTCACACCCAAATGACCAAATCTTCACCTCTTGGAAAAGTAGTATATCCTGGAAACACTTTTTCTGTTTGGGTTTTTTTTTTTTTTTTTTGTCTGAAAGGGGTATTTATGCTTCTCTGCTTGCTAGTGGACAATCCCTCATAGTTCTGAGTACCAGCCCTTTGAGAAGTAGGCCAAAACCTATAAAACTGTTACTTCCCTGTTCAACCCTCTTTCTGTACTCTGCCCAGTTTACACCTGAGTCAGAGAGCGTTTAATAAACTTTAATACGTTTGTGCATTATGTGATACTGTCTTAAAAGGAACCCTTTGCTTTTGTAAAATTGACCACAGGTGGATGATGCATTGTGATGTCTTAGTGCTACGTTACTAGACTGATAGAGATCAATATTCTGTGAACTAGATAAGGATAGGAAAAGTGACATCAGATAAGAGTTCTCAAAAAATGGTAATTCCTGATTTAAAAAAAAATATTCTGTTTGACTCAGTAAAAGCTGAATGCTTTCTGGGCTGGTTAAAGAGTGCAAGGATAAAATCCATTCATGATTTTGTAGCTCTCAAACTGTGAGGTCCCTCTAAGCCTCTAGATAAATAGAAAAGAGTGATTGATGTTTGTCTATTTATATTCTATAGACACCCCCCTAAAAAACCCAAAATCTTCCCCTCTCTCCCTTCCCATTAACTTAAAAATACCAGAGATTTCACAAACTGTGTTCTGGTTTGCTTTGAGTGGAGTTAAAACCCTCTTAAGCCCCCATTAATTTTGAATGTTCCTTTTATCATATGTGAATCTTAAATGTTCTACAAACTTACCCTTTTTACAGTAACATCTTTTAATTCACTCAATATACAAAGAGAATATGCAAGAAATGATGCTGAAAGCTTTTGAGTCTCAGTTTGTAGATGAGTCGTCAGGGCCTTCCTTACACTGCCTGTCCCCCATACATGTTGGCAATATAGCAGTGCAGTCGCTTGTCTCTTCCTTCACCACTAAAGATGGAGAGTAGCTCTTTCCTGGTGGGCTTCCTGTGTAAGAGAAATTGGAGGAGTATGTTGTGTTGTCTGCTGCATTCCCTAGATATCTAAAAAGGGCATATTTGAAGGCAAATTTCTTCACCAGGTGAAAAGAAATCTTGTTTTGGAGTGTGGCCACTCTTCATAGGAGCTCTAAACTTCTGTGAGTTGTCATTTTGCAGCATCCTGCTATTCAGCAGACAATTTGGGGCAGCAAAACAGAAAGCTACTGCTCTGCAAGACTCGCCAAGTCACTGCATTGTGCATAGATCCCTTTTTTGGTTTAGAACATTATCAGTACTGTATGAAAAAAGCTGCTGTGTAGAGCCAGGTTGTTGCAATGGTGAAGTCTTTTGAGTATGTTTTATGAGATGCTCTCTATCTCAGGGTACAGAGAACGTATCTTAGAATTACTGAAGATACTACCTTTCACCCAAACAGCAAACATACAAAAAAACCCCAAAAAAAGTGAATAAGTGACCAAGTGAATAAAAGATAACCCCAACTTGCCAGCCAGAGAAAAGCCTTTAAGTATTCTTTCTCCTCCATTCAATTTCTTCTGTATGTATATGGTTACGACAAATACAACACTTAAGCTACCTAAGACTAGATACCTATTTTCCCCTCTCTTTATCGTTATAGCTAAAAGCTATTTATATGGAAATAGTTCAAATGTATACTGTGCAACACAGAACTTGCCTATATAGTATCAAAAAATGCTTTTAGATGCAGTTTATGTTTATTTCCAAGTTTTGTTCTTTCTGCATTGTCAGGATCATAGCATCATAAATTCAGTGGTGAAATGGAGGGGTAGTGGATTATGACATAATAAACAATTTGAAACTGGTAGAAAGAATTTTTCCTTAATTATAGGATTTTTAAACTATCCTATTTAGTCTCAAGGTAAATAGCACAGTCTATTGTTCGGTTCTAGTATGAAGGTTCAAGATGGTAATAGTTCACTATTGAGACTCTTTAAGATTGATATTAATATAACTTACAAGTTATGATTAACTTCTGCCTCAGTCAGAGACAAGAGGAAGATGTATGAAGGGTTCTGAGATGGCTGTAAAAATGTTAGAAGAACTTAACCTGACTTTTACAAAAGTAGAGCTGTGACTCCAAGGATGTGTCCTCTCTTACAGAAACTGTACAAGGTCTCTCCCCTTACTTGACTGCTTTTACCATGGACCTGAAAGGGTTACGTGGGATATTTGAGCCCAAATTCATGCCTTTTCCATAGAGTATAGCTGAGGTGGAGACACCAGTGTCTGAAGGTAATTGCTCAGCTACAGCAGCCAAATGCCACCGACATACAAAATGTTGATTTATGTTGCACAAAGGCAGCATGGAAAGCAAGCACCTGGGTCAAGTGTGCTATTTCATTTTTTTCCTTTACTTTCTTTCTGGGTTCGATCACAAGAAATGATACAGAGCCAGGCTGAAGAGTGGAACTGAATGTTTGTGGGAAAACTGTCAATTTTAAAGCAGACTCAGGTGTAGATATAATGGTCATATCAGAAAAAAACTTTAATTTCTCCCCCCCACCTCCTCCCCCCAGGCCCAAAATAGCTATTGCTGCTCCAAATAATTCTGGAGGCAGTGTAAATACAAGCAACAGAAGCTGTAGCTTTAATACTTATGCTGATATTTTCCCTCATCAGGACATTTAAAACTTCATTGATAAAAGGGGTGAAAGAAAGATTAAAAGAGGATACACTGGACTCCTTTATTTGTTCTGTATACACTGTAACTGTTCATGGCATTGAAACTGTAAAGTTTGCAAAATTCCTTTCTCACACTTTTTACAGAGTTTCCTGTGTAACGCAGAGTTGGATCAGCTGCATTCAGCATCTTGTGTGATCAGACTGACATGTCAGGAAACTTTAAAGAGTAACAGAGACATTTTGTCTTAGAAGCATGGTATCATCTGCTGTCACGTTAGGAAGAAGAATGTGAAAATCCAGACATGTGAGAATCGAAAATAAAAATTTAACTGAGGAAGAAACATGAGACCTTTTTAACCACAGAAAGCATTTCTTCCTCTTGTTTTATGGTGAAGTTACAAACATGAACTTTCTTATATGTTCCTCCTTAGTGAGTTTTCACCTGATGGCAAATTTAAGCCACATAAGGGACAGAGGCAAAGGACTCTGCCTATTTTGGTTCAGGTTAAGTCTAAGGGCTTAAATGATGTCTTGATTTTTGGAGAGCTGAAGATTTACACATACTGGCAGCTGTCCCGGGCATCACTATCCTCTAGAAAGATGAAAGATATGCTGTTGGTGATAGCTTGAAGAACAGATTAATTTTCATTCCCCTCATCTCACAGGAAAAAGACTTGTTTCCTCTTAAGTTTACCTGTGCTTTTTCTCTGATTTCCCTTGGTCAATTCGATAAGTTTATTACAGTTCATATAGTCCAATTATATACCCAGCTTTCTAGCTGCAGCCTAGAGAAAGCTGAAACACTTCTAAAGTGTGCCAAGGCAGTATTCTAGCCTCTTAGGGATTGCTATTGGATAATTAAAAACTGAGAGCCATTAAAGAAATACCCAGACCATGAGAAATGACTGCTGTACAAAATGCTATATAGAAAATAAGTAGGATTAGTGTTTATTTGAATATCTGTAGAGAAAGTAAGTAGGATTAGTGTTTATTTGAATATCTATAACCTTAGCAGAGTACTGTTAAAGTTGCATGTAGTCATAATACCTCTATAGTCTCATTGAGACAGGAAAATAATATGTATCATTTGAAAAAGAATGACTAGTGGCCATCTGGATATATGGAAAATCTTGTAGGTAAGTCTGTAGATTTGAATTACAAATTACTGAGAGACCTGGAATTTGAGATGAATTTGTAATGAAGGTGCTTCTCCTCAAATTCCTTTGAAATGTCACTGTTGTTAGAACCTGGCTTAATCAATTTTTCAGAATATATTTTGGTCTGTAGCAAGTATGGTTTTTACACTACTGAAAATTTAGAGAAATTATAGAAAGCATCTAGTCTTATTTTCTTCACAGGTAATTGATTTAAAACCAAACCCAGGAAAAAACCCGAAGTGATGCTCAAAAGCATCCTCTTTGCAATTCCCGACACCCATGTAGAAAGCCTCCACAGAGGAAATTATTTTTATCCTTAGAAAAAGATCTAAGAGAAATGGGGTATTATCACTGTTTGGAGTGATAATACCCCATTTACACTGTTTGGAGTGATAATACTCTCTTAACTGATTACCACTGGAGCCTATAGAACTTTTTTAGAGAAAGTATATTTTCATCAGCAGAACTTATGTGAGATGACTCTCACAATAAATAACCCTTTAATAGCCAAAAACTGAGAGAAGACATTCTTGACAAGTATCTTAGGAACAGTACAGACGTAGCATAGCGTTGAAGTATCCAAAGAAGTTAGTGGTACTGTCTGGAATCTACTAAGTGTAGAAAAAAAGATATAAAGCATAGATAATAGCAAAAAACACATGCTAACAATATGTGCTGTCTCCATGTACACCAGACAAAGCCTACAGTCTGGGTGCTTATGTCCACATTGTATTTCAGAATTTGGTGTTACTTGTAGCAGAGGCAATAAAATACTGAGTACACCAATGGTGTTGAAAATAGCATGCATACACCCATGCTGTGGCTTGAAAATTACTAGTTAAGAGTTACTGTCCAAGATTATATTGAAGTTTTACAATACTGATGGTATCAATACTGAGTTGTCGAGCAGGGAGAGAAGAAACCAAAGCTAAAGGATGATAGTTTATATGAATGAAGTCTACATTAAAAAAGGCTTTTCACCTCATTATATGTCTGGGACTTGCTGTATTTCATATTGAATTAATGATATTAGAAAAGAAATGCATACTTTTATATGTAGAGTGCTTCATAATAACATTGATAGATCATGAATGATAAAACCTAAGATATAAAATGCAGAGAGGCCTTTTTAAGTGAAATGCCTTTGGTTTCTCTAACAGGACCTTATAGTTCTTGTTATTTGTAAGAGACTTTAATTTATAGAAATAATGAACATGAGGGATATACTCCAGGCCTTTGCTAGCCCTCAAGAAGTCTTTGTAAGAAGTATTGGGTATAGTCCAGGACAGATACTACGAGCCTGGAGTAATGGTTCTGGTGGAACACTAAGAGATTAGAACTAAGGGGCAAAAGTAATTTCTACAAAAATATGCAAAAAATAAATTCTTGCCATTCAAAGCAAAGGGGTATTCTAGCTACCTCACAAACAAGTCATCATCCTTTTCATCCTCTAGTAAGGCTGTGACATGGCCACTGAGACATTGGCTTCTTCAGCCTGTCCCAGGGAATGAAGTGATGACTGACGAGACGTTACAGTGACTTGGTGTTAGGCTGTTCTGCTCATCAGACCTGTTGGGCAAAGTTTTGAAAGTTAAGGGCAGATAAAATTCTTAGTTGTTACCTGTTATGACCAATGTATTCATCTATCTCAGCCAGCATTTTAAAGTTGATCAAAGTTAATTTAACATTTGTAAAATGAGCTGTCTACTTGTGAAAGAACTAAAAGGTATGAAACTGCAGTAGGTGCTTCATATTTCGCTTTTGTATAAATGTAGTTGTTTGCTACATGGAGGACATGAGGGTGTGTGTTTTTAACTTTACCATCGAGCATTTTGTTACCATTCCCAGAGGGCAGAGTCATCATCTGATTAATGGCTGTAACATTGCAGAACGTGAATGTACGTTCCATGCTTCAGTGTTAGTCTTCTCTTCCTTTTCATATATGGAATATTAATCACTCTGCTTCTGCCTAGTATTCCTTCAAGTATGAACGATGGGGTGTGTAGTCTGAATAATGTATATGCTACTTTTAATTAAAACAATGTATCTTGCATAAAACTGAGGGTATAGAGATCAGATAAGACTTCCTTTCTCTAGTTATCTTTCAGGTACTATTAAGACTTCGGGAAAGAAGAATAAAGTAGAAAGTAAGGTTTAGCTTTGTTATAGATGTGAATCACATCACTAGGAGATAATACTGTATTATTTTTCTCGAATGACAATGAACATGATCACCTTAAGAGGCTCCCTTTAATGAAGTATTTAAAATGATAAGTGAAAGATGTGTTAAGAATAAAATAGAACCACAGGTGGTGTTTTGGTTTCTCTGTCCCACATTTCTACTACTGAGAACAAATTAATAGATAAATGAAAAAATCTATTTGAACTTTGGAAAAGGCTGTGTTGCTAAAATATTTAGTTTCCTGGTTTGACTATGGATTAAAATCTTCAAATAATAAATCAAATATCCCAAACCCGCAAGCTTTTAAGTTAAATATCGACAAATGTTTAATATGTGTCATCCATGAGTTTGCTTCTAAATTGTGGTGATAACAAGGCGGCTTGAGAAGTGTTTAAAATTCAAGCACAAATTGGAAGATTTAATGAACTCTCTCCACTGGTTTATTGAGGATGTTTGTTCATTCCCAGGTTCAGCATTCTCTTTATGATTAATATTTACGTGCTCTCATCACTTAGCCGGTGTGGGTGCGCTCCCCTAGGATTGTTGAAGCAGGTCTAACTTGTGCAGCTCGAGCCTTGCAGCTGTGGGGAAGGTCTCAACACCAGCAGGGTTTTGCTTGTTTGACAAAGTTGCTCCGTGTGCTTCTCTGTAAAAGACTGAAACCAATTTTGCAAGTCAGACAAATGACAAGGAGGAAAGTGTACTGTCCTCCCCACTGTGCCAGTGTGGCACTGACTCTCAGGGAGAACAGATGACTTAGCTGAGACGGGAAAGAAGATATGTGGCAGAGTCGAATATTGCCATGAGTGCAGTGCAATATATCAAATCCAAGAGCACCATGCTGTATGTTCTGTGGCCTTCACCTTTAACTGGAAACTATCTGCCTCGCTTTTGTTAAGGCTGAAAGACTGGGATTCTTGTCTTGTGCAGAAATTAGTGTCAGCTGAACTCAGATCAGTGGCTGGCAACGTCTTCCACCCAGGCTGTCAGTGTATTTGCTGGAGATCTAACTGATCACCTCCTTGAAAAAACATGGTGATCAAAAACCTGTATAACTTAAGTCCTGATTCAGAGTTTCTTCTTTGGTAACTAGACAGCTGACACTGTCACTAGCTTGACTAGGCAAGGACTCATTAAAGTGATTATTGTCATGCAATGATTAGGTTCAATTATGTTTGCAGGCACTGTGAGACGTCTAGCTGCAGTTTGGATATAGAAAAAACTGTAAAAAAGGAAGCTTTGCTTAATGAAAAAGTAGAGTTCAGAGTAGTGTGTAGAGGAGTAGAAAGGTCATTTATGTGAAAGGCAATAAATTAAAAGTGTATAGAGTTGAAAAAAAAGAGGAAGATGGATGAAAAGAAGTATTTGAATTGCTTCTGAGAAAATGTTACAGTATGGTAGCATCTATATCAATTGTAACAACACAATTTTATCTTTGAAGAGTTTCATTTGTATTTATTTTCATCTAGTGTGTCCTTTTCTGTTATGAAATACTACATATTTTTTCTCAACTGTTTCCTCTAACAAAGCATTTTCCATGGTATTACAAGATGCTAATAAATTTCTCTGACAAAGCATTTCTCACTTCTCTCCATGTTTTCTGGGTGTTTTATTTCCCTTTTAATATTTTTGACAGATGGTTTGAGATCAGAATAGAAAATTTGCATAATTCAAATGAGAAGGTCATGTAGAGAAGGATTCTTTTGTTTGAACCACATACAGATTTGAGAAATGCTTCTGTAACTCTTGAAAACATTTTACTCTCTTAAAGGTGAATGCTGATAGAGCTTTTCAAATTTGAGAGTCCCACCGAGTAAGTGGATGGAGTAAAAGGATTTGAACACCAAACATCCACTTCTTTTTCACCTGTCCTGTAATTAAAACTTTCAAACATACAATAACATAACATCATGTTATTCTCTGCATTCTGAATTTGTGTACAGGTGGCAAATTAGCAGGGGAGGGAGAAAGCCAAGGCTTTGATCCTAAAGAAATAGGAGGAATGTTGAAACAGAATGTTTCAGACTATTTAAATGATTGCTATTACTAGGGAAAAAAGATAAAACTTTAATTTTGTGCAGAAGGAGGAGATGACAACAGGCTGAAGACTCGCATCAAGCCAAACAGGCCAACTACAAGAGTAGTTTCTGGCAGACAGTACATCTGCACTGAATGTTGAGCTTGGGTTCATTGCTTCGCTTCCTATTAGTTCACACTATTCGTCTCTCCATCGAGGTGAAACTAGCTGTTCCTGGGTTCTTAATGGCTACCGTGGCTCCTGCTGGATGGGAAAAACAAACATATAGTGTGGAAGGATTAAAAAAGGGATATGCTGCTGTTTCCTTAAACCCAGTAGATGTTAGTATGAGGTGCATGAATGCTTCCTTTTGAAAGCAGGGCCTCCCACAAGTATTCAGGTGATTTGTGATCATTCCAAGGTGTATTTCAAATCAGTGTTTGAAAGCACTGGTTGGTGTGCTTGAATGCACACTCCACTATTTTAATAGGTAGATTATTTTTTATTTGCTATTCTGTCACTTGGAGCAGAGGAAGTGAGAGTTGCATTGGGCCAGTAATGATGACTTCTGACTTCAGGCAAAAATATTTTTAGACAGTGGTTTTGCTTAAAAGTCTATTATTCAGTTTATCTAGGGCAATGTATGCTTTTTCACTTCCTTTACAGCTTTTGGAATCTGAGTATCATTGATTAATAAATTACCAGGAGGTGACAAAAAAAATAAGTGTAAAGGATGGATTTTTATGTAACCCATAGGGTAAAATCTTGGATTTATTGAAACCTATGGCAGAAATCTAATAATCTTGGATGGAAACAGTTTCATAAAAATATTTCATTATCTTAACTAAACATTAAACTAACATTGACTTAAATGTTTTTTCACTGAATTGAATTGGAATGAGTGGCAACAGGATCAAACTACTAGAAAAAAAGATTCCTTCACTGGGAAATTATTGATGTGGCTTTATGCATTTTATGGGTTATACTTACATAACAAGTTATTAGCAGTAGAAATAGGGGCGGTGGAATGGCCACAAAGTTTATTAGGGTGTTACTTGTTTTATTAATGTAAGTAGTTTGGTTGATTCCAGAATAACCGAAGTTAATGGGGCTGCAATTGTATCTAGAATGAGCACGATACAGTCCTTTACGCATACATATTTATGTGTTGTTTTGTGGAGCACTAGTTCAAGCCATGATTATTCTATTAAGCCCTTGCATTCATTCTAATTTTTCACATGCTGCTTCTATTTACTAAATGCTACCCAGGCCTTGCAAGACCTAATGAATTTTTAATTGTGAGCCAATGGTACAGGTTTCTGTAAACACTCTAAACTCATCCATCATTAAATATATTTTACAAAACAATTCCCTTTTGCTTACCTGATGTATACCTTTGTCATCCTATCACTTAACCATAAGTTGCTCAACTTTTAAATGCCCTCTGTGTTATCAATCACTGGTACTGGCTTCATCATCCTAGTAAAAAATACTATGTTTGTTGTTGTTTTTTTTCTCTTCCATCTATCCAAAATATCCTTGTATTAAAAAATATTTTTGTAAATATAGTGATGTTAGACAAATTACACTTGCAGTTTTCTCTATTCATGTCCTTTTACTATCATGCAAATTGAACAAATTGTTGCATTTTATACTTTAGATACAGGGCAGTCAATATAAACACCTAACAATCCTTCTCATACTTTGAAATCATAATTGAACTAGACAAATTTGGACTGTAAGACCAATATGTGCATTCATGGTTGGGATTGTAAAGGCAGTTTATGAGAAATGAGATATTTCTGAACTTTTGGCAAAATGTAACCACAACCTCTTGGGTAGATTTTTGATCTGAATAACTCAATACCCCGAAATTTTCAAGGGATTTAAAAATTTTTCAGGCAGACCAATAAAATCAACAATGCATCTCCGTGTATAGTGCTGAGATATCTAGAGTAGACAAGAAATGGTTATTCTGTAACTCTGAAGAAAGAAAAAATATTCAAATTTGATAAAACCAGTAGAAATTATGATAAACTATGCTTCACAACACTGAATTTATCAGACTACTAGACCTGAATTAGAATTGTTGTGTTTTATATTCGATACAAAATCATATTTATGTTATGTAATTCTAAACATATGTTAACATTATGCATCAAAGGAATTATTTTTACAGAAGAAAAAGTTTGGATGTTGCTGTCTTTTGTCCTCCAAATCCTTTGGTTGAGGTATATATTGTGGGACTCATATGCAGTTACTTGTAAGTGGCAATTTTACTTTCCAGAGCAAAACACTGGGTAAATTAAAAAGAAAAAGAAGTTAACATTTTTTGACCATGATACATAGTGTAGTGAGAAGTGATACTGTTGCCATGTAAGATGTAAGGTGGCTTTAACAATGGAAAATTATAGACTTCCCATAAATGTAGTTGGTTTTGAAATTTATCTATAGAACCCATGCTTAAATGCCTCTTACATTCCTTAAGCCTTTTTGAAATAGATGAGTTAGAGAATATGATTTAACCATGTTAATCAGCTTTTCCAAATGAAAATGTAAGCCTGTGAGTTCTTGGCATTGACAGAAAATAAAACATAGTAATTCTGTTCTTTCATGATTATCAGCAACTTTCATAACTAAAGAAGTGATAGAATTAGAAACAGTGGGGTTTGGGGTTTTTTTTATTTTATTTTGGTTTGGAGGGTTGTTTTTTATTTAGAAAAACTCCTTAATGTTGAAGGGATAAGTTGGTATATACCAACCATTATTTAATGAAGCATGTAATTCATAGTTTCTCAGAACGATAAAATAAGGGTAAAGGAATTAAGTCAGTTATTTCAGTTACATTTTTATGCAAGTCATGATGTTAATATTTCTAATCCATTGGAATGGTGGTACAAAGTCCTCTTGACAAGCTAAAGTGCATGACCTAGTGCTCATAATATTGACTAACATTTCATAGGTCAAGGGTCCTGTAGGACACATCAGCAGTTTTGCTTTCTTTATTTTTTATAAATATATGTGAAATAAACAATCCCTTGACATTTCGGGGGCTAACTTCTAGGATAACATGATGTGGTAGAGAAACTTCTGGGCAAATGCTTTTTTGTAGCCTATAGGCTCTTTTCGGATACGTGTGATGCCTAAGTGAAGCAGGCAGATGCAATCCCATGGCAAAATAGTGGGGATATAAAAGATTTAAAGAAAATCTGTGTTTAAGATACAGTTGAGAAAACAGTAAGAGTTCCACAGAGGACCACAATGCCTGCAAGGACCTCTCCTCTGGGTATCCAGTCAGAAGTATGACTGTACTCCAGGTCTTTGCCTTTGTCTCTTCTGTCAGTCTTTTAGGGGAGAAACCTCGCAGCTGTTCTCGGCCACTGACAGAAAAGGACAGGATAATATGAAATTAGACATAAGCAAATTCTTATTTATGAGATACAAGAGAATCATTTGAGGTATTATTACTGCTGATTTAGACATCTACTTCACTTAGACTATCTGAAAGGTCTTCCTTAATTCAGTGTGAAAATGAGATTCTGTTTGGTTTGGTTTTCAAGCTCCAAATGTTTGCAGAGTTATATTTTCTCTTTGCTGGCAGCCGTTATAGTCTTTGCACTCTGAAGATCTTGCAATATATCATATATCTTGTCATGAAACAGATTCATCTAGGTTAAATAGCTTCCTTTCTTCTGTGTTCAGGAGGCCGTATCTCTGAAAGAGACTTTTTCATCTGCTGTTCAAAACAGTTGAAATGGAAGACTTGTCCAATTTTGCAATGTTTGCTGAATCCATGTTTTATTTTTCTACTGCCTTTTGAAATTGAGCATTGAATTACAGAAGATCAGGCACACTGATTTAAAAATTGAAATTTTTAGCCCTTTCCTGCATTGCTGTGAAGTACTAGGGCTGCACTATTGTTTCTGTTTAAGACAGTAAGCACACCTCCGGGTGTGCAGAGGGAAACCGCATTCTGTTGAGCAACCTTTGCTGGTGTAACTGTTAACTTTAGTAGAATTAAGCTGTTGTTAAGAGCAGTGTTGTGGACAATATTGTGGAATCACACAGAATTTGGCAAGAAAAAATAAATGTGGTGATACTGTGTTCTTCCACTCACCTGTCCTTTCATCTCCTGCCCAGAGATTTTATGAACTATATTTTTTAGGATGATTTAAACCAGGAGTGCTGGAGCCTTTGAAGAGATCAACTATTAAACAGGAAGATAACTTTTTGTTTTCACAAATTTGGCAACCTACAGAAGCCAATCAACCAGCCAACCAAAAACCTAAAGGGCTTAAAAGTCTTTGTGAGAAAATAGAATTGTCAAGGAAATAGTGGTAATGGTGTTTCTCACTGGAGATTACTTTTTTTCAGGATATACCAATAAGTATTTTGGTGGAAATCCACAGAAGTGATTTTTTGACATCCAAATTGCTGTTGGAAATATCCATTGTACACTTTAAAATTTCACTGAAGAAGTGGCAGCGGGGTTTCTGTTTCATCCAGGTAACTTGACCAGATGTAGAGAGGCAGCAACAGGGTTAGTTTATAAAGCCTATTAACTATCATTTTCCTCTTGAGTAAATGCCTCTGCTTGGACAGTGCCTTGGCAAGTGTAAGATAGGGAGTAATACAGTATTACATCGAGAAGACCCTATATTGCATTCTGTAAATATTAAAGCCAGTTTTAATAGATATAAAGGTGTAGCTGGGATTCATTTCATGTTGAAATCTCCTGTCCTTTGAAATGTCTTTTCAACATTTTTGACTAGCTGCAGTACTTTAGGTTTGTGGGGTTTTTTTAAGAAATGGATGGTATTTTTCAAATGACTAGAGTGAAGGCAAACAAATTAAAAAGGCTGTCTTTTCAGAAAAACTTCCTTCAACTTTTTTTTAGATAGCCTTTTAGAAAGGGCAGGGTTATGCAAATTGAAGATACAAATACAAAAGAAAAAATTGAAATAATCTTTCAGAAAAGAAGGGAAATACACTTAATTCAGCTATTTTTTTTTTTTTTACTCAAGAAGAGTGAGTTTCACTAAACAGGTAAAAAATATTTTTGAGTTTTTAATATATTAGTTAGAAATTTGTTTGACACTGGGTGAAACAGGAGGAACAATGACTGAAAACTAAATGACACTTTTTCTGCCCTGCACGGGTTTTAGTCCTAGATTACTTCAAAACTCACTTTTTAAATTAGAGCTTTTTAAATATTTATATGAATGATTTGGGTAAAGGTTCTGAAGGGGGAAAAAAAAAAGTGCTGAACAAAGCAGTTGATTGCATAATGACTTTCACCAATAAGTATCTCAACTAATACTGTGCAAATACAGTTTGCTATAGATGACTACTACAGAATAATGATTGTAGTGCTAAAATTGCTGAGGACATCTGTATTTTCTCCTGAATCAGACCAGGCTTCAAACTTTAGCCCTTAAGGTTGACCCTGTATGTAACTAGTAACAAAAAAACTTTTGCCAGCAGATCAATGTTCTGGCCTGAAGGGGCTCTGTCAAGGGCTAAAGTCTGCCAACACGTATCTATGTCAGTGATTCTGTCAATTAATAGGATTACTTCACTAATTTAACAACATGGGAAAATTTCCATCTGGGGAAAGTTCATGGAAATGATAACAGCATGAATAAAATATAATGAAATTGTAGCATAAATAACTTCTGATAGGATCCAGTGTGAAATTCAGAAGGAGCAGAACCTTTTTCATTGTAGAAAACTTGTGCTGCAGATGAACCTATAGTGGACACATGGACATTTAGCAGGTGCAAGCTATAATAGACTAAGCGATATTATTCCTTTTCAGAACTCTCACACTCTTGGTAACTGACACACACTGATACAATCTTCTCTAAAAGTTTATGTTGCATTTCTGGTTTTTTTACCAATAATACTTCCATGTTACCTTTCTAAAATAGTTTCTGTGAAAGAATCTAAATTTTTCAATGTATTAGTAATATGTAGCAGTGTCATAATGAAAGTAATGGTGTGATGTTTCCATGTTATTAAACTTCAATTTAGTTCTTAAAAACTATAAACTACTGAAATTCTCCACATATTTAAAAGCTACAATGATTAAAAAAAATACCTTATAGATGAACAACATTGGTATATTAGACCCTTAATCTAATTCAGTGAAATGTGGAGAATGTGGAGTCATTAATTTTCTTGCATTTTGAATTACTCATATCATTTTTTATTTTTAATGTTTTGTGGATTCAGCAATTGATTTTTATAACAGAGCAGTATTGATAAATTTCTTAACCAAGACTAAATGAGTGCTTTTGCCTCATAGTCTCTACTGCTTAGCAAAACTCTATAACAGTGCCTTTCTCTTTTGATAATCTTAAGCATTTGTGTAATTTACTCTGGTTTGGTTTCCTGCACCTTAGTGAACACCCGCTTTTTTTCAACAAATTTGCAGCTTTTTAAGATTGTAGTCCTGATGTGCAGTTCCTCTTGAGCTTCAATTTGTGACATGGAGAGAGAACTGTGGAGGGTCTGTTTGGAGATAGATTTCCAGATACACCTTTTCCTTCGCTATTACCGTGTGTGTGTACAGCTAGCCCTGTGAAGTGTTGTGCGTGTCTTAATTTCAGTAGTACTTCAGGGTGTGTTGCAGAGTGCTATTGGACTTTAAAGTACCTCCTAAGACTTTAGATGAGGGAAGACAACATCAGACTAGTCCAGAGTGTCTATGACTTGTGTGTAGGAGTCAAGTATATCAAAAGGAAAAAATACAGAGCTTTACAGATAACACTAGGTTTTCCTCGGTTGCTTAAGTTGTCAAAGCTCCTGTTACACAATTACATTGTTTCCACTTCAGAATGTCTGTAGAGACAAACTATAATTTCCTTGCTTATAGAAGTGATTGCATTTTCCTAGTATTCCCTTAAAAGGATTAAAGTGGGCTATACCTTTCCAATATATAAAGACAGCCATTGTGGGTTCTTAATTTTATATTGGTTTTAATCTATATTGAATTAAAATGAAGTAAACATCTGAAAAATCCCAGAAATAACTTAAAAGATTGTATGACTGAAGAGCCATAAGAACCTTCATGAATCTGCTTAGCTTTCTGGGGGAAAATTACCATGTCATTTTCTTGGATGTGTTTCACCTAAAAGGTGCAGGCCATGTGCTAGGAGTGGAGAACAGCTATATTTCTTATGGATATTTTTAACAGTCTGAGAGGTTGGTGGTTGTTGTTGCTGTTGTTTATTTGTTTTCCAAATGCCCAAAGAACTTTCTGTAGTTGGTCTGGGTACAAGACTGGGTACAATCATGGAACAGAAAATGGGTTTTGATTGTGTACTCAAAGTACTCCCATGCTACAGGGATGGCTTTTTTTCGTTATTTGTTATAGTATAAGAAAGGATCGACATCAGCAGTGAACTGATGAACAGCATAATTCAAGGAAGAATTGACATTGCTTGAGGCCAAAATGCTGAAATATTCTTCAATAGAATTATAAGATCGTGAGAGAATTTTGTAGAATGAATAAAGGTCATTTGGTCCATCAAGACATATTCTTTCTAGTAGTCTGTTTCCCCAAGGATGCTATCTAATTGTCTCTTGAATGACACTAGTGCTTTTTGCCTCGACAGCTTTGCCTGCAGGCTATTCGAAGTATTTATTATTTTCTACATGAAAAGGTGCTTTCTGATATATGTGCTGAATTTACTTTTTAATTTCCAGTTATGTTCTCTTGTCCTATAATCTATGTTGGAATGGAAATAATAATTTGAGTTGACATTATCTGTAGCAGTTAAGACTTTATATGCTTCAAAAAAAGACAGTTCTACCCTCTCTTTAAAATTAGATGCCCAGATTTATAATGTAAGTAACCATGACTGCATATCAAATGGTGGCAGGGGTCTCCCTTAGAAGATTTCACATCAAAATCAGTCTTACTTTCCTAAATGTGCTTTGCTGATGTTGCTGATGCTCTGTCCCCCATTGACCAAAAACCTGTTCGGTATAGAACATCTGATGACACTTGATGTCTTTTTTAATATCAGCTGAAGGGAAAACAAAAGTAAGATGTACTTTAAACTTTTTACAAGTAGAAAAGTGTGAGGAAATAGCTAGGGACATATCAGTAAAAGTTTACTAACTCCTGCATTGCACTTTTTTCAAAACACTTCAGTCTTACTTCAGTTCTGAATGATGTAAAAATAGATTGTCTACACTGCCTAACTTTCAAGCATCAGACCAGGATGACTGCCCTCAAAGGATGGGTGACTGAACTTCCTGAGTCTCTGAGGTTTTGCCCAGGACTGGCCAGGCAGCCCCAATAGCTGATTAGGCAAGTCAGTTGCAACCCTATTCCTGTTTTGTGTCAGGCTCTAGAAAACCAGCTAAGACAGTGTTTAGCTGTGTGTTCCAGAAACTACTGCTGAAACAGGAGCATGGTCTCTGTGCCACATTTCCTATTTGCCAGGAGACAGAGAAATCAAAGGTTCTTCCTCTGTCGCTGTTCCCCATCCAACCACCCTGCCCTAATTCTGAGAAGGTTCTTTGAAGTTTCATATGGAAAACAGCTACAGAACACGTTGTCTTTGATGGCTCACCTTTAGCAGACCTTGCTAGCACTCTACTTCAGTAGCCAGGGTTTCAGATTACTTGACAGTCCACATTATGAACAACTCTACAAACATGAGAGCCATGCTTTAGTAGCTTATGAGTTGCATGGAATTTATGAAAGAAAAAATGAGCACCATCAGTTAAACACTTAGATATTGTTGCATACAGGTTGGTGCAAATCAAAGCTTTATGGAAGTGCATAAGGTGCCTCCATTCCGGCTCTGAGCCAGGATTTGCTTTTACAGACACTGACTTCCCATGGAATATTTATAAATTAATTCCTACTACACATACACAGAGTTGTGTAAAAAGGTAAAAAACACACGTCAAAATAGCAATAGAACATATATTTGTTTAGAGACTTATAAAATACCAGGCTTTTGGGAGGACTTTGACATTTCTAGAAATTATTCGTTAGAACAGAATGAATGTAATGTCCCCTCACTTTCTGTTAGAAAAAAATCACTTGTATCAAGGTCTCCAATTAAAAAAAAAAAAAGCAACAACAAAACCACACAAACAACAAAAAATCATGACCAATTTCCAGTCCTGAAGGCAATTTCCTTCCCTGACTATGAATATTTCTATTAACTAGTTTTCCAATGTACTTTCAAGATAAAAGAATTTCAAGCTGCCCCTAAATAACCATGGAAGTGGTTTCAGATAGGAGCATGCTCTACTGAGACTCTCTTATACCTCATTTAACAATAAGAACTTAATCATTTTAATTGTTCCATATCATGGTTACATGGGGAGAACAGAGATCCATGAAATAGGCAGATTTTGTGCTATCTTCAGAACCTAAATCATCTATTTAACCTAGAATCCTCTGCAATACTGCAGAACATCCTTGTAATATACTGAGCACAAAATACTTGCCTTAACAGTTCAAGTCTATTTCTGATGATGGAAATCTAGTCTTAGTTTGTTTCCCAGTAATGACTATCAACCTAGGTCATGGTTCATGAGTAGATAAACTGTCTTACAAGAGCAGTTAAGTTATATTGCCTGATGTACCGCTACCATTTAACAGTATCGGCTCTCCTTTATATAGACTGAATTATGGACAACCGCATCTCCTTATGCATGTTCTGGTCTTAGGTGGACATGATTACTGTCAATACCACTGGAGTGGAAAGAGAAGAAGACGTTTAGTCTCTTGTTCATTGCTGACAACATGCGATTTGACATTACACTTCTAATAGTCTGGATTTTTCCATTACAGTTTATAATAGTGGAATTTTTGGTAATGACTTCTGACAGTACCCCCAGTGGAAAGGGTTGGTTTTCAGCCACCACCTTCTGGGAGCTCTCAGATTTGTCTCCCCTGATTCAGCTCTGTCATGGAGAGCAGTTTCAGGTGCACTAATGAAGACAGGGCTAGGTCACTGCTGGTCAGAACTGCTCTGTACAATAAACTATTATAACAGCATTGACTCTTTAGTTTACACTGGCATCATAGGAGGCCTTGTCCTGGTTCTAGCCAGGCCAGAGTCAACCTCCCCAAGCAGCCAGCACATGTGAGCTAGCCTGGGCTGTTTCCACATCACCTGGCATCACTCCCAGGTAAATAGGGCTGATCAGGGAGGGGTGCTCCTGGGTGCCTCCAGGGCAGTCTGAGTGTGGTCTGGCATCCAGTGTTTTTTGTGTGCTATCTTCCGGTCCATAAGGTACTCTGTTATCATGGGGTGTGAATGAAATTTGCCCTGGGCTGTTATTGTTCCCCTTTCACAGCACTTTTGTCAGTAAACTATCCTTATCCCAACCACAGGCCTGTACTTGATGGGAAGACATGCTGCAGTGTAAACCTAAGGATGATCATGGAGAACCCAAACCACTTTCTTGAGGTTAACAAGAGAAGAAAAGTTGATCCAGTCTTTTTCGTTTAGCTGTTCTAAGCCATGGATAGGCAGAAGGACAAGGTAGCCTGCAGATATCTTGCAAGATACCTTGTCAGACCTTTCTCAGTGAAACCGCTGTCACTAGGTGGAACACTTACAACTGGTGTAAAAAGAAAAAGGGGGGAGGTGTAAGGCAGACATGACTGAATAATAAATACTAAATTTACATTTTTAAAATTGAAAATAATGTGAAATTAGAAGATTCCTGTGGTTTTTTTCCCCTGTTTTTATCCTGCCAACTAGTGAAACTCACTGAAACTAACTTTGCATAAATGTCAGTACTCTTTCAAGAGATGGAAAAAAAAATCATACAAATTATGAAAAACATAGAATGAATAGTTGTGTGGGGAACTTCAGCAGAGATTAAATACTCAATGTGGCTTCTAACCTTATTTTCTTTTAATAGACTTCATGTTAGCAAAGAATTTTATTTTTTTAAAAAAGTCTATATAGTTGATTATGCTTAACATCTAAATTAGTACCATATCATAAGAGAGTTTTAGCTCATATCTGTGTTTCCAAAGGATCTGTATATCTCACTTGGATATATATATCTTACCCTGAATTTTACATCAGTATGCCACATGTATCCAGAGGCCATCTTTTCTGTTTAGCCATATTAAGAAGGCTTGAACTCACAGGTGTAAAACAAGGTCAGTTATGCTAATCAAAGCAGAAATTACTCCTCTGTGAAGACCTAAACATTGCTAGAAGCAAAGAAATTGATAAGATTTAGCCAGAAACTGAGTATGGCATGTTTGCTGCATCCTGAAATTATGTGTTTACCTTGCCAGTTCTTCTTGAAGTCTAAATGTTTACAATTCCTTTATTCACTTAAAAGCAATTCTTTAGTTTCCTAAACTTAACCTTTTTTCTGAGATAAACTTAAAGGGAACACACTATTTCAAATTATGATTCTTTTTAATTTATTGAATGTTAATTCTGATTTTACTATTTTTAATTGCTGCTTTGTTTTATCAAATATAGTTATGCTCAATGCATCACAAGGATTTATAACATGTTACCTAACTTAACATTATTGTTTAATTTTGTATCATTTTACCTTGAGGTAAATTGGTACAACTAGTGCAGATTTCAGTTTGCCTCAAATAATTTTCTCTGCTGGATGGAGCAGATTATTACAAGGTAATTTAAAATATATATGGAAAGTGGGGAAAAGTTGTTTACAGCAAATGTATTTGTTAACCCTGTGATAATTGCCTACAGTGTTTTGAAGATATAAACATAAATATGCTATATGAATTTATGCATGAATTCCATCTAAGAATATTTCAGGCTTGCCCTAATAACTAGCAATACATTTTCTAAAGCAAATTGTTATCTGGGAGTAAATTGCATGTTGGCTTCATATTTCTTCCTGCATTCACTAGTATATCTCTAGCTGCTCTTTCTTCTTTCTGCTTTTTCCTTTTTGAGCAAACACATTTAACAGCTGTGGAAACAAACAGGGCATACTTGGCAAAAGTAGGGACCAGATGCCAAACTCTGCAGTGCTTGTTCTAGCAGCAGTATGCTGGTCTGTTGCTAACTCCTTGGTGTCACCTCTGCTGGCTCCTTTTTCGGTTCGCTACTGGCAGGCAACAGAGGTACATCTGGAGATGCTGTCAGGGTCATGCAGCTGTGGGGCTCTCTTGGCTCCTGTGTCCATGTTTCTCTTTTATATTTAAATGTTATTTTTGCATACAATAACATAATTACTTTATTGTAACTAATATGTCTTTCAATTTTCATGGGCATGGGGGAGAAAATAACTTTTTGTATTGGTTAAGTAGATCTTCTCTGTGATTAATTGTGGTCTTCAGCTTGATGGAGATTTGGTTCCTCTTTAATGGTGTGCAAAAATATCAGTTAGTACCTTGCTGGCATTTCTGACACACTCTGACCCTCTGAGGTGTTTCCTTTAGGCTGGGCTTGACTGTGGTATGGGATGATATCGGGGTGAAGAAAGGAAAGGAAAAGAGTTATGGTGTGGCCTCATTCACCGTCAGCTTTGCTTGAAATTACAAGTCAACCTAGAGATGTATGGAGAGCAGCTAAGACCAAATGCTATTAACAGTCCGTAAAATAAATCTAGTATCACAGAGAGAGGGTGAGAGAAGAAAAGAGGAAGATGAAGGTAAAAGAATGCATTATTACAGATGAAGCATGCTGGGTAACATAACCTTTCCAAAGGCTGGCCTCTAAATTTGGATCATTCTATTGTATGTTTCCTCATTTATAATCTCATATAAATGAAAATTTACATCTTTATGTCTGCAGCACCCTGCTATAATTTGCTACTATTATGTGAGAAATACTAGATTTTGTTTGGAGGTTAATAATCCTTCTCTGGCCAGTGTTTATTTTCTCACTGGAGGCTGCTTCTTGTTCCAGAAAGGTTCCTTGTGTTTTTATTTTGATGTCCAAGTTCATGGAGTATTACTCTTTATTTGCAAGTTAGCTTTTCACAGTCACTTCATGTTGTCCTGTGGTTATTTAACTTCTTGCCCACACCGTTGACCATCAGTGGCAGTCTACACTTCACCAAGACTTTTAAGTTCCAAAACTGTCATATCCAGTACTGACACATGAACAAACACAAAATTATATGGCTCTTCTGAGTTAATTAGGTCCTGGTGAAGCCTGAAAGCATTCATTTACTGCTGGTTTAGGATAAATTAGGAATAAACTGTGGAAAGAGACTGAACATAGAGGATGTGTGCTTCATGTGAGTGAGGAGATGAGTTTATGTGCTGGGAAGTGAAAAGGTCTGGCAGAAATAAAGCGTGCAGTGCTGGTATTGAGGAGCTTGAATATGCAGTGGGAAGATGGGTAGCTGGCAACGTGTTAAAATGCCATTGCAGAGGAAGATATGGACTCCTCACCTTCACTTACCCTTCACACATGAATCAGTAACCAGAAATTGGTGTGATTGCTTGTCCATACCTATCAGAAAGACTTAGCAGCAGCCAAAAGGTTTTGCCTGTTTGTCTTTGCGATGCCAATTTTCAGTGTTGTAACTTTGCTTTTGTTTTTATTTTTCCAGATAAAATTGTTTGAATTGTCAATTTTGTTAAAAAGCAGCACCCCTTAAAATCGGAAATGAAAATGCTGCTGCTTTGCAGTTAACTTTGATGTATGCTAATGTCCTACCTTTCCCTTACAAAGCAGCCAGAGTTAACATTGTTCTTTTCAGTAGATATTTGTAGTAATTTCGATGACTTATTATGCGTAACATTTTTTTCTTATAGCCAGGTAGTATAATATGAATTTACTTAACCAGCACAATTTTGTAATGCATTGTTGAAGGTTTTAGAGCATTCTGCATACTTTTCCTATAAAGGGAAGGCGCATGATTCTCATAGAGTGTTTATGGCATGCATCAGCAAGCTACTAAAAGGCAAAGAAGTGAGATGCTGTACAACTTAATGTGTCTATTTGCTATCATTTTAGTAGTATTAAAATAAGCTTTGATGTACAATGCATTTGTAAATCAACAAGCTTATAACTCCTTTCCCACACTGGGATAATGGATGAAGGGACCAAGTAATCTGGGAGACACAAACTTATTAAAGACTGGGCAATTAAAAAAGCAAACAAACAAAACACCATGTTCCTATTTTTCTAAAGTTGTGATGGACAATCAAAGAAATACTAACTTATATTGTAGAATCATTTTAAAATAGAGAGAAAACACATCACAAACACACTTCTGAAAGTAATGTTGTTTCACAGTACTTCTAAGTATGTTCTGCTTGCCCATATTAGGATTACTTTTGTTGTGATAGTAGTTTGTAATAGGATCCAGAAAAATGTGTTTTTAAATGGAAAATTTAAAAAGGAAGGAAAAGTTACATTTTCAGGTAAAATTAAATTACTAGAAAATGGATAGCTCTTGCTCAGCTTCATGAACTGTCAGGATGAAGTGTCTGTACACGGTATAAATGAAAATTGTCTGTACTTCAGCACTGGTTTCTGTTGAGATAAATAGAAAATATCTTAGTTTACACTGAAAGGTACACAGCAATCACATGTGTAAACAAGTGTGTAGCTATATAACTTGTTTACCTCAGTTTTATTTCTAAGATCTGGAACAAAAGTCTTCAAAAAAGTGCTCATATTCATTTCAGTGAATAATACTGGTTGGTTTCATAAATTATATATTCTTTATGAAATTTATTTTAATAGTTTTCTTCATAAGACACAGAATACAGAACTCTTTCTGTTTGATCGCCAATCCTCGACAAGGTGAACTGTTAATCTGAGTGGGCTGAAAAATTGACATGCACAATTGGAACTTTACAGTACTGTGACATGTGCACTAGAAAACGTGATTGCAGTTCTGAAGACATTATCAGTCCTAAAGGCATACAGATTTTAATTCAGCTTTGAAAATATCTTTTCATTCTTTGAGACTCCAAGGCTTGTGTTCAGCATTTCATACTTCTAGTTTTAACAGGGAATTTCAGCATTTTTTTTTTTTAGTGATTCAGAACACAGTGAATAATAAACATATAAACACGTGAAGAACAATATCTACAAGCATTTTAGGAATTCTGTTTCAAATATGAAATGTGCTGAAACTGCAGTCCAGCAGTGTCCTCCATACGTAAATGGATCATTTGTATACAAATTTATTAATGATGGTGTAGCAGCTGAGTTGTGTATGTCAGCAAACATTTTGAAGATAGGGATAAAAATAAAGAGTTATTTATTGTAAAGTTCTCAGCATTTGTCGTTATCATGACAATAAACCTGTACACCATGGCAAACAGTCATATAGCAATTTGCAAATAGGAATGACTGAAATTACTGAATGGTTAAGAATTGTACACTAAGGAATGCAAACTAGAAGAGCAGATGGGCTGGATGCGAAGCCAGTCATATTTAAGAACTGAGAGCAATTAAAAAAATATCTCAGAAACTGTCTAATTACAATACAGAAATGAAAAGCAAAACTCAAAACAAAATGATAGAGCTGACAACTTCCATGGCTATGGATGGAAAGAAGTAAAGATGTGAAATGTCATCTTATTAAGCATTTTTTAAAGTAGGTCCATGTAATAAAATTTCTGGGTTTGTAATCAAGATTCATACCTAGTTTGAATGGACAGCAGTTGGACAAAGAATTTCAAGTGATGGCCATGTGTTTGGTATCTTCTCTCTAAAAATTGTGAGCAGATTAAGATATAGGGTTATTATCTAAATGACTGTAATACTTTGCCTTAAATGGAACTACATCTGTATAAAGAACAATGTTGTGGAATGGCTATATCGTCAGTTTTGTCTGCTCTTTAAACCATTTGCTATAGCACCCTGTATCCTGGTCACAGACCTCCTGTGGTCTGTCATAAGTGCTCTGCATTCTGTTACACCAAGTTAACAATTTGAGTCCAGTATATCATACTCCAGTGACAGTTCTTCCAGCTAGTCATGTTTTCTCCTCATGTAATTTGTCCCTTTGAGTAAGAATATAGTGTGTTATGCTTCCTTTCTAACCTGTCTGCTAGCTGTTCCTCCATGTGATTGCCACAGGAGCAAAAAACAATGCAAGATGCATACAAATACTGTTTTCAAATTTCGCAGCAGAACTCTTATTTATGTTTATGTGAAGGTGATCTGTGTAAAAAGGGTGTAGTAAATATACTCTTTCATTTACATCACTTATCATTTTGGCAATAACCTATTTTTTTTCCAGAAACCCTGCTTGTGATCACACAGTATTATCTGTAGTTCATATATACAACAGATAGTGCTAATGAATTTTTCTTAGGTATTTTGTCTTGTGGTGGGATTCTTTTCTGCCTGGAGAAGTGAGAATTCCAACTTAGAGCTGCTTGTGGGTTTTGTGTGGGCAAAGACATGCCTTATGTTTCACTTGGACCTCGTTTCTTAATGCCAGGTCAGAAACAAGTGTATTCTGCAGTCTTTTGCTTATCAGGAGCCACTAATTTAGTATTTTTCCTTCACTGTTTCAGTGAAAAACAGCAGATCTGGGACATCTGTCCTGCTGTTTCAAATTTGGTTAAAACTAGCCAAAAAACTCCAGATTAAGGGTGAGGAATCAAAGGACAAAGAGACCTTTGTATATTCCGGAGGTGAGAAAAACAAACGTCTTTATCAAACAAGTCTTGTTTTTGTAGGAAATGAAGCTAAAAAATTGTTCATTCAGTGCTGTAAGTTACTGTTCATCTCTGTAGAGATATTTAAAATGTCATTTTGCTTAATGTGGAGTATTTCACATCTCTCAGTCATTTTTACAAAGCAATGGCAATTAGCCATTGAAGACGTTGATGTGACTTCTGTTTACAATCATTGGTGAGCAGCTTGTGGTAAATACCTGGGATTGAGGGAGGTAGGAGGAATGACTAAACAATGCAGCTAATTCAAAGAGACGCTTCTCCCAGAAAATCATGCAACCACTGTTATCCAAGAAACAGCTTCGTGATCACAGTAGTCTGTACTGGCTCTTATAGTGAACTGCTAGCTGTAGCCCATGGTGCTTATCATGGGTTTGGGATCACTTTTGGGGCCATATTTTTCCTTTTAAGGTTATGCTCTAATGCAGGTAATGTGCTAAATGCCATTTCTCTTTCAGAATCCTGCAGTGAAAGTATATTCTGCCACATGTGAGAGTGATGCGGTAGAAAATTGCAAGAGAAATTTTAGTTATTGCAGTAGTGTTAGAAGATTAAATTGATGCATCCTGAATGTATTTAATGAGAGAATATTTCATTTTCTGTTTCCCAGTATATTGAGCTTGTGCAGCAAGGTTTTGGTAGAGAGGAATCTACAGGCTGGCTGCTGTGAGAAGCTACTAGAAGCTTCCTCCCATGTCTGATAGAGACAGTGCCAGCTGGCTCCAAGAGTGACCCGGCACTGGCCAAGGCTGAGCCCATCAATGATGGTGGTAGCACCTCTGGAGCGACACTAGGAGGGAGCAATTGTAGCCATCGAGAGTAGTGAGGAGATGAGAGGAACACTTTTGCAGACACCAATGTCAGTGAAGAAAGAGGGGGAGGAGGGACTGGGTGCCAGAGCAGAGATCCTCCTGCAGCCTGTGGAGGACCCCACACTGGAGTGGGTGCGTGTACTTGGGAGACTGTGATCCCATGAGAAGCCTGTGCTGGAGCAGACTCCTGGCTGGACCTGTGGACCCATGGAGAGGAGCCCATACCAGAGCAAGTTTGCTGCCAGGACTCATGACTTTCTGAGGGAACCATGCTGGAGTGGTTTGTTGCTGAAGGTCTGCACCCCATTGAAGTGATCCATGCTGGAGAATTTTGTGAAGAACTGCAGCCTGTGGGAAGGACTCGCGCTGCAGAAGTTGGTGGAGGATTGTCACCTGAGAGAGGGACTCTACACTGGATCAGAGGAAGATTGTGAAGAATCCTTCCCTTGAGGATGAAGGAGCAGCAGAGACAGTGGATGATGAATTGATCACAACCGCCATTCCCAGTCCCACTGTGCTGCTTGGGGGCAGAAGGTAGAGAAATCAGGAGTGAAATCGAGCCTAGGAAGAAGGGAGGGGGAGACACGACAGTGTGTTTTCAGGTGAGTTTTCTTTCTCGTTACTTAACTCCAATTTGATTGATAATGAAAATAATTTTCTGAGTCGTCTGTTTTGCCTGTGACAGTAACTGGTGAGTGAGCTCCCCCGTCCTTATCTCGACCCACAAGCCTTTTATTATATTTTCTTGGTACTGTGCAGCTGAGGTAGGGACTGATAGAGTGGCTTGGGTGGGCACCTGGCCTCCAGCTAGGGGCAATCCACTAATGTCCTTTTTTGGTGCCCAGTGTGGGGCTCAAACCTGCAACACTGAGATTAAGAGCGTGGTGCTCCACCAACTGAACCACCCGTATTCACTGTGTATTCACCATGGTGAGGCAAGTGGGTGGAAAGTCATATGGTCCACTATGCATAAGCTCGGAGTAATGTGGTCCATAATCCCATGTCTGTTTTCCGACCAACTTTTACTAAAATTAAAATTGTTTGTGTTAATCACCAACTGGAATTTCAGGTGGATGCAACAACTGCTGCTCCTAGAAAACTACACGAGGGAAAGAGAAGATCAGATGTAATGAACTAGCACTTTGATAACTTTGGGTCAGTGTGAACAGCTACTAAAAGTTCTTGATAGAAATTCAGATATTTGTGAGAGACTCCACAAAGTAAAAGACTGTTGGGACAGGATCACCTTAGACTCAAATGGGGTGGAGAGAAAGAACAGTCTGTGAAGACCACTGCTAGAGGCCAAGGCTATATGATTGACATGGGTTTTGTTCAAGTTTTAAAGGCCATCAGTGGAAATGTTTCAAACTAATGTCTAAAAGTAGGTCTATGTAGTAAGCAGTAATTAATTAGTACTGTACAGAGATAAGTATACAGCAACTGAAAAATTTTGGAAGGGTTGGTTGATTTCCAACAAATAGAAAAAGCAGCTGTCAACTCTTAGTTAAAATTCTGATCACAACAGTGGAAATGTTACTTTTGGATGCGTTTAAAACATTGGCCAAAATTCTGTCATGAGGTTGATGGAGAAAGTAAAAAGTTTAGTCATTTGCAAATCAATGTCATGTAAAACAGTTCTGTACGCAGGATTGTCTCACCCATAGGTTTCTATTATTTCTTGTAGGGTGGGGGTCTATACAATTTTGGACATCCTCTATTACAGTTGTGCTTCTCCAAAGACACAATATAGCTGAAAAATGGGAAAATGAATAACTCGCTAAAAATTAACTGTTTAGAGCATGCAAAATCAGACATTGGTACAGCCATTTACAGAAACGGATCTTTCTTTAGTCTTACATTTCTAAGCCATATGCAAGGCTGCTCGTATACTGAAAACTTTTCCAATTAGGAATTTGGTCTGAGATTCTTGCTGTTAATATATTCATACATAGAAAACACTGCTAGAGCCTGTGAGATGTTTTTAGTTTGGGGTTTATTTTGGGGTTTTTTTGGGGGGTATATATGAATGTTTGATGGATTGCAAAAGCATTAAACTAGAGATGATATTTTTTTAGAACATTACTTCTGTAGCATCTTGAACGTAGTGACTGGAATACAACTTTTTTTCCCTATGCAGTATGAAATGCAAATGAGTAAGTGAAATAAGATGTGAAGTAAACTTAATGTAGCAAGTTTGTTTAAAACCAAAACCAAAATCTCCAAACTCCACAAAAAACCCCCTACCTTCACACCTTTTCAAATTTTCCAAGGGCCTTTGTCCTTTTTCCTGTTTCAACAGACATGGAAGCACCAAGCTTGGAATTAGAGTTTATATTTTTGAAAAAATATGTACTGGCTTCAGTTTTTGCATCTTCCAATGTGCTTTTTCAAAGTGTTTCAGAGCATCCGTTTGCTCTTCAGACTTTTGAATTGCAAAACCCAGCAAACTGGAGGTGGCATAGCTGGAGCTAGTGAGGATGTGGGTAACTGTCCCTGAACCTTTTGCAGTCCCTTTCGGAGGAATAATTCAATAACATGAGCTTTCAGGTGAATCTGCCTACCCTTTTGTGCTTACAGTGAGAATCCCCAGAGTGCCATGAGGGGTTTGAATCTGCAATGCTTTTAGTTGAAAATAAACTGTGACATGGTAATGTTTTACACAGAGAAATTTGGAATCAGTCAGTCCTGTTTGGAATCCATTTTATTTTTATCTGTTCCAGCCCACTGCGGCCCAGTAGGACTGAGGCATTTTTCTCTCAGACCAGCAGTAATTTTTAGTAGTTTGGGGCTATGGCATGCCTCTTCAAGCTCTTAAGTAAAGGCTTTTTCTTCCCTCAGCTCTGCAGTCTGGCTCATGAATCTATTCCCAGCTCTTCTCTGTAGGCCCTTTTTTTCCATATCTGCCACTATCTGCTTTGCAAGCTTTCTTGAGCCCTCCAGAAGCTTTTCCCAGCCCTACATGAACAATTGCTCTGAAGTATGGGGAAAAAAAATCCTGGTCCTCCAAGGGTTCTCACCTTCTTGCAACAATTTACCTCCTTGCTTTTGGCCTCTAATTTTTCATCTGTACAACAAATTAGCCTAGCTGGTAGCAAACAAAACCTAGGGTCTGCTTCCTGTGGGAAGAAAGAGCAAGAAGCCCAGGAGAGGAGCTCAGGAGAATGATGGGGTGCCTGGCCTTGCTGCAGGCAAACAGAGGTGAAAGGCTGTTTCTTCCTCTGTAATGCCACCCACATAACGTTCAGGCAATAGTCAGCTCTGAGCTCAAAGGTTTTCCTCTGAATGTTGAGCTGCAAAATAAGGCAAATAAAGATGCCTTATAGTGCTAGAAATAATGACAGCATGGACAGGTGATTGCTATAAGAAATAAATTTTGCTTTACATCTTAATAACATTCAAACTTATTTTATAACGAAAAAAAGAAAACTCGGTTCTTGACAAATAATTAGTTTAAAAAAGAACCCTTGTTCTTTCCTTTCTCAAACTTTATCTGAAATGTCTTTTACTTGCAAAAGAATAGGACACAATCAAGGTATTTGCAACTGATTTCTGCAAACTGTTGCCCTCCCCAAAAGAAAACCAAAGTTAATCATGCAACTTTGCAGTTTTCTTTACAGCATGCAAATGAATTAAAACATTTTCCTTATAAAGATACAGCATTGCTGTGTCCTAGGAATTGTGGACTTGAACTGGAAACCAACTGCCCAGATGAAAAAGCTGCAATCCAATCTGCAGTTCTTGCCTAGCAAGTTAGTAGCAGGGTAAATTAATTTAGAAGATTGGAACTGTGCTAGTAAGAAATACCTTTGCTGAATTGGAGGTTTGGTTATTGGGGTTTTTTTTGAGGAAACATGTACCTTGAAGGTAACAGCAGAGAAGGAGGGAGAGACTGAAAATATTTATAACAGAAATGTCAAGTTTTTCGAGGTTCCATTTTCAAAACCAACCTACAAATAATATTCATGAAACTGTACATCTTAATTATAGATAGCAAGAAAAGCAGTTAAAATGTTTCCATCTTGGTGATCATCTCTAATTCAGCTCTTTTCTCTACCCAGTTGCTTCTTACAATTTCTTGTTACAGTTGACAATTTTTGAAATGGATTGATGAAAGTGAAGTCCTTTTGTTTTTATGTATTACTTAGTGTCTCAGTTCTGTCTGCTTTACATAATGCTATAAAAATGGTTTACAACTTCAGAAATGTCACTAAATCACAGTAAGTAAACAATGTTGCATAAGAAATTGGAAAAATGTTAGGAATTTTAAATAGCTGTTTTCACAGAGAGAAAATGGGCAAAAAAAAGAAGTTGTGACATGATTTTCTAGTGCAATGGTAAAGAATTGACAATGAGCATACAAATACTGTATTATGAATGCTTTCTTTTAAGATCCTGGCCTTAAATGTTCAGTAAACTGTAGTTGAACAGATGCCAAGAAATCAGGAAACATGAATACATCTAGATCACAAATATTTCCAGATCAAAATACAGATTATATCTGCAGAATCCTTGAAAATGAAATCTTGCCATCTATTAACAGGTCTTTGCAACCCTTTAAAAGGCTGTAGTCCTTCAAAGGACTTGTATCCTTGGATACTTCCTACTTCCTTTTCATTTGTTATATTCTGTTCTTCTGGACACCTCAAAGCACCTTATGAATAATGAATCAAGCTTTGCAAAAAGTTCTATCTTGCATAGACAGTTTTGCAAATAATGTGCCAGGGAGTAAAGTGAAACATAAAGAGAATGAAAACTGTACCTACTTTTCTAAGAGGCAGAAAAAAAGGAAATAAAAAATTAGGAATAGAAGCATGACCACGTGACTACTAATATTCTTTTCCTATCTTTTAATAATCAAGTAAGTAGCATTAACTCCCCCCTCACCAAAAATAGCCATGTACCAATAACATTTTCGATGTACACATTCACATGACAATCCATATTTTGATGTGTGAATTTACCTGGAATAGTAAATTAATATGTGAGCATTCATTTAAATTCTTAAATGCAGTCATGTTCATTTTGCTTATTAGTTACTAGAACTTTTATGTGAATGGCTTGATCTGAGACCATCAGTTGTGTGTTTGGGAGTGTTTCTAATCTTAGTCTTCTGAAGCGAGGGCTGAAACTGCAACATAAATTCTGGGTACAAGCAGTTATTCAGATTGGTTTTGAAAAAATTAAATCTCAGAACTTTTATTTCAAGTGTTCTATGGACTGGAAGGTAACATGTTTTAAAATAACCTGGCCATTTCTGTCAATTTATTTTCTTAATCCTATGGGACATATTTGCTGTTTAATTATGATTTTTTTAAAATGCTTATGGATAGCTATGTGATTTTGTTAAGAATATAATAATCACTGATGGGCTATGACAAAATATCCATTCTCATTTTTTGAGTAAATAACAGTCCTTAGGGGAGGTTTTTGCATTTATATTGCAGGGCCCTATCTAAAACAGTCGGATTTTTTTCAGTTATTGCAGGAGTCGGTTTTCAAAGACTACAACCAATAGGATCAGCACCTATTCAATGATTAGCACATTAGGCCCTGGATTTTTTAAATTGAAGATTTTCGTAGTTCAGGCACCATCTTTGTTACTTTGCTCTGAGACTTTTGTATTGTGAAAGTAGTGCCGAGTAGCCCTCTTAAAATGTTTTATTTGCATTTCAATCAAAACCACTGTTCTTTATTCTGGAAGTTTATCCTGCTTCTAATGTAAAAGAGGGAACAAGTTGACACTTACTTTCTTTGTGCTTCGTGGCTCCTGGTCAAAGAGACAAAGTATGAAGTTAGATGCCAACACTGCTCCACTCCACGGATTTTTCTAACATTCAGTGCTTGCAAGCCCTGCTTTTGGTCCTTTGCATGCACCCAGCTAACATAGGATTTTCTGTACTGCGCCCCGCTTGGGATTTGGTGTTGTGTTTGTCAATTTAGACATAAAGCAAAGAGCTAAATCCTCAGAGCCCCAAGCTAGGAGTGAGGTGTGCATGTGTCATTGAGACCAGGGGCAAGCAAACCCTTTCCAGTGCCTTGCCATGTCATGTTTATGAAAGGCAAATAAATAAATAAATGAATCTGTCTCTAGTTAGTGTAAAAGCACCTTGGGGGCTGATTTGGTACAGTGATTGGAGTTTATGCCATTAAGTTTAAAAGGTGTAGGCCTGGGCCCCAGGAATTGTTTAAGACATAGGAGGCTTGCTTTTTTTAACCCCTCTGTTGTTTGTAAGTATGTTCTCAATCATGATGTGCAAGCCATGGAGAAATAAAATTTATTAACAGTACCCCCAAAAAAGTGTAAAACTGCAAAATCCTGTTTCCATACTGAGATTTAGAGTATCATTAAATGCTACTGTTTTGAACAGAGAAAATTAGTCCCACTTCTATTAGAAAGCTCTTGATCTTCCTTTTGTATCCTCTATTTCTACCCTGACAGGTCAAAAAGATATCAGTCTTAGACTTGTCACAGCTGCTGGATTGCATATTGCCATTTCTGGGCTTCAGGCCAGTGTAAATTTCAAAGTAAAGGGAAAAGTGAGTATTTTTCAGGCAGCCTGGATGCTATGGTCCTTCTTTTGTTTGTTCTTTAATTTTATTAATTCATAGCTGTTTAAGTTATTCACATGCCTGTTATTAGTGGAAGAAAGTCTGTTAGACTTAAAGAGGGAAAGTGTATGTGATGCAGTTCAGTTTATCCTTTGGCAGTGACTCCTGGTACCAGGAATATGTAGTCCATGAATTAATATCTCTACATACTAAACTGACTTAAACACCTTCTCCCTCCCCCAGACTGGTTTTGTTGTTCAGTTGCATTTGTTTCCTGCGTTGCCCAACCTATGCCAACAGTCCATAAAAATCTTGAGTTGATTTCCTCTTTGCCTGCTTTTTTACCTAAAGGAAGAGAGAAGATATTAATGTTTTCTGCTCTTCTACCACTTGTATTATTCAAATGCATTCTGTCTCCCATTTGTATTTAGATTTTTTTACTAGATTATGATTTTTTTTCTGCCAAATTTGACTTAATCAAATACTTATAATTTTGATTTAATAATTTAAGAATAAATATCTGTGTGAGTGTGCATGCACATCTACACGTGCTTTTGTTATAGTTTGTTAGATAGATGGGGGACATCCAAGACCATTATTTTATCACTCTCTTCTTCCAGTTGAGCGTAATTTTTGAAGCATAGCAAAGTGACCTTGTATTTTATTTCCCTCTAGATTATTTTATGAAAAATCCAGATACCTGACTTTCAACCCTGATATCTTATAATTGGAGAACAAAAAACCCCACAATTTATACACATTTGTAGAGATTTTAGGGTGAGGGAGGGTGGAGGGTTTTGCCTCCTAGTAGATATCTGAAAGCTGGAATTCCACATCAGTTTAGCCTTAATAGCTATTGTTTTGGATAAAGCTGGTATTGATTAGACAATTGGTGTTATTTAAAATTCTCATCTATTTCAAGTACATTTTTTTCTGTAAAATATTTACTGTTCCCTCTGAATATTCTATTCTTATATTCTATTAGTGTTTTTTCCTGTATTTTGGCTAGGATAGAGTTGATTTCCACAAGAAACTGTGTGAGGACGCAGCCAGGACAGCTGACCCAAACTAGCCAATGAGGTATTCCATACTATATGATGTTGTGCTGAGCATATAAAGAGGGCTGGTGGGGAGGAGGGGTTGCTGCTCATGATGGGCTGGGCCTCAGGTCAGGTGAACAAACTGCATTGTGTGTCATCCACTTGGCATGTTCTGTTCTAAGTTCTGTTGCTATTTCCTTCCCCCTTTGCTGTCCCAATAAAATGTCTTTATCCCAACCCACCAGTTTTAACTTTTTCTTCCTTCCCTCCTCCCCATCCCTGTGGGAGAGGAGTGATTGAGCAGCTGCAGGGTGCTCAGCTGCCGCTGGGGCTAAAGATATTTAGATAACCACAGTCTATGACAGATTCTCTGTCTTTTTTGTGTACGACATTACCGAGCTACTGGCCCAAGTGCAGTGTAATGAAGGCTTTTGCCTTCTTTGCACTTTGGGTCAAGCCCATAGCAAAATGTCTACAACTACATTTTTGTAAATGTGCATAGGTAACTTTTGTCCTGTTTTGGCAAATAGATCACTATGTTCAGTACCTTATATTGCTTTTTTTTTTTTCCTCTGAGATGTAAAATAATGGTCCCATGAGGCAGATTCTTTTTGTTGTACTTGTGTGTATATTTATTTTTATGACTGTGCCTCTAAAACACATTTTAGCATTGTTTTACTATATTTTTATTCCCTTGAAAAAACATAGGTTTATGATCATGTGTATTTTTGTCATCAGTCTTTGATAGCTGCAGGAACAAGATTCTTATTCCTATTCTATATGGGGTCAAGGGATATTAGGCACAAAATTGTACCTGAAATTTAAACCTGAACTGGTTTTGACCTGGAAGAAAATACAGGTTAAGCAAGTTCTGATTTTCGATATTGCAATGATCTGAAATCCAGAGTTAATTTTTCTGCTTCCCTTAAGTCAAAACATTAATAACTTTCTCTTAACTTTAATTGTCAATTTAATCTTCCTGACAGAAATTGTAGGGAATCTATAACGTCAAATGATTAAGAAGAATTGTTTGCTGCTGTCTGTTCATTATATAATTTCCTTCTCAAAATCTCTGCTTTGTTTGTCTCAGACACATTTCAGCTATGCTTTTGGCAGGTATTTAAACATGAGAAAAATAATTCATGTTTGTTTGTTTAATGTACGTACCAAATACTCATTAGATTGCATCATATCAGGGAAAAGTGGCATGAGGATCTTCCTCTGTAGCTGCCTTTAAGTGTAATTCTCATTTCACACATCAGTGTAAGGAAACCAATATCCCTTTTTCTCTGCTAAGACAGAAACCTCTGATGGTGTATTGCAGGTAGCCTGTGCTGGAGCAGAATGTTCATAGGCAAGTATCACCCTTCACTTCCTCTTCCCTTGCAAATGGAAATAATTCACATCGAACTGACACAGCAGCAGAAGGGCAATTTACCAGAGGCACCTGTAAAAAAAAAAATAGAAATTGGTTAAAACATAGTTACATTTGCATTGTCTCCCTGTACTTCCCTTATTTGGCCATGTAGCCTGAATTTAGCTCGCTTATTGTTTTTATCACAGTTTACATTTAATTTGGCATACACGTTGCCAAGCTACAAGCTCTGACTCCCCTGTGAGCTCAAAGTTTAGTCAAGCCTGTGATGTGGATCTCTTCTGGTTACATTAGAGAATTCCACTCTCTCCCATGGGGTCATCTAATGGAAAAACTCCATCAGTGCAGAAGATGACCGGCATTTGACTTGCATTCCTAACTTATATTTGCAATAACACCTTAAGGCTTTAGCCACTCCTTAATCCTCTGGCTCCTCCTCTTAGATTTTTGTAGGCTGGGCTGGTATTCTTCTGAATGTCTTGGATACTGAGGCATGCTCAGGGTTTGTGCTGCTTCCAGGGCAACTGAAGTACTTATCATAGCTCTCCAGCTGAGAGAGCTGCTGCTGCAAGGAAAGCCCCTTAGTGTCATGAAAACCAATGATGCTTTTCTCAGCTTATTTAAGATAGGTGGCAAAACACATGGCAGGAGCACCATGGCTTACTGGTGGCTCCTAATTAGCACGCTTACACTGAGACTGCAGGGCAAGAACTAGGAAGGGTTGGTAAGTGGCCAGAAGCTCACTGTAGCTTCTTTTAGCCTCTCAGAGCTACACATTCACTTCTGGGGCCCTCCTTTTTCTTGCTTGGATATGTTAATGAGAAGGTCTATTAAATGTTTTAAAGTCCTGCAACCCTGAGCCATAATTTCTCTTGATATCACTGTTGTTGGGTATTTCAGCCTGACTACGTGCCAGGATTTGCTGCCTGGGAAAGCACACTTCTCAAACAGTAGGATCAATGCTTAATTTGTCTTTTAACCATCTGAAAGCCTTAAAGACAGAAATAGAAGAAATCAGACAGATATAATGCTATTTATGTGTAATTTTGAGTTTATATAATTCCACATTCTATTTTTTGTATGTGTGTTTGCACACAGGAGTGCACAGATGTGCACAAGCGTGCATCAGTATTTCTGTCTCCTCAAACGTGAAAAACAGCTTGACTCGCAAACCCTTTAAGCCGTTAATCCTCAATTTTAGCGGGAGAACCTGATAATCCATTGCAATTTGGAGCACGTATGTGTACGTATGTCTGTCTGTAACACTGGCTAGGGTTATGCCAAGAGAAGGTGTGCTGCCTCCAGTGCCTTTCTATGCATGTTGAGGGGTAGCCTCATAGCTGGTCAGGCATTCCCACCCCAGCAGCTGTTGTCTGGCTATTTCTTCTGAAGAGTGCATCCTCTTACCGTTTGTACTTCTTTTATGGCCAGAACAGTAATCTCTCAGAGACTGGTCATTCCATGCTGAGTCCTTCTTTACCTCATTTAATAAACTATGTTTTTAACATAGTAATATTTTTTCCTTTTTCTTTTCAATCAATAAACAGTTAATGAGAGCACACCACCTAAACTTGAGCCTTCAGTAGCAACTACTTATCAAGTGCAGGCCTCCTGGCTGTGCAAAGGATTCACCTTAGCCTTCCCCGTACCTCCAAGAAACCTCAAGTTTTTATTCATTAAATTAGCATAATTGTGTGTCTTGCAGTTGCAGTATTTTCATGCTAATACTATAATTTTCTCCTTTTTTTTTGGTGGTTTGTGGAATTAATTTCAAGGCCCTTTGAAGTATTTCCTGGTAGATAAACTGGAAGATTTTTCTTGGTGGTGGTTTGTTGTGGTTTTGTGCTAATATCAGGTGACAACTGAACCAGGTTTGGTGATAAATGTTTGTTCTGGATCAAACCCAATTGGATGTTACTAGAAGCCTGGTGTTTAAATGACCATTAAGTGATAAGAATCTAAAGGAAGGACTTCCTGGTACTATTCAGTTTTATTTTTCTGAGACCTGAATGAATTTGCTTAGATGATCTTATTGAAAATATATAAGATTTAGCCTCTTGGATGACTACTTGCCTAGTAAAATTAAGTAATGCTATTAAATTAATCTGTATTTAAAAAAAAAAAGTAAAAAATAGTTTGATGTTTTCATACTTGGCCCAGGTACAGCAGAAATATTTTCATTTTGTATCCAGCTGCTTAGAGAGATTATTTAACTCAAATTCAGCAGCGTTAAAATATTTCATCATAATTTATTACATAATAGGACTACCTTAAAAGAGAGCTAGATGGCACAGTTGGTCAGTACAGTAGGATACATTTTTGGAGGTCTAGGCTTAAATTTGACCCTGGGACACAAATGCATGATGTTTGTTGGTCTAAATATAAATTCAAGTAGATGTTTGTTTATATTCCATACAACCTGGCATTACTTCATGCAACTGGCAGCCTGCTCAGTAAAGACCCAAGACTCAACTAGCAGTTTTGGATAGAGGAACACTGGCACAGCTGTTTGGAGAACCTGATTTAGCACGTCTGAACTGTTCTTGGCTTTAGCCGATGGGGGTAGTTTTTCAGTTCCCTGACTGCTAAAATTTGTCAAATTCACACAATAAATTAGAAAACAAAGAACAGTAGTGCCACTGGAATTCAGCTGAGCCTACTGTGTCTAGTTGTTATTCCTAATTATAATTGGAATAGAAAAACTGGCTTAAATAAAATCTAGCAATAAACCCCTGTGTTCCCATATTCAAGTAGTGTAGCTATCTCTCAAAATTAGGAAATATGAAAGAATAAAGTTCCAGTAGAGTCACTAACTTTGCGTTCTTGGGTATTACACACCTGTTCCTTCCCTACTTTCTGTCTTGTGCCTCCACCTCTGCAAAGTAGCAGGAAGTGCTCTGGATGAAGATGAGTGTTTCATGCAGGCGTGCAGATACACATATGATGTAAGAAATTCATACTTTTGTTTTGTTGTACTCTCTGAAAACTGCAATATGTTAACATGTATTTAATGAAGAAGACAGAAAAGTAAAAGCTTCTTTTAGTATGGTATAATACAGGACAAATTTTGTTAGGTAGCATGTTGCTCAGGGTGGCAGAAAGCCTGTTGTCACCTGGCAGTGTCCATACCATCGTGCCTTCCTGCTGTCTGAGCTGACTTCTCTTTCTGGAGTGTAATTGAAGTTGAATAGTTGTGAGGATCTGCCTCTTTTTATTGTTTATTTCTAGCTTTTTCCAAAATTTGCCTTGTTTTAAAGTCCCAGTTGAACAGAAGTAACTGCTGTGTGCATCGGTTACAGAAGAGTCACTTCTGAGGTTTTAGGACATAGTCTGTAGTTACAGCAATCAGTTGGGAGAATCTGTGTGAGTTTGTGCTAGGTACACTCTAATAATATTTTACTTATGCCTTACTTCATTTACCAGCTCTTTCTGAATTATGTGCATATTAAAATAAGGTACCTCATCTGGAATGAAACATTCATATAACTAATGGAGGCAGTTTGCATTTCAGCAGGAAAAAAAAAGGTGATATTATTATTTCTCACAACTGTTTTCATTTTTCCCTGTTGCCATACAAAAGAAAATTTCAGGGTGGCAACAGAATTCATACAACCAAATTTCAGTGCTTTATGTTGACACTGTGCTGCATCTTCCAGAGGCGGCTGTGGGAGCACTGTTTTTAGCAGATGCAAAAATTTAATGTCAAACTGACTACAGAAATTTTCCTTCTTTGTGTTATATCAGTTCAAATTTCTTGCCCTTCATTTCTAAAATAAAGGTTGCATTATCATTTCCTACAAGAAGAAATTCTGGTTTACATGTCCTTCCTAAAAACAAAGCAAACTCAAGCTACGAAGGAAGCTCAGATTGTTAATACTTTAGGAAATAAATTAGAGCAATTTACCTAGTAACACAACAGGTCTGTCATCACTCCTCGGTTTTCAAACACAGTGGATGAAGGGAATGGAGAAGACAAAAGGGCTAAAACAGCATATCTGGTTTCTGAGTATCTAAATGCAAAAAAAAATAGAAACCTACAGCCTCATTTGCACGGAATAAAAAATATTTACTTTGCTAGAGAAAGAGCAAAAGACTGTCTTACCTTAAAGTAACACTCAACTTATCCAAGAGTGTGAGAAACATTAATCTCCATTCTCAAATCAGAACATGCAGGTCTCCTTCGGTCTGGCCAACCTTCAGCCTGGCTCTGACTCTGTAAAGGACTCTCTCCATGACTCCATGGAGGAGCCCCGAGTCCTGCCTGGTTCTTCCCAGACACCTAGAAATAAAAAGCACCCAAATGCTTTTGACCTGTTTGTAGTGCTTCCTACCGTCTTGTTGAAGAAGTTTTCTTTGCATCTGCTAGCTTATGTGGCTCCTCTTCTCTGTCATTAATCCCTAGAAATGTAAATATTTCCACCATGGACATCTTTTTAAAATATTTGTATGAGCTCAGGCATGTCACCTGTGTTTTTGTAAAGTTTTCTAATTAAGATTCTCTGGCCTGTAATATATGGATAAGATGATAGAGCCCTTCATCTTGAAGAAAAAAAAATCTCTAAATTTTAAAATGTATACTGCAAAATGAGGGATATGCCAAATTTATGGCATATGTATTGGAAAATTCTATGATTGCTGCTTTATAAAAATCTGAAAATGCAAATAATAAGCTCTAGAATATCATTAGCTTTCACATATTCCATAGTTTCAGATACTGTTCAATAGAAAACTTGGTGCATTGCACAAATCAGTTGCTATTAAGTATAAAAGGTGGGGTTGAGTCTCTCGTTGAGGAAGCCTCAGCTATTCATATTTCTAATTGGTTTAAGTACAAAATTTGAGCTACATCTGACAGATCTTTTAGTTTTACTTCTGATGGTTACTGTAAGGCAGGTGAAAAAATATGAGAGTGCTTATAAATATATATACACACATATATAAAACCCATATATATATTTATCTATGCATGTGTCTAAATAAATATCCAGAATGTCATACATCGCATCTGATCTTACTTTTACTACGTAACCTAATGCAGTGTATCCTATAATGACCTCAGTTGCTATGAATACAGAACTCATTATCTGTGCCTAGGTGTCCCTGGAAATCTTGAAATTCTCTAATATCAGTGAGAGTAAATTTATAAAGCAGCATGTTGTCTCAGAAGGACAAAGCCCAAGTTGTTTGAGATTTGTCACCATTAGGAATGGAAACAGAAAATTGAGCAGATTGAATTGTTTCTTATTACAGGGCAGTTCAAAATGAATTTAATTTTCTCATGATTTCCAAACTTGATTTGAATGGCATCAGACATGTTCTTGACATTAGGTTTTTAGAACTAGACCAAATAAAAGTTTTTAGAGCTAGACCAAATGTTTCAGTTAAAAAAAAAAAAGTCTTGCCTACCAATGCTGTCCTATTTACAAGCTTATAAGAGAAAAAAAAAATCTGTATTTAAACAGGGCATTCACATTTAAGACTATAAAAGAGTGCACTTTACAAAATGTCTCTAAAATTAAATTCCTATTAAATCTACCAGCTGTAGGTTTACTGGTTATTTTATCAGAAGATAAAGTATACTTTTAAAATGCACTTGAATTTGGATGTTATGAAATACAAATTCGAAATGAAAATGTTACTGGTTTTAGTTCAGGTAATAGAAAACCACTATTCCTCTATGTTTCCTGTAATGTGTTAGTGATCTTTCCTAGTCGGGCTCGGATGTACTGTTTAAGAGAAATATGAGTGGCCACAATCACTCATTAAGATATTCTTATTCAAAAATAGACTGCAAACATGCGCCTCTATAGTTTTCTGCTAACGTTATCTGTATATTCAGTACAGGCATGCATTTTTCTGATTTCATTTTTTACTGACTCTTTGAGAGCATATGAGAAGTGGTTAAAAAAATCTTTTCCTTTATTACTTTGCAGAGCCACGTGTGTGTGAATTCATGGCCTGACGGATGCTCCTGACCGCTGCTGAATTGAAAACATAAAAGAAAAATCTTTAGGGTGAACATCTTGGAAAGTGTTACATGCAAGGTACAGAACTTCAAATCATAAAAGTGCTATTGATGTTCTAAATTTAAATCCACAGAAATCTCAAAATATGAAATGGTTTGCAAAGTGACTCGCTTGTTACTCCAGATTGTACCACAAAGCAATGAAGCATAACCAGATTTGTATTCTGTTTTCTTTACCTGAATGCCTCATGTTGTAGGCAATGGCACAGCTTTTGGTAGCCATAGAAATCCTATTATTTTCCGTAGCATGAAAATTCTCCCAGGGTGTCTGGAAAAGTACAAACACATGCAAAGAAGGTCATCCTCAAAACTTCATGCATTTAATTTCAGATGAAAGATACAGAAAGAGAAAAAAAAATGCAACTCTGCCTTCCTCTCCCCCACCTTTGTATTACTGTATGAAAATCTGTTGAACGTTTGGGCTTTGACTTATAGCAACTATACTTTTATGTACTGCTATCTTTGAGCTTTTTGGTGGAATATGTATTTATTTGTTATTCCCCAAGTGTTTGTGTTTCATGTGTACCAATGAAGTGCCTGCCACTGTATATGCAACACAAGAACATAGGAAAAGTGGCTGTGAATTATGTGTGAAAAAGTCAGAAGAATTAGTAAGCAATTGGGCCTGGGTTTTGGGGTCTTTTGGGGTTTTTTTTATTCACTAAAAGAAATAATGAAATAAAACTTAATGTTTCAGCTGGCAAAAAATATCATCTAGAAGATCCAGCCATGAATCAGATTATCAGCATGTTCTGTTGATCTTAATGTATATGCAGTGTAAAGTAGCAATGATTCAAAACTGTTCAAATACCAGAGAACTTACAGTAACAGCAGTTGTGCAGATTTTTAGAAAATGTAGTCCTTAATTATTGCAAATTTAGTTTTGCTGATTCTTAAATTTGAACCCTTAGGGGGGTTATTTATTTATTTATTTTTACAAAAAAACCCATAAATATTAAATGAGCAGTAGCTTACGTAGAAACTCATTCTTTCGGGACATGGAAAAATAAGGATATGGCATTGATCAGAGCCCACATGTCTGTGAGACCTCTTCGTGTGGCAGAGAGCATGTACTGCATTAGAAAATGCTAATAGACAGATTATGACATTCCCCCATCCCATTAAGCCTGAAGGAGTGTCAGGATTTGCCATCTGGCCCTCCATGTGCACCACTTTTGTCAAATTCACTCTTTTTCCTCAGATTTCTGTCCTCTTCTTTCTTTCTCTCTCTCTTCTTTTTTTTCTTTCTTGATTTTGTTGCTCCCACCACCAAGTTCTTTCATCTTTCTTCCCTTTGGAACAGAAATCTTCATTTTACCTAGAGATGCTTTTCTCCCTTCTGCTTCTGCCTGCCCACAGATGCTAATAACAGCTCCTTCTTAGGCTGATGACTAGTCTCTATAGCAATCAGGCAGCAGAAGCACTCAGTGCTAAAAAACAAGCAGATCTGGGTAGCAGCCTCCAATTTTTTCTCTTCCCTTTCTCTGCAGCAGTTGCCACCTGCCTTCACCTCTGCAGAAATCTGTAAATGTGCTGATACTCATCTGATGGACCGAGTAGAGAGAAACAGGAGCACATGGATTAGTTTCCTGAAGTACTAGAATTAAAAGTTAGTTATTTTGCTACATTTTCTGAAATTAATGAAGCATCTGAAATGTAGATAAATATTCTGCTGCTGTTCAGTGTAGCTAAAATGCCTGATGACAGTGATGCACATAAGAGGATTGACTGCTGTCATGTTAAACATAGAATACTGGTATAGTGAATAAAATGCTACCCTCTCTATTTTGGGTGAAAATGCAATAAATACCCTGATTCACAAGGGAACATATTCTCAGACTGAGTGAAGATGAAAATATTTCATTTTCTACGCATGAATTTCTGTGTAATGTCACAAAGAGAAGGTGAATAAGTAGAGTTTGTTTTTATTGCAAAGGCAAGATTTGGATACTGTATGCTGTGAAGGAAAATCAAATAAGATGTTCTGTCAGGAAGATAAAAAATAAATAACATTAGTTCTCTAGGCTGATTCTGAGCTATCAAAAATATGTCCAGTCTAACATAGATGGCATTTAGTTACAGCACAGATGAATATTTAGCAATATTCTACAGAGACTGAAAGGATGGCTTTTGTTTTACTAGACACTTGAAGACATGATATTCAAAAAGTTTCCTTTGTTTGGCATCAGAAAGTATTATGATCATTTTGCCAAACAGCATACAAACAAAACTATCAGGGGATGTACTGTACTGACAGGCTTTGAGTTAGAAGATTAGTTTTGAATGAACAAAACTCAAGTAATTTGCTAGGTCTTTCAGTCAAATGTAGGACAGATGTTTTATAAACGGTGTAATACATAACATAATAAGTGGCTTTAAAGATTTTCAATAAGGTCACAACAAAACCTATTTTGGGGGCAATTGGTAGGTGGCAACAAATAAAGTATAAATTAAATCCCAAAGCTGTTCTTCAAAACAAAAAACAAGTGTGATTTAGATTTGGTAATGAATGAGTGGTCTTAATGAGGCAGTTGAATTAAAAAGGAGCAGCAAGGGTCCATTTTCATAAGCAAGAGAGAGTACAACTGTGATTTTTCCTTCACAGTATCTTTGTTGGACTTGTCAAGGGTTGCCAGAATAGGAGATGCTGTCCTTTATGAGCCATTACCCATTACACTGGCATGACCCACTTGTGGTAACATGGGGGCACCTCTGTATAAACGTACCAGAATCATTTGTTCCTCATCTTGTATAGGAATAACTTTGTCTATATAAAGATGAGTCTGTTTTTGTCTAGGCAGGGAGAGTCATTTGCTGTGGAGAAGCTTATATTCACTGCTGTGGTCTTCAGGTATAACAGATACCATGTGAAGCAGACTTCTATCAGGCTCTTAGGTATGAGAGATTAACAAACAGTGTGAATTAAACTACACTGACTGTACCAACCTTGTTAAAGCGAGACAACTTTCCCATACAGACGAGGACCTCAGAGTATGCTGACTGCACAGTTGATAGTGCAGTGATACCTCCCTTCTAACAACTTTATCCCTCTGTGTGTTCTGAGCACTGACCCAGAAACAGATTATCCGTGTTTTTCAGTTTGAAGGCACATGGTTGTAGTCTTTGTTGAATCAGGGCTTCCATGATAGAACTTAGACTGGTATGGAAAATTACCTGCTTTGCAAATAGATGCAGAAGAGAAGTGTTATATAAGCAGTTAAAAGCAACGTTGACAAAACAGTGGAAGGAAAAATGACAGCAAGGCATGAGCAGGAGGGAATATGCAGTAGGAAGAAAAAGAAAATGTTTCTTTAAGTCAGACAATTGTGTGCCAGAGTCTCAGTGTTCGTTTAATGGGAAAGTAACTTTATGGTTGCTCTGAATGCAAAGACTGTCTTGAAAGCATGAACTGGATGGTGAGTGATGTACATTTCTAGGCTTCAGCAGTAAAGCCTGAAAGCTGCAACCTTTGTACCTTTTAATAACCCATTCATGCCCATGCTGCATTCATCTAGCTGCCAACTGATGACACCTAAAAATGTACATCACTTGCCTCTTATTCAACAATAGCTAGCAGCAAAAAGACGGCTGATTACAATAGGGAGGGAGTATATCTGCGGGGAGTAACTTCTTTGTTGTCAGACAGGAGATGACAGGAGGTTTGTCAATTAGAAAAGAAAGACCTCTGATTTTCTTCTCTCTTTAAGGAGAAACAAGGCCCAAGATTCTCAATAGGATGAAGCTTTGAATTCTGTTCCAGTAAATTCAGGGAAACACACAAACAAAAAAGATAACATTCCACTATATTAAATCAAGTCTGTCAGAATATATCGATGATACTTCTTTTAATGTACATGTATGCAAGTTCTACTCATTAGCACTACAGTTTAACATTCAAAGTCAGCAGAGCTGGAAGAGCATCCTTAGTATTGTTTGAATTCCATGCCTGATGATTAATATTCAGTAATATTTCTTATTGAAAGTACTTCTCTCTTATCACCCTTCATAATACCTGTTGTTTACAATCTATTAGGAGGGCTATTGAGAGCTACTCCTGTGTCCCCATGATCAAAAGCTATCTGTGTGTATAGATTGATCAACTGTGCACTTGCGGAGCCAGTGCAAAATACTGGGTAAGGTAAGGACATGGTTGAATGATTATCTCTTAACTTATTGCAAAGTCATACTGGTTCATACCTTGATCTGACTGGTTTAATAACCTGTCTCTAGATCTAATCATCTTTAGAAGTTTCAGAGAAGGACCAGGAAGTTTGTAACCTGCAATACTTAGTTTCCCACCACCTCAGATTACGTTTTAAATTGGTGTTCATTTTATCAGTAAGCATTCCTGAATTGTAATTAAGGAGAACAGAAATTTCCAGTCCTCTCTGGTTGTTCTAGTCAGTATTAAAGCTTGGTTTTATCATGCATGAAGTTTCATGGTTTTTCATAGTCCTCTTACCATTCTTCCACCTCCTTGAGCTTCAAGGGTTTTTTGCATCTCCCTGTAAATGCTCTTTTGACTGGTGTGTTGAGTTGGGCAGCTTGATACTTCTAGCTTAGGGACTAGCACGTTAGGGGTTTAATAACTGATCTTTTCTCAGTTCAAAAGCCTACTTGAAGCAAATTGTTTTGCTTCTGTCTGAAGCCAGTATTTTTCAGGATTTTTGAAGAAATCTCAAAATTTTCTTCTGGGTGTTTTAAAACAAGTGTAAAATTAGATTAATCAGGTGACGTAGATAACTCAGAAATTACTAGGGCTGAGAATTGTAATCCATCTCATTGTATGGTGTCTAATCTGTTTCTTCCAGGTTTTGCTCTAGTATACTTTTAAGCATTATTTACAAAATGGAATTTCTTCACTAGAAGGCCTGCCATCTTGAAAGTTTAAGGCAGTCTTTAGAAAAGTAAAAGATTACCTTCTACACTATCATTATGAATAAGGCCAAAGAAGAGCAAGACTAGAACTCACATGAGTGTCCCAGCCACAGGATTCCCATAAAGCAAGGGGCAGCACAGGAAATGGGAAGGACATGCAAGTTAGAGAAGGCTGCAAGCCTGAATACTGCCTCAGTACTTTCTATTAAATGAAACCAAATATTCTCTCCCTTCCCAGTATTTGTTTTCAGGAGAAAATACTTGGATTTGGCATAACTGGCAACTGATTTTTCAGTAAAAAAAGAATGAAACAAGGTATGCTTTATCAATCTATTGTAAATTAATGTAAAGACCCTATTTTTACATCTGTGTATATTCCTAGATAAATATGCTTAAATCCAAACTAGGAACTTGCCAGAAGTTTATTGCATTGCACATTTTATCATTATTTAATGATGAAATACATCAAATGTCCATATATACATATATATGTGGGAGATAACTGCATATCCTCTTGCTATGTCACACTCATATGGCAAATACTGTATGCTATAAAAATAGTTCAGATATGTCTGCCATATTTTCCTTATAACAAGAAAACAAATGAATGGTTTCGAGTACAGTCGAAAGAACAAGTGTGGTGGTGTGTTGCTTTATGATCTGTGCTCTATGTAATACACTCTTGACCTTTCAAGGAATGACTTTCTTCTTTCAAATGTAGTTTCTTTTTTTATGAGTCTAGAAATCTATGGGTCAAGGAGGAAAGCAATGAAGTATTGTAGTAAATTGACCAGCATACAACAATGCCCCTGTCCCCGCAATTGAATCAGAGTTGTGCAACATATGCCTTGTAATAAATAGCTGAAGACTGGTTTGCTTCCAGTGGTAGGAAGCTGGATTTCCACAGACAGAAGGTGAAGTTCTGTTTGTTTTCCAAGTGTATAACAAGATAACATGGAATATTAGAGCACACAAATACCCAATTTTATTGCAGATTTTTTTCTGTTTGTAAAGCAGACTCCCATCAAAACCAGGTTCTCTATGGATGCAAAAAGATCAAATTGCAAGATCATTTTGATAAAGTTTGTCAGTGTTTTCTTTACTCTTTTCTTAGAAAAGTGAAACAGTTTTGCATATAGAAGTAGATGATGATGAGGATGGTGGTAATGACAGTTGATGTAGTAACTGACAGTCTTCAGAGAGAAAGAGGAGACTGTCACTACTTTGGTATTTACTAATGCTGATTTGGCATCTGGCATGTGGCTATTAATGCTCAGATAGTGCTCCATAGCTTTACTGGTCTGTGAAGTTCACTAGATGAAAACAAACAAACAAAACCCCATCAATACCTCAAATTACTTTATCCTGGAAAGTATGACTTAAGAATTTGAGGGAGCTTTTGAATAAAAATTGGAGGAAACAGTTATTCCTGTTAGGAAGATACAGCTCTTGAATTCACAAGCTTCCTTTTCTCTTTCCTTATTCTGCAGGACTGGAAGATAGTTTTTGCGGGTTTTTTTCTGATGTTGAACTACTCTAACTGTTGGAAGCTAGTTTCTTTAAATAAACATTAGAAAAGTTTGTCAGATAAGCATTTATTATTTGCCTTCAGTGTTAAGCATGATTTATATGTAGAAATTGTGGGGTTTTTTAAGATGCGATGCCTTGTTCCCCTTAAGTACACATAAAGTTGCAAATGAGAATATTGATTGTGATATTGATCAGCTCAGTGATGGGGCTGGGCTACCACTATATTAATTAGAAGGTCCTAAACTTAGTTAATAACCTTTCATTCCTCTCTCTCCTTTTACTACTTTCTCATAGCTATGTGATATACATCCCTAAAAATGTCATGTATATATAAAAGTGTGTTTAGTAGTTCTTGTCCAGATGCAAGAAAGCACTAAGGGCAAGCAAGAGAATGTGAATCCTCATCCAGTAGCCATTTCAGCGAGGAGTTGTTTTGGTTTTCTCTCCCGCCAGCCTCCATCAATTTCAAACACAATTTGCTTCATAGCTGATGAAAGGCAAGGAAAGAGAGACCAAAAAGAAGCAGAAGTCATGCTGTCATGATTCTCTAATTTTTGCAAATAAAAGGGTTTTATTTCTTTATTTATTACAGTAAAATATTTAGTCCTTATGTGTTTGTAATACTTAGGCTGCATTAGGAAAAGAGGCCACTATTTAGCTGATAAAGCTAACACCAAAAGAAAAATAAAGTGTTATGTTAATATTACTTATGCCAATCCAGAAAACAACTTTTTATTGTTAATAGAATTGTTAGCAGTATGACATCAGGAACATTGTAACCATTATCAATATGGAAACATAGCTTACAGACAGCTATATTATCCAAAATGGTTTCTTGGCTCCTAGTCTGAGCCTTTCTCTAGCAACAAACATTGGCACTTTGTATGTAGCCGGTACAGTTTAAGGGGACCGCCTATCTACATCGTGCCCAGTTGGGATACACATACCCAGTCATTTAACAAATTTCCCAGGCAGGAAAATGTATAAGCTGTATTGTTACAGCCTGCCTTTCCCTGTCTTAACTAGATTCGTGCTAGCGGCATGTGCTAGCATAGTTATCTTAGAGAGTAATTGTAGTCTCTGTACAATTTTAAGTGGCAAAAAATTACACTGGGTTATGTGGGTCAATGCAGTCAGTGGAAAAGAGCAATATTTTCCTACTTGTGCTAGCTGAATTCCAGGTCTCCTTTCTGACTTCATGAGAAGTTTTGCCCCACTGAGCATGCTTATGCCAACCCATGTCCCCCCACCTGCCGTGGGATAGCTTAATAGCCTGGCATGCAGAAGAAAGGGGAACAAAGTTTCTACCTAATCAAAATGGAGTAAGTGATTGAATTAAAAATAGGAGCTGTGAGAAGGGAAGGAAGATATCTTCTGAAACATTTCAAAATCACATGTAGAAATACACTGTGCTCTGGTTCTGAATGTCACTTTCATTTTGCCTATTTCAATGGCTCCTATACTTGAAAAAAAATCAGAATTCTTATCATGTTGGAAAACTGTTTTTTGCTGTTTTCTTTTAGGTTTGCTTGTCCCTGTGTGTCCAGCTGAATCATTCAAACCTGTGTTGAATTCTACCAGACAGGCGACAGAAAGTTTATGAGCCTGGGGGAGACTTGTAATAGCAATTCATAGGCAGTGTGAGCAGCTCGCTGTACCTTCAGGTCACATTATTTATTGATTTTATTTAAAATGTTGTTCCATAGAAATAACCTTACTGGGTGCACAACAGATTTTCTTATGGCTTCAATAGACATTAGTGTGAAACATATAAAAGCAATACAACAGCAGTGTGCCATCACACTGCAAAGTTACCAACATCAATGAACGTCTTTAAGGAAACTTAAGAGTTGCAGTTTGAAAACCAAACAATGGATGAATTACTCCTTCTTAGGAGAAAGACAGGATCCTACTGACCAGACTGAGAAACAACTGAGGAGATGGAAAGCTAAAATTATTTTAGTTTGTTAGCATTAGACCAGGTACTGCACCTTTTATAAGCTTTTTCCACATTTTTAGTGGACAATCTGGAGATACTGAGCATAAATATTAGCTTCCTGAGGCACTGAAATCTCTGGTGGATAGGTGCTGGTGAATCTTTCTGCAGCCTCTTAGATGATGCAAGTTCCAACCCTTCATTTTCATCCTTTGCAGAAGTTACCTTCTGTGTAGTAAAGCTGTCAGAAGTGGATGTTTCTCTCTACTTTTACTACATTTTGTGTGGCTCAAAAGACACTAAGCTTTGAACTGGAGTGTCTCAGGCACAGGAAATGTTCTGTTTTACCAGCTCTACCATGGATAGTAGCTCTGAGCAAAGGGGTGAGAACTAAATGCTAGAAAAATACAAGAATCTGCATGGTTGTGTACTCCAGGGATAGAAGTTGATGCCTCTGGGTGTCATAAACTATAAAATAAATTATTTGATTTAGAGTTTGCAGCTTCACTGGGTCATCTCCTAATGTGAGGTAGGGTAGATGGGGCTGGCTTCTCACCCAGTCATGGCTTTTAGGTTAGTGGGGAAAAAATCACCACTGACAGAAAGCCAGTAGCTAAAAGTAAGTTTCCTGAGCTGCATTCTTGATAATCAGCTCAAGGAATATATGTAGTGGAATCGCGCCATCTTAGATTTGAAGTGGTGATGGATTAATATAGAGATTAATTTCTCCTTGTGTCAGTTCAGAGAGAAGTAATCTGAACAGGACTTTTGTCTTTCACACACAGATTTTCTGCACCAATGAAGCTCTTGTTTGCAAATGAGTACCGTAACAGTAAGCCTAATTGTTGACATAACACTTGTATAAGCCTTACCAAAACCTATTTATTCTTGTGTGGCTATCTAGATTTCTCTCATGAATTTTGAAATACCTTGTTTTGGGCCAGGGTGGAGAATGAGATTTACTTGGTTTCAGTTGCACTTTCTTTGGTAATTTTCTTGTATTTGCAAAGGAGAAAGAGAATAGAAAATAAATATTTCCTGTTTACCAACATCAAAAAAACATAGAGCATAGGTACAGAATATTTCTGTCCAAATCGTGATCAGTGATTGATAATTGTTGTGGTAGTCTTAAACCTGAGGACAATTCTCATTCAAATCTGTTCTAAGCTGCGTAATTTATATATTTAAATATATGTATATACATGAATATATAGTTGAGATGAATGTACAGGTAGTATATTTCAAGAAAGAGTTGGAAAAGGAGATTAAGGTTAAATGAGTATTTTAAATAGGGGTTTTAGAAATGCTTGCTTCTCTTACATTCAAATTCTGATGTTTTGAGAACTTAAATAGTATTCAGTTGTTTGAGGATTACTTTGTGTATGACTTGGATTTAAATCACAGGGCATTTCAGATCAGCTACTGTGTTCAAAGCAGCTGCTGTTAAAGGATTTATATATGATATTGCTTCCAGGGTATTAGTATAGCAGGTCATCTAGCTGAATTTGAAACAGAATGTAGATTTTTATATTGTCCCCGTCTAATGTGTCAGTTTGTTGGGGTTTTTTTGGTCAATTCTGATCTACTATTTAAAAGTATTAACTGGTTCAAAATTGTTGAAATTGTTTAGAGGGATTTCAAATAGAGAGCTAAACTATGTGAAGCCATGCTTTCCATTTACTTGTAAAAGATGAAAAATAAAGTCTCCAGTGTGAAAGTAGTACTTAGAATCAATGTACTTAGAATTCAATGCTTGAGATCCTAAAGCAGCCCGCAGATGATACTTCACTGAGGGTAATGTTAGTGTTTTGGATTATCGTTACGTAGCATTTTTCCAACAGGATGAAAAGAACATAAGAGTATTTAAAAGGAAAAAAGAGAAGATTTTGGTAAGCTTTTTAAGCAAAGTCAAAAGAAAATGAAATATGCCTACAGTATTTCACCCACAAACAGATGGCCAAACATAACAAATCAATAGTATGTAAATAACAGTGTTAAGAAGATCTGTTGCAATGCATGACAAATGACTGGTTTCTTGGCTACCTTCATACAGACTAAACCTTCATAGGGAATAGTTTTATATCTGGTGATTTTTTTTTTTTTTTTTCACAGAGACAGTTGTAGTGGCTCCAAGTTGCCATCTTTACTTACAAGTCCACTTTTTTTTTTTTCAAGTCCAATGCAGAATCAAGAGATGCCCTGTAGAATTTGTAAAGGTGGTACCTAAGAAACACACAGTGCTGGGTGGGCTGAAAGGCAAAGGCAGCAGAAGGAAATGTTCTGTTCTCATGAGTGTATGAGTCCCCTGCACCTCCGTATGTCTACAATAGAGAACTTTTGCTGAAAACTCTTTAAAAATGTGAGCAGAATTGTTTCAAGGGTCAAACTGTGAGATGGTGAGCTGCTTCTTCTGCAGTGTGTAATCTTTACATAATTGGTACAAATTTGTGTCTTCCTATTTACATCCACAAGAAAAGCATCAGTCCGGATCATAACTTAGTGTGACACTCCTGGAAGTACAATGTATTCTGTACTTTCAAAACCTGCAGTTGTTTTTCAGGTGCGTTGCAAACAATATCTCCAGTATTTTAAGACATATTTTGCCCCTAAACTATGCTAAGTATGCTTGCTCATTCAAATGATAATAAAGAGAGATTTGGTCATAATTTTAGAAATGGACTGTTGCTAGAAACTTGACTTGTGACCTCAGACTGTTGAGGTCACTCTCCCTGACAGTGGGTTCCCTTCTGTGGAATTTGAATGATGATGTTTTACATTGTTACTTTAGTAAAGCATTTTGACTTCCTTGGATTGGGAACTTCTGTTTGGCCTTGGTTCTACAGAGCATTGTACAAAGTAGAAGTCAAGCATTACAAAATATGAAATGGGCACAGAGACCTCAGTTTTAAATTGTCATTCTGCTGCTGGGTTTATTTTTTAGAGGAATCAGAAAAATGTACTATAGTCTTCTGCAAATAATAAGATATGATATGATAGAATGAGTATTGACAATTTATAACTTACTGATTAATCAGGAATTAAAAGCAATTACATTACTTTTTGAAAATCCACTATCTTAAAAATATTACAATTTCTGCAATTGATCTGAAATGTTTTTTAATATTATGTTAAATCAGACTTACTAAAATAGTATATTTCTGATGTAAAGAATGTTTTGATTTTTTCCGTGCTGTTCTTTGTAACCAATATAATGATATTTTCTTTCTCTTTTTATCAGGATCTGATAAAGAATTATATGATTTGACATTTCTATAAAAACTATTTGTAATATGTCCTTTCCCAAAGCACAGTAAAATAGCCCATTATCTGTGTGTCTCAACATTTTTAAAGTATGTTTTCCTGATATACATCTTTAAATCATGAGAAATAATATGTAGCACTGTCCTTTGAGGATTTCTTTTTAAAAGACAATTTTCTATCTTAGTTTGTAGTTATATGGTTATGTCAATGATATAAATCATTTAGGGAATATTGGAATAAACTCAAACGCTTCTGTACTCGAACATCCTGAAAACAGATCTCAAGGTGATTTGCTAAGATATTTAAATATTGTTTATCTTACTCTGTAGTTATATGATGGGGGTTAGGAAAGATGGAATAGATTTAAAAAAAAACCCAAAACACCTGAAAGAAATATTTTGTGAATTTCCATGCATATCCACACATGTTATCATACTGCCTTTTTATTGTATAGTTGCTGTCTAAGAAAAGTTAAGGGTTTTTTAGGTGCTATAAATCTATTCAGTAGGAACAGTCTTTAAAGAAGTCACTGGGAAAGAGAACAGGTATTTCTAGACAGATCATAGAAAGAAGGATTATCTCTAAATATGCTGGAGTGCCTACTTTTGTGGAGAATGTGGTTCCTGAAAGAGCAACAAAATGTTCTTCATGTTTACCTCATCCTCCTCTCCCTTAGGAATCACGTTGGTTTTTAGAGGATGTAAGGCCTCCTGAAATTGCTGTTCTGTCAGTATTCCCTCTCTTAATCCCAAAACAATTCATTTTAGTGTGGAACTACGTGGGTCAGTAGCCATTAAGAGGTGTAACTGAGCTTCCAATGGAAACAGAAGAGCAGTAAAACAATGAATGAGAATATTGTTTTGAACTAGATGCTGAAGTACTCATTCAAATTTGTCAGTATTTCAGAGTAAAGCCTGAAGCCATAACAAATACATTTATATTCATGTCTCAGTTTTGATACCACTTAGCTTCATTGCTAAATTTGATTCAGTTTCTTTCTTTAATTCCTTCAGCTCTGTTCTGACTTTGGGTGAGACTTTCCCTTGTCTCCATTCTCTTTTCATGCTTTGCCAGGCCTCCCTGTAGAGAGTTGAAAATGTGTTACAGATCATTAATATGACTAGTCTCAAAATACTTGTACAATAAACATTGCTAGCTCTAGCAAGATAGGTCATTTCCCCCTGTATGTTTAGAAACTGTAGTAGTAAACTCTGAATTCTGTGGCTATCAAATGCTCTCCTATTGCATCTCCATTTGTCTTTCCTGTGTGAAACTCAGATTAACTCCAACATGACTGCAGTCTGATAGCAGGAATTGTTTTGTCTTGTGGAGTGTAATCATCTGGGTTTGTGGAGAAGGTGCTGGCTCTTCACTGAAGAAGAGCAAAGCTGGTGGTAGGAAAATTGAATTAACAACATAAGCATCAGTACGGCAGTTTTGTAATGAAAATAACTGATAATATTTACATTTAAAGTGCTAAGTGTAGCAAATACAATGCCAGTCTGGATACATTAATTTTATATGAAGAGAAACAGAGAAAATGTTATTATAATAATTTATTACTTGGTCAATTTAATAAGGAATATTTTCTGGTGACAAGCTGTTTAATAAGAGTAAGCAATCAGAACTGAAAATGCTTAGAGAGCAAATGATAATTTTTATTCCTGTGGGTTCAATTTCAAATTCCCCTGTTTTTCTGCAGATGATAAAATGAGAAAGCATCCAGTTGCAATTCAGGAAATCTCCCCTCTCCTTCCTTGTTTAGGAATTGATCAGTTTCCTACTGTAGGATGAGTTTACCATTTCCTCAGTTTTGAATTAGATGAGCAATTGTTTAGTTTTTCTCAACAGATTTCGGTCTCTGGATTGTCTTCTTGTCGTGCTAATTTTTTGTATTCATCCTTTTGCCCCCCACCCCACCCCCTTTAACTTTGTGAAGGTCAAAATCTGTTCTTTTTGCATTGTAGGTACTGTTAATACAGTTTCCATTATTGTACTCCTTCTCCATTTCCCTTTTTGGTGGCCCAGTGCTTCATTCCTCATGCACATTTTCTGACATATGGAAATACCCACACTAACAGGTCTCCTACCTCAGAAAACATGGATTAGCTTCAAACTCTACATGTTAATCAAAAGGGATTTGCAATGTTCTATTACCCATGAAAACTATTATGGAGTGAAAAAAAATGCCATAGGAATATCTCAGTGATGAACTCGCTAGAAATTATTAGTCTACAAGATGTTTAATTTTTCAAGTAAGTTAATATTTGAACTCTTCTTTACCTAGAAGTTGGTTTCACATTTTCCTGGAAAGATTTGGTTTTCAGCTGTTAGCAGTTTTTGTCTTGCTGAATTACAATAACACCCACAATGCGAGTGGCACATTCCGAGCATAAAATGATACATCTTTTGCTCAGAGGGTTTATGATCCGTATTACTGGATCAATGGAGATATGCCAGGCTATGCCATCTGAAGATTTGGCCCTCGGTAGTGCACAGTATTCTGTTTTCAAGGACCATTACTCAAATAGAATAATCTAATCACGTTAAAGGCCAAATGTCTGCTGTGCCAAACTTTGGCACAGGAATTTCTTTTTTTCTAACTGTTGTGATAGAAAACAAAAGTGCAGGTGGATGAGTCATACTAAATTTTTATGGTATTTCTTTTTCTCACTTCTAGAAGGCATTCCTTAAGGTCCCATCAAAGTAAGATGTGACTTGCAAACAATTTTGTTTGTTTGGAATGCCCATGTTAAAGTTTCTAATGACTGATTTTTTTGATTTTCCAGAACTCCCTGTTACCGGCACTGTGATAGCTGCATAGGTCAGATTGTGTAGCAGACTTGATGTTAAAATTGTGTAATCCATAAGCAAAGGAATGGAGAAGTGCTTATAGCAAGGTTAATGCTGCTGAGGTGCATTCAGAGTGTGCCCAGCAGGTTGAGGGAGGTTATCCTCACCCTCTACTCTGCCCCGGTGAGGCTACTTCTGGAGTCCTGTGTCCAGTGCTGGGCTTCCCAGTTCAAGACAGACAGGGAATGACTGGGGAGTATCCAATGGAGGGCTGCAAAGATGAGAGAGCCAGGTCTGTTTAACCTTGAGAATACTGAGAGGGTATCTGGTTAATGTTTATAAATATCTAAAGGGCAGATGTCAAGAGAATGGGGCAGGACAGTGCCCAGTGACAGGACAAGGGGCAAAGGGTGCAAACTGGAGCACAGGAAGCTCCATCTCAATGTAAGGACAAACTTCTTTACTGTGAGGGTGGGTAGAGCACTGGCAAAGGCTGCCCAAAGAGGTTGTGGAGTCGTCTTCTCTGCTGATATTCCAAACCCTCCTGGACACGATCCTGTGCAACCTGGCCTAGGAAATGGTATCTTCGCAGGGTGTTTGGACTTAGATGACCTCCAAAAGCTCCCTTTCAACCCCTACTATTTTGTGAATCTTTGAAAGTTGAAATAGGGGCTTTATGAACTACGTTTATCATTCCTAAGTCAAAACAAAGCAGAAAGATTTCCATTTATATTCCATTAACACACACAACAGCAAGAAATGTGATAACAAAGTACATTTTTGATGACTTAGCACTCACAGATATGATACCTTTGAACAAAGATTTGGGGGATAAAAAATGATTTTTCAGGAGTTTTACAGGGAATTAAAAAATGTATTACACATGATAGTGATATAGGTTAGAAGGAAGTATATTGTGAGCAAATTCTACTCCAAGGTATCTATGGGTAAAAATAGATTGAGATATAAAGGTGTATTACTAACATAGAGATTATTATTACCAATATGTATTCAGAAGTTTGGAGATGACCTAAAATCTCCATTTTAGGGGATGACCTAAAAAACGTGCTGTTTCTGGAACAGAGGGTTAGTGATGGCAGTTCTTTTAAGTCACAAGGAGAGCCTTCCTTTTCCATCTACTCTGTGAAGACTAATGCCTTGCTCAAGAAGCTCCTTCTTGCAGGTGTTCAGCCTGTGTGCCCAAGTAATTTCATTGCCTCATGTCAGGCCACATTGCTGCAACTTTGAAAGTTAATTAAAGCTAATCCACGGAGTTACAATCCGCGTTGCTTTGAGCACTACCAAAACACTAGTGCCAGCGTTTACAGAAAGGCAGCCAAATATATTAGTCCCAGGAGGATGGACCTTTCAGACTGTATATGTGAGAGAGTGCATTTTTCCCATCAATTTTTGCATTGGGATAAAGATGTTCTTTGAGATCATTAGAATGATCAGATTTTGGCGCGTCCTTTTGCTTTGTATATTTAAGATGAATTAATAAATGGTATCTGACATTAATTTTATTTTAATGTAGCCTTCGTTTTACTCAGTATAGAGTGTACTGTATGTCAGCTGGCTGTGTTACCTACATGAGTGGTTAAGGAGGTACTGAATATTGTAACCTCATTTTAAATCCATCCAACACTCCGATAACTTAGAAAGCCTAGGATGATGTAGGATGGTAAGATGTAAAAAAATAAAATGGATGTTTTTAGGGGAATTTAACCAGACTGGCAACAAACTGGTCTATATCTCCTATCATGCTTACTTTGTTGCTGGGCTGACAGCTGGTTAAAGCACAAAATGACAATATAGTTCCCTGATACTGCAAAGACATTTTAAGTAGGTTCTTTCCCTGACCATATCTTCTATTGCCAAATCCCTGAAAATTGTGTGTGAGGGTGTGAAGTGCATCAAATCAGATCAGGGAATTGATTTAGATTAAAAATAAAGCCTCCTTCTCCTCACCTTTATTTTTTTTATCCTGTTTCATTCCCTGGCCTGGGCTTGACAGCTGTGCCAACAGCTGTGTTAGTACATCACTGTGCAGAGGAGGGGCAGGAGGTGGGTGCTCCTAGCCAGAATTGGTATTGAACGCCTCTTCTTGACGAACTGTGGCCTATGTGCTGGCACACGGGATATCTAAAGGCAGGATTGCAGTCAGAACAGGGAGAAAGGTTTCAGGAGATTTTACTAGATCTGCAGGTGCAATTGGAAAGACCAGTAAAGAACAGGGACCAGTTGTATAAAGTACCTCGGCAAAGTATCTGAAACCTATTGTATGAAACTTGTTTTAAACAAATACTACTTGGAAATTTAAAGTTTGTTTGAAGTAGATGCAGGAAGTTACACTAAAATAGGTCTGAATTTTCCAATCTTGTGTTTCCCAACTAATTAGGAGATATAAAGCACTTTCTCTTGTTGCAAGAGCCCCCCTCAAGCAAAGTAGATCTCCAGGGAGCTAAAGCTTCTGCTGCTTTTCAAGTGACTCTTTTCCTGCAGTGAGTCGCAACTTTCTTTGATTTGATAGAGTTGAGACAATTGTTTACAATTTTGTGTCACAACTAATAAATTTTTACAGGACCTTGTACTATTGTTTAATTAATTTCAAATAAACATATATGGACTTCTCAATTTCTGCATCATTCATAAAGTATTATTGACTACTTCAGAAGTACGAAACTGTCTGATAGTTCAGGCAAGATATTTTAAGATCAATGCAGGCAGTGTACTAGTCACCTGTTTTTGGCATGCTGGTTATTGTAAGTTCTCATTAACTGCTGTTGGAAATCTGAATGAATACAGATTTTTCTTTTCCTAGTATTTCACCACTGTTGCAATCTGTTGTCCAAATTACTTGTATGAAATGTTTTATATGTAAATTGGGATACTTCTCTGTGTACATGTGTTTACACATATATACACATAGGCATGTTTTAGATATATATATGTCATTATTACACTATTATCTGTGAATGCAGCAATGGTTTTGGAATATTGTCTGGGATAGAGTTAATTTTCTTCCTCTGATCTGGGATAGTGCTGTGTTTGCAATTTAGGATTTTTTAGCTGTTGCCAAGCAGAGACTTTGCAGCTTCTCATACTGGCCTGTCAATGAGAAAGTGGAGGGTGCCCAAGAGGCTGGGAGGGGACACAGCCAGGACATGGGACCTAAAGCGGCCAGAGGGATATTCCACACCATATGACATCATGCTCAGTATATAACTGGGGACTGGTGGAACAAGAAGAGGCATGGCTGAGAAACTAGCTGAGAAACTAGCTCAGAAACTAGCTGAGTATCAGCATCTGGTGGTAACTGTCCATCACTTGACCAAATTTTACTTTTTTTCCTTCCAATTCTCTTCCCCATCCTTCTGGGAGGGGGAGAGTGAATGAAAGTCTGGGTGGTTGTTTTAGCTGATGGCCAGGTAACTGAATACAGAATTCAAACTGAATACATCTGAAAAAGTTTGAGCCAAATTAGCTGCACCATATTTGTTAGCTTGTATCCATTGCACTTTGTAACTAGTATTCAGTTAAACACTTGCCTACTCATTGATCCCATGTATTTATACAGAGCTGTGCTCACTTTTAAATTTGATTTCCTGAGGGAGAATACAAATATTTTTTAATTTTATTTTGTGAGCCATATGTTCAAGAGCCGCTACTACTTTGCTGTTTCAACTTTCTTTGCCTTTTTCTGCCTTTACAGTATTCCAGACATTCCCTAGTACAGACTAAATAGAGCACTGTAAATATGCCACTAAGAAAAGTTTATGCAATGTAATTTCATCATGAACTCACATTTATTTTGTTTTATCCTAATGTCCCCTGTTGCATGGTTTGTCTCTAAAAATGATTCCCTCTTTACATATGTTTTGTGAGTCATTTTTTATTACAGAATCACAAGGTTGGAAAAGACCTTTAGGACTGTCGAGCCAAACCATTCCTGTCCTATGCTAAACCATATCCCTAAGTACTTGATCTACTCTTTCACATCCAGGGATGGTGACTCAATCACCTCTCCGGGCAACCTGTTCCAGGTCCTGACAACTTGTTCAGTGAAATTTTTTTTCCTCACATCTAATCTGAACCTGCCCTGGTGCAGCTTTGTGGCATTTCCCTTTGTCCTGTCACCTGGCTGAAGAGACCATCACCCACCTCTCTACAACCACCTTCCAGGTAGTTGTAGGTGGTGATAAGGTTGATAATTACTGTTCATTCCTTTTATCTTAGCTTCAACATTGTGCGTTTGCTGTAGGACTACTTTATGGTGGGTTTACGTTTAGTGGTTTCTGGCCACCAGACCATGATAAAAGAGCCTTAATGGAATGCTGGCTTATTTTTAATTTGTGTAATATTCAGTCTGGGTATGTCTTGCCATCATATACCCACTTCCATGACTCATCCTCGTTCTTCTGTTTGGTCATGACGAGGAAGTAAAGCCTCCAGGGATCAGAATAAAAATGAGTGAGACCCCAGGAGCAAATGGGCAGGAGAGCCCAGTAGTAGGTAAAATGAGGCAGTCAGACTAAATGACAGCTTAAGCCTGCTAGCAGTGGGGGAAGGCTGCAATGTTTGCTTCAGAGAAAACACAGTGAAGAGAAGAGAGGAAAAGTAGTAGAACTAAACCTATGGGAGAAAATAGGAGCCTTGTCTTGGCTTTATGCTTGTCCTGAGAGCTGTATGTGTTATATCTCAGTAAACTTAGCCTGGGAAATAACCAAAACTATGTAATTGCAACTTTGAGCTTTGTTGGCTGCTGATTATAATAGATGCTTAAGTAGCAGAGTGAGATGTCCAGGGAGCATTTTGAATAGTAAAAAATACATCCAGTTTCCTCAGGAACTCCCAAGATGCCTGTCTTAGCTGGCACTAATGCTTTAGTTCGTAAAACCACCTTTTCAGTCCTCCCTCGCCTTTACTATCTAAACTATGTTTCTGTAACCACTGAATTTCCTACATGAGATATTGATGATTCTAGTCTGAAACACTTGTGCAGATCACATTTCCTTTCTGTTGAAATGTTTTCCTGGCCTATAAACTCGAGATGCAGGATGGATGGTTTTCATTTCTTATTCCACTGGAACACTGCTGACTTAAGTCCTAAGATCTGGTTACCATCTTGTAGAAAATTGTATCAGGTGCTAGTTGTGGGAAATTTTTTTTAGTTCTGAACAATACTGTAGTCTACCTTATCATTAATTTTGGCATTTTATTCACCGTAATCTCTCTCTCTCCCCACTCCCACCCCCATTACTTCAACTTTAATCTTGTAAATACTTTACATATCTTATTACTCTCAATTCATCTCAAGCTTCCATTGATATATTGTGTATCATTAAATGACGATACTGACTTGACATATTTTGGCAAGCATTTGTTGCAGTATGAGGTAGGGGAAAGCAATATCAAAACTCTCAGTCTTGGCGTTACAGAGTCCCTATGGAACAGCTGCATCAAATTCTTCACAATATTTATGACTGAAGCAAGAGTAACTTTCTGCTTGTTCTCATTTTTGTGATTTGTCTCCCCTACTAAGCATCATGCCAGCTTCTCTCTAGACAAACTATTTTGGAATCATTAATCAAATGGAAGATCACATTTTCTTTGCAATTAGTTGAATTGGTTAGATTCCTTTTGATGAAACTCTGTTTCACTGAATGTGTGGTCTTGTTGAAGTGCCAGCGCTTCACAGTTCTCCTATGTGCATAATCTTGAAACTACTGGATTTTGTTTTCAAAGTAAATTTTATCTTCAGAATTCTAAAATTATGTAAAACCCAGCACGACTTGTATGAGGAAAAGCAGTTTCATGATTCACAACTAGTCCATGATTTTGATTTCTGAATTCATTAACTCTATGATATCCAGAAAAAAACCCACAAACAACTTCCTTCAGAAAATGCATATTTTTTAAAGAGGGAGAAACTGCAAAAAATGCAAGTGTGGGTTTTTTTTATGTGTTATTAATTTTTGGTTTTTTTAAAATTTCTAAACAGCAGCTTAAAATTGCCTTGACTTCTTCATAAACAATTCATTTGTATACTTAGAGCTAATTAAATATAAAATTACCTAAAAATTACCACCAACTAATGCACAAAAAAATAACATTTTAGCTGGTGCTATTGTGAACTGCTGAGATAATGTTGTGTTAAATTTAACTCAGAAATTGTGAACTTCTTTACAGTTTTTCTATTGTAGAGTCTTTTCTACTCAGTTGTGATTGTTTCTCTTCCCAAAAGGGGGTTGGAAGCAAGGTGGGTGTTGGTCTCTCTTCCCACAGAACAAGTCATAGAACTAGAGGAAGTATCTTCAGGTTGAACTACAGGGAATTTGGGTTGGATATCAGGAAAAATTTCTTCACTGAAAGAGTTCTCATGAGCTGGAACTGTCCAAGGAAGTGGTTGAGACACCATCTCTGGAGGTATTTAAAAGATGCGTAGATGTGACATCGGTACATGGTTTAGTGGTGGACTCATCAGTGCTGGGTTAACAGTTGAACTTGATGATCTTAATGGTCTTATTCAACCAAAATGATTCTGTGATTCTACAAACAATTTTCATCGCAGTCTAGGAGAATGGCAGACTTCCTAGCCCTTGGTCAATGGGTGGTAAATCTTATGCCTGAATAATATTGAAGCAGCCAGGGAATATGCCCGTTTCCCTAGAACCAAGATTTAATTCTAGACCTTCGTCTAAAGAAAGAAAATATGTTCCCCAAAGTTGTAAATATCTATTCCTGAGGATGGTAAAGAAGAAAAAAAAAAAAGCAGATCAGTGCACAACGCCTATAACCAACAGTCTTTTCTCTTCTACTTAATATTGGAAAAAAGAATGCTTAACACTCCATCTCCAAAAGCAAACAAAGAAAACGTCAACAAAAACAGAAGCCCCCTAACAAAGCAAAACAAACAAGCAAACAATCTCTCCGACTTTTTGTTTTCTCATATCACTTGTATATTGTGCAGGATTCTTCTGTCTTGGAGGCCACATACAGACATTGTGAACTCCTGCACTTTCTGTCACCCTTGAGAATGCAGGGATGCAACCAAGTGAATTACCAAGGAATGCATAGTTTACATTTCTTTTTTTTTTTTTTTTTTCTTTTCAGGTCAGTATGTTGATTATTTTCTTCCTACAGTCATAATTTTAAGAATCCTTCTAGTTCTATGGTTTGGAAGACAGTAAACCTTTGTTAATTTCCGCTTTTTAAGCATAAACATTTTTACTTCCCTAAATTGTGCTTAATTATCAAGTTTTCTAAGAGCTTGCTGGCTCTGTACTAAGCACTTTGGAAGCTTAGTAAACACAGAAATAGTAATTGTATTATATCTGGAATTACAACTGGAGCCATGGACAGGAAATTCATGCCCAATTACATTCTTTTCCTTGTTTAAAGAAAATGAGTTTTCGGGAATTGGTTATAAACATTGGTTTAGCTTGAAACTATGTTATTTAGTGAAATATTTTCTGGTAATAGTTCTGCCCATGTAATGCATGCTGAAAACACAAGGTTAGTGGGATCTTAGACAAATAGGACTTTGGGATGAAAGCCATCTGAAACTCTTGAAGAAGTCTGGAAGTTGATTAGCAAAATTCTTCTAAACACAGCAAAACTAAGAGTAAGACAAATTGTGACATTATTATTTTTTTTAATCTAATAATCAAATAATAATATTATTGAAGTGAATAAGGGACAATTCATTAAAATAATTACAGATATAACTTTGACATTAAAAGATGGGAAATATAGATAGTGGAACACAGAGACTGATCAGTGTTGTCACCACTCAAACAAAATAGTCTCTGCTGCCCTACTGCAGTTTTGCACCCATTGCATTTCTGAAGGTAAATGATGTGGTCTCATACTCTCTTGTACTCATTATGACTCTTTAGATGCATGCCTATTGATTTTTTTATTATTTTCTTTTTTGATGGCCTTGCATTCACCTAATATTTTCACATTCATATATACAAACTGCATAGCTGTAGAACTGGTTATGCATGAGATGAAGTTTTAGAAACGGATTTTAGTTTTTCAGAGATGCAGAGGAGGTCACAGAGTCATTTGAAGGCAACAGGCCGTGTAGACTCTCAGCACATCAGCAAATCAAAATCTTAATGATCCTCAACTCCTTTGTGAACTTAACTGTGTTTAAAAATTTTGGTATTAGCACTCTAGCTCCAGAAGTAAATCCAGGCTGTATAAACACAATGACAGTTTTAAGAAAGAACAGTTCCTAATATTGAATATGCATTTGTGTATTTTTTTTTCTTTTTAAATCAGAATATATGGCTTGCTATTTTTGATTGATTTATTTTCTTAAACTTTGCTTTTCATCATCCAAATAATATCTATTTAACTACATTACAATGCTGTGGTAATTATTTACAAAATAAAATTCTGAACAACAATAAGAGAAATTTCCTCAATAAACAATGAAAAAGAAAGTACCAAATTTTTCCATAATTTTAGTCCTGAAAATAGGTAATCAGGAGGCTATAGTATATATGGTTTGCATTCTAGCAATAGTCATGTTTTAAAATCCTATATTTACCTTAAACGAATAAATTATTGTATACTGCTTTATACACTTGCCGGTCTCAGCTACTATGTTTGTGAAGTAGCAGGGCTGCGTTTAATTTTCTGAATATGTAGGACGTACTATGTAATGACTTGAAATGTCTCTCTTGTGTGCAAAGGTAATGCCAGATAATTGCATTTATGCTCATGAACCTAATTTTCTTGAAAGAAAATTTTTTATATTAATTCAATAAAGACTAATGGCCCTGTTAAAATCAGTTGCCTTCAAAACAGTGTATTTATCACCACAAACATCCCTGCTTTCTTCAGAAGGAGAGGAAAGTTCAGAGTCTCAGCATTCTCCAAAGAAAACATCTTGGCTGCAAAATTGTTCACGTTACCCACAGAACTCCCTAGACACATTTTGTAGAACTATATAAAATCATTCACGTTATTTCAATTTATGGTTTAACTGGGTGCCAAAGCCTTTGAGTTTTGCTTCAATGTGAGCGAAATGTGGGTTATGGAAGGGCAGCATAAATGAAAAATACCCAACCATTGCACAAAGGACAGTGTTACTCTGTATCCAGCTGTTTACTGTGCAATAGAATGGAAAGTCTATTATACTAGTTTTATAGTTACAGATACTGTTTCAAGACATTCATCACTTGGTCGTGAACAAACATGGGGAAATAACCAGTTCCTTATTATAAACTAGATTCTCAAGACAACAGCCCTTTTCCTATCCAGAGGATTGCATTTTCAAAGCTATACTAATTTTTCTATCATTCTTCTCTTTCCTTAAGAGTCCAGTTTTAGAGTTATCTTTGGTTCTTAAAATTGTTTGTCTTTTAAGACATGAATGTGTTAAAAAAAAAACCCACGTGAGCTTTTGCTTGTTGGCTTTGTTTTTTTTAAACACACTTGTATTTGTTGAAGTTATGTGTAAATGATATGCTGGACTATACATAGAGAAAATTGCAATTTTGCAGATCAGGCCCCTGAGGGACATGTGCCATTTTCAACTTCAACTGTCAGACTGCTGGAGGAATCTATAAAAAGAGGTGATTTGTCTCAAATATTACTCAGAGGCTGTTAATCAGGTAAAAGCCTGCTGAATCAAAAGTTCTCTCCAATGGGTCCTTGGTTTCACTTCTTGTCATTGATGTGCCTCAGACAGATCTCCATAAAAAATAAACTAAAATGGTTGCCAGAATGAAATTGCAAGGCTAATTAGCAATGTTATTTACAACTTAAGGAATAAGAAACATGGGCATTTAAAGCTTCATGTCTGTGCTTTGATGAAAACTCCTGTGGATGGATAACCCATGCACAATTTACCAACAAACTTTATCTGCCTTCTGTATGAAGAGATCTTTGACCAAATTATTGAAACTCAGTCCTATTGAAACTATTTTGATATAACGTGTTCTTTGCCGGGTAAACGTAAATGTTTTTTGACCAGTATTACTGTTAACATGTTTCGTGATGAGAACAAACACAGAGTTTTGAGCACTATGGCAAGTAGTGATTCATTTGAGGCTTGTTATTTATGTATTTGCAACTGCTTCCTTTATGGATTTTTTCAAATCCTACTCGCTTTAAATTCAGAAGAGGCCATGCCTAAATATTCCCATAAATTTCACTTTTCCATGAGAACGGCCTGTGCAAACAAAGGCAAGTGTACATCAAAATAGGATGAGGAAAATCTTACTCCCATGCCTTAGTTTATTTCTTGCAGATTTTGTTCTTTCTGTGCTTGTCACTAGTTCTGTCTTTATGAGTTAAAATTTTACTTTCCAAATCCGTTTGCAAAATAGAAATATAGGATCTTAACAAGGTTATTTAGCACGTTCCAGTGGTAGGTTTCATTTTCCCCAAAAATGAAGGTTTTGTTTTGTTGTGGATGTGGCTCTTTTTTAGTTTTAGATGCTTGTTTAACTATAACGTGCTTTGAAAAAACATTCAGACCCCTGTATCGAAAGCATAAGCAAAAAGAACAGTTTAGGAACTTCGTAAGAGTATTCACAGGACGACCTATAATTTTGACTTATGTTTGATCACAGCCTTTTTAATTAGAAACATATTGCATCTGTTTAACACTGCTACCGTTTTGTTGTGTGCCATTTTCCGTATCAAGTAATCTAGTAATATCCCTAAGCAAGCTGAAACTGTTGAAGAAGATGGAAATTGGCTGATGAATGTATTGGTCACTTCAGAGGCATGTTCAAATCTATCTTCTTGCTGTCCTAATGAATATGGAAGCCTGCCCAGTGTGTGATTGGATTTTAATGACTACAAGGTCAGGGACTTTGCAAGGTGTGAATCTGCTTGCAAGGTCACTAATGGCAAACAGTGCATGGATCTGAAAATAAACAAGGAGCTGTCAGGGATATTAGCTTTTTGTAGAAAAACCCTTGGGATGAAAAGGTTAACAGGTGATTGCATTGTAACTTGTTTTGAAACTCGAAATGAGCTCTAAAGCTACGTGCATTATCCTTCATTATACATTGCATAAGAAATAGTAGCAATTTAAAATGCAGGCAATGTTTGTTTATAGTAGTACCCTGGCTTATCAAAAGCTTGCATTTGCCACTATACAAACTGGTCTGCAAAATCAACATATGGTCCAAACGCAGACCTTTTAGAGAAACAGTTGAAATTACCTGGTCTAAACTGCCTATGGATGCGTAAATGTATTTGCCTCTCATAGTTAATGCAGAGTAGTAATTACCAATAGAAATTCAGGTCACACGTACGGTGGTTATACCCTATATTCATTTGGTATTCTGTAGAGATTGTTCAAGCTGTAGAAAAAATAATAGGGAATGAGTTTGAAAGTATTAAGGAAGTTTATAAATGACTTGTCATAAGGTACTTGACTTGTGATAGAACAGCACAAAAATTAGTCCTGCATGAGGAAAATACAAAGAAAAACTGCAATGTGGGAGACATTCAGAGAGGTGACAACATTTTTTTTTCCTAGGATCAGAAGTTAATTTATTTAGAATAAAAATCAGAATTGTTGAAAGAACTGATGGACATTTTTCCCCTGACTGTTTGGGGCATTGAGTAGTTTCAGGCATGGCTGCCATGGTTGCAATTTCTCTCAAGCTATTTGTGCCAAGGAGAGGCTTTGTCGGATGGGCATGCTCAAAACATAGTTCCACTTCATAGTATAAAATGGACTTCGGTATCAACTGTTTCCTGTCATTGGGAAGTCTGCAGGCTTAGTGATTGAAGAGCCCAGCACAAATGCCACCAGTACCCCAAATCTTTGGGGCAAAAATCAACTTTACTATACTCCAGAGGGATTCTGTCATTTCTGTTTGTTTTTTGTTTAGGTTTACATATGTATACAAGCATATACATATATATTTGGATACAGTTCTTTGTATGTCTTCCATTCCTCATTTGTGGGTGTGATGCCTATGTGGTAACTGCTAACAATGCTTTAGCTTGTATGGCTCAGTCATGATTTCATTATTTTTCAGGGCAAGATCCTTGAAAACAGGTATTGTACCTGTGCGAATGCCCTCTCAGTAGTAACTAACCTGAACTCTGCTGCATATTCAATTGCCACCTAACTTTTTTATTTAAAACAAGGATTTAGATTCTTTAATGCAAATTAAAAATATGTTATACCTTCTCCAGAATAATACTTAATCTTTGCATGCTTCACAATGTAACTTAACCAATCCTACACTGTCATGGAAAAAATGTAGCACAAGAATCGTGCCAGGATGAAGATTTATTTGGTTCTGGATTCACACTAGATGTGTTGACTGTGGTCTTTTATGGTGTGTCACTGTTTCATTGATTCCATTCTCCTGAATGCATTGGTTCCTGTTTGTGCTTCTGTTTCTGGAGTATAAGGGACAAGAAGGAAGGTGGTTTGTTATCACTCACTTAGGCATAGAGTGCCAAGAATCTCTTTTTTCTTCCTGCATCCTGTCTGGCTACAAGAAAGAGAGGTCATCAGCTGGGGTTTGGTTTTTTTTGTTTTGTTTTTTTTTTGACTGATGATGGTTTGAAAGCAAAAAGGTTTTCAGTTTTAATTTTTCTTTCTTTATGATGAATCATAAATCTTGAGACTGAGTATTGTTTTAAACCATCTAGTTTACAGGATTTTGAAGAAGGCTAAACTCAAAACTAATGGTGTGCTGCAGTTTTATAGTAAAATCACTAAACCTGTTAATAGGTTGAGTTTTATCTTTGGAAGTTGCATTATTTAATGCATAATTCTGAAGATTAGAGTAGCGGAATGTTTATTTTTGGACTTAGTAATGGCAAGGTTTTTTTCTTTGTGTAATCTGTAATACCTTTTTAAGAACATGAACTGAACCTACTTGGTGCAAAGATGCTGCAGTCATATCTATATGGTTCTGAAAAGCATTTCTTGAGGAAAAACCTCCTTATACTAATGTCTGTTTGTTAGTCATTGTTCGATGATACTGATTTTCAAATCATATACCCCATGTTAATGCCATCATTACATGAAATCGTTAGTATTATCTTCTTTATGTTTTGGTGCTGTTTTCAATTTTTGAGGTTCCAAACTTTAGGAAGTTTGACAGACTCTTTCGTCCTGGCAGATTCTGCTTTTGGCCTCTTACACTAATACATTGGCAGTAAATTCGACATGCAAGATCACTTACGTTTTTCCACCTCTCTTGCACTCTTACTGGATTTTCTCATATTCTAGATATGCTTAATTTTGGCTTTAAATTTCACTTTTTTTAAAAAAGCTGATAGGTCAAAACATACACATTTAGTCTCTTTTCACAGATTGTCTGTGTACTTTGACTGCAAGAAAGTATCTGAAATTACAGATGTTTAGTCAGATTTGGTAAAGCAAAATCTTGAGATTTGAAAAAATCCAACTGTTGTTCTTTTTGGATAATTGTCTGTTTTAACTTGTCTGATATTGAATTACACAGTTGTTCTCATTTCAGTTTCTGTGGTTTAGGGACAAACGTCAATGCTCAGTGAATGGGGTAATTGTACTGTTGAGTTACATTTTGGAGTTCTGTACCACCAAATCTGCAGTATGTAAAATGGCAATCCTAGATACAAATTGCTTTTCTCATAAAAAATATCCGCTATTTTTCTGCAAATTGCACCTAATTGCTCATTCAAAAGTAGTAATGCATGTAGCTTTGGATATGAGGAAGATCTCATCTTCAGTGGAGTTCTAGTCTTGATACAAAGTCCAGTCACACACTGCAGATTGCAGAACGAGAAACGGTGCAGATGAATCAAAGAAACCACTGGCAGCTTTTATTCTATTTTTAGTAACCTCCCCATTGCTAGTAGAGCCTTTGCTGTGAAAACATACTGTTAGATTCTTCTGAAAATATGATGAGCAATTATTTTTTTAAAGCACATCCAATAAGGAGAATAATCTAAGGGCATCAGATCCAGAGTCTGTTACAGTGGATAATTAGCAAGCCATCATGAGACAGTTCTGCTTGCATGAGTATTAAACATTTATGCCAATAACAAGAGATTGAGCTCTCTCCACCTCAGTGTGAGAACAAGAGGCCACAAGCTTCCTCCATCAAGAAAAGGCCCATAGTGTTACTGTACCCCCGAGGAAATGGAGTGGGAAGGAAAGATGAAGAGCAGCTCAGTTGTACGAAGAACTCCTGCTCCTTTTTTAATTTTCCCTTGAAAAATAGCTGAGCATCCTTAAAAGCAATGATTGGTGAAGATGTGAGAAAGGCAGCAGGGGAATGGGGGGGAAGGAGGGAAGTTATTCATGGAAATTAAATTAGGATGTAGATGCAGGCAAGAGTGACACATTAAGAAGTGTGGAAAGCAGAATGCACTGCTGCTAAAGTATATGACAGAAAAGGCTACAAAATATAAAATTGGTTGTGAAAAGAATAAAGGAGTGGCATCAGTTCTGTCTGACTATGTGGCTGAAACATTGAGATCCCTCCCAAAAATCTTTGAGTCTGTCTGTACCTATCGAGCCCTTGTCACCTGATACTTCTAATGTGACCTTGCCTGGTGCTATACTGGATTGAGGTCTTTTGCCGATTCCTGCTACTTTGCAGAAAAAGGAGCTTCATTCTTACAAGAAACAGCTGAGGGAGCTGGGATTGTTTAGTGTGCAGAAAAGGAGACTGAGGGTAGACCTCCTTGCTCTCTGCAACTACCTAAGAGGAGGTTACAGTGAGGTGGGAGGTTGGTCCCTTCTCCCTGGTAGCTAGTGACAGAACAAGGGGAAACAGTTTGAAGTTGCACCAGGGGAAGCTTAGGTTGGATATTAGGAAAAAAAATCTTTACCAAAAGGCTTGTAAGATGCTGGAACAGGCTGGCCAGGGAGGTGGTTAAGTCACCGTGCCTGGAGGTGTTTAAAAGAAGAGTAGATGTTGTACTTAGTGACACGTTCTAGTGCTGGACCTAGTACAGCTGGATAGATGGTTGGACTTAATTATCTTGAAAGTCTTTTCCAATCAAAACCATTCTACAATTCTATGATTTTTTTTTCGTTATTGTTGCACTGTGAGAGTGGTACTTAGTGCAGTCATTTGCTTTATAATTGTCTAACAATCCAAGGAGCAAAGAGCTGCTTTAAATAAACAAATGGCAAAAGAGCAATAATAGCAAAGTACTGAAGATAGCTACTAAAAAAGTCTGGTTTTGTTGGATTTTCCACTGTTGTATATTTGATTTTCTTGTTTATATTTGTAAGCTCTGGAGGAAAAATACTGTGTTATCTATGTGCGTGGAACCCTCTGTCATTGAGCTTCAAACTTTTTTCTGGTGTTTGAGCACATTTGGAACACAAGCTCAAAATAAAAATCATAGAACTGCCAGTCCTGCAAGCAGAATACCATGGGTGAAAAGACAGGCTTTCTCTGGTATTGCTTCTGTTGAGTAGCGGACCTCTTCCTGTACCACTGGTCATTTGGTGGCTGAATTAGCACTGCCATATGGGAGGTCTGGGCTTCATTTGCAGCCAGTGCAACAATCATCTACTTGGCTTGTAAAATTCCCTGTGGCAGGTGGATGTTGCTGGAGATTTTTATGGAACATTGCTTTTCTACTTTGTAACTAGAAAATTCTTTTATTTCCCTTTATTTCCCTTCCTTGTCCCCACAAGGTTTTCACTGGAAATAAACCACAGTCCAGGGGGATGTTCTGTTTGTCCTCTAATGGATTTGGCAGACAGTATTTGCAGGATTTTGTCTTCAGTAAGGCAAAAAAAAAAAAAAAAAGAACAAACATGTCAGTACTTTTAGGACATGTAAGTGGGAGCTTTCTTTCATTGAACTGTATTCTGAGCTGGGTTCATCTCAGCCAATTCTGTGTGTTTACATGTGAGTTTGATACTTTGACTCCCTTTGCTGTCAATAGAGAGAACTAGGTACTTTTCAGGCATGAGTTATGCTGGTCTGGGCTCTTTACATTTCTATAAGATACGTGCCCTCTATGCAACTTACTTCCTCTCCATGTACTTAAGTGAAATGTAACCCAACCTGAAGCCTAATCCTTACAAATGCTGACAACTTGGAATTTTGTTCAAACATGGGAGCTTCTCTGTTCTGATAATACATATCTTGGCATCAAGCTAAGACCCAAAATTAGATTTCCTAAATGTTATATTTATATATGACTCAGTTTCCCATCTGTGAAATATTCACAGAGAGCTTCCTCACTTTGAAGACATGCTGAAGATTTTTAGAAAATAGTAGCAGAAGCCATTTAAGGTGATAAAATGTTCTATTTAGAGATATAAAATACTGTTGAAACCAGGCTTCAACAAAATGGGATATATAAGGTATTAGGTCACACCATGCCTACCAAAGAGATTTAAAATAAAAATTAAAAAAAAAGAAAATAAACAGAAAAAAATAATTCCCTGAATATCACTTTTAAATGTGACAAAAAAGTTCTGTAGATGTTAGAATATGCTATCACATTCACAAAGGTTACTGTGGAAAAGGGGTTAGAAATTAGATTGCATAAGGAACTTAAGCATGGTGATTTTGTCATATTTTATTTCTTGAATTTGCTGTCTTAATGCTCTTTTTAATGAAGCACAGTATTTAGTTTGCAGCTTGTTCGGATAATTGGCAAATACTTGTGAACACAATTTCAAAATTTAATTACTCATTAGAATTATGCATAATTATGTCTTTTAATTTTTCTCCATGAGCATATGAACAATCTTTTTTTTTGAATTTGAAGGAACACTGGTGCTCATACAAATATTCATTTTCTTCGGCAAACAACAGTATTCATCTGCCAAAAAAGAATGCTCATTGTTTGCTATTCAATTAATTAATATTTGCTATACATTTGACTCATTTTTTTCTTATTATGTCCCCCAGCATATAAAAATAGTTGCTGTGGTAACAGTATTACATTTATAAACTTAAATGATAAATTACTTTTGCACTCACTCTGTCTAGATATTAGAATTCCTAATCTTCTTAAAATGATGAGTTAGGGAAATTTTGTCATCCCCGTTTTGCAGACTGGGGATTGAGGCTTACACAGATAAAGCTGAGCATAGTGAGAGGGGAGGAGGTCAGAAGACAGCAGAGTCAGCAGCTGAAACTTGTATTGCTGAGACTCTGACCAGGATTTTATCAGCAAGCAAGTCTTCCATCTCTTTTGATGTGTCATGAAAACAATGTAATTTCTGGTATTATCAGTATCCCCAAATATACCGTCACAGCACATTGTAGGACACTTCTCAAAGCTAGGACTTGCTTTTGGATCATTGTCTTCATTTGTTCGTTGAAGAAGTTAGTTAGATATGTCCTGTGCACTTTCTGTTGCATACCATGAAGGCCTTTTCCCCTTCCTTAGGCATTTGTAGTTGTCACCCATCTGTTAACCTCCTGTCAAAGTCAGAAGACTAGTGAAATTTGTGACACAGTGATCTATCAACTCAGGACAAAGGCAGCTTGAAACAGCCTTGAGCCAAGTAAACTGAGGTGGTTGAGTTTAAGATGAAGCAGTAGGCACTGCAGCTGAAAAGGCTGAGGAGTGTTCCCATAGTCTTTTCTGCCAGCAGCACTATGGATCCAACACAGAACAGTTTGATAATTTCCTCCATCTAGTTTTGCACTGCGTCAGTCTGTTCACCCGCCAGCTGACTGGTGCACATGCATACACACAACTCAGTTTGCAGTAATCTAAAACTCTGCTTTGTGCAAACATAATTTCCGTTAACACTGAAATAAAGATAACAGTGGATATTTCTACTGACTTGTAGGTAAGGTTTTCCTGTGGACTTAATAGCATGAACCAGGCATTGCTCAGAATTAAAAGTATATTTGTCATTTTCTGCCTAGGGGAACTGAATCCTTTTGGAAAGTAGGAATGACTCCTGATAGGACTACAGGATATAAGACAGCCAAGATCCTGTTGCTCAGTCAGTCCCAGACCTGTCATGTCATAAGGTTAATCATAAGTTTGCCACATGTTGAAAATGGTATTTTTTTCTCTTTGTTTCTACTGTTTCTATTAGAAAGCAGTCTTAGGGTCTCGCTTCCCTAGTGGTTTGAAGCCTTCTTTCAATATCCAGCCTGAATTATTCTCAGCCATTTCACACATATTTGTTCCAATGGCAATGTTGTTAACACTGTTGTTGGGATAAAATAGCTCATGTTCCTCCTTCGTATTTAGGGAGAACAACTGTACACCTTCTGGCTCTTCATTTTATTTAGGTAAATACTTCAAGCCCTTTTACTCTCCTTTTGTAAAACAAGTTTTTCGCTTTTCAGTTTGTGCAAGGCTAGCTGAAAAAGGACTCCTCATAACTTCAGGCAAAACTTGTATGTCAATAAGGTGCATTTCTGCTTGCAGAAACTTGTGTAGCTATTAGATCCGGTTGGAGAGCATGCCATGGGGTGGATGTGTTTGGGGTCAAAGGGAGTATGGCTACTGAAATACTGCATCTTCATCTCCAAGTCTGGGAAAGATTGCTGCAAGCAGCTTCTAGACTTGATAGTCAAACACAAGTCAATACAGGTTCACCAATTTAGAGAAGTTGAAGATCAATCTGATAAATTTATTTTCCTATGTTTATCTGTGTTTATCCTTGCACCTCTTTTATACTGTATAAACATCCTGAGTACTGCTCATTGTAACAAAAAATAGGCGAAAAGCTATGGGTGTAATACATATTGAACTGTTTTAAGATAGATTTAAGTATACAGTATATTTGAATACAGTCACAGTATATTTTAAATGCAAAATCTGACATCTCCACTGAACAAAAAAAAATGTTCTATCACTTCCTTTTACCATCAGTAATTAAATATGAAAGTTGTTTTATATGTCAGAATTTTATGCTTTATGACTAAAACTTCACACTGGACCTCTGTTACTTCTAGGTGAACTGCTCTTTTTCTCCTATCTTTTTCGACTGTGTTTTGGAATCTGTGTTCCACAAAAATATTTCAGTTATCAGATGAAGTGGGCCTGGGATTTTTTTTGGCTTATTCTTTTCCTGTTAGAATTTGTTTGTTGTTGGAGTTTTTTTGCTTTTATTTTTTTAAGTACAATCTTGTTAATTGAAATCTCCTGCACAGGAAGAGGACAATCCAAATTGTGGATCCTTCGTCTGACACCCACAAGTTTATAAATTCAAATTTGGAGACTATTTTCTAAATCATAGGCTTTTCAGTTTCTTTACCTTTCTTGGGAAGATTAATGTTTGAGATTGTAATGCATAATATTTGAATTATTCATTTTAATTAAAATTTGTTATAGGAACTAATTAAAAGACATGCAACTGGTTGCTGGCAAGATAGTTGGACTACTTCACAAAAATACCATTTGGTGTTCATCCTTAGAGTTGTGTAGGTTTTAGAAAATTATGTTCTATAAATAATAATGGGGAATATAATTATAAGGATTTGGAAACCTACTATTTCTTACCAAAAAAAAAAAAAGTATTTTATGCTTTTTGAAAAATATCGATTATCTTTTTATGTAAAGCTCACTGCTGTAGTTGAAAATGTAATCTAAAAAAGTTTTATAATAACATCTTAATTATTTTCCAGGTATTGCAAAGTGGATTCATCTTTCTTCCCATCTCATTGTTCTTCCCGGGGTATTTTGGAAGATATATGTAATGATAATATATAAATCAACCAGATTTTAGAAGGTAAGAATTGAGTGTGATCCTCTGGATCACTGAATCCAAGAAATGAATTCTTGCTATTATAGCCAAACTGATTACAGAAGTCATCAAGTTTCACCTCAGCAATAGGTAGATTGTTGCCTTTGTTATTATTACTCAGGAGATTGCTTCAGAATTCTTATAATTGGAAACCCTGAAATTTCCAGTCTAATTGTATTAATTGCCAGTTCATGCTCATTTTCTTTGAAAGGCTCCTTATTTGATCTCAGATTGTGGCTTGATGACTAATTTTGAGAGCTATGATGGGAATCCATTATCAGCTGTTCAGAGAAATGTTCTCAATGCATTGCCTAATTTCCACTACATGAAATATAGTGTCGCTATTTCTATTCTGTCTGGTTGAGGTGGTTGAAAGGAAAAGATCCAAAAGAAATATTAAAGAACGGCTTTTTACATAATTTAACTTGAGACTTGAGTGGTGATTTCAACAGGGTGGATAGATGCTAGGTGCTGTAAAAGCTGAATTTAACAGCTGAAGGTGACCTAAGATGCACTTGTATTTATGGTGAAGATACCAAAATGAAGGGAAACTGATTGTGCAAAGAAGAGTAAGAGACATGTACACTAGAAAACTGGACATCCTGTGTCTTAATTTGGTTGAAATTTTTCCATTGAGTCCATTTTTCCATGAAAAATTTGGATTTTTGACTGTATATATTTTTTTTGTCTTTTTTTTTTTTTTTTTTTTTTTTTTCCTGGAGCATCATATGCTTCCTGGAACTCATCTAGGTGTCTTTCCCTTGAAATTAAGTTCTACCAGTGTCAGGTGAAAATTGAATGATATTCAACATCCATAGTGAGAATATATTTATCAAAAGAAAAGCTTTTCCAAACACAGGGAGGCTTTAAGGCAGTGTTGGGCCTATCTCTGTACCACACCCAATCTTAAAATGCTCAAAAAATGCTGACAAGGAAGAGTCCTGTGTATCACTAAAAGAGCAGTATTAGTTGGGGTCTTAGGATCTTTGCACAGAGATGAATTTTAAGAGTCTTTGACATCAGTCATCATGTGCACCTGATTATTTTTTCAAAGACCAGATCTGCTCCCAGTAGAGTTGATTACACAGTCTGTAGAATTTTTTTTTCACCTATATCTTTCATAGGCATTTTTCCCCCTTTGTATTGAATGAACTAGGTTGGTGTCCTGGGTTCAGCTGGATAGAGTTAATTTTCTTTCTAGCAGCTGGTGGGTGTAATGCCACCAGTGTTTGGGAGTCAGGATGAGAGCAGTGCTGATAACACAGTAGTGTTTTAGCTGTTGCCAAGCAGTCAAGGACCTTTCAATTGTCCATGCTGCCCTGCTAATGAGAAGACCAGATGGAAGGCAGGGAGGTGTACCCAGGAAGCTGGGAGGGGGTGCAGCCAGGACAGGTAACCCAAACTGGCCAAAGAGGGTATTCCATACCAATTACATTATGCTCAGAGGAAAGGAGGGCTGGTGGGGATGGAGTGCATGGCTCCAGGATGTGTAGTTTTGGGCATATCTGGTTTTGGGACAGCTCTGAGCTGTACTGCCTGAGTTGTGCAGTTCAGTGAGAAACTGCATTGTACATCACCAGTTTTGTATATTTTGCATTAAATCCTATCATTATCACTCCCTCTATCTGCTGTCCCAGTAAACTATCCTCATCCCAGCCTGTGAGGTTTGCTTTTTGGCTTTTCTTTCCTTCCCATACCCTCGAAAAATCCACACCACCCCTTCCCCCCACCACCCCCCCCCACCCCCAACACAGCAACTGTGTGGTGCTCAGCTCCCAGCTGGAACAAAACCAATGACAGCTGGAAACCGGGGTGGTTTTTTTTTTTGATGCCATGAAAACATGTGTCAGAGAGTGATTTCTGAATCACAGAATGATTTCCGAAGCAGCGAGGAACTCTGACACACGTTTTCATGGCATCAAAAAAATGCTTTCTCAGACAGCATGGCAACTTTTGCCCTCCAAAAGATGAGTGATGTACTAAAGACTGACCTCAGAACACTTACTGTAAGGTCCAGGGAGAGTTGGTCTGGCAGTGTCAACCAACCAATCATATTTGGAGAGAGAAGAAGCCATAGGTTAATACGAGCTGCATACTCTAGCCAGGAATAGGAAAGGCTGAAGGGAAGAAATAGGTTTTTAGCTTTTGGCAATTCTGAGCAGAAGAGCCGAGAGATGAATAGGTGTGGCTCATCTCTTTATTAAGAGAGGAAAGACTCCATAAACAACTGGAGTAGTGTCAAAGAAAATTGTAGTGAACTGTGAAGATCAAAAAAAATCCCCCAAAAACCTCAACCCCAGACATATCCCAGAACACTTGTCTTCTCTTGGTATTGTAGGATAAAAGTTACAGTGATCAACAAATCACAAAATCAATACCCTTCTCTCACTCTGGAGAAGCTGGGGCGTGGGGTATGTTTTGCTTCTATGCTTCTGCTGTACAGTAACAAGAATAGTGGATAGTTTTATGTTTCCTTCAGCAGTAGTAAATGGACTTGAAGCAGCAATATTCCCTCTAAAAGGACTGTAACAAATGAAGAAGCCCAGAAGTTTTTTTATTAAAAAAAGGGTAAATTTTCATGTACCCCAAAGTCTTTAAACTGTCGTTATGACTTAAGTTTCTTACATCCAGAGATTCTTTCTGTTAGTAACTGTTGCATTGCTGCTGATAAAAAATATAAGTGTAAGCAAGTGAAATCTCCAATAAGGTACACTTCTGTAACAAATGTTTTCAATGACTTGTAGACAGTTATAGTATGGGATTTTCATTTCTAATGCACCTACAGTAATTATCCATGTTCTGCTGATGGTTATTTATTGTTTAATTAAAACATATCCAGGGGATAAAAAGCCCATTAGGATAAAGCATTGTGTCAAAACCAAAAAGTTGCAATAAAGTTTAAGCACGGAAATGCCTACTGCTGGCTTCTTTTTTATTTATTGCTAAGCTCTGGTGGCGAGCTTCAGAGAAACAGAATATTATCTTACTCTAAAGTAATCACCTGCTTCTATAAAATTAGAAAAGAACTTGAATTATTTATCCAGCAAGCCTAACCAGAACAAAGCACATTCATGAACTAGTATGCTGTGACATTAGGTATCACACCCTCATTAAGGAGTAGTTTTCTTTCCAACCTTGATTCAGTATGAGTGGGGAAGAACTGATTAAAAAGGAAAGGTTCTGCCAGTTAGAAATGGCAATAAATTTTTCAGGAAAAGGTATCAGTTTATACATATGCTTAATAAATTAACCCATCTTTGCAGAGAAAACTGCAAATGCATTTTATCCAAAGGTGCACTGCTAGTTTTGAAGCTTAAATTCATTAATCTCTGTGAATTTTTACACTTGTCTGATACGGTTTGAAATGCTTGCCCTGATGTATCAGCTGAGGATAATCATCTATTTGAATTTATGGGGAACACTATCACTGTGGGATGTGGCAATTTGCATGTGTAACTTCAGAATACTAAGAAGAGTTAAACATGTAAATTCCTGTGTACTGGGATGTCTGAGTTTAAACATTCTTTTATAATAAATAATTGTCGTTTTAATTAAAGATGGATCAATGAAATTCCAGTATATGACTCATCTCATTGTTTCTGCACATGGGTTTGTTTTTTTTTTAACCTTTCCAGTATAATGAATCCATTCTCATTGTGTGTCCTCAGAAGATCCAGAAATTTCTTGAAAGCAAAATCCTTTTACTTACCAATTCCTGGACCTGGCTGTGTTTCAGATCACTGATTTTTACATTTTCTCTGCATTATCCCTTCTCCACAAAGAGGTACATATGGGAAGGGTGACTTTAGGACAATTTTTATGTCTCTGGTAATCCCTGGATGAAGGTTCCTGGATAAGTTAGAACAGCTCAATCACATCTCTAAATTGTGCTTAACTGCGGTGGAACCGGGGGGATGCTCTGCAGCCAAGAATTATTGGAGAGCAACGTGCTCTGATTAGGCCCTGTTTGTCCCCTGGCAAAGCTTGTATGTTGCTAAGTTTATGTATGTGTACGGCCTTTCTGTCAGCTGGTGCTGGTCTTTCCACGCCAGAAATACTTCTGTTAGGTATCCAGGTCTTCCTGCTGCCAGAGTGGCACACAGGGAGTAGATTGCAATGGGGTAATTTTCTGTTATCTTTAGATAACTATTAGAAAATTTTATGAGACTTTACTCTGGATGCTGTTTTATTCCAAAAAGAATTTTACTTTTCTGCAATATATATATACACATATTTAGAGACTGGTCTGACTGCAAGTGCTATGACACATCTAGAACACAGGTCAAATTCACATTGCCTCAGCACATTTACCTGTTTCAGGAGTGTGGGTTTTCCTCTTGGGTCAGCTTGATGTGGACTGAGGCAAGGTAAGGCTGTCCTTTTTTGGTAGTATGGGTGCTTAGGGTCTTCTGGAAGTTTTATGTAAAAAAACCCAATTGGTGAATGGAGTGTGTTCTCTGGCAGTACAGTTGAATTTTGCTGCCCTTCTGTGTCAAATTATAGTAGTGGACTTGTGACCTTTATTAAAATTTTAAAGCATGTGTCGCGATATAAGGTGTTAAGTTATTCACATTGGATTGAGTATGGTGATGCAGATGCTTTTTAGTCTTTAAAATGGATACTCCATTACATACCTGTGCCCAGTCATGAGAGGCCGAGCCAAGAGAGCTTTTCTGATCCTTCGTGCTTTTCTACTGTTACTTCTATATTGAATGGAGAGAGAAATGAGGACATTAAACCACTCAGGTGCTGAATTAACTTCTGGAGTTTTCTCCACTGACTGTATGGCGCATGAAGAACTCAAAAGTGTGTTTTAGAGTCTACAACTAGGTGGGCCTGGGTGCCCATTTTCTTCCCCAAGCATTAGTTGTTTGGATAAAATGAAGTTAGTGAAAGCTTTCCTTCTTGGTTCAAACATCTGAAAAGCAGTTTTCAAGTCTGAAAAGCAGTCCAAGGCCTCATGTGCACCTAACATTAGCCTCTTAAATCCATCTCTTGCTGTTCCCTGAGACCATGATGGCAGTCTGCCTTAAGAATCTGGTTATGCCTGTAACTAAAATTGTTACTGAGAAGAATCATACGCCGCTCTTTCTCTGAAGTATCACAATAATATCTTTTGATAACCCTACTTTGTTCCTTTGGATAAAATGCATTTACTGTGGGATTTTGTCAGATTTCATTGAAAATCCTGAGGAATTCAAAGTAACTACTGTGTGCTACTAGTATATTGTTCATAATGCAGCATCTTAAAGCAGGTATCACAAGTAAAAAGTATACTGTGACCATTCTCTGAAGTAAACCCACTATTTTTCTAATTCAGAAAGCTGTATTGTCATGTTTTTCTTATGGAATTATAGAAATAGCTGTATGAAAAAGAACCTACAGGAGAATGAAGGCATCTGTTCAATTTCCATTTTACTTCCCCACACTAGATAATGTTGAAAACAAAGATGTTATTTTTCCCCCTTATTTGTCATCAGACAGGAAAAAAAACACATTACTTTTTAATTCCATCATTTTTTCTCTGTAATCAAAAGAGAAACAATGTTTAAATTAAGAGCTTCAACATTCCCATCCTGCTTCACAAAGCTCTACAAAGAGGGTATTTTGCTGAGTAGTTATTTTAAAACAAGGAGTTGTTAGACATATAGACACTGCTCAGGAAATAAGGTCGCCTAGTACATAATACTGCTGAAAGTAAAGATTTTTTTTTTTTTTAAATTCATTTTAGTGACATTATTGTACCGGTGCTCAGGCAACTGTGAATTACTGAATATTTGTGCATGCTGGTGTTTAGAATCAGAACCATAGAGTAGTTTGGGTTTGAAGGGATGTTTAAAGATCATCTGGTCCTACCCTTCTGCCATGGGTAGGGACACCCTTTCACTAGACTGAGCTGCTCAAAACCAGTGTCTTAAGTCCCTTATCATAGGAAATACCATCCTTACGTCCAATCTATACCTACCTGCTTTCAGCTTAAAAATGTTGGTCCCTCTCCTGTCATTAGAGGCTTTGGTTAAAAAAAAAATAAATCTTCCTCTGTATTTCTAATAAACCACCTTCGTATATTGAAAAGCTTCAATAAAGTCTCCCTGGAGACTTCTCCATGCTGAACAATGACAACTCTCTCAGCCTTTCTTTATAGGAGCACTGTTCCAGTACAACACCCTTACTTTTGTGATTTTAAGCAAGAAAAATATTCTGGACTATGACATGCATTATCATGCTATGCCTAATACCACCTACTCAACTACCTTTCCACGATGATTCTATTGCTTGTACATCCAACCATTAAACTTCCTCCAATTCAATCCCCCAGCAATACAGAATATCAGAAAATCAATTTTTTAAAAGAACTGTGAAATATAAAATATTCTGGAGTACTTTTCTGTCTGTATTTCACCTTTTATGCTAAAATGCTTCAGACTGAAAAGTTTTACAAATTTATTTCAAGATTGGATAGGGAAGGTGGGAGTTCAACAGGAAATCACAGCTCACATTTTCTTTCTTTCTCAAGGTTGCTACATGAAGGGAATAAACACGTTGGGAAAAAATCCACAATGATAGCAGCATTGCCACATTTAGTTTAGAATGGTGTGCACATCATGTTGTCAAATATGTTACTTTTTTTTTTTTTTACATAGAGCTGGTCTGACACAGCAGAGCACAAGCTCACAAGCAATCCAAGAAGTTGCTGGAATAAGTTGACGATAACTTCCTTCTCCAAGTGATAGAGGAGCCAATGAGGAGAGGTACCATGCTAGACCTTGTTCTAACCAGCAAGGAGGTGTTGGTAGCAAATGTGAAGCTTAAGGGCAGCCTTGGTTGCAGTGACAATAAAATGATGGATGTCAAGATCCTCAGAGCAGCAAGGAAGATGCATGAGAAACTCACTACTCTAGGCTTCAAGAGAGTAGACTTTGGCCTCTTCAGGTTTCGACTTGGCAGAGTACCATGGGAAAAAGCCCTGGAGGGAAGAGGGACCCACAAAGCTGGTTAGTATTCAAGGATTTCACCTCCACCATGCTCAGAAGTGATGTATGCCCACAAAGAAAAACTAATGCAAAAATGCCAAGAGACCTGCATCTATGAACAAGGAGCTCCTGGGCAAATTCACACACAAAAAGGAAACCTTCAGAAGGTAGAAACAAGGACAGGAAGCCTGGAAGGAATACAGAGAAACTCTTTGAGCAGCCAAGGATCAGGTTAAGAAGACTAAAGCCCTCGTAGAATTGATTCTGACCAGAGACGTCAAGGGCAGCAAGACAAGTTTCTTAGGCATGTCAGCAGTAAAAGTAGATGAGGGTAAATGTGCACCCCCTCCGGAATAAAATGGGAGACCTGATTATTCAGTATATGGAGAAGTCTGTGGTAGTCAATGACTTTCTGATCTCAGTCTTCACCAACAAGTGCTCTAGCCACACTGCCCAGGACACAGAAGGCACTGACAGGGAGTGGGAGAGTGAAGAACCTCCACTGTAGAAGATCAGGTTCAAGAGTATCTAAGAAACCTGCACATGCATGAGTCCATGGAATCTGATGAGATGCATCCAAGGGTCCTTAGAGAACTGATGAATAAAGGGGCTAAGCCACTCTCCGTCCAATCTGAGAAGGCAGTCTGGTGAAGTTCCTGCCCCCTGGAAAAGGGGAACATAATCTCCACTTTTAAAAAGGGGAAAAAGAGAGAGCTGGGGAACTATAGGCCAGTCAGTCTCACCTCTGTGCCTGGCAAGATCATTGAGCAGATCCTCCTGGAAACTGACCTCAGACACATGGAGAATAAAGAGGTGATTGGTGACAGCCAACATGGCTTCACTAACGGCAAATCATACCTGACAAATCTGGTGGGATTCTATGACGTAAATACAGCTCAGGTGGATAGGGGAAAAGTGACTGATGTCATCTACCGGGACTTGGGCAAAGCCTTTGACATTCTCCCAAATGATATAACTTTCTTTGATACCTGGACAGGGGGATCAAATGCACCTTCAGCAAGTTCAACGATGACACCAAGCTGTGTGGTATGGTTGAGAGAAGGGATGCCATCTAGAGAGACTTCAATAGGCTTGAGAGATAGGCCCATGTGAACCATGTGAAGTTCAACAGGCTGAGTGAAAGGTCATGCACATGGGTCAGGGAAATCCCAAGCACAACTACAGGCTGGGCAGAGAATGAATTGATTGATGAAAAGCTCAACATGAGCTGGTAATGTGTGCTTGCTTTCCACAAAGCCAACTGTATCATGGGCTACGTCAAAAGATGCGTGATCAGCAGGGAAGTGGTTCTGTCCCTCTACTCCCTCTACTATGGTTTTAAAATAAAATAAGGTAGATTTAGACTAGATTTGAGGAGGGTGCTGAGGTACTGGCACAGGTTGCCCAAGTAAGTTGTGGGGGTCCCCTCCCTGCCAGTGTTCAAGACTAGGTTGGATGGGGCTTTAGGCAACCTAGTTTAGCAGAGGATGTCTCAGCCCATGTGTCATGTAAAAAGGAATAGTGATGCGTCGCTGAGGGAGGCTGTCCCGTTGAGTCGTGAGGTTCAGAAAGGACCCCCTCGCTTTCTAAACTCCTTCTCATAGAGTAGCCTATGTGTGACTAGGTCCAGTCTTAGTCCCAGACTTGGTTAATGGTTTATGTCTAAAGGATTTTATATATAGCCACATATCAGAGTCAACATTTTCCTGTTAAGAGCCTCCAAAGGACTTGCACTGAGACAGTTATGTAGAGCTAAAACTGAAAGAAAAATTATTAAAATGACATGTATAGAATTTAGAATTGCCATTGATAAATGCTCTTACCAAAGTAGCACTAATACATGATTATGATTATAATTATAACGATAATGCTAGGAAAATACTTCCCTGGGTATTCTCATCAAAAAGGTGAAATTGCAATTGCTTACCAACAAGACATCCCTATCTTGGTTGGAGAAGAAGGAGCATAGCTCATTGACTGCCTCTTTGCAGTCTTTAGTTGCTTCTCTACCCGCACAGGGGTAACTTCTTCAGTATCCATTATACCTCAGTCGTAGCTGTTCCCTTTATGGGTGATTAACATGATTTGGGTGGAGACTCAAGGACTGTGTTTGCATATGTTTAGCATGTAGTCCTGTTAGCTTATTAACATAATTAGGTGTGTCAACTTCAATATAAATTTCAGAGATAAAACAAAAGGTCTCACTCTAGGAACCGTGGCCTTCAAAATTCCATGTAGAAACCATCTATCTGTTTATTCCACATTCTCTAGCCAAAGCAGGGCCATCCTGCTATTGTGAGAGTCCCTCCTTTAGCTGCTTCTCACATCAGCCTTGCAGATCTCACTCTGCAATATTTGTATATAATAGATAAACAGACATTGGTGTTTTAAACCTCTTATATACAATTCTGATACTGTGGAGGTGGGTTGGAGCTAGATGATCTTAAACTCATTTCCAACCCAAACCATTCTGTGATTCTCTGATTTATACCTGAAGTCCATGTAAACTTTGTATCTTCTTCCAGAGAGTGATGAAACTTGGATGGTTAGGAATGAAGATAATTTATACATGAATATAAGAATCAGCAGAAGAATAGGGTGATCATCCTTTGCTACAGGCATTGTTTCTGAGCATTTTCACTCTTCCTTATTTCTGTCTGTTGTCTTCTTTAAGAGCTAAAGTCCACTTACATTTACAATTGTTATTAAGGAACAGTTAAGCACTGCAGTGTGTTTATAAAACATTATAGCTACATCTACTAATTTTGTCAGTTCCTAGTAATTCCTCATATCCTTGCTGACCACAGCCAAATGTTGAGGTAATGTTCCCAGAGGAATATCCAGAGACTCCTAGGTATCTCTTCAAAATATTTGTAAGTGTTAAGACTCTGTCGATATCTTATATGGTTTGGCAAAACCTACTTACTATTACAGAGAATGATTTTATGAAATATTATAAAGATTTCTAATATTCAATTTCTGATGCATTGGTACTGCTGTGTATGAACAGAATTCTTCACTCCCTTTTGGATCCAATTTCATTATTCTCTGCTCGTGTAGAGGGACCTTCTTTCACCTCACCAACTCTATTACAGGGTGATATTTTCTTCTCTACCTAGTTAAATCATTATTCAAGTTGGATGACTTTTAAATGTATTCTAATTTATGTGTTAGGAAAGAAATTATTTACACTCAGACTAACAAGAAACTTGGGCATTGTTAGAGTAAGTGCAGCAACACAAGGACCCAGACCTATAAATTTACTGAGCCAGTCTAGGCAGCTCATATGCATATGCAGTCAGTAAGGAAAGTTAGATGCCTTTGGCTGAGAGCCACAATAGCCATCACCCTGATGCTCACACCTGTCAAGAAGCAATGCTGATGTAAGGAGAGCGTATGAAACCCTACCTGTCTCCTGGCTTAGAACAGCCAGGTTGATCTATACACTGAACTCAGAATGTGTGTGTATGTAGACAGATCAGATCATGGCTGTGACCAGCCTGCCTCATGGTGTTACATTATGTGAAATTAATTTTGAAAAAAGAATGTCAATTTCTTTACATCACCAAAAAGGCACCATTATGTGACAAGGAAGAGGCATTAAAAGTACACCTAAGTGTGACCTGATAATAGTTTGGGTAGACAGATCTGAGGTAATGGTCAGCTGTCTAGTTTAGATACCACAAGATTGTTTCTAGACTCCAGTATGGCATGTAGGACTGGATAGCTGTGCTTTAGAGGAATTCTTCTGCAAGTTCATAACGTCAGCATTTTTGTGAGCAGTAGAGACAAATACTGGTTATAGGTCAAAGCATTAGAAATCAAGGTGTTAGCCTTCAAAAGGAGCTGCTTCTGCAACAAGTGAACCCAGCCTTTATGCTCTAGCTAATTAATTGGAAGCTTGCAGTATTCTTTCAGACCTGATGTTGGGAAGACATGGCCATTAGGCATACAAATCAGCATTGCGGTGACCAGGGTTACAAGGCAGGTCATCCACTTGCACTGCAATGGAAAATTCATTTTCTTCCAACCCTCTTGCCCAGCACTGCAAATTCCCAAGTGGGTCCAGTCTGGGGCCAACTTGTCTCATTAATGGGAGATCCCATGACTTTTTGTACCTTGTTAGAGATGCCACAATGTTCTTAGCAGAGATAGAGTGCTTTAGTAGTAGTAGTAGTAGTAGTAGTAGTATATTTTTTTTCAATTTTTTTTAGTATCGTTTGCCTTTCCTCATCCCTATGACAAAATCCCTATTTTACTCTTACCAGTAAGATGGAAGCAGACTCAGCTCCATTAGACTTAAAAAAAAGAGAAATCTATGACTGTTTCAAGTTCCCTATTTCTTTGTCAACATCATCTTCACTGACTGTATAGGTTCGAAGTGGTATAATTTTAGTTTACTTTTGCATTATATCGTTCCTTGTTACATTTTGTAAGAATTGCTGCCCCCACCCCCAATGACCAGTATTTGGACACTGTTCAAAAAGATTGAGAGAAATTCACCTTCCTGTCATGTCCCTTTCAAACCCCACAGAGTTTAAATTCTTCTGTTCCCTTGTTTATCTTCTCCCTCACACTATTTCTGTCCCTTCTCCTTCCTGCTTTCAGTCTCTTTCTTTGGTACCTCTTCTTCACTGTTCTGAGGGGTTGCAACAGTTACGATGCCTTCTTTGGAGATTATTTTTTTCTTTATAGAATATTCTAAAGCACACTAATTCAGCATGCTGGCCTAAGCCCATTACTTCTTTTTCTCACTCAGCTGGAACCAAAGTCCCTTGTAATCAATGGAAACAACACAGTATGATCCAGTAGGAATAACACCAATATTAGTAGAAGCAGGAAATTTAATTAGAAAGTGTTCCCATCCTATATAGAGTGGTGATGACATTCAAAGTCAGTCCCCCTTTTTACTGGGCAGTGGTGGTGGTAATTTTCAGCAGTAGTCCTGCCTGGTTTCTCTTCTCTGAATGGTGATTCTTTAGACTTAAATGGTAAAGAGAAGCCCATGGGAGACTTTGTATATACAAAATCAAGGTTTGAGAAGCAAAAGCCTATGGAGCTTCAGGTAATTCAAAGAACGGGTACTCAAGAAGTTATTTGTGTCTTGTGCTGTATGTGTTTAGCTTAAAAGTTAGCATTAATACAGTTTCCTACAAAGAAAAGCAAATACAACCAGAAAAATTCAGTGTGTCATACTGGGACAATTTGTCCCAAGATTCCGTGTCACTTAAACAAAGGGTAATGAGGAAACTATTGGCCATCATTAGCTCTTGCACCCATTGCTGTTTTATTCTCTAATAGAGGGCTATAATTCATTCCTGAGCCCAAATTCTAAACGGAATTAGTGTAAAAATTAATTAGTTACGAAAATAACTGACATATAGACGTACTTACTGTTTTTCCTTGAAATCCTGTGTGAGCAGACAAAATTGTTTGAAATTAAAATCTAAGGTATTTGATTTTATGATCCAGAAGTACTCGTGCTAAGAGGTTAGGAAAACTTAAAATATTACTTCGTCTTTTCACTTCTTTATCTCTCCCTTCATCATCCTCCCACTTCACCCTGAATAAAGCAACAAAGATATGCAGCGATTTATAGATGGATATAAGCAGTGACTTACTCTGCCAGTGCTGTATCTGTCACTGGTAATTTGCTTGTGTGCTTCTGGACAGAAAGGCCTTTTGCCTTCTTTCATGCTTTTGGGGTTTTTTCTGTGTGTGTTCTATATCATATAATTTACCTAGTCTGGTGAAAAATGCAGAAAAAGAAGGGGAGGTGTATGGCTGGTGTGAGGATTTTAGAGAAATCGTCCTTCAAACAAGTGGATCAAGAAAAGCTAGCAGCATATAATTACTGTGTTCATAAGTTCCACTGATCTGGGGGTTTGAGAGCCATTTAGCTTGTTTAGTTGGATTTAGATTTGCTATAACAATATCAGCATTGCCTTTTCTTTTGACACTAGCAGATTTTAGTCAAATGGAACAGTATTATATGCATGCTTTCCCCAAAATCCTGCTCCTTTAGCTTGGACCATTAGCCATTTAAGGTCACTGTTATTATTATATTGTCTTGTTGCTAGAGTTGGAGATTTTCTTTTCCTTACAATTGTAATTTCAATGCTGTCATCTGCAGGTATTCACTGTGCTTTTGTTAGCACATGCACAGCAGATGGTGGGAAAGACCAAGGATTCATTTGCTCCAGTAGTGTAAGCGAGGAAGAAACAAAACCCAAGTGCTGCTGTCACTAGGTATTAAACATCTGGGGATGGAGGGCAAGACATGGAGCGGTAAGTATTTAGATGTATCCTGAATATTAGCTCTTTCTACTATGGGTGTCTCAGCAGTGTGACTTCTGAGAGAAATTCTCAGCAGGATCTTCTCCTTAAAAGTAGCTTCTCTCTAACTGAGCTCTTACTTCCACGTTGTTTTGTTGATACTGTCCTGAGATTCTTGTTTCTTCTTTATCTGTATAGATAAATATTTAATATGTGGATGAATTTGGAACAATAACTTCTGCCAAAAGCCTAAGATGTCAATATCTGCCAGGTTCCAGTGTTTTAACAGCATCATCCCAACTACAGGCTGTGGTCTTTTACCAATGTATTCTGCGATGGTGAACAGTATATATGGGAAAACAATTTCTAGTTGCTCTTTAATTAGAGTGACTGATGTTTTCACTGAGGCTTGCAGACAGCGCTGACACTCCGGTGTTCTTTTCTGAGGCAATAGCTCAGTGACAATTGACAGAGAAACAGCATCTGCAATACTGAGGAGTAATATATTTCTCTACTTCTGATATTTCTGGGATCCTTACAGCTCGATCTCAAGGTCGCGAAGTCCAAGTTCTGTTGTAGCAAATACAGAACTGACTTCCAGAACTTAGAGCCCTGCATAAAACTCAGGCTACTCTCCTGTTTCAACAAAGCTTTCCAAACTTAGTTGGCATGGGTGCTGCTCTTGGTAGCAGCCTCCAGGTCTGTCACACAGAGGACATGGTATAGTTCAGTCCCTTCCTCTTTCTTCCCCAAGCACAATCCCTTGCTCCTGAAAGCCCAGACTACTGCCAACCCCATCCTTGCGAGCAACAACTGCTTACCTCTGTTGGGATCTGCTACCTTCCCAATGCTGCTGCAACACCCCACAGATAGCCTTCTGTGTCTTGCCTTCTAGCCTTTCCTCTCTTCTATTGCACAATCACAAGTTAATCATAAAACATTTATTTTCACTGCTTTCCTTTGACACATACCCACTCCTGGAAATCTGGTTGCAACACCATGCTTTCCAACACAGACTTCATCTCCACGAGGACACACTTTCTGTTTCACAACATATGGGGCTTGTTACTGCGCCAGAGCTCTCAGGGACTGGACCAGCATGTTCAGGAAGCAGCTGGGTTATGAGGGAAATTGTGAAACCTGCAGGTCTCGTCTCCTTTGGTGTCAATATAGGACCCTCCCTCCAAAGTTTTGTGGGAGGCTTGTGGCTTGGAATAAACTGAACAGAATCCTGTAGGTACAGATCCTCTTTTTGATACTCCTCGCCAACTTAGATGGAGTGACTAGAAGTGTATGGAATGCGTATGGCTAAAATTAAACAGGGTTTGGAGATAAATATTCGCTACAGAAAGTTTAAGGAAAATAATTTGTCCTGAATCTGTTCAATAGCTAATGCTGAAAAAAGTTTGGGGTTTTTTCCCCACTATGAATTGGAGCATTTTGTTTCATCATTCTCAAATTAAATTCTCTGATGTTTAATTTTGAAACAGCAAAGACATGTATCTTCTGATTCCTGTTTTTAATTGGCATTAATGATTTCTTTCTGAAAGAACACCAAGATCTTGACTATTTTATTTTCTCTTAGGATAAGTCTTTATTCATTGCTAAATCTGTTATGAATCTCCTTAAATTGCACAGGTCTAATGTGATACAGGACTGAAACCTCTGTTATTTTGAGCTGCTATATACTTATTTATTCTGCAAGAAACCTGTGATTAACTAAATACTTAGAGCCATCTTTTGTCTCTATGCTAGTTCACTTACTAGCTGTTTAACCAGGACAGTGAGGGTCAGTCGTTAATGGATTTTACATGGACTAGAAACCAGACTGATACCCACGTTTCATTTTGTATAAACCACTGTAAAGGAGGTGAAGGTCTAATGGTGAATGCATATTTGGGGTGGTGAATATTTTTCTCGCTTAGAAGTATTTTAATACAGGAAAAATTAAACTTTGGCCCCAGAACAGTAGCTGCACATAAAAGTATGAAAAAATGAATTAGAAATACATTTTATTTCCCGCTATCAGTAGCTATCACTTTCATTCTTTTGTCAGACACACACATCACTCTCTATCTCATGGTCATCTCACGTTGCTCTCAAGGAGGCTTTCTGTTAGGTATTTTTCCTATCAATTCTGTCAGAGACAAATTAATCTCATTTTATAATGAACTGAGTACTTAACTCCTTTTGGCCAAGAAAGCTATGGAGTTAGGGCTAATGTTTGATGTGGAAACCAGTGCTGCCCAGCGTTCAGATGCTGGGCAGCACTGCTTGTTATCTTGGTAGTCTGCCCTCTTGTTTTGAAGAGGTAATTTTACATCTTCCATATATTCCACAGATATAGAAGGCGAATCAAGAACCTGATTATCTTGCCTGAATTTTGACTTCAGCAGAATTGCTTATTCTAATAGAAAATTGATCCTAAATGAGAGACCATTTCTAAAGAAGCAAGGAATGGGGTGTTTCTATACCTGTTTAAACGACTGGTATGTACCATCTCCCAAGCAATGCTTGTTCCCAGACTATTCCAAATAAATCTAACAATTTACAGGTACTATCAGTCTATTTTCCCCATAAGTAGTGCATGTGATCACGTACTGAAAAGTCTTGTTAAAAAGTATACACATAGGGGAATAGAGTTAAAGCTTCTGTGGGAACTGTAAATTTAAACATCTTGACTTCGTAATATTTTAAAGCCAAGGTACTGTTCCTTCACAGAGATATGTCATAAAAAGTGATAATCAGGCATATTGAGAATAGATTTAATGAATTTCAATATAACAGTTTCATAGTTTTCAGGATTGTGCAAAAGGTGAAGTTAGCACAGACTAAGGTATTGTTCCACCTAATTTCATTTTAAATTTTAGGTATAAACCCGACTTTTTAAACAATGGGTTGCAATGTCAAGGATGCAGTGTCAAGGAACAAGAACCCCACCAAAAGCATATGTGAATAAAGGTGACTTTAAGTTACCTGTGTATTCCTCTACTCAGACAGCTGTCTGGGTACTGACTCTGCTCCTGTCATTATCAGGAGAAGTTTTCGTGCTGCTAAAGAAGGATAGAAAATGCAGCTGAGGATGAGATATAATGGTTCAAGAAAGATTTAATCCTAAATTAATATAGCTACTAGGAAATAAGAAAGACAGAAATATCGACTTAATCTATTTAAAACTTCCAGCTCCAGAGTCTTTTAAATCACACTCTTAAGAATGTGCTCTACAAGCAGCAATGAGGAACCAGTTCCCAGTGCTGCTTCAATAGAAATGGGAAAGGACGGTGTCAGTCTCTTCAGGTCTTCAAATTTCCAATGCAATTCTGTTCAAATTCAGGAATTTTGGATGCTTCTGGGAAAAACTGTCATTAACAAAAGGTGGACTACATTAAGCATGGCAGGGAGCAGCTGATCTCTTTATAACAGACTTGATTATATTCTTGTTAGACAGTTCTTCATGCTGAAGCTTTTTATTGCAGAAATGCCTACTATCATAAAAAAATGTTTAAAACTCTAAATCTTGCAACAGGAAAAAGCAACTCAGTAGTGTGAGTAGGCTTTGAAGTTTTGTAAAAGCTCTTGCGCATTTCTAAAAATATCTATAAATATACGTATACAGAAGTAGCACTAAACTATATCCTTACACTGCATCCAGGTATTAAATTAAAATCCAAGACATTTCAAAGTCATATAGTCACTAGTGCAATCCTGTTTTCAAGGAGAAAATGGAGAAATAAGACAAAAATATTAGACAACTGACAAATTGATTAAAATATTTTGTGATGGATTCTGTATCTTTCCCTAGGTACAGAGGTAATTTATAGGAGTGGAATTGGTTTGAGTTTCTTTTGGCTTTAGGAATAAGAAAGAAAGACGAGACAATGTTGTAAAAATGTGCAATGTTGTATGGGCTGTATGCTAATTGCCTCTTGAGTGATCTGTGCTATTTTCTTCAATCTGTAAGAGTTGTGCTTTGGTAATGCAGTCCTTCTCAACTGTATTTCACCAGTTCATAGAAAGTTTGAATTAGTGGAGAATATACACTGCTGTGCATTGAGTTACATTCCCCAGCCATGTTGCTGGTCCTAATTCCTGTTGTACAGTTGGCTGTTCTGCAAGGCAGCTCTGTCCTCCCCCTTAATGCAGTTGCAGTTGTGATGTGGAGACTGAGTGCTGGAGTCATCCATTGTATTAATTGGGAAAGGTGATGACTCTGAATATAAGATGACCACTCTCCTATCCCAAATAAAAAGTTATAGACAAAAAGTGTTTATTGTACATTCTTCATCATTTCCATAATTTTCCCTCTCTTGGTCATGTAGAATTTCTTGGTCACTTTCAGTGTCTTCGGTGTTCTCAACTTCTTTGAATTGAAAAAAAATCATCTTTGGTTCAACCTATGGAATATGAAATATTGAGTCCCTTAAAATATTGAACTGCAACGCTTGATTTATTTGGTACCATGCTGTCTAAATTCATTGTTGTGCCTGGCTCCTTTTTTTTTTTTTTTTTCTGTAGGAATTAGAGCATGATCACCTCTCCTAAGCTATTTTGAATACATAGACTTCAAATGGTCTTCGTAGGGCTTGTTTGCTAACATATTGAGTCACCTGCAGCTGTGAATGCCCTCCTTCTGTTATGACCAGAGAACAGTGTTAACTTCTCTGATAGTATTTTTCTCTAGTGGTAGGTGCCCTTTGACTGCATCTAGGACAAGCATTCCTCCTTTTTGTTAATAGCACACCTGGTTGCCTATTCTGAACAGCATTCAGCCAATCCTTCATTAAGTCTTTAGACATCCATCCTGGTTTTGACACCTAACAATTATTCCAGTAGGCAGCTGTTCCTTCGGCATTGTTTTACGCTTCAGAATCACATATGGTGGCAATTTCATACCATCTGCTATCACTGCCAACATGACTGTAATGCACATTTTTTCATTCCCAAAAGTTTTTTTATGATGACAAATTTTGTGCCTGTTTCTTCAATGGTGTAATTGGGTGGTGTGTCAAAATAAACTGGTGTCTCATTGGCATTACCCATTTGGCTCAGCAAGTAATTGCAATGTCTACATAATCCAATTGCATACTGCTGAAATGCAGTGATTTTTCTAGTGAAGTTAAAAAGTAGGTGTGGGTATAACAAAGTTCTTCACTGTAGGCAAAATCCATTGTGCCACATCATTTGTACACATCGACTATTACTCGCCTCGAATTCTCTCTATGGAGTGTTTTGTGCTTGTGCTATTTCTTGATCTTTCAGTTTAATGATTTCCTATATAACGGGGTATCTGTCTTTTCTTCAGAAATTCTACAAGTTGTTGTTCTACTTTGTGAGAATTCTATTTTGGGTGCACTTACATTACTCTTTCTGTGTCCTCCCAGCATCACAAATCTTGATTTTTTTTTTCTACAAGAGGCACCCCCAAGCTTCAAATATGCATTGTATACTTTTTGGTACCTTCCCTGTTGCACGCATTTTTCTCATCTCCAGATGATCAGCTATTTCACACATCACTCATAAGATTCAGGGAAACTCATAAAACTGTGAAAGATCACTGTGGAGTTTTCTGAATTACAGTGCACCACACAACTTCACAAGTCACTGAGAAAAACAGCTAACATGCTAACACCACATTTTATTTAAACTTAGAGCTGCTTTGGACATATCTGGGCTCCTTCTTCACTAGGAGACTTCCCACAGTGCACACTCACTTGACCTTCATTAATCCTAAAGGAAGATGAAACAATTTTTTTAAGTTAAACCACTCGGGGAAAAATAAATAATAATTTTCTTTTTTGCTAAAAATGGTAACTTTAATTTAGCTTTTCAATTTTGGGCATTTATTCTAGGCTTCCTTTACAGTGAAATGTGTTTTCTGTTCTCTTCTCTAGTAGCTGACTAACAAAACCAGAAAGAGTTTCCCTCTGAGCTGCCTGACTCTCCCCACTGTAGGGGTATAAATGACTGCCTACATCAATTGCTGAACTTTTAAATTGCTAAAGTTAGATAGAATAGGGATGGATAGGTGATAGCAAGAGTGCTGAAGGTGTGAACAGGTTTTAAAAGATAGATGGCAGGGTTTGCCTGGACAGCTGAAAGTCAGGTTTTCTTGAGGGAGAGATCTGCAAACTGCAGCACCTCCTATCTCATGACTGATATAGGCTATATGCAAATTGACCTCCAGATATATGGAAGTCCCACATTTGTCTGGGCTTGTTGCTTCTTGGCCTGCTATGTCTCCAAGGATGCTACCGAAAGTGTTATTTTTTCATGTAGTCTGATGTCATAGGTCTCACCTCAGTAATTGAACTGGGATATGACACAGGGAGCACAAAAGTATCGCTGGATCACTATATGTAGGCATTTGCTGCCAAACCTTTGGGAGTTGGGAGCCATTTCTGGACACAAGGATAGATATGGCCATTGATATGGTTTAATCATGTGCCTTTCAGGAAAGCAATGTCTCTGAGCTCATACTGGGTTAAAAATCAACTGAGAGGATGAATGTTTTCTATATTTCTGCCAGTATGCTGAGACTCTGATTTGGGAAAGAAGCACAGTCTGGCATGCCACCTTTGTTTGCTTGCCAGCTCCTGGTTTAGGACAATCTGTAACCTCCTTCAAATAGTGGAGAGGAAGCAGCACCTGCTGTCTTATTTGCATTGCAGTAGGTGGTTGGAGAATGTGGCTGCCATGAGGCAGCATAAAGGAAACTCAGCTGTGTAGCTAGATGGGAAGGCTGGACTCCAGGTTTGCATTGATTTCTGTGCAGAGTCCTTTCCAGCTCCCCATGAGTGAAAAGGCATTGACCTTCCAAGACTTGTTATTCTGTAGGTATTTCTGAAATGAGTCTTGGGGTGATGGAAGTTTTGACTCAGATGTCTGCCCAGCTTGGACTTTTTGTGAGGTTTGTTGGTTTGTTCTTTTGGGTTTTTTTCCCAGGTTGATAAAATGTCCTTCTGATACTTTTGGTTTGTACTTACAGCCAACTGGAAAAAAAAGTAATGGGGGGAGGGCAGTTGTTGCATGTATTTAGCAACAAAGGAAAAGAATTCCTTCCCCCCCCCTTGGTTGCTTGATGTTTGCACATATTTGCTCTTTCATGTGGTCAAACCACAGGTCAAATAGATATTGTCAGAAGCACAGACTAATAAAGTTTTGGGAGATTTTTGGAAAAGAAGTTGATGCAGATCCCTGCAGCACTGCGAAATTTAGTAGGGGGAGAGAAAGGAACAGATGTAAAAGATACGCTGCCTAAGTTAGTATGGCTGCCACCTCTCTCATCTCTACTGCAGAAGCATGCATACTCAGTTTTATATGACATACTCAGGAGGCATCTTGGTGCACAGTGTGTCACAATTAAACTAACCTGTTTCAGCTTTTCAAGCAATAAGGTCATCATCCCTTACATGCAACACCTTAAAAATTAAAATTGAGAAATGTCATCAAATGTATTTAATTTATTTTTCATTAAAACTTTGAATGCATACTGTTTCATAATCAATTAAAAGAATTTAATCTCCTTTAGACAATTTTTAAAAGGAAAGGCTTTAACTCTTTAGAGAAACAAATTTAAAGAGAAAATTCTTTAAAAGTAGATTCCTTCTATTTTTCAAATCCATGTAGGAATTTATATATCCTCATTTCTTCATATCCTTATTTTCCCTTCTTCCTTCTGTCATGCAGTTTTTCTACATGGCGTATGGAGATCTAAATGTGATTTGTCCAGTGAGTTACATCTTGAACTTTGTGGGTATGAATGTGAACAATTCCAAGGCATGTGTTTCAAGACAGTGTTACATCTCTTGATTCCCAGCAGTCTGGGAGTCCGGATATCTGGTACATCACTCGATTAGAGTGGCAGGGTGGCAAATTACCAAGACATGGAATAATCTGTTGCCCGTATCAATAGGGCTGGTAAGTCTGAACACAGAGTCTGTTCAGAATTCTATTAGAGAATCAGAGATGAAATATGACCTTTCTCTAAATATGGCCCAGAAAAGATAGAGATGCAGAATATATTAGGCTTCCTACAGAATCAAGCTCCAAAGGTAAGAGTCCCATTCAGGCAAGCCATGTGCAGTATGCTATTCTATGAAGTTCCAATGGAGTAGAGGGCTGGGAAGAGGTCAGGCTACTATCTAATACCAAAAGCTGAGCCTCAGTACTGGTGGGACAAACCTGCGGATCTTTTGGAAACAGCTTAGTCCAAGTCCTTTTAGGAGTCTTCTACGTCAGTTTTTATTCAGGAAAATTATCACAGCACTTCCTCTGTACAACATTTGTCCTAACTGAAGAGCTCAGTATCCTAATGATACTCATTTTATGATCTGGAAGTCCAAGGCACACAGAACTGAAGTGACTTATTGTCCTGGTTCTGGCCAGGACAGTTACATTCCCCAAGCGTCCAGGACAGAATTACATTCCCCAAGCAGCCAGCATAGGTGAGCCGAGCTGGTCCAGGCTGTTCCCACACCACCTGGCATCACTACCCCATAAGAGGAGCTGGTTGAGGAGGGGCGGGTCTGCACCGCTCCAAGACAATCTGAGTGTGGTCAGGCATTGGGTCGGTCATTGCTTTGGTGCAGTGCTCTGTGTTACCACTGCGTAAAGTGCTCCATGTCATCACCACGTGTGTGAGTGTATTCTGTCATGGGCTCTGTTGTTGCTCGTTTGTGGTGCCATGTCAGTAACTGCCTTTATCTCACCCTGCAGGACTCTGTTTCTCCTCCTGAGGGAGGGGTGAGTGAGCAGCATGGGGTGCTCAGCTGCTGCCTGGGGTGGAACCATGACACTTATCTAAGCCTGTTTCTCAGCTACATACAAAACTCAGGCCTTCCTGACTGGCCTCTTGTTCCATTGTCCTGTCTTTGATATCTCACGAGCTGGGTGAACCACATGAGCTGGCCTACACTTGGGCAGACAGTTTTCTCACTCAATACACAAAATAACTGGCTCTTTCTTAACTCTTGCCCCATTCCTTGCAACCCTACAACCCCCACTCTACCCCCAAAAAACAAACTAAGCAAGGAACAAATAGCCAGGCCATGTTGTTTCTGCTTATGTAAAGCAGAATTAATTAGCACCAGGCTATTGCTAATATATTTCTGCTTGTCACAACTGGGAAAAGATTAAAATTTTTGCTTGCTTATTACAACCCTACATCTTCCAGCCCCCAAAGTGTTGAAAATATTCCATTTTCTTTCTCCGTTTCTGAAAGAAGCAGACTTGTGAGAAGGAAATAAGAGGAAGAAGTGAGAAGGTAACTGAATCATGGTTTGAGGGAAGGTTTAGGGAGTAATGAAGTATTGAAATGTTAGGGTGTCATTGCCTTTTTCTCCACTTGGACCTTTGGTTATTTTCTTTCTTCCTGAGTAAATATATGCAAATGCATGCCAGGGTTTTGTGTCTGTAAATATATGCCAGAGTTTTTGTTGTTTTGATGCCAGTAGGTTTGCCCACTGAGGCCTCCCAGCCCCTGTATTTATATACTTTGCACACTGTAAAGGGATCATAGCTCCTTGGGAGACACAACACTAATGTTTCTGTGGTTTAGAAAATAGAGAAGTAGTGGTAGGCCAGAGCTGATGTATTGTTAAAATTCGAAACTTCATTATGTGCAAGTCTACTAAATCTTTATTTTGAAATCTGAATTGAGAAAGAGGAAAAATGATGCTGAATTATTTTCTTTCTCACCAGGAATAGTCTCACGCTTGCTGCCTGTGCTTTGTAAAGGCTGCATACACAGTTAAGCACCTTTCGCGTTTACAGATGCCTTTACATTTACAAATGCCTTTATCTTCAGAAGCATATTTGACACACCAGGCTAGCTTACAATTTGAAAAGCCAGGGAATCATTCTGTGAATAGCTGAATACAGAACATTTGAAACAATCAATGACAACTTGCCAGGGCTTGGGCAGAACGCTCCCTATTGTAAAAAGAGCTGTAGAGCAGGCTGTGAAAGTGGAGTGGTCATCTGATAGGAAATGAATGCAACCAATCTCCAAGGAGCTAAGCAGATATTAGCAACCACAGTTACTTGTAGTCGTAGTGGTATTTATTCCTGCTTTTGACTGAGCTTCTCATGTTCTGCTTAAGAATAAAAGGATTGCTACTTTTGTTAGTCTTTATCTCTGAAGTATTTCCATATCTTTTAAAATGTTGCAGGTTTTTGGTTTGCTTTTTTAAAATCTTAGGTCTATTTATATAAATGTGCTTTTTCCTGAATTTGTGAAGTCATAATAAAAAGTTCAAGTACAGGTAGTTTCTGAATCATCTGACATTAGGTAAGATTGAAGGTGCCATCCTATTATATGAACATTCACATTTTTATCTTTTTGCTCTTAAACTTTTAATAGAATACAGCTACTAGAAGAAAACAAAATTAGATGTTAGTGACTTGATTTCCCCTTTCTTCATTATTCTCTACATCCACTTTAAGAAGTGTGTAATGTCTTTTGAGTGTGCGATGTAACAAGAGTGCACAGAGGAGTGGGGATGTGGGTGTAAATATTTTAGCATTGCTACAAAACCTCGTTTATTCATTTTAAAGTGAATTGAACTGTTACATTTCTTCACATTCAGTTGCTCATATCTTAAAATCTTAACCTTCTGGCATTAAATATATGTGCGTACAAATATACACATGTATATATATCCAAAAAAAAATTCCCAAGTGTATTCAGTATAGATTTAGACTTGCATGCCTGCTGAAATCCAGCATAAACTATTGCTTTGACAGCAATGCATTTTAGATGAGTACCATAAAGAATTAACCCTAAACAAGACTTCAGATAATCTGTATTATTATTCATCACTGAAATAGAACTGCTTCTCCAGTAAAACAAAGGAAACAAGCATCAATCCAAGATTCCTCCAGAAATAGTATAGATACTCAAAAAAAACAATAAGTAGGGTGAACTCTCTTACACATTTGAAATTACAGACAGTAATAGAATTCTGCAGACAGGAGGGATTGTCTTTGTTATTACCACCAGTCTTCATCTTTATTTTCTTTGTGTATATAATTTTATACTCACTGTATTGGTATATTTAATAAATGTTACTTCACTACACCATAGTACAGCATTAGTGGTCAGGGATTCAAAACAGAATGACTCTGAATGAGATTAGATGCCACTAGTACAGGACTCATCCCCTATATTTTATTTGTTTGTAGTTTGTGTGAGTATAATCTCTAGATACATAGGAAATTTTGAAAAACTGTGACAAAAGATAAAATCATGCAAATTCTGATTCTATTTCTCTGTTATAAAGGTGTCTAAAACCATGCAGTTATGTTTTCCAGTCTTCCCTCTACCACCTATTTTGATTTCCAGACATTTGGGTAGACTTTTTTTTGCTCTGAGACTTGATCTGTAATGGTGGTAGCAAAGGAAAAATTAAATGGATATCTTTTTTTTTTTTTTTTTCCTGTTGAGTGAATTTCTACCTGAGATCTTGGAAATTCTTTCATGGAACCTTTCTAAGTCTGTAATAAACAGTGTGTTTTTCTACCAGGTGGATGCTGAATTGATTCAAAGGTACTCAGCTGCTGCATCATCTTTATTTTCACACATCAAAGGTAGGCATATTGCAAGCAATTAATCATGTGCTTGTTTATTGTTTTGGAGTAAATGCATTTTACACACCTTTTGTAGCTGAATTTAATTTAATTACAAATCATCCCTATGTGTATCTGTCATTACCTTGGTGAACACGAAAAGTAAAGGATGAGAGGAAAAATGAAGCAAGTGTTTGCTTCTATGATTCTGGTTACTTTTGAAACCAGAGGCGTAAGATAAGTTGCTCATTACCGGTATACTTAAAATTAATTACTAAAAATATTTACAAGCATATTTGGCTACTAATATGGAAACACAGCTGCTGGAATAAGTCCAGAGGAGGGCTGTGAAGATGATTGGGGGCTGGAGCACCTCTATGAAGACAGGCTGAGTCTCTATGAAGAAGCTGAGGCATCTTCAACCTGGAGAAGTCTCAGGGGAGACCTAATTATGGCCTACCAATACTTAAAGAGCTCCTACATGGAAGTGGGAGAGGGGCTGCTTATCAGGGAGTGTAGATTAGACATTAGAAAGAAATTCTTTACTATGAGGGTGGTGAGGCCCTGGCACAGGCTGCTCAGAGATATTGTGGCTGCCCCATCCCTGAAAGTGTTTAAGGCCGGGTTGAATGGGGCTTTGGGCAACCTGATCCTAAGGGAGGGTCCCTGCCTGTGACAGAGGGGTTGAAACTAGATGATCTTTGAGCTCCCTTTCAACTCAACACATTCTGTGATTCTGTGATTCTAAGAGTTTAGTCAGTTGTTAGAACCAAATCGGATCCTTGTGAGGGTCCAGTTTCACAAGGTGGCATTTATTCAGAACAGACCAGCATGATGACTTTACGATTGTTAAAAAAATTAATTTTACTCTATGTTTTTCTACCTACTGGGGGGGAGACATTAGTCCTTGCTAGTACTACTTTTTCCTTTCACAATCATCCCTCCCCAGAGTGTTTGTTAATGGCTGTGAGAATATGTGTGGTTGTGCATTTATGTGCCCCTCAAGTTGTTTCCTGAGGTATGGATATGGTTTTCACTAAATGAATGTTAAAACTATGCAAGTGCTACTCCATGGGAACTTCTCAGTTGCCCATTGCCATTTTACTGAGAATGAGAGTTGATGCACTTAGATTTTACACTTTCATACCTGTGGCAGGTAAGAATTCTTTACAAAGCCCACAGGCAAAAATACCATTTTCATCAGTAAAGACTTGTAAGAAGGCTTTTATCTGAGGTTTAAACCCTTGTCTTTATAGAATGACCAAACTTGAAGTTCCTGTGTCATCTTGTCTTAATAAAACCTGAAAATTTATAGACAAGGGAAATATTAATAGCCATGAAAAGTGTCAGCATAGCTGTGTCTGTAATTCCAGTCAAAAAATGATACAAGGCCTTTTGGGAACAGAATTAATGGAGAGGGAAGAAATGTATGAAAAACATTGTGACAAGAAATCCATTTTGGATTTTCTTCCCTTCCCAAAAACAGCCCAGTTGGTCATACCGTGTGGATGTTATTAATTACTTACATTTCCTGAAAGATACAAGTCTGTGGGTTTATTTTGTTATTACAATAAAGCTGTTCTTTAAAAAGGAATGGATAGAAACTTGATTTATTTCCTTGCAGAAGAGTGCAAAAAGAGAGGAGGATGTTGTTGTGTGACATCAGTATTTGCATTTGTGTCTCATAGTATGGAGTTTTACTCACTTAATGGATAAGTTCATTTAGTTTATTATTGGTTTAGTTTAGAAAACAGTGACTGATTATTGGAATTTTCTCTTCTTAGAAGTGTATCCAATCTCATATAAGTAATTCTTTGTACCTGTAATTGTTTTCTGGAAGAAAATTTTTTTTTTTCTCCAAATTTTCTTTTGCTGTTCTGTATCACTATACTTAGGTGAAGCTTTTCATTTAGTGTAAGATGTAACTTTATTGTGAAGAGATTTTTTTCCCCCTCTTGTTTAATGTATTTATAAAATGGTACATGTAGAATAGAAGCAAACTGAAAATAAACTTCCAAGCCTACCTCTATCTCATGGTCAAGACCTATTAGAAGGAGATCAGTGATCAGTATATTTAATTGGCTTCTTCCTGTATTACATTAATTCTTTTGCTGTCTCCTAAATCCTGTTCTACATCCTTTGTATATTCTACCCATTCTTTGAACCTCCTTGTGTGAGTCTAACTTCTTTTCAGGTTCAGATGGGTTAGGAACAATCACCGACTTAAATTGGGGTGAACTGATATAAGCAAATGTGGGAATTGACCTTTGAAATCTACTACTAATTTTCCTCTTATAAGCCAAGGTTAAGGTGATAAACGTTTAGAAAGAGGTTTTAATAGGCAGATATCTTTTGGGGGGAAGGGAAAGAAAAAAGAAAAAAAGAGAAGGCTCTTTTTCTCAGGTTTTTTTTTTTCACAGTAGTTTAATTTCCATCGAGCTTTTGTAGTTTCAGACATTAAGACTCAAAGTCCAAGTTCCTTACAAAAATAAAATAGGTGAGATCTTGGTTAACACTTTTGCTAAAAATCACAAAGAGTTCCAGCTTTTAAAAGTTCTTAGACAAAAGGACAAATTCTGCTCTTGGCCTCATTCTGTAACATCAATGAATCCTTGCACTTCAATTTTCTTGTCAGAGTGAAAAATTTGTTGTAGATTCTTTACCCCAAAAGACTTGTGTTTAGATTGTTGATCATAACAAAGACACCTTGCATTAAATTTATGCAGCATATATGAGGAGTACCAATCTGAAGTACCAACAGTGTGAGAAGGGTCCAAGCTATAATGCTTTGCATACCACAAGTGGGATTTTGAAATTGAAATGTCAGGTAACTGGTGACTAATTAAGTATTTGTGTAACACTGTATACATTAGCCTGGCTGTAGTATTCATGGAGTCCTTCAGTCTTCATAACACTGGAATACACTGTAATACAGTCTAAAAAAATAGAGAAAAAAGATTAGTTTTCATAGTGGCAAAATTGCACACTATGGGTAAGGATGTTAATGGCCATTTGCGTGTGATGCGTCACAGTTTAAGTACATGTGAATTGCTCCCCAGACTGTACAAAATGAAGAATCCATTAAAACTTCCATATCAGCATTTAAGTTTTTCTACCATAATGAAATACTTAACAACAGATATTTAAGAATAAACTGGTTTATTATGAACAAGAAAAGTTCTTCTTTTGCTGTCCTGCACACCAAAGATGAAGCTCTGTCTGATGTGAGCTCTTCTCCTGCAGTGAGGATTTGCTTGCTCCAGACCCCGAGCTTCTGAATTGGTGTATTAGGCATGAAAATCTTCACCTTCATTTACTTGGTGTCCTTGTTAGCACAGGAAGGTCTGGAAGGAGGCCAGACCGGTAGGTCACAAGGGGCAAAAGAACAACACAACAGGGAAGGGAAAGGAGCACTGAGTGCTAGTTTGGTGGTAGTTCTAAATAATTTTATAGGGATACTAAGGCAGCAGTTCTTATGGCAAGGCACCACATCTTGCCCAGAAGTGTTAGCAAGTACATTACCACTATTATCAGCTATATCTGACGCTAACTAAATCTTACTTAGCTCATGTCCTTGCAAATCTAGGTGTCAGCCAGAAACTATGAAACCATATCACTAGGCATCATCACATTATCATCTCATAAAAGTCAGACACAAAAAGATGTAATGTGTGGAAACTGATTTGTGTTTTCTATGGTTTAGAAGCTACTAAAAGCTTTCTAAAATCCCAACCCTTAGCCTTGTCTATAGCATGATCTGACTATACAGGATTATTTTTTCTCAGCTGCAGCTCTATGACAGAATATAAATATATTCTCTGTCATAGAGCTGCAGCCGAGAATTTCAGTATTAGGTGGATTTAAGAATGACTGCAGAGTCTGAACTAGCTTAGAATGGAAACTGCAGTCTTCAGCCACTGGGATTTATTTTAAGAAACGAGCACCAAAATTAGAAATTGTTTAGTATTATTGAAAAGTGACTGCTTAGAGGAAACAGATTTGTTCTGCAGCACAGAAGAGCCCAGTTGTTAAACAGGGGTAATATGAATATTGAACAAGCAAACTGCTGGGAGATGGCAAAAAAAATCCACATCAATTCAGATCCTCTACCTGGAATAGGAAGTAAATTTATTTTTTCCAGGTTGATGTAGAACACGTGCATAGAAATTTCACATGGCAGCTGGGAGCTCCAAAAGAGGTCACAAAACTTTTAAAGATGTTGACCAATTCCTGAACCATGCGCTGATGTGAATGTTAATCCTACCCCCTCCGTAACACTTCTAAAACTTAGTAACACACAAGGGCTAAAAGAGTTCCTTATCTTCCTTATCCTTTTTCCACGTACACATACTTTCCCCACCAACAAGAGGACCTCCAACATAGCAGGTTGAGTTCTGTATTCGGTGCACGATGTGGGAGGGGACATGGTGAAATGCCTTTGTGTTCTCAGGCCACTGTAGTGCACACATGGCAGTCTCTGATTATCTTCATTAGAATCTATATATAAATCAAAGCTTACTTTGCCAAGTCTCAATAAAATCAGTGAGGATGCAGAGTGCTTGTTTTAGTGTAAACATGCAGCTGTTGGACTGAAACAAAGTTCATTCCGCAGCACTAATCTTTGTTTCTAACTGGAAACAAAAGAATTTGCTTAGCTGGAGTGGAAGTGCACTTATCATTTGTTGATCTGTAAATATCTTATCTAACTTGTAAATATCTCTTTTTTATTTAATTTAAGAATTTAATATTAAGAATTTAAGAATAATTAATATTATGTATTTGCTTAGCGGGAGTGGAAGTGCACTTATCATTTGTTGATCTGTAAATATCTTATCATACCTGTAAATATCTCTTATCACAGACTTTATAGAATTTTCCTCTCTCTCCAAATACTAGATCTGGATTGTGAGAATGTCATTAAGTATATGTCCAGTCATTTTAATTGCATTGATTCCTAATCTTTGGATTGCTGATTCATTATTCTGCAGTGGATTTACCTCCTATCACTGAATTATGTGTGTGCTGAGGATTTTGCATATAAATGTACAATGCTGTTGATGTTTTGTGTTCACAGTGTTAGCAGGTAGCATCACTGAATTTTGCAAGTAAATTAATATTCAATTGTTTGTAAAGACTGTATTTTACAAATAATACTTAGAGAGATTTAAAAATTAAATTAAAAAAAGTTATATGGATTTTGCTGTTCCTTTTCCTGGAACAAGAAATTAGAGCTGCTTTGGCTTCTATGGAATTTAAAGTAGTGTTTCACAAAATTTGCTTAAACTAGTCAGTTTACTGAACTTTACAGAGATCTGTTATTTAAGAGCTGGTTCAGCACACCTGGGTATTTAGTCAGTGTCTCTCCAGCTCTTAGAGTAACACCTTTCTTCGCTTCAAAGATTTATCTTAAATAACCCGTTACCAGTTAAGCATAAATTTAATAGATGACAAAAGAGCATAGGTGGAATGAGGACCATGGGACAGGGCCTGTCTTCTTCACAGGTTCTCAGAGTGAGTATGAGGGGCCAGAATTTTTAGACTACACCTGTATGAAATATCTAGACTGGAATCTTGTCTTCTGTAGTACATGAAACATTCAGGGCAAAGGGAAATTTTAAGCAATAGAAGTCTACAATGCAAATCTGCTGGATGCAGAATGAGCTACATGGAATTCTCTCTGATGTGTCTGTAACTGATCTAAGTAGTCTTCATTGGAAAATTAAAAATGGCTTGTAAAGAATATAGCAGATATTTTTCTTTGTTTTCTCTTTTATATATACCTCAAAGGGAGAACCTTCTAACAGAAGTTGTTTTGTGAGCATTGCAATTCATGATACTCTGTTTATAGGCTTTATGGCTACTAGGCTTTTTATTTATTTATTTCCCCCCTTTTTCCCCCAGTAGCAATTACTTACACTTTCAGACTTTACTCCCTGTGTTCTTCCACAGTACCTTGATCAACCATATTAGTTCTCTGAATTCCTGGATGGGTAAAAAAGTGTACTCTGTGGCTGCTTTCAAGCTACTACTGAGCTAATTTATTGAAAAGACTATGTACGTATGTAGTTTGGCTGACCAGCTGATGAATGAGAACTCAAAATGTTGCACATTTGGCAGAGATAAAAATTTGAATCATTTTTTTTTTCTTCTACTCAGCAGGCTGATTTTCCCAGGCTTAATGTTTCTGATGCAACTAGACTTACATCAAACATGGTTGGAATTAGATGATTTCTGTTTTTTCAAGTGGGCAGGTAGGCACCATTCCTCCATGAGCTTTGTTTCTCAGGATATCCAAGTGGAGTTTGAAAGTATGGTATTTATTCTGGGATAAATTCTAGAGTTGTTACTGTTTCTCAGCAAATCGAGTAAGAGAGGACAATACAGTAAGCCTTATTTGAACAGTGTATCTATCTACATGACACTAAGTCTGATTCCTAGACACATTTTTGAGCTATGAACTAATTTGAAAATTGTACTTCCGGAACAAATTAATCCTCATACTTTCAGTCTTTTTTCCTCCGTAGCCTTTAACGTATCTCATTTCCTGAAGTATGTCTCTACACCTGGAATTTAATTTTCTCCTTTACACTTCCAACTTCCAATATTTTTTTCTCACAGTGATGGGGATAGCACCATTCTTACCTGTCAGTCAAAAATAACATAGTACCACAGCTTCCTTGGTTGTGGTCCTCTCCATCTATTCCGTATTTTTTTTTTTAATTTTTTTTTCGCGCTCATAGTGATTCGGTACTAATCTCATTTACTTTCACTGCCTCTTCAATAATATAATTTGCATTCCTTGAATCCATCTGCTGGCTCCCAATTTCATAGCAATTCAAATTCAGATTGCCTTTCCTTACTTTTAAGGTCCTCCACAGCTGTGATGTTCCCTGCCTATCTGGCTTGCCCTCTCCCTGTTTCATTCCCCACAGGCTCCTCTCTCCCCATGAAACACCATTTTCTATCTGTTCTGTCCATCTCTGTCACATCTTTCTTCATCTACAGGTATTAAATTTTAGAACATTTGTTTCTGAGTCTGCTTCCCAGGCACATTTCTGCCATGAGGCCTGTAAGAAATTCAGACTTGACAGTAGCTAGAGACAATGGTGAGTATACTATTATTACTTAGAAGGAAAAGGGAAGTAAACATATTAACATGTACACACGTATATGTATACATACTTCTGCATGTATTTGTTGGGGGCTGCTGTTTAGGTCAAGAACAGTCTTGTGGGTGCAACAATAATGTAATAAGTTATTAAATTGATGCTCTTGTAATAATATTCTATTGTATACTTGCCAGACAATGTCTTATATTTTAACCCAAATAAAAGCACATCTTCATTTACTATGGTTAACACCATGTTCTCCATCCATATATTTAATCATAACTATATACAAGGGAAAAGAGGAAAAAAAATCTTTAAAATCTGTGTGTTACTGCCAGACTTGCATATTTTTAGTTCATCGAAGTCTGAAAGGATTAGAGGATCTGCACTTTCCCTAGATTCTTGGAGCAGCATTATTCCATAAATCATCCATGCTGCTTGGAATAAAAGGTGGTATATTTTTCCCAGTCCCAAATGGCTTGTTTTTCTATGCCTGAAGATACCAGGGAAAATGTAGCAGCTTCCTTTCATCTACTTTAGATTTATGAGAAAAATATTGGTAGTGTCTTGCTTTTTATGCTTCACAGGAGTAGAAGCTCTCAACATTGACCCAATTTTCTCTCATCAAGAATCATGGGAGTTTTGTTTACCATTGCCTTTAGCAGGAGCAGCAGTGGATAATTCTGAATCATTCTACTAATGCAAGCTTTGAAAATTTGAATGCTTAGGAATATCTTTTAAGTTATTACTTGGCACTTTTGAAACTGATTTATTACCCTGGGTAGAGGTGGTTAATGTAAAGTTTAAATGCCAATGAGTCAGAAATCAATTTACTATTTATATTTTAGGGGAGGAAAAACAAAAGGAAATAATCAGAAAAGGTAAACTATCAGTTTCAAAGTTTCAAATAAATGCTTGACTTTCAAAACCGAAGCTCAGCTATTTTTTTACATACTGCTTCAAATGAAGGGAGCATTTGAGTAATTTGAAGTATTTCCTAAGTTTTCTTGTTCTCACAATTCAAGTCATATCTTAACAGTTTTAGAGCTGTACACATTCAGACATATCATCTTTGAGTTCATCATGGAATGACACTCACAGATGCTTTGAAATATAAGTGTTCATGGCTTCGGAGTGGGGGTTGCAGATTTTGTTTTGTTTTATATTCCGTGAGTGTCTGCAGTCAGCATATCAGGAAAAAAAGTAACTAGTGTGTAATGCAGACTAAAGACTAAGGACATTCTAAACCTAAGTGTTACTCTTTGTGTCATTCAAGACACTGCAAAGCTCAGATTTTTTTTTTTTAATTTTATTTTATTTTCCAGATTGAAAGACAATGTGCAGCTTCTACCAATATGAAAGAAGAATGGGCCTAATTGTTTCAAACATACCCTTAAAATCTTGTGTAAGATCTGGCTCATGATCCGGGGGTATGAGAATATTTAGCATTTGAAGTCTAATTTCCCATTTTCTTTTTAGCCTAGTCAATATTTCACTCACACACACTTTTAATATTCTTGTTGTCTAAATCATATATTAATGTTTTTGGTCTCCATAGCTGAAAGGCATAATTCCAGTAATGAGGGGAAATAAGCAGAATGCTTGATGAAGTAGCTAAGCTACCAAACAACAAATAGAATGTTTCATCAACTATGTTTTAGCAACTGGTATATGAAGCTGCCACAGTTTTGTCATTTCCTTGCCAAGAAATACATCTCTCTTTATTACAATGCGGCGTGGTATCAAAAGGGTCAAATCAACCACAACGTTGTGAAAACATAATATACAGCAGAAACAGAAAGCAAGAAAAAGCAAGAAATCATAGAAAGAACAGTCTTTTAAGAATTGTTTCATGCACTGATCCTGGGGTTTTTTTTACCTCCTGTGAGAACTCCAGCACACCTACTAAATCACATGGAAACAACAGAGTCAACAGTTATCCCAATGTAAATGATACAATCTTCTGGCTGAATTAGTTATTTTTTTCCTTATCACTCCAGTATTTCATACTGAAAAGGAAGTTTGAAGTTTCTAAGGAAGTACTAGAGTTTTAAATATCTCTGTTTTGGTCCGTTTCCTTCTTCTGGGAGATTTATGGGGTAGAAGCTATTTGAGTGAGAGGAAGAGGAGAAATTAGAGATGGTGGAGTTAACTTCTAAATTATTCACAGCTGAGCTCCCAAGGCTGTATGCTTTGTTCATTATTTGTAATATATCTTTCCTAGCTGTTGAAATATATTTATGTAATGCTTAAAATAATTACTTTTTAATTAATTGTTTCAGTTATTTTAAGCAATATTTAGTGAAACCTACTGAATACTTTTTAAAGAGAAAAAGAGTTTGTTAGAAAGAAGGAATTTATTATTTTACATGATACATTGAAGAATATCTTTGCACCTTTTACTAGAACTTTTATTGTCCATTTCCCCTCATAATTGGTGCATTATGATGTCCTTTCTATGCATCAATAACACCTACACATAGACAGCCTCTGCAGAAGTATTCACATATATGGAAGCAACGGCATTAGAGTTTTTGTTTATAGCATCATGTAGTTACAGAGTGGGTCACCTGAATATTCGAATTTACTGTGGATTTGTTTGACTCACATGGTCTCAGTGCACATGAACTAAGTCTGCTTTGAAGGAAACAAAATTAGGAGCTGTGCTTGTAGGTGCTTCACGCCCCAGCAGTGAGCTAGTGACACTGAACCAGTAAGTGGATCCTTGGGCATCTTCGAACCTGAGATATGGTGGAGTATTTGCTCCAGAAAACCAGGCTAACCATGTTCCATCTCAGACTCTGGAAGGACTTCCTAGGCTCAAAAAATTCCAGACCACTTACAGGCCAGGTGGAGGACACACAGATCTGCCTTGTATCATCCTGTGGTTGTCTAGCTATAAGGTAAAATGATGCTCATCTGTTCAAAAGTATAATACTGACGTAACGTGAGGTGCAGTAAAGCCAGCCTTGGAGAAACTGGAGCGTAGATGAAAAACATCTACAAGCTTTTTTGAAGTTCACCATTGACATGCGGGAAGCTTTGTACAGGAAGAGAGGGGGTCTACTTGGAAAGTATCCTGATTCTGCTAATTGCTTGCTCATTATTCCACAAGCAAGCTTACACATTATTTCATGGTTTCAGATAAGGCACAGCTGGAGATCTGTCTGATGCTATCAGCTCTTTTGAAGTGATTGGGCAATACCTGCATGATTAGAAAGAAAAATCTACAGAAAGAGATTTTTATTAAATACATTGTGCTCTTTGTGCAAACTGATGTTCAAGCTATTTCTTATATATTTAGTCAAATATGTCAGTACCATATCTAGTGCAGTAATTTTTCTGAATACATTAACTATGCAAATAACATAAAACCTCATGGAGACCACTTGCATTCAGTTTGGTAGTAGTGATTTCTTTCAGTGTTCCATGAGGAACATGAGAGAGACCAAATCAGTTCATACTATTCCTGACAAAGGCCATCAGTTGATGTCCTGAACAGGGAAAAATGTAATGACCCTGGACTATTGTCCCAGCATTCCATAGCCTTTGGTCAGGGGCTTTCCTAGACAGAAGTAATGCCTTCCAGTTTATCACCTTCAAAGGACTAGGACTTCTCCTTTAAATGAATAACAGTTCTTATACAGTATAGCTCTTGTGGGAAGAGAACATTGCTCATTCTCCACATTATGCTCATTACGGCATTTCTGCCATGTCCCCATCACCCTGCCATGTCTTTTCTGGGCTGAAAGGTCCTAGTCTGTTTTGTCACCTTTTGTGAAGAAAATATTTTCTTACCTTGATAATCACTATTACTCTCCTCTAAAACTTCACAGTTTTCACTGTATCCTTTTTGATGTGGGAAGACCTTAACTTATGGTATTTAAAAGAAGGTGCAGAATAGTTTTCTACTTAGTCATGAAGATAATTCCTGGTTCATTTTCTGTTTCTTTTTTAATCATTCACAACATTCCCAAACATGTATTTGTTTTGATTTTTGTTGATCATTATATTTATGTTCCTGATCAGTTCTTCAGAACCTCTGAGTTAGAATTGTTTTTTTTTTCCATACAGTGTTTACTTTACATATATCTATGATGAATTTAATCTGCCCATCACTGAATCTTCTGGAGTTCCTCAGTTCTTTGGAAGCAGCAATCCTTTTTGCTACCAAGAACAAGCTAGCTTGCTTTATTATGAACAACAGATCAGCTGTTTCATTCTTAATTTCACTTTGAACTCCATGGCAAGTATCATCTGTTAGTGTAAAATAATTTTTTTGTCATCTTACGCTATAACTTCTACCAGTATTTCAGCTTCAGATGGATCACTGGTATTTTCCATGCAAAAAAAGATTTTTCAGAATAGGCATTTAAATGGTAGTTCCATATATTGAAACCAGCAATCTCCTTGACTTCATCTACTCTGCATACTCCTGCTAATGTTGTACTTTTTCTGTGGGTTTTTTGACAGGCTTCTTACTTTTTATGTGTTAGAAAAATTGAATATTTACTGTGTGGTTTTAAGTCTCTTTAGAATTGTTCTTCAAACTTGTGTTTGATCTGCTAAAACCTGATAAAGATTGTGATCCCTTCTATCTTCCTCACTTGCACACATCTTCACTCTTTGGAAGCTGACTTTTCAATTTTAGTAACTTCTCCTACCTTCATATTTTTCCATCTTTCTCTCAGCTTTCTAAAATATTTTTAGAAGTGTTATGCATATGACCAGGTCCTCTAATATTGTCTTTAATACTTCTGAGGTTAATACAATAATTTAACTTTTTGACTGCCTTTCACAATCTTTAAAAATTTTATTACTCTCTGTAGTTCTTCATTTCAAAATTTGTACTACAAAACAGTAGTGGACTTTGTAAATCTGTTTGTTGTATGAGTGTCCAACCTAGGTACCTTTTCATCTGATTAACTTATTTTTATGCAGGGCAGTTCTTCAACCATAATCTGTAAGCCACACCTTACTGCTAGTCAGGACCTGGTTAGAAGTGTATTCTTTTATATTATATTATTATATTCTTTTATATTTTATATTTCCTGACCAGGATGTCCATAAATTAGTCATTTAACATGCCTGAAAAATTTGAACTTGCCTTTATGTTCTAATGCGATATTTGTCGAATCCACGGTGCAGCTGGCCTGCCGCATCTATTGCAGTTATGGCTCCTGAAGCTTCCCTGAGCATGTCAAATGACCTTCCTATGAATATTTAACATTGACTTCCACTATGCTGAACAATATAAATATACTTTAAATGCGTTATCTTCTAGGAAAGGTATAGTTGAGGAATTGACAGGCCCAGCTCAAATGGAAAATACGTGCTTATCTTCCAGTATCTTCAGTTTGTTGGGAGTTTACAGGGCCTCTTTGAATTTGTATGACAGTCATATGCATATGGCAGTCATCTACAGTTGACTAACAGATAAATTTTCAGGACATGTTGATTACTGCTTTTAATACTTTATTTGAAATTTGAAGAGACTTCTTGCATACAAATAAATAACTTTATTGGAAAAGAAATGAGGTTATCTCTGCAAATGCTAAGTGTTGGATGTGTGAATCTAGTTTTCATGTTCAGGCTTGACTTTTGATGAGTTTCTAAATTAAACTTCACATTGATTCCATTTTAAATGGCTCCTTAATAAAGGTTGTTATCTTGCCAATGAGTTAGCTAAAACCCCAAATCCCCCAAACATCACTTCTTTTAAAAATGGGGTTGGTCTAAGCAGTCACTAGAGCTTGACATAATGGTTTCTGCTACTTTCTGCTCACACTCAGCTCTGAAACTACACTGCATCAGTATAGGACAAAGTTTTCCAGAAGCATCAGGTGATGCAGTTACTTTTAAACACTGTGTTATTTTGGGGTTTTATTGTACTTTTACTGGAATTTACTTTCAGCTCTTGACCATGAGTTTTCTTAAAAAGCCATTGTCTAGATAACCTGCAGGTGTGACAAGTTCTGAAGTCATGGAGAATCTTGATTACAGGTACGCAGTGTAGTACATTGAATTTGGCCTCTTTGAGACTTTTGTAAGGGTCTTGTTCATGCTGTTAAAGGGCTAATAGTGTGTAGTATTACCCTTCTCACACACTGATTGTAGGTCGTCGGCACACGACACTCTCTATAACATTTTAATATGGCAGAAAACTCAATAAGGTCTTACTGGAAACATGGTACAATATCTTCAGTTTGAACACGGCATTTGTTTCCTTTTTAGCTCAGCTGTCCCTGCTGGCTCAAACTCAGTTCTTTGTGTGGGACTGAGATAATTATCTTCTGTGCCAAAGACAAGACAGTTCATTCAAAATGATGCCTGGAGCTGCAATCAGCATTTGCAGGAAAACAGCAAACCGGGCTTTTTAACATGACACCAATCCCTCCCTAAAGAGTTACCAAGAGCTGAACTTCAACTTTTCCCTTTAACAAGTTTAGGCTTACAGTACATGGCTAGGTTTTCTAAAATGAGGTTTGAATATCCCTCTCTTTTCGAAAAATAAATGTGTTATAGAAAATCTTGCAGAATGGCTGATTCAGTTTGGTTTACTGGAAGTAATAAATGCCTCATTTCACAATACAAATAAGCACTGTTAAAAGCAATTCTATTTGATCTGCTCTTTGTGAAAGAAGCTGAAGTGATAGTTTTGAAAACTGAAGACCTCTGTTCATCTATGGTAAAGCTACAATAAAAATAGCTGTGGTGCAAAAATTTGTGCTTCATCATACAGTACTGTTCAAGTCCATTTTGTTGAACAGGCAGTAAAAGAAAACAAGAGGTAAAGGATGTTTTTTTATCAGCATAATTTATCAAGGAAGTATCCAGCACTGGAATTATCAAATGCTCGTTCCTTTCATATTTTAGAGAAGATCGATAAATGTTTCTCATTTTCAGAAACTGTAGGCCTAGAGGCAAATTTTGACAATTCAATTCATGTTTGAACAGCCAGGAAAAGGGACTTTCCCAGGATAGTTACAGGATATTTTACCCTAAGCCTAGTCCAGTGTGTTGCTCTGCTGTGGCCGAGTTTCTCAGTCATTGCTATGCACCAACATCAGTACTTATTTACCATCAGCAATTTGTATCTTGACAGATTTTAAAATCCAACATTTTATTATGGGGTGACCCTGGAGCAATAGGTGTTCTGTGAGCCTTGGACTGAAATATGATAAACTATTGGTATCTGTAGAAACACCTTACACACTGATGGTCATGCATGTGCTTTCCCACCTACTGCTAGCACCCTCTAAATTGTTGTAGGGCAAATGAAAAATCAAAACTACATCTTGCAGTCTGACAAGCAATTCTCTTTCAGCCTTCCAAAAGATGTCCTTCAAAAAACTGTTCAGGATGGAAGCTGGTCATGAGCATGTGTAAAAGGGACAAGCATGAGTGAAGTAGCTGGATGTGGGCAGATAACTTTGAGTAGAGAGAAGAGGTTTCATTGACTAATCACTCCCACTAATTTCACAAGGTGTGCCAAAACCTCTTCCATCACTGATATCCACAGAGATGTTTACTCTTGCCAGCTAAAGAAGCTGTGGGACTGTTCACTAATGCATGGTGGTCTACAGGGGTCAACTGTTAGTAGAGCCTCAAGCACTGCTGTGGGCATTGCCAGCACCTACCTTGCAGTCAGTGGTGGCAGCTCCCAGCTGCTGTTGGGATGAGGCAGCTGGTTTTGGGGAGGAAGGCTGCTGAGTGTGTGAGTGCAAGAGGTGGGCTTTGAGCCTCACTTGCCCTCAGGACCCCAGAATGGCTCTGGCCTGTTTTCTTAAGAAAGAAATATGTAAAATAGTAGCATTGGATATTGTTTGACGATTTATACCTATGTCTACCAGGAATCAAGTTGAGACAAAACTTTTCCTGGGGATCATTATAATAGTCCTCACATGGCTGTTAGCTTCAATCAGAAAAATGTTTTGCCAGATTTAAATAGTTAATCAGATATGCATAGTTCTGTCGCCCATTGCCATTTCTGAGATATCCATTTTCTCTTCAGGTTCATTTTTTTATACATTTGACATCATTGTGTGATAATAATTACTGGATGTATCCCCAAAATTAGCTTAGTACAGTCATCTCAAGATATTGCAAGTGGCTGTATTGCCTACATTACAATAGCAGAAATTGGTACATAATTAGCCCTTTGTACAGCACAGTAGCAGGGAAGGAAATGATAGCAAGAATTAGAAATGTACAAGTGGTTTTGGTGATGAAAGTCTTGGGAAAAACAGCTGAAGGACAAAAAAGAAAAAGACACACAAAAGGAAGAGAAGACAATTCAGTGAGCCAAGAGGCATGCCTGCATAGCAGAGTAAGCTCCTTTACCTAGTGTCTGACAGCAAGGCTGCGAGGAGGCTTTAGTTCAGCATCTCTAGTGCAGCTCATGCTGACTGAAGTGCAGGTCTTGATAGCTCAAGTTCAGCATCATTCTAATATGTCTCTGAATCCTCTGGTGCAGAACAAGTTTGAGCAGAGGAGCTTTTGTCTGTGTCCACTTGTCTTCCCTGATCTGTGCAAAGCAGGAGGTTCATAAACACGCTACAGTTAGAGTTGCTTAAGTGAGTGGTATATTTATGTCTCAGCTTTGAGCATTGTGCTGAGCTGTATTAAAAGAATGAAAGTTGTCCTACTAAAACAGTGGGCTTAGGCACAGTGATCTGTCTGTGTACCTGCAGACACTCCCTGAAGACGTATTTCAGCTTCCATCTGTTGCGCCTTCAACGCATTTCTCATTTTGTTCATACAATGATTGATTTTGTGTTAAAGACTGGAAATCACACTAAACTGAACACAATTATTTTTCTTTTCCATATTATTAAAATCTTGCACAAAATAGAGAAAGATCCAGTTCCAGGGTATGTGCTAGGTGTTGAACAAAGAAAGTGCATGCATAAAACCCGACACAATGCTATCCATTTCTTTATAGCAGAAGAATTGATTTATTTGAAAAAGGGAGATGTTTACATCCTCCTCAAAGATAACAAAACCCAAACAGGAATCTATAAAAGGCTTTGCTTTTTCTTTTCCTATATTGAGAAAGTGCCAACTGCTTACAGAAATCAAAAAAATCAGGACAGCAAATTTTTTTGTGCATTAGATAGGTAGCATTACTACTTGTGAAATAACAAGATGGAAGAAGTGGCTTCCTTGATGGTGGGGTCATCTCAAAGACAGGGTCTTCAAAGCAATGTAGAATATTAAGGGAGGAAACAAGCACTTCTTTTGCAAGTGCAAGAACAAATTTTGACATAACTGGTGAATATGTATACCAAGGAATTTATTTTCATCAGCTGGGAAGGATGGATGCTTGGCTTATGCCACAACCAATTGTTCACATTCCTCATTGTGTAAAAGGGGCACAACACCAAGAAATGCTGTTTTGCTTGTCATAACTACTCAAATGGAAGCATTCTGTGTGCTTAGAGAAGGTGAAAGGAGAAGGAGGCCCTCTGGGTTCTGGCAGCTGAAGGCAAGCCTTTGGAGGTAGTAGAGCTGGTGGCAGGCCCTTGTGCTTTAAGCCATATGTGAGCAGCTGACTCAGTATGCAACACGTGGACTTCGGGCTCTGGTCAGGATGAGTGGAAACTTCTGGATGAAGCACAATAACCTTCACACATATGGCAAGTAAGGGAATGTGAGTGTTTTTACTGCAGACCATAGGAATCACGCCGGGTTCTTGCTATCGTTACGAGTGAGTTTCAACATATGCCTGGTAAATGAAATAGTGGTACAAACCCCCTGTCATGACTCTGTGCCATTATTGCTCATTTATTTGAGGTGAATATGGCATCTGCTTTGAGAACAGGAAAAAAATAAATAAAAGGATGACAGAGTGACAATGCATTTATTTTTATTTTGATGCAGTCACTGGAAAATGGAAAGCAAATTTAGTCTCTGAATGGCAAATGGCATTTAGGGAAATGAAATGGCAGTGGCACTGTGACACCGTAAGACTGAACATTTATTCCATGAGCTCCCGACTTTGAGTTCAAGAAATGTTCATTCTTTACTTCTACCTATCTGCACCTTTAACGTCTGTGAATGACAACTGTTTGAGTATTTCAGAGCACTTAAAACACAAACTTGGGTGTCTTAAAGATGGCTGAGACAGTTGCATGTCCTCAGTATTAAATTAAACATTACAGGGGAAAAAAAATTTAAAAAATTGTGACCATTTCAGCCAATTAGGCAAGTTACAGACAATGATGTTTATTGCAAATATGTATCTGCCTCAATACTTTAAGATTTACACATTGCAATGTGTGTTTAACATGATTTGTATTTTTATATCTTTACAGGCTTAAAGAAGGAGAGCTCTCTAAACACTTAGTTAAACAATAATTCTAATATTTCTAAATGTAATTTTAATGTCTAATTTATAATATATTAAGTATATAATATTTAATGGGGGTTGTCTGAAATTATATTTGGACACAGATGAGAAATTTTGAGTATTGTAGTGATTTATGCTGTTATGAAATTGGTAAAAATATAAATTAGTATAAATTCTTCATGAACAATCAAGATACATATTTTTATCTTTAGTCACCTCCTTTGAGGTGACCAATAATTATCATGTCCTTTGAGACTCAGTCAGTGTTGTTGGGGTAAACTTGCAAAGCTGAACTTTTCATTGGAAATTTGAAGAATCATTTGCTTTTTTTTAATGGAAGACACTTTGGGGTGATTAGGTGACAGCTATGCCTATCGGTTATTTGTGTTTATGTGAAGAAAGTTAGCATGGGTTTTTGATCTCTTATGATTCTCAGTTAAGTGTAAGCCTACCAGAATGGGAAAATGTAGTTCCAGACTAGTGGCATTTATTGATTTAATAGCTGTAAAATGTTACAAACTCCTGCATGCCAAGGTGTTAATATCAAGGTAAAATTATGTGAGTATGTGTGGCAAAAGCACAACTGAAAGACCCTTCTCACTGAATGGTGGAGTCGCCCTGGACACATCCAGAAAGAAGGATACACTGTAGTGTAGCCAAAGGGTGTTTCATTCTACCTCTCGCTTCCAGATTTCTTTAGGCTTTAACCGGTCTCCGTACTCATAATGCATTTATTATGTTACTTAGATTTAGTGTTTAGGTGCCGAGCTACTCACAATTTCACTTACCCTTAGTCATCTTGCTACATATCAGATATTGAAATGTCTTGTTAATATTAATAAAGTAGTTGCTTATTTACTGTTAAAACTACAGATTAGGTGACAGTGGGATGCCCGGGAAGAAAAATCCATTTAAGATGTCTGTTTAAGGGAAAAATGAGCATAGGATAATAAATTTTCATCTGCATGTAGCCATCATTACCTCTGTAGTGTAAAGTCTCTGCTTCTCATTTGTCACACTTTTTAACAAGGGTAGGAGAGGGATGGTGTCGAATGAATCATTGCAGATTTCTATCAGCACTTCCCATTACAACGATCACAGCTAATGCTGTATTTAGCTCCTGCTGTGTGCTCTGTAACTCCACCACAGAAATCACAGATCCTGCTGAAACATGCAATTCCTATGTTGCAGGATTATTTCACAGTTTTACTTTGCTCTGAAATGTAAAGTAACATTTTCTAAAATATCTTGCGTTATTATTTCAAAAACCTGGAAATATTTAATTTATTTTTGTTTTAGAAATTGGAGATGGAACAGAGCACTATTTATCTCTTCTGCTTTTTATTTATTCAAATAATCAGATTTTCAAACTTTTACCACCACCGAAAAAGATGTTTTGAACTAAAACCAATCCATCATTAGAAGGAAATTCCATTCCTGAGGATTTTAAAAAAATAAATTGCAATCATTAATGGACTTTATCAGTTATTGCAATACATCAGTAGTAATAGAACATTATCTGGACTTTTATACTGGTTTATATTGCAAGTCAAGAGGAGATGATGAAGATTATCAGAGGGCTGCAGCACCACTCCTGTGAAGACAAGCAGAGCAAGTTGGTACTGTCCAGCCGGGAGAAGAGAAGGCTCCAAGGAGACCTTATTTCAGCCTTCCAGTACCTGAAGGGGCCTACAGGAAAGCTGGGGAGGCACTCTTTGTCAGGGATTGTAGTGATAGGACAAGGGGTAATGGGTTGAAAGTGCAAGGGGATAGATTTAGATTAGATATTAGGAAGAAATTCTTCCCTGTGAAGGCAGTGAGGCCCTGGCACAGGCTGCCCAGAGAAGCTGTGGCTGCCCAATCCCTGGCAGTGTTCAAGGCCAGGTTGGATGGGGTTTTGGGCAACCTGTTGTAGTGGAGGGTGTCCCTGCCGATGGCAGGGGGGTGTTGGTGGAACTAGGTGATCTTTGAGGTTTCTTCCAACCCAAACCGTTCTATGATTCTATAAAACTCTAAAACTAATCTATTATTTTTTTTTAATACTTATGGAATCCATTGAAAAGAAATGCAAGCACAAAGAGCATGCTTTTCGAAAGTATATTTTTGAAAGTAAATTAATGTTCAATAAAAATATATGAAAATATACTTTATTAAAAACGGTATTTTCAAGTTAAGTCTTTCTGGACAGTCTTTGTAATTAGATACATGCAGAAACCTGTAAGGTGGTGATAGAATTTTTCTATTAGACCTGATGGTCTCACATTGACATTGCTGCTAGTGAAGACAAAAGAGAAAGACGTGCTGATTCACTCTCTGAGACTGCCTTGTGCATCATAAAATCTGGATCTTTAACAAGTACAGATTCCTGAGGTCCATGATTTTTTCTTTGCCTTGTTTTTCTAAAAAGATCATAACAGGAGAAGATGCTAAGAAAAATAGCATTTTAAAATTAGCCGCACATGGGAGGTGAACATATGGAATAGCTTAATACAAAACACACAGTGTGATTGAAGAAACTCTTCTGAAATATACCACAGCTAAAGTGAGATATTTGTGTTATTTTAAAAACTTGTTCAGATAAGTGTTCCTTTTGTACCTTGGAGAACATACTGTAGGTGTGCTCAAAAAATCTTCCATCCGTAAAATTGTTTGTGCACAAAGACGACCGTATAAAAGGAGATAGCGCTGAGTTTTTATTTTGCTTATGGCCTACAGAGTCAAGTCATCATCATATAAATTAAGTATGAGAAAAGTTGTATCCTACTCGTATATGGCTGGATTTTGAGTTGCATCCATTATGTCACTGTTTAATGCCAGTTATTGCTCTTTTGTTTTGAGTCAATGTTAATAGAGATCTGAGTTTGAAATGTTTCACATAGGGTGTCTAGTCAAGGTAAGTGTCAGTGGTGTATGAAAAGATGCAGCAGGAGATCTGTGAGGGTTTTTTTGCTGCACAGTTTATTTGACTTGAATTCATAGTCTCTGATCACTGATCAGATGGCAAGTTACTTGAGACATTTTTCCAGAACGGGTGGAAATCAAGACTCTTTGGCTGTAGCTGGTAGTAATTAGCCACTCTTTTGCTAAAGACCATTCCACTTATGTTCTTGCATGCTCAGATATTCATATTAGCCAGTATTTTGTTTATTTTCAAAGAGTCATTTCAGATGCAACATCTGTGATAGCCAAAGCTTAAGGACATTTTAAAATAGTCATTTTAAATGAATGCACAATGCTTTGTTTTACTCAGTTGCATGGAGTCTTATAATTCATCAAGATTGCCAAACAAATGCTGGGTTCAAACGAGGTGTGTTTAGATGTATTTGTGTCAGAAATCTCACAGGAAAAAAAATCTTTAATTTTTTTACCTATTAGATATGAAAAAAGTTTCTGTAGCACCTATTCAGGGCTCACTAGTAGATTGAAGTTATGCCAAGTTATCTCACCTGTCCAATGAAAACTAAGCCTAAAATATCTTCTACATTGCAGAACTCAGTGAAGATGCTTTTCCTGTGTATATCATGTTTTCTTATTTTCTAAGTATGAGGTTTTAAGGATGTTAAGGTGGAAAATAATTTGAAATCCTACAGATTGTAAGAATTTCCTTCTCTCCCTCTCTCACACACATACAAACCTCAAATGTTTTGTTCAGTGAAATAGATAAAAAATACAAATGCTGAATAAATATACATTTAACCACTGGAGTTAAAGCTAAGAGGAATCTAGTATTTTTAGGACTTAAAATAATTGTGAATATCTTTATGATTTCTTTGACTTCAAAATCACAGACAGTATGCAAAGCTTCTAGCTGGATATTTTTTGTATTTCATAGCATAAAGTGCTACAGATATGTCAGCAGGAAATAGCCGTAGCACGGGAAAAATCTGAAATACACTATGCCATACCATTCTTAGACGTTTGACTGTTCTAATGTGGATAACTGTCTCTGGAAACAGCTAAGCATGCAGAGAAGCCAGGTTACTGATCAAAAGATAATTAGCTTTGTAGGTATTTGTAAATAATTAAATTAGACGATGTTACACTTAGCACTGCATAAAAAGTAATATGTAACCATCAAACTGTCATAAAGGAAATTATATGCTTCTTGAGTATATTGTTTATGATAGGATTATTCTAATGACTGATTTACATATACCTTCTTATTCATTAATGCTAAAGATTGAGGGTTTTTTCCAGTTTGAAGAGATTTATTTTCCATTATTTGTTGAAGAAAAGTCTTGTGAAAATTATTTTGAGTATTTCTCAGATCCAGCATCAGTTTTACCAGAAGTTGAAGCACTTATCTATCAGGCCCTAGCTTCATGGTGCTGTTTTGAGGAATATTTGTTTATTGCTATGTCAGAAAAGCTGATCTAATGGTATAGAAGGACTTACATAACAATAGAGTAAGCAGCTGAGTCTGCTCCTCACAGCAAAGAATGCCACATTTTACATGGTTGGTGTGACTCAGTGTCAATGACCTCGACCCGAGTATCCCATGAAGTTCTCATAATCATGAGGTCAGTAGGTACTATTTATTTTGTGAATACTTTTCTGTTGAAAAACAAAACAAAACAGAAACTGTGAAAGTTCTCCGTTGTGACCTGATGGATAAGAATAATAATAAAAAGCTTTAAAACCCCCAAACCAAACCTAAAACAGAAAATGGAAGACGACCCACCCCGATGTTTTTCATAATTGCTATTTTGGAATAATGAAGACTGCCTAACTTTGTAGGAAAAGAATTTCTGATGGATCATAATTACTTTTTTACCCTGATTGTTTTGTTTTGGTTTTTTATTTGTTTGAGATGAAGTTTTTTGTGTGTTCTGGCTTGGTGGAGTTTTTTAAGAAGTTTTCTTGAAACTTTGGAACATGAAAATTAGAAATGCATGCAGCAGCTGTTTTTTTCTGTATGAAAAATTCTGCCAGGTATAGAGATCCTTTCTTAGCTGTGAGGCTCTTTGAACTTCAAGAAAGCAAATTAGTTTCACATTTTTGAGGGCTTTTTGTAGATGTACCACAGCCACCTGCCTATGTGATGTCTATTTTAGCCTTTACTTTACTTTACTTTACTGGTAGTGCCATCATAAATTTTGTTCAGCTGAATGGCCTAATTGCTGCCTTTCTCCTTGTCTCTGCAGCACGACGAGTGATAACACCCTTTTCTAGTTCTCATCAATAATCCTTACAAGTCTTATTTGGAAACGGTGTTTACAGTTTGTTATAATCCAGTATAAACTAAGCTGATGTTCCAAGCTGAGCAGGTTTAAGTCTCCTTCTGATGAATATAATTGATAACCGTCCTTGGGATAAAGTACCTCTGAAAAGACTGTCAACTCAGCTGTATAAAATGAGCACCGTATGAGGCTGAGGATTTGGGAATAACTTTGAAATGTGTTTTTAATCTCAATTAACCATTTATCTAAATAGGTTCTTAACTGTTAAACCATAAAGTAATTCTAATAATTTAAGTAGGGCAGGTGCTGTGATTAGTTCACACATGAGAACTTCATTATTACTTACCTTTGTATGGAGTATTTGGCAATTCTTTGTTTCCTTTTTATCATAACACTGTTGAGTCACAATATCTTTTTTTTGAGGATCTCCAGACATATAGTAAACTAAGGCAGGAATTTGGGGATTTAGGTAAATGAATAATCTGCATGTGACAAATGGGACTGTGAGGCACAGAAGATGGTGTAAGTGGGATGTATAGTGATACTGGGCATCTGCATCCAAGAGAAATAAAATGTTGATCTTTTGAACGATTGTTTTCATGTGGAACAGCCACACACCGTAACAGTTTTTCCATTATTCTATTCATTAATGAATATCCTAGAACTTTACTGCACCAAACCTAGGCACCTGTCCTATAAATTTAAAACCAGGGAACTTACATAAATGTAGGTGACTTCTGTATAAAAGCCTGCTGAACTCTTTTAGCTTTGATTTTACAGCTCTAGCAGTAGATGATAAGCTTTACAGCCGTTCTGCAAGTCAGAAGTCTAATACTCTGGGAATGGAAAAGAGTCAAAGTGAAGAGAAATCTTGTTCCCTCTAAATGACTGTCATATTTATTGTTTCAGAGCAGCATATAAGCCTCAAAGTCTCTAATGGCCAAGCCTTTGTGGAGTCAACGTAAGTTATACCAATTCTTCAGCCACTCTCCTTGACCTTTTCATTATCATTATGTCTATCTGGTCTGCAGAAGCATTGCAGCTAATTAGTCATATTAATGTTACAGGTCACACAGACATTTACATTTTTGGTAGCAGATTGGAAAGAGGTTCAAAACCTCAGAGACGTAAAGAGATTTTAGATGAGTATGATAGCTGATCTTATGTCCTAAATATACCTTATACATGTTTTTTTTTTTTATTAAAAGATCTTACAATTATTTTTTCCTAATTTCATGATAAATGAGGGTTTTTTTTCTAGTAGATCCTTAAGTTAAATGAGAATATAGGAATACCAGCTTTCATTAACCAGAACACCTCTGGAAGCTGTAAAGATTTTTGAACTTTTTCATTTGTTTGCTTGTTTTTTAAGATGAAGGCATGAATGTTTCTGCTAGTAGGAAGTATCTGAAGATGTTTTCCTCAGATGCTCTCCCCATTTCCCAGTTTCAGAAACTGTAAGCAGAAACGCTTGAGATTCTGTGAACTTACCACCAACCCGAGGCTTCCTTGCTCGTCTTGTAATAATGACATTTCTCGTTACAAAAATCTCAGATCTTAAAATAATCTGTTCCTTATTAGCTTTCTCAGGGAGAAAGATGAGTTACAGAGATGTAACTACTCATATGAGATTAAGTATCAAGGTGGGGCTTGCTTCTGGTGGTGGTTGTGGTTTTGTTGTGGTTTTTATGATCTAAGATCGGCCTGAATGTTAGAAATGTGATAGTCTGACTACAGTTCCATTTACTCAAAAATTGCTTAATCTGCGGGATAAATTATTGATCCAGTGTTTTCCCTAACTTATGACAGATGTTTGTGCTTCCTAGGGGGCTAAGTGTGGGCTTGTCAAACATTTTCCCCCATATCTCTTACACTAGGGATGTGAGGGCAGAGTGACTTGCTTGGAGCTCACTGTCAGCTCTGAGCTACTCTGACAGATCTGGCAAAAGTCCTTCTCTTTTATGACTGCTGTGAATGTCATCTGTTATCTTCAAACATATTTTTACCATGGCTACTTAGTATTTAGGTGGAATGTTGGTCTATACCTACAAAGGCTGTGCCTATTCTGTACCTAAATAAGTACATATTATATAAATAAGTATATATATATAAATAGACTTTGTGTCTTCATACTTTAGTTGACTTGGTTTGTTTTCCTGCTGGTCTTCAAGGAATTAAATCAATAGTGTGTTGCACCTGGACACAGAAATACAACAGCACAAGTTTGTCTACTCACTTCCTTTATATGGTCCGATATTTGGAGAGAAGCTGATAGCAGATGTCTTTCATCTAATCCTAATTCATTCTTTCATTGATTTCCAAAAGTCTGAGGTAGAACAGCAGTATCTTGAGTTATTGAACACTTAAAATAGTGTAGTTGGATTTTTCTTTAGTTATAATAAAAAATTGATAGTTTACGGGCCTTGCTACTTTTTAAACTTGGACTGACTTATTGGAAAAAAAAGGTAAGGGATTTTTCCTATCCCTTCAAAATTTTTGTACTTATATCTACTTCTCTAAGAACTAATAATAATAATTTTCTGTGTGAGAGAGGGATTTCATATTCAGTAATACAAATGTGATCATAGTATTCTCACTTTAAGGTGTGTTCTCAGAAGAAAGTCAGAACTAAAAAGACATTTCAAAAAGCTAAGACAAGCCAGAAATTTTCTATTTAAGGACAAAATTCTTCCCAGGGACAGCACAGTTCACACGTAGCGTATATCGCCACAGGGACTAGAACTTGATTTCTTTCCTTTTCCTAGTTGCCTTTCTCCATTTGTGATACGTGGCCTAACACGTAGTTTTCCTGTAACAGGGAAGCACAGTAAATTTGTCATTAAATAATCTAATCTCCAGACAGCAATGAGCCAAGGAACATTTGAGTATTTTCTATACCATCTCAAGGTTTGTTTTCTGTCTTATTGTAGAATTTGTGTAAATTAGGAGTGATAGTCCTACGCTTAGCCCATAGATTGAGACTCAGTGGATGAGTCTTCATTCTTTATATCCTTTGGAAAGTGCGGGAGATCCTGGACAAACACTCAGGGATCAATATGATCAGGTGAATGCCATTTATTCAAACTGTTTGTCAGCTTATATACATCCGTGCCATGTGCACGTGTCCAGATAGCTCCACCCCCGCCATGTGCATACGTCTGGCCCCAATTGGTTGAGCACATACGATCACGCTCCCTAATACACTCTGTGACTGGCTACAAGCCCCACAGCACACACGCAGTTGTTAGAATTCAAAGGCTGGATTGCTCACATGCCCATTGTCTGCTAAAAAGCCTCCAACTGGAAAGTTGTCTGTATTTATTATAGTCAAGGCAGCCATTAAACAGAGATGCTGAACTCAGCTTGGACCATGCTGCTTCATTCGTGTGTATAGGTTATAACATGACCAAGACTATTTGCAGCCTGGTTCTATAAACTTGTAGCTGGGAACTGTGACTTCTAATGTGTGTCTGCTCATCATGAGGGCATGTCAGTGTGTTCCCAGGTTCCCATGTGCTGTGCATAGCAATGGATGACTTGCTGCAAGCTAAGAGCAGAGCAGCCATGCAGAGGCAGCAAAACCGATTGAGTTGATTTTTCTGAAAGAAGTATTAAATCTGACAAGTTTGGTGATAATAAGTTAGCTGTCCTACTGGATTGCTGTGAGGTTTAATTCATTAGTAGGTCTTACTCTTTCACGTTGAGTGTAACTCTTGATTTTGGCTGGGAAATTTATGTTAGCTTAAGTCAGAGGGGGATTAGATTGTGTAGCTACAAATCAAATAACTGGGCAGAAAGTCCCTATTTCAGGCACAAACTTATAAAAATTTCTCCTGTAACATCAAGAACAGTAACAAAATACAGTAGTCTCTCTGCTTGGAAGAACCAGATGTCACAAACAGTTTGAACTCCAGATTTATGTCATTGCTTTGGAAAAAAAAATAAAAATCAGAACTTTTTTTTTTTTCTCTTAGATGGTTAGCCTTGTAGGAGAACACTGCCTGCCTACTTTTAGTAGGTGTATGAGGTTAGAAATTGTTGTGAAGTATGATCTGTGAAAAGGTTTATTAGAACGTGTTAAAAACCTGTGTGACAAAATCCTCCGCTTTCTGAGCTTTGGGACATCTGCTCTTTCAAGTAATATAGATATTTTTCTAGAAGCCAAAAATCAATATGAAACACAAATCCAGAATTTTCTTTGTAGCAGGAAATGTTGACTTTGTACTTTACTTCCAGCCTTACAAGAAGCTTTTCAAAGATGGCTTTTTCTTGTATTTTGCAACAGTATGATAGCCTCACAGATGCCATTCTGCTGAATTTTATTACCAGTCCACCAACATAGGAAGGATCATTTACCGAATAAATGGTGTATTTGTAATTTTTCCTGGAAAACACTTCAACTTCAGTTCTGCAATGGTAATTTTAACAGGAGTTCTAATCTTAGTCTGTAGCAGAAGATTCAGTCTTCTGAAAATAATTTGATTCAATCATATTTGGCTCTGTGGGCTGAGTGTCATTCCAAGGTCTTTCTTTTAATCCATCATGTCTGACTCTATCACAGCAGCTCATCACTGTTCACTGCAGCACCCCATGGTGTGGCACCTGCTATGTTGACTGGTATTTCTACCTTTCTCAGTAACGACATCTGAATATAACAGTGGCATGAGTATCCTAATGGTTTGGTGAGTGATCACTACTGTACCTCAGCAGTGTGTTATTTTTGTTCCTCTTTTTAAATGAACTTGCTTTGATGAAAGAACGTAGTACGGCTGAAATGTAGTCAGTGTCAATTAACAACTTCTATTTCTTAGAGCTGTCTCGTTTCTTTTGGAGATGATGACCAGGTTTGTCTTTAAAATAATGGCATAAAACGTTGTACACCTCTCAGAAATTTCATCAAGGTGTTACATGGTTTACCTCTTTTAAGGGACTGTTAGTAGTGCAAATGGTCATAGTCCTGCTGATAGTGAGGGCGATGTAAGGACTTACCCTGAGGATTAACCTCGCTTATTTTTATTATATGCAAAAGAGTAGCCTACAAATACCATAATGATAAACCAGATCCTAAATTTAGTTAATTAAATACTCTTGGATTATTTCAAAATTATTTTATAAACCTATGTACAGAATTTTGTGAAATTATATGTGAAATATGACCTTTTAATGTATATTAAATCGTTGATTTTGTTTATTTTTGGTTTGGTTTTTTGGTTTGGTTTGGTTTTGAGGGATTTTTTTGTGGGGTATTATTTCCAACTCAGTTCTAATGAGAACTTTGTAAAACTTAAAATCCAAAGGAATGATAAAGTGTATGTTTTCCATTGAAATTTTTTTTCAGCTTTTTAAACTGAGTACTATTAGACAATATTAGCAAAAACTGAAACTAGCAAGTTGAAGTTGTGATTCAGTGTGCATCAAAATACCTGAATAATCCTCAGAGGTTTTTTATTTATGCAGAAAACACTAAAACTCACTCTTAAGCTCCTTTGACGTATATACATCCTCGTCACTCATTTCCTGAGTGAGTGCTGATCTGAGTGCTTAGACTTCACTCTACTGCAAAGAACAAATAATTGTGTTCATATATGACGAAAAATAAAATAGATATTTTTGATGTTTGCTAACTTGTTAATGGCTCAGGTAAAGACATTTAAAATGTGATTTCTTTTAATAGCATCACTTAACATGATTTGATCTCTGTAGGAAGAAGGCAGTTCATTACTGAGCTCTCTATTTCTCAGCTGGCTCCACGACTTTACAGCAAAGTACTGTATATTTTTTTACTAGGTCATTGGTTTCCACAGTAGGTCATACTTTCTGCTAAACAGCTCGGTCTTCTATGAAGACAGAATCTGTGACCTTCTAAGACTTCCTAGCTTGGGAGATGTCAGGTCTGTGTTAAAGAACAGCTGTTTAATCAGAAGAAGAAATTCACTGATGAAGTATTAGGTAGTATGGATTATTTCAATGAAATTTCTAACCTCAGCACTTCACAGGAAAGTACTTAGCAAAATATTACTGAAAAAAATACATATTTTTATGTAGGATGCTGACAAGTAAAACAGGTCTTCTGTAACTCCAATGCCATTTGTGGGTGCCTGAACTTAATTGCATTTTTACGTTTGTGTGAAGTCATATTCTGTGGAACAGGAATTTAAGGAAAGATAATACTTTTTCTTCCTTTCTGCAAGCTTCAATATCTGTTCGTGCTATTTTGTCCATATAAACTTTCAAATTTTACTCAACAATTTCCTTTAATCAACAGAAATTGTTAAAAAAAATTTTGTGTCCTCACATTGACAGCATTTTTTGGTTTTGGTGTTTTTTCCTGTTTTCTTTTTGAAATAGAAAATAGCTTTTAAGTGAGCAAATGCACAGGAAAAAAGTGAGTAAATTGAAACCTCAGATTACATTCATAAATTCTGTCTGCAATATTATTTGTCTTAGCTTTTCTACTTTTATATGAACCTTTCTAAAATACCTGTTAATGAGGGGGAAATTTAATTTCTTTGCTAACATTGCATACGGGATACCTTGGTATTTACAAGGGGTGTGTGTGTATATATATATCAATGTAACCCATCCTCTATTTTCATGTTTCCTTCATCAGCTGATACCAATAATTTAGAAGAATTTTTTCACTTGTCTGCTGGAAACTGACTCTGAAATTGTGAAATTAATCTATTCTTATAATCTCCTTTACATCTGCAGTTGCTTTTTCATTTGCTGCGTTATATTACAAACACATCTTTCTCAGATATTAAGTGATTTCACAGCTAAGTGCTTGAAGAAGTAGGTACTTTTTACAAGCCATTTTAGAGAACCTTCTGCTTCTGAACTCAGAGGTTGACCATGACAAAATTTGCTTTAGTACTTCCTACTACTGTTTGTTCCCATTAGTATTTCAGAGTGTGGTCAGAATAGTTATCATTGTAGGGCCCACAGGCACATCTTTTTCGTTGCTAGGCCCAGCTAGGTCCTTAGAGCATTTGTTCATGTCCATATTTTCTCTGAATATTTAATCTGGCAGCAATATTCAGAATGTCTGCTATGCATCTACCAGACTAGGCTTTAAGTTAAGCAAAGTGCCTTCTACTCAGCAAGATACAGTGAAAGACTAAATCCTTCTATTTTTATTTTTTTTAGCTGGGACTCTAGTCAAAGAATCAGCCCATGTTGAAATCACATCTTTTTTTTTTAGAAGTTTCAAAGCTATCTCATTCTCCAGCAAAACTTTAGGAGGTGAAGAATGAAATGAAATTATTCTTTATGTTCAGATGGATACTTGAATGTGCCCATTGCCTTGTGTGTTGTCACTGGCAACCACTGGATAAAGCCTGGATCCCGTGACTTTGAACCTTCTCTTCAGGCATTTGTATACATTCATGTTATCCCCCTTGCACCTTCTCTTTTCTAGGCTGAGCAGTCCCAGTTCTCACAGCCTTTCCTCACAGGAGAGATGCTCCAGTTACCTTAGTGTCACTTCACTGGGCTCTCCAGTGTGTCCATCTCTCTCTGGTACTGAGCAGCTCTGAATGGAACCCAGCACTCCGGATATGGCCTCACCAGTGCCAAGCAGAGTGAAAGGATCCCCTCCCTCTACCTGCTGCAATGCTCCTCCTAACGTGGCCCAGGGCACCATTGGCCTTTCTGCTACACCTTGCTGGTTCATGTCCAACTTGGTGTTCTCTGGGACATTTTCTGCCAAACCGCTTTCTAGCTGGTCAGCCCCCAATATATACTGGTGCATGAGGTGTTGCCTTCTCAGGTGCAGGACTTTGCACTTGTTGAAGTTCATGATGTTCGTGTCAGCCCATTTCTCCAACCTCTAATTCTCATAATAGGCTTTTGTATTTTCTCTGCCATCTTCTTTCCCTTTCCTTCTTCTCCCCCTCCCCTTTCTCCTTTCCTCTCATCCTCCCCATCCCTTCCCTCTGAATGGTGTAGCCTAATTATGACCAATCAGAAAGTTACTTGGGGAAAAATGTTCTCAATACATATGTAATTTTACAGAAAAAAAAAAAAAAACAAGAAAGGGGGAAAGGCTGTTATTGACTCTGTAGCTTAGTGCTTAGGGTGTTTGTCTGGGTCACTTTGTCCAAAACCAGCCCAGGTTCTTCTAAAAGTAATGACATTCCCTTTGGTACTTGCAAGCCTTCTGGCATGTGTCAGGCAAGCAGATTTTCACACCAAGATTCAGATACCAAGAATTTGACATTTCAAATATGTTACAATATAAAAATTGGTTTACAGACATTTTCACACACCATCTATTAGATTTATGGATGGATCACTTTAAAAAGCAAGCGTAAGCATATCAAGAGGTGCTCAGTTTCTTTTCTTGATTCAGAAAACTTCTAGGGGTGAGATACTGTATTTTACTTTTTTTCTCAAAGGGAGAGGTGGACTGAGCAGGTTATTTTGTAGTCATATCAATTCTATAATTAAAAAATGGTCCATAAATGACATTGGAATACTACCACATGTTTTGATTCTTTTTGAGGATTCTACCCCCTTTTGCAGCTCTTCCTAAGAAGTAGTGTGATGGTCCATTTTGGTATCATGTAAAGATAGAACTGAACAAGACTTTTGCAAGCCCATATTGAACTTTTTTGAGATTTCTGCTGAAAGTCCAGATGTTACTTCTCTGATATGCATGAAAATAAGGTGGTTTCCAAGGTTTTATACTAGGTCTTACTGCATTTTGCAACAATAATGCCTGCCAAGGTAGCCCTAGAAAATAAAGTGGAAAACTGAGAATACAGCAATAAGCTTAATAAAGATATTAAAACAGTATTTCAAAGATACTTGCTAATATTTAGAAAATTAGGTAGAAAAAAAGTCTTATTTAATATTTAAAAGTTATTTGAACAAACATTCAATGTAAAGCAATTTTAAACAAGTGTGATTTAATCCCTGGAAATTGCTGCTCAGCCACTTAGAGGGAACACTGAACATGTTGCTAGACTGCCTGTTTAACAAGTGCAGTAACTTCAGTAGCTATTTAAGTTGTTTATTTTCAGTGTACTGTACCGTTCAGGAGCCTAGCACTCTACATACTTAAACACACACTTTTATAGACGTGATAGCCATGTGATAATGCACCATAACCATTTGCAACCATAAATAGTTATTAGGGATACCATATGCTCGGGTTTCCCCACGCATGTTCTTTTCATATCCCAGAAAGTTTTTTTCTTGACAGAAAAAAACCCCTACCTTGGCCACCTGCTGCGACTCTCAGATGCTCCACAGTCTGGTTGGAAAAATGGCTCTGAATGAGCTGCTGGGTGTCCCATGATCAGAAACAAAAGCAGTGAGTCTGAAACCAGGATTCACGTGTGTCTGCATCTGCAGACGGCCCATGCAGCATGGGTGTGTTACTTCTGGCATGTCCTAGAAGCATCTCGCTGTGCATGCCCAGGGACTTGGTCTGGTCATGCATAGGTGCAGCAAATGATTTTGCCTTTACTATCCAGAGAGTATTTTATAGAAATATGAGTGTCTCATTAGGTCATAATGTCTCTTCTATCTATCAAGTCCTTACTGAGAAAAGTTCTTCGGTAGTGCAAGTAGCAGGGTGATTATCTTTAAATAAATGAGATCTCTTTATTTTGTTCAAATAATCTGGTTAAAAATTTCTTGCTCTCTGTCCTCCAAAAAAAAAAAAAAAAGGGGGGCCTTGTCCTCAAATTGTATCTGGAAAAGTTTGATGTCTGGCTAGTTACCGGGTTTTTTTTACATAGAAAGATCATGGATATAGTGTCATGTGTTTCTGCTATACAGAAAACAAGACTTTTTGTGGAAAGGAGTCTGAAAACAGTGCAGCTTGTGAAAGCTGCTCACTTCGACTGCAAGATTACACAAATAGAAAATCCTGAAACATGGTATGGTAAGGTATGAAAAAGCTACATTGGGTGTTTTCTACATTTCCCCCCCTTTTTTATTGTTGTTAGGGATTATATTAGAATGGAAATTGTATGAATTGGTGTTTGATAAAACACTTTCTTATTCAGAAAGGTTTGAGTATGTCTATTCTTATTTCCTTTATTATAGATTTGACAGACTGAGATAGGAATAATAAATTCCATCCTCTCATCACAATTTCAAGGCTTAGGAAACCATCTTGTAAACTTAACTCACATAGGTAATTTTGCTACAATTATCATGAGAACAATATTTGGCCCATATGACATTTTGAGATATTTCAAAATGCAGAAAAATCAAACGGCCTTAAAAGAACTACTCATGCTATGTACCAAATGGTACAAGGCACTGACTCCATGTCTCAAATCACAACTGAAAAGAGATTACGTGTACATTATAGGTAAGCAGCATTAGTATGCTAAAATAAATTATTTTGAAAATATATTTTTAAATATGGCTAAACCAAATAACCATGACCAAATGACCATGATTACATATCACATAATGATGACTTAGGAAAATGAAGGGTATTGAATGTTCTTATTAGGAATCACAACAATCATTTAATCCACAAAACCATACATAATTAATTTTATTACTCAGTTTTTCACCTGTTTTGGGGTGGGGTTTTTTTACATTTCTACTGTGTACCTTTGCATTGCTTAAAAAAGGCATCTGGTTGTATTAAAAATCTTGGTTTTCCTTGAAATCGGTGGTCCTTCAACACAAAGAATGGAACAATAATGAAAAAAGCTTTATTGGACTTTCTTTCTTTTCTTTCTTTTCTTTCTTTTCTTTGTTTCTTTTCTTTGTTTCTTTTCTTTTCCTTCCCCTTCCTTCCTTCCTTCCTGCCTTCCTGCCTTCCTGCCTTCCTTCTTGCTTTCCTGCCTTCCTGCCTTCCTTCCTGCCTGCCTTCCTGCCTTCCTTTCATTTATATATTGTGCTAATAGGTGGCATAATCTACACAGTGTAGTTTACTAGTTGGACCACAAATGAGAGCCACCGTTTACTGAATTTTAACCCTGTTTTGCCCAGTCCTAACTGTCTGTTCTTTGGCAAGGTACTTCTTATCTCAGTTTTACAGACAAGAGAGGTTTTTGCCTATCCACCCAACAGGGATGTTAAGAGGATTAATTTGTTAAAAGCATGAAGATTTAAGTAAAGTAAAGCATAGCTATTAATGTGTTTGACACCAATTGGAGTACAGGATCCTAAACAGAACAAAGTTTTGAAAACTCAAGATATTTGCAACATAGAATTGCAGACATAATCACAAAAAAAGAAAAAAACCAAACAAACAAACCAAAAAAAACAAGCAAAAACCCCCTTGGTTACATTTGAGATGTTTAAGACTACCATGGCTTGGACTTGGTTACCACCCTGGGACATTGATCCTCTAACTGATGAATCCTGGTCCATTTCAGTCAATGAGAGAGCTATTGACTTTAAGCTTCTCTGGAAAGTGGTTTAAGCTATTTGACTGTATTCTTCTGCCCAAAATCACAAGTATCCCTGTTTTCACTAATTTCTTCATTAGTTTATTCAGTTTCAGCCAAGGAGCTGGTACCCTGGAAGAATCAGAGAGCAATTTCTCAAGAATTGCAACACTATTTCTGGCTGCTTTTTGTACTATTTCCTTCATTTTGTTTTCAGGATACAGCCCATCCAGTGTATGATAGGGGAAGGTTAAATATGTCACCCCATGACATTGTTAACAGTGGTGCCCAGTCTTGCTGTAGTTCTTTGAGGTTATGTGGCTATAGCCACCTGATAGGAATTACCCCTGTCTCAAAGTACATCTGTTTCTTTCTTGTCCCACTTCACTGTGGGTGACTAACAGAAGGACTTTTTCATTAAAAACTTTTAAATTTCATTTAGTGGGAAGCCTTAACTGTGGCAGGCCTTAATCCTTTTGTTTATATGAACTCTGGTCAGTGGTTTGGGTTTTCCTTTACCACCCTTCCCAAGTGTGCCATATGAATAGTTCGCTCAGGTTTTTCATGTGCCCTGGAAATTATCTGTGATTCCACTCTGCCCTCCAACACACTCCTTTTATTCCCTTTCCAGTGCCAGACAACAGGGTGTTTTGATTTAGCTGGAGTCAGGCACTCACGCTTTTAGTTTGAGCCAGTCTCAGGGTGGGCTGGCACAGCTCCATCTACCAAAGCAGAGCTGGCATCTCGGGTGACCAAAATAAACCATAGGCTTGCTGTTGCTGTAAAGGGATGAGGTGGAGAGCCCAAATGATGCAAGCTCCACTGTCTGTGGGAGCTTACTCTGTGGGAAGGTATCACTTGCTGTGGTACCGATGGAAACGCAAGACAAGAGGATTTACATGTTTTGCTAGAGACCAAAGAAACAAGAGGGTTTTGGGGTTTTTTTCTCTTGTCTTAAGAGTAGTAATGGTATTGTCAGACTTGAAAAACAGATCAAGCTGCTTGATTAATTTTTGGGAAGGATAAAATAAATTCCACAAAGACTCCAAAATTACAAAATCTTCATTCTTTTGTTTTGGCCCCTAACATACCTGTGAAATAGTTACCTGCTTGAGTTACAGTGATTAATTAGCTCTGACCTATCGAAACTAAATGAAAAGAACAAATCTTTTTGTGTGGTTAAGAATGATTAGACTCGGTGACCTTGCATTGAGCTGTGATTTTGTTGCTACATAAAAATTCAGGGTTTAAAACTGGATATTGAAGATCTTGGCATTCCTGTGGGAGAATGAAATAACAGAGAAAAAAAATTAATGCTTTTATTAGCATAAAACGTTGCTCATGCACAACATAAGATCTAAATGTCATTTAGAAAATCACAAAAGATTTTCAGTGGTAAAACAACTAAGAACCACATGGTCACCTGCTCATTTTCCCCAACGGGATGGGGGAGAGAATCAGAAGAGTGAAAGTGAGAAAAATAGCGGGCTGAGATAAAAACAGTTTAATAGGACACATACAAAAAGGATGGCAATAATAATAACAGCAGCAACAACAACAACAAAACAAGCGATGAACAGCATGATTTCTCACTACCAGAAACTGATGCTACATGAGATCCCCAGCTGATACACAAGACCCCAAAAATACCCACCTCCTAGCCCACACACACAAGCAAAGGAAAATCAGGAATTCATTCCCCACTTCTCACAGGCCAGAAGGTGTTCAGCTATCCCCCAGAAAGCTGGGCTCCGTCACAATTAACAGTTATTTTGGAGGACAAATGCCATCACTCTGAAGTCAATACCATGCAAGACCCCAGCTGCTGCACCAAGCCCCTTGCTGACATGCCTCTCAGTCCCGTTAACTCCTAGTTATAAACCGAGCATGATGTCCTATGGTACAGAATATCCCTTTAGCCAGATTGGTCATCTGTCCTGCCCATGTCCCCTCCCAGCCTCTTGGGATGCCACCCCGCCTTCTGGTTAGCAAGGCAGTATCAGAATCTGAGAAGTCCTTGACTGCTTGGCAACAACTAAAAACATCAGCATGTTATCAACATTGTTCTCATCCTGAATCCAAAACACAGCGCTACATCAGCTACTAAAACAAAAATTAACTTTATCCCTGCCAAAACCAGGACAAGATGCAAGATAAGAAGAGATGGCTTTGCTATAGCATTTGAGGGTTTCTCCTTCTAATTTGGAGGTCACCTGTGCAAAGAATGGAGCTCTTTTCCACTAACATATGTGCCAGTCACTATGCTTGCTGATGTGTATGCTGAGTAGCATGGCTGGCCTGTGTTCACTTTTCATCTGATCTCAAGTTTATACAAAAATAAACAGAGAGAAAGATGGTGGCGAAGCGTGGAGTGTCTTTCTGTGGGAAGTATGAGTGTATTTCCCTCCCATGACTAGGTTTTGCTGGTCATATCTTTAAAAAAAAAGAGTTCTCAAACATCCGTATTTGTTTGAGCTGTTTCATCAGCTCTCTGTAATGAATAGCATCTGCCAGGAGAAGAGTTCCCAAAAGAGGTATAGCCTTTAAGCTTCTGCTGGACCCCCTTCCTGTCAGTCTCATTTTCTCACAGTATGGGTGATCTCCAAATATTAAGACTTTTGATTTTCAGTGTGTTGAATTGTAAACTATACAATTTGAAAGCTTGACTAGCTTGCAACTTATGTAAACTGATATTTAAAACTTTTAGTCACCTATTGATACATTCATTTCAAGTGAGAGAGAAAAAAAGATATTTTTAATAAGTTGAAGTACATCTATAACATAGTGCTTTAAGATACTTTTGAATACTGAATTGATAATTATACTTCGGTTATTCAAGGAGTGGTACGAAAATATTTATTTAATTTTAGTGAAGTGAGTTTTGGTATTCTAGACAGACAATCAGTTCAGTTTCCTGAGGCATTTTACAATAATAATTTTATTTGTGCATTGTTCAGAGAAAAATCCCACATCATTATGTTCTAAGAAATAATAGAGACCTGAATGCAACAAAATTTAATAAAGTAATCAGTGAATGTTCTGAAGATGTAGAATTACTTGATCAAAGGTGTAAAACTTGAGGTTGTAACTTGGAGAGGCTTTTCTTTTGCTGCTGTCTTTAACAGTTGGGGTACCTCTCTTAGCTTTAATTCTCAAGTTATTTAATCCGTGCGTGCCTGTTCTTCCCCTTAATCTGGGCAACTTCAGTAGGGGTGGTAATGCCCCTCTGGGACAGATGTTGTTACTCATTTTTCTGGGTTTATGTGACTGTCCAACCTATACTTCAGAGACTGACAGAGTCTTTCTGGACATAGGAGCTGCTAGCTGTGGGAGGAATGACATCCAAGTCCTTGTCAGCAAAAAGATGGTTAGTCCCTGTAAGCATGGCTCATTGTTTCTCTCCTTCTAGGGATTTTTGAATAGGGGTTGCTGTTACAACTCTGTTTCTTGTTTCATCCCTGCATTATGTTTATGTCGGGAAAGACTAAGGACCTGCACTTTTTGCCTGATGGGGATGCAATAAATTTTATGTTCCACAAAATTAATGGCTACATTAAAACCTTTAGCTCAGTGTTTACATATGCTGAGATCAGGCTATGATCAACATAATAAATAGAAGAATTGTGACCTTAGGCTTCCCTCTATTCTTGCACAGAAGACAATTCAAAAAGTCCAATATGCTCACCATAGTCCAAATTATGGAGAAACATTTCGGAATTTTTGCTAAGAGAAATTTGGTTGATGCCAAATTGTCCACCTTTTGTCCATCATTTTAACACCTTCATAACACTTTCATTTCTCTACCAACATAGTGTCCAGCTTGCAGCAGTTCACATTCATGTAGTTATTCCTTGCCCAATAAGCAGTTTCTCCAGAAACCACCTGCACTTTGCTGGTACTATGCAGAATCTCAGTTTACTTACAAACTGAACACTGAACAAGATGAGAAGTTTATCTCCTGTTGTAGACCCCTCAGATGAGGATTTCTTGTGCTGGAAGGGCAGTTTCCTGTAATTGTTACTCTTTAGGAGGAATTTGAGGGGGACTTAATTAAAGTTAGTACGTTCGCCTGCGCATCTGCCACTTCTCTCAGTGGGGACAGACATTTCTCTCTCCTTCCCAAGTGTAGTGCTGAGTGTTTCAGAGAAATGTGGAGAATGACCCTTCCCATCCCTCCACTGGTGGCGGGGAACCAAACTGTCCTCAGTTTGGTTTTCAACAGTTCTGGCTTGAAAGCTAGGTGAGACTAGACTAGACTTTCCTAGGTAGGGGATATAGCTTTCAATTAGATCTGTTGGGTTCTGAATGTTTTCTCAGTGTTTCACTGTGTAATAGGCTGGAATAGGAGTGTCCAAATAAGACTTAGCATAGACAGAGATGCTATGTGGTTGAGCGAAGAATTGTATTGTCTGTAGTTAAGTGCATGTGCTAATGTGTCAACCTTAAAAGCCCAGATTCCTGCATCAAACTCAGGTTAAATCCTGTTCATCTGATGTCTTTTTCACTCTATCTTAGTATTCCATTTTAATATATTTCCACTCCAAATTAATTACAGTTAATGCAGATTTTTCCTTAACCAGCCTTGATACTATTTTCCAAATGTACTAATATGGTACTAATGTATTAGTTAAATTTTAATCACAATAAAATAACCATTTTTTACTGTATCTTTATTATTTATTTGTATATTAACTGCTATTTTTTGTTTTAATTGGCTTGTGATTTAAAAGTACTAGGGAAAGTGAATGTAGTTTTAAAGTAATTATCATAATGTATGGATCATGTGTAATTGATTAAATGATTTTGACTATTAAACAGAAGAAAACATGATTAATTTTTATTATTTTCTAACTAGTGGATATCTTTAATACAGCATTACACCATTTAAAAATATTTAAAATGCATTGTTAACCCAACACATGCATTTAGTACAATACATTGATTTTTTTTATTTAGTATTGTTACAATATGTTGCAGTTCTAATGGCTACAAGTATGTTAACGTAGAAAAAGTTAATCACTGCTCTCACGTTGTCTTGAAATATTTATATGTAAATTTTTTTATTTATTTATATAGTTTTAAATGAAAAAGTAGAAGTCTAGCAAAATACAGAAACACGCCATGGCAAAATATGAAATCCTTACTTCTGTTTTCTAGCATTACCTCCTTTTGCATTACTAAGAATCTGCTAGGCACCAAGCAGATGTTTATTTCTAACATTATCGTATGGTTATTTTTCAAGTGGCTTCTTAGCACAGCTGTTTCTGTGTATATACATACACCTTTGATTTGCTAATACTTTTTTTCCCAGTGTAAACAGCAGATTGCGTTGCTGATGCCTTTTTGATCAAAAGACAGTGCAGTCCTCAAAAATGAAGCAGGTTCTCAAGTAAGGCTTTTCTTTGTGTTCTTGCTGGTACTTCATTTTGCTACTCAAGTGATGATTGCTATCAGCGTAAGCTATGGGCTGGGTCTGGCTCTCCGGTACCTTCCTTTTTCTGCACAAAGCAGCACGAATCATTCCAGGGTCTCAAGCAGATAAATACTTGAGCACGCATTTAATGCCACAAAGAATCACAGAAAGCAGTAAATCTCAACTAGATTCATATTAGACACATAGTTAGAAGCTGTGGGAAAATGCCTCCCTTCCCTTCTCCTTCAGATTGCCCTGATCTCCCCATCTTGTCTGTGGATTACCTCTCTCTGTCCAGTTTCACCTAATGAGGTTTTTCTTTTCTGTCATGTCTGCCAGTCAGCAGACTCAGGATAAGTATTTCTGATCAGTCACATCAGTGTGGGGTTCAACTGGGTGTCTAAAATACTGTGCCTCTCTTCTCCTAATACATTAAACACATAGTGGGCAGGAAGTGACAATTGTAGACTTGCTTCACAAATGCCTCTATTTGTTTACACCAAGGTAAAGAATATATCATCTGTTACACTGGAAGTCACTGGAGAAGAGTCTTAAGAGTCTTGCAGTATCAAACTCTAGCATGTATCTCACATCTGGCCTACTTGGAGTGCAGCAAAATAAATGCACAACTGTCTGCACCAGTCCACGTGGACAAAAGCATTTGGGACATTAAAAAAAAAAGCTTTTGGGGCACTAAAGTGGAACTTGCTTACCACTTTTTAAGAAAGTGTGCTATTATCATGAACTTGATCTTGCTGAACATGCTATTATTTTTTTTTAATGTTGTATGAATATTTCTCTTTTTGTACATAGAAAAGGGAAGTTCTAAGTTTTAAAGTGCTATGTCTTAATCAGAAATTAATACAAATATGAAGATGAAATGTTTCATGCACCTTCTATCTATATTTAAAAGGAAATTGAAATTAGATTAAACCATTTTATGCCTACTTTGGTGTTTCTAAACTAAGTAGGAATGTATTAGGCTGATAAAGTTTTGCAAAGCATGTTATAATAGTGATCCTTATGTTTCCTTTGCATCCATATCTAAATAGGAAATCAATCAATCAACTATTTTTGAAGTACTTTCCTATGTTTTACCTAGTGTGTAGAGTGTATGACGAAAATTATTCCCTCAATCACTGCTACAGCAGCTTCATGTATTTCACTAACAATTGCTTTTCACCTTCAATAAAACGGCAGGAAAAACCTCAAGTACAAAATAATTTCTCCCAGTATATGGTTGAGCATTTTTAAACTGTAAATTCTGTGGTAATTTCATGGTAGATGTGAAATGTTCTTTGCTCTGTTCCCTGTCACTCCCTTCCCCCAACTTTTTCAAATTTTAATTCTTTGACTGTCAGCTTTTTCCATGTCTTCTCAGGTTTTTAAAATGGAACACCAGGATTATGAGCATCAATAGTAATCAGAGTTTGAGGGTGCATTCATAGGAAACAGAGTTTTAAGACATGTTCATAAATGCCTTCTGAAGTTACGAAAAACTAAGGAAATAATTTCCTAGTGGACACATATCGGGTATCTGAAAGGATTTAATCACTTTAAATCAATTACATGCATAGTAAAGAATATGGCATGCTTTTGCACAAAAATATACCGCCAAGGTAGAATTTCATAGTGTATACCTTATCCACAGTGATGAATTACTGGGCTATCTTGTTAGATGTAGTAAAACCTATAAACCTGAAGTATGACATAATAGTCCCTAGACTGTAATATGGTAGGGTTACTAGGCAACTGGTAAGAAATCTGTTACATTACAAGCATTAAAGCAACAATTCCTGAAGCTTTATATTAATTTTAGCTATTTCCAGATTAGATTTAGATTTCCAGATCTATTTTTCTCATAATTTTCTGTGTATTTGTTGCACCTAATTTTGCAAAGTCTGTGAATTTCTAGCCATGAGTTAGCACAGTCACTTCAAGAACCATCTACAAAGTACTGGATGAATAAGGCAAAGCCATTGGTAAACTTGATCTGTGCCTTTTTTCTGTACCCTCAGGCACCCCCTCTACAGGTCAGTTTAGACTTGTGGTATCTCCTGGGTTTTTTCAAATTCCAATTTAGTTCCTAAGGTGTGATCCTTGACTACTAAGATCTTTCCTAGTTACTTTTAATCCAAGTTAAAGGTCTTGGAAGAAAATGTAGATAGAAAGGATGGAGGCAGGCTACTGGCCACTAGGACAGTGAGCTCTTGCTTTAGAACACCAAGGAGTGAAGCAAGCTGGCAGAAGAAATTAAACTGAGAGCACACCGTGATGAGGAGTGTGAGACACACATCTAAAAATAAAACATTTGCCTCAAGCGTGGAAGTAACAGGATAGATAAACAAGAACATTAAAAAATGAATGCAGAGCTGGGACTTTAGTTCTAATTGTTATGAACGCCGAGAGGACAGATCTTCTGATTTCTTTCAAATATTTTGAGGTTTGGAAAAATGATGTTTATGAAAAAATATTATATTTATGCGCTTTAAGGCATAACTGAACTACACAGAGAGAGGATACATTTTGTGTATTTGGTATTTACTATTCCAAGATGGTATAGGAAATTTTTCAGTTACCTGTAGTTGCATAACTTTAACTTCTAGTTTTTGAAAATATTGACCATGCTAGCTAATTTTCTGTTCCAAAACTGTTATTTCAAGTATTTATCCACATCTGTCATCGATCAAGCTGTGATAAAGCCCTGTGGAGGTTTTTTGGGTTTGTTTTTTTTTGTTTGTTTGGGTTTTTTTGTGTGTGTGATCTGTAAAAGAGGAAAAGCCTGCCACTCTTAAAGGTTAATATTATTGGTCTTTGAATTCTGGCCTCTTTCATTCAAAAGCCATGATCTGTATCGGTCTCATCTCAGTCTTTAAGTGTTTGCAGATGAATCTGTATTCCCAGATGACCCCTTATCATGCAGCTAGCCTCATACATGCACATTCTTATTTGGAAAGAGGCAAGAGAAATGTACTTTCAGAGTCTGCAGCCAGCAAATTGGGCCAAGCTTATAATTTTACATTTTCATCAAGTGCGTATGTTTTTCCTTTTACTGCTCCCAAGGCTGTTCCCACTGTCAGCTTTCTTCTTAATTCTCCGGTAACTGAAGGATATGAATAGCTATAGGCATAGGAGGTCTTACCTGTAAACGAAGAAAAAGACCAGGAACTTTTCCTGCTTTTTCAAATGTGTCAATGAACTTTTTTGGTGTCTGGCGTCCCCAAATTGGGGATTGGATCCAATGATCTCTTGAGGTCCCTTCCAACCCCTACGGTTCTGTGATTTTGTGAATTTCCATTGAATGATACTAGTTGATATTAAATAAAAATCTATCATGAGGTATACCCGGATAATTTCCTTGATTTCCTGGATGAGGGGATGTCAAGGATTTTCTACAGTCTGTTGTTCACCAGACTGGCTTCTATCAGTGCAAAGTTTGTGTTCTGATCAATAATTTTTCATGATCAGTATGCTGAAATGATAACAAAGATAAGAGCTTGGTGAGTTTATTGTCAAGGAAATATACATTACCTGAGTATTGTCAAGGCAAGAGCTTCATTGTGTACTGGCACACTGTTCATTGTGTACTGGCACACTGTTCAGTGATTATTTTTTTTTATCATCTTGGGTATGGGACAAATCTAACTACACTGATGAGGATACTGTAAAATCAGTAGTAGAAAAAACTGTTTTCCCAGCATTATATCAAGTTATGGAGGTTTCAGATGTTTGGTTCAGTGCCAAGACAAGCCTCTCAGCTTTGCTGTTGATGTTTTGACTTACTACAGAGGCGAATGCTTATTATTCCAAGCATCCATTCATTTTCTTGCATCCAAGTACTGTTATGTACTGTTATGAGTAGCCACACAAAGATAAACCAGTCATTTACTCCAGACATTCAGTTTCCCTTTTCTGTTCTTCCTCTTTAACATTTTCCCCTTATAATGTTTTCCCCTTATAATGTGGGACACAGCTTAATTCAGTAAAAAAAAGAAGAAGAAAAAAAAAAAGCTCTCTGAAAACAAACAGATGTAAGGCCCAGTCAGAGATGTTCAACAAAATCCTAACTGCCCCACCATCACTGGTATCATGTCTGCATGTTGTGTACTTATCTTCTCTGTAAATATTTTGGCTCAGAGAAATTCTTAATTTCCTTTTGTCCTTTCTGTCCTGAATCTTGTCAATAAGAGCTGGGGTGCCCAATAGGTTCCAGTCTCAGGTGTATCAACTACATTCCCACTGTCAGGGAAGAGGGAAAGCTGTAGGTGGCCAGGCAAGCTCAAAGGCTCAGCACTCATTGGGAACTACTCAGGGACAGTTAACAGGGTAAACAAGAACATAACTCAGGTAAACGTGAGGAAATCGAATTGTTCTCAAACATTATACAGACTTTATACCTGTATAAAATTTCCCCCTAGTTGTTTTAAAACGGAAGTTTTCTTTGCTACTGTTTCATTGCTTTTAAAATGCGTTTAGACACACATGACATGATTCAACTTGCAGTTATAACGTGGAAGTTATAAAGTACTTCTCTTGCACTGATATAAATAAGTAGAGAGAATAGGTTATTAGGCATACCTGCTGCTTCTCTGTGAAAATAGTATTTCCTTTCAGGTAGCTATCTTGTTAATACCCTCCACTTCAAGGTGTGCCAAATTTGCTTGATAAGACTGTACTTTTATTTAAAACAAAAAAAACAACCACCCAATAGAATCCTTCATAAGCAAAATCTCTCCCTCTTTCATCTGAATAGACATTCAGAGACTTCCAGAGGGCTGAATTCTCTCTGTACTGTGGTGTAACAGAGCTGCTTAGCAGTACCTCATACAGCTGGGAACCTTGTTTTCTCAGATGCCAGTCAGGACCGAGTTGCAGTATGTTATTACTTGAACACCAGGGTAACGAGTTGGAAAATGCTAACTGTTTTCACTGCCATTTGGTTCATGTCTTTGCGCCATTAGACTGGCACCACCACTGCATCTGTTTGCTTTACCTTCTGTGTTTACCTTCTTACCCGCAGGTCCTCTAAGTTTGTTGTAAAACTCTGAAGGAAACAGACCCCAAACTCTGCTGGAGAGAAAAGCTGTAAAGTTGGTTTATTTCAATTTAAATTTTTGTAGGGGTAAAAAAAAAAAAAAAAAAAAAAGGAGGAAGTTGCTAAAATAGGTGCTGCTGCTGTTCTGTGTTCACATAGATCACTGACAATGTTGTCCAGAACTGGAGGTTCACAGGGATGATGGCATCATCTGGAGGAACACCAAGAAGACAGAACGAGGGAGGTCCTCACCACAGTAAATCAATGAAAATGGAAATGTTTCTATACATTCGATGTAGTGGAGTTTCTGTATAGTGTTGGGAGGCTGCTTGGCTGATCAGAATAGAGAAAGGCCCTTTTCCATCCATGAAGATGCAACAGAAATAGGTAAGCTGTATTCTTTGATCCCCTTTATTTATATAAAATGTATTTGGAGGTAAAATAGTAACCTGAGTGTTCAGTTTTAGTTAGTAAATCTTCAGAGGTCTCCTGGGAGCGAGAAAGGAAAGGATGTATACTTTAAGCTAAGGGGAACCCAGGGACTCGCTGAAGAATTGTTTTAATTTCCCATGAATTATGTAGTCTCTGTTAGGAAAGGCAGTTCCTTTCATCCAATTCTGTCCATCCTTAAACTTCAGCAAAATTAATTTGCACCATGTACTGCTTGTCTTTGTCCCACAGAAATAGGACACTAGGAGAGTACAGATGTCACAGAAGGAGGACTTAAAGCTTCACTTTATCTTTAAATATTTAAGAGTTATCTTTAAATATCTAAGAGTTATTATTGGACTGTGTTTGAGTGTATGATCTTCTCTCTGTTGTGCTTCAAAGCCATTGTATTTATGCAAATGTGGCTACATGGACAGTGAAAATGGAAAGTTTAAGATCCTCATTCCCCTCCATCATGGATATACAACTCCAAGACATTTTACTGCATTTTAATGTTGTTTCTAATAAACAGAAACAAAAGTCCTGATTTTAATCGTGTTTGCATATGCAGTGAGAGTCTCTACATAATGAAGCCAAAGCGAAGATCTCCATGGATTTGATGTACTTTAATTAGGCATTTCCTGAGTATCCTACATTTTTTCAGTACTATAAACCGGAGGAGAGTTGAGTGTGAACAGAGGCAGCAAGCTTGACAATGATTTTACTGGAGGGGCATATCCTTATAAAAGTTAGACCATTCTGAAAGTTCTGAAGAGACTTGAAGAAATAATTTAAATCCCTGTTTTAAAACGGAGAATTTTATTTTTCACACATAAATACTGCCATACTGAGTGAGAATCAGATGTGCTAGTCTTTGCACAGCTATGACGAATTGTTTTTGCATACTTTGACCTGTTACTAGCAGCTATGGGCATCTCTTGAGATACAGCATACGCCCAACTGACATTAGAGCAAAAGATATCCAAGGTTCTTTGCCAGTTTATAAGACAGTCCCTGAAGTACTGATTTATTGTAAACCAGTTCCTTCTCTATTACATCTTGTACATGAAACAATGTTTTCCTTTCTGTAGTTTTATTTCATATCTTTAAATACAACAAATTGTGATATGCAGGTGGTAGCCAGGAGATCACTGCATCCTGTATAATATCACTTGATATTAATTAGACATAACATCTCAATTAACTGTATTTAAATTGGCCAATTTGTTTTCTCTGTAAAGGAACCATAACATTATGTACATTGTATATAGGTCATTGTTTCTGATTTGGCTGCAGAATCAGCTAATGCAGACTGTCTCTGATCTCAATCTTCAGTTTTAGCACAATTTAGTAATTTCTTTTCTAAGAGAATCTGCACTGTAACTAGAAATTTCCTATCCCTACAAAGAATTTTAACGTACTTTACTGATTATTTTCTGCTCCTAATGCTAATCTCTGAGTTCCACTGAGTTACTGCTGCTTGTATGGACGGAAAAAAGGAAAAGAAATATTATCACAGAATCACAGAATTATAAAAGTTGGAAGGGACCTCAAGAGATCATTGGGTCCAACCCCACTGCTGAAGCAGGTTCCCTCGGACAGGTTGCACAGATAGACGTCCAGATGGGTCTTGAATATCTCCAGAGATGGAGACTCCACACCCCCCCTAGGCAGCCTGTCCCAGGACTCTGTCACTGTGAAAATGTTCTTGCGCATGATGGTGCAGAACTTCCTGTGCTCAAACTTGAAGCCATTGCCCCTTGTCATGTCTCCACAGACCATTGAGAAGAGGCTGGCCATTTCCCCCTGTGTTCCACACTTGAGATATTTATAAACTTTAATAAGATCCCCTCTTAACCTTCTTTTCTCAAGGCTGAACAGCCCCAGCTCACTCAGCCTTTCCTCATAGGGGAGATGCTCCAGGCCTTTAATCATCCTTGTAGCCCTCCACTGGCCTCTTTCCAGGAGATCCCTATCGTTTTTATACCAGGGATACAATATTTCAGGTGGGGCCTGACCAGGGCAGAGTAGAGGGGGAGAATCACCTCCTTTGACCTGCTGGCCACACTTCTTTTGATGCACCCCAGGATCCCATTGGGTCTCTTAGCCACCAGGGCACACTGCTGGCTCATGGCCAACCTTTCATCAACCAGGATGCCCAGGTACTTCTCCACAGACCTCTTCTCCAGCAGGTCATCCCCCCAGTCTGTACAGATTCAAATGGTTATTCCTTCACAGATGCAAGACTTTACACTTGCTTTTATTAAACCTCATCTGGTTTCTCCCTGCCCAGCTTTCCAGCCTGTCCAGGTCTCGCTGGATGGCAGCGCAGTGTCCTGCTTGTTAGCCACCCCTCCCAGCTTTGTATCATCGGCGTACTTGCTGAGGGTGCACGCTATTCCCTCATTGAGATCATCAATGAATATGTTAAACAGGACTGGACCCAACACCGATCCCTGGGGAACACCCCTAGTTACACATCTCCAAGTAGACTGTTCCACTGATCACCACCCTCTGAGCTCGGCCCAACAGCCAATTCTCAATCCACCTCAGTGTCCTCTCATCTATCCCATACTTTCTCAGCTTTTCTATCAGGATGTCATGGGAGACAGTATCAAAAGCCTTGCTGAAATCAAGGTAGATGACATCCACGGCTCTCCATCTACCCAGCCATTAGTGACATCATAGAATGCTATGAGATTGGTCTAGAACAATCTCCCCTTGGTGAATCCCTGCTGACTACTCCTCATGACTTTCTTTGCTTCAAATTGCTAGGAGATGACATTAAGAACAAGCTGTTCCATCACATTTCCAGGGACAGAGGTGAGACTGACTGACCTTTAGTTACTTGGATCCTCCTTCTTGGCCTTTTTGAAGACCAGGGTGACCTTGGTTGTCCTCCAGTCTTCAGGTACCTCTTAATGTTTGCCAAGATGTCCTGGTTTTGGTCAGGATGGAGTTAACTTCATTTGGCGCAGCGGATGGAATGCTGTGTTTGAGAGTTAAAATAGGAGTAGTGCTGATAATACCCTGATGTTGTTAATTGCTGTCAGACAGTCAAGGACTTTCTCAGCTCTTCATGAGAAAGGAGGGGCAAAGCCAGGACAGGTGACCCAAACTGTCCAAAGAGAGTATTCCATGCCAGTTACGTCCTGCCCAGGATATCGGGGGGCTGATGGGAGGAAGGCGGAGGGTGGCTCTGGGACGCGCGGTTCTTGGGGGACGGTCGGGTTCTGGGACGGCTCTGGGTGGCACGGCCTGAGTTGTGTGGTTTGGTGAGAAACTGCATTGTGTATCAACAGCTTCATATATTTTTGCTCTAAAGTCCTGTTAGAATTGTTATATTTTATCTTTCTGTTATCCTTATCCCAACCCACGGGCCTTTTAGTTTCTTGGTTTTGGGCTTATTTGCCCCTTCCTTTTCCCTCCTCTTGCCTCTCACCCCTCCCCCCACCCCCCTTTCCCTCTTCCCCTGCTCTTTTCCTTTATGGAGTAGGCAGCTGCGTGGATCTCGGCTCTCAGCTGGGGTTAAACCACGACACAAGACCTATCGAAGATGATAGAGGGCGGCTCAGCAATCACTTCCGCCAGCTCCCTCAGCACACACGTATGCATCCCGTCAGGGCCCAGGGATTTATGTGCATTAATCCCTTTGAGACGCTCCTGGACCACCCCACCTCAACCAGAAGCAAGCTCTTCATTTCCCAAACTCTCTCTCTTTCTCCCAGGGTCTGGGAGTCCTGAGGGGGAGTGTTTGAAGTGAAGACCAAAGCAAAGAAGGCATTCGGTATCTCTACCTTCTCAGTATCTCCCATTACCAGCACACCCACCTCATTCTGCAGGGTACCCCTATTATCCCTAGTCATCCTCTTACTATTCATATACCTAAAAACCCCTTTTTTATTATCCCATATGTCCACTGCCAGTTTCATTTCCAGGTCAGCTTCAGCCTTCCTAGTAACATCCCTGCAGGCCCTGACAACATTCCTATATTCTTCTAAAATGCTCCGACCCTCTTTCCATAATTCGTAGACCTTCAGCTTCCCTCTGAGTTTATGCATGAGCTCCCTACTCATCCACACAGGTCTTCTGCCACCCTTTCCTGATTTCTTACTCAAAGGAATTCACCAATCCTGGGCTTGGAAGAAGCACGGTTTAAATGCTTCCCATTTCTCACAGGTTCCCTTACCTTCTAACAGCGTAGCCCATGAGATAGCTACTATTAAGTCATGGAAGAGATCAAAGTTTGCTCTTCCAAAGTTCAGGGTCCTGATCCCACTCTTTGCAAGGCCCACATTCCTCAACATCACACACTCAAACAGGGCATGGTTGCTGCAGCCCAGGGTGTCTCCAATCTTTATACCTGTAATGATCTCCCCCACATTAGTGAGCACCACGTCCAGCAGTGCATCACCTCTGGTTGGTCTGTCCAATACCTGAACCAGAATGTCGTCACCTATAGACTCAAAGAATCTCCTGTATCTCTTGCAGCTCTCCAGGTGGTATTCTCAGCAGATACCCACATGGTTAAAGTCCCCCATCAAGATGAGTGCCTGCAAACTCAATGCCTGCTGCAGCTGAAGGAGGAAAGCCTGATCAGCAGTATCTCCTTGATCAGGTGGTCTGTAGTAGCCCCCTTTTACCAGTTGTCCTTTATTAGTCCCATCCCTAATTCTGACCCACAGGCTTTCAACCTGCTCCTGACCACTTCACAGAGGGAGATCCACACAGTTTATCCACTTTTTAACATAGAGGAAACTCCACCACCCTTCCTACCCAGCCTATCCCTTCTAAAAATGCCATACCCTTCTACAGGGGTATTCCAGCTGTGGGAATCATCTCACCATTTTTCTGTGATAGCAACTGGATCATAATTTTCCAGCAACATCATGGTTTCCAACTCCTGCTTATTAACCATGCTGCGCACATTGGTGTAAAGACACTTCAGCTGGGCTTTCTGACTCAATACCTTTTTTGAGGAGCCCTCCCTCAACCCTCTGGGAGGAATCTGAAGTTTTCCCCCACTGCTTCCTAGAGGATGTTTCCACTGCATTACATATAAACAGACAGAGAAAGGACACAATGAGTAGAAAACCAGTTGATTTTCTCAAGTGTGTCCATTAGTACAGAGTGAGTAATATAGGGTGTAGTGAAAAATAAAAAGAGAAAAATTCATACATAATCTGTTTCCTTTAGAACTCCTCATTTTCAATTACTTTCCTGTAAATAGTTCCCTTAAATCCTGAAACACGGGATAATAAAAGGACATATCTTCCATTTTAGGGTAAAGAAAGAGTGGAAGAAGAGCTATAAACTGCAAGACTAAATTATAACAGTTAACTGCATAAATTAACATGTATCATACAATACGTAATTAATATGTATCCCAGAAGCAGAGAATGTTTGCAACAACCAGCATTGGTTGTGGTTTGTAATTACTGTTTCAAGAAACAAATGAGCCTGTATTAAAGGTCTGGTGACTGATTAATGGAGATTTCTCACGTACTTGGTAATCACCTGACTACCAAGAAAGCAAGAAACACGTCTCTTATCATTTTGTGATTAAAAATAGAAATCTACTCCAATTCTGTTTACATATTTATTTGTTCCAATATGAAACTAAAGTAGATTATTTAAGTTCTAAAAGACTTTCTTTCCTTTGATCAGCTCTAATAACAATATTCAAAATACCTAGCAAGCATGTCCTGGGTGTTGGAAGTGTCAGCCTCTCCCTTCGCTTTTTACCCATGCTATTCTCAAGAGATGATAATATTGTAGCAGCTAGGGAGATTTGAGACTTCTTGTTTTCCAGTATACAACTCATGCAGTGTTGTGGTGACAAAATTTTTCCTGAAACCTCTTTCCTGAGGACTTTTTTTGATATTTTCTAAGCCAAATAATAATGCTTAGTGGTTTAAGCTTAAACCCATTGTATAATGTATTGATATTTTGTTATTCTCAGAGGAGAAACTTACTTCAGCTTCTGTAGGAGGAACTCTGACTCAGTCTATTTTACCAAAAACCTCATTCTACTTCCAATCCCAAAGTAGCATAAATTATACCTTAGTTTTCTTGGGCTTCTGCCCACAAATTATATACCTCCATCTCCACGTATTTAATTTTAACAATACAAGATCTCCTCACAAACTACTGGGAAGGGATGTTTCATTATTCCAGTTGCTTCAGTGTAAGGTAGAGCCTTTTTATTTGATGAAGCAAAATAATTGTCCATCTGACTTAAAGAAAATTCCTTGCCTGTGAAGAGGTCAGTGATTCATATTCTACAGAAGTCAAGGTGGAACCTATTAATGAACACAATGTCTCACAACTGAGCCCTCTTGATGATGTTCTTCAGAAAGAGTCACCTCGTGAAAAGAGAGATACTGTTCTCAAAAGGATCTGGAAAGCTTGCTGTGACATTATTAAAATACTCTATTTTAACATGAGGGTCAAGTTGGAACAGCTCCAGCTGTAAGTCTGTGGCAGTCATCTTACAATGAGCACAGTAGGATAGGAAATGTCTCTTTGACTTCAATCCCATTAGTAACCTTCCACATGAGGGAGGTCTGCCAAAGGGTCTGAAATAGATTGCTTTTAGCATTGTTTTCTATTACACCTGTCATTAGCTTGTGAGACTTCAGATCACAAGGTCTTTTCAACACATCTCAGATAGATAACTGGCATGCAATTTTTTTTTTTTTTTTTGCTTTGCATCATCTTGTTTGTTCTATTAATGACAGGGTCTTTAAAAACAAAATCATTTGTTCTTATTCAAAATAAGTATTTGGCTGCATAAAGTACTTGGTTCAAGAGTTGTCATCTCTGATAGTTTCATGGTTTTTCTGGCATCAAATGATGTCTTTAAAAACGTGAATTATTGCTGTTAAATGTTCATAATATTTAGCTTGATGGTTCAGCAAAAGTGCAAATGTGGATGTCACAGAAGTTGTTAATAATTAATGCCTTTTAATATAAGAATGTTAAAAATTGGCTTGGATTTATTAAAATCTGCCCCAACTTTAAAGCTGTCTTTTTGGCAGCAATCTGATCCAATATGACCAAGAATGCTGAGGGTCTTAATAGACCTAGTTTTGTGATAAAAAGCCTCTGTTAATAATAGTGTTCACCCTTTAAATTTCCAAATGAGAAATACTGCTAGGATATTAAATTTTTTAACACTGCCTGATGTCACATGCTTTTAGGACTTCGGTTATTGCAACTCATTCTTACTTAACTTCTTCAATTAGATTCTGCTGTCTCAGGAGGTGGGAAAATGCCAGTATTAGGATATTAATCTCTGGATTATCTCTGTCCATCACTCTTTCCTTGTATTACATTGCCTGTAATTAAGCATTGTACCTATTACCAAGTGTTTACTGGCATTTGTGTTTACTGTTGTTATATCAAGGCTGCCTACATCATCTCTATTCCTGAAATAGTTTTGTTCATAAAAAGGAGTTCCACCTTATATACAGTCTGTAATCTAGCATTATAAATCTGACAGAAATACCTAAAAAATCCAGTATATATGCCATTTTAAGCATAAAGATAAAAAATATTGTAATAACATTAGAATAACAACTGTCTGTGAAGGTTGCCCCATAGGGCACTAATTTGATATCTTCTCCCTGATCTCAACTACATTTTAGATAGGCTGCTGCCTACTAAAGGCACTACTGGAGAAAGTTGATTGATATAGATATTGCATAACCGATTCTTGATTGCAAATCATTCATACTTACATTGATCATGCTGGGAAGTTCTAGCTTTTTCATACCTTTTCCTGCTATGTATGGTATGAAGTGTCTAGTCGTACATTATCATCTGTAGAAAATTGTTGACTGAATGCAGCTTGCTTTTTATTTTTGCCAGGTTGCACTTTTAAAAATAAATCTTTTTTGCCCAGTATTCAGAATTACCTTGTATAAATTCATGGCTCATTAACTCATTTGTTTGCCAGCTAAATCCTTCTATCATTCCCTGTTGGATTTGTTTCTTTTTTCTCCTAGAACCTAAGACGAGGATGTCAAAATGTCTCCTCTGCTGGTTGTCATCTTTGATGGGGATACATTTTTGTCGTTTTACCCATTCTCCATTCTTAACTCATCTGAAATGTCAGTTTGTGTTATACCACCACCACCACCAGGTTCATAACATCCTAAATTGACAAGTGTATTGAAATTGGTGAATCACACAAGCATGAAGAAGGGACAGAAGAATGTTATCCTGGGTATCCTATTTCTTATTTGACTTGTGCAGTGAATCCCCATCTTCAGAAGGACCTTTCTGTGTAGTCTTTTGTAACTGTTCTCTAGGACAGCCTTTTGAATTGCATTAGGTTTTTTAAATTCACCTGAATAGTGCCAATCCAAAGCATTTTCTCATTTTTCAACCAGTAAAACTGTTTGAACTCTAAGTACTTTTTGTCTAGTGTTTTTGTAAAAGGAATTTCTAAAAACTTTGAATGATTCTAACTGCATTTCCTTATGAAATTACTGCTTAACAGAATTATTTCATAACCTGAAACATGTTTTGCCTGTGTCATGGTGGTGTTTCTTTTCTCTGCTATCTAGATGTAGATACATGCTACCAAAATCCCTGGAAGATCTAAACATTTGTATTTTAGAGTTATTTTTAAGGCATAGTTTATCATATGTGTCTTGTTTGCTCCAGTCTTGTCTGAGTAAAATAGAACTGGAAATTGTTGCTTGGGTTATTTTTTGATGATCACCTTTGGTATAATCTCTCACTTGCTTTTTAAAAGAAGTTGATTTTCTTGTGATTTATAGACGGTCATGATTTGAATGTCCAGAGCCTCAAATCAGGGTAGCAACCAAAACTGTCCTGGATTCAGTAGAGCAGGTTTTTTTCCCATTTAATCCATGCATGATTTATTGTTAAAACTCAGAAAAGTTCTATTTTCCTATTTTCCCTTTCCTCGATGATAAACTGTTACTTTTACTTTTCAATAGATATTTACCTAACCAGACAGATAGCAAACGTGCCAGCAAGAGGGTTTTGAGACCTTGAAATCTGCTTCAAAAGCAAGTATGGTTTTTATTTGGAGGACAATGTCACTAACGGTTATCTTGTTAGACATTAATTGGAAATCTTCATACTAATCTACTCCTTTATTTCTTGCTGATACCAGTTGTCATGCCAGTTATTTGCTAGCACCCTGCTTTTCTAATCCCAGACTGAAAGTCTTCTGCTCAAAGGAGTAGCCCAGTCTTTTCTCTCCCAGTGTTTTTGTTATCCTGCAGTCTTTATAGGGGCACATCAGTGATAGGACTTAACCTTTTTATACTGAATGACCGATATAGATAATGCAGGAGCAGGCTATGCGGGACTTAAAAAATGAAGACAAGGGCTTATGTTTGTAAAATAAAATGAAGGGGAGCTAGTGAGGAGATGACAAAGACAAAGCAAAAGGCTACGGAAATGATCTCTTTGGCAATGTTTTCTGGAAGAATATTGATTGTGTAAGATTGCATTTGTCAAGGCCAAAAGGAAAGGGTTGCAGCTATTGATATATGATGAAACTTTAGACAAGCACTTTATCTGCAAAGGCAAGATAGGAAGGCTGTGTCTTAGACACCCAGTAAAGAACTATCTATGCATCTTCAACAGAACATGAGATTCTAGAGTCAAAAGTATCACCCATGGCTGAATTACAGGCAGGTTGTTGTCCATGGAAAGAAGAAAAAGGGAGAGCTTAGAGAAAGAAGAACAGCAGTAGATGTGTTTTGAGTTACTAAGTGATTGTGGTCTGAGACTTGAAAGGAAGACCCTAAATGTAATGCAGAGGAATAATGTGCAGCACCAAATGTTGGTGTATCTGGGTTCTAATTGTTTGGTTTCCAGCTCTTCAACAGGCCTCCTCTGGGCTCTTCGATAAGGCATTCAACCTTTCTCTGTCTTTGTTTCCCCATCTGCCAATGAATGATAAAAATCTAGTTCACAGGTGCATTGTGTGGCTCAGTTAATTAATATTTTGAGGAGTTTTTGCAGTCATCAGATGGCACAGCTATAGCAATGCTAAAGCTATTACTTAGCAATCACCATTAAAACCAAGAAACACAGAAACCACCCTGCTTTCTAAAGATCTATATACTTAATGTAAATTACTTTGTGATATATATCAAAGTACAGTTTTGTAACATAGTAATCGGAGATCAGAAGAAAAAAAAAAAAAATTGAACTGCCCAAAAAGGCAGAAAAGCACATAGAAGGATTACTGAAAGCACATGAGCAGTCAAGATATTTAACTAATTTTTAAAGACAATGGCAGCTAGCCAGTGCCTGGCTAGGCATTTGTGTGAATCCCCTGGCATGCCTAGCTGCATCTTCAGATGTCTCAGTGCATTTGCAAATCTGGCTCACACATCCCGAGCCACTGACTTTGAGGCCATTATCCTGTCCTCCGTAGCTGTTTGGGAGCTCCTCTGATACTGTCCTGGGCCCCATAGGGTTTATTGTCATGAGACCCCTGAACAGGTGATGATGGTCTCTTGAAGACCTTTGAAATGGATTTGGAACTTGAAATTAATCTCTTTTAACAGGAGGAAAAATTGTTATGAAAGTGTGAGGGGAAGCTGAGAAGAAAGAAAAAGGATCTCTGTGTCCTATTCGTTCAAACTGCTGACATCCCCTCTTCCCAAGAGCAATTTGAATGGTCTGCCTCTTAAATAAGGGTTCTCAAAGTTGTCTTCATTCAGGCAATGCTGTGTGACAGAACAGCTGGAACCTCCAGCACCCTGTAACTGAGGGGTGGTTGGATCAGCCCCTGAGCACTGGATGCTCTGGGTACAGCTTCCAACGCAGAGCTGTAGCTGTGCATGGCTGGCTGTGCTGCCGACAGCTGCAAGCAACCCCTGTCAGCGCACACATGACTGCATGCCATGCCTGATTGAAAGGAATGGCAGCACTTGAAAAGTACTTGGAGAACTGAGCCAGCTTTGCACGTGGAATGTTGTGTCCTGCCGCCCACCCTGTATTTTGCTGCTCCCATGGCATTACAGCACAGTCAGGGACTAATGCCAGGTCTCGGGGACTTGTATGTGACACAAAGGTGACTGGCCAGATGTGGCTGGCAAGCTGGGTGCAGAGCAGACCATAGATTCAGCAGCTGAGAGGCTTGTTTCTTCTTCTGGACCTTGAATTCTAAGGAGCCAAGGGGAAAGCCATGTTTTTGCCAACTGCAAGTAAGCTTGATTACTGGCCTGAAGCAGGGGGATGGAGAAAGGAGAGGTGAAGGCATAATCTTTTTGTTTCAACTACTAGGAGCTTTATCACTGAGTATTAAAAATAATAATAATTTAAAAAAAAAAAAACAAAAACAAAACCAAAAAGACCAAACCACCAAACACAACACCCAAAAAAACCCAGAAAAGATAAAGTGCATCTGATTTTTGGTTCTTTATCAGCATGATGATGACAGCAAGTCCTACAGTAAAGAGAATGCTCAAAAAATTATTTAGAAAAAATAGAACATAGAAAAGATTGTATCATTTATCAACAGCAAAAATTCCTGACAAAAAGTGCTCTGAAATACTAAGCCAGCTAGTCAGAAGCTAATGTCATGTTCCAGCTGAAGGAGACTGCTGGCCACAGCAGGAATTGGGCTCAACTAATAACATGGAGTGTAAAGTGAATGTTCATAGTATGCAAAAAGCCCTATAAATAATTGGAAAAGTGAAGGAGAATAGATATGCAGATATGCAGACGTCACAAGTCCAGCTCACATACAGAACTGAATGATTTATTATAAATTTTCAGTATTTTAGGTGTTGCTGGAATGTTCATCCCCATCAATCATTTTAAAGGATTTATTGGGAAGTGTACAGACACATAGAAATGTATTTTAACTGAGTTGCTATGACTTTTATGCAAGCATTTCTTTCTTAACATCTTTGATCTGATTTATTTCCTCTAGTATCTTTTCTTCCAATTCTAGGTCCTTACTTCTAGTAATTTATAGTGCAGTATAATTATTAAAAGATTTTTTTATGACTGATGCTGTGTGTTAGTGGTTGTTGCTGTTTAACAAATCAGCCTGTTCTGTTTGGATTTACTGTCGGGAGTTTTGCAAGGACTAAATATTCTGCTTCTTGTTAGCTGCTAGTAACCTGTATTTCACATCTGCTGCCATAAGACTTAATCCAGTATCAAATGTTAACAGAACAAAACGGTTGAAAGTTTTCCTTTATTAACTCGTTACCGAGGAGATTAATATTTCACTCATTTGGGCAATAGAATATTTGGATGAGGCACAACTGGAGCAGGGTGAAACTGGGTGTATTTGGGAACAGGTGGCAGAGCACAAGTAGAAGGCGGCAGAACCAGGGTTTCTGGAGGAGGACAAGGAATCCAGGATCTGGGAAGATGGAGTAAGGCCGCTGGTCTATGGATCGCAGCGAGGCTTTGCGCAGAGGCATGCTTGCTGTTCACTGCCTTCCTTTAAAAAGGGAGGGAGCAGGCAGCCTCGGCAGCTGGGGAAGGTTGCCTGGGAGGACAAACTCCTCAGCAGCAGCCTGAGGAATGATTTGTATCCAGGAGAGGCCTGTAATTTGACAGACTGTTATGGCACCCCTTAATTAAATGCTTTCTTTAACTGAAAACTTTTGTCTGTTGTCACTGCACAATCTAATCCTTCCCTGGATTTGAGTGCAGCTGATGCAAGTTGTGGGGTGGGTTTTTTTTTCCCCTTGTTTAATTTATCTGACATTTAATGTTGTCTCTGACTTTCCTTTATAGACCCTGTCATTGTCCACAGGACTGGGAGTGTTGTTTCCGAAAATGAATGTAGGATTATAAAATAATGTTCTCTGTTTAACAGATTTCCCCTATTTGCCAGCAAATGAAAGATAATTTTGTGGTGTGGGAGTCATGCTGGATTCTCTGTGGAATCAGCTTCAAGCACTCAGATGAGCCGCTGGGAAAAAAACCATGACTCTCTCCATCAGCGTGCCGTCACCTTGTTTTAGCTGAAGAAACAACAGTAAACAACAATAAAACTCACAGTGTCTGTCAAAAGTACCTGAAGTTCATAAGAATAATTAAGTCCTAAACCCAGAAGAATAATTAAAATATGTAAAACATCTATTGATCTTGAGCATCTGGCTACTTGTAAGTAACCACTGCCACAAAACCAGCCTGCTTTAACATACAGTTGATTTGCATTCTTTGATTAGGTAGACTCTTTGGTAGGTATCTATAAAACTAAAGGGATCAGCCCTGCCATTTATTCCATTCCTTTTAATAAATGACCTCGGTTTTGTATCCCAGCATGGTGGTTTGCAATAGTGTATGTTCCTGTCAATTGAAAATTGATCTTTTCCATGGGATGTTCCAAAAGATTAAGCAGGTGTCTTTAGGCATGAGGCTCAGGTCACCTCCATTCTGTAAGTAGCATGCGTGATTTTATTTTTGGGGTTTTGTTGTGGGTTGTTTTTTTTTTTTTAAGATCTGTAACTTCAGTCAAAGTGATGTCTCCGAGACCACTGAATTTTACTTTTTCTACTAACTATGAAACAAATATTTAACTCTCAAGCTAGATGGATACATGAAAAAAATAGTCTCGGGGGAATATAGATGGCTAATAACTATACTTGTATCGAATTGAAGAGAAAAAATACCTTTTCTATAGAGATGTTTCATAGTTGATTGATCTTTGCAAGATTGTTTTTCCTCAGCCTCAAAATCTACCACAAAACAACTGACCTTTTCTTTTTAAATAAAGTGTATAATTTTTGTTATAATGGACTAGAACCACAGGGCTAGGTCGTGCCATGTTAAATTCTGTTGATGGAAGCAGACTACAACTTGGAATAATGTCAGCCAAGATATCTTTCTCTCAAATTACAGTTTTGAAGTCTGAATAAACTATGTGTAAAAGAAATGCCAAACCCTACAAGTCATCCTAGCAGAAAAGAAGAAAAACCAAAACCAAAACCGAAAACAAGCCACCAATAAAACCCCTTTATACGCAACATGGTTATCTAGAAATTGAATTAGTTGCAGATTGCATTGCAATTTAAGCTTGAATTAAATTCATAGAAAGGTAGCTCTCACGATCGCAGTATAATGTTAGGTCAATTTAAGGTATTTTGCTCATGAAAAACTGCAATACTTGAAAAAATTTGTCTTTGGTGAGACATCCGGAGGAGATGTCTCTTTTCACAAGTTGCTTTTTGCATGGAACACAGTCACTCTGCACACACTGACATTTTAGGTCCTGAGAGTGGTTGCATCAAGCCCTGCCCTGAGGACTGCAAATTCCAAAGTCACCTTTGGAGCTCTTCATCAGAAGTGTCCAGGAGTGCAACTTCTGTCCAGACATGTGCAGGAGGCACTCTTAGTCATCTGATTTGCAATCCTTTTTTTTTGCAAATGTCCATGCAAATTTAACTACTGCATCCCACTCTGTCTGTGTACTCTGTGTGTGTGTGTAATCTATTATTTAACACTTTAAACTCTGGAAATGATCATGCCATGGTATCGGATTTGCCTTTGCGATGTGTAGTTTCACAGGTAGGATTTGGTCCTGAAGGTGCTGCAAGGCAGAAGTTGAAGCAGTGAGGGAGCCGCTATTTCAGTCTTCTATGGACTCACTTAATTTTTAAAGCTTACTGCTGTTATAGATGAGTTGCATATCAGATCAGGTAAAATGCTAGAGTTTGTTTCCCTTTATAGAGGAATTAATTTTCTTAAACCCTTCCATTTCCAAATGGAATTCACCTTGACCATTATTAATACAGAGCAGCTGTATTAATTCTTTCTATGGTAGTCCTCCGTGCTGCAATTACAGCATTAGCATTGAGCTTTTCACACTTGATAACAGATTCTAATTTTATCCCATCTGGTTTATTGTGAGGATTTTTTTTTTCATGCCTGGAGGTGGCTTTTCCTTAATCATTTCTTCTGTACAAGATTGCTAGTAGAAGCTTAAAAGGCTTTCTTTGCTGCAAAGACCAACTGCTGGTTTCTTCTCCACCAGGACAATGTATCAGCAGTTCTCTGGATAAATTGTCTAGAAGGCAATCATTTGGAAGCTCTTGCCAAGCTAGAGAGGTTATTAGCTTTTGATCTCTTTTCTTAAATAATATCACTGCCAAGTCACCCCAGTATTAGATCTATGCTGGGTTATCTTCTTGAGAGGAAAGATGACAGAATGCTCCTTTGTTCATTTACCAAAATGAAATAAACAAAATTTGCTCCAAATTAAGACTTCAGATATTCACGTGAACATGTCACTGCAGGCACTGTGTCTGTATATGAAGGAACAAATAGGTCCAGTAGCTGCATATATATCCCTCACTTGCAGATAGACTTTTGGAAAAGGATCCCCATATGAATGAAACAAGCCCATTATTCCTGATTGAGTATAAAATAGAAAGTGGGAATAATTTCCAGCCATTTTTGTCAATATTAACAATATGCCAAATAACTTTATGGCTGGACACTCACTCTGACCTTGCACTTGGTAGTTGCTGTTTAGTTGTACTTACTTTTAGGCAGCGATTAAAATGTCACATACACATACTTTCTATAAGAAGCATTTGTGCTTGAGAATTTTTTAAAGACAGGTTTAGTACTTCTGTTTTGGCCTTCCTACAGGATATATCGTACTATCTGTCTCATATATATATATACACACAAACACTGGTATTTAATCAGCTTGGACATCAGTACAGTCAAAGTGGTTGGACACTCTACCAGTCAAAGTAGTTGCTGTAGCTTTAACTAAGCATAGTTAAGGTTATGATTGCATTTTTTTATTTCTTTTTCAGATGCTGCTGAAGGCAAGTCAGTAACACTAAGAATATATCAAGAACCTGTCGTCAGTGTATGGGGGAGTAGGTCACTGCTTGATCCAGATTTTATGACTCAGTCAAAGTAAACTTCTGTTCACAGAGATAGTCTTTGATATTTTTGAAGACACTTCTCCATTCCAGCACTGTAAAAATATTGTTATTCAACAGTTACATGCTCTTGGGGAATTTGAAATAAACTACAGAAGTTATTGCAGTTTGTTCTTTATATTTTCTGTGAATTCTTAAATGCTCTGAGTTTCTCTCTGGTTCTCCCTGGTTGAACTGTAGCTACCAAAACAATATTGCAATATTCCTTACCTGTTGGTTCGAGTCCCAGCATAACTATAATAACTCCACTGGCATCTCAAGTTTCACTGTACAAATCTGTTCACACTGAATATGAAGTTCTTAGTGAAAAGCTTTGATTGCCTTTGTTTTTGACAAGGGAGTGAATCTCGTTGAAAGTCATAGAATTTCTGCTTTGCCTTATATATTACCCAGGCTATATTTTTTTTTAATAGTCTTAATAATTCTTTTCTGTGAGCTTTATGATGCCTCAGCTCCTGCAGATGGCTTCCCACTCCTTCCCTTCCTGTCTCTCTCCCACTATTATATGGGATCTGGTATACTGAACCCTGTGGTTTTTTGCCACATCTGACTGACTGTATACCTATTCTGTAGGTATACCACACCTAGTCTTACCATCTCTAGTTTATGTAAATTTTTTCTCTTCATGAAAACTAAAAAAAAATGCATTTTTAGATTTAATCCTTATATATATATTTTAAATTAAATTTTAGGCTTCTTTCAACCATATGCTTAAAGCTATCCTCATGTTTTCCTACTAAAGTGAATGCTGCAATGTATTATCTTTTGGAAGATTAAATTATTTAGTATATCTAATATCTATCAATGCATGAAAGCAACCACCACAGCCTGTAGTACAACAAAAATATCTATCTAATCTATCTATCTTCCAGCTCAATATGTTGTCATTTATCACTGCACCTTTCAGGACAATTTTGTCAGATTTCTGTTTATTTGACAACTTTTTTTCCTGAATTAATTTTGAATTTTTTTTTCAAAACCAATTTTTTGTGAGACATCATATCAAATGTTTAGCAGAATCCAGAAGTATTAAATTTACTGCCTTTACTTTGTCACTAATTATTTCACTGTCTTTCTTCACACTCTCTTCCTCTTCCAAGTTTTCATCTAATACGGCATATCTTCTGTATGGTAGATAATGAGCATGTTTCTTTAATGAAACATTTCAATTTTGAGAAGAGGTGGTCAAGCATCTATTCCACTGACACAAGGAAAAAACTGTCTTGACTAGAAAATAAGTCTGTTGTATGTAAAATACATTACCTGCCATCTCAAATTGAATGGAAAATATTCCGAGTATGTCACTTTAACGGTGGCTTTATACCCAAATTATATCATGTGCATAGCTGTTTTGTTTAGGGTTTTTCCTTTATATTGACAGCTGCTAAATAACAGCCATTTCGATTTTTTTCCTTTTTTTAAAAAAATATTTTCTTTTTCTTCCCCCCCCCCCCCCCCCCCCCCCCCCAGTTGAGTGGTTAGCTCTAAGTCCAGTTTCTAAACAGCATCTGGTACTTTTTATGCAGCTATAAAATATTTAAAAATGAGGTGAACCACTTTTGGCAAAGCCTGTTACTTGAAACCCAAAGGGAATTCCAGAGTCTATCGCAAGCTTTATTATCTCTCTGCCAATGCAGCACGTCTAGTAATATGAGCCTGTCTCCTGTGTTAACATCAAGCAGTCAGAGAGGAACAGATGACCCTTGTCACCTGGTACAGCATCCTGCCCTGACTTTGGCCTGACAGGTACTGAGGATTTCCTAATTAAGCAAAATTCTAAGCAATTACAGCTGAGATGCAGAGGGACACCTCGTTGTGCTGTCATATGCTTTGTGATGGATCAAAGCATGACAGATTGTATATGGGCTAGAAAATAAACTTCAGAAAGAAGTTGGCCACCCTGAAAGCTGAAATGCGTAAACTCAGTCATCTGCTGGCACAGTGCTATTCAAAAGGCAGAAATGAGAATTAATTTAATTTTAATGGCATCCGTTTTAATGTTATTAGAAAGCCCAAGCCCTTTGATTGTTTGCTGTTGTGAAGACAGTCGAGGCATTAGACTGTGGATGTGGGTAACAAAAATGATGCAGAGACGTACAGAGCATCTGGCGCTGGCGGTGGCAGCAGCAGCGTGTAGAGTGAGAAGAGACTGGCGAGACAAGATTCTGCTCTCCAGTAAAAAAGCAGCTGGGTAACCTATTTGTAAAGCATTCGATATGAGCAGGGCACTGCCTACTCGGAGTAGTCCTGAGATGTAACAGCACAGCGAGGAGAAGGCTTGATTTAATAAAATGTTTATTCCTGTTTGTATAGAGCACAGGCTTGATGCTCAGCCGGAGTAGGCTGGTGTGGCTCCATTGAACCAGAGCTGCCAGCTTTAGGGATTTATCAATGCTCTCAATACTTTTGTGCTTCTATAAGACATCTCTGTAGACTTTTCGTGCTGTTGCAGCTTTTACCTCTGGTTCTTAGAGTTTTGCTTGTCTCAGAACAGGTCGCCATGTCCCTTTTATCTCTGAGGAGAAAGTGAGGCTACCCCTCACAAAAATGGCAATTCCTAAGGCTTACATATAGTTTATCTGTCTCTTCCGTGATTCTTTCAGTGTCCCTGCACTGAGATAACTGTGGCACTGGCACAGAAAGGTGGCTGCAGCGATCCGTGCATGGTAGTGCATACAACACTCCTAAGGGGATGAGGGGATTTCAGATTCATCAGATACTTGGCTGGCCTGAAGCTGAATGGAAAGGGTCCAGGGACAACTAGCCTGATGTATATCGCATCGTCTATTGTATCCTCCATGTTATACCTTTGGAAAGCTTTGGGTATATGTAATGCCCTTGGAAACTGTAATCTACCTCTGTGATACAGACCTTATCTTTTGGCTGATAGGAATACGGTAAATTAGATTTTAAGCCTTGAATATAAAATATAATTCAAATTCTCAAGATTTAGTTTTGAAGTCAATAGAGAAGTGGGAAAAAATATTTTAGATCAGTGAATTAAAGATTCTTTATTTTCCTGATACTCTCAGGTACGCTATACAGGCACTGAAAATGCTGGTTAGGGCCTTCGGACGTGCATTCATTTCTCTCCTGCATGTTTTTTAATGTCTCCTTTGACAGAAAGAAAACTCAGCAGTGAAGTCATCGTGCTACTTCACCGTAGGCAAGACAGGTGATTCTGAGATTTATTAACCCCTTGAGTTACCTTGCAGCGTATAGCGTGTCCTGTAAAAACGGACATTTTAAAAAGTAAATGGTTGTGGCTTTCACATGAGAAACACTGTGTTTCGCTGTTACGCTGGCACGGAAATGTTCGAGATCATGATAACTGTAAAACATGCGTCCTCCTGGGAATAGCACCCAGCTATTTACTTAGCACAACTTTTTATTTATAGTGATGAACAGTGGAAAAGAAAACATTCAGCAGCTATACCATTCCTTTGTGTACAGGTGCCCACATGTTGGAGGGAGACAAAAAGAGGAGACAGCCCCAGCTGCCATTTAGATCACTATCATATCTCCCATTGAGGTGAGAACCTGCAAGGCAGTGTGAGTAATGAGTGAATACCCAGGTGCGTTTGCATGTGTTATTTATATGAATGTTCTGGCTTCTTGTGTTTACGTTTTGAGGAGAAGCAAGAAAGGAAAGGAGAGAAAAGAAAGGAAAGGCATATGGAAAAGTAGGGTTGATGCTGCTGTACCAGTAGTCCTAGAAATGTTTGTGATGCAGATAGTTGATTTTACATTCTTAAGATGATATATGAGCAAATCGAAAAGGCTGACTTTGTATACTCCCAACATGACAAGGGAGTATACATGAGGGAAAGGGCTGGAATCAACATCTGCCACAAGTCAACTGAGGTGGTTCTGTCAGCCTCCTTGTACCACTCTCCATGCCTTTCTCCATGACCGGTGCAGAGATCTGCTTTCTCCTGCCTGTAGGTGACCCAGATCCTTTGGACCACATTAAAAAACATCCACCCCATGCCTAATAAACATTTCAAGTCGTTAAACATGAGGTCTGTTCTCATCCTAATGTAATTTATAGCAGCCTGCCTTCTCCTTGAAGTGATCATCTGCTCAGAAACATTTTCAGAAGTGATTTCCAGTCCAGACTGGAGATGGAGATCCTGTTCCAGTGGCCTTTGAGAAGACTGTTTCCTGTGGAAGAAACTTAGTGCATGTCTGTGTGTCTACATACAAAATATACTTCTCTGTGCTTCTAAATGTTTATAAAACATCTAAATATATATCTGTAAAGTATCATATATAGAGAGATCTTTTTTTATATTCCTTATGAGTTATAAATGCTGAAGCTAAAAACACTCTTAGGTAACATAATTTTAAACACTTCTGAGATTATATTCTTCATTTGCTTGTTTTTGTTCAAAATGTGAAAAAAAAAATGCTGTTTGGGAAGACAGGGTACCACTGTCATGTACAGTAATGAAATTGGTCCTTTTGGTGAAGGTGAATTGCATCTGTTTCACAGGTATTGAATCTTGTCCTGCTAGAAATCATTAAAAACGTCTTAAGAATTTTTTTCTTACTGAACACTGTAGGAAGAAATGTACATGTTGGGGAGGATCTTCGGTATTCCTGTAGAAATTTCATGGACTGTAGACGTTTGATATGTATTGTAGGCATCTCTTAGAGGGCTATCTGATAAAACTGTGTTCAGTAAATATTGTAGTTCACACATTTTTATGTTTGAGAGAAAAAAAAAAATCTCTTATAAGCTTTCTGCAAGTGTTTGAGACAATTCTTTAATTTTTTTCCAAGAGTCATCTGGGAGATGCACACATCTTATTCAAGTCTTTGAAATAATTCACAGAAGTAATTTATTACTTCTTTTTCAGAGGGATACAAGAAATCTCCCCCCTTTCTTACTTTGATTGCTTCTTTTCCTTTATTATTATTCCCTTGTTGCACAGTTTTTTGAACTGCTACAAAATTTAAATCTATTTTTATCACAAAAGAATATGCATAATGACATAAAACATATTTCAATTTATTTAGCCTTTTCTGGGATAAAGTCCAATTACAATCTTTAAAGTATACCCTAGCTGATATTATTCTTCCACAGAACTTTTAAGATGCGTTTTTTTGATAACGATTCTTTTAAATACTGTACCTTGTTTTTCAGCTGATTTAAACATTCTGTAAAATAGAACCCCTATTGTCAGTTGCTGCTGTGTAGTTACCATATATACATTTATGCTCAAGCTGTCTTTTCAATTTTTAATCACCTTATCTGTGCATTGAACATTTACATTTTCATGACACCAAACTCTCTACCGATCACTGTATATATTTGTTTTTCTTATGCTCTTTGTTTTTTAATCACTTGCCATGCTTAACAGTTACACTAAACTTGAACCTAGTGGAAGTACTTAGCCGGGAGATTAACTTTCAGTGCCTAAGGTATTTTGATGTGACAATTCCTGGAATGCTTTGCCAGGTCCAGGGAAAACTGAGCACCATAGAAACCCTGAGGCAAACATAGGTGGCTTTTAATGCTTGTAACACTGAAAAGCTACCCATCTAAGGTTTGTGTTTCTCTATTTTATAAAACTCTCTAGGTGGTAGAGAGAAGTTGAAAGAACTTTTGCCACCTCTAACAGCATCCGTCTCCTGCTCCCCCCCTGCTCTGTGGGCATTGCCCACAGCTGCTGACAATGCCACAGCTTCTCTCCGTCTTCGATATAACTTCAGGGGTTGAGCACTGGTAGGAAATCACTTGCCTATTTTCACTGCCAAGGTGAAGATGCTCCTCCTCTGCTTTGGGGTGGTGGGCGGTGGGGGGCTGGCATTAGGAGACACCTTGGTCACAAGGAACTCAAGCTGCCTTTAAAGTCTGGATGATAAGGCCCTAAGTATTTCTTACTTCATCTAAATTCCTCAATGCATTTTAAAGCATGTGTTAGTTGTGCAGTTCAGTTTTGGGGAGTAAGCAGGAGAATGAGCCAGATGTTGAACAAGGCAATTGTGTGGCTGAATCATTTTGCTTTGAAAAGAGTTGTGTCTGCCTGTTTTGATGTTTGCATAACAATAGGGGACACGTGTTTTCTATGTCAGTCTTCAAAAACCAGACAATCTCCTCTAATCAGTCTCTAGATTTATAGACTTGTCCCAAATCTTTACTGGGGAACAGTCCATCTACCTTTCAGGTGTTGGCTGTGGCTGCTATGCCCACCATGGCTTATATTTTTCTAACTGGACATACCTCAGCCTTTTACAGTACACATTAATTTCATCAGGTGTTTTTTAAATCTTATCTCAGACATAATTCAGTCTCCTTTCTTTCACGACTGAAGATTCTTATGGTCAGAACGAATAAGAAACTGATGGAAAAGCAGCTTGGGAATGTCACACTGGTCACACTATTGTTTGGCAGCGTGTGGGTTAGCAAACAGTTGAATCAGGTAAGCGAAGTAGGATATAGATTGAGACAGAGACAAGTTCCTCTTGTAGCCAACTCAATGTTATCACGAGATATGTCCTAGGATAGAGAGGGTTAGCAGTGCTCAGGCAGCCACCTACTACTAAATATTAGGACAATAATCTTCATTTACCAAAACTCATCTAAACTTTAGAGAGATTTAGGCTGAACCTAAATACAGAATTTTCAGCATGTTCATATTGAGTGGGTTTGTTCATTTGCCCTCTTCCAATGCTAAATATTTATCTATTGCTCATATTTTTCTTTTTCTTGTCTATTCTTGTAAAAAGACTGTAGATGCCCAACTTTTCTGTGTTTTATTCTTTCATCAAGCTGGAGTGTTTGATTTACCGTACACATTTCCTGCCACATATTAAAAACTGCTCTTGGCAAGCGCTGTTCACTGTCACTGTAATAACTACGCCAACCAGTACTAAACCTGGGATGTAACAGGTGTAAAATCAATCATTCTTCTTAAAGAAATACAACAATATCTTCCTGTTTCATTTCTCATGGGAAAAAAAAGGTCTGGTAGGTCTGTCCTATCATCTTTCAGATTCACGACAATGTGTTTTAAAAATTGCTAGGTACTTCTTGTTCCCACCTACAGACACGGAACTGAAACTTCTTCTGCAGCAATCCTTGGGAGCTTCTAATTTGTGGAGGTTATTTCACATACCTATTTCCTTTAAGAATTGTGTTTCCTTCCTCCAAAACACCTGGCATCATCTAATGATGGAGGCAGTTTGTCAGCTGTGCCTTATTTTTCTCTCACTTCCACCACCCTCATTTTTTGCTGAAGAGCTGTATGATGACAGCTCCGTCTCCCACTCGCCTTGCTTCTTTGCTTCACTAGTCCGGAGGTCAAGAGGGGTCCTCCTCCCTGGTATGGTTCAGTAAGGACTGTGGCTCTGTCCACACCAATCTGTCACCATTGTTACTGTACGTATACAAACTGTCTGTACTGAGAATGCAAAGTGCTGTGGCTACACGGGAGGAATGAAGGCATTACTATAGTGTACGCAGCTGTCCCTCAGCTCCTCCTCCTCAGTGAAACGGTGGTGGAGACTCTTAGATTCAAAGGGGTATGCAGCTATTTAACAATATGGGTTTATTAAATGATCTGTCTATTGACTTCATATTGTTTTGTCTTTTTCGGCAATTGTCATAAAATTCCTTTTCTCTTTGCTTGCCAGATGCATGGCATAGTCTGTAAACCACAGTAAGGATGACTCACAGTACTCATGCTCCATTTCTCCCTCCCCTTGTTTCCTGCCCAAATAAGAGCAAGTACTGTGTACCACATTGAAGCTTTCAGGGTTTCTCCTCAAAATTTTCATGCTATTGTTCTTTATTTACTATTAGTGAGTTCCTTCACTTATGGTTTGTTGGGGTTTTTTTAAGTGTAAACCAGTTTTTTCTAAACTTTATTAAATCTGCAGAAATACATATACTAAGTATATGTATATATATTCATGTGTGTATATACATATCTTTTATATATATATAAAAAAGATACTAATATATATATATATATATATATATAAGATACTACTGGACCAGAATTTCAGAAAAATCCTTAACTAAAAACGCAGATCATCTTAATCACGACTCCTCTTGAAATAGAAGAGTTTGGCAATAAAACTCTTTTCTTGATCCATAAGGAGTCCCAGCAGCAGCAGTGATAGTAGTAGTAAGTAGTAGTAGTAGTGGTGTTATCTCTGGAATTACAGATGCAAAGTGATCATGAATATGCAGCATCTGCAGTGGGTTTTGCTGTTACAAAATTGTGGCTTTAAATTATTCTTGGAAGGTTGCTAGTGGCTTGTGCAGGTTGTATTTGCCAATTTTCTTATTTAATTTTTGGAAAATTTTATGGTATGGGTGATAATTCCTTTATTTCTAGGAAAAACTAGAATTGCTTTAAGCTTCCAGAAATAACATTGCCTAAACATTTCTGAGATGCTAGAGGAAATGGCTGAGGCAAAAGAGAAGAAGGACAGGCTGGTCTATTAATCTTTATTTTGTTGATTAGCCTGATAGATTGTTTTAGTGTTTCAGTCAGTTAGTTGCAACTAATAATGGGAAAGAAAGTCTATTAAACCCACAGAAAACCTACAGTGCTTTGTTTTGTGGTGGGCTATCAGGTAGCACTTGACAACAGCTAAGGTGACAGCTGCCGGTTCGTTTTATAGCTCTTTGCTTTACCCTTACATGCAGATGGCTGGAAATGTTCTAGCTGTTGTCCCTTTGTTAATAAGGCCTCATTGAAATTTGGTGTTCCTCAGTGGTTTGTTACTCAGTTACAGGCTGGTTTTACTCCTTTCTGCTGGGCAAAGAGCCGTCTTTAACTATACGCCAAGGGGCACTTCACCCCTCCTTCTTCTGTACCCGAACTCCTTCTGTAACAATGTTGAAAAAGGTGCTTAATTTTTGCTATTTTGAATTGACATGGGGTCTTGTGGAGTATGCTTACAAAAGATGCAGCCACTGCTCTTTCTGTGTTCTTTTCCCCTCTTCCCCCACCCCAAATAATGCTTTTAAGCACAGCTGTTAGTATGACCCAAAGCTTGTTTTCTGAAGTCAAACACCACAAAATTTCTCTGAGTTTGTGAGCCTGGGTCAATTATGGTGCTAAACAATTTTGCTAATATCAATATCCAATGAGCTGAGAGTATTCTTTGAATGCTCAGGATTCAGTCTGTAAGAAGAAGAAATAACCCCAAGTGACTAGCTGTGATTAGTCACGGCAATTACAAACAGTGCTAGGGATTAGCAGAGATGAAGTATTTGAAAGCATTCAATCTGTTCCCATATACATATTGAAGCCTTGCATAAAACTATTCTTAATGATGAGATGTATCTATAAAATGGAGATCTGCATGTGCACAATTTCTCAGAAAGCAACAAAAATATCACCAAAAAACCTACTACATAATAATTTGTCCCAAATTGAAGGGGTAAAAGCAAAGACAAAAGACTATTTAGAATGTGGTAAAAATTAAATATTTCTCCTGGTTCTGCATGTCTTTTTGAGCTTTGGTGATTCAGTTCTAAAAATTCAAGTACAGTTTTCAGTATGCCTCTAGTACAAAGCAGGCTTGTTTGCTGTCTATAATTTTTAATATTTTCATGAAGTGTGAATGGTGATATTTATGAAAATCACCAAAATATTCATCCAGACAGAGGTAAATTCACTTACAGTCTTTCAAAAATTAAACTACTTTCAGGTCACAGTGGTGCCAATAATAGCTTTAATGTAAGATACTTTGAATAATTCATAAGCATAAGAATAACATTCTGACATTTACCTCATCTAGCCTAAAAGATTAGGATCTAACGGAAAATTGATAATATGCATTAGCTCTTTGTAACAGGGCAGACTTGAAGACCCTGCCCAGGTTCACAGGAATCTTCTCTTGAGTCATTCTGATATCAGGTGCTTCAACTCTCCATGCAGATGCGAGGTTATTGTCACTGAGTCACAGAAGCAGGTGCTGCTGTTGACCCCTGTGGGGTTATAAAAAGGAAGGCTTTAGAGGTAAAGATTGTGTGAGTACAGCTATGAGATGATCCAATTGTGGGAAAAAAACTCTTGAGGTTTCCATTTGATGGTTGGAATGGTTGCTTGAAGTTTTAGCTGTTGATATTCAGGTGATGTTGTATAAACCTGCTAGTTTGTACCCATGATGTTCTGGGAAGGGAGTTTTTCTTCATGTTGATTCCCAACAATTTGAAATGTCTGAAGTTTGCTTCCTTCTACTGCCCAGAACCTCCGAGGAAGAAGGTAAGAGTAAAATAATGTGTGTGTATGTATTTTGTCTGATGTGTTAACTAATTTTGGTGTTTTCTTTAATTATGGAGGATGGGGAGTTTTATGCGATGTATGTGGAGCATCTTTGGCTTTGCTAGTAGTTTATAAAATTGAAATATTTTAAAATGTGGGTTTTTTTTAATTAACTACACAGTTAATAAGTTGGATAGTAGTGTCATAAATCATGATAGACTACTTTTCTTTTGCCATTTTTCTACTGTGGGGCTGTGTAGGATGTTTTTCTTACTACCTCTGTGTCTTTATCACAGTCACCTTTCCTAACAGGTCGTACAGTGTATCCTTGTCTGGATATTTAAGTGCTGTATGATTTATTTTCATCTATGTGTCTCTTATTGTTGATTAAACTAAAAATAACACCTCGGGTTCACAACAGCTTTGCTGGTTTAATATCCAACTTTTCTTCTGCTCTGTCCCTAATCAGAACAACTGAATGCCCTAAGGAAAAATAAACAATCTCAGCCTTTGTAGGAGTGACTTTTATTTGGAAATTGTCAGAGTACAAAACGCTGTCTGTGCTGTTATAATAATCCATGCAGAAGGAGGCAGGTCTTGGCTCCAGGGAAGGCCGACCTACTTAATAGGAAGATTGGCTAGCCCAAGGAAGCCATTTTTTAAGCAGATTGAGGTCGCTGTGATCTGCAGGGATATGTGTGTTAGAACTAATAAGTTATTGCTGTACCCATGACGCTTTCCTCCTGATTGTTTTGTTTTAATTCCAGCAAAAGCCACAGTAAGTCCCCCAACAATGTCTGTTGCTGACTTGCTGGGTTTATAGCCCCAGGTAGCCAAACACTTCAAGCTACTAATTTTAAAGTGTATCACTGACAGCTTGGATGCGAGGAGAAAACTTAAAAGTTGTGAAGCTTGAGAGATGGAAGGAGAGTGGTAAAGATAAAACATTAGTCAGAAATTTTTTTCTCCACTCAGAGTAACTGAGTAATTGCAACCTAGCCAAATCTATGCAATGAAAATAATTTCTCTGTACAGTGGACAGCTGCTGTCTTAATGCTCCTATGGTGGAACCATTTGTGTTACACATGTCCAGTCATGGTGTTCTTGGGCTCCACTAAATTTGCCTTGAATAACACTGGATAAACAATTCTTTCATGGTAGCTGGTCTAGCCTATATTTTATTTCCTGCTTTTTAAATGGACAGGAACTTTAAGGACTCTAAAAAAAAAAAAAACCAAAAACCAACCTGAAATGCGGCCACCTGGTAGTGAAACAAACAATGGCTAATAAATATCCCATCAGGTGACCCCTTGAAATTACATGCGCTATTTCAACTTCCTAGTTGAGACATACAATGTTACTTGCATGAGTCCTAAATTATTTCCTTAAATATTCTTCACTCTCTGTTAAAGCTTTACAAAAACCCCCAAACCAATTACCAATTCCTCATTCTGTCAATTAGTGAAAACCTACATAAATTACATGAAAGAGCTACTCAAGTCAGGACTATTTTCTTTCCAAGAGTTCTACTATTATTTAAAACTACTCTAAACACATTTACTGCATTGGAATCAGTGATGTGGATTTTTCCATGAAGTGCATTAAAGGAAGTTATTAAAAAGGACTCACGTTTTAAAACAGAAGAAGGCCTGTGCACTTTCTTTACTGGAGTGCCAGGCAATTATATTGGCCGTGCTACGCTGTTACGTGAACCACAGAAGACACATGGAATGCTGCGGTGACGCACCTAAACAGGACTGTCACCTGCAAAGATGATTTTACTGGTTTGCTTTCATGTTAAAAGGGAGCTGATACTTGAACAAAATGAGCATGCAAGGGATCGTGTCATTTCTAAGCAGGGAAACATTTAAGCGTGTGTATTTTATTTTGGTATGCAGGTCCCCCACTGACCCCCAGGGCTTGTCTAAACTGCGTGGGTTTTCCTGTTCTGGCAAAAGAAGGACTGTATCTTCTCTAGTATGGTGCTCAAAAACATATACTTGGGTTCTGAATCAACGTGAGATCAGCCATGTAACTTCACCATGGATTAGATTTAACACAGTACTGATAATGGTGAGAATAAAATGGTTATGAAAAAGCAGTGCTTAACTACAGTCATTAACAATTCATCAAAGAATTTCAGCTCATCAGTTTTCTTGTGTATTGCAGACATTCATGGTTTATTAGCACATAACATCTATTTAAAAATGCTATGCCTATATGGCAAGGAAAAAAGGGTTGTATGAATCAGAGCTCACCTAAGAATCTAACAGTCTCCTTATCCAAAACTCATAGAAAAAGGGTATTAGATGACATACCAGCAACATCTAGTTTGTGATCTTTAGTTTTCCTATCCACATAGGATTATTTCTTCTAAAATTCTGAATTTAACTTCAAAGCAAATACATGTAAGATTTCTCTGTGTGTATCTCTGCAGGTGATTCTATAGTCTTAGAGACATCTAAGAAAACCTAAATGTACCTCCCTCACCAGTAGTTTAACTGTGTCCTTTTAGAAGTCTTAGGATTTTTTTTCTTGTTAATTATTCTTCTAAGTGTTACAGAAGCATCACAATAACCCCACCTCTTACTTCCCATGGTTGTCTGAACTTACTCTGTGCACCCCTCCTTAAAAGAACCAATGTTGTTTCAGTTTCTGTTCAATGAAGTAAAAGAGCTGCCTTGGTTACTGTGGGGCCTCCATCATTGCAGTACTGATTACCCAGAACATCTCTCCCGCAATGCATGTAACACATACCAATATTCTGGTACTAAAAGCTTTGTTAATAGTTTGTGTACGAGCTTCTTATTATAAGTGTCAAGGCACTTCAACTATTCTGTTATTTTGGATTTTCTTTATGAAATGAAATGTGTGTGCTTTCAGAATTCAAATGTAAATTAATGTCTGGCTGAATGAGGATTCTTGAGGGGAGGAAAAAGTAGGCCAGGTTAAATACACGCCTGCTGATATACAGATTCACCTGCTTTTCTTATAAAGCAGACAAGGAGCTAATTTACATTTATTACTACCATGGAGATTTTAAGTCCCTTTTGACTGATGCACTAAAGCCTTCCCAGTTATTTGGGTTATTTTGTGATTTGTTGGGTTTTTTTAATGGATCTCTAACTGATGACAACTTTAAGGACTTCCATTTAACTAGTAGTATCATGGTTGTTTGTCAGATGAGGATCTGCTCTATATATGAAATTAGGACTGTTTATGTACCTCTCTCACCTGACTGCATACTTTGTCCTAGACCATGACATCTTCTCAGTCATTAGCATTTATATAGCACCTCTCTTGCAGACATCTTGAAGAGTCTTACAAATGAGGGCAAATGAAGCAAAGCTAACTCAAACAACCTTGTTTAATTTGAATTGTGTCAAGGAGCCCAGAGCCTACTCCTGAGAGGAACAGAATGGAACTGTGAAAATATTATTCTTTTTGCTCATACTTAATTTGTGCCTTTTAGAAGAATGAAACATCCCAAGTGAAAGCTTCTGTTATAAGGAAGATGGAAAGACTGCTTTTGTAGGAATTGTACGTTCCCAGACTGGACAATGAGAGTTGATGTCACTTGGACTATGTTGTTTCAATATTTACCCCTTCTTCAAGTCAATAGAAGTCTTGAGTCTAACTTTACTATCAATCACAAGACAGCAATGCCATCTTTTCTTTCTGTCTGCTGTAGAAAATAAAAAAACCCAAAGGAACTGAATAGGGACTAGACAGGGAGTTTAAAAGTGTTGTAGGGAACATTTGTAAGCGCATGTATCTCAACTAATAGTTGTTTTGATGCTTGTATTTGCCATCAGAGTGTATAGCTGCCAATATGTAATTGAACTAAATTTTTAAGAATTTATTTTTGCTCTGACTATCCATGTTTTTTCCATGAAAACAACATAACTGCAGGGATGTAAACTTAGAGAACCACATGAAATAAGCAAGCCCACTATAACAACATAAAGGTATTCTTGAATTGTGATAAATTCACATTTTTTAAGGTAACTTTATATTTTGGCTCATCAGCTTTAGGTAAATTATGTATCAACTGCTGGTCCTCTGTGTTATTTCCAAAAATAACTTCTTCATGTGCCAATATTTAGGAGAGGCACTACATTAAACAAAAATAGCTTCTGCTAACCAACTGCAGTGATCAACTACAAAAGTTAGAAGTCTAATTAAAGTTACTATGAACTGCTAGAGAGGGTTTTTTATATCAGGAAAAGACTGTGACACTGAAGTATTACTCTGTCCCAAGTTCCCCTCTTTCAATGTAAAAAAGAGGCCTGAATAAGCCTAAACTACTTCTTTGTCCTTCTGGATCAACTGAACTGCATGAAAGTGTTTGTGAAGGAAGTAGCTAAATTTTTATCCTGCTGAGCAGTCAGCATAAGTGTCCTGCTCAATTATCATTGTCTCCTTGTGGTTTGGGTCAGCATAATTCAGATCATGTTGAAAGCTGGGTGTCTATCTGTTGGTACCTTATATTGTTGCTACCTTATATTGTTACATACGTTGTAGGTTTTAAGTCAGGTGTCAGCGAAAACAGTTACAAAACTATATTTTCTTATTCTGTATGAGGTGTGTGGGGTGTAACATTTCTAGTTAATTTTACACTTCTATTAGCTTAGGGATGCCCATATATATGCATCGTTGTCGTTAGAAGACCTAGTCAGCTTATAAGGTAATGGTCTTTCTGCAAGAAAGGAAACTGTAATAAAGTACCTTATGTGACAGTAGGCTTCCCCCGTTGCCCCCATGTTTTCCTGTTTATCCTGTTTACATGGATTGATTGATAACCATTGGTGTTGATTGCGATTTCTGCATCCGTCTCACAGTTCAGGAAGACAGATAACAACACAATAGCCAAGGGTTATCTATGCTGATGTGCCCACCAAACTGGTCAGTGTCCACTGGCATATACGGGTGGTATGTAAATATGACCATGAGCCAATCATCTTACTCCATCAATAGTGAGCAGTCCCAGAGCCCTTTGAGCTCTCCTGAGGCGACAGCGGGCTGCACGTCAGGATCTCCCCTGGAAAGGGACGCGTCTCAAGGTTACTCCTCGAGGTCAAGAGAATCCTTGCTGCAACAGATCTGCAGCAGATCCTCGGTAAGTGAGTTGGGAATAAGTGCACTAACATCTGTGATCTTAGCAAAGAAATAGAAAGGATTGATTGTATACATAATCCTTTAGACATAAACCGTTGACCAAGTCTGGGACTAAGACTGCATCCAGCCACACCTAGGCTCCTCTCTGAGCAGGAGTTTAGAAAGCAAGGGGATTCTTTCTGAACCTCGTGACTCAATGGGAGGGTCTTCCTGATAGATTCATCTGACCCTGTTCTCTATGCACTAGCTCATCAAGATTACCTTACCATCGAATCTTAATTACTGTCACATTTATTACCAAACACCGTTACACCCTTTTGTTTATATCAATAAACATATTATTGCCTCTCTCTTAAGAGTGAAGTGCATCCCTCTGATCTATCCCATCTGCGACACCTTAGAAAACACTTTTTCAGAGAACTTCACCTCTACTGTAACTAGAATGACTTGTGGGCTGAAACCACATAATAGCGTGACTGATAACTAATACCAGTAAATGCCATGATGCAAACAAGGTCTACAACTATATGTACCTTCAGTCCTTAGGAGGAAGAAGTGAACACAGCCTATTACTACTTCTGTAATCACCTGCAAGCTCCCCAGTACCTGAGGGTGTTTCATCTAATAGACAGGTATCATTAATGACTCATTGGATTAAATTAATAGTCTAACATGAAAAATCTATGGGAGAAGAAAACTAGGAGGCCAAGTCAGATGATGGAAGAGAAATAGCCCATTGGGGAGCCCTTGTGCATAGAAGGTACTGTGGTGACTGATTCCTTTTCTTCTTTAATGCTGTATGTGACTCGTGACTTGCATGGTACTGTATCATATTACCGTTTTGGAGAAAGGAAGGGATGGTGCATGCAGTCTTACTTGGCAACTGGTGGTGGCCCAAGATATTGGCAATATCGTGCATGTCAATTTTAATGGCATGTGGCACTGCTCATTTCTTATTCATGTTGAGGGCAGCACTGGCTCTCATGTGACCAACAGCAGAATTATGTATTCAGTCCCCTGTCTGATGGAGAAATTTAAGTAGTGTAACTGAGAACTTCTCTTGAACTGATTATAATTTCATTGGCTCAGGTGTAACTTAGTCTGAAATAATTGATTATGAGGTAGGGCAATGTGATAAGGCCCACTGTTAGGGTAGCACAGAAGACTGCTCATCTCTCAGTAAGGTAGAAAGGGCTTAGTAATCTATACAAGAGTAAAAAGCCAAAACAAAATGGTTATCAAAATCCCACTGCTCTAAAACTGTGTGTTTTTTTTTTAAAAAAACCTAGTATTCTCTTTAAAAAATTATGCCATTATAAACCATTCTAAAAGAAATCACGTGCTATATTAAGTGGTTAATTTTAAAGCATGTGCTGTTGATTTAAAAAACCCAATCAACTCACCCTCATTAAACTGGCAGAGCATATTACTTCAAATACAGTTATTTAGTGTTTACATATTTTTGAAGTCTTAAGGATTTTCCGTTTCTACTAAATAAAATGTATGTATTTTAAAGGCATCTTAAACAGCTTTTCCCTTATAAATTTAAAATGGTAATTTGTTGTCTAGACTCATCCTGAGTCTGTGTTAAAAGAAATGAAAGTATTGTGTAACTATTAACTATTTTTACTGCAGTGTATCTCACAGGAATAACTTTCCCATATTTGTGTGTAATAAATTAAGAAAATCCTTTTCCTTATTTCCATGCCCACTTAACTATAAACTAGAAAGGAAGGTTTCATTTGTCTGTAATAATAGATTATTTTAATCCAGGAGTAGAGGATATTGGCCCAGAGTTCTTACTCTCTGTCTTAATCTGTGACACGTTAAAATGGTAGATGTATCGATTTCAAAACATAGCCTTTTCTAACACTTGGTAGGTGATGATACGGTTGAAAATGCATGTAAGTTACATGCAAGATGTATGTATGTGTTCAGATATGGGCCCTGCTGTTCGCTCTCTGTCACAATTTCAGTGTTAGCATCTTTCCTGTTGCAAAGCCTTTCTGCCTTATGTCTTTATGCTGTCCTTGATTTGTCTTTTCCATATAGGAAGGGACACTGCTCTGGGCTCCTGCTAATAGAAGGGAGAAAGGGACTGAATAACAGGCTTGTGACTGTGACCAAAATTGCAGTATTTGTTCATGCATTGTGTAGTGTTCGATGGTGTTGAAATACTGAGTGTAGAGGTCAGAGGTTAAAGCATGAATTTGGTGCTTGTGAGCTCTGTAAGGATCCCTCAAGGCCCTTTAACTGGCTTAAACAAATAAACCTCACTAACATGATGTCAAAAGAGGTACTGCTAAAGGAGAGTTTGTTTAGTGTTTTTCATTAGTCTGTTTTATGATATTTTAAAGAAAAAAATACCTATGTGCCATTAGCACATGGAGGTTTTAAAGAATACAGTTAACTATAATTCCAGCAGGATCGAATCTGGAATGATGTCATAAACGTAAATAGGTCTTTGGCCTTAGTTAGATTTGATTCCTTAATAACCATAAACAAAAATGATGCAGAAGGAGGTACTTGTAATCCCTGCAATTCAAGGAAAAATGATGTCTGTGGCGTGATAGAAGTACCACTGTCAGGTCAGAATAATAGGATATGGAAAAAAGATTTAAAGTCAAAGCTAGGAAGATTTCAAGACTTGATAAAACTGATAAAAGGGTTTTCTTCAAGGTAATCTTTGAAAATATGTTCACTCTCTCTGTTGTCATTGCAAGGATTTTCTTCCCAGGTGGGTGAACTGACTGTCACGCAAATAATTTTACCAATCTACGCAGGTAGCCAGTAGGAGAATCAGCCTTTGTTTTGTTTTGGGGTTTTGGGGAGTTTTTTTGTTTGTCTTTAAGTAAATATTTACTTAGGATGTTGCAGTGTGACAAAAACTGCATCTTCTGGCAGGAACTTGATAGACTATTTCTCAACTGCATTGTGGTAATCACTTTTCTGCTATGTTTTCTCTAGTTTAATTAAAAAATGAGTCAAGGTTCTGTGTTTTTAGTAAAATTTTAATAAATGCAGTGTGGTAATATACTTTGCTTAGGGACTAATCAGAGAAAGTAGGAAAAACAAAATAGGGAAATTCTCCATGGCACTTTAAAAATTTAAATAAAATTAGTATGAGCAGATTATATAGCTTTTGAAGCAATGTGGGAAATGGACAACTGCTTAAGCTACACAACTGCAAACAGCTAACAAGATAGCCATGGGTGTATACAAGTTCAGCACAGTAACACCACATCTGCAGCAGCAGCCACATACAAATGTGCATGGAAGTTCCCACCTCTTGAATGCGTCTATTCCAATTCTCAAAACCCAGAGGTTAAAAGTGAGTAACTGTATTACCCAGTGTGATTACTGAACATTAGAGGAAAAAAAATGGGGTGGGGGGGAGGGGTGTGTGTGAATGCACTGTTGACAAAAAAAAAACCCCAACAAATGTATTGATGAATGCTGATGAACAGAATATAGAAAATATGAAAAAAAACCTCCTGGAGACACTGGATTGCTTTACTGAAATTCTCTTATGCTTCATTTTGCTCATACCTTTTTGTGGCAAGTTTAATGTCTAATGAAAGATTAATATCTAATGAAAGCGAAGTGATTATGAATGGGGCTAAGCTTAGGTGAGTAATCACTTAGAGAGAGAGTCTAGTGATACTAGGTAACAATAGTTGGCTCATAACTGGATGATAATTCCTCTTGATGGGGACGCTCTTCTGAGTATTGCTTCTCCTATTTAACAGCCTCTGCTACTTACTGTGTTACATGGGGAGGGGCTGGAAAGTAAGCCAGCTTCTCTTGTTTCAGTGTTACCTGCTTGTGACACTGTTAGCTTTTTCTTTTATGGAATCTGCTGTGCTGGCAAAGCTGGGAATTGAGATACTGCCCTTGGTGTTGGTGAGGTGATGGAGAAGTTTTCTCTAATTACTTCAGGATGCCTCTGTGGCAGAGCTTATTCTCAATTCCATGTCCTGCTTCGAATGGGCATGCTTCAGCTCTTCAGGCAGAGGCAAAATGGTGTCCTAGAGATAATGAGGTTCTAAATTGGGGTGAAAAGCCAGCAAGTCTAATGCAAATTAACAATTAAAACAAAAAAAACCCAATGCTAGCAAAACTTTTTTTTAGACTTCAAAACACTATCAGACTTTCCTTTTAGCATCTCCAGGATAGTCTTGTTTTAGTTGCTACCTTGTTGAAGCCACATCTTTTACAGTGCTGTAGGATACTTTATTTTTATTACACAATTGAGCAAACTCTTAAACATGGTGCAGAAAAGAACCTTCCTGATTAAAACCGAAGTGCTGAGGCAAACTCTTGTAATTTGGAATTAAACTAGTACAAAAATAAAAATTTTAAATTTAAATAAAGGTAGATTAGCTGTTGCAACTCCTAGGTGTAGGTAGCCTTGCATGTATGTTCAACTCTGCTCCTGTGTTCTTTGGCTGTACCTGAAGGTTGACCTGTGGAGTTTGTTTTAAACCATAATTCTGCAACTTCATCATTTAAAGCAAAGTAATTATTCAGTATTTCAATTGCTTCATTAATAACTAAGCAGTTTTGTATTTTTGAATGGCTGAATCATTCTCATCTATTGGAAAATTTAGCCTGCTTTGGCAGGGGGGTTGGACCTGATGATCTCTTGAGGTCCCTTCTGTCATGGTTTTGGTCAGGATGGAGTTAACTTCATTTGTCGCAGCGGATGGAATGCTGTGTTTGAGAGTTAAAATGGGAGTAGTGCTGATAACACCCTGATGTTGTTAATTGCTGTCAGACAGTCAAGGACTTTCTCAGCTCTTCATGAGAAAGGAGGGGCGAAGCCAGGACAGGTGACCTAACTGACCAAAGAGAGTATTCCATGCCAGTTACGTCCTGCCCAGGATATCGGGGGGCTGACGGGAGGAAGGCCTGGGGCGGCTCTGGGACGCGCGGTTCTTGGGGGACGGTCGGGTTCCGGGACGTCTCTGGGTGGCACGTCCTGAGTTGTGTGGTTTGGTGAGAAACTGCATTGTGTATCAACAGCTTCATATATTTTTGCTTTGAAGTCCTGTCAGCATTGTTATATTTTATCTTTCTGTTATCTTAGTAAACTATCCTTATCCCAACCCACGGGCCTTTTAGTTTCTTAGTTTTGGGGATATTTGCCCCTTCCTTTTCCCTTCCCTTACCTCTTCCCTGCCCCCTTCCCTCTTCCTCTGCTCTTTTCCTTTAAGGAGCAGGCAGCTGCGTGGATCTCGGCTCTCAGCTGGAGTAAAACCACAACACCTTCCAACCCCTATGATTCTGTGATTCTGTGAAAATTACACTGGAAAATATGACATTCCATACTCTTTTAATAAGCCGTTAAAAATATACTTACAGGTGGGACTTATTTTGCATTACAGTTTGAATATGAAGTAGTTTGAATCTAATAGTTTTTCTTGAAATGGAAATTCATTCAGTAAGCAAAAGAGTTCACGTTTTCCTTTGAAGTAAAAATAATCAAGTTTCCCCTCTCTCAAAGAACATTTTTTTCCTGTGGTAGTGATGTTTCTGGAACTTTTTTGGGGAGCTGCTGCAGGTAGGTCATGAAGAAAATATGTTTATCACTAGGGTATACATTAATATTGATTTTTTTTTTTTTTTTTTTTTTTTTTTTGTCTTCCAACTACATACACATCTCCATTTTGGTAGAAAACCTTTTCCTTACAAGTATCATTGCGATGCTTTGTAAACATATCATTGTTCTAACTAAAATTTCAATTTGCTTTTGTTTCTATTATGAAAACTTTCAGTCTGTAACACATCCCAAAGGGAAGGAACTGCCCTAAAATCTTTTGAAGATGAATATATGTATTTGATGTATCTGTCTGCAACAAAACAAGATGTCAAAACCCTCCTCTGGGAAAACCAGAGTCAAAGTTAGCAGTATCTTAAAATTCTCAAACTACTTTTGAGAGAAGTACTTTTTTTTTAATTGCAAATTTTTTAATTTAAGACTTTTTTTTTTTAAATTGCAAATATAAGGTATGTTTAACAGGATCAAGAACATGGATTTTTTTTCTTGACTATAAAAATGTCTGCATTTCTCTGACACTTCAGTTGTCTCAAAGACTTTCAGGACACTATTTGTCAGTACACTGGGTGATGACAGTCCAAACCTATTTATCACTGTGAGTGACAGATAGTATCCACCACTAGGGACTTCTTGGTTGTATTCTATTTGTAAATCACAAAAGCAAGAAGGCATATTTGAAATTCCCCATAGAGTGAATGAAGGACTTGTGACATATTTTATTTGTAAACTGTACCAGACTAATTTTATGGAATACATAAGTATGATTGCAAACAAGAAGATTTGAGACACTTTTTCACGCTTCGCAAAAATATGCTCATAAACCTACTGAGGAAAACATGGGATTGAGCTTTCTCATTCTGAATTGAAACACTGAAGAAGAAAAACCAAACAAAACTGAATTTTGCAGCCAGTGGAAAAAAACTCCCAGAAGATTACTGCTATTACTTACTGACCTGAAAAATCTGACTAACATTACAGTGTGTGTAGTATACAAATACTTGGACAGAAAGTTTATAGTACAGCCAAAATTGTCTCAAAGCAGCAAGTTTGGTTATGTCACATAGGTGTTTTGGCTGCTTCATAAAGTTTGAAGCTCTGTCAGAAATAGAGGCAGTGTTGATCTTGTTCTGTTTGCTTATTTTTTTAAATCATTTCACACTCTTTACAAAGCATTTTCATGTCTTCTGTTTAACTTGTATTTGGCTTTCAAAGCAACTTTTTCATTTGATGGGCTTTTGGTTTTTTTTTTATTAATAATTGAAATATTTCCATGTATAAAGACCATCTTCAGTACATGAAACTATTATGTAATACAGTTTAGTGGTATTGTGACAGTTGCACTCTGTTAAGTATGGATGGTCTTGTCCTAGTACAGTTACTTGACATTATCTGCTATATGTTTCAAGCATAAGTTATCTTACTGTCCTTAAAACATCTTCCATGTGCAAAATAGAAACTGGGCATACATGTATATTGGTTTCAATACTTAAATTCAGCTTCGAAGTTCTGCATTGCATCAATATTGCTATAAGGAAAAAGTTGCTAGACTGCTTCAGCAGTTTTTCTGCTTGCTAGGTAAATATTCCTGTCCCAGCAATTCTCGTTCTGATGTTCAAATTCTTCAGCATGCTAACAGAGATGGTGTGTTATTGAGGTATCTGGTCAACTTCAGGCTGCAATCTCAGTTACTCTGTATTATAAAGTGATCACCATTATACCAGAAACACATCCTTTCATCTAAAGCATATTTCCTGATGTGCATTTAACTATTTCCATGCTGGTTTAGATAAATTCTTATTAGGAAAAATGCTTCAGGTTGACTGAAGTGCTGTTAGACTCTTTTCAAAGGGTAATCTTTCCTTTACTGTGGCTTTCTGTGACCCTTCCAGATAAGGTGTGATCTTCTTGCTTGGGCTAAAACTGGAAAGAAAATCAAGCTGTTGTTCTATAGAGAAACTTTTCTCTTGAATATAAACATATTTTCAAATCTCATATTTAGCTAAGGGCTTCTTTTATTTTCTTGCAGTATCTTAATTTGATCCTGATCTACACTCACAGTAATTCTACTAGTATGGTTAAACTGATATGCTTAGACTTTAGTTTCCCCTAGAATGTGTTGCCACGATGATGCCTAAATATGACAATTTTTTCCCACTCCCCTACAATTCTGTATGACAACAAAACTGCTAGCGTTCTGGGGGATCAGGGATCTCATTAGCCTCACCATTTCTGGTTTTAAATACAGTTACTCTTTTCTAAAACAGATCAGTACAAGTATAAAGATCCTTAATTTGATTACTTTAGAGGTATTCCCAATTACACTACACTGAGCAAATCAACTCCTAGCAAAAACCAGTATGTTCCATCCAAAATTCACAGGTAAGAGCAATGAAAGAAGAAAATAGATCCTTGGTTATTTGACTGAATTCTGGAATCAGAGCTATGGGGATCAGTGCTGAGGTTCACAAGTGTTGCTTTAGTCAGAAGGAGCTTTGTCTGAGCAAGGACCTCACAGAAAATCTGAGGATGCCCTATGATTTTTAGTAAAGGACTACTGACCCTGATTTTTAAATAATACTCTAGCAATATGTTGCCCACCCTTTAAAGAATGATTATTTATTTCACCCCCCTTTGCTATTCAGAGGATCAAAAGAGCAATGAATGTATGGGAAAGAAGGGTGTGTTGGGAGGTGGGAAGGGTGTGTGTTAAACTGATGTGAGAAACATTGGTACAGTAAGAAGATGCCATTAGGCTATAGATGCATAATATAAGAAATAAGAACTTATCTTCAAAACCTAATTCCCTTGTTTTTACATGAAATGTAAAAAATTAAAAACTGTCACAGAGTGACATAGTTTTTACCTTAAGTTGATCTGTACCCTAGTCACCAGGTTTGTTCATTTTGCACTTGAAATGTAAGCATTAATGCCAGAATAGAAAACACGGGTTGTGAAGAAAATGTCCCATCAAACGTGGAAGCAGTGAGGAGGCAGTGGAAGCTCATGGAAATTTAACGGTTCCTCCGGCCAGAGCCAAAAAAATAAACCTCTACTTTCATCAAAGGTGCCTCACACTTGAGGCAAAATGTAAAAAAAACCCAAACATGTTAAAGGCCAGAGTTGTGAGGAATAATCCAAAGAAGATTTGCACTGGACTATGCTGATGTTTATCCACCAACATTCCCTAGAGTTTATAGCATTATACTAGGAAAAAGCAAAAAGAAAAATGCTTTAGTGCCTGCTTTTTTGAGAACTACATGTTACAGCATATAAAGCTAATGGAAAAATCAAATAAGCTGGTAGTAAAAACAAAGCACATCTTCTAGACCCATGTGAAATGAAAGGTACGTCTGTCTTTGGGTGATGAATTGCTTCATTTCTTTGTGAAATTTTTGGATGGAGTTTAAATTCTTCTATTAAATACTTTCTAAATAGTATTTCATCAAAAATTGTAACTGTTCATGTGATACTGTCAGTAAAACCACTGAGCAACCTGTAAGAGAAAAACAAAAATCTGAAATATAAGGTGTCAATAACGTTTCCATTCATTACAAATCACAAAGTCACCATTGCAAATGTAATATATCAGAACTGAGACGTTAAAGTGTCTTTGTAAGATTTTCCCCATTGTTGCCCGAATCTAATAGGAACAGGTTGTGAGGAAAAACACTAATTAAAAAATCGGTGGCTTTTCTCCAGCACTGAATTATGAGGTCATTACTACTTGTTAAAATACTTATCCCACTCAAATATTCATAATTATCTATTGGGTTTCTTGCAGACAGGGAGATTATGATAATATATCTAGCTCTTGTTATTAGTTGGTGGTTTTCATCAGTATTCAAGATTAGTCCATTACTCTGAGCCATAGCCACATCAATATAAATCACCAATGCAAATGCTAAACAAAAGTAAGTTCTGTGTGGGAAGGGCACTGCTGGTTCCTTTAATTTCAATAGTTTTTGCTTCTGCATTACTTGCAGCCCTTTGAAACCTGAAAATGCAATTTCTCTTGCTATTGATTTTTGTCCTTTCCCATTTAGTAAGCACCAAGGTGCATGGAAATCTACGCATGTGTACCTTTCCATGCAGTGAGCTGAGAATATGCTTTATTGTTTCAATATGATGCTTCTGCAACTTGGGACCTTGGTCGTACTGTCTGCAGCAGCTCATCTGCAAAATCAGTAGTAGCATTAGTTTACAGAAAGTGCCACTGGGCTCCCTCACTTTAGCGGATGTACTACCTAGCCTGTGCAGTTTTCCACTCTGTCTCTGGCATATAGTATATAATGTCTGCAGTTCACTGTATCCACAGTGAACTTACTGTTATGTTAGATGGCTAGATCTCAAATTCTTGATCAGGAGGTGGATTTATTTGTGAACTATTAGGAAAGTTGCTCACTCAAAATTAAAACAGCAATTTTAAATAGTCTTTAACGCCCAAATGAAGCAAAGAACATATCTAATAACCCAAAGTGTTATTTCTGAATATGGAATTATAGGTAAACAAGTGTGTTTCATAGTAGCAACTCATTAAATTCTTTTTTTTATTATTCATGCCATGAAAAATCTTTGGGATACTGAATTTGAGCATCTCATTTACTAGTCATCAGATATTGTCGTAAGGAGTGAAATTGTCATGAAATTGGCATATGAAATGGGGAAACACTGTGGTTGAATCCAGGAGGAAATGAAAGAATGGTAATGTGAGAGATCTCTTAAAACAGCTAAATTTGTGTCGTGGTTTGACCTGGCTTAAGGCCAGACACCCAACAAAGCAGCTCTATCACTCCCCTTTTCAGCTGGACAGGGGAGAAAATATACATTGAGAGGCTTGGGAGTCAAGATATGGGCAGGGAGAGATCATTCTACAATCAGTGTCATGGACAAAACAGACTAAACACAGAATAAAGGAAAGAAAACTCTCTAATTTATTACACTGCGCTGCACACTCAGAGTTGGGTATTGAGAAGTGTGACCAGATCTTAAATCACCTCCCCCCACCCCTCCCTTCTTATCAGACTTCACTTCAGTTGTGATTTCTCTCCCTCCTTCTGACCTCCTTCCCCCATTGTGGCACTGGGAGGGGCCGGGAATGGGGGTTTCAGTCAGTTCCTCGTGAGATGTTCTTCTTAGCTGGGGCATTCATTCCACACACCCTTCCCCTGCTGCACTGTGGGGTCCCACCCACGGGAGCCAGTCCTCCACAAACTTGTCCAGCGTCAGTCCTTTCCCTCAGTGCTTCAGCTCTTTCCCAGCTACCCCAGCGTGGGTCACTGATATGGGGTGCAATCATAAAAAATAGAATGTCTTTCAGTCTTTCAGGTCCAGACTGCTCCAGCCTGGTACCCCCCAGAGTCACAAGCCTCTCTCCCAGCAAACCTGCTCTGGCATGGGCCCCTCTCTCTCGTATCAATGTGTCAATATCTCTCCACGAGCTGCAAGTGCTGGCAGAGGCTTGCTCCAATGTGGGTCACTGTCTTCCATATGTCTCCAACTGCTCCAGTGTGGGGCTTCTTCATGGGCTGCAAGTGGGTTCTCTGCCCCCGTCACCTTCCATGAGCTGCAGAGGGACACATGCTCCACCATAGTCTTCTCCAGGGGCTGCAGGGGAATCTTTCTGGTGCCTGGGCACCTCCTCCCCCTCCTTTGCTGACCTTGGTGTCTGCACAGTTTCTTACAACTCACTCCCTTCTCTAGTGACAGAATGTGCCTGCTTGTGTTTTTTTTTCTCCTAAATGTTATTCCCAGAGGTCCTGTGACCATCGCTGATGGGCTCGGCCTTGGTCAGCAATGACTTCGGCCTTGAGCCGGCTGGTGTTTATTCTCTGTGGCCTGCAGAAAGCTTCTGGCCGCTTCTTGCAGAAGCCACCCCTGCAGACTCCCTTCTCCACCTGAACCCTGCCACACAAAACTAAACATTTTGTTACAGTGGTTTTTTTGTTTTCCATGGGAAAATAGGAACAAAGTAGTCTTAAATTGAAAGCGTGAGAGAGAAAAGGTCAAAGTGTGGACATGAAATTAAGGACAATGTTTACCGAGTTTCAGATATTTAAGATCTGTTGAGGTTGACTGAGGATCCAGGTGGAGGAAATTGAGCTTTGGTGAATGTACTGAAGGCAGCAAAGCCTATGCACCACTGCAAAGAGTTTAGGATGGTGCTGTGCATGTCCTTTTTCATCCTTTAGTTGTCTCATTCTCTTAGCCTCTTAAGTATTTGATCACCTGAAGGAGATCTATGGTGCGCAGGTTAGTAAGGTTACAGGTTAATATTATAAAGTAATGAAATCAATTTACTTATAATCAGGATTTAACTCCATTTATTTATAGGCTTTTGTTAATAAAAATGTCTATCACCATAGAGTTTCCTATTAAATACTTTCATCAAGAAGGACTGTAGGAAACATCACTGTACTTGCACTGCTCAAGTGGAGTGGTGGTGGTAGCAATGGTTTCATGCATCTAAACAATATGGTAATTAAAGGATTTTTCTGATCTGGGATAACATTATTAGCACAGCTGAAGCGTTCTCATTGGGTGTAAGTTTTAGTCAAATAAGAATATTTCTAGATTAAAGCTGAAACCAAACAAGAATAGAATTGTAAAATAAGTACTTAAATATTTCTGTTCCAAGAATCTGTATGCTCACTGTAATGCTTGTACCTTTTAATTTATACTGAGAGAGGTAAAGGAGTCAGCAATGTTTGGAGTCAGCCTTAGCTGCATGTTTTGGCTTGCCAGCTTTGTTACACAGCACCCTTCCCAAAGAGCAGAGAAGTTATTTGTGCCACATCTTATGGAAAGGAAAGAAACCTTCTAAGAACAAGGAACTGAAAGGAGTTTTGAAGCTGATAATCTGATACCAGGTTAATGGTAGTGTTGTGTGACATTGCTCTAGCGATTTCCTATGAAGAGACTAATTAATTCTCTAGCAGACCTGTCACAAGTGGCAACCATTTAGAAAAATATCATGGGGGTAGGCAAAAGAGATAATGGTTAACATGGGTATGATTATGGCTGTTAGTCTATAGTTTTGAAAATGGCTGTAGGTTACAGCAATTCACATCCCACTGCCCTTCTGAAACACCCATGTTGCTCTGCAGCACAGCTGGAGAAGTCAGAGCAAACTGTTGCCACTCACAACAGGTCTCCCTCCAATTCTGTTAGAGTAGCAGTATTATACACCAGCTGAACAAGCTGGCAGCAGTGTCTTGTGACTTCTTGTTTTGTTTTCTTTTCTTTTGTTTTAAATCGGTTGGAAGCAGCAGCGCTGAGATACTGAGAGGCTGTCTCCTGTTCTTACCTCTGCCATCAGAGTGGTTCTAAAGAATGTTTATCAGTATGGTGATAGGTGCTTTATATAAATATATATATTTGGTGGTCAGGTATTTTCTTCAAAAAGGAAATTCCAGGGAGGTTACTCCTTTCAGATGTAGAACCCAAATGAGATGCTTCAAGTGAAAAAGTAGAGGTGTTTATTCAAGCTCAGTCTTGCAATCTATATCCCACAAGATATAAAATATAGCTTAGAAACGTGTGTGTGGCGCTTTGTTCTGCTTTGAGTCTTAGAGCTTGATAAGGACAGTATTGAATTTACCCTAATTCCGTCTTTTCAGATGCAGCTGGGGAATAGAAAATTCTGCCAGATAGGGCAAGTGTATACTCCGATGAAACTTACCCATCTACAGGGAAGATAGGTTACACTGTCATTAATTGTTTAGTAACAAGAGAAGAAACTGCTTTAAATAGAATGCTTTAAAGAGACTCTGTGTGTGTGTATGTACATACATATACAAAAATAATCAGTATTTTATTTCACCAGGCTGCTAAAGCTGAAGGTACTAGCTACAGTGGTTTGCATGGCAAGCCCCAGTGTTTGTCAGATAACTAAGATTTTAAGACAGGGGAAAAAGTTCACTGTTAGTTGTAAGGCATGAGATATACATGACCTCCCCCTTCAGTATTATTCCAGGTATTTAAGTACCTCTTTAAAAAGCAGAGAGGTATAAAATGGAATTGGGAACTGAAGCAGATACTAAAGTATTTTAACCTGTCAAAGTTAAACTCAAGTAATCGAGGTTCACATGCCTGGATTTCATGCGTACTGTACAGCATCTGAAAGCATCTTGCACACTCCTTTTAAGAGATGGCTGAAGTGTAAAGTACTAAATGCCCTGCACTCTGCCCAGCCATTTTAAATTTGCTACCTAGAGCTGGGAACAGCATCAAGGTCTTCAGAATAAGTGTCACAATTATTTATTTTAATTAGAAGTAACTGATCTGGCACTGATCCTCCTGTAAATATTTGTGCAACAAGAGGTAAAAAAAAGAGGAAGTGTTTGTTGCACTTTAATTTTCTGATAATAAGTCTTTGTTCCCTAAAAGAGAGGAAATTGCCAGTGAATGCCAGTAAGTGTCATTTCTCATTTTTGGTACACAATTAAAAATAATTGAGGGAGAAATCTGTGGGGAGAATGGAGGCCCAAGACTGTTGAAGTCTTTGGGTTTTTTCCTTCTAGCTTGAAAGATGGTCACCTTTTTAAATAAGTTATTTAAATGGCATTTGAATGAACTTTAGGGAAAAAATACCAAACCTCTTCTAAGATTACAATTTCCATAAGTTTCCCATTGTTACTTTTCATTTTCTAACGTAAAGTAGTTTCTCAACAACATTGTTAAAGCATTGTTCTTTGACTTTTAACAGCTTGGTGCTAACTTTAGGCATTGCTTGTTTTTTTCAAAACGTGACATAAGACAAAGAAAAATCCTATTTACAAAACTGACCTCATGTAAATGAGGATTTTTAAATATCAAATAAAGTGGATAGTTTTTTGATGTTGGAGGTATAAAAGTAGAGACGTGAGGGAACCAAGTACAAATAGGACATCAGCATACACATTATTGAACTTGTAATTTTCTCAGTGTACCAAGAGCTTTTCAGTAGCAGGTTCTAATTATTGTCAAATAGTGTTGTACAGTGTTTCTAATAAAACACATAAAAGCATACGGCTTTGCCTTTATCTCCATGAAGTATGTTTTATATGCAGATACAAAGCCAATACATTCAAAGCAGTATGAATGCTACTTTGCAATAACACATTTTTGTTATCATGGATTGTTAGCGGCAATGTAATTATGTGTACTGTTTCCACAGCTCGTCTACCAATATGAATGGCTAAAAATAATATTGGCCCATTCATGTAACTTTTTCTTTGAGCAGGACAGAAACTGACCTGAACTTGTACTTGTAACTGAAACAGAGACAGGTGGATAATTCTAGGATTCATATGCAACTATGTGTAGTTCCTTGCTGTTCAACATCCCTCTGATAGCTTATCACAAAAACCTTCAGAAGTCAGGAAGTTGTGAAATGAGACATGAAACTGAGAACTATCATTAAAATACAAGTATTTTCTAATTCCTAATCGGTATAAATCATAATTTATTTTTCATGGGGTGGGACAGGAACAAGGAGTAAGACTGACTAAATAGGAATAATCTGCTGCAGAAACAGAGATATGTACTAAAAATATTCAGAGAATTTGTCTGGGTGGTTGGAAGGTGTGTTGGGTGTGATTTCTGATGGATGGTGTTTCTAGCTATGAAAGCAGTTATAAAAGCCTTTAGACTGTTTGCTTCTATGATGAGTATATACATCTCTGGTTTCTGTGAAAATTCCTTTCTGGTCCTCTAGATTTTTTCTAGATGGCCTCTGTTCTAAAATCAAAATGTTCATACAAGAACGCTTTTTAATGACTTTTTTTTTCAATACTTTTTTTTCTAGATAAAAAACTGTCAAAACATTTCTGAATTTGTTATAACAAAAATTAAAATCTGTTCCAATAAAATACTATTATTAAATACCTGATATATTTGGCTTTCAGAGTTGAAGTTTGCTGCGATTGTGCAATTTTTGTTCTGTTCCAGTTGTTTTAGAGACATTGAGCATTAATGGTATTTTGCATTAATGGTGTTTTTTCTTTCCCTTTTTTAAAAATCTATGAACTGGTTATGATCAAACAAATCCTCAACATGTTTCCAAGTTAAGAAGAACGTGAATGAACTAAACAAACTGACACATACTCCATAGCTGTAAGTAAAACAGCAAAGTCATTACCTGAGAGGAAAACTCCCTAAAAGAAGGAAATGCCTGATATACAAAACCATCTAGTGTGGTTCCCTATACATTGAAACATCTGTTTTCAAGATGGCTGTCTCAAAGCAGTACCCTCCCATTTAGTACATTAGCACAGTAGTTAGTTTGATGTATTGGCGCAGAGAGGCGTGCAGCCCATTGTTCGTCCTAGGTGTCAGCTTTGTCCTCTCTTGGACAGTAGTCAGCCAAGTGGCTCTGAACCAGCATACTTTCATTAAATTACATGGCACTCTGTTTCCCTCAGACCAGCAGAAGGTCTGGTCTTAGAGCATCTAGGGTGTGAATCTTCTATGTACTGAAATTTAAGGTTTGTGACCTGGTTGTGTGTAAGCTTGGGATCTCAAACCCTCTTTAATTATGCTGTAAGCTACAATAACTCTAATTGCCATTTCAGAAAAATGTATCAAATAACTTAGCTACTCGGGCAGCACACAGTTTGGAATTTATTAGCTGCTGCTCTGATCCTAATTTAGTGGCATGGTCTCATCTCACTGAAAGTATAATTGCCATTATTGAATAATCATTTTGATAGGTTATTCCATTTTCTGCCCTGTTTATCTTCTGCTCTTATTTTAAGTGTCTCGTTTTCCTCTTTCAACATTGTCATCTCAATCTGAGCTCCTTCTGACTCATTCTCAATATTTTCCAGTCTTTGTTTAATGGCACAATCACTGCTTGATAAGGTCTGTATATCTTCTGCAATTCTTTCAAATTGGCTGGTATGAAGAGACTTAAGTACTGCAATTTCACTTCCAAGATCCTGCTGTTGTGTCGTTTTGACACATGGGGTTTTTTGTCTTACACCTTTTTTCTTCTGTCTGGTCCCATACCATAAGATTTCTTTTTCAATGGGTAATTCATCTGAACATAAAAATTTGCCTTCTGCAAAAATCTCCTATGAATCAAATACCTCCAGCATCTACTAGGGTATGTACATGAAATAACGTGGTTTTTTAACTAGTGATCACAGTCTAGAGTGGGTATTTAGAAGGCAAAAATGCATCTTTGTATTTAATATTGTATCTATAGTGCTTCTGCCCTTTCATTATGCATATTGCGTTTTAATATGTTACTTGTAGACGCTTGCAAAAGGACATGAAAATAACTGAAAATAATCTGATTTTAACTTAATGAATTAGACTAATTAATTTTACAACTACTTTATCTATTGTGGGCTCTTATGCAGCCTCTGGTAGCTTATGCATGGACACGTATGCATGTGTGTGCACATACATGCAAGAAACCGCACCCATAATGTCAATAAGATCCCTGCAAGGGAAATGAGATGTGGCATGCAATTACAGATTATAATTTGAGGCTCTGGAGAGAATCCTAAAGGTGGAGGTAATGAAAACTTATTTACATTTTTCTGCCTTATTGCTGCTTCTTACTTACTCTCCTTCCTGATATCTTATAGCAGTATTACTGATCTCTGACTCTTTCTATTTCTTAGCTTTAATTACTGATTTCTGTGAAGTATGAAGGAACATCCAAGACCCTTTTTCCTTTCTGATGGAATGTTTATGGTCATGACATGTTGAAAGTTTCTGGGCATCTAACAGATGGCTTAATTCCACCAGAAATCTGTTTATAATAAAAGCGCTTAGTGCTTTGCATGACTGGTCCTGAAATACTTGGATATAAAGAAATATGGATCTTGTAGTTTGGGGGTTATGATTTTTAAAAAGTCAAATATAAAAGAAAATATTTCTCACAGTGGCCCCCTATTTAGTGCCGAAGAGTTGCTTACAATGATATTTATTACTATATATGTTGGTTTGGGTTTTTTCTTTTTGTGTGGCATGGCCTCCTCTAAAATCATTTTTCCAGGCAGTTCTGCCTAGGTTTGCTTCTGCTGTTTGTATTCCTTCAAGAAATGGTGGGTTGGTGTTGAAATAAAGGCATCGGGTGGCTAGTTTATCTCATCTAAATGGAATGAATTAAACAGAATGGTTACTCTAATTCCAATGCTTTTATTACTCTACTAAAAACATTTTTATATGGTTTTAAGACTGATGTCCATTATTTCTTTAGAGTTGCTTCAAGAGATTGCAGTCACATATCTTTATTTCTGTGGTGCCACCTCTTTCACTCCTGAGTAGGTTATTGAAAGCCCTGTTTCTTTCACATCAGTGTTGTTTTGATCTTGTGAAAATAAATAATTACTTGTATCCATTCAAAGATAATTTCTATTTGGCTTCTACATTTCTATTTTCAGTCTTACTCAAGGTATTTATCTGATGCATATCTCTGTTTCAGTGAACAACACAATATTTTTGTGCCCTATTTTGAATCTGAATGATCCATCCTGTTTAAAGGCAAAAACAGCAAGAAAAAAAACCCCAGAGAAATGAAGAAACCTAATTGCTTGTATGAATGAATGGGCCAAAGAGGATTTTAAAAAGCCTTTTTTAAAAAATGTCAAGACTGAATCTTTAATTATGTACATGCTTAGGATCACTCTAATGAACTGTAGCTTTTAAAAATATTTTATACTTTATGTGTATATATGTATTATATATGTGTGCATGGGTGCTTTAACTCTGTACACTGTGCCTGTGTCACTGGCTCTGCAGGAAGTGGCAGCATAGATACATTACTCTACTCTGGAGGAAAAAAAAAAGATCCCCAGAGAAATGATAGCCCACTATCTGTTGGAGGTTTTCAATCTGCCCTGCCAGCAGTGGGGATGGCAAAGGTTGAAAGTGTGGCAAGTCTCCTGGCTGTTACTCCTTGTCTGTTCTGCCAGTCTGGAACTTAATCAGCCGTAATCTTCTTATGTGTATTTAAGTCAGAACCATTTCTCATGGCTGCTAGTGTATCTTGGTTACCATTTATTTACTTTAATTTTTTTTTACTAACATTTGATATTTCAACCTATACTTTTTATTTTTGGCCATTACCCAAGCCATCCAGCCTCCTTTAATGGTCATGCCTTTTGTTTAGTATTATTCTGTAGAATATTAGAGAAAATGCACAAAACCTGAACTGGCTGTACACTATTGTGAAGTGCCAACACTTTAATTACATCTGTAATTGGAAACAATTTTAGGTTTTTTTTAATTCTACATGTAAATAAACAAATTGGAGTATTTCTGGCCTATTTTGGAATGCCTTTTTAGAACTTTTTTGAACTCAATATTGAAAATAGTTATTTTCTTTATAACTGAGTATTTTCCTAATCCAAATTCTGAGCCAAAATGTACTGTCAGTCTAGGACTGAGATACGAGGCATGATTCCCTGGCATTCAGAAAGTCAACCTTCATCCTGAATTTAAAATAAAGAAACCAGATTCAAGGGAAGAGAATCCTGAGCTAATTCTAAGTACATCTCTTTGGTGTAGAGCATCACAGCACAGAGGTGGCAACCCAGGCCTTACAGTAAGTGTAGCTGTGCCAGGATGGGTTCTGTATGGGGCCTGTTTGATGGCTGCAAGTGAGGAATCTGTTATGTATGTTGCTGTTTGTTCATGATGTCCTACACTCTGCAATTGAAGATTTATTTTAGCATATTAACTTCTCTTTCACCTCCCTTACTGTTACTAACGGGGGATGGCAGCTGTCACGAGACCTAGTTGCTGCATGCTTTTCTTGTCAATGAAAATATTTTCATGCTGGCATTGACAACCATATTGAAATATTTTTATGTCATCTTTATAAGCACTGTGAAGTGTCTTCTCATGAACTGTGTAAGTTCATTTAAACTGTTAGCTCTCTTAATTGATTCCACACTTATTTTTTCATTGTGATTTTATAACTCAAGAATAAATTTTCACATTTATTGGAAAGCTTTTAACTAGCTCTTATTAAAGGATGCCCGCAAGAGGATGCATTATGGTTGCACTAAATCAGCATGACATCTTTCCAGAAACTTGCATCTCACATGTTATCATAAGGACAAAGAAAGATGTAGCATGCTGGATCAAAGAACTGGACAATCAGTAGCTCAGTAATCCAAGATAGAAACAAATGCATTTTGCTGAGACTAGCTGGTCTTTCCTTATCCTTACAGGAAGGATGTGCATATTTTCTGGCTGAATTAGTAGTTTTCAGGCTGCAATCTAATCAGAACTGTATTGCTCTTGCCCTGAAGTAGTGGCATTAAAATTTGTATAACTGACTTCAGAAGTGCAGCAACAGGTTTTCTGTATTCCCTGAAAAGCTCTGAACTAAAATGAAAAGAATTTATGATTGGAAGAAACTTAGGATTTCTGAGATAGTTAAATTGATATTGTGAGATTAACTCTGCTGAATTACATCAATATTAATAATCTTAGAGAGAGTATCCAGGAAGGAGAAGTGTGTGTGCTGAGTTGTGTGCATCACAGCAAATGCCAGTCCAGGACTGTTACTGAACTCCTTGTTGTTCTATTTCATTGGGCAAAGCTCGCTCAATTTCTTGCTCTTGTTGCAGATCTATAGTTACTGTTTTGTAGCAGTGACTGGATGAGAGCGTGGCAAATAGGCAACTTCTCTGATAGTGGCCAACAAGTACAGCTAATAAAAACTCTGTTACAGAACAACTTAAACCTGACCATACTGCAGCTAAGTATACTTTTAGTCTCTGAAGACAGGAAATTGTTTTATTGTCTTGCAACTTACTCTTCTGATTTAGTAAATGCCTAAGTATATTTTCAAGGAAGATCATAGAATAGTTTGCATTGGAAGAGACCTTTAAAGGTCATCTAATCTAATCTAATCCTCAGGATGCTTTTCAAAAAATGCTTCTCTTGACTTGCAGTCAGGAAGTGAGAGAAATTCCAGCAATGTATTAATTAGGGCTTTCTATATTCTCCTAATTCCCTTACCCAAAATAAAAACAAGAAATGAGAAAAAAATTAAAATTGTGAAAAATTGAAGATAAAATTTTGATTCTTTTAAGCATGATGGAAGGAACATTATGCTTTGGAGAGAATCAGTGTATCATCTGCAAACTAAATAAGCCCACTAAAATATCTGGATTCTTACAGAATAAGCTCATTTCAAATGATAGGAGATGCTCTCCTATCACAGTAAAGTAATAGATCAAAATAGGACATAGCAAGCTTTGAGGTCCTTTTAAGAAGAAAATGTGATTTAAGTTCTCCTTGTGCCATTTCATGTCCATATTTTTTTATTGGTACCTCTGTAACTGAGAAGAGAAACATCTACCAGGAAACAGAAGGCCAAAGAGAGGAAAGCTAGCTCCTGAGAGATAAAATGTGAGCGGGTCACAAGAACCCAGCAGCTCTGGAGACTAGTGGTCCTGTTGTATCCACAAGAACTGATAAAGTTAGTAAGCTGAAAATGTGCAAGGCCACTGGCATGTATTGGCATCAGCAGCAAGCTGTATAGTTCAGACCACATCCAAGAAGACAGTGACTGCTATATGCAAAGTCAACAGGATTAGTTACGCATCTGTTGAAGAAAAAAAGAAAAATCACTCGAGGGACTTTCTGACCTAAAAGTCAGTGATGCATCCATATGATGTGCCACTTCTGAATAAATAGCTGGAGTTGGCTTCTGAACAGTACCCCCAACAGTGTAGAGGAGAGTAAATATGCATGTATGTGATGGAAGAAGCAAATGTACTCTGTGAACAGTTAGCTACTACTGATAACAACAGTTTGCTTATTAGATTATTGACAGTGATCTGTGTCTTGACTCAATCCCCTAGGTGGGGAAGGAGTATTTGTGACAAAGGAATACAATGGACTTGTTTATACCTATTTGTTTTTAAGTACACCTTTTTGGAGATCTATATAAATTAGATTCTTTGTGAGAACAGCTTTCAGAATCAAGGTTGAACTTTGGTTTTGAAAGTTCAGGCTGAAATGCATACTATATCCACCAGGGAAAGTATGTGTTGAAATGTTTATAAGGTGGTCTTAAACATCAACTACTTTTGAACATCCAAAGAGCATCTAGCATGGGAGAGAAGCTTTATGCAAGGAAGTTAAAGACTGAATTTAAGTTTTGACTGGCTTGAAATAAAAGCAAAAAGGATAGAAGAAAGGCTATAATTATTGGAAGAACATAATGTGATGCTTAGACAGGATGTGAAATTCACTGAGGAACATATTGCGGCTATAATTAGAGATAGTATTTCAGTCACTTTAAAAATGAGTCATTAGAGAATGCATTAAAAAAGTAAAATTCTACATCTGTTGGGTCTCCCAGTTGGGACAGAAACATGAGACCTAAAAGGGAGATGCAAATTTTTCTTCTGAGGAGCTCTGAGGTTAAATTCCAGAAGTGGAGAGCAAATAAAGCTTTGGAGTTGGAAACAAACAGAAACTAAACAGAAGTTTAGATGGGTGCAGTACTTTCCATATATACTTCTAGAACATATACAAATACATTTATATTTTTGTTCTTCAAGGAGCTGAAATCAATTGCTTAGCAGTTTTACAGGGCATTCCTTATCTTTCATCCTTGCTTCCAATCACAGGTGGTGAAAACATTCCACTGTATAGTTTTCTGTAAAGTACGCAAAACAAGAACAGTTCAGTGACTTAGTCTCAGTTCTATGTTCATATTCAGTGTAAAATAAACTAGATGGAGAACAGCTTTTACTCTTCATTGCTCAGATATAATAAACAATTTTCAATTAAATTTTTCTAATCATACTAGGGCTATGGGTGAGAAGCACAGATGTCAATTTCTAATTGCATTGGCTTTTGCAGAGAGTTGAATTTTCTGGGGGAGGAGAAGTTTGTAGGAAGGAGGTCAATGCATGTAGCTGGCACCACATTTTTCTCAGACTCAGTGCATGAGGGAACGTTCTGTAATAAAATATATTGCCTAGCAATTTTAATCAAGCAGCAAAGGAAAATAAGCTATACAATAATAAGGTCAATCCTAGTATTTGGTCACTGTGTTTCCTCTTTTTTTTGGCATTGTATTGGACTTGTGTGGGAAGGTTTGGGTGAGGTAGAGTGTGGGGTGTGTGCTATAAGGGTGTCTCCTGTGTGAAGCTGCTAGAAGCTACCCCATATCTGGGGGATGGACCTGCCTCTGGCCAAGGCCAAAACCATCAGCCACAGTGGTAGTGCCTCTGGGATAACATAGTTAAGAAGGGGAAGGGGAGGGGAGGGGAGGGGTGCGGTGCGGTTAGGGAAGAGGGGACCCACAAAGAGCAAAATTAACCAGAAAGAGTAAGGAGTAGTGAAAATATGAGAGGAAGAACTCTGCAGTCTGGAGTAGGTGAATGCACCTGCAGGACCTGGGGAGAGAGGAGTTCAGGCTGGAGCAGGTTTGCTGACAGGATATGTGACCTTGTGGGAGACAATGCTGGAGTAATCTAGTCATAAAGGACTGCACTCTGTGGAAGGGGCCCAAGCTGGAGCAGTTCACAAAGAACTGCAGCTGGTGAGAAGGACTCACATTGGCGAAGTTGGTGAAAGGTTGTCTCCTGTGGGAGGGACCCCACACCGGAGCAGGGGAAGAGTTTTAGGGTGTCTCCCTGGGGCAACCTCAATTACTATGTGGCAATGAAGTATTCCATCAAGTTAAACATTATGGTTTGTTTTCAGAGTTGCAAAATTTGGGTTATGTAAATATAGCTGGGCAGTTGCTTCTGGCAAAGTGCCATGCTAAGGCAGATATATTGCTAATGAATAATCAAATAACACAGGCCTCTCTGAACCTCAATATGTTGTGTCATAAAGTTTTTGGGTTGTTTCTAAAAAGCTCCTTAATGGTATTCAAGATAAAACATGTCCTAGGCTTTAACAAGAATCATAGAATCGTAGGGGTTGGAAGGGGCCTCAAGATCATCGGGTCCAACCCCCCTGGCAAAGCAGCTCCCTAGCACATATTGCACAGATAGGCGTCCAGACGGGTCTTGAACATCTCCAGTGAAGGAGACTCCACCACCTGCCTGGGCAGCCTGTCCCAGGGCTCTGTCACCCTTAATGTGTAGAAGCTCTTCAGCATGTTGGTGTGGAACTTCCTGTGCTTCAACCTGCAGCCATTGCCCCTTGTCCTGTCTCCACAGACCATTGAGAAGGGGCCGGCCATTTCCCCCTGCATCCCATAATTAAGATATTTATAAATATTAATTAGGTCCCCCCTTAGTTGTCTTTCCTCTAGACTGAACAGTCCCAGCTCACTCAGCCTTTCCTTATGGGGAGATGCTCCAGGCCCTGAATCATCTTTGTAGCCCTTCTCTGGACTCTCTCCAGGAGATATCTGTCTTTTTTTTATACCAGGGAGCCCAGAACTGGACACAATACTCCAGGTGGGGCCTGACCAGGGCAGAGTAGAGGGGGAGGATCACCTCCTTTGACCTGCTGGCCACACTCCTCCGGATGCACCCCAGGATCCCATCGGCTCTCTTAGCCACCAGGGCACACTGCTGGCTCATGACCAACCTGTCATCTACCAGGATGCTCAGGTCCTTCTCCACTGAGCTCTTCTCCAGCAGGTCATCCCCCAGCCTGTACTGATACAGACGGTTGTTCCTCCCCAGGTGCAAGATTTTACACTTGCTTTTGTTGAACCTCATCTGGTTTCTCCCTGCCCACCTCTCCAGCCTGTCCAGGTCTCTCTGGATGGCAGCGCAGTGTTCCTGCGTGTCAGCCACTCCTCCCAGCTTTGTATCGTCTGTGTACTTGCTGAGGGTCGATGCTATTCCCTCATCAAGGTTGTCAAGATATTAAACAGGACTGGACCCCACTGAGCCCTGGGGAACACCGCTAGTCACAGGTGTACAGTCAGATTCTGCTCCACTGATCATCACCCTCTGAGCTCGGTCCGACAGCCAACTCTCAACCCACCACACTGTCCACTCATCTATCCTGTGCTCTCTCAGCTTTGCTATCTGGATGTCATGGGAGACAGTATTGAAAGCCCTGCTGAAGTCAAGGTAGAGGACATCCACTGCTCTCCCTCCATCTACCCAGCCGGTGATGACATCATAGAAGGCTATGAGATTGGTTGAGCACGATCTCCCCGTGGTGAATCCATGCTGACTACTCCTCATGACCTTCTTCTCTTCCAATTGCTTGGAGATGGCATTGAGAACAAGCCGTTCCATCACCTTTCCGGGGACAGAAGTGAGGCTGACTGGCCTATAGTTGCTGGGATCCTCCTTCTTGCCTTTTTTGAAGACCGGAGTGACCTTGGCTGTCCTCCAGTCTTCAGGTACCTCTCTTGTTCTCCAAGACCTGTCAAAGATGATAGAGAGTGGCTCAGCAATCTCTTCCGCCAACTCCCCCAGGACACGTGGATGCATCCCATCTGGGCCCGTGGATTTATGTGTGTTAATCCCTTTGAGATGCTCCTGGACCACCCCCACCTCAACCAGAGGGAAGCTCCTCATTTCCCAAACTCTATTACTTTCTTCCAGGTTCTGTGGGTCCCGAGGGGCCTTTGAAGTGAAGACCAAAGCAAAGAAGGCATTCAGTGTGTCCACCTTCTCAGCATCCCCCGTTACCTGTTGTCTCGTTCAGCAAGGGACCCACGTTATCCCAGGTCATCCTCTTACTATTCACATATCTAAAAAAACCCTTTTTACTATCCTTTAACCAAGTTCTTTTAATTGCTAGATTTTTTTTTAAATCAAGGTTGAAAGCCAAGATATTGGCAACTTTCACAAAACTGAAAGATGTTTCCTTAATCTGTTACATCCTGTCTCTGTTAAGCCATCACAAAGACGATCTCTTGGATAAAGACAACTTGTTCCCTGAGACCCTAATGGAAAAATTTTGTCCACTTACATATGCTAGGAAACATGTGTCAACCCCTAACAACATGGATAAAATTTAGAGTTAATTCTAAATTTTGCTTTTAACCGTTGCACGTAGTCTCAGGACTCTTTTGGTTTCTGAGTATTTACATCAGCCTGGAAAGAGGTATTGTCTAATGCACCCGAGAATAAAAGCACATTTTCCTTTTCCTCAAAGAAAGGGGGCAATGCTCATCTGCCAGCAAGTACAGAGGACGCTCAATCAGCTGTCTGCAGCCTTATGTTGGCTGTGGCAACTGTGGGTCTGGTCGTCCAGCTGGAGACATAGAGATAAACATAGAGTGGAATAATCATATTACAACTAGTTGGATATGCTTCAAACTAAAAGGTTTTCTAAGAGAGATGAATTTTGATGCATGATTTTTGTCAAACTGATTTAAGACAAATTGTTTGTGCATGCTGGAGCATGAGCAACCTCAATAATATATCTGATCGTGCTCCTATGTCAGGATTCCTCCATTAATGGTGAAAGGGAAGGGAGGCATGTGTCCTGGAAGATTTTAATACTTGAAAGCAGAATAGAAGTACCAGAAATACAGAATATGAGGCAAAGAGTGAGTGAGTTCAGGGGGTTTTATTTATCTATCTCTTTAAAAGATACTGCTTTTTGACAGGTCACTTTAGTAGGTGAGAATGAAAAGAAAACCTTATTTTTACATCTTACCCTAGGATGCTTTTGAATTATATGCTTAGTTTTTATGTACATAATGCTATTCATTACAATTTACAATATTAATTATCATTTTGTAATGTTCAAAGTTTTTAAATTAAAGTACCATCATAACAACAAATACAAGTCAGACAATGGTTTATGATTAGTGAATTTTAAGCCACTCAATGTTTCTGTAATTATATTGAAGATGTAGGCTCTGAATAAGCCTCTTTTAGGTAAAACAAGCATAGTTTGAACATTGTGGTTGTAACATAGAGAAAATGATGTACTCAATTATTTTTTTAGAAGATGCAATAGAAAGTCCTATAAAACTCCACTCGCTTTTGTAAGGGATTGGATGAAAATAGGGATGAAGCTCATTGATACACTTGCATTTTCTTTCCCCAGTGGAAGGAAAGTTAATATGCTTAGGAACTACTTTTTGTTTGTGTGTGTTTTTTTCTCCTTGGAATACTCTGCTATTTCATGGACTTAAAAGTTTACTTTCACACTATCAATTACTTCTAGATACGATTATGTGAAATTCTATCCTAGAGCATCACCACTAATGCTGCTAAATTGCTTTTCCTGTTATTTGTGTTCTTTTTGTGAAGTAATTGTCTAGGTCACAAGGACATGATGATAAATGAGCATCACAGCCAAAATAGGTAGATCTTCCTTATTCTGTTTGGGTTTTTGAAAATGATTTAAAGATACTTCAGGACTTTAGTAGGTTTGTTGAAGAATTGACCTCTTATGCCATTTCCATCAATGGAGCTAATCTGGTCTAATATTCTTGAAAAATTGAGTTATATGGGTAATTCCATTCTGTGTAGAAACAACTGGTGTGTTACAAAGAGTTATTGTATGGCACTGTCTTGTCTTCCTTCTAGAAGCTAAATTACATTGAAAGACTGCTGAGAGTAACTTAATTTTGTACATTTTTTTCCCCTGCATGTTTTCTTCATGGTATGTGTGTCATACAAAGGTAAATGAGCTGGAAAGACAGTGGTTCCTTTGCTTAATAAATGGTTGTTAAGTTGATCCACATAGGAAGTTCTGTGGTGGTATTTCCTTGAAAGCACATACCTGAACTGTTGATCATACATATTTAACTGATTATTACAAAACAGGTGTGAAAGCAAATAATGATCTTAAACGCTTCTTTTCTGTGTGCACTTTTCAGATCTGGAACATTCTGTTGTCTTTAAACCAGCAAATACAGAAGTCCTGCAAACAGTCTATTTGCGAATTGAACCACAAATGCCTGTAGGGTGTTTTGGTGGCGTTTGTTTGATTTCGTGGTGGGTTTTATTTTTCACTTTTTTACCTATTGGTTACACACCATAATAATCTGTGTCAGTAGTCAGAAAGTCTTGCTGGGCTTGCAGTTTTTCTTAGATCAAATCTTGTGTTGCACCATGCTGTGCAAATAGCTTTCCATTGAAATCTCAAGAGCTGTTAAATGTGTTGGGCTAAATTCTGCTCTGAGATGTGCTCTAACAAGCTTCCCAGTTAACAGATTTCTCATTCTCAATGCATATCACTTTCCTTCACAGCTCCACAAATAAAAAAATATTCCTTCAAACCTCCACAAAATAACCCTGACTCCCCACTGAAGGGGTAATTGAAATCAAAGTAGGTAAAGCAGTTAATCTAAACTACCTGAAGCACTGAAAGTTATTTACTTTGTTCCCAAACCTTCTGTAATATATTCTTCCGAATGAATTCAGAAATAAGAACTGTGTAACAATTCTGAAGGATAACTATAACTAGCTAATGACATAAGTATCTTCAACTTTTTTTTTTATACATTAACTTGATATTTACTTTCTTCTTTTGTAATTGATTCTTTTTGAAATGATTAGGGGAAAAAATAAATATGTAGCTATTTTAAAACTTTTTTCTCTGGCAAGAAGTAATTTATGGAGAGCTGTTAACAAAAATAAATTTTCCCCTATATTTTTGTCCACTGCTTTACCTTTGGATGAGGGAGACATCATTCATTTGAAGTAGCACTGTAATGAATCAATTCCTAAAGCATTTAAAAATATCCTTCTAATTGTAGATATTAAAGGAAACTCTTTAGGAAAAACTAAATCCGAGACTACTTTTTCAAGTTTGCAAACATAGGAAACCGTGCACATGTTCATGTAAGAGTATGCACACACTCTCATCTGGGAGAAAAGATATTTAGTAAGATGTGGTTTATAGTTGGTCTGAAATAAGCATTTTATATAACCTTAAGCTGTGTTCTCAAGTAAAAAACAAAAGTCTTGAAGTTTGTATTTTCTTCATATTTGCAGGATGGCATTGTGCAAGTTCACAAAACTCTGTGTTGTGGTTTTAGGCTAGCAGAAAAATTACTTAAGTATTTTTTTCCTACAGTGACTGTAGTAATGGTGTATTTGGGTGTGTTCCTCAGAAGTTGCAAGTACTTGGCAGTTTCCAGCCTCAACTTTAACCAAACATCCTCCTAAGGAAAAACAAAATCTGTCTGTAAACCATAGGAGTGTTTATAAAGCAAAAAATGAGAGAAGGAAATTTTAGGTCCTCAGTAGCTGTGCAGGTGAATGAGGACTGATGGCTAGTATCAAGGTTTCTAGTCTCAAACAAGTAGCAGTGGAAATGAAAGGCAGAAAACATAAATTAACTTATAGGAATCCTTGGTCAACAATAGTGTATGAAGGAAAAGGAAAGATTCAAGGAAAAGACAGCACATTACTTCATATGTTTGTTGAGGAGTATTGCACACTCTGGAAGGGCTAAAGTGTTGCCTGCAAATATAGGGCACTCACCTGAGCCTCTGATCATCGCTGGTCAGCTTCATTTATTCCATTTGGATTGCTATCATTCTTGGGTCTCACACCTGTCAGGGGTTTTGGGTCAACCCAAATTTGTAAGGGAAGATGAAGTTAAAAAAAAATGTTGTAACATTTTTGCCAACTGTATCCTGGGCTGCATTAAACGAGTGTAATCAACAGATCAAGGGAGGTGATTCTGCGCCTCTGATCTCATGAGACCCTACCCAGAGTACTGTGTCTAGTTCTGGGATGCCCAGGAAAAGGAAGACACTTAGCTGTTGGAGTGAGTCCAGAGGAGGGCCACAAAAATAATCAGAGGGCTGGAGCAACTCTCCTGTGCTGGAAGGTTAAGGCAGTTGGGCTTGTTCAGCCTGGAGAAGAGAAGGCTCTGGAGACACCTTACTTGAAGGGGTCCTTATAGAAAAGCTGGAGAGGGACTCCTTACAAGGTCATATAGTGATAGTGTAAGGGGTTTAAAGTAGAGAGGCATTGTTAGCCATGCTCCAGTGGTGAGAGACTGGATTATGTTGCCCAGACAAAATGTGGATGCCCCCTGCTTGAAAGTGTTCAGGGCCTAGTTGGATGTGAATTTGGGCAAACTGCTCTATAGTGGAGGGTGTCCCTGCCCAAAGTAGGGCGGTTAGAACTAGGTGATCTTTGAGGTCCTTTTCTAACCCAAAACATTCTGTGATTTTGTTTGGACTTACTGAATGAAATGTGGAGCAATTCTAACCTCTATTTTTATCCATCCTAAATGTCTGTTTGCTTCAGTGTCTACATATTTTGCATGTCTGCTTTGAAGGTGGAAAATTAACTTGCCACAATGGTTAAAAGTCATTCTGAAATTGAGAAAACTGAGGTTTATTGGCAGGTGGGAGATCTTACAAATGAAACAATTGAAGTAAAGCTATATGTAGGGAAGGTAAAATAAGTCAATAAAGCATTGGATGGATGGTAATAAAAAGACCAAAGATATCAAATTTGAACAATAGAAGCAGAAGTCAAGCAGTCAGCATGTAACGGATGGAAAGAATTAGTTTAATATGCTGGCAAGAAGGAGGCTATAAAATTTTGTGAAAAGAGATGGAAGTAAGCCACCATGCTGAACTAGATTACAAAATGACTGAAAGAGGAAACCTTGATGTAGATTTGATGGGGGTATCCTGTGGGGCTGAGGCAGGGAAAAAGAGTTAGATGCAGTGATTTCAGAAGATGGAAATACAGCAGAAGACTGTGCTCCCCTGATGAAATCAGCATTGAGAACTAAAGCTTATGTGGTCATCTTGTAATCTTAATAAGCACCTTGCTGCCCTAAGACTAAAGCTTTGGTTATCTTTTTATCTTTTATTTTGAGAAAAATTGCATGACATCTCAAGTGCATAATTGCCAGCGATCATTCACAGTTTCTAGATTCAGTCTCTGTGGTGCCAGTCATTAAATCCTCCTTCCTACAGTTTCATCTGTCGTGTGAACTATATGCACATCCCAGTTTCCTTTGTGATGACTTCAGTAATGGTTATTATTTTTTTTGCTGGAGTTTGAGTTTGGGGGTGTGTCTGTTCCTTGGATGAGGTTTTTTGCCTTGGTGACTGGTTGGGAAGAGTTTGTCAAAAATAAGGAACAGTTCAACTGCTTTTTCCATAAAACAGTACATATATATACACACATGCATATAGATACAAAGCTGTCCCTTAAAAAAATATATATATACCTTTTCTCTGTATGTCAAGTTTCATTTTAAACACTTCCACAGCAAGGATTTTGGTTGTGGTGAAGGCACAGCTGCTCAGGTCCTTTATGCATTTTGTTTATGGTGGTGTTAACAGTTTCCTGCAGTTTACAGCCTTGTAGCTAATCTTTGAGAAGCTAGGAAATGTGTGGTAAATGACAGGTTTTTGATAGTGACCAGAAATCCTGAATATATGTTACTGAAGACTTAGAGGCAGAACAAAAACTGGTGTATTGTATGTGTAATAAAGTAATTTTGATTTAGTACTTTATTTTTCAATATACACTCAAGATAGGGTTTTAAAAATTACTTCATAATGTAAGAGTCTAGTCTGAGCTTTCTATATTTTTAGCTTTGAACACAAGATGGTCTTGAGTATGTTACCCCATAATCAGCCCTGTGTTCCTTTGCTGAGACCCTTGATGAGAGTATTAATTCCAAATAAAAATTTAAAAAAAAAAATCAAAAATTTCCAGCAGAATTCTACTGCTGAATTCCCTGTATTTTAGAAATCCCACCTTGATCTTTTGTGTTTCTCTATATAGCTACAAGTTTATTTAAGGTTTTTGAATAAGGGATAAAGAACCCGCTCACTTTTATGTGTTTATCAAGAAATAGAGACAATATGTAGCTTTTCATATATAAAATAAGCTTGAATTAGAGAGATCCAACCTTGCTGCAATTACCTTTAAGGTAAAATCAAGAGTTCAAAGGAAAGATTTGATTTGAATTTTGATGGTTCTCCTAAACACATGATTAGTCCTTCCTCTTCCCTCTTTAATATCAGTAATTTACAGCTTTATTTAACATCTCTGCTTAAACAGGACTTCTTTTTGCACCTGCAATTATTTATGCAGAAATTGCAGAGTTTTTCACCTTCAGTTAGTTGTAGGAACAGCTATGTCAGAATGAGTCTATGTAAACACCTAAATGGAATATTCACCAGGTCTTCATGTACACTGATATTAAAATTCAAGGAAATATCAATTTGTTCTAATAAAAAATACGGCCCATGAAGAGTGTCACAAACAATATGAGGTGCTATTTCATTTCTGCCAGTTTTTTGTCCTCCAAATTGATCTGAAAAAAGGAGCAATCTAGAAAAAAAATGCTTCAAAGCAGAAATAAATAGTTACATTATAACTAAATTGACAGCTGTATGTTGTTAAATATGGAATAACTGAAGTTAAACTCCCTCCTGGAAGAAATACAGAATGAATGGCCAAGGAAAGGTGATACTGAGTAAATAAAGTGGACTGCAGAGAATGAGCCTCATGTAAAGGTGAAATCAACACTGTAATTATATTTGAGGACAGTAGTTTAATTTTATGCTTTGTATTAGTGTTATGAATGCACAAATAGAGATCAGATGTGTATTTCTTTTAGATGGATTGCTACTACTTTTAGGCTTCTTGTATCCAAAGCGGGTAACATTGTGTGTAAAGAAAGGATTTAGCTGTCACATTTTCAGTCTCCGCAATAATGTGTCCCTCGCTCAGTGTCTCATACGACTGATCCATGCTCCTTCCTTCATTAATCTTAGTAATTTTTATCTTTGAGGTAAAGAAGTCAAGTCCTTCCTGTTACAGGTGTCTTTGTGCTGCTTCTAGGTAAGTCTTTTACTGTCTCCCCTTAATGATATTCTTCTACTTAACCCCTGCAGGGTCAAAACTGTAGCTAGGTAAACAGCACCAGTGAATATTTTGCGACTGGGTGTATGAATAGCTCTACAGAATTGCCATTTTGTCTGGATTAAAAAGGAAGCTGCTGATATACTGAATTTTAAACCTTGAATAATTATGTGATTTAGGTCTCCATTCTAAGCCAAGCTTGTTGGAATAAAACCATTTAGTACTTCGCTCATTTTTTGTATGGTTATTGTTGTTTTTTACATTCTCACACAGAAAATTACTTCTATAGTTAATGATTTTTTTTTGTTGGTGGCTTAACCAGAAAGTAACAAGAAAAAAATGCTTGCTATTTTCATGCTAATTGCAATATGGGGAAATAATTTCTATACTGAGGAAATTTAAAATAGTTGTTGTTACTTTAAAACTTGACTGTGACTTGCAGCACTAATGACTTGCAGCATTGAATTCAGTAAGAGCAGTGAAGTCTGTCTTCAGTGTCTGCAATGAATCTGTACTCAGTGTCATTTTCCTATTGCTTCCAGCACTTGGGGGTTGCTGTGTAGTTGTTATCTGCAGAAATGTCTATCTAGTCCTTCATAGCTGATATATAACTGTCACATCCCTACTTGTAACCATAACTAATATAACTGATTTTCTTACTTATCCAATATTTGACAAGTTTAATAGTACATTACCTACATTCATCCAAATATAACTGTAGAGGAAGAAAGTTTGTCAGAAATGCCAGTTAGACCAACCTGGGGGAAAAAAGCCAACCTCCTGCATTACTTATTAGACTAATATGTATGAGTTGCTTTTTACTCCTCAAAAAGGGCTCCCACATTGGAGAACTCACTTGTTTTTCCCTTATCTATACGTCAACCTCACGTTAAAATACCTTGACCTGCTTACATATATGTAGACCTTGACAGCTGTAACTGTTTCACTTCTGAATTGTCTTTTTGTTGACTGACACACTAGACTGAGATCAGTTTTATTATTAGTTAAATTTATAGAATTCATGGAATCTGCAGTGGGGAGAAACAGAGCATAAACACACATTGACAGGAAGTACCTAGTACCTCCTCTGTTTACTTTTTCCTCGAACCTGCCACTACTAATTTCAGTAGAGGCCTCCCTAGGCCTAGGGAGTCAGTCCTTGTGTGTAAATAACTTTATACCTTAACCACCTCTGTCTCTAGCATCTCTGCTTGTACAGATCAGCCATGTGCTTTTAAAGCAAATCACTCTCTGTTCCCACTTCTTCTGATGTGATTCCTTTCAGATTAAAATCCAACAGGTGATGAAATCCAGGCATGTACCTAATACAGCTCTAAATACTGATGAGTGTTCAGGTAATGGAACCAGGCAAGAGGTAGTTTGAGATAAGCCCCCCTAAAATTAGCCTAGTGTGAGTGTTAGCACCAATGTTTCCCTACACAAACCTGCTAGTAAAAAAAGTAGCTTCTATCAGTACATCTAGGCATACATTAATTTAGATCAAGATAATTTTGTAGTTCTGAATATCTACTGCTACATCCTTGAAAACCTGAAATGGCACAGTAAAAGTAGCATCTTGCTGATTCCTGGTTACTGTTCCCAAAAATCAATTATCTCCGATTAGGTGCTGAAAAGGTATAGAGAATCTGGGACTTAAGCACATAACATTTTCTCCACCATGTTTCAGCATCTTGCTATGTATCTATAAAGTGAGATCTCTGAAAGTGCCTATTCGCATTAAACTGAATTAATTTGTCGTATGCTTTCCGTGCTCTTATTTTCTTATTTGATATGGCTAGATGTAGTTTTCCCAGAAATATTAAATCTAACTTCTCAGAGTCTCATGGGTATAATTACCTAAATTGTCAATTGACATAAAGAGTAGGTGAGACCTATTTCAAAATTCTACAAGATCAGGTTTTTAATATGTATTTCCATGTTAAAACTTACGCTCGTAAAAGGAGTTTTCTAGTTCTAATCTTTCTAAATAATTCAGCGTCACCCTATGGTGAGTACTGAGAGGCTGTAGAACACAGGTGTGCTCATCTATAGTATTCCTGAACAGTAAATATGTCTTCATTTAAGAGTTTATTTTCATTTAAACCTTCTAACATTGACATTTTATAATTTGTTGGTCCTAAACTGGTTCAGCATGTCTTTCTAAATCTATTTTCTTGATCAATTTGATGAACAAGTTAAAAACCAAACAGACCAACCACTCCTCAAAACTGGTCCAAATATTTTCCAAGCGCAAACCATAAAACGTATTGTTTTCTAGCACATATGATACAAAACGGCAATGCAAACAAATAACAGTTCAACCAAAAACTACTTATTTTGGAAAGCTAAGAGACCTGATTCATTCCTGTCTTCCAGTCAATGTCTATTTCTTTCATAAGAGTGAAAACAGTTCTGTTTTGGACATTAATTAAATTTTTTTTGGGGGGTGGAGGGATTTAATATATAATAATGGGCAGCCACTTTGCGCCCTGATTTATCTTTGCATATGGTGGGCTTTTGGGGAGTTTGAGTTGGTTTTCAACTGTTTGTCACTTGTTTCCTGTCTCATGACAGGACAGTCCTTTTGTAGGCAAAAGTAGAAAGCTGGTGCTACCTCTGGCATTGTGGTGTTTGCCTTCCCACTCCTGAGGCCATATTGCTGGGTTAACAGGATCCAGAAACGGAAGCTAATATGTTCTAAAATCTAAAAGAAACCCAAAACCATAAAGCCCCAAAACAACACACCCACAACAGTTTCTGACCATTCTGGCATCCATCCAACACTCACGAAATTAAGTATGAACTGTGTCGTCAAACCTGATGCAGAAAGTATCTCTAAAAAATAAGAGTAAAGAGGAAGAATTTCTGGTATTTTAGTCAAGTTCATATTGAAGATTAAACCTTTTCTTGCACTTTCTGTGATCTGAAAAAATGGTGATTATCAGCTTTAAGGAAGTAGCATCTATCCCAGAGCACAGCAGTAAAAGAACTTCAAACAGAATTCTAGTAAATTAATTTCATTTCATATTCCAATTATTACAATTTTATACTGTTTATACAGGTTTGACTTTAAGAAAATGTTTAGCAGGCATTTTTATGTTCCAAGATACAGGATTTTGACATCAGTGTGATAAGAAGGAAAATGAACACAGTCACTGAGGAGGTTTAAGCCCAGACAGCAACTGAGCACCATGCAGCTACCAACTCACCACTATCCACCCCACCTCGCGCACCCAAGTTGATAAGGGTAGTGAATGGAAAAACACCTCATGGACTGAGATAAAGACAGTTTAATGGGATAACAAAGGAAGAGAAGAGGAATAATAATGACAGTAACTACAACAATAATAATGTGATGCACAGAGGCAATTGCTCACCATGTGCAAAAGGTAAAAAACAACAACCACCCAGTGCTCAGACTGTTTCCAAACAGTGGTCCTGTCTCTCAGCTCACTTCCCAAGTTATATCTAGAGCATGACGTTCTGTGGCAGGGAATATCTCTTGGCCAGTCTGAACCAGCTGTCCTGGCTGGGGTCTCTGAGCTTGTGGTTCACTTGGCAGGGTCTGAGAAGCTGAAAGCTCTGACACTTAGTGTAAATGCTACAACTACCTAGCAACAACTAAAACATCAGTGTGTTATCAGCATGATTCTCATACTAAATCAAAAATATAGCACTATACTGGCTATTATTAGAAAGAAAAATTAACTCTATCTGAGCTGAAACCAGGACAGTCACTTTCAATATTCTAGATAATTATTAGGTAACCTAGAATATGACCTGGAGACACAAAGAAAGCTTTGCTATAATCCTCTTTGTAATACATTTCTAAGGCTGTCTTTTTGTGAGAGCTTTTTAGTATACGGCAGCATTCAGTCAGCCTCTGGTACCATATATAGCACTAAATCTTACTATGGGTTAGTTGCTTACTGACTGTGGAAAATAGTATGTGAGGCAAAGAATAATGCAACAGGTCCCAGTCTTTTTGAAAGATACCATGAAAAGAATCGTTTAATACAATATTGAAATTGTTGTCCATGTGCAAGTATAGCTTTTATCTTCCAATTTAAGAATCATTCTAACAACAAATACAGGTAGTGTTTTTGACGTATGAAAAATAGATACCTGTTTCTTAAAACAAAACAACACCCCCTCCAAACTCCACCCCTGTTTCAAAGGAGCTTAATGTAATTCTAAGTTTTTAATATTTTTACAGCCTGCTGCCACTCAGTGTATTTTTTACATTGTTTAGTAATATATTTGCTCCTGAAGAAGAAACAAACATATTGAGGAAAAAGAGTGTAAAAACATCAAGGCAGCAGATTTAAGGCAAAAAAGAGGGCATGTTATTTAATACAATGTCAAATTGTTGTATCAATCAGTGAATATGATGTTAAGTGTAAATAAGATTTGTTTGAAAATACTAAAATAGAAATAACAGGGGTTTATCTCTGGTTCCTCAGATTAAAAAGAAGAATCAGTCTTTCAGAATAAATTATTTCTGTGTTCCTACAATATGAGTAAAGCAGCTCTGTTTTACTCTGACACAGTATCCTCTCAAGTATCTGCTGAAGATATTGATGTTCTAACATACCTCATCTCTACAGCATGTTTTAGTTACCTTTTTCCCTTTCACTTTTGAGTGTGCCTGGTAGTGCCTAGAATAGTTCACATGGAATGAATACAGTTACTGGAGTTACTTTGTTTGAAGATGTTGAATTGCAATACATGTTGAAATGCACAGGTTGCCCAAGATATAAGTCATGAATGAGTAGTAAAAATAATTCCAAATGCAGCTTCATTTGGCAACAACATTTCTTTAACTGCACCAGAGCATTGTCAGTTTTGACTACTGAAAAAAGTTACTGCACACAGCACTTTTCATATTATTCCATAATATTAATAATATTTCATATTATTATTTTCATATTAGCATAACATGAAACAAACGAAAAGACACAAAGCTTTATAAAACTTTCACTTTCTAAAGATTGTTACAATATATTATGTTTAGTATTTGAAGGCCTTGAAGTTGAGTTAATCCATGTAGGAAGCATGAGGGAACCCTCTTCAACATGTGTAAATTACAATAAGCTTATTTTTGTTGTGATTGGAAAAGAAGTTCTTATTCCAAATTGGTTACAATACCAAACTGAATACTCTGAAGGATGTGGGAGACGAAAGATTTGCATATTTAACCTCCATAGTTAACTTTTCCAGTAAAGGAAATGCTAATTAATCTACCAAAACAGACTTTTTACGTAAGGTGTTTTGCAAAATTAGAAACGTCTTAAAAGTAGGGTGGGAAGGGCTAGCTAAACATTCATTGTAGTCATACTTAACATATCTATCTTTTATATTTAGGTTGATTTGCTGTTAGATATAGAGAGATGGAAAATATTAAACCAGAATTGTTTATTCTGACTATAGCATTACAAAAACATTTTGATTTAGACTGTGGACTGAGCCAGATTAAAACAGGGTTTGGGAGAGAGAATGCCTAATACTTTTTTCTGGAAAAATAATGTAAGGAAGAACAAAACATAATTAAAAAAGCATTACCGAGGAATTAACGTTGTCAAATGAACAGCAGCAAATATCCCTTCACATCTTTGAACAGAAGTGAAAAAACACAGGCAGACAACCAAAAAGCAGCTAACAATTATCTCTATTAACATTATGAGAGAGGCATTATCTTCTAGCCCATTATTTTTTCTATCATAAATACTGGAAGGAGATAGTTTGTAAGCAGGTTGTGCAATACTATAAACAACTAATCATACCAACTAAAGGCACATTCCTTACCTGAGTTCCCTGGTCTCTCAGAGAATTTTGTTGTGGGCAGAGTAAATTCAAGTAATACGGTGAGTTTAGGCAATATCTGGCAGCTCTTTGAGGATAGCAAGTATGCTGGTCGAATTTGGCTTGTGAACTGTGCATGAAAGTGACAATATTGTCAAGTCATTACAAATTTCTGGGTACCATAATGATGAAACAGGTGGTTACATGTAGCAAAAGTATATGATAGGGAAAAGTTCGGAGATGGTTAATTGGAAGAAGGGTTAGCTTGACAGAAATAAGTAATCCTATTAAAGACTTCTGCATCTGCAGGGCTGCAAAAACCCTTGTGTTGCAGTAGGTGCTTCAGTAGGACACAGAAGGACAGTAACAATCATCTTGAGTGACTATATAGGGTTGGTGAATCTTTCAGAGGATGGGGTGATCTGAGAACCTCAGTAGTCTCAGTACATCTCCCAGTGCATTTCATGCTGGAAGATAAGGAGTAAGCACAAATGATGAGAACAAAGGGAGGAACAGATTTCCCTTTACATATATTTTCTGTAGGTGTGGGAGTTTTTGATTTTTTTTTTTCTGACTGATAAATATTGTATGTTGGGCTGCAATGTTGCCTTATAAACTAAAACTTATAATGGGATCCAGACAGCTTTACAAGCTTTACCTGATGTAAAAAATGTCCTGATATTAGTTCTTTCTGACTTACAGTTTCTTTAAATACAGCCTTGCTCTACTAGCAATATTGTTTAATTTCACTTGTGGTTGAAATAATCTCCTTGATAAGTCTTCTTGATGGTAAATTCTACTTTTAGGCTTAACAAAAAAAAAAAAAAAAACCAAACAAACCAGAATGAAAAAAATTAATACTCCAAACAAACAAAATATCCCCCAAACCCTGAAATTCACATGAGAAAACTAAGCTATCAGGTGTCCATGTGACATTTTTGTCCATGATTGGTAAAACATTATTCTGATAGTATTGAAAACTTCTTGCAATGGAAACACTGGCATTAAAATTTGTATCCCAAGTTTTCTTCAATTAAGAAAAATACTTTGAAAATTAGTGTTTGAACTTCTGCTTCCACTCAGGTTAGTGCTAAAAATTAAAGTGATAAAAGCAATCTGATCTTTAGTGATAAAGAAACTATGAGTTTAAAGGAGGAACCAGGCAGGTGATGACTTCTGGATTGTCTGTTTTCTGTTTATTACTGCAAGTGACAAAGATGTTAAAATAATTTTATTCCATACTTAGATTGTTGTAAAATAATTTTTATACCTAGAGGAATTCAAACCTGGTTTTCAAAATTGTTAGTTTCTAACAGAGTCTGGTCTTTTTTTTTATTGTTGTTGTTTGTTTTGTTAATTTCATTTTATTTTTATTTAACTGAGAACATAGAGTTGAAATAGCAACTATGAGAAAAATACATGTTCAGAAGTTTCTGCCACTGATCTGAAAACATGAAAACTTTTAAAGATATATTTCTTCTATTTGGTATGTTTTAGGCACACAAAACCTAGAAAAACACCAAATTAGAGTTGTGTGACAATGAAGTTTATAACAGGGTCTCTTTTCAGGTCTTTGTCCCCACTTGGGGCATAATTCTGCTTAGCAGCTCTTATTTGTTGCTCTCTACTGTCTAGATGTTCTTTAAATTTTGCTTTTAATTCCTGCAATCTACCAGCACCAGGACTCCAGGTTACTCATGTGGTTGCTCTATTTGTTCCACTGTTAGATTCTCAGAGCCTGGGTTATTTGTACTGTTGATAAATTTATTATTGTTCTTTGCAATAAATACCTACTTAGTAACTTACCTTTTTCTCTTCACATCTTTAGAATCCTTGTGCTGATATTAGTTTCCTTCAGAGAATCACTTTTGCATATATGTAGGTAAGATAGGAAGGAAAGATAGTAATAGGCTGTCAAAGTAGAGAAAAATTCCATCTGAATTGCTTATAAATGGCTTACTGGAACAATTTGGGAATGTATTTGTGCTGAGTTTAATTTGAATGGAAGTAGGGTCAGGGATAAAATTTAGAAGTTCTCAGAAGAACAGGGGTGGGCCATAGAAACAGGAAATAACACACTACTAAAATAAAAGAAAAACCTAGGAAAACAATAATGTCCAAGCTTCTCAATTCTAGGGGAGTCTGTGTTAAATCAGTATGTTACACTATTGTTATCCTAGGGATACAGGTAAGCTGTGTTTGGACATCTGTCTATAAATAGAAGTGACATATCCCTTATGTACTGATAGCTGTGTAGCCCTTTGGCTCATTGCTGTTGTCATACTTCAACAGAAGAACAGCATGAATATTGTGTGCATTATAGGTTGTATCAGTAACATCAAGGGGGTTGAAATCACTTGGTCTGCTAGCCCACTGTTTACACTAATGTCTCAGATGCTCCACTGAAACTTGAGGGAAAAGGGAATTGTGGTTTTAGTTACTGCTGATTTACTATTTTTTCTGTTGGGTTACAGAGTGTGTGCTGATTTCTGCTCCACTTGCTTACATGGTAGTACCTACCTTTGAATGCCTACCTTCCGCTGGAGCTGCTGCAGAGCCTGCAAAGTTCTCTGGGGCATGGTCCACATTTGTTCGGTGAGAACCTTTTCGTTATATCAAGAATTTCTCTGTGGAAAAGAGGACAAAATAAGCCTCATGTCAGCTTCAATGACATTTTAAAAATCAAGCATCACAGTCAGATTTCTGTATTATATTAAATATGCATGTATGTCAAAATGAAAAGTTTATGTGAATAACATTTTTTGATCATCTGGTATTCTCTCTTTTCTTTAAAATTCACTTTGGAATGTCGGGGGAAGGGCTGTTTTGTTGTGCTGCTTTTGAAACAGACTGTTCTCAACATTCGTCTGTTCCCACAGAACTAAAAATCCATTTCTTGATTATCACTGAACTATGGCAATTTTAAGTCTGCTAGGTTATGCAGGCTAAATATATTCTGCTTGTTAACTTGATCATTTCCACCAGTGGCTAAATGTAAATGCACATTGTTTCTTATGGTTCTCTCACTTTCTAGAGAGAACTGTTAAATTTATTTCTAAGTTGCTTATCATATATATATGTTGATCATAGGTCATCACAGGTTGGAAGGGACTGCTGGAGGTCTTTAGATCAATCTCTTGCTCATAGCAAGGACATCTACAAGGTCAGACAAAGTTGTTCGAGACTTTTTCTGGCTGACTTAAACTTCCAAGGACTGACTTTACACAGCCTCTCTGGGAAACCAGTGTTACTGCCTATCTGCCTTTATGGGGGAAAAAGTAACTCTATCTAGTTGGAACCTGTCTTGTTTCAGCCTCTGCCCCTTGTGTCTCATATTCCCACCATGCACCACAGTAAGAGCATGGCTTAGACTCCCCAGTAGGCACTGGGATACTGATGTTGGGTTCCCTGTGGCCACCTCTTAACTGTCTGAACAAGACCTGGTCTGTCAGCTTCCCCTCACAGAACAAGTCCTGGTGGCTTTCCACTGATGTAGCTTTCATTTGATGTCTGGTCCTAGGGGACACAAAACTGGATGCCATGTCTTGATGTGTGAATGCAGCAGAGATAATATTATCAATCTACCTGTTGCTCTCTGGTTCGTACAGCCCAGGATGTAGTTAGTTGTCTTTGCTGACAGGGCAGCTTGCAAGCCTAGCTTGTTACCTACTAAGACCCAAACATATTTTTCTGCAGACCTGCTCCCTATCCTGGCAGTCAGCCTGTTGCAAGTCTAAATCTTGAATAGCTCTTCTCTTCCCTTACTGCTTCCTTTGCAATAAACTCCTCCTTTTCTCCCTACTAAATTACTTCTCAAGAACTCAATCTTTGAAATTTTCATATGGCCACCTACATAAAAAAAGCAGAGGTGTTCCAATACATATGTCTAACTCATGTCTTCTGAGAACTTTGGAGTAATATGCATATTTAAAAGAAACCTGCATAGCACATTTTAAAATCTCCATAATAAACAACCATTTATTTAGGTTGATGTCAATGTATATGAGAAATATTTTTTTCTCTCTTAAAAATTTTTACTAACAAATCGGTTTTGTAAATTTCTCAGGCATATCTATGAAAACTAACTTTCTATTCCTGTATAAAAACTTTACAAAAAAAAAGGTTGAAGTAGAATTAAAGTAATTCTGACAAAGCTGGAAGGATGACCAAAGATATAGAAGTGATGACTTACACTTGAGTTATGATCAAACACACATAGACTCTTTAGGTTGGAGAACTAAAAGGAAGCATAGCAATGTTTTTGAAATTTGTAACTGATACAGAGAAAGCAAAGAAGGTAACTTTTTTTCATGGTATTCAGATGAAAAACTTAGCTGAAATTAAATCCATCTGGGAGGAAACTTTTCAGAAGAGACAGCTCCAGGTGTAATTTCTTGATTTTTAGGCTGGTATGAATTCATGGGGCCAGAACTTGCTCTCAGTGGTGAGAAAGTTTCTGTCAGCTACCAAAATGTGTACAGCCTAAATTGTGTTCTTACTTACTAGTGTGAAATATGTTAATAATTTTTTCTTCTGTTGCTGTTTTACGCAGTTCACGCTGTTACAAATTTTGACTATATATGATTTATATATACGCAATGTCTGCGGTAATGGGGGGCTGCAAAGGCCTCTGTGTGGAGCAGCCAGGGCTGCCCTGTGCTGGGCACAGCCGGTTACAGCCAGCTCCAACCCACCCAACACAGGGCCGAGCCCCACAGCCACCGTGGTGATAGCCTGAGGAGAATGTGTGTAAGAAAAAGCAAAATGCTGCCCAGCAGTGAGAGGTGAGAGGGGAAGTGTGAGAAACAGCCTGGGAGCCCTGAGGTGAGAGGAGGGAGGAGGTGATACAGGCATCAGAGGAGCAGGGTGGGGAGTGTAAGGGTGATGGGGGGGTGGGGGGGGGGTGGGGGGTGTCCTTTGCAGCCCTTAGAGATAACCATGATGGATTAGGATTTTCCTGAAGGACTGCGGGCATGAGAATTACACTGTTTTAGCCACAAATGCAAAGCACAGCACCATACAGGCAGCTATGAATAAAATTAACTTCCTACCATCATGCCAGCCAGATCTAGTACAATATATCTTTTAATAAATATGATTTTTACTTCAGCAAAATTAGTACTACCTAAAGGAGGTAACCACTCTTGAATTGCTTGAACTGCAAGAAGCTTGCCCATCTTTTCATGAACCCTGAGGAGCTATCTCATTGAAAGAAACTATTAGACACTCATACCTGTATGTGCATGTCCCACTAAATAAACCTTTCTTTTAAGATAGGCAGTGGTCTCTTTTCAGAGCTTGGAGAGCTTTATAAAGAGGTAGGAACGCTGGAAATTTTCAGTAATTACAAGTATATGTTTGATCCCTCTTTCTCAGCTAATTCAGATGTTTTTCAGTTTAGACATCCCTGCCAGGTATTTGCAAAAATTTTTAAAGAAGGGCTAGAATGAATCCATGCCATAACCCCTCTAGAAACATGACTAGATTAATAAATGTCCTCTTTTTTAGTTACATATGAAATCTGTATGTTTGCCTACTTTTAATCAACTTAACTTGTGAAGTAAAGTTCCAATATCCTCTTGTACGATTTAAGGTATGTCATAACAGGTTAAATGTCTTGGAGTCTAACTGCTTCATATCAATTTTCCATTAAAAAAAAATGAATCTTGTAATCTCATAAAAAATCATCACATTTTCCTTTCCTGGGACCTGTATTCTGCTTAGTTGTGGTGATTAACATTAATTACAACATCGCTCTTTAATAATTTGTTAATTTTTTGTATCTGTATTTCTCCTGTGTTGAGTTTGTCTGTGGTTTGTGTCAGGCTGTCACGTTTTCCAGTTACCTAGATCACCCTATTTACCATTAAAGCAGTAACAGAAAAGTAGCTTGGTTTTTGTTGGCTGGATGCCAAGATATTCAGGTCCAGGGATTTGAAATTTCATGAATTTAACTTTTCCCTAGTTGGTCATGATAACTGTTTTGTATTTTATTTATTATTTTTACCTATGTGAGACAGGAATAGTAATTAAAATCTAAATTCTATTCAAATGGTTCTAACATTTCCTCCCTGTAACTCAATGTGGCATTTTTTTTGCTATTGATATCATTAAGCTCTCCTGAATTATGTACAAGTTCTATCTGATATATGTAATGCCAGTTTTCCTCCTGATGTCATCTATCTTGATAGCTTTTCTTTTCCCTCCCCCCCCCCCCTTTTTTCTTTTACCGATTCTAGCCTTTTCTCATTCACAGGAATGGGAAGTATCTAGAACTGTCCTTAAGCACCAAAATATTTTTTCTTTGTAATGATAAGTGAATTGATTCATAAACTATTGCAGTAGTTAACTCCTAATTCTGGGGCTCATTTATTTGTTTTCTGCCAAAATTATGTAAAGGATGGAAGAAACTTCGGCAGAAAGTTCTAAAACACAGTTTCTTTCTATTGAGAGAACTCCCAGAAGGGAAGACGGAAAACTCCACAATAAGGTAAAAGAAGCAAATCAGTATGTAGCCTCCTACAGAAGGAATAGAAAATGAGAAAGGCTAAAAGGAACAAAATACTAAGAACCTACAAACAGTATGATTGTCTCAATGACATTTAAAATGGATTTCTGAAGCCTCCCAAATAGGGAATTGAAATGTTACCTTGAATTTTAAGCAGGACTTATTTATGTTGAGGAAACATAATGATCACAATAAAACTAGTTTAATAATGGATTTCTTCCTTAAACTGCTTGAGATAAGTAAAAAGGCAAGTTAGTGTTAAAATATTGTCATGTACCAGTTATAACTACTCTGTTACAGAGATTTTGTTCGGCCTCCTAATTCCTCAGAGATGCTATGTTTCAGAGTCAGTGAAAGCAGAAGAGAATTGCTTGTTAAAAGAATGCTAAAATATGTCTTGTCACACTGTTCCTCCCAAGTTTTAGTGAAGTAGTTCTGATCCTGTAGTTTAATGTTGTGAAGAACAGCTGCTTTTGACCTTAACATTTTTATTTTAAAAGATTATGTTTTAAGCTTTCAAAGCCATAAACTAAGCCTTTTAAATAAAAATCTAAAAGGTTAAGGTGCAGATTTTTATCTACTATAAACTGTCAACTCTCCAAAGAAGTCATCAGACAGATTAAGTCTTCAAAATGTCAGTCAGTCATGCTGCTTTGTTTGTGGCTGGAAATGATTTAATCATTGTTATTGTGCAAATGTATAGAGACTCCTCCATTTTCCTGCTTTGTGTACTCCGTGCTCTTAGCAAGTAAGCACAGCTCTAAAATACCAGAGTACAAGGTGGATTTGAGAGACAATTTGAAAATTAAGAAGGTTGTTCTTTGCTTATTGGCTGATGAAAGCGCCCGTGACGTGAGCATAAAGTGTGCCTTTGTTGCTTTGCAGCCTGACCGGCTGTGTGCAGTGCCTTCCCAGGATGGCTCGGGTCCAGAGCAGGCAGCCTACCCGTTTTTACAGCGCTGCTATGTCTAGGCGGAGAGAGAAGGAAATTTACAGAAGGGATTCTTTTTCCACTCCTGAAAAAATGTACTTTAAAGAATCCTTTCTGAAGGCTTTTTCCTTTTAATTGCAGCTGTCTCTTTACAGGGTCAAGGAGCTAAGCAGTTTGTTGTTCACAATGCCATGAAATACCAGAGGGATGCAGACATCACTTGGAAATTGCGACATATGAGCTCCTGCTACACTAATTTTAAATGTTGCTTGGTTTTGGCTGTTCGTTGTTTGTTGGCTTTTTAAATTCTAATCAATGACATAAATTTGCTCCAGACTTAGTATAGGTAATTTATTTTGCATCAGTGAAGAATTTGGTCAGCACCATTGAAGATGCAAGTCATGTGCCATTGTTGGTGTATAGCACCAGCTTTCTCCATCATCCAGGTGTGCCCAGCATTACACATAAGCTACCATATGTTCTATTAGCTGTTTGTAGCTGTTGTTCCCGTAAGAGACATAATGATAACTTTAAGTCCCTGGATTTGAGGAAGGCTTAAAAGTTTAGAGAAAGATTGACATTGAAGTCAGCAAAAATACAGGAAAAAATATGAAGTTCCTTAGAGATTTTACAAGGGTTGAGTTGCTTCTTTTTTTTCCCTGCTGTAATTGAAACTGATCTCTTCTACAAATCTGTTGTGCTATAACTGAGATATACTTGCAAATATTGCTCAAAAAAATCCAGCAAGAATATTGGTTCAGAAAGAAGTCTGCCAGGTATATGGATGCCCATACGATAATCCTATACAAGGAGGCAGATCTATGTTAATTACAGCTTTATATAAGCATTTAATAATCATCATAAAAGTAGCCACTCAAGTTTATTTGATTGCTGTAGGAACATATTTAGAAGTGCAACTACTTGCAGTGCAATTCACATACCACTAATCTTGGAGTCTAACTTGGCATCAGAGACTCTTCAAAGATGGAGAGTACATGGATCATTACTGCATTTGAATTCATCATTCCCAACGTTTCACAGCTTAAGGCATGTCGGACTTCACAACTTAAACAGGCAGTCTTGATCTGTTCCAGGCTGGTACACTGGCAGCAAAAGCACCTGGTGCAAACGAAAGTGCCACTGGGGATTCATTAGGTGGCATTTTCCTTCTGAAGCAGCATTGATTAACTCCATGTTATGCTAATGTGCTGCTGGAAGCGCTATCAGTCATCAGGACAGGGAAGGAGCAGGTAGATAAGTTTTAGGTTTTAGGGATAGTATTAGCTTCATGGTTTTGCTCAAGATCTTCACTTATTATAACAGCTTAGTGGTGTGGGTTTTGGTTTTGTTTTCTCTGTGTTTTTTAATATAATGTTTCAATATTTTATCATAATAAATTATACTATAAAAAAAAAAGGCAAATGCTGAAATACAGTAAGCCACGTTGTGATGTTCTGTCCTGCTTTTGCCACTGAGTTAGCTTTACTTTGCTACAGGGCATGTCAGCTATTGTATATATTAGACACTTGTTAGGAAGGGAACATCAGAAGGCAAGACATCCTTAACCTCAAACTGTAATTATGGGTGCATAACGTACACATGCAGTCTTGCTCTGCAAGTGGTCCAGTCAAGCCCTCTGCTCAGCCAAAGCCCCGTGGACGCTGGAAGGGCTGTGCATTATTGATGACCATGTTGGTCAGGCTGTTGTATCAGAACTACTTGGGGGTTTATTTGCAGTTTTGATATGAATGTATAGTTTGCAAGCCCAATAAGGAATTAGACTGATAATGCAAGATTGTGTTAAAGAATTACACCCTTAGTTCTGTTTAACGCCAGTAAAATTTCCAGCCTCTGTTAGTACTCCTAATTAGTTACACTTTAGCAAGGACATGTATATCGGTACTGTATCTTCTGCTCCACTTTTATGTATAGAGAGTGTTGTAGAGTGAATACTGCAGGAAAGTAAGAGTACAAAGGTCAGACTTTGTAATTAGCTTATCTAAATACCATTTGCTTATGTTAAGGGCAAAACCATCTTCCCTTTGAAGACATCACCAGGTTTCTGCTCTATCAAACAAAAAGTCCCCTGAGGCTCCCAAAAGAGAATTCAAAATTGCTAAATGGTTATATATATTAAAGTCTACACATATTATAAAAGCTGTGGTTTAGATTGGGAAAGGGGTTGCTATAATTGTTTCTTGATTTGAAAGAATGATGAATTAATTGATATCAAGGAGGGTGTTTTTTGCCCTCCCTGCCTCCCCCCACCTCTCTCCCACCCATTTCTCAAAGAGAAGGAATGAATCACACCACAGAAAATTAAATGGGACATCTTTGGGTCAATGCATTGTTCTCATAGAAATTCAAAACCTCAGTGCAGTTTTCCATTTTTTACTTCTTGTCATCTTGGTATTATGAAGGGCTGATGATATCTGGGCTTTACTTATGTGGCCAAAGGAAGAATAAAGTTGTTGGGCCTTGAAGGGAGTGGTAACTTTGGAGAAATCTACTTTGAGCTCTGAGATGAAAGAGCATGCTTTCTGAACTTTCTATGTATGGAGGGGATCAAAGGGATTTCTTTCTCATAGACATGTGTGTTAAAAACAAAAAGAAGGAGGGGGGAAGGAGGACTGAGGAGCAACAAACTACCCCAAAACATAATGGGGTATACATGACTTTTTTCCCCTAGTTTTCTTTTCCTATTGAAAACAGACTAAAACTAAAAATCCCCCCCCCCAAAAAAAAATTCAACCAAACCCCCGCAACCCCGATCCCTTTCAAAAAGGATGTCTGTGCAATTTAAGGTATATTTCTTGTTTTCCTTATTAATTTAGAAGGTAGATGAACTCATCAGTTAAAAATGATGGGTGTGAAGCATCTGTAAAAAGTTAGTCTATTATACGTAAAAATGAAAAACATGGGTTAATGAAATTACATTTAAAGCACACCAAAAGAAGGGGAAAATAATTGTTACACATGAGGTTGTGATTATTTATAATTGCCATTTATTTGTTTGCCTGGAATAATGCTCCTTGGTTTTAGACATATTTTAAAACATTTTCTTCTTGAGAAACATGAGCATTGTTTTAACAATTTAAATCAGTGTCAGCTTTGCTATCAAATCAGAATAGACCACAATTTGCTTGTCCAGGTTTATTGGTAGGTAAACAGCTCTGCACGCGGCTCAGGGGTGAGACATCTGGACTTGAGAAACAGGATTATTTGGATGGGTACAGTGAAACAGTATGCATTTCCCAGGGATACAGACTTGCCATATTCTGTGGTAAAGATTTAAGCACAATATAATCTTTCAAAGGTGCTCTATACAATGCATGGGTACCTGAAAGCATATTCCTAGTGGAAATTACTTTTATAAGTGGTAGAGTGAGGTCCTGTTGCTTAAAGATGGGCTCAGTTTCTGTTGGGTTTATCCTAAGTAGCAGATCTATGCCTGGGTGTTTAAAAAAAAAAGAGGAAGATCTTGGGGTGCATTTTACCTATCTTGTTCAAAGGATTTGTTCTTGAATAGAAACTCGTGATACAGATGTGTCTGGATTATTCTTCCTAAATGACATTTAGAATGCCACTGCAGTTTTCCTTAGTGAATTTTTCATGAGGTGATGTATTTCTCTACCGCTGCTTCAAGCTCATCAGTGAGCAACAGGAGCTTGGGAAGGCTTTGTTTTGCATACGTTTACCAAAGTGCAAAGAGAATCATTCTGATCAAAGTTGGACCGATGTTGCTGAATAGTCAGCCTTATAGTGATGCCAGAGAACATCAGAACTGGACTTTGCGTGTATCAGTGGCATCCCATAACTACAGCTCAATGTGTATATTTACAGTGGAGCTGGAGATCAAGCAGCCAGCCTATAGAAGGGAAAATGTGGTCTTCAGTATTCTGAATACTCTCTTGGAGCAAATGATCGTGTATGTTGAGAAACTAGCTGTGGAACAGTAAAAACTGTCCAGTTGTTGAGGACAACATCTCAGGGCATCTGAGGTCCATTGGGTAGTGCTTGGGATAAATTGGGGAGGGAGGGTTTTTTTTTGTGGGCGTGCTGAAGAACAGGTTGGAAAGGTGAGGAAGGGAAAAGCAAACTATTCTAATTATTCATAACAAAAATATTTTAATTGTTTTTGAACTGCCCAATAATGTTCATCCCTTGATGTGGGGGTGGGAGGGATTTGTGTTCTGCACAGACACCAGATGTAATGATGAAAAGAGCTATTCTTTGCTTTGGTTTTGTGGTGGATCTGGTTTTACACACCGCCTTTCTATATGTATATCCAGCACTTTAGTCTTTCAGCTTTGAGTGTAACCCTATCCAAAGAGATCAGTTCTAAGGGGAAGCCTCAGATCGTTGAATCCACTACTTGTTGCTTACGAGAACCTGCTACCAAATTACCTGCATTAAAATATATCTTAACTGACATATTTTCTTCTCTGTGAGGGAAGGGTTTGGGAATTTGGATTCATTGTGGTTTTAGTCTTTGGGAAAACTGTTTTCAAAACATCTTGTGTCACATATTGTGACATGAAAATATCACCTCAGCCATGTAAGCAGAGAATCTCCATGAGCATCCTTACTTGCATTCGTGTATTTGATTTAATTGCTGGATTTTGGTTTTGGGTTTGTTTCTTTTTTTTTTTTTTCATTTAATTGGTCACTAGAAACCAAGGTGAATCTGTTCTTGTGTTGGTTGAGGGGATTCCTCTAAATATGCCTTTTGTTTTTATAGGTTTCCTAATCATGTGCCACCTTTGGAGATTAGTAGGCTATGTGGTCCTATAGCCTGAGCCAGTGTGGCTCATCTCAATTTCCTTTTGATTTTTTGCTAGTTACTCACTGAGCAGAAACTTTCATGTGATCTGATTAGACACTGCAACAAAAATGTTCACATAAAACCTTTATCATAATGTCAATGTACCATGCCAGTTCCGCTGCCATTATTTCTGCGGAGAAAAGGACTGCTTTGGAGTTAGTTACACATCAGTAATCTGTTAAAAAAGTTTTCAGATCTTGGTATCTGCATGCCCTTTCTCCAAGAGGGGTATTGAAAGAGCAAAGTGCAATTTAAAACCATGACTGCCAATAATGATATTCAAGGGGCTAGAAAAAGAGTCTTTTCTTTTTAAACAAAACCAAGCCAAACCCTGTGGGCAGTCCCAAGCATGTCACCAATTACTTATCTTCTTGTCCATCTATCTTTTGTTGTGTGAACATTTTTCACAGTATGAATGTCTTAAGACCTACACAGATGCTTGCTGCAGATCATCAAATTGATGTTGCTGCTTTTTTTTTCTTAAGTTTAAAAAAGAAATAGTGATAGCAGTTTGATAATGGGGCACTAGGGTTTCAGTTGCTGTACAGCAACCACTGTGCAGCACAAAAGAGGTGAGGCAGATATCTAGAGCAATTATTTCAGCTGTAACAATAATAAACTCTTGGACAATTTAGTAGGTTTCAAATGGAAATTCAGGATATTTTCTAAATGTCATCTCATGAGCTCTGTGAGGTGAACACAAATGCTAGGCACTGACAAAGAAAAATATAAAAATCATAAAATCCTGGAGAGAAGTGCTTGCATCTGCTTGTTGCACGCCCTTTTTACTTTAATGCAAGGTATTCCAATAGCATAATCAAATGACCTTATTTGACATCTAAAGACTCTCTCCGGTATGTCCATCTCTCATACTCTCTATATAGAGCCCTGTGGACTCTTCCAGTACCTGAAGGGGGCCTACAAGAACCCTGGGGAGGGACTTTTAGAAGAGCATGTAGTGATAGGAATGAGGAGGAATGGTTTTAAATTGGAAGGACGTAGATTTAGATTGGATATTAGGAAAAAATTCTTCACTACAAAGATAGTGAGGCACTAGAACAGGTTGCCCAGGGAGGTGGTGGATGCCCCCTCCCTAGATGTGTTCGAGGCTCATTTGGATGGGGCCTTGAGCAGCCTGATCTAGTGAGACGTGTCCCTGCTCACAGCAGGGGAGTTGGAAATTGATGATCTTTGAAGTCCCTTCCAACCCAAACCATTCTATGATTCTATGACTCAGAACAGGTATGGTCTCGCCAGTGCTGTGCACTGAGTCACATTTCTGTCTGCTGCAACAATCCTCTTTGTGCAGCCCAGGATGCCATTGGGGGTCTTTGGAGAGAGAACACATCACTGATTGATGTTCAATCTGTTTTCCACCAGGACTCTTAGGTCCCTTTTTGTCAATCTGCTTTCCAGCTGAGCAGCCCCCAGTACATACTAGGGCGTGGGGTTGTTCATCTCCAGGTACAGATCTTGGCAATTCTGCTTATTGCAGTTCCTGAGGTTCCTGCCAGCCTGTGTATCCAGCCTGTCAGGGTTCCTGCTCCATGAGAGACTAAGATTTACTGACATAGTTCAATAGATAGGACAAGGGGAAATGGCACGAAGCTGCACCAGGGCAGCTTTAGATTAGAAGTTAGGAAAAAAAATTTCACTGAAAGAGTTGTCAGGGCCTGGAATAGGCTGCCCAAGGAGGGGGTTGAGTCACCATCTCTGGATGTGTTTAAAAGATGGGTAGATGAGGTGCTTAGGGATATGGTTTAGCATAGGACAGAAACGTTTGGACTTGATGATCTTAAAGGTCTTTTCCAACCTTGTGATTCTGTGATATTTTTCTTACATCCTTTTGTAAATTCTTTTCTTCATGGAAAGTCGGGTCATTGGCATTCATTCTGAATGTGTTCAGGGTCTGGCATGAAATTTCATTCCTGAGTAATACCTCTAGGCTCCACAGCCTGATCTAGTTGAAGATGTCCTTGCTCATTATTGAGGGATTGAACTAGAGGACCTATAAAGGTCCCTTCCAACCCAAGCCATTCTATGATTCTAAATAAGATTTGTTTTACTGAATTCAAGAACTGATTTTTTAAAAATTATTATTTTCCTTGATAGAAAAGCAGTGGAAAAACTTAAGTCAATGTGTAATTTAATATTTTATATACTCTTGGAAACAGAAATGCACTCAGAATCTGGAAAAAAAAAAGTCATGATATGATTTCAAAACGTTTTTAGTATTAAATGCAGAAGGGAAGAAGGTGAGAAGTTGATAGAGCACACACTTGGACACCTTTTAAGCTATATGCTATTAATTTTGTTATAACCTGACCACGTGGAAGAGGGGTGGGCAAACAGGAATACTGTTATGCAGGGTGGACTTAACCTAAAGCAGTTTTTTTAGTAACTGTTATATAAGTTAACACCCCCAGCTTTTCTTCTCTTCCTTCTATTTTACCACAAACTAGGAAGGATGTTGTCAAGAAAGTGATTCTAATAAGAACACTTATTAATAAAGATTAATTTGTTGGGTTTGAGGTTTTTTTGTGAGTTTTGGCTGGGGGTTTGGATGGGGGTTCTTTTACAGTCATGTCCAAATTTGAGTAATTTTTAGATACTTATGCATTCACAGGCAGAACTTTGCATTCTTCTGCTGGACTATTTTTGTCCAATATATTGGTTCATATTTTCATCTTTAAAACATATCGCAGCCTTGCTTCTAAAGGACAGTAAATATCTCAATACATCTTTCATTATTTAAGAAGTTTGTAAGCCCTAATGACACCTTACTGCTGGATTTTTTGTCAAAAAAATATTAGTGTTTTAATGGACTTTTAATACATATATAAACATACAAATTAATATTACATGTTGGAGAGACATGAAATCTTATTATAAACAAATTCTAAAGAGATTGTGCATCGTTAAATGAAAAATTAAAAAAAAAATCCACTGCAATTAATGAAAGAGTGGCTATGATCTGTACAGTATTTCCTGCTTCTCCACATTAAATGTATCCATTTAAGGTATTTCTAAGTGCTTCATCACCACAGTATTAAAATACCAAAATTTCTTGTAATATGTCATGAGATATATGTGATAGGAATATTAATTCATGTTAAAGTCTCTATTCCAAAAGGAATACTATCCTTAGGAGTTTCTTTCTGTTCCTTTTAGATGGTTTAACTTCTATGCTTTCATTTAATTTACCTTTCAAATGTTAAGAATGAAGTTCTTGGTGCTGCTTATAAAATAAAAACCTTACTAAAAATACTTAAAAAAATTAAGCTTGTTAATCAAAGGTTTTTATGAGAGTGACATTTTTGCACACAACACACAGGTCAGTGCACCTCATATTCAGTACAGGTATGTAACAGCATGCAGTATTTAGCACTCTGCAGGGATTTTGAAAATTGGCAAGGGATTTCAATGCTAAATTTAGACTCAGAAAACTCAGCCAAACCAGCGCAGCTTAAGTTGTTAAGCATTAATCAAGTGTCTCCATAGTGACAGGTCAGTACTGTAGGTGCTAATTCATAGGGAAAAATTAGATATTGTTTCATGGGGGGAAAAATACATGGTTGAGTCAAAATAGACAAAACTCTTTTGCATCACAAACCTTTTTCTTGGGTATATGGGGATAGCAAAATAGAAAATCTGAAGAACATTGGAACATTGAACTGAATTATAGTATTTAAGTGCTTGGCTGGCTGATATAATGGAAGAAGTTCTTAAGCTAAGCAGTGATTACATGAAAATTTTGCTGCTCTTAGAAGGCTCAGAAAAACAGATGAGGGAGAGCCCCATACATATACTTTATAAACACAAAGCACAAACTTCTTGAATGTTTATACCTATAGCTGTATGAAAGTAGCGAGCACTTCTCCAAAGGTTTGTATCATCTCCAAAAGAATAACCTGAAACATCACATCAGTATTTTAGGAATAAAATTAGTCTTATGTGTCTAAAACCTACTTTTTGCCCTTCTGTGCAGTACTTCATGTTAGGGTACATGCTGTAAGCAGTTATAATTTTCTGCAGAGTTCATGACCAGTTGTCTTCATTCAGTTGTCTTCTGTATGGTTCTTTTATTAGCAGACTTGTCTGGCCTTGCTTTGCTTTTTCTCTGCACTGTTGCTACTGGTCTTGAGCTTCATGTTTCCAAAGTTTTCACTCGTAATCTGGGTGATGTGTCACTGATCTGTCTGATCTGAATTTTTGCTAAATCAGGTCAGTTTGTGCCAACTTATGTAATCGCCTGTGTTTAAGAATACCAATTAGGATGAGAATTTGTTACAGCTGAATCTATACAGCTGATTTCAGCTCACCATATTGATGCATTTCCCTTTCATATATTTCTAGTTCAATAAAATGTGAACTACTCAAAATAAACAATCAAAAAAGTGTTGAAGTGTTGTGATCTACTATAAACTGCTTAGTAATACTAGTTTGGGGGAAATTATTCATTTTAGAGCAAATGTCTTATTTGATGGGCAAAAGTAAGCGATTTAGAAAGCATTAACTTGTTTAATGAAGACAGCATACCTTCTAACCTGGGTCAAACAATGATGTTCTTCATAGGCAATTCATTAGTCACAAGTGCCAACAGAAGAATTTGCATTTGAGACTGTTACTTGATTTACTTAATGTAAACACTTTTTTTTTTCTTTTTAAATAAGGAAAAGTTTTTCCTTTTGTCAGTTTTCTTGGTTTTGTCTCAATGGAAACTCAAAACTTGCATTTCCTGTCTTACTGGTGTTTTATTGTCCTATTTCCCCCATAAATCCAGAGTTTTCTTAAACAGAAAAATAGAAGTAAACCAGCTTATTATTTCTTAAAATGTTTGGGACATTGTTGGTCTATTCATTGAGCTCTATGTAATGAGATGGAAATCTTGGATTTTAAAAGGAATTGCAGCATTGAAAAATGAAACCGGAAAAGGAAAAAATAATCCTTAAATTTTATGAGGCAGTTCTATAAATTGGAAAAGAAAATACAAGACTAAAAGGAAAACCTTGTCAAAATTCAATTTAAGTGGGAAAAAGCATGAAATGCAGTTTAATTTCTAACTTGTTTTCCTTGCTTTTACTTGTTAAACCAAAGGACAATGAGCAAAGTGGGAATTAATATAAACCAATTTATTTTATATTCTTGTATATAACTCATTACTATAGGCATTTCAGTCAGAAAGTGACCTCTAAATGCTGTGTTTTTATTTAATTGTTTTTGTATATATGACACTAACACAGCCTGACGCGCTCTCAGTGAAAACCTTTCGATAACTGCACTTCTTAATTGTACGTTCCCACAGGACCCTGAAATAAAGCTTATGGAAACATTGTAAAAAGCAGTAACTCAGTCAGTACAATTTATGGACCATCTACTTTTCTGATCCACACATGGACAAGGAGGTTTTTTGGGGGGTTTGGGGGGGGGGGAAGACCAATCAAACTCAGTCACACCAAAAAAACACCGTGATCCTAAAAGGTGTGCATTTTATGGCACACAAAAGTAGTAAGTACTCACCCAGGTCTCTGACTGCTTATACCTCAAATATAGAATTGTAGGATTTCTTGGAAATACAAGGATTTTCTCACAGCCCATCTGCACTCTTACGTGGCACAAGCTCATGCCCTCAGTCTGTTTTCACCTGTGGGTTTTCCCATCAAACTGAAACCCATTCATAATCCATAAATTACAGCAGAAGGGGTGCTGTATGATCTTTATACTAACTTTATTTCTGGGCCCAGTGGGGATACATACAAGAAGAAGAAAATATAGCCATTAAATGCTTTTATTCAAGACACGATTATGCCAGCTTAAATTTGTCTCTCAAGGAAAAAACCACTTAAAGGTCATTTACTGACTGAAAAGTGTATGATGGTAAGTACAATCCTTAATGCATAATTTTTCCTCTTAGGCTCAGTTGAATTTTAAGCAATTTTCTCTCTCTGCTGTGTAACACAGAATACAGTACAAGTATGCTACAAATATGTATATTAATCCAAAATATGTATGTGCTGTCTGGGCTTGTTCTTAGTGCTAGGCCAAATAGTTCAAATAATTGATACAGCATTTACATGTAAAGTCCTAGAATAAGAAATTTCAGGTTTCAAAGTCAAACACTAAATGTAGGAAAAGGTCACAATTAAAGAAGCCATTCAATTTTCTTGTGGTGTCTTTTTTGTGTATGCATTTCTATGGCTATCAATTACATAATCATTTAGTGTAAACCTTTCCATGAAACCTTAGCATTCATCACTGCACAGGGAAGAAAGCATTTGCTAAATGGGGAGCTGCTAAATGATTCTTCATTACGTTCATCATTAAGTAGTGGCTATATGCTCTACTTTTTACACATCATCAAAATGCTGCACTTTATACAGAATTATTAGTTTCCCTCATGGGCTTTCTTTGGCATTTATCACCACGATCTGCAGGATTCACAACATTTTATGAAATTAGCTTAATAATAGTTTGTTAGCTAAAGTAACCGATTTGTCTTCACCTTGTAAAAGTGAGCTTAGGCACAGGGAGGTTATGGCCCAAATAAGACAGCCATTATTTTATCTTGCAATTTGAGGTGCCCGTAATTTCCTTATTAAGGTGTTTTTTCATACTTTTCCTTATTTCTGTAATGAATAAGACAGCTGCTGGAGAAAAAGAAGGTGCGTTGTGCTACCTAGCGTTCTTTGAGCACCATCCACCTTGCGCTTCAAATGAAATGGAGTCTGTGCTAAAATTAGGATGTAATTAGGTAATTAAAGGCTGTGTTGTGATATGTGTTTATAAAGGGTTTGAATTTCAGTAGCATGACCTTCCCCAGATGTTGGTGTTTCCTAATTTCTGAACACTTGTGTTGAATCTTGCTTTCTGTAATCAACTTAAATTTCGTTGGTTTTTAACATCTGAATGTCTATTAACCATTCCCTTATTCAAGTAATCAGTAAGACTTGATCCACAACATAATATGTACCATGTGACATAATACAGTACACAAGGTTTAATGACTGTGGGCATCAACTGCCAGAATTTATTTGCAAGTGGCCTCAGAAGTACTTGCTGGGCATCAGAGGAGGGTTGTCTCCAAAGACTTCTAGCTCCTTACTTCATACCTTTTCTCTTCTTTGTTCTTCTCATGTGTCACCTTAGCCTCAAGTATCCTTTCTTTCCACTCCGCCTCTCTTTTTTTCCTTCTGCATTTATCATGTTGTGTTCTAGAAACTCATTGCTTCCTCATAGAATCATAGAACGGTTAGGGTTGGAAGGGACCTTTAAGATCACCAAGTTCCAACCCCCCTGTCATGGGCAAGGACACTTCTCAGTAGCCCAGCCTTGAACACCTCTAGGGAAGGGGCATATACCACCTCCCTGGGATACCTCACCATCCTTATAGTGATGATTTTGTTTTCCTAATATTCAATCTAAATCTAGCCCCTTCCAATTTAAAACCATTCCCCCTTACCCTATCACTACGTGCTCTTCTAAAACATCCCTCCCCAGCTTTCTTGTAGGCCCCTTCAGGTACAGAAGGCTACTATAAGATCTCCCCAGGGCCTTCTCTTCTCCAGGCTGAACAACCCCAAGTCTCTCAACCTGCCTTCACAGGAGAGGTGCTCCAGCCCTCTAAATCATCTCTGTGGCCTTCCTCTGGACCTGTTCCAACACTTCCATGACCTTCTTATGTTGGGGACTCCAGAGCTGGACACAATACTTGAGGTGGGTGTCACAAGAGTAGAGTAGAGGGGCAGAATAACCTCCCTTCACCTGCTGGCCACACTGTTTTTGATGCAGCTCAGGATATGGCTGGCCTTCTGGGCTGCAAGCACACATTGTCGGCTCATGTCAAGCTTCTCATCCACCAGCAGCCCTGAGTCCTTCTCTTCAGGGCTGCTCTCTAGAACATTATCTCCCAAACTGTATTGATGAAGAGGATTGCCCCAGTCCAGGTGCAGGTCCTTGCACTTGTGCTTGTTGAACCTCATGAGGTTCACATGGGCACACTTCTCCAGGTCACTCTGGATGACATCCTATTCTTTTCATGGTGTCAATGTACACTTATATCCTACCAGCATGTCATGTACAGCAAAACCAAGGAGAACAAATAAGCCAGACTTCCTAACTACAGCCCTGTAAGAAAAGATGTTTCTGTTAATGATAGCTGTGAATTCTTGCTTGTGTCCAGTTACTTGCCTGCTGCAGAGAAAGGCTGTCATAGCACTACTGCCCAGCTGTAAAGTGTGGCGTGGGTCTTTGTGACTTTGACAAATCTGAATTGATTTTAAGTTTCTGCAAAGAATGTGTAACTGATGCAGGAAAAATCTTTGTGCTGAAAGTACATATCACAGAAAAAGATGCCTCTGAGGAAACATTTACTCCCTCCTTATGAAATAACTGCGATAAACCAAGAACAAATGAAATCCATAACAACTGCCATGTTATATGGTCACACCACACCACAGGCACATGATGTCCTCAAGTCTTTTTCTGACTGTCCACCAGCATCAGTCAAGTGAAGAATGTAAGACCAAGGCAGTAAGTGACAGTTTCCCAGCACATCCCCCCACCCTGATTCCAGCAATGCTGTAGATATGTTTAAATGTGAATTTAAAGATAGACTGATGGTTGTGATAGCTCTTGGCAGATCTTTTCATGATTTTATTTAAGCAGTGCATATTTGTCCATGTCCCATAACACTTAGTTTTAAAATTTCAATGTAAATTCCATTATAAATAATTTGATTCAGAAAGCTTTTACCATGAAAAGAGCTAGCTTGCTCCACATCTAAAATGTGGAGCAATGCTTATAAACTCATATGTTTGCATTATTTTTACAGCATGTATTTATTCAGAAGTGACCATCATAAGTTTTATATTCACTGTATTTATTTGAAATTAAATTTTCTAGACATTATAAATAATTCACAATTTTTTATTACATGCATGCTGGGCAAGTTTCTTATTTTGCAAAATATTTTAATAGCTATGCAGATGAATGAAAAGGAATTTAAATGGTCATTGGTAAATCTGGCACTGATGCTACTGAGGTCCGAAAGAGTAATATTATGGTATATTGTGTTGCTTTTGGTTACATTAATAAAAACTGGAAAAGAAGAAAACAAAGAAGAAAAAAAAACCCACAAAAAACCAACACCAAAACCCACCTCCAAGATAGACACAACAATTTTGTTCCTGGGATGAGAAAAATATGTCAGGAGAATTGACTATAAATATTGTCTACCAGAAAAGATGTGGTAACTGTCTTTTAGTGAGGTGAATGGCCTTTTTCTATTGGAATTAAATTGCTTGCTTTTTGACTGGAGCCACCTTGAGAATTGTGGTAGGCATACCGTAAAAAAAACATGTTTGCATTATAGTGGAATTTGGTAAATAACATTCATGTTAAATCCATATTTTTCTAACACAGAAATATGAATAATATATTTTTAAAAAGCGTAAATCATCTATATGAATACCTTTAAACGTTTAGGACTAAGTCACTGCCTTTGGGTGACTATACACAGTTTCCTGTCTTGTGAAAAATTGGAGTGGGAATCTGAAAAAATCTATTTATTCTGGTTACCATTATTATATTTTTTTGATCATGGTCACGCTTTCTGGTCTCATACTGGTGTTAGACAAAATAATGAAACCTGTAATATTTATTTTATTTGTGGGTGGTTGTGGTGACCTTTTTTTTTTTCTTTCTTTCTTCTTTTGGTTGGTTTGGTTTTGGGGGGGTGGGGTATGTTGGTACTACAATTAATCAGAGAAACTCACATTCTCAGAGGTTTTCACTCTTGTCCCAGGAGGCACAGGCACTGACCCTCCCTTAGTCTGATATGTTCAGGTATTGGCATCCTCAGAGAAAAGCGCTGGGTGGTGCCTGAGGATGTATTGAAGGGGAAGATGATGTGCTAAATGAGACAGTACGATGAGACATAGTTGATGTCTACCATCACCAGACCTGAACTGACAGCCTCACATCCAAGCTTAGATACTTGGATGAATGTGTACAAGTGTTAGTTTGTTAATTAGGAACATGCTTTCTTTCTCAGATCTCCTAGTCTCATTGTCTTTGAAATATTTTTGATAAGTGATGAAATCTATTATGAAGTGGCAGATAACTTAATAGAATACCTGCGGCTCAGAAAATTTAATAATAACATAAGTACAGCCTAAAACCTTTTTGGAGGTAGAGGAGAGGAATTTGCTACTGTGATGTTAGTCCATGGAAAGTCTTTGATGAATGTAATAAGAAATGTCATGAGGTAAGTTTAATCGACAATATAAATGGTTGTTCTCCACCCACTTTTTTTTTCAGTGTTATTGGCCTTACCACATGAGTATCTACTTTCTTCAATTATAATAAACCTTGCAGTTAATAGAACACACACACAAAAATTCTTGATTACCTTTCAAAAGTGGATCCAGATTCCATTGAACTCATGTATTTTAATGGATAATGGGAGCTCATAACTTGCACTGTATTTTAATTCTTAATTCTTTTTTTTTTTTAATAGGAATATTTTCAAGCTAAACAGTGAAAATTTTTTTAGACAGGCTCTATCTTTTCCACCTCTCAGCCAATGCACGCTGCTGCTACATGGAGTGGTTTGTCCGCAGTTTTGTATCAGCCAAGCCAAGGCTGGACCAGACAGCACAGCATGAACCTTGCAGGTGCTTAACCACTCAACCCTCTGCTGAGCAGCTTAGTTATTTGTGTGCTACAGCTGTACTCTGAATTTACAACAGCGTGCTCTTCAAGTTGCCTTACAGAATCTAAGCAGAATAAATATATATATTTTAACCATCTGTTCCAATTTCCTGTCAGGGCCTCCTGAGACAGTACAAAGTGGGGTTTGTGTGTGTGCTTGCTGAGCTGTGCCATAAATACTTCGAGGCTCAGTTTTTGTTACTTGCAGAGGGGTTTACATCTAAAGCTTGATGAGTCTGTGGGTTTTCTGGATGTCTGTTTAATTAGATAGGCCCTGGGAAATCTTGTTCAAAAAGGAAAAGTTCTACTAGAGAAGAAAAATATAGTGAATATCCTGAGGATAGGTAGAAAGGAGAAATGGGGAAACTTTGGGAAGTGTCACAGTGAACCAAAAAAACCCCCACATCTATCAGATGGAGAGACATGAGAAGGAAAGATTAAAGCTATTCACAAAACAAACTTTAAAGTATTTTATTCACATCATTGCATTGAGAGAGCACAGTGTGGTAACTGTAGGAAAATGCAGAATATCTTGTGCTGTAACTTTTTTCAACATTCAACAAATCTTATGAATGTGTTGCAAAGCTATTGCAAATCCATGTCCAAGTTTCTTTAGGATAGATTAATAAACTCAGATGAATACTTTTAACAGTTATATATCTTTCTGTGTTTCAAGAAGCTGGTGATATTTTATGACTGTCCATCTACTATTCATAATTTTCTTCCCTTAAAGTTATAATTTCTTTTTTAATAAGACATAATGTGCAATGACTTAAATATCTGCTTCTCTAGACTCAAAGCATTCAGAGTGAAAGACCAATATAAATTCGGGTGGTTGCTCATGGCTCTGTCTCATGGCAGTGTAATTGTACCCATGCTTAAATTTCAGCAGCCCGGGCAGGTTTAATTTACCTCATTGTGCTTTCACTACCCAATAGTCTACAGTGTCTTCTGCCCAGATCACTGCTGTCTCCGCTAAAATGTGTTCTTATATCTTCTATTATACTTGTATCTTCTGTCACAAAAACACTTCCGTGCATGTATGCTCTTCTTATTATGCACAAGTAGTACTTTTTACTTTTTTAATTTTTCCCTTTCTCCAGGCAGTGATTACGTGATTGCCCATTATTTACAGCTTGCATATACCAAATACCAGCAGCAAGGATGAACCTCATTTTCTCCTTCCTTACTGTACATTAGTGGGCAAGTGAATGTGCTTAATTATCTGAGCTAATAGAAGTTGTGCCAGGTTGTTAGACATGGAAGGCTGCTTAATAACAGTTTTGTCCCCACCAGGGGTCTCTGAAGACACTGTTGCCTGGATACGCCAAGCCCAGGGTACCTCAACCGGCCCTGGCAGGGTCCGGATGTTTGCAGGGGAACCCTGGATCTTTAATTGCTCAGAATAGTTGGTGATATTCTGTGTTTCCTTTTTCATCCATGCCTTAGGAGATAAGGAGGAGGGTGGCTGGTATTTTTTTTCTTATTCTTAAGTTCCTTTTCCTTACTTTCTCCTTTATTCTTTCATATCTGTGATGCACTTGTCATAGTTCTGGTGGTTTAGGAGTAGTATTTTAGGACTGATTAATTTATTTCTTCTATGTGTTAATGTATTCGGTGTATCAAATTAACATGCATCCTACTAAAATCCCTTAAAGTGAAATTGTTTCACTTTATCTTTGAATTTCATTTGATATGCCAAACACATTTTTAAAAATGCATGAATCTGAATGAATTCTTCCCCCTTGACCAAGTCTGATTTCCTGCTGAAATTTGAATACTCTATACTGGAGCTATCCACAGATTCTTTTGACAGCTTGAGTACATTTCCAGATGGTGTGTAATCACCATTCCTTTTTAAATCTGTTTTTATAATGGCGATAATTAAGAATTATTTTCTGGGACTGAATAGTCTGTAAACCCAATTTTAAAATGGTCAAGAAAGTAGTTGGCAACAAAGGGCTGAGCTAAAATTTATTTCAGTATGATACGATCATGATTGCACCCTACTTTTAAATGAAATGCTATTGTGCTAATTGTTGCACATGGGAACAAAATAGCTCAGCTCTGGATGCTTTATGTGATACATAAAAGGGTTAGAGGTGACGTTTTTCTGGTTCAGTAGATTCTTGATCAGACCAAGCTCACTACCTTTGAAATGCTAGTTTTGACAGGAAAACCTTTTTATATATACACTGGATAGTGCTATACATTCAAAAGTATTTCAAATAACGAAGATTAAGTCAGTTTCTTCTGAAAATGGACTAGATGAATGTAAACTCAATCCATATGCAAGATGAGTGACTGAACTTTGTTTTTCTCGCGCTTTCTATGTATTTATGCCAAACATCATATTTATTCAGAATCACAGTTATTAGTTATAGAGCTGTAATTAGCCATTGTATTTAATTGCACACCATTATTTCCATGTACTTACCTAATTAAAGTAGTTAACTTGTATGCATAAAATTGTAATGAGAAAATACTATGCTGTGGGACGGATAGCTGTCTGTTCTTGTTTGAAATCATTGCCATTGTTGGTTTCAGCAGCAGGCCTTGTGCTCTGTAACTTAACATACTCGCTGTTGAGAAAGAAGCTTCAGTAATGTAAAAGCTTCACTTTGGTCCTAGATAGTACTGGGGTTGTGGCAGGAGAAGGGAGATGACTTAAAATCATCTCATTTTTAATCTAGGCAGTTGAATAATTTCAATGGGACTAATTATTTTAATCCAAGAATTTGCCATTTAACAGGTGGACTTCTGTCCTTTGGTATAGGGTATTCCAAGTTTTAAAGCTTGTTCATTTGTAGCATGATTTCTTCAGCTTTTTAAAAAAAATTATAAAATCTCATTGGTCAGTAACTGCTTCCTATTTGGATTAAGAATTTTCTCTTAAAATGGGTTGGATGTATTACAATCTATCATGCTGCTTCTGTTCTTTGATTAGACAAATAAACAAGTAATATTGATGCCTGTAAACTCCTGATCAACCTGTAACTGCTTCTGCAGTGTTCAAATTGCCTGATAAACCCAGGGAAAGGCCAGTAAAACACAGTCATGCAAATCCAAATATGGTCGAAATGTAGCTCAGCAAGAAGAAGCTGAAGGAAAAAGAAATGGGTTTTTTTGCTCTTTTGGTGCTGATCATTTCACACTAGTCATAGTTCTAGTGTCAAAGAAGGATCTTTGTAACTTTTATATCCCATTTTGAATGCTTAATTAAGAAGTGCTTTAGTGATAGGTACAGCCCATTTCCTGGAAAAGGCATGAGTTTCCATAGATCTATTTTGCTAGTGCTGCAAAAGAAATATATTTGATAATTTTATTGGGAAATGGTTAATACATTGATCTGATACACATAACACTACTGATTTTTTACAAAACCTAATGGGATTAAAGGGAAAACACATTATTTATAAGACTGTGAGAATAATTCACATCCTACACTGGAAAAGGATGACCTGAGCCATTTTTAAAAAAACCCTCTAAATCTGGCTTGTGTGAAATTGTTAATGGACAATCTCTAGATGGCAAAAGATGAGCCTAACTGGTTTGGATGCCCAGGATCTGGAATGCTCTTAATATTGATATCCTCTGCACAACTAGTAAAATTGTAGGAGCCAACAGAGAGGTCTAAGTTTAAAAAAGTCTTTGAGGCAGTAATATTGTTCACTAAGTGCACTCATATTTTCTTGTACTAAATTGGATTTGTATGCTTTGCCAATATATACTCACAGTTATAGCAGTTTCTGCAGTAGGATCGTAAATGGAATCGATGGTTCGCTCTTGCCTACAAATGTGCTTCTTTCAAGCTGAATTGTGTGAGAGATGTGAGAGGAGGATTGTGGTGGTTTGGCCCTGGCTGGAGGCCAGATGCCCACCAAAGCCAGTCTATCACTCCCCTTTTCATCTGGACAGGGGACAAAATATATATTGAGAGGCTCAAGAGTCGAGATAAGTACAGGGAGAGACCATTCCACAATCAGCATCATGGGCACAACAGACTCAACACAGACTACAAAGAAAAAAAAAAAAGTGTCTAATTTATTACACACAGTGTGAAACCAGAGTAGGATAATGAGAAGTGTGACCAGATCTTAAAGAACCTCCCCCTACTACTTCTTTCTTCGCAGACTTCACTTTGTTGATGATTTTGCTCCCTCCTTCCCCCCCACCAGGGCATGGGGAGAGGGATGAAACATGGGGACAGAGAATAGAGGTTTTGATCAGTTCCTCACAAGTTGTTTTCCTTCTTGGGGGAGGCGCATTCCTCACACCCTTCCCCTGCTCAAGCATGGGGTCCCACCCATGGGAACAGCTGTCCATGAACTTCTCCAACATGAGTCCTTTGCCACGGTGCTTCAGCTCTTCACCAGCTACCCCAGTGTGGGTCACTTCTATGGGGTGCATTCATGGAATAATAGAATATCTCTCAGGCCCAGACTGGTCCAGCCTGGTCCCCCACAGTCACAAGTCCCCCCAGCAAACCTCCTCCACTGTGGGCCTCTCTTTCTACAGGCTGCAAGTCCTGCCAGAGACTTGTGCCAGCGCATGTCACAGCATCTTCCATATGTCTCCACCTGTTCCAGTGTGGGGGCCTCTCCATTGGCTGCAGGTGGAGTCATCTTCCATGAGCTGCAGGATAATCATCTCTGTCTCCAGCACCTGGAGCACCTACTCCCCCGCCCTTCTTCACTAACCTTGGTGTCTGCAGAGTTTCTTATATCTCTTACACTTTCTCACTCCCTTCCTGGTAGCAAAAATCAACTGCTTGTGTTTTTTATCTCTCAGATATGATTCCCAGAGGCTCTGTGACCATCTCTGATGGGCTTGGCCTTAGTCAATGGTGGGTCTGGCCTTGAGCCGGCTGGTGTTTGCTCTATCAGGACAAGGGGAAGTTTCTATCTGCTTCTTGCAGAAGCCACCCCTGCAGCATCCCCCTTCTCAACCAGAACCTCACTACACAAAACCACAACAAGGAGGAAACAGAAAGGGTATATATTGCCTTCAGCATGGGATTTATAGAAACATTCTGTCTGCTATCAATATTTAAAATCTGCAACATTTTTTAAACAGCTATTAAATCTGGTAAATCTTAATAATCAAAACAAAGAAAAATTGTTGTGTACCAAGAGGTGCTTTTGGTATAATTAATATAAATCTTGCCCAAAGTTACTTTTGTCTTTTTATAGAATTTATGTGGTGAAAAGTATTTTGTTTACTTTCGTAATTCTTTATTGGAGAGTTTCTATCTGAAATAATACCATTTTGTCTGGTTAAATAAATATGATCCTAGTGCAGATTTGGACTACATAATCAGTTAACATCAAGCATTGAATTTAACATAATAGCTGATGAAGTGTGAAGAAGGACTTCTAGTATGAAGGAAAGACTAACATCTGCCTCTGGAATTTCCTTTTAATTAAGCTCTGGATAAGTATGCTTTCTACTTTAAAGAAAAAATCGGCAACTCCAGACACGTTTGCTTAGATGCACTGCAATACAAGATATATCAAAACTCTATTTTAGGGGAGCACACATATTAAATGAAATTACATATCAAAACTACTGATCTAATAAGTCTTGGACTTATCAAGCAACACTGAAATTGCTTGAGCGGGCATAATTTATTCCATTGATGACTGTGTATAAAGAATAACATAATCCATAAATTATAGTATCACCCAGTCTTTTTCCTCTTTTTTATAACTAAGTATTATATTTTAATCTATATCAAAAAGTGTGTTTTTAAAGTGTTTTGTTTTCCCAGAATTTAATGTGAATTCACGAGTGTTTGATAGCCAGTTTCATTAGTAAAGTTGAACTGATAAAGCACAAAGTATTCTTGAACTCTGAAGCACTTTCCAGCTATCATAAAAAGATTTCCCTTCCGAAATTCAGTCCCATTTTTTTATCATCTTGACCTTGAGCTTTTCAGATAGTGTCTGGTGAATGGTACAGACTCTTTGATTTTGTCCTTTCCCCAAGAAGGAAAGAAATAATTTATTATGTTGTTTGGTTTTTTATATGTGATGATATTTTCATTGTCATGATTGCTGTAGTTACAGTGTCTCCAATCCACCAAAGATATTTTCTTACATTAATGAGAATATATTGATGATTTGGATGATGTTAATAAGGGAAAATGTTTTATTTTTATTTCTCTCAAGCTGTGTGTAAAAGGTATATGTTGAAATTATATATAATACGTATTGTACATAGATGAGGAGTGGTTTGTATAATCGATTAAGTAATGGAAAAACTATATCATTTATAATTACATCTGAAATGTACGAATAATACATTTTTAATAGGAAAACTGTCAGTGGTCAGCTTTCGAATACTAGTCCTCTGAATATTACTTTTCAAGTAATCCCTACTCCCTTAAAGAGGACAAGATAATATGCTTTCAAAGTAAGCTATTGAACAAAAAAAGAAAACTGCGAAGAAATCTTTGCATTGAAATATTGAGAAATGTATACATTTGTGTACAGCCCTGATGTGATAATCTATAGTGATTCACAGTACAAGTAGCTTGCTTAGAGTTCAAAATTGAATAGAGTTTCAGACCCTTACTGAAACCAAAATGCCTGCTATATAATCTAGTCTGCCCAATTGGTATAACAAGTCACACAATTCAGCATATTTTGTGTAAAAATTGAATCACTACCATCAAGTACTGAATAAATTAGTTTACATAACCTTGTCTCAGCTTTAGTTGTGTGTATGATGTATGGCTGGTATGTTTAAAAAAAAAAATAAAAAAAATCACATTCTCATCTAAATATTCAGGCTCTGATCCTGAAAAGACCTATGAATGTGTTTAATTTTAGCAACATGAGGGTCCCAATGGCCCTTTAGTTGTCTAATGAAGTGCTCAAAAGCAAGCAAGCATGCGTAATAATCTTTGTTAGAAACTGGGCGTAAGGAAGTCATAAAAATGGCAGTAATGTCCAAGAGAGTTAAGTATCTTTTCAAATTGCTGTACCAGAAGGGGTAAATTTAGCAGAAAATAAATTAGAGTCTTGATTATAGAATGGCTGCAGACTTAATTAGCTTGTTTTTAATGTTGTATATATATCAGAAAACCCTTTCAATGTCATATTACAAAAGAAAATATGAATATGTGAAGAAATTAGCTACTGAATGGGCTTTTTCAGAATGTTTTGAGAGTTTTAAATCAAGGAGGGACCCATTCCTCATAAATTGTAGTCATATTTGCATAGAACACTCATATAAGAAAAATGTCATAAAGTACTTGCAAAACTTATACTGAATACATGATGAATTTTATGGCAATTTGTAAGTAAATCTGTTAATTAGTCTGTGTAGAAATTAATTTAAAACTATAATCTTTAAAGAAATCTAGAGTGTGTGTCGGTTTCTTCGTGGTACTGTATGATTTTCCTAATGCATTAACAACACTTTGCACTTACTATGAGGTTCAAATTTAGATCCTGTCAATAGATTAAAATGGAAGGCATTAATTGCTAATCAAAATAATTTATTAGCAACTGAATTTAATTGTGGAAGATTTATATTGGCCATGGTAAGGGTCAAAACAATACCTCCGTGTCCTGGTTTTGGCTAGGGTAGAGTTAAGTTTTCTTACTAGCAGCTGGTGTAATGCCGCTGCCCCATGTTTGGGAGTCAGGATGAGAGCAGTGCTGATAACACACTGGTGTTTTAGCTGTTGCCACACAGACAAGGACTTTTCAGTTGTCCATACTGCCCTGCTAATGAGAAGTTGGGGGACACTCAGGAAGCTGGGAGGGGACTCAGCCAGGACAGGTGACTCAAACTGGCCAGAGAGGGTATTCCATGCCAATTACATCATGCTCAGCATAAAAGGGGGGTGGGGGGGAGGAGTGCACGGCTCCAGGACATGTGACTTTTGGGGATGGTCCAGCTTCAGGACGGCTCTGAGCTGTACAGAGTTGTGCAGTTTGGTGAGAAACTGCATTTCTGCATCCCTAGTTTTGTATATTTTGCTATAAAGTAATATGGTTGCGCTCTCTCTCTCTCTCTCTCTGCTGACCCAGTAAACTGTCTTTATCCCAGCCTGTGAGGTTTGAGGTTTTATGTTTCCTTTTCCCACCCGTCCCCCACCCCCCGCAATTCCCCCTGCTACACCCTCTCAGAGAGCAAGCGGCTGGGTGGTGCCCAGATCACAGCTGGGGTGAAACCACAACACTGGTATTTCTAAAGTGGGGTCTTTGTGACCTCCATGGTAACTTGAGTAATCACTACTACTCTGCCTTGTTTGTATTTATGCACACAATTCATGTGCACCAGATGTAGTGGTGGCAGTGAGTCTGTAGGCAGGCAGCATGTAGCAGTGTGCCTGGGACCTGCAGACTGCACAGCCTGTCCTTTCCTGCACTGACTATGGATGCATGCTTTCTTGTCTCTAGGGATGGAAAAAAACGCTTCTGTCATGGTCCTTCTAGCTACGGAAGCAAGTAGGCAGGATCTTCAGGTCTCTTCCTGAAATCTTTCTGTCCTGTATTGTTCTGCCCACTCAAAAAAACTCAACAAAAATCCACAGCAAAACAAACAACAAAAACCCCCAAAACAAACCAATCACCAACCTGAAAACAAAGCAAGACAAACAAAAAAAACCCCAAACCGACAAAACCCAAAAAACACCCCACCCCAAAACGAATCCTGTCTCATCCTGTTTTAAGCCCTTTGGAAATCAAAGGGTGACTTGATATTGTACTGGTCCTGCTTAACTTGCTGTCAGATGTTGGCAGATGAGGACGGGCCTAGTTTATCAGGGTGACAAGGAGTCAGCTGGTGAGTCTTCTGCAGTGCTAACAGGCTACAGAGATCCTTAAACATAGTCGCTTTGTAAGTTCTTTCTGTCTGATGGGCTGGTGTCCAGCCTGATGAAGTCTGCACCCTCTGTGTGGGCAGTCCTGGTGGCATGGCACAGCTTGGCTCCACTGCTGAGCTCCCTGTGTTCCCTGCCAGAAATGTCAGTGCTCCGCATGTGTGCTTAGCACTGGGTGAAGCTGACAAACCAAAGGATGGGGTTACCTCCCTTCCAGTCTGGAAGGAGAGCATCTTGACCCTGCTCAAGAATGAAACCATCTGTCTGGAAATACCACCTTCTGGGAGAGCCCCGTTTAGTGTTCATAAATGTTTTTTAACTTTTACTCAGCTAATTAAATGGCCAGACCAAAACTGCTTAAATTGGGTTATTTTTAGCATTTAAATACCAAGTATGTTACAGTTACGCCACAGACAATCATTACAAATAAATTGAGATATAAAGTAACTTTTTAGGAACATTCTGACATTTTTTCTATGTAGAAGACAGGATGCCATAGCAATATGGAAAAAAAAAAAAAAGAGAGAAAGTTTTTTAATAAAAATTAATCTATTGCAGGCTGATAAGAATTCAAACTACCGGTCCATGTTCTTTAGTTTCTAGCACACAAGTACTATAGAGAAAAGATGGGCCAGCATCTCAGCTGTTTTACACCTTAACATGAATTTTCTTCTAGTATCATCTAAGTTTTGAATTTTAGTAGATATTTTCCTGTGAAAAAGACATGAACAACTGAATCATTGTTCTTTTGTAATTTTAAGAGGTGTCTTGGTGTCTTCTACTCAGAGCCAAACCCAACTGATGGCTATTTAAATCAGCATCAATGTACAGTGCTTCATTTACAGTTCTAATTCAAAATTGGTTTCAGCTGATGAGTCTATTAGATGGAGTCATGCAACTCTTTATTCCCCCCAATCTTCTCAAAATGTGGGCAAAACAACTGCAGACTACAAATTGTTTAATATTTCAGTTCTTCTAACAGTAAATAATTTAATTACTGTGTGCATTTACCCACTCTGGTTTTCTTCGAGTTAATGCTCTTGTCTTCTACTTATCTAATTATCGATTCTGTGCAGGTGCTCAGCACGTCGTGAACATGCATGCCATCTGCGTAGGCCTTCATTTCTGAGAGCAAACTACTCCCAAGACTAACTCTGATCAATTGATGGATTGATAACTGGTTTGCTGATCTGTGCCTCTAAAATGTGTGTTGCCAGGATTCTTTTCACAGTAGTTGTTTCCCCTAGTAAAGGCAAAGGTTATAATATAGACCATATACAAATATTACTCTGTTTGCCTGTAACAGACTTGCTTGTGTTGCAGCTGTTCACCTTCCTGCTTGAACTTTAGATCAGCCTCAAAAGCACCAATAAATCAGGCTTCATCAATTTGGAGTGACTTAAGTTAGGAAATGGAGTGATTGAGACTGATTTAGGTAACATCTCTCATCTGAAATGTCAGGTGATAGGAGTAAAGAGAAGACATTGGAGGATTATGGGAACTTGGTTAATATTGTCTAATTACACATGTAACTTGGGAGTGGCTGCTAAGTTTTGTTGAGCTCTGTTCCCATCTAGTCTGACTGTAATTATAACAGCATCCTAGCCTGCAGTGTTTACCACAGTGCAGATAGTGGTGTTATTAATTCAGAGTTCATAGAAGTGTTAAATTGATAACAGGACTCCCTTAAACGGAGTTGACAATAGCAACAAATTCTGCAAAGGAAAGTGCTGCAAAATTAGAGAGAAACATGACTCTTTCCCTTTCCCCCTACAAAAAAAATAGGCAAAATTGTGCTCTAATTTCTTCCAGGAGGCAGAGCAAATACACACACAGACATAGACACATCATATTGTTAGTTAAGGAAAAATTTTCTGCGCATACATGTTCTGGATATAGCTAAAAGACAGTTAGTTTTCTTCACAGTAGCTGGTATGGGGCTGAGTTTTGGATTTCTGTTGGAAACAGTGTTGGTAACATAGAGATATTTTTGTTATATACAGAAGGTTTTTGCTACTGCCGAGCAGCGCTCACACAGAGCCGAGGCCTTTGCTGCTCCTCACACCGCCCCACCAGTCAATGGGCTGGGGGTGCTCAAGGAGTTGGGGAGAACACAGGACAGCTGACTCCAACTGACCAAGGGATATTCCATACTCTGTGTTGTCATGCTCAACATATAAGGGGTTAGGGCACATAAGGATGATGGGGGAAAAGGGAGGATAGCATTTTGGGCTTGTCTTCCCAAGTGTCTGCTAGGTGTGATGAAGTTTGGCTTTCCTGGGGATAGCTGAACACCTGCCCGCCTGTGGGGGGTGGGGAATGGTGAATGAATTGCTTGCCTTGCTTTGCTTGCATGTGTGTGGCTTTTGCTTTACTTATTAAACTGTCTTTATCACAACCCACGGGTTTTCTCATTTTCTCTCTTCCGATTTTCTCCCCCATCCCACCAGGGGGGAGTGAGTGAGTGCGTGGTGCTTAGTTGTTAGCTGAGCAAAACCTGGGTTGTTTTTTTTTTTTTTAAATTGTCTCTAAACATGTAAGAAAAATGTATCTAGCATGAGGATTTTGCAAATTACTTTTCAAGCAGGCATGTGGAATTTTTCAGATGGCTTCTGATTAATTCTGTTGCCACCTGGGGTTTTATTAGTTCTGTGTCCTTTGCATGTGTTTGTTTGTTTGCCTTAGTGGTTTTAAATATATTTTTTCCTTGGCTTTTTGTGTATTTGTATTATATTCATAATGTCTAGTTATTATAGCCAGGGAGCCAGAGCAGAAAAAAAACCCAGCTGTGGGTGTCTAATGACTTCTGCAAAAAAATTACTGGGAAATAGTTTTTGGTGTCACAAACAGTGATCTCTTTTTGTCATCATCACTAAAATTTGTATGAAGTGCATGTTTTAGAACAATATTTGTATCCTGAGTAATTACTACAGATAGTTGGGTTTTGTTTTCTTTTCTTTTCTCTTTTTTTTTTTTTTTTTTTTTTTTGCTTCAATCAGCAGACATTTTAAATTTCCATATAGCATGCAAACTGCTGGGGCTGATTAACGTGAAATTTGGCTTGCATCAATGAGCCAGATGAAAAAGGAACACAAAGTGAGTTTCATTTCTTATATTACAGTTATAATAATTTTCTACTGTAGATGTTCAGATGTTCTTTAACTTGAGAAAATCAGTAGCCGTCAGTATATGTGTTTAACAGAGGTCAATTTAATTTAATGACAATCTTGTTTTGAGTTAATGTTTTTGTTTTCAACAAAAAACGGGAACATTTTGTAGACATGGAGTTGATACATGACGCTTTGGATCAAAACCCAAGTTTCTGTGTGTTCACAGATAATTAGGACACTGCACTGGGATGTAGAAAGTAAAGATCTGAGTCCAGCTTGACTGAGCCCAAATAGCGGGTTAGGTATCAATTCCTTTGAATTATTCATTTTGAAATAACATGTGTAGGTGTTTTCATAGGTTTCACAGTGCCTAAATGGTCCTTATATGAGATCACCTCCTGAAACTGGAGTAACCATTTGAGCTGATTAAGAGCCCCTGAGGGAAATGCATAACTTTACTCGAACTTGCTGATGGGCAGATCAGCCTACAGTCTTTGTCCCAAAGAACAGGCATATGAATTTAGCAATATGGTCTTCCTTCATAGATGCCTGAATCAAAGAGGAGAGTTTTTTTAGAAGTTAGACCCATATTTCATGTGATGTGATTTATTAGACTGTGTAGAGTTTTTCTCATTCTTCCAGTTATCTAAGGGATGATGCACAAATGAAATATCTATAATGGACTGAGCTGGAGTATCCATGTGGTATCTGCTGCACAAAAAAATTAAACCCCATGTAGAAACACAGCTCCTAGTTTTGGTGCCAACTGAAGCCTCTATTGGCAGATTTTTTGGCTTTATAAGAGTGTAAGCTAGGAGTTCAATAATTGGCAAGAAGCTATATAAGGCTGGTTACTAAAAAGAAACTTCCCGTTGCAGAAAACTAATGAAGGACAAATTATATTGCCCTGTCTTTTAGTGAGTAAAACACTCCTAAATAAATACCTCTGGTTTAATTTAATTATCAGGAAAGTCAGATTGTGTATTTTTTAACAAAATTCCAGCTTTAGTATTAGTTAATATTATTTATGCATGCATGCATCTTTCATACAAGGAGCAATGCAATTCAGCAACTTCAATTTAATTAGCAATTGAAGTTCTTCCTAGAAGTGCTCCAAATACTTTTGGGTTTGTTGCTACATGATGGACTAAGTAGTTAGGAACGTTGCTGATCTGTATTCAGTTCCTATCATTTAGGCGCCTTCATTCATGAAAGACTGACATAAAGAGACAAAACCTCAGAGACAAAGATCACCGAGACGTTCAGAAAGGGCCCACTTCTAGTACTTATCAAATGGGTACCACAGAGAAGAGAGTTCATTTTCCACTGGATTGGGAGCAATCAGAAACTCAGTATTTGCTTTGCACCCAGGTGCTGGTAGGTCCCAAAGCACCATGGTAGCTAACATAATTAACCTGTGGATAATAAGGGAGGGGGGGAGAAGTGAAGAACACCGAATATTAATTCTGCTCTAATTTGTATGGCTCCTATCATTCATTTAAGTTCTTCGTTGTGGGAAGGAGGGAAATAAACTTTGAATTTAAAAAAAAATCTTATAAAAAATTAAAGGAAAAAGTTCTATTTAGTACTGTGTTACCAACAATAATTAACATAACTGCAAAATGAAAACAATACCGTAATGGAGAGTCAAATCTCCCTAAACATAACAAAAGGACTTCTTCCTATAAATTTGTGAGTGAATAGTTTCCATTCTGAGAATTGTTCAGTGAAGAAACTCCTAGGTAATTTTCAGATGTTGAAGGCATCTATCTGATTTTCATCATCCTTTCATTGCTGAAGGCCTTCAGCAGAGGATGTCTGCCCTGTATCGTGGTGTTGTCCTTTGCCCCCACCCCCCTTCCTGATGACAGCAGTACTAGATTAAGCAATTAGGACAAAACCAAAAAAATACGCATTCAGTAATCAGCTTCAGATTATTCACTCAGCTCTAATAAAAGTCAACCTTTTCATGTCAGTCTCTGCTCATGGACAAATAGCTCTCCCTGTGAATCAGCAATGTATGACTGTGAACCTAATGGGCAGTGAATACAAATACGAGGAAGATGACCCCACTGTAATGATTCCACCTACACTGAAAAATAAATTGATTTATGAAGAGGAATAAATTGGCCTAACAGTGGATATGGCATGAAGAGTAAACTGGCGTTGTTATTTTCCACTATTCATTTGAAATTACTGATGCAATTAAATATCACTTACTTTCCCCTCCCCTGCCAGAAAACACTGTATAAGAAATAAAAATAATCATAGTCTGGCAAATGAGCTGAAAGTTCTTCCCTCATTACGCTCTCAGCATTATTTCGATCACAATGCATTTTTGCCACTTAAACACAGTGTTCAATTTCACATGCCTGCTGATTAATGCTGTCTTTTATATGCTGCATGCTTATATACACATGCCACTCATTCGTCCTCATCCTGTCATTTATTTTAAATGTTTTAATTTTAGGAAGACCTTATTGTATGAAAACTATGAAACACTGTCCACTTAACAGAATTATGTGATTTATTTTTATCTTTTAGGTGAGAATCACTTTGTATGATTTATCAGTTCCAAAAAAGATAAAACAATTTGGAATAATTTTCTCCATAGAAGTGTCTAAGGTGTTGAACTCCAAATAGCAGGAACAGTTGGCTAATAAAGCAAGCTGAAGTTCAAGTACCTCTATGCCCTATCCCAGTGTTTTCATTTCACCTCATTGAAGCCAACTAATTTTATTTTCAGAGAAAGTGTTATACAGCCAGCACTTTCCTCATTACCCATGTGACTTTAACATGGCAGAGTATGCTACCTGAGCTAAAACTAGCCAACCTCCATATAACTGCTGGCTAAATTAATCCTTAAAGGAAAGCAGTCATGATGTGTGTTGGGGATTGAGTCATTTGTACTTTATGGAACTACCGGCAACGAGGGCCAGCTTTTCTGCAGTATTAACAGTTGCAGCTTTGCTTATAGAATTTGGTTTGCATGGAAAGGATTAGGTAGAAAGGCAGACTACAGAAGTGGCTTTTGTGAGAAGCTGGAAGAAGATTCCCCTGTGTCAGATAGAGCCAATGTCATCCAGCTCTAAAATGGATCTGCCTCTGCCAAGGCTGAGCCCATTAGTGAAGGTGGTAGTGCTTTCATGGTAATGAAGTTAAAAAGGGGGAAAAAACACCCACAAACAAACAAATAAAACACAGGAGCAATTAGAACTGGTGGGGGGAGGGGAGGTGTATGTGTATGTGAGAGGATCAACTCTGCTTCCACCAAAGTCAGTGAAGGAAGGGAGAAGGTGTTCCAGGAGGACCTGATGGCAGAGCGGGTGCATGCCTGAAGGAGACTGTCACTCTGGGAAGCCCATGCTGAAGCAGGCTTCTGTCAGGGCCTGTGGAAAGAAGAGCCCATGCCAGAGCAGGTTTGCTGGGGAGACTAGTGACCCTGGGGGGTGGGTACCTGCACTGCAGGAGTCTGGTCCTGAAGGTCTGAATTCTATGGAAGGAGCCCATGCTGAAACAGTTTGTGAAGCCCAAGGGAAGGGGTCACATGGGGAATTTAGTGGAGGACTGTCTCCCATGGAAGGTACCCCACAGTGGAGCAGAGAAAGAGTGTGAGAAGTTCCCCCTACACTGACAAGTAAGAGTGGCAGTGTGATTAGCTTGCCACAACAGCCATTCCCTGTACCTCTGTGCTGCTGGAAGGGAGAAGGTAGCGAATTTGGGAGTGAAGTTAAGTCCAGGAGAAAGGGAGGGGTGGGAGAAGGTATTATCAAGATTTAGTTTTATTTTTTATTATTCTACTCTGATTAAATTAATTTTCCTGAGCTGAGTCTGGTTTGCCCATTATGGTAATTGGTGAATGATCTCTCCCTGTCCTTATCTTGACCCACAAGTCTTTCAATATAATTTCTCTCCCCTGTGTAGTTGAGGAGGGAAGTGATAGAGCAGCTTTGGTGGGTACTTGGCCTTCAGACTGGGTCAACCTGCCACACTTATTAAAGGTATTTTCTATTTGTGTGAGTTAAACAGAGTATGCTAAACTTTTTTTTTTAATTTCTTTTTTTTTCTATTGCTTCAGTCCATTCTTCCTGATTAGGAATCACTTTCTGCTTTGCTATGTAAATATACATCTGCTCCAGTCTTCAATTTATATCACTGAAATAAAATTATATGAAAATGATGGCCTCCTTTATAGGACTGGGGGAAGGGAGAATTTTAAACCTCTTTTTTTCCTTCCCTAACATGACATCTCCAGACAGGTGAAGCAGATGTCTGCATAGTGATGACTCTGCCCAGTTCACCTTTAATTTAATCTTGTGCAGTAGAGCAAGGTGTTACTGAACAGGGATTTTCTGCAGCCTGTTCAGGACTGAATTTCTTGCTGAGCCCTGGATTACAACACCAAGGAGTGAAAGCAGGGCAGGATGCAGAGGGGGGAGTGCCAGGGGACTACTGTATGTGTGTATGTGTATCTCTGGGATCCGAAGGGCGCAGAAAGGGTCCAAAAGGCTCCGCTCTGTCCTGCTGTACCACAGTCCATGGATAGCCTTTGGAGGCTCTGTAAATTTCTGGTTGTTGGAATTATTCCTGTCAATTTCTAGTTGTTGCAATTATTCCTTTACTTCAGCATATGGGAAACAGCAGTAGGGGCGGACAGCTCTCATGTAACAAGTTTAGAACCTTTAGTTAACCCTCATGGGAAGCTGTTTCACTGAATGTGTCTGAAATGCTTAAACTTAAGGAATATCTCTTGCTCAAGATAAATATTCTCTTGAAATTACTGTTTATGTCATATGATACATGATTTCTTCTCAATTGAATGGCAAAGATACATATGCTTGTACTTTTGCCCACATAACGATGGACACTCACCTATAACCTATATCATTGACTTCTCTGAGCTCTACACCACTTGAAATCCCCTGAAAATGCTACTGAAATATTCTTATTTACACCTGGTGCTCGTAAGTGCATTCTTACTTTTAGAGCAATCCCAGGTTATCAGACCCAGATGTCAGTCTTTTTCCTCCTTTCTTGCTTCTGTTTGTGTTTCAGCTGTACCTGCCATGGGTTACTTTTTCATACCTCTTGCATATTAAAAAAAAAAAAGGGAAAAAAGGGTGTGGGGAGAAAGAACTCCTATTTGTAGAAGAAGAAGAAGTATGGAAGGGAAAAAGTGATCCTTTCATCTCTATGGTTTGACCAAGGAGAATAATTCCAGAACAGTAATAACTTTTGTCTTCATTTAGGCACTGGATTAGCATTTTCTGTATTTTCTTTCAGTATAAGTGTTAACGTACAGCTTTGCCTCATAGAGAATATATAAGCAAGAAATCTTAACTGAATTTATGTTTTATGAGTGTAATGGATATATAAATGTGCCATATGATATATTCATGCAATGACAAAACTCTGATGGTAGGATTTTCCTTCTAGTCAAACGCTGGCTCACTTACACCCCATTCTCACAAATGCATGTTTTAAGAACTTACTTTTCCTTTTCTAAGTCTTAATCTGATAGGTATAATCCTGTATTTATCACACTCTAGGTAACTTTACTTTAGAAGGTAACATATTTTTCTTGCAAGTTCTACATATCTGATAGGAAAATATAAAAAAAATATATAATCAGGCAAAATTTTACTTGCATTGTTTCAATTCTTACATTTTATAGCCTCTATATGGGATATTAATGATGTGTTAGCCCTTTAAACAGTGCTGTTTGTAAACACTTTTTATCAATATTTGGTATTTTTCATATGCATTATTTGACCAATTGTGCTCTTCTTTGTAATAGATATAGAAGGAGAATACTTGTAATTTCTGTCTAATAAGACATGTCTAACTGGTTATTGACTGCAATTTGCTATATTTTGTGTTTTAAAACAGATGGGAATGAAAAATAAATGAGCACCTCTGTCATGAATTTCTTTTGATTTGTTATCAGAGTTTTTACTGATGCCAAATCTCTGGAAATCCAAAGCTTGGTCAAAAGCAATATATAACATACTTGTGGATGTGTTTCCATGACAGCATACTGTAATAATGAGTACAACAGTTACGTTTAATATTTTATATCAAGAGACTATGATTGTCTCTTGCTTAGCATTCTTGCTACAGTAACCTAGCACTGGGAGATGGAGGAGGGAGCAGGAGACCACTTCATTCATATTCATATTGGAAATTCACAGAGATTTTGTTTGTATTCCTTTCCAAATGGTTATCCTTTAATTAAACAGAAGAAGACACTCTAAAAGATCTGAAGATCAAAATAATCTGTTTTATCAGCTGAAGGAGCCAACAGTAGGTTTTATTATACTTCCCTTCTTCAGCTAAATGATTTGTGTTGGGTAGGTCACCAGGTTGCACATTGTGAAGATTACATATGAATACCTCAATGAAATTTGAGGAAAAGTATTTCATTAAGTAATTAATTTTATAAATAAAATTGAATTATCATACTGATTTGGGGAGCATACCATTTTGTGCCCTCGTGAATTAGCACAGCTAATTCTGACACTGTTTTACATTGAGCTAATTTGCGTATTTAGTAGAAGTCAACAGTAGAATTCTGGCAAGGCTTAGAGGACTTCAAGTTCATATAAGATCCCTTTGAAAAGGGTTCAAATTCATTTACATCCACACCTGGTAGATTTGAGTTGTAGGAAGAACTTGGAAGACTGCTCTGCCCTTTCCAATTCCAAACACATTAGTCATTCTTACCAATCACCTTAACCAGAGTTAGTGTAACCTCTGTTCGTACTTGTCTTTTTCTGCCTCTGAGATCTGAACTTTTCTAGAAAAAAGATTGTGTAGGTATAGTATATTCCTAAAGTGCAATATTAATTTCCTCAAGTGTGGAACTCTAAATTTTGTATAGCTCCAAATTTACAATTATAAAACTTGCCAACTCTCCTGTAATTAATTCACTCTTACTGAAAAAAAAACCCAAACCAAAAAACCCAAACCAAAAAACCCCACCAAAACATATTATTTAAGAACTCTCAAGACAGAGTTGTACAATGCTTTATGTTAACTTACTCTTTCAACACACTGCCTTAGAACTATCCTCCTGTTTAATACAGCCTCAGGATTATAAAATCCCCAGATGACAACTCCTTGATTACAAAGAAGCAATTAGTAATAGAATCTAAACTTACATTCCTCAAGGTGAAGAAATAAACCCCCTATGAGAGTGATTTTTGTGGGATGCATTGCAGAAGAAAGTACACTTTGACCAACAAAAACCTCTACTGTGAAAAAGTAGCTTAATATCATTAAAGTTACAGTAGATAGTGTTGCTATACTTCAAAATAAATAAATCAATAAAGCTGTGGTTTTATTGTTAAAAACAGGAATGTGTTTTGACTATTTAATGAAATATTTTAGAATTTTATGTTTGAAAAGATAAAATGAAACATTTAAGATAATCTAGTCAATATGTCTTGAGATATTCTTGCAACCTAATTTTCAGCTTCCATAGATACAAAGGTTAAAATTTGATGACTAGAACTCCCTTATGAAAAATGTGGATTGCTGAAATTAATTCAATTTATTATTTCACAAAATGTCATTAAAGCCTTGAGTTTGGAATAAAATATGTTATCACAATCAGGAAAAAATAAACAAAAACAATAGCTTTGACTCTACTGATATTAATCTTCCTTTTATCAAGAATGTGTGGAAAGTATTTATGAATTGATAGATGCTATGTGTGTGCTATGGAAATGAACTATTTTATGGACAGTTTTATGTTATTTTTGGTAAAATTTTGCCTGATCCATTGAACTGTATAAATGGGATTTGAACTTGATTAAATCCTTCTTATTAAAGGGCTACTGTTTTATTAACCCCTTCTAAACTCCAAATGAAATCCTTTAGAATCCATTATCATTTTGATTTGGCAAACAAATATTTCCCAGTTTTGGATTAGATGCAATGTCTTCAATGTGACTTGCAGAAGAACCATATGTGAGAATCAACAAATACATTTCTGAAACTAAATATAATAAAGCTAAAAAATTATGATTTTTGAGTTCCTAAAGAAAAGGAGAAGAAAGATTACATAAAACACGGGGCAAAAATATCCTGGACATGACAGATGAAAGAAACTAGAATAAACAGCCCTTTACCGTTCTCAGTATCTACTTTACCATCATTCAGTTGAAATGTATGAGGTTTATTTGAAAAGCATTCATTAACTCAGCTGTCCATATTCTATCTTCTATCAAAGGACTTCTATCCAGCAGCAAAGTGGGACTATATATCCATGGATATATAGATGCTTCAATAATTCTAATAACCCCAATAGCCTTTTAAATCCTGTCAGGGGCAGGATTTTATTGATTTTAGAGAAAAACTGTTTGATTAGACCTTAGCTTTATGTTTGATATCTGGAAACATCATAATCTAGTCCCTTTAACCTTCTTGAAGACATCTTAATTAAATCGATATTCATATTTTGGATAATAATAATTTTGTCTGCTGCTGCCTGGAGTAAATAGGATTTTGGGGCTTAATTTCTGTAAACATATATAAATTGAAAATGAGAAGCCTGAAAACGTGAATGTCAAGTATTTAAGGCCAGGCCAAGGTACAATATAAGTAGACCTTCCAGCTACATTATAATATATCCATCTAAGATTTTTGGCTGAATGATGGGTGCTACTCCCCGCTCTTTGAGATTGTCTTGTACAAGTAGACTTTAGTGAGAAGGAAGGACAGTTCTTTTTGGTAGGAATTTCCCTTGCAAAGATCTTGACAGACTTGCAGTTGTTTTCTGTAAGAATGACTAGGTGTATTTGTAGAAGTGTGTGATGGAAGCAGCAAAAGAAATGAGCTCCCTTTTAGTTAGGGTAAGGACTGAGGTTTTCAGGGGAATTGAAGGGAAAATCTATGTAGATACTTAGGTTTTAAGACTGAAGAACTCATCCAGATCAAGGTAAAACCTGGTGTAACCGTGAGAAATGCTGCAATTACTGACTCCCATAAATAACATTGACTGAATCTAAATTATTTTTGTTGAAGCTTGTCTTGTATCATCAAGACTCTACTTCTCCTAGAGCAAATATAGTTAAAGTTTATGGAGGAATTCAGAAGTTTAGCGTTCTTTTCTTCTAGAATTTTGAATTTTAATGATGTGTCATCAGATAGAACCAAAAATGTTGATATTTACATCAGAAACTACCAGTTTGCCTACAAAGTAATGTTGAATGAAAATGAGTATTTCATTGCTGCTACAACCTGTCCACTCCTCTATCAGAAATAGGAGCAAAGTGGGTGACACACAGTTAAAATGAGACCTTGAAAACTTTGAAATGACAGATTTTTGTTCGTCTTACAATTTTACCAGAAGAGAATGCATTAGAGAGGATATTTCTTTTAATAACTTTGAATCATGCACTTTATTTCATGTACATGGAAATGTACAAATAAAGTTGTCTAGTATTATAAGATGTCCCCAAAATGTGAAAAGGTGTTTTATGGATAAGATAAAAATAGCACCTTTTATGAATGCTGGAGTTGAAATGATGAAGACAGACTGGCAACAACTGAATATCCTTTCATGTTACATTCATGTGTATGTGTTGAAAATTAAGGTAGTCAAAGAAAAATCCAATTCTAAATGTGCTCAAAAATTGTGACAGTGTTCAAGGAAAGGTAGGTTACATTACAGAGGATATAATTCCTTAGGCATAAATGTAACTACTGTACAGAACCATGTGACCAGAAAACTCTCTTCCGGAAGCAACAAACATCATTCAGAGATTTGTAATCGTTGTGGGTTGCTTACATGGGGTATAGCATGACTGCATTTCTCATTGTCCTCCGGTAGTTCTGGTACTCTGTCAACACACCCTACTTTCTTTCACATCTTTGAAATTTACAGAATTCTTTTGTCCACTCCAAGAAAGCATTGGGTTTTGTTTTGGTTTGTTTTTTTTTTTTTCCTTTTGTGGCCATATAACACATTGCAGAAATCTGCTAAATACAGACTGTTAAAAGTTGATAGTAAAATCTCAGTTAATAGCTATATCAAGATTTTTGTCAATCAGTTCTGAGAGGTTTTTTTTTATTATATAGTGAAAAAAATTAGATCAGATTAATAATACTACTAATAAACTGAGGTGATCTGAGTCTTATATTAGTGGAAATATGTTTGATAGGATACTGTATTCAGAAACATGTTGTTTCCTTAAACATCCTCTTAAAATTTTTTATTCATCATGTGAGAGCCTCTTAACTTAATCTGTATAAAAGCAGTCATCATAGGGTCTTTTCTTTAGCGTTACCCTCAATTTTCTCATTTTATTGCATGGTATCAAGTATGTGATTGTTGCATAATGCTTTTAATTCAGAAAATGGAAAAAAATAATTCTTATGTACTCAGAAGCCACAGAAATAAAAATTTACAGGTTGGCTTATCCTTTTGTAAAACAGCAGAAGAGGTCTGTCACAAGTCAGTTATGGTTAACATATATTTTCTCCTACTGTTTTCAGACTGAATGTAGGTTAATCTCTTGCTATTTATCTGTACTCAGGGTATCAGACAAAATTGCTGAAGCTGCTGTCATGGTGAATATTGACAAGCTGAAATAATGTAATGATAGAAAAGGTAACTTCAAAAGGAGACTTTTTACTCCCAAAAGCTACAGGCAGTTCACTGCTACTGGTAGTCTGTGGCTTGCCCAGAATATTTTTAGCCAGAACTTTATGTAAGAAACCATCCTTTCACAATTGTTCTTGGCACTTCTCTAGTTGCGTGAAATATTTTCCTTAGAAAAGGTAACTTAAAAAAAAAAAAATCTAAAATTATATATTGTCACCATCGCATCAGATTTCTGAATCAAAGGTAATTAGAAGTAAAATTGAGGTGTCACCTATTAAGACCATTCAGGATTTCCTGTTTAAAATACCATCTTTGCCAACCTTCAACCCTTTTGGTCTGATGCATGTCATATTTTTCCTCTATTCCAGGTTTAGCTGGGAAGGCTCAGCTATATGTTTTTATGAGGGCAAACCACCATGACAAAAGTTTTTGAGGTTGTTGAAAATATTTTGATTTAATCTTAATCTAGTTCTCAAAAATTCAGAAAAGCTAGAGAACTGAACTTGCCTTAAAGCTTTGGTTTAGTACTCCTGAACAAACCACTTGGGGTATAACATCCAGTGACACCATTACAGGTGATGAGGCTTTTCCTGAGAACTCCTTTTGCACTTTACGTCTTGGAGATTAGTTTGGTCAGCGTGACAGGGTGTCTGTGTTCTGCTTAATGGCTCATTTGCTGAGTTGGAAGGACCATACTTAATAAAAGAAGGTTTGCCAGAAAGGAGTGAAAAGTTGGGACCAAAGGAAGAAGACATCCATGAAGGCACTGCATTTAGTTTGTACTGTTAACGAACATATGTGGCACACAGGACCTTGCAGGCAAAAATTGAAGACTTTATTGCTTCTGTAACTTGTGACTCAAAATGACTAATTTCCAGTTGGATTTCTGATGTTGAAGTTAAGGTTGCACTGATAAAAGAAGAAAAAATGATGTGGGAATGAGGAATAAGAGAAAAGTTTGCATAATAGAAGATAATGAGGTTAGTTGTGTAATGTATATTGAAATTTTGCCTTTCTAAAAAGTAAAGCGTGGTGCTGACAGGGTTAGCAGAAAGAGGCAGATTTAAAGTAGTATGGGGTTTTTTGGCATGTAGGATTCCGGTCATTTTAGGCCGATTAGACAAGAAGAAACAGCACAGAAATGCATGTGGGGCAGTGACAAAAATACTGGGCAAAGTGGAGCTGGCAGAGCATACACCGTATGCCAGCATTTGTTCCTTTTAAAAAGTAATAACACAAGACTTTCCCACTAACTGTGAGTATTCGACTCTTGTTCTTTACATGTCACAGGACTGCAGTGGGACTCAACAATGCGCAAGCACGTCCTCAAGCCTTCATTAAAATTTCATTTGGACAGCAGGGCCCCCTATGTCAAAAATGAGGTGGCAGGAAATGGCTGAATAATTGCAGCTGGGGGAGGGAATGCGATACAGATACATCTTTAATGAAGAGAACAGAATGCAGTCATGCTCAAAAGGCATTTCCAAATATACAAAAAGCTAACAAGAAAAGTGGCAGCCACAATATGCTTCAGAACACAAGATGCCAGGTGCGTATATTGGTAAATACTGTTAGAGAGATTAGAGACATCTGGGCATGCAAAATAAAAACCTTTTGACTATTCCTTTAGATAATATTTTTTTTGCTAGCTTTGACCAGTGGAAGCGGGTAAGCAAAGGGCAGGGGAACAGTTTGAAAACAGCAAGGGTTCTATCAAGATGAAACAGTATACACTGCTAAACTTAAATATGGTTGTGGAGATTTTTTTTTTTTTTTTTTCAAAGAACATTTAGGCAATTGTTTCCCAGCTTGGCTCCACTGAGTGCATCTAGAGGTCTCTGAGCTCCTTCTGCAACTAATGAAGTATGTGTTGCTTTTCGGATAGTTCTTCCTGTTGTATTGCAACATGGCCCAGGTCACTCCTAAAGTGTGCAGAGAGACATCTAGTAAGCTGAGAGGGGAAAAGTACTTCAGTAACTTAGAAAGTATTTCAGCACCAGTTGATTGGTTTTTCATTCAATGTCCATATTTCCCTTCTTTTACTATTTTTTCTGTAGTATAAATTCAGTTTTTTAGATTAGACTTCCTAAATGCTTAAATTTGAGCTAGTCTGACAAAATCAGAAAGGACGGGATCAAACAACACTATTTCACAGGCAGATAAAACCACTAGCAGTTGAAGGCAGTAAGCAAACATTTGAGACTAGTTTTGAATTGAATGTTTACTACAAACTAAATCTGTTTTGGTCCCTTCCTTCAGCTCTTCACTAAAACACGAGGCTGCTGTTCCTATTGAAATGACTGGAAACATCAACCAAATCAGAACTAATGATTTCCTAAAAATAAGATTTTTTGGGGGGAAATCAGTTTGAAAGTGGAAAAAATCTGGAGTTTTAAGCATTTTATGCAGCTCAAAGCACTCTGTAAGTTAGTTAGCAAACGAGCTCAGCAGGCTAAGCAACATAACCAGCGGAAAGCCGGGGCAGAGCCGGCAGCACTAGGTGCAGCCTCCCCGCTGCCCTGTCCCCGGGCACCAGCTGCCTCTTGGATGCCCCAGGGGAAGCTCCACGATCCGGTGTGCAGGGCCAGCTCCACCATCTTTCCCCTCAGGGGCCTGTGGGAGGACAGCAGTTTGTTCTGGCCGTGGTTCTGGCCAGGACAGAGTTAACCTTCCCAAGGAGCACGCACAGGTGAGCTGAGCTGGCCAAAGCTGTTCCCACACCTTGCGAGGTCACGCCCCCCATAAAAGGGGCAGGGAGGAGCGGGCTTGCCGTGCGCTGGGGTCCTTTGCGTGTGGGCTGAGCTTCTGGTCCGTCACCGGGTCGGTGAGTGTTATCGTCATTTGCGTTTGTTTTGTCACAAGTCCTGCTGTTGTGGATGTTCCCCCTTCCCTGTGCTGTGCAGGCAAACTGCACTCCCCACACCCTGCGGTTTGCCTTTGCCTGCCCATTCTCATGCCGTCCTGTCCCGCCCTGCCGGGGGAGGGAGCAGGAAGGGAGCCCAGGGATGCATGGGGCTCAGCTCTGGCTAGGGCTGAACAACCACAGCGTGTGTGCCCAGGCTTCCTTTGGAGGAAGGGCTAGATGTCTGAGAGAGTTGTGTTGGTGGTAAGGCGTGGCCAGGCTGTGTTAAAAGAGCAGGACTATCTCCCATCCCTGGAGACGTTGGCAGTCAGGCATGATGGGGCTCTGAGCAACGTGATCTAGTTGTCCTTGCTTACTGTCTAGATGTCCTTGCTTACTGCAAGAGGGGTGTTGACTACAGGTTGTCTAAAGGTCCCTTCTGACCCAATGCATTCTATGATTCTATTCTACATGCTGTGCTCTGCCACAAGTAGAATATTGCCAGAAATAATGTGCTGGACTATCTGGCAAGTCTCAATGATTTACCCAAGCAGTGTATAAAAACTCTTTCCTTTCATTCCATACCCTTTTAATAGGGTTGGGGTTTTTTTCCTATAACAAGCTGTAGTTACTTCTGTGCAAGACAGAGTAACGATTTAGAATGTCATATAAGTCTATGGCCAGGTGTCAGTCCTAACAAAGTGGGCAATGAAATGAAGAACTGTAGTGCTTGCAGGTGAGTGTGTTCGTTCGTGTTGGCCTATGTTTTGGGGTCTGTCCACTACTATAAATTGAAAGTAGGTTTCCTTGGCAGCAGGAGTATTAAGAGGTCTGACACAAAAGTCTGTTATTCTCCTTCACAGTCTTCAGAATAGGAAACATATTACTTGGGCAGCTGAAATGGTCTCCATAGCAGCCTACCATTGCATTAAGTTGGTAGGGAGTCTAATTTATGTCTCCCTTTATGCCATCTCCTAGTTATAAAGACACTAGACATTGTGAATTCATAATACTTTTATAGGCAGCATGAAGTCACTGGTGCAGTTTTAAATTTATAAAGTGAATGTTTTTCTGTTTCATAGAGATGCTGCATACTTAGTTCCTGTAAATTATAAGAGATCCCAGATTTATATCAAAAAGAAATATACCTATAGTGTAGGAAAATATTTTTTAAAACTTCATTTGAAAATTGATTGTTCATTAACCTTGGAGCAGGATCACATTTACAGTCTTCAACATAAGTTATGTATTTCCTAGATGGAGGACTATTGGAGAAAGCAGCACACTATAAGGAGCGTGATTCTTTGATTTAGTAAACTTGACTCGTGAATTTCAAAAGAGCAGTGTAATACTCTCAATTCTGATCATAATATGTAAAGCAAGTAATACCCAATCCCAAACATGAATACATTTTTCAGGTAAATTATAAGTTACATATAGAATGGTTTACAGCCTTCTGTTTGTTGGGTTTTTTAATTATTATGTATGTGATTTCATATTTTAAATATTTTATAAGGTTACACTAAAAAGTGAAAACAAAAGGCGATAAAGGGAAAAGTGAAGATTAATACTTAATAGAATTATGTACTTTCAGGCAATGATACTTGAAAGGGATGGATTGCCTATAATTTCTTCTCCACACCAGAAAAATGTAAAGGGCATGTATTCATTAGGTGGCAAAAATGTTTGTGCTACACTAATGATTTCTGTGCATACATTTTTCCTTTGTACAACATACTAGAATTTAGTATAGATGATTTGAATATACAGTATTACAAAGTATTATAAATGCAAGAATTATCTTTCAAAGAAAATTTGTGACATACTGCTAGAAAGCTGTATTGGCATTTTAAAAATTGGGGTTTTTCAAAGAGAAACAAAACTTGACAAGGAGAGCGATAAAAACTCTTTTCTAGTTGTCAAAGTGACTTTGTTTTCTTAACTTCTTAAATGTGGATCACTATTGGAAGAGTATCCTTACTAGTTAGGCTGAGCATACTCAGATCTGCTGATCTATATTAGATTTTATGCAGTGGATGCTTTTCTACAAAACAGTTGGAGTGTGGATTGGCTGTTATGAAGAGGAGAAACAATGGGCTTGATTTTTAGGAAAAAAGTTTAGCTGAATCTAAGCTATGCGGGCTGAAGTACAATCTTCAATTTATGACCTATTTTTAGGAACAATGTATCACTGTCTCTTAACAATGACAGATACACACATATATATAATTTTATGGGAAGGAAACAAATACTCTAATTTTCCTCTGTTTTGTAGCAGTTTAAGGAACAAAGCACAGTAATATCTTCCTTTCATCTCCATTTGAAAGTTGCTGGGTTTTGGCAGAAGAAGGCACCTCCTAGACTGTAGATAAGGGCTTAGCAGGAGTGGTGCACTACATACCATCAGATCAAAGGGTCTGTTGTAATATATATTGTGAAAGTGTATTATTCTTGAAACTGTCAGTCTGATGTGTTGTGCAAATACCTTGATGATGTAGTGGAGTGCAGCAGGCAGAATTCATTCCTCAGTCTGCTGCATGGGAATATTAACTTTTATAGTGTCATAGAAGAGGAAGGCTAGATTGTTCAGTGATTAACTTGTCATGACACTGTTTGAACTGTTGTGTTTTGTATCTTGTTTTACCCTCTGCCCAATTCAATCTTCTCAGCAACTGAAAGTTTTAAGAATGTTATAAAGGTATAGTTAAAAATACAATAAGAAATACTTACAGGAATTTAGCATAATTTCATTCAAAAAGGGGAAGAACTAAAGAAAGGGAAATTTCATTTAATTCAGTCATGACCCATAGAGTTGGTTTTCACACGAACTGTGGTTCAGAGACAACTCAAAATATCTGAGCCATTGTAAAAATTATTTTGAAAATCAATTAGGTCAGTAGCTTACCAGCTAATTAAAACAGAAACAGTTTGCCTGCAGCCCAGTGGGGGTAAGGAGAGGAAGAAAAGTATCCAAAATCAATAAATACCTAACTTTGCGTACTTAAAAAAGGGGCGTAGTTATTTTCCTAAAGGAAGAAAGCAGATTTAAAACCTAAGTCCCAAAATAATGCTAGCAATACCAAACTTTATATACTGAACTGGTATCTCTGCACTTTTGCAGCCAGGTTTGTTATAAGAAACAAGGTTTGTTATAAATATTTCAGCTTTCAAATGAAGGAAAATCACAATAACAGAAGCAATATCCCATTAAATTTATTTCTATTCAACTTATTGCCCACGATCCAATAGTAGTGCTCTCTTTCTGTTACTTCTGTAACTCTTACTGAAAGAGTTTTTCTGCTCAAAATATTTCTTTAAGGTCATTTGAATAGTTAAAATGTAGTTGGCCAATACTTTTTGCTATCTTAGGCACTTTCTGGTGATGTGTTGAACCAGAGTACCAGGACTGGAAGAGTGTATGTCCACTTGTGTAAAAGCCCTTATTGTTGAATTTGTGTGAATATTTTTTAAAGTACCAATACAAATTAGGTGAAAACGCTTCTGGTCAACTGAGTTGTCCTACCCCACCTGGTCCTGTAGCATGGTGAGGTTTAAGGACTGCTAAACATGTGATTCACTTAGGACTAAATGAATAGGAAAATATTAAATCTCCTCGGGTCTGAAGGTTATGCAGATATACGGAGTAAACCTTTGCCTCCAAGAAACCTGGATGCTGACTAAAATAGTAAGTCTCTTTTGACCTTGCTTCCATAAGATGGCAATAAATGATTTTTGATTCAAACTTGCTAGGTTCATTGTATTTTTCTAGCTAATGGGCATTTGCTGTCTGTGTCAGTATGAATGCATATAAAACTCACTGAAAGTGTCAGTCAAACATTGATTATTTTTTAAACTGAATAACAAGGAAATTTTTTCTAGAATGTCTGAAATGTTAATATTAGAAATCTGTGTGGCTTTATACTTTCAGGGAAATGCCTTCTATCACAACTAAACAACTTTGAATGCCTCGGTATGTAAAAATTATGTTGGTATAATGTTCTGGTTTTGGTCAGGATGGAGTTAATTTCATTTGTAACAGCGAATGAATGCTGTGTTTGAGAGTAAAATGGGAGTAGTGCTGATAACACCCTGATGTTTCTAGTTGCTGTCAGACAGTCAAGGACTTTCTCAGCTCTTCATGAGAAAGGAGGGGCCAAGCCAGGACAGGTGACCCAACTGACCAAAGAGAGTATTCCACGCCAGTTACGTCCTGCCCAGGATATCGGGGGGCTGACGGGAGGAAGGCCTGGGGCGGCTCCAGGACGCGCAGTTCTTGGGGGACGGTCGGGTTCTGGGACGGCTCTGGGTGGCACGGCCTGAGTTGTGTGGTTTGGTGAGAAACTGCATTGTGTATCAGCAGCTTCATATATTTTTGCTCTGAAGTCCTGTTAGTATTGTTACATTGTATCTTTCTGTTATCTTAGTAAACTATCCTTATCCCAACCCACGGGCCTCTTAATTTCTTGATTTTGGGGTTATTTGCCCCTTTCTCTTCCTTTTCCCTTCCCTTACTTCTCACATTCCCCCCCCCCCCCCTCCCCCCCCCCTTCCCTTTTCTCTGCTCTTTTCCTTTAAGGAGCAGGCAGCTGCGTGGATCTTGGCTCTCAGCCGGGGTGAAACCACGACGTATGTAAATGCTAAGGTTCTAAACCAGGCTGTCGTAGCCAAGGAAGTGTAGGTCCTCACCTGGACATGGCCATGCCATCAGTGACCAGATCCAAAGTTTTATGAAATGAAACGTCATGATGAAATTAAATATCACGAAATCAGAATGCAATGGCTTTGCTACCCTCCTCTGAAAAAAAAAAAAAAAACCTTCATAAAACTTTAGATTGAACCTTTCTTGTTAGTGTTTCTTCACTTCTGTCACATGCATGTGAATGGGTGCCCAACCATTTTTAGGGACTTAATCCTTTTAATCTGTCAGTTTCTTTGCCTATAAAATGTTGATGTTGATAATGCTTCCTTAATTCAAAACATTCTGAAGCCAAATTGTTATTCTGGGAAGAGCCTTGGGAGGCTCAGATGGAGTATCATAGAATTGCAAAGTGATAGAATACTAAAGTCAAAAGTAAGTTTATTGCTACCATCTGTCTATGTCATCGAAGTTTTATTGCACCTTACAAGGTACCAACTTGTGCCTTATTAGAGGAGGATTTGGTTTTGTAACTGAAAATCTACAGATTTCACAATCTGTAGAAAATCTACAGGTATCATTCAATTATTGCCTCTACTAACAAACAAATCAAACCCAGAGTTAGAACTTCTTGGGGAACAGCAACAAAGCTTTTAAGAGAGTATAGTTGGAAGTATATATGGGGGGACGAAGCACAACTTCTTTTTTATGTAAAAAGGAAAGTATGGGCATGTAGTTAGAGCAACTGTGTATGTCAGGGAATTTTGCACAAAAAATGTTGCCAATGCTGGTGAAACAAAATAGATGTAACATAAACAAAACCATGGGAAATGTTGGCACGTTTCTAGAGTGAGCAAAATCCTAAGTATGGTGATAGATGTTGCCCTGTGACCATAATTGACAGCCTTTTATAGTCTGCTCTTAAAGATCAACACGTTTGGGTTATATTAGTTGAAAGAGAAGAAATGTATCCCAAATCAAATGAAACTCTGTGAGGAAAGTTCTTGCTTTCTTCCATCTGTTTTTTTTGGTGTTTGTTTTGTTCCTATGTCAGCTGTAAAACCTGTCTTTCATTTTAAAAAGGCTGTGTCACCCTGATCTATCTTTATAGTTAATACAATATGGCAGTATGCTAGAATAAGGAAAAAAGTGATCCTGTACATAAGATGGGTTTTTTTCTTATTTGATGGACTGTTTTTAAAGGCTTAATAATCTAGCAGCATACAACCCAACAGCCTGGGGCACCATTACCTTTTCTTTAATTGTCTTAAATCTGTACAGCTGATTTCAAACAAACAAACTCTGAAGGAGCAGAGATTGAAGTTTCTGCATGTTTGGAACATTCATGCAAGTGATCCTGACATCATACGAGGTGTTTTGGTGGGCCCCTGTTTACAGGAGCATTATAGGTAACTCCATTTGGTATCTTGCATTCTTAGTGTGGCTTACACAAGTCTAATGTCAATGCTTTTAATATAATCCTCAAAGATGGTGAGGGGAAACAGTATCACTTTGTAGTCATTAAGGTGTTGATAAATATTAGGTTGTACTTTTTGGTTTTAAGTATAGGTTCCTCTTTTGGCATTTACTCTTTCAGAATACTGTAACTATCATGGCTTTATCAAGGCTACTATGTAAATATTTAAATAAATATACCCTGCTCCAGGTTTTTTCATGACACGAGTTATGCTTTAAAATTTATATAGCTCTAAAAAAAATTCAGCTAAACTGTGTCAAAAAGCAATATATAGAACCACAGAATGTGTTAGGTTGGAAGGGACCTTTAGAGATCATGTAGTCCAACCCCCCCTGCAGTAAGCAGGGACATCTTCACTAGATCAGGTTGCTCAGAGCCCCACCAAGCCTGACCTTGAGTATGTCCAGGGATGGGGCCTTCACCACCTCTCTGGGCAACCTATTCCAGTGATCTACCACCCTCATTGTGAAGAATTTTTTCCTAATATCCAACCTAAATCTACTTTTTTCTAATTTAAAGCCATTACCCCTCATCTAGTGCTACATGCCCTTGTGAACAGTTCTTACTCAGCTTTCTTATAGGCACATTTCGGGTACTGGAAGGCCTATATAAGATCGCCCCCAGAGCCTTCTCTTCTCCAGGCTAAACAAGCCCAACTCTCAGCCTATCTGCATAGGTGAGGTGCTTCAGCCCATTGATCATTTGTATAGAGACTACCTTTAAAATACTGTTAGAGTGTTCTAGTGGACCTGTTGAATAACGAAGAACACAGGTGTAGGAATAATCCAGCTATGCCAAATATGCAAGGTCTGATTGGGCTTTTCTCATTTCTAAAGTTTAATCTGTTATTCTGTCAGTAGCACTGTTCTGTAAACCTCACTAAGCATCCTCACCACCAAATCATGACCTTGATAGATGACCTAAAACATATTAAATATAATGTCTTGTAATTTTGGATAGCTTGTTCTAAACTGATGCTGTTTTGTGTGTATGTGTGATTTTTAACAAATGATTGGCTTCTGTGAGAAGACACCAGAAGCCAAAGTTCTCACTGGACTTTTAAAACTAAGGAGATGATTGGTAGAGTGATGGCAAATCACAGAACTGCATACAGGATGCCACCATTATTAGGCTCTGGCAAACACTAAGAGTGATCAAGATAGCTGTGGAGGCCAAGTACTTAACAAGAACCAAAATGCTGACCCAAGTAAAAGGGTTGAAAAGGCTTAAAGTTAATATTCATTTTTATATCTTGAGGAATGCAGACAGGAAGCGGAAGGAGTGAGAGTTTACTGCAAATCTTGGGAGTCTGAAAGACCAGCTATGTCATCAAAGAAATGGATGGGGAGTTCTAAGTGGTTAATGGAGAATATCTGTAGCTCTGGATGGATGAATTTTGCAAAAATATGTCTGTATGTCTTCAGGCAGTTCTTTGGGCACCCTGAGCTTCTCTATTTCTGAATCGCTGAATAATCTGATTTTGTTTTAGACTTTCATGCTGTCAGGAGAACTTGATCTCACATGGTCTTTATAAAAGTGGCCATCTCCAAAGTAAACTATGTCTTTGAAGTAAATAATAAAGATTTTTCAGTGCTGCAGTTTGAATATGATTCAAGCTCTTTCAGATGAGCAAATTAGAGAAGGGAACAAGTTCAGATCTGTATATTCATCATAACTTTAATACTTTGGTTAGGAAAGGAACTAGCTATTAGATATCTATTAAAGTATTTTGTGTGCATGTGCATGATATTCAAATGTGTATGATGTTTGAGTTAAGACTGTATGAAAACACAAAGAAAAAAGTACAATTCTTGATACGATGAGAGCGATTAATCCATATTCTTCATCAGTTTAGGGCCTATTATACATAGAAATTGAAGTGTTCTATTCAGCTTAGGTTGAGGTGCTAATAATTCTTTTAAGACACTAATTAAATGTCTTATATCCAGCAAGTAATAGATCCTGCTGCCTCTGACAAATGCAGCTTTGGCCAAAGCCTATCAAGTTCTTTAAAAATGTCTGAAGAATAGGAAGACTACAATACATTGTATAGAAACCTTAAATCTAGTTTCAGGGAGAAAAAAAAAAGAAAACATTCTTTGATGAATTTATGAAAGGAAAGATCTATTGCAGGATGAAAGTCTAACCTCTGAATTCTACTTTGCAGAATCTGTGATGTGGGGAGGGTAAATTTCCTTGCTAAGAACATTAATTCTGTTTTAAACAATAAGTTTAAACAGAAGTTCTGTGACCCTTACAAAACTTCAGAAAGATCCCTTTTTTAAAAGTAAACTAGTTTCTAAGGAAGGATATGATTCCTTCTTTTCCTCAGAAACCTCAGGATGAAATTATGGTAACCCGTTGTGCAGAAGTCCCTTCATGTGCACTGTAGAATTGCAGCTAATTGCATTCCAGTGGTGCGATTAACAATTTGGAATGAAAAGTGTCAGGCATTTGGTCTCAGAATGTGAGCTGGAGCTCACAATCCAGAGAAATTCTTGTATATTTAGACATGTTTTCTATTGCTGAAGCCTCCAGTCAATTAAAATTGCTTGTCGAGCCTCTCTTACTACCTATTATATGTGGTACTTTTCAGAAGACAAACTAGATGCTTTCTGGTAGACTTTGCCAGATAAAACGGGGCCTGCCATCTATTGAGGGAAGCCTCTCCACCTACTTAATTCTGCATCATTTACTAGAGCTGCAAAAGAAGTGAGAATGGTAGATAATATATGTTTCCAAATCTATTGAAAGGAGAGTGCTTGAACCTAGTATTCATTTCAGCCATTAGTCTCTTATCCCTAGCTTTTTTGCCTGGAAGGTATTATTTCAGTTTTTAAGGTCATGCAGGGAAGTACAAAATTTATAACTTAAACCTAAAACAATAATCTGTAAATGCTGTAACCATTTCGCTCTTTGGCTTCCATACCATTTATCAGAACTGATATGCATTGTGGCACAGGGCTGTAATAGGACCAAGCAAATGCCTGTCCCATCCAGCTATGTCATCCAAGCAAGAAGAGCCAAAGTAACAGATGCGAAATGTTTCAGATGACATACAGGCTCACCGACCTTATATGAATAACTGGTTTCAGTTGTTGCTATGCTTCCCGGCTCTTCATCATGAGACAATTTCATGTGGTGTTTTGCAAACTGGAAGAATGTACATCATTCATGTTGCTTGTGAACAACAAAAAGAAATAAAATGTTTTTCTCAAGTACAGCATGATTCCTCTCACAGTCTACGGGAATGAAAGTTTGAAGAGTCCAAAGGTGTGCTCTGAACCCTGCTATGATATCCCTACCACCGTAGCTCATAAATGAAGGTAAACCAGAGGTTCTAAGAGTGGATGCCGAGGTGAATCAGTTAGTGATGAGTATGGAGCAATGTGCAGTGTCAGTACAAAAGGGAATTCACTGTGTTTAATTTTTAATGCTCATTGTATTGAACATTTCACAGTTCTGTATAGCAGCTAGTTCCACATGGTTGTGAAAAATAATGATATTAAAAGCAAGAAACACAAAATAGTTTGTAGGAAGGTGTTGTACATTATGCATATCTCAGTAATTGTGGATCTGATTCAATGAGAATCACTTCAGATGTTCTCAGGCAGCACCAGTGAAATAATCTCCCAAAACTCTATAGGATGACTCATGGAGGAAGTCAGTATGTAGTGAATGGAATTCACCTTTCCAAAAGTGACCATTTTTCTACGTAATGTACCTGTTGCACTTAAATAATGCTCTGAATATGTGGGGATCATTCATGTTTGCTCTTTATCCAAAGAACAAGTCAGGAAATGTTTGCATTTTACTATGGCAGTGGCCAAGATCAGAAGGGGTCGGGTGTACCTTGAGTTTTCTGACTGAGCAAACATGCAGACAAACTTTTTCATCTCAAATTTCAATTACAGCTCAGCCCTTTCCTCCCCCTTCTTTTAATGGGAAAAGAGGAATCAATGCACATCAATGCTTCCACAGACCTAGTAATTTATTTTGGTATGTGGCTTGCTTACACTGGCTCGGCCATTGGAGGAATGAAATCAACACTCCTTCATGACTACTTCAGTATCTGTGTAGGGAGTTGCACGTTGTGGAGTTTAACTAAAACAGGAACAGATATCTCTCTCTAATTGCCTCAATATCAGGAACAAAACATATTACTGTTAATTTGTGGTGGATCCTATTATTACAAAGTCTCTGGAATATCCTGCATAATATAATATAATATTTTCAGATAAAGTCCTTTTTTTTTTTTTTCTCATTTATGTTAATTTTAGAGCAATGTGGCTTCTTTGAAGCTGGACACAACCAATGTAGAGGGAAAAGAATTGAGAAATCAGGTTTTTAGTCTCCCCTGCTCATTCAGAGATATAACTATTTCTGTGCAAGAGGTGCTGCTGCCCTATTCACCCTACCTTCAAAAAATATCTCCAAAATGCAGCTTCTAAAGGAGAAAGAGGCATTGCCTAATTATACCTTTTTATGTGCAAGAACTTGAAGTCTAATTGGTACTACTTAAATGCTAATACTGTTAATAATAGGCAATTTATTTTCTTTTTCCAGGGAAAATGGAAGTGAAATGGGAAAAACTATATTAATAGAATGTTACTACTACACAGGAAAAAATCATGAACCCACAGTTGTGAGCTGGAAGTTCCAGCAATTGCTTTTCCAAAAGCATAAATGTTTTCCCTTCTGTTTTCTCTACCAAGATTGTTTAGTGTTTTCAGAATTGTCAAACATATAGTAGAAAATATCTGATGAGCAGATTGGAAGAGTTAGGACTACTACTGATTCTCTTGGGTTTGTGCTTTTGGTTTTTTTTTCATTTCCTGGCCTTTGATGTGGAATAAACATTCTGATACTATTCTTGGGTAAACTTTGTTTTGTTTGCATTAATGATTAGTTACAGTTTAAGCCCTCATAGTCACAGCTGCTGAATGTGTTTTTGTAAGTTGAAGCAACTTTATTCTTACTTAAAGACACACTCACCCACAGAAATAATGCTCAAGCATTCCTCCCCCAAACAGAAAAATCACTCAAAAGAATAATGACTTCTTGAAGCTTTTCCCAGGAGTCCTGAGGTGATGTTATTTTTACATTTTACCATTCTCCATCATACTCTCAAAACCTCAAAACACTAGCACAATGTACACCAGTCATAAGGAAGAGATGCAGTCTTTAGAAGTGGTATTTTTTTGTCTAAAACTGAAAGCAAAACCAATCCTCAGTCCCCAAACTCTCAACTGGGAGGTCAGTCCTTGGACAAACCTTGGACATGGTTCAGGCTATTCGTTTTTGGGCAGGATAAGAGTGTGTGTGCTAGTCACATGTGTAGTTGCATTGTCAGCCTGGCTACATCTAAAAATCAGATCTGCTTGCATTTCAAGGCACACTAAACTATTAAGAAGATAATTTTGTGCCTTGCCTGCCACTACAGTCGCTTTTCCTTTGCCATTTCCAGCTGTGAAGTGGCTTTCTGATAGGTACCCCTTATCCCTTGTCTGGCTCCCATCCAGACTCTTTTGTTTGCTTGTTTCTCAACTTCTTTCCTTGCAGCCATTCAAACTGGCTGCTTGCATGGCAGGTTGCCAAGGTATTTGTAGTAGGGCTCTGGTATACTTGCTTGCATTTAGTGATGCTTTCAACAAGGTTTTCTGTTGCATGATCCTCTTCTTACTATGGCTGTAGTCAAGAGAAGCACTCATAATTTTGTAAGTCCTTAACTATAACTTAAAAACAAATCAATAACACCCCTTTGGTTGCTTGCATTGAATCTATTAGCAAGGAAACATGTGAGTAAAGGTATATGTGATCTTTAATTTCCTCTCCAAAATTCTGTTGACTTGAGCCTTCTTTGTCATGTAGTGCATAAGAGGCTGTATGTTTTAAGACAAATGTGATAGTGCAGAAAATGTTTTGCAAATATTGTAGTTAAGTTTGAAATTGTGTGAGGAGTAGCTTTATTGTGAATCTCTGCCTTTCATCTATTTTTACCTACCAGTAGGTAACTTGTTCTTTGTGACTTAACTATGAATAAGTTCTGAACAATTCTGTATGCAGTTACTGGTTTAAAATCAGCCTGAAAAAGAAGTAGCATGTCTAATTCTGCCCAGTTATTTCTCCATAAAACCCTAATGCCTCAGGCCTGGAATGGACCTTGCTGTGAAAAGCCAATGAACTGAATGTCTGGAAAAGAGCTGGTTTCAGCAAGTCTCTGGATATTAAGATTTAGGAGTTTTAAAAAACATCTATGAAATATTGATATGATAACTAACGCTTTAAGGGGAGAGTATCTGGTTGAAAACATATTTTCCTTTTACAACTGTAGTTAATTATTTTTAAAAAAGGTTAAAAAGAAGGGATACTGAATTGAGCATTAAAGAGCTAGTCATCCCTGGTTTTCACTGTTTTGAAAATTAGATGGTTATTTGAGTATTTCTGGGATGGGGAAGCTCACTTCCAGTTTTACAGTTTAATCCTGGATCCAAATAAAACTCTTCTGGTTGTGGAAAAGTAATGACAGTAAATATCCATTCCCCTTTGAAAGACTAGATATAGGAATTTTTTTTTTCTGTCAGCAGATACTTAATTTTCCAATAGGAGCTGTTGTCTATCCAGAAACTTCTGAAATGTTGGAATGCAGAGCTGAAGGATTAATACAGTCACTAGGAGAAAGGTCTAACTGAGTTTGAGGGAGGACACAGGTGTTAGTCTCGCTGTTGACCTTGCACATCTCCAGTATGTTTGTTTGGAGTGCATGAGTAGGAACGTAACACCTGTAGCCATAGGGCTTTGAAAGTGCTACAAAGAAAAGGAAAATAGCTTACTCCTAAGCAGAATGGATCTACTTAATTATGTTTTGAAGCTAAATTTGGACATCATTTTAAATCATGGAAATTTGTTACTAGCATGTCCTGCAATTATTATGTCTATGCACACCTATATTTCAATATTCATAGACATTTTGCCAATGAGAAATTGAGTCTTTAAAAATTACTGTTTTGTGGGAGCCTAAATTATTTTAACAGCTCATAAACTTAAAAATACTAATATGACCTCACTGTTAGACTAGAGATGTGTATACAGTTGTGATAATTTGTATAACCAATTTATTTTCTTTTACTCTTAATGAGTTATCTAAGGAGTTATCTGTGAGTAGCAGCAAACTTGATTTTAAATGTTTTTCAAAATCATTTTAGAAGGAATTTTTTTGATAAGTTCTTGGCCTCCAGATGGTCTGCTAAGAGTATTAAATATATATATATTTACATCTGAATGATTTGATTGCAAATAAAATTTTCACTTGTGGTAAATCTTTTCAAAACAGAATGGTGATATTCATATGAGACCCTTGCATATGATGAGCTCAAAATTCTTGTCCAGTACATATTCTCCAGTATTTTTTTTTTTACTTTAATGTGTTTTCTCAGGGTCATAAGTTAACCTGACTGGCAGCTAAAACAACCACATAACTGTTTCCTCAAACCTCCCTTCCACTGGGATGGGGAAGAAAAACAAAAAGAGGGAAGAAAAAAAGTAAAACTCATCAGCTGAGATAAAGGCAGTTTAAAAGGACAGGAAATAATAACAGTAATATAAAAAGCAAGTGAGGAACAGCACAATTTGTTACTACCCAAAGCTGAAGCTCAGCTAGATCCCAAGCCTCTCTGCCTCTTAGCCCACCCCCCAGTTATATACTGAGCATGACATCATAATGTATGGAATATCCCTTTGGCCAATTTGGGTCAGCTGTCCTGGCTGTGTCCCCTCTCAGCTTCTTAGTTGCCCCATATCTTCTCATTGGCTAGCCAGTGTGAGAAGCTGAACAGTCTTTGACTGCTTAGCAACAACTAAAAAACATCAACATGATTCTCATCCTAAATCCCAAACACAGCACTATAGGAAGAAAATTTATTCTATCTGTGCCAAAACCATGACACACTAACTTGTTTAGCATGGTGCCTGTGGAGAGTTACTGAGTCAGGCTAAGCCATCTATTGGTCTCTAATAGCGTTAGAAAGCTTGAGTTAAAATATTTTAAGGGATCCACTCCATCTTAAGTGCCATTAGTATACTACATAGAACAGTAGTAACCTGGATACGTTGGAACTGATAGGTGTGTGTCAGCACATTGCTGACAGTGAACTAGTTAAAAGACTTTGAGTATCCATTTACCTTAGGACCCTGAACTTCCTTGAAATCTTCATATTTTCCTTTCTATTTCAATAAGTTGCCCTGAAATAGGAAGTTCTAACTTCTCAGTGCTCTTCAGTTAAAGATCGTAGAAAACAGGCCTTGAAGGTACCTTGCATATATACATACACACACCCCTTTGTGTGTATGTGCTATTTTCAAACATTCCCTCAAAGGACAAACTTACTTGCAATATTTTTTCTTCCTTTTATCAAGCCTTTCTTTAAGCTGTGAAGTACTTGACAGAGTATTGTTGAGGGAGTCAATTTGGTTAAGGAAAATGACATAAATGAGGTATTCCTGCTGTTGCCACTTTGTCAGTACTCTGAATTGCCAAGTATGGATGCAGTGCTTTTTCAGCAATACCTCCTGTAGTGCTCCACAGCCTCTGTTGTGAGGAATTTAAGTAAACTGTTTCTAATGAGTACTTTTTATAGGCATTTAAATAAAAGCTTGTCATCACCCCTTCTTCCATTTGCAAGTAAAGCTTGATGAACTGTTCACTAGAAGCAATATTGCTAACTACCCCATCCAAATAAAGGCAGTACAAGGTCAATGATTAATTCCTTTGTGGTGTTCTTCACATCATTGGCATAGTGCTGCATAGACAGAAAGACATTTTCATATTAATTCTGAAAGCGTCACATAACTCGGGACTTGGGAAGGTGAGATCAAATATTTCCTGCACAGGGAAACACGTTTGTGTGTGTGTGTGTATACAGACCATATGCAGCCAATGACTCCTTTAGTTTTTCCACTGGGAGAGTTGTATTTTCTGTGTACTGGAGAACTGGAGTTTATAGTTTGTTTTAGCTGTATTGTTCTATTTCTTAGGTCAGAAATGAAAATGTGGCCATACCTCTGCCTGCCATACTTCTGCCATATTGGTACCATACTTCTGTTAATAGTGGACACTTCCTTACTTTCTTTGCCTCCCTCTCTTGCCTTCCTAACAATGTGCACTGTATCCTGGGTGGCTGTATGTATTCAATAAGTTATTCAGTCCGTTCACTGTGTCTTAGTAAAATGTAAAGCAACTCTGTTGTGGGGGGGTTTGTGTGTGTAGTTTTGGTGTGCAGTCAGTCTACAAGAGAACAACCAAATCTTTTACTATGGGTCTTGTACATGCTGTTTAATGGTACTGTTGAGGAGCAAGCTCAGTGAATGCATTGGCTTCAGGTAGAAGCTAAATGAAATGCCAACTTTTGAGAAATCCAAGTTTGTTTCAGTAGAATTCAGGTATTTATTTTGTCTCTTTAGCTTGTTCTTTTAAACGTTTCTGAAAATAAAAAGAAACAAGAAAAAATCTGCCTCCCCGAAATAAACTTTGATGTATAAAGTAAGGACTTAAAATCAGCAAGAAATGTATCCGTTTCCTTTTTCTTCATGAACAGTGTTACATAGTTGCAATAGTAGCAGCAGTTAAAGTAGTAGTATACTGACCACCTTGAGTACTAGTGGCTGTTGAATCACAGCCACAAGGAGTTTCTTACAAATGCCGACTCACACAAGAAAGAAGAAAAGTATGAAGGAGTTAACCTTGGTCCTGTAAGCCAACAATTAATGTGTTGTGGTCAAAATGCTGGTAGTGCAAAAAGAAGTATACCACATATGTGAAGCCAAAGATTTATCTTTAGTCTAATTAATATTTTAGCAGTTTAGTTGTCCAAATAATTAGTCCAGTTACAAGGACAAACCATTGTATATAATGGTCGAAATTAATACATAATCAGTACTACTCATTTTGGTTTTCCTGTATAGCAGTATTATAAATGTCTTTTTCTTTGATATTCACTCTTTCAATGCCCTTCTGGGTCCTAAGGTTGAACAGTGCCTGGATTCCTTCATTTTCCTGATGTAACCTTTATTCACACTATTACAACAAGTATAGCTTCTTCAGTATTGTGGAACCTCCCTGCCTAAATATGAAAGTACGGTGTGATGAATCAGGTATCTTTCTGATGCAGTTTAGATTCTTGAGATTTGTCATTTGCATGGCTCTATTAGGTCCAGCTTCTCTTTCTGTATTGAGGTACTCTCTGTTCTGGCTTTGGGGTTCTGAGAAGCTCAGTACAAGGGTGCAGGACATCCATATTCATTCTGTGTTCTCTGAAGCGGAAAGGGAATTTCAATCAAGAGGTGAGGAAGTTTGAGAACATAGCTTTAACTTGGAGTCAGCTTAACAAATGAAACCGAGCTTCTTTGGGACAGCAAGTAAGACGAAAAAGAGCTTGCATCTGTTATTTTCGTTGGACTATGTGTTTCTTGTTGCATGCATCATAAAGACCAGACATGCCACATCTCACAGAGTAAGCAATGTTTCTATTGCTGTTACATGCAACAGAGGAGGGAGGGAGGGCTCTGCAAAGAGATGAGAAAAAAGAGCCCACTTCTTCCATCTTGTCAGTTGGTGTGGCAGAGAAAATGCATTTGGGGAAGGAAGAGCAGACCTTGAGTTCCCACAGCAGTCAACAGGGAATATCATGGCCTGGAAAGACACAGCTGTTGTGATTGGCATTAAAATGCCATCCTTCCATCCAGGTCCTCCTTTGCCCCAGTAAGGAAGCTGAAGCACTTGTGTACAGCACCTCGTGCGCCCTGACAGCACCATCTCTTCAACCAGTTCTTCTTGATGAGAGTAGCACTTAAATCAGCTCACAGGAGGGAGCTCTCCTAATTTCACCTCAACAGAATGCTCCATTTCCACTGCCTGAGAGCTGGTGTAATGTTTCTTTATTACCATTCAAAATAAATCATGCCAGCACTACGGACACTTCTTCCTACAGCAGGTTTGGCCCACATGGCTTAGTTGTTGGTCTTTCTCACAGTGTTGGTTTCAGAGCTCAGATACAGGCTTTTACTCTTCCTTTTTTTCCAGAAATTGAGATGTTTAGCTTCAAAACAATGAGTACAGAGAATACTCATCTGCCTTCTATGAGGTCTCAACTGCTTTATGGAAGGGCATCATTTAAACTGCCAATGGATTAATTAGCTAATTCAATTTTTTTATAATTGTGGTCCTGTGCCTAAAAGATTGAGGAACTTGGCTACAATCAATTTAATGCGTTCTTAAATAGAAAGCTGTTTTCTATCCCTGTTCTTCCATTATCTGGATCACAGCCAATGTGCTACAAAAAATCCATTCTTTTAAGGATTGCTAATGACACAAACTAAGTGATCCTGAAAGATGAAATGCTTGGTGTGGTTTTCATTGATTTTGGCAAGACTTTCAACCTGGAATCTCATTTGCTTTTCATTCAGTTGTGGAAAATACCTCATTCTGGATTTTTCAGATCAGGCTGAAAAATGAATAACTACTTATGAGTTGAAACACAACAAAGAAAAAAATGATAGCAGGGAAAAAAGCATGTGATCTTGGCATTGGAATCTCCCTTTCTTTATCATTTGATCAAGCACAATTGTCTAACAAAAATATGTTTCAGGTTTTATCTTGGTAAAATTTCTAACATGAAGCTAGAAAGACTTAGTTGCAAACTACATCTTTAAATTAGTTAATCGAGTACTAATCCTGTATCTTTTCTATATGGAAGGATCTGATTCTTTTCAGACAGCTCCTTGAAGCCCACAGAGTCTTTATTTATCCCATGCAAGTCCCAAGATTGACACCTTGGGGTTAAGTGGCATCTCTTAGGGAGTGGTAAAATCCCTAAAAGAGAGGTGAATTCTGCTGATACCTCATGGAAAAGAGGGGTTGATGGTCAGAGGAGACTAGCAAGCAGTCTTGAAATATGTATGTTTGCATATTTTTATCAGGCTTTGGAGTGTTTCTGTTTATAAACATTTCTCTGCCACTAAGTACAGGAGGCATATCATAATCGGATTGCGTGGTGCTAACTAACTTTTATGGGTTTGCTAGATTTACTAATAATTTCTGGTTTTGCTAATCACTAGTGAATTGAGCCTTGGGAATAAAGAAATAACTGAGGAAGAGATGCTCTTACTGAAACACTGCAGTTAGCTAGAGAGTGGATGAATTTGCAACAGGCAGGCAGAAGAGCTACAAAAGGTAGGTGGTGGGCATCTCAGTGGATGGGGCAATAGAAATGAGGATGAAGCCCCCTTCATCACTTAGGCTCAGAGAAGTGGGAAGCAGCTGGCTGGTTGAATAGTTGCCAACTAGAACTTCATCATGCAGAGCTCAAAAAATAATCTGTGTTTAAAGTGTAAGGATCAGTGTTTATTTCCCCCCTCGTTTTCCTTTTTTATGTCCCCTCTTCTTTTTCTCCCCTCAGTACTGTGCTGTTGTCAAAGCCATTTGGATTTACTATTTAAGCGAGGAATTGTAACTCATTGAGCACCTACAACTTTAAGTCTTTGGTAGTGACACCTAAAATTTGAACCTAACCCACATTGCTGTCAATCAGCTCCTGGCACAGTTACAGATTGTATACCATACCTTAATGTATTTATATTTGCAACTTGAATAAACAAGTTGCCATATCCTTTTCACAGACTTGGTACTGCACATAGAATGACTGAAGATCATACTAAATAAAGCCTTGGGCTTCTTTATTATGTGTATATATATACTGTATATGTAACCCTGCAAGTTCTTTCTTAGCTGTCACACCATGAAAGCTCCTCAAGTTCTTGAGCTGCTTTTCTAAGCAACTTGATACAGTTAAAGCAGCTCAATGCCAGACTTTCATATTGCTCAAAACTCATGAATTTGCTTAAAGCTCAAAAGATGCTGTGAAATAGCTTCTGAAAAATTAGTCTGTACACTTAACATGGGGGCAGAATTAATAGGCTTGTTGTTTTCCTTTACCCAGTTTATATACCTGTCTATAAATTAGAGCTGGATGTCATAGGACAAACTTTTCCTTTTCTTGAGGGAATTCAATCTTTCTCATGTAGGGAGAGTTTCCAACTCAAGTTAATGCCTATGTTGGAAGGAAGATGTTCTCCAATACTAAACTTCCTGCCATCCCACATGCAAACTTGAGCACAGGCTTCAAACTTGGAGGAGGAGGAAACTTTTGGTTTTAGGATGGGTTGGGTTTTGTTCTTGGTTTGGGGTTTTTTTTTTGTGGTTTTGTTTTGTTTTGTTTTCAAATGTTCTAGATAAGTTTTTGAATCACATTTTCACAGACTTTTATTCCATAATGTTTCTAAGGCAGTGTCAGTGTGAGTAAAATACAATGACATAGAAATGACAGTCTGAATGTTACGGGTGAATCTCATACAATGCCAGGCATGCAAGGGGTTGAAAAACAGATAACCTATAGCTGCTGCTGCTGCTTGGAATTGACTAATTATGTTTAATGGTATAGCAAGGGTCAAAATCTTCCTCTGACAACCCTTACAAGTACAGGAGAAATAACTCTGGAAAACGGTAGTTTTTAAGACAATGAGCTGCTGGAATGTTTTTAGCAGGTGAGAAAGAAAAGTAACTTGTCAAGGATTATTCAAGGAAAAATATAAATAAACCTTCATTGTATTTATATTCTTAATAGGGTGTTCATTTAATAATGAATACTTGCAAATAATTTGACTAGCTTTATGGCTCAAGAAATTGATGTCACCAGTAGTGAGAGGGATGGAATCAGGCTGTTCAAAGATTTTTCTGAGCAGTGGCTCCTCTTATTTTTCCCATATCATATTCATAGATTAAATCTATATTGATACTAGGTTCAAACTGAGTCCAGCCTTAAGTTAACCCTGAGCCACAAATTTAGGGCTTTCTCATCATTTATTAGCATTCATATCACTGGGGAGGGACATTCTTTTTTACAAAGCAGGATCTTTCTCAGAACTGGACTTTTGCTACCATGTTTGCTTTTCCAGTAAAGGGTACAAGGTGTAAGCAAAGATACTGAAGGACAGGATAAAGGAACATGGAATCTGAGATTATACCATGTGCTTAAGGCCTGTAAATTAATCCCCACCATACTGCAGGAAGGGCTGAAGGGGCATTAGGAAGCACTTTGGACAAAATCCATAGATGGAGGTTGAACATAGATTTATAATTGAATTTATGGACTCTAGACAGTGACCTGATGCAGCAAACTAAAATCTAAAAACTTGATGTGTAAGGGTCCTAGAGCAGTTATAATGTGATACCAGCTGTGTAGCTGTACTTCAATCTAGATATTGAGTAATTTCTAGGGTCACTAACCACCTCTTGGTTCAGCTTGCTGCAACAGGTTTTTGTGTGGATCTCTTCCCTGCAACAGAGAATAAACAAATCCTGTCACTCCTAAGCCAAATATAAAGATCTATTTACCAGTTTCTAATGAACTACTTCCACTTGAGCTTTTGTGATACACTTTTTTTTCCTTTTCACTCCCTTCACCCTCATAAACAAAACAGCTTTGCTTTTCCATAAATGTGTAACAGAAAGGGGGGCAAGCTGGCAATACACATGCATGCACACACCCCAGAGATAAGAAAGCAAAGTATATTTCCAGAATGGTGGATTTTTCTTGACTAGAGATCTCTAAGGATTAAATAACGTTAGATTTTATAAAACTTGCACTGGAAAACATGATATGCTGTAAGTAAAAAAATGTTTTTTACATTTTTTTTACTTTATACAACATAACATCTAAGACATCATTAATAAACTTCCATTTGATATTTTGAAAGTGGGTTTGTTTTACTTACAGCTCTGTCAACATTTCAACGTTTTGCACATACTGGTCTTCGCACTACATATTGTTCGTCATCTAGTTGTGAGCGTTGACTGCTTACTAATTAGCATATGTCATCCAGAAGTAAAAATTCAACCTGTTGGTCAGTAAAAAAAAGTCCTTCTCTTCGCTATGTAAACTCTTTTTCAGCAATATAAGATATCCAGAAAGGCCTTTGATTTGTTGGGCGAAAAAAAAAAATAGAAAAAAAATTTGGAAGTTATGGATTCATGAAATTGTGTAGTCTTTTTGTGTGGTTAAGGAAAATGTATTTGTAGGTACTCTCTTTTTCTGTAAATACTCTAGTTTTGATAAATATTTTGTAGTACAGTAATCCTTTATAATGGAAAATCTTTATTATTGTTAATTGCTATGTCTAGTGAAAAATGTGTGGTAAATCTGATTTGACTTTTTCCTTTTTTCTAAAACAGTATTTATATATGAAGCTTTTCATGATAATATCATCTAGATATTTTTATCACATAGAAGATTGTAATTTTGAAATAATAATCACGCAAATGTAGAATTATGCTGATATTAAAGAATTGAAACCTTCCTTTGACCAAAAGAAGGAATTTAGCTTTGATTACGCGATGCTCTTTTTAATTAAAAAAAAAAAAAAGCATGCATCTTCTTTTTTAGTATTGACTTTCATGATTTGTTATTTCATCTCAAAGACTTTTTGTATGGAAATTAGATTTCCCTTTCTAGTTGAACAAATGCTAATAAAAGTGTTCTACAATCACTCGCTAAAGTTTTAACTGAAGTCACTTTGATTATTTTTGCATCCCAAATGTTATTTTCCCCTCCAAGCATCCCAGTAAACAGAGTTACTGGAGTGAATATTTCCAAACGAAGCAAATAACAAATGTTTGTGAAAATTGTGTTTTAAGTTTTCCATCAGCGGTAATCATTCAAGAAGATGATTAAGCAGGGAGTGCATGTACTGCAAAGGTAAACCTCAAATGCACAGATCCAATTTAATATATCAATTAATTCTAGTGGCCTTCTTGTATCCAAACTACTATATAACTCCTGGTCTGCCACCTGGCATCCTTGACACTTTCCCCCAGCTATGTCATTATGTTATCAGCTTGAGGATAGTGAATGAAAATTGAAGCCCCCTCCCTGGCAGTGTTCAAGGCCAGGTTGGATGAGGCTTTGGGCCACCTGTTCTAGTGAAGGGTGTCCCTGCCCGTGGCAGGGGGGTTAGAACTAGATGATCTTTGAGGTCCCTTCCTAACCAAATCATTCTATGATTGTAAAAAAAGCAACCTCATAAGGTTAGTCTGATTGGTAGGACTGCAAGGGATACTGCGTTCATACATCTTGAGGTGACAAGTACTTTTGCAAGCAAGAAAGTTTCTCACCTAGACATGACCACTGAGCTCAGCACACCAAATAAGGACCGTAAACAGGCATGTTTCCTTCTGGCTGATTAATATTGGGCTATGAAATCCCCACTGTCTTAGGTAAGTCTTTTTTGCAGACTATATTTTTTTCCCACGAGTTCAGTGCAGCAGTAAAATTTTGAATGTATTTTGTTGGTTCAATTTTGTTGCTTCCTGTCAGTATCCAACAAGGTCATAATTGCTTCAAAGCTATTCCTATTAAAAGGAATATCCTATGAAATATGTTTTAAGAGGATGAACAGGAAAGTGTGCATTGGTTTGTTTGCTGTGAAATACTGTTTTTCTTCAATGTTAGTCATGTAAAAAGTAGACATTCACGATGATCTGTTCTGTTGAACTTGACTTCAGGTTGCTCTGTTGTAAAGGGAAAGCAAAACACAATGAAAATATAAAATGGAATTCAGTGGCAGTGTTGTGAAATGGAATGAAACAAAAGGGGTGCTAAACAACAGTATCTGGGAGATGTACATTATATTCTCTCTATGTAAGTTTTTACTGTTTGCCCTGTGCAAGTACTGTCCTCTGAATTATGGCAGGAGAAAGGCAGGGGAAGAAAATGTTTCAGGTGCACATGTGTTGGATTGCTATTTTGAACTGGGCAGCTGTAATGGTCCATCATACCAGTTCTTGCAAACTGTTTCTTATATGTTGACATAAACAAGATAATGTTTCAAAAAAAAAAAAAGATTTCACCATTTGCTGAATAACTGTAAATTGTGTATGTTTTGAATTAGACAAATATGTTATTTTAAAAAGAGTTTATCAAGGCTTTGTATTTGGAGTTGGTTTACCATCTTCTCTTTGATAAGAAATATATTGGCTTTTTTTCCACTTCCATTTAAGACTATACCATTGAAAGCTATTGCCATTATTGTTATTTTCAGTTCAGGTTTTATGCTTAAAATGTTTATTCAGCTTCATCTTGGAAAACTTTTTACTGCTTAGCCCTACACTGATGTTAAAAGCTACTACATGTAGGGAAGGACGGATTCCCTCAGCTTATCAGTATGAAAGATCATTGTAATTTAAAATTAAAGTTAGAAGTTAGAATGAGATTAAATGGGAAGCTCAAGTAGAACATTAAAAAGAACTCCATCTAAATAGTGGCATGATTTTAAATTCTAGCCAAAGACTATTCTGTTCTACAGGGCCGGTCTCAGATGTCTGGGATACTTTAAGAAAATAGTGTAATAATTCAAAAGGAAGAGAACCACTGAACCAAAGAAGGAAATTATTTTAAAAGGCAGTAATAAAAGAGGGGGGAGAAATAAAATATTTAATCATTGTTATAAACTGACAAAGATTTTTTTGTGATATTTGTGAAATAGGGTAATTGATCTTTATCCTAATATAGAAGTAACAACGGAGGTTTTTTAGGTTGCCTGTGGAGGCTGGACCATCTAGTTCTGACTGGGTCAGCACAGCAGCTTTTGGTGCATCATAGCTGTGCTTTATGCTAGTGAACATTTCCTAAGGTGTTTCAGAGTATTCAAAATACAACTGTCATACCTTGTTCAATTCTGTATGCTAAACCACAGAGAGGGTCTTAAGGAATGCTTCTCTTTTTTTTTTTTTTTTTTTTTCTATTTGAAGTGACTTTCCTTTCCTCTACATGTCTAATTTGCACCTTCAAGGAAGAAAACTTGCTTCATGTAATGGAAAAAAGTTAGAATATGCTGTATCCTCCAACTTCTGGAATGTGGCACTTAGGGGAGAAGTTTATACAGTGACATTTCCCATAGCATTGTGCCCAAACCAATCAGTAGATTTGGCTAACAGAATTGTGGCCTCTCAATTTTCAACAACTAAGAAATAGTTAACCATGTATCACACAAATGTGACTTAACTTCTTTCAACAACCAGACTTTTACTCGCCTTGCTTGTTCACTGACAATTTCTCTGTTGGGCAGGAGACCACGAGGGAATTTAGATACCCTGGCATCTAACCACCTGAGCATTTGCTAAAGCATATGTGCTCTGTGATCAGGCAACAGCACTGCATAGCCTTAGTAGCCAGTGCTTGAATGCAGTAAACCCAGAGGATTTTCAGAACAGCTTGAATTCAAGCCTCCTGCTTTTCCTATTGAGCATGCCGGCACTTCAGATCACTTGAAGAAAAACCCTGTAACAACTTGTCTGCTGGCATCAGCCACATGTCTCTATAAAGCATGGACTGATATACAGCAGCAAACTTGGGCTGACAGTGCATGTGCTCAAAGTGTCCGCACTACAAGAAGACAAGCTCTTCGACGTGTGCGCTGGGAGCTGACAAGAGCTTGGCATCATCTCCTGCTGTGGTCCCGACTTCAGACAGAGCCTGTGCCTGCTCAGCCCCTTGCAGCCTATCACTTGGAGATTTAAGGTTATCCAAAACTAAACTGGAACCTAAAATATAGTTTAGATGCAGACCATCACTTTGTAACTGCTTATTCTCCAGTAAAAATTACAGCTCTGGGATTAAGAGCCCCTTGAAATGCCTTAAAAATACCCTAAAATGTGATTTTTTAAATTATTTTTTTTTTAGCAAACAGTTTGCAATTTTCAAGATTATCATAGACCTCTTATGCAGTGGTGAGAGAGGAAATAATCTACTGCTAAACTTTGCTCCAAAACCCACTAAGGTAGTTCATTCAAAAGTTAAGCAAAAGGAGAAAAGGCTCAGTAGCCATGATCCAAGAAGAAGGGTTGTATAGGCATGCCATACTGCATGGGCACAATCTGTTGGGAAGGATGCAAAGCATACCTCCTTCTCCTTTCCCATTTCCCAAACTGGACTTGAACTGTACTGCTTGTTTTACCAATCTGTGCTTTGAATCACCAACACAGGGTTGAGGAAACAGGGATGGATTCCTTTCCCTGACTGAAAAAGAGTTCAATTTACATCTCCCAAAGCAGCTATAAAGTGACCTGGGTCAGGGATGCCCTTGTTTCTTCCTGCTGTAACTGTTTCACTTTTCATGGACTATTTAACCTTTCAGTGAATCTGACTTAGGAAGAGAAAGAGTGCAAGTGGGTGCAGGAATAAGAATGAAGACGATGCTGTTGCCTTGTGCTTAGGACCTTACTTGAGAAACGAGTATTAGTCTGAGAAATGGTTGTGATTACATAATTTCTCCTGAAAAAGCCGTTTCCCATAATTCCCAAAAGTTCAAAGATTGGTGTATAGATACCCTAATTGAAAGAGAAGTCCTAGCCATAGTAGGAAAGGCAACTGAATAATTTACATAATCTAACAAAATTTGAGTTTTATTGGACTGTAGGTTCCAGTTAATATTTTAACAGTAGGTTACATGAAAAAAGTGTTTGTTAATGTCACAGATGAACCAGGTCCTGAAATATTTTAGCATTAAATGAGTTTCACCTGTAAATTTGTAAGTGGATGACTTTTTCTCCCTTGATTAAGTAGTCACTTTCCTGAAGCTAAGATATTAGCAAAGACGTAACTTCAAAGGTTGCAGTTGTTAGTGCTATGAAAGGAGATCTTAATTATTTTATTTTTTTTTTTTAATATGTCACTTAGATGTCATATATTTTGCTCCACAGTCAACTATCTGTAGACTTAGAATTTAAGTACTTAGCCTTGTGGGAGGTATCTCTGAATGGTACAGAAAACTTATTTCTGTGTTCCTCAGACCCATTGAAACTGCTAAAGGATCATTTGGAGGTTGAACTTCTAACCCTTTATCACATAACTGGTGTAATTCTCAATACTGTATGCAGTTGTGAGACTGAGCTATCTGAAAACCTTCTATCAAAGCCAAATAAAAGGGCTACCACCAACCCAAAAGGTCTTGCATGAATGGACATATGATTGGATCCAGTGGGTTTACTCCTATGAAAAAGGATTTCAGGATCTAAACCTTGAGTGCTGTGTAGTGAGAACTTCATCTTTTGTATTCTGTGAAGTTTTCTGTTATCCTGTGAGGAAAAAATATTCTGTAATAGCCTGACCCTCTTTTGAACTGTCATATTTTGGACATTTTAAGTGTTTTGTAGCTTCTCTATTGTTCTTCTTCCTGAATTCTTCCCAGTGGGGGATAAATAGCCACTTTAAAGTTGAATACATAATTTTATTTTTTTTAATTCTTGCTTGTAGTTGTGTAAAGTGATCATGAACTCTGCTTTTATTATGCAGAAGTGTGATCTGTTTTCCTACAATGTTAATTGGTCTTTTCCCTAAAAGTTCTGTTATGCCAACTGGAAATTTGGGATATTCATTTTTTAGCCTCTCAAGCTATCAGTTCCCCCCCCCCCCCCCCCCCATGGTTTTTAAAGGCTATGTAAAACAGAGGACATACAGTAGCATTTTATGTTGTGCCTACAGAATGAAAAATTTATTTTATTCATTGAATTACTGCTGCTAGCTTGCCAATGCATGGTCCTGCCAATCCTAATTCTTCATTCTACCACAGAAGAGTGCCTCTGTGTAACTCTCAACACCTGTATAGATGAAATTATACATGGGTTTTTTTTGTTGTAGTTGTCCTTTTTGTAAGTTATTTCAATCATTCTTTTTTGCTTCTCATGCCTAGTTTACTTTTTTCACAGCCTCTGCAGTGTCTTTACCTTACTTGTCCACATTTGCATCTAAACAATCAGATGGAACACTTTTACAAGCTGTGTATTTCAAATCCCTCAATGACAGCTAATGTTTTCATTGCTTATGTATTCACTTTCTTGATGAGGTATTCCACAATCATAACAAATTAAATGGGTGACACAGTGTGCAGATTTTTGTTTTCTCTTTGACTAGTTATAGAGAAACAGCTTGTACTAGAAAAACAAAATATGTAACTCTGAATTACTGTAATACTGCCAAGCTAAAGGTGCCACAGTTTACTGAATTTCATTCCTGGTGCTGAATGCTGAAGTAAAGGTTGTCATTCAGCTTCCATTATGATTCCTAACTGGCATCTGTGGAGAAATTCTTTAAAAAGCTTGTTTTGATCTGCTATTGTATATTTCATACTCGATCTCAATAATGCATGCCTCATCTTTTCAGGAAAAGTTAAATGAAAGTCCTCTTGTATGTTTTTTGAGAAACTTGAGGATTTTTTATTTTTTATCTAAGTCCACAAACCAACACTGTAATTTTTTTTTTTTCTTCATCCTAATCAGTACCCTTGGTGATTCCAAGAGCAAAACTTCCAGATTTAGAGTATAGTTAGTCTTCCTGAGGGGCCAGAAGGGATCTATTAGCCAATTGCTTTTTTCTCTTTTTTTTTTTTTTCCCTGCCTTATTACTTTCTTTGCAGTCTCTTGTTGTCTCCCTGTTGATTGGTCCCCATCTTTTGTTGTTAATACCTCGATTGGAATTCTTACCAATTTTGTACAGCTGCAGAAATGAGGAAAGGTATTATCTCTGTTGTCTTCCTGTTATATATATTTTAATTGTAGAGCTTTAATTTTAGGCTCTAAGTTTTTTATGTAAGCTACAAAGTCAATGAAGATAAGATACCTCAGATGAGGTGAGTGATACTGCTGCTACATCTTCCTGAAGAGTATCAAAACGGCAGCACTCATAGGACTTCACAGTGAGGGTGACAGAGCACTGGAATAGGCTGCCCAGGGAGGTGGTGGAGTCTCCTTCATTGGAGATATTCAAGATCCATCTGGATGCCTATCTGTGCAATATGAGCTAGGGAGCTGCTCTGGTAGGGGGTTTGGACCTGATGATCTCTCGAGGTCCCTTCCAACCCCTACAATTCTGTGATTCTGTGACGAGAACCGCAGGTACTCATCACACAGGTGTTTGCTTTTAAGACTGTTCTGCAAAGCAAATCTTTGGTTCCTGCTCCACAGAAAAACAGGATCAACAAACCTGTTCATGATGGAGCAGGATTAACACGGGGTTTTGCACTTCACAAGTATACGACGATGAAATTACTTGCAAAGGGCACAGGGTGCCTCTGTGTTTCACAGTGAATTTTAATTTGATTCATAGTGAACATTAAGTTTATGTGAGGTAATTCAGATTAGGCAGACATAAAGAGTTCTAGAATCCAAAGAAAGAAGGGAAAGGAAAAGAAACACATGGAAATGAGCTACTGTGAAAATAAATTAAGGGCAGAGGCAAGATGAGAGAGAGAAAGGCCGTACAAGGTACAGAGAGGGAGGTAAAAGTAATGTCCGTGCTAAACTAGATTTCTGTTTAGATTTCTAGCCTGTCTTTTCATTTAGCAAAGTAATCCACTCACTGTTAAGCATCAGTAAGGTTCCCTTTGTTCCCTTTTTCACCATCTGTCGTGTTAAGCAGGTTAAGGAATTTGGTAGGAAATAAATCTCCTCGTGTTCCAGCTTGTCCTTGGATATGAGAGGGGCTGGGAGTGGCCAGGAGTCAGAGTGCCAATTCTGCACTGTAAGCCTGGTCACATTCACTTACTGAACTATCACAATTATGGATCCACAAACAGTGCAGGCACCGCTCAGTCCAGTCACATTTGGTGAACTATCGCAGCTGGACTCAAGAAATTTGGTTGTGTTCAGTTGGGAACTACTGTTGCTAGGCTCCTGAACAGTGCTGTTTATTGGGGGCCAATTCGGCACTCTAAGTCTGGTCGTGTTCACTTCCAGAGCTACCACTATTACAGATTCACAGGTGCTGCAAAGCTCTGTGCGGCCTAGTCGCCTTCATGAACCATCATGGCCAGGCTCACGTGGTTCAGACGTGTTTGATTAGGAAGTGCTGCGCTTACAGCATACCTGAGGAATGGTGCTGTTTATTTGGATTACAGAGCGGAGATTCTTTGGATTGCTGGCGATGATCCGCTGTCTACAAAAGCAGGCACAACTAACAGCAACATAAGACAACGTAAAGTTACAAATAAAGCAGCGCAAAGCTATTTGAGCAATGGAACAACATAAAAATTCCTCCCTAGATATTTCGAAGCTTTCTAGGATACCTAAATGTTCAAATCTCACCCAAAGCATCTGGGGGTGGGGAAGAGGCTCAGTCTGTCAACTGGTCCCAGAAGTCAGCGATGGTTCCTGATGGCACTGTCTTCTTATGACATTATCTTCCCTAGTATGCATCTGGTTTTGGGCTACTTTTGTACTATTTTTTTTACCTGTCAGGTGCAGCTTGAGTGACTCTAGTCATACATATCTTTGTTGTAATTCATGTAAAGTTTCCTCGCTTTGTGTTTAAAGCTTTAGGCTAACAAACTCCGAGCACATGGTCAGTGAGGGATGGTTGCACCCTGGAGACTAGCAGTTTTTGGGATGCAGTGTGTTTTTGTATTATAATGGTATTATAATGAGCAAAAGTAGACCTGAACAACATGATCTGGTCAGGAAAATGATGATTTGCTTGCTCAGTTTTGGTTCAGTTCTCACTCAGAGCAGAAACAATGCAGCATCTAGGTACCACAATGCAACAGGTCCCTGAGATCACAGAGGCTGGCCACAGTGTCTTCACTCTGCTCCACCCTCTGTGCATTGCTTTCTTAGTGGTAGCACACCAAGATCCCCTGATGCTGCCAACCTTCAAGATCACCTAGGGAACTTACTGTGACATGGATTTTTGGCATATCAGCTGCTCTTCACCCTGGAAGTCTCTTGAGTGCTGAAACTTTTCTTAAACTGTGAACATAAGTTTTAATCCTAAGTCACCTCCAGTAAGTATTTCTTTTTTTCTAACAGTTTTTGAAGCTGATCTGTAGTTTTTCAGCTTTATGGATGTTACTTGGCAATTTTTCCTTCAGTATGAAAACTGTGGATGCTTATGAATATATCTGTCTGAGGAGAGAGGATAGAAGTTGATAGAAGTTGATTTTACTTCAACAAGACTAGTATTTGACAACACAAATTTAAAAAAAAAACCTGGAAATATGATTAGTTTGGCATTATTTCTTGGATGTTTGGGTTGGGCTTTTTTTGTCAGTTTCTGATGTTTGCAACACCTTACATCCTTTTCCTAACAAATGATTAAGACAGGTAATGCTGAACTTCCCAAACAAACAGTTGCCTGACTGTCAAGTGACTGTCTCCATTGATGCAGCACACAAGCAAACACATGCTATAGAATTGGCATCTGAATAACCAGACAAGCTGTCCCTATTGACAATTGCTCCTGCCTCAGCATATGTATTGTCCTCTTGGATTATCCCATCTGCAGCTGCTTCAGCTCTGATGCCACATCATCATTTTACTTGCTCCAATGGTTCCTCTTCAATAACAGAACTTCATCCTTTATGAATTGCATCTCACTGTCTGTGCTGGAACAAGCTCTTCAGCTGCTTATGGCTCCTTCTCTACTGTCACGATTTAAACAATGCGTTCAAGAGATGCCAGAATGGTCCTGCCTATAATCGTGATTAACTTTAAATCTTTCTGAACATAAAACTACAACCTAATGATGCCTTTCAATACAGAATGGTAGGGAGTACAGAGAAATTAATTTCCTCTTATGAAGTTTAAAAATGGCTTGTTTTAGAAGCCCTCTCTGTGGATTGGTGAGCCAGGAACATGCTCGGGATTTAGAAATATAGGAATAGAAGTGGTAAAACCTGTAACAGAACTTCTGTAGTAAAATAAAATATTCCAGCTTCCAAACCGACTTCTACACTTTATGTGGAAATCAGACTCTCTTGATTCAAAATCTTTTGTAAAACTCCTCGCTTCTGTATGCTACCAGAGCTAATACATGAAGCAAAGGGTCATACAGGATGAGTGGATGCCTTGTTTTGACTGTCTATGAAAAATGTGAATTGCAATCGTTCTGTAAGTGTGCCTTATGGCCTTATTGTTGTGTAATTTTCCACAGGTGACATTTCTCAAAACCAGGGGTTATTTTAATGTTCTGGGATTTTACTCCTTTAGCTAACAGCATTATTACAGGATATATTCAACAAGAGATTTGCTCACACAGTTCACAATTATGTCAAGATTCACATACCTACGTCCAAAGCTGGCCTGCAGATGAGGTTTTCAAGCTGCTAAGTACACATCTAACTATACTTCATGATGCATTTTTAATGTTAAGATTCCCCAATGATCAAAACAAAGTTTTCCCTCATCTCCTTCCTTTCAAAGGTATTCTCGAGACACACTTAATGAATCATGCAGTATACCACTCGAATTGCTTTTTTCTTTTACATAACCCGAGGAAATGCGTACACAATCCCATCTCTATTCTGCAAGGCTGAGCTTGGATGGGGAGTATCTTCTTCACAGGGTACATTCACACTGCCAAGCCATTCTGAGTGTTCCTGTTATCATAAGGGCTCTAGTTTCTTATGGAACGAAGGCGTGTTGGTTATGATACTGTAAGGAAAACATCTTGACTTCAATCTTACATGAAGACAAAGTAGATATATTTACAAAAAATGCTAAGAAAAAGAAATTAAAACAATGCCCTTGAAATTCCTCTTAGAAAGCTTTTTGCATTACATTTGCTGATTATTTTATGAAAGGGTCTATCCTCTGACAGATTTGTTTAAATGGGTAGTTGGTTAAAAGGAACACCATAGGGTAAAAGTCTTACATCTTAACTGTTTGGTGATTAATGTGTCTTGCAGTCCTTATTGTGATTCATATTTGGCTTTGCAACTTTTTTCTTCATCCAAAATAGCAATATACTAACTCCTAGGGAGGATAGGAGAGAAGATGAATATTTTATGTTTGATTTTTTTTTTTTTTGCATTTTTATCCTTTACCTATGTGTAAGAAAAAAAAAAAAGAAAAGAAAAACCAAATAATGATCAAATATAGGATTAGCAATTGATTCCAGAAAGAAACTTTTTTCCTAATTTAAACCAGTTCAGTAGTTCTAGAGTGCAAGGTGGATTCCCAGCAATGAACAAGCCCTCCATAGTTCCAAGCAGACAAAATGGATAAATGTGGATATTTTAGGGAACTTCTGAGTTTAGTCTTTTTTTCTCTCTGTATGAGTGCAGATTTTCACATTCATCTTGTATGATCCTGTCATTCACTCTTCTTTCCTCCTAACTTCTGATTTGTTCAGAGTACCAGCTGTCTGTTCCCTTTCCCCTAAACTGTGTATGTATTTCTGGTTTGTTGTGGTGATATGTGATGTTCTGAGATGGCAGGAGAGGGGAGACTTCTATTTTTTGTTTCATACAGTGTTTTATTTGCAGTATGGTGAGACGGGGTAATTGTCATGTCCTGCTGACCTGGAAGTCTCTTAAAAGTACATATTACTTACCCTTTTTGAGGAATTTTAAAATCTGCCAACAAACTGAAACACCATTGAAACAACTTCTCAGTTGTTGAAATACATCTCTTCAGGCAAAAAGTGTAAACTTAGAAATCTGTATTGTCTGACCTAGACTTTTGCCACAAACTCATAAGCATTTCCTTTTAAGATCTGTACTGAAATCACAGTATCTTGTCCTAGGATGTGTTCACTGCAAGTTGATGTAGCCATTTTCATCTTTAGGCAGCATAGTACAAGCATGTCAGCAAAACATATTTGATCTGTGGTGTTTTATTCTTGGTAAATGCCATGGGTTTCAAATTGACTTTTTTGGGGGGCAGTTCATACAGTTCATGCTTTTTTCTCTCTCTGAGTTGCAGCTGTAAACGCAAAACAGCAAGGTCCTCATACTTAATTACTTGACCGCAAGCTGAGTAGGCCTACTGACTTCCCTGGGAGTCTTGCTTAAAGCAGCATGCATTTGTGTGTTCAGGGGTAGATTTAATTCATTAACTCTCTGACCTGCTTTATGGAAAAGCAGACTTTAAGAATTTGTCACCAATGTTCTTGTATATATTTTGTTTCCTTGCCAAGTTATGCATTAATGTAATTAACATTGATAAATTAAACACATTTGATGAGTGGTTTCTATATGGATAGGTGATGGATCTCAAAGTTCAGGGTTTTTTTTTAATGTGGCAGCTCCACTTTTGCATAATGTAACTATATAATTCAATAAAATAGGTCTTAGAGGGGAATTAATCCCTAGAAACCATTCTTATTTTGAGCAGAGGATTTGCTTTTTGATGGAATGGCAAGGGAGGACAAGAAATGCTTGTTCTGTGGGATGCAAACAGGGCTATGCTGGTAAAAAAGAAAAGTATGTATGTGTTTATAGTGAGCAAATTCTCATATGCTTGAAATTGGTGGAAATTTCCATAGTTTTAAAGATTTGGCCCATACAGAAGTCAAGTAAGAAACACAAAAAGCTTTGGTAATTTTATTTTATTTATTTTGAGATTATGACCCTGAAAAGAACCTTGCAGAGTTGACATGCCTGTAAAATTACAGAACATTTTGAAATGGGACGTACAGTTATAATAGAAATCGTAAGTCTTGTGTTTTTGAATGCATTCAAGCTCATAAGAAAAATTATGTTGCATTGACATACCTGAACTTATTCATGCAACTAATTCTTTGATCTTTTTTTTTTTTGGCGGGGGGGTGGTGGGGGGGGGGCAGAGGGGGAAGGAGAATATTGTTACACCGTTACTTACCTGTGTAGCAGTTGGTTTATTGGTAATGTAAGAATCCAAATTTTTATATAAGCTCCTTAGATGAGACCCCAGAAGACCAGTTTAGATGCCCTAGCTTCACATGTAAGTTACTGAAGTGTAACCTAATATACGTACTTACTAGCTTGGATACGAATTTGTAAAATAACAGAAAATAATGTAGAACTGATAATGAGCTCTATTTCTGTTTTATTGGAAATTTCCTGACCATGAAAATTTGATAGTATCCTAAGATCAAAGAGGGAAGAAAACCCCCACACATCCATCTTTTAAATTTTTGAAACTTTATATTTTTTGTTTTGTATATATTCATAAAAGTTAATAGTAATAAAATTTCTAAATTACAACACTCTGGTTTCAACATAATGAAAAAGCCTTTTTTTTTTTTAAATCTGCACATTTATCTGAACATTTCAAATCAGCAAAACATCACTACATAGGGGAAAATATGTGCCAGAAAAAAACCCCAACAAAGTGAGAACTTAAAAGATTGAAAATAAATTTGTAGTGAGGGGGTTTTAATGTGGGATGTGAGATACATTTGTGTTTTTTAGCCTAACAGACTGGTGAGAATTAGGAGTCCGAGAAGTATTCAAGAAATAATTTCAGTGTCTTTTGTATTTCCAGTATTTACATTTGCCATAAAAAAATCATCATATTTGGGTTTTATACAATACAGGTTTATTTATGTATTTGTCTATTTATTTACTTTTTCTTTATTCTCAACATTTTTGGGGGGTACTGAACCAACTGCCATGCAGACCAGTTTTTGCACTGTCAATTGTAGTCAGAGGTCTGATTCTGCTCAATGCTGAGTATCTTCACACTGAGCCAGTAATTCCTGAATCCCATGAGAAAAAGCACTTTAGGCATCTCTTTGATTGTGGAGCAGAACTGAAGAAAAAGTATTGAAAGTTGAAAGAAGAGACAGTAATTATTTCCTTTACCTTTTTAATATAAAACTGAGCTCTTAGTGCAGTAACTTTAATGTTCATAGAATCACAAAATGGTTTGGGATGGAAGAGATAATTTATTTACAATCCCCCTGCCATGGGCAGGGACACCATCCAATAGACCAGGTTGTTCAAAGCCCCATCCAACCTGGCCTTGAACACTGCCAGGGAGGGGGTGTCCACAGCTCATCTGGGCAGCCTGTTCCAGGGCCTCACCACCCTCATAGTGAAGAACTTCTTCCTAATACCTAATCTAAATCTAGCTCTTTCAGTTTAAGGCTTTTGTTCTATCACTACGTTCCATGACAAAAAAAGTTCTTCTCTGGCCTTCCCATAGGCCCCTTCAGGTATTGGAAGGCTGCAACTAGATCTCTCCAGAGCCTTCTCTTCTCTGGGTTGAACAAGCCCAACTATCTCAGCCTGTCTTCACAGGAGACGTGCTCTGGCCGCCTTATCATCTTCCTGGCCCTCCTCTGGACTTGCTCCAACAGCTCAATGTCTTTCTTGTACCGGGGATCCCAGAGCCGGATGCAGTACTGCAGGTGGAGTCCCATGAGAGCAGAGTGGAGGGGAAGGATCACCTCCCTCAACCAAAGTCATGCTTATTTTGATTCAGCCCAGGCTACAGTTGGCTTTTTGGACTGCAAGCACACATTGCTGGCTCATGTTGAGTTTTTCATCAATCAACACTTCCAAGTCCTCCTCAGGGCTGATCTCAACCCATTCTCTGCCCAGCCTGTTGTGCTGGGAATTGCCCTGACCCGTGTGCAGGATTTTGCACTTGGCCTTGTTGAACTTCATGTACTTTGCATAGGCCCACCTCTCAGGCCTGTTAGGCCCCTCTGAATGGCATCCCTTCCAGCATGTCAACTGCACCACACAGCTTAGTGTTGCTGGCAAACTTGCTCAGCATGCACTTGATCCCACTGTCCGTGTCTCCAACAAAGACGATAAGCAGTGCCTGTTCCAATCCCAACCCCTGAGGAACACTACTTGTCACTGGTCCCCACTTGGACATTAAGCTGTTAACCATGTTAACTCTTTGAGTGAATCATTCAGCCAGTTCCTTACTCTCTGATTTTTCCATCTGTCAGATCTATGTATCTCCAATTGACAGACAAGGATGTCATGTGGGACAGTCTTAAATGCTTTGCACAACTCCAGATAGATTACATTGGTTATTCTTCCCTTATCCACCAACACTTTAAGCCCGTAGTAAAAGACCACCACATTTCTCAGGTATGATTTGCCCTTAAGGAAGTCATGTTGGATGTCACCAATCATCTCATTTTTCATGTACCTTCATATGGTTTCCAGAAGGACATTAAGGGAATGAACTTCACTGTCCTCCTGTTCAATAGTCTACCTTAGTTTAAAGTTTTGCTATTGTTGACAAAGATGACACACTAAGAGAAAGAAGGAAAAAACAAATATACATGAACTGATCTGGGATGGTGGAGCTCTCTAGTTCCCATGGGATCCAGCAAAAGCATTTTTATTTTATTCATAAGTTACCTAGTATGAAATCTTCAAAAGGCACTGGAGGAGAGAATGAAAATTTCCTGGTGAATTCCTTGATATCTTTGCCCATAGCTTTTCTGCCCCAAAGATATAGTCTGTCCGTTCTGCAAAAATATCACAAAAGAATTGAGCCTTTCCTATGAAGTCTGGAATGGCAGAGTAAAGCATTTCATTCTCATGTTGGAAATGGCAGTTTGAGAGTGTTTGGCCAAGGCAAAGGAATGAAACCACATCTCCTGTACAAATGCTGAGTGTTGTGAAGAAGTGAATTAAGAAGAACCTCACAGGAAACATTATTTCTTTAGAGAGAGTTTGACTGATAACACAATCCACTGCTGGTTTGTGGAAGAAAGCTTGGCTGCCTTCCTCTGAGCAACAGGCTCAGAATGATGAAACCTCAGTGGCTGTGAGAAACAGCATTTATCACATTTCACTTTTCACAGTGTTACCTATAACTTAAAATGCCAGCCCAGTGTGCTGGCAATGGCGGCTGCCTGGGGCGGAACCTTCAATTGTGCATTTGGAGTACAATTCTTTTCGGTATGCGAATATGTGTGAAAAATAGGAACTCATTATTCAACGGATCTTTCTGCGTGCAGTCGCCTGCAGCTGCTTGTTCTTGAGACAAAAGTGATATTAAGGGGTTTTGTGTTGGTGGTTTGAGGGTTTTTTTCCCCCTCTTGCTGCTCCTTTCTCATAGCACAAAGAAGTCAAAGAGGAATTCTGTCCCACCTGATGTATAGTGCTGAGCTGCTGCTCATGTTCACAGTGAACCTGATAGGAACTGTTAACTGATACTGTTCCATAGGGTCCTTCACATATGCAAAGCCTGTAGTTGGTCTGGTTTCAGATTCCAAATAGGGGAGTTTGTGGGATTTGATTAAAATGCAGCTTTCAGTTTATTAATGGTATTTGTGAACAGCATTCATTTACCTCCCAGTGGTCTTCACGTTGAAGGAAAGAAAGTTTCAAATTAAAGTTTTACTTGAAAGACACCTCTAAGCAAGCTGCAAAAAATGTCTAAACAAGCTGCATATCTACCTCTTCTTCATGTGGACAAACAAGAGCTTGAATTAGGGTCCCAAATCACTCATTTCCAGCGGTTGAAATCAATTTGAAAAGTAGCAATCAATAATCCCATTTACATCTCAGCCACCAACCTTTGTGTCCCATTAGGACCTCATTTATTGTAGCTTTTTCTCTGCTGAGAGCTGTGGCCTGCCACGAAGGACAGGGATCCATGCTGCTGAACAGGGTTTGTGCTCTGGCTGGTGGGGTGGGTCGACAGAGAAGCCCTACCACCTGGTGTCAGTTCTGCTCAGCAGATTTCGTATCTCTGTTTATACTCTGCACAACTATAATTGACAGTCCTGTCATCATTTCTTCACCATCTTTGGGTGTATTGTTATAGTTGAATACATACTATAGATTGGAAAGAATCCTTGCTCATCACAGCTGTCGTTTTCCTCTTCTTTGGTTCTTCTTGTTCCTTTTTTTTTCCTACGCTTTTAGTAGTGTAAGTCATGCTGCTTATATTGCATATGCATTGACAGATTTTTTGACTGACATGCAAATTAATTCAGAGGAAGAGAAAAAGAACATTTTTGTTCCTGGCACTTCTTTATTTTTATCTTTGCATGCCATCTTTGACAGGCTTTAAAATCTTATTCATATTTAAAAAGTAACTTTAAATAAAGAACAATTTGTTATATCAGAAGTGTGTTACTACTGCATCTTGCTTTCCAATTTGTTCAAGTCTACACTAAGAAAAGCTTCTCAGTGATATGATTCTGACACTAAACAAGATCCCTGGAGTTCCAGTAAATATACACTCTTTTTTTTTTTTTTTTTTCTTTATCTGCTTGAGGGTGATTTTTTAATGATCCTGGGCAAGGAATTTTCCTCTGCTGCCCTTTACCACGCTCCTTCAGGACTGCACTGGTAGAGCCCTGAGAAATATTCACAGTTTATAAAATTAAAGAGAATGGTCCCAGAATGGGCCATAACTAAGAGCAGTTCTCATTAATCAAAAATAACTGCAAGCAGACCTATTGTCTCAGTAGCAGTAATATCAGCTACTCCAATATAATACTTTTGCATTTTAACCTTAGTTAATGGCTCTCAAATGACTGTTTCTGGTTTTCATTTTTTTCCAGTTCAACTGGTGTCCTGATAAATTTACTTTCTTCAAGAAAACATTGGGTTTATTTGCTTTTCCTTTTTTTATATTTACTTACATTGGGATTAAAATTACCTGTGACCTGCCACATCCCCAGAACATCAGACTTGGAATAATTCTGTGAATTCTGAGAAAAGAGAAAAGCAATTTTATAGAGAAGAAATTGGTTTCATGTTTATACTAGATGAATTATAATATCGAGTGGGATTTCCCCCTCCTCCCCCCCACAGAAGATCACAATTCTTCAGTAGAGTGGTGACCTCAATTTTTCCTCTTTTAGTAGAAAAGTGTTGTATGTCCTTTTCTTGTTTCCTGTTGGGGGGCACGGTCACCTCTGAGACCAGTGCTGCCCACTGACTACCCAATGATGTCCACCCTCAGGATTCAAAGACATTACAGGAATTTTTGTGGTACATATGAGGAGTTCTCAGGGAGGAAAACGGTGTCTATTGAATGGAGAGAAGGTATGTGAGGAATAAAAAAGAACAGTGACAGTAAAAGGAAATGTTAAGAGTGGGAACATGGGTAGTGAAGAAATGGAAATGTCATTCAGAGAGGAGCTATGGCAAAGAAAAAAACCCAAAAAAATTAATTCTAGTTCTGTATTGTCATTGCTCTTGCTTTTTCCCCCATTTTTCCCTAAATGTTATTTTTTCTAAGAAAGAATACTGTATAACACAGGAATATGCAACATTTTTGCGGGAAGCTTTCTTCTTGCACTAAAACTTTTAGAATAACACGTGATTTGATGCAAAAAAAAGCTATTAATTGATTTGCTGTTGTTCTCGTATAGGTTTTTCAGACGTTTGTGTTCTCTTGGCTAGTGCCTTGAATTTAGCTAAAAGCACCTTAGTCGGTGCATGCAATGCTCTTAAAGCTAGAGAGTAAAACTCATACAAACAACTTGAAGAGTGACTTTTCATTTACAATATGTATACTTTAAAATTCTTTGAACTTCACAAGCTTAGTTGTGCTTGATTGGTGTTCCTGAACAAAGGAGAAGGAACAGCTTTGGAAAATTCTACCCTTTTGAAGTCAGTGACAACACTTTTTTTCTAATCAGTTTTCCACCTTGAGCTCAAGGAGAGTTTTGAGCGTCTAAGTGTCACAAGGTGTAAGACACAACATAACCTAACTGGGCAGAATAGTGATTCTGGATGGCAATTAGTCACTGATCAATTATCTTAGTGGCTTTGCGTAGAATGATGCTACCCACAGCTAATATGAATTTAAACCTCCTGCTTTGCCTACTAGCTAATAGAAGCCTTAGAATTATCGTACAGCAACAGTTTCTTGTGTCAGTAACTAATGTAAGTAATGAAAAAACAGTGAAATTTATCAGCCTGTAGACTTTTATGTTTATTTTCTACCACTTACCTTGCCTGCGTCTTAGATAAGGTTTGGACTCTTCCCTACTGAGTATCCTCTGGTGCCAGTATTGCAATTTTAAGTAAAGCTCGAAATACTGCCGCAGCTATGCAATTACTGGGGTTAAAGCTGCGTATGGTTAAGAAGTCTAACAAAAAAGGTTTTAGTATAAAAGTAGAAAGCCCAAATCCAAACACTAACCCCTGAAACTGACCCTGTGAATCATATGGAGAATAGCTTGCCTGCTTTAGAGATTTGGGGTATTTTTTTCTTGACATTAAAGTTATTTTTCAGTAAACTTATACAAATGAAGTTTTTTTATTAACTATACGCTCTACTTCAGAATCCTTATTTTTGAATTATTAATTTAAAAGTTAATTTCTACGGACAGATAACTATTCTTTCCATGATTGTGTGTCTGACTTCTGCCCTCCCCTCCCTGAATGTGCCTGCAGTTCATCATCGCTTTCCTCATTTCTGAAGTCCATAAGGGAGAATCTCTCTTAAACACTTAAATAGTTGTACCTTTCTCTTTCTTGTCACCGGCTCCATAATTTCTGTTGATATTGACCTTCATACCTCTAGGGCATTTTGGAAAACCTGGAGGAGAGCTGGCTGATTGCAGGTGGTCATGGGTTTTTCTGGGGGAGAGTCGTTTAGCAGGACAGACTTCTCTCCTTCACACTATCTTATCTTCCACCCGAGACTTGGAGAAGCTCTGAAAAATGCGAGTACTGTACTTGAAGCAGAAGCAACATTTTAAGCTGTGTGCTGTTATGAATGCATGCCTTGTTTCCTTTGTCTGTTGAGACCAGCAGTGCAACCCAGCTGCCGTTGACTTTAGCTGCACAGAAATGGGACCTCAGTTTCATCTTTAAGCAATTTACTAAGGAGATGAAAGAGGCAATTTCACTCTGGAGATCTTTTCATACCAAAGTTTTCGAGACAAATGATTATAATTTCCTGCCTTAAATCAAATGTATCAATTAGAACATTTTGACTGGAAAATGAGTAAAAACCAATGGGTCATATTTCAGGTAGTATATGGCTGGGTTCAGTAGTGAAACATTTGTCAGCGGTGAAGAGGTAATTGTGAGAAAAGATGCTTGGACGAGGACTGTTGGTAAAGCAGCGTACTGGGTGTAGTAGTTTATTTTTCTTTTAAGCTGTGTAAGCATTTCAGCCTTGTTTACCCAATGCTTAAGTGGCATTCAAATAAACAACTGCCTGTGTAAAACGCTTCTTTGAACCTTTCAGACCAACTGTCTTATGCTGGACAATCATTAGCAGATATGTCCCTTGAATAAGCAGATTTCCAGGGCATCTTTTTTTTTTAATTATGAGTGACCTAGTTTGAATATCAGTTTAATATGCAGAATATGGGGGAGAAGAATTTCTTTTGAAGAAAAGTTATCAAATACACTATCACTGAATTGTGCAATAAGATTACTGGTAAATCATATTTTTTCAGCACAGCTGATAGAAGAAATAAATCCATCTAGGCACATCTAAGCAAAGTATTTACAGCTCCCTTAAATAGCCTTTCTAACTCATATTTCCTGTATAAATCAGTCTTGTTTGTGACCTTGGCAATACATCAGCCCCACAAAAATAACTAAATTGCTTTCTGCCAACTCAGGCTGAGGTTCTTTTAACTTACCATTGCCTTCAATTTCACGGGAAATGTCGTCTCTGATTAAGTACAATTTTAACATTACAAAACGTTTTAGGAAAAAGAAGTCTAAGTATATCATTAAAATGATACTTTCATACTACCAGTCTGAATTTTTTCTACTGTCTACGAGCTTGACCAGAGCATTCTATAAATATCTGTTGATATGCAATTGCAGAAAGAAGTCTGTCTTCAAGTTTGTAATTATAAATCCCTGCTACATTATTTTTAGAACCTTTGCATTTGAAATGTCTGTCTTTTAAGTTAGAATATGTCCCTGTAGGAATTTCCTAATGCTTCACTGGAGGCTTTTTGTCCTTGTGCCATAAGGCCAAGAAAGGTAGTCCTCTTTTTTGTTCATTGCCTCTTTTGAGCCTAACCTAATGTGCCTGCTGTTTCTTTTGAAAGTTTGTCGTGCTTCCATTGACACAGTCCCTGACCCAAATGCTTATTGCAGCTGCGCTTCTACCTTGTAGTTTCTCAGGCACAGAAAGCACAACTGTCATAATCTCAGACTTTATTGATGTCAATATATTGATGTTAACAAAAGATCATGCTGGGAGATTTTGGTCAGTTTTGCTTTTATCTGTGCATTGTCCAGTCATGGTACAATATATTTTGATGACAAAAGAAGTTTTTGGTGTTGAACCATGCAGTGTTGATAAAAAAAAACAAAACAAAACAAAAAATCAGCTAACATAGAAAAACAATGTTCAAATGCTCTTGAGTAGTTTGAGTAATTTGTGTGAAAGGAGTTCAGATTTAAGAGGAAAATTTGTATTGTTATATTCTTATTACAGTCTTTTCTATTCCATTCCTTTCTGCTATTTATTTTTTTAAAGAATAAATGAAAATTCCTCTTAACTAGAAACTTCTATTTCACCTGGCTCTGCAAACAGCTAAATTCCATTTCATAAAATACTTCTAATGTGCTCAGCTATGAATTCCTATGAATAAACATGGTTTTGCCAAAAGCTTATCCCCGAGAATGGGAAGTTACCATGTCCTTGCAATCTCTACACTGTGTAGTTTGTTCCCTTTTCACGCACAAAATCATAGAATCTGAATGGTTTGAGCTGAAAGGGACATCAAAGGGACACCCTCCAATAGACCAGCTTGCTCAAAGACCCATCCAACCTGGTCTTGAACACTGCCAAGGAGGGAGGTGTCCACAGCTCATCTGGGCAGCCTGTTCCAGGGCCTCACCACCCTCATAGTGAAGAACTTCTTCCTAATAACTAATCTAAATCTAGCTCTTTCAGTTTAAGGCTTTTGTTCTATCACTACGTTCCATGACAAAAAAAGTCCTTCTCTAGCCTTCCTATAGGCCCCTTCAGGTATTGGAAGGCTGCAACAAGATCTCTCCAGAGCCTTCTCTTCTCTGGGTTGAACAAGCCCAACTATCTCAGCCTGTCTTCACAGGAGAGGTGCTCTGGCCTTCTTATCATCTTCCTGGCCCTCCTCTGGACTTGCTCCAACAGCTCAATGTCTTTCTTGCAGTACTCCAGGTGGAGTCCCACGAGAGCAGAGTGGAGGGGAAGGATCACCTCCCTCAACCAAAGTCATGCTTATTTTGATTCAGCCCAGGCTACAGTTGGCTTTTTGGACTGCAAGCACACATTGCTGGTTCATGTGGAGTTTTTCATCAATCAACACTTCCAAGTCCTCCTCAGGGCTGATCTCAACCCATTCTCTGCCCAGCCTGTTGTGCTGGGAATTGCCCTGACCTGGGTGCAGGACTTTGCACTTGGCCTTGTTGAACTTCATGTACTTTGCATGGGCCCACCTTCAGATCTGTTAGGCCCCTCTGGATGGCATCCCTTCCTTCCAGCATGTCAACTGCAATACAAAGCTTGGTGTCATCAGTAAACCTGCCGAGGGTGAACTTGATCAAGTTGTTGAAAACTGCAGGACTTTTTCCCAACTTCATTACTGTATAACTACTATGTTAATTTTTTACAAAAAAGAACCAGAGGGAGATTTAAATACAGTGAACATTTTACTTGCAATAAAACAGGATTCCTACACAAAATCTATGCCACAGCATGCTCCTTTCTAGTTTGAAAGCTTGCCCAAAGAAGAGAGGAAGGCACTGTCAGAGCCCCCAATGACTTTTTATCATTGAGAGGCCTCAGCTTTCTGCTGGAGGTGGTTATCTCCACAGGGTAGGAGGAGAGTCTGGGATGTTGCTTCTGTGCAGTGAAGAGACACTAGTTATTTGCTACCCAAAGGGTTGAGGAAGTGGGTATTACTGTCAGCTTGCTGAAATGTGGCAAACCTGTGTCCAGTCCTTCACCTTGCCTCTCCCAGCTAGCAAGGTGAACTAAATAGGGTCTATAAATATGAGGATCTGTGTCTTATTTCTCTCAGAAGGTATTAAAAACACAAGCCGATTCTGCAGTTACCTTTTTAATTAAAGGTCAGTGCAACTTTATAGCCTTGAAACACGTACTCCTGATTTACAGGAAAACATAAAAGTCAAAAGAGAATTGGGTCATGTAATTTAAACATCGTTATTGTCATTCACTTTGAAATAATACTTCCACTTTGGAGTTGGAGTTACATTATTTAATGTAATTTGTAGTTTTAGAAATGGGAGATGGACAACAAGTTTTTCAGACCTCAACCTTTATCTAGACTGAGTTATGGTAATTGTGGTACACAGAGTATTAATGTAAGTAAAGAAAAGATGGCAACAAATGAGAAGTAGAGATCTTCCAGGAAAGCATTCTATTTCAAACAAGAAGGAAAAAATTATGGAGAAGGGAAAAACATTAGACTGGTAACTATTATTACAATAAGGTCCCCTGTTTAAAACAATATATTTATATTTATTAAAAAACAAACCAAAGCGTATTACTGGCCTTGAGAGAGCAAGAATGTAGTGTAGGAGAAGATAGTGGAGCCTGAAGGGGTAGTGTGGACATGAGAGCATACTGGAAGTTTTACATGTGGATTTTGAATTCATGAACATCTTTTATCACAGAATCATAGGGGTTGGAAGGGAGCTCGAGAGATCATCGGGTCCAACCCCCCTGCCAGAGCAGCTCCCTAGCTCATATTGCACAGACAGGCGTCCAGACAGGTCTTGAATATCTCCAGAGAAGGAGACTCCACACCCCCCTGGGCAGCCTGTGTCAGGTCTCTGTCAACCCTCACTTTGAAAAAGTTCTTCTGCATGTTGGTGCGGAACTTCCTGTGCTCTAACTCATTTTATCTGAAGGAAAGGATTAAAACTAGGCAGGTTTTGTCCCCCCTCTCCCAACACACCAAATGGGTTCAAGATTGCCTTTCCTTGAACCTACAGTAAAGATATATCAGGCACTGTAGACTGTCCATTTGCACTCCTCCCAGGATGATGAACCAGAATTTGAAAGTGTCTCGGAAGCAAACACAGCTAAGTTTGGCATGAGAATTAAGCTCCTAAGTATTTGTACAATGAGCAGAGATATTTCCTTTCCTAAAAGTACTTCATTTTCTTAACTAAGGAAGAAGTTGGACTTGGCACTGCTAGTTACCTTCTAGCAGGTGAAAAGTACGTGAAAAGAAACTGAGAGTTAATATAACTCAAAGTATCTGAAGTAATAAATCTCATCCAGATTAAATCAGATGCTTTTTGTCCATTCCATCTTCGGGTATATCTAAGGAAATGGCAAATCTTTGAGCAGGGAGATAAGAAAAGGTGGTGGCAAATGAACAACTGATTCTTTCCTGAATTTGTTTTTGCTGCTTTCTCCCTGAGTCCTGGAGCAGTGCTGCTCAAAGGTGATTTAAGTGGCTTGGACAGAATCATCACAATGTAAAAATGATTTTTCTTACATTCTTTTCTCCTCTGTGACTAACTTACTGGGAAGAAAGGAGGTGGACAGGAGGAAATGTGAAGAGGTTATAGATGCTACTGCTACATCCTTGTCTCATCCTGTCTCAAATGCTGGTCCTAGAAGAAAAAATAGAGATCTGCTTTTACTTTCCATTTCCAAATGGCACATGCAGCAGAGAGAGTAAAAGTTAAAGCCTCAAGCATTTTGAACAACCCTGAATATAAACCAGCTACTCTTTGTAAAATCCTCTTGTTCTGCATATACATAAATTTCTGGGGGTTTTACCCACGTATATATTTATCTTGGTTTTTTTTCTTTCTCATAGTTATTTAATGTAGATTTCTGACTGATACATAAAATTAGAACCCACTATCTTGTCAGGGGCTAATAGTTTATAGGTTATATTTGAGGTTTTCTTCTTTCATGCAAATACAATGCACTCCTCAAAGTTATTTATAACTTTTCAGTGCTGTGAAAAACAGGTTAATACAGTCACAGAAAAAAAAAAATTCCAATAATTTTGAGTTACTCCACAATCAAATTAATCTCCATTAAATAAAACTACTGAGTGTTCAAGGAACACCACAAAACAGAGTCAAGTGGACCTATGTAATTATTGTCCTGGACTTTTTTTTCACCTTCATCAGGCTTCTTCAAACACCTTAAAATGGAGTTCTAGCAAAAATCTGGACAGACCAGCTGTTTTCACACTGTCAAGAGCTACATTACAAGGTTTACAATCCCTTTTTTTTTCTATAGACTAACAAAAGACTTTTAAAAATAGAATGTTAAATGAGACAAACTTGTTAAATTAGAGAAAGAATCTAGGTGTCTTAATTGCCCCATCCCTAAAGGTGCTGAACAAAGTAGAGAAGGCAGATGTTATTTTTTGAGGTCCCAAGTAGGTAGTTTTACTGTGCTGTCCCATGTAGATGATAACCTATTCAGGTCTTTGCTAAGTACATTCACTGCACCAGCTTATGAGTGAGAAGGCAGAAACAGCTTTCTTTTTCTGATACAGGAGATTGAACCTTATAATTTTTAAGCAACATTTTGGAGGGCCCATATACCAACATAACCCTAGTAATCCTTGGAGTGACAAACAGTAGGCAGTTTAGAGCTTAGCCTGCTGTGGCAAAAATCCTTGATCCTTGTAAGCCTGGTGTTCAGTGTACTAGACAGGTTCAGACTTCCCTTATACATGAAAAAGGCTATGAACCATGGCAGGTCTTCAAATTATTTTTTCTCTATTTTAAATAGAATATTGTTATAAACTGTAAAAACTCTTGGATTTGTCATAGAAAATATACTCAATCCCCACCCTCTTCCCCCATCCCCTTTTTGAAGTCAGAAAGACTACTTTCTGACAACATCAAAATTATGCTCTAAGTTCCACAGGATTTTTTGTCACAAATATCTGTAATAAAAATATTTTCTCAAAGAACAGAGTCAGTTTTTAATGGGGAAACTGTGAGGGTTCACCAATGGTCATCATATTATCTGTTCATTTTTCACTAAAATCAAAGTATCATATACATGTGAATTTTTTTTCACCAACCTGCACATTCTGGTCACATCCATTATTTTTCACATGGCAAGACAAATCTCATAAGATGAAAGCAGATGGGGACAGCTTCACAGTACTATCAAATCAAATTGAGATAGCAAAAATAAACATTGGTCTCAAGCTTAGAAACTAGGTGAGCATTCTGCCTTCTGAAAAGCTGTGCCAATTTCTTTAGAAATCATGAATAAAATAATTTTGATTAAGAAATAACCATGCATCTCCAAAAAGAATTCTTAGGAGACATTAGTTTACTGGAGACATGAGACTACCTTGTACTTAATCTTCTATTATCAAGATGGGTTTCACTTTTTCCCTCTGGTCTTTGTGTTGAGAAAGTGCTCTCATCAATAATAATGCCATGTCACCAGAGGTTCACTATTTGAAATTCAAGAACTACAGGTAATATTTGCACTGTTTCTTCAACTTCTCTATGGAACAATAAAAATCCCTAGAAGATGCAGTAAAAATATTGTTACTATATGATGGAAATCCATGTAGTAATTCTCTTGCAAGTTCACTGACTTACCAGCAACATAAAAATTAGGTTCTATCATTTTTTCATTTTATTAATTATTTTCATGTATTCATTTTCCACCACTCACAAAACCTTGTACTATGGTGCATGACAAACAAATGAAGGAGGAAAAATAGATAAAGTGTGACTATCCAACCCCTACATTTCTATGAAAATAAAAAGAAACAAGAAATCTATGAAATAATATATACATTAGATTCCATCAACCTTAGTTGTACTTTTCATTTTGAGCACAAAGTGTAAGGAACAAATATTTTCTTTGATTTAGGACTTGGAGGATATATGCTAGTAGGAAAGACTAAATTGAACTCCTTTTGGTACAATAGAATAAAGCTCTAACCTGCTAGGATTTTATTGTGGCAAAACCCATTTGCTTTCCTCTTTCCCCTCTTGAAGACCCATGCAATAATATTTCTTCTCTATTTGTCTAATGAAAGTTAGCTTGTCTGATCAGCAGAGTGAGCACGCTAGACTATCTCAAATAAATGATTACCAAACTTTTAAATATAGGTCAAATCTCTTCTTGCTCCCCAACCTACCCTCAATTATTTTTCTTTTTTTTTTTAATTTGAATTAGCCCTTTTTCTTTCTGTAATATTTTCACCTCAAATTATTACCTTTGGTAAATTTGTATGCAACAGAAAATTGAATATGCTCCTAATGGAAAAGTAGGCTAAATGATTGAAAACTGACACTGTTTCTATTTTGCAGACTGGTTGCCTTTGAGAGAAGAATATAAATAAAAATGCCTTCAACATTAACACTTTTATGTGACGGTTGAATAGTGAGTGGAGCAGTGGGAAAGAAGAGGTTTCATGAGATGTAGGCTGGGGCAGTAACACAGCATTTGTGTGATAGTGGTATCATGCATTTTATAGATAGAATAACTCAGTTCAAGCAGAAATGTTTAGCAGTACCTCTCGTGTGGAATGCTCTCTTTGTTATCTTCCAGAGGGTGACTTATCCTGTAAAAAAATATGTTACAGAACCCATTATATGTCTTGATATTCATCACAAAATAAATGTTATGACAAATTAATTTGATGAAAAGATACCATGAAAAATATCACAGCATAAATTAAAAGTGTTATGACTAATGGTGTTCATAAATGAAAAATTGTTCTTAATGTAGTCAAAGGTAGTGTGTATTTTAGACTTTGGTATACTCTGTTCCTGACTGAAATAGGTTGTCTCATCTAAACTTTAGATAGCGTACTGTCAGATCACTAACAGGGTGTGTGCTAGACATGCTAATGCAGGGCTGAGGGGAAAAAAAATCATCCAGTGTTGATAAGTAATATAATTCTTATAATTTGGTACTGCATTTTGCAGGAAGGAATGTCAATCTTACAGTGATTTCTACTGTCATTCAATCAAATTCTTCTGTAATTTTGGGGGATGTGAGAGGAGCAGAGAAGGTTGCTGCTATCTTCAACTTTGGGTCCACAATTTCATTAGACTAATGGGGGAATCCACAGCCTGATTTACTGTTCTGTCCTGCCTGAAGAATTTAGAGAGGCATAATCACAACATTTTAATAGTGTCATTTGGATTTTTTTTCCTCCTTTGTAATCCTAAACACTGTAAACATAATTTTTAATAATTAGAAGCTTTTTTTTTTAAAACCTCAATCAATGCTGAAGATATATACTGCCTTTAAAAAAGTGCTATAATGTACGTGGCATGGAATATTAAATGTGTTAATCTTCCTGTTTATTGCTACTATACTTTCATTTATCTTTATGGCATTGATTTTAAATCATGACCCAATATATATCACGGATTTCCATTTAAATCCTTGTTTATGGCAAAGATCTTGTTGATGTTTGACTGCATTTCTTAGATCCCTCTTTTTTTCTTTTTTTCAGTGTTCTTCATCTTTCTCCTACATTTCTCCTCAAGGAACATTCTGAGGAGGATCAGTAACAATTCAGGATTCTTGCTACTACCTCTGTCTTGAATACATTTTTCCTCACTTCTAAAACCTGAAGTTCCATCTGTGTCTTACAGAGGGAAGACAGCATTAGGCCTGCCAGATGATCTCCCCAACTCCAGGTTGCCTTACTGTGTCCTCAGACACAGAGTGGTTTTGCTTTAGGGAACAAGCCTGTAAAACATTAATTAATCTTCAGGTCCAAAAATTGAGGATTTAGCATATTTAAATGATCTGAAAAGTGGTCACTTCAATGGATACTTTATTTACTATTTAACAGAAACAGGTGAGAACGTGAGGCATATGCAATCAAGTACAAAGGAGCTTGAATTTTTATTTTAATATTTACATCCATTAAGTCTTCACTGTTGCACACGGCTCTGACATTGAATAAATTTAAATTTTTTACCACAAGATTCATGGAAAGTAGAAAGCATATGTCCACTAACTTAACAGTATTTCTGACAAGTTCATATGATCTCCTTTCTTAGAGAAGTATTTCCATTTCTTCCTTATGGAAATAATCTCCCAGCACTGCATACAGCAGGAATGTTGTGCATGGCCTCATCCTGCAAATGTTCACAAAGTACTAACATAACATTTCAATAGTACTAAAACCTGCTCAAGTTTACTTGCCAACTTGTGCCCTATTTGCAAGTAAAATATGCCTTCCTTCCTAATCATCTGCTGCTTTAACTGATCATTTCCCATTCATTTAATAATATATGCCAAGTGCCTTCCAAACATGTTTTATCCTTAGACTGTCTCATCATCATTATCTTGTATGGTAGCAGTGCCAATCTCAAAAGAAATGAACAACATAAGGAACTCAGTGTCTAGGTGGCAGGTCGCTTTATAAAAAATACAAAATATAAGTAGTAACGCCCATTTAAAAAACCACTAATGAGTTTTTTTTCAAATGAACAAAAATGGAAAGCAGCTGGAGAAACATTTGGGGAATTTTGATCAACCAACGAGTGTTTTAAAGAATATCCATTATTTGTGAATTGAAGAATCTGAAATATGTTACCATAGTGATGATACTGGAAAAGTATAAGTTTCTAAAATACTAATTGGGAAATAATGGTCTTGATTCCATGGAAGCAATTGTGTATTACACCAGTCAAGAAAGAATGGCTAGTTTTGATTGGAGTGACAAAAAAGGTATAGGCATCTAAGGAAAAGGAAGCTCTTCCAAACTTCATCTTAGTCAACTTTAATTTTTTCAGTAAAAATATTGCCATTGTTATTTGATAGAGATTTAGACAACAAGACAGAAAGCACAATCTTCCTCAGATAGCTTCTGAGACGAGTTTGTGAAAAGTGTTAAGAGATGTGCTTGGGAAAAAAGATATTTTTCATACCCTTGAAACAGTGCAGCTGAGTAGTAGAAAAGGTATGACCTAAAAAATCCCAAACAAACAAACAAACAAAAAAAAGAAAGAAAAATAAATGAAGACAATAGACTATCAGAAATTAGTTCAGTCGTTTAAAAGTTGTAATCCTTCCCCCAATGTACTTTTAATATCACATGACTCCAGGGCCTAAGCAAATATTTTAAAACTGGATAACTGCTACAAGCATTGATGAAACTTGCAATCTGGATAAGGTTTGATTTTTCCCTACAAGCTCCAGTTGTGCCTAATATATGTGATACAGAGAAACTAGTTCTACTTTTTGCACTTGGAAGTTTAAGGCAGAGTTGTCAGGGAGGGTTTTTTTTATGGTTTTGTTCTTTCTGAATGCTGGTACCTCATTCTTGAGCATTTCTTTTTTTGAAATTCTCTGGTTTGGAAAATACATGGTAGTATACTTCGGAACACTCAGAATATTCACCATGGCAATAAGAGCTAATGATCTTGGAAAAGGTAATGAACAAAGACTAATGCTAATTCTAGAATGGGTGGAACTATGCAAATTTTAGAACCTACCTACATTGTGTGTGCGCTCTCAGAATTTTATTAATAAAGACAGAGAATATCTGAGTGACAGGACAAACACTGGTACTCAGAAAATGTAGTACATGTCTTAGATAGGTCAAGACGGAGTAAGCATTTAGCACTTAAACAGTGCTTCACAGCTTAAAATCACTTTACAGATAGTCCCAGCACCAGTCTATGGTCTGCTTACAGACTTGACAGCCAGCCTGTTTTACTGAGATGGTACCACGATATCTGCCTGCGACTACCACATTAGTGATTAAATGATTTATTTGTCACATTTGGGAGATGGAGAAGTACTGTTTAAGAGGAATCCAAAGTAATTTGTGCCAATAAACTGTGCAATACCCATTCAGGATGTTTACAGTTTTATTTTAGAAATGTTTGTCTGCAATTCACATAGAGTTACTCATTACTGGATATCAATAACTTGATTATGCAAAGTAACAATCTGTTTTCAAGCTTCCAGAGACCAAGTGTGTCACCTGCAACTGAACTCTTTCATGTTATGTACTGAAAGCCAAAAACCATGGAAATTTGCTTCTCAAAACCCTATTATCTCGAGATGTCAACATTTCCTCTGCTACCTTAAAATACAATATAGTTTTACTTTTATGAGTGAAAAGTTGTTTATATGAAACAGAAGAAAATCTGGTCCAGGGATGAAGCAATACGCTTGTAAGCATAAAAACAAATAACAAAATACCAACACTTCCCCCCACACACCCCCTAAAGAAACCCAAAACAACACAACAAAAAAGCCTTCTAAAGTCATGCGCTAATTTTCTAATCAAGGCTGTTTTTCCCTTGTCAGTGTTCTATTTTGCATCCCCATGAGTTCAATACTTTCCCAACCAGCATGCCACAATTATGGCTGTCAATTTGCTAAAGGGTTGCCAAGTCTGAAGTAGCTGATTTCCAAGTAGTTTCCAAGTAGTTTTCAAGGTGCCCTTTGTCTGATCTGGGAGGACAAAGGAATGGATAGGCCGTACCTAAAGGACTTTTGTCCCCCTTATCTCATAGTCTTGTTTACAGTGAGCAACCAAAATAAACATGTTTAGATGTGAACAACTCTCAGGCAGCATCAGAAAGATCTGTAGGAATTTCAAATGAAACGGGAGTTCATGAAGGCAAAAGCATTGACGGCTACTGTGCACGGGGAAGAAAAAAAGGATAACAGAAACTTTCTACACCTCATGTGACATAAGCTGCTTTGGGATCATGGAGAGCATACTTGGAGCTCTGAGCTGCAAACTGCTCCTTGTTAGGGGAATTCGTCTTTTATGAAAGAGATTTAATTGCAGCCATCTTCAAACAAATTGAAAAATAACCAGAAGGTAAGTGAAAGATTCTTTTAATAATCTCAATGAGACAGAGCCTAGAGCAGCTGAAGGCCTTTAACAAGTTCTAATGATTATACCTGAGAAAATATCTGGTTCTGATTCAAAATTATTAATTTAGATGTAGGACAGAGGGTAAGAATTGACACCAATTTAATGTGGGGAGTAAAAAACCTAGAAGTCAAACTTGCTGAATAAAGCACCTATTGTTAAAATAACATAGAGCCTCAAGTTTGCTAGTTCTTTAAGATATGAGGTAGTTTGTCTTCCATGTATTTTTCAAAGAAGAAAGGCAGCTCTTCTATCATCCTGCACACAGTTGGTTTACAGACACATTCTGACACCTTCCAGTAAGTTCCCAAAAGCAGTTTTTCACACACAGAATCACACAGAATCACAAGGTTGGAAAATACCTTTAAGATCATCAAGTCCAACCATTCCTGTCCTAAGCTAAACCATATCCCTAAGGACCTCATCTACCCTTTTTTAAACATATCCAGGGAAGGTGACTCAACCACCTCCCTGGGCAGCCTGTTCCAGGCCCTGACAACTCTTTCAGTAAAAAATCTTTTTCTAATAACTAATCTGACCCTGCCCTGGCACGGCTTCATGCCATTTCCCCTTGTTCTATCTTCGGTCACCTGGCTGAAGAGACCATCACCCATCTCTCTACAACCTCCCTTCAGGTATCTGTATGTGGTGATAATGTCTCCCCTCAGCCTCCTACTCTCCAAGCCAAACAGCCCCGGCTCCCTGAGCCATTCCTTCTATGATTTGCCCTACAGGCCCCTTCACCAGCCTGGTTGCCCTTCTCTGGACTCGCTTGAGGACCTCAATGTCCTTCTTATGGTGGGGAGCCCAGAACTGCACACATTGCTCAAGGTGTGGCCTCACCAATGCCGAGTACAGGGGCACAATCACCTCCCTAGACCTACTGGCCACACTGTTTTTGATACAAGCCAGGATGCCATTGGCTTTCCTGGCCACCTGGGCACACTGCTGGCTCATATTCAACCTGCAGTCAACCAATATCCCCAAGTCCTTCTCTCCCTGACAGCTCTCCAGCCAGTCTCCCCCAAGCCTGTAGCACTTTTATGTCCCATGTGCAGCACTCCACTTGGCCTTGTTAAACTTCATCCCATTGGTCTCAGCCCATCAGTCCAGTCTGTTCAGATCCCTCTGAAGAGCCTCCCTACCCTCAGGCAGATCAACGCTTACTCCCAGTTTAGTGTCATCTGCAAACTTACTGAGGAAGCATTCAATCCCTTCATCAAGGTCATTGATAAAGATGTTGAACAAAACTGGACCCAAGACTGAGCCCTGTGGGACTGAGCCCTTCTTGTCTGGAAAAACCTGTAGCATCCCAGATCTCTGGTTTGTCAAAGAACAGGCTCTAAAGAAATATGAATTAAATATACTCTGTAGTTTTCATTATAATCTGAAATCACATGATACAGTCACTGTGAATCAACATTTCATCTAAAATCACATGATCACTACATCAACCGAAGGACCAATGAAGCAGTCTCATCACACAAATTAATCAAAGTATAGCTTGCTTGTATCTTCAGCCTTCTGTCTCTCAGGTCTGGGTTCCTGTGTCATCCTGATGTGTGGTACTTTGTTGGTTTTGGTGGTGATGCCTATAGTTAATGTTACTGCTAAGTGTCCTGGTTCTGACCTTCCCAAGGAGCCCTCACAGGTGAGCCGAGCTGGCCACTGCTGTTCCTACATCTTGTGAGGTCATGCTCCCCATAAAAGGGGCTGGGTGGGGAGGGGTTATCCTCGGGTTGTCTGAGTGTGGGTTGAGTGTCTTCTCAGTCATCAGGTTGGCAAGTGCTTTGTGTTATCACTGTTTGCATTTGTTCTGTCACAGGTCCTGCTGTTGTGATTGGTGTCCCCCCTCTGTGCTGTGCCGGCAAACTGCGCTCCCCCAACCCTGCAGTTTGCCTTTGCCTGCCCGTTCCCCCCTCCCCGTCCCGTCCCATCCTGCCGGGGAAGGGAGCAGGGAGTAACCTCAGAGGTGCGTGGGGCTCAGCAGTGAGATAAAATGGAATCATACACCAATTTGTTGCTGTCTTTTCAATTTTGGGAATTGAGCACCGATAATCTTTCTTGTTTGGTTTTTTTGGGTTTGGGTGGGGTTTTTCCTTCTTTTGTTTTTGATATTTTTTTTTTTTGTTTGTTTGTTTGGCTTGGGTTTTTCAGTTTTAAAGGTCTGGTGCTCCTGAGTCCAATGAGTGTGTGGGCTGTAGTGCCAAAGACAAAACTGACACAGTTTCTTCACCATCTGAAGAAAGAAGCCTTGAACAGAAATAAAATTATCTGACCCATGCTACACTGTAAGCTTTTACTCAGTTTTCAATAACTTACTACCCTGAGGGTTTTTTTTCAACATTACACTTCATCCCAACTTTTCAGACTATTTGAATATCGGTATTTTACATTATTTTCCTCAAACATATTAGTTTGTATTTTTCCTATTTAAATCTCATTTTGTAATTTTCTGCCTGATTCCTTAATCTCACTTGGTCTCATTTGTATTATGCCTTTGTGCTCTCTGATGTTCACCTCAAGTTCTAATTTATTCTCACCTGCATATTTCATTAGCGTATTTTTACTCCCACATCCACATTATTAATAAAGACGTTAAACTGAATGAATCTCTACAGAATGCTATTACATATTCCCCCCTACACTCCAAATTTAATACTTTGAGCTTTTATTTTATAGTCAGCTCTCAATCCACGTGACAATCTTCTTCTGCAATTCGTTGGGAAATAATTTTGAATACAATTCTGCAAGGTATCATATCAAGGACTCCATATATATATATATATATATATATATATATATATATTTATATATTTTATGTTCCTTTTAGCCAGTAAGTAGGTGAATGTGTCAGAAAAAAAACCCACAAAAAAACCCCCAAAAAGCTAAATTTGTTTTTAGGAAATAGGTGCTGTATGTTAGTACTTGATGACTGAGTTTGGGATCGGGGGAAGAATGATCTGGATTATTTCTTATAACCTGTGCACTGTGATTTATAGAGCACTGTTGGCAGCTTTACCGCAGGATCATTTAAATTCCCCTGGTATCAGGAACTGTTTCTGCTGCTTGTAGCGTTTAGCACTAAACCCTTGTTCTCAGGATAGAATAGCAGGGCAAAAGGCTTCTTCAGACTGACCCTGCTGCTGAACTATGTCGAAGCTTACAGCAGGTTCTGCTGCGAATGCTACAACCAAGTGTGCCGTGATACATCTCCCACAGACAACAAAGTCACCTTTGCGCTGTCTGGAAAGCTTCCATCACACTCTCGCATGGGAGAAGTGCCCCCAACAACCTTCTGACTGCAGCGTCTGGGAAGACAGCATGCCACCTCGCTTTCGTGCTGTTTTGGTTTTGCTCTTTTCTCTGCCTGCTTCCTAACATGCTTTTTCTTTGTTAAATTGTTTCCCTCCCTAGCAATTTTTGCCCAGCTACTTGTGTTCTTTTCTAATTACTAGGCACAGTTAGAGTAATCCTACATCTTTCTACAGGTTCTGCAGTTTGACAGTGAAATCTGATCTGGACCAAATTCAGCTGTGGATTGGTTATCTGTCTAGCAAACTCTGTGTTTGCTTTGGGAAGGTGAGTTTGAGAACTGGTGTGTTTGTCTAACTGTATAAAGCAATATACAACACCAAAAGAGTACTACTGTCTGTCATTAGGAAATAATGCAGTGTCTGGAAGGGAAAAATCACTTTTTCACATTCTTTATTTTAGATGTATACAAAACCTGCACCAAAAGTAATCAAGGGAGTCCTTGATCAAATTTGGAATTGTTCCATAGCAAGCAAAGGCTAAGAGAAAAAACGATTTGCCTTAGCATGACTATCGGAATAGGTGCATTTAAGAATTACTAAACAATTCAGTTCTGAAGAGGTTATTTTGACATCCAAGCCAAGTACCCTAATGTTTCAAACCAAATGCTAAATAAATTATTAAAACTGTGTGGGCGGCTTATTTCCATTTCAAATAAAATACAAATCAAATATGACATTTAAAACTTTTTATAATGTCTATAAAGAGTGGTAAAAAGAATACAGACTTGTAAAAGAGGCTTGGTCAGTGCTTATAAGACTGACCTATCAATAGTGGAAGTCATTAAAAATACAAATTGTCCATATGATGATTTGGGAGAACGTTTGTGGCTTAAAATGTTGAAAGGTTAATACTGACAATAAAGCTAATGTCTGTCTCAGTTTCTCCTGGCATTCATTCTCCAAATCCCTTTGGCCAGTGAAGGTGTTTGTGACATAGCTCCAGTTTAAGGTGTTCCTAAGATATTTAACTTGATTTTTATAGTGGTTTTAGACTGAGAGGATTTTGCTTTGTTGTGGTTTTTAGTGAGGTAAAGATGAACTGCCTACTCTGCTTCTTTCAGTAACAAAAAAGACAGCATCTGGTAAGAGTTCTGTTAATTTTTTCATGCCTTTATAGCTAATGATGGTTATTTTATAATAAAACAGTCCTTGGGTTTGAGACTCATCCTGTTTAATGTAAGAAAAACCTGTAAATAAGGTATGAGGGAGTTGGGTGCGTTTTCTCTGTGTGTTGTGATAATATGTTTAGAAGGTACTAAGAATGTCCAGAGCTCAGCAAGTGTGGTAAGAGGCAAGCTTCACTAGGTCATCAAGACTATGGAGTGTATTCCTGCCATGCTAACTTAGATGTTCTCAGTGCTCTCTGGATAAAATTCTGCTGGCACTGGACTCAAAGTCTGACCCTTTGTTTAGGTATATAAGGCAAGTGCCTAAAATACATAGGGTTATTATGGTACCTTAATTTTTATTTTACAATGCATATATATTTTCTATTTTATCTTCACTGGTATTTTAAGACTTATAAACATTATGATCCTTTAGAATATGCTTAGGACAAGCTCCATGTGTGGAATTTAGTAAAATTAATTTATGACTTCAATTGTTATAACTGTTTGTATTTATGATAGTTTAGTGGGGTTTTTTTTAGATGTATCATAGTTATTTCTAAATGATTAAATTTAGAAAACCACAGCAAGGGAGATATATATATGGAGGCAAGGATAAAATGTTTATCTGAGAACTTTCTTCCTGGGTTTTTAAGGGTTTTTTTAGTCATTTTATTTTATATGAATCCCTACCTACATTTTTTTTTTTTATTTTCTCAACTAAGTTAATATTTCCTGTATTCAAGCACATGTATTTTAACTGCATCCCTGAATTAAATAAAATCACTGCAGACCATCTAACAGATGTGCTATTGGTTCCCATCATGAAATACTAGCTAAGCAGACAGATGAAAGCAGAGGCACAACCTGAAATTTCCAAGACTATTAGAAATTATAAGTAATTATTGAAGTTTCAGTACCTGTTTCATTCAGGTGCTTAAAGTATACTGTGAAGTTCTCATCTCAAATTAAACTTCTTTGTTCTGTTGTTGGAGGAAGATGTAAAAAATTTCAGGAGCTGATGTACCATGGACATTCTCTTATGAAACCTTGTAGTATGGATGGTCAAAAATGTTTTATTGAAAGCCACTTTCAACACAAAACTTTGTCCCCAGTTTGTAACACACATTTGCAAACTTCCTGGTGTGGAAAAAACTTTTAGAAAAAGGAAGGGAAGTAACTTGTTCACCATTTCCATTATGAATAAAACAAGTTAATTAGATTAGATTCCAGCACAAAATAACTTGTATTGTGTATTATGAAGAACATTTTGATGATAAAGATATTGAAAGCAACAGAATGAATTGCTGGGGAAAACTCTAGCTGCTCTCACGGGTCACCTTTATTAAAAGGTTTGATAAACATCAGCCAGGAATGACAAAGATAAAATTGACCTTGTCTGAGATGAGGTGCCAGGCAAGATTTGTTGAAGTACTTTAACAGACTTACTATTCCATGATTCTATCACTGTAGCTGTGTATGTGTCATGAGTTAGTTTCAAAGCTGTCAATGGAACCATTCAGAAATGCTAAACTCTTGTGAAAGACTCAGAATTCCATGGTCAGAATATTGACATCCGCAAGCTGCAACAATCAAGGAGATTAAAAAGTTCATGGTTTTGTAGCACTCTGTTTTCTGTTTTTGGGGTTGTTTAGCATCTGTTCTCTAGCATAAGTTTCTAAACATATAGTTAATAGTATGAAGAGATGCAAAGTTTCTTACGGGTATCAGGAAAGGTCAGATTATCTATTCCTTGGAAAATTCCTTTTTCTTTTAAAGCTGCATTTTTATAGAAAAGTAATACCCAGAAGAAGAAAGATATTTTCTATCATTAAACAGCCTATTTGAAAAAATTTAAAATAAATTCTGAGAGCTTTGAGCTTTCTCAGCATTTCTGCCTTTCTGTTCCCTGTTATTTCTCTAGTCACTAGGGAGCTGAGCAACGAAAACCTTAAAGGAATCCAAGAGTTATCCAGCATCCCTCAAGCATGGGAGGCAGTTCATCAGGAAGTGCAGAAGCCTGAAAATTGTTACCTTAACTACCCTAGAGAGTCCCTACTGTAGCTGTGACTCCCATGGGTTTTCAGCTCCAAATATTCAGGCCTTGTGACAAGAAGCCTTGAGGTCCCTAGTCTTAGGAAAGCCAGTGGAATGGGACTGTACTTGAGATACATCTTAGAGAAAACTTGAAATGACTCTGAGATAGAGTTGCTCCAGAAACAGAAGACCATGTGTCCTAAGAGCCACCTAATTAAGCTCTCCATTCTCTGTTAATCTGCAGTGATGAGAGTCCGCTGTTGGAAACCTTGCTTATTTGCTTCTTATCACAAGTTTGTTGAGCCTATTTTCATCATTTCCATAAATTCACATTTTTCAGTGACAATCTTTTATTTAGAAATCAGCCAAATGGGCTTATATTTAATGTTTTTTAAAGCTCTGGACAGAAATCTTCTAAAAGTAGGATGTGAGGTAAACTTGAAAAAAAACCAAACCAACCCAACACCCCACAAACCTAAACTGAAATTTATTTACCTGCAAAATCCAAGTTATTCCACATACTAGGCTTGCTTCATAATTCTGCCAATTTTTATGGGTTTGCAGTCACATGTTTCTGGTGGTTTTCAAATTTTTCTTATCTGTTGCTGTGTGGAAGATCCATGCCAGCAACACATGAATTGACTAACAAACCAAGTGTATATTTGAAACTGTCAATACACAATGTACTGCCAAATGCAAAACTGTCAAACAAATGGAAAAAAAAAAAAAAACACCACAAAACCAAACCCAACCAACAACTGAAAAACAAACCAGAAAAGAATTATTGTTCAATCTTTATAGTTAGCATAGTTTGAGTTGTTCCCTGCAGAAACTACAGGTAAACTGTTTTCAGGCAGAAAGAAATTTATTTAGCAGTCTTTTTTCAATTTTAACCCAATAAAAATGAAACAATTGGCTTAAAAGTATAAACTGTCAAAGTGAATACTTGTAAGGGTAAATGGACTAATTTCATTCAGGTCTCGTGTTTTCTCCATACCTGGGTTGTTTTCGTTAGGGTATTTTCATCCTATTGTTAAAGAACAATGGGATTATGTGAATATAAACTTACTAAATATTCATGATGTAGCATTTAGCTTAGTTGTTGCAATTGTGTAAAACATCAGAACCAAGACCACTGTATTTTGCACTGTATTTTGAAGCCTACATACCTTGAGCAATGAAGAAATTTCTTGGATGGGAGATCATCTGAAAATCCATTCAGAAATAAAAGGGGAAGGAGATAGTGAAAGGTCATGAAGCAAAAGATAAATAGCCCATGCTTCAAACAGAGAAACAGAATTTGAAAATCCCCTATCCAATTGTATTCTAACATTCAATAAAGCCTCACTTGCAGATTTATTCTTAGTTCTTGCTTTACAAAAGTAGTTCCTGTTTTTTTTCTTTACTGTATACTCAACCAGGACCTTCATTTTCTTCTCTTCTTTCCAGTCTAAACCTCAATGGCTGTGACTGCTAATTTTGACTACCTTGAAACATTCCCATTCATATGGGAATATATCCTCTTGATATATGCTTTATATACGTTTGGTACATCTGCTTGATATATGGTGGTATACCTGAGACATCAGATTTTAGACTCTATGGCACCTACAAGATCTGTTTAGGGTTTATGATTATTTTTTTGTGTATGTGCACCTCAAATTTACACCTGTTTTTACACTGTTGGGATCATTTTTGAAAAGAATATGCTCAGTTTTAGCAAGTTTATCTCCCTCAAAATCCTTAGAGAATGCTTTGCATGATGAAGTCTTCCCATTTACTTGTTCTCCAATTAGAACTAGTGTTTTTATGTATGGAGCATTCACATGACTTCCCTTTGTTCTAAATCTTGGTCTCCTAGTCATTAACTTTTGTTTTTTACTTAGATTTTTCAGGTACTTTTTTCTTTACTTTCCCTTTTTCCTTAGTGCCTTATTCTGCTGGATTTATCTGCTGATCTAATGATCCATTCTTACAAATCTGCTCAAGAAATGTCTACATTAATCCAGTGCTGTAATCCAATATATGATTCTTAACACACCTGTATGGTTTGCATACAGAAAGTTTTTAAGTGATTCTTTTTTTGATTCCCATCTCATCAATCCCACCTGAGTGGCCTTTCATTTATGCTGATATTCTACTTGCTTGAATCCATATGTGTATATAGGTCAGGATAAAAGTAGATTTTTCTTGAAATCAGTTTCCATTCTTTATAGAAATAGACTTCTTCAAAACCTACAATCCTCTTTTAATATTTTTTTTTAATTTTTATTTTTCTCAGCTGACTGGTAGGGTGACATGATAGTCCTCTCCCTGTCATCTTATTTCATTGTTCTAAAGAGTTCTTCTATACAGTGGGATTACATCCAAGATCAAGTAAATAAGCATTTGAAGTCTGAAGAAGAGAAGCCAAAGAAAATTTTTTTTTTGTAATTCTTTGCTACAGATTGGAAAGTCTGCAGGAATCCAGCAGAGAGTGATAGATTTGGAAGATATTTAGAGCATATCCTTCTTATACCTGCTAAGCATTCTAATTGTTTCATTATTGGGATAAACAATGTGCCATCACTCTGTGAATGTAGGCAGAGTTTATGAAATATTTCTCATTAAAGACACACTGGATTAATATCTATAAAATATCCATAGAGATGCATTTTTGAGAACGAGGCTGGCTTGGGTCACCACAGGAGATACATTGATATTACTTATTCTGCCAATGTTCATAACTTTGCTCAATTTATTGATTCAGTGCTGAAGGGGGAAAAAAAGGCAAATCTATCCGTTTTTCATGATGAAAATCAAAGAACAACATGAAAAAACCTTTTATTCTTTTTTTTTTCTTTTTTTTTTCTTTTGCTAGATCAATGACATGCCTTTCTTCACTGGCACCTTTAATGACAAGAAACTCCAGTATGGTTTGACGGCTATAAACCAAGCTAATTACACAATCTGAGATCTAAGGTTTCTGTAAGTCAATATTCAGAACAATTTAGAATATATTTGAACAATGTAGACATAAAGGTCAAGTTACAATATTAATTCTTTCTAGGTAGGCCCAATATATTAAAATATATTTTCCTCTCTGTTTGAAAAGTCAGAGCATTCAAATACAATCAAGATACTTTTGTCAATTATCCATCTACACCAAATGAGTAAAGAGACAGCTTTGTGCTGTGCATGCTTTCTTGCATTTTAATGATGTGAATTTCTTTCTGTCAGACATAAGAAATTCAGGGAAGTGACCTCTCAGCAGCTTCTTTAAGTGGTGCTGAGTAATACATAATTTATCTGTAAGAATAAGGGCTTGCAGACACTCAGCATAGGAGTTTAATAAATAATATGTCTGAATACTTTAATAGTACATTGTCATATCTGCTCTGAATGCACAGGCTGGTGTTTTATATTAAGTTCTAAATTTGGAAAGCGTTATTTTTCCTTCTTTCCATAAAACTTTGGATACCTATTTGTGGGCTAGGTGGTGGGAAATTCTATTTCTTCTCTCCATGGAACTGAATGCAGTATAGGATAGCATATGATAACAGATGCAAAAACTTCTTCAGATATCTTATGCCAAGTGTCATCCTTTCACCCACCCACCTCTGAAAAATGATATATTTATTGTTCCATGTGTTACTATTCTGTTTGACTGCACTGGTGAATTTCCTGAGGTTGTTTGTCAGTTTTAGTACAAAGTAAATGTTGCTTAGATGCTCCAAATTGATTATGTTCACCCTCAGGCAATTTCACAATAACCTATTGCAGATTAAAATCACAAAATACTGTGTCACCTCCAATCCTTATTAAGATAATTGACCCTCCTACTGAATTAATAATCTACAACCTGGTTGTTTAAATACGCTTGCTACTAAATAGTTCTCCTGAAGTCTAAATGGTAACATATTTTGATGAGGTAATTGAGGTTGTTTGTCGTCTTTTTCAGTTAAACATTGTGGATTGACAAGACCATATTGCTTAAAATTCATCAGAAACATGTGGAAGGCCCCAAATTTGCCAGGGATATTTTTCATCATTTCTAAGTTATTCTGTTCATTATCCTTCTGCTATTCAAAAGAATAATTACAGGTGAAAATCTAAGCTATTCAAACTCGAAGCTATCAGTGCATGTATAATTTGACATTACAAATTTATTGGCTCTGAAACAAAGCTTTTTCTATGGTAGTAGAATACCTTCTATATTTTCTCATAATTAGTATGGGTTTACTTGAATTTTAAAATTATTAGGAAATTATTTAAATATAAATTAAAATCAAGCTGCCCTTTGATAATTTGTAGTTTCTAATAGAGATGATGGTCTCCAGAATGCTATGGATTTTTCAGAGTGTGGAGACTCATGCATGTTTGCATCTAAATATATGGGAAATAAGCTTATTGTGCTTTTATATTGCCTACCCTTTGCTTTCTTCCCAGATAAGTGCTGCTGAAATGAACAGGCAGAAACACATATCAAAACTTCGTTTCCTTCATTAAAGCAATCATTTTGCATCTGGTTGTCATTTTCTGTACCCTGTTCTTGCCTCCTCATATTTCCTTTCTGCTCACTTCCCTTATTTCTATGTTTCTCCTTGTTCTACCATTTCAAGCAAATACATACTTCCTTCAGACATGGTAGAAAAATGGGCAGCTCAAGCAGCTTGTTTGAAAATATGATCCCCTTATTTTCTTTGGGTTTTTTTGTTTTCTGCTAATTAAATAGAGGTGGGGTGGGGGTGTGTTTGTGCGTGTTGTGTGGTTTAGTTTAAGCAATAGCAAGCACAGGGCCAGCCAAGTCAGAGCATCGGACTGAGTGCATTGTCCAGACACTTCTTGAACTCAGCCAAGCTCAGTGCTGTGACCACTTCCCTGGGGAGCCTGTTTGACCACCCTCTCAGTAAAGAGCCTCTTGCTAATATCCAACCTAAACCTCTCCTGTTGTAGCTTCCTGCCCTTCCCCTGGGTTCTATCACTTGTCACCAAAGAGAGGAGATCAGTGCCTGGCCCTTTGCTCCCCTTCATCAGGAAGCCATAGACCATGATGTGGTCTCCCCTCATAGTCCTTTTCTCCAGGCTGTACAAACCAAGGGACTTCAGTCTCTCCTCACAAGGCTTCCCCTCCAGACGATGCACCATCCTCATTGCCCTCCTCTGGACACTCTAATAGTTTCGCTTCCCTCTTGTACTGTGGTGCCCAAAAATGCACCCAGTACTCAACATATGCTTCACCCTTCAGGTACCACCATGTACTTTGCTGAAGTGCACTTACTTGGTGAGTAAAGAGAGTTCTGTGTATTTTGTACTCAAGGCCTTATGCCACATTGATTATTTAACATAAGTAGCCCGTGGGGACTCAGATAAACTATTGGCATGAGGAAAGTTGTTAAAATTTGATCTTCAGCTTTTAAAGCCTTTTTAAGGCATACAGAAAGTTCTCAATAATAATGCACGATATCCAAACAGAAAAAGCTGACAAGAAAAATCTTGTATATAGAAATGTCTTCATTCCTGAGTGTGTTTTTGCATTACTGATGCGGCATCATAATTTCTCTTTAATTCAGAGGATGACTTTGCAAACTAGAAATTGCATACATTTACCTATTAGATAACTGGGCATATCAGTCAATATTTACCGTCCATTTCTTTTCACTGTAGAATACATTCACCTAGATTAACCTCTTGTTGTTAACATACACATCTGCTCTTCTAGAGCTAATTAGTAGTCCTGTCCACACACTTGTTTGAACTTTTACAATGTTACTGCATCTTGGTAACATCTTGCACCAGCCAGCTCCATAGAGAAATAGTCAATAAGAACCCAATCAAAATAATATATAAAATATCCTCAGAATGGCCAAAGCCATTGAAAAAGCTAAAATTAATTTTCTCAACAACTAGCAGCTGAGTGACTCCAGCATACTAGTAGAAATTCTTTATCCTCCTTCTTTATCCTTCCTGAGTTTAAAGTGCTTAGCTTTCTTTCAGGACTGGTTCTTGAGAATGTATTACTTTCTCAAGCTTCAGTAGTGGTACTAAATTTAGCTTTCTGTATTTGTTACAAGCAGTACCCCAGAAAACCGCAGTGAGGTCTCCCCTCATCATCCTTTTCTCCAGGCTATACAAACCAAGGGACTTCAGCCTCCCTCTCCTCATAAGACTTACCCTCCAGACATTAATAATTTCACATCTCTCTTGTACTGTGGCACCTAAAACTCTACTCAGTGCTTGAGGTGAGGCCACAACAGTGCAGTGTAGAACGGGTCAATCTCCTCTCTGGACTGGCTGGCCATGCCATGCTTAATGCACTCCAGGATACAGTTGGCCTTCCTGGCTGCCTGGTCACACCACTGGCTCATGTTTAACTTGCTGTCAACCAAAACCCCTAAATCCGTCTCAGCATGGCTAGCCTCCAGCATCTGATCCCTTCTCCACCTGTAATGAAGCCAACAGCTCCTCCCGGTCTGGTGTCATCTGCAAATTTACTTAAGACACCCTCTAGTCCCATGTCCAGGTCGTTTATGAAAATGTTAAAAAGAACTGAGCCTAAAATGGAACCCTGGGGAACCCCACTAGTGACTGGCCGCCAGCCAGATGTAACCTCATTCACTATCACCTGACACTTCAGCCAATCTCCCACCCAGAGCATTATGGCTTGATCTAGTCATATGTTGGACATATTTCCAGCAAGATAATGTGAGACAAAGTATCAAAAGCCTTATTGAAATAAAAAACATCAACTGGTTTCCCTTGGTCAACCAGCTGGCTGACCTTGTCATAAAAGGAAATCAGATTGGATAGACAGGACCTTCTTCTGAACCTGTGTTGGCTAGGATGAATGGCTGTGTTGTCCTTTAGATTTTTTTCAGTAATTCCCAGTATGTTTTTCTCCATAATTTTACCGATGAGGTAAGACTGACAGGCCTGTAATTGCCAGGATCTTCTTTCTTTCTCATTTTGAAAATTGGGACATTTGCTAGCTTCCAGTCAACTGGGACCTCTCTAGATCCCATATATTAAGATATACATATATAATAGCTAGAAGGAGTTAAGGATAAAGCTTTATTCCATTACAGATTTATCCAATGATTAAGTAAGCCATGCCTTGCCCAGTATATGACTGGGAGATATTTTAGATAACATGTGAATTGTTCGCTAAGGTTCCTCATAGGCAAAAATAAGCATGGGTCAATGGCAGCCTTTATCACAAAGGCTTGTATCCCATTTCTCTGAATGATGTAAACTAAGTTGTCAAAGCTTTGTCTGTCTGCTCTTTGTCTAGTAATGAGTCCCATTTATTTCATATGTATTGCTGGCCTGGAGGTTGTCCACTGGACTGTATTTTTTAACACCTTGTGACAGAAATTGTTCTGTGAACTGACACGTCATGGACTGTGTCTAACAGAATAGGGCTCAGCACTTTGGGTGGCTGATAGGTTTTCATATGAAGTTCTGAAACTTATCTTCTGAGTATTGGGGGACTTGTGGAGGAGGTCCTCAGGAGCACTCAAACTTCTTTTTAGAGCTTGCACCATTTCAGAGTTACAGCATGAGTCACATACCAAGTTATTTTCTTCTTGTGTCATTTTCATTGTTTCCAGTTAGATAACAAAAGAAAAATGTTGGTTGTTAAGAGTAGTGTTAACACTAACTGCAGGACAGTGAACACTGGCTGCTCTTTCTCTTACTTAGCAGGAAAGTTATTTCTCAGTAAAATAACATCCAATTAGAACACTATGTACAAGCAGCACTGACTAGATAGGATATTAGATATTCATTTAAAGACACATCTATATGAAACAGGATACCATTTGCTAACTGTTGGTCACTAGATACACATTCTAATACAGTGATTCTGTGACCTGTTGTATATTATAAGAAAAGGTGTATGTGTATTTTATTATCCATTAGGAGATCTACTCTATAAATTAAAAAATCTAGGTCCTGCATGTGAATATGCTTTTAGATAAGATATGCCTCAATAATGTTGAATTTAACTGACAGGACATGCTTTAATTATGCTAGTACTGCTACAAGAATGAATTAAGCCTGTTGTATTTCAACTTACTAGGAAACAGCTGCAGAAATAAAAAGTAACTCTAGGGTAGGAATGCATAATAAACTGTAATATTTTCTGCTTTCAGATGTAGTATCTGGGACTTAACAGATACTGTCTGGAAATTTTTGGGTGGCAATAGAAATCCAGAAAGAATAAACTAAAGATTTGCTGTTGTTATGTTGGTTCATCACAGAAGACTGTCTACATAATCTAGATGAAGCATGTTGCAGATGCTTTTCTTTGATTAACAACTCTGTAACTCCACTAAGCTCTGGTTCACATAGCTGTACTCTGAACTCAATGTAAAAGAAATAAAACAAAGTTTGTCTGCCCCACATAAATATTTAATCCATTGTAATCAAGTTAAGGACACAGTTACGGCATGCACAAGTATGCAAGCCTTTAGTTTTGCATACCATATTTGTATGGGAGTCACTAAAGTTGATTTAATTTGAATATTTTTAAACACACATTTCTGCAGGAGCTTTGAGAAATAGGCATTTGTCTTCTGTTCTTACATTGTATCATAGATTTTTTTATTAGGGGAGTACTTTTTTCTATGTGCATGACTATATTGTTTGGAAATTCAGATAACCTGAGTATTTCCCCTTGTAAGAATGCAATTTTCCTCCCTAAAGGGACCATTTATATTCCTGGGTTGTGAGTTTTTTCCCACCGAATAGTCTCTACATGATTTTCAGTGCTTTCTCATAACTGCTTCTAAATTTTTTTCTTCCCAATATTATTTAAAACTTTGTTTTACAGTACGAAAGTTTCATTTATTTTCTCACTTTACTGTGTGTGGAAAGTGGAGGAAAAACATTTTAACACTGTTTTTAGGATGTGGCATATGAAATTGTCTCATATGTGGTTTGGTACATGATCTCATGGAGTTAAATTCTTTCTGTGAGTCAGGGGTAGGCAATATGTAATCAGCCATGAAGTTTGTATCTCACAAAGCTGCTTACACTGAATAATTCAATATTTGAGCTTTAATGATATTTGAATAGGAATTTGTATGTAGGCTGTATGCTGGATAGATGAAAGAAGGCAGACACATTTGATTTCTGGCTGAATCATTAGCATCTGAGATTGTTTTTCAGCCTGCTGTGGGATCAATCCCTTCTGAGACCGACACTCACCGTGCTGCTGACAATGACAGCCACCATCTCTATCAGCTGTGCACAATCTCCCTAGCTTCTTACAGCTTCTCTGAGGACCTATGCCACCTAACCCTGAGGAGTGGCCTCTCGGCAACTGGACCATTATCACTAGGTATCTTCCTCCAGAAAGATGGTGATCTTGTAACCATCTGGTGAGAGAGTTGAGATTCCAGCACTATGGAGAGGGCTGTTTCAGCTCATACCCCCACCCTGTCAGCCTGGCTGTAACTAAGGAGGCACCAGGACTACCACCTAGGATGCGTGCTGTGGAGCACAGCTTGTCACTGGCTGGGGGAGGACATACTGTACCCATTGCTTCTTGTGAGTGCCAGATGGGAGGGAAAGGAGGAGGGGAAGCCAAAACCATCCCAGAACATAGGAAACATATTTCAGAAATGCCTGCACAGGGAATTTCTGCCTACACCAGAACTGCTCTCCATAAATAGGGTGATGGGGGCGAGAGGGATCAACAGTGGCAGTGATAGCAAGAGGCAAAACTTTTATATGCTGCAGTGCTTGAAGTGTGGCTCTGCTGCTAATGCCCCCACTGTTTCCCTTAATCCCTGGAGCTGGGGCTGTAGCTACACCCCAGTCAGGCCCAGCCAAACAGAGAGCAGGTGTGCTGTAGCACTGTTCCCTGAGATACCAACCAAAGCAACCCCACTGCAAAGATGCACCATGTGCTGCTTGCCCATGGTAGCAGATGGTGCCATGCCCTCTCTGCTGTGGGGCTCCCAAAGAGCTGGTGGATGGAGACTCAGCAGACAGGGACTGGGGTGAAAGGCCTGTGGTTGTTGCACTGATTGTGGCAATGTGCAACAAGAAGCCAAAGGGGCTGGTTGCCCTCACACAGTTTAGTTTCTTCATGGTCTGTTGTGCTACCAGGAACTCCTGGAAGAGCCCTGGGCTGCAACAGCAGTTTCCAAATCTAGGAGCACCAATGGTTTGTGCTGACATGCTCAGCCCTTCTAAAATGGTCCAGATCCCTCTGTTCTTTAAAGAACTTAATGATGTGGAACTTATTGATCTTAAATCAGTTGTCTTGAAATCAACCTTAATTCAAGCAGTGTGAGGCAATGAGTAACAGATGCAAAAGTTAAGACTATAAAGAAAGTATCCTCAGTTCCAGCAGGTCTGTCCTCATTGCTCAACATACCTTGTAGTCTTACTAACCACCTACATGCAGTCAGAGACTAAGTCCATTTACATAGTTTACAGCTCATGTCGCAATGGTAAGTGTCCTCTAAATATTCTTAGTTTCATAATCGATTTATCCCCAGGTTGTCCTGGGACTTCAGTCCAGATTCACTTGCTAAAAAGATTTTTCTACTTCCCTTCAGCTCTCAGAAGATGAAAATATTTTTGGCAGATCGTATATTGTGGCCTCTAGGTGGTAAAGAGAAATTCTTAGCCAGTCTTTATCAGATGGGAAGAGGTGAGAAGTGAAACAGTTTTCTGCTCTCACTTGGGAGGAAAAATTTTTAAAGTGATGTATGAAACTCTTTCACACTGTGAACTTGGATTTTTAGATCAACTTCCAATATCCAGCATTACTTAACATAATGTCATAACTGGGATTAATGAATGTAGATTATTATTGGCTGCTGACTGAGGATAGGCACAATAGTCAACCACTCTGGGGTCATAACGAAGGTTGAGTGATAATAGAACTCTATTGACTAATAGCCATAACTATTTTGAAAGAATATCATGACATACAGTCACAATTGTTAGCGTGAAAATGATTATTTAAAAAACCCCTTTAATACAGATCAATTTTTGCCATCTAAGACAATTCTGAATAATACTTTATTCTTTGAGTATATTCTGTCTCCAAGCAAGTAATAAATCCAAATTAAAGTTCAAAGAGGAAGCATTATTGACATACTTTTCTTCCTAAACAATGTATCTGCTTAAACATAGAGGAAAATAGTTCTGAATTTCCTATAAAGATCTTATCAGGTTTGCATCTCTGAAGCGAATTGGAATTTGAAATAAATATTTTTTATGAGTCCTAATGCCAAAATTCACACTTTTCATTATACAACATGTATTTTTAAATTTTTGATTGAGTTGGTGTTATGTTATTTCCAGGTTATGAAGGATTCAAGAAGAAATGAGAAGAACAGTCCAAATCCGTAAATTATCTAAAGCAGACCATAAACTGAATATCTAATACATTTTCTCCACAAGGGTCTTAATCCCAGCCTCTTTCTGGGGTAGTCTGAAAAGAACACGATAGAATCTGCTTATCACCCTTTCCTCCTGAAAGCACAGGAAAGGTAAACAAGAAAGGCAGCTTGTCAGCATTGAGACAATTACTTCTTTTTCGCGTCGCCACCTAACACTGATAAGGGATTTTTATGAGGGATTTTTCTATCCAGATTAGAAGAAATCAGCAAGTGTGCTTAGGCATTGTGTTATCTGGATTTCATGTTGTTCCTTGTGTCCTTATATGTTTAAAGCTAAAGTTATTTCACTTTAATTTCACTTAGCTTGGGGGAGTGGAGGTGGGGGAAATGCTACAAAAAGCAAACCACCCAGTAACAGAAAACCTTTTTGATTTCTTCTGAGCTCTGTTTTTTCATTTTACCAGAATAAACTATGAGAGGAAATGCAGATCTGCATATTCTCAATCCTAGTAGTGGAATAGATAAGAAAATACCTTTCCCACAAAGCTATAGGTTTATGTCCCCAGACAGCCCCATCTATTGAAAGTATTTGTCTTCCCTTCCTGTGTTGCTCACACACTTCAAGCTGGTGTGTAAGGGGATCTTCACCCAGAACAGAAACTCCAGGGGGGGAGAGAAATCTGCTTTCTTTGGTAGCAGAAAGATTAAGGAAGAGGTAAAATCATTAGGCTTTTACCCATAGAACAATCTTTTATAAAAACAGGAACAATCTGGCCAATTATTTGCTCATTTTGAAAATTGTCCCATCATTTCTACTCTGCAGGTCATAACAATCTCCAAAACATCTTTCTCACCTAGAGGTTTCAATCGTGTTGAAAGGTGATGGGATTTGAGTTCCTAACTTAGCTTTTTTTCAGCACGGCAGATTCTGCTTAAAGGAACATGAAACTAATCCAATATTGGCTTTGCTTTTCATTTAAAACTTGATTTTGGAAGAAAGTCAGGGGCAAAAATAAGCTCATTGAAATGCTTTCTTTTCCTTTCCCTGGACATTTATGAATTAAATATGAGAGAAAACTTCATTGAGACAAATTCCTTTACCTGAAAAAGCTAGCCTATTTTATTTTGAAATATTGAACCAAAACAAAATGTGTCAGTAGCATTCCATTTGTGGACAAAATACTTGTCTAAATAACCATGTGATGTTGTGTCCATATATCGTATCATCTTTGGCCTTACAATAAGGATTTAAGAAGTTCACACCAAGCAGAAGACCAAATTAACAGTGTATCTTTGAATTAATCATTCATGGAAAAAAAAATAGAAAAAGAGAAGCTGACAGAATCTTGTTCTAATAAACAGCACTTCCAAAACCAAGAGGCACCTTTGAAAATCAGGAATTAGCAAATAAATTTACCATGTTGTTACAACTGCAAGAAACTCTCATGTCTTCAAGGTAACAGAACAAGCAGGGATTTCACTCATTCTTCTACCCACCAAGAAAAACTTCCCTAGAATTACTTATTTTTTCTCAAATAACAGTGAAATCTTGCTATGGAATGCAAAGATGGCTAAAGAAGGCATGCTTATTTAAATAAGGGAGAAAAAATAGAATAAGCCTCAAGGGTAGACTGATATATCTGTTGTTCTTTTCTTTAATGTTATGATAATTTTAACCACAAAGCAAAATGTCTATCAACAGGCTAAATGTAATGATTCTGCAGTTATTTCTCAGTCCAAACCTCCACTGATTTCTGTTCAGAGACACAACTCGTGAAAAAGTACAGTTTGGTTTTAGGAGGTATCTCCTAATCCAATGACAGTTCAAAATAATTTGCTTTGGCAGCAGCCCCATATGCATTCTGATTTGGCATACAGTGTCACATATGTAGTCATAAAAATGTCTCATTTTGCAGATTTATTTCATCTGGTGGAATTTGGTGTCAGTAGCTCAATATCCAGATGGAAGATGGTGACAAGCGGTGTTCCTTAAGGGTGTGTGCTGGGACTGGTGCTGTTCAGTATCTTTCTTAATGAAATTGACAGTTGGATTGAGTGCCCCCTCAGCAAGTTGGCTGATGACACCAAACTGGGTGGTGAGGTTAATGTGCCAGAGGGACAGGATGCCATTCAGAGCGACCTGGACAGGCTGGAGAAGTGGGCCCAGGTGAGCCTTATGAGGCTCAACAAAGTCAAGCGCAGGGTCCTGCACCTGGGTTGGGATCCCTGCATATTAGGATATGATGTGCTGGAAGTAGCCCTGAGGAAAAGGACTTGGGGGTACTCGAGGATGAAAAGTGGACATGAGCCACCAACGTGCATCTGCAGCCCAGAAGGCCAACCACATCCTGGGCTGCATCAAAAGTGTGGCCAGCAGATTGAGAGAGATGATTCTGCTCCTCTACTCTGCTCTGGAGGGACTACACCTGGAGCACTGTGTGCTCACTTTGAAGCCCTCAACACAAAAAGGACATGGACCTGTTGGAGCACGTCAAGCTCTCCTATGAAGACAGGCTGAGAGAGTTGGGCTTGTTCATTTTGGAAAAGAGAAGGCTCCAGGGGGACCTTATAGAGTCCTTCCAATACCTGAAAGGTGCTTATAAAAGTGCTGGGGAAGAACTGTGCATGAGAGCATGTAGCACTAGGATGAGGGGTAATGGTTTTAAACTAGAAGGAGGGGAGATTTAGGATATTAGGAAAAAAGTATCCAATACGAGGGTGGCAGATCACTGGAACAGGTTGTCCAGGGAGATGGTGGAGGCCCCATCCCTGAAGATATTCTAGGTCAGGCTTGACGTGGCTCTGAGTGACCTGATCTAGTGAAGATGTCCTTGCTTACTGCAGAAGGGGTGGCTAGATGACCTCTAAAGGTCCCTTCCAACCTAACACATTCTGTGATTCTAAATATGTTTTATTAGTGTAAATATGAGTATAGTGTTGTGTAACCATTGTAGCGCATTGTAGTGTATAACCAATATGTGTATAGGGTAGTGAAACCAATACAGCATAAATATGTTTTGGTGTAGGGAAAGTAGCTATTTGGAAACATTATAAAATTGAGTAAGTTTAATTATGTAATGTGAATTAAAAAATATATATGTATTATCTACTAAATGCTGACTAAAATGTTTTTTTTTAAACAGACTGTTCTAAAGATAGTAACATTGAAGAGTGTTGATGATAATATAGAATAGTAATAGAAATTCAAACTATTTTGTGTGAAGATTAAAGTATTTGCTTATCTGTTTAAAGATGCACTGAAACTACGATAAGAGAGAAGAAAATAAAACTGACACTTGTCAAACTAAATGTTGACTTCTATATTTGATTTAGATAAATTCCTTTGATACAGACCAGATAATACAATTGAGTGTATTCAAAGAAAGAGGAAAGCATACAGTAAACACTTAAAACTATATCATTTTAAAAGAATGGCATCAAGATTAAATGAAAAAGTGTTTGTATTACAAGAAAATAATCATGAATACTGAATCTATTTTCCATAAGCTTTTCAGACATTCATGTAATTTATTTGCTTATATGAGAATGGGTATTCTACATTTTCCACAAGAAAGTACCTCTTGTTTAAGCTGTTATTAACTACTTTCTGTCTCTGCTTCACAAGGAATGGCTTTTTGGAGCCTAATACCACCCTCAGTTTAGGCAAAATCGGTGATTTCAAAACATGTTTCAGTGCATTCTTGGAAAAAACTTGCATATGGGTCAAGTTCGTCTTCAAAAAGATTTCTAATGTGATCCATCCAAGCATTAAAACTTGCTTATTTCTTTTTTTCTTTTTTTTTTATATTATTATTATTAAGTATCTGGTAGCCAGGTCTCATAAATGTATCACCTATTAGGAACTTTGAATTAGAAATGGATTTTTAAATGTCTCTGGTCCATGCTTACAGTCTGGGGGGTGAGAGAACATTCTGTATATCTATATATATGTTTGCAGTCTGCATTAGAATCAATTTGCATTTTCAGGTAGTTTAGGCTTTAGTCTGAACAGACAAAATGGGATTTTGAAACCAAAATTACATTGGCATGAGGTGAATCTGAGAGTTGTGTTTCCCTCTGGGGATATTCAAGGATCCATCTCAGAATGGAGGGTTTCCTGAGATAATCAAACTAACTCACTGAGAACAGTCAAACTTAAATCACATTCTGCTCTCTCAGGGGCCTTGGTGCCACTTTGCTGCTACCAGGGACCAACTCCTCCTGTTTGGGGAATTCTTTGCCCAGACTTCTCTTTTTCAAGCAGGCTCTTTCAAAAGGAAACAGCTCCGCCCTAATTAACTAATCAAACAAATCTCACTTTTCAGGAGGAGAAGTAGTTTACAGAGGATGTTCTCTTCTGCTTTTTCACTCCCATGGATGCACTAGTGGTGAGAGTAGCTATCAAGTATGTCAAAGGTTTGAGTTCAATTCCTTTCTCCATCTACATGAGCTCTAAATGTTTACCTCCCCTGGCCTAGAGGGATGTTCTATCTCTTGGGCAACGGACAACTTTTTGGCTGCAATAATATGCAGGTATGTTGGAAACAGTTTGGTTTCTATAATATTGAGCCAGAGAGACATAAGAAATGGGAGATCAAGTCTGTAGGGAAGTGTTTGGGTCCTCTAGCTCAAAGAGGGAAATCCTGTGTTTCAGCTGTACTCTGAACAATCTTTCTTTGTTTTAAATTAAGCAATTGCTGGATAAAATGCTGAAAGATTTATAAGAACTAGGATGGGAGTACAGGCTATGTCCAGACTTTATAGCAGACAGGAAAAAGAGTCAAAGGTGTGTCTTATTACTGCAGGTCAGTGGGACTGAGATGTTGAGCTCTGTCAAGTAATAAGTGCTTCTAGGCACAAGTAGAAGAAAGCCTGTAGGCTCTTGTATCTTGTATTGAAAGTAGCATTTGTTATTGTTTAATGACTTAATCATTGATGTTATACAGATTTAGGAGTTAAGTACTGGAGTTTTAAGATCCACCTCAGCAGAGGTGCTCTGGTTTTATGATTTTGTTATTAAGCATTTCTGGAAATGCTTTTGTGCAAAAGTAATGTGACTTGGGGTCTCCATGTCTGGAAACACTAGCTATTGCTTCTTATTTTGGCTCCTTTGGAAACTTTACTTTCCCCCTTAACAAGGGAGGCTCATGCTGCATGATGGCTAACAGAAAGTTCTATCAGTTACAAGTGTGATGGCTAGCCCCACTCCAAAGCTATCAAAACCAACAAAATTCTGCTTGGGTTGTGTATTGTTGGGTTTTGGTTTGTTGTGTTAGTTTGGTCTGGCTTAGCTATTTCGTGATGATATACAGCAATTTCAGGATTTTCTGGTAATAATCTTAAACCAGCATCGTTCAAAATTCTCACGTGAAGTGTGTTTGTGAACAAGAGTATAGAAATCATAAAATCTTTGGTGATGGTGGATTACATATAGGCATCTTTATAAACAGTGTCTAAGGTCTTGATCACAGGAAATAGTTTACAAAACTGAGAAGGTTCTTGTTGCCAGGATGTGCTGTTTTGAGTGGGATAGAGTTGATTTTCTTCATAGTACAGGGCTATGCTTTGGATTTCTGCTCAAAACATTATTTATAGCATAGGGATGTTTTAACTATTGCTGAGTAGTGCTTTCACTGTGCCAAGGCCTTTTCTGCTTCTCACCCCCACCAGCCAGTGGGCTGGGGGTGCCCAAGAAGCTGGGAGGGGATGCAGGTGGGACAGCTGACCCCAACTGACCAAAGGGATATTCCATACCATATAATGTCGTGCTTGGCATATAAGGGGCTGGGGGAAAGGGAAGGTCATGACATTTGGAGTGATGGTGTCTGCCTTCCCAAGTCACGGCTAGGTGTGATAGACCCCTGTTTTCCTGGGGATGGCTGAACACCTGGTGGCCAGTGGGAAGTGGGGAATGAATCCTTGTCTGGCTTTGCCTGCAGTTTTTGCTTTGCCTGTTAAACTATATTTATCTCAACCCACAAGTTTTCTCACTTTCACTCTTTCAATTCTCTCCCCATGCCACCAGGGAGGAGTGAGCAAGTGAGTGGCTGCGTGGTGTTTAGCTGCTGGCAGGGGCACAAACCATGACACAGCATCAAAGGGAGACAGGAATAAGATTATGTATCAGGTTACTTTTCCTGACCACTGTGGAGTCAGGAAAGCTTTCTTTATATTTGCTGGAAAAAACAGCAAAGCCCTGCTCTGTGTTCCAATTCCCTTTGTTTAGAATACTGAAGACAGAATAATAAGGAAAACCCTTCACCAATATAGGGGCAAGAGATATTAGATAGACAGGACTACTGCTTATGAAATACACAGTTTTCAAACTTTTTAATCCTGCTTGGGAGAATATAAATAAAAGCCCATTTTAGGAGGAAAGAACAGTAAAAAACCTCATAGTCTGGAACAGCCACTGATTCTGGAGTAGCCACTTGCACTGCAGTGGTAGATCTAGGTTCAAGTGTCTGTTCCAAATCAGATAAACAATATGGTTATGTATTCTAATGTCAAAATCAGTTCCTTAAATATTGTGAAATTAGTATTCCTAATCTAAATCTAGGGCATGTCCTTCTGAAAAGTATCATGGATAAATATTTCAAAGATTGTATTCCTATATTGAAAACCTTTCTTGAACTATTCCTCACCAGCTCCATTGAGTTGACACTATAGGAAATAACACAAACTGAGGTGTAGTGAAGAGCACTTGTATTTTCTTGAAGGCATTCAAAACCTGGGAATTCAAGATTTGAGATTCTTTTGTAGCATGTTGTGTACCATGTCTCCAGTAGCAGTAGCTTTTCCCCTCATGCACATTGCTGCATCAAAATTATATTTCTTCTGGGAACAACATACATTTAAATACTTTAATAAAAAATAAATCTCTTTAGCCCAACTGTTGTGGTTTTGCATGGTGGAGTTCTGGTGGAGGAGAGGTGCTAAAGGGGTGGCTTCTGCAAGAAGCAGCTAGAAGCTTCCACTAGGCCAGACAGAAAAAAACAGCCGACTCAAGGTCAGACCCATAGCTGACCACATGAATGCTAAGGAAAACAACTTGTGAGAAACTGACAGAACCCCCCATTCGCCCAGTCCCTGCCCCTCCCTGTGCCACAATGGGGAGGAAGAAGGGAGTGAAATCATGACTAAAGTGAAGTCTGCTCAGAAGGGAGGGGTGGGGAGAGGTGCTTTAAGATCTGGTCACACTTCTCATTACCCAACTCTGGTGTCACTGGGTGTGCAGTGCAGCGTCATCAATTAGAGAGTTTATTTCCTTTATTCTGTGTTGAGTCTGTTGTGCCCGTGACACTGATTGCAGAATGATCTCTCCCTGTCCTTATCTCAACTCCCAAGCCTCTCAATATATATCTTCTCCCCTGTCCAGCTGAAATGGGGAGTGACAGAGCAGCTTTGGTGGGTGTCTGGCCTCCAGCCAGGGTCCAACCACCACACCAATTCAAGAGCTAACTAGTGCTGTATGTCTTGATGTGAAGTTTTTCAGAATTAGTATCTCTGTGATTCCATCACTCAGGAATGCCATTTGACATTTACCATGGTGTTTACCACTGGCCTCAAATAATAATTGGATTTATCTTCATAAAAAAAAGTACAAGGAAGTCTTCTGTTCAACTGAGTACTCAGCTGGAACTGAATTTTTCAAAATGGTAATTTCTGCTTTTCAGGAATGAGAAAAGAAAGCAAAAACCCTTAAAAGGTTTGAGTATCTCCTGTATTTTCCATATGTTATTAAACTATAATGATGCAGAGATCTTGGGAATGGATTACACTCTATATCTAAAAGGAAATTCAAGATCAATTACATAGAGTACAATGTGATAGCAGCATTGTGCTGTAACTGATGTATTCAGTGGCCTTTTGATAGCCTCTAACCTATCTGTAATTTCAGAAGCAGTAGTCTGTATGTTTTAGCACTTAGAATAAGTGGTGCTGTTTTAAAATAAATAAATTAAATCTGAAGGTTAAAGAGAATATACAAGAATTACTGGAGGAACTTTACTACACATTCAAGTAGGTAGTAAGCTGCTCACTGAATCAATGTCATGAGTTCTTGCAAGAACTGGGGCTGGAACAGTACAAACCCTTAATGTCATAATCAGCTATTCGTACAGATTTTTATTTAGTATTTTCTTTGCTCATCTTTGACTATGCCTTGTCTTGAGTTTATGAGGAAGCATGACAGAAACATACAGATGTTGCTGCTGGAAGTTTCTTAGTCCTTAACATCAACATGTAGAAGCTAAGGTATTTGTTTACACTTGATTTGATATTGCAGTGGTATTTGAACCTTATTAGCTTCTGAGCAATGATAAGAAGGAATCACTATTTACAACTCAGAGAAGGAATAGAAGAATTTTCTAAAACTTGCCTGCTGTATACATGTATTCATCCATGCCCAGCTGACCCTGTATGAAGGATAAAGAACACAAAAGTTTTTAATGTGCATCCAAAGACTGATGTGATCTGTAAGAGGTTCAGTGCACCTCTTTTTTTCGGCTTGCTCACTCAAACTCTGCTGTCAGTGTAAGCAAAAATTAACTAACTTTTGAATTGCCACTGGAAACTTAAATACAAGAATCTTGGGTAGGTGACCCTGGTGACAAGAAGAAAGTAGAGTAGCTGATACAGAGACATAACCAGAACCTTAAGTGATGTCAGCTACCGAGGAGCCTGGATGCTTTGGCCAAGTTTGACCAGCCAGTAAAGTTAGTGACTATGACTCTAATTCGTGATAGATTTGCTGCAAGGAGGCTGGCTCATCATTGTGTAAGAGTTTTGTCCACACACTGTTCTCGTTCAAATTCCTCTATGCAGGAACATTTTCCAGTGCATTCAGAAATGTTATCATAAAGACACAATAATTACGGTTTGCAAAGACTTAACCCTTAATCAGAGGGCTAGAGCTGCGTGACATTGACTCACTCTGTCATGGTTTGCACCTTTGTTGATGCTTCACTGGAGTGGAATGTCTTGCTGACTGTTTTGAACACTACTGCCAGAGTGCTCTTAAATCATGCCTGCCCTACAGTACAACATATAGACCGATTAGATGCATCAACAAGGGAACACAAACTTGCAGACAAGTTTTCCTGTGTTTGCACAAGGCCTGTCAAAATATCATTGCTTGAAGTACTCCATTCAAAGGCTCAAAGAAATGTTACGGGTTTTTCATGAGGTAACCTTACCGCTGTTGGAGCTCCAGCAAGAAGATATTGATCATTGTGGCTCTGGGAACCTTCTGAGCCTTGGAGTACACCACCTTTCCCTTTTTAAGTTCTGGCTTACAGTATGCACAAAATATCTGACATGAAGTATTTAGAGCTATGTGTGCTGCAGTTAAGGTAGAATCCCTTTACAAATCATGTGCTTTTCATGAGAATCTTTCTTACTTCTTTAGTGTTTATCTGATCCTTGCCCAACTATTACCTCTCTGAGTTCTGGTGACCTGTCGGTGACTGAGCAAGTTACCAACCTTTTGCCATTCTTACTTTGTTCTGATGGCCTTTCTGATCCCTCTGAACTGCTCTTCACTTGTAAAACTTCAGTGTGTCCTATTTGGATGTATTTACCTGTATTTCATGTTATGTCTGCCATGTATGTGATTTGACTAGTTTTATTTACAGTAACATTTAATAAAGAACAATTTCTATCCACAGTAGGGGAGGGTGGATTAGATGATCTTTAAAGATCCCTTCCAATTCAAACCATTCCATGGTTCTATGAGTTTGGGTATATGAGGATGATGCATTGCTCCAAGTCTTTCTTCATTTTCTTTTTTCTACTGAGTCCACTTCCAAGCATGGCAGTATTTCCTGTTTGCTGCAGTAGCTAAGACTTTCTCCATGAGAGAGATGAAAGAGCTGCTGAGTGGGTGGCAAAAGACAAGAAAACATTCAGAAGAAATCTTTTTTTTTTCTTTTTTCTGAAAGCATTAGCATTGAAAGAAAAAAGGTATTTTGTTCCAAACAAGCAAACATAAATGTTCACTTCTTCTGTATGTGTGCCTAATGTCTTGGTGAATTTTGAGTATTGATATTGGTAAAGCTTATAAACAAAACAGGTTAACTGCAGATTTCAATAAATCCTAGAAAAGCAGGCACGGAGCTTATATGGAGCTCCTCCTATAAGATCTTTAGCCACATCATCAGCGAGGTGATGCCACAGATTCTGTTGCATCAAAAGAAAAATTCATCAGATTGGAATAAAAAAGTGTTAAGAAGAAACTGTGAAGAAAACATGATTTTTTGTGTGTGTGTGTGCTTGTTTCTGTAATGGTTGAACAAGAAAAATTCAGGAAAATTGTTTTGGATCAATTGGGAAGTAATTTTATCTTTCCACTTACTGTGAAAGGCAAATCGTTTTGGGAAGAACAAAACATTTTGTTCTTAAACAGATTTTCAAGGAACTTTGAACTCTAAGAATGTGATATTTAGGTATAAAGAAAATGTCATGTGAAATAATTGATTTGGTGTGTTTTAAAATTCACATGGAATATTTTATAACTTTAACTTTTTCCTTTAAATATGTTGTGACTAAAATAATTGGTTTAGTTAATTTCTTTGATCGCTCTTCTTGAAACATGTTGGGTGTTAAAAAAAACAAATAATTCTGAAGAAACCTGGGCATATTTTAGCTGACTAACTTCATTGGTTAGTTTGTTTATTTGGGGGTTTTGTTTGTTTATTTGTTTTTTTTTATTTGGGGGGGTTGTTTATTTATTACTTTGCAGGTTAAGGCATCTTAGTAGCACACCTGTATAAAGTTATTTGTAGTGAGGGAAGAAAAATGTAGGATCTTCTTACCCACCAATAAATAGATTCAATAAAACCTTCAAGCCATCAGTTATTCAAAGAAATTGCTCCTCTCATATAGTTAATGCCATCTGTGCTATGGGTGAAATTCAGCCTTAGACAGGTGATCAGTACTAGGTCTATGCTCTATCTAAATCCTACGTCAAATCCTCCAAGTTTTTATATATATATTCATTATCAACTCCTTCTCCATCCCACAGCAGATAATGTAACACAAGTGGGGAGAACTGAGTCATTTTCTCATTATAAACTACTTTACAATTCAATGCAAAATGGAGAAAGGAAAAAAAAAAGACCTACATTAATATGTATAAGAATTTTTAAAGTTGAGAAATGTTCCACATAGAAGCTAAATCAATCCCCTTCACATATGTACTATTTGATTACAGAACTATACAAGCTATTTGGCTTCATGTTTCTAAATACTTCTGCATCTTTATAACATGGTGGAAATATTGTTTGTGTGGGAAAGATCTTCAAATTTTATCTGGGGTACAAAAACTGTTGTTGGGTTGAATTGCTGTTGATATTTACAAATTAGAGTCAGCAAACCCCAAAATAAATCAATACTCCATGATTAATTGTATATTCAAATTAAATATGCTTAAGATTCAGTGTGAGAGTCAAATGACTTTTATGCAGAAGTATATTTATTTCATGCCTGCATCACCGCATGCTCAAATAAGCGATGTTCAGCTATCTATATATGTGATGCGGGACTTGATTCAGTACTTTGCATTTAGTGGAATTCTCTTACATACACGATTTACTGCATTATAATTGAAATACCTCGCCCTCGGGTACGTGTACTGGGGTTTTGTTTGATTGTTTTAGGAAATCTGCTTTAACACAAGCAATATTGCAAAATATTCCGGTACAGAAAGAAATATGGTTCAGTAGATGTGGAACAAAACTCTGACTCTATTTAATCTGTTAAAACTCCAGCTGATTGAATGGAGCTGGTGTACTTCAACCTCAATAGTACCCTTTTTTTTTTTTTTTTTTTGTATAATGCCCTTTTCCAGGATTAGAAGTGTAAGTATTTTTATGATTAGTAACCTGTTGTCTAACCTAAACAGTAGATATGGATGATAAAGAGACTAGATATGGATGATAAAGAGACTAGATAGAGCTACTTCCTTAACTACAGATTACTAAATCGTGGGAGGGATGATCTGTAAAATGACAGAGGATGTGTCTTGTGCAAAGTACAGGTGAAGTACATTCTCCATAGCAAAACTGCATGAATTGTAGTTAGAAGTTGCATGAATTGTTTTCCCCTGGTCAGAATGAAATTGTTGGACTGTCTGAGCATTGCTGTCCTCGTTTCAGCTCTGAACTGTCTCACACAAATTGCAGTTTAAGTTGTTCATGCACTCATTTCCATTCTTAATGTGTTCCACTAAGACTGGGTCTCTGAATGTGTCATGAGTATATGACTTATATTCCGTGCCAGTTCAAGGAAGCTTCAATGACTATGAAGGATGTGGTGTGAAGCCCAACCTATGCAGCTCGTAGGGCCAGAAGACGTGCTTGGAAGGAGCTAATCTTGTACTACCACAAGCAGGCACATTACAGGCTCTTTTTTAATAAACTGACAAGTCACATCTTAAAAGCTATTAGGATTTCTCCCCACTGCTGCAACAGTCAGCAACCGTCAGCCCCAGGTTCCACAGGAACATGTTACTGTGGGTAAATTTCCACAAGGAAGCTGGGCATCTTGCAAAAGCACTCTGCAATGCTGCCAGCTGGCATACCATGGGCTGACAGGAGGCAGAAGGACTCAGGAATCCCATCTTTTAGGCATGCTGTCTTCAATTGCCTGGGATCAAAGTGTCCATAGTTCTCAAGGAAATCATCACTAGGGCTGTCTTAGTGCCACAGAAGACATGGGTTTTTTTGCAGGGAATTGTAAAGTGCATTATTTTTTAAAAATGGAAATTAACTAGGATTCTGTAATATTTACCTGCTCTCTGAATCAATATTATTCTTAGCCTGCAGGTATATTAAAAATAGAAACCTGCGTGTTACACAGCTACTTTTAACTCATTATGATATCTATTTGAAATTTTGGCAAAGATCACCTTAGATATGCCAAAACCTGATTGCATTCTTTTCTTTCTTTCTGGCTCAGAGAGACACTAATATGTCACTCAGGACTTGTGTGATACTGCAAAACATTCAGTTGTTTGACCTTCTGTGCATATTGCTGTCTGCTACTTTTCTTCTTACCTTGTATACTACTTTTTATTTTTACTTCCAACACACAGTAGTATTTTTCTCAACAATTTGGATGCTGATGATTGGCAGTGGGGATAGCTTGTACATTTTCTCTTGAAAAGAGATACGGCATTTCATGGAAACCGATTAGGATCATTGTCAACACATGGTATTTCAAAAAGACTCAAAATGGTAAATTCCTGGCAGAATAGTAAGATACATTTGATATGAATCACTGAAGTGATAAATGTACCTATGCAGCCATTTTGTATACAAAGCAGTAAGTTAACTTGCGGACTGGTTGACTATTGCCTTAGTTGTATATACGTCATTGTTCAGAAGACTGACTTTTTTTGCTGTAGTCCCCCTATAAAGATTTATTACACTTTAAGGCTAATCAGTTGATTTTGTTATTTGGAGAGTTCGTTATCGACCTCTTTATATTAGGTGTGCTGGCTACGTAGCGGAATTATAACTTTTTTGAATTACCAGAATAAAGTTGAAATAAAGTAACGTAGTACCCACGGTGAACTACTTTTATCCCTTGTCTCCGCTCCTTATGTGCTTTTCTTGGCTACTATGGTGAATATTGATTCTTTGTTGTATGTTAAGATTTTTACTGTTTTGAAGTAATTATGCAATACCAACAACTAAAGTTTACTAGCGTTTTTGCAAGGCATCTGAAAAACGGTGTCCTGGCATTCAATTCTGGGTTTGGTTTTTATTCTGAATGTGCAAGAGCCACTGTATTTTAGTGTAGACAGAAAATGTTGGCAGTTCTTTTTGAGAACTTACTTGGTTCATGGTGAAGTGATACAAGATAATCTTAGACTATTATTTTCTGTGGTAGTAGTTCCATTTTCACAGAAACTACCATTGTTTCATTTTTCATGTTGTCTTTTTTATAAAAGCATCCACAGAATAATTACAGTCTATTCTTGTACAGCAGTGTGTATGTATCCTTTCAAAACTGAGCTCTTCTTTGTTGATCCCTGTTAACTTTGTTTTACCTCAGACCTCTCTGTAGGCTATTTATAAGTAACCACACATTCACAAAGAGAAAATCAAACCTCTACAGATAATTTCTGTGGCATACTTTGCTTTGGATGCATGTAATGACAACTTCATTGACACATAGACCAGTTAAAGTAATAAAAACTTGTTATCCATTATGTCTTCAACCCAACCAGTTAATATAGAGCCAGTACACATTTTTCTCTGTTGCTATACCGTTACTTTTAATTAGCTTAACAACTGACTTGTATCTTTTCAGAGCTTGCCTGCTATTAATACAGTTCTGTTTATAACTTCTTGGCTACAGTTTTGTTTTCTGTGCCAATTATTTTTTCCTATGTGTGATTGGCAATGGACGTGGTCAGACATTTAGAAAACATGACCTGTTAACAAAACATGAAAGAACTGGAGTTATTTAGAGAAGATGGGGGGATACATTGCATCCAGTCTCAGCTTGCAATCTTTGCAAAAGTGGCAAAAATAAAAACAAATAAAAAGGTTTTGATTTCGGTAATGAATATGGAGAAATAATGGGCAGGAATGGAACTTTAGATTAAATACAAGAAAGCTGAAAGTGTTGCATTAGGTTATCTCAGAAGGCACTTTAATCTCTGTTGTTAGAAGATTTTAGGATTGGACAAATATTGCTCAGAGATGGTTTGAGTGTAGCTGATCTAGACATTAGCTAAGTTATAAAAACATGCCAAGAAATAAATACAGTTTATTTGTAGAGAAATATGTGATAGGAGCTGGGGTATAACTCTTGAAGTAAAATTGATAGTACTGATAGATATAAGGTGACATGCCAGTGTTAATAAATTTAAGTAAATGGCGTAGCTTTAAAGAGTGAGATTTAGTCATTCAAAGGTAGGCTAATCAATAAGGCATTATTTTTCTGAGAAGTTTGAAGTCCTTGCTTCAGGCTGGGGGGGGGGGGGCGGGATTTCCTATACAGGAGGCCATGTGTACCAGTGAGAGCTTCAGGTGCTGGGCATTTTGGTTTAGCTGATCTCTCCCAGTCCCAGCCTCAGCTGGGTTTCTCCCCAGGATGGCTGCCAGGGACCTCCTGCAACCAGGAAAGCTCTGGCATTTTGAAGGCTTTAGCATTGCTTACATTTTAAAGCAGCTTTGGATTTAGGGCCATTACAGGAAGAAATTTAAGTGCTGGAAGATCCTGTGTGACTGTTGGACAAACACCAACCTGGTAGGATATTAATGCTGATAATTCATTTGTGAATTTAACTGCATGGAGACTAAGAGTTACATGTTATGAGTAGGGCTTGGTAAGGGCAGAATTCTATAATGGGGAGGCTCAGGGAGAGGGACCAGACACCGAATTGAAGTATTCTTCACCTGTCTCCAAATATTCTTTCTGAAAAAAATAGCAATGGAAAAAAATCAACTTGTATTCAAAACACAGAATTGTTTTGCTTGACCTGAAATAATTGTGAATGGAAGGCTACCTAAAGTAACGCTTTATCTTTTGTGATTGGATTGAGCTGGCAGTAAACACAGTAGCTGTGACTCAGCTGGCTGGAGACCTCTTGTTAAGCTCCCTGGATCCAGGTCACCAGTTCTGCGTACTATTGAATGAAGAGCAGTGGTACCCAGGCTTCAAACAGAGATCAGATAGTTGCAAGTAAGAAATCATATGGAATTGAGTATTTATGTCCAAAGTGTCTCAGTAAGAAAGGTTTATTAAAAAAATGTTTATTATTTTTTTCCTTTTGTGTCACTATCTCGTGCTCACCACTCTCCATATAAGCAAGGAATCTTTCCATCAGCATAGCTCAAAATACTGTTCAAGCTTGCCATGCTACTGCGTTTCAGAAAGAAGCTTATCATTTTCTTAGAAATTACAGCTACTTTATACAGAAAGGGACAGCTACAACACCCAGCTTCAAGCTGTCTGATGTTCTATTCAAGGTAAAATACGCACCATGGTGAAAGATCTTACTATTTGTGACTGATTTGTTCAATAACACTTTGGGTATATTGGACCAAAGTATCCACTTCTGGCAGACAATTGCATTAAAGCATCAAAATCTATAATTTGGCCTTTACATTAATTTCTACAGATTTCATCATGTTTCTCATTTAAATAATTTCACAACAAAAATGTTAGTTAAAAATGTGACTCACGATCTCTAGATCAGAAGCAGGTTTTCTGTGTGGAGATAATACCAAACCAACTTCTAACCCACTTAGAACTCATGTATAATTCTTGTGGGCTTGAGCTGTTGAATTAAAACTATGTTTAGGATGGAAGAACAAATTTTCTGTAAAGAGTTTGGGACTGTCTTCTCTACAAGGCTGATAGTGTTGCAGTAGAAGAAAATTAGTTACTTAGTAAAGAAGTATGTATCACTGGTAGCGTGAGTGTTAGCTGACTTCACTCACAAATCTTGCAATGTAAAATGCTCTGATCGCTGTAGAATTGCCACCAATTAGACATTAGCTTTCAATACTTTCTGTTTGCAATAGAGAAGGTGGAGAGGAAAGAATGAATAATACCTTTCCAGCAGATTACTTTAAATGCCTACACAGACAGATGCTGAAACATTGATGGGAAGATATGGCCTTTCTACCCTGGAGTAACTGTCTGCAAAATACAAATAACAAAATTCCATTTTTTCCACTTCTATAAGCAAAATGGCTTTTTTTATATAATTATAAAGATTTTTATTAGATGGCAATTGTTCACAAAATATTGACAGGGGCTCTTCTTAGCTGTCTATTGTACAACTTAATAAAGACCACATTCCTGGAAACACTGGAATTTTGTTTGTGGTGTAGAGCTGTTGACATGATCTTTACTGTTTGAGAATGGCAGAAAGTATCTAGGAAGCAAAATAGAGATGCTTATATAATCTCTATCATTCTGACAAAATCCTTTGTTATACTTGGCCTTCGTGGTCCTTGGAAGTTCTTGTGGAAATGTGAATGTTCAGATAAGAAGGCCAACATCATCCATCAGCCCTGCAATGGACAGCTAGAATAGGCTGTGTTTACATTTTTCTTCTAGCTCTTCAAATGCTATAAAGTGGGTTCAAGCCATATTCATTGCTCAGACCTTCTAGTAAGGTTACAGGAGGCAACTCTTAGTCAGAGAGAGCAAGAGATGGATCTACAAAGGCAAAGAATCTAATCTAATTCATTTACATGCATGAAGGATAGTGTCAGGAACCCTATTACAAAATTATGTTTGTAAATGTCTGTGTAGTTGTGGCTCATCCAAAGAAAGACCTGAAGATAATGATATCTCATTATTCAGCAGCCTCAGTAAACTTTGTCTTAACAATTAGCATTTCAAAGAGTAAGGTTATGTGCTAACCAGCATCAAACAAACAGTGGAATTATGTTGAAACACACATAAAGATAATAATAGATACACAGTGACAAAATTCACCTTTTTTTGAGTTCACACAAACACACAGGGAAGGAATGAAAATATTATGCAGCCTGTACAAAAAGTTAGCACTTCACACTGCAATCTGTGGAGCTGTGTTGAAATCACATAGTTTTGGTCCATGTATGATGCTGACATTCCATACTGTTGCTTAATATTGCATCGCCCTGCTTCCTATGCTCTGCTAAAACAATGATGCACAGAACTGTTGGTCATAATATCTCAGAAATAAAGTGAGAGCTCTGTAAGTGTGTCATCTCCCTAAAGTTGTTCTGTTTAACATCCAATTTCTGATCCAGAGAGAGAAAAAATGTGAAGAGTTGGCAAATGAGCCATTCGGGTTAAGTCAGAGTAGTTTTCAAGAATAGATGATGTGGCAGCCTAAGTATTGACTGAGGGATACAGCCCAACATGTTTCACAGGATCAGGTTTCAGCAACGTGTGTGCGTGATTTGGGTTTTATTTGATTGAGAGCAGCTCCTGAGTGCACATGTAAGAGAGGCAGTGCTTTCTTAATGTTGTTTTTTTCCTGCTTTTGATGAAGCAAATTCAGAAAACCAATCAAACAGCTGAAGCAAAATATGCTGTAGGAAAACAGACCTGAAAAAAAAATCTCTAAGAAAATGAGTGAAAAGACATTCAGAACTATGAGTAGTTAAAAAATTTATTGCAATTTGGCTTGCATACATTAATGGAATTGGCTTGTTAGTCATGCCAAATATTGACGGTCATACCTGAACTGTAGCTGACAGACAGCTGTCTTTGTGGTGTTCTACACAACACCAATTATATTTCCTGCAGCATTAAGTGATCTTAAGGATTATCCTCCTTTTAGACAGGCTCTCTAGCTGATGCCTGCTTGCCGTGGTAAACAAAAGGGGACCACATATTCAGTTGTTTTCACAGGAGTTTCCTTCTCCCTAGATAACCCTTGGTATGCAATTTCCTCTGTCGCTATTTGACACATATGGATACCTTTACCGTAATATCTATAAATATTTTATTTAAAACCCACAGACGGACAAAAGCTGTTTAAATCATTCCTCACTGAAGGGGAAAAAAGGGCCAGAATGAATAAAATTATGCTTGCTAAGAAAAATAAGGCTATAAAAGTAAAGCATAGGTATATGACAGGTCTATAACACAGAATGAATAAAAGTGGTGTTGGGAGAAACGTACAGCCAGAAGCAAGGCTATATATTTGTTTTAGTTTACAATGTCATCTTAAATATTATAATTGTAGCTCACTGTAATGATGTTTTGCTGTTCCAAAAAAAATTTTAAAAGGATATCCATGTTGCTAGCAATACTGACATTTTTGTTTAAGACTATGAAAGTATGATGTATAAGACAAACAGGAGGGAGATATAGAATTAAGGCAGGCCAGGTAGTTTGCTAGCAACAGAAAACAGCTATATCAGATGCAAAAAAAAACTTCACTACTCTGAGGCTAGATAGAAATTAAATCTTTATCTGCAAGACAGGAGAATTAAAGAACAAAATAAGATCAAAAAATTATAAAAGTCCCACAATGACTGACATACGAGTGTAGCAAAACATATTGTTTGTTGTAATTTGGAAGGTCCTTGTATCATTAATCAGAAGAAGCAATACTTAGATATGATGTTCAGGATGGGACTGGGTATGAAGAAATGAGAAGACAAAAATAATCAGATATTCCAGAATCTGTTAAAATTATAGACTTTCCCCTGTGTACAGGCGAAGTTCATGTGATGGCTAGCTGACTCAAAATTATGGTTAACAGGCTGCTGTTGACCATACAAATAGGAATAGGAAACTGTCTGTGTAATTATCAGTATAATATCTCTGTTTAATGGAAGTGAAAAATCCTCCTCTTCTATATGAAATTCCCGTATATTGAAGGCGCCACATACACGTAACAGTAAGGTGGACTAGCAAGAAGAGGACATCCAAGGCCTTTGGATAAAAACAAGGGTTATTTGCCTGTGTATGTATGATGCTTTGTTGTATATTTGTTAGAGTTGCTTTATTTGTTGTGTGGGAGAAAGCTGCATCACTTTACCTTTCACAAACACAACTTTATGATATGACGTATAACCAGCAAAGCGGTTTGCACCACAAGTAATATGAGGTAGATTAGCATCAAATATGGTGGACTTTAATCTCCTAATTCAACTTCTTATCATCATAAGAAATAAGTAGCCCTTAGAAAAAGATATATCATTTTCCTTATGTATTGTAATTTGAATGAAACATGGAGTTAAAGATGTGGCTCTCCCTTAGCTTTCAGTGCGAAGCTGTTAATCGTTGCTCATCTTTTCCAATTTTTTCATGTTAGTATTTATATGGCAACTTATTCTAATTGTTCCAGGCACTTACTATATAGGCAGCTTTTATTTGTTGCAAATCTCGATTTAAACCAAATGTATAAAGTTTATCATCACCATCTTTCAACATATTTGACTAAAATACTGAAAAATCATCTTGAAATGGGTGTTTGTACAAGTTAAGCCTGGGTAGACAGTGACTGCAAAGGGAATGTTTTTGCAAACTAAGGTTTTTTCAAACACCAGAGTCATTGGAAGTGTATGGTCTTCAACAGATTTTTGGATCAAATGTTTTTTCATGCCCTATGTATACTTTAGTAGACCATTCTATCATTAACAGTAATGAGAGAAAAACTACAAAAAACTACAAAATATGTTCTGTTTGTCTATGGAAAATCCATATATACTGGTGAGTAAATAGCCATCGGGCGAGAATTTGGTTTTGTTTTTATCAGTTTTTGGTCTACTTGTAGGCACCAGAGCAGATAAAGACTTTGTAGATAAAGGTAAAGCTTTAGGACTTTTTCCAGTGTGAGAAACACTAGGAAAAAAGATCATTAGATTAATATAAAGACAAATGTAGTCTAGAAGAAACTTCTACATACTGAAGAAGAAATTATGTTTGAGAAAGTTCTGTCAAATTTTGTTAGTGAGTACAAGATTTTTTGTTTGATGCTATGAAAAAAAAATGAATTAAGCAGAAGGGAGAAATAATACGGGACAAAGGTTGGATTTTATATTAGCCTTCAGATTACAGTGATACCAACCCAATTCGAATGCAAACTGCTGCCACTAATGTGGTATCTGTTAACCATTTTGTACTCTTTATATCAATGACCACAAAGCACCACAGCATCTTTGGTAGCATATAGATTACACATTAAATAGAACTAGGAAACACTTCTCTCTGGATTGGCAAAAAAAGCCTGAGATCCTCTTAATTTGGAGCAATATCAAATTCTAAATATTGGCTTTTTTCTTCTAAAAAAAGTCATCTTTTACAGAAAACTCAGTTTTCCATCAACATTCTGGTGGAAAGTTACAGGTAGATCTGTTGACCAGTATGTTTCACATGATGGCATCTGTCTAACTGGAAGTAAGTATCTGATACATGTTCTATAATTCTTATTGTTTCAGGGAGCATTCAAAAAATCATGTTTGAAAGTGTATTTTATTGAATTTTCTCTTCCTTGTCCAATTCACATATTGGCTTCCCTGACTTCTTTTTTTTTTTCCTGAAGGGTAAACATGGGTTATGCTACAATAATGAATGAAGTAAAATGCAGTTTGTGGGAATGATTTTCAAACTGACAGGATTATTTTACCTACTGGCTTTCTGGGAAGCCTTTCATGGTTCCTTTTTTTTGAAACTACGCTATTTGCTCCCAGCTGGAAACACTGTCAACTTCACGTCTCCCTAGGTCTTTAGAGTCCTGGGAAATGAAGCTGAAAAAGCAAGTGTTGTTAGTTACCATGCTATGATTTGCAAGTTTGGTGAATGTGAGGCAAATCGTATGATATTGGTACACAAGTCACTTTTCTCATATACAGTAAATTGCAGCACAAAGAGTGCATAAAAAGCAATTAAGTGATTTGTGAACCAGGCTCTTGACATATTCAAAAATTACTAAGGTGAATTACTTCTTGGATTGTAAGATAATTATAGCACCAGTCTTCTACTCATCAACAATGTAGTCCTCATACAGGCACAACTGCAATGGAGTGCTGTATTTTTATATGTGGCCCACACTCTAATTAGCACATTCTAATTTCAAGCTTAAAAGAAAACCACACGAAACATATGGCTTATAGCATTTTATTGTTAACAACTAAGCTGTGAGTCTCACTGTGAGACAAAAAGCCTATTTTTCTTTTCTTTGATTCAGCCTTGCTCCCTGCTTTTTTATTTCTATCAGATAATTAAATAACCCAAACAAGATGAAATGAGTTACTTAATTTCTTTAGGAATTAGAGGTAATTTAGGTTTGAGAAACTACTTTTTGGAGTATTTGAATGTTTGCTTATAACAGCTTAGTTCAGCTTGTTTGTTCACTCATTTCTTTTCATCTGCAAGATTTGAAACTAATCAGTGATGTCCTGTATTCTGGCTATATTTAATAAGAGAAAGTGTTTTATTTTGCATTTTACATTTAAGTGTTCTGCACTTTCCAAACCTCTTCATTTCCCCTCCCCTTTTCTTTCTTTAAACAGTGTTTTAATAGCATTAGATTCTCAAGCTAAGGATGTTGCTAATAGCAGTCACAGAGCATGCTAATTATTTGCAGAGAGGTCATGAAGGTTGATAACAATTCTGATAAGGTGGGGCAGTTGCGATATTCATAACTTCCTTTCCTTGCTCCTCTCTAACTTTTTCCTTTGAAACCCTCACAAGTCTGTGTCTGCATCTCCAATGAAGGATAAGATGTCTTCATTTTAACTGAGCTTTCTTGGTGGATTTTTGTGTTGTAAAGCAGATGGCAGTGCTCCTACTGTCTCTTCAGAAGTGAATACATTAAGGGTAGTGCCCCACTGGCTCTTTGATGAGACAGGTCTGAAATCATCAAAGGCTGGCCCTCTTCTTTCCATCAAAAAGTACAAGCAGGCCCTATAGAGACCACTGTCTATGGAAGACGATAGCAGTAATTAGCCTTTATGATAGATAAATCTTCATCCTCTGATGATCAAAGACAGCTAAAATTACCAAATTATATGTGGCAGTTTTGTAATATGAATAAAATGAAGCAGCTTTATAATCTCTATGATCTTGTTACATAGAGTGTTAACTCTGTTTTAAGTGCATTTAACATTGGTTGGTTGTTTCAAACATGGGAGCTTATTTTTGTTAGCAATATTTCTCTACGTAATCAATTATTCTTGATAAAATAAAAGTATGTGCTAAAAGTCAGGAAAGGAAGGATTGGCATAAAGGGAAAAGACAATTTGTACCATTTTTCTAATTCTCTCTTTCCTTTTCTTTCTTTCAATGCATGTGCTTTTGTAGCATTCCTTCCATCTTTCCTACCCTTGCATGCCTGTTACTGTCTTCTTAGGAGTAGCGCTTTCTAGATTTCAAACAGAAGGTAGGACCCCCCTGACCTCTCACAAGATACTTTCAAGAAGCAAACCAGGAGCAGGTGACCTGTCATCACTGGTGAGATAGATAGCTGTAATTCTTGTTGCAGAAGATAGGAGCCTCATTCATGTGCTAACAGCAAGATCTCCTCTTCAACAAGAAAAATACTGAGGGTCTCAGGGTCTTAGAAGTATGTTGGTATTTAGAAATTTCCACACCCCCCTGCAATGAGTGAGGGCCTTTGTCCCTGTGGTCTGCATGGTCCGCATCTGCTTAGGTAATGTTTTAAATAGATTTTCTTTCCAGATTAAAATACCTGTCTTCTAAGTAGAGAGGAATTCGTTGTTGACCTCTCCAATGGTGACATTATATTTTAATTTTTTTTTCCTCCCCCATCCCAAAGTTGGGGCATTGTGAGAGGTAGGTAACGTTTACTTTCTTTCAACAGTATGTGTGTTCACTCACTGCAGTCTGTCAGGAACATAAGGGATGAGTGACTTTTAATGTGGTTGTACTGAGCGTTGCGATAACTAACGGCAGACAGCTCGTTTCTAGAATTCCCAAATCCTGTTGTATACATATTGTGTGCATCCTGAAGGGTATCTTGCAACAGGATCAGGCATAGCCAGGATGCTACACAGGGAGCCAAAAGGCAATCAGCTCAGCAGGAAAGCCTTAACAGACAGAGTTTTGGGAAACCATGACATCAGGAGTAATTTAAATTGACCTCTTTCACTTAGCACTGAAGTGCCAGTGTCCATGTGATCAGTTCACAGGTCACAGCTGCAAAGCAGCAACTAAGCACTGAAGGGTTAGATGGTAGCAGACAGCTAAAAGACAGTCACTCGTTAAGCTAGCATAGCTATTTCCCGAGCAAATATCTGATTGTGTTCCAGGTTAATTCATGGTCCACCTTCATTCACACACTAATTAGGGAGATCTGAGGTCTCTCCTCTGGAAAGGATCAAGTGGGAGGGAAGGTGGGCACTGTGGAGGAAGTGGGGGAGCCTGCAGGCAAGTGTGAGTGCAGCGTGCAGGTGTGAGCTAAGCAATGGGACACCAAAAGGGCAACAGCTCCCACGGCTGCACTCTGGTAGGGCTGATGGACAGTTTGTAAGAGATACACAGACCAAGCAATTGGATCCTAATTAGTTGCAGCATCAAAAAATTGCATTTAGGGACCAACTTTTAACTTAAGAAATGAAGCAATGGTAGCCCTTACTAACCTCTAGTGGAGGAGAGGTGAGCAGGATCTGGTACTACAGTATTGGATTTAAGCACCTGAATGCCATTTAAATCCAGTGCTAGGCATTTATTTTCCATTTTGAATTAGCATCTAAGTAAATATTTAAATTGTTTTGAGAGCTTTCTAACTGAAGCAATAAAATAAGGGCAAGAAAAAAGAAGTCTTTGAGACATATCATCCAGTCCTAAAAATGACCTGAAAACTTCAGGTATAAAGGCACCACTTCTCATGCTGCTTTCAGATAATAATAGCTGTGCATTATTATTATTATTATAAAAAATATGAAAATACAGTATGTTCCGTAAGGGAATAACTCTTGTTGCCAAGGTGACTGAGTAGAATACATCCCCAATATATAAGTAACTTTCAAAAAGAAAATAAGACCGTTTGAGAAAGGAGGTAGAAGAAAGGTGTAGTGCTAGGAGGTACATAACAATATATTTCAATTTTATTATCCAACTAAGAAAGTTCTCATTTCAGTCAGATATAGACTAATTTGAAGCTCAAAATTACTATTATGTTTTACGATCATAGTCTCTTTTTTTCAGAGCCTGCTCAATTTTATCTACTAGAATCTAAGGTTTTGTTATCTATTTAAGATATGTTTGTGAAGAAATTGTTTGAATAAAAGGGATATTTTTGTAGAATAACTTTATATTAAAGACCCCCCAAACTTGTAAAAGGTTGTATTTGTGTAGAAAACTATTTTTGCAGTATCACTTGGATGCTGTCCTAATCTATAACACCCTTTTTTGAGTCAACAGTCCTAAGCATATTTCTGTCTCTTGAATGCATATGGCACTTAGGCTGCTAAGCAAAGGCCACCTCAAAGTCACCTCAAGGTCAGCAGCATCGGAGAGGTGAAGGACTGAATTAACATGAGTTTAGGATTTCATCCTACCAGAAGAATTCCTTACCTTTCTGACAAAGAGCAACAAGTTAGCCAAGGAAAGGCTTGGGCTCCTGCTTTCAAGCAGAAGCTGCCTGATGTGGATATATAGTGCTGCAGTTGTGTAACTGTCCATAGTTAGTGCCTTCCTCATCATTGGTAAAATAATCATGAAACAATTAAAAAACAGTATGTATGGACAGGACTGCAGAACTATCTTTGCCCACATGAGCAACTACTTTGGTCCAAATGAGTATGAAAGCTTTAACTTGACTTACTCCTTCATTCCTGATTGTTTCTAGGGAAAAAATAATTAAAAGTTATGCCTACACTTGCATTTTGGGACATGTACTACAATAGTGGATAAAAGATATCCACATTTTAATGTGAATGGCATATGCGTATTGTGCTCTGTGTCTAAACCAGGAAACAAGAATATTCTAAGATATACTTGTCTGTGGAGAATTTATGATCCAATTAATTGAATAATTAATGGCTTGAAACATTTATATTGCACATTGTAAACATGACCCAAGAGTTAACTGGACTGCACGTTAGAATTGTTTCTTTGTGGTTGTGATAGTAAACAGTTTAAAAGGAGTGGTTGTACTGTATAGAATATGCTATACATTTTTCATCAGTGACCCGGTGACACATTCAGTATCAGCTTCCTAGCCCAGAAGTAGCGTTGTTGTATTGCACTGTTGTATTGCTATGCTATCTGTTTGGGAAAACAACCACATTTGTGAAGCTCTCTGCTGTAACCAGTTGCTTAATGCTGAGATTTTATCCCTTCTAAGCCTACTAGACTATGGATTCAGTCAATGTGAAAACACACATGAGGTCTTCACCTGGAAAGTGGAGTATAAAATAACTTCCCATTGAAGCACAGTAGGTCCTTGGATAGGTAGGAAATACAGAAAGCAATCTCAAATCAAAAAGTTCAAAGAAATTGAGTCTTAGCCCAGTTTATGGATATTCCTATCAATGTGTTAATTAATGAGTCAAGAACTGCAAATACTTTAGATAAACAGAGAAAAGTGTTGCATCAATTTTGCCTATAGAAACAAATTAAATTTACAGCTGCAGCTATGTTTTGTAAGGAAGCACATGTAACAGGCAATACCAGGTGGCAGGCATATTTTTGGAATCCTGCTACTCTGTTGTGTTTTCTTGAGTGTCAGATTGCTTGCTCTTTAATAAAGCTAATTAATTTTACTATCTAATACAAAAATAAACAGATAAAAATTGCCTTAAAGAGACTTCTCTGTAGCAGGAAAGCCAGCATGCCATATATGATCCTTGTTCACTCACAAGCTACTTAATCTGAGGCAATATGGAGTGATCTAGGTCAAAAGGGTGATTGTTCCTAATCAACATGTGAGATATGTAGAGGCAACACAAGCTGGTAAGCATTCCTCCCTGGAAGGCTGAATGAAAATGGGCCCTTCTGCCTGTCAGTCCTGGTCCAGACATGGTACCGTGCCTGAACTTAAAATTCAGCCTTTCGGTATTTTAAGATGACATTGGACACATCTGCCTTTGTATTTCTCCCTGGTGAAGCGTTTCAGATGTTTCATATTCTAACATCCACATCCCAGATAACAGTGCTAACTGTAGTGTTCGAGAGGGAGAAATCCTTTGCTGTTCCTTACATGCTGTTCCTCCATGCAAGATCTGGGAATAAGCAAAGTTTCAGGGTGATTTTTGTTCCTTCATGTTACAGTTCAAACATGTCCAGGGAGAGATGAAATTGTGATCTTGTCTTTGTAAAGCTTCTTGCATAATTCAGGTTGCAAACAAGCTCTTAGTAAATCATAAACAAACAAAACCAATAGTGTCTTATGGAGATCTGTAGTAAGGAAGCTGAAACAGTGCAGGGAAAAATCTTAAATATTATTCCTGTTCTACCAAATGTTAACCTTAATTCTCCTTGTAAGTAAGTAGTGAAAATCAAATACAGTATATGAGCAAGAATTGGCCAGACACTTCAGACCGTAACTGGCTTTTTTTCCTATAGAAAGATAACTTGCTAGCCTGAAGAGGGGGCGATGCTCAGACTGAATTATTTAATAAGAATCTACATGAGTTCTTCTGAACTGCTAAACAGTTTGTGATGTTGACCCTGTGATGTGCCCCTCCTCACCTTGTGTGATGTTAGCTGATTGACTTTTCCTCCCACCTGTTTTCCTTGTTATTAAAAATGCTTTTTGTTCTGTTTTATTCTTTTCTTTAAACTTCTATTTTCCTCCTTAAACTCCTGTTATATTAAAATAATTGTTAGATCAGCACTAAAACTCTACTCGACATCACTAGGACCAAAATTTTACTGCATATGCAGGCCTACTGGACAGAACTTCAGAAAGCTATTCTTTATGGTTCTAATTTCTTTTCTTCCAATTCCTCCATCACCAAAGGACTCAAATGTCCTTTGAGACCTTTAAAACCAGTTATTCACTCAGATAGTTCACTTCTAGCTGGTGAGAGAGAAGAAAAAAATAAAGAAATAAAAAGAAAAAACCCACCAGACTCTATTTCTCAGTGGACAAAGGCAAGACACTACCAGTCAATGAAGTACAATCTCCATGACACCAAGGGATCAGCCAGTGAAAAAGACTTTCTTGACTGGAATTTGTCCTACACAGATCTGCACTGAAGTGCTTGGCACGCAAGAGACCCAGTACATATGTTTATTCTTATTCCGTACTGTATGCAATTTGATCACATGTTCTGTGCAGATGCATGGGTGCATGTCTGATATATTCCACACAGATGAATATTTTTCTTTTTTAAATTGTATTAACAATGCATTAAAATCATTAGATTAAAATTTTAAAATATCTCTTCTGAGCAATTTTATATTCAATAGGTATATTACCAAATATATGTCCTTTCTTTACTTGTATTGTTGATAGAATGATATTTCCAGCTGTTAATTTTGTCCTTAGATAGCAAACTGGGATTTCTGACTGCTAGATCTGGGGTGGAGGAATCTTCTTTCTTGTCTCATAAAATTTGACCTTGTTGCTATGCTGTAAGGACTTAGACACCACTTCACCAGTGCCTCCTGACAAATTTGATCCCATCACTAGTTACTAGCACAGTACTTTCCAGAGGTGCCACGTGCTGACCTCCTTCATGTCGACTTTTGAATTTTTGATTTCCAGCAGGTGAGTAGGGGCAAGAAAATTAAGATCCATCTTCTAATAAAGGTCCTTTGTGTCCTGCATTTACTCTCTGTTACTGATTTGCATTATCATATCTTTAATACCTTATCATTTTCATCCTGTATAAATTTCTATTGGATTATGTAATTTTTAAGATATGCAAGTGCTTATTTTTCTATTTTTATCTTCTTTTTGTTTGCAAAACTTAAATGTTTATATTAATATCTTCCTTGTTTTTCCCATAGTCTCTTTAAACCTTTACATATTATTTTGCTTCCAAGTGAGTGAAACAATTGTGTAATTGTTAGAAAGCTGATATTAAGGTCTATTAAATTATGGTTTAGGAGTTGTTATATTTTGTTTTCTTGTTTCACGGTATACTACAAAATCAAACTTTGTGCCCTGAAAGTCATAGTACCAGTTTTCCTACCTATTTTGGTCTGTTCAAGTTGGTTGTGGAATTGAAGAATGTATTATCGACTGAGTTATTTTGTTTTGGAATGCAACTAACACCAAATCTCACTCTGATTGATTTATAGAGATAGTGAATGTGTCAGTATGGACATACTTTCCTTGTTCCATATGTGAAAGTGGTCCTTTAAGTTCTTATATCCAATAACTGGATTAAACCTTCGTTTTAGGTAATGAAAAGCAGAAACTGTTCTCAGTATGAAGTTTCAATACCTTCCTTTGCATCTCAGGAACACAAGATAGTCATACTTGCTACACACACAAAGAAGAAATTAAAAATAATTGTGTTATTTAGTGCTCCTATTCAACAGAGAATGTATGCACATGCTTCAATTCCAGCTGAAACAGAGCCCTAGTATTCATTCTGATTTCTTTGAATTTTCTATTGTTATCTTCTGTTTGGTAGCATAATCCTCCCTAACCACCCATTCAGTAGGATGAAACTGCTTGTTTTGATATTATGTAGTTTCTGCTGAAGTCAGTTTTGATATTGTCATAAATAAAAAGAAAGTTTATCCTGTTCACAACTCAGCTGTATGAAGACATTTTACAGGCATGTTAATTGTGAACAAGTTCTGATGAAATCACAGAATAGCCTAAAATACACAGAGAGAAATCAACCCAGTGTTTGCTGCCAGTTCTTTATCAGTAGCAGAAGAGCCCAGGCATAATAAAATCAAAGAAAGCTTTACCAAACCCTAGTAGCAGTCTAGCTCAGTGAATGCAAAAACATCCATCTGACAGAGGAAAATACCATATGATCTGAAACTTCTGTTCTGTGATGGTGGTGGTGAAGCCAGAGGTTAGCAATATGTACATGCAATCTCTGAAACTGCCACAAGGAATGGCGGGGGGGCACCCCATCCTGGCTGCTCACCCTCACACGAATGAGGTTGCAATGGCTCCCTCCCTGCAAGGTCCTTACCACCCATATTCGGTAAAAGTGCCAGGCACGGTCATCACCCCTTTTTAAGGAGAGAACTGGCATATTCTGTCAAGAGGCAAAAGACTTCCATTCCTTTGTGAAAGAACAATTAGTTCTACGTGAAACACATATGTTACATATGCAACAGGGCTGATTTCTCTGAGGATACAAACATGCTGCTAAGTAAAAGGAGTCTGGGATGAAGTTCGCCACCTTGACTATGATCACCATTAGCCTGTCAGAGAGCTCCCTGACTCTGTATTGGAATGCCCCTAATAGCCTTTTCTAAAACAAAACTAAGGTGTACTTCTGGAAATAGCTCCCAAAACAGCATGAGTAAAACTGCACCAGGTTTGTCCCCTTTCCACATAGTCTGCCAGTGCTAATCCAGAGGTCTTGGCCCTCAGAAACGTTTGTGTAACCTCTTGTAACAAAAACACTATCTTGATGGAGCCAGCATGTCTTACATTATTTCCTACACAAATGAAAACCAAACCAAACTGATTGTTACTTTATTGGCACATCACCCACGTAGAACCAAGGCCAAATGCTGTACAGCATAGATGTGACAAATACCCACTAAAAGGTACAATCTTGGTTCTTTGTGAATATAAGGTAGAGTTGCTATGGATCACTGGTCCCTAGATTACAGATCTATCCTGGAAGCCCTTTCATTTTGGAAGTACAAAAATAGTCCAATATTTTCTAAACTAATACAGAGAATCTTCTGGGAAGATGAACTCTTTTTACTAAGATACATCTTCATATTCTATTACTGATAAAAGCTTGTTGAAAACTTTTATTTGAATGAATATTTTATTTTGTATTCTGAAAATCTATGTGTATATATATTTTTAAGCTAACTGAACTGCCAAGTCTAAATTGTTTTTATTTTCACCATGAGAAAGTCTAAGGAATGTGTCAGGTGGTAAAAGCCTTTACTTTTACAAAGTAAACCTTTTGCTTGATATTATTGTATGATGTTTTATGGCATACTTGGTGACATTATAGGAGAGGAGTTTGGACATCAATGCAGTTTCTGAGCTCTATTAGTGCACTTGTTCATTCACATTATGATTGAGTACTATTCGCAAATAGAAAAATGGAGAAATGGCAAAGTGCTTGTAAGAATAGCAAGTAGAGGCAAGTGCAGTTATAGGCTCAAAATCCAGTGTTTGAGCACCACCAACAGAAGGGGAGAAAAGAGAAATCCTTTCAGGCTACAGTCCTGTGATAGCCCCTGAAGTCTGGCTGGCAAGTTAGACCTAGGCATTTGTGACAACTTTCAGCCAGCTATGAGGTGTGTGCTGTAATATGAGTCCTAGTATAGAGTGTCCATTTTGAGATCAGTTTGGGTATTGAGCATGTGGGAGGCAGGAGGGAATGCAGTGCCTATTAAAACGCTTATGAAAAATAGATAAAGCCTTTCAAACTTTAATAACATGCTATTTGATTTTGTCAGCAGATAACATTATCCACAAAGTATTGCATATCAAGGTTTAACTGGCTGAAAGGCATCATTCTAAGAAGCATTCCAGGAGATGCTGTGCAGGACATCTAACTCCAGCACATATTGACAAGCTGCCAGTTTGGAGGGCATGAGAGGGATACAAGCACCACTTACTTAAGTATGTGCATAGGAGCTGGGTAGTCTCATCAGGAGTGTACAGATAGGATAGATAGGCATGGAGTGGACTGAAAGAGAAAATTTCTGTGCAGGCATACTCTGCAAGATCTAGAAGGAGGCATTACTAAATATATTTGTAGCTTTCCTAAGATGTTCTGGAGACAGCTTTATGCCAAAAGCTCCTAAATCTTCACTTCAAAAAATAAAAACCACCCAACCCAACCTTGAACACCTCCCACATTCCTGGAGGTATGTTGTTGATTTTCCTACTTACAGGAGACGACATTTCAGGAAGTGCCTTGAAGAAAGATGTTCATTCAGACAGATCATGGACAGAAAGATACAAAATGCATTATTCATCAGGATGTCTGTACCCGATCTGTTAGGGGGGTGGTGGGGAGAAGAATAAAAGTTACAGTTTCCCTTTACTTCCCTTTTTCCTGTTTTCCTTGGATTTGTCCTTAACATGTGCAAAAGGAGTAATTCCTTTCCACTCTTTCTGCGATTCCAGGATCACTCATGGATGAATGACTGACTACATGTTTAGATATTTTTATGTGATATTGCTGGAAATCCAGTGTGGTTCACCCACGCTCAGCACAACAGTGCTGCTCATGCCCCCTGCCCACCCCGCACTGCTCCTGTGATGTCTGGCAGAACAATGGTAAGGTGATCTGTAAATCAGTTACACCTATCTTCTAGCAAGTCAGAAAGCAGACATTGTAACTTCTCTTAATTTTAGTCACTGTTTTGACCTCAGTCCTTTTTCCAGTGCTTAATATGAATTATTTATTCATAAGATGCTAAACTAACAATATCGGGCTCAGTTTGGACTGCCCATGAGACACAGAAGTGCTGACATGTTATTGCTAAGGGCAATGGGCAGGTTACTCTGCAGTAGACTCACATGGTGGTGTATTTATTCATCTACAAGCATTTCTATAGTGACTGTAATTGTAACACCTGGGCAGTATATATAAGCTGTAAAAATGTTGAGAAATGTCCATTAGGACAATTAATTCTCTGTCCAGCTTCTGGTTTAATTGAGTTGTTATGTATTCCAACCCAAATCATTCTATGACTGTGTTACTGGTTTTAATTTAAGGCATGCAGTAGGGAAAAGCTAACTTGCAGCTGTGAATATATGTGGGTAGATACTTGGATGCTGGAGGCTGACTCTAAGCAGGAGGGGGATAGAGAGTACTGTAGCAGAAGCAGTTGAAGTTTTAAAGTTTGTATTTTTTTATGCGCTGAAATGATAGTGGGCAAACTTTAGCTTATGACTAGTAGTTTGGATAGAAAATTGAGCTTAAAGAGGCCTGAAACTAATCAAGGTTGAATTTGGTTAATAGTTCTGGCCAGAACAAAGGAGGGGGGGAATTTAAAAAATGTCAAAACATATCATTTTGACCTTTCTGAAATGAAATGTTTCATTTCAGAAATGCCAAACCATTTCATTTTGACATTTGTAAAAAGAAACTTTGACTTTTTGATTCAAAATGGCATTTTTTCCTTAAAAATTGACCTATATTGTTCAAATAGTATGAAACTGAAGTAAATTAATTCTAGAATATTTTGAGTTGAATAAAAATTATAATTTTTCAGAAAGATCAAAATTAATCCCACCTTTCTTGCAATTACTTCCCTGGTTTGTTTTCTTCTCTAGCTGCTGTTGTTGTTATTTCACTATGCATTTTCATTCTCAAATTTTCCTTCTTCCCTATATTTTCCACTAAACTGAAAAACCTGTGCCTTGCTGTATTGAAATTGGGTTTGAGATTTTTCTTGGGAATTGTTTTTTCCTTGCAATTTCTTCCCCCTCCCCCCTTTTTTTATTTAAACTACTATAGGGTTTTAAATATTAAAAAAGCATCAGAAGACTGATGCTCTGACCTTAGGATAGTGGGGCAGCAATACTATTAGATGCATGATCTAGTTGAGGAATACACATGCCCACCACTTGGAAATGGCATTAGAAGAAACAACTGAAAAATACGTTCGAGCTGCTTAGTCTCAGGTCCTGCAACATGCTTGTTAAATTTTAAATTGATTTCTGGGAGTTTCCTAATCAATTAAAATACCACACCAGCCACAAACTAGAGAAGAATGTTTAACACTTCTGTCATTAATGGGCATTTTGCCAACAGTCATCTTTACTACAGTCTTAGAAATGGCGCTCTCAATTAATTGGATTTCTTCTTATGATGTTAAAATATACCCAAGCATAGAACTGCTTGGTGGAGCACCAGACAGTGAAAAAAACCTACATCAAAATAAGTTCTTAAACTGTTACTGGAAAAATTGGTTAAGAAATTCTCTTAAGACTCGATTTTGGAGACTTAGAAAGCAGGCATTCTTTTCTAGAGTGCTTGATGCACAGGGGATTGCTCCAACCAAATGTGCAAAAGTTTATATCATTCTAGTGCATGCACATACACTTCATTTCCCGGAACTAATTATAATATTTGCATATTGATTACACCTGTGCTTAAGTCTCTGAGGGCCTTCTGTGAGGGTCTTTGGTGGTCCTTTGGTGGTCCCTAGTGGTTGTTTGAAAGTGTCCTTTTCCACTAACCTCCTTGAAGCATATGCAGTGTGGATTAATCCAGGTGGTTTGTTTCTTCTCTTAACAGTTATCAAGTTTTGACTAGTTTCTTGCTAATTTATCTGCACCTTTCCACCATGGCTGTGAAATGTTATCCTTGGTTACATACTTATCTGAGGCTCCTTGCATTCCTCCTTCTTAGTTTGATGTTCCCTCTTCTGTTCTTGGTAGCCATGCACATGCTCTGTCAGATTGCACAAAAGTAGCTTGAGGTTTCTTACATCTTATACCTAGTTGTACCAAAAGTTTTCAAGTTGCTCAAGCAAGCACAAAGCAAAGCTAACAGAATTACCATCAGAGGCATAGCGAAATCTTTTGGCCTTTGTTCAGAGTGTCAGAACTGTAGCTAAAAATGCACAGGTACATACTTTAGCTTAGTAAATTAATCTGGTATGAAGGGAAATAGTGAGTTAGATATATGGTCTTCTACATTTTCCAGCACTCATTTTTGAGAATAGTGTTCTGATACTCCAGTTAGGTTTGGTATTGTGTGGTGTACAAAATCAGTCAGTGAAGCACTGCCCATGGAACAGAGAGTCTACAGTCTAAATGGTGAGGATTGGCAGGGAAACGGCTTTACAGGTATGAACAAATTTCTCTGGGTAATGTCACAAAATAGTGTTGTATTTGGAAATCAAAAGTTGTTGTGCAGTCATGAGCAAGACTTTGAAAGGCTTTTAGAAAATGGAAGCTAGTGGATGACTTTTCTGTTACTATGAGATTTGAGAGCAAGTCTGGTTTAAGTGTAGAAACACCATCAAAAGCCAGTGATTACAGTTGAAATAAAGAAATGCATCTTATTACTAACTTAAATGTTTGGTCACAAGAAATAAGAAAAGCTTTATCCAGGTAGTTAAATAAAATAACAACCATAATATAAATAATCAATGAATAAAAATAAAAACTGAATGACGTGGATTTATTTTTATGGCACAACGTATTATAGAGCAGACATATGCTTAATCTGTCCTCTAGAAGCCTGTTTATACTAATCTCTTCTTGAACATAAGACAAAATAGTTTTTGAAGTCCAAGGAACGCATAGACCATGTTCTACTTCTGTTGTGCCACCTTGTAAATGTCTCAGCAGAAAACAGAGCTGTAGTCTCAGGAGGCAGATAAACAGTTACATGGAGATTACCGAAGACTGGGGGCATATTGTTCCAGACCACACTCCAAATCCAGGTAACTCAAAGACAGCAAGAACTGTGGCCAGATGCACGTATGCAAGAGCTTCATTTTGGCAAAATGTCTAACAAGCGTTTAGCAATCTTTAGCTACACTATTCTTTAAACCATAGACATCTAGACAGAATCTAAATCATAAGCGATTGCTGTAGTTACTCATATAGCTGATGAGCTCATGGTTTTTAATCACACTACACAGTACAGATGTGGTAGGTTTCCTGCAGTTGTTTACATGGTACCATTGTTTACAGTGCTATCTAGTGACACTTGTCACCTAACATTGATGCTTTTCTTCAGCTGCCAGTGGAATACGATTAGACTGTTAGAATTTTTTTCGATCCTCTGATAATCAAGAAAAACTGAACAAAATAACTGAAGCTTAACCAACAGAGTCATAATCCCAAAAGCAAATAAAACTAATTCTGCATATTAGGTCAGATGACGCATTTTTTGGCACAAACTATGGAAGAACACTAGAAATTCTCTAAAGTTATGAGCTGTTTGATGCTGTAAGTGTCTAGAACAGGACAAAAATCACCATGCAAATTATTTGCCTCGTAAACAGTTTTGCAGTTATATGCCAGAATCTGTCAATTCTGTACTGCAGTATTCTGGACTATAATGTAAATTCCAGGAGTATTTACTTTCAACTTCACCTACACTGGAGAGCACAATGAGAGAAAATTAAGTAAGGATTTTTAAAGGAATACAGAAACTTAAAAAAACTCAAACAAGCATGTATTTGTTCTTATCTATAATGCGTAACTCCTGTATTAAGCTACCAATGTCTCAGAGGTTTCTAGTTTGATATATGGCAGTAATGTTGCTGAAGCTAAGTTTCCTCACAAAAGCTTCTGATGTTGCATCTCAGGTTTTCAGTTAAATTTATTTCTCCTGGCTATACCTAAATTTAAACCAGTAATCCAAAGCTTGATTCATTCAACTAGAAAAAGTTTTTTTGGTGAACAGTAGAATTAATTATTTCCTATCCACTCTGTGTCACAGATGGAGTCTTTAAGGTCTAATCTTTTCACATACTTAAGGTATTTAGTGTCACCATCCTATAGACATATTGAAGTGATCCATAATGGTTGAGTTAATACTGCAGACTGGCAGGTTGAGAGGGTTGTTCAGCATGGAGAAGGCTCCAGGCAGACTGTATAGCAGCCTTCCAATACCTAAAGGGGGCCTACAGGAAAGGGACTACATTCAAGGGCAGACAGTGATAGGACAAGGGGCAATTGTTTTAAACTGAAAGAGGGTAGGTTTAAATTAGACCTTAGGAAGAAATTCTTCCCAGTGAGGGTGATGAGGCTCTAGCACAGGCTTCCTGGAGAAGCTGTGGCTGCCCCCTCCCTGGCAGTGTTCAGGGCCAGGTTGGATGGGGCTTTGGGAAACCTGGTCTAGTGGAGGGTGTCCCTGCCTCTGGCGGGGGGGTTGGAACTAGATGGCCTTTAAAATCCCTTCCAACCCAAACCACTCTGTAATTCCATATTTAATACAGGAAGGAATAGATGCAAACATATTTCTAAACAAGGTAAATATCCATGTAATTGCATTTAAAAAACGTGAAAGAACTAGTAATTTCTTTTCTGGAAACATTTCAGATCTGTGATATTTTAGAATGTGATAAATCCAATGGAATGTAAGTGGAAAGAAGACCCTTTCAACACTTATGGGTAAGAAATATTCGACTGCAATTTTTGCGTCCATAATGCATTGACTCTAAAAAAGGAGAGTGAAAAGTTATTTTTCCTTCTTAAGATGACCTGCAAAGTGCATTCATTAAAAAAAAAAAAAAAAAAAAAAAAAGAAGTGAAAATGGTATATCACTAATCAGGCTAGGGAACATTGTGTTTTGTAGACTATTGAATTCTTTTAAGTATGAAGCTTTAAATATTTCCACATCCATAAGATTTGTAGTTCAAATCATAATGTCATTGTGGCGATTTTGTCCTCTTTTTATGTTAGCCTTTCCCAGCCCATTATACCTAAAACTGAGAATAACAAGAATTCACTTACAAACCCTCATAGGAAAAAAAAAAGTTTAGCTATCTTATTCTTTCATTAGAAAATTTAATGTATAAAATATGAAGGATAGAGACAGAGTAATTAACCCTCAAACTGACATGTAACTACAAACAGTAGCTAATGAATAGTGAAATGATAATACTGTTGCCCAAACTGTAGTTCCTGAACTTTGCAAGATAAATATTATGACAGTAGTCAAAGATAAAGCTTTTTCATATTTCCAATAGTTACACTTGTTGCAGTGCTCAATTATTTGCATTTTATATTCTTATTTTTTAAAGTATTAGTTTAAACAGTCTTAAAAAAAAAACCCAAACAAACCAAAACCTACTGATGTGTTTTGCAATTAAAAGCGAGCAGCAGTCCCCCTGTAAAATTTATTGGCATATGTTTCCTCTCAACATCCCCTGAGACTCTACTTAGGAAAGTAACTAACACATTTATCTGTTTCACTTACTGGTTAGCCTGAAATAACTGAGAACTTCATCCTCCAAATTGCTTAAGCTCTTCCTTATGGCTGATTTTATGTGTGTATGTCTGTGTGTGTGTGTATTTTTAGATATCTATCTTGTGTTTGTATACATACACTTGTATGTATTTATACATACATGTATATATATAAATAAATATACACGCACTTGTGTGTGGGTGTGTCTTTGAATGTAGTCTGGATAACGTGTAGGTAACTGCTCATTTCAGAACTGATCAGGTGAAGTGTTCCATTATCTTCAAATGACGTCTAAGGTTGCCTGAGAGTAACCAAATAAATGAAACAATTCAGTGTTTTCCATGTAATTATTTTAGTATCATGTATTTCATTCTCAGAGCACCAAGTTCTGAAGGCAGTTTTCCCTCTGATAGTGCTCACCCAAATATATCACAAAATAGGACATCTCAGTTTAAGTGAGCAGTGAAGTCCATGCTGAAAACTATTGGAAAAGACCACGCTGTTCAGTCAGCTAAACAGAGATGTCTGATGCCACTTGAGTTGCCGTGGGATATCCTCCTGCCTTCCATTTCAGAAGGATGAGTTTCTCCAGTCTTCTGTATGCAACTCCCATGGACACCTGTTTAGGAAAAAAGGAGTTGTCTAAAATGGTGTTAGACATCTGTGCCCAGACAACTGAACTGCACTCATTAGAGGTGCCTCCAAGATAAAAATTTCCAGTCATCACTGCTAATTTGTTGATGGTAAGTTCCCCATTAGTCTAAGGCCCAGCTAAGCAAGGCAAAAAGATCTTTGTTTCGGAAGTTGAATGTTTCCTGAAGAGAGTGGTAGGGATGTCTGGCCTTAAACTTGTGAGGAGTTGTGTTAAGAAAGGGAGCTTACTTAAGTAGTGCAGATGCTTATGATCCTATTCTGTATATCAGGAGTGTGGAGGATGGCATGAATGGGCTGGTTGTCACAGCACTGAGTAAGCAATCCGGGCAGAGTTCTACAGCATCAGGGTAGCAATTGTGCAAAATCTTTAGAGATTCCTGCCCTAATACAGCTAGTAGCCAGCCCATCCATCCCACCTGGCTTTGAGCTCAATATACTATTCTTTGCTTAATTTATTGAAAAGCCTGTATAATGTAAAATGAAGATGAGCTGACACCAGTGCTTACTTCCCCTGGTATTTCAAAAGTGTTAATGGAAAAGCAAGTTATGCAATAAATTAGGAAACAAAGTTATGCACACAAGTGTTAGAAAACCAAGCACAGAAAGGATCAACGTAGAAACAGCTCTGTATGGCTACTGAGGAGCCAGTAACACCATGTTTTCTTACATATGAATTGGTTTTTTTTTTGGAACTAGTACTGTAGTGAGGAAAAAAAAATGTGCATTACTCAAAATTGCAGGATATTCTAACTTATTTTGTCTCTCCCCAATTTTGTGAATTCTATTTCTTGCCAGTCTGAGTTTCCAGTGTGTATCTGCATTCAGATCAACAGTGTAACAGGCCAAGCTCCATACATATTATGAGTCTGTAATTGTGAGAGTTACACTAGAGTTAAAATATGTCTTCTACTCTGTGCTGAGTTAAGCAGATATATGTTCCTTTCTCCTATAGGAAACAGCTTCCTCTCTGTTGCATGGAAGAGTAAGTTTTCTCCAGTACTCTTGTTTAGGAAAAAAATGCTGCCACACAGTTCCTACAGATAACCGACACCTGTTATTTTTTTGCCTACAGTGCCTTTTACATGTCCCAGAGTACTATGGCATCAATACAGATATGAAACAGCTGATGATCTGCAGCTTTTAATTAGTTCGTTGCTGTGCTCCATGTGGATTAATGCATTCAACTTCACGCAACAATCTTTGAGAAGGTAATCTTACTGCTGATTTAGGGATCCATGGGGGGAAAAAATACCCAAACCAACACAAACACCAAACACAAAACAAAAACATTTCTCGTTCAGCACAGCACTAAAAAAGGCAGATCCATATTTTCTCATTAACTCAAGTGTAGATAGAAATATCTTGCTCTTGCCTGCCCCTGTGTACAATGCAGAATTACTGTTGTTTTGGTTGGTCTGCATTCGTTCAATTGCTTGATTTTTCACTGCAAAAAGTGCACACATACACAAGTTACTTGTATTATATCAAGCCTGTGAAGTCAAGCACAGAGAAGTCAAGAAAGGCAGTACTTTGAGACTAGCTGGAGGCCTGTGTCTGGTGGAGACCCTCAGGGCTCAGTACTGGGACCAGTACTGTTCAATGTATTTATCAGTGACCTGGAGGAGGGAACGGAGTGTACCATCAACAAGTTTGCTGATGACACAAAAGTGGGAGGAGTGGCTGATGCACCGGAAGGTTGTGCTGCCATTCAGTGAGACTGGGACAGGCTGGAGAAATGTGAGAAGTTTAGTGAGGTACAAGGGCAAGTCCAGATTCCTGCATCTGGGGAAGAACAACCCCAGGTACTAGTATAGGTTGGGGACAGATCTGTTGGAGAGCAGCACAAGGGAAAGGGACCTGGGGGTTGTGGTGGAGAACAGGATGACCATGAGCCAACAAAGTTCCCTCATGCCCAAGAAGGCCAGTGGCATCCTGGGGTGTATTAGAAGGGGTGTGGTTAGTAGGTTGAGAGAAGTTCTCCTCCTCCTCTACTCTGCCCTCGTGAGGTAACATCTGGAATATTGTGTCCAGTTCTGGGCCCTCAGCTCAAGAAGGACATAGAACTTGAAAGTGTCCAGCGCAGGGCCACCAAGATGATTAAGGGAGTGGAACTTCTTCCTTATAAAGACAGGCTGAGGGAGCTGGGTCTCTTTAGCCTAGAGAAGAGGTGACTGAAACATGACCTCATTAATGTCTATAAATATGTAAAGCCTTAGTGTCAGGAGGACAGAGTCAGGCTCTTCTCACTGATGGCCAGAGATAGGACAAGGGGCACTGGGTGCAAGCTGGAGCATAGGACGTTCCATGTGAACATAAGGAGAAACTTTTTCACTGTGAGGGTGACAGAGCACTGGCACAGGCTGCCCAGAGAGGTTGTGGAGTGTTCTTCTCTGGAGACATTCAAAACCTGCCTGGACGTGTTCATGTGTGACCTAATCTAGGTGATCCTGTTCTCATGGGGGGGGGGGGGGGGCAGGGGTGGATTAGATGATGTTTGAAGGTATCTTCCAACCACTAAGATTCTCTCATTCTGTGATTTGTTAGTCAGAATTCTCTATATGGTCCCTGTCCTGTTCTGTGTACAGAAAGGATGACATTTTTGTTGGTCAGTATCTTTAGGTTTGTTTCTTCTGTATGTAGTCATGTCTACTGTAAACTGCAGACAATGTCACAAACACCTTAATCTTCTATGTTCTTCAGCACAGCAATAGCTGGAAGCCTTGGAAACCCTGTGACAGTTTCACAACATTGTGGTGTTCAAAAGTATCTGTCGGTTGTGGTTTCTCACTGAGACAACAAATGTGACTTTTCAGTTTTGCTTTTGTTTGTTTTTTTGTTTGGGCTCCATGGTTTGTTTGTTTGGGTGGGTTGGTTTTTTTTGGGGGGGGAGGGGGGTGTTTGTTTGTTTTGCTTTGTTGTCAGCTCAGTTAGTATTGTATTTGACTGTACAGACTCCCCTGATGGGAGCTGATGCTGTGAATGCTCCGTAGTTGCACAAATTAGATCCTCAGGTCCCAGAAAATAAGAAATGCAGATTGGTTTCTCATCTCACTTCAAAATTTTTCACTTGCAACACTCTCACAATTGGTTGAAATAGAGGGTGCATTATCTTTAAGTAATAGAGAGGTGGCAGAGGAATTCAGGATTGTTCCTCCTTCAGCCTCCCGTTGAGACTGGAAGTGTGGTGCTCAAATCTAAAACTGGAAGAGGAAGCAATGGGAGAAGTTGACCCTAGAGTTCACAATAGGAACAGGGACTACCTTCCCTCCAGTTGTCTCACCACTCCTGCTCTTTCATGTCCTGTCTAACCCTCATCTCGCTGTCGGCATGCAGCAGGGAGAGACTGAGCCTAGGGCCACTGGAGTATCTGTTGAAATTACTGACAGGGAGCAAGAATATGCTGTGAAAAGATAAAATGAAGTTTTATTTTAGGAGACAGGCTGTATTTCTGACAGTTGGGCCATCCTTCTGAACCATATAGCCTCCAGCCCCATCCTGCCAGTAAGGAACACGTCAGCCTGAAAGATTAAAGTTCAGCAAAATTATAAGCCACCAAAATCAGGGCTTTATAATGGGAACTGTCATCTAACTTGAATAATAGTCCTGTTCATAATACTTAGACTGGATCTTAATCTCACTTGAAGTGAAATTACTCTGGGGACTTAAAATAGGAATATTTGTAATTTAAATGCCTTCTGAGACTCTTTACACCTCAGATATAGTGTACAATGATGTACTATGTGTGCTCTCTACAAACATGTCTCTCTACAACTGTCTGTATGTAAATATATACATTCCATATGTATTTTTTAGAAATTAATATGCAGATAATAGTATGCCAAGAGGCATAATGATTATATTCTCCTTTAATTATTGCCAACAATTTTTTGTTTTGTTTTAGAAACATCTGATAACACCATTTTCTCTCCTCCTTCTCACTGGCAAATACAAAAGGAAAATAGTGAAGAGCACAAAGCAGGAAAAAAAAAAGGCTGAAGGAGTGCAGAGTACTAAAAAGCAAGTTATTGTTACGATCAATTGTGGAAAAAAAACTCTAAATGAACAAACCCAGGAAAAATAAAATACTTCTCTTTTGAAATGTATGCCATTGAAAGGACTATGAAACATCCATACAGTCATCTTTATGATCAGAGCCACCAAGCACTTTCTCTGCTTGGGACTGAGCACTGAAAACACTGAATTAAATTTTCTCAAGGCTAAAACTTCTTAATATTTTCAGCATAGATTTATAACATTACTCATAAATTTGCTATTAGAGGCATGCTCGCAGTGAGCTCTCAGTGGGATACGGAATTTCATGCTACTTATTCAGTGCTGGCCATGGCTTGTCCTCTTCAGCAAAAGCTCATCAGCTTGTGTAAATTGTCATTGCTCTTGCAGGTAGAACTTTATTATAGGTGATGCACATATGCCAGACTCATCTAGTATTATAACACTTTCTGTCACCTTCATCCAAACAACATCTGGCAGCAGTTCCCAGAGTGACATTTCAGACATGGAAGCAGAATTAATATGAAGAAAAATATGGTGGCAGTGCCAATACAACCAGAGAACAACTTCCTCCCCAATTAAGTCAAGATTCTTTTGTACTCTGCTGTCTCAGGAGTTCATGATCATTCCCAGCAGTTTTTTTGTTGGGGGGGGTTTGGGGTTTTTTTGGGGGTTCGGTTTGGGGTTTTTTTCCTAGTATTTAGTTTACAAGAGTTCAGTCTTCCTTAGTATTCTAGGTCAGCTGCTTTCCATGAGAGAGGGTGAGAAAGGTGGATGCCGGTTCTTTGAACCTGGAATCCAAGACTGAGGTGAAGATATGCTCCTTGGACCTCCTAAGGTATTGTATGCAACTGTTCTCTTTCTCTGTGGTTAACATGCTGTGAATTGAATTCATTAGCAGTCATTTTAAAGTTCCCTAAAGCAGAAAGCCTGTTTCTACCCCCTACAACTTGTTAGATCTGTACCATTGTGTGTAACTACTTATGCAGTCTCTTCAAAAAGTTCCAGTGAAATCCACCACAAACCTACAAGGTGAGGGAAAAAAATGTTATTTTATTAGAGGTTTGAACCCAGTTTTATGGGAATTAGTAGGCTCTTAATTACTATAATTTAATTTTTAATATAGCTGCAAAACATAAGTTTTGATAAAATTGTAGTTTGTTTTCCAGAGAAAGGAAGTCTTAAAAGAAAAAAAATCTAAATTTCAAATATTTTTGCTGAGTTCAAACACACCTAACATACAATTACGTGTCATGCCATCACTTATTTGCTTCACTAAACACACGGAGAATTTCTAAGCCAAAAAGATTGCATATTGTAGACTGTACCTTGTCGCTATTTACCTATATCATGGAAGAGGAAACCTTTTCAAAGAGCTTTGAAGTATGGTACAGATAGACTTCCCACAGCAAGACATCACTAGCTGGAATACAGATCCTAGCCACACAGTCACAGTCCCTGCATGGGTGAAGTAATTGGGTCACTTACCTTTCATGGGAAACATAATCCTTACTATCTGCCATTACTAGATTTGTCTGTGTGTGTGTGTGTGTGTGTGCTTGTCACTTGTTTTGGTACAAAAAATAAGTTTACTCACCCTAACCTGGAGGATGTAGAAATGGAGCACAGGCAGTGAGAGAAAACAGAGAAACAGCTATTTGCCAAACTACCCTTTCATATGTTTTTTTTGGTTTGGGGTTCTTTTTATGTTTACAGTGGAACTTTTTCAAGCTTTGATACAGTTTATTTATCTCAGGATTAATTCATTTTTTTCTATTCCATTGTCTCTTACCCCACTATGGGTTTCTGAGGTTTTCATATTTTTGGTTTTCTCTTTCAATTCTTCCTCCTTAAGCACTACAGCTTCTCTTTTCCTTCCAAGCCTCTTTGAATCTTCTGTAACTTCCTGTATAAAAAGCATAGCCAAAGCCAAACAAGAAACATTCTAACACATCTGAAAGAATATTAAATATTTTAAAAGCCACAAGTAAGTCATACTCAGCTGTGCCCCAAAACAAAGTAATACTACTAATTACAAGCTTCTATTGTTATCAACAGCAACCTTGAGAACTCTCCTTATACATTGAACAGCTTTTAATTATTTACCCTACTGCAAACATTGGAATTCACTGTGTCTCTTCTTTGTTTACCACTGTGCCCCCAAGAGACCAAGAAAACGGGAATACAAAATTAATTTCAATCCTTATAGCTCTCTGAGCAGCCCATTATGTCCATCTGAAATAAAAAGAAATGTGACACACTAAATACTTTGGGGAGCTGAATCAAGTTTCTATCTTGTGTGTGCTTAAGGATCAAAGAAGTCCAAGAGGTGGAAAAAGCCTATTACACTTTATTATCTGGCCACCACCTTTGTAAAAACAACGAATCCTCCTCCAGTGGAGGCTGTAAATAGAAGGCAATGCAAACTGAAACTTTATAATTAATTTCCCAGGAACTAATTGCAGAGGTTGAATAATTTTATGCTGACTTCAGTGGCACCCTGCAATCGTGAACCTTCATGGTTTTGTTTGCAGGCCACAATCTTTTGATGCTGTAGCTATGAGAGATCCTGCCTGCCAGTGATATTGCCTTTTCTGGTGGCAACCTGTGCCCCAGCCAAGCTTGTTGTCTCCCCATGGGGCTCTTTTTCCAATGTATCTCCATTCACACATGGGGAGTATCTCACAATATGATGAACACAATGGAGAAACAGAACTTTTAAGCACATCTGAAAGCTTTCCATGCATCAGCTTTCTGGTGAGCAAAAGAAAAGCCTTTCTTCTTGTCTGGAAAGTGCAGAATGCTCCATTTGAACAGTGTTCTTAACCCCAAATACTAGCAGCAAAGGCCAGGAGGAAATGCAGAGGGCACTGGTAAGATAGCTGAAGAAAAAAAGAATTTAGGTCGTTCTGACACATCTGTTGCCCATGCAGCTCTTTGACAATCTTCGTTCCCCCACATCCTCCTGCCAGCACCGTGCCCTGGGTAAAGCAGTCAACAGAAAACCACTAAGGCACAGGTAAGTAACCGGTGTGGGTAGCTGCTCCCCTCTTGTCAGGGCTGAGAGTGTGCCCCCTCCCCCAGTGGTTTGCTTCCTCTGCTCAGGGACAGCTTTGCCAGAGCAGCTCTGAGACACTTTTGTTGAGGTTTAAACCTATTGTTCAGGACCTGCAATTAAGCTGAGGTTGGGAGCCCTGGTCCATGCCTGGCCTACATTGCAGATGTGTGACGGGCCTTGGACCCCTTCTGTTTGGTCCCTGGCTGACCGGGTTGACATGGGTTTGATCTGCTTCATTGCTGCAGATTCGCTTGCAGACCTGGACTTGGCTGTTGAACTTAGGTTGCTGTCACTGGGCTTTCTCTTCTTCTTCAGGTATCATGCAACAGGCCTTTGGCAAGGCTGCAATGAGATTTCAGTGCGAGTTATCAAGCAAAGAGCTTGGACTGCATGTTCAGTAGAAAAGTAAGATTTTAAAGATGCCTTCATTTCTCTATATCTGTAGGCATCTCCATAATATTTTCCATGACTAAGGAAAAAGATACAGTTAGGAATTATAATAACTAAAATAAATGCTTTCATTCATTAAAGCATTCAAAAATAATTCAGATTTTTTTTCTCTTGTTTACGTAGCTAGAAAATTTTAAGACAGGTTGCCTGGAGACAATCAAGGTCAGTAAAGAAGACCAGAAACAGTGTTGTTCTCTCCAACTTCTCTTGGTATCATTGATCAGTTAAAGTCAGTGGCACTAGAGTTCAGAATGCAACTGATTCAAGAATTTTGACTTCTGGATCTGTCCCTCTATCATCAGCAATGAAAGATCACCTGGGCTTGGACTAACTGCCAGGGGTGGCAGCTGGTGGGGAAAATACTGGTTTTACAGCAACTGCTGATGCATGAAGTGGATGGTAACTGTAGCTGGCCAACAGGGAAATGCACATCCCTGTGACTGAATAGAGAAAGTATGGTGTGCAGGATCCTCTGTTGAGGGGGAATCCAGGAGATCCTGGTGGCAAATACCAGACTTTGGCACAAGGCTACCCAGGACAACAATGATTCCTGTGAAGGACACTTGGATAGTCAAGAATAGATGTCTGAATGCATGGAAGAAAGGACCTAGGCTTTGTTGCAGGAGTACATTATGCTTTAAACCTCAGGATGTGGCCATGTTGTAAGACCCAAGACTCTCCTGAGATGGATGTAATTAACTACTCAGTTGCCACTCAGTGCCTTATGAAGGGCTTCTACAAATCTCCTATGTCTGCACTGCCACTCTTCCATTAAGCCAATATCTGAGGATCTCAGATTTAGGAATGGTGATTAAGATTCGCAAGGATAACATTAACTGTTGGGTTTCATTCCAGTTTTTCTCCTTCACCTCTCTTACCTGTGAAGCATTCATTGTTCCTGGAAGGGGCATGCCTACCTACCTCTGTGTTCCATAAATGCTGCATGTGCTGGGAGAAGAGGCTGGGCACATTGATGTTATAGATATCTGCAGTAAGTTCTGGGTGAAACTTTCGGTGCATTATCTCCTACTCTGCATCTGCAAAGCAGCGTGAGGCACACTGATTACAGAGATGATGGTCTGAATATCCTTCTTTCTTTGAAAGTGTTTTTTTCCCCTTTTTTAAAAAAAAATATTTGTTTATTTATTAATAGTAGTGATAGTCTTCCTTAATTTCTCCTATTCTACTCAGTAAAGTATGGTCAGACCACTTGGATATAAATACTACTTCATTCACCTTGCACTAGAATGATCCAGCATTTTTAAGACAGTGGAAACTTGAAGATATTTTACTAGTCAGCAAAGTTTTTGTCCTTATTCAGGGAAAGAAAATTAACACAAATGAAGACTTTTCATTGGACGAGTGAGAGTTGGCATCAACTCAGAAACCTAAAAGTGTTAATTTAATATCCTATGCAAACCTATACCTTGGCATAAATTCAGCAAGTTAGATGTGCTTTTGGTATATAGTTTTGTCACAAAGCCTTTGCTTTGGAGTAAGCCAAGTAAGCTTGATGTGCTGACTGTTGAGCAAATTATTTTATATAGTTTGTTTTTTCCTTTGACATCAACCTCTTTGGTTAAAGGTGCTAACCTTTTCGTAGTTTCAGTCCTGCAAATAGGAGGTATCGATCCACTGAACTCATTGAAGAATTTACGTTGATACAGGCCCGGAAAGTAGAGATGATGAGTTTGTCCTCATGAATGCTTTTGACTTGAAATCAGCATGGTAAACAAAGAATGCTGAGCTGGTAGATTTAAGCACTTTAGATTTGGCATCAACTACACTAGCTAGAAGTGATGATCAAGTGATCTTATCAAGGTTTTGACTTTGATTTTGATGCTCCTGTAATTCAGCATCTTTCTTCTTTGTCATCTGTCTGTCTTCTGGAGTCTGATTCTTTTTTTTCTTCTTTTTCAGTTAGAGCAGTGAGAAGCCTAACCTAGGTGTGGAAGAGAAAAATAAAGCTTTCCCTTTTGTGAACTAGAGATAAGTTGAATTACTAAGAGAATGATAATTTAATAGTATTCTAATTCATTTTAGGAAGCCTCTGGTATTATATGCTGTTTTGCATGCTGTTTTCACTTGAATTCTCAACAACAACAAAACCCCCAAAACTTTACAAGTGCTTATATACTTTCAAGACATTTTTAAGTGTATCTGGATGAAAATGAGGTCAAATCTTCTGGACTGTGCTGGAAACACTGTGCAATACTTTTCCTTCTGGTTTGTTTTCTTTTTCTAGTGAGGGAAACAGGAGTTTCATCTGGATTGTGGATAGAATATAGCTAAGGGTCAGTATGCATATTTTTGTCAGTGAAGAATTTTAGGGATCCTTAAGAATTTTACCTTGAAAAACGTGGCACAAAAATTTGATTTTTTTTTTCCATAGAAAAATACATCTTTTTATTTTGAAGCCTGTTGCCAATTCTGTTTTGTTCCCATATACTATAATCTCCTCTACTGTTATTAAACTTATGGAACTTGAAAATGTACTGAAGACTGAAAGGCTGCAGTAATGATGCTTGTTTCTTCAAGATAGTAAAGGGCCTTATCAGAGGCAGACAAGTCAGGGGCTTAGGGTTTCTTTAGTCTCCTGGTGCAGCTGTGGTTTGGGTTTGGTGGGGGGTTTTGTTTGTTTGGGTTTTTTTTCAGATCTCCAGGTGCAAATACTGAGAATGTTGAAATGCCTGCTAATATTTAACTAAAGTCACGGAAGAATTACATGAGCTGTAGAAGTTCTTTATAAGGTGAGACTGGCACTTCTACCCCATTAACCAGGAGGGAAGTAACTAGTGAAAAGAAGGAAATCCAACAGAACGGCTTTACAATTTCTGAAAATAGAACTGTATCAAGAGTGAAGTAGATATGATGGTAGTTACTTAACCTCAAAACATGGCCAAAGAAAGAGAGACCTGGAATAATATCTGAGAAGCCAATAATAATGCAATCCCCTTTGGGATGGTATTATCTGCAATGGAAATTTTGAAAACGCCTGAAGATTATGGAATGAGAAGAACAATAGTTATCTGCTGCTATTCAGAAGAAATTAAAAAGCCATAATAATGCACATTATGCTCTCTGTGCTGGGACGTATTCCCCACTTGGTGAAATCACTCCAACCACTGATTCTTAATGCTGTATGGAAAGGAAGTTATTTGATCCTTCTACAGAGAGAGTAAAACACACCTTTTCTTCTAATATCATCAATTCTTATGTTGGCAGACAACTTGCCCTGCCTGACCTAACCCAAAGAAGCAACACGGAATTTTGTTTGGTTCACGTCAGCTATTATTAGTTCAATTTCAATATCATTAGTCATATAATCATCCTCCACATTCAAAATCTATGTCCAAAAATGAGGCAGATTATTGCTGACTTGTATAGCCAGTAGAGCTGCAAGTGCTTGAAGAAGCACTGAAGTCTGCCTCTGTCTTGCTTCCTTTTCTGCAGATGCACCATCCAAAGAGCATTGCCCCTGCCAGGTCAGTGATCTGCTGTTTACTCTCTCTGTATCCCTCTGAACAGAAAGGCATTTATCAGGGTTGAGATGTCCTCTTTGCTTGGTATTCAGCTAATATTTCATTTTCCTTAATGGTTTGTGATAAGAATGTCACTCAGCTCGGTGAGATCAAGAGGAGTTGAGGCAGGACCTTCTAAAGCCTGTGACTATTCAGTGGCTCAGTGTGATGGGGGGCTGTCAATGATGTCATGAGGGCTTTGACGTGGCAGCAGGCAAGCAAGATAGAGCAGCTACAGAGCACTTCACCATTTTATCAGTGTAGCCCACACAGGCCTGACAGATTTTTGATCTGAAATAAGTCCAGTAAAGATGCTGCTCCAATGAATGATAGTTATCTTAGCAAACCAGAGGCTCTGATCTACTGGCTTCACAGAGTTTGATCTCAGATGAGAGAAAGCTAAGGCTAGTGATCCAATAACTTGGAAAAGACCAAATCCTGATGTTGACCCCACAAAGTCCACAGCTAGACCAGTAACCTTACCAAAGCCCCTACCTTAATACCAGTCTAACAAGTCAAAACCAGCAGTATCTATAAAGCCTCTAATTTGTAATTGACATGCCTTTGAGTTTTGCCTCTTAAGTAGATCCAAACAGTGTGGTTTATGCATTATCCTGTAAATGTGATATGCCCCTTGGGTTCTGAGCTGGCTTGCCTGGGGCTTTCCAGAGTGTGTGCTTGTTATGTTCACGATAACTGCAATAAATTTGCTGCTGCTAGAACAACTAAGTGACATCTGAGTTAAAATTTAAAAGTTTTTGGTGCTCTGAAGCACAGGGAACTGGAATTTATTGTTCACTTATCCCGTTAGTAATTTTTGGGGTGAACTGCCATATTTGTCAGGTATATTTAGTAGTGTCAGAACAGCACAAAAGGATGTTGCATTGATTCTTTTAGTAATGCAGATTTTCATATTTGCTTGCATCTACTGCTACATACATGCCAGTTAGAGGTGGATTTGGGACACTTCAGGGAAGAGAAAATCTGATTTCCATGATTAAGCATGGGAGTTTAGTACTAGTTGTCTCTTGGGTCACTTGGCGTTATAAGTCTGAAGAGGGTCAAATAAGTGCCTTAGGAAGTTTTTTCCAATGATCTCCAGTAAGTAGGTTTATTGTTCTGAGAGCTGCACATTCTCCCAGGCAGTCAGAGATAGTGGCATTAACTGCGAAGCTGGTATAAGTAGTTCCTACATTCTTTCTCTGGTCACTTTTTTTTCCTGTCCTCATGGTTCAATTTTTCCTCCCACTTATCTCCTCAACAGCACAAAATCTGTTCTGTGGTGGGCTGAGCAGGAAACTGGATCAGTGAACTCTGCTAATTAAAAGTACTCTTAAAGAAAAGAAAAAAAAAAAAAAAAAAACGACCACAATGTGCCAAAATCAGTTGTGACAGATGGCATCTGTTTTGCCTGCCCTTGCTTTTGTGTGCCTTTAAGAAGCCTCAGTGAGGTGAAGCCTCCAGGAAGATGGGAAATTGCTCCTTTCCTTAGGGATCTGTTGTAGCTGCTCAAAAAAGGGTGGCACAAGAGACTTCAGAGTGTGGCCAAGTGCAGCTCCTGGAGACACCATGAGACTGCAAGGAGGAGAAGAGAGATGTCAAAGCAGGCTGGGGAGAGTAGCTCTGCTCAGAAAATCATCTACTAATTAAAGTCTAGAAATCAAGCAAGGGGAAAAAATATTTCTAATCATGAAATCATAGGGGTAGGAAGGGACCTCGGGAGATCATCAGGTCCAACCCCCCTGCCAAAGCAGCTCCCTAGCTCATATTGCACAGATAGGCATCCAGACAGGTCTTGAATATCTCCAGAGATGGAGACTCCACCACCTCCCTGGGCAGCCTGTCCCAGGGCTCTGTCACCCTCACTGTGAAAAAGTTCTTCTGCATGTTGGTGCAGAACTTTCTGTGCTCCAATTTGCAGCCATTGCCCCTTGTCCAGTCTACACAGACCACTGAAAAGGGGCTGGCCATTTCCCCCCGCATCCCATACTTAAGATATTTATAAACATTAATAAGGTCCCCCCTTACTTTTCTTTTTTCTAGGTTGAACAGTCCCAGCTCACTCAGCCTTTCCTCATAGGGGAGATGCTCCAGGCCCTGAATCATCTTCGTAGCCCTTCTCTGGACTCTCTCCAGGAGACCCCTGTCTTTTTTTATACCAGGGAGCCCAGAACTGGACACAATACTCCAGGTGGGGCCTGACCAGGGCAGAGTAGAGGGGGAGGATCACCTCCTTTGACCTGCTGGCCACACTCTTCCTCATGCATCCCAGGATCCCACTGGCTCTCTCAGCCACCAGGGCACACTGCTGGCTCATGGCCAACCTGTCATCAACCAGGATGCCCAGGTCCTTCTCCACAAAGCTCTTCTCCAACATGGCAGCAGTGTTGCTGAGGGTGGATGCTATTCCCTCGTCAAGGTCGTCAATGAAGATGTTAAACAGAACTGGACCCAACTCTGAGCCCTGGGGAACACCGCTAGTCACAGGTCTCCAGTCAGATTCTGCTCCACTGATCACGACCCTCTGAGCCCGGTGCAACAGCCAACTCTCAACCCACCTCACTGTCCACTCATCTATCCCATGCTCTCTCAGCTTTGCTATCAGGATGTCATGGGAGACAGTATCAAAGGCCTTGCTGAAGTCAAAGTAGATGACATCCACTGCTCTCCTTCCATCTACCCAGCCGGTGATGACATCATAGAAGTCTATGAGATTGGTCGAGCACGATCTCCCCTTGGTGAATCCATGCTGACTGCTCCTCATGACCTTCTTCTCTTCTAATTGCTTGGAGATGGCATCCAGAACAAGCTGTTCCATCACCTTTCCAGGGACAGAAGTGAGGCTGACTGGCCTATAGTTGCTGGGATTCTCCTTCTTGCCCTTTTTAAAGACCAGAGTGACCTTGGCTGTCCTCCAGTCTTCAGACACTTCTGTTCTCCAAGACCTGTTGAAGATGATAGAGAGCAGCTCAGCAATCACATCCTTTTAACCTACTTGGTTTGAGTTTTCTAACATTAAAAATGAGGCACTGTGGTCATCTTTTTCCTAAAAATCCCGGGGCATTCTAGTTCTTTTCTAAAGAGCTCAGCATGAGAAGAGGGAGGCACAGCCCCACAGGAAAGCCGTACCAGCTGTATTTATAGTGAAAATACAGTCATATTAAGTAGATTTTGGCTATCAGATGTTTCTTGGTATGCTGTGCTTATCAAGACTTTCTTGACAACTTTATACCTTTTGCATGGAAGTGTTCCTCCCTCCCAAGACCTACACATGCTTGTTGGCATTCCTTTTGTTCCCTCCGCTTGCCGTTTGATCAGATGCTAACTTTTATATTTTAAGTGTCTATTTTTGCCTAAAGTGAGCTTCAGAGAATGTCTGCCACCAATAAAAGATATACTCCCGAACCATAAAAATCACAAAGAAATATTTCTAAGGCAGAAGAATTTCTGCATATTGAGGAATTATTGAAGTTAATTGTTTTTAACAAAGGCACGGCATGGCCAGTTTGGTTATAAACCCACTTCAGAAGAGGGTAGGTTAGAAGATGAAGAGTGGCAGGCTCTAATGCTTGCCTGGAAATCTAGTAGACCTTCCAGAATGAGTCTGGATTACTACTGGAAATCAGGTGAAGGAGCATCATTGTAAGTAGCTATTGCATATAAGTCTGAAGACAGCTCAAAGCTATACCTGTGGAACAGTATAAAGCTAACTTCAGTCAGCCACCTGATGCTGGTATTAACGAGTCATGTTCTTAAGATGCATTATCTCTGAGCAAACTTCTACTAGAATTTGAGATAATTTAGGTAACTTTAGCCTAATACATGCCTTGAATGTATAGACTCATATCTTGAAGTAGAATCACAGAATCGCAGGGGTTGGAAGGGACCTTGAGAGATCATCGTGTCCAACCCCCAAATTCAAATTTAGTTGAGAAGACAAAAGAAAAATATGGGTTTATTGCTGAAGAGAAGTATTGAAATAATCTGGAATTTTGGGGAGATTAAAAGACTGGCAGTTAATGGCTACTTGCTTTATGGGAATCAGGTAGAGATGATGAGACAGAATACCAAAGTCAGGCATTTATTTGTTGGAACAGGACAGTGTGCTAGTAAATTAAGGATGGTATTTACTTTCCCCCCCCCCTTTTTGTATTTTCCAGGTGATCTGTGCTATTTGTTTTTCCTTTCTTCCCCCAGGAATTTTTTGCAAGGGGGTAGGGAGAGTGGATAATCTGCCATTATCCAGAGCTGTTGCTAATTATAGACTGAACAGAGCAGTGAAAAGAGTGTGGGTTTGCTAAAAATTCTTCTAAATTCACTTTTGTGAATTCTACTTCCAGAGGAATTTCTGTTATCTACTTGTCCAGTTATCTACCAGTCAGGTATCTTTAATTCATGGTTTGATTTCTGGCAAGCATTGCTGACACTAGGCTGTTTTCACACAGTAAGAGAGGTGTCTGATGGTACTTAGTGTGCATCAACAGTTTTCACCAGGGTTAGCTACCCTGGAAAGCTACAATATCACAGTTCCTCTGTGGTATTCTTACCTCCTCTGCATAGAGATTTTGTTTAATAAGGGCTTTGGGACATGTAGTTTTTGCTCTATACTTCTTCCTAATACAGCGTGACAGAACTTATCAGAAGTTCCAGGCAGCATCCTGATATAAATAATTAATGATAGTACTTTGTACTAAGCAATTCCTGCTCACAGATTTCAAACTTCTTTTCAAAAATAAGTAGAAATGTTAATATACCCGTGTTACTGAAAGAAAAGCAAAGGAAAATAGGTTTAATATGCAGTCACACAGTGTGTCAAGGGAATGCAAGGGGCAGAATTCACACCATCTGACTCTCACCTGATCACCCTTCTTGGTTACAATGCCAATGGCATGTGACATTTGCAGAACCCTTCCTCTTCTTTGACAATGTGGTTAGGGCTTGGAGCACTTCCAAATGTTAGATGGAGAGTAGGGAGACTTGGAGACTCCTGCTTGCACCTTGCTATTTCCACTTCTCATAATAACTCACAAAAGATTTAAGATACAAAATATGTGAGGTAGAATATGTGGCTACTGACTACTGTAACACTCCAACCAAGAAATTGATAGGATGTCACTTGCTGGGATGTAATTTCCAATAATCATATATCTCCTGTTTACCTCCCTCTTGGTGATTTACTGCGTAACAGCTCCCCACCATATATCTGTAGGGAACTTCTCTGCTCACCTTGGTTTCTGCCTTTCAAGATACTGCACTGCATGACGATAAGCTTCAGAGAGAAATGACTACTGTCGACAAACCCAGTCATCCATGTTGTACATTGCATTACCTAAATCCCAGGGGAGTGTCTACCTGCAGGTGAATGCTGATGGCAGAATCCATTTAGAGGAATGGCTGGTGTTGCTCTGTTTATTCACATACAGAAATATCTGTCAAGCATCCTATGATTCGATTCCCATATTCTTTCCCAACAATTACTCTCTGAGGACAGAACTATAAAAATGAGTGTTAAAAAGCTATGAAATACCTTAAGAATTTTGGTTTTCTAAAAAGAAAGTTTCATTTCTTCTCTTTTCAATAGTAATAAATGAGAAGGGAGAGGGACCAGAACCAAAACCATGAAAAGAAAGATAATTTAATTTTACAGAGCATTTCAATATTTTGCTTTTGGCATTCTTTCTTCATTTGCTATCAAAATATTTCTCTTTAATTCTCTGTGAAAGAAAATAGAAATGTGGACTCTGGGAGCCCTCTGTCATCAGCTCAGCAGCATCCCACCTGTTTTTCCCCAGAGCCATGAAATACTGAAGCCTCAGGAATAGTCGATCTGTCTGTCTTGGTAGCTGTTTGACTAAATTCTCAGGAAACAGGCTGTTGTCCAGCAAACTCCCTCAGCACCATGTCAGAGTTGAAATAACTCTGCATCTCATTTAAAGTTCAGAAAAACAGTAAACTCTGATTAAAAACAAACCCCAAAACATTAAAATATACATAATTTTTCAAACTTGCTGCAAAGAGATACGGCCTTGTATATTTAGTTAAGTCTTAAAAATGAAGCAGCCACCATACAGACTGGTGTAAAGGAGTATTGTAAACAGCCATTAATGGCATCACAAATTGCTTCCAGAGAAACAACCTTAGAGCATATTACTGCTCTGGCTGACAAAGAATCTTGTTTAGGACCTCTAGACCAGCTTGCAACGTAAAGGATGTGTCAGAGTGAGAGGGGGCAGTAGGAGGAAGGGGCTGAGTTGGGTGTAGGGAATGCAGTCATTTCTACTTTCTGGAGCCTGAGTTCCTGCAGGAAAATACAAAAATACTACAAAGTTGATTTTGTGTTTCACTGCTTAGAGCAGGCGTAAAGACTTGAGAGGTAGAGTCTTCATTTCCAGCAAAAAATGTTTTTCAGGGCGATGAGGTAAGAAGACTTAAAGACCTTTAGGATATTCAGGAAGAATACCCAGCTGATACTAAGCCTGCCTACCTATACGCCTCATTGAAAGTCTAATTTCTAACGTACAGAGGCAGGAAGATTACAATTTCAATAAAAGCTGTAGGCTTTTTTCTTCACTTTAGCTCATCTATTTTAGATATTTCTCAGTGGCATGAGATTCAATTAATTAATGTCACACAATGAAGTAAGTTAAACCTTGTTTGCCAAGCTGGGCTTTGAGCTTTACTTCCATGGTTTCTTGTTCTCGAGGACTTTGGGCATTCTGCACAGGCTTTGTTGATGTCCACTATGATGTAGTTGCTTGAGAAGTAAACTTCCTTTCCCAGTAGCCTATGTTCTTTCTAGTGGGTTCTCTTATCCCCTGCTATTGAGCAGACAGATACCTTGTATTTCTATCAGAAGTTATCGGTTCAGTTTAAAAGACCTGGGGCTTTGTATCTCCATTGATGCTGTCGTAGATCTGAGAAGAATGTTTGCTACATGACCCATATGCCCCAGAAAAGTGTACTCAGACACAACAACAGTAATATTTACCTTTACTGTGTAAATACAGCTCTTTATTGTTGTAGGCTTTAGTTAATGGAATAGTAGCTCCGAACAAAGGTTTGCACTACAGAGTAATTTATTCTGCATACCAAATGTTCTGAGGCAAGTCAAAGTAGGTATGAAATAGAACCGCATCAACCATTTTCCTAGATACCTTTTTTACTGATCTCAGTAGGACTGTGTGAGTGCAAGATATTTTGTAAGGCATTGAAGGAATGTGCTCGTTTCACGACGAAGTAGGGCTGCTCTAAGTAATGAAGGTCGTGTGGTTCTCTCTTGCCAGGGAAAAATAAATACTTTTGGGAACCGTCTTTGTGAGGGAGTTACAGAAAATACAGTTTCCAGTTCAAGTCCTGCAAGGATCAGGACAGTGTTGTGAGCCCAGGAATTTGTATTTTGCAGACTCCTACTTCCCTACTTCCATTGTAGTCCTAGCATAGTGCTTTTGAGATGCCCAGGTGGTGAAATTGCAGCAAAGGCTTCCAATGTACAATTGCATTTGAGCTTAAAAAAAAAAAGTTAAAAAAATAGTAACTATAAATATTTGTTTGTGACCGAATATTTATAATACAGGACTTACTGCTCTGAGATCCTGGCAGAATCCTTGAGTTCCACAAGTTTTTCTGCCATTCTTAGCCAAGAACAGCTAACTAGTGGCATTACCCATTATCAACATCTGCTGCCAGTACCTCATATTGCATGTGTTAACCACATAACCGAATCACATGTGGTAAGGAACAGATGAGCTGAGCTGCAAGATTTGCTGGGGATTGGATTAATGTTTATATAATTTTATTTTCATTACTCAACCAGCTGTGTGGCCACATCCGTTTAGAGAACAAGTGAGACAATTTTTAGCCTTTGGTCACTACAAAGAAGTTTTAGCTCAGCTTTTACCACTCTGTCCAAGTTAGTTAGCTTGCTCTTCTCACTGTGCTTGTAGTTGATATCAGACTAAACCACAATATAAGTCCAGCAGAACTTGAATTTAGTTTCCCTTTTTTATATTCTAAAAGTTAGTCAAAGTTTGAGAGGAAGAACATACAATTCTGTTCCTCACTCAGCTTCTAAGCGTGTAATAACTTTGTCCTGTGGCAGAAGTGTGGAGAATCACTTTTATAGGGGTTGCAAGTATACTTATGAGATACTTCTGTCTTTTGAGTAAGAGACGTATATACAAGGTTTATACTGCAGTCCGCAGGAGATAGGAGACTTTGCTGGCCAAACCTAAGTAATAAAACCAGGAGGATGTGTTGATCCAGAAATCAACCTGGTCTGAAGGATGTTAATTCCCAGCAAGCACTAAAAGTGTTTGGTAAGGTGGTCCCATCTGGGAGCTAATTAGACACCGCTGAGCCTGCTAGGGTCTCCAGGTGGCGAATACGACACATACCCTGTCACTATCACACTTCAGTGGTCCTGTCACATGTTCCTGTGCCTCAGAGGGATCTCTTGCATCTGGTTGAGCTGTGGGGAGGCTGAAGGCATTTTCCCTCAGCTGTGCCTTTCAGTCTCAAGTGTCAGATGTTGGCCCTGTTCACTCATCGCTGCTGCCTCCCCTCCTCTTTTATTGCCTCCCCTGCTTGATTATGGTGGCTATGGAAGAGCTGCTTGGTTATACAACCCCATTGCTACAGTGGGGTTGTATATGTGGATGTGGAAGCTTAGCAAGTAATGTTCATTAAATGAGCAATATGTGATATGTCTAGCTGTGCCTAAAGTATTGGATCTTGAGCCACAAGCAAGTTCATATGTGATTTACACTCTGTAGAGAGTGTTACCAGTTCTAAGGCATCAGTGACAACTTCTTCCATAAATTCATTGCTACTTGTGATGTTAAGGCATCCTGGAAAGGGCTGAGGTCTCTGCTGAATGCTGGAAAGTGTGAAATCACTGTGTGGCAGTGGGAGGGATCACAACACACATGGTTATGCCCACAGTAAGGTGTGATATGATGACCCTTAGGGACAGCTTGGGGTAGGACTGCCATAGTTTTCTCTCTTGCTATCCATGAAATCGCAGCTGAAACCAGAAACTGTGTCTTGCCTGTGTCTGAGCAGGCTGGATGGCAAGGCAGTTGGGACATAGATTTAAAATGCAGTTTAGGAGAATCTTATGAAGTTTATTGCTTTTGAAGAGGACAGTTAAAAAGCCACAGTTAAATAGAAGCAATATAAAAAAAATTATTTGCAGGCCACATAAACTGTATTGTGTGGTTAATGTTTCTACATTCAAGGGGACAGACAAAGTGAAAACTCCAGCTAAGTTGCATTCAGCTTGCAGATGCTGCTTACTTTGGTCACAACTTGGGAGTTTCAGTGGACACTAGAGCTGCTAAGGATATCTGGAAGTAAGGCTGTTTTGGTTTAAGAGCCTGACTACACATTCAGAAGTCTGGCCTAACTTTGAAAATGCAACTTGCTACATCAGGTCGTCTTACGCTTACAAATAACATCTGCAAACATTTCCAGCTAACAGGTTTGAAATACCTTTCTTCATTACCTGAACAGCTCTGAGGGTAGTCAGATGGTATTCTTCAGATAAATTATTCACAATATTCCTTGTCAAGTTTCTAGTACATTCTTCATGCAATTTCTTAATTATTGATTTGCCAGCTCTATCTATTTTGGTTGTCCAGCCTTTCTTAAGAATTGAGGGAGAGAAGCTTTGTACAAACATCAGTGGCCATCATAACTGTTCAGTTTGTAGCCTGTCAGCTCCTGTGGAAACTGCAGATTAAAGACAAACTGTTCTTGCATAGCTGAAACAGCAGGAATTGACTCAATAGGTGGTTGAACAGCTCTGAGCAATACTAAACTGTAATGAATTTATTTCGCTGAAGAAAGGCGAAGGCTCAGGGCTATATCTACACAGGACATCCATGGAGCAGAAACCTAAGGGAATGCCATGAACTACACAGAGACAGAGTAGGATTTTCGTATGTATGTGTTCCTCCTTCTTTAAATAGTCTTTTTATTGCACAAAGTCAGTTATTTTTGAGCTTGCTTGGGAATAGACTGGTGCCAATGCATTTTCCCTCAGTAACCATGATTTGGCTTTTGTGAAGTCCAGTTGCTTGTTTTATTAAATCTTTCTGAATCTTATGCTTTTCAACTGTCTTCCTTTTCCTTGCCTTGCAGCACTCACTGATTTTAAACTGGGGGCTTTCTTTGGTTACGGTATTAAATTTTTACAGGATTTTTACAAGATGATTTGCCCAACTAGCCATACAAGAGAAAATAACACTTCTGTTTTAAAATGAGAAGCATTTGAACTTTGCGTTTGCATTATGTTCAACATCAAAAAATGGTACTAACTATAAATAATAGTTAAAATGTAATTATCTTTCTGTTGTTTTTCTCTTTACCACTTCATTTTTGCCTAACTGACTACTAACCACAAGTATATTTCTAGGCCTATGACATAGAGTCAAGAAGCCAAATAGCTTCTCCCTTTGAAATGGAGTGAAGAGACTACCCCTGCTGCAAAGGCTGGAGCAACAGCAGAGGAAATCTGGGCTCTTGTCTCCATGGCATAGAGTCACTGTGGCCTCACTAGCACAAGTGGTTGGCAGCAACAGGTCTGCTACCACCATATACAAGACAGGGCAGTAGGAATAGAAGACCCCACAATGCAGTGGTATTCCCTACATGTCAGGTAAAAAGGAGTAAATTCTCCCCCTAAAGGGAGTCGACTGGTTTAAAAGACCATTTGGATATATTTTCAAGAACTTCTTCACAGTTAAAATTAAAATGAAGAGGATAAGATTTGTCTTATTATATGATTCTTAGCAGCCTTATAACAAGCCTCTCAGAAACTGTCCATGAAAAAGTCCTAGACAGTCTATGAGTTAATTAAACTTTGCTCAAGATCCTAACTTAACAGAGAAATAAGCTGCTAGATTTTTTCTAATTAAACATAATTTTCACATTTTACTTATGCAAACCACATAATCGTATGTAAGCAGCTGAGACTGTCACTCCTTAACTCAGCATATTAAAATTTCAAGTATAGTAATGCTTTAACTTAGCAACACTAAGTCCCAATCCAGCCGTAGATTTATGCTAATAATTAAGAAATTCCAGGCATTTAACATTATTAGGAGTCCGATACAGCAAAAGCGTTAATATTTTAAGAATGTTTAGAAGACATGTGACTATGATTCTTTCCATAAATATTTTAACACTATAACATATTTTTTTCGTAGTGTTAAAATGTCTTGCAGAAAAGGAAATAATTTGTGGGTCTTTTTGTATCGTGGATATATGATGCTAGTTTTATCCACCCGATTCAACTTACATAACACATTATTTCATAGGTATGACAACAGAAAAGTCTAACTAGGATTTTTTTTCTGTTTGGTTTTGTTCCAAAAAACCCAAAACTCTTCTACTTTTGTGGAAGGAAAGAGGTACCTCCAAAAAGCAGTCATTGCAAATAGATTATGGGACAGTAATGCAAAAATTCTCCATAATCAGGTTGCATTCAGTGCTAATCAAGAAGAGATTGTGAAGAAGGAGAGTTTTTTTATTCCCAGAGCCAGTGGACTTCATTCCTTTCTGACACTGGTAAATTGATGGTGCTTTTTTTCCATTGGAATAAACAATCATAGGTGCAAACGAACAGAGGTAAATCAGCTATCTGTAAAACTGGTAATTTGAAAAAGAGTAGAAACCCAGTATGTTTAATTGATCAGCAGAAGACTTCAGAGCTCTCCATTAGTCAGCTTGTGCTGATCACCTTTTTTAAAACTCTAAGTGTAAGTCCAACAGAAACTAGATATAAATGTCTTCGCTGGGCTGCTCTATTTTTGCACCAGTGACCTCAGACTGGGAAAAGAATTGGAGGAAGGACAGGAAAACGTCAAGAAGCTTTGGTCCACAATGAATGCCTGAAAGTTTGTGTTGGGTTTTTTGGGTTTTTTTCCCCTTAAAACTGTGGCCTCAGAGCATATATTTATGCACCACTTTTTAGCAGAGTAATCCCACTCGGCTCCCATCAGAGCTCACAGTAACAAATCCAGAGCCCGCAACTTGAACTCTGCTGTCGGTGGGTAGTGCCTGCAGGGAACTGAGCACAAGGACAGCATGTTCTCCGCCACCTGTGTTGCTAAGCAGATGGGTTGCTTTATTTCCTACCAGTTGGCACAAAGAATACTTGCAGCTTGGGGTAAGGCAGCATCACTTTCAAGTTCAGCAATGCCTACAATAATCCCCAGTTCTGGAGGAGGAAAGTAGGATCCGCAATCAATAACACCTGAGATAAGTGTTATGGTAACCAACCCTAATCTTGTTAAAATGAACACTGAAATAAAACAAAAATATGTGAGATGGAAGTACTGTAGCTGGAGATCCAGTCAGCTACAGTAATTCAGGTAGCTGGTGAACCATGGTATTTTTCAGTTCATTTCCACACACGGCAGTTAATTACTTCATTTCCAAGCTTTGGTTAGAAAACCACTGAGGGAATCGATAGGGAGTCTAGTCTCCAGGTAATGTCTGTTCACCTTTAAAATGTATTTTAAGCCTAGCCATTGCAAAGTGCTTCAGTGCACAATAACATTTTGAATGGGTGTCAAAATCAAGTGACTGAAAAGCAGCATAGGCATTGTGAAGGACAAAGGTAACATTATACTGCTTTCATTTTTTGGCACGTTGCCATTATTTCATTTGTAGCTTTAAGGGGAGTAGAAATATCTCTTCTGCATATTTAAATGCAGAATATGTTAAATGTAGGCTAAACAGTGAGTTACCCTATGCTCATTAAATATAACTGGGTTTTTGAAATATATTTATTGTGAAATTTGAAAGAACGTTATTAAAAGTACACATTTGTATGCTATGGGTAATTCACAATGATTATGTACTTAACGGTCAGTTGAAACCTAGCTGGCATACAGAAGAAATTTCATACATGTTTAAAGTTTATTTTAAATGCATTTCATAAACAACTTGGTTTGATGTAAAGCTGTATTTGTATATAAATATAAGGTTTATCTGGGCTCAGAGAGATACAACCTGTTCAAGAAATGCCTGGTTTAAAAAAAAAAGAAAAGCTATAGAGTTGTCCTCAGAAAACGTGGTGCTGCAAACCACAAAAGCAGCTGGGAGAGGTTCATGATATGACCCAATTTTAGTGTATTTAAGAAAAGGGCTAATAAGTATAAAAACCAGTTGCAGAACAAGCATTACGGCACGACTCAGGAAACTTCTTCATAAGAGCCTAAATTCTCACTGCTTCACAAAAATGCTGACTCCTATCCTGCCTGGACAACTTGATATCAACAGTGGAGAGAACTACTTTTGTTCCTCTGTTAGTTCTTTCTGATCTTCACTACCAGCATCCGAGTAAATTGCTAAGTTAGGGTGACCTCAGGACAATTCATTCTCTAATAGCTTGGGATTTGCCAGGTCACTGAGATATCCCATTCATGTGCCTGGTCCAAGAGTACCAGGTGGTCCAGGAGCCGTGAAGACAGTGGTACAGGAATTGACTTGGTGGCTGCCTCAGCCTTTACCCAGGGAGATGGATTGAGTGATTATTTTGACTTTGATGGTTTTACTCATGGGTTGTCAGTTAACTGTTCGAAATCTACTGAACCTGAATTTGAGGTGTCAGAATCTGTTTCATGGTGAGTGAAGCTTTAAGTAGTTGGTATTTTCTTTATTTTTGTACCTTCTAAGTCAGGGTAGTTCTGTCATAATATGTAGAAATGTTCAATTCTAACAGATCTAAAACCAAAACTGATTTACTGAACTATCCGTTTTCCCAGCTCTGATTAAGGGAACACATCCAATTACATAAGTATATTATTAATGCTCATCTGTAGTGTAGTAGAATTAAAATTGCAATGCCTCCCAATCACAGTCTAAACCGTGCAGTAATCAAGCATGAATTTAGCAAGTTCATTTTTCCATTATGCTGTTTTCAACACAAAGTTACCATATTAGCATATGGTACCATAACATTGCAGTTCAAACCAAGCATGTGTTGGGCACAGAAGGCACAAAAGATGGCTTGCATTAAATACAAACAGAGGTCACCTTTGACATGCAGTGGTCCAGGCTTGGGACAGGACTCATCTTTAATCACTTTTAAAAGGGAAGGCAACAGGATGTGACTGAAAACCTGTATACAGCAACGTTTACTGAGGCAAATAGTAGAAACAGCAAATTAAAAGAGCTCATTGTCTTAAACTTTTAATGTTTCAGATGTCATCTCCTGCCTGACTCGTGTCCCAGTAGGCCACATCAAAACAGGGCTAACATTATACCACTGTATTGAGTTCGAAGCTAAAGTGTCCAGGAGTCTAATTCTGTCCAAGATACTCTTTTAGGTTTGTGCTTCTGTATGTAAATATCAAATTAGAGATGAGGGAGAAAAAGGAGCTTTGCTTTTTTTGTCTCTCTGGGTTTCTGTATACCAGAAAAATGTGTCTTCATAAACTGATGTACTATAAATAGCAAAAAGACATAGGTTTATCTTTTTTTGGGGGGGGGAACCACAAAAAAGCAAACTAAATAAACCCCAACAACAACAAGAAAAAATACTCTTTGCTGTGTGCCAAGGTTTAAATGTAATTATTTACCATTATATAATTCCTTTTTTTCCCTGTTGTACTTAACTTGATCCAGCTTTTTCTTTTTTTTTACTTCACTCATTTAGATAAAAATAGGCAAAACTGTGAAAATAATCCATCCTCTGTCTGTCATTCATGCTTTTATGATATGCATTGCATTGGTAATTTTACCTACTGTGAAATTTTTGTTTTTAGCTAAGATTAACTAGGCTTCAAAGTACTTTCAAGGCTATTAATACAGACTGTCCTTATATAAGCAATCTGCTCACTTGTGAGGGTTTTTTTCTTTACAAGTTTGTGATAGTATAGGACTGTTTTTCTCTACCTCACTAGTCTGCGCTTGCATTATGCCATTTCCTGAGGTTCTTTTCCATAGTGGCAACCATGCACAAAGCAGACATATGGTCACAATTCAGAAGATACACCTGTATATGAGGCCAGAAGTATTACCCTCTAATAGAGTCTTTGGCTAAAATCCAATACAAAACTAAACTTGCAACACTTTTTAAAAGGATTTTTTTTTTTAAAAAAAAGGTGTCAAGAATGATGTTTTGTACTTAATGGACTAAATTTCACTTCTACATTGTGCTAGTAGACCGTGACTGTTCCCTTGGAGTTTACTCTCTATGTCACTTGCTAATGTTGGCTTAAAAGAACCAAATACAGGCAGGTGTTAAACCATCAAATAATAAGTGAAGACATGCCAAATTGCATAACTAATGGCACTGTAAATTGAAAATAATAAGTTAGAGAACGTAAGTTCATATTTTAGGCCTTTGCAAAAGCAGATTTTGACTTAATAAACACTAATGAGTACTTATGGTCTCATACATCATTGAGTATTTTTACAACCATGAGTATGCATCATGAGCTACACAGAAGATATTGTGGGTATTTTATTGGAAAATAGTAGCTGGGTGTAAAAAATTTTGTTTTTAAAATCAAATCATTCATTTTTTTTAGCTTTTCCTTATCATTAAACCCACAGTAATATTCTGCATGAAACTCTGGTGAAACAGTACAGGCCAAACAAAAATTGTCTAGAACGTTTTGGTACCATTCTCTGAGATTAACTTTTTAAGGTCTTAACGTTATGGTTTGGGGTTTTTTTTCAGAGGAAGCAGGCAGGAGTGTCGTCCTGTTACTGAAATGCAGTGACAGTTGTTCCCTCCTTTGACTGTGAGCCGGAACCATCTTTCCTGTGGTAGCAGGATCTCCACCCACTCCTGGGTTGCTGGAGCTGGCTGAACCTGCTCTAGAACTTGTAACTCAAAGTATCATGCCTTATCTGACTTTTTCTTACTAGTTCTCCTATGTCAGATGACCATGGTAGTCACGCTCTATGTAATTGGAGACTTTGCCTGGTTTAGGACAAGACAGTCTTTGCAGTTTATATCTAGAGTGTTTCCATGCAGCATAGTCAGTGACATGCATTCCTACAGTTCCCTGGACCAAAGCATGATGATGATTCAGTTGGATGAAGTTTGCTATGCACTATGCACTTTGTGTTTCCTGTAGAAGTTGTGGAGCTTTTTTCTTAGCAGTTTCACCTTGGTGTCATTCTATTCTCCCTGTGCAAGCCTAGACTAAAAGGGACAGTCAGCAAAGGAGGAAAGAAGATCAGCTAAAGCTCAGAAGCACGTCCTTTACTCTCCTGTATTCTTGGTGAGTGTATGAAGGACTGGAGATGTTCAATGAACTATGAAATAAGAGCTGAAGCTTCTTCTGGAAAGGCATGAGCCCAAAGTAGCTAAAGTGTGACACTTTATTCCACTCTAGCTACAACTGGGAAGTAAGTTGTGGAATAAAAGGATGGTGGAAGCAGCATAAATGGGTGCTCCCTGTTTGCTTTAACCGTAACCATGAATTCTCTCAGGAGCTTTTATCCTGTGATCAATCGGGATTTATCTAGCCAACTGCAGCTGGGATAAGTAGCATACATACAAGTGACAGTGAAAAGTAAAGATGATAGTGGTTGTTGATTCTGATTGTGAGGGTACAACAGCAAATTTAGCCAGCCATCAGTATCGGTGTAGCTCAGAGTGGTCAAATAATTATAAAGGTCTTATGTTGACATAAGTTATTTTATCTAAACACATCTATAGAAATGGGAACAGTGAGATAAAAGACAGGTAGGTGGTAGGTTTATTTTTGTTCTTTTATTATCATGTTTTTCCCTTTAAGAGAAATTGTGACAAAAAGGAAAAGTCAAAAAACCCAAAGATTTTAGGTCCTATTTATAGCTTTGAAGAAGAGCCCCAAGCTTTTCATTAGACTTTAGTATTTCTTCAAAAGTATTTGTATACTTGAAACTACTTTTACCCTACTGAGACAAGTTACAGACAGAATTTTTTTAATAGCTTTATATGTACTCAGTATTATAGAGCAACTTGTGGCTCAGCTTCTCAGCAGGTCTGAAAAAAACCTCTGACTTCAAATAACAGGATCCAATATCATTTACATCAGTGAAATTAGATTGACTTATGTCATTCAAAAAACCTGTGATCCCAGAATTCAGATAAAGTAGGATATGTAGGATACAATAGGATATGTAACTGGTAACTGGAGCTGTGTAAAATCCTCAGTACAGGTGGTGACTTGTTTTAGCTTTCTTAGTAGTTAAACTGATTTTCTTAAAAAGTCTTTTTTAGCACCTGTAAGTAATTTCTGAAGAAACAAATGCTTAATGTAGTTAATGCCTGGTTTTGACCCACTGTCAGAGACTACAAAGAAGGATTTATGTCTAGATTCAGCCATGATTAATGACCGAGAAAAATTATAAAGGAGGTAGTGGGATCGATGACAACAAACTCAAAGACCTGATTACCTGAACAAGAAGTTATAATTTTGGGCAAGGTAGTCTATCAACTACACTTCAATTTATTTTAATTTTATATCTGATCTCACAGTCTCCTAGCATTACCTGGACATGTCATGGTAAGTTTTCAAATTCTGCTTAACAATGCCCTGATGCTTTTTTTAGCAATCAAGTTAACCAATCAAGAAGAACAGCAATCCTTAAGCATAGGAAGCAGAGGAGTAATCAGAATTTCTTAAATTCCTTGCTCCTACCTTTGTGTTTTTTGTTGCAGAATAACTATTTGCTGGTATACATAAAGAAAATTTCATAAAAGTTGAATTTGTAGATGCTAAAAAATGTTCATTTGAACTCTGACGTGTGCGTGTACACATAGGCTTTGTTACAATGATACAAAAACCTTAGTTCACGCTATTTCTTCAGTCCTGATGGGTACTGACAAAACCTATTTTGCCAGACTGAAAACCTAGCACAGCAGGAACATACATATTTATACACGAGAGCATGTACTGGGTAGTCTTGCTACTGTAAGTGAGCTGAAAACCAACCATCTGAAAGTTACACATCGTGCTGCTCCTACTGTAGGCTATCCCCCCTTGTCCCATGGGATTCCACTAATGCTATTGCAATATGGCTTCCGCCTTGAATATGAAACCTGTAAAGCTTGTCACCAGAACAGATTGATTATATGAATTCATAAAGAATTCATGACAAAAGAGGGGTATGAATGCATACGTGTTCCAACCACAAGTCAGGAACCTGTTTTTCAGTGAATAAAACTATACATTCTCCTGTGATGTGGGTTCTGCATAGGATCCACATGCTGTTTTAAACTCAATAAAGCTAGACATGTGAACATGTTGTTTAAAGTGTTTAAATGCTCTATAAGGGTTAATGACTGATGAATTGCAAGCTCATGGAAGTTCTAGTTATTTGCAGTTGACTCTTTTCTCACCCTCCCCTACTCACCCCTCCCCGTCCCCCTGAAAATAAACAAAAAAAACTTGAAAAACTTATGAGTTGAGATAAATTTCAGTTCTTCTCAGTGTGCTTCCTTCTTCTCAATTTTCATTTGTTTTCTTTATGGCTTCAAGCTTGTTTGAGCAGTGTAATCTGTTTAACTGACTATACTGATGTACAAAGTTGTTGACTAACTTGAAGAGATTTGACAAGAGATTAAAAGTCTACAGGATAATTCAGTTTTCACTCACTTTATAAAAAATAAGATAGCAATTAGGAAAGAAAGTGAGTTTTAAATATTGGCTTTTGATTCTGTTGTTTCTTGGCTGATTATTTTTGTTTGCTTGTTTTTTCCCAATCAAACATGGTGGTCTGCTAATTGCTCTAAAATGAGTATATGTGAGAGTATATGTGTGTAAAGGTCATAGAAAGCCTTAGGATAGCTCAGGTAAGTTGTCAAACAGCTAGGAGTCATAAGCCTGTAGGAATCAGGTAGTCTGAATTCAAGGGCTCAAAAAGCGGCTTATTATCCACTTTTTGTTGTTTAAGCACAGGAATGGTCTCAAGCAGATCCTGTGTTTTCTCAGGGTTTCACCAGGTCTAAACAATGTCAAGCACATTTTAATGTTCTGCTACGTTAACTTCTCTGCTTATGAAGCCCTTCTGCTGCACAGTCCTTGTTCAGATGCACTTCTAAAATTATTGCAGGTTGTTAAATGTAAGGAAAGCTCACAAGTCTTATGGGATCTCACTATGGGTTTTGTAAGGTTGCGTTTCCTTGTTTTGTTGATGGGCTTCATTCCAGCAATAATTCTAATTTGGTTTTTTAAGATAATTACTGAATTTCATTTTTTTCTTACAGTAAGTATCACGACTTTTTTGTACATAACTAGACAATTTTGTTCGCCAATGGTTTCTAAAAATAAAGTGGTTTTTTTTTTATAAGGAAACATATTTAGGGATAAATTTTGGGCAGCTCCAAGATAAAACCAAGTTAGTAGCTATCAATCTTTTCACTTCTCACTCCTTTTGCAAAGGCATTCACAAGAATCTTACTGATAATCTCACTGATATCTATATCTGTCCTGTTCTTTCATGGGTGATAATTACAGGAGCCTTGGAAAAGAAATAGAAACAGATGAACAGGCATCAACTTGGATGGCACTGCTGGCAAAGTAGCAAGGCAATTTGCAGTATATGAAGAGCGAAGTGCATCTACTTAATGAGGGCCAGAATTACGCAAAGCCAGGTAAGTGAAGATGAGCACAAAAGAAGCAGCTGATGGTGAATTTACAGAGATTCCCTCAGTTTTGGGGCTTGCGTCTTACTTTTTTCTGAGTTCATTTTCCATAGCCCTTGGGAAGTCTAAGTGCAAATCTACAACATAATGAATAAGTGTGTTTATATAGTGCCCACGGTGTGCTGGGGGCTATGCAGTTAGCCCGGATAATCTGGTATCTGTTTGCAGGTATGTAAAGTAAAACACCAGCCATGTGAGACACTAACTTTTTCTCATGTTCTTTAAACAGAACACATTTTTGTATGCATTTCCTGCCAATTCACTTTGAGATTTCTGTTACCAGTCACAGCCAACTATGTAGACCTGTACAGAATAACTTGGAGAATTTCAGCTCCTGGTTTGTGACCTCCTTATATTTAAAATGAGACTTAGAGATGAATGTGGCTTTTCCACATATACCTATGCTACACAGAGCTACTCTTAAATTTTTAACTTTGCTAAATGTTATGCAAATTCAGTATATTTTTACTTTCACAGTCTGGAATAAAAGTGCTATGCTTTTCTTTAAGCACACACTTTGCATAATGATATTATGTTCCATATATTATTTTAAAATACAAAATGTATAAATCCACGTGGCTGCAGAAGCATAAGCAGAACATATTACTTTCTTGAAAGGAGACCATAGTCCCAGCAGCATACAGCATCTGTATATTAATCATGTCCACTGGTAGTTTTGTTTCAGGAAAAAGAAGTTAACTTTTTTGCTCGAATTTATGACATATGAGGAAATATTAAGCAATATAGATCTCGAGAAGACAGCATTTAATACATGAAGATTTTCACATTCCTATAATACCAGGCTAAAAGAAAAGCCACAAAATTTTCAAATTTATAATGCTGTAGCAGAGTTAAACTCCTAAAATGATAATTTAGCTGTTTCTCAATCAAAGAGAGTAGTTACAGTTTAGCAATCAGATCCTAGTTTTCAATTTGTCCCTCTTAAAAAATGAAAACCTCAAACTTTTATTAAGTATCTAAATTTCCATTAGTGTAAGGAAAGCTTTTGAAGATGAAGATAGATGCTCACTGTGCACCAACCCCTTCCCTTGGCTTTATCCTTTGTGGAACTGAGTGGCAGGACATAGGGAGGCTCCTAACTGGTGCTGAGGAGAACAGCAAGGCAATTATTTAATTCAAGGAAGAAGAAATATTTTTGAGTCCCCCTGCCCTCAAAGGCAATAGGATTTGCCAGAGAAGGCAGTGGCTGCTGTCATATGTGTGGGAGTGAAGATGGAAGCAGCAGATTGTCCTTTCCTTTTCTGGAAGCCCCAAGGAGAAAGGAGGAAGCACAGGGCTGCTGCAGAGGACATTGGGGATGGGCTTTGAGAAATATACCATTTGTTGAAATTTCAGTCTCTTTTCCATTGAATGATGCAGAACGATCAGTGCTCATCTCACTTTTCTCAAGGTCTCCACTCCACAGGAAAATCAAAGCAGAGTTCTGGGCTGAGCACTGGGGCTGCTGTGAAAAATGTGCAGAGGAAGGAAGAGACAGGTCATCTCATAGTTGCTGTTTGCTCAATTAAAAATCAAGGCTCAACAAGGAGTATTAACAGTGCATGTGAATTCAGTAAAATCAGAATGAATTTGTGTTTTCTTTCCACTTTTCTGAATTAATTCTTGGTTTCAGGAGAATGCAGGCAAACTGCCAGATGCAGAAATAGTTGCTCCCACTAGGTATGGCCCCACAGGACAGATGACTCCTGTAACTTTGTATAATTAGAAATAAAACAAGAGCTGGAGGGTATTATTTTACCATACCTGTAAAACTTTTTTTGCCAGATTGGTTTTGAGTTATAGTGTTGTTTGCTAAATATGGAGTCTTTTGTGAGATTAATAATGATTTTTTTTCTTTATTTTAAAGTGTGTTGGATGAGAAATCAATTCTTGCCTTTTTTTTTTTTCTTCCTAATTTAAAAGTAAAACTACTCAAAAACTAAGCTCCCTTACTCTGACGGGCTCTGAAGCACTGATTGACCATGATGCTGTATGATTCTGCTGCAAACTCTCTAATGAATATTTTTTCTACATGTTTGTGGCTTAGGAGTTGTATTTTGAAAGATATTTAAGCTTTTATTGATAGACATTGACAATAGAATTTTCTGCATAGTTTGTTGAAATCCATGGGACTTCTGTTGGTACTGTTCTAATAAATGTAGACAATTCAGCTATGTGCTTAACTGCATCTTTGGGTGCCTAAACAGTTTTGAGAATATAATCTTAAATTACTTGTCTACAGCAACACAAGAGTTTATGACAGACTGCCATCATTTACCTACAATCATAATCTGTTCCCTACCCACCAGAACATCCTTTAAAATCTACTGAATAAATCATCTATGCCTAAATAATTACATGTTCGGGTTGTAAACCATTAAGGTCCATTGATTTATTACAAACCTTTAGAATATGATGCTCTGGCTTTGTAAACATTGGCAGGCAATGCTTCTGCAGAAAAACAAGGCAGAGAAATGGCATTTCTATGTTTTTATCTTATTCTCCAGGTTTTGCAAAGTATTTATCCGCTTGAATAATGATGTCTTATTCCTCACAAAATGAAAACCTTCCTTAGGCACATCGTTTACCCAAATTGAAGGAAGTGTAAAGAGTCAAATTTCCTTATACAGACACTTTGACAACAGTAGTGGGAAAAGCTGAAGTGGTTGTATTCATACATAGAGTCCCAGGGTGCCATAAATAGTTAAAAGTTTCTCAAATCAAATGATAAAAATTTGTGTTAAAAGCTCATAGATTTTCCAGTTCACTGTACAGATTCTTCTCACAGAAAAGCAATTTAGTCCATACTGACTTTTTAAAGCTGTTATCAGTGCCATAAATGGTTTGACTATATTTAAAGTTAATGTATGTCTTTCATGTGTGAATATTATCTTTTAAAAAGAAGGAAACGGGGAGAAATAAAACATGAAGCTTTTTTTTAATACCGTATTAATTAATTTACATTTTTAGACTTCATAACACACTGATAATGTGATATAATTTAATGTATAGTGTGCTCTGCCACCTATTTACTACTGATTTTGAGAGAAATTTTGGCATGTATTTGTGGGGAATTCATTTTTTTACTCCTTGTTTTGCAGCATGCTCGCATAGATCAAACTTTATGTGGTTTCTTATTTGCTCTACCCGTGATGTAGTAGTTGCATGGCTTCACATCAGATTGAACACTTGATAATAAGCATGTCATAAGCCTTACAAAAGGGAAAAGAACTTATGTCTTTTCTGCAGTCAGAATAGTAATTTCTAGCAAGATTGATTGAAAGGATTTGTTTTAATTTTTTTTCAAGAGGGTCTTCCCACACAGTGTCTGTTCAGAGTATCAGTACGCAGACCAACGCGCTGATAGAGCCTGGGTTTTAATTTTACGACTGATACTCCAAACTTATCTGGACTCCAAATCTTGAACCTAGATTGGTAAATTCCAACCTAATTCTCCAGTAAATCAAATTTATACTACCATGTGTCCTGAGGATGACATAATCAGAATTTTATCTAAAGGCATTTTGGCCTGTACTGTTTATGCTACACAGCCCAGCAGAATTTATATTTTTTGTTTCTTCATGGCTCACTGTGGTAGGTTAACCTTGGCAAGCGGGCAATTGGCCATACAGCTGCTCTGTCCTACCCTTTTGTCTGTGGGACAGAGGAAAATAGGATTGAGGGTACAGGGGTGATGTGGGAGTGTGGTCGGAGCACAGTGGTTTCCCTGTGTGGTTACTTCCCTCCTACACTTTTACCCCTCATCCTGTGTGGGCTCCTCATGGGCTGCAGACCTGTAGGGATGTCCATTTGTTCCACTGTTGTCTTTCTAGGAGCTGCAGGACATCCCTACTTCACACCTGAAGTACCTCCTCTCCCTCTTCCTATCACCTTGGTGTTCACAGGGCTGCTTCTGCTTTTTTCCTCCCTGTGCTATGCAGCATTTTGTACTTTCTCATGTACTTACCTCAAGGCTGCCTCTGCAGCCTCCCACTGCCTGGGCACCTGCGCGCAACACATGTACTCAGATACCAGCACTGAGGTCTAGGTGTCCTTCTTGAGCATGTAGACCAATTTAGCAAAAAGCATACATCTATAATGCCAACAAAATTCATGTGATATGCTCAGGACTTTGTACAAATCACAATGTACACCCACCGCCTACTAAGCTGTGGCATCTACTCTTTAAAGACATTCCCTAAAGCCTGAGTTGAAGGCTTCTCCAAAGGTCTAGGAAAAGTTCAGAGTTTCAAATCATGGGTCTAGGTGTAATTCTCACATCTAGCATTTCCTTTTTAATCCCTGTACTCCTGTACTTATGGACAGTAAGCATGGGCAAGCAATCTAAACAGCAAACAGTGCAGCATTAGAAATTAAATGTGAGGGGGATTGGTTTTGTTTTGTTGCCACCAGGTATGAAGAAAGGAGAATATAGGACAGAATATAGTAGAAAAAAATTCCTATCCTTTAGACAGAAATATGTGTTTAAGAGGTATTGGTTTGAGCATCATGCTAAAGAACTACAAATCTTTCCTTGGAGTATCTGGCAGAAGAATGTGTTTAACTTCTGTTGTCAAGGTAACACCAGCAGCATTTGCAGACCCCTCAAGTGCTTCCTTTGCCATTCTTTAATATTTGCCAGGTTTGGTGAGCAGAGTTGCGCACCCATCAGAGTTTTCCCAAGGGCCAATGGGTCGCTGCAGAAATCTACACATGTGACTCTTCCAGTGCTTTAAGGTGATCTTGTAGCTATTGGAGAAAACAGGTTGTTTGAAAGTTGTTTTTTTTCCAAGCATGACAGACTTGAAAAGCCCCTTCTAAAATAATTTTTACAAAGTTCACTTGACATTTGTAATGCACTTGTGATAGGGGAGAATCATGAAAGCCACAAAAAATGGGGTTTGTCTCCTGTCTTTTACCACAAGAAGAATGCCATTGTGCTGGACACCACACAGAACACAGGATTAGAGTCGGGTTTTGACACGGTCCTTTGTAACACAAGTGGGACTGCATGCCTATTTTTTCTACTGAGACTTTACTGATAGAGCTGTAGAGATAATTTCACCATTATTCCATTTATACACTATAGTGTGCTAATTCCCCTCTCTGAGTCTTTACTGCATGTTAAGCAACATGTGTCTTTAAATTAGCTGCAAAAATATACTGGCAAAATAATTAGCTTTCTGGACCAGTCTCCCTGCATTTTTCATCAGAATGGTTGCAGTCCCTACATTGGATTTCACAGTATGGTGACTGTAGCTGCAGGAACGCTGTGGGGCTCTATTTGTGAGAAGTCTCATGAATTGAATCCCATGGTTCTGTCCGCAGGGGGTGACTAGCAATGAACCAGCCCCTGTATATTAAAATATACTGAAGTACATTTTCAAGGGCAACTGCCAAATGGTTTTCCCTTTTCACAATTAACAGCTAACCTCTCCTGCTCCCCTCAAAGGCTCAAGCCTCTTATTTAACTTCACTACTTAACTTTGATTATTTCATTAGATTCAGTAGTTGAGTTTGTTCTCTTCTCGGGCTAGTATTCTTTTCCCCTGAATCTTTTAGAGGTTTCTTTTCTTTTTGACATTGATTTTGGGCAAATATCTGTTGCCTATGTTTGTGAATGTACACAGCCTGGAGTGTGAGCCATTACATTTTCCAAGTAGGTTTGACAGGCATTGTTATCGTACTTTCTTAAATACCAACTCAATATGCAGAATGTGTCTTAACTGGCATGTTAGTTCAGATCAGAAGTGTGCTTTAGCAGTGAATCTTTCAGAGTCATTTCCCATGCTATGGTCTTGGAGCAGATGGCCTGGGTTTCTGATGGGTGAAAATAAACTGGAAGGTGTACTCCAGGAACATTCATAATCCTCTCTGACCTCTTTCCGTCATGCAGTCATCAGGACAAGAATAGAGCTAATCTGAGGTAAAAAAAAAATTACATAGGTATAGCCTAGATATCAAGTGCACAGAGGCAACCGTTTCACTGAATAGATCTGTGTAAGATGGACTGAGACAATACTAAGTTGAAATCAATGTCACTTTGATAACTTTCCCCAAATGCCGAGTGGAAGGTCTTCATCACTTCCTGAACTGAAAAAGAATTTACATCTCTGAGAGGACAAATAATAATTTAATACTTTGGTTTAAATAGGTTTGCTTTCTACTATGAAGTTCTAATGAAATCAGTATAATTTCTCTTTGTAGCAAAATAGGCCTGAAATCATGGAGCCCCTTGCAAAATTTTCATATTTCAGGCTTGACTAAACGAAAGCATTTTGTGCCGTTTTGATAAATTTGCCTGTAGTTTTAGGGAGAAAATGAAACTTAAAAGCAATAAGAAATTTTTATAATTTCATAAAGATTTATATGCCTCAGCTGGAATTATAGATGAAGGGTTTTTTATGTACCTTCCTTATTTTTTTTGTATTGTCATTTAAATAAAAAAAAATCCTGATGATAAAGAGTACTGTGCTCCAGATCGCCAGGAAAGTACATTACTTGGCTGACAGCTGACCTGCCATTTATAATTAATATTAGAACAGCAGTAAAACAAAATGACTACTTTTCCACCTGACATAGCTTGTCTTCTGTCTTGTCCTCTTTAAACCTCTTTCAAGGCGCTGTATCTACTGGCATATCCTTCTAAAATCCTTTTCTGTGCTGTTTTGATCTCTTTAGCCAGTTGATCCCATTTTCTCACAGTGTAATTTTGTTTAATTGAACTATGTTCTCTTAATTAAGAAATAATTAAAGTGGAATTACATTTAAAATATCTAGATCTTACCTTCTTTCCTGTTTTGCTCAGGAAGGCAATCTGTTGGAACAGCTGTGTGAACAATAAAACACACCTTGTATTAAGAGGCTAATCTGTTTTAACCATAATAAAAGTTATCTTAGTACTGCAGATACCCAGAAGGATCTTTTTACTCTCCTCCTTATCTCTTCTAAATCTCAGAGAGAAATGAGAAATCGCTTCTTATATTCTCCTGTATCTAATTTACATACTGTCAGCACTCTTGACTGGTCTCAGAAATTGACACATGCAAGAGAATTAAAAGAGAAATAATAAGATGAACTATTAAAGTGAGTGAGAAGGGAAAGAAATGGATATTTGTGAAGAACATGCACAGAGCATATAGTAAAATAGAAAATGTGGCAGTTAAGGGTCATGTATGCATTTCTTCTTGTAATACAAGTACATAATTATGATTGCTATGTCTGAAATCCAATTAGATATTTGGGAAGAAAGTTCTATAAGACTTTCCATCCTATTATTTTTATTCAATATGCAATATCAGTGGAGGGAAAATAGTTCAGCATGGAATCGGAGTGCCCCCAGCTATCTCATAAATATATATATATATATAAAATGTATTAAAGTATATACATGTTATATAATATATACGTGCATAAAAGCCTTTGATACACCTAGTCAGATCTTATTAGTAACAACAGCAGGCTAGTGCTAATTTAAACTTTCATTAGGTTCCTGCTAGTATCTCTTCAACTTCATCATTCCCTGACAAGTACAAGGGGAAATGATGTGCCACTTTTCATTTTCCAAATATGCTACATTTAATAATGAAAGTGATGTTTTTAAACTCTATGCTTCAAATGGGAGCTTTAAAAATAGAACATTTTTAATAAGAATGAGATGCAAGGATCCACCTTGTGGCACAGCTGACCATTCAGAACCGAAGGCAACAAAAGTGATAGGTGTGAGAATTAAGGATTGTTTTAAAGAAAAAATAAGAAGGTCATACATATACACACACACACGTTCTCATCGTATTTTTGCTGAGGACTCTTGAAATGCTCAGAAATAATTTACTTTTTTGAAAAAAAAATCCCAGGTTTTGAATAATATATTTAGACTAACTCTAGCAATTGCGAGTTCTGCTGGTAAGTATTGAAGACTGAAAAATGCTTGTTATGTGCATATGTGATAAACTCCCCAGAGACAGCATGGCAAATATTAAACCTGCTGTATATGCTTGATCTGAACCATAAAAGCAAGTGTATAATCAAATAAAACAGGCCTATAAAGTGCACTCACACTTCAAAGCTTGCTATTAAAGTGTCTTTGTTGGATTCAATGTTTATTGGGCTTCAATGATTTCTAGAACAAATGTGCTAATTTTACTCAAAGCTTGATCTGTTCCTTTCCAGGAGACAAGAGAACCTTTGTTGGTTTATTTTGCTGTGTATGTGGTGGAGGGCAGTGGATCTCAGCTAGACCTCAGCATTTTGACAGGTCTACAGTAGTGTGATGGACAGCAGGGTTTGGCCCTACAGGGGCAGCGAAATATTTCTCCTCATATGAAATGAGCTGCCGACACCAGCTTCCACTCCAACACTTGGTGCTAGCAGTGCCCCACTGGTGAATGTAATGGATGGAGAGATGTTTTAAGACTTAAATATATATACATTTTATTATATGTACATTTTACCACAATATAGGTCAGTGTCTGAATTTACACGGTGGTGGTCCCTTTTTCAGTCTCATGACCACAGCTTTTGGTGTTTGTACCCTTTTTCACTGGGATAGAGTTAAATTTCTTCATAATTGCTCATATGTGGCTGTGTTTTGGATCTGTGATCAAAGCAGTGTTGATAACACAGGGATGTTTTAACTATTGCTGAGCAGTACTTGCACAGCACCAAGGACTTTTATGTTCCTCACCTTGCTCTGCCAGCAAGTGTGCTGAAGGAACGCCTGACATTGGGAGTGGACACATTTGGAACAGATGACCTTAACTGACCACAGGGATACCCCAGATAAGATGGGGTTGTCCTCAGGAATAAAACTGGGGGGGTGGGTGGTTGGGGTGTGAGGTGGAGGTTGGCTAAGCCTGAAATTGCTCAATGATTAGCTGGGCATCACCAGAACCATCGTTTGGAAGTAAACAAATTATATTTTTTTTTAATAACTTGTTTTTCTTGGTTTTGATATTTTTGTTCTCTCCATTGTTTTCTTGGTTCTTTATTTTTAGTTATGAATCTGTCTTTTTCTCAACCCATAAGTTTTTGCACTTTTACCATGCCAGTTCTCTCCCCTAACTCACTGAGTGGGGGAGTGAGCAAGTAAGCAGCCTCTACTGGGGTTAAATCATGATGCTGTTGTACGTGTATGAGTATGCACATGGATGAATCCTGGGAAGTAGCAAAGGTGCTATAAATCCATATCTCTGATTGCTTTAATGATATATGTGTTGCCCCCCTTGAGATACAGACGTATGCTAACCTGTCTCTTGTGATGTCAGATACCGGGTAGAAAATACCATTGATAACATTCAAATATGTTACACAGAAGAGAGATTAATATATTCTTAAATTACTTTACTACACTTCTCTTTAGGATTTACAGCAATGGATCTACATGGGCTCCCATTTGCTGTAAATAGCAAGTGTAGTATAGGAATGTAACCTATAACTCTCCTGTTTGGAATTGCCTGCATTATGATGACGAGCAAATACTCAGTCCCATAAGCCACAAAGAATAGCAGAAAAATACAGTGAGGAAGAAAGGCTGATGAAGGGTTGGATACAACATCAGGTTTCTGAATGACATGGGAATATTTCACTGCGGTGGGATTCTTGAGTGCCATCAGGCAGCAAAAGGGATCCTTATATAACATGTAACTTGTATAACAGAGTTTGTGAAAATTTTGACATTTAAAAAGTCGGGTGAAAAGAATAAACACAAAGATTTTAAAATAATCTTGAACCTAGGCTATATTGTGTCACTAGTATATTTCAGTTCTGGCAATCATTTTCTATTCAAAAAAAATAAAAATCAATGGAATAATATACTAATGCATTCAGTATAGGGTAAGTGTACTGTATAAGTAAGAGCAACATTCATATTTTCAGTGCACAAATACCATTTCAAGTTGACTTATTTATATTGCATTTTGACTTGTTAGCAGTTCCATGAAGATTTTCACAGAATCACAGAACATTAGGAGTTGCAAGGGACCTTGAAAGATCATCTAGTCCAACCCCCCTGCCAGAGCAGGATCACCTATACTAAATCACACAGGAACGCATCCAGGCAGGTTTTGAATGTCTCCAGAGAAGGAGACTTCACAACCTCTCTGGGCAGCCTGTGTCAGTGCTTTGTCACCCTCACAGTGAAAAAGTTTCTCCTTATGTTCACATGCAACCTCCTGTGCTCCAGCTTGCACCCAGTGCCCCTTGTCCTATCTCTGGCCATCAGTGAGAAGAGCCTGGCTCCATCCTCCTGACTCTTGCCCTTTACATATTTATAAACATTAATGAGGTCACCCCCAGTCTCCTCCAATCTAAAGAAACCCAGCTCCCTCAGCCTTTCCTCATAAGGAAGGTTTTCCACTCCCTCAATCATCGTGGTGGCCCTGCACTGGACTCTTTCAAGGAGTTCTATTGCCCTTCTTGAAGTGAGGGGCCCAGAACTGCACAAAATATTCCAGGCGCGGTCTGTTTTCCTTATGTAACCAATATTAAAGGTATATTATTTCTGGTATAAACTTTGGAAATGTAAACCAGTAGCTTTGATTCTTCAGTTGTTCTTCCTCATGCATAATCATTTCAACCCCCTAAAACCAGGTGTAAAGTGTTACTGCCTAAATATGCTGTTATGGGAAATTCTCTGCCTAATTTGAACAGACCTAAAAGATTACGTGAATCATTATACAAAGAAAATAATCTCATAAGAAAAAAAGACGGGGGTGTGGGAGAACAAGGAAAAAAAAAAAAAAACAAACCCCAGCACATTCTTCCAGAAGTGGAGCAAATGGTTGGTAATTTCAGAATAAAATAGTAATTTCCTAGTCTCCTTTCTTTCACGGCTATTTATCCTCAACTACTGTTTCACTTCAATTCTTAATTCGTCAATTCTCAGAGAAAAATGACATTGATTTAATTAGGATGAGACTAGATCCTTTTTCTGAGTTGTTTTGAGTTCAAGTAGTTCTGGGTCAGCATTGAGGTTATTGGCTAGATCAGTATATTTATTTCTTAAATTCAGAGAGGTCTGCCTGCATTATGTACTGTTTTCTTGAAATACTACTAGATTTAAGTGAAAGAAGTGTTTGAAGGATAGATGATTGTGCCATCTACATTAAAACAAACAAACTGAATGTGAGAAATGCATAGTTATGGAAATAATAGTTTTTCTCCTCTAGTTTCACAAAAATCATTAAACTGTATTATATGTTCCACTTAATATTTTACTTAATGCTACAAAATGTATTTCATTTCATATTAACGAATAAATGGTCAATGACTCACATATTAATTCAGGAACATCTGCCTGCTTACAGATAAGAGTCAGGAGAGGAAGGTAACTGTTGAAGCTCTTTCTTGAAAAACAATGTTTTCCCATATCGGGAGGGAAAAAATGCAGTAGTAGTAGTTGATTAGTGGATTGACATTATTTCTCAGATGTAATTATGTGAAAAAATGCTCAGGTACTTTAAATCCTTGCTGTGTCAGTCCCCAGTCTTGAAGTATTTTAGAACTGCTGCTATTTCAAACTGCTGATAGTCTATGCTGAAGAAGTATATGAAGTTCTAGTCATTTGTCTCATGGTGAAATTAAAATGACCTCCCTATTATGTTTGGCTTTTATTCTGTTTTGTCTTGTGGATGTATTTTTTTTTTTTAATGATTGCACAAAATCAACTTGTTTATATTGGGTTCTTGTAAGGTACAGAGTAAAAAAAAGGAAGGAAAGGGAAAGGAAGGAAAGAAAAAGGAAACCGGAATGGAATATGTAATCCCAGAAAGGAATGTTGCATATTTTCAGTTTAATAAAACCAGTTGTGGGTTTTTAGCTCAGTTTTTTGTTTTGTTTTGTTTTCTTTGTGTGGTTGGGGTTTTTTCTTTAAATATAAACTGCAGCCCCTTTTTGGCCTCATTTATGAAATTGGTAAACTCTGGTGAGGTGGAGGAAAGCATAATTATTCTAAGTTGTGCCTAAGTCATTTTCACATGCAGTGATTTAGTTAGCACAAATGGTAATGAACATAAATTGAATGTATAATGCTCTTCCTTGCAGTACTTGTTATCAGAAGTAGTCAATGCCAAAATATTATTTTTACATAAAATGTATTTTATTCTAATTACATTAAATTAATTTGACCAGAAAAAGCGAGATAACAGTGTAGAGAGAACTTGAATGATAGTCTACAAACATGCAGAGAGACAAAATGGAATTAGTTTAGAATTTTTTTAATGATTGTCCTTTTTAATAGCTGGGTGGGGTGGTGACTGAGACTGTATTTTCAATTACTCTTCAGGTCATTAATGTTGATTACATTCTTCTTCTAACCATAAGTCTTTATTTAATGAAAATGTATGCCACCCACTAAGCAGGCATGTAGTTAGGGAACAATGCAGCAGGATTTGATTGCCCTATTAACAATAATCATCATGAGACTTTGGGAGTAATAATTTAATGACTTCTTGCACTCTTGTGCTACTTTTTGGTGGTGTTCATTTAGCATGTACTACAATGATATCTCTAATGAAATTAAAACTTGCCAGCAAGCATTATTAGCTAGAGATAGGCAGGTATTGAAATACCAGCCCTAACAGGGCTCTAGCGACTGCCATTAAAATTTCCTTGGACAAGGTAACTTAATTTGAATAAAGCAGGGTGGCCCCTCTCAGAAAGGTAATAAATAATTTTCAATTACTGGCAGGGTGCATGTGGAGGAAACTGGGTGTCTGAGGATGAGGGAAACGCTATTTGGCTGGTTTGCCTTTCTCCTCCTCATGATGCATAGCCGTTGCCAGCTTTGTGCATGAAATGCAAGGTGGGTGGCACAGAGATGGAACTGACCTAATCAGAGAAAATGGTGGACACTGAAGGAGGTCCCTTTTATGGGGCTTAGTCTTGCTGAGAATTAGGTCAGCTGTAGAACTCTCACCCAGTGAGCGCAGCTCTGGTCACACTCTGTTCCCTAAAGAATCATAGAATCATAGAATTGTAGGGGTTGGAAGGGACCTCAAGAGATCATCGGGTCCAACACCCCTGCCAAAGCAGCTCCCTAGGACATATCACTCAGATAGGCGTCCAGACGGGTCTTGAATATCTCCAGAAAAGGAGACTCCACCACCTCCCTGGGCAGCCTGTCCCAGGGCTCTGTCACCCTCACTGGGAAAAAGTTCTTCCGCATGTTGGTGCGGAACTTCCTGTGCTCCAACTTGCAGCCATTGCCCCTTGTCCTATCCCCACAGACCACTGAAAAGGGGCTGGCTGATTCCCCCTGCATCCTCTGCTTAAGATAATTATAAACTTTAATTAGGTCCCTCCTTACTCTTCTCTTCTCAAGGCTGAACAGTCCCAACTTACTCAGCCTTTCCTCATAGGGGAGATGTTCCAGGCCCTTAATCATCTTCATAGCCCTTCTTTGGACTCTCTCCAGGAGATCCCTGTCCATTTTAAACCAAGGAGCCCAGAACTGGACACAATACTCCAGGTGGGGCCTGACCAGGGCAGAGTAGAAGGGGAGGATCACCTCCTTTGACCTGCTGGCTATACTCCTCTGGATGCACCCCAGGATCCCGTTGGCTCTCTTAGCCACCAGGGCACACTGCTGGCTCATGGCCAACCTGTCATCTACCAGGACCCCCAGGTCCTTCTCCACTGAGCTCTTCTCCAGCAGGTCATCCCCCAGGCTGTACTGATACAAATGGTTGTTCCTTCCCAGGTGCAAGACTTTCCACTTGCTTTTGTTGAACCTCATCTGGTTTCTCCCTGCCCAGCTCTCCAGCCTGTCCAGGTCTCGCTGGATGGCAGCGCAGTGTTCCTGTGTGTCAGCCACTCCTCCCAGCTTTGTATCATCCCTTCTTCCACACTCTGAATTGGCCATCAAAAAAAGCTTTTGCAGAGATAACAAATAATATATTACAGAAGACATTTTACTCAGTCTTAGATGATGAACTACAGTTAGGGAAAGTAGCTGCTGTTGCTGTCTGTGCCTTCTGCCCTTCCTTGTGCCAAAAAGGAGAACTCTGTGTCTCAATTATCTGCTTGCATATGTCCACGTGTTTTCTCCTCGTGCAACTAATTCTCTGAATTTTACCATACATATTCAAGCTAAAGAGTGCACTTAGTAATGCTGCAGTAAGCTGAGATATACTACTGAAAAAAATGCCAGCCACAGAAACACAATGTGCTCTGAGCACCCAAAGAATGTGGGCACAGAAGAATGACGAGTCCGTTGCCTGAGTAGTGAGTGGTGTGTGAGATCAGATGCATCCGTGCCCACAAAACTCAACATGATTCTTTTCCAAAACCTCTCTCCCAGCATAAAGCACAGTTCAGTCAGTCTATCTACAAAACCACCAACTTACTCATTTTGAGAAGTGCTTGATAAGTGCTTGTTTATATCAGTCCATCAACTGAGACTCTGTCAGGGAGTGGGTGAGCATGCTTCATTCCAGTGAGAAGTGAAACTTTACTGCTGTTGTTGAAATTAGTCAAGACCGAAACTCTCAAGGGACTTTCACAAGGCCAATAACCACATCTTGGCTTGGTGGCAGTAGCTAATAGGTGAAAGATGTAAGAAAGTAGCTTCCTAGAGTCTCGCTGGCATAACTGCTGATGAGTAAATCTAGTATATCTCAGAGCGAGGTCGAAGTATAAGTCATTTTCAGGACTGGCTGAAGGTAAACATTCACACTTAGAGCTGACAGATCATTTAACAACTTGTTCTTTATTATACTCCACTAGTTACCAACTGCCTCAGAGCCTGAAGTTCATACACTGTCTTGTTGTCAGTCCATCAACATGGACTGACAACATATTACACAATGAGTTCATATCACATAACAAAGGAAATTTAAGCTTTACAGGAGGGTTTATTCACACCCAAAGAAAACAACGGAGATTTAAACTTGTAGTGTTAGACAAATTAATTTTCAGTTCACACTTGAGTATGGGTAAACCTAATAATGCATACACAGTAGAAAAAGACAATGGAAGGCTTTGTTGCCCAAAACAAGCCATAAGACATACCTGAATTCCCAGTTCAAAAAAAAAAAAAAAAAAAAAGGAATTTAGGCTACAACATGAGAACAAAACAAAAAGTTTGTTATTGTCTTTTGTCTTTTATCTCATTTGTGTTAAGCTTTGCTCTGTACTGGTGACAAAAGCTCACACGATACATGTATGTACATAATGCAGCGATTTTGTAACTAGTGCATGGTAGCAGTTTCCTTTGGCCCTAGAGTTTCTCATATGGCTTTCATTCTTACTAGTGTCCTTCATACTGGGTGATGCAGTTGGTAAAAGTTCAGTTTCTTGGCTTGCACCTCGTGATAAAGTAATGGATTATTTGAATTTTAAGAAGACTGCATAATCATGTTTTCATTGCACTTAAAACACGCATTTAAGGTATTTTTTCTATTTTTAAAGGTAAGAAAAATTGTACTAACAGTTCAGAGAACTTTTCACAACATCTCATTAAACTGCTGTGGATGGGTATAATTCCAGAGTGGGAAGACTGTAAGTAGTTAAAAAGTAGCCACTGTGTCCTAAACAATAATAAGAATGTAGATATACTCTTGTTGTAACTATACAGTATATGCCAACTAAGTAAAACTCACTAGATATGTAGAGTATTGAATATAATTCTATGTAATATAAATATGGAATTCTGTGATTTTAAGTAAACACAGAAACAAAAGTAGTTATCCATATAATTAAGGCAGTTGTATACAGCTCTGCATTGAAGCTTGCCCTAAAATATATTCAGCAGGCAGAAGAGTGCTGGTGGCCACAGCCCTTACCCCACTCCTGTGATAGCTCCAGTAACCATCAGGCTAATTGAATATGCACTGTATCATTGTCCCAGGAAAGATGAGAGTCAGGAGTCAGTAGGTGCTACTAGAACAACTTCTGGTACCAGGGCTTCCTTTCTCAAGGGGTTTGTTCTCCTGCATGTACCTGGGTGGGCACCAGCCAGCTGATGGCAGAGACCAGCAGTCCCTGAGTGAGAAAACAATGATCCCAGATAAAAAATTTGCCCGGATGGAAGGGAAAATACTTACTAGCATTATTCTGTGTAAAGGCACAGATAATAATGCTTACTAGTATTATTCTGTGTAAGGCCTGGGAACTCTCCAGGATACCAGTGATTAGAAAGGTGGGTTTGGTACCTGTTCAGGTAACATGTTTGTCACAAATCATTGTTCTTAACTGAGGTGAAGGTACAAGTCCCTGATTCTGACAAACCTGGAATCCAGTCCTTCAGCAATGCAGGTTAAAGTTTGAAGTATCCTATGTATCTTTTCAGGTCCAGGTTTCTGTTTGTGAATTATTTAATTGTTGCTGCTCTCCAGTGATGTCTGTAAACTGACGTTTACTCTAACTTTACTTAAGATCACTTAACAGAGGAATAAAACCAACACAAATAGTCATTAGTTAAATAATTTTATCTGGGCAAGTAGTAGAAAAAGTTTCCATTGCCTGTGGACGTTTTATGTTTGGTCACAGGAAGTTTGAGGAAAAAATCTAGTATTAAGCAGATACAGTGGAGACTGCACAGAGCTTACTAGCAATATGCACAACAAAATTTTTGCATAATTCTCATAATTCTCTCACAAAATATCACTCTTAAAGCTGAATAAAAGTGAATGCCAAAAGCTAGCTGTTGTTTTATAAGTAGGAAAATTTAACCTGTTATGTCTTGTGATGGTGGGGCACATATCAATACAAGATTAGATGAGACACACAGTCCTCCCACCCAAAAAAACCAAACCAAACCAAACATTCTAGATGCTATGTCTTGTATAAAGCATATCAGCATTGGAAGGCAGTATAACAGGAAGTGTTATGAATATCAATAAAGTTATATCCCATAAATTCACACAATGCAGTCTGACTGGCATACAATGTCAAAGTTAAAGTCCACTTTAATAGATGTAGTATTTCACCTTTGATGCCCAAACTGATGTTTTCTTCTGTTCTCAAAACATCACAGTTCCAGGTCAAACAGAAAAGGAGTGCTTTACAGTATTTATCATTCCCAGGAAACGTGCTGATGACTAGTGTGGAGTGATTCTGGTCACATAATAGGAGCTACAAGATGGGATTTTGGTCACTTTAACAAAATTCTGTTTTATTTGCTATCGTGAAAGTGTGTCTCTTATTGTGAAAAAACAAATGCAGCAATTTCCATAAGATATTTTTTGTCTTTTTTCTTTCTTTTTTTCCTTTTTTTTTTGTAAGATTGGTTCTACAAGATACATTCCTAAAATCAACTTTTTTTGATTGTGCAATTTAGCTATCTATGTGAACATTCTTTGCTTGGACTCAGAACACCTAAGATGTCTCCTGTATTTGACATATATTTTATCTTTATTTGTATCCAGTAATGAGATCTCAGGAGGCATTTAATCTACTTGTGTGGTATCAGATGTTTATTATACAAAGTGTATCTGTTGTATTTCAAGAGTCTTTCTCTTAACTTGTCCATAGGGTTGGTCTTTACTTTCTCTCACTTGAAGGAGCTCTATTCATTAATCTAAACTTTTATAGGGGAATAAAAAATATATGTGTCTGGGCATTTTTCAAATGCTGCTGGGCAGAGCGCACAGTTTGTAAGGGTACCATTTCAATCTGGCCCTGATAATCTTTGCTAGCACTCACTTGAGTGGATTTTCATCTTCTGTCCATCACATTAGGCAAAGACACCTTTGCCAAGCAGCAGCAACTGGCTTGAATGATTCCTGTTAGATTTCTCCCCTGCTTACCCTATCTGTTGGCAACCTATGCCGCTTGAGAGTATGTTCTGAATATCTGAGGCAGATATCAAGTAGCTGTATCTAAATCTCTTCCACAGAAGAACTCTGACATTAAGAAAATTAAAAACTGTTTTAGTCATACAACATTAAAAATGTTGCTTGACATTTAAAGGATTGTTTGGTGCATATCTATTGGATTTAGGTTGGCTTGCTTTTTGAATAGTATTTGAAAGCGAAATAAAATCTGTGAGACAATTTTAGAAGTTTCTCTCAGAAAGCTAAAAACAAAAGATGGAATGTGTCTGACAATTATTCACTATAAAGGGTTTAATTCCTGATACTTCCAAGAACTTCTATAGCACAAAAACAGAATAAAAAGACCATGGTGTGATTTCAGGATTTAGGATTATAATACCATCCGTGATAATATCATTAAAAGTAGCAGCAGGCTTGGAAGGTTCAGGGATTCTACAATACAATTGAAGAGACAAACCTGAGAAAACATATCTCTTGGACTAACTTTATGGATTGAAGGTGCTAATTCAATTTACAAATCTTTAAAAACTCTCCAGAATGGGGTGGGAAGGAGGCAGGAAAACACCAAGTCCAAAACTAACAAATAAACACAAAAATCCCCAAATAAACAAAACCTGGAAAAGGCAACAGAGAGTCTTTATATTGATTAGGAAGTAAAGAGAACATAGATGATTTTAGGGTGTTTCCCTTTTATGTTTTGCACTCGTATGGCTCACATTATTTGCTCAATTCTTTGATACAGATTGGTGATTACTGCTTTCTTATAGAAATATGTAAATACTGTATATTCTTTAGCTTTGGAGCAGCTTCTCTAATTTATGTTTTATTTTGGTTGCATTTCTAACATCTCCAGAGAATGAAACAGTTTTCTTTCCTGTTTATGTATCGCTTATCTGATGTATAGGCATGGGAATGATTTTCTACTGAAGATTTTCCCCGCAAATTTATTTCACTCATACAGCAATGGAAATAAGGGATTTGGAGATTAAATTGTATTGGTGTGTCTCGTCTCTTCTGGGGTGGGGGTGGGGAAGTTATGATTCAAAAAGATACTGCGTTTTATGAAACTCTGATAACTAAGAATTGCATATGAGTCTCAAAAAGGATCAACAAAGCTGCCGGAAAACATTTCAGGCTTGTAAGGGGCAGTTACTTAGCTATGAGAATTGTTCCACAGTTTAGTATACTCATAGCCTCACTTGCAACCAGCTGGGGAAAGGACAATAGAAATAGTCATGGCACATAGCCTTACAAAAACAGCAAACAGATTGGGAAATGTCTGTTTGTTTATTATGGGGTTCTTTTTAATCTGAGGTGGGCTATCTACCAGTATAAACAAGGTCTCTGTGAACTTCCCAGTAGCAATAGTTGCCAGAACTTTTTTGCACTCCATGTATATTTATCTAGTACCGTCTACAGTAATAACAGCAGTGGTAGAGAGTAACTAAATCCTCCATAATATGTGTACAGCTAATTGTTTTCCCTGAATCAAAGCTGTCTCCTCAAAACTTTCATGAGGCATAAAATACACTTTTTAACAAAATTTCTATATAAGCACTGTATTGATAGGGGAAAAAAAATGATAGATAAGTTATAATGCAACTCCAGGTTGCCTACCACAAAACCAAGTACCAGTGAATCAGGATCATAATGAGTTTTTCATGGACCTGCTGGTCCAATCTCTCTCATTTTGGACTTTATGACCTTAGAGGTCTTCTCCAACCTTGAATATTCTATGATTCTATGTTATTCATTTAGGGTTAAGTGTTTCTTAAACTGTATCCAACTGGGTCTTTTTATGGGCATTTTGTGTACAGCTGTTTATATTTTCAGATGTCTGTATTTACACATGAAAAATGCAGATGTGGAAACTGTTTGATTTTCTAGGCAGTAGGCTGTTGGGGTTTTTTCTGTTGAATTCATACTTATTTGGTCTATTGGATATAGATTATTCAGTCAAGATACACAGCAGTGGATACTGATTGATAAATTCCTGAGTAACTGCAGAACATTTGGTTTGTTTCCTAATACGCTACAATTCTTCACCAAAATAATATGGAATTTTTACATTCTTACAGATCTACAAAGATTTTTGGTGCTTTAATAAAAGCACTGGGAAAACATTTTCTATACACTCCCTGTCCACAGACATAATACTCTTCTGTCTCTGACGTGATCATTGTTGCCTTTAACAGTGTTAACATTGAGATACACCAAGTGTGTGCACCTGGACCTACTGCATATATTTTGGTCACATCCTGGCATGCATCCAGGTCTCATTCCAGTACATCCTGATCCTCATTCAAGCCCAAGTTTCTAGAGGAAGAATAACTAGGCTGTGTCATGTGTTTCAGCGTGTTGCTTGATGTAAATAAAGTGGGAGACCAGGACTATGACTTGTATCTGCTCTGAAATTTGGGCACACCAAGTGACATTTTGTGATAGTTTACCACTGGTGTGATTCCCAAGTACATGGAATGGCATACAGTATGTCTGTAGGTAGGCAATGAGTGTGGCAGCGAGAATATTCATTTCAAGATTTAAAAATAAAAGACTTTTGAGTTATAAAAAAGTTTTGATCTGGCCAAAAACTATATATAAGTGTAAAACCAGACATTTACAAAAAAAAAAATCTATAAAGGCCAAACCTTCCAAAGAGAGAACCCTCAGATGGAACATAAATAAATAAGTTTACAAATACTTTTTCTCCCTACCTAGTATGACCTGGCATCAGATACTCTTCTTATAATGATGTCTCAGCCCGGCAACAGGGTAATTATGAGAGTGGCAGCAAAGCCTATGCTGAATTCTCCAAGTCCTTAGGAAATATTTCCTTTCTGTAGGTCTGGCTCTGTGCTTCTTCCCAGCAGGGTAGAAAAGCAGGTAGCAGAGGCTGCGGGATCCTGGCTTCGCCCCCTCCATGAGCGCATTTTCACAGCACCCAGGGAAGCGTGCGCTTTGCTCTGCCTGTCAACCCCACTCTGTATTCAAGGGGCTTTTCCCAGATGAGGTAATACATCTGCTTTAAGGAAGGTTCGTCCTGATGTTTCTGCTAGAGATTTCACCTGGCCCACAGGGAAAAGGTAAGCCAAGGTAAATAGCCCTTACAAATACATCTGGAGGAATATAGCACAGTAAGGTATAAACAAATGAACAGAATGGATTCAAAGATGTAACGCCTTTTCTGTTTCTGTATATGAATTTAGCTTTCCCATTCCCATCTGTAAAAGGAAACAAATTGCACGGAGAATCACCTGATCAGAAACACAGAAGGTTATTGCAATGCTATTGTTTGATGTTTTGGTGTTACATAATAAGAATGTGGTTTGCTTTCCATTTGAAGGTTCGTTGTTTCCTGATTATGGCTAGTTTTGATGCTATACATTGTGTAATCTAAGACTGACTTTAATTTCAGGTCACAAAAAGCAGAATTTTGCTGGATTCACAATAGGATGTGTCCTAGCAATTTTTGTTACTTTTCTTGGGTTTAATGACAGTTTTGTCCCAAGCCAAGAAATGTCAGCATCATAAGTTGTCGCTTCTCCTGTTTTTTCTTTCCTTAACAGAGATTACACCCTGACTTTATTATTTCCTCTGAAGTCCTTAAGCTGTTTAGCATTGTGCTGTCCTATGGCTCAGAGGTGATAGTGATACCATGTTGCTGTCAAAATAATAGTGACATTGCAGAGATGAGTAAATATGTGGTGGCTGTTACATATACTTTCTCTCAAAGACAAAGAATTTGAGCTAGAAATAACAGAATAATATGTGTATAACCCCTAGGGAGTCACCATGGTCACTCCTCTCATTTTATTTTTTCATTATCATTGACATTTCTGAAATTGGAGTTTTGTTAAAGACTTCTGGCTTTTATCAGTGGGCTAGCAAAATAAGGTTTCCCTGAGGGATAATGCATATGAGAAAAGGAATTATGTGAAACACTGTAATAATAATGTTGTGATGGTATCTTGTGAGATGAGACTGAGTGTGGAGTAATGTACTACAGAGGCTATTTAATAGCTTGAGTCCGATGTCTTTACTGTCTTTGACTCCAGACCAACTTGTCCACAAAGTAAAGTGCTATTCTGTGAGTATTCAGTTGCCACTTAAGAAAGGAAGGATGGCTTTGTAGCTAGGATAGTCATGGAACTTGGACTCTGTTCTTACTTAGCCACTTTCTTCCTGTGAAAAATTATGAAAATTATTTAAATCATTCCACAGATGGAAAACTCACACTATTACAGTGTCTCAAACTTTTTAGCTTGTTAATTTTTGCATGGATGAATGCCTATTACATATTATCTATGCTTATGCTTTTTCACTACTCTGTTCTTCAATCAAATCCCCTTTTTTTTTTTTTTTCCTCTTACACTAGCTCTTGGACTGCCCTCTCACAGAGTCCTTAAATATGCCCCAACTGGAACCAAAATCTGTCAGGTTACCAGCAAACACCAGCCTGGTTGTTTCATAATCTAAAGTGTAAAAAGTCCCCAGTTGATATGCAAAAGGCCATGCCTGGGGGCCCAGTCGGCAGCTCCCTCATTTCAGTGTCTCTGTGGACAAGGTACAGAATCTGCTCGTTTATAAACATTGGCAGTAGTAGCTGCTGTGTGGCAGGATCTCAGCAGCCCACCACTGATTGGATAGAATTTGTTAGTAGCTTAAAGTTGCTGTAATACCTCTCAGTAGAAATACAAATGGCTTAAAATAGTACGTCCTTAAATTAATTTCTTTGCTGCAAATCAGTGCAACAGCCACCAGCTGCTGGAGAAGCTTTAAGAAATAACCATATTGACAATCAAATCTAATGTACACTGGAAAAGGTGACCTATGCATAAGTCTTTAATTCTAATCCTTTTTTCAGTTTGTGGTAATGTATTTATTTATTGCCTGGGATGCGAGTGGTACAGTGAAACAAAATGAAATCTAATATATCTTCAGAGTCCCAATAGGGTAGGTTTTGAATCACAGAAATAATATATATATATATATGTAATGGTATATTTTGCTTCCCCCCCCACTGTGGGTGAGATTTATAGTAGCAAAGCAAATGTTTGTATCTTAGAAAAACTGACCAGCTATCCACTGGATATCACCTTTTCAACTGAAGGGGAAATAGCTTTCCTTTTAACTAAAACTTCTTTTATTTGTGTTAAAAATATGCATTAACTCAATAGATTCTCTGCAGCAGGTCATAAATTATATATGAAATAAAATAATAAAAAAAAAAATCCGTGCACAACACACAGAGACAATATAAAACCTTTGTGCAAATACTGCTGAGCTCTTGTGCTCTCTGTAACTAAAAATCTTCACTATGCTTTTTCTTCAGAAGTAAATAGGGTGTGTTCTGGAAGTGTGTTGTGGGGTTGTTTTTTTTTTCTCTTACTTTTCCTTTCCTCCATCCAGGAAGTTGCTTTGTTTTTCTAAAATATATTTGTCATTGCACCTTATCAATAAGTCAATTGAAAGCTGAAGGCAGTGTCCTGGTTCTGGCCAGGACAGAGTTACATTCCCAAAGAGCCCACACAGGTGAGCTGAGCTGGCTAGGGCTGTTTCCACACCTTGTGAGGTCATACCCCCATAAAAGGGGCTGGTCCCGGAGGGCTGAACTGGACAGGTCTTGAGTGTGGGCAGAGCACCTGATGGGTTATCTGGTCGGTGAGTGCTTTATGTTACCGCTGTTTGTGTTCCTTCTGTCACAAGTCCTGCTGTTACTGTTGTTCCCCCCTCCCTGTGCTGTGCTGGCAAACTGCTGTCCCCTCGCCCCGTGGTTTGCCTTTGCCTGCCCGTTCCCATCCTGGTCCCATCCTACCAGGGGAAGGATCCAGGCGGGAGCCCAGAGGTGCGTGGGGCTCAGCTCCGGCTGGGGGTGAACCACCACAGGCCAGAACCTTTGTCTAGTTCTTTCAGCATAGCACCAGGGGTTCAGGTGACCTTAGTTATGTTCTTGAGCTGACCAATCATGTGTCACTATCCTTGAGCTACGTAACTTTTTGTCTGTTTTATCTTGTTAAATTTCCCAGGGTCTCGTTGTCTCTGCTTTTTGGTGTATGTCACCTATCATGGTGGAGATGGCAGTCTTCTGGAGATCTTATTCACCACATTGAAGTAAAAAATGGTTAAGTTCTAGTCCTCAAATGTAATATTTTCATAGAAGGGTGCTGATTTTAAATGAGACTGCAAAACTCTCTGCTTATTTTGGCTTAGGAAATGTCAAAGGCTCGATATAGTACGAGCTCAGGATGTTTTCCTCCACAATGTTAAAACTAATGCAGCTAAAGGCAACACTGGGCATTCAGAGTGGTGTAGATTTCCCCTTCTTCCTTGTCCTTTAGCTATAGACCTCTGACTCCATAGAAATCTTCCCAAACTGGAGTGCAGAACCCATCATGCTGATTGCCCTTTGTACAGCCTTGGTGACTGTTAAAGTGCCTTCAGCTTTGGCTACTGACCTGTGCTTTTTCTGAAGCTTTGCTGTCAAAAGGACCGCAAGGATAGTAAAGGCAAAGCTACGGGAACGGATGCACATCTCCCAGAGAAAGAAGCTCCATTAATACACTGATTAACAGCTAGTCATAGGCTGTGACCAAGGTGACAGCATTTTAAAGAAAGGGCAATAAGACATTTCTCTTAAAACTCAAATGTTCCAGTTCAGCCTCCTGCTCCAAAGCTGTGTCTCCCATAAACGCAATTGTTGTCACCTTTGCAGACCCATCAGTGTACCTCACTCTATGAAAAACATCTGAACCTGATTAATTGCTCCTTATTGGGTGCCTATGGCTGCAGAAGCTGTTGTCTCACCTTTCATTTCACGAGCATCAAGGCTGAAGATCCTTGATAGAAACGGATATCATGAACAAAGACAGTCCTAGCAAAGAGAGTCTTAATTAGCCTATCAGCTAATTAGCTAACCATTGCAAATACTGACTATTAAGATAACTGGATTACACATGAATCTTCCAAAACTTGTAGCTGTATCAAATTTCTTAATAAATGTTTGGCAAGTAGTTTGCTCAGTATTTTAGGTGTAGGCATTGAAGTCTGTCTCTCTTCTGGGGAGAAAACTGTTTCATTTGACAGCTTATTGTGTAGTAACTAATGAAGTAGAAATGGTTACAGATGAGCAATATTTTCTTGAAGTAATCCACTCCTTCCCTGGGCCATGCCAGGTTATTTTCAGTATTAGTTGAAGTGTCTACAGTAATTTTGTAGACTTAGAGGAGTTGGTGATATTAATGAAATATCATTAACTATTTCAAACAGAAGCTTTTAATGATGATAATAGTGTTGGGAGCAGAGGAAAAAAATCAGAACATTTCTGTTTGAGAGTGTCTGAATCTAAGTAGCTGATGAAAGATACCTAATTTTATATAGTAAAATAGCTTTGTGCTAAATAAAATGTAATGAATTTGACCTTAATAACTTCCATTCTGGATCCCAGTTTCCACAGGCAGCAATTGCAGAAAGAGACTCTAGCCATAATCTCAGAGATCCAATGGAAATTATTTATTTACAAGGCCAGATACCCTGCCTCCCCATCTGGCATTTAGCTGAATACACTAGATGCAGTCAAGACTGAACTGTGTTCAAAGGAATTTTATATAGTGAGATGACTAAAAGGCAGGGAGAATCTGCAGTGCAAGGGTTGAACACAGAACCACAGGAAGCTTTCTTATTGAGAGGCGTGCTGAATGGAAGACAAGGTAGGTAGGAACTTGTTTAGTGCTTCTGCCACAGAGTGTTTTCCTTGTTACTTCTACCACTTTTCTCCTCTGAGTTCATTTAATGTTGAGAAAGAAATGCACAACTAAAGGCTATTGGGAGGTTTGGTTGCAGACCCAGAACTTTCAAGTGAGGGATCCCTTTGTTTATTATCATTTCTACTTGACCTGCCTCAGAAAGCATGGCTACAGGAAGAGCTGTGGTGCAATGCTCCAAATCCCCTTCATGGCATCAAGAAACTATGCAAACACCAAGATCAGTGAAGAAGGTGGTGAAGGAGGAGGCACCCCAGGCATTGGAGAGAGAGAGAGAGATTCCCCTGCAGCCTGTGGAGAAGAGTATGCTAAAGCAGGTTGTCCCCCTGCAGCCCATGGAAGATGATGAGGAGCAGAGATCCCACCTGCAGCCCATGAAGGATCCCACCCTTGAGCAGGTGGAGACTCATGAAGAATGCTGTGACATAGTCAGGAGCCCATGTTGGAGCAAGCTCTTGGTAGGGCTTGCAATTTGTGGAGAGAGAGGTCCAATCTGGAGCAGGTTTGCTGGGGGAAATTGTGACTCCATAGGGTAGCAGGCTGGAGCAGTCTGGTCCTGAAGGACTGCACCCCATAGACATTACACACACTGGGGCAGTTAGTGAAGAGCTGAAGCCCCATGGGAAAGGACTGACCTTGGCAAAGTTCATGGAGGACTGTCTCCTGTGGGTGGGACCCCATGCTGGAGCAGGGGAAAGAGTGTGAGGAATGTGCTTCCCTGGCTAAGAAGGAAAACAACTTGTGAGGAACTGACCAAAACCCCCATCCCCACCTCCCCCTGTGACACTGGGGAGGTGGGCAGGTGTGAGGAAGGGAGAGGTGTGTAATAAATTAGATTTTTTTTTTTTTAATTATTATTATGCTGTGTTGAGTCTGTTTTGCCCGTGATGCTAATTGCAGAATGATCTCTCCCTGTCCTTATCTTGACTCCTAAGGCTCTCAATATTTATTTTCTCCCCATGATAGGGTGGCTTTGGTGGGCATCTGGCCTCCAGCCAGGGTCAAGCCACCACACCTGCACAAGAAATACATGGAGCTGTTGGAACTAGTCCAGAGGAGAGCCATGAAGATCATTGGGGACTGGAGCACCTCTCCTTTGAAGACAGGCTTGAGAGAGTTGGACTTGTTCTGTGTGCAGAAGAGAAGGCTCCAAAGAGACATTATGGCAGCCTTCCAGTACCTAAAGGAGCCTACAGAAAATCTGGAAAGGGACTCTATCACTACAGGTAACTACAGGTAACAGGTTTAAACTAAAAGAGGGTAGATCTAAAATAGGTGCAAGGAATAAATTCTTTACCCAGAGGGTGGTGAAACACTAGAACAGGTTACCCAGAGAAGTAGATATACCCTACCTGGCAAAATTTAAGGTCAGGTTAGATGGAGTTTCAAACAGCCTGATCTAGGGGAAGAAGTCCCTGCTCACTGCAGATAAATTGGACTCAATGACCTTTAAAGGTCCCTTCCAACCCAGTCTATTATATGATTCTATAAACTGTCATCAAATTAATTCAGGAATGTCAGTGGATACATCTGGAATTTGAATTGGTTTGCTTATGCACAAGTACAAGCTGTGGGAAATAGCATCAGAGTAGTGAGCTGGGGTATCAATATGTTAACTGTGAGTGCTGAATGCCCATCACTCACTCTGTAAGAGGGACCTTTCCTCCAGGAAGTATCCAGTCAAGAACCCTGGTCTTGGTAACAAGAGCCCAGGTTAAGTAACATCACGGAGTGGATCCATCCACTGATATAGCTTCCTCCTTTTTTGACTGGCTTATTCTCAGGTAGTTTGTTTCATATGATAGACTGCAAGTTTTGTAGATGGCCAGTCTGGAGCTGCTTTCCAGTGAGTATTCCTCTGCATCAGGCACTAGCCACTCACCACTTTGACTACTATGTTCTCTGCCTCTTTTCCTGAGCAGTTTCTACGGAACAGTCATGATAGAATTTTTGCCCATCTTCTTCCCAAGTTAAATGTCCTGACCTCCATCCACAGTGACATTGCGTGTCATCCTCCTAAGGAAGCACCAACTGATCTGACACAATCAGAGTAGAGTGCCAGAATACCCATTTGGGCCTTAAAAACAATGCAGACCTATTATAAACTCACTGGCCATGGTCTTTTCTAGGAAGTGAAATGGGCCAGAAACAGTTCTTCAACCCCCAGGCTGAGTAGCACAACAGCCACTCTGTCCAAGAAGTTAAAGTCTTTGCTTTTCAAAACAGAGGGACCACTTTTGAGCTGCTGAGAGAACTCACTGCTCTAAGTAAACACGTGAAGTATGCCTGAGCTCTGTCCAGGACAGTGCTTCCTGGCCTGGGCCAAAAGGTACCAATAACTTCCCAGTATGGGTGATTGCTTGCTGGGATTAAGGTCCCTGTCCTGGCAATGTTCAGGTTGCTGTCATAGACATAGCCTCCCTGTCTAGAGGTGCTCACAGGACAGATCTGGCTTTCAGAACTTGGATGTCTACTGCAAGACATCATGCCTCTGTACAAACCTCAGTGGAGAAATGCAGTTCATTGCTGATACTAGAACCGAAGAATAATCTGCCCAAACCTTAAAAGCTGCTGGAGCTATGCCTGAGTGCTCTACTGTTTATGACCTCCTTCCTGCCATGTGTTAGTGAAGGATGGGCACGATATAGAGGAGTTGTGCCACACCTCAAGCACAACCTTCCCTCTTCTGCAAGTCCTCTAATACTAGGCTGGCAGATGAAGCAGGCTCTATCTCTTCTGGCTTTATGCTAACAGGGAGCACTATTTCCCCTGCCGGGTAATGAAATAGTGCCTAGGGCTGGAGAATAATACAGTATCTGGCATTTTTGCTTACCCTCAATTCTTCACAGCAAGTGTCTGTGAAATAATGGAAAGTATTATGGAGCAATTTGATTTCATGATTTGTTCATACTGATGGCAGTGTGTTCCCTAATTATATAATAAACATCTGTTCTGCTTGATTAAGTACCCTCAGAACTGAACCATTTCATAAAGTCTTTTTTCACTTGCTTAACCAATACAAATATCTTAATTTTTTTTTTAGTGGTCCCTGCAATGTGTGCTGACCTTCATTTGACAAAACTAAAGTGACAGCAAGGAAAATAAATTATTGAAATGAAAAGGTGGTTTGTAAAGCTGTTAAACTGTCCACTGAGTTGAGGCACAATAGCTCAGTAAGAAGATTTAGAGGCCACCATGTAGTCTTATGGAAAATTCTTAAGCTCTTGAAAAAATTAGGTTTGATTTATATACTTCCCTGAGATCAGTAACCGTAACTAAATGGTAGAAAGTTTCTAGCCCAAAACGCCCCAAAATGAGAAAGGGTCAATTCTTTCAGTTTTGAACTTCTTTCAAAGACTGGAGCTATGAAAGAAAAAACCCACTAACCCACAAACAAAAACCAAAATGCACAGGAACTGCTTACAACATTGAAATGTATCACACACTGTTAGATCAATGGATGGCAATGGTAGGAATCTTTTATATGGAAGCCTGCAACAGTCCTGCTAGGACAAGTCCCTGATACAACAGGGCTGGAGTGTTTATTCTTTTATGTGCTTCACCAGGAAAGTCCTAAGTGTCCTGAAAGCAAAGGGCAATCAATAACTCATCAGACATAATGTAAAATGGAACTTATGTTCAATCAACTAGATACCATAACCATTCCATGAAGGTGCCAATTAGAAATAAAAACAGTTTAAGTAATTAAGTAACCTTGTAAAAGCACTCAAGGATGGGGCCAATTCTGTTTTCACAGGTGGCATATTCTAACAAGAAATTATTGAGCATAGCTGCTGGAGATGGAAGGCTTCAGATGCTAAACTGGGTTATTTCCACAAATAGTACCTCAGTGTAACAACTATAGCATACTGGGTTATTTAGGTATCACAATGAAAAAATTGTCATCTTAATTTAAATACATTTCTGGGGTTCCTGAAGCTGGTTTTCATATACCTTCCTGTATGAGAGACACAATGAAGATACAAGGTATGGTAAGATCTGTTTCATAAAAACAAAATTTCTTATTTTGTACCTTAGGTTCAATTTACTGTCTCCTTCACCTGTGCAATGCCTATGAGAATCAATTAGTATTTTGGGCACAGCTGAAGAAGGTATTGGTTCTTTTTATTATTGTTATTATTATATTTTATTTTCTTCTTCCTTCTGCTTTTTCTTTTAAGGAAAGATCTCCTAGAATCTCTAGGGAACTGAAGGTAGAATTTAACCACTTTGTTTACTTTGTCTCTTGGGTAATTTGTGGCCAAATGCTGTTATTATTTATCATGACCTAAGTATGTATCAACATGAAGATTTTTATTGCTTCTGTGTAATAAAAACTTAAAAAAAAATGCCTTTATCAAATTAGTAGGATCTGTGGGGGAAATGCATAATTTATGAAAGTTTATTACAGACAGTTTAAAATAATTTGTCCAGATGTGTAGCAGGAAAAGGAGTATTTTCATAGTCTGAGAGTTTTCAAGTTTTGTTTTCTTTTTCTGGTATTAACGATCTCTGGATAGCTTTGTTGTTTGTTTGGTTGGTTGGGTTGGGTTTTTTTTAAATCAAAAAACTACAGTCATAAACTTGAATATTTTGACTTTACATTAAAATGTTTTCATTTGGTAGAGCTGCCATAATGACTTAGGATTGCTGTAATATGGTTGCCTTGTCTCCCTCATTTCTTCCAATATCAGGAAAAAAATATTCTCCTTGCCTCAGAGATAGTAGTAACTATCCTCTGGTGTGAGTAAGGATGCTGCTCTAGTTGTACTGATGTGAATTCCAGATCCTGTTATTTGAGAAATTAAGGCATTGTTCAAAATGGGAAACCATATGATGAAACACATAGTGCTGCAAACAACAGGAATTAGACCGCATCTGTTTAGGCCAGTCAAGTCCCTCATGAGTGGAAGGTTTAATTTCATTAAAAATGGAGATTGCAAGAAAATATTTAAATTAATGGCTTATTGCAGCTACGCTAACAATAATTATGTTTCTGTGTACAAGTAAATATCCTATAGATATTTACCAAATAAAGCTTCTTTAAGCATAGAAAAGACTGAAGGGACACATATCCCTGTTGTAGAATTCAAATACTGTTCTCTAAGAGGCCAATGATGAGAGAAGAGTGATAGGGGTCCGTATCCCTAGAGCAATTTGGGCATCAGGCTGTGATCTTCAACTTGGTCAGTGAATGCTACATAATATGTTAAGACAAACTTTATTCCCTGTTGACATAGGTGTAGGTGCTTCATTCCTCCCTTTTCAATGTGTCTGTTCTTCCTGATGGACTGCATAAGAAGCCTATATCCTGTAATGTGCTTGCAGAGTTTTCCAAAAGGTCTACTGTTTCTCAGCCAGAAAATGCATTTTTGTGTATTATGCAGTAAGGAAGATTAAATAACTGCAACTATCTTAAAAGGTACTTAAACTCTTGTGTTGAAAGGGGTGTAGTGTTTTTCAGAGGGGACTATCAAAATAGTAGCCTCCTTAGATGTATTTATCACTGCAGAGAAAAAGAGATGTCAAATATCCAGGGAGTTCTGATAGCTGTTTCATTTTTTGAAAGCATCAGAACTATTATTTTGACTTTATTTTTTCCCTGGCCTTAAAGAAAAGTTGTTGCCTAGTGAACCTTCCTTTCCCAGGCTATCTTTTCTGAAACACTGTATATCCCAGAATGTAGATTTAGATTATATTTATGTAAAAGGACCAAGGTGTGATGTGTGGGCATATGGCTACTGTTCCATATATAGAATATTACCCTCAGCAGTGTTAACATTCCAGCTGCAGAGATCACTCATGCATATGCATAGTCCTCCAGGAACAGAAAGGTAGGGTTATAGTGTGTGTCTGAAAGTCTTAATTAACAGATTTCAGCAGGGCGAATGGTAGGTAAAACTTATTACAACCATCACTTTAGTAATATATCTGTGGAAAGGTAAGTTATGCAGGAGGTGGACTGTATAATTACAGTGGTCTAAAATCTTATGAAAAATGTTATCCCATATTTATTGGGTAGAGATATATGACATGTATTTTTTGAGCAAGATGAGCATAGAGCTGTACTGGACTTCAACCTGCCTGGAAGCAGAATTTGGACTTTCTTTTCTCCTTCTTATTCACTTCAATGAATGGAGTCAGCAGTGGAAAATATGAGCTTTTTTTAACAGGTGAAGTGCAGGAAGGCATTTCATTAAATTAAAGCTCAGAAAATGTTAAACCTGTGAAAGGAAATACTTCTTCTAGGCTGTGTTCAATTTGTTTTCATCACTTCTTGAATTAATTTCAAGTATATGACCAAGCTTCTGTACCAAACTAACCAACATGTTTGTCATCTGTTTTGCAATAGCTGCTAACTGCAATAACTGCTCAAATGCTTGCAAAGTCCTTTCTGGAAGATTGCCTTTCCAAACTTGCCTGATTTCTACATGTTTTTTTCACAGAATTTGAGCATTGCAAGTCCATTCCCACCATTACTGTGGAGGTCTGTTACACTACTCTGCTCCATTCCTTTCAATTGTAGGTCATAATGGGCTTCTTCCCTTCCAACCAGAAGAGTGGGATTAGCAGAGTCCATATTGCTAATTTTGATTTATTGCTAGGTAGGGCAAACCTGGCTGCCAGATGAACTATTGGAAGGACAAAGAGAATTCACCTCGCAACCTCCAAGGGCTGTCAGCTGAAAGGGGACAGTTGTTGTATCCTGAAGGTTTTTATATAACCCCTACCAAGGCTAGTACTGTATTCTTATCTGTTTGACACCTTTTTGTGCGGATGATGTGTCCATGGTGATAGGAAGCCTGCGGCTGTGTGGACATGCTGGATGATTCATTGTCTTTTTCTCTCTATAGAATTTTTAAATTGGAGGCCTGAATTCTCCTCTTCCACTTTTTGGTAGCTACTGATTTTTCTTTCTCTTACCTCTCTCCATTACTTATGAAATCATACTTTTGATCACTAAGGAAGGTCCTTGCCAAGAACCTTTCCAAACACCTAATTCTGGGGGCATGATCACTTCCTCAGTATAATTCTTACTCAATGGTTGCCTTTATCATTTGGTTCCTACTTCAGTGCTGTGTGTGTATAGTCAAAGGCATAGAATGTCACCATTGACACAAAGGTGAGATGGTACATGTGGGATGGACAATGGCCACGCATCACTATCGTCTGTATATTTATAGATTCAGGGTGGTCCAAGGTGCATGTGAGTGTGTTCTATTATATATAGATATAAGAGCAGATAATGGCAGGACAAGGGGGAATGGACTAAAGCTAAAGGAGGGAAGGTTTAGATTAGATATTAGGCGGAAGTTTTTTACAGAAAGAGTGGTGAGGTGCTGGAACAGGCTGCCCAGAGAGGTAGTGGATTCCCTGTCCCTGGAGGTGTTCAAGGCCAGGTTGGATGGGGCCCTGGGCAGCCTTGTGTAGATCCAGGCCTGGAGGTTGGTGTCCCTGCCTGTGGCAGGGGGGTTGGAGCTCTATGATCCTTGGGGTCCCTTCCAACCCAGACCATTCTATGATTCTATGATTCTATGATTCTATACTGGAAGATTTTCTTCAAGATTTCCCATTTCAGGGGTGCACCTGAAATCTTTCCTGCCAGAATGCCAGCTGTATCTCCTTTGGATAATGCTGAGTCACATGGAATTTTCCTGAAGAGCACTGATAGGGACTCTGCAAAAAATAGGCTTCCAAATACAGACTTCGTGCTTCTTTCACCAGGTGTTTTCACACCTGACTGTGTAATGGAATTCAACCTTTAAGGGAAGGAATCTGAAATGTTTCTCACCTTTTAAACATCATTCCTGTTCTTTCTCTGGTATGTTATTAGATCTCTCAGTTATGTGCTGCTTGTTGCTTTGTTTTATTTTAATGAAATGGTATTCCACATACATTACTACATATTTGATTGCTACATTTATCTAAGCTTCAGTTTTGGAGTGGCCTGCAGATGCACCTAGGAAATCTAAGTATCCTGTATTTACAAAAGCATTAGGTCAAGACAAATTGTTTCAAAATGCTATATAAATAATGACCCTGAAAACTCTATTTCACTGGGTTTATCTGTGTATGTGACAACTCTGCAAAAATAACCTGAGTGCTCCTCCAAGTGAAGTTACTGCTCTCAACGCTCATGACAAACAAAACATTTTCTTTCTTTAGTAGCATATACTCCTGTTTTATTGTGTGTCATTGTTGGCAGCAGGAATGTGTTTTGAGGTCACGACACCTCAATGAGATCCCATAGCACATATGACATTGTGACAAACAGCTACATTGCAGAATAGAATATGACAAAGACTATGGCACTGTTCCATGGCCAAAAGTGAGACAACTCACTCCTCAAAAAAACCAAGCCAACTAAAGACCAAAAAGCTTTCACAGCTTTAGTATAGTCTTTTGAATCTACTGAACTGTCACAATAATATAGTCTTTAGAAAGAGACCCGGAAATATTTGGGGGTGAGGAGGCCTCTCAATTCTTGAAAGTCTCATGAAGCCCTTTTCACAGCATGTTGTTTCTTTCCTTCCCAAGAGGAGAGCTTGTTCTCTGCGTTAAACATACTTTATGTTAGTACAGTTGGTTTTAGGTTGCACATTATAAATGTAATGAAGAGGAGCATCACTGATGAAGTTAGAAAACAATAGTCTATGCTGACATTTGTGGAACCTCATTGCCAATAGGCATATGTAAAGATTTACTGTTTATAGCAGTGGTAAGCTATGATGCTGTGCCTTCAACTCATGGGAGCTATATATTTTGTTCTTTAATGCTCATTAGTGTTGTAGGAAGCTCAGATTTTAAAAGGGTTTGCTTAGGTAGGTTGTCAGTTGGTGATAAGCATAATTGGTGCAGTGAATCTTTCTGACAGCTCACAATCATAATTATTTTCAGAATATCAACAGAAGAGCTGTAATGCATGGTTTATAGCATTTAGCTGGTGGTTTGTGCAATGGTGGGCTTTGTTTTGCAGCTATATCTACCACACCAAAGCAGTTTTCTATTCTCTCACCTTCTGTGGCATTCTCCATCTAAAATCTGTTCGTATTGTATACTGCCAAAGCTATGGGATTCACTAAATGGAGCTAAAATATACAGTTTGGTGACACATTCTTCATTATGTATTTCGTAGCTATAACGTCTCTCTATAGAAACCAAAAGTTTAATTACACAAGAGCAGTGCTAATTAGGGAGGGACATACTGGGGCATTAGAAATCTAACAGGGAAATGTTATTCAGTGTGCTGGCTACTACGAAGTGCTCATGAAGATTTCCACTATCCCTTGCTTATCTGTGATGGGACGCACCTTCTGCATTAGTGGCACTTGTCCATTGTGCCTTTTCCCCAGGGTATGTTTTTTCCCTGGGATATGAGACCATCTGCTGTCATCTTTAAGCTCTATAAACACCACTCTGTGCATGAAGACATCTTTCAATACCAGGAGATCAGTGATCTTATGGACCAATATCACAGCTCCTTGAACTCCTGCAGCACTTGGGTGTGGTCAGCCAGCTTCTTTGCCAAGTGCTGGGAGAGGCTGAGCATGCCACCTGTCAGAAGGCCAGGGACAAGACCATGTTCTCAGGCACCCTCTTCTTGCTGAAGAGGACATGCTCAAGGCATTTCTCCATCAGGCACCAGCACAGCTGCCTCATGCTATCATCCAGCAGCAGTAACAAATTCCTCTTATTCCAGCTTGTTGGGGTATAGTCATCAGGAAGTGCATCACAGCTGTCTTCAATAAATGGGTAGAAAAATATATACTCACCAAAATGGAACACCAGACCAGTTCTGTTTTGAGGTGGAAGCTGTTGTTCCTGGCATGTATAGCCATGTGCCTGAAGAACTGCAATCCTGCTGCAACATTCAGCCACCTCATGCTGCTGGTAGCGCTGGCTTCTATTTACTTGATGGTCAGGAAGGTATCTATCTGAGTTGAGACACGACTCAAACATCACGTGAATGGGAGGGTTCCCTTGGAGGCGTTTGTCAACCGGAGCTTGCAGGAGCAGCTGGAGTGCAGCACTGGTAGTGCTGTGACTTGAGGCATAACCTGCCAGGTTGGTTTCACCAACACCTGGAACCAGTAGGAGGTTTTTCTCCACACTGAGGTAGGAACCACAGCAGAGAATGTCTAGGAGGCTGAACTCCTGATTTCTCATTATCTCATCTTGGTAGTGGTAGAGGAAGCACAGCATGACCCTCATCAACTGCTCCCTCATGCGCACATGCTCCAGCTGCATGTGGAGGAAGGAGTTCCTTCCCCTGCAGGGTCCAACTCCAGGTGGAAAGTGTCCTCAGGAGAAGGACTCAGGGTCACTAGGAGGTAGTAGAGGGCGTTATTCTTCCAGGTACTGGAAGAACACCATATTGGTGTGGCTTGAATGTATTCCTGGAAAATTTTCATCAGGCACAAAGAAGAAACGGCACAACTCTGCTTGGCAGAGAGGAGTGAAGGGAAAAGTGTGAGGAACAGCCCTGCAAACACCAAGGTGAGAGAAAGAGGAGGTGCTCAGGTACTGGAGCAGTGATTCCACTGTAGCTCTTGAAGAAGATCACGGTGAACCAGGTTGTGCTTTTGCAGCCCCTGGAGAGGACCATGCTGGAACATATAGCCACACTGCAGCCTGTAGAGAACCCCATGTAGATTCTGTGGAGCAGACGGGTGGGCCCTGTGCTGGCACAGACCCCTCTGTATTTGTGCTCTTGCTTTAGTAAAGCCAAACCTGAACTCAAGTTGAGTCTGTCAAGGGACAGCAAAGACAGTAAGAAAGGCTTCTAAAAGTTCTCAGGTAACAAAAGAAACACTAGGGAGAATATGGGCCCACTGGTTGGTGAAGCATGGGATCTGATGACAGAACTTGGAAAAGGTTGAGGTACTAAAGTCGTTCTTTGCTGTAATTTTTACTAGCAAGACTGACCTTCAGGAATACCAGGTCATGGAATATGTAAGCAAACTAGATATACATAAATCTAAGGTCCTGAAGGGGTGCCTCCATGAATTCTAAGGGAGCTGTCTGAGTCATTGTGAAGCTACTCTCGATAATCTTTGAACACTGCTATTTAGCAGGATCTGGACGGGCTGGAGAGTTGAGCAGGGAGAACTTTAATGAAATATAGCAAGGGCAAATGTAGAGTCCTGCATCTTGGGAGGAACAACCCCAGGTATCCGTATAGGTTAGGGATGGATCTACTGGAGAACTGCACAGGGGAAAGGGACCTGGGGGTGAAGAGCCGGATGACCATGAGCCAGCAATGTGATGACATTTGTCTTCCCAAGTAGCCATTACATGTGCTGTAGCCCTGTTTTTGTGGGATAGCTGAGCACCTGCCTGCCCATGGGAAGCAGAGAATTAATTCCTTGTCTTGCTTTGCTTGTGTGTGTGTGTGGCTTCTGCTTTGCCTATTAGACTGTCTTTATCTCCTCATGATTTTTCTCACTTTCACTCTTCTGATTCTCTATCCTGTCCCACTGAAGGGGAGTGAGCAAGTGACTGCATGGTAGTTAGCTGCTGGCTGAGGTAAAACCATGACAGGCAGTTGGACAAGACAACCTCCACAGGTCTCTTCCAACCTCAACCACTTTGTGATTCTATGAAGTTGCTTGTTGGAGCCTCTACAGGGAAGTGGATGAGGGAAGCAAGGTGAGAAACTCTTCCTTTTGATTTGCTATGTGTGGTTATAGGCACAAGGTTATCTTTCTTGAAGTAGTTCTGTGCAATTTATTTATTCTTTTTTGTATCTCAGTAAATTAATGTTTAGGCTCAGAGGTACTTGAGCTACGTATACAGCTTATGAAGATGTAAAATTTTCCACTGTAGTTGAGTATGGGAATGCCATAATAATTGTCGAGAAACTTCTAGGTAGCCTACTTTCTCTTTTTTTCCGTGGGGAAATATCAAAACACTTAGAAAGTGGCTGCTTCACACAGAAAAAACAGATTTCTGGCTTTCTGTAAAATATAGTGTGGAATTATTTGTCTTTGACAAGTTTTCCTTTCCATCTTCAAATCACCGTATTCATCTGTATTTTGCTTTTAATTTCTCAATATTTTCTACTGTTTGAAAAACGCTCACATATGTGGCATGTTGCTCTTACTGGATTGATGTTATTTCCCATCTGGAAATAACATGTAAAATGATATGAACTAGAAAAGAAAAACAGTAATTATTTGATTTCATTAAACAATAATAAAGTCCAAATCCGGTTTTGGACCAATGAAGCATCCTTGGTTGGAGAACTCTAACAAAACCAGAGGTCACAGTTCTAAGTTAGTTGAGCTCTTGGAGAACTCTCTTTCTGTGTTAGCCCTCTAGTTTTCATCAGTCCTGGTACTTTGCGATGTGTCTGCTTCTTCTACATTCCAGACATCCTGTGAACCAGCAGCGATTGCTAAATAAGCAAAATATTTTCTTCAGGAATTTTGACTAGTTCATGAATACATTGACCCAGAACAGCCTATTCAAAACAAAACTGCCATAATTACAAAATTACAAGAGCAAAGCATGACAAAAAGAGGGTACATTGTCATGAAAATTCACCCTCCAGCTCTCAACAGATGTTCTGTTACTTAAAAGCAAAACAAGTCATGGAGCAAACTACAAGAATCTATGTAAAATCTGGATATATAATGGATACAAAATATTATAGCCAGTTTGCAGACCCATCACGATAATTTAATCAATTCTAGTCTGCTGGGTTTTGCATTGATTCACGGGCTTGGCATATGACTTTTAGGACTCAATACAGTATGATATTAAAGTGGTAACTGTGCACAGTGCTGATTTGAAAAGTATTTCAGGAGATACCTGAGAGCAGATTCTTAGGTGGTATAATTTCTTGTGGCTCTAATGCATTTTAGCTCTGCTGATTTACATCTGCCGAGAGTCTAGTCTATGGGAATTCCTTGATGCTCAGTGCTATCATTCTGACACCTGCCAAAATGTCAATGGGAGAATGGATCATAAAAATATCACTCCTTGATAGAAATGAATGTAACGTTAAGATCAGTCATTTGTGTTAGCCAGATTCTATTCTCATCCTAATAGAAATTTTCAATATCTCTTTCACCACTAGGATAAATGGCTGAGCATTAACTACTGCAAATGAATGCAGAACTATAAAACTTCAGTATAATCATAGAATTTATTTCTTAATTTACCATTAGTACAGAACCGATCTTCTATTGGAGAAGACTATGTAGGCAATTTGGTGCTATAATTTTGACGTATAAAAGTAAAATCTATATTACTGACAATGCAGTCTTATGATGATTTTCATCATAATTTTAAAAATACCTCACAAAGATAAGTAATTAATTATTATACTTATTTTATAGCTCAAGAACAAGATGTTTAGATAGGTGAAGTGACTTTCTTGAATAAGTCAGTTATGGCAAATAAAATATTCTTAGAATGACAATGATACTTTATAATAAATGTCATTTTAGAAAAAAGAAAAATTCCATTCCCTTCAGGAAGGCCAAAATTTTTTTGATAATCCATATATCTAGTTTAGAACCTTATTCACAAAGAAAAGTGTTCTCAATCATTTGCCTGAAGTGAAACACACCTTTTAATAATGATCTCATAACTTCCCTGGGACTGCAACCAGTAATTTAATTTAAAAAAACAAACAAACAAAAAAATGGGGTTAGAATTTGACTTAATTTTATTAGATATAAGAATGGAAGACCTATAGACCACATAACCTCAGGGCTCCATAATCAACCACTGATTCATCAACAGTTGTTTGAGAGAGACCATTCTGAAATTTACTATTTTATAGTAGCTTAATAACCCATGGTTTAGGTATCCTTAAGGATTCCTAAGCAGTTTTTACCTTTGTTCCTGATTCCTTTTTTTCTTTCCTGGTAAAGTGTTTGTCGACTGTGCCACAGAGATCATTACACTCTAACCTGTAAGCATCCACAGTAACATGAGGATGTAGAAATACTGAGACGTTGACAGTCCTAAACTCCAGTGACTATACATGATGAGACCTGGAAACAGAAAGACAGCATAGTCATCACGACTGACAATAAATGCAATGTACTACAGCCAACCCACTGCAAAATCATCACAGAATGAGGAAGGTTTTAATGCAAAATAATAGGGAAACTTTGAAAGCATGTATTTGAAGGCCTTCCCCCCACCAAAGCATTGCAGGCAGTGCAAGAAGGAAAGCAAATATAACTAGTGAAAGATGGCAAGTGACTTGCCTGGAAATGACTAATATTAGCTGCTTGTTATGCCAGTGGTTTCAAATAGTTCTTCAGTCTGGTACTTGTAAAAGAGCGTTAGCTTGCTTATTGCAGATTGATTATGTCTCACAACATGCTTTTACTTTTTTTAGTAGAATCTGACTCTCTGAAGAGTTCCAGTGGTTTCTATAATAGTGTCCATTCAGGATTTTATTCTGAGTACCTAAGTCTGGAATTCACAGCTTTAGGGTTTTATTCCTCAGTAGAACTGCCGATGAGAAGCCTTGATTTAAAATTTAAAAAAAACAAACAAACAAACAAACAAAAGAAATCTTATTTCTGAAACTGACTTTCTGACAAAAGTAATAATGAAACATAAAATAAAACTGCCCATTCCATGGCATGGTGCATGGGTTTTTGGGTTGGGTTGGTTTTTTTTTTTCCTAACAAGTGGTGGGATTTTTTTGAGTAAGGTGGGAATGTACTCTTTTGTCCCTGTCTGTTCCTACCTTCTCACCTTCCTCTTTCTCTGCTACTTCCTTTTCCTTTTCATTGAAGCTTCGACTGCTTCCTTTTCCTTCTTTCCATTGTGGATTTATCTGCTAGGTTTAACATTATGCAGCAAAAAGCAAATCAACAAACTCAGCAGAAACTAGAGTAAACTTGGAGTAACTCTGACCTTTCTGTTTCATCTTCTCTTGCCTTCTGCATTTCAGGAGTGCTGAGCCAGAACCATTAGTCTGCTTTGCACCAGATCTGAACATGAGCTTGTTCAGAGGCTCCATGTCATACTTCGATCATTGTATTCTAAACTGTATATTATATTCCTTGCAGTGTGTGTGTAACAAAAATAAAGAATATAAGAATTGGAGTGAATATTGTGCAAGCTACAAATGAAAGTCCATAAAAGGGGTGGGCATCACATCTAGAGATGTGTAAACCAATATAGCCCTTCTCCTGATCCATACAGATTTTTGCTCATTTATTGTCTCTGCCTCTCAGATTTTTTTGAGAGATACAGATAACATAAAGTTCTTATGCTCTTCTGTCCCTGCACAACTTCAACTTTTATCAATAAGATGTTTCTCAGCAGGAATATGGGAGGCACACACAGAGATTTTCATTATAAGTAAATTTTATGTGTGTGCTTGTACTCAGGTTCTTTAGAGTTATAATTACCTATTTTTTTGTTCTTGGTAACTGAGAAAAAACCTGATACCAGATCAGTTAGACATACTTCTTAAATGAGTGGCTTTTTATAGTGCTGTAGTTTACACACTACTTGCACCCTGAATAGTTGTGGGGTTTTTTCTTTAAAAATGCACTAAATTCAGACTTAGTCATCAGAAAGCAATATAAAAAATCTTTTCATAATGACAGTGGATTTTACTAAACTCTATCTTACTAATTCTGTTTTTCTACTAAATGTATTTTCTAATATGTTAGTTCTGTATACAGTGTACCATACAAAGTATACAGAGTGTTTTCACTAGAGATGAAATAAATTTTCAACTTCTGGTGACTCGCTAGTACCTTTCTTATATTCCATTAATATGATCTTTTTTGTATTTAATTCACTAGTGATAAAGTTTGATTTGTTTGAATTCATCTTTTCATTGTCTTTTTCTTACTAATGGTTGGGATTTTTTCTTATTAATAAATGGTTTTCCAATAACTTGGGTATGTTGGTTTGGGGTTTTTTGGGTTGGGGTTTGGTTTTCTTGATTTTCTATAGATAGTTACATAAATTCTCTCAATGATGTAAATTAAAAATAGTCACACTGAGGTCAGTAGGTAATTACATGGAGGAAAAGTGTAGATTTCACCATGCCATGCCATATTTAAGAAAACACAATTCTCTTGTTACCAGAAGATGTGTTCCAATATCTTTTACACGGCAGAAGCTTTTCAGACAGATTTTAATTTGATGACTATTTCCTTTGGGTTTATTTGACAGATATATATTGTTTTATTTTTATTTTATTCTTTTTTAAATATGTAAGCAATACCATGTGATGCATATTTTCAACGATTTAGGGTAGTACAATATGTAGATCAGAATTAAAACAAAACAAAACAAAATCACAAATATTTGATAAGAACTTCACAAACAATCTGATTACAGCACAGTTCCAGGCTTTTCCCAGAGCTCTCCTCATCAGCAATATTCATAGAATATGTAAACACTCCACCTTAAGTAGGGAGGAAGCAATAATCCCTGGTCAATTGGTCCACAATCACCATCTCACTATAAACAGCTGGTGGTGAATAACTATGATCCTTACTGAGAATTGTAGCATGCACAGAACACAATGCTTGCCAACTGTTGTGTGTATCCTTTTGTTAAAATATAAAATAACCATTTTTGGTTATAGTGATGCATCTGTGTGATTACAAACATTTTCTTAAATTAAAAGGGAGAGAAAGGTGTGAAAATGCAATGCATTAAAGGTCAGTAAATATTCTGGCAATTCAATTTTAAAGGGAGACATGAAATAGCTATTTAAGACATGGGAGGGAGTAGCAAATCAGAAATAAGCCAATTATATCTGTGGAAGTTGGAAAGTTTGAGAGCAAAAATAGCCAGTGTTACCTTTGCAGTTGCAAGGAAAGAAGAGAGAAAAGTGAGATAAAATGCTTTCTTTAAAAATAATAATACTTTTTAATATAGATAACAAACCAAAATAATAATGGCTGTGACAAGCCCCAAGCTAGGGCAACCACCTACACCCTACCCATGGGCCCATTTCAGCTCAGGACAATGCCCAATTCTTGCTCTGCTGGTGCTGTTCTTGTCTGTGTCCCCCCTGGGCAGAACTCCTGCTCTGACTCTGGTCTTTGGTGCTTGCTGGGTTGTTGGTGGGATCTCTTTCTGTCAGCATGTGGCTCTGCCCCGCCTGCTCAGATACTGTGAGTGATTGAGGAGGCAGCAGTTGTTCTGGGTTCACCCTTGGCTCTTGACTTGTTCTCTCCATGTGAGGCAGCCCTGATCTTGCAGTTCCTTGACAGAGATGTTCTTGTTACTGTTTGACCCATGTGGTTGTCTCAGAGCATCAGACCTACAAACGATCTGTGCCCTTTCATAGCAGTAACTGGAGGTAAGGTAGGATAAATGATGGTATCTTAAGTAGCACCAGATGCTGGTGTGGAATGAGTTGATTTGTCCTCTAACTCAGATTTTTTTTCCAGAAACATTTGCTTTAAGATTGGTCATTGTTGTGATTGAGAGCTTACTATGTCCCTTAAGCAAAAATTGGGTCTTCATTGGAACATTTCAATTAATAAAGAACTAAGATAATTATTTTGTTGTTACAATTTTTCCAGGTGTCATATTTCCTATTTGAATGATTCATTTCTCATAATTGAATCTGTGTGGTGTGTGGGATTTTTTTTAGTTGATTCAGAACTAACAGAGAAGAACATGGCTTTATTTCACTGTAAAAATGGAAGACATTAAAACAGATGCAAATGCGCTTAAAGATAAAAATTTGCTCCTGATAGCAATTACTTACTCTGGACTTGCTTTTTCTTTTTCTTTTTCTTTTTTTTTTTTTTTAATGGTCAATATTTTAGTTTTGGGTGTTGTTTTCCTTTTTGTATTTTTTTTCTTTTAATTTTTATTCAGAAGACTACATCTTCCAGAGTAAAATGTTAAGGTGTTGATATAAGTCTGTTTAAAATTTAGACTGATTCAGAAAAAGTGTCGCAAAGATGTATTTGTGATTCACTTCTATTTTATGTGCCTCATGGACAATGAATGTGATTGGCAGGTCTTGGAGTCCTGAGTCCTACCTTTGCTTCATTTGCTGAAACATTTTCTGTAAAGTGACTAACTCAAGATGGGAAGTAGTTAAGATGATAAGCTTCCCCCATTGTTACAGTTCTCAGCCTTTTCGATTCACTTAGCTTCTTTTAGCTAGGGTATTTATAACCTTCCTGTGATGACAAATAAGAATTTCTCAAGTAAGTATGTGTGCAATTACACGTATATTTTTATCCCTTTCCATGAAATGACAAAATTGGGAAGAAATCAGTGTTTCCCCTCTTTCTATACTTACATTACATTTAATATGTTGCTTTTCTTAGTTGTATGTGGAAGTGATGAGACTCAAGTGAAAATGTTTCTTTTCATTTCATTCCTGCCATAAAATCAGCTCCCAGTTCAATTTGATTTTCCGCAGGTGTGGGTGGTGGGAGTATTGGTTATATTACTAATGTTACTTCTTTGGAGTTTGCCTCTTTCCAGATTATGTCACAGCCTCAAATATAAGTCAAACCATTTTAAAGAGTTGTTTATTGGCAGGGATTCCTCAACCATTCTAGGTAACTCATTATTATATGTGTGAAAAACTGTTTTTCTAGCAATCTATATTCTCTTGGAGTCAAAGCTCATTACTCCTTGACCAAACCTCACTGAATTTGAAGGAAAAACTATTGATGCTCTCTATAAAAATGTTTTACTCACAAGAGCAGTGCTATCATTAATCACCTTTTCAATCCCCTATCTCTACTGTCCTCAAGAACGCTAATAGCATGGTATTCAAGAATAAAAACCATCTTTTTTTAAACTTTTTATAATGTATTGTCTTTTAAACCTCTTATTTCTGTACTTTATGTTTCTTCTCATTTGTCTACATTTTTAAAGTACAATGTCCAAAAGACAGAGGAACTGAAGTGTCATGAAAAATAAGGACAGTAGAACTTGTATAACTAGTACATGAGATAAACACTTAACGGATCACAGAATGAGATTTTTCTCCCTTGTTTTCAAAATTTCATGCCCCACTAATGACATAATCTGTACTTCTGAAACATTTGTTCTCTATTTGGAGCTAAATCTTGTTATAAACTATTGACAAGATCTAAACCCAGAGTAGATCTTTGCAGAACCCTGTTTGATGTCTAACTGAGAAGACTTACCAAAGGATTGCTTGCACACGATGTTTTGATAAATTTGGGGTTTTTTTTTTCTTTTTTTTTCCCCGTAGCTGTGCACCCAGTTTATTATAGTTTCATCTGCATGTTTTCCTCATTTCTCTGAGAATGTCATGTAAAACAGTTTATGACTTTCCCCCCCCTTATCCACTTAGCCTGTCAAAGAGGGAAATTCAATTGACTTAACACAGTTTGTTTCTTGTCACTTTGTTATTCTTTCAAGGCTTTATATGGATTGTTTAATTTGGTCCAGTATCTTTCTGGATACTGAAATGAGGCTGACAGGTCTATAATTTTCTTGTACTCCTTTTTCCTTTTAAAAGTCAAAGACTATGTTTTGTCTTCTAGTGGCCTGTGATACATCATCTATACTACGAGTGATGGGAAATAATCACTGATGACTTAGAGGCTGCGTCAAATTCTTGAGAAAGCCCTGGTTTCTTAGATGCTTCCATTTTATTGCTTAATCTCTCCATAAATAGGTGAACACTAGCTAAAAGTAACCATTTAAATTCTGTTTTCAGTACTATGAATGACAGGGTTTTATTATTGAAGAAGCAGAGACTGAGTACTAAAAAGGTGTAGGGAGGAAACAATTTATAATTTAAGCAGTCACTAGCTCAATTAAATCATAAGTCATAAAAGTTATAAGCTAAAGTCATATGAAAAAAGTTATCTTGAGAAAAACCCACACCAAAATAATGAAAACTTAGTATCATTGGCCTGAACCTTTAAAAAAAGTTGTACATTAATCCTCGATTCTTTTGTAGTTATTTTAAGTTCAGCGATAGATTTAGTTTTGCCTGCTTAACTTTCCTCTGTCTGTATAGAATCTAGAGCTCAACTCTTACTCAAGAGGTATGTAAAATGTGGATTCTTAGAACTGATTTCTACAATTCAGTCTAGAAGAACATTTAGAGAATATTTTACCTAATTAATGGAGAATTAAATAACATCCTCTGATTTGTATATAATTTCTTGACTGGATTAATTTGTGTAGGCTTTTTCCTACCTTCATAATAATTTCAAATCTAAAAGGGTAAGATGCTTAGTTTGAAATTCCAGCTAATTAAAGGAATTCTGTATTTTATTGATTTCTTGCCAGAAGACAACAATTTAAGAGCAAGCAAGATTACACTAGGGGAAGCAATTGCCCCTAGCATATTTGATAGTGTATTTCAGCATTTGAGTTTAAGACAGTTTTATATGATTTTTACCTAATGCATTATATTTTTATGGTTTGATCTAAGGTCCAACTACTATTTAAATTCTGAAGTAAAAAGAACAAACCACAGGTTGCAAACGCAAAGAAAAATCTTGTACAAAGTTACAAAATAGGGTAAATAAATTAGAGATCCTACAGAAGCTGATACATATTTTAATCACGTACTCACAATGATATTCTTAAAGGTCACAGATTATTCCAAAATGCAAGTTACCTTTTAGATAAAAATGTTGATTATAATGAAAGTGATTGTAGATATGGTTTAAATTGTTCTTTTCCTTGAGAAGTGTCTCTTGCTCCCTCTTCTTTCTTGTTAATTACTGTGTGCTAGCAGAAGAGAAGCCTCTGCTACAGCTGCATAATAGGTGATGTATAGTAGTACACTGTATAGATGACAGTAGGGAAACCACTTCTGCCATGCACTTACGTATACTCTGCAAGTATACCTTGCACGGCCAAGTGCAGGCTTAACTCCCTGCTCTTCCAGTGAAACTGTTACAGGCCAGACACAGGTTTTCTGTAAACTGAACCTTTCAAGGATATTTCTGGGGGAACGCTTAGTTGGGCATCTGAAAAAGCATGAATGCAAGAGACAATGATAGACTTTTTGTATTTGCCCTGATTGCAGCTAGAAAGCCTATAGCCTACAAAATATGTCAAAGCTTTAATGAAGTAAACTAAGTTTAGAACATGGAACTCATGGACTGTATACCATAGACCTATTATTAAGAAATTTTAACGTTTCTATGCGTTTCATATCATTATTAATCCTGAGCCCTATTTTCTACCCTAAAGGAAAAGTTATTAATTATCACAAATGAGGGTTCCTAAAGATACTTAAGGTAGAACTGAGACAAGAATGAAAGATTTATAATTTATTGCAGCCTAGATCTTATTTTTCCAGCAAAGAAAGACAGACAAGCATTAAAATCTGGAGACCGATTTATTTTTTTTTCAGCAACTTTAAAAAAAAAAAAAGCAAGCTCCAATGTGAGACAAATTTGCCAGTCTACATCTGAAATCTGTTGTCCTAATTTGAAACCTAGCTGTTTTGACCCAGACACTTGCTCTATTGTTGGACTTTTTCCTTTTTTGAGATGCACGTTTCATGGAATATTTGAAATTGTTCTTATGACATAACTTTTATAGAGAAAATAGACCTTTTGGTGTCCAGGTAATTTTCTAGAGCATTTAATTTATCTATATCAACAAATAATCTTTCACTGCAATAAAATATGAATGAAAATATGCTTTCTGTGTAAACCGAACATATTTACATTTTTTTTACATATGGAATTTTGTACACAGCTTCCAACTCTTTCATCTTCTCATGCTAAGCACTGGAAATGTCAATCAGGTGCTTTGTGATAATAATACTTGAAACTTGTCCTGATTTTTGTCCGGGATAGAGTTAATTTTGACAAGAGATACACAAGACTTCACAAAGAGGAGCTACAACCAGGATAGCTGACTCAAACTAGCCAAAGGGATATTCCATACTATATGACATCATGCTTGGTATATAAGGGGGAGAGCTGGTCAGGGAGGAGCAGTTGCGGGTGGGGACAAGTCCCAGGTGGTAAGCAAATTGCATTGTGTGTCACCCACTTCGTATATTTTTTAATGCTAGCCCTGTTATTTTCCTCTTCCTTTGCTGTCCTGGTAAACTGTCCTTATTTCAACCCATGGGCTTTATCTTACAGTTCTCCTCCCATCCAACTGGGGTGTGGAAGGGGTGACCAAAACTTTGTAGTGGTCAGCTGCCAGCTCTGAGTGAACCATGACAAACTGAACAGCTGAGTTCTACATGAAATCAGGACCTTCCTGCTGCACCCAGATACCCTGGTCTCATCCTACACATAGTTACATCCCAGCTACAGAAAAGGGATAATGTATGGTGCATCTCATACTTTTGAAGTGCCAGGCATCCCTATTTGAGAAATGAATGAAATAAATAGTAGCTGCTGCTCTACTCTAACATATGGGTGATTCTTGGAAGGAAAAACTGAAGCAATGGTGTACAACCTAGTTGTACTGAAAGCTGTGCAGAAGACACTGCATTTGAGGAGTTAGCTTGAACAGACCCTGTCTGCTCTTTTGGGCCTTGTACTCAAGGCTTGATGCCATTATATTAGCACAACTAAACACTCTAAGCAAATCTTTTGGTGTGTCCCATACTGGTCTGTGCTGCACACTGGTGGATATTATGAGAGAGAGGAAGCTCTTCCCAGACAGAATCTCTGCAGCACGGGAAAATCCACCCAGGCTTTACCCAGTACTGCACAAAAACAGGGTTTCCAGCAGCTGAATGGATATAGCATATGCTCTCCATCTATATTCCTCTTTCATTTCACATTATTAAAACTGGTATTTTATTATGCCATTTGTCAGGCTTTTCTTTTAGAGATCTATAAAGAACCCTGCTCCACCATTTTCTTTCTCCCCTTTCTCCCCCATCCCAGTGCAAAACACTAGTCCCTCACTGAAATGTTGTCAAGGAGCTAGTTGATGTATACTATAGTTGGATATCAGGGTTGCGAGACATGCCGTGGAGCATTCCTGGGTGATAAGTGCAGACTCAGCTTATTTGTTGATATGGGCCAGCAATGTTATTTATGGGTAAGTCCAGGCTTATCCTAGGAAGATGTGACCTACTAGCTGCTTTGGATTGAATGTCATTGACTTCTCTCTATCTTCAATGAAGTGGTAGGAAACACAGTGAGTCACTGTCAGGCCCTGCCTCTAAGCTATTATTGAATCTCCTTCCCACATAAACTCTTTGAAACATAATACATTTATTATGGACTCTTAACCTAAATACATTTTTGCTATGAATCTGCAGTGTAAGAGCTGGTGATGTAGATAATGAAAATGTATGCAAATAATGGAGGAGAGTCTTAGGAATGTTTTGAACTTTTGATTTTTTACAAAAATACTAGGATGTGTTTGCAGGACCGGGGGTAAAACGATGCTTAACAAGCTTTTCTTTATTCCTAAACCAAAATTACATAATTTGGTCCATAATAGGTGTATACAATTCTCAGTGATAACTGAGTGCACCATGCTATTATGTAGTCACACAACACAATCTTGTAAGAAGGATTTAGATATTCTAACTTGCACGGGGTGATAGTGAACTGAATTCAGTTCAATGTGTGAAACTTCGGTGTACATGTAGCTTCCAAAATGCTTTAGACTAAAAGTGTTCTCTCACCTAAATAATCTGATCCCTGTTCTACTCTGTTTCTACTAAAATGGAGAGCAAAGCAGCTGTAAATAGATTTAGATTTCTTTTTTGTTTAATTCCTTAGAAGAAATGCATGGGAAAATGTGACAGTTAAACCTAATCTAACATGCCAACTTTTTGTTTCTGTTTTACATTCTTTTACATTGTTTTGCGGGTTTTTGTTTGGTTTGGTTTTTTAAAAATTAAGCAATCAATGAAGGATACAGCCAATATGGTGTTTCTGTAAAAACAAAAATCTCATCTGTACAATAATTAGAATATAGATAGATGTTCCAGATGGTACACATGCAAAAAGAAGGCTAGCTGTATACCAGATGGTATTATGACCATACATAAAGCAACCGTATAATCATTGTAATATTGTGACATGTCATATTATATGAATAAATACTATGTTTTCCTGAGAAAAAGGTAAAATTATCAGTAAATTAAACCACACAAGGCAGATGTGGCACTTATCCAGGAATTACAGTCCTAGAGGAACAGCATTATTGGAGTAGGAACTTAAAAGCTTTATTTCTTTAATTCATTCCCCTTATGAAAAAGAGGTAATTCTAATTTGTCTAAAGTATCCTTTACATAATTAATCCTAGCATAAGCAACTTTAAAGAATTTAGAATACTGTGTATTGTTAAAATGGAACCAATTTTACTGTCCCCCCAAGAATACTCAACTTTTATAAATACGTTATTCCTAGATGCAATAAACTTTTAGAAAAACCTTTGCAATGAAAGTTCTGATAAAGGATGACATTTCCTATGATAAGATACAAGATCAATATGACAAGAACTTTCAGGATGTTGTTTATATTGGTAACATATTCAGCAACCTAGATATGTTCCTAACTCTGAAAATGGCCTACACCACAACTAGAAAAAGCGATGTTTTATGTGCACTATAAAGAATTCCAAGAGCTAATGGAAATACTTTTTTGATTTTGATTTTTTCTCTTCTTTCTTTTTTTTTCTTCAATACACAAGTTTTTCCCAAGCATCCAGTACAGGAATATGTATATATATCATTCAAGTTTTGTGATCTACCAAAGATATTTTATCTATGGTTTCTCTACACAGATACTTAATTTTTTCAAGATGGAAAATCAGATAATTTAATGAAGGAACAAAAGCATGCAGCAGTATTTGTTCCCTTTCTCTATACATATCTTAGAAGGAGAAAAACTTATTGCAGGCAGTCTCCTATTTAATTTAGAAAGAGATTGAGTTCTTATACAGGAAATGCATATCCTTCCTGAGAAAGTAGTCCTCTATAGTTGGCACAGTAAAATTCCAGGTCTGTATGCAGAGTCCTCACTGATGAAGGAGGATGAGAGTACAGAGCTCCAGTAGCAGTTCTTGGGATATCACCCAGGCTCCTACTTAATTCCCTGTAACCAATGAAGGCTTTGTCTTCTTGTCCGGTTTCTGAGAGGAAACTCCTGAAGTCTTCCTGAAGGACACCTTCTGCCTAAGAAATCTTGTATCTCCTAGAAGCATCAGGATCCATTGCTTTTATGGCTACACCTGCTATGCTTTTTAGTAGTTAAAACTGTTGTGCAGATAGCATAACTTCCAGTAATAGTTACCATGGTTTTGTGTTGTCAGACCATGGTATTAAAAGATGAGTCTCATACAAAAAGTGGAAAAAGTTCGACCTACGTTTTAGCCTTAGTTATTTCATGCTGCTTTTCCATTTACATAGGTTATGTCCAAGGCACCTGGTATCCTCAGAAGCAGTTTTCAAAGTCTAAATTTACCAGAAGCAGCACAAATAACAGAATATATAATTTGCTTTATTGGTTAATACTAACATTTCAGTTGCACAGAAAGAGTATCTTCTGTAATTTTCACTAGAATTACTTGCTAGTGATTATCATATGTTTAGAAATAGGAAAGATACATTTATTAAGATATTAAAATTAAACAGAGCTGCCTTTTGTTATTTTTGGAGAATGTGGGCCAGTGACTTGCCTGCAGAAATGTTTGTAATACACCCACTGCTTCATTATCTGGTAGTTCAGAGTTGCTGTAGAGTTGACCTACACAGACATGTAAGTTTGTATGGAATGCTGCTGATGTTTTGAATGTTTATAATCTAAAAAAAATAGTATCTAAAGGAGAAAAGATATGGTTTGCCAAGTATCAGAATGGAGCTAAGGTATATGGGGAACCTTTTTGTATTTGGTAGAGACAATACCCATAAAGATACTGAGGGAGTGTTATGAGCATGATGATAACAGCCAGAGTATAGCATTTTTTCTTTTCCTACTGTATTAGTACCACCCTCTAGCACAGAGATCATTTACCTTGGATATACAATAAATATATATATATATATATATATATATATATAGGTACTTCCAGGAATATGAGTTGTATTCCAAGGAATTATGCTTCAACTTTGCTTAGTTCTGTGATGTAAACTACCATATGCTGTAGCCCAACAAACATAACATACAAGAAACATTAATTTGATGTGAATTCTCTAAGTTAGGAATAGAATAAACCTAATGAGTGAAGGCTAATGGAGAACAGATCATGAATTTGAAAGAACAGCAATGAAAAGTGGAAAAAAAGACCAAATACTTCTCCATTAATATTAGATAAATAGATCTACTTGCTCATGACCTGCAAATGACAGCATATTAGTGCTTTGCGTACTTGGAGAAAATGCCAAGTTACTGTATATCGGTACTTGATCCTTCTGTGCTTTTACTGATATGCACCAAAACCAAAAGAAAAAAACTTTGTTTTGCATAGGTCGACAGGCAAAAATATTCCTTCAAAACTGTAGTCTCATTTTGAGAATTTTTGTTTCTTTTGTCCACTTCCTTTTTATTACAAGCATTACAATATACTGCATTTTATCTTGGGACCCTTTACTTGTAGGGTATAGTAAACTGCTGAGCAGTTCAGATCTTCAAAGAGGAAAGAATGATTATTTTTTTTATTTAGTTTGAGTACTTTGAGTTGTTGGAATAGAGATTTCTCAATGTATTTGTTACTGTATATAATGAAGTTGTATGTGATTTTTTTATTCTTTTTGGACTGAGATAAAAATGGAAATTTAATTAAGTATGTCTTCTAGCTAAATGGTTTATGTGTGTATGGCTTAACTCAATGCTAATATTTCACTACATTTCCTAGATACAGCTGGCTGGAAGGGATTATCAATGGTATAGATCTATAAACAGGATTATAAACAGTATAGAGAAAAAATATGATTTGTCATAAAAGGATGTAAATTATAGTAAATTAATGTGAAATCGAGATAGTTAGCAAGACATTTCCAGAAGCAGTAGAAAATTTATCTACAGAAATAGATATTTAATGATTCTTTAGAAATAAGTTTAATATTGAACTACCATCTAGAAAATTACTCTCAAATTGAAGTTTGGTGGTGTTGTTAAGTGAAAAAAAAAGCTGTATGAATATTACCCAGAATCAGTTATCTCTGGAGCCATAAGTCAGTTGTCATTCTTTATTGCAGATAAAAATGTATTGGAAATTTAGCAGAGGATATTCAGACCATAATGAGCACCAGGTTTTGGGGGGCATTTTTTTGGCTGGTTTGTTTGTTTGTTTATTTTTTAATATATGAGAAATATCTCTCTCTGTTTTAGTTGTCCTTGTGATCTCTCCAAGGATACCATGGATGATTAATCCCACTTTAAATGAAGATATTTCATCAGGAATTTTAACTGGGAGACACCTTTACACTATAAAGCAATTAGCACTACCCCTATTCTCCCTCTCCTTTGTGAGCACTTTTTCCCTTGTGAGAGCAGAGGAGCAGTTAGCTGTGCCTAGGCTAGCACAGCTGGCCTTTGCAGGCCCTGGAGGGAAAGGAGATGATTTCCAAACTAAGCAGCTGCACATCATTCTTAGGAATAATTTAACAGTTTTCTCCTCATTTAAACTGAGGGCTGCAGAGTTTACTGAGACACTCATGTTGAGGACAGATGTAATTTCTGTGTGTAGGAACACATATCAGACAATTTAAGACAACCTTGATTCCTAACTGAAAGTGTATCGCCAGTGCCAGTTTAAGAACAGTGAGTACAATGTACTGTTAGCATGAGATAATCAGTCAGCCACTTACTGTAATAAATGAAGTGTGGTCTCAATGAGTAGTGTGATGGGGACTATGTTATAGCACTCTATTTTAAACAGGACAATGGAGTATGAGGCAATGGAAATTTTATTCTTTAACTATTTCTGTGGAAGTTTAACTTAAACTTTTTTTTTCCCCAGTCAAATATTAGTAAATATTTGGAACTGAAATTTTATTCTGTACTCCTAAATAAATTACATGAAATAATTAAAACAAGCATATTTAATTTAATCTATGGACTAGTTAAAGTCTTAAGATCTTAAGAAAATAAAAAAAATCATTGTATAGATTAATCTTAGCATTTACTAAAATCCTAGTAAATGTTTGTGATTTGTTAGGGCAACCTGTCCTTCTAAACAGTTTCTTTCAATAAACTGGTGACTTTTTTAGCAAACCAGAAGGTTATATTCCTTATCGAGATCCTGCTTTTGTCACTGACTGATGTCTGACAGAGACAAGTGGAATGTGTATTAACACATTCTATCAATCAAGATTTATAGGTTATATTTTACCCGTGAACCTCCCTATCTCTAGTAAACTATTGAAAAAAAAAGAGAAACTTTGGTAATTATTAAAAATTACATGGTATTAAGAAAAAAATAATTTTTTTTCAATACTTACTAAATATCAGTAGCTAAGTAAAATAAGGAACAGATTCATATCAATTCTATTTGTAGATATTTTGTGATGAGATTGCTTAAATGTTTGTTGAAGGACAGGGAACTACTTGAAAGAGTCCAGCGTGAGACCACCAATATGATTAAGGGAGCAGAACATCTTCCTAATGAAGACAGGCTGAGGGAGTTGGGTCTCTGGCCTGGAGAAGAGACTGAGGAGCAGCCTCATTGATATCTATAAGTATGTAAAGGGTGAATGTCAGGAGGACTGAGCCAGGCTCTTTTCACTGATGTCCAATGATAGGACAAGGGACACTGGGTGCAAGGTGGAATATAGGAGGTTCCATTTGGAGATAAGGAGAAACATTTTCACTGTGAGGGTGACAGAGCACTGGCACAGGCTGCCCAGAGAGGTTGTGGAGTCTACTTCCCTGGAGATGGTCAAAACCTACCTGGATGCATTCTTGTGCAACCTAATTTAGGTGATCCTGCTCTGGTGGGGGAGGTGGACTAGATGATCTTTCGAGGTTCCTTCCAACCACTAAGATTCTGTCATTCTGTGATTTGTTAAATGGTTGTTAAAACCCAAGGAGTTAAAAATCAACCTCTTTTGAAAAGCAACAGCTTAACTATTTTTCAGATTTACTAATAATAAGACAATTATTCATATTTTCGTATCATTTCATCCCAAACACTTTGAATTGTAATCATTACAAGTAGCCTAGTTGGTTTGCTCCCCTCACCCCCTAAAAGAAAAGTACCTAGACAATATTAAATAAATGAAACATACAATTACCAGAAGGTGATCATTAGAAACCCAGAATGATTTGGGAGTTTCAAAAATCCCTTTTCTGAAGCATCATATGAGCAGTTAACATTTAGGGAAAAAAAATCACTTCTAGATTTAGGTAGCTCTAAATGAATTATAAACTTTTGAAATAATCTCCTCCTTCAGTTAAAGATTCTATATAGGATAGAAATAACAGGTTTTCTATAAATTAAAAAAAAATAAAAAGAAAAAAGTTAGATGAACATGATAACTTTTATGTTTGAAGAACTATTTTCATTCTAGAGGTTGTGTACACATACTTAGAAAATATGGCAATAGACTGTTTTTTCCTAAAATGCAATCAGTGGCACATAGCATTGACTTCTGTGTACAGTCGAATAAGTTGTTGACTTTAGCAGGTCTGTTTGTCATTAGTAAGAAGTAGTGCATCAGGGTAAATAATGTTTGATTTTTGTAATTTTTCTTATCTTCACTTTTCCCTATTGAGTAACCATCGTACTTGACAGTTGAAGTGAAAGTGGAAAAAGTAGAAAAAGAAGGCATAGTTCTTGACTATAAAAGTACTTTAAGAGAATCCCAATGCCTTAAAGAAATATCTTGGGGACATCATTGTCCACCACAGTTCTGGGGTGCCATAAGAATGACTGTAAGTACAGTATATTACAGAAGCAAACATATCTGTTCTTGAAGGTATATACTGTGTAAGCCTTAGCCTATTCTATGTTTCAGAGGTCTTCCATACCAAACAGGACTACAATGAGAACACCCTTGCAAGATTTTGTAATCTTTCAACCTGTGTGTCTGCTAGAATTGAGGGCAAGTTCCTTCTTCTTTCCTTTTGAAGTTTGTTCAGACTTTTCTTTGTGAAGGAACACAGGAAACCTGTCACACATTTTTATAGGTTTCTCTGCATAAGTGATACTGGTGCCTTCTGTGAGTTATTGTTTTGTTATGGGTAGCTTAAACACAGCAATGTATGAATGTGTATGGATTGAGGGGGCTTGGCAAAGCGATATATTAACTTGATTTTAATATATAGGTTAATTATTACAGATTTCTCAGTAACTGTTATACTCACAGTTATAACCACTTGTATGTACCCTCAAGAAATATTAATGTCCCCTCTTTCGCTCAAGAATGAAAAACTTCAAGAGCAACAGCAGTAGGCAATGAATACTTGCTAATTTTCAGCATCCAGTATGTGTGCACAAACATACTTTCACAAGCATTTAATTTTGAATATGCATTTGCTACAAAACAAAACCCTGAGCATTGTATATAAAAGACCAGGTAAAGAGTAATTTTCAGGGTCTTCAACAAAATTCTACTTGCTTTTTCTCTGCAGTTTTAGTTCAGTGAGAGTTCAACTGAAATCAGGTGGAGTGGTTGTTAGATGAGTGAATCATAAGGATTCAATCTCTTTAAAGTCTATGGTAAAATGTGAAAAAATATTGATGCAGCATGACCCTACAAAAAGTCCATGTATATTTAACAAAAATACATTGTAGTATTATATATCACACATATAAGCTTTATTAAACCAATGGGATTTTTAAATTTCTACAAGAAATCAAGAGCAGGGAAAATAAATGACCTTTTGTTTTTGTGGGTTGAAAGGGGAAGAAGTCATGTGGTTTTGAGTATTTTGTAGTCTGGGATTTTTAATTGCATGTAAATATTTCCCTGAACACCCGTAAAATCTCAGAATGATTTACTGGGGTTTCTGTATCCCGAACATTTTGGGTTACAATCTCTTTTGAGATATCTTTACTTTGTGTGCAAGAATTAAAAAGGAAAGGAATTTGAAAAACACTGACATAAAGAAGAAACAATAACTATTTTTTTCTTACTGTTAAAAAAAAAGCTTTCTGTGTACATTTCCTTCTTATTTTGTTGATATTTATTTTCTTTTTCTCTATTGGATATTTTTTAATACATGTCCCACCCAGGGAAAACTCATTAAATTCCACCTTACGGTTGGGGTTCTTTTTATTTGTTTGTTGGTTGGTTGGGGTTTTTTTGCAAGGAACTGGTATTTTTTTCAGAAAGGCTTGTGTGACCTAACTGCATTCCAACAACCAAATATAATGAACTGATTTCACTGAATTTTTTTTCTAAGGACATAGAAGCCTTTAACAACTGCAGTCTCAGGAGTAGCAGAACAGTCACCAATATCTTTGCCTGATACTTTTGCTAAAGAAAAAAATATTAAGGGTTTTGGAGGGCAGCAAAAAAAGAATTCTGTAGAACAATTTTCTTCTTTGACAAGAATTCAGCTAGTCAGAGCAGGAAAGGAGACTTTGTCTAACTAGAATGGGTCTCCAAGGCAGAGTACAGCTAGCAATTCTGCTTCCTGCCATGCTCAGTGCCCTTTAGGCTAACAAACTACAGGGTTTTTTGGACAACGAAGTGCTAGGCAAGTTATCAGAAAAAGTAGAGGAAGTAAATTTGCCAATTTAATGCTGAATGAAAAACTGCTTTACAATAAATATGTTATGACTGTTTTTTTCCAACTGTATTGCACTACAGTTAATTTAATACTTTCACATAAGGTGGCAGGGCAGGAATGGAAGTGGTGCACTCCAGTTAGAACTGATTGTTGCAGACTGCTCCTTTCCAACTCCATCCTTTCTGCTGGGAGCTTCAGTTCCACTGCTTGCTGTGAGGGAAGCTTTTCCTCCCACTGCTATCTCAAGCCCAGTAAAGAAGGTCCCATTTCCATATAGAAGAAGATCAATACCTCTTGTACTAACTCTACAGCTGCCTCTTAAGCCAATTATTTTAATACTCTTTTAAAACCCCACCTGTGCATAATAGTAACTAGGTTTTATGATGAAATATGTATAAAGTCAGAAAAACAGACTGCTATGTGTACTCATATTTTCTTGATCAGTGTTTTGATGGCTGTCTCTTAGTATTAAAAATCTGTTTTTATTTACACTGCTGTGAATTCAGAGTGACTTTTTTGAGATACATCAGATATGTACTGCTGAAACCCATGGCATGATTTATCTGAGAGGTTGAAATAACAACAAAAAGTGGTATATATTTGGGTAGTTTGACTATTGCATGGCTTGTTATTAGCTGATTCTTTCTCTTCTTTGGAGTGCATGTAGTGCATAATGAGGTGCAGAGGGAAGACATGGCAACTATTCTCAAGGGATTTATGTAAATAAGAAGCATTGGCACTTTTCTCAGCAATATTAAGTTTCTGAGCAAAATGTTTAAAAAAAATAGTAAAGGAAATGGTGCATAAAATGTGCATGAATCAGGTCCTAACTCTGTAATCTAACTCTTGGGGAACAATTAAGGCATTAGGAAATCTCAAGGCATTTATCTGTCATTTTTACTGGGACAAGGGGAGTTTAAAAAAAATCCACACCAAAAACTAATGGAAATCTTAATTATACATACCTAATTATGAAAATTTCACAGAATAGAAATGTAGAAAAATGAAAGCTTCCTAATGTTAATAATGCTGCTTATAAAATATCATAAACAAGAGTGAGAGCTTTGGAGGAACCCTGATGGAAAGCTTCTTTAATCTTCTATAGGAAAAAGAAGCATAATAGTAAGGAAAATTAAAACAAACCATCACAGATCTGCAAGCAGAATTTTAGTTAAAAGGTAATGTCTTTACCTATAATGAAATAATACACAACATACGTTTCTTTAATTGCAGATTTAGAAGTATTTGTGTTTAAGAAGTATTCATATTTGCAGGGAACAAAGAAGTAGCAAATTACAGTATTTCCATACTTCCTAGTGTAAGATCCTGCCTCGGCTGTAATCATAATCTTAAGAATTTAGAAAGGTTTTAATTTAATCCATTTGCATAATCCAAAAGGTCTTGGGGGTTGTAACTGTGGGATCCTGAGCAGGAGTGCATATATCACAGTCTAGGAATACTGGCAAAGAGAAAGAGTACTGAGACTACTGACTAGTGTACATGAAATTAAGTAAGCCATGAGGGTCTAAGTGAGCTGACCATTGTGGGGAAAGATTAAAAAATTATAAAACTGAAGTGAAGGACATACCTTGCCTCTGTGATCCTAGACCCATCAAGGGTGGTATTGGAGGATACCAAGGGATGCCCATGGAGGAGCTGTACTGGACAGTGGTGAGGGTGTTGGTCTACTGGCACAGGAGGGTAGCCTGGAGGAGAGGGGCTGGGTGGAAGGGCAGGTCATGAATGACAGACTGCCTGGGGCAGGGGCAGTGTTTGGATGTAGTCTGGGGGAAGACACATGTCTGGCTTTTGCCTTGCTTGGGTTTTTTTTTGTGATGAAGCTAGGTTGATAGAAGATACTGTTCAGCTCACCTTTGTCAAAGATACAAAGCATAGTTATGAACATCCAACAGCTGAGAAGAATAGGATGAAATCATGGTCTATAACATAGTTTCATTATCTGCCTCACTCTTTACTTCATGAACAACCAAAAGTCCTGGAAGGAATTAATGTGCGCAGGATATGCGCTTTATCTGTGTAAAATCTGACTCTTGTTTGTTTCAGTGATGGGACTATAGAAGAAACATGTCATCAGGACTAAGACTCCATTTATTCCCCCCAATGCTCCCTCCTCCCTAATCAAGGGACAGCGCATGCCCTCTACAAGTCCCACTTAGATTGGTGGAGTGTCATCACTTAATGTGTGAAGAGTTTAAAACAATATAGCTCTCTCACTGCATAGATTCAGGTTGGACATCTTCCAAGCAAGCCCACTCTAGTGGATTTGTGGAAATGTACAGCAGAAGTGCAAAACTTTCCCCCAGCTATGTTTGGTTGGGGCTGGGTTTGTTCACTGCACTGGTGAAACTGGCAACCCTGGGGTCATGAGCACAGCTGAGCCCCTGGAGCACCAAGGCTGGAGGGTTGAAAGCAGCTCCCTCCCGTCTAGGCCCCACCATGGACAGCCCCTCATGGCTGCCTCTTCCTCAGGGAGGCCAAGGGCAGTGGGACCCAGAGATGTGTGACAGCAGAGAAAAGGGGTGTTGTTGGGGAAGGCCTTTTTCGTTTCCAAATGGGTTTTTGATTCCTCCTCTGCCCACTGAAACTTTAAGTGTTGAGGCTTTCTGTACTGAGCCCCTCAGGCCACGAGGCTGCCAAGGTGCTGCTTGGAAGATCAGTTAGCCCTGGGCCTGTAGGCTCCACCTGGGATGCAGACATATGCCTGGCCCAGGAAAAGGCTGGGTGGGGTTTGGGGGTGATCAAGTAGAGGCCAGCAGGGAAAGACCTGTGATTCCAGAAAGTCCTGTTTCTTTAAGCAGCTTGTGGTTGATATACAAAAGCACTGATTAGTTTGGCCTTTGTTTGTTTGTTTGTTTTTTTCCTGGCCCAGCAGGATGCTAAGGAGGGCTTTTTTAGCTTACACACTGAATTTGGAGGAAGATTCAGCAGCTCATACTTTATTTTTTAAAAAACTTTTTTTTTTACACTTTTTTTTTTCCATTTTAGGGGGCTGGAGGGGTTGGTGGTACGATGATTTACTACTCCTTCAGGCATGCAGACTGTGGGAGCATATGGTTCTGAATGTCTTAAAGTTAATTCACTGTGTCACCTAACCTCCATCGCTCCTATTGGGAAAAGCTATCAAGTCCTTACCTGGCAGAATTTAAATGTGAAACACGTAAAAGACATTTCAGAAAACACATAAAATACTTTTCTAGATGAACTTTAAGTCTAGTAAGATCTATTTAATGGTGTATGTAACGAAGAAATGAAAGACCTTCTGATAAAGAAATGGTTTAAGAAACAAAATTAATACTTTTCCTAAAAGAATTGGATAAACAGTTATCCTTACTGAGGTGGTCTGTGGTATGAAACCTTTATCACATCAAACAATAATGAAGGGTGACATTTAAATCCTCAGCCATTCTAAATGGTGATTCTGAAAATGAAACATTACTGATGTCTTTGACAAGGAAAATATATAAGGTAAAAAAAAAGATGAAGCACAGGGATAAGCTATTTATTTTTACTGACCTCAGTCGATCTTGTCCTTGTTTTTTAAATATTTTACCAGTCAACATGCTACAGAATATGCCATTCATTAGATCTGTCAGAAGCAGCAGCTTGGGTAAATAGATGGGAAGGATTAGCAGAACTCCATGAAAGGTAGAAATGGAGATAATGCTGCAGAAAAATGATACACGGGTATCTAAAAATTGCATTTTGCCAGTGTGCCAGAGATACAACAGACTCCAACAGATATGACAAGTATGCTATGAAGTAAAGGAAAAAAAAAACCTACCAGGAGTTGTAAAACGTTTTGTAACATGTCTCATATGTGAAATAGGAATTTGTTTGTAGTTTTGGTTTGTGTGGTTTGGTTGTTTTGTTTTGTTTTGTTTTGTTTTAAGGTGATATATATAGATTGTAACAATGTATAAAAGTTTTGGGTTGGTTTTTTTTTTAACTTTTTAAGGAAGATGCTTGTACAAAAATATGCTGATGCAGAAGTCTTAAATGAGAAGGATTTTTTGTCAGTTAATATTGCTGACTATGAAACAGCTTCATTTGTTCATCTTTACTGTAAATACTTATGCACTCTTTAGGTCCTCTGTGCATCTAGTACTGAACAAAGCTTGTATTGTTTACAGATATGTCAATAATGCAAATGATAATCACAGTAATGACAGAATCCCTAGGTTTCTTTTACTAATTAGCAAAATAATTATTTTATGTTGTGCAAAAGATTGTACAGTCTCATTAGAAATATTCATGATAAAACAAGCTGTTCTCAGGCCAAATTCTAGTTATTTTATTCACAAAAATATGGTCTTAGTATTTGATTTGTTTCTTAATCAAGCAAGACATTAATGTGCTGAAGTGATTCTTGTTTGTTAACATAGCTAAGCATGGAGAGTGTATATTTAGGAGCTCTGAGAAACAGGAATGTTGTTGATGGCTCAGCACCCTGGTGAAATACTTCAAATAATGCCTTATTCTAGATATTGTCAGGGCAACAAAAGTTCTCTGTGATGCTTTTAAACTGTATGTAGTGACACCAAGATTGTGAAAGGTAATCTTACACCAAGATCTTGTGTAAGATTTTATTTTGATGGCAGCTAGTGGCCACATTAGGCCTTATGGTATGGAGGTGAGAGGCCTAGGTCTGCCACCCTTTCTTCAGGAAATCAGACTTTGTGGATTGAGTTACACTGACATGATAAGGTGTAGAATTTCTCTACGGTATGTATTTTAGAGCATTTCTGCATTTTCCGATGGCTTATTTTCTGAACTGTCTGCTTTCGAAGGTCGAACATTATTAGTTTATTCAATTTCCCATGTTTTATATGCAGCTGAGGAATGTGCTAGACAGATACATTATTGTGAACATATATGGCCTGTTCAGGTAAGGAAAGCTCAGCACAACAGAATCCTTCATAAATTACATCTGTTTGCATCTTGTGGTGCTCACGTAAAAATAAAGTATAAGCAGCTGGCTCCTGGATAGCAGAAACACATGTTAAATTCAGTTAAATGTTTGATCTCATTAAAAATGAGCAGTAGTGAAGAAACCTGGTGGTCAGAATGAGCTGAATTTCTAAATCCCTGAGTTGAGGTCCACCATATCGAAAATCATGTTTCAAAAAGTGGAAACTCTGCTACATTCAGCAACATCTAAACAACCAAGTCCTGTTATCTGCTGTAAAGTGAAAAAAGCTCTGATGCAGGAAGGTGTGTGTCTATGCAGCTTTTGCTGAGGAAGACAGAAGATCCTCCTTACTAGAGGGTCCCTTTCTGCTGCAGTGATTCTGAGGTAAAATCCAGCTCATGTCTTCTTCACTAACTGTCTCCTGGTTAAGAACATATTTAGAAACCTGATCTTCAATATCTGATAGAGCACTTCTTTAGATTAGGTAAGTGGCTTTTTACTCACATTTATTTACATTTATCGTATTTATCTGTTGTTGTTAATATTTACAGTGAATGCATATCAGGACCTGTAATGATAACAACTTAAATTACCTTTTTTACCATGCTGGAGTATAAAATTTCCATGGTCATTCAGGTAGGAAACATGTAAGATGACAAATTGTATTTGATATAAGGCATCACACTAACAAGCATGACTCTTAATTCCTGTGTTTCAGTACAGACGTGAATTTGATGGTCTTATTTGGATATAGGCTAGTCTATGCTGTAACGCATTATTCTTACCTAGTACAATCCTAGCAGTGGACAAACTCTTTAAGTTGAAAACAATATAATACGTTAAAAGGCTGAGTGGAAAATTTATATAGAACTCTAGTTTAAAGAACTTCTCTTTCCTAAGCGCTTCAGATGTATCACAATTTTTTAAAAAAAAGAAGAAAATGTCTTCTTTCTTTCCTACTTTTAACTTTCTTTGTTATGATTATTTCTATCTCACTGTTCTATAACATTGACTGTTCTACTTGACTGGTTCTTTTGTTGTGTTTGTATTAGATATGCATTTATTTTTACTTCTTCTTTTTTTCTTTTTTAAATCTTGAAAGAGAATAGTGTTGTCCTGCCCTCAATCAGCTAATCAGTACTCCTACACCCAAAGTGATTATATTTAGTTCTTTTGCCTGCAAGATTTAGTATTAATGTCAAAAGTAATTGCAGTGCAAAGGATGTTTCCTTTTCAGTCCTTCTTTTAAAAAAATGCATTATCAAAAAAAAAAAAAGGGAAAAAAATACCTGGAAGACAGTTCTTACAATATATCCTTTATACTGCAATACCTCTGGCCCATAATTTAGTGTTTGGGGTTTTTTTTCAAACCATGCACATGAAATTGTCTGTTTTGTTTTGCTTAAACTTAATTCAGATTTTCATTCTGCAGAGGGATTCAGGAATTTCAGACCATTTTTAACTCAGTACTAGAGAGAGAAGTGAAAAAAAAAAACAAACCCCCACCGTACAATGGTTTGGAACCTTTCCTGAAACAATACTTAGAAGTTTATCCAAGTTCTGTATTCTTTAATATAATAATATAGCTTATGTGTAAGGTGTAGGTATATCAATGTGAAATATGTACAAAACATCACTGCTACTAGATTTGTATCCAAATGAGCAATTATATTTTACAAATATTTTTCACCTTTTAATTCCAAGGCATAAATTACTATAAAAACGCAAGGATGTGGAAAATTAGACCAAATACATATAATTTTCTGATGCAATTCTTGCTACATGCATCTAGAGTTGATCAGGAGTTTTTGAAAGGGGCATTTCTGTAAGATTGTCACCAGAATGATCTTGTAAGTGGATATTTGTCAGGCGGATCAACACCTTTTTTAAAATTTTGTTTTATTTTGCTGGTTGTTTCTGAGGCATTAGCACTTCTATTCTCTAGTTACAAAATTGTTTTCTGGTGAGTGAGTGGTATAGTTACTCTGTTACTTTTCTTCATGTTTAGTAGGCACTGTGAATTGTGAGCTCCAACCCCTGCCAGTCTCAAATTAGGATGCCCTTCTTATGTTAAAGTCACATCAGCAACAGTTCACCAGAAGCATTCTGTGAATTAGGAATTTTGCCTGATTTACGGGTTGTGCCTTTGTGGCTAAGAAGACCAATGGTATCCTGGGGTGCATTCAAAAGATCATGGCCAACAGGTCAAGGGAGGTTATCCTCCCCCCTCTACTCTGCCCTAATGAGCCCACATCTGGAGTGTTGTGTCCAGTGAATGACTGGAGAGAGTCCAGTGGAGGGCTACCAAGATGATGAAGGGACTGGAGCATCTTGTTCATAAGGGAAGGCTGAGAGAGATGGATCTGTTTAGCCTGGAGAAAAGACGACTCAGAGGGAATCTGATCAAAACTTATAAATACCTAAAAGGAAGGGACAGACATCAAGAGGAAGTTGCCAGACTCTTTTTCAGTTGTGCCCAAGCAACAGGACAAAGAGCAACAGGCACAAACTGGAACACAGGAAGTTCCACCTCAACATGAGGAAAAACTTCTTCACTGTGAAGCTGGTAGACCATCAGCACAGGCGGCCCAGAGAGGTTATGGAGTCTCCCTCCCTGGAGATATTCAAAACCCACCTGGACATGATGCTGTGCAAGATGTTCTAGGTGGTCCTGCTTTAGCAGGGGGGTGGGACTACATGATCTTCCAGACCCTACTGTTCTGTGACAATGTGGTATGTCCTATAACACAGGAGTATAAACCTGGCTGGTGTCAACACAAAGTACAATAAATTTTATTTATTCAGATGAAGGAAGATGCCATAATTCACAAGTGGAACACAGCTTTCAGTGGCACATGCAGAAAATGGTACTTCTGTTTCAATCCATAAAGACAGACCAGGGAACTGAAAAGGACATGAAAAGGAGTATTTTTTTTTCCTCCCTGAACTTACTTAAAACAGAAAAAAGCATAGCAGTTAGTTAGATCTGTGTAACATGTGTGCATACCCAGATAATATGGGAATGTAAATGAAAGACCATGTTTGGTATCCAGGATACCTTTCTGTTTTTCCTTCCCTGACCCCTGTTGCATACTGTGTTCTCTTAGTTTTAGTCTCTGAATTACTTCCCTTTTACCCAGTTTCCCATCTGTAAAATGGAAAGGGTGTTAATTAATTTCTAAAGCAATTAAAATATGATTGTATATTTATTATTATTAAAATAGAAAATTAAAGAAATAAGAACTCGAAAATATTAGGTTTTATAATCCTTTCCTTTTTGTACCTTGCTGCTTTTTTGCTATAGTGTTCTATCAAATCCTCAAGAATTTTGAAGTTGGCAGGTGTGTGAGTAAACGAAAAGAAAGAGATGCTTGTAGCTTGCAGAAAATACCTGGATCATTTTAGAACAAATACTTTTTTTGCACTGCAGGTTTTAGTATTCACTTGGAAATAACACTGGGCTAACTTACAGAAACATACATACCTTTGATGTTGTTTGAATGCAGTTGTGTGTTCCTGTGTTTTATAGCGAAATCGTAACCTAGAAAATCTTAATATTTTCCTGGCTTTGTACAATTTGTAACAATTCCCAGTTGACTTGAGGGTGAGAGACTACATATAAATATTTGGAAAAGTTTCTAATTACTTGTGGGGTAATTTGTCTTTTAAACTTCATTTACCTTAATTTCTGATTCTTTGCTTGTAGAGATTTAATACCTGAAAAAAATGCAAAGTTTTTAATTGACCTCAGACTCCACCCAGCTAAGTTTTTTGTTGTTTATTTCATTTACTAATGAACTTATAAATAACTTCCTGTTCATCCCTCTCCTAAAGAAGCCCTAAAAGAGTTCCTACCTTTCTTGCTATAATGTGATATGGCTATCTTATTGTATTGCAAATAAACATTTTATATTAATGCTTATTGTTTGGAGAATTCACCTCTAAAAGTCTGTAATTTTATTCTTTATGATTTTGTGGTACAAAAACACAATGCAATTACCACAATATTTTAAAATAAATGCATTGTAGTGGGTTGACCTCGACTGGCTGCCAGAATTCCAAAATTGTGGCGCCTTCACTCCCCCTCCTCATCAGGACAGGGGAAGAAAATAAGATGGGTTGAGATGAAGGCAGTGTAATGAAAAAAACCAAAGGCTACACATGAAAGCGAAGCAAAATATGGAGATGCATTCTCTACTTCCCATCAGCAGGTAACATCTGGGCACTGGGAAGCAATAGCAAAACATGAGCATATTATCAATGCTATTCCAGCCAGAAATGCAAAGCACAGCTCTATATGGGCTACTGTGAGGAAAGTTAACTCCATCCCAGCCAGACCCAGTACAGCCGTCCTACAAAATGACTCTAATTTCTTTGCCAAGTATGGCAACGCAATAAAAATGTTTTATTATTTGCATTTATTGTTACTGTCTTTGAAAGGCCATTAAAAATAACAGTCCAAATGTTTCTGTGGTTTGTGGGATCTGTATTTGTCAGTATTAAAGTGAGTCATACCATCACAGTCATGATAGGTTATTGGCATTTTACTCTGAAGTAAAACGCATGGCTTGTTTGAACTATTTTGTTTTCTTCACTTTGATAGCTTCTCCATACCACAAGGTATTATGAATGTTTGTATATGAAAACTTCCACAAGTCTCTATCAAGCACTATCTTTTATGAGGAAATTGGTTTTACTACGAGCTCTAGAAAAATTTGTCTGAAGAATTACATTGTATAAACATGTTCTTGGTAATTAAATATCAGTTGATGTTGGGTAGTCAAATATCAGACCTTTTCCTGAAGAAATTCATTTGGATCACATGTGTCTGAAACCACTTCAGTAATTTCACTATTTATTAATGTCTGTGATTTTACGTCATGGTTGAAATTAAGAAAATAATACATTGTTTTCATTGTTTTGTAGTCTTCTGGAGAGGAAGAGTGGCTGAGACCTCCTTTAAAGCTTCCAAAACCACCAGGATAATTAAGTAACATCCTTACTTGGTTTAGCAGCATCCGTTTTGTCATCATTCATGTTTTTACTTACGTACCTTACCAACACTTTTTGCATCTGTAGCCCAGAAACCACAGTACTGATATGGATGGCACAGCCCTGATACTAACTCAGGCCTCTGGACTGAATCGTGTTAGGCTTTGTCTAGACTTCTCTATCTACTGAAAGTCCTCTTTATTTCTGTTTAGACGGTAGTAACAAGTAAGGGATTTTTTCTGTGTAGAACAAAAATTTGTAATCTTCATATAATGAAGTAGAATAGAGGACTATGGGCATGGTATGACAACAGAGGATTGAAAGTGGGAACCTGGTGCAGAGGAATGTGGGAATAACATGGTAAAAGAAGTGACACCTGTGGAAGACCCCAGGACTATAAACAGCTCAGGCATGGGAGGCAAAAAAAAAGCAGGCATGGGAGATGGATAATACAGTTTTTAGGGTATCAAAGAAAAAGTATTTGCTGTATTTAACATACTCCATGTGCAATACCTTTAGGTGTAAAATGGAATCAAAGAGCAATGAAGAAAAAACAAATTGTAAAAAGTTATAAGGTACAAAGATGTAAAAATAGTCCCAAATGGACCCTAGAAAGAGGAAGAAGAAATCCTCTTCCTGCCACCAGAGAGGAGAAAGAAACCTCCCCCAAGATCTTACTTTTCCTTCTGAAGGATTTAGGATGTCGACCACTTGCTGCCAGACTCCTCCCACCCCCAAAGTTTAGCCAATAACCTTAGTACTCAGAAGGATAGTGGAAGTGTAAGCTATAGCAATGGGGAATGGCTAGATATTGGGAATTGTTTGTATGGAAGGTTTAATTCCATTATTATTGATATCTTTTTTCTATAATAATAATCTTTGCTTTGCTTTTGTCTGTAATGATTTGATTTGGAATTCTTTGATTAGATGGTTAGGATTTCAATTATGTTAGCAATAAATTCTTAACTTTGCTCACTCAGGAGTGTTTTTATTTGCTCAAAGAACTTTCTGAGTGTAACAATACCTCCCTGACTCCTATATTATCATTGTATAAGAAGATGTTCACTATATGGTGTACCAAATTAAAAATAACTCAAATTATTAGTTAGTATGTAATGGCATGATCATGAATGAAATGAAATAGTATTTCTCTGTCTTTTCAATAGCATCTGTGGTACAGACTTCCAAGAAAAAGTTTAAGTATATGAATTTAAGGTGATATTGGTTGGTTGCAAACATCTCACCATGTCAATGACAACAACAAAAACCCCACAAACAAACAAACCAAACCCACCCCACCAAAAAACAACCCAACAAAAAAAAACCCCTCATAACTAAAATCTGTGAATCTTCCTCAGCAGAATACTAAACGTATACTCCCTTCATGTATTCCAAGGGTTTTCTAGGAACTTACTGTACCAGAGCTACATCTTGAGGGATGTTGGGACACAGCCAGCAATGACATTTAATGAATTAGTGGGTACAGGAAGCAGCATATAGCTGTATTACACAGGGCTAACCCAGCTTAACATATCCTTTTCATTAATTTTCTGGAAAATGCAAAGATATCTATGGCAGGCAATAATAAATTGAACTCCAGACCTGGCTTTCTTTTACTGTAGGGGGTAAAGATATACCTCTCAAACTTTGAAGCACAGTGTAGGAGGGATCAGGGCAAAGGAAGGAAAGTAATGAAAGTGAAAATATTACTATTTAAGCCCACATAGACTAACAGTTGCCATTCCAAAGACAAACAGTTGCCATACTAAAGCTTTTAGATACTAAAGTGTTAGTGAGTAGCCTAATTAGAAAAGTAACTCAGCTTTCAGTGAAATCTGCTAAATTCTCAGGGCTTATTCTGTCAAGAACTGGAATAATATGGATCAATCTTTATAATTCCAGAAAATCAAATCCTGAGTCTGATCCTTCTGGTATGTCCAGACTGAAATTAGTTGTTGGGCTTTCTTGGTTGCAGTGTAAAATGTACATAGTACAGCTGGCACTGGTATTGACCTATGTGATTTTTTAGCATAACGATGTTTATATATGTGTGTGTGTATATGTAAGTATATAATGTGTATATAAAATTAATACATATTATATGTATATATTATATACATATATATGCACACATCTATGGAAAATATGTTTATTTTGCTTTCATGGTATAAATCTGTTGAATTATTTTAATAGTGATGAGCATAATTAATACAACTTACTGGTGAGTCAGTCTGGTTTCATCACTAACTGCAATGCCTATATACAATATAATGTGTATATTATAAACTTCAGTTGTGTTTCTTTTTTCTCCTAAATTATCACTGAAATGGGTTGTTTTCTATATAGCAATTCTAATAGAATATATATTATTAAATTCTAATATGAAGCTGGCACTCTATAAAGTTCAATGTACTTATATAAAGGAAACCTAGTTAAAAATCAGGGATAAAGAAGACTACTGAATTATGGTCGATGCAGCTATTAAGACAATCTAGGACAGCATGATGTGATTTGGCAAGTAGCAAAACAGATTTTATGTTGCAGGCTATTGAATAGATAAAATATTTTTTTCAAAGAATATATTTTAACCCTATTTTGATTCTTTTCCACAATTTTAAAACTTCCTGGCAGCAAAATGGGGGGCTTTTTTGTTTGTTTGTTTGGGTTTGGTTTTTTTTTTTCCCCTAAGAAATATGTCAAAAGAAACAAGTTAAAGTCCCAGGCATGTCTTCATGAGCCGATTATATCTCTTTGGTCATGTAACTTCAGAGTTGCTGAGAAGCTCCTGTTGCTCTGGAGAGCCAGGGAGATATCCAGTGTCTGTGCAATGGGTCTAATGGCAACTGTCATTTTACTCCTGACTGTTTAAGGAGTCTTGTTCACTGACAGGCCACATGCGTAGCTGTTGCACACAAACTGTTGGCTTTCTGCTGCGCAGTTGTCAGGCTCTTGAGAGGCACTGCAGAATTCATAGCACTATATCCTAGACAATTATTATATGGCATGCTGCTACATGCTCTTCTGATATACCACAAGGTAATTTGTGTTAATGAATGTCAGAATTGTAGATGCTCTGCTGCTGAGCATTTTCGACCGCACGGAGAGAATTCCAAGAACTGGCATGCATTTGTCTCCCTTGTCAACTGAGTGTTACGGTCTAGCCTATACTTAATCATTTTTTTATTTTATTTTCATTCCTGCATAGATGAAGCCTGAACCACGGGCTGCATTTAGTCAGAAATATGGCTAAGAAGTCTACCATTCCATAATACCTTTGACAATTAATTTGCTAACAATACTAATTTGGTAATTTCTGGGATAAAGTAAGTGTCCTTTGCCCCTCTGACAAGGGCAGACTACCATGTCTACAAGGTAATTGCAAATCAGTAACACTTCTCTAGTATGCCATTGAAAGGTTTGCCAACCTTTCTCTGTATAAAGAAATCCTTCAATACAGAGGAATTTGCTAACTATTGAGTTTGTAAAGGTGCTTTCCCTTACAGGTTTTAATCAAACTCTAATTCATTCCTCTATGTCAATAGCTTTCGCTCTGCGATATTCAAGGGTTCACAGGCCAGCTCTCGTGGGTACATGAAAAGCAATTTAAAAAAATAAGCCAGTGTGCATGAGGCTTGGATTTGCAATATGGAGTGAGTATCATCACTGAACATTTTAGTTTGCAGGCTTAAAAATAAAGGTTTTTTTTTTCACTAAAAACTATCTTACATAGGTGAAAAGTTGTGTGTTTTCCCACTCTCCAAAAGTTTAAATAGTGGAGTAGATAACAAAGTATACCATTCTAAATTATGTAGAAGCTACCAATCAGCAACTTGAGATACGTAATCTCAGTGTTCAACAACTACAGTAAAGTCACCCAATACTAAAAGCTTAGAGTTGCTTTTTATTTTCATTTATATTCTAATACATTTTGTAGGACTGACAAACTATTTCTAATAGGTTCTCCATAAACTCATACTAGAAGGTATTTTCCATTCTGAAGAACTAATGTCCCTCTTAACGATGTAGTATATGTTCATACAGGTGTTTCCAATTTGCACTATGCAGTCTACCAACATCTGTATATTGCAGGACTAAGGTCTAATTCCTAATTGAATGAAAGTTGGAAAACATTATTTCAATTTTACAGAAGGAGACCAGACAGACAATGATTAAGTGACTTGCCAACATTTCACACTACAGAGCAGAACAGCAAACTGAACTGCAATGGTAAGTTCTTTAAATGCTAACTTTATAAAACATACTGCAAGTGTCCATCATCAAGTGCACCTGAAAGGCCTGAGCATTCATGGTGATTGATTGCATTAAACACTGCCTGCTGTGGTCACAGTGGACTTTTTTGATTTATATCACTTTAAGATCTGCTCTGAATTCTAGAATGTGTTTAGTAGAAATACCAGCTTATAAATTTGGTCACTTTTCAGGAGAAAAGTGTTGTGAAAGTCCTTTAGAGAACGATTTATGTTTCTCAGTAGTGTAGCCAGATAATTTTTTTATTTCACATTTACAGGAATATTCAAGAATCTGAAAGATATGAAATAGAAAATCATGTGATTTCTGAAGTTGTTTCATTGTGATTCTTGGAAAATATAATGATAATTCAGTCCAAATATTGCATTTTAATGAAACTGAAAAACTTATTTTCAGTATATATTGTCTGTAAAAAGGTGTTCTTGAATTAAAATGAAAACAAAAAACTTAATGCTTCATAATGGTAGCAAAAGACAAGTATAATTTTGTCGAAATAATTTTCTTAGAATCAGTACATTCTTTCAGAATGTTTTTATTTTGCTGAAATGATGTCTCTGACAAGAAAATATTCCATTTGAAAGCTTTTGACCAATTCAGATTGCTTTTGAGTATACCTACTGGGAAGCGCAGACACCCAGGAGTACTTTCTGGCTTTTCTTAGTATTTGACATAGCTAATATAAGACAAGTTATTAAATACTAAAGCAAAGCTAACGCTTGTGCTGTAGAGGCATTTCCCAATTAATATAATGATTGTGTTTTCAATGCTGTTAGTTTTGATAGCTTCTGAGACTGCAAATCAGCCTCTCTCCTTGCTGTCATGCATATCACCAGCAGATGTAGCGTTAGTGCCATAGGCACAAGCCAGATAATCCTGAATTTGGAAAGCAAAGAATGTCATGTAATTATTTTGCAGCCTAACATAATGTGACCTGTTTGGGGAGCCAAAAATATGCAGCTACATCTTTTCTGTTGATGTTTTACAATAAAGTTGTCAGCCAGATAGCAGTAGGGTGAGAGAGTCAGTGTGCTGTGCAGAATGTATGTGTGCTACACTGACAACCCACAACACAACCTACAGATACAGCACAAAGGAGAACAAAATATCTCTTCAAAGTAGGCTGTTAAGTCAGTGGCATTAATGCATAATTGAAAAACGAACAAAACCTTTATCCATCTTGTCAATCGTTCGGTAGCACAAAGATGGCAAAGAATTGCCTGAAGACAGAGAGTGGAATATTCTTCTTCCTCTTAGAAAAATTCCAAGCTGGCAACAGTGGACCTGAATTCACAAAACTTTGGAGAATGACTCTAAATGCCAAGCTATACGTTTTCAGGCTGAGATCATTGTTTCATTGATCCTTGTCACCTTCTCCTTAGTCTTCATCAGCACATTTTTATCCTTTGTCTTCATATATCATATCATATCAATCATATCATATATCATTAGCTTCCTGTTTCTCAGCCTTCTCCCCCATCTCCTTCTTATGTTTCACTTGTTTCCAGTTTTTTTCTCACAAGTCCAGTTTCATCACATCACTGCTCACCTGCTGTTTTATGCACTTCACATTTAAAAGTTGTTTGTCTGAGAAGATTATGGCATCAATCAAAATATCTAAAGTGATTGACCTATATTAAATTGCTACATTCCTTGTGTCTTACTGATTCATACATAGCCAATTCAATAATTCTTAACAGGCTACTTGCATTTCAAGACCGTATTTAAATTGGTGCAGAAGTTTCACTTTCATCATCCACATCAGGACTCCTCATGTTTCTTCCACAGTATTTCTCTGGATCATCTCTAGACATCAAGGATAAATTTAAATACCTACTTTTTGGGGATGAATTTTGGTCTTTTATACTGCCAACCAGAATTTCAATTCCCAAGTTGAATAAAATTGGCTAGCATAGTAGTTATCACATAAATGATGGAAATATTGCAGTTGAATGACTTATACCACAATTCTATAATCTTATCTGTTTTCTTCCTTTAAAAACTAAAAGATTAAAACAAACTTAAAATCTATTGAGCACTTGATGATGACAGCGTTGGCAATGGTAATGACTAGCATTGGCAGTAGCCTTCTTAGTTGCCTCAGGGATATTGTGCAACCATGAATGGAAAGGAATGATAAGAGATGGCAAGAAAATTAGTTCAGGAAACAGTTTTTCCAATATGTCATTTGAGCTCTGAAAAAATTCAAAAAAATTGAGTTGCACACATATATATATATATACACATACACACACACACACATAACCTTTCATCTTTTAAATCCTGGCTTTTTCATCCCACTAACAGTAGCACAAGAAGACTGATGATTAGTAGGTAAGTTGGCTTGTACCAGAGCCCAGGCTTTATTTGAAACTAAATAGTATGAAGAATAAGACGTTATCAGGCCAATAAAATTTATACAAGAGAACCTAAAAATCAATAGTAGAAAATAACAATTCTCCATCTTAATGAGATAAAGTCAATTCATGCATGTTGTCACAAGGCAACTTGATATTCTACTGCTATAAAATTTTATATTGGGTCTATAGTTCAGGGGAAAAAAGTTCTTAAAACTGATATATTTGAAATTTAAAACTTCTCTAAAAGAAACTGATTTCTTCTTACCTGTATGAATCATGGTGAGCGAAGTGGTAGATTACACGTTACAAATGAATACTAGGGTTCAGATGTTATTTCAGAACCACTCAAGCTAGCCTCCTTTGGTTAATGTTATCATCTGGACTCTGCAGTGATTAAGAACATCGTAATACATTCTTCCTCATTCATTACCTTAGAGATAATAACCACATATTTGATTACATTTGATTACATTATAGGCAATATGCTCAATGTTACTATGTACACAAAAAAAGCAGAGAAAACCTTTTTGAGTGTAATTAAGATGTAAAAGAAAGTTCTGTTTAACAAAAAATTTATCATAAGTTCTGTCGTTTTCTGTGGAAAGGAAGGAGAACCAATCTCTGGCTAATAAAAGGAGAAAAAGAAGAATAAAAAAGGAAAATAATTCAGAAACAGATGTATTTTTTTACCATTTATAGTACTTTATTTTTCGTCTTAAGGCTGCACAGAAAGATTGTATTCTGGAAAATTTTCCATTAGGTTATGGTAAATAGCAGACCTGCTGATTCACTGGTACAGTTTTGGCTTTATCTCCAGTGTTTTTCTCAAATGTGTTCGATAGCTGTAGTAGTTTGTATCTGATTTTCTCTACTTGTTATGCAAATTACTAACAGATCTCCCACAACAGAGGAGGGAGAAAAGTCCTAAGAGTTACACATAGCCATAGCTTCTTGATAAACAATTCTCTTGGTATTTACACATTCAAGACATCTGTCTCACTTTGTCTGCAATTTTCAAAGAGGCAATATCATGGTGCAGTGTCAAGGGGAAAACAAAATGTGAGACTTTAAGCAACAGAAAAAAACAACTGGAAAAACGGTGGGGAAACAGTTGAAACTCCTTAGTTGGTGTTAATATTTAAAAGACTGTTCAGTTACCCTCCAGGCTCTTTCTATATTTTGTGTGCACAAACAGTAATGATGTTTTTATTATCTGGTCTCTGCATTTGTCACTCTCCATCATACTATTTAAACTACAGACTGCTAGGGCTTTTGCGAGTCAAAAAAATATATTCTTGGAAAGATTCTCTGAAATGGAGTAGTGTTACATGGGCTGGAATTTGCGGAGGCTAGGCAGGTGGTAAGAAGTTAGCCATTGATGGAGGATTGAAAGCCTGAAGTATTCTGTGGGGCAGATGAGAAACAAAGCTAGGAAGATCTGCCGTGTTGCATGAGATTATTATTTCAAGCCCTTTCACGTATTCCTAAAAAAACCCAACATTTGACAAGGACTCACTGGCTATAGCAATAACTGGAAAGGAACATGTCTTTCATAAAAAATACACACCAAGCTCTAGCACCCATCATTTGTGTATGTAGTATTTATATTTCATGTGTCATTATAGTATCTAAGAATTGTTCAGGCATTGAAAATTCAAGTTATTTCTAAACCAGGAACATCTTAACAACACAGAGTGCCAGTTTACCATCTCAACCAAGCCAGGTGACAAAGGAAAGAGAAAGAGTTCTCAGAATTCATACAGTCCATGCATCATAACCAAAATCCTTAAAATGGATTTGACAGATACTAGGAACCTGTGTAGTAGTTGAAACCTGGTGTAGTGCACTTGTTTGCTTTTCCTCCTGGAGAGTTAGAATAAAATATCAAAATGGAAATTGTTTGTGGTTTTAAAAATGCATTCAGCTAACAAATACACAGTTAGGTAAAACATAGTCTGCAGTGAATTTGAAAGGTCATTTACAGTTATAGAAAAGATTGTATATTATAAGCCCTATCAATTTGGATGTTGTATTGAGGGACATGGTTTAGTGGGAGCTAGTAGTAATAGGTGAATGGTTGGACTGGATGATCTTTTAGGTCTTCCAACCTTGATAATTCTGTGATTCTGTGATTTCATGTATTTTCTTGGTTTGATTAATTTTGCCTAAGAGATATCTGGAGTTGTATACCAACCATGCATAATTTGGTAATTTCTTGTCTCAGAGAGAAAGAGGTCTCAGTAGTAGACTACAACTGTTGTTAGATGCCTGTTCATTATTAAGAGGATTGAGCAGAGAGTTTAAGTTTCATAGATGAAAGCAGGCCAGTGTTTAAAAATAAGTAGTATTATGTCTGGAATTTCTCCTTTCTTCCCTGGATTTCACTACAGTTCTCCCAGTTTTCATCCAACTCCATCTCTCTGATACACTCACTGGTATCCTCAGTGGCTGGAAATATATAAAGAGCTCTGCTGCAAACTACGTATCTTAGTTTTAAAACTTTACATGTGCATATCTGAAGTAAGAGTTGTGATAGCATTGAACCCTGAAAGATACTGTTTGTCATTGGGATGACGTGCTTAGGGTACAAAAGTTGCCTATCATTAATTTTTGGGACTATTTGAAAAGGAATGATTGATGGCAAGCTCAGTGTTAGCTGGAACACATTATGTATGCCACATTCAGCAATATCCTACATGGATGTGTGAGTTTTTTGCTCCAAGGTCACATTGGTAGCCAGACAGCTTCAGCTGATGGACAGAGTTGAGCTAACAAACCATAAGAGTGTGAGACAAAAAGTCTGAACCCATCCTGGGAAGAACAAGAATTTCTCTAGAAACTACTTATTGTTGGTAAGAGACCAATAGTATCAAGGACTCCAAACAACAAAAAGATTATACTTAGGTGGGTGGAGAGCAGGATAATATTTTGTATTTCTTAACATGTGGGTGCATCTATGTGAAAATTTGAGTTAGATTTGTTTCAAAAACTTCAACTTACTGCAAAAACTTCACTCATGGAACAGTTTCCAGGAGCATGAAAGCATGAATCAGGTTTATTTCAGATGAAGTCATGGCAGCAGAGGCACTCCAGGCATCTGCCTAGTTTATTCTAGCTGCTAATAGGCATGCAGTTCACAAAACCAGAATAGGAAATAAAACCTCTTGAAGCACAAATAAGATTGATGTCTCATTGTAAGCACAGTTGGTTTACTCCTCAGACCTGTTTCATTTGGTCAGCACAACTCACTAATTGAAACATAGCCAGTAGCTGTTTCTACACGTAGGCTAGCAGGTAGTTTATTTCTGTGCATGTTCGCTACATGTACGTTTAACAGCTGGCAGAGCTAGATGCTACAGATAATTGAAAATCTGACAGGACAGCCTGCTTGGACACTGCAAGAACCTCTCCCAAGGACTTAGAGAATTGTCTAGTAGTGTGACTGGTAGAGAGTCTTCTTATAAGTGATGCAAGAAGTTCTCACAGCTTCAATGGTGTAGTTGTGACAGGCACTGACACTGCACTTGGTTTGCCTTCACCTTTTTCCTAGAGGGCATTTTTTCTCAAAAAAGAAAAAAAAATCCTAGTTGACAGCTTTCCATGAACGGCTTGCTGAGTTGTGAGAGAGCTGCTTCAGAATCATTAAGAAAATCTTTCCCTTTCCAACACACATGACTTGGCTGTGGGCTGGCTCTCAGAATGCTCCTCATCTTTTAATGCATTCACAATACCCATGTGCTAGAAACTAGTTCTCACTGTGCCTGTGCTTGAGTGCAACCAAGAGAATCAGCTAGCAGAGATGTAACAGTTGTCACAGCAGTTTCCAGCCTTCTTTAGGGAATTTCTTCCATATGCTTCTTCTGCAGTGCTCATCTTCCTTGGGGAAACTTTCATCAGCTTGCTGCTGCAGGTTAGGGTTGGCTTCTGGAGACTTTTGCTTCTGTCAGCTCTGGCAGTCAACTTGTGTTGGCAGTTCCTGGATTTGGGGGTGCCTACACTTCTTGTTTCCAACTGGCTGCTGCTCAGGGACTGTCAAACACCTATTCAGCTGGTGTGTGTGGAGGAGCTATATAACTAGTGGGAAGGCTTGTGGATTATGGATTGATGCAGTTGTTACAAGTGTTACTGCAAAGGGGTCTAGAAACCCTGCAGAGGACTCCTTAAGCTTGTTCATCTGTGGTATCATCTTGCCACAGGGCAGTCTTCAGCACCAGCCATTTTGGGGACATGGGGGACATGAGGGACATGACACCAGAGGGCACAGTGCAAGTAATATTCAGCCTCCAGCTGCAGGTAGTGCCTGGTGCCTTTCCCTAAGATTGGGCTGAGTATGTCCTCCTTTTGGGAGGTGGGCTGTAACTGAGATGCTGAATCACCAGGTGAAGGAGCTGTGAGAGCAGATGAACAGATTGCATAGCACCAGGGTGGATGAACAGAATAATGATGGGATCTCTAGAGAGACATTGCAGAGAGACGAGCCCAAGCTTCAGGGTGGATGCAAGGAAAGACAGCTAGTTATAGTACTCAGAGGAGGAGTGGATAGGCTACCATGGTGAGGAAGGCTGGAATTGTGTGGTTTCTGGCAGCAGGAGGAAGACTCCTTCTTTGCCTGCAGAGCTGCAATCACGTAAGAGACACAATGCCCTGTGAACAGGCAAGGAGGGTCAAGAATAGGCAGGACAGGCACCAGAGCTAGCTGAATCTGAAGCAGGGCATCTGTCTGGAGAGGAAAAAGCAAGTGGTAGCAATCCAACAGGCTTCAAGAGTGTATTGAGGACAATTTCTGTATGTTATGATCAATGAGCCAAGAAGGGAAGATCCTCTGCTGGGCATGTTAATCACAAACAAGAAAAGGTGGTCAAACACAGCCTTGGCTTTTCCTGAGAAGTTAGCCGAACAAATAGTCATAGACTTGAATTTCAGCAGAACAGGATTCAGCTTGTTGAGGGCTTATTGGCTGGGTTCTGGAGAACCTAGAGGCAGAGAAGATAAGGATAATTCTCTAGTACAACCTCCACAAACCACAGGCATGGTTGATTTCAGTGTAGCATAAGGCCTGTATCGATGAGCAGATAACACCTGCCTGAGGTCCTGTAGAGCAGAAGGTACCAAGAAGGTGCAAGAGAGGACAGGATACCCAGAAGAGTTAAAGGCACATTGTCTGAGGATGTAGGGGCAGGCTTAGGAAAATCAGAGCTCAAGTGGAGTTGAAACAGAAGAACATGAAAGGCATCAAGAGTAATCGTCCTGGTTCCAGCTAGGATACCTAATTTTCACAAGGAGCCAGCACAGGTGAACAGAGCTGGTCAAGGGTGTTTTCCATATCGTGTAAGGTCATGCTCCACTTAAAACGGGGCTGGTCACAGACAGGTGGTTCCCCTCTGCTCTGAGTGCTAAGTGCCTTGTTTTTATCACCATTGGTGTGTTCTGTCACAGGTCCTTCTGTTGTTTCCCCCACCCTGCGGGTTGCCTTTCCCCTCCATCCTCCCGCTCCCACCCGGAGATGAAGTGGGGAGTGAGCCCGGAGGTGCTTGGGGCTCAGCTCTGGCTGTGGCCGAGCCAGGACAGTCCATCTGTACACAGCAACATGAAAACCAACAGGAGGAAGCAAAACAAAGGCCAAGGAAAGCACAGCTTAACGAGACACTGAGTGCCCTGAGTACGCCAGTTAAGTCTTAACTGCCTCGCCCAGCCTCATCTGTGGCCCTTCCTCTCCTCCCCCAACGCTTTGTTCACAGGCCCAGGAGCCCAGCCTTGCTCTGAGCCATGCCATACGTGGGTGTTTGTCTTCACTCTTGTTCCCTGCTGTCTTTGACTTACTGACTGCGTGGTACCCAGTCCTACTCGGTAAGTAGTCTCTTTTTTTTCTTTTCTTTTCTTTTCTTTTGAGGGCCAAGTCAGGTCCTGTTTCCTGGGTGGCTCACTTCGACTCACACTGGGTTGCTCTGGCTTTGCTTCCTGCTGTTCCTGAGCTGGTGTCCTGAACAGTCCTTGGACATGACCTTGTTTTTTTTCTGAGTCTGTTGGTAAAACCTGCTGCTCCCACCAGCTTGACTTTACTCAGGTACCTTGAGATTGTATGGATTTACCCCAGGCACGCTGTGATTGTTGATTGTTTTTACCTTATTGTGCAGGCAAGGGGAGAGCAGTGGGTGCTGTTTACCGCGGCTTCATCTTGTTAAATATTTACTTTATTACTGACTTCTCTGGCACAAAAGATCTATCTCACTTGCTCTTCTTTTTTTGTGGCTATGTGTTGTATGTACAAGCAGTTAAGAGGTGAAAAATGATTGGTCAATTTTAATTCTTGCAATGTCACCGTTAATTAAAAATAATTGGATGATAGTAGATGAACCTGACATCTGAGACTGACAGATATATGCAAGAGTATACCTTCCGTTTTTAAAGAAACTGTTCTAGCAAAAAAAAGTTGTCCACCAATTTATTATGTTCCTCCTTTTGTTTCTTAGTGGGGCGGGGGGGGGGGGGAAATTTTGTACCGATGGTGTGAGAGTATAATAAGACTGTAGTAAAAATAGTCTGAGGTTATTAGTAGTATCCTCAACTATTTTTCACTGTATTCTGAAGAAAGACCTTGAGGTATTGTCAGGGACAACAATGCAACAAATAATACAATGGCCAGACTTCTATTCCCTCCAATTTCCGAACATAATTCTGGACAGCTGTACTATGGTAGATTTAAAAAAAAAAATAAAAAAGTAGTATATTTTGTATTTTCCACTACTGAATCTTAAGTTAGTGTGAGTCTCTGGAGAAAAAAAGTGACCTTAGATTTTTGTTTGTTTGTTTAGGTCCTGTGTGAAATAAGCTAGAGTCACAAAACTCTCCTGTGTGCCTTAGGGTTTGTCTCCTTTCATGTATTTTATTTTTGAAACCTTTTACGAAATCCTTGAACTTCTATCTATTGCCAGAACAGTATTTTTTTAATCTTATGTTTTATAGCAACACAGATTATCCTTTTGAGTAATTTGATATGTTCGTGTTTTCTAATGTTTATACCAAATGTAAAACCAAGTGTAATACATGGGCTATCTAGTACATTAAAAGCATGTCCATTTTTATCTTAGCTAGGTGCATTACTGTAGCCATGAACAGTAATAAGTGCCAATAGCTTGCTGTTAGGGTGTTACTGATATAACCTGGTGTTCTTTCTTGTCAAGTTGCGTGTGATATGGACTGCACGTACTTAAACTTAACTTTGATTTTAAGCTGTTTTACAGACAAGGCAAAGCCTTCAGTGGGTGTGGCAAAGACCATTAATTTCAGTGAAGCGACTTTCTATTGCACTAGCTAAAATCTTGATTCTCAGAACAGCATATACATGCGGGAGGCATGAAATTAAAGGAATTCAGTGCCTTTAGCTTGTGCTTTAGATTTAGCTCAAAGTATATTTGGAATCCTCTCTGTGCCGCGACAGACCTTGTAGCAGCCTTCTAATATCTGAAAGGTGTTTATAAGAAAGCTGTGGAAAACCTGTTCATGAGGACATGTAGCAATAGGATGAGGGGTAATGGTTTTAATCTAGAAAATGGGAGACTTAGGTTGGATGCTAAGAAAAAGTTCTTCAGTATGAGGGTGGCGGATCACTGGAACAGGTTGTCCAGAAAGGTAGTGGAGGCCCCATCCTTGGAGATATTAAAGGTCAGGCTTGATGGGGCTCTGAGCAACCTGATCTAGTGAAGATGTCCCTGCTTACTGCAGGGAGGGTGGACTAGATGGCCTTTAAAAGTTCTTTCCAACCTAAATCATTCTATGATAAAAAGAAATTTTGCAAAGATGCTCCATATAGTTCCTTACATCGTTCACTGCCACAGAGTTAGAATTGTTAACATTTTTCTCAATAATTCTATATCTGACTAAAGGCACTTTTAATTTTTTTATTTTATTTTTTACTCTCTGCTTCCAGCTCACAGATTTCCCAAATTCTTACTTCATACAAAGCCATAGTAACACAGGACTCTTGTATTTGTAGAAACAAAAATCCTGTTGAGCCTTCTTAAGTTCATGCAAACCAGAAATGTTTTTGAAATTGGAAAAGTGATCTTCTGTTCAAGTCTGACAATGCTATCTTTATCTAGATATTCAACACAAATTAAAGTGACAGTTAACAGACAGGTGCCCAAGTTGTGGTAAAGTGCATGAAGGTCACGTGGAACGTGCAAATGTAGAGAGACGCAGCTTTTCCTAAAGAATGAACTCTAGCTACAGAAGCTAGGGAGGGAGCATTCAGGGTTGCATTTAAGGGAGGGGTGCAGCTATACTAGTGCATCTGGAACTTTTCATAATTCGTTTTTGGGCTCTTTTCATTATAAAGACAAATAAGCACTGAAGTAAATCAAACACATGATCCAAGACCCCCACCCCCCAAAACAAATAAATAAACAAAAAACCCCTGCTAAAAGCAAATCAAACGTAACTGATCACATTTGATGGCCCACGGTGCTTTTAATGAAAGACACTCATAATGTGATGCCCATCACAACAAGTGGTTGGACTTGATGACCCATTTTGCTCTGAACCATAAAATGACTTCATACACTGTCTTCATAAAAAGATCACAAAATAGCCTTTAGAAAGAAAAGCATTTCTTGTGGAAAGAAAAAGCTATTTTGAAATAGTATGGGATACAATGGGTCTCAGTCCATCTATGTTTATCTCCCTGCTACAGGTTACTTCCAGCATAGGTTTAATTCGTAATTAAGGTTGTATCACCCTTTCAATGCCTGAGATGGGCTCACATTTCTGTTGGTTTGGTTTAGTCACTACTGGCTACTCCATAAAGGAATACAAATTGAGGATGGTGATACAATGGAGCTAGTGCCATAACTGAACCTGAATCATAGTAGAAAAAGTCTCTTGAAAGGTCTGTGGTGGGTTTTTTTTTTATTTTATTGCTGAGTATAGGGCTTTTCTCTATTTCTCTGGTATTGCATTTCTACCAGTGACTGCTTTAGTTTCCTTTCTGCAGAGTACTCTTATCTTGTGGCTTATAGAGAACACTGACAAATACTGTATTTTATTAACTAGTTTATTTATTGACTTGGATTGATGCCAGGCTGAGAGTTGTGAATATTACTCCCTAAAACACTCTTCCTGGACTGCAACAGTGGAAGACTTAGCCTCGCGAGGTGCTGGCAGCCCATGTTTTTCAGTCCACCTGCTTAGTGTTTTGGTATTTTTCTTCCACTCTCGTTCCTCGTAGCAATCTCATAGCTGATACATCATGATGTGTAAAAGAAGAATTATTAGTTGTATTAAAACTTGCAGTAAAAATAGTACAATATAAAATGAAGATAACCCTCTAGAGAGATTCATATCCCCAAGCTTCCTAATTACTCTAACTATGAAGATATCTCCTTCAGCAGCTTCCACTGGCTCAAAGAGGTCATGGGGGAATTAGCTGGTGCTATTTTTAAAAGTCAGCAATTACAACCTCCTTCTACATAATCATGAATTACATCATCAGCATTCTGCCCACTGCCTACACAGAACATTTTCCAACCCTGGTGATATAATAGCTAGTAGTAAAAGAAACTTCAAATCAAAAAGGGTCAGAGGAGCTTAAAGCTGTGGCTACTTACAACACATTAAAATCTCTGCCTCTATTGGAGGTTGGCTGTATCTGCAATTCTAATTTGATGTTTGAAAATTATTTTTTCAACCTCAGTTTCATACAAATTAACACCACAGTAAATCTCTACAGAAGATACTACTGCTTGTGATTTTTGGGAATTATTATTTAGTAGGTGATTTCAAGGATTTCTAGTGAAAGCTCTATTTTTTTTTCCCTTTTGAGTTTTTCTCTGAAAGATGTCTGCTTTCTAATTGGGTTTGGCATTTTATTTCCAAGCATTTACAAATGTTTTATGATTTGCCTGGTCACATGATGACCCATAAAATACCTATAAGGTATTCTTTTACTGTAGCATGATAGTATAAATGAAAGATCTCTCAGAGTGTGTGTGAGATTTACTTTTATTTCTTATTTAGGAATGGTCTTGTGTCTTATAATTTTCCTGGTCTTAAAGAAATTTTTTTTTTGAGAAAAGCAAACAAGCCCTTATATTGTATTCAAGACCACTGTGCTGTCTTTCTTTTCAGAGTTTTGAGTCTTTGTTCATAATATACTGAAGATACACAGTCTGTTTAATATTTGTATTGCTCACAGTTCATTAAATAGAAAGTAAGCCTGTAAGATTTTTTTTTTCTTTTAACAACTTTACAGGGTTCAGTTGCTCATAAGCATTGCTTGAAGTACTTGCTAAAAGTTAGACAATCCAGCATCCCTACTTAGTAAATTCTAATAGTGAAATAAATCAACAATGCAAATACCTGGACTGAGTATTGAACACAAAATAAAACCATCAACTGCTTTGGGCTACTTAGGAACTTCTTGGGGTAAAGCTGATTTATCACTTTACTGTGGAGAAAAAGAGAAGAAAAAATACTTTCTTATCAAAAATAAACCCTGACCTGATAAAAGTATGTTATTCATTTTAATACAGTACTTTATACCTAAAACAAACAAAAAAATCCCTGCCCTACATTCATTCAATGCCTATAAAATTACTTTAGTCTTCTAAATATTTTGAATCAGGTTTTCAAAAGTAAAAATCAATAGTAGGATTCTTTCTCTTTTGTATTTTTCTTTTTTTTTTCTTCTCTAATGTGAAACTAGTGCTATTATGTAGGCTGAATTTTACTAATAATGCTTAGTTAACGCACCATTTGGAACATTTCCTGAGTGGCAAGATAGATATGTCTTGGTCCTGGTTTCAGCAGGCATACAGTTAATTTCCTAGCATCTGCTTTGGGATTTAATGCTGTGTTTGGGATTTAAGATGAGAATAATGTTGATAGCACACTGATTGTTTTTAGTTGTTGCCAAGCAGTCAAGGAATGTTCATCTTCTAGCCTGTCAATGAGAAGGCGGGGGGTACCCAAACATGTGGGACATGGACAGGGCTGCTGACCCAGGCTGACCAAAGGGATATTGCATACTATATATGTAACTTGGGAGTGGACTGAGGAAGGGGGGCAGCTTGGGAACTTGCTGAGCGTCAGCTTTGAGGGTTGAGAAATTGTGGTGTTCATCACTTGGTTTATGTATATTCTTTTATTATTCTTACTGTAGCTATAATAATCATCTTTCTTTTTTGTTCTGTTAAGTTGTCTTTATCTCATACCATTAGGGTTTGGTTGTTTTTTTCTGTTTGGGGGTTTTTACATTTTAAATTCTCTTCTTATCCCACTAGGAAGGGCGTACTGGGACAATGGCTCTATTATTTTAGCTGCTTACCAGGTTAAAGCGTGTCAGTTGCTCTGCACACCTAAAAAAGCAGGAAGAAAAAAACATCTATTTTCAGGTTTTGTTGACCTTTCCTTTATCAACTCTAGCTTTATCTAGGCGGTTAAAGTCAGTTATGTATGTAAAATGAAAGAATCTGACCTTCTCTGATGCCTAAGAGGGCACCAACTTAGTACCTCCAGGCTTTCAAGTGCACAACTGCTTTCTGTGTTGCTTTCTTCTACTGATGGCTAGTTCTTCCCTGGCACCTAAGAACAGTCTGAAGAGCTCCATACTTTTTTCTACTAACTACACTGCCAAAGTGTGCCTTCTTCCTGTTGGGGAATTTCACTAAGATGCTCCAAGTGTTTTACTTGCACAGTTTAAGGCTTTGGTAAAGCAGACATGGTTGAGTAGTAAAAGCTGAAAGAAGAGTTATCTCTGAAATCAACTGAGACATCAGAAATGAAAACAAAAAAAAGACAGAATAGAAACCCAAGTATAAGTTCATGAAAACATACAAATTATCTTCTGTTGAATATATTTTAAAATGAGAAGCTGGATACCACGTATGTAGTTGGGCATATTTACACAGTTGTAAAAGTGGGTCAGAAGTGTATTCTAGGAAGTGATAGTTTAGAACTTAATTTCTATTGAGGTAGTAGATAAGAATATAACTGATTAAATATGTGGGTTTCAACCTTCTCATACTGGGGGGTGGGAACTTAAACTGGGTACTGTACTTATCTGGAACATGTACAATTCATGAGGTGAATATATAATGCTTATCTATCCTCATCATCACTCAAAAAGAATGAGACAAAAGTTCTGATTTCACTTTATGACTTGTCTGTCCTGGTAGTGGTCGGGCTGTTCTGAGAGACTAGTGAATGCAGACTCTCAGAAGATAAAAATTATGGTTCTGCTTCTCTCAAGTAGGGTGTGTTGGGTTTTTTTTTGGCGGTGGTGAGTTTTGTTTGGTTTTTCTTCCTGATCTGGGCTGTGAGAAACACTCTGTGTCTGTTCTGCTCAATAGACGTGATCTTTGGCTTCCAGGCAAACTGGGCTGTGGCAATGTTGCTAAGGGCAAGCTTCAGCCTGCATTTATGCTTTCATTTGATTCTCAGTTGCCTATAAGCCTCAAGTTATACTTGGTGGCCTTTAAACATCTCCTCTGCATCTTCATATGCAAGGGGGGAGGGGTTATTTCTAATTTTCAGTTCACAATACTTGCTATCATCTGAGGGCTGTTTACAAGTGTAGCCTTACAGCATACTGAAGATACATATTGATCACTTGCAATGTAGCGTGACACATATGGGAATGTTTGAAGCTGGAAGCCTTCTGGAATAATAGTTGTGGACCATATACGATGAAGTCAGAACTTGTGGTAGTGTCTGTATAGCCTTCATCAAGTATTTCTTGGGTCAAATTATAAGGAGACCTCATCCCAAATATGGCTAGAAACAATAACTAACAATCCATCTGAATTATCAGTATTTGGAAATGAAGTGAGGATCTAAACTATTGGAGAGTGTGGATGTGCCTACCGAGCTCTGGGGGATGTCTAGATGTGAGCAGCAACAGATTTCTGGGCACATCAGCTCTCAAAGTGCAAGTCTAGATGCCCTTTGGGTTAAAGGCAATTAAATGAGGATTAAAATTTCTTTATTATAATTAGGTTTGGGCCTAAATTCTATTAAAAGCGTATTTTTAGGCACTGGAAGTTGGATCTACTTTACTCAAACCTTCAGTTCATGAACTGAAAAACTTTAAAACAAACCAAAAAACCCATAAGAACAACAAAAAACCCAAACAAAATTCTGAAAGCTATTTTCTGCCAACATAGCTTTAAGGAAATAATTGAAGTCTAAATACATAATGGTATTGTGACATAGAGCATAACAAACCCAGTGTTTTTCTGTGAGATGCAACTCAATGTATACTCCGCATTTTGAGAGTTCAGTGCAGCACTCAAAAAGGAATTTTACCTTTTAATTATTGAGAAATGTCTAGTAAGGATCTTGAAGTGAAACGGTTTTTTTCTTAGAAAAAAAGACCTCTGCTTTACTCTTAAACTGACTTGGAACGTGTTTTCTTAAGTCAGAAGCTACAAACAGCTACACGTAGACAAGGTGAAAACACAACTGATGGTAATTAAAGATTCTGGCATACTGATGTGTTTGCTAACTGCGGAACTTAGGACTAGATGTGGAAAGGCATAGATGAAGTTTCCTGGTTTTCTTCCTTCTCTCTATCTGTATAAATTTAAAAAAAATAAGGGATTGCCCACTGTTGTGCTGGTGTAGGTTTTTGGAGGGGTTGGTTTGTTTGTTTTCTTGGATCTTCCTTCTCAGAAGTCTGCAAAAGCGATGTAGTTTTGATTTTTTTTTTTTTTTTGGAGGGACTTCATGCTTTTCTTTCTCTAGTAGACTCCTGTATGGCAATATTTATGAAGTGATTGGACAAATTATACCTTACGTGACATCTCATGTACGTTACGTCCATGATGTGGATGTTTAACTCTCTATCTACTTTTGAAAAAAATCTCTGCTCTATTCATTCAGCATGTGCTCACTTTAACTGCTTTAATACTGTAGTTACAGAAATAGTATTCAAAATACATAAATTAGAACTGAGTTTATTACATTAAAAGCAAAGATCTAATTCCTCAGAGGACTTGTTTCCACACATGCACACTCCTCTATTTTAGAATCTTTTTTAATTGATATATTTACCCAGAGTGATTTGAGAAATGTTTTTGCGAACCTACTTAAGCTTTTGAGTTTCTGTGAGTGGTTCTTCTAATTTCCTTTGCACACACTAGCAATGACCATACAGTATCTGTTTGCTGTCTCCTTGCATCATATCTTTTAAAAATCAGGTGTCCCATAAGTATGCTCACAATTTGACATTTGAAATGCAATCTGTGTAAATATTCTTCTTCTCCTCAATATGCAGACTAAATTTTGTTTTGTAGAGTATGTCTATGACTTATTTCCTAGAGTATTAATGTACGTATACACACATTAATATATCAACATTCTTGTCATGGTTAGAGAGGCTTGAAAAGTGATAATATAGGAAAATAAGAAAATAACCTGAAATTTCCATACGAATAGATTCGTGGTTTATCAAGATCATATTCTTTCTTCTTTGTTTCCTATGGCTTTCTTCTCTTGATTGAACTAGAAGCACTCAAGCAAGCTAATATCCCGTGTAACTTTAAGGATGTATCATTGCTAATAAATGCTACACTAAGTCCCTTATTTTTATGTAGCAGACACAAGATTTTTGAAATTCAGCTGCAGCTGTGTGGATAACTTTATCAGCTATTTATCATTTTAGCACAGGCATTCCTACTGAAGCCCAGTAAAATGGGAAATGGCATCAATGTTGCACCCTGAATACTATAGGAATGGACAGGCTAGCTTTCCCAGTGAATGGAGAAAATAACTCCTCATTTTTTCACCTCTTGCACTATGAACAGACATAGCTGCTTTAGATTGTGCTCTAGATGTGTGGCAGAAAGAAGCAGGACTTTATTAAGACAGAATTTAAACTTTAGAAAGAGTCAAGTTTCCTTGATTTATTTCCCCTTTCTGTGAATGACCTTCAGAGTCATTCAAGGGGGAGCACAAGTTGCTCACTCTTGCTACAAAAGAAGGAAATGCTAGAAACTCGACTTTTTGGTTGAGGCTTAACAGATAGTAATGCTTGAGGCAATAAAGAGTTCTGAAACAGGATTATGAGAGTTAGCTGCCACATATAGCTGGACCATGTGTCTGCTTGCACCAGATCCTGAACTTTTATTGTGTCCATAATGGACTCAATTGAATGTTATTCAAGAACTGGTTTTGGTCATTTATGAATCCTTATTGCTCATGTTTTGTCAGTTGTGAAATAAATGGAATGTTTTCTGCTACTCTTGTCTTGAGAACACCTCTATGTAGAGGTATTACCACAAGCTGTGTGGCTGAAGAGAAAGGGGCTTTGTTTTTTAGGGTGTTTTTGTGTGGTTTTGTTTGTTTGTTAAAAAAAAAAAAAGAAAGAAAAGGAGGGAGGAGGGAGCAGGAGGGATGAACAGATGGTTCTTGGCCAGTAAGTAAATCGAGAGCATTTGTCTGTCTAAAGAGGAATGTGGGATTTGCGGTAGGGACAATATAGAGGCTTCCTAATAGTCTTTATTGAAATGCTCTTTTAAATTTTTTTTTTTCTTTCTTTCTTTCTTTTATTGTTCAGATGTTGTAAACACAGCTATATTGTTTCAACCAAGCATTTGCTGGGAGATGGATTGGGGCAGTTTAAATGTTATGAATTTCTGAAACTCTGGTAACTATTTACAAACAACATTCTAATTTATGATTTGGTATCTCAGAGTAGTTCTTACAAAGAAAATGTGGGGAAAAAAATGTGCTATTTGATGTCCTAAATGACACACAAATTACTTTTGAGCTTTAGAAATCATAACTAATCACAACAAGGTAAATTTTTCCTCTGGAAAATTTCCATACAGTATATAATTCCTTACAGAATGCACATTAGTAAGCTGTCTGCCATGTACCTTCTGATATAATGAGAGTCAAGCCTCTAGTAAAGTAGTTGCTTTTATTTCACTGCCTTGTTTCAAAATATGAACGTAGTAAATATGCTGAATGTGCCTTTAAAGAATCAAGCATAAACACTTATTTATTTTGCCTGGTGTAAGATTTTGTTGGTTTTGTTGGTTTGAGTTTTTCTTCAGTTGTGCTGCCTTCTCCTTCATATAATTTATATCATAGAATATTTTTTACAAGTGAATAGGTAAATGCATTTCTTATCCAATATTTAAACACACTACAGTTCTGAGACATGGGCTAAAAATAGGGTACAAAACCTACTTCGGGATAAATGTATTACCAAAAAAATAGTTATTCCATCACCACTTCTTTAACCATTCTTCAGTCAGTCTCTAAAGAATACCAGAACGATTCCCATGGAGTAATAGTAATGGACTGAGCATGTCGTTCCCACTTCTATAGTTGCATGATGTTTGTGACTCAAGTAGTCGAAGAACTTTAAAGGCAGCTGCAGGAAATGGTAGCTTGAGGTATTGTGGCAGAAAACATGGAGTATCCAGTATGTTATGATAGAATACAGACATCACCATCTAGAGGAACTGAAGGAATACTGACTTGAGCATTGCATTAAAAAAAAAAAAAAAAATCAGACCCTGTTTGGAACCAGAGCTTGTGGTAGCTGAATGTTTTCCAGTATGTTACCATTTCAGCAAAACAACAGAGGCATCTTGTAGACTCTTCAGAAATAAAGTCCTTGGGAAATAAAATAACTTGAACGACCTTGGAAATATGTTTTCCTGTTGCTTTCACAAATCCCTCATTTTGCTTGACTGGCAGTGACTTGAAATGGCTCAGGTAAAGTGGAAAGATACTTTTGGTGAAATGAGACAGTGAACTGGTGTGTATAAGAATTTTTCAAACCAAAATAAATATTTACATGAATCGATAATATATAATTTAGTAATTATTTGAAATAGATATATCATGTATTGACAGAAGGAATTTTTTGGGGGTGAGGGGAGAAAGTATTAAGAAATGGTAGAGCACATAAGATGTTTTCCACTTCAAAAGTCAGAAATTAACTTACTGAAACCTGCTCTTTTTTTAACCCTTCAATTTTTTCCAACAACAGCTTTTGCTTTTTCTCTTGTCTATGTTTGAAAAAGGGTGTGGAAGGTGAACATAAAAGGTTGGGAAAAGTTGGAGGCAAAAATTTCTGGAAAAATCTGCCACTCTGGTTGTAATGTTTGACCACAAAAAATATTTGTTAGGAACTTCAGGCACCTAAACTATTAAGAAAAAAATGTTTTTTCAATCTAAAAAGGAATAGTAGCCCTTAAAATTTGTGTTTGAAGACATATTTTGTGGAAAGAACAAATAGGAGATCTTTCATTTTGGAGGCGAGACACTTTTTTTCCCACATTTTTTTCTATTTAGTTTTACTTGAAAAGCAGGAAAAGTAATATCTGTCTTGCTTTTCAGCAGACAAAGTCTTTAAATTGTAGCTGTTTTCATTTTAAATGCATACAGTGCCTCTTATGCTGGAGTTCTGCTGCTACAGGAATTAGTTTAGCAAGATTTCAATGAAACAGTTAATGTTCAATATAACAGCTAATAGTAGATAGTTTGCCAGGTAATTAAAAAAAATAATCTATCTTCAAATGATTCTGAAAGAAACTTTTTACAACAGCTTTTTTTTGTCTTTACAGTCTTAAAGTAGTTCCATGTTTCTTTGAGGCATTAAATACAATTGCCACCCATTTATCTTTTTTCTTTTTTGAGGAAGCTTTAGTCTCTTTTTTAAAGTAGCACAAATTGCTAAAAAGTTAACTAGCTATGGAATATTATTATATATAGAGAAGAAAAATATGTAATATAAATGTATATATCCTTCCTTTTTAGACAATCATAAGATGAAACAACTTCAGAATCGCTTTTTTTAATGCCTCTTCGGCAAAAAAGAAGTAATGACTGATTAATATGTTATGTTTCAAAGGAAGAGTTTAGGGCCTTTTCATTCCTTGAGATATCATGATTGACAAAATGTTCCAAGGAAAACCCAATAGCTATACTCTCTTCCTTCTCCTCCCCCATAACAACTTTATAAGAAGAAAAATTATCTGTGGTGGTGCAAGAAACAGTTGTTGATATGTAAATTTTATACCATCAGGATCTTACTTCATAACTTTCAGTCCTATCTATGCATTCTAATGTGGACTTCTCCTTGTGATGATAGCATCACAAATGGAAACAAATCATCTGACCATGTCAGGAAAACCTACTGTAGCAGCATTTTGGAACAGTGTCTTTTGGCCTGAAAGCTGTTGATGACTATAGCAACAAACTTATATTTTTTAAATACAGTTGTAATTTTAAATACTTCCCATCTTTTTTTCTTTAACCATGTTGTTTGTTGGCGTTTTTTTAAACTCATACTATAAGTAGAAAGAAAAATAAAGTTTATACTTAATTCTTAAGGTAAATATTATGTACTATATCTGCAGTAAAATACTAACATATACTTACCAAATCACAATGTGTGGATGGAATGTGTGGACCTTTATAAGATCAGTTCTTTATGCTGTCCAACACCCAAGGACTCTGTATTCCCAGAGTTATTCTGTCATATTATTTAATATGCAAGACACATGAGCTCATTAGTAGAGCTCAAAACTCTATCAAATTACCTTTAGTAAACAACCTCGGAAAGATTCTTCATCTCATGCTTTGAAGGCATGTTGGAGAAGGTGGAGGAAGGTCTCAAAAGCTTTAGTTTTAATTAGTCCAAAGAGCAACCTTCCTGTTGATATGTTATTGGCTATCATGGAAATCTTATTAAATAAATTACATTAAGTTATTTCCCATGACAAGCCTCTGATAAAGCAGCATGTTAAATATTTGTTGCCCACTGCAACTAGTTCTGTTGTGGCTCAACTGGAGAGGGAATAAAGTAAGTCACGCTTGAACTGCACGTATTCTGAAAAATCTAAGACTTTACATATGTTTTCAGGCACAGTGATTCATAGCAAACTCCTGATTTTTTTTTTGTATTGATCTTTAAAACATAAACCTTCACTTTAATGCTGTGTGTAACATTGTGAGATGGTATACATGGAAACATGAGCTCTTCAAACCTTATGCATAACTAGAATTTTCCTTTAGTGACAATGATGCATTGAATAGAGTCAAGTTTTTGGTGGCACTGGGCTTCATTTGCTTCATTGTTTCTTACAGACAAGCCCCAGTATTTTAGGTTTTTCAATTGACTGATGTACAGTTCTTAAAACAGATTTGTTCCATAACACTTTGGCTAATTCATACATGTAAGATTATTTTTTCTATAAAATTTGCTTAGAATTTCTACTTTCCAGCTGAAATGATGATATATGTACCCACACTGGAAAGAAGAAATTTAGAAAACTTAACTTTCTGACCGGAACTTGTATGGTTTTATATATATAATTGAGACACTAACATGTATTGCAGACATACCAAGTTGGACTTGCATTTCTTACAGTACATTTTGCATTTTTTTTATCCAATTACAATGTTGTGGAGTCACAAAAAAAACCACCAAAAACTCCACGTGCTGGTAGCAGCAGTCCCTTTTTGGTAACACTGGAGTTACAGGAGTTCTAGGATGGAGCCACGAATTTCTAAAGGCTGGACACAGAGCTATCTCGAGTTACATTCCTCAACATTGTACCACTTCAGTTACTTAATTTTTCTGGACTTCTTGTCAATAAAATAGTATGTGGGTCAGGGGGCAGAAGGGGGAACTAGAGTTGTTTTACCCATGCAAAGCAGTGGCAGTTTTGTAGTCCAACCCTCAAGTCCCATTCAGCTTCCACTGGAGGTTCCAGGGAAGGAAGATGATTGCACCTTGCCCCCTGCTGTCCTCCTGACAGCCTGTGGTGTTTTGTATGACTTTCCCACTAATGTACAAGGCTGAATGATTTGTACAATGATTTCCTACAGTAAAAACTTTCTGTAGAAAGGTCTGAGCTATTGCTGAGGCATTTCAGTCTATAGATTTTTCTTTTCCCTTTTTATTGTCTATTTCTTCTCTTCCCTCAAAGCCTGTAACCTTGAAGTTACATTTGATGGAATTGAGATGTGTTTAAAGCAATAAGGTTTTTACATTCTTAAAATAATTTGTGACGTGGGATCTAGTTGAGATGCTGAAGTAACAATTTGTCTCTGTGTATATATGTATTTGATGAAGCACAGAAGTTAGAGAGGCAGCAGGAACATGGAGAGGCAATTTCAGGATTTGTGATCCTTTCATGCAGTTACCTGCTATCCCTGGGAAATACAAACAGGTTACAGAATTAGTAAAATGGTAACAGAACTAAGATTTTGAAGTCTGTTCATAGTTCATGTTCTTGCCTTTGTGCTTATTCTGTAGGATTGACTCGGTCTGTATTCTCTGATCTGTACCATTCCTTGAAGCTTAAAAAGACTGCTGAAAGGTTTTCAGATGCTTCTGTACTATTTTAAGAGCAGCTTCTTATTGTCCTTATTCATTGAAATAATAATCTGTCACTTCAGATTTTACCTGATCCTCCTCCTTCTCTGACTTCTCTTTAGGTATAAAGCTAATGATGATCCTTCCTAACTCTTTATTACCTTTTAACTTCCTTTTTTTTGAAAAATTACTTTCATTGAGAGACATGGCAACTATTCTAAACAAGAAAATGCTAAAATACAAATAGAACCTGAGAATTTGTCACGAATGTTAACTGAAGTTAGATGACAGGGCAGATAACTTAATTAAAAGAACAGTATTAGTATGAGAACTTGGCAGGGGAGGAGAGAGATGAAAATAGGAGTGAATAATACAGGCTGAAGGAAGGCTATGGAAGGCCAGTAAATGCACAGGGCTATGTTACTAAGCAGCTAATGACATGGGCCGATTACAGTTTGGAAGGAAAGGGAGGCAGGGACAGCATTGTGGCAGTCAGGGGAAGTTTGAAACTAGCAATTAGATTGTCCGTGAAGGCAAGGAAATCTATGTATTACACGGCCATCTAGTCATGCCTGTTGTAGTAGGCATTTATCTGATGGAATATGCCTTCAGACTGACTTTTTCCCCATTGTAGGGTGTCATACCTCAGTACAAAACCAAAGGCATGTTTCCAAAGGATATTATATACAACTTAAAAATTCAACAGCTTTAACGACAGGGTTCAGAGCTTGCTTTGTTCTGTTGCTGTTTTCTGATCCATTTTCCCCTCAGTGACTTGCTTTGTTTTGGAACTTGTAGATTAAGCATTTGCCCCCCCCTGCATCTGCAGAAGCTGCAGTTGTCTGATTTTTCTTCTCTATTACCTTACTGTCTTGTGTAAGCCTTGTTCTCAGAAGAACAAGGTTTACCTCCGTTAAATAAAACTTCTGAGCTTCTCTTGCTAGTTTGGAAAACTGTCAGCCTTGCTTCTTGACCACTAAGCTGTCTGGGCTATGAAGTCATTTTTAAACGTCATGAAATCCTTCTAGTTCAGTTTTGCAGAGAACTAATGCTGATAGTGGGCAGTGATTTTTGAGCCTTTGAGTAGTACCTAGGACACTTGCTATTTCTCTACATTACTTAAACACAGTCTTACTATTTTAAGGGTAAGAACATTTTAGCAAGCAACCTTCTAATTACCACTTATATGATGTTATGTTACTTCTCCAGAAGCAGTATAATGTCACCAGCATGTGATAATCCGGTTTGCTTGTGGGAGGAGGCAGAGGATGTGTGTGTGTGTGTGTTTGTGTTGAGTTTTTTGTTTCTTTAAGGGTATTTCAAATAAACAAATCAAAAGGGGTTTTAGTAGCTTAGGTGTAGCTCAATATATAAAGATATTGGGTATTCCTGGATCATTTGAGACTATACTATTTCTCTTAAAGAAGCTCAGTTTTTGGAGAAAACGTAGCAGATTGAAAGATTGTAACACAAGACCTTTTTTTATTCTTTTTTGGATATTTGATTCACAATCTGCTGATGATTTCATACAGAAAAACACTTTTCAGAATCTAGTGCAGTGGGGGGAGGAATAAATGCACTGAAACGTTACTTATAATTCCATCTTTTATCTGTAATCTTCCTTTTCTGCAAGAACATAATCATATTAAGAAAGAAACCTTAAAGTACTGAAGATGTCAAGCTCTGTTATATTATCATGTTTTATATAGCAGGTTTCCATCCAGGATATTACATTAGATTTGATGGAAAACCTTTCTTTTTCCCGAGCATTTCTATCACATGTGGGGTTTATTAGGCAGCAGAACATGGATGAACAGAAAAAATCGGACTGAACAGCTCGTTCTTTTCAGATTCAGCTCTAAAATGTCGTCTTAGCAGATCAAAGCCTCACAGTTGGAATAAACCTTTAACTCCTCCATTCCAATTCCTCTCAGATCTTAAGAGATCACAAGTGTTTGATTACAAAACAGATACCTTCATGCACTTGTTCCGTATGGAGCCACAACACTTATAATTTAAAAGTTACCTCAATACTGCTATATTTTCACATACAATGTATTTTGGAAGAGGTCTGCTAACTTGTTTCTAGTCAGCTTTCTGGGAGACATGCAGGTAACTGTATAGACTTTTAACATTAAAGCATTGATATTTTTTCAATAAACTTGTATTTTTTCTTAAGCTACAGTGTATGCTCTTAACTTTAAAATAAGGCTTATTGTTCTTTAGACTCTTCAAATGTACTACTGTGCTGTCAACTGCTTGAGGGAATTCAAGCTCCTACTCTGGTTTGTTGCTGCTGTTGGGAAAATACTGATGGCTCCTGCCTGTGTGGTGATATGTTTAGAATTTGGGGATTTTTAAGCCTCTTCATAGTAAACATATGTAAGTAAGCATGTATGTATCCCATAATTTGATTGGTGTTTCTCTCTTCCTTGTTTTATTTTTATTAATTTCTTGGCGTGCATATTGTTGGGGGGGGGGGGGGGGGAGGGTAGAGTTCTTCTGTAGAAAATGAACTGATGAATGGCATGTGTTTAGTAATTAACTAGTTTGTAGTAACCTTGAATTGCTGTATTTGAGTATCCTTGCCATTCTGGCCAGCAAGGTTTCAATGGCTTGATTGCCGGAAAAGTTCTGTCTCTTCTGTTACTTCTGACAATCACCTTTTTTGTGAAAGAGTACTTAGCAAAAGCCATTCCTTTGTTTCGAGATGGGATAAAAGTTCTTTCTTCCTTCTCCTGTCCTTAATCCACTCTTCCTGCTGTTCCTTTCCCGCTGCTTAGAGATTCAGCATGATGGTAGGAAGTTAGGTCGTGTATGTGACATATGAGTGAGTGTTTAGAAATGCTCTAAGGAAATGAGAGAGAGAGAGAGAGGTGGAACTTTGAGACCACTCCTCTTCTGCAGCTCTTTAACCTACTTGAAAGGGGCACAAGCTGGGTACCTGCAACAGGTTGTGGACCAGCTATGAAGGGCTAGGGCTGAGGACAGCCCTTTACTAGGTAAAACAATTAAATAAACAATTTAGAGGGAGTAAGTTATTGCTAGCATTTCCCAGATGGGTTAAGTTAATAGAGTAGCAGCCTAATTAAAACGTTTCCTGCATCTTGCTGTTATTCCTACATGTTTGGGACAGGTCTTCTGGGAACCGCATGTAGGAAACGTGCTTGGAAATATTTCCTTCTGTGATTATGCAGTGATTTAATTGTAATGACATTCTTAAAGCATTGGCTGAAAAGACTGAATTCTGCCTTGAATGCCTTCCAGTTCTGCACTTCTGGAATGTTTCAGGTGTATTGAAATTCTCGGTTGGTGTTTGCATTTTTCTTGTTTGTTTGGGTGGGCATTTTATTGTTGTGGGTTTAACTGCCTTTTCTGCTTTCAGATTACTTATTCTGTTCCAAACCACACTCCTGATTTGTGTAATTTTTAAATGGTAGTTAATGAGACATTTCTGGTAGAATTTGTAAATGAGATGAGATTTTACAATAAAGGTAAATTAATGAAAGTTGGGAGAAAGAAATTGTAGGGTTAAGGTGGTCTCATATCTTTGGCTATTAGTACATACATGGAAGTAAACCAAACACACCTATTTGTTCTGGAACTGTTGCTAAATCACGAACCTTTCACATGTGCACAAAAACTGAGGTGATCTAGAAAATGCTGTCTTTTGGTTCTTAAATTTTTTATATCAATTTTGAAATACTTGAAGTAAGGCTAGCATTTTATTTCAGTCTTTTCTTAAATATAAGCTTTTTTAATAGGGTGGACCTACCCCTTCTTTCTCATTCTTCTGAAATGTTATAGCCTTCCTTTTATTAGAAGGCAAGGGAGGAGAAGCTGATCTGATTCAGAGGAGTGGGCTGATCTCTCGCTTCTGTGCCTCTCTCCTGGGTCGTATAACCTGCCCTGACATGCTGATCTTCCTCCAGACCAGCTGGTCCCTCTGTAGCTTAACATTTTCTCTCTAATGTTTTTATTGCTGTAAGAGGAGGAAAATGCATACAAATGCTGCAGCTGTACTGTTCCCAAGACTTTGCCTTGACATTTTTTTTTTTTCTACACCTTAGTTTAAGTCCCTATAGCTGTGTCTATGTTAGGTTTTCAAGACCTGTGAAGGAAAATTATGGTAGAACAGGGTTTGACTGGATACTACACTTGACTTCTCTTAAAGGCAAGATTCACCTTATTAGGTGCAGTAGTAGAAATGAACCTGAGTGACAGAGCACTAGTGAGTGCTCTGTCAAATTCAGTATAAACTTTTTTCTCACCCTTTGGAAGGAAAACAATTTGCAGCCATAGAGAAAGATTATACCATTGACATAAAATCTGTCATTTTCAGAACGATATTTTCTCTTTAACAATGGATGGAAACATTTTTTTTTTCCTTTCAGATTCTATCAGTTTTGCTGCAAGCTTTTCACATTTTACTGGCATTTTATTTAAAGAATGCACCATTTCTTGTGGTCAACCGCTTAGTCTAGTGAAGGAAATGCAGAGAAAGGAAGGTTGTGATGCAGCAAGTTATCCTGTGCTATATGGTAAATCCTTGTGCTTTCATCTGGTGTGGTGCTGTGATTGGGGAAACAGGAAGTTAGGAAACCAAACTAAGTGGACCTTTGCTTGGTAATTGTTATACAGTGCCACACTGTTTTTCTGTCGATTTTCTAGTGCTTAGGCTTTTCTGGGTAGATCTAATAACTTCAAGAAAAGTATACAGATTTTTAAAGGGGGCGTGGAGGGGTGCACATTAAGTACAGACAAACGCTCAGAGAAGTAGGTAATTATCTGTCTGATGCCACTATTCTCTGAAGAAGTTCAAGTTGCAGGTGTTTGGTAGCTGACACATCTTTAGTTGCTACTCTCTCTATATGGGGAATGTTCTCCTGGGAAAGAAAATAGCAAACCAAAGTAGTTTTCAGGTAAAGTTGTGCTAGCAAGGAATATCAGCTGTATCTAATGTAGGGCATCTCTGTCCCTCTCCCTTGTTGTTTCTTCTTTCATTTGTTTTCAGTAAATGAGAACAAGATCTATCAAACGTCTTACATTTTGAAGGTGATCCCTTTGGAAATGAAGGAATGAGACATGCTTTCTTGGGAGACAAAGTTTTAAAAGCTTTTTTCTGTCCTATTTTCAAACACAATACATTTTAAAGAATAAGATCAACGTTTTATCTTTCACCATTTGGCAAATACCGAGCTTCATCTTTTGTCCTCTGATTTCTGACTGGTCTCGAGGTAACTCTTTTTTTTGTTTGGACATGCTCAGGCGTAATGATGTTTTCTGTATAGTGCTGAGAACAAAGAGATTTGTCTTTTTTACTGGAAGCAGGGTTGCAAAACTCTTCAGGTTAAATCCATTGTCCAGACAGTTAACTGTGTATTATGACTGCACAATTAAAAGCCATACCGTTGCTGTTGCTAGCTAGCTGGTGTAGATAATAGCTTTAGCAGTTTGCTAGACACCTATTTGTAACAGTTTGAGCAGTCTTGTCACATCTTAATCTCTGTAACTAGTGGTAATGTCTACAAGTATGTCTACTTATTCTTCAGTTGTATCAGTGAAGATGGATGAAACTTTTAGACAGGACAAAAAAAAAAAAAAAAAACAACCCAGAAAAATTCCACAGCAACTCCACATCAAAGAAGTCTGTTCTCAAAACCAGCTTTCTAGAGAAATCACTCTTCTCCAACATTGTCTCCAAAAGCCAGAATGTGTCAAAACAGGGATGTCATAATTCAAAGTGGCACTCTGGTAGTTCAAATAGGTTCTAGTCTAACCTGGGAATTTGTCTTCTGATGCACCAAAGTATAGTAACCAGTCCTCTGTGTAGAGTTTCAGCACGGAATTGTTGCTGAAAATAACTTTTTTTTTGCCACAGAATCTGGTTCTTGTAATAGAAAAGAAATAGAAGAATTGCATAAAAAGACTTCTCAAATTAATAGTTGCATTTTAGGCTGTTGCTTTGTTGATGATGTAAGGCTGTTGAAAGTTTACAGAAGCCTGTGACCTAAGGGAAAATATTGTACTGAAACTAACTTTAGAGATTAAAAAAAACAAACACAACCTCCCCTCCCCCCCCCAACTATTCAACCCCAAAAACAAACTTCTCATAATTCTAGATCCCTGTCCCAACTTTTAGGGTCTAATGAGTTTCAGTTTTTGTGCATAAGCATTGGAAAAACTAATAATGTAAAAGAACATGAAGCCAACTACAGGTTTAGTATTGTTTTGCTTGGTGTATTAAGCCTTCCACTTTTAAATAAAGGAATTCAACTTGATTTCTTTAGCAATTCTCCTTTTGGTTGGCAGTTCTGCTCTGCTCAGCAATCAAATACTTTTTGGTCTGATGTGTCTGACATCTTCAAACAAATTTCACAGTCTTCGGGAGAGGGCAAAAAGTGGTTCACAACTCTCAGTTGGAGAATTTGCATGCATTTCAACACACTGTTCATGATGTGATCCATTTGAACACGGGTGCAGCAAGAGTTCCATGCTTAAAAAATATGAATCCGTATGCCTCAACTTTTTTTGTTCTTCAGGGGCTCTCCTTTAACTTGTTATAGTAGGATATATAAATACAAATGACACATGGAATACAAAATTACTGGTTTTGTTCAAGATATGGGTAAGTAGTTCCTTAAAAGTTATTAATTCCTCAGTCATCTTCCATTAAAATAAGGAGCTCAGATCTCGCATTCACATTCTTTTCCAGCACTATAGAAATGCAGCAAATTTTCCTGTATTCTTTTGAACTTGGCGGCAAAGTTCTGCTACGTAGTGTGACCTAATGCCCCAGATTAACTGATTTTATTAAATGTAGCTTTATTTCACATGAGTAAGATGCCTGAAGCTTTAGCATGTGGTCTTGAACACCTCACTTCCTAGCTTCTTCCTTTTAGTGTTTTCAGGAACTTTAATACAGCTAGTGTGCACAGCAGCTTCATTTCCTTGACCAATATCTTAAAAATAAACCATTAAGCAGCAGTTCTAGTTTGTCCCTAAGGTAAGCAGCAGTGAATGTTGAAGGAGTAATGATTATTTTTTTTTAATGAATTACAAGGTTGGGAAAGACCTTTAAAATCATCAAGTCCAACTGTTCCCATCCTATGCTAAACCATATCCCTATGTACCTGATCTACCATTTTTTTAACACATCCAGGGATGGTGATTCAACCACATCTCTGGGCAGCCTGTTCCAGGCCCTGACAATATTTTCCTAACGGTGGTGATGATGATGATATCAATCTCAGTGTTTCATTCAGCAGTAACTCCTCTACAAATCAGGCACAGCAATTTCTTACCTTATTGGTTTATTAAGTAAATAGAATTCTATTTGTTATGGAATTATTTAATTTTGTTGTCTGGATCTTTCTGTGTCTGTGCTTCAATATAAATAATATGTCTGTCAAAACAGCAGTTTTACTGACTCTTGTAGAAGTAGGCGGAGACTTTTTCTTGGGGAAAGCTTTGCCTAAGTGTTGTCAGCTCTAAATTCCTCAACTGAACAGTGTAAACTTTACTACTGTTGTTAACCTGCACATAGCAGGCATAAAAGTGATAAGTATATAGGCAGGTATTGAACACATCCCAGACCTATGTAAATATTTTTAGGTCTAACTTGTAAACTAGAAAAGTTGGTGTTTTTTTAGAGCAGAAATTTGCAAAAATGTATAAAGAGGATTTATTGGTGGAACAGCTTCAAAGTCCAAGTGATGCTGAACATTAATACTGAATGAGCTCCCAAGCCTTGCAGTTCCCATTTCCTTTACCTTTCTCTTTTCTGATAGGGAAATAGATTGCATCTAGACAGGTACCCTACCCATAACAAAGAACATAATGGTGGTTTTGTCTGTGAATGGTTTGAAACCCAGACCTTAGTAAGAGCAGAAGCATACTGCTTAGTCACAGCATGAGGCTAGACATGTCATCATTGTTTTCTCCCTGCCTTTCGATGACAAAACTTGCTTTTCTCAATACTTTGATGGTATGGCTTATGCAGTATAGGACGGTATTGGAAGAAGCCTTCATCTGTTGTTTTGCGGTGGAGTAGCAGACTGTGTGTGGAGGGAAGGCAGGAACTTCTGAAAACTGTTTCCACAAAGTGACATGAGAAATGAAGGGCCCATAAAAAGCTTATGCAAGAGGAAAACCACCATTGGCAGAGTTGTACTATGTGCACAGCTGGGCTGTCGTTCTGGCTTTCTTGTTGTGTAGAAACAATGCATAACACTGTCAGAGAAGTCTCTCTTTCATCAACTGAAGGATGTATTTCTATACCTCTTTTCATTTTGGTTGCGCCTGTGTCTCTTTCCCTCCCTCCACTGACTTTTGCTTGTGGGGTTTTGTATTAGCTGGAAAGGAATTCTGACTCATTTGTTGCCAATTGATGATTCTGTCCTCTCTTATTTGACCTAAAGGGTGTGGACAGGACATGGGTATTGTGCATCTATATTGTATGTCAGAATAAGAGACTCAGTAGCAGCAAACCTTGAACAGTCATTGTTGCTATGGTGACCAAATGAAGTTAAATTAAAATCCTTTTCCTCAATCTGGAAAGATCAACCCCATAGCTTCTCTTGTTCTTAGCAAGGCTTGGAAATGTCCCGTGATTTTACGAGTTATCATTCTGTGAACAGGATACCTGTTCTTAATTTTGAGATGTTAAGGTCAAGGATATCTCAGATGGGATTGTATGTTCAGTAAAGCCTGGCGTTTTCGGCAGTTCACGTGTCTGGTTTAAGGGACAGCTAACTGCTAATTAACTTCTATCTCAGTCTCTCAGATAGAAGATATTTCATTGAAATAGGGAAGGAGTAAAGAAAGCATTTGTTCAAAATCACAAAGGATGGATGGACAAGATCTACACAGTCTGTCACCCTCTGTCCTCACAGAGACCTGCTGGCCCAAGGGTGCACTGCCAATGGTATGTGCAGCAAGTAGAGAACAAAACACCATGCTTCAAAGTAACTTCTGTATTGCCGTGCTCCTCTTGTGTTCTATATTTAAATATGCTGATATCAGATGCTTTAGCATGGGAGCATGTTTCACTACAGGTAGTATACACGTGGAAAAGATTGGTGGGAGCAGCGGAAGAAAGGGGATTAAACTGTAGAGAGAATTGCTGAAAACGGTCATTGCACTAGGGTCTCCACCCTACTCAAACACAGTGTCCAAAGTCATTTGCAGTATATGGTTGGGGGGAGATCTAGCATAAATATCCATGAAACTTTATGGGGCTTCCTTGGGTAGCAAAAATCAAACTTCTCTGATCTTACATCATCAAATCTATCAAATAAATTCCTTTTCATAGAAAGTTGTCATTACTTTTTCATGACATCTGCCATCAGTCTCTCAGCTGTATACATCTCCATGGCAGCAACCTAAATAATTGTTCTACTTGTATGAAGCCGTTAAACTATAGTCTTAGACTACTTTCAAGTGATAGACTTTCAGAGGCCATTAGTTGGATGCTTTACCTTGAGATGTCTCAAGTTAGCATGTTTTTTGCATTTTGAGTGAGATTTCTAGGAAAGGGGCTTCTAGTCATTCCCAGGTTGTTACTGCTGTCTACACAAGTTGGTATTGCTTTACTGAGTTAAAATGGAGCACTATTAAAATGAAGGTATTTCTGGAAGCTGGTGAGGGTGGGGGGAGTTGAAGGAACTTTTGGTCTAACTGGTCAATGGGGCAATAGAAATAGTGACAACACTGAAAAAGCTGAGATGCTAATGTCACTGCCATGGATTCTTCTGGTAACTTAACATCTGTGTCCCAGATAATCCCAAAATGAGGGCAGCATTCGGTGTACTGGAGGACTACATTACCTCTTTGATAGAACCAAGTTTCTTCACTGTTATGAAAGAAGGATCAGAATACATAGAACATGGCAACAGAACAGGACTGTTAGGTCAGGAAAAATAGGGCAGTGGCAAGTCAGACATCTAGATGGCTTTCTGTTGTATTTTAAGAAGATTGAATGAGGACTAGACAGCTTTTTTTTTTGACACTAAAGACTTGATTTGATCCTGAGAAAATGTGAATTTCTATTTTGAAGTTTAGTTATGATTCTTATAAGGCTTAAAGAGAAATTTAAAAAGTTTCTGAAGTTAATAGGAATGCCAGGGATAACTTCATATAAGATAGAAGTAGGTTAATCAGGGTAGGTAGGGAAGGCGAAGTGTGGCATAGAATAGCAAAATGTGTAAACTGCAAACTGGCTTATCCGACAGACATTTACTATCACTCCAGATCATCCTGTATCTTTTAAATGTAAATGGATTTCCTTTCTGAACATCTTTAAGGCAAGAAGGAGCAATTTTTTTGTTATCCATGCCCCGATTAAGTCAGTGTCTGTGCTAGCCAGGTGTGTGTGAGAGGGAATCCTATGTGGCTGCAGCAGAAAAATTCCTCCCCCCCCCCCCTTCCCTCTTTAATAGCATTTTCTGAGTTGGGAGTTTTATGCCTGTCTTCCTCCTGGATAATAATTTGCTGGAATGATGTTGAACAAAGACATTCTAACTCATTATAATTACTCTGAAATCAGCATGCCTGGGGGGGGTGCCCAGGGAAAGCCAAAAGATGAACAGTACGTGGATATGTTGGAAATCAAAAGGAAAATGTAGTTCTGGCCACCAATTAATGCAGACTAATTGATTATGTTTTAGTTGACCTTGATTATCCATTAGAGAGTGTCAAATGGAAAGTCAATATGAATGACAAAATGTAAAAGTACGTTACTGTAAACCAGGTACATTAGTGACATCTGTTGAGAGTTCAGAATGTTTCCTCTAGAAAAATGTTCAGGGTTCTTAATTCTTTCCTCTTTGATAACGTTTTAATGCTGTGTGCTGGTCTTGTAATGACAAAGTGTCTCTGGCAGGGATACATGCTGTATCTTAAAAGGCGATTAGAGTCAATAGATATTTTTCTCTAATTTCTTTTGAACCTATGGATGTGCCTTTTGTAGAGTATAATAATGTATTTCAGTGGTATGTGGTAGTTCTTGTTGATGACACAACAGATACATGCCTTTTAATATCAAACCAAGTGCAAACCAGTATTTTTAACTTGGTATAGTAAAGAAGTTTTGTTGTCCATCTGTGAGTTCTTATGCCAACAAGTGGTCTAAGAATCAATATCCAAAAGCAGAATAATTTGGGAGTGTAGTAAAATAAAATATGCAAAAATAGAACTTGCTGCAGTGGTATTTTTTCTGTCAAATTCACGCCTCTGGAAAGAGGAATGGAGCTGTTGATTAAGTTGTGCTAAGGTATATCAGGTAATACAAATAGCAGGAGGGAGACTTTTCAAAACAGATGACAGTCAATCTGCCAGTTCTTCTCACAATCTGGATATCTTTCATTCAGGTAGTTAGCCAAATTTCTAGTGTTTACTCCTGAAAGATACATAAAAGCAGTACAGAGGAAGGCAAGAAACTTGTAATTTGCCTGTCTTACCTTTGGCCGTGCTTTGTGATACTGAAAACAAGCCGTATTACAAGGAAGACGATCACAGCTATATTACTAAGTGGTGCATCTCTTCAACAGTTATGAATGAAGCATGTCTCTCCCTTTCATGTCTCCACAAAGTTGATATTATTTAAAAGTATAATTATGTCCACATTAGTAGTTTTAGGGAGAAGTTAGCTGATGCTTTGACTTTCTTCAGGAATTTTCCCTAAAGCTGAATTTCACCCTCAGCAAACTGGGAGCTAAGGTGACAGTGACCTTCTTAAATACTGGTATTATATTCAGACTGCAAAACCTAGATAATTATCTGTTTCGATAATGGAGGTGTCCAAGACTCTCATTTGCAGAAAAAGGTGATGGGAGGGGGGTGAGGATCATAAATAATAAAAACAATTCTTCATGCCCTGAATATTAGGGTGAGTTTCTGCCTTTCACAAGCCAATTTTCTTTCTAAAAATAAATAAATAAATTCTATACCACATCTATTCACCTTAGAGAGAGAAAAATCACCAGTGGCTTTAAATTCATAATCTCTTCCTTGCTTGTAGACTAATGAACTGCAAGTCCTTACTGCTATTGTGTCTAAAAGCACTTTCGCAGCATACTCATTTTGAAATAATATTTGTATTTGTAATGATCTGTGTTTAAACCAGATCAAGTATTCTGAACTTGTAATGGTCTAGTAAAACATAACAGTGAACTGCTGCTCTGTTGCACTGTTGCTTTGTGTCTATGAAATGTGAAAATAGTGAAGTAGGGAGCAATTAGATTATTTTTAAATTGTCTCAAATATATATTTAAAACAGCTGATATGTAGTTAATTTGCTGATGTAAAAAAATAGGCATGGAAATGCCATTTCAATTAATTTTAGCAGTTCAATTCATAATCAAATAACATGTGGAGGATATACACTTGGATACCTGTTTTGTTTAATATGTGTAAAATCTGTGTACAAGGAATTAAAATAGAGAGCAGGAGGTTGGTTAAGTGTTCCTCTTGCTTAAAATGTCTTTTCAAACACCAATCAATACATAAGTATTCTTCTGTCTGTATCCTGGAGACAATGTCCCATACAAGTAGTCAGGAAAAATTCAACGAACTTTAGGTAGGAAGTATGTATCTACTTCGTTAGTCCAGCAAACACACATTGGTTAGAGTCCTTTTTTAAAGCATCATGGATCCTAGTGCAGAGTGCCCATTCAAATAAATTATTTTTATGTCAGAAAGAAAAAAAACGTAATCAGAAAGTACTTCAACAGACTTGTTTAATGTTCCTTCATATTTACTTGACACAAAATTGAAATGAACATATATAGCCCCCAAACAAACAATCAAAAAACCCCAAACCAGGGATGTTATAGTGATAAATCTAAGTAGCTGTTTACAAAAATGTTTAAAACAGATTGAAAGGGGCATTCATGTCCCAAAATTTAAATTTTTTTGTCTTGTTTTGTTTAGCTAAATAATAAATAGTCTGCAATACTTTCATAAATCAATTAGGTAAATTACTCCAATAACACCCCGTTAGCTCTTTTATGATTAAATAGCTGTTTTTCTTTCAAAATAATTTTTTTTGTGGCTAGCACTATTAATAGAAATTAATGATTGCACAAAGAGGTTTGGATGATAAATATTTGTTTTGTAAGTGTTCATTATGGTATGCTTATATTAACATAAATAAAACATAAGAATTATGCTGAAATATTATCACCATAGCTGCTGTTACCATTGGTATTAAAAAGGCAATTATCTTTTTTCTTTTTTTTTTATGACACCAAAATAAAGATAATGCTTATAGCTAGATTATTCTGTTCTGCTTATTCTTGGAATATAAATACATCAGAAATAATGCTGGCCTGGTAAAACAAGAATGAGTATGTGTGTCTTACAAAAGCACACTTTGTCCTCAGGAATTGAATATAACTATAATCATGTTCTTAGTCCCAAAATATTTTTGTTCTTTGTCATGCAATCCATGCATTACTTAAAGTACTGTTTAAATGACAAAAGATAAGAATGGCCTAAGTGATGCTATGTTTCTAAATAGGTCTGGTGTCTTTGTAAAAATGCTTATAAATGGTAAATACTATGAAACATTGTATTGCAATTGCTAATTCAATGTGCATTAATAATATTATAGAATTAGGGAAGAGGTTTATGACACAAGATATTATATTTAAATGAACTTTTGCTTTCCTCCATGTTTACAAGTAGCTTGAGTGTTGAAATATTCATGTACGAGACTTTTCTACCTGCTCTGCTTTTGATTTTAGTAATGAAAAGGAAATACATATGTATGTATGTACATGTGTATTTTTGTTGATATTTTAGATCAAAGTGTAGGGTCTCAATATCTTAATTTCTGATGTTTTACTCATTGTAGTACATAGCCCCTTAACTTGAAAATAAAATTACCACAATTACTGTTAGTATTCCCTTTTGGGTGACTGCATGTGAACCTGGGTTGGTTGAAAGAAGCTTGTGTTGTGTCTTGAGGGATAAGGATAAGCTGATAAGCCTTCTAGCTGTTCGGGTACAAATTATTTTTGCAAAATGCTTTCATTCTGCCTTCTGTAACAAGGCCTTTCCACTGCAATCCATTTGACGTACCTTTTAGCTTTCTCTACAGTAACTTCATCATGTTCTACAAGTACCAACACAGGAAGAATGTCTTTGACGGTAGAGGGCTCTTTAGTGAATGCTTTTCTGCTAGATTAATTTCTAGTACTGAAGCTAGACAAATTGAAATGGAAAATAAAGTGCAACTTGTACTTTTTTTTTTTTTTAAAAAAAAAGGCAATTAACAGCAAGGGCAACTAATGATTGGAGTAATTTATCAAGTGAGGTCTTGCAGGCTTTGTATTGTGCAAACTTTTACAAGATGGTTGGATAACTTCCAAAAGGTGTGCTGTAATTTTAACCACAAGGTTACAGGTTTAATGCAGACATGTCTGAGTGAAGTTCAATGGAAGGAGGTCAGACTACTGGTTCTCAGTTGTTGCTGCTAGCCTACAAATATTAATCTTTCTTTCAAATTACTCTTGACAGATACTGTCATGAGCTTTTCCATGCACTTAAGTCCTGAGGCGAAACCCACAGAAGACTTTCTGACATCAATGGGCTTTGGATCTAATCCATAGACAGCTAGTTTCTTTTGGAAAATGTTGAGTGAAATGTAAGTGAAAAGTTTTATACAAGTATTACTGCAGCAACCGGAGTATATTTATAGCAATGGCGTTTCTGAAGATGAGAAAATTGAAGGGGAAAAATGAGTATTGGAGGAAATGAATAAAATCTTTGTCCAATCCTGTAATCTCTCAAATTCAGCATGCGAGGCAGCTTGTGTTTCTAAACATTCTAAGTTTTCCTCTCTTCAATATACTGTACAGGTACAAATAAAAGCTTGCCTCTTGACTACGAGGCCTTCACTGGATTGATTGTGGTATGTTGTCTTTGCCATTCACTTGGATATTTTGGATAACTAACTGGTGAAATCTGCCAGTGAAGGTCAACATTATTGTTACACACAAATTAGAGATTGTTTTAGAGATTTGAAAAAAAGATACTCATGCAAAACTTTTAGGAAGAATGAATTTCACTGTGATTAAAAAAAAAAAAAAAAAAAAAAACAAACCAAAAAAACCCCAAACCCAGCCCACACTGAAAAATTTAGTAGTCACATGAGCATCCAGAGTATTTAAAAATGTGTACAGCAGCATTTTGTGTGAGGAGCAGTTTGTAAGATGATGTGAAATTTCTGACCATGGTATTCCCAGATACAAGTTCCTTCTCCTAGGCCAAAAATGGAAGTTTTGTGGCTTGTTACGAATAGCAATGAATTTAAATAAGCTTACTGAAAGGCAGGAGAAGGGCTAGTGATGCCAAGCATGAATTACTGAGCTTAACTTGTACTAATCACTGGAAACTGTGTCAAAGCAAGTGGAAAGAAAAGACAAAATCCCCGTAGAACATCATGAACTTTTGAATCATTAAAGAAGCATATGTGTTGCCCTACACACGTACTTAAAGTTAAATGATCTTCTTTCTTGCCTTCTCCGCTTTGTCAAAAGTTAGGTCAAAATTCTTGAGATTTATTATTTTCTACATTTAAAAGATAATTTCTCCTTTCTTGCTCAAATGAATCTTTTCACTATTTTTGCTGTAGGTGCTAGTCTTGAATCTCTGCCTGTCTGTGTCTGTCTTTGTGTCTGCTGGGTTTCACTAACCATTTTTTGAGCACTTCTCACATTTTCTTATGCTGCATCTTCAAGAATCCCACTGTGTATGGGATTCATCTGATTGAATTCAGGTATCTGGAAAGTAGACTCTTACAGCTGAGACAGTAGGTTTTGTTTATAGCTGATAAGCTGAAGTAGCTGTTTCAGTGCCACTTTCATGTAATACATAAGTAGACGCAGAGCTTGTGCGGTGTGATCCTGAGTGTTAGCTTTCTGTTGCTCTGAGCTCTCTGATCTGCAGAAGTCCATGTCACACACCTGTGCCAAGGCTGATGAAATCAGTCTTTTAACACCAACATCTGTTCCCATGTCTTATGCCAGTGGGAATGTTCCTATGCACCTTCATTCTCTGAAGAAAATAAGTATTGCATGGACGAAAGCACTGAATTCAGTGGCAGCAAAGGCCCCTATAAATGGGACCTATTTTTCTGTAATCTTTATTAATTACAGTAGCTTGACTGATCATGTCCTTTGCATGTTTTGCTGAAAGAACTTTGCTGAAAGTTGTCACAGAGAAACATCTTGCTGAGCTTTGTAAATATTCCTGAAAGAATATATACATCAGTCCTATATGCAAATGTAATTTTTAGTCATGTTTTCACTACAGACATAGATGGCTTCTTCAGACTTGAGGGGTAAAGGAATTCACGTCTTCATCAAATGTTTCATTAATGATGTTCTTGATGAAACTGTAATTCTTTTGCTAATAATATCTTCTGCTGTTTACAAAATAACATCACATTTTTAATTTTAGATAAATAATCAGGAAAAATAATCTATATAGCCTGACAAGAATAATCCATCCTTGATTGACCCATCCAATAGCAGCTATTTTTTACTACAACAGCAAGAAGAGGTTTAAGTTTCTTTATAAAATGTAATGTCCAGAAAGAACCTGTCTCCCCATCTTTCTTTAAATAACAATAAAAAAGCACCCCACCATATAGCCAGAGCTTCTCAGTCCAACTGTGAAGTAATTTTATCATGTCCACTTGTTATCACTTGAAGTTTTCCACTGATTTCACAGCTGTATTCCTTGTATCTCCTCCCTGCATGATACCTTAAGGTCTGCTCCAATTTATTTATTTAGATTTTATGCACAGGGATAAGTTACAACTCTTTGATACAAAGCATCTCATTTTCCTGGACACCCCACAGATATTATCAATTACATTGGAATACAAAAGGTTTTCATCCAAGCAAATAATTTGTTTTCCAGTAAAGAATAAAAGATCTCACCTCTGAAAAAAGGACTTTTTAGTTGTTGTTTGTTTCATAATGTGACTGACCTGTGAGACACATCTGGTCTTTCCACAAATTAAAGAAAGAAAACCCTTCAAGGCTAAAATATTATTTATTCTATGAGAAAACAATTTTAAATTAGAAAAGGAAAGTGTTTGACTTTATAACTCTGCATGTGTCTGATTTGAATCACTCTCAGCTTGTACTAATACTCCCTCTTAAAATGTTATATTGCATAATATCTATGTGGAAAGTATAAAAACCTTTCTCACCAGTAAGCAATTGCATATGGTCTGAAAATTAATCCCTCCCTACCAGAATACATAAATAGAAAGCCAGATTTGTTAGTAGGCTCCAGCTGCTTTGTGCTTCTCAGACAGTGCAAAATAACGACAGACCCAGCTTAAATGTTCAGCTAAAGTGGGTTTACGTCTGCTTTCCATTACCAAAGCAGTGGAAAGCAACTGGAGGGGGCTCATGAATCTGGCCCATTCTGCATCTTGACGCCACAGCCCATGTTGTACAACAATACTAATAGCCTAGCTGGGATGCTTCAGTACTTTCCAATTGCTAACTGCTAGGTTACCTTTGTGAGCTGAGAACCTATGATTACATAGATGCTAGGTGGAGGAATAAAGAGGGAGAAGCTTCAAAGTATTAAGTGTCTAATACGTTTACAACTTTCCATGTAGTGAAAATGTGTGTGCTGGGGAAGTTTACTTAAATAATACAGTGTAGTTCAGGTAATGGTCAAGTTCTAGAATGACTATACACAACTATAGATTTGAGGAATTGGGAGGATTTGTTCATGTTTTGTCAGTGCTGACTTATCCTGATCTATTCTATGTGTTCTGAGATTGGCTGACTCATTTTACAAGGTCAGTTAGTAACTCACAGCTGACATGAAAATATCTTTTAAAGTATCTTCTAGCTTTCAAATCATACTGTGTATGTCTCTGGTATTTGTAGTACTGTTCCAAGAACAAAATTGGGTTTTTTGAGTCTCTCTTTCTACAGTGTCAATATTCAATTACATATTTGTATTATAATTCCATGGCAAGATTCTGGTAACCAGGAGGTCTGCAGGGATGGCTTCTGTGCAAAGCTATTAGAAGCTTCCCCTGTGTCCCATAGAGAAAATGGTAGGTGCCTCTGAGATGGGTCCACTGCTGGCCTAAGGTCAAGACAATCAACAATGGTGGTAGCGCCTCTGGGATACCACAGTTAAGGAGAGAAAAAACCCCAACCAAACAGAACCCATCAAGAGAAATTGTAGCTAGAGTGAGAATACATGAGAAACAACTCTGCTGACACCAAGGCCAATGAAGAAGGAAGGGAGGAGGCACTACAGGCACCAGAGCAGAGATTCCCCTGCAGCTCATGGAGAAGACCATGCTGTGCTGAGGTAGGCTGATCCCTGCAGCCCATGAAAGATGATGGGGAAGCAGAGATTCCACCTGCAGCCTGTGCTAATGGATGCCTGAAGGAGGCTGTGATCCCATGGAAGCCTGTGCTGGAGCAGGGTCCTGGCAGCACCTGTGGCTCCATGGAGAGTGGAGCCCCTGCCAGAGCAGGTCTGCTGGCAGAACTTGTGGCTCTGTGGGGGGGACCCATCCTGATGCAGTTTGGGAAGAACTGCAGCCCATGGGAAGGACTCGCGTTGGAGAATTTGGAGGACTGTCTTCTGCTCCAGAATGGAGTCCCTCCCGCAGGGGAAGAGTGTGAGGAATCCTTCCCCAGAGGAGAAAGAAGCCGTAGGGACAATGTGTGATGAACTGACTGTTACCCCCATTCCCTGTCCCACTCTGGGAGAGGAGGTAGAGAAATTGGGAGTGAAGTTCAGACTAGGAAGAAGAGAAGGGCGGGGGGGAAAGGGTTTTTAAGATTTGGGGTTTTTTTCTCATTAGCCTACTCTGCTTTTGATTGAAGTCAAAACACAGACCAACTATTCCACCTGGACTGTCACAAGTCCATGAGGCCAGATGAGATCCACCTGAGGGTACTGAGGGAGCTGGCAGATGTGATTGCTGAGCTCTCAATCATCTGTCAGTGGTCTTGGGCAATTGGAGATGCATCAGGTGACTGGAGACTTGCTAATGTGATGCCTACCTTTAAGAAAGGTCATAAGGAAGATCTGGAGAACCACAGACCTGTTAGCCTGACCTTAGTGCCAGGGAAGATTATGGGCAATCACAGAGCAAATATGTGATGACCAGGGGATCAGGCCCAGCCAGCACAGGCAAGTGCTGCCTGACTAACTTCATCTCCTTCTATGACTAGGTGACCTGCCTGGTGGGTTGTTGACATAGTCTACCTCAGCTTCAGCAAAGCCTTTGACACAGTCTCCCATGGTATTCTCCTGGAGAAGCTGGCAGCCCATGGCTTACACTCTTTGCTGGGCTAAAAACTGGCTGGATGTCTGGGCTCAGAGAGTGGTGGTAGGGTTAAATCCAACTGGTGACCGGTCACAAGTGGTGTTCCCCAGGGGTTGGTGCTGGGGCCCATCATCTTGAATATCTTTATTGAACATTTGGAGGAGGGAATTGAGTGTACCCTTAGTAAGTCTGAAGATGACACCAAGTTGGCGGTAAGTATCTATCTGCTGGAGGGTAGGAAGGCTCTACAGAAGTACCTGGACAGGTTGAATCAATGGGCAGAGGTCAGTGGGATGAAGTTTAACGTGGCAAAGTGTCGGATCCTGCAATTTGGACATAACAACCCCAGGCAATGCTACAGGCTTGTGGCAGGGTGGCTGGAAAGCTCTACAGAAGAAAAGGATCCAGGGGTGCTGGTTGACACTTGCCTGAGTATGAGTCAACATTGGCCAAGAAGGCAAATGACATACTGGCTTGCATCAGGAATAGCGCAGCCAGCAGGACCAGGGAGGTGATCATCTCCTTGTACTCAGCTCTGGTGAGACCACACCTCAAATACTGTGTTCAGTTTTGGGCCCCTCACTACAAGAAAGACATCAAGACCCTGGACCATGTCCAGAAAAAGACAATGAAGCTGGTGAAGTGTCTAGAACACAAATTTGACAAGGAGCAGCTGAGAGAACTGTGACTGTTTAGCCTGGAGAAGAGGCAGAGGGGAGAGCTTATTGCTCTCTACAACTACTGAAAAGGAGGCTTTGGTGAGCTGGGGATCAGCCTCTTCTCCCAGATATGTAGCAATAGGACAAGAAGGAATGGCTGCAGGTTGCACCAGGGGAGGTTCAGGTTAGAAATAGGAAGAAAATTCTTCCCAGAAAGCATAGTTAGGCATTAGAATGGGTTGCCCAGGGAGGTGGTGAAGTCGCTGTCCCTTGGGGTGTTCAAGGAAAGATTGGATGACATACTTAGGGGCATGGTTTAGTAAGTAATATAGGTGATAGGGGTATGGTTGGACTAGATGATCTTGGAGGTCTTTTCCAACCTTAATGATTCTGTGATTTGATTGGTAAGAAGTAAAACTCATTTCCCCTAATTTCTGTTCTGCTCATGGCAGTAACCAGGTGAGTGATCTCTCCCTGTCCATCCTTATCTCTACCCACAAGCCTTTCCTTACATTTCCTGTTCAGCTGAGGAGGGGATCTGGTCTCCAACACAGTATTCAAAATAAGACATAATAGTTGACCATATGAGTATCTATAAAGAATGGCAGAAGAAACCTTGACAGATGGAGCATTATTTTTCCTTAGAAGGAAGGAGGTGTTCAAGACCAGGTTGGATGGGGCCTTGAGCAGCCTGGTCTAGTGAGAGGTGTCTCTTTGCTTGGAAATCAGCTCCACTGCCACAGAGTCTGGTGCCCAAGGCCCCATCACCACAGCCCCTACCCACACTGCCCACTGTCTGCAAGAACATGGAAGGAGTTGCCATTAAGAAAGGTACTAAGTCGGTTGGACTATCCACTAGAGGTCAAAAGAAGCAGTACTGAAAAACACTGGTCAAGGTATGGTGGTTGGAGCAACCAAGTATAGACCTGTATCATCTCCTTGTTGTGCACATGAGGTTATGGAATCATTGTTCTGGTTCTGACAGCCTGTCTCATGAGGCACAGGCTACACAAAAATGATGGTTTTGGTTTTACTAACCTAAATATTTTCAGTCTGTGGTAGGCTAATATAGTTGACACGAATTTTTGTATATATTTTCTTTTGTATATTTACTTTGTGTATATTTTTTCAGAATGGCCTGTTATTTTAATGAAGAACTGTTGATGATCTTATTGATATTTCTGTGTGATTTGGTTCAGCCCCTGATGAAAGGATTAAGCTAAAATGCAATACCTTGTGCTTGCCTCAATCTAAGTTATCATAGGCAGTTTCTATAGTTCAAGCTGATGCAGGGAACCTTGACAGTCTGTCATGCCATAAGATATATCAAAGCCTCTAGGCAACAATGAATTCCAGTGTTAGCGATAAAGGTACTATGTGCCTAAATATCTATATACATTCAGAACCCCACTCACATGACAATTTAAGACTGCTATGAATATTATAAAACAAGTGACTTGGAAGAGAGCTTAATTTAAGTGCAGAAAAACAGTAAAAATATTAAATTTAGTTATGTAGTCTTTTTAATGATTTCATCATTTTTTTCCTATAAACTTTATTGCAGATTCTGAGAGGAGTAAAAATTATAATATTGCTTTGGGCAAGCTTGTAAAATACCTCTTTAACTCTGTTATATGTAACAAACTATCATCTACATGTAGTAGGAGATTTATCATCAATTATCCTTGTTAAAATTTTTCCTCTCTGAATCTTGATAACTGCAATATATTATTTGATTTTTTTTTTTTTTTTTTTTTTTTTTTTTGGTCCTTGGTTAGAGTGCCTGTAACCCAAGGAACTGTTTGTTAGCAAGGGAGAGCAAGATACCTGAACTGCTTTTTGATCTATTAATGTTTCTGAGTATGTACATATTAAATCCTTTAGCATTTTAAACTCTTTATACAGGAGTAATTGGGGTAATTTTAGGGCCTGCAGTATGCAGACTTGCAATCCCTTTTGTTCTTGAATTCTGCAAAATGTAAAATTGTCTTTTCCAAGATGAATTAATTTATTAATAAAGCAGTCAGTGAGTTTCAATAGCCATAAATGTTAATTCCACCATAATAAGGTTAGAACCAGAAGTCTTGATGGGCTTTCTCTTTTTTTCTTTTTCTTCACCTATGACAATGCTTGCTGATGCTTCGATTTAAGACAACTTCATCCTGTATGTATTTCTTGCTCAACTCTTTGACCCCTTCTTCAAAAGCAGCCTCACAGAGTGAAAAATATATGCCTAAGTCATCATTTTAATCAGGCTGATGCACGGTAAAGAATTAGTAACTCCACCTTTTATCTGATTCTGTTCAACTTGTTGATAACGTTATTTGAGGTTACTGAAAAAGTGTGAAATTACACCTTAGGGAAAGATGCTTATTTTTTGCTTGCCTTCTTTAAGACAAGGCTTACATATTTTGTGACTGTCCTGGTTTCAGCCAGGACAGAGTTAACCTTCCCAAGGAGCCCACACAGGTGAGCCAAGCTGGCCATGGCTGTTCCCTCACCTTGTGAGGTCAAAAAAGGGTCGGGAAGGGAAGGGGTTATCCTGGGATTGTCTGAGAGTGGGTTGAATGTCTGGTCAGTCAACAGGTTGGCAAGTGCCTTGTGTGATCCTTGTGACAGAATGTACACAAACAAGTCCTGCTGTTGTGGTTGTTCCCCCCACCCTGTGCTGTGCCGGCAAACTGCCCTCCCCACGCCCCGCGGTTTGCCTTTGCCTGCCCGTTCCCCTCCCCTTCCCGTCCGGTCGGGGGAAGGACGGGGGTGGGGTGGGAGCAAGCGGTTTGTAGTGCTCAACTCCGGAGGGGCTGAACCACAAGAGTGACCCACTAGATTTTTCACAAAGTATTACTTGCTTGCCTTGAGGGCTGGATTCTGAAATAATTTACATCCATTTTAAACAGGCGTATGTCCAGCCAAATGATACGTTATTCCACCATACAGCAGTTGTTATAAAAATCAGAATCAGTCAATATTTCATGCTTAGTGTTCAGGCTTCAAGTTTCATTCATTAGCACTCCCCTTTCCCTTTCCAGAGAGACCTGCTTTTGATTTACAGTAGTAACCTTCTGTCCTGCACCAGATTAGCCTTTGAGCTATTACTTTTTCATTTTTAGCCTTGGGCCAGCTGTTCGTAACCTTTTTTGTCTTGCATCAGTGGTATTCAGCCTCTTGTAGTTTACAGCAATCATGTAGCAATGACCTTCTAAACTTTCTGTACCTTTCTCCTTCTTGAGTGTTCAAATTCACATCTAGCACGGCAGTGTATTGTTCAGGTACTTGCTTGGTGCTCCGTTTTCAGCAGGCACAAGTTCTGCTTCAGCAGTCTTCGGCCTCTTTCGCTTTGGTTTATAAAACTGTGATGGAACCATTGTTCCTGAGGTAGTGCTCTCAAACCAGCTATTTGTAAGCTATGTTTATCCTGTTTCTGTATTGAAATGTTACAAGCTTCATGGGAAGCTGTCATCGGTGTTCAAGGGGAATTTCACCCTTTCTTTGTTTTGGGCCTTCTGGGGTCTTTTCCAAGTGGAAGTTTTTTATCACTGTTTTAAAAAGAAAAAGTAAATAAATCCAGTCTGAATAAATTCAGTGCAGAAGAAAGCAGCAACAAACTGCCTTTGTTTTCATCCATGCTTGTTTTTGATGTAATCCCCTTTCACAATTTTTGCTATCACTGTGTTAAGTTCAGATTGTATCCAGTGCTGGTTTCTTTCTTTCTAAGTGATGATAAATTGATTCAAACATCAGAGAAATGCTCTGCACCTGTTGGACTGATGCCATATGCTCCTATCATACTGATAACTAGTGGCGATGTAGCCTTGTAGCTGGAGACACAGACTTGATCCACAGATGAAGGCCATGAAGGTGAATACATCTGGGCATGCCAGACAGTATATAAGGACTTGCCCATTTTGTCTAAGAAATCTGTCACGGATCTACCACGCTCTTAGCAGGATTGTAAAATATAAAGAGCATCTAAGACTGGAAGGTGATAAAATAATGCAGGTGCCCAGTTGGCATTGCCACATTCTTAAATCTAGAGCTCTGTGATAATAAAAGGGGAAAAAAGAAAGTGAGGCAGGCAGTTCTTCTAGCATAGGTGTTAAATAAAAAAAATTAAAATTATATCACTTTTTATTAGCTTTATAAAACTGGAAAAAGTTACACTGGATGCTTTATAGTGGAAACACATTCTTTGAGTTCCCTTTAACTTACTTGGAAGTTACTTGTTTCTATTGAAATTCATGTGTGTTTTCTTGTGTTTCTGTTGGGCTTTTTGAAAGATGACCTGGATGTAATCTCAGGTCTTAGAATTTTACTTTATTCTTATTTGAGAATTTTACCTTCATAATAAAGTCCCAGAACTTCTAGGTTGCAGTTAAGCTGCAGTTATTTCATTAAGGTGCCTGTAGTGTTCTAGGTATGCAGGTAACCTACAGCTTTATTAATGCACTTTTTCCATCTGAATGTAAGATTTCGGATTATTCTCTTCAGTTTCTGGTTTTAAGAATAAGTTTAAAAATTCATTAACAAAATGGTGTTCATCTGATTATAATTACAGGAAAATGGATGAAAATAGATATCCTTATTCAACTGTTTAGTCCTTTTTTACTGCAATAGGCTAACAATCAGTAGTCAGAGTGAACGTTTACTCTCATGAGTACATGTCACTTGACTTCACCTTTTTTTTTTTTGCAATTGTTTTTTATATGCCTTAATGTATTTTCTTTAGCTGTTATGCATAGCCTACTGACTTTTCACTTCATGGTGGAAAATTGGAAGGTGGGGAGGATATATGTTTTTGTTATTGTTTTGAATAGTTGATAGTGTGAAATGAAAGACTGGAATTTGCTTTTGTGGGTCTTGTATGACATTCTCATTAACATGTTTTTGTTTATTTTTCCACAGTTGTCATTCTTTAGAAAAGGCCCTTTTGCATTTTTTTTTTCTCCTGGTTTACAGGCTGCTTCAGTTAAAAGAAACCAAACCACACACAACAGAACCACTTTATATTTATTTAGTCATATTCACACAATTGTATTCAAATGACTGAGTTAAAGTATTTCTAGTGTGGAGGACTGAGTCAGCAATATCCATGGATCTGAATTTCAGGGTATAGTGAAACAAGCAGTCTGTGGCAGCAGGTTTACAGTAATTCCTGATTAAGCTATGGATTTTCAGGCTACACTTCAAGGGTGGGAGTAGCAAGACCCTGTGAAATTTTTGGGGAGAATGAAGAAACACAGCCTAAATATGCATCTTGTGTGTGTGTGTATGTAGCCTGGTGGAAAAGATTTTTTGAAATCTCATCAAATGGCTATATTTGGGCTGATTTAAATTATTTTTAATACCTGTAGCATTCTTGGGAGTGAACTGATGTTTTCCATGAACTTACCTGGTCTGTGCTCCCTTTGTATCATGAGATCATTGTTCCTCATCTCCCTCAAAGTAAGTGGGGAGTATTATGGTAAATCATCAGCATCTTGGGTCTTTAGCTAGGAGGATTACTATGTTAAGGAGGAAATGTACTTGCTAGCCATTCTTGCATCTGCTAAGACCTGTTCAATTTTTTTCAGAGCTGTATGCTTTGCTTTATCTTTGTTGGTCTGCAACTGCACAAATACACAAAATTTGCCCTGCGTGCTATATATTACACATTGGGTGTATGTTCCTTATGTCCCTGAAACTGGTTTTGCCCAGCTCCCAGAGGTGGTTTTCCTCTAATGACCAGTAATTGGCCAGTGAAGAACCTATCTAGCTGAGGGTTTCTGTTTTCATCCTGTGTTAGTACTTTCAAGGTGTTTGCAATTATCTAACCTTGCACTTCTGCATTTTTATTATAGCATCATCATTCATTCTGCATGGGAAGGCTACTTGTTATTACTATCTGTTAATTACACATAAGCATCATATTACTATAACGGTAGACTTTACACAACACAGTTGCTGATAGCTGAGAGAAAACTAAAGCTAATTAGTTAATGTTCACCTGGTCATTATATAATTGCCACCATAGCTAAACAAGCTAAAAAAAAAAGCTTCAGCCAGGTCAAGCGGAGTGAAGCCTGACAAGTCCAAAGTTTGAGACCTTGCAGGTTTAACGCAGGCCCTGAATCCTATTGCTAGCAGTAATAATATATTTTCTGAACTTGCAGACTACAATGAAATGTGAAAAGAAATGTGTGTGCTGTTGGCTACAAGAAAATTCAGAGGTGGCATCTTACATACAGTCTTGTCTACAACTCCAAGGAAGGTGCAATACATCATTCAAAATGATAAGGACTTACACATGCTTAACTACTCCATAAAGGTGGTTCATCTTCAGACAGGAATGCTTTTCTGTCTGAGGAAAATATGTAAGATGCAAAAAAAAAGTAATCTCATAAGTGGATTATCATGGTCAACTAAAACATTAACTGACTTATTTAAATTGATTTAGTGGCTTGAACTTTTTAAGTTTACAGTGTATTTTTCTATAATTTAGCTTAGAATTTACTGTCATTTACTTTAGGAAAAAATAGATTCTAAACAGAAAAAAGAAATTAATAACTTATAACAAAATTTATCCAACATAATTTTTTTCTGAGTATTCAGGAAATTTCTAAACTGTCCTGCCACAGAAAGAACATTCACATGACAGTAAAGCTGCTGTACGATATGGGCTTTATATTTGGAGTGTTGTTTGTGTTTTGGTTTTGTTTTTTGTTTTTTTTTTTCAAAAAAACAAATCAAAAGTAGTATATGTGATAGGAGGTTTCCCATTTTCCTTGGTAGAAATATCAGGGTGTTTTAAAAATGAAAGTTCCAGCTGTTCATGGAGCCATTGCCTCCCACATTTAATTTTATGATATACAACCATCAGTATTACAATTTGAAAGATACATATTATATTGTTCTCCTGCATGTGGCGTAAGTATATTGCGATTTCACACTTAAAAGTATCATACATACATACAAGGGAGCAGCACATCTATGGAAACCATATTGTAAACAGAATATGTGATCAACTGTGCAATCCTTTTCTGTTGTTGGTTTGTTTTTTTTTTTGTTATGCTAGTAGAATTTTGAAATCTATATAGGTTATATAGAAGTGGAAGAAGTGTCATCATGCTCAAGAAACTACAGTGTTTGCATAATAATCACTTGCTATATGTAAAACCTACTGTAGGAGAAATATTCAGTGTTAGTAAAATCTAATGTCCTTGGGTTCTCTATCATAACAGTGAAAGTCCAATATACTGTAACAGTTTTATTCTGCCCATGGTAAAGGTTTTAAATTTTGTGAAATTTATAGTTTCCTTTACAAATAGTAAGCCACCTGAACGTACCTCAAGGGCAGATTAGCTGATAAAGTAGGATATCTATATCATGTAACCTCTATGGCCATGTTGCCACAGCTCTGGAAACCAGCACTTGTGAGTAGGAGCTCAGGAGGTAATGTGTAGGCATAGAGGAGCTGTCTGCTGATGTCATTCCTCCTGAAGAAAGCAGCAGCAGGAAGAAAAATTGCTGAAAGTTGGTTTGTTTTATTAGCAAATTAACTGCAATTATTTTAGCTAGTTAGTTTGAATAGATTAAGTCACACTGAGAACAAGACCATTCTTTTCCTGTTAGTTGTGTCTTTTCCCCACCACCTGATGAAAGAGCCTCATGGTGGTTCCACCTACTGCATCTGCCTCAGAAATGCACCCAGGCCCTTAGGATTGACATGAAACAAAAGAATGGATAAAGTGAGGTAGTTAGCAAGTGCTTTTTTAGTGTGCTTGGAAACATGAAGATCTTTCTCTTTGTAGAGCATTATAGTGCCAATGAATGCTAGTTATTCTTGAAAGGGTCTTAGCTAAGGATGTGGTCTTCTATTTCATTTTAGAGATAATAAACAGTCACTTTCTTTAGTAAATAGAATAGTTAAACTTCTAAATTTAGATCTACATTTAAAGTACCTATTGGTTTGGTTTTAAAAGAGATTGCATACAGATTTCTAATATGTAAAATACTGAAGTGGCTATCTTCTAAAGCACCTGTATTACATATACATGATCATGTCTTCTTTCTTTCTGATACCCAAACCCTTGGATATGCAGTCAGACACATGCAAATTCTGAATCTACCAGGTGTCATTTGCTGGATATTTGAAGGGACAGCTTAAAACGTTTTTTATTTTTTCATCTCAATAGAGTAGGTTTTAACTAAGAACAATGATTACTGAATTCATTCACTGAATATGAATTAGCAACAATAATCAATTTCTTAGGTAATCTAAATTTCTAAATCACATCAAAACCTAATAGAACTCAGGACACTTTAAAAAATGAAAGAACTGTACAAGGCCATGTTAAAATGAATTGTCTAAATCAGATGTTATTCTATGGATCTATTTTATCTTTGTAGTTTAAAACAATAAGTGTTAAGTTGGTTGTAAAAGAACATTTGGGAAATTAATTTTTCTGCCTGAAGAGGAGATTTTTTCATTGTGTTGCCCCAGGTGGGACAAATTTAAACACAGATCCCATTGTAGACTTATCTTCATGAAGGCAGGATCAAAGGGAAATTAATCTGATACATAGAAATCACTAGAAAATTCTTGTGTAAATGATCAGTGCTCAGGCCTCATCTAGTCAAGTTTTGAATACCGGTGAAGGTAGTTACTCCCCAAGTTCTCTGTGTACCTCTTCCAGCATTTAACCTCCTTCATTGTGGAAAACATTTATTGAATGGCCAATTGGAGTCATCCTTCTTGTGAACTGGTTCATTACCTGTCATTCTGCTCCTGCATACCTCTGAGAAGAGTCTGGCTTCAACTACCTCATGAGACAAGGTGGAGAAGAGACAGATGGCGAGATAATCTTCCTTGAGCCTTTTCTTCATGATGCTGAACTAACCCTGATTCCTCAACTGCTCCTTATGTCATGTTCTTTAGGCCCAGACATCTTGGCCATCCACTGGACTCATCCCAGTTTGTTTCTATGTCTGTCATGTTACCAGAGAGTCCAAAGTTCTTTGTATGTGGCCTCACAAGTGCTCAAGGCTGGGGAAGGATCACTTTTATAGACCTTCTGGCGACCCTATTGTTAATGCAACTCAGAAGGCTCTTGGCTGTCTTCAGCTGCAGTTTTATTAAAGCCACCTCCTGTAGTTTAGGACCATGTTCACATACATCAAAGACACTTGAAAAATCATGGGTTTATGTGTGTGTGATGTCACCTATGTTGTCTTTTTTTTTTAAATGACAGCTACTCTCTGGGTAATATTCTCTCATAATATTCATAACAGTGTTCCTGTATACCCCACAGCTGTAATTCTCAAAGAAATTATGAGATTGGATCTTGCAAACACTTCAAGGGTTTCATAACCTGATGTGTGGAAGGGAAAGAGGAACATGGAGAGACAACTTTGTTACAGAACTGGTACTGTAGTTTGATATTCATTCTGAGTTTCTATTTAGCCATTGCTTTTCCAGTGGGATTTGGTGGGGTAGAATGCTTCTGAAAGCTTTGTCCTTCAGATAAGGTTAGAAGTCATGTTCCAAGTAGTGGTATTCATTATTACTCTGGGTCCTTTTCTACAGTATTAAGGTTATCTGTTATTTACAATCTGCTTGCTTAAATCCTTTTTGAAAATATATTATCATGGCTTTTCAGTCATTGTTGTACTGTTTTGTGTGCCCAGAGAAGACTGTCAGATCAGAAGGCTCAGCATTTTTACAGGGTTGCAGGTAGTCTGAATAGGCCGTGGAAAGGATATAAGTGATACCTGTATCACACTGAATATCCTTGCTCAGATGACTGAAGCCTAAAATATTTTTATTTCGTTATATTTGCATTTTGCTATCAATACAATAAATATGGTAATTCTCCTCACAGTCATATGCTGTTCAATAGTTGTTCATTCTTGAAAGGAGATACATTTTAATGAGGGCTGAACTAATTTATGTGCACAGAGTAGTTTGCAAATTTATGTAGCTCTTTGAGAGGAAATATACTCTAAACATTTTTGTTAGCTTTTAACTTGGAATATAATTGGTTTATTCATGTGGCTAAATCAACATAGGTGTTTTACTGAGTGAGCCTAATTTATTTTTATATAGTATAAAATAAAGTCTGAGGTACAAGTGACCAGTTTAATTGAAGAAAATGGCAGCTTGGGGTTATTTTTTGTTGTGGACAACATAACATAAATGTTCTTCAATGTATTAATGCGATTAGCTGCACCTTAAGGGAAAAGGGACTATGTTTCACCCTGAGCTGAAATAAGATGGCACGTTTAATTCTCAGGAACAGGATATACAGTCCTAAAAAGAAGCTTTTAGTAAATAACCTTTTATTTTTTTTTTTTTCGTTCTACCTCTACTCCCCCTCTTTTTGACAGGTGGGACAGTTTTGATTTTTTAAATTGCTTTTTGAAAGTAGAGCAATAGATCCAATAAGCTGTATATGGAGATACCCTAATTAAGAGGGTTGGAGCATATTAATTTGATAACCCATTAGCACTTCTATGTGCTTTTATCCTAAAGGATAACTTTCTTCTTCCTGTTGGAAAATGATTTGCTTTCATTTCTTCAGGGGATTTTTGGTTACATTTATCATATTTGGTATCAAGTTTCACATGCTGTTTTTGAATCTAATATAACATATTTTAGATATGTAAATTCTAAATTTGCTGTCTTCAGAATTTTGTTATGCGCTATTATCTCCTTCTAGGAAATAAGTTCAGTTCCTCTTTCACTTCATGCTACCATCACACATATTTTCATGCTTTTTGTTTATCTGGACTGAAAAAACTTCTTGTACGGCTGTCTGTATACTGAAAATCAGGACATCCTGGCTGAAAAATCAGTCTGGTCCCTGAAAATCTTTACCTGATGTCTGCTTTGCTGACTCAGTCTTCGGGGCAACCATAGCTGAGTATCTGATAAACCTTTCAGGTTGGAAAAATTACTTTTCTGCTCATGTGAGTGTTTAACATATGAAAGTTGCTTGAGGCATATCCTGAAGCAGTTGCTCAAATGGAGCTGCTCTGTGTCAGTACTATACTACCATATCTTCTCTTCTCTCTTCCCACATATTTTCTAGTGCACAAGTAGGTCAGGAATGTGACACTGGCCAAAAAAAAAAGCCTGATCTATTTATTGAAAATTATTAAATGCCATGCCTAAAGATATATAACCTCATACAGAAATGAGGAAAATATTCCTACCTTTTTTCCTTCAGTGGCATAATGTTAACTTGATATTACTGCAGTTTATTCTATTTTAAGTTGCTCACTCAATGGATCTGGAAATAATAGTTTCTCATTGGAATCTCTTACTTTCTGCTTTTTTTAAAAACAATAAACCCAAAAAACCCAGCGTAAAAAAAAAGAGAATAATGCAAGTGTCAAATTCACAGGAAGCTCTTCACTTTCTCAGCCTGCTATAAAATCTTACAAATTGAAAAAGATCTCTAGGGCATGTGTTAATTGCTGAAATTCGGATTATTTGTTGGACTGTGCATCCTTTGCCTATGTCAAGCTTTTCTGGGGGATTATGCTTCTATTCCCTGTTGTTTTAAATGCATTACAGATATTTCCTGCATAAGGACCAGGCAAACAAACATAGCAAGAAAAAAAAAAAAAGTTTGCAGTATTTATCACTGATTTTTTTTTTAAGTACCTTACCCTCAAAACTAAATGTGCATGGAGATATCCTCTTTCTGCCTGGCTGCTTTTTTTTCTGCCTAGGGTGTTCACTAATGTCAGGTGTAAGCAGAAGTTGAATAATCATATAGTTCCCTTCTGCTGTTTTGTTATTATTGTCCCAGTGAAAAAATAAACATGATCTTAAATACAATTCAAAACTTAAATGAAGGAGCAATGTGTGCGATGTTTTTTTGGTTTTTAAATACACAGAAATACTCAACTATTGCAAATAACACAAAAACCCCACTGGGACTCAGGAAGGTTTTGTGTAACATAGGGGAAGCTATGCTCAGGGTGATCAGCCACCTATCTAGATTAAAGATACTGATATAGAAATGAATTATTCTGAGCAAAAAACCAAAACAAAAAAAACACAGAAGGAATTTATCCTCTAGACATAACTTTGGTTTTGCTTTTGCAGGAAATTTGAAAATGGTTGCCCTCAACCTAAAGGTTTCCATTTTTGTCTTACAATACTCCATATAGGGTTTTCTACTGCTTTTTTTTTTTTTTTTTTTTTTTTTTTTTTTTTTTTTTGGGGTGGTGGTGGTGGTGTTTTTCTTTTCCACTCCCGCTTGGTCCAGTTCTGGTTTTATATGGTGGTTATCCCTTCAGAAAAAGTTTCAGTGGGAAGTATTTCTTGTAGAGGCTTCAACGTCCTCGTACAATAGCAGTGTCCATATGTTTCAGAGACTTCTAGTCAAACTTAGTTGGTATTTCTGATGAAATTTCGTCACTGGCTTGATATGGCTTTTTACAGCTGTTAAGTTTAGCTTGCTTTGAGCCCAACAGAAAGCAAGTCTAACATGCAGTACTCAGTTCCAGGAACATACATAAGGCTACAATAGTCTTAATGCTTCTAGTTGTTGGCTTGAAGTGAAGACATGGGCCTCCATACGGTCACTGCATGAACATCTGGACTTGAATCTTATTTATCTGTGAAATAAGACTTGCTGCTTGTTTGTTACAATGTCAGGGTGTCATGGTAGAGCAAGATTATCATCTTCACTCACTGTGCTGATGTGGAGGCACAAGAGCTTTGTTCAAGGGCTGGGGTGACAAAGTCTGGTTGTGGTCTCAGAGGCAGAGATACTATCACAGAATCACAGACTAGTTGAGTTTGGCAGGGACCTCTGGAGGTCATCTCATCCAATTCCCCTGCTTAAGCAGAGCAGAGCTGGTGAACATGGCCATGGCCAGGTGGCTTTTGAATATTTTTAAGGCTGGAGAGTCCACAATGTCAAAGTAACCTGTGCCAGTTCTCAGTCACCCTTGCAGTGAAAAAGTTTTTCCTGATGTTCAGACAAAACCTGTGTTTTGGTTTGTGCTCATTGTCTCTGGTCTTGTCACTGAACATCACTGAAAAGAGCCTGGCTCTGTCCTCTTTGCACCTTCCCTTTAGATATTTATATACGTAGATGATATCTCTCCAAAACTTCTTTTTTTCTAGGCTAAACAGCCCTAGAGCTCTCAGCCTTCCCTTGTGGGGTAGATACTCCAATCTCTTATCTTCTTAGTTTACTGTCTCCAGTATGTCGATATCTCTCTTACACTGAAGATCCCAAAACTGGACCCAGCATTCCATGTGTAGCCTTGTCCATGTCAAGTAGAGGGAAAGGTTCGTCTTCCTTTACTTGCTGGCAACACTTCTCCTAATGCTGCCCAGGATGCCGCTGGCCACCTTTGTGGCAAGGGCACATCATTGGCTCTTATTCAACCTGGGGTCAACCGGACCTTTTCTGTCAAGCTGCTTTGCATCTGGGTGGTCACCAGCATATACTGGTATTCACTTCGTTGTTGTGAAGGGTTGACTTTTATGTATACAATATAACATCTGTAGTTATTTGAATTAAAAGAAAAAAAAATGGGAATTTGACAAGCTTTTGGATTGCATAGCATACAATCGCCTCCATGTGATAGTGTGTGCTGTGAAGAGAAATACATTTTCTGGAGGAAAGCTGTTGTCTAGCAACAAAAAGTAGAGTGAATATGCACCCACAAAATTTACAAAGTCTTCACACTATTGTTATTTTGATTTTTTTTTAACTTCAGAAACATTCAGCTTAGTGTGATGATAATATTTACAAAAGAGAGATATGGGCTTCATTTCTTGTAGATTTCTTCTGCAGTAGGAGAAATGTGATACTTGCTTCTGTTTGAATATGTTAATACATTCTTAATATTCAGTAAGCATGTAACAAGCATCAAAAAGGGAGACTTAATGAAATATATTTATCTATTTAAAAGAACCCTAATGCTTATTGGGTTTTTTATTTGCTTCAAAATTTGAAGCCTCAAGGTATGTTCAGAAAGTACTTCAAGCAAAAATCTAAGCCTAAAATCATTGGAGACTGGGAGAACAATCGAGAGAGAGATAAAGGTGTACTTAGTGTAATGTGCTGCACTTTCCATGATCATCATCAGTTAACAGTTCTGGACAAGGGACAGTGGGCAACATGAACCCTTGGAGTAGCCCAGTAAGGCAGTACTTTTGAAACAAACAAAAAAAATAATACCCAGAACTGCCACCAAGATAAATTGATAAATTGCATTGAACAATCCCTTCCGAGGATAATATTTTCTTATTCATGCTGGGTTTTTTCTTATTTTCTACCAGCTTCCAAAACAATTGAAGAATGTTAAGGAAAAAAAAAAGTGCTGAAAGAAAGCCATGAAACAAAAAAAAATTACTTGATAAGTAGGTTGGGAAAAAACTATGCATCAAAAATGGATAATAAAATGATAATGCTCTACCAGATTCAGAAATCTCTCTCCTGGGTTATCCTTCCTGACAAGTATTCTGCTTCCCACAAACAGAAGAATTTTCTGTTTATTTTTTTTCCCCGCATGATTTTATGTATCAGAACTAATGGAAAGGGCTTAATATCCCCATGGTAAACGAGTGTGTATTGCAGCAGATACATAGTTTGCTTTCATGGTAAAATCAGTTTATAGACTGTATGTATAAAATCTTTCAATATAAGCTTTTTTAATGTGAATTTTTGGCTAGATGTAATGGCTAGTGTTACTATGTTTATTAAGACTTACTAGTCTTTGCTGTGATTCACAGGGAAGAAAATCTTCTCAAATAGAAAACTGGAATAGTGTCACATTCCAGTGTAGAATAAGGGCCCAAGTTAAAAGGGGAAAAACCCCTCATACACCACTCCACTTCCCTTTAATCCCAGTAGTCGTAAATAAAAACTTTCTGAAATTGCTGGAATACTTAGAAATTTAACCTTGGAGCCAGAGACAGGGTAAAAATCTTTTTACTGAGAATTAACGGATGTTTAATTATGTTTTGTAGACCTTATGTTCAGGACTGCACACTGTCCAAATCTGTCATGGAAGGACTGATAGCAGTAGTTATTTCACAGCATAAAGTTCCTGGGAGGCATTGACCCTTGTGCAATAAGTGGACTTCTGTTTTTCTTTTAATTTGCTGTATGATTGGTATAATTAGTGTTGCTAAGGGAAGAAGCTGCTGGCCCATGAAATGGTCACTTGATGCTGAGGTTTCCTTTTGCCACCTTACTGTAACTCTAGGTTTCCGTCTCTAAGACGTTAACAATACAATGATATGAGTTTAGCTCACAATGCTGCCCAAATATCATTACCCATCACAAGAAACAGAACTATGGCTACACGTTTCTAGATAGGGTGTAAGCAAAAAAAAAAAAACCCAACCCAAAACCAAACAAAAGCAAAATATTTTCAAGAGGGCTGCATCTGCCAGTTCTGCTCCAACTGAGTGGGAAAGACCTGGAAAACTAACTGTTGATCTCTCAGCATCCTGACATTTTTTGCTTTTAAAAGAAACCCAAAATAGAAAACATTGATCTCATCATTGAATATATTATGTATAATATTGCCAGTTTGATGTATCTGTAGCCCTCATCTCAAATGGTTTAGGGTAGAGAAAAAGAGGCCAGCACAGTTAGAAATGAACTTAAACAGATAAATTGAGCCCAACTGTGATGTACCGACAACTTTAAGTGGCTGATTACAGCTTGCTTGCCTAATAAGTGTAGCAGCTGTGCTAGGATAGAAAGAGGCCTTGATGTGCTACCACTACTAAAATGACAGTAAATAAACTGGTTTCTCAGATGAATGCTATTCTCAATTTCTACCTTACGCACTATCTGGATAAGAGTTTATAGTATTTTTGCAACAACAGTGACCAAGCACACAGTTATAAGGAGGACGCTTTTTTTTAATGAACAGTACAGAATACTCATTCAGTATTTTACAGCCTAAATAGACAAAATTGCTAATATAGACCCAGGGCATGAAGAACTGAGGAGACTTGCTCAAGGTCAAACAAAAGTCTTCAGAGAATAAGGAATTCAGCTTAAGTATCTCATCTTTTGCCTTTACCATAAATACATCCAGCAACTGGCTTATCTCTAAAAGCTGGGTAAATTAAAGGGCCATTGTGAAGTTTGCTAAATTCCCATTTGAATTATTTTTTTATTATAGATAGATATAACCTCAGTGTAATCCTTTATTAAAAATACTTCATTTCCCCCCAGATCATTATATGAATCATTATCAGCATAAAGAGGCTCATGAGGCCACTAACAATAACAAAGCTGAACATGTGGGTTATGAAAGAAAACACTCCAGAGCTCAGACAGATTTCTCTTTCAAGCTTCTCAGGAGGCCTTAGAAACAATGGAAAAATATTATAAAAGTCTTACTTTCAGAGGTGTTGAACTGCCACATCTGTTGAAGTTCTGTAGGCGTTACACATGCTGTATGCCTCAGTACATCAAGCCAATAGTTCTATATTGTATTATAACTATATTTAGTTTAATCATTGTCATCATTAAGAGCACAACAGTAAGGCTAATTGTATGCTCCTTCCACTAACCCTGAAGAATGTCATTATCATACAAGGTGCAGTGTTCAGAGGGTGCCATTTCTTATGACAACAGTATCAGTTTAAATGGGAGGAAAACCCCTAAATCTATGCTGTCATACAAAGATTCAAATTCCAGGACTTCCAGAAAGAAACATAAGGCCTGTAACAGAATATATGAACACTGATATTTAGAAGAACTTTGATCTTTCTAATGAACAACAATTGAAACTTAAACTGTCCACCTGAACAACATACAATGACATTGAATCATGAGTGAAAATCACGCTTGGCATGTTACAGGTTCAAATTGCTTTGGGACTGAAGTAGATACTGCCTGAAAAATCTTTGAAATCTGTTGCTGTGTTCCTCTGGGACCTCTTTACCCTCTAACAGAACTTCCAGAGGGATCTTGGCAGGCTGGAAAGGTGGGCCTGAGTGAACCTAATGAAGATCAAAACTGTGAAGTGTAAGGTGTTGCACTTGGGCTGAAAGAATCCCAGACATATATACAGAGTGGGAGAACTGCTTCTTGAGAGTAGCCCTGCTGAGAAGGAGCTGGGTGTCATGATGGATGAGAAACTTAGCATTGGCCAGCAGTGTGCTCTTGCAGCTCAGAAGGCCAATGGTATCCTGGGCTTCATCAGAAGAGGGGTGGCCAGCAGGGACAGGGAGGTGATTGTCCCTCTCTACTCTGCCCTTGTGAGGGCCCAGCTGGAGTACTGTGTCCAGATCTGGGGCCCCCAGTACAAGAAAGATGTAGAACTGTTGGAGGGGGTCCATAAGAGGCCACAAAGATGATTAGAGGGAACTGGGCTTGTTCAGCCTGGAGAAGAGAAGGCTGCGGAGGGACCTCATTGCAGCCTTCCCATACCTGAAGGGAGCTTACAAACAGGAGGGGAATCGGCTTTTTAAAAGGGTAGATAATGGCAGGACAAGAGGGAATGGACTAAAGGTAAAGGAGGGAAGGTTTAGATTCAATGTTAGGGGGAAGCTCTTTACAGGGAGAGTAGTAAGGTGCTGGAACAGCCTCCCCAGAGAGGTGGTAGGTCCCCCGTCCCTGGAAGTGTTCAAGGCCAGGTTGGATGTGGCCCTGGGCAACCTTGTTTAGATCCAGGCCTGGAAGTTGGTGGCCCTGCCTGTGGTAGGGGGTTGGAGGTCTATGATCCTTGGGGTCCCTTCCAACTCAGACCATTCTATGATCTTCAAAATGGCTTTGTTGAGAGGAGGTATGGTCTTCTGTTGTGGCATTTGCAAAGTGCCTTACTTTGAACTATTTTGTAGTTACTATACATTGCTTTGCATGATATCCTGTTTTGCAGTATGCAAATGTTAGCATATTCAAGTATTGAGGGATATGATTCAGAGAGACTTGAAAGGCAGAATTTGTTTATAACCTCTCTCTCCCCTTTCCTAGTGGAGTTAGATGTCTTTGCGCACGCTTTACAACTCTATCATGGGAGAATATACTCCTATAATGCTATATCAGTTTTACTCCCCCCATACTTGTGCTATTTTTATAAGTATCAGCAAACTCTTAAATAGTTGCATCACCAACTGATATGTGGAACAAGTTGTTATACCTAGCTCTACATGTATAAAGGTATTCTCTTTTACCTCAGCTCTGCAACTAACCAATGTTTTTTTTCCTCTTTAGGAGCTTTGTCCTAGTTCCCACCATCACTACCATAATCTCTGCTTCCTTGCTACCAGTAGCTTTTGCAGAGCAAAAGAAACTGCATGTTTTCTTCTGCCTAGAAGGCCTCACAAGTTTTCATCTTGCAACAGGCTAATTATTTCTGCATTTAATGAAAAGACTAAATAGCCCAAGTCCATGAAAAAAGAGTGACTTAGAGCACGAGGCAGGAGCCCTGAGGAATCTGGTTGTAAAGGAAACAAAAGATAAAAACTTCTGCTTTGCACACCCAGGTTCTGAAAAAACAAATTGTGTATAAATATGGTTTCCTCTGTCCCTCATCCATCCTTTCTCTACTGTTCAAGCTTAATTGTTCTTCCTATACGTCTGAAAAAAGAGAAGTTGTAAAACATTATTACAAGCAGAAAAGACTGTTTTGTGCTCTTCAGTTAAGAATTATCATCACCAAAAGGCACTTGTCACAGAATCAGGGTTAAGACCTTAGAAACCCAGTCAGTGGGAGAGTTAAAGATTAGATGGCTACTTGAAGCAGGTACTCTTCTTTAAGAAAGCACTCTAGTCTACAAGTGCCTCTCCAGGTACGGAGGAGATTTAGCCATTATCTCCAATTAATGTACACTTCTGGGGTGAACCTTGTAGTTGTTCAGGTTTTGACATACAAAATACAGTTTAAATTTTGTTTGTTTAATATTAAACATATTTATTATTTGTCAAATGTGTCTATAGGAATCATGGTGCTTGACACTGAGAACTTGATCTGGTGTTGGAGTGTGAAAGTTGAGGATTTCCATTCTGTACATCTTTGAGTAACAAATTCTCAGTAAAAAAACTTTGAAAAGTCTCATAAGGGAAAGTTGCCATGGAGACAAAAAAAAATGTTCATTTTTATTCATGAGTTATTGTAAGGGAGGGCTAGACCTAATTAAAGCAGTTTCGGCCCTATTTATCCACAAATATCTATATAAAAAGATCTTGCTTCAAGTGAAGTCCATTTCTCAAAAGTATACTGGTTTTCCCAGGCACTCCAGAGAAATATTCTGTAGTTTTCCATGACAGCAGTGAATACCAAATATTCTAAATTAATGAGCCTATCTTTCTTGTTTATTTAGGAGAAGTGGGGGGTGGGAGAGTGACGGGGTAGTGGTGGTGGTGTAAGCAATAGCCATCGTTGCCCTTGTAACAGCATTGCTGAAAACGCTATTCAGGGGATATACCACACAGGAAATAATTAAAAAGTTCATATAAATTAAAAGAATGAGCCACAGTCATTCTACGTCTTTTTTGTGCAAGTGTACATGTATAAAATATCAGCCAAGGAATGATGTGACTTGAGTTTCAAATTACTGAATAATTGATACTCCTGTCTTCTGGATTTATCTAGAGCTTGCTTAAAGCTCTGCTGTTTCTACCTGTGTAAACAGATGTAAGTTTCAGCTTTTCTCTTTATTTATTCTGTTTCTAACATTTTCTCTTTGCCCTTTCCAATCCAGTGTCAAAGCATAAATGCATCAGCTCATTCTACATTAAGTAAAATCCTTGTGTTCTAGGTGCTACGTTGCACTGTTAGGCGTTGTCCTGAAGGTTGCATTGAGTTTTGCTTTCCCTTCAGCTTCATATTTTGTTGTTGCATGTGGAATAGTGTTGTGTATGAGGCCTTATTATACCACTTCTTCTATGTGTGTTCAGCTATATCTTACTACTTAATTCTACACATCAGCAACAGACGAGCCTGAGTACAGGTACAGAATCTAGTTCCCACACTCTTCCCTCTGTCAAAATTACCATCTATTTCTCATTTTTGGATTAGTTTCTTATGAATTAGTTGTAGTTGACAGTAGGCCTCCACTGGGTTACAAGTTCGGTTGAAGATATGAAATTATATCGGGGCTTAATGAGATTGCATTAAATTATTATTGCTATCTAGATATCACAGCAGTTCTTCCTGCAATGCCACTTGACACTTGCTCAAATTGTTTTAATGCTGTCTTTTCTCTTACAGATATTCAGAATTAGATGGCGTAAATTAACCTATTATTTAAGTTAAAAACTAAACCAAAGTTCTTCAAGGTTTCCTTCAGATTGTATGCCTTTCTAAGAAAAGAATACTAAATGAAACAGCCAAGCCTGTGGTTTCCAGGCTGTTGAGAGAGTTGAGTGAGGCTAACAAAACTGGACGCGGCAGCAAGGCATTGAGCACATGCCAAAATTTGTTCTAAAATATGTCAAATTTGTTTTCCAGAACCAGATACCTTGTTACAATTCTGAGATTTTTTTTTTCAAATTCTTTATTAAAAAAAAAATCCTGTCAGTTTCCTCACAGAAAGAGATAGACAAAAATGAGCTAACTAGTCTTCCTTGTATTATCATCTGTTTAGAGTTCAAGAAGTTTAGAAAGAGAGAGGGGGAGAACATCTAAGCCTCTGGATTAATATCTATATTATTAGGTTTTTCTTTTCTCCTTTGATAATTGTGTTCAACTTCAGTTTCTAACGTCTCAGCCTGGGGCAAAGACTGTATTTCATATTCTTGTGAGCTGACTTTCAGATTGACCTAAGGTGTTGGTGTCTTAAGAGATCTTATATCCCTCAAGCAGGTTCCTCTATAAGTGGAAAAAACTTGCTTTTGTAAGCTTATTTTCAAGATAGTCACATAGTGGGATCTAAACTGTCATGTTAATTCTTCAAAGAAGTGGACTCCTGACCACCTTATAAGTTGGTGTTGACTGAGATGTTCATTGTAGCTAGAGTCCAGCACTCAGGTGCAGCTTCTGTTTTCCAAAGTCCTGAGCAAACTCTTGAAAACTGAACAAACTATTGGAAAAAAAAAAATTGGATCTTGAGTTACTTTTATGTTGTGGTGGTTTAGCCCTGACTGGAGGCCAGACGTCCACCAAAGTCAGTCTATCACTCCCCTTTTCAGTTGGACAGGGGAGAAAATATTTATTGAGAGGCTTAGGAGTCAAGATAAGGACAGGGAGAGATCATTCTAGAATCAGCATCATGGGCAAAACAGACTCAACAGAGAATAAAGTAAAGAAAACGAATTGATGACACTGCACTGCACACCCAGTGACACCAGAATTGGGTAATGAGAAGTGTGACCAGATCTTAAAGCACCTCCCCCCACCCCTCCCTTCTTAGCAGACTTCACTTTAGTTGTGATTTTGCTCCCTTCATCCCCCCTCTCACTGTGGCATGAGGAGGGCCAGGGACTAGGAAAATGGGGGTTTTGGTCAGTTCCTTCGAAGTTGTATTCCCTCTTGGCTGGGGAGGGGGGGCATTCATTCCACACACCCTTCCCCTGCTACACCATGGGGTCCCACCCACGGGAGACAGTCCTTCATGAATTTCTCCCTGTGGGAAAGGACTCACATTGGCTTCATTTCTTCACCAGCTGCCCCAGCATAGGTCACTGCTATGGCAGGCAGTCATAAATCACAATGTCTCTCAGTCCCAGTCCTCTATGGGGTCACAAGCCCCACACACCCCCCCACACACACCCCCAGCAAACCTGCTCTGGAGTGAATTTCTCTCTCCCTCGCTTATCTCTTTGTCTCTATCTCCCTCCATGGGCTACAAGTGCTGGCAGGGGCTTGCTCCAACATGGGTCACCTCCAACACAGGCATCTCCTGTATGTCTCCACCTGCTCCAGTGTGGGGCCTCCCCACGGGTTGCAGGTGGGGTCTCAGCCTTTTCCATGGGCTGCGGGGGGACACCTGCTTCACCATGGGTTTCTCCATGGGCTGCAGGGGCATCTTTCTCCGTGGCACCTGGGGCACCTCCTCCCCCCGCCCCTCACAGGCCTTGGTGTCTGCACAATTCATTACATCTTCTCATTCCCTTCTCTGGTGGCAAAGTGTAGCTTCCTGTGGGGATATTTTCTCCTCTATGTGATTCACAGAGGTGCTGTGACCATTGCTGACTGGCTCGGCCTTGGTCAGCAGCAACTCTGGTCTTGAGCTGGCTGGTGTTTACTCTCTGGGGCCTGCAGAGAGCTTCTGGCTGCTTCTTGCAGAAACCACCCCTGCTGCCCCGTCCATTCCCCTACAGAACCCAACCATGCAAAACTGAGAAATATGTGCATGTTGTGAATTAAGTAAGTACTTGTTTGGTCTAATGTTATTGTTACCTCTTCCTGTTAAATACTTTAAAAATAAGGAAAAGCTGGGCAGGTTATTGGGGCTTCTTTTTCTTTGCTTATAAACGTGGCTTCACCATTCAGACAAAAAGAATCTGGAGTGCAGTTAGCCGAAATAATGTCAGTTTTCAGGAATACCTTCTACGACTGCATATTCTTTGTAACATAACCATTGCAATACGTTTTAATGTTTCAAATTTTTACATTTTCATAAACCTATTTTAGTAAAGTTTTCTGTTCCTGCATTAATTCTTTTGAATTACTGTGGTGATTGGTTAGCATAAGGGCACTAATGCCAAATAAATAGCTAAACCCTTGTTTAATTCAAATACTTCACTAAAATTAATAGGACAGTAACAAATATTAGTTATAATAATGAATAAAAACCCCAAACCAACATCCCGCCACTGAAGCAATAATGCCCAAATTTGTATCTCATATGGGCCGTTGGATATCTCTACATCTTGCAGTTACGTGATGCACCTCTCCGAAAAGTATCTGAGCAGGACTCAGAGCACTGATAGCATGGTACCATGTTAACTGCAGTCCAGATCATGGTACAGAATGTAGTTTACCTTATCCTCCAGTCTAGCAATGAGGACAAGACTCCAGTGCTTCCTCCTGACCCAACAGTTGTTGTTCTAGGATCTTCTGAAGAAACTTTTACAGAACACCAAGTTCTCTTTTTTCATGCTGGCTTCCTGTAACTAGTACCCCGCTTTGAGCAAAACATTATGTTCAGTGATTTAATCCAGTCATTATCCCTTTCTTTTAGTGTTGCTGGCTATTTCTTGCTGTTACTTTTGGGCACTAGTCTCCATGCAGAGGTGTCTACTTCTTCATCTTTTGGGTCAGTAATATCACTGATAATTCTGTTCATTCCTATTGTCATGCTCAGATAAGTCTTTGTTCCTATTTCTTATAGCCAGTACTATAAAGATCTAATATGTACACATCTGGCAAGGTCACAGCATCAATAAAAGGTCATGAATACTCTTTTTGACATGACCTACTTATTGAAGGCAAGCCTAAACTTACTTTTTACTTTTATTTTACTGTCTTTCAATATTACTTGAGACTCTGTGCCCTAACTTCATCTTGCTTTGTCACTTTTGCAGATATTTTTCTTTCATTTCTAAGAGCAAAGAGAATTGACTAAGTAAAAGGCGTGATATTTTCATTCGTGCTTGTTGACAAATGGGTAGCTCTTTCTGCCATTATAGATCTTTCCTGCACAGGACCTAGAATTACCTTGAAAGATTATTCTTGCTAATATAAGGGTTCAGTTTTTTGTTTTGTTTTTTTTTTTGGTTTGGTGGTCTTTGTTGGTTTTTCCTTTCATTAGTTTGTTTTTTGTGTTCAGTTTGTTGGGTTTTTTTCCCCCAGAAGCTTTCAAGACTGCATTTGGCTTATGGAATGAGGCTTTTTTCTGAGTATAGTTTGAAAGTTCTGGTTGTATTCCTCAGTTCACTGTAGCTGATCCTTGAAAGACTGTCCCTGCATTATGAAATGCCGATATTTCTTTGAAATCATACTTTACCCTTATTATTATTTCATTCAACTCACAGCAGTCTTTGGAAGACTTCACGCTCCTCCTGAACAATACCTTTCACATTCAACATTTAGCAGAGTGGATTCATGAGAAGTAAGAGCACAGTTGCATTAACTATCTGAACTCATACACACTTCTGCTTCTGAAAGACCTCTTTTCTTCCCCCCCCCCCCCCCCCCCCCCTTTCCCTTTCTAAATACAGATTACTGGCAGGGAAGTTTTGAAGAAGCTGTTTTTAAATAACTGTCTAATTTATTTTATCTCAGTCTTCCATAGAATGAAAACTACTTTAAATGCCTAGCATTTCTCAACCACTATTTCCCGAGGTGGAGGAGAAGGGAAAAACAGAGGATCTGGTTTTTAGGGGTCCTAGGCAGGGGAGGAATTATCTTCCAATTGTTACATTTGAAAATATTGTATAGAATTTAAAAGGCACAAAGATTAATATTTTCATAAGTGCTTTTAAATATCTAAGTTAATTTTATTTTGAGAAGTAACAAAAGTTTATAATGCTATCTTGCTGAAAACCACTGAGGCTGAACTGAATCAGTTTATCACGTCTGGGTTCTGAGTGAGAAACAAATCATCTGAGACACATAAGTGGCCAATTCTTGTTGGTGATTTGAAAGTTTTCCATTACCTAGCATTTTAAAATGATGATTTTCTTCATTATGTGCAAGGTTTAGAAGAACTAATTATTATATGCGTTACAGAATTTTATTGGCTTTTTTAAATATAGCAAAAGGAAGTGTGGTGTGACAATTTCACTCAAAATGCATGTGTAGTAAGGGAGAATAGCCTTGAAAAAAATCTTTCCTTTCTTTAGTACCTCCTTCATATCCTCTTTCAAACTGCAACATTATTTGTAAAATAAAAAATATGGTCAAAGGAGAAAAATTAAACCAGCATAAAGAAATTTACAGCTTTAACGAAGTCAGGTTTCTTTTATGGCAGTAATCTGTTTGAGTGACCCAAAGTCATTAACAACAGGAAAGGAATCTTGTTTCTTTCCTAAAGGAGAAAAAAAAAAATCAGCTTGCTTTAACTGTAGTGTATGTCAAAAAATCACAACTTGTGTTCATAGAATCACAGAATATGTTAGATAAGAAGAGGCCTTTAGAGATCATCTAGTCCAACCCCCCTGCAGTAAGCAGGGACATCATTACTAGATCAGGTCACTCAGGATCCCATCAAACCTGACCTTGAATGCATCCAGGGATGGGGCCTTCACCACTATTCTGGGCAACCCATTCCGGTGTCTCACCACCCTCATATTGAAGAATTATTTCCTAACACCCAACCTAAATCTCCCCTTTTCAAGTTTAAAACCATTATCCCTCATCCAACTGCTACATGCCCTTCTGAACAGTTCTTCCCCAGCTTTCTTATAGGCACCTTTCAAGTACTGGAAGACCCACTGAACCTTCTTCAAGCTGAACAAGCCTAATTCTCTCAGTCTGTCACCATCTCGGAGAGGTGCTCCAGCCCTTTTATCATTTTTGTGGCCCTCTGGATGTGCTCCAACAGGTCCATGTCCTCCTTGTGTGGAGGACTCCAAAGTTGGACACAGTACTCCAGGTGAGGTCTCACCAGAGGAGAGTAGAGGGGCAGAATCGCCTCTCTTGATCTGCTGGACATACTTGTTTTGATGCAGCCCAGGATTTGGCTGTCTTTCTGGGCTGCATGTGCACATTGGTTTCTCGTGTCCAGCTTCTCATCCACAAGTTCCCCTAATTCCTTTTCCTCAGGGCTGCTTTCCAGCACATCATCTCCCAACACGTATGGATAACAAGGATTATCCCCACTCAGCTGCAGGACCCTGCATTTGGCTTTGTTGAACCTCATGAAGCCCACTTCTCCAGCCTGTCCACATCCCTCTGGACAGCATTCTGTCCCTCTGGCACATTAACCTCACCACCCAGCTTGGTGTCATGAGCAATCTTGCTGAGGATGCACTCAGTCCAACTGTCAATTTCATTAATAAAGATATTGAACAACACTGGTCATAGTATGGACCCTTAAGGAACGCTGCTTGTCACCATCTGGACTTCAAGCCATTCACCACTTTGCAGAATTCCAGATAGATGTTTGCAATGTATATATTTTTGGTATAGCTAGGAATACCATTAAATAGAAATTAGAAGATACGTGGAAAATGCAAAAACAATTTTTAAAAGCTTACTCTGAGAGCACCTCCTTCTGGTAGGAGTATACAAATGGTGCTATGATTTATTTTATGTAACATCCTTATCAATGGCAGTGAAAATGCACAGAAAGAGGACAGAAGTCTAGAGTAACAGAAAGAAAGGAATATGAACAGTGCCATCTCTTTAAGAGTTTTGAAACTAGTGACAAGTTCTGATCTGGAAATTGCAAAAAAGAGCTAGCGTAGCTGCTCGTGGACTGACTGATCTGTTAGGGAAGCAGGAGGAAAAAAAAAAGTATTTCAAGTTCCAAATACTAAAATGGCATTTGGTTAAAAATATTTGAAAACTTCAGTGCAAATTCCTCTTGCAGCGGAGATTGCCTGCTAAATCATAGGTAGTAGCACAAACACTGTGATGATGGGTAGGATCCAATACAGTGATTCTCCAATTGCAAAGCCAATTTATACAACAGGTAAGACCACAGTTAATCTTCCAGGACAGGTTTTTTTTTTCAGGCAGTGTGATGCAGACAACCAGATTACAAGGAAAAGCATCTGTTTGCTTTCATGCTGCTAGTTCATTCCTAATTGTCAGCAGACACTTGTACTGTGCATCAAAGGAGAACCTTTATGCTCTTGGGGATTGGATGTATTTTAGCTACTATTATTAAAATGGTTGTGTTGCCTTTTGAAGTAGTTTGCATTTTCTCATGACTACCACCTCATTTCCTTTTATTAGTGCCATATCATTCTGCTTTATACTTTTTTTTTCCCCCAGTAGATATTCTTTTATCTTTACTTAATAATGGTAGTTATAACTTGAGATTACAACAGAAATGAACACATTCCAAGGAATAATACCGACTATATATATTGCTTCCTATTTGTTTTGGAGACCTATAAATTATTTACGGTATGTATCTTTGGCTGATGATCCAGCTAGAGTTTGAAGCAATGTAAGAAGCTACCAGTTTTGGTTTCTGCAATGTAAAATGAGTTTGGTTTTTTTGTCCTCCAATCTCCTCCTCCTCCAAATGTAAATTTATTAGGAGGAACCATTGCATTTGCCCTAAGATAATGCTATGTTCTGCTAGAAAACTTCTGGACCATTAGATATTTGATGACTTCTTTCCAACTGCAAGGTTTTCAGTTTCCTGTTAAGGATTCTCTCTCAGGGGCGGTATTATTTCTTCACAGACTGAATCCCAGATGGCCAAGTGTAACTTAAGCGGGAGCAAAGCCTCCAACGGTAGTTTCCCTCATTGCAGTGTTTCCTGTTCTTGGTAATGCACAACAGGGTTTATATCCTAAACTGATTTCTGAAACATCTAACAAGGTTTTTATTGACCCTTCAACATCTCGTACACCCTAAACTTGAAAAAGTAGATTCCCAGACATGGAAAAGTATATTAATTTGGGGTTTTTTTTCCTTACAGAACAAACAAAAAAGATTTGCTTTTTCAAACAATTTTATTTGCCTAGTGTTTTTCCTAGCTTCATGTCTGTTTAAAACCATGTAATTGTAAGCAAGATGGTAAAAACTTATTAACTTCCTTTATTTCACTGGCTGCTCTCTCTTCTGTACTTACTCATGCTGTACACACGAAGTTTTACAGTTCAGTGGGAAAGTGGAATCAGTTTAACTTCTTACATGAACAGTACAGCGGAGGAGGGGGGTGGGAAAGAAAAGGTAGAGGATCATGGGTAGTTTATATTAATTTACCTAAGAGAGAAAATAAATTATTTCTTTTTGTAGTGAGCACCCTGAGGAACAAAAAACAGCGATTAGATGCCACACTCTCTTTTTCTCTTTTTTTTCTTTTAATTTATCATCTCTCGAATATTAAAAGAATCTCTCCTTTTTTTGCCTGAAGTGTCCTGATATATTGTAACTTAACAACGTGTGAGGTAAAGCAGAAGTCTTCTAAATAAATAAACAGATAGTACTGTGCAACACAGAATTTCTTAATAGCTTTTGGTCTATTTACAAAATAGTTTACAGGGTCCGAATTCTCATTATCTTTTATCATTCTGTTCATCGTCACTTCTTTTCACAAGATGACTCCATCAAAATTTCTACATATATATAAAAAAAGATGAAAATCACAATGTCCCTCTGTGTTTTGGTTTTATTTTATTTTATTTATTATTGTTTACTTTATTCAGTATGGTCTGCAGTTTAATGCATTACAAAGGTCTTCTTTTAAGATATCAGTAAATTTCAAAAAAACTCATGTATTCTTTCAGTGGGAAGAAGCACTTAAATGCAAAGTCAAGTTATCTTCTATTGAAGGTTTCAAATTAAAAAAACCCCAAACAACTAAAACCTGAATGACGACTTGCACATTAAAAGTACAACCCCCATTTTTTTCCACACAAAAAAAAATAGCAATAACGTGATCAATATCATTTAATATGCTTAATTATTTTTTAAAAATCTTTGTTTAACACCTTGTGATACAGAAATGTGAAGTTCTCTTTCTAGATCCAGTTGGTTTGATGCTTGGTTTTAATGGCTGTTGTAGATTAAAGTTGCCTCAAAGACACATGTATCCAAATCGAAGTAGTACATAATTTTCTGTGCTCGCTAAATCATGACACTCATTTTTCTATCCTATTCACCAATTATGCAACAGTTTTTACTGAAATTTAGCTAGTAAATTTCCATCTTCCCCAATTCGAATCAGTTATTTTCTCAGCATAAAAGATGAAATGAAAGATAGTGCATTTTTACATTTTTAACTAATGGGTTCAAAACCTACTGACAATTCTCTTTGGAAAAAAATCAAAACAAATAGGTTAGAATATTCTGTTTATCTGATTTTTTTATGTATAAAGATATGAGAACTTTTATAGGTGATAAATTGTTTTCAGTAAAAATATCTCATAACAATGAAAATATTTTCAAATCTCGGTTTCCAGAGTGCTTTCTCCTGAGCATAACTTTCCTTTTTTAAAAAAAAAAATTGTTACTTTCTCACTCGTTGTTAAGACATTAGCTCTACCTTGAAGTGTTTTCATTAAGTCTTTTCCTTTTTTTGAGAATATCTACTATGTAGCATAGCCACTTTTCAACCCAGAAAAGGGCATTACATATAGAAGACTCTTTGTTCTATAAAAAAAACAGCGAGCGACAACTCTTTTAAGCCCTTTGCTGTGTGATAACCAGAAAACCACACTGTGGTGCAAAAATATTTTCACAGCGATTTTCCATCTCATTAGAAAGTATTGTAAAAATTCTACTGTTTAAATGTCTTTATAAATTTAGCCACTTCACTGATATCCTGTAGAACTCTATGTACTTCTGGCCCCTATTACTTTCCTGAAACAGTTTGCCTATGAATGATGCAGTGAATGAATTTTATGTGTGGTGCTAGCCCTGTAACCTTACCCTGGAATAATTTTTTTTTTTCCAGTCAAAGCACCCACTCCATAGGGGGTTACACTTGCACAGTGCTTCCATAAAACATTGATGTTTGCTAAAGATGTAATTTGCCATTGAGAATTCATCTTCTCCAGTACACCTTTCATGTGTCATAAGCTGAGTGGCTTACAAAGCAGTAGCTCCTAATGTGTTTTGTTATTGGAACAGAAGTTAGCAAATAGTATAAAATGTGACATGTTAGAAACACGCATTTTCAGGCAACTGTTTTGTTTAATACATGTTTCTTCAGCAGTGTTTTCTATGCACCTTCCAATAGTATTTGCTGACAGAGTGTTGTGGTTGCAGTTAATGTTCACAAGGATCCAGAACAGGTGAGGTAAGCTGGCCCAGGGGTTATTCCATACCTTGTGACATCATGCTCACCATAAAGGAATGCCAGACATGGTGGCTCTAGGATGGTCTGAATCTGGGCTGAGTGTCTTGTGGGTCAGTAAATTGCCTTGTGTTACAACTGTTTACATGATCTGTTCTAAATCCTGTTGTTCTTTCTCTCTCCCTTTGCTATCCCAATAAACTCATCCCAACACCCAAGGTTTGCCTTTGTCTTCCCATTCTCCTTCCCACCCTGCTAGCTGAGGTGTGAGCGGGTGGCATGCGGTACCCACCTGCCAGCTGGGGCTGAACCACAAAAGTCCTTTATGTGGTGCCCAACTTGGCGCTCAGAGGGTTGGGATAATGATAGATCTAGCCAGAACATGCTAAAATGAAGCTGTGATAAGTATTTGTTATTATAATGATGTTTTGGTTGGTCACTTGGCTCTGGTATGTAACCCCATACTTGCTGTATATAACCCCTGATGTGCTGTTTGTTTATCACCTCTGAGAGGGGTCCATATTCTCATTTGTGATACTGATTTACGGCTTGATGGTTATGAGCCTAAGCTGGTATTTCTGTGGTATTGCTGTCATGGACGTACCTTGGACAACAACTCTCAAAACTGATTTATAATTGCATCCAATTTATGGGGAAAATGAGGAGATACTTTCTCCCGCTCTTTCACCTCCCCTTTCCCCTTCAGGCTGGTTACAGCAGCTTTGAGACTCTTGAATACCCTTCAGATTAGCATGTTCCTATTGCTCGGTCTCATGAATGTGTTTAAAGTCCTGTACAGGGTTACAAAATACTGTTTTGAGAACATGGCCCAGAGGTCTTCCCAGAGGCTGAATGCAGTTTAGTTTGTTGCCATGTTGTTTTCTGTGTGTTTCAGGAATTTTTACCATGGCAGATTTTTGTCTTTTGCTCTTAAGTAAGAAAATTCAAAAGATGCTTCTAAACACTTATTGTTACATTTATTGTAGTGCTGGATTGACTGTCACATGACTTTAAACTTTGCTGATTGCATCTGATTAGATTGTTATTGTTTTCACTTTATAACTGACAAAAGACTTGCACTAAGAATAGGAGAGATGTCACCTCTGCCATTTTCTTGTAGTTTGCTTGTGCACACATGATTAGCATTATTTTCATTTTAAGAAACTTGTCTATTTTGCAAGGGTTATTTTAGTTAAAACTAGAAAATAGAATCTGCAAATCTGCTTAATCAAGGACAAATAAACATCAGTATATTGCATTATGCTGAAAGTAGAAAACAGCTGAGGTACCATTGTCACCACCTCCTCCACATTGTGAGGCACTTTTCCTCCGGGATGCTCTGGTGGTTGTGTAGGTGACATAGGGCACTCTGACATACAGACAGAGTGAGGGTGCCATTGTCAAACCATATGTTAAATATTAGTTAAGCTTAATTTATCTTCTTTTTTTCTTTTGGTAGATAAATCTAAATTAAAGTTCTAAATTTTTTCTCACAACCTAACAGATCACTGTGAAACCCCTGGGGTGTGCACATCCTATTTAAGAGATCACTGTCCTACATTACAAAGTTAGATGTACTTCATGTTAATGAGCGTTTTTCCTAGTTTAATTTCCAAATTGGAAATCATATTGGAATCTGTGGCAACAAAAAGGGTGAAATGTTTTTAGTGTTAAGCCCAAATGTTCAAAAGGCACAGATCAAGTGCCAGAATAGCAGCTTTAAAAATAACAGCCTACCACTATTTTTTTTTCTGTCTCTGCTTTTGAGCTTTAAGACTAACCTTGAGTCGCATAGTTCCAAGCTTTCTTCTGTAACTATGGGGATTAGAGGCATTATATAGAGAGAGTTATATAAAAATTAATTGAAAAAAAAAAAAAAGGTTTAAAAGGCATTGGAAGTGTTCATAAAAGACCTGTCTTGAGGACCTGAGGCTTTTAAGAAAATCTACAAACACCACGAGACTCATGATAAAATCTTGATAGTTGACAAGACTGTGTTTTGATTCTTTACACGAGAGCTGTAAGAGTCTTTTTCTCAAATGGGATCTGAAAAGATCCCGAATGGACTATGTCTAATGTAGTTATTTATATTCTGAACTCACAATCAGTTGTGGTTCTGGCAGACCCTGTACCTATGCAGAATCCCACTAGTGGTTTCACTCTGAAATAGATGTATGGCACTCTGCCTGGAACATCCACCTTCCTTCTGCACCGATAGCCTGTAGACAGCCCGCAGGCAGCAAGCATATAGTTTGTCTGTGAGAGCATCATGGCATATTAAGTTGCCTTGTGGTACAGAGGTCTGCTAGGGCGACCAGGACACCACATGCTCTGCAAAGCACTCTCCAGTTGTGCCTGAGGTTGCATTTACAGGTGCCAGTCTCTTAAGGACAGTGGATCTTATTTTAAAAGCAACTTCAGAAGACTGCATAAGCTCTGTCTGAGTACAGAGAACTGCTTACAGGAGGTCAGTGCAGAATTTAGGATCTAAAATGAACTCAAAGATAACGGTAAAAGCACTTTCAAATTAAGAATACCAAATGAAAAGTTAACTGGAAAAGAACAACTGCAAAAATTGTTCAGTGTGCAGTGATGTGTAGTTCTTCTAGTACTTTGCTGTTTATGCAATAGTATTAAAAGACATTTTATTAACTGTGTATATATTTATAAGCTTATACACGTAGCTATGAGATTTGGGTTTGAATGCTTTAAAATAATTTATCTGTATCTGCAAAATTTTTTAAATTAAAAAAAAAAAAAGTTGGGCAGTTAAAGTCCCCGATGTAATAGTTTTAGAAAGAGTGCTGGTTTGCCTTCAGAGACCACTGTGACCTAGAGCTATGGAAAATTCAAGGGTGGAACTTAGTAGACCAAGTCTAGCAATGGACCACACAGATGATTAAGGTACTAGCATATCTTTCATGTAAGTAGAGAGCTGAGACTCATTACTTGGAGAAGAGAAGGCACAGGGGGACCTTCTTGATGTGAAAAAGTATCTGATGGGAAGGAAATCACATGAGAGAGTCAGATTATTCTCATTGGTACCGAGTGACAGGAAAAGAGGCAATGGGCACAAATTAAAACATATTAAATGGGCAAAAATTAAACGTGTGCTATCTGAACACAGGAAAACATTTTCTTAATGTGCAGTTGGTCAAACACTGGAACAGATTGCCCAGGGAGGTTTTAAAGTCTCCATCTGAAGAGATATTCAGAACCTGACTGCATGGTCTCCTGGGCAGTCTGTTCTAGCCAACCCTGCTTGAGCAAAGAGCTTCCAACCTAAACTGTTCTGTGATTCCATAAATTATTCTTCCTTGCCCTAGATGAAACTTTAGAAAGCTGCCAGACATTAAAATGTTATGTAACTAAATTCGCTCCCCCCCCACCTCAAAAAATAAAATAAAATAATTCTTTAGCAGTAAGAAATGCTATTAGCCTGGCTGCACATTAAAATCATCACCTGCAGTACAGTTTCTAGCAATAGCTGGCAATATGCCACTATTACTGTGCTTTAAACAAGTAAGCCTAACACACTTAAGCCCTCCTACTACAAAAAATTAAGGACAACAGGTCCTGAAGTATCTTCATCAGAACACAGTGCTATAGGGGACAGAAATTATTTTATTTTAATCTGAGGTCTGAAAGACTGACACATACATGTTTCTTTATTTGAAAGGATATATCAGGATATATTAGTCTATGTGATTCTGCTGTGGCAGGGGGGCTGGATTAGATGATCTTTTGAGGTCCCTTCCAACTCCTAACATTCTGTGATGAGGAAACAGTGATATACATGGGTACAAAAATGTAAAAGTGCTCTTGAGCAGACAATGTCATCATTTTACCTTTTGAAATACCTTGCAAACCTTTTTATCAGCGTAAGTAATACATTGCAGTGATGAATTTCCTCTAGGCCTATTTATGTTAGAAGAAACATTGTGGTTAGAGCAGATGCTCTACTCATGATGGCACATTGAGAAATTGTCCATCAGATGGCATGGTAACAAACAGCTTTCACAAACAATCCAAAATATATCTACAAAACAAAAACCATCCTACAGCCCACCTGCTCAACAGAAAATTCAGGGAAAAGCTTTCAATATTTCTTTTTAGAGATACTCTCCTAGGAAGATGTTGATGAACCAGGGAATGTCTGGAACAGATTGGTTTACGAGGGAGGAAGATAGAAATAGTGTTTGTTTCAGCCCTCCCAGAAGTGAAATTATCCCAGCTTGCAGAACAATTCAGTCTTGATTATTTAGCAGGCTATGAAAATGCTTTAAATGATGTCTGTCTCTAGTTATTGATATGGAAACCGTTGAGGACCAGGCTATGTTATCCTGTATCTTTTCCCAGTCCAGAAGTGCCCTTACTCTTGCTTGTCAGTTCCCTATATCAAGGGAACTAATGTACTGTAGCGTAAGGTGTTTCCTGGTGGTTTGATTCAACCTGGCTAGTTGGGTTTAACCCCAAAAAACTTGTGGGTTGAGATAAAGACAATTTAATAGGACAAAAAAGGGAAGATGATGATGATGTTTAGTTTTGGGTTTTTTTATCAACTGATGAACAGTACATCAGTTGATAAAAAAACCCAAAACAACAGTCACCACCTGAAGTCAATGCTCCACAAGACCCTGACATGCCCTGCCTCCGGACCCACCCCTCAGGTGTATACAGATCATGATGTCATATGATAAGGACTATCCCTTTGGTGAGTTTGGGTTACCTGCTCTGACTGTGTCCCCTTCCAGCTTCTTGGGCACACCCCCTCCCACCTTCTTGTTGGCAGGGCAGAATGAGAAGCTGAAAAGTCTGTGACTTCTTGGCAACAACTAAAAATACCAACATTATTCTCATCCTAAATCCAAAACATGCACTATATTCTACTACTTTTTTTCTGCTAAGAGAAAAATTAACTCTATTCCTGATGAAACCAGGACACCTAATGTGTTCACTAATTTGGTCAGAAAGCTAGTGGATTTTACTTTGCTGCTGAGTGTAATAAAGAGGAAAAAAATGCAGTAGGGTAGTGCAGATGTGGGTGAAAAATGGAGAAAAAAATCAATAAAAATTGAGAGTGGGTGGAAAAAGAAAAGCACTCATACTGAAATAGAAAGGAAGGGAAAGAATAAAGAGTTGTTCACGCAAAGAACACAGACGTGGAAACTGAGGAAAACATGAAGAGGAAGCATACTGATGGATGAAAGGGCTGAAAATAAATGTCAAGACAGAAGAAAAATTCAGGGACAAGAAAAAACCCTTCCAGAATTGTAAACCTAGCAGAAGGTAGATATTTTAACACCAAAAAAAAGCATCAAATACAAGGAGCTAAAGAAGTATGTGCTGTAATGACAGTGGGTCTGAGAGATACATGTGCCTTCATGACCTTAAACAACATTCTCCATTGCTTGAAGTCTGCTTCATTGTGTTTGGAATAAAAATATACTGGAGGTAAGTAAGAAAAGTAAGACATATACTCTTAAGATTTATTTAGTTATGTCAGCAGAAGAAGACAACATTACAGCTGGAATAACCACTCTACCATTCTTGTATGGTAAGTAACATATTCAGCTGTTGAAATACAATGCAGAGCCCTTGCAATATTGAACACTGTCACATTGTTGAAGCATAGCCAGAAATCTTCCTAGAAGCTCCTAAACTGTGTTTTAGAAATTGATACTTCTTGAAGTTAGGAGGCAAAGAGAATAGGGAAAGGCTAAGAGTTTTATTTTAGAACAAAGAGAAACTTTCTCACACTCAATAAAAGAGCTTTTTTGGTGTGGGATTTTACTTTAGATTAAAAAATGCATTCATACGGAACTTTAAAGTCAGTACATCAGAATTTGCCACATGGATGAACGCATGAGAATCATTTGCAAATATATATCAGCTAATATTTAACGCATGCCTTCAGAACTCCCTTGCTCTACTAGTTGCTTTATCTCCTCACTTTCCTCTTCTTCAGTTTCTTTTTTTTTTTTCCTGCTAGTTCAAGCTTCAGGGATTTATTGTGTTCCAAGTTTCAACTGGAGACATGTGCCAAAACAAGTAAGCAAGCAGCATTTTCCAACTCATCTCTGCTAGCAGCTTTGTGAAAGGTTAGTGAAGCTTTCTGCCTCACATTGAAGGCATTGAACAATGTGTCAATTACCATGTCAACCAGATGTTTCAGAAGGGAAATCACATTTGAAGTGAACTATATTTTGGGGGGGCCTGGAATTGAACTGGAACCAGTTAAGAAGTGGACTGCTGAATCAGAATGGTATTTTTATTTGAACCCAAACAAAAAATTAAGCATATTTGTATCCTACCTACTGAACCAGAAATGAATAGTGGGGAAAACAAGGTTTATTTGTTAAACTAAAGGTTGAACATTCTTATTTTTCAGTACGTATTATATACGTGAGTATATCTATAGATATAAAAACTGGAAATTCAAAACCCAGCAACAATGAAGTCCTACTGTATGAAAATACAAAGAATATGTATTATGACTTTATGTAGCAAATAGCAGAAAACAGTGAATTTAGTATTTAGCCATAAGAAAAATATAGTAGAGCAAAAACAAAATAAAAATTAAATGCAATCAGAAGGTGCTATGAATAAAAAGAATCGTTTCATTCCTTTGATTAACAAGGAGAGAAGTTACTGTTCTTCCTATATGGTCAAGATTTTAGACAAAAAGGTATATTTGATATATATTTGAGAAGAAAAACAGCTTCATTAAAAAAAAAAAAAAGAGAGTGTGAGAGAGAACCAAACAGATTTGGTACATTTTAGAAAATTAAAGAGGCTAGTTAAACTTTCATTGGCTTGAGTGATGACTGCTAGGTCATCTTCCTTAAATCATGTTTCTTGCCTAATGGAAGAAGAACTAAAAGCTATCAAAAGAAATTCCAGGAAACCTTATAAAGTGACAAAAAAGTGTAACTAATGAAATATGGATTGCTCTTACAGAACAAAAATGTTTATCTGGCACATTTTATATTTGGTTGAATTGTATTGAAATTAATAGGAAAAAAATCCTACTTGAAAAATTGAACTTCCTCTCCTATCTACTGTGGGTTAACAAAAACTATCAGAAGACAAAGTCTAAGCAACATGTAATTTAACCAGAGCATGGACAGTATTCAGTGTTACAGAAATAATACTGAGCATATCTGACCTTGAAGGACTGGTGAATGACTTCTTGAAGTCTGTAAAAAAAAGAAGGATATATAGATAAAGGAAAGCCCCAAAAAGGTTCAGACCAATTCTTGATTTATCAGTGGAAAAAACACATCTCAATGAGGAGGAAAACATATTAGTTTTGGAAGGTGTCATAAAAATGTCATACCTAAGCTTTATCAACTAGGAAAATGTATCTGTCAGTCCCAGCAATGTAAGTATAAGTGAAAAAAGGTATTTTCAAGCCTTAAATTTATCATTTCACCAGAGAAGTCCAATCTGGAAGAATAAATATTAGAATATGTTCTTTTTTTTTAAGCAAAGAATTTTCAGCAAAATAATAAACTTATAGAAGCTTTGTGGGTTTTTTATAAGTTAAAAAAATTAAATAAGGAATCAAACATAAGTTTTCATTCTGATGTGTATTTTGTTTTAATATATCTCTTTGATTAAATCTCAAAGTAGATTAGAACTATGCTTGTGATCATGAAAACATCCAAACAGTTATTTTTTATTTATCTATTGGTGGCTCCACCAAAACTGATCTTAAGTATCATTAATGCAACTGAACTGGGGATTGAATTAAACCTATCTATATGCATTCATATATAAAATAGGCAGGGTAGCAGTTGTGATAGTTTATGTTCATTAATATATGGTTCACCCTTTTCCAGAAACAAATAAATTGCTTGCAAATAAGAGCTGTGAGGAACAATGAAGATTTAGAAGACGATCTGCCACAAACAGAGTGAAACAGCTGTCTTGAGTTGAAGTTCCTATTATACAAGGCTCAGAGAGAATTGAGCTTCAAAAGGAAACATATCCCATTGAAATTTTACTGTACTCTTAAAATAAGTATTTGGAAGAATGTTCTGGAGTTATAATCAGCTACCCTGGCTTCCTGTGTAGCAAGGGTTTTGAAATTTTAAGCATAATTTCCTATGGTCAAAATTACTTTTCCTTTGTTGGTATGTTATCTGTATGGCACCAGGTCAAATATAAAGTTTTTTAATGCTTGTTTTGACTTTTCTGGAACTTCTGGATTTATTTTTTAACAGCTGGATTTCTGTGAACATCTGGACTTGTCCCCTTGTTCTGGGCACATGGATTCCTTCCTGTCCATGATAGCAAAAGTAAGTTATCCATATTTTTCATTATTTATATATGTATGTTTTAATGGTTTTTAAATTTCATAGTATAAATTCTTTAAATAGATATTGCACACTTAGCAGGAGAATTTCCTTTATTGTTGTTTTATTAGAGACAGAGACCTCAAAGAATCAAATCAGGGTACGAACCATCATCAAGAAAACTTATGCCTCTGCTCTGTTTAACATTGCTACAAATGCACACTACACTTCTCCCCCCTCTACCTTAATACTCTTCTGCTTCTCAATCAGAAAGTTTCCCCAAAGGCCACTCATAGAGAATCAGAGAACGGTAGGAGCTAGAAGGGACCTCAAAAGAACATCTAGTCCAACTCCCCAGCTAAAGCAGGATCAGCTAGAACATGCTGCACAGGATCGTGGCTGGGCATATTTTAAATACCTCCAGAGTGGGAGACTTCACAACTTCTCTCAGAAGCCGGTAGCAGTGTTATCTCACACTCACAGTGAAGAAGCTTTTCCTCATGTTGAGGTGGAACTTCCTCTGTTCCAGTTTGTGCCCATTGCCCCTTGTCCTGTCACTGGGGGCCACTGAAGAGAGTCTTGCCCAGTCCTCTCAACATCCGCATTTTCCTTTATAAATATTGATGAGATCACTTCTCAGTAGTCTTTTCTCCAGGCTAAATAAACCCAGCTTTCTCAGCCTTTCCTCATACAAGAGATGCTCCAGTCCCTTCACCATCTTTGTAGCCCTCCACTGGACTCTCTCCAGTCATTCCCTGTCTGTCTGGAGCTGGGGAGCTCTGGACTGGACGTGTTGTAGCTTTGTGTGGCTGAGTTCTGGTGGAGAAGGGGGGCTGCAGGGGTGGCCTCTGCAAGAAGCAGCTAGAGGCTCTCTTGTAGGCCTGACAGCTGACTCAAGGCCAGAGTCATTGTTGACCAAGGTCGAGCCCATCCGCGACAGTCACAGCGCCTCTGGGAATCACATTTAGGAGCAAAGAAAACGCTGGTGGGTTATCACCCCTCACAGCCCTTGGAAAAGGCCAAGACCACACTGGAGAAGGCAGCGACACACTTGTAGCCCATGGAGACAGACAGACAGAGGCACAGAGATGAGAGAGAGAGAGAGAGAGAGAGAGAACCACACCAGTGCAGGTTTGCTGGGGGCGGGGGTGGGGTGGCAGCGCACAAAGCAGGACTTGTGACTCTGTGGAGGACAGTAGTCTGGGCCTGAGACACTGAGAGATATTCTATGATTTATGACTGCACCCCATAGCAGTGACCCACGCTGGGGCAGCTGGTGAAGACCTGAAGCCCTGTGAGAAAGGACTCACGTTGGAGAAGTTCATGAAGGACTGTCTCCTGTGGGTGGGAGCACATGCTGGAGCAGGGGGAGGGTGTGAGGAATGCCCCCCTTTCCGTCAGCTAAGAAGGAAAACAACTCATGAGGAACTGACCGAAACCTCCATTCCCCCAGTCCCTGCCCCTCCCTGTGCCACAATGGGAGGGTGGGAAGAAGGGAGCGAAATCATGGCTAAAGTGCAGTCTGCTAAGAAGGGAGGGGCGGGGGGAGGTGCTTTGAGATCTGGTCACACTTCTCATTATCCGTCTCGGGTGTAACTGGGTGTGCAGTGCAGTGTAATATATTAGATTTTTCTTCAGTTATTCAATGTTGAGTCTGTTGTGCCCGTGATGTTGATTGCAGAATGATCTCTCCCTGTCTTTATCTTGACTACCAAGCCTCTCGATATATATTTTCTCCCCTGTTCTGCTGAAAAGGGGAGTGATAGAGCAGCTTTGTTGGGCGTCTGTCCTCCAGCCACGGTCAAACCACCACAACACAGAAAACTGAAATTATTGTAGTAAATATACAGCAAATCGGGCCACAGAATAGTAAATAAAATAAAAAATATTAGTGAACTGCACATACAACATTCTGCAGGACAAATTATGCCTCAAATATAGATTAAATCAATTTCATGCACAATTTATTAGCATTGTCACGGATGGCCTGCTGTAAGTCACAGCTTAGGTGAATTGAGTTGTTCACCTAAAGCAGAGTCTAGTGGTCTTTTACAGTAGAAATTAATTACTGAAGGAAAAAAGGATACAGTGGACAGAAAAGGGAAAAAAAAAGCAACTTGAAAAGGGCATTTGGACATTGCAAACTACTGATTACCTCTCCATAGACCAGCAGATCACTAGTCATTTCTAAACAGTGATGGTTTACATTAGCCACAGGTTTCAAATGTGATTGGTCTGTAAAGCCTGTCTTCTAAAAGGACTGCTGTTTCCAGAAAACTTCCAAGATAAGGGTTTTTTTAACTATTTTAATTAATTTCTACTATAGAATTTAATCTCGCACATAGTAAATTTCAAAAATGTTATATAGGTGAAACATAGAGCTTCAAGCTGCCTTGAAGCACAGATTAATACAATTTGTTATATAGCATCATAATTTTACCAAGCAGCAACCTATTCTCTAAAGATCACATACAGACCTGGTTTTGATTCTGGTTTATGTCACAGGTAAAGTAAAATTTGTTGGCATCATGTCACTCCCTAATGTGTATTTATCTGTAGCACATCCCCTTTTCAGGCCCAGAATTAAAAATGACTGTCAGCCTCACCACTCTAGAGAACCCCAGTAATGACATAGCATAGGTATTGTAGTATGTCAGTACTGAAACAAAGTTGGCACAGACGTTAGGGTAAATTTAAAAATAACTGCTGTGCTCGTAGCCATATGCTCAGAAAATTATATTAAACTTGCTCTCATCTTTTTTAGAGCGTTAACAACTACAGAAAAATAATAGAAGGCACATACAGAGCCATGAAAGATTCCCTTTGATTTCAGATTCTTAATCTTCTCCTTAATGGGCCAGTACTGCAATAGTTCACCCACCCAGCAATAATTTAGTATCCCAGGGTGTGTACATAAAAGACTTCTGTTTCCTGGATTGTCTGACTGCACTTTCCTGAGCACTCAAATCTAGCAAGAAAGGGTTTATTCAAGGCAACAAAGAAAACACCTCACTGAAAATATAAACTGGAATCTAACTCTATTCTCAATTCATTCCTTAGGAAAGTAAAAGTGCCTCAGTGGGGTTTTTTTTAAGTCTATTTTATCTTGTCTGTCTGTCTGTCTTTTTTTTCCTACTGTTGCCCTAGTTTATTTACTGTATTTTATGGTTAGAGGTTATTGAGGCATTCACCAGGATCAGCTGTCACTTGCCAGTATCATAGGGCACAATACCGAAGCAAATTTGTTGCTTTGGTGAATTACTTTCTTCTGTCCTTAGATAAGAGATCAATCACATACATACTTCTTCAGATAGACCTCTCTGCTGTATTTAATGCTGCTGACTGCTTTAAATTTCCCATTGCTCTGCTGGGCTTTCTTACTACTCGAAATGTGGTTAGACGTATTGTATTGTGAACTGTGGTCATGACCACGACTGAATTTCAGCATGGATGACAAACCCTGTTCAGTATGGTTTAAGTCTCGCTTGCTTTCAAGTCTGGATCCACGTGATAACGGCCTGGCTCCTGGCACAAGACCTCATTTCCAGAGTGCAACCTTGCTGGGCATGACCTGGTGAGGTCTGGGGGGGCTGTGGGGTAGTGCAGTGCTCTCCCTCCCTGCCCAGACCTATTCTGCAGCCACCAGTGAGGAGTGCCATGCTGGGCATGGACAGTGACTGGAGTCAGCCAGAGCCTGGCCATCCTCAGGTGCCAGCACAGGTGTCTGAGGTCCAGCTGGGAAGGCAGGCCCTGGGATAGGATGGTATCAGGGTGGTGCCTGGTTCAGTGGAGCCCAGGGCCAGCCTGGGGACCATGTCTGGGCTGAAAGGCAGTAACCCAGAGCAAGGAGCCCTTTCCATAAGTGTCTTCCTTTTCTCGTCACGAGGGAGTTTACCCATTCAGCCCATGGGGTGTTGAGCCAAGGCCAAGCCACCCCTGCCTCAGGGGCCAAACCTAGTCTAGGGGCAGTGGGGAGGATGCACCGGGACTGGCCCCGCCCAGACCTCTGGATAACACTCAAAGTGTATTAGCGCCAGGTCCTGACAAGTATTTTAATTGTTTAGTTCCCATCCAGGCACCTACTTATATTTGATTTAGAAGCACGATTATTGATTTGGGAATTGGTTCACGTTTAGCTTTATTCTGGCATTGAAGAGTACCTCCTGTTTTTCAAAATCAGTTTGGATTAAGGAAGCATTTGGCCTTTCAGTCCTTCTGAAGTCATGTAGATTTCCCAATTTTTTTTGGTCCCTGTCACTTGTTTGTTGACTATTATTCTTCTCCTTTGCAAACCTCATTGGCATGAAAAAGATTTTTATGTCAGTGTAGATGGATCCATTCGTTTTCATCTGTTAGACTTTGTCTATAAATGTTAATGACTTTTTATGAGGGCTAATATGTTTCTGTTGATTGTGGGACTGGATATTGGAGAGATTACTACCTTTTGAGCAGAGCCCAGTGATATTTTCTTAGTAGAAACAACTACTTTTACTTCACAGAAAATACTTGGCTTTTTTTTTTTTTTTACAGTAAATGCAAGTGGTAATCAGGTATCACTGGACTTCAAAGACAGTCAGTCTGAGTGAATTCTGGAAGAAATTGACTTCTTCAATTACGATCACAGGAGCCTTCCTATTTGCCTTCATGATTATAGGTTTGCTTTCTAATATAATAAGGCATTACTGCAGCCAAAGTGAATATAAATTTAAAAAAGGAAAACAATATCATTTATATTAAATGTTGCAAACCTGTTGCAAATGTTCCTGCCATAACATATTCTGCATTCTCACCTTTCAGTCCTTCATTTTCCCGGTCAAAAATTGCCTCTCAGTCAAGGAAAAGAATGAAGGCAGAGAAGATGCCAGTATACCTGCTGCTTCATGATCCCTGCATTTGTGTAACCCTCCAAGACAGCAACTGCTGTCTTATTAACACTTTCAATTTCTATAATCATCAAATTTTTATTTCTTAGTGGTAGTACTGAGAAAGGTTGCCAGTGGAAATCAGCCACTTCCCTCTGAAAACTACATAAATTCAGAAAGAAAGTGTAAAAACCTTCTGTCTCCCGGTTTCAAAGTATACCTGAAAAGAAAGTCCAGGAAGACCTAGAATTATCCAGGTGCTGTAGCTTCCATCCAAATGGAAGAAACAAATAAAATCCTCTAAAAACCCATTCTCTGCTACCAATATAATTATAGTTCTGTGTTCCAGTACATAGAAGAGTTTAGAGATTAGAGAAAAATAAGAACTCAATAAACTGCTCAGAGTTCACTTACAGCAACCAATTTTCATGTCACAGATACATTTTTTTTTTCTCCAGTTTTTGCAAGCCAGGAATATCTGAGTAACAATGAGATCCTATTGCTTTTACACTATTTTAAAGGCAGTGGGGTCTTTTTGATGTTGTTCATTGCTTCTTATTTTAACCAAGTGGACAATGTTGAATTTTACCCAGGAAAATATTTCCCTGATTAAAGAATTCAAGATAAAATCAATCTTAAAATTATCATTCTAGCTATAAAATGAGGGTGTCATTTCATTATGGTATGCCTAGGAAACAGAATGTATAAATGTACTTTATTTAAATCATAAGTGAAGATACAGGTACACGAGCCACTCTTTTAATGCTTCACCATCATGTAACATCATGAAAATAGTCAGAAAGGGAAAGAAACAGTAAAAATAGTCTGTGCATACTAAATTTGCTGTAATTCAGAAGATGAAGTACAAATCCACAGCAACTGGCTTGGTGAGGTTTGGAGTGGGGGGGAATGGTCCAAAGCAGTGGAAATACCTCGAGTTTATGCGTTGTGCTGGAAAGACACAACCTGATGAAATACGCATTCCTCAACTACAGCTTTTTCTGTGGATCCCTTCTCCATTATACAGATAATGTATGAATTCACATTCGGTCTGCCCTGCATTACTTCTCTCTCATGAGACTTAGGAACTGTCTTTGCCTTCCACTGTGGCATGAGGGAGACACACCTCAGCACTGTTACAATGATAGCAATACACCTGAAGCAAGGACTTTGTGCCTAGTCTCAATACCTCTGAAATGACAGAAAATTTCTACTTTAAAAGATGTTTTGCTCTATTACTTTGTTTCTATGTCATCCTTAACATTTCTCTTCCAAATGACTTATTTGTAGAGTTTGAATATTAAATTTTGTAAAACCCTCACCATTCACAAATTGAGAAGTTAAAAAGCAGTTCAGTTTGAGCTCCTGTGAACTGCTGGCTATCTCCTTCACTGGTGAAAATTAACAGAGCTGCAAGGACTAAAAGCTATATGAAATTTTTCGGCTTTGGACTCTTTTAATGTTGCTGGGGTAATTTTGTGAATTCAGCAAAAACTGAGCTTTGCACATCCACAGACAGAATATTAATGCTTCAGGTCTGTTCCTCCAACCCTTGAGAGCAAAGGAAAGTCTAAACATGCCAATCATAACTTGCATGGCTGTGCTTTTCATGCTTCTTTCACAGTGATATATTGCAAGTTACAGTTAGAAGGCCAGCTTGGATTTTTAATCTAAATCCAACCCAGGTAGAGCATAAGAAATTCAAAATAGTGGTATAAATGTACTCTTAAACTTTGGTGAAGTGTTTGCTCTTCCCCACACCAAAGCATTCTATAACAATGGAGGATAAGAGTTGATGGCATAACTTAAGATCTACCATTTCATCTTTCTTTCTTAAAATACCTAGATGTCTGTCCTGGTTTTGGTCAGGATGGAGTTAATTTCATTTGTAACAGCAGATGAATGCTGTATTTGAGAGTAAAATGGGAGTAGTGCTGATAACACCCTGATGTTTCTAGTTGCTGTCAGACAGTCAAGGACTTTCTCAGCTCTTCATGAGAAAGGAGGGGCGAAGCCAGGACAGGTGACCGAACTGACCAAAGAGAGTATTCCACGCCAGTTACGTCCTGCCCAGGATATCGGGGGCTGACGGGAGGAAGGCCTGGGGCGGCGCTGGGACGCGCGGTTCTTGGGGGACGGTCGGGTTCTGGGACGGCTCTGGGTGGCATGGCCTGAGTTGTGTGGTTTGGTGAGAAACTGCATTGTGTATCAACTGCTTCATATATTTTGCTTTGAAGTCCTGTTAGTATTGTTACATTGTATCTTTCTGTTAACTTAGTAAACTATCCTTATCCCAACCCACGGGCCTCTTAATTTCTTGATCTTGGGGTTATTTGCCCCTTTCTCTTCCTTTTCCCTTCCCTTACTTCTCATTCCCCCCCCGCCCTCTTCCCTTTAACCTGCTCTTTTCCTTTAAGGAGCAGGCAGCTGCGTGGATCTTGGCCCTCAGCCGGGTGAAACCACGACAGTCTTTTTGGCGCCCAACGTGGGGCTCGAAAGGTTGGGATAACGGTAGATCTGACCCTGACTGGATTGTAATTAAGTCAAAGTTGTGATAAGCACTTTGATTTAAGCAGTCTCTGGTCACGATGCTCTGGTATTTACTTACAAGGCTGTGCTCACAGCTGTGGCAGCAAAAGCACCGTCTGTTGTATGCAATCCTAGCAGGATCCTTTAACATCCTGGGGCTGCAGCTCCTGTTTTCGTTCCCGTACCTCATCTTGGTGTATTTTATGAAAACAGTTTATGATACAGTGATATCGATGATCATGAACGTGTTCTGGTATCTGTATGAGATTTTGCTGCCCTGTCCATTCTTTGGACAGGGAGGAGTTAATAATGGCAGCTGGTATGGTGGGAGTACAGAAAGAAATATCTATGCTGCTTTCTCTTCCTTTGGGCTAAATACAACAGTTCTGGTAACAGTTTTTGAAAATTTCCAATATCCCTGGAATATTCAAACTAGCATTTTGCTGTTGTTATGTTTGGTGAATATGGTTCTGCTTTTGTTCAATATTAAGCAAAGGTTTATGAATACCACTCAGGAGTGTTCTGCGAGGCCAGATAATCACGAGTGGCAGGGTACGTGGCAGAGTATGGGCAACTACCTAGGCACTTTCTCACGCCCGATGTTTTGGAGTTTCACTCCCGAACAGTTACAGGACCCTGATAAAGTGGCTGCATATCTGAAAAGAAATTGCCGTAAGTTTCCCAGAGATGCACAGCTTACTGCACTGTGCTGGGCCCTGGCCACTATTTACCAAACACTGCTTGATAGCAGTCAGCACTGTCAGAGGGAAAGGAAGGAAAACAGACCAGCAGAAACTGTAGCTACTGTAACTACCGGGACTAACACTGAGGCCACTGTAACTTCTATGACTAGAACTGTGGCTACTGCAACCTGCCCAGATGATGCTGCAGCTACTGCTGCCCCTACAGCAGATACTGCCGGTAAAACAAAAAATCAACCCACATCAGTGTCGGTTGCTCCTGTACGAAAGAGGAAATACACAAAGAAAGTTGTTCCTGTAGTGAAGGATGAGGATGAGGATGAAATTGAATCAGGGCCACCCGATGAAGGTCAGGATAAAGCGGGGTCATCTGATGAAGGTCAGGATAAAGCAGGGTCATCTGATGAATCTCAGGATAAGGCAGGGCCATCCAAACCATCTCAGGATAAGGCAAAGCCATCTCAACCATCCCGGGATAAGGTTGTTCCATCTCAACCATCTCAGGATGAGGTTGTTGTCACACGATCCCTGTCCCTGAGTGAGCTGCGTGAAATTCGAAAAGATTTCAGCCGCCGCCCAGGTGAGCACATCATCACTTGGTTGCTCCGATGCTGGGATCACGGGGCCAGTAGTCTGGAATTAGATGGCAGGGAGGCCAAGCAGTTGGCATCCCTAGCTAGAGAAGCAGGCATTGATAAGGCAATTGGGGAAAAGCCTGAAATCCTCAGCCTCTGGAGGCGACTACTGTCAAGTGTGAGGGAAAGGTATCCCATAAAGGAATACATCACATGTCAAACACCCAAGTGTAACAACCTAGAGGCAGTTATCCAGCACCTGAGAGAATTAGCTGTACGGGAGGTAATTTATTATGATCTGGACAACCCACAGCTTCCCTCTGATCCTGATGACGTCCTGTGCACCCCAGATATGTGGCGTAAGGTTGTACGAAGTGCACCAGCAGGGCACACCAATTCATTGGCAACAATGGACTGGAGTGATACATATCCACCAACCGTATCTGAGGTGTCCAGCCACCTTCGGAGATATCAGGACAATGTTTCTCTCTCTGTGATCGCAGCAGTAGAGAAACTGGTCAAGCGACTTGATGAAAATGTGTCCATCTCCCAACCCGTATGCAGCCATGTTGCAGCTATTGGGAGAAAGCGTCCATCATCCCAGAAGGGAGGATACAGTAGGTACACACCACGAGAGACGCTGTGGTTTTACCTGCGTGACCATGGTGAGGACATGATGAAGTGGGGTATGCAGCCCACCTCAGCCCTTCAAGCACGAGTAAATGAGCTGCGAGGTAAAAGAATCGCACAACGTGATTCTGCCAGGAAGAACGTTGCACCAGTGAACAGCCAACACAGTCAGGAACAATAGAGGTGCCCTGCCTCCAGCCAGGTGGAGGAGAGGGATAACCGTGTTTATTGGACTGTGTGGATCCGATGGCCTGGCACGTCAGACCCACAAGAGTACAAGGCTCTGGTGGATACTGGTGCCCAGTGTACGATAATGCCATCGAATCATGTTGGGACTGAACCTGTTAGCATTTTTGGAGTGACAGGGGGATCCCAACAATTGACTGTGTTAGAGGCTGAAATGAGCTTAACTGGGAAGGACTGGGAGAAACACCCAATTGTGACTGGCCCAGAAGCTCCGTGCATTTTAGGTATGGATTATCTCCGTAGAGGGTATTTTAAAGACCCAAAAGGGTACCGATGGGCTTTTGGAATAGCTGCTTTGGAGACAGAAGAAACTGAGCAATTGCGTGCATTGCCTGGACTCTCGGACAATCCTTCTGTTGTGGGGTTGTTGAAGGTCGAAGAACAGCAAGTGCCAATTGCTACAACGACAGTGCACAGGAGACAATACCGCACTAACCGGGATTCCCTGATCCCCATCCATAAGCTGATTTGTCAACTGGAGAGTCAAGGAGTGATCAGCCGAACTCGCTCACCCTTTAACAGTCCCATATGGCCAGCGCGGAAGTCTGATGGAGAGTGGAGGCTGACAGTGGATTATCGTGGCCTAAATGAAGTCACTCCGGGTATGAGTGCTGCTGTACCAGACATGCTGGAACTGCAGTATGAACTGGAGTCAAAGGCAGCTAAGTGGTATGCCACAATTGACATTGCAAATGCTTTCTTCTCAATACCACTGGCGCCAGAGTGCAGGCCACAGTTTGCTTTCACCTGGAGGGGCATCCAATACACGTGGAATCGTCTGCCCCAGGGGTGGAAACACAGCCCCACCATCTGCCATGGACTGATTCAGACTACACTGGAAAAGGGTGAAGCCCCAGAACACCTGCAGTATATTGATGACATCATTGTATGGGGCAATACAGCAGAGGAAGTATTTGAGAAAGGAAAAAGGATAATTCAAATCCTTTTAGAAGCTGGTTTTGCTATAAAACAAAGTAAAGTCAAGGGGCCTACGCAAGAAATCCAGTTTTTAGGAATAAAATGGCAGGATGGGCGTCGTCAGATCCCAATGGACATTATCAATAAAATTGCAGCTATGTCTCCACCAAGCAACAAAAAGGAAACACAAGCTTTCTTAGGTGTTATAGGTTTTTGGCGAATGCATGTCCCAAACTACAGTCTCATTGTGAGCCCACTTTACCACGTAACTCGGAAGAAGAATGATTTCCAATGGGGCCCTGAGCAGCAACAAGCCTTTGAGCAGATCAAACGTGAGATAGTCCATGCAGTGGCCCTTGGGCCTGTCCGGACAGGGACAGATGTTAAAAATGTGCTTTACACTGCAGCCGGAGAGAATGGGCCTACCTGGAGTCTCTGGCAGAAAGCACAAGGGGAGACTCGAGGTCGACCGCTGGGGTTTTGGAGTCGGGCCTACAAAGGCTCTGAGGCCAATTATACTCCAACAGAAAAGGAAATACTGGCCGCCTATGAAGGGGTTCGAGCTGCTTCAGAAGTGATTGGAACTGAAGCCCAGCTCCTCCTGGCACCCCGACTGCCGGTGCTGGGCTGGATGTTCAAAGGGAAAGTCCCTTCTACACATCATGCCACTGATGCTACGTGGAGCAAGTGGGTTGCACTAATTACTCAGCGGGCTCGAATAGGAAACCCTAATCGCCCAGGAATCGTGGAAGTGATCACAGACTGGCCTGAAGGCAAAGACTTTGGGATGTCACCAGAGGATGAGGAGGTGACACGGGCTGAAGAAGCCCCACCTTACAACAAACTGCCAGAGAATGAGAAGCAATATGCCCTTTTCACTGATGGCTCCTGTCGCCTTGTGGGAAAGCATCGAAGATGGAAAGCTGCTGTATGGAGTCCTACAAGACGAGTAGCAGAAGCCACTGAAGGAAAAGGCGAATCAAGCCAGTTTGCTGAGGTGAAAGCCATACAGTTAGCTCTGGACATTGCTGAGAGAGAAAAGTGGCCGATGCTCTACCTTTATACTGATTCATGGATGGTAGCCAATGCCCTGTGGGGTTGGTTGCAGCAGTGGAAAAAGAACAACTGGCAGCGTAGAGGCAAACCCATATGGGCTGCTGACTTATGGCAAGATATTGCTGCCCGGTTAGAGAAGCTCGTTGTAAAGGTACGTCATGTTGATGCCCATGTGCCTAAGAGTCGGGCCATGGACGAACATCAAAACAACCATCAGGTAGATAAGGCTGCTAGGATTGAAGTGGCTCAGGTAGATCTAGACTGGCAACGTAAAGGTGAATTATTCCTAGCTCGATGGGCTCATGATTCCTCAGGTCATCAAGGGAGAGATGCAACATATAGATGGGCTCGAGATCGAGGGGTGGACTTAACCATGGATGCTATTGCACAAGTTATCCATGAATGTGAGACGTGCGCCGCAATCAAGCAAGCTAAGCGCTTGAAGCCCCTTTGGTATGGAGGACGGTGGATGAAATACAAATATGGGGAGGCCTGGCAGATCGATTACATCACCCTCCCACGCACCCGCCATGGCAAGCATTACGTGCTTACGATGGTGGAGGCAACCACCGGCTGGCTAGAGACATATCCCGTACCACATGCCACTGCCCGGAATACAATCCTGGGTCTTGAAAGGCAAGTCCTATGGCGACACGGCACCCCAGAAAGAATCGAGTCAGACAACGGGACTCATTTCCGAAATGCTCTCATAGACACCTGGGCAAAAGAGCATGGTATTGAGTGGGTGTACCACATTCCTTATCATGCACCAGCCTCTGGGAAAATTGAACGATATAATGGGCTCTTAAAGACTACCCTGAAAGCAATGGGTGGTGGAACATTCAAACACTGGGATACACATTTAGCCAAAGCCACGTGGTTAGTTAACTCTAGAGGATCCACCAATCGAGCTGGTCCTGCCCAGTCAAAATCTCCATGTACTGTGGAAGGAGACAGAGTCCCAGTGGTGCATATGAAAAGTATATTAGGGAAGACGATTTGGGTCATCCCTGCTTCAGGCAAAGGTAAACCCATGTCTGGGATTGCTTTTGCTCAAGGACCTGGTTGTACTTGGTGGGTAATGTAGAAGAATGGAGAAGTTCGATGTGTACCCCAGAGGGATTTGATTTTAGGTGAGAATAGCCAATACAACTAATAAGGTAGAAATTGTATTATAATAATTGCTCTGTGCATTCATTATTGCTATTATTGCTGTATGTTGTATGTTGTACCAATGGAGTTGCAGCTGGAGTCATACAAGTCAATGAAGGAAGAGTGCCATGATGACGGGACCAAGACCTGGTGTTCCAAGAACTTTTTTCCTCCTTCCCTTTGAAAATGAACATCTTTGATTCACAGACTATGAACATGGACCATGTCAGCTGTATCGGTCGAGAGCCCGAGATGCAACGATCCAATGACGCATACTGACACCACGAGAGACTGTTACGACGAATGAAGCCTGAAGATCATCATGGACTAAATGTTCATTCGCTCAGAAGAATGGTCCATAGACTAAGGGAATAATACCTGTATGCACATGTGTGCGTATACATGTGTACATACATATATGGGTGTCTGAAACAAGAAATGGTTGGATTTGGTCATGACGTAAATGGTATGGAATAAGGGGTGGATAATGTCCTGGTTTTGGTCAGGATGGAGTTAATTTCATTTGTAACAGCAGATGAATGCTGTATTTGAGAGTAAAATGGGAGTAGTGCTGATAACACCCTGATGTTTCTAGTTGCTGTCAGACAGTCAAGGACTTTCTCAGCTCTTCATGAGAAAGGAGGGGCGAAGCCAGGACAGGTGACCGAACTGACCAAAGAGAGTATTCCACGCCAGTTACGTCCTGCCCAGGATATCGGGGGCTGACGGGAGGAAGGCCTGGGGCGGCGCTGGGACGCGCGGTTCTTGGGGGACGGTCGGGTTCTGGGACGGCTCTGGGTGGCATGGCCTGAGTTGTGTGGTTTGGTGAGAAACTGCATTGTGTATCAACTGCTTCATATATTTTGCTTTGAAGTCCTGTTAGTATTGTTACATTGTATCTTTCTGTTAACTTAGTAAACTATCCTTATCCCAACCCACGGGCCTCTTAATTTCTTGATCTTGGGGTTATTTGCCCCTTTCTCTTCCTTTTCCCTTCCCTTACTTCTCATTCCCCCCCCGCCCTCTTCCCTTTAACCTGCTCTTTTCCTTTAAGGAGCAGGCAGCTGCGTGGATCTTGGCCCTCAGCCGGGTGAAACCACGACAATGTCTTAAAGCAGTCTCTCCATTCTGAAATGATGTCTGCTGTAATTAATAGATTCTTTTCCTTCCTGTATGTGTAACCATGCACGTGCACTCATATACTATGTGCATTGGTGTGGATGTGTGTATTTATATATATATACACACATACATATATATACACAGAGTAAATCCATAAAGAACCCTTTAGAATTACTGTCATTTTTGCAGGAAAATTGGAAAAGAGTTTCAGTTTGCAAATTTTGCTTTATTTCTGTAGAGAGTAAGACAACTCAGTTCAATAATAATAATAATTACTTTTATGACAAATTAAAAAGGGAAAAATGTCAGGGACCACTATTATACTTAATTTGTATTTTTTCAGCCCTGACCTTAATTTTCTGTTACATCTTTCTTTCTTCATTTAACTGTCATGAATAATATTGTTGCTATTTTCAAGAAGTGATCTGAGTTTTAATACAGTCTCCTTCCATTCCTTCTTTATCACAGCACAAAACTTACAATGGTGTGGTTAGTCTTCTGTATCAGTCTCATTTTTCTTCTATTTTTTTTTTTATGACAAAATTATCGTTCCCTTTCTTGGCTTGTCTTAGAATCCAGAGTAATGTCACTTGGGCCTCAGGGGCTGTTGAGCAGCAGCAGCAGGTATGAGCTGAGGAAGTCAAGGTAGCATTAGCAGTCGTGCCTGGCTTTATAATAGTAGCTTCCTCCTCCAGGATTTGTCAATTTTGATTTTGCAGTTCAGTCAGCAATGGCATGTGCTGTTTGCCTCCTGTCTGTTCGGCAAAACAAAGGGAATCATTTTCTCTTCCAGGTGACAAGACTGAAAAGGAAACCTCAATAGTTGTTTTGCAGTATTTTTTCCCCCTACAACTGGATGACCTTTTGCATTTAGGAATACTTAGGTTCTCTGGATAATTCAATCCTTAGGTTCTCTGGATAATTCAATCATGGGCAAACCCTATTTAAATCTACTTTTTCCTTTTCAAAAGTTGTCTCCTCACTGAAGTCTGCTGTCTTTTCAGTAGTTGTGAAGTAAAGAGGGTTGGGAAGAAAAGTGGGGAGAAAACAGGAGGGACAAATCTCATTTCTGACTGCAGAGGGAAGTCAGCAAAAAAGAATGAGTTGGAGGATGCAGAAGATCTTTGGAGCTCTGTTCCCGCTCAAGAATACTCTTGCCATAGAAAGATAAAAATATCAAAGCAAAGCAAAACAAAACAAAAAATACCCCCCCAAAACCTGCAGTACATTCCAATGGTAGTGCAGTGCCAGAATATTAAGTGGTTGAATACCTGAACCAAAGCTTGGAGAGAAAATAGAACCTAGTACCAAAGTCTCTGTGTGCATGCAGGTTGTAAATGTGTGCAGGCTGTAAATGTGTTGGCTGATTGGAAGGTATTTCAAAGGTGTGAGTAGAGTTTGAATGAAGTATAAAGAGTTTGGTTTGGGCTTTGTGGTTTTCTTGTTCATGTTTTTTTTTGTTGTAGGTTTTTTTTTTCAGTACCCACAATACTAGTTATTTCTGGGAATGTTTTCACATTTGCCAGCTCACACATTGTGCAGTGACTCATCAAAACGGACTGCATTAGTCATTTGATGATTCTATGATTCTATGATGCTTCAGTTAACAAATATGAGAGATCATATATTATTTTTACAATGGTTAAATGGACATGTGTAAGCTTTTTTGTAGGGAAAAATATATTTTTATTTTACTTTTGGAAAGATAAGGTAAGATCTAGGTGATCCTGCTCTGGTGGGGTGTTGAACTAGATGATCTTTCAAGATCCCTTCCAACCCCTAACATTCTGTGATTCTGTGACATGTCCACAGCAATATAAAGATCCCTAATTATGTGAAAGAGGTGCAAAAGCAATTTACACCATCTCCAAAATGTATTCTATACTTGCAAAGTGATCCATTCATTCTTAACTTCCTTTTTTTTTTCTCAAAACTTCTTGTCATTTATTGTTTAGATGTAATTTGTTAGAGGGGGGATACAGCAGTTGCATCTCTGTAGAGTAACTACTGGCAAAAATATCTGTACAAAGGTTGAATATTTCTTGTAATTAACAGTAAATTATTACTACCTCTTTGTCTCTCTCTCTCCCTCCACATTCCTAGCATAGTTTCCATAAATTCATAACTATCTGCATAATGCATTTTTTTATTCTCTGTAAACTTTCAAATTTTTTGGGGGAAAAAAAAAGGACAGTTTATAAGATTAAATTTCATGGAGCAAAAACTTCAGTCCTGGGGAAAAGCTATAGCTGAGTTTCAGGGTAACCTGGATGACACTATGCTTTTAGGGAAGTTGAAAGGAATCTGAATCAAACCAGTGCCTGTAGGGCTTTGTTTTTATTGAAAAAGGTTATATGGTATTTTTCCCAAGGCAGATGAATTTCAATAGACCACCTGCATTTTGCTCTGAGAGGTGTTTGGAAGATGTAAGATAATATAATCAAATTCTAATCTATGAAGCATTTGTGTAAGTCCAGATAATTCTGAAATGAAGAAATGCCTTTCATTTTGGAATGACTGAAATCATAATGTGGCCTTTTAACTATAGGAATGAAATAAACCTACTTGAAAAACTAATCTATCTCCTGGAAAACCCTGAATTATTATGTGGTAGCATTAAGGCTTCTGTGTTTCAAAATAGCTAAATCCTGCCTGGATCTAATATAGAAATCAGTACAAGAAATACCCGACAGGTATTAGCATAGATGTATATGTGCATCAAGAAAGCATTATAATTTCCTGACAGAAGAAGGGCAAGTATGTTGGGGAGGTGTCCAAGGTGCTGGAAAATGATGAAAAAGTATGTTTATGAAGTCCCAGAGATTTTTGTAAGGTTTTTCTTGAGACAATCCTGTTGACCTAAAAGTGTAAGTCTAGAAAGCAAAATCTATACTGTTATAGCACACACTATAAAAATGTAAATGCAGCTTGAAGCATGCTTTATTCATGAATTTTTCAAACTACTGAGACCTTAAAGGAACAAAGCTAAAATAGTTCCCTCTTTAAAAAGCTAAAAGATAAAATATGTATTTAAAATAATAAATTATACATAAATGTGATTTATGATTTATCAACTATAAAAGTTTTATCACAGAAACAAGGAGAATTGGATATATGCAAATACGAAAAAGCAAAGTAAACACTTTCATAAGCTGGCTGCAGAGAAGAGACTGAACGTGGATATTTTTATTGTGTTATTTTAATAGAGCAGTAATCTCCAAGACACGCTTGTAAGAGAGTCTTACAGGAATGGTAGAACTCAGGGTATATTTTTTTCCATTCGAAATGTAGAGGTTTTTTCTGCTTTGGTAGTAAACCCTGTTGTTCTCTGGCATGCAGTGGTGCAGTGTTTATCCAATTCAGTGCCATTCTCTAAGGCAGACCAATGTGTACATCAGCTAGAATAGTCACTTCCCATATTGTACTCAGCCAAGAAGCCCTGATTTCATCATGTGATTTTTTTATAACATGTCTACCTGAGTTACATATCACAGGCTTGACAGAGCTACATATTTAATAAAAAGGATGAGAGAATCAGATACCATAAAAGAAGAAACACTTCTAAACCAACCCTACTAAGCTGTGAACAGGGCTCATGTCCAGTCTTAGTGTCACTCAGCACTCGTTGTATTCCCTTGCTTTAATACAGTGAAAATACAGGCTACATTTTGGTCTGTTTAAATATATGTACATATGTATGTATAATTAGGAATTTAATGGTCTGTGTTACTCCGATTCATTCAGGACTAGTTGTTAACTGTAAGAAATTGGTTACAGTCATGACTCTTACTACAGATCGATTTGGCAATGGGTATAGAAAAACAGACATAGTGAGTTTGTTAATAATGCTACCATACCTATTCCAAAAATCCTTTGATTGGTCTACTTCATGAAACCTTCTAAAGCTATGAGCTGCCAAGGCCACACAGAATGAAGGCAATAAATAAGAGTTTCCACTTGGAAATGTTACTGTTGATCTCATGCCTGTTCAAGACTCAAACAAATCCTGCCAAGGTTTTTTTTTTTTGTTCTTTCCCACTATTCCAAGAACTTATTTTGAAGAATGAGGTGGGCTTTTGGGGGTGATCTGTGCATATTTAGATCATTACAAACACCAATTTTAACAGTGAATAGATTAAAAAAGTTTTTGAAAGTACCAGTATATTTTAATCATCTTAGTTATCGGAGTTTTGCATTTAGTAACAGTTTTAATAAAGAAAAATGGAGAAAAGGAATAAAACATCAGGACTTGAAGCTGTTATTTTTATGGTTCCTGAAAGTATTGGACTCCTGTAGCAAAGAATGCAGCTCAATAAAATAGCTTTAAAAGCAACTCTAATACTAGTAAGGATTACTTTTCTCTGGAAAAGGGGCAGATTGCAGTAGCACATAGCAGATTAGAGAACTGAAACTTGAGACTGCAGAAACACTATGTATTTTAAATAAGGGGACTGATGGGGATCTTCAGAAATCTTCAAACTTAGTTTGCAACCTTTCTTGAACAAAGTAAATACCAGGAAGTTTTTATATAGTGAGATGATCTCAATGGCTTTCTGATGCTTCCTTCTTTCTATTAACCCCACTGGAACAGTCTTTTTCTAGTTTTCATTTTATTTTTTTAAAAATATTTTTGTTTCTGTCCTAATTTATTGCATACGTGACAGCTTGATTAGTGCTAAACTATCAGTAAATCAACGAGCACTTTAAATATTTTGTCCTTTTCAGTGCTCAGTGGAACAAAGGAAATTGCTTAGCAACACCTAAGGATCTGAAGCTAGAATGTCTGCTGTGTTTTTGTAACTTAGCCAGTTCTTTAGAAAGTCTAGGGTTTTTTTTTCACCATCTAATACTTTTCCCATTAGTGTTGCTAAACAACCTCTTCCTTTGATGGTGCTCTTCAGATGCCTGTCTCAGACTGTATTTAATTTCATTCTTTCTTTGAAAGGCTGTAATCTTGTTTCTCTTTACTCTGTTACAGCTGTGTAAATTTAAATGAATTTACTTTCTTCATAGATTTACGCAGCCAAGAATAGAATTTCATCATCCCAAGATGCTCGCTGTCAAATATTTGAGTATGACAGTTAGAAAAAGTTGATGAATACTAGGTAATTCTTGGCATCTGGGTATTTCATTTATGCTTTTAAATGGGACTTGAGCTTTGGTGATTGTAGTTAGGAGTAGTAGTGCTGCCAGTGGATAAGGTACACTTGTCTGAAACTTTTTTACTCTAACTGTTACAGATAAATCTCTTTGGACAACCAGGTCCCTGAAGAAGAATAGGAGCATTAAGTACCTGAACTATAGCTTCAGTGAAACCCTGTTTGAAGTAGTTCTGTTTTCCGCTAAAATGTAGTGCTATCAAGAAAGATGTTTCTCCAGAATCATTCCAACATACTTTCTTCAATTTATTTTGTATTTTATTAAGGAAGACTAATGGAAAGAGGACATCTTTTATTTATTCCTGAATTTTTCACTACCCCAAATTCTCTAATTATCTTTCCCATGAAGGAAAGAAGGGTGGTGAGTTTAAAGCTCACTTAGTACCCTTTGTATCTTAGGATATAATCCAAGAGTTACTGAATCTTGACAGTTTTTTGTTGCACAACAAATAACTTTTTATTTCAGTAGGCAAATGTCTGTCTCTCCTCTCTGCTGACAGTTGGTGTGTTCCTGCATGTTGTTGTTACCAGTCTAATAATAGTCTCATCTCTTGGTTGAAAGGCTCTGAGCCTTCAAACTGCTAAGAGAAAAATAGAGAGGAAGGAGATGGGTTTGTCCTTTTAGAATTTCTCTGTTTTAAGAGAGAGTTAGTTTATTGGGAAGATATTACTTTCAGAATTATATATATATATATATAAAGATGTGCCAAAGATGGAAAGTCAAGTGAGCCAAATTAATAAGCTGGAATTGTTCTTGAATCTTTGCTTTAGTTTTATGTACACAGTAGTAATCATTTTTAAGGATGTGGTTGTTTTCACGGTTTCATACACCATTTTAATTTAGCATTCAGTCTCATTCTACTTAATACTGCATACAAAGTCTACATGAAATATGGTCTTACTTTTTTTTCTGTCACTTCTCTAACAGTCTTTTCAAAATGTACAGATGCTTCAAAGGTATTAATGAGTACCTGCACTTAACACTTTGACTTTCATGGGAAGCTGTTGCAAACATTAAGCTGCCTATTAATTGAGGTGCCTAAAGTTTGTAACTTCAGTCATATGTAAATTGCATCCTGTTAGTTTCAGTTGTAGCTGCCTTTTGCAGATTGTATCAAGATTCCACAAAGTATATATTCAAGCACACAATTTGTGAACACCTGTGAAAAAAAGTTTGATTTGAATTGATTATTTGTTGATAGTGTCCCAGTTCTTAATTGCATTTCAAGCAGGCCTATAATATTTGTGGAGTTTGGGTTTTTATCATTACTTTTAACTTTCCCTTTTCTCATTTATACTGGTATAAATCACATGGAAATTACTAGAATTGCATTGCTTTTATGGGATTGTGCTAAAAGCAGAAGTCGTCTGATTAAATTTTTGTTAATTGACACTAATTGGCAGTAAGGACTTGAAAATGATAAAGTTTTTAATAAAGCATTAAATAGATGATCTGTCTAAACTGACCACAGGCATTTTCTTACTCTTAAAAATGCTGTTGCCTTCTTATTTGTGTCCAAAAGCTAATTTCTAAACCAAAATCAGCTTGCCAGTCTTGGACTGCATGAAGTCCTAGGGCATCTTCATATTTAATGCTATTTTTGCTCTTCCATGCTCAAATAACTTTCATGTTGGTGACCTATGTCTCCAGTGTCAGGGCTAATTCAACACAAAACCTCCGGGAACATTTTGTTCCCAGTTCTGTAGCCACACTCCATTGCTCTTAAATCTGAACATCTACTGAATATTGTTCTAGCTTATATTCCTTTCTTGAACTGCAAACCTGTGTTTGCCAGGTTACACTTGCAAGAACTTTCTTACTACTTCTTAGTCTTAGGAGCCTTCTAATTGTGATGTCAAAACTTTCCTAAAAGTTTGAAAGTCATGACTTCATGGCTTTGCTTGTGTACACAGTCTGCTGCATTTCTCTGTTCCCGTAGATGCTACAGAATCATGCTGAATGGATAGTCAGTTTGTTCTGTGTATATGTAGACCGTATAGTGTTCAAGGAGAGCTACCGTGCCCATACATGTATAATGTACGTATATGTGTGTTACATACAGTGTGTGTGTATAGTATATGTAATAGATACACGCAACATATGTTTGTTTATATTTGGACTCATTACTTATGTCTGATGCTTCGGGTTCAATTTTCCATTGATGACCTCCACATAGGTGACATGTCTTACTGCCTTGTCCAGTCAATCGACATCAGAACTTTCCTGTGACCTCCATGTGGAAGTTTTTTGGAGCTCTATATTGAGGACCAGTGAAAATTAAAAGGTTGAGTTCTTCTGAAAGCAGTTCACTCGGGATCCTGCAATTGTGATTGCTCCTAATTATCCAGGCAACAGGAAGCCATCAGAGACTGTGTTGCACTGCACCCGAGAACCTGGGGGTCTCAGATTTATGTCATAATCCTGCTATAACCTGGCCATTCTGTAGAAAACTGGACTGAGCTGCTCATTTGTCATTGTTTTTAACCATTTCAAATTAACCACAAAGCAGTTTTGCCTTTCTTTGTTATAGACAGTTCATCAATAAAGACATAAGTGTATACTTTTTAGTACATATTAATGATTTAATCTTGTTAGGTACTGGAAGTCTTTCCACAGTATGGCATTTGTGTAACTGCCTTCCTAATTATTTAAGATGATTTTAAATGGTTGTTCTCTACAGGATTTGGCTGGACTAGATGCTTACGTTGAGTTTCATTCTGTGTTCCAAGCTGCTGAAAACAATTTATTTTCAATTGAAGTTTGAATTAGCACTGTGGGTTTGCAGGTATAATATTTAAGTTGCAGTTAATCATGGATTAAATTTTTTTTTTCCAATTTGCAGTAATTTAAACACCTCAATCACTGTTCATGACCACTTACTGGGGATTTAGGTGTACATGTACAAATCATACCCACTTCCTTCGTATTTGTACTACTTTAGTCTCCCCAGTGGTAGCCAGTGTATGCAAACCAGCGCTTAACACAGTTGCTTAGTACTCTGAACATTTTCGTAGTGAATGTGTTGGATTAATGGTGATTTTATTTAGATAAGTAAAAATCTAAAGGTAGCATATGTAGGGAAAAAGAAGTCCCTCAAATCTGTCTTGTGTATTTTTCAATATTAATAAGTATCTTTTCTCAATTAGAATCAAATTGATGAGATCCCAACTAGAAGCTTTTAGAACTTTTGTCACAATACAAACTTTTGCTTTAGTTTAATCACAAACACATTAAATTTAAACCCTCTAACAGATTACTAATAAAGAGCCCCCATATACGTGTGTCTATAGCAGCATAAATGTATTCTCATAATAAAAATCTACCATTCTTTTAGTATGTGTGGTGGTTTGACCCCGCCATGCAAAACCACAACAGTCTGTTAGCATTAATCATTCTAATTCAATGAGTTATTCTCAGAGGACCCTTGCTCACAGCAACCACAGAAAAGGGGACCTACAGAAAGCATATATTCCTTTTTCACATCCAGTTCCTGATTTCTAAATATGTTACTATTCAGAAATACTGAAGTGATTTCCTCCTAGTGAGATTTTAAGCTTCATCCTCTGTAAAATCTGTATCAAGCAGACAGGTAATAAGAAGAATCAGTAATTTACGTTATTGTTATGTACCAAATTTAGGAAGCAAAGCCATGTAGGAGAGAGGAGGTAGGAGGTACCGGTTTTAAAGAAGCATTGATGATCTTGGTTATGCATCACCTCTCTTGCTATTTTCACTATCATTTTCCCAGTTGCCTGCCTTCCCAGCCTTTCTGCACATTCTACCTGTCATTTTATCCAGAAAATACATGACACTTAATAGTATCCCATCTGAAACATAACTCCTTATTTTTTTCATAGACCAGTTCAGTCTACCTGTACACTTTACAACATTAAGGACAATTCCTACAGCCAGCTCATCAGACATTAATTTTGGCAAATCTGTGCACAGAGAATTTTGGGCAATGCAGTTTTCTATTGCGATTCCAGGAGTAACAACTTCTCCATGTAACTGGGTCTCTTCTCTCTCCTCCTCCTCACCCGGGAGAACGAGGAGACAATGAGCCTGAACAGCCTGTCCCTGTGTGCTCGGCTGTGCTCCCCGGGCTCCGTCTTGAGCAGCATACCCGCATCTCTTGACTCTTTCCCCATGTCCAGCGCTGGTGCGATGGCAGAGCTGGAAGCTCTGAAGCGATCCCCAACCCTCAAGAGCCCTGAAATTTTTGAGGGGCCGGTGACAGAGCCAGGGCCAGTCCTTGACCAAGACCCCCCTCTAGAGCGGCCACTGGAGACAGACCAAGAGCCTTCACCTGGACTGGTCAGAAACAGGGCGCAGAGCCCCATGGAAGTGCAGCCTTCCCCCAGCAGACCCAAGGTAGGTGACTGTTACTCCGCAGAACACTGTGCCACACCATGTCATGACATGGAGTGGTGTGGGGGGAGCATGGAGGTCTGTAGCATAGTGCTGGGAGCTGCTCCACACTCACCCACGTTCTGGGGATTTTTGCAGAAGTGGTGGAAGAAGGTATTTGGGAAGAGCAAGGCCAGAGTCCACCCGGAGCAGCCAAGCAGTGAGTGATCCCGGCACCGAGCACGCTGTAAAGGGCTGACACCCCACTGCAGCCCTGACAGGCAGCTGTGCTGGGGGCTGCCAGCCTCTGACTCATGTCTTGTCCCTCGTCAGGTTCTTCCCAAGCAACTGGAGGTGCAGAGAAGCCTGTGTCACCCCAGGACATGTGGTGAGTGCTGGGGAGACGCCCAGCTCCTGCCCCAGGCTCTCCACCTGTGCCCTGTCTTTGCCCACAGTGGGCAGCCCTGCCTGCTGCCCAAGCAGGGGCTGCTTCCCGGGGGTCCCAGCAGAGGAGGGCTCAAGCTGCAACTGGGTCTCTTCTCTCTCCTCCTCAGCCAGGAGAACGAGGAGACAGTGAGCATGAAGGGCCTGTGCCTGCATGCCTCACTGAACAACCTGGTCTACCTGGGCTCATTCTTGGACAGAGGATCCGTCTCTCTTGATTCCTTCCCAGAGTCCAGCCCTGGTGCGATGGTGGAGCTGGAAGCTCTCAACTGATTGTGAGCCATCCAGACCCATCAAGCTTTTGAGGACCGGTGACAGAGCCAGTTCATCCCCTGACCCCTTATATGGAGCTTCTGGGCTTTTCTTGGAGATTTCACTCCTTTTGTTTCCCCCTCCCCAGTGTGAGTCAGAGTACCCCTTGACCCCTGTTCTTGTTTATAACCCAACTTCTGTCTCTCTAACCCATTCTCAGTTCCCCACTGTTTACATCAAATATACAAACCCAAACCAACAAACCTGGAGTTTCTAGTGGTCAGTTTTTCTCTCTCTCGCACAGATTTGCTGCGACTCAGTTGCTCACCACTCCCACCAGAGTTGACTTACTTCACTCAAACCAAAAGTTCATCAAATCTAAATCAATTTTCAATACTCAGCTCCAAAATCAAGACCAACCAATCAGTGCCACCAGAGCAGCCACTCTATTGGGAATCAAACTCTGGTTTCCTGCATGACAGGCAGGAATTCTCCTGCTGACCCGCACAGCAGGACTCCACACTAACTTGGTGCTTGATTTAATGTCTCAGTCCTACCTGCACAAGTTCTTTGTATGATAAATCCAAACCAGAACAATACTCGATATCATTATCGAGATGCCAATCATCAACCTCCGTGAGATCCCAGGGTCTTAATTATAAAGTCAACCAGGAACAGTGCCCGTTTGCTTAGCCCTGTCTCAGAGTAGGTGGGGACTTGGGGGTTGGTTTGGTGCTTTTTTTTTTTTCTTCATTGTGCTTGTGTGCCTGTGTGCTGGGAGGGCAGCAAGGAGAGAAGGATCCTGCTGATGTTGTATAGAGCTTAATTACAAATAAATGAAGTTCTCCATGACAGACTCTTCTGGATTAAGGGTTGTTCTCTTTCCCGTTTCTGCTTTTTTTTCCCACAGACATTGTTATAATTTGGGTGCTGACAAGCAGTATGAGGCTATACTTCAATGATCCCCCATTGTTTATTTCAGCATTTTGCTGATCTCTCCCCGATTTGTAGATTAATTTCCTCAAAAATCCCCTGTACTTTGAACTGTCCATTTGCGGGTACATTTTTTCATATAGCTTAACATCTTTTACACTTATTGATGGAATCTCTTCACCACACAGGGTAAAAAAAAAAAAATTAAAAAAAAATCTCAGATATGTCCAGGATTTGGAATGCCATTTGCCACTTCCTACCAAGAATGATCCACTGTCTAATGTGACATGAATAGAAACCCTACTTAAATTTTAATTGATTAAAAAAACTACTGAAACAAAACAAACTAAATATATGAACCAGCAAGATTACATAGTATTTACCACAGTTTCTCCAGCTGACATGTGCACCTGCAGGCCCTGACACAGATTTTGACCACAAATTAATACAATTACTGTAATGGCCCCATTTTCAGACAGAAATCAAGTGACTGCCTTGTGGAAATTAAATACATAGATTTCCTTACTTTGTCCCTGATTGTTCTCATTCTTTATCTAACACCTTTTCAGGTCTTGATAAATTTGGAAAGATCCAGTCATGAGTCTTGAGCATCCAGAAAATGCAGATAAAAGGAAAATCAAAATCTAAAGGAAGAGCACAAAATTAAGAAGATGCCATAAGCTAAGAGGGAGACGATGTAGCACCTCTGGTAGAGTTTTCTAGAACAGAAAAAGGACAAAGTAGGACTTGTAGCTCATGTAATCTCTAGTCATTATGGTTTTACCAGGTCACAAAATCTGAACGCTATTGTCCCAGCACAAACATTTCTGCAAATAAAAGCCTCTGATCCAAGGACATGATCCTCCAACTCCTCTAGGCTTTGTTAGGATTTTCTGATAACTCTAAAAGGGTTAGGATTTTTCAGGTGAAAAACATTGTACGAATGAGCCACTGTTATTTCCTCAGTCCTGTATATTAGATTCCACTAGAAGACCAACAAACAAAACCATTAATACTGTTAATAAATTTGTTGTAACTGTGGTTTGTGGGTTTTTTTTTCCTTTGCTATACCTATCTTAGGCCTAAACATAGGTTTATACTTTAAGAAGATGTGTTGATTTACAAGTAGTATGAATATTGTTTTGGATGCCATAATACAATTGTCAGGTTAAAGAACTGACATTTTTGTGTATGGCTTTGGCTGCTGTACAAGTGGGCAAAAAAGAATCCCTGTCTATGCAGAAAGGTTTATTTAAAGTAAGAAACTAAAAATTTATATGCAAATCAATGTTTCATTCATTGTAAATGGAAAAACATAAAGATTTATACTTTCAAAACAAAAGACCTCCAGAAAGCTCCAGTAATAGACTCAACAAGTGTAATCTTCCTCCTGAAAGGTAGACACTGTATCCTGTTTTGGAACTAAATAACATACAAAGTTGCAAGGGTATTTTCAGTCAGTTACTTGTTAAATATTTTTCAAGAAGAATGGTGTGACCTTGTGTGGCATTTCTGCCTGCTTTAGATTCAAGTTACTGGAAATATTAAGTAGAAATACCAGGCTGGGCAAAAAACCTCTTTTTGTTATTAAGACCTAAAGAAAAAAAGACTACAGTGCAGTAAAAACTAATTCCTGAAGGAGGACTTTTCCAGATAGAGAAGCATAACATAGAAATCACTGAGAAGCAGCAGCTCTAGAAAAAAGGGTATGCAAGTCCAAGACACTTTGTACTAGAGCATTTTTTAATAATGTACTAAGATCACCCATTTTGCGTATCTGGACCCTCAGTTGAACATAGCCTTAGTAGAAGAGGTTTGGAGAAAAGTCATTAGAAGGAATTTTTATGAAGTTTTCCTTTTCGCTCTCTTTCCTTTTTTTTTTTTTTTTTTTTAATAAAGTGGTAGTTCAATGTTTTCTAGGTCTAATCACTGACTAGTTCAGCTAAAAAACAAAATCTAATTTTTGCAGGTTTTCCAAATTATGATCTCTTCTTCCTCAGAATGCACCTTTCTTCGAATCAGGACTTTACCTTCACACTTGTCAGTAATCAAACCCAAAAGAGAATAGAAATGTTTCACATTTATTTTGTGAATTGGACAGCAGGTGATTCAGGGTGATTCTGAAGTCACCTCTAATCCATGCAAGTTCTTTAGCAGTTTACCTTAGACCACAGGACCCAGGCAAGACAGTAGGAAGCTGTAACATAGCAAGGATTCACTGAGGCACCAGAGATGCTCATTGAAGCTCCCAAGGATGATATAGAATGAGGACCAGCCATATAGAGGACACCCCTCTTGTACTTAGCTCTAAACTGGAATAAAAGAAATAAAAAATCTGTTCTTGCTCTTACAGAGATCCTTCGACGTTGTTACCAGATAGATCCTTACTGGTATAAATAAAACCTCTGGACATATGTGAATTCCTCATTGGACATACATGGAAATGTTGAATAAATATATTTTGGTGTTTGCAATGCTGTGTGGAGAAAAGAAGTTATTGGTGGTGAAAGGCACCAGATGTGGGACTCGGAGAGTAAGTGTCAATTTATTTTATTTTTCTAATGATTTTCTGTCAGCAAGTGTGTTGTCAGAAAAGCAAAAGGTTCCTCATCAGGTGAGCTGGAAATATTTTGCTTTTGCAAAAAACAGAAGTGTTTGTCTCTCCTCTCTCAGTTGTTTCCAACTCAAGGAGACAGGAGTGAGGGGCTTCAAATTTTTTGTGTACAGTAGATATGGAATGCACCAGACATTCAGATTTTACCAGCCAGGCAGAAGACACTGGCTGCCAAATCTGTATTCTGGAGTATCAAGTATCCTGAGCTATTGCTTTTCACAGAGAAGCTCAAAAGAAGGTGGTAACAACTGCTTTCACAGAATTTTCTAACTTTGAGTGATATGGGCATGAGGTCCCCTAAGCAACCACAGGAATATCTCCATATCTGTTGATTTTACTGGCTTTTGAACATCAGGTGTTGGCAGCTTTAGATACAACTTCACTTTCTATCTCCTTAGATCCCTTTCTTTATTGAGGGTCCCAGGGTGGTCTTTTGCTGCTCAGAGTTACCCACTCTGAGTGAAACACCAGTACGCTCAGCTCTGGCAGACATCATAAAATCCCCACATCCTTTTATTTTGGGGTGATAGTTTCTCTATCAAACTTGATTTTTTTTTTTTTTTTTTAAACTGTGTCATCACTCTTTTAAAAAGATTATGGGGAAGAATAGATTTACATGGACTTGTTTCCAGAGCTGGTTTTGTTTCTGTGCTCTGTAGGGATGAAGAGAGGGGTATTACTGATAATAGAATTTGCAATTGATCCAGTATCAAGAGTGTCTTCATATACCTCACTCTGAATTAATGATTTTAAATGTGACTGTCGTATCTATCAAGAACATAAATCTTTAAGCCACAAAGAATATATTCAATATGAGAAAGTATTACTGCATTATACATACTGCTGTGTGTTAAAAACCTCATACGGAACTACTATTCCATTTTTGTATCATCATGTTTGGAGATAATATTTTACAAACAAAGCCTGTGGTGTTCAAAAATATTAGAAGGGTAAAGAACACTCTGTTATCGCAGATAAGGAGCTCCAGGGTATACACTTTTGACATGACTATGTGTGTTTGAAGTTCAAGTAATCATAAGGTATATATTAGTCCATATTATTTCCACTTGCATGTCTGGTATTTAAAAAGTCAAGCATGAACCTAATGCTATTGTGATAGTACAATATTGAGAGGCATAATTTTCAAACCCTGTAACACCAACAAAAGCCAGTCAGTGTATAAACCCAATAATTTTCTAAAGACATAAGATCACTGATGAGTTAAAAGGTATTGACTGATAATAGAGTTCTTCTTTTCAGATGATTCCTTCAATATTGCTACTATTCATCTTGTGATTTCTTCTGCTACTATAATACTATATTTATTTCTCAAAACAGATATGTAGCTTAAGGAAGATTTAGCCACCACTTTGCAAAAAAATCAAGAGCTACAGTGATGCTTCTGTTGTCATAATATATAGGTTTGCTGAGTTAGTACTTAATGTTTTAATGACAAACATTCTACAGGGAGGTGAACAGATTATATCAGGCATATGTGAGAAAGCTTATATATAGTTCTGTGTTTCCCCAAAAAGTTTGTAAGAACAATAACCAGCCATATGTAAATGTATCTGTACTGCCCTCTATTGTGGTAGGTTTGATTATTTCTTGATGCTGTATTAAACTTTATAAGCCACATGACCTGCTTAAGGCAATTATATCTAGTCAAATACCTAGAATTTCTAGTCTTCAGAAATGTTTAAGATGAAAGTGAAAATGAAAATCAGAAAGGTAAACCAGTATGTAGGTCCTTCAAAATAGTGACCTGAAAATTTCTTTGAAATCATGAAAATATTTTCTAGTATCAGAATATGTAATTTTATATTATGCAATATTTGAAGTATTTGGGTTATATTTGAAAGTAATAATGAAATTAATAAATTAAAATTTACTATTTTTAAAATATTAACTTTTCAGCTTTTCCCAAGCATAACTATATTTCTTCAATAAACACATTTTCATCCTTGAAAGGTTTTTTTGATCAGCTCTGCACATTTTAGCTGATCTCTCCAACCTTGTATTGCTTTGATGACCATTTTGATGATATTTTGAAACCTGTAGATTATTTTAATTTGAAAAAAGATCTAAAAAAGATTTCTCTAAAATGACTTTTCTCTGCCCTCTCTCAAAACAAATCCACCAGGCCTAAGGTGCTGATTCTTATTCATTTCCATCTTTTGTAATCATGCATAAAAGAGTGATTTTTAACTCATAAAAAACAGTGGTTTGCACCCACTTTAATATAACCCTGGCTATCTCTTTGTAAAGCAAACTTTAATGAGTCTAAGCGTTATGGGGGACTGTCAATTCTTCTTTTACATGCTCCTCCATCTAAGATGACACCATAAATGTATCTCAGTTCTTGGGTGTATTTCTACCTGCTTTCTTCTCTTGCCTGTTATGTGTAATTCTTGGTTCTGTTGCTGGGCTGATATCTGATCCAGCCTTCTGAAGCTGATGAAAGCATTTTCAAAGATTCTTATGGCTTTTATTTTTTGTTGCTGTGAAATTTGCTTTGTTGTTCAGTTGTAAATGTATCACTCTTTGGGATAAAACAGGTAAGTTCAACAGATTAAAAACCATCAAATATGTGTTTAAATAATGAGTATAAATTATAGTAAACAGTTTCACCTTTTTTTGGATAGTAGAAATAAATCAATAAGACACTGGTAAGAAAATATCCAGAAATAAAGAAAACCCCCCAAATAGGTTATATGTTTAGCTTTTCTCTTTGTTTTATAAAGATAAATTCTTAAGAACTGAAGCCTGGAAAAGGAGAGTTTGGAATGCATTAGGAAAAAACAAACAAACAAAACCACACCAACCCCCCCCATAATATAAACTTAGTTTAGATTTTACTTCTGTACTTTGTATACAACTTCTATTTTTTTAATATCTTTTTTTCTTTTTTTTTTAATGTTCAGACCATCAGACAAAAAGACAGTAAAATGATAGAGATCTGCTTCTTAAGGTCAGCTCATCAGATGAAAATTGAGCTCAGGGCATCAAGAGGAACATCTAATCCCAAACATCTTTTCCTACATCAACTCAAATTATAGCTTCTTCACTGAATGTAGAAGTGAACAGCACTACAGGTAAGAAAAGCAAAGTACGACCAAACATTGGCGAGTTAAAGGTTCTCCCCGCTGTTGGAGAACTGTGAGTGTCTGATGAAGAAGTGATTGTTCAGCTTAGTATTTTCCTCTTTTTCTGAGTGTCTCTTCTCCACTAGAATTTTCAGCTTCCTTGCTCTTCCAGAGAAGTAAATACCTCTTTTCTGATATTTAATGACCAATGTTTATGAGTACCTACACTAGCTTATTGGAAAATCTTCTTCTAGATTTTTTTCATTGGGAAAGTTAAGACTCACATTAGAAGCACAGAAGTTATTTCCAGTATCCAGCAGGATACTGTAATAGACCTGGTGTGTGACAGAGCTTAAATGCTTGTTAAGGCATATCCACTGTGTGTATTTAAACAGAGAAAATCTATATAAAGTATATGAGAGAGAAAGAGATATTGAATTATTTCTGGTTTACAGTAAGCAGTTGTTTTATACATCCAATTAGATAAATTGACTACAACAATCTGAATGGGAAAGTTGAGCCAGTTTTCTAATACATGTCCTGACCTTTCTTCTTCTAACTATTGGGTTTGATGTACTCTGTCCTGGTGAGACCTCACCTGGAATACTGTGTCCAGCTTTGGAGCCCTCAACACACGGAGGACATGGACCTGTTGGAGCACATCCAGAGGAGGGCCACAGAAATGATCAAAGGGCTGGAGCACCCCTCCTATGAAGACAGGCTGAGAGAGTTGGGCTTGTTCAGCTTGGATATTAGAAGGCTCTGGGGGGACCTTATAGCGGTCTTCAAATATCCTGAAAGGTGCCTATAAGAAAGCTGGGGAAGAACTGTTCACAAGGGCAGGTAGCAGTTGGATGAGGGGTAATGGTTTTAAACTTGAAAAGGGGAGATTTTGGTTGGGTATTAGGAAATAATTCTTCGATGTGCAGGTGGTGAGACACCAGAACAGGTTGTCCAGAGACATAGAGGAGGCCCCATCCCTGGATGCATTCAAGGTCAGGCTTGATGTGTCTCTGAGTGACCTGATCTAGTAATGATATCCCTGCTTACGGCAGGAAGGGTGGACTAGATAACCTCTAGAGGTCCTTTCCAACCTTACACATTCTATGATTCTATGTTTTTCTAAGTTTAAAGAAAAAGGACAAACTACTGTTATATAAGTTTGAGCACCTCCTACAAAACTATAGACCTTTAAATAGGCAAGAATCAGAAAACCTTTATTATTCCATGGTCTTTGTTATCAAAGTAGTAAACTCTGTCTGTATTTAACTTTCATTTTCCCTGCTAATTCTCTCTATATATTTGGAGTTCATCCATTTTATTTTATGTGTAAATAGATCTTGGGATACAATGCATAAAATGTTAGACTGATGCTTTAACAATCTCAATTGAGTTTGCAATCTCCTTCTTTTTCTTCTTTCTTTTTAATACAGTGGGTATTTAGCCTTCAAAAAAACCAAACCAAACCTACAAAGAACAACCTCAAAAAAAAAATAAAAAACAAACAAACAAAAACCCAACCTGGCTGAACATTCAGAATCCTAGTCATTAATTATAGAAACTTACAGCAGAGCAGTTCAAATGCACCTGTGCCACACATGTGGCCTTGGTATGCTAAGTATTTTTAAAAAACAATTACAAAGTTAATTCTTAACAAAACAAGAGACATCTGGTGCACTCTGAAGAAAGGATCATAGAAAATTGCCAGATTGAAATGGACTTTCTGATCTGTTATGCTACATTTGGAGGTATCTAAATCTGTTGCTTCCAGAGGAGCCAGATGTGATCCCTAGTGTGTTATGGCAAACGAACAACTGCCCTACTCCCTGCTTTTTCTAAGATTTCTGTCAGAGAATTAACTTTCAGTGTGGCTTACATAATAATTAGAACAAGTTGAACTATTCATTAAAAAAAATGTTGACATTTGTTTTATTTCCAAGCATCACTCATTTTTGAAGATGTGGTAGCTATTTGTGATGGTACAAACCTCATACTTGAATAAACTTCAGTTTGAGTTTGTCATATACTCTGCAGGCATTTGCTGTTCATTTTAGTCACAGCTTTCTGTGACTAAAGGTTGTGCTTTCTTTGCATAATTTGGCTTAACATACTTACAGGAATGAGAGACGTTTGTACCTTTAAGTCACTGTGGAAGTACTTTGACTTTTAGATGTAGGCGGGTACTCTGCATATCTTGACCACAGGCTGGCCTGGTTCAGCTATTACAAGATAAGATAGTTTGAGAAAGCTCCTGGAAAGAAAAGGGATTTCTTCATGCAAAATCATATTGATTCTTTACTTACTTTCTCATAAATGTTGATGATTAGTTTAAAAATACCAACAGTTCCACAACACCATAAAGGTTTTAAATGCATGCTGTCTTCTCATATCTTTGGTAACTTCACTGATGTTGATAAAAAAAAAAAGTGGAAATGATTTATTCATGCACTTTGGATTGCCCCATGTGTACATTAACACAGCAATACTTTCATCCAGGTTTCTTCAACACTTAGGAGCTAAATAATTTCTATACTTCCTTTTTGTATTTTTCTGTCCTCTACATGGTGCAATCTTTACTAAAAGATCTCCTCTCAAGGACTATTAATAAAGAATATAGTAAAAAAAAGAAGTCTGATCCCTCTTCAGCTTGTTTTCTTCTGGTTTCAGTTTCTTACAGTAGAAAGAGTTTACATTTTCCATTGGTAGAGTTTTGAAAAGACTCAGGTATTGATTTGGTGTGCTCCTTGGCCATTTTGTTGGCCATTTTCCACTTACAAAGGAAATGAAAAGAACTGAAAACAAGAATATATTTTTAATTCAATGATAAAGGTTTTGAAGGATGTAGTAAGAAAAATAATCTTTAGTTCAGTATTCTATACTGTATGTAAGGTACACTCTAAACAACAGCTAATTGCACCAGTTAGATTAGACATCGTCAGTCTAATTGTCTCTAAATTGCAGAGTGAATCAACATACATCTACACATGCCAGCAAAACGCATGTATTGTTAAAGTCTGTATAGATTTTCACTCTTATTTTCAAAATAATTAGATGAGCTTTAGCTGCAGCCAGCAATTTTGGGGGTTTTATGTGGAAATCTGTGAAAAGAAGAAAAAAGGTCATATAATGAAATAAAAGTATTAATAAAGCACAACCAAACACAGTCTCATCATACCACACGCATCCTTCTGGCCTACACATAACTCAACATAATAGAAAAAGACCAAAGGAATATAAAACAGGAGGAAAACAAAATTGAAAAACAGCCTGCAGCTGATGGCAGAGGTAGCGGTGGATGGCAGGGAGTGTATAGTTCATTCACCAATGTCATTGAAGGAAGGAGTAAAAGTGAAACCTTAGTACAGAGGGTAATTGTTAAAGAAAAGGAGAAGTTTTCATTAATGGAGAGCTAAAAATCTAGCCTCAATCTCTGAAATTGCTCTTTAATAGAAATGCAGTTAAATATGCATTGAAGTCTCACTGAAATAATTTTCAGGCTCTCGTTCTGACATCTTTCCTCTGCCCATTCTCTGTGTAATTGGGACTGCAGCTATGCTGCGTGTTTTGAACTGAAGCCTCCCCAAGAGTCTGGTGACTTCTGCTTCCAAAAGCAAGGGCAAACTATAAAGAATGTCCTCAGATCAAATGGATTTCTTCCCTACTGTATCCTTAGATAATGGCTAGGGGCTTCAATGGCCCTATGAATTTGTCCCAATCTGATAACTAAAAAACTAGGTTCTTCATTAATATTCTTCTCTCCAAATTTTTTTTTTCCCATGTCCTTGGGCCTCACAAAAGTTGGGAAAAAAATATTACTTGATCTTTCACTTTTTTTAATGTTCTTTTTTTATGCTGCTGATTTCTTCTGTGATACGTATGCATCACGATCAGGTAACTCCTTTATCAGCCATGTAATGACAACATGGTTCTTTTTTCACACACCATTTACACTAGTGCAACTCAGGACATCTTGTCTCTCCCAGTTTTTTGGGTGATTGCAATAATTTCTGTCCCCTTCTATTTCTGTTACCCTCTTTCTGATCAGTTACATCTGAAGGCTGATAATGAAAAGTAAAAGTCATACTTTCCCTGTGAATGCTGCTTCTGTACTGTATTTATTTTAAATCAGATTCAGCATCTGGCAGCCTTATTCTGTATTCCAGTTCAATCTGTAAGTGCGGATAGAATTTATGTAATCGAAAATTAAGTTAATGATAGACCACTAAATTCTATTCAATTTCACTGAATGATGAAATCATTTGCTATTGCCAATATAGACCATAAAACCAAAATCTTTCATACTCATCAATGCTGGCTAGAAATTTATTCAGGGTATCATCTTTCCCTGCTTGCTGGTTGATTAATGTGTTCTAGTTTGGTATGTTTAAAGAATGTAGAATGTCTGAGTTGGTTGAGTCGTATGGGACTCTTTGATTTTTAATTTCTTCAACCTCTTTCAAATTCAAGAGCATTCTCATGCTGCATGTCTTTTGTTTGTTCAGATACTATTCCCTGAACAAAATTTCTTCTGCACACTCAATAAAGGTGTAACGCAGAGGCTAAAAGTCATAAAAGCCTTCTGCAATTCTTGTTTGCCAAGCACAGAAAAAATAACCCATTGAATGTGCACTCAAACTACTCAGTATTTCTTTCCTCCTCCTCTTCCCTCTTTTACCACTCTATGTTGAGTTTCTGATATATTTATGAAAAACTAATGTGCTGTAAAGGCATGTGAGATACTGAAATGCAAATATACAGCATGAAAATTTGCATGTTTCTTCATAGGATACTCTGTATGTTTTCCTGCCATTCTAAAGAAATTAATGTGGTCTGAGCTTTGAGAAATGAGAAGTAAAGCTTATACATGCCAGTGTGCAAAAGGGATTTTAATGACCTTTAATAACTTCAAGGAAAAAATAAAGCAGATTCTGAGAGGACAAAAAAAAGTCTAGTCAGCAGACCTTCTGAAAGTTATGATTTGCAGCCTCAGAGCACATTCATGCCTGTCCTCATCAAAGATTTTTTTTTTCTTAAGTTGAAGGAAATTATGGTTCACGATATGTATTGTTTTTCTCTGTGCAAGAACAAAGCTATCCACAGCAGGCACTGTGGTGGATTATCTGGTGGGGTCTTTGTCATGTTCACAGATCTTGAAGTGTGTGCAGGTATCTCTAGGTTCACAGAGAATGTATGTTTATCTCACTAATGAGCTGTCAACAATTTCTGTTCCTGTAATAAATATTTGGGTGCTCATCTTTGCAGCCTATCCCAAGGTACAGCTTAACCAACAAATATATTCTCACACTTCTGTAGTAAATGCATTGCTCCATGTTTCACACAGTACTGGTAACAGATCAATTAACAAGTGATTACCTGTTTTACATGGTTCTTTTTTGGATCATTAATTTTTTGAGGAATGTTTGAGGAAAGTAATGTCTCTTTCCATTTGATGCTGCTACAAAACTGGTCAATTAGCATGTAAATCACTCATTAGAACTAATTTGGTGTTATCTTTCTAGGATTCTGTTAGAGTTGCTAGTTACTGTTTTTCAGTCTTCCTAGTTGATCTCCACATATCTCCAAATAAGTTGTGCTGTGTACAGCTTATTGTAAATAGTAGAAATTGCTATGTGTGATCCTGCAATGAAATTTTTTATTACAGGTTTAATAAATATTTTCAAATACATTAAATAACCTTTAGCTAGTACATAACTTTAGAAATTTGGGTTAATAAATTCAGTCTCCATGTATATGGATGAGTTTCAGTTAAGTATCTGAGTTTCAGAATCTAAATGTGGCCATACTCTGTCTTATGCTCTGTTTTTTTTCACAAGGTTCATCTGAATGTATCACTGATGTTATTTCTTTTTTTTTTTTAGTTGTTGTTATCTGAATTTGATTCTCTTTAACAATAGTAAGAGATGAGTCTGATTATAATCAGCTAGGTGATCAACAGGCTTTATAAATCGACGTGGTTTAAAATGGTTATATTTGGGCTACCAAAAAGTATAGACTTTAACTGTTAACAGTCTAGAGTTAAATGGACATAAGATCCCCGTCTTCCTACCATTAGGTAAAATCTAACATACTTACTGACCATACATATTTCCTGCCCAACACTTTCTCATAAACTTAAAATAATTATCATTCTGCTATGTCTGCCAGACAATATAACTTCTCTTGTAGTCATAATATTTCTGCTAATATTTGATATAAATACTACTGACTGCAAAGTAAACTGATTCTTCTTGCTCTACATGTGTTAGACATGATGAAAAGTACCTTGTCCTCCTTTGTGCACGGTTCTTTCCTTCTCAAAGATTATTGTTATCTTTCATTTTCAACCTTAAACAAATATAGTTAGCTCAAAAATTCCTCATAGATTATACTTTCTGTAATTCTGTCAGCCTTCTTGCTTTTCCCTGGATTCTCTTCAGTACATCTCCAAGTTGCTAGTTATTATATGTATTTTAAATGCTGCCACGGTTTGGACTAGAATGAAAAGAGCTGGTCTGGAAGACTTTCAGAAAATTCTGGACTCCCTCCTCTCCATGGTGCTGAAAAAAGGGTCACATAATGGAATAATTTATAAGTAGCCATCTACCACAGAACTGAAGTAAATTTTGGAATTCAGAGATAGTAGTAGCTCCTATAGATACTCTGAGTGTGATATATTGCAGCGCAGGCATCTGGTTTGAAATAGTTATTGGTGGGCTACAAACTAATTCTCTCTCAGAAACTCACCATTTTGTGTGGCTTTACCATAAATTGCTCGTGACCCAAAGGGACATTTTGTTCTTGTAGGTTTTTCAATGTCTATTGCCTACAAAGCTAGAATTTCAATTAGTATGAGATTCCATCTACTGCAAGAAAAAACACCAGTAAAAATTTTAAATGCAACCAGAAAGTAATACATTTTATTAAAATAACTGCTTCTGCTTCTTATTACCCAAGAATAGAATTTGATTTCTGTTTTAAAAAAGGAAACAAAATATTCAATTAAAGGTTTGACCCAAAATTCCAAGGGACCTGATTTTATTCCATAACAGATTCTTTTGTGAAATTGAGGATTTCAGTTTATTCCTGTGCCTCATTTTGGAATAATGGATATTTGTTAACGTACCTAACAAATTGAGATTTTGACCTTTCCTTTTGAGGTAAAAGCTAATCTGAAATATTTTTATTATTTTCTTTATGATTACCAGTATGGTAAACTAATCACTGGGTTTAGTGCTCTTCAGTTCAAATCCAGTGCAAATTATTTGAGTTTCCAGGTTGACCACATTGCTTGTATTTTTAAAAGTGATGTGTGGCATAAATTGAGTGGAGTAGAAAATATACATAGTTCACAAATCCTATTTAGAATTCCATCTTTAGATAATCAACTTTTATTAAAATGCCAATGAAAACACATCACTGTAAAGTTAAAATAGCTGTAAAACACTGATTTAATAATTTTCATTTACAACACTATATCTTAAAGCATATAACAGTAGCCTAAGCAAAACCTCCAAAATACTTTGTCTTGCCATGCAGTATAGTACATAAAATTGATGGCAGTGACATAACAACATAGAGAATCACCACTTTAAAACACAAAATAACTTCAAATTATTGTGCAAGATAATGAAATCAGAACATTAAGGGATACAGCAATATGAATAGCCCTTATAAATTATCACAGACCTATTTTGCAAAGTACAAAGATTCCTGTTGACTTCCATAGGACCAAAATTTAATTAAATTTGTCTTGAAAGAGGTGAGGTAAGTCTGTATTATGTATGCCCTTTTTAGATTTGCTAATTAAATGTCCACTTTGTTATAATGAGAGATAAGCTTATATATGGCTGTAAACTGCAGATTAAATATGTACCAAATTAGATAATGTCACAGTCATGTACTAGGGGGTCTTGAGGACACACATTAAGTATTTCTCTTTGACATGTAATCTACCTGTATTACTGAGGTTTGGAAATTACATATCTCTATTTCAAGAGCAATAAGTTTCTATTAGTTTTCTTTTGATTATGAAGTGGGTCACCTTGCATTCTGAACTTCTTACTTTGCATCTACAGAGACTGACACATTCAAAGTATCATGAAGGCACTGAAAAAAAAAAACAACACAGCAGTAGTTTAAATAAGGGCTTGAAAGACATCTGGAGAGGGGGAAAAAAGGTACATCAGGACAGGGTGGGAGGGGGTATTGGGGTGGGACTGAGGAGGAGAGAGAGAGAGAATTATAATAGAGGAACTTTCTGGTCTCTGACCATTGCAAATTTTCCTATGCACTCATATAAATCATGGAGAAAGGAAGAAAAAAACTACAACCGAAGAAAAATCCCCATTATATCACACACACATCTTTGCTTTTTTCTTTTTTCAAAGTAGGCTTAGAAAGAACAAAGGGCTTAGAACTGTTCAATGACATTATGCTAGGGAAGTACTGTACTTGGGGTTCCATTTTGCCACCTCAAAGAGGATTTAATTCAGCTGTCAGGGAGTGCTTTTTAGTCTGTAGACAGAGTATGAACAGGGAGAATTCTGTTTGTTCTTTAAAAATAGTCCAAAACATTCCAGTCTTTGTGAAAAATTCTCGCAACTTAAACAGGAAATAAATTCAAAGTCAAATTTCCTATTAAGTTAACCATGATGCTTGTTTCTTATTCCTCAGAGAACAGTATATCACAGTTCTACTGAGGCTAAAAATAAGCTTAATATAAAAATGAGAGCTCATTCTATAGAAGTTTTTTGATTTTACCTGAAAGTCAAACAGGTCTTAAAGTTCTACAAGGTCACTTAATCTAATTTAATATTTTACTGGTGCCTCGGTTTTTCTGGGTTTGTTGGTTTGGGGTTTTTTTTGTGAACTAGCATAGGCTGAAGTTACCTACCTGGGCTGTGAAAGACGAGTACAATATGAATTGGACTGACCTGATAATGCTTACCTCTCTTTTAAAACAGGGAGGTCATTATCTAAAATTAACACTCAATCAGATATTTTTGTCTCTCAGTTAATACAGAGGTGTGAGATGCACTTGTTACTGGTCTTTTAAAATGGCATTTTTTTGTTTTCAAATCTCACTACTTTTATCTTTAGCAAGTCAGGAATTATTTATATTTCACTCCATAAATACATTTTGTATGTGCATTTAATATTCAATGGCAAAGCATATAGGGTGGGAGGAGGGCTCCTCAACAGGCTCCTATTTACACCCCTCCTGATAAAAAAAAATAAAATCTCACACTTACTGAGATAATAATACAACTATTAATGGATGAGACATGCTCTCATAAATAAGTATAGTCCTCTAAAACCCACAGCTGTTCAGTGCATCTCCAGGCTAAATGCACTTCCCAGGAGAGAAATCTGATATGTGTTGGACACCGAGAGGTCTGAATGAGTTGTGACTAATCCCACTGAGGGTGTTCCTCAGTTCTCAGTGTATGCCTCCTGTACTGACAGAACAGCCTCTTCCAAAGGAAACACAGCTGCCAACACCAAGTCTATGTGTCTTCCTTACCTTGTGCAATGGGGTAACAACCCTCTGCTTGGCACACAATTCAGAACCTGAAAAGTAAGTCATCAATTAGCGGGCAGTGCTTTGGGATCATATCCTTCCCTGCCTCATCTGCCACAAAGGTCTGCTCTAGCAAGATCCAGAGTTATACATCTGAGTTGTAAAAGCGTGTACTCATTTAAGATGAGCATGGCTTTTATTCTGTTGCTATCTTCTCCTCCCCACCACCTCCCCTTTTTGGTTTATGTCTGTGAAACTCAGTTTTGTAACATGACTGCACAGAGCCAAAGAGTACCAAGACAAAAATCAAAAGAGAAAAGGCTCATGGATAATTTAGAGAAAATCAGTCTGTGAATTACGTCATGGTGGTCAAGAACTCTTGCTTTATTTTTCTATCTCCACTTTGGACATGGCCAGGTAAGGATAATTTGTTACATGATCCCACTAAGAGTTGCTGACACTGGAGCTATACAGCTACTGTAGTTTTGTAAATAAAGGCTAGATATTAACCTATGTCTTCCCTCTCTTTGTGTTTCAAAATACACTAAAAAAGACTTTTCAAGGAAAAAAAATTTGAGGTGGATATAAGCTTCTGGCTTATATTAGAAAATATTTTGCTATAGCACCAGTGGAAGATCATTAAAGACCTTCATCAGTTCTATTTATTGCACTTCACCGTCAGTGATGACAGATACAACTATAGTTCTCACTATTACTTTTCACAATAAGCTTGAAAATGGTATCTGTAGACCCAAAACTAGTGACATGCAAACAATCTATTTTTCTATACATAGTTTTCTATGATGTTGGGTACACTGGTCTATCTACTATTGAGGATACCATATGAAGGTAAGGTCACACTAACATCCTGCTTTTGCTTAAGTTAAAGGCTGAGCAACTCTTGGCACATTAGCAAGAGTGACTAATATGCAAGGAAGAGTCATAGTAAACTTTGTTACACTGTAGGTTTTGCCTGCTTTGGGGGGGCATTAAATATTTTCCTTATTTGTTCTGTCTCTCTGGGTTTTTTAAAATGTGTTTCAATTGAAAAAATATTGTATTAAATAAAGACTTTCTCTTTCCTATATAGAAACTAGAAGCAGGCACCGAGACCATCAGCAGTGACAAGGTAGGTGCCCATGTGGTAAGCAGCAGTGCGTTTATATCCTGGACTCAGTTGAGTGAACATGCTAAGCTATATTCTTCACCAGTGTAAATGGAATGCAGTTCTCCCTGAGTCCAAAAGAAACGACAAGACCTGAGAGTCTGGGGTCAGAATGATCTGAAATCCTGTAGGACAAAAAAAAATTGGGCTGTGACCCAGCACTGTCTTCATAATACAGAGATAGCTCTAATTCTATGAATTCATACTGTGCTGGTTTGGACTTGAAAATATTAACACGCTTTCTGTTGTGTTTATGTGTAGGTTTAAAAAATGACAATTTATTCTACCTATTAGGGAACGGACACGTACAAACACACATACATATATGCAATGTATATACACATATTCTTTCAAGTCCAGCTCTAATCTTAGGCTTGCAATGTTATTGGGGTAACTTTTTGATGTAGAAAAATTAAAAGTAGAAAAATTATTCCATCAAGTTTACACCGGCTTCACTGAGAAATCTAGGCTTCAGCCCACTAATGTTGATGCAAACCAGAATAGCTCCTCTGATTTACACCTAATAAGAGTCTGGTTCTGTATTGCATTGTTGAATTTGTTGAGGGGCTTTTTCCCTCCCAAAAGACAAAATTCTTGTTTGTTTGGAGGGGGTTTTTAACCTTTTGGCTGAGTGATACATTTCTGTTTATCAGCCACCTGCATCCCCTCAATGCAGTCTGAGGCAAAAATCAAGGAATAAGAAAGTCCAATTTTAAATTCAATCAGTTCCCAAGTTGTTTGATGCAATGGTTTCCATTTCAACAGCTGCCTCTGTCTACTTCACCTACACGAAGGAACCAGCTTCCTCTGGAGATCTGAAAATGTACATTTGGCAGCTAAAATTCAATTTAAGTCTGGCCAGGTACAAGTTTATTGGCACTGGTCCCAGGTCTTGCGATTGACTTTTAACCCCCTCAGAGCTTTCCTTGTGTGCCTAATAGAGCTGTGTGCTGTGTGACAACTTCAGTGAAGTCCAACTGCTGCCTTTTGTTTCTCTGTGAAGCAAAATATTTTGAGCTTATAAACCACGAGCTCTGCATTTGAATGGCATTTGTAAGGAGCCTTCATATTAGTTATCCTCACAAAAAATAGGTGTATATGCTGTTTAAACATCTATCAACTGCTTTCTGAAAGCTACACTGGAGAATGCTTTGTATTTTCTTCTTGTATCCCTAATTTTCACAACCTAACGTTCAAATTTTTACTTTAAAAATCCTTTCCTTCCTTTAGAAGCAATTTTCAGTGCTTCCACTTGCTCTGATAATTTCTTATGTATAGGAGTGTTCAAAATGATTCATGGGAATGAGAGGTTGCACAGTTTATGCCCTAGCACAGCAAAAGAGTAGAGAGATTCTTTCTGTCCTCAGCGTTTGCTGTTCCATCAGGTAATGAGTTGTTCTGATATTTGTGGACATGTGAAGTATTCAAAAAAAGTTCCTGGACCACAAGGTCTTTCCTCATGTTAGGGCTCAGCTTGATTTTCTATCATGCCATTCGGCAAAAGAAACAGCAAATCAAATCACATTATAAGCAAAGTACTGACCTTCAAAAATCAAACTGAACACACCACAGCACAAACAGAATTTTTATATCTTTATTCCCTTGTCTTCCATCCTGCACAGAAGAGACCAAAATAACCATGTTATTGTAGCTCTGGGTACTAGAAAGCAAGCAGTCATCAGCTAAAGGCATATGTTAACTTGATTGGTAAGCAAAGGGGTTGGTCTGTGCATCATCTGTGACAGTAACCTTCTACATTAAAGGGAAAAAAATTGACATACTGGAAAACTTTAATGCTAACACACAGTGTTTAGTTCATCCTTTCACAGTAGGCTGTCAGCTAGCCACAGGTAATGGAAGCAATTTAAGCTCACAAAGGTATTTAAACTGCCCAAACCTATCTCCGTCTAGAGAGCTACTCCCTACATCCACCCATATTCTGCAATGTAGAACAAGAAGGGAATAAAGCAACAGGAGAAAGTTACTACCAGTAATTATTCATCAAAGCCCTTCCTCTTCTCTCATCCATGACCTACAGCTTGAGAACTGGCAGTTTTGAAGGTGGAAGAGAGGGGAAGTCGACTTTCCTAGGTGATGTTCACAGGTCTTTGCCTCCTTACTTCCCACAGCTTGGTACTATTACCCTGGTGATCTGAGGTATTTCATCAGATGAAAGAAAAGAGGGAACTTTGAGTAACTGAATTCCAGATCACTTGTTTTTTCAAGAAAACAGTGGGCACAAATGTATAAAATATGAGTATCTGGGAACAGGTGAAATGAAAGAAATTTCTCAGATTATTTTTCACTGTGGAACTGATGCCAAAGCTTGAGGCTTTGGTTTTAAGACGAAGCATGGCTGAGTCAGTTTGCATAAAATACAAACATAAAGAATTTGTACTATGGCTCACTTTACCCATGTTTCTGACTGCAGTACCAACAGAATCTTATCTTGCTCTTTCTTTCTTAACATTGCAAAATAATAAACTCTTTTAACAAAGTCTAGTACAAAAGGAGAAATGCAACAGTCTCCCTAGGGCAGTTTTGTGCAGCTGGTATGGATTGGAGAGAGATAAATCTAAATCTTTGGCTATCTCTGACTCATTTTCAGTGGGGTGGGGAGAATTCACTTCATTGTTAGAATGGGTCTGAACTTGTGTGTACTTGTTTGGAATAAACATTCCCATTTTCTGAAGTTTAAAAAGTCTTTCCTGATGGAAGTAAGTGGGAATAGTGTCTTGTTTGTTTATAATCAGGAGACATGAAAAAGAATAGAGATCAATTAATTACACCATTGAGCTACTGAAAACTGCGAAGGTACATTTTGTTGTCAGAGGGATGATGGTGTAACTAAAACAAAGCTCAAGGATCTATCAGAATCCGGTTCTGAGGAACAGTAAATTTCTGTTAAGAATAAAGGGAGATGGAGATAGCGAGGAGGTGAGTAAGACTTAACTGTTTATTTAAGCAAGCACCCATCTCTTGTATCACTAGAGGTTAATTTCTCATTAGTCAAGACTCATCAAACTATGCAATGCTTTACCATAATGTTTTCATTCATGTATTCTGTGACACAAAAATTTCTATTGGTGTTTTATAACCTGAAAAATATTTTTTTCTGCTGTCTTGAGCTTTTCCATGTCATAAATATTTGCAAGAAAACTTCACATTTAGAAAATGACAGTGGCCAAAGTTGTGATTGATAAAAACTAGATTTAACTGAGTTCATTTGCTAAAGTTGCCCTTCAAGATAATTGAGATATGGCACCTTGAGCAGTGGGCCATATCTACTGCGTCAATTTGGAAATGGAATGCTGTTTGCATCACAGTTGCTTTTAGATAATGTGTGCAATTGCCTATGAAGAGCAGCTAGATAATTCCTGTGAGTGAATCTTTTTGTACTTTCCTCAAATAAGTACTGTAGTAAGACTTAAAGATTGTTTTCTGCAGCTGTTCATGCATATTTCACAGTATGCAACAAAGCCAATACTGGTCCAGTAATTTCTATGGCTATATACCAGATAATTTTCCCAGATAAAACAATATCAAGAGAGTGTTAAAGGGTATATTGATATAGACTGCCATGAATTTATGCACATAGGTTCTATTTACATTAACATAAGTTAGATAAATCATCCTGGGTTTAGAAAGGTATGAGTAAACATGCTAGTGTTTGCTGAGTTTAGTTCTAGATTTTAGGAGACCAACTGAAGCCTCAAAAAGCCATAATCACACTGGAGAAGGGAGAATTTATTTAGCTGAAAGAGGAATTATATAGGTAGGAAAGTAGAAAGTCTTTGAAACCGTATGGTCCTCACGTATTGACAAATCAGACTGTGAGATGTGATGTACTTAGTAGTTCTAGTAAGAATCTGTCTTATTGGGACAGTAGTCAACTTTCATCGATTGAGGAATGTTATTTGGAGGTATAAAAGGAGATGTTGCATGTTCCAGGTAGAAATGTCACTCAAGACATGAGCACAAATGTTGTATGTTTCATGGGATTGTTGAAAGGCAAGTAGGTGGAAGAATATGTCACAGTGATCTCCAAAGACTCAGCTCAAAACAAAAATATGTAGGGAGAAAGAGCAGGCAGAGAGTAGGGACAAAAGACAGGATTACCACTGACCAGTGTTCAGTGACTCATTTGCTGGAATTTGAATCTACTTGTTTTAACAATAAGTTTCTGTGAAACAATATCTTTTTTTTTGCATGGTGAGTGCATGTGTGTTTGTTTTCCAAAGAGAAACTGGACATATGTTCTATAACACGTGTTATGCATAGACTTTCTCTGGGAATTTTCTGCTTAGATAAAAATTGCCAAATGCTTTAGTTACAACAATTTCTAATAGTGTTTATAATTTCATTGCTCTCAGGTTCTTACAGCACAGCATAGTGAAATTTATTCATAAAAGTGGCTCCGGCTCCTTGTGATTATCATTGTCTTCAAAAGCAAAGACTTCAAATTGTTCTAAAACATCAGCAGTAAATATTGTACTATTGAACTCAACTCATTGTGATTAAAGAGATTACTGTCATGGAGGAGAACAGTCATCTCTCTTAAACTTTTGAGTTTCACCAAAAATAATGAGAAGCGCTTGATCTCTTTTGCCCAGTGATATAGCCTGCGGGAATAAACAGAGCTGACTTTGTTTGTTGAGAGCATGGAATAAAATGTATTATTTCAGACTGCACTGAATCTAGGGGTTTTGGTTGGGTAGTTTATTTTTTTAAAATTTGGACATAGCTAATTGCAATACTGGCTGTAATTTCCCTAAAAATCTTGTGGTCGCAACCTTTCCTCCCATGATGTTGTGTCTGGCAGTTTGCTTGAGCTGCCTACAGAGCGACAAGACAGAATATAATGCACAAGAAAACACAACAAGCTATCACAGGCAATGTCTTCAATGTCACGTAAAGATTTTTTAATTGTGCAAAACATTACCAGAAATAACTTTTTTTTTCTGTGCTGAATTTCCAGAGAATGTTCTTTTTACTGAGACTAAATTTACTAAATTTTGCAGTCTAGTGAAGTATAATGGCTTGCAATTTTTCTTTGCTTACTATGCCTACAGGGTTTCCTGTCTCAGTGAACCCCGTTGAAGCTTACCGACCAGTATGTGCCCCTTCAGAAGATTACCTGCATGAATATTTGAGGAAACTATTATGTAGAGATCCATCACATTGTTACTGTTTTAAATATTCTTTTGTAAATAACCTCACGGGCTGCTGAGGAAGGAAGAAAAGCATGCTCAATTACCTTCTAGAATGCATTTTCACTGAATGCCAGAATGAAGGAAATGATGGTCAAGAACCGACAAGACACTTTTATTATGAACTAGTCTCGGTAGAATTTAATGTGATTTTTAGCAGGTTAAGCATTTATGCTTACATTCAGCATTTGAGCACTGAAATTTCTGTCCAGAGCATCTTCTTTACATATACTGCCTTCCCTTCCTAACAGCGATGCAAACTACAATTTTGGGGTTTGTACTTCTGTGTATTTTTCATTTTCCTCCTAAAACATTCTGTTCTGACAGTTCTGGTGCACAGTGATTCACAAAGTTTTCTTATCCAATTCTCAGCTATCCATAGATATAACACATTTAGTCTTCTCCATCATTCTTTGCTCAGTCCCATTGAAGCTGCTGTCACTGCAACATTTTACGTTCTTCTATCAAGGCAGGCATGAAACTTCCAGTGGAGCGAATGCGAATGCTAAGGCAGCTGCATGGGTCAGCAGGCAGATGGAGGGGGGGAGGGTTTGGGAAAGCTAAACAGTTTGCATCCTTCTCTAAAAGACAGCAAACCACAGGGCAGGGATCTGCAATCTGATGATTTGACAGTGCAATGCCCTTTAGTTGTTTGACTGGATTTACAAGTTCTGTTTAGCTGACAGATATTTTGGCTAATACCCTCCTCTAGTTGTTTTCCTTTTGACTATCAGTTCTGTTTAAAAATTTAAGCAAGCTCTTGTATTACAAAATAAACAGATTTCTCTTACAGATAGGGAACAGTATCTGATTTATTTTTTTCCTATGAATACCCTGATGAATACAAAATATTGACCTAAACAAATAGTTTACTGAGAGTGCCAGTAAACAAGCTGGGGAGTAAATCAGAGGATATAGCTTTATTTTGTGTCAAAATCCTCTTCCACGCTTACAGCACACAGTCCAATGCTTCTTTTTTTATTTTTTCCACTCTGTGTATTTTTTTGCCATTTGTCATTCTCCTGACAAACCATTAGCGCTTGAAGTAGCCAAATGAAATAAAGCTATAGCTAAATAAGAAAAGTGTGGAAATAAAAAAGAATTTGCATTAAGTGAAATTTCAATGATTAAATATTTTATTTTCTGTGGTAACGTATCTTCAAATATATTCCTTCTAGAAGCTATGTGAGAACAGTCCTAGAACAGAGATGTACAATTGTTTGTAATGTTAATGACTATAATCAAGGGAAAGAAAAAGAATTCTTTCTGGGAATCACAGGTTGACTGTTCCCTGACTTATACCTTCAAATAATATGCAAAAATAATTCTGTTCCCTGGCCCAAGGTCTCCACTTGAGGCTTTGAGAATGGACTAGCAGTAGTGTGGCCAAGGTTGAAGCACTGAAAGAACAGATTGATTTTAATTTTTTTTTCCCCCTGTTTCTACTGTATGTCTCAGGTATCCAAATCTATCTGGGTATGTATGACTCTCTGTGTCTGAAACTCCAAAGCACTGAACTGAGGTAAGTGTGTGGGATGAAGCATGGATGGTTAAGAAGAAACTAAGTAAAGAACATTAGACTGGCTGTCAAGAAGAAAAGCAGTAACTTTATTGCATTTTGGGTGTCCTACATTGAGTCAACATGCTGGTTTTGGGTGGGAGAGTTAATTTTCTTCATAGTAGCTAGTATGAGGCTGTATTTGTGGTGAAAACAGCATTGATAACAGAGAGATGGTTTTGTTACTGCCGAGCAGTGCTCACACAGAGCAAAGGTCATTGCTGCTTTTCACACCACCCCACTAGCCAGTGGGCTGGGAGTGGGCAAGGAATTGGGAGGGGACACAGCTGGGACAGCTGACCCCAACTGCCCAAAGGGATATTCCATACCATATGATATCACGCTCAGCATATAAAACTGAGGAAGAACAAGAGGATATTTAGGGTGATGGTGTTTGCATTCTCAAGTCACTATTACATGTGACGGAGCCCTGCTTTGCTGGGGATGGCTGAACAGCTGCCTGCCCTTGGAAAGTGGGGAATGAATTCCTTGTCTTGCTTTGCTAATGTATGTGTGTGGCTTTTGCTGTACTTATTAGACTGTCTGTCTCAACACACGATTTTTCCCACTTTCACTCTTCTAGTTCTCTCTCCCATCCCACTGTGGGGTAGTGAGCGGGCAGCTACATAGTGCTTGGTTACCTGCTGGACGTAAAGTACAACAGTCACCCATGAAAAGGTTGTACCAAGTGTGCCTCAATTAGAACTAGTAAGACTTTAAAGTACACTGGTTTTCATCATGGAGCAGCCTCAACATGCAACTGAGATTCCTTTGGGTTAAACTAATGTGCACTAGGCTTCCTTCAGATTAGCATTGATCTGAAGTAAAACTCCCCTGTGCATGTTATGAATGTATTTTGGGGCCTTAACAATTTTTTTTCTGCTCAACAGACCCATTTCTGTGTGGACAGACATTGTGATTGAGCACTGGACTGTATTTCAGTGGCAGAGTATTCTGGTATTCAGCTGGAATAAAGCTGATTTTCACAAAAAGCTGGGAGAAACCACAGCCAGGGTGACTGACCCAAACTACCCAAAGGGGTATTAACATATATCATATGATATCATGCTCAGTATATAAAAGGTGCTGGCAAAGAAAGAGAGAGGTCACTGCTTGGGGTTGGGTTGGGCATGTGGTTTCAGGGCAGCAAGCAAATTCCATTATCTATCAGCTGCTTTGTCTATTCTTTCATAGGTATTGTTATTTTCCTCCTCCTTTGCTGTCCCGGTAAACAGTCTTTATCCCAACCCACGAGTTTTGTCTTTTTCTTCCAATTCTCTTCCTCCCACTGGGGTGGAGCAGGGAGGAATGAGCTCATGTGCTGCTCAGCTGCCATCTGGGGCTAAACCATGACACAGAGGAAGTACAGGATGACTTAGTCATTCTCATGCCTAATTACATGAAGCATTCTCCAGATTATTGTAAAGCTTAGTGCAATCTAGAGGCTTCAAGGATTTAGATTTTGACAGGAGTTACTCAGGTTAAAGACAGAGAGAGATTCTGAGAGGGTTTGATTAACAAAACTTTCTAGACAATAGTCCTTAAGATAATGTTGATCAAAACAATGATGAAATGTGCTAAATATGCACAGTGCCAAACACTGTTTTTACTAGACCCGTCTGGCTTGTACAGTCCCAAAATCTCAGCAGTGCCACTGAGCACAACAGAAGCCGCTAATAATTAATGCCCAAAATCCCCCCTAACCATGCTGCTGTCCTGGGAACTCCCAAGCAACTGCACGTGCACTTCCAGAAGCCGAGCACATGCTCCTCCGGTGTGTGCTGGGAAGTGGCTGGAAACAGAATGACTGGCACTAGGAGGTCCTGGAGTTTCAAGCCCTCCTACAATGGCATTCGAACAATACCTACCCAGCACTTGCCAGAGCATCTGTTGTAAGGTGCTGCAGTTTCATAAATAGGTTTCAGGGTTTCCTATGAGTGTCTGTGGGTACTCCTGCACTGACAAGAGGTTTCACTGGTTAACAACTGAATTGAAAAGCCAAGGTCAGTCTGTACGTGGAAAAACACTTGCGTGTTACAGTTGGTAGGAAAGCACAGACAGTGGTGTGGGTGAGGAAGGCCTGAAGTGCAGCTGCAAAAAAGCAAGTCGTGTGTTTGTGTGTTCAAATTCCGATTGCAAGAGAATACTGCTGGCATCTGGTAGTCATTTGGGACCTTGGACCTGGAGAGATGTACTTGCACTTAGTAAGCCTGATTAGTGAAGCATGGCATGCGTGCTGATGACTTTAAGTAACAGTAAATTTAACCCTTTGCATTTTTATGTGTTCTTTATTAGTCATAAAAGAACCCACATGATGTCTTAGCAGCTGTTGCTCCACAGCACGGGCACAGAATGACTAACAAAAGTTTTGGTATTGACAAAACGACTTAGTGATAACAATATTTATTACCTGTGTCCAAAATTTGTCTATATCTCTAATCCCTGCCTACCCGGATCTATTTATAATCCATTTATACTTTTTTTTAATAATAGCGTACTGAACAAAGTTCACTTTCAGCTGTGAAAGCATGATAAAATTGATTTAAAGCTGCAAAATTCACTGTACTTTTCAAAGGAGCTCTCTGATCAAATGACAGATGAAAATTTAAATCAAAACTTAATTACTGGGCCTTCATATTCCACTAAATATATACTGTTGGTGGCAGATCGCCCATTATGTCAAGGACATAATCTTGGTCTTTTCTCTGTATGCTGTTCTGCCTATCAGTTCTTGAACAGAGCTGGTCACAAGAAAGCCTCCAAGTAATGAACCTGTCTTCCTGCTTCCTACAGCAGCTCTAAGCACAAAGTATTCAAAGTGCTCACACTTTGATGTTCTCTGGGCTATGGTATTGTTAAGGGTGTGGGAACCAAATGCCTTGACCTCTGTTGTGTGCTGCAGCACTTGTGAGAAATAAATAAGAAACAAAGTGAAGTCGGTCTAGTTAAAGAAATTGCACAATCTGTGTCTGTTAAAAACATTCCATTATTTACTAATATGCCTGTGAGCATAAGTGCTCACCATATCCATTATATTGAAAAGTAAATTGAGGAATAAAGAATGGCTTTGTCATGATTATAAAATGCAATCTGCTGGTTCTGATAAGAAAATAACAAGGATTTCTGGTCCCTTGGTTGTGATCCAGTTGTTATCGTGTACTATTGCACATAAAAAGCAGTACAGCAGAGTTGTAATTTTATTCATAAATTAAAGTTATGGCTAAATTATCCCAGCTACCGTATTTTAAAGATTACAATGCTATCTAATTACTCATATTTAATATGCAATTCTTGGTATCGCTAATTACATGAATTAGCTGTTCAATTTTCCATCAGAAAAGATAGAATAGGTGTAGGGAATGTTGACAATTCACTTAAGTACTTAATAATGTATACGTTGTTAATTATTTTGACTCATATTGGCGCATGTTACAGCAACAAATAAGTAAACCATCTGCTAATGGTATAAAGGAAGAAGAAACTTGGAAATGTATTAATTAAAAAGACTGTGATTGTGCCAGCTTAGCATCTTTATCTGTGTGTGTACGCACAGTTTCAGCAGGGACCAGTCTTTGGATGTGTTCTTGCTCAGGATCTCTTGCATGCAATGGCAATAAACTCTTCCTGGTGGAAGGAAAAGGGCTAGCAGAAGATATTACTTGCACACACAAAAATGGTAACAAGGAAGAGAAATAGAAAGCTATTGATTTGATTCTGGCTTATGGATTGTTGTAGTGTGCTACAGGGGTGGTCTAGGTATTAAGATGAGTCATGCTTTAAATAAAGTACCATCGGTGACAGGCACATGCGTTCAGGGTTTGACAGGGTCAATGAGATTTTATGTACTCTGCAAATGATGTTTTCTGGTTGTTAATTGTGGACTTCTTTGTAATATCATGGTCTGTGTTTAAGTGGTGGCCTCTCATAGTTGAAACAATTGATGTTGCCATGGGCAATAGAAATGTTCCCCTCCTTACTAGATGTTTTTTCTTCTTTGATAATGTGGGATCCCAAATCATGAACTAGGAGTCTAGCATAATCTCTAAATCAATAAATAAACAACCTGTGTTAAATTTTTTTTTGTGCCTTAGGAAAAGGTTATGGGAAATGTATAAGCCTAAAAATAAAGTTTCAGGTTGCCATATGTCTGTTTATGGGAGCTAGGCAAAATTCAGAAGCTTCAAACAGTTCCTTCTGGCGACAGATCAACACTCTTCTCTCCTTTATTATCACCTAGTAGATAGTTTTGAATTTGTTTTATATTTGATAGGTACTTTTCATTTCATACATGAACCAATGCTTTGCCAGAGGAATTTAGGTGCAGTTTGTATTTCAGTGGTGGGATAACCCTGTTGCTTTCCCTTGCTGTCATCATGCCAGATGATTTCCTCTTAGACAAAGATGTTTTCTATAGCCAAAAAATATACACAGGTAGGTAATGTGTGTGAATGTAGTTTATGACTTCAGTGTATTCAGCTCATCTTTCCTTTGAAAACAAAAAGAACGAAAAACATGCAAGCAGTTCTTTTCCTGACAGACCTTGAGTACTTATGTCTTCTTTTTCCTACAGGCAGACAGAATCCTCTCTCTCCCTTTGGTGCAAGCCCTTATCAGTGTAGACATTCTCCTGATAAGTGCTGACATATAAACCTGTGTTACTAATGTTGCTTCAAGTTACCCAGCCCCAAGGCTGAAACAAAGTGTATTCTTTCTTCCTGCTCCACCGTGACTTTTTTGCAGACCTTATTTATTGTACAACTACATAAAATTCAACACATTAATGAGATTGGCTGAAAGTTGCATTTCAGTTCCATAAAAACTCATGCATCTAGTTCATGTCTAAATGCTTAAGATAAATTCTCAGTATTTTTAATACCTGTTAAGTGATTAGAGTAAAACTATGTTGCCTTGACTAATGCCCAAATTATAGCTGCCTTACCTTCACTAGGATTGCACAATACACTTCCCCTCCCAACTTAAAAGTAGCACTATTTATTGAAACGGGGAAAGTTATAGGAATGTTATGTTATATAGGAATGTTAGGTTATAGGAAGGTTATAGGAATGTTTGTTATAGAATTAAATGGTTGAGGGTCTGGCCAGTAAGAATGTCACACCCTTTATTCCATGGATGGCCTGCTTAGATAGCGGGGAAACTCCCAAGAACTGGTGGCGCCTGGTGTTACCCCCTGCTTAGATAACGGGCACCTGGTGTTACCCCCTGCTTAGATAAAAGCCCAGCTTGCCTAGTACGCCTGCGTCAAGAAGAAAGGTGAAAAGTTCATTTCTGAGGAAGACTTTGAGCCTTCATCTTGGGACCCCCGACGACCACCCTCAAAAGACACTGCGCCTGCGCCACTAGGAGGAGACTATGGAAATGCTCATTTTAATACGAAGCGGGACAGGCCATGCATATGTATAGGCGGGTGGGGCGACCTTATGAATTTTGTAACAATTTGCGGTATAAATATGAGTGCGTTACTGTACTGGGCACGCACGTCTTTGGAGGAGCTATCCCCCGTGCGTCCGCCGGCGATTAAACATACCTTCTTTATAACTTTCTAAGTTGTAAAGTGTGTTTTCCGCATGTCAGTTTTGGCACCCCAGATGGGACCTCCTCTGCCTGGCTGCAGGACCGCCTGAGGCGCGGACGCCCTAGCTGCAGCCCGAGACACTTTTCCTCGGAGGGACTCCGCTCTCAGCTGGTCACTACAGGGGTAGACAAGGACCATCTTCTTTGCGGACAAGGTATGTGAAATAATATTTCTGGGATCGTGCACCTGTATTGTGCACCCGTATTGTGCACCCGTATTGTGCACCCGTATTGTGCACCTGTATTGTGCACCCGTATTGTGCACCTGTATTGTGCACCTGTATTGTGCACCCGTATTGTGCACCTGTATTGTGCACCCGTATTGTGCACCCGTATTGTGCACCCGTATTGTGCACCCGTATTGTGCACCCGTATTGTGCACCCGTATTGTGCACCTGTATTGTGCACCCGTATTGTGCACCCGTATTGTGCACCCGTATTGTGCACCCGTATTGTGCACCCGTATTGTGCACCCGTATTGTGCACCTGTATTGTGCACCTGTATTGTGCACCCGTATTGTGCACCCGTATTGTGCACCTGTATTGTGCACCCGTATTGTGCACCTGTATTGTGCACCCGTATTGTGCACCCGTATTGTGCACCCGTATTGTGCACCTGTATTGTGCACCCGTATTGTGCACCCGTATTGTGCACCCGTATCGTGCACCTGTATCGTGCACCTGTATTAACTGAGTGTGATCACGATCGGGGCGGTCTATAAGTCGCGGAGAGACGTCTCGCGCACGACGGAGTCCCCTTGTCCTGGACCTGGAAGTGCTAGAGTAGTGGGGGGGTCACTGAACTGTGACTTATGGCCCATACGGCTAGTACCTGGTAACTGGTTGACTCGAGTCATCTGTGTACTGTTTTGTCTTGTCCTATTGCACGTGTGTCCTTTTGCTATAACTGAGTGTAACTGTTTATTGTGTGAGTGACTTGGGTAAGTGAATGAATGAATGAATGAATGAATGAATGAATGAATGAATGAGACGTGGTCTGACTGTGAGGTTTGTAACGTAACTGTGTAGCTACAGTGTGACCTCCTGAGAGTGAATAGGGGAAATTTGGATACTAAGGTGTGGCCCTCTCAGGATGTATTGCCCCTGTGAAGTTTGTAACGTAACTGTGTAACTACAGTGTGACCTCCTGAGAGTGAATAGGGGAAATTTGGATACTAAGGTGTGGCCCTCTCAGGATGTATTGCCCCTGTGAAGTTTGTACCTAATTATAGGATGGCCGCCCCTAAGGCAGTCAATATCTAATGATGTCTCTTCCCTGGCCCAGGGGATAGATAAGACAATCTTGAGATGCACTGATCTCGTCCCTTACCCCAGGGACAGGATTGGGTGAACAACTGCTAGCTCCTTTAAATCATCTGGGCTGGCTGAATCAGTGCCAAAAGGCTGTGTGTATACAAGCCATGTATGAGCGTGGGAGACAGGGTGTTCCCCTTGCTGCTCCAATTGACCCCACCCGCCTTAAACCATTGATTAGGGGTCTCCCGCATGCCTTGAAAATCTATATGCAAACCCTAAAGGAAAAGATTGCACAGACAATTGACTGTAATGCTCACAACCCAAACCAGCTACAGCCTGTATTAACATGGGGGGAGCTATTACAAGAAATGGTGATTTACGGCAGAGAGATAGGCTGGTTAGAAGAGGGTCCAAATTTGCAGCGCCGGGTCCGCCAAGCACGGTTTTTCGAGAGAAATAATCCCCACCCTCCTCGACAAACCAATCTCCATTTCAAATCTCAGCGCAATGAGCTGTGAAAAAAAGGCGCTAGCATTAGGGATACCGCGGGCAGCGCTAGATGGGCAATCCACAGAGATTATTCGCACACTGATAAATTTATCGGAACGGCCGATCAGCAAGGCCTTAGAATCTGTGATACCACCAAAATGCAGGAGAAGGTCAAATACTACAATATGTGGATGACATCCTAATCGCTACCAAAACAAAGGAGGTATGCATTTCTTGGACTGTAAGCTTACTGAACTTTTTAGGGCTACAGGGATACCGGGTGTCACGGAAGAAGATAGCTGAAGTCACGCATGAGCTGCAAGAACAAATAGAGGACACTTGGTTGAGAAATATTTTTGGTAGAATAGGATGGGTATTTTCGGGGTGGATTATAACCTGCTGCAGACCTTAATTGTTGTTATAATTTGCATTATTATAGTAAGTATTGCTATCAGTTGTATCAAAAGAATCATGGTAAAATCCATCTCTCACATAAGGGTTCACTTAAAAACCAAGGAATATGTAGCTCTGCTAAAGTATGCAGATGAAACCCATGCATCTGCCAATAGTAATATATAAGTGGTTGAATTGTGACTCAGATCACGGTGTGGAATGTAAGGCTGAACTACACACACAGGTTTCAATAGTGCCTAGGCAGAGCAGGTGGCCTACGGGGAGTTGTAATACACAACTCAGTCTTGGGCTGCTTTTAAGCTCTTTATCTGCAGAGACACCTCATGGGGAGCTGTGTAGATGGCTCCGACTTGAGTTGTGTGTAAACAGACTGAAGCCAGCACTTCACAGAACCTGAAAAACCTGCATGGGGCCTTGCTAAGCCTTGGCTTCCTTCCACAAACATATGTCCTGAGTCCCAGTCAAACCACTACTCAAACTGTTTGACAAGCCCTAAGGATCCGCATTTGGTTTCGATGGGCCAAGACAATAGGAATATGCAAGAGATAGGGCCGGAGGTGTCAGGCCCAGTCCTGCATCCTGTCACACACATCAGCAAAATGAACCAAATAAAAGCCCTGGCATTCGAGCTCGTATTGGGAGCCGTTCCTCCAACCGTAGGAGGAGACCCTTCCCCCTTAGCCGGGTGGCTGGCTGAGATAACGTATTGGGAACCCTTACCTGGGAGACGGGATAAGTGACTATTTGATATGTTTTAAGTGTGTCGTTCTGAGTGACTAACGTATGGGTAATATTTTGTGTGCTTGAGAGCTGTGATCCTATGTTTTAGGGAAGCCACAGTGATTGTAATAAGAGTATTTTGTGGATCTTTTGTGATTGTAATCAGTGTGGTCATACTTCCAAACTGCAATAGTGAATTCCCCATTGTATCCAACAATAACCTGCAAGTGACGTACTGAATCAGACACCAAAATTGAGAATGGGTCAAATTGAACGAGGAAAGGGGCCGGGACAACATTGGCAAATTGATTTCTCGGAACTTCCAAGAAAAGGGGGGTACAGATATCTATTGGTATTAACAGAAAGAAGGCCCCAGGAAGGTGGAGAAGTGAGCCTGCTGGACCCTTGAAGATCCGAATACAGAGGCAACCCCAACGATGATAACTCATGTGACTGTGTTTGTAAGTATGTACCTGGTATACATTGGTGCCGGATTCGAAGTATGGGCCCCACATAAACAATATGAAATTGCCGAAGGGGAGTCAGTGCTCTTGCAATGTGCTTTTACCAAACCCCAATCAGCAGGATATGAAGTATTATCTGTAAGTTGGGATAGGAATAAATAAAGATGATACTTCTTGGGGGTTTGCTGAGGTTTGGGGATAACTGACATCTTGGATATCAGTACCATGGATATGGGTAAGACACCTCATAATGATAATTATCATCATTATTGGATTTTGTATTGTGGTTGGGACCAGCATAAAATGTCTCCAATGCATTATACAAAAGAGCTTTTAGAAAAAGGGCAATCTACAAGGGAATGAATGAATCGTGGCACCATGTAACCAATTGCATACTTTATGACATTGAGCGCATATCAACTAAAGTCTCATGACATTGGAGGGATATGTAGTAAAAGAATTTACTAACTTTGTAGAAAAGGGGGGAATTGAAACGGGGAAAGTTATAGGAATGTTATGTTATATAGGAATGTTAGGTTATAGGAAGGTTATAGGAATGTTTGTTATAGAATTAAATGGTTGAGGGTCTGGCCAGTAAGAATGTCACACCCTTTATTCCATGGATGGCCTGCTTAGATAGCGGGGAAACTCCCAAGAACTGGTGGCGCCTGGTGTTACCCCCTGCTTAGATAACGGGCACCTGGTGTTACCCCCTGCTTAGATAAAAGCCCAGCTTGCCTAGTACGCCTGCGTCAAGAAGAAAGGTGAAAAGTTCATTTCTGAGGAAGACTTTGAGCCTTCATCTTGGGACCCCCGACGACCACCCTCAAAAGACACTGCGCCTGCGCCACTAGGAGGAGACTATGGAAATGCTCATTTTAATACGAAGCGGGACAGGCCATGCATATGTATAGGCGGGTGGGGCGACCTTATGAATTTTGTAACAATTTGCGGTATAAATATGAGTGCGTTACTGTACTGGGCACGCACGTCTTTGGAGGAGCTATCCCCCGTGCGTCCGCCGGCGATTAAACATACCTTCTTTATAACTTTCTAAGTTGTAAAGTGTGTTTTCCGCATGTCATTATAAGTGATGATAGGGAGTATGTTTCCTCATCTTGCTCTGGTTTGAACTAATTCACTTGAAAACATGCACTTTTTCAACACACAGTCAAGGTAAAGCACGACAGGTTAGCCTGGGACCAATGAATTGTTTGATGGAGCTGAATTTGTAGTCAGAAGAAATTACTTGGGTGTGTCCACTGTACCTTTTACAATGGTGCTAAGTATTTTAACTGGAAAGCATCACAAAGTAGGATTGTATTTACAGAAGAGTTTGTCAGCACAGTTGCAGATGATAGCAGCATCAACTGTGATGGATTGATGGATTGTTGTCTGCTAAAATTCAGAATAAACAGATTTAAAACCTGCCTCAGACACAAAGAAAAACAACTTTGTGTCTATGGATTTCAGTACAGATGAAAAACTTTAAAAAACCACATTTTTTAATCCTCTAAAAAGCAATATATTCAAAAAAGCACAAACATTGAATCTTATAAACTGATCTTCAAAAAAATTTAAGCACCTACTCAGAATAGGCATCTTTCTATATTAGATGGTGTAATTTGCTGTTCTTGTTTGCTGTTGAGCAGGAAAACTGTCACTCATAACACTCCTTTATTATTCATGCAAAATTAGGAAGGAAATCTTTATACTCTAGTACCATTGCAACAGGAATTTCTATTACCTAGTTATCAATAGACTTTTTCCAGTATGAGGAGAGGAGAGGAGAGGAGAGGAGAGGAGAGGAGAGGAGAGGAGAGGAGAGGAGAGGAGAGGAGAGGAGAGGAGAGGAGAGGAGAGGAGAGGAGAGGAGAGGAGAGGAGAGGAGAGGAGAGGAGAGGAGAGGAGAGGAGAGGAGAGGAGAGGAGAGGAGAGGAGAGGAGAGGAGAGGAGAGGAGAGGAGAGGAGAGGAGAGGAGAGGAGAGGAGAGGAGAGGAGAGGAGAGGAGAGGAGAGGAGAGGAGAGGAGAGGAGAGGAGAGGAGAGACCTTCCCATGTGTTTGAGTGATTATTTAAAGTGCTATATAAATCCAATGTTTAGAAGAAAATTTATATAGGTTTTTCTTTTCAATTTTCTCAGCCTCATTTCTTCCTGATTCATTTCATTTCACAAATCAGCTTATTTGTTTAAGTGGACAATAGAATTTAAGGACAGTTTGACTAACTTCTGCAGAGTTAGTGGAATTGTGTTTGTGCCCATTTGTTTGTGTGCAAATTTCATGCTCCTTGAGGGATTTATTGAAAAATTTCAAAGCTGTTAATTCCCGTAGAAGTTTCAGACAATAAACACTTGACATTTTAGTTATTTTCTTAATTAATTCTGGTCATAGGACCACAGAGTCATTACAAAATATGGTAAGATTGATATGTGGTTTTGTTCACGTAGGTCCATCTTAGAACACAAATAAAAGTTTGCATGTATGTCAGCTAAACAAAACAACCCGCATAAGAAAGGGGTTAGTTCACTGAATTCTCAACAAAAGTTGAAATTAATGAATGCATGCCCAGGGAGATAGCTTTTTGTATAATTTGTTGTATCTGGGTGCCTCAACTTATTGCAAATAATTATTTCTGATTTTCCTTACTTTTGTAGGTTTTAGGTCTAATAGATGTGTTAGCAGTGGCAATTGTGAAGAACTTATCTACACAAGGCAGATAAGCAGTCACTTCTTTTGTTCCAGCACTGGGGAACACGGCGGGTAGCTCCACCAAAGATGTGTTCACCCAAAGGTACAAAGCACAACATATTTATACAATTTTTAGCAGAAATCATTGCACAAAAACGGTCACTTCTTAGCTTGACCTTTACAATGATTGGCTTTTGATTGCTTCACTTCATCTGTATTCTTATTCTTTAAAAATCATTGGTGAGCTATGCTGATTGTTTTAAACACAAAGAAGGGAGGGTAATGATTAACATATTAATGTTATTTCCTGGAAATCATTATCATGCATAAATGCCCCCCGCCCCCCCATGCATGTGCAGTTATGCTGAGCGGGGTCCTCTGGTGGTTGTCAATATTCTTCCTCACTGTGTCAGCAAGTGAACCCCATTCTTGCTCATGCTCATTTCATCTTAGGCTGATCTTTTGTAACCACAGCCAGTTTCTTCATATACATATTGTTTGAATTCAAGGTCTATAACCTGTACCCATTGTTTTAATTCAGAGTCCATAGAGATTATCCATAGTGATAAAGGCACACACCATCTTGTCCCTAATGTGCTTTATGTTCTCATAGTTGCTGTAACTCCTTTAAAATCAAAATCAAATCCTAAACTAAACCAAAATAACCTAGAAGTTAAGCTATTTCATTAGGTTGACTGCAACAGATGCACAGAAAGAGCATTTGCTACATTATAGGAAATGGATTTTTGGAGTGTGAGAGAAAGCATCTGACTCTTCTATACTGAACAATACTGTTTTTCTCCCCTTTTATTGAGTGTCCCTTTTTATTATTTCAAAGGTTAGTGTAGAATTTTTTCTCTTCAGTTATTGGGTGTTGTATAAATCACCCAATCTGTTATTTGCAGTTCACCAAGCCACCCTGATGTGAAATCAAAGAGTATCAAAAATCTTGATATTCATCTAACATAATCAAAAGAAGGTCCATAATACTAACAATTGCAACCAACTCTGTGGACACAACTCTTTCAGTTTCACATCAGAATAACTAAAGTCAATGCATACATAAGAAAATAATTAAGTGTTAATTATGTCTTTCCTTCTTTTTTAAAAATACTGCTTCATTTGCATTTGCAGTGCTCTGATTGTTTAAGCAAACAAACCAAATTTTGTTGCTCACAGAACTGTTCAAACTTGTAGAAAATGAGATTTTACCTGGCTGGTACCTCTGTTCTGACCTATCGAAAAAGAAAGGTTAGAAGAGTTGTTTGGGGATTCCACTCGCTCCTGCCATCTGTGTCAGCTAACGAAGGACTGGCTGGAATTGCTGCAGAGGATGTGTGAAATAGCCAGCATGTGTCCCGCCTGAGTCCAATTGCCTAAGGGGTCACACATACCCAACCAAGGCAGCTACAGCAATCTTAACAGCAAAAAGATCGAAATCGAGGTAAATTTGTTTTGAATAGGATGGAGTTCTGCTGATTTGCACAACATTTCCTCTGTGCTGGACCCCAGGTATTCATTTTCTTTCTTAGTCTTAACTACTTCAACTCTGTGTTGCATAGAAATCTTTGTTTCTGAAGAAGGGCATAAAATAGCAAGCACTTGGGTGGCCCTGAACAGGGTTGAAAAGCAGTTAATCACCAGTGAATTAACATCCTAAAATACCTAATTCTTATTCCCACAATAACAGGGTATCTCTGTAGCTTTGTTAATTTACTGGTTTATGTTTGATGAGGAGCTGCTCATGTCTGTTGTGTTTGTGGCCTTGTAATACTGTACATCGTGCTTCTGATTTCCAGTCACTGGCAATGTGGGCATCCATGTAGTGCAGAGTTGCTCATATCCCCACTTCTCAGTCATAGCCTCCTCGAGAGCAGGTTTCATCCATTCTACATAGTAAGTCAGCTTTGGACTGATGCTGTGAAAAGCTGAAAACAAAGCTCAGTCGCCTTTGTGACTATTAAGCAGGTATTCCTTATTGCAGTGATGGGTGCACGGGGATTGCAGAAGAACTTTTTCACAGTGAGGGTGACAGAGCACTGGAACAGGCTGCCCAGGGGGAGTGTGGAGTTGCACAGCTTATATGCAGGTTATGCACACATATTCATGATATTTCTGAGAAATTATTAAAGTCTTCATTACTTTTCCAGGAACTCATTATCATAGGTTTCCTCCCTTTCCTACATGCCTAATACAGTCCTTAGGTGGTCTTCAAGGACCCTGATGGTCATTTACTTCATCTCTTCATCACTGTGCCCTCGTTGTGGACTCTAGTCCTTACCTTCCTCTTTCTGTTTGCCAGAGCCGCAGGACTGGTCTTGGATCCTCTTGCATTTTGATCTATGGAATAAGTTCCTCTTAAAAGATTTGCAATGTGCTGGTGTGTACAATGCCATTGATATCTTATCTAGTGTTGCTGCTTGCTTAAGGATTTGGGGTAGTAAAGTTTTGTCTGTGCTAATTCTATTGTTTCAGAACTGTGCATGTCTTTTTCCCTGTTGAAATGCATGAAGCAATTTGAATAACAAAGTTCCCATGGTTCAGGTGGAAATGATTAGCGACCTACTTGGCCAGTTAGATACCCACAAGTCAATGGGCCCAGATGGGATTCACCCAAGGGTACTGAGAGAGCTGGCACATGTGCTAGCCAAACCCCTTCCCATCATCTATCAGCAACCCTGGCAGACTGGGGAAGTTCCACTCAACTGTAGGCTGGCAGATGTTACCCCCATATATAAGAAGGGCCGGAAGGAGGATCCGGGGAACTACAGGCCTGTCAGCCTGACCTCAGTCCCGGGGAAGATCATGGAGAGGGTCATCTTGGCAGCTATCATGCAGCACATGCATGATGGCCAGGGGATCAGGCCTAGTCAACATGGGTTTACAAAAGGTTGATCCTGTCAAACTAACCTGATCACCTTCTATGACAAGGTGACGCGCTTAATGGACGAGGGGAAGGCTGTGGATGTGGTCTACCTCGACTTCAGTAAAGCCTTTGACATGGTTTCTCACAGCATTCTAACTGAGAAACTGGCTGCCACTGGGCTAGACAGGTGGACCCTCAACTGGGTTAAAAACTGGCTGGATGGACGGGCCCAAAGGGTGGTGGTGAATGAAACCAAATCCAGCTGGAGGCCAGTCACGAGTGGCGTCCCCCAGGGCTCAGTCCTGGGTCCGGTCTTGTTCAACATCTTTATCAATGACCTTGATGAAGAGATTGAATGCTCCTTCAGTAAGTCTGCAGATGACACTAAACTGTGAGGAAGTGTTGAGGGAGGCTCTTCAGAGGGATCTGAACAGACGGGATGGATGGGCTGAGAACAATGGGATAAAGTTTAACATGGCCAAGTTGTCATGGTTTTACCCTGGCTGAGAGCCAAGATCCATGCAGCTGCCTGCTCTTTAAAGGAAAAGAGCAGGGGGAGAAGAGGTGGGGGGTGGTGGTGTGAGGCAAGGGAAGGGAAAAGGAAGGGGCAAATAACAACCCCAAAACCAAGAAACAAAAAACCTGTGGGTTGAGATAAGGATAGTTTACTAGAATAGCAGAAAGACAAAATATAACAATGCTAACAGGACTTTAGAGCAAAAAGTATATGAAACTGTTGATACACAATGCAGTTTCTCACCAAACCCACAACTCGGGCCATGCCACCCAGAGCCGTCCCAGAACCCGACCGTCCCCCAAAAATCTCGCGTCCTGGAGCTGCCCCGCTCCTCCCCCCACCAGACCCCCTTTATACTGAGCAGGATGTAATTGGCATGGAACACTCTCTTTGGCCCATTTGGATCACCTGTCCTGGCTTCATCCCCTCCTTTCTCATGAATAGAGAAATACGAAGAGCTAAGAAAGTCCTTGACTGTCTGACAGCAACTAAAAACATCAGGGTGTTATCAGCACTGCTCCCATTTTAACTCTCAAACACAGCATTCCATCCGCTGCTACAAAAGAAGTTAACTCCATCCTGACCGAAACCAGGACACAAGTGTAGAGTGCTGCACATGGGACATAACAACCCCATGCAACACTACAGGCTTGGGAAAGACTGGCTGGAGACCTGTCAGACAGAGAAGGACCTGGGGGTGTTGGTTGACAACAAGTTGAATACGAGCCAGCAGTGTGCCCGGGAAGCCAAGAAGGCCGATGGCATCTTGGCTTGTATCAAAAACAGTGCGGCCAATAGGTCTAAGGGAGGTAATTGTGCCCCTGTACTTGACATTGGAGAGGCCACACCTTGAATACTGTGTGCAGTTCTGGGCTCCCCACCATAAAAAGGACATTGAGGTCCTTGAGCAAGTGCAGAGAAGGGCAACCAGGCTGGTGAAGGGGCTGGAGGGCAAATCATATGAGAAGCGGCTGAGGGAGCTGGAGCTGTTTAGCTTGGAGAAGAGGAGGCTGAGGGGAGGCCTTATCACCACCTACAACTACCTGAAGGGAGGTTGTAGAGAGGTGGGCAATGGTCTCTTCAGCCAGGTGACAGAAGATAGAACAAGGGGAAATGGCATGAAGCTGTGCCAGGGCAGGTTTAGATTGGACATTAGAAAAAAAATTTTACTGAAAGAGTTGTCAGGGCCTGGAACAGGCTGCCCAAGGAGGTGGTTGAGTCACCTTCCCTGGATGTGTTCAAAAAAAGAGTAGATGAGGTACTTACGGATATGGTTTAGCTTAGGATGAAAATGGTTGGACTCGATGATCTTCAAAGGTCTTTTCCAACCTTGGGATTCTGGGATTCTGTGAATATGAGGACCATGCTGCAGCACAGCGAAATGCTGTTTTATACATGTGCATGTCATATGGGTTAAATGATGGTATGGTGGCATATGGAAGCACAAGAACTTCTAAAACTTGATCAGACAGGTTTTAAGGATAACATGTGGTTGAGAGCCAGACCTGAAACAGTTGCATCTTATTGCCCATCTGGCATCCTGCAGAATGAGGAATCCAGGATACATGTTTGAATTTTGGTGATAAGTCATCTGGTATATGGCAAAATGAGTTGTCTGTGAGATTAACATGGAACGTAGCTGATGAGGGACTGGGACCCAGCAGCAAATGAGACATCAACTTCAGAATAGCTGTGGGTTGGTTTGTTTCTCTCATTGTTCCCATATCCTTCTTTTCAGATGGTTTTCATTTGTCAACTGCTCTTGTACTTTCTGCAACAGGCACTTAAGCGACACAGATTTCAAAAGGCTACTGGCCATGTGGAAATGTAAAATTGTATAAATCCTTAAAAGCTCTGCTCTGCTCTGTTAGGCAGCCCTTTGCTGCTCCTCACAATATGGTAAAGAATTAAGAAATCTTCTCTTTCTTTTTCACTTGAATAGTTTTTGTCTGGCCTTGTCTGAGAGGTGCAGTTAGGTGGTTATATATTTTCTATTTTGATGCAGGAAAATTGACTTGACTTTGTTCAGAACACTCTCATTCCTATACTACAGCATGCTGGATGCTGAAGAGGTGGTCATGTCCCCTTTTCTCATCTAGCTAGATATAAGGAAAGGCTACCAGGACTATGCAAACAGTTTTCAGAGTTTGTTTTTCAGTTTTTTTGTTTTGTGATATGGAAACATTCAATTGCAGACTAAAATAAGCTCTGGCTGTCTAATTAAGATTTGGATACACAGTGTTTGTTTCTGTACCTTCCCTCTATGCATATGAAATAAATATCAATATTTAAGGAGATACCTTATTTTTTATAATAGAATGGTCCTCACTTTACATCAGGATATACACCATACAATCTGACTTTCAAATTATAAGCTCCTAGTTAATACTGCACCTGCAGTGTAATAACATTGCATTCCATCTTACAGAACAGTCTTAGGAATTTTGATCTCAAAAATTCTATTAATATTATTGAAGTAAAACCTCTATGGCAGGGAGAATTTTTATTCTGCTGTTAAGAAGTATTATTTTTTCCCAAAACATGCTTACTTGGAAAAGCATTATAGATTTTAGAGGCTTCCCTGGAAACTCGGTTATGCCAACAGGAATCTTTCCATTAATTTCAGCTTGATCACAAGCAGTGATTTCATGGTGGGATTTCATAGTGTAGTTGATTGCAAAAGAACATTAAAAGTTATTATTATGAAATTACTTATTGCTTTGAAAATTAATTTGTTTGCCAATGCTTTGAATGTTTTTCCTTTATTAAGCTGTTGCCATTTTTTCAAAATTCAGTGGTATCAACCTTGTTTGGCTGAGGCTTGCCAAAAGATGACTTTTCTTAGTCATGATATCTTTCAGACACTTAAAGAGGATTAATCTGTGATTATGATTGAGGTTCAGTAGATGGAAAGAGGAGTAGAAACTGCATTTTAACCTCTAAGAATGAATCTATTTTTTATTGAACTCAGGTACTTACAGGGGATATTTCCCTTTTCTAGAAAGATGGCTACATGGGTCCTTTCCCCCTCCTGATTTTAGTCTTAGTTTCAACAGATTGTATGCCTTTACTGGGAAGAATATATCTAAATTAATATTTCCATCAGCTGTATATCTTATACATTTTTGTATACACATGTCATTGTTAAGTTTAACTGAAAATTGAAGGCAGCCATCTGCACTTGGAGTGCCAGCATTTGTTTTCCCAAGTCACCATTAGGCGTGCTGGAGCCCTGCTTTCCTGGGGATGGCTGAGCACCTGCCTGCCCTTGGGGTGCAGGGAATTAATTCCTTGTCTTGCTTTGCTTATGTGTGTGTCTTCTGCTTTGCCTCCTAAGCTGTCTTTATCTCAACCCATGAGTTTTCTCATTGTCATTGTTTTGATTCCCCTATCTCACTGGGGGGGGGGGGGGGGGGGATGGTAGCGAGAGCAGCTCTGTTGTGCTTAGCTGCTGGCTGGGGTTAAACCACAACATCTTGTCAAAATGCATATCAGGGCTCCTAAGAGGTCTTAGTAGAAATCAACCAGAAATGCTAAACCCCAAAAACCTGAGTAATGTTCTTACACTTTAATATTCTGTTATGAAGGATTTACCCCTCCCCCCAAATTCAGTTTTCAGTGTGTGAAAATTGGAGAGACTCTAGAACCTTATTTGAAGGAAAGGATTGGTGAGACAGCATGGTTATATTATACCTGAAGTACTCAAGTAGGAGCATTTTAGTGTTTCTATATATAAAGGGGGCCTATAAGAAGGACAGAGAAAGACTTTTTACCAAGGCCTGTAGTGAAAGGACAAAGGGCGGTGGTTTTAAGTTGAAAGAGAATAGATTTAGATTGGACTTAAGGAAGGCAGCTTTTACAATGAGAGTGGAGGAAGTGTCACAGGTTGTCTAAAAACGTTGTGCATGTCCCATCATTGGAAGTATTAAAAGTCAGGTTGAATGGGGCTTTGAGTGACCTGACCAAGTAAAAGATGTCCCTGCAGTGGTTCGGGCTACATGATTTTTGAGGATACCGTCCAACTCTGTGACTTCTCCTCTCTGGATAATTAATTATGTTTAAAATGCATGGCTAAATCAATATGATCTCAAATTATCACAGATGTGCACAGAGCATGAGGAAAAATTACTGGACTTTTCAGTGAATAACATTTCCTAGCACTGGTGGTGGTTTTCCTTCTGTTTTGTTAAGGGAATAAGCCCTTTTTCTCCATTGTTTACCAAGTCAAATTCATGCTGGAATACCATTTTTTGATCCAGTATTACTTAAAATTTCTCTGTCGTTTTTATAGCAGTGAGTGCTGTAACCAAAAGCCATGCCCACTTAAATTTTTACACTTTCCTCACCATTGCTAACTAGATCTGGATATTTTCAGTGTATTTGTACATTCAGCAGATGAGGTTCTGGCATCTCAGCAACACCCCAATACTCTTGGGAACAGAGGGTTAACTTGGTGATAAGCTTCTTTTCCCTGTGCTGCCCTGATAGTTTTATGTGCTCTTAGGTGTCATCTGGTTGCGTAAGGGTGGATGTGCAGCAGAGTTACTTCCTACAGACACTGCCCTGGTGCTGTAGCCCTGAATCTGCTCCCAGCATCCCATCTAGGCCAACATTCCTGTGTGGCTGTTTTAATTCTCTAATAATTAATCTTCTCTACCAGAGAAGATTTTGCATGGTAAGTCCTGGGTTTGTATACATTATTTATGCTTCATTAGTTCTTTATACATGACATTATATGGACCTCATCATTGCTAAGGATTTGATTCAATGTATGTGCCTCTTTTTAATCAGATTTATTCGAGTCAGTGATTTGAACTGATAATTACACTGTTGTTTTAGTAAATATCTTTATCATATTGTAAGGTGGTAGAAGACATCAGACATTACTGTTACTCAGTCTCCCCATTATATGTAGTGAGCAACCTTAAAAGTTAGTGACATGATAAAAACAGAGAAAGTAAGGGAAATCTAAAAGTGGAAGCAGATATGAAGATGGAAGCTACTCTCTGGCCTTGAATAGAGAGGTGTCATTTCTACTACAGTTGATCTCTGCAATAGTTCAGAGCGGTAGCGGATTGCCATTTCCTTTATTCCCATGACTGGGGACAGAGACTTTTGTCTCCCTGGAATAGGATTCCGTCCTTGGGCTTATGAAGTTGAGCTGGACTGCCAGAATGATTGAATGTTATATTTTCTTCTGGGTTGTCAGTGATGGTTTTAACTAGTTCTTATCCTTTTGCTTAGATTTTGCCCCAAAACAATCTCCTCTTCCAACAGTTCCTACCCAAGCGGGTTTCCATACACATGTAGGATCATGCTGTTCTTAAGAGCTGCAAAGTATAAACCATCCAAAACACTGTTACTTTTTTCTCCCAGGCTTTACACTCCACTTATTCACTGTATTTGTCTTACTTAGAGTGAGCACAGTACTTTCATGCCAGACACAAAAGCAACAAGAATATGGTCATCAAAGTCACTTACAGTAATGCAAATAAATTCTATTTAGTTTGCTTTCCCAGTTTATTTCTGCATAGCTTTTAACTCACTTCTCCATTTACCAATTCATCTATTTCTGTCTTCAAGTCACTTTTTAAAGTAATTTTCTTGATGCACTTGGGAGACAACTTCTTGGTACCATCAGTTCTTAATTTTCTAGACTGTGTTTGCCTTCATTTTTCCCCCTGCTTTTTAATTGTTTTCAATTAAGAAAAATGTGGGTTGAATCTGTTTATTTAATATTTTTCAAAACTCAGAATCTTTAATTGCAGTATTAATTCCCACTTCTGTCATGTAATTTCTTACAGCATGCCATAGCTGTGCTTAGACAGGAACAAATGTTGCTGTCATTAGGAAGCAGTAACTCCTGTGTTTTCAGTGGGGGTTGGTAAAAACATTTCACAGCTGGGAATGAACCTTTGACTTAAAACTTGAGCTAAACTAATTAAACCATTAGAGTTTAGACAAAGCATCTTGCTCTTTCTAGACATCTCATGAGAACAGGTTTCTCTCAGGAGATTCCTGGTTCTTTCAGAAGTGTGACATATACATTTCTCGTGTCTCAACTTGCTGCTGCGTGAAGAGCACTTATCAAAGATAACAAGGGGGAAAAATGTCATGTGACAAAGTTGGTTTAATTTTTGAGTGAAAATATCAGCTTGTTTCCATATATTCATTATTACTGTCAGCTAATAATCTGTGGCTATAAAGGTGTCATTTAAATGTTGCAACGTTCAGTTATTTTTCTGTAAGATTGCTTGCTATTTTTCTTCTCAGTGTTTTATACTGCTTAAGGAAGAGCAGCTTTGTCTCATTCTTCCTTGAACCCACAGGATCTGTTTTTTTTAGGAGGAAAATCCAAACAGATGGATTGGTAAAAATTGGTAAAAATTTCTGAATTCCAATTGTATTGCTCTTTTGCCAGTCATGATTATCACCATAATTGTATTAAGCTGATGTGTAATATGATCTATACTTTTTCTTCTTATTTATAATTTTCTAGTAATAAAAGCAGCTGGGGCATTTTTGTTTGTTAGTTACTTTATGTTTTTTTTTTTTTTTCTCCAGGGGAAAAGGTTAAATTTTTATTTTGATGAAAGGCTGTGTTCTGCCACTTATAGCTTACTTTGTAAGTTATTTGCATTGACATCGTCTGAAAATTTTCCAAAAGGTCATAATTTCACATAATGTGAGGTTTTCTTTAATTAATTTCATAGGCATTCCTACTGCTGTCATTGATGATTATGATTTTAAGAGCTATACAAAAATAAATAGCTTTATTATTGTTTAGAATTATGATTATGGTGGTTATCAGAATGTGAACAAACAATTGAACATTACATTATTTCTTGATGCTCAGGTTGCTTCAGAATATGAAACTAGGGCTAGATTTTAGTGTGATTCTTTCCCAGCTTCTCTGAAAGAATGTTATCAGTTCTAGCCAGTAAACTGATAAACTAAACTGACAAGCTAATGCAGTTCTACTAACAGAGGAAACAACTCTTGCTTCTTTGTTTAAAGCAATATTTTGTGTTTTATATTACCTTTCAGATATGTGATCTCGCCAACTGAGGCTTCTTTTAGTTGTGTTAAATAATTTTCTAGGCATTCAGTTTCTCCCTATTTGAAAAATAAAATAAAAATAAATCATAATAGCTGATTGCTTTCTTGAGTTTTCCTCCTGTTCTGAATTAATCTTACTGAATTCCAGCTTGACCAGAAAATATATGCTTTTAAATACTAATATAACAATTCTGTGAATCTGTGAAATCCTCTCTGACACTAGCTAACTCAATCTCTGATGTTTTCTTCTGCTTTATTTTTTAGTCATAAACTTTAAACTAGTCTTGTTACCCAATGCTTTGTCTATCGTGAGCTTGCAAACTGTCTCTGAAGCTGACTGCATTACTCACAATTGCTGTTTCTTTCAATTTCCAGATTCTTTCTTCTGTTAAATGAACAATAAAAGCTAATGCCTGCCACTTATCTTTCACACCTGTGTAGTATTTTACCTAGAGCTGTAAATTAAATCACCGCTTTTGGTTTCTACTTTCTCCTTCTTCCTTTTTGGCAGCTGACAGTCTCTGCACTAGAACTTCCCATTCTTCTCTAAATTCAATTCTGCAGATATTGAACACTAATGTGGAACATAATAAATTATGTCAAAGGAAGATATAAGTGAGGGTCATGTCTATATCTTTCTTCTTTTCAACTACAGCTGAAATATCATTAGCAATTTCCAGTAATTGGCGGGTGGAGGATGGGAGTTGGACACAGATGGACATGGTTGTCATTTCTTGGAACTGTGTTAGATATTTCTGTCTTAATACAGTAGTCAATTATCCAGGCCTTTATGTCCAACATAACTTAGGCAATTATACAGGTATTTTCTGGTAGTTGTTTCTGCGTACACAGGATATATCCCATTAAAGATGCCATTTACTACATTAAGGGACTTGGGTTCTTAATTGCTTGATGAATCAATAGTGTTTGGGATGTTTGGGTCACTAGTGAGATCTAGAAATATGAGCTTTATTTTTTCAAGCTATAGGACTCCTATTTGACTTCATAAAGTAACAGCTGTTTGTAATGAAGGACTGACTGCATAAACAAAAATTTCTAGATAATTTTTTTAGCCCAAAATTTATATTCTTTGACAAGTTTATTGAAAACAAAAGATTAGGTTACAAGTGTTTCGCAAGTTCTCCCAATGACTTGAATGTAACTTGCCTATTATTTTCTCTATATCAGTTCTCCTGATTGTTCCCCTTTCTTTCCAGGTATGATACTAAGATGGCTGGAGCTGTAAATCTGCTTGAGAGAGGCTTTGCAGAGTGACCTAGACAGGCTTGATGGATGGGCCAAAGACAATTGTATGAGTTTCAACAAGGCCAAGTGCCGGGTCCTGCACTTCAGCCACAACAACCCCCCATAGCACTACAGGCTTGGGACAGGTTGGCTGGAGAGCTGTCCAGCCAACAGGGATCTGAGTGTTGATTGACATGTGGTTGAACACGAGCCAGCAGTGTGCCTAAGTGGCCAAGAAGGAAACAGCATCCTGGGCTGTATCAGGAACAGTGTGGCCTGCAGGGTCAGGGAGATGATCTTACCTCTGTACTCGGCCCTGGTGAGGCTGCACCCCCAGTGCTGTGTACAGTTTTGGGTGCCACAGTATAGGAAGGACATCGAGGTGCTGGAGAGGGTGCAGAGAACAGTAACTAGGCTGATTAAGGGTCTGGAGGACAGGTCTTATGCGGAGAGCCTGAGGGAGCTGGGGCCGTTCAGTCTGGAGAAGAGGAGGCTGAAGGGAGACCTTATCACCTTCTGCAGCTACTTGAAAGGAGGTTGTAGTGAGGAGAGGTTGGCCTCTTCTTCCTAATAACAAGCAATAGGACTAGAGGGAATGGGTTCAAGTGGTGCCAGGGGAAGTTCAGATTGGACATTAGGAAAAATTTGTTCACCAAAAAAGTGATGAAGCTTTGGAACAGGCTGCCCAGGGAGGTGGTGGAATCACCAGCCCTGGGGCTGAACAAAAAGCGGGTAGATGTGGCGTTTCAGGAGATGGTTAAGAAGTTAGAGTGGTGTAGCACCAATGGTTAGACTTGATGATCTTGAAGGTCTTTTCCAACTATGATGACTCTATGATTCACTAAATGGGAATGTTACTGTGTTTCATGGAGAAGGAAATAGGGAAAGAAAAGGCAGGCAAGACAACCAAACCACATCTCCTGGCAAACATGAGCTGCTAAACATTGCTATTTTTTCCATTAAATATTTTAGTATTTTCAAAGGGAAAACATTCTTAGCAAGTTTTTCAGGGAGATGACATTTCAATGCCATTAGTGGACCTTTAAGAAGTAAGCTATAACTTTGGTTTTGTGTTGTGCATTCAGTTACTGTTACGCAGAACTGAGCGTTTAGTGCCAAGGCAGTAAATGAAGCTGACATTTATCAGACTTCTTGGCTCTGAGGAAGTCCAGAACATCACACCTGAAAGAATCATACAGGTTTTAATCCTGCTGTCATTCAACACATCCAATGGAAATGTCCCTTACCTGCTAAGCAAATAAGTGTGTAATTGATGATGACAGCATCAGTCACCACATCCTCTCTCACCCTCTTCCATTCTCCCTCTAAAGTTTAATAACTAAAGTACTTGATCATTAATGTAGAATAAGGGCAATAATAATAATACATAAACGAGCAACATGATTACAAGAGGGGCATGGAAGTACACAGAGAAACCCTGTCCTGATGAGATATAAAGGTCCTGTGAATTGAAGGCAAGAAGAAATACAGACTCCACAGAGCACACCTAGTTCAGCCATGAAGGAGAACAGGCAGTACAGCATATTTGAAGAAGAAAGGAGGCACAGGATGTTGCCATAATGAGGGAGGTTATGAGGAACTGAAAGGAGAGAGTAGCTGAGAAGCACAGCAAAAGCATGCTTGGGAAGACTGTGCTACAAAGCACTGCAGCATCTTTATCCTGGAATTGCTGTGTAAAAGCCTGAAATTTGTGGAGAACTTAAAAATAAATGTGCTAAAATGCATGCTAATCTAAAGGGGAAACCAAGACCATAATACGAGTACCCTCTTGATTAGCATCCCAGATTTGCTGCCTACACCCATTGGAAGTGTGTCACTTCCCTAGGGAAATTTTTTTGTCTGAAGAACTTCCAGTAACTGAAGTGATTCATGCCTACATGGGAGATGTAAGTATTCCTGTCAGTCCAGCAGTTTAGGCGTATGTAAATGTATTTTAGCCTGTCTGAAGTTAAGACCTTCAGAGAAGACAGCTTCCATCCAATCTGAGCAGTCGGGAATGGGTAGTAATTATAAATGTTTATGGTATGAAGGGCAAAGTCTGGAGCAGAAAATAGGGCTCCTTGGCAATCTGCTTTTCTGTGGCAGGAAGCACCTCTTCCCAGCAGTTGTCCTAGTTTGTATCACAGCTACTGTTTTACTATTGATGTGCAAAGTAGGAAGTTATGTAAGACGTCAAATTTACATTTTTCCCCTTTTAAACTTACTGTTTTACTTAGCATTATAATAGTGTACATTTTTGTTCCTATTTACTACTTTCAAAATAAGATTCCTATTTATTTATTTTTCTTTCCAATTTTCTGGCATATCCACTGCCTAAAAACAGGAAAAAAACATTCCTCACAGAAAAATCTTCAACCCCCCCCCCCAACCCCGCCCCCCAAAAACCAAAAATAAAACCTCACAAGCCATGAAGACTGCAGAATCCCTTCATTTTCAGTGTGGGTCACACATCTCCTTTTTACAGATAATCCGTAAAACTAGTGCGTGATTCCTTGCTGTTGGACTATAAAACTGTTCATGAGAGAGCAGCACAAAAGGTTTTACATAAGCAGGTGAGTGGTATTACCTACATCAGTCTTTTTGTCTGCAAGTATTTTCTTCCATCTGATTAATACAAATCAAGTTGCTTAAACCTTCTGCCTTCTCGGGAAGATGCAAGACTTTCTGATGTCGCATTGCTTCGCTTTCTTTTCCTCAAATGTCTGCAGTGCCGTTTTGGTGTTTATACAGAAATATCTAGCCATTAGTTAAGTTTATAACCCTAGCATGATTGTAAAGCTAATAATGCTCAGTGTAAAATTTCCCATGGGACCCAGACACACTTTGTGTTACACCGTCTCAACTACAGGAGAAAATGGACAACAGGTCCTACACTAGCTCCTATTTCTGAAGGTTCAGTAGCATGGCTTTTTGGTAAATTAATACTAATTGTTCACAGCAAATCTCTACAGTCTAATGGTAATTAGAATGATTTACACAGTTGCATAGTATCTGTATTCCAATACTGTGAGGTTGGCCTCATTTGCCTCATAGTCATTTATACATATTTATAACCTTATTTGGATTTTTTTTCCAGATATTGTTAACTAGGTTTAGGAATGATTTATTATATTTAGAAGTTGAGAATCAAGCAAGATAATATGCAGTAATTTAAAAAAACTTCACAAACCACTTAAAATTTAGGAAGGTAAGTACCTGAGGTACTGTTTCAACATTATTTACGCAGTTTATTCTAAAGCACAGGAGCACCCCACGTAATGGTGATTACAGCCTTAATGGGTTATTTTGATTGCTTATTTGAGAATGCTCCCTGTTTACAATAAATTCTCCAAAACTATTTAAATATTGATTGAAATCTCTCAAATGGATGCCTGGCAATCCCATTCTTTATTGTCTTCATTGGTTTCTAATGACACATTGTTTACAAAATAAAAAGACCAGATTTAGGTCTATTTATTCCTTACATCTCTGCTAAATACCCGCTCTTAGCTTGACTCATTTTTGTTGCCGTTGTCTCACGTTGCAAGTCAGTGTTTTAAGGATTGGGCTTTAAAAGGAAAAAATATCCCATTGAAATTTCATTGCCTCAGAACATATGTTCAGACATTTCTAACAGCCTTCAAACCAAAGAAGAAAATGTCCTTAAAGGAGGCACATCTCTTCAAAGTGATCATCCTGAAGCTGCAACTTGCCTCTGTTTTAGAGCAGGATGTTTATTTTATGGACTTGTGGTCTCTTTGTTACCCATTGTGACCTCTGAAATTGTAATATACGAATCATTTACTATTGTATTTTTAGCTGTTACTACACCCACAAGACTTTTTATTATCAGCAGGAGTGGAGGTATTAAAGAGATTTGTGGGCCTCAGAAGGCTCAAAGCACAGTAGGGATGAAATTACAAAATTATATTGTTATAAAATATATTTCTAAAACTGTGTACAAAGGCCCAGTGTTAATGAAAGTAATTGATAGCAAATACTGATTTCTTTTTACATCACCAACAAAGCATTTTTTCTGAGTGGTAATGAGCCTCTTTTTAGTAACAATAGGAAAAAAATGAGTCTCATGAATCATTTATGTGGCCTCATTCATTGCTATTATTACTTCTGCCATCAAATATTTTGGGAATTCAGCCCCTTTTTCTTTCTCTTTACATCTCACGTAATGGTCTTTCTTGTGCTTTTCAGAAGGAAAATTGAACTTTCTTCTTTTTTAATGTAAAGAAAAGTACCAGATCTTCCATTCTGATTCTGAATAAATGTTCCTGTTGCTGAGGCTTTTAGCTGGAGGAAGCCATAAAAGATGAATAATTGCTAAAGGAGAAACAAGATAGAGGAAGTAAAAATCCAACGTGAAGAAGGAATCCATTTTCAAAAGGTCAACACCTTCAGCACAGGATTTGCCTAAAATGGGCCATTCTGAAATATTTTAGCTGTCAGTAATTCCGCTATACTGAAAAGGCTAAGAAAGTGCACGGAAAGTGTCATGTCTCTGTAGCGAGTTTAATTACAAGCAGCATTGCATAATGCTTAGATCAGGACAATGAGTGTCAAAAGACTTTGGTTCCTTTGGACTTTGTCTAAACTCCTTGATACAAGTAATTTAACCTTTACTACTGAAAAGCAATCATCTGCACCTTTGTCACCTCTCAATATGTTCACGTGTTCTGGAGGAGGCTCCATCCAGAGGCTGTTCTGAAGCTGTCTATGATACATATCACACATTCTCTTCCACTGACTTTAAGAAATGAGGATCTTTCAGTGACATATCCTCTTCTCCTATAATTCTGTCAATGATGCCTTCATCGTCCTCACTTTACCAATTTAATGTGAAGCGGTTGTTCTCTAATCCAGGTTTTATTTCTGGTGTATATCATTCTAATGCCACTCTAACATTTATTTTATATATCCAGTACTTCAAAGGTTGTTTATGTGTTCATGATCTTGAGTCAGCTAGGTGATTTTTTTTTGGCAACAAATGCTGTTTAAAATATAAATCAGCTAGAAAACAGGCTTTTGTTTTCTTTTACTTTCTCTTTCTTCTTTTTTTGATAAGGCATGGCAACCTCAGTCCACTGCCCTAGAGTCCCATAATATAATTCAATGTTAGAAAGATTATCTTTGTATTCAGGATTTTTCTAGAATCATGACATATGAAGCTGGTTTAGTTTTAGTTTAGCTTTGGTGAAGTTACATTATGACAATTGGGGTTTTCTGTTGTTTCTGTTACACATGGAAGCTAACTGGATAAAAATCTGTGTTCATTCAAAAATACTTCTTATAACTTTTCTCTGCCTCAACTTCTCTTTTCATGAAGTTTTTATGATAGTTTTTATAACCTTATACTTCTAAGATCTGTGGATGAGTGACTTTGTATTACCAACAAGTAGGATTTTGGCAGTTAAATTTTTCCATAAATTTTGCTAGGTTTTGTCTGTTCTCATGAAAAAAAAAAATGGCAACTTTCAAAAGAAATGAACTTCAGTGTGAGTTTCCTGCCAATCTCATCAGCATTTTAAAATAAGTAACTATTTTAAACGTTAAAAATTGGTAAATCGATGCCCTTTTCCTGGTATGAGAAGACTGATGGCAACAAAAGCCATTATGCTTTCATGTATGAAAAGCAGCAAAGTCAGACCGTTGTCTACTCTAAGCAGAGCCACAGAATAAGCTGCTTCTAAGATACAGCCTCTCTACAAGTATCATCGATGTAAACGGACATCAAGCACATAAATGGCACCAAATAAGAACAACTTCTGCTTAATCAAACAAGTCGTTTGATTGTTTTGATTGAGCATCCCTGGGGATAGTTTCCTGATGGTAAGACCCACTACATTTGTGAGCAGGGTGCTCACCCTTTCTACTGCATTGATTGGCCACTTGCACCGCTAGCACTGCTAGTCACAAAGCCATGGTCTGTCTCAGAAATAATCCAGCTACAATATTCCAAATGAAATACTGTCAGGTGGATCAATACCATGATCTCATTTCTGATGCAACTGCAGAAATGCTGGCACAGGAGCCTATGTGGGAATGCCTTGCTGGATATGTGGGGGATGGCCAATTGTCCCCTTGTGCCGAGGTCTGCATTAATTCCTTTAACTAGGTTGGTTGTGAGAGGACACTTTCAGCAGGCAACTCGAGGGAGCTACATTGCCAGAGGCTGCTAGGCTGCGTCTTACCTATGTAGCAGTGGTCCAGAGAAAGAAAAGGGGGATGCATTTGAGGAAGGAAGGAGGGGGGTGGGGAGCTGAGTGCGGAGCCCCCTGGCTAAAAGAAATTTTCTGTTCAGATCCTGTGATTGTATTTGCTGCTGCATTTTTTTTTTTTTTTTTTTTTTTTTGTTCTCTACCTGTTTCAGAACTCGTTTCTTCCATTAGAAATGTATTAAGGAAAGACTATTATGGGAAGACTAGTAATAACTGAAAACACTAAGCGAAAGCCCTTTTCAGATATAACAGTGGACTCTTTACCTCAGTGTTTCACTGATGGTTTTTCTTAGAAACTATCATAAAATATGCACTTTAGGCACTTTTAATCTATGATCTATTACTGAAGTGTTTTCTTAGTGGATTTATCTGAAGGAATTAACATCTCTAGTAAATCACTTTTTTTCCTCATAATGTATGCTATGTGATAAGTCATGTGTTTCATAACAGAAATATGACATGAACTAAGCAAAAAAAAATAAATAATCATTACAAATTCAAGAATGAAAACTATGTAAGTCCATAAAAATGTAGAAATGGTGCAGTTACCATTTCTTTCCTTCCTGACCAACCTTCTGAAAAGAAGAGCCTACTCTCTTCTCTTAAAATATAATTCCAATAGCTATATCCAGCTCGGGAAACTTAAAATATAGTTCAGAACCTTATTATCTCTATGTTTAAAAAAAATACATGGTGAAAAATCCAATCGGTCAAATCTGTGTTGTATATAGTCCTCACCCCTTTTTTTTTTTTGATTATTCTTTCTTGGTCAGCTGTTGCAGGCTGGAGGCAGCGTGTTAAGTTACTGGATTCTCATGCTCCGGAAAGCTGCCTCGCATCTCTGTTCTGAAGCATGATTCTTCTATTCGAGCAGGAGACAGGGAAAGAGAGACGACCTTTGCAACTACCATTTTGGAAAAAAAAAAAACAAACCCAAAAAAACCCCTCTTCAAAGCTTGTTAAGAGAGAAGCCAGAAACCTGGGACAGCAAAATAGAAGAAAATGAAAACATTTTGTACTGCAGGGAGAAGTGTTTTGCCAAAAGATGATGGCAACATATCCTTTACTGAGTTTGTGTGGGCTCTCTGTGCACGGCGAGCAGCAGCGGCAGAAGGTCCTGCTGAGCTTGCTTGTGATGCTGGATGACTCATTGGAGAGCAGCAGACTGATTTAAAGGCAGCAGATTCCAGCATCTTAATCTTCCCGCAGGTCTCTCAAAGACTCCCGTTGCCCTCATCACCGTGTGGGAGCACAGTTTGTTTTGGGGAGCCATTCCCTTCCCCAAAACAGGCCCTCCCAGAAAATCAGCCTTTGAATGTTACCAATTTACTGAACGAGCTGTAAATTGCCCAGAATAGATCTGTCAGACAGATGAGTCGCCCTAGCCAGACCGCAGCACCCCACGCCTTGCCCCAGATCAGTACTCCAGGGCAAGTAAAGCAACTCAGGAGTGGGTGAAAAATGGGGGAAAGGAAAGACTTCTGCAGATACATATTCTCAAACTGCCAACGCTTAAAAACAGCCATCCTAGAAACCCGAGCAAGGATGATCCCATTTTATTAAGGTCAGGTGGAAAAGAAAAAGCACCTGTTACAAGTGATAAGACACCTAAAGTGCACAGTATTGTTAAGATAGCAGTAGAAGCAAACAGCCAATCTCCAAGCCACCCAGACTTTCCCAGTGCAGACTGGGGACAGTCCTGCTGGCAGTTACCTGTAGGTTCAGGACAGTTCTTCCCAGAAGTTTTTCTGTAACAAAAAATAAAGCAGGTGCCCACTTGAAACTCTGTTCCCTCTGCTTGTAGAGCTGCTGCCAAGGGTACAACGTGCCTACAGTGAGACCCTACAACAGCTTCTCCTTCCATGTGTGAACAATCGCAAGAATTAATGCTGGTTGCGGTGGCCAACCTACCTAGGGATACTTGAAGCTATTGTTATTCAAAACATATGTTCTATGCTGTGCCTGAGTCACCAAAAGTAAATTTGCATTCCATTGGCATCAGGATTTATTTTCTGTGACTTTTGAGAGACAATACCCTTTCTTATGGAAGAGAGGGCTCCAGGACAGCAGAAGGGACATCCCCAGAGGGTATTGAGTAACATAACATATTCTCTGAATAGAATCAGAAAAGTTGAAAACCATACTACGGAGTATAAGCATCTAATGATTCAAACCTGGTACCATTGTTTTACCCAGAAGTAACAACACACAAAGTAATTAAAAAAACAAACAAATAAAACACCTCCAAAATCCAACCCACACTCAAAGGCATCTCAAAATGCCTGCTAACTGCTGAGCCACCCAAACAACTACTTAGATGAGTGTGTCCTATTGTCATAACAAGAGTTTGCTCCTCCATCCAGTACCTTGCACAAGCATTGGAGTGCCGTCCCCCTCCCGCCCCCTAATAAATCAAGTTGCAAAGGAAGTCTATTGATTCATGGTTGTGAAAGATCTTAGCGCGTCTTACAGGTAACTCGCCAGTAATACAGTCCTCTCTATGAAGTACACCTGCAGCCTTTTGACAGAGCTGCCTAACGTAGGGGTAAGACAGAGTGCGTAGGGGAGTCTGGTGAGACTTGGTGTCTAAAGGTGGAGTTCAGCTGTGCGTTCCCCATAAAAATGGGAACTGCAATGAGGTCTCTGGTGTTTTCAAGTCAGTGCTGCAGCGATGTTCTTGACCTTACCATGAGCACATGAGCTTATTTCAGGTTGTGGTATGATTCACTTCTGAATCTGGGACACAAGTAGCATCCCCAGGAACAGTCACAGGTTTAAAGTCAACAAGGAGTAGAAGGTCCATGAGAGCCATCTTACTTCAGACACTGCTGGCACCTTCAGTGCCTTCAGCACCCTGGTCCTCTCCCTCCAGCTCCATCACTTTGCACAGTAAGAGAACGAGCTCAGGGCACCCTGCAAGTGGTGCAAGGGAAACTGACACAGACTCTTCGTGTTACAGCAAAGGAAGGTTAAGAGCAAAAGGTGCAACTGCAAGTACAGCTAAGCAGGCAGCTTTGTACTGAAGAAAGACCTCAGGGAAAATAAATAAATAAAAAAAACCCCAAAACCAAAAAAAGGCAAAAAAGTGGTGGTGGGGGTTGGGGTTAGAAAGAATTAAGGAACAGCTGAGGGCTCCAAAAATACAGTATTAACAGTCTCTAGCAGCAGCAGCAGTATTCATGTGCCAGAAACTCGGCTTCCTGTTATAGGACTCAGTTGCTATAGAAACTTACAACTGGGAGCTAAATAAAGTAATTTCTATGCTAGTGCTGGTGTCTGTAACTTCAGCACCTGATGCTAACCAAATTGTGCTCAATAAACAAATTTAAACTCTAAAAGCCTGCAATGAGTTCACAATGGTTTCTATACAACTGATTAATCCCAATTGATCTTGGCTTAGAACACAAGAGCATGAGAAATCATAGAAAGAGTGAAAATACTACTCTGGACAAATATGCCTCCCCCCATTTTTTTTTTTCTTTCTTGCCTGATTTCCTCCTTCTCCTGTATACCTCTTTATTCTGTTTTAACTTTTTATTTTATTTTGAAACTTTTCAATGGCTGCCCTCATAGTTGAGCCTGACATCTCTGATCCTCTTTAGACAAATTATTTCTTCATTAGCCTGCAGGTGCTCTTGCATCCCTTTCGTATATTGTTAAGCATTTACTTCAGGTGAAAAAAGTGAGAAGCAATGCTAACACCTGAGTGCAAATCCTTCTTTCCTATCTCTCCAGTGCAGGGTCTCAGGGGTGAGACATAAGGGGCAAGTTTGCAGAAGTCTCATACCATGGGAACTACGGGAAATACTCCTCTCCTAGAGGCCACGGGCACATGTCTGGTGAATGTGGATGAAAGGGCATCTAGGGTTAGAAATGCCTTCTCCTTAGGAAGGAGGAATTGTTATTGTTATTTCTGTACCTCTTCCCTGTACTGACTAGGAAAGAAGAGATCATCCCAAAGTGTTTCAAAATGCAGACTCTATTTCTGCTTGACAAAAAATACAAGTCTAGCTTATTAGAATAAATAACACTTGTGCCTTGAGTAGTGATGTAGGACAGATTTAACGTTCTTTAAAATTGCTTTGTCACTGTTATAGAAGGTGCTTGGATATCTCTGCAACAACTGGCAAGACATAAAGCGCTGAAGCTGCGAAGGCTGTTACAGAGCCACTGCAGTGACTGCCCTCCTTCTGGCAGCTTGGCCAAAACCCCTCCCTTCAGGTCTAAAGTGACCAAAGCAGCTCCCCAATAATGCATGTAAAGGCACGTCTGGGGGAAGAAAGTAGAAGGAGAATGCAGCAGTAGTGAAAGGGAGAAGTTTTCATCATTCCCAGCAAAGGTGAGCAGCAGCAGTAGACTTTGCCTTATCCCTGAAAAAGGAGCTGAGGAAAATGATCATGCAAAGGGGTGTGTAGATGCCTGAGGATATTTCCACTCTAACCCAGCATGTGGTATGAAACCAAAAGGGAGGGACAGGTGAGCTGGAGCAGCTCAGCAGCCACTACAGGATATCTGTGGGCTTTCCAGAAGGGACAGGTAGCAAACCTGCTGGGAAGAAGCCAGGGCTGCCACACTGTGGTACCCAGCAGCCACTGGCATTTGCTGGGATGAGAGTGGCAGTGGCCTCTAGCACAGGGTTGCCTGAGGGACAGGCTGAAACAAGAGCAGGGCTTGGGCAAGCTTTGGGAGAGGAGCCTCTCGGAAGCCAGATCATTCAACATGTCTCTGATGGATGGAGTGTCGCTGGGCTTGGACAAACAGTGGCAAGCAGATGGAGGTCCTGTGCCAGGTGGCTGGTGGTATGCAGATCCCTCTCAAGCCTTGGCAGGCAGCACAGGCAGCTGCCAAACATGAGCTGCCCAACAGCTCCCAAGCAGCAGAAGTCAGGCAGCCAGGCTGTCAGCCAGACCTGAGCATAGTGGTTTTCTGGCCATAACAGAAGAGCAAAGCCTGAATGGTAGATCTGCTTGAAAGCCTACACCAACTCCTTGCTCAAGAAGACCTGTCCAGTAAAGCAGAGGCAGCGTATGCTTTATCAGTGTTCATATAAACCAAGGCATTAGCATGAGGCCAAAATCTTTCAAGCAAAGCTGGCGAATTAGGCTTGACTTTGAAACGCTTTTGTCAGTGTTTTGTTCATCAAATTCAGTCCAATATATTTGTGTGAAATTATCTGGGCCTTTAGAAGAAGAGCCACACCGCTCATATCTTTTTAGAAACAATGTGTGGGGGATGTATGTGCTCCCCAATTTTATATATGTATTTGTGTATGCAATTGCATGTATGCATATATGTGTAATCCCCTGTTCAATGTAACAGGGTAGTGGCTGCTCAGGGCTGAACTGAGTCCTGCTGCTCATGCCAAGGGCAGGCATTAAGGAGATCATGCTGAAGCAAATGCACTCCAACAAGACACTTGCTTAATGTAAAATATGTGTTTGCACCCCATTGATTCAGGAGAACTTAGCTACAAGCTGAAGTTTCCAGTTACGCTTGAGTGCTGTGTGGAATAAGAATGAGCTGAATTCACACAAGAAATTGCACGATGCACAACTGCTGCCACATGTAGGAGATGCTTCCAAGCTTTTGGATGAAAAAGGGACCCATGAGGAGAGGAGAGAAATCTATAATTATATATTCACTCCCTGTAGAGAGGGACCTGCCTTAGGGAAACAAAGCAGACAGGAAGGTCAGGATCCTAAGATCAGGAGGCCAGACTTTATGTGCACTGTATGTTGTTGATGAGATGTAGGCATTTCAAGAGAGAGGTTCATGGAACTTTGGGAGTGGTCTGGAATCCCTCTATCACTGTGGGTTATTGAGGAGCCTGGGACTTTTAGCTCCATACATCAGTCATGAAAGATAGGGAGAACAGCTCCACTCTCTTCCTTGCTGAAACCGAGGTTAGTTTTCATTAGCTCTGTCTTAGCAAGCTGAGAATTAAGGATACTTGCAATATTTATTTTTTTTTTCTTCCTGGTTAGATTATAAGGAAAACATACTTGAATCCTCAAGAAGGCTTTGAGAGTCTTGCTTTTAATGAACCAGAATTCTGGAAATTCTTTGCGTTTCGAGAACTGGCACTCAATCCCCATGTCTGTTAGTCTTTATGCTGCCTAGCCTGTTTGCACAAGTTCCTGAAAGGCCTGAATAGATACTTAAGTGCAGCTATATTGTTGCAAAGCAACGCACAACTGTTGTCATAGAAGTGTTACTTTTTAACCTTGCTATTTCAAGAAGTCCTTGTAAAATCCGTAGACATAGTGAGTTACAGCTGAACTTCCCCACTGGGTATTTTGTTCCTTTTCTGTATGTTTCATAAATAAGCATACAAAAGCCAAAAGGGCCAAGCTTCAACATCTTGCAAAACTGGAAAGCAAAGACTGTGACACCCTTGGAATTCTTCTCTTCCTTTCCTCTGTATATGTCATTGTGTCACACTGCCTCTCCAATCTGAGCTATATCCCTTAGCGAGTGTGGAACAATATTGTTTATTTCTTTTTTCCAAAAGGTTCCAGAAAATTTTGCTTATTTCCCCCCACTCTGCCCCCTCTCCCCAACTTACTCCTTCCATATAATACTATTTCATGTTACCTAAGAGCTGTTGTAGAGAATGTGTATTTTAATTGGCATCCCTGACGCATACGTTCTGCCACTTGAAGCATTCACGCTACACAGCATCATATACTTCCCTGTGATGGCTCTTCCTTCTGGCAGGATCTGAGCTTCCAAATACTCACAAAACCAGAAAGCTGCAAGCTGGTCTCTTCCCTGCCATCTACTTCAGGATCCATGCCAAGCCTTCATGCCAAACCTGAAGTCTTTTTATGGAGAAGTTACAATGAAAGACAGAAGCATTTCACTTCCACAGGTCCTGCTCAGGCTGTAAGTGTGCAATGAGTTTCACATGAGCAGATCTCTGCGTCTGCAGAGACTGACCAAATTTGGTGGGTTTACCACTGAAGCACAAGGGACTTTGCCTTGGGAGTTCTTTTGGTGAATAGATGGCCAGAGGCACTTCTTAGTGTATCACTTTAGCCATGATTTCTTTTAGAAATGGAAATATATATATATTAGTAATTAGTGTTTGTCCATACAATGTGGGAAGAGACAGGCCAAAACTGATGGCTCACACTGTTTCCTGTCTCTGGTTTCTGTGAGTTTTGCAAAGACCTGTCACACTGTTCATGGTTACTAATCAAAACAAAGCAAGTACAAAAAAAATTGTGTGATAAAACAAACTGTGGCCTAGAACTTGCCAGGATATACATGCCCACTTTAATTTTATATGCACTAAGGGTCTTTGCAGTGATTACTTGCAGTGTGTTAAATTTAGCACGTGCATAATGATTTCCAGGATCAGTGCATAACAGGTCATCTTTCAATACATGGGAAACTTAACGAGGGATAAAAATTTTAAACCCTAGATCTGAATTACTCTGAAATCTGCAACTTCAAAATATAAATCTAGGTGTTTGCAGGCTGCCAATAATATTTGATCTCTAAATTTCAACAGAAAAGTCTAGCTAAGCATTTCTAGCCAAGCACTTTTCACAATAATCTGATGCACCTAACTGTATTTTATTTTAGACAAGTGATTGACTTTTATAAGTAGGAAATGGAATTTTAAAGACATTACATTTATTTATAAAAGGTGTTCAGGCTCTTAAGTGTGAAGATAGTAGGAAATTGTCAGCTGTGAGCAGAATTTCTCTACTTCTCATGTTACATTGCTTTTTTTGTTGGTTTCGCATCTCAGCCCCACTTTAAAGGAAAAAAAAATGTTAAAACTTATAGGGTCAGTATCAACTTTCTGTCTGCTCATGAAAGAATCACTAGTGTTTTGTTAATTTCTTTCATACATTTGACAAAGATACTTCTTTATAACTCCTATTTGCCATTTAATTTGAAAGAAACTTTTAATGTTTTCTGAAAAATAATAGTGAGACAATAATAGCTTAAAGAAAGCTTTATAAACCCTCTATGTCTCTAAGGGGCAAATGGAGATGATCCTTTCCATCCTTCATGTGCTTGTGGTGAGATAACTGGCAGCAGCTGTTAAAGTGGGCAAGGGTGTATTAGAGCCTGATAGGCTTCATCTGCTACCTGGGATGCAGGAGGGTTCTGAAGTTCTGGGTGTTTGGAGTGTGTTTGTGGTTGGCTGTGTCAGGAATCCTGCAAGTGGAAGGAGGTGAGGTTGTCTGGGTTTGTTTTCTTGAGTTATTTGTGAGTTATCACTACTTCCCCCCTCCCCTGTTATTATCCACACGGAGGTGTGCTAGTAGCTCATAAGTTTGATTATATATTTTTCAAGAAGTTCATAAATGCCTTCCCTATGGAGAGGGTGTATTTTTCCCTGAACTATTCATCAATATGATTTTTTTAATTTTTTTTTTTATTATTTTTGTGGTTGTGGTGGTCTCTTTCTGTCTGCGTAACTTATCTGCTCAACTATTTTATTCTTGACTTCTATTTTGATAGACTTCTAATTCTCTCCCTGCACACCCATTCCACCTTATCCTGCATTTTGATGGCATATGGGGTTTGGGGATTTTGGGCAAAGGGGAGAAAAAAAAGAAGTGAGAGAGGTTACCTTTAGTATGGAAACACCTTTGTTCTAGAAAATGAGAGTGTATGCTTTTAAGCACTTAATTCTTTTGGTACAAAAATGCAATAACAGTCTCATAAAGAAATAAACAGGTAAAATTACTTTTCTAGGGCTTTAGAGCGGTAACTATTGGAACCTGCCTTTGAATTCATGAGCACTGAGCTAAAAACTATTCCAGCTCTACCTAGCTCTGAAAATAAAGTTTACCTTGCTGAAAGTCAGTGTCCCCTTCCTCCACTGACAAAGGCTATGGCATTGCAGGGATTTAATGCAACTTAATATAACTCTAGGAAATTCAGAGCTCTCTGAAACCTAGAGAAGACCTCTCTGCCTGTATTTTGGTGCAGAACCATAATGTCTGTGCTACTTTCTCAAAAGCAAACATACCGGGTTTAAACGCATGTCTATTTAGAGATTTTTAACTGAATGCAAATGAATGTAATAAATAAAGGTATCAGCAGTGAGGTCTACCTTGTGAAAGGACTTTAGATAAAGCTAACAGTTGGGAGGCTATTGCAGCTGGGGGAAGAAAAAAAAAAGAAAAACAAATCAAGAAGCCATAAAGGTGGTGCCAAAGGTGAAAAGCCTGGTAACAGATTCATTTAGACAGAAGAAAGTAGGGGAGCAGGGAGACCTTTTTGAGGCAATTATCTTGTAGGAGTAAATTTACAAAGGACCCTCATCTAAGGTAGCTGAATGGGAAACTGGAAGAAAGGAGATAATTGTCCTAGCATTTGACTGCAAGGTCAGAAGTACCTATGGGAAGGAGCAGCTGGATTATTTATAGGATTTAGAAGGCAACTAGCTAGTAGATTGCCCAGGAGGCAATGACTTCAGTGGGACAATAAGGATAGAACTTGGAGTGTAACAATCTACGCTATTCTATTATGTTACTTATGATGCAGAGAATATTTCATGTGGCTGACTCAATGAGCTAAAACATTAGACTACAGTTGCTTAAGTCTGTGTTTGCTTTCTATGGAAGGTTGGTAGAGGGGGGCATATGTCCATGGGAGAAGTGAGTAAAATGACGATTCAAGTGACAACCTGACCTACACTGATGCAATATTCAAGGCTTGTCAAGGAACTAATGGGAAAAATCCATGTATCCTGAAGGACCTAAATCAGACAAAAAATGTCAATATGTGGGGCAATAAAAGTAGTAAAGGTAACTTCAGTTAGACCTGAGTCTGATGAGAAGTAGCCACAAATATGGTATCCAAGATGGAGGAAGCAATACTGAGTATCCCTGGTTACTGGAGCAGTTGAATGCTTAAATTCTTAGTGAGTGGATGTATCAGATACCTATGAAGCATAACAACTACTCAACATACTTTATTAACATAGTGAATTAAGGTAGGCAAAAGAGGGAATGATAACTTTAGGAACCTTTAAAAAATATTTCTTAAAATCCTTATGTAATGCAGAGAATAAGTAACAGGTATGAAACTTGGAGAGTTGAAGACCTATGTTCAGTTAGGCACACCAATTTTTCTGAAGGCCTGACTGATCTGTGAAGGACTGTTATTTTACACAGCATGGGAACTTTCGCATGTGCCCATCCACGGTTTTCATTCATAAGAAGGAGATACCTGGTATTGAAAAGCACTCTCTTTGTGTAGAAATTCCTTACACACAGCCTAGCTGAGATGTTAATTTTCCTTTCAAGAGCCTTAGGCTCACATTAGGGGAGTACTGGAGTGCAACAGCAAACATTCAGTCACATTGCTGAGATGATCTGCTTTGCTAACCAAAATACAAAGAGACAGGACAACAATTTTCTTGTGTGGATGTTATCACAACTCGTAAAGGTTATTAACAAAGCAACAAAAGACCGATGGAGAATAGAATGCCCGCTGTTGCTTACAAAACAAAAAAAGACATAAAAGTGCTTAAAGAATATGAAACCAGCACTCGTATTGCAGCTTTTTTCTTTTTTTTCTGGGATCTCAAACATGAAATATGAAGTATGCTAAGTGCTCACAAACATCCTAAGTCAGGTTGTCCAATTGCCATTGCTGCAGATGCTGACAGAGAACATGGGATACCGCAGCTCAGACTCAAAAAGTCACTTTCTCCTAGATGGATGTTACTTGATTTTTTGACAGAGCTGGCAATGTTCTCTCTCTTCTTACACACTTACAAGCCCTGTATGGCTTGTCAAGCCAATAAAGTTTCACTGAGCTGAAACTGCTTTCTAATTATCGTATATGACAATACCTGTGGAAACTCATTGCCTTCAATAAAATTGCAGAGGTGGAACTGATTGGGAGTTAGTGAGGGGGTCTGGTAAACAATGCTCAAGAAAGAATAGGATTCAGCATCCTTGCTCCTAGTTCAGTTGTTTGCACAGAGCTAATGAGAACAAAATCTAGTAAAACACTCTGTGTGATAGGAATGGTGATGCAATCCTGCTGAATATAAAGGTGCAATTGCCAGAAAGACCGCTTTCAGCACAGCAGCACATATTTGAACCATCAAGATAATCTCAATGCTTCTCTAAGAATGGTTGTCACCTTTTCTCCCTCTTTTAAACCTAGCTTTTGATTCTGTTGTGCTGCTCCGATAGCACAACAGGTGAGGCTTCAATCCATGCAAGATGGAAGTAATTTCTTCTTGCCTCTTTGCATTTTCATTTGACTTTTTATTTCATATATTTTTTTTCCTTCTCCATGTTCTTAATTGTTAGTCCTTGATGCACTCATTACATTTTTCTACGGCATGTTTGGTGGAAGATTTTGTGTAAAGAGTAATGTGTCAGGGTACCATATAGAGTGACAGGTAACAGCATATCAACATATTTATCAAGTGTATTTGAATGTGTGTTTAAAAATGCCAAATGTGCTTTCAACTCAGTTCTGGCGAGTCTTTTGAATCTCATTACAATGCAACCTTGAGGGAGTTTGGAGATCTGAAACAGAAGTAATTAGCTCTCTCTTTAAAGGAAATTTGCTCTTGCTGACAAAATATGAGCCAAGATCATAACGACTCTTGTAGTGTTTAGTACGTGGAAACTTCTGCAACCCAAAGAGTAGGCTTCCCTTCAGGTACATTCAAAAAGGATCATAAAAAGATTGAGGATTTGCTTCTCATGTAATGGTGTAACCCTGACATTGCAATGAAGAATAGATGTTTCTTGTTATAAACAAAATCACAGGTGTGTTGACTCCTAAGAATTCCCATCCCAACACATTGCCTGACCCCACACATGGTTGGTGCCTACTGTTGTAACCACAACAGAGGGTGGAAGTAGCACATGTCAGAACACGCATAGTAGTCAGGGATGAAAACCAGCAATATTTGCAGGGTTTTTCCTTACTAGTGTTTTGCCAAATCAAAATTAGCATAAGCTGTATTTGCTACTTGACATTCATATCAGGTTTGCACACCCATCTGGGAGACTTGAATTTTGATATCTGCTACAGACGGCACCCTTTTTTTTTTCTTGAGGTTCATCTCTAAATAGATGCTGAACTGGGATACAGGAATAGTGTGGGATTTTCTGGGTGCTCATTCTAACTGGTCATTGCTGAGCAGAAATAAGCCAGCTGGAAAAAATATGTTCTCAGGATTTTGTGAACCTCCCCAAATCAGCATTTCTGATGGCTCAAGCTGCAGATTCCTGCAGAAGCTACTAATGCCCAGCCCAGAAGGAGTAAATAGGGTGTCATGCAATGGGTATCAACTGAAGTGCATTGAATCCATGCTGTTGTAGCTGAGGAGCATTCGGCACAATCTGACTGGTCTGTACATTTAGTATTTTTCTTGCATCTGTTAAAGAAAAATTGTGGGGCTCTTTTACTGCTTTAGCATTCTTCATTACTATTCTCTCCATTTACATTGTGCATGGATGCATTGTTAGTATTTTCAATCCTCAAATAGTGATAGGGATGTTCTAACTTGATGGGGTTTGGGGTTTGGTTTTTTTTGTTCCTTTGGAGTTTTTTTGTTGGTTGGTTTGGTCTTTTTAGAAACCTTTTTGAAGCCAGGCAGTTCACATATATGCATGCCATGTATTTTACATGGACTAAAAGTGCATAAAACCACATCTGATTAGGTGAGAAAAAGAAGGCAGTTAGTTTTGGAACAAATGAAAAAAGCATTCGTAGATGTTTTTTGCCGTGCCAGCTTTAGAGTGGTGCAATGAATGTTTGCTGGGTTTTTTCCCATGGTTCAATACAGTTTCTAATGTGTTTATAAGGTGCATTGAAAATCATATGTGGGTAAAGCAAGACTGCTTTGTCCATGCATAAATAGTATTCTTCTTTAATAACTGCTTTGGTGACATTTTACCATCAACCTGAGGTTACAAGTTTGCCATTGACTTTTGAAAAAAGTGTCCTGAAACACAACGAGAGTTTAAAATCCTAATAAAGTGTTAAAACAGACTTTAAAGAGAACTGAATGAAGGCATGGCAATATGCATTTTGCAAATGCACACCTGAGGAAAAAAAGTAATATTTCTGTAGTTCTCCTCTTAAAAATTATACATAGCTATCTTGCTATTTGTTCTCATGACACTGATTATTTGCATTTCCACCAAAACTGCTACCATCACTGCGAAAGTGAGTAAAGTGATTCTAATGGTTACTGGTAGTAACAAAGAAAGCAGACTATGTAACTGTGAGACATCGTCCTCATTTAAAAAATACCTCCACAAGTCTTCTCATGTTCTGTCTTGTTCACCCTGGTCAGATTTCTTCATTCATTTTTTTTCCTTCCTTCTGTCTGCAGTTGTTATCTCCTGCTGAACATTATTTTTCTAAAAGTCTCACTCTGAGTGATGTTACCTCAGAAGCCCTTTATCTTCCATTGGTGTTGATCTTGTAACTTGATAAATCTAGGATGACTGTGGTCTTCAGTGGGGCTTTCTGTCTTTGTAATGTGAATCCTTACTCACTGGTAAGAGGAATGCTGATATCAATATAGTTAACAGAACTTAATTCAATGGAATTTGAGTAACATGCCTGTCACAAGTTGTTTTTTTTTTTCCTGTCAGTCATTTCCCAAAAAACACTAGTGCCTTCTTTCAAAATATTTTAATTTATTTTAGTGATACATCATGTAGTCTGATGTTTTGCTATGATTGATCTATATTTAAATATTGAAGTGGAAAAAAAAGTAAATAACATTTTCTGAGGTGGCTTATACACCTTGCATAGTGTATACTAAAGAACTGCAAAAGATATCTGGGGGTAGTTCCAAGGGTTTGGGGGGTGTGAGGGGTGTGTGTATATGCCCACATCCTTATATACGTGTATATGTACCGTCCATACGCAGGAGTATGTGGCAAGAACTGCTCCAGCCCAGGAAGCATGGTAACCCTCTTAGTGTGGCATTGCATCTAATCCAATAAGCTCCATCTCTGAGCACAGCTTCATACTTCAACCCCAAAAGTATCTCGGCCACAGGCAATTTCAGCATCGTCCTGTAGTGTGTGACTGCACAAACGCTCAGCCTGCACACTACAGCGTGGTCACACCTTTGGGCTCTGAGGTGTATATATACATCTATGTGTTTTACATGGATGATGTGGTGATTAGTAGCAGTGTCAAATTCCTCTGAAACCTTGGCCTATATTGAATATTTTTAAACAAGTGTCATACTCTCTACTTTTTTCCTGTTCTCAAAGATTTAATGCAGCACTGTGTGCATTAGATATTGATGCGCTATATTGGTATGAAATGTCTCAAAAGCAGAGGTACGAGCTACACAAAACCTGACTTGCTCTGACTTCTTAAAGAGATGGTTCTATCTATTAAGTCTTACTTCTGCAGGGTGAGGTTCAATTTACTGAAGCAACTGTTTAAACCATCTAATGGTGTAGTACATTTAACCTGATATGCTATTTGTCTCGGTCCTAATGAATCTTTGATCAGTTTACACCTAGTTCTCAATTTTGTCTGTGTTTTACTGTCCACAGGAAAAAAAAAAGAAAAAAGCCCCAAACAAAAACAAAATAGTAAGGGCTTAATTTAGAAAGGTCAAAATAGTAAACAAATTTAAAAGGGTCAATGTACTTCAGGGTCTAAAACAATGTCAGATTGCGGAAGGATTGCTTTGATCCTAATTCTCTGTATCACATAAAGGTGTCGGTCCTTCTTAGACTTCCCTGATGCTAACAAAGCTAGACAAGAGCTGACTTGTGAGACTGGGCTTTGTTGTTTTAGATTCTTTCTTTTTCCAACAGAGTATTTCAGTGTGTCACCGTACATAAATAACCCCTACAGAGCAATAGCACAAAGTTGCATTACTTGCTATGTGCACAGCAGAGCCAATTAGAAGTGATGAGTCTATTTGGTGGATTTGATTTGGCAAGATGGGGGGTTTTGGGGTTGGGTGTTGGGGTTTTGCTTCCTCAGCTGTACCCTGCAGTACACGTGTACTCTCCACATGAATGGCATAACTGTTGACAGCAGAAAACTACAGTGCATACCATGAAGTAAAAGTTTGCTTTTAGTTGCGGTTTTGAGGCTTAATCAAAAAGGTCCATTGTAGGCCAAATCCAATCAGATTTTCAAAGAATTTGGCCTTGGAAGTCTGGGGAGGGGAGTTTCCTTTTTAAAAATAAACTGTTTCCTTAGAGGAAAAGCTCCCAGATCTGTGTTTTTAGTTTGCTCCATAATCACAAGCATTGTGATTCTGTTGCCAACAAACAAATCTCATGATGATTTCAAGGCAGGGTCAATTAAAATAAATAAATGTTTTTACTTTCAAGGGTAGCTTTTGTGTTAGAAATTAAACAAGCTATGATCTACTTCAAAACATAAATAAACACAGGCAACCAACAGTTTTCACTTGGGAACAGTAACTGATGGAATGGTGTGGAAATATATGGTTTATGTGCAATTCCTGTATTACTACTGCTCTACAACTAGTGCTAGTAGTCCTATTGGCTTAATTACTCTTGAATTCAGAGAATCTGCTCATTTGTAGAAGTCACCACTAATGTAATGCAGGCCTACAGCAATGAGCGAAAACACAGATTAAGAGCCATAAAGATTGAGGCTGGCTTTTAGGTGTTTTGCAATGGGTACTTTGCAGCCTCATCTACTACAGCAGAGACAAATTTTGCAGTGTGGTGTCCCTTTTTTGCTATGTAACCACATGTTTTAAGTTGAAACATACTATTTTCCTGGCACTATGGAGCTTGAGGTAAAGAAAGTAAGTTTTCCCTGAAATTCTCAAAAGCCATTATTTAACCAGTCCTGAAAGTATTTATTAACTTTGTTAAACTGCATCTGTTTAGGGACACATATTTGGGGTGATGTCACCTTAAAAGGCAGAAGTCCAACCTGGGGGGTTGGACCCGATAATCTCTTGAGGTCCCTTCCAACCCCTAAGATTCTGTGATTCTGTGAAGTCTTCCCATGTGAGGCAGCCTGCAAGGCTGAGGTCTAAACAGTCACATCTAGGCAGTACTCCTCTTCTCCCCACGTATGTTTAACGACTGAACTAGTCCACATAGTAGCTCTACTTATGAACATTGCATGTAAGGGATCCTTGGTGGAATATCAGTGAATAGGCTATTAATACCAAGGGTTTCTTTCTGCCCCTCTAACTCATACCAGCTTACTACCAGCACCATTGTTACTATTTTCAGTAAAGGCAGGAGTAACTGATCTGTTACCAAAGGGTGTCAGTAAATTCAGTGATAGGAGAGTAGTGGCAATGGGGAGGACATTTGAGGAAAGGCGTCCTCTGAGAAAATATGGGTGAAAATTATACTCTTGCAAAGGAACTCAGTGGCTTGTCAGCTGATAGGGCTGAGCATTGGGTAGACAGGCATATGTGCTGCTCTATCAGAGGGATGGGGTCTGAGACTATGGCATTAGTGGTAGAACAAATAATATGTATCCTTAAATAATAGTGGAAATGTATCAGTTGTAGAGTGAGGAACTTCTATCTGTAGAAAGCAAAGCAGGGCGTTGGTGTTTTTGTCTTATGTAGTGATTATGCATTTAATTAATATATTAATATGTGTAAGGTATCATAAAACTAATATGCATCTTGGGGGTGGGATGGGACATGTGTGTGTGCTAGGTCTTAGAAAGGCTGAGGAGGGAAGCCAAGCTAATACATTCAATGCCCTCAAAAAAAGTGGAAGGATAAATAGCTGACAGCCTTGCCAGAATAAACAGCAGACAACCTTATCAATAATGACCACCAGAGCTAAGATAAGGCAGTGGTAAGAGTAGTATATGAAAATAAACACAGACGTTGTGTTAGTCATGAAATGCTTTTGTCACTTTGTTTTACAGATGTTTCTGTAACTACAAATAATTTGGGGGGGATGGCATTTATAGATTTTTCTTTTTTCTTATCTCCAAAGCATCAGTATGTAATATACTATGACTGTGTGTTTTTGCAACATGATACTAACATTTTCAAGGTTGTGAAGAGAAAACTGCTAGTAATCCTGTCTATACGTTTATTTGTCCTGCTTCCTGATTTATTGTATCCATCTTGTTTTCCTGACTTTCCTTTGAAACTCTCACTCTCCAAATTTGTGCCCTTTTGTGTGACCTTATCTAAGGAACATAAGAGCTCACACAAATCTTCTAGCCCTAGAAGCAAGCAGCTTTGCTTTGGAACAGGTTTTGTTGGAGAACAGCACTCTATATTAACAGGAGAGGATCTGCTCATGTATCTGTGGTACGTAAACTCTAATTGGTGTACAGAAACATTTGCAAGAAGATAATACTGTACAATAATACTAATTCAGGCTTTAGAAATGTTGCTCAGCTGCCAGCTGGGGCTAAACCATGGAACTCACATACACACTGTTTGAGAAATGAAGCTGATGCGACAGTTTAGATTGGAAAACCTTACGTTTTTTCAGAGATTGGGATGATGATCATGATTGCATGATATGAGGTGTCACATGCGTACAATACTCCTAGATCACTTGTTCAATCCTTGTAGGGCAAAGTGTATCAGATACACTGCTTTTTGCACTTATTTTGGTTACTCTGTGACTGATGTGGACCAGTCACCTGCAGAAGAATAACTAAAAGGCTGGCTTAGCTAACTGTATCCACACCCTTGTGTAAGCCTAACAAAGAGCAAAACAAGTTATACTCTCCTATCTTCTATGCAGCTGCAGTGAAACATTGGTGTCCAAGCAAGCTAGATGATTATAATCTTTAGGTTGTCCTAGGTAGTCCTTAGTATGTTACAGTGCCTTCTCTGGTGACAGGATGATACATTCAGCTGATTGCATATCTGTTCTTACTGCAAGCTTGTCAAGTATTGAATAAACTGCTAATCTTCCAGGGAAAGGAAAATGGAGGGACAGAGTCAGTCCAGTAAAAATGTGTGTTTACTGCAGGGTTGGTTTTTTTAATACTCTCTTTTGCAATATCTGCTGTTAGTTTGAGTTTCTAGGATAATGCAGTTGGCAAACTTCCTACCAACTCTACAGCAGACTTTAAAGAAGTACTGTATCTAACTATAAAATTCATAACTTTTCAGAAGAGAAAACCCATATGTAAATTTTTTTGCTGGAAATTCATGATTCTTTGAGAGGTAACTGTCATAAACAGAAAAGTTTTACTGTGCTTTGAGGAGACCCAGGGCACAAATCTTTGTAATGGCCCATCTCTTACTCCAGTTGAACAGAGATCAAATCAACCAAGGGAAACTTTGGATGAAAATAAGATACTTTAGTTTCCAATGGCATTATCAGTTAAATTAGGGAATCCAGCAAATGTTTAAACAACATGCTTTGTTTTTATTACTTTTCTCCAAAGAGAAATGAGGTCATTTAAGGAGTTGCCACCTGAAAGAGGTTTAAACCATCTGTGAACATGGGTGTTATTTCAGTGATACCCGTTAAAAACACAGAAGACAGTTGGGATGCTGTCTCATCACTGCACCTAGAGATTAGTAAACATTAGAGTAGCATTTGGCGTGTCACTTAATTGTGAGGTCCCTTACCAATTGGATGTAATGCTCAGCCTTAATAAGAGAATATAAGGAAAGAAAAGATTCTTGAATCCATAGATATATATATTTTTTTTTTTTAAATAGCAGTTTGGGGGTTTTGTTGTGGTTTTTTTTGTTGTTGTTGTTTGTTTGTTGGTTTAGTTTGGTTGGTTTTTTTTTTTTTTTAATTTGGGTGAAATGGCTCAGTGTTCATATCTATAATAGCCAAGTGGTTGCTTGTTTTTCAGGGCTCCTGATCTGGAGCAGTGCACCATTTTTACTTTACTTTTTTTATTTTTTAAGCCAGAGATGCTCTGGATGTGGATTTTAAGTTTCCAGTCCCCATAGAGCCACTGTGAAAGAAGGGGGCTTCAGACTGGAAGTAGTCAACTCTAATGTGTAGATTTCCCCTTCTTTTGCCATTGCTCTTGTAACACTGAGGAAAATTTCTTTAATTGCTCTTCCTCATTCTCCCTTTCATTCTGATTCTGCATGCTGTTTGCTTCCTGCTCCTTTTCAGCTGCCATAACTTTCCTGGTTTGTCTCCATCGTGTATCTCACTCCTCTTCTTGCTGCCTTTGGCATCTTTCGCATTTTTTCTTGTCCCAGCAAAACAATTTTGTTGTCCAACTTGACGGTCTTTTAAAGTTTTCTTTAGTCAGCAAATGCTCATGCAGTACTCAAAACAATTGGAAAAAGTTTGTTTCATGTAATAGAAATGCGTAACTAATCAATGTAAATGCACAATATGGAATTCTAATTAGTGTTATAATCTGAATAAACACAAGTCCTCTCTTACCGTTCAGTTGTTTTATTGCCACTCAGCATGTTGCTGACTTCAAGATTGCTGTTTTCCGGAGCAGAAAAACAAACTTTGTGTTGGATGTTCCAGTGCCTTATACTTTGCGATTTGTTATAGCAAGGCTAGCAATATACCATTGTTTTGTGACAATACTTTGCTGTTGCTTTGCGTGAGAATATCTGGGTAGACAAGGTAACTAAGAACAGTAACGCTTGTCCTTGAAGCTCCGGACACGGCTATGACAGTGTATATACATGGTTAATTGGGCATATTTATCACAGAATAATGGTCAGATTGTGGATGTTGTTCTATGTGTACAGGTGATGTAATGGAAAGTTTCCTTATCCTCTGCAGCCTTAAAATGAGTATGAAAATTGTCTCTAGTGACATTCTGTAAAAGACATTTCCGATAGCACAAGACACAAACACAATCAGATTGAGCAGCTCCCACTCCAGCTTACCTGACCTCCTAACTGTAACTTACATGTACAACAAGACTTTAACAGCACACTTTACTGTCTGAGAATTTAACTCTAGCTTATTTTCATCTTGTAGAGCCTTTGTATACCTTATAAAATTTTCACATGAATGCCTCTTTCAAAATGGTCACTGAAATGTTACTCTTTGTATTTCTGTAGCCGCTGCTATCATGTGATGCTAGTGGTCTTCCGTGCAATAAACAGACCATTCAGTATTTTGTTGTAGTATTTTAATCAAAACCCTACATAAGTAGCAAAGGAGAAAAAGCCTGTGGACACCTTTCTGAAAAATGTATTATGTCAATTATGCAAGTCTTCTATCAGAAATTTATATACTGCTCTAATGTAATTCCAAGGCATACATATGTGGTATGCTTTCTCGGAGACCTACCCAGTTCCTTTAGTGGCTGTAGGTCTCCTTAAAAGTTTATATGAGGATATCAGCATTAGAAATAATTTCTGGGTGCTGTTATTTCAAAAGACCAAAGCAGTAGTGATATTGAATTTCTGTCCTATACATGAAAAGATGAAGGATTTGTAAGGGTAGTACGCTAACTCTACATTGCAACACTCTATTTCTGCATCTAGAAAATTAGTGACTGGATCTTTGACTTTTGTGATGGAGACTGAGTTCAGAGATCTTTTAGTAAGTAGATGATTATATTAGTGCAAAAGAAGCAGTTGAAACTAGTTGTCTGATCTGGTCCCAAGGAGTTTTAAGCTAGGTGACAGAGGAGTGATAAAGAGGTAGGGTGTGTAAGAGCAAAGTGAACAATGAGTTTCAGGTCCTGACAGTAGGTTTTATAGTTGGTTCTTTTTGTGAGGGTTTTCTTTTTTTTTTTTTTTGCCGGTGGATTTATGTTAGGAAGGGATGCATTTAATTGAATGATGAAGGGGGAGTGTGTGTTAGAAGAGAACACTAAAGTAAAAGATTAGGAAAGTAAATCTGAATGAAGTAAGCACTTGTATAATTTTTGCTTTCTAGGGATGCATGAAACAAACCACAAGGTGCTGCTTTGGAAAGCACGTTTGCTCCAAAGAGTAGCAAAGGTATTATTTCAGTCTAGGAACAAAATGATTTATGGCTTAGGCCAAGGAGTAAATGCCACATCAGGACTTCCTTGTTTCTCCATTTAAAACAAAATGGGAGTAAAAATGTTGCTTTTTTATCTTGTCCCTTGGTGTTCAATTTGTGTTTGCAAGGCCCAAAGACATAATTTATCTCTGATATTTTTAGCTAAAACTTGCAGTCTCAGCCCAGTGTAGTAGTTAGCCTGCTCTCTAATTCCCTGATGGCGCCAAACAGTACTGCTTGCTCAGTGTTGCTCTGCAGCATCTGGTGGAAGGGGTACAGGTTCAGGTTCACTAGATATACGGAGTGAAAAGGGGGTGAAGATCCATAGGGACAAAAATGAACTTCACAGAAAGCAAATGTCAAATGCATGGTTCTGATGATGGCAGGAACAGCAGGTTTTGGGATGGTCTGAGCTTCTCTCACAACAAATCAGTCACACAAAAAGTGGAATCTCACACTGTGTGTTGCAGGTGATTCTCTAAAACTTTTTCGATCAGCATGAGGTAGATGTCCCACCCATCTCCATTTCTCTGCCTTCTCTTAAGGAAGAATACTTGCATTTGAAAGTCATGATTCTTCTAGCTCAACACTTCACTGCATCAAACCGTGTTGTTAAAACTAGGAAAGAAGACTTGTAGGCAGACTTCCCCTTAGGTGCCTGGTATGCATCCCTTAAGTACTGTGACACTGTATTTCAGCAGCATTATTCTGATGGCTTCTTAAATGGCACTGACAGGTCCCCACATAATCTGGGAAGAGGATGCCTGAATTAGACAGTAGTAGTGTGTTGTCCAGCCTGAGCTCTAAATCAGAAAGTTCTGTGATGAGCACAAAGGGCAGAAACTTAATGGTTGCAATGTGATGCTGCAAATACATTAGTACAGTAGTTATTATGGAGTCATGGAGTATCCTCAGTTGGAAGGGACCCCTAAGGATAAAATACAACTCCTGTCTCCACACAGGGCCAGTCAAGTCAGAGCATGTGACAGCACATTGTACAGATGCTTATTGAACTCAGCCAAGCTTGGGGCTGTGACTGAGCTTCCCTGGGGAGTTTATTCCAGTGTCCAAGCACCCTCTCAGCAAAGAACCTCTTCCTAACATCCAACCTAAACCTCCCATGTTTCAGCTTCATACTGTTCCCTTGGGTTCTATCGCTGGTCACCAACAAGAGGAGATCAATGCCTGCCCCTTTGCTACCCCTTGTAAGGAAGCCATAGACTGCAATGAGGTCTCCCCTCAGCCTCCACTTCTCCAGGCCATACAAACCAAGGGACCTCAGCCTCCCTCTCTTCATAAGACTTCCTCTCCAGACCCTTCACCATCCATGTTGCCCTCCTCCTCATACTCTCTAATAGTTTTGTGTCCCACTTGTACTGTGGCACCCAGAATTGCACATAGTATTCAAGGTGAGGCTGCACCAGTGCAGCATAGAGCAGGACTATCACCTCTCTGGATCAGCTGGCAATGCCACGCTTGATGCATCCCAGGATACAGTTGGGATTGCATCCCTGGCTGCTTAGGGACACTGCTGGCTCATGCTTAACTTGCTGTTGACCAAGACCCCTATATCCCTTTCAGCATGGCTAGCCTCCAGCATCTGATCCCCCGGTCTGTATGCGCAGCCAGGGTTGCCCCTTCCCAGGTACGGAATCTGGCATTAGCCCTTGTTAAACTCCATGCTGTTGGTGACTGCCCAGCTCTCTAATCTGTCCAGGTCACTCTGTAACGCTTCTCCACCCACAACAGAGTCAATGTCTCCCAATTTGATGTCATCTGCAAATTTACTTACAACACCACCCAGTCCTGCATTCAGGTTGTTTATGAAAATGTTAAAAAGAACTGACCCTAAAATGGAACCTGGGGAACCCCATTAGTCACTGGCCAACAGCCAGATGTAACCCCATTCACTATCACCTATCACCCAACCTTTCAGCCAATTGCCCACCCAATGCATTATGGCTTTGTCCAGTTGTAAATGTCCGTCAAGATACAGTGAGACACAGCATCGAAAGCCTTATTGAAATCCAAAAAAATAACATCAATTGGTTTCCATTGGTCAACCAGCTGGGTGACCTTGTTGTAAAAGGAAATCAAATCAGAGTTATCTGTTATGCCAGTTCTTGCCACGTGTGCATTCAAGACAATATTGACTCATTTTATTGGACAGAAATAATAGAGGTAATAAATCATTACCTTAAGAATAGGCAGCAATTAAACTAGTAAACTTTTAATTTCGTATCTGAAACTAAAACATGTGGACAAATTATTTTTCTGTGTGTATGAAATAAGCCTTTCTATTTACAAAAAGGTTAATGATTTGCACATTTGTCTTTATGCACAGATTAATTTTGCATATGTGAAGTTTTATGGGGATGTTCTGAGAGATCAAGTTAAATTTTGAATTTAGAAAATATGGCTTAGAGTTGATTGCAAGGTTCCAAGTAATGTAAAAAGATTCATAATGAGGAACAGTTTGTTGAAGAAATCCAAAATTATGGCTTAAGGATACCAGATGATTTGGATGTCCATCTGTGATTCAAGCTTTTTCTACATTACACATGAAAAGATACAGTAATATAAGGACAACTCAAAATTTGATAGACTTGCAGTATAATTTACCAACAGGAACAAGGATTGTGTTTCAGAGCGTTGTTCTTTCTCATCAAGTTCACACTGTAGTGGTTTGACCCTGGCTGAAGGCCAGATGCCCAGCATCAGATGTCATCCTATCACTCCCCTTTTCAGCTGGACAGGGGAAAAAATATATATTGAGAGGATTAGGAGTTGAGATAAGGACAGGGAGAGATTATTCTGCAATCAGCGTCACGGGCACAAAAGACTCAACACAGAATTAAAAAGAAAAAATCTAATTTATTACACACAGAGTGAAACCAGAGGAGGATAATGAGAAGTACAACCAAATCTTAAAATTCCTACCCCCACCCCTCTCGTCTTTGTCGACTCAAATTTATTCATGATTTCTTTCCTTCCCCAGATTTTTCCTTCTCTTTGCACTTTCACAATGAAAAAGCTGTGGAGAGTATCACAGAATCATAGAGTCCAACCACAAACCTACCACTACCAAGTCCATCACTAAACTATGTCCATAATCACCGTATCTATATAGATTTTAAATGCCTCCAAGGATGGTGACTCAGCTATGTCCCTGGGTGGCCTGTTGCACTACTCAATAATCCTTTTAATGAAGAAATTTTTCCTAATACAAAATCTAAGCCTCCCCTGGTGCAACTTGAGGGTCTTGTACTACACCCATCTGACTACAACCTCCTTTCAGGTCTCCCCTCAGCCTCCTTTTCTCTAGACTGAACAACCCCAGTTTCCTTAGCCATTCCTCCGAAGACTTGTACTCTAGGTCCTTCTCTAGCTTGTTTAAACTGTGCCCATCCCTGTCTTCTAGTTGGATGATCTCACTTCTGGAGAAGGTCCCAAGATGTGTTGGTGACTTGGTTTGTTTTCTTTAAGCTTTCTGCAACATAAGATAAACTGAATACTGCTACTCTTCTAACATTATATGAAGCATGAAAATAGTGAACAGGTGATTCTAATATTTAATGTGCCAATATGACTAAACTGGCCCCTCTATCACTCCATATGCTTGCAGAAAGATGTTTTTGTGTACAAAACCACATACCCTATCCTCCTACATTCAGGAAGAATTTATCACTATCCTGAAGATGCCCTTCAGTTTTCCAGTCTGGAAAAGGTAACTTTAGGCTGTGCCTGTTTATGCTCTTCTCTCTTTACCTGTATTTGACAACACAGGCTGAATATATGGTGCATGACAGGAAGCTGGGGCTGACAGAAAGAGGTGTGGGAGGGAGCATGTTACTTGCACAAATGACTGCATTTCACTTTTGCCATGAGATATTTAGATTCCAAAATAATACTTGTTATTCCCACAGTTTGAGGCACAAGATAAATACATGAATATTAGTTCCTTTAAGAACAATATTTTTCTGGAATATGTTTTTTAACTTAAATGATCCTTAGCGATATGTGTGTATTTGTATGTGTAATATATATAGAGAGATATATTTACAGGCAAGAATGTGATAGTAATATAAAAATAACTGGGATCTAAATCAGATAAATGTGATCTTTCCTTCTCTTTGTGAAATCTTATGCAAACCAATTTATCGAATATTTTTTTTCCCATCTGTGAAATAGTGATTATATTCATCTTTCAGCAATTTTAAACTCTGCTTAAGCGTCACTATTTGGAAGCAGTGCTATTAATTAGATCCTTGCAAATTCTTACTGGGCATAATGACAGCCATATAGGCATAAATGGCTTATCAGGTATTTTTGGCTACATGGAAAATAGAAAAGCTTACATCTTCTTTGAGTTTTGGCAGTTACTTCACAGCCTCAGTAACACTGCAGAAAGCTTGGGCTTTCCAAACAGTAATTCAAATGGGAATGCAAATGAAGGGGTGACCACTGAACGCTTTCTCCTTCATCCCCAAATTGAATGTATGACACAAATGGCTGCATCCCAGGAATAATGCTATGCAGTAGGAGAAAATTGGGACTTTTTTAGAAAGTATTGCTGTAGGCATTTGTAAAAATACTGTAAACCAAAGAACATACAGAAAAGTGTATTTGGAATAATGAATGTTAAAGCTGCTAACAACATTGTGATAATTAAAGAGCAGAAACCATATCTTTCTGAGAGGAATTAGACTGGATGAGTATTGAATACCTATAGAAGAGCTATAGCGTTAATATTAATGTACTTAAGTTATGGTAAATGGTTTGCTAATAATGCAATTTTCAGCTTTAAAATGGCTTTTGAATGTATAACGCTTTTCTCCAAATCTGCCTGCCCCCACTGACATTGTCCGATCACCCTGCTTACTTCAGTTCAGGTGTTTCTTGAAAGTAGCTTTAAGTGCCAGTAATGAAGCACCTTAGAGGTTCCATGTCTCGGCACATATGTACATATTTTTCAAGTCTGAAATTTCTCATGAGCTCAAATTCATATATATATATATATAAAGCAAAATAGCTTCCTTTGTCTAATGTTAGCTCCTTTTCCCTTGCCTTTTGTAAAATCTTTGGGTTTGTTCTTGAAGAAAGATGTTGGGTTTATGCATTATGGTACCTTAGGTAAGATCTCAGAAGCTTTTATTCTCATTATGCTGTAGAGGAAAGACCTGAGAGATAATAAATCCCTTAGTGAAGCACAGTGGAAGGTTTTCATCTTGAGATATGCCTTGTAACCGACAAACAACTGTACTGTCAGATCAGTTAGGTGTATTTTGGTCCTGACTAGTGAGAAGGAGCCAGTGAGTAGTGAGGGCATCTGCCCTGGGACCTGAGTGGCTGCATGTGTCAGGCAGTAGGGACAATGTTAAATTAAAATGGCAAGAACATTTTCTGACCTTTTTATATCCTTAGAACATTGATTTGCTTTTATTTTTGAAATATATTTTAAACCATTTTTTGAGCCAGAAACATTATTGTGCTCTGTTGCATGAAAAGAATTATTATTTTTCCTTGACCAGATGTTTGCTAACAAAAGTGTTACCAATGTCATTTATAATTTTGAGACGAAATACTATATAATGGGCATAACACATAATCCACTATAGATACATAAATAAGAGCAAATTAGTATTCAAAATAGGAAGCATTCTTGAAAAATAGCACACTAATTAGCAGAATCAAATAGCTGGGCCCTGTAGTGTGGGGTGTTCTGGAGTTCCTAGGGCCCAATGCTTTTCAGATGTGTTGTCAGTTTGCAAGTGCTTAACATTTCTAAAAGTAGGTCCTTGGCTTCTCCTGTAATACTAGTTTGTTTCTCAAAACTTCTATTGGTTTCTAGGAGTTACTAAGTGTACTTCCCTTACTTTCCCAGATCATCCAGTTTCCATATCTTCCAATTCAAATGCCAGATTTAAAAAGCAAAGAATGACACCTATTCTTTAAGATATTGTAACAATTGTGTTATGCCGTTAATGTTGTGTAGTATGGACTCTGGAAAGGCTGAGAGAGGCGTTAGGAAGAAAGCCAGCATGCAATTGTGGAGAAAAAGTTATATAAAATAATTTGCTTTAGCAGTGATTTCTTTCCTCTTCTATTTGCTTTTTGCAAATAATCTGCCACCTGCAGCTAGATTCTTACATGGAGAAATGTTATCTAACAAAGAAAAAGAGTTTGCAAGGAAACATGACTTCTAAATACCATGACTACAGATTTTTCTTCGTTTAACTTCCAGGAACAAGAATCTAATTTTTAAAATGCTGTGTCTTGTATTGCATTCCTATCTATGTGTGTGTGTTACAGTAGCACCTGAGAGCCACGATGATGCAGCGTGGTCCTGCTGAGGTAGGTGCAGTGTTTTTTTCCTAGAAGTTTACACAATATGGGGTGGTTTGGTCACATATGAATGAGTTTGCCGACATAGATTCTGCCTGCGTGAAGGTAGAGGCTCCTCAGAGGAGCACAAGTGCAAGCTGTAGTCCTCTGACACAAATGGGGGTTTCTGGGAAGAGACAGCATTATGCAAGTGCCAGTGGGAGGAAGACCTGAAAGCAGAATTGGTTCAAATGTCAGTAATTATGATGGAAAACAGTGCTTGCAACTAGGACAGATCTTTCTGAAACTCATCAAAGGCTTGCTAGTAATACATCATAGGAAAAATGAGCTTCGGAGCCCAGGGGACAATTTCATCAACAGAACTGGAAAAATTAAGGCCTAGAAATGGCCTTAGCCACCTGTTGCAACCCCCAAGTCTGGCTTCCATCTTCGTATTTGTCTTTCTCTTCTACATTATCCATACTTGAAAGTACCTTGGTCCTTGCACAAAACTGGCAGCTGTAAAATAAATACACATTCAACATTAATTATAGATTGAGTGTGCCACGTAATGTATTCCCTGCAGCTGATGCCTATAGGCTGTCTGAATGCTTCAGCTTACATCCACTCTAGCTTCAAGATGGTCTTCAAAAGCAGACTTAGACAAGTGCACCTCTTGTTATTCTCCCGGAGTTAGCAGAGCCATAGATGACAAGAGCAAGACACGTAGCTGAGAAAGGCAATCAGCTATCTTTTTGTTTGAAGATGGTGGGAAGGCTTTGTCCATAATTGCAATGTGCACCTGGGCTCCAAATTGCCTTTCAACTAGAGCTCTTTGACAAGGACAGGCACTGCTGGGGTGGAGTGTGACAGCATCTTCTGTGAACCATGTATTTTGCACAAATAGACCACAACTGATGTCCTCGTCCAGAATAAGGTCCTGATCAGCTTTTTTTTTTTTTAATTAAGCAGACAAATGCCCACTAACTTTCAAAGTGATTTCCTTGAGTAAGGAAGGCATTAGTATGTCATTCAGGATTTATTCATATTTTATGAAGCATTTAAGAATCCTTCAGAAGGAATTGTATTATGCACATATAATATCAGTTGTGTATGACTGCTTGATTCAACAGCAAACAAATAAAAAGGGCAATTTTATCCTTTATTGCCCTCTTTCCCTGCCCCCCGCTTTGTTGTCTGGAATAAAATTAATAATAATATTATTTCTAGCATGTCTGTCTAGTGAAATAAAAAATCATGCTTCTGAAGCACAAGTGTGATTTTAAAAATACATAAACATTAATGAGCTTCATTTTTCTCAGCTTTGTCTTTTTGTTTTTCACTTTGATAGCATATCAAACTATTCTTAATAAATCATATATCCAAGTTAAATTGTATACTGCATGTAGAACAGCTTATGCCGTGCAGGCACATAAATGGGTTTGGCAACTTCTTCAAAATATAGAGAGATTCATAAATGAAATATTAGCTAAAAAAAATAATAAAAATCTACAGTTCAAAACATATCCAATTAGAATTCAGAAAGCAGATAAGTTTTTAAATGCAATCTTAAACTTGGAAGGACAATCTATCATGAGATAATTGATTTCACCAAACAGAAACAATCATTGAAAATGTTCTGCCACTGGAGGATCCTAGGGGCTATAGAAACTGTAATAACTCTATACTTTTCCTTATGATATTTCTGACAGATTTCTACAAGCCATTGTCCTAGCTCACTGAGCAGGCACCCACTCTTCCGTCACGCTACATTGCTCTGCTTTTGTCCTATTTCTTTCCTGGATGATGAAGGCAGCCCTGTTTTCACCTCTCTCTCTCTCTCTCTTTGTGTCTCTCTCTCTCCTCCAGCAGAGCCTGGGGAAAGCCATGCATCCTGGGGCTGCATGGGCTGTCCCTCTGTCTTGGCAAAGGTGCCATTCCTACAGTCTGGGACAGAGACACTCTGGGGTCCAAACACCACTAGCATTGAGAGATGGGGACACCTCCCTTCTTAACCCAACATAGCTTGAGCGGTGGAAGAAGCAAAACACCTGGTGCTTAGAGGGTTTTCTCCTGATTTCTGGTTCCCTTCTGCTCTTTTCACCTAAGTCTACCCTTCTTGTGGTGGAAGAATCCTGTCCCAAGCCTGGACTGCACTGCCTGGATGCAAATACAGTAAGAATCAATTTTGCATCACATCTGAGAAACCCTGAGGTACCTTGTGTGCAAGAAGTCATTTGGGGGCGAGGGAAGGACTGCTGGCCTCTTTATTACAAACAGATAATGTTTATGGAAGCTATTCAAATAAATTAATATATTTAGACTTCACGTCTTTTCCTTCCTCAGGCACAAATTGAGTAGGTGTCTGACTGCTTTGTAATTCCTAACCTTCATTATTTCCAAAGCTGCAATGAAAGGCATAGATTTTTCCAGGTGTACTCAAGCAAAGAAGTGTAATAAAAAGACCACGTGGCTATTGGATAACTTTTTGCCCCACTAGAAGTCCTAGAAAGTCCTAGAAGTCCTAGAAACTTAACCACAAATCTCCCCAAACAGGGTTAGCGATATGTGTATTGATTTTTGTATTCTATTTTTCCTTCTATCTACCTGTACAAAGGCAGTGCTTACACAAGCCTAAAAGCAGCCTATGGAACAAGTACTTTGACCCATATGTAAATGTCATATTTTATCTATTGCTGATCCTCAGCAAGTTTACCGCTTTTTATTTTTGCTCTGTTGTCTTTTTCATCAATGATTTTGATTCATTTGGACCATTTATAATAAATGCTTGCTATATGAAAGAAGAGAATTTGTTGTAGGGATGTGTCTGTGTATATGGGTGTATGTACACAAAGCTTTTGTTTCTCTTTTAGCAAGATTATTTTTTGTTAATCTGGAGTATTGCTGATAATTTTATACAGTCATGTAATTTTACTTAGAACTGCACTAGTTACACAAGAGCATGATTCCTTAAAGTTATGAAAAGGTACATAGCCTGTTCTCATTTATTCTTAATGTTACTCTAAGGAAAGATGAGCTACTGGGGGGAGGGATTTAATCTGATTTTTCCGAATAGGTAACAACACGAAGAACCCGCTCCTATCTGGAAGTGATAGGGATGATTGCTATGGTGTGACAGCAGATGATGTGGAAACCTCTCAGAATGACACACTAGGCAAAGTGGGAGTTGCTGCTATTTTATAAGATGATATTCTATGACTGGGGAAGCTGAAGAATCATCACTTTTTTGTGGATCCAAGTCTTATGTCCTCTCTCTGACAACAGTAATCTCAACCCCTGCCTGCATCTTCTATGCCATTGTCTCACTGATCCCCGACTTCTACTTCCCCAAATCCATGGAGTATTGTGTGCTCCCTCCTGTGTTTTCTAACTACAGGCGAGGCAAGAAACAGCGTGCCGTTGCAGATGGCACTGAACTACACATTTTCTGAGTGGCAGCTGGTAGACCAAACAGAACAGCTGAGTGTTGAGGGGATACTGCACCCCTGTGTCCTAATTTACATGTCTAATCTACAGACCCTTGGAAATCTGTTCTGCCCGTTTGGTTGACATCGACTGAACTGCATGTGTGTGTGTGTGTATGTATGTATTTATTTATTTATTTTAAAAGAACTGAGAAATAGGCAGAGAGAGGGTGAGATCAATGTATTTCAATTCCTCAGGTTAGGAGAATAGTGAGAAATAGCAAAACTGTGGAAGATTGTAAATTTCACTCTGTACTTGAACAGGAAACATATAAACATATAGATGACCTTTCCATTTAACTGTCAAATAATTTTCAAATATTCACATTCAGTTGTTCTGGTTATCTTTCACTACTACACTTCACAACACATAAAGCCCCAAGTTTCTTGATATGGTACCCCCAGCCCTGTCCATCTTTTCTGGGAGAAAAAGCTATTGGAGCCATCCTGGTCATTAGTTGGTTAGTTAGACTTTAAACTTTCTGGTTTTAGTTAAACTCAACCTGAGCATACATGTACACATGTGCAGATTCTCAGAATCCTTTAATAAACTCTTGCTTAGACAAGAAAAACGATTGCCGTGACCAAAGTGCACAGGCCATAGTCTTAGTCTCACAGAAATTAAGGACTGTGGCATTTCAGGGTTAAGGCACTAAATTCTAACTGCTAATGCAATGGGTAGGTAGGGAGAGAGAATTTCCAAAAGTGAGAGTTAGAGAAGCCTCTGCTAATTTAAGCCCCAGAGACCCTCCTGCTTTGAGGTGTAGCAAAGAAAAAAATGCTTTTTCTTCTCCTCCTTATAAGGCATATTTGAAACACAACACTGCAATTAACTTCCTGTATGTTGCATCTCTCTTCTATTCGCTCTGTTGTCCTTTTGCTCTCATCAGCTCTTCTGAGCAGCCTCACTGTTGGACTAATTTAAATATTGATAATTAAGCTGTTTCTGCATTTGTCTTCCCCAAAAACGAAAACAAAATATTGCTTCCAACTCATCTGGCTCAGCAAAGAGATTCTGGATGATGTATAATGTCTTCTTTAAGAGATAAAATGCTAAAGTAATAGTTATAAATAGATGTGTAAAATCATACTGGTGAATCTCAGAAGCACTGCACTCAAGGAGAGCAATGCAATTGACAAGCAATTTAAGCTAGAGTGTGAAAGGATGCAGAAATAACAAGATTTGCATGAAAAATATTGAGATCATGAGAACATCAAATTTAAACGAAAAACTCATGTGCCTCATGATTAAATCATGAGAGCTGACACTACTGTTCTAACATTCAATATCCTTGGCTTTTGAAAATAGTTTTATAATGAGGGTGGAGTGTATGTATCTGTACAGAAAATGAGCATTGTTTGTATCTAGCTACCTCATTATTATGAGAATCAGGAACACAAGGCTCTCAAATCTTAATACAGGTCAGAAGATTTCAAATGCCTTCAGCTGTGGTTGAGCCCCCATTGTCAGTAAGATAACCCAAAGCAAAGACAGAAACTGACCCTGCTTTCAAGTTGGTCAGCCAGTCAATCAGTCAATCAATCAGTGATTAAACAGTACCACACACACAATAAAAAAAAGTAGAGGGAATTTCAGTCAGGTAGTTGATTGTCTATTCATTCCATCTTATCAGTGACAATCATTTATCTTAAGGCAGAATACAGTTACTCAAGTCAGTAATGGTGGCAGTAGGTCTAAAGGAGGGTCATGGCAGAGAGACTCTCGCACATCCATCAGGCTTTACTCTTGTATGACAGATTTCTTTCACTTCCATCTGTTGCAGTTGTACTTTCCGATACACTGCATGGTCAGGAAAAAGCTAACATACTCATTACCTAAGTGAAAATACGGACTTCCCAAATCAATTTATGCTTTCATAATACACTGTATCACTGTGAATATGGGTGGTACTTCCACAGGTTCCCTGTTTAGTTCCATGAGCAAGAAGGTTGCCATTAACGAAAGTGGATCAGGTTTATTGACGTTTTCTAATTTTTTTTCCCCACAATTGGAGGGTTATAAAAAGATCACTCTGGAACTTACTACTATTCTTCTTTTAGCTTTAGTAGTGCTCACTGAAATTTCTTTAATATTTTATATTTTGAGTATTTTTAAATACACCTTTAAGATGCCCATGTGTTTTCTTCTGTTTGTTTCTAAAATAGCTATCATTCTTATGATAATAAGCAGCAGCATTTATATAGAGGATTGCAATTTTTTTTAACTGAATAGAGAAGAGAATAACTTCCATTGTCTGGAAGTTGCTAGGATCAGCTGCTTCATAGCACTGCACTGGATATGAAATACACTACTGAAAAAGATTCACAGGCTGCTCCCCTAAAGCAACAACTGACCTTTTGCCTCCACCCTCCAATTTTAACTTTACAAGTTACGAATTCATAGGCACTTCACACAAACTTTTTTTCTGATTAAAGGCTGTTGAGTCAAATATGACACTCATTTCTGTGCCATAATCCTGGGCAGTCATGTCCGTCTAGCAGTGTCACACTTCATGTAACATCTCACAGTTCACACCTTGACACAGGATTAATTTTGCCTCTCAAAATCAAAAATGCAGTTAAATATTCAAAGTGCCACAGGATTTGGACCCATTTATTCTAAATACTGTATGATATCTTCACCCTGCAAAGCAAAAAAAATGTCTTAGTTATGGATACAGCAGACAATAAACACGGGTCCTCCTCAAAGCTAGCTGATTATTTTCTTAGGCACTGGCTTTATCTCTGTACCTTAGAACGAAAGTAATGGCATTATTGTGTTTGTCATTAACAGGCATTCAGTGTGTTTGTTTAATTCAGAATGAAATTGTTGTGACAATGATGTGTCCAGTATTACAAGAATTATGCTAATGAAGCTGCAGTACAGTAGCAGTAAAATACAGTGTGGGAGGAAAACTGGGTGCTGATGGGCAATTTCATGCTGTTCACCGTGACTTTCACAATTAGCAGTAAAAATGAGATGATTTTACCTGGAAAAGGAGTCTTTTTGCAAACAGTGAATTTTGCTAGTCTCATCAGCACTACAAAGTTGCGTGTGTGGGTAATACCTGACATAGAGTGTAGATCTTCTTGTTAGAAATCTTTTCCTCCTGTTGGCCATGAGGAAAGGGAGAAAAATGAACCGCTCTTGCTTTCTATCCTCCAGCCTCCATCCACCTGCAGCTCAAATGTGTATCCAGCTGAACCGCATCCTGTTCCCCTGCAGCCACAAGTGGGGAGCAGCCGTGTTGATCACAAGGGCAAAGGAAGGCTGGTCTCCAGTGGACTCTCCCTTGCAAAACATCAAGACTGTTCCAAGATCCCTGCTTGCTTGTCTGGTAAACTCAGTCTTATATGAGGTAATAGCATTTATTTTCTATGTAGTCTGCCAAATCCAGGAGGGATTAGGAGTCTGGAATACTTAAACCCTAAAAGAGCAAAATATTTGCCAGTTCTTTTTTAAATATGTCAGAAGGAGCTAATCTTTGATGTGGCTTAACCAAAGGACTGAATGGCTCTGCACTGGGAGCATGATGGTCAGAGCAGCTGAGTAGCAGCCTGGGACATGCTGCTTGGGAGTAAGTTGTGCATCAGGAAAGTCAATTAAAAAAAAAAAGAAAAGAAAAAAAATAAATTTGCAGTATGTTTGTTACCCATAGCAAATTGTGATCATTACTGCTGAACAGATAGACCAAATTTTAGTTAAATTTCTACTGTTGGGCAAAGTTGGCTTTGTCAGAAGATTTTGACTTTGGAAGGTTGTTGTTTGTTATTGGCAGGGAAGTAAATCTCTGCAATACAAACTCCAGGAAAAAAAATAAAAGCAAGCAACAAAACAAAACCCAAACACTGCTGGATACCTTGACAAATTTTGGTATATTTAGAACCTTAGTAATGATTTTCCACTTCCAGGTTTGTACATGACTTGGAAGAATACCATTCTTTTGCCTGTTCTCTTCTTTGCAATTAATGTTGGAAATATTTTAAATATCAGTGCCTGCAAGTCTCTAGGCATTTTGTGAATATAAAATTAGGCATAAGTATAAAAGTCCTTCCCTGCAAAGAGTGGCTTGTCTTTTGTCCATCTTTCAGAACTGAGAATATTTAAGAAACAACAATTTGGGGAAAAATCCAGTTCTGGAGAAGCTAAAATTTACCTCCACCTCTTCACAATGAGAGAAGCAAAAATACAAGAGGAAAAAGTCTTGTATAACTTTTTAATCATTTTTAGCTCTGAAATATTCTATAAGGCAAATAATTTTGGAATTGGACTGGAGATGTTGGTTTGATTTTATTTTTCTTTCTTTTTGCATTTACACAATGCATTTCATGTTAGAATGACCTCTAATGAAAGTTTTGCTGTTTTCAAAGCTATTTAACATTTGTTCCTTGCTAACTGCATGTCAAAATGCATTATTATTATTTATTTATTTAGAAAATAGGTAATTTTACAAAACTTTTCACTACAAGTGGTTTATTTATCTCTCTTCACCTTTTCCCTCGGATTTTCATTTCAGGGAACAGGCTGGAAATACTTACCTGGTTCTTTTTATATCACCTTTACTGCTGCATGTTCCTATTGCTGGACTTCACACTTTAAGCAATGAAGCTGAATATCTGTCAGATACTGTTTGTTCCCTCGTTATCTCCTCAGAGGAAAAAGTATGGACCGTGAAGTGTGATGTTCTCATAGGCATTTAGGTTAACGTACACATTTTGTTCTGTATTTGTATTAGCATAAGCAAGGTATAAAAATGTGCTTTAAAGGGAAATCAGTCCTTTCTTCATTCAGGACTTCTTGTCTCAGGGCCTAGGAAAACTGTCTTCAGCGTAGGACAGGTTGGCTCATCTAGCAGAGCTTGACTGTCAACTATGGTTTGCATCCTGGAACTGGAGTTAATTTTTCACCCCCTAGCCCACTGAATGTTCTGAACTGTTATCCTTCTCCTCATCTCAGTTATTTCTCATGTGGAGAGTGGAAGAGCGAAAATGGGATTTAGACTTGTAGATAGAAGGAAATAGTAGCTAATAAAGATAGCGCTGTTTGGACAACTTAGTTTCAGTGAGAAATTAGAATTCATTCCCAAAGTATAGGACAAACTGAGTAAATGTGGTATGCATAACATCCATCATGTGAGCACGTTTTTTTTTTTTTACAAGCTTTTCAGAGCTTTAACTTCTACCTGTCAAAAAGTCATCTTTGTCTGCTGAGATTTGGTTTCCACCTCAGCCAGCTATTGAGCACCTGTGAGCTGATCTCTCTCTTCCAGCCTTTCTGCCATCCTCGTGGTTGTGTCAAGCAGGATATTGTGAACCACCGTTGGGCTGCTGACTGTTTTAGCTAGTGATTCTCTGCAGATCTTGGAAAACAATGTCAAATTTGGATTAATTCAGTTGAACTTTTCAGTGACAAAGAGAGATACTGTATATTACAGCAGAGATTCAATTTATTGCTCAGCACACTTTGCCTGCATTCTGCTCGGAAGGACTCTGGTAAGGACAGTCATATATTAATCTCACTATTTAACATTTCCCCCCACACACACCCCTTTTCTTTTTTTCCTCTGCAATTACAGGGAGAGGCTTGAGTGTAGAGGCATTAGAAGTTTAGGAAGACATTTGGATGTCTTCCCAAACTGATACAGCTATTGAGTTGAAAAGGCCGTACTCCCAATGCTCAGTGAAATAATTTTCTTTTGTTTCCTGAAATATATCAGTTAATTCTGTTAGCTAGTGGTCTTGATTGCCTATTTGGATGCTAGAGAGAAGCAGACTGTGATTAGTGTGATTTATTTTAGATGTCTACCCTAAGTCAAGGTCAATCACATCCGTCGTTCTTGTAATTTCCTTTAAAGAAATTCCAGATGAAGAACTCAAATAGAGGTACCCAAAGGCTGGGAAAAGTGAACTTTTTATGCATCTGTACAGAAAGATTTTTTGTTTCTTACTTGTGGCATAGGTTTCCATTACATTTGTATTTGCTGTCATAGGACGTATTGTCATGTGATTTAGATTTCCACCATTCAGAAAATATCAGCCAATGTGTAACTAAAAAAAAAAAAAACCCCAACGGTCTGGGAGGCTACCATTGATTTGTAAGAAAATGACAAAGCATCTGTCTGAATTCCTACCTGTGTTCTTAAAGAGAAAAATACTTTTCGTCACAACAACTTTTCTTCCTTTTAAATCTTCATATCAATTTGAGGTGTAACAAGAACATGCCTAAACCTGGGCAACTCAATCTTATTTCAGTATTTTGCTCACTTCATTGATAGGCACTCTGATGTTTTCAACTTATCTTTTTGCCTAATCTTAGTTTACAAGGGAAAATGCACCATTTTTTAAGGTGAAGGTCAGGAAAATGTGTCTCCACTACTTTATGAAATAAGACTATGTACAGATTAATGCCTGATGATACACACAATAGAACAAACCACAAACAGAAAGACGGAAGACCTTCCATGGATGTGTTCAAAAAAAGGGTAGATGAGGTACTTAGGGATATGGTTGGACTCAATCTTCAAAGGTCTCTTCCAACCTTGTTATTCTGTGATTCTATGAATTTTCAATGTCAGGAAAAACTATCGTCTCATATAATATAGGAATTATAAATAGTGGATATTATCACGACCATAATGAAATACATTTTTCTTTTCAAAATGAGAAACGGTGATACAGAAGAACAACCCTCATGTGTTACAAGTATAATTATTTCTGTTAGGAATCCTGCCTCTGGTGACATTGTTTAAACTTCTGACATTGATCTGAATAGATAGTAGATATGGGTATTAGGTAAATTTAATAATACATGTTTCATTGTAGGCATATCTTTGTGATGTCATACTGTCAAGAGATACATAGTGGGCATTTTATTTTGCAATAGGATATCATGGACATTTCACTGTCAGAACATATTATCATCCCTGTTAATGCCAAGTAGAGGAAGATCAGTTTTATCTTGAAAATGACCTTGAAGCTTTCCTACCTCATTCTAGTAGAGCCAAAGAAATGTCACAAACCTCTTAGCAGCTGTAATGGTGTTAGGAGTTTTTTATGAGTCTTGTTATGAGGAAAAGTCAGAGAAACAAGAATGAAATAGAAAGATAGCAAACCAAAGACCTCTTCAAACAGAGTTTCTTGGATCGTTCAGTAGAAACTCCAATGTCCTCTACTGGTAACACATCACAAGTAAAAGGAACTTGAAAAGACTAAGTAGTCCAAAGTTAGAAAATTCGTTAATTAAACGCTTGTGTAAATGTTGCATGTTAAAGCAGCATGCAAAAAATTTTTGTGATTATTTTTTTAACATTTTGAGAGTTTAATATTAAATGAGACAGCATAGCAACAAAAAATCATAAATTCATAGTCTGACTTCTGAAATAGTTGTTCTTTCTAAAAATGGAAATAGGCAGTCAGTACCAAAGGAATTCTTTTTAGACAGGAGGAAATGTTTTCTTCAGCTATGCCTGCAGTGAAGAAAGTATAATAAACCAGTCATGCTTTCCTAAGCTTGTTTAAAAGTGAAAAAAGGAAAGGATGGAGAGTATTCTTCCAAATATCATTTTTACAAAAATACAAAGTTTACCATTTAGAAGTCTTATTTTTACACTAGTAAACCATCTTTGAGTTGCTGATCTCTTTTATTAAGCAAGCTATGTTACAGTGTGTCAAGCTATACATGATGCACCTAAAATGTTTAAGATGTTCCAAATTATCCATTGCAAAAAATGTCAGACTTGCAGCCTCATGCATTTGCTCTTGTCCCACTTCACTGTATCAACAAGTAGAAAAGAAATTAACTGGAGTAAAAATGATACAGAGCATTGTGAAGCAAGGAAACATGACTTGTCCACTTAGCCGACAGAGTACAAAACTCTTGACAGCAGACACAGTAGTAAATGTTGCAGTTAAAGTTTTAAGGGATTACCTGATAGAAGCAGAAACATATTTCCAAATCTGTTACAAGACACGCATAAAACATACCTGAAATATGCACTCAAATCTGAAAAGTTAGTCTTTAATCTTCTCCATACTAAATGCTGTCTTTTAATTTAGCTGTTTTCTAAATTACTCCAATAGCTTGGACAGCTCTAAATGTCTGGGAAGTGTAGAGGGAGAATGCCAGGACCTCCAGCTCTCAGGCAAAGGAACATCTCACTGACTGATGAGCTCATGTAAACAAGTATAAATAATAACAGACTTTTCTAAAATAAGTCAAACTGCAAGTCACAACTATGGAAATATGAAATAGTTATGCAGGTTAATTAGATGGCTAGCTATTCAAAAGGTATTTGCAAACAAAGGGTGTTCTTTTGAATATAAGCCACTTTGATGCAGTCCACATGGCTGTTCTGCTGTTGCAGCATCAATACTGACTAAATGTAGAACTGTGCAGTATAAGACCCTGCGATATAAATATTTACAGCACAAGTATCAAACCTCCGACTTAAGTACAGTTTGGAAACTGTTTCCCTGTGACTGTTGAAAATCAGATCAGGCCTGATATCCTAAGGGGCTGAATCTGCTTCTCAGCGATTGTTTGCTGATTTCTGTTACTTCTGTGCTTCAAAAAGCCTCCTAGAACTCAATAGTAACATATTGAATACATTGGCTGTGATAGCTTGTCACCATCAAAGTAATCTGAAGGGGCTATTGTAGATCAATTAAGAAGGAAGTATTTCAGTAGGGAAGGAAAGATAACAAAGTGCAAAGATTTTATTTTAAGGGTTTTAAATTTCTGTAGAAATACAGAAATCAAAACTCATAGTTAAGTTGTATAGCCCAAGCATATTGTCCTCAAGAATATTACGTAGTCTTTTTTTTTTTTTTAATTTAAACTCTATACTTTTTTCTTTTTGCCTCTTTTTGCCTCTTCAAGGCATGTTTCTGCCTTGAGTTGATTTGGGGAGTTGTGTGTGCTAACTCCTGTACTGAGACTGTTTGTCTTTTAAAGGCTTCACAGAGAAGGTACTTTATTTTATGCTTGCTCCTGGTATTTTTATCCACCAAAAAGGATATTCCTAAAATGTCTCTGTTTCACTGAGGTGGAAGAGAGGTGTCTTGGAAAGCTGATGAATCAATCAGTCAGTTCAAATTGACACGGGAAGGAATAAATATCAATTGATGCTCTTCGTTTCTTTATTTTGTAGTGTGTTGTTTCAGGGAAAGACATCTCTGCAGAAGACCAGTGCGAGAGGAAAGTGATGTGAGGTATGTGCAGCAACAGCTGTAGTCTAGAGGGAGTGTACGGCAGTGGCAAGAAAATGGTTGTTGAACCAAGAGTCAAAGCAGAAATCTGGTGGGGGGTGGGGAACGAGCCATTTCACCATAAGGTGAAAGCACTGATGTCCTCAGCCAGCTGCTGCCTCTGTGAGAGCATCCTGGCTGTGCAGCCACTGTGCAACATGCTCATGGTTTAGGCGGCATGTCTGCAGGTCCACTGGCCCCTGCCCGTCGCACCTGTGCATCTGCAGCTGCTTTCCCCAACTGCTCCTCTTCCCTGTTCTTCTCCTTTACCTGCTAAACATTAAATGGACTTGTAGTGCTTGTATGGTACTTTGAGATCAGTATTTTGAATGAAAGTTGCTGCATGTGTGCAAGGCACAGATTTGTTCCCATGGAATGGCCCTGAGGCACTGAAGTACAACCTTAGAGGTGTATTGGAACAAGGAAAAGCAGAATCTGGTTCAAGGGTGCTAGCTGCTCTTTTAATAACATCAGTGACCTGTAAGGAACATCAATTAAGCTCTTATTTCACTTGCTTCCCAACAAGTGTTTTTGTTGACACATGGTTATTAAGTTTTTGTGGCACTTAGTTGTTCTTTTTCTGAAAATCAAAAGAGGGTATTTAGTAGTAGCAGGTGCTAGCAAAGTATCATTACTAAGCTCTTTCTGAAACAATTTATGATCTATTTTATAGATCCCTCCACATTTGTGGATCTAAGCTTCATTCTTGAAACAATTGATCAAACTAAGCCTTGTGAAGGCTGTAACAAGGCAGAGGAAGGGGATTTTTTTTTTAGAAGAGTAATTCTTTAAGCAAGTGCAAAAATGAGGAGAAAGAACAGGATGACACTATACTTGTGTTAGTAAACCCAGCTGATCAATAATCTTATTATTAGAAAAAGATAAAATTTCCCACTCTGGGAGGGTTTTATTTTTGTACAAACACCGTTCTGAGTGGGGAAGTTGTAAAAAAGGGGGCTTGTGGGTGTGCGTAAGGGAAACAGACATGAAGCTCGGTCATTCATTATTTACAAATATTTGTTGCTGATGACAGTAATTACTTGACTTCTAATGAAAGCAGAGGGGTCATTTTGGTTTTCAGGATAGAAAAAGCTCTTTACAGCATGGTGTTATTATGTGTTTGCAAGGATGCAAGCTTGTCAGCCAAGATCCTTATTTTATTTAAAGTTAAAATCATTGTGAGTTGATGAAACAATGGTTCTGGTGAATAATAGCTGTTGGGGAGCCTCAGATAAGAGTTGAACACCCCATCTGTCATTGAAAGGAACTGAGGAGGCCTGCCAATCCCACGGTGAGTGTGTGTCACGCCATGGGGCATCAGCGGGCCAGTATCAGACAGGGTCCCTGCTGAAGCCCGTGCAAATAGGAACGGGAGGGGAGCACAGAGAAAGAATGTGCTGCAGTTGTTTGACAGCCGCTGGTAAATTACGCCTCTTACCTGTAAACTCTCCAAATCCCCTTTCAGCATCTCACAAAGAACAATAATTGTTTATTGATCTAAACGTTAACAATGTATCGCTTGTTCTTCAATAAGGTCTAGAAATGTAACTCAAGGGCAAGAACTGCTTTGGATAAACAACAGACTTGACAGATGTGTGGCTTTTTAAAATTTTTTTTTCTAAAATATGAGCATATAGTTTAAGCATTTTCTTATTATCTCGATGTAATCTGTGTACACGTGTACCTGTATGGGCTAGTGTCTGTCTTCTGGAGAGTCATTTTTCTCAACAGTCTTTAATACTTCCCAATAAATGGCTATTTTAAAGCACAGCAAAATGCAGAATTGTGTTTCAAATAATTCTTTTTACCTTCCTGCAAAGCCTGTGCTTTGTTGGCTCCTCAGATGTTATATGCAACAAATAAAATGCAGGGTGGTGCAAGATAAAACACATAATGATATGTACACCAATGGAGAAATTTTCCATATGCTACCAGCAGTTTGTGTGTACTAGTGGACACATGTAAACATAATACGTTTCTTTGGATAACAACCAGTCATGGTTAAAGAGGAAGGTAATAATATAGAGGTGTGGTTTGGATTTTTTTTTCCATGTAGTGGATTTTAAATGAGGTTATTCTGTTTTATGAAGTCACACATTTAAAACAAAAGGACCTGCTGCCTACCAGAACAGCAGCCAGGTAGTCATCATGGTCTTGGGTAATGACACTGACAGCAGTAGGCTGTAACCAAGTTATGATATAAAACTATCTTTCATGAAGAAGGAGTAAGAGAAAGTTTGCCAGTGTAAGGCTTTTTCCAAATAGGTAGATCCGGACAGCTGATAAACCCTCGGATATCTCGGTGACAATTAGTTACTTAACTTTCAATCCTGAAAACGGAGGTTGAAAGTTAAATAGCAACATAAAGCCAGATACCTCAGGGACAAGTCTCAGGTCCAAGCTAGGCAGAAATGACAGAAAATCATTGAGAACAGAAGACATTAAAAGGTCAGAAATAAATTGTGATCAAGCCCTGTTTGACCATTTTATCAGTTGGTATTTTTCTCTCCTTTTAAGAACGAAACGACATTTTCCCTCTTCTGAAGCTGTTTCTGTTGGCATTAAGGTTTTACCTACCATCTAAATATATCATCTTATTTAGATGTGTTTCATACTGAAGGAGGATCATGTTATTAGGGGAAACTTTGATTCAGGAAAACTTTTAGTGGAAATATCAGTGATAACGTAAATAAGGAGAGGCAGGGGAGTGAAAAGATTTGGGTGCCTGACTTAGATGCACTACATCTCTGCATGTTGGACATTTCTCCTTACAAGCCCTGTGAGTGAAAGTCTGGCTGCGAATAAACCAAAGTAAAGCCAAATTATCCCATTTCAGTGGAATCTTGTATAATTTCTATCCCACTAAGTAGATATAGTACCTTCAATGTAGGGGAGACTAACTTCTAAATGCATCGTTGAAAACAGCAAAATATACACATGTATGTATATATGATGTATCTTAACTCATTCATACATGTGTATCTTTTAGATTCTGATCTTTGTGGGGAAATTCAGTCATTAAAAATATTTCCTCTGCCTTCATCTAGCATATGTGTATTTACAGTTTCTCAGAGGTCAGCACTCAAAATGTGGGATTTTCCTAGAAATTTTCCTAGAAGTTTAAGACCATTCATATAAATTCGGAAACATTAATTTCCTGTGCTCCTATAGTCCATCAGGTTCTTGGTGCTGTAGAACATATTTACTAAGCCATTAAGGTATTGGAGTGAGTGCCATATGTAACCATATTTGTTTTGCTATGTCTCTCATGGTCTGTAATCCTTGCCTCCCCTTAATTCCCACTTCCAGGCACAAACAAGAATTTAATCCCTAGCCTTATTCTTCTTACAGTCAGCTATACAAGAAGATGAACTCTGAGGGCTTCAACCACCAGTCTGTTCTAGGAACAAACACTTACACTTTCTTGTCTCCAACATATTCTCATTAAAGAAGTCACAACTCAAATTTTAGTACTGATCAAATATTTCTCTGTTGCATTAACTGTTTCTGAAGATAAGCTGTTGTTGTCTGCTCTTTGAGAGATACTTACCACAAAATCTCTTTATATTCTCAGGAAAAACTTTTTTCCAGTTTCCTCATTTTCATTAGGATCCTGATGCATTTATATGCTGGATATACACTAAAGTGAAAAGGTTGGGGTTTTTTAATTATTGTTTGTGTATGTCACTGTTTATCATGTTTTTTCTTCCCAAGGGTGGAAAACTTTTCTCCTACATTTCTTGTCTCTATTCAGATAGTATTTAGTTTTTCTCCCCCTCTACTCTTCTCTGATGAGACCCCACCTGGTGTACTGCATCCAGCTCTGGGGTCCCAAGTACAAGAAGGACATTGACCAGTTGGAATGAGTCCAGAGGAGAGCCATTAAGATGATCGGGGGTCTGGAGCAGATCTCTTGTGAAGACAGGCTGAGAGAATTGGGCTTGTTCAACCGAGAGAAGACTCCTGGAGACCTTGTAGCAGGCTTGTAGTTCCTGAAGGGACCTACAGGAAAGCTGGAGAGGAACTCTGTTGGAGAGTGTAGTGATAGAACAAGGGGCAAAGGGTTTAAAATAAAAGAGAGTTGATTTAGATTAGATGTTAGGAAGAAGTTCTTTACTACAAGCGTGATGAGGCACTGGCATAGGCTGCCCAGAGAGGTTGTGGCTGTTCCCTCCCTGGCAGTGTTCAAGGCCAGGTTGGATGGGGCTTTGGGCAACCTGGTTTAATGAGAGGTGTCCCTGCCCATGGCAGGGCAGTTGGAACAAGATGGTCTTTGAGGTCTCTTCCAACACAAACCATTCTATGGTTCTTTACAACTGTAGTACTATGAAAAGTGGTCTATGTTAATTCATTAAGATTGTGTTGTCCTGGAATTTCTTGGACTCAAAAATGAATAAAAAAGAAAAGATGTATGGAATTAATTTGCTAAATATAGTAGAACTATTCCTGGAAAACCTATGCACATTTCCTAGGCCTTTCTTCTATGTGAACAATTCTTTTCAAAACAACTGATAGGAAAAATAAGCTGAAGAAGACAGAAAGAACAGAAAAATAAATTATAAAAATCTATTGACTTATTATTGGTTCTGAATGATTTTCATTACTGTACTTCTGTTTCATTTTTGAAAAATCTGTCTAGCAGTATTTAAATATGTGGCTTCTTCCCTACTGAATGATATTTTATATCTGATAAGTTTTCTTTTTAATTTGGTTGATAGGTAATTGCACAGATTAAGACACATGCCACCATTTCTCTAGATGCAGCAGCAGTCTAAATAATTAATTTGTATAGCAGTGCATAGTTTGGGAGAAATGCAGGGGGCTATCGGTTGGAGCACTTTACTTCAGATTCCTCCCCAGCCCCAGGATAAACATGCTGCAGTCCCCTTCAAATCCCCTCCAGGTTATATATTTAGGTGTATTGACTGTGTTGCTGTGTGTCGTCTGAAAATCAAAGTGATTTAGAGAGCAAGTTCTACATTTTTAGGTAGAAGCTTGTAATTTTAACTCACCTACGGATAGTTGCGGTAACAGGGATTTTTACATTTAGATATATAAATGCTAATTGCTTTGTTGCACATGTTAAAACTTTAATATAATTTTTCTGGAATTTTGTAATTAATATTTTTATTTTTCATCTAGGTGTTACTAAAGCATATGAATCAAACTATAATTTCATCTCATCTATTTTACTGCCCTGTAATTGCAAAAGAAATGAGTGGTCTTGTTTCAAGGGCAAAAGCATTGAATTTGCTGTAGTTCGTGGTCTCCCTACCACTTGTAAGTGGGATCGACTGCTGAATTGGAATCCATTGCTACCCTTGGTCTATTAAGAAGTTCAGTGCTAGCTAGAACCCAGCATGGGCCAAAATCTTTAAGTGCTTAGGACTGAAACATCCTTATAGGTACATGTTTTGTAGATCTTCAGAAGAGAATTTGCAAATGTTTTTTTTAATTTCTCTTTTTATATATATCCCTATGTGTTCCTGTGTATATTTGCATATTACATTTGCATGTTGGCTTGGCAGTATTTGGTGCTTCTATATTGAGTTTTCGGATGTCTCTGTTAGAATCATCAACAATTGGTTACAGCTGGTATACACTTTGCATGTGATCAATATGGGATTCTGTTTCTCCTGTAATGGACCTTATTCTGTGGTGCTAGGTCTTAATCAAAATTAGTTTTGATTTATCTCAACATACTCTTAAGTGCCAAAAGTTATAAAATGATCATCCACAGTGAATGTGCAAAAATACTTCTTTAATGACTGCAGGTATCTTTTACCAGCTTACTTTCAACATGAATAGAGGGAGAGGACTTTAAGTTTGTATTTTTATTTTAAGGAATGATGTAGGGAGAAATTATCTTCAAATTTATGGTTTTACTTTGCTATATGCCAGAAAACAGTATCATTTTCACTTCTGTGTTGCCAGCATCCCGATTCTCACTTCTGACTCTGTAGCAAAGGACTCATCATGTCTAAGAGGATTAATTTCAGGGAACATCTTTGAGCGGTATCTACTGTTGGAGATTATTCAAATTCTAACAAGTTGCTACTGGATATGTGTGAACTGAGATTCTTGGAAGCTTTTAACTTAGTGGAATAGGAGGACATTCAGCTGGAAGAACAACTCATATATATTTTTGTATTGGGATGATTCCTTTAGTAAAATAAAAAAAAAGCCTTGGGTCAACAAGGCTTTTTAACTAATCAACTAAAGAGAAAGATTCCTGCCATGGGAAGTGGCTCATAGCCTTCACTTCTAGCTGTTGTCAGCTCTGTTTATAATATTAGTTTGTGAAGGTGAATATTTTGTAAGAACTTGGTGTGGGTTTTTTTAATGTAAGCATATTTCTAGGGTAAAATTTGCAAAGGAAACAGAATATTTCAGGCATGTGTCCTGAAATTCCTTTGTTCCTTTGGCACATACACAGTTTAATGATAGAAGTTTAGAAGTTATTTTGGAGTACCATTAACAGCTTCTTTATTCCTGCTGTCATTCTGCAAGGTTATTCCATTTTTTCCCTCTTTTTTCTTTTTTTTTTAAACTCCTCTCTAACTGCATTTTCTGTGACAGTGTTTCTTAGCCTCCATTCATCGTTTGTTCACAGGCCTTTGTCGTACAAATTAATTTTATAGCTCACTGCAGGTGAAGCAGGTTGGACAAAAAATTTCAAAGAAAAGGAAATGCAAAGCCCAGCACCTGAAAAAGAATAACCTCATGTACTAGCATGAGAAGAGGGCTGACTGACTGAAAAACAGCTGTTTTGGAAAGGACCTGGGGACTCTGGTGGACACCAAGTCGACCATGGCCTGATAATGCAGCAAAGAGGGCTGGCAGCTTCCAGGGCCACATTAGGCAAAGCGTCTCTAGCAGGTTGAGAGAGGTGATGCTTGTGTGGAAAAACCACAAGCAATGTGGTAGTTGCAGGCATCTTGATCTTTAGCAGAACTCCAACAGATGTCTACTGCTCAGCTCACTGTCACTAGATGGATCAAGTTGCTTATATTCAGCACCTGCAAGGGTCTGTGTTTAACTAAACTCTGTTCTAAAACAGATGGTATGGCCAAGTTTTCATCATCTGAGCACAACAAACTCACTCCAGGATACTTTTATCAAAGGCTGAAGAATGAAGTCCCACAATTTTTATGAACAGCGTGTTTTTATTTCTTTTCTATCTTGATGTGGCAGCCTGCTAGTCCCTACTAGAGACTTTAGAGGTATTTAGTTTTGTGTATCAATTAGGATAAATAACAGCTCTTCTTGTAGCAGAAGGGTTTTTTTCAGCTGAACTTTTTCTTAGCTGGGTGTGATAAAGAGCTGTCAGCACTAAATGCATTGATCTTAAGCTATTCAAATACTAAGTGCAGCTTCCAGAAATAAGAAAGATGTTCCTTACTGGTCTGAGATTCAAGAAACTGAAGTGCAGGCTATTGAGCTGTATTGGTCAACTGATATAAACATATGAAAAGCAGAAAAGGCAACAGCTGTGGGACGGGGGCTGTCTGCACACATTCTGACATGCACTGCAGTGCTCTGAAGTCACAGAATTAAAATAAATCCAAAGGCAGAAGTAGAAATAATTTCTGTTTAGCTGCATTCATTTGCAGAGACACATGGGGTTTTTTTGTAAAGAAAAAGTAGCTTACTTTAATACATTATGTAGGGTTTGTTTTTTAAATTTTTTGCATAATACTTAGCTATGTTATTTTCCCCTGGCTGATGGTTCTGCTGAAGAAAACAGAAGGGAAGGAAGTTCTGTTTTTACATGAGATCAAACTATGCTGCCAGTTGTATAGCATTGCTATTACTTAATACTATGCTTTGTTGTGAGGTAGCTGTGAAGAACCTGGCTCACATGCTAAAGCATATGCTTTCTCTTGTATCATCCTTTGATGAGAATTCACTCCCCAATGCTTTATTTATACATACAATGTGCGTACCTATAGAAATAATTAGTTACAAAAAAAAAAAAAAGGGTTAAGATCATGAAGAATACATGGATATTTCATCTGAGATGTAATAATAAAATGGAAAAGAAAGCAGTGGGGTACTTAAGAACAGAGGAAGTAAAATATCTGGCCTTATTTCTACTGTATGCTTAAGAAGATAAAGTGAAAAAACAAACAAACAAACTTGTCCGTTTTTGTATAAAGACAGTAAAATATGATAAAGCCTTGTTGTGGTAAAGGTAAGGAAAGATTTTGTATCATTTTTCCCTATTTCTAATATAGCTTTGCCTTGGTAATGAAGAAAGAATTGTTGGAAGTAGTAGAGATGGAATATGAGGAAGGATTAGAGTTGCAAAATCATTGGTTAACATTGAAGCAACTGTGAATCCATATCTAGAATAATTTATTCAGTATCTTTTAATAAATTTCAAATTCTGATTTTCTAGATTTCTATTAAACAGTTTTAAAATTGCAATTATGCTATATTTTAATGCCAGCTACATCTAATAGTATGTGAACTCCTGGTCTACTTGTTCAGCCACTGGCTCTCCTTTGCTATCCTGTAGGCTTGGTCGCTTTTTAGACTGAACAAAGGAGTCTAAGTTTTATTACAAAATGTGGAATCTTGATTTTAATACCCGTTATGCATGTTTTTTCCTGACAAAGTTTTTTTCAGTTTAAAATGGGCCATGTTCAATGAACTACAGCTCTGTGCTGTAGGTGTTGACCTTTGATTTCTGAATATTTAACAGCAGACCATTGCAAATGATTGGCTTTTACCTCTGTGTGTGTATATATTTATATAGAGAGATAAAAAGAAGTAAACAATTCCAATTATCAACAAAATTTTAATGAATTCACCACAAATTTTCTTCTTGTAATCCATATGGAATCCCATGGGCTTCCTTAGAATTCTCTTCGGATATACACATTCAGCTGTGTAGATCCAAGTTGCTTGACTGGAGTTATTTAATGAGATGACACAGTTCTTTAGATAAAGTCATCTTTAAATTACTAGATAAACAAAAAGCAAAAAAAAACCCTCCAACTGTTTAGTTTCAGTCTCACTTAAATGTATGATGACTTCAGATTATCACTTTCCATTTGAAATCTCATTAATATCTTTTCAATTTTTTTGTCACATATGCTGCTTCTTTCTTGCCCTTTCTTGCGGTGACCACATCTGTGAGTTAACTGCATAAGCAGCACTCATCATTTGCTTATTCAAGTATAGCAGGATATTCAATTTCAGATTTTTGAATTAAAGAGATGGAAGATTCCTCCCAGTTCTCCAGGTGACGCTTAAAAGAGCTCAGAATTTTATAGTTCACTAGTTAAGATATCTTTCTGAGGTTAAGCTAATGACTTTTTTTACACCTTATTAGCTATCTGACGGTGCACTAACAAAAATATATTAAACTTTTTTTAAAAAAAAAGGAGATAACTAATGGAATCACATAAAACATCACTTAATACTGAAAACCCAAGCACTATTGCAGAGCTACAGTGTAAGTTTGAATGCAATATATAATGAAGAAATAGAATATTTATGATCTACTGTTCCTGTAATCTTCTTTCACTCTAAGTGTATTATTCTTTTTTTCTTTTTTCCTTTTTTCCTTTTTTCCAATTGTATTACAAATGGGTTAAAAAGCAGGATATGTCTTTCCAGCCATGATTCCTTGTCCTCAGCAAGGAAATCAAACATACAGAGCGGGGAAAAAACCCAACCCAAAACCAAACAATGGCAACAGCTGTTAAAACTCATCAGCTTTTCTGTGATCCATGGAATACAAAGGAGTAGCCAAATATTTTGTCTTGCAGGCTCCACCTGTGATGATCTACATTACTGAGACTCTGCCCGATTTTCTTAGCATGAGTCAAATGTGCTGCAAATATGCCAGTTCTCTCAGTTAGAGATGGCTATTTATCTTGTAGTAGAATCTAAGGATTCAGGTTTCACAGCTGTATTGTGTTCTGTATAACCATCATACAGCAGTAGAGAAAGAAAATAATTTCTGTCAAAGCAAGTAAGGAAGAGTAATGTGGGAGTGAAATAATTCTGGAAAAATATGTTGGTCCACGCTGATAGCGTATAAACTGCCTTATTCCTGTGAGGTTTTCATAGGTATGATGAGGCGCAAGAGTGTGAAGCAACAGCGAGCTGCTGCCTCACTAGCAGCTGCATCTTGATTCTAAGCAAAACAGAAACAGGAATTCTGAATATAGCTGTGTGCATTAAAAATGTTACTGCTGCCATCCTTGATATTATTCAAAGAGTCACTGCTACCATCCTACCTTCAGCAGTGATAGTTTTGGTGACAGTAGGTATAAAATGGCTAACCTATAAAATGTCTTATAGTCAGGAAGGAATTTGTAGACATGGATGAGGGACATAGTGCCAAAAATGTACAAGCCATAAGAGTTATTTTGGCAGAAAAATTTGAATAGATAGAAGTGAAGACATATGGTATTTAGGCCAGAGGGGTAGAAACTGCAATAGCTGAGACACAGTAGAATGAAGACTTGGATGAAAACCTGCTTCTTCTCTCATTCCAGACAGCTCAAGTTTTTAAATATCTTGTGCCTGAGGAACCTTCAAGATCTAGATGATGTGTGTGATTATATGGATGGACAAATAAGGTTAGAAGTTGTGTACTTGAGTGGGAGGAAAGTTAGGGTCATCTGGAGTCTGAGACTAGACTAATAGAAAGATACTTAGGGAAGGAAAAGAGGGAGGGCTCTGTTTCAGTTGTGCTGAGATTGGAGGACACCTGGGCAATAACAAGAAAACCTTCGAAAATAAGGCCAAGATTGCTATAGAAAAAAGGAATTCACAGTCATCTGGACCTTCCTTTAGGAAATAATACATTAATAATATATAAAGCATGTGTCTACTCCATAGTTGCAAGATTTTCCCATATGTCCCTGGTTGTCATGGAGATGAGAGCCTAAGGACTGAAAAATCGTTTGTTTAAATTTAAAATTCTACTCTCTAAAACTAAACAAGGTTCTTGCCTTCAGTATGGAGACTCTTTGGGTCAAAAGAAGAGCAGTTTTTGCTCTCAGAAAGAGCTTGACAGTGTTGGGAAAAGTTTTTTCCCTACTAGTTATAAACAGATTCTTTCAGTGAATATCATCTTTTTTCCTGGAGAGGAAATAATCTTAAAAGGGAGTTAAGCTGGTGAGGTTTGCCTTCTTTTCTCAAGCTGAAATGTGCTGGCACACAGAGCAGTGCAAACTAAGTAGGATGAAACACTTCAATCTAATGACTAAAGCAAAATGCTCCCTCATCCATGTGTAGCAAGCAGATAGGGATCTCTTCCCTCTGTGTGCAAATTATATACTCCTGCTCATCATGTGGCTATGAGGGATGGAACAAAGAGTATTACTGAGCAATTATAAAAGGCAGGCATCACATTTATATGACTAACACAAAGTGGAGAACCTGTTTCTGATACTATGAGTATGAATCCTCTGCTGTATTCTGTAATATGCCCAGAAAGGCTATTGCTTTGAAAGCAGAACGCAGTTCAGGAAATTTCAAAAGGAGGAAAAAAATGCTGTTGCATTTACTATTACTCTTCTGTTTCCTTCATCTTCTCAATATATTACTGAAAATTGAAGACAAACTTATGATATGTACATCAAAAGAAAACTTTCCTTATGATGAATGATAGCACGACAAGGTCAATAGTAGAACTGATTTAAGCATTTGCTAAGATCTGTTGTAGTATTCCACTATAAAGTTTGCAAGGCAAGAACACACTACAGCTAATAAATACTGAGCAAGAGACTTCCATTTATGTCTGTTCATTAAAAAAAAATCTAACTTTTTCTGGAAAAGCCAAATTTAAGATTCCTGCCATGATGTCAGTTGGCTATGATTTCATGTTTGCTTGAGAGATGCTTTTAGATGTGCTTACAGTTATTTATGTGTAACTAAACCATTCTGCCTATTAATTTTGTGTCAGGGTTTAACTCCAGTCCACAACTAAGCACCACACAGCCACACACTCACTCTCCTCAGTGAAAGAATCATAAGGGTAACACTAACAAAACTCATGGGTTGAGATTAAACCAGTTTAATAATTGAAATAAAATATAATATTAATAGTAATAATAATTGTAATTAAAAGGAAAATAACAGAGAGAGAAATAAAACCCAGCGAAGACAAGTGATACAAATGAAAACAACTGATCGTCACTAACTGACCAATGACTGGCCAGTCCCTGAGAAGGATCCCTCTTGCCAACTGACCCCTTAGTTTTATTGCTGAGCATGATATCATATGATATGGAACATCTCTTTGGTCAGTTGTAGCAAAGTCCTAGGCTCTGTGTGAGTGCTGCTCAGCAGTAATGACAACATCCCGGTGTTATCAAGACTGTTTCCAGCACAAATCCAAACCGCAGCCTCTTACCAGCTACTATGAAGAAAATTAACTCTATTCCAGACAAAACCAACATGGTTTTGAAACAGAATAAAATGTAGATTTTTAGAACTGGAAAAATTACTGTAATAGCTGCTGCTGATTGCTAAATTATATAATCTTACCACATGTACAAGAAAAAAATCAATATTTATTTTCACTGTTTTCAAAAGTTGAATGAAACGTTTGCATTTAATGATTGGCTGAAAATACTGATAGCAATAGTAACGAACAGTAGCAAAACATAGTCCTTTACGGGCAGTGTCACCATCACAGAAAGATATAAAAACACATTAGGAAAGGAGGGAAGGTGGAAGGAACAAGTAAAAAGATATGTGAAATAAAAGCATGTTGACAAATTTGAAAAATATAGTTACCTCCTCCAATGAAGTAACAAGCGAGAGGCGGTGTGAATGAACTTTTCTTGATGAAAGATTATTGCCACCCTTCGTGTAGCACAAGCTGCCTCGGGCGTACCTTTTTATTCTGCAGTCTACTGTAGCAATGTGTTTGTAATAAGTGCACTGATAGATTTTTGTTTCCTTGAGTGACCGAAGATGTCTTGGCAGGCATCGCGCAGGGAAGTGTGCTCAGCTGGCACCGCCTGTGACCCTTTCCGTGTTCTCAGGGCATGGCCTTCTGCTGGCCAGGAGTAACTGGGCCTCGAGGCAGAAGTTGCTTTGGTGAGTCTGTAAGTCTGGTGGTAACTCCCCATGGGTTTTGATTTCCTTGTAATCAAACCTGCCAATTTAGGACTTCTTTTCTCTATTGTTTCAGGAATTAAAAAACTATTGTGCCACTATGAAACTATTTTAATAAAGACTTTATCAATATTTAACGCATATTAGTCCTTAAATAGAAAATATTTATAAGGAATAAATGGTGTTAAATTAAAAAGTATAATCTCAAGTAACTTCTCTTTTTTATTAATATTCAGATAATTTTTTCTTTAATCCTTTTAACAGATCATTCTGCTTGGGGCTGCTGTTTCAATACTGTTTCATTCTTGGGCTCATCATTTAAGTTTTTCATTTAATTTATATATAAAAAATTCAATAGGTCTAATGTTCTAGTTTCCCATTGTTTTAATTAAAAAGGAAAATATGCCCCTTTGTATACTACTTCAGTTCTTGAATATATGAGCCATTTAAGGTAGCTTTAAAGAAATCTTTTTTTTCTTTTTCTTCTTCTCTGTTGTTCCTTAAGACAAAGTGGGCAAGAGCAGTAAGAAGATAAATTTTATTGAACTGAAACTTGAATCTATTAGAAGTGTAATAATCAATAATAAACAAACTGCTTTACCAAGGCATCTCTAGGCTTTGATTTCATCTAAATTAAGCCAGCTCCACTGATTTCAGTGCTTTCTTTTTTTTTATCATACCTCCAAATTTGCTTGCACATTTTATGGCACGTATTGCTCTGATGGCAGGTTACGGAGTTTAAAAGGTGTTTGTGTTGCACAGCTGTTGCTGACGCTGTTGAATTATAAGAAACCATCAATTTCTGGCGGTGGGACTACTTTATCTTCACAGTGCCTGCTGCCTCCAAGTGGGAAGCGTGGGTTAAAGTCCAGTAAAACCAAAGGAGAGTGGTGTTAACTTTCTGGAGGCTTAGGTCAGAACCTGTGAGACTAACAAATCTGTTTGCCCACAGCGTGCTCAGAAAGCCCTGTCACAGGGGCTGGTTGCAGTTTTTAATTTATTTCCTTTCACAGCTTTAACAAATGAAGCCTGAAAGTCAGAAACTACTTCCAATTCGAAGAAGTACTAAAATGATCAACTTCAGTCAGATAATCTGGAACTAGATCACAACCCCTCAGGGATATATTTACATTTTGCCAGTTTACTCAGAGGAGTGGCTCTAGGGATCTGGAGATATCCTCTGCATATATATTTTTAATTATTTAATTTTTTTTTTATAACCGAAGGAAATACTGATGCAAGAGCTGAAGCTAGTGAATTAATCATAGGATTGCTAGAGGCTGCAGTACCCTTATCTGCTCAGAAATCAATATCTATGCTCTCAGTTATATTAGAGAAATGTTTACTTCTTCACCTAACCAAGATATTAATTTGTATATGCTGCATTTTCTGATTAATTTTTTTAAGTTAATGATTTGTGGGGAGAGCAGGCTAATTTATTTTGAAATCTTTCCCATGCTGCACAATTTTCCTGTTACTGACTGATTGTTTTCCCTGTGTGTGCGCAGCACCATTCGCATGCATCAGGACGCTCCACGCAGAAGCCGAAACGCTCTGTATGTGGGAAGCGATGCACTTCGCTGAAACACAGCCGTCAGCAGGGCAGCCTGTAGCAGCAGCCTTCGCCTCGCTGGTGCTACCGATTTCAGCTCAAGAGGTGAACAGGAGAATTCAGCTGGAGCGTCAGGGGAATGTAGAGTAGGTGAAATGCAATTACCTACGTTGGAATACGATCAGGATACCGGTGTTAAACCCCGGTCTGGTGAAAAGCGCTGTGGGATTTTTAATGACCACAAGTCAGATAATGTTTTGTTTCTCATCCCAAGGACAAAACCTCTATTAGCAGAGTGCCTCCTGCCACGTGCTGCGGTGTTAGTTTAATATGGACCCATAGGGAAGAGTATGACCTCCTGTGGCAAGTCACTGCTGCCACATCTGCCTGCTTAGAGGAGGGTGAAGCAGAGGCAAGAGGGAGGTGCAGAGATTTGCTGACTGTCAGGGGGAAGTCTGTGTCTGGACCCAAGATTGAGTGGGGTGGCAGGGGCTGCTATGGAGTGACTTCCTTAATCGTTGGACATATTTCCTGGCGGAAGCATGCTGCACCATCCAGCTGTCCCTGGAGGTCTCCTGTCCACAGGCTGGCCCAGCTCTGCTTCATTTGCCTAACGAGAACTGACGAGATCGTGGCTCAAGGTGGTTGGCTACAAAAAGCACATTAAACATGTCAGTGCAGGTGATTGTCCCACTATATAAATTGGCACTGTAGGATTAGATGGCATTGCATGTGAAATCTATTAACATTTGAAGCAGTTTGCTTGAATTAGAAGTCTTGATAGAATTACAATTACTTTCCTTCTCCTCTGTGAGCTCCATTGCTATGTTTGTGTTCCTTCTAATGAGAAGACTTATAAACCAAGGAAGATGCTTTCCTACATCTTATGTGGAGCCATTTTCCTCTTTTGCATTTATGAATCCTGATGTGTAAGGAAGAAGCAGCAAATGGAGGGAGGCAAGATAAGCAGAAACCCACTGGCTTTTCAAATTTGACAGTATATGCTAAAGCATCGACACTGGTACATGAGGAGGTATAAAGGTCATGACCTTGGGAACAGATGTATGTGGGCAATGTTCAGAATTGCACAGGACATACGTAAGAATATTTTTTTTTTTCTATAAGCTCAGTGCAGAATAATGGAAGTAGAATAACAAGAGAAAGGATCATGTCTGTCAGAGAGCTGGAGGCATGTAACCTTTTCTGATTGGGATTCTGGGTCCTTCTGGGTGCAAGCTGGCAGTCAGGAATCAACTATGTGCTCTAGTGCAACAGGTTGAGTATATGAAACTTTTTCTTCATGACTGCATTTTAAAAGTTAGGAACCTGCAATCTACCTCGCTTCCATAGTGAGGTTCCTAGAAGGCCTTAAAATAGCAGGATAAAGAATTACAACTAGTAAATTTAACATGATGCATGTGGAGTGGTACCAGAATTAGCACAGCATAAGAGGAAGTGGAACTGGAAATGCAGGAGGTAGACTGTGAGGTCACCTGGACGATGAGTTTAGGGTAGAAACCTGGGAGGCATCTGTGAAGGGAGCACAGGTTGGCAAGGCCTGCTAGGCAGCTGCAGAAAGACAAAATAGAAGGGAGAAAATAGTAACTAAAATCACCTGGGGAAAAAGTGAACAGGCTATCAAAGAAGTAATTCTTGGGCCTCTCAGCCCCAATGCAGAGGAGAAGGGTGATGTTAAGAAGATAATGTGGTGGTCTGTAGATTAAGTGTGAGCAAGGTGGAAATCAAAAGAAAATGAGAACTGGTCACAGGAGTTTGACCCAGAAACAGTGAAGTGAAATGGAGACTGTGGAAAAATCTTGCCTTCTGTACCAGATTTGCACATGTGTCAATGCATAGTTCTCCCCAGACAGATTGTTTTAAATTAATGAGGTCAGAAAAAGCTTACCATCCCATATCGGCTGCAAGAAAGTGAAGCAGCATTAAGTCAATATGCTGTATTTATTGAAAAAGCTCTTTTTTCTTATATTGTATTTCAGGTCTTTTACTCAGAAACATTTTAAATTTCATTTTTATCAGTCCTACTATTTATTTTTTAACTTCTGAATATTTTAGCTCAAACTCTAATGGTATTCTTTCCAGAGCTTGATTTGTTTTACCTCAAATAATTAATGTTCAGGTTTAGTTTAAGTCTTGATTCTTACACTAGTACAGTACATATGTACTCAAGTGTACAATCTGTGTATGTCTTCTACTGGTGGAACATCTCAAAATCTTGCCAATTATTTTTGGTTTCTATGTCTTGATCTTCATCTATGAACATTAAAATATCACATAACATTAAGTACTCAACATGACGTATTTTAGTCCTTCCCCTAACACAGCCATCTTTGAGTCATGCCAGAAAAAAAAAAAAAATCATCCTTTATCTAAACATAAAAAATCATCAGAGGACCCATTAAGATTCTTTGGAGACTTTGGTCAGTTTGTGGACCCTGTTTCTGGCAGATAGCATGTCACTTCATCTGATCTTCACCCACTCCTCCAGCAATTACTAGGTTGCCTGTATTTCCTATTCCTTTAGCTCCTTCAGGTAACACTTACTGCATAAAAGCTTCTATCAAGTACTTATTCTAGGATGTCCAATATATATGTCACATCTGAATCTGGTTCATTATTCTTTTATCTAAGTAACACTTCATCTGCTGATAATATCTACAGTTTTAAAGCCATTACAGTTCATTGCTTAGGGACTATATTTCATTTAGTTGATGAAGAAAAAAAATAGATCTATGAGATCAAAATATAGGATTAACATTTACTGAATATAGCACAGGTATTTTAAAGAAGAATTTTTATAAATTTTGGAAGCTAAAATATATCTTTACTGGGAGGGAAATCTCATTACCATTGTCAGTAACCTATACAAAGTCCTCAGGGAACTAATATTTACTAATCACTAACAATTTAGCTTTCCAAATATGGTAGGTTTTGATTTTTCTCATCCATCAATAACTTGATTTTGATACTATTAAAAATATAGATGGTAATTCAGTCCTGAAAACAGTTAATTTAATTAAAGGCAGTAATTCTATTACATTATGTGTAGTTATCAAATTTATGTTGATCCTCTATTTTAAAATTTCTGTTAATTTATGCAATCTACCACTAAACAGATAAAATAAACGCAGTAGCCCACAAAGGTAATGTTATCTAACATCCCATAGTGTGTTATACGGTACCTTCTACAAAAGAAAAACAAAACAAAACTTAAAGATGTCATGAAACAGGAGTTGTTTAGAGAGAGTCACTTCCTAAAATCCATAATTCTAAGTCAACTGTTAAATTCAGCAATCCAAAACCTTTGAGGAAGAATGGGAAGGAATTATCTTTAAATCGATAATAAAGTCTGGAGCAGAAAGGAAATGTCAGACACACATCACATTTCTAAGTAAGAAACTCCTGTGGACAAGTCAATGTTTGCACATGTATTACATATGTGGTACGAGGGGCTTCAGGGGTGGTTTCAGAATTTGGATCAAAGGAAATATGCCTCCATTTAAGTCATGAATGAACTTAGAAACTAGTTGTGCTCTTTTAAACAAATGCTTTTTATATCTCTCAGTGCGAAACTGATTTGGGTTTGACTTTTTGTCTTTTATTAATTAGTTCTGTTGTTTCAATATTGTAAGTAAACATGTGTGAATAATATTGGATAAACCAAAATAAGTAACATACTGAAATATCTCTATTTCCACTAGAGGTTATAAACAAATGGAATGTTTCCAAGCATGGATGAATGGAACAAATGATTTATCAACTAAATCAATATCCCCTGCTGTATCTAAAAACAAAAATATGTGAAGAGAGACAAATATTAGAAATATTTTCAGGTAATATTCATTTTTTATTCCCCCCCACCCCCCTAGATTGCCTATAGTACATCTTATAGTCCTGCAATAATATTGTATACCAAAAAGGTCCATCCTCTCAAGAGATATGGGAAGAAAGGTTTCCAGTGAAGACTGAGGCAAAAAAGTTGTTGAGTACCTCAGCCCTTGTTACCAGTTTGCCAGTTACGTTTGTCAGGGGTACACTGTCTTTGACCTTCATACACTAATGTCCTGGAGAACTCACCTGTAATAATTGGATAATTCTGATAAAAATAAAAATTCTGATTAAAAAAAACCCAACCAGGCTGATGAAAATCAGTAATCAGGTGATGCTCTGGGGTGTGGGAAGGGTTGTGTGTGTTTGGTCAGTGCTCTACTGCCCTTTTTTCTCTCTCTCTTGAACCTGTTATTATGACTAAATCATACTTTATCATCCTTTGGTAGCCCCCGACCTTCACATTCCTTGTTCAGTCAAAACCATTCTGCTGGCCAGCCTTATGATGGATAGTCAGAACTTGAAAAGGACCCTATTTGAATTAATGATGTTGCCAAAAGCCAAGTAACACAGATGTAACAGAAAATTAATTTCTTCCGTTCCACTCATTGTATTTGCAGTGTGTCTGGTTTTAAGATATTCAGATCTTCTCAGTGCAGATCTTAGGCCAAATGCTAGGCTATACTTGAGGAGTATGTGGCTCAAAATTTAACTTTCATTGCAATCTGTGATGCTGGCCACAGGGCAATTTCATTTGTTAGTTCCCTCCTGGACGAGATGAAGACATCTTGACTTTCTTGCCCTGGGAATGGAATACTTCTCAGTACACGTCACAGTGAGTGATTCTGTCTCCCCCATTGAAAAAGACAAGCTAAGGAGGGCCTTGTATTATAAACATTTAAACCAACATCTCCCATAAGAGGTTTGGGCTGAAGAAACAATTATTATTTTTTTTCTTTCCCCTTCCTGAAGCTCTGAAGAAGGAGACAGAAATTCAGTCATTTCTCGGATTGCTCAGGAGCTGCCTTGTATCTGAAGATCAGGAAGGAGGGAGAAAAACTTGACAAGAACCAACAGAGAAAACACTCTAATATATAAAAAGCGCTTTCTTAGTCCTGGATATTGTAACTGTATGCATATAATTACATGCACATTGCATGTACAATGTGAGTACATACATATATAAATGCACACTATATAAAAAATAATTTACATGCATATAGATAAGCTATATGATATGCTATATACATATAGCTATGTATATACTAAAAAATAAAGACTAAACACTGTAGAAATTAAGTTTTATTTCCTGTGGTGCATGCCTCTAGTTATGCCAAAGCAATACTCAAAATATTTTATACAATGTCTAAGCACAGGTAGAGGGTCAAATTCCTTTCCTGACAATTGTATTTTCTCTGAGCCTCATCCTCAAAATAGAGCCTAGAGCGGGGAAATTCTCTTATTTGTTCATGCCATTGGCAAAACTCCCACTTCAATGGGATCAGGGTTTGATCCTGTTCACCAGAGTAGCAGACATGAAACGAAATGAAATGTCTAAACAGTTAGGAATATGTAGACCACTGTGGACATGAACATGTATGATCCTTTGGCTTAAAAAAGGCATAAGCTTCTCCATTGCAATGAACTTTAGGTCTATGTTCTGGAGACCTGGATGAGTGGTTGATATGGCCACTCCTGCCTGTCAGCCTCTTGCAATACTATGCGAGTGCTTTCTTCCCTATCAACCTTTGTAAAACCGTATTTTCTACTTCTGTGAGCTCAGGTTGAAGTTTTCCATCCTGGCTGGAGATGAATGTACCTGCAAGGGCTACTGCAAAGTGTGATGTGGTGCATGCCTTCTGCCTGCTGACACTAAGGCAAGAACTGCAGGCTATTATTTACTCCTCTCTCCTCGTGCAATACAAATGTAACCTTATCCTCACGTCATCTTCAGGTTGAGGGTTTTGGAAGTAAGGTAATGTGGAGATTTCAGCCCTTTAGAGCATGAGGTTGGAGAAAAATGTCATGTTCTTTTTTCTCACTTTAAGACTTGAGCAAACAAATAACCACTGTGTTGTGAAATGTGAGATCTACCTTTGCTGGAGACAAGAATCTGATGGTTTATATCTGAGTTACGGTGTTTGTAGATCATATGAAAAATCAGGGTGACTTCTAAACAGCTGGAAAACTGTCTTCAAAGTGGTTGCAATGACAAAAATGCAGCAATATTAATGAGATTTTCAGCTGTTTCCAGATTTTGAAGTCGGTTAGGTGAAAAGTTACTGCCTTACTTTCCTCATTTGACTCTGCAATTCCAGCTCTGAGATGTTGATAGGTGTCCAATCAGGGCAGGACATCAAAGCAAGGAAGAAAACTGTCCTTCCTGTGCTTTAAAAGATTCCCTTAACTTTACATGATACTGACAGCTCCAAGGAGAGATGCTGGCTGGGCTGACAGCTGGAATGGAGACAGAAGACCAAGATTTTTGGAAGCTGACTAGAGAGAAAGGCAAAACTTGTGGGTGTGAGGCAGACTACAGAGCTATAGGCAGGAAGACAGATGCTACTAGCAGGCAAGGGAAGTGATGAGGGCACCAAAAGCAGATCAGGAGACAGAGGAATGTGTCTCCTGACACACGATTTTGACTTGTATTTCAGGTGGTAAATGGATACGGCATGGTGGGAGATCTGGGTTTAGTGAATAGAATAACTGCTCAGGAACCACTTGACAATTTATTTTGCCCTTTTCCATTTTTTTCCTTGTTGCACAAATGATTGTGTTCTTGTTTGCTTCCCACCAGTCACCCTCCCTCTTTCAGAGATTAAAATGTGAAATTTTGTGTTCTGGGAATAAGCTAGTTTTTGAAGGGAAGGTTATATAGTGAGAGTATTATGTATTCCAGTGTCATTTATGTGGATAATTTGGAACATGTATTGTGAAAAGGTTTATATTTGCAGGACTGGCACTCTGAAGATATTGAATGGTACCGGGGAGAATGCACTTCTCTTTCTCCCTCTCTCACAGAGTCCTTGTGTGATGCTAATCAGAGCAGATTTATAGAGTGCATAGTAAATAAAGCCTGAACAAAGGGACATATCCTGAGGAGAAGTAAAGAAAGTATTGACTAGTTGTTATGAGGCATAAAGTGTCTATTGTGTACTTTGAATGGCATGGGTATTGTAGGGAAAAGGAAAATCATAGAATTAAAGCCAGCCTGTAAGCATGAGCAGAGCATGCTGAGTTAAAGTTTCTAGGACATCTGCAAATGGTGTTTTCCTAGGGTTTTTTTGGAAGCTTCATTTTGTGACGTTAACAATCTTGAAGCAGGGGATTTTTGTTTTAATTCTGTATAATTGTGTCTACACTGATTTGTGAGTGCACCTTTCTGATTATAACAACTCACCTTCCAGATCTTTGAAGAAAACTCTCTTGGCTAAGAGGCCTAAGGTTAATGTCTGGTATGAAGCTGTTATTCCCATCTTCACAGTACACAAAAAATTACTGACCCTGTCTGAATAAGAAATTAACACTTTACCACTGGTTGATTTCCTGGCTGGGTAGATCTCTTTAGCTTGAGAATTTTGTTTCTAGCTAACCTAAGTAAATTTATGGGATAAAATATTTGTGCAGAGGAACCAAACATTTGAAATGTCGTGGTGGATCATAGTTGACTAGATTTCCTAAATTACAGGAGGCCAGAGGTTATCTAGCAAAGTCACAAACAGTAAAAGACAGATAATGAGAAATAGTTTTGTTATGTATGCTGATGTACCACGTCAATGAAAATTACGCAATGAACTTGTTTACTGCAGCAATCCAACTTCATTCCCAGCTGCTGTATAAATATGATAAAAATGTTAATTTGGTTAAATATATTAACAAAGAACATGATTGTATTTTTTCTGAATTTAGAAGATAAAGAACAGTTGTGGTTTAATCCAGCAGGCTTCTAACACAGCCATGCAGCCACTTGCTCACTCCCCCAGCCTGCCCAGTGGGATAGGACAAGAAACGACAAGGCAAAGGTAAAACTCATGGGCTGAGATAAAGACAGCTTAATAGGACAGAAAAGGACAATAATAATAGTAGGATATACAAAAAAAAGTAATACACAGTACAGTACCTCAGCTAGCTCCTGAGCCGTGCCACTTCCCACCCAACCTCTCAGTTATATATGGAGCATGACATCATATGGAATGGAAAATTCTTTGGCCAGTTTGAGTCAGCTCTCCTGGTCGTGTCTCCTCCCAGCTTCCTGGGTGTCTCTTGCTTTCTTGTTGGCAGACCAGTATGAGAGGCTGAGAAGCCCTTGACTGCTTGGCAACAACTAAAATATTTGTGTCTTTGTCCTAAATCCAAAACACAGCTCTATACCTGCTCTGAGGAAGAAAATTCACTCTATCCCAGATGAAACCAGAACAAGAAGAAACAAATGGCTTAGGGTAAGCATCATAATTGTGAAGGACTTGGAAATACCTGGTGCCTTCTTTGGCTAAGTCTTTATTGTGACAAGGTTGGTTTTAGGCCCCTGATATATCCTGTGTCTAGTGGCAGAGCCTCTGGGAATGAATACTACTAATGGTAGAGGAAGACCAGGCAAGAGACTGCTTAAGGAAACTGGAGAAGCATCAGCCTATGAGACTGGATATGTTCAAGGTTGCTGGGGGGAAGAGTTTGAAATGTTTGCCAGGCTGCCTTCTGGCATCTCTGAGAGGTTGTGGTGATTCAAGGACGTCCCTGGTGATTAGAAAAAGGCAAATCAATCTACATTCATGAAAGGCAAAGAGAAGGATTCAGACAACTATAGGCCAGTCAGTCCAGCCTTTTTTCCCGGAACACAAGAAGTTCCATCTCAATATGACAAAAAACTTCTAGACTCTGAGTGTAACAGGCCACTGGAACAGGTTGCCTAGAGAGGTTGTAGAGTCTTCTGTGGAGATATTCATGACCTGCATGGAAGCAATCATGTGCAAGCTGCTCTAGGTGATCCTGTTTTAACAGGGGGGTTTGACTAGATGATATCTAGAGGCCCCTCCCAAACCCTACCCTCCTGTCAATCTGTAAATTCTACCGATTTTTTTCCACTTCCAGGGACACAAAAACCACAGTGGCTGGTAACAGCTAATTTGCCTTCATTAAGGGAAAATTGTGTCTGACCAACCTGATTGCCTTCGAGGACAAGATGACTGGCTTGGTGAATGAGGGGAGAACAGAGGATATTGTTACTCTGACTGTAACAGAGACTTAGATGTGGTCTCCCATAGTAGTATTTCTGCAGCCAAAGTGGTAAAAATAGGCTGGACAGCTGGAAAACTTGTTAGGCTGCCAAAAGATTATGATTAGTAGTGTGAAGTCCAACTGGCAGGTGATTACTAGTGGCATTCCTCAGCAGATGATACAGGGGCAAATACTGATTAATGTCTCTATTAATGAACTGAGTGGTGAGAATTACTATAAATCCTCATCAAATTTGCAGATGACACGCCATTGTGGGGGACCAATCAATACATTGGAGGGTAGGACTGTCATTCAGAGGTGTTTCAGTAAGCTAGAGAAATGGGCTGACAGAAATGTCATGGAGCTCAATAGTGGCAGACTAAAGAACATAAGGCTAGGGGGAGATCTAAATGTCACTTTCAACTTCTTAAAAGGGATTTATAGAGAAGATGGAGCTAGACTTTTGTCAGAGGTTCACAGCTAAAGGGCAAGAGGTAATGAACAAAGCTGCAGCATAGGAAATTGTAATTAGATCTATGAAAAAAAGTCTTCACTGTGAGGATGGTCAAACACTGGAACAGGTTGCCCAGAAACTCTTGGATTCTTCATTTCCAGAGATAGCTAAATTTGAACTTCTCCCTGCATTGAAGTGGGAGTTGGATACAGATGACTCCCAAAGCCTTTCCAAACTGGTTGATCACAGAATTCTAGGGCCCAGGTTTATAATATTAGAAAAGTCCTCTTAGATGGTAAAGTCTATAATTTCTCAAGAAGAATAAGAGATTATTGCTTCATACATAGATAGAGGAGGTGTTGGAGTGACTTTCTTGTTTGTATGAATGCAGGCCAGGAGCTATCACAGTTCCTGTACTCCACAAACCATTGTAGAGAGTCTTTTGGTCTTTCAAAGACAAATTGTAGCAAAGCAGCACAGCAAACACATATCTAAGCTTTATGTAAAGCATAATTGAGAATATTTATGGTCTATTTTATTGTCCTACTGATAAAATAGGATCTGAACCTTTGGAAAAACTTGCTTAGGAAGTATTAGTAACTCATTTACTGGGTTGAAAAGTGCACAAGTTTGAGTGACTCGAAAATTCTTAAAAATTCTAAAATCTTCTCTCCCCAAATATTATCAAATGTTTTAAAATACTTTAAGGGTTGCTGCTATCCCTAAAGGTACATTGGAGCAATTCTTGTTCTATGTAGGAGTTAACCCATACCTAGGTCATATTGACTTAGACAGATGTAGCTGATTTCTTACATTTGACTAAGCCTGTTTTAGTTTTATCTGTTGCATGTGTGGTAATCTTTTGAATGGCTAAATGCAGATCTTCTGTATGCTGTACACATAATTCATGCAGGTTTTGTTGTCATAGATAGGCATTGGAAAATCAGAGTTTTAAAACCTATTTGGGGTGTTAGCAATATTATTATTATCCTAAGGAAAGAATAGATACTTCAGTAATGCCAAAGAATTTACAATGCTAACAATTTTGTTTCATATAGTGACATACTCCCTGAGTATTATTGTGATTTTGGCATGCTTCCCAATACCTTACTGTATGTGAGAGTGCATTTATGGTTATCACAGTCACCAAACATTCTGGCAGATAAGTAATCTTCTGGAGCCCAAATCTCCCGTTATAGATTCACCTCAACTCATACTAAGGACTGGCTTGTGGTTTCATATCTTGCTTGTTTTGCTGCTGTCCTTACTTCCTGTATTTTGTAATTCTGTAATCCTATGAACATGCAAATGTCAGTTTGACAGACCAAATGTTACCTCCTGCACTTAATCTGATTAATCAGCTCCTTGAGTCCCTGAAGAATGAAACTCCCCTGCCCATTGAGGGTTGTGTGCACTTGGCACTATGCAGCTGTTTTTATAGAAGTCTGTATATTAACAAACACACACAATTCTTCTGTCCACTTGGAACAAACGTGTGACATTTAATAGGCTTTGAAGCAAAACCAGGGAGGAAGCTAATAAATAATTTTATAGTAATTAGTATTTATGGTGACTTGTCCTTCAGCATCACTCTTCAAAGTAAGACATGAATATTGAGATGCACTCACAAAATAAGTTAAATTGAAAGACTATTACTATTATTTTTAGATTATATTAATAAAATTTTCCTGTTTATCCCAATACTATATTATTATAGGGCAAATATTGCATAAAATCATTGACTGTTAGTACACTAATTTACACTATAAAACAAAGTCAGAATTAAATACACTCTTAAAATTTATTTCCTTCAAGAAATAGAACACTATTGCTTTGACTAGTTTTGTAGAAAATTCAGCACACGATGCAATCAGCTGTGTCCATTTTCTTGCTGGCAGTATGTCTGTAAGCCGAAGGAGTTTGTAAATTATTTTGGTTTTATTTCTACCATGTCTTGTCTCAATTTACACTCACTTTGCATAGATACAAACTGTTGCTCTAAACTTTTGGTTTGGGTTTTTTGGCTTGCTTTTTGGGGGGTGTGGTGAGGTTTTTTTTTTTTTTTTTTAGAAAGGATGTTTTAATGGTGATAATCACAAAAATTACTAAAGGAGGAGAGTTTGTGTTCAAAATTCCTTTTTTAAAGGCAATCACGACTACAGAAAACTTAATTGCTTGTTCAGTCTGTGCACGTTAGATAGGCATTGAAAGGAGAATCTTAATTTTCTAACATTTTGTTAGGAACATGGAGATCTATTCTTTCCAAGATGGATGCAGGACACTACATAGTTCAGGAAACTAGTAATGCAACAGTGAGCCTATTATTACACAATTCACTGCCTCAGATTCAGACATGGTGATGACTGAAAGTCATTACCATCTGACAACTGCTCCATAGATTTACGTCAAAGGGAATGATGATTCCAGTCAGGTTTGTTAAGGGCATCTGTCTGCTTAATAAAATCATCTCTATTATTGGTTTAGATTTCAAAGACTAAACAGGAACAGAAAACAACCATTCAAGAAAAGACTCAAGAGTGCAGCAGGCTTGAGCAAAGGAATACTTACTGTCCTCTTGTGCCTCCTGGGAGCTTTCTGGAATCCTTAATAGATTCACAGACCTCGGCCACTCTTGAACGCTGAACAAACTAAAGGCAGTTTGCTTAGCTGCTTTTCCCATGATACTTTCTCACAAATACAAAGACGTTGCATTCAATCACTGATGCCACAGGTAGGGTTGGAATGGGGATAGGTCTCTCCCAAAAGCAATAATTTTCTGATCTAGAACTTAAACGTTTTCTGAATCTCATGAGAAAGTTTCTCAGTCCCATGTTTCCACTACTGCAATTTAATGCTTATAGGATTACACCTTCAGCATGAGACAGTGATTAGTTCTCTGTTTCAGGGGAAAACAGGACATCTGACAAGCTGTCAAAACCGTATCTTTTAGTACATGTCTTGTGTTCTTTTGTTCTCTGAATAGACAGATGTGATGACAGTATAGATATCAGCATATAAATAACTAGTTTAAATCTCTTACACCCAACTATGTAAAAATAGGTATGAAATTCAGGAATTTAAGTCAGATAACCTTAATTCCATACCTGGATTTTTTTTTTTAAATTTTATTTTTCCCCCATTGCACTGCACTTGGAAATGCAGTGAGATTAAACCTCTTATAAACTGCCTTCAAAGTCATTTCATGTTGCTGCTACAGGCCAATGGCAATGAAACATTTATTTCCAGTGCTCAGATGATGGTTACTGTACTAAGATGCATCTTTTGTAGGTAGTTTCTTTGCTGGTGTAAAAGATGTCACTGTGAAATTTAAATGGTATGTTTGAGTTTAGGTGCAGATGCATTAGATCAGGCTAGTGCCTTTGAAGTACATGCTCTAGGCATATTAAGATCATGCAATTAAAAGCTGAGGCAAGAACTAAATATGAGAGCTCCAGTTCAGCATCTTGAGTGGAATGGTAAAGTGCAGAATTCAAGAATATATATTGTGGTTTTGGGATACATAAGTGAGTGTAGTAAAACTACCTTTTTAGGTAGGTAATTTTCCTTGTTCTTTTCCTGTCACATACCTGTTTTCTTGTTGCCACATGCACAAATATCCTCACTTTAGTCATGATGCCTGTTTTTAGAGCCATCCTCTCAAACCATTCAAGGAATCGATTTGAGCTTTTGGGTTAAGGAATGGTCTTTTTGACGGCTTTTTGTTTTCTTTTTTAACTAATCAGAGCTGTAGCACCGGCTCATAAATGATTGTGCCAGCTGAGTAGAAGGCAAAATTCACTGTAAGATAGGGGAAGGAATAGTTGAAACTGCTGTTGCCACTGAACACTTTCCACTCAAAATGATAGTTTTAGAGGAGTTTCAACAAACACGGAAGTACTTCTGAGTGTTTTCAACAAGATACTAACAGCTGCCCACCAAAGATTCCAACAAGTGTAAAAGACAAATGGGTTTACTTATTGGAGATTCAAATTAAGTGGGAAAACTGAGCTGATAGCAGCTGTATGCCTTTACTTAGAAACCAGCTATACAGTATTTTAGAGTTGCTGTTTCTAAGCTTCAGCATGTGAGTCAAGAAATGTGACTCATAACCTGACACAAAATAAAAGGCAGAGGATATTAAAAAGTGGCAGACCAGAGGGATCAGATTTGCTGGCTGTTATCTTGATAACTTTTTTGGCAGCAGATGTAGGTGACCTCTGATTTTAAGCGGCCAAGGGGGTGCAGAACCTGAGCTAGGGTCAATATCACAGGAGGAAATAAAAGACATGCTCTGCCCCAGAGTCTAACACATAAAATTGAATAAGCTGTCAGCTTTGTGTAACTATTTACTCTAGGGTGGAAATTAGTAGCTACCTTAGCAACACTAGTATCACCCGAGACGTAGCCATGCCGGCTCTGATTTACAGAGATGCATTTACTTTGACAATGTATTAAGTAACCTTTTTGAATGTTTTACTGTGTTTTTGTGATGAATGAGATGTAGTGCAGCCAAGAAAAATGGTTTCTACAGATTTCAAAATGCTACATGCTGGTCAGACCCTTACCTGGCATAAATCCAAAAGACTTCATTGCCAATGAGGTAATGTTGATTTATTACAATGGAAGAACCAGCTCATCATTTTGAGCAGTGCTGAGGTTTATTACCAGTCACTCTTTTCACTTGTCAGGTATGAGGGGATTTGATTTGCTTCCCAGGGTATTTGTAATATCATGATCATGAAAATGAGAAAGGTTAACAACCGTCGGTGCTGCCAGATCTACTGGGGCAATTGAAATGCGCCTTTACCGCAATACTCGGGGTTGGCTTAGATTCCCTTCTGTCACAGGAAGCTTCGAATATTAAGGATGCAGAAAAGAAGTTATTGCTGAAAGCACAGTTTTCTATCAGGAAAGTTCTGAATTCGGTCCTCTGATACTGCATGGTTCACATTACATGCTAGCTGAATTATTTAATCCAATAAAATTGCCACCAGTCCCAACTTCCTTATATACACACCAGACAGCCATCTTCAAAAGATACATTAAAGTATATTGAATCCTATTTTAAAGACTCCAAGCAAGAATGAGTCTGCATCTTCCAGGCTAAATTGTTATTAGCTCTCAATACATGGGAACTGTACCTTATTTGGATGTTGAATTTATTGAATTTTTAGCTTTTTCAGCTCATGTTTTGTTGGTGAATTCTGATACTGCAGATATTTGTGTTACTTTAAAGTATAGGTACTCTTCACCTTTCTAGTGCATGCAGCATTGATAGTCAGCATACACTAGAAAGGTTTATCCTTATTCTTTTCCATAGTGAACTAAACAGATTGAATTTATGGCACACACAGGCAGCAAACAGTAGGACATGGCGTCCTTCTACCACCTTACACATCTTTTCCTTAGAGGCAAAAAGACTTTCCTAACCTTCTTTCATTTTCATATACCTCCTAGGCCTACAGTTTACTGGATGCAAGGAGGCTAGGTATTGATTTTTATTTTGTTTCTCCAGCTATATATTCTTTTCCCACCTGGAAATCCTGTCCTGGCAAATTTTGAGAACTTGTTCCTTGGCCAGGATTTCCAGGCATGTGTCAGCCCTATTATAAATAGAAGGTTTCAGTGATACCATGAATGGGCCAGAAGGTACATACAGAAAGCTGTAACAGCTACTGCATGTTCAAAAATCTGAGGCATAGGCAGCGTGAACATGCTGTGGATGGAAAAAAGATGCAGAGGGACCCCATTGCTTCCTGAGAAGATATGAATTATGTGTTTAGACTACAAAGTACAAGCCACACTTGCAAATACTGGTGAAACTATAAAATGTCTAAAGAAGTACTGGACTCAGTGCATATTTTAAATAATTCCCAAACAATGCATGTGTGCTGCAGTTTTCCAGGAAATTCCACATCAGCATAGGAAGTGTATTCCCATGTTATATAACCAAAGAACAACTGATCCATTTAACTGCATCATTGACATCAGCGCTCGTGTCCAACTTGTTCCCTGCAATGACTCAACTTTCCTTGATGCGTTCTGGAGCAAAGTCTACTACACTGCAGGGTAAAAATCTTCATTCTTTATTGTTAAGTGTATTTCCTTGTGTTTTGCCATACTGATGCACGCTGTTGCTTTGACAACCTCCTAGCCAGTCAATTGGCACCTTTCTGTAGAAGAAAATTGTTTTCATTGTTAATTTCTATACTGTAACTTTCATGCTATCTGCAGACCTTTTCTGGGCATCACCTAGGCTGCTGATAAAATTACAGAATAATTTTGGATGGCTGATTGATCCCTGGTAGACTTTGCTAATAATGCTTTCACATCCTATAACCAAATATGATTTTTATGTGCCAGTGATACAACTCTTATTCCTTCTATTGTGCCCTGTCAATTTTTTTCAAAAATAATGCCAAGGTGAATGTAGAAAGAAGTTAAGTGCTTTTAAGAAATGCTGGTATATTCTGCTGGTGGAATCGTTGCATAAACTAGGCATGTAATCATGCCCAGAAAGAGATAACAGGACTGTAACTTTCAATAGGACCCACTTTCCATGGCTAGCATCAGTTAGATTTTAACTCAAGTTGGTATTGTTGATCGTATAGAGTCTTGAGTAAACTGGTGTTTATTTTTGTGTGCACCCAGCAGTATCTTTATCTGAATTCTTTTCTAATATCAAAGCTAGATCTTCCCTTTCTAAATCCTTTAAAACTTTCTCAGATTAATTCAGAAACTTTGACTTAAACCAAGATCCCTTTTTTGTGAGGCAAACTCTTCAGCTGTTTCCTTGAAATTATCCACTCCAGTCAGATCAAAACGTTTTATTTTTAAAGAGTTACAGATTCTACTACTGCATTCACATTCTCCTTTTATGTTAGTGTTGATTCTTTTTTCCATCACTGTATTAAACTTACTGTTCTTTCCATAATAATTTATTACAAGTGTAAACGTGCTTTTGCTTTGTACCAAATATGGTTGCAACTGTCAGGCGAATGTTTATTTACCTCTACTTCTGATTTTCCTGTCTATGGTTAATAAGGGTCTGATTCCTCATCTAATGTTTTCATCTTCCTGATATACAAACAATATATCATTTTCTTTGTTTAATGTCAGTTACAGGTTTTGAGAGTGTTTTGTTGTTGTTCTGTGGTTTGTTTGGGTGTTGTTGTTTTTTTTTACCTAGGGCAGTAATATGGGTTATTGTTGTCTTCTGAAATTGTTTTAAAATTACCTTTAAGTTACAAGAGGGGAAAAAAAAGTTAAAATAAATTTTCAAATTAATTGATTTATTTGTGGAAAATACTATTTTATCAAATACAAAGATTGATCCAATATTTCATATCTCTATTTTCAATGGCAATGGGAAATTTTCCTTAATTAAAATTTTAATGGAATTAATCTGTCCAGTTGGGGGGAGGGGAAGGTGCTATTAGTTTCCAAGTTTGGGGTGCTTTTTTGTATGGGAAAGTAGTTTCTACCTCAAAATCAGATTTCTTTTTTCTTACTGGCTTATAACTGCCTGTTGGTTTTCTTCTTACTTTTTTCAATTTATTGTGTATATGTTGTGATCAGTTGAGATGAGATCAGCATTTGTTTAGGGTTTATTTATTATTCATATTTCTATTAATTGAAAATATCTTGAAATACTATGTGTGGTCCTTCTGTGATGAGTGTTTGTTTTGTAGATGCTCAAAAGATTACTAATGGTACAGCATAAACCTGGAGAAGGGTTGTAAACAGGTGAATATCCATTCCCTTGTTTCAATAGACATGTTAATCTTAATGTACCTGGTTGGGAACTGGCTCACAGAGTTGAAGATCTGACTTGTATTCCTCTTAACATAAGCTATTCGAAATGTCTGTGAAGTGCATGGACTTTTTACTATCCCACTGAAACACTCAGGAGCAAGATGCCTAGTATCAGAGTTTGTGGCTCCCCTACACCTCACAAGTATTTTTTCTTCTGGATAAGTCAACTAGTGGATTTTGCCTCTAATTTCTGTTTCAAATTCACCCCATACCACCACTTACCAAATATTATTCTTGTAGTCTTCCTGCTTTCTACTGCACACAGGGGCATCCTACAAATACGCTTTGGAGCCCCTTACACTACAGGATGAAATAGTGCAGTGCAGGGCAGAATTGAGCCCATCATTGCTTGAAGTAGATCTTTGTGAAGGCCACTTATTTGTTTACATTTCAGTAAATGCAGTGTGCATGAGTCTAAGCAAAAACACAAAGAGTAGAATCCCTTGTTTTCTGAAACATTTCAACTGCAGAAAGAGTCTTCAATGTGCACAATTGAACATGGTGTTCTTGAGCCCTTGCAGCACCAAGTCTCCTTGAACAGCGTGGATCCAAAGCCTGGACACTTTCTCTGTGAAGTTTATATTGCTGGAGTTACAAAAGCTATACTAGTAAGCAGTATTAAAGGTGTCAGGAGTTAAGGACTGGCTTCCTAAAACTGCAATGAGCTTGCAAGCAAATGTTGTGGGGGGAAAGGGGTTCAGTTTAAGTGACAGATCAAATATTTTTTTAATTACCTTGAGAGCTGGAGAAGTGTCTAGAGAATGGATGATCATTTGAATTCTAGTGCATCTAGCTCTGCAGGAGGACACAATACAAGTGCATGGAATAAGGAAGACAGTGAATAGAATAGAAATGTGTAACAGTTCTAAAAGACAAAAACTAGAGATTTGTTTTTCTGATTGTAAACAAATGGATAAAAGTAACAGTTCCACATCTGAAAGTAAAGGTTTGATTCAACCCCTTAGGTACAGAGGAAGAAAAGCAAACATTTTTTAGATACATTTTTGGACCCTGTGGGTTTTTCCTGTAACAGTTTCCTTGGAATTGCTTCTTTCCTGATAGGAGGAACTAATCTTTATGTACAGGAGCGGTGCCCGAAAAAATCATTAGGGCAATGAATATTTCAGAAGGAGCATGGGGAGCACTCCAGGGAGAAAGGCATATCAGCACAAAACCTGTTCTGGGAGAGTTTATGGCATTTTAAATAATTTCCTGGTCTCTTTTTTGCATGTTAGAAGATTGCTATATTGCAACATATATGCATCATATTATTGAAAGTTGGATATTTCCCCACTACAGGGAGAGGGGGCTACTGATAGGTGTTCAAGAAACGTGTTGTATTTCTCATATTTGCTGCAATAGTGCTTGGATTCTACTTTTGTTTTTATGATGGGGGTGTTTCCACAGAAGTAAAATGAGCTGTTCTCACTAGAACAAAGCTGTCCATCATCTCTACACAAGGTAGGGGCTCAGAGTTCCTGCTGCTTATTCTTGTTGTCCTTGGGAGCATTGCCCATGTAGGGACTCCACTTATTTCCTCCTGCAAGCCTCTGCACCCACTGATGGGAACCAGTTGTGGCTACTATGTCCTTCAGAGGCCTTCTTGTCAGAGAGCTGTCCCACACAGCTCAACACCCATATCTGTTTCAGCATATATGCCAGCAATTTCAGGAGCCTATGCTCCTAAGATGCCCACCATTTTAAGGCCATGTAAAGTAAGAGGAAGAGGACTATACAAATTTCTTTACTTCTGGTCTTTCCTAGTTAGCAAACTAAACCAAAGAGAAAGAGGAGACTGTCACAGTTTTACTGTCACAAGCAAAATAGATTTGACTTTAATTAATGGGGAATAGTAATTAGTAGGGAAAATTAATTTGTTGCCAATTAAATTAGAGTTGGATAGTGAGAAAAAAGGCAAAAGCTAAAACATCTTCCCTCCACCCCATCCCTTCTTCCCAGGCTCAACTTCACTCCTTTATCCTCTACTACTCTATCTCTTCCCCCATCCAAGCAGTGTAGAGCATTGGGGTCAATCCATAACAGCACCTCTCTTCTACTTCTTCCTCTTAACCCTTTTCCCTGCTCCAGAGTGAATCATTCCTATGGACTGCAATCCAGCAAGATAAACCTGTCTCATGTAGTCTCTCCATGGACCACAGTTCCTTCAAGAAATATCCATCACACTAGCATAAGGTCTTCCATGGGCTGCAATGTGAACATCGGCTCCAGTGTGATCTCTCCAAGGGCTGCAGATGAAACTCTGCTCCAGCACCTGGAGCACCTCCTCCCCCTCCTTTTTCTCTCATCTTGGTTCTCATAGGGTTGTTTCTCACTTTTTTTTGTGTTCCCTCTATAATTTTCTGCACTTTCTTAGTGTTGTTTTCCTTGAGACACCAACAGCTTGACTGACGGGCTCAGCTATATCCTGTGATAGGTTGATTATGGAGCTGTCTGTGTCCACACAGGGCAACCCCTGACCTCTTCTGGCACCTAAGAGTTGTTGTATTTTACAAAAGTGTTCAGTGCCTGGTTGGGATGGAGTTAACTTTCTCAACAGCAGCCTTTATTGTGCTCTACTTATGAAATGGTCTTTATCTCAATCTATGAGTTTCCAGGATTTGTTCTTTGATTCTTTCCCCCATCCCGCTGAAGGGGTGGGAGTGAGTGACTGGATGAGGGTATGTCATCTGTCAGGGGCCAACCCACAATGAAACATCAGGATTTTGCCAAACAGGTGTCCCCAGGAAGACAACAGCAGCTCCCAGATTCTGCTGTGTTAGGAACCTCTGCTTCATGTACAGATAATATACTTGTCACAGCTCAAGGCAGCTTGTGTCACAGATCAAGAGCTCCACAGCAGAAAGAACGTCTCATTACAGGGGAGGGGGAGAGAAACTGTCTTGAGATGAAACCTCACTAAAAAGGTTTTAAAACAAATTTAAAAAATGAATAGGAATAAATTGCCAGGGCCAGATGTCATTCACCCATGAATATGAAACTGTTGAACTGCTAACTGTGGTTTGCAGTAAGTTCTTTGTATCATCCTCGGTACCCATGGAAAGAAAAGTGGCAACTATGACAAAAACTTTTAAAAGGAGTAGAGCAGTCCTAGTTAATATAAACAAGTAAATCAGATTTCCATGAGTATTAAAGCAGTAGAGGGAATGAAATATAGAGAATTAATTAGCAGACCCATGAATAAATATGATGCAGCAAATGAAAGTCAATAGGCTTTTTGTAGAGGAAGCCATTTCCCCCTCCTTGTGACAGATACAGGTGATACAGTCCATGTCATTTACCTTGTTATGTAAAAAAGCTGTGAAAGACAGGGCTTCCTGAAAAACAGGAAATTATCATCAGGAGTTGTCTTTGTTAGCTGATAAATAATTAAGAGGTTAGGTTTGATAATGGAAATTCATTATCAGTTATGCCCTATATCCGGGACTTAGAGTACTTAATGTGCAAGTATATTTTGAACTTGGAGAAAAGGATGTATACTGAAGTTAAAGATGATGATACCAAGCTGTCTGTAAAGATGTATTCCAAGCAAATAAATGACACAGTGGCAGGAATAGTGTTGCTATATGGTAAGTAGCAGATATTCCCGGTTTTCTGTCTGTTTCTTTATGTGTATGCATACGTGCATACATCTGCAGTCCTTGATGAACTCTAAATAAGCTATCAAGCAGGAGAGACCTTAGGCTACTATGAGACTTTCAGGTTTTAGAAAGTCAAAAAGCCCCAAATTACACCACTACAAACATTTCTAGAGTTTGAATACTCTGTGTCCCATCTCAGAAAGGGAGCTCAGGAGCTCGAAGCAGGATGTGGAGAACAGTAGGGCTAATTTGGCTTCCACGTGAGAAAATAGTAAAAACATTAGGAAGCTTTGCCATGGAACACAGCTGACTGAGGTGGAGGCATGGCCTAAAAATTTATTAATGGGGGGAAAGGTGTAGGGAACAATATCTAGTGGTTACACAAGAAGTAGGGGTATCCATTGAAATTATTGGAAAATAAGATTATAGCAAGTGAAAATGTTTTCACTAAACATAAATCGTGTCACATGTTGCCACGTGTTTCTGTGGATGTTTGCTTACCAATGAGTTCAAAAAGGACAGTCGCACAGATGAATGCTAAACTTTGTGAATCAACGTTTACCTGTTTTCTTAGAAAATTTGTATGTCATAGTCTACCAGATCTGACTAAATCTGTCAGCATAAGGATCATAGGGATTAATTTAAAGCAATCTTACCTAAGCGTTTCTTCCTAATGTGTCATCTTGCAGTCCCGGGCATGATGGAGAAGTTTAGCCTTTCCACATTCATTGGTTATTTGTATTTAACTTCTGTTTTATTATTTTAGTGCAAATAAATGGAAATGCAACACATGTACAAACAGGCTGGAACCTTTCCTGGACTCATGCCAAACTCAGTGAAGAGTTGGGGAAGAAATAAAACTTGAAATACTTTTTTTTTCAAACTTGCTCTAATATAAATATTTCAATCTTGGATTATTAATATAATTTTGATTTTTTTTCTTCAAAGTAATGGTTTAAATGTTTAAAAAAGCACATTTTGTCATTTTCTTTACCCCCCTAACCACCTATATGAGAAAAGGAAGGTTTGCCTTGAAACATTTTGCCGTAGTGTGTATACAATCTTAATGATACCTAATATTAATATTATATATATATAAAAAATATTGTTGTACTAGCACATACAGGGGTTTTTAAAGAAAAAAGGTTTAGGTTTTTTTTTTCTTGATGTACATGAATTAATCTTGGGAGGAAAAGTTGGAAGAGAAAGGCTAAATATTGCCAAACTAATACAGAAAAGGACAATATTTCTCACCTGCAAGAAGGGATAAAGACCAAGACTTGCTAAAGAAGCAACCTAAAGAGGAGCTCCCTAGGCTGTGATTAGGCATCTGTCTGCTTTGCTGTGGTGCCAGGCACCTACAAGAAATCATGTTGAGAGGCTGGTTGCTCAGCATTCTTCAAAGCAAAACAAGTGCCTAAATATGGCCTTTGGGAAGCCAGCTTGAGGTAGCTATATTTAAGATTCTTGTCAAAATGCAACACATTTTGTAAGATGTTTCTAGCAACATTTAGTCCTGGTGGTGTCTCTCATGATTTTGACTGGATAAAAAAGTTGTATTTTGAAACTTCAGAAAATTAAAAGTTTACTTTTTCTGACAATTCTCATTTGTAAAATTGTCATGTTCTCTTCCTGTCTCTCCTTCAGTCTTAGAAACACAGCTCAATCTTTAAAGGGCAAGTGTCTCTACCTTATGGAAGTATACCTTCAGTGTTGCTTTTCAAACTCTGTATCAAGTGATGTTGCCAAGCTATATCCTTCTGTGGCAAATAATTCACAGTTCCAACTCACTGGAGAATCCAAAAGCTTTGTCTTATACCAGTGTAACTTCAGGACTAAGTGTGCTGGAGAAAAAACCTGCCAATCTGTCTGATCTCTTTCAACAATATCACCAGATGTAAAGATGATTGGTCACTGCTCCTTCTCTAATGGTGAGTATTTCAAGTGAGCAGTAAAGAATGACCAAACTGACTATCAGATGGGAAAGAGCAGAAGTTGGAACGCTGTTTGCCTTGCTCACTTTGTACTTGCCTGTGTGTCCATGCGTCCTCGTCTAGAGTTGCTGGAGTTGCTTGAGCATTTAATTACTTGAATCCCAATGAGCTGAAACTGCTTGGTTCAGGAGATAGCATAATAAAAGCATTCTCCTGAGGTGGCTATATAGTTTTTTAAGATTTACTGAAGAGCAAGAAATAGTGACAGTGTTGCCAATGATTATATTCAAAAAGCATGGAAAACACAAGCCTACATTTTCTGCTGCACCCATGCTTCTCTCGGAACAGCATAAGAAGGGAGTATGGGCTTCCCAGAGAGCTGCTTAATTATCTGGCTGACTGCACAACAGTTTTGGCCTTGTCATAGACACTGTTATAAACTACACCAGTTGATAAGGTCCCCAAAGGAGACAGTCTAGGACTAGACACTCCCATTCCTGTATCACTGCGTAACTAGGTCAAGAATTGAGAAGACTGGCTTCATGTCAGCTTGTGTTGCTCAGTGCCTGAAGTACACAGACTATAGGTGTCTTGCCAAACTCAAGGTGGCAAGAAGGATCAGAACAGCCAAGAATCTGAAGGAGGAGGGAAACGTAAAAATAGTACATGCTTGCTTTGTGTATTTCCCATGTATTTCTGAAAAATGGATCTCTTCTAGCTTTGTGTATGAATGGTGTCGCTGGGGTATCTGGTATCCAATTAAGCATACAGCTACCATGTGTCAGTAATTATAAATGATATAATTCCTTTTAAACTTTGCTGCTTTACGGTGTTTGGGGGGCTTTTTCAGTTATTTGTTGCTTTTTTATCTTAAAATTTTTTCCCCCCATATAGTTTGTATGAGAGGGTGAAGGTTTTCAATGTAGGAGAAGAAAAAGTGCACAGGCTTTGGATACAAATCCAACATAAGAAAAACATCATCAAAGTAATCCAGATAGTCAGTGACTCATGTAAAATACAGCTTAACATTTAAGCATGCAAGATGATTCGTGGGATTTGGCTTAAATTCCCAATTTTCTATGACTCTTTATAGAGAAGGCTGTCAAATCTGGAATAGAATATATGATTTATTTTTATTTCAGGGTAGAAATAATATTTTTGATTTTCAGTATGCAAAAGATGATCACTTGCCAGTGCATATTTGTACAAAAAAAAAAAATAAAAAAAAATGCAAGCATACCTGGGCCAAACAGGAGGAGACTTAGAGCTACAGGCCCTGATTTTTCTCCATAGCATGACTTATATCGAGACCTTTATTGCACTCAGATGGTATAACTTTGTATTTTTTTTGTACTACTTTAGGTAAGGAAAGGTCATATGGGTTGGAACTCATATGTTCTGACTTAGGTAAGTAGAATAGGAATAAGAATTCTCACCTTGTATACGAATAATTCCCTTCAGGCTTCTGCTTAATTATACTCCATAGACTATATAAATATGACCCTTTTGCCAGCTGGGACATCATTTGAGCTCCAGCTTGACAAGCCTTATTTATAGCATGTGATTCTTTTACTTTAAATGTTCAGTGTTCTGTGATTGCCTTCTGCTTAAGACAAAGTATGTTCACATTGGGTTTGCACCTGAAAAGCTGGTGCCATGGTAACTTTACAGAATAGTAGAAAATAACTAAAGCAGCTATGAATTTTCCTCATTTTTCTTTCATTTTTGCTGGGGAGGGAGGGTGGGTAGGGGAAGGCATAATAGGCCCTTGAAGATTTGACTGATACTTGATCACAAGACTATCATAACCACATAGATATGTACTCTTACTCATGTCATAAGACAAATTACGTCCAATAGGCGTGTAAGGAGCCGTTGCTTCCTCAGGATAGGATTGAACAGAAGCCAGAGGTTCCCCTTACATCCATTAGCAAACTGGATAACCCTCTGTATGCTTAGTCAGCTCCACTAACGGCTGCAACTGAACTGCCACTGGATGTACACAGGGTGTATACATACCAATGCCCTCAGAAGCATTGACTGCAGTTTTTATCCCAACATAGCCATTCTAGGTACTATAGATCAAGGAGGCTACCAATTGCCCCCCACCTATCTATCTCATCTTTTTCAGCAGCATCGAATGCAAATGTCTCAAAGAAGCTCCAAAAGTGAGATTGCATTCCTCATGCTTCCGAATTGTTGATTCAAATCTGTAAGGTTATTCGCTCATTTTCTGAAGAAGGTACATGGAGTTCTTGGATAGAACTTGGCTCAAACTCTTTGTGTTACAGCACATATGAGCCAATCCACAGGGGTTTGCACAAGCGTGTAGTAAATTACTGTCAGAAGCAGAGAGAAGTAGAGAAGAAGTTATGATAAGCCTCACATGTTCTCGTTATAATTGCCTTTCAGAGTCACTCCTCTACTGATAAGGTTTATTATGTGCTGCTTCTTCCTCTGAGCTCTGTTTAAATTCCTAGTTTAACCATATGTGCCTTCCTTTTGGTTAAAACACAGTGATTTTATTGTGCTAGTAGCATTATTTTACTGTCATAGGAGTCTACATGGAGAGTGGGATGTGATAATACTGTGCAGAGCAATTTCTCTTTGCATAGAACATGCCTGTTTGTTTCTTTAACATATTCACTTTCACTTCTAATACTATTTTGGAAAGACAAATATCACAATCTGTGGATAATTAAGAGACTAGGCTAATTCTGTCATGTTACTGCTTTCTTAATCTGCCCCTAATCATATTAAAAACCTTAATTAAAAGGTTACTGAAGTTGTAGATTGCAGAACTCTTAGGGACCTATTACATCCTGTCATGCTATCAGGATTGTTGTGATTCCTAGGATTCCAAAAGCATATTTTAGCACAAGATAAGAATGCAAGTACCTATCTGTCAGGATATTAACAGTTTTGGCTCACTTATGTTTCAATAGAGAAGTCAGTAAACAGAATTCCTTTCTTAAAGTTTTCTGATAAAATTTTGACTACTGTGATGCTTGTCTGTGTGTGCATATATGCATGTGCAAAATCCGTATATTCTGCTATTTATGTGTAAAAATGCAAGAACTGTTAAGAACTTTCTGTAACTTAGAGTTGCACTAAATATTAGTAATGCAACACAGAATATTTCATATTTAGAGAACCTGAATGCTGCTTGTACTTTGTTTCAACATCAATTGAAGCCACAAATGTTTTGGTATCGTTATCAGTAATACCCAATGTGTAGGAGGACTAGTTTAAAATTTATGCTTTGTAGCCAACTGTGACTCACAAAACATAGTTTGCATGTAATAAGAATGTGCTTCCATCACAGTCTGACTGTGTTGCTAAAGGAATTTTATGAAATAGAAACACAAATGACACCTCAGGATGTATAAGGAAAAGCCGTCTAGCAAAGATACTAGAAGTAATTACAAAATTGCGTCGTCAAGTATGGCCAGGTTTTATTTTTATCTCTGCCCCAAAATACATTTGAATAATTATCAGTAGCTTTAAAAGATGTTCTCGTTTCTTGATTTTGTTAATTCTCCTCTGCCAATTTATTTTTCCTCTTGAACAGAACTATATGTTTCTAAAGCACTTGATTTGTGGGTGTATATTTCGGATGGCGCCAGACAGTTTTGAACGCAAATTAAATTGTGACCTTGACCTATTTCAAAGTTTATGACCACTTTGTCCTTAGTCTTTGTCTATAGCATCAGTAATTGGCACACCAGGGGTATTGCCAATCTCTCTTCAAACTATTTCAGCAAAAGAGGTGGTCACAAAGCATCTGTATTCTCACTTGGTGTATTCCGTCAAAAGCTGTATTTAATTTTGAAATGAAAGTAATCCTTGCTCTCATCTTAAGACATAAGGCCGAATTTATCCTGAAGTGAAATGCCTACTAAATTTGGTTTACTGTGGATAAGTTTATTTCCTTGTGTCAGGTTTCAGCCTAAAGCAATTGCTTCTGAAACTTTATTTCCTGATGCGTTATACGTGTTTGCAGAAATGTTTCTCTCTTTAAATAATGCCAAACAGCTGCTGTACAACACATACAGTAGGCCCTGTGATTTTGAAATATCAATGGACAATTGATGATATAACAGTGACAGGGATTAATTTAGCTCAGAGAATAGAACATTATTCTTCATGTCTCTCAGGCTCACACAAAGTACTGAGTCAGATATTTCCATTATTAGAACTATAAACTTTATACTGAATTCAGCCCCAAATGCTATTATCTGTGATTAATGCATATTCTATGTTATAATCTGAGAAATAATAGTGCTAACTTGTTTTGGAGGAAAAGGATATTCTTTGGTAAATTGTGTTCTTTAATGTCATTTAAGAATTCAGGATGTTTTTAGCCTTTAGGTTTTGTTCTTAGGCTGTTAACAGAAAGGTGAAGAAATCAAGAGGACAGGAGGAAGAAAAGTTAGAAATTATTGCACTCATCAAATGCTAAACTGAGGAAATCTCTCAGCTAATTGTTTGTAAGATGGCCTGGCTACAGGGTTGTAAACTAATTAGAATATAAATCACACCATGTGACAGGATACTTACTACAAAAATTGTATTTAACCTTTATTATGAAATGTATTCCACAGTATAGATCAAAATTAACATTTAAATTCTTCCTGCTGACTCGCCCACCAAAAGCCCAATTGTTTCCAGAACTTTGCCTGTTCTTAATAAGAGTTTTTAAAATAGATTTTTTCTCTCCTGCTTTCTTTTACTTTCATAATTCTCAGAAATGATTCTTTTTTATTTGCATGTTCTCCTGCTAGTTTGTGTGGGATTCAGATAGAACGCTAGTATCAAGCATCCACTGATTCTTCTGTTACTTTTTCAAGTTGTACATTCCTCTTTTAGTTTAGGTATAAATGAATTATAAGTTGTCCATCATGCAGTAAAGTCCATCTGCAGTTAAGCTTGTATGCAGGCATGACACTGGGATGATCCCTGTCCTGAGAGCTCTCAGTTATTTGTTAGGAGCTAATATGCAAATCAAGCAGGTGGCATGCAGGCTCATAGCCTGCTGCTGCTGTAACAGGTGACATCCACAGCATGGCTGTGATCTGGAAAGAAGGCAAGGCGAGGAACTTTTATGGTAGACGTTAACAATTAAAGTCTAACAAATAATGAAAAAATTATAAATTAACAATACTGAGGTAAAGTAACAATACTGAGGTAGGTAAAATATTGATATTGGTCAAAATTATATTTGGTCACTTTAAAGCAAGAGGTGAAAGTATCAATTCTAATAATATTTTTACACAGGTAAGGTAGCCAACTTAATAGCTGTATGTCTTCAAATCCAAATTCTAATGCTTACTTTTTTTAAAGTTCTTCGTGGATTGTTTTTTTGGGGCTTGTTTTTTGTTGGGTTTTTTTGAGAGAAAGGGCAAAGTAGTGAAGAGGCTTTTAAGCCAAGTGAGTTTTATAAAAGTCCATTTAACCCAAAGGTTAGACAAAGTACTGCATCTGTAATATGATAGTTGTCATGGTAACATTTAGTTTGTTATTGATTACTTGAGTAAATAGCCTCCAAAATCCCATTGACAATTTCAGACTGCAAAATAAACTATTTTATTCTGCAGTTCTTATTATATGCATTTACTTATACTGTCCAGTAATTAACAATCACACTTTATTTGTGATATTAGTGGTATAATTTTTTTTTTCATGGTTCTTCCTCAAAATGTGAGGGGAAATCAGGATGAGGAAAAGCCTGGGGTACTTAGTGCCTTCTATGCCTCAATCCTTAATATACAGACCAATTGTTCTCAGGGTACTTAGCCCCCTGAGCTGGAAGACAGGGATGAGCAGCAGAATGAAGCCCCCATAATTCAAGGGGAAAAACTTAGCAACCTCCAATGCCACTTAGAAATGCACAAGTCTTTGGGGCTGGATGGGATCCACCCAAGGTAACTGAGGGAACCTGGTTTACCACATAGGTCCCAGCTGACTGGAGGTCAGCCACTGAGACCTTCATCTACAAGAAGAATCACAAGGAGAATCAGCAGAACTACAGGCCTGTCAGTCCGACCTTGGTGCCAGGGAAGGCTATGGAATAGATCATCTTGAGTGTCATTACACAGCACATACAGGATAAGCAGGTGATCCAGCCCACTCAGCATGGAATTATGAGAGGTTGGTCCTGCTTGACTATCCTGACCACTTTATATGACAAGGTTACCTGTTTAGTGGATGAAGGAAAGGTTGTGGTTGTTGTTTACCTGGGCTTTATTAAAGTCTTTGACACCATTTCCAACAGCATTCTCTTGGGAAAACCATCTCTATGGATACCTTAAAGGAGGCTGTAGAGAGGTGGGTGTTGGACTCTTTTCCCAAGTAACAAGTGATAGGATGAGAGGAAATGACCTGATGTTGGGCCAGGGGAGGTTTAGGTTGGATATTAGATAAAATGTCTTTACTGAAAAGAGTGTTCAAGCATTGGAAAAGGCTGCTCAGACAGGTGGTGGTATCACCATCCCTGCAGGTATACAAAAAACTGTGTAGATACAGTACTTTGAAACATGTTTTAGTGGGTATGGTGGTGTTGGATTGACAATTAGACTTGAAAATTCCTTTCCCAAAAGGGTTCACAAGCACAGGAATAGGTGGCCCAGGGAAGTGATTGAGTCACCATCTCTGGAGGTATTTAAAAATCTTGTGGATATGATGTTTAAGGACATGGTTTAGGGAAAGACTTATTGTGCTACTTTAACTGTTGGACTCAATGATCTTAAAGGTCTTTTCCAACATGAACAATTCTATGAGACTATCAACATTCAGAACTAAAAATGTGATCCACACTGAAGTGATCTTTTTGTTACCCCATTGAAAACAGAAATGCATCCAAGGACTTCATTCTGTCTCTCTGCCTTATGGTCCCTCAAAATTATCCATCCCATGTCACCGGGTAGACCTGGATTAGATCAATTAGACTTTTGATTCTCCTGGTGATGACGAAGCCTTTTCTTTACTATTCTATCTGCAATTTGGGCAAGCCTACCTACAATGTTCTTTTTAGGTTGAAACTGTTGTGGAAGTTGCCATCTAACTGTGTTCATATTTAACATCTGATATATTCAATTTTTACATATTCCTTAGACTTTCATAAGATAAAGTACATTCCAATTTATTTTAAGGACCTTCCTGATAAGAATTATCAATTCTAGAAAAGTTCCTCAATGTTGTGGAGTCCCAGAAATATCCAGAATATCTCTAGAGAAAGGAGATGAGACACTGGAAATTGTTATTGTGTCAGTGCTGGTCATGCTGCTGTGAAAAAAAATATTTCAAGTTTCTGTAGGATGTTTGTTTTTAAAGACCATTATGCTGATGTCACCATTATGGCACCTATCATTTTCTAGATGAGCGAAAAACTTGATGTTTCTAACAATATTCCTGGAATATTAACAGGCACACATTTCTTTGCCCTTTTTAAACAAAACCATCTATTTCAGTTGCTGATTAATGTCATCAGCAAAACGGTCGTTCAAATGGGTTTTGCCAATGAAATGTCTAGTTGCCATTAATGATTATCTTCCTCTTGATTCAGACAGTAAATAATGCAAGCAGTAACAGGGCATAACAAAGCTTTGCTTTACTCTTTAGCTTCCTCTGCTAATTCTTGGATGTTGATCATCACCTCTCTATAATCAGTATGATCATGAAGGACTTGGAGCACTTTGATTAGGATGTCCTAGCATTTCCTAGTACTTTTTTGCTTTGATTTTTTTTTTTTTTTTTCCAAAAGCTATTTCTCAAAAGGCATTTTGGATAGCAATACCTTCTGTCTCAAAAATTGTTCATCATCCTACAGTTCATAAAGAGATTTAATATGTATCTTTTGGGGATTATTTTTCCAACCTGCAAAACTCAAATTATTTTGCTCTTACTGAACAAAAATGTACAAATAAATATGTATCCCATAGTTGGAAAGTAAAATTATACAGACACATAATAACTAGATGTTTGTAAAATGGAGAAAAGAGATCTCTACAGTAAGTTGAATTATCACCTCATTAAGTGAGTACTGCTGGAAATTTTCCCCAAAACATCTGCACATAGATATCTATAATTTCTGTTCTCTAGTCTGCTATCACTGCAATTGTCAGTCACAAAATGCACATAGAGTGTCCAGCAATGTCACACCTCTGGCATACATGAGCTGCAGTGTTTGACTTTGTTCTCTTTAGGATACCTGTCATCTATAAAGCAGACAGCCTGCAGCTTTCACAATCTGGCCATTTTTGGATGTTGGCAGAACACGGTGAGAGCAACTTATTCACAGGGGCTACTTGTCATCATCACCAATGCTTAATTTTTTTTGTATTTTCAGAGTAGCGAAGATACATTTCATTAGGAGGTGTTTCACACTGCTCCTTCTATATCTAGACGTATATGGAAAAAAATAAAGATTGAGCTGACTTCTGGCTCTACTTTCTTCTTCATCTTTACTAGAGTTTTGCTTTTTAAACCTTAGCATCAATTTTTATCACTGGCAGAAAAGACAATGCTTTCAAACCTTAAGGAAGTCCAACTGTAAAATGCAGGGCAATGCTGCAAAGAACAGGACTTAGTAATAATTTCACAGAAGCTAACACCAGTACCATTTGACCAAAACACCAAAAACTTGTAGATGCTAGTCCTTTTGGAAACTATTTCACAGTTTCAGAATTAAATTACACTCCAAGTGTGACAAGATACTTTAGTGTTTCTATCTGCTGCAAAGTTTATATTGTAGTAGGATCGTTATCAAGCTTTAAACATTGTCAACCTTTAAAATACACTTGCCACATTTGATAAGGTAATATTAGGCAGGTAGGATTTTGTTCAGGGACAGAATTTAGTTCAAAAGGCACTATTTGTTTCACTGATCTAAAATGAAAAAGGAAAGTACACATGTTATATAAAAAGTGTATTTTATGGATATAATAAACAGGAAAAATAATATCTTGGCATTATAGTTTTCTAAATGTTTATTAGGAATGTTAATGTTATTGAGCATTTTCTAAATGCTTACTAACAAAAATTCATCCTGACTTAGTAATATAAATGGGACTTGCTCAGGGGCATGTACACTAAGAAACCATTTTTTTTTTTAAATTAACAGTTCTCTTATAGTTTCATTTCAAACCAAAGAATAGTAAAGAAAAAAATCCTATCCTTTGAATAGGCTAGTTTTCATCTCTCTGAAAAGGGAAAATGTGTTTAATTAATATTTTTTCTGAATGCTTTGAGAAACGTTTATGAAAATATCATGCTCCTCTTAATCAGAGCACCTTTTAGCTTTTATCCATATCATTATGCAATATTCTGCACCATCAGTGCAAACTCTAAAGGTTTTGTGCCTAGCTTTGACTCCATGTAACCCATTCTTTAAGCAAGTGAATCTGAAATTATTTGGTAAGTTTAAGGTAGATTTTCAGCCTTATGTCTGGGCTGAAGTTCTGATGTTCATACTTGAAATTTTTTGAGCCTAAATTCACATTTAGTTAATTACAGGTGGAATTAATGCTGCTTAGCGCTAATGTATGAACAGTTTTAAAAACCAAAACCTTATACTTTTAGTACTTAAAAATTGCTATGTGGTTTTTAAACCCCTGGGTTACAGGTACCCCATTTGTGGGTAAAGTATCATAAAGAGTATTCCTAGTACCAGTACAGTGATTTCACTGCCAGTGTGGAAATGGGCTTTGCTAGTACAAACTCCTTTGTAAAAAAAGAAAAAAAAAATCACAATAGGAAAGTTGAGGAACCATTTTAGTAATACAGAAGATTTGAAAGGCATAACTATTGCCAAGCACGCTTATGAAAAGAAAAACTCTATATAGAAACTGCGCTGAGACTTTTCCTATAAATTAAATCAGCCATGTATAGATGTCTGTAGAAAGAATTAGATTCAGATTCCCTAAGGAATGTAAGCATCTAATGATTCTGGTGAACACCAGCTGAGATTTTCAAATATCTTTAACAAGTTAGGTACTTATCTTCCATTGGCTTTATCTACCTAGTCTCTTTCTGGGAGGAAGGGGGGTAGTGGCAACTATTAGACTGTTCTGAACATATGTAGCTGCCTACACACTTGTTGAAATGTTTGCCTTGTTTACAGTTCGTGATAGTTACTTGATTTAAAGACTTAAAAAAAAAATCTATAAAATTCCCGTTAATGACTACACCAATGCAGTATTTAAAAATAATCGAAAAATTCCAGAGTAGTAGTAATCTAAAATACACCCCATAAAAGATTGATTTATATGGTTTAAGTTCCATTTATACATTTAGTAATTCAGCTAATGAAAATATGCAATTAAAAACGCTACAGAAAGGGATAGTAAAAGGCGGAGGCTAGTCTCTGAAAGTTGGACTAAAGTCTTCTATACTATTGAACAAAACACACCAGCCTGAATATGATACTTTTATCTCTAGCATGGAGACTTTGAAAGTAAAAATTGTTTATTTCACACAGCGATTTAGCTCAGTTCAAAGACCCACACATTTAAGTTTCCTGCAGAGCTTTACCGCAACCGGAGACTGACAGATGAAACGAGTCTTTTCATTTTTGTTTTATTACCTGCCATAGTAGTCAGTTATACCTGATCATACAAAAACATATCATAATTTTTATTAAAGCCTATAATTTAATGTCAAGATGTTAACCTTTTTCCCATATTATTATTTCCTCCTTTTAGTTTTCTGAGCATACGGTTCTTAACTCTTCCAGCTAAACCCCCATGTTTTGACTGCAGTTGCCCAGAATAAAACTGACATTTCTCATAAAGATTACATTCATTTTACCTTTTTGAAAAGCTTCTTGAACTTTAGAACTGCCCTCAGCTTTCTGCAACAGATGATTGGTTTCACCTATTTTTATACTTTTCATTTCTAAGTTTCAAGGCTACAATTAAAAGTCAGTTTGTTTTAGCTTTCCACCAGTCAGAGGCAAACAGGTAACTCATAAAAGATATGGAGTCAGTTGAATATATTTATAAACTGTGCAAAAAGCCTGGTATTTTCACTCAGTAGATGAAGCCCAGGATTTTGATAGACTGGAAGAAAGAATTGCTGACACTCTTTCTGTTGTTAAGCTTCACTAGAGAGCTGTAAATGTTAAAGGGAAGGTTGAGGGGAGGGTAAAAATTTCAGACCATTTCTCAGCATGCTTTGTTTAAATTTGACAAAAATAATTTGTGCAGATTATATTTGGCTTTAATTTATGACAGTGAGAATCCAGTCACTACTTTCACATGAAGGGAATGAAGATGTACAATGAAGGCAGAATTATATTAAGACCCAATTTGTAAACATCAAACTATCCATATGGTTTCCTTTCTTGTCAGTCCTTTTGTCTGTAATTTACTCCTCATTCATACTTTTGGACTATGTATTTTTGACTTTCAATTAGTAGAGCTTTTCAAATTAACAACTTCAATTAAACTTTCAGTATGACAAAATAGTACAACAATTTTTTTTTTAGATGTAAGAAAAGGAGTTTGCTTGACCAAAAGGCTCCACTGTTAAGAAAGAGAACCCGCCAATATTTTATGACATTGTCTACAATTCAATAGCTACTTAGAATATAGTCAAGCCTGTTACATGATACTTTCAGTATTTTTTGTATACCTACACTCATAATCATGAATCCTATTGGTACATAAGCCTCACTGGGTAGTGATAATCTACTCTAAAATAAGGCAAGACGATAACTTAAAATCCAGGAAGAATCATATTTAACATTTTTATCCTCCCACAGCTATGCTGAGAACAGAAATTAGTGCATGCTCTCAGAAAAATTGCATTAAACCAAATGGGATCTTGAATAAAAATAATATTATTTAAGTTATAAAATGTTCTACTTGAAAATCCTTAATCCAAATGACTTACTTTTACCACTGCCAAGAGCAATATGCTGTATTTCTACAACTACATTATTGAATTTCTTTTTAAATCAAAGACATCTGCAGTACTGATTTTATAGAGATTACATGTATATATATATGTGTGTATATACATGCATACATATGTGTATCTGTATGGTAACCTCATTCTGATGCACAGGATTTTACATGCATAAGAAGCATAAACAAGGACAACTTGAAACAATATTTAAGATGAGAATACGACAGTTATTTCCAGCAGAAGGTAACAGACTGACAAGAGATGTGTGATTGACAGCCTATAGATGGGATCCGTGGCATGGAGTGTGCTAAATGTGGCAGCCACATGGCACAACAGGCACTCTACAGCATTCACCACACCGTGCTTAAAATAGAGGTATCTCTTGATACTAAAAAGGGAAAATTAATTAGTTCTGTGGATGCTGTCATGTAGGAAAACTTTTAATGGCTCTCTTGTGTAAGTTGAAATGTATGTTTATGAGTAGTAAAATTTTGTTTGTGACATGTCTTTTTACAACTGAGAAGCCTGGTAAGAAAATGCCAGGGTATAAAAACAAAATAATGTGGAGAGAATGACTGCTCTTTTTTACCATGTGTAGGAGACTTGTCAAAACCAGACAGATGTATATTAATTCCCATGATGCTAAGACCCTTGTATGGTCTATGTCGAAGCGAGCGAGCCTTAGCAACGGCCTAGAAAAAGCTTCCCACTCAGCAGTGTGCATAATTATGGGGTTTGTTTGCCTGGGTTTCCTGCTCTCCCCCATCTGATATCCTAGGAGAGACTGGGGTGCTAGCTAAGTTGTGCTACACTGTGGCTACTTTTATCCCAAGCCAGAACAGCCAAGGTTCTTAAGCCTAAGAGCTAGACATGGCATGAAAACCCATTTGAAAATGCTCCAATATAAACACTATAGAAGATTCTGTATGACCTCGGGGCATATGGAGTATATAAATGTTTTGAAATCAGTTTAAGCCCTTTCTTAATGGGGTAAAATAAACTACAAATAGCACTGATTGCAACAGTTGTCTTTGCCTTTAACAAAAATATAGTGGTGTTCTTTCTCTGATTCTACCTGTGGTTTTATTTAAAATTTTATATCAGCTTTTCACTGAAAAATAGGAAGTTTGGGGACTTTTCTAGCGATTCAAAAGACTTCAGGTGTGAGCATACTCTGGTCTTCCAGTTTGTGGTAGTAACAAGAGAAAAAGCACAGGCACAGGGAATTTAACAGCCTGTTTGGGGTTTTGTTTTCTGTAGTAAGATATGTAAAGCAAAACACCTGAAGCTCTGTTTTCAGAGTTTTGCTTTTGTCTTGTTGGCATGGATGGACTTTCACAAATACAAAAGAAAATAAGGTTAAGCCAAAGAAGGGTATTTGATGAACGGAGGCAGGGCTGGGTCAAGGTTGAAATAGGGTTATGTGTAAAATTCAATCCAAAACCATTTGAAATCAGTTGCATTGTTTTTATGGAGTTATAAATTTCATTAATTAACTATTATTTGAAAAGCCGTCTTTACTGAAAAGCATTTTAAAAGGAAAGAATAAAATGTGAGGCACTTGAAATAGGTATATTTAGTGCACATAGATAGTCTGTCCTGTGTTTCTGCCATGTAATGCTACTGAAGGTAAACCAATACAGAAAGCAGTTCTCTGGTTACATTTTTTTGGGAATTAGAACCCTGTTTAGGTCAGTTTATATACAGTAAAATTATTGCTGCATGTGGCCTTCTAACCTGCCATGATCCTAGCTGACACTTAATAAATGTATGTATGAATATCTGTTCCTGAGCTGCTTCATGAATAATTTCAGCATCATTCTTATCTGTGCATATTACCTCAAATAGTTCTGGAAATAGATGTTGATCACTTGAGAAAAGTGGTTTTTAACTGCTAACAATACTAAGGCAATTTAAATTGCTGAATTACATCAAATGTTACCATATATTGGCTTCTATATAATTCATTTTAATTCCTTATCAGCAGTTATGTTGGTCATTTCCCAGAAAAAAAAAATATATTTTCTTAGATTACATATTTAAAGCTCTGCAAAGGATCACGGAAAATATCTGCAACATAAATATCTTAATGGTCATAAGTTTTATAATTAGATCAGGTTCTTTTTTTCCCCCTTCAGCATGTTCTTGTTCAGGCACGCTGAACAGTCTTTAGGACATTAGGTTTCATTGATTGGTTCATGTTATGCTGCTTCAGTATTCATTTTAATTTTATCATTCCTTTGAGACAGAATAAAAAAAGGTGAAGGGAAAGTGGCTATACAGTACCTTAGTTATTTGCTTTCCCATTTGTCTCTCTACCTCTTGAAAGAATTATGAGAACATATACACAAGATCTTCATTATTTTTTCAGCCCAGAAATCCTATTCAAATATTAAATTGTCTTTAATAATTTCTACAGGTTATTGTTAATTGCTCTGGTACTGTTTTAATTGACTTCTGCACAAAATGTCCAGGATGGGAATAGATGAGGGACCATTACTTACCAACAAATGACTCAGGCAGCACAGATAGTTTGTCTGCTTAACAGTCATTCTCTGACAAGTCAAAGGTCATAATGTGGTGAATTTTAAGTGAAGATTTGGATTATTTATTCAAAATAAATACAACAACAATGTCAATATTTTCCTTAAAATGCTGTGCTTTTTTTTTTTTTTTTTTTTTTGTCAAAAATCAGAGAAACATGGGAAGGATAAATGATTGATACTGAAAGCAATTTTTATGACCAGCTAGCATCATGGAAATGTTTTGGTTTTTTTTTTTCTCAATTAGGAATATGAAATTCTAATATAATCAAATGTAACAAAAAATGCAGAGGAAACTAAACATAGTAGGAACAAAATTCAAGCTTCTCCATTGAATTGTCTGGGGTTTTTTTGTTTTGTTTTGTTTTAATTTTGCTAGAATTATGGAGCTGCTTGACTCAGTTTCTGTTATGCGCCTTATTTCTGGTTCCTTCATTCTATTACTAATGCAGCTGCAGCTATTAGTCCATTAGCCCCTGTAGTCTATTCTGAACTAGTTCCTTGGGCCTTCCTCTTAAGCTTTCAGCCTCATACAGTAGCCTTCAGATCTTGAAGTTATTGTTATAAGAACTGGAACTACAAAAGTTTACCTAAGCTTGAATGAAAGTGTATAGGGTGCTTATTGAATGTGAATAAGCCTGGGATGGAACAAATACCTTAATGGAAAGAAAATCAAGGAGCAAGTCTTGATAGAATGGAAACATTTTTCTAACGAAGTCATGATGTAGTTTTGCTTCAAATGGGCTGTTTTTGTAATTTTCTGTTTTTCATAATAGATGGTGTAAGAGACAAACGATAGAATCCATCAATTTTGAAAAATTAACTGAATCATGAAACAGCTTGCTTTATTCACCAATTTTGAAACTTAGAGTGGAAATCAATAAATCATGCAAAATGTTATATTCTCAGAACTCCTGCCTCTTCCACAATTCCACCAAGAATATCTCAAGAAGATGATCTTTTAAGATTTAATTTTGCTTTTTTATCCTTTTCTTTTGACTTCCAAACTTAAAAGCAGCTCATGACTTAGAATCACTAATTGCTAAGGAGGGAATTTATAAAACGCAATTTGGAAAATCTGAATAGAGTGAAAGCTAATTACTTTATCTTTACAACAGTAATTCTAAGAATTCTCACCTTCCTTCACAAGATCGCTTACATGGTCCTACAGATATCAGTTTTCAGATTAATGCTGTCTCTGTTTGTACACTTTACAGGACATTACTCAGCATCCATTTTAGAACTTGTCTATGGTGGTGAGTTGACCTCGGCTAAGGGCCAGACACCCGCCCACAACTCTTCCTCCTCAACAGGACGGGGGAAAAAATTAAGATGGAAAAACTCATGGGTTGAGATAAGAACAAGGAGATCACTCACCAGTTAGTCACAGGCAAAACAGACTCAAGTTGAGGACTCCAGCATGAGCTCTTCCCATATGCTACAAGTCCTTCATGATAAAGCTCCTCCAGCATGGTCTTCTCCAGCAGTCACTGTTCTTTCAGGGCATGTCCACCTGCTCCACAATGGGGTTATCCATGGGGTGTACTATGGATACCCACTCCACAGGCTGCTCCCTCCTTGGTGTTTCCTGCATTATTTTTGTTGCTTTTTCTGTATCCAGCATTTTCTGCCCTTTCTTAACTATGTTTTCCCATAGGGTGCCACCAACTTGGCTGATGGGCTCAGCTGTGTCCTACAGTAGGTTCATTGCAGAAGGGGCTGTGTCCCGTACAGGGCATCCCTCGGTCTCTTCTCACAGAGGCCCCCTGCTGCCAACATCTTGGCATTGACACCAATGCATTTATACAAGGTCCTTTTCTTGTAGGGCTTTTAAGATTTCGAACATAGGGCGATCTTCCCCACTTCAAATCTCGTATTTATTTGGAATCTATCAATAACCTAATTTAAAATTGAATCTTTGTGATTAAGCTGGAAATGTGCTCTCTGAAGCTTGTATTTGTGGGAGGTGTGGGATTTGCTTCATGTGTGACAAGTCGTATGAGCCTCCTAACATCATTTGCTGTCCTAACTGGTAGAGGTAACTTCTTATTCTCCTTACTCTGGAGCAAAACACAGATGTTTATAAGCTTTTTTATGCCCAGAAATCATCACTATTATTTTGAGAGTACTAAGGCTGGTTTTTTTTTTTTGTTTGTTTTCCTTTTTTGTTTTTGATAAACCCAGTAACTCTTGCCTTAACCTCTGATACCCATAAGCTCTTACGTTGGACAGGTAGGAATGAAAATTACATTGCATTTGAGGATGCTGCATATCATGCTCTCTTTACTGCTTTTATTCAGCTACTGTTTAATAAGTATTTAGTGATAATAAACATTACTTACTTCTCCACCCTAATCCATCAGATATTTATCAAAGTGAACTGCGGGCTGTGAGACTCTGATCTTATGTCATTATTTCTCTGAGTAATACCCTAGTGACCAAGAGTTATGGTGTGCTGCCTTGCTGTACGACACGTGGCACCTCCCACACAGGCAGCCCCACTGCCCTGGACAGTCCCTCAGTGAGTATGGAGGCTGGGCAGGGAGGGAGGCAGGTCCTGGACACATTAAAAACAGTATTTCCCCTACTGTGCACCCTGCAAATAAAGCTTAATGAGAGTTACAGTGGAATAATGTCACCTCCTGTGCAGTCTTTCAAGGAAGAGCTTTATGTCAACTTGGGGTTCAGTGTTGCCACTGCCTCCTAAGGTAGGAGGGTGCATCTTTTCTTTACGTAGCAAACCCATTTACATGTTTTATTTGGGAATATGTCTTGAAAACTGCCATTTTATAGGTGGGATTTTGAGTCACAGACAGAGTAGATGATTTGTACAAAGTGAATTAGCTGAAACAAGGAATTGAATCTGGATTTATGAAAACTTAAGCCAGGACTTTTTCTGTGATACTTTTTTTTTTTTTTAACCCAAAAATGTATTGGTGTCACAAATGAGGATGAATGTTACAAACACATCAATTTTTGGACTTCATTTTCATGGCTATTAAAATGCCTCAACACAGGTTAGGCAGTCATTAAAATGTATATTCATATTTGAATTTGTCTTTAAGTCAGATAAAATTCAGTAGTGTTTATTCCCTGAAGTCTGACCTCGACCTGTTTCTAATTTCCGAACCCTAATATTTAAGCAATTTAAAAGCTAATGTTGTTTATATATCTTGGATGTTAATAATTCTGTTCTATTGTATAAATATATATTTACACTGGGAAATCCTTATGAAGCTGAATTAAAGGCAGATGTAAACATTGGGGTTAATTTTTGCACATTTTCAAGCATGTATCAGAAGAGAAGTGTAAAATTGGTCATTATGAGTACACAGTGATGAAAAATGGCTAGACACAATAAAGGATAATTTCTCTGGTTTTCGGAGCATAATGGAGTATGAATCATATTTAAAATTAATGGCTGAGAAGACAGATCATGATTTGAATGTCATCAGTAGCTATTTTACTCTTCCCTAGAGCAGCAACAAGCCTTTTATGAGAGATGAGTTCCTGCAAACAAGCCCTTCTAAGCAATCTGAAAGCTTCTCATTTACAGCAGAGCTTTAGAAAATGTTTTATTTTTACTTTTTTCAGTAGCTGAAGTGGGGCGAGCAGCCTGGGAACACCACCTCACTGTCCAGCAAGTAACATGGAGTTGCTTGTTAACAAGTAATTTTTTTTAACATAGAGTTTGGGGGAGGAACATTGGTAGCAGATGTCCTGATTTTCAGATAGGGCACAGTTCCCCTTTATCCTTCTTTACCCCTAAAACAGATCTGAAATTATTTCATCCACTTCTGGAGTTTTTACTTTTGGGCAGTGCTGCATCCCTGAACCTTTGTTTGAGCCACCACACCAACACCGATGTCTGACACCCTCGAAGACTGATGCCATCTTCCCACCCCTTGCTGAGGCGCTCACCTGTGTCCACGCAGCAGGCCAGTACAGCATCCCAGACGCATCCTTCCTCCTCTGCAGGGAGCTGCTCTCCAACACACGCCTTGCTGCCTACTCTGCAGGGACTTCTGCCAACCATCCAAACCTGCCCTACGTGCAGCGCATACACCCTAACGCCTTCAGTCGACTGTAGGGCAACGCCGAACGTGAGTGCTTGTGAAAAAACTCACTCTCTTAAGGATTTCTCAATCTGTTTATTCTTGTGTACTGGGAATGCATTACAGTGCCAGGGTGGTTTTTCCTTGTTAGTGGGAAAAGGAGAGGAAAAAAGCATCTGTCTGCAGGCAAAAATGGTGCTTGCCCTTAGCATATCACTCACAAAATAAATGTACCTCAGAGTGTGTGCCAGTACTCCTTTTAGCCATTGAAGATACAGCGCAGTGGGCCCATGCTATAGTTTCTATCTAAGTGAACCTGTAAGTTCTTTTATAATGTACATGTGGTAGGCAATGAGTAAAGACAACTAGTCAACATTGAGCTTTTTTCCTTAGGCATCGTGATGTTTTTGAAAGTCAAAGATACAGATCAGCAGCAAAAGAGGAAAATCTGGGATTTTTTTTTCTTTTTTGTTTCTATGCATGCATAAAGTCATTCGTGCTTTTTGATTTTCAGCATCAGCAACAGTCCTGTATTGAAAGTTGAAGGCTGCTAGAGATCAAACTTTTACTAAAAGATAAAGCATGCCTTTTGTTTTAAAGGATTGTAGGTAGGACCTTTCCTGACATTCAAACTTTGTGTTTACTAAAGCTGTTCTGTACTTTCAATTCACAGGCTGTCCTTAAGCTGTTGGAGTTATTATAGTGGTGTATTACCTTTCATCCTTCCCACCAAATCTCTCATGGCTCATTTACCGTGCACAACGATATTCTGTGAGATTGTTTCATTTTTCAGTAACACAGAGATTGTATCACAGAATTTCCCAGACTTAGCCATGCTTCTCTTTCACTGGCAGGCTCCTCTCTCCTGTTCCTTCCTTTTGGAATTGCCTCTTGAAGGGACTGCTCGTAAAGCATGGCCAGTTAGGATCTCACTTTAGAGGGCCTGCCAAATTGCACAGTTTCAAATCGTCATGAAGACAGGATCGCAGGCTGAAAGCAGGCATTGAAAGGGTTCATTCTTGCAAAAGGAGATAGACAAGAAGGGATACTTTTGTGTATAATACCTAAAATAATAGTCTACTTCTGGTTTAGGGCATCATTCTTCATGCTGCCTGTCCTATTTACAGTCTTGTAATGTCAGAAAACCACTTCATTGTGTTTAGGTTCTCCTATACTTTGGTAATATCTGGAGAGACACAGACACTGTTCTGCCAAAAGTAGCTGAAATTTTGTTGAAAAATGTTTCCCTTCATGTCATTACAGTGTATTGTTTTGTGGGAGCTGAAATGGGTGCCGTGAAAGTTAAGGACTCTATGATCTGTAGCCTGGCAACTACAACAGTGGCCTGAGATTCGGAAGATGTATAGCTGCTTAAGTTATTGTCCTGGTAAAAATATTTCCAGGGACACACACGAGTGTGTGTGTATTTATATACATATATACGTGCATATATACATACACAGATATACATACATTGCATATGATGTGTGTGTATATGTATATAAAATAATGGCAAGAACAAAATCAACTCTCTGCATGCTACTTTTGTACCTCCTAGGACAGGGTATCCTGACGTGATTCTGTCCCCTTAGTGAATACTTTCTGAAACAAAAAAAAAAAGGAAAGTATTTGAATCCACAAAGCTCCCACCAATATTTCGTATAATTTCCTTATTTCAAAGAGGCTTGATAAGCTTACTTTTTATTTCAGTGTGATGAAAAGCTAAATGTCAAAACACTGGAATTTCAGAAAAGTGATTGACGTCTCTTGATCACTTATAACGGGACATTATCTGTTCATGCTACCGAATAAGCCTGTGAACTACATAGAGTAACTCTCTGCTCCTGACAACCCCTCAATTATCAAAGCACAAGGAGTACCCAAAAGTACTTCACTTTTGCACATATGGAGGATTGGAAGGGATGGTAATAGTGAGGAGATCGTTAAGGCATGAATAAATGGAAGGAATGCCCTGGTGTAGGAAGACAACCAAAGCAAGTTATAATCTAAGTAGTCTAAACTGTTACTTCTAAAAATAGCTGTCACTATGCATTTCTCTGCATTTCTTTTGTGTAAGGTGTACCTGCTACCAGCACTGAGCTACGTAGGTCTGATGGTTTAGAAAGGTAACCCAAATTAAAAATGAACAGCTAGTTCCAAAGCCCATAGAAACACGTTAGAAAAACATTACACAGAAGCAATAATTTGAGATCCCAAACACGTTTTTTCCCCATTAACGATATTTTAAAATGCAGAAAGCACTTCTGTGAAGCATGAAGGATGGTCAGGGTTAGCTAATGAGGCTGATAGGTACAATTGCTGCATGCTTGATCTGTCTTGGATCCTAATGCTCATTTGGACATGTCTTATTATTGTGTGGGTGTTAAGTCTGTCCAAGCTCATAATCAATAGATATATGGTCATTCACAGTGTTTATGCGTCTATCTTAGAAAGCTGGAACAAAGCGATCAGGTTGTAGCTTGCTAGGTTCGTGCAGAAAATTTCTCATAGAAAATCTGAGCAAACTAATTGCTGGCATTAACATGGGAGTCATACGAGCTGTGATAATGATACGGATAATGAAACCCATGCCTCTGGCCATCACTTTATCACCTACGGGGTCAGCCAAGAATTTATTCAACACTGAGCTGCATTTTATAATTGGTTATTTGTATCTGGGAAGATTTTTGGGACTGTATGGCAGCTTCAAATATCATTCATTGACTGAAAAAAAAAAAAAAAAAAGGCTTACATGCACCAGAAGGAGGAACGGTGGGGACACACTGTCAAAGTGTGTTGGAAAATTTAGAGTCAAAACCCCATAATTTTTAGCTTTAAACACGTGGATCTTTGAGATTTAGAGGAAAAAGCCTGAACTGGCGTCTCAGCAATAGCTTGGCAGATTTATAAAATCTGTGTATCTGCCAAGTGATGATAACACGACGTTGCGTGAACATACTGAACCAAGCGGGGCACTGCGTTGCTAAATGCAGCTTTGTTTTGGTGATGTGACTCTTTAGTCTCCCCAAAAGGGCAGGAATTTCCCACGTTTAATTCTGTACTGTGTATCACAGCCCATCACATTTATGAAGGTCCCCGTAAAAACCAAGATGCCAACTTGATTCTTGGATGCCTGAAGATTAACAGTAGGATATCTTTGTTACTTGCTAAAAGCTGAATTAAACATGATACATGGTGACAATTCAGCCTGTGCCTACATACCTAGTTGAAAACAGTATTTGGGAGTCCAATTTTCTGAACTGTATGTAGCACACACGACGAGCGAGGTGGCGTTAGCAAGCAGCCTGCATTTCTTTCTGCTAGCTGTGTAAAAAGCCCAGGGAATGTATGAATTTAATTTAAGCTGGCTTTGCAAAGACTTTGTTTGACTTGGGCTTAGGTATTCTGAGTTTATTGTCCCAAGCACATAGGCATAGGTGTCTTCCAGTATTGGTAAGTTCAAATGACACCCACAGCAACGAGCTGTGGGTGTCTCCAGTCTTCCCTGCAAATTGTGACTTACTGCTTAGCAAGACCTAAGCCACTCCTCCACAAAAGAGGAGCAGAAGAGCTCTTGTGTAGTTGACTCTAGCCTCTGAGCTGACAAGGGGTCCTTTCCCCTGCTGTTCCACATTAGGGACTGGAGGCCACATGCAGTGGTGCTAGCTCTCCATTCCCAAAAGTGCATTGCTACAGTCAGCCAACTGCGAAAGGAGAAAAGATACTAATAGCCACGAGGTGACCAGAAAGGGTTTCTTAAAGTATCCCTTACCTTCCTCTCGTTCATGGCTGACTACCAGCCCAAAGAATTACCGGATTTCCAGTAAGGCACTTCAGTAGTTCAGGTTACATGATTAACTGTTGGAAAATTACTTGGAGCAGACACAAGTTTAGACCCTATTGTCTAGGTCTAAAATGTGATCCCAGATCTCCTGCTCACGGTTTGCCTACGGTGACTTGGCTTTTAGTTACATCCACTTCAGGTATCAGTTCTGATCCTGGGCTCACTCCTGTTTGTAGCTGCTACATTTGTAGCTTCAGTTAAAAATCAGATCAAGATCCAGTTAACATCCACTCTGATGATAAACACTGGATGCTCAGCACACACCCACAAGATTAGATGGCTGTAGCTACCATCTTCACTATGCTATTTTTCCTTGACACAGGAGAATGAAGAAGTGGTTGGGGTTTTTACTTTATTTCATATTTAAAGAACGTTTTATATTGAAAGGGCTTATCAGCTTAGGTCAGAAGTCATTAATCAAATCAGGTTTAAGCTATTCCAAATGTCTTTCTTATCTTAATTAAAAAAACTCCAAGAAACAATCCAAAACAAACACTACACACAAAAAGATAAAAGAAGTTTAAAACCCCAAACCCTCACCGGTGGTAAAGAAGCACATATAGAAATCATAAATAAAATATGATCTTCATTTAGACTTTACCTTTCAAACGATTTCTAGCTCTGAAATCACTCCATAAGTAAAAGTCGGTGAAGTAAATTTAAGTTTTTCATTTAAATAGTGAAGAGTTCTAGCAATACTTTCCCCCAAGTTTCCCAAACCAGAGGCTTTAAAAAAAACAAAACAAAACCCATAATAATTTGGAAAGCATTAATTTACTCTGTTTTTAATCTAGATAGCTATGTGTTACTGATCTGAAGGGGTTCATTCAAGCTACACATTTATTGCTCTATGAAAGTCTTAAGAACACTGTAAAGTTTAAAATAAGCCTGAGAGTTTGATTTTTTGCAAGAGTAAGATTTTATAAAACCCAAAGTGAAATAATTCTATAACTTCTTAAAATTCAATATTATTTCAAAGTATGTTAGTGGTGATAAAGCTTGAAGGCAAAAACTGCGGATGCAGCGTAACTCAGCAGAGGGGGTGTTGGGTCCTTTCCGCTTGTTCTGCCGGTGGACAGGTGAATCGCATCCAAAGGTGTCTGTAAAGGCTGTTCACATGGGATATGGGCCATACCTTCTTTGGGACCCTGCCAAAATATATGTGCTGTGTTTCACACGTTCCTGCAGAACATCCCATGCATATTGCTCTTTTTTTCCCCCTCATTTACCCAGGAGCAGCTGCACCTTCCTGCTGAGGTTCTTCACTAGGAAAACAGCATCCAGCACCTGTGTGTCCTGACACAGAGCTGCAGCCCACTCGCTGCCACCTCCTTGGCAGATTTGAGGACCAGGACACGGCATGGCAATGTATGCTGTAGGATTTCTGATAAGCTGGAACTGGTGCTCCTGGGGGCTGCAGCGTCAATGTAAGCACAGTGATCAGGTGGTGCCAGGAAAGAAAAAAAAAGACAAAGGAAAGAGGAAAAGGTTGCTGCAGGAAAAAGGTCTGTTCCACTGTCTGGATGCTGTTACACCTCGTCAGAATTTTGGATTAAATTTGCTGCTTGAATTTTTGTTAGTAACCAGAGCGTACAGTATTGGGCAGGTTTACAACTGTGCCTGCTGCACTGAAATATTCAAAAGAACTTTTTTTCCTTGTGCTTTTGACCTATGAGGCAGGAAACTCCCTGCCCGGAGAATTAAAGCAGCAGTGCTGTTTGTGTTTAAGTTGTGAGAAACGGAGAATTCTTGAAAAGACAATTGCTGGGTTAAGTACTTGTTTAAAACTGAAAACAACTCATGAGTAACATAGGCAGCTAAATTGCACCATCTGGAGCAAGAGGCAGATGTAAGCAGCTTTATTTAAGAATCAGTTTATAAATAATAATAAAAGATGCATGGAATCAACTTGCTCGTTTTCTGCAGGTAGCAATCTTCATGGGAAACAGCTTTGTTAGTTCAGAGTGGATCTAAGAAGCATGTGAAGCTTTTTGTAGGTATCTGTAATAGATGCTCCTTAGTAATTTTATATAATAAATCCAGAATAACTGCTAACAGTTAATAGCTGACATCACTTAAGGCCTTCTCACTACCCTACAGCCTGGACAAAGTGCTGGCAAGTGCATTAGGTGCAGCGTAAGGAGGGCAGAGAATTATAAGGGAGGCAGGGAAGTGACCTTTCATTGTGGAGGGACTGAAGGCATCATCATATGCCTCAACACCTCGTGCACAAAGTAGGCCAATCCATTGACTACATCTAGAAAATCTTGTTTTCCATCTGGTAGTCTGGCCCTTTCAATTTAAAGTTGGGCATTTTAGATATTTAGCCTTTTTTAGCTGCTTCTAAGTCTGTTCAAAGTGAATATATAAATATAAAGATAAAATAAGACAGTAATCTATCTATATTCAGGCAGAAACAGACTAAGATTTAGAGCCTCTTAGGATAAAAATAATGAATGAAAAAGACTGCTTAATTAAAACTTAACATTAAGTAGTGCACTTTTAAAAAGGTCTGTCTAATTCAGTGCAATTTATTTCCAGACGGAGGGTATGCATAAGAAAGATTATACTCACAGAAAGAAGAAAAAAACTTTAGTGACACCAAGGCAGCCATTAGTAAAGCAACCATTGCCACATCTATAAAGCTTCAATAGAGGAAGATCTAGGGAAAGAGAGGGTTTTAACCTGCTCACCAAAGAAATGCAGAAGAGTTTAGATTTTGAATATATAGCTATTTTTTCTCATTTTAAGAGCACTAATCTAGTTCCAGAGGTATTTTATGGTCTGTACAGTTAAAACGTGCATAAATATGCGCTTATCCAAAGAAACCTACTAGCTTAATTCTTGTGACATGAGCAAAGATGCCAAGAAAGGACAAAATTATTTGTTCTTCAGTGGATCTTTGTCTTTAGTGAACAGCTAGTTAGCATCAGGAAGCAGGATTTATCACACAGTTTAAAAATTAGGCCCTGGTAATTCTGCTTGGTGAAATTTAATTTAGATTTAATTAAAGATGGACTGGAGTTGAGATACCTGTCTTTAATAAGCTGTTGTTAATACTGAGTATTAAGAAGCAAAAGTTACCTTTGTTTTATTGGACCTCCCAATTGATAGTGACCTGTGCAAAGTTGCCTTTTGGGTTAGCTGGCTGGGGCCACCAGGACCTCTCAAACCAGTGCCTCGGGCAGAATTATTGCCCCTGTCTGCAGGGTGACAGCATTTGTGTATGCACAAGAAATAGGGGCTAGAAATCTATCAGTGCCAACACTGCTTATAACACCACCACCCCACCCTGCGCTTAGGTTCATTTCTCAAAGATGTGGAATGAAACTGTGGGTGAATGGCAACCCTCTTGCTCACAGCCCTGGCACAGATCTTTCCTAGAGCAGATGTTCCTGGCATCCCCAGCCCCATCACTGTGTTTCTAATACCTTCTGGTCATGGTGCCACTATCTCAGGGGGTACTGCCTGAGCACAGCTCCCCTCTGCATTGCCCCCCCTCTCCCGGCACACTTGAGGTCCTGCAACCAGGTACTTGGGAATGAACACGCATATGCTGTGACAGAGGTTTTTAGGTATCAGTGACAACTCTACCTTGGACACAGTCTTGTAGTCCTTTCAGGTCTGGTGTCTTCATCTAAGAATTACAGCATCAGCAGCAACACTGAGCAGCTAGAGTACATCCCTCTGGTCCTGTTTTCCTGTTGTCAGAAAAGAAGCTAAAATTCCCATCATGAATCAAAACATAACCAATCAAAATCTGTGGTGGAGGGGGAAGAAAAGCTATCAGCAGGTTTAAGAAGGCAGCTTAACGTTGTCAAAATGTTTTCAGGATATTTTAACTTTTAAATTAGTAGTTTTGAAAACAGAACATGTCCCGTGCAGCATGTCAATAATTTGAAACTTTCTTCTCAGTAGAGGAAAGAAGTTAGAAATTGACCCTTCCCCTACTCATTGACATGGCATTGTCTAGTGATCTGAGAATCCTGCAATGGCACTGAGCATCTCTGGAATGACTGAAGAGCATCTCGGAGCCCAACAGGCTTTTTTTCTGTCAGACAATAATGCTAGAAGCTGAAAGAGAATTGCTCTCGCAGTATCACTTCTCTCAGTGGTGTCGCGGAACTTTAATAACTGTAGGTTGCTGGTCGACAGTTGCTTTCTGATTTGTGATTATACCTTTTTCATTACGTTTAAGAGCTTTGCTACAGATGAGTAGCATATGGTATTGGCTAAGGAGATGAGACTTTAATGAGATATAGAGCACACCAACAAAACGCATGTTAAATTGCAATGACACGCTTGTGTTGGTAGCATGCGATGTTGTGAAATTAAATTCCTGACAAGACCACACAAAGAAATGCACTTCAGCCAACATGCAGTCACCAAACTTGTTTGCAAATTGGTCCAGGAAACAGGGTAGAGGGGGCGGGCTGCTGGGCGGGAGGAGGGGTTGGGTTTTCTCCTCCTCCTGCAGCTGATTTGCTGTGCAATTTCATAAAAGTCATTTCACATCCTTTCTCTCATTTTGCACATGGACACAATGAGGCATGGTGTTACTTACTTGAAGACAAAGAGGTAAAGCAGTAAGTATGACTGCTGATCCAGAAGTGTCCTCTGAAAATTCTTGTGTTTAACTTGCACAGACGTAACTTCAAACAGCTAGCTAAACAATAACAATTACAATCAGCAAGAACAGAGAGTAAGTGATATGTGGCTTATCACCTGGAGCCATGCACGTTATTTAATTAGCACCATGGAAATTTTCCGTCAGGGAATACCAGAGCCAGTCTTCTATTTCAGTTCAAGGAGCAACTGTTGAGCCTGCAGAAGGAAACAGATTGCAGTACTTCTGGGTACCTCTGACACCTTGGTGTTCATGCCTGGACTCCCAAATTACCCATTTTTGAGAGGAAGAGTAAAAGTAATAACACTAATAATATTGTTTTGAGTAGTTCAAAAGGTTTGAAAGGGTTTGGTAACAGCATTACTCTGTCTGAGAGAGATTAAAGAAATTAAATATTAGTTTCCTAGCCAAGGAGCACAGATCCAACAGATATAACCTAGGTTGTCACCATTTGGAGGACAAAAGGAGACTATAACTGTTCCATTAAGACTGCTCCACTTGGGTCCTTCCACTCCTCTCTAAGCTTACATCCCCCAAATGTGGAGAAATACTTGTCAGAGAAGTAAAATATATGAATGTCTTTTCCTACCATGTTGTCGCTGTTCTGCATACCTGGGTACTGGCAGAGAAGGGGGGGCTGAAAAAAATTACTTCTGTGAGGAGCAGCTAGAAGCTCTCTGCAGGCCCCAGAGAGTAAACACCGGCCGATTCAAGGCCAGAGTTGCTGCTGACCAAGGCCGAAACAATCAGTGATGGTCATGGCGTCTCTGGGAATCACATATAGGAGAAAACACCCACAAGCAGCTGCATTTTGCCACTGGAGACGGGAATGAGAAGATGTAACGAGCTGTGCAGACACCAAGGCCCAGGGTGGGGTGGGGAGGAGGCGGTCCAGGTGCTGGAGAGAAAGATGCCCCTGCAGCCCATGGAGAAACCCATGGTGGAGTGGGTGTCACCCCGTAGCCCATGGAAAAGGCCGAGACCCCACCTGCAGCCTGTGGAAAGGCCCGATGCTGGAGTAGGTGGAGACATTCAGGAGATGCTGTGACCTGCGTTGGAGCAAGCCCCTGCCAGCACTTGCAGCCCATGGAGAGAGACAGAGATGCAGAGATAAGAAAGGGAGAGATTTGCGCAGGAACAAGTTTGCTGAGGGGAGGCTGGTGATCCTATGGAGGACTGGGACGGAGAGACACTGTTATTTGTGACTGCCTGCCAAAGCAGTGACCCACACCAGGGCAGCTGGTGAAGAGCTGAAGTCCAGTCGGAAAGGACTCATGTTGGAGAAGTTCATGAAGGACTGTCTCCCGTGGGTGGGACCCCACGGTGCAGCAGGGGAAGGGTGTGTGGAATGAATGCCCCCCTCCCATTCAAGAAGGAAACCAACTTGCAAGGAACTGACCAAAGCCCCCATTTTCCCAGTCCTTGGCCCTCCCTGTGCCACAATGTGGGGGAAGAAAGGAGTGAAATTGTGACTAAAGTGAAGTCTGCTAAGAAGGGAGGGGTGCTTTAAGATCTGGTCACACTTCTCATTACATGACTCTGGTGTCACTGGGTGTGCAGTGCAGTGTCATAAATAAGAGAGTTTTCTTTCCTTCACTCTATGTTCAGTCTATTTTGCCCATGACATTGCTTACAGAATGATCTCTTCCTGTTCTTGACGTCTAAGCCTCTCAATATATATTTTCTCCTCTGTCCAACTGAAAAGGGGAGCAATAGAATGACTTTGGTGGGCAGCTGACATCCAGCCAGGGCTAAACCACCACACATGTTTAGGCAGAAACCACCAGCTAATTAAAAATAACAGCTTTGCTCCACACAGCCCTCTCAAAGTATCCCAAGACTTGTAGTAGAGAGGAATTTTAAAAAAAATTGCATGTTATCTCTTTATGACAGGTTTATTCATGTCTGTTTCTCTGTAATAGACTTTGGAAAGCCAAAAGTAAAGAAAGTTTGTAAGTTATAGAGAAATTGCATTTTTCAGCAATAAGAATTTTCTAAGGAGCACCATAAGATTTGAACTAGAAATAGTATCAAGCCAAAGGATTCCGTGAACTTTGAGGAAATCCAGATTTCCCTGTGAGCTTCATGGGTCATCTTTTATATCTGTTCTAGAATTTAAACTAAAATCTAATCCTGGATGCAATTTTACCTGCATAGAACAGGCCTGTACCAGAGTTGATGGTTACAATCCCAGTTCTATTATACTTGGGGAAAAAAGACGAAAATTAAAAAAGAAAAATCTGAGGAACAGCAGTTGCCTCATCTGTAGCATCTCTTTAAGATATATGAACTACAGGTGGGTGCAAATGTTCTTAAGATAGCTTTAACATAGGAAACTAGCAATTTACCTTCAGGAGCTCAACATTAACTAGCTCTGGTTCTCCTACCAGATGCCCAGCTGAGTTCATGGCACCTTTATCAGTCAGACAGCAGGAGCCATATGAGGTAATTTAAAGCTGTCTTCAACACACAACAGAGTGTCAATTTGTGGACAGCGTTGTGTCTTTTACTACTGATCTACTCTGTCTGCAGTTTCTTGAAAGATGGAAATCTCTGTCTTCAAGAAAATGCTTCCTGCTAGTAGCTTTTATTTTGCAGACCAAAATGAGGATAATAAAGTCTTGCTACAGTAGTCATGGAGCAAAAGGAAAAAAATAGTTTAATTTGCAGTGAAGATTTTCAGGGTAAGCTTTAGTTTACTTGACTGTGTTGAGAACATCAAGCTGGATTAACGCATGATTGGTGGCTTGTGGCTTCTCACTTGTGTGGCCTTGTTCAGTAACCTGAGCGCACTTTCCATGCAAAGGCTCCTCTATGATGGTTGCTGTGGGAAGGCCAAGTGAGAAGTAGGGTAGGTAATCTGAGCCCCAGAGGCTGTTGAATTGAGATTGCCCCCAAGCAGTGATCAGCGTGCCCAGGTGCATCCTGGCCTAGATAAGGAACAGTGTAACCAGCAGGAGGAGGGAAGTGATAGTTCCATTGTACTCAGCTCTGGTGAGGCTGCATCTTGAGTAGGGTTTTGGGCCCCTCACTACAGTGAGAATGTTGATACTCTGGAGCAAGACCAGAGGAGAGCGATGAGACTGGTGAAGGGTCTTGAGCAAAAGTCCTATGAGGAATGGCTGAGGGAACTGGGGCTTTTTAGTCTTGAGAAAAGGAGGCTGAGGTAAGGCCTTATTGCTCTCTACAACTACCTGCAAGACAGTTGCATAGATGTCGGGGTTTGTCTCTTCTCTTGGGTGACAAGTGATAGGGTGAGAGGAAGTGGCTTCAAATTGCACCAGGGAAGATTTAGTTTAGATATCAGGTAGAATTTCTTTACTGAAAGTGTTGTCAAACATGGGAATAGGCTGCCCAGGAAGATGGTGGAGTCATCATCTCTGGAAACATTTAAAAAGTACGTGGATGAAGTGCTTAAGGACATGATCTAGAGGTGGACTAGTCAGGGTTAGGTTATTGTTGGACTCGGTGATCTAAAAGGTCTCTTCCAACCCAGGCGATTCTATGATTATCTCATAATGAAGAGATAATGCTCAGAGAAATACCTTTGGTATTTCCTAGATGTAAATAATTTTAAGGACACCTTCAGACTTCCAGTGCTTATGGCACATGCCTTTGCTTTTGACAGGGAGCTGTTAGAATCAGTAAAGATTTGTGGAGACTTTTTCTTGTTGTTTCTGTTCCAGCTAGCTTCTACTAAATACTATTTTCCCTTTTCAAGGGAAAGAAAAAAAAAGTCCTTGAAAGCACTCAGACAGAGATCAAGGATCTGGGTGAAAAACTGTCTGGATGGCCAAGCACAGGAAGCTTTTGTGAATGGAGTTAAATCCAATTGGCAGCCAGTCACAAGCGGTGTTCTCCGGAGCTCAGTTTTGGGGCCAGTCTTGTTTAATATCTTTATCAATGGTCTGGATGAGGGAATTGAGTTCTCCCTCAGTAAGTCTGCTGATGTCACTAACTTGAGTGGAGGTGTTGATCTACTCAAGGGTAGGAAAGCTCTACAGAGGGATCTGGACATACTCAATTGATGGGCTGAGGTCAGTTGTATGAGGTTTAACAAGGCCAAGTCCTACGTCCTGCACATGGGTCACAACAGCCCCATGGAGCACTACAGGCTTGGAGATGACTGGGTGCAAAGCTGGACAGCAGAAAAGTATCTGGGGGCGTTGGCTGACAGCTAGCTGAACATGTGCTCAGGTGGCCATGGCAACTAATAGCATCCTGGCTTGTATCAGAAAGTGCAGCCAGCAGGACTTGGGAAGGGATCATCCTCCTGTACTTGGCACTGGTGAGGCTGCACCTCAAGCAATGTGTTCAGTTTTGGGGCCCTCATTACCCGAGAATCATTGAGTGGCTGGCCTGTGTCCAGAGGACAATGAAACTGGTGAAGGGTCTGGAGAACAGGTCTTATGAGGGAACTGGGTTTTTTTAGACTGGAGAAAAGAAGGTTGAAGTGAGACGTTATCACTCTCTACAACTCCCTGAAAGGATGTTGCAATGAGGTGGGTGTTGGTCTCTTTTCCCGAGTAATATGCCACAGGATGAGAGGGAATGGTCTCACATTGCATCAAGGGAGGTTTAGTTTGGATATAGGGAAAAATTTCTTTAATGAAAGAGCGGTCAAGCAGAGGAGCAGGCTGCCAGAGAGGTTGTGGTATCATCATCCCTGGAGCTGTACAAAAAATATATATATATAGCACTTTGGGACATGGTTCAGTGGGCATGGTGCTGTTGGGTTGATGGTTGTATTTAAAAATCTTAGAGGTCTTTTCCAACTTAAATGATTCTGTGAATCTATTCTATGATCTGAGATGGGGCCTGTGTGGATCTGACAGTGTGGGAAGATGATTGCAGAGGGAACCAGAATATCCAGGTCAGTATTTTTATTTATACTTCCTCCCTTGTACTCCACATTCATACTTCTTTCTCTGCTGGCACACCCTTGTTTTTCTCGTGCCTTGAGCCAAATACATTGTACTATTCTGAGAGGTATTTTCCAAAGGTGCTACAGCATCTCCTTGAGATGATGACTCCTAGTAAAAAGAATCTTTTGTTCACTTGGTTACGCACAAAGCATCATCTGTTTCCTCTTAATAGGTTTTTCTTCTAGGTAAATGTCTTTCAACAATCAGAATTAGAAACAAATCATATTCAGCTATTCAGACCTTGCAAAGAAGGAACAATTGTCAGCCTTACACTTTTGTATTTTCCCTTGCTTGGAAAATGGGCTGAAGTACAAATGCTGTAGCCTGCTTGCTACTCTCAAGTGTATATAAATACTACTTACAAATATATATATGTACACACTATATATATATATCTATATTTATATTTTTTATATATTATCTATATAACACATACATTCTGTTTGCAGATGTTCCAGTGATATCGAGACACTTAGTAAGCTATATGGAAAGAGGGTGTTTTTCAGTCCATTTAGCCACTGCATTGGGTGAAGTGAAAGATTTTATACCTAGGTGACTTTTTTTCAGCAGTGAACAGTAGCTACTCAGTTATATTCTCACTGTCTTTATCGGTGCTACTGTCATCAGTAAGAACCCACACACTTTTGTAGGACAGGGGTTGTGCATCTCTACTGTGGAAACACGGTTATCCATGAGTGTGCTACCAGGATGGCTATGTGACCAGAAATTATTTTCCCTTTTTACTATAAATACAGACAAAGAATAAAACTTTGGGAAAGAGTTTCCCTTATTAAATATTTACCATTTCAGCTCCAGAGTCAGGAAAGGTAAGCTCTGAGTCATTACTTTTTATTTTTAGTATCCAATCTACTTGGAAATGAATGGAACGCAATAACCTTCAAATCCCTTTAGAAGTTGAGAGTTACATGAAATCATTTATTTGAAAAGCACTGTGAGATAGCAGAGGGGTTGGTTGGGAAGCACAAGGCAACTTCTTCCTGTGAATACCCATTTTCTGACTCAAATTTTTCTGTATTTAAAAGTGGAACTCGAGATAAGAATATGAATTGATTTTTAAAAAAAATTGTTTTGTGTTATGTTAATTTAAAATGATCAACTAGTGCAGCAGTAATGATCACAGAGGATTGTTCTTTTGAAGCAAAGATAACACACCATTGATCTGATGCTGAAATCACAAGCTTCAAAATATATCAGAGATTTTTAAGGCCACAAGGGAGAGTTTGATCAGCTAGCCTGACTTGCACAGGAGGAGCAAGGAGAATTTCACCCATAGTTCCTGCACAAACTGTTTTTCTGGGCAAACACCAATACTTTTGTTGGTAAGGGCTTCTGAATGTGAAAATGAGGCTTTCTGCACCAGACTCTACATTCACTAGGTAATTTTAGCATCTTTTGGAAGCACAGCTGAATATGTTATTTCATTGCACATTCTGAATTGAGATATTTATTAAAATAATGAGTGGATTCTGGAAATGAATGAAAGGGTGAGTTATCAGCGAACATTTGAGTAAGAAAACCCAGCCAAAAAACCCATGATAAAATGCTGAAGTAACATCCACCCAGTACAGTTTTAAGAAGCTAAGTCTTACAAATAAATGCGAAGAAAGGAGAAATGGCTCATATCTTACTCCAGTGAAAGACTAACGCATGCCCGTGACTCCAAACATGTCAGAAATTTCATCAAAAGCAATCAGAAAGTTACAAGTTTCAGAGGACGGGCACAGGCATGTGTCCAAGTGCTTTAGTAGATTAGAATCCAAGTGCCTGGTCAAAATCATTAATTTCTTTTAACAAGAAGGCAGTACAGAGTTTATGAGAAGCTCAGTAAAACAAATTACAAACCAGAAAGAACTATAAGAAAACTGCAACAGCTCTGATAGTGGTGTTACCCGACAGTCAACCACAAATGAGGTTCCCACTGTGCCATGCAATGCCCCTCAGAAAACGCTAGATGCTGCTTGCTCTGCAGAACATGCAAGCTGAAGAGAACACGTCATAGTTATGCAAACACCGTCTTCCATTATTTTGTTATTTTCTCCTTACTTCCTCTAATTATTCTTGATTATGTATTCAGTTATTTTGTTCCCAAGTGCAGAAGCCCTTGGATTGCATTTCCTTGCATCCAAAATGACAACTGAAGACAACGGGGCGTACCTGAAATACTGCAGCAGCAGCCCTGCAGGTGAGATGTACCATAATATCATTTTAAAGACTGAAGTGCTTTTCTTTTTTCTTTTTTTTTCCTGAAGAAGCCAGTGTACATAATTGAATAGCATTGCCATCATTAAAATGCAATTAAGGTTGCGAAGCCCTCGAGCATCTTAAATTGTGGTGTGATACAATATTTATCAGGCTTCAGAACACATAATCACATCTATGGCCATCCAGCCATGTTTTGCTTTTTCAGTAGGTGAGATTAACCCTCTATCATGGTTTAATGCAGCTAAACTTGCCATTTCTGTATATGACACCTTAATAATTCTGAGGTGGAAGAGTAAGGACTAGAGTTGCAGAGAAGACCGAGCCAATGAAGTGCCAAGAAAACACATATGCTTAAGCATTCATTCAGAAAGATGCTTTATTTTTCTGCTTTTAATGAATAATGGAGCTAATATAAAATTCTGACAGGCATAAACCTATTGATTAATTCTGATACTGCAATCTACAGGTGGCTCACAAGCAATGAATTGAATTAAGTTAGCTTTATGCAAGAAATAATCTTTTAACAGCCAGAAAACAAGGCAAATGTATAATTCATGTGGCTAATATTTGAGGTATTTTGAAGGTAAATTCACTCATTTCCTGTGAGTGTCTACATGTGTATGAGTTGAAAAAAAAAAAAAAGAAAGTACAAATGACCTTCAATTAAAAACTTGACAACTGTTTAAAATTCTATTTCTAAATTTAACTTTGTCATGTATGCTTATTAAGGATATAATTCATCGCCTGGGAGTCTGGTCTGAAATACCAGCATCTATCATAAATGCTGGACAATTTTTCAGTGTATCTGCTTTCAGGCATTGGCACAGCATCAGCTTCAATGACTAGGTCGAATTCAGGTGTTGGCAAATGATACTGTGGGCTTTAATGACAGATTTGTGAATCTGTTGACGAACTATCCGGCTGCGGTTCAAGAGAGTTATGATTATTTTGATTTTCTGTCACATTTAGAAGTTGAGTCAGAAAGATCTTGTGAACTATACCTAAATCAGAACAAAACATTGCCACCCTTGCACGTGGATGGCTTTAATTAGCTGATAAAAGTGTTACCCTGGGTTTCTCTGTTCTGTTTTTTTTCCAGGAAGGGAAGACTTGTTCTTGAGGGGAAACAAATAAAGCAACCAGCATGGTTTTTCCTTAGAAATAACAGCCCATAGCAAGAGAAGGTTTTTAACATAACACACTCAGTAACATTTAACAAATTTTTGAAGGCTGTGATGTTATTTGTTAGCTTTCACTTGTCATATGTAGCACACGTGTGCAGTAAGGTCTGTGTTGCTCAGACAGGAGATGAACACAGACAAAATCTGTCTGTCTAAACCAGTCAATGGAGATGAAATCTAAAGTTCCTTCCAAATTTAAAGACAGGATCTTTAAACTGGAGCAATTTACCCAATAGGTCAACAAGGAGAAGACTAGAGATGCTACTGTATTTTAGAGATGAAGACTCAACTCCTAGCGTTACCAATGCAACTACCAGAATTTCCCAGCAGTAGCTGCAGCAGCAATAGAAAAGCAAATTGTACCTGTTGCATACAGCCTAAAAATTGAAGATGTGCTTGCTTGGAGAGATGAAAAAACATCTCTTAAAATGATGGAAGATCTTCCTAATGTCTTCCTAACCCCGGCCCTGCTGCTTCTTCAGATCATTGCTCATCCTCATGTTGCCCTTTGGAGCACAAGCCCCTCCTCCTTCCCTTGCCCTCTGCCTCCACAAACTCAGCCACCCCCATGGGAGTTTCATAGGTTCTCAAGGCAGTGCTTTCTTGCCCTTGGGTTGAAAGCAGAAGATAGAAATCCTTCCCATGTTAGAGACATACAGGGAACCATTTAGAGCTATCATCAAGTGGCAGCTTAACAGGTGACCAAAGCATATGGGCATATGGGGGATGTGAGGCAGGCTACACATCTGAGAAGTGAGTGCTTGTTTCTGGGGGGGAATGGACTTAATAATACAGGTCACTTTTTTTTTTTCCCTGTGACTGCAATGCAGAAGTTTCTATGTGCTAATCCTGGCACTGACATCGAAATTGATGTGTGGCCTTTAGGCAAGTCACTTAATCAATATGTTTGTAAAATGAGGATGATAATATTTATTTGCCTGCCTGAAAAGGATGTGGTAAGAGCAGACTAGTTAGTGCTGTAAAATGTTATTTTCTAGTAATTGCAAGTATTATTACACTACAGGCTTAAAACCCTCCTTGACTGGTAATTGAAATAGCTGAAGAACCAAATAGAAGCCTGCAATGCAAAGGTGATAGAGGTCTCAACTAAAGTGGAGGTGGTTAATCCCCTTCTTTTTTATAGTGCTAATTATCCTTTAACCAAGGCAATAAATATCAAACATGTCTCAAGCAAATACCTGCTCTAACTCATGAGACAGAATGAGGAGAAACATTGTGGGATTCATATTTGATTCACTGTGTAATGTGCCACTGATAACGTGTCAAGGGAGCAGCTAGGTGCGACACAAAGAAATATGTGTTCAAGCCTCTGTCCTGGGATGTAGGTGCACTCCGGTATCCTTAGAGCAGGAAGAGCACTGCAGGTAAGACAGATTTAGACGCATCATTACCGCTTTCAACCCAATTAACATCCTTGCTCCTCAGGATAAAATAAGGTCTGTAACTTGCCCTTAGGTATGGCAGGCTAATAAAAAAAAAAAAAAAAAAAAAAAAAGAGGAAAAAAGAAGTCCTGAGGGTGAGAAGGATGAATCTAGTGCTGTGGAGTGGCATGAAGTAGATTAGAAAATGAACTAGAGTAAACTGGCTTATCAGTGAGCTTTGCCTTAAGAACTCTTCTAAGGCCTCAGATGATTTTGGTGAAGGGAGGCACATAACTGGCTGCCTGGGGTGGCTAAAGGATCAGGCCCTCAAAAAACATTCTTTTTTTTCTGTTGTTGTTGTCCCTATTTGTAATGCTACCAAGAATCATCCTGTTAAACCCAACCATGTTTAGTTTACATAGTAGTTAAAATAAACCGCGTTAGGTTTCTCTAACAACTGCAGTAAAGGGTAATAATTTGATCCCTCCTTGTGCTGAGGAAACACTAACTAGCAGGGTGTCAGCCTTTTACTTGGGGGGTGTGGGGTGTATGTGTTATATGCCACGAGAATATTACTTGTATCTCAGTTTAACTGCTTGAAATTTTCATGATGAATTTGCTTGAAATTAAAGAATCAAGGAAGCAGGGAACTGGCCTGTGATTTGTGATATTCCCAAGAATATATCAAGAGTTATGAAAAGAGAAATGGTGAAATTGTTAAGTGAGGAATGTCCTACTTTACCTGTCACCAGCTGACAGCCCTGCTTTCCCATTTTTAAGTTGTACAATCAAAGCTCAGGGCAAACCCAGGCCAGGAAGGAGCTAGGTGGCTAACGTCTCTGGAACAGCAGTGAAAAACACCGTAATGTGTGCTGATCAGGGGACCTGTGACACTGGCCATGCAGCTTGGCGTGCCAGCAGCGAGCTGACTGACTTCACCTATTGGGAGTGGAGAAGCTTTAGTGAGAGATACAGGTGGAGAAACATTTTGTTGCTTCCTGCAAAACTGTTCTGAGGGTTGTGGCGGGTCCCTGAGCACCAGTCTACTACTCAGCGAGGAGCGTCGCGCAGAGGCAAATCGTCATTGGTCTCACTGTGTTAATGAGGTCAGAAACAAAGAGATGCCTCTCCAGGCCTGGTACAAAAAGTGGTAGCTGTAGGATATTCAAACTAGAAAGCCTCAGAGGTACTGGAATCCAGCCATTTAAGGGATGCATTTCTGAGAAGAAGATTTAAATGCAGAAATGTAGGCCAGAGGATGCTGTAGGCTCATCGGGTTTAAAGGAGAGCATCTCAAGGGGGTTCTGCTACGGTGAGGCACGGGCAGAGCCCCGTCACTCAGCAAGACTGTGCACTGGAGAGATTAGGTAGAGGCAAGGTCCTGCAACTGTCCTTGTCCTGCGAGAGAACAGGGAGGCAGCACCACTGGATACAAAGGCACTGCTGTCTGCTAGTCAGTGAATGCTGAAAAAGATTTCTGGGAACGTTTGGTCAAACTGGTGAGCGTGCTCAGTAACTCGCTCTTGCTTTTGGGTTTTAATGATCCCAACCTTAGAGAAAAAAACAATTTTTAAATGACTGTCGGAGAAAAATTGCTCAAAATAGGATTTGAACTGCCCACACCAAAACATCTGGCACCACCAATGTGGCAAGTATCCGCAGCTAATGGGAATATCACGCAGTTCAGTCAAAAGAGCTCAAATTGCCTGATATGAATGCTAGTCCTGGATTATCTGCAGATTACTGACAGATGGAAAATAATGCATAGGCAAGACTCCGAATTCATAGCAAACATCTCCAGTAACTGGAGAAAAAGTTTCTAAAAGAATTAAAGGTTTGTATTTCCCTTCAGTACCATGGTGGGCCACAGGTAAGTGTTTAAATAATTCTGCCATAAAAAATTTGCCCAATTTCTAATAAGATACTGCAAATATCTATTAAAAGCATGAAAATAAAGCATACTAAATTTTGTATTACTTTTTTTTACTTCACTGCAGGAGCAATGGTGCCCATTTTCCTTTAACAGAGTCTTTAGGTAATCTTCCTAAATATGCTGAGATTGTTTATTTAGCATTTTTCCCCCTAGTACCATGTTTTAAAGGTATACTGAAATCTTTCTTCTTTACTTGTCGCTTTGTGAGGATGATGACATGGACCTGTCTCTTTTACTGGAAAAACTACAGACAGATTGCACTCCTTACAAGGAAGAGTGGATCCTTAACTGGATTTTAGGCAAGCACCATCTCTGGGCAGCTTCTTGTTTGCCTTGCAAGTCTGGCAGTTATCCAGGAATCACACATTTGATAGTTTATAAACTCTGGGCATCCACATCTACAGACCCTTCAGAGAAAAGGAGTATCTTATTTCAGCAGCTGAAAGGGAAGTCAAGTAAGGCTGCATGTATTGCTAATTTCTTAGGGATGTATTTTACTTGCTCTGCACTCTGGGAGATGGGTGAAAAAAAATACTAGATTGAACAGCAGGCGGCATTGTAGCATACACCTTAAACTGCGGCTCTGCAGGGATTCTCTGCGTGCTGGGACAGAGAATGTATGAGAGGGTAAGGGTGCTCCTGTGGTAAGAGACATGTATCTGGTGATGTACATATTCTCTAGCTCTCCTTCCTTACCAAGAGTTTTCCACGTGCATTGTAGGAGGAAAGGAGTGTTTTCTCTCTGCCTTCATCAGGCCACAGATGTCCCTGGCACTGCTCACCTGATGTTCTAAGGTTCAAGCACATTGGTAAGTTTACTTACTAATGTCTTTTCTGCCATCAGTCACACTGTTGCAAAGCCAGCAAATCAGCAGAGGGTCATATGAGGTCCAGAACAACAGTGGATTGGGTCATCTGAGTTTACCAGCTGAGGAAAGTCCCATGTTCAATCCAAATTCTCTATAAAAAGAACAGGTGCTGTTTTGCTTAGACCAGGACCATGAATTTGTACAAAATCTTGCTCCACTTTCCCTGACTTTAGTTCATTGGACCTAGTTATTCCAGAGAAGTGACACTTTTAATCAACAAGAAACTTGGTTTTCATTGATACAGCACCAAAGTATGTCATTCTGCCAGCAAAGATAAAGTCACTGTTATGGTAATTAATATGTACACTGGAAATGGAGACTTTCTATCCACCCTTAATCATCTATTCTTAGCGCTACAAGTATTTCCCAACCCGTGACAGGAGAAGCAGATTTAACCTTACCCTGTCAAACTTAACAGCTGGATCAGAAGTTTTACAAGAGGGGGAATTCCAAGTCATCTCAATTATACAGCATCACATGGAATAATTATATTTGGTTACCCTTTAGAAGGATATGTTCTTGAGGGATAACTTTTATGTACTGCTCCTCCAAACACGCCCAGGTTCTGACTGTGTTGCTTTTGATTTTTAAATAGCTCACACAGCTATAACCTCGGCATATTATCTCTAGCTATGAATGACAGGATTATATTTACATGCAGATACCATGTTCTTGGAAGAAGATTTTTTAATTTTTGTTTTCCCTGAACCATCCAGGTTTATGGTGTAAGACAAAAGAAATTAAAGGCTTTGTTGAATTTTCCCTGGCATAATGGAAAGTTATCAGAGAAGATTTTATACTTTGCACTAATAGAGCTAATATACAATGCAGAAGACTTTTTTGAAGAGAATGAAGAGAACTAATCAAACCTCTTTCAGTTAATATGCAAACTTGCACTCGAAGCAGTACGTAAAATACATTAACCTGAAAGGCACAATGTACCTAATTCAGATTTATAAATAGGCTTGTTTTCATGTTTCTGAGTATTGAATAGGTTATAAAATGAATGTAATTTACTACAGAAATACAACAGAACCCACCTCAGTTCCCCACCATTGTGTCAGTATTGAAAGAGGTCTTGATGTTTTTGAAAGACAAATGAAGTTGTATGAACAAGCAGGACAGATGCTAAAAGCCAAAACATTTCAGTTTATTCTACAGATGGGAAATTGGGGCAAGACACGTGACTAATGATTCAAGTTAAATTTGAAAAGCATTTCCAGATTTAAGAAAAACAGCAGGCAACAGATGATAGTTTTTCTTATTGTCGGCTTTTTTAATACAAACATCCGTGTTTCATTCTATAGAAAGGAAATTAGAAAAACAAGAAACAGCACATGACAGTTATTTTTTCTGTTGTTGGCAGTGTTGGGTTTTGTGGGGTGGTTTTTGTTTTGGGTTGGGTTTTTTTTGCAGTTATGAATATCCATGCTTTATTTCACAGAAAAGGAATGACTCCTTGTGCAACTCCTTACAAAACCAGGGAAGTATTTTGATGACTTTTGTATCACATATTCCACAGTCCTGTCTCTTTACCAACATGCAGTGTGATCACAAGGAAGCTATAATGCCTATCTCATCCATCAGCATGGGGCTCAGTTTTCTTCAGCGTAACTTTGAATTCCTGAGGGACAGCAATGCCACATGACTTACTGTAAAAAAGAGAGGGAAAATAACCCACATTAAAAGCAAAAAAAAGCTGGACAAATGATAAACATGCAAGCAAATAAAGCAAGGAAAACCCCTAAAAGGAGTACTGATTTGGGAGATTATAAATTTAAGAAAGGCAGTGTTTATAAAACCAGAGCCATGGCAATTCCTAAAACATGAAAAGAATTATAGTGGAGAAATCAGCTGAAAGGTTTTATTTCAAGCATTGTGATATGACTCAAACACAGAGTTCTTCAGATTTCTTCATATAAATCTTATTCAGAGCTACGAGTAAACCCAGCAATTTGTACAAAACCAGGAGAAGTCCTAGTGTCAATAACTTGTAGTACTGCTAGAGTGGTTTCAGCCTAGCGGAGTATACATATTTGGCACACATGGGCACAAGATTAAAAGCAGATCTGTTCATTTAAAAATACAAAGAATGTGCATGGTATTTTACAGTGCTAAGAAAAGGATAAGAGATAAACAGTTGTTCTTGCTTTTTCCTCACTTTCAGGATGGCCTCATTAGTCAGTCCTTTTAAATGTTAGGCATATCGGATTACTTAAGCCAGACTGAAGCTCACTGTGAGTGTCTTTTAATAGCACGATCGGAATAACAATTCGATTGTACAGGAGGTTTGGTTCCTTGAGCGCTGGGGGTTTCCTGGATGGCAGGAAAGTAGTCATAGTTCACAGAAGTTAGATGTATGTAGAAGAAACAAACCACTGAAGATGTGAGTATATTTTGTAATGAAGATTAAAAAAGAAAGGAAATAGAACACAGAGCTGAGGAGGATAACCAACTTTTTGCCATTATGTAACACATAGGATACACATGGTGGATATTCCTAAATTATATGCTTTTCAGTCAGACACACAAGCAATTTAAAGTAGAAGAAGCTGAAATATCATATGTAAAATCACAGGTAATACTTGCCCTTAAGTTCTGCAGAGGAAGATTTTGTGTTCAGAGGATGATGGTCCCGATTTAGAGAATGACTCAGCTCCTGGGATGGAAACCTTTGTGAGTTCTCCTTGTGCATGTGGTGAAACAGATGAGAACACAGGGGTTACTGAGGAGACAACTGAAGGAGTGCACAGGGCCAGGAGCAACAGAAAATTCATGAACTGTTAGAGCAATTCAGTATTTTAACAGTGTGCAACTGAAACAGCGGGAGGAGGAAACAGAAGAAAGAAGTAACAGTTTGGACACTGGTCGTATGAATGAAATAATGCCTTCATTTGCATAAACTAATACCTTAACTGCAAACGGTACAAAAGCCAGATAATGACCAACAGAAATATGTCAGGAGAGGGCTTAGTGTGGTTTGTGAGGCTAAGATTTAATGGGACTAAGACATGAAAGACTTACTACCAGAAACAGTGAACTGTCTCACTGATAAAAAAAAGCGTTAAATTTACAGAAGGTTGATAGTAAGGCAAAAATATTTATGTATAAGAATTATTTTGCCTAGAACACTGTTATGAGAGTTAGTAATGACACAAAGTAAATGGCAGATGAGTCCCAGAGATTTGGTGTACCTACTGGTCCCTGTATTGTCATTTATCCTACCACAATTATTCATATTTCAGATTCTTTGAGGAAAAAAAGAATTGGAATAACATACAACATAACAATGTTTGAATTTTTTAACAGCCAGGACAGGGTATTTTGAATACTGAAGGATTTCTACAGTGTATTATCTAAGAAAAGTTAGTGTAAGAGTAGTGCACAATCAGCTAATTTGTTCATGGGCCCAACAGTCATGGGTATTAGGCTTTTCATAAAGTTTCAGAATTTTAACAAACATTTGGCAAATTCTGCAAAACCAGAATGAACTCGAAGAGATACTGGACTCAAAGTTTTTATATTCTATATTGACAAACAACTAAATTGCAGCAGACTCTAAAACAAACCTTTGCACTGTAACTTTATACATGTTTGCAATGTCCTTCATTTGTAGATACTTTAGTCAAGCAGCTAAATGACAAATTTGAACTTAATGCTGAAATGACCTCCAGTTTTACACAGTTCTGCTGACTGCATTTCAGCAAAACTCCAGTGAATTTGAAAAACCGACCACTGTGCTCTAACCTGTCTCCTGGATTCTCCACTAAGGAATTCCAGTTTTATATTATCGAAACTACTGCATTTAGCAGAGTTAACATTTGTATAATAGTAGAACAAGATTGCACAGAATGGCAGATATCTGCCAAGAGCCCTGGAGTAAAGATATTGTGCAATATTCAAACTAGCTGGGAATCAATAAGAGGGAAGCAGATGGTGTAAAGAAAAGGCTTAAAAATAAAACCAAACGTACCCAAGTCTGAGGAATCAGAACTCCCCAACAAGTGCATGACTGTTCCCTTTGCGAAGACCTTGGGCTGGTGATTTGCTGTAAAGCAAGCCCCCTCTCTCTCGTCTGCATCAGGAACACTTAAACTGCCATCCTCAGGACCTAGAGGCACACAGGAAAGGTGACTGTAGTATCAGAAAAGTGAGGCTTTTCTATTTTAATCAGGTAATTTAGACTGTTAGAATATTTACTGGACTAACACTACATTATTATCTCTACGTACATGGTGTAGCACCCAAGATTCTGAGCAGAACAAATCAGAGGAGAATGTGAGGAAAACATCCTTTGAACCCTTCAGGTATGTCGGTGAGCAACCAACCCTCTTTGTCGGAGGAAGCCTACAGTCATCCCAGAAGACCAGGAACGCAGCAGGTGTGCATTCCTGTGTCCTGGCAGGTATGTCATTTATAGTGAAACAAATGAATTTTGGGTAGCTCAGCTTACTCAGGATCATAAGGATCCAAGGAAAGCACAAAACAGTTGTTACATTGCTGTATGATCTGGCTGCAATTCAGTCCACACAACCTTGTGTGGGTAAGTGGCAGTCTCTGCGGTAAAAAGTGGCAGTTTGCTGAAAATCTGAGAGAAAGAGGAGAAAAGAGATGACAGCCTGATGATAGGTGGACACTGAATAGAAGACCAAAGTTTGTTCATGATTCCTTTAATGGCTTTTGATCATAGTCCTAGGTGGTTAGAGATCTCTTTGCTCCTTTCTCATTACCCAGTTGACTAGAGATTTTGCTTTTATTATGGCTTATCTGTAAATGGCAAAAACAGGTAGAATCAGGGGAATCAATGAAGAGGAAAACCACATCCAACTCCATACTAGACATGCCCACCTGGCTTCTAGAAACATCCACCTTTCTCTCCTTTTTAGGAGAAATGTCTGAGCTGAGGGAATGGCATATTCAGCAGGGACTAAGTCTTTGAGCTACAGATTCTTGCAAATCAGCCAGCAGTTCCTGCAGGGGAACCCCCTACTATGAGCAGATCTATTACACTTGAAAAGGAAGACCAGAGTTTGAAAGACTGTATCATCTGGATGATCACAAGCCAAAAGAAAGCAGAGATGTACTAGAAGCAGAAAAAGTTGTCAGGCTCTGTTCAAAGTTTTGTGTGCAGTAGAGATGGACAAGCCTTGAACTAGGTACAGGGTGCACTTAAAGAGCTGCAGTGGATGTCCTGGACACAAAAATGCATTTAGTTTTAGGGCCTACAGATCCTGGCGCAGTATGGAATGAGAACCTGTATGAGGGAAGAAGTGATCTAGGGGACACTAAGTAATAGTAAACAAGAAGAAACAAGAAGTCCATGACAGTGTGTGACTCAGAAGCTGTAAAAACCACTACTTTTGTCAGCATTTACTCTCAAACATTCTTCTGTGGTACAAGTGGCAACAGGGGGATGACAAAGCAGAAGTAGTCCATGCACATATGCAGTGGTAGGAAATTGTGCAGTAAGGGGTTGGACTAGATGACCTTTTGAGGTCCCTTCCAACCCCTAACATTCTGTGATTCAGTGAAGAGAACAGTCAGACCTAGCACAGACACACACTCGGAAACAACGTGAGAACGCTGGGGAAGAGATGCGGCACTAGGGCAGTATTTCCAAGCAGCCCCTTACCAGATCACTAACTGAAGACTGGCATAAGGAAAAAGGCAATCAATTGCTCACACCTCACCTGTACAGACACCAAAGCACAACCTGAATATTGTGGATGACCTGACCTCCTAAGGGACAAGTGAAAAACGAAGAGCCTTGATGTTGCCTGGGAAGATAAAATAATGCAAAATGATTGAATACCTGGCACAGGCTGTGATCTCTGCAGTTCAGGAGGACATTCTGGTTATCACAGAATCCTAGAGTGGTTTGGGCTAGAAGGGATCCTTAAAGATTATCTAGTCCCACCCCCCTGCCATAGGCAGGACACCCTCCACTTGCCCAGGCTGCCCAAAGCCCTATTCAACCTGGCCTTCATCACATCCAGGGAGGGGGCAGCCACAGCTCCTCTGGGCAACCTGGTCCAATGTTTCACCTCCCAAAACAAAAACAGGTGGAGGATTACTAAAGTTATCTCATAATACAATGTAAATTTTCCTACTACATCATAATGAAGTAGTTGTTTTGCTGCAACATAAGTATTCAGGAAACAGAAATGCAGCCAGTTAACCTGTATATCCTCGGAAACTCATATTCTCTGTGTGTGTGTCTGTGGGCTTTGCTTATTTATCTTCCACAGATAGCATAATAGAATCAGTCCCTTCCAAATGTAGGCACGCTGTAAGCTGTATATAGCTTAGTTATTTGCACTGCACATTTTTGTGGTGATATGTGCATATAGGAAAAGTGATTTCTTTTACCTCAAATATCATGGCTGAGTTTAAAAACAAGAGGAAAATACAAATCTAGGTAATAAGAGACAAAGGACACAACCTAAAGGATTCATTAATACTTTTAAATATCTAAATGGTGGATGTCAAGAAGAAGGAGCCAGGCTCTTCTCATGGACACCAACAGTGACAGGACAAGGGGCAATGGAGACAAACTTCAAGTTCCATCTTACTATAAGGAGAAACTTTTTCACTGTGAGGGTGGCAGAGCACTGGCCAGAGAGGCAGTGGAGCCTCCTTCTCTAAGGTCATTCAAAACCCACCTGAATGTTGTCCTGTGCAGCCTGCTATAGGTGATTCTGCTCTGGCATGGGGGTTGAACTAGATGATCTCCAGAGGTCCCTTCCAACCCCTAGCATTCTGTGAATTTCCAAAGAAGAGAAAATCTGTTCATGTGTATGAAGACAAATGTATTCTTACTAATCTGTGAATACCTATGTTCCTAACAAAAAAGTGTGTGCATGTTTCTCTTGGATGAAGCTTTCTATATTTACAAAATACAGAATTTTGAGGGCTCTAAGAAGAAAAGGTCAATCACTGAGTTTAAAAATATTTCCCATGGAAAACTGTATTGCAGGCAACACAGTCACCAATGGCTATAGACTGCATACCTGTTGCATGTGTGTAGTTCTGTGACACTGAGCTTATGAAGACTGCACCTTTATTTGTTGTAGTGTGGATATCTTTAAGACATGTAGAAAATGCTGGAAATAAGGGCTCCCTAAAAGCTGTCAGGGTATCAAAATGCTACTTGTGTATATAATATGTAACCTTGCATGATTATTTAACTATAGCTAACCAGGCAACTTTGGAAATCTATAGCTATAGCTATAGCTATAACATTTCTGAGAGATGTCCATTTATGACGATGGATTATTGAACACAGTAGATGTTCTTCACAGTCACTTTGTGCAGATCCCAGAAAAAAACAACTACTCAAGACATGTATAACACATGTAAGTATGTTTCTTCTAAATGTTTTCACAATTGCTGATATCAGAATTTGACCGATTCCTTCAGTCATTGTGTCATTACCTATGTAGGATTCAGTTATGTTTGTGTACATTCAGAAGTCACTGAGACCTATTGCATCATGTGTAATGTGTCCAATGCTTGGCACGTGTGCAATGTTAAGATACAAATTACATCATTACCCTAAAAGTAAGGCTATGCCCCCCAATATTTAGAGAAGCCCAAACTCAGCTTTGCAGCCTGTCATTGTCATTTTGGTTGTTATACTGGCTTTGGTGATTGTACATGGTTACACATCATCACACCTTCAGACCCGTAAGTATTATCATCACAGAAGACCACTCAGGAAAAAATGATCTTTTCCAAGAGCCATCACTCAGTCCTGTTAAGAAGCCTGGAGTCACAGGAGAATTTGGAACACCTCTGCAGGACTTGTGTTACAATTAGCCTGTGTTTAGCAGACAATCTATCAAAAAGGGGAATTTTAGCCTCATACATGTGATTTTTTAAAGCATTGCTCTTGCTTGCCTTGTGCCTGTGTGACTATTGCTAAACCTGTGTGAGCTTCCATCTGAGAGTGCCACTGTGGGAAAGGATCTGACAGCCCCAGGCAGTCCCTGCACAACCAACAGCATCCTTAATGTCAACTGCATCTGGGAGAGGCAGTGGTGCAGTTGTTAAGGCTGCAGCTGGGAACCTCAAAATTGAGGAGGGAGACACCAACCCCTTCTATGAACATCAGGCTATGCATGGCAAAGAACTCAGGAGGCCAGTGCCTTGTCATAGCACATATGCTCCCATCTGCCTGAGGAAGACTTACACTGTCAGCCTTCGGACCTAGAGGCACACTGGGAAGGGGGGCATAGCATTAGGAGAAAAGGCATGGTGCTAGAATGCTTTCTGCACTATAATAAGGGTGGGTTTTTTCCCATGTTAATCAGATAATTTGGGCAATTAAACTGTTAAAACATTTGCTGAACTAACAGTAAATTCTTATATCCACATATGGTTTTCTGCCTATAGCAAGATTTTGAGTATAGCACTAAGGATTTGTCCATGTCCTGTCTTTCCATTCATCTGAAACATTCCTGGTCACACCTGAGAATTGATTTGCTCAACTGCCACCGAATGCCATTAAAAACTAAACCAAGATTAATACTACCAAGACCTAAAAGACTATCTGCAGAAAGCATTTTGGACTTCCAAAAGTTATGTACCTCACACAAAATCTGAACAGGATTCACCTGCTTTCACTGTGGTGAAGTTGGTATATGCCTAAATTAATGACTGCAACTTAGGCACTGTTCTTCTTTCTGAAATCTAAAATAGTTCTAAACATACGAATGGATTTCCATCGATGGAGTTGTCAGAGCATTAGCAATATGCATCTCCTCCTTTCTTCTCACCTCACTTGACCTCCCCAAGGATTAGGTGTGCTACCCTCTGAATGAATGTCTGGCAACCTCACTTTCTTTTCTGAGTACAAGGCCAGACAGCCTAAATGCCCTCAGTGTTTAGGGAGGAATGCGAGGTGCTGCAACCAGGCCTCAAGAGACTTCCTTGGAAAAAATGCTTCTCAGTAATTTTAGGAGTGACCTGGCAATGAATAACCAGAAAACAAAACTGCTGCTGAAGCTCTGGTGTTTCATTCTTAATTCTAAGTGTACTGGATATAAACCATTAATAGGTTGCTTGTTCAATAGCAATACATTGTTACAGAAGCTCGCTGTGAAATAACAGCTGGGACAACTATCCTGGAGAGCTCAAGCTACTTATTTCCTAAGTGTTAGAGATAAACACACATTGGCAAGGCAGAAGTGACAGGTACCAAGTATTGCTGGCATGGCAATAAGGAGAAAGTCCCAAGTGTTTGATGCCCTTCTCGCGGCACAGAAACACTTACACAATTACCAGGAAATAGCAGTATTGGCAGTCGTAGGTTCTTACTACTTTTGATAAATACATATAGAAGGCATAAATACCACAAAACGTATGCAAGGGTCCAAAATATTATGATTTTCCTAAGTTCCCCCATGTTTTACATCTGTGAAGTGTTGGAAAAATTCTTACTTGAAACTACTAAAGGCTTTTTGCTAAATTAAGATTTTGGGGGGTTATTTTTTAGTGAGACTCAGGCATTTTCACAACAAATATTATTCCACATCTGCTGATATTTTTAATTGGTATCACACTTTCAAGTGTCTTGATTACTGTGTAAACAACTATGAAAGATATTTACACTCTTTGATACTCTGTTATACAAAATAAGGACACCAAATCATAATAATATTGCAATATTTTGAAAGCAAGAAGCAGCCATTATTTAGGACTTCCAGGTTCCTGGAATGTGTTTTCACTTTGCTTTGCATGGAAAGTACAAATGGCATCCCCACCAACTGCGCTTACTGGGAACTGACAAGCCCACAACTGGCTTTTTAGTATTTCAGATTGTACATTAGTTTTGATCTTTAAAGACTGGCCATTATTTAAAGCTCCTGATACCAAAGCAGGGCAGAGGTAAGACCTTAAAAGACAAATACCCTGTGTTCCTTAAAAAAACTGAACCTAAAACCAAAACCCCCAAACCTGTAAACTAACTGATGAATATATCAATGGATTTGTGGAATGTTTGCTGCAGTTTTCAAGGTTATGAGCTTTGTTCTTCATATGTAATCAAATAATTGAATCTTTGCTAGAAGTGTGGTTTTAGTTATGGAACTGTGACGTGCTGTTGAGGTTTAGCTTTGGCAGCAGTTGTCTAACACTGACCGTTTCTGGCTATGTGTCTCAACCTGAAGAATCCAAAGATAGGGGTAAGTAGCCTGTTCAATCTCCACTCCCAATGTTAGACCTGCCTGAGAAGACTACCAAGATAAATATGTCTTTTTTTTCAAGAGAAGGCCTTTGTGTTGGATCCAGATGACAATTGTGCAATTAATTACTTGTGGATTCTGAAACAATTAATAGAGGTAAGCATGGCTGGCCTGTGTGGCAAAATAAGCCAGATTTCTTTTAAATTTTGAACTCCATCGTGTTATGTACTGAACACGCAGAAACTGGCCCAAAGGTGGGGAGCTGCAACGTGCACTGTAACATGCTGAGATGTCTGACATCTCCCTAAAGGATACAGGGAATCCTTCAAGAATCCATTCTTCTGGAATAATGGAACAGTAATTTTTTGAACAGCTGCATCTGTCCATGGAAAAACCTTTCCTTGATAGTGCCCATTGTGGGATCTGGTATCAGCACAGGGGAAAGCCCATGGGTTCCTGTTTCTCAGTCCTTGGCAGAGATTACTTTTCATCTTGAAGACATCAAAAGGCACAATGGCAATAAAAAATGCATACATCTCTTCACATCCAAGCAAGCAAAGTGCACCAACCACTTCTAGATGTAAAAAAGCTTTCAGGAAAAGGAACCAGGAGGAGTTCTTCCCAGACTGAAATGATGATAAAGCCTTTAAGTGTTGAATTTAAGTATTAAACATAGAAAGGGCACTCTCTGTGACTTGGCACTTGGAAAGATCAGTAATTCTTAAATGATTTCAACAGCAGAGTTAAAAAATATCTTGCTGTAGTTAGTACCTGCCATCTCTTCTCAGATCAATTAAACTAGGAGTCTATAGACTGTCTACAGCTGCAACAAGGCGCAGCTGGTGGAACAAGCTAACGAGTACTTCGTGGTATTTGGGAGCACACTGTAGCATCCAGGTACAGACTGTTTGCAATGCCCCATTCATGCCCATACTGGAAGATAACCTGGGTATGCATTATTCTTGGCCATTGTCCTGTTTCCCTCCCTGCAGGGTAGAAGGTAACTCCAGCAAACTCACCACATTTCCTGCTCTAGGCAATCTGAGAACCAGTGTGGCAGGAATCACACAGTAACTCATGTATAAGTTATTGATCTCACAGCTGCAGGACTAAGTGGTCTAGAAATCAGCAGAAGTGCATGAGAGCTGCAGAATCCTGTACTCCAAAGATGACTCTGACAGGCCTGGAAGGGTCTTACAGAGCCAGGCCTGTACCACGGACCACGTCTACTCTTAGACACTTGGTTTAGAAGCACCAGGAGCTCAGGAACTGGCTCCATAAGAGACAAACGAGGCCAGAGACCACACAGATCTGTTCCGGTTGAGAAACTAATGGACACCATTGATGAGGGAGAATCTGAACCAGTGCCTTAATGCTAGAGATTTTTTTTCCTAATCTGGTTCCTAGAGTTTCACATCTCTCTTACCTTTTGCAAAATAAGTGCAAGGTATTAGTGAATCAAAATGGAGGCACTGCATCACAAGTGTATGCAAGTTTTCTCTTTCTTAAATGCTTTTCAAATCTGGAATGTCCTTTAATCCAGAAGTTAGATTTCTATTTGAAGTTTGAATATTTCAACTTGAATACTTAAAATAATCTAAACTGATGTTATAATAATTGTACAGATACTGCTCAGCATTGCTATGTAACATTTTGAAGCATACATTACTTAACCATGAGCATCCTTTGAAAGACTAGTTCAGAGTGGATTGATACGCTCCAGCCTCAGTGGTAACTAGTTGCCAGACACACACCTTAGACACCACCCCTATATGACCCACTATTGTCCCCCGAAAAGAGCAGTTGCTACAAACAGTCTTCCTTTCTCTACTGGCAGCAGCAGCCGCCAGCTTTGTATCAGTCGCTGAGAAATGCACAGAGACACATTTGGGACAATGTGCATTGTCTGAACTGCCTTTTTTGCCTTCAGGGACAGGACTAGATGCAGTGTCCTGAGAGCCGCCCTCAGCCTTTGAGCCCTAGCTAGATCACGGTGTAATAGGTGTTCACTATAATGTATGCCTGTATGCGGGCAGTTTTGAGTTACTTGTGACAAATCATGCCCAAGTTGTAAACTGCAACATGAGTAGATACAAATGGTATGGTTATCAATTTCCCAGTTCACAGAGTGTTAAATATAGCACTTGGGCTTTGTCTATTATAGGGACGGGGCCATGTGCAGAATTTAACTTCCTGAAGTTCAAGGTTGCTTGGATGTGAGGCTGGATACTGTGTCATTTACACTAAAAATCTTCCAAAAGAAGGTTAAGAAGGGTCCCCCATTTTCAGGGTGCCAAAAGTCAAAGCTGTATTTCTACTGGTTACAGATATTACTAATGCTGATTATTGTTGCTCTTGTGTTCGTGCCAAACAGCAAGTAACGATACTGTGACCAAGCTTGAGCTTCCTGACAATAAAGAAAACTGAAGAGGTTGTGCTAAGAGTGAAGGTCCTGTTGCCCACACTCGTGAATTCAAAGGTTGGTGGAACTGCTCTCCTACTTCCTTTTCAGCAGCAGGTCACCTTTTCAGCACCAAACACTTGGAAGTACCAAAGCAGCACCACAGGTAATATGTAGGTATTGGAAAAAAACCCAATTTCCTGGGTCTTGCTAATCCTTTTAGTTTGTCAAAGTAGCTAACTATGAGAGTGACACATTTGCAAACGAAGGTGAAGCACCTGGAAGAATAGGTACATCCTAAAGGGTTGTTAAACTTTGGTTTAGCGCAGGCACTGGAATCCCTGCCATAAAGTTTTGAGAAGCACAGGTGATTTTAAAAACAGGGTTTTTTGTCTCTAGTGAGACTGCAGAAATGGTGGAGACTGGGAAAAAAATAAATTCTGATCTATCTGGATACTATAGGTAATTCTGCTAAAGCATAGAAGCTACTTCTTTCAGTAATCAAAGACCGCTTGGGCCTCCTGCTGGGACAACTGCTATAGCAAACACTATTGCCCTTGACATTCTTAGGACAGGGAATACTTGTTGCACTCTGTAAAGAAAGGAAATATGGTGTAGTTAAACACACACTGTCGATGAAATAAATCACAGAATCGTAGGGGTCGGAAGGGACCTCAAGAGATTATCGGGTCCAACCCCCTGCCAGAGCAGCTCCCTAGCTCATATTGCACGGATAGGCATCCAGATGGGTCTTGAATATCTCCAGAGAAGGAGACTCCTCCACCTCCCTGGGCAGCCTGTCCCAGGGCTCTGTCACCCTCACTGTGTAGAAGTTCTTCCGCATGTTGGTGCGGAACTTCCTGTGCTCCAACTTGCAGCCATTGCCCCTTGTCCTGTCTCCACAGACCACTGAAAAGGGGCTGGCCAATTCCCCCTGTGTCCCACACTTGAGATATTTATAAACATTAATCAGATCCCCTCTTAGCCTCCTTTTCTCAAGGCTGAACAGCCTCAGTTCTTTCAGCCTTTCCTCACAGGGGAGATGCTCCAGGCCTTTAATCATCCTTGAAGCCCTTCACTGCACTCTTTCCAGGAGATCCCTGTCTTTTTTATAGTATGGAAACTTCCACTGTAGTCAATTTTGGGTAAAGCAATAAAGGAACTGCTAGTCTTTATTACATGCTGTGCTCTTAGTTATCTGGCAGACAGGGAGGGAACAGCACTAAAATTCAGAGAAAGCCAAGACAGCTGAAATGGGTCACAAAGTGAGAGTCACAATTTAGGAGATGGCTGTGGACACAAGGTAAGGTATCTAGGAGCTGAAAAGTTTATAAACTGTGGCTGAAAAGCATTCAAAAGAGGCCTCTAAATAAATGTTCTCACTACATGTCTAAACAAAGAAAATTGCTGGACCTTAAATAAAAGTGCTAAATGCTGGCCTAGAGGCATGGCCAGGCTAGTGATTAGTTGCCTTGGATATTTGGTGGCCTATCCAAAAATGAGACATGCTGATATTAGGTCAAAAACTTCCACAGCAATCTACCTGTGTTATTCAACATTCAGAGCTGCACTAGGATCAACTGAACTAATCTTACTTTGTTTAGGATTCTTTATGTGTCCGGTAAAGCGACATTTTGCTGCACAGACACAGGGTTTATGAGAACTCACGGATGCCCCCGGAGTCTTGTTTTGCTGAGCTTGTCTGTGAGCACGCCAGCACCCTATCAAACAGTCCAGAAATTTATTCCAGCACTCATCATGACACCAAATCTTTTTTGGGGGAGGGGGGGAGAGTGTTGGTGGGGGGGGTTCTTTTTTGTGTGCGTTTGTGTGGGAACGCAGAGTTCATCCGGCAGCAGACACACTGAAAAAGACATCAAAGAGGCACTAAGAAAACAAACTGGGGACCGCCGGAGCGATCGCAGACATCCCCGCTCCTGCCGGATTTGCCCCGCCAGCTACTGTTTTCATTCCCGGCAGAGGGATAGCTCACCCTCCCACCCCCGCCTCACCCCCTCAGCGCGGCACTGCGGGCCCCGCACGCCCTCGCCTCAGGGCCGGCTCCGTCAGAGCCGCGGCCCGGGCCCGGGCAGCGCTCATCCCGCAGGCGGCCGCCTCCGCCCACCCCAGCACCCTGCGCCGTTTTGAGGAGAACGGCTTTTTACGCTGTCAGCCCTCATTCCCGCTATCATCCCCTGCGCCGGGCTGCGAAACCAAACCCCTCGCCCGCGCCAAGGGGAGACAGCGGCAGAGCCCCCCGCACAGCACCCTCCTCGGCTCTCCGAGGCACCCAGAGCCCTGACACCGCCGCACCGGGGTGTAGAGGGGGAGGGAGGAAGCGACAGGGGAAGCGCTGAACGGCCCAAGCTGCTGGCACGGCAAGCGGGGAGGGGCGGCGGAGGCGGCCGCCTCCCGACCCCGGCGGGCTGCCCCGGCCGGTGGGCGGCGCCGGGCGGTGAGAGGCAGGGGGCATCTCACCCGCCCGCCCCGGCCCCCCTCCCTGGGTGTATATAGCGGCAGCACGGCACGGCGCGAATCCCGCGGCGGGCAAAATGGCGGCCGCCGCCTGCGCGCAACCCCCGCATCCCGTGAAGCTGCCGCAGCTGCTGGAGCGGGACCCCTACCTGGCCCCCTTCGAAACGGACTTCCAGCGCAGGTACTGCCCTGGCCCTCCCGCCTGCCAGCGACCTAGGCCTCTACCCTGGGGACGGTAGGGCCGCCCCGGCAGGGCGAGAGGCGGCGGGCGAGCAGACGGTGACCGCACGCCTCTGGGGGCGCCGGGGCGGGCGGGGGGGAGCGGCGGGGCGGGCGGTGTCCCCTCCCCCTCCCTCTTCTCCCCTCCCCGTAGCGGCGGGGGCTGTCCCTCAGCCAGCGCCGGGGCGGCTCCGCTTCCCGCCCCGGCGGCGGCGAAGGGGGGACGGGCTCGGAGAGGGGCTTCGCGTCGGCTCTTGCTACGGAGGCGTCTCTGGCACAGGCGGAGCTGCCCCGAAGGCCCGGCGGGGCCTCCTGAGCCGAGCGTGGCGCACCGGAGCAGGGAGGCCTCCACCGCGGGCCTCTGCGCTCGCGTCGCCAGCGTTGCTGGAAGCTGGGCCGTTCTGTCCCGTCCTCCGCAGCCTCTCTGGCGCTTCGGGCCCACCCGTCGACCCGGCCTAAAGTGGCATTGGGTCGTCACGGCGAGGGGGTGGGGGGGCGGCTGGCTCACGGACGATCCTGACCCCTGGAGCGCGGGCAGGTGCAGCGGAGGGAAGCGCCGGGGGCAGCTTGTGAGGGCGGGTAGCCCGGCCGCTGGCGCTAATAAAAATGCTTTTCAGTCCACCTTTGATAACCTGTAAGAAATCGGCTCGTGACTGGGGGGGGGGGGGGGGGGGGGGGGGAAATCTCCTCTTCTTTGGGAAAAAAAAATCCTTTCTGTGTGTTTTTTTGAAGTATCGCTGTGCTGTCAGCTCAGCTGTTTGTCAAACGAAGTAACAGGGTGTCTGTTAGATTGGCTTCAGGTTGCCAGTCTGAGCGATTTTTTTTTTCTTCTTTTTAATTCCCTCCCCACTGCTGGGAACTGCGACACCAGCCCTCTGGCTGCGGCGGGACGTGGGCCCGGGTGAGAGCCTGCCAGCAGCAGCTCAGGCAGAGGTGACCAGTGTCCTTCAGAGCCAAACTGGGCCTTGAAAAACTGCTAACACCTCACCAGCCGTTCAAAACCAGGCATTGGCAGTGTTTATGGGACGGCTTTATATGCCGCTTTTCACTAGCGGTCCTCTGATAATCAAAATTGTAGTGCTGAACAATGCCGTGTATCCTGCAAGTCTGGAAAAGTCTCTGTGTGTGGGAGGGAAGTAAGAGGGAATTTGATTTTGTGTAAGTGTATGTTTTGTTTTATTTCCTTTCCTTTATGATGATACACGTGGTGCTTTTGTCCTGTTGGGTTCTGGCAGAGAATTGTGGTAAGGCTAGATCTTGTGAAATGGGATTAAGAATTGAGGAAACTAATAGGCTGATTTACAGAGCATTTTCTCAAACTGTAATCTCTTAATGATAGAATAACTGAGTTTTAAATAATGATTCCTGGCAAGCTTGAGGGTAATGTATGCAGTGCTGTAAAACACCTGATTCTTTCAGTGGTGTGCCAGGGTGTAGGAAGTAATAAGTGGGTGGATCTGGCTCTTAGTAAAACCATTTGTTAAAACATTTGGGCTTCCCAGATCTGCCTGTCATCTAAATGGGCATGTTATGGGTGGTGGTGTTTGTATTTCTGAAGATAGCATGGCTGTGCTGAACACAGGAAGCTTTCAAAACCTTTGTGTACATTGGTTCATCCATCTCAAGCACTGAACCTCAGACGATCCTGTTTGCAACTTGGCCCTTCCTGGCATCTGAGCCTCAAACCAGTCACTTAACATACTATTGTGCAAACACATATATGGTTAATTAGACTAAAAGAATAAATGAAAGCTTTTATGACTGTCTCTGATAAACTGAATGCCTTATTCCAGGCCCAAACAACAAGCCTGTTCTGTCTTTCGTCTTGTGGATGTTAGAAAGTGCTGGGGGAAACGTCTGTTGGTGTCTCCACGTGATGCTTATCCCAGCTTCCATGAATTGCGGTTCGGTCTGTATTTAATAGCTCAAGGTGTGTGTTTATCTAGAACATTTATGTCCAGGATGCCCAGGAGAAAGGGATTTTTATAGCCTGATTATTACATGTTTGAAGAACCAGCTCTCCGGGGTGTTTGAGTCTCCAGCGTGAGAGTTTCACTTACTTTTCTCCAGCTCTTGTATTGGAGGAGGTGGGGGGTGGCCCTCTGTTCACCATGCCCACGAAATCCTGAGCAGTGCTGAGCTATACAGTCTTTGTTCCAGGCTGAAGGAGCCTGATGTGTTTAACTGGTCATTGCATGAAGGTGGTCACTTGACTGATCCTTTGTTGTGCGTCTTTTACCAGCCCCTTCTGAAGATGGGAGTTAGGATTCAAAGCAGTCTTTGTGCTGAATGGATTAATACAGTTATGTAATGATATGGCACTTGCATAACTAATCTGTCAAGTAGGTGTAAAGTGAAGTAAACCTGACAAACTGTTCAGAAGCAGAAATGCATTCAAATATATTTACCTTTGAAGCTCCAAGCACATGAATACGGTAAAATTGCATGTGTTAAATCCCTCTGGAAGTAAATTCTTCTGCCTCTAGAAAGGTCACAATTATATTAGATGGTGACTTAAATGCTTGTCATGTGTTTGTGGAGCATCACATTAAGTGACCCAATGGATCAGATGTATCTCACACATAGTGTAGGTGGGGCAGTGATGGAGCCACCAGGTATATGGCCTGTTGAGCCAATCTGTGTATTAACAGTTGATCAAACTGTCAAGTGCTTGCCGTGGCCTCTTCAGAGGTAGGGCAGGAGGATGACTAATATATATTGTTATTAGCAAGTTCTTTGCTCCTGTGGTGTAGGAAAACTGGGCAGAAATGATACTACTTTAACTGCTGAAAAGGTAACAATCTGTTACTATTTGGATACTACTGTCTGGTTTTCTCTTTCTGTCTTTGCCCCTGATAGTCCCAGCCAGTGGCATTTTTTTTTTTTTTTCCTGCTTGAATAATTTAAACACCAAAGGTCCCTCTGTTCAGAAGGTAGAGTTATTCTGGATGGAGGGGGTGGGAAGCATCTGTTATGCCTGGCACCATGTAGCATGAAAAGTGACTTGCTTGTGTGGATGAGGAAGCTTTGGGAAAGAACAGAGGTAAAACAAACTCTATCAAATACAATATGCATGGGTCTTTTTACTGCTGTACTAAAAATTACTTACTAAAGTTTGCAAAGATGTTGACCTTGCTTAATTCTAATACTTAATACAAAATAATTAAGGACCGATGGGGAATTTTGTAGCTTACAGCTATTATACACTGTATCACCTAGAGAAATAAATTGGGGATTTTGGCAGAGGATTAAGGATGCTTGAGAAACAAAGCTTTTCAAACATTTGTCTGTGGAGGTCTTCATACTATGCCTTGTGCAAAACCATATAAAAATAGTCTTCCCTTTGCCTTGCTTAATAACAGTATGACCTTCTACAGAATTGGGGGAGGTGTGAAAAAAAGGTGTGGGGGTCTATGTTTGGCAGTGATATCAGCAAGCCCTGTGAGCTTGAGCCTGCTGTTTTGTCCATAGCGGTGTATTAGCATTGCCATATTATTACTTTTGGAAAACATTTATAACTATTTATGCGTGACTTTTTTAGGATATGCAGTTAGTATGTACAGTTAACTTGGTTGTGATGGCTTATCACACTCAAAGCAGGACCATGTCTGGTGTTGAAGTGGGTTGCGCTGGACCTTGTTGGATTACGCTCAGACTCTGAAGATGCTCTTCCACTGCCTCCCTTGGCAGTCTCTCCCAGTATTTGTTGACTCACTGAAATTTTTCTTCTTAATATTGTAACCTTCCTTGCTGCAACTTTGTCCATTGCCTCTGCTCTTTCTTCCTATGTACCTTGGAGAGCCTGGCTCAGTCTTTGCTCTAGGCATGCCCCCATCTGTCCTTTTAGGTAATTTAAGGTTGTAAGTGAACACTAGTAAGCCATGCCTCCCCAGGTTAGTTTTTTTTCATCTCTAGTCTGGAGAAATGCAGCGCTCTCAGGCTCCACCTCTGAGTCATAGGTTGTAGAAGACAGACTAGGAACAAGAAGCTGGTCTTCTACAGGGCCCTCACCTTGTCCTTGCTCACCTGTACCTTGAGCAGGTGCAGGTCTGTCTTGCTGGAGTTCACATCCACCTCTCCTGCCTTTGCCCCCAGGGTCATGTCTCCATGTCAGCACGCCGAATACTGAGACTTTTACATGTTCTCTTATTTTTTTTCCTTTTTGAGGGGAGGAAGATTTTGAAGGATGGCCAGGCTTTACTTACACTGGCTTGATTTCTACAGTGTAATATAATATATTTATGCTGATTCACTTTGAGAATTGTTATATTACTGATGAAATGAATAATGAAGTTAATTCAAGTTCTGAAAATTTTCTTCTTGATTTCAGGACTGTCTCCTTTTACCTCTCAAAGTATAACTTTCTGCTTTAGGCAACTGACTCTTTTCCTTTTTTTTTTCTTTTAAATAAAGCTTGGAGAAACACTGAATGGGTGCTTTGGGGGAAAAGTGCTTATCAAGTGATGTCTAAAATGTGATGCTATGACCTTGTTAAGTCCTAAGCATGGAACATGAACTACTGTAGTTAGAGGTGACTCTCCCCCTCTGCTCTGGTGAGACACCACCTGGAATACTGTGTCCAGCTCTGGAGCCCTCAGCACCAGAAGGACATGGACCTCTTGGAGTGGGTCCGGAGGAGGATGGCAAAGATGATCAGAGGGCTGGAGTACCTCTCCTACAAGGACAGGCTGAGGGAGTTGGGGTTCTTCAGTCTAGAGAAGAGAGGTTTCACGGGACACCTTATAGTGGCCTTCCAATACCTGAAGGGGCCTAAAGGATATCAGGGGAAGGACAGTTTGTAAAGGCATGTAGAGATAGGAAGAGGGGTAATCGGTTTAAACTAGAGCAGGGTTGGTTTAAATCAGACATTAGGAAGAAGCTCTTTATGAGAATGGTGAGACACTGGAACAGGTTGCACAGAGAGGTGGTGGAGGCCCCATCCCTGCAGGCATTCGAAGTCAGGCTTGATGAAGCTCTGAGCAACCTGATCTAGTTACAGGTGTCCCTGCTTACTACAGAGGGGGGTGGACTAGATGACCTCTAAAGGTCCCTTCCAACCTAACACATTCTGTGATTCTATAGTTTAATAAATGATCACTAGGAAGAAATGAACTTCTGGTCACATTCCCTTCTCAGTTCAGTTGTGCCTGGACATACTGTTGTAGGCTGTGCTTGTGAGAGAAACAAAATCTGTAATTTTTCCTTTTTCTGGATGCCTTGATTTGACTCTGAGTTGGGGAGGAAACGGAGCAATCCTTTCAGTATGTATATGTATAGTGAACCATTCAGCCTTGACCCAAACAGCACCATTCAAAGCTTGAAACGAGCATCTACTTAAAAATCCAAGCGAATACACACCCCCAAGTGATACTGTTTGCATAGGATATCACTGTGCTACATTGTTTGACCATCTGTGATCTGTTTTCCCACAAGTATTTTGTTAACTCCCAAGTGTTGTTTAGGCTAAAGACTTCGTATAATTTAGTATGTCTTTTTAGTCTTTTACCTCTTAGAACATAATTGGTTCAATTAAAACCATTAATGCCTGTGGTGTAATTGCATTTTATGGAGTTACAAACTGGTGTTAGAAAGTGCTGCCCATTAGAATTTTCTGCTATATCAACATGCATGGCTTATATTTTACCAACCCCCACAACTGTCTCTGTAATCTACTGACTATGTCGTCCTCAATGAGAATGTTTGTGAATAGTTACATTTATAGAAAATAAGTGAAAAGGTACCACTGCACAGCATCAGTCTTTATCTTGATGAAAGCATCAAATAGGGCACTGATTTATTCAGCTAGATGAATACTGACCATAGTGCTGGGTTATAGGTAAGGGTAGAGGCAAAGAGGAGGTTCAATTTCTTCTGAAGTGTCAGTGAGTTTTTGGTTGAGAACTGGAACACCTACTCAGTGCCTTTAGTAGCTGGAGCAATTAAGATGTTTGTTAACTGGTTTATAGGTTTCTAGTAGTGGTCTTAAAGCTCTGTACTCTTACAGAAGGGAGATACTTGACATTCTACTGTTGATATTAACCTAATGTCAGATTACTGCTGCTTTATGATGGTCCTGTCAACTTTTTTTATGTGAAGAGATGCACAGTGGTAGGTCCTTGACTGAGGTAATGAAAAAGGGTGGGCTTGGGTTTGATAGGACTGTGTAGGAAGGCAGCTGTTGGGGGTGGGAGGGAAGCATGTCTAGCAAGACTGGGAGTGGAAGTTGAAGAGTGATCCAGGTAGAATTCTAGTTTTAGGTGATAAGGAGGGAAGAAAAGGTGGAGTGAGATCTGTCACTGAATTAACCCAATTGGCTGTGTTTGGAGCCATAACGATAACTTAGAAAAGCTGAATTTGCTTTCTCTGCTGTTTCATATAGGCTGCTGTATGAGTGTAAAACTAAATGTTGATAAAACCCCGATGTTATGGCATTGCAGTTCTGTTTGGGTTTTTTGTGGTGTTCAGTCAACTTCTAAACTACTCAGATTCCAGAGCCCTATAGAAACAAATGCCTGTCAGTTTAATGGAATGTATGTTTTTTGCATTATGGTAGACTTTAGAATGCCCTTTGTACATAAGAAGTATGAGCCCTGACAAGCACAGCTGGCTGCATCATTGACCTTGGTTTTTCTTTTTGTCTGTAAGGAAGTAGTTATATAGGCCACTCTACATCTAGTATGTGTATGCATGCTCATAGGCCTCATCAAAAAGATTCAAGCTGGCAATTTTATTAATAGCTGCTAGCTTTACAAAAAGGCAGGAAAGTATTAGGATGTGGCTGTTGTGTCTTGTTAGTGTTGTGATTTTACATGGCAAGGTGCTGGTGGAGACTGGTGGCTTGACCCTGGCCGGAGGCCAGATGTTCACTAAAGTCACTCTTGCTCCCTTTTTCAGCTGTACAGGGGAGAAAATATATGTTGAGAGGCTCAGGAGTAGAGATAAGGACAGGGAGAGACTGTTATAAATTTGAGACATATTCCAGTTGATAAAGCCAAACAACAATTTATTAATTAAGCAAGCCCGCAAGATATAGGCAAATAAGGACAGGGAGAGACCATTCTGCAACAGACTCAACACAGAATTAAGGAAAAACTCTCTAAATTATGACACTGCATTGCACACCCTGTGACACTAGAATTGGGTAATGGGAAGTGTGACCAGATCTTAAAGCACCTCCCCCCCACCCCTCCCTTCTTAGCAGACTTCACTTTAGTCATGATTTTGTTCCCTCCTTCCCCCCATTTTGGTGCAGGGAGGGTAAGGGACTGGGGTTTTTGGTCAGTTCCTCAAGAGTTCTTTTCTTTTCCTTCTTGTGCGAGGGGGGATTCCTCACACTCTTTCCTTGCATGGAGCCCTACCCCATGGGAGACCGTCCTCCACGAACTTCAACATGAGCCCTTTCCCACAGGGCTTCAGTTCAACTGCCCCAAGGTGGGTCCCTTCTATGGGGTGTAGTCATAAAATCATAGAATGTGTCTCAGGCCCAGACTGCTCCAGTGTGATCCCCGTGGAGTCTCAAGCGCGCCACCCCCCCCACCCCCCCCCGCGCCGTTAACCTTCTCTGGCATGGGTGTGTCTTCCACCAGAATCCAGCCACGGAAAAACACAACTTTTAACAAGGCAGTTGTTGCTGAGCAGGAATGTAAAACTTAAGTGCTCTCTGACAGAGTGGAGGCTCCAGCTCTGTTACATAGTGTTAGCATGTCTGAGGATGTTGGATGGGCTTTGAGAACTTGTTCAGCATTTTAAAAGAACAGATAATGTCACCAGGAATGTAATTATTGTCTCACTGTAATAGTAAGGCAAAGCTTTATTTTGTTGAATACTTTAAATTCAAGTGTTTATGCATGTTTCTTTACTACTGCCAAGCTGTAATGAAGGCTTTCTTACTACTCTTTTAAATTGATGCCCTGTCTCATAAAGATGCTTTTCTCCCCCTGTTCAATTTCAGTATTTATGTATACACCCTTCTTTTTCCTCTCCATATCCCTATTACCTTCTATTTACTCCTGCTGTGCCTTCTAATCCTAGATACTCCATCTTCTGCCTTCCACAAAAGAAGCTCCTTTTCACTTGTGCAGTGTCAGAGATCTAAAACCTCTCATGCTTGTTTATTTTGCGCTTCTGGAACTTTGCTTTGTGCAGGTATTCATTAGCTTAAAAAGAAAATAATGTCTTAAGGCAACATGTCACATGCATCAAGATCAGGTTTTAGTATTTAAAGCATTTAAAACATGAGTTTACCTCTGCAAAAAAAAAAAAAAATCTTCAGTAAAGCCTATCTATGTCTGCCTCTTCTCCAAGTATCTGACTGTTTATTTGCCATTCTTATAGCTGTCTCATGTTAAGTTGAAGGCCAGTTCTCAGTGGTGATTTCTGGCCTTGCTGTGAAGAATAGGTCTCCAAACATCTTAGAACAACAGTGTTTTGCCTTGTGTTGCTGTTGGAAGCACCTTAGTGGTGACTGTTACCTGGGTGTCATTTGCAATTAAATACTAGCAAAGGCACTTGATTAGTATTTCAGACTAGATGTCTGATGACCTAATGACCCAGCTCAACTAGTTCACTTATGTGAACATCTTGAAACTGTTTATTAATCTGGATATTTATAATGCTAAATTTATTTTAACCTATTTTTGGTATGTTTTAAAAGAAGGAAAAAAGATCTTGCTGGCAGTTTCTTTAGATATGGAGCTCCAACTCTATTGACTGGTGTTACTTGAATGTAGTGGTAGGTCTAATGCTTTCTTTTTGACACACTCCTTTTTTAGGTGCTGTTGCTCAGGTACAACACATTCTTGGTTCACACACGTCTTTGCTGTTGTCTTGTGCTGTGTTGTTGGACTTTGTGCTTCTGTGTCTGTCACTGTGATTAGTGCTAGAGAAGAGACGGTTACAGTGGGGCATGAAATTCTGGTAAGGGTGGATCTACTTTCCCCAAAGCAGGAGTTCCACTGCTAGAAGGTTATGTGAAGTTCAAAAATAATAAAAAGTGGCCTGGATGTGCAAAAGGAATTGAGTGATGCTCAGTCATGCACACAATTAACGTCAGAGTGCTTAGTTCATGGAATAGCAAACGTGAGCTTCAGCCCTTACAGGGACTGGTGTCGCTTTCATTGAGCGATTTGTCTCTGTGTTCCACTGTCCTCAAAGTGAGGTTGAGATCTGAGTCCTCCCACTTGCAAGGGATGCTGGCATGAAGCACAAAGGCAAGGATGATTTCCTTTGTGGTAGGAGTAGGAAGGTAGAGCAACCCTGCTTAAAGTAATGTTTTGGGAGAGTATAGGCTTCAAATGTATCAGTATTTCTTCAATTCCTCATGCTCCCAAAAAACCAACCCCACACCTTTTTAGGCAAGAAAAAGGCTTACAGGAAGGTGAGTTAACATACACAAGCAGTCATTGATCTTGAAGAGTTTTTAAAAACCTTTGTAAAAATGTGCAACTCAGATTTATTGTTCTATTTCTAGTCAGTGTTTAGGTCTGATCTTCTGTTGCAGTCATCTTTTTCAAGAGGGAGAAAATACAGAAGGCTCTTTAGGAGACGCTGTATTTGGACAAGTGGAAAATAAACTTATGGCGCTTATAAATGCGTGTAGGTAGCTTATTGCAGTTAGTGTGAGGATTTTGTTGGACAAAACAATGCATTAGATGGTTGTTCAAAGTCTTCCTTTGCCAACTGGGTATGAGACTTCTGTTTTGAGGGCACTCTTTTTTCCTAGTATGTCATGCTACATTTGTGTTCAGGCTGTGTGGCTCCAGGTGTTCCCCATGGTCGTATATGAATGAGTTGTCATCAGATCCAATTTTTTGGATGATAACCTTTGGAGGAAAGGGAGGGGGATTGTCTAAAAGACTTGAAATCATGTGGAGTTACTGTATGTTTTCAATGAATGCATGCTGTACTACCACAGCTGTTTGGAAATTGTCCATCTAGAATGAATTCATTGCATAAACATAGAAGTAAGCAGCTCATTTTACCAGCTTTAGGGCTGTCCTGATTGTATTGTACCTGCTATCCCAGAAAAAAGTTAATAGAAGTTTAATACATTCTGTATGTGCCAGACTTAAGCATATACCTTGGGTATTGCAGACTGCCTGAAATGCCCTTGGACATCCCCGTTTATGCATGCAAGTTTTACTGTTAACATCACTGTTTGACTCCTATTCTGGCAGATACCCACAGTATAAGTGTAGCTGGTTTGACACAGGGATTGTTAAGCTGTAGGTTAGTTAATGCTTTCCATGCTAAGATTTATACAGTTGACTTGGAAATTATGATTCTTTGATCGTTTTCATCACGACTTATCCTGCATAAACAGTTCTTCCTGCCAAATTCCACACCTTTAGGAAATTCTTAAGGTTTAATAGAAGTATGAAGAGTTGCATACTCTTCATACTCTTTGATCTGCAGCTTTTTTTTTAAATTTGGACAGCATGCCATGTGTAGCTACTTGCACAAGAGCTTTGTATTGTTATACAAAAGTAGCACTGACTCCACATAGACATGTTTGTGAAATAGTAGATGTGGTATTTTGGGACAAGAGCTGCTGTAGGGACTCTCCAGAGGTTAGAGCTAAAATCTGCATTTCTCAGAAGTTAGAATCACTGAAAGCATCACAATCTGTGTGCTTTGTAAATAAAAGTAGAAACTTACAGCAAGTAATACTTCTTGTCAGTTCTCAAAACCTTCCTCAGTTTGGGGCTTATCTGATGGCACCTCCTCTCTATTCCAACCTTATGGAATTGTCCTCCTCACCCACCAAACCCCTTAAAATCCTTAGAGGAAATATAGGATAAATGGGTGTGTGTGTATGTGTGTGTTGGGAATCACCCCTTCATAAGAAGGGAGGGAACATAGTTGGAAAAGACATGCCTTACAACTTCGGGGTTTGTTTAGAGTACTGCTGCTGTATGAGACTGTGGAAGTAGTGGAGAGTATGGTAAAACCTCTGTGTGCTGAATGAGTCAGGTGACTCTTATCTATGGTCTGAACAAACAAATCCTCCTTTGGCTGACATGAACTCCCAAGCTTTGACTTAATCTTTGGAAAGCTCATGGATTATCATATATTTCATGTTCAATACATGGATATTGTTTTTACCAAAGTATTTCAGCTCTCAGGAATAGACAGTATGTGTCCAGTACTGCCAATGATGTGGGCTCTGAACATGTATGTGAGGCTTTTCCAGTGAAGCATAGTCTGTTGGAAAAGCTTTTCATTTACCTTTCTTTCCATAGGTTTCAGATGTGTTCTGTGTTCATTCTCACTTAGAGGAAGTGTTTTAGAAAAATACATCTTACAAATAATCAATGTAGCAATAACTGTAACTTTAATTTTTTTACCTTGCAGGTAGTGTGATGGCTGTACTGTTTTCTCCCTTTAGTCCTGTCTTGAGGAGGCTAAATAGTTGTATCTGCTTGACCTTACTTTTTTTCCAGTTAGCATGCTACCTTTTCCCCTGTATTTCTTTTTTTGTTCAGCTCTTTGCTACTTTCTTGCCACTGGCTAGCAGCTGTTTTGAACAACAGTGAATACTTGTGGAAAACTGAATTAATTCCAACATGAAGCGCCAGTGGAAAAATAATCTTTTCATTGCAAAATACCAAAGGGCTGGGAGAGAGACTGCAATAAAGCATAGCATTTAGGTTAGCTACTTTGGTCTGTATCCATTACCTAATCAAAGTAGGGGTAACTGTCTGTTCAGTAGGCTTTCTCCCTGACAGAAGTGATAATTTTTTTAAAAGTAATTAAGGTAGCAGTCTATTACAGGTGACAGCTCAGAAAGGTTTGTGTTTTCAGTCTTTCATCCTTGCCCTGACACTGTGTCCTGTGTGGTGTCCTGTCCTGTGTTCCCTGTTCCCTTCCCCTGCATACCCTCCGCCCAAAAAAAAAAAGGCAATCGAGGGGATCCTTGAAACTTTTGAAAAACAGGCCCATACCTGAGCTGTGTAATGATATTTCACTTGACCTGCAGGTAGCTGTTTATCTCCAAGATTCAAGGTAGTACCTTCCCTAGTGCAAAGCTTTTAATTTCATTGTGAAATTTAGCTTTTTCTTTTTCTTTTCTGTATAGTGTCCTATATAGCTTTTTGGGAAAATGAGTATCTTAATTGTACTTTCTGTAGTTACTGTACAAATGTGTATAGACACACAGAGCTTTGCTGTCTTTGGAGGAGATTCTAGCTGGCATGTGTATGTATCTAACCTCTGTTGGGGTTCTTTGGCATGTTTAACTGTGTGGCCTGTGGAATTCACTGACTTGGTCTATGGCATACTTTGAGTCTTGTAATGAGTGCTTACTCTTATAAACACCTGAATGTTTTGATTTTTTTAAAAATAATGCTGCTTTATTTTAATCCTGTTTACAACAATTGGGAAGTATTTAATAAAAAAAATCAGGCTCCTAACTATTTTTTAATTTGCAGTGAACAAATTTTTAATAGTAATGCTATTGCAGTGTAATTTGAATGTGATTATAGTGATTAGTTCTTTCAGACAGAAAATTATAAATAACACTCGTTAGCATTTAAATTAGTTTATTTGCCAAACTTCTTTGTAATTTTTGTAACATCAAAAAGTCTGGACAGAAAATCTTTTTCTAGCTACTTATTCCTTGTTATCCTAAAATAAATAAATGTATGAATCCATAAATGTGACTCTTGTTAGTTAAACACTGTGAAATAATGTAACGCCTCAAAACTGAAGATTGCCCCATCCTGTCCCTCCTGCCCTCAGAGTTTTGTGTTCCACACAATTTTAATGATAGGTGTGTGTATAGAACTTTGTCAAGTTCAAGGTAACTCATCCTCCTTGCTTCTGTGTTTTTTATTTTTTTGAGGAAATGGCCTTGGATTATAAGGTAAATGTGTAAGTGTAATACATGGAATGTGGCTTTTTTCTTGTTCCTAAGGTAGACTGTGAATAAAAAGCTCAAGTTTGCAGGAGGAGAGCAAGACTGGGGCAGATGAGAGATGTTAACTACCGGACTTAACCTGGCATTATCACTCCAGATTGTCCTGGTTTCAGCTAGGACAGCACAGGTGGGCTGAGCTGGCCAAGGGTGTTTTCCATGCTACCTGATGTTGTGCTCTTCCATAAAATGGAGCCAGACGGGGAGGGGTGGGGTCCAGGGTGGTCTGAGTTTGGGGCTGAGCATCGTGGGTCAAAATGCTTTATCACTGCTTTTGTATACTCTATCACAGGTTTTGTTTGTTGGTTCTTTCTCCCTGTGCTCTGTCAGTAAACTGCTCTTACCTCAACCCCATGGTTTGCCTCTGCCTGTTGTTTTCTTCCTGGTCCCTCTGGGGAAGGGAGGTGGGACCAAGTGGTGCATGATGCTCAGCTGCTGGCTGGGGCTGAACCATGACACAGGTACTGACATTATGTTGGGAAATTTAGTTGTGTTTCTTGTATATAAATTCCACTGCTCCATGCCCAGAATTTGCCATAAAGTGAATGTTGATTGACAGCGTGAGCTGTCTGTTCTTTGACTTTGAGGTGCCTTTTCAGAGACAGGTCTAAACATACTCTAGGGCTGAAGATGGCTTATAATCTAGTTTAAGCTCACTTTGTCCTCTGAGGTCTGGTTGGGGCACTTCAGCTGGTTCCCATGCAGTGACTGATTAGAATCATAGGGATTGGAAGGGACCTCGAGAGATCATCGGGTCCAACCCCCCTGCCAAAGCAGCTCCCTAGGACATATCACTCAGATAGGCGTCCAGGCGGGTCTTGAATATCTTCAGAGAAGGAGACTCCACCACCTCCCTGGGCAGCCTGTCCCAGGGCTCTGCCACCCTCACTGTGTAGAAGTTCTTCCGCATGTTGGTGCGGAACTTCCTGTGCTCCAACTTGCAGCCATTGCCCCTTGCCCTGTCTCCACAGACCACTGGCCATTTCCCCCTGCATCCCATACTGAAGATATTTATAAACATGAATAAGGTCCCCCCCTTAGTCGTCTTTTCTCTAGGCTGAACAGTCCCAGCTCACTCAGCCTTTGCTCATAGGGGAGATGCTCCAGGCCCTTAATCATCTTTGTAGCCCTCATGCTGACTTTCAGGCTGCTTAAATCCTGTGTACAAAGCTCACCAGAGCAGATGGGGCCTGTCTATCGTCACCAGCTTCTCACATAGAGTGTCTCCTGCAAGGCTCCCAGTGCTGTGTGTTTCAACAGGTGTCATGTGTATTGCTTAAATTTAAATTGCCTGGCTTTTTTCAGTTGGATAATAAAATTACAAGTTCCTTGATGCTGATAAAATTCTTAATGGCAGCAGAAGACACAGTCTGTGAATCTGTTTGTTCAAAAATACACTTTCTTCTGAGAAAAGCAATCTACTGCTTCTTCCATGAGCTGTTCATGAGCAATGTTCATTGTATGCAAGCTAGCCTCATCCTTGACACCTTTAACTGGCAGGGGCCTGTAGGTTCCACACTTGGTAGAATTAAGAAGAGCACAGTCGGTTTGTGTGTGAGCATGTATTGCAGCTGCAACTTGTGAATTCTGGGAATAATGTGAAAAGCTCTACTAAAAGATCAGGTACTTAGACCTATGATTATACTTGAAAATTTTTAGGAAATTTGGACCTAAATAGCACTTGGTGGTCAACTATTTTAGCACAGCCAGTAAACTGGAAGTGTTGTTACTGCACAATAACAAAGACTGGATTAAACTATTTTTGCCTTCTGAATAGGATCTCTTTTGGACCATGAAGTTATGGACTGAGTATTATAAGATAACGAGTGATGTTTTTGAGTGTGACACTGTCAACCACTGTGTATTTTGGCCAATCTGTTTGGTTTTTTGCTTAACAGTAAGTAGTAAAAACAATTACATAAACAAAAACTGATCTTTAGTACCAGAAACACACTTCATCTGAGCTGTGGGTCTTTGAATTGTGGAGCAAGTCAGTTAGTCATCACCTTTTCTAATATCATGAATAACATATTGTCATCAAAGTAGGCATCAGATGGAGTCTTCCACAAAAGTCATGGTTGACTTTGAATGGTTTCCAACTGAAAATGAGGGTAGCTGCAAGTGGCAGTTCTGTCTATTAAGTGACACTGTAGAACCCTTTGGCTGCAATGACTCATGAGAGAGAAATCTCCTAGGCCCTACAGAGGTGGAAAGTGGCAAGTCTGTCAAGATCTGATTCTTTTCTAGATATCCCTCTGAACAGCTGCTTTGTCCTTGTGTAGCAGGGATCAGTGTATTTTCCTGCAAATCCAGTACCTGTCAGTTAATCTCAGAAATGCTTAGTCAGTCCTGGGGTGTAAGTTCATCATTGTGTTACTGGGACTGAACCAAGACACAGAAACACCACTTTAGTATGGTGGCTGCAAATTGCAGGTTTGATTTTGATCATGCAAAAACATAAGTGAGGATCTGAAGAAGGATCACAAGCATTTTTTTGTATGAGGGGGACACAGTTCTTGTTACAAATAAACTGTGTAACAGGAAAATATGGATAAGCACTAAATTGTGGCTAGTTTAGTAATATGCTTTTGTAATAGAGTATGTCAGTGAAATAGTTCAGATGTCTGGATGTTTTTAACCAGAAATGTGTTCGGGTTCTTTTGTGGTGGTATGGGCTGTTGTGCTTTTTGGTGGGTTTTTTAATATCTGTCTCTACTGGATTAGCTTCCTGAATATGTTTTGCTGAAGTTTTTGATTCCCAAATGTCAAGTCAAAACCAGGACTTAATTCCCTGCAGCTTGTAAATGGCTTTCCTGGCTTCCTAAATATTTATGCAGAATAGGGCGACCAAGACTGAGTTTCATGCACAGCTCTATTGGAGAAGATAGGCGGGAAGAACAGTTAGTCAAAAGTGCTCTATGTCTCACTGTGCTTCATAAAAGTGGTATTCCTGCTGTGGTTTTTCCTTCTGAAGGTGAAAGCAGAGCTATTATAGAAACCTCAAAGCTCAGTGGATGTGAGCTTTCACCTGGTAATACAGAGATCAATAGTCTGTAAGATGTAGACAGGCATCTGGAAAGCAGTAGAGTTGGCACTGGTGCTGTACATGTGTTTTTGCCACAAATGCATCTTTTGTTAGGTTAGAAGCTTTGGCTTGAAACTTTCTCTTGTATTGCTGTTTCTATCGCTGCTTCTTCATCTACCAATCCTCTTCTAAACTATAGAAGGAACTATACAGAAATTGAAGGGAAGAGAAAATTGTGGCCTTGACAGATGTGCTCAGGAAAGGTCCTTGGATGTGGAGTGAAGTGTAAGCCTAGCTCAGGATGTGTAGTTGCTTCTGCTCATATAGTATGAGACTCAATAGACTTGGGGGGTGTGTATGGGGGCATAAAATGAAGTCTTGAGAGGGGTTAAAGAGCTATAAATAAGTATCTGTAGTTTCACTGCTTACTAAGTGTTTGCCAGGGTGTGCAAAGTGTGCCTTTTTTCCCCTTCCCTGAGCACATTTAAAGAACTTGCTAATTGCTGAGAGCAATGTGCTCTATTAGTGTACTACTTGATTCGTGTGTTTTGTACTATGTAAGCACAGTGGTTTGTTGGCTTTATTGTTGCTTCATCTATTCTTCAAGTATCAAGAATAGATGAGTTGAGTTTGGGGGTTTACATGTACATGTATCAGGTAAGCCTATTTTTGTATGATCTCAGTTGAATGGCAGAGATATTTGTTAACAGTATTAAAATTATGTATGCCTCTGGCGAACAAATTGGTCTGTTGCAGTGTAGGATGTCAGATTTTAACTCTAATGTTTCAAAACTCACTGACCTGGAAGGCTGGATAGGTGGTAACCTGCTGAGGATAAAATGTTAGGATACTGTTGCATATACTGCCTTAAGAGTCAAATACACTTTGCTTCCTATACCTCTCGTAATGCAGCCAAAGCAAACTGTTGCAGAAACCAGTGGTACTTCATACACACATGCATGTATACACAGGGTGCCTATTGTAATATAAATCTGAATTCCTGTATTGTCAAATAACTTTTATTTTGCAACTTTTTAAAAGCTTTATTGCCTCAACAAAAAATAAAAAAAGGCTGGGTGAGGGGACAGCCAAGGTGAACTTGGGAGGAGAGGGAAATATGGAATGAAGATTGCAGACCACTTCTGGAGGTTGTGACAAAACCTCGTGTTATAGACCACCTTCTGAAAATGTCAGACTTTGCTACTGTGTCCGGTTTTCCAGCTATGAAAAGGAAGTTGGGGTTGTTTGTGGGTAGCCTTTTTGGTGGTTATAAGATGACTGGAACAAACAGGTTGTAATTGCAACCTGTAGTGTTACTTTTCATGATGGTTATTGCAGTGACATGGTAATTGCAGATGATGCAAAATCTCAGTAATGTAGCCCTGTTGCTTGAGGAGTTCAAGGCCTGGGAGGGCCTTGCCAAAAGTGAGGGTTATGAGCAAAGAGTGGGTCAGGTCCTGGCTTCAGACCCTTGCTTGGTGCTTGTTCTGGAGCTGGGGAGTGCTGGGAGCCTGTGCTGCAGCAGGACCAAATGGGAGAGCTGGTGGGGAAGCTAGCTCTGCTGCCTTCTGTATGTTGGTATGGTTGTTTGACCCTGGCTGGAGGCCAGACACCCATCAAAGCTGCTCTGTCACTCCCCTTTTCAGCTGGACAGGGGAGAAAGTATATATTGAGAGGCTCAGGAGTTGAGATAAGGGCAGGGAGAGACCATTCTGTAATCAGCGTCACGGGCACAACAGACTCAACATGGAATTAAGGAAAGAAAACTCTCTAATTGATGACACTGCACTGCACACCCAGTGACACTGGAGTTGGGTAATGAGAAGTGTGACCAGATTTAGCCATGATTTCACTCCCTTCTTCCTCCCCATTGTGGCACAGGGAGTGGCAGGGACTGGGGGAATGGAGGTTTGTTTTGGTCAGTTCCCCTCATAAGTTGTTTCCCTCCTTAGCTCCTGCACTGTGGGGTCCCACCCATTGGAGAGATTGTTCCACAAACTTGTCCAAACTGAGTCCTCTCTCTCTCTTCCCCTCGTGTCCTGTCCCCCCCACCCCCCACTTCTCCGGCCTTGGTGTCTCTAGAGTTTAAATGATGACTTTGGCCTTGAAGCCCAGCTGGTGCTTACTCTGTCAGGCCTGCAGAAAGCTAGCTACTGCTTGCAGAAGCCACCCCAGCAGCCCCCCTGCCCCTCCACCAGAACCCCGCTGCACAAAACTACAACAGTTGGTGAAGGGTCTTAATATAATAGTGTCATACAATGTATGGATGTTGAAATCTGTATTAGCTGTGTTGGGGTGTAAGTATGAACCCCCCAAAATTCAAGTCTTGTGTAAATGCAGTGCACTTCTAGCAACTCTACCTCTACTGAAGAGGAATGAATTATAAGTTTGGACTCTTTAGTATACATAACAGATAACGAAGAAAAACTGATCTGGACAATACTGATGTGCCTTCCAAATTTTGTTTTTATCATGGGTTTCTCTCTGTAATCTGAAAATTTATACATAATTAGGAAAAATTGATAATCTGAACTTCTGTTCAAGAAGTCATCTGGCAGATTGAAAATGTGTTTTAGTAAACGGCATGTGAGATACATGTGAGGAAAAACTGTTTAGTTTACACCTGGAACTTGCATGATACAGCATCTCTAGCTCATGTGCTGGTAACGTTGAATGAGCTCCTTGTGCTGTTGTGACTCCATGTGGGACATGAAATGTAACTGTACCAGCTATGTTATATTTCAGGTTTAGAAAAGAGGCTGTGGTTCTGCCCTGCATTGACGTGTCTGACCTGTACTAATGGACTGGTAGTGAGCAGGGCCATTCTCTGAGAATCTCTTATCTGGTCTGTTGCTGAGAGCTTTTTGTTGTAACCAAATGCATGTGTATTGTGTAACATAATGCATTGGGATGGCACACCAGGGCTTTCTGAACAAAGGTATCTGAACTTTGTCAAATGTGCACCCACTGATGGTCTGTGGCTTACCTTAGAAAGAAATGGACTAGTTCATTTAGTATGTGTGTTCTTAGAGGCACTAAGTGCTCAGCTCAAAAATGTAGGAGTAATTAAGGTGGGTTTTTTTGTAGAGCAAATGAATGATGGATTATAATCTAGGCTTCCTTCAAGAGACCTTCAAAAGAGGGTGATAAGTGTTTACAGCCCTTTGCTGTGTAAGAGACTGTGTAATGTGTAACCAGTTCTAGCCATGACATCGCAGTGAGGCAAGCTGTCTGGTTTCCTTCCTGGTGATACAGAGATGTGCTGATTTGACTTAAGGGGGGGGCCTGCAAAGAAGGACTGACGTGTGAAACACTGCTCCAAATTGTAACGGGAAGCTTTTCAAATGCTGCAAAGAACACTGTGGCTGTCTTGAAAATTTAAGATTTGGTTATTTTATATCCTGGAGACCAGTGTCTCAGTGTAGAGGACTCTCCTCCCTCCCCTGTTGATTTATTCAGGATTTTTAAGTTCAGTCTTGTTGACTGAGGACTGATGCACTTGATTTAAAGTTACCAAAAGCTGACTGACAGAGGGTAAAGGACCTAGGTGTTATAAGACTTGCGTACTGACACAATTTTACCTCAAGAATCCCATTGCTGGTGTAAATGGGAGGCTGGCAGTAGCAGTTACACAGAGGCTGGTCAGTATCAGGAAGGTACATAAGGTGCCATGTGGTGGCTTCACATTCCTGCTGACTTTGGTGGAATAGAAAACATGGGGTCCCTTTCTTGTAGAGATAAAACACAGTTGAACGGTGTGTCTGTGCTTCAGTTCAGGAAGGAAACACGGTAGCACTACCTTTCCTTAAGCTTGGCCCCTTCTGGTGCAGAGTAGTCAAGGGTTCTAATTACTTATCTGGGAAGAGTGACTCAAATTGCACCAGTAATCTTTGAAAAGGTTAAGAACGAAGGAAAAAAAAATCTGTAGTATTGGATAATATCTGCTATGAATATGGTCTTGCATCCATAATCTCCCACCCAAAATGTTTTATACTTTGAGAAATTCCAGAGTTTTCAGCACCAATATAATTGTTTTATACTTCCAGAATGCTTTGAAATAATACACAATATATTCAAGTAAACTGTGTGCATGCATACACATCTGTGTAGTGTGTACTATGCAGTTGTGTAACCTGTATATAACAAATTCAAGTAGAAATAGATAAGTATATAAATTCCTTTTGAATGTTTACCATAATTGTAACATTTTACAGGTAATACTGATGTAAAGGTTGACCTTATGCTTGTCAATAACTACTAATTGTTTTTAAACTATATGGAAAAAACCCCCTTATGCTAATAAGATTTAAGTAAAAGATGCCAAACAGCTTCCTAGTAAAACTTGTTCTGAGGTGGTAGCTGGGCTGCTTTGCACGTATTTTTGTCTGGTTTAGCACTGTGGAATTCCATTATCTGTGTGCATGGATACACATACAAAGAAAATTTATGCAAGCTTACGGGAGGTGTATGTGATTGCCAGCAGTCTAAAATATATTAGAATGCTTTGGCATTTGCAGTACTTGCTGTTGTATTTCTGTTGCTGTCTGCATTGTATTTATGTATATGTAGCCACTGTCTTTCTTTTCTTAAGCAGAACTGACTTCAGTAGATGTAAAGTACTAAATATTCACTGAACAGTTCTGGTTATAGGGCCCCCCTGAATGCTGTCTCTGTCCCAGCCTCCTGCTCAGAACCAGGTCACTGTTGAATTGGGACTGGGTTGTTCAGGCTTTTGTTCCCTGTGGTATCAAGCCTACAAGGGTAGGGATTCCACAGCCTCTTTGGGGCCCTGGTCCTAGAGGAATTTTTTTTTTCTATTTACTTGGCATACCTCTGTCAGTTTTTGTTTTACACTAAAATGTACCAATTCAGGTGACAATTGAAAGGCTTCTAAGTAGCAATGTCGAATCTATGTGTGTTGGAACAGAAAGAAGATTATGTCTATAAATGCTAGTCTGCATGTAGCTTTGTAGAAGCTGAACACAAGTTCAGGCTCTCCAGGTGTTTGTTTTGTGGGATGGGGTTCTGGTGGAGGAGAGGGGGCTGCAGGGGTGGCTTTTGCAAGGAGTAGCCTGAAGCTTCACCTAGGCCAGACAGAGTAAACACCAGCTGACTCAAGGCCAGACTCATTGACCAAGCCCATCAGCAATGGTCACAGCACCTCTGGGAATCATGTTTAAAAAGGGGGAAAAAAAAAAAAAAAAACAACAACAAACCAACCCAAAATGCTAGCAGTTGCTTTTTTTTGCCACCAGAAAAGGGAGTGAGAAGATAGTGATGGGAGCAGAGATCCCATCTATAGTCTGTGGAGGACACCATGCTGGAGCAGGTGGAGACACCTGAGGGATGCTATGACCCTGTTGGAAGCCTGTGTTGGAGCAAGCTCCTGACAACAGAACCTGAAAGCCTGTGGAGACACCAATCTACACTGGAACAGGCTTTCTGGGGCGAATTGTGACTCTGTGGGGAGACCAGGCTGGAGCAGTCTGGGCTTAGAGGTTGATGCCCTGTGGAAGGGAGACAGTTGCTGAGGACCTGAAGCCCGGACAGAAAGAACTCATGGGAAGTTTGTGGAGGACTCTCTGCCATGGGTGGGACCCCATGCTGGAGCAGGGAAAGAGTATGAGGAATGCTCCCCCAGCTAAGGAGGAAAACAATTCATGAGGAACTGACCAAAACCCCCAGTCCCTGCCCCTTCCCGTGCCACAATGGGGCGGAAGAAGGGAGTGAAATCATGACTGAAGTCTGCTCAGAAGGGAGGGGTGGGGGAGGTGCTTTAAGATCTGGTCACACTTCTCATTACCCGACTCTGGTGTCACTGGGTGTGCAGTGCAGCGTCATCAATTAGAGAGTTTTCTTTCCTTTATTCTGTGTTGAGTCTGTTGTGCCTGTGACACTGATTGCAGAATGATCTCTCCCTGTCCTTACCTCACCTCCTGAGCCTCTCAATATATATTTTCTCCCCTGTCTGGCTGAAAAGGGGAGTGATAGACTGGCTTTGGTGGGCATCTGGCCTCCAGCCAGGGTCAAACCACCACACCAGGAAAAGAAGAAAAGGTTTGAGTGTGGAATTTTTGGTGGGTTTTATACAGTTTAAGATTATAGATTTACTTATAGAATAATATATACCCAAATTACTGTGATGTAATGAATATATTATGACAAAAAATCCACATGAATTAATTCTTTGTACGCCTATTTTTTCTTTCTTCCGTGAAGCCTCCAAAGTCTTCACAGGCTTTATTCTTGATGCATGACTCATAAATGAAGAGGTTAATATCCTGACAAAATAAAGTTGTTGCTCATGGTTTTCTTCCTCTTTTATTCCCTTGTGCTGGTGCATATCAAGTTGACCTCAAATAAGGAGGCTGTGCTGACTGAAACTCTGGGACTGACCTATTGTTGTGTTTGGCTTCAGTTTGTAGGATTTACTTTGGCAGCTCTCCAGCCTGAGAATTGGAGCTTGTTGTGTTTTTCTAGGCTTAGTTCCAATAAGAGATACTACTTAGGTTCTGTTGCTCCTGTTTCAGGTGAGAGGGGAGAGTGAAGGCATGTTTTGTGTGTATACATCTCATGTAAACACCCACAGTTGTAGGTAATCATATGCATGTTTATATTTTTTCAGTCAAGAGTATGTTGCACTGGTTTTTTTCTATTTTGTAGCTTAAAGTTAGACAAGTATTTTTTAAATACAACTTCTCAAGCCTAAGCTCCTCTATAAAGGGGACAAAACATACTAAACTGTCATGAGAATGTCATAGCATGGGTAGAAAGTTACCAGAGAGATCCTAGCCAACATATAGTCCCTTGCTATAGCTCAGCCTTTTTGCTGTTTATCCATCTGAATCGAACACTTGGTAACCTTTTGTATGTAAAGCTAATGTTATGTGTGAATAAAGCTTATGACAAAATTTGATATGAAGGACTTCTCTAACTTTAGCAGTTTTTTAAAAGGTGCGAATAGAGACAGAAGCAGACAAGGTGATTCTGAAACTGGAAAAAAAGAGGGGACTTCTCCACCCTGTGGATAACTCACTCATCTTCGATGTCTTAATTCCTAGTATTAAACAAACAATATGTCATGATCTCTGAAGCTTTCCCAGAGGTACTGAGTTACACTATGGCTGTGTTTTGGTGTGCAGCATTTCTGGATGACTAACCCTGGCAATACCAGGCTAAGTCTGTGGGTTTCTTCCTCCTTTGCCCCCGCTCCCTAAATTGTTGCAGGTGTCTTTCTGTGTGTCCAAGTTACCTCTTCACTTCAAATATATAAGATTTTGATGTAAATCTAATTGTCTTGCTAAGTTTGTGGTAGGTGATGTGAGTCTTGCATAGTAGTGTGGTGTTAGTTATTACTCTTCCCCTCTTGTTTACAATTTTCTTTAGTCGTATCAATTCAAAACTGGAATCACAAGCTTTTTAATGTTGCGACAGGTTGTGTTTTAGACAAACTAACACACGTGCTTGCAGGCTGCGAAGTAATGGTGACTTCTGATTATCAGGCAGTCCCTGCTAACATGAAATACAGACACAGTCCCGTTGGGAGGTAGGTGTCTTGGGTCATGTACTTAAATCATGAGCTTAAATCATGTGGAGAATAGTATGTGGTTGGAATGAATCCAACAACTTCTGAGCAGTACTCTTTCTGTAGTTGTGCTTAAGAAATTTTTGGCATGCAACAATTAATGTAGCTTTATTCAGATTAAATACTATGTCTAGGAGATAGATTAAGCTACTGTATCAGAAGAATAGCTGGACTATGTGAAATCTGAACTAATTTCTAAAGATATTTGAATAATCAAGAATTTGTTGTTTATAGTTGGGTTTTTAGATGATGGTGAAAATTGGTTAATGATAAGTATTTTTTACCGTGGTACTCATTCTTACTGAAGTCTGGAAAAAAGCAGCTTCAGACTGCACCTTGAAAAATGCTTGGCCGCGAATGAAGTAAGCTTTTTGTATACAACTAACTCTCCACAGAAGCAATTGACAATAATGCTGCTTGCTTACTCATCTTCTGTGGGAACAGACTTGGTTGCCTGGGACTAGTTACAGACATCTCTTAGGCAGACAAGTTATAATTACACTTCTTGTATGGTGATGCTAAATTATAGGCACTCTGCATTATGGGCTGTATAAATGAGTGCTTGGCTTTCCTTGTCAGTCCTGCCTGCAGTGAAAGCAGTTAAGAATTAAATTTAGACAAGCCTGTGGTATCAAGCCAAAGTGGTGCTGCAGCTAAGATGCTTGAAGCTGGTTTGATAACGTAGAAGGTAAAGTAGCTCAGTGAAGTTCCTATCCCTGCCCCTAAATCCTTCCAAATCTTCTATTCCAGACACCAGAGGTAATGTTCTTTTCATTAAAACTGCCTTCTGAAAGGGCTAATTTTCCTCATCAATGCTAAGTGGGAACTCAGGTAGTAGACTGGGTGTGCTTGGTGAGTTGGATGTGTGGTCTGTATGAACAGCCCCGTAGAGTGGTGGGCTTGACAGCCTCTTAAGATGGATGTCCATTTAAATCTGTTTAAAGTTTGACAAGGAAACAGCCCTGTAGTAAGGGGTGACTACTTGGTTATTGGGGATGAGAAGATTTGCATTTAACTTCCTAACATAGCTTTCAAATAGTAAACTGCTTAAAAACAGAATCTGTTGATCTGATCCATTAAATCAGGACTCAGTCATTAATATCTGGAACATATTTTAAAAGGAGATGAGGTAAGACTTGTGGAAACTAACAATGAAGCTGTAGCTAGAGCAGCTGCTCAATTTCCTGTTAGGAAATTCAAATAGCAGTTCTTACTCCATAATGTGCCTGCTAAAGTGGGTTGGGTAAGAAATATCTGGTGTTACTTGAAATAATCAGAAGTGACTCGTGACTTAAAAGCTTTTTCCTTTTTTGTAGACAAAACCCTTTTGATTCTTAACTCATTGGGTGTTTATTTAGAAAGGTAAGTGTCTTAGCACTATGAACTTAGTTTGTCAGTTAATGTTACTTGTAGCATTACTAAGTATGTGGAAGTCGAAACTGATGCAGCAGGCTTGAAACCCAAATATCAAAAGAAACAGATGGCTGCTTATGTTTACTGCTGTAGCAGGCTAATAAAGACACAATGATCCACAACATTCAAAATGGTGTTATTAAAAAAATAATCTACTGAAGTCCATACTGTCTTGTCTCTATGCGTGGCCCTTTTACAGCACATAGGAGGTGTTTGGGCTGGTTCCCACTACACAAATTTCTTTGGAAATGGTGCTGACACTTGCAGGTTACTCAGTATCTTCAAGAGGTATTAACACTTGACTAATGAAAGGCATGTTACAAATTCTTAAACTGGGGTGTTTTTCCCTGGAGCCTCTTGTGTAGCTACTGCTTTCAGCTTGTGTTGTGATTCCCACTTTGTGCTTGTGCCCTGTGAACTGCTGACTCTGCACCCCAAGTAGACCCTGGTATCTATTAATATGAAGACAGTCTTGTAGCAGTAGTTGGCAGTGGAATTAAATGGGAATTGATAAGCTATTATTTAAAGCTTCACTAACAACAATTCTGGTAAATAAAACATTTTGTGTTGTTTCTAGATTAAAGTGGCTTTTAAGCATATGTTAATGAGTATAAACCATTTTGGAAAGTTCCACTAGTAAATACATCCTTCAAGAGGGGGGAAAAAACCCTGCTCTTTTTGAGGGAGGAGAATCTACCCTACAGTTTCCAGTTAACCAGTACTGAATAACAAGAAGAATTTGTGTACTTAAAGTAAAAATGCATTAATAAACTAAATGAATTAATTTTTGACTGTACTGTGTCCCTATTACAAACAAATTAATAACAGTATTGTTCCTGTAGCTTACCTGGAAATGTGATTAATGTTAAGTATTAAATATTCTAGTGTGTTTTGGCAGTTAGAAAACCTGAATGTTTAACAAGAACACAATTTCAAATTAAAGTAATAAATCAGAGTTACTGAAGTAAGGCCTGTAGTATGCCACACTCCTCAGTGGGCACTGAGAGAGTGGTATTTTGTCCCACACGCTTTAGGCTGCAAAAGCCTCTTTATCAGCTACTGTCTTTCCAGTCACGCTTGTGTTCATGTATTTGCTACATGCTCTGCTGATTACCTTGGAAAAGGGCAATGCTGTAACTGTTCAACTGACCTTTCAGTTTATTTTCTCTTGTGTAATATGAAACATGAACTAACACAGTCTTAGTCTACTGATTTCTAGAAGGAAATGTGTCTCTCTCCACTTCGACAGCTTTCTGCCCAAATATGATGGAGTTTCTCTGTAGTTAATTCAAAAATTACTGTCAAATTGCTTTGGATATCATCACACCAGAAGCAAATTATTGTAGTTAAAAGAGGATTTTTAGTGTACAATTCAAGCATAATTAAGACTACTTAGTAGAGGGATAGTGAGACAATGACTGTTAAATGAAGAAATCTTGTGCCTAAAGCATTATCTGATAAATGTTCAGATGTATAAAACAAAATAAAGTATGCTGCTGTTGAATGTGTTGCCTTTTATGTGTTTTTCTTTATATAAAACACTCCTGTCTTCATTTAGATACTTCCCTTGTAACAGGGAACCTGTCCTGAGTGCGTTGGCAGATACAGATTATACAGAGCTGTGTTGTTCCAGGAAGTTGTAACACTGCCTTGTATCATAAGTGGTTTTTGGGGGCAGCTGTGTTTTATGGGCATGTCTTTAATTAAAAAGAAAACAAAAAAACCTCAGCATAACCAGCAAAGCACAACTATATATCTTTTATCTCAATAGAGGGTAAAGAAAATGGCTTTCTCATAGCAAGTGTTAATATTTACGTATATGCTTCTTTCTCCTCACTTGCTTGAATTGATGTCTCTAAGTAGCTTTGCTAGGCTTCTGATGGAAAGAAATTGCCTCTTGCTCCTTCTAAACACCAGTAATTTGTTATACTTAATCCTGTGAGGTGCATCCGTGTGTTTCTAATAAACTGAAGGGGATGATAGATGAACAAACATGTGGATGTGGGTAAGACAGCCTCTAAATGTTGTGGGAAAGTGTGTACTTGGAAGTGGGATTGGTTTAGATAAGTCAGTGGAGCAATTATTACTAAATGATTGCATTAAGTTTGCATTTGATACATCTTGTAATCACTTCAGCATTTGGTTTCAAGTTGAGGACCGTGTATGTTTGTTATGGAGCTGATGGCAAAAACATTACAGCTGTCAGATGCTGGTGAAGCTACTAAGTTATCCTGATGCTTAAAGCAGGGGAGAGGCTTGCTTCTAGTGCCCTGTATTGTGCAGAAAGCACAGTGCCAGAACATAAGTCAGCAAGTAATCTTCTTGCTAAAATACTGCTGAAAAGTGTTTACTTTTATTAGACTTCGTAGTTTATAGGTCTTTAAATCTCTGTTAGAAATAGTAACTGCTGGTAGTATCTCAAGAAAAACTTTGTAGCTTCCCTTTATTTTCTGCTGGTTCTTATGCTTTGTTGTGCTCCTCCATGCTAGACTGTGTGTTGTTCTTAGGGTTTGACTTACATGTCACTGTGCTTCAAAAAAAGTTGATGCTGAATCACTCATTTGTCTGGTGTGAATACCTTTCAGTGGAGCAAGTGATTGATCATTAATTATTCCCTAGCAAATATTTATTGATTCTTAAGATTCTGCATTCAGTTTGAGATGCAAAGCTGTGTTACTTCTCTGTACTGAAATCATGGCAGATCCAAAGAGTTGGGAGCAGCTTACACCTGTCTGCTCACCATTGAAAGTGCCCACAAATTTTAACTAACTACTGAATAAGGTGGTGTGGCTGCTATTGCATTTCTTTAAAACTTCTGCTTCCATTTCCAGAGTAGCTTCTAACATTACAGGTCTGTTCTAATTGGAGAAAAGTCATAAGGACACATTTGGGTGTCTTTTTTGGGTGTAGCTAATGAAAAAAGCCTCTGTTCATGGGATTCAGTAATAAGGGACGCTGCTGAATCTCTTGCCCTCCCTCTGTTCATTTAGGTAAATTTTAAAGAAGTCTCCTGGGGAGACCAGAAAACCACAGAGCAGAGGTGTCCTGTCTGCTGGAAAGGGAGAAATGAAAAATTGCATGTTGGCATTCATTATCTGCAGAGTAGAGGAAAAAGAAGGAAAAGTTGCTTTTGAAACTTTTGCCTTTCTTGCTCTGAAAAGTTTTTTTTGTGGTGGGTGGTCTTTCAGTAACTAATAATAAAGCACTTATTTCCCAGGAATTGTAACAGACATGACTTAACTGTGTAAGTTCCTTATTAGAAACTGTATCCCTAAATTATTTGGATAATAGTTAATACACCTGAAAATACTGTTATTGGACTACCTGCACAAGCTTTAGTTTTCAGCTGATAACGTGTGTTAAATTCTCTCAGAATTGAGAGAGGCAAAGTACTCATGTAATAAATAATTCTATTAGAGCAATTGGAACCTCTGGGAAATTCAGGTTTAGACATGCACAGACAAGGTCATGATTTCAGAAACGTGTAACACCTTTACTTTTAACCTGCACAAAAGCAAAATTAAATTGCATCTGTGTAAACATCAGCCCTGGTATCTTGTACTTCTGAACACATCACTCAGAGTCCTTCTAACACTTCAAAGGTGTTGCTAAATCTACTTCAATGTATAGCAAAAGGATTACCTGCATGGAGAAGGACTTCTCCATGCAGAAAGTGCAATTCAATCTGAAACTGTGAATTTGATAGGGGACTTAATGTATTTTAACTTCTGTTTTGAAATAGCCCCGTACCTACCTGTGAGTTACTGTGCCTTTACTTAAGGTTTTTCTTAATGTGTTACCTTGTGTAATAATCCGAAGAGTCAAACAGAAAGTGAATAAGAGGAGGTGGAGAATGTAGTAAAATCCAAGGCTTCTGTGCTACACTGTCACTAGTGACAAAGGAAGTTGAAGAAGCAACTGCGAACAGGAATTTGCTTCTGCCGCATAACTCTGGTTCAGCACGGTCTGATGCATTGGATTTGTTGAACTGCAGCAGTTTGCTTTAGGAAGAACTTGATCCATCCGACTACTATCTTCCTCCAATCTGTCTCTCTATAAGCACCTGAACGAGGACACTTTGGAGGAATAACTATAGAATAAAGGATTGGTGGTTTAGCCCTGGCTGGAGGCCAGATGCCCACCAAAGCCATTTTATCACTTCCCTTTTCAGCTGGACAGGGGAGAAAATACATATTGAGAGGCTCAGGAGTCAAGATAAGGGCAGGGAGAGATCGTTCCCCAACTTGTGTCATGGGCACAACAGACTCAACACAGTAAAGGAAAGATACTCTGTAATTGGGGACGGTGACACTGCCCTGCACACCAAGTGACACCAGAGCTGGGTAATGAGAAGTATGACCAGATCTTAAAGCACCTCCCCCTCCCCCCCGGGCTTCTTAGCAGACTTCACTTTAGTTATTTCTCTCCCTTATCCCTACACCCTCCTTCCCCCCCCAGCCCCTCTGCCCCCTGTTCCATGAATGGTAGGAGAAGGAGCAGGGAATGGGGGTTTCAGTCAGTTCCTCAGGAGCTGTTTTCCCTCCTTGGCTGGGAGAGGGTATTCCTCACGCTCTTCCCCTGTTCCAGCATGGAGTTCCACCCATAGAAGGCAGTCCTCTATGATCTTCTCCAATATGAGCCCTTTCCCACTGGGCTTCAGCTCCTCACCAACTGCCTCAGCATGGCTCCCTTCCATGGGGTGCTGACCTTCAGGCCCAGACAGCTCCAGCCTGATCCCCCATGGAGTCACAACCTCCCCCACAAACCTGTTCTAGTGTAGGTTGGTCTTCCCACAGGCTTTCAGGTTCTGTTGCCAGGAGCTTGCTCCAATGAGGGCTTTCCACAGGTTACAGCATCTTTCAGGTGTTTCTACCTGCTGCAGCACGGCATCCTCCACGGACTGCGGGTGGTGTCTCTGCTCCCCATCAGCTTCCATAGGCTGCAGGGGGCCACCCATTCCACCATGGTCTTCTCCACAGGCTGCAGGAGAAGCTCTCCAGCACTTAGAGTACCTTTCCCCCCTTCTTCACTGCTCTTGGTGTCTGCAGAGTTTCTTAGACCTTCTCACTCCCTTCTCTGGTGGCAAAAAGCATCTGCTTTTGTGTTTTGTGGTTTTTTTCTTGTTCTCCTAAATATGCTTCCTAGAGGTGCTATGACTGTTGCTGATGGGCTCAGCCTTGGTTAGTGGTGGGCCTGGCCTTGAGTTGGCTGGCTGGTGCTTGCTCTCTCAGGCTTAGGGGAACCTTCAAGCTGCTTCTTGCAGAAGCCACCTCTGAAGCCCCCTTCCTCCACCAGAACCCAGCCATGCAAAACCACAAGAACTAAATGAGAATCAGACTTTCTAGTCTCTGAGCAGGGACTTTGCACTTCCGTGTTGGTGAGAGTATTTGTAACTGCATCTTCAAAGGGATATCAGTAATATTAGAAAAAGTAGTTCATTAACAGCCCTGTGCTCTTTATTTTTAAGTATTCAGGGGAGTTGCACCTATGTTTCCAACTTGTATTTTCATTTCTCCATTTCCCTTTTTCTTCCATGGAGTGGTATGGGTCACAGCAGGACTAGAAATGGGCATTATTAGTGGTGATTGTTTCAAGGTTTTCCAGTTCCATATTCCCATGTGCTCCTCCTTTGACTAACTTGAAAGAAATTAATTCTACTCTGGCTTTCCAGGAAAATGCAGTGAGCATACAGCACAGTTGTTACCAGAGCCCTTGTAGCTGCACTTCATGAAATAGCTACTACTGCTTCTGATTCACACGTGGTGGTTAAAGATACCTGTTGCACAGGGTAGACTGCAGTGTGGAGATCAAAGAGCTGGCAAACCTGGGCTGTGTGGCTCTGTATAGATGTATCAGAGGCAGCAGTGACTGTAGCCTGGCTGTGTAAAACGCCACAGCATGCTGCTTGGATTTGACTGGTTACATTGAGGGTTGAGGCAGACCACAGGGCAGTCTGTTCCCTTAACAGTTTTTTCAGTGAATTTTACTGCTGGAGACAAACCCGTTTGACTGGATACGGAGCAGTAGGAGCTGCTTAAGTGCGGAAGTTTAATCTCAGTGCTGACATTGCATCTTCAGATTCAGAGTTCAGCTTCTTCCCTAGCTCACTCTTTTGTCCACCAATAGCTGAGGTCTTTCTGCACTGTCAGTGATCTTAATTCAGCAACTCTAAAGACACAGCATGTAATCTCAGTATTGCTCCAGAGATAGTGATGGCTTGTGTTCTTGTTTACAAGTTATACATAGGGTTTAAAATCAAAAAGCGAGATGGAAAATGTCTAGAGAAGTCAGTGGATCCATGGAAGACTGCAGGAGGATTTCAGGTCAGTGTGATTTTGGAACAGAGGATGATGGTGTGTTAGCCCTCAAACAGAGCTGCTGTATGAGGATGCTGAAATCATAGGATCTTCCTAACAAAGCACTGTAACAGTTTTTTCAGTCATAATAATAAGTGGGGGGGGGGGGGGGGGGACGACACACACCCGAGGCAGTTTTGAAAATAAGAGTTCAAAAGTCTTAGAAATGTTATGAATAGCATTGTTCATAATGTGTCAGTAATGATAAAGGCCAGGACTTGATGGCCTCTTTGCTTTCCTATTCCCTGCTTTACAGTCATGCTGATGCAGCTGCTTCTGTGTTAGGGAAGAGTGGAAGGTTGAAAATAAGGCAGCGTTCACCCTAAGGCTTCAGGATCAAGCTGATAAAAAGGATGAGTGACATCTCAAGATCTAAACCAGTTTTTCCTAACAGTTGTTTAAATAAAGATGAAGGGATAAAACCAAATAATTTTTCCTCTTTCTATTTTTTCTCTTCTAGTCTTTCCATCATATGGATTGGAAGAAATGTAAAGCAATGCAATAGACTTAAGTAGCTGAGTTTCATTTTCTTGGGACTGTAGCTCTATTTTTAACATTGATGTTACTGTAAATGTTTGTATTGGAAAATGGAGAGATCTGGCTACAGAGAATACCTTACTGGGTGTCTTCTTTCATATGCTTTTCCCTTTGGTATCTGCAGGATTGGGTTTTCCATATGGACACCAGATACCTTTATCAAAGTCTCTCCTACTTGCTGTCATGTTTTGAATAAATTAGCATTAATATTGGGCAAACACTGTAGAAATAAATGATGATGTAAAAGCTGTTGTGGACAAAAATGTAAAAGATGAATAACTACTAAAATCAGCATCACAAGCAGAAGAGGGATGAAAATGATTAATTTCAATGTTTATACCACAGGTCTTAAACTGATTGACTGTTCAATAAATTGCAATAACTGCAACTGTATAAAGAAAGTATGAGAACAGGCATAAAAATGTCCTGAAGTTTTGCACCCATCTTGGAGTTCAGCACCAGACTGATTAAATGAGGGTATTTTATATGGTGCCAAAGCTTTTTTAGTTGTACTAGTTCCTGTTTAGATTATGGTGATGCCCAAGAAGCTAAAGGTTTTTCTGGTTAAATCTAAAAAGCTTAAAATAATAGTATGCCATTTAGTTGTTTTTCAAAGTGCCTAAGAAGGGGTTAGTACCTCTGTTTGCTGAGAAGAATAAAGACTTCAAGGCTTTATGTGGAGCTTTAAATCAGTATTTTGACCTGCCATCGGATGACTTTGGTCATTTGCCAAAAGTCATAGTTCATTAAGGTGCCATTTGACTTTGGGGACAAAGAAGAGGCTTAACTCTTTTTTTATTCTTAACCTCCATATTAAAGCTACTAATTTTAACATATGCCAGAGGCATCTAATGAGATCAATAGCTGAATGAAGTCAGTGGTGATAGGAGGTGCAGCATGAGAATGGTTTTGTACGTTGTGCTTACCAAATAGAAAACTATTTTTTTTCAGCAATTGGATAACTTTACATTGAACTCAATTATCTCAGGTCATCTTTTTTTCTGGTAACTGTATACTACTACTACTGCGTAAGTTTTAGGTCTCCGGGTATACGTAAGACACAATATTTGAGGGTGTTTTAGTTATAAAGTGTGAGGTGTATGTGCTCATCTGAAATGTAGACCCTTGAAGTGGTTGCTGAGTTAATATTGTCTTTACTGTTCCACTGTGAAGCTCACTTTATTGTCAAGATACTTGCTTTCTAGATAGCCATTACACTAATTCATGTTTGATGTTTTAATCCTGCTTCTATGGAAAGTCAGCCAATTCCTACACTGCTATTGTAAGGGTTTAAACAAAGCCTCATATAAAGCGTGGGATTTAAAGCAAAGCTGTGTTACAAATTATGAAGGTAACAATAGTAAAAGGTGTTTGTGACCCTGTTTCAAATGTTGTTTACAGTTACCAGTATTTCACAGTGAAATAGTGGCAGAGGAGGGGGAGGGGTAACACTGGTGATAAAGTACTGATCTGTTACAGTATGCCTTGCTTCAAGCTGAGTGTATCTGTGCGTGGGGAAATTCCAAGACTGTGGAGCCTGTGTTTTTAGTAAGTCTGAAGAAAATACCGGATTTTGGTATTTTAGTTCTAAAACCTATTGGTGCGCTAACAGAGGTGAGATGGGAGTTGAATGGAAAAGCTTGCTTTTCCGTCAGAACTCCAGGACGGAGGAATACACCAACAGCTGCCCCTTTCTGCCATCCACACTTGTAGGGTGTGTTTTGTCATGCCTTGGTTGTAGGGACTTGATGTACAATTTTTCCCAGTTACTCCAGACCCTCTGTACCTGAAATTCTGTGGTTCCAGCTGTTTCTTTCTTTGTCCTGAAGGTAATGGCTGTACTTTTCAAGGCATACCTGAGCGTGGTTTTCACCTTGTAATACTCTTCACTGTCAAGTTCGATGCAGGGAAGTAGAAAACTCTTAAAAGATTCTGCAATTGCTTATCAAGCTGTGAAGACTTGAAGAGCATGAAGGCAGAAGTCAGTAACTCTGGATGCTCTTGTTGACTTTATTCACATGTCCAAAGTTTTATAAGACTGTCTCACCTTTGAAATGTATCTATGTCCAGACTGTCTGTCATATGAACATATATGCATAATTGAACGTGACTCCCAGTGTTGATAGGGGATCATGAAATGCAGTCTCATCGTTCTAATGCCTGTGTCTCTTCTCTTAATGCTTGCATGGTATTGCTGAACAGCATAAAACTTTGGAATTGGTTGTGCAAAAAACTTTTTCCTGTCAATTTATGTGTGTAATCCTGGAGTTTCAGTCTGGAAGATAAAGATACTTAACAAGCTTCTGTGATGTAGAAATGAAAGCCAAAATTTCTGTGAAAGCAAACCCTTAGGTTTCTTAAATCTGGCTCAGGAGCATGCACTTAACTGAATCCTTTAAAGCAACAACAGGAAACAGAACTGCTGTTTTTACAAGACTTTCTATGACAGGTAACCTTGTTCTGTGTCCAGATGTGTTTTATCTCCTGAGATGAGTTTTTAGAATAGTTCACAGCAAAAGTGATTTATCCATTTCAGAAGCTAGTGGGGTTTTCATAAACTTGAAGCAAGCTACAGTTCTGTATTTGATAATTTCAGGAGGTGACTGAAAATCCCAACCAACAAACAATGCTTTTCAGAATATAATTTACAGCCAGTTATGGGCAGCACTGTTTATTTCAGTAATCATGTTTTCTGCAGTAAGGGTGAAGCAGTAATATCTGAAATGAATTGTTTTATCATAAGTAGTTTGCTTGTGCACAGGTTGCAGTACCGTTTGCACTATACATACACGGTGCCGTATTACTACTTCAAAATCTGTCCTGTATAAAAAGCTATCGTGTTAATGTTTTGCATACCTCATCAGCATCTCTTCTAATCTGCTGCTTTCTGTGACCCCTGGCCTCCAGAGAAAATCTTCATATTGAGCATGTAATCTTGCTCATCACTGTTGCAAAGTGAGCAAAGAGTAGGCTTCTTCTACAGTAATACTCATGATTATTTCATGTGTATGTAAGTGTCATTCGTGGTTGCTTTCTTTGTCTGAACTTTGCAAAACCCCTAAGACTGAAACAGTAGATGTCTTCCTAGTGCTTTTTTGTCAAGAATACAGACCGTAATCACTTTTCCCAAGGACATAAATTGTATAGTTGCTTTCTGAAAGTCCATTTTCATCACTCCCCACCCCGTAAATGCATTCTCAAATCCTGACTTTGTTTGATGATTATTTCTTTGGAATGAGATGAATGGGATTGACTCCTCTTTGCTAGGAAGGACTCCTTGACAAAGAGCAGTAGGCATTCAGTACGTGTGTGCCTCTAGGTTATGTGAAGCTTATCCTAGGCTTTTTCTCATCTGCACAGGGATATCGTTCCTTCTCTGTGACCTGCTGTTCTTCTCTGCTAACGAATGTATCTTCTTCCTCTCCAGCTTTCAAAGGCTTCTCTGACTTCTGTTTAAAGATGAAGCTTAGCACTTCTTCCTGAATGTGGGAAAGACCACATCCAGCCAGAAGTGTTTTTAAAGCTGTGAAAATGTGTTTGTACCAAGTAGGGGGGAGGCAGGGAGGAGAGATTAATTTTAAGTAGATAATCTGTTCCAAAACACTTTTTGTGGTTTAGGTGTGTCAAATTCATTGCATCAGTTGTCTATTTTCTGGAGTTACAACAGTTACATACAGCTTATACAAAGGGTTCCTGCTTCAGCTGCAATGGAACTAGTTAAAAATTATACGTGACAAGCAGCGATTTTGAAATGGCTCATGTATAGCTGAGAAAGTGGAATTTGTGGATAGCACCGTGTTCTTGTATAATATAGCTGACTGACACACTTTAAAGAAAGATTTAAAGCATTTTTTGAAAAGCTATACTAAAGAAAACTTTTTTTAAGGAGGGCCTTTCTATAATGGAGTAACTTTGCCTTTATCAAATTTGATATATTGAATTTTTGAGGCTGTATGTGACTTGCTTTTTGTTTCTGTATTTAAACTTTATTTATATACATAATCTATAATAATTTATATACATAATCTTCCTGTGATTGTGGTTGGTTAAAACTTCTGCCAGATAACTGGGTTTGTGTATGATGTAATATGGGTATATTTGTACATCTGGCAAAATATTCTCCCATGAGCACTATAAGTGAAAGTGATTATCAGAGTAGTAATTAATAATGCACTTCTGAGGATTTTACCTATAAGCAAATTTTAAAGGAATAATACAGATGGATGGGTGAAAAACTATGAATGTACTTGCTATAGTGTGTCTTGAGGCATCTTTTTAAATCTTGCTGCTCTTAAACATCAGTATCAATAATAAAAAAACTTGCTGGCAGATTAACCTTGAAAATACTCATAATACTCTAAATTAATCTAAGTAGTGTTATTTTACCTTAATGAAAAAACAGGCATTTTAATCCTCTACTTTGAACTAATGTAAGGGCCAAATCTAAAACAAAACTTTAAAACTAATTAGAGGTGCCTTAAGTCTTTTTTTTTAACCACCAAGGTGTCATCCCATTCTTCACTGCTTCTATTTCCATTTTCAAAATGCAGTAAGTGTAATGAGGCAGGTAAGTAGCTCTTGCTGGGATTCCTTCCTATTTGTGGAGAACACACACATTTCTAATTCACATTGGGGGTATCTTAGTTAAAAAAAAAACAACAACCAAAAAACCCTGCCTGTGCATTACTAAAATACAATTTAATTAATAAAAATCTCAGATGAAGCTTTTAGCTATGCTTCTTCACATATCTCACCATTTAGGAGTCGAAGTCAGTGTTCTTATTTATATTGTCCACTTGGTGTGTGTTTCTTGAATTGGTGGAAGTTTTTGGAGAAAACATTAGAGGTTTTGGCCATTCCATGTCCTACTGGAGGAGTAGGTAGGGTGTGGACCAAATAATTACTTCCCTGAAGTGGTAATTTTGTTTTCCAAATCATTGCGGTGTCAGGGGACTGCAGAGTCTTGCTGATGGCCTCTGGAGAGAGGTTACCTAAGGAGCAGCTTTCTGCAAATGACAGGATAGTTTCTCCATGCTTGCTGTATGCTGTACTACAGGTTTTTTCAATGTCCTGAGATTGTCTCTTAAAATTGGCTGAGAGAGACGTAGCAGGCCTATACGATTCTCCCTAGGAGGCCTGTGTCTGGTATTAATAAGATGGAGGAAAAAATGCTGGGCTGTTCGGAGTGTGAAGTTCTCCTGTTGTGTAGTAATACTATGATTTCTTGACTGTCAATCAGGAGTTGTAGCCTTAGGTTTAAAGTGCAAACTGTTCCCATAAAGTAGAGAAAATACAGACAAACGTGAAGATTGCAACTTTGCACTGTGTAACAACCGTGGCAAAATTGTGTGGTTTGTATTTGATGTTTTTTCCATTTCTGTATAGACCTGCAAATCTGATATTGTAGTCCTAAGATGTAGTGTGGCAGTGTGTCTCTTTTTTTTTTTTTTGGTTTGTTTTTACTCTTGTTAATGTGAGGGAGGCACCTACTAAATTTTCTAATAAAAAATCTTGTGTTTTTTCATTGAAAGGTATTCTCTGTTTTATAACCGCTTGAAGAACATTGAGGAAAATGAAGGAGGCCTTGGGAAATTTTCAAAAAGTTACAAAACCTTCGGTGTTAACCAGTTTGTGGATGGTGGAATATATTGCAAAGAGTGGGCACCAGGAGCAGAAGCAGTGTTTCTCACGGGTGACTTCAGTAAGTAATGTTTAGGAATACTTTTTTTTCTCTTCTGTACTGTGTTCTAGATCTTAAAGACGATCTTGTAGCAATGATAAAATTCTGATAGTGGCATTTTGTTGTGACCTGCTGGTGTAGTGGCATTTTGTAACTAAAAATCAAAACTATTTGGAGGAGAAATACCAGTGAAATAACTTGCTTTTTCTTTGACCTGATAGTTGTGTTGCCCAAGGACCAAGGCTTTCTGAAATTCCCACTGAATATGAGAGTGTAGACAAAAGTCCTGCCAGAAAATGGTAACCTAAAATCAAAGTAACTTATGAAAGAGTAGGTGGTGGTCTACTTTGAGGGGCAAAGGAAGAGTGTTAGCAGAACAGTAAGGTGGCAGGAGTATAAGGAAGAGTTGCATTGCTTACTGTGAAAACTAGGAGGATGTTTTAAGTGAATGAATTAGCATGAGACAAACATAAATTTGCTCATTTAGAGGGCTAGCTAACCTTCAATCATATTCTACAAATTCTTAAATGGAAGTCAGGTGCACTTTTGCTCTTAAATCTTGCATTACTAATTCTACTATCTCCTCTTTCGTTCTGTCTCTCTTTACCTCTAGTCTAGCTCTTCTTCAGGGTGAGCTATTAGTCCATCGAGATAGCAGGAATTTCATTGCTAGTTCTTACTGAACTGAGACTTTATCTATGTATTTACTGTGTTTGTTTAACTGTACTTCAAACTATGCAGTGTTGCTTATCCTACCTTTGTTTTGTGGAATTACTAAGCTGGTCAATGTTCAGTGTGTGCACTTATATTACAAAAAAAGCACACAAATTGGCAGTTAACTATTCCTGCTCAAACAAAAAATTAAACGTTGAGCCTTCATTCTTTACCCCTGTTTGAGGGAAGTGTTAAAAGATCAAACTCTGAGTTTGAGGAAGGAAGCCATGAACTTCAAATTGTATATGCTTATAGATGTAGAATAAGTTGTTGAGGGGAACTGCTCCAGTGCCGGACCAGTCTGTAGCAGACCTGGTGTACCAGGGTTTTTCCTGACTTCCCTGGAGCTGGGAGGAGCCAAGGGAGCAGAGGAGACCCACAGTGACCTGGCAGCTCTCTCAGAAGCTGCCAATGGGGCCTGGGCATGGCAGAGCAATGGACCTCACGCCTGTGCAAGCAGCGTGGTGCAGCAGTTCATGTGGGACGCTGTGCACAGAGGACCAAGTCACCCTACCAGCTAAGGAATTGACTTCCAGTGGTGGTCATCACCCCTTAAGAAGGTGCTTGGCTGTGGTATCCACTTGCAATCTGACCCCTGCACTCACGAGAATGGATGTAGCAACTCAGGCAGAACCTCTGCAAAATCATGCAACCACCCAGTGCTCGGGCTGCAGGGAGTGCCAGAGCTGTCACTGGGAAGGGGTGGCAGTAGTGATGGTAGCAGTCTGAGGTGTGATCTGCTGAGCCTGGTGGCAGAGTTATGAGAGGAAGATGACTGATATCATCTATGTGTACTTCTGCAAAGTATTTGACATTGTCCCACCAAACATCCTTGTCTAAATTGGAGAAATGTAAATTTGACAGATGGACTACTTGATGGAAAAGAAATTAGCTGGATAGTTACTCAGCTGTGGTCAATGGCTCAATGTCCAAGCAGAGACCAGTGACGAGTGGCATTCCTCAAGGGTTGGGATTGGGACCAGCACTGTTTAACATCTGTTGGAGACGTGAGCATGTGGATTGAATGCACCCTGAGCAAGGATGCCAATGGCATGAAGCTGTGCAGTGTGCTCAGTGTGCTGGAGGGAAGGGAAGGACCTTGACAGGCTTGAGAGGTGGGCCTGTGTGAACCACATGAAGCTCCATGACACCAAGTGCGATGTCCTGCATGTGGGTCAGGTCAATCCGAAGCACAACTACAGTCTGGGCAGAGAATGGATTGAGAGCAACCCTGAGGAGGAGGACTTGGGGATGTTAGTGGACAAAAAGCTCAACATGAGTCAGCAATGTGTTCTTGTAGCCCAGAAAGCCAGCTGCATTGTGGCTGCATCGAAAGAAGCATGGTGAGCAAGTCAAGGGAGGTGATTACGCCCCTCTACTCTGCTATTGTGAGACCCCACCTGCAGTACTGCATCCAGCTCTGGGGTCCCCAGTACAAGACAGACATGAACCTGGTTAAAGCAAGTTCAGATGAGGGCCACAAAGATGATCAGAGAGCTGGATCACCTATCAGGTGAAAACAGGTTGAGATAGTTGGGCTTGTTGAGCCTGGAGAAGAGAAGGCTCTGTGGAGACCTTATTGCAGCCTTTCAGTACCTACAGGAAAGCTGGAGAGGGATTGTTTACAAGGATGTGTAGTGATAGGACAAGGGGTAATGCCTTAAGCTAAAAGAGGGTAGGTTTAGATCAGGTATTAGGAAGATATTCTTTACTGTGAGGGTGGTAAGACCCTGGACCAGGTGGCCCAGAGAAGCAGCCCTTTGCCTGGCAGTGTTGAAGGCCAGGTTGGTTGGGGCTTTGGGCAGCCTGTGCTAGTGGTAGGTGACACTGCACATTGCAGGTGGGTTGGAACTAGATCATCTTCAAGGTTCCTTCCAACCCAAACCATTCTATATAACTTTAAAAATATGTGTTACATATGACATTAACTGCAGTATCTGGTGGTGCTTCCTAAAGTACTGTGGTTAAGCTTCTGTATAAAATATGCATTATACGCTTCTAAACAGAATAAACAATGTGTTTAAATATTCACATTATGTTTCAGTCATAAAATGTATGCATCTTAATTGTCAGCAATTTAAGAATTCAGTGGGAGGGCCTGTGTCCCCTATTCCCTGGTAATTTGAGTCTAGACAATGATTAATTTTAGATAAGGCTTCTGGTTTTTAATGCAGAAGACAAACAGAAAAGTTAGTGCAACGCTATTCTTCACCCATGATCCTGTTTCATACTGTTAACCTAGTGTATGGTAGAGTAGCTTTCCTTGAGTTAACTCCTTGTGTCCTTATTGGAATAGACAGAGATAAAATAGGTTAGGGCAGTACTTGAATTTCTATAGGGAAATCGGGTTTGTTCTCTGATTCAAAACTGAATAGTAAATTATGAGTGTAGTTTACCTGCTGCTAGATTATGGTGATGCTAGCTGTTTTAGCAGCTCAACTTTATATGTACAAACACAGAATGTTCTTCTCCTCCTCACCCCTCTGCTACTTTCAGTGACCCCACCCATTGCTCAACGCTTCTGTGTGTTATGCTGGATATAATAGTCTTTAAATTACTCAACACAGCTGAAGACGAAGTTTCTTTTAAGTATGTATCCTAATAGATGGTCATTTTAAAAACAGACTTTTAACAAAAGTAATAACTAATACTTCAAAAAGAGGACTAAACTTGTACGTTGGCTTGGCAAGTTAGGGGAGAGGGGGAGGTACACGTGCCAGAATATGCTAGCTAAAAACTGGAATGGTTTTCTAAACTCTACTTCATTTAAAATATTTCATGTAATACATCATATGAAGCAGAAATTTAGGACTAATATCTTAGAGAAGTTTTATCTAGGTGCTAATGAAATTTGGCAGTGAAAAGTCAAAAGATTATTCACTTCAATGTGGAAAAACTGTGTTTGTCCTATATATCATATTCATCAGTCATAGTAAAGTATTCATTCCCAAAGGAGAAGGTAATGTACTCAGAAAGCCTAGAGGAATGGAAGATTGTCATTCAGTTCAGATGAGCTTTAATAGTATTCTGACAAGAAATTGGGTCGCAAAACCCTGAGATTTAGATTCAGGTTGCTACAGATATCTTTAATTAAAACTGAATCCTTTTAACCTGCTTGAAAACTTAAAGAAAGGTTAAAGTCTCAAATGAAACTTATTACTATGTTGCATTTAAATAGAATATCAGAATTGTTGTTAATAAGAATTTTTTTTATTAAAAACATTGAGTTTAAGAGAGAACTATAATTAAACCAATTGGGGAAGCTGGAAGCTTCATACAATGAAACATGGGACTTAAATAACAGCACTTCTTTCAGTTTTAAACTGAAATATGACATATAATATAAAAACAGTAAATTTTTTTTGTTCTTTGTTTTTAGTTCTTTGGTAGGAGATGGCTAGCAGTGTTTTCTCTAGGGTTTTAGTTAATACAGTAGTGTGTGTGAGTCTCAGGTATTTGATGGAAAGACATGGTAAATGACACAAAATACTAGTCCCTGCTATTTAATCTGATAAGTTCTTGAGAATCAAACACTTGTAAAAATTATAGTAGCGAGTGCAGACTGTGTTACAGAGGACTTAAACTTATTTCAGAATTTATAATTAAACTGATAGTAGATAATAGCTTTATTATGAACTGTGCTTAAGAAAAGCATGCATAATTTATTTCTGTAATTCTATACATGAGAAGCATCAGTCTTGCAAATTTAAAGTTTTTTGTGAATGACCTTTATGCCTTATAGCAGGCAATAAAAGCTTTGCTATTGAGGTATTTTGGCCCAAATTACTGTAGTTTTGTACGTCATTATGAGACTTGTAATGAATGGGTTAGCTCCTATTTATAGAATAATTCTTAGTGTCGCTGTGTATTCTGGAAGAAAGCTACAATCTAGTAAGAGCACACAAATCTGCATTTGGGTTAGCGAACGAAAAACGTAAATTCAAGAAAAAACCCAATACTTTCAGCGTTCTCACTGTCTCTTCTTTAAAACTCCGTAATTGAAGAGGAAAAAGATATTATGTCTGTTGTTATTCTGGTACAATGTTTTTCTCTGTCTGAAAAGTATTAAATGAACATCCCAAACCGTTAAGATTTGTCAGCTAGTGCTTTTAGCATCTCAGTAAATCAAGTGTATGAAGCAATTAGCTGAATTTCCGATACTGGAGGCAATATCAATGTTATAGCTACCTTAAAAGCTCTGTGATAACACACTGAATATTTTATTTGCATGCTGTATTGCTGAGGAGCTTGTTGACTACTGGCAATTTATTGGTACTTTACAGTCAACTATTGTGAAATAAGTTGGTGAAGTGCAAGTTTTGACACTCGGTGTAGTGGGTTGACTGTGGTTGGATGCCTGGTGCCCACCATGCTGCTCTATCAGCCCCCTTCTCAGCAGGGCAAGGAGGGAAGAAAAGTAAGATGGTAGGGAAAAAAATGTTGTGGGTCAAGGTAAAGGAACTTTAATGAAGTAAATATCATGCGCAGAAGCAGGGGAAAACAGATTTATTCTTGCCTTTCCGCCCATCAACAATACTCAGCATCGTGCTGAGGGCTACCATAGGGAAAACTAACTCCACCTCAGCCAGACCCAGTGCACCCATGGAGCTTGTCTGGGGATTGGAACACTGAAAATTGTATTTGGCTACAGAGAAACTCAGTGGGCACCTGTAAACAATATTTTTACAATAACTGACTTTAAACAGCTTGAAAAGAGTAAGTATGTATAGGGTAATTTGGGAGTCAGTATTCAGTATAATACATTGTCATACTTGTCATGCTTGTTCTGTGCTTTAGTTCCTTTTTAAATTTTTTTTTGCTGTCCCCTCCCTATCTCCTTCCTAGATAACATTAGGATCTAAAAAGTGTGTAACTCGAAAGTCTGTTGGGTTTGGTTTTCCGCTTCCTTTGTCTGAGCTAGCGGGGAAGGCTTCTGCTGGGGTTGGAGGGAGGGTGAGCTGTTCCTTTTGTGGAGATATTTGTTATTTAAACTCTCACAGGCTTTATTCAGAGTGAAGAGAGGGGAACTTAAGCCACTGGCACTCATAAATTTGGATATCTGGCAACTGATTGGAAACTTTCTGTATCTTAGAATAATTCATAGGTTTTTTTTCTCCAGATATTACTCAAACATTTAACTGAATGGAATCTATATACTACTGTGACATGATACTGAACTTCACTACTTTCTTCAAAGCTTTTTATAGAAAAATAACTATATTTCATGAGTGAAGTAGAGTATTGCTCAGCTTCTGTGTCTGCAGACAATTTGAAGGCAGTAGACTGAAGTATAAGCTGCTATTAATGTCCAGGGAGACATCCTATCTAAGAAGTAATGACATTTGTTTTTATGTCACTGTTGGAGCTGTTTAATCACTTTTTAAGCAGATTAGGTTAATGACCATGCCATTGAGCTGTTGAAAATCAGGCAACGTAGAAGGAGGAAGGTCTAATTGGCCACTACGTAGAATGTCGTTGTGTCCTCGGAGAACCTCTCAATGTTCTGATTTCATGTTCTAAGCAGACGGTACAAAGGTATCTTTTGAGGTAGTAGGAATTTAATTCACCTTCCCTTGTCTGAACTACTGTTTGTCTGACCTTTTCCTCAAGGAAGCTGTGTGAATGCTTGCTAGACTCTGTAGGCTCTTCAAGCACCCTTCAGTTGAACAGAAGCATGTGGAACGTAGAACTACTTTTCCCTGTCAGAAACAAGAGAAGGGTTAACTTGATGTTCAGTAGCAGAAATTAAGCCACCAGCCTCAGCTATATGGCTGTATACTCGCTACTGTGAGAATAAAACCAGAAGGTGAAACAAATCAATTCATGATTTGGCTGGAAGTAGTGTGTTTAAAGTGATTTTTTTTTTTTTTAAATGATAAATGGTGGAATCTAAGCCATTATAGTTTTGAATTTAGGTCAAGGTTAAAGCTAACGTCTTGATTCTTTGGCATGCTAAGGGTGCAGTTCTGAGCAAGAAGATACTTTGTACCTTGTGTTGCTGAAATAGGATGTAACATTGAAATAGCAGACTGGTTTGGGAAGATCTAGTTGTAGGGGTGAGAGAAACTAAAAGTACCAGGCTGTTCAAGAAGTTTTCTCTGTTGGATTAAATGTATCTGGGGCCTGCACTTTTGTACAGAAGCTCTTGTCTGTGTGTATGGCTAATGGGATTTCTGTGATAGTGTCCTCTTTTCCTAAACCCTATTCAAGCTGATTTGAACCTCTGGTAATCTTCTCAGCCTTTTTCTGTTTGTAGCTATTGAAGTTTTCAATGTCCCTGTTATCAAACTAAGATATTTCTTCTTGTCATGTATTTTTCAATGTTTAAATACTCTGCTATTCGGTTTTTAGTGGGTTTTTTTCCCCCCTTAGGGGGCTGTGTTTTGCTGAAAACAGGAAAATTGAGAAGCGTGAAACACTTCCTTTTTGAAATGTTTCTGATTTTCAAGGTGTTCTAAGTTTTTATGTTTCTTGCTGTAATACAAAGCAATATTTTCTGTTATAATATTCCTAAATGAGTTCCTCTCTGGGGGTAGGTAGTAAATAGTGGCTTTAAGTAGGACCATCTGGGGCAGGTGAGTAATGCTTTGCATTTATTCTTAAGCCATAAGCCATGGATACTCAGTAATGAAGGAATAATAGGAGCATCTGGTTTTGCTCCTAGGTGGAAAGTGTAAGCTACTTGGGTAGAACTGTTAAAGTTGTATGTGGAAAGCAAAGATTCTTAGCTAGAGAAATGCAACCATTCCCCCTCTAAGGGAGGGGAGAGAGGTAACTGTAAAAGAGATAGTAAGAATTTTTTGCAATAATGTAAGAATTCAGTGGTTTTGGTGCATATAGTGAACTCCAGGCAGTTTCTCCATGTGATTTTTATAGATATTTGTGCTGTAATCTTTTATTTTGCTTAGTGTTAGCAAATCATCACATGGTATAATTGGTTCAAGATTCTGCACTGTTGATACGCCAGAGGGTTGGACAGGCTGGAGAGCTGAGTGGAAAAGAAGCTAATAAAGCTCAACTAGGGCAACTGTGTAGAGTCTTGCTCCTATGGAGGAATAATGCCATGCAGCACTACTGGGTAGGGGTTGACCTGCTGGGAAGCAGCTCTGTGTAGAAGGACCTGGGAGTCCTGGTGGACAGGAAGTTATCCATAAGTCAGCAATAAGCCTTGTAGCCAAGAAGGCCAATGCCTGGGGCACATTCAGAAGAGTGTGGCCAGCAGGTCCTTCCCCTCCACTCTGCCCTGATGAGGCCACACCTGGAGTGCTGGGTCCAGTATTAGGCCTCCCATTTCAAGAAAGACAGGGAAGACTGGAGAGAGTTCAATGAAGGGCTACAAGGATGACAAAGAGATTGGAGCATCTCTCATATGAGGACAGGCTGAGAGAGCTGTATCTGCTTAGCCTGGAGAAAAGACAACTAGAAGGGGTTTTGATCAGTGCTATAAATATCTAAAGGGAAAGGGTGTATGTCAAGAGGAGGGGGCCAGACTCTCTTCAGTGGTGCCCAGTAACAGAACAAGGGATAATTGCACAAACTGGAACACAGGATGTTTCACCTTAATATGAGGAAAAAAAAAAATTACTGTGAGGTTGGCAGAGTGTTGGCACAGGCTGCCCAGAGAGGCTGTGGAGTCTCTTAGTCTGGAGATATTCAAAACCATCCTGGACATGATCATGTGCAACATGTTCTAGGTGAGCCTGCTTTAGTAGGGAGGGTTGGTTGTAGGTGTTCTCCACAGGTCCCTTCAAACCCCTACCCTGCTGTGATTGTAATCAAGACATGTTTCACAGAAAGTAGTGATCAGATATCTATAGGAGGGAAGAAGTTTGAAAGTCTTGGTAGTAATTCTCAGTTTTGACTGTAATAAATACTAACAGACTCCTTAAAGTAGTCTTCTTGCAACTTTGCTAGATATTTATTACTTTTTCATCTTTCTTCTGTTCTCCTTCTTTATTCTGTTCACTTCAGACAATTTAGTTGTTTGCAATTTAAAAGAAAATAAGTTTTAAGTCTCCATTGTTTTTCAAGCCTCAAAATCCTAGTGAAGTATTCAACATCTTTATGTCATTCCCTGAAATAAAATCAATTATGTAGAAAATTTTGACAGTATAATACATAGTATTTGCAGTTTTGACAGGAGGATTGCTGTATTGCTAAGGGTAGCAGTTTGTTTGATGTTGGTCATAGTAGCCTTAGCAGATACTAGTAGTATTTGTTTCATTTCTTTCGCTTCAGATTAAAACCAAGTTGGAAGAACAATCTAAATTTTACTAATACACAAGGTTGTCTTTAAACAATACTTTAGTAATTCTGCTAAAGCATGTATTTTTTCTGCACTATTCAAATTCTCTCATTACATGATTGCTTTTATCACAGTTAACATACCGAGTTAATTTTATTTCTGGTTTTGAGTATGGTCAATGTTTTATTATTATGTCTTCATTGGTTTTGACATGGGCTCTCTACTGTAAAATGGATAGGCACTAGAATGTTTTTCTTGCACAGTTTATTTTTCTCACGCTGTCTGGCTGGTTTGAGTGCTTTTCAGTTCTCCTTAAAGATTGGCAGTTTTCAGGTTTCAACAGATGTGTAAGAGCGAAGTATATTCCTTTGAAGGTAGCCTAGTCTTTCTCTGAAACTCAAGGCATCCACCTATTGTTCATGATATTTTTTTATTACAGATGTTTAAGAAAATACGTATTTTGATGTATAGAACTTCACATCTTTACATTCCTGGTTGGATTTCCATGGTGCCGAAAGTGATGGTCCTGCCCTGGCAGCGTGACCGATTTTTGTATTGAATTGCTTTTAACCCTGATTACCATGTGTAGTAGCAATGGCTTTTTTCAGACTAACTTAAACTAGCCATGGAACTACAGATTCTAACAGCTCACAAACTATGCAGAACCTAGAGTACCTGCTTAAGACCACGCACTTGTGCCTCCTGGAGGCACTGTAGGCTGCTTACTCTTCTTTCATTGTGGATGTTTTAGGAAGCAAAACAGGACATGCAAATAGATTAGCCTGAAGGAAGATTAGCATGTGTTACTTTAATGTCTTGTAATTCAATTCTCTGTGTTGACTGGTTTCTTGTTAGGTTAGGGGTCTCTACTGCCTTAAACTGAGACCTGTTTCGAGCTTTAAAAAAAAGTAATTTTGAAACTAGGCTTGATACTTTCTTCTAGCCTGGAAATGATTACATTACTGAAGCCTGTCAGTTTAGAAGCTTTATATTCAGTGTCATTCATACATATTAGCCTTGAACATGCATACAGACACACAGCATCTTCTTGGAAGATGTCTGTTAACTTGAGCATGGTATAATAACTAACCTTGTATGTGTTCAGTGATTCCAAAGAGGACAAAATCTTAAATTATGGAATCTAAGCTTGTTTCAGTAAACTTTTTTAAGGAAAAGGGAATTTTCTTCAGGATTTTCTTCAACACATACTTAAATAAAACTGTATCATTTCAGGCCAAATTTCCTGGCTGTGGTGTCAATTTCTGGTATTGTGTGGTTTCGCAGCCATTGCTACCACATTTGTCTGCAGTTTCCCCTTTACTTTTACTATTTTATACACTTAGAGTTATTAATAAGATGTCAGCTGGTCAAAGCAGAGACACAGAGCAGCATAGTTTGAACATTCAATCTGTGGAGGTATGTTTTGGTTACAGTTTGTCTATTTCCCCTCACAGGCACTGATTAGTTTTATCCAGACAGTTGTAAAAAATAGTTCTACTGGCTTGTTTAGGATGTGAAATATTTGTTTTTAGTAAGCATTACTTTTCAGCCATTAATTTTCATACCACTGATTTTGTCGCATTAAAATCACTAAAGGTTGTTTAGGAGGAGTAGGTGGTTTTGACTTTGATCAAAGGAAAGTTAAGTAGAAATAGTTTGCTCGTTATCAATTTAGAATTGGAATATGGTTGTCTAGTGAAAATCACTTAACATCTTATTAAACATCTTTTGAATGTGTGTAGAAGTATCAGATGTAAAAGTATTTGTGTCTGTCACTGAAGTGTGTTCTGAATGAGACAGGAACACGCTGTTAGTTGTTTGCATTGTATTTGAACACATTTTAAGATAAACATACTTAGCATTATTTCTTATATTGCAGATGGCTGGAATCCGTTTTCTCATCCATATAAGAAGATGGAGTATGGGAAGTGGGAGTTGTTCATTCCACCTGGACAAGATGGCTATCCTCCTGTGCCCCACGGATCGAAGCTGAAGGTGTTGGTCCTAGGCTTGTAACCCCTCTTATGCAACTGTCTCTCTTTGTTTTCTCTTAATTAACTCTATCTTCTTTTAATTGTTCTAAGAAGCAGAATCAGCTTATCTACCTCTGAAAAGTGACCTCAGTGAAACATTAACACCTAACTTTCTGTAATGCTTAGGAACAGGCATATGTAGTTGAAATGTGGATATGTTGCATTTTATCATGTTAGGAGATGAAAATACAGTGCTAACTTGAAAAATAAAAAATAAGTAATGTCTAGGGGAAGGTTTTCTGTATTTGAAACAATTACTTGATTATGAACCTATTCAATCTCAACACCTTAATAATTTTTGTGATCCCTTTAACTGGATTTTAAGGGGATCTTTTTTCTTTGCTTTAATGGTACATGTGACTTTGTAAAACTTCTTCCTGTCCTTCAGGAATTAAGAGTAATGATCAGCACGCTTAAGGAAGTTAAGCTAAATACAGATGCAGGAAAACTTGGCTATATTTTATCAGTTCTATTTTGTGAGTATCCATGAGTATAAAATCATTTCTTTCAGAAAATAAAGGAAAGGTGGTTTTGAGCTCTCAAATGCCACAGTAGCTATGCTTAGTACAGATATACATAATGGCAACTATCAGTAGAGTCAATTATTTCTAGGAGAATACTGATTTCAGTCGGAGATGTAAAACTGAGAATTTGAATTACTGCAGTCAGATCTTCAGTTCCAGAGTTATCACATGTTAACTGGGGACAGCAATGAGTACTTAAGGAAAGAAATGTGCTGAAATCATCTATAGAGTAGGAAAAGTAAGAAACTTGGAGCATTTGTATAACGCTACTATATTTTTCAAGGCACCCATTAACAAAACTGACACACTGAAAAAAGACCTTTTTTCTAAAAATCAGCTTAGGTAAACAAGAAATCAGGTGAAACATACACATAAAAGTGCTCTGGAGATGTTTACTCAATGTGTGTGCTTATGTCTATGCTTTTTGTTATGGCCTATGAAATTATCCCAGTAATAAATATGGATAAATTGAAATTTAGAAATAATCATTCAAGTAGGAGAAAGCTATTCCTCTTTTACTGAGCAGGAAAGAAAATAGTTGCCAGCAACTCTGAAATACAGTGATTATGCAAAAATGCATGAGATTGCAGAATGGTTACTTGTATCCCAAAATCAGGGAAAATATTAAGTAGATTAGATTTTTGGTAGTCGCTAAATTTACCTTTTATGTTGTATCTATGAAATTGAACTTCCTTACTGTAGAATATTCTATATGCACTGTAAAAATAGAGGTGTGAATAACTGGGATTGTTGGTAATTATTAATATAAAAATTTGTTCTTAAACATGTTTGGAAAAACATGATTGTCTACATAATCACTGGTCATAGTTCCTGTTTTTGAAGTACAGGACTTCATAGTATCCACCATTTTCTTTGACATATCAACACAATAAAGCAAAGACTGTGTAGTGCATAACTTGTTTAGTATGCAGAATTTTTGACTACTGCTTGCTCTTGGTGCTGAGTTACCAGTGTCAGGTTTGCTGGAGTTCTGTAGTGGCGCAGAGTCTTTTGAAAAGCCGTGAGACTCCCATCTGGCAGAGCAGAATGAGTTTGTTTTCCTCTTATTATTTTAGGTTTCTTTACCCTGCTGTTTTTTTTAATTGTGCTTTTACATGGTCAGTTTTAAACAAAGATGTATGCAGTTGTCACTGACACTCAGAACATGTGACTGTCAAACAGGCTTATGAGGCTAGACTGTTCTGTCTGCCTGTGAGATAGATTTGTTTTTGAGTGTGCATATTATGGTCTTAAAAAGTGCAAAGATTTAGAAACTCAATTCACAAGTGTACATAATCATAATTGATGACTTCATCCATATGGAACTACTCCCAGCCTCATCTGTGACTTTGCTAATAATCTTTCATGACACTTTGTTTTTGTTCTGTGCTGCCTGCACAACCGAGTCTAACACATCACAATGTATACTTTCTCTGTATTTAGATGATACAAATAATGTGGAAAAAAGTCTCCAGTTAAGGTAGCTCTAAAGTGATTTATCTGTCTCAAAAGCTGGGATGAGGTTGGAATATTTGACGTGTTAGAGATGTACATTACCCCTCAAGCTACGGCTGAGCTTTTTATCCCCTCTCATTCCACTAACGGGTGCAGAAAACTGCTGCTGTTCTGTAAGTTTCCCTCGAACTGTAGGGTTCTGTTAAATTAAGGTTACTCATAAATACATGTATTTTTGGGAACATGAGGATTTTTGTGGTACAGCATAGTTTTGCAGTTCCTTGTTCATGTAGATGGAAATTACTGTGCAGATTTTAGAGCTAGTGTTTAAATACACAGACACTGCAGCCTGTGTGCGCTTGCCTAGGCAACAAAAACTATTTTTTACTAACGAAGGTATCCCTTCTCTTGCTTCACTGAAGAAGCATGAGGGAATCACAGGCTTAAGTTTTTCCAATATTTTTAAGTATTTAAGTTAAAATAGTAAACTTTAGACATTTATGCAGTGATTTGATTAATCTGCTAGTAGGGAAAAAAAGTCACCTCCAGAAGGTCTTTAGCTTCCATCTACGCTGTTTCTGTCTTTATGCAGGCGAATGCCAAGTTCTGAAATGGTGGTAAGGTCATTCCTTTTAAATAAGTAGTTTCTAAGCCAGATGGAAAATGGATGGGGTGTAGCTGGTGCCACTAATTTAGATCAGGTCACAAAATATTTTTATAGAAAAATAAATGCAGAGCAAAGGCCAAACATTAGCCTGTTTTCAATAGTAGTACACTACTGCAGCTCTTCAGGAAGTCTTACTCTATATAAATATAAACATTGAAGAAGGTGAGTAATTAAAAAAAAAAGCCTACTATAGATGATAGAACCACAGTCTGGTTTTGTTTGGAAGGGACTGTAAAGATCATCTGGTTCCACCCCCTTTGCCGTGGGCAGGGACACCCCACATTAAACCAAAGCCCCATCTTCTGATCCATTTCTGTGTGAAGGCATTGATTCTTATCACACTTGAGTAACTCGCTAGTGGATTATGACATCTGTCTGCAAAATAAGGTTACCTGATAGGAAAGCATATTTTTTTGTTCCATGGATCAGTTGGAAGCTTAGAATGAGTTGAGTGAACAGAGTTGCTGTTCTCGTTATGTGGTGTTTGCTTTTTTAAAGTTCTGATAAATGTCCTATACTGAGTACATATTTTAAAAAAAACACAACCAAACAACCACAAAACAAACAAAAAACCCACAACAAACAAAACACCTGTTTCTTTATTCTCATTGGAGTAATTTGAAAGATGGCCTGGGACAAACAGTTTCTTTCAAGTTTAGCGTGTTTGTCATTCTAAGTGATGGCAGTTGGGGGAGAAGTGTGCTGCTTTCATGGCTGAAAATGACTGAATTCTTTCTTGATTCCTAGAGTATTCTTAATTAACTTTTCACTGTGTACAGTAAGCTTTTAGAAAAACCAACATGGATATGCTTTTTTAGCAAGTCCTGTGATGTGTTACAATATATGCATGTGGAAAAGTAATCAGTGTTCCACTGTGGGTTTTGCTGCCTATTTATAACTGAGTTTTACAGGTATTCTTAAGCAGCTGTAAGTTAAGTTTTCACTATGATCCATAAGATCCTACATTTGAAATCATAGAATCATAGAATGTCATGGGTTGGAAGGGACCCCAAGGATCATAGAGCTCCAACCCCCCTGCCACAGGCAGGGACACCAACCTCCAGGCCTGAATCTACACAAGGTTGCCCAGGGCCCCATCCAACCTGGCCTTGAACACTTCCAGGGTTGGGGCATCCACCACCTCTCTGGGCAGCCTGTTCCAGCACCTCACCACACTCTCTGTAAAAAACTTCCTCCTAACATCCAATTTAAACCTTCCTTCATTTAGCTTTAATCCATTCCCCCTTGTCCTGCCATTGTCTGCCCTTTTAAAAAGCTGATTCCCCTCCTGTTTGTATGCTCCCTTCAGGGACTGGAAGGCTGCAATGAGGTCCCCCCGCAGCCTTCTCTTCTCCAGGCTGAACAAACCCAGTTCCCTCAGACTTTCTTCATAGGGCAGGTGCTCCAGCCCTCTAATCACCTTTGTGGCCCTCCTCTGAACCCTCTCCAACAGTTCTACATCTTTCTTGAATTAGGGGCCCCAGATCTGGACACAGCACTCCAGCTGGGACCTCACGAGGGCAGAGCAGAGGGGACAATCACTTCCCTGTCTGTGCTGGCCACCCCTCTTCTGATGGAGCCCAGGATACCATTGGCCTTCTGAGCTGCAAGAGCACACTGCTGGCTCATGTTAAGCTTCTCATCCACCACAATCCCCAAGTCCTTCTCATCAGGAGATGATGCTTCTCCAGGAGCTCTTCTCCCAGTCTGTATCCGTGTCTGGGATTCTTCCAGCCCAAGTGCAAGACCTTACACTTGGCAGTGTTGAACCTCATTAGGTTCCCCTGGGCCCATCTTTCCAGCCTGTCAAGATCCCTCTGGATGGCTTCCTTTCCTTCTGTTGTGTCAATCACACCACTCAGCTTGGTGTCAGCCACAAACTTGCTGAGGGTGCACTCAATTCCATCATCGATGTCTTTGATAAAGATGTTAAAGAGCACCGGTCCCAAGACAGACCCCTGGGGGACACCGCTTGTCACCGGCCTCCACCTGGACACAGACCCATTGACCACCACCCTTTGTCTATGGTCTCTTAACCAGTTTCTTATCCACTGGATGGTCCCCCTATCAAATCCACATCTCTCCAGTTTAGAGGTAAGGATGTGGTGGGGGACTGTGCCAAAGGCCTTGCACAAGTCCAGGTAGATGACAGCGGTTGCCTTCCCTTTATCCCCCGATGCTGTCACTCCATCACAGAAGGTCACCAGATTCGTAAGGTATGACCTTCGCTTCGTGAAGCTGTGCTGGCTGTCCCGGATCACCCACTCATCCCTCATCATAGAATGGTCTGTGTTGGAAGGGACCCCAAGGATCATGTGCTCCAACATGCCATCCAGGAGGATCTGTTCCATGATCTTCCCAGGCACAGAGGTGAGGCTCACCAGCCTGTAATTTCCTGGGTCTTCCTTGCTCCCTTTCTTATAAATGGGAGTGACGCGACCCTTTTTCCAGTCCCCAGGGACCTCTCTCGACAGCCACGACTTTTCAAATATGATGGAGAGCGGCTTGGCAATCACATCAGCTAGCTAATAATCAGTAGATTTTAGGGGTTGGGGCAATACTGGTAAAAACTGAGATCTTTGTATCTGTAATTGAGAATGTGTTTATTATTTTTGCTAGGAATGCCAAGGAACATTACAGAAATTGCAGAGCAATTGGTACGTAGAAGCCAATAAAAATTCAAACCTAGATGAAATAACTTCCAAACGTTAGGGTAATGATCAAGTCCTAAAAGACTTTCACACAGCTACATAAGAAAACATAGTAAGATCAGTACTAAATATTGGCAATTATGATTGAACTGTCTGCTGCCCTGGAACATTCAACAGGCAGAGATCTGTGTAGTGGAACCACTAAGTTTTCTTCCATGAGCTGGAGGTGATACACTGAAATAGGAGTAATTGGTCAACTTTAAAGTAATGATAGTAGATCTGTGATTTGACAGAACAAGAATTTTATATAGTAATACATTTATTGTGCAATATACTAGGTAGTTTTGTTAAATTAAAAAACTTTCTGCAACTAAATATCTCTTGTACGTTTGTGAAATCTAGTTTCATGTAAGTGATTCTGGTTTATTTCTCTTGAGTTATAAAGGTAAGACTCAGGATGACTTACCTCTGACTAGATTTATTTGTTTGTTATGTTTTTGAAGCCCTATGAGTTAACTACAAATGACTAGCTTTCTCAGCTTTTATATAATTAACTGTAGATAGATAAAAGTTATAAAAGAACCCCAAACAACCAAAAATGGAAACTCTATTTTATAGTCAATTTTCATTTGGTCTTAACAGATCTTTTCTGGGCACTGCAGCAGCTTTCATAATTTCTCTGTGTATGCTGATAGAATTAATCATAAACAGTTCAGGGAACAAATAATTTAAGTCTGCCCTGGAAAGGTGACCGCAAAATGGTGGAAGCTTTTTGAAAACTGTGCATTCCATCATTTGCTAAATCTATATCCTTTCCTCCTTTGCACATATGGGTATATATGTTTTTAAAAGGTAAACTATAGTTTTTCAAGAGAGTATGTCGCAATGAAGTGATTAGATTTGATATTTTCTGCACTTGTTAACGCAATATTCTTCTATTGATATTCCACTCTTGCATGTTTGAGTGGTTTCAGTGATTGCTAAACAGTAGTTATTGGTGCCAAGTTCAATACAAAATTGGGGCTGGCACAAAGAACAGTGTCACAATTTTTTATCAGTTTGTACAGAATGTTTTTAGGGTTCACTACTACTGAGCTGGAGTAATTTTCCAGTCCAAATGCATAACCCTGTTGAATATTAAAGATTGCAGAGGAAGAACTATTTTGAGTCAGAACACCAGCAGATTAATCATGGTTAGAAGTACCTAAAAGTACAATTGTATCCACGATGCTGGGGAGGGGAAGTTAGTTGCAAAGAACATTGTTAAGTCTTTATCCTTATGGTTTTTATCACCAAAGCCTATGCTTCATAGTAGATCTGCATGCTCAGTGTAAACTTTCAAAAGGAATCAAATACAGTGAGCAGGTAGGTTAATCAGTGTCAGGGAACCACTATTAGTAAAATTTATCAAGTATAATTACTGTCACTGCTGAAGTAGATGGTGTTGCAGCTGACCTTACTGGTCGGGAGGTCCAGCAGCATAGTGTCAGGCTGGCTTCAAGCGTAGGTCTCATGTGCCTCAAGCAGTTTGTGGTGAAAACATGAAAGTATTTTTTAATGAGAATGTGAAAACCTGGAAAACCTCTTTAATTAATGGGGTAATAGGCTGGTGGGTAGGATGCTAGGTATAGGAGTAAAGTGTTGATTTTTCTGTAACATAAGATGCAAATAAGTTATGTGGAGTCAGACAGATTTTCACAAAGGCACCCCTAGCGCACCTAACGAGGTCAAAAACTTTATTTCAGTAGGAAGCTTCCTTAAATGTTCGCTGTTTGCTTAAATGTACAGGTGTAAGTGCTAATGTTTATTGGTTTTGCCTCAGCTGCAGGGGATGCGGTAGGGAATATCCTTGCTTATAGTTTGTTTCACGTCTTAAATGGTGTGTAGGATGGAAGTTGAAATATCACCAGTTCTGCCTACGAAACCAGTGTTCTGCAGCATTGCAGTGTATATAACCTCTGTGCAAGGAGCAGACATGGAATTCCTGGCATTTTGAATTTTAGGGAATAGGATTTAAATAATCTGTCCTACGTTTCTGGACACCAGTAGTGTTGAATGGTAAGTAAAGCATCAGTTACATCTGTGGAACCCTTCATGTTTCATTGCTTGATTGCAAGCCATGACCCTTTGGCCAGTTACTGTAGATTTATCTGGTTATAGATTAAACTTACCTCTTTGGGAGGTAAATGGTCTCTTGATTTTTGCCTGCATTGATTGGGTAAACAATGTGCAGCTACTCATGGACTCATAAGATGGGCTGTAACAATGAAGAAGCACTGTAATGTTGTAGACTGTTGTTCTTCAGGGCTTTTTATGAAGACTGAGCTCAGCACTTCAGGGTAGTCTTGTTTAGTTATTTCGACAGCCTTAGTTCTCTTGTGACTTGAAGATTGCACAATTTTTAGTAGGTTTTGTTATTTAAAAACATTTTCCTTTTTTATCCCTACTAACTGTTTCAATTGATTTTAGAGTTGTCTTAATGCAAAATTTGAGTGCTTGTGGTCAAAAGGGAGAAATTGATAGTGAAGGTCTTGAAATGGAATTTGATGCCTGAGAGTCTATACAAAGTGTATTTAAACGTGGCTGTAGTTTTTGGGGAAATTGATCTTGCTTTGAAGATAGGGCTACTAGTTAGGTAAAGGTTCTCACAATTTACAGTGTGACTTACTGGTACATAGTCCTGAATTTATGGTTGTATTTGTCTATAATGTTCAGAGAAGATTATAGGTCAAGGAGAAAGTGGAATGTTGGTATTCTTATTAGCTTATTCCATGCATTGGATGCCCAAGTCTTGTCAGGTGGCATCTGTGCTGCTATCACAGTCAACACTGGAGCAATTTGAGGAGGACTTCTCTGAGGCATTATGATGAAGTATTCAAGGTATGCTACTTGAGAATATCAGAAAGCAGTTAATGCACTCAGTATGCGGAGAGGGTGAGGTGAGCTCATCCATGACCATTGACCTCAGATCAGAGGGAACACATCACAGCGCTCTGCGCTTATTTTTTATTATCCACCAAAACCAGTGTAACCTAAGGTGTTGGGGCTCTTGAATGGTCAGGCAGGGAGACAACAGTAAGAGTTGGGAGAGGACAGTGTAAAGACCACTTGGAGCTGTAGGCTACCCCAGTTATAAGACAGCATGGGAGCATGTGACAGGAAGTGGAGGTGTTGATTGTGACCTGCCTCATCTCAGAAGATGTTTTGAAGCAGCTCTGAATGGGAACATCAAAAAATAAGCATGCTTACAACCACCCGACTGTGAGGTGCTTTATGCAGCAGTTGTATTTGTTTATACAGATGCTTTATAGTTGAGAATAAGTAATACTTAATGCTTGGGTGCCCCTATTACGTATTTCAGCCACTTTTTTTTTTCTACTTGACGTGGCTTGAAACAACTCTAGTAAGTTAGAATTATTGTATATAATGTGCTTTGTTATGGCTGCTTTTCAAACAGTGCTCTACTACCCCAAGTGTTGCAGTTACATACTACGTATGTGTGAATGCTTTGGTATTATGCATACAAATTCTATAGTCTTTGAGCTACGTTGTTGTTAAAGTAACTGGAGTCTGGTTAAATCACAGGGTTGGGCGGAGTATTTCTTGACCTGGGTATTTTAACAATTCCAGTTTTCCTTTGACTTGTTTGGTTTTGAGAAAGGTTTTTCAAATCTTGAGTTTTGACTGAAAGGTAAGTTTGAATAATGTTCTGCAGAATAGAAATACATGATGTTTTCTTCTTTTAAAATAAACTACTTGTCCTTCAAGACCTAATAATGTTAACTTTGTGTAGCTAACAGTTGAACCTGTTGTTCCTTCTACTTTGAGTGAAGTATTGCCTATCTCTATGCTTGTGCCTGTTGAAAGCTATTGGGACCATTTCCACATGATACTGCTTTCACTCTTAACTGGTCTATGGTTTCCTGGATTTTAAGTTTGATTTTCCTATGGTATTTTTATCTTTGACTGCATAGATATTTTTATAATCCTAGGCTACTGTCTCTGTCTTTTTGAATATTTTTATAATCAAGTAGATAATATAGTATTTTGCATGTTTTGTTAGCATTTACTAATTTCTCTTTTTTCTGAGAGGCATGGAAATGTCAAAAAAAAGCAAAAGCTTTCTTTTTTAATCTGATTAGTAAATTAGTTAAATATGTTCTTAAGGGTCTTCACTGTAATTGAAATGCTTAATTCACAAATGGAGTTATATCTCCCTCTCTTGGAAAATCAAGGCATGACTTCATGACTTGGCTTTAAAGATAAGCTTTTGTTTCTTTCATATCTTGATCATTTTTTAAAAAAAAAATCTTTTCTTACCCTGGGGGAGAAGGGAAGGGGAAAGAAGGGGGAATTGTGAACAAATATTTGATATCTCTAATAAGTTTAGAGTCTAATAGCTGATGTGATGATATACTTACAGAAAAAATAATCAGCATAGCAAATATACCCATCTCCCAATGGCTTCTGAACCACACAGATTCCTCAGCAGAACTTTGTTAAACATATAAGCCACCTGACAAATATTACTATGTGCTTGATAGTGAAGGAGTATTTTTTCAATATTTAAATGCATGTCCCTCTAGCAGATTTCTTTGCCAGAATATTGTTTGGAACGAAAAACCAACAAACCAAAGCAGACAGCTTTGTCTTGCCTGACTTGATTTTGATGGTAATCTTAAATTGATGAGGAGAATAAAGTTGGAAAAAGGGAGACTTGGAGTAATGTGACTGGAGTGTTCTATCACTTCTTGTTTTTAGTGTAACTGATTTGCAATTTAAGAAGAACAGCCTGGCAGAAGTGACATTTCTTTCTGAAACTTCTTTTCAAGGTTTATACTCAATTCACTTGTTAAGAATTTACTTCATTGGCTGCAAGCACCTTGATAGATATGCTTGATTTCTTGTTTATTTGGAGAGGTGGAAATAGAGCATGGTAAAGTTTTTCAGTGGAAAGTAAGTTCTGGGAAGGTGTCCCGTCTTCAAAGCCTCCTCCCCCACTGATTTGGGTAGAGGGTCCATTGTGGAAGGTATTCCTTGCTGTGGGAAGCTGAAGTTGAAACAACTGTTTTCTTCTTTCTTGCTACCTCTCTGAGCTTTGTTAGGTGGGGCTGTACAGTAGCAAGAAGACCAAGGCACTAGGGAAGCTGTTTGCTTCTTCATTCCTTGCCTTTGATTTCTGAGGCAGAAGGAAAAGTTTTATCTGGTGTCTAAAATCTGTCAGGATGAATGAAACAATTCCACAATAAAGCTCTTAACAGGGCTGTTCTATCCCAAATTTCTGTCAGGCTTTTGTATTTGTAGCTAAATCGTTAAAGTAAACTGTGTCAGGGAAGGAACTCTGAATTCCAGTCCTGGATTCTGCAGCAGGTTTCATAATCTAAGACCAGGTTTTCTTACAGCAGCAGTATCTCCGAAGTATGAAGTAATGGAGAGATTAACTTTAATTGGTTCAGATTTTTTTGTATTCCTGAAAATTTGTTGTGCTTTCTCTGTTACCCTGTTTTTTGCAAAACTAAAAGTGTACACTTCTCTTTGTCTATACTCTATTCTGTGGTGGCTGGATGGCAGGTGCCTACCAAGCTGTTCTGTCACTTGTCAGCAAGGGGTAGGGGGAAGGGGAGCAGGTAAATAAGATGGAAAAAACCCTCTTGGGTTAAGATAAAGGCAGTTCTGTAAAGCAAAAGGCAGTGAATCAAGCAAAGGAGAAACAAAGATTTATTCTCTACTCCCCATCAGCAGGTGATGTCCAGCCACTTCCTGGGAAGCAGGGCTTCAGTACATATAGTGGTTGCTTTAGAAGACCAATGTTAAAATATCCCAACTGAAATCCAAACAAACCCACCCCAAAAACCACAAACACCCCACCAAAAGGAAAAAAAAACCCAAACCCAAATGCCCTTTTTCTTCCTGCTCCCATCTCAGCTTTTTATTGTTGAGCAGATGTCATGGCATGGAATATCCTTTTAGTCAGATAACACTAGTGTGTTACCAACACCTTTCTATCTACCAGTATGAAGCACAGCACTGTGAAGACTGCTGTGAGGACAACTCCATCTCTGCCAGACCAAATACTGTATTTTATAATTAAAAATCTTAGTGTAGAAGCAGGTGTCTTCCTTCCCTATGCACTCTTAGAATAACTGAAGAAGGGAAATACCTTGATATTTAATTTCTAATTTCATGTGATGGAAAAACCTCATAAAGTTATTGCAGCATATGACAAGCTTTCTAGAGTTTTTAAGACTAATCCTGTTATGCTTTTGGGCTTTGTGCTGAACTTACTTTCAAATCAGGTATATTATGTTGAGAAGAGGTGATGTTTCCACCTGTGTTCTTGAGACTTTCAAATCTGGTTAATCTTGTGTTAGAAATTAATAAATAAGAAGCTAATGAAATACTATAAACTTATAATAGCTTATTATCCTTATATAAATAACAAGTCAGTGACATTTCCATATTTATATTAAAGCTGGGTCCACTCTTTCATTATGTTAGCTATTGTTGGTTTGATGGCCAATTTAATTTCATCGTTGTATTAAAAGCCACATAGACCAACAATCATTCCAAGTGCTTTCAAGCTATTAAAGTAATGAAATAATAATACAGTGTTTCAGAGCAGTTTATTGGCTTGCAGATATTCATCAGTTATCTGTTATCGCCTCCTTGTTTTCCTCTCCCCAACTATAAATGACAAACCACTATATAACAAAATTCTTCAACCACAAAAACATCATTGGTAATTTTTTTGGAAGAAAAGTCTAGCAGATGCTGGATTTAAATTATAGGAAATACACGAAAAATAAGGAACTATCAAGACAGTAGGACTTGCTTTTATTCCTAATGTTTGACCCTTTATCTTCATCAGTGGAAACGGATGAGACTTAGAGTGGCACATCATAATTGAATGCAATCCTCAGGCCTGGAATTAAAGTCTGCTTTAGATGTAAGAACTGAATACTTAAGGATGCTGGGCAGAGAAATTTTCTTGTAGGTAACGATCATTTGAATTATGCTCCCATGCTGCTCTGTGCATGTGTATGCTGGAAGATGAGGTAGCCAGATGAAGCTGATATGAAGAGAAGATGAAGGTAGACAAACAAAAAGATTGAAAGGGGATATGCAGAAACATGAATTTTAAATACGGTGTTTTGATGCTGTTACTGCACACTTTCTTCTATCATAACAGTATAAATGTACTGAGCGCTCTTTTATGCATGGGTTTACATTTTATCCAAAATTCTATTTCTGACTAAAGTGTTAAAGTTATTAGACTTGAAAAACTTGAAGACTTTTTATTATTATAAATAATTGGAGGAAAAAACCCAGGTCTCCTGGTCATGTGAAGCCAACAAATTTCACTGAGTCACAGTAGGTTGGAAGTTGTCTGATCGTAAGTGTTGGGTTTTCCTTTAAATGCCTTGAGCCATCCAGAAAGGGGTGGACAGATGTGCTATAGGTGATACAGAAGACCCATGCTATTTTGCAAAGGCAGAATAGTGGGATAGCCAAGAATCTCAAAACTTTTCAATGTCTCTGAAAATAGAGGCCCCTGAATCTCACTTGTCCTGCATTGGAAACACCATTAAATTAAATGAAATCCGTTTCAGCTTCTGGGTTGTTCCCATGTGTTATTGCCCTTTCTGTGTAACACTAGACTGTCCACAGAGAGATGGCTTCTCCTTATCTGTAATAAACTGCTTTTGATAGTTTTAAATGTCATTAAAACAGACCTGTAAAACGCTGTGCTTAGTTCTACCCCACAGCTTACTCCCCACTTCATAAATTCCCTATACTCTAGTGGGACAGACATGGGACACATTGTTCACTGATACTAATGTACTTGTGAGATTTATGTCCTGCTCTGTCTTGCAGCAGTCCAGTGTTTTCAAAATGGAATGCACCTTTGCATATCTTCAAAGCTGGCCATTGTTGGCTATATGGTTGCTCATATTGTGGCCATATATAGTATTTGTTTTTTCCTAACAATTTTTATTTAAATCTGAAAGTTCTTACTTCAACATTATTCACTTTGGTAGCACTGATGCCTTAAACCTCAGGTTACTAGGACATCTTTGCACTAACTTGAGTGTACTCATCTGTGAAATCCACTGCACTAATTACAGCCGTTTCAGATGCTAAACTTGAAGAGTGCTGAACATTTCAGACAAATGTTGAAAATGCACCCAACGTCCCTATGATGAATAATGCAAACAGACCACATTTTTAACCTTTACGTGTAAAAGATGAGCAGCTTCAGTTAAGCTCTTCACTTTTTGCTGCTTAAAAATTGTGCTTATATGAATTGTATATCTGTGCCCTGTCCACTTTTAGAGTAAATTGACTTTCTGATGTCAGATTCTGAAGGGTGTTTTGTTCTTTCTGATACTTGCTTATTTTTTTAAGAGCATTTATTTGTATGTATTTATACCGATGTTTCACATGAAAGTGGGAATCACATGACGTTCAACAGTCATCAAATATTTGGAGTTCTTATATATTACTGTGTGAATGTATTTCCTGCTAGAGGAGAAAAAAATCCCACAAAACTGTTCAGGTGAGTTATATCTAGTAGACATGTAGAAATTGTCTACATTAATAACATTGAGTTTTCCAGAATCTTGTGTTAGAAATTTCCAATGGCTAAGCCAACATGGAATCTGTGAGGAAGTAGAAGAGAAAAAGTTCTAAGTATGGAGCTCTAAATGGGATAGCTGTTGTAAGAGACTTCCTCCTCTCCATAAACCCCGTAACTGTAATGTTGCCCATGTCTTAGAGTTTGGTAGTAGAATACTTCTCTTATGATTCAGACAGGTGTTTAATGTAGATAGTGGCAAGCTCTATTCATCTATTCTTTTGTCTTTGCTTTTCCATCTTTCTAAATTTAGGTATTGCAAATATAACCCCTGATATGTGGACTACTTAAGTTAATTTTGGCAGTTTCTTAATTTAAACGCACTTGGAGGAAGATGTATTATTTTGCCTAGGAAATATGGATTTCCCCCCTCCCCCACTGCCCTCACCCCAACACTTGTTCTCTTGAAGTTTTTTCTGTAGTGACCAGTATTGCTTCTCCCCCGTGATGTTTCTACTTAGGTCATATTGGTAAACATTTAAAAAGTGACTGAAATCAATAAGCTGAAGAAAGCCAAGGGTGAGCCATAATGTGGGTACCTAACTGTAAGATGAAAACATTAGGGACAAAAGGCTGTTTGATACGTGAGTACTAAATGCCTACTGCAGAACTTCTATGTAACATGCCTAATGTGTTTATTACTTGTGATAATCTTAACCATGATTTTTCTAGAAGCCTTATCTATATTGTGTATTGTCATCTTAAAAGTTAGCAAGATGTGTGCTCTGTTACGGTTTTAGAAATTTATAAATTATATTAGAATCAGAAATACAGTGAATATTTCTTTTGCCTAAAATTTTATTCAGCTGGGGCCTAAATAGGTGTAAAACAAAAAGCTTAGTTGTGATTAGAGGCTGAACTTCAGCCAATTTGAAATGATTCACTTGATGAATATATTTCATGCTATAGTAGTATGTATTTTTAAAGGTTTAATGGGGGTTGTAGCATTTATATCAAATTGTGATGTGCCTCCTCATCTACCTTAAGGAAAGAACAGGGATGTACCTCTTCCAAATGAAGCAGGCAAACCCCAAGGCCAGTTTGAATCAGCCTATTTAATAAACACCATGATTTTATATATGCTTTTTGGAGAAGATTGTTGAGTTAATTAGAAAATGTAACATCAACTATAAAATGTTGATGAACTAAATGGTAGCTAGCTTAGGTTATGCATCATAACTTTTAAGAATTAGTTTGGAATGAGTAAAAAAGGAGCAGAAGTACAGTATCTGTGTAGACTGATTTTAGAGGTATTTTATGAAAAGGGCTGTGTAATTCAGTATTCTTTATGCTTATGTAACCTGTAGCAGCAGGTGTAGAGTACCCCTGACAACTACTTTTTATATCTGAACACAGCAGAGAATAGAACACAAGTGGAGCAAGAGTAGTTTATCTGTATTTGTTTTAGATGTGTGCTTTATATTATTACTCCTTTTATTATAGCTTTTATTTGTAAGTAACTGTTTAAAGAAATGCCCAAGCCAATAGTGGAATGAAGGTGGCTGGACTATTTGTGAGGTATTTCTATCAGTCTTTGAGTTGCTATTTGTTTTGGGGTGCCATTCAACTTTTCACAATGTCTTTTCTATTATCTTTTTTTTTGTTTTGCTAGCTTGTGCCTCAGTTGAGTATAGTGGTGTGGAAGTTATGTCTCAAGAAACTTTAGGAAATAGAATCTGAAGTCCTTCTACTTGACCAACTTTCCACAATATCAGAAAAGAGGAATAAGAAGTTGACTAAGTATAGAGCTTATTAATTCAAGAAAGGAAGGATTCAGTAAATGAGATTCATGTAAAATTAAGAAAAGGATTAAGTAAACATAGGAAATGAGAATTAAAATTTGTAGGCATCACTTGATAGATGTCTGATCTCAAACTAGAAAACAGGGATCAGCTTCACCAGCTTTAGTATTGGAATGATTCCTTTTCTGGGTTAGCTGTGTTCCTCTGGACTGTGCTTTCTCTGTGTATAGCTTATGATGTTCAAAAATGACAGCAACATGTGAGCAAAATTGAGGTTTCCACTCAAACTGGTTGCCCATCTTCATATAATAAACCTGGAAGTTGTAAGTTACTAAAAATGAACCCAGAAACTTCAATCATGACCCCTAAAATAGAGTATTAAGTCTCTTAAAACTTAGGTGTGTAAACCCAAACTTAGTAGGTTAGCACCACCTGTTTATGGCTCTACACTGTTGCTGTCATTACATGACATAAGCGTATGCCACTGCTCTTCCTGGAAGTTTTATTTGTAGGGATTAAAAGTCTTGCTGTGGAAGTTGGTTGAAACTTGTGCAAGTTCCTATAAATTATCTTGATTCCTGAAAAGAATAACCAATAAATGACCTGATAGATGGTTTGAATAAAAGCAAAACTGATAATTAAACAAAATGATTTCCGAAAGGCTAGTAGTTCAAGTGTGCTGATACCTCAAAAATGAGGAAAAATAAGGTTGATTTAAGTGACTACAGAACAATCAAAGTTCCTACGTGATTTCAGAAGGACAGGATGCAGAGATATGGTTATTTACACATACAGCATAACAAAAAGTGTGTATTAAAAAAAAAAAAGTGAAGTAACTTGTTGCTCATTTAAATGTGTTCCTAATATTTGTTTTTCTCAAGTGTTTTTCATTGCTTAATGGATTAAAGAGTATGCAGGACTGCTTTTTTAGTCAGTAGAGCAGATGTGGTCTGTTCAAGATTAACATCAACTCTTCAATGCCGTCTGCAAAGTCCCAGTACAGCATTATCCTAGTATTTATTTCAATTTCACTTTCACTCTGTAAAATTGTAAAACTCTGAAAGAGCTCCTAAATTTTTGTTTGGTTACTCTAAAGTGAAGTTTTATGAAATTTTTTGAAGGAATTGAAAAGAGTAGTCCTTTTCCAGCTCATTATAAAATAGAGAAAGCTAAATATGGAAAGTAAAATAGATTATAATATTTTATTTCAGTTCCTAGAATGATGAAGGCATCCAAAGAAACTGAAAGGCAACAGAAGAAACCCAGAAATTTAAATTTCTTTTCTTTTCTCTCTCCTTGACCTGAAAGCTGTCCTGGGCTTCTTGTGTTCTGGTCTATATGGTATTGATCAGGACTCTCAGAGCATAAAAGAGGGAATTAGGATATTAAAGTTGGCTTACTAAATTATTTGCCAAGTAAAAAAAACGTTTTGATGGCATTATACTGTATGTCTATTTAAATTTATAAGAATGTGGTGGTGAAGTAAGTGACAGGAAATTAGGGAACCCAACTAATAGATTTATGAAGGCTCTTTCTCCCATTACTTATCTGAAGCTTACATAAGTATCCTCACTTTTCAGCTCCTGCTCCTGAACATCATTCCTGTCTGACATGCCTGGATTGCCATCCTTTTGTAAATCAACCCTGCGAATAGGGTCACTCTTCTTTGTCTTGTGCATTTGTGTGTTCTTGAAATTAAATTTTTGTGTACTGTGCTATTTCATTCTCTGCTGTGATTTATGTGGGAGGTGTTATATAAATTATATGTGACTGCATGCATATCTTGTGGTTGTTTTATAGGTGGTGATTCGCGCTCAAAATGGCGAACTCCTCTACCGTATTTCACCTTGGGCAAGATACGTAGTGCGTGATGAAGACAAAGTGAATTATGATTGGGTGCACTGGAATCCTCCCCAGTCGTATATAGTAAGGCTTAAATATTTTCAGAAGTTGTGTAAAGCCCTGCATTGTCATCTTTGTATCCTTGCTCAGAATTTAAAAAAAAGAAAAAGACTTGTTCCACAAAAAGAGGATAGTGAACTAGTTAAAGAGTAGCTACCTCAGAAATGAGGGGGGTTTATTCATGGCTCTGACAGAAACAAGTGACTTTAATGATGAATGGTTTTGAGCTACTTCAGTTTCCTGTAGACTGTATTAAAAATAGTTCCTCGTTAAAAGTGGCATTTCAACCTTGGCTTCCCATTAGTTCAGCAAGCTAGATAACTGTTCCAAGACTGGGCAGTCCTTCTGAGTACAGAGGAGAGCTGGGAATTATCAGAGTTGGGTTTAAGAATTAGTTAGTCACAAATAACAAGTTTGATACTCCAGTAATACTTGAATGCTGTGGGAAGTCGTAAAAGGCATTCTAAAAGTAACATGTTCTCATTCCAGGCAAATCCTAGTTTTGTCATATCAGGAAAGTCTGTTTGTTTTAAAGCCCTCTTACTTCTCATACCTTGCTTTAAGGAGGAGAGCTATTTATGTGAAATACGAAAAATGTCCTAGGAGAACATTCAGAAACTTCAGACTGAGCTATATTACGTTGTCACAATTTTTGGTCTTTTTTTTTTTTCATAAAAGATGGTATGCAGCATTCTGCATTAGAGGTTCTGCAACCTCTGTTTCGCATTAAATTTTAGCACCCCCTTCAAATTATGAAGCATCTGCTTGGCAGATAATGGGTAACTCCCATGAAGAATCTCTAAGAAAATATAACAAATGTTTACATAATCTACAGTAACTTTCCTGTTTAGGTTTATAGTTCATATGCATTTAGTGACCTACTCAGTGCCACACAGCATTGTAGATACATAGTTGCTCTGTAAGAGGAGGAATGGGGAGTTAATTGGAAATGCAGTGATCTGTATCACCTGGAGTGAAAAGGAGGTAAGAACATTTAGGCTGCAGATAAGGCCTTACTGAGTTAAGTCAGGAAAAAGAAAGAGATATCCAGTGGAAGTAAAATACAGCAAACTTCAACCAGAACGTCTTGTTCTTTGCATTTGTCCTTCTAACTTCTGTTGAATGTTCATATACATGTGTGGTTTTCTCTCTTTTTTTAAAAATTCACTTAAATATTAAATTAACAGAATATAAAATCTTGTAACTTTTTAATTGGGAGGAGAAAGAAATGAAAACTTCTTTTGGAAAAATAGGTTTTAAACAGTACATTTCCCAGGTTTCTTTGGGTAAGATGTGTTTTAAAAAGTAAAAACCCAAGCAAGTCTAAGCTCTTATTCAAGTGTAAGGAGGAGGTTTTGTTACAAACTTCAATTACCTCTGTATTCTCTAAATATTTTCACCTTTTTAGAAATACTGTGTACTTACCTACAGACATGAGATTTTTTTTTTAACCCTAAGTAATTGGAATACAGATGATTCTATGCTGCAGAACTGTGTTTTTTAGGACTTAAAGGATATTTAAATTTCAGTTTGGAGAACATAGAACAACTTGAAATGCTTAAAAAACAAAAATTTATCTATATTGCTGTCTTTCATTTTCAAAAAAGCTTCATAGTACTTCAGAAGAACTTTATAGTACAATGCCTGCCATTAGTTTGTACACTTCAGTGTAATTTAAAAAGGGTTTAAGAAAAGTATTAACTTGTGGATATCTGTTTTCTTGTTCATGAAAAATGTTAAGTTGAAATAGATGTTGGCTTTAACAATTTAAAATGTTTAATTACTTCTGCAATGCTTGTGTTTTTAGAGGAAAACCAAAACAAACCTTAAATTGTTTGTCATCTTGTGCAAATTATGTGATTGTGACAGATTTCCAAGTTGTTGTATTGTAACTACAACTGTTTTCTTCCTTACAGCATAAGCATCCTTCCCCCAAGAGATTAAAAAGCCTAAGAATCTATGAATCTCATGTGGGGATTGCTTCCCCAGAGGGGAAAGTAGCTTCTTATAAAAACTTCACATACAATGTATTGCCTAGAATAAAGGATCTTGGTAAGTAATTACAGAGATACTTGCAGAGATAAAATTTTTATGTGCCTGTGCTCTTATTAAAAAAAGATAATTATCAAGTGTCTTACTTTTTGTTTTCAGACTACATGCACTATAGAGACATACTTAAGGCAGCAAAAACTATAAACAAGTGAAATCTATGGAGAAGAAACAAAGGCTGAAATAGGATATCTAGATTAAATCCATTTTACAGATTAAGTAAAATGTGATTGCAAAAGCCTAGATAAATAGTGCGGGGCAGTTTGCTTTTGGCATGGTTTGCTTTCAACTTGAGAAAGGATCTGTTCTTGAGAGGGTCTTAAGAAAACACTGTTCTTAATTGGCTATACCAATGTAAGTCTTGATTCTAAGGAAAGACAAAGAAATATCCAGATGGAAAGGATTGTCCTTTCTATTCATAGAAAAGAGAGTGCTAAAATTTTTATCCCTAGACAGTTGATATGAAGTATAAGAACACAGAAAATTTATATGTGAGAAATTCTCTTATAGAAAAGAACTAGTATATTGGGAAGGGATGTTTGAAACAACTGGATTTATCTCAGGAAGCACAGCATAACCATTCATCTCAATTTCTATTTGATTATTTTTTTCTTCTGGTGTCTGCACTGGTTCTATAATGGCATTACTAGAACTTGCTAGCTTTTACTGCCCTGTGATGAAAGATATTTTTTTACACTCATCTGTGAAATAATATGACATCCATGGCTGAGACTTTTGGAAGGTGGCTGCGCTTATGTATAGTTTGATATTTATCAGAATGCTTGAAGAAGCCATACACTTTTCTTCTAGGTTTACTTGAGAGAGTGTTTCACAAAATGTGGCTTTGCCTTTCAGTAAAGTTGAGCTTTCAGGTGCAGTGAGGGAGTTTGCACATCTGGAGGCTCTTCACAAAATGTAAACTTATATTCTGTGTTCCATACCTGTGACTCTTCCTTTCTGACAAAGAATTTCAGTCATTTCAGGTTAATAGGTTTCACAGAATTATAAAAGCTTTCTGCTTTCTAGAAATTTCTCTTTGAGGAGAATGTCAAAAAAAGGCTGATACACCACAAAATAAAAGCAATATAGAATTTAGGTAGGGTATACAGAAGTGATAGATAATTCCCACAGTGCTTACTTAATGTAAGACCTAACATTAAGTCTCTTTTTTTAAATGTTATTTTAGGGGCTGTTAGATTTGGTTTTGGAATGTCTTGTTAGGACAAGCCTAAAGACATCAATGTTTAAACATGCTAAAATGATAATCATCTGTAGATGCGTAATAGATATAAAAATAAATAGCAAGCAAATAAAAAGAGGTTAATTTGATGCTGTATTGCTGTGCATTTGTTAAATGCTGTAAATAAGTGTAATGCACCTGAATTATAAAATGACAATGAATCTGACAAATTGCTGAGCTTATGCAAACTATAGACCCATAGAAAGGTTTGGGTTGGAAGGCACCTCAAAGATGACCTAGTTCTACCCCCATGCCATGAGTCAGTTCACCCTCCACTGGACCAGGTTGCCCAGGTCCCATCCAATCTGCATTTCAAGACTGCCAGGGAGGTGGGCATCCCCTTTATGACAGCTCCTTTTATAGGTGTGAAATTTAAAACTGAACAGGAACTATAAAAAGAAAAATATATATTGTGTCTAAACTGAAGAAGTGATGGTGGTGGGAGTCTCAACAGACTAGTTTAAACCTGAAGGTTACATTTTGCTGATAGTCCTTACTTGCTAGCTATCTGGGACACTTATCCACTGGATATAAAGATAGCTTTAAGATGTGTGGCAGGTGATGTGACATCAGCATTGGTGTGTTGTTTTCCCTTTAGGTTTCCTTCCCTAGGCTCCACAAAAGTGTTTCATGTGATACATGAGACAGTGTCTCCCCGACCCTTCTGTACTGCCTTGGTTCTTTGGTAAACTCAGAACAAAACCACATTATTTCTGGTTTCCCTGTTTTGAAAGGCTCATGTAGAGGGGGAATCTAATCATTCAAGCTGTCAACAAGTGATTTTGAAGTGGTGAAAAATGAATTTCATAAGGTATAGCATTTGTAGCCAGAGACTACCCTCACACCCCCTGATTGAAAGTATCAGAATTGAAGTAGAAGCTCAGGACGTGCAGATTAGTGTAGTTAATATTCTGAAAATAAATGACGATTATATTTGCATATCACTTTTCGCTTCCAAAATCTGAGACGTTCAGTGCACCCAGTTATTTGTAGATTACTTGAAAATTTGACCATTTGACTTTTAATGGAAGATCATGTAAGTATAAACTATTAGGTAGAATTACTTCTTGAAAAAGACTGTATTTTTACTTTATAATTGCTAGAGTTAGCAGCAGCTAAAATGAGGGAAGACTGGACTGAATGTTACGAGTGTCTAATGCTCTTTTTAAAGTATTGCTAAGGTAAGGGTTTTCTTTATTTCTTCTATTTTTTTTTATAGGCTACAACTGTGTCCAGCTGATGGCTATTATGGAACATGCATACTATGCCAGCTTTGGTTATCAGGTCACAAGCTTCTTCGCAGCATCAAGGTAGGTTTAAGTGTTTCAGCATCTTCTGTGTTACTTTGTCTTACTCCCCATCCATTGAAATCAGTGTGCCTCTATGTGTGTGTTTGCAAGTAAGTGTTTACTGGAAAGAGAAGGTAATGGCATAGGTGTTTGCTCTAGCTTCCTCTTAAATCTGAAATCAATTGGGCATAGTGATCATCTGTTCGGTGAAACGCTTTGTACAGGATACAAACAAAAAGGTTATAAGTGGCTTCAGCTGCCCATAGCTAGCCAGTTAATCCAGCTTCAGCAGTCTTTATGCATGGGTTTTGTGTTGTGGAATTCTTGGCAGTTACAAACATGATGTGTAAGTTATTCTTTTATGATAAACAGAACTTTATGCTAATCGTTCATAATAAACTTGATTAAAATCATGGCTCTGTGTTCTGTGGGAACTTTTTCCCACATGTGTAACAGACTGGACTTTGATTTGAGGCCTAGAGTGGAAATAGAAAATGTATGCAGGTAGTTGTTAGGAAAATTATGATAAACCTGAAAGTTTGGATTTTTTTTTAATCTTAGCAAAGCTCAAGGGACAGCCAAGTTTAAATTCAGTCGGGAAGTTTTAACTGGCTTAATTATTTGAAAGAAATGTGCATCAGACAGAGTAAGAAATCTTTATTTAAAAACAAGTTGGAACGGAACATAGTACCTGAAACAAATAACCAAGCAGGGCAGCAGCAGGTGGTGGTTTTTTTGGGCACTTTCATAAATGTACATTTACTTTTGTGGTAATTATGAAGTAGTTTATTTGGGTAATGTAAATGTATTCTTGTCCCTTACAAAGTAGGGAAATTTAATATTGAATAGATGTGAAAATATGCTTTGTATTAGTTACTTTTTATACTGAGTAACAGTAAAAAACAATAAAACTTTGAATATCTATTTTTGCAAAACATTGCTTGCATGCCAGATGTTATTTTTATACTTAATTATATATATTATGAATTTTATTATTTAAAAGTTGTTTTAATTCTCAATTTCCAATCAAAAGCTACTACTTAACATAAAAGGTAAGCCAGCCTGTATACAACTGGAAACCTGACATTGAAGAGCTGCTGACTTTGATGTAGTTTTGAGCAATGTTTGGTGTTGTACCACTCATAACACATTGCATTTTCGTGCTGATAGCCGGTACGGAACTCCAGATGACCTGAAGGAAATGATTGACGTTGCTCACTCAATGGGCATCACTGTTCTGCTGGATGTTGTGCACAGCCACGCGTCAAAAAACTCTGAAGATGGTCTCAACAAATTTGATGGTACAGATTCCTGTTTCTTCCATTCCGGTCCTAAAGGAACTCATCAGCTCTGGGACAGCAGGCTCTTTGACTATGCAAAGTAAGTATAAAATGTCACTTCAGGGGTTTCGTGGTAATTATTTCTTAGCATTTCTATTAAAATTGTATTATTTGCCAAGCTGGAAAAGTCATTTGGGTTGTTCTAACACTTGCAATGTGCTGAATTAAATTCCTTTACTTTGCTAAATGCTAAAAATCTAAGACAAAATAATAGCATTTAGGTTTTGTTGTTCTTCTGTCTTCTATGGCTGTATAAATAGGTATTATATGCCATATGCATTGTATATATTATATATTATTAGGTATCACGTATACTTTTATTTTAAAATATGTTAAATATTTATGTAGAGATACATATTTAAATATTTACTGTATAGGACTATGCTATATATAATTAAACATTTTATGTTCTAAGTAGATTTGTATTTTCATATTACATATTAAAATGTATTATATGTATTGATATTAATAAAGAAAAATATAAGAAAAGCTGTAGAAGATCTGCAAACTCTGGACACTTATTGTCAAACTGTCGATTTATTGAAATGTATTAAAGATTTGGCACCAAAACAACGAACTCCATTCCAAAGAGCTTCCAGTGGGTGATGAATAGTCAATACAGAGCAGGGATAATGTTCAGTAGGCAGTTCTAGAGACCCAGTTTGGGCCATAATTTATTGGTATAAATATAATGTGTCAAATCATGTGTTAATGCCAGGTGATGATTAGCATTTAATATTGTTTACTTTGTATTGTCTGTGGTATTAGGGGTGTGGGATTTATCTCGTATGTTGAATATTTCAGTGGTTAAACTGAGAAATGGCTTCTCTAAGTCTTTTTCATTTCCCCATATTTCTTCGTCCCTGAACCACCTCGATTCGTCCCTTTTCTTGTTTGTCTGGGTTTTTTTACCCTTAACATCCCACAATAGGTTTTTCCCAACTCCAGAATCTCCTTAAATCTTCTCTTAAATTCAACATAGTGTGACCTCTTAGTCCATGATATTTGTTTTTTGCCCTTTGATACATATGACAATTTTGTTTGTCTGTCTTATCAATTGCATAGTTCTGGTTTAACCCTCTCAAGGCTACACATGAGTGGTTCCTTCAGTGGCTTGTCACTTGGTGACTGTAGAGTTCTCTCCTGATCCCTTAGTAGTTAGGAGTTGTGTGCTGCAAGTTCAGTTAAATGTTTTATTCTCCCCGCCTGCCCCCTCTTCCCCCCACCCCATATTGAATTGCTGTTAACTGGATGTGCTTACTTTGCAAACCTCCTTAAACCTTGGTGCTTACTTTGCAAACCTCCTTAAACCTTGGGTCAGAATTATGTATGTTCACTTCATTGCCAAAATTATTTTTTCCTTCTTTTACTTATAGGCTGCACTCTTGAGACTTGACAGCTTCGTGGTTTATTGGGGTGGTAACTGTTTAAGAAGGTCACTATTGCAGAAGTAATGTCACACAGTATAGGTCAAGTGTTTAATGGAAACTCTTGCACAGTAACTTACAATTAAACCAAGTGACCAGTGTAACAAGTGATTTATGCACTATGCACTTAATAGGATGAGTTATTCTTTATTTGCTCCTTATTTGGGACAATTTAAATGATGAATTCAGGGGGACTTTCTGAATTGTGATTTTAATTATTGTAAGAACGTTTTAATATGTCAAACAGTAATTTCCTGTTTGAGTTGTTCTACTAATCTTTAAATACATACTCAAATTGTATTCCAGATAATCTTAGAGCTTTACTATCAATACAACAGTATTTCACACTGTATTTCATTTTGTGTTTATGCATAATCAAGAAATGTGTGTGGTACCGACTTCTCTAGTGACAAAATAAACTGAATACAGTTGTGGAGCAATCTCTGTTCCAGGCAGAGGCAGGTTCTTCCTATTGGGAAAGTGGTGCTGGTGTTGAGTGTTTTGGAGGGATTTGGAGATGAAAGAGCAGCAAGCCACCTTCTAGGTAGCACTTGGAACAAGGTTGAGCACTTTTTCAGAACCGAAGAACTTTCAACATTGGGTCAGTTTGGTCATTGATAGATGTCTGCCCTCACTGGGGAGGGACATGTTTGCATAATTATTTTTCATCCTGTGTCATTGGAATAAAGGTCAGACTGAATGTGGGGAAAAAGGAAGGAGAAAGCTGTGATGGGGAGAGAAGATATTAGGAAGTAGCCAAGTTTGGAAAGATCAGATCTGTGCACTACTGATGAGTAAAACTAATGTTCTCTGTGACTGAAGATCCCTCTGTCATTCCTTGTCCTCTGGTGAAATACAATAGCAAATTTGTTTCCTTTTTAGAACATTTAAGGAAACCCCTCCTTCCTCTTAAAGCGCACAGCAAGCTGTACAGTGAGCTGTTCTTAATCACTGCGGCCTTATTTAGTTCTAATATCTGAAAAGTGAAATATTCTTTGTCTATAGTCAGATTCAAGGCTTAAAAGATAGCTTAAGTTTATTCTAAGTTGCTCAGAACTGTTTAAAAGTGTGGGGTTTTTCCCTTATTTTTGTGAAGAAACACAAACAAAATTGGGAAAGATTTAGAACGGATGTTTTATTGAAAATACTTTGTTGTTCAGTTGTTGGGGTCTTTTTCTTCATTTAGGCGTTATTGACATGCCTGCTAATTTTCATACCAGGTCTAGTCTGAAAGAGGGGGTATAGAAACCTGGAAACTAGATTTGCATCAAAGTTTGCTGAAAACAAATGACACCAAGCATAATGTATTGAATGATAGGCAGAAAAGCTGGCAGTCAAATCTCTTCAGCTAGTACAACCTTTTCCCTGTACAGGCTTGTACGAAATCCCTTCCTTTTCCATCTGTAGTGGAAAAACCTGTTCAATCTACAGGCATTTAAACATCAAATGCAAAGAATGTTCAATTTACTTTGGAATGGAGAGAAACTAATTCTCTGCCATGGAAGAGATTAGGAAACAATTGCTTTATCAGTTTAGTCTACATTTTCTTTGAAAGCCAAGACGTAGTAAATTTGTCTTTCAGCATTTGCAGGTTTATTCAGTTGTCTGGGAAGGGGACTGTGAATGCTCACTGTAGCAGAAGGTGGCAAAAGATCTATATCCATGCAAAAAAAGGACCACATCCATAGGGTACTTTAAATATTTTATTTTTAGTGCTATTCATTGAAGAGTAGCTCCAAGATAAACATCAGCAAAACTTTTCAGAGGACAACATGGATGTCGTATCTAGCACCATAGCAGAACTTCAGTGTGTTTGTGTTGGGGACTTTAAGACAGCACTTACTGAGCAGTAAAACTGTGTTATGTTTTAAAATCTGTTTGTACTAGTGTTGTACAAACTGAACTTTTTGTTAACTTGTAAACAGCAGGTAAAAAATTATCACAGAATCACAGAATTGTAGGGGTTGGAAGGGACCTCAAGAGATCGAGTCCATCCCCATGCCTGCTGCTTAAGGTTTTGTGACAAGAGAATAAACCCTCAATTTCAGTAAAATAAGAATTTGGAGGTAAAATAACGGCATAAATATTTTTTTTTTCTCAGTAGAGATATTATAAATTCCTCTGTTAAAAAAAAAAAAACAAAACAAGAAACTGATTCAGAAATAGCATTTAACTTTCATAGTTTTGGTATATTTTCCCAGTTTTTCTAAAATGTAGAGCTAGATAATTTTTTCCTCCAACATGTTAAATTGGTGACTCTTCCTCTCCATCTCCATCGCTTCCTGGTTATCCCACTGTCAGCCCCCTTCCTCCCCAACTCTCCTCAGCTGATGACCCAAAAATCAGAATCACAAATCTTGAACAAGGATTGCAGTTTAGTACAATAATGGTTTATAAAAACAAACTTTTATGTTATTTGTCATTGTTCCTATTAAAAATGTAGCTTTCTTCTCCCTGCGTTCATGAAAGGGAAATGCTGTAAGGTAAAAGAGATGCCATGAGCTCTGGTCCTGTAGTCTGGCTGTCATTGTCTAGATAATTTTGTGGTAAATTAAATTGTCTCTATTGTGATCCTGTTTAAGATAGCACTCTCGAAATATATGTAAATACCCTCCTATCTTAAGTAAGGTTTCTGCTTGTAATTAATTTAGCACAACCTAAGTATAACATTTTTTTTTTTCCTTCCTAAAATCATATCCAAAGATTATTCATCTGCCAAGTTCATTAGAAGTGATGCTGCAGATCCTGGAGTCTAGGTGGTATCACAACTGGTGTGGCTGACTGTGTTTTGATTTAAATTCATTTTTCCACATAATTAAAATGTGTAAATGATGCTGCCTTATTGGATTTGCTGAGATCTGAGTATTGTTTTGATTTTTAAGGCTCTGTATTCCTTCTCTGTCATTAGGTTTTGTTAGATTCTAAACTTAACACAATTCTAAGGGACAAAAGGAACGTGTTTCCATGTGACTTTAGGAATAATAGTAGAAATAAAACTTGGGAGAAATGATGTGGTGCCCTAAGTTCTGTGTTTGCTTTGTCTTTTTTAAAATACTGTGATTCTCTTCACTTGAACACTTATCCAAAATGCTGAGTTCTTGCTCAATCTAGGGGAAGAATTTGGCACAAAAGTCAGAGGTTGAATTACATTCTAGTTTTAATTAGAAAATCCGCAAGGAATTGTGAGTTACAAGGGTCTGGGGCCAGAAGGCATCGTGGGCATCTCTTGAGGCTTTTTTGAGGCCCTGTTTTTGGTGCCTTTTTTAGACTGGATTTTGTGTCCATGCTTTAGTGGTTCTTTGAAGGCACCATATCATAAATAGTGGAAATTCTTTTGGCCTATCCTAGGTTTTTTCTTGTTTGTATTTAGTGATACTCTGTGTTTTGAAAATTGAGGCATTTAAGTGTGGTAGAGGAAGTGAAATTTACTTAAAGTGATTTAATGGAAGAAACCTCTTTTCTTTAGTCTTTTCTTCCTCCTTCAGCTTTATGAAGTCTCAAGTGACACCCATGCCAAATGTGCTTCGAAATGCTATCTATAGGTAGGGTTGAGAGTACAAGTGCTGTGTCCCACAAGTCACAATTTACATCATGGCAACAGATGACATGCTGGTCCCCTGCTGCCTCACCAGATGTTCTCTCCAATTCTGTCTTCTGAACTGTTAGTGGAGCAGCTGATCGTAGCTCAGCGTGCTGCCCTTTTTTCAGTTTTTCTTAAAGTGGATTGTAAACTACTGGAGTTCAGAAACTGCTTTCAGTCCTGCCAACAGTGTGGTAGAAATAGGGCAGCTGCCTGATGCCGAAGCATGTTCTTCAGTTCTGGTTTAGCTGGCCTGTCCTCCAGCCACCCTTTCCAGAGCCATGTGGGTCACTTGAAGCTTCTTTTCCCTATCCTATGGTCCAGCCTCACAGGGGTATCTCAGGTGCTCTCTTGCATGTAAAATGACACAGTATGCCTAAGTTTGAATGCTGAGGCAGTAGCCTTTTCTGCCACCCAGTGTTTAAATCTTTTGTATACTTCATGCTGTATTTTATGGGGAGGGGAAGTCCACTGATGTCAATGGATAGTAACTTACTTTATTTCTGGATCTGATTCCTTAAATGCATGTTGGTCTTCCAGCATCTTCATCAACCTCTGTTACGATTGGTACTTAATTTTTCCTTTAACAGCTGTTCTTCAGCTGAATTTTTTTTGTTTCTGGTTACCAACTTTCCCAATCTTTAGCTGCCACTGGTATAATGTTGTTACTATGAATAGGGGAATACATGCTGTTTGGGTAGTTGGTGTACCTGCCTGGGCTCATAATTGTCTTAACATAGCTGTCCAGAGAAATTTGTTGCGATTAAGTAGTCTGGAATTCTATGTTGAGCTCTTCTAAATGTCTGTGGAAGTGAAAACCTGTTGCCTGATATGGTAGCATCACCATGGTTTTTGACAGTCAGTTTTCAGGAAGAATTGGATACACAGTTACTCTTCAGGGTACAGTTGCACATTTAGCATTTTAAATTGCTGTAAACTGATGCTTTATAGAATACTGTGGTATTAAAGGTTATGGTTCTTTGCCCAATTTACATAAGAAAAGTTGTCACGTTAAGTATGAGTAACAAAATGGAGATAATATATGTGTGTTCTTACTGTCCATGTCAGGGCTTTACAGTGTGCAACGAGGGTAAATGATTGGCATATTGGTCAGCACACAGGAAGGGTAGGTGGGATTTAAGCGCTGCTAGTACACTCTCAGCTTTCCCTGAGACAGCTGAAGTGCCTTTGCTGGCCTGGCAGGCATCAGTCAGGTGGGAGGAAGGAGGCTGCCACCCTCGATGATGCTGGGTTATCCTCTTCAGACTCCATATCCACTCCCTCTTAGGGCTGTGCACCTTTCAATGATCTTTCTTTTGAGTCTTTGAGCTGCTAACAAACCTCTCTTTGTCTGCGGCTTGACCTTTCGTTACCTTGCATAGCTTCAATCTAAAGACTTTTTTCACAGCTTTCTCTCAACTAGGTAACTTCTAAGAAAATTTAAGCTATACAGGTTTTGGGACACTGACCCCTAGTTAAGAAGGAGGGGAGATGGAAGGATGGGAGGGGAAATTTCCAAAAAGTTAATGTATCATACAGAAAAGAGTTGACTTCCCAAAGTGTAGGTGTAGTCACTGAAGTGTTCTCTTCTGCAGCTTGAAATTTTAGTCAGGTACAGGTGATGATGTTCTAGCTGCTCTTATGCAGTACTAAATGACTTCCAGTGGCATGTCATGTTTGTCACAAATATGTATTCATTAAGGAGGTACCTTGGCCATAATCACAGCTATAATAAAGCTAATGCAGTGATAGTTATCAATGAGCTAGATTGTCAGTAATTTGATTTTTTTTTTTTTTGGTATATTCTTGATTGTAGGGTAATTACAATAGGAACCAGGATATAAGTTGTTTCATAATGTAAAACCTTCAGTTATGCTGATTTTAATTTGTTTCCTGTCAGCCTTCCTTCAGTAATTTAGTTTAGGAAAACACTGTATTTGGAGATACCCATAATATGCATTGGAATTGGATTTGGCTCACAAAGATTGTTTTTTAATGAGTGTTTTAAGAAAGCACTGCTTGTAATGTAATAATGAAATTTTATTTTTTCCCCTAGAGCTCATAAATGTAATTATTTTGATTATAGATTGACTTAAAAAAGAACCTGCCTGCTTATGTTCTTAGCAGTCTGCTTCTAATAGACTAGACTTTGAGGGTGACTGCAAAGGCACAAAAGTACTTTATAAAACTTAAACTGTGCAGTTTGAGACCTTCCATGTCTGTGAAAAATCTTTGTTTCTTTGTGTTTTCCTTTTAGTAACCATTGTAAACACAAGCAAATAACCACTTTCAAGCATGGAGACACAGCAGTTAATAAGTGGCCTTTCTTGAAGGGAATGAGTAGTAGAAGCACTGACAGAAGAGTTAATATATTGGAACCTACAGCAATATAAATGGAATGATTAAAATAACTGGGGGAGGGGGGAGGAGGGGGGAAGTTCCAGACATGAGCATGAGAGTTGCAATGCATGTCATCTGGACCTACTGTAGATTTGCTTTATTTTTTTTAATTAAACATTAATATAGAACCTTAATTTACCATACTTAGACTGATATTACAGACTAGGAGGCTTTAAACCATCAGGTGCTTTGAAACTCAAGTGCTTCATGTAAGAATATGTGTATCTTTCTTTGAAGTGTCCTGTTTCCCCACACTAACCTGCAGCATAGCAGTCACAGCTTTGGGTGAGGTTTCTGAAATGTAGTATAGCAGTACAGCCATATATTGACACGTGAAGAAAAGGCACACTGAAAAATTGCAGCCGGTCGTTCCAAGTCTTGTCAGGTAGCGTATTGTGAAATACAGAGGTCACCACTTGTAGCCAATTAAATTCAATCATATCTTGAATAGACACAGTCACTCTTACTTGAAGCTGATTATGGTATTTCAATAAAGATCTAAAATTAGACAAGATTCAACACACTGCAGAGAATCATTCCTCATCAGTCTAAATGCAATAATGATCTTGCATTTAGTAATCCACAGTTAAATTGACAAGTTTCACAGCATTCTTATGTGGTTACTCTGCAGCAGGTTATACGAGCAGTATCTGTTGTGAATGGAATATTGTGCTGGGAAAAAGGGTGATGCTATATAAATTTGAGATGAGGGAAAAAGTTTAAAGAAAATCCACAAATTAAATGGGGAATGTTGACTTTCTAATAGTTTCATCCAAAGAAGTTCTAGGCTGGAGGAAAATTGAGCGTGGTACTACTCATGCAAGGGATAGAAGATGGGATTGTTGGGACAATTGTGGTGTTTTGTATTTTTTTTTTAATTCTAGTGTGCATATGTTGTACAATGTACAGATCCTCTTGAAATTAGTTTCTGGAAAGCTCATTGGAGAGGTAGGAATGATCTGCAAATAATTGTGCTGATCTATTACTTTCAGGTTTGAAAAGGATGCCATGTTTTCTTGAGGAATGCAGTTTCATTGCAAAAACTAAGTTACTGCACCTAGAAGTTGATTGAAATTGATGGTGGAGGTCAGTGCATCCAGCTGAGCTGGCCATCCTTCTGCCTCAGGTGGTAGCTATCTCTGTCCTTCCAAAATGCTTCATAGCTGTAGCCACTGGCTGCCATTCAACTTGTGATGGGACTGTTGCTGACTATACTGAAATTTAGGGAGGATGTATATGGACTCACTCGGTTATTTAAATGCCAAAATGACTTTGGAACTACTGTGTTATTGAGATACATGTTATTAGAGTTCATACTTAAAAAATTATTGGTGAAATTATAATGCAGACAAAGAAACTGGTTCTGCTGTTATCCCACTGCAGAGTAATGGACCAGCAGCAGCTTTTGCTGATTTTCTCTTCTAGGTTCTGGTCTGGATGATATGGTTACAGGAGAAGTCTGAAGAACTGATAGAGTATACCATGTCAAATGTGTCTTAACAATTAGGAAAATGTTGTATGAAAAACTTTATCCGTGGTAACAGAGTGAATTTGTTGTAAACAAGGTTTGGAAAAAAGAGTGGTTTGGTTTTTTTAAACAGCACTGAACAGTATTTTTGCATAGCTGGCTTTGGGGGGTTTTTTCCATAGATTTTTTTTGGCAGCTCATTGTAAAAGAGTAGCTTGGTAGAATTTGCTGTAACTTGTCATGAGTCACAATCAAACATCTATTTCTCCAGGTCCCTCTCTGCATCTCCTCTTTGATAAGGAAGCTAAGCCTCTACCCAAAACTTGTATATGTTTTACAATCCCTTGCAGTATCGCAAAAAGTTGATATACGGTTATTTAGGAAAAAATTAATTTCACCACCATATAGCTGATATTTTTTAGTTTAGATAGCTGACAAAATTGTTTTCCTTAAGTTATACTGCAATGCTTAATTTGAATTGAATTGGGAGTGAGTGAATAAGTGTATAAATAATACTCAATAAATTTTAGTCCTCTTGATTTCTCTAATTGTTGTACAGTAAGGGTGCTGTCAAAACTTAGATACATCTGAGCAAATACAAGACTGAAAAGAGCTGAGAATGAAGTTTTCTGAAGAATTTAAATTAGAAGTATGGGGTTTTCTATATATAGTATATTTAGTCATTGCAGTAAAGGTGTTTAAGTAAGTGTATATATCAGAGGGCTTCACAGTGAGGAGGAGAATGCTCTTTTCTGTCTTGATTCTTTTTGTTTTCTTTTTTTAAGATACCCAAGGGAAGTAATGTAATGACTGTTGTAAATTTCCTGATTACATATATTAGATACCTTTTCTTGGCTGGAGAGACTTGTGTAAACACAATAGAATTTGTCACTTCATGATGTGGAGTGAAGCTCTATTCAAAAATGAGCATCCAGTGCAGCTAGATCCTAGGGCCTGTGTTTTTAACCCAGAAACCTTCAGCTACGGACATTGTCCTGCAGTCTTTTCTTGAGTGCTTTAGTGATCAGCTGTTTTTCTCCTTGCTGTTACTTAGCAGCATTGTATTAACGCTGTAGCACACCTTTCATTATGGAATAAGATTTGTAGACCACATTTTAGGATGAGCTTATTGTTATGAATATGCCTCAGTTTTCTGAAACAGCTTTGTAATATAGTAAATGTCTTTTTGAGGAGATAAACTGGTTATTAAACCATGACTGGAAGTTATCCCTATGAGGACTATTGATTTGACATATTTGTTTTGGTCAGTGTTACTGTAGTGGTTTGACCCTGGCTGGAGGCCCACCAAAGCTACTCTATCACTCCCCTTCTCATCTGGGCAGGGGAAAAAATACCTATTGAGAGGCTTAGGAGTTGAGATAAGGACAGGGAGAGACTATTCTGAAAACAGCATCACTGGCAAAACAGATTCAACATGGAATAAAGGAAAGAAAATTCTCTAGTTTATTGCACTACACTGCAGCCCACGGAGTCACAAGCCCACCCCCCCAACCCCCCCAGCAGCCCTGCTCAGCCTTGGTCAGCGGTGGTTCTGGTCTTGAGCCCAGCTGGTATTTACACTGTCAGGCCTAGGGGAAGCTTCTAGCCACTTCTTGCAGAAGCCACCCCTGCAGCACTCCCTTCTCCCATACAACTGGCTTTGTATGGAACCCAGCCATACAAAACCACAGCAGTTACATTCCCATACCCTGACATTTTGCAAGTAGGTGTGTTTCTTTTTCTTAATTTATTTTGAAGTGGATTAAGCATGTACATTCAGTAACAAGTAAGTTGGGTTTTAAATTAAGAAAATGAAAAGCATAAGTTTTCCAATTGCTAAACATGCAGTTGCCCTTATGAACAGGGTAGGTGAAATTTCCTAGTTCTTTGTTGAAATTTAGCTCTTGGCATTAAATTTGTTAGTTTATGTATTCAAAGAATTGGTGAATCTGACTAATCAGTCAGACTAAGAATGGAGAAAAAACATCCCCAGAAGTTCTACAGCTTTTCCCCCACCCTGTCTTCTGGTTTGAGTGTTTAATATTTATTACTCCATATTTTTAGGGTTTTTTACTACCCTGTAATTGAAAGTCTCTTCTTACCGAATTGTAAGTAATTATTTAAACAAAAACCTAAGGAGCAGTTTAGAGCTCATGATCATTCTGGGCTAATGGTCAAACTCCAAAGATTAAGAACTGAATGCTTTTGGAGAAGAAAAAATAAGCCAATTTTGAAACACTAGAATTTACATTATCAATGTTTTCAGCCTTCCTTTGTCACCACATTTTGGTTAGGCAATTGAGAAAGGTGAAGAGCTATGTTGATTGTCTTACAGACATTCCAAAGTAATTGTTTCGTCCTTGGATTAAGTGGGGAGGAAACTGAAAGTCTATCTGGAGATGGGTAAATGGAACCAGCTTTAAGCTGGATGTTTTTTGTAATGCCTATTCACCACTGGTTAACAAAGTAGTGACTTATAGAAAGCCATGTGAAATAGCATTCTTTTTAAACAATTGTGTACTGGAAAAATGCATGTTCTGCATTTTTTTTCACATGTACAGCTGCTCTGAGAACAGCACCATTCTCATCCAAATTTGGAAAAATAAAAGATTTGATTAGAAAGAATGTCTTCAAGTGCACAATACGAGCAACTGATTTGCCTATAATGCTGAACAGTCAAGATATGCAAGGGCAAAATTTGATTTAAAATATTTAAGAGAATCTTAGCTTTAGTTTTCTTTGTATATTATCCTGACCTTGACAACAAACCTTGTTTATCACAAGGTTAATGAAGTCTACTTCAAGATTATATTTTACTCAGAAATTGCTATTGTTCTGCTACATCTTAAGCTGGGATTGCTGATGGTTACACTGAAATACAGTCTGAAATAGGAGGAACCTATAGGAGGAGCAGTTGCTTTCATAGTAGTTGAATTAATGAAAATCATGGGAGAACCTTACAGTTAAAAAGTGTGATTAATTATGTCCAGTGTATTAATTATACTGGTAGATTAATACAATCAAATAGAGCTCAATAACAAGTGTCCTTCAGGGGTTTGTACTGGGACTGGTACTATTTAATGCCTTATGAATGACATAGTGGGATTGATTGCAACCTCAACAATTTTCTGGATGACACCAAGTTGAGTGGTGCAGTTGATAAGCTGGAGTGAGGGGATGCCATCCAGAGGAACCTTGACAGGCTTGAGAGGTGGGCCTATGGGAAGCTCATTGAGGTCAAGTGGAAGGTCCTTCACATGGTTTGGGGTAATCACTGGTATCAGTACAGGCTGGGAGATGAACAAATTGGGAGCAGTCCTGCAGGGGAGGACTTGGGGCGTACTGGTGAGTGAAAAGCTGGGTATAACCTTACAGCGCACACTTGCAGCCCAGAAAGCCAACTGTATCCTGGGCTGTGTCCACCAGTGCTGGTCACCAGTGTGACCAGCAGGTCAAGGGTGGTGATTCTGCCCCTGTGCTCTGGTGAGTCCCTACCTGGAGTAGTCTTGTTGAGCTCTGGGGTTCCCAGTACAAGAAAGACATGGACCTGTTGGAGTGAGTCCAGATAAGGGCCATGAAGATGATCAGAGGGTTGGAGCATCTCTCCTGTGAAGAAAGGCTGAAGGAGTTGGGCTTGTTGAGTTTGGACAAGACAAGGCTCTGGGGACACTTTGTGGCAGCTTTCCAATGCCTAAAGGGGGACTTAAAAGGGAGATAGAGAGGGAGTTTTTGCCAAGGGCAAGAGGCAATGGTTTTAAACTGAAAGAGGGTAGATTTAGATTGAGCATAAGATACTTGTTATGATGAGGGTGATGAGGCCCTGACACAGGCAGCCCAGAGAAGCTGTGGCTGCCACTTCCCTGGCAGTGTTCAAGGCCAGTTTGGATGGGGCTTTGGGCACCCTGGGCAAGTGGCAGGGGGTTGGAAGTAGGTCATCTTTAAAGGACCCTTCTGGCCCAAACCATTTTGTGATTAATATACAAATTGTAGGGCACTTATCAATCATCTTTCAGCAATATAAGTTGATTTTACACTATCAGAAGATGCTGTTGCCTGGTCTTGTGAGTTTCTGCTTCTGTGTAGATTTGAAAATGTAAACATATAACTCTAAGCATTTTGGGGTGAGGAGGAGTGTTTTTTTAACAGTTTTCCAAATAAGCTGTGGACAGTAGTATATACATACTTGTATTGCAATTTGTATCTAACGTAAGGACGCTGATTATTCTAACTCTGAATATTTTCAAGATTCTATCTCAGGTTTCCGTTGCCACAATTTAATTTCAATGGATTAGTGGAAGTGCAACTGAATCAATTTTGGCAGAGTCTTTCCCACGTTGCTGCCAGAATTAGAAGTTTGGTGACTAGAGAAAGATAGTGAATGTGTTAAAACATATGTTCAGGTTGCAAAAAGTTTTAGAATAGGTGCATAGTTTCTAAAAAATAGAATTATAGATAATCTGCAGCTGTGAATCAACACAAATGTTACATTGTAGCTGTTTTTGCCACAGTAGAAATAACAATCTTGCTATGTGTTATTACAACAACTTTGTTCAGTATATAATCTGTAACATTTATTTTAACAATAAATGTGCTTATTGTTCCAGTATTAATCTTCATGAAGTATATATAGCTGAAACAAGAGCTAAATAAATTATGAAAATGAAGTGGTTTTGAATATAAACCTGGTTGTCCGTTCTCTCCTACGAAAATGTATTTATGAAGCATACGGAAAGCCACACATTTGCACGTTCTCAGCTCTATTGGCACAGCATAAGATGAGCTAATACCTCTAATTACATTCCTGATGAATGTAACTTTTTAAAGTGCAGCGAATTTGAGAGAGAGTGCACTGTGCTTAAGCGTGGATTCCTCTTTAATATGAGCCCTGTACTTCTGATCTCCCGTGCTGTTTTGTGCTAAAGCAACAGCTTAGCATTTTGTGCTTGCTCAAAGATAATGGGGCCTGATGCAAGCGTAAATCAGTTTTGCCAGATGGCTGCATACCTCTGCAGCCATTTCCTGAATCTCATACTAGGGATAAGACAATCTTACAGCTCCCTGAGACTTCCACTGGAAATCTCCTTTCCTGTAAAGGTAACAATTCATTGTGCAAACTCTTCAGCATTTCCTGCCAAAGTCTGTCACGTAACTGAGCAGTCTTGTCCCATATTGCTGAAAGGACTGTTTTGGACTGTGTCCAGAGCAGTTGTTTGTGCTGAGGATAACAATCTGGAAGTGTGAGAGGAAGTAATCTAAGATTTGAATTAGCCAGTATTAGTATAAAGTGTGAACTTTCCTTATTCCTTGCTTCCCCAGGGGAGGAAATCAGTCAATTACCATTCAGGACATGGAGTGAGTATCTCAGAAGCCTCCTGTAATGTCTTTACTTGGATAGTGACTGATAATTAACGCTGCTACCCAGCTTAAAATTTTCTTTTTTTGATACTTAGCATTGCTACCAGTTGTCTATTTGGGAAGAAGAGTGGGATAGGAAACACAGACAAGCAACTGAGACTTCAGGAGTCCATCCTGAGACATTAAAGTAAAAAGATTTTTCAGAATTTATCTACTCCTGAGTAGAAGTCCTAGGATGGTAGGTTGCCCCTTTTTCAGGCTTCTGTATGTGACAATAGCAATTTGTTATGAGGTTTGTTTTGCTATGTTAAAAAGAAAGAAAATAACCAAACAAACCTGACAGTTTGTTGCTTGAGGATTACTGTTTTTGTTTGGGTTTTCAAATTGCCTATTTAAAAAAAAAGGTAATCTCTAATAGCATATGGACACCAAATGGTAGATTGATAAATTTTTTCTTACTGTATTCTTGGTATATGTGAACTTGACTCCTGTTGCCACTGTAGCAACTGTGGTTCATTGTCCTCTGCATACAGGAAGGACTTCACAATCATCAGTGCACTTAACTGATGTTAACTGGAAAACCAGATATTTGATGATACATTTATGTTAATGCTGGAATGTCCTCAGGAGCAGGAGTCTGATTCAACTTCTTGAATGCTCTTCCTTGGGAACTTTCAAAAATGTTCTCTTTTATGAACAACTTTGCTGCCTAAATTGCTGTTGCTGTTCATTAGCATTAGAAAACCCAAAACTTCCACTTGAATTCAAATTCAAACAGTCTGCATTTTCACCTGGAAATGCATCTGTGTGTGCATTTTATTTTAGCTTGGCATTCTTAACACTTTGTGTCTACCAGCAGCAAAGAGGCAGGATACTGCTTTGTAGGCTGTAGTGTTTGTTTCTGCATGTCTGAGGGAGGGACCATGCACAAAATCCTACCTTGACTTGGGTGAAGATCACAGCTGTGGCTGAACTGCATGGTTGCAGAAGACAACCATGTTTCTCTGTGGTTCTTCAGACAGAAGGCTGAGAGCATTGGCCAGGTTGGGATCACCGAGGGGAAGAGCAGTGTACCAGATGCTTCTTCAGGGTCTCTTTGAAGTCACTTGGTTGAGTCTTCATTTGAGAAACAGTATTTTAAAGTAATAAATGAAATTAAATTTATAGAAAACACCATTTCAGGATTTCAACAAGAGGGCTTTGAGAAAGTACAGCTTAAAGATGTTATCAATTTGCCAGATATTTAATATTTTGTCGCTGCTAATGGAATAAATTGAGAGTATCATTTTGGTTTCCTATATAGGAAACATAGAAAGTCAAGGATAATTGTTTTCTATTCTTACACGTGTGTAATAGCATACTACTTTAGGCAAGAAAAAGCACCTCACAACAAAGTCAAGTCTTTGAAGTTTGCTTCCTCACCAGTCCCCTTAACTCTGGTGCTGTTTTCTGGGAAAAGTTTGGGATAATGGTCTGTTTAAGTTCATGAGTCTCCTGATAAGCAATAGTTTGTTGGCTGTTTCTACATGACATTTAGACTTAGCTTGAAAGCAAATCTAATATGGAATAGTAACCTAGTATTAAATGTTTGAGATGTCATTTCAATCACGGAAGTTGTGAATTGCCTTAAATTGTATGAAAAATACTGATGGTAGATTTAAAAGATGTGATTTACTTGCATGTCACAGAACAACCTTTCTTTTTTGTTCACAGAGTTTATTATCTGACTAAAATTTTTATTTGTTAAGAAATTCATTTAGGGAGAGAAGAATTTTAAACATTCTTACATATTTTTGGTTTAGTTCATAATTTACTTGGGTTGAACATGAATGGTAGGAGTGCTGATGTTACCCAAATCCAAAGTGAAATCTATGTAGACTTTAAGAGCACTTTAAAAGGTTTTCTAATTTTATTTTTGAGACATTCTCTATTTTGAAATGTGTGTGTCCCAGAGGCTTTGTTAAAACTGCAGGTAACGGTCTTCAGTACTTTTTTGTCTTCTGTTTACTTAAGGAAGCCTTCTGAACAAAAAACAACAAAATTAAGTTTCATTACAATGAGTAAATACCTGCTTTGCCTCCAAGTCTTCTCTTATATTCACATTTTGCAAGACATAACCTTTACTGAACAATATTTGAGCTATTGCTTCAATTTTTATGGCAAATAACCTAATATTTTATTTGACATTATTTAGCTTACTTTTATCAGGTTGTTGTGGTTTTGCCCCAGCCCTAACTTATCTAGATAGGACTAGCCTGAAACATTTACCTCTAGGACACAGTGCTGCTTACTAGTTATAGGTATAATAAACCTATATGTAGTCCATGGTTTCTTTGAGGAGAAAATGTGGGTTGTTTTTTTTCTTTTCATGGAAAAGGCGAATACACTCGTAAATGTGTTTAATTCATTGGCAAAACAGAGATAGTAAATGCAGAATTAACCTTCTAAAATAAAATGATGGATCTTTCCAAAACATTGATCAAACTTCTAAGCTCTTGAAGATTGAGAAATTCAGGGGAGAAAACGACTTCCTGACCTATGCATCAGAATCGTGGTTTTTTGCTGTGTTGAGCCCACATCTGATAATTGCCAAAGGAAACTTGCCTTTTTGTGTGCAGAGCTGCTTAACAGTTTTCAGATAGCTGTAACTTTCTGGTGCTGTCTGCACGTGTCTGTACAGCAGGTACAGCCTGTCTGATCGGGAATGAGATGGGCAGGTGAACAACGTTCAGTGCTCAGAGGGAGTAGAGTTCTCCAGTGGGTGACTGCTGCTGCTCTTCCTCACATTGACCAGCACGTGGGAGGGGTGGGCTGCTGAGAACAGGAACCAGGGGTGTCCCTGGGGGCAGGTATAGTGATCTTGGAGAGAACCTGCAAGGAGGAGAGAGTTATCCTCTGTCATCTTTTATATTTTTGTGTCTAGACAACATGTTACTCTCCCTATTGCTGTTTACCTAACACATGTTCAGTCACCCTAATTTCACTGTGTATTATATTATCTGTGCCAGAAGCTCCTCAAGGACCTTAACGTCGTACTTTTGTGCCAATAGATGAAGTAGAATATGGAATTAAGAAGTTATTTGGGACTTCAGAGCTACTGCTTATATTTGAATAAAGGACGTGCCTATTTGTAAGAAATAATTTTCCCTGAGTAATTGCTGAATATGAATCAAGTCTAAATAAAAAATAAATGCATATTGCTGTCATATTGTTCAAAGCATACCTAAGAAGAGTGCTTTCTCCCTGCTTAACACTGGATTTATGGGGATCAGGATTAATGCTTCCAGAAGGGGTCTTTCCTGCTATGGCACTACAGAATTCTGCTTTTAACCAAAATTGAAAAATCTTCTGCTTAAAACCTGCTGGTTTTTTGTTTACTTTTAAAAGCAAAACTGAAAAGCTATAGTTAAATAAAACTCTTTTAATGTATAATTAAACCAGGAAAATTATTTTTATTTTTTTTAATATCTTAGTCTGTAGTATCTTGTGTTTACTTTTCATTCTTAGAATATCAGTTAGAACTTGATTATTGGTGGTGACAAAATACATGATATAATGAGTGTCCTGCTTAGCAGAGTTTTTAAATAGGAAAGTGTCTATATGTATATATATGTATATTTGTCAGTGGCTTCTGCAGAATTGGAATTTTGCCCTTGAAAAGGGCAGTATAGAAATAATCATGCAATCCTGTATGCAAATAGTTCATCAGTGTTAACTTTTATGTTGCCTCGTAGAAATTGGTATGATTTAGTTTGTGAAAGGACCTCAGATCTTAAATGAACAAATGGTTCCAGATTGGTCAATTTGACTTCTCATGACTTTTCTGTAATACAGCTTAAACAAGTAAGGACTGTTTTCCTGAAGGCTCGCCTTGAAATTCTCAAACACTTTTGAGATTTTCCATTTTAAGTCTGGGAATGAGATGTTAATACTTAGGCAAAGATATCTTCTGCAGCAAGTATTGATAAAAGTAACTGTTGCAGGAACTTCTAGTCTTTCAGTGACATATTTGATAGTCTTATAATAATGCGATGTCATTGACTAGGAAATTATAATGGCATAAATAAATCCTCAATTTCTGTGGCTGAGAAGAAAAGTCTTCCTGCATTCAGTTATGCCTGGGTTACATGTTTGCTATTCAGTCTTATGAATGCAAGACTCCACTGTTTCTCCAGCACACATTTCTAAATACTGGAGGGTCTTATCTGTCTCTTAGTACTTAGTGCTCATGGCACTGTGGTCCCAGTAAGCTCTTGGGCTTTATTTGTAGCATATTTACTTCTCATACAGTCCAACCTAATGGAATAATATCTTACTAAAAATATAGAAAGCAATTACTTTCTATCAGCTCTTTTCAAAGATCTGTATCCTTCTGCAAAAATCTGAACCGAGAGCAAGTGGCTGTGGTCAAAGGTCTTTCGTTCCTACAGCCATCTGTCTTTCATCTTAATTCTTGGAGAGGCGTTTAGTACTTGAGAAGCATGTGCCTGAAAACTCCGGTTTGCAAGATGAGCTTACACCATCCTGGAATATGGAAAGATGGTATCCTGGCTTGCTTAAAAACACGACTGGCTTACACACCCCTGGTAATTTTTGCATCTGTCTTCTCCTATCTGGTTTTCCTGTTTCTTAGAAAGCTGTGAGATGGTTTACCCTAATCTGAATCTGTTAGGAAACATCACTCTTCTGGAAATCAACTGTGTGGTGGCAACTGTTGGGGTTCGGAAAGCTGCTTACGCAGTTCATCAGAAGTTCCGCCCCTGCTGGGAAAACTGGTATCAGTGACCAACCACTGCTCCCTTTAGGCACCTTTTTGATGAAAACAAAACTAAAGCAAAAATGCCTCAATTTTTTGCGTTGCTGTGGAGAGGGATCTGTATTTCCCAGTGAAAGTCTTAGTGATGCCCGTCACTGCACCTCTGAAGGTTTTGTAGTTGCTGATCTGAACAAGTTCTGGTTTTTACTGCCACCACTGATCTCTCAACTGGTAGACTTAATGTTGAGATTGATAATCAAATACCTGACCAGAAACAGAAGACAGCTAACAGGTCACATCCACTCTGTTTGACATTTTGTCACCTCATTGAGACAAGATAAATTAGGAGTGACCTGCTTTCTTGTGCTTTTTTGCTTGAAGTCCATGAGGGTTGTTTAGTTCTTCTCATTATCTCTTTGGGTAGCAAAATGTTCCAAAGGGCCACAATAGTGGCTAAGAATGCAAAAAAATCAGACCAAAGTTTTTCCACGGTCACAAGGGGATGCTGAGGCTCCCTCCTAGTTACTGGTCTCGTGTTTCAGAGTTTTGTAAGGGCTTCATCTGCTTCTGGCCTCAGAGTAGACTCTGCAGTTCAGAACACTTGCTGTTTTCTGATACAAACCTCTGCTCTTCTTTGAGGTTCAGCAGAAGGGTGATTATGTAGGACATAAATGGGCTAATGATTGTCAAGTCAGGTAATCTAATGCTGCTTCAGAGGGATGTTGTCCCTGTACTTCATGAGGTTAAGATTTGGAATGCTTTCAGATGCCTCCCTTTCAGTCCTCAGCTTTGCTCATCTTTCCTGATTTTGGATATGTAGTGTTCTTTATTCATTTACTTATAGTTCAGATTCTTTCCTGTGTCCTTAATGTAAGTCATTCTTCCTTTACTGATGTCAGAGTACTGCTTGCTTGTGCATGAAGCTTAGCAGGCAAATAATTTTAAAGTTTTTCTTTCCTTGCATAGTGATTACAGTTTGTCAAAAACTTTCATCTGCTTGTAGTGATGTACATGCATTCTTCAGTAGTGGGTCCTCTCTGTTTCATGGTTGGGGCCTGAGATGCAATGTCTAGTTAGGATTTCTGAAATGAGGACTTTGTTAGCTGTAAGGAAAGGTAGCCATGAAATTTTTAGACTAGGCTATCTAATTGACAATCAAATTTTTCAAGTTTTCAGTGTCACTTTGGACCTTAAGGAAAGATAGAACTTGGAGATCTGCTGTGCCCTGTTACTTCTGTTACTTAATGTCTTTTTTTAATTTTATTTGAAATGCCATTTAAAAGATAAAGCTGCTTTGCAGACCAAAGATTAAAGGTTGTGAGTCTCTTGTTTGGCATTGTCAACATCTTTACTGTAACTCAGTATATAAATTGCCTACTTTCAGTGTTACACATTTCATACAGGTAGCAAAGCCAATATAATCAAGTGAAACAGAAAGGTCATGGAGTGGATCCATTTCTCTTTACAATAGAAAACCCTCACAAGGCAAAAACCAGAAGTGATAAGTTATAAGCAGAAAATGCAGAAGATGACAGCGTGGTAATAATTAAGATATTTGATAAATCTGAGACAAAATGCTCAGGGAGCTAGATCTAAATCTAATATTTAAATTCAGAGGGTTCAGGGAAGAAAGTGCTCTTTTTATCATTGATATGGCTGAAAGATAGAGGTAAATCTTCTTTAATGATCTGAGCTCCCTATAAAGGAAATCACAAGCGAAGAGTAGTGGAAGACTTAGAGAATTGGGAATTACTTGGAACCATTAGTTTGCCTAAAAAAGTGCAGTTGTAATCCATGCAGTTTGGTTATCATCTGTCCAAGCTTTGTCTGAGTAAGACCTACTATTTCAAGTGTTACTTTCAATCCTCAATTATGTAGAAGATTGTGATGGACAAGGAGGAGACACTTTACAACTTATACATCTAACATGCAGGTAGGTTCTCTCTTCACAGTGTAACAGCTTGAACTGCTTGATCAAAGGGATCATGACTGCACTGATTTTCTTTTGGGTTGGTTGCTTATGCTGGGGTTGTTTAAAAAGAAAAACCAAACAATTTCTTCATATTAATTTATTTGAATAAATTTCTATAGCACTGTGAACAAGAATGTTGCAGCCATTCTGAAAACTTTTACCAGATAGATTCTACTATATCTGAAAGTCGGAGCACAGGGAGAACTCAGTCTTCAGAACTTCTCTCAGTTGTCTTCTGTTTAATTTAAAATAATGTTAAAATTTCAGTGCATATTAAACTGAAGGTTTTAACCTTTTGTAATTTCTCACATACTGATTTATATGCTACTGCTATTAGTTAGTATTGCTTGCTTCCAGAATATGCTTTTTCTTTAAAAGGTGTTTTGTGTCTGAATGTTAACTTTGAAATGTGAATAAGATTAATGCTGCTGAAATAGAAAGATTTGCTTATTTTCTGGCTGTGCAGGGTGCATTTATGCAACATGCTCTCAGAAATCCTAAGTTTAGAAAAAGCAGCACTCCATATCAGTGCCTCTGGGAAAACGTTAATTCACGGCTTCTCCTGTCTCTTCTTGGGACTGATACAGGGAAGTGACAAGTTGCTGCAGACCCTTTCTGCTGGCAGATTATTGTATGCCCCAGCAGCATGGTGCTCTCTTGTGTTTGTTGTCTGCACAGTTCATTTTGGAGGCGTAATGTAACTTGAACCAAGAAGCAAAAGCTCCTTCAGTCTGTTAGCGACCACATCTCGCTCTGTCGATAGAGATGTGTATGTTCCCATCCAAAGGCACTTTGGTATAATTACAAGTGTGGGTGTTGCAAGCGTCTGGCAGTGTGAGTCAGAGCTGTCCCTTGGCTAAAAAGTTGGCACCTGCTGCCCTTGTGGCTAGAGTCCCTTGTGGCTAGAGATAGCTTGGGGTCTTGGCAATGATATTACCTAGAGAATAGCAAGGAGTCACTTGATGTAAATGAAGGAGGTTCAAATACAGGGTTTATTCTGTCTGTTGTTGTTTGCTAAATAGAATAAGACTGGTTACCCTTTTGTATCACTGATCTAAGAATGTGCAAGTAAATAACAGGCAAACTGGTATGTGCTGGTTAACGGTAGGGAGGGAGAAGAAGAACATCTCTGTATCAAATTTGGATGTTTAGTTCAAAATAACTTGACCAGATTCACAGAAAGCTAGCTGCTTCAGACCGAGTGCCAGTTTAGCAATCCATTGGTGGAATTTAAGCCAGTCAGCTGTTGAAATGTTTGGGGTTGATTCTAAAAGTAATGTTTTAGCAATTCAGTGTTACAATGTGTTAAGTTAATTATACACTGAGAATTGAAAACAGGTAAATCATCATAAAAGTCTAGATTCTTATAAGGTCAGCAGTTCCATTCTTGTTCTGTAATACATAATAAATGTGGTTCCTGAATGTCAACGTTAATATGGCTCAAGAATTGCAGCTTGAAACTGTTTTGGGTACAGCCAATATTATTTTCCTGTCTGTTGTGACAAAATGAACTGGTTTAAATGCATTGCTTGCATCGTAAGTATTTCATGTTCATCATGGATTGGAATTGAGAATTTTTATGCTGAATCATTATTTTGCTTTTTTATTAGTACAAGAGTAAAGTAAATAATGAGCTTGACTTGTAAGGTATTTCACAGGTTTTTTGCTGACCTAGTATGGAAAGGCTGTTAAATTTCTCATCACCTTGTGGAACCAGGTCATCTAGCAAGATAGGTTCATTTCACTACTTCAACTGAGAAATCTGTTTTTAATGTGTGAGCTGGTGGCCCCAAGGGGAAGAGAAAGCCAGCAAGGCTTCTCGGCAAAGACCTTCTTTGTTTTGAGTGATGTCTGAGTGAAATCTGAATTATTTAAATTTCTTTGTGTAAATCACTCTGTTCCTTAATGATAATACAGCATATATTTCCCTCTCTTAGATCATGCATGCAATGAAATAACTTTCTCAATTTTATGGTATGCAAAAATGTGAGAGACTGTTAGGATATAATTTAAGATATGGCTTTTGCCCTAAAGAAATTATACTCTTAATGAATGCTATCCTGTTTCCATATCTGTCTGTAAAATTACAAGAATGTACTTTTTAGAAATGATCCTGAGTTATTGCTTATACAGTGGATGTATTTCAATTATGCTATGACTTTGGCCTCTATTGGCATTCTGCAAAGTTATTTTTTTTTTACTTCTGTCAGCTTCTATTTCTAATGTTGCTGCTCCCATAAACAAATTGACTTGGATGAAATCATGAACCTCTGTATGGTATGTGTGATTTGCATGTTTCAAAAGCAGCCAGTTGTTCTGGCTCGTGTTTTGGAGCTGTATAGTTCTCTCTCTAAAAATCAGTATGGTTGTTACTATTTGATGTCTTTCCCAGAAATTTTCCTAAAACTGAATTTTCCCAAATTTAGGCCTGAATCAGAGTTAATGTGTTTTGTTTATTTATCTATTTACAATCTTCTCTCCCATGTGCAATCAGATGGTTGGAAAACATCTGCTGCTTCTACTCAGGTTTTTGATCTCATCAATTTGCTAACTAATCTTTTGGTTCAACAAATTCATCTTGTTTTGTTATCATCTGTAGTCACTTTTTCATGTAAAAGTCATTACAATTTATTTTTGTACTGGTTCTTCATCTTTTTCCAAAGATCCATCTTCAGTGCCATGAATGATGGAAAAAATTACATTTGTTATCCATTTTGGGACTTGTATGTGTGCGTTTTACAAATGTAGAAATCCTCTTCAGCATCTTAAGAACTTTATAACCTTAAAGTCAAGCAGTCTGTAATGAGGAGAAATAACTTTTAAGTCTGGCTGGTGCTTGTAGCAATTAATGTGCTCTTTGTACATGCATTATCTTAATTCTGTGTGAGATAGTATTTTTATTGCAATACAGATACTGCTTTGACTTTGCCCACAGTGTTTAGCTTGCAGCAAATAACTTTCTGCAAATTTGATGCTGGGTCAGAAAAAGATACAGTGAACATTTGCACAAAATTGTATTTTTGCAACCAGCTTGACAGTTTGTAGGGCTCTTGATACCTTTTTATTCTTTTCAGCATCAGAGCATTCTGTCTCTAACATTCACTCACTGCAACTCATCTCACTTGAGAAATAAGATATACAAAAGGTTCTGTAGACAAGCTCCTGAGATCTTCCTAGCATAGTATTATCTTGTGAACTGGATGATTTGGGGTGAGGTGGGGGAACATTGAGATGGAACAGAAAATCTTGTAATGTAATGCATGCCCAGGGAAGGTGTTGAACAGACACAATTTACATTGAACTGACTTGCATTTCCAAAATTTGGAAGTTTTGATTTGGTAATGTTTCTTTCTTTATATGCACAAGTGTGTGCAGTATGTGCAAAGAAATGGAGAGCCATTATAATCTTAATAAAATAAGAATTGGCAGTTAGGCAACATCAGGATTTTACCACCTGTATAGTGTGTCCACAGCCTCCCCAGCTTTTTATTCAATGCAGCTACCTCCAGACTTAAGACACCTTTCTTCATGTGAGGAAGTTTGATGGAGGAAGGAAGGCAGGGATGCTTTTTTTGTCAAAATGAAGTTTATTCCTTGTGTTGTGATTGCCTTATGAGTCTATTGTCTCTGATGTCTGTTGAAGTGAGATGTAGAAAGGCTCAACTTCGCTGCCTTATGCCAACTACATGTGTATGTAAACTTGTAGCAGTGATGCTGACTGTGTTTTGTGCTAGGTGTACCCCTTCAGTCTCACTCACCAGAGGGTGGTGAGACCTTCCAAGCTGCTGTGTAGCTTCCCCTCTTCTCTGAACTGAAAGTCAGTAGTAAGTGGGGTTGTAGTTGTGCTATGTTGGGAAAGTAATTAGACAGAAATCACAACACTGCAAGCATTGAAGAAATGGGGGTGGGGAGAGGAAGGGTGGAGAGGGGAGTGGGGTTACACTGACTCATTTGGTTTGCTTATTGAGATGGGTGAGCTCTTTGGAGCTGTAACTTGCAGAGATGTACCTGAGGCAGCCCCTGCCAAGGGTGGTGGCAGAGGAAGGGACCAGAAAAGTCAAGATAACAGGGATCTTTTGAGACCAGTGTCCTGAGAGAGGATGTGATGAATAGTAGAAAAACTGTTTCTGAAACTGTTTTGTTCTTCAATACAAATAGTGTTCACAGGTGCCTCCATGTGCTTACCCATTTCAGAACCTATTTTATATTTTTCTATTTTATGTCTGCGCTTTGTTTGTGTGTGTTATACCCCATTCCTGCTTTTCTGAATTTCAAAAAAAAATCTCCTCAAGTTCCATATGTTGGTTTCCTCTTTAAATGCATAAACTTACAACACACTAGGTGATTTGATAATCCACTGTTGAGGTGTGATTTGTAAGTAATGGCGAGGAGAGGCGAAGGATGGACACAACAGCTTTTCAACTTTTATTATAGCCAGAAATTGCTGTAAATCCATAAAATCTTTGGGGGAAAAAAAATCTAACCTATTTATAATTATCTTTCCATTTCAATAAGATCTTTTCTCACAAAGTACAACCGTGTCTAGAGAGGCAAAGGAGAACTACAGTGGCAAGTTTGGGTATTAAAAATGTAGTTTATAAGTTTAAACAATAGTATCTCTTTATAGATAGTTACCATTTTTTTCCTAAGCCCCTATTTGCAGTCTAAAAATTCTGGAGTAAGAGGCAAAGATTTAAGGAAGACAAACATTTTTAGGAAAAGACTAATGAAAATCAGGAAAGAAGGTATTAAAATCATAAAACATCCAGTACAAATACTGTATATGCAAGTGGGGAACATAGTATAAGGAACTCCAGTTGATCCCAAGTTTCTAAAGCTTATAAAATATTCTCGTTATTTCAGCTGGGAAGTTTTGAGATTCCTTCTGTCTAACTTGAGAATGTGGATTGAAGACTATCACTTTGATGGATTTCGATTTGATGGTGTTACATCTATGTTGTATCACCATCATGGGATTGGTGAGTAATTCATTCAAGTCTTATCTCAGCAGTCCTTTTGCACCTCTGTTGCTTGGAAATAGCGCTATAATGTTCACTGAATACTCAAAATTACAGATTTGCTAGTATCTTCTTATACTGCTATATGGATAAACCTGAAATTATGAATAAATCTGGTGTTTATAAAATTTCGTGTTGCAAAATGTCTGTTTAAAAAAACCCAAACAACCCTCCCCCAGACTGTGACCTTTGAAACTTCCTGTCTCATCAGGCACAGGATTCAGTGGAGATTACAATGAATATTTTGGCCTACATGTGGATGAAGATGCTTTGTGTTATCTGATGCTGGCCAACCACATGATTAAATTATTGCATCCAGAATGCATAACCATAGCAGAGGTAAGATAAGAATTTGCCATTCTCAGTGACATTAATATTGATTAGTTTTTCTTTGGGATGTGAATTTCATGTTAATAATTAAGTTAGTTTAGGTAGTCAAGGAGTGACATGAGCTGAAAAGTATTAATTAGTGGACAGACTTTGCCTTGTGGGGGAAAACTGGAATATGCACATTGGGAATTTTCTCTGCATTAATGGGTCATTAATTAATGTGAAGATTTCTTTTCTTTTTCTTTCATCTCCTTGAAATTCTAATGAGATTTGGTTTTATTAGTTTATTGCTTTTGGATGATTGCTGTTTGTCACTAGAGATTCATGGTATGAAAGACTAACAGCCCTAGTTTGGTTTTGCTTATTTTGTATTATATTAGCATAACTGACAATTCCTCTCAAAAATAAATGTGCTAAATTCATAAATGTGAATAAATGTGTATGCTAATTGAAACTTAGTGTTAAGTTTCTCCAGGATTGTGAGGGAGCAGATAGACCCTATTACTTGAGTTGATTGAGATCAGTTAAACTTTTTTGACTGAAAATATTGTTAGCAGATGGAATTTTTAATAGTGTGAAACACCAGAACACTTAAGTTCTATGAATAGGTACTATTTTGCTGATGTTTTCTCTTTCTGCAAAAGCGAAAATCATGTAAAACTTGAGGATTTTTCTGTTACTCTGTTGAAATCATCCTAAAAAGTTGCATCTGTCTGATATCATTAGGGACTGTAGGGATTCCCAATAAAACTTTTGTATTGCTTAAGAGTTCCCTATTTATCTTCAGAAAACAAAATGCTGTTTAAATTAATTTTTTCCTTCTGGTGGCAACAATTTTTATACTAAACAACCACTGCTAAAAGCTTCATGGCCAACTATCAAAACCAGAATCTGGTTCACTAGCAAAATTGAGATGGTTTCATTGAGCTGTAGGTTTATTTGAAGAGAAATTTGTTCCTTCTCTAGGTAGCCTTAGATTATAAGCATCCCTAGCGATGGATTTCTCAGTTCAGTCTGCTTGTGTTACCTGGCTGAAGAGTTCTTTGTTAATCCCGTGTGTCTTCAGTTTCACTTGTTTGAGTTGAAAGCTGCTTCTGTTTCTGCCTGGGGGAGTCACTACGTGAAATACAGAATCGATCAGTGTGCTGTATGGCTGAAGGAGAATTTCAGGAGGAGAAACTATTGAAATAATTGAAAATTATAAAAGGCAGTGGAGAATGTCTGCTTGCCTGTAATGATGATGGAATGAATGCAACGTGAGAAAAATGTTTGTCTAGCCATAAATAATTATAATATATTCCTTAATTATTTAACTGTTAATTTGTACAGCTTTTTAGTATTCTGAATATTGCCTTAGTGATTTCTGTGTTTTTAGGTATTACTGACTATGCATATTTTTTTATTTTGGCTTTCTGAATAGAGCTGTGATTAAACTTTTGTATAATGAGAAGAATGTTAAGTAAAATTACGTCATGCCTCAAGTACATAAAACCAAACAGGCAGAAAACCCCCACTGTTGTGATTTCTTTTTGTAATATGCAGCTCATTTCAAACTAAGGTCTGAACAAATGCTAAGGCATTGGCTGTTCATATTTAGTGGAAAGTCTACTGGACAGACTAACACTTTTTTGTGTTCAGGTAAAATCTGTAGATGCATATAGATATTAATAGTATTAAATTTAGAATTATACTTCCAAAAATACGGCTCTCAAAACTAGAACTAAATTAGATGGTAGGTACTCAAATCTCAGGCTAAGACCTTGTCCAAGTAGGCATCGTAGCATCACAGAGAAGGGCTTTTCAGATCATCTTCTCCCATGTAACTTGGAGTACATTATCCTTTGTCAGACTTAGAGCTGTTGAACTTCCTTTTATAATATCTAAAAGTTTTTGAAGAATTTCCTTTTCCTTATTTCATATTTACCACATGTGGAGTGTGGATGCATTTTTCTGTGTCATCTAGTGAGTATGAATAAAGGGGGATAATCCCCTCCTTTGAAGTCTGGGCTTTGGTGTTTGTGCAGTCCAGGATGCTCGTGGCCATCCCACTGCCCGGGCAGGCTGCTTGGTCACGCTCAGCTTGTTGCTGGCCCAGAGCCTCAGCACCTTCACAGCAGATCTGCTCCCCAGCCTGGCAGTCCCTCATAGATGCAGGGTTAGTACACCCTAAGGACAGGGTTTGGAAGTTGTCCTTCCTGAACTTCCCCAGCTCGCTGTGGATGGATTCCTCTAACCAGCCAGGGTCTTCCACCTCCCAGCATGCCATCCGTGAGCGTCGCAGGGATGTGGTCACTCTTCTCTCTTGTCGGTTATGGTTATGTAGGGGGGTGTGTGTATGCATGACTTCAAGTGTAAAATCTTTTTTCACTGGTCTCATGCAGTAATTGGGTTGAAAACTGGCTTCAGTCCAGAAGACCAGAATGTGCTTCCTAATTCAGGTCTGGTTCTAGTCAGAATTTAATTTGATAAAGGCTCCTGTGTAGATGCAAGAGGTGTACGTTAATCTATAACCACGGTGGTGCAATGGCTTCTGACAGAAGTTAATACAATTGAGTACTAAGAAATATTTTTCAATTATTGGAGATTTGTATTTTCTGTACGGATAAGCTAACTTGGGAAAAAGAATCCTATGTGACATAATTGCCAAAAAAAAGTGGTGAAATAAATATTTTAAGAACTTTGAGTTACGAATTTAAGACTGATCAGCCTCCGTCAATATGGAACCAGAGAATCATGCAGTAAGCACATGTTGTTTCCAGGGCTTGCTGGATCAATAGTTTTGGTTTTGTGCATTTAGGAAAAGAGTAGTGACTGCATTTTTCTTCCTTCTCTATATTGAGCTTTTTATTTTTATGCCATTCTTTATGCAAAATATCAATAAACAAAATTAACATTTAATTTGTCTTTCGTTGATGGCTTTCTACTTTCTATTGATTATTTGGAGCTCAAGAGAGCTAATTATTTCAAATTCTGCATCTACTGAGGTCTCCTCCACCTCAAATACCTACTCTAATTAAAGTATTTTGTAGCAAGAGTTTGATGAGAAGTCATAATGCTTTTCCCTGTAACTTTTGTATTCAAACAACAAATCTGGGTGTAGTAATCACTGGGGGTTTTTTGTTGTTTGTTCTCCATTACCTCAGTCGATCTGTGAAACCTGTTCATAGTAGTTGGTTTGGGTTTTTTTTTAATAGTTTTATTGTTTGTGCAGAAGTGTTACTGTATTGTAGAAAATCTGAACTAACAATTGCAATGCAAATGTATTTGTGTTGTTTTTTTAAATTATTATTTAAGGATGTTTCTGGAATGCCAGCTCTTTGTCGTCCTGTTGCAGAGGGAGGAGGGGGTTTTGATTATCGACTAGCCATGGCTATTCCAGATAAGTGGATACAGGTGAGAATTTTTATTTAAATACATTCTGCTCTTCAAAGGGGGATGTTCATCTGTGCATACGTAAAAACACTTCCTACTAACAAATCTTATTCTCTTTCCTGTTGATGTCCTATTAAAATAAATTCTGACAGGATTGAACATGTAAATAAATTAGTGTCTGAAATGAGAGCTGTCAAATCCATAGGTTTCAGAAGATGAGTAAGTTCAGAGGGCTATCCTTTGCATTTTGATACTTTTTTTGTACAATGCACATAGATTCATTTTGTTTGAAATAACCTGTCTCTTGCAACAGCTGTAGAATGTGTTGTCTATTTTGAACACGAACAGGTAGATAACCACAATAAGCTAACCATATGCATATAAATAAATAAATATAAACCAAAAAAACCAACCCAGAAACATGCAACAAATCCTGCTGAAATCAGGCTTAGTAATTGGCACTCAACATAGATAAAGCTGGAAGTTTAAATAAAGTAAACGTAAATGAATTATACAAACACCACCAATTGGTACAACTGCATTACAAAAAAGCATAATAAAAGTCTGTAAATGCTCTTCAAGAACAATAATACACAAATAAACATTGACTACAATAAGGATTTACATCACCCTTTCCTCAATATAAAGAATCACCAGAAAAAGGAATAAACCACTGAATGATCTCAAAAGGCTTGTACTGATGTTTTAGAGAATATTTTTCAGTTGGATAGAAGATTGCATCCAAATCCCTCAGGCTATCATCATGATCTGAAAACAATAAATGTTTTATATGAGCATTAATGCTTCAATAAATATAGTGAGTAGCTTAAAATAAAAAGCAAATTAACTTACCTTCAAGATCTTTCACTTTTGTAACTAGGAGGTGGAGGGCCAATTGAAAAACAGTTTTCTAACCTCTTATGCAGAAGAAAAACTTCACAGCTTTTCCAACAGGGACAGCATCATTAAACTCTGCAGTGTGTGTCATTTAGGTCCTGGAATGCAGTGAGGTCTCCTATTTCTGTAGTAACAAGAAACACCTTGTGATGGTGTTTTTCTTTTCTTTCTTAAACCTTTGACTGACTTAACATGCTTCAGGGCAGACAAAGATGAGCAGTTTCCTAGGTAGGCAAAACACAAGTGACGAGTTCCAATTACAAAGGGGAAAAAAAACCCCACCAGAACATAGATTTTAACACAGCAAAAGATGGATCTTCTAATTTAGCTATCTCTGATATGATCTGCTTAGTTTAACTTTACCTGTCCTGCAGTAAGTTTCACTCTTTACCTGAGAATAAAACCCAACTTCTCCAGCCTAAGCACGTACTTAATCTGGGACAGCAGGTGGATGCTTGGCACACAGACGGGATGTTGGATATAAATTTGGCTATGATAGCCTAGGCTGTTTCCCAGCAGACTCCAGTTATTTAGGAATGTGTTGATTGTGTAAGAACATAAGGTGATACAGGCAGTAAGCTTCTAGCCAAGCAAACTGCATATAAACAACCACAGCAGAAGACCTTGAGTTAGAGGAAGAGGTGATATGCCTAGTCTTTTACCGTATTTCTTTAAGCAAAAATAAAGCTGAAGTGATTAGAAGGGAAACGTTTTGAAAGAGTCTATCACTTGTTATCAGACAGTCCTGCTTGCTGTGCTTCCTCTCCAGCTTTTAAGTACGTATCTGTTAATAGCAGTTTTCTAGGCAACTTCCTAAATCAGTTTTGAACCTAAAGGATCTCCAGGGTTCTGTTAAGTAACTGCAAAGAACAGGCCATTTGTTGTAACAGTGGCTGTACTAATTCAGATGGACAGATTCAGACCTGAATGTGTTCACAACCAGATTTTGTGGAGTTAAAAAAATAAATAGCTGTGTAGTGTGCAGGAGCACAAGGCCAACTACAATCAGAATGTTAAATTTTACAGCATATCATCAGCTGTCTTGGTGTTACTGCCTTTATCACTTCTGTGTTTATTTTACATACCTGTATTTAAGCTGTAGCGAACAGTGGATATCTGTAAAGTTCTATAGAAAAAAAACGACTGCCACTGAAATTGGACTAGATTGAGAAGGAGGAAATAATGTCATGTGAGGGAGAAAATTCCTACTACTCATGGGATTAAATTGCTAAAAATCAGGAGCTTCCTTGGTAAGAAACATAAAGCTTGGTTTATATGACAAAACTGTGGCGTTGGTGCTGTGGTTGGAACTGACTTGGAATTCACAGATCAGTGGAATATGTAAGTCTCTGCACTAACCACCTTCTCATGTTACTGTGTACTTCATGACAACAGCACAGTCCTATCTTGTTGTGATCTGTTCTCTGCCACATGGTCCCATTTAAGCTCTAGCTGGAAGCTGACATATACCAGGGTTGTTGGGAGTACAGGGCCTCTGTCAGTAGCATGTGTACATAGGTGTGTGCCCACTTATTTCTTCCCAGTTTTTGGTGGGTGCTTTCTTGCAACTTCTATCAGTCCCGTTGCCTTTTCTATCAGAGGTTTCATATCCTAGATGGCAAGTCCCATTGTCCGTGCTTGTATGTGACAGTACAGGAGCAACAGAACATTCTATTTGCTACATTTATTTAGTGGTATTCAAAAGAAGAAAATACCTTTGTATTATCAGAGAATGCTCATCACTTCAAAACTTGGGAACAGGAGAAGTTAAAGTAATAGAGTTCACACTCCATTGGAAATTTCTGTGACAAGATAATGAAGAAAGGTAGTAATGTGCTTTTAGTTAAAACAGCAATAACTTTTTAATAATCTTTCCTTTGTTTCTGTAGATAATTAAGGAGCTGAAAGATGAAGACTGGAATATGGGAAACATTGTGCATACATTAACAAACAGACGGTATGAAGAAAAATACATTGCATATGCAGAGAGTCATGACCAGGTATTTTAGCTGTTTGTTTATATATAAGCAAGTAAAAATTGAGATTTAGAGGGTTTGGTTTTGGTTGGTTTGTTGGCTTTTTTTTACAAGTGAGGCCAAGGATTGGAAAGAGTAAGCAATAGTTTCACAGAGAGAACTACTCAGGTTTTTTGATTGGGTTTTCTTGTGAGGTTTTTTCTTGTTTGATCCTTCTTTTTAATGAAGGAATCCTTATGGGTCCCTTCCAACTCAGTATATTCTGTGATTCTGTGAATCCTGCTTGGAGTAGGTGGGTGTTGTTGTTTTACAGGTGATTTTTTTTAAAGACATGAGTCCTAGTTCCTTGTTTTTCCTGCTTGTCATAGGAAGGAAGGCATGTAATCCATAGGTTTGAAAATCTGGTTTCTGTAAAGTAAACTGGAGCACTACGTATGAAAAAATGAACAATATCACAACATAGCAAATATGTTCACTGCACCAGTATTTGCAACTGTAGTTTTCCCTTCAAGAAAATATTTTCTCTCAGAAAGGATTGAAAACATCCTTTTTTAACATATAAATGAAATATTCTTTAATAGTTTGGTTCAAAACATGGCTGTTGTAATGGCTCTGTGTAAAGAAAAATGCAAAAGCAATGAATCATCTTTGTAACAGTTGTTTCTGAAGAATCAGAAAACACGTTGGTTGAATTTTAAAATTAGAAATTGAAACCCCCCCCCATTTTCTTAAATCTTTATTTCCTATATTTTATAATAAAAGTCATAGAAGTGTCCAAACCAAGGCCTATATTTTATTTTAAAAAGAGGATTCTGAGTCTATTAATGTCATTTTGTGTACCTATTTACATTCTTATCTCAGACTGTTGCACAGTGCTCACTTAAAACATAAGAGTCGTAATCCTTGTAAATAAACTTCAAGTATTACTTGGAAATGCACATTATTCTGTGATTGCTTTCTCTTATAAAAGCCGATTCTTCACCCTAAAGTGTGACACACAACATTAGTGTTGCCATTATTTTAGTTCATGCTGGATATTATCAATTGAGTTGTTTTCCATAATAGCATGTATTTCTGGTTTAGAATCTCATACCTGGGAAGAAAGTCTATTTATTTTGAATTTTTAAAGAGCATTTACTGATGTACACCATGATGATACATGAAAAGCAGGACAAAGAAACAAAATGACAGTGTAGATAAAATTCAGTCTGGAGATACTTGAAAAGATGCAGAGGAAGGGCTGATACTGCTGTAGTTTTTTTGTGTGTTTACATGGTCTGTGGGCTGACTGTTACCAATCCAAATAACATAACTGGAAAAAAAATGGAAACAATTCTGAGGGAGTTGGTATGAATAATACCAGGTGTGGGTCTGTTATCACAAGAAAACTAAATAGACTTAAGACTCTTCAGGGTTGGAAAGAGATAACTGAAGAATCATCTATATGTCCAAAGAACAATACAACAGCACAACTAAGAGATGGTGCTTCTCAACTAGACCTGAACGCAACTCATGTGTCTCTCTTTGGAATCCAGTGAGTTTGTGTGGTAGAATAAAATGAGAATTGGGTTAACTGAATGAAAAATATCTATTTATATACACACAACCCAAAACATTTTCAACTATCTGCATGCTAATATATTAGAGTAATCCTTGCTACATGGCATTTGAGTGGCCTTTCCGAAGTAACTGTAAGCACTAGCAAATAACTTAATCACTATTTTAGACAGAACTAATAGTTTGTTTTTCTTGTGAAATCCCAGAAAACAATTCACATTCTTGATTGCATATAAACAAATGTTTTATGTTCACTCCATCTCTAAATCAGGAGTGTTGCTAATAGCCCTTCCAGGAACTTTGACATGTTTACTTTCTTATTTTCTGTTTTCTTCAAAAATTCCAAAATTATTTATCACCTGAGTTGACACTAATATTTCACATTAAATATCTGTAAGCAAAAGGATTCTCAGAAGTAATTGTGCTGCTTGATCCCCTCAGGTGAAATGTAGGACTGCTCGGGGGTTAGACAGCTTTATTGATCACATATTCATAGTTCAGTACAAGGAGTGAGAAGTCCCAGTCACCACATGGAGGGTTGCAAGGGAAAACATACAGTTGGGTCTGGCATCCAGTTTTGGCTCAGCTCAGGGACTTCCCTGCCTCAATTTAGGTGCTTTCTCTTTTTGGCAGCCGATTATATATATGTATATCCTTCCCATGTGTTTATACCTTGCAGAAGCTAGGGTCACTGTCACCTAATGATCACTGACTGTGATTTGTTGTGAACAGGGACTAGATCATGCACACAGAGCCGTGTCCTTGACTCCTCCCTACTCTTCCACATCCTCTCCTGAGGACATAGTGTGTTTTCTTAAAAAAAGTAGTTAGAAATGCTTCTAGTCCACCCAAGGGTTTTATCTTCACTTTTTTTTTCTGAACTGTATAGGCACTTGTTGGTGATAAGACACTGGCGTTTCGACTGATGGATGCGGAGATGTATACAAACATGAGTGTGCTCTCACCTCTTACTCCAGTTATTGATCGTGGAATACAGCTTCATAAAATGATTCGTCTCATTACTCATGCACTTGGAGGAGAGAGCTATCTGAACTTCATGGGTAAGTAATCTTAGGAAAGAGTCTTTCATTTCCTCATCTACAGAATGCTTGGCAGGGAAATAAAATGATCTGACATGATCTCACATCCACAGTATTTATCACAATGTTGGAGTTTGGAGCATAAATGCTTTTATAAAGATTTAGTACAAAAGGTAATATGCATTGTTTTTCTGTCTGTAAGATGTATTATAAGACAACATAGTAAAACCAATGTGGTTTCTAGTTGTAACAGAAATAACTTTTTAAAATTTAGTAAGCTTAGTTCATGTAGCTCCTGATTTACAACTCAGTCTAGTATTTTAATTGTTCTGTGAGTGTTTCAGGTGGTGAGATTTGCCTTGCACAGCTGGGTTGTCTTTCCTATCTATTCTTCTACTCTCCTATGTTTTCTTAAGACAACAGTGAATTTACTAAAGGTAGCTCTGCTTATTTTCATTATTAATTGTCAGGCAGTAATCTGGAATTAGTTGATTTGTATTTTGTTTCTTCTTGGGAAGGAGCAGGGGCTTAAGGTAGACAAGGACACGTCATAGAGATAGGTGGCACAAACTGCTATCAAAGCAGGGAGGTAGTAAGCGTTAGCATAATCTGTAAATACAACTGTTGCATTGCTCAAAGTTGCTATTGCTGCAAGAGTCTCCAATAGTTAATCTCACTTAATCAACAAGTTACAGTCTGCAAAGTTGAGTGTTTTAAGTTTTATATGAAATGCTGAAACTATGTTTAATGGTCTTTACCATATTCATGTTCCTTAGTTTCCTTGTAGAATAATCCTTTATAGTAAAAATCAGAATTCTGTATAGTGGTGTGACAAGTTATGTATAGCAGCTGTGATAGATAGTCTCACAGGGAAGAAAAAGACTGAAACTATGCTGTAAATGGCTGTCTTTGGTTTTCTGACGTAAATTATAGAAGATTTAGCTTAGTATTGCCTTCCTCTTTTTTTATTAGAAGTTTTGTATTATGAATTTAAAGGGGACTGTTGGATGTATATTGCCCTTCTTCCATTATATGCTTAAATATATCTTTTTAATTAAAAAATGGAGGACATTATTAAGGCAATGGTGGCATTTGTTTTAAACCTCTACTGATATATGTTCTCTTTCTTGGTATTAGTAGAATACTCAAAAAAAACCCCTCATGCTTTTGGGATTTCTTAAAAAGAACTAAAACAACTTCAGCACAGAAGAAGTGAATTCAGTTTAGGGTATACTATTAAAAAGTATTGTTTCTAATAAAATTCAGAAAAAAAATTCCCCAAGAGTGAAGAAGACTTAGGGAAATAGATATTTGATGTCTGTAGTCAGGAACCAAAACGTGCGAGGTGTCATGTGTGTGCTTCTGTCCAAACCAGCGATACAGGAGTTCAGGAAGCAGGTGTTTAAAAACAAATACTCCAGCTAAACTGCAAATCTCTCTTCCCCAGATTGACTTGGTAGAGGTTAGAATAATGATGAGTAATTCAATGTGGCATGTTAAATTCAGTGTGTTAATGCAGGTTGATAGAGCAATTAATATTGCATATCCTTGAGTACCTCAGGTATTTTAGTAACTACATTACGGTTTGCTATACGTAAGAGGTGAAAAGATGGTAATAACCATTGTAGGAGCAAAGGCATACGTTCAGGATGCTGGCAGCGCAGTGTACTTAAAATGCACATTGCAGCATGTGATGTAGTTAAGCAAATACAATAACATACGGGTTCTTTAACTTTGTTTTGAGCAAATGGTGGGAGTGAGAGAGAGACAGCTTGTTGAGGGGTGGGGAAGGACTGGAAATCTCCTTTTACAACAGCTCGAGAAGGCATTCCAGGTGCCTCTGTTTCCCTTCAGCCTTTCCACAAATGTCTATCTTTTTTTTTTTTTTTAAAAAAAAAAAGCATGCTGCTTCCTCAATGCTTTGCTCATCTTGAGGGAAAACAAGCTGCTTCTAAGACATTTTTTATCAGGAGTTAGAATCTGTGTTCTCAAATGTATCCTGGAATTTCTCTTTGAAGATCTGGAATGCTATTTAATTATACATGTGTTGGGAGCATCATATGTGCTCCATATGTTCAGGCAGATTCTTGTTGAGCAAAATTTTGCCCCATTGAAAATTAAATGTTGGTTGTGGCTTTCTCCCATCTTTCTCACTTCATTCTGGACACTTCTGCCTCCTTACAAGTTACCTGTAAGAAACCACTGCAAAAATCATGGAAGCTGTTGTTCTTATTTTTCATGTTTCTGAATTTTCACTGAAGGTTTTTATTTTCCTTCTCTACTGCTTATATCTCAGTACAGGCAATCAATGACATAAGCCAGCTTAGATGTGAGTAGGAAAGTTTTGTCCTTTCAGTAAATTGGTTCCCTTGTAACACAAACCATTGGGAGTATTCTTTCCTCCAGTCTGTATTTCACTTTTCTGTGCAGCTTTGCAAGTAATCTCTGGGGTTTCACGTGCCCATCTGGCATGGAAGACTTAACCTAGAAAGGGAAAAACTCCATATGCTTGGCTGAAAATGAGCATGACAATGATAAATGCCCTGCTGTAGTAAATGAACACTCTGGAAGGCTAGTTGGTTTAATAGTAATTGTGGAAAAAAAAAGTAGGAATTGTTTTGAAACTTGTGCTATCTAACTCTGCTTTCAAAGCAGGTAGGGCAGGACAATCCTGATGTAGCTGTTGTTTGTTCAACCCAACTCCTGTTAGCCAGATTTTAATACTGAGACTGGCCAGTACTGGTCAGGTGGTTGCATACAACCTTAGGAAATCACAAAACCTAGAAGTTCTTCTGCAAAAACCTTTAGTAGAGGCACAGGCGATACTTTCCTAAGGGTTTACTCCTTCAAAGCTGAGCTTCCACAGGATGTTAACATAATACACATTTAATTGCCTGATCTTAAATGACACTTAGAGAAAGCCCCAAGCGTTCACAGTGTGTGCCTATATTAAATAGTGGAAATAATCAGGAAAAAAACAACCCTGTATTAATATTCCAATGGGCTTGTTTGTAACTGTAGTGATTGTGAAATACAATATGCATCTAATATTAACTTAATTAGAATCAGAAGCTATGTGGAAAACTTGTTTGAGACCTAGATCTTTGGCCTTTCTATTATGAGGATTTGAAAACAAATCCAAAATATAAACCTTGTATCTGACTGAAATTATTTATTGTAAATTTAATCCCCTACAATACTTTCTCAGTTGCTAAACAAGGACTATTAGAAGTTGTTATAAGACAGAATAATACAGGAACCTTCTGATCTCACCTTGAAAGTAAAGCAAACACTGTTGTTAAGCATTGTATAAAAATGTATAACTTCAATGTAAAGACTCTCAAACTTATCCCTACAAAACTGTTGTCTGTATGTCCCTGTTGACAACTGTAATTGTTCTTTTCTCTCAAATATTATTTATATTTTCTCTTGCTTTTTGCCTATGCCCGGCACTAAGGGAAGCCCTGTAGGACACTGGAAAGAGCTGTTCCACTTCTTCAGTGAACCTATTTCCATGTTCTCTCCCTGCAAGATAGATTTGTTTGTCTCCACTTAGACAAGCAAGACAGCTGCTTTCTTGCCTAGAACAGACATAAGATCCAGCCCAAGGGGCCGTAAGTAGCATTATAGGTTCTTGCGATCCTTCACAGCACAAATATTTACTGGTTTATGCCACTGTAGGGTATTGCTTTTCAGCTTGCTAACAATCACTTTCTAGCATCCTTCTTCATTTTAAATTGGCTTAAACTCAAATCTATTGATTTAAATGGAGATTAGTTCCTACGTGAACCTCTAGTGCTGTTTCTCATGACTTTTCTATAGTACAACAACTCTTAATTAGGACTCCAGAGACCAAGTCTCTGTCTCTCTGCAAAACAACTTTTTTTTACGTATATAAAAGTTAGAAAAATGATTCGTGGCAACTAGAACATCTTTTGCAATCATGAGCATTGACTGATGGTGTTACTGTTTTGGTTGACATTTACCTTTGTTTCACTAATAGTGTTTTTTTTTGTAAAGACAGAATAGTCTTGCCTATTAATATGGAAGGGTAATATTTTTTAAAATTTGATAATACATTGAAAAATATTTTAAAATATGTATGTATGCATATATATAAACAAAAAGGTTTCTTTGCTTGATTTAAGCATCTAAGCAATTAAGTGTAGTCATCTTAACGCTTTTTGATGCTGTGGTTAGCTTCTATCTATACAAAACGCTTTGAAGGTATTCCGTTCATATAGTCTTGAAGTGCTTTAAGATGTTACATGTTTTAATTATTCTAAATATTTTTAAAAGCTTGATTCATCCTATGAACTCTTTGTTAACGATTAGAGCTTTAGAAGATCCTTGATACTGTAAGGTATGTCAAAAAGCCTTTGTTTTTCTCCATATTTATTTTTTCTTCCCTCTGAAAAGGTGTTACCTGTCTGGCTCCCTCTTCTGAGTAGAGAGCAATCCTGAGGAGATATGTATGGGGTGTTCTTAGTCATATGCAGGTTTGGTCCTTCACTGCGTGTATTCAGAATGATTGATGACCTATACTTATAGCTAACCTGTAGACTTATGCTTCTTACACTCTGGGGCTTGGGCTGGAAGACATGGTGCAGAACTGAAAGGAAGAAAAAAAAATTTTTCATGTAAATATTAAGTTGATCTATAGATAACAGTAGAATCCAGTATCTAGGTCTCCAGTTGGATTTAAAAAACAAACAAACAAAAAAGTTTGCACTGGTGGCTAAGAGAGCCAATGGGATCCTGAAGTGTATCAGGAGGAGTGTGGCCAGCAGGTTGAAGGAGGTGATGCTCCCCCTCTGCTCTGCCCTGGTCAGGCCCTGCCTGGAGTATTATGTCCAGTTCTGGGCTCCTTGGTATAAAAAATCAGGGATCTCCTGGAGAGAGTCCAGAGAAGGGCTATGAAGATGCTTAAAGGCCTAGAGCATCTCCCCTATGAGGAAAGGCTGAGTGAACTGGGGCTGTTCAGCCTTGAGGAAAGAAGACTAAGGGGGGGAATCTAATTAATGTTTATAAATATCTCAAGTGTGGGACAGGGGGAAATGTTCAGCCCCTTTTCAATGGTCTGTTGGGACAGGACAAGGGGCAATGGCCTCAAGTTGGAGCACAGGAAGTTCTGCATCAATATGCAGATGAACTTTTTCCCAGTGAGGGTGACAGAGCCCTAGGACAGGCTGCCCAGGGAGGTTGTGGAGTCTCCATCTCTGGAGATATTCAAGAGCCATCTGGATGCCTCCCTGTGTGATGCGTTCTAAAACCTGCTTTGGCAGGGGTGTTAGACTCAATCTCTTGAGGTACCTTCCAACCCCCACAATTCTGTGATACTTTGGGTTTTGAGAGAGAATAGCCTTGTTTGGCTCTTTTCCAGTGTTGCACCTTTAGTAAGTAATGTAACAACATGTGGTTTTCACACAGAACTTAGCTTCTGTTTTGTCACAAAGCAGTGTAATAGTGTTTATTTCCTAGTTTGTTTATCAACATCACTAATGACATACTTAGTGCAGGAAGCCACTCATTTCCTGGATGCCAGATGTCTACTAAAACAATCTACGTGATAAAACAAAATCTGTGCAGTGCCATCACTTGAAGAACTTTGTGTGTAAGAGCAGGGAAAAAGAGTAAGCAAGCCACATTCAAACAGTGGTAGATAAGTTGTTTATGGTGTTAAAGCTTTTGTCTTTTCTCTCCCTACTACTCACTCTACTTAGCACAATTTTGATGCTGATAGTTTACCACCACTCGTTTTAAGTGACATATTTCTGAAACCCCAAATGCTAAAAAGAAGCTACATCAGCCTCTCACCTCACCCAGCTGTGTTTTACTTCTGCTTTTTGCAATCTGTCTGTACTCATTAAAAAAAGGCTGGGCAATTGCATGGCTAAGGTGGGGAAAAGCCAAAAAAAAAGCTCTGTTTTGTCCAACTCTGTCTATCACAGAGCAAAAAAAAAAATTAAAAAATGTTCCTGATTATACTTTGTAGGCTGTCTCTTAGTGTCAGAGGTGACACAAACTGCATTTTGCTTTGTCCCAATCAAGTAATTTAGCAATACAAAACTGTAGTGAGCCAGTTAAGAGCATGCATGAGAATCAGTTAATCAGCAGCCTTACCTTTAAAGATGCATTGTTCTTTCTCAGACTAGTTTTGGGCAATGCAGAGCCAAATAGAATTAAACCCCACGTGTTATTCAGTCAGGAATTGTTGTTTCGAGACATGACTGAGCAGGTGACATTTTGTATTAGTAAAGCCTGAATAATAGATCCTTAGGCATACATTCCAATTTGGATTTTAATGTGTGCAGTTGTGGTAATTTGAAATGAATTCATCTCAATAGTGTCATTAATTCCCCAAATCAATCTCGTTTAAACTGAGATAACACTTTCTGTGATGACATTGGAATAAAAAAAAACCTCTTTATGAGTTCAAGCACTTCTTATTTTTCACTAGCCCTATTTATTATCTTAAAATTTGCTAATTCTCTTACTTTTCTGATGCCATCAATGCGAAACTCAGAAATTTACTAGAATATGATTTTTTAAAAAAAATTGTAGTTGAATTTGCACTAATCGTTGAGGGGCAAGGTATTTTCTATGCAGTTTTTTCTAAGTGGTAAATTCTGCAGAATGAAGTGTATTAAAGCATACTTTATAATTGCTGACCTGTCTTTCTGAGATGTCTTTGAGAATCCTCAGTTTGAAACTCCGAGCGCCGTAGGCTTCAGATGTCGCTGGAATTTGTCACGGCGAGCACGGACTGCCTGCTTTGATTTGGAGTAGGTTTCCGCTGTAATTTATTGTAACCTTGTTGAGGTTTACAAAAAGAAAATCTGAAAGTGCTCTAACCCATTTGGTGTGCTTCTGTATGTCAAGAGACTTAATGGAAAGATGCTTTTATATATTAGCAGGCCTGGAGAGGTAGCTACGTATCGGTGTTGGTGGGGAGAAACATGTGCAAAGCAGGAGGCAGACAGGGAGAGTGGGGGTTGTTGGTGGAGGAGGCACGCAATCAGGTTGGTATCGGAGTGGAGCTGCAGGCTCCATTAACCCAGGACAGTCGCTTTATCTTTCCCACTAAAAAGATGCATTCCTGTACATAATTCAGGGTAAATTATTTCCGTGAGCTCATGGAAATCGATAAAAATACAGTGAAAATGAGGTATTTTAGTTTTATTTCAGAGTTAAGTGTTACGAGGTTAATCTTGTATATGAATATAGAGCTGATTTTAGCGAGCTCTCAAGAAAGGAGAGGAGGAATTGATAGTGGAGTGAATTAGAAAGGGAGTTTAGGAAGAGGGTAAAATTAGGTTTGGCTCAACAGAAAATTATTTTTGCCGGATTATTTTTTTCTTTGGTGAATAGAACATGTGGCTTTTGAGGTGGAATGTCTTGTTGCATATAGAAACCCTACTTTTAAAACGTATTGCGTAAAAATGCACTGGCTGGAGGAGAAACAGGATAAGTGACTTAATGTCACAAGGAGAGCAGAGGATTATTCACAAAGCCAGTTGTGCTAGTGCAGCCCTTTTACAGCCAGAAGCCCATACCTTTTGCACTGCTAGCATAGTTATTCATACCTTTTTGTGAAACTCAGGGCAGATCCTGCAAACAAGGTCTTTCCATTGATTAGCTTCTTAATTAGCATTTTTTGAGATATTATTTATATTTAATCTGTTAATCCACTTCTGACATAAGTCAGTCCGTAGACTATGAAACAGATCCCTAAGATCATTGGTTTGTGTTTTTTTATTGGGCTATTTATGCTATCATGGTTTTGCCGTGCTATTTAGCCCCACACAGCCACTTGCTCACCACACTGACCCCATCCCTGGCCCCAGCAAGATGGGAGAGAGACTCAGAAGAGTAAGAAAGATGGTGGGTTTGTGTAAAGGCAGTTTAATCGGGAAAGCAAAACCCACACACACAGGCAAGACAGACAAGGAATTCATTCCCCACTCCCCATGAGCAGTCAGGAGGTCAGACATCTCCAGGAAAGCAGGGCTCCAGAATGTGTAACACTGAATTGGGAAGACGAATGCCACCATGATGAATGTCCCCCTCTTCCTTCTCCCTGCAGCTTTATGTGCTGAGCATGATGTCCTATGACATGGAATATCCCTTTGGTCAGTTGGGGTCAGCTGTCCCAACTGTGTTCCCCCCAAGTCCTTGTGCACCCCCAGCCCACTGTGTGAGCACCGCACAGCAGTAACAACAACATCCCTGTGTTGTCAGCACTGTTTTCAGCACAAATACAGAACATAGCTTCAAACGAGCTCCTGTGAAGAATATTATCCCAGCCAAAATCAACACAAATACAAAATAAATTACTGCAGGAAAGCCTGTATCATCTTGATGCCTGTATTATAGGTTAGCTCTTTGTGCAACTTAAGCTCACAACCTTTGTCTTCATAATGAATCTAAGAATAGAATCATAATAGGATAGAATTGCTTCAGTTGTTAAAAAACAACTTTATGAAGTCCAACTATTAACCTAGCACTCTTAAGTCTAACTACTAAACAGTGCCCCTAAGCACCATGCATGCACATATTTTTAATACCTCCGGGGATGGTGACCGAACTGCTTTCCTGAGCAGCCTGTTCTAATGCCTGATAACACTTTTGGTCAGGAAACTTTTCCATCCTAAACCTCCCCTGGTGTAACTTGAGGTCGTTTCCTGTCAACCTGTCACTTGTTACTTGGGAGATGAGACTGACACCCACCTTTCTACAACCTCCTTTCAGGTGGTTATGGACCGTGATAAAGTCTCCCTTCAGCTGCTCCTTATATGATCTGTTCTTCCAACCCCTCAGCAGCTTCGTAGTCCTTCTTTCAACGCAGAGAGTTCTATTTCAAAATATTAATGTAAAAAAAAAAAAGAAATCTAAAGAAAAATATTTTAATATATATATTCAGTTTTAATTCTTAGTGTTAGATCAGCAGTGTGCTTTCCACAATTTACCTTGTACTTCTTAAACTGATGAAAAGTACAAACATTGGGATTGTGGCACCTTTTTTTATCTTTCCCTTACTGTAGACTTCTGCACAGGTGTCTCTAGGACAGAATATGTGTATATGTCCCTTTGAAAACAAACACAGAACTTGGTTCAAGCTGAGCTTTTGTTCTTATGCTTGTTTATTTTTCTTATTTATTTTGGCTGCCACCATTTTAGTGAGGAATTGTACATAATATTGCTGGAAGGGAAGAGTGTGGAAGTCTCAACTAGATGGACTACTTCACCTCGGAATTTTTTCTTTCATCTAAACTAGTATAGTGAGAGTGCTAGCTATTCATATGTATCAAAATACCATATAAATGTAAATTCTATTTTCAGTAAGTCTTCATTTGTGATAGTGTGCTTTTTTCCTCCTTGTCTTCTATTTAGCTGTACTTAGGCAGCTTTCATGCAGATCTTTATGAATACGTGAATAGTTCTTTCAATTTAAGATCTCGTTTAGATTTTAATCTTTTTCCTAATAATTCAATATTTTTCTTTAGGAGAAAAAAATCTGTCAAGTACAACAGAAAATATTCTATGTGGCAATAGTATGTTTGAAATACTAGGCTACTTATTTTCTGAATTTACCTTACATGCACTCTTATCCTAATACATGTTACACTTGCAAGCATATTGGTACTAAAGCACTGATTTACCCTGATCAGAGAAGTAAAGATGATCTAGAGCAAAGTAACAGAGGTGTTACTTGGAACAATTCTTATTCCTGCCTTCAGGTGTTTTTTTTCAAAGGAGAAATTGGAAGTTTAGCCAGACTGATGGGACTTTGGGCATCCTGGTCTAGTGGAGGGTGTCCATGCCCATTGCCATTGGTGTTGGAACTAGAGAATCTTTGATGTTCCTTCTGACCCAAAGCATTCTATGATTCTGTGATAATATCCTCAACTGAAGTGTACATTTTCATTTAAGTTTCATTTTTTTTATTTCTGCTTTTTACATGAAGGTTCCTATTCATTTTCATGCGCACCCCACCCCCAATTTAATCCTAAATTTTAGAAGCTATGGTGTAAGATGTGCTGGGGCTTTTTGTGTCAAATTTAATACGACTGTTCAAAGCCCACATTTTGATAAGTATGACAGAATATTGACATGTTCATTTCAGTAGATGTAAAGAGAAATTACCTTATTTGTGCAGATTTCTCCAGTATGTGAAACTTGTTGTTCTTGTTTGGGGAGGAAGAAGGGGGGTTTAATAATACTGTATTCTTGTTATGGTGCTGACTGTGACTAGTCTTAGAATTACAGTAAGCTATTTGTTGATATCCTGCCTGCCTACTTATGGGAAGGAAGGGGGTGTCTTGATTAAAAATAATGGATGGAATTTCTGAATTTAAGATAATCTTAATTTTTCTGAAGGTTAACCTAGACATAATCAGAGCTTTCATAGCAGCTGTGACATTCCCTTTTCATATTTACTAATTGCATTTGTACTTGTAGGCCAGAAAGCCTGTATTTTTCATGTTTCATTTCCTACATAGAAGGCTGTTTGATTTGTACATTGCACATAACAGGACTAAATCCATTGCTTCTCTCTGAAAATTTAAATACAGGAAGAGGCCAGTAGAAATAAGTAAAGTTTATCTTAATAAAGGAGCTGTCTACGTGTTATATTCTCCTGGTATTTTTTTGTTTCGTGATGTTTTTTGCTTTCTGTTGAAAATGCTAAGGGACACGGGGCATTCTTGAACAAGTGACAGAAAACAGTATGATGTGTGACTGAAGGGCTTATTATGTTCCTCTACTCCTCAGTGCTTAACTGTAAATGTGGAAGTGCTTTTGCTACAAGTATTTCTTCAAGGAATGTATATTGAGAAAAGCCTGTAGGAAGCAAGTAGTATATTGTTTTTAGAAGTTTTAGTAGTTGTAGGGCTTTTTTGTCTCCTGCTCTATGAAGGGATGATGTGAGCCATAGCCAAGATACCAAGAGGATAAACTCAGAAGTTTTTACTAGTTTTATGTTACAGCCCTGTCTCTACTCCTCCCTCTCACTGTGACCATGCAGTATCAGGTTTTCAAAGGATATTTTTTTCTGACAATAAAGTATTCCTATTATGATCTTAGTAAGAAAACAAGTATTGAAATAAGCTACCAGCATAGTGTGTCTCTGTAAAAGAATGAAATGGAACAAAAGAGAATGTGTAATGGCATTATTAACAAAAAAATATTTCCCGAAGATGTAATTTTGCTTGTTTCAGAGGGTTGTTTTCTCTTTTTTTAAAGGTCCATTCAAATCATCTCTCACTCCAGCAAGTTTATTTTTTTAAATAATAAGATGAATAAAAGATCATTACTGAGAAATATTTCATATGTCCAATTCAAAATGTCTTTGTGCAAGTAATCTCTAATGTTTTTTTGTCTCTGTTTTGTGTTTTGCTTTTGTCACTTAGAATTTTCATACAGCACTGCTGGAGGGGGAGAGGAGAAACTGTCATGTTTGTACGTACTTGGCTTTCCTCAAACGGTTGTAACAATACTTTTCTGACACTGAAGTGGGCTTTCTTCCTGAAATCAAAGTTTACTTCTTCCTTTGACAAAGACTTTTTGTCTTAAGGGCATAAAAAACATTATGCATCTCTTTGGTTGAAATACATTTTCAGATTGGGCCCTAGGAAAGCTGCATCACTGCAGTACAATGACAGCATGAAGTATAGTACTTTGAAAACATACATATTTCAGTGAAATGCACTGCTATTTTTGGAAATACTGTTGCAAAATAATTAATGAATACATGCATACAAAATAAATTCTAGCAATTACACCAAATTTTGGTGCAGGGAAAGGAGCAGTGCACGTTAAAATACTCTCTCAGTAAAAAAAATTGCTCAAGGAAAAAAGTTAGAGGTGTCTACTTAAATGAGATCACTTATATTATCAGAAGTATTTGTTTCAAAACCTGAAAAACAAATTAAGATTTTTATCATGTTCTAAGCAGTCGTAATGTAATCTAGAAATAATTTCTCCTCTGATTCTCACTTATCAGTGTGAATTTATTTTGTTTCTATTAAGTTGGTGTCACAAGGAAAAGCTAAAATGATTAGTTAGTTATGTTTTGAAAGGCTCCCAGTTTTGTTATGCCTACAGCTGATTTGGGTCTTAAGGCTAATTTAAATGTGTTTGAAGTATAAGATGAATGCTGTCACATTTGCATCTGTGTGTATAGCAAATTGTTGCATTTCAAAACCAGAAGGGATAGCTGTAATCTGCAAATAGGCACAATATAATGGCATGAAGTGATGGGATAGCTCACAGCTAACAAAGTTGCTTGGGGGGGTTTGTGGGGAGTGTATTAAAACAGATAACCAGTCTTGCTTCATGATACTTTCCTTTCTTACGGGAATGACTCTAGACAAAAGCTAGCATTCTGATCTATGCAGACACATGTTCAGAGCTGCCCCTTCCTCACTTGCCCCAAGTTCACACCGTCCAAAAAACAACTTTTCTGCCAGCTGCACCAGGCCAGGAAGAAAGAGCGTTTGATTGATTCCCACTGAAATGCACACACACACCCCAGCTGGAGTTGGTTAGATTTGTTTTTAATGTTACAAAGTTCTATTTGATCTTTTCTCAGAAGTTATAAACAAACTTACTTTTCTGTTCTGAGGAGCATATGCCAGTCACTTCAGGCAGGTCACATTGCTCATTCTTGGTGTTTCGGTCCCTTACTCTAACTACATAAACCATCTTCCTGTCACACAGATGCAGCTTTCCTCTTGGCTTTGGGTGAATAGTGCCTTCCTTCCTGAAAGCTAGTGGCATGAAGTGACATGGTGAATTCAAGTCATTTATAGAACATTCTTAAGCTTTTTTAGCTCTTCTGAGGCTTTTCTAAATAAAATAAATAACCATCATGAGTACTTTGAAGTCTAGCAAGTATCCTCAGCTTCTATTTCTAAATCTATGCAGCTCAGTACATGACTGATTTTAGGGTTCTTAATGTATGGACTGGTATGTATCTGGGGTTACGTATGTAATATGCTAATCATCAGGAAATGTTGGAGTGCTTTTCTGGGTCTTGGATTTCCTAGTTATTTGAACAATTTTCTATACTAAAGCCTGAAAATTGTTAGGTGAAATACAAAACTGGCAGAAGCTCTGCCTGATGACACTCTGAGTACCTCTTAAAAGCTCTTCATCAAGACACATTATTGGGCAGCAAATGGCCAAAATCTTTTCTCTAGTATTTCTGCCTGTAGGGAGAATGATTACCTGAAAGTAGAGTGGAATAATGCCACTTTGGCCAGTGAATCTTGTCAGTCTTCTGATGTTTCTTAAAGCTGTTCCTTCAAGGCATGTCCTGTTTGGAATTACAAGGAAAGGAGAATGTGAAAGCTTAATGAAGGAAGACTTTTTTTTTTTATTATGAGGTTTGTGAAACACTGAAACAGGTTTCCCAGAGAGGATGTAGATGCCCCATCCCTGGAAATGTACAAGTTCAGGTTGGATGAGCATCCTGATCTAGTTGAAGACATCCCTGCTCATTGCGGAGGCATTGGACTAATGGCCTGTAAAGGTCTTTTCCAACCCAGACCATTTGGTGATCTTGGTTTAAACCCATTCTCTCAACAATACATGATTTTTTCTTTCCTGTCTCCCCACATGCAAACAAAAATATGATGAAGGGCTCACTGGACAATTGTTCAATAATCTTGGAGATACTGGAGAGTATTTTATAAATCACTTGCTACTTGTAGCAAAGGTGCCATCAGTACCAATTCTCTAAGTCCTCTTTATCTGAGAAGTGATGTTTCGCTTCAGCTTCCAAAGCTATTGCCTGCTGGGCAATTGCCTGCTGGGCTTTATCTAAACCTGCTAAATCATTTTTCGTCTTTCCTCTATTTTCTTTGCCTGGGTGTTTTTTATTTTCCTTTCACCCGTTTCTCAATTGTGCTGACACTGGCTTAATGTAAAGGTGAGTTGAGACTATCTTTAAATTACACTTGTAAATCTAGCTAGTTCACTAGGATGCCTGCAATGGGCTACCCTAGCCTTTGCACTACTTGTATTCTCCATCCACGTACCCATACTGCCAGCATCGTTCTCATAAAGTTGTTAACTCTGTGCTATGAAAAATGATTCTGTTTGGTTGGGTTGGGGTTTTTTTGTAGTCTAAAAACATGGGATCAAAAGTTCTCAGTGTCTGAGGTAATTAATTGTAGGTTTGTAATAGGAGCTAGTGTTCTTTGGAGGTTGGATCTTAATTACAGTATTTCTTTATGCTATTCTGGTGGTGTAAACAGTCACAAGTATTTTAATAACACACGAGTATTATTTTCCTATTATATTTTAACTTTTCATTTTAGTCACACTTCAGAGTATTAAAAAAAGATGGCTAGAGGATCAGGTTTAACATGCTTTGAAGTCAAATGTTATAACGCTCCCATCCTAAACCACTTGTATACATAATGTCCATGTGAAGCAATTGAAAATCTGTGACAGATTTTAGGAGCTGATGTAGTGAGTGTTCTAAGACTAAGTAATTTTGTGGAAGCAGCACATGTCAATGATTGTAAATGAATTCTGATTTTTAACATCATGCAGGTGCAGCAACCCTCCATCCCACAGACACACTATCTCTTGCAAAAAGTTCAGAATAACTGTTTGAAAACTGAGACTTGGTCCCTATTCCAGTGAGAGGGAGAGATAACACAAGGGTATTTACTTGTCATGAAAGGGCCAGAACGGTATCATCAGAGGTTTTTGCTCATTAATAGGTTCCTTTGGCATACCTTCTTTAGTAGATATTATTTAGAGTCAGGCAAGGTGTTTCACTTTGCACCATAACTTTTCTGTTCCATGACTGACCAATTGATTACTTAGTTCTGTATACTGACTGATTCAGTCAATCATTAGGCAGATGTGACTCCTCTTAAAACCTGCCTCTTTAGTAGCTTGGCAAAATGCTGGAGACTCTGACTTCTGATCCATATCTCTTTCTGAAAAAAATCTCCATATTTGCAATCCTTAATATCCATTCCAACATATAACACCCCCCTCCCCCGCCCCCCGCAACCAAAACCAAAAAACAACCACAAAACAACCTGAAAACAAAACCCACAAAACCCGCCCAAACAACAATGACAGAAAATAATCCAAGACAAATAATCTAGTTTTAGGCATTCTGGTTATGATTAACTGTAATGGAGAGAGCTTGTAACAGGTTACCCTGTCACCATACAATTGTTATGCTAGCACTTTGGAAATATGCTAAAACTAATAGCAATCACTTAGAAAAATTCCTCTCAAGTGTCTGGTTATAGTCTTAAATAAAGTGGTCACCTTCTTTCATTTCTTATGCAAAAGCATATTAAAAAAATCCCCCTTGAAACACAATAACAAAAACCACCAACCCTAAAGCTAGCAATGAACCAGTTGAAAGGGGGAGGGGGGGAAAGATTCTGAAACAATGAATACACAAAGTAGGTAAATTGATGAGATAATGCTCTTCTGATATATACACTAATTATGTTTATGCCAACATAAATATTTATGAACCACTGAGGATACTCAATTTGAAACATACTCTGAAAAACAGCAGTTTCATTCTTTGGAATATCAGTATATTTCAAAGCTAGTTTTCTTTCCAAATTAAGATGAAAAGCTACATTTTTGTGAGATGAAAAATCGGGAGATTATTTCCACTTGATAGAATTTAAACTGTTTTCATCTATTTATTTACTAATAAGCAGAAGGAAAATGAATCAGAATGTAAATGTACTGTTTAATTTGGCATAGTGCAATGAGAATTTGAAACTCTCAAGGTTTCCCCTTTTCCTTCTCAGGTTGCTCACAATGCACTTCCACAAGGAGGCTTTGAGCAGCTCCTATTTTCCTGTCTTAGTCAGTTTTGACTTTGGGTAGTGTCTGTAACCACTTAAATCTGTTGCTTGATTAATAAGAATCCCTATCTGAACTACTGTCAGATATTTTTTTCAAACAAACATGTCTTAACTTGAGTTTTATTACATAAAAATTCCTTTTAAAACCCGAGCAAATAATACTGAAACACCGTATTCAGTATTGGTTTGACTAGAAGTGCCAAAAAAGTAACACTTAATGCTGTGATGTGTTCTGGTTTGGGGTTGGTGGTTTTGCTTTGTCTTTAAATGGAGCTTGAAAATATTGAGCTGACATTTGTGTTAGCAGATAGATGTTATCACTCTTCATGGAGATATTTGGTGGGCACGTGGCCTCCTGTTACTGCCTGTTTGGTGCTTGAAGTGGGACTGTGAGCCACAATTGAGAGAGTCATCACTCTTCTCAGTGGCAAACTTCTATTTGGTGAATTAGCAGCTATGCTTGGAGGACTTGCAACAGTTTCTGCAGGCATTCCAGGTGAGCTAGGTAGGACTTCTATAGAGTTACTTGTCTCCCTACATGGTAGCACAGGACAGCTGTTTTAGCTGGCCTAGTTGAGATAATTTTCTTAGTAGTAGCCAGTATAGTGCTGGGTTTTGGATTTTGTGTGAGAGTAATGCTCATAACACACTGATGTTTTAGTTGTTGCCAGGTGGTTGTAGTATTTATGCTAAGTCAAGACCTCTTCAGCTTCTCACACCGTGCCAGGTACAGCAGAAGCTGGGAGAGCACACTCAGGACAGCTGGCCCAGGCTGGCCAAAGGGATGTTCCTGATCACAGAACGTCATGCTCTGGATATATATGGGGAAGTGAGATGGGAGGTGGGACTGCTGCTTGGAAACAGAGTAGTCATTGTTTTTTTTCCCTTCCACATGTGGTGAGCAATTGCATTTGTGCATCACTTGGGGTTTTTTTATTATTGTTATTGTTGTTACTAATATTTTTTTCATTATTCTCTTCCTTTGTTTATTAAACTTTCTCTCAACCCATGAGGATTTTTCCATTCTCCTCCACAACCCTTTGGGGGATGAGGATTGAGCAAGCGGCTGCATGGTGCATGCTTACCAGTTGGGGTTAAACTGTGACAAGGTGATAAGCAATATCTTAAATCTGTAGGAGGCAGTGGCTGCCAAATCAGAAATTGAGCTGGATTTTGCCTCTTGATCCCTGTGATCAGCAGGGTAGTTTGACCTTGGCTGGCACTAAACTCAGCAAGGGCTTCTGCTGCTCCTGATGCAGTATTTTGTCTTTTTTTTTTTTTTTTTATAAACATGGTTTTCCAGTTTCTGCTGGGTCTGATTCACCCTTTTACTTTATTCCTTCTTCAAACTCTGCTGTTGGGTTAAATATCTTCAGCAAGACAAACTAGCTGTCGACTGGTAAACTCAGGTGTACGTAGCTGGGGTATGTTTTGGGCCCTTTTACCTCTTACAGCCGTGCAGCATATTGCTGTCTGCAAGTGGTTTGTATGAGCTTGTGAAAGTGGCAGTGTGAGGCGTTTGGTTTTACTTGTTGCCCACATTCCTTTGTCTAAACATACAGCTCTTTTCATGAGCCTTATTGCCTGTATCACATTTACTTTAATAGCTGTGTAGGGAAGCAGATTAACTGATGCAAATTATTTTAGGATTGTTTTAAACTATTAGCAAAGCCTATGACTCTCAAAGTGTGGATTCTGCATTTGTGTCTCCCTCAGTGTGTTTCAATTTTACAGATGGTGAGTATTTCATTTATCCCACAGTAGTAGTCCTGAAGCAAAGAGGGGATAGTTGGCAAATCTTCTTCAGTGTCTGGAGTTGGTGTTTATTTTCATCTGCTGTGTATGAAAAGAAAAAAAGCCCACAAACCTCAAACAAACCCCACAACAATCCACAGACAAATAAAAAGCAACCAACCGCAAAAAAGCCCCTGATCTAACCTGAAATGCTCAGTGCATGATTATTTAGCATCGGCCTCGTACATTCCTTTGCTACAAGGTAGGAGTACAATAAAAATTTAAATGTCTTCCTGCTAAGTATTGGAATTGAAGTACTTCTTGAAAGTAAGTACACTGTGACCAACAGTAGGAAGGCTTGATTTTGCCTGGACTACACTTTTTTTATCACCTTGAAACAAATTATTTTGAGAACTATGTAAAAGAGCCTGACTTTAAAATGTTTGAAACTCTTCTCATTTCAGAAGGGTTTCTGTTTTCTAAAACATTGCTAATACGTGATCTGGGATTGTCATCTGCTTTTCTTCTCAACAGATTTGGGTTTGCTAGCCAAGCACTACATGCATTATGTTGGAGTGTTGTCAAACTCCATAATGGTTAAAACACTCAAATGGACACTTTGAAAGAATGCCTGTGACTTACTGATCTGTATTTTCTAAACAGTATGTAATTAGCAGATTTGATTATGTTCAAAAACTTCTTTGACGTATGTTGCCATAAGGTTTAATTGCTGAGTTAGGAACTGTCAAGGATTTTAATGTTAAAAGTTTCTTATGAAATGTGACATATGATTTGCTTTGGAATCATTTCACTATTTTTTCACACTTCAGTGTGGTAAAGTTTTCTGCTAACATGAAGATTTTCTGTATGATGGTGTGTTATCTATCAAATTTTGCACTCCTTTTACTTCTATAAACCTTTGAGATTAGGATATTGATTTTTGCATGATAACTTCTTAATTTATTTTAAGCTTTTTTGGTCCGAGGCCTTTTTAGCTTTACAACTTATCATGGAGACTACATGTGAACCTAATTATGCAGTGGGTGCATCCACTCATGGCAGATCAGTTAATTATACATTCATCAGAACTGTGAAATCTTGGCTATCTAAGCACCAAAAGTTTATGTGCCACTCAATGTGCCATGATATGTGCTGGCATCTATGACAAATACCTCAGATTTCTCTCTTGCACACTCTTTAGGAGCTCTGTACAACTTTCTCGCTTCTTCCTTATCTCAGAGCAAAGTGTAGGGCAAGGATGTGCCATATAATACGTGTCTGAAGGACCAGCTAAGGACCCTGCTCAAACCAGGCTTCTCTCATGCCAGGGTAATTTATAAGTGAAGCATGTCTTTGCAGGAGTAGTTATCAATTGAATGCAATCAGAAGTTGCAAAATAAGCTAAGGTGGGGGGGTTGTCACGACACTGCTATCTTGTATTTGAAGTGGAGGACACACTTTTCAGCTTGGCTAGCCTCATATAAATCTAGAAAACGTACATTTGAAAACAACAGTGATTGTCTACCACTGTGAACACCTATCACGTATCTATTTTCACTCAGAGGTTAAGGGGCAAGTAGGCAGGTAGCACAGTCAGTATAGGCGAGTGCTCTGCTGAAAAATGCAGGGGTAGCATGGTCACTGTGGTGCTGGAAGGGAGAAGGTTACAGAGTGGAGGTGTTCAGTATATAGAACTAGCTTGTGTGGGACACACCTAGCTCTACTGCTTTTCTGCTTGGTTTTACCAGTCTTCTGATTGTTCCAACTAAGTCTCCAGCAAATATCCGTGCATATCTAAAGTATGGCTTTGGTTAGAGATTAGTTACAGCTAAGATTCCAGCTGTTGTGTAAAACTGACCATTGGATTGCATTATATTTTTATTGATGTATTCTGTTTATATGTGTTTGTGTACAACAGCTCACAGCGGTGAGAAATTACAGTAATAGGTTGCTTTGAAACAATAAACAGCACTGCTTGTACCTTCAAAATTCACAAGTCATTTATGTAACAAAAAAGAAATAAAATCTATTTCCTTAATTACATTGAAGCATATCCTGTATGTGAACTACATAAAGAAATACTTTTGGTTGTCATCAGAGGAATCTAATGTTGGCAGCCACAGCCCTGAGCCTGAGCACATCAGAGGTAAATCTCTGGGCTCTAAGAACTGAGCCCCAGTGCCCAGGTACTAGTTGCTTAAGGTGCTCTGCTGGCTATTTGGTGTTTTCCATGTCTTTGAGGATAAGGTTGTGTGTCTAGCAGGATGATACTCTGCCTTTTCATAGGCTTTTACAAGAACCACATGATTCTGTTACTAAAAATGCCTTAGGAAGTGCCCAAGTCCACTGAAAGTGATACTGAATGATGGGAATTTAAAATAATGAAGGTCTTGAGAAGGGTTTTTTTTTTAAATAAATGGATTTTAGGAAGTTTCTAAATACATTACTGGCATGATGGGGTTGAACCAGCCTCAGGTGGTTGGTGGGAGGCAGCTGACAGATGGAAGTTTCAGTGTAGGCTCAAAGAATTGATACCTTACTTGGAGGAAACTTGGGAATGTGCTGCTTCTCTGAGATGATTAGATAAGAAGAGGGACAGAGAGGCAATGAGAAGCATTCTCTGATGGCTGATCTGTACTGTTTCAAGAAAACAAGACAACAAGACTTCAAGTTATTTTTCTTTGGTGTACAATCACCACCCTGACTTGTAGACAGTGGAACGAGTTCCCAGTCAGTGCCTTGTCTGCCTTTTTGTTTCCTCATTGCATCAATTCTGCAATGGAATTATGTGTTACTTAGATACAAATACACTGCAGTGCATGTGATGGTGCATACAAAAGAAAGGAGCCCATATCCCAGAACAGATGATACACCAGTTGCAAGTGGACTCTGTGTGTGTATCTGAGTAGTGTCCGAGGAGAAGAGCTGAGCTGATGTTCTCTGCGCGTTGCTTTTACCTTTGAGGATTGCATGACCAGGCCATATGCAGTCAAACTAGTGAGGGTAAGGTCCATGCCTGTGTATATGCAAGAAGAAATTAACCTTACAATGAAAATTACTAAGTATCTTTTTTGATATGACTTCTCCTTGACATCTATTGTAGCCCTCTGTAGTGTAATTACATTTCTTGTGTATGCCCAAGCTCCAAAGGCGAGCTGGTAATTTTATTTTTCTAATTTAAGAGCTGTATTTTTAATTGGTCGAATCTTTTTTAATTTAAATTTTTTATTTTGTCCTGTAAAAAATACATAATTCTCTATTTTTAACTAGATTTATTCTAGATTTGCAAGAATATAATGTTATTGAACTTTAATTTGTGATTTACATAGTATGTAAACCTTTAACATTCCTGTGTATCAAACTCTATTCAAGTGGTCTCCTACTTCAGTTTACATTTCTCTCTCAGTAGCAAAAATTTATACCCTTTCAAAATTAGGATTAAATTCTGGACACCAATTAAAAAAAAAACAAACCAACCCTATTTATTGACTATATTATGGCACAAGATTTGCCATCTTCTTGTTCCAGTCTGGGCCTTGATTCACTTTTCAAGCCAAGTTAACCTGCCAGTTGGTGCCCAGCTGTGTGGCTGAAAGGTGTAGCTATAGAACCCCCTGGACCTTGTCTTCCATTCAGGAAAGTTTCTTGTCATATATTTTGTATGCTTTTGTTGGGGTCTTTTTGTTCATTTTTTTAACATTTACAGTGTGTTTTGGATTCTCTCTGTTTCTTTCTGTTTAGTGAGCTCTTAGAAGTGGTTAACTAAGTAATGCTGTGGATGTACACATAGAGCATCAGGGAAAATACCACAGTATCTAAGTCAGTCATCTCTTGTTTTTACCAAGATGAACCTAATAGGAATCAGCAGAATTGAAATTGTTTCAGTGTTAAGAGCAACACAAATCATATACATTGTTACTTTTTTTTTTTTTTAAATACTGTTTGACAGCATGGAGTAAATTTTAAACCTAAACCATTTTATTCTTCTCTGGGGGAAGGGAAAAGTAGATTAGTAAAGTAAGCATCCTCTCAGGGTCCCTTCTAGTCTGGCTAACTTCTCATGGTACTCATCCATTAGTATGAACTGCAGAAACTCTTGAGCTCCACTCTCTGAAGCATTCAAAGGAAACCATTAATCTGTCCCTAGCAACTGAATACTATTGTCAGTGACACTGGTCTTATTTCATTGAAAACTCTCTTGATGGAACACCACAAATAAGTAAATGAAATATTTTTTTTTATTCCAGATCAGTGGGGTTTTTTTCTGTGTAAATAAAGTTCTACTAAAAATGAATGTGCTGGTATAACCATCGTGTGCTTTGATTCTTTGAGATGTAAAGTAAATCATCATAAGGAATGCCAAGGTCTGTCCACTATGCCTGTGCCTGGCTGCCTCTCAGTGTAAGCAAGCTCCTTAGCAGTCCAGCCTTTCCCAATGCAGGTATTCAGAGCTGGTGCTTCGGACCAGAATTGCTTGCGTTCTTCTTACTAAGGTGTTTTTTGTTTGTTTGTGATTTTTTTTGTTTCCTGTAATTGGCCTGAAAAAAGGGAGATGTAGGTTTGAAATATGACTAAACAATGCTGTTCAGTATGTTTGGAACTTTTGTTGGAACAACTGGAATATTATCTCCTTTAAGAACTCAGAACTGTTTTATCAGCGTTATAAAATTGCACAGTACGATAACTCCACTTTTTGTCATCAGTAGGAAATTAGTGAAAGCATGCCAGCTTTGATAGGGAGAGGGAATGGAAGAGAAGCAAGCCATTTACTGTTGTCCTACAACCCAGAAAATTAAACATTTTTTTTGAAGAGAGGGCAGAACTGCGCTTGAATGTAATCAAAACCTCACCTGAAAGGTGAGAGAACAAGAGCTTTGGGTAACCAAGCTATCTCCTCTTAGATTATACTATGTGAAGATGCATCAACTGGATTAGAACTGGTTAAGGAACACAGTGGAAGAGGGGAACTATGAGGGAATGTAATTGTTTTCAAATGCTCAAGGTATTTCTGCTCTGTGCCATGCAGATGTAGGAGCAGGCAAAGTGATCTTAGCCTGTTCCTGCAGTGCTTTGTGTTATAGTCATTCTCCCCAAAAAAGCTGCTTAGATAAGATAGACATAACCCTTGGAAATACACAAGGAAACCATTATGTTAACTGTATTGTTTTAATAACATATGAATCTGAGAGATGAAGTAAAACATGCTTCACAGAAATTTGGAGTGGGAGTTTCTTTGGTTTCTGTTTTTCTTAAAAGCGCTATTTTGGGGGTTGGACTCGATCTTGAAGTCCCTTCCAACCCTTACAGTTCTGTGATTCTGTGATTTTTCCACCTGAATTCTATTGAAATTTTGAAAAACTACATTTCCCAGTTTAAGATGAAGATGTACAAGAGAGAAGAATGTAACAAAACTGGATGGGAGAAATGCCTTTTAATAGGATTTATCTTTTCCTTTACTTGCTAAATAAGATGTGTTTGGAATACATAATAAATATAATTTGAAGAGGGTACTTTAGAAATACTTATCTCTGAACTTTGACAGTGCTGCCATCAGCTATTATATAGTATAAAAAACCTAGTTGCAAGTTGGAGTATATGTACAAAACCAAGATCTGATATAGGAAAATCATGACATGTCACAGATAAAGATTAACTGTATTTACAGGGCTTGACAGGCTTTGTACTAAGCAATAGCATGATGTGATTGGAAATGGCTGGTATATTAAGATAGGAAAATCTAAGTACTGGACCTTTTAACAATAGTATAAAATTAGTATAGCATCATGCAAGAGCATAGACTTGGTAAGTGTCAGCTTTTACAAATAAGAAATAGTAAATAGCAAAGCCTCTTGACTTTAAACAAAGTCTCTGATAGCAGAATGTTTACTTTCCTGAATGATTTGTTTATGTTAACCTGTGCCTTTTTGCCTTAATGACCGAGGTAATAATAAAGCTGATCTCTTTGTTTTGACAAAAGGCATTTATTGTAAGTGATGTAAAACTGAAAGATGTCTCTCTTGGAGGAGAAAAGGTCAGTAGTAGTCAGTAAATGTCCCTTTTATAAATGTATAAAAAGTGATAAAATACACAGCTTATAAAGTTAACATTTTTGTGCAGAGCAATGCTTGTAACTTTGTGTTGCCAACAGCTTTGTGGTGAATAATGTGTTTACATCTACACAGTTTTCATGGGCTTGTAAATTTTTGTTATGCTGTAATTTATTCATTTTGATTTGAAAACCTACAGTTTTGTTTCTTTGGAAGTAAGAATAGAAGCTGATTTTCAGAGTTCTTGAAATCTTTTTGATTTTATTGAGACCATTTAGACAGATGAGTGAAGGGAAGGAGGGTCACCTGCAGAATCTCCAGGATTGCGACAATCCTACACCCCAGCTGTGCTTCTACACTCTTTGAATCCATAAGTGATTTCTCTGTGGCATGGTGCGGGTGAGTTGGCCCTGGCTGGAGGTCACGTGCCCATCAAAGCTGCTTTATCACTACCCTCCTCAGCTGGACAGGGGAGAGAAAATGGAAAGCTTGTGGGTTGAGATAAGGACAGGGAGACATCATTCGCCAGTTCCTGTCATGGGCAAAGCAGACTCAACTTGGGAAAATTAATTTAAATTATTACAAAAGAAAACAGAGTAATGAGCAATAAAACCAAACCTTTAAAAACACTTTCCCCACAACCCTCCATTAATTCTGGGCTTCGCTGATTTCTCTACCTTGTCCCATCCCAGCAGCACAGAGGGAATAGGGGTTGAGGTCATTTCATCTGTCACTGTCTCTGCTGCTTCTTCCTCCTTAGGAGTATCCTCACATTCTTCCCTCTTATGAAAGAAAGTCCTCCACCAACTTCTTCAATAGGAGTTGTTCCCACAGAGCTTCAGTTCTTCATGAACTGCTCCAAAATGGGTCTCTTCCACAGGGTGCAGAACTTCAGGTGCAGACTGCTCCAGCATGCATCCCTCATGAGGTCTCAAGTCCTGCCAGCAAACATGCTCCAGCCAGGCTCCACCTTCCATGGCTCCAGAGGCCCTGCCCGTAGCCTGTTCCTGCACAGAATTCCCATGGGGTCACAGCATCTCAATCTGCTGTGGTGTGGGGATGTTCATGGGCTGCAGGTGGAATCTCTTCTGTTCCCCATATTCTTCCACAGGCTACAGGGGGACTGCCTGGAGCACCTCCTGACCCTCTTTCACGACTTTGATGTTTGATTTCTTGCATCTTTTTACTCCCTTCTCTGGCAGCAAAAACTGCTTTTTTTTTTTTTTTTTTTTTTTTCACCTTCTTAGCAACAGTGGTAGCACGTGTTTGATCACCTCTGGCCAAGGCCAAGACAAGTGCATCTTGCACCTGGCTGGTATTGGATTGGCTGTATCGACTTTGGACCTAGGGGAAGCTTCTAGCATCTTCTTGCAGAAGCCACCCCTGCTAGGAAAGCCTTGTCATGCAGACCAAACACACTGGGATTTTTTTTTTTTAACATATAAGTCTCAAGTGATGGAGAGTAGAGTACATTGTCCCAGGTAAGATATGGCCAGAGCTCATATTCCCTAACGTGCAAATCTAACTTTATGAAACAGTCTTATACAGAAATTTTCTCAGCTCCCAGTACTTAGCAAAAAGCTATGGTTTGTATATCTGAGGGTAATGTTCTGATAATTTATTTAAGGTTTTCTTAAAGGCTTTTTTTAAAATGTGATTGATTTTGGTTTTTTCCTACCTCAGAGCTTCAACAGTTTATTATAGAATTTGGAAGAAATTGCAATTGGTATTGCAGTTTGATCCGTATGGTACTGGGGAGGACCATCATAATTTTCTTTAGGATTTCTCAGAGCACAGTGGGGAGGCTTAAAGCCTCAGTACGGAAATGTTCACTATTTAAAAGCTTGGGTATTCAAATGATAGGTAGGATATTGGAAAGTGCTGCCTACATATGCTGAGTACGTGGAAGTCTGTACTACATTTTCATACAAACTTTACACGTGTAGTCTGTAAGCAGAGGAGGAAATAAGAAATCATTGTGGTGTTTTGAAAAATGGATGGAGGCTGGTGGAGTGTATTAAGGGGAGGCATTATTTATGGTTTTTATACTCTTTGTTCCACTGTTGGAAACAGGCAACTAAGCGAACATTTAATTCTGATTAGGGTTTACTGGTATATTAAGAAATAGAACTGGAATGTCATAGATGAATAGTATTAAAGTCAGATTTCCAAACAATTTCACGTGATAACAGTTGAGATTTGAGAAGTAGTAAAGAAGAGAGAGGCAGAGAAAAGTCATTATAGCAGAAACCTTCATTTAGTGCTATATAAATCAGTATTATTCTGCTGTAAGAACAAGAAACTACATTTCTAGATACAGTGAAATATTTCTTTTTGGAGCAACATCAGTGATTGAAAGGGATTCCTTGAAACTTGGTTCTGTAGCTGGCCTGGTGGTTCTACTCAGTATCTGTAGATGGAATACCTAGATCCATGCTGTGATCTAGGATAATCATTTGAATGTCTCAGTACTTTCCTATGTGTTTGATATCTTAGAGCCATGCTTGTGTCTTTTCATGACTCATCATACCAGAGGAGATGCGTTCTGTGATTTGTTCATACAACCAAGGTTATGAATCCCATCCGTTCTTCCCTAGGAGATATGCAAGATCTGAGTTTCAAAACCAATGTGATGTTTATCCTGATTTTTGTCTTACCATAGATTGGAAGGAGCAAATATGTGACATTTTCAGAAAAACACTTTTCTAGCAGAACTGATTTCACCAGTACCTCTCTCTTTACTACTCGCTCATGTGGTATTTCCTCCAGCCTGTGTTCTATGCAGGAATAGCAATGTAATTGTTTGCCTGAATTGATTTTTTTTTTTTTTAAGTCTTTTGGGGACCAGTGTGTTATTGAGTAACAGTGCTAGAGAGATTAAGAAAATATGAAGGTCTCAAGGTCATCTAACCCAAATGTTTCAACAGGAGTCCATTTGGAATTTCACTTCAGTATATTGTTGTGTGGATGACAGGATTAAATGAATGCTTGTAATGAAGCTCATTCTCTCGGAATTTGAAGGCAGTGTAGAGTTTCTTATTTGGGTTTTGCAGTATGAATGTTAAGTTTAATCACTTAAGGTTCAAAGAAGATTTGTTGCCAACATGAGAAAATACAAAATATCCAAATTACTTAATATCCAAGAGCTTCACAACTGGGGAAAATGAAGATTTGTTTGAAATGTTTATTTTTTGAAATATCTAGATCTGACTTACACTGATTCTGTTCATAATCTGCAGATTGTTGCACTGTCATCATTGTTCACAAAGGTAGTGAAGTTAAATTCATAGTTACAACCCGCAGATTAATTGACCTGACCTGTGTAAATTGACGTATCTCTGCTTACTTTGATAGAAATAGGTTAGGGTGGAACTGTTGAAATTGTCTCCCAGTGTATCCAGACTGCAGCTCATCAGCTTTAAATAGGATCTTTTTATGGTATTTTAGATCATTTAAAAACTTGTTCAGCTGTATACACCTAATTAAACTACTTAACTTTCTATCAAATAAACTACTGGCTGTAACTGCTGTTAAAGTGCTTACTGTCATGCTTAATACAGGATACAAACAAACCTAAATAATGGGCATCTCTTTATACTGTCTGCTGCATCTTTTAAATATGCCTTCAGTTCTGCTTAGCCTGATTTTTTGAGAAAGAATTGCTAGTAAAAATGTCTTAAGAAGAGAGATCAAGAAAACTTTAATGACCTGTGGGGCCCAGCTTCAAAGTGTTATCATCAGTAGTGCAACTACTTTGTGGTGTAAATGCATTTCTAGCCTAATAAACAAGTCTACTGTAGATTTTCATTATAGTAATAGAAAGTTAATTTATTTGTTGAATTGTGATCTTGAAGTCTTGTACATCATAAAAAGTTGTCCAATATGTGCAATGTGTAGGAAATAGCAAATTTGAATTAATGGCCAGATAAAATTAGTATGTATTACACTTCAATGATTTGTCTTTGGTATGTTTCTCTAATCAAAATTTCAGTTAATTTCAGCTCTATTCTCTGCCTCTCCCACATTAGTTTCATTGTCTCGATTTGCATTGTTTGTAGCAGCTGATTCCTTGTCCGTCTGTAGTTTGGACCTTTATATCAAACAGCAAATTAATTACAGGAAAAGAAATCCCAATTGTACTTCCATGCTTAGAGGCTTTCACAGTGAAGGTTGTGGCTCTTGTCAGAAAAGAGAAGTGGAAGAGGCTGGCACATACTTCATGGGTACCGTGGGTTATCTGTAGAAGTAACTGTTGCATCCTAAATGCTAGTTCCTTTTCCCTATACCACATCTTAAAATCATAGCCACAAATGTCTACTTCAATTTGTTTTGTCCTTATTTATGAACTTATATTTTGCTTTCTTAAAAGAGAAATTGGGGGATCCTTTTAAAATCATGCAAGATGAACAAAATTGCTCATGGGTGTGTGGTCTGGAAGGTGCTCACAGAAACACAAAGTGCGAGCACTCAGTGTTTACACCTTCAACGTGCTTCTCAGACATCAGCACATAATTCATCTTCCATCAAGATGATGCACAATGCTAAACTCCTTTTTTCTTAATGACCATTAGCAATAGCTGGAACAGTAACATCGCTTTTGTATTTTTGTTCTTGTCTGCACTTCTATTGTTCTTCAAAAAAACCAGCCAACACAAAACAACGAAATGCAGCATTCAAGCAACTGCGCTGGGGAAATAGGCAAAGCGAGTGGAGGTGGGGGGAGTTGGTATATGGTTAAAACATGAAAGAGGTATGCTTTACTTACAGTGAAATACTCTATTGAAATGATGGGCTGGTTTAGTCTAATTTATTCTCTATCTTCCATTGCTTATTTCCTCTGTTGGGTTTTTTTGGTTTTTTATTTTCTTGAACAAATAGGTATGATTTTTGTGGCTATCTTTTCAAGATACATATCATCTTTGACTTTCTGATGTTCTTTGCTATCTTTAACTGAACTATCTCATGTAGTTTATCTTTTGAATAGTGTGCAGATCACAAATGAAGGTAATACCTTGCCCAGCTCTTAAGAGAATATTGAATTTTGTTAGATACAGTGTCTGTTTTGTAGCAATATCTTCTCTCATTTTCGGTACTGTATTGTTAGCACAGTTTAAGAGTGGAGTCCAGCATTATTCCAAGGTCATTTTCAAAGTCCTGCTGTGATTCTGATTCTTTTATATTTATCTCCGGTTTTGAGCTGAATATGAAATTTAGTGGTTTAGCTTTTGAAGGGGAAATTTAATTTACAACTTGTCAGTTCGTTTACAAAACAGATACCACTGTGAAGCATTCTCCTAAATATATATACAGCCGTTCTCTTTTGTTTTCTGTTCACTTCTTTGTTCCCGTGAAGCATGGAAATATACAAAAATCCCTTCAAAAATCTAAATTCATAGCTGTCACTGCTGACCGTATCCTCCGGGCCTTCCAGGCAGCGCAGGCTGTGCGAGACAGCAGATGGTGGCTGCACATGCAAAGTATCCATCCAGGAAACAACACTTGCCTTCTCACAGCATCCCGGCCCTTATCCGCCCACAAAACTCCAGTTTATTGACACAACTTGAGTAACTGCTTGTAGAAAGGGTTAGGCTCCTCTTTTAAAAATCGAAGCTCTCTTAAAAGTGATCATGTTACCTCCCATATGTATTTCCAGGTGCAGTACTTGTTGTTTCTGTTTTATGGTGCTCAGGTGTTCTGTGTAACCTCTATTGAAGTGCTTGTGTTGAATCAACTATTGTAGGCTTGTGTGTTTTTAGCTTTTGGGGCACTTAACTCGTTTTAATCCTATGTCAAATGGATAGTCCAGAATAAGTGGGAGTCTGCTAGGCAGCAGGTTATAGCACCAGTTAAAACCATAAAGTCCATTTGGATTTGTCTCAAGCTGCAATAATGATATAATGGAAGAAAGCCTTGCATACATGACAGTCATTCGAAACACTGAATCCTTAGTGAGGCGTTGCTGCAAATCTATAGCTTTGACAGCTGGAATTTTGCTTTGGTCATTCTTCACGAGAGAAGCTGAGCTTTTTCTTGATTAAACTACAACTTTTCCTCCTTTTTTATATAGTGTGATCTAAGGCTGAAAGAACCTATTCCTTGCCTTAAAGTGAAGTCTGTTCTGTACTTACATGGGCTAGATAATCAGCATTGAGACTGCCAAACTTGCAAAGCATTGCTGCTATAGAAAACCAAATTGAAATGCAACAGTGTTTACAGGTGTGCACAGGCACCTGTAGTGGTGGGCACATGGAGGAACCCAGCAGTCAAACCTACTTCATCTCAGCCTGAAACGTATCTGGTGCTCCTGACATTGAGTCTTTTCTTTTGCAAAGGGGTACTCCTTGAAAAGAGGCTGGATCCATGCATAGTATTAGACTCTGGTACTGTCATACTTCTTAAGTCCCTTTTTTTCAGTATCAAATGCTTTTTAATACCACTGGAAATAATGATGACCATATTTATAGCCAGGATAAAAAGTAAAAAAAAAAAAAAACAAACCCAAAACTGGTCAAACATTACATTCGACTGGTCTTTTTGATTGTTCGAAGTTTAATTGATAAACTGAGAGATTTCTGCCTGTGTGGTTACATGAAAGGTAGTGCTGATTTCTTTTAAGTGCTTTAAACCAATGGGTTGCTACTGCTGAAGTGATGTTTCTAGGTTTCATAGTGACTGCTAAATTTGTGTCCTGGTTGACTGAATTTCTGTTGCCCTTATTAAGGGATGGGAATAAAGAAATTTTTAAACCTGCTATGCTAGCATGAAGGCTATCATTCATTCTCCACTTTCTGCTTAACTATGGATATTTTGGTCTGGTAGATTTATTGGCCAAACCAACCCATTACCAACCATAAATGTGTGGTTGTTTGGGTTTTTTTTAATAATAAAATGACCAATTTATGTATGGAGAATTAATATATGGAGAATTGTTCTTCAGGATTTAAAACTTACAGAAAGGAAATCTACTTTAATCTATTTTTAGATTAGATAAATACTTTAATCTATGTAATTTCACATATCCTTAATATTTTTAAATACAGGTAATGAATTTGGACATCCAGAATGGCTTGACTTCCCCAGGAAAGGCAATAATGAGAGCTACCACTATGCCAGAAGACAGTTTAATCTTACTGAGGATCATCTTCTTCGTTATAGATTCCTAAATGCATTTGATAGAGATATGAATAAATTGGAGGAAAAATATGGCTGGCTTGCATCTCCCCCGGTAAGCTGTATATACTAAATGAGAAGTTTTTAGTCACCAGTTGGGTACGTGTTCAGAATAACAACAATACCAAATTTGCATGCTGAAATTTTAAACAGCACTTTATTATGCAGTGTGTAATGCCCCACCATATATTTCAAGTTGTCAAAACATGTCACTGAAATATCTTCCACAGATAATAGAAATCTGAAACAGTCTACTTTTAACTTCATAGCAAGCTCTTTTCCTATTATTTTTGCTATTTTTATTTGGTAACTGCAGATTGGGTAAAGCATACTATAAAATCGTCTGTAATCCAATCTAAGGGTTGCTTTGGGAAAGCATAAATTGTTCTGACGATTTACTTTATATAAATAATTACTCTGTTACTGAGAAAGCACTTTCAGTAGAGTGTAGTGTAAATTATAGTCTCCTGATCTTCAACCTGTCACTTTTATATTTGCCTTTTTACCTAAATATCACACTCCACTTTTTTTATCAAAGCAACTCAATTATAATAAATTTTTCAGTGTTTTATTATTTCATACCAGTCATAGTCCACTTTAAAGAATTCTTTAATGGATGTCTAGTTATTTATTAATGACATTAGCAAATAGAACAAAGGTGCAGTAGTGTGTTGTGACTTATCAAAGTTATTTGTCTCACAGACTTCAAAAAAACCCCAAAACCATATCCAGTGCTTCATTTTCTAAATTACTAACCGTAAATGTGATGCTGATCCCCATAGCAAGTAGATTGAAGGCTTGACTTCGTTAAAGGAAATTGTGATAAAAAGACCATGATACCAATCCTTGAGCAAGAATTTTTCAAGTGCTCTGTACCTAACATGCTTCTCTTTTGTTAATTTTTACATTGCCTTATAAAAAATAAGCTATTTCTTAGTAATCAGAAACTTTACAGGACATTACATAGATAAACAGTTGTATTTTGCTTGCAAATGCCCTTATCTATGTTGCTTGAATCTTAGACTGCTCTTCTTGAAATGAGGTATAGAAGCACACTTGTTTCTTCTTGTTGTTAATTCACTTAGAAATGAAGTTGTATTGGATTTTAATTTTTTTTATTTCCTAGGCCTATGTGAGTGAAAAACATGAATCCAATAAGGTCATAGCCTTTGAGAGAGCAGGTCTCATTTTTATTTTCAACTTCCATCCATATCAAAGTTACGTGGACTACAGAGTGGGTATTGAAATTCCAGGAAAATATCCTTTTCTCTATTGTTTCACGTGTACAGAAAAACTTTAAAATGGAAAATTTTATTTTTGTTTTCTAATATGAATATAATCTGTAGTTAAAAGGTAAGAAACCACTTGTCATCAGTATAATCTTGTTTTAATTCTTGGTGTATGGAAAAAAATCAGAAATTTGCCTTCTTCATAAGAGACCATTTTATAGAAACAAAAAGTAAATATTGGAATTTAATGACTGCATGTTAAAGTTTATCATTTTGATGCTTTGCCTTTTGGAATTATGTTGAGGCATGAAATGCACTACAGAAGTGGCCACAGAAAGATGAGGCTGTGCATGCAGTTGCACTGGAAAATGCATTAGCTTAAGCCTTTGTCATGAAGGTTATACAGTTTCTGGTTTATAACTGGGTGGACTGAGAATGTGCTCTCAGCTCAGCTGAGCAGAAAATGATTACCTTTGAGTGATTGATGATTAGATGATAAGGGTACTTGAACCTCTTGTATAAGGAAAGGCTGAGAGAGTTGGGGCTATTTAGCCTGGAGAAGACTGAGGGGGATCTCATCAATGCTTATAAATATCTAAAGGACTGGTGTCTAGAGGAAGGGCCCAACCTCCTCTTAGTGGTCCCTAGTGACAGGACAAGGGGTAACATGCACAAACTGGAATACAGGAAGTTCCATCTCAACATGAGGAAGAACTGATCTATAGTAGGTCTTTCCAAGCAAACTGCAAATTTTGCTTTTTGGTGGTTTTACTTTGTGAATCAAGGCTCAGAGTTTGATCTGTTGCTAGTTTACTCTAGTCATTACAACAACTTTCTTGTCTGTCTTGGACAGGAACAGTCATTGCTAAGTGATGTTTTCAGGTTTTTTTTAATGTAAGCAGAAACACTGGAAAATGTTTGCTGTTCATTTAGTAGTGTACATCCTTTATTTTGGGTCACTGGAAATCATACTGAAACTTAACAGCTCAAGTATGTTCAAAACAAGTATGAGATAAGGGAAACAGATGATGTTTCTTATTTGCAGTTTATGTCAGGTTTTGAATAGGTTAGTGTCAGTACCCATCCTTATCATTTAAGTGTGTGCAGTATAATGTTATTTGCATCATATATTATAGATAGCTTAAACTTGAAAGACCTTTGCTAAGGAGTAAAGATCCATATTAGCTTTTCATTCACTAACCTAAAATTTTTATTACTACTGGAACTGCCAGTTATGAACTGTTAAAACAGTTATTTGCTGTTGTGAAGGTGCTCTGTCTGACCAACCCTTCCTGCCTCAAGCAAACAGTGGATTTTATGGTTCTGTCTTCAGGGTGAGATGTGCTTCACTGCCTTTGGTGCAAGCAGAGGGCTCTAAATGCTGCCACTGCTCTCACTTATCTGTGAAACGCAGTGAACCTGCACCTCAGAGCCTTGCTCATGTGGTTAAGGAAGTGTCTGTCCCCTTTTATGGTACTGTATTGTTTGTAACTCTGAGAGGAAATAGTTCTCTTGATTTAGTGTTTTCACTCGGGAGTCTCAAATGTAGAATAATCCCATAAATCACCTTTTCAGCAATCTTCCCCTATTCTTTTTGTTTTTTGGCAGTTCAATGCATGAACCAGGGGAAATTACTGAAAATCCTCTGGGAGAGAAATGTTGCCAACTGGCTCTCAACCTGATTTAACCTTGGATTTCTAAGTTGAAGGTATGAGCCTTCTCTTTCTTCCAGTATCTTGGATTCCGAAGATGCAAATCATTCTGAATAATACACAAATTTTGGCAGGCCTATTGCAAGAGATTGTGCAAGTTCTGGTTCACAAAGCTGGCCTGAAATGATCTTCAGGTTTCAAAAGTGGCAGCATTTTGTATGACTGTCCCTCAACATGAACATAGCAGTGTTTCCCATGACAGAGGAATAAAACCACCTCTTCTCAGTTGAAAAAAGTAGCTCATAAAAATGTTTTGCTAGAAATGGGCATATTTGAACAAATAATTTAGCTGCCCAAAATCTGTAGTTCTATCTTAAAAGCAGATTGAGCATATGTTCATCAGGCTTTCCTGAAATGAAATTTAGGAGGTTGCAGTGACTTCTGTTGAAATAAAGATCATAATGTTTCTTGTTAAACTATTCTGTGTAGAAAGAAGAAAATAACAAAGGAGTAAGAATGAAAAAGCAAGTTTAACTTAGGTCAAAATCTTTTCATTTGGCTTGTAAGCATCTTTATTTTTTTGCTTTTCTCTTTGGCCTTTGAAATAAAAGTCTAATTTATGTTACTAAGATCTCTTTCTATCTGGGAAGCATATTTGTTTTCCATAATAAAAAGGTCACTGTGTTCTCATCCAAGGCCATCATACACAATGAACCATTGGGACTGCTTTTCTAGAGGAAGTGCTCTTGCCTGTAAAGAAAAATGCATCTTTATTAAACTAGATGTACCCAGTGCTTTGGCATTAGAACTGAGAAGATGCAGATAGTCACTCAAACACTTCTCTGAAACCAAGCTCAAAGCAGAATCACGTTATAGTAGCTCCTTAAGCATGCTCTACTTAACTGAATAGTGGTAACAAATTGTGCGTGTGGTGTTAAGTGACAGCAGATTTGAGTTACTGCAGCACGTGGTGAAAGAGAATGACTAAGAATGTCTCGCTTCACACAGGTCCATGTGTAATATTTGTGATTCTGCTTATAGCATGTCATGTTAGTAACTGCATAACTGTTAGCAGTATACAGGGGCTGACTTACACTCTTTCTGTAATCTTACTGAAACTGGTAAATGTGAGCCAGTGCAAAAGGAAAGGGTGGCATGATTTCCAGAGTATGAACGAGAGAGACTTGGGACTTCAAAGAATATTTAGCTTTGTTTTTAGAACTGGAAGTTAAGGTTATCCAGCATTTTATCAACCATACAAGTCCATAGGAATTCCGCTCTATGCTCTACCTAACCAGCAGAGATCCAGTTTACATGTGTTCATTTCTTTTAGACATGCTATTTTTTTCTTGGCTGAGATTTCTAAACTATTAATCAAGAATAGCTGACTCGAAGTATTTTGCATCAACTTATTTGCATCAGAAAATCACAAAGCTTTCTTATTGCAGCTCTGTCTCTTAGAGTAGTCAAACGTTTCAGTATAGAAACAGTGCAGAACTATTTGTGGTATCAATTTTTTAATAAAAGATATCCCAAAGCTCCCAACCACTATTACCTACTTGCTTTCAGCATTGTGTCTTCTTCCCTGACAACATCCAGTAGGCTGAGGGTTTTTTTAATCTATTTTCTTTAAATATGATGGAGTATTCTAATGTTGGCTAACTTTCTTTCTAGCTCCTGTCCTGTAATTAGAGCCCTGAATTTATATATAATTTTGTCTTGGAACTTTTTAACCTGAGGGTTTTTTTTTTTTTTAAATATGTCCTATAACTAGGAAATAGTCACATGTGACATAAAGTCTTAAGAACAACTTCTCCAATTTAAAAGAAATTCTTCAAGTTCCTTTAGTAATTTAATAAGAAGCAGAAGTACTTAAAAAAACAGGATTTTGTTGTTGCTCTTTTTGTTTTTAATGGATGGATTTTTAACTTGTTACTCTGAGGCAGTTACTGAGTAAGTGCAATGAGCAAATTCCTATGATATATTGATTGAATTCTTTTTAATAAAAAGTTTATTGGAATGGTATTGGGAAATGTGATGATCCTTTCACTAAGGATCAAATGTAACAGGTCATTAAGATTGCCCTTATTGAGTGGATGGCTTTGGCATATCAGCATATTGCAAGAATATACATCACTAAACTCTTAGATTATTTAATTTCTCAGATATGTTGCCAGATATGTTAAAAGATACAGAGCTTCCTGCCTGTCTGGGCTGATATCATTGAAAGTATCATTCCTCTTTTAGCTGTTCTTTATTTGTGGGTGGTAGGCATAACAGACCTTAATGTACTTTTGAAAGAGAAGTGGTAGTCAGTAGACATTACAGTCCTCCAGGTCCCACTTTGTTTAAAGATCTTTTTCTGAAGATGAGTCATAGCCAGCCTGGAGTAAATTTTTCCTTCCCTTTTGTTCCGCAGTCTTCTCTTGACTTACTACTTAGACACTGGGTTGCTCTATTTGATGTCTTGTTCTCCTAAGATACGATGTACCCTAGTGTGAGACTTTCAAGGACCAAGACCTTAATTTTACATGTGAGCATAAAAGTCCATAAAAGTTGAGCAATATGGATTACAACCAGTTTGTAATCTATTTGTATCTTGACATTTCATGTTGTCATACTGCTGAAGTGCAAGAAGGAAAAAAAAAAAATCTCATGAGAAATGGCTACAAATATTGTTACTTTTACATGGCATGATGTATCAAAGCATTGTAGTGCTAGGGTGAGCTGTACACCTGCTGTTGACATAAAATTATGGTGACTAAAAACCTTTGAAGTCAGTATTGTCCATAAGTAAATAGCTGGATGAGATCTGAAGTATGAGAAATGTTGTCATCAAAATGCTGAAAAAACATACTACTGGGGTTTTTTTATAAAAAAAGTATATTAATTCAGGCTGTCTGACATTTGCAACCTGCACCTAGAGCTTCTAATGAGCAAATAAGGTCACTTGAATGAGTCACTGGCTTGCGATTGCTGAAGGCGAAGCCGGTGCTTTGCAGGCCGCTTTGAAGTGCGGTTGTGTAAGTGTCCCTGCCGGTTAGAATTCTGGGGCTATCCAGCTCCGGAGACAAAGAACTTAATTTAAGATCAGCTGAATGCCACATGCTATAAGGTAGTTGATGTGTTCAGGTTAATAGGTGTGAATAAGGAATATAGCATACTGATGTAGGAATGCAGCTTTGATCTGCGCAGGAAAAGACAGGGGTTTCTAGCACTGCGACTCTGTGTAACTATTAGAGCAGCATGTGCTGTTCCCAACTTCTGTCTCATTATGTGAAGAAAAAAGAAAATTTCTATGTTCATGCTGGAATTTTACTTAGTAAGTTTGGCTCTTTCAGCAGCCTTTTCATGAGAAACAGGCAGCTTGAGCTAACAAATTATTTCTGCCTGACTTGCTTAACAACATTTAGGTCAGCTGTCTCTGGTTCTATTTGTGGATAAAATGCTGCATGTTAACAGGGAAACCATAAGTTTTTCTGGATTTTTTTGTTTGCTTCTATTTTAATACTGACCAGACCTTTCTGTGGGATAGAGGTTGATTCTAAGGCCTGTCTGCAGTACAAAAATTCAATAAGGAAACCTCGTTTCCTCTGTTCAAAAAGAACATGTCTTAAAAGGAAGGGGAAATATCGGGAAAGGGGCTTTGATTTGATTTCTGTTTACATTATTGCATTAGCTACAGTAATTTCAAAATAACCTTCCGCACTTTTGTAATCTGATCTACTCCTGCAATGTCACAGTTTCTGCCATTAGAATGTTTTTATAAATGTTTAATTGAAATCTGTCTTACTATAGTTTAGGTACTGTTATTTGTCCTGTTTTTAAAGGAGGAGAGATTGCCTTTCTGTTTTGATGGCACTGAAGTCACTTTTTCAACTCCTCTTGTTAAAGTTTTCGAATCATTTTCCTAGAATTAATTTTTCTTGAAGTTCAGTACCAAAAGCAATTCACAGTTCTGACAGTGTACTGAAGCTGGAGGAATAGGCAGATTCATGGTGTTGAAAATTAAAAATCCTACGTGATGATTTTGCAAGGACATTTTCCATTTATGCTGTGCTGTTTTGGTGTTTTCTGTTTCCTTCTTGTCTTGTATTTGTTACCCTGCAGTTACATAATCCTTCGTCCCGTCCATGTAACATTGCATTTATCCCACCTGAACATCCACTCCTTCATCCTGGGCTATTCATGAATTTACTTTGATCATGTGGCCTGTCTGAATCCACTATAAACTTTGTGGTCTGCAAAATAATAATATTAATAATACCAGTGTGGACAAAATAGGTGGATGAAAATGTGTTTGTGAAAACACTGGAAGCAGCAAAAGTGAGGATTAAAAGAGTGGCCTGTATTGGTAATTGGTAATGTATTGGTTTCTAGCAGTAAAACCAAGGAGCTATTTTCATGTCAAGACAAGATGGTTGGTACTGTGATAAGTGTCACTATCTTTGCTGTGGCCCAGGTGACTTGTAGAGGACCGTACAGCCTAGCAGTAGTGGGATGGCTAGTAACAAGGTCTACTATATGCTGACAAGATTTTCTACATGCTGCTCCTTTTTCCATTAGCTCAATAGGAAAATAGACGAGTTTCTACTGAACAAGAATAAGCAAACCTTTCCTAATGGTGCTCTAAGATACTGCAGTAACCAAGATTCTTAAGCAAAGATCATAACTATCAACTTTCAGAAGGTATAAAAGATTTGTCAAAAAAATAGGTGGTTCTTGAATCATGAAGAGGACCCAAGAGACTTGATGAAGACTTGGTAACTGATAACCCTTGCAATCACTGTTGTATGCATGTGAAGGACTACTTGGGCATGTGGGTCTTGGAATGAGAGTGAATGAAATCTATGACAGAGTGAACGTATGAATAAATAAAATCAACTTAAAGATTTCAGAAGTAACACCTTTACCTTCCATAAAATCCCATGTTGATTTTTGTTAAACATATTTTTGCAGTGTTTAAGAATCATTTAAAATTTAGTATGCTCTCTGTATATGATATACATGTTCCCGTCTTCCCCCCCCCCCTTTTTTTTACAAGGCTCATTGTCTTGGCATAAAAGTAAATCAGCATTTTATGTTCATGATTATCAAGCAATATAGTTTTCCAAACTTCCAGACTTAGATTTACTTTAAAAGCAGAAAGCATCTGTATTTGATTGAAGCAAAAGGTATAGTATCCCCCCTTCCCCTCAGTCCTGTGCCATGAGTTAAGTTCTAAACGGCTTCAACTATGCTCAAAATATCTTGAGCTGAAGTTCATCAGGCAAGGGTGTTTAATTTAATTAGATAATTAATCCAAATAGTCTCTAATATGCTTTTTCTCAGTTGTAAGTTGACCCCTTTAGTCTTCTCCAAAACGATGAGTGTGTGGTGAGGAGGAACAGAGGTACCCTTCATCTTGAAATTAATTATGCTAGCTGCCTGGTTTTTTTCAGTAAAATTGAAGAATTATGAAAAACAAAAGTGCCACTTCAGGCTCTTCTCAGTCTTCCTTGCAGTTGTACTTCCCTTCATCTTCCCTGTGTTTATGGTGCATTTAATGACTGAGTTCTTGTTTTCCTTAATGTGTCTTAATAGCATATAATTTTGTCCTTTTAACTTCTTTAATATTTTTATATTCTTTATTTAGGCTTCTTTCTAGGATATGGGTTGAATGAACAGTTCATTAATTAACCTTGTTCATCTGTGGCTATACTTATTAGTTTGTGTGCACATCAAAGATACATGAAGTATGTTTGTATCCATCACTTGCTTTTTACAAAATTGATTTCTGTGAGAAATTGCTAGTCTTTGGTATCCTTTCCTTTTCTTTCAGTCCATTTTGAGAATAAGATTTAGTTCTACAACTGTTGGCATGCCTGGTTTTCCTTTTTCTTGTTTTGTTTCTTGTCTTCATTTGTTGCTGGGATAACCTCTTTAATTTTCACAGCCAGCATTTTGGCAATGGAAATTGCTGCCAGGACAGCAGTACATGAAAGTTATGTGTCATTTTCATTGTTGTCCTCGTGGCTTTTCCACCTGATTGCTATTTCCAAACAGCTTTTCTACATACTTTTGAAAAATCAGCAATGAATAGCATTCTCTACTAGGTATCTTTGGTGTTGGAAAAATGTAGATCATGATGCCAGTAAATCCAATCTAAAATCTCAACCAGAGTATCCGAACAGTGCTGACAGTCAAGCAAGTGTTGGAACAGGTTGCCCAGACAGATTGTCCATCTTTAGATGTTTTCAAGGCGTTGCTGGATAAGACCTGAGCTATCTGGTCTGACCCAGTAGCTGACTGTAGGTCCCTTCCAGCTTGAGTCATTGTGGTTCCCATCTCTACAATCCCACACTATGACTTCTGATCCTTGCCTTTTTTCTCCTTCAGACTTGCTTAAGATACTGTGCTCTAACCTCCTGTGGGTAAACTCCTGTGGTAAGTAGAGATGAACTTCTTGCCTAGGTGAGCTCTTCTCTCATTATTTGGCAGCTTTTTAGCAGTGGGTCTCCTAAATAACAGCTCTTCACAGCTTTTTGTGTTGTTTCTGTCAGAAAAGTTCTTAAAGATTGTATAAACTACCCTCACTTGAAGAAATTCAATTTTCATTTTTTTCTTAGCATAACCCTGGGTTATATCTTCAAGATAAACAAACAGATACACACAGAGCTCTACCTATGGAATATATTACATTCTCAAAGTGAAACCAGTGAGGGCTTGTACAGTGTTGGCTTCTTTTTAAAGAGCGAACTTGGAAAGACTTGTATATTCAGCTGTTAAATACTGGTGTGAGTTATTCTACGTTACTTTGCCAGCTTATTCAACCTGGCCTCTGAGAATCCCTATGTTACAACATCAAAGATCATTCACATGTATGCTACTTGTATGCTAGTTGCTTAGTTGCTAACACAAGACTAAGGAGAAGTGCTGATACAATACTTGAAAGCTGGCCTTTGATTTTCATCTAAGATGGGCAAAAATGTTTTCCAAGAGTTTGAGGGTTGGATCTGTCAAAATGCATCCAACACGTTAAAGACTTTTAAGTATTGTGCCGTCACTGTACACATAGCTAGCAAACTAACTGTGCTAAGAAGCCATTTAATGCTTAGCATCAGATGGAGTCAGTCTTGGTTTGGCCATTACAGTGGCTGTACTTTAATGTTAAAATTACAGTGGCTTGCTCCAACATTTTATATTTATATTCTTCTGTCATCTCTGCTTCTTGCTGGCTTTCAAAGAGGTAAAATCTTGAAAACACAGTGTTTTCACCAGGATTTATATACATTTAGCCTCTAGAAGAAGGTGCATCTAGAACATCTAGCCAGACATCTTGATTTAGAAACTCTTAGTTCATTTTAAATGTAGATTTTTTTTTTCTTCTGTATTTGGACATATTTTGATTCTTCCTTGAACACTGCTTGAACTGTTTTAATTCAAGGTCTTGTTTCAATAATAATAGAAGTTTTCAGCACTTGGGTATTACACACCACTGTTAATACTTGAGGGGAAAAAATTCTTTTAGTCTTTTATAAGTTTGTTTGAAAGATGGTGGCCTCCCTGGAATATCTCTTTCTGGATTAGAGTGCTGGGCCAAAACAGGTCCAGCACTCTAATCTAATCACTTTTTTAACTTTTTCCCTAAGAAGTTTTATTTCCTCTCCCCATTTCTCCACGTTTAAAAAGCTCTCTTTTTCTCTAATATGTTGTACAAGATCTCACATGGAGGATGCAAACTAGCTTTTGCTGTTACATAAATTGCAGAGCCTATTTTTCGTCAAAAATCCATGACAGTTTTGGGCTGGAGTCTACAGGGTTTTGTTTTTCTGCACTCTCGCATGGTGTGTCAAATGTCTTAGTTAAATGTCTCTTGCTTTTTGTACAACCTCTACTAGTATATTTTGAAAAATACATAAATATATGGAACTATCTACTGAGATATAGACTTCTTAAGAAGAAATAGTCTTTTGTATGCTGTGTGTGACTGTGACACTGTATATACTTCTGTAAAGGACTTCCCCTAGGAAATATTCAAAAAGGCTTTATAGGAAAGTTGTTCTGGTTTATACAAACAAACAAAAAATACCCAAAGCTTTCTTAACCCACCCTAAACAAAACATCCAGGGTTACCTTTAGCCCTAACTTTTGGCAGTAAATCTTTTAATCCATGTAGATGTAATGAGAATGCGTAAAATTAATCTTCTTGCATGGTTATAATTTCCATCTGGATTAGGCGTGGGATCATGCCAGTGTTCCTGTTGCCACCACTATAGCTGGTTCAGGACAGAAGGCTGATCCCAATACTGCTTAAAGGATCAAAAGCTTTTCAAAAACATTCCCATGTCTTCTGTTGTTTATACGCTTTCTTTCTAGCCTAAATTCACTTTTGAAAGTTTCAGTATACAGAATTAAGTGTTTCAGCACAATTTTTGATCCTTTTTGGTCTGTACTTTTATCTTTGTCTCCTCTCATTTGCCAGAACCCTATGCTTTTGTTTTTAGCTAAGAAATGGTATCAAGGAGAAAAATAGAGTCTTTATTAGGTGTTTGTCTATATATTGAGAAGTGTAGTGACAAAATGAGAGCTGATTTACGTACGACTACCAGACCACCAGAGAACCAGGAGTGAGTACGGGTGGTTAACCTTTCATTGTAAAGAAAATCAAAACTATAACAGTTCCTAATCCTGATCTTAAAACAGATTATGAAAGGGGTGAAACAATCAGGATTGCCTAATATTTTGTGTAAGTTTGTTTATCCTTCCTAAGTGTCCAGTCTTGCTCAGTTGTACCAAGACTTTCTAACTCGATGGGTAACCTGTCGTATAGGTTATCACTGCAAATAAAGCTGTTGTATATGTAATACAGAGGATCCAAGGTACTTGATACTATTTGAACATGTGTGAACATTCATGGTAGATGTTTGTGTGTCAAACCAGACCATGCATCGAATTTTCTTTATAAATGCTCAGTAAGCCTTACATCATTTTACAGCTGGTTTGTAGAAATGCTTATCTGCTCTTCAGCAAAGCTTTTAATTATGCTGGACCATCACCCCCACAAACAGCACTTAGATTCTTTTATGAATAGTAAGGGCTAAGCAACAAAATACACATTATCCTATTTTGTGATTTGCATTTACTTAGTACAGTTTTATGTGTCATTAAGCATGCATAAGATCAAATAAAAAATTGTGTTGAAATATGTATTTTGAAACATCATAAAAGCATAGTAATTCAGTAATTAATGTGGTAGATAATGACAGCCTTTCCATTTCCAGCTTGCTATAAGAGTTTATTATGTTTTGCACTCTGCTGCATCAGTATCATGGTATACAAGGTTGGAAAGGAATACAAGGTTGGAAAGGACCTCAGGGATCATCTGGTCCAAACTTTCTTAGGAAAAGCTCCATCTAGATAAGATGGCCCAGCACCCTGTTCAGTGGAATCTGAAAAGCATCCAGTGTTGGGAAATCCACCACTTCCCTGGGGAGATTATTCTAATGTGTGATGTCCTTGTGAAAAATTTTCCTCTCCTGTCCAATAGGAATCTATAGGAGTAACTTGCACCCATTACCCCTCATCTTTTTCATGTGACGTCTTGTGAAAAGGAAGTCTCCATCATCTTTGAACCACCTTCTAAGTACTGGAACATGGGATGAGGGTCTCCCATAAACCTCAGTTCTCTCTGCCTTTCCTCATATGCCTGGCTTACCAGGCCTTTGATCATCTTCATGTCCCTTCTCTGGACCCTCTCCAGCCTGTCCACATCTTTTTTAATATTGTGGGGACCAAAGCAACACAGTATTCCAGGTGTGGATTGACAAGTGCTAAGTAGTGTGGATAATGACTTTATCTATACTGGTGATGCCCTTGATGCAATCCAGCCTCCTGTTGGCTTTCTTTGCCACTGCAGCACACTGTTCACTCATATTTAGCTTATCCACCAGGACCCCCAGGTGGGACTCACAGAGCTGCTCTCCAGGCAAGTTGATCCCAGGTACAAGACCTTAACGCTTGTCCTTGGTTAACTTCATAAGGTTCTTGTTAACTCCATCTTCCAGCTTATGCAGATCTTCCTGCAGGGTGGTTCTCCCTTCCAGAGTGTCTACTTTCACACTCAGTTCGGTATCCTCTGTAAACTTCATCAGCATGCACTTGATCCCATCATCCAGATCGCTTATGAAGATATTAATAGAGCATCGGGCCCCATATTGATCCCTAGAGCACCCAACTTGTGACACGTTGCCAGTTTGAAAAGAGCTATTTACTACCACTCTGGGTACAGCCTGTCAGCCAGTTCCCCACCCACTGCACAAACCACTTACCTCAACCATAACACAGTTCCTCTAGGAGGAGGCTGTGGAGTACCATACTGAAAGCCTTGGAGAAATCCAGGTAGACGATGTCCACTGCTTGCCCTACATCAACTGAGCATGATAATTTGTTGTAGAAGGCAATTAGATTTGTCAAACACGATTTGTTATAGTGGTTAAGAAGTTTAGAGCATCCAACTGCACAGAAAGCAGGCTTTTTTGAGTCAGAGTACACAGTATTTCCACCAAACTGTTGCTGACCCCAGTGCAAAGGAAAATATTTCTACAATGTGCTTGGTTAAAATGAACAAGTGTTACTTAATGTCTTTGTGAAAGTAATCTTCGAAAACCTAGATGCTTGTAAAATGCCAACATGTGAAAAACAGCTTTTCTGTGAGGTTTAAGTTCGGAATTAAATGAGCATGTTTACCAAACAAGTTATTTTTTCCTGAGAAATAGATATCTGACTGTGAACTTGGGAAGATCTTAAATTCTTTTGGACCCCTTTATTCAGGATCTGGTGAGCAGTATTTGTGCCAAATATGCTACATTGTGAGATGTGGAAACACAGTGATATTAACTGTGTGCTGGAGGGCGCTGCTAGACATACTTGTGTAGCCTGGATTGAGGAAATGGGGTAAACTGTTTTGAAATTAGCATAGCCATAACGGTCATGCCTGCTGTAAATAGTTTTAAAGGAATCATTAGAGATGTCAGGGCTTTCAGCAACATTGATAAATTATTAAGCTTGATGTATAGCATAGATCACAAGCAAAGAGTGAAATGCTTGAGGGAGACATTCCCCTCCCATGTTAGTAAAATATACCATAGAGTAGTAGTAGCCACTGCTGATGCTGGGTTTGAAAGGGCTGGAGAGAGTAACTGTGAGTCGCAGTTTGCATTTTTGTAAGTGACAACAAATGAATGGGAATTTGAATGAGTTTATAAAAGAAAGAGGGACGTGTGTATGTAGTCATATGCAAGACACTGAGGACTAAAGATTGCAAAATGTCATTTTTTTAACTTTTTGGTTCTCTAAAGTAACAAACACAAAGATTTTGCCAGAGAAATGTGCTGTTTCTCCCTTTGGGCACCTGCCCTCTAGAAATCAACAACTAACTTGGCAGTTACAGACCTTTTTCACATTTCATTGCACATGCATGTGGGGAAGGGTTTACTTAACATCAGTGATTTGGTAGCCAGTTGACAGCTTTGATTTTGTCCTCATGTGCATCTGTTTTTCTTCTTCTTTGCCTTCTGTCAGCAAAACCTGTGCAATCTTCTAAACAGAAATATTCAGAGTAAATTTGCAGTTACTGTTAGTTTAGGCGATGTTTTGTGTTGTCATGCTTTGTGTTTCTTGTTGCTAGACATTTAAACCAGTGAGACTGATGTTTGGTAAATTTATCTCATCTGATAGAGAGGAGTATATAAACACTTAAAACCAATTCTGTTAATATAAAGCCTTGTGAGCAGGCATATTTTGAAAAGGTTGTGCAAACACAGAAGCCCAAGAGCAGTTTGAGAACCACTGACTTGTGTGTTGCTTCACTATTACCTAGTCACAATAAATACAATCTCTAGCAAAGTAAGATTATTCCTTTAAAACTAAGGAATCATACTGTGGGTTATAGACCACAGTTATTTTCCTATGTTTTTGCGAGTGGGGAGTGGAAATACAGAGTTTCTGTTGTAACTTTGAGAGGGGAAAGGGTGTTTTATTTATGTCCAGGCAAGAAATTCAAAGGTACTGAGACAATAATAAAAATTAAATGAATCTTTTGTTGTTGTTTCAAATAAGAAGAAATTTTCTTTTCAGTGCATTAGCTCTATATTTGTCCATTTCTTGTCTTACACTTTCTGCTTTTCTTCCTTCAATGTTGTTTTGTTTTGTTTTGTTTTTTATAATGTGTTTGACTCTTTTTAAGTATCTGTACAGGTATCCCAGCTCATTACACTTCGTTTAATAACTTACCCCTTTCAAATAACTGCAGTCAGAATGTTTGTCTGTTAAAAGTTAAATATGTTTTCTATTAAATGTAAGCGTTCTTCTGTTACTCTCTGCTCTAATAATTCAACCTACTTTCTGAAAAATTCCCAAAGAATCTGTGGGGTTTTCTTCTGTAAAATCATACACTTTTCTCTTTGCGCAGATGGTAAAATATTGTTAAAAGCTAATTGATTTTGACTGTCACAGTTATGTAACTTAACTCGTTTAGTGGTACATTTTTAGTCTAGTTCATCACATAGTGCAGTGCATACTATGCATCTTTCATGGAGACTTCCAGAAGGCACTGGAAGGTACTTTCTTTACTAAAAATCTTTCAAGACAAGAAACTTTCAAGACAAAAATATCATCCAGCTTTTATATGTTCTGCATACTTTTCCACTATTTTCTAAGATTTTGTTTTAATTATTATTTTTGCTCTATATTGAGTATATTACCTTGAATTATGTTGCAGCAGTCCTAGGGTTTTTTTGCTCTGATTTATTTCCTTAATAGTCATTTTTAAGTATAAAATGCTTCTGGATTCTGATGCTGAAGAATATGGAGGGCATCAAAGGCTGGACCATAATACGGAGTACTTCTCTGAAGAATATCCTCACAATTATCGACCTAATTCACTTATGGTAAGGAAGATTTTTAATTTTTTTTATTCTGCTTTCATCTGAATATTTTTTAAATTTTTCAGACAAATAGGGAGTCTTGGAGTATATTTGGGGGGTGGTGTTTTTTTAAATTTGTTTTCTGAAATCAGCCTTTGTGTGGATACAGTAGAGAACACTTTTATGGTTTGATTATGACATAATGTTAACGATTTTTCCTCTTTTGACATTACATTTAAGTTTGCATGTACTTGCAGTGTACAGCGTTCCTTGCCAACGTGCATGAAAACATTCTAATATGCTTTTGCATTGTCATTTTGAGTATCATAATTTCTTTATTTTCATGTCTGAGAAACTCCATCTTCATGCTTGCTTTGTGATTTAAAGCTCTGTGGAAACTGAATCTTGCATGACTTTCTTAAAATCATTTGCTTAACTCCACAAGTACAAATTAAAGCAAATCATGCCTTTCCCAACTGGCTTTTTCCTCCTCAGTTTACAGAAAAACTTTGCAAAATAAACCATGAAGAATTTCCAGTCCTAAAGCGATGTGAATAATGGATAAAGTGTTTCTCAAATAGCATTTCAGATGAAGTGGGATGCATATCCTTGCATACAATTTCTGTTAGCTGAGATGGTGACTAATAAAACCTCTCCCTTTCTTCATTACTCTTAAAATCATAATCACTTACCACAATTAATAATTTTAAAATAATTTTTGCCATTTGTTACATATGTCTTGACATATGTATATGTGTACAAGTAAATTCAAAAAGGCCATGAATTAAGGCACAGTTCACTGAAAAAAGTTCTGAGAGTGCTTATATCACATACTAGGTTTTCTAAAACATACGCATGGGTGGAGGGGTGTGTATCTTTAGGCATAGGTATTTCTATACACATAAGCACCTGAAAGTAGGTTACATTTGTGATCTTAACAGGGTACAAAAATGAACTATCTGCCCTGATTTGTGTCAGTTCCCGCTCTTCTCTGACAGAATGGAGACATCAATTTCTAGTGTCACATCTTAACATCTCTCATGAGATCTAAACTCCTGAGAATTATTGTCACTTCTAAGATCTTTCCTTCGCTCACAGTCACCCTAGTTCATTTTATTCAGAGTATTGGCATTTGCTTGTTTTAAATTAGCTTCATTACATGAAATAATTCCTGTGCTTTCATTGTGCTTGGTGTAAAAGATCTTGGGGACTATTTTTTTTTAAAGTATCTGCATATAACAATGCCCTCATAGCGTAGGTAAGTATCTATGGTCATTTGCACACGAAGAAACTAAGGCGCTAAAATTTCATTCCTGAAGGTCATGTAGCAAATTAATGCTTCCAGAATTCTTGCTTCATGTGTCCAGTTCAAATACCTTGCTTTGGTGATTGGAGAGCAACTTAATTATCTCTCACTAACTTAACTTTCGCAAGCCAATTAACAGTAATTTGGAATGTAAATTTCGCATTTAGACTCTTAGATGGTGAGTGCAAGTCATTCAAGACAGGAAAAATAAGCCACCAGGTGTGGAGATGCGATTTGCTAGGAGCATGTGGAAGACAAGGCATGTGACACGCAAAGCAGCAAATGCACTTTTGTGGCATAAACCGTGGCATGGCAATGGCACTTCTGAGTCCGAAAGAAACCCAGCACCATGGGTCACGTTAACTTTCTTTTATGTCCTTCAGCAATGCAATTCACAGACCACCTTCAGCCAACACCCTAGAAGATGCCACAAGCACCACATAGAGGTAAAACACTAGTAAAAGACACCAAGTATAAGTAATCAGAGTGAAAAGAAGTCTGGAAAACCTGATTAAATTCGGCAAGCTAGAACTCCAAGAAAGAATAAAAGTTAAACTAAATGCCTCCTACTGTTGTTTTACAATAAACCATCAAAGTTTTATTTTAAATAGCAAATTACATTACAGTTCTTGAGGAACCAGTCATCCTTGGCAGTTGCTTTAGTCTTAGTTGCAGTTTCTAAAATCCAAGTGAACTTTCCCCTCAAATTTCTTTTCAAGAAACATAATGATGTTGCCCCAATAAACTCATAAAGGTTCTTTTCCATTTAGCAATTATCAATATTCTCTTTACATAATGCATGAGATTTAAGTTTCATGTTCCTCCTGCACCACAAACTTCAAAGAAATACCCTTTAATGACAGATGCACCTCCCTTAAGGTGTGTAAGCAGTGTCAGCGAAACGTGCCCAGAGGGCTATGACAAAATGAAATCACATGCAATAATTCTGCTGCTCAAGTCAAGCTTAAATAGTGCACAAATATGTTAAAAAAATAGAGGATTAGATGTGACATGATTCATTCTAGAAACACCCCCTAATAAAAGATATATTTGAAGTGACATTGCAAAATGAGAAGAAGATAGAGGGAGATACGAAATTCCTGGAGCAAAGAACCCTGGATGTGAAGAGGAAGCTTTGTAAGCACCGCTAGGAGTTTCACTGTAAAAGTTTGTTGATGAACAGATGATTCAGGTTTGTTTAGTAATGATGTAGAGGGCCAGATTTCAAAATTGTCAGACACACTTTAAGAGCTTCATAGAAAAATGCTCAAAAAATGTCCTTTGTAATATGACTTTTTCAAATAATTATTATATTTTTTTTCTTTTTCCATTTCACTGCTTGCTCCATTCTGGATTGTTAACAAATACATGAATTGCAAATAACTTTCCATGTAATCAAACTTTCTAATAACAAGCTGTTAACTATTATGTCATTGCAAAAATAGATTCTTTTTACCACAGTTTTATTTCTTTGTCTCCACTGTGGTATTCTGTAAGTCTTTTTTTGAGGTATGTTTTATGAAAGTTTTGTGCTCTGTCAGTGCTTCTATACACTTTTAGTTTTGCTTATGTCTTACCATCTCTTTGCAAAGATGAAAGTTAAGTACTATACAGACATTTCAGTTCTGTCAGGTCCAGTGCCCCTTTATGTATGAAGTCATTTGTTGGTACCTTGCTTGTAGTTGGATGTTATAGCTTAGATTTGGGGTGGTATGTGCAGAGAAGAGGAACCATTTTAAGAATACATATTCAAAATATTTTGTCCACCTTTTCTAAGGCCTCCAACTTGACCAAATGTTACTGTAAAATGGAGCTAGTTAAAAAAGTGTGTCCTAGTAACATTAGTATTTTTGTACCACACCAAAAGCTAGGATTGATATGAAAACTGTGAGTTTTATAGTTCGATGCTTCATGCACCCAAAGGATTGAGTAATAGGCAGGCCGCATGGAGTATTGCAGAGTATGGTGTGCAAGTAGTACACAGTTGATTGAGAAATATGATTGTTACGTGTTTCAACTCTTATAGATTTATTTTTCTGTACTTCTCCCCAATCATTTTAAAAATAAATAGTTGTCAAAGTATTCCTTTACCCCTATTGCCAGTACTGGGGTGCTTTTTTTCCTAAATCTCTATTTTTGGCATGCTCTGATAGAATCTTTTCACATTAAATGAAACTGAAATTATAGAGTTTATTTTAAGAATATCTTTATTGCCGGGTTGGGTTTTTAACCTTGACCTTAGTGTATACTATTCAATGTCAAAGTGCAACTTCTTACTTCCTTGAGTCTATTGACAAATTAAAATCCTCACAAAGACTGAAATGATCTCAAAGCTTTTAGTGACCTTAGCTTTGAAAATACTCATTTGAATAGCTTTCATGGTAAGGATTTATGTATTGAATTTTAAGGGACTGATGTATTCTTTAACTGTTTTCTCTCCTGACATGCACAGTTATACAGATTATATGAAAGAATGCTTCTAGTTAGAAAATTAACCAATTTAACTAAGGGAATTGGTAAGACTTAATACAATCAAAGTCTTTCGTTATTTTTACCTCTTGATGGTTAAGACTTATGAATTCCTTTGCTTATATACATTGGTGGTTTGACTTCTTAAAACCACAAACAAGTGTAACAATTCTGGAGTTACTCTGTCGGTCATTCTTACTTTTTTTAGCCTGCTTGTCTGTGTCAGCGAGGGGTATTTGTTGTCTTTTTTAAGTACTCTTTCTTTCCCTGAAGAAAGAATGCTGAAGGCAATAGAAATTTTGAGGTACAGCCTGTGCGGTATATAGACTTCTTTTGCATAAATGAAGCAAGACAGTCTGAGAAATAATTTTCTGCATATTCATGCTGTACAGCTGTAAATTGAAAAACAAATTGGAAAGCAGAACTTCATATTATTTTAAGCATACCTTCTTTGTCATGTGTAATATCTCATAAAATGAAAACTGAAATGTCTAGGTTTTGTATAACAAATTAGAGTCAGAAAGCAAAAGCTATCATGTATTTTATTCATTGATGGCTAATTACATTCTCAGAATAGCGTCAGTGTGTGACAATTAGTAGTGATACAGAGACATGAGATTGTCCAAAGCCCTCGTTTTAATTAAAAATTTGGGATAATGTTGGCACAGGCTCTTGTGACATTGCCTTCTGCATCTACCAGCTGCAATATGCACTATCAAATATTTTTCTGCAGTGCCTGATCTAGCTCTGAGTTCCAGTAATTCTCCCATCTGTTGCAAAATGACCTTGAAATGATATTTGGGGCTTGGTGTTTTCCAACCCTGAAAGTGGGATGAAGAATAGTTCGTTGCAGTTCCAGCCAATTTCAGTTGTGCTTGCACCTGGTACTGAATCTAGTCTGACAGATCTGAAAGTAGCACTTGTCATTTGCAGAACTTTGTGCTTGTGGTTTTTCAGATACATTTGGAGATTGTTGTTTATTATAGTCTCCTCCTGAAATACCTAAAGTGAGGTATCTCCCTATTGCTGCTACTGTTCACAAGTGTGCCTGTATTTGGCATCCCTGTATTCTTCTTAGCTTTTTTAATTTTTCTTTTTGTTCCTTCTAATTATCTGAATATTCGCAGAAAAAAGAATATAAGGAGTGTGTATGGCTGAAAAGCATCTTATGTTCCTGGCAGCAGTAGTAGTACCAGTTGCTTTTTCCCCCATCTGTGGGATAGCTGGATTATGATCTTGATAGAATGCAATGTATATTGGTGGAAAACAAGTTGATTGAAATAAATGTATTTCTGTCTCTGTGTTAGAGCGGCTAAACTATTTTAGTTCCAGAAGCCTTGACCTGTGTGGGATTCACCTAGTTTCAGACAGGATAACTGCCTCATGGTTTAAATGGACATGCAGTATAAAAAGGTCGGAGAGGATAACAAAATCCAGTTTTGTTACATATTTGTCTTAAAACCAGCATTTCTGTCTTCCATCATCCTCTCTGTCACACATTTTCCCCTGAAGCCAATGGGAATTATTGCACTTTATTTCTCCTGAATACTTAGTTGAGAATAAAAAGACTCTTGATGATTGTTTGATGATTAAACATTTGAATGTTAACTTTTTCAAAAACTTATATTTACAGCTGAGTCATTCTAACTCTGTGCCAAATATATCTGAGGTTCTGCCTTTCCCACATTCCACCCTCCGATCAGAAAAGGCCTCATGAGCATTCCTACACATGGTTTTAGATGTCTTTGTGGTTTCCTAAAGTAGTGGAGTTTTGTAACCTTGGAGGACCTGAGGTAATAAGTAAGCAATTGGTATAGAAAACCAGGAGGCAGAGCAATTCATTGGTAACCTGAGCAACCTCTTATGACATAAGAGTTGACCCAGCTTTCAGCAGGGTCGCCTGCTCCAAGATGGATGAGCCTGGTAGGGAGGAAAGAGCTGGGAAGGGCGTTTAAGATGAACACCGAAAGCTTGGAACAGAAGAGAGATTCAGAGAATGATTTGGTTAAATGATAGTCAAGACATTGGTTAGCTACGACTGTGTTCTCTTCAGTATTCTGTTTTCACTTCTGTGTTCATCAAGTCAGCCTCATGAAATGGTGAAGGAGACACAAATGGAAATAAAACGTGTGATCAGAAAGAAGCAGGTTAGAAGAGCAGAGATCAATAGAATTGAAGCTGGTAATTGGAAGTATATTATTCTGCAACAGTATATGAAAGTCAAAAGGGAAGACAAGAATAAACTTCTGAGACCCTCCTCCTAGGGTAAAGGAAAAAAATTAAATGGCATATCTCTGATAATGTCTTTTATAGATTAATATCTAAGTTTCCTATGATGGTTTTAATCAGGACACCTCTATATACTTCTGCTATATTTATCTGTCTGTAGATAGACATATATCTCAGGCCAAGTACTATATATATCTAAAAACTAGCCAGAAATAATGAAGAGTGACGAGCAGATAATTCTACAAGTACACTGATGGGAAAAGTAGCTTAAGGGAAAAAAAATAGCAAGTCCCTTGACAACAGGAGGAGTCAAACCTATGATGGGTACTACGGGCAGTAGAGAAATATTCAGTGCCATTTTTTGTTTAGACTCTGAAGAGCCAAGACTGCTCTCAGACCCTTTTGTGTGCCATCACACTATTGACAAGAAAGTGTCAGTAGCAGAGCAATAAGTTAAAGGACATCTTAAAGACACTCTGTATAAATGGGGTACACCCAGAGGTTTGGAAAGATCCTCAGTGATGTGATTGTAAGGCTGCTGACTTCCACTGTGAAAAATTCTAGCAATCAGGAAATTTCTGACAACTAAACGAAGGCAGTAGTGAAAGTGCAAAGGAAGGCTGAGGGATTGTAGGCCAGGCATCCCCTCTCCTCAGTCCCTTGAGAAGTCAAGATCCACCTCCTTGGAACCAGTATCCAAATAAGCGGGGTATATGAAATGAGTCTGCCAGGCACTCCAGATTAACAAAGACAAAACGTGCATGACCAACTTGGTTGCCTTCTGCAATGAAATGACTCCAGCTGTGTGCATGAGGTTGCTGCAGCCAGTGCAGTAAGACTTTCAGTCGTCTCCTACAGCATACATACTTAAGAGCTGAGGAGATAAGAGCTGGATAAGAAGGTTGTTAGGTGGGTTAAAAACTGGCTGGACTGCTACAGTTTTAGTAATCAAAGGCGCAGTGTCCAGCTGCTGACTGGTGTAAAGGAGATTGTCCTAGGAATTGCTGCTGGGGCTGATACTATTTCGGAGTCTTCAGCAGTTTGCTGGAATGATGAGACATTGCACCCTTGGCAGGCTTGTAGATGACACTGAATCAGGGAGAGTGGTTGATAATTCGAATGCTAGAGGTGCAGTCTGGGCACATCTCAACAGATTTGAGGTTTTAGCCAACAGAAACTTCATAAAAAATTAATAAGGGAAAATTCTGCAGAGGAATCCCATGCATCAGTAAAAAATAGAAACCAACTTGCTGATTAGCAGCCCAACTGAAAAGGACGGGGGTTATGCTAGATACTGCGATGGATGGAATGGAGCTTGTCACAGGCTCCATGTATCGTCATGTCTCAGAACAGATGTTATCATTGATCTATTTCAGTGTGTTGGAATTCTCTTTAAAATTCTTAATTATAGTTTAGAGCTAAATAACTCAAAGACAGAAAAAAGAAAGGGGGGAAGGGGAGAGAACTCCATGGTATTTTACCTAGGCAATGCAAAAAGAACTGCGGTTGCCATTTTTCTCAATGTTTAGGCAGGACAGAACTGAGTAACACAATAAAAGTGTCACTGTTCCACTGTTCTGTCTTCTATTTAAATAATAAAGGCAGAGCATATATTCTATAGTATTTCTGGAAATACTGGCGGGAGGAAGGAGTACTCCTGATACATTTGTAACAAGAATTATCTACTATTTCTGTAGGGGTTTTTTTAATTGTACACCAGTGGAATGCATAATTAATCATATTTAATCATTAATTACTATTTAGTCATTGTTCATGCCCTAGTTGTTTTGTTGCTTCTTGTAGTTTTATTTAAGTCTTAGAGATGGTTACACTGACTGATGAAATATGTTGAAAGATTAGGATGTAATGCTTTTTTTCGCTTTTCTATGATTTAGCAAGAAGCCCACCAAGACAATCATTAAAATGCATGTTTAATTTGCCCAGTAAGGAAAAAAAAATAATTAACTAATAAGCTGGCAGCTGCATCTCTTCATCAGTCAGGAAACATCTCTCATCAGTCTAAATACAATCATTTGCACAAGTTCTGAAATTGTGCTTAAAAGCAGTTTTAAATTTCTGATTGGGAGTGAAGTGGTAGGAGGGGGATCCTTCCACACTGCTCTCAGATACTTAGCTGATGTAAATTGACTTTAAAGGAACTGGGATAACTTACTCCTCTTAGGATCTGATATATTATTGACCAGAATATAATTGAGAACTGCTGTATCCTGTATTAATGTTATTTTTTTCCCCTTAACTGAAGCAAGTTTTTAACCATTCCTTCTCAGAAAGATTATTTCTATCTGTTCCTTCTCACTTCATCATACAAACGTGTGGCGCAGAATTTCTCAAAACACAATTTTAAAATCATTCCTTTATCTCTATACATTCTGAATTAGTTGACTTCATTAAGTATTTCCTCTCCTGCACAGATTTGTAGAAGCTATTTATCATTGAAACCTTAAGGGAAATCATTGTTTGCTGCCTTTCAAGAAGCATAGGACATAGCTCCGTCTGGTTCAATGAAGATCGGCTGTTCTCCTTTTTCTCCTTTGCCTATAGCTTTTTGCTTTATTGCTTTATTCCATTTTGAAAACTATGAAAGCCTTTGATGCCATCGGGCTCTAGTTAGCAGGTAACGTAGTTGAAATTGCACAGTATTAGCCATTCAATGGGGATGGAGTATAGCCCAAAGGGGGATATTGTCAGAACAAAGCTGATAATCTTCAGTCTTGTGTTACCTTTTATAATTTCATTTTTATTGACTTGTTCAGAAAAAACAGTCATAAGCTTGACAATTGATGGAGTACCATATATCAAGGTAATTGGTAAGTGGTATTCATCAATCAATCTTGTTTTCAGACTGTGACTCTACTGTGCTTGGAAGGAATGTCATGTAAAATATACTGCCACAAGTTCTTTTCTGATCTGAGAGAAGTCTTTCAATTATATATGTTTGGGTTTTTTTTATGGTAATCAGCAGGGGGAAAAAAGAGTAAAGCAAAATGCCGTAATGTAATGGATAATTTTGAATCTGTCTAGCTTTGAGAGTAAGTTTTATTGTTCAGACACTGAAACTCCATAAATGTCAAGAGTGAGAAGAATACACTGTATTTACCTGTATGAAATGCCATCACAGACCTTGGGGCAACTTCAGTTCACACCAGAAGAGTGTTCAAATGCTGTTGTGAAACTTGGTCATTTATCATTGTACCGGCGATTGACCAAGATGTCCTCAGGTTTTGAAACTGGTCATTGTAAGTCAGAGGAGGCCCTCTGCTGGTGGCCGCTTTATCAAGGTAAGAGTTAAAAAAAGAAAAAAGGGTAGAGATTGGAATGAAGCTACCTTTTAAACTTTATTATCCTCTGTAATTCAAGTACTAGGGACTAAGCACTCAATAATATCTTTTAATGGGATTAATATGACCCACAACATTGTACAAATGTTATTTTTTTAACAGTTATCCTATTTAACTTTTTTTCCCCTGCATACTGTTACTTAGAAATTATAACCTGTGAGGTTGATGTTTTTTACAGCTATTCTTGTTCTTGTCGTATTTTCACTAGGTGTACATTCCAAGCAGAGTGGCTATTGTGCTTCAGAATACGGATATCCCAAAGTGAAGTTCTCTGCAACTGTCACTGAAGAAGCAAGTCATAGAAGAAGTGCTGATACGCTGTGCTAGTACTAAGTATAACAAAACTTGCTCTAAGGAAGCTTTCTGAAACTGATTATAGTAATATTAGGCGTTTAAAATTTAAGATTAATATTCACGTATAATTGCAGAGCTCTTGACTTGCTAGAACCTCTTTTGAGGAAACTTTACGGAAGAGGCAGAAAGGAAAATGTTGGTTTTGTAGTTCTAGTAGTACAAAATTACACTTAAGGTATTGCAAAGCAGCAGGTATTCTCAAACTGTTGTTTACAGGATTTTTTTTTAGGAATAACATGAGTGATCCTGCTCCAAAGTTTGTAATTTCTTGCAATCCTCTTTTTTTGATAGTGAATTCAAATGTTCATTATATATTAATGCTTCTTACTAAAAGTAAGTAGTTTGCTTAAATAAAACAGAAGTTTTTGGCTAAAAGGCAGCCTTAACGGTTTGTGGGACCTAATTTGAGGCTCCTCTTCTTCAGTGAAGTCCAACTTGCAATTAGAAATGTTTATCCAAACGGATGAGAAGGTCCTCTGAGAGCATTGTACTATGCCATTTTTTATTTAATTGAAGTTGCACAAAAATACTGCAGGAGAAAATGAGCAGGCTGATTGACTGGTGACCTGCAGATGATGTTATTGTGTGTGTTGCTTATTTGCTCCCAATGAAATCACATTGTGCATCTCACTTGCTACAGCTGAAAAAAAATGACACAACTATTTTTAGGTGACAAAAATGTTCAGTGAGAAGAGTATTTTGTTCTAACTGCAGTGATACCGCAACTGGAAGATGTAATTAAAATGTAATTCTTCCCACTGAGTTTATTTCATTGATGTCAGGACCTTGCAACACTGATTTCACTATTTCCAGAAGCTGCCTTTCAGCCTGGAACATGATGTTCTTCTTGCACTTTTATAACTTTTGAAACATTGCTTCTCATGAAGAAGCAGTCTCAAAATACAGCGATCAAACTAAGGTGTTTTTTGCAATAAAATCAAGATAGTTAAATATCGGAGTGCTGCTAAGATTATTCAAGTGAGTTCTTTCATGAGCTACAACTTTTTTTGTAAAGAGTAAGATTTTGTATATTTGAAAATGTATTGCAGAGTGTTCTGGAAAAAATAATACCAAATTAAGGAGACATGCTTTATTTTGTTCCATTTATTTAAAAGCATATTTGAATTGGTTCTGAAATGAATGTCTTTTGTACAAATCTGAATTTTCTAACTTTTAAAGTAGCCAAAGAGGAGGATGTCCGTGACTATTTCCAAGTCATTATTTTACGCAGTTTCCTATGTAAACCATTGTGTAAATGACTGAATAGTTGTGCCAACACTCAAACACTATTCACGGTTCTTGGAATGCTTACTTGTGGCTTTCTACTTTAAGCAAAATAGGGGATATGATGGAATAATGCAGCGTGATGGAAAACAGTCTTTCGGTAGAGTTCACACTGAAAGGACATTATGAACAACCCCTATAACATCTATCTCCTAGATACTGTGTGACAGAGAATTTCATGTTGTTGATTACCACAGTACTGTTTAGTATCATGCTTCATTTTCCTCTACACCAGTTTGATCATTTTTTGCTAGTGAGCTAATAAAAGCATTCCCGTTCCTCTGAGACTTTAAAAAAAAAATATACTGAACTGTTTTAGCAACTGGAACTGATTATCTATCTTTTTTTTTTCTTCCAGATTGTTTTCTTTGTAGTGAAATAACGAGCAACTTCTAATACATGTTACATTTACATTGTATTGATCTAATATGTTTTATAGGGTGGCTTGTTTTTGTTTTTTTTTTACTGGCACCAGTTCCAGGTTTCAAAAATGTAATGCAAGGCAAAACGTCTGTGTCAAACCTTTTCTCAAGAGAAGAAATAAATGTATGATGTGAAGTATAAACAGTGTAAAATTACATGCAAAATAAACTCTGAGGAAGTTTCACCAAATGCATATATGGTTTCATTGCTTGTGCTGCAAAGGGGTCATACAGAAGCCTTAACGCTGGAGGAAAGTATTAGATTGTTGTCCATCTTGAAATCAGGAACATGTCTTGATGAGAAATAGTCCAGTGAGCATGGTAGAATATTTGTCCTACATGTGTTTTCTTTTTTATGTAGTGGTGAGAGTTTTTAAGAGATTTTGAAGATGAACTTGTAAATATAGGAAGCATAAGAACTAGAGCTACTGAATTCTAACAGTGTGTGTACTGTCTTGAAACACTGGACATTTTTCTTGCATTACCCATGGAGAGACAATTTATTCCTCCTGCTTTTTATAGTCTGATGGATTATGAAGAAGAATACAAATTCATCTTCTGTCTAGCATCACATCCAGATTGCAAGGCTTCTATAAGGTCCCTCCTTACCATTTATGTGTTGAAACTTGTAGCCGCCTTTCACCATGACTGGTTGAAGCCTTAGAGGAGTTCCAAGAAGCACATGAGCTCCAGAACCTTTTTCTTGGATGTGTCTCAAATCAGCGCAGTGAAATCCAGTAGTTTAGCTCTGTCACAGAAGTAGACTAAGCAGTCCATGGTGATGTATTTTTAGGCACAAAGCTGTTCACAAGAGATTTATAAATTGTAGAAGAACTCATCTTTAAAGATAACTTCTTGTGGTGAAAAGGACTGATAAGGATCTATATTCCTTTAAAGACAGTCTTCTGCTTCCCTGTCACCTGAAAGAGTACTGGTGGTTCTTGGTAGCTCAGGCCGAGAAATTTTTACTCCACAGTGTCTTGACAGGCAACAAGAAGTCAAGTTCATCCTCACTGATTTATCTAAGGATTCGGGCTGACCCTCCAGCTAGAGTTGTGTATGCTGAATGGTTCATTGTACTGAACAATTCAGGTTCTCCAGTCCACATGATTCTTATGGTAACAGGCAGACATTCACTAGATTGGCATGTTCTAAGGGCAGTAAACCTCAATCTCCTTGCTGTTTTCTCCTCCTCCAAAAATTCAAACCTTACTGTCCTGAGGTTTATTTTGAAGATGAAGAATGGAGGAGCTATTTCAGCTTGGTGAGTACTTGTGGAAAACAGATTCTAGTAAAAAACTTGTATGACCTTTTGGGTTTGGTTGTTTGGGTTTTTTTTTGGGGGGGGGGTGTTTGTTTTTTTTTATCCCCATCAAAATTTGTCTTGCTCATTTTATTCAGTTCAGTAAAGAGTTTGTTAACCATTTGCTCTGAAAGGCAGGAATGTGGTGTAGCTAATCCTCTATAACAAAGGGAGTCCAGCTGTACGAACAGTAAGATACCAGACTAGGCAAGCAATTGTATGGTACTCTGGTGTAATGCAAGTACTAATCTGGTAGTCATAGTTCTGCTTTCAAATGATGTTTGAAGTTTTTCCTTCCACTTTTTTCTCATGACTCTGGATTCTTAACTGCCTGCCCAGTAGTGGTTCATTTAATTCTCCCATCTCAGAGTTAAAAAATAACTTTACTAGTTAAGCAGTGAAGGGTGAGGGTTAACTAAACTATCAGAAGAATATTTTTTTCCTTTAACTTCAATGTGGATATTCTGTTTTGAATGTGTTGAGGTCTAAGATGCATCTCTGTTTTTCCCATGATCCGTAATTTAACTTTCTGAGGAATTTTAAGTATTCAGCACATAAGAGCTTTTTAAATTGACTAATGTTTCCAAACGGGGCTTGCTGTCCTTGTTGGACTGCTACAGAGATCAAGGAGCATTTTATGTATTTTGATCATACTTTATGTAGGATTTGAGTTTCATAAAAATCAGCCTGTAAGTGGCATCTTCCTAAAAATTAACAGGAACTCTTTTGCCAAAGAAGACTCTGTGTGTTCATGTGTGCGTTCAGACCTCATAGCATAAGGTAAAAGTGTTTTGAAGGGCTGTCTCTTATGCCAAAACATATGTTTTAACTCTCTTCAGATATCCAGATTAGAGTTGCATTTAAATCCAGAAAGTTAAGTTTCTCTCCTCGAGAAAGTTACATGAACACTTGAGAAAAACCTCAGAAGTTTTGATCACGTTTGCCATTATTTGGAGAGAGAAATATTTTTGTTTCCTTAGTGCAATGTGCCCCTTGTTTAGGCTCTGTCATTTTTTGTTTTATCTGAAAATAAGTTGTGGTAATAGTGATAGGCTGACTGACATATGACTGTTCTTATTAAAAAGAATTATATAAATTGTTGGGTAAAAATAACTCCAGTTGAATATGTAAAAAAAAATTCTTCTTATGGAAAGGTAAAACCAAAAGCTAATGACTCATTACATGAGACAAATTATATGTTTCATGCCTTTGAGTACAATATGTACCCTGTAAATATAAATAACTCTTGGATATTCATGGTAAATTAAAGCCTAAAATGAATTAGGAGAAAATGTTAGAACATGTAGGCACTGAAGTAATAGGTCTCAGCTTAGCTGATATTTTTACATATTTACAAAGCTATTCTGAACCCTGAAAAAAATCCGAGTGTTTAATTGAACTAGTTCCAAAAAACTGCCTTCTAAAGTTTAAACAAAGGCAATAATTTCTCTAAATATTAGGAGAGGATTAAAATGGATGCAATACTAATCACGAATGCCATTTGACTCCAAGATAACCTTCAGCATTGTTAAAAGCTAGGAGGTAACTCCCTCTGAACTTGCTTGTTGGGTTTTTTTTCTGACTGTGCCTCACAAATCACAATTTAAATGTATAGAACAAGGACACTCTGTGATAGGATGATGTAAATTTAATGCGTTGACTATTCGGTCTTGTCTCACGGTATGAGGTTTATGACAAAATAGATAATAGCACATTTAGGAAGAAAGGTGCCTCTGCAAAGGCTGAAGAAGCCAAGCTGCAAATGCTGTAATGTTGAAGTGTTTTCCCCATAGTGATTTTTTTGTTCTATTTTTCCAAGTAGTCTGCTTGAGTCTTCTGTAGCAAAGGAAGAAACTCTGGTTTATTTTCTGTTCCCTTTCCTGGAGAGATGGGTTGGGGGCAAGCAGCTAGCTGTCCTGATGCCCTGGGTCTGGCCAGGATGGAGTCAACGTCCTTCCCTGCAGCCCTGTGGTGCTGTGGTTTGGGTGTGTGCTGAAACCAGCACTGACCATGTGAAGGCTTTCTGTTTCCTACTCTGCCCCACTCATCCCTTGTCAGGAAGTGGCTGGACATCTGCCTGGTGGTGGGAAGTCATGAGTTAACTCCTATTTCCGCTTTGCGTGTGCACATAGTTCTTGCTTTCAAACTGTCATTACCTCAATCCACAAGTCTTCTCACCTTCCTTCTGTCCTCTCCCCATCCCAGAGGAGAGGGGAGTGAGTGGCTTTTGAGGTTGTTAGGCTGTTTGCTGATATCAGCCCACCATCTCCACCAAAAACTGAGTGTTGTATGTCTCAGAAGGAAGTTGGCTTGCAAGAGGAGAGTTGGTGAAGTCATTTGAGAGCCATTTGAAGGAAAAGGTGGGGTGTTAATAAAAAATACTGAGTGTCTTGCATCTACATAGGTTGCAAAGCAAGATAACTGGAGCAGATTAATTATAATGCTGCTAAAAGTATCACCTTTGTGAATGATCAGACAAATTCTACATATTCAATTTATTCCTTGCTAAAAATTCTTGGACCGGTTCTTTTGTAGTATTCTTTACTTGCTAGCACATGATTATCCCCATAGAAAAGTGTAAAAAATACTCCTCTACTTCAAAATGTAAGTAACTTCAAATGTAAATTCCTTCATAAAAGTTTATTCACTGTTAAAAGAGGGGAAAAAAAAACCCCAACCTTCTATCAAAAGATTGCCCTCCGGTACAGTAAAGATATGGGGGGGTGGGAAGGGGGAACCTAAAATGAAAACCTGATCTTTAGAATGTATAAAATTTCAACCATTACTTTTGTACAAAGCTCCTTTCATGTATTGACTGCGGCTTCTGTTGGGATTTTTTTCCTTTGTTCATTACAGCAGTGTTAGACCAAACACAACATTTTCTTTGAGTTTTTCTGTATTCTGTAACCTGTGTGGTTGCCTCAGACATTCATAACTAGTATCCACAGTTTTCAGTCTCCAGTAAGAAGCTGGGGTTAGCTTTGGTTTGAGGGTTTCTAGGGTAGGGGAAAGAGGGCAGGCTTTAATTGTGTGGTGGTTTTGTTAAATGCCACTTAAATCCCTGCCTTTGCAATTCAACTAATCATTTCAGATCTTTGTGGCAGGGTATTTTCAGACAAAAGCAAACCCTGCCTGCCAGGAAAAACCTTATGATAGTCTTTACACTATCACAAAAAGCCAAATATGTAAACATATGATGTCCAAAACTGAAATGTATTTTTCTGTCCAGGATTGTTTCTCTCAGGGAACTAGTGTTGATCACTTTATGAAATGGAACAGAAGGGCTGTGTGACACAGAGGACACCAGGGGGGTGGGGATTGTGCAGAAAATTATTTTCCAAGGCAAAAAGTATTCCAAGATTTTTAATACGGGATGTTTTCATGAAAAAAAAACAAGGATTAATTATGACAAGTGAGCATTTGCATAGAAAGATAATTGTCCAAAACCCTCCCAGAACAGTTCTGTAAAAGTAGGAACTCAAATCAAGATCGATGCTTGCATCGTGTGCAAAGCATGGGTGCTAACAGCTATAGCCGTGTGGTGGGGGCTTTCATAAGCTTTATTGCATAAGTACATCCCCAGACTGTTTGGAAAACGAGGAGCGTTTTTTAACAAGCCTGTGAAGTGATAAGGCTGTACAGAGTTAGGTTTCTGTAGGCCTCCTTTGATTTCTGAAATCTAGGTGGGCAGTGTAAGTTCTGCCTGGCACCTGCTGGGGAGGCTTGGCAGGCCGTGGTTGGGCCAGGCCTTTGGTGGTGGGCCTTGCACAAATGATGGTGATGTCACGTGATGAATTGGACTGGAAAACAGATTTGGTGGGAATATAACTCTTTAATGACGTATGGCTGCCCAAATATGTAACCCTAACTGGAAAGCAGGCTGTTCACAATTAATGTCTCACTCTTCCTGCAGCTTGTGGGGAGGTGACCGTGCTGCACCGATATGTGCATTGTTTTCCCCTGGTTGTGCTGCGTAACAGCCTGCCATTGCACAGGACTTCACGCTTCTTCCTGGTTTTCAGTCACCTCCTGGATCCACCGGTCCCTGCTCCTCAAACTTATCACATGAGTGCAATACGGCACATCGTATCAATGGATTAACGCAGTGGCCATGTGTCCTTCATGGAAATGACCTGTTGGGTTTCTTAAATCTCCAAGGACTCATTCGGTAATGTGATTAAGTATTTTAAAACAAGTTGAACATGGTTTGCCGAACTGAGGATAGCTGTTAGGAAGTGATAATGGAAAAAATCAGATATATTTAATGCCATTTTAGCTTTTTACTTTTTTTTTTTAATCTTTCCTGTGGATGTAGTAAGTACAAGGTGGTTAATGCGTGCCTAGAAATGCTATCAGCAAATGCACATACACACACATTAAAGGGAATGTAAAACCATATTGACATTAGCTGTTCCTACTTAATTTCTAGCTATTTCTCATATTGACACAAAACCAGAAAAAATATCTAATTATCCAGTTCTCTGTTGGATTTAAGTGCTGATGGAGTGGAAGGAGGAGAGTCCTAATCTTCTGTTGCTGCACAAGCAGGGCTACTTGTTCAGTAATCTTCTTGCTAGTTCTGGTGCAAAACATGAAAGGAGTAAATACCCTGAAGTTACGCATCTGCTGCTGCTATAGAAGCTCTTGTCAGGAGGTTCTTGCTTCTGCTGCATGTTTATTATTGTGGTTGGTTGTGGTAAGTCCTATCTAAACTTGAGTGGTGATAGACACCACGTTATGTAAAACACTGTGCAAGGTTGTTTAAACATGTAAGATAATTGCTGATGTTTTATTGGCAGTAACTCATAGGTAGACGTTGCTATGGCTAATTAAATACACTGACCTTTAGTATTAACAGCCTTGATGGGTTTCAAGCCATGATATGCTTTGATGCTAGGCATAGCTTTCCACCTGTCTTGTCTGCTTTTGCTTTTCCCTGAAAAGAACTTGTGAAACTGTTTGTTTTGGACACTGTAGGCGGGCACCTGGTGTGTTTAGGCTCCCTCCAGAGTCCTGCCACTTCTCCAGACTGTGCCATGCCTAGTTCTGCATACCTTCAGCCGTTTGCCATCTATTGCATCAAACCACACTGACCTTATAAGCAGTCCTTCTGTCCTTATCCCTTCCTATTTCTCTGGCACCAACCACTCAGCAAGGCAGCTATGTTGATGCAGGTATTTGGAAGGAGTTTGCCCCATCAAAAGATCTCTAAGGCCCAAAGCTCTCCGGGGCTGGGAGACAGAGAGGGGACTGCAGCACAAATAAATGTGTTTTACTTTATCTTTCAAGGTCACCAGGGACCTGGCTTCCCACTCGTGACTTCCACAGATTTTACAGATGCTATCACCTTGGTTTGGCATCTCCTGTTCAAGCTTGGTAGCAATGCTTCATGCGTTGCTGTCACAGCAATTACTGTAACAGTGCAGATGTAAGCTGCAATCAGAGGTTTGCAAATGAACTATCTTCAGCTGCTTAAATTTATTCCTCTGTGTCATCTGCTGAGCAATGCTTGCATGTTGCTGGTAGGGAATTTTCCCATGAAGAAAAAACGGTAAGCCTGAGCATGTCCTTGTATGTATTTTGGAGTCTGTTTCCTTTGTTGCCCCATACATCTCTACATGAAAAACTGGTGAGTGGAAGGATACTTGCCCGAGATTTGAGAGAATCACTCCGCAACTCACCAGGCACAGATTTTTGATTGGGGGAAGCAAAACAAGTAAGGTACGAAGGGCTTGTAGAGAGACATCACCTGCTGGGGTTGTTTTGGTGCCCAGTGGGAGGGAGACTCAATGTGGATCCTACTCCAACCTCTGTTGTGTTGCTACAATCAAACCCACCTTCCCATCTCTTCCAAGGGGGTTGACTGTATTCACACCAGCTCGCAGATACTGCGTGTTACAAGTACAGTGTCAGGAAAACAGATGACAGGATGGACGAAGCAAACAAGGGCGTGAAACGTCCAACACACCATATTCAACTGTTTCTTAGCGCTCTTTCAGTTCTTACTGGAACCAGTCAATTGGTCCTACTGTCTTTCACAGCGACTGCTGCTGTCAGAGGATGCAGGCAGCCAGCAGCAGGTATCCGTGTGCTAATCCTGCTTCTAGGGAAGGGAGGTTTGTCTGGGGACTGCACATGGCAGAGGAATCAGTGTAGCACAGGGACAGAATATGTACCCAGATGTATCTGGTAGGTATTTCTGATGAAAGCAAGCTGTTCCTTCTGTTTTTAAATCTTCTGTGGATGCACCTCTTGGTCACAGAAACTTGAGTAACAGGGCTTTATTTTTTAAGCTTACATTCTGCAGTGTTTTGTACCCACTTCTATTTTTTTTCCCTGCATCTCTAAGTCATATCATTAGCAACAGCAAGCTACTGCTGCACAGTATTTCCGCAAATGATACTGCTTAATTAACCAAGTGATGTGTAGTAATACTACATGACATTTTTCTAGAACTGTTACCTAAAAGGCCTGAACCTCTTAGAAGTGATAACAAAAAAGTGGTAGTAGAGTTCAGGAAGATAAATGTGCTGCAAATGGTTTGGTGTCTCTGCGAGTCTCCGTCTGCAGTAACGATTGGGATCAGAGAAGTGATACACGGTTTTGAAGCGACTACCTTGATGGTCTCCGCTTACTGGAGTAACTCAGTTCCCAGAGCAGTTTTGGGACAAAAGGTAGGTTCCTAAAAGGTAGGAACTAAGCAGTCAGGTTTCCAAAAGGACTCCAAATGACCCCTGGTGTGAAATTTGTTAAGATATTTCTATGTGTGGCCTCCACCCTTGGCAAGGACTTCCCACGTGCTTCTAGCAAATCTTCCTACCAGGGTTTACGTGTGGGGGTAAGACTTCTCAGCACAGGAGATGAGACTCCATCTGATCCACAGTATACTGCCCAAACTATGCGTTATAGCAGCACAGGGAGCTCAGCAGCAGCCACTTTGATCTGTTCCTAAAGTATTCCCTAACATATATGTATTGTAATAGGCCAGTAGGAGCTTTGGCTTAAGCCAGTGTTCTTCACCTAACACTGCAAACCAAATTAAAGGTACAGAAATGCTTCTGAAAATGTTTACAGAGGATCTACAATTATTTTTACAGTTATCTTAATGTAGCTGTCATGGCATAATAACAGCCTTTAGTCATTGTTCTTCTGCCTGCTAAGGCAAATAATGTGCCTGTCTGATGTAACAGAAACTGCAGGCGCTAGCAAAATCTTTAACATCTAATTTGCTAAACCTTATTTTGCACTTTTTCATCTGACATGCAGATTTAGAAATTGAAGCAGTATATGTAACATTTCAGTGCACAAAATCATTACCAACAGGATATTTGGATGACAGCTGTAGTTTGGTTTGGGGAGGGGTATTTTAGCTGAGACTAATTCTTTCTCACGTGCCAGATGATTATTTTTTTTTTAAAGCTATTAAGTTTTATGGTTTGGGTTTGGGTTTGAGGTTTTTTGTTTGGTTTTGGTTTGATTTGTTTGGGGGGTGGGGGAGAGGTGGGGGGTATGTCTTGGGTTTTTTTTAGCTATTTTTAATTTAGAAGCACCTAGTTAAAAGTTAACTCCCCCAGCCCTCAAAACTCTCTGCTAATTTTCCAGCCTGATACACCCTGAGGGTTGCCATCCCTATTTTTACAGCCCTGAGTTCAAAACTGGGAATTGGATCTCAGCCCTCATTGGGATTTGGGCTTCCTCCTGTCACAAACATTATATTCCTGTAAGTAGGTATATTTTCTTGTGTTGCAATATTCTGCCAGTTTTAAACGTTTGGAGGGCAAATATTGTCACCAAGGCTCTGCTAGGTGCTGCTGTCCCAGCCTGGTCCAGGTGAAGACAGAGCAGGTGGGGCATGGCAGAAGAGAACACCTCTTTCTGCCCCCTCTTCCCTGGCCTCACGTGGGCACAGCTTGAACTGGTGCAGGTGCGATGGATTGGTCTGCGTGGCCACTGCGCGTGATCGTCAGTAACACCGGTGGAGATGTGCACCAGTACACATACATAAAGCTATTCCTGTCCGTAGGGTGTGCTTGCTGTATGTACTGGGATATATAGCTAGTGTGATCTCTGGTACTGAATATGAGACCTTGCTGGGTTTCCCCAAGATTAACATTTTTTTTCTATGTAAACACACTATATGTAGAATCATGGAATCACAGAATGTATTGGGTTGGAAGAGACCTTCAAAAGTCATCTAGTCAACCCTCCCTGCAGTAAGCAGGGACATCTTCACTAGATCAGGCTGCTCAGAGCCCCCTCAAGCCTGACCTTGAATATTTCCAGGGATGGGGCCTCCATTGTGTCTCTGGGCAACCTGTTCCAGTGATCCACCACCCTCATATTAAAGAAGTTTCTCCTAATATCCAATCTAAACCTCCCCTTTTCTAATTTAAAGCCATTACCCCATGCTACATGCTCTAATGACTATATGCCTACTGTAGATAACCTATGCACTGTGTTGAAATCAAATATACCTTTATATCCAAATATTAGTCAATGTAAGCAAAAAAAAAACACAACACAACAAAAAAAACATCAAGGTTATCCAACCACCTTCCTTAATCCAAAGCCTATGTAAAAGGGTTGTACCTCTATGTCAGACACTAAGGTCAAAATTATGGAAGAAGCTGGGAGAGGAAAGCTTAGCATTGCTTCTCACTGGAAAGCCTCACACAGAGATTGGTACTGTGATGTGGTCCCGTGAATCTGATGCCTGTAGAGGCACGTTGGCTGTCTAACAGCAGTTCAATAATTCATGCTTATTGTTACTGTAAGGAATCTCAGACGCAGACTCCTCCAGCACAGTGTCAGGTTCTGGCCTTGCTGAGTATAGATCACAACATAGCTGGTGAGAAATGCTGGCTTATAAAGTTTTTGTTGCTTATAGAGTAATCCCTGTTTGAGTATTCAGTTCATACCACAGAAAGCAAAATTTATTTATAAACACACTTTAACTTCCATTAAAGCTAAAAAAAATATCTTGAAAAAATTTTAAGAGGGCTAAGGAAAAGTATTAAAGCTGTCATTCTCATTCCAGTCCTCCAGGAAAAGCCATCCTTCAGTTTTCATAAAAGTCCATCAATAACTAAAATGGATTTCTCTGTCGAAGTAGAACTCAGTGTCTCCTCTCTGGGTGGATAATTGAATTTATTGGGTCACTCAGCACACAGATAATATAAAAATGTTTAAGGATCACATTAGCAGTTTTCATCTTTTGTTATCAGAGTCAAATACAATGTTTAGTGCTACTTGCATCGCTTCATTTGACCTAAAATACAAGGTTAATTCTGAAGCAGATGAAAAATTGGAAGGAAAAATTGATGGGCTAATTCTGCCAAGGGTCTAGTGGTGGATTCTAGTTGTGGGTCTGTTAATGTGACATGGACCTAGGTGTAAAATGACAGTGGTCTTACAGAGCAGTGCTCCAGTTGGTGTGAAATACCCAAACTCGTCTTGGTTCAGAAAAGCATCATGATCCTCTGCCCTAGTGTTCTGTACGCCCATGTGGGAGGCAAGGTATCTGGGGTACAATTTCTACTTCCCCCCAAATTGTTTATCACATGTCCCAACGAAGTAGTGTTTAAACCAGCCCGTTCCTGAGGCATCTCTCTCTGTCTCTCTCTATGTCTCAGTCTGTCTGTCTGTCTGTCTGTCTGTCTGTCTGTCTGTCTGTCTGTCTGTCTCTCTGTCTCTCTGTCTCTCTCTCTCTCTCTGGGTCAGGGTACCTGTCAGAGGGAGGAGCAAGCAGCCGAGGTTGGGCCACAGGTGCTGGGTGCAACAGAAGCTGGGGTCCTCGCCCTCAGCAGCCCCAGGCTGCAGCCCACTTGGCTCCTAGGTGACGCAGGCTGGCTCTCGTGTGTAGCTGTTGGTGGGTGAAAGGTGTTTGACGTGGCTGTGATTTAGTCAGTTCAGGGTTTATTAATAGGATCAGGTAAATCAAAGGTTACAGTTGGGTGGTGCTTAATGATCTACTAGTTTGAAGGACTTCGAAGTAGTTTAGTAAAACAGATTATGATCAAACAACGACTTAAATACAGATTCAAAGATGTGACGAGTGGCACTAACTTGTCTTAAAGGTGTCTTAAGGTGTATAGAGAGGTATGTGTGTGTATACATATATATATTATGCATACATAAAACATAAGACAAATACAGACAGAAGAAATCTGAGGGCCCGGGGATATCTGCAGCCCATGCACATGTGTGTGTTTATGTAAGCTGCCGGCTGGATGAAGGAAGCTAGCGTGTGCTTACAAGCTTCCCCCTTTGAGCTTGGGGTGAATACAACGTGTCGGCATTCCTCAAGGGGTGATAGTAGAGACTGGAGAACGCTGGCTTCACCCTGGCAGATGATTCTTGCAAAGTTCATGCCTGAAAGGTGTCTCAGCTTCAGTGGAGCACAGGTCGCAGCCCGTTGAGCCCCAGGAGCTCTTCAAAGGGTCTCACTTAGAGTTGCTACTCGTAGGGCCAAGATAACTGACTTTTGTCAGATACTTTTCCACTCCAGCATAGCTTGGATGGTGAAATATCCTGGTACTTTCCACCAGCTGCGCAGACTCAGAATTCTTCTGGCATCTCTCCCTTTTGGGACGCAGCACAAGGGTACCAGGTTGTCAGGAGCAGATTGACTGTCACTATTGTTCCCAGGTAACAGAGCAACAGGAGTGTTATGGCTCAAACACAGATGTGCTGGGACGTTTCTGAGCAAGAACTGGAGACACTAAGTGGGCACCTTGTCGATATGGTCTGCCACTCAGAGATGCAGCCCAGAGAAGTGTGGGGGGAGAGATTCTGCCAAGTACCGAGCAGCTCAAAGTCAGTTAGTCTCATCCATGGAGTGTCAGTGATCTTGCCTCTTGCCTCTATGGCTATAAACAGATAATGTCAGAAGCTAATTATAACTGAGGGAAATTTTGTGTGTTTGGTTAAATTCTGTCAATTAGCTAAAGTTTCATTAACTGAGGTTAAGTGATATTATTTACCTGTGCAGGGCATATACAGGGGAAATGTTTGCACTAGTGTGATTTTTGTAGCCATTCTCCACATTCTAATATATAAAACAATAATTAGTAACAAACATAATACAAAACCAGCAAAATCATGGTGGGGTGCAACATCAGGTTCGGCATCCCAGTCACTGTTGCAGATCATCCAAAGAGGGCTTCCCACCAGTGGTGTTCTTAACTGTTGGTGTATTTCATTCAAATCATGATACTGTGATCAGGGTCTTTTGTCCAGTTTCTCATAATTGTTCTATGAGGTTGATCAAACCAGGAGCCATTTAATTATGGTTATGTTAATTCTGATGGGTGTAGGTTGTAACTTGTGGTATAGCATGTACTCAAAAGATTATCATCGGTAATTATTGGTGTAGACTAATTAAAATCATACACAATGATCATAGAAAAATTACTCACACATAGATTAAACTGATTGGTCATGTTATAAGCAAAGCTATCTATTAATAAGGATCTCTATAATGTTCACATGCAAATACATCCTTTTCTGAGGTATAGTACTGTGGTTTCAGGCACTTCATTTGGATTGATTTCAAAGTGGCAAATGTTTTGTACCATTTCGAAACAGCTGTCTTGAGCTTTAAGGGTATTACTTTCACAAATGAAACACTGTTGTGCTCATACAAAGCGTGCATTTACATCAATTATTTGCCACTTTGTTAGCTGGTTTGCATCCGTGACTTAGCAATGGCATAACCTGAAATGCAAATGATGCTAAAGCATTAATTTTGTCTGCTGATCTGTAATGCCCAGCCCTCACAGGTCTGCATCCTCTGCCCCTCAGATTTTAGGGTGGTCCTATAGCCCACCTGCGCACCCATGCTCTCTCAAAGGGGCACGTCATGTTGATGTGTGCCAAACGTGTCTGTGCTATTAGTCTGAACAGTCAGATTGTGTCATAATCCTGGCCTATCCATCTCCTAAGCAGTGTGTTCTCCACACCCTATATGTTTCTGCATGTGTGAATGGTATACTTATGCACACAAACATCTGTCTCCAGCTCTTATATCTGAGTGCACAAAAATTGCATTGTTAATTATTAGATTTCATCCTTTATAGGGTCAGGAACTGTTTATTTTTGTGTGCCTAAACAGACCTAACACAAGTTCTGGTTTACTTAAGAAATTCCTAGATGTTTCTGGAAAATAAATCAATAACAGAAACATTCTTAATACAAGATCAGTTAGGCTATTTGCAAAGATTTTTGTTCAGGAACAAGATGAAAAGGCTGATCTTTCTGTTGGGAAATTTTACTAATAAGCCCTTTTTATAGACTCTGCACTCATTAAGGAAAATACAGAGACAGGCAAATACCAAATGGCTGACTATTTCTTTCACATTAAGTATATTTATTTAAATATTAAGTGATACTGTTGTCCTGACAACTTGCTAAAGCAACCATTGAGTCCGTGTAATCTTGAACACTCTAGCTTAAGTAGTTTCAAAGCCATTTGTTTGTTCAGTACTTTCTTTTGAACCTTCAACTGAGCTAGCTCTCCTTAAGCAACTGAGCATAGTCCATCAGGAAAGTTCCCAGATTGCTAATTCTAGGTCATCAGGAATTGTTATATTTCCTCATTAAGTTTTGGGTTTGTCTTTGTAATACAGAGATGTGGCGATTACCATGACTCTGATACCTTAGTGTCAGAATTACATCAGGTAGAAAGCAGGATTCAAGACTCTTAAATTTGTAGTGGTGTTTTAATGTTGTAAATCAGTCTATTAGGCAGTCTGTTTAGGCGGTAAATCCTGCCTACCTCCTCAAACCGCATATGGATTGTGAAACATGTCCTGATATAAAGACCAGTCACATAAGGACCATATAAGAGCCTTAATTGTCAGATTATTACATCATTCTAATTACTGTGACTTTACCATTCTTGGTGCTTCTGCTGAATCACTGATCTGCTGTGGTGTAACGTAGCTGGTTACATCCTCGCAAGCTCTGTCCGTGGAAGTCACTGACAGTGTCATGCCTGTTATCTCCTCATGCTTGATACCCACTACAGCTAACTTCCCCAGGCCCACATTTGCCACGGTGTGGTCAGATGCTTCTTTCGGGACCGGCAGTGCCATGATTGTCCCTTTTATCACGACGCATCCTTGACCTAAAGTTCTTTTTCTTGCTTTCTCATCTGGTAGTTACTTTAGAAGAGGAAAGCGAGGTTCTGATGCCCAGGATTGTGCTGAAAGGTGTAAGGAAAATGAAGAAGTCTGCATGCGGCGTAGGCCGCTGCAAAATGACTGATGTGTTACACGCTGCGTGTCAGTGAGGTACTGCCACAGCCTGTGACTGCTCTCTGACCAGTCTAGAAAGAAGCATAAGGATTTGCTTAACTGAGGGATGCCATTGAGATAAAAGCCACACAGTTGAGGACGTGTTGTATGCTTTATGTTTTGATTTCCTTTTTAATCCGACATCGAAGTACAGATATTCCAAAAATCACTCTGCTTGATTTAGATTAAGTCACATTGGTTCCCCTGCATCTAGTTTTTAAGGGAGGAAAAAAAAAAGTAGAATTACTCATTAGGGAACCCCACAAAATCTCAATTAAGGTCAATGAAAGCAGGCACAGTACTGGCAGTGATTGCCAAATCCAACTCATGCCATTTATTTTCTGGCTCTGTTTTGCTTACAATTTGTGCGCTATAACTAAGTTTTTCCCCTTAATTATTGTCAAGTGCAAACCCTATTATGCTCTTCTGATTTATATATATTTTTAAATTAAATTTTGAAGGACTGTTGTAGTTATGATGAGAGTTAAACACATTTCAAATCTTAATAAGCCTATTTTTATGTTATACTGCTTAAATTACAGTCACGCTAAGGAAAGGGCTGGGGGAGAATAATATTAATGGCTTTCTCTTGAAGTAGAAAAAATTACTCATTTTCGATAAAAGATCTTGATAATTTACTCTTGACTTCACTACTTGATTTATCTCATCTTCCCACATTAATTTGTTTTTAGTTTTTTTCACTTGCCTTCTGAGGTCTTCTAGCTTCAGTAACAATTCTAAGATGGTTGGATTTATGGACTTCAAAATTTAACATTTTTTAACTAAAAGAAAAAAGCTTAAACCCTTGAGCTAACTAGCAACATAACGTTCACATAATAAATTAGAAACTCAACTTTCCAATGCCTTGCTTGAAGATGCTGGAAACTGATTGTTTAGTTCTACTGCATGTCCCTGCTTGGCCAGTGTAGCACCATAATGCATATTTTTTTCTTTCAAAGTGAATTGCAGAGTCTTTAGAATGGGCTAAGTATTGGCACTGCCATTGTTTTCCCTTGAAATAGTTTTATAGGTAGATATCATCAGAGAAGGAAGAACCACGAAGATGATTAGAGGGGTAGAGCACCTCCCCTACAAAAAGAGGCTGAAGGAGCTGGACTTAGAGCTAGAGAAGAGAAGGCTGCAGGGGGAACTCATTGCAGCCTTGCAGTACCTGAAGGGAGCATACAAACAGGAGGGGAATCAACTTTTTAAGTGGGTAGATAATGGCAGGACAAGAGGGAATGGATTAATGGTAAAGGAGGGAAGGTTTGTTACAGAGTGTGGTGCAGTGCTGGAACAGGCTGCCCAGAGAGGTGGTGGATGCCCCATTCCTGGAGGTGTTCAAGGCCAGGTTGGATGCGACCCTGGGCAACCTTACCTAGATCATGCCTGGAAGTTGGTGGCCCTGCCTGTGGCAGGGGGGTTAGAACTCTATGATAGTTGGGATCCCTTCTAACCCAGACTATTCCATGATTCTATGGCAGTAACCTGTATGAAACCTATGTGAATGAAATGATAAATGTCTCTCATTCTCTGTCAACTTAACAACAAAAAAAAAAAAAAAAAAGAAAAGTTGAAGGGAAGAGAGTTGAATTGGCCTTGGTCTATCAGTTGGAGTTACTACTGAAAAAAGAAATACCATAGCTCCATACCCTGGAGATCTCCCCGCTACCTTCCCCATGCCCGTCCTGTTCATTCTTCCATCATTATTCCCTTCTTGTGCATGTATGTTTCTCTGTTTCCACCTGTGTTTGAGCCAACCTTCCTTGACTGTGCGCCAAAACAAAAGGAGGCGACGCCCAGGCAGCACTAATAGGGGTCAGAATGTCCACCACGGCACCAAACGTGCTGAGACTGACCGGGTGATAGCCTAGACCAGGCTGTTGCAAGAAGCAGTCTTAGTGGAGGTGCACAGCATGTGCTTTCGTGGATGATGGATCGCATTTTAATCTGAGTTATACCAAATAAGCATTTTTCCCTTTACTAATGTGTTGTGTTTGTCTGTGTAACACAAATCAATTGAGATCCAATAATAAGACTGTTTCTTTCTTCTTTACAAAGAAAGATTACTTGATGTTCAAGAATACTGAATATCCACTCCAGCAACATAAATCTGATAGCTTTTATTTAATTTATCCTGGCCATGTGTTGAATATCAGAGTCAAATTTTCATGCTATAATTTGAGGGGTTTTGCCTTGGTGTACTTTAATTCTTTTTCTCTGTTCTATTCTAATTATTATGTCATCAAACGTAACTTGTTAGGAACCGCCTGTTCTGTTCGCTATGAAATAGTGTTACCTAGCCTTTCTTCTTGAACTTTACATGGCTGGTAAATGTTGTGAGCTAGCATTAAGAAAGTTGTATGTGTGCGCAGAAAAGATGTTAATATGGCCAAGCTTTAACCTTAAAAATGTCCTTATTTGCAGCAACTTGCAAGTGCTTAGGCAACAGCGTTTTTCAGGTCTCACATATGGCATATCCATCTTAAACAATTCCTTGGTTTAATAGCAGAGATGGCAAAATCAGTGTTGAACAGTTAATTATAAAACCCAGTTTAATAAGTTCTTCTTTTCTCTAATCTGATACTCTAATTCAAACACAAGTATTTTAAAACGTTGCTACTCAAAGCTAGGACACTTTTTGTTTAAGAATGATCTTCAAACTTCTGTATCATTATTTTTTCTTTAAGGCAGTCCTAGAAAGTAAAACTTTGTTTCCTTCCTAGGTGCTTGAAGCCTTCGAATGTTGACTGCTCCATTAACACACTCCTCGTCTCTCTTCCACACCTTGCTTTATAGTCAGTTCTTGGCCAAATAACCCATTTTCAGTGATTTTTGTCCTTCATTGTTAATTAGTTCCTGAGCAATCACCAACGTTGTTCCAGTTTTCTGAGATATTTAGTTGGTTGAGGTTATATATGGCATTTAAAGCACCTGTCCTAGATTTTAGGCTTTTCTGGTATACCTTATGATTAAAGTAATGAATATAAATACGAAGGAGGAATAAAGCAGCCTGTAGCTTTTTTTAGTCTCAGCTTTTGCCTTTTAAGTAATTTTTCCATTTCTGTGACCCACTGGAAGAGACAAGCTTTGCAGCTAATGCTGGAAGGTCAGTGGCCTGAGGCTGCTCCAGGGAACAAGAGGAAGGAGCCCAGCACTATGACTGCCCTTGGAGCAAACCCTACTCACAGCCATCCCCACGTTCAGAAGGTTTGCGTGCCTTTGTCCACAGCTGGAGTTGAGGAGGTTTTTAGATCAAAACAAATAGCTTAGGTATGGTAACTTTCCCTGTAAGCCTCCAGGCAGTGAATGCACCTCCTGGAAGACAGGCAGCGTTTTCACAGGGGAAAAAAAAAAATAAAATATACTCCTAGCAAGTGTCCTTTTGCATTATTTTCATTGTTCAATTCCATTTATCATGTTGCAGTTTTGTGCTGAAATCAGCTTGAGCTTGGACTGAAGTCCAGATCACATTTAACACCACCAGAAGCAGCCCTCTCTACCTCGTCAGCGCACATCTTCCATCTTGCCTGAACCATTGCTAACTTGTCTACTAGTTTCATGCCCCGGTGTGTCTGTGTGTGCCAGGGAGTGCTTGGAGTTGCCTGTAGCACTGTAGCAGAGAGGACTGCATGATAAAGTTTGACTCAGCTTGAGTGTTATTTTTCAATGGGTTTTGCTAAATGTTAAGGTTTTAAAGAACTGTTCAGAAGAAATGTATGTGTAGGTAAATATCAGCTCCCCTGGCCCAGGTGCTCATTTTTTGTCTGCTCAGCTAGAGTCTTTTGACAGCTCTCTAGATGCTGCCTGTGCGTGGTGGGCAGGAGTACTGAAGGCACCAGTTAGATCAGTAAAATGATGTTAACTCAATGTATATGCGGTTGGAATTTTTGCAGACAACATTATAGCATCTATTATGTCTGCTCACTTACTGAAACCTATTCTAATTGATGAAAGGGACAGTAAACTTCTGGGGAATGGGTTTTACCGGGCTTGCTTTACTTACTGTAAATCTCCATAGGCTTGTGATGGAGAAAAGCAGATTTATTGCCCATTAAACTGATAGGGAAGGAATCAACACTTTGTTAAGCCTCAGACAACAGTGATAGATAAGTAAGTTGGAGCAGGTTGTAACGGTAAGCGAAGAGGGGGGGAGGTATCATGAAGATGTATATGGTTTTGAATAACTTGACTTTCTCTTTTGCTGCTCCAGTGCCTTGATTTTCCAGGTGATGCTGCCTTCCTCAGAGACTACCTAATTCCCACATACAAGCACAGCTGAACAATCAAGAAGTCATGTTCATCTGCTGTAGGTTTGCTTTTGTACAAGTTATTGCATATCCAGCCTTAACAGAAGAGCCTAATGTGTTTCAAAATCACTTTTTTCTTTTCTCCCAAATTTAGGCAATCGAAGCAATTGCTGAAAATTTTCCAGTTGTACAGCAGAAAGCGATGGCTGTGTTTGAGCTTAATGTCAGACATCTAGTTGAAGGAAAACACTGAAACAGTAAATAACAAAAGAACAGACTCAAATATCAGATGAAAAGGGTGTGTCAAAAGGGTATGAATTGGCTAGATTTAGATATGACAGTTTTAAAAAGCACATTGAATCTTACAAATATTTCTCTCTTACATTTTTAATGAGCACAAATAACCAGAATGATTTTCAATCACGGTGAAAGGTCATAAGCTACCGTGATTTACCCCAGTAGGTGTACTGGCTTTAAAACAAAAGCAAACAACCCAACCAAGAAAACCCCAACAACAAAAAAATTGTATGCAGGAAATGACCCACAAATTTGTATTTAAAAAAACCCCAAAAAACACAAAGCTGTAAAGAGGCAGAGTCGATCTTGCCCAGTGAAAACTCTAGACTGAAAATGTAACCTTCCCCCTCCAAGTTCAGCTTCATCATTCGTTTAGACAGCCTGGATAAAAAGACATCTATTTCCAGGATGAAAAATATTTGTATTGTAGAGATTGCAGCAATTTTGTTAAAGCGTTAGAATAATCTCTCCCTGTCTTTTTTTTTCTTCTTAATCTTCTTATACGTGCTCTTTTTATACAACTCATTTTGAAGTTTCATGCAGTTTTAATTCTGAGGAGTGTTATTAAAAACTGTTAGGTCTTAAGGTTTGGGTTTGGTTTTATTCTTATATATATTTTCAGGGCTGCTTCTTTACTTTCTAAGAGTTGGTACTGATTAGGGTGTTATTTGGGTTTTGGTTTGTGGGTTGGTTTTTTTTATCACCAGTGGGGCAATCAGCACCTGAAAAGTCATAATAGTATTTGTTTCCTATGTGATCATCTGTTCCTGCTGTTTATGTTTCACCTGGATACATAATCCTTTTAGCAGTGCAGAAGATTATGGAACTACAGACAAGAGATTATGGCTCTAGGTGAGGGATAAGCAGCTGATCACATGAATGAAGGAGAAAAAGAGATTGTTTTAATGCAAATATCCCCTACTAATTAGAGCTAGGGAGAAGAACCAAGAAGAAATATATTAAGATTCTCTCTGTCTCAGTAGGAATTTACACACACACACACACACACCCCCTGAGAACAAAGCTTTATGTTTTTATAAGGCATTAAATGGACTTTTAAAACATAATTCTTCAGGAGGGTGATACAGAGGTAGAATTAATATCACACTCTTCTGCCAGCTTTGTAGATGTTTTTCTTCTCACTTGCTAGATACGTATGTTGGTTTTAATCTTCCTTTGTGTCAGAACTCCACAGGGTCAAGAACTAAACATCAGGAGGACGTACATTGGTCCAGCGCACTTGGTCAGTGCTCTCCCTGGCCTTGCTTACAGAAAGAGACAGCACCGGTTCATTTTGCAGTTAGCATCATGCATATATTTCTGAGTGACACTTGTCCTGGTAAGCACCAAGGGAGGTAACAATGCAGCAAAGATCTTTTTCGCTGCACTGTCCCCCTTTCCAGACGTCAACACTGTAGAGTCCACAAGAGCAGTCGGGTCCTTAATGTGTTTATCACCTTATTCCGATTGTGTTCTGTGCTCTGACTTGTCCATAAAAAAAGCTTTCATGGCTTGCATAATGCAAATTGCTAATAAAGATACTAATTAGCTTAATAATACTAGAGCTACCCCTTTTCCCACCATCCTATCCAGCGAAAGCAGCACATCAGAAGAGTGGCAGTTTTCTACTGATCTTTCCTGGGACCTCTGGGTGCTACTGTAATTCAAATATTTGCATTTTTTCTCAAGCATCTAGTCATCTGTCTTCCCTTCCGATTCTCTTTGCAGAAAGCTAGAAATTACTGGGCTTTATTAAAGTTAATCCAATTTGCAAATAGAAGCAAACTAGCAAATACACGCTTAATTTTTATCTCAGAGTGGGGATGGTGTTTGGTCTTCTGCAAAGCAGTCACCCACTATTTTGTTCCTACTATTTTGTTTTTCTGCTTCTCAGAAAACTGTAAGAGAAATGGAAAAATACCTGTTTCCACATTGATGCTAATGCCAGACAGAGGGTGACATGACTTGTCCGGTCTCCTACTGTTTAACTGTTGCAGCTGAGAAGAAAATCCACTTATCCTGTTCTGACCGCATGCCCTAAACCCTACAGCATGCTGCTTTCACTGCTACCAGAAGACCATATCTCTGTGCTTCTCATTTTGTTTATAAAATTAAAAAAAAAAAAGGCAGACAAACAAAACCAACCCAACAAACCGTGGCTCAAAGACAGGGAGTGGGGTGAGTAAATAGAGAAGGGAGTGATTTATTGCATGAGCTATGCTGTAGACTCAGTAAACCTCATAAATTGTTCCCAATGTGTACATGGAAGACTCAATTAAATGCAGGTAATTAAAAGCTCTTCCACAAAACTGACAAAAATACTTCTCTACCTGTGGAGACATTCCTTCTGAAAAGGAATTACCAGTTCCTGAACGTGTTTGGGATTAAAACAGACACTTGCTAAGCATTTTCATATGTTTAAGAAGGGTACTCTGTTGATTTACTTGTGACAGGCATGCTATTTTATAACCCTGTTCTGCTATTCAAGCTAACAATAAAATTCTGTCATGTTCTGCAGGAAAAAAAAACCCACAGAACAGAGACAAGGGATACAAAAGATTGTTTGCCTTTCTGGATGATTTAAAGTTTTGCCACACAGCCGAGCCGTTCATAAAAGTGTAAAAATGTGAACTCCACATACAGTATGCATTACATGATGGTACAGAAAATAATTATTTGCCATTTATTTGGGTGACCTGTACATGCTAACATATTTATCATTGAAAAAAAATGTCTGAATGCTAACACTTGAGTCAGTATTTCAGTCTGAGAGTTGCTTTATTAATAACCAAATCCATTAACAAAGGTATCTGCAGTATATATCTAATTAATTGACTGTTGCACAATAGTAGTCTTTTCCAGCTTTTGAAGTCATCCAGTATTTATAGCAAAAAAGTGCTGCTAGGGACTTTTAAGTTGTAATTAATAATTATTATGTCTCATCATTTAAAAGGCTTGTCTCATCAATATGTTGCTTCAGTTTATTGCTTGGGAGTCTTGCAATAATTAAAAGTAAAATAGTGGAAAGTAAATTAAATTCTACATCACAGAGATATTAGTGGGGAACAGATACGTCTCGTACGATTAACAACAAAGGAGTCAAGTGTTTCTTTAAAAATAAGAGCTATGCTTCTATTGAGAAATATGAAAGACTTAAAATACAGAGTTCTAAATCAAAATTGCATCCATCAAATTTAATTATGAAAGACTACAGTTTTGGAGAATAATCTGTAGGCTTTAGGTAGCACTAGTACATAAGCAGGTGCTCTGAAGATGGGAAGGCAAAGGAGCGAAACAAAGAAGTGACTTTTCCAGGGTCATGGCTGATGGCAAGGCTCCAAATAGATGTCCAAAATCAGGACCTTTTTTTGAACAGAAGGGCAGCTGTACTTTGATCTCTCTCCTCCACTGATGCTGTTGTCTGGTACCTCTCTGTCCCTTCATGTTAAGCACATGTAAAGCCCAACTGTTTCCCGTCACACTGGCTGGTGTAGCAGCACAGCTGCTCACAACCTCAGCTAGTTCAAAAAAGTGCAAGGTTGGGGAAAAACTCCCTTTCTGAGGACTTTGGTACAATCAGTGAAATTGCACAATTATTTTCTTTCTTTTTTTTTGACTGGCTGAGACTTTGGCCCTAAACTTGTGCTGTGGATGAAAGAGACTTCTCCTCCCGTTAGGCAGAAGTCTGGGCTGCGGTCTCTGCTGATGACCTTCCTCCATAGCTACGTGCTCCTGACCACTCCTATAAAGAGCAGCTGCAAAGCTGCACCTTAGCCTGGAAAAGGACAGTCCTTTCTTAATTGTTTTTATAGGAAAAAAAGCTCTTGTCAGTTAGATTAAAATATCTTTGTGCTATTACTGTTGGGAGAAAACCACCACCTTTCAGGCGGAGGAAAATGCTTCGCTGTGCCCGCGTGGTTGGTTCTTCCAATGAGATGGTAGTTCCTTGATAATACTAACCAGTTTGTCCTATAATTTCATGTTTCACTCTTGTCCTTCTAAGCCTTACGTTATGTGAGTCCTGAAAATCTGAGATGCTAATTTCTCTTCACAAGCTTCCTGATGGTAATTTTGTTTGCTGTGCCACTTAAGCTCTCTGCCCCCCCCCTCCCCAGCAGAGCCGAGGAAAGAGCTGACTGGGATGCCTCTCAATACATTTTCAAGGCCCACTTTATATTGGTCTTTTGGAGGCTTAGAGCACCTGCTCATCAAAGGTGCTTTGAGATACCAACAGAACCATTATTCCCCAATATTTTGCACCTCAACATGTTTAAATGTTTTTCAGTATTTAATTTCTCTAACCTCAGGGAAGTTCTGGTGAGGCTACAGAGGCCTTTGGTGTGCAGCCTGAGAACCCAGCATCCAGCCCATTCACTGTGTTTTCTATTATTTTACCCACTTTAGAGCTTGACATGAGGAGTCCACCATCTTCTGACAAACAATTGATTCTAGAAACATTTTTTGATAATCCTTCCAAATATTTATTTTCCTTCTACACAAGCACAGGTATCTCAGGTAAGATGGCTAAGAAAGTTGCTGCCCTCAGCTGCAGAGTGTAACAAACTTCAGCATAAACCAGCAACTACTTCCATTTGCTGTGCAGGTCTGCTCTGTAAGCTGTGGTGGCTTAAGGTCTGTGTGGTGATCAGCTAAAACAGCTTTGCTGCGGTGGCAGGGTAAAAAATTAACTTTGTGCATTGTCCAAAACTGAAGTGACCTGCTTGCAATCGAGCCCCCTCGTGTTAGTGTTGGTCCCTTTACTGAATTAATCTATGTTACTTTTCTCTCCTTAGTGCCAGATTCATTACAATATTACTGTGTTTATTTGAGGAGCAGCATCTGAGGTGATTATGATTTCTTCCACAGTGGTGGGGCACGGGCAGAACATAGCACAGCAACATCTAGTATCTGGAGGAAACAGGCGCTAATGTTTCTCGCTGTCACTGGCTGCCGTGCTGTGCCTGTCTGGCAACTTGGAGCAATTGCTTTGGATTAGAGATGGCACGGAGCACGCAAAGGAAAAATGGTGCTTGGTTGTATAGTGAGAGAGCACCTCACAGCAGCCCTTTGGACCAGTTCATTTGTTCTGGTCACCAGCTGTAAGAAGGGTGACTTTATCTGGTACATGCAGGCATTAAAAAGAAAAAGGGGGAAAAAAAAATCTGCCTATGCTGAAGGTTGTGCAGGCTTGGTCAGTGGGCCAGTTTTTCAGTGTCCAAGTTACATTATGAGCATTTATTTATCCATGCAGTTACCTGTTCACCTGAGTGCTCGCTCTACTAACCCGAAACCATGGTCACTCTCTGTATAAACCAGGACACGCAACTGCACAGTTGTTTTATTCTTCAGCAGTGTGCTTTGTTTCTGTTTTGTTTCTCCAAGTAGCCTGCTGCACACTGAGTAGCTTAAGCTTCCATTATCTGTGAATAGCAGCGGTTATTTATACAAATGAAATCATTGTATTTGCCTTACTGGCACTGTATTGGGTAGAAAATCTAACGGCCTAGCTTACTGGAGCATTTTGGCATCTACTTTTAGCATCACGGGGCCTGTATCCTCCATTAGCTTTTAGTAGTTAATACTACCAGTGTTTATTCTGAATCTTAGATATCTCAGTTTTAACTAGGCAGTATAAAATAGATCTAACAGGAGCATTTGGATGGTCTGATTGTTGGATGATTTTTTAAGAAACAAGCTGATAGCTGAATTTTGCACCTTGTAACCTGTAGTTAATTAGCAAATTTCTCTTGGTTGTTTGAACTGATGGCAAAAAAGTTGTGATGGATTGTTGAAGTGTAAGGAGGATGATTTGCTTCTACAGAAGAGACAAAAATTTACCTATTTATTTTCCATCTAATTTTCCTTCTTAGGTAAATAGCAGAGGTTACCACCATAATGATTGATTTCCCCCCTACACATATATGAACATTTTGTGATAGACAGGAAGCTTTTGTCCACTTAAGAAATGACATATGGAGATTTAGATGTTTATTTCCATTCTGTATTACTGAAGCAACTCAAGTTTAAGAATTTTCTTATGTGCACTTTACCTTTTATCTGTGAAGAACTAATGATGAAATAGAGCACTTTACATGAACATTGGATGTCATTCATTTTGCAGAAGAAAATTCCCCCTGTTTTTAATTCCTCTTCTGTCTGCACTGTATTTTCCTGAAGGTGTCTACGTGAGTGTGTAACCTTCCCTTGCAATCCTGTTTGCTGCAGGTGTGTTCAGTATCCGGTCCCTTCCTGCTGTGTGAGCAAGAGGTAATAGGCACTAATTACTCTTGGAGGGGGGAAGAATATAAATAAATGAAGGATAACGTGCTATTATAAATATCTATAATGTGCTTTATATGTATATGTTTAAAGCTTTCTTAGGGACATCTTTACTTTTGAAATATTCGTGTGCGCTGCTGTGATATGACTGTGTTTAGAGCTGGATTTCATTAACCATTCTCACTTCAGTTGTCCACAGCTTCCTCAGTCAGATCCCTTTTGGTTTGTGGTGTGCCATGGTTGGCTTCAGATCAGAAATGGTTATTTCTGAAAGTAAAGAAAATTTAGTGAACTTGGGATTTCTCCCTGTGTTTTGAATCGGGAGATCTATCAATATGCCATTTATATGGATAATGTACAATTTGATTTTTAGATTTTAAGAAAAAGCAAGACAGGTGTGAATCCTGTACATTTTGTAGGTTTACATTCTGAACATGTTTGATTTCTACTTGTTTTCTTTGTCAATGCAAACCTGCTGCTGTTTTTCATTTTGTGAAACGGATCTACAATGGGCTAGAGACATATTTCTCTTAGCAGACTTTTAGACCCATAGTCTCATCTAGACTTCAGCTGTGAGATCAGTCATACTCTGAATAAGCCTACATTTCTGTGCTGACTATATTAAAAGTCTAGCTGACTAGCTCCACATATCCATCTACATTATAGATATCTGTTGGTGGTCCGATGACTCTTCATCTGACTTCAGGGAAGTGAAGTGCTGTAACATTTCATCAGTGTGCATAAAAAGAAAGATTTGAATTTTAATTCATGTTTTAGAAATCACTTCGGGGAATGCTAATGTTGTATATATATACATGCATGTATTTTTTTGTGTGTGCATATATATGTATATGTGTGTATACATATATAATAGAAGTGTGGGTCCAGATTATTTTTAACCAGAAATTTTCTCTGGGAAATAAATTTTACTGTTACTTTAAAAATGGCTGTGTATTTGTTTGGCACTAACCATATATAGTGCCAACAACGCACATTCTGAAGTTTTAGTTGACCTCATCCTCCCATATATTTATCAGCAGTTGTGCTGTACGAGTCTTGATCTGTCCACAAGTTTGACTAAGTGAAATAGGTCTCAACTTTCAGAAACCAGCCTTGAAAGAATCAGGCAATGAAGTAAGCGTACCTGATTTTACCTGTGATTAGATATTTTCGCTATTGTGTAGGCAGAGGGAAGAAGAGCCTCATAATAACACAGAAGTAGCAGAGAGAATCAAGTTCTTTCAATAGTATTAAGCCCCTCGGTACTAATCCCTTAAGCACCCTCCAGCAGATTGGGAAGTTGATCTAACCTTTGCTGTCAGTACCTATCAACCAACCTCACGCTCTGGAAACGAATGAGCTGAGCAGGAACAGGGGTGGCAAACTTACTGTTCATTTGAAATCCCAGCACTGTGTGGTGTCTCATTTCAGTTTCACGGTGGTATGTTAGTGTTGGAGAACCTGGGTCTAGGGTTGTTCATGGGTGGTTTTGTTTGTGTTTTGTGTTTGGTTCGTGGGCATGATTTAAAGTCTGTATTCTTGGCTTCTAGAGAGGAAAAACTTAGAAATATGATTATTTGTTTTCACTGTTTCCAAAATATTTTTAAAGCTTATTATTTGAAACCAAGCTCTCAAATTTTTGAATCATTTGGAGTTGTCAGTACTCGAGGAAATCAGTATCTCTGTTATGATTCTCCCCCAAAAAAATGCAGAGATGAGAGTTTTGGCAATTGTGCTAGAATTTTTTTGCACAGCCAAAACAAGTTCTCTTCAACCTTTTTGTGATAGAAGAGGTTGCTGCTGTTTTGTACACCAGAGTGTTTTGCAGGCTGTCAGGAGTTATGTGGCTCCTCCAGTTCTGATGATACTTTGAGACATAAACTATAAAATGCAAAAAAACATGTAAAATGGGGGGCAGATACAAGAATACTGCTGTGGTTTCACCTCATCTGAGAGCTGAGCACCACACAGCCGCCCTAAGAGGGGGTGTAGGAAAGGGAGAATTGGAGGCGGGGGGGGGGGGGGAGAAAAGAAACCCCAAACCTCGTGAGTTGGGATAAGGATAGCTTACTGGGACAATAATAGGACCTTATAGCAAAATATACAAAACTAATGATACACAAACACAGTTTCTCACTGAACCGCACAACTAAGGCTGTGCAGCTCAGAGCTGTCCAGAAACCAGAGCATCCCCAAAACTGCACATCCTGGAGCTGTGTGCTCCTCCCCCCAACAGCCACCCTTTATGCTGAGCATGATGTAATTGGCATGGAATACCCTCTTTGGCCAGTTTGGGTCACCTTTCCTGGCTGTGTCCCCTCCCAGGTCCCTGAGTGCCCCCTGCTTTCTTGTTTACAGGGCAGTATGGACAACTAAAAAGTGCTTGACTGCTTGGAACAAGTAAAACACCAGTGTGTTATGGGCACTGCTCTCATCCTGACTCCCAAACACGGGTGACATTACACCAGCTGCTAGAAAGAAAATTAACTCTATCCTAGCCAAAACTAGGACAAATACAGCAGACAGGAAAACTGTCTTGGTGTACTGAAAGGCCTGGGAATTTGTACCTATGGGTTCTTTTAGTGGGCTATTCTGGGTAGCTGGAATTGGGTTTTTTGAGTACAGCCAAGATTGCTGTCATTTGCAGAAGTATTTAGCTCTCTAGGCTTGATTTAGCTTCCATTGCATGATACATCTTGCTGGAGGAAGAGGGAGTGCTCAGAGGATTCCTAGTACATACCCCTTGCATCACTGTGTGAAGGTTGCAGTTTTAATTGATCCTCTGCCCAAGGAATGCAGAACCTTATCTGTCCAAAAGGATCCTAATTGTAAAGCTGGAGGCTAGATCAGCCGGTCTTTACAAAGAGGAGGGACTGTCTCCACAGCCCTGTGATAAGGGCATTCCCAGAGCAACGAGAGGACTGAAGATTGATCCATGCTTCCCAAATCAAGCGGAAAGCACACTGCAATCCTAATTACTGCACTGCTATGACACATTTATCATTACTCTTCCCGTCCGCTGTCTCCGCTTAGTGTTTCACAAGACAAGAAGCAAGCTGAGAATGCCAGTCCTGTCACTGCAGTCCGGGTCTAGAGAGGGACAAAGGCATGGTGATGCTTATTTATTTCGCCCGTGAATGAAATGCACTGCTCTGAGGTCGGGGTAAGAGGGAAAACAGCGGCACAAGTTCCACTTCCATTTCTAGACGTTTTAAGAGGGAAAGTGCAAGCTGCTTGCCTGTGCTAAGGAAGGTTCCCGTCCTGCTGGGCCGAGGATCCGGCTTCGTAGAAACAACTAGCGCAGATCGCGTAGGGACACCTGAGAAAGGTGAGACTTTAGGCACTTCTCCACATTTCCTTCTAGCTAGTTCGGACGGTCTTTGAATTGTATGGAAACCGAGTGCTTAAAATAGGGCTTCTGTAAATGTTGTGGAGGGATGTGGGTGTCGAAAAGCCAACCATCTCCATGTTTTAGTTCTGTCTAGATTTGGACTGCAGTGACAATGCTGGCATTCTCAGCTTGCTTTTTGTCTTGTGAATTATTTTAGTACAGCCAGTGGATAAGAATGAGTAATTATGGAGGTGTCATAGCAGCACCATAATTAGGATTGCATTGAGCTTTGCAGTTAAATTTTATGCCTAATGCTCCCCTGCTGTCCCCCATCAGTGCACCACATTTGAAGTACAGCTACAATTAAACCATCATAAAACAGAGTACACAACTAGACAAAATGATTAAAAGGAACCTGATTCCATGTGTTGTTAGAGAGGAATGACTTTCTTGTGACATTGGTTGTTCTTGCTATAGGTTGTAGATTTCCAAGCGTTTCAATTTGGTAATTTCCCCCTCTGCCCCTCTATTAATATTATAGTATGTGTCACCTTGGGCCCTATTATTTGTCCGATTGCAACATAGCCTCTTCCAATATGACACAAAAGAACTATAAATAATCTTGGCTCTCTTTATGCTTGAATAGTTCAACATGCCTGAGATGCCTAGGCACAGTTTGTGAGCGCAGCTATATAATAATCCATGGGATGTAAAGCCAGATCTCTTTTTGAAATATACATAGGGTTTTGTTTTCTTTAGCTTGGATATTCACATCAGTGATGTTTTCCAGGAAGCAGACAGAACATGAATGAAAATGTCTCACTGTGCTGTTGAAGCCCAGAACACCTGCAAAAAACTGCTGGAGTCTGCAATAACCCCAGGGCATTTTTGGCTTGTTCTTGAGCGTTTGCTCATTTCCCTTTTCCTATGGTATTCTGCATAAGACGTGCAGTAGCATCCACCTGCTAGAATACAGACAAAGGGCATGTAGGGCTTAATTTGGGGGGTTAAAAAGCTCAACAAAACACTTATGCCTTACTAAATGAATCATAAGCAGTGATTCAGTCTTGTGGTGTATGTTTTCGAATCTGCTCATCTCATGTTTGCATACCTAAACCAGTCACGTAGAGTCGCAGACATGTCCCAGAGCAAACAGTATTAGGCAGCTTTGGGTCAGGATCTATAATCAAGTTAAATATTTGGGAGCTGTCTGGAAGGGAGAAGGAAAAGCTTTCTTTTCCCAGGTGTTTAGGAATTTGCAGGAAGAGGAGGAAGGGAGCAATGTGGCAGCTGGGAGCACAAGAGGTGACTGGGGAGGCACCTTAAGTCAAGCAGAGGTGAGAGAGAAGCGTGTGTATGCAGAGAATGCAAGTCATGTAGTGATGATCTGGGAACAGTCAGCACGTGGTTGCATGCAGCCCTTAGTTCACCTGCACTTGGAAGCAGCTCAGGCATGAGGGAGCCAACCCATATCTTGCACTGCTCAGTAGGAGATCTAAGTGGGCATAAAGTAACATCATGTCTTAGAGAACCTTTACATGCACTGATTTTCTGTGACTCAGGAAGCCCCAGACAGCCATCATCTTGGATAAAAGGGAGGTGAACTATGCGGTGATCACATTACTTGGGTCCAGTTCTCATGCAGTGAACTAGCACAGGAGAATCTTGGTTTGTATGTGAGGGTGTATGTATCTATATCTATATATATCTCGTTGGAGATTATCACCTTGCTTGATGGCAGTGACAGTCAGCGTGTCTTTGACTTGCCCGTGTCCCAGACAGATTGCCTTACTACTACGATCTAATTCTGCACAGCACATAGCATTGAAAGGTCGGTTCTAGCCAAATGCCAGGTTTGGGGCTCCATATAGCAGTAACAGAGCGCCTGTGTTATGCAGGAGTTTGCATTTGCTCATCTAATGAGACTGACATTTGGGGATCTACTACAAATTAATGCAGTGTTCCAATGTAAAGCTAAGCAGGGATCCTAGCAGCAAGGTCCCATTTTCCTTACTGGAGGTTCTGCTTGTAACCCTTCAGAGATCCTCCCGGATAAACTCTTCAAACCCAGTGAAGTCATTCTTTATAGAGAACTTAGTCACTTCAGGAGGAAGATAGGTCACTATAATTTTTGCAGCCACGTGTCCTGTTCCAGAAAATATTTTACTGCTTGAAAATACTCTGTTGCTTTTATTTTCTCTAGAGCTTGTAATGCTGTTCAGATAGAGAAATATATCTTATTCTGGGAACTTTTGTAATAAATGAAATGTTATTTATTCTATTTTTGCTACACTTTGCACTACAAAAGCATGAATATCTTTTAATAACTCATTAAATTGACAGTCATTACAGTAAATTAATTCAAAAACGTTGGTGAAAACACTGTAAGCTGCAGAGGCCAAAAATGTCTGTAATCATAAAACGTTACTAAAGCATGCCATCTAGAGGTCTTGGACAGAGCAGAAACAGCACTTCAAAGTCCAGAGAAACATCACAATAGTCTCAGTGTTTTGGCTTAAGTGTAACCTTAGTTAAAACTCAACGTTCTGCACGAAACTGTAGGGGAGTGTGTGCATTTTGACTGGTGACAGGGAATAAGCTGAGGTTAGTTTCATCATTTTTCTGATCCGAAAAACCAATTTAAAATGGGTTTGCAGTTTACTGGTTAGAATTTTTATCTGGCGTGTAAATAGCAAGGCTTTCAGTTTTCATTCACTTCATCTTTTTGATGTAGGACATAAAAAAGACTTTTCAAATGGTGCTGTATAATAACTATTTGAATCATCTTTACAGTAAAGAAAAATAAATGAATCAAAGCCATAGGTAAATGTCCTTTTGTGAATATAGATGATTGAAACTATCTGAAACATGAGTAATTGAGGACATAGTAATTATTTTTGTTCCTAAGGCCTGCCTTTATCTTAGCAGGTAGTGAAACAAAGCTTTGTAATTTTGAAAGCAAAGAAACTTCTGTTTGAAAAGAAAAATAAAATAAAATAGAGTAACAGTAATAGTGTTCGTGAGGCTCATTCTGTAGACAGGAATTCTGTAACAATCCCGCAAGATAATTAAAAACATCCTCTTACATCCACTTTTTTTTAAATCCCAGCAGAAAAATCTGTAATCCTCAGTTTGTTTTTTCATCAATTAAATGTGTGGGGGTCTTGTCAGGAATGCGATGGGCATTTCATTTATGAGGCATGGCTGTAGTCGTATGACATTAAAACTTGGGATAAGGGGCCTTAGAATGCATTTTATGTGACTGAATACACCAGAGTGCCAAGTAAACATCAAATTTCGAATTTGAATTAAGTAATGCACACAATTCAGGGCTTTTAATATAAAGATAATCCTGAACTTCTGTCTATGGGGAGGAAAAATAATATTACAGTACATATCCTACCCTGTCTTCCACAAATATCTGCTGAGATACCTTTCATATCTCAATTTCCTAGGCAAAATTTTATTTTATACCCTGTAGCTCCAAGAGGTTGGTGCATTTCTGAGGGCAAGAGACGGAGGTAGAATGGGAAGTGGAAGCAGTTGGTCTCCGGTCTTGTTTTGAATGGACTGAAGGTTTGAAACAGCATGTAAGAGTGTGTGTGTCTGATTTCCCTTTGTACATTAAAAAAAATTAGAAGATATGAGTTTGGTCCAATTACATCTTTAGTTTCATAGTAGCATAGAAACAAGAAGTCCTGACAGGAATGACCCCCTTTGAATACAGAGAGGTGGTGTAGGTGTCTACACATGTAGACATTTGTCTCGGGCTACTGTGAGCTTCAAGTTCTAGATGGGATTAATTATTTGATCTGATTTTAGCTTCTCCTGAAGAAAAAAATGGAGGAAAGATTGCTAGTGAAAGGATTGCCTATGTTGCCTCTTTCTCGCTTTGAATTCCCTATAAATGATGTAGTTAAGCGTGCCTGAGAAAGGACTAAACTGTACATTCTGATAATAAATATCTAATCTGTGATGGAAATCCTAGCTGAGATAAAAGAAGATTTCTCAGTGTAGCTTTGTAGCAAAAAAAAAAAAAAAAAGTTGTCTTTTGCAGTTTCTGGAGAATCAGACGCAGGCAGCAGGGAAGAGATTGTGGTGGTTGTTTAAGCCTAGATTTCCCTCAGGAGAAAAATCAGCCTGAGAGACAGTAAGAAATAAAGCAGAGAGAACCTTGGGTCTCCAGCAAGATCCATGGCTTTCTGAGAAGGGGAAGTTGGATTTGGTCTTTTCTGACAGAATGGAAGAAACCAGCCTGCCTTATTTGTGCTGTAATGAAGTATAAGCTTGAATGAGATTACACGTGTGTATGGGCTTTCTTTTTTTCATGAAATACTCTCTAATACCTTCATTTATTACCTCAGCAGACCAGTGTTACAAAAGCTGCTGGTCACAGGTTCCCAAAAGCAGCTGGCACAGAGGTAATTTTGGAGAGGCAGCGCGCAGTGCTCAGCCTCTGGTGGAATTGCACTTCTGGGTGCGCGCTTAAAGAGCCTGGGAAGGAGCAAAGCTGCAATCAGCTCCACAACCCAGATAGTGATATTAACAAGTAATTAAAACTTGATTCCCTCTTCTGCCTTCCCCTGCACCGTTCTTCACCTACCCTTTAAAAATAACCTAAAAAAAAAAAGAGTTATGAATATTAACCTTTCTGTTGCTACAGCGAAGCCCAACATGCGGTGGTGGATTAATAATTAAAGTCAGGAAACTAAGAACACAAGCACTTGAGGGAGCCAGCAGCAATAATGTTATTGAAACAGCCAACTTAGAGTCAGAATTTCTCAAGTAATTTAAAAGTTAACTTTTAAGGTCACCTATTACAGCTCAAACAAAATATAACTGCATAACTGGAAGTGTGCAATCAGCCAGTTTCTCCATGTCTGGAGAAACAGCAAAGCCTCATAAGCTCAGGAAGCTTCTTAAAGGTGGGGTGCAGCGATAGATGAGGTTTGGGCACTTTAAATTATATATACGCTGCAGTCAGAGGAGAAAAGGGGAGGAAAAAAAAGAAATTATGTGATGCTGAGCTCTGTGGATTCACAGTTAGGTTTTTACCTTACAATCAGGTCTGCCCTAGGAGAGGCAGTCTGAGATGTCTCCATGTTGTTTTACAAGCACTGGTGTACTTGAATGAAAGGCCATGTAAGTACTGGGAATCACTAGCCTTGTTCTGAAACTGGGGAGTTATTTTTATTTTTATTTAATTTTTTGTTCCATTTCTGGTTTTACTCCCATTTTCCTTCTGTCACTTACCTGTTGAAGACAGCATCTTAGTCTGGTCCCTGCTGGCATTCCCCCATAATAAATTGTTCTGCAAGCCGCTTTCTCTCTTTGCATTAGGATCAGGTACCCCACGTCCTTCAGACCCTGGGAAAATCTCCCATGGGAGGTGTGTGTGTCACAGTGGGTTCTCAACAAAGCCAATTAGTCCATGCAGAAAGTTGTTTTAATCTTACTTCATGCTTCTGACTTGTTCAAAGTACACATGAAAGTCTGAGCCAGGCTTTTTCTCTCACAATTCTGAAGCTGCTTCCATATTTCCTGGTGACAACTCATAGAGTTGTTGTTTTACTTTCTTTTTTTTTTTCTTTTGTTTTCTCTTTTTTTTTTCCTTTTTATTTTTAATACTAATGCAGAGGTCATTATCGAAATATTTGTTGTTTTCCTCCCTTCAGTTTTTCCAGCTGCTGCTGCTTTGAATACCTGTTTGCACTGGAGGGCCACTAGATGTGCTTCAGAGGAAGCCTGCTGAAATTTCAGAACCCTGCTGCTTCTCAATGAAGGGTAGACTACCCTCTCAGGTATCGATCTCAACAATAAAGAGTTGCTATCGTTAATAGTGACTAACAATGGGGAAAGCATTAAATCTTGGGGATCTAAATCTAAAAAGATACAGAGTAAAAAGCTTTCCTGTGGTGAATTTTATTCTGCATATGCTAAAAAAGGCGTATCTGCTCCCACAGTATCTCCTTCTGGGTACTTACAGGAGCTAGAAACCAGGGGCAACAGTGTTTTATGATGACACTCTGAAGTGTTTATGAATGTTTAAAAAAACCAAACTAGTCATCTTTACCTTCACTTAGAAGTGCAGAAAATTGTTTATTCGTCAGTTGAAAGGTATCTCCCCTGTCCAAATGGTCCAACTTATTGCCATATTTATTAAAAGCTACTATCCGTTTTCTTACCTGAGCTAAGTCCCTATCATTAGAGAAATGAGGGGCAGCAGCATGCAAGTGTGTTGTGGTGGATGTTGTTTTTTTTTTTCTGGAGCATTTCTAATTGGGACTCTGCCTGTGTTCTAGAGGTCCTTTTGATTTTCAGCACTCCAGGAAGCAAGCTTGATTTAAATCATAACCTTGGAATTAAAATGTGTATGTGTGGGGAAGTGTTTTTAAAGTAGCTTGGGCTTTATAAGAGTTTATAATGGAAAATAAACCCTTTAAAGTTTGAATTTCTTTTTTCCTCTTCATCGTTTGTGTGGCTAATCTGCTGGTAAAACTATTAATGCTCCAAACTCTTTTCAATTTTAAAACACGTTGTTTTTTCCCACTGCCATGCAGTGCTTGTTAATTCTGTATGTTGCAGTAGCACCCAGACGCCAGTGTCAGGATCAAAACCTTGTTATGTGCTTTGCTGCTCAGGGAAATATTCGGTGCAGTTTTTCCCTTCTCCAAAGTCCCCATCCTTCGCTATCCTTTGGAGGTAACTTCATATGTTTTACAATATTAACTACTCAGCTATGTTCATATATCGCTTCTCGTCCATCTTTCCCTCCAATAACCATCATTAACTGTTTGAACTCCCTACAGTCGTGAGAGCAAAGATCAGGTTTGAGGAAATGCTTAAAGGAATAAAATAGTACAGTGTGAGAAAGAGATAGAAATGTGAATTTTTCAAACTTAATTGATAGTAATTTAGAGAGGCTTGAATTCTCCCAGCTTACCTCCATGCTAATTCTAGCTGCTCTGACTGCCCTGCCTTCATCTTTCTGCTCCCCCTTCTTTTTCTGCGCTATATACTCTCTCCTCACCCTGTTAGTTTGCTATACCCTCATTTGAAAACAGTTGGGTTTTTTTCCTTCCATTTCCAGCACTAGGTATGTTTCTTCCCCTTGAGCACTTTCATTTCCCTCTCCATTGCTCCCCCCACTTGCCTGAGAATTTCAATCATCATTTCCTAGCAGTGGTCTCTGAACCTCCCTAAGCTCACAACACTGTACCTGCCATGGGTAGAAAAACACATTACTTGGTTCATTTTAGAAATGATTTTACAATACATCAAGATAAAAAGGCCTGGGGTTATAAACAAGCTCAGAAATATTTTGAGATCAGGTAGACATAATTAGAACACAGACTGTTGATTAGATTGTTTCATTTTGCAACAATGAGAGTTTAATCATGTTGGAAATTGGTTACGGGATTTCTTGTGGAGATTAGATATTTCTATCGCGTTTTATTCTCCTTTAATTACACAAATAAATACTGGCTGTTTACTTTTTTTGGCTTTTTTCCCTGACAGCGTGTAGACAGTAACTAGGCCTGTTGTTCAGCCACCACGTTAAGTGCGACCAGCCTCCTTACGGTACCAGCTGGAAGAGGAGAGGTGAGGTCAGTGCCCTTTTTCTTTTGTGAGAGGATCACTCCATTACCTGCTTCCCAGTTCCTCCCTCTCCCTGATCAAAGCTCTGTTCCCCTCTGCCTGAAATCCCTGACAGCAAAGTAGAAGTTGCCATGTCCAGTTCAGGCTATACAGAAGTGTCCTTCTTGAGGAAAAACAGAAAATTAAAGAGAGCATCTCGATGCCTGAGCGGCTGAAGGTAAGTACAGGGCTCAGTTGCTGTGCAGTGCACCGGGGGGGGTCAGAGCTGAGCTTGGCTGTCACAGTAAATCCTTCTGGAGTGACATGGGGGTCTGTAGAGATGCCCCTGGTGCTGTATTGTCACACCATTGTGATGACAGCACCTGAGTTTAATGGCCTCCCCTGCACCTCAGCGCTGTAGCAGCAGAGCCAGCCCCCTGCCCTGTGATGCGACTCGCATGCGCGGTCCTGAGCCGATGTGCCAACACAGCCGCACCGTGCCTCCTTATGGATGTTTGTATGAATATAGTGCTAGGCAGGCAAAAATGTGTAAATAACTCCCATATGAGAAACAGCTTGGAGTTCTTCTTTCCCTTGGTCAACAAGGCTGCAGTCTCACTGAAGTAGTAGAAGTTTCCCTCTTTCTCTTGGCAGTGGCCATTGCGGGTTTCTGTGTGGGCCCTGCAGTGTGTGGTGCTGCTGATTCCCTGGAGAAGGGCAGCAGGGCGGCTCCCCGCTGTTGCTGCTGCAGGGCAGCACACGTGGCAGATGCCAAAGGTCTGTTTAGGAAGGCAGACCTGGACCGCCATTCTTGCAGGACAGGTTTTATACTATGGGTATATCGAGGTCAAACTAGTCGAGATGTAAATGCTGCTCCTGGACTTCTGCACGCAGTGTGAAACTTCGCTGTCCTTCAGCATGACAGAGGAAGTTTATGGGATTCCAGCAGGCTAAATGTGCTAAGCTGGGCCTGATAATTCATGGGCTTCCCAGCTTTTGAGTCTCTTGGATCAGCTTCCCACAATGACCTAGTCAGATTATTTACACGCTGCCGGGACTAACACCCTTGAACAATATATATGGCACCTAATACCCCATTGGCTACCAGAGACCAATTGTCTCGTTTTATTAATATAATATATATCCCCCATAATTGCTTCCTGATCACAGGTATTTTTAAATTTTTTGCTACTCCCTAGCTCCACTCAGATGTGTCCAATGTATCTTTGGTGATGCAGGTCTGCAAGAAGTCTACTGCAAAAGCTGCAGGTACACATTGTCTTGTGGGCAGGGGGCACGGTTTTCTTAACATTAAGAAATGGATAACCTGGTGAACAGTTCCATATTATTGAGGTTTAGGAGTTGATTATATAATGTAAACTAAAAAATATTTTTACCAGAACTTTTTTTCCCTGCAACATAAGTTTGTTAAACTTGAGGTCTAATGAGTGAGCTCTCTGTATACCACCCAGCATTCTGCATAAAGGCGTAGGACGTGTTAAAAGCTGGTAGCTCTGTGTATATACTCAGACAGCAGTATTGTCATCTTGAGCTTTTTTTTTCCAGTGAAGGGTAGTATAACAGCGCTAAAGATTTTTGTGTCTTTCCCCTGTGGATTGATTTTGAAAACTTAATTCTAATGTGTACACTGCTGGATTCACCTTCTGGGAGTAAGAGTATCTGTTCTTAAAAATAGGTCAATATGGTAATGAAACAAAGTGAAAATATTGAGACGGAAATGGAAAACTAGATTGTATGATACTGAGAAGATAATATTGATAATGCCAGAGAAAGAGGTGCTAGTAGAAAGATAAGGAGAGTATTCAAATACACGAATTTGAAGCATATAAAGACTTAAAGAGCCAATTAGAAGAGATTTTAATAATAAAATGAAAATACTGATGAGTTATTTCAAGGCATGAATAGAGAATATGGTCCTCATAAGGATAGCTCTACTATTTTTTCTATTAGACAGTGAATGTTCAGTCTGGCTTCCTTAATTTTTTTTTTTTTTAATTAAAGATTTTCTGTGGCAATACTGTATTCCTTTCAACCAAACCCCTGCTTCCTTGGTCACCTCTAGCTCCAGAAACATCATCAAAACTTTGTGTAGCTCATAAGCCTGTTTCTTGCATTTAGATTCACCTCTCAGAAAGAGTGGTCTTAAATTCCCGGAGGAACTGCTTCTTGCAGTCAAAAGGGCTTTGGGAACCAAAGAAAATTGATGTGAGGTTCACAAAATCTCCAGCTTAACAAAATTTCCCCCATTCCTAGTTTACCTGGGGTTTGAAGAAACCAGTCAGTCAGGCAAAGCACTTCAGATGTCATGCTGGGGAAATGTAAAAATTTAACATAAAAAGCAGAAGCGCTTTTCTATGCCACAGTGAATACCCAAACGTATTCAGTAACACTGTCTTAATGTAGGTGTGATAAACCAGTTTTTAGCATAACACTCTGTATTATCTTTTTGCATAATACCCAGCAATCCTTTGGCAGTGTAATCCATAAAGGCAAAGTGATACATGAAAGATGCAGCCTGCAGAAGAGATGAATACAGGGTATGGGTTTCCTTCTGAGGCGCATGCTGTGCCATGAGAGGAAGCACATTCACATGCCAAGGGAAGAAAGACCCTTCTGTCCGTCCACGAAGGTCAGGATGTCTTCCCATCTTTACAGTTTTGAAACTCAATTCTCGTCAGTCTGACTGATGCTTTGTCTTGGCCAAAGTCAGTAGAATACAGAATTCCAGGGCCACTGGGATTCATGCGTTGTTATTAACCCATGTTAATAACAATTTAAGAGAACATGTGCATGTTCTCTTAAATTTTTTCTCTTCTTGAGGCTTTACTTGCCTGAATCTTTTATTTTATTTTAAATATGAATTGAGTCTGGGTTGTGGACATTAACAGTGAGTGGCCTGGCACTGCTGTCTCTTCAGCTTCTCCTTCCAGCAGTCTCTGGTCACAGTCCCACAGTGTTGTTCAGGGACCAAAGTTCAACGTCTATGTGATGATGGAGGATGGTTTGTAGCGTGAGAGCAGTTCCTCAGAAGCAAAGGCTACTGTGTTAGGTGAGGTTATCTATGTAGTACATTTGGGTGAAGCGCGCTGCCCACTGACTGCCTGCCAGTCCTCTCTTTTGAGACGTGGTTGCACTTTCTGAGCAGGAGTCAGGAAGCCAAAGCAGCTCCTAAGTATCGTTCAACATTATTAAACAGTAATAACAATGTTCAGCAATTCCACTTCGTTTTCAGTCCAGCAGTATCAAAATACATGGGTTTCATTAATGAAAGCACACAACGTATCCCTGAGATAGAAAATCGTTGTTCTCCTATTAGCGATGCAGATGATGAAGCATAACGTGGTAATGTGTCTGTCACAAGGACAAATGTGGCAGGACTGTGGCAATGGCAGAAAAATTAGCAGGATTTTTCTGTTACAGCCAAAAGATGGCATTTCCAGCAGACCAGGAACCGGACTGTAGACTGAGGATGGATTTGGGAGGAAAGATGCACAATGATTATACTGATTCCTTCTCCCTTGCCATAGGCTTAATGTTATTTAATGATTGTTTTACAGTGGTGCCCCAGGGCTCTGCTCCACTAGAATCCTTGCACGCAATTAAAAAAAAAAAAAAAAAAAGGAAGATAATCCTTATCCAGAAGCACAGGTTATATACTGCACTTCATCTATTGTAACTTTAAAATAACCAACATTTCCCTGGGGGAGGTGAGGGGCGGAAATCAAGGAAAACTAAACTGAATTTCTGTATTTCGGCCAGTATACTGCATTTGGGGATTGTTTCCAATGCTCTCAGAGAAAGGAGATACAATAAACTATGTGAACCATTTACTAGTAAGTGACATAAAGAAATACAGGAAAATAGACTAATGATTTTGTCATTACCATTATCAGTCTGTTCAAATCTTACCTCTAATGAAAACTGTAAAGAAAAGTGAAGATGAAATGATGGGGTTTTTATTTTACTTTTAAAAACTTTTTTCTTTTTTCTTTTTTTTTCTTACATCTGAGGTAAATGTGCTGAACAGTAAATCCCAACCTGACAGATTTCATCAGGTCTCTGTATAACAAGCACTCTCTTTCAATCTTAAAATGTCACCACTGCGTAAACCTTTTCAATGTTCCCTCCTGTTCTCTCAACCCTTTATAAACCCATTATGATTTAAAAAAGATTTTATTTCTTACAGCTACTGCATGGAGAAGGTAAAACCAATTTCTTCATTTCCAGGATGTTGTAACCTGAGGTAATTTCCAGAGTGCTTGAATTGAAACTTTTATGAAGAATATACACTATTTGTCCCTTAACAAGAAAAAATGTGAAAGTATACGTTGCTTAAGTTGCTAGAGATTAAAAAAAATGGCCATAAATATGGTTGTGTTGCTTTAAATATTTGAAGTACACTAAAGAAAGTAAATAACACTATGATTTTCACTGCAGCAGCCGACAGTTGGCTGGCTTTAAATCTTAGTGGAAACAACATTTCTGGATGCTCACAGTCTCCACTGTTCCATTTCAGCTAAAGGCAGGATTACTCGAGCTGTATTATATCCTCCATCTCATTTTCAGCTCTATTGCACCAATTATGCAGCCTGGAGGCTTATAGAGGCTTATATTGAGTTTCAGATAGATATAAGAAAGTAGTCTATATTCTTGGTGATAAAAATAGTCATTAATTACTGAGACTTGTAAACCGCTTAGCATCCTTCTTAATGTGGTACATCAGGCACTTTACTGCATTCTGTGGCTAATCACCAAAAAAGACAGAGAAATATACTTCATGAAGAATATGATCTTTCTTACTTGGAATGGAAAGCTGGAGTTAGAGGGATCTACAGAAAAGGCTTAACCACTTCAGTATGAATTTGCTTTTCAAGGGCTTCTTTGTTTGTGTCTATAAAATCGATTAAATGTTGATGTTGAAGGCAGCCCCTTGTGTGGGTTCACCAATATAATCAAATAGCTTCCCTGATCTGCCCAGTGGTGTAATTGCATAGAAACAGAGCAGCCTTATCTAACTGGAAAAGATATTTTTGAGTAGGAGGGTGCCAGAGTGAACTGACAAAAGCCATTTTACACTTCTTAAAAGAACAAGAACAACAAAAAGATTTTTTTTTTAATTTTTATGCGCCTGTGAATAATGCACCAAGCGGTCCAAATATGAAATAGGTAATTATCATCCATCCATTTGTGGGCTTTCATGCAATGGAACACAACTGATCAATAAGAACTAAAAAAAAAATCCCATTCAAATCTGGTTTTAAATCCCTAAACTTTATCCAGAATAGTCCAAGTGAATACTAAGTGAATAACTTCCCCTTTCATGATTTTTTCCTTTAAAAGTAAGGTATTCAGCCTGTTAAAGGAAACCTGTGTGGTTTTAAATATTTCCTGCTTAATTTTTCTTCATTTTGAGAAGTGTCTATTTGCAATTTTTTCTTGACTCTCCTGAGATGGATGATTTAATTACATTAGCAACTGGTTTTAGGTCTTTTATGGCTTCCATTGCCATAGCACATAGGTGCCTCTGCTTGTAATTCATCCACACAAACAATTGCCAGTCTTGTTGGGAAACAACAATCCTTCAGCTCCGTATGGAAACCGACAACCAAGCAATCTGAAGATTTATCTACAAAGTATCATCTAGAAGCCCTGTGCTCCTGAGCTATGTGTCTCAGCCACACATCAAGTCTAAGGACAAGACTTTGGCATGAGTCTTCCTATGCCCCATGTGGTTTGTGGTGATGAAGGCAGGTGAGGTCATGGCATTGACAGTTTCAAATATGTAATCTCAGCCTCCTTTTCTAATATTTTCTTCTCACTTGCTTCCTCTTAACAATAGTGGCAACACTGAATAGGGGCCTTACTCATTTCTGTATTTGTCTGTGTCCCTCTAAGTTCATGCCTCTAGTAGGATGGAGGGATCTTGGTGATGGAGTATCCAAGCACTGCATGTGGCTCTTCAGCTTCTGTGAGCAAGAAGAGGTAGATGAATTCAGCCTGGCAGTTTTGCAAACTGTCATAAAAACTAGGGACCTGAAAAGATGTAAGGTGTTTCAAATTATTTACCATTAGCTAGTGAAGAATACAGTTAGAACTTTAAAGATGCAAAAAAAACCCCTTATGCTTAGGCATTTTCATCAGTAGTATTTTTTTGTATTTGTTTTCATCCTTTAAATTTTATCCAGTGTGTTTCCTGACCTTTGAATCTTTTGCAAGCGAACAGTCACTATTCATGGCATTTTCCATCAGATTTGTTTGCTGTTATCTATTGGTTCTGAAATTGCAGGTCTCCTCCAGTTTTAATTTTTTTTTCCTTGTCATCAATAGTATTACAGATTCTGTCATGACTGTGCACAGAAAGTATTTGCAAAGCTGTGGGAAGGAAAAATAGGCTTGTTAAAAAAATCACATCCTTATTTAATTTTTTTTCATAATACTCCTTTAATTTTCATAAGAAATGAGACAACCTGCAACGGAGATTTCATAGCTTTTTATACACTCATTTACTCTATACTTTTTCCCCGATTTCCTGCAACAAGATAATTGTACTCACTGTGTTATGGGGAGTGAAAAAGATTAGGGTATGTAGCATTGCAATGTTTTTGACAGCCTGATGTATTGCAACTTGAAATGTACAAGTCCTTTCAGTGTTATTCTCTCTTGCTCATTAAAACTAAGAACAAGGTTTAGGAATCTGATACTACTATTCTTGACTGCTTTTAAGGAAGAGTAGAAATAAGATGTTTGCACTGGTGACACAAATCCTATTCATGTGTTCATACTTGTGACCTAAGGGATGATTTCCTCTTTCAGTTTCATTCCCATTTTCCATCTGAGACTGAAGGAAAAAGGATGGAGATGGCCAAATGGCACCTCTAATATCTGTGAAACCAGATGACTTGGTATTTTTCTCTGATTACCAAGTAAGGGCAATACCTGGCCCTGCAAAAATTATTTCTGTGAGATGCCAGCCTAGGAGGAGAAATTACACATCTCTCTGCCTGGGGGAGAGGAAGGAGACCAAGTTCAATATTTTTTTGTCTGATATGACCTTTCAGTGCACTCCGCAGTGCAACCTGAGCTCTCTGTCAGGAGCCCAACCACTATGTGGCACTTGTATGGTTTGCAAGGTTTCCGTAGAAACAAGAGGGCTAAGGAGAGAAAGGTCTTGGTGTACACCTGGTTTCTTTCCTCAGAGGAGGGTTTGGATGTTGTGAAGTACAGACTTTTATTTGGGGCTGCAGAGGTCTTTTCAGAATTAACCATCAGGATGCAATGAAACAGCATCCTTGATGGGGTATCTGCTAATGGGCTAAGTCCTGCACAAGTACTCAAAAAATAGGTAACTTGCTCTACAGCAAATCCTTATCTCTGTTTGTAAAAGTGTATCTTGGATTTTGGTTGAATTTAGGTCATGTTCTGTCGTCTTCCCCATAATTCTTCATGGATAACAGAACAGGAAGCTTCATACCAGAGAGAGGAATGGGTCACGCAGCATAAAAGTCAGTCCTGGAAATAAAGGAATATTCCTGTCAAGCGTTTAAACACTATATGCACTTTTAGTTCCTAAATGGGGTAAGATAAGTGATAATAACTCTACCACGTGTCTTAAGATCTCCGCGTTGATACTTACCTTGTGTCAGTCATACACCTCCACAGGCATAAAGATCTGATTAGGTGTGTAGTAGTTCAACAGAACAGAGTGAAAGGTGGACTATTGTTCCAGCAGATAAATGTCTCAATAAGTCAATCTGACTTTTGTACTTTGAGTTTAATATCTACTGTATACCAGCCAAACCAACCTTTAAGATTTAATAGGACAGTCTCTTGACTTTGTGAAAGTTTCAGTTCACTGGGCATTATTCCAAAAAGCATCTATTTTCAGCACTGAATTGACTTTGAGGATCAAGCCATGCTTTGCATCTCTGGTTTTCAGTAAGACTACACTATATCCATTACCCTATCGAAACTAAAGACAAAGTAGAGGTGGCTTTTCTCTCTCATTTAATCATCACTGTTGAGAGTAGTGGCTAGAAGGGCAGGGCCCAGTGGCAAATTTTCACATTATGAAGTACTGCGAGAACTGCCTGAGCCTGACATGGGAGATTTTAAACAAACTATCCCGTGGAAAACATAGGAAGCCCAAGTTGTCTGTCTGCTGTGCTAGCTCAATGTCTAGAATCAAAATGAAGGTGTCTTTAAAAGGTTACATCTTTTAATGAGGGTGCAGTATTTAGAGTCTAGTAAGGAATGACAGAGCTCGACAAACTAAAGGGTAAAAGTTCTCTGTTATGAAGCAGACAGAGCATTGCTGTAGCCTACCCGGTAGAGAAATCTTTGTGGTTTCCCCTAAAGGCTGGGAATAGTTGGGATTTATGCTCAACTTAAAGCTGAACAAATAATAGGAAAAATAAATCACAAATATTTGGAATGATTTTGAAAATGAAACAGCTGGTCATGTTTTCCTGATTTTTATGTTCATCTCTTCACAAATATTTGTATTTGTGTTAGTGAAGTTTCATTTGTACAAAAGTTTATGAGAAATAGATTTTTAGGGTTGTAAGTTGAAATCTGTTTCATAACATACCAATTCCATTTCAGGTTAAAGTGAAAACAATAGATCTGTGATTTTCCAACTAAATTTGTCACAAGGCACTCTTTCTTCTCTTTCTCCCTCCCTCTTCCTTAGGTAGAACTCAGAGTAGGAATGAGCCATAATATTAGGAAAAATTTCTTCACTGAAAAGGTAAGCACTGGAACAGGCTTCCCAGGAAAGCTGCTGAATCACCATCTCTGGAGTTATTTAAAAGATGTGTAGATGGGGCATTTAGGGACATGGTTTAGTGGTGTTAAGTTAATGGTTGGAATTGATGCTCTTAAGGGTCTTGCCAACCTAAATGAATCTTTGATACCCAGTTCCTTGTTGTCCCAACTGCCACCGTTACATATCACCATATAGCAATTCAGTATTTCCAACAATGACTTCTGTAATATTTTGATTTTTAGAATAGTTATAAAAAAACTCTGTCTAGATTGGATAGTTGACAGTCTCATTGTAAAAATTCTTTGGTATCTTCTCCTAGGATGACTGTGAACGATCTCAATTTTGTTTCTGCTGTACTGTCTCTGTTTCTTTATAGTTTATGTGGTAATGGCTTCCTTCAGTAGAAACAAGAATATCTTGGCTATCGGTGAACATAGGACAGCATGACCAAATTAAGAGTGAAAATGTGTTTCATAAATGTAGTACCAAACTGATTACAATATTTGTATTTGCCTAATTCTTCCCTTGGCTATTAATCACAGAGGTAATTCTAAAGGCAACCAGATCACTTCCAAGTAATCCAGTATTTTCACGTGTATGTACTTTCTTTATTTCATGTGGCTATCAAAGCAAGCACTGCATCCTCCTGAAGAGAAGCAATATTGTAAGTAAAGGTGTGGTAGGTTTTGGTATGCACACAGCCCTTTAACTTATCCTTTAAAAAAAAAAAAAAAAAGCCTGTAATTTTTAACTAAGTGTATTTTATTCAGTGTTACTGTTTGGAACTAGTATTCAACATGCACATCTGGAAAACAGTAGAGGGGCTAGTAAAATCAATTGCAAATCTAATATTCCTCTAACCAGCACAGCCTCGAGCTAAAAAGTAGTTTACATGCTAGAGTCAGACAGCTCTTCTGCTTCCTCCAGAGTCTCTAGCTCTGAGTTATAGAACACTAAACAGCATTTTCAAATGCTTTGCCCATGTGTTGTGCTGATTGAAAAAGCAAAGAAATAACCTTATTCATCTTTCACCTAAAAACTTCCTGGGAAATTTTGGGGGATTGCTTGGATGAGAACCCTTCCCCATCTTCATTCTATAAATGCACCTCTAGCTGTGTTGTTCAGTGGTGCATGAGCCCCCAAGCACCTCGTTGTTTCTGCAAAAAAAACCTTGGACAGCTTTCCTTTTACTCTGGCTTCCAAAGTTTGTAATTGGTCTTGCTAACCGTGGCTGGCAGACAGCATGTGAGGCGTTTCCCTTCCTTATTTTGAACCCAGCTTTTCTTTTTATCTCTTGTGTTACAAGTTGCAGCACAAGGCACTAACAGACAGTGAGTGCTGAGAGGAGTCCAGTGTCTTAGAAATTAAGATGCAAAATCTTCACCCAGGTAATGAAAATTGCTCTGTTGATGAGGATTACACCTTGACGTGTTGACCTTATGTCATACAAGATAGTTTAAGATGCAGCTGTATAAAATACTGCTTTTAACATAACTCCATACTATCTGTGGAGGTTTGGGGTTTTTTTGGTTGCTGAACAAGGATGATGGGGGGAAGGTTCATGAAAGTAATCATTTGTTGCCAATATGTTTATGCATAATAAGTGCTAGTTTAGCTCACGGGTTGTTTCATTTTCTGTTTTTTTCTGAGGTAGCCTCTCATCTTGCTGGAAAGATCTGTTTGTGATCTTGTACAGGAAAGAGTTATGATTACATCTTTTTAAGGACTAATGGCAAGGAGGTAGAGTGGAGAGTATAAAGCAATGAGGTAGCATGGTGTATGGGAGGATTTTATTATTATTATTTTTTACTAGTAATTAACAAGAAGACAAAAATGTTTGCTCAGTAACATGACTGGTCTGATGGATATTTTTCCTTGGAGCCCTGGGAGTTGAGTAAGTGGCTCCTAATGAAAGACTCTTGGGTTTAGGCACCCTTAAGTCTTAGCCTTCATTGTATCTCTCGGAATTAGAAAGTGGATGTGTGTAGCAGATATTGCCGGCCCGCTTTGCCTCATTGTAATTCCTACAATACTTGGTTCCTTATCTTTAACCCATTTCTGAAATCGATGGTGTCAAGCCTCTCTGGCTTCACATAATCTAATATGTTTTAAAAAATGATTTTTCTTGCCATCTTATTCTTTCCGCCTCGCTTCTGCATCTTCCATCGACTTTAATTAAGCTTTCCTTGGGCTTGTGACCTTGGTGAGCTTTTAAAAATAAAATGAACTGACTTGCAAGGTGATTTTTCCCAATCTTTTTGTAGCCCTGCTGGAAATTCACTTTGTGTGGCATTTGAAAATACAGGTTGTTCATCTGGGATCATCATATGTGCACAGAGTGGCAACAAGGAGAAACCTCAACCTTCTAATTACTATATTGTAGTAAATAGTTCATTTCTCTATAATTTATGCTTTGACTTTTCTATCCCTTTAGGACCTGTTGTTTTTTAAAAGAAATACAAAAACGATTTATTCTTTCAGGCAGGCAGTATGGAAAGAAAACCTTTAAAAAAATAGAGTGCAGAGTAAAAGAAGTGTAGAAATGCCTAACAGAGTTTCTCAGCATGCTTGTTATCTTCCTTACCTTTTTTTTTTCTTTCCCCAATAAAATCTCAGAATAGATGGGTAGAAGTAGATGACTCCTCCTAATTCCATTTATAATTACATTTGGCTGGCTTCCGTCAAAGGTCTGAATAGTAGCTCTTGTCCTGATTTTCACTATTATGGAATCTACATATAAATCACTGCACACTGTCATACTCTGGAAGGCTGAATATGAAATACCTCTAAAGCTGACATTATACATATTAGATCTACAGAGAGCCTTACATACAGAATAACTAAATGGGGCTAAAACTTGAAAGGATTTTTCTGTTTGTTAGCTTGGTCTATTCTTTCTAACTTGGAATCATTATTTTTTTTTGTGAGTTATTGCACCTCATGCCTGGTAAGGAGTGAACGACCCCACACAGAGCTTTATGCAGCTTTATAATTACTTGCCTTTGCAGAGGCTTCTCTTCCTGCGTTCATCAGGGAGCTGGAGGAGTTAGCAGAGCGTGTGTGACCTGACCGATCCTGGCCCTTTAGTAAAAATCACATCATGCTGGAGCACCCACTTGGGTCGAGTAATGAAAGCAGCATTAGATGTGACTGCATGCACAGAGCAAATTCACAGTAGGACAAAAAAAGCTTTTTATAAGCATTGCATAATGTAGGAAATAGCACAAGAGAACTTTTAGCAAAGGCTGGCATTTTAGTATTAGATTGGGGTAAACATTATGGTGAAGACAACAGTGTGTCTTGACATAATGACCTGTAGCAGTACAAGTCCTCATTTGATTTTTCTAGGAAGACAGTTTGGATTAGTCACTACTTGTTAAGACACTAAGCTTCTTTCTTTTGGAGGGGGGGAAGCAATCTCTTCAAATAGATTTTGCTCAATGTTACCAAAGACTAAACCTTGAATTAACCCTGACAATCTGACGTACTGCTAAATTTAACAATCCTTGATACAATGCATTCAGAACTCTTCTAATTCCTAGTATTCCTCATGCCCAATTCTAGCACAATGTAGTGTTCCACTGCAGACAGAGCCTTTAAATGAGCTGGTGAACGTCAGATTTGTTTTATTTAGATGCCCTAGTATATAGCCCAGCAAACCACATCGGATCCCTGCAGCAGCATTCAATATTCTGTTTTTAGAACCAGAAACAGTGTACGAGTTCAGCAAAGCACAGTACCTTCCTAAGGTGACTGCAATGCTCTGGAAATCCAAGAGCTCTGCACAGGCACATAATGCACTTGGAAGGAGCCTGGGTGACTCTAACGTATTGCTGCAGTGCTCTTTATGGACATGCCCTCGCTGAATAAGAGGGGATGACTCACTGCTGTGAAATTAGGCATGTGACTTCATATGGTACTATATCAAGGCATAACCCCGATTTTTAAAGTGCATTGATTTAGTCATGTAGGTCAAATTTAATGTAAGGTATTAATAATGTCGTAAAATTATTAACAGCAACTCCTTGCCATCTATGAAAAGTGAATGTTTCAAACAGCTATGACATGAAAGTCATACCAGCCTTTACTTTACTTTCTTTTCCTTTTGATCCTCTAGAGTCAGTCTATTGTTGCTATTGTATTTAAGAGAAAAGCTAGGAAAAGGATGCTGAGAGCAGACAGGTTGCAAATTATTTTTCACGTGCATTTTTTCCCCCATGAAGCAATTCTCAGTGTATTGAAATGTATCTGAATGTGCTTCTGCTCCACTTTCACAGCCTCCACCGAGACTGCAAGCCTTAAGGCTTTTAAATAGACTCACACTGAAAGGTATGAGATGGTGAAGGAATAGGAGAGCTGCTCCTCAGAAGAGCCAGGACCTTCGCACTGTATGGATACTGCTTTGAGACCTGGAGAGGCACGATGTCCGATTCCAGCTGTGTGGTGAATCCTTTTGCCTGACATTTTACATAAACAGATACTGTTCCTGGCAGAGAGTTTCTTGCCTTCTGTACAGACATTCTGCTCTTAAGAAAAAAAAAACCCAAACCTTTTTTTTTTTTCCTTTTTTTGTCCCCATAAGGCCTGAATTAATTCATAGGCACACTTTGCTGATTGGGGGTGTTTGAGGGTGGTGGAGTTCCTTGCCTGCGCTGAGAGACGCGGAGATGCAAATGTTTTCCTAGACTTACTGGAGATAAATGGCAAGCCCTTAAATGTCTGAGCATAGATCAATGTTCGATTTAATAAATCTGGTAGATAAAGGTGAGGCTTTTTTTTGTCATAATCTGGAATATGTACGGTATCAGCAAGAAACTCTCAGGCAATTTTATTTTGGTAGCTGAAACTCAGCATCTCTTAAGCGACTTAGAGATAAATTACCGCTTTTTACAGTCCCCTTTGGAATGCATATTTAGTCAACAACATTTAGGATTCAGTTTAAAAGAATTGATTGCTCCCTGTCCTGTTGGTACTAGCTAGCATTCATGCAAGACAGATTTATCAGCCTGATTTTCCAGCTGTATTTGCAGGGAAGTTTTGAAATTTCCTTTTCTCTTATACGTAGATACAGACGAATCAATAAGATCTATATTTTCAGTGCCTTAAATTCCTTCCACATTGGAGTGAGTTCATGCTCCAGGTAGAAGGTCAGATCCATTCAAGGCTTGTCTGATAAATTTTAAATCAGCTATTTGCAATTTAAAAATATAGATTATTCATATCGTTTAACAGATCTTGCGTTAGGGATGGTTCCCCTGAATATGGTGCTGCTTCACAGGCCACAACACCAAGTCTGGCAAAACAGGTGATTAAGTGTTCCGCCCCCTTTGGTTACAGAGAGTGCAGCATGAGAGAAGAGGGCCAGCATCCTCTTCCAACAGACAGAGTGGTGATGTGGTTCTGCAAGGGCACCTCAGGCTTCAGGGGAAGTCTTACTCCTGCTGGTCCTTGTTTTAAGTTTCCATTCTTCTGCATTATTGGGTCCCCTTCCTTCCATGTGTGGGGAGGTGTCTGTGAGGTGGTTTGGCTGTTTCACTGTGGGTCCACTGTAGACTGTTCTTGGAACTAGTTATCTAACTCCTCACACAGCCTTCTCACCACCTTCTGCAGCTCAGTCACATACTGCAAGAGGTCTTCCACCTGGGCACACCTCTTTCAGGCGCTGTCCCTGCTCTGGGAGGAAGGCCTGGGCACTTTCTGCAGCCTGAGGTCTGCACTGCAACCACTGCAGCCTTTGCTCTCAGCTGAGCAGCCCACACTTTTTGCCTTGAGGGACAGGTAGGATGGGTGCCCTGACCTGTGCAAAAACTCCATGAGGCAAGATCTGGCACTCCACTGCAGATCGGGACAGGTCCTGAACAGGTCACCTTCCCAACTGTTTCATTAGATCAAAAATCTATCTTCCTTTCACTTTCATTCCAAATGTGTACTTAAACATTTGTCTGACTGAAAAATGGTTATGATTCAGTTCATACATTTTAAATAGTCCCAACAAAACTTGACGCTGAAGCTTCCCATTTGGACAATAGTTGCTGATATGAGAACCCATAGATAGAAAATGCAGTGGCTGACAGCATTGTACAGGTCAGCTTCAACTTCTGTGTGGATTTTTGTTCATCTTTTGGTGAGATTTCCACTTTCCTCTGTGTGTCCAGGTCATGGACTGTATAAAGTTGATGCTTCTGAAAACTTTGAGATATCCATCAATGTTGCTCTGGATTCATCATCTCTACTGCCATAATATTTGATAAATAGAAGGCTCTTTATAGTTATTTTTTTCTTTTGCTATATTGACGATATATACAGCAAGGGAAGTTCTGTGAGTCTGAAGCAACTTGTGGCACAGCATGAATTCCAGATTATGCATGCATAAGAAGAACACCTGAAAACTTGCTTGTATAGCCCAACTTATCAACATCAGTAACAGAAAAAATAGATTCTGTATCTAGACACACAAAGATGCATATCTGTTATGCTACAATAATTTTTAAGGCAAAGTACACAGCCACTTGAAAGGTGGTAATTCATTCTTTAGGGTTTCCTGTTTTCCTCTGACTCTTGAGTTGCCATGATCAACTTGTCACAGCTACATTGCTTGGAAGAAAATAATCTCTCTGACAGATAAATATGTGTGTTATGTAAGTATGTATGCATGCCTTAAATTATTATTTTATAATACATCCTCAGGTGCTATTGCTGCTGTTTGCAGAATACCTGGACTCTTTGAATTATAAAAAATCACCTCTGACAAAAACATCTGAGAAGCCCCATACTGCTGAAGCATCCTGTTGTGTGTTCCTAAACGTTTTCTAGATAAAAGATTAACAACCAACTTGGAAGACCAAGATGAGCTGCAAAGGAAAGAGATGTGGTCTCAAGGAAGACTGAACAAGTTACAGCATGGCAATGGGAAGTGCTTCTAAAGATGGAGGGTCAGAAACACTCCAGCCATAGCAGCTGAATCCAACTCCTTCAGCATGTTCTGCCAGGTGTTGGTGACAGAAGGCCTCGACAATGGTGAGTTGGGTTGTGGTAGGTGTTGGATAGCGCATGAAGATTCAGGCCATTCCTGAACAACCTACTAGCTAAACAAAACCATTATTTTATGATTAACGGTTAGGAAGGGAGTGCCTAAATAAATTTATGGATCTGTTTGAGCATGTCTGTCAAGGTCTAATGGGTGTCGTGGGGCCAGGAAGAACTGAGCCTGTTGGCCCTCGCCAATGGCCTAGTGACTGATGTGCTGACTGGAGTGCAAGCATCACTTCAGCTGCTCTCAACTACTCTCATTCCCAGAAGAGTGTGAAAAGGGAAGGACCACTTTCACACTTGCTGGCATTTTAAGCAGTACACGAGTATTTTCAGTACTTGAGGAATGAAGTACAGGAATCACTTCAGCCCCGCTTATGACTAGGGGATGCCAAGCAAGCAACATTCTGCCCAGTGATACTTGTTCGTGTTTTGATCATTTGGCATGCTATAGAGACAGATATACGTTAAACTGCCGCTTCAGTCGGTGCCACTGTTGCCCACTTTGTGTAGGATTGTAACTTGTCAGTTCACTGGTGAACTGTCTGTTCTGACTAAGAATCAGCTATTGTCTATTACAGTGATCTCATACATTTCAAAGATAAAAGGGTCATAAAAATGGTTCAGTGTGACTAAAGGAACAGCATAGGAAAAATTCAAATCATTGGAATATCATTAAAATTGAACTCCTATTAGCCCTGCAAATGGGATAGAGGAGTTCTATGAGGAATAGTAATACACAGAAGCAGATTTGTCTTGGATCCTTCAAAAATTACATATGAGAATAGGTAAGGTCTAAAAAAAAATATGTAAACATTCTTAGATATCTCCCTGACCATTTTTTCACATGTCCACAGGCATCTTCTATTTTAGTAGAAGTAAGGATGCTATGACTCTCTTGCATGGAAAAATTGTTCATATATCTAAAGAAAGACTAAACTAAAAATGGAGAATGCAGGAAGGAGAGCTTTAAGTGAGTCAACTCACTGCGTGGAGTCTTGATAATAGAAACTTCCGTGTGGTTTTTGTTTGTTTGAATGCTGTTTGCTTTCCAGCCCTACCAATCATGAAAGTTTTTCTCTCTTCCTTATGCTAAAATAAATCAGGAATTCAGAAGTGTGCAACATATGCTTTTGCTTTTCTGAAAAGAGGTGTTGTTTTTTTTTTTTTTACTTATAGCTCTTCTTGTTGGAAAAAAAATACTTCAAATGCAAGGTGTAGTTAAGGGCAAAGATTGCCTCCTCAGAGGATCTTGGGGCAAATTTATCTTCTCAATGTTAAAGGAAGCTGATCAGCTATGGCAAAAAAATTGCTTTGGACAAAAATTTCCCCTTTCTAGTAATGGAACACATTAAAAATCTCTGCTGCTGTCTTTGGTCTTCTAAGAACTACTACAATTATATTAGAGTCTGTGAGTTGGGTGCACTTGGTGCCCCTGGCTGAGCTCACTGACTCTTCCTCTTGGTTTCCAGGTCTTACTGTGATGGTAGTTCAGATCATCATATATCTTCCTGCATTTCAATATGCTCAATAAGGAATATAATTCTCTCTTGTAAAACCTGCTGTGGATAAGGAACAATTTGGACCAGTGTATTTCTCTGTGACTCGGTGGTTACTTCAAGGGAGTTGTATCCAGCCGTGTTCAAAAGATGTAGCCCGTGTTTTCTGAGCTTAAGATGAGTTGTCTTTGTAAAGAAGAATTCCTTGTTCACGTGTTTTTGGGTTGGCATGTTTTTTTTGTTAATGGGAACAAGTGTATTGGGTCAGGAAATATTCTCATTTCAGAGACCCGAAAGGAAACTTCAGCTGTCAAAACACAGTTGAAATGTGAGACAGGCAGTCTTCTCATTTAAGAGGGAATTGAGGTGTGCTGACGGATAGCATCTGAACAGGCAATGTATACTGCTTAACACTTTTGAAGGCTGACCATTTGAGAGCTGTCCTTCAAGGATGCCTTTTTGATCCTGCTCCAATTACACTTGCTTAAGAGAGAGAGGTGGGGGAGAAAAAAAGACAAAACAAATGGCCCATAACAGGTTTCTGGTTGATAGCATGGATTCAGGGAGCTTGTTATAGTCAACAGATATTACTTTCCAATACCTCTGCAATAAAATTTTGCTGTCAGCAAGAATCCATATTTTTACTGAAAAATAAACCAAGATTGTTTAGCCGGATGTATTACAATAAACCTTGGAGTGTGACTGGGGAAGCACACATGGCTAGAGAAGAAATAAATCTGTAAGTTAAATGTATTTATTGTGGGTTGATATAACACAGGTTTTTAGTGTACTGCATCAGCTTAAATTTAATGTCTAACCAAAAGGAAGTACTTGAAAGGCGATAATACGAAAAATAAAATGAGAGAGAAAAGGGAGGGAGGAATTATTAAAATATGTGCTAATAAGTTAGGATTTGTCTTGCTGGAGGCATATTTAACATTGGAGAACAACCAGAATAAAAGAATGAGATTAAAGCTTTGCAGTAATAATGGAGTTGTGCAGTTAATATGCATTTCCAGAGCTGTAGAAAAAATAAAAAATATGATAACTTCTTGGAGAGATTTGTTTTAAACTGATACAGCTATTAGGTTTTCTACCAGATATGAATACCAAAGATAGAATTAATCTAATTTGTCACAGGTTTTAAGATTTGGAATTTTCTACATCTCCATACTAAGTTACTATATAAAACACAGTGTCAAGAGGCACAGCGTTTCCTCTTTCCTGTTTTTATTCATTTTTTCTTCTTTCAGAGGAATATAAATGTAAGTACCTCCTATTTAAGTGCAAGAGCTTCTTGGCTTTCTTAAACTGGCAAATTTCTGAGTCATCAGAGCGCATCAAGGCAGCTGGCTCCAAACTAAGCTTGGCCCATGTGTTGAAGGTTTTCTTTGAATGCTGTCTTCTCCTCTTTTCTGAAGTGGTCTAAATTTGCATGAAAGTGGCTAGTAGAGTAGAAAGCTTTGAGGATTATTGATAGAGCATATGGTAGTAGTGTGGTTTTCTGTAACCATACTGTGTGTTAATAAAGGAGAATTTACTGAGTTACAGAAACTCAGAACCTTTTTCAGCTTAAGAATAATATGAATACTTAATGATTCCAGAAAGATATCATAAGACTTCTTTAAGTAAATACTGCTTTTTACAGGAATACAACTAAACCTTGCCAATGAAGCATGTTTAACTAAAAGTCTTATGTTGATTAGAAGTCAGTAGTGATAGACCAGTTTATTGAAGGTATTCTTGACACCGTTTAGCAAAACACTGAGGTTTTCTTTTATTAATATTTTGTAGGCTCCTAAGTGTGAACGACTATAAAATACTTACAGAACTGTGTATGTCTACTATTTACTACCCATTCTCCTTTCTGCATGTAGGTTTTGGCAGTTCATCAATAGTAGCAGAAAAACTCCAAGAATCCCCTTGGCTATTGTACATATTGTATACGTATGAAAGAAAAGACATTCTTGTAGCTTAACAATCTTCTATGGGAGCAATCTTGAATGAAATGGTTCATATTTTTTCTTGTGTCCAACTTTGAAGAGCAAAACCAACTCTTAGGCGGCTTAATGACTGATAGTTACAGCAGCAAGTTACATCTGTCAGCTGAAAGCAGATAACCATCCTGCATTGGTGTCATTGAGGAACTAGTTTAAGCAGCCCTGTGCCATGGATGCTGCCACAAATGAAGTGGAAGATGCTAGCAAACCTAGCGTTCTTCTGTTAATTGTCCTGATAATGACACTGGAAATGATGATCCACATAATGGAAGTGATTAGCCTGCATTTGAATGGTCTGCACCTGCTCTTATTGAGTTCAAAGGCAGCTCTGAAAGGGGTTAAAATTAGCTGCTAACGGTATATTTGCAGTATGGGTGTGAGCAGACTTTTATCCACCCCCTCCTTCCCTGTTTTTAACTGCAATTAATTTCAGCAATTACTCTTCCTCCTTTCTGGTTTATTGCTAGTATACCACTAAGGCCACCCTTGCACCAGTGTTGCAATAGTAGTATCAGTTTAATTGGAGGCTTACTGCACAGCTCCCACAAAACCCACCAACTGCTGACATGGGTGTTACTACTGGAGCATGAATGATATAGGGAGACACAAAGGAGTGTGGGATTTCAGGCTATAGCTGCCCATAGGAGTACTTGTGAAGCCATCTCAAGATGCCAGTTCCCAGAAAGCAGAACTGACTCTCAAGCAGGCTACAAATATGCAGCCTCTGTATAACATTAGCATGTTAGTATCCCTGTGAAACAGGCAGTCATGCATCTACTAAGCCCATGCTCAGACAGGATCAGGTGGGATCTGGAAGCTGCAGAAGTGCATGAATTCGGGGCTGTCCCTGCCATAAACTGGATGAGAAATGCTGAATTTCAATTTGGATTAAACTCCACATCACTGTGGCTTCCAGACTAGCATTGGCTTGTTTCCTGCTGATTTGGAGGACGAGCCACTAGAATTAGTATTGTGGGGAGAGGAGTTCTGCTGACTGATCTCCCTGATAAGAGTAAAGAGGAGACAATGTTACGCAGTATATAAAGACATTAACCCCATAAAACCCCAATGGTGTCTTCAATGAAAAGCAGCAGAAAAAAAATTTATCTCTTTTGTCATGTCACATAATCTAGTGTGCTGTGACTAAAAAATATTTACTTTTTTTGCTATTAGTTGAAGTAAAAAGGGTTATACTTATTTTTATTCTATTTTTAATTAACTTTTTTAATTACTGGGACAGGCAAGCGGTAAAAATCTTGCTTGTGATGGGAATCAATCACCACAGCCTCGTTCTTTTCTTTAATGCGTAGATGTGCACATACTTCCTATTCATCCTGAGTGATTAAACACTTACTGAGGATGATTTACCTTCTCATAGACCTTACTGACTTAGTTTCTGAATTCACCTTCCCAAAATTGACGAATTCACGTTCCCAAAGATGTTTCTTATGTTTCTTTGCACAGCTCAGGATTTTCACTTGAGGTCCATGTTGAGCTTTAAATACATCTGTCACAGGCCTTACAGTACACAAAATATACAACCAAAGAAATTATTGTTTTCACAACAGTGGGGATGATAAGTAGCAAGGATTAGGAAGTTGCCATCACCAGCTTCCATTTCTTTTAATGGCTCTCCCACTTTCCTGAAAGAGCAAGCCCAGGCGATACTCATTTTACAGATAAGTTAGCATAGAGACACTGCATTGACTAGGTAGAACTGCAATTAAGATCCTTTTACTCCACTGGTTTCTAAAGCCACCTCTACTTACCACTAGTTCTTTTGAAATGTTGTTTATATTGTTATATCTTAGAGCTTCCCATACCAAAAGATTTCAAGGGACATTTCAGAAGACATAATGCATTAAGTCAAGTTAGGTGGAAGGAGACTCTTCTTGCTTGTCATTCTTTTTGATCTTTAATTTTCTCAGTATGGGGAAAAAATATCACTTCAGAAAGCCTTTTTATACTTATTTGGGCCTGCTTTAGAGGCTTGCCTGTAATGGAACATGCCATGAGAGGGAAATGGAACAAGCACCCTCAGCCAAAAGCTATGGCATAGACATAAGTAGCTGAGTTACCTCTTGGCCAAGCACAATTTTGCTAAAACACCTGAGGAAAAGTGACAAGATTATCCAACTAGCTCTGACAGCATTAGCATAGATTGGAGGCTTTTATGTCTACTTAGGACCTACAGCAGAGATGACCCAGTTAAGAGGACTGCCCAAGTTGAAGGGTACTAGCTCTTCAGACGTCTGCATGAGGAAAACAAGCCGATCCCCTTAACTAATCAGGTTAGTGCTGCTGACAGCCCTTGCCACATCTCCAGGGTTTGCCAGCTTTCTCGCTGTGCCGGTGGGGTTGCGCGCAGGGGCCGGCGATCGCACGTGCATCGGGCTCTCCTCTGGCTTGTCAGGAGCTTGGTGGATCACTCTCAGAATTTCATGTTTCGGCTGCACTCGCAGAGAACTTCTCCAACAGCTATAGCTGCTATTTTTAAGCAGCCACAAGAAACTGATTTGTCTGTCAGTGCAGGAGAATGTGCTTTGCAAAGCAGTAAGCTACGTATCTGGGTCACACGCTGTATGGTGCGAGGCAACTGTGTGCAGTTCAGTCAGGAATTAGACAGCTATCAAATGTTGTTTTCTGGGGGAAGGAAAAAAGAATCCTCAAACAGCAGGGAAGGAGTCTTCTCTGGGATAAAAAATCACCATATGCTAAGCCTCTCTTTTGCCACAAGCTAGACAGATGTATTTTAAAGACTGTCTGGAGGAATAAAGTAGATTGGTCTCTTTATTCCACAATTTTTAACAAAAAAGGAAAAGCAAGCACTTTTTCAATGGTTGAGCGAACAGGTACCCGTAAGCCCCTTTCTAAACCATCCTATCTTATGTATATTATTATTGTAATTTCAAAAGCATTGTGGGGAAGTATGTGTCGGGGGGTGTGTTGGGGGAATTTTCATTATAAGAGCAGCCTAGCCTAGCATTCTTTAGTGTCAGAGAGGGATAGAAAAGCTGTCTCTACCTCTCCTGTGGGAGTCTGAGACAGTCAAGCTTGTTATCACCACCATTGGTCTCAAACAGCTTCACTGGAAAATGAATTGACTAACCATTGTCTGTACCAGCTCCTGAAGGGGAGAGCCATGTCCCTCAGCTTTCCCAAGGCTCCCTCCTCAAAAGCAGCTATGCTGTGAAAACTGCAGCTCTGGTAGTTGGGGAGGTTGTAGGCACTTCTGGAGAGTGGAAAGAAGCTGAGCTGTAGTTAGAGCAGCAGGGGAGGTAAGATTGGCAAGTTGAGGAAAACACAAATGTCCTGGTTTTGGTCAGGATGGAGTTAACTACTTTTGTAGCAGCGGATGGAATGTTGTGTTTGGGTGTTAAGATGGAAGCAGTGCTGGTAACACCCTGATGTTTTTAGTTGTGTCAAGCAGTCAAGGACTTTCTCAGTTCTTCATATTTACCTACTAATGAGAAAGGAGGGGATGAAGCCAGGACAGGTGACCCAAATGGGCCAAAGAGTGTATTCCATGCCAGTTACGTCATGCTCAGTATAAGGAGGGGCTGATGGGAAGAGGAGCAGGGCAGCTCCAGGACGCGCGGTTTTTGGGGGACGGTCGGGTTCCGGGACAGCTCTGGGTGGCACGGCCTGAGCTGTGGGTTCGGTGAGAAACTGCATTGTGTATCAACAGTTCATATATTTTTTGCTCTAAAGTCCTGTCAGCATTGTTATATTGTATCTTTCTGCTATTTTAGTAAACTATCCTTATCCCAACCCACGGGCTTTTGGTTTCTTTTTTTGTTATTTTCCCCTTCCTTTTCCCTTCCTTTCCCTCACTGCCCACACCACCCCTCCCCTCCCCCCCCCCCCCCCCCCCACTTCTCCCCCTGCTCTTTTCCTTTAAGGAGCAGGCAGCTGCGTGGATCTCGGCTCTCAGCTGGGGTAAAACCACGACAACAAATAATTTCAGCCCAGGAACCCAGTAAGAAATTAGAAGGGAGCAGAAGGGGTGGGGGTGGTTGCTGCTTGAGCCCATAATCTTAGGCTTGAACCTGCTCCTCGTAGAAGGTGTCAGGCCTTCATTTCTGCTCCTTTGATAAAGTAATCCTTTACTGGGGAAAAAAAAATAAATCTTTCTTTTCTGGAATTATGAAGCTCAGGCAAACCAGAAATAGGTCTGGATCAGGATCAATCAGTACTGTTGAATCCTTGTAAAGCAGTTTCAGTCAACATGCTGATGACATTCTTAAACTAAATTTTACATCTGTGGTTTTTAAATGACAGGAGAAATTGCATCCTGTCTCTGCTTTGCTGAGGAACTGCTAATTACGGATTTGCTGATGTTGATTGACCAGGGTTGGATGGTGAAGAATGCTGGTAGAGCTTTGGTGGCAAGTACATGTGTAATGCAAAGCAGAAGCAGAGGGAACTTATGACTTTACTTTCAGGCTCTTGCAACAGCATGGGAGTAGTGGCAGCACTGACATGGTGCGGTGGTTTGACCCTGGCTGGAGGCCAGATGCCCACCAAAGCCGGTCTATCACTCCCCTTTTCAGCTGGAAAGGGGAGAAAATATACATTGAGAGACTTAGGGGTCGAGATAAGGGCAGGGAGAGATCATTCCACAATCAGCATCATGGGCACAACAGACTCAACACAGAAGAAAGGAAAGAAACTCTCTAATTGATGACGCTGCCCTGCACACCCCGTGACACCAGAATCAGGTAATGAGAAGTGTGACCAGATCTTAAAGCACCTCCCCACACCCCTCCCTTCTTAGCAGACTTAACCTGATTCATGGTTTCTCTCCCTTCCTACCTTCCAGGTGTCACAGGTGAAGACGAGGAATGGCAGTTTTGGTCAGTTCCTCATGAGTTGTTTTCCTTCTTAGCTGGGGGGGGGAAGCATTTCTCACACTCTTCCCCTGCTGCAGGGTGGGGTCCTACCCACAGGACACAGAGTTTCATCTCCTCACCAAGCTGCCCTGATGTGGGTCTATTCTATGGGGTCCAGTCATAGAAGCATAGAATGTCTCTCTGGCCCAGGCTGCTCCAGCCTGGTCTTCCATGAAGTTACAAACACCCCCAGTACACCTGCTCTGGCATGGGCCTCTCTCTCCAGAGGCTGCAGGTCCTGCCAGGAGCTTGCTCCAACACAGGTCAAAGTGTCTTCCATATGTCTACACCTGCCCCACTGTGGGCTTTCTTCATGGGCTGCAGGTGGGATCTCTGGTCCCCATCATCTTCCATGGGCTGCAGGGGAATCTTTCTCTCTGGCACCTGGAGCACCTCCTCCCACTTCCTTTTTAACTGACCTTGGTGCCTGCAGAGTTTCTTACATCTTCTCACTCCCTTCTCTGGTGGCAAAAAGTGGCTGCTTGCATTTTTTTTCTCTTAAATGTGCTTCCCAGAGGCGCTGTGACTGTCGCTGATGGGCTCGGCTTTGGTCAGCGGTGGGTCCACCCTTGAGTCCAGCTGCTGTTTGCTCTGTCAGGCCCAGGGGAAGCTTCTAGCTGCTTCTCCCAGAAGCCACTGCCGCATCCCTCCCTCCCCCACCACGCAAAACCACAACACATGGTCAGAACACAACTATCTTTCTGAAGATAGAAGGACAAGATGGGGAAAAAGACTCCAGAAGCTGATGAAATCCCATCATCATGCTGTCCTTGCCTGGTATCCACCTGATACCAGCCAAAACTGGTGAACTTTGGACACTGTACACCTGGGAGGAATACATGGCTCATGATGGCAGCTCTACAATGGGTTGGTAGAAATAGAACATACCATCAGTAACAGATAGAAAGGAGAATTAAACTTGTCCATGGATTATTGCATTATATTGTCATCCTGATTTTCTTCCTAAATGTCTTTACTGTAGCAGATTATTGTAAATTTTTAGCTTGTGTGGTACCCTAATGCAAAATCTTCAAAGATAAAAGAAACATTAATTGGATCATGGCTGCTTTGGATTTTATTTTCCTGTAGTGTTTTTTTTTAGCTAAACTATCCATTGGCTTCGATAGAAGTGAGTTGGAAAAATAGTAGGAGTTTCATTTATTTTTTCATATAAACTCATCAGACTGGATTAATGCTAATTGCTCTATATAAAAGAAACCCAACAACCCCGTTACAAAACCCCAAGCCAAAATAACCCCAGCGACAACAAAACCCCAAAGAAGCCAATAAATCCATGAGAAGTCTTGCATGATTCTTTTCAGACTCTCGGTTTTGCACTTTTCTCTCATGACAGTGAAAAGGCAGGGAACTAAATTCAGCAGCTGCAAACTAAAAGCTGTATTTCCTATATTCAAGGCAGATACAAGATAGCGAAGTCTGTCTTCTGACCACTTTATTAGGAAATTGCTCTTCACTTCCTTTCTCCTTCCCTTTTTTCCCCCTCTTTGATCCCTGGTCTATCTACCTGCCTTCTGACCGGCAAGAGCCCTAACGTGTGGCATTGCATTAAGCCTGTTGGTTCTGAAGAGGTTCATTAGCCACCCCCAAATACACACACACACTATATGCTTTATTATACCCTCCTAATGAAGGCTTTGGCTAAACTGAAGGGGGTTTTTTTATTGCAAGGCCTAGCTTTCTGAATATAATCCAAGGCTCATTAACACTATTTAATTCTGAGGGGAGTTGTAATTTAGTCAAGGGCAAAACAAACTGAGTAAACCAAATTGACGTCTACCTTATATTACACAAAAGTGTATCTGTTGAGGTGCCTATTACATTCTTTAATGTTTTCCAAGATCAAATGTGTGTAAATATATGCATATAAATATAATTTAAAGGATACAACCTCTTTTTGCCTCTCAAAATTCACTGTTGTAATACCAGTTGCACAATCCTTTAAATGGGTAGTAAGATATATTTACTGGGTTGAGAAGACAGTTTCTGATTTGCATGTTTTTGAACAGAAGCTGATGTGATAGCATTTGGGTAGTTCTATTTCTGAGCTTACTGTGCCAGGATAATTAAGGCTGTAATATAAGGATGATTCTAATCCATTTGTCTGATGTGAAATACATGAAATACTGTATGTCACTTGTTTGTATTTTGGTAATTTGATATTATTGAATGTGGGAAAAGGGAGGTCATGGCATATATAGAACTGGTGCTATTCTATATATGCCATGTGTTCTGGTGGTGTTTCTATGTATAGAAGTGGTAGGGTTTGTTGGGCTTTTTTTTGTGGGGTTTGGGTTTTGGGTTTGTTTTGGTTGGGGGTTTTTTGGGTGTGTGAGGAGATCCAGGACCAGGTCTATGAGGATGATAAAAGGAGATAATTTAACATGCTAAGAAATACATTCACAGGAGTTCAAGTCTCAAAACCTTACTTTGAATTCTTAGGCTTTTGTCAGCATGCAGCACTTCAACTCATAAACTCTGGTCAGAATCTAGACAAAAATTCTCATGGTGTTCAAGAAAGGAAGAATTTATGCCCTATTTTTCTGAAGGTAAAACTTTATACCCCTGGCATATTGCAGGTCTCCAAAATAACTCAGGCCTCCTTAAGGGATCTGAGCACCTCATTTTCATAATCTCTTATGTTTGCCTTGGTAAAAGTTTATGCTGGACTTAGCATGTGAAACAGCTTACATCTTCCCAGTGCTTTTATGCTGAAATGTAAACATCTCCATCTGTCAATATGCAACAATACCTACTGGTCAGTTCCGTTGCTGAGAATTTACAAGCTGTAGCTAAGACTAACCAGAAAAATTTAAATATCCCATTCAGATTTTGAGGATCATACAATGTAAAATACTGTTTCACTGATGCACTTTTTGCATTCAGACTGTATGTGAGGTAGAAATTGAAAGTCTTTGCTGAACTTGGACCCAAGTGTTCTTTTTATAAAGCCTGGTAAATGCACAGGGAATTTCATCAATCTGGAGTCAACCCTTAAATCTGCCTCAGGAGCATAGTATAAAACTTTCTCTTTGATCATGGCCACGATTTTTATTTTATAAATAACAACAACATTATTTCTGTTCTGCAAAAGTGTAACAACTTTAAGGAGATATCTGAAAGCTTCTGTACTGTTCTATCAAAATTAGTTATCGAACTTGACTACTATGAATGTAGGAAGGGATTGCCTTGTAGAGGACCACTTGAGTTGAGTGTTTCTATGACAGAATTAATACTCGCTACTGTATCTTTAGCTCACTGTTCTCTGATGAAATTATACGATTTAGGAAACCTTTTGAAGTGATGTTGAACCTGTAATTTTAATTCAGTTTTTTCCTGCTTTTTTTTTTTTTTTAGTGAAGTCTAGTGCATATACACTTACACTTCAAGTTGAATTAGTGCTTATATATCGAGTGGCCATTGACTATTTTATTATAAATAATATGGGATGTATTTATAGATTGCAGGCAGATAGGATTACAAAACCAGAATAATAGTTTGAATAGCCAGAATAGCAGTCCTTCAGCTAGCACCAGGGGAAAATCCATTATATGTATCCATGTCTCCTTTCAAATTGCATGTAAGGTTTTACTTTTCAGCAGAATTAAGTATTCAAAATTCTTTCAATTAAAATTAATTTTCTCCTGGAATCCTACAAAATAAAAGGAGAGATTTGCCAAAGCTTTGACTATTACATTATAAAGATGTGTATTTCTTATTTTCTTATGCTTAATCCTCTACACAAAATATGATTTATATGTCAAGCAAAGAAGATGAGCGCAATAACAAAGAAGGATCTGTCATTAGCAAAAATGAAAGAAAGCTAGATATTAATTCCAAGAAAGAATCTCATATTCAGGTTCAAATCAAACCATGAGGGAAGGCGGCTGGACATTCAATTAAAGTTCCCATGTGGAATCCTCTAGTGTAAGCATGTTCCCTAGTAGGTCTAGCTAAATTGCCTATTCCTGTAGCTGTTCCCAGATATAGGGCACCTGGTAATTGTTGCATTCTGGTCCACTAAAGGGGTGCTGTGCAGACAAAGTGATTTACACAGGTCTTAGTTCTAAAAATTGTGAAGGTGTTCAGGCTAAAAGATTCTAAATGCAAGTATAAACTATTGTGTTGTTCACCCCCTCTCCAAAGTTCACAGGTTTTTGTCCCTTCAAGAATCATAATTTTCCAAAACAAAGTTGCCACATATTAAGACACATAACTGTGTACCACATATTGATTCTGTCCTGACAATTCTTGTACTTTTAAAAAGCAATCTGTCTGGTTATGTGTGAGACTACAGTAATGCTATCCATATATTTCCAGAATTTGTAAAAGCAGTCAAAGGAACAATATAGATTTACAGACCTGCACGAGTTAAAATGTATTGATGTTCTGGCTGGAGTGTGGCTATGGGGTTTGCAGAAAGCCTTAGTGACTGAGTGACTCGGTGACACCAGCCAGGACTTTACCTCTCTGGAAATTAGATTATTGCAGCACGTAAGATCTTTCCTATGAGTGAAAAGATATTTTTTTTTCCTTCCAATGATTGCATGTGGATTTACAATGTTGCCTGACAGCTGATGGCTTTATCTGCTGCTCAAAGGCAGAGCAAAAGGCTCTGGAGCTGGTCTGCAAGGTCCTTCTGTGCCCATAACCGTGGCCTGGTTTAATGCAACTCAGGGCCCATGTAACTACCAACCTCTCCAGAAACATGCCAAAGATGGACTATATGGCTGCAAAGGTGAAGGCTCTGAAAAAGGAGAAGCAGCAATCTTGGTTTGGGTGAGGGGAAGCCAGGCTCCTGTTTGATGCCTTGGCCCTCCTGCATCCTCCTGGGACCCAGAAAGGTCTACATTGCCATTCAAAACCCAAACTAAGCAATAAATTTTGTCCCAGAGAACTCATTACAGTGAAAAGGATTAGTTATAGCTCTTTCTAGTCCAAGGCTGGGAGAGTCATTTAGGGAAATCATTTCTGAGTCTTACTATACCTAATTCTTACGTGTTAAAAGTTTATTCCTTAAAAGTCTACAGCCTTCCTAATACAGAAAGATATTTTAAGTGGGTAATCAGATTTATTTCTTTATTTTATTATTTCAGGGTAATTTTGTCACAACAATTCTAGAAAGTTGGTATTTGAAAATGAAGGCAGAGCCTTTTCTTAAAGCAGTGCTGAGTAATTACAGTCTTCCTTGTGCTTATATATTGCTCTAACTTCTTTTTATTACCCAATGTATCTTTCCTTCTTCCAATTAGCTTCAAATAATTCCCATGCATGAACCTTAGAGCAGTTTCAGAATTATAGGGATGACATTACACAGCCTGTCCTCTAGGCTCGCAAAGCATATTTCTTTTAGGGTGCCAGGGGAGCAAATAGAGTAACAATTTCTGTAGACTGTTGAAGAGCAGAAATATCTCCAGGTATCTACTGACTTCAGATTACAGTTTCACATGCAATCAAAGAGACCTTTAAGTCAAAAGGATCCTTTTCTAATGCAGACACAGTTTTACTCATTTCAAAAGCCCTCCTGTTTGCAGAATCTTCACTTATGTTCAAATTTGACACTGACAAAAGAAAAAATGTGTAGTTTGGAAAATTATACAATTGGGCACTTCAGTTCTGGGCAATATTTTTATGTCAAGAGAATTTCCTTTTTGGGTAAGTATTACTTAAGGCTTGAGATCATTTTTGGCACCTAAAAGTGGAAAAAATCCATACCAAACCAATGAGATCAGTGTCACAATCTTTAATATTGCTACTGTAGATTAGTTTGCTGCTCTGAAGCCCTGCCAGTGACTGGGGAACATGGTCATCAGTGTTTGGACCTGAGTACCTATTTTCCTTTCATCTCTATTTAGTAATTACTGGTGTAGTGGGGTGGACCGACTGCATATGTTCTTCCCCTATCAGCTGTACTTACTCCAGTTGTTCTTAATCTGCTATAATAAAGGGGAGGACAAGGAACAGAGGGTGATGGATGGAAGGAGCAGTTATTGCAGCGTTGTGTTTGCCATCATATCAGGGTGACGGTGGGTACAAGGAACAGGAGGTGATGAATAGACTAAAAAGCGATTGCAGTGTTATGTTGTTTGCTGTGATTTGAGGGATGTTTTGATGCCTTAATAGCAGAGCCTATTTTCCACTCAAATGGAGAACAAAACTCTGAGGCTGAAGTTCTACAAAGACTTATATGCATTCTGAACTTGGATCAGAACTTGAATTTCCTCTCTGATATAGATATGCTAGGGCATATTCATATCTTCACACTAAGTTTACTAATTCTGTAACCTATTTTCTCTGATATATTATCACCGAAGAATGGGGATGAAAATGTCCTAATAAAAATTACCTATTGTCATAACTCACATCCCATGTCCTACTATAAAACAACATTCTTATTTGTAACAGAAGATATTAACTAATTTACTCTCTGCATTGTATGGTATTTTAACTGTGTAATTAGTTCATTAGTTAACAATGTTAGCTACAGTGTGATTTGTGACAGCATTCCTGCAAGTATCTCTCAGTAAATCAAAATAGATGTGCCAGTGCTGTTACTCAAATTCCTTTGCAAATATTTACAGGAGTCTATCAAACCCACTGAATTATAGCTTCTAAATTGCTGGGAATGTACTCCTGAAAACAAATCCTGTTTGTATAAGAAAGAAGGCACAATCATTCTTTAAACTGTACAATAAATCCTTCTGCTCTGAAAAGGTTGAAAGTCATTTGCATTTCACAGAAGTAATGAAATGCATCTTAATAGACTTAAATGTTCAGAGTTGTTAGTAAAGAAGCGCAGAATATAACCATTTTATGGGCGAGATCAGGTGGGTTCTGTGAAATTAAGGTTTGGCTCTGCAGTTGGATTTTGTTCACTGCCAAAACCCTTCTTTCTCTGTGGCAGCAAATCATGCAATAGACTTGCAGACAAGTACAGCATCAGAGCTATTATCTTCTGGAAATAAACAAGAGTCATTTGTTTAGTCAGCAAACGTATGCTTAATAAAGAATACAGATTACTCCAACATTTCCAGAATCGCTGTTAGCTTGATTGGTAAAATGGGCTTTTAAAAGAATTTCACTCAACTCAGGAACAATAAAATATAATAGAATCAGTATCCCCAGGGGGTTGCATGATACTGTATAATTGTGAGAAATTAGCTTTACCACACAACAACTCTACCCAGAGGTAAAGTTCTATGCAGCTTCTCTTTTAGACATAGCTGACGTTTAAAAATGTGCTATTTTATTTACCTTTTTAAAAACTAATTCTAAAACAAGCTGATTTCATGTTCAGCTTTACAGTCTCAGAATGCAATCCATACCTGTTAGAAAATGAAACCGTGCCATAATAAAATCTGAATGCTGTTTCAGGATTAATACTCGGTGTTCTTTCATGTCAGGGAACATGGGTGTCCCAGGTGAAAACTTTCTTTCCTTCTGAAGAAAAATGGTTAACTTTTTCTGCCCTTCTCCCTTTTGTTATTAATTTAATTTTAATTTTTTTCCTATGAGGCGATGTTTGTTCTGTCTCAGTACCAGTGCAAGATAAAAATGAATTCCTTTCATATCTTAACATCTTGTTTATACTACCTATCTAAATTTCCATTACTGTCTATGTGCACACCAGTGGTTAGACGCTGTACACCCAAGGAAGGGGAATGAAGCTATTAAAAATTAATTTGAATATTGCTATAGGAGTCTCTGCAAAGAAAGTCAGCTTTTCCTGTCTTTTGCAAGTTATGGATATACACTGATGTCTGAATTGTTGAGGTGCTTTTTTTTTTTAAGACATTGACTGCAGAAGGTCTGTTTATTTAGGGCTCAGTTCTTCAGAACCTTTATAGCTGATCACAGTTTTTCCTAATTAACAGGTCAACAGGCATATGATATAAACAAATAACCAGAAGTAAAAGCAAAGCACAGACAGTTGTGTAAGGCAGCACCTGCCTGCAACATTCTCTTCTGGGTTATTTGAAGTCTGGAGAAATGAAGTGAAAAGGACTCCTGTCTCCTGTATCGGGAAAAGAATCTACTCAGGAGATTCACTTGTGCAGCACTATCTTGTCCTTCAGAGGTCGGAGGTTTTCTGGTGTGACACACAAGAAACGGTGAGCTTTGCTTGTCGTTTGTGGCTATGTGTGTTCCAGGAAAATCTATCATGTGTTATAGAAGACAGTGGACAGTAACCCCAGTATCTATCACTCTTCAGCCAGAGCCTGTTTGATACGGCCAGAACCTCGAGAAGAGCAAGACAGCTACTGCTGCTGCCTTGAAAGCACAACCTCATTTTATGTAGACTTTTTTTCTTCTTGCAAGTGCCTCTTTGTTGCCTTATCTGTCTTTGGTGCCAGGAGCAGCCTCTTCCACTGCAAAGCTTCCTTATTCTGCCCTGAGCCCTCCTGGCCAGGCCCACGGCCATGGCTAGCAGGAGTCAAAAGCTCCTTCTGTTTCAACCCCAAGGGAGCCTCCTTTGCAAATCCCCATGCCGCATGGCAAATACCATCCAGCTCCTTAACAGGGCAAAAGGTCTTTTGAGAAGGTCACAGAATTGTTTCATCCACCTGAGTGTACTTTTCTGAAGGAAATAGTTTTGATGCTCTGAGCAGCAGCACTTATATCTGGTCCCCAAAGAGCAGCATCTATTTGAACTGAAAAATCAATGATGTTACCTAGGTAGATTTTTTTGATGACAGTTTTCTTGTTGCTGTGTAAACTTAGTTCAGTGACAGACACTGTGTGATGGAGTAATTCTTCTGATTCATTTGCTGCCTCTTTTGTTTGTTTTATCATGTTTCACTAACTTGTCCTTTGCTTCTAATAGTATACGATCTTTCTTTTTCTTAGATCATCTTGTATGCTTTTGGAGACATTTGATAAAGCTTGTCTGTGATTTTTCAAATGCAAACAGTATGATAGAATATATTCCAGGGTACTTCAGCTAAGAGCTGAAGAGAATGGAAATAAGAAAAAAAGTTGATCGTTCACTCATAGTCCTTTGAAAACACAAGGACTTTGTGTGCCATGTGATATTGTTTTAAGTATAAAGCATGCCTAAAAGTTGTTTATATTACTTTAATATTTAAGAAGATAACAGCAGGGTATGAAGGTGGCAGACAAAGCAGTATAAATTATGTAAGCTTGAAAGCAATAGAATTGCAGTGGAAATCAGCAACTTTGCAATGCATAGCAGTCAGGTCTTTTAACTCAAGAAATAACACGGAAAAAATAACAGCAGAATTATTCTGTGACATTCACACTGTGAGATAACAGCAGAAACAAGTAGAGGGCTTTGAAATTCACCACCTATACCAGGAGTATTTTAAAATGGAATCACCTTTTCTGCCTCTTATTAAATACTAAACACTACTACTCAAGGAAGGAGATGCATTTGAAATGTAAAGAAATTCAAGGGGTCACTTTACAGGCACAGTTCCAGAGGAATTTTATATTGAATAACAACAGCAACAAAAAAGTTTCCTCTTTCACTAGGATCACATGTAATAATTTGCTTTCAGCCGGTCTCAGAGCCACAGGAAAGGCCAATCTCTGGGTGCAATGCATTTGGGACACAGCTTCGGTTTGAATTCTGAATTGGGTTCTTGTGGCGTGAGGAATGCTCTGAATATTTACACTTCTTTTTTCTTACAGCAGCTTTGTCCTGAAATGTTCTGTGTTTCTGGAGTGCCGTAATTGCTCTGTAGGAGCCATCTGAGTCTCTCGGGTAAATGCAAAACTGAGGGCAAGAATCTTAAAATGTGTATTGCTTTAAGTCCCTTCACTTATCTGACTCACCTTCATTTTCAGAACTATTATAATCTGTTGTGCATATCTGTTATTAAAAGCTCATTGAAGAGCTCATCTGTAAGCTAATAGGTTGTGACAAATTCTTTCTCTATTTTTTTTGAGCAGTCCTGGGGTAGCATGTGCATGAATCTGTACAGACCTTGGAATCCATGGATTATTCATCGATCACAAAAGTGCGCTAGGACTGCAAGCTGAAAATCCCCTTGAGAGTTTTATTTGAGATGTTGCTGCATTTTCAGCCTCACTTTGAGACAAAATAACATCTCAATCATTTTTATTTTTCTCCTTGAATAGGCAGCACAGAGCATTTGAAGAAAGGTCTGTAACACCGTTGTGTTAGAAAAGTAATTTCTCTCCCTCTCTCCCATTTTGGGAGTTGTATGTTTTCTTAGGGAAGGTTTCCCAGGAAAGTGTGTTTGGGGGTGCCCTTGCTGGGCAGACAGAGAGTCATAGCAGCTGGTTACAAAGTGGAGAATGTGCCATATTGAATGCAATGATTTCTCCTACAAAACTGTTTTGGTTGTTTGGTTGTTTTTTTAATTTTTCTTTGTATGATTTGCAGAGTTTTAAGGGTTTTTTTTTTTTTTTTGCAGCTGATTGCAGGAATGAGACAAGGGCAGCAAAGATGCGAGATCCTTAGAAAACTCTTCAGGGACAGGAGTCTTTTCCTTCCAAGTTCTGGCTACTACCACACCAGGACATGAAAGGAATACATCTCTCCCCTCCTGATGTAATCTAAATCTTCCTTAGGAAGATCAAATATCCTCTCTCCAAGTACAAATAAAGAAAGGGAAGTGGAGAGAATAATACTGTTTGACATTGTCAGAGGCAGCATGTAACCTACTGCTGAGCATATGTCACAGACCTACCTATGTCAATATACAGAGAGTCTGCCTGTAATAGCCCCATCTAGAGGCCTCGACTCTTCCTTTCAGGCAGTAGCAACCGGTACTCTCAGCTTTAGAGATACAGCTTTCGTTTGGCAGCCTTGACCTCAGTCTGTATGCAAGGGATTTAATGTGCTCCTTCAGGCTGTAGACCGTGCAGAGAAGGGTTTGTGAAGTCTCAGGGGCACCCCCTCTTCGAGTGGCTGTTAGAGTGGAAATAGCAGCAAATGGAGGAAGAAGGTATCGAAAGGGGGTTACTAATGAGTCTAAACGTTATTTGATGCAACATGCACGGCTGGCTGCAGGTGGACCCAAAGCTGCCTCTCCCTGTTCTCCGCACCTGGTTAGACACGAGTCTACTATTCCTGGGTGGGATAGAGAGAGACCATCCATTTGTCTCTGATAGTTTTACAGTGCTGGTGATCACAATGAATTACCTGCACTAACCTGAAGAATAACCTGATGAGGACAGTTATTTTGTAGCGAAGCTAAACACCACATGAGCAAGGAATGGAAGAGCATATATTAGAGATTTTATTTGACAGGCTAATGCACCATAAAGTTTTGTTGGGCTCAGAGAGAGAGAGAGAGAGAGGATAAGAAATGCTGTTGGAGAAGAGAAACAGTCTTTGCTGGAGTCTTGTAGCTCCTCATTACAATGTGCTCGCAGGACCAACAAGATGAAACTACAGAAAGAGTGTGCAAGATTATTTCATTGAAGTTTGTTCAGGTTTGGGTTTTTTTTCCCTCCTCTGGAAATATCTTATAGTAATACATGTCAAAAGTTTCTCTATATTTGTTGGGAATTTTCCCCCCAACCATATTCTAGACCTCAGTGTTGTGCACTGATAGCAATTTATTTCTAATTATTTCTAATTAAAAAGATGAAAAAACAAATGAACACCCGCCCCCAAAAAAAACCAAAACAAAAAACAACAACCAAAACAAACCCAACAAACTCCAAAAAACCCAGTGATTATGGGTTAGAAGAAAGATATTTTCTCTGTCCAAGTCTAGCTGAGAAATAACTGATCTGGAGGAAAGTACAGTCACTCTCTGCCCTGGGAAAGCTCACCATCAAACAGCTGCTGTTACAGTTGTGCACTGGACATGGTTAGCATCATAACTTCAGCAGGTTTTGTTACCTTTCCCTCAGACAGATTTGAACATTGTATATTTGTGCTTTATACATTGCTTGGGTCTGGAAATCAATAAGAAAGTTCAGACTTATTGCAGTAGTCTTATTTCCTCACGTTTTGAAACAAAGTCCCTTCGTAATGCCTGAAACACCTTCAAATGATTTCTCCTGTCCTGTTTACCTTCTAAGGGCCTTAATATGCCATTGATTTATTTTCTTTTTTCTGTTAAAGGTAGAGCTTCCTACTGAAATCAATGGGGAGATTGCTTAAAAAGATATAGAGTGTTGTGGCCCTGAAAGTTATGATAATGGCGGCTCCTTAATCATATCAGAAAAGGTGATTAAGAAGCCACAAACAAACCACTAATACACTGACAAAGGAACAAGTGCTAAATTAAGAGTGACCATCTTTACCAGAGCGAAACTTCATTTATCTCAGTGGGAGCTTTGCCTGAAAAAAAGCAGTAGAATCAAGTTAAGAAATGTGAGGCAATGCCATCAGATTTATTAATCAAACATTTGTTGTTGAGCTAAGGTCACTTACCAGGAGCTGGTTTGTCTTTAAATAAACTACACAGGCAACATCACTGATTTCTTGGTTCAAAGAGCTTCTGGTCCCTGGGGACTGGGAAAGCAAGAAACAAATGTGGATGTTCAAAACATCAAACTGCCTGTTCTGAAATGAACAGGCTAAACTGATGAAACAATTCCAAGTCTTTCTCAAAAGACCTTTTGGACCTTCAAAAAGCTGACTGGACTTTGACATGCATAGCAGGGATTTACAGAACTACTCCCATGGGAAGTAAGCAAGCGGAAGTATAGATTGCTTCTGGTTGTTTCAAACCTCCTCCCAGTCCTAAGGGTTCCATTTGGATTCTTTTTCACAAGCTGAAAACAAAAAAGCATCTTTACAATTCCCTATTAACCTTATTTTTTTTGTCCTTTTGCAATCCAAAGTTCTTATCCTTGACATTCATATGAGAGTCTTTCCATTGTTTTCAGTAGAGCTCTGTAGGGGGCAGAAGCTAAGAGGACACTGGCTAGGAATTTTTCTTCACCAGTCCCGTGCCAGACCATCTTTTTCAGTCTAAATTGTGCATATAGTATATATTTGGCAACAGAGTAGTAATAAAGTAAATAGTAATAGTTTTGAAAACAATACGGCAAAGATAGAGATGGCCATATTTAAACAAAAATATGGAAACCGAAGACAATATTTCCTCTTTAAAATGTGGCAAGAAACTCATTTACACTATTACAGATATTTCTGAGAAAATTACTCTCCAGGGAAAATGTAGGCAGCAATTATATTTATGGTTGCCCTTAAAGAGCTGGCATGTCGGTTATCTCCTTTATCTAGTTGTATCCTAGCTCTATGCTTAAGGTTAGAAATCTTGTCATGGAATGAACTTGGGGTTTATTACTCCTCTTGGCTACTTTTACTTCATCCCTAAAAGTGAGTTTAAAGAGTTATTACAGTTTTCAAAGGGTGGAAGAAGAACTGGGATCCAGATTTGCAGTTCAGCCTGTGAGTCAAGAATGATTTATTTTCTAAAATCCGATTATATTATTTTGCCATTGAATACTGAGAAAGGCTTTTTTTTTTTTTTTTCATCTTCACACCTGGCCACTGCTGCAAACAAACAGGCTTAATTTGCTTCGTTAGCTTGTTACAAGAGCCACAGTGGAGCATGAGGTCTGAAAAGAACGTCCTGTATCTGTGGTTTTATTAAGAACTGTTTTCTCCTGAGAACTCTCAGCCTGTCGGATTAAAAATGTAAAGAGACCTTTTAGTCTAACAGTCTCACAGTTATCCCCTTAGTAAAGTTTGCTTTTGTGATAATTACCTTTTACCATCTACAGTTGTTTACTAAGTGAACAGCTTTTCTCTGCTGCTTCTACTCCTGACGGTTTTCCTCTGATAATTTGTGGTTACGATTAAATATTTAGAAGGATGCGTTTCCCTTCTGTTTGTTGTTTCTCTTGTTTTGATTTGATGGGAGACGATTTTGGTTGAGGTTCAGGTGATTATGGGCCACGGGACTGGCTTAGGAATTGTGCCTGAAGTAACGTAGCATTAACACTGCTGTTTGCATTGAGAAGAAAACTGCAGGCTCATTCACTTTCCTTGTTAACAGAAAAGGAACTGTTCTGTGTAAGGAGGGAGCTCTCCATGCCCAGAGTGCCCTAAAGAGGTAGGACTTCATTCACTCAAACTCTAAAAGGGTTGTTTTTGTTTTGTTTTGTTTTTATGGGAATATTTCATATGGAAATGTGTCTCAACAAAAATTTAGCTTTTTCTCCCAGCTTTGTATCAAATAATGAACCTCTGCATGGATATAAAACTGTAAAACTGTTATTACTGTATCAAACCGTAATACTTATTAATACTGATGATTTTTGAACAAAAAAAAAAATCCAAACTATTTCCTATGGTAGTGGCATCTTTCTTCTTCGAACAAGGCATCAGGTCAAACTTTCAATAGGTTGATGTAACTAGACAAGCTAATATTTTCTTATTTTAGTTCAATGAAGTTGTTTTTAAAATGAAAGGGTTTTTTTTGGTTTTTGGGGTTTTTTTGCAGTCCAGCTGACTACAAACCACATTTTGTTATGACTGCTTTATGTTGAAAGATGGTGAATCATAACAAACTCGATATAAACCCACTTTCACTTATAAAGCAGAATGATTAACATTTCAAATCTTTCAGCATGAATTAAAAAGCAGCTCTAAGCCTCTGATTTTTGTGAATGCTATTCTGCTCTACCTCTGTACCTTAATCAGATCTGCTCAGTTCTTGAAACCTACTCAGAAAGACCTAACATAATATATGGTTTTGTACCTGCACTTCGAATGCAGTTTTCTGTTGCTGCATGGTGTTATGACTTCCAGTCTCCTAACCTTCTAGAAACCTGGGCCATACAGCATTGAGTTAAATCTTCTAAAATTGTTTCTGTATTGTCACGGTGATTTCAGAGATTCATAGATTCATAGGGGCTAGGAGAGACCTCTGGAGATCAGCTAGCCCAACCTCCCTGCTACAGCAGGATCACCTAGAGCACATTGCACAGGACAGCGATCAGGTGGGTTTTGAATATCTCCAGAGAAGGAGCCTCCACAGCCTCTCTGGGCAGCCTATGCCAGAGCTTGGTCACCCTCACATCAAAGAAGCTTTTTCCTCAAATGGAGATGGAACTTCCCATGTTCTAGAATTTGGAACATTGCTATTTCTACAAAGGAAAGTCACAGTCTTAGGCACAAAATTCAGATTATTCTAGTAAGTTTGTATATTGAATACAACTCAGTGTGAAGCTAAAAACCAAACCAAAAAAAAAAAAAAAAACCCAGAAAAAGATCTCAGTGTAGTCTGAGATATTTTTTAAGAATACAACCATAATTAAGTCTTAGCTGTCTTAATAATAGGGGAAAAAAAGTATTTTTTTAGGGATGACACATCTCATTGCTAATGCTCTTGTCATCTCCATTATGGCCTTTGTTAGGAAGCACATTAATTATTCAACAGTAGTGATAGTTGGTCAATGCATATTTCTTCATCATACTCACTTTCTCACTCTGTCTTTGCCAAGAGCTTTGGTATAAGTTTAGTAGGAAGGGTGAATCAGCCCTGCTGAACTATGTAAAATGGACTTTCAAGGCCAGTTTTTCTGTGTTGGCTTGGAGAGGTTGGGGCTCACACAGGGGAGAACAAAACCACACTGTGGCATGTTAAATAAAGCTTGTAGACACAAGCTTTTATTGCAGTCAGGAAATTCTGCTATTTCCTGTGCTCAATCTCAATACAGGCTAATGTGTCCATTCCCCCCACCCTCAAAAAAAATCACAAATTCTCTTGCTGAAGGTGGAAGGTCTATGCTTGATTCTAGGTGTGTGTTAATCAGGAGTAAGGAATCCTAAACAGCCCGTATATGTGCTTTCTCTCTTTCCCTCTTTCTTTCCCTCTCTCACCCTCCATATTCCAAAAGCAGCTGGATTAAAGTGTTGGCAGTCTAACAGTTTAAGCTCCTCAATGGTCAAACATTCTGGGCTGAAACAAGGAATACTGAGCTGCTTATGGCTACTCTGCATATTATCAGCATTGCATCAAGCAAGAGCAGAACAGTGGCAAGTCTACATTAAAATCACTTTAACAATGTGCCAAACAGGAAAGGAAGGGAATTCTGAGACAAGGCAGTACCTGATCCCCTCTCCAGCTGTAGGGTTCTCAGCTGTCAGAAGCCAGGAATGTAGGCACAGCACTGCTTAAGCATCACTGTTAGAGGCTGCCAGCAGCAGCGTATCTCTAAGCACAGGCAGCGTGGAGCAATTTACTTGCTTTTTAAAAGAGCATTTGAACATTTTGTACTCGCTCAGATAGTGATGAACTTCATCTATGAAAATACAAATTCTGAACTATTTTACATAAGCCACTGATACCTCTGTACTGATAAATAGTGCAGTACTGTAATTTAGTGCAGATAACCTTCACCCTAAAGGAGCGTAGAGTCTAAACAGACAAAATGAATAGAAGGTAAGAAATGCATTGTTATTCTTCGCTTTTTAGAGGAAGGGAAACGAAAGCATTGAAAGGTTAAGTGGCTTGTCTCTGGTCACACAGGGAGCCCATGGAAGGGCTGTGAATTAAGTGTCTCTTCTTGTAAGAACTGTGCTGTCTCCTTTGGAAATATGAATAGTAGAAAGGAGGGAAACTACCTGGCACAAATTTACTGTGTGCTACTTGAATAACATGGCAGGTAGCACTGGAGCCGAAATAATGAACTGATAGCTGAGAGTGGACAAAAATGTATTATGACATTGAGGAATGTGAGAATCTTGGTAATTTCTTCTCCCTCTAGAAAGCCTTTTTCCTCATGGGCACACAATGTAGGTATTTGTGCTGCCAGTCCCTCCGCCCTTGCGCTTGTGACCGATCTTTACACAAAGGCAGCGCTTCTGAGGGCACCGTGTTCCTTTATGCCAGTTGTCAGAACTTGCCTTCTCAGTGGTGGAGAAGGCCTGCAAAGTACATCTGGAAATGCTACTCTGAGAGCTCCCTGGCCTGCTTGGCTGGCCAACCAGCTCACATGGCTGGCACAGAGGATGCCGAGTTCTGCCTCTTGCATTGCTTGTGAAACCAATATGCAGGGAGGATCTGGGTGCCAGGCTGCTGCTCAGGTCGGGGGATGCCCAGAGGTGAGGGGGGAATGCAGCAGAACTGCAGGAGGATCCCACTGCAGTGCATAGGAAGCTGCATGAGTTGACTGGCACAGAAAACCTCTTGATGGTGATGGACTCTGGTCCAAAGGTGAAGAATGAACAATTAAAAACCATTTTAATCTGTTCCTTATAGGACTTATTATGATTTTCTTTTTATTTGCTCTGGTTATTTTTTTTATTATTTCTTTATTGCCCTAGGCAATTCAAGTAGTGTTCCTAATCGTTTTCACCTTACATGAGTATAAATTTACAGCATAGCATTGAGGTTCATTCCTGGTAGAGTTTGGGTTTATTATTTCAAAAATTTCAAGGAAGGGAAGTTCACCTAATTTTAACAGCTGCCAAAGCTACCCAAGCTGCTCAAAAAAAACCCTTGTCAAAACAAGAATTTTCCAAAGCATCTAATTGAGCTTACGGCCATTTAAAACTTCAGTAACTCTTCTAGATTCCTGTAAAAACCCTCAGTTACAGCTTTTCATTGTATAGTTACAAATAATATAAGAAGCAATACTTTTGAAGTTTAAAGAATAGCCGGATTATTACACAAGCAAAGTGCTTCCCAGTGTTTCGATGTTTCAAAGATGTGGCCTTGAACTTCTTAATTATTTGTAAGATAATTTTGTTTCCCTTTCCCATCTATTTCTGCAGTTTGGACATTGTACAACATGTATGGACTTCTAACCTAAAGTTCTTTCATGTTGCTTGCACAAAACATATTATATTTAATGCAACCAGGTCTTTGTCTCTCTCAACTCCCTTAACTTAACTGAAATAGCTGGACGGATATCAACTTTCCAATAATAAGTTTTGTCAAGGTCTTTTGTTTGTTTCATTCAACTAGAGGTTCTTCTCTGGAAATGACAAAATGTAGGTATGTCAGCTCCTGATGGAAATATATAGACCTATTTTAGATGTAACCTTCAAGGAGGCATGTGTTCATGTGAAAATGAAACAGGGTACCTATGGTTAATAGTAAAGAAATATGAGAAGTCATGTATGCATCTTTTATTAATGATGTGATTACAGCATTATCAGGTAAACAGAGTTTTTCAGTATCTTTCTACAGAGAATTGTGCTATTTTCCTTCTAAATTTATAGCTGTGAAAACATATTTGTTGTAAGGCTCTTGTTCATGCTAAGAGAAGAAAGTGAAAAAAGGAGCCCAGAAGTAACTGCTGTTTCTTCAGGAAAAAGAATGGGCTGGGAGAGCTTGAGAAACAAGCTTTTCCTTACGGAACAATGATAAGCAAAGAGGAGTTGGATAATTCAGTACTTTATCTTTTTGGCTTCTGTAACTAAACTAAGAGAAAAATTCAATAGAAAATCAGATATGAAATTGCTCTTCTACTTCCAGGTGTGAAAAGAGGGAAAAAAAATTATGTGGCAGCCCTTTTTCAAGAAGTAATCTACATGTCAAAAGAAACATTATTCAAATCACTTGATGAACAACTTAAATTCCTGGATGTAGCGTGTGTGACCCAAGCTTTTCCTCACCTCCTGTGTATGAAGGTGAACTCTGGGGGCATTTCTCTCCTCTGACACATGCTGGCTGGATGTTCTTTAATATACCACTTACACTGAGAAGAACCATCACTTGGACATGAGGAAATGTTATTACTGCTTGATACTAAAAGATGGCTCAAAATGTTCCCTAACTTCTCTGTAACCTACTCTTTGCTCCTTAAATGTGCTGGATTTCATTCCCTGGTTTCAAGTCCCCACACTAAAGCTGTAGATGGCTGCAATCAAGGGGCTTTCTCGGAGAATGTGGGCAAAGGACATTAGGGTTGCAATGATACCCTCAGTGCCAGAACTGGAAATTGCTGCTTCTTGCTGTGCTTCATTTAAACTACCACTTTATTTCAGTAAAACAATAAGTTCACTGTCTTTCTTGATGTAAAACATCAGCATCATCCCTGGTAGCAATGATACCAAGAACTGGAAATGATTCCTGTTAAATTTTGTGCCCCCTACATCTCTCTAAATTTTAATTATTGTAATTTTCCTTTTTAAATTTTTTTTGTATGAATTACCAAAAAACCTCCCTTTCTATTTAAACAGCTTCTCAATACCCTTTCTCCATGCTTTCTCAAGTGTCTGCTGTGACATTTTTTGATTGATCGATCCTAGGTCACAGGTACGTTTTGGAAACTGGCCTGTGGGAAATGCTTCCCATGCTTTATTTAGTGACTCTCTGTGGTGTTGACTCTGCATTCAGGTCGGATGACCTCTTCCATCACGTGCAGTTTATAACTCCAGTACTGTTCATCCGCTGTTTTCAGCGATGTCTGGGGATACAATCCCAGACCTTTGTAGCGGCACACGTGGACTGATGAAGCTGTCTTTACCCGTGCGTGCCTGCAAGTCAGATTAAATGTCTGTACCTGGGGGATATTTTTTTGCTGCAAGACACTTGATACTAATGAAATACACGGACATATTTCTGCATGCCCTACACTGCCTGTGTCTGAGCAAAAGAATCAGCTCTCTGTTTTTAAGTACGTGCCTAACAAGGGACAGCGGGGTGTTCCTGGTTAAAAGAGCACCCTGCTCTCTCCGCCGGTTTTGTTTCTGGCTGGCAACATCTGAAAAGCATTTGAAAAGCTTAAAGAATGGCATACTGTTATGCACTACAGAAGGGGAAGTTTGTGGGCATGCACTTTGCGGTGACCTGTGATCAAAAGGCTGGACGTACCGTTGTTTAATGTGCTTGTGAGCGCGTATACCTGAACGAGGAAGGTTGGCTTTTATGAGTTTTGCTTTTAGAGGTGCATGCTGCGTTGAGTGAATATTTTTTTTCCTCCTCTTCTGTTTTCCCCTGCTGTACACAGATCTCCTGCTGGTTAGTTTGCATCTGAGATGTGCATGTTTAGATTTCTGCTCTGAACTGGATGGGGAAAAAAAGGTTTAGATCCTGGATCTAAATGCTGCAGTGAGCTCTGGTCAAAGGTCACCTTGGACACGAGGCATTTCCCTGTGAAATTCTTGTTCAATGTTTTCCATTAGAAACTGTTTTGTGAGAAGCTAACAACCCAAAGCAAAGGTAAGAAACTCTTCCTCTGCATCCCACGCAGCTCTGGTCTGTAACAGTTCTTGGACTGGATAGTGAAAACAATGACCTGACAGCACATGATACACGAGGCAAGGAAAATTAATGCAAGGGCTCTTGAGACAACTGTCCCATTTAATTTCTGTGCATTCTTTTGCTCTCCAGTAATGGTGCCTGAGGCTGAAACACTCCTAGCTTTTCTGCCGATATCCAAGCAAATGCTTTTTCTCTCTGAACTCCTACATTTAACTTAAACAAAATTCTGCATCCTAATGGGGATTTGCTTTAAATGTTTCATAAAAAGAAAGTAAAATAATTTTCACCTTCTGCATTAGATAGCTGGTTCATCCACATGAAACTAAATAAAGAGGGTCTTAGTGGGGATTTTTCTGTTTGACATCTAGAATAAAGAGAAAGGAAGTCATGTTGCTGTCTCTCCACTAAAGTATAGGGCCTGGTGTGGAATAATGCATATAACTTTATTAGTCACAGCTACTTTCTACGTGGTGCTTTTGACAGCTGATAAATCAAAGCCTCTGCCTAAAGAAACAGTTCTTCTGGCTTGATCCCATACTGCAAGCAGATCTATATGACTTGCTCTTTTCAGCTGTAGGGAACTTCACTGACCTTCTGTACATCTCATAGGCTTTAGTGTAGATACAAGAGGGGATAAATTTGGCCCGTTCTTTTCCCATTGTCATCTTCTATGTGTAGAGTTCACATGCTCAGTTTGACACACCATTCAGAAAATTTACAACTCAGGATACATGAAATCTGAGACTTGATTCTGGTATATTAAGACATTAATAAATATTTTAAATTAGCATTTTATTGTTATATTTTGCCAATTATGGATTATTATTTTTTTTACAGTCAAATTGGTGAATTGCATGTAGCTTTGATAGTTTACTAATTTCTAGCATAACTTAGGCCTTTCCCAAGATGTTTTATTTTGCTCTCAAGAATAATGGTAGTGATATCCTGTGCAGGTTTCAGTTCATCTGCCATTGATACCAATCATACATTAGTGTTTTTACAGTTTGGGCCTCTAAAAATGTATTTTTTGTAACATTGAGGAACTTTTGTACCAATCAGTCTTACCTGTTTGGATAACCTTTTTTTTATTCAAGTGCAATCATATTACATGCAACTTAGTGTCCTCAGCATCATTAAATTGGAACTTGACTCAGGTATTTGCCTTTTGTCTCACCTCAGAATGTCATCCTAATTATTTGAAGGGATAATATGTAGGCTTCTCCCAGCTATATCACTTTTCTATTAGACTTAAACTTACTTCTTTAATCTCTTTTCCTCAGCAACCTCATCTTTTTATGCACAAACAATATTGCTAGAGACTTGGGAAAGAATACTCAATTTAATGCCCTTGTGAAATACTCTTGAATGATGATGGAAACCATATAAGACAGACATTAAATTGCCAGTATTTGATAAGAAAGAACTATGTGAAAATAAGTCCTAGTCCTACCTCCTTGCTATCCAATGGGACTTGGCACTCAGCTTGCTTCCTGAAGGACAGAAAAGAGCAAAAGCTCAAGTAGAAGTAGATAGATCAGGGTTTGGGGATGTCCTTTCTAAGGATATTGTATAGATATGAGGTTAGAGATAAATGCACTGTTTCTATCTTCAGGCTGACTTTAACAGATTTTAATGCAGGTAAAAATGGGAAGAAATTATGAAATGAAGCAGTAACTGGATTTGGGAAATTGTAGATGTGTCCTAGAATCATGTCATATCTCTGTGCAGAAGAGTGGAAGGCCATTTGCCATTCAGATTCTCTTCTACAAGTTGCCATCTCTTTCTGTAAGTATTTGGTAATAGAATTTGATATTTTTTTCAGGAAAACTAACAGTGAAATTATTAAAAAAATAAAGTAGCATCCAGTTTTACAGCAATCAGAGGTAACACTCCTTTTCTGATGTGAAATAATTTTCTGACATTTCTGGTTTTTTCTAACAACATTTTCTAATTTGGTGACCAGATGGTGTTCCACAGGTAATAGCTCAAAACTTTTCTCTTCCTATCTCATTTTATCTGTCTCTGCAATGATTCTTGCAAATTTATTCCATGGAAAGACTGACAAAAGTAACTTTCCTAATTTATCTTTCCTTCCCCTGCAGGATTCTCTTCTCCCTGCTGTAGATACTGACGTTTCTGGTTTGTTCTCTGCTGATTTTTTTGGTTGTTTGGCGGGGGCTTTTTGAAACTATTCTTGATACCTTCACCTGTATATCAGCCTCCCTCTCCTTTCTTCATTTTGTCCTGCCCTAAATAAATGCTGCTGTCCCATTTGGCTCTTCCTGGAGTGTATCAACTGCGTTTCCATTACAGATTTTCTAAAATTTAGCTTCAATCCCCAGTAATCTAATTTTCCCAATGTTTTCCAAGCCTTTTATTTTTGTTTCCTAGCCAAAGCTGTATTTCCTGAGCCGCTAATTGCCTCTCATACTGTCATCCATACTTGTCTTGGGATTTGTACTTTTTCTGGCTTTCCTGCCTCCATTCTCAATAGATCATCCTCTGACTCTTTCTTTCACTGTATAAACAGAATTATTCTCCTCATCTTCCCTCTTGACACTATAATGTTTGGCAATAATTGCAAGAAGGAACTTCTAGACCCAAAAATTTAAGCACGGTTAAGCTTAGTATGTTCACAGGATGGATCTTAGAGATGTAAGTGGATTAGCTTTCTGTAAGAATCATAAGTATCTGTAATACATACTTAGAGGATAACGATGTTATTTTAAAATAGTAATGTGTGGAAAAATAGGGAACTACAGTAAAATACTTCTTATTTTAATAAAGGGTACAACTGACAAGGGAACATTAGAGGCATATACATGGTAAATTACATTCACATTGATTTAAATTGGTTTTAGAATTAGCCTGTAACCACAGAGTACTCCCTCTGTGCCATGCGTCACACAGCTAAACGGATGAGGACTATTTGAGAATGACTAAGCAGAACATTAGAAGAATTAAACCGGTACATTAAAAAGGCAAGACAATAGTTTACTTTTCAGAGAAGATTCCCAGATTGTCCCCGACACAAAGACAGTTTTTGCTAAGCTCTGGTGATTGCTTGTGCCAAATGAGCGTAGGTGACGGGCTTCTCACTGGCAGCAGTTTGTTTTTACCTCCTGCTCTGGCAGCCCCACTTAAGGCTGGCATAAGAAGACTTTGGTGCTCCCCTCCCCATGATGACTGTTCCATCGCAGGTCTGTGTAGCAGGCGAGGGATCAGCCAGATGAATTAAGCTACTGAGGAGACAGGGCTTTGAGTAGTCAGGGAAAAATAACCAACAGGAGATCTAATCCTGTTACCCCCTTCCTGCTTTCTTCAGCTGGTTACCAAAGGCTCTTATTTCTCTTGTCACCCGTCTCCTGTTTAACACTAGGTAATGCCATCTGCAAACATTAATTTAGTTCCCTTTTTCTGTTATATAATTTTCCACCAGCTCACCCCTCTCCCTCGCTCTCCCTTGGCACCTGCATTTAGGCGGGAGCCATCAGACAAGCTCAGTATGGCCTGAGAAGCTCCTGCCTGCTGTCCTCACCCATATCCGTCTGTCAGACCCAAGGTCTGACCAGACAGACCACTGGATAATGTCTCAGGCTCACAGATTCTCCTTCTTTAGCACTTCTGAAAAGATTTCCACACAGCAGATTTTATACTCAGGTCATTCAGCCTCTCCTTTGTTTCAGCTACAGCAGCATCCCTCACTCTGGCCTTGACAAACAGAGTTCTGCTCCACTTGTAGCCGTGGAGGATGGTACTGAAAAGATCAGTTTCGTCACCCCTCTCTCACATCTTTCCTTTTTCTATGTTGCATCAAAAATAACTGCTTTTGCCTTCCAGGTCCTTTAGAGTCCAACCCTATCGTAGCTATTACCACTCATTCACTGTCAAGATGCTGACTCTTGCCTTTGATCAACCTATTATAGCAGCCTCCACTGCCTACTTGTTAAATTTTTAAACAGCCACTTGTGTATGTACTCCTGAGCTGCCTGTCATGCTTGGAGGAGCTTCTCCATCCAGAAACCTAAACTAAACAGACACTTTCCCTCCTTCTGCTTCTAAACTCTAAGTTCAAAGCCCTAAATGATGTTGTCCCTTGCTTACTGTCCCCAGCATAAGTAGCTAGATTCCTGAAATGCTGTAACTCACGTTGGTGGACTCTCAGTGTACAGAGCCCTGAGGGGTGGCAGGCTCCTTCTGGGGCACTGAGCATCAGGAGCTTTTTTTTTCTTGCATTGCCTGGTACAGCAAATATACTTGTGTTGTGGGAAATTAAGACCACCAGAAAAAGGAGAGACTGTCTTGCTGGAGTAGTAAACAGTATGATGGTTACTGAATTTGAGATGTTTCAGGAAAGTTTAGGTAGAAAGGTGTGTGTTCAGGAAAAGGAAAATGAAACTAAGCAGAGAGTGTTAGGCTGAAGGGGAGGCAGTGTGTCAAGGCAATGAAAAAAACCAGCAGAGTATGAAGGAGTCTGATTAAAATCCTGCTTGGCCTCTAGACAGTTGTGTTTGCCAGCACTTTCCCAAACCTGGGTAAAGTGTGACGTGACCAAATAGCCTCAGAAATCTAAATGCACACAATTCCCACCAGTTGCACATTCAGGTGCTGGGGCAGGTAATTACCTACCCCTTCAGGCTGCATCTGTTCTTCCTTAAGATGCTTTTAGAGCAGAAACAGGAAACTCTCAGATCTTTAACCTTGTTTTCCAGCAAGTGCAAAAAACCAACACCCCAGTTAGAGGAGCTGGGGGCGGGGGGTGGAAATTAACATGTTTCATTCTTGTTAGAGGGTTTGTTTATTTGAACTTTAGTAATTTTCTAATAATATAATAAAGACATTCAATTTTGACAATTACAAATACTTAACAGAAAGCAGATATTTTTCATTTTAAAAGTTTATATTTAATAAAAAATATTCCAATAAACACTTTTGGCAAATAAAGTGTTCCATCTCATCTTGCAGTAGTTATCCACTATGATGCAAGTTAAAATATGAAATGCTTATCAAAGTGAAAATCAATTGCTGAATGAAAATATATGCATATAAAAGCTGCTGTTCGTTAAGTACAAAGAGTCTCCGGCTTCAACCAGTAATAGACTTGCTTCAGAAACGTAGTGTGAACAACTGTAGTCAAGGTTGAATTTTTCCTCTGCAAAGTTGCAAAAGAAAATTACATTTCCAAAATAGTGTAACAGAGCTTTATCAGTTGAAAGGGAACAATATTCTCCATTAAAGCTAGTGTAAAACACTTGGGAAGCTGGGAAGGTGCTGTAAGGAGTGTACATTGCTAATTAGGAATTACAGATAATGTATGGAAAAGTTAGAGCACAACAATGAGGGGCAAAGAGGAAAAAATTCTTCCCATGAAGCAGGAAGACTGACTGCAGTGCACAGCTGGTACTAGACAACGATAGTAAATCTTGCAGAAAAGGGAAAAGAACCCAGTTTCTGTTCTGATTTGGAAAGAACCCACATGATCTCTGATATTGATAAGGACTACCTTTTACTTGATCAATAAATTGGGAGATTATTAAGCAGCAACTGGCAGAACTAAACAGTTGGGTGTTTTTTAGTTTAAAGGACCAGGTAACTTGCATCCAAGAATATTAAATGAGATTACTGAGGAGCTCTCATCTGCCCGTCATCTACGTGGACTTGTGTAAAGCCTTTGACATGGTCCACACACCATCCTTGTCTCTCAACTGTCGACAGGATTTTTGATGGATGGACCACTTGGTGGATAAGGAATAGGCTGGATGGTATGCTTCCCAGCTGCTTGTGCTTCACCTCAGAGTACTCACACAACATGTGGGCTCCTGGAATAAAACATCTTTCTGCAAGAGTTAAAATGCAGACCCAGAGCAGGAGGGGGAGACTCAGGCCTACCTGCTGCCCACAGAGAGAGTGTGTCCCAGGCCGGGGTTTGGACGCTGGGACGCCTGAATCCCTTTGCTAATGCTCTGGTGTGGTTTTTGACTCTGCTTCAGTTTCCTCAAGTGTAGCGCCCGATTAGTCTTACAAGGATATTGAGCTTGAAGTAGCTAAAGTTTTGTTAAGTGTCTCTACTACAAATGAGGAGATTTTTATGATGTGCCTTGTCTGTAGCAGTTTATTCAATGATATGTTACTAAGAACAATAGGATTTTTTACTTTTTTCTCATAGTGGGGACTGGACACCTCAGCCTAAGCAGATGATCTGACTCTTCACCTCAGAACTGAAAGACAGAAAGGTAAGTCTTGCAACCTATACAGAAAATGAATAAAAAAGCATTTTTAGTCCTGACATTGTCAGTGCATCCTCTGTAAAGAAAGTAGAAGTATTTTTATGTTAGTAAAGCCTACAGCATGTGTCAGTAGTGTATCAAATATTAAAAGTAATTTTTAATAAGTGTGAATCAAAGAGGGATTAGAAAAGCTCAGAGGATTTGAAGATGAGACTTCAGTTCAGGGAATTCCACGGCTCAGGGGCATAACAGGTGAATGCTCTGCTACCCATGGATGAGAGAGCTGGCAAGGGGGCTGATGAATTTGAGATTTATTATTAGAAAGTAAGGACTGAGGGTAAGTACAAATGGAGACCAATTTTGATAGGTATGAAAGGGGTGTTTCAGACAGGTAATGAAAAACTTAGAAGAAAATTTTGAAGTCAATGCATTGACTGATAGGAAACAGGTATAAATCCACCATAGCTGAAGTAGTGCTGTTGGATTTATTGCCATAAGTAAGGGTATGGGGTGCTGCATACTGAACAATGCAGTCATTTGTGAGTCTTATTCTGAATAGTGTACGCCTATTACTGTAATCTAAGAGCTGTAAAGATGGGTTTTACAACAGGGCGAGCAGCACGGAGAGTAGCGCTAATACCTGCCTTACACCTCCAAAGTGGAAACATGTCACCTAAGCGACTGCTTTTGAGAAAAGCTTTTAAGAAGTTATCAGCAAATGAGCCAAGAAACCAAAAAGAGATACAAAGTTGAAAGTTTTGGAGAATTCATCAGATGTACACAAGTGCCACCAGATGGGAAAACAGAATGTGACAAAAAGTACGTAAATTAAAGACAGATGAAAAGGGGGAGGGTGAATTTGGGGATTTGGTTTCAGAAAGCAGCGTCTTATGTTTCCATCACAAGTAACGTTCTCTGGCTCCTTCGTGTGTGCGAATGTGCGTGCCTTCTTCACTCCTAACCTCCATCTCCCTCCCTCCCTTGCTTTTTCTTTCAGAGATTGACAGCCCAGGGTTCGACGAGAAGCTTAGAGATAAATCCATACCTTTTTTTTGTCATACATCGTGAGCTGAGTAATCTCTTGAGAGAGAGTTTTAGTGTAGTAAAGGCCTGTGAAGAATTTTTTTATGGATCCTCCACAAGGATTTTTCTACACTGTAGAAGGGAAGAAACAGATCACTTGGGTCAGTACTGAAACTGCACATTGCTTAGGGATAAACTTGAGACTTAACTACTCTGAGCAGTTGCTCAGATAACATTTATCTAAAGCGCTAATTTATAGTATTGGAAGTTCTTCTGCATTTTATTACTACTATTGTATTTTTTTTTATATATTTTGCATACCTAAGAGAAATAGGCATTGAATGATGACTTTCCTGTCCCTGTACAAAATTCAGTGGTGGAGAGTTATAGCTGCCTGCTGTTACCCCACTTTCCTTCTCTGAAACCCTTTTGTGACAAGTTTGTGATAAATGTGTTTGGTGTTTAAAAGAAATGAGATACCTGTGTTTGTGAATAGCTCATCTATGTTGCGTAAAGCATATCATATTCTTTAACCATAGATTTTTATGCATTAGAATATTCCAGTATTGTAATATCAAATCTTCATGGATTTTTAGTATTGTGGTTTGGTGAACCTGGTATCTATCTCATGAAATCCTGCTCTTGTAGTTTGTGCTTGTTCTAGACCAGGTTGCAAACTGAGTAACCAAATGCCTGATACATCCATATCTGGAAGGGGCAAACACCAAGCAGTGCTTGACTGCAGTTCTACTGCCTTGGCATCCTAAAGATGTGAGTTTGAATCTCGTGATTTCAGTGGCCAAAACTAGAGCTAACAGTAAGGAAGGCCCTGAACAGATAATCTATCTGGTCACAGAGAGGATAATTGCAAGCATAACTTTCTTACTCTGTTGTGTACAATAGCACATTGTGGATAATAAGTTTAGGAAAGTCATCATGTTCTTTTTTAATTCCCATTCAGGGTGAATAACAATGTTGCCTCAAAATGCTCTGACTGGCATTTAAATTCTATTATCATGCCATTTTTCTCCGTTTTGATGTCCTGTTATCGCCCACTAGGGATGGAAAAAACATAGCTATCTTTGCCAATCAGTTTAGATCTCTTGATGGGTTTATAACTCTGCTAAGCAAAAGGGGTTTTATGTCCCAAAGGTAAAATGAACTATTACATAAGATCACTGACTGTATCTTTCTGTTCATAGGGAAATGAGAGATCATTGCTAGGTAAGACAGCCTCTAAGCTCTCTGAATACTGATTGAGCACTTATTTTAATCAGTTTTAGGTATTAAAAAAAAACATGTATAAACCGATCTATAGACATATTTAGATGCCTAAATCCTACTGATATCAAAGAAAGTTGGAAGTCCATACACCATTGAGAAACTAGGTTTAATCACTTGCTTACTACTCTCACATCATGAAAACCAAGCAGCTTATAGCAATATTTTGACAACTTCAGTCATCTTTGATAACATACTGTTGACTGGAAGAGATTTTTTTGCATCTTGGAAATTCAACCTCTATTAATAATTGCCAAAATATTGCTTTTGATGAAATTTCTATTCTTTCTTTCTTCTATGGTTCCTACTTTTACAAAATTGGTGTGTTTAGATAACTTAGATAATCTATCACTCCAAAGGCATTATTGTGCTGGTGAACCACTGTTCACCATTCTTCCCGAAAATGGAGAAACCCACAGTCAATGTGTTTTTTGTCAATGTACCTGTGTGATTTATCCTGACTACAGCTTAGGATCCCCTGAGTAAAGCATTGAAGAGCTTTGACCCACTTTTGGGAAGTATGGAGCTCATTAGAATGTTGTTATTAAAGGTCACATTTAGACCGCTGATTATTTGTAGAACTCCAACAGGTGGTTGGTGTGAAAGAGAAACTTTTCTTCTTTCTGGAAAACATAGGATGAAGGAGCTACCAGAATGTAGCAGAGACCTGCAGACTGATGGGTGGCTGGGAGGAGACGAGTAGAAATCGATTGCTTACTGTCTTGTTTGGTGTGAGAACAACGGGGCGTAAAATTAAGTCAACAGATCCCTGTTTCTAAACAAACAGAGTGGAGAGGGGAAGGCAGAAGAGGAATGCATTTGTAGCCCAACCTGCAAATGTATTTTTCAGTAGGTATTGCCGTGCACCTTCCATCTTTGTATTCTCTGGATACCTTACTTTGGCCTGTCCTGAGGCTGCACGTGGAACCACACTGGTCTTAGGCTTGGTTTGACTTGGTACGAACCCGCTGCGATGTTTTGTTTGCGCTATGTGTGGGACTTTCCTGGGCTTAGGTTACAGCTGTAACCTTTGCTGACCCTTACACTCCTTCAGTCGGGGCGCAGCACGTACCTTGCTTGGCTGCGGAGTCTCCTCAGAGCAGGGCAGCATCCAGAAACGGGAAGCGTCACTCAGCCGCAACGGTGCGATGCCGAGAAAGAGAACGCAACACCCCGGCCCCCGCTGGGAACACGCACTGAATGCGCACCGGGCTCCTACAGCGTTCCGCTAAAGCTCGGGGCTCCAGGGTGCCAGGGGTGGGAGGTAAGAGGCCGTGGGGCCGGCCTCAGCCTCAGTACTCGGGGCGCGGCTTAGTAAGGAAGGGGTGCCGGGGTGGGCTGGAGGGGTGCCGTGCGGGGCTGCCAGGCGGGGCCGAGCGCTGCGCAGGCGGCGGCGGGGCGGGCACGGGGCGCTGCCGCCACCTCGCGGGGCCGGGCCGCGCTCCCGCCAGCGCCCCGAGGGGAGGGCGCGTCCCCCGCCGTGTGCGGGGCTGCGGCTCGCCGGGTTTGTCTATACGTGCCTTTTACATGGGGGCTTCGTTTGGGGTTTTTTGGGGGGGTTGGATTGGGGTTTTTGTTACGCTTTCCGCCCCGTTCAGACGCGCCTTTTGGCGTCCTTAGAGGCGCTGTGTGAGCGCGTCTCCCTGTGCATGCGCGTAACTGACAAGGGGGGCGCGGTAGCCGGTAAGGGGGTGCTGGCAGGGGCTGTACTGCGCCCTTCAGCGCGCTGTGCTGGCCCGAGGTGGGACTAATTAGGCGCTCCCGTGCCACTCACTGTGCGGGAGGGTGCGGTGTGAGCAGCGAGGGAGTGGGCTGTGCAGAGAGTTCCTGGTGTGGCCTCTCAGCGAGGGTCCAATGCAGGCATTTGTGGTTTAGAAGTGCCCCCAGGGAAAGGGCACGATCAGTTGCTTCACATTCTCCTAGGTACTCTTGTAGGGTCTTCTTCCCCTTTGCTCTCAGCCCCCCTCCCCGGCACTCAGGCTAAACCACCCACCTAGCAGTGCCAGCTGTGACCTTCAAAAAGATGTCAAATTACGCATTTCTATTCTTTTTCCAGCTTCCTTTTTAAGATGTGCTATCACAGAAGTTACTGTGCTAAACATTAGAACCTTTTAGAACCTTTTAGAACCCTGTAACGGCATGACCGTTACAGCCGTTAGGGTACTGCGCTACCTCACTGTGGTACTTACCTTGTTTTCCCCTCCCCCCCTCCAAAAAAAAGAAAAAAGAGAAAAGCCAACAAAAAAAAAGTTACTTTTCTAATAATCACTTCAAAAGACTAAGTTAGGGAAAGCATTGGTTTAGATCTGATGATCTTTTCTTTTAAAATCAAAATTGTATTAAGAACTAGAATTTGCTGCTGATAGAAGTTACTGGCTATGTTGGCATTTCTAAGCTGAGGTCCCAGGCTTGAGGCAGCACAGTACTTCAGCCACTGACCTGGTTGCTGTGTCTAAACAGCACAGTTGAAGCAGTACTAAACTGGACCCTTGCCTCTTTAGGGCCATGAAGATGATTAGAGGGCTGGAGCACCTCCCCTACAAAGAGAGGCTGAGAGAGCTGGGCTTGTTCAGCCTGGAGAAGAGAAGGCTGCAGGGGGGACCTCATTGCAGCCTTCCAGTACCTGAAGGGAGCATACAAACAGGAGGGGAATCAACTTTTTAAGCAGGTAGATAATGGCAGGACAAGGGGGAATGGTCTAAAGGTAAAGGAGGGAAGGTTTAGATTAGATGTGAGGGGGAAGCTCTTTACAGAAAGAGTGGTGAGGTGCTGGAACAGGCTGCCCAGAGAAGTGATGGATGCCCCATCCCTGGAGGTGTTCAAGTCCAGGTTGGATGGGACCCTGGGCAACCTTGTGTAGATCCAGGCCTGGAGGTTTGTGGCCCTGCCTGTGGCAGGGGGGTTGAAACTCTATGATCCTTGGGGTCCCTTCCAACCCAGACCATTCTATGATTCTGTGATAGATTCTATGGTCTTAAAAATGGGGGGGGGGGGAGGGGGGGGGCCTGTCTGTCTGAAGCTATATATACACACACACACACACACACATATGTGTGTGTATTGGCTCACTGCAAAAGATATGTATCCCGCCTGATTGATTCACTATTTTATCTGTCCTTCCCGAGGCTCCTTTGCTCATCCAAGAAGTCCATCATTCCTCTTCGTCATTACTCTTTGAGCGGTCATTTCTTCAAATAAATAAAATGTTAGGGAGGCTACCTCAAGCAGTAATGTAACTTTGCATTGTACTAATTTCTTTTGTGGCCAGACTTGAAGGAGGTTGAGTGTGGGCTACATCTTTCCAATTACCATACAGTAGGAAGGATTTTCTCAAATACGACATTGGTTGTGTGATGACAAAAAGCTGGCCAACTATGTAAGTAAGGCACTGTTATAATTAAAGTGGAAAAGCAAATACATTTTATGAAACATTGAAGGTTTGAAGCCTATTTCATTTTGCAGTAAAATGAATGCGAGGCTGGGTTTTCACACAGGAAGAAAGACTTCACACTGTCTACGACCGAGTATTTAAAGCACAGAGTGAGGATGGCTGAACTGGATTCTTTGCCTCTTTTGCAGCAGAGAGGTTTTATTAATTTTTTGCCCGTTCTGATTCAAGCAATTGTTATTTCAGATCTGAGAGATTCTTTCAACAGCCTGGCCTGTCCTCGCTCTCCACCCAAGCCGTCTGCATATAAGAATTCACCCTAGCAAATGTTTAATTGAAATTGATTCATTTTCACAAAACACGTAGCTTCAGTTGAAATGCATTTTTCCTAGCAGGAAAAAAATATAATAAAAATGACAGGTTGTAATTATATTCTGTACATAGCCATTGGGAAGAAAGTGTGCATGATCACCATGGCAAACCAGACAGTCTTGGTTATAACTTTTATTTTTTTAATTTATTTTCTTTTTACTCTCCTGCATAGAATAAGAGTAAACCTCATCTGTCTTAAAAAGACATGGCACACGTTCAGACATCGGACGTGGTCTGTGTCTCTGTATGTAGTGGTCACATAAAATGATCAATATGGAACGTTCCATGGAAGCAGATCGCATGTGTAACATTATTAGGTTGCTTAGGGGACCAGCCCTTGGATAAACTAGTTTCTAATAAGCATTTAATTGGTATGCATATTCCCAGTTTCTCCAAAATACACATGCCGCTTGTTTATTACAGCTCACATCTTCATGTGCTGGGGTAAGGTTTTTTCCCATGAAATATCCCAAAGTGAGATTTTGTTGAGGAAAGAAGTTAGGCCAGTGCAAAACTTTTTTTTTAAAAAATAAAATATCTCAGCTTTAGTAAACAGATTTGTGATTCCTGGTGGGTTTTGGGTTTTTTAGAGTTCTTGCTCCCACTCCCAAGCCCTCGCTCCCTTCTTGGCTAGAGACTACGTTTTCTTTCCCACTCTAGATAAGACTCTTGCTATAGTTTTTCCAGTGATGTAGTCTGAGTACAAAGCTGATAAGGCACATGCCAGTGCATGAAGACTGTGCTAAAATGCACAGTGTAATAATCACAAGGTGTCTTTTGTCAGAACTAATAAGGTGGGTCTTTAATGAATGGATCCAGTTAACTAAGCTGTAAGGGAGGCTCTACAAGCCTGGGATTGCTCAGCTGGCATGTTGGCCTGGTGGAAAACACATCCACTACAGCAACATGTTTTCTGCGAGCTTCCCCTGTCTTGCAGCATCCAAAGTACCTTGGGGGGTTTAGCGCTCTCCTGGCAGTTTCCTCCTCTGCCTCCTCTTGCATCAGACCTTAAATTATGAATGTCCACTTCTTTTTCCATATTCTTTTCTGGAAGAAAATAAAAGTGGTTTCTCTTTTCCCTGCAGAAGTCAGGAGCAATGTGAAAGATTTAGTCCTCCATGCCATCTCAGCTGTAGCTGGTCTGAATAGTATCACATGTGTACTCTCTCATGCATCCAAAAGCTAGCTCATGTGGACAGCTATCTACAGGACTTTTCCACTGCTCTTTTTGTGGGCGTATCATTTCTAAAAATACAATATAAGCTGTTGTAAAACCAGGCAGTCTCCCTTTAAGGCCTCTATTGAAAAATTACTAAATATTAAAAAGTTAATATTTTCATTTTGAGGATAGCAATTTTAGCGTGCCAAACAGATGTCTGAGCTTTGTCACACTGATAGTAGTTTCTACAGGATTATAGAACATACGTAGGTGAAGCTTGAATTTTAAAATACATCTATATCCATATGTATTAACATAACTTTTAAATAATAGTCAAGTTGTTGTCCACTGTCCTCACCCCAGACAAGGTGGCAACTCTGATGTATATCAATGTTATACGTTATCTTACATGCTAGAGACTTGCATTTTGAGAAACTTCAGCTTCTGGGTAACAAGAATAATCTTGGACCTGTACCTACTGATGGTCTTGTAAGAGAAGATACAACATCACAGAATTACAAGGTTGGAAAAGACCTTTGAGATCATTGAGTCCAACCATACCTGTCTGCTACTAAACCATATCCCTAAGCATCTTATCTACTCATCTTTTAAGTAAGTCCAGGGTCGGAGACTCAACCACCTCCCTGGACAGCCTGTTCCAATGCCCGACAACCCTTTCAGTGAAGAACTTTTTCCTAATATTTAATCTGAACCTGCCCTGGCACAGCTTGTGTCCATTGTCCCTTGGCCTATCTCCTGTCACTTGGGTGAGGAGACCAACACCCAACTCTCTACAACCTCCTTTCAGGAAATTGTAGGTCCCCCCTCAGCCTCCTCTTCTCCAGGCTAAACAACCCCAGTTCCCTCATGAGGTTTGTCTCCAGCCCTTTCACCAGCCTGGTTGCCCTTCTCTGGACACATTCCAGGACTTCAATGTCTTTCTTAAAGTGAGGGGCCCAAAACTGAACATGATACTCAAGGTGCAACCTCACCAATGCCGAGTACAGGGGCACAATCACTTCCCTGAACCTGCTGGCCACACTATTTTTGATACAAGCCAGGATGCCATTGGCCTTCCTGCCCACGTGGGCACACTGCTGGCTCATATTCAGTCAGCAGTCAATCAACACCCCCAGGTCCTTCCCTGTCTGACAGCTTTCCAGCCGTTCTTCCCCAAGCCTGTAGCGCTGCATGGGGTTGTTATGTACCAGGTGCAGGACTCTACACTTGGCCATGTTGAACCTCATCCACATATAGGATACTCTTATGATCATTGATCTAGACTGCCTTTGAGTGTATTCCCACAAATCGCACCACTTTCTGCCCGTCTTTGTCACTTTTTTTCCATTACTACCATTTAAAAAATAATAATATTTTCCTGTCCTTTGCCCTTTTCATAGCCATTTCTGTTCTTTTCTGTAGTTTTGCATTATTTTTAGTTACTTATAAAATTTTCATTGCCTGTCCCTTTTCTTCCAAAGCATTTATTCCAACGAGAGCTGTAGTCAGGTGTGTTTTCTTTCCTTAAACAGTGCAAACATCTTTTAAAGATTTTGTTTTGCAGCTAGCTCGTGGTCACTCACAATAAGAATGTTTTCCCTACTGCACAGTCTGAGTTATGTCTCTCCATGTTTGATATGATTTTTTTTTCCATTCAAAACTGTTCAATGAAATCCAAGAGATCATACTAACTCAATGTATCCGTGTCTAAATTGTAAGCCATGATGATTTTCCGCATTCAAGGAGGTAAACACAGCCTCTGAATGTGGCTTTTTCTTGAACAGTTCCTGAAAAGGAATCTTGTTCTTTGTTCACTGCACATGATGTATATTTTGTTTCTCTTCAGGTATTTTTAGTTCTTTAATTGCAGGCTTCTGCAGAATATTTTCATTAAGTATAATGACCTCGCCAAAGCAGAATTTCAGGGTTTATTTCCTCCTCAAGATTTTGAGTAATCTTTCATGCTATCTTATATCAACTCATTCCAGTAGTATTTTGCATATATCACCTTTTAGCCTTCAGCTCTGTTTTCCTTTTTCCTCTTCCATAAGCCGTGGTATTTACTAACCAGGGCCATCAGTTTTTTTCCATCTGTTTTAATTCAATTATTCATGAAACTGCCTTAATTGGCTAATAATTTTATAAATCTTAGTTAAGAACTTACAGCTCCCTTGTTCTCAGGTGTTGATTTCTAGTGCCATTACTGTTTGACCTCAAGATTATGATGTCATAAACTCTGCTTCAACAGGACTCAGTCTGGATTTCAAATTTGTTGAAAAGGTTTCAGAAGTCTCTTCCTCTCCTGGTACAGTCAGATGAAGTTCTTCACTTTCTAGAATAATTCTTTCTGGGAGAGCAGTATTTCCAAATTTTATAGGTTAAACTGGTAATTTGTTTTGAATTCTTTAATCTATTGAGTGCCAAACAGCTTCTGAGTATGTGAAAGGTTATGCAAAGATGACAGGTTTCTTTAGTGTACCTCCACCTGACTTCATAAGGAGACAAAGTTCTTTAATCTCTTCCAGATCTCTGTTTCATTTCCTAGATTGCACAGATCCATAGTCCCTTCGCTCTCCATCTTTCTCTTTTGTTCTCTTTTTAGATTTGTTCTTCTACTCCTTCCTTATGCCAGATGCACCCTGACAGAGTTTGCAGGGACAGAGGGACACCGATGGGTGCCTGGTAATACAGGAAGGAGGTGACTATGACAAGGCCCCAAACTGTCAGAGCTGTCTAGGCCTTTGCTTTCTTCCTGACAGCGAGCTTCTCAAGGGAGATCAAAAGATTTTTATTTTAGAGAAAATTCATTTGTTTTAGACTATGGAGTAGTTGCTTTAAATTTTTTTAGGGAGAGAAAGCCAGACAAGCTAAGTTAGGAAGGAAGGGAGAGTATACTGGCATTGTAACCAACTTTTTGCCCAATCTCAGTGTCCTTGCAGAAAGGTTTGCATTTCTAGGCCAGATTTTATCCAACTGGGAATTATAGAAAACCTTATCTCCCCCTGGGAGACAAATAAATTCTTTCAGAGAGTAGGCTTTTTGCAACCTCTTCTGCCAACACTTCTTAAATTTCAGCATCATTTGCAGATTTTTTTGCTCCTTGCAATTGCTCCCTTCTTCCAGCACCTGCAGGAGGCTCAGGGGACCAGAAGGTCCACCTGACCCAGTTGCTCTTTCTCTTAAAATAACAGTATATACAAATTTAGAGAGACAATTATTGCAATGCATAACGCACTGGTGACAAAAAATTGCAGAAGTTGCAGAAGCTTGTCTCTGCCAGGCTGCTAAAATCCATCAGTGATAGCAGCAGCCCTCTCAGTCTCTTAAGGCCAATTAACTATACAACCAGGTTAACCATGATATGCTGGCAGTTTTCATAGTAGTTGAAAGTATGGATTTGTTCTGCAACTGCGTAGTTTGATTGCTTATGTGAAGGAAAACCTTTTCTTCCTATTTCCTGTCTCATTTTCTGGTATCTGAAAAGTAGAAGCACAAAAGAGAACAAAACAAACCAAAAAACCCAGGATATTTATGCCTCTTTTATAGCTCTGTTCCAAACCCCACTATGTCCTTGGTTTAAACATCATTGGATCCAACAGATGGGTATTTTTGTTTGGTCTAGCCCACCCCATGGCTACACACAGGTAAAGCTGGTTAAAATGGAAAGGGCTTTGAACCGTCCCTTTCACCAGTAGCATAGACCTGAATTAGCATAAGCCACTTGTGAAAGCACATCCCAGTTTAGAGGCATGAAGCCTAGTGACTTCAGCCCTCAGGATGACTGTTCCCCAAATGCACGAGTTGTGTCTACTCATGTGCAGACAATCCCTGTCTCCTCTGGCTGAATGCAGGCAATCCCTAAACTAGAAACTATCCAAATTCTCTGTCATTGTACATTAGCTCTCCCTAAACAAAATGTTAATGCTGGTATATAAATTCTAGAATGAGGTGATTTGCAAGTAGTTAGTGTGGAGCAGAAGTAGAGGAGTTTGTACATGTCCCTCTAAATTTGCTTCCTTAAATTCACTGAGAGTCCCAAGTTACTATTTTCCCTTTCTAGCTTTGGAAAATAGGGTGAAAGTTCTAAGGCACTTCATTGTTTTTAAATTGTTGGGAGTTTTTTGGGGGTTTTTTTTGTTTGTTTGTTTGTTTAACTAAAAACTTACTGATTGTTAAAGAAAAATGGAGGAAAACTCTAGGAATTTCTGATTTTTATTAAATATTAACTGATGCTATTTTGCAGGGTTTTGATTTTAAGGACAAAGATGATATAAGTTCTTAAAAGTGAAAAAACAAGGTGGTATAAAATTAAATTGGAAATGGAAGGAAGTTTGTCTTGTGCTCTATAGGTAACTGCTGCACTTTGGGTTGCAGCATGTACAGCAGAAATACTTTGTTTTCTCAGATGCAGGTGATTTTTCACAGCTGTATTCTGATGATGTTTTAATAAATGTTTTAGTTACATTAATTGAAAATATCTGGGATAAAAGAATCAAACAAATAGTAAATTTCTTTGGATATGCCCTGTGTAGAGTAATCTGTGTCCTTAAACTTGGCGATCAACTTCCGTGGTAGAGAATCTGTACCTTCCTTTCCAGACACTCCCCCCTAGGGGTTCCTCCTGCAAAATTGATGAAATTGTACAGAGATAAGACACTTCTAAATGATCAATAGAAACTGTTCCTGCAGAGGCAGAAAAGGTCACGGGGGACAGTCTTTTGTTAAGGTAGTTAGAAAATGTTTTTAATGCAGTTTAAAGTAGCCAGTTGCAGTGGATCTTGCATGTGCCAGATCAGTCGCATTAAGACATGGGTGCAGCTGGATTATAGGAGCCAAGCAGAGCAGTGGTTCAGAGGGTCTTGCCTAACCTAGGTAATGATATCATTGCAAGGGTCTTTGTGACAGAAGCTCCCAGTGACCATCTGGTTTAAGAGATTTGATCCCCTCTTCCCTGCGAGCACTAATCTATGCCAAGATCTCAAAAAGAAATTTGGTTTTGAATAAAGACCTTCCCTACTCGTGCCGGTGTAGCAGGTTTCAGGTATACTACAGTAATCCAGTACTCTGAGCAATAGTCTGGGTGGATTCTTGAAAGAGTTTTGGGGCCGATTTGGCATCTAGCAAAGGATTTTATATTTCAGGTGGATGGGGAATTGGAAACAGAGGTGACTTGATTTTCCAAAATTAGATCTGTGCAGTGTTAAACACTTTTCAGAGCTCATACAACTAGGTGAGAGCTGACCAATCTGTGAAAATCTGGTGCTAACTGCTATGATCCTCCCCACTGTAGGAGATACCTGCCTCCATGTTGAATGGCCGGTTACAATGCGACTCTACAAGCCCCTTAAGTTTACAGTAAATGGCTTGTGAGGCTATGATCTGCTCAATGAAAATAACAATCAAAATGAGATAACCCATTAGAAGAAGCAATATTGGAGATGATAGTCACATGTGTTTAGGATTTTCTTTCCAATTTCTCTTGGATAATTCTTTCTTTAAGAAGATTGCTGTTTCTAAAGCATGCTAAAATTTACTATTTGTTTCATTGTGGAAAATGCCTTCTGTTTAAAGCATGGCATAGAAAACCCTGTGCTTGCTGCCTGATACTGTAATACACACAATAAACAATTATAGAATGTCCCATTGTATGGCTGTTTCCTCTCTTCTCCAGAGTTATTTTTAAAACTACATATTGATTTCCTTCTTTCCACTTTAAAACTCACCAGAAACAACCTTCTCTGTCCTGCAAGGACCCCTGTTTGTAAATGGTCTCTCAGTTTCACAGTCAAGTAAAAGTCTTCTATTGATCCCTGAAGGACCACTGATGAGTTCCTCAGGGACCTGGGGCCAGAATGGGAAGCACTGCTGTAACGAGCACCCTTTGAGAGAAATATGGTGTGAAATAAAAGAGAGAACCCACAAAATGTCCATAAATTTATATTTCTATCAAGATTTTAGATAAAGCACACAATTCTCCTGGATCTTAATTAGATTTTTGTCATTAAGTAATAGTTTGCTTGGGATACTGCCATAGAGAAACCAAGAAAATAGAAAGGTACAATCACCTTGTTAGAATAGTTTTCTATGGAATTCTCCTCATTTTAGTCTAAAAAAAATTATTCCTCCACTGAGAAGATGTAATTGTCGAAATAAGTCCAAAAGCACCTGGATTCTCAACTTGACTCTATTCTCATTCTAAAATATAACCTTGGGTGCTCCTTCCTTCTCTAGTTCCTGGTGAAGATGTTGTCTAAAATAACAGAGTTGGAGATTGTCATGGAGGACTCATGCATTTTATACTAGACCTTCATGACTAACCTTCAAAGCCACATATGTTTTTGTGGATCCTTTTTTGCCCACCTCAATAGATATGTCAGAGTTGCATAGCAAAGACTGAAAGTAAATATTGCATGCAGTAAGGACTTATGAAGGAGATCAAGTTTAGGAGACTTAAATACTTCCTAAGTGTTAAATTTACTACTGTGAGTAGTATTGTCTAAAATGAGGTGTTGCAAGGGCAAAAGCACTTTCATACAATGTTTGAAGTATATGTGTTTGGTTTAAATTGGCTGAGAATATCTGCCATTATGTCTCCTTTTCCTGGGTTTTCTCAGTCATGCTGTGAAGCTCATCAGTGACAAAGGTGGTTTCTTTGGAAATAAAGAACTATAGATTATTTTTTTCATCTTCACAGCACTAGGTGTATGATTTCACATAGATTAAAAATAATTTATCCAGAGGTTTCTTGTAAAATTAAAGTATAGAATTATCCTACAGCTTTTTCCTTCTAGAAGCTTTGAAAAAAAAAGTCAGAATTTTCATATGCAGTAATTCTTGTTTACATACATTGGCTGTATTTTTATTCCAGAATGAATTGAAAAATGAACCCAAACAATTCCAAAATAATCTTTTCAGCATGGCAATTTGCTTTTGCCATAACAAGGTGCAATATTGTTTAAAAACCCCAATAATGTTTCATGGATTCTAATACTTTACCAACATGTGAGCAATGTAGATATATCACTATTAAGTCTTTGACAAAAAGAAGGATAACATCTAAAGATTAATCAAGATCAATAAAGAGTTATATGAATATAATTCAATAATTTTACTGGTCATTTGTTTTATGATTGTCAGATAATGCTTGAACCAATTTTAACAAATATAAGACCTTATAAGCAATTTCCTGCTGGAAAATGCAAAATATTCATTGCATGTTGAGTAAAGTAACAGCATTTTAGCTCTGGTTATGAATTTAAATGTATTTAGACTACAGTAATTTGTGTTTCTGGCTGTTCTAACTTTCCAGAGGAGTCAAAGCATATTGTTAAACTTGGTTGTTGAGCATTTTCACTTTTCAGGCAGGCAGAAACGCGTATCTCAACACAATCTGAAAGTCCTATGGCACAAGTCTTCACCAGATGTAAAATGTCACGGCTCCAAATTCATAATCACAGGAAAGGACCTCCAGATGTCATCTGGTCCTACCCCACTGCTCAACCTGGGCCACTTATAGCCAGTAGCCCAGGACTCTCTCCAGATGGCTTTTGAATATCTGCTATTTGCAGTATTTGAAGAAGAGATTGGGAAACGCGGAGGAGAGAAAGGGATCTATGTCTGATTAAAAGGGTCACTTAGAAAATTTACTCATCACACTTTCTGTAACTATGGTAAGTGAAAGCAAGAGAGCATGAAGCTGACAGTCATATATCTGTGTGACTGTTAAAAAGCTAGAATATTTGCATAAGCTTTTAAATACTCAGTCTCACAGGTTGTGGTGGTAAAATGTGTGAGTAGTGAGAAAATGAGTGGCAAAATGGGATACATTTAACAAATTTTAGGTCCCTTTTAAGTCTACTGAAGTTGACTGCAGCAGTTTTGACGATAACATGAGCTGAGCCTAACAGAAGAGGTAGAATGAGGCAGAACTTAAAAAATTCCTTTTTTATTTTTTAAATGTTACTACCAGCTGCAGTATTAGAGTGATCTAATTCAGAAAGAGCTTGGACATTTTCTGCAAGCTGATGATGTTTGGAGAGGGCTGGATGGTTGCTACTGCATCTGCCCTGATGGATGGATGTGCTCTGCTGGGAAAAGTCATCCATAGAAATGCAGGAAGATTCAGGTTGGAAGAGAAATCTGAGGGCTGCCTGGTCTAACTTTTTCTAACTGCTCCCTATGTAGTGGCTTTCTGCTATTAATGTGGTTTTAGTCGTTGGTTGTCCCTTTGCTAATGAGGACTGATTTAGGAAGTTATCAGGCTTGGAGGTGCCCAACACTACAAATGCACTGAGGACCCAACACTGCAATGGGAGTTGCAGAGTAAAATAGTAGAAGCCCTTAAAAAAAAGTTAATTATCTTTGCAAATGTTTAATACATCTTTTCTGTTCAAAGAACAGTGGAAAGCAAACTCCAGAGGAATGTCTGTTGCAAACTACTGAACTGTCTACAAGGACATAATATTTTGTAAGTATAAATCATGTAAATTCTCACATTTTCAATAGTTAAATGATGATACGATTCACTTTGTAGTTGCCTTCTGTAGATACCAAAGTAATTAGTTGTGTGTCCTGGTTTCACCTGGAATAGACTGAATTTTATTTCTAGTAGCCAGTATACTGCTATATTAGTATGAGAATAATGCTGATAACACATTGATGTTTTAGTTGTTGCCAGGTAGTTGTAGTGTCTAGACTAAGTTGAGCACTTTTCAGCTTCTCACACCGTGCTGGGTGCAGCAGAAGCTGGGAGAGCAAAGTCAGGACAACTGACCCAGGCTGGCCAAAAGGATGTTCCCTGTTACAGACTGTCATGCTGTGGATAGAACTGGGACTGCTGCCTGGAAACAGACTGGGTATCAGTGTGGTGAGCAATTGCATTTGTGCTTCACTTATTTTTTATATATATATTTAAAAGTTACTATTATAATCATCATAATTTTCCTTTGCTATCTTAGTAAACGCTTTATCTGAACCTCCCTTGTGGGAGGAAGAGTGAGCAAGTGGCTGCATTGTGCTTAACTGCCATCTGAGACTAAACCATGACATTTTGTCATGCTGTTAAAGTGGTTGTTCTATTTTTTTACCAGATTTGAAAATATGTACTACCTGTGTTAGCTTCCAGGATTTAAAGAGTCTTATGCCAGTGTGTAGTATCCTTAATAGCAAATGAATGATCATGAAGAATTTTGTTCAATCTAGTTTAAAAGATGCTTCACTGAATTGAAGGATGCAGCATATCTAGAGTGCAAACAATTGTGAGATAGGTGAATGCATGTGAAGGCAGAATGGGGCTCTGAAGAGACATATGTGTGAGTGACATTTTAAACCAGCACCTAGCTATTTTTAAATCTGAAACTGATTAAATTTCAGTCTATATTTTTATTATATTTTGAGTCTGTATAATTTAAAAAGGTACTAGAAAAAAAATCTAGAAAATTAGAGGAAAAAAATGAGAAAAAAGTAAACCTGTTTTGGTCTGAACGTAGAAGAAAGTAAAGATTTCTATTTTTTTCTCTACCTCAAAAATAATAATAAAAAACATTTTGGGCACTACATTCCAGAAACGTAGCAGAGTACTGGTATTTGGATGAAAAATGATTGCAGCAGTTATAACTTTGAGGAAAGGAAAAGTTAGGTGTGTACCCCTGATGAAGGGAGTGGTTAGGAGGAGCCGCAATGGAGGTGTTTACTGTTCTGGGAAAGTACAGAGGATGCAGATGCATCCACTGAGTATGTTAGTTCAAAGTATGTCATTTCCTTATAGAAAAAATGAGTGATGCATGAAGCAGAAAATATTTGGAAGTTTTAGGACACTGAATATGTTAAATGCAGCTCCTTATATAGGAGGAGAATTGCACTCATGGTATCTACAGTTTAGCATGGGCTTCAAAGTTGTGTTGGACTGCATGAGCTGTAAAGCTGTTTCACTGGTTTGTAGCATTGTGTCTCCAGCCTAGAGCTTTGAAGAACGCTGTCCTGACTTCTAGACTTCTGCTTCTTTCATATATAGAAGGATATCTAAATCCACATGGGGCAGACACGTGACCTGTCAGAATTCTTTGATCTCATTCAAACCAATTGAATAGTAAGATGCTCTAGAAAGTGCTGTCCATCATTTCTGACTAACCAGTTTTGGGTTATAGGTTGGCCACTGTGTGTGACTCAACAGAGGCCAGTTACTCAGCTGAAGAATTCATGATACAGAACTTGAAGTCTCAAGTTCAATTTCCTTACATCAAAGTGAGATCATTGGAGATGATGGTGCCAACATTGCGCATCATAGTGACATGTTATGTGGAGATTTCACCTATGTTTGACTTCCATCCAGGATCAAATGGTCTACTCCATGGAGAAGCAAAATAGCAGTTGCTAACAGAATCTCAGATAAAGCCAGCATCCTAGACATGACACAAGCTGAAAGTCATGGATTAGCATCAGGTATGATAGACTTGGGGTAGGGCAGCTTTCTACTCAAATGAACTTGGATTTAACTGTCACACGCTTTTTGTATTGTCCACAGTGACATAATGTTTTATCTGACGGAGACTGCAAAATAGACTGACCATCACTAAGACAATGTTTTCCTTTGCATGTCAGGAATGATTAAAATCAACCTGTCTCAACACCCTGTAAGGATTGTTTTCCTGTTCTGAGCAGCATTTCATAGAGCTATATGAGCTCATGAGGTATTTTGAACTCTGACATCAACAATATGCAGATACAATTTTCTCTGCTTATCCTTTGCAGTGTATGAAGACGTTGTTGCCAACCTAACCTGGGCACCAGCTTGTAATTGATAGCAGGTGAAGAACAGCTAGCTGAAACCAAACGAGAACAAAGCAGAGCTCCTGCAGGTTGGCGTAAGTGCAGAAGCAGGACTCCCTGGCCATATTAGGAAGCAAAAACTGAAGAAATATTGTTGCTGTCTTGGTGGCATAATCAGTTTGGCTTCGAACTGGCAATATTAAGTATTTGATGAGAAAAACTGTGTCTTTGAAATTTCTAGAATGACAGAGTAAAATTGAAGTGCTTAAATATTTTCTGTAAAGATCTGCACTTCTGGGAGCCATCCAAAGCAAGCTTACCCTTTGGGATGTGTTCATCACTAGTATCATTCGTGCCTTTCTTTTTGAACAGCAGCTTTTACTGCTGTGATGGATGTATACAGTATCATGGTCCACAGAAAGACAAGTATGAAAAAAATTGTTCATCTTTCGGTCAACTTAGAAACTGCCAGCACTACATTTTAACTGGGGAGGGAAAAGTAGAAAAATGGTGCTAAACAGGACATTTTTTTGCCATGGAAATTTATTGAGGTTTACTTTGTAAAAATGGATATCAGGTATAAATAAAAGTTACGAATTCCTGAACATCAACATGAATATTCTTAAAAGCAAACTTAGCCAAGTTCAGGTACATGAACCGACAGAACATACAGCTCTGAGTGCCATTGCTAGTTACTGGATGGAAACAAAGCACAGGAAATCTATTCAATAGAGGAGAAAATGCCCTTTGATTTCAAATGGACAGACACCAAGTTAGAAAGTATTGTCTTATGCAAATCTAAATTTCTTTGTGCCCAGGACTAGTTCTACTGAAGTTTGTTTTTACTGATTCTTAATGATCGCAGAAAAAATATTCTTGGTTTGTGTAGATATTATAGGAATTGTACAGGAAAGGTAATGAGTTATCAACTCTATTTAAAAAGAAAAAAAGAGGGTAGTAAAAGAAAGTTCACATATGTAAAAGTGCACGGGAGAGGGCAGTCTATACACTGATTTCAGAACATGAGACCAAGAAAACAGAATTCTGGGATTGCATATATGTAACATCGCAAAATATTCCATTGCCAAAACCACAGCCAAATCATAAAATAAGTTTTAATAATAAAACAATATAAATATTAATCATAAAATGAAAATTAGAATTAAATCTGTGGGGTTTCTAATGATTTATTTTGAAATCATTAGAAAGCAACTGAAAAGTTTTAAGCTTCTTCCCAAAGACTGATACTCTTTAAAGATGAAAAACAAGTCTGACCCTATAGTCAAAACTGGAGTTTCATGATATGTATATGTTAGAGCTTAGCCATAATACATGCATTGCAGGATAAACTCACACAAAACCCATGAATTGGCAACAAGAGTTATGAGACATGGCCTCTCATGTCCCATTAGTCTCAGTCTCCTTCAATGCATTCATTCTCTGATCCCAGGTAGATGTGAAGTAGCCCTCCTGTTCATGAGTAGAAAGCAGAATAAGGAAAAGGGAAACAGTCTTTATGCACAGATTTTCACTGTAAACTGTGTTTAAAAACAATAGAGAAAACCCATCAAGTATCTGCCACCTGTTGATAGTCACTCTGATGCTGGAGCAGAGGAAGAGCATGAAGAGGAAGGAGTTGTTATGGGGTGACCACATCCCTATCCTCTGTTCCTTGCTTCACTTGAGTAGGGAAGGTAGAGGATTGGGGAATGAAGGACTGAAGTTGAGCCTTGGCATGAGTGGGAAGGTTTTCATTTTGTTTGCCTTTGTTTCTCACTACCCAAATCTCTTTTTATTGGCAATAAAGCAAATTAATTTTCCCCAAATCAAATCTGTTTTGCCCGTGATGGAAATTGGTCTTGTCTTTATATTGCCCTGGCCAGGTCAGCGCACCACAATACTGCTTATTGTGAAAAGATTTTGGGGCATGAAAAGCAAAGTCTTCATAAAGAGCCTGCGATATTAAGAAAAATATTCAATGTACTAAATATCCTTTAGAATAAAAATATTCTGTTCAAAAAGCCCTGTCTGCTCTCCAAAGGGACATACATTTCCAGTCCCTACTGAGGCAGAATGCATCTTAAAAGTTCTTTGGTATATTTTTCACTGAGCAGTTTTTATTTGTTCCAGACCCCAAAACCCAACAGAATTAAACAGAATATATACTTAATAGCAATTACTGAGTTCTGGTGGAACTGATGTATTCAGTTATATACATGAATTACCTTGCTTAAAAAATATAGTACATTTAAAAACACTTTGCCTGAAGTTTTCTGTATTTGCAGTGAAGAATACAGCATAGTATATATGATCATTCTAACCAAAGTGGCTATGTAAGAACAGTTAATAAGACTGCACACAAAAATAGAGCTGGTGGGATTCTGATCACTTGTGAGCTTCCATCTGTGTTTAATACCAGGATGGTTTACCCAAGAGGAAAAGACAGTGACATCTAATGGGAGGTGAAAGACTACATTTAGTTCAGTGAAGATTGTCTCAATATTTTGCACTTTCCAAGTTAGATTTCTCATTAGAATTAATGTCTCCTTAATGTGAAGATACTCCAGAGATAAAACGTAGAATCTAGTTCCACTGAGTTACTGCTACCAGTACCTCATTCTTTCTAATAGAAATATGTATAAATTTTCTTTGCAAACTAAAATGACAATCTGGAGAGTGAAAAACTAAACTAGCTTAATCTTTCTGCATACACTCAATAACATATTTGCATTATGTATTTGGAGAAAAGGTTAATAAGAAAGTTGTTCTGACTCAGTAACTTGTTATCCATGAAGAAGATGCCTTATTTTATGCATCTCTGAAATTTTCTAGTCGAAGAGATAAAAACTTGTAGTGGCTGAAGACTAGGCAGCTAAGTTGAAATTAATAGTAAGACTCAAAATGTTTACAGCTACAGTGATTAACGACTGGAACATATTAGGAAGAGATGTGATTATTTCTCTTCGACATAGAGCATTTAAATCAGGAGTGAGTGTCTGAAAGATACAGTGTAGTTCAGCTATGAGCTGAACTTGACACAAGAATGGCTGAAATAAATGGCATTGCTTCCATTGCATAGAATGTCAGACCACATTCCCCAAAACTGTTGCTTCTGTGAGTTTCTCCGTGTCTGTCTTGCCCACGTGTGAAGAAATAGCAAAACAGTGTGTGGTCAATAATGACCTTTTTTTTTTTAAAGACATACTTAGCAGAAAAATGATGTTAAATAAATTAAATTATAGGAAATCACTAAGCTCAAACACCACTCAAAGACATATGAAAGAAAAATGGTTGAGCTACTGATATAATTTTATATGTAATGTGTGTTATTTGCAAGAAGGTTAACTTGTATTTATAAAATATACTTGAAGATGCCTGAAAGTTGTCCCAAACAGGTAGGGACAATCAGTTATCAGGAAAATAAAATAAAATAAAATAAATCAGAATTCTTATCTTACAGAAGTTAATTTACTTGCATCCATTTTATGATTGCAATTTTTGTGTTCTTTCTGTGTGGATAGAATAGCATGAAGCAATTTTGCATCATTTTTAGGTAACTCCATGAGTGCTGTGGCTTAATAGTCTCAAATTTTTGTGGAGGAGCATATGATAGATGGTTTATTCTAATCACCTGGTGAAGAATCAAATGATAGCCCTTAGTCAGAAGTGAAATACTAGGCTAGATGGACTATTCTTGTGTTTGCTATGCCAAAATCATGTGTTTCTATGGCAACAGAGTTAATCTGTACTGTTTCAAATGGATGAACCCTGATAAATTTTGCTACCTAAAGTAATCTCAACCGTAGTCCCACTGACATTAAATTGCATAAAATAAATTGTCTGAGTCTAGTCTTTGTCACTGTTTAACCAAGATGCATTAAAGAATTTGAGTAAGGCAAGGCAGCAGTCCCTATTCAGTACTACATTGTGCTATGCAAAAGCTGCCTTCTCTAACTCGTATTTTCTTAGCTACAAATGTAACTGAGTCTAACCTGTCTAACTTTCTACCTTTTGTCTGATCACCTGCAATGGATGCATTTTGAAATTTAACCTCTCTAAAATTCCAGTTAAATCTCCCTGTCACACAGCCTTGCAGAAGTTCAGCGAGATAGCACACCCTTGCAAGCCTGACTCCCACCACCTTGGGTCAGTGAGCCTCTTAGGAAAACAGGATCTTGTGTCTAGCTCCTATAGATATCCACATCTATCAAAGGCTTCAACTCATCCTTGTCTAGTGTGACAGCATTGCAAATGTGTTGCAGTTTCACCTTCTAGGAAAATATAGTTTTGAACCAAATAAACACATCCGTAGGTGTTCATATTAAAAAACAAAAACCCAAAAAGCTCAATAATGTCCTTTTTTTCTAGTGCAAGGAAAAGCGGTTCTTAGTTAAGGAAGGACTGCATATCATGCCTATTTGCTCTTTATGTTCTTTTGCCTTAGGCTGCAGCTTCTTGAGGACTTGGGGATAAGTTCCCTGTGGCTTTTCCCTGGCTTTGGAAGCTTTATTTCCTGTGAAGTTCCTTTCTTCAGATGAACTTGCAATTAGTAGACATCTCTGCTTCTGTAGTTATTTCTCTTTCCAGACCTGCTCTTGAACTCCTGCCTCAAAACTTAAAAGGGAACTTATATGGCTTTCAAGTTTCTTTGTCAAATGACCTTAGATGAGTGTCAATTTATTATGTTTTCTTTGTAGGTGGTTTGTTACTTCACTTTCCCTTTAATTCTTCAGATCTGGAAGTGTAAAGCAGCAAACACCACCACAGCTTGTTCCACTTGGTTGAGAAATCATGGAAATTTAGGGACATTACCCCTCTGATAGGCATAAGAGTTGCTTTTCATCTCTACTGGATTCTGTCTCACTCTGGAGGAAAAGGACAGCAGACAACATAAAAAAAGCCTGATTTCCAAAATGAAGTTCATACTGTAGCACAAATACCAAACTTTGCACATATTCTATAAGAAAATTGCCTTGAAATATATAATACTCCCAGATACAGGCAGCCAAAACATTCCTTAGACCTCATTTTAAAACTGCAGTTCAATCCACGTACTCCAGATGGCACACAATGATGATAAAATTATGCATGTGCTATTTTGAGGGTTGGAATATGCAAGCAGAGGTAGCTTGTTAACAAAGCCTCTGGAAGCTGCCTTCAGGACCAACAGTCATCTGTACACTCAGAAAACAAACAAAACTTTAAACTCTTTAAATGATAGGGGTTTTTTTGGGGAAAAAAAAAAAGCCCCTGAGTTAATCTCAATTATAATGCAGTAAACACAAATGTTTGAAGAATTACCATCCTTTATATGCTAATAAATATTGAATGGCAGATGTTTCCCAAGCAGATAGATGATTAATTTGGCCCTAAGTTACAAACAAACACAAGATACATAAATTTTTACGGGAGAATATTACTTGAACATAATTAGAAGGGATATCCAAATAACTCCTTAGATTAAAGATGTGTTCCACTATCTTTTTCTCATTCTGAGTAAAAATTGTCTCTGTGATTAGTCCCAATTAAAATGGTTACTGCAGACTGCAAAGGGCAATCGTATCTGAACATTCATCTGCTTAAATTTCACACTAATTCCACGACACTTCATACATGCGTGTATTTGTGACACGAGATAGAAGACATTTCTCTGCTTATATTTTAGCAAATGACCAAACCCCATATTGTATAAAAATTTTACAGACTAAAACTATGGAAGCTGATGAGGCTTTTGAGTTGTGGGATGAAGTCTGTATTTCAAGTGAAGTGCTGAATGTTACAGGGGTGGAAGGGCTGGCTCTGACTTTGTGCTGAAAGAGGACTGTGGGTTTGAATAATTACACAATTAACAGCGTTTCTGGAGCTTTGGTAGTTTCAGTGTTGTTAAAATTTCTGACAAAAGCGCAGGTATGTTACAGAAACCCCCCCAAAGTGTTTGCAAACGAGCCTTCTTGCTTTGCTGGCCGGAAGGCTTCCTTCAGCCTTCATGAAAATGATTTTCCTGAAGCGCTGGGCCCTTCTTAGGCTAGGCAAGCGGTAAAGCGGTTGTCTAAAAGTGACAGGAAGTGGCACTAGTAGAGCAGCTTTCCCTACAACAACCCTCTGAAGCGTATTTATTTTAAATAGTTTGTTCTGTAGTCTAGGTGGTTTTTAGATAAATGCCACAGCAATGCTCTTTGTAAATGCACAAATCTAGGTAAGTACTGTATTGTGCGAGGGGGAAAGGTTTACTTTTTGTAGTTCCACACATTGATTCTGATGAACATTTCATGCAAAAGGAGTTTCTGTAGTAGAACATTTCAGAATTCATGAATAGTAATTGAGCCCTTTAGTTCTGCACTAAACTTAAATCCATTATTCTCCATTTAAAGCAGACACATCATGTTGCTCTACAGAACACTGCTCTGTCAATTCAGTGCTTTTTTCAGTGAGCTGGGCTAGAATATTAAGCACTCTTTGCTCTCAGTATTCTTGCTGTGCTTGGCACATTCGGATTCCATTTGAAATAGGCAAATAGCAATTCTGTTGCTCATAATGAATAGCCCATACGTGTGTACGCACCTTGCCTTTGAAAGGGGGAGCATATATTATTTGCCACATCTTGGATCTTCAGCAACCAGTTTGCTTCATTTCCTTCCTCTCTCTCTGCGCATAAGCGCTGAAATCTAAAATGTAATAAAAGTCCCTGACAGGTTTCTGCCCTCTGTACCAAACCAACCAGTCTGCTTCGGCTTTCAAAGTGCACATGTATTTTCTGCCATGGGCAAATTAAAGAAATGGGTGTAAAAAACAAAGAGTTTCTAAAAGTCCCTTTCCATGCTGAACATTTTTCAGGCATTTACTAGAATGGAGACATTTCTGTGCCTAGGTTTTAGTGTGCTGATGCAGCCAGATATCTGTCCCTGCTGTGCTAGTGGCGACACAACTCATTCTCTTCCAATATTACTTCTTGTTGCTAAAGTTCTGTCAGCACGCAGCTTAAGCCCCATGTCCCGTTAAGTTTCTGCACTAGAAGGATCTTTGCGTTCATCATAAGATATAAATCATGCAATTTTTCTTAAATTAATTATCTCATTTGGGAATGGTATGCTAAACTGAATTTTATAAAAGCATGCCAAGAGCTCAAGTTTCCACCCTCCCAATTTTCTCCTGTTAGCTACAGTTCTGTTACATTTAGATCTTCATTTACAAGGTTTGCCTGCATAGAGCTAGGGGGAGGAGGGATTGAATAAAGTGTCTGGAAAAAATTATCTGTATTTTTTGCTTAACACATCTCCTACACAGATCCCAATGACTAAGAGAAATAATTTGAAGAAATCTCTCATTTCCACCCTTACCATTCAAATAACCCTAAAATAATGAAATTCTAAACAGAAATTATGAGGATGCTTATAATGGCAAGCCTCGAAAGTGTGATGTTTCTCTCTTCTGTACCAGGAAAGTGGATATACATATAGTCATTTCTCTCTGAGCCACCTTTTGTGTGGGGGCTGAGATACAAAGCTTACTGTTTCTGTCTGCAATGGCTGGTAGTGTTTTTATCTGTCCATCAAGTAGAAGATAGTGTGAAGGCGATTGGCAAAAAGCTGATGCTCCCAACATATTATGGTGGTGGTTTAAAACCTAATGTTGTTTAAAATAGGCATTGCTAGCCTTTACCAGTAATTGGCAAGAGTTAAATTGAAATGCTGTTGTGAAACCAGCCTTAGGGCAGGAATATACCCAGCAAGGGTTTCTTCAGCACAGCACATGGGGGTTCCAGCCATCACATCACCAATTTATACCTCTCTTTCCAGCTCCTGATGGCAGTGGGTAAGCTATGTGTTCTATCCAGTGTGGTAACACTAATGCAAAGGGAATCCCCAGTTTCCAGACAGCTAGCAGGACAACGCAGCTGGAGATGACCTACAAACATGTTCTGGTCTTCCTAGCCCAGGAGATGTTAATGAAGTGCTTTGAGATTGCCAATTATAACTGTCTTGTTTGAAATGAGAGATGTCTGTGGAGTGGTGATGCTAGTTTAGAAAATTGTTTAAAATGCAAATCACTGTCTTGCCTCACAATCAATTTTTCAAGAAAATAAGAAGGTAACACTTCAGAATTTAAAGACTGTAATTTGAATTTAATATTAATGCTTGGACGCTTGGATTGCAAAGGTAATTGACCCAGAGCCTCATGTAGTGTGCAAAGTAGATGCTCACCCAGAAAAGCCTCTCTTTTTGGTCAGAAAATGGAAACATTCTGTTATGGGCTGGGTTTTGTTCCTTCCTTGCAGAGGTCAAACCAGTGTCTGTTTGAAAAATTCATGATCCAGAAAAGGTAATTTTTAATGAATATTTATGAGAGATGTCCTTTCTTATCAGAGCTCTGCAAGTTTTCAGAATCTTGCCACTAAGTCTGGCTTCTGATTTTTCGCAAAAAGCTTACGAGTTTAGTCTGAGGAAATAGTCAGGTTACATTTTTGTCTGGCTTTTTCTACCTTTCTCTGGTATGTACCTTTTTGCATAGTAAGACACATCACTGTGATGCTTGTCTAATGCATCATATACAGTACAGACTGGTACTTTAAGAAGATTGATGTTATTCTGTTATTCCAGTGCTAAACATCATAAGCTGATGAGTTTATAGAATTCATTTCTGTAATAAGCTATGTGTAGCTAGAGTGTTTGAAGATTAGTATCTAGAAGACTTTTCTAGACTAGTTTGCTTTTTTGAGTCTCAAATCATAACCACAAAGCCTCAGAGTACTGCTGAACAACAGGACAAAAAATGATGAGATTTTTTAAAACTTCTTTTGATTTTAGTATTATTGAAGCACCTAGAAAAAGAAGCTGAGATTGGTGTCTGGTCTCTTGTTCCTAATGGCTCTTAAGCACTCTGAGCCTGAAGGGCTTTTTTCACAGGCGGAGGAGAAGAGGGCTCTGGAGCCAGAAGTACACCGAGGTGCTGGGACTGGCCCAAGCTGCACGGCAGGGAAAGCCTCAAGAACTACCATGACCGACTTCCAGACCCACTCTTGTTTTCCTTGGGCAATATTGCCTTTAAGGAAGTCCATGAAAATTTCCATGCAAACTATTTCAATAAAAAAAATATTGCTCCTAAGTCTAGATAGGGTCATAATGAATAGTTAAAGGATTCTGATTTCCTCTCTCAGATATATAATGTACAATTACTACAGGGAATTTCTCTCACTTTCCCTTTTTTGTGCTTTTTATGTCTTGAAAATATGTTTTGCTGTCACTTTATTTCTCATACATGAGAGGTGTAGTTATGTCCTATCCTCCTCACTAAAAAAAGTTTTTTAAAAAAAGATTTTATATATAATGTAAATTATAATAGAGTTATATATATATTTGATTTAATATATGTTTATGTGTTATTTTAATAATGCATTTTAAAGTATGTAAATTCATCTTTCATATACCACCACCTTGCTAGATGCCTTCATGCCCTGTGACTCTCCTGGGGCAGGCATCAGAGAGGCAGATGTTGTTTAAGGTATGCTCAGCAAGGAGGGACTCTGATAATGCCGCTGCAGTCTGAATTTCTGTTCTGCCTGCTTAAGAGTTTCCTTTTATTTCCAGCCCTCTGGGCTGGCTCCCCCATGAATTTCTTTTGGAGTTAATCCCATGTGGATGGGAATTATTCATGACAATTTAATATAGGAGTACCATTCTCCTCAGCTGATACGTAAGCAGGCATAGATGTAGTACATTGTCTTGGGATCCTTTTTAATGCTCTAGCTGGTTCATGCTGACTTTGTAGACAATATCAAAAGCAGTATTACCTTTCAATGGAATCTGGTAAGGTCCTGGTGAAAAAGAATCACCTCGTGATAAGGTCTTGTGTTTCTTTGATCCTTTGGAAAGATTTTAATGTCAATTATGCATATTAAAAAATACATTTACCTGTAAAGAATAGGGAAATGGGTATTGATGGGAGAAATGTAATCTCATGTAAATGTCCAAAATCATAGTTGGGTCTTTTTGATATTTTGCGGGGAACAAGGAAAAAAACCCAACCAATCCCCAAATGAGTAAATTTTCATAGTCTAAAGTGTAATTGTAACAACACTTAGGATACTCAAGAACCCACCAGTTCCAATCTCCAGTCTCTAAATCTGTTTTTTTTATGCTTGCTTTCATGTATCTCAGAAATAGAGATGGAAGAATCTTGAATAGCAGCTGGTTTTGGAAAACACCAAAGGCAAGTATGTGACTATCTGTTTCGATTATTTGTCCTTGTTTTAGACAATTATTTCTTATAGGTTTCATGAAAAGAGTGTCAGATGTAAATCTAGCCATTATATCCCAGAAATCATGTAGTCATGTTGAACTACAGCAAAATATTAAGTGACAAACTCTAGAAAATTTAAAACAAAGTTAAGGTCCTCAGAGTTAAACCCATCTGACACTGTATGTGCACCCTTCATCCCTCCTCCAATTATGTATTTTTCCTCTCACATCAGGGAATGCATTGGAAAGGGAAGTTCTGTGACCATCTTAATGTTTGTTTCTCCTGTGCCTTCACTGCTCATGCATAATTTAGCTTTGAGAAGATAGAATGGGAGTGCTGGTTATCCTGGCTGCAGCCTTACAAAGTAGATTGATGTGATGAGGAAAATCATGTGGTTTTTATTGCTGGGTTGTTGCTTTTTTTCCCCCCCAAGAACTCTGTAGTAATGTATATGTGCCTGAGTAATGGGAGATGTTCTCCAAGTGCAAAATGAAGCATCTTTTAGAAACAAGTGCATAATGAGACATGCAAGTGGCTGCCAGCCAACAGTAGCTTTTTCTCTTTTTTACATACCTTTTTTATGGTTCTACATCTACATACAGCCAGTTTCTCTTTATTCCCTCTTGTGCTGTTTGGGACTATGTGTAAATTGGTTTTTTTTGCATGGAAAATAAATAGCAATATGCTGACACTCATAAAGATACTTTGTTTTTTCTCACCGGTGTCTGCTGTGAAGCCTCATCTTTAATTGATAGCTTAACTGATTAGTCCTATTTAAACAATCATTCCTGCAAAATTGAAATATATACCTTTTTTTTTGTACTAGGCAGTTTCTCACTCCATCACTACCTACCCTCCTCCTTCACTCCCTGGCTGCACAGATTTCTTCACTCACATTTCGGTTGCTCAACTTACTCTGGCTGGACGCTGCAGATACCACTCAATAAGCTGACTGAAATGTATCTTCTCCTCAGGTCGAATGCTTTTAAGAAGCTAGTAGTTTCCAGCTAAAAAAATTATAAAAGCTTTGATACTCTGGGTATGTCTGGTTGACATGCTCTGGATAAGCAAAATAACAGAAGCACCTTTTTTTTTTTTTCCTTTTTTTCTTTTTTCTTCTTTACTTCTTTTTCTGTAACATCTAGAGATAAAGGTACAATACCCATCCTCTTACAATTCTACACTATACAGAGGAATTACTGTGGTAGAAATGCACATGAGCATCTAAACACCCTCAATACTGTCCTGAATTTTTGAAATTACTTGTAGATTTTAGAGAGAAAAGGAACAGAAATAGTAACCAAAGGAGGTTTTTTTTTCCTTTTGATAGGCTCTGTAAGTCACTGTCAGAAGCCACGAGAAGGTTTAAACACCCTCCTTGTCCTCTCATTTTGTATGTGCTCTGAGAGCAGAGACATGGAAACAGGTGCATGTCTGATGATGCAGGACAGTCTGCTGGTAGGAGGTGTGATGACATGCACCTGAAGTAATGGGTGCAAGACCAGTAGATGTGTTGTGTCATGGAGAGTTGGTTTGTCACTCTGTATAGCAGTATGCGATGTATTGCTAAATGTTTGGGGGAGGAGGAGGATGAGGAATTTGGGAAATCAGTGTCAAAACTGAAATGGTAAAGAGATCAGTCTTAACTGTCTTTAGTGGTTATTTTGACTACAGACATTTTTTGAACAGAAATGTGTGCTAGCTATATTTTTTTAACTGTTCTTTTAAAACAGAAGTTCTTAAAAAAAAACCCCAACTATTAGGAAAAGCTTTTATGCTCATTTTGGCCTCATACTTGAATTGTCATCCGACTTTTAGCTTACATACATGAGTTGTCCAGCTCTGCTCCTCATACAGTGAAATAGTTAAGCATTTCCTTAATGACTTCACTGAAGTCTGCTTTAAGATTGGATACATTTGCTTTAAAAGAAAAAGTGTTACAAAGTTGTTAATCAACCTCTGGAAATCAGTAGCCACACTAATTGAAATCGAGGTCTGTGTATCACTGGACAAAAGTCAAAGAAAGTGTAGCCTAAACTAAAATGGCACTTAGTGTTCCAGGGATGTTTTTCATCTTTTCTCTCCCCTCCTCTCCTCTCCTCCCCTCCCTTTCCCATCCCTCCCCTCCCCTCCCCTCCCTTCCCCTCAGAGTCAAAACTCCAAGCAGTCATTCATGCTGCTGAAATCCTTAAACACTGAGAATGCAAAGCATCTGTACACCCACAATAATATGCCCACCACAGCTCTTTTTGTGTCAAGAGTGTTTGCTTCTTGATTCTGGACAGCAAAATTCCTTTGCCTTTCCCACAAGAATTTTGCAGTGTTGGGCTTGGAGCCAAACTGGGCTTTGCAGCCCTGCATGTCTTCCCTGTCGGGAGGAACTTCCACAGCTCTGAAATCCTCCTCAGTGTGGATTTATGTCTCAATTTGATGTCACAGCTTGGTTTTGATGTACCTTCTCCTCAGGGAGCTGCTGGGCAAGGTGTTTATAAACACCTACTGAGAGTCCTTCCAAATAGACATCTAAAAGTTGGCTCATCTATATGCAGTAGCCTCTTCCTTTCTAAAAGTATCCAGGTAAAAAGATTGATTATAGAAACTCAGTCTCCCTATCTGAAAATAGAAGATGACATTTTTAGAAACCCCACAGTGTCAAAAGAAAGCTAACTACTATTGAAGTAGTGAAATGTAATCAGCTTGTGAATAACCTATAATTCACATACTTTACAAAGGGTTTTAAAATAGCTTTCTGGGGTTGAAGTAATATCCCCTCTATTATTATACTTACAAATAAAATACCTTTTTAGGATTTTTTTAATTTAAGGAATGGAGATTCTGAGATCACAGTAGGCTGCAAAAGAAGACTCCAATTTATGCAATAATTGAATAATCTCCTTAATATACTCTCTGTTGGGTACTACGACACATTTGAAAGCCACTGCAAAATTTGATACTCCTCTGCAGCTCCGCCAACTCTTTTGTGCTTCAGAAGTAACAGGAATTAAACAGAAAAAATCATAGAGGTGGGGCACAGAACAGAAAGGTAAAAAGGGAACCCCCCATCCCGTATGTTGGGCAGATTCTGAGATCCTCTTGAATAAACACAAAAGTTATTCCGCAGCACTATACAATCAAAATGTAGGGGTTTTTAATGAGCAATAACTAGTGTAGTACCCCTTGATTGCTTGGGGATTCTTGCTCTGATGGCAGACTGCAGCTGACGTTTTGTCTTAGGGCAGAAATCTCTGTGACAGGATGGAAAACTTAGTCACAGCCCTTCTTAGTCTTTCTTTTCTCGGTCAGCATGGGAATTCCATCACTTACCATGTTTGTTTTCAGCCTTCTGATTTTTTAATTGATTTTGTGCTTTGTGACCTTTTGAACTCAAAGAAGTAATGTTTTAGCACTGAGAACCTGGGAGGTTTTGTACAGTTAATTGATAGTCATCGGCACAAGCAGAAATAGCAGTCACTGAAGTCATTGGCTGGCCTCATAGAAATACACCATGTGTGAAGGAAATTAGTGCTGGATATTTTGAAATTATAAATGTCATAGATGGCTTTTGGTTAACTAAGAACAGATGAATAAATACCCCATTGAAATAGGGAAAGCAAGAGAAAACAATAAAAAAATAGAGCAAAATGATCTGCACAGAGGAGCTATCTGAAGAAATGCGTTAGTGGGCAACATTGGAAATCCCCATGAAGTACGTTTTATAGGTCATTATTCGTTATCTGTTAATTGGTTACGGAAATGAAATATATATATGCCACAGCGAAATTTGTATTCCTTCTGATTAAGCAGGCACTGCTATTTAAAAAGATGAGTGTTAAAAAATGTTCTTTACTTTTGTGTTCATATTTTCAAGAATATTCTTTAAAATCAAGGCTCCTTAATTTTAAAAACTTGATTTTCATTTATGCAAAGGAAATTCAAACTGAAATTCTTTTTCTTTCTGAGCAAACAGGATCCCATGACTGTAAACCTAGAATTTGTATCCTAGCTTCTACCTGAATATTTTACTTGGGGTTATTGTCTGAATAAAATGAACACTCAAAGCAAATTGCTGTAAAACTCAGCTGTTTGTATTGCATAACATCTCTGCATTAGAGACAGGGTAAATTTTTTAACAGGATAAAATGGGACATATTGTTTAGAATCCCTGTAAGCTACTCCCATTGATTTAAAAAATGTTATTTTCACTTTCAGTAAAATAATTGGCCATTTATTTATCTCTGGAAGAAAAGTTACTCAGAAGAATTTAGAGAACAAGTGGAAGACAAACTTCACAATTACTTTGGTCTGATTCTCTGGCAATTGCATACTAATGAGTTGTTCTTGCAAACTGTGTTGAATTCACTGCTTGCCACTCTGAATAGAGCCACTGGATGGTTTGTGTTAGTAGCTGGAATCTGTGGATACTCTCATTTAAGCAGGTTTCCCACTGACACTACTCAGAGAAGCACTGTGGGTTGCATAATGGGAGTTCAGCTCCATGATAAGCAGGCATTACAGAAAGCAACTAACAAAAACTGAAGTCAGGAGAACTATTTGGGGTGAGTAGCTTTGAATTTGGGCTTTTTGAATGCTTGGTTTTTAATGCAGTTTAAAATAACAGCTTCAAATTGCATATGGAACTTTAGAAGGGAATTAACAAATTGTGATTGAAATGTAATTTTTTTAGCACTTGCCTTTAACTTCCTTCTGTGTATATTCAGCCCTGCTGTGTTTTTTGTCAGAACACTATACAGCTTCCAATTATCTGATCTCTTTGTCTTTGACAAGCTGCTCTTTTTTTAACATATCAATCCGGCTTTGAAAGCTGTTAAAATTCAGTGGATGCCTTTACCTCAGGCCACGTAAAGGGATCAACCAAAAGTCTGCAACTTCGGGCTGCGAGGACTACTTTCCAAAGTTCACATCTGCAGCTCCTGTTTTGTGGAGCAACAGTGACAACCAGCGGCCAGTCACCTAAACTTTGGCTGAGTCATGAATTGCGGATGTCCTTCGGATTACCAGCCACCCACGTCCATTCTCCAAAGGTAAAGGACAGACGTGAATTATTTCCTTTTACTTGTCTTAACTCCGGCGATGAGTTTAGAAGTGAGATGCGCTCTACCGGTTCAGCACGGAGCTGCCACAGATCACAAAGGTAGCGCCCTGCACATGCTGCTGGCCCTATTCCAGTAGTGTACGTAAGTAATGTACATACGTGTAGCCATTAAGTGTTTCAGCTGCTTGCTGGTAGTGTACGGCACAGGGATCAAATCAAGTTTACTGTGCAAAGCAGTCATGCTAACAAATATAACAGTCTCACTTATGCTTTGAAGTTTGAGCTAGCTGTACTTGGCTAGCAGGCCTCTCAGGATGAGCTGGATTATTTTTGTGGAGAGGTGCCCTTAATTTGAGGAAGATGCTAGAACTCAGCCCGAAGGAATTTGGTTTGTGTTGTTTAGAATTGTTCTATGCATAACATTTAATGGCTTAATCCAAGGTAAATAGTTTATATCAGGCTGGAAATATGGTAATACCAGCCCTTGAAGCATCTTATGATATTTCTCCTCCTCCTTACCAAAGATCCCTCCCCGCCGTCCACATTACTTAGGAGGGGGAAAAAAACATGGTTTGGGAAAAAGGGAAATTAAAAAAAGAAAAAGAAAAAAGAATCTCCAAACCTTCATTTCCTCTTCTCTGGCACTGCTTTACGAGTGCTTATGGCAAATTTTCTTCTGTAATCATAACTTGAACCCATCTGGGGATGAGATTGGCTGCTAGCTTAGTATTTCCACTTAACATATTCATGATTAGCATGCACAGAAGGAGTAGAATTAGGATGAATGTTTTTGGAACAGTACAGATAAATCCTCATAAATGTAGTACAACAGCTCTGGAAATGCACAGTGCTGAAATGTAATGAAGCTGAACTCTGTAGAGAGTTTGGTATTCTCAGTACCATGCCTCTCCTAATGAACTCATTTAGATTAGAAAATGGATTTAATATTTTATTGGAATTAACCTGAGCCGGTAAAGAGGATTACAATTTCTTTCCATAAATATGGTGATATTACAGGGTGAGGTAGCATGTTACATGAATATTAAGCATTTTATGAGCATGGTCATGAAGCCAAAAAGAGTATAAGGTAATTAGGTTTTAATATAGTGATATTGTTCTTATAATAATTAAATATGAAATGTAATAAAACTATATTTGAAAATTACTTAAATCCATATTTTGTTGCATTTTCACAATATAAAAAATGCTTAAAATGAAAATTATGCCATGTTTTCACCAAATAATTGATTTCAACAGTTTGTTTTTAAACATGGAAAACAAAAAATACCACAGGTCCTTAAGACAGTGAACAAGGCACATTCTAGGAAAGAAGAAAGGAGGTACATTTTCAGTTTCCTCTATAACATCTGCTGGTGGGAGAAAATATGTTGATATCAGGAAATATCTTTCCGTAATGTTGTGTCTTTGCATTGCTGGGTTCTGGTGGAGGAGGGAGGACTTCAGGGGTGGCTTCTGCAAGAAGCAGCTAGAAGCTTCCCCTACGCCCGAGAGAGTAAACACCAGCTGACTCAAGGCCAGACCTGTCACTGACCAAGGCCGAGCCCATCAGCAACAGTCACAGTGCCTCTGGGAATCACATTTAGGAGAAAAAACCCACAAGCAGCCGCTTTTTGGCAGCAAAGAAGGGAGTGAGAAGGTGTAAGGAACTGTGCAGGCACCAAGGTCAATGAAGGGGGCGGCAGAAGAGGCGCTGCTGGAAGCAGAGAGATTCCCCTGCAGCCTGTGGAGAAACCCATGGTGTCCATCTGCAGCCCATGGAAGATGACGGGGAGCAGAGATCTCACCTGCAGCCCATGGAGACACCCCACACTGGAGCACGTGGAGACATATGGAAGACACTCTGACCTGAGTTGGAACAAGGCCCTGACAGCGCTTTCAGCTGGTGGAGAGAGAAAGTAAGAGAGAGAGAGAGAGAGAGGCCCATGCAAGAGCAGGTTTGCTGGGTGGGTGGTGCTTGTGACTCCATGGGGTTTCAGGCTGGAGCAGTCTGGGCCTGAGAGGGTGAGGAACATTCTGTGATTTTATGACTGCACTCCACAGAAGTGCTCCATACTGGGGCAGCTGGTGAAAAGCTGAAGCTCCATGAGACGTTCCTGAAGGACTGTCTCCCATGGGTGGGACTCCACACTGGAGCAAGGGAAGGGTGTGAGGCATGCCACTTCCCCCTGGCTAAGAAGGAGAACAGCTCATGAGGAACTGACAGAAACCCCCATTTCCCCAGTCCCTGACCCTTCCCGTGCCACAATGGAGGAGGGAAGAAAAGCGCAAACTCATGGCTAAAGTGAACTCTGCTAAGAAGGGACGTGCTTTAAGATCTGGTCACACTTCTCGTTACCCGACTCTGGTGTCACTGGGTGTGCAGTGCAGCGCCATCAATTAGAGAGTTTTCTTTCTTTTATTCTGTATTGAGTCTGTTGTGCCCGTGACGCTGATTGTGGAATGATCTCTCTCTGCCCTTATCTTGACTCCTGAGCCTCTCAATATATATTTTCTCCCCTGTCCAGCTGAAATGGGGAGTGATGAGTAGCTTTGATGTGCATCCGGCCTCCAGCCAGGGTCAAACCACCACTCATAAATACATTATTTTTCATTATTTTTCAAACTCTTGCAAAGCTGTATCCCAGTGTTGCTTCTTTCTCTTGGACTGTCTTATATACTCACAAACATACTGTTAATCACAGTCTGTGTTCTACTCTTGAAAGGTTATTTACTGAAAAAAAAGAAACTGTAAATCATTGTCATGTTAGTTATCTCGATGGATTAAAAAAAAACCCACAGAAAAAAGAAGAGTGTACTGCAAACGTTTGGTTAAGTTTAAGCATTACTGTAACAAATTTTAATTTATTTTTAATTAAATTTAGGGCCTAAAATTGCATTTCAGTATGAACTATAAAAATAATCTCCTGCATATACGAGCAGTTACTAATTTTACCAGCTGAAATGGAGTGAATGCTGTGCTGGAGAATAGCTCTGAGTCTGAGGGAAGTATTGAACAAATAGAGGTAAGTCTGAATGATTCAGAATAGATAGTATAATCATAGAATGTGTGAGGTTGGAAGGGACCTTTAAAGCTCATCTAGTCTAACCCCCCTGCAGTAAGCAGGGACATCTTAAATAGATCACGTCGCTCAGAGCCCCATCAAGCCTGACCTTAAGTATCTCAGGGATGGGGCCTCCAGTACCTCTCTGGGCAACCTGTTCCAGTGATCTACCACCCTCATAGTGAAGAATTTTTACCTAATATCCAACCTAAATCTCTGCTTTTCTAGTTTAAAGGCATATGCCCTTGTGAACAGTTTTCCCCCAGCTTTCTTATTGGCACCTTTCAGGTACTGGAAGGCCACTATAAGGTCCCCACAGAGCCTTCTGCAAGCTGAACAAGCCCAACTCTATCTGCTTGTCTTCACAGAACCACAGAATCACAGAATTGTAGGGGTTGGAAGGGACCTCAAGAGATCATCGGGTCCACCCCCCCCGCCAAAGCAGCTCCCTAGGACATATCACTCAGATAGGCATCCAGACGGGTCTTGAATATCTCCAGAGAAGGAGACTCCACCACCTCCCTGGGCAGCCTGTCCCAGGGCTCTGTCACCCTCACTGGGAAAAAGTTCTTCCGCATCTTGGTGCGGAACTTCCTGTGCTCCAACTTGCAGCCATTGCCCCTTGTCCTGTCTCCACAGACCACTGAGAAGGGGCTGGCTAATTCTCCCTGCATTCCCTGCTTAAGATACTTATAGACATTAATTAGATCATAGGAGAGGTGCTCCAGCCCTTTGATCATTTTTTGTGGCCCTCCTCAAAAATGAGATTCAATTGGATGTATGTACTGACTTCTTGACTTTCCCCCTGCTATCAAAGCTTTTCACTTAAAATGCCCAAATACACAGAATTATTTTGTAAGGCCACTAAGAAGGATTTCCTCGATAGGAACCTTTCAGCAATTTATTTCAAGAGCAGAACAGCACCTCCAGTCTGTTTAGGTTATGAGAAAGAGCAGCAACAAACCTAGTACAGTCAGTCTTCAGAGAGATGGATTTTGTGCTGGAAAATGTAATCTTAAGTAGAAAGTATTGGAATGAGAATGTGGAAAGAGAACAACCTCAACAACTAGGAGCTTTTTGAGGATGCACGAGCAGTAGCTGGGATGGCTAACCAATAAAATACACTCTGCCATGACTATGATAACTTGAATAAAATGAAGTTAAATATGTATATTTAATTTGATTTTTTTCTCCCCTACATGACTAGATATGTTTGCTCACTAACTGTCCAGGGCTTTATTTGGTTAAGAAATTCTAAGGAACCATCCAATAATTCAAAATTTTGCTGCATTGGAATCTGGACTGAGGGATGGAATAAAATGAATGAATTAATTAACAAATAAATAAGTAAGCTGTGAAGTCTCATTGGTTTATTGAGCCTGAAAAGATATTACCAGAATATTTCCTTTGCTCAAGGAAGATGAATAATGGGAACTCCATTATTTTCTGTTGGTCTTGTTATACCGAAAACCAGTATAAAAATATTTGATTACCGTTATATCTATGCAACATAGGAGATGTAACTCGGTTTATTCAAGAAAATGAGATCCTAGTTATGAGCCAGAAAATTATGTGTGATGGGAAGAAAACATATTTCAGTATTTTGATGGGTCATTTCAAGACACTTTGCATGTTAGTACTAATCAAAGTCTTCATGCAGTCTGGATCCTTTAAATATTCTCAGTATCACGTGTATCAACAAAATCTGGGAGCAGCTGGGACTTGTGCATCCTTCCCCTCAATGCCAGATATCAGCAGACTTTGATTTGCAAAATGTTAAACTCTAAAAACTTGGCTGGTGCCTGACATGGAAGTGATAAATTCATCTTGGATTCCCACTGGTTTTGAACAAATGTATTTGTATTCATGGACTGGCTAGTCAATGCTGTTTATATTAAAAAAAACCCAAGCAAACAAAGAAAAAAACAAAATTGTGAAACACTAAACAACTTCCCAACATAATTTTTTAAGAGTTTAGGCTTCCCCCCACCCAAATTCTGGTGGTGGTGTTATCTGGAATTATTTATGGGAACTATGTATATTGGTATTCCTACCATATTTATGAAGTTACAGAGTCACTTATCTACATAATATTGGTCTGTTTGACTGACAATTAATTTTGACACCAGTTTTTTACAATATTATGAGTGCTACCAGCCTAAACACTTCTTCAGGGAATCTGGAAGCGTATAAGTGGCTTCTCCTTGCAAGAAAATCTCAAGAGAGATTATTTTTATTAAATTTTCATTTACCTATGCTTACAGGATACTCATAAGTGAAAGTATGTATTGGGCTTGAACGGTAAGCAAGTGGGTTACAAGGACAAATGTAGAACTACAAATTTTAGTAGCAATGTCTTAATAACCCAACATTGAGTTGTAATTGTCCTTTTGTTATAAATACATTTTCTTCCTTGGGCTTTTATCTCTGTTCTCACTCAATTTTTTTCATTTTCATAATTAATTAAAATGGTGATGTTCTATAACCAGTGATTGAATTATATGATATTACTTGCCTAAGGCGATCAAAATTAATGAAAATAAGGAGTGAAAGTTTTGCTATTTTTAATACAGCTGATTTGATTCCTGGGGTTTTGATCAAATTAAATGAAGGATCAAATTAACCAGTGATTAAATTGAGTAAAAGGCACTTTGTATGCCTGAAATATATTTTAATTTAATTAATTTTGAGATACAAAATATTAACCGATGTTTTAAAAATTCATTTGTGTTTCACTGTTTAATTTTCTAGAAACTATTTGGTTCTCAAGGTTAGACTCTTTTCTGAGACAGAAAACATGCTTTTACAATAATTTTGTGCATAACCTTTTAGGTTTTCCCCTCATGTTTTTCTTATGCTTGTGGAAAACGCTTTGCACTCATCAGCTGTGGTTCCAAAGCTCCTTAACTCGGCCTACAAAGGCTTGATGTGCAAGCCACCAGTTTAGCAGAAACAGAAGCCACCAGCCTGAGCAGCCAGTCGTGACTGCAAAAGACCTGGAGTGGTTACCGTTTAACCCAGGCACTTGCAGAAGTGTTACAGTTTTGTCATAGAGCCTTTCATTTGTGTTTTGGTATAAGCTACTTCATGTGATGTTTGTTTAATGGACTGGGTCAGCTTTTTTGCTGTACTACTTGCCAAGTTACTGGGAGATGAGATTTCTGTTAGGGTGCAGACGTAATCTGTGTGACAACAGAACCATATTCACAACTTCTGTTTGCGTGGTAAAAACAGCTTGAAACTCTGCTCTTGACTCTGACTAGGAGTTTAGGCTGACTAATGGAAAGTAGCTCACCCATCTGGGGCACAACTGCAAGAAGCTGAGGCAAGAGTCCTATGCTGGAGCATAGGAGGTTCCATGTGAACATAAGAAAAAACTTTTGTCACTGTGAGGGTCACAGAACACTGGCACAGGCTGCCCAGAGAGGTTGGGGAGTCTCCTTCTCTGAAGATACTCAAAACTCATCTGGACATGTTCTTGTGTGACCTAATCTAGGTGATCCTGCTCTGGCAGGGTGGTTGGACTAGATGATCTTTCGAGGTCCCTTCCAATCCCTATCATTCTGTGGCTCCGTGAAGGTAATGTTCTTAAAGGTTTTTTTTACTTAACATTTCATGTTTCTGGGAATCAGAGAGTAAGATAGCAAAGAGGCAAGGTGAGGCACAGGGTCCGATTTTGCGAGTTACAATGTTAAGTAGGAGTTACCTTATACTGAAATGCTTCTTTTCCACTCTTTACTATTAATAGAGGTGAAATAAAGCTACAAGTGTGTAAACATACCAAAGATTGATTAAAGATACTTGATGTTGTGTATCAAGGCTGAGTGTATTTATGCATTTGAGGCACTTGGAAATTTCAAGCAGAGTGTATTGGCTGTAACTGGAGTCTAATCTCATTATTCTTTAAGTCCTGGAAAAGGCATACTTAAAGGATTAGATCTATTTAGTGTGATCAGCATGGTTGGTCTGTTGCAGCTATTTTTGATTAATGCTTTTATACTCTCAAAAGAGTGGGAGGAGAAATAAAATTAAAGATGGACATTTATAGCATTATGAAAGCACTGTCATACTCTTAAGTAGCGTTTTATAGTAACTTGTGGTGTCATTTTGAAATAACCATTACCAAGAGGTGAACACTGGTGCCAAGTGGGATTCTAACTTCTTCTGTGCTTTTGTGCTCAGAAATGGTTGTTAGTCGTCGGGAACAGAAGCAGTGAGATAAAATTTTGGTACTGACAGGTTGATAGTCCTGGTGATAACCTTAGGAGGAGCATGTAAGACAGGCAAAGGCACAAGCTGCTAGACTGTTAGCAGATTTATGGCTGATAGAGCCCCATAGTGGAGAAGCAGCTGAGAACCTTAGCACTGTACAGCTTATAAATATCAGGATCATGGCCTTAAGGATAAACTCAGCTTTTCTCTACTGACTTGCCTTACATGTCTCATGGACAGATCTCAGCCTCTAGGATGAGCACTTTCTTTGGCTCTCTGCTTACCATGGGCATTTTCTGTTGTTAGGATGCACCGTGACTTCATAAAGATGAGAAGATGTCCACTGGTGGCATCTGAGGCTGCAGGCAGCTACAGTTTTACTAAACTGAAAAACATGATGTTTTAGAAACCCTACATGCAACTTGCCTCATAGAATCTAAATTGATTTCCTGCCACATTTTTTATTTATATTTGATAATGAATATTTAATTCAGTGGGAAAAAGATTTTTGAGTTTCCTCTCCTGGCCTTACTATCAATTTAGAATTAAAGTTTGGACTTGCATTTCAATAACTATTTCTTTCTATTCACTGACCTGCAAAAATGAGTATAATTCTATTTATTTATTTTATGCATTACTTACATGACTGTATTACAGTTTAAGGTCCTTAGAAAAATGCTGTCATGGAGCAACATCCATGGTTGCACTGTGCATTTTAAAACTGCAAATAAAACATTTGGATAAGTTTTTAAGTGAATATTATCAAAAGTATTCTGATAAAAGCTTGGAAATGTGGCAGAGTTTGATGCAAAAGGTCAGGTATATAACTATATTTCTGTTGCATCCTTGACAGCTCTTATATTTTCTGTACCAGTTTTAACCTTGAATATCAGTTATATGACATCTGTGAGTTCTTGAACCGTGTTTATTATTTTCTCAAATCTTGCTGATTTATAGAAGTAGTTCTTCAATCAGTAACACATCTTCCATTGAACTTATTTCTTCCTACTTCTTACTTAATTTTAAGAACATCAGTTATTTAAAAGATGGAAACAGCAAACCTAGCCCTGTTTAAAATTCCACTACCTGCCTGTTATTCCCTCTTTTTTTCTCTGATGGACATAATCAAAATTCTTCTGCTTCCTCTTTGGTGTTATGTTCTTTACATGACATCTAGAGGCCAAAATTGATGTGAGCTGTAATTAATCTTTCTGTGAGGCTTCATATACCCATTGGTAAACCACAGATAAGAATCACACTGTCTGCATACATAAAATTATTGAACATCCCAAAACAAATCTGCATTCAAGAAACTGTATTTCATGGTGTCATCGTCCAGCAGATGTAAATGATCTGTTGAGGCAAAAAAAAAAGAAGTATGAAAAACAAAGACTGCATTTGTTTTATATGCAATCCCCTGTGCAATTAATTCATATACAAGTTGTACAGTAATCTAATTAGAGCATCTGACATTTGCCTGTGACAGCCAGAACCCTTTAAGTAATCAATAATGCTAATATAAAGTGCCTGATTAAATACACTTTCATTTCCATCTGTACTCTCAAGTTGATATGCAAATTCCCCTTCCCCTCTAATTCCTGTCTTCTGATTCTTGCTTTTAACTACATCCACATGCATCCATCAAAACACCAAAAGGACCAAATTTTGCTATATAAAGCATATGCATAGCAGTAGATACACTGTTGTAACTTCATGTGCATTCTGTAAAATGTTTCAAAATATCTCATTCAATAAGCTTGATTTCATTAAGTAATTGTTATCTATTTATAAATGCATTACTAAGTACAGGAAGCAGAAAATAACTTACATTGGGCTAGAGATTAAGTTTATATAGCCTCAGTATGGCCCACAAAATCCTTTTTTAAAAATTTTTCTGCTTAATTAACAGGGAAGAGTAAGGATTCATTCTCTGATGATGCATGTAGGGAAATAGTTACCCCTGCTGAAGAGAAAGATGTTTTCCTGTAAATTGTTATGCTTCTCAGATCTGGTTTATCATTTTAGACTATATATTTTACCTTCTCTCTTTTTCCCCCTGAGACTGCCTGTCAGGTTTACTGTTATCCATATCCTGGTAAAAACACTCTCTCTCAGGAATCAGCCCATTGATTAGCAATTAGCTAAGCTTGTTTCAAGTCATAAACACTTTAGTCCTCAAACTGATGTTTACACTGAACCTTCCTAACTAGTTTATACTTATTCTTATAGCCTTTAAGCTCATTTTGGATTGCCAACACTCAACTGCAGGTACAGTATATCTTCTGTAAAACATTTTGCCTAAAAATGTCATATTGCTTTAGAAGTCTTTAAAATGGGATCACAGAAAAGTCTTCATTTAGTACCTCTCAACCCCCTGAAGCCTTGTTCAGAACAGTTGATCTGATATTGATGGGGCAGTCTGGTCCCATCGCCTGGGTTGGCACGGTTCTGCAAGATCCCTGGAGGTGAAAGGGGAAGTACCTGATGGTGACAGTAAATGGAGAAATTTGGAGCACACTTGTAGCAATCTGTGTTATGTTTGTCTGCAGTCACTGACCCTAATTGGCTACAGTTATCCATTTCTTCAACAAAACACTATTTCAAGCAAAATCTTAAATGCCATTTTGGGGTTTTTTTTTTTTGCATTCTCATGAAGGATAATCATTATCCATGATAGTGATTCTAAAATAATTTTAAATTATATTAATTTAGTAAATTAACACTCTTTTAATAGCAAAGACTGCACATCGGTTTTATGTTTTGATGGCTAGACATAACACAGCACAATACTAGAACAAGTTAAAAAGTACCTGAGGAAATTACAGTACTAAATTTTGGTGGCTGTCCCTCTAACTTTCTCCTCTCTGCTGCCCAGATATGTATGAAACACTAACTTTTGGCATGTGTAATTTGAATAGATCCAGTTAAGTCTGAAAAAAAACTAACCCCCAACTAAAAAACATGCATACATACATATTTCAGACAAGTTTCTTATTTTGATTTATAGAGTAAAAGCAAGACCTGAAGATCTAAACCCAAAGCAAAATAAAAATCGCTTTTCCCACTTCTTACTGCACAATTTGAATAACAGTTTTTCCTTCAGTGTATTCAAATGCTTAAAGTAAACAAATGAAATAAGGAAGGATAAAGGTTACTTAAGATAAAATATGAAAGGATGTCGAAGGTTTTATTGGAAATGCCAGAATATGTTTATTCATAGATTCCTCAGAAATAGTATTTATCAGTCTGTGTAATATACACATAACTATTTACAAATAGCAGTTGTGTGTTCCTGAACTTTTAGTGTATCTTAGTATGCAAGATGATCTTCATCTCTCAGATTCAAATCAAATTATTTTGATTTGAACAGTATTCAAAAATTGTTTAAAACCTTCCTATATTTTAGAATTAATTTGATTTACCACTTTCCCATTCCATCAAAATATTTTTCTCATGGTAGGGCTACACATGAGAGCTGGCATTGCTTTCAGTGAAGTTTAGAGATATTTTTCTTTCACATAATAATGCACTTCAGGAGGATTGCTGCATCCTTTTGAAATATTTTTGCTTGAAGGACCAGTTCGTCTCCTAAATAGTCTAAGGAAGATGTTTGTCTAGTGTTTTTACTGTATTTAAAATACTTCAACACATATACTAATAATGTACAAGAAGAATGTAATGTTACTGTAACACTTCTGATTTTACCTGTACCTTAAATCATATTTTATTTCAACTTAAAGAGCAGATTCACCAACACGCTAAAGCAAGTAGGGCATGCCAGCCAGTTAAGCTGGATTTTATGCTAGTTTTGCCTCTCCTCAGCACTGCTAAACACCCAAAGTATGTTGACAATGCAGATGGTCCTTACTTTGAAATACTAGTGGTGTTGACATGTTGTATGAGGGCAAAAGGAGCTCATTCCCCAAGTCATGATTTTTACAAGTTCTGTGGACATGTACGAGTATATTTTACTTGATAGTGCTGATTGCCCCAGCAGAGGGAATGGTGTGAAGGGGAATCTTTCAAGAACTGTTGCTAAAGTAGTATGTGGCTGTGTGATTTTTAAATTCCATGACAATGGGGCTGAGTATTCCCCGCATGATATTTCTAATGCCTTTGCCCAGTCTCCCTCGGGCTCTTGGTATATTGCAAATACCAGAAGTTTTGGATGCAAATTTGGTTGGCTAATTGTATCTGATGTCGCAATAACCTATCAGTCTTGCTGTGTTTAAATAAAATTAACTGAAAATAACAGATAATAAGCTTAGGTTTTAATTTTCTTGTAATTAGGAATTCAACAGCTTTTAAAAATAAACTTCAAGAATATATAATATTTTCTTTTTGAGGTCATTAGGGGGAAAAGACCGACATATGCTAAATGGGCCAACACTTTTCTTAAAGGAGTAAAATTTTAATTAACTTTAACTCAGATTAATTAACTACGTTGTAATTTCTCAGAAAAATTAATTGTCCTCACAGGCTGCGTAGCAATTTCAGGGATAATGTGCTACATCCATCACTTACAACGAAGAAGTCCTTTGCAAGATGAAACGTGGGCAATACCAGCAGTGTCAGATCCCCCCATGAGCCTTCTCGAAGGCTTAGTTCCAGCTCTCAGCCTTTCCTCGCAGGAGAGGTGCTTCAGTCCCTTAACCTTCTCTGTGGCCTTTCTGTGGACTCTCACCAGTAGCTCCATCTCTCTCTTGTACTGGTGAGCCCAGCACTAGTCACAGTACTCCAAGTGTGCTGAATAGAGGGGAAGTATCACCTGGCATGTCTGCAATAACACAAAGCTTTGAGAGGTTCAGTTTGCTTTATCTGTTAGTGTCTTGGATAACCTTATGCAGAGGCAGCTCAATCACCAAGCCCTTTAGAACCCCTTTTGATTCAGTGCTTCCATTTAGGCAATGACTGTACATAACTGTTCTCAAACTATAGCCATAAGGCCATATTTTTGTCTCCATTCTATCTGTTTTTTACACTGAACCTTTTTCCTAGAAATCTATATTGAAAGCCAAGGCATCCAGCATTTGGGATTAATTTAGTTTCCTATGCATAGACATCCAGAAACATTTTAGGCAACATAAAATATCCTTCCTGGCCTCCAGCTGTCAGATAGAAGACAGCATATCTCCCTCGGGATGTAAGTCATATCTGCCAGCCTTGTATGGTTGTCTTGGATGCCTTTGTGGTAATGAATATTATATTTAAGCAACTGAATCCCATCCCTGCTGTTTGGTTTTATGTTTGGGCTTTTTTTTTTCCCCTTTTACCACTAGACTTCTTAACATGTTTTTAAAAGATTTTAGAAAGATTTGACAGTATTTGCTCGACAGCTGTTACTTGTTTTCTTCCAAGCATTGTTATGTTTTCTTTGGTTATTTATCCCAGAACCTTCCCAAGGAATGAAGTTAAGCTGTCTGTTTCTTTTTTGTTTTCCCTTCCACTGTGCTATCTATTTCTTTTCTTCTAGGACCTCATCTGTGTTCAACATATTAGGTATTGTGAAATAGCAGCTGACCACAAAATAATAACCTGATCCTGATACAATGTTGCAATCCAAATATACCAGAACTCAGTAATTTGCTGGAAACAAACTTTTGTCTTCTCTCCCTTTACCCTATTTGCTTTCTCACACCACTGAATCCCGCACTGGCACTGCAGCTTTGAGCATGTGGCCCCAACTGTCGGATCTTTGGATGCATCCTTGCTTCTGCTGCATAGAACATTATCTTTCTGTAGAATAAAACCCCTCAGATAGTGTCCATCAGACATCCTCAGCAATATTCAAATGACTGTGAAGTGTAACACATTTTTAGGCTTACATAAGTGCGGTTATGCGGAATCCCGTTCGGAGCACCTTTCTGCCTGCGTGTGCTGCCACAAGCTGGCACCCACAACCACAGCGAGTGCTAACTCATTACTGGCATAGGAATGATTGTTGCTGTTTCATAGCAGCACACCTCAAGCAGTTTGCACCCAAGTAATGACCTACCAGTAGGATCTTTGCCATTTATGCTTTAAATGTATTTTTGGTGAATAGGCCTTTAAGAAATCAATGAACAGCTCTGAAATGGTCATTTTTCAAATGGCTAATCTCTTCTTCAGCTTTTCCATTGTATCAGATATCAGGATCATTTAAGGCTGAAGCACAAACTACTTTTCTCTCAGAAAATCTTTCACTTCCTTTTTTTATCTCGTGTTTCAGCTTCAGCTACTGGATTTAGGCAGCTCCTGGAATTTAAATACCAAATACCTTCCAAAGGACTTTGAATTCCATACAAAGACACAGAAAATTAAATTAGGTTTAAAGATGATAATTGTAAGCACCTATATCTTGTAGCTTTCATGTACACAAATCTCCCATTGATTTTTCTACAGACTTTTTTTGCCATCTGTCACCAACGGAAATAATTTTATTCGTAGGTTTTGTGGAATGCAAGTTATAGATTTAGTCCTGACATATCCCTTTTAGAACAAAACTACCACCAACAGCAAAAAAGTCATATGCTAAAGACCCATAAAACTAGAAACTCTGTACCAGCTTTCATAGCAAAGAAGAACCTCCGGTTCTCAGTGCTTCATATTCATGCAACTGCTGCTTTACAAGTAAAACTTTAAAGATAAACCTGTGCTTGCAATAATTTCAGGCTTTTTTTTTTTTTTTGCATGAGAGAAAAAGACAGAGTGTTATTTGTTAAGTACAGGGGAAAAAAAGATCTCTAGAATCAGTTGGATGTTTTAGGGTTTTTTTAACCTTAATTTTAAATGATAAATATTTTCCAGATTCAGAACAGTGTTTAAATATTTAAAGTAAACCCCAGGAAATTGAGTCACCACTACCTTTTTAACTGCCTGTGCTAGCTTTTTGTTACCTCTTTTGATGTGATTCTCAGAATCTGTTGTTCTCTTGCACACTGATGGTAGCACAGTAATGTGCAGTGTGAGTAACAATCATCTGGTGCTATAATGAGCTGGGGATGAGGGAACTTCATAGGTTTTTAGTGCCCTGGACGAGCCCTTGAACAGAGTTCAGCTCCTTTAGAATAAAAATGGAGGGATTCACCTTTGGTGGGTCATAGTATTTTCAAGATCTACACTGGTGTTAGTGAGGAGGTGCTGAAAAAATCTTACAGTTTCACATGTGTACTACTGTACATGTGATGTAGTATAAATTAGAGCTATAGATTTAATAATTCCTTTCATTTCAGAAAAGAAATAATAAAAGGTCCTGTCATAATGATTTAAAGAAAATATCCTTGATTTGCCAGATTCCATGCAAGGTTTAGGTTATTGAATTTTAAATAATCCTCAGAAAAGACAGCTTGAAAAATGGTATTATAAATAGGTAGAGTGTATTTATATCTTCAGTTCACATATTTCAACTGTCTTGTTCTCATTAATCAGAGTCAAATGTTTCCAAAAATTAATCAATTTCTGAAGTCGCTCCAGGAGTACGTACTTGTACATTTCCTTCTTTTTATTATTTTTAAACGGGGATTTATTTAAAGGAATGACTGACAAGGTTAATGATGCAAAGAAAGTATTTTTAGAAGGGTATTTGGACTTTGTCATAATTCCACTATTAATTACTATATTTTCAATTACAAGCAAGATAGGCAAGGAAAAAGAGGCCTGGTATGTTAGGGACTGTTTTGACAGTCTAGAGCTTGATTATGGTGAAAATCAGGTTGAATGTTTATGGGTAAGAATTAGTGGGAAGGCTGAAAAGGCAGATATCATGGTGGGAATCAGTTATGAAGGATCCAACCAGTCTGAAGAGGCAGATGAAATATTCTATAAGCTGCTGAAAGAAGCATCTAGCCTTTGTTCTCATGGGGGAACTTTGACGTACTAAACGTGTACTGGAAATGCAGTGAAGTGGAGAGGGAACAGTCTAGGAGGTTACTGGAGTATGTGGAAGATAATTTCCTGACACAGTTGGTGAGTGAACCCACTAGGAAAGGCCCCCCGATGGACCTTTTGCCTTGGAACCGAGAAGGACTTTTCAGTGACTTGGACACCATCTTGGGCATAGAGACCATGAACTGTTGAGTTTTCTGTTCTTTGAGAAGTAAGAAGGGGCAAAGCAGAACTGCCACCTTGGACTTCTAGAGGGCAGATTTTGGCCTGTTCAGGAGCCTAGTTGAGAGAGTCCCCTGAGACACAGCCTGAAAGGGCAAAGGAGTCAGGAAGACTGGACTTTCTTTAAGAAGGAAATCTTAAAAGCACAGGAGCAGGCTTTTCCCAGGTGCCGAAAGATGAGCTGGGAGGGAAGACGACCAGCCTGGCTGAACTGGGGAAAAAAAAAGGAGTTTATTAACTTTGGAAGAAGGACTAGGCATCTCAGGAGGGTTACAAAGATGTTGTGAAGTTATGCAGGGAAAAAATTATGAGGTCCAAAGACCAATTAGAACTTAATTTGGCTACTGCCATTAAGGACAATAAAAAATGTTTCTCTAAGTACCTTAGCAACAAAAGAAGGACTAAGGAGAATCTCCATCCTTTTTTGGATGTTGGCAGGGGGAACATAGTGACAAGGAAGGGGAAAAGACAGAAATAATTAATGTCTTCTTTGCTTCAGTCTTTTGTAGTAAGACCAGTTGACCTCTGGTTACCGAGACCCTTGAACAGGAAGTCAGGGACAGCGAGAAGAATGAAGCTCCCAACTCTGTGGGGTCAGTTTGGATTCACCAATAAGAGAGACCTGACAGAAGTGCTCACCAAGCAGCTTATCAGCAGTCCTGCCTAACTGGGGAGGTCCCAGTTGACTGGAAGCTAACCAATGTGACACCCATCAGGGTGGAAGGGCTGGAAGCAGGATCTGGAGTGCTACAGGCCCATCAGTCTAGTCTTGGATTTTACAGACCTCACCATAGTGCTGAACATGAGAAGACTAAAAAGCAATGCTGCTTTACATTCAAGGAAAATAGTGCAAAATTCTTGAAGACTCCGGGAGGGCTTGGAAGATGTGCAGCCTCTGGGGAAACTTTGAAGTGCTCTTCATGCATCAGTGCAGGAACAGGCCAGCTGCATGTCTGAACTCCCACTTTCTCAACACCCCCATTATTGCTGTGGGATTTCTGCCTCAGGGCTGGCCAGAAGCAGGCTGTGGATCTGTGCAGAAGCCACCTTCTGACACTTTGTGAAAGACTGATGAAGGCACCACACAGTTAGAGAATATTCATGTACCTCTGTCCCAAAAGGTTTGTCTTTATGGGTTGTCATTCTCATGTGCCACAAGTGGTGTAGTTCTGCCCCTAACCCACAACTTCTGCTCAACCTTGGTCAAAGTAATAACAGTGGCAAGGACTCCCAGAGGCATTTGGTCCCTTTCTTTCTTTAAGGAAAAGTAAATCCCAGATTATAGATGTCAGTCTATTCCAGGTGTCCCTCTCCCATAGCTGCAGAAGCTTTGTGTCTACAACTGGTCCCCTGCAGTCCACGGTAGCTAACAATGTCCAAAGGTGATGTTGTGAGAGAGGCCAGGTAGGAAGTTTCACTGTGGTGTCCTTTGGAAAGCTGCATCAAAACCAGTGTGATCAGCAGGTTGAAGGAAATGATTTTCCCCTCTGCGCTGGTGAGACCTCACCTAGAGTACTCCATCAAGCTCTGGAGTCCCCAGTAGAAGACAGACAGTGAGCTGTTAGGGTCAGTCCAGAGGAGGGCCATGAAAATTATCAGAGCTGGAACACCTCTCGGATAAGGACAGGCTGAGAGAGTTGGACTTGTTCAGCCTGGAGAAGCGAAGGCTCTAGCCTTCCAGTACCTAAAGGGGTCCTACAGGAAAGATGGAGAGGGGCTGTGTCATGGTTCAGCCCCAGGCAGCGGTTGCTCACTCACCGATTCCCCAGGAGGGGAAACAGACAGAGCCCCACAGGGTGGGATATGGGCAGTTACTGATAGGGCACTGCGACAGGGGAACAACAACAGAGGCGGGTGCGCAACGCACACACACAGTGATGACACGGAGCGCTACACTGGCCTGACGAGGTGCTAACACAGAGCACTGCACCGACATGATGCCCTACCCCTCTCAGACTGTCCCAGAGCTGCACGGACATGCTCCCTGACCAGCCCATTTTATGGGGGCATGATGTCACATGGAGTGGAAACATCCTGGGCCAGCTCCACTCACCTGTGCTGGGTGCTTGGGGAAGGTAACTCTGTCCTGGCCGGAACAAGGACAGACACTTTACAAGGCAGTGTGGTGATAGGACAAGGCTAATGGGCTTAAAAATAAAAGAGGATAGATTTAAATAAGATATTAGGAATTTTTTTTTTACTATAAGGGTGGTGAGGCACTGGCACAGGCTGCCCAGAGAAGCTGTGGCTGCCCCTCCCTGGCAGTGTTCAAGGCCAGGTTGGGTGGGGCTTTGGGCAACCTGGTCTAGCGGAGGGTGTCCCTACCCATGGCAGGGGGGTTGGAACCACATGATCTCTGAGGTCCCTTCCAACCCAAACTATTCTATGATTCTGTGATTCTATATATGTGCATACAGAATACACAATAATCGGTGCCCGTTTCATGGGGAATAACACACTATGTATTTGTTCACACCAGGTTCCTAGTTAGAAAAGTACTTTCAGGTGTTGTATCTTTCAAGGTGAAAAATAAGTATGATAGCAAACTTATCTCATTATTAAATCTTCCATAGATATTTCAGTCCTGTGCAATTTCAAAAAAAGATGATGAAATTCCTTTGAAGAACCTCGAAAGGACCAACACTATTACAGAAAAAAAATAAATTCTACAGATAAAAGTGAAGCATTGCAATACCTTGTTCCACAGAGCTAACACAAGCAAATATTGAATCAGAGGCTGAGCCAATTAAAGGCACAAAGTCCTAGCGGTGTACGAGTGAAGAGCTGCAAACTCGGAAGCTAAAATAAGAGACTTCAAACCAATATATATATATATGAACAAACATATACAATGGTCAGAATAGGTAAATAATTCACGTGGAAACTGCAAAGACAGAACAAATTCATAGCAATATTCTAGTCTATTAATATTGTAAATGTAAAGATGTGTATATATATATAAAATTTAATGTCTCTACACAAAAAAGGGGAAAGGAGGAAGACTGGCTTTCAGCTGGTAAGTAGCAAGGTCTGGTCTCATAGATTATAATCTAAAATTGCATCAAATTTTGTTTATAACCTCAGTGGATTTTTTGAAAGAGCCTCCATCTTGCAATTTTATCAATTCATCTATCCATGTTTAAATAACTGTACGAAGCCTGATTCTTGTATATGATGAGCTCACAAATATGTTAATATTATGTCTCTCATAAACTGAATATATTTTTTTAAACTAGTGAACTGTGACACTATTGTTTATGCAATCTCAGAAAATCAGTCAATAGCAGAACTCAATTTGGTGTTAGACATATGTCACTTCTCTATTTTATAATAGAAATTTCAGCACAAGCGATCTTATTTATCAGCCTGGTGGTTTAGTTATTTTTACATCAGTATTTTTTAATTCTATTATTCCTGATTATGAGCACGGATCCACTTCAAGATCAGATCTAGAAACTAGCCTGACTGTTCACACAAATTCAGTGTGTCCCACAGTCCGACAAATTAAAATAGTTTAATAAATCATCAGTTGCCACAAAGAACCTAACCTTTTTAAATCTGGACATCAATGGTCAATGGCTACATCTGGAAATAGTTTCATGGCATAAAATGAATGGATACCGATACTCCTAGGGCAGTTTATTTGTAATGCATGTTGCATCACAAGCTTTTTCCTTATAAAAGACAATACCCAAGGGTTTTTTTTTTATGTTCTATAGTTCTGTAACCAGTCATCCACAGTATTTTATTTATTTATGACTTCCCTCAAATAGTCCTTGCTTCAGTATCTTTCATTTAAAAATGAAATAAAATTTTACTGATCCATGTCTGGGAGATGCTTGGGTCTAATAAGTTTATTAGCTTTTCCCTGATGAATTTGGGAGGCTTCGCTTCTTCCACTGAGATGGGCTTGCATGGATCGATTAAGTGCAGTCATTCCCTAAGTAGAAAATCAAATTAAATGCAAGCCAGGAAAACAGAATGGTTAAACCCTGCACTCTGATGTGAGGTTGGCGTGAGCGTTTGAGGAGACTAGTCATCCTTGGAGGATGCTACTATCAACTTTTCTTGCCTATATAACCAGATGCCCAAAATACTGGCAGTTTTTGAGGCATTATTTTGTCACTGTCATGGATAGAGCTGGCTTGATCATACTGGAGAAAAAGCCTGGTGGTGCCTTACCTCATCCCACAAAGAAGTACCTGGAGCATTTTGTTGAAATCTGCTGGGAAGGGCAGTGTGTCTCTTGGCAGTGACCCAGGAAATCACTTATTGGAACAGTAATTCCTATTTTGTTTTCTTGACAGGCTGGACCTGACAGTGGGACCTCTGAATCATTGTGGCTTTGCATGGGGAATCCTGAAAACATTTTCTGTGCATTGACTGAAATGAAATTAAACAAAACAGAGCCCTAAAATTATGCATCCACTTAGAAACCAGCTGAGTATAATCCTCATTTAAAATATTTTTTTTTAATTATTCTTGAAACCTTTTCTTAATTAATTAAGTAGCTCTTAAATATTTAGGACCTGTTCTGGTATTATGCCATAACATATTTGAATGTACACGTGAATACATGCTTAAGAAAGAGAAGTATGTTTTATAGTATTTCTGTGCCTTTGCTAATTACAACAAGCATTATCCTTAAGAAAATACTGCAAATCCCCCACAAAATTAATAGTAAGTTTATTATTCCTACAGTGGATTGATTTATTTATTTTAATGTATATTTTTAAAAGTTTCTGTTTTGTAGGTAAATTAAATTTGGATCTCTGAGTGTAAGTAAGGCCTTTGGGCTCGTTGGGCTCTAGCTGAGATGCCTGCAGCTCTGTGGAAAGAATTTCAGTTATTATCCAATGATTAGAAAGCAATGTTTTAATATGGGGTTTGGAGTTCAACTGTTCTTTCATTTAGTTGAACATCTTCATCATTTGCCCTTCTGGCATCATGCCACTTGAGCTCTTGCTGAAGTTTCTCTCTTTACTCAGTAGAAATAAATCTAGGAAAGAAAAAGCCTCAAGTTTATAAATGATAGTTCTGCAAGGAAAGGTGATGCAATGGATGCCATTTGGATGATAGTGCATCAGAAATCAGTGGATAGGACTGGAAAAATGACCTTAAATTTGCAAAATGATAACCCATTGTTCTCTCCAGATTTGTCAGTATTAGCAATTTTTATGGCATAAATATAAATTATTAAACAGTGCTTCTGGAATAGGAGAAATCAGTGGGTGCTTTTCGTTTATAAAACCAATTCACTTGCAACATGGAAACTGAGAACTGTTAGTTGTCTGGTGTCTACACCTTTGTAATACCCAAGTATATATGACTTGAATGGAATATGAGCATACTTGTATAGTTGTCCAGATAACTGATCTTTTTACCACAAGTTTACTCACCATTACCAGATATTTATAGCTTGGAAACTCAGCTTCCGTAAAAGCTGGTGTTCAGAAAAAGAAACACACAGAGACACAGAAATATGGTTCCTTCTGAAGGTAAGGCATTGTCACTGGTGCTCTACAGTGTTTGGCACAGCAGCCTTGACTGCAGGTTAAACAAGGGGGTCAAGTTAATAGCCATAAACGTGTCAGTGATTGGGGTGCCTGACTTTCTAGACTAAGTGTAAACCCACTGTAAACTGGTCCTTTTTCTAAATCTTTTTTTAAGATGAACCCTGGAGAAGTGAAGTACTCAGAATTACTGCTGAGATACTGTAGGGGTCTGGTCCAAAGATACAAGGGTGTCAATTAATTTAAAAAAGACCCAAGTTAACCCCATGGCATAGTGTTATTTAAGTACTAACTTCAAATCAAGTTATCCTGTAGTGGGTATATTCTACATGCTGGAAAGGGATTTTTTTCTCTGTTTCTGAAGAATCTATTAACTTAGCAGTGAATGGTTACTTGAAATTAAGCAGACAAGAAGACTGAATAATGCATAAGTTCTGTGACCCAAACAGGAATACAATCTTTTTTTCCAGGACTCTAGTCTAATACCTTATCCATAAGATTATCTTTTGCTGTCAAGATTAATTATCTAAAAAATGGAATAATAGAACTAGGAAAGATAGAAATCAACAAAGGTACAGAATGGTTTATAAATGAAGAAAAATTTTATAGACAAGGACTCTTCAGACTAAAAGAGCACTGAAGGGGGGTTATGATAGACTGTAAAATCAGGACTGTAATGAAGAAAATTAATTCTTTCCTCATTTAAAAAAAAAAAAAAGGAGGGAGTAATTGTAAAATGGAACAAAGGAAATGTGTAGATAAGAGTGGATCGCATTGCCATGGGAAGTTTTAGCACTAGACTGGTTCTAAAACCCAACTGAAGGGCATCTACACCAATGCATGCAGAATCGACAATTAACTGCAGGAGCTGGAATCCTTTGTGCAGCTGGAAAACTATGATATAGTTGCCATAATGGGATCCCACCACTTGGGATGATTCACAAGTGGACTGCTGCAACAGATGGCTATAAACTTCAGAGGGGGCAGACCAGGAAGAAGATGGGGTGGGGTAGCCCTGCATGTTAGGGAGAGTTTGGATTGCCTAGAGCTTGAAGGTGAAGCTAGGGCAGAGTGTTTATGAGTCAGATATCATGGTGGGAGTCTGTTATGAAAGACATGATCAGGATGAGGAAGCAGATGAAACGTTATGTAAACGGCTGTTATGTAAATTATATATGAGAGTTATGTAAACTCTCTTCACACATTAGAGGTGTGCTGGAAATGCAACAAAGTGGAGGAAAAACAGTCTAGGGGTTTCCTGGAGTATGTGTGAGAACTTCCTGACAACTGGTGAGTAAGCCAACTAGGGAAGAAGCCCCACTGGACTTTTTGCTTGGGAACAGAAAAGGATTTATCAGTGATGTGGCAGTTGGAGGCTGTCTTTCCATCATTTATCAGAAGTGCTGGCTAACAGAAGGTTCCCAGTTACTGAAAGCTAGACAGTGTGATGCCCACCTACAAGAAAGGTCAGAAGAAGAATCTGGGGAACTATAGGCCCATCAATCTGACCTTGGTGCCAGGGAAGGTTATGGTGCAGAGCAACTTGAGTGCTATTATACAGCATGTACAGGACAACCAGGCAATCAGGCCCAGTCAGCACGGGTTTATGAAAGGCAGGTCCAGCTGGACTAACCTGATCTCCTTCCATGACAAGGTAACCTGCTTAGTGGATGAGGAAAAGGCTGTGGATGTTGTCTACACGGGCTTTGTTAAAGTCTTTGACACCATTTCCCACAGCATTCTCCTGAAGAAAGTGGCTATTCGTGGCTTGGATATGCATACGGTTTGCTGAGTCAAAACCTGACTATATGGGTGGGCCCAAAGAGTTGTGGTGAACAGAAATAAATCCAGTTGGCAGCTGGTCACCAGCAGTGTTCCCCATGGCTCGGTACTAGAACTAGTCTTGTTTAGTATCTTCATCAATGATCTGGAATAGGGCATCAAGGGCACCCTCAAGTAAATTTGCAGATGACACCAAGTTGTGTGGGAGTGTTGCTCTGCTTGAGGGTAGGAAAGCTTTACAGAAGGATCTAGACAGGCTGGATTGAAGGGCTGAGGCCAGTTGTATGAGGTGCAACAAGGCACTTGGGTCACAGCAACCCTACAGGCTGAGGGAAGAGTGGCTGGCAAAGGACTGCATTGAAAGGACCTGGGAATGCTGGTTGACAGCTGTCTGAATATGAGGCAGCAGTGTGCCCAAGTGGCCAAGGCAGCCAACAGCAGCCTGGCTTGTATCATAAACAGTGTGGCCAGCAGAACAATGGAAGTGATTGTCCCCCTGGTACTTGGCACTGGTGAGTGCATTCAGTCTTGGGCCCCTCACTCACACAAAGTTGCTGGAGTCTGTCCAAAGAAGGGCAATAAAGCTGGTGAAGGGCCTGGAGAGCAGGTCTTACAAGGAGCAGCTGAGGGAAGTGGTGGTGTTTAGCCTGGAAAAAAGGAAATTCAAGTGAGATCATATTGCTTTCTGCAGCTACCTGAAAGGAGAACGTTGTGAGGTGGCTATTGGTCGCTTCTCCCAAGTAAAAAGTAATAGAACAAGAAGTGGCCTCAAGTTGCACCACGAGAGGTTCAGATTGCATATTAGGAAGAATTTATTCACTGAAATGGTAGTCAGGCCATAGAACAAGCTTCCCAGGGAAGTGCTTGAATCATGATCCCTGTAGGCATAAGCATAGCTTTTAGAGACTTGGTTTAGTGATGTACTTGGCTATGCTAGGTTAACGGTTGGACTCCATGATCTTAAAGCACTTTTCCAATCATGATTCTGTGATGCTAAAATTATTACAAATGTTGATGAATGGGAAAGCAATAAAGGTAAATTAAATATAGCTATTTTAAACACAGTTATTAATAAATACTAAATATTGATCTATAATATTTAGTTCTTATCATAAAGTCCATAAAACATAGAACACTGGAGGCTGCCAGATAATCCAGCATAATTTGAGCATTCTGGCCTTGAATACTTCTCCAGGCATTCTCTGTTCTCCACCCTCATGAGATAGGGTGCTGGGCTAGGCAGACTGTTGGAACTTACTTTAATAAGAATGATTTTCAAGGATAATGATGTCCCATTAAACTATTTATTACAGTAAGAAATTTAAATGTTTAATCCTAAATGTTTAAAATTAAATATGGAATTGGATAGTATAGCAATTATTATATCAATAATGTTACTTTGCAAGAAATGACAGCTCTTATATTTCATCTATGTGATCTATAAAATACATGCTCATTTAGTTACTGCAACTATCAATCCAGGCTTATGTAGTGATACTCCATGGGTATTTGAAGACCCATGTGGATTATTACTTAAACTTTAGTTGTCTGAAAAAAACACTTAAATTTTTATTATTGTTAAGAAAAATATCCATAGAACCACATAAATGATACATCAGCAGTTCTGCCAAGAAATGCTTCTTATTGCTCTTTCCACATATAAAGTAAAGGAGGAAACTGTATTTCTGTGACATTGTGACATGGACTATACTTTTTGTTTCAGTTCTGAGAACTTTGTTGACACTGTAAGGCTTTGTTGTTTAAATTGCTTAGAGCTTGCAGTGTGGTGGGTATTGCTTAGCTCACTTTATTTCTTTCTGAAGGGGGGTTTGGGCAGAGAAGAGCTACAGAAACAATGAAGAACAAGCTGTACACTATTAATGGTCTTAAAACAATAGGGATAACATTCCATAAAAACCTGACTGTACAAATGAAATAAAACCGGCCATAGATTGTTTTTGAGCTATAATATTGATATCCATTGGATGAATCCAGTTAGTCCTGTATCCTCATTTGGATAATGAACAAAAAAGGCTATCTAGGGACTAGAGTAAAAAAAAGAGCCAGTGCACAGTGATACATCCCAGGACAGTCTCCCAGTCTCCACCAATTTGCTGCTCAGGGACTGTCTGACCCAGCGATGTCTGTATCTAAGTGTATATTCAATAATTCATTGTGGTCTTCCACTTCCGTGAACTTGTTCTGTTTTCGCTTGGGATTGTGTAGCTTTTTAACATCCACCATGCTGTTTCCCCCCTTGGCCCTTTCTTCACCATTTACCCCTTTCAAGAGCATGACTGTTGTGCTCAACACATTGTACAAAACAAAACATAAACATATATACCAAAGACTTTTAAGTATGTCAGAGTGTAACTGCTGAACAACACAGAATCTGTTAGGACAGTAGTGTTAATCTTTGCTGTCAAAGTTCACTTTCCATCACCACTTTTCACATTTATCTTCTGAAGCTACCAATCCATGAAGCAGTGCTTCCTTTTACCTTGTTTGTTTTGTTGGTTTTTTTCTTGACAAGAAACGAGTGAAGGCACAGCACTGAAAAAGTTCATCTTTGTGCTTGGTGACATTAAATGTCTAACTATCTCTTAGAAGATTGAGAACTAACAGAATAATGAATTAAAACCTAAAAACCCAACAAAACAAACCCAGCCTCCTTTCCCTAAATATGTTCTTCCTCAGCCTTTGGGAAGTTGTGCAGTTTCATGCAAGAGAATCAAGACAAGCATCTGAAATGAAGTGCAATATGTCACTTTCAGGTGTAGTTTGAGGGGTTGTCGAGGCCCATCACTAAACTATTGTTCCACACATCAGAACATTTCTTTGTCAGTGACAGGACTTTTTCACTGTTCTGAAGTTGAAAGCTTTTAGAGCTTAAATATAGCCAGCAGCTAAATGCTTTAATCTGAGGTTTAAAAGAAAGAACAGGACAAAGCTGAGTGAGAAATCTTGGATAAAGCAGCCTTATCATGTAGTAGGTTTAATTTAAAGGTTGTACATCAAATACTATTGCAATATTTTGGGACTATTAAATGCATATTTGCTAAAAAAATTTATCATAATTCCATGTGCTTTTACATAAGGTTTTTTACATAAGTTAACACTGGATGTTGCCTGTTGGATTATTGCTGATGTTTTGTATTGTTATAAAATGATCAAATTCTAATTTATTCTTCAAAGAAGGAGGTACGTGGGGTTTTGACAAAGGCCAGTATAATGCACATTGGATTCTAGGTAATATTACATACCTATCTCTTCTTTACACAAGCAATATTATGTCTCCAAGTATTGAAATTGTAGTCTTTTTATTGTAGAAAAACAGATCATAGTAAATAGTTACACACTGACATTACAAATGGCAATCCATATCTGAGTTCCAAAGAAGTTTTAGTTAAAATTATATGTTTTAAACCACAGTGACAGCAGGTGTCTTCTTTCTCCCTATACCTTTATAAATATGATGCTTAGCAAGTCAGCTTTTATACATGAGAAAGGTGAACATTTCACTTCTACCCAGGTGATCTGTACATCAACATTGCAGATCTCAAAGATTTTATATAAATCTAGATATGTATATGTACGTGATTTCAAAGCTGAAGAAAATGAAAGATAGCAGGAAAGATATCTGGCTTGTCCTCTCTTATTAGCTCCAGTTTTTTTTCTAGAATATAGCTTGGATAAGAAATGTTTCCTAGGAGCTTAGAAAATTAATGACTATCTAACTTCCGATAAAGAGAAAAGGTTTCAATTTTTTTTCCCAAGGTGTTTCTAAATTTCTCAGGAATCCTATAGTTCTTACGGTATCTAATTTCAAATTTTAAACATAACTATTTAAAGATTTTTATTTCCTCCTTATGCTAATTTCAAAGATTCGTGATTTAAAAATAGATCAGCAGTTTAGTCTTCTATAGTATGATTTTTAAATCTTATCCTTATAAAAATTCTTTCTTGCACTTTCTTGATAAATCTCCATCTTTACACCATATAAAAGGGGAGATTTATTTATACAAAAGATAATTGTGCTCCAGTGTTAATGCGTACTAAAACTGCTGCTTGGGGAGTAGTTTTAACTGTCATCTCTTTGGGTACCTATTGCCTTTTGCAGGCTCTTCGAAAGAATATGTGGTGGATCTCATAATATCAAAGGAATTTCAAAAGACACTGAATTAATGATGTAATAATTGAGTTGTTTTCATGGCAGGAGTAAGCAACAGGATGTAGAGGCTGAAGAGCCTCCGGCATGGAACCTGGAGGACACTCTCACACATTTGTGTGTGGGATGGGGAGTGATTATCCAAGCAAGTGCTGGGAAAAGAAAGGAGTTCAGTTCTAAAACTGCTGTTGAGTAAAGCCTTTCTCTTAAAAAGCATTTGCTCTCTTGACCTGGTTCTAAATTCATTAGTATGGATAGGCTAATTAACTTCAGAAAACGAAAAGAATGATGTTGAAAATTTCATGACTGATTAACAGTGGGAAAATACAATTACTTTCAAATATTAGTCCCTTTTTAAGAAAAAGAAAAATATCATAGATTCATAGAATGGTTAGGGTTGGAAGGGATTTAAAGATCATCAAGTTCCAACCCCCCCCCCCGCCATGGGAAAGGAGACTTCTCACTAGACCAGGATGCTCAGGGCCCCATCCAACCTGGCCTTGAACACGTCCAGAGAGGGGACATCCACCAGCCCCTGGGATACCTGTTCCAGTGCCTTACCATCCTTATAGTGAAGATTTTTTCTCTAATATCCAATCTAAATCTACCCCCTTCCAATTTAAAACCATTCCCCCATATCCTATCACCACATGCCCTTCTAAAATATCCCTCCCCAAATTTCTTGCAGTCCTCCTTCAGGTACTGGAAGGACTCTATAAGATTTCCCTGGAGCCTTTTCTTCTTCAGGCTGAACAACCCCAACTCCCTCAGCCTGTCTTCATAGAAGAGGTGCTCCAGACCTCTAAATCATCTTTGTGGCCTTCCTCTGGACCAGTTCCAACAGTTCTGTGTCTTTCTTATGTTGGGGACTCCAGAACTGGACACAATACTTGAGGTGGGGTCTCACAAGAGAGTAGAGGGGAAGAATCACCTCCCTTATCCTGCTCACCACGCTCCTTTTGATGCAGCCCAGGATATAGTTGGCCTTCTGGGCTTCAAGTGTGCATAGTCAGCTCATGGCTCATGTCTAGCTTCTCATCCACCAGCACCCCTAAGTCCTTCTCTGTGAGGCTGTTGTCTATCACATCAGCAAAGACATCACTCAGGATTAAAAGAAAAAAATCAGTGCATTGAAATAAGGAGAAATTGATTGGGAGGAAAATACTCCTGTTTGTTAAAATGCATTTTCTCTAAGATAATCCTATCAGGAGATATGATCAAATTCCCTGTAGGGCATCTTTATGGGGGCAAACAGTGGAAAGTGCACAGTAAAGAGGAGGTCTTCAGTGTTGGGACCCAGACCAGAGGTCTTAGAGCCTTGATTTGATTCTACACAATATTCTACAGAAAAAATACTTCCCTCTGCTCTGTTTTGCCTAACCTGAAGTGGATGACACTAACAAAGCAGCATGCTGTTCTCTAAATGTCATGTTCTTGCCATCTTCCCAGGTAGGCATATTTTATTTCCAGTTTCCTTCATTTTACTTCGTAGAGATTCACTCAGGAGACACTGTTAATGTTGATGAAGAGCCCAGTGTCACTGAGCTCATGCTGATAAAGACAGAAGAGACAGATTCTTTTGAAGCTTATTTGAAGATTAAATACATCTCACATCTAGACTGGAAGGTTTTGACTTTGAAACCATGAGAAGGTGCAGTAACTCAATGTGAATCAGAGATGAGGCAGCCATAGCTACCTTCTAGCACTAAGGAACATTAATCTAGGATGCTGCTACACAAACTCTTACCTGTTTCTAATGGAAGTGAAGTTCCTCAAGCAACTATAGTTATAGAAATAATACTTGGACTGAGAAGGTCTTAGTATTATTCAGAATATATGGACATCATGTCATCTTTTAACCGTTAAAACCCAAATGGTGTTCAAAGTGAAGAACTGATTTAATTTGTTTGAAAAGTTAGAAATGTAAGTGGTAGGGATCGCAGTAAAACCTCCAGTGAAAGTCAGCACTGATGTAATGCTTTTCTGTTTTCATTATCTGCCTTATTAAATTCACAATATCTTTTGTCTATATCTATGAATCAAAAGCTGGAGATAAAGACTCCTGACTTCCATTGGTATGAGCCAGAAACAATAATCTCTTTTGTATTGCTCGCTACAGATGGTTCACTGTTGCATCTACAATGAATACCAGGCTTCAAAGGCAGGGTATCAAAAGCAATAAAATTATAATTATCCTTTAGTGACAACCAAAATAGTACATATATATGTAGTACCATGTGATGTCAGAGTGATCAATTCTGCATACCAGATGCTGAAGTAAGGTGCCAGCTCAACCAGCTGTTTTCATTGTGCTTTCAGTCTAAAGACCACCCAGTCTATTATATTAGGTATGCACAGGTTTCAAAGGTTGATATTGAGTTCTTTGCAATTTCACAGAGTAGGCAATTTGAGCAGAAGTTGCTGCTGTTCCTAATTATCCCTGAAGACTGAAGTTTTCTCTGACAACAGATTTTTCTCAACACTTTCTTCAGATGCTCAGTATTTTTTATAAAAATAAAATAAGCCATACATGCGGCCTTGTGTTGTCATTGTTTTTGCTGTGTCCTGAGTCCTCTTTGTGTTCAGGTGTATCAGTAGGTGCCCACCTATATGGGTGGGCCATTGTCCATGGTCCAAACTTTCAAGATATCTATGTGGCAGCCCTTCATTTTGCATGAATTCTGTGTTCATTGCTTGCTTACTTTACAAAGGAATGGTTTCTAAGAAGAGTAAGGTATTTATTTTTGTAATACTTTCTTATCTACTTGTGTCTAACTAATTGTGACATTAGAAGTAGTTTTCAAATTTGTTTATTAACATTTGGTTACTGTCTTGAATTTACATACAATCTCACCTCCTTCCTTGTTGCCAGGGCAGAAGTTCATTATTGGATCCCATTCAGAGTTGCAGTGTCAGCTGGGCATCCCATGCTTTCTCTGCATGCTAGAGAGCATCTCCTTGGTCAGCCTGAGCATTTATGGAACAGTCGTTACAGACTTCTAAACAGCTCCCAAGGTCTGCATAAATACAGATGAGTATATGAAGTCGCTATTCTTGAAATGATAGAGAAAAGCAATTATGTATTCAAGGTAAATTTTTTACAGTTCAGCACAGTTAAGTATTTGGGTTGGGTTGAGTTGGGTTGGTTTCTCCAAGGGAAAATTTTTCTGCCTTACTTATTTCAGGAAGGGTACATCAACTGGTAAAAGGACAAAACTGCACACGCTGTGAAAAAGATAAGAAAAATAAGGTTGTTATTTCTAAGCATGTTATTCTAATATTGTGCAGCCTAATTTCAAATGATTTTTTTCTCTCATATTTGAACTTTGAATTGCATTATTTTACAATTTTGTCAACCTAAGTCATCAATAATGCTTTAAATGAAGGAATGACAAGCTCTATTTTTCATCTGCTTACTGCATAATATTGAGATACTGTATTCTTTTAAAAAAATTTTAATCAAATGTCTTATATTTAGAGTTTCTATTTCACACCTTTATCTGAACCTTTCATTCTTTTCACACACAAGGTTATTTTCAAAGATGTTTTTCCATAGGACTTACAAAAAAAAAAAGGGCAAATCTTTGGGCACATGTCAAAACACCATTTTTTATGATCTGTTGCTTCTCAGCACTTCACTCTTCTAAGGGGTTCCTGCAGGGCTTTGTAATATTCTCTTCTGCCAGGAACAACATACTGTAATTTTGCTTCCTTGATTTCCCTGTTGGTCCCGTCAAACTCTGTAGATCCCTTTTTGCTGGGATAATCAGTTTTCAGTGGCCTCTACTGTGCTTATGAATGCAGTTCTCTTAATGAATAAGGAGATGGACACATAAGCATAATGTATATTGTGACTCTAGTAGAAGATCATTGTTCATCAACATAGAACACATACCAGCTATTTAAGGGAAAATGATGTAGCGATCAGACAGGTTGTTATAAGAAGCCTTACATGCTCTCAGGAGCCATCCTGCTTGTTCTGAAGGACTTTGTAAAGCATGGGGTTTTGAATTATTAGGCAGAATAAGGAACATACTACACCAGAAAGCAGATATAACTCTTGACTCTGTCCTGAGTGATATCACTGTCCATGCAGTAGCTAAACAAACTATACTACAGTAGTTAAGAGATGACAAGTTGTAGTATTTGAAAGATGTCAGATAATAAAAAGAAGTGTGGAAAGCTGTCAAAATTAGGGATAAACTACTAACTTATTTTGCATCAGTGAGAGGCCACTTTATAGGGTAATTAGTACTCCCATAGGGAAACAGAGCATCTTTATCTACAGTAAAAGAATAATCTTTGTAATACTACTATTCCAAGTACACACAAAGCAACCATGCTGATCATAGATTTGCAGATCCTTATGTTGAAAGCATTTCCCCTCAGATCTGAGGGAGGGCTTCTTATGCGATTTATATTATTTGTAATAAGAATGTCAAAATGAGAAGCCTTAGCTGAAGAACATTTATCTTTATTTTACCTGTCTGAAAATCCAACCAAGTGAAAATGAAATAGTTTATGGTTTTCATAATCTTGTTTATTCTATTACATGTTACAGCAGAGAAATAAAACCTGTGATTAAGATTTACAGAAACAAGCACATCCTAGTAGTTAGACACCTGCCTGAGTTTTCAAAATGCTGAATGCCTGCTAGGTTCCATTCATCTCAGAGACATGGGTAAAATTATTTTTACTTTGTTGCAAATTCACTCAATTTCAGTACAGAACAATGCAACTTGGAAAAATGAATAGGTGATAAATGATGGACGGGAGAAGCAGGTATATCTGAAACTTGTCTGGTGATCTGGAATTTAGCCCCCAACCATTGGTCCATTGCTTACACGTGATTTTTAATAATGCTGTTAAATGAAAGTTATTGAGCAGTTGAATTGGAGCTTAATGGATAGGTCAAAATTACAAAAGTGGGCTTTATGACTAAGTAGAATCAGATTTATTTTGGGGATTCTTTAAGAGAATAGAAATTCTACAAGAGTAACTTTCCTTCTTTTAAAAGATTTCCTTTTACAAATTTCATGTCTTTCTTTGATTTTGGTTTTGACTGTTGACTTAAACTGTAATACTGTAGTCTTTGCTACTGTTATTCTATGCCATTAAAATCTACCAAGTCATTCCAGATAGAAAAACTGTAATCAAAGTCTTGACCCTGATCATTTAGCTTAACCAGAGACCCAAACTGCTGCTTCCAGGAGAAACTCTTTAAAACGTAACAAATATTGATAGTTAGATGTGAAGAGAAATTTCACTTTCCATTCTGAATTATATTCCTTTCTCATCAGATATGGAATTATACTTTCTATCATGAAGTTTTAAGGAAAAAAAATCTGGGATTTGTTTGTTTGTTTGTTTTTTCTTTTTTATTCTGTTATCTACTTTATATGTAATGAATCTAATTAACAAAAACCTTTTTGACATACCTATAGATTTCAGTTTTTCCTTAATAGCTGGAGAATTTGGAACTTCAGATGGTCTCTGAAATTAGCATACATTTGATAATATTAGCTGCAAATTTGTTGTAATATTAGTGATTAGCATATATGAATATTACTCTTTCTTTAGAAATTAGCTTTTAATGTATGAGAAAAAGATTCTTATATTATTAAAGTAATAAGCAACCTAGATAAAAACTGTCTCAAATTGTTGAACAAACTAGAATAGAATAATTTATGAGACCCAAGAAACTATTTCTGGTTTTCTTACTTTCTTATGTTTATCTACTTTAGGTTTAATACTGCAAGGAGAAATGCCTTCACTGGTCAAAGCTGGAATTAAAGTTATTAAGAAAGCAAGCTACTTATGTGATGGAGAAGATTATTAATAAATGGTTGATTCTTGAAAAGAATTCAGCTTTCAGCACTCACTGAGATACATGAATTTAATAAGGTAAGAAGTACGTTAGGTCAGCACCATTAGGAATTAGCTGTTTCTGAAGGAAGAAAAGTTAATGAGTCCTGAAGACGGAAAAGTTAATTTGTTCATAACAAACAGAGAACAGTTTAGTGGTCAAAGTTCTTGACTGGGCAAAGAAGCTTGAACTTGGTCTTGGCAGGAATGAGAGTTTGTAAGGAGTCACAGAGTGTTTGCAGTTTAAGGTAATTAATTCAGGTCATCTGACCAAAGCCTGGGTCTCACAGAGTTTCTTGGTAGCTCTGAGAGCACAAAAGAGTAGAAATTTCCCTGCTGTGCCTGTACAGATGCAGGCAGTGCTGCTGGGGAGGATGTGTCCAGAAGCACTGCTCTTGCAATAAAATTTCCCTCCTGTTTGGAGAAAATTAAGTCTAATTTAATTCTAACTGCTTGATGCAAACTGAAACTTTTCAAGATTAAAACATGATTAGGTTTGGATGTTTGGGGAAGGAGGGTGTTGAGTAGCCACATGACACATCTCTGAATTCAGACTGATTATGCTTCTAGATGTCACTTGAGCTTTCTGATGAAACACTAATACAACCATATTGATCAGATGATAGTCTGAAAAATTTAGTCATAAATGATTTTTTGAAGATTCTATATCTAGCAAGCAGCCAAACCCATTAGAGACCAGGGTAACAAGTTAAGAAATACAAAATTATCTGGAAAGCTATGAAGAAAGCCTCAAGCATGGTCATTCTATCAGGACAAATGATATCTAAAAAAAAATATAAAATAAAACTTCAGTTTTTGGTGAACAAGCTTGTAAAAAAGTTTGTATCACCATAATTTTCTAAAATTAGACTACAGTTCATTAGTTTGGTAAGTCAGGGGACAAAAATCTGAACGTTTCTGGGTGCCTGAAGTCTAATCTTGCATGCTGTAACTCATCTGTAAATGCAGCCTATAAAAACAATCTGTCAAGTAATATTTTTTGAATGCAGAAAAATTATTCTAATATTTTCCCTCTTATTCTGCCTTGAAGAAATGACATATTTTGAAGCATTTAATCCAAAAATAACATAAAGAAATACTTCATCCCACACAAATAATGAAACAATTACTTTCTAAAATGAGACACTTGATTTGCCTATTTCAGACAACCAACTTCAGACTTTCACATCACAGACAACAGCACTGTTAGTGGAAAGTCAAATTGGAATTTGTCTTTTTCAAGCTCAGCTTAAAACAACCCTAAATGAATTTGGTGATCTATTGTGATTCTTCAAAATTCAAATATACTAACCTTGTAGGTTCTCCATTTTTCATTATTCTCTTATTTCCAATTGGATGTCTGAGTAAACAGCATATTATTTCCATTTTATTAAAATATATATTCTGTGAATCCATCATTTAATTCTTTTGAGCTCCATGATGTTCTTTAAATCCACCATTTGCTGCTATCCAGCTCTATGAAATGCTGCAGATATAATAGCATCCACTATCCATTGTCTAGTTCATTTACTTAGACTTTGGCCCCTCCCACCCCCAAAGCATTGAGAAGGAAATCCAAACATGCTTTTTATCATTTGTGGCTAAGCATCACTAGTCCAAGTTATAATTTCCATTGTTTCCCAAATGCTCACTCTTGCCATTATTATGTTTCTCTATTCACCCACCTTGACTTGTAAACTTCTCTAACAGTAATAGATATTTCAGATTGTTTTATTACATGCCATCTCCATTTACTCTTTGCATCATCTATGCAACATACCACACATCCTTGTGCAAAAAGAATAAGCTACTTTTATCGTTCAAAATGTGCAGCTATAAGGCAGTCATCAGAGACTGCACTGACTATAGAAAACACTGTGACTTTATGGTAGCCAGTTGCCCATTATTCACAGAAGATTTACTGCAGTAAAAGAGAAGGCTCCTCTAGATAATCTTCAAAGTGATGTTTCTAGAAAGGGTGACTTGAATTCTTACTATAGCTTTCTAAGGCTTTCTAAACGCCCCAGCAGTGGAAAAAAAACAACAAGGAAGGTTTTGAATCATGGGCCTTTATGCCCATGCTGCATTACCTTCCAGGTATTGCCATTCTCACTCCAATCTGTCAAATGCTACTGTGGGGAATTCAGGCTAATGCAGTCATCTCCTGCTAAGGACATAATGTCAAAGATTTTATCCTCTCATATATCTAAAAGAGAAATACAGTTAAAGATAACCTCTGGACACCCACTGCATAGCTGGGTTATGAAAGACAAACATTGAAACACTATGTTAAGACTGGCACTGAATACATTCATTTCTGGTAAATAGCTTAAGGCTGGATGGATTCCTTACTAAATTGGAGTTAAATGGAATTAAACCAATGTAAAGACACATTGTCTCACTTGAACTGCAGGAATGCCTGGATATATGATATCAGTATGAGGTTTGCAGCCAAATCTTCTAGGTAATCTTAATCATTACCCCCAGGAATCACCAGTCCCTATTGTACCAAATGCATTTTTGCAATTGAAGTTTCAAGAGTGGCTATCAGAGATCTCCTGCTGCTTTTGTTGGATTAACTTTTATTGCTCTTCACAACATACTATAGAAAGCCAGCTAAGTCACTTCAACAGAAGATACTGGAGACACTAGGTATCCAAAATGTAGTTACACTATATTGAAAATCTGTTAACAGGCTTGAGGGGTGATTTTTAAAATTTTTGTTTTGTTTTTTAACATAAAGAAAACCATTCATAGTATCACAAAAATATTGTCTTTAAATATTCAGTTTTCAGCAGTCAAGAAAACAAATTGTGCCGCTGAGTGGATCAGATGAGTGATAATGGGATATAGCAACTCTTAGTTGAAGAAAATCAAGCCTATGGGTTTGAAAATATCTGCACATGTGTTTCCATGTGCTGTTATAACTTCTCTTCCTCTACTTTTAGTAGCATTTTAATCCGTTGGTCAGTTCCAGCAGAAGACACAGGCAAATTATAGATTTATTTAAGGTTTATGGAAATGAATCACAGAATCACAGAATCACAGAATCTTAGGGGTTGGAAGGGACCTCAAGAGATCATCGGGTCCAACCCCCCTGCCAAAGCAGGCTCCCTATCTCATATTACACAGATAGGCATCCAGACGAGACTTGAATATCTCCAGAGAAGGAGACTCAACCACCTCCCTGGGCAGCCTATTCCACTGCTCCGTCACCCTCACTGTGAAAAAGTTCTTCCGCATGTTGGTGCGGAACTTCCTATGCTCCAGCTTACAGCCATTGCCCCTAGTCCTGTCCCCACAGACCACTGAAAAGGGGCTGGCCAAATCCCCCTGCGTCCCAAGTCTAAGATATTTATAAACACTAATTAGGTCTCCCCTAAGCCTTCTTTTCTCCAGGCTGAACAGACCCAGCTTACTCAGCCTTTCCTCATATGGGAGATGTTCCAGGCCCCTAATCATCTTCGTGGCCCTTCTCTGGACTCTCTCCAGGAGATCCCTGTCTTTTTTATACCATGGAGCCCAGAACTGGACACAGTACTCCAGGTGGGGCCTGACCAACGCAGAGTAGAGGGGGAGGATCACTTCCTTCGACCTGCTGGACATACTCTTCCTGATGCATCCCAGGATCCCATTGGCTCTCTTCGCCACCAGTGCGCACTGCTGGCTCATAGCCAACCTGTCATCAACCAGGACCCCCAGGTCCTTCTCCACAGAGCTCCTTTCCAGCAGGTCATCCCCCAGCCTGTACTGATACAGTCGGTTGTTCCTCCCCAGGTGCAAGACTTTACACTTGCTCTTGTTGAACCTCATCTGGTTTCTCCCAGCCCAGCTCTCCAGCCTGTCCAGGTCTCGCTGGATGGCAGCGCAGTGTTCCTGCGTGTCAGCCAATCCTCCCAGCTTTGTATCATCGGCATACTTGCTGAGGGTGGATGCTATACCCTCATCAAGATCGTCAATGAAGATATTAAACAGGACTGGACCCAACACCGAGCCCTGGGGAACACCGCTAGTCACAGGCCTCCATTCAGATTCTACTCCACTGATCACAACCCTCTGAGCCCGGTCCGACAGCCAGTTCTCGACCCACCTCACTGTCCACTCATCTAACCCTTGTTCCCTCAGCTTCTCTATCAGGCTGTCGTGGGAGACAGTATCGAAAGCTTTGCTAAAGTCAAGGTAGACGACATCCACTGCTCTCCCTCCGTCCACCCAGTTGGTGATGACATCATAGAAGGCTATGAGATTGGTCGAGCACGATTTCCCCTTGGTGAATCCATGCTGACTACTCCTCATAACCTTCTTCTCTTCCAGTTGTTTGGAGATGGCATCCAAAACAAACTGTTCCATCACCTTTCCAGGGACAGAAGTGAGGCTGACTGGCCTGTAGTTACTGGGATCCTCCTTCTTGCCTTTTTTAAAGACTGGAGTCACATTGGCTATTCTCCAATCTTCAGGCACTTCTCCTGTAGTCCAGGACTTATTGAAGATGATAGAGAGTGGCTCCGCAATCACCTCCGCCAGTTCTCTCAGCACACGTGGGTGTATCCCATCTGGACCCATGGATTTGTGTGCATCCAATCCTTTGAGTCGCTCCTGGACTACCCCTACCTCAACTAGAGGTGAGCTGTTCATTCCCCAACCACTGCTACTTTCGTCTGGTATCTGTGGGTCCCGAGAAGCCTTCGGAGTAAAGACCGAGGCAAAGAAGGCATTCAGTATCTCCACCTTCTCATCATCTCCCGTTACCAAGATACCCGCCTCACTTAACAAGGGACCTACATTATCCCTGGTTATCCTTTTACTATTCACATACCTGAAAAAACTCTTTTTATTATCTTTTATGTCCCTTGCCAGCTTAATTTCTAAGCAGGCTTTAGCCCTCCTAGTTGCATCCCTGCAGGCCCTGGCAACATCCTCATATTCATCCCATGATCCCAGACCCTGTTTCCACAGTTTATAGGTCTTCTGCTTCCCTTTGAGTTTACTTAAAAGCTCCCTGCTTATCCACGCAGGTCTTCTACCTCTCCTTCCCCATTTCTTACTCAAAGGGATGCACCTATACTGTGCTTGGAAGAAGTGCTGTTTGAATGTTAGCCAGCTCTCGCAGGCTCCCATTCCTTCAAACAGAGCAGCCCAAGGGATAGCCCCTATTTGATTTCGGAGGAGATCAAAGTTAGCTCTTCCAAAATTCAGGGTAGCTGTCCTACTTTTTGGCTTGCCTCTTCCACTCAGGATCTTGAACTCGATCATTTCATGGTCACTTTGTCCTAAGCTGCCCCCGACCTTCACCTCCCTAACGAGCCCATCCTTGTTAGTGAAAACAAGGTCCAGCACCCGCCCTCTCCTCGTAGGTTCCTGCACCATCTGTATCAGGAAGTTGTCTTCCATATGCCGCAGAAATTGCCTGGACTGCATACGACTGGCCGTATTGCTTGCCCAGCAAATGAAATGTTAGGCAGAAAATTCCACAATATCAATACTACAAATGTGAAGAGTAACAGCAGATTACTATTGCAGTATGAGACATGGAGACCATTTACGTGAGGAAGCACTCCTCACATTCACCAAGAACTTTGTAAGCTCTTCCCACAGGCTTACCCACAGAAGCAGGTAGCTGTGAGATGTAAACCCAATGGGAGCAGACTTCATTAGCTATGAAGTTGGACAACTACTTCTTTGCCTCGAGGCTTCCAGTGGGGATCAGGTCAACTGAGTAGTGACAGGCTAATTACCGTTTGATGTCTGGCTGTTTTATCTTCATGATTGCAGTTCAGTTTCCCATGGGAGGTGTTTGCATCGTGACAAACCCAGCACTGCAGCAGAACCTGTTGCAAGCCAGAGGCTTTCACCATGAAGAACTTCCTTTTTGGAAACAAGGTTAGAAACTTCAGTCTATATGCTGTTACTTCGAGCTCTCACTCATTTCTGCTGGTAGATATGTAACTTCTCTGACCTTTTGCAGGTAATACTTTGGTATGAAGGCTAACAGTTCATGGAGAGCTAATGTCGTTTCATTACAAATGGGAGCCACTACTTCTGTAATACTTTCAAGTGGGCTGACAGAGCAATATAGGAAAACAGTCTGTACTCTGTGCTCTGCAGATTGGAGAACTTCCATATATCTTTATATTTATATTCCATATATCCCTTTATCAATAGAAGGGTTTGGAAGAATTTCATTGAGTTTCAATCAGACTGTCATTTCATTTTATTAAAAAGAAATAATCAACTATTTCCTATTTAGTTTTGGTTTGGTTTGTTTTTGTTTTACGAACCAGCTAGGTTTCAGATAATGCACTTCAGGAGTGGAGTTTTGTGAGCAAATTGTGAGGCCTCTTGACTAGAGAGACCCCTTTGTGAATCCCTGACAAACAGCTGACTACAATCAACTTAACAGCCACTTTACCAGAGCACAATGAAGAAAATGGAGCTGATTTTTAGCTGGGTGACAAATTGTACATTTGTGATTTAGCAGTCTAATACAGTAAGGAGTATAAAATGGACTCTGGTTCTTTGAAGTTATTTCCTTCAATGTATCTTTAAACGGTATATTATTAGCCTGTCTTAATGGAAAATGATCAGCTGAAACTAATCTCACTAATGAGGTTCATTTGTTCTTTGACAAAGCCATAAATAGTTTTCTCAAGAAAAAAACTTAACTAATAGTTTAGCCACAGCCTTATAATTAATTTTCTTCTCCAGTGCTAGCAAGCATGGAAACAAACAGTAAATTTTTCATTTGTTCATCTCTTTAGAGCAACTGTTTAGCACAGATATGCTTGATTAATGGATTTAATTTGTTCCCTTCTCCTGTAGTCAGTTTTCATATTACACTGGTTATCAGAGGATAGGACAATAATGTGGGCACTCTCATTGTACTGTATTCCATCAGTGTCAGGGTTGCCTTCTAGCTCTGGGTCTGCATCTTTAACCTTTGTAGTCCTGACGAATCTTTCATCAATCTGTGTTACAGTCACCTTGGGAAGGAAAAGCAGAAGCACTCAGTCAGCACTTACAGGTAGTAAAGTGTGTCATTATTTCTTACAAAATGCTGGCAGCAGTGCACCTTTCATTTCCCACAGAAATATGATTTGTGAGATGAGCAACCCTACTGTTAAGAGAGGAAAATGTAAGTTAATAGTCTGCTCCCTACTTGGATTTTATATTTATATTTATTTATATTTATATATAATGCACATATATTTATTTTTCTATTTATATTTAATGCACATACATGTATGTATAAATGAGATTTTTTTTAACTTATAGGGCTTATGTGTATATATATATATATGCACACTATATTTTGGTGGTTCTAAAATTATTATTACTATATACTTATATTTTATATGCCTGGCTCAAGTAATGTCATAAAAAATAAGACAAACTTCAAAACCTTCCATTTCACAATGTTAGCCCTCTCCCAGTGGAACATATATCATCATAGAGACTTGCTAAGGTTATTCTAGGTTTCAGGCTAGCACAGTGCCACATAATTAGAAGGTGCCATGTTCCTTCGGTTTCTATTATACTCAAAGTTTAAACAAATACAGTGGGAAATATATTACTTCTGTAAATGACGCATCACATGCTTATATAATAAATCAAGTTTAAAAGATCATTAAGAACTACCGAAATAAAAATGTGTCTCAGATTGCCACTGTAGGCATGCATCATATACATTCTTTGAGGATGATGGCATAAAACTGGGAAAATTAGTTTCAGTGAACTTGTAATTTATTTTCGTATTTTGTGATTCAGCAGCTCTATAAGAAAGAGTTACATATCACCCAAGGTATTATATGCATTTCAGTACTGCACACTGGTATATATATATTTACTTATGTTCCTCTGATTTCAGTAGTGGTGTAGAAATGCTGCAAGAGACGGTCTAGGCCAAAGAACCTTTAGCATGTGAGTAGGCAAGAACAGTTACCCATGCAAAAAGAGAAGAGATGAGGACGACTTGTGCGAAGTGACAGAGCAGGCTGCTGTCATAACCAAGTGGCACACTGAGATCTGGATCCTGCTCAGATGTGCAGTCCACTGGGCATACTGGCTGCCTGTGACACTTCTATTTAAGTACCTTGTGTCCATGTTATTTCTGACATATTCAGCTTAGGACGACTGAATAATACGATGCCACACACTAGATGTTTTAATATTATGTCATATCAGGAGGAAAAACATCCGTTACACAGAGTTTGCCTTAGAAGAACGCTGTACTAAATCTTTCATTTGTCAATGACAATAATGGCCTGGTAGGTTGTGAAATATTGATGCCAGATTTTGTCATTTATCAGGATCACAGCATTCATTTTGCAGTTCCAGATGGAATGACAAAATGTGAGCATCAATTGATATATTCAATTATTTAACTTTTCCCTAGCCCATCATAGAAAAGCAAAATTATGGAACAAAATAAAAAATTCTAGGATTCATGTTAGATACTTTCTTCACTTGATAATTTTATTATGATCATGACATCTAAATCCAAATGTAAATGAATAAATTAAAAAAATAAAAGTTTTGTGTATTTAACAATAGGGTATTTTAGAAACATTCTGAAAGTAGTATTGACCAAGGTGATAGCTTTGAAAACCATCATTCTAGTTCTGTTTTAATATTGAGTAGAGTTGCCTGTATTTGTTCCTCTCAAGATTATTTTCCCCCTCTATTAACTGAAAGGTAGTTTGGTTTACACAGCAAGTTCAGGATGGTTCTTCTTCTGATTTTGAAAATGTCTGAACCAAATTAGCCTTAGTTTTATTCAATCAGGAATATTTCTTGTTTCAGTGAGTAAACTTGAAACTCCAAAGCAAAGAAGTAGTCAAATGTAACTTATAGATCTTTTTTGCTCAGTATAATATGAACTTAAAGTCTATATAAAATTTATGTGTATTAAATTTTACTTGAGAAATTATAACGTACAATAAAAGTAAGTAGGGCCAGCATTTTTTCTATTCTGTAAATTCTTATATGTGAGTTTTCAGAGGGAAAAAATTTCAAATCTGTTAAAACATTGTAATAGTTGTATTTTGAAGTTATAGAAATACTGCAGGTAAAAACCTTTTAATAGAGAAGATTTTTAACTGCTTGGATTACTTGACTTTTGTCACCTTTTATCACTTGTTACTGTCTAGGTCAGCTTTATAATTAACTTGGTTAAAAAAGGAGAGTTAAACAAAAATTTAAAACCAGCACAAAATAGCTTTCAAAAAACCCTGATAGCTTTTGCAAAAAGAAATAAATAGACCTTTCAAGTAATCCAGGTAAGTTTTTTTAAAGATATCATCCCGTCTGTTCAGAGACAAGATGCTGTATGGTACAGAACAGAAAAGATAAGCATTTGAGCATAGAAAGTTCTAATTATATGTGCCACTTTATGCTACCTCATCAACAGGTTGTGAAGTAACAGCCTTTTGTTCATTAAATTTCCTACACTGATCTCTGCCTCAGGCTAAGAAAACCTTAGCCAAAAATGCTCAGCTCCTAAGAGTATGGATATAGGATCCAAGGCAGATTAGGGGTGTCACAGGTAGGGATTGAAACAAAGTCATATTTTATATGCTGCTAGTTAATGGAGTCTTTCTACAAATGGTCTGTAACAGTTTGTAATATGTAAATATTCAGTGAGTATTATCTGGGCTTTTATTTGAACACCATTTCAGTCCATCAGAGGCCAACCTATAGACATGCTAATGATTTCAGTCAGCATTTGAAAGCAAAGTTTTACCTTGTTTCCTACTTTGAAAGAAAAAAATAATCCAACAAAACAAACAAAATCTTAAAAATGGGATCTGAAGAGTAGATAATTGAACTTTAAATTTCCAGTCTGAAGAATACATTGAAAAAGTCTCATGTTTTGTGCAAATAAAGTAAATCCTTATTGTATAGTACAAAAAATTAAAAAAATATACTAGGAAATTAATAAGTCTGTTTTTAAATTAGATTATTGTACAGGTTTTGGCTGGAATAGATTTAATTTTCTTCATAGTAGCTAGTACAGGGCTGCCATTTGGATTTGTGCTGGAGACAGTGCTGATACCACAGAGATGTTGTTACTGCTGAGCAGTGCTCATACAGAGCCAAGGCCTTTGCTGCTTCTCACCACCACCAGTGAGTTGGGTATGCACAAGAGGTTGGGAGGGGACACAGCCAGGACAGCAGACCCCAATAGACCACAGGGATACTCCAGACTATGTAGGTTCATGGTAGGCAACAAAAACTGGGGAAGAAAGGAAGGGACATCTGTAGTGACAGCATTCATTCTCCCAAGTTACCACTACATGTGATGAAGCCCTGCTCTCCCAGGGGTGGCTGAATGCCTGTGTGCTGGTGGGATGCAGTGAATGGATTCCTTATTTTTCTTTTTTGTTAATTCCCACAGCTTTTGTTTTAACTTTTAAACTGTCTTTATGCCAACCCATGAGATTTTGCACTTTTGCCTTTCCAATTCTTTTTCCTCATCTTACTGTGGGGGGACTGAGCATGTGGCTGTGGTGTTTAGCTGCCTACCAGGATTAAAACATGACAAATATCAAAAGTATATCATGTTGAGTAACACAGAGTAATTGTGGGATACAAGAAAAATAGTTACTGTGGTGAACAAGTTCCTGTAGGAAAAAACTGGAGGATAATACGGTAATTAAATCATAATTCACCTCTTTTTTCTAACTGTACAGTAAATGAGGTTGCCTTGAAACCATATCTTCAACTATAGCTGTAACTTCCCAGCTAAGAAATTATATGCTAAGCTCAGGGATGTTGGGTTTTTTTTCCCCTTCATGTAGCACTGGGTGTGCACGTGTCCCTGAACGCGTAACACAGGATCTATTCAAACTCTGTCATTAGCGTGAGAGCTAACAAGCTTGGAGATGACTTAGTGAAAGGTCAGGTGCTTCATTAAGATCATTTGTCAGCCATTGGAGGATTTCCAGCAATGGCAAGCTATAAAAAAAACCCAACTGAATTTACATTATATTTCTGCACAATTAACTCTAAGGAAATTAGAGGCAATTTAGAGGAATAGTGGAGAGACTAGTCAGAATGAATTATACTCATCTATACTAAACCAAAGTGTCTTAGTGCCCTGGCAATTAAAATACTGTTATCTGTACAGAAATAACCAATATGTCAAGCAGTTGAGCCTGTAATCCTTAGTCAAAAACCAGAACATAAGTTTTTCTCCTAAGAGACAATTGAAATTGGAAACCCTCCTACCACAATCAGTAGCATACTCCAGGAAAACTGGAAAACACTCAGGACTAATTGTTACTTGGGAAGACTGTGAAGACTGTATTTTAATGCATTCTGTGCTGGCTGTGTGTAAAAAAACCAAAATCAGTTAACCTAAAGGTGAAACCTAAAGTTGAAACGAATGCTGCATTTCTCCTACGTGCCAGGGCGGGAGGCTGCTCCTCAGAGCAGCTATTGCTTTGCACTGGTTTTGAACTGCTCTCTGAAGGACACACTCCTACCTCAATATTGCTTTAACGTGATGTGCCCAAGTGATTAAAGGCCATTACAACAGCTGAAGGAATTCAATGTGTAAAAATCAAAATGAACTGTTGAAAGAAGAAATTTTCACTGTTAGAGTAAGGTTACTTAAATACTCTGATCTGACACTTTGTCAGAGGAGTTCACAATCCTGCAGGGAATAATTCCCTTTTAATGCCCTGCTACAAAATCCAAAGAAAAAGTATGAACATGAAGTAGATATTGCTAATTTGGAAAAGGCAAGGTTGATTTCAGTTTTGGAAGAGGGCCAGTTATTGCAGCTTGTGTTTAGAATAGGCAAGACAATTTGCTGAATGTTTACTTTATATGATTAATTTTTCACTGTTTGGGGAAAAAAAAAAAGTTATCCAAGTTCCTGCCTCAGGTAGTGCTGTGAGCTTTGGTTGATGGGAAAAACTGCAATATTGAATTTAGGTAAAATGTTTTGCTATAGCCTACTTGTAGTACCACAGAAACACATAACAATAACAATCGGAATGATGAGCAGGAAGCAAATGGAAATAAATATATATCTTAAAAAATCTGTATAAATATTCCTGAAAAGCAAGTTAATTTATTTGAAGACTTAGAAGTATCTGCTGTATAAGAAGATGACATAAAAAGATTTGCTTTTTATTAAATGTATGCCTTTTGCGTAAGGTGATGTTCTTGACACACTTGAGAAACTCTCTCAACCTTTCTCTCTGATGGCATGGGAATATTTTTTCCATATTCCCCCCACCCCTCCAAACCTGAAATTTCAAATAAATTAATTTGGCGCTTCCACAGCCTCACTATGATTCAGAAGCCATTTATGCTACTCTCCCCAGCCTCAGCTGTACTTTTCAGCTTTCAGCCTTTCTCCTCTCCCAAAACTAAAATTGAGTTGAGAAAAGGTGGAAGAAACAAAGAATAAACCAGCCTATTTTTATCAAACAAGTTGTAAGTGCTGACAGTCTTTCTCCTCATCCTTCTCCCATCACTTTCTTCCTGTGAATATCATTAGCATTTTAAGGATGCAGGGAGGGCAGCTGAGACTTAATTAGCTGCTTCTATGAAACAGGTGTGAACATGTATAAAACAGATAATCAATGATTGCTCTCTGTGATGGTCAATACAAGAAGAGCATCTCTCAACAGAATCTAATGTAAGTCCTGCCAGAACTGTATGACTGACAAAAAGTCAGGGGGTACCAGAGCTAGATGCACAAATATCTCATGTTGTGTTTCATTACACAAATCATATTGTGCTGTTGACAGAGATCTAGTTTGGGATCTCTTTTGGGGATTACTTGTTATGTAACAACTGGGTGCAAAAGAAATGTTTTACAAATTCCTGTGATGGTTACTCAAGCTACTATGACTTATAACCTTTAATTCTGTTGTAAAAAAAAAAAAATCCTACAACTTTACAGTAATATTTTTTAAAAGAGCAAATTACAGAGAGTAGGTGTTTTCAGACTGCTGCAAAACATCATATTGATAATCACTGTGGATGTCAGCAGAAATCTTAAAATGCAGAGGGAACAATAACATGAAAAATTAATTCTTCTAGATTACAATTTGCAGGAAAAACACATCAATAAATGTAGAATGCAGTCCTTACTTCATGGCAACTTATAATGAATTCTTAAAAGCTGTGAAAAACTGTGGCCTGTTTTTCTTTATATGAAAAGCTTGATATAGTAAGCCTTGGATATTTGTGAATAACAATGTATTTTCTAATAATTTTGTTTTCTAAAACCTGGTGCAAACTAAATATTAAGTAAAACAACCTCAAACTGTTCTGAACTTTTACAGTACCTGAGAATAGTAAGTCCTTAACAAGCAAGATTAGCTTAATGAGTGCTGGTGTGGAGCATCAAAGATTTTGGTTGCGTTCTCTCTTGTACCAGATTTCCTTTGGAAAAGGGTCAGTTAGCCTTTCTTCACTTCCCCAGATACCGAAAACAGTGTTTTCTGACTTTGCTATTATGTACAGAGATGGAGAGCCAGAGGTTCTGGGCTATGGCACTGATGGCACAATATGCATTATCAAAAATAGTTAAATTAAAAGAAAAAAAAAAATCTTTACTCTTTGAGTAGCTCATTGTGTAAGATGTAATGCAAATGCTTACCTTGGTTTCCTTTGGTTATCTGACATGTATGTTTACATGAAATGCTGCTTCCAAAGAAAAATAACTCTTGATTTTGTTTTATTTTACTTCTAACATAGTAGATAGCAGTTAACATAAATGCACAGCTTTATACAGAGGTGGGGGAGATTTTGTCAAGGGCTGCAGTGAAAGCATGAGGGTGCTCACAACATATCTTCAAGCAAGAGCAGTCCCTTTTATGAATGGGAACAGTGACATAAAGTGTGATATGAGGCAGATTGCCTGCATCTTGGTGTCTTCTGGCAGCACATTATGTTCATGTCATGTTCTTGAATTTAATTTACAGATAAGCTCTGTGAGTAATTGTAGCGCACATCTTAAAACTGTAATCTACTTTTGATGTATGAAACAGAGGAAATTAGATTGAGAGAATCTTTCAAATGACTTTGTATGTTATTTAGCTTTTGAGAACGTGGTTTTCCACAAACAAATCCTTTCCTCCTTTGCTTCCTCTAAAACCTTTTCAGTCTGCTAACAGACTATAGTTTCAGGTAAGAGGAATAAATTGGTGGCCCCTGAGCTCTTGAATGAGTAGGTTTTGGTGGGTTTTCCCTTAATGCAGTAAGTCCTAATGGTCTTGCAAGCTTGGATGATATTAATGTTCATACATTATCCTAATAGTCTGAAGGCCATTAATATTCCAACTTAAGCATCAATAATTATTATTCAAATAATATTTAACCTAAAAACAACATCTAAGTGGATCCCACCTTTCTCCCACACATATCTGTCATACGTAAGAAGTGATTAGAAAATTGATTATATGATTTCCCAATTGTTCCATTAAAAAAATGAAAAAAAAAACAACCACAAAATACAATAAGCAGAGTATCCAGTTTGAATATAGTTATTCATCTTTCTGCCTAAGGAATAGTTTTTAGTTTTAACAAAAGAAACTCAGCTTGCAAAGGGACTTCATAAACAAGGGTGATGTCATTCTGCAATACTGAGAAGCTGATAGAAAATTTTAGGACATGTTTAATCAAACTCTGCAAGGAAATCCTCTGAAAATACCAAAATAACCAGTATCACGTATTAATAAAAGTCTGCCCATCAGCTTGGCTGCTCTAGGGAACTAAAAGTCATGTGAAACTATGCAAAAAGGAATCTGCTGAAAGTTCTTTTTTCTTAGGAAATCTGTTTCCAATAATAACATTTGCCAGGTAGACTTGGCTTTGTTTAGCTTCTGAGTGTGATAACAAGAATTTTTCTTCCTCACTTTGCATTAAACAGCCAGTCTACCCAGATGACATCTCTTCCTGCTGTGTCTTGTAAATGACTCTTCTATGGATTCTTCTTTGCTCAGAACTATGAAAGTTAATTATCTCACTTTACACCTACAGTTAGTATCTTTCTCAGTCACAGCAACATAAAAAATACATAAGGGTTGTGCTTGGAAATTACTGACTTAACAATGGTAAGAGATGAAATTTCACATCATTATAAAGAACTGTTAGGGAAGAGTTGTTTTGCAAGTGGCTATGTTCCCTTCTGATGTATTTGCTCTGCTTTGGGAATTAAAAGTTATCTTCACATAAAAGTTGTGGTAAGATGAAACACTGCATATATCCCCTCATGTAGACAGCAAATGAATATTGCAGAAAAGAAGACAAAGGGGGGACCTTATTAATATTTATAATTATCTTAAGCATGAAATGCAGGGGGAAATGGCCAGCCCCTTCTCAGTGGTCTGTGGAGATAGGACAAGGGGCAATGGCTGCAAGTTGGAGCACAGGAAGTTCCGCACCAACATGCGGAAGAACTTTTTCCCAGTGAGGGTGACAGAGCCCTGGGACAGGCTGCCCAGGGGGGTGGTGGAGTCTCCTTCTCTGGAGATATTCAAGACCCATCTGGACGCCTATCTGAGTGATATGTCCTAGGGAGCTGCTTTGGCAGGGGGGTTGGACCCGATGATCTCTTGAGGTCCCTTCCAACCCCTACAATTCTATGATTCTGTGATTTTATTGCATTATTGCTACTCTCTGCTATTTCACAAATATTAAAACTGAAGAAGATCAGTCATAATATGTTTAAAATTTAGCACAAAGAGGAGTTACATGTATAGGCTTTCCATGCTCAAGAAGTAAACTTGTGTCTCTGGAATATACAAGTATTTACTAACAAATGTACTGCTGACATTTATCAGTGCAGCCAATTAGCTCTACATTCACTTCTTGGCTGGTCTTCAAAGTAAAACTCTATTTTTAGATTAATAATTTTTTTTTTTTTGAGATGGACTTGGAAGAGCTAACATTTTTCTAATGAGCTTTTTCTGACTGATGCTGGTTTTATTTGTCACACCTATAATGCCTGCAGGCTTCAGCAGAAGATAGAGGTAGTGAGAGTTAACACCCTTTATTTACCTTGACATAATACAACAGTGATACATAACACTGATTCACAACACTCAACATCAGTTGAAACTTGAAACAAGAAAAACTTTTGGTTTGAAGGGCCCTGGAAGTATCCTACCAAGGCTTTTTCAACTAAACACATACTGTCCTATGGGCTTAGATTCATAATTCCCTGGCAGAACTTCATACCTATAAATTCTGAGAATTGATAAAGATGGCTCATTCTCCAAGACTGCTTTAGTGATTCAATTTGAGATGCTCAGGGATCATTTTTATGTGTAGTCACTTTAAAGAAAGCATTTTCTGCAAGGTCACTTTCAAGGGACCACAGACAGCAGAAGTGCATTTTTTGGGACACGAAGACATTTATTTATTTGTTTGCTTGTTTATTTATGCAGGAAATATTTTTCATAGCTGAAAAATGCCATAGATTCAAACTCATTAGTAGTTGGTATCGCAGGATGTCTTCAACTTCAGCATACTTCAGGTTTTCTGTTGCAAAACCTTTCCCAGCATGCTTACTTTCCTGAGTCCTACCATTCTGTCCTCCACAGGTGCTCAGTTCTTGTTCATTCTTGCACATCTTAGTAAAAGATCAATAAACCTTGTGCCAGTCAGGTGCACCTGGAACTTGTCAGAGAAAGGGACGAAATATAAAGCAATGACACAGAAAAGTAATAATACATAGCATCTATATCTGATATTTTGCACTTGCACCCATGCTACAGCGCAATAGTTGTATTTCCTTGGTGCCAGATTCCACTAGCATGACATGGTATTATTTGATCCTTTGATTAAAATCCATACGTTCATAGTTATAGGTTATATAAGTGCCATTGATATAAGTTATTCCTGAATAAATGGTACAATATATTTTTTCCTTAGATATTCACTTGAAGATAACGAAAATTGCTTAATATATTCTCAAAAAGTGTGTTTAGATATTTTAGACTTAATGTGTGACTAAAACCTTAAAGAACAGAGGACAAATCTTTGATATAAAGATACTTTTGATTAGCCTTTTATCAGTTATAAAGATTTTCTTTCATAAGTAAACTGGGTTACAAGAGCTGGTATGTTCTACAGCAATCTTATAGAGCCAAAACTAGGAAATTTTAACACTCCTAGGTGAGAGTTCTATTATGTTACAGTTGTTTGTGCCATGCTTTTTCTGTAGTGGTGAGTTATAAAAATACCTGAGCATCTTTCTGGTCAAAAGACTTACTATTTTTAATTTTTTTTCAAAATTTTGTGTCCAAATGAAATTTTTAAAGAAAAAGTCAAAATAACATTTTAAAGGAACTCTGCAGGTCAAAATGAGAAAGAGAAGATATGAAGCGCCTCTTATGTACAGAGTACCATTTAGTATCTGTAATGTAACTTTTGTAGAATATAATACTTTCCTCTCTTGGGCATTGAGTCTTAAGTTATTTCGGACCATCATTTTTAATTCCAGACCTTTCTGTGATGAAAGAAGGCATTGATCTTCCCATATTTTATCATTTCTCCCTGCTAGAGGTTAGTATCCTTGTGAGCTATTGAAACCCCTTCTAGTCCAGGTGAGGAAAAATGCATTAGGGTTGCAAATACATTCTATTTAAAATTAACTTCAATCATTTTGAAATGAAATAATTTTGGTAGCATCAGTACAATTTACTGAGTGAGAGGTTTGGAAGTGTTGGTAGCATTAAGAAAATGGTAATTTTTGATTAGCAGCAGCAATGCCTACAGCTGTGAATATCTGGTCCTGCTATGGAGAGTAACAAAGTTCTCTATATGATGCTGTACCACCTCAGGTGCCAAAACAAGTGTCTCACTAACATGTTGTCATTTGTATTTGCCTTAACTTGTTCCTAGAGGGCCTATCTTTTCTCAAAAAAAATCTACACGTGTTCACATGAAAATAAAACCCCACATTTGAAAACTAGTGTGTGTGGGGTGTTTAAAAAAAACCCAAACCACTAAATTAATGGTAAACTGCCAGTGTCCTACACAGTAAACAGAACACTTGAAAAAGGAGAAATCCATTAACATCTGTTTGCTTTCCTAACTGGAAGACAAATATTTGCAAATCACTGCTACATACATATTCACATCTTTAGCATCAGGAGAATCATATTATAACGTAAGTTATCAATCTGGGTATCTGTTCCACACTGGAAATTTTCCTTTACTTTAACAATATATTCCTCCAGTAAACATTATCAGGAATTGAACTTAAAGGATACAACATGGATTATTGCTTAACAGATGTGGAATCTTTAGTCAATGATGTAACTTTATTAGTGCTTACAAGGACACATGATGACAATGGGAAAATTCCCAAGAAGAGAGAGTTTGGTCTCAGCACGTGTGTGGTGCAAATAATAGCTATGAAACTGGAAGGAAATTTTACTTCTAGACCTCTATCTTAAAGCCAAAATGAACTAACTAAATTGCTATTTGTTTCACCAAACACTTCACTGAAAAGAGCAAAGGAAACAATTCCCCTATGTGGCAGTACTATCAGGTAGCATGTACATATATATAAATACACATATCTTTATATATAAAAAGGTTGGCTTCTAATTTAAAATTAATACATAAATTTCTGACAGGAAAAAAATTATGGAAGAGAAAAACAAGCAGCAACATCCTTACAAATGTTTCTGTTCAAAGAACTGTTTCTCTTACAATGTTCTCTACGTATGTGTCCATCTATAGGGATCATTCTGTATTGTAAATCCAATATATAGCCTAAAGCGACAATTCTTAATTTTTTTTTGAGCCTTATAGCATTTTTGACATTGTTAAAAAAACATTGCATTGAAGTAAATGATTTTCTCCTTGTTTCCTTTTTTTTTTTTTTAGGGAGAGAAGGGATTAAAGGCATATTCCTTTTTGTAAGGATATTCAGTACAAATAATCACACATAGCCTTGTGATTATTGTTGTGGGAGCCATAAATTTTTCTCTTTTCACTCATTTAAAGGCTGATGCAGTACCCATAGAAGTCAATGGAAGGTTATCAAGACTTACAGGAATAATTTACAACAGCTAAACATCTGCTTTGTCTTCAGAGATATGTAAGTAATCAATCATGTTTGAATTTCATATTATCTTTTATACTGGCTTACTAATTTTTTTGGCTAATTTTTTTCAAAAAATAGATAAATAAGGCTCTTACAGGATATGATATATGAGACTATATGTGTATTTAGAGATGTTGGATGGATTTCAGATCAGGTTCTCTGCAGTCAAAAGAGGAAAGAAAAAATTGGTTATATAGGCTGGAGACAAACCTGACTATATAGACATAATAAATACAACTCTGCAAATGTTGTACCATACCCTCCCATAGCATTCCAAATACATACTAGATTGTCATGCTAAATTTTATGATTTTTGTAAAACAAATTTAAGTCGTCATTACTTGCAAGCAACGTGCTCAGATGAATTTCTCTTTCCCTTTACTCATGTATTCCATGTATCTCAATAGTATTCTCATGAAGGTGAGAGTATGGGAGAAAGTACACATCAAGAATTGCCCCAATCATACTTCAAAGTAGAAAAAAAAAAAAAAAAAAAACAAAACCTTAGGAGAGACATACTGAAGCAATCCTGGAACTCTAGATCCGTGAAAAACTGCCAGACTTTCACAAAATGGTGAACTCTATTTTATTTCACTATGCTTGGCCCTGTGGAGAACAATAGCCCAGAACTACATAATAACTATCTACCAAGGAAAGATGTGCTTTTCAAACTTGGGAGCAAGAGCAACCGAGCCCAGTAACCACAGTTGGGTAGGACCCTCAAAAGGCTAAGAAAAATTCTTATGTTGTGGGGAGGAAAGTAGACAAGGGCCAGCCTTTCATAACTCTTTGTCTGCTGGCTTCATCTACCAAAATGCTACTTGAAACATAATGCTGAAAGGAGAGCAATTTCTCAGTATTACTTTGTTGAAATATATCACATATTTGTTTTTTGCATCATGGCTAAAAATACTCGGGAGTTTGTTTTTTGGGTTTGAGTTTTGTTTTGGTTTCTTTTTTATACTAAATGCATTTGGGGCTGCATACAAATCCATTTAAAGACTATGTATATACATAACTTTCTATAAAGAAGAAATGAGTATGTATCATTGTATTTTTCCATTATCCCTGTAAAGAGGCACTCCGTGTTTTTGTCATTTACTCAGTGAACCAAAAAGCCCACCCCACTGAACTAAAATACTTGTGTCTCTTGGGAGGAGAAAAAAGACAGTTGATGTGAGGAACATCAATCTCTTGAGTTATTTTTTTCTAGATTTTCCCAGTAACAGTAGGTAGTGACCAGAAGTGGTGCTATATAATTATAATAAATCGAAGGTAAACTCATGGATGAGACAAATGCCCAGAATGATATCACTTGAAAATAACAGATAACAAATAAATGGAAATATTCTATAGGTTTTGTTCAGGCTACAGTTAGATAGTTTCCCATTAGAAACAGAATTTCTTCCTTAAACACAACAAAAATTCTACTTTGACCCACTTCTCCCAGCCCCATTCAGTTATATAGTACCATGCAAGCAGTTTTTACATAAATGTAAAATTTTCCTCGCTCTTTTCCAGCAGGTGTTAATATCAGGTCTGGGAATGCTATCTGTTCTCCTGTGTCACCTTTGAATTGAAAAGTTAAAGCCACTTTTAAATCTTAAATTGCAAAAAGTTTTGCAAAGCAGAGAAAAGACGTATGTAACTTCACTTTGAACCAACGGTATGCTGAAGTTATTTACTTAAGGGTAAGAACAGGGACCAAAGTAGAATACCATAGCCAGATTGAAACTTGCTTGTGAGTTTTGGTAGACAGTCTGCATGTCTGAACTTTAGATACATAAGGAGTCTCCAGGCTGAGAACCTCCGAAAGAAATGAGGGGTTTGTATGTCTGTTTTCAGATCACTGAGGTATATTAAAAGAAATTGAATTTTAGAGGACAGACAAAAATTTTCTGAAAGAAATCAGGTCCCATTATGGCTTTTCATATGGATCATGGAAAGTTAAGACATCCGGAATTAAAAATCACATGTGAAAGTTTTTATAAGTGTTCTTACTCTGATGAAAAGTAGGTGTGTGCAGACTTCAAAGCCTTTGAAGAGAAATATAGGCATGAATAATTTTTGCACGTTGTTCTGACATTATAAACATTTGAAAATGGAAATCTGTGAACAGTTCGATAATTTTACAAATTGTTTAACCTTAATTACTATTACTGCTCCTTCAAAAGATATCTTCATATTGTCCCCCAAACTTGTTTAGAATAAGAGCTGAGTTCCAGAACTGCAGAGTCAGTGCACTCTCTCTGTGTCATTATGGATTTTTCCCCTTTATGTACCAACTTGATCCAGTTTGTTTGATTTTAAGATCCCCAAGAGTGACTCCTTCAGGGATAGCTGGCTTTAGAAGTCTGGTATTTCAGCGGACAGCTGCTATCTGGATAAAAGCTTGAAATTACAACAGTGTGCTAGTGCACAATTTAGATTGCGCCGATTACCTATAATTTCTGTGCATGTTGTGCAACCAAAACAAATAAAACCCTACTTCCATTGTGAAAAAATATTTCTGATTTGGAGAAGGGCAGACAGACTTTTAAGCCTATATTTAGGGAATACGTTTGTAGTAAGATGCAGACTGTTACTGAAACTTAACTGCTTAAGCAGCAAGTTTCAAAAGTGATGCAGGCGAGCATGGGGTTAGGTGTTTAGGGCTTTTGTGTGTCTTCCTCTTCAGAGGCAACCCCTAAGTAATTGCACTTCAGCTTTGAAAATTATAAAAAAAATACTGTTTAAAAATACTAGCAATACTGTGGACAGTTTTCAAGCCATGGTACAATGGAGTAGTTTACAGATGGAAATTACTTGATCATGTGTGAAGACAGAAACTGTAGGTTATGGAAGTACAATTGAATGGTGTTTACATAGCCCACCAAATCCAAAAATAATGATAAAGTTGCAGTGGACAAAGCCTATCATTATTATTTGCTGTGTGCAGTGTCATCATTTTGCTAGTACATGATTCCCATGTTTTTGGTTTGTGCAGTTAGATATAAGAAGCTGACCTTCAGCTCTGCAGTGGCTTCCCCCCAAACATGCAAAATGCTGATGATGGTTGTCTCCTCTCTTCCATGCAAAGACAAGACATTATAAGAAACAGAACTCTCTGTCATGGTTAATTTCTGCACTCTGGATTTCGGGGAATCTTTCCTAACAAAGGAACCTTTTTGTGAATATTTTCATTATTGTCTAAGGCAACACTAATATAAAATTAAGCCAGAGAAGCTGCATGGTTTGATTTTAACCATGCAAGTATAAATTCAGTAAATTCCAATGATCCACTTTAATATACCATATTGATACATACTTTACATTTTTTGACAGTCTTATATAGCAGTATAACAGCTCTGTGCACGTGCATCATTTGTGTATATAAAATAAATAAAATTTAGAGGGGGATTTTGTACATGTGAATATATATACTTGTTTTATTAATGGCTATGTTGTGATATATTATAGATATCTATCTTCTATTTTTACAGAAAATGCACTTTCAGCTTCTAAATCTTAAATTAAAGTGCCGTGGACTAATAAAAAAAAAAAAAGAGGAAAAGAAATAAAGTCTACTGAAATAAATTGCCTCTGAAATAGATTTAAACTTTCTAAGAATTATCAGCCTCTTACATCTAGTGGGGAAGGCAAAATATGAAGGAACTATTAAATTCATATCTCAGAGATTACAAAACAGTATTTCTGTATCTGTGGTACATGAGATTACAGCACCCTGAGATGTCTGTAAAACCAAGGAATCTGTAATGATAACTAAGGGAATTAGCAAACAGATTAAGGACTAGATTGCTTACCAGAGGGGCTAAATGGCTCAGTTACACATATACATTCCTCAAGTCCTCCTGTAAGATAATGTTCTCCATTGGGACTAAGGCTGGCAGAAGCTGGTCTTCAAGAAATGTAACAGCTAAACTCAGCATATGTCACAAGTAGTTATGTTTGAAAGTCCACTGAAAGGTAGGAAGGAAAGGGAGGAAATGGAGAAAATCATTTAGAGTGATAACCTCTAAGTAGCCTGGCTAAATCTCGAAGTGGAAACCAGTGCAAAATAATGACAAGAAAGGAAAAAAAAAACCTCAAAAGCTATTAATGAGTACCAGGTTTATTTAGAAAATAGACATTCTAAAAAGAAAATAGACACAAATAGAAATTAAAATAGAATTAACAAGTTACTCAAGGACTAGAAGATGTACCTTTGGGATTCTACTAATACATATGGAGAAAATTCAACATCCTAAGAATCAAATATTAAAGAAAGAGGCTCTCAGAAGAATAACTTCCAATAAATTCACATTAAATATCATATCTTTGGCAGAAGCCAGACCAGTGTGCCACTCCACCTCTGCCTGTATTGCTGAGTTCAGCTGGTAGCCTGTTCTCCCAGCTAATAGTTAAGGGGGAAGAGAAAAAGGGAGCAAAAATTAGATCCTGCTTAATCACACATTAATGATATATAATAGACACTTGAAAATTATTTCTATCATTTCAGTATGCAAGACCTTTTATGTGCCTGTAATTTCTCAGAGTAACAGGAAACTGAGCTAGAAATGCAATTTTCTATGCAAAACAGTGGTTTCACCTTATTTGATGGATCAGTGTCCTGCGATCTAATTCAGACTATATAAAGTCCTTCAGTGATATGGTACTTTATGGACCTAGGCAGAAAAGATAACCTGCCAATTCAGCCCTCTCCTGTGTCTCAACCAACAGGAGATAACAGAGGCATTCATCATATCCTTTGACTCCCACAAATCTTTCCCCTATGATTCAGGCAATGGTATTGGTCTTTATTTTTTTTTAATATGCAACATGTGTTTTGCCTTGAGACATGCTATGATTAAATCAACTAGCAAAAATGAGGCTTAGAAACAGAACCTTGGTGCCATAATCCAAGCTTTTAACAGGTGAAAAACTTACAAAGCCAACACCTGTTTTCTAAATAGAAGATGATTTCTTTTGCTGAAAAAACCCCGACAGTTCTTATTTTGATGATAATCCCTGTTATCTTTCACACGTTCCTTTCATATAAATACAATAAAAAAAGAAATACAAACCTTTTTTGAAATCCACACAGTGGAAAGGTAGTAGCATGCCTACTTTCAAGCACATTTAAGAACGGGAAAATAAAATGCTCCTGTAAATTGTGTGCTGGCAATAGCACTTGCACATGTTTCCTACTCTTCAGTTAGTATCTTTCATGGAAGTGAGTGTTGCAAATACAAAGTTCCCATAATTAATTCAACAGTGTTAAATAATATGATCATAATATATAAATATTATGGTAATAGTTATATCATCATATATGTAATTGTACTAATCTGTAAGTTTTATAGGTATTTATGAGTGAGTATTCATTTATAGTAGTCTTGCTCCCCTATTGTTTGGGAACAATAAAGACAGCCACCTCTTGAAAGCCAGGTACAGCTATACCTGAGTCGTGACCCAAAAGAGAATGATGCCAGAAAGTTCCAACTATGCCTATCTATAGGAAAGTAACAGAATATTTTTCCACCCAAGCTGGTTTTGAAGTGGAAAGTACATGACAAAAATCAGTTAGATCTTATAAACAGAGATTGCAAGTGAGCCCTTTGAGCTCTCCTGGATTGCAGCAGGTTGTGCCCAGCATCTACCCTCACCTGTTATGTCTGTTGGGTACAAACTTCTAGAGAACTGTCAGCTGACAAAGTGAATAGAAAGCCACAGTGAGTCAGTGTCCTTGAGACTCAACCATCACCCATTGAGGAATGCTGATGAGCTATCAGCATTTACTCTTGATTCGAGGAAAATTTTATCTAAGGTTAGCTTCTTTCATCCACCTCTCTACCTATTTATGCATCTAAATATACATATTTAACTTCAAGAGTGTAGGTGTTTTACTGGGCCCAAATATTTCTGTGCATACTTACATGTTTTCTGTTTATTATATATATATATATGCACACACACTTTAAGATATCTTATAGTGTGAATCTTGTAATCAAGTCTGTACTTAAGTCACAATTTTGAGCATGTCACACTTTTGAACGTTTTACTAAATTACTAGTAAATCTTTAAAATTAGGTAGTCATTGAATGCTGCTAAAATTCAACTATTGATTTGACTTACTCCATTAATAAATTTTGAAATTACTAAATTATAGCCATGCCAAACATTATCTTCTGTGACAAACTGTTGCAGTCAGCAGGATGACAAGCAAAATTACCGAATACTTACAAAAACACGGTATCCTAATATTAGCAATTGTGTTCCCACAGGAACACAGGTACGGGTCAATTGCATTGCCATTAAGGTTCAAACATTGTTCTTCTTGCAAAAGGAAAGGTCTACAAGCTAAAAGTCTAATATGAATGCACTTTGAAGTTCCAGTCAGATTGAGAAGAGATGAGCTTTGTAAAGGCTTTGGTTAGTCTTAGGAAAACAAAAGCAAAAAAAACCTGAAAAAAATCTACTTTTAATTGCTTGTGAACAGAAAATAAAAAGAAAAAATTACTAATCTCACTTGATTTTTCCAGGCTGAGCAGTTAATGTAGATAATTCAGTGTGGTTAAAAATTCATTTGCATATAATTACCTTGAACAACTCTGTTCTCAGTGGTGCAGAGTTGTTATCTGGCATATGTGAAATGCTATTCAAATCCCTGATCTGTCTAGCTTATCATATACCAAAAACTGTTCTCTAAATTTAAATACTTTCAACAGAATCATTGCATAATTGAGTTTGGAGGGGCCCTGTGAAGGTCATTTGGTTAAGGCTTCTTCTCAGAGCATGGCTAACTTAAAATTTGGATATAACACTGAAGTAGCAAAGCCCAGTCAAATTGGGAAAACCACCAAGGATGGAGAGCCCATAGTTTCTTTGGTCAACCTGTTCTATTTCTCTGCCACAGTTGATGCAAATACTGACTTCTTATACAGCGTCAATGCATATTAGGGCCTGTTGCCCTTTTGCTATGCATCCCTAAGAACAGCCTGGCTCTATCTTCTCCATGACAGCCATCCCTTGGGTGGTGAGAGGTTGCAGAGATGCCGTGCTAACCTTTCCTTCTTCTTCACACTAAGCAAAGTCAACATTTCAGCATGTGCCCCAGAGGCATCGCTGTAGCTTTTGGCTGGACTCTTCCTAGTTTGTTCATCTCTCTTTAGTGAGGTTGCTAAGGCACAGTCTGTCCCACTGGCCAGAAGAAAAGCCAACATACGATCTTTCCAAAAATTGATATGTTTATAGAAAATACTTAAATGGGAGAGCCCCTTACATTAATTTTTTTAAAAAAGAACAAAAACCCAAGAAAACAAAACAAATAAGCAAGAACCCACTCTAGTCTCCTCTGTTAAAGACCTAGAAGAAAAGAGTATTTCAGAAAAGATCCAAGGCTGTTCAGTTTTATGGGTTTTGTAAGTAGACCACCTCTTGTCTTTGTGCCCAGAACGGTACTACCCAGCTCTGGACTATTTCAGATTCAACAAAACTCAACAAGTGTTTTGCAAAGGGTACCATATGTCTAGGCTTTTTCAAACTCCAGAAACCAATTGAACTGAATCATCAGCATATTCTGAGCGCATTAGTTCAGAAAAGCACATGGTGCATAAAGCTTAGTGAATGCAAGTGGGTTATGAATACATTTGAAGAAAATGGTCTTGTTTGTTTAGCTTCTTTTAATCATGAGGTTACTCATAAGAAATGCTGTGTTTGCTCACCAGTGTTGCTCGTAGACAAAGAATGCAATTGCATCATGTGCAGTTGTATGCAACTCAGGGAAATGGTAGCTAGTCAGTAGTTTGAGACTAAATTGAGAGTAAAGACTACTTTGAAGCAAAAGTATTAAGTATTGACCCATCCCTGAAAATATGGAACATATTTCTAAGTGAATATAGGAAAAGTAATAATGGTGTTCATGTTGTCAAATTAGAGTTTTAAAGCACTTAGTCTCCTATATTGGCTCTATTACCAGTTAGGTAATACACTGTTAAGGCCAAAGAAAGCATCTGTGTGCCTTCATTTTCCTTCCCTTGTGACTCTATAGGCTATGCTGGCACCTGAAGGATAATCTATCTGAATTGCCCATTAGCAAGGAAAATGGACAAAATCAAACAAACTACGACACGTGACATGTAATGCATATATATTTGATGAAGTGCAGTCTCTATACTATATTTTAGGCTGATAGTTTATGTACACATTTTGTTGCTTATATATGATGGTGATAAATCCTGCAAATTGAAATAGTTTCAAATTAAGGTTTTCCAATTTTTTTATCACAAGTTGGAGGATCACTCTGATGCAAAACCATCCAGCTATAATATGGATGAATATCTGTATTATATTGCATATATATGTGTGTGTCTTAGTACTGAAGGTAGAAGAAAAATGAGAGCTAAGGCCATTGATCAAAATTATATTTTAAGATTTCTGCTCTATTTTCTTTTGTTCCATTCTTTTCAGTTTTTCTGTCAAAATCACAGAATTGTAGGGGTTGGAAGGGACCTCCAGAGATTATTGAGTCCAATCCCCCGCCAAAGCAGGTTCCGTAGGACAGGTCGCATAGGGAGGTGTCCAGACAAGTCTTGAATATGTTTCCTTTCAAGAGGAGTAAGACATGTGCCCTAAACATCTGAATGAAAGAGCTGGCTCTATAAACAACACCAGCCCGAAAACATCTCTTGAATTTTCCCTTTCCTTTCTAGGCTTCTAAATCTATTTGTAAACCAGAATTTTATCCTCTTCAGTCTGCTTCTAGGTTTGGAGGCACAGGGCAAAGTGTTTATCAGCTTGTTCCTCAAAACTGTTTAGCTATCAGGAACTTTCCAACCAACAGGATGGTTTTGGATTTACATTCAGAGTTGTATGGAAGATAAGGTGAAGTCTTGTGAAAGACAGATGCTATAGTAACTAATTTTTAATCCAGCCTTTATTCTATTGGTTCTTTGTGCTCTTCTAATTTTCTTTTTTCTTTTGTTTTTGTTTGTCCTTTTTTTTTCCACCCTCACTTAAGCAGATATTAAATGCTGATAACAAGGTAAGCTCACACAAGTCATCAAAAGCAATTTTAGGATCATATATTTGCGAACTGAGGGTCTTCCCAAGTAAATAAAACCAATCCATCTGTGTTTTCTATAAGTTAGAGAAGACAGAAGCCTCTGGAAGAATGACAATAGCTCTTAGAGGAAAAGTCAGTCTAAGCTGTTTACAGCTCTGTCCATAAACCTTCATGTTAGCTGGGAAATTCTCTTTATCTCTGTGTTTCTGAAATTTATTAGTCCAATTAATAAGTTTCATTACTTTTTAAAGGGTCATTATGGCTTGAGCAGAACACAAAGCTAGTATAACAGATGACATTGCCACATCATGCAGAAAGATTGATAGACCACCAAATAACCACTAAGTGTGTCATGTGCCTTCTTCCTTTTAGCACGTTAAATATATGTATTTGGTTTCACACATTCTCGGTTTAAAGAAAGAGATGCACAGATCCTTTAGGTGATTTGTACAGACTTATTCACGAGGGCAGCCTTGTGCCAGTACATAAAGGGCCTCCAGGAAAGGTAGAGAGGGACTGTTTATCAGGAAGTTGAGTGATAGGAGAAGGGGTAATGGGTTTAAACTAAAAAAGTGTAGTTTTAGATTGGATATAAGGAAAGAATTCCTCACTGTGAGGGTGGTGAGGCACTGGCACAGGCTGCCCAGAGAAGCTGTGGCTGCCCCATCCCTGGCAGTGTTCAAGGCCAGGTTGGATGGGGCTTTGGGCAACTTGGTCTAGCAGAGGGTGTCCCTGGCCATGACAGGTGGGGGTTGGAACTACATGGTCTCTAAAGTCCCTTCCAACCCAAACTATTATATTATTCTATAACCCAAGAGTTAAAGGTGTCCTTCTCTTGGTAGTCATTCTTCTTTCCTACAGGCAGAAGAACATGATGAGGGAATAACGACAGAGAGAAGAGTACCAATAGATTAGTCTGGTGGAACTGCCCCTGGGCTTGATATCAGGCCTGCCTTGAAGAATTTTCTATTTATTTTTGGGGCAGAGGCTGCGTGAAGCTTATTTTGGTAAAACAGTGCAAAGCTGATTATTAGTCAATTTAGCGTTTGAAAGCTATTTGATAGAATTTTTTAGAACTGGTATAACTTTACTGGTGGTGTTCTGAAAACCTAAGGATACATTTAAAGCAAAAGAAGAATTCATATTAAGCTTAGTTAAAATAAAGCTAATTAGATAGAAGTAATATGTTTTATTAGGCCAAAGGTGTTGATGGGGAAAAAATCAGGATACATTTTAAAAGAAAGTCAGTTAGAATATACAAACTTGCATGTATTAATCTCAAGTGTCATTTCATTATTGCATATTTTGTAAATCATGTTCTTCAGACTCACAGGTGTGTTTTCAAAGGTTAGTGCTTGAGCCCACAGCTTTTTTTTTTTTTAACACAAGTATCAAGTAAAAAAAAGAAATTAGTACTGTTTCATGTCTCAAGGGATGAAGGAGGGGCAAAGTTCAGCATAACCCGAACTGGCAGTGAGTGCCCGCTGGAATTTACTGTGCCATGGCAGAGGTTACAAGTTTATATATATCAGATCTATTGTTTATTGTCACAGGTTCGTCATTTTAATTTTATTTCATTCTAAACATAAGACATTATGCAGCAAGCAAGCAGATCTCTGCTTATCCCACTCAGTACACTTTTGGGATTGCCCCAGACAGAGGTGTCTGTCAAGTGGCTCCACAGTGACTCCCAACAGGGTCATCCAAGGATCTTTTGGGTATAGTGTTTGTCTTCTTGATACAGTGTGATTCTTGCAGAATTTATAAGCATTAGTGGTATGTATGTTGATAAATTAGCAAGATGTTGTTCCAGAACAAGAATTAGGGTCTTAGATTAAGCTGACTGCCCTTATGTGAATCTGCAGAGAAACAATAATTTCTATTATCCTATGAATAGGTATTCAGAAGTATCCTTAAGAAAATATTGCCCAAATGATTTGTTAGAAAATTTTCAAAGGAACACTTCACTTTTTTTTTCCTCACTACTTGATTTAAATATAGTATTGACATGTTAATGTGGTAAAGAGCAAAACTTTCATTACATTTTTGTTAATGTTATAGTCACATGGCCAATTCAGGAACTAAATTAATCTTTGGATAAAAATTGAAACACACAAATTGAGTTAATGCTAAGTTATATAGGAATTTTGTAAAAAGGCTACATGAGATTTACACAATCCAGAAAAAATAACAGGGGTCAATTTAAGAAGAAATTCTGTTGCTAGGAGACGAGAAGTGGAAGAAACCCAAATAATGTTTCCTCATTTTAAATAGTAAATTGATTAAAAAATAGTAAATATAGATTAATAAGAAAAAAATCCAGGTAGGTCAATGAGTGGGTTTGGGTGAATTTATGGAAAATTTAATGCAAATGAATTTTGCTCTTGTTAGAATAAATCTCTGACACTTTGAAATGCTCATAAGTCTCTGATGCCATCTCTGTTGGAATCCCTTCTCCCTGTAGAGCTACCCAGAACATATAGCAGTATGTATTACGTTTTTAATTTTGCTTTCCAAACCAGCAGATTATCCAGCATATAAAGATCAACATTGCCATCACTATGGAGAGCACAGAAAAGTTCAACTGTCTTCTGTACCTAGTAATGGCATCAAGACACAATTTGCCTTTTATTTCTCCAGATTCAGTAAAGAATAAGCTATAAATGTAAAGATACTTTTCCATAATAAATTTTTAGTTTGTGAGGCTAAGGAAGTTAGATAATAGTGGGCATACGTGAAGTGATTGCAACTCTGTTGTCAGAGATAGAAATTTTAAAAATTTTTAATCTTTTGATAACCAGTATTTTATTTTTTTTTAAAAAAATATTCAGAGTTGTAACAGTTGTGCACTACATCACACAGCTCCAGGCGCAGGGAAGGGAAGATTCAGTCCCAGAATTCTCATTGGAAATTTTGGGATCAAATAGCTGGATCAGACAAGAGAGAAGATTTAAATGTGGGTCTTCCACTTCCCTGAATAATATTTTGTCAATCAATTTGTTAGGCATTCAGTAACAGCTCCTACTGGAGTGTTTGATTTTCCTGCAGGGAAACCTGTAAGAGTTTCTGGCCTATCCTTGTGTTTCGAGGAGAAGAGGGGGTAGGAGATATTTGGTACAGTGCTGAGTGGAAGAAATTTCTTCCTTGTATTTCAGCTTTACAAGATTAGATTTTTTTTTCCAGAATTCAGAGCCTAGAGAAGGAGAGGTGAGAATGTGATGGGAAGAGATGAAGGGCAATGGACAGTCACTTATGCTCCTGCTGCAATCTGTGCAAGGTGCAACGTGTGCCTTGCTGTGCTGAACTTCGCTGTAAGGGGCGTGATTAGAGGTGCTGTTTAAACACACCATGTACTTTCATGTGGAATTCTCCTTCACCTCCAACCAGCTGAACAAAAAGATGGTTGATTTTTCTATTTTTTTAAAGATTCGTTTTTTTTCTAATATGGAGGGTGTGGTCAGGAAAATTGTTGCCCTAGAAATGCAAACTAAATTATATGATATCAATAACCTTTGCAATTTACTCCTCAGAGTAATACTGACACTTACCTTCTACCTTCATCATATATACATGGATTCACCCTGGCCAAGGTACTATCCTTTCCCCTTAGGCAAGCTCTACTACAGAGGTTGTGGATACTTCTCACTTCTCTGATCTTGCCACTGATTCCTGCAACGATGACTTCTATTAATATTTATGTCCCGTCTAGTGAGACAATTTGTTTTCTATGAAAGATGGCTGTGGTGAATAATCGTTATTCATCTGCACAGTAATTCACATCCCTTGTCTCTGAAGTTCAACTGAAGAATTGAAGGTTGAGCAGCAGAGGTGGTGTTAGCCTGGAGGGGTTTATTGACTAAAAAGATACAGTTGGTTACCATTTAAAGGGGAATGTATCCCCAAGAAGTCTAATTTTACTAATATATCTGAGATCAGGTCAAATGTATTTGGCCAGTTTGCATTTATAGGCTTCTCCTGACAACCTCAGTTGAATCCCAAGGTAAGAAAACCATAAGTTATATGTATAAAAACAGCAAAGCTCCAAATAAAATGATTAATAGTTTATACAAAAGATTATTTTGTCTTGGTTTTATCTCTTTAAATAAGCTTTTTGTTTCCCCTCTCTACTGCTGAAACTGATATATTTCCTGTATTATTAAGTTTGAGAAGGGCTCTCAGTAATGTGTGTACCATGTTAAGTAGTAGATTTTAAAAGAAACATAGATGTTTTTGTTTATTTTCAGAAGAGTAGATTAAGAGAACAGTACTTCATCATTTAAATATTTCTCATTCCATCTGAACACAAGAAAAAACTTGTTTACTTTGAGGGTTACAGCGCTGCCCAGAGAGGTTGTGGAGTTTCTTTCTTTGGAGAAACTCAAAACCCACCTGGACATGATCCTGTACAATACACTCTAGGTGATCCTGCTTTAGCAGGGTTGTTGGACTACATGATCTCCAGAGGTCCCTTCCAACCCCTAACATTCTATGAGTCTGTGAATCTGTGTATCTGTATTTACTTAGTCATGAGTGTCATGGTTATAAGAGTTGTTGTAGGTTGACCTTGGCTCAGCAGGACAGGAAGGGAAGAAACACAAGATGGAAAAAATATCATGGGTCAAGATAAAGGCAGTTTAATTAAGAAAATGTTTGCACACAGAAGCGAAGGAAAAAGATTTATTTTCTAAAGATTTATTCTCTGCTTCCAATCTGCTGGTGATGTCCAGCCAATTCCTGGGAAGCAGGGCTTCAGAGAGTGTAGTGGTTGCTCCAGAAGATAAATGTGAAGAACAAATGCCCCACTTCCTCCTCCTGAGCAGATGTCATATGGTACGAAATATCCCTCAGGTTTGTTTGGGTCAGCTGTCCTGTCTGTGTCCCATCCCAAGATCTTGCCCACCCCCACCCTACTGGTGAGTTGGAGGAAAGTTGGAGAGGGACAGCCCTGCTGCAGTGCCAGCGCTGCTCAGCAGTAGCCAAAGCCCTGGTGTGTCATCATTACCTTGCTGGCTACCAACGCACAGCACCGCGCTGTGAGGGCTGCTACGGGGAAAATTAACTCCACCTCAGCCAGACCAAATGCAGTAATACTATTTACACTGAAAGCAAGCAAGCAAGCAGAAGAATTTTACTGAAAACTGTGATTTTGAGAAATCCTTTTTTTTATAAAAGTTGATAATATAATACACTATCTTCTTCCAGTGGATTGTGATGGTGTTTCAGGAGCTAAAACCTCTGCAAAGCTACTAATGAGAATGAAACAGAAGCCAATTCACAACTAAGACTTTCTAAGTCCATTGTATGTTTTGAGAAGGTTTAATCTATAGGATTTTTAAAATGTGATTCCTGCTGATTAATGCAACTGGTGAGTAAGTCAGGCTTTATATGAGCATAAATTTAAAGGGCAATGAGATAAAGAAGATAAATGCCGATTTATACACTGTCAGAATAGTCAATGAAACTGAAACACAACACAATTCAAATTGGAAAAAAATCCATTTTGCAAAACATTTAATTAGTCTCTCAAATTTGCAACTGCAAGAGGAAGTTAATTACAGATGCTTAGTGAGATTCACAAGAAGAGGACATTTGCATGGGTATGGGAAACATTTGTGCTAGAGATGATTGGAAGTGGTTAACTTTAACTCTGTCTAAGAAGATAACAGAATCACAGAATTTTAGGGGTTGAAAGGGACCTCAAGATATCATTAGGTCCAACCCCCCCTGCCAAAGCATGTTCCTCAGGACAGAGTGACTAAATGAAAACCAGCAAGAAGCTTTTCCCTTGTAGCCCTTCTAGGACTATTGGACTATTGCCCCCCCCCTTTTTTTTTTCCCTTAAAAAAATCAATAATAAGCCACCCTTATCACCTGAAGAATTCAAGTACCTTTTTTGAAAAAATCCTATTTAGTTAAATCTGAGTTTCTTCACAGTAAAATTCTGTACATAGTAAGAAGAGCAGAATTTGCATCAAAATTGTCAAATTGAGTCTTTTAGAACAACTGTAGTTCTATAAACCTGGCTACAAATAATGTTTTTTGCCTTAGACAAATTGAATACTTATTAATTTGAAAAAGTATTTTCTTGTATCAGAGAATCATAGAATCACAGAATGGTTTGGGTTGCAAGGGACCTCAAAGACCAACCACCCTGTCATGGGCAGGGACACCCTCTACTAGACCAGGTTGCCCAAAGCCCCATCCAATCTGGCCTTGAACACTGCCAGGGAGGGGGCAGCCACAGCCTCTCTGGACAGCCTGTGCCAGTGCCTCAATGACCACACAGTGAGGAATTTTTTCCTAACATCTAATCTAAATCTACTGTCCTTCAGGTTTTCCTTAAGGCCATTACCCTTTGTCCTATCACTCCTTGCGCTTGTAAAACGCCCCTCTCCAGTTTTCCTGTAGGCTTCCCTCTAGGCACTGGAAGGCTGCAATGAGGTCTCCTTGGAACCTTCTCTTCTCCAGGCTCAACAAGCCCAACTCTCAGCCTGTCTTCATAGCAGATGTGCTCCAGCCCTGTTTTGTTTGCACAGCACATTTCTCAGTAAGAATATATTTAAATAAGACTCAAAATGTAGTCAAAAAAGTTGAGTTCTTAAATTCTTGAATCTGACAGTAAGCTATTAAAAAAAACCAAAACAAACCCACAACAAGCCCAAACAGATAGCTTTTGTACATGAGAAGGTACCATCTTCCCTCTTGCCTTTCAGTAGGGGAATGATTATTTTTCTTTGCCTTTCTCCGTTAGAGAATAAGATCATCTGTCAGTTGCAAAACCTGTGAGGTTTTCAAGGCATTTTATGCTTGAATAAATGCTTGTGTCTTGTCCCGAGAAGACTGCTTTCTCATGAACATCTAATACAGCTGCTGTAAGGCATTATTTTGTTTCCCATCAGACAACTCAAATTCTGCTTAGTTATTGAAATCTCATGAGAAAATCCAGAGTAAACCAAAACAGCAAGGGCTTCTCAGTTATCGTACTAAATTTTGAAATATTCAGCTTGTGGTAAGCAGTGAACAGACCAGGGATGCAAAAAAATGTAGCCTCTAAGTGTATTTTCAGCTTTTTTCCTCTACAAGAAGTAATTATTTCAGAGCAGTCAGCTATGAGCAAGAGTTAAAAAGTTATTGTCCATGAACTATAAATTATATTGGTAAATTATGGAGACATTCTCAGCTAATACAGGTAAAAGTTATGCCTTCCACATGCATGATTAACTACTGTACTAATTTCTGGCTATGCATTTTAAGCAAAAAGAAAATTTGCTTTGAATGAGTAAAATAAATAAATGAGTTAAGACAATGAAACTAAGGATTTTTTTTTAATGTGTCTGTGGAGTTAGAGCAAAAAAACTCACCTTAAATAAACTCCTTCCAAAGGTTATTTATTGCCCTCTAAAATTGGGATCGATTCATTGCAACCTTTTCCAAGATCACAATCTTTACAGTTAACAAACATTTGAAAACCAATTTCTAGAAACAGCCCTGGACTGGATTGAAACAGTCCTGATTTTAATGAAAATCCACTGAAATTAAGAAACTGCACAGACTTAGATGATGACCACACTGAAAACATGCAGTCGTCTTTCAGACAGTAAAACCCTCTCTCACACTGGCAAAGATGCTGGCAGGTCTTTTATTTAAAACAGTATATCCAGGACTGGGCAGGAAGCCTAACTAGCCCATTTGATGTTTTCATTCTCTTCCTTTCTTCAGGAAAACAAAACACAGAATCAACAGTTTTATGAAGCTCTACCTCTGAGCCAAATATGAACACCTTCTTCAGCAATCCCAAGGACACATATGGCTAAAATCATATTTGAATATGAAGTTTGCTTCTAACTTGCACTTTGGTTTGCTATGGCAGCATAGTGGAGTGTTGATCTAAGCAGTCTGCCTACACAAAGTCAAAGTTGCAGGCGTGTGGAGTGTCGTATTTTCTGCTGTGGAACAAATCTCTGCTTTGGCCTTTTGTGCCGAATGATAAAGCGAAGTTCAGTGTAGTTATGGTGAATAAATAGAGGACACAGGCCTTCAGACAGCAGCGTTCATCTGACCCAGTGAGTAGAGCTGGAAGACATACAGCATGACTTGCGCATACAGGGTGACATGGAAGCATTGGCCTGTGCTTGAAAGTTCAGCTTTGTGTGATTCCTATATGATGCCTTTTGGGGGTTTGGCATAAGGTTTGATTTTGGACTTTTAATCAAGGAGAGAAGGCTTTTACATCACTGCATAAAAACAAACAAACAAACAAACAAAAAACCAAACAAAAAACCCCCCAAAAAACAGTTTTGCTTTTTCTTAGTTAATTTTTCCGGTGTTTTAAGCCCAAAAGGGGCTGCAGAGTGGGATCCGAAAGTCATAACATAAGAGAGAAGGGAAGTAGGAAAATAAAGTAGGAAGCTTGGCAAAAGTGACTGAATAACCAGTTCTGGTTTTGGGGTTGTTTTTTGAAACATTTAGGAGTTTACTCTTTTGAACTACTGTTAAGTTACTGAAAAGGGTCCTCAATCAAAGACTGAAGTCAATGGAAAGATTATAATCCACAATGTGATACCTCAGATTTGATTCTAATTATGGTTTTCTGCAGGCACACTGATCTAGAAATAAAGACCACTATGTGGTGGGTTGACCCTGGCTGGAGGCCAGGTACCCACCAAAGCTGCTCTATCACCCTCCCATCCTCAGCTGGACAGGGGAGAGAAAACATAACAAAAGGCTCATGGTCGAGATCAGAACAGGGAGAGATCACTAAGTAGTTACTGCCACAGGCAAAGCAGAGTGGAATCAACACACACACAAAAAGAGGATTTATTACCAAGCAAAGCAGACTAATGAGAAATAAAGCCAAATCTTAAAATGCATTCCCCCTACCCCTCCCCTCTTCCTGAGCTAACTTCTTCACGAACTGCCCCAACATGGGTGTCTTCCACAGGAAGTAGTCCTTCAAGAACAACTGCTTCACAGTGGATCTCTCACAGGGTCACAAGTCCTGCCATCAAACCTGCTCTGGCATGGCTCCTCTCTCCATGGGTCCAGAGGTCACTCCAGAAGCCTGCTCCAGCATGGGCTTCCCACAGGGTCATGACCTTCTTCAGGTGCCTCCATTTGCTCTGGGTTAAGGTCCTCCATGGGCTGCAGAGGCACTACCAACATTGCCTATTGTTTTGGCCTTTGCCAGTGATGGGTGCATCTTGAAGCCTGGTGGCACTGGCTCTATTGGACACAGGGGAAGCATTCAGCAGCTTCTCTCTGAAGCCACCCTGTAGCCCCCCCCTGCTACCAAAACCTTGCCACACAAACCCAAAAGAACTGTACATAGTGCAAATGAGGTTCTCTCTTCTAAAATTTGTGTCTGACTTTGTCCAAGGACTTCCTTTTACATTTGCAAGGATTGCAAAAAAAACCCTAATTTTTAAAAAATCTATGCATACACAATATCAGCCCTTCTGATTTAGTAATGGAATAGGTAGCCATACAAATTCAATTTTAATGAAATCTATTTCTTTCTGGACTCATGGAATGTGTTTGTAAAATATATTCACCACTCAGCTTTCAAAAGCTATTCCATAAGCAGAGAAACGTGTGCGTTATTACAGTGCCCTTGATTCTATTCCTAAGCTAAGTAGGTAAACTATTCTTTTTCTTTTTTTTTTTTTTTCCCAAATTTGTCCTTCATTTGCTGAAATCAATTGCATATTCTATACCTGAAAAGCTAGTTGAATTTTTCGGGGTTTATTAAAAAGCAGGGTTTTTTCAGTATGAATTAAAGAATGTGATTTTTCTTCAATTCTGTTGTAGGAAGCATATTCCCTCCTAGGGCAGTATGTTGTCAAAGTAGCCACAGAAAGTTGACTGAACTACTGGGTATGGGATATAAACCCCTAGGAGCTCTGGAACTTTTCTTTCGTCGCACTCGAGCACCAAGTACAGTGATGGGGAAAACACACTGGCAAAGGCCCTCTTAGTTTGAGGTGTTTTCTGATACAGTATCTGCGAAGGAGGAAGGACAAATGGGAATGTTTTCATAACCATTCAAAGTAAAACCATCTTTAGCTTACTAGCCACTGGGTTCAGATGAAAAGCTCAAGACCTCCCTTAAGTTCAAAAAAAACAAATCTATATAGCTGACCCATACAGTTCTGTCTGGCATGTAAACTTTGCTTGGGGTATTTGGGTGAGCATGCTAGCAAAACGAAATGGAATGAATTTATTGTGACTGCGGCCTACATGTACTCTAAAACAATCTACTTTTCCATCTTAATTTGATCCTGAATAAGTAATAAACTTTATCAAAGTTAAAAATAAAAAAAATTAAAAAAAATTCCACAAACTCCTTTTGCAAGTCTACAATGGAGAATGGAAAAGACTGTTTAATGCTGCGTTTTTCAGTAATTTTTTACTTTGACTAATGACTGTCTATCTGATCTGAGAAGAACAGATGTAACTCATGTTACATGCTGCAGACTTTACTGCTTTACTGTGATAACTTTAAAAACTTAACTAAAAAAGGCCATTTCTGTAGGGCAGAGATACTACAAGGTGAAATCAATCTTGCTGCTGATGAAAGGAATTGCATGACACACAGTTTGCACTTTAAATTATTTAGAGTGTTAAGGCTTCCTTGCCAGCAGACGTAATTGATTTGAGAGCTGTTTCACTAAAGACTAGCAACATGCTATGTAAAATTTGCGATGTATTCTGCGTTAGCAGTTCACATGCTTCTAGGCTGAAGAATTTGCTTAGAATTACTTTAACGCATAAAGGTGTTCTAGGCAAAGTCATTGTGACAAGAAGCACTGCAGTAATAAATGGTCACTAGTTCTCCATGAAATACTGGAAATAGGGATTCAGCCTGCTCAGTAGATTTCATGCTCCCAACCATCCTTCAAACCACTGGCAAAACATCTCACAGATTTAGCTCCTGGAGCTAGAAAGAAGTCAGGCAATCATCAAATGAAACAGAATGAAGTAGCAAATTTCTCTCTGGCTTGTCCCCTCAATCTACATGACTGGAACACTCAGCATGCAATAAGTTATAACTCATTTAAATTATTTTGTGCCTGTAAAATAATTTGCTTCCTATTCTTTCTTATACTGCAGTAGGCTAGATGAAAAAAAGCATGCTATTGCTTGGAAATCTAAAATGGAGAATGAGTTAGTTCTTCAGTCACAGAACATACTAAAGTCTAGCTGATCAATCCATCCTTTGGAAATGAAAGGTTGCCCGTCAGGTATCTGAACCAAATAAAATGGAAACAGCTCCCAGAGACCACTGCTTTCATTATATCTAGAGTATCAATATCCATCTTGCCATCCAAGCAGGCCAAGAACATTTTCTGTGACTTCTCAGTAACTCACATATAAACCATTTATATGCCTTCCTATGCTCTTGGAGCTGCTGGCATGTATTTGGCTCATCAAATACAGCAGGGTATAATTTCCCCAAAGAGTAAATACCTTGGGTGAAAATAGTTGAAATTTAGTTTCACATCTTCTGACTGTATGCTTATCAGCTGAAGCATGCTATCTTTGTGCAGGGAAAAAAATCCCTTTATCATTTTTATAGAGAGTTTTTTCACCAGTTCATCATCTGTTGGGCATAGGCTGAGTCTATCAGTACTGGCCAACACTATAAAGACAATGAATTACCAGTAAAGCAACTACTCATGATTAGTCTGCAATAAATGTTATGCATTTAAGGAAGAAGACAGAACAGTGAGGACATCCAGTGCAGCAGGTCAGGCCTATGCGTGGGTTCAAGGCTTAATGAAAGACAGTGAAGCATGTCATGTCTGTATGGAGACTTCAAATAAATAATTTACTTACTTGTCCATTCTGTCTCATTAAATCTTCCTTCTTGTCTTTCCCTTGTGACAATTTTATTACTTTCACAATTTATTGTTTTTATCTGTCAGTCTTTATAATTGTCTTTCATTATTTTGACTGTTCAGCTGAGGCAAACCACATTTTTTTTCTTTAACAATCAGCTGAACTACAGGCTTGTGATGTGACCATCAGGCTTTTAGATTCTTGCCTGTTCTAAGCAAGGTAAATTAACAGTAATTTTAAGATAAATTTTTAAGGTTTTTTAATAAATTGAAGGTAGGAAATGACAATTGAAAAATGAATGGGTGGCTGATAAGAGCTGTCCTTTGGTCAGATAGGCTCATCTTGGCATATCAAGCTCTTGGAGGTTTCCTTTTGGTATAAATAGGAACAATAAACAGGATTTCAGGAAATATTGTTTCACAGCTCACAGGATAATATAAAGTGACTGTAAAAGTGGAATATGGATGCAAAAGTCTAAATTCTAAATCACCTCTAGAAAGATATTAAGAGAAAGGACAGAAAGAAATTAAAAACCCCATAGCCATGTTTACCTTTCTTTTGCGTAATATGCCTCAGTCCTGGGCTTTAAGTATTATTACATCTCCTTCCATGAATTTTTCAGAGGACTGAAACTCCACAAGGTTTTTACAGTAAACATTTTACTCACATGGTTTCTCTTTGATTTTGTTGGGAAAATAACAGAATCATTGGTCTGTGGCTTTTTTAAATAAACCTTACAGCAGCTATCAAATAATTTACTCTTTTTTTTCACTTGTGAGGCAATCATTCCTTAGCAAGTGATTTCATCAAGAAGATCGACCTAGGAAACGCTCCAAAGCTCTCTGTTGAATGCTAGGCTTCTCCTTCCGTGTTCACAGAGCACCCACCTATTTCACACATGCAAAAACTGCTTTCTCAACTGTAGAACAAGATCATGGAAATTACATGAATGAAAAGTACCATTTAAAATGTGTAACAAAAAAGAAGTAGGAATTATTATTGCCTCAGCAAACCACTGCGCCAGGCCTCCATATTGGGGACCAACAGGCTACATCTCAGTTTATAATGTCAGAGAAGGTTTTGAGCTCCTTTGGGAAGAGCCGAGATAAATAGTGGGGGAAAAAAGGAGATTATCTTTCCTAAATAATTGTTCAAAGGGAGTTTTATGTTCCAAGATGGATGAGGTTGGCATCTGCAGATTGTTTGAACTTGATTTCCAATATATATGAAATCAAATTATCTGTCAGTTCAAAACTGGTAAATGTAGCATTAAATTATTTGAGACGTTTTCCTTATATGTTGTGTGAGTCCCAGTAGGAGAAAGATGATGTGGGAGAAGGACAAAGCCTAGGGATCCTCCTTCCCTAAGGTGGGCGAGAGATGGCATGGAGCCCGTGCAGCGCCAACCTCCCATGGCTCTGGGGAGCTCTGAGGAGGACATTGCCCTCTCACTGGATCATACTCCTCACTGTGAAGAGTTCTACACATTTATTAACACTTATTTTTCACTGATGCCTACCCTGTCTTCAGAAAATACCTGCTAGGCCTGTAATTATGAGTGTCATACTACCTCATGCTACTTAGTTAACTATGGTGCCTGCTTTACCCCCTTCTTTTTTTTTTTTTCTATTAAGGCTGGCCATTTTCTAAGGAAGTCTATGTTAACTGGTAAAATGTTCTGAATGTGTAAGTGTTTAGCTTCATACTGGTTAAGCACAGAAAAGAACATAAGACGACCTGCAGTCTTTCTCTCTTACCCTTCCATGCTTAGACCATTGAAAGTCAGCTGTGTCTGAAATCCAATAGTATGTGTTTTTCTAAAAAAGACCCTACCTGATTATGAAACCACTGAAAGATGAAGTCTCCAGACCTTTTACTGGTTAGTTACCATCACTGTTATGTATATTATTTCATAGTTTATAAATTACATTTCTTGTGTAGGTTAAAGAGCTCATTAATACCCATTAATTTTTATATCTATGAGAAGATACTTCTACAATAATGTTGCAATATTTTTTTTTTTTTAGAAATTATACAGCCTGAGATTTTCCAGTCACTCACTTAAGCTTTTTTTTTTCCCCCACAGTCCCTGAATCATTCTTTCAGTTGTTCCTCAATAGTTGCTATTTACTGGAATCAAATATATTGTATAGTGTTAAATCATCTGTCTTACTTATGCCACAGACTGAGGTAAAGTCCTCACCCTCCATCCCTCTCATGACACAGTTTGCATATCCATCTACTTCTAGGCCTTTATGCAGCCTTATTCCACTGGGAATTCGTGTTACTTATCACCCTTACAGCCCTTAAATCCTTTCCAGGGAATTAAGTGATTAAGAGTAAAGAAAAAATAGGTTTATTAAAAAAAAATCATTCTGGTGTCCCCATTAAAAATGGTTTTAGTTCCACCTGCCCATGAGGCCATACAACAAAAAATTGTTAAAAATAGCTCTTCCTCCTTGAGTGTTACTTCTTGCCCTGCCAGTAGTGTATTTTTCTGTGCTTTCATCTTTCCTTAGCCTAGTTAGGGCCTTCATAGGCAAAAATCAATATAAATAAAATGCTAAGTCCTGGTGTTAGGGTTTTTTCATTTGTTCTTTGTTACTTTCTATTACTGCATTCTGTTGTGGAATGAAGATGGAATTTCAGTCTTCACTATTGGTTTTTTTCTTTTTTTTTGAATTGTGGCTTGAAAAGCATCTAAGTTTGGCCTATTTAAAGAACTCCTAATTTTCAATCTCATTTTTCTTAGTTATTCAGTTCTACACTAGTGAGTTTCAATATCATCTCAAGTGTTCTGTAGAGGGAAAACACCTATTTCTTTGGATAAATCCCTATCAGAACTTGCTTTCAAACAATTTTGTCTCTGGAATCACCACTTTGCACTGGTGACCTTCAAACTGCTGAAGTAAGGAAATGAAATGTGATCTATGTGATCCCTAAAAGGCAATTGCTCTATCTCTGTAAAAACTAAAGTCAATTTTAGCTTTCATTCCCTTTATATGTTCTGCTAGCCAGTGAGAAAAAAACCCCAAAAACAGGGCAAGCAACCCCCCACAAAAGAAAACCCACAAAAAACCCCCAACAAACACAAAAACACCAACCAAACCCACAAAAAGCCTTATCCTGAAATTATCATCAAAAGAGAAAAATTAAGATAAAAGTCTCCTAAAATTCCTACAAAACATCTTCACATCCCTTTATTCTACAAGAGTTTAAGGCTCTTGGAATTATTTGGTTGGTAAGGGAGAAACTCCCACACACCCAAACTTTATATGTATAAAATAAAGAAATTAGGAGACATTCTGTATATGAGAAAGACATTCTGAAATATCTTACTGGATAGCTGTCGTAAGTCCTATGCTACTTTGTGTCACCACAGGGATCAGCTGAATGCATAAATATACAGGGTTCAAGGTAAAGAAGAAATTGCATGCTCCTTTCCCAAAAGAGAGACATAGCTATATATGAGTTAAGATTTATGTGTGCTAGGATCAAGCAGTGATGTTCTTAATGTTATTTGACTGTGGACTGATTTCAAACATCAAAAGCTCTTACCATTTTTTTAATTGATAAATTTAAATGTGAGCTGAGTTGAATAACAGACTAACAAAGACAGAAACACGGAAACCTAAAACAATATAGGTAGAAGGGATTTCTGGAGGGCACTTGGCTCAATCTTCCACTCAAGGCAGAGCTAGCTTTGAATTTAGAGGCAATTATCAAGTCATATTACGTTTCTTGGAGTTATACCCAGTTAAGCACTGACTTTTTCATGTAATGGAGGTTCCACAACTATCCTGGGCATCCTACTGCAGTGTTTGATCTTCCTCAGTCTTTTCATTCTCGGGAAGAAAAAGAACTAATGTTGTAGTTTTGTGCAACTGGGTTCTGGTGGAGAAGGGGTGCTGCAGGGGTGGCTTCTCCAAGAAGCAGCTAGAAGCTCAGCAGGCACAACAGAGCAAACTGCAGCCTGCTCAAAGCTGGAGTTGTTGTTGACCAAGACTGAGCCCACCAGCGATGGTCACAGCACCTCTGGAAATCACATTTAAGAAGAAAAAGCCCTCAATCAGCTGCTATTTGCCACCAGAGAAGGGACTGAGAAGATGTAAGAAACTGTGCAGGCACCAAGGCCAGTGAAGCGGGGGGAAGAGGCACCCCAGGTACCTGAGAGAGAGATTCCCCTCCAGCCCAAGGAGAAACCCATGGTGGAGTGGGTGTCCTCCTGAAGCCCATGGAAAAGGATGAGACCCCACCTGCAGCCAGTGGAGAGGCCCCACGCTGGAGCAGGTAAAGCCATATTGAAGATACTGTGACCTGCATTGGAGGAAGCCTCTGCCAGGAACTGCAGCCCATGGAGAGAGACAGGGACACAGAGAAGAGAGAGACAGACATATGCCAGAGCAGGTCTGCCAGAAACTTGTAACTCTGTGGAGGACCAGGCTGGAGCAGCCTGGGCCTGAGAAACTGAGAGACATTCTATGATTTATGACTGCACCCCATAGCAGTGACCCATGCTGGGGCAACTGGTGAAAAGCTGAATCCCTGTGGGAAAGGACTCATGTTGGAAGTTTATGAAGGACTGTCTCCTGTCGGTGGGACCCCATACCGGAGCAGGGTAAGGGTGTGAGGAATGCCCCTCCCCAGCCAAGAAGGAAAACAGCTCATGGGGAACTAACAGAAACCCCCATTCTCCCAGTCCCTGCCCCTCCCTGTGCCACAAAGGATGAAAGTGTGTGTGTGTGGGGGGGGGGCGGGAAGAAGGGAGAGAAAGCACAACTAAAGTGAAGTCTGCTCAGAAGGGAGGGGTGGGGGAAGGTGCTTTAAGATCTGATCGCACTTCTCATTACCTGACTGGGTGTGCAGTGCAGTGTCATCAATTAGAGAGTTTCTTTCCTTTATTATGTCTTGAGTCTGTTGTGCCCGTGACACTAATCGCAGAATGATCTCTCTCTGCCCCTATCTTGACTCCCAAGCCTCTCAATATATATTTTCTCCTCTGTCCAGCTGAAAAAGGGAGAGATAGAGTGGCTTTGGTGGGTGTCTGGCCTCAAGCCAGGGTGAAACCACCACACCCCTTCTTGACCATGAGGTCAGGGCCATAGAAGAAGCCTGAGGGGAGAAGCTGGGTCTTCTCCATTTAATATTCTGGCCACCAATGTTTTTCCTCTCTGTCCTCCAAAGGTAGAAGAATATCCATAAAAAATTTGTACATGCAGTGGTTTGGGGATCCCAGAAAATGCCAGTGCTGGACAAAGCCTTTTCTGCTTTTATCATATGAGAATGTGTATGGGCTTCACACATTTTTTTTTAAACTCATCTCCATCTGTAGTGAAGAATGGTGCCGTGAGGCAGGGGAGTGGCACCGTGCCCTGTGACCAGTATCAGCAGCGCGGGCAGATTGACCGCTCCTCTGCTCAGGTAAGGATTTCTCTTCACCTGACCACAAGGCAAAGAAGCTCTGTTGTACTGCCCGTGGTTAAACGTAGAAAAATAAAGTACTGAGGGTGAGATTCATGTCACATTCAACTGTAAAGCATTCCAAAATAATGGAGTAATTAGATATTTTTTCCCTTTTGCTGATGTCAGTGGCTAGAAATTCCAATACGGGAGCCATTTCATCTACCTTTTTATTCTGACTAAAGAGGGAGCCTAGGTAATTAGATTAAACTGAATGTGTAATTTTTAGATGAACTTTCTCATAGAGATTAAAGGTCAGAGACATGATGGTATTTAAACTTTCTGCTCCTTTTTTTAGGCAACTATCTCACATTGATTTTACTGACAGCTAGCTGCCTGAGTAATTTCTGAGATTTGGATCTAATTACAGTATAAAGATCACATGTGAAGTCTGTGGCAGGCTTTACCGAAGTAAATCTTTCAAGAAACATTGCATTGTGTGAAATCAATAATATCTTTCATGTCTGAATCATTACTGAGATATAATTAATGCAAGGACCCGTTTATGAAAATGTTTATAAACATTTTTGAGATATAAATAATTACATTTGAAACTGTGAATTATTGTACTTTCCATTTTATTCTTCATGGAGATGTTCCTATCCATCTCTCAGTTATATTAAGAGAAACATGTTAGCAATTTAATAAAGAGTAGTAAGTAGATGCAAGGAGCACAAGCTAATAGGTGTTACATTAGTTTCCAAGATTGTAAAGCACTTAGATATATGGTTGAAGTTAACCTGCCACAAATGTAATTAGATTTGATCGTGTTCTTATTAAGTCTACTTTACCAAATAAGACTGTAATTGTATAATTGTTAATGTACATGACAAAGAATTGCATGTACTTCATGCAAGATTGTTTCAAAATTTTCTGCCCATTTAAAAATTATTTATTTTGAATACTAATTTAAACTCACTTTTTGTGAATAAAATTAAATTATTTATACAAATTACCAAGTTAATTTGAGTTTCAGAGACAAACCTACTTTAGAAAGTGCTAGGGGATAGCACCGCTTCTTTCTCTTAATATTTAGAAAAGCTGAGGAGGTAATGAATGTAAATACAGAATGTAAATATAGCAATGTTAAGTATGCAATATTAAACATACATCTTTACAATAACAACTGTTTTTCTAGACTGGATAGTAATTTGATCCTTGCTTAAAAAATTAAATAATTTTTGTTTCTTAAATGTATTAATATAAAATATGATAAAATGATAATATTCTTTCAACTCAGTAGACATTCCCATGATTAAGCTAGTAAAATAGCCAAAGTTAATTGACAGCATATGTATATTATTTACTAGTGATAAATTTTGCTCCCTTTTTGCCTCTTAATGTCAGGCAAATGAAGCTTTGTGAAAACCGTCAAGCTTTGTTGATTTTTCTTGACTAAAGCATACTGGAACATTTTTGTGTTTGGAAGCTGTCTGATATTTCAGAGCTTTTCTACAAAGAAATTGGTGTCTTGTGCTAGAAATACTTTTATTTGATGTGTTTGTAGAAGCAGATGAAGTGAACACTTCCCTTCCTGCTGCCCAATGCTAATTTTTAAGAGCTGAAGAAAACATCGCCTAGAGATGCTCAGTCTTTTCCTGTTCTTCTGACACAGGTCTCCCCAAATGAGACTGCATGAGATTTTTATCAACTCCTTTTGAAATCAACTTCCCAGGCCAATTGGTCTTCAAATAGGTAGTAAAATCCTCTAGTGACAAAGATCAGACAGGGCCCCTGTGGAGAGAAGAATAACCTCTTGAAACATCTTAAACGTTGAAGGCAAGCAAAAAATGCCCAAGGACCATCAGCCATAACATTTTCCAGGGCCTGGAAGTTAACAGCAAGTTCTATGCTTTATTTGAAAGTTTGCTGACTCAGGTGTTAATTTTTGCACAGCTCAGGAAGAGAAACCTTGATTTAGATCAATACAGAAAAATCTAAACCACATGTTTACTTTCAATCTGGAAATAAATGTCTCTGACTTCATCCTCTGTGAAATTTAAATCGTGCCCTTCACCTCATTAATAAGATTACCATATTTGCATGTTTTATATTTATCTTTAAAGCTTCTTTTCATCGATATGGCTTTATTTTCTGAATTAATTTCATGGTGGATTTTTAAAGTGTACATAGCTGATCATATCATCTTTATCATTGCTTAACACTTAACAGTGCAGCAGAGCCACAAAACTTTGATTGAGGTATCTTGTGCTTAGTGTATGAGTACACACAGGGAGGAGGGAAAGCAGTCTGTAGTCTAAGACAGTTCTCATACTTTGATGTCCCCAGTCCTGAAGGGCCAGTGGCAGGGTCAGATTCTGGACTTGCACAGGAAGAGCCATAAACATCACAGAAAGGTACTTCTGATTTGGGAGAGTGGGCTTTCTGTATGTGGGTGATAATAAGCTATCGCCTCCAGCGTGCCCTTCCTAAGCTGCTCGCAGGACCTAAGTCATACTGTCCAGCTCCAAAGTATTGGAACTCAGCTCCAAATTATTTTCTTTTTATCTGAGAGTACTTTAGTATCAGGTGGGTTTAAATGAGAAGCATATAATTGTTTATAGCATAGCATGATTTCTGTAATAGCATAATTATAGGAAAGATATTTTCGGAAACTTCTAGAAAATTCTGGTTTTGTACATGATTAGCTGAAAGGTTTAATATAAAGTGGCTCTGAAAAGAAAGAGGAAAAAAACTTATAAAAAATTGCTGTGACCAGGAATGCAATAGGGAAGTTAAAGCAATGCAATATCTATTCTAAAGTCTGATAATTGAAAACTGGATTGTCTACCCACATGAGAGGTACCTAATTACTGCTGATCTGTTAGACTTTAATAAAATGTATGTTAGACCTATAAGAAATGTCCGACTCTAACACAGGACAGATCATTTTAAAATGTTTTTGTTTCAGCTGCCTTAGTCATTGTGGGAAGGTATAAGTCTTGGAAATCCAAGCCACTTAACCCAACTGTTTCTGTAACATAGTAATTGGGGTTGTTGGTGGTTTTTTTCCTTTTATCTGTGGAAAAGTGCAAGCACTCTAAAAAAAAAATAAGCCTTTACCATAAATTTATATACAGAGAGCTAAAAGGTATCTCATAATATCAGCTAAGTTGGCTAAATACACCATTTTGATTGAAATAGTTTTGGTGTCCTAGAAAAACCTTAAAGATCTGATTAAACTTCATTCAAATTAATTAACCACTATTAAATGCATTAATTCACTTAATTAATTTGATTCAAGACAGCTCCTTTTGACTTTAGAGTATTTTGAATCAGCTTCTGACCAAGTTACAAGATGAATGTATATTATACTAACTCACTGCACGAAATCCTGGCTCTGCTGAAATAGTGGTAAAACTCCCATGGACTACATTTGGGTCAGGATATTATTGAGATCATCTGCTTCAAAGTAGTGCTCAGCACAGCTGTGGGGGAGGTAAGGTTCAAAGACATCTTGCCAGCACTGACCGAAGTCTTGATATGACCTGGGGTTTCAGACTGCTTGAGAGAGTTTTAATTCTTTTCCCTGCTGCTAAAAATAACAAAATAAGGATTAACTGGGGCTGGAGCTGTCCTGCAGAGTGAAAACTGTAAGTCTAAAGGGGCCTGGGGTCTTCTTGGTTCCAGACTTTCTATATTGTTTCACTTCTCTAAATGCTTCCTTTAGAGTTCTGAGCTATACAAAGCTATCAGGTTGTTTGTTAAAAGTCAGAGTTGTGAGGCCAACAGACCATCAGCGTTTTAATCTTGGTATTTGCAATCTTACTTTTGTGGGATTTGGTTTAATGTGCTAGTATGGGTTTTACACAAGCCTTAATGTTGAACACGGGACAGCCAAATTCCAATACATAAATAAATAACTCTGTGTCTGAGTGCAAACCAGCTTTGCTCATACCATTGTGTATGGTGTTGCATGCCCTGGGTTTGTGGCTTCAAACAGTGTTTCTAACTGTGCTTGCTCGACATTTAAGTTTTCTCTGTTTAAATTTCACGGTGGCCTAAGCAGTCATAAAGTTATACTTCACTGCTGTGGTTTAGATTCTCAAGCTGATTTTGTTTGACTTTGGTAGCTGTTTGTTTGTTTCAAAAAAGGAATACACAAATTTAGTAGTCTTTTGATAGTAAGTAACCTGACTGATTAAAAGGAAAGTGGGTTTCTGAGGATTCCTATTAGGAAATAAAAAGTGTTGGTATCTGGTATATAAATAAAAATCTACACATGTAGGAAAGCTGGTTAGACAGTATTTGTTGACTAGGTTATGAATTAAATTTCCGGTTTCAATTTTAAAAACAGATTTAGAAGTGATTGGTTTGGGGTTTTATTTGTTGCTGTTTTTGGTGTTTTGTTTCAATGTCCCTCCCCTCCTCCCCCACTGTTCAATAGCAAGCTGTGTGTTTGGCTGAATAGTGTGTTGTAAGTATTAATTGAATAATAGATTGCCAGTTCTGACATAGAGCAGGAATACATATTGAGCACCCTACATAATGAATTTCTGTTCAATCATTCAATCAGTTCTGGGAAGTGTGTTGCAAAGTAGTGTGTTAGTCTGGTTTAATTTTGTTTCTAACACTGTTTATCATCTGTGCATTTTATTATGTCATGTTTTGTAAAGCAAAATTCTCTAATAATTTGTCATGCAGCTGCAAATCTACTACATCAAATAGCATTGACTTCATCTAATGCTCTTGTCTTCATCTCCTTTTTTTGGAAGCAATTTCATGAGGCAAATAAGGGAGTAAGAGTTTGTGTGTGAGAGGGAAGATTTGGGCTGGAGGAGAACTGAGAATTAGAGTAAGGGCCCTCATTGAGCTGAAATCTTCACTTTGGGCTAAAAAAATTCCCTAATCCACTTGGTGTGTGCTCACTGCCCTTTTGGGAGGCCAGAGTCTGCAAGTCCACCCCTCAGGTTAGCCACAGACCTGTGCTGTGACCTTCTCAGCTGGTAAGTAGGGAGCATTGAAGGTAAAGGGGTAAAGATGTCGTTATGATGAAGGAGGAGAAAGTATGTTAGGGAATAAAGGCTAAAAGTGAAGATTCCATTGGGTTGAAAGTCCAAACGTTGAGACGAGGACAGCTGGGTGTGCTAGAGTGGAATTGCATGCAGACCTGTAATAATCAGGTTAGCAGACTCCAAGAGTTATTAGTGCTGCTGCTCACAAGGCTATTTAATGCAAGAAAAATACCTACTGGTCTAAAAGCTGCATTGGGATAAAAGGTATACAAGGAGCTGCTGTTTTTGGTTGCTAGCCAGAAAAATCTACAAATAAATGGATAGTGTAATTAGTTGAAGTGGGAAAAAGTCTTGTCTCTTCCCCATTTGAATAACTTAATGCAAGCCACTTACTTTGAAAATGTTACTGCTGTTTTCTTCTTTCATCAAACCGGTATAAATATTTCGGATATTTGAAATATCTTTTAAGAGGATCAAAACATGATTTTTCAATTTCTCTTGGTTTTTGCTTAATTCAAGGTAAATTTACAGGTGATTTTTATTGTTAAAAACCCAAATTTTTTTTCATAAAAATATTATTCAACCCCCAAACTGTTTAGTCCTGAGTAAAATCCATTTTCTAGCCCTTATAGCATCATTAGGATTTACCTTTTTCTAAAATGCACAAGTTCATACCATGTTGAATAACTACACGACCTTAAACACAAGAACTAATAACCTTTTTCCCCTTGTTTGGCTGGTGTTTTTCAGATGTTTTTCAGTATATATCACTTAAGTACTCATTGCCAGCTGTCTAATTCTCATGCCTGGATTCTTAATTAATTGGTATTGTTTAAAGTCTGTTACAGCTGGGAGTGTTAGAGTAATAGAGGGAATCTGATGAGCTAGGGAACTTCTCTTTATCCTCAGAAATGGATTTCAGCCTTAGACAGGTACTGCTGCCTCCCATACATAGGAGCTGGCATTTCCCAGTTTGTTAGTGTAGGAAAGTAAACTAGTTCTGTGATGCTTCCTTCTTTGAAAGGCTTTTTGAAGTTGCTTCTGTCGAAGTAAAGGATGAAGCATCCTGACTGGTTCTGTAGATAACTATGCCACAGACTTGCACCAGCACAGAAGTGATGATTTTGCTATATTAAATGCCTACTTTGGTAATTAATTCCAAGCGTGGAGTACCTGGGTAGCAAAACTCCCTGGTGTAGTTGATCCGTCAATTTTTTCCCCTTCCGGCCAAATAGACACTTTGCAAATGTGCAGTTCTGCAAGCGTAACGTCATGCAAATTGAATCTTTTTAGTAGGACTTCATTTAATCTCTCATGATTGATTGAGAGGGGTAAGCCAGCCAAGAGGTAATGTAAATCTGACCTTTTACTGACTTTCCTTTCACTGCAAACAGAAGATTTTTATCTCATCTTCTCAGACCTAGTTTAATGGTTTCTATTTGTGGCTAACTGTTAATCTTAGGTCAAGCTCCTCAGGTAGCTTGGTCTTGTGCAAAAGGCTTCTGAAGACGATTTTATTCAAGTGGAACCACAAAAAAAGTACCTAGTGACTAACAGGAAATATTTAACAGTTGTTGCACTGGTCTATGCATGGCATTAACCCACTGCAGTGAGAGGAAACCTGTAACTCTGGCAATTAGAAGATGTTACTGTGATACAGAAGTCCTGGACTCTCAATGGTGAGAGAAGATCTTCTGAGCATCTGAATAAATGTCCCAAAGAGGCATCCACACCCTCATAAAAATTCTGCAGAATGAATCAAATGTTTGAATCACTGGCTTATTGTTCAGTATGTTTTTTCTATAAACAGCCCAAGCACTATCACTCTTAACAAATTAATTTGTTAAAATGCTCTATGAGGACTAGTACCTCCTTTAAAATATTTCAATAATCTTTCATGATTGCCTTTAGATATACACTTTGATAAATTGCTAAAGTTGACCAAAGCTCGATGTTTCTAGTTTTTGCTTTAAGATTTAATATAACACATCACACAGAGAACATTTAAAATGAACCATTTTACAGGGCTAGAACAACTTAAAAGGTAATAGGTCAAGTGTAAAAGCTATGATGTAAAAAAACCCAAACAACAACTTAAGATATTTGCAATCACTGAAGACTTAGATTATAGAAAGGTTAGGGTAGGATCCAGCACAGAGGTTTTATTATTTTAAAACAAAAATGAAAGCCAAAAAAGCAACATTAGGGGAAAAAAAGGATTTTTTAAAAAAATAATTTTATTATAACAGAGAACACTTCTTTGATTCAATGACAGGAAGCAGTGCAATTTTCTTTTTGCATTATATGATGTTACTTCAGACATCTATCCATGTGAAGACCTGAAGTGCTTATCAGTTGGATATGTCACTCACTTGACAGCTATTCTTCATTTTTTTAGGAGCTTATGAACTAAATACAATAAAAATAAAATATCTTCAACTGTATTATATTATATTCAGCTTTTATTTTGATGAAGGAAGTTTATTGAAGTAGCTGTTACTGTATTGACTCTGCCAAAATGATGACTGCTGATTAAACAAAACAAACAGGAAGTGAAGTATGTAACTATGAGGGGAAAACACAAATCTCATTTTGCTGCCTCACATCCTTCCCCTGCTCCAGTGTGGGGTCCCACCCATGGGAAACAGTCCTCCACAAACTTCTCCAATGTGAGTCCTTTCCTACGGGGCTTCAGCTCTTCACCAGCTGCCCCAGCGTGGGTCACTGCTATGGGGTGCAGTCATAAATCACAGAATGTCTCTCAGGCCCAGACTGCTCCAGCCTGGTCCCCCATGGAGTCACAAGCCTCCTTCCCTCCCTGGCAAACCTCATCCAGTGTGGGTCTCTGTCTCTCTCCATGGGTTGTAGGTCCTGCCAGATGCTTCCTTCAATGCAGGTCACAGCATCTGTGTTTGCCAGAGAAACCAGCCTTTCAAAATAAAATTGCAATACACTTATAAAATATATAAAAGGTATCTGCATAATCTGTGATTAAGAGAACGAGCCTGAAAAGGTCCATTGATGTCCCTGAAGATCTTCTCTAAAAGTAAGTGTGCTTTGAATCAGACTTGAATTTTATCCCTAAGCCATCTTCAGAGACAAAATGGTACTTCTTTTCCACTGGCTTTGCAAAGAAATCATTATAAACCCAAAAGGAAACAGTAAAACAACAGGAGGTTGCACCTGTTTCTGATGAAATCTTTCAGGCCAAAAAGGATGATGGAACCTTGATGGCAGTGCAGATTGGTGGATCCCTGCATTTGCCCACCATCACCAGCTCCTGGTCCTCTGCCACACCAGAGTTAAAGGGAGCTTATTGCTTCCCTTGATTTCCCTCCTGAGGCTATGCCCTGTATCCTCAGTGTCTCAAATCAGGGAACTAAAGACTGAGGTTATATAAATTGCAGGCCTTGTGTGTAAATCAGTTTATACATATGGATTAAGTGACGATTCTGCTGAATCTTCTGTAGAGTTTTGAGGCATAAATGCAAGAAAGATTCCTTCCCTACTTGTGTCTGTTGAACACTTTAATAATTCAAGAAAGAATCTCAGTAGAACTGGTGAATTAGACTCTTGGTGAATTTGAGGCTCCTTTTTCTTGTAGATGTGAAATGTGACTTGTACATAGCAGAGGTTCTTAAATTGCAATTTTCTAAAATTAAATCAGGTTATATTATTTCAATTTATTTTTCACTTAAGCTGAATCTACAAAATTCCAGCAGTCTTGTTAGTGTCTTAAGCAGGCCTCAAAAAAACCAAGACAAATTTAAAAATACCAATTGCATCAGTGCTTTCAGTGCTTCCCAGACACTATATGTAAGAGCAGCCTAAAGTTTGGGGTTTTGCCCGATAAACTGCATTTTGGCAATGTAAAAAAAAACCCTAACCAAAACCAACCCATACTTGTATTTTCCTACAGAGTAATTTAACTATGAAATTTTACATCTTACTTTTTCCCCTCACTTCCCAAGAAAAAAACAACAAACTGAACAGTTGGTGCTATGCTATATGTTGCTAGCTTGTCAGAATTGCACACCGGAACAGGGAAGTATTTCAGAGTTTGTTTTCCTAATTAAGTGCAAAAGCAAAACTCAGTGATTTTTGAGAGTAGCTTTGACTTACACGGGTTTTAACTAGTTTACTAATTCTTCTCTGCTTGCTTTGCTTTCTTTAATAACATCTAAAATAGCTTAGTATATTCTATACATCAGGAGCAGGGAGAATTGTACTAGAATGTCAGAGTAGTAGTAATGTTGACCAGCTACACAGACAACTGCAGGTGCTGTTGTAGGCATTGACTCTGTAGGTCAGCAGGTGAGTTTTAAGTATTAATCCTCTCATAATGTGTGCATGAAATAAAGGGCAGCATTTAAAGGCCAGTCAATATCTGTCTTCAAGAGTGAATTGGAGAGGTAACAGCTTCTGTCTCAGGGAATTCAAATAAAACCAGCCCTCTAGGCACAAAAGCCTGTTTTAAAGGTAGCAAGTAACAGACAGAACTAGGTCTCATTTGCAAGGAGCTGGACAGCTTCAACCTCAGTGTCACTTGTGTGACTCTACTTAAATTCAAAACACTGCCTGAACCAGTACCTCTGGTATGGTAACTAGCAGAACGGGCTCCACAGGCAGGCTTTCTTAGCCATTATTGATACAATACAAATAGTAAGGATGATCCTAAGTAAAAACACGATTTGTTAACTATATAATGCCTTTCGGTTGATATGTGCTGTATATTGGGCACTGCAGAACAAGCAGGAAGGGCTGTGTGCATACATTTCTCTTGTTTACCTTCATGTGTTAATGCTTCTTATTGAGCTACTGCAGAGGCCAAAGAAACTGAGCAAATAAAGAAGTTGTATAATCTTGTATGCAGTTTCAGAATAAGCTCAAACCAACCAACAAACTAAACCGCTGTCAACCCCCTTGACCCAAACAGTCTTGAGTCACAAGATCCCACAGCATTTATCCAATGCTTAACTTTTCCCCAAATACATGGTTTTTGAGTGAGACAACTAATTGCCATTTTCCACCACAGGCAATCCATGGAGAAAAAATGCACTTAAGACCATCTGCGTAGAAAGTAGAGTGTGAGTCTTTACTGATTTTTTCCTTCATCACCCTTTTTACAAAAGTGAATGAAACTGAGAAATCACTATAGCTAATAATTTATGAGGCATTTCCAGAAATAATTTATTTCAGTATTAATAAAATGACAAAGAATAAGTACAGTGGTAATTGTGAGTTCGTTGTGGGTTTGTTTGGGTTTTTTTAAAGGAGCCCTTACTGAAGGTTGATCAGTAATATGCCAATATACCAATATAACTGCCACCCCATAAATCAAGATTTTTAATGAATACTGTTCCTACTACTGTGCTTATTCATGTGTTTGGCGTAATGATCACTCTGCATATTGTGAATATCACTGAATTTATGCTGCAACAATATCCTAGAATTTACTTCCTCGGTTTATCTGAACAATAAATACTTTATGTAAAACATCATGTAAAATCTGATGTCCACAAGGGGCAGTGAAGCCCAGGAATGATGCATAACATCATACAGTATTAGCTAACATGATTTTTCAACGTATCTGGGTCAGGCACTTGACACTCTGTCCTGGTTTTGGTCAGGATGGAGTTAACTTCATTTGTAGCAGCGGATGGAATGCTGTGTTTGAGAGTTAAAATGGGAGTAGTACTGATAACACCCTAAAGTTTTTTAGTTGCTGTCAGACAGTCAAGGACTTTCTCAGCTCTTCATATTTCTCTATTAATGAGAAAGGAGGGGACGAAGCCAGGACAGAGTATTCCATGCCAATTACGTCATGCTCAGTACAACGGGGGGCTGATTGGAGGAGGAGCAGGGGTGGCTCCAGGCCACGCTGTTTTTGGGGGACGGTCAGGTTCCGGTACGGCTCTGGGTGGCACGGCCTGAGTTGTGTGGTTCGGTGAGAAACTGCATTGTGTATTAACAGCTTCATATATTTTTTGCTCTAAAGTCCTGTCAGCATTGTTATATTTTACCTTTCTGCTGTTTTAGTAAACTATCCTTATCCCAACCCACGGGCTCTTGGTTTATTGGTTTTGGGGTTGTTATTTTCCCCTTCCTTTTCCCTTCCCTTGCCTCACACCCCACCCCCCTTTTCCCCCTCCTCTTTTCCTTTAAAGAGCAGGAAGCTGCATGGATCTCGGCTCTCAGCTGAGGTAAAACCACGACACACACTTAAAGTTTTTTCTGTTTTCCCTCAGAAAAAGATGCCATACAAAAAAGGCTTTTACAAATCACCGATCTGTAGAAGCAACCCATGCTTGTCCCTGCCCCAGCAAAACCCTGCTCTGGACTGCTCTGAGGGACTAGCAGTCGCTCCAATTGGGTTATAAAGCCCACAGGTTGGGCAGAAGTCCAACCAGCCCGGCACCCTCTCCCCATCAGAGATAAATACCTGGCTTAAGTATAAATAATCATATGATGATGTTTTTGTTCAGATGTCCTTACTGAATACAGCAGACTATGGTTCATGGTTGTCCCAAATCAGATTGGGTAAGTTTATCCCCTGTTAATGATTTGGGGCAGATTTTTAATTTTTTCCCATGAGTATGCAAATATACAAAGGGGTGAGCATTTGTATACCAGTATGATGCAATGTGTTCATGTATACATGAAAAAATTACTCGCCTAAACTTTTAGCATTTGCTTTCACTTCAACAAAGCAGCCTCCCCTTGATCGACTCCCAGAGGTGTAACTGGCACTGAGTCTCACTGGTGCCTCATATGGGCAGCTGCAGAAGTATGTTGGAGAGGAACTGAGGAACTTCCTCTGAACCAGGTGTGTTTCTCACTGGAAACTTACTGTGACACTACAGTCCTAGCACTACAGTTTTCTAACACTTCTGTGCTTGGAGTTTAAGCCCTTTAAAAAAAGGGGTTATACAGAGAAAGTGATCCTGAATGGACTTGATTCAGTAACGGATTCTGCAAATCCTAAAGCAAAGAGATCCTATTAGACTGCATGTACAACATTTCAGTATGCCTAAGATTTTTGTTCTGTGTTGGATTTTCTGTTGTTTGTCATGGTGGTTGGTTTTGGTTGGGTTTTATTCTTTTTTTCCCCTAGTAGCTATGAGCTATTTAACTTAATTAAAATATGCATAATGTTATTTTGATCCACTGTAGATCAAAAAATCAGGCACTATTTTTGTCGCAACAATGAAGTCTCTCCTGTGTGGGGGACATGCTCTGGAGACTCCCTTTCAGAACCAAACAGAGGAAGGGACAGGATAGCAGTTCTTAACTTACAGCCAGTGGGATAGGTTATTATGGCCTAGTATGTGTCACTGAATGAAGATGTGATGCTGACAATTTACAGTCCTGGGAAGATTTAAGGAATCTAGTTGCTGTATTCCTTCTTTTTTTTTTTTTTTTTCCTTTTTCTTCTTCTCTCTAAGAATGAATAATATGAAGGGGGGCAGAGGGGAGAGCAAGGAGGGAAATGTTTTTGGTAGTGTAGTTGTTTTTTGGGTTTCGGTTTAGGTTTTTTTAAGAAATTTTCCTGAAAATAATTTTAATAATGAACAGCAATAAATTTTGTAATTTTCACCAGGAGCATGGTATGCCTAGGTGTATGCCACCTGAGAATCTGTTTCCATCACTTTCAGAAAGTTTCAATATTTTGACACTATCACCACACATCATAAAATGCAATTTAAAACTTACATGAGTGTTAGAGCTTCATTCAAGCAAAACTGTAGCTTGAACTACATTTTAAAAATGTTGTTGAAGTACAGAAAGTACTATCTTGGGTCTGTGTGGGGAGGTATGACCATAGAGATACAGTAAACTCTCCCTTGGCTAAAAGATTATACAATAGAAAAAGACCTTTGGATATTTACTTCAGAAACTGGCTATTTCAAAGCCTACATGCATGGCTATTGTAATACCTTTTTAATACAGCTTGCTATGAAGAAATTCCCCAGAGCTTAAATCTTGCTTATTAATTTTTTAGCAGTTTGTCATGGGCTGAATACCAAAAGAATGAAGCATCATTTGATTTAAATCGGTGTTTGGAGATTAAAATTTGAGACTAAGAATTTTGTCTCATTTGCAAACAAACATACGTTTTCAGTTTAAGATTTGAAATGTCATGATCTCATTGCATTCTAATGAAGTCAGGAGTTGATTAAAGTTGTATGGTGTTCACGAAATTAGAAAACTGTGGTCACACTCCAACAAAATAAAAGACATTTTTTCCAAGTGGGAATTTAGGTATTTCATTTCTAAGAACCTTTAATATTAAAACTTCATTGTATAAACATAAGCTATTTTCCATGTTAATCAGAACATTTGTCTTGCTAATGACTTAAATGATATCCTAATTAGAGTTGAATGTTCCACAGAGGAGCAAGCAGACTTGAACTTGTGACTTTTATTCTAATAAAAACTCTTTTAATTTTATTTGCTTTATTTCTGTTATCCTGACTGTAAAAGGAAGCAAAAAAATAATGAGAAAAATGCTATTTCATAACTTTTTGTTATTTGGGATCTAATGACATATGGTATGGATGTTCCAAAGATGTATCTTAAGTTGATCTCTGCAGTGCTAAGGTACTAAGATGTTGTTCTGTTTCTCTGAAATATACTTCAAGTGTTCACCTCTAAAATTATTACCAAATCTCTATTTAGTTTGGAAAGAGGCTTCATGCTACAAATACTTCACTTGTTATGCAATGACTTGGGGGAAAGTTGATTTAATGAAAAAAGGAAATATGGCCCTAGAAGGTTGAAGGTGTTCTGAGAAGACTCCCCTTCTTTCTGCTTCTCCAGCCTCTGTCACTTGACAAAGTGTGTCTAGCAAAGCTTGTTATCGTAACCTGTGTTACTTACATTGACGTGGCAGTTGAGATAGGGATAAATATAGTGTAAAACAAGGTTTAAAAAATACTGAGGAGTTTGGCAAACAGTCTTTGGGGTTGCTTTGTCTTACAAGCCTGGCCTTTGGACCTGCCTCCCTTCCCAGTAACCCAAAAGAAGTGAGAAACCACAGTAGCACCTCTGCTTTCTTGTATTCCCTTTATTTTTCAGCATCCCACATCTTCCTACTCTTCAAGGGCTGCTGTTGAGAATCTGACCCTTGTATTGTTGCATAGTTTGGCAGCACACATTTAGTGGAAATGCTAACACAAGCTGTTCCTGCTCTGAGTTTCTGTGGTGCCTTCACAGCTGTCTTGTATCACTGTTCACAGGGTGCCAATTTGTGACTGGGGTGGGATTTTGGTGCATTAATCTAAGATGTGTTGCTGTAGCACCATGGTGACCACTCAAGACAAAAAAATGTAATTTTTTAGAGATCTTTTAATTAATAAGACAGTACACAGTGAAAAATCCTTGAAGAATAAAAAAAACTAATAGAACTTCTGAGGATAGTTTTCTCTGAAGAAAGCAAATCAAAATATCCTGAAAATGTGGAATAATAAAAATGTTGTAATGGATTAATGTTTCACAATATAGACATGCTTTTAGCAAAAGATCCCTGCCTTGCAAAGGGAGAGCAATGGAGACGTTTACCAGGCACACCACGAGTTGTTTTATCCTACTTGAGGAATTAGTCTAGTTTAAAAGCAGAATTTATAACTTCTACCTTCCTTCAGTGGGTAAGTAGCGAGGCAAAAAAATCCCCATCTTGGTTACAACCTTATTAACAGATGTGTTACCAGAATCTGCTGTGGCTTCATGCAGGAGATCCTGGACAAACACTCAGGGATCAATATGATCAGGTGAATGCCGTTTATTTAAACCGTTCGTCAGCTTATATACACCCGTGCCATGTGCTCGTGTCCAGATAGCTCCACCCCCACCATGTGCACACATCCAGCCCCTATTGGTTGAGTACATACGATCACACACTCAATACACTCTGTGGTTGGCTACAAGCCTCACAGCACACACACAGTTGTTACAGTTCAGAGGCTGGATTGCTCACGTGCCCATTGTCTGCTAAAAAGCCTCCAACAACTTCAACTAGACAGTTTATGAGGCTGTCCTGAAGAACTTCTCAACAACTGGGCTGTATTGTGACTCAGTACTGGAGTCCAGTTTCCAGCCTTTCCTTCATAAATGATGTATTAGTCATTCATTAGAAACTACCATTGCATTGACTAGATCTTCATTATCCAACATAATTAAGTTTTCTTCTAAAGACAAGATTGTCATTCTCTATGGTGTGTATAGGTGCATGCAAAAAAACCCCCCACAAACCAAAGATACCAGTGATGCTCATATCATATGGCAATACTGCAATTATAGTGCAGTGTTGGGGCATTTTTGTCTGTTTGTTTTGTGGTGTGTAGGGTTTCCTTTTTTCCTTCCTGCTCTCTACTGAAGCACTGTCTCAAGTCATGTCAGTTCTGCAGGTAAAATTCTGATATTACAAGTAAGATTTCTAAATTGGAGTCATCAAACTAGGAAAAAGCAGTTGTCCTATCATAGTGCAACTTTTCAGCTGAGAACCCAGTCCACTAAATAGGCCTACTCTTATACAGCAAAGTACCACGGACTTTCAAAGGACTATGATAGCACTTTGTCATATCCGTAATACAAAAATAATTTCATCTGATACTGTAATCTTCAGGGTGGAAAACTGCAGCTCTATAATAGCAAGCAGAAACATTATACAACAATTTTTGTATGGGAAATGAAAAGCTAAGTCTTATCCAGATAAAACTGCAGGGAAAACATAGATAGGCAGAAGAAAATTATCACTTGTGATTGAATTTGGCAAGGACAGGGAGGATAACTCTACCCTTGTGAAGAGTGCCATGGGATCTTTAATGATCAATCACAAAGGGACCTGAGTTGGCTGTATTACCCAATTACTGTACAGAGAGACTCATTAGTGGAAGATTACAGCAATCAAATATGCTTTTTTTTGTTAATTTTACTAATGTATGTAGTTTCCTACCATGAGTTCCTGTGGTCACAAATCAGAAACTCTAGTGGGGGGGATAAAAAAGTATGATTTTTGTTATCTTTCATAAATTAAGTTTTGTGGATGTTAATTCTGTGCCTCTGGCAGCAGTGCAAGAGGAAGCATTTCTTTTTAAACTTTTTTTTTTGAGTTTATCATTCAGTAGTGACTCTTCTGTAGTAGTGATTCTCCTGTAGAGCCGAAAAATCAATTGCTGCTCAAAATGCCCATGCAGACAGAAAAAATGCATTGTGTGTCTTGCTAGTTAATATGTCTATCCGATGAAAAAAAAATCAATACATTTTTCTTAAAGAGGGTTACTGCAAGAGGAGAAAGCAGTTTATCTCTGTCTGACTGATGCAACTGCATCAAAGTCAGTTATCCACCATTAAGTTCTGTATTTATCCTAGTCACCCTTCTGGAGTTCAGTGTTTGGGCACTCCTTCCATTATCATATAAGCCAAAGTTGAGAGCACTTGCAAAACTCAGAGAATCAGAAAGTTTTATTAAAATAAATGTTAGATAGGGAAGCATGGGAGATTTAAATAAACAGAAGAATATAAAAAACATATAAATAAAAATCAAAGGGCTCTAAGGGCCAGAAAAGAAGACAGAACCTTGGCAGGCTGAGGTTACTGCATTTCTCAGGAGATGATACGTTCATGTTTTTTTCCGACAGCCTGCAATCCCAGAAATATTTTTCTTTTGAATCTCAAACTCACCATTGCTCCAGAGAGACTTGGTGTTCTCCATTCTTTTTTTCACTGGAGAAAAATACATACAAGTCAAAAAGTGAAGGTTAAAGAAAGCTACTTTTGCTACTGGAGTGTCATTGCCTTAGCTTTCAGCTTTCTGCAGACTTTGGCTGCTCAGGACAAAGGTTGAGAAAGTGCTTTGGGAGACGGTCTGAAAGGGCAAAGGGGTCCAGGGAGGTTGGGCATTCTTCAAGAAGGAAGTCTTAAAGGTGCGGGATCTCTCTGTCCCTATGTGCTGTAAGATAAACTGACTGGGAAGATGACTGGCATGGCTTTTGCTGGGACTCAGGGGAAAAAATAGGATTAGTGCTCCTGCAAGAAGGGGCAGGGAACTCAAGAAGAATATGGAAATCTTGGTAGGTCATGCAGAGATTAAATTAGAAAGGCAAAAGCCCAGCTAGAACTCAATCTGGCCACCAACAGCTGCTCTAGCAAAATGCTGTTGGAATCAGCGTCAAAGACTTTCCTGAAGTCCAGGTACACAACATCCATAGCCTTTCCCTCATCCACTAGGTGGGTCAACTGGTCATAGAAGCAGATCAGATTGGTCAAGTAGGACCTGCCTTTCATGAATCCTGGTTGGGCTTGATCCCCTGGTTGTCCTGCACATGCCATGTGAGCACACTCAAGATGAACCACCCCATAACCTACCCTGGTACTTAGGTCAGGCTGACAGGCTTATACTTCCTGAGATCCTCCTTCCTGTCCTTCTTGTAGATGGACATCACATGGCAAGTTTTCAGTTGTCTGAGACCTACCCTGTCAACTGGAACTGTTGATAAATGATGGAGAGTGGCTTGGCAAGCTCCTCCATCAGCTCTCTCAGTACTCTGGGCTGGATTCCCATCTGGCCTCATACACTTGTGAATGCCCTGGGGTCAACTGGTCTGACTATTAAAGACTGAAGGCAAAGAAGGCATTAAGTACCTCAAACTTTTCCTCATCCTTGGTGAACATGTTCACCTTCACATCCAATAAAGGATGAAGATTCTCCTTGGCTCTCTCTTTGCTGTTACAACAGCTCATGGCTTAGAGAGGTTCACTCTTTTCTGGGTAAAGAACTGTCTGGAAGGTTGAGCCTGGAGTGTTGTGGTGAATGGATATAAATCCAGTTGGCAGCTGGTTACAAGTGATGCTCCCTGGGCTCAGAATTGGGGCCAATCTTATTTACTTTCTTTGTCAGTGATCTGGATTAGGCGATTGAGTACACCCTCAGTAAATTTCCAGCCAGGTGACACCAAATTGTGCAGGACTGTCGATCTGCTTCAGGGTAGGAAGGATCTGCAGAGGGATCTGGACAGGCTCAATCAATGGGCTGAGGCTGAAATTTAACAAGGCCAAGTGCTGGGTCCTGTGCTTGGTTTACAACAACCACGTGTAGTGCTACAGGTTGGGCAGAGCGGCTGGAAAAAGGCCTGGGGGTATTGGTTGACGGATGGCTCAATATGAGCCAGCAGCGTGCCAAGGTGGCCAACAGCATCCTGGCTTGTATTAAAAATAGTCTGGCCAGTAGGACTTGGGAAGTGAATGTCCCCTTGTACTCAGCACTGTTGAGTCCATACCTTGAACAGTGATTTCAGTTTTGGGCCCCTCACTACAAGAAGGTGCTGGAGTGTGTCCAAAGTAGAGCGAAGAATCTAGTGAAGGGCCTAGAGAACAGGTCTTATGAGGAGCAGATGAGGGAAGATGGGGAAGAGGAGGTTGAGGAGAGACCTTATTGCTTTCTACAACTACCCAAAAAGACATTGTAGCTAGCGGGGTGTTCGTGTCTTCTCCCAAGTAACGAGATAGGGCAAGAGGAAATGGCCGCAAGTTGCACCCGGGGAGGGGTCAGGAAAAATTACTGCATCAGAAGAGTTGTCAACCATGGGAACAGGAGGCCCAGGGAATTGCTTGTGTCACCATCCCTGGAGGTGTTTAAAAAATGTGTAGATCTGGCACTTTGGACCACGTTTTAGTGGGCATGGTGGAGTTGGGTTGACAATTGGACTTGATTATCAGAGAGGTCTTTTCCAACCTTAAAGATTCCACGCTCCTGTATGCTGCAAGACTTAGTATATGATTTTTATTGGGGAAAATAAAAATATGAAATTTGACAAAGATGAGGAGTCTTTTTCTGGAGGGAAGGTAAGGTTGATTGTTTGTTTTATCACAGGCTGGCTTCTCCCTGAAAGAAGTCATTCATTGTGAAACATTCTGTGACACTCATAGTGTCTTCAGGAAAATTGGAGGGTGTTATTTCCTCTGGCTTAAGATGAATTCCAAATAAGTTAAAGGAGTTACTACCCATCCTTATTGACCACTAGCAATCATACATCATTGCTAGGCTTCTCAGGTCAATTCCCTCTAAAGATTACTTTCTCAGTGTTTCCTTTCTGATCTCCTCTAACTATGTTTATATCAGAGCTGGAAAATCAGCTTCTCTGCTGACTGACCTTGTTCTTTCTGAAGAGAATATTCAGAGGTCTGTAGCCTGATTCTTCTAATTTTCTAGGCTAGAGGTTTGGGTTTCCTTGGTTGGTTGTTGGGTTTTTCGGTTGTGTGCTTTTTTGGGGTTTTTTTTTGTCTGCTACACCTTATTGTTACTTGCCTTTCTTTATCGATATGTAAATATTTTTCCTAGTTTATGACTTCTTAAAACAAGTGTTGCTCTTAGGCAAATTATATTTGCTGTTCTGTCACCCAGTCCAGCCCCATCTTTTGAAAAGATATGCAAATAGGAACAGGTTGAACTTGGTCCAGATTAATCCTGTAAGTGTTAATATTACCTCCACCTTTACTTTCAATTTACCAAGTAAAAATGAGAACTGCACAAGGTCCAGGAGAACTGTTTTTATACGGTTTCAGACAGCATTACAATACTCCTTTTACAGTTTTACACAGAGACAGAAGTCTCTACCCAACAAGAATGTTAGCAAAGCTGTTATATGTGTCACTAAAGATATTAAATGGCAGAGCTGTGCAGAGGAGTTTCCTCTCTACCAACTGTCTGGTGTAATGACAGTTCTGTGGTCTGGCTGTCAATGTCAAATATCTTTTACTTAGAAAGATAAATAGGCTATTGTTGATGAAGGATAATGCACCATTTTCTTGTCAGTTGGGAAGTATCACTAAGCTTTTAAAAGTTGGTCCAAGCTAATTAAAATCAGTAGAAACACCCCCAGAAATTTTCATGTGCTTTGTGTTAGTTCTCTATAAATTATAATTTGTTCCATAGGCTGAACAGACATACTAACAGACCTGAACTAAATCAGTTTGCCTTCAAACTGATGGAAAAAAAAATCCATGGTTGGAAAATTTTCTGGAACCATTAGCTTTCCTTCCTCCTTGATGTTGCTTTGAGAATTCAATAGCATTCTCCCTTTTTCCAGAAGATTTTAACCTAATCCTTTTTTTGCTTTTATGCTTCTGAAGTTGTCTCCCAAGAAAATCTGCAATCTAAGTAGGACTGATGTTATTTAAGAAGCAACTCCATACTGATTAGGACTGCTAATCACCAGTTCAATGTCTCTTGACAGCACAGGTCTTCAGATCAGCCTTTGAATAAACAAAACAGAAGGCTTTTTGGCACAGGAGGTAGTGTAAATTACACAAATTTAGGGGGAGCAAATTGTTAGCTCGAGTAATTTGTCATAACTTGTCTGATGTTGGTTAGTACACTTATCAAAGACACTCCCACATGCTTTTTTTTTGTGTGTGTGTTCCACTATGCAACAATGAATCTGAAAGTACGTATTTTTCTTCTTACTCTGGGTCTTTAACTGTTTTTTTCCTTCTCTCCAGCACCCATACTAATACTTCTACTTCAGTCAAACCCAGAAAATTCCTCAATTCAATGTTTTTCTTCCTTCATGCTGTGTAGCTTTTGGTATTGTTGAACAAAATGACAATGTGGAGTAATGCAGGATAGAGTATTATGGAAGAAAGTGCATTTTAAAGAGAAGTCCTTGTATTGTACACAGTAGCGCTACATGTGAAATAGCTAATAGGAATGGTGATAAGAATCATAAACACAAAGGAGGAGGAGAGGGAAGCAAGGAAAGCAAAAATTAGCTCACAGATTTCAATGACTCCCTAGTCTAGTATGAGCCACCCAAATGTAAAATTACATCAGAAATGATCATTGCAAACATTGTTTTTAATTAGTAATAGACACATTAATTGTGATGATGTATCTGTTTATCCCTCAACAAAATAGGTAAATCATAAATTACATTAATCTTTCTCATCTTAACTGCTTTTTTTTTTGAGTGCATGAATAAGCTACCTCCTAATTTATTTCAGTTATGTTAATAAATAGCTATTAGACTACAGTGAAGCTATTTGTTAGCCAGCGTTGATATATTATTTAGAGATTGTAATAACCCTAAGCATTCTCATTATTATCAATCTCAATAGGCACAGTTCTGCAGAGAGATGAATGCAGTTTCTACAAAACCTTTATGAGTGTAAATGTTAGAGCTGCCTGCTACAGCCTGAGCTATTGTAGAAAGACCACCCACCAATGGGGCCAACCACTTTGCCCAGTCAACTGAAACTTAAGGCCTACATTGGTGACTAAGAAAGGATGGCTTCTCACAGCACTCCAATAAGGCTGCCTAATAGAAAATGGGGGTAAAAATATTTTAAAAAGAAATGTTTTCAGGAGGACTGAAACCCTATCAGCAAGACTTAGACTCTTACAGGATGTGGTTCTATGAATGCTCATTGTTGTCTGCTGCTGTTATACTTGATTGAAACTGAAATTTGGGATCTGAAGCATCTCAGCTGCTTCCTGTACACAGAGGTTTCTAAATTGCATCAGTGTTGCATGGTGTGCTCTGCCTCCAAGAGAGTGGACAACAATCTGGCACTTTCTCCAAGTAGAACAGTCTGTCCTCGCTGACCACCAACAGCCTGACATTCTCTGTAGCCTATAGATATAGAGGGGGCATCACCCCTTTTATGGTGACAGATCATAGCATGCTTTTTGTTAGTGTGAACACAGACACTATATCATGATCCACGTGCAGCAGACTGGTGCTATTCATCTTTAGATATTACATAAATTTAGCAGTGGTCCAAATTTGTCAGGATCAGGTCACATGTAGTACTGATAACTTGAGACATTTTACTGTACTAAATATCTAGTATTTACCAAATACCATTCTTCCTAGCATGCTGTTCTCCCATTTCCCTGTTCAAAAAACTAATGCAATAGTCTGAGATGGGAGTCCTTCAGTCCTCCTCCTGAAGTTTTATTATGAAATGATTAATGAAAAAGGCAGAAAAACAGAGCAAATTATTTTACTGAATAGTCAAGGGACAAATACAGCAGTGGATTTCAATCCTTGGTCCAGTTTAAGTATAAAGCAACTTTTTTTGGGTTGTATGTTTTCCCCTATCCTACCCTATGTTTCTTAACCATCTTTAAAAAACCCAAACGTTTTATTGAAAGAGTCAGGAAAAGATGATTTGGGAGATGATGATTCATACCTGGGAAAGCCTGCTGACAAGGCTTTTGCCAGTGGTAGCAATGATTCTAGCATCTCCTCCACAATACATTAAAAAAATAAAAATTAACAGGCCCAAGGGGGTAATAATCTGCAGTTTAAGTCATAGGATAGGTATGAGACAGAATACATTTTATCTAAAAACGTGATGAGTGGAGATGTGCAATGGGAGTCAGAAAAGGTCAAAAAATGTGAGATGGAAAACTTGATTGAAGGATCCAGTGTGTAGGAGGTAGATGAGAGAGGAGTGGGGCGGGAAGAGGAGGTAAGAAGTAATCTTCATGCACTAAAGTACATGCACACAAAAATCAGAGGTTATCTTATATTCAGGGTCATTCTATTTTTAGGGAATTGGGTATTTAATAAAAAATGCAATTTGAGGTACAAGTTCTCATTCATCCTTTTGAAATCTTCATTGTCTGTAGATATTGAACTCCTCTCACAATAACTGCCAGGCTTCTGTTCCTGCGCTGGGAACGTGCGTGAGGATTTCATCTGTCAGCTGATATGTTTGGGGATAGGATAAGGTCAGAATAGGAAAAGAAAAGATGGATTTCCTATAATGAATAGGAAATTCAAATAAAGATTTAGAAACAATAAAATAACTTCAGAAGTTATTGCAGGCACATTTGGTAATGTGTATAGACACAGTAAATATTTCACTATATTAGAGTGAGAAGTTTCAGTGTGGCTCTTGCAATAGCAAGTATTTCCAGAGATGATTGAAGGAATAAAAAAATTAACACTGATTCTTAGAGATCTGTTGAATTTCTCAGAGCTGTAGTCTTGTGAGTGAAATTCTTTTAGCCTAAAAATTAGAGCCTTAGAGTAGGAAATCGTATTTTCTGCAGAGCTATTGCATTGCTGTGATTTATTGTATGTTTCTTTCCCAGCATCCCCTGTTTGTTGTCATTTCTCCCTGCATAAATATGGACTATGCTGCATTAGGATATGAATTTAATATTTATATGTAATAACAATCTCCAGCACATTAAAACCTTCATGTAAATAAGACCTCTAATATTCATTCTTAATAATTCCATGTAACAAAAAAACCCACAGATGTTATACCATGATGACTGCAATGGGGGTTGTGGGTGTGCATTAGAGAACACAGTAACTCTTCGCTCCAAATGCTTCTCTACCAGGATCAATCCTACATCTTAAGAGCCTCATGTGGCTATTGCACAACTGATGAATGTACACTAGGTCTCCTCCAAAATGCTTTATTATTGATCTGGAGCAAACATGCAGAAAGACATCCTACAGAGTAAAAAAAAAAAAAAAAAAAAAAAAAAGTCTTGCTTCTTAGTACAAGTGTAACTATGCTAACCTTTCTTGTCTGGTTTTAATCTTCTGCCTCCATCACACAGTTAATTGCCACTCATTTATCCATGTTAGTGGGTGACCATATGAAATCCATGTAGAAGAAGCTGAGAGCACCCAATTTAGTATATTTACCTTCGTGAAACCTTTTGAACCAATTTTTGTCAGTAAGACAGGCTCTTAGCCAGTGGCTTGGTTTTGAGCCTGCACAGCCTGTCGTGTGCCCCATATTATAGATTCAAGGGTGCTGCTCTGCAGCAGGTCTGCTGGCAGGTGGTGGTACAAGAAAAATTTCCCGAATAAATTTGAGGGTGTACTGTAGCTTGTGTTTGCTTACTACTTCTTTTCGTGCACGGGACTTTCTTCTAAAAGCAACATTTTTTCAGAAACTGAACCTGTTTGCTTGGAAAAACCCTTGGAAGAGGAAAAAGGACATAATTCTCTGTGGCATGTTTTTTCTTGGAACCTACTTTTACCTATTAGTTGTACTGGACTTCTGGTATTAACTGTAATTGGAAAAAAATAAAATAGAGCCTTTAGAAGAAATGTCTTTACTTTCTAAGAAGGATTCTTGGTAATCTGGACTAAATTTACTAGAGTAAAGCTGTAAATAAGGTCAGAAGTAAAGTTCTCTGTTTGGGGTTGGCTGGTTGGTTCATTTTGGTTGTCTTATTCTCTTTTTTTTGTTGTTATGGTTTGATTTTGTGTGTGTGTGTGTGTGTGTTTGTTTTTCCCTGAGTACATCTGTTTGAGGTTTTTTACTGCTATTTTCTTTGTAATTTTCTTATTCTGACCTTGTGCAGACCACCAGTGATGCATTTAGTACTGATTTATTTTTGTTCTCCTTTTACTATAAGCAAGCTAAATAGTTATACAAAGATAGTGAGGGATCAGTCCCTTTATCTTAGATCTCCCTTATTTTTTGAGATGAACTTTGTACATTATGAAGCCACTTCATTTTTGCAAAGAACATATAATGAAGTATTACATAAAAGTTTATCATTTTACTCCTGCTTTGCAAAGCATGGCAGTGAAAAACCAGTAGCTCTTTATGTTGTAGCAGGTAGAATTGTGCATTGCTTATCTTACAGTTGCTTAAAACTGTCTTCATCATTTCTGTTTTTCAGGCCTGAGTAGTACCACATAATTCCTTCACTTTGGAAAGGGAATTCAGGATATGAGTCTCTCTTAATAGAAGCCCAGTGCTGTGTAATAAATAAAACTACCTAGCTATTTCTTGCACTGCCTTGCTTTTGTGATCATGGCCTCTGAGCACAGACTGGGGAATGATATGTTTGTCAGAGAATTTCTTCATGGTGTATGGATACTACGCGACGTGAGCATAGTCCCCAGGATGAGAGCAGTGGCCATTTTGTTGACTGGTTTGGCCCAGAGTGTGGCACTTCTCACAGTCCCCATTCCTTGAGCTCTTTGAAAAGGGCAACTTAAAGTAGCTTCTAGGAATTTCCAACTTCGTTTGGAAGTGGGTGGCCTGACAGGCAGTGTGGGAGGTGCACACTGACATGCTTTGCCATGGATCCTGTGCCCACTGTGCCTCAGCTGCAGGCAGAGTTTGTGAAAGTTTAACCCTTTGACAAAAAGGAGCAGGCTAATAGGACAGGACTCAGAGGGTCACTATATGTTCTGCTAATCCTCACTTGAGTTGTTTTCATTTCTTTGTTCTCTATGGCACCTCCGTATGCAGGTACATGGGATGAGAACACCTTTCCTTTCTGGGGAATGAGTTCTCAGGAAAGCTTTGTCTTTATTGCTTATAGGTAAGGAATACACTGGCTTTTCCATCATCTTGGTTTGAAAAAGTAAAGCGACTTTAAAAAACATTGATCAGGGCTGATTTTAAGGCTCTGAGAAAGCTGAGAATCTGGCATATTGACTGCAGGTGCTCAGAGGTTATAGGGGCCTCCATGAGGAGCAAGCCAGGGCTTCCATGCACTGGGCACAGCTGGTTCCATCCAGCTCCAACCCACCTACCACAAGGCAGGGGCAAGTCCTGCAGCCACCATGGCGGCACCTCAGGGAAGGTCTGGCTAAGAAAGGGCAACGTACTGGGCAGTCAGAGAGAAATGAGGGGGAAAGGTGTAAGAAACAGCCCTGTGAGCACTGAGGTTAGAAAAGGAGAGGGAGGAAATGATCCATATGCCCAAGCAGAGATCCCTTTATAAATCTCTGGAGAAGACCATGGTGTGGAGCAAGCATTTCCCTGCAGCCCTATAGGCTGAAGTGTGGACACCTTAGTTGCATGATGATACAACTCTAATTTGCTGTTCTATTACTGTGTTTCAGTGCAATTAATGGTATGCAATTAATAGCCAATTTATACAGGAATTATTTGCATACAGAGAATTGATTGTTTGGGTGGGAAAGGTTCAGTCCTAGACCTAGATGAGACAATTTATCACGTGTGAAATTTTTAATGTGTAAGTTCTCTCAGAGGCAAGGAGTCACTCTGTACATTGTCCCTTTTCAAGCTCATTTTGGTGAGGAAATAATGCCTGTCCATAGTTTATCTGTATCTTTTTCAGTCACTATATGCTTTCTACTGATGCCAAAGACAGGCCCTAACACGCACTTAACAAATAGAAAAAAAATATGAATTTGCCATTGTATAGATTTGTGGTATAAGACAAAGATGTAATTGTATTAGGAAAACTCTAAATAGCTATCTCAAAACAACAAAACCAATAAACCTCACAAACTAATGATTTCTTGTTTCACAACATAAAGTTTATGAGAACATTAATTAATTTGTATGTGCCTGTGAAAATCCGTGCTTATTATATTTAAAAGCATATATGCTAACAAGTATAGGAAAAGAGCCTGATCTGTCACTTTTATCAGTAAGAGGCTGGTCTTGTGCAGACTGGTTTATCAAATTCTATATGATCTAATGGTAGGAAGTGCTACAAAGAAATTAAGGTAATCAAGAAAAACAGTGACCTTCTACATGTCCAAAAAACATTGAAGGAACAGTACAAAAGACCGAGAAAGTAGCAGGGGAAAAAAATCTAAAGACTCCTTGAGTCACATCAAACAGATGTTTAAAGTTTTGGTAGTGGGTTTCATATATATATATATTCATATATATATTTATATACACACACATATATATATATTACTCTGTTCTTAAAGCTAGCAGAACTTAAGGCTAAGGAAAAGGTGCAGTATGAGAAGACAGTATATTACCAATGCATGCCAAAAAAAAATTTGCTGGATTTGTTTCTGAAAAACACATAGTTAATTGTATATAGTCAGTATAGCTGTAGCTGTTACACTAGATTTATGTACAATTCTATAGCTTAGTTACAAGACTGAATGGGCATATAAAGTATAGTGCAGATGTAAAGTGGTGCACATGGGGAAGAACAATTCCAGCTTCACATGTAAAATTATGAGCTCTGAGCTGACTGTTGCCTCTCAAGAGAGAGGTTTTGGGGCTATGGTAGAAAATTCCATGAAAAACATCAGCTCAGGTATCATAATCCAAAACCACAAACCTAATGAAAGAAATTATTAGAAAAGAAGTAGAGGCAAAGTAGAAAATATATTTATCTTTCCGTATGAGATAATGGTTTGTTTTCATATTGAATACTCGGGGTAGGATGGGGGTGGCGTCTGATCTCACCATCTCAGAAAAAGAATTGCAGAATAATTTGAGTTGAAAAGGATCTCCAGAGGTCTCTAGACCTGCTTTGACCATGGGATTGGACTAAGGGACCTGAGGTTGCTCAGAGACTTGCTCTGGTTTACATAAGCCACAATAAACTGAGTGGAAGAGTAGAAGTGATCAGAGGCTGAGAAAATCTTAGTTGGAAAAAGACCATTTTTTGTACTTACCTGTTCTTTTTGTACCCTGTTCATCTCCTTGTGACCACTCTATGCAGTTATTGCTGAGGTTTTAAGCTTTCATATTGCTCAGGGTGTGTGTTATATGTATAGTATATTTACATGAATGAAGAGCTTTTCTAAGGTGGGTTGGAGAAGGGCAGTGCAGCATTTTTATTAGCCTCAATACGGCCTCAGTTGTGCTGGTGGGTTTTTTTTGAATGTGAGATGGAAACTTTCCAACCTGGAGTGGGGGGTGGGAAACTTTAGCTTCATCCTTGTCCCAGAAAATCATTTAAAAAAAAACATGACAAACTTCAAGTTAAATGCCTAGTGTCAAGCAAATAAAGTAGTAGCTAAAAATGCATTTTGCTAAAATTTGGAGTGGCAAACAATAGTGGAATGCAGAAACTTCTTTAGGTGGTACTTCTTCTGCAGGCACAGTCCTTCAAAATGTGACTGTGTGTTCACAGGATGGGCCTGGGTATGGGATGCTTTTGTCAGATAACAGGTCAGACGAATCATTTATCTAGCACTATAGTGTGTATATAAACTATATTTACTATAAGGACCTGTAAAGAGAAAATGATAGATTCAATATTTGATGAGCAATGCAATTAGGAATTGATACTATAGAATACCAATAAATTCTCTAATCATATTCCATGATATATCTTACTTGTTCCAGAGTTTACTTTATCAAAATGTTCCATCCATGTACTAAAAATAAAGGGGGGAGGATGAGACTGGGAAGAAAAGAACAAAGATGAACTATGAGGTATAGTTGTTGGCTTGTTTGTTTGCATGTAAGATGGCAGACCATGTACAGGAGAGAATTTTTATTTATTTTAATTAACGTAGAGTCAGATCCTGCATTTGACAACAGAACTTCGTGCTGTAAAAATGCAATTTCTAGGTTTTCCCCACAGAATTTTTCCTAGCCATGGTTTATTGTAATTCTTAACCTGTAGTGAGATTCTACTTGATGCATTAAATCAGATGTGGGATTGTGTTGGTTTTTTTTGATCTCCATGTCTTCGTATAACATGAAATTTTGTAATACAGTGTTTTAAACTCTTCTACATTAGGGGTAGTGTATTAATATCAAAATGTGAATTATTAACCCCAAGTGATTTAATATTCACATGAACTTAAAATAACACATTAGCAGACTCAAAAAGTATTCACGGTTCTCAGTAACTCTTGTTAATCATGTGGGTTTTCATTAGCTTTGAACTTAAAAAAATAAGTAATTTTTATTATTTTAATTCTGCATTTAAAATAATAATAATAATTCAATACAGCAAAATTGTTTTATGAAACATAAGATAAATTAAGGGTTAAAGCAGGATTCAGACCCAGCCACATCTCACCAGACCAAACTATGCATGTTTTAAAGTAGACATGCTCAGATTTTTGAAAACACGCTAATTCTGTTCTTATGTCAGACACAAGCTACTTTTTGGGCTGTGTCTCCCTCCAGAGGCATTTCTATAAGAATGTGTGCCCTTTTTTTTTACTTTATGAAGACAAATGAAAATAGGAAGATTATGCCAAGTTTACGTTGTTAGAGGTAATTATTTATTCCAGTATAATATTATATTAAATTGCTGAGGAATTTTTGAATATATTACTTCCTTTTGAGAGAAAAAAATAACATTATTAAAAAAACAAAGGTAGGAAATGACAACATGCATCTGAAGGGTTAGAAGAAGGTATTGTTTGTGATAAGGATGCAATAAAGCATCTCACTATGTTATTTATGGAGAGAAGTATTTATTTACAAAACTTGATACAAACCCAGAATATAGAATTCTTTATGCAGACAGGAATATGTACTTTTATTCTTTTCCTGATAGTGCAAAGACAGCAAGGAGCATGGATCCACTGGTCATAAGTGCACAACAAGTAAAGGTTGCGGAGCCCAGGATGCATCGGGGCTTGAGTCCTGAAAATGTTAAGCAGCTCGCACAGACTGAGGAGGGCGATTCCAGCAGTCACTGTTACTGTCACATCACCTTGCTGGGATGGCAGAGTCAGTCTTGAATGTCAAGAATATTGCAGAAATTTGTAGGTTGCAAAATTGAAGTTTGGCCATATGCTATTAAAATCAAGGTCATAGTGAGAACAAAGGTTGGACTTTCATGCAAGTCCCTTCCAATTAAATATTACAGTGATTCTTACTGTTGCTCTTCCAAACTTATATCTTTGTCTACTGAATATAAACCTGTTATACTTTTAGGGTTCCTTATTCTAATAGAGGGTAGAAACCCAAGTTCCTTACTAGTTTGCAGGAGTGGGGAGAAGGAAGAACCTAGGGGTTGTACACTGATGTGTAGCCTGAAGATGTATAACTAATCCTGATCTCAATCCCAGGGTTTTTAAAGCAGCTGTACAAAATGCTTCCTCTAACTCCCTGAAGCTTATTCCTTACTTTGTACATACTTCATTGAAAGGCCATACTCTGACTACCCCTTCCCTTCATAGAGAACCCACTATGCTCAGCTTGCTAGTTCACTACCTAATCAAGCCTTCCAAACTTCAAAGATGTTTTCCTTGTATGCCTTAAGTAGCCTTCTCTGATTCTGTTTGTATGGTTTCTTTTTGCTGTGCTTTTTGTTGTTAACATAATCTAAAACAATAAAATCAATTCCATGATCTCAATTATTCCAGGTAAAGGGAAAAAAACCCCTAACAACCACAAAAAAAACCCCACCCCACGTAAAACAAACCTCTTACCACAAAGTGTCTTTTGACTGAAGCACCAACCTGTTTCACTCAGTGTGATCAGCTATCCTCTGCATCCTTTTCAAGGATTGTCTTCCTTTTCTGTGTCTAGGGTAGGACTTAGCCAGAAAAGGATTCTGGAAATTCTTGGGTTAGTTTAAAGAAAGCTTGGACTCGGTGTGGGATGTGCTTAATTATGTTTTATGAGAGAGAAGCTGTACGTGAGCATACATACACCGCTGGAGGCTGAAACTCCTCAGACCCGAGCTCTGTCTGGCAGACACTGCATGTCACCTTGCAAATTGCATAATCTCTCTGCCTCTTCAGTCCTTGATTTTTAAATAGTTGCATTCTGGCAAGGGAGTGTTAAAGGACATCCACTGGATCTGAAAAACCTCTTTGATCTGTGAAATGGGTGCAGAAATTATGCAGCCTGCTTTAAGGAAGGAAAAAGATGGTCTGTTCAACAGGAAAATGCTAATTTCCATCCCAACACACACTTCTGTCCATAGATTGCAAAGAAAGGACTAGAATTGGCAATGCCATTAAAGATAGTCTTGTGAGTGCTTGCAGATAAATGGCATGATTTCAAAGAGGAAAGAAAGAAAATTGATGGTAGGATGTGCCTAAAGTGGCTCAGACATAAACGAACACCAATTTTGGTTTGAATATGTTGCCACTTCCAGGTCCATGATGATTGTTTTCTGCTACTGAGAACCCACCCTGTCTTGTAGTATTGTACATTCTGTCTTGTGTTATTGTACTTCAATTGCATGTCTTAGAAATGCAAGTAGGGGCATAGCTTTTATATTTATTTACATGTTTTCTTTCTAAACTGTCCACCTTTGATTATGAAAACAACAATAGAGATTTTTGAATGCATTAGATTCAGCAATTTAGATACATTTGTTTCCTTCAGCAAATGGTCAGAAAATCATAGTTTTCAGCTGAAATTATATGTAACAGCTTTGGGCAACACACTCCTGTGCATCCACTACTTGGGCATAGGATTCACCAGTTGCATCAAGGGTATGTCTTGTTAAATATTTGCTGTCACAGTTGGTGTCAGTAAACTGAAGTTTAAAAGCCAGTCTTTCTTATTCTAAATATTCCTTTAGCTCCTAGCTTGGTGACCTTCTTTTTGTCTTGTTTTCCCTGTTTCTCACTCCCCTCTCTACAGCAATGTATCACTACAGCGAACAGCTCATCACAGCTGTCACTCTAAGAAGTTTTTGGAATTGTGAAGTTTTGATGTCTCAGCAAATCAGACAGTACTTTCAATTTAGTACATGGCAGATTGCTTTTTAGAAGGAACTGGAAGACTTGGTAATGGAATATGGGGCCTTTCAGCTGCTTAAATTTATTTCAGGTTGATAGTGACAGAACATTCATTACTAGCTCTATTGAGAATAAGTTCAGATATTTGGAGAAAAGGAAATCTCTTTGTTTTTATTCCCCCATCATATTGAGAAGCTCGAACAGGTATCAATAAATGCAGTTCTTTTAACATTAGCCAGCACTTACCTAATTTTAAAGTACAATAACTAACGATTGTATTCTTTCCACCCCTTCAGTTCAGATGCGGATTTCTAAATGTCTGGGAATTGAGCAACTTCAGTTCTGAGTTGGACCTAAGAAGCACAGATAATATTGCCCTTCAAAACTGATAGGTGTGAAGTCATGGTATAGCTTGGTTTCAGGGAGCAAAAGAAAAATCTGATACTTGTGTTTGCGTGGATCTCTGCAAGAGCCACTGCCCATCGCTTCTCTGAGCACTCTCAAAGTCATTGCATTAATGACGAGTCCTCTATTCCAAACATAGAGTTCTTCTTCCTTGATTTTAACCAAGGAGATTGTAGGTTTGTCTTCCAGATATGCAACTCTAAGGTGCTCTGAGTTTTGCAACTACACGTGGTGTGCTCAAACTTAGCTGATCGAGAAGAAAAATGAATCATACAAATTAGGGTTGATACAACTGTATTTCCCAGTAAGGTCTCCCTGACTGTGCTAACATGTTTAATTACTCTTTTTCCCAACAGTGGATATTCAGGTCTGGAAGACAAATGAGTTCCAGATTGGATTACCTAATTAATTTTTCAAAAGGGCTTTGCTGATCAGGAGATTGTGTTGAGCCACTTTTCAATCCTAAAAGAAAATGATTCTGGAGATTTGTATCAGCCTGATCACATTTCTGGTTTTTGTACTACTGGTTTTGTATTTATTTATGCAAACATAAGAACGAGGAATAGTAGAATGAACTCTGCTGTCCAAGAATACTTACTGTTGTTTTGTTGGATCTCCTTTTCTTACACTTTTACAAATAGCAATTTTGTTTTACAAATAGTAATATTTTTAATAGATGTATTTGCTTAATAGACCCACACATTTCTGTAGAAGTCACTGGGATTGCATGAAGTCAAGAATCTGTCTTTATATACAGTGAATCATCAAAACTGTGTTTGTCGCATGCATTTTAAAAGCCTGCATAAAAACATTTGCATAATACAATCATAATAGAGCTACTGCACTGTGATCCATCACGTCAGCTCTCAAACACTCTCAGCAGGGTTTATGCTCTTTTTGCTAGAAAAAAAGAGAAAATTAATTTACTAAACTTATCTTACCTCCCTACTTGATGCTAAAATATACAATGTTCATATTTGCTCAAAATCTATGAAATCAAAAGTATGTTTATACTTCGTAAATTTTATTAGTTTTCTTCTTACAAGTGTTCCATTTTCTCTATCTGCTGAGACTGTCTCTTCACATCTTAATTGTGTGTGGAACATGGGGAGTTTTATGAGTTCATTGATTTCCCCCATGTTCACAGGAAGAATGAAAAGTCATAGAAAGTCAAATCAATACATTTCCCCTTTTCCAATGGGAAAATTACTACTATATATTGCCATTTAAGTTTGGTACTTTGCCTGGACTCTACAATATATTTGTGATATCAAAGGTAATAAATAACAAGACATCAATCACTCTTTCTCCAAGTTTAAATTTTTTGATTTTTTTTTTTAAATCAGTAACTGACATTCACTCTTATACTCTAATCCAATTGAAATGTGCATATTTTTTTCTTGAAGTCCCTCTATTTTCTATGTGTAGAAAGGCTAAAGCAAATAGTGTCATAGTCATATATAAACTGACTCTTTTGTCTCTCTTGATGGTTTCACTAAACTGAACAGCAAGTCCTACTAGATGTTTGTCACAGTGTAAAATCTTACCCCATTCCCTGCTCCCCCCCCCCCCCCCCAACACCTGCCCCCTCATATTAATATGTAGAGCTCATTTCCCTAGTTGCCAACAATCAGGGTCCGTTGGTATGAACTGCATACCTTCTCAAATTAAACAACATGCCATTTCAAGTATCCATACTTACACACTCTGGTGAAGCTTCATAGGCAATTTAACCACAAAATTAGAAAACAATAAACTTGAGCATGTCTCCTTTCTTACAAACCCTACAAAATGGGAGACTAATTCTTGAGTCTCTCAGCCTTTGGCTTAGGAATGATGGATATGTCTGTGGCCCTGCTTCCTCATCTGAGTAATATAACCCTTTAGCTATTACTGTGCACTTTAAGCTGATACAGTTTGAAAAGCAGCAGTGAGGAAAACAGTTTTACCCTACCTTGTCACAGATTGAAATAATATCATCACCAAACTCTCCTGGGAGATTACAAAAATTGCCTATAGCCCTTGGAGGAAGAAAGCTTAATGAATGAATCTTTGAATGTTATCTCTAACACTTAATGCGTGATGCAGAGAGCTGTGGAGTTTGGGCAAAGGACTAGTCAGTTTACCACTGATGTCTAACCCTGACAGAGATGTGAAGGGAAAGCTGTTAACCAAGACTTACAAAATAGTTTCAATCAGTTACCCTTCATTAGGCTGTGGCAGCCTTCTGCTATAGTACATTTAACATCCAAATTCTGCAGATTTGTGTGATGGTAATCTATTAATTGATAATTTAACTCATCAGTGTTATAAATGTGGTTTATCCATGAGTGTAATTTAAAGATGTGATGAAATATATTACTTGAGCTTTTAATATCATTGGCAGTTGCAAGGCTGTCAATCACAGACCTAAAGTATTTTTAATGTTTGAAGATGTATTGGACTATTTTTTCACTTACATTTATTACAATACCCAAATTGTATGTAAGATCTAAGAGATCTTAAGGGACATTTCAATCATTTAATCTGATCTCATGTACACTGTGGCCCTTATGATTGTGCAAGCCAGGTTTAATGCCTTTCAGACTTGAGGTTGAGATGGCACTAAATGTCACATCTGGCAACAGCAAGAGGTTATAATAGTGTGACTGACGCAGCAGTCAGACCATTCCCCATACCTCTGATAATAGAGTATCTTCTTTTCATCCTCTTACTTTCCCTTGTAATACTTCACCTTTCAAATCTGCACCTTTACATCATGAGGTAAGATTCATGCTGGGTCCAAATCTCATGATCAAAAAGATTAAATGCGCTGACATGCCATACAGGCATTTCATATCCAGCTGGCATCCAAAGTCTCTTGTTTTAATGGCAGGTGTTTTGGTGGGATTTTCTTTGGTTTAGCTGAAACCATATCTGCAGGAAAAGAGTATAATAGACTAGCTGAAGACCTGAAATGTGAGGTTTTAAACATTATCTTATAGTACAGCAAGAAATGCTATGAAATACTGAAGATAAAACAGACAACATGAGAGAAAAATAAACCTAGAAGATTCAGAGGTCATAACCATGACCTTTCAATTTACATCTTTTAGGAAAATCTTAGTTCTTTTCTTAAAGACCATAGCATCTTGTCCAGCCCACTCTTTCCTTGACTTTACCATCTTGTTCCAATGCTGACTAGTAACTAAGCTCTGCAGCATTTCTCAATTTTCCTTCAGACTTGATGAACAGGATTCTTTAAGCTCCTTTCAGCATGTGGTGGTTTTATTGTTATTATTACATTTTTTTTTTATTTTATTTTAAAGCTTAGACTTGGGAAGTGGTTACAATACTGTTGTGGTCAAGTTTTATATGTGTTCTTTTAGTTCTGAATGAAGGTGTTATGCTAAAGGTCTTGAAACCTTAGCTTTAGAAGAGAGACCTCTTCTGTTCAGAAGATTTGATAGGCAAGGTTACCTTCCGTTACAGTCTGTCAAGGAACATCTCTTAGCTTCAGGTTTCAATTTCCTGTTGATGAGTGTCCTGAATTGTATTGCTGTATATTTGAGCACAGATGAACATCAGATTAATTGCTGTGAAAATGTGCAATTTTAGAATTTTGGTACCGCATTTGAAGTACTCCCAAACCTTTAGAATTTCCTGATGTAGTGAAATTCAGCTTTTGCAGTTTGCTCAGTTGTTCTCACTCTTGGAAAGAAGTGGTCTGGAATTTGAAATATGTAAGGTTTGAAATGTTAATTCAAGTAGTTTCTACCTCATTCACATGATTTTAACAGGAAGGTGTATAGCTGCATATTTTTGTGTGAGAAAATGAGCTATGTGTATACATTTAGGTATGTGTAATGTGTACCTCATTGTATATTCATTGCTAAACTTGTGTGATACAACTGCCTGTACATAGCCTTCTATATAACCTACACAAACAGGAATTTTCTGTCTCATCTTAAAAGCACTAGATGGAAACTCAGTGGGTTTTGTCTACTTCCCATAAAGATGTAATAGGGATTATGAAAAGAGTCACTGTCCTTATATTTCTACTCTCTGTAGACAGTTCTTTTACTTCCTTTTCCTTAACCCTTCCCCATCTGTCTGAATTGCAAAGAGAGAGCACTGTTTCTACATGTAAAGGGGGTGTAAAAGCACCATCAGGAAGGGGTGTTAATTTTTACTGAAACTCCTAGGCACATCTCAAAAATAGTTGGACCTGCACATAAAGTACAGGCCAAAAGAGGCAGTGGAGGGCTGTGTGTATGTGTTGTCGGTTTTCTCTTCAACTTACTGAGAAATTAAAACGTGGACCAGTGTGTTCTGTCTTGTGCTTGCTTTCTTTTTTTTTTCCCTTTCCTTTTGAGTGATATATTGAATGAGATCAGGTTACTGATTGACCTACGTGTCTACTCATGGAGAACTGTATTTGTCTTGTAATAAAGTAGAGTGCTTAAGTTAGAGTAATCTTTCAAAATGCACCCAAATTCAACCAAAAAATTGTTCGTACTTCCATTCCAAAGGTTTTTTGATTTTTAAAGACTCTGAGAATTAGGTAGGTTTTAAGAAAATTAGGAACAAAAGGTGTCTTGGTAAAAATGAAGGTTTAATCAGATGGAGAGATGAAAAGTAAAACCAAGAAAACTTTCCAGTCTGTTAGTAACTATAGATGCTAGACAACACCTTTGGGTGTGTTTAAGGCTCCCTTGTAAAGATGGTTGAATTCATCCTTGTACTTCCACAATCCTACTGGCATTTCGTGTTCAAATGATCACCTGATTACCAAGTGAGTAAGTGCTGGCCAGATTTTCAAACTGAAAGAAGGCCCTGTCTGCCACGATGGGACCCTCTGAAGACATCCCCCTAAAAAAGAGTTGGCCAGCCTTTTGTATAATGTATCTTTTGTTGTTCTAGCACAAGTACTTTAGCCAACTGGAATATTTTTCAGTGTTGCCTTCTGCTGTCAGGGGAAAATTGTGTGGAAGGACTATAAGGGATTTGGCAGGGTGACTGTGACACTAGGCAGGGTGAGAGCTTGAAAGAAGGGTCTCTAGAGGCCTGTGAGAGGACACGCGTACCTCCTGAGTGTTCACAGTAGCTATCACTGGGACTCGTTCTCTTGTAGATATCTGCCTCTGGGACATTTCCACTACCTCCATCAGAGGCAATGGAAACGTTAAAACATAGTTCTGTCTCTTATAAACAGCTTCACTGACTTATAGTACAGCTATTTTCTAAAGTTCATTTCCAACAAAAGCTGCCTTGAATGGCCTGCGTCTAATACAAATGACTTTCTCTGTAAGACTTTACAGCCAAACACAACACAATATTTTGGCTTCTGTTTGAAAAGTAAATGCTTTGCTTTGGCATTAAAAGGCATTAAAATGCTGAGAAAGATGTTTCCCCAAATAATTATCTATTGATGCAAATGGAGAAATTGCTACCAAGGTGAACAATATTAGCAGCCACTTTCCAGAAGAAGAAAAAAATGTTATTTCCCTTCCCTTTGCATTTTAAAATGCTGAGGCAGCAGCAGGTGTCTAACAGCTTCAAAAGCATGAAATTCAAGCATTAAAATGCTGTCTGAATGCCATATTAGTTTGTCCCACTCAGATCTGACTATACCCAGGCTCCTGCAACTTTTATTTCTTAAAGCTGATTTGCAAACAGGACTCCATTAGCTCTAGAGTAGCATACAGAATAATGCACAAGCACTGTGCCAAGGGTGAGAATGGGCACTCACATCAACTTGGAACTTCGTTTTTCTTATTTTCTTTCTGCTACAACAAAGACATGGATCACAGCTCTCCTCTGTGCGATGGCCCCAGCATGCTCTCTGCCATGTAGTTAACATCATATCCACCTTGGAGAATCGCTGAAGCACACAGCTGACCCATGGGAGCCAGGCAGGTGGCCCTTTATTAGAGCATTGCATGGGTGTGCAGTTTTTCTAAAGCTTGCTTACTGAAGCATCAGTCTTGCAAATGCTACTCTTGTATTTATCACTTTACTCATTAGGCTAGTCCTACTGAAAATTAGTAGAATCAAATAATGTGACTAAAATAAGTGTACTCATGCTCATCAACTTCCATTAGGCTGTAAATGATGGGCACAATAAGGGCTTCCAGTATGGTGTTTTTTTCAGATGGACTTTGGTGTTATTTTAATGTTATTTCAGCTGACTGAACTCATAACTTCTGTGATTAAATAAATGAATCTGTCATTTGCAAACAAGCTGCAAAGAGGTCACAGCTTTTGCACAGCTGTTTGCCTTTGGTTGTTTAGTGAATTGTTTGCACAAGTATTTGTAGGTCTTTACATGGGCTAATTCTACAATCATTAGCTATTGTTTTCAAAACAGCCCAGATATGACATACTGTGTAGCTTCTGTTTCCTGATAGGATCTTTAAAGCCTTACAAATCAATATTGATTTACATTGGAAAAAAAAAATTGGGTTAAAGAACAACTATTTTGTCCAGTACATCTGTCCCATGTCTGTCCTTTCAAAAGTTAATACTATTGCAAGAATGATACCCACAGGAATTGGAAGTCCCAGGTTAGCCTGAAAACTTTCATATGGAAAGAGAATGACACTTACTCTATCACTGAAACTATACAGAAATCTGATAACTTAGTCCCATAGCTCTTTTTTTTCAACTGTAAAAGCCAAATAAGAATGAAATTTATCATTTCCACTTTTATAAAGCTGCCAGAAGTGATGCTTATTACATGGAATAATAAACTTTAAACCTGGGCTTTGTTCAGTTGTGCTATATCCATGCTCAGTGGGCATAAATCAGGGCTGAAGGTCATTACTTCTTTTCAATACAAGCAGAGCCACATAATTAAAGAGAATTTTATAGTCTAAATTCATATCCAACAATAAGACCACAGCTGACAGTGTATTCTGAAGTAGGCCATATTGCTAATTGGATTTTTTTTTTCTATGATACAGGCTTTTCTTAAACTGAGGTATATTTCTGCCCTTCTACTAAGCTTGTGTTTGCTCATTAATGTGCAGTAAAAGAACCTTATAAGGTGATCCTGTCTCTTAATTTTCCTCAGTATACATAAAAATGAATGCAATGATGACAAGTGGGAGGCAACAAAATGTAAAAAAACCACCCTTTCTTCAGCACTGATTTAGTTTTCTCAGGAAAAAAACCCAAACAATAAAAAAACCCCCATGTTTTAAGTGCCCTTAATTGTTCTTTTTGCTCCTGACTTTTGGTTGTTTCTGGGGTCGAAAATGAGAAGAGAAGGAACGAAGTAAAGAAATTTGTTTTTTCTTATACTTCAAGGTGCGTTCTTTTTTGTGAGGGAAAACTGGTAAAATTGTAGAACACAGCAATCATTTGTACAAGTATCTCACAACTTCTTCCAGAAAGAGATCAGCCAGTCAGAGAGCAGAAGGTGTGTTTCCTGCAGTGTTGATTTTGGGGCGCATCTCACCAACCTGAAGGGCTTCAGGGTAATCCCACACACATATGAATACTGTATCTGTTAGACCATGGCATTTATTGCAGATTAGAAATGGAGAGAAAAAAGTCCTTTGAAAGAAAAAAAGAAATAGATGGGAAAAGATCCTGTGAGGGTTTTTTCCTTTCCCAGCTGTGTCAGATTTTCATTTTATTTAATCTCAATTTTAATGGAAGAGGACAGAGGCTTTAAAAAACAATTGGAATTTTACTTTATTCAGCATTAGCCAGCAGGCAGTTCTGGTTATTACTTAAACGAGAAATAGATTAGACATTTTTTGACTTAGCAACTGAAATATGCATACCTAGAAAAAGAGGAAAATTCATGTGTGTGCATATATATGCAAAATAAATATGTGGCTGTAAACACATATAAGGACAAAGGTGTTTGGTTGGTGGGGTTTTTTTGTGGTTTGTTTTTTTTTTAATCCTTGTCTTGGAATGGAGGGCCAAGGACCTGTTATCGGTTTGGAAACTACATGGCACGGGTTGGTTCGCTATAGGTAGTTTATGGCTAGTTTTCTTTGTAGGAAATTTGTTTCAGATCTAGTCAGAGGAGTCCAAAACTGAGTCAGGAATTCAGCTAACAAATAAGATAGACAGTCATGAGCCTTTTTTACTAAGCACTGTAGATTTATTCTAGGTGTCCAAGGGATTTTGAATTGACTATTAGTATTAATATTTAGTATTAATAATTAGTAATAGTATTACTTTTATTACAACAGCTGACGTGGATGTAGTAACTCACCTACCTATGTGCTGACAGCACAAAATGGAAGCCTATGAAGGATAATTGCTATTAGTATACCGTTAACTGGAACAAATGATATTTTTAAAAAATACTATGAATACACTCAACTATTAAGGGAGTACAAAATCTGCAGAGTATAGCCACTATACTCTGAAAGCTGTTTAGAAGTTGACTGAAAAGTTTTAAACGGTCCCTAGTCCATTACTGTTTAGCCTGGAAATAAAAGCTATGTTTGTATTAGCAGATGTGTCTCCCTTTTAAAACCTTTGTGAGATGGAGATTTGTTTACTCACCATAATCACCCTCTAATTTTTATTTTGTTACTTGATTTCTGTGGAGAGAAAACTAGTACTGGTTTCCTTCCAATAGGTGCTCCTTTGTTTTGACTGTGGGTGGGTCTTGAACTCCACACAACCTATCGGTGCATCACAGCAGGTGAGCTGATGCAGCCTGTGATGACCAGACAGAACAAACAAATTCAGCCTACAGAAAGAAGTAATGACTTCAAATACTTCAGTCTGATACTGATAGTCTTTTCTCCAGTTACTTTTCTGGATATCTGAGATCAAAATGTGTGGTCTAAAGCTCCAGTTGGCATGACAGGGTGTGCGGTAATGATATAATTCTTATATACAAACTGAATAGTACCTGAATGTTTTATCCTTGGCTTTAAAACAAGCATTTTTCTGGTGTTCTCTCTCTCTATCTTCTTTTCTTTTTTTGATTCCCAAGGAACTATGTCATCAGCCAACTAACCTAAACAAATGAAAATAAGCCCTGCATAGTTCTTTTTGCACCCACAATAAATGGTCTGCTTCAGCTACTTTTTTCCTTCTTAGAAAAGCTTTAGCATGAATGATGACAAATAATCTCAAACAATAATAAAAACCCCACTTTTTTTTTTAAAGCACTCATGGTTTATTGCTGTATTTTCTGAGCTTGAAACAGATGCTAGAATGAAGTCTGCTCAATGATGCATAAAGGTCTGAGGCTTCAAGAATGAATAATACCCTCAAGCAGTGATATCAAAGCACCCTACCAAGTGTTTTCCAAAACAAGGAAGAATACCATCTTCTCTTATCTCCCAGAAATTTGAATAGCATTTAAGTTGATTATTTGTTACCACATTTTATTCTAAGAATACATAAAAAATTAAATATTTACCAGTGTGAGACAGGAAGTTTTTGGTTTTGAAAATGCAATGTAAATTTATAAAACTGCAATTCAGAGCAGTGATTTTGAAACTCACATTTACCACAAGATAAGAGCATATACACACACCAGTTAGTGTGGCACAGAAATGGTGCAGCAGCTTGTTATTCTATGATAAGATCCTTCCCTTTGCACCTTCTCAGTAAGTGAATTAAAGACTTTTTGGAACATAAACCATAGTTATGGAGGGGAAAAAAGCTATCTTGCATAGAGATAAATATAAATGTTGCTTTATTACACTTCCTGTGCAGGCACTTACTCTTTGTTCTTTTCAAGCTGCTGAGTGTCTGTGTTGTCCAAGAAGATCTTTCCTGGTGTGTAGCAAACCAGCACACTATGTGATCTCACCCCTTTCCAAAATCACAAGACTTCACAGAAACAAACTTAGATTTTGCTCTGAAAAAAAGACATCAGAGCAAAATGCATAATGCCTTTTGTGTGGTGTGATCATCCAGCTCTATGAACTGTATAGTTGTCCTTCCAGATATGAGATTCCCCCTTCCAAAACAAAATAATTATTAATGTTTTATTAATGTTTTTTCTTTCTTGTTTTTGCAAGACTTCTTTCTGACTACTAAAGGACGTAAATAGATGTCAGGTATTTGAGTCTAAATCTTCAACTCGAAAGACTACATGGAAGGGAAGAACTTGCCATTATCAATCTGTTAGTTTGATATTAATTCTGTAAATTTGAACACTGTTGACAATTTCTCTATTGATCAATTCAGGGAAAAATGTCAATAGGGGTTATTCATATTGGCTAGAAGTGCTTCAGGATTCTTATAAATGAAGAATTAAACAACCTTTGTTCCAGCTTTTGATTTAAAAGAAAATAACAATCAACACTTTGCATTTTGGGGGAAAGAAAAATAAATGTTATTTTTATTACTGATCAGCAGTCCTCCCACACTCAAAAGTTTGGGGTTTTTTATATGTGAATATGAGCATGAAAGAAGAAATCAACAGGCTTTGGTTTTTTAACCTTCCCTCCCAACCCTCTCATTTTGCACCTGCTCCTTAGAAAAGTGTGGTTTCCTTTTAGAAGAGAAGGTATTGTTATTAGAGGCAGGCAGAGGGAAAAATGTAGTAATGTCTAATACTTTAATTACATATATTAACTCTTTATAACCCCATTTACTCTCTAGCTGGATTGATGTCTAGAAACGGGAAAGAAGCTGCATTAAATGCATAGTATCTATCCTCAGTTCAAAGAGCTGTATTGATGGAGAATATCTCTTTAAGATATATTTCCTTCCCTAAAATCTGCCCACAAATTCAAAGACTCATTTCTTCTAGTGTGAAATCCATATAATCATGATCAGTTCACCATGAGTTGTTTAATTTCTTAGCAAGGTGGGGTTTCCTCACACTCTTCCCCTGCTCCAAAAAGTTCTCAAACGTGAGTCCTTTCCCACAGGGCTACAGCTCTCCACCTCAATCCCAGCATGGGTCTCTTCCATGGGGTGCAGTCCCTCAGGCCCAGATGCTCCGGCTTGGTACCCCACAGAGTCACAAGTCCCCCCAGCAAACCTGCTTTGCTGTGGCCTCTCTCTCCATGGGCTGTGGGTCCTGCCAGGAGCTTGCTCCAACGTGGGTCACAGTGTCTTCCATATGTCCTTCTGCTCCAGCATGGGGCCTCTCCACAGGCTGCAGGTGGTATCTGTGCTCCCCGTCACTTTCTGTGGGGATGAGCTGTAGGTTCAGACTGTAATCATACTACTGAGTATTTTGGGAATAAACACCTCTGCCTGTTGCTTTCTTTTTTCTGTTTTGATTTGTTCTTAAACTGAGTATTCTCCTCTCCATTGGAGCAGTTTGTTTTCCATGCAAGCTGAAATCTCTGGTTTTCTTTGCCATGAACACCACGAGAAGCCCCAGTACAGGCTCTCCCAGCAGATATTTTGTAGTAGATAGTCATGAAGCTTGTGGAGCTGTTACGTTGTGATGTTAGGAACTGCAAAAAGGAGAAGTAGCAACTGCTGATGTTTGTGCACCTTACATGAAGTCTACAGCACTTGTTTATATGACTGATGTTTCACTGACAGGCATCCAAGAATGATGTGTTAACTGGTTGGAGAGGTGGAATTTGTCATTTCAGTTGCCAATTACTTCAGTTTCCATATGCAAGCTTTCAGAGTGACCTAACAGGGACATGGAATAATATAATATGCTAATCATCAGAAGTAAACTGCTTTTAGTCTTGTACTGATAAACAAATTGGAAAGGCAGCTCAGATATCACTAGTTTTGCTCCAGAATGAACGTGTCAATAACTAAGTGAGCATTTAGTGATAGGCTTTGAAGGATGGCAGTCTCCAAACAATAGTGGCCTAGATTTTAATTTTCACGATCTTTCAAGTCTTTGAAGAACTGATTTGAAGAATGGTTTCACATTTATTAATCTGACTTGAAAAGCACATTTTCTGTGACACATGTTAAGTTGCTCGTCAGTTTCATAACCTAATCCTATGTACTTTCCATGTGCTCCCTTGATAGACGCTCTCTGGGGTATAAAAGCTGTCAGTTACATCCTGTGGTTGTGAAACAGGACGTGCAAAACTCAAGGGAGATAGCTAACTCAGCCTAGGTTAAGTAAATGAATTTTAATTTTTAAAGAAAATATTTTGCATTATTCATTCATCAGCTACATGATTTGATACTTGTCATTGCTCAAAGAGTACACTATTTCCTTTTTTAACTGTATCCTTTATAGTTCTTCCCGTCTTGCAAAATAACGAGTTTCAGTAGTTTTCCTCACTAAGCACTGGAAGTAAATATTTGGAAAGTACTAGAACTATCTTTCAAACTGGAGGTTTTTTTGGTTAGCTCTTTGTTGTGTTTTTATAATGGAAAAAATACAGAAGGAAAGCTATTCTTTAAAAAAAAAAATCCTTCTTAAACTATGCATATTATTCAGGCTGGTGAGCTAGGCATCTAGCTCTGGAAGGAGAAGTACTCCCAGCTACTAAGCTTATGGTTTGACACAGTTTAGAGGCAGCACCAGGACTCCTGGGGGACACAGCAGAACAGACAAGTACCTATAGCATCGTCAAGAAAGAATGACGCAACCTCCTTGGAACTGCTAAAACCAATGTGACAAGATCCCAGCTTTAATAAGGAGAGGAATGCTACATGAATATTTGAGTGTGTTTCACGTTGTGACTGCTTTGTGATAAGTGATAAATATTTTTGGATGTGTGCAATAACTATAACCATTAAATGGTGGCAATCATGAGGTTGCTTATTAAATAATAATTTTTCTACTTTTTTCCACCGCTGTAGCCTTTATTATGGTCAATTTACAAGTTCAGCCTCTTCAGGAGCAAATGGTTTGAGGCTATTCTTACTTCTCTCCTGATGTGCTTGACTATTTAAAGCTACTTTTGTTTTCTTCTTTGAAATACAATGGGGCAGGAATTTAGTATTGATTATTATGTACATTAGCTCCTTTGTTACGGTAAGAGTGGCACAAGCTCTTGGCACAGGGAATTGTCTATTGATTTATTTTCATGGGGTGTGTTGTGTTTGCATTGGTGTTGTGCAACTGCCTGTTGTTTTTGTTTTCTTCTGCTTGGGGACAAGCAGGTTTTGGGGTTTTTTTTCCTGATTTTGTGTATTAACTGAGGAGTGGTGCAGTTTCACAGGTCTCTTTTTGGGTGTTCCTCTCTCTTGCTGTAGCTGGTAGATAATTGCAGGCCAGGAGACAGAGTCAGTGGGATAACAATGGACATATATGAAACCCGGTAAACAACATAATTGTTCATCTGACAGCAATGAAGTCTGGAGGGAGAGAAAATGAACTACCATGAAAGCAGCTGTTATAGCCAAGAAAAGAAATAAAAATAGGCTATGGGACTATCAAGAGACAAACATTATTTTTATCTGTTAAATCCAGCCTTTCCTTGCGTGCCAGGTCTTTGCCTCTGCGCACTATCCTTTGAAATCCATCTTCTATTTGTCTTCCAATTCTCACAAGCTCAGTGGATGGTATTCCAAAAACCACAGTTACTCAGATAAGGATAGAAAAGGCATCTTGTTATTGTCCTTTTGTCTCTGAAGTGACTCGTGGACTTTAGGAGAAGCTGAATATAACTCTGGATTCTCAGCTTTTGTTGGCCTAAGAGGTAGGGCATGCTCTGAAATTTGAACTTGCCTCATAATTAGTCTGATTAAAGAAGAGGACTCAGTCAAGAGTTTTACAATATTATAGATAAAAGGAATACTCTTGTTTTACATCTGATGCACAGAACTCTAGATGAGAGAGTATTCATGCTTCAGGCCATAAACTGTTTTTTTACCATAAGGTTAGAGAGAAACCTGTTCCATTGCAGAACTGACCATTTTTCCGCTAAAATACTGGACACTTGCCATGTTTAGAAACATACATTAGTAGATATAGCTCTTTGACTTTCAAGTGCCTATGTTCGCTTCCAAACTAGGATCAGATGTGCCAAGTTTTTGTAGTGTACCTGTCTGCAACAGCACCTGCTGTTAGCATTCCAGCTGCTTTGCAGTGTTAAATCTCTGCTCCCCTGGCTGTGAGCATCCACGGAGCACTATCAATGGATAAGCCAAATCATTTATGAAGCTTACAATGAAGTAAAGTCTGTGTCAGAATATATGTTTTGGTTTATAGGCATGCCAAAGCAATATAGGGATGTGAAATAAATCAATATATAACTACTCTAGTGATTTCTTCCTTCGGTCTTGAAATGCAGCCATATTCGGGTAAGATACCACCAGCGTGTGTGTACAAACACCACAATGTGGTTTGGGAAGGAAAAAGAGGCCATACCCCAGTGGGAACAGTTTCCATAGTCTCTGGGAACGCTAAATACCAAAAGCTTTGCTTCTGCTTTTCAGCTGCAATGCTTTTGTATTTCTAGGTTGCAAAGCATCACCATCACAGAGTCACAGAATTGTAGGGGTTGGAAGGGACCTCGAGAGATCATCGGGTCCAACCCCCCTGCCAAAGCAGCTCCCTAGGACATATCACTCAGATAGGCGTCCAGACGGGTCTTGAATATCTCCAGAGATGGAGACTCCACCACCTCCCTGGGCAGCCTGTCCCAGGGCTCTGTCACCCTCACTGGGAAAAAGTTCTTCCGCATGTTTGTGCGGAACTTCCTGTGCTCCAACTTGCAGCCATTGCCCCTTGTCCTGTCCCCACAGACCACTGAAAAGGGGCTGGCCATTTCCCCCTGCATCGCATACTTAAGATACTTATAAACATTAATAAGGTCCCCCCTTAGTCTTCTTTTCTCAAGGCTGAACAGTCCCAGCTCACTCAGCCTTTCCTCGTAGGGAGATGCTCCAGGCCCTTAATCATCTTCGTAGCCCTTCTCTGGACTCTCTCAAGGAGATTCCTGTCTTTTTTTATACCAGGGAGCCCAGAACTGGACACAATACTCCAGGAGGGGCCTGACTAGGGTAGAGTAGAGGGGGAGGATCACCTCCTTTGACCTGCTGGCCACACTCTTCCTCGTACATCCCAGGATCCCATTGGCTCTCTTAGCCACCAGGGCACACTGCTGGCACATTGCCAATCTGTCATCAACCAGGACCCCCAGGTCCTTCTCCACTGAGCTCTTCTCCAGCAGGTCATCCCCCAGCCTGTACTGATACAGATGGTTATTCCTTCCCAGTTGCAAGACTCTACACTTGCTTTTGTTGAACCTCATCTGGTTTCTCCCTGCCCAGCTCTCCAGCCTGTCCAGGTCTCTCTGGATGGCAGCGCAGTGTTCCTGCGTGTCAGCCACCCCTCCCAGCTTTGTATCATCTGTGTACTTGCTGAGGGTGGATGCTATTCCCTCATCAAGGTCGTCAATGAAGATATTAAACAGGACTGGACCCCACTGAGCCCTGGGGAACACCGCTAGACACAGGTCTCCAGTCAGATTCTGCTCCACTGATCACCACCCTCCGAGCTCGGTCCAACAGCCAATTCTCAACCCACCTCTCTGTCCACTCATCAATCCCATGCTTTCTCAGCTTTGCTATCAGGATGTCATGGGAGACAGTAACAAAGGCCTTGCTGAAGTCAAGGTAAATGACATCCACTGCTCTCCCTCCATCTACCCAGCCAGTGATGAGATCATAGAAGGCTGTAAGATTGGTCGAGCACGATCTCCCCGTGGTGAATCCATGCTGACTGCTCCTCCTGACTTTCTTCTTTTCCAGTTGCTTGGTGATGGCATCCAGAAAAATCTGTTCCATTACCTTTCCAGGGACAGAAGTGAGGCTGACTGTCCTATAGTTGCTGGGATCCTCCTTCTTGCCCTTTTTAAAGACTGGAGTGACATTGGCTGTCCTCCAGTCTTCAGGTACCTCTCCTGTTCTCCAAGACCTGTTGAAGATGATAGAAAGCAGCTCCGCAATCACTTCCGCCAGCTCCCTCAGAACACATGGATGCACCCCATCCAGGCCCATGGATTTGTGTGCATTAATCCCTTTGAGCCGATCCTAGACCTCCCCTACCTCAACTAGAGGGAAGCTCTTCATTTCCCAAACCCTCTTACTTTCATCCAGGATCTGTGGGTCCCGAGGAGCCTTTGGAGTGAAGACTGAGGCAAAGAAGGCATTCAGTATCTCCACCTTCTCAGCATCCCTGTTACCAGGACACCCTCCTCATTCAGCAAGGGACCTACATTATCCCTGGTCATCCTCTTACTATTCACATATCTGAAAAAACTCTTTTTATTATCTTTTATGTCCCTTGCCAGCTTCATTTCCAAGCGGGCTTTAGCCCTCCTAGTTGCATCCCTACAGACCCTGACAACATCCCGATGTTCTTCCCAGGTGCTCAGACCCTGTTTCCACAGTTCATAAACCTTTTGCTTCCCTTTGAGTTTACTCATTAGCTTCCTGCTCATCCACGCAGGTCTTCTGCCTCTGTTTCCCGATTTCTTATTCAAAGTGATGCACCAGTCCTGTGCTGGAAGAAGTGCTGTTCAAATGCTATCCAGCTCTCACAGGCTCCCTTTCCTTCTAACAGCGTAGCCCACGGGATAGCTCCTAATAGGTTGCGGAGGAGATCAAAGTTAGCTCTTCCAAAATTCAGGGTAGCTATCCTGCTTTTTGGCTTTCTTTTTCCACTCAGGATCTTAAAGTCAACCATTTCATGGTCACTTTGTCCTAAGCTGCCCCCAACCTTCACTTCCCTAACAAGCCCATCCTTGTTAGTGAAAACAAGGTCCAGCACCCACCCTCCCCTTGTAGGTTCCTGCACCATCTGTAGCAGGAAATTGTCTTCAACATGCTGCAGAAATTGTCTAGACTGCATATCACTGGCTGTATTGCTTGCCCAGCAAATATCTGGGTAATTGAAGTCCCCCATAAGGACCAGCGCCTGGGATCTTGAGGCTACTTCTAGTTGCTTATAGAAAGCACCATCAGCCCACTCCTCTTGATCAGGGGGCCTATAGTACACACCAACAACAGTGTCACTCACACTAGCGTGACCTTTGATTCTTACCCACAAGCACTCAACTGATGGTTCATCCTTCCCCAGGTGGAGCTCAATACATTCTATCTGCTCTCTCACATAAAGAGCAACTCCTCCACCTCGCCTCCCTAGCCTGTCTTTCCTAAAAAGCACGTAGCCATCCATGGTAGCGTGCCAGTCATCCAGGCTGTCCCACCATGTCTCTGTGATTGCAATGAGATCGTGGCCCTGTGACCGCACAAAGATCTCTAATTCTTCTCGTTTGTTCCCCATGCTACGTGCATTTGTATAAAGGCATTTTAGTGGGGCAGCAAATGCAGGTATCCTCAACAGACCACAGCGAGATTTCTGACAGGGGATGGGCAATAGTGGCTCCACTGAGGAGTCCTCAGGGCAATCCACAGAATTTTCCCTACTATCACATGGAACAACATCCCCAAGTCCATCACTGTACTGCTGGCATTTACCTTCTTCCACTGTCAACTCCATCAACAGGAAGTCAGGACAAAGCTGGTTTTTGATTAATACTGGTTTAGCAAAAAACCCTAAACAAACACACCCTATAAATTAGGGACTATTATAGGCTCTTTGCCACCTAAACAGATGAGGAAATCCCTTTGAAGATCCATTTTGTTTGTTGAGGAAAACTAGTCATCTGTGCTGAAATGGGAGAGACAAATAGATGTTGTACCAGCTATGTTCCTTTGCAAGCCCAGGTAAAAAGAGGGAAAGCATATTTTTTGGGTCACAGCTGAGATCATAGATCCTTTGTTCTCTGAGCAGTTTTGCAACTGAGAAAATTTTTCTAATCTTCAAAAATATTATTAGAGAAACTACTGGCCTGCAGTTGGAAACCTCATCCGAGACATTATCCACAGTGGACCATGCTGGATAGCTATGTAGCTGCACACTGTAATGATACATCATCTGTTACATAATTCTTGCCCATCTCTCCTGTGTTATATCAGCTCAGAGGCGATGTAGCCTTAATGTAGTTATAAGCCACGACAGGCTTCCACATCAAACCTAGTTCACATCCATCCAGCTGAGAGCACAATCAGGCTTGCTTAAATCTGACTTAAACCCACAATGAATTCATAGGGAATATAAGAAAAATTAAGTTCTGACAAATGTTAAGTGCTGCTGCCACATCTATAAAAGAGTTTTGGGTGGTGGTGCAGATCATTACAGTATCCAAAAATACCTTTGCGGAATCAACAGGCTTAGTCCAAAAAAGCCCAAAAGCAAAGGTGTATGACAAAACTGCCACAGAATAGCAGACGCCGTCATTACCGAACTTCCAACACGAGTTCAACATCTGCTTACTCCTGCATTTGGAAGTCCATTGTATTAGAGAAAGGATAAAAAAAAAATAATGAGGAGAGGAGTCTGCATTTCTTCTAAAAAGTCCCAAAGTGAAAATATATTTTGAAGGGGGGCTTCACAATCTGTTTCCTAATTAGTTTTGGACATAGGCAACTGGTGGGTGGGGGGCACATAAATGTGTATCAACACGCTACCAAAGACTATCAGACTGTAGTGGACAGTGGGTAGAGGGATAAGAAGCTGTCTGTCCCAGCTCCTGGTGGTCTTTGTGTCATCTCACTTAATTCTTGCTTGGTTCTTAGTTGTGGTGATTGGAATGGAATGAGAGACAGTCGTGGAATGAATGTCTCTCAGTCTCTCAGGCCCAGACTGCTCTGGCCTGGTGCTCCACGGAGTCACAAGTGTCTCCCCCCACCCTCCCCAGCAAACCTACTCCACCCTGAGCCCCTATCTCTCTCAACTTTGTATCTGTCTCCACAGGCTTCAAGTGCTGGCAGAGGCTTGCTCCAATGTGGGTCTTCAATATGCCTCCACCTGCTCCATCCAGCGTGGAGTCTCTCCATGGGCTGCAGGTGGGGTCTTGGCCTTTTCCATGGGCTGTGGGGGGACACCCGCTCCACCGTGGGTTTCTCCACAGGCTGCTGGGGCATCTTTCTCTCTGGCACCTGGGGCACCTCCTTGCCCCCCCTTCTCTGGCCTGGTGTCTGCACAGTTTCTTAGATCTTCTCCCTTCTCGCGTACCAAAAAGCAGCTGCTTGTGGTTTTTTTTTCTCCTAAATGTGATTCCCATAGGTGCTGTGACCGTCACTGATGGGCTTGGCCTTGGTCAGTGGCAGGTCTCTGCTTTGAGCTGGCTGGTGTTTGCTTTCTGGGGCCTGCAGAGAGTGTCTGGCTGCTTCTTGCAGAACCCACCCCTGCAGCCCCTCCTCCTCCACCAGATCCCAGCTGCGCAAAACTACAACATTAGTTCTTTTTCTTCCCGAGAATGAGAGACATCAGCACCTCCTTTACAGTGCAAGAGCACTAGACAGCCTTTGTGTTTTATACAAAAACTGGTGTCACAATTTCCCTGGTAATTTCTGGACACTTTATTTCCTACCGGCAGGCTAAACAATAGTGAAGAAATAATTCAAAATGAATTTAAATAGCAACAATATAATCTCTAGACACACAGAGAGAATGAGCATGGTATGCTGTTGAATTGAACTATTGCTATGGAAATAAATTCTAGGAAAGAGCATTATATCTGTTTTCAATGATCTGTTAAAATCCACTTCTACATTCACAGTGATTTTCAGATCTGATCCAATTCTGAAGTCATAAATATATGTTCTTAGCAGGGAAACAATATTCTAGAGAGTTTTTCATCTGCAGACAAATGAATATATGAGAAACACTTGAGAAGGTAGCATGGTGGGATACATTTTTCTCTGTGCATACTGAAATGAGATAAATAGGTTTTGAACTCATTTTTCTTCTTAAGAAGAATTTTATTTTTTGTTTTGTGGGTTTTGCTTTTAGTCTTTGGTGGGTTTTGTCATTTTGGGTTTTGTTTTGGGTTTTTTTTTTTTTTTTGAAAAAGCATAAAATCAAGCCTCATACTGGAAATTTCTACCATAAAATTAATTTGTATCAAAGACCTCCCACTTTTGGTGAAACGACTTTATGTTCAGTAGCACTTTTGTGAACTGAAGTTTTTACCATTGTGATGCTTTAACATTGAAACATTACTCAAAGACTTCCCTCATAACTGCAAAGAGTTTGCTGCTGAAATGGCTCTTGGCTTTCTTAAAACATTTCAGTTGGACACTCAAACTTATACAGAGTAAAGGTTGGAAGGTAGTGTTTCACAGTTATATGCTTATTGGTCTTTCAGATTGGAAACAGAGGAGGATTCTGAACCTATATGCCTTTTGTTGATTCCAATAGGACTGGTCCCATTCTATGGTGTTAAAGAGAGGAGTCAGGTCTGCAGACAAATCAAAGACAGAAATGTGTAACTGGCTTTCAGGTCATTCATGGTGCAACCACTGAGCAGGAAGGACCTGAGATAAGGCAGTGTCACAAAAAAGCATAAAATTAGGTGATGCAAATATAATTATGAACCTAGAATGATAAAGAAACCACCCTTATTAGAGATATGGATTTTTATTTATGAACTTCCATTTACATTTTTATATACAATATAGGATCCAGTATATTTTTTTTTCCTTGCCTGTCTCTGTGTCTTCTCATTCTTTCGGTAACTTTCTCACCCTTTGTCTTTTTCAGATGACTTATATAGTGCATACAGAACCAGAATATGAGATGTGCACACACCTCCCAACAGAATTCCACCTTTGTGATTTTTCTGTATGCAAAAGCTACTTTGTGACTACAGGGCTATACTTTAACCCTACTCTTGCTGTCAAAACTGCTTCATCAGTTTAAATCTGCTGAATCTGATTTTCAATTCTTGACATCAGTTATGGCAAAGTTTATTATAATAATTCAGAAAATTCCTAAACTTGCACTTAATTATAGTTCATTTATTAGCTTTTGATTTATTCAACCAAATTTCATGTTACATGGAGTTTTTGATTAGTTTTTGATACTACACATCAGACTGCTTAGTAAGGACATATTTTATAAGATTCCTCCAAGCAAAAGATATTCTAAATAAATTCTGAAGTAATAAATAATTTTCAGAATTAAGAGGGTGATAAGAGGGGCATGGAAAACTGTTGACACACAGATAAATTCACTTAATTTCCTGACATGTTCTAAGTACTAGGAATTTCCTTCTTTATGTGCTTCACACACAAACCTTTGTCCTCACTGAACTGTTCCATATGCTAACATGAGTGAAGTTATGAATATAATGAAAGACACATGGTGTGTGTCAGGAACAGAAGGGAGCTGAGAAAAGGTAACCTCATACTTGACACCAGATTTAAAGTAGAATAGATTAGTATAAAATTGTGTCTGGTTATTTTACCATTGAGGTGGTTTGCCTCTGGCTGGAGGCCAGACACCCACCAAAGTCAATCTATCACTCCCCGTTTCAGCTGGACAGGGGAGAAAATATATATTGAGAGGCTCAGGAGTCAAGATAAGGACAGGGAGAGACCATTCTGTAATCAGTGTCACGGGCACAACAGACTCAACACGGAATAAAGGAAAGAAATTCTCTAATTGATGACACTCACTGCATACCCAGTGACACCAGAGTCGGGTAATGAGAAGTGTGACCAGAGCTTAAAGCACCTCCCCTGCCCCTCCCTTCTTAGCAGAATTCAGTCATGATTTCACTCCCTTTCGCATGCGCTCTCTCTCTTTGTAAGTGCTGGCAGGGGCTTGCTCCAACGTGGGTCACAGCATTTCCTGTATATCTCCACCTGCTCCAGCGTGGGGCCTTCCCACAGGCTGCAGCCAGGGTCTTGGCCTTTTTCATGGGCTGTGGGTGGACACCCGCTCCACCATGGGTTTCTCCATGGGCTGCAGGGGCATCTTTCGGGCACATAGTTTGCCTCTTCCTTCCCTTCTTCACTGGCCTTGGTGTCTGCAGAGTTTCTTGTACCTTCTCACTGTCTTCTGTGGTGGTAGAAAGCAGCTACTAGTGTTTTTTTCCTCTTAAATGTGATTGCCAAAGGCACTGTGACCATCACTGATGGGCTCGGCCATGGTCAACAGTGAGTCTGGTCTAGAGTTGGCTGGTGTTTACTCTAATGCACCTGGGGAAAGCTTCTAGATGCTTCTTGCAGAAGAAGTCCTGCAGTCCCCCTTCTCCACTAGAACTGGGCCACGCAAAACTACAACAACCATGCAGTTCCCACTCAGACAAAGTTACACATAACTCAGTGAGACTTAAATCTCAATAAAGATGAAAAGGGCAGAAAAAATAGATTTGTTCAGTCGCAGAAAGGTCAACCCATCACACATCGCTTGAGAAACTGTCCTGTGTTCTAGCTGGGATAGGGTTCATTTTACGAAGAAGCTGGGAGGAGGCAGGCAAAACAGCTGTCCCAAACTGGACATCATGCTGATGTAGTGGGGGAGCTGGCCAGGGAGGAGGGATTGTTGCTCTGGAATGTGCTGAATATCAGGTTCTGGGCCATGAGCCGGTTGCATTGTCTATCACCTGCTTTGTATGTTTATTAGTACTCTTGTATTTTACTTCCTCTGGTGTTCCAGGGAATTGTTCTTATCTCAGCCCGCAGGTTTTACATTTTTCTTCCAGTCTCCTCCTCATCCCACTAGGGAGGAAGGAGTGAGTGAGCAGCTGTATGGCAGCTTAGTTGCCATCTGGGGCTAAACCATGACATGCTTGTAAAGTCTTTCTATAATGTAACTTTTTCTATGCAAGATACATTTTTCTAACAGTCCCTGTTCCTCTGATTGTGGTTGCAACGAATGTTTGACTTGAAGAATCTGATTTCAAGTATCTTTCATGGAGAAATGTTGGTAATACCTTCTGCTTTATGTGACTCAGTTTAAAGCTAATCTCTTTATCCTTTTTGTTTGTTTGTTTGTTTTGTTTTGATTTTCTTTTGTTTGTGGGGGATTTGAGGTTTTTGGTTTGGGGATTTTTGTAACCTATAAGTGTCATTTAGAGTCTGGTTTCACATTACAGCCCTTGACACTTTTAGCCACCCCTGGTGCTTCTCTGACTCCTTGATGAACTAAGCCAGGGAGTTGAAAAAGCCAGTAATCAATCTTACAAGAAAGAAATGAAAAGTGCACTCTGCACAAGTCTCTGAATCATGGCATTCTGGGGCCAGCTCTGGTGAAATGAAAATAACAGAAATACCAGGCCAAAAATGGACCTTTTCAATAGCAGCTAAACATTAGATCATTCTAGCTTTAACTGCAAAGTGTCAAGGCTGGGGTTATACTCTTTGTTATTTGTCTTCATAAAACTTATGGTGAAAAGGATATCTCATCCTTTGAATGGAAGTAAAGTAAAACATTGTGGCCTAAGGTGAGGAAAACAAATACCAAAGACTTCGACAAAATTCAAAATACAAAAATGGGGTTTTTTAAAAATATGTGTGAGGGATAGTATGCATTAGTACCGATATCAGTAACGTAGCTAATGTTATGTTCATACATGTATATGTTAATTAGTGAAAGCATATAAAAGTTAGCAACTGAACTCCCATTAAAAGTTGCTTGAAGAAATGTCCTTTAAAGTGATATATTGAGTACTTGTACCTTTCTGATAACAAAGGTTTCATTAACTGCATTATATTGATCTGAAAGCATAATTTGTCAAAACACTGTATGATAGGAAAATAATTATAGATTCACTCTGGTTGTTTATCATCGTAGAAACTGTCTATATTTCATCTTTTTTATGTTGAACCTGAGCATTTTGTATTAATGAAATAAGAATAGAAATCACTTCCTGAATACTCTGACAATGACTTTCTCCTTTCCTTTTTTCTAGTCAAAATATATCTAACCACAAATTGCTTCATAAAACAGTGTATAAAGCAGTTTGATAAAGTATGTAGAACAGTTTGAGAAAACTAACTGCAGAAAAGAGATATGTATTCTAATAAACTGTTAGATTATATTCTTGATGCAAACACCTGAGTGTTTTCTAAAATAAAAGAGAGTAGGATAGTATTGCTTTGTTTTTACAGATATATTTCATCCATATTCAGATGTATTTTCCTTTTTAACTTGCAGTTTGTTATCTACTTCCTACCATCTTTCCTCCTTTTCTCATCATTAGAGTAAAAAACAAATGCAGAATAAAATGTATGATGATCTGTAATGGTGGAGCCAGGATTACACATTCCAATATTTTTGTTCTCATGGTGCTTTCTTCCATTTCTAATGAATATTTACATTAGCCTTTGCATTCAGGCAAACTACCGTGTGGCCTAGCTTCAAACTGTGCCTGATGACCTCATTTGTATTTATCTACCAGTTCCAGATAGATGAAATTCATCTTAATTTTTCTAAACATGAAGTAATTCAGTATTTGGGATAGGGGGCAATGGCAACAAGTTCCTACCCAGTGCAGCAGGTGTATCTGCCCTGTGACTTCTTCACCCTCCCAGGTGCTCTTGCATAACAGGTACGAGGCTCTCCAAATGGAACCAAACAATAAGGAAGATGATGGTTCATATAGCTTGGAGATCTTAACAAGATTAACTTGGCCTATGACCTGCATCAAAACTTCTTCCACAAAATAAAAAAAAGATGGATCATTAGCATAGGAGGCTCAGTTTTGAAGGGAACAGAAGGCACAATATGCAGACTGGACCAACTTCTTGGAGACATCTGCTACCTCTGTGGCATTTGGATTAAAGATGTGAAGAAAAAGCTTCCTACCTTGGTACAGTGCTCAGATTGTTTTCTGTTGTTAATTTTTCAGGTACAGCGATGAAGTTGCAACAAGCTCTCTGAGGGCAAAGAGACTTTTGGGCTTTGTGACATCTGGTTAAGAGATCAGGAGTACAATTAATATTTTCCTTTCTTCTTCCACTTTCTGGGAATTATGAGGGGAGAAAGAGCCAGCAGATCAATGCCTAGCTCCATCCCTGGTGTCACCAGCAGCATTAATGCTTTTTTTGGTGATGGCTAAGTTTATATGACACCAGCCATGTTGATGTCATAGGAGGTATACCTTTCCTATAGGGGGAAATGTTTGGCTACAAAGTCTTCAGAAAAGATACACAAGGAAGGAGGGGTGTGATGGGGTGGCCCTGTATGTTAAGATAGTGCTTTGATTGCTTAAAGCTTAATGATGAAGACATGGTTGAGTGTTTATGGGTAAAAATCAGAGGAAAGCCAGATATGCAGATATGGTGGGAGTCTGTTACAGACCCAGCCAGGATGAAGAGGCAGAGGAAATACTCTCTTAGCAGCTGGGAGAAGTCTCATGGTTACTAGCCCTTGTTCTCATGGGTGAATTTAGCTTAACAGGGGTGTGCTAGAAATACGTTACAGCAGAGAGAAAACTGTCTAGGAGATTCCTGGAGTATGTGGAAGATAACTTCCTGACACAGCTGGTAAGTGAGACAACTGGGGAAGGTGCACTGCTGGACCTTTTGCCTGGGAACAAAGAAGGACTTGTCGGTGACTTGGCAGTCTGTGATGTGTGTGGGTGTGTTAGAGGCTGTCTTAGGCACAGCAATAGTGTAATGATAGAGTTTTCTATTCTTGGAGAAGTTAGGAGGCGCAAAGCAGAACTGCCACCTTGGACTTCTAAAGGGCAGATTTTGGACTGTTCAGGAGCCTGGTTGACAGAGTCCCTTGGGAGGCAGTTTGAAAGGGTAAAGGAGTCCAGGAAGGCTGAATGTTCTTCAAGAAAGAAATCTTAAAGGCACAAAAGATGAGCTGGGAGGGAAGAAGATCAGCCTGGCTGAACAGAGAGCTTTGGATGTAACTCAGGGGAAAAAAAAGAGAGTTTATGAACTTTGGAAGAAGGACTAGGAATCTCAGGAGGGCTGCAGAGATGTTGTGAAGTTATGCAGGGAAAAAAATTATGAGGGCCAAAGACCAATTAGAACTTAATCTGGCTACTGCCATTAAGGACAGTAAAAAAATGTTTCTCTAAGTACCTTAGCAACAAAAGAAGGACTATGGAGAATCTCCATCCTTTGTTGAAAACATAGTGACAAAAGTACTTAATTTCTTTGCCTCGGTATTCAGTAATAAGACCAGTTGATCTCTGGTTACCCAGCCCCCCTGAGCTGGTAGACAGGGGTGGGAGAAGAATGAAGCTCCCATAATCCAAGGGGAAATGGTTAGTAGCTTGCTATGCCACTTAGACATTCACAAGTCTATGGGATCGGACTGGATCCACGTAAGGGTATCGAGGGAGCTGGCAGAAGTGCTCACCAAGCAACTTCCCATCGTTTATCAGCAATCCTTTCTAACCAGGGAGGTCCCAGTTCACTGGAAGCTAGCCAAAGTGACTTCCATCTACAGAAAGGGCTGGAAGGAGGATCTAGGGAACTACAGGCTTGTCAGTCTGACCTTGTTGCCAGGGGAAGGTATGGCACGGATCATCCTCTGTGCCATTGACAACCAGGTGATCAGGCCCAGTCAGCATGGGTTTATGGAAGGTAGGACCTGCTGGACTAACCTGATCTCCTATGACAAGGTGACCTGCCTAGTGGATGCTGTCTACCTGGTCTTTGACACCATTTCCCACAGCGTTCTTCTGGAGAAAATGGCTGCTCATGGCTTGGGTACGCATACAGTTTGCTGGATTAAAAAATGGCTGGGCCCGAAGAGTTGTAGTGAATGGACATAAATCCAGTTGCCAACTGGTTACAAGTGGTATTCCCCAGGGCTCAGAATTGGGGCCAGTTCTCTTTAATATCTTTATCAGTGATCTGGATGGGGGCATTGAGTACACCCTCAGTAAGTTTCAGGATGATACCCAAGTTATGTGGGCATGTTGATGTGCTTGAGGGTAGGAAAGCTCTACAAAAGTATCTGGACAAGCTGGATCAATGGCCTAAGGCCAGTTGTATGATGTACAACAAAGCCCAATTCTGGATCTTGCAGTTTGGTCATAACAACCCCATGCAGCACTACAGGCTTTTGTCTGGAAAAGCTGCCCTGCAGAAAAGGACCTGGGGGTGTTGGCCAACAGCCAGCTGAATATGAGACAGCAGTGTGCCCAGGTGACCGAGAAATCCAACAGCACCCTGGTTTTTATAAGAAATAGGGTGGCCAGCAGAACCAGCCCCTTGTACTCGGCACTGGTGAGGCTGCTCCTCAAATAGTGGGTTCAGTTTTAGGCCCCTCACTACAAGAAGGTCGCTGAGCTGCTGGAGTGTGTGCAAAGCAGGGCAAAGAATCTGGTGAAGGAGCTGGAGAACAGGTCTTATGAGGAGCTGATGAGGGAAGTGGGGTTGCACCCAGGAAAGGTATAGGTTGGATATTAGGAAAAAATTCTTCACCAAAATGTTTATCAAGCACTGGAAGAAGTGGCTCAGGGAAGTGTTTGAGTCATCATCTCTGGAAGTATTTCAAAGACATGTAGATCTGGTGCTTATGTGTACGGTTTATTGGTTGACTTGGAAGTGCTTGGTTAATGCTTGGACCTGATGATCTCAAAGGTCTTTTTCGACAAAAATAATTCTATGATTCTATGAATATTTCCAATAAATTCTGATTTACAAAGGCCATTCTTACACACACACACAAAATATCATGTGTGAGTAGGGTTCCATAAAATTATCTCATTAGAGCATGACTCTCTTTTTTCTCCCAGATAGCCTCAGCTACAGGAACATTCCCTTATATACAAGAAATGGAGCCACCTCTTAAAACTGTAGTAGCGGTTTTACCGGCAGTAGTCAGCAATCAGTAACCTGCACAGAAACCAGCTCTTCTAATCCCTTAAACACTTCAGTCCACATAGATCTCCTACACAGAAACATCTCCCTTTCTTGACCCACACACAAGGATTGCTGACTCACAATTTGTTTAGTATCAGTGGCTATTTGTTTAACTTTTTTAAAATCTTATTTTATCAATACTATTTGTTTAGTATTGATGGCTTAGCATGTGAGCCATCGTTTATAGCACTCAGTGCCTGAAGTAGTAGAGAAAATCACAGTTTTGAGGATCTTAGTTATAGGAGGTGTTAATCAGTATCCCAGAGGATCAGAACTGATGTATATCCAACCGTAATCAATGAAAGCCAATTTAGCAACATTTTGAAATCGTCGTCTTTCCTAATTATGTCACAGTTAGCCTGGGTTTCAGCCATCTGTTGCAGACAATCTACATTAAATACTTTTACCTTCAGTAGTAGTAATTTTGCCTGGTAGATTTTCTAACAGCAGTTATTCTACTATTTCAGGATAATGCCTTCTTTCATTAAACAATATAACATTCATATCTATTCAGGATTAAGATGTCTGCATCAGAAATATTCCTTTTCTAAAGTGCATGTGTATTGGAGAAAAAGGAATTTTTGTTATAAATTAGTTTTATTTTAATGAAGCAAAAGTAATTATTATTTAATATCCAGATAATTAGGCACCATATTGTGGTTTCCATTAACTGTAAGAAGATACTGTTGAAATGAAAAAACCCACAACCAACCAAACAAAAACCTGTAATATACTGCATGTAATATGTTGTACTAAAATAAATAGGCATACTCATGTGCACCATAGGTTAATGTTTATGCCCGCATGGGAAGAAAGCCACTCAGCTGGGAATGACTTTTCCATCATTCATCATATGACTCAGAGTTTCAGGTCTGTTGTCTTTCTACTGTACCCATGGTAAAATAGGTCTAACGTGCACAGGTTTTTGAGAGTGCGCAGGAAGGGAGGGGTACATCATAAGAACTGTAAATACCAAGTGTCAGTGAAAACTTATCTGTGATCAGTAAAATGCAGGTCATAAATCCTATCTTTCTGGTTTATCTTCTCCCCTGGAATTTTTTTAGGAAATCCAAGATATTCCCCAATACTGCAGTGACCATCTGAAGTTAAAGTTTTGTTAGCATTGAGAAAGACAGACAAATTTCTTAGTGCTGTCAGTTACAAATATACAGGCCATTAAGAAAATTAAAAATCAGTAGTATGTCCAGAAACAGGGAGTATGCTGGGTGAGAAATGTGGCACCTTCTGTTTGTAGGCTATCTTCCTGACCTTTCCTCGAAAGGTACCAAAGATCCTCAATTATGAATATTGTTTTCTCATATATATGCCTGTGTGTCTATGTGTATGTATAGATCTGTGCATTATTTAAGCATTTCACTACTCCGTTATTCAAACACTGCTAAGGAACCTGCTGTTGACACTGAGAGATGGGACAGAATACCCTCAAGGGACTGTCAGTTTGCTACTGATGTACAAATAAAATGGAAAACTGAATCCTCCATAGAGAATCAGTTACAAATGCATGAGGTGGTACTTATGATATATTCCTTGTTTATTACATAAAATGCAACATAAGGAAAACTGATTTCTGAAACACGACCGCCTACGGTTTTGTTTTATAGCCAGAAAATACTGCATAATAGTGATATACTGACATTTTCTTGTCAGTGTAACTCATTCCTTTCTTTTATTTTTTTTTTTTGGTAGGAGTTAGAAGCTAAATGGATGGTAACAGAGCTGCTTCATTGTGACTGATGACTTTACCTTTTAGGACCTGAGCTGAGATTGATGAAAGTGTCAGCATCCAGAACTGCATTTCAGCATATTTGTAAGCGTGATACTGAGCGTGATACCTTAGTATTCCTCACCATGACCTTAAGTTGTACTTTGCGTTACTGGCAGTATCAACTGTTATTGTTCATTTTCCCCTCCTATACATGTGATTTGTTCTAAAGAATGTGCAAGGGAAAACACATTTGCAGAAGAATGACAGCAAGGACAAAGCTGTTTCTGCTATGAGTTACTCTCAAATGGCACCTCTCTCCAGCTAAAATGTCACTGATACAGTTTGTGTCTGCGCTGACCATGCTGTAGGACAACTGAAGGGTCTTAGGTTAACTTGACCAATATTCTGTATGCAGAAGAGACAAAGCCCTAAGGGGAGTATCCTGACTACAGTTTCTTATTTCGACTTGAACTGTAGTTACCCCATTTTCCAACATGTTGGACACTCACCTGTCCCATTTACACCTGCTAAAGCCTCACATGTCTGAAGTCTATGTCAAAGGTCTGGAAGAAGTAGAAAAGATGTGTTTGTCTTTAATATCAGATTTCAACATGTCCTTGTTCAATAATCCAAATGTATGGTTGCACCTCAAGCAGACTTGAACTAGTCTCAAGGAAACTGATGTAGATGCTAATAACAAGTAAGCCTGACTCCTGTAAAGTCGTTCAATCAGCTGATATGGTAACTTGTCTTGCTCCTGTTTCCTTCACTTGCAAAAGTTTTTTGTGTATGAGTATAGCACTGAACGATGAAAGTTCAGGGAAAGCCTGTTCTTCAGTGAGGTGCTAAATAGAAGTTGTCTCTGGCACTCCTGAACTATGGTCCTTTACAAAAATTCTTGACCCTAGATAATTTTATCCAGAATTGTAACAGTGCAAAATGCTTCTGTGCTTGAACTCTTCTCAAAGAATCCACCGGGCAGGTCTTGGAAAGCACTGGCCAGACTAGGCCGGTGTTGGCTTGGTCTGACACGAGCCATGCTCTAATGACTGCAGGGTGACCTAAGTAAAGGCCCCTGAGCCCAGCATGGGGTTGGGGATTTTCTCCCCTGCTGGGCACTGAGCAAGCTAATAAAGTTCATAATGGAAGATCAACAGTGCAAAATTGAACAAGGACTTCTGGCACATCGAAAAGACAGTTGCAGCACTGACCATGGCTGGCGTGCAGCTGCTGGCTACATATAAACTGAACTATCTGAGGCTTCAGCCGTTCAGAGGCACGTGCATTATGCTGTCTTGATGACACCATTACTTCTGTGCTCACTAGTTTGGGTAGTCCCTTACTGTATAGTCTTTCAGAACTAGCACATTTGAAAACATGAGAAACAGGCTGTGTTACAAACACTGCCCCTCCCTAGGGACGAGTGGCCTTACTCGGAAGGGCAAGTTCTTGCTTCTGCCTACGCAGGTTAACATCACCTTCCTGCAAGAGGAGCCTCTTGGGAGTGGTGTGTGTTTTCTGTACAGTGGCCAAAAGTGAGTCAATTGCTTTTCTAGCTGGAAGAAGCACAGGCTGCATCTTCCTGAAACTTAAGTCTCTGTTCGGTAGTGCTTATTTCCCCTCTGAAGGTGAAGCGTCATCCTTTGGAAAATAACTCGAACTTGCTTAGGTAAGGATTCAACCAAGAAGGGAAAAATCCTTGATTCCATATCTTATTGCTGGGACAGTTCATTTTGTAATGTTTCATGCAACCAAAAGTTAATTTAACCCACCTGCAAGTTGCTTCTAAGGTTTAGGCATCTTTGTGGCCAGGATGAGTGAAGACTTCAGGACTAAATTAAAAAATTAATTTGGAACAAAGTGCATGGCTTTATGCATCTGAACCCTTTGACAATCCTACCCCTTCAAGTTTTCATTAGTTACACGTGGATTTTTTTTCTCCTTTTGTGGTCTTTATCTATTAGTCATCACAATTGTTTTTTCTCCCCAAAATCTCTCTCTGCAAGTTCCAAAAAATTATATTGGTCCTCCATAAAGCTTTTTAAGCTGTTTTTTTCCAATGCTGACATATTTTTAATAGTTATATCCAATTATCAAGCATTTAATTCTCATATATCTCTTAATATTTTATATCTACGTATGGGACCCTTTGGCTTAAATTGAGAAACACAAAGCCAAATATCTAATTCTTCTCCTTTCCTTCAAAAAGTTTTTTTTGGGAAACAAAGTGTCACTGCAGATATTTTGTATGCCATACAAAGATGAATAAGATCATACATGAGGGTCCCACCCAGCTGCCTGATGGATTAAAATAAATTCACATAATAGGATTGAAATAAATCTATTTTTTCCATACACTGAATACTTAACAGTATTACACATGTAGTTTCTCCTGAAGGAACTAGCTGGAAGTTCTGCTCTTATAAGAAGGAATTATTCTGATAAGAAAGACAGTATCTCATCTGACTTCTTTCAGTTTATATTTTTGACATCTTTCTTTAAAACCCCTTTTCCAATGTCTGAGAAGTAAGGTACACAGTTGTTTCAACAGCTGGTGCTCTTGCTACTCCCCAGTAAAAGCCTGTGTCTTTCCCTACAAACATGTGGTCCTGTGAGGACTGTGGATGCTGTTTTTTAATATTTTTTCCCCATATCTCTGACTTAAGAAGACTGGGACAAAGAGAGTTAAGTTCAAGTGAGATACTCTCAGAAAAAAAAAAAATGAGCATGTTGCCATTTTTCCCCTTCTCAGGATTTAGACTGAAAAAAGAATCATAAAGCTGCATGAATACAAGTTATTACTATACATATTCTGTCAGGTAAGCATGCTACCTGTCTCTGTTCACAAATTATATATAAGCTTGATTTGTCTTTTTGTGAATGTACTTGTTATTTGTCCAGCGAGTTTTGAATACATTTAACGTAACTGTTGCCAGCAGCTTCTTGCTATTCTGAAACTCTTTGCTGGATTTGGTAGGTGTAGACTCTAGAGCAGAGAGTAGCCCAACTCATGCTCCTAGAGCCAAGCATTCAAGTTAATTTTGTAACTTGTGCCTATGTCCACAGCTGCTGTTACTCCAGGATGGATGTTTTGTTGCCTGAAACACATAGCATGATTTTACCCTTATCTGTGCATACATAAAAGATCAAGTTTGCATTTTAGGTGAGATTGAGATACAATTATCAGGAGGGCTCCAAGCAACTACTTATGACTTTACGTATGTCCTGAGTTAAGAGTAAAATTATCAAAGCAATATGGTAATAGACTTTACTTTCTATCCTGGTTCTTTACATGCAAAGAAGAGAGAGGGGAGAGAAGGACCAAGTGTATTTCTCCAGATAGTCTGTGATGACAGAGTCAGCAAATTTTCCTGATTTTTAAAATTTTCTATTGATCTCTTCATCTGCCTGTTGCTGCTTCTTCATGTATAAAAGCATCAGATCTGGTTTTCTTGGTACTGCCTGTTCTGCTTATGTGTTTCTTACTTTTCTCCCTGGAATGGACTGAAGGAAAATTAGCATAACATGTACAACGTGATTAGCAAACAACCCCTTCAGAATAGTCTTTTTTGTCCCTGAGAATGGCTTTTTAGTCTGGAGGCATTTTAGTATAGGAATGCCCATTGTCTTGAGTTTTTGAGACGTCCTTAGCATGTTTAATAAAGAGTAATGATAATTATTGTTAACAAATATCCTTGGCATAAATGTTCACAGGAGGAGACAGTGATAGCAGTCAAAATTATCAGAGAAATCAGTTTATGGAATTTATTTGTAATAACATTAATTACTGAGTTATTTCCTGCTGTGTGTTTGTCTAGATGGCAATGTCTTGTCTAAGGATGGCTGCAGCACCAGCAGGTTATTGTCTGAAACTAATCACTTGGAGGCCCCCAAGATGCAAGGTCATGCCTCACGTAGTTCATTGCTGTAACTTTTTATGGATAAATTTATAATCAGTATGTCCATTGCCTTATTAGTTGCAGTGTTTTCAGTATGTTCTTGTTTCTTTCTCTTGGTTTCTCTTCTTGCCACCTTATTTCTGTACCTACGTAGATAGTTTTATTTCCCTGAAAAATAGAGAAAGGAAGGCATATGAAGAGAAAGATATATTGTTTGTATTTTTATTGTCTTATGGATTACTGTGAATATCATTGTGCCAAGAGGATGTTTTTATTTCTGTAAGGAAGTAAGAGGAAATTTTAATTCCACATAATATAATTTTTTTTTTTCATTTTGAAATTTGTGGTGGTCATATTTCAAAAAGGAATCCTGGTATTAAGAAATGTGATTCCTGTGGTCTTTGGTGCTTGGAGTTAGTAAAATTCTTCAATGGATTCATTTTCAGAAAGATCTTTTTAATCAGCTCTAGGTTCATTCTACTTAAAAATCCAGTAAATCTGTGATCTTAGTATTTGCTTTATACATTCACCATTTTTTAACATACCTTTTAAGTACATATCAAATATAGTGTCATGGGTAACTGGTTGCAGAAGTCCTTATCTAGAATACCCTTAATGGAACAAATATGTGAGAGTATGCCCACAGCAGCCTTTTGCAGAACTGGCCTTTGTATGGACCTATTAGTATCCACAACCTTCTGCTCAGCATCAAGAACCCAGAAAAACATACTAGGCATTTCTGATTCAGAGGTGCAATTTCAGATGCAATTGCTGAGCTCACCGCAGCTCAAAGGGGTGGTCTTATTTCATCTCCGTCCCCCAAGCTACCCTTGTCCTCCTTGTGCTGACTCTGACATGCATCTGGTTTTCATCAAAAGCTTATTTGATTAAATTAATTTGCTTGGAAGTAAGCTATTAGCTTTTTTTTTTTGTCCAGCTTAGCCACTTTGTTGTGGTGTTAGATGTACACCACAGCTGATCCCAGGGAAGTCATGAGAGCATTTGATCAGAGATGGGGAAAGAGAGGAGGGCCCTGCTCTTCTGGCTGTGAAGAGACACCAGATCAGCTGTGTTGTAGTGATACACCCTGAGAGAGTGGCTCTGTGTCCTGCACTGGTTTGCTGCTGATATAACTGTATTGAAGAAAATGCACAAAGTTAACATAGCAATAAAATAACAGTCTTGTAAGGCGAGAGGGTGTGAAACAGACTAAATTGATTTTCACCTCCTCTACTATGATTGCTGTGTCAAGTAGATCAAGTCTATGTTTGTACACCTGTAAAAAGAGGTAATTTGTTTTTGCTATTAATATTAAGATTGACTTAATTTCTAAATAAAGGATTCTCCAAAAAGAAATCATGATTTGGGAAATTAATCTATCACTGTATTCATATTGCTAAAGTTAATGTGACAGTGCTTTTCCAAATTTGGTTCAGATCTTACCCTTAGGTTCTGACAGTAAGGTATACACTGTTTTGAATAGTGGCTCTGTAGATCTGGTTGCAAATGGACGTGGCTTTATTTTACCAAATGGTGCTGGAGTGTACCTTCACTGTGCCTATTTCTACTGTAGCAAGCAGTGTTGGTTGGGGGTGTTTTGCTATTGGCAATTGTCTTTGTTCTGCAAGCATTCTTGAAAAAGAACAACCAAAACAATTCACATCGTTAGTTTTTACAAGTTAACGCTCAAATCATATTTTTCTTAAAGGCCAAATTCACACTTTACTATGACAAAACTTCTGTTATGTGCAGTAAGTGTAGTGGATTATTTTTTAAATTCTTTACTTTTTAACTTCAGCAATTGATTTTATGTTTTCACAATCTCTACTTAGTGTTAGGACCTGATTCTCCTCTCACTGCTGTAAGATAGGATTTTTAGGAGGCTTGCTTCTGATTTAAATTGGGGCAGCTGAGAATAGGATCAAAGTGAAAACATTCAACAAAATTTACTGTTCATGGCAAATCAGTCTTTTTTTAGTAATAGATAATCTTCTGAAGTGTTTGTTGTATCTGTGTCTTCGGCAGAAACCTTAAGCTAGAAAACTGTCAGATTCTGTAAGATAGCTGCATAGTTTCTGAAGTGCCAAACTCTATAGCATCTTACCCTGTTTTAAAGTTTCAGGAGAAGTTTTGACAAGTGATTAAACTGATGCAGACTTCAGAACACTAGAAGCCAAGGACATAAAACAACTAAAACTGAAGTTTTGAAAAAAAATATAAATTTCAATGGTTTTTCACTTCCTGGCTTAAAGTAGACATGTCATAAAATACTTAAATCCAAGCAGCTTTTCTCAGTGATGTTTGGAATGGTTTGGATAAAAATGGGCCATTTACAACTCTTTGTCTGGAACATCAGAAAAAAGCCTCAAAGACTTTTCTTCTGAAGGTGTGTTGTTTTAATGCTAACTTTTTGATGGGATTCTGCCTGTCTTGAATTTCTGCTATCTTGACTAATAACACCTCAGGATCAGCACACATCTTTGCACAGCGTTCTGAGAGTCTGCATCATATTATAGCTGCAGAAATAATAAGAAAACAAATGAGAAGCTTTCTGTATTTCCTTCCCAAATGAACCAGAAAATAGCAGAACTATTGAGAGAGGGTTTGTTCCATTGCTTTTCCATTCCAGTCCTAGGCCCAAGTTCAGGTTAATTTCTGACCCTCTGAATGTTTGTTTAAAATGTCAGGGTTTGTTAGGCCCTGGCACGGACAGTGGCCTCTCTGTTCTCAGTGGTTTCGTTCTTTCCCCCTGTCATGTCCTACCTTCTAGGCAAAGAGGTCAGATGTGAACTGGAGCAGTTGGATGACAACCTGTAGAAAACTGGCAAGACTGTCAGACTCAGAGAAACAAAGTCCAACTAAGTGGCTGGTTAACAGGGTATTGTGGTTTAACCCCAACTGGCAACTAAGGCACTCGCTCGCTCCTCCCCAGTGTGATGGGGGAGAGAATTACAAGAATGGAAGTGAGAAAACTCATGGGTTGAGATAAAGACAGTTTAATAAGAAAAGCAAAAGCCTCATGCAGAAGTGCAAAGCAAGGCAAGGAATTCATTCCCACTCCCCATGGGCAGGCAGGTGTTCAGCCACCCTCAGGAAAGGCAAAGCTCCAGCATGCATAACAGTAACTTGGGAAGGCAAACATCATCACACTGAATGTTCCCCTCTTCCTCATTCTTCCCCCAGTTTTATATGCTGAGCATAATGACATATGTTATGGAATATCCCTTTGGTCATTTGGGATCAGCTGTCCCAGCTGCATCATCTCCCAGGCTGTGTACCCCGAGTCTACTCTCTGGTGGGGTGATGTGAGAAGTGCTGTTGAATTTGTGCTGTTTTCAGCACAAATCCAAAACATACAAAGCTACTATGAAGAAAAATAACTGTATCCCAGCCAAAACCAGTACACAGGGAGGTAGCACACATTGATAATGACCTGGATGATGTGACAGCCTGCATTCTTTCCAAGCGTGTGGCTCATATCAAATTTGGGGAAGCACTCAATATGCTAAAAACAAGAGGGACTATGACATGCAAGCTACCTATATGGTCAATGGCTGGAGCACAGGAGGTATGAGTGTCTAAGAGCTGGATATGGTCAGTCACTGTTAGAATGTGAAATGAAGTTTTTCCTTTGTAAGTGAAACTTGCTAGAGTATACACAACTTGGTGTACACTGCACCTGAAATCAGCATGCCACAATCTGCAGTTTCAGTTGGCTGTGCATTTCTCAGTGGACTCCATCTGTAAGGATCTACAAGGCTTTAGATGACCTAGGTTTTACACCTCCTGGAAGCATTGCCCCTCCTGTGTCCCATATTATGGGCTAGATTCGAAAATCTGCACTCAGTTTTACTCTGTAGAAAAGGAGATGTGGATAATCAACCAAGAACAGAAAAGCGTCAATGTTTTGGATTATTTTTTACCACCATAAATATGAAGGAAGAGTTCTGTGAAAGAAAGTTTATCATTGCCATTTCACAAGAGGGGAGACAAGGGCATGCTCTCTGAGTGATTGGTGGTCACTCAGGAGGACTACAACAGAGCAAGTAGCCAAGTGCTTCAGTTTTGTAAATTAGAAAGTTTTTGTAACTTCAGTAAGTGGAAAAGTCATAACCAACTCAAAACTTAAATAATGTAAAAGAAAAATAATTGCCATTCTTTTTATTTTTCTCTGATTTTCATGTGAAAGATTTAATAGCAGTACATTTCACAGCAGGATAGCGGGAAATAGCTTTACTGCCAAGAGAACACTTGTGAGCAATGAAGCCATAAGATTTTACCACCACCCTCTCTAGCAGTTTATTAGGATTAAAAGCTCAGTCACTTGCTTGAAGGTGATTATGAGATGAACTGAGGTAGGCTATGATGCATGCAAGCAATTTTCTTTTGTCTAATGTCAGCAGTAGTTGCAACAAACCTTAAAACCAATCATACTAGAAAGTATATTTAACTTTCTGCTCACTAAGTTGTGTACCTATAATTTCATTTTCATAAGAATTGAAGTCTTGAGGAGCAGGAGGTTTGTTTGCCAGAATTTTTGCTTACTGGATTTCAGAAAATTAGAGAAGGGCTAATTTCTTTCAAAACAGTTTTACATAGGTATACCACACAGATTACATTTACTTATGTGCTCTTTCTGTAAGAAGTGTTGGTTTTCCTTTCATACCATGAGCTAGAACTTTACAAATCACCATTGTTAACTAAAAGCATTTAACAAGGAAAAACAGAGTCTGCCAAGCTACCTCCAAGCCAGAGGTTTCTCTGAACTTCAGTTTGAGGCTTGTATAAATTAGTGTAGTAGCAAGTATTACACTCTTTAAAATCTCAGTAGACCTGGCCCTGTAGACTTCATAGCACTCGAGCGTGGCTGTGTGCTTCAAAAAAGACAAGTGGGGTTTGCAGTGCAATACAGTGTGGATTCACCACTTGCATCATCATTCAAGATCTAGTCAAATTCTTCTGAACTGATTTGTGCCCATGGTTTTCATGCTGATTTGTATATCAAGTCAGGTGTCTGAGCTTGACACCTGGCATATTTTTATATCCCTTCCACTTAAAAATTCACATTTTTGCAATTATTCTGGACGTGGTTTTTTTGTCATCTTTATGCTCCAAGTCTATTCAGTAAATTGCAGGCATACCTTCACAGGTTTTTTATTCCCCTTCAGTTTGTATTACCATGTAATCTTTTTGGATGGGTGCAAACTTTAGTTATCATTAATTATTGCTTAGTTTCCCTTAGAATAGAAGGGGGAAAGTCTGTATCATTTCTCTTAAGAAATTAAGGTTTTAGAATTTTAAAGTTCTGAAGCTTATTTAAACTCCCAGAAGCTAACAATTTCATATATCTTCCCCTTTTTCTTCATATATCTTCCATTTTATTTCCTTGCAGTGGAAGATTTTGATTTTGCCATAAAATATGAGTCAGAAAAAAACCGATGCAATTCAAGAAAAGGACTTCTTGTCAACATCTGTCATGCTGCCCAAGGAAAAAGTTTGGCATAATACAGCATGGATCAGATTGTACCAAGCATTGCTCAACGTTTATCAGTTTATCAAAGTGAGGTGCACTTTTGCATCAGTGAATACTGTGTTGACTTCATTTGCCTAATACCTGTAGAGCTAAATGTGCAATTTCATCAACTTTTAGCCATGATCTAGCAACGGTCTCCAACTATGCAAAATTTATAACATTTCCCCAGGGCCTTACTTCTTAGGGTTGCTTGCTATTTTAAACTGAAAAAATCATTTCACTTTGAGGAAATTGAAGATGATGATGACAGTTCTTTCAGATGTCTTCACAGCTTGATCCTGCTAACAAGCAGCCCTTTGAGAAGTAAAAAGTGTGCAGCATTCACCACACTCACCTTCCCCTGTTTGGAAGAGAGTTTTAGGTGAGCTGTGTGTTACTTGAGAAATCATTTAGTCTTGTGAAAAACAATTTTGAAATGTTTGCATGTACACACAAAAAATGCAAGTGCCAACTACTTAGAAGGAATAAGTATCACAGTGATTCACACTGTGGAAATTTGTTTAAATTGAGTCCCTGAAATGACTCTTCCTTTCTTGCCCCCTCTATAGATTGATTGTAAATAGGCATAATTGGAGCCCCCACAGTATAGTTGTACTTGGCTGGATAATTTTTTTTTGTATATATATATATATGTATGTATGTGTGTTAGTGTTGACTGAGTAAATACCCACAGAATTCCAGTGCCCATTCTCTAAAACCTTTGGCACTAAAATTGGTTGTTGAAATCACATGTTTCAATACAAATTTTTAATAAACTGAAGGATATGTTGAATTTCTTGCTGATTAGATTTACTTTCTTTTCCCACATGCAAACATCAAGACATACTAAAGTGCTTTTGATCTCTAAATTAAGTTTTATAACAATGCAGCAGATCTGACGCTGCTGGGTATGACAAGTTGAAATGGAAATTGTGGAATTTAGCTTCTTTCTTATCAATTGTTTCTTTGTAGAATAATTATTTTCTATTACAGTGGGGAGAAGGGGGTGTATTTGACTTTCCTTTTTTTCTTTTTTTTCTTTCCTAGATGAGGTTTCACAACTCGCTCGCTGACACTTACAAAGACCATTTCACCCTCTGGTCTTACCTCCAATCTTAGATTCTTCTTATTATTTTTTCCCTATGTGAGCTGTTACAGCAGAAAAATATGCTTTTTTCTTCTTTTTTTTTTTTTCTGTTTTCTTTTCCCCCTTAGATAGGTTAATTTTCCATCAGTTTAATGAGCTAGGGGACAAGAATGCAATCTGGGCTTTCATAAGGAAGGTGTATAATGATTTTCTCTTTGCAATGATCCAAAAATGAATGAGTTGCTTATTAAAGATTCAACAGACTGAATTTGTCTTATGTTGACCTGGAGGGGGGGTGGGAACCCATCAAAAAATTCCCTCTCCAAAGTCTAAAATATTTTTGGAGCACTTTATTTACACTCAGAAGTGCTGAAACACTGTACCTTGACTTTTGTGCTCTGAAAGAAATCGTAAACTCTGTGCCATGTCCCTGACCTGTAAAACAGCCAATGAGATTTGTAATTCTGGCCCTTCATATACCTCTCTTTCTGTCATCACAGATTACATGATGTATTCCACCAGTTTGGGCTGTGAGAGAGATGTGAGAACATCAAGGAAAGTGTAGTTACAGATTTTAGCCCGCAGTAATAAAGGAGTCAATAATTTGTACAAACTACACCCCCTCATGCCCAATAGCTGCAGCTCTGGAGAACAAGAATAGCACAAAGCAACGTGTTTCTGTCTGTAACAGCAAAATGTTTCAGTCTGTGTGAGCCAACGCTTGATAATGGTTAAACAGGATTCTGAACAATAAATGGGAACTCTATATACAGACCTGGAAGGTGTATTTAAGGATTGTTTGTGAAAAATTGTAAAATATGGTCAGTGAAGTATTAACAGAATGAATTCTTACTTTTGTTTTAGAACATGGACTAGTGTACTGAGTAGGGTGCATATCCATATATATATATGTATGATAGAGAATAACAAGTACACCGATAAAGGAGTAGTAAATGTGTCTTTCAGGTTTCTTTGGTCAGGTTATCCATAAATACACAGAATAGGATGTGAAAGACTCCTACCAACTTGGACTATAATGAAGGATGTCCATTGTATTGAACTGTGTTTCCTCTGAACCTTTCTCTTAGAGGCAACAGTGGATCTTACCTTTCTTACTGACTTGGCAATAAAAAATGATCATTCCCTCACTCTGAGTAAGAAGCACCTTTTCTTCGAAGACAGGTCGCAGAGGTTTTCTTATAATGGCACCATGGAAGCTTCCAGTAAGGACTGTCACCAGCACCCCTACGTCATAGAGATGCTTTAAGCTCTGGAGCACTGGCCGGTCTGAAATACCTGAAGAGAACAGAAAGTACCCCATCTGTGAAATGACTTTGAGTTAGCCCAGCAAGCGTTACAGCCATTTTGAGCAGCTGCCTGTTCCGCTCCTGGGAGGAAGTTCTACTGAATGTCAAATCCTGATGTAAGTAGCAACTGATCAAGTGATTTAATACCTCACAGAAAGGGTGGATGCCAAGAAAAGTAAGCAGCTGTATTCTGTACTAGAGCATCTAAAATTTGCTAGCTCTTGTTAGTGTGAACACCCAGACAACTTCAGCTATTATGCAGAGTGATGGCAATAACAATTTTCTGAGGCACCAAAGGTACCAATGTGTTGCATAAAAACAACTCCAGCCTCCTGAGGATCCAAATAGGGGCATCTGTTTGGCAATGTGTTAAGTGTGCCACAGTGTACCTCCAGGCAGTAGATTCGCAGCTGCTTTGTTATGTTAGGAAATTTAAATGAGTTTTTCTGAGACACAAGGATGGTTTTATGTAGCTTTTGTCTTATATCATGCATTTTGCATTCAAGATCCTTGCCTCTTCACATGGAGAGATGTACTGCAAATGATGTATCCTGCAGAAAAAGTAGGAATTCTGATGAGGAGAGGTGGTAAAGGTAGATGTTCTATCTTGAATGGCTTAAAGTTTTTTGATAATAAATATATTAAAATATAAATGGAACAGGGTGGAGATCTTCAAGACACTCATAATTTAGCCCAAAAGAAAGTTTCTTGTCCAAGGAGATTTCAGAATAAATCTGAACCCAGAAAAGTCACTGAGTGCTACTTCCAAAAGAAACTGTGTAGTAAAATGTTCAAATATTTAAGAAAATTTTTATATTTGTAATTTCTTTCACTTACCTGTAGTTAAGCAAAAGATCTAGATTGATGTTCTTTGAGACATAAACAAATCAGCTGTGTAATAGAAAGATGTGCACATACTCATGACTTGAGGAAGTTGTGCCTTTTTGCCTTTTTGTGCCCACAGGCTGGTAATATCTTCTGATAGGCAAAATCCTCAGTGCCCTGACATTCTGTTGTCAGGGGCTGTATCTCTATTTCTACTGAAACAAAGGTCAGGACAACTCCACGCAGTCAATGGTAAGAAGTAAAAACTCTTCTTTGAATCACGCAGATACGCGTTTCATAGGGGAGGAATCTCCTATGCCAATTTCTTAAGTTTTTCAAAACCATCCATCTACTCTGAGCCTGGGCTAGAAACTAAACCTGCACTCCTGGGCTCTGATCACCCTGTTGATCCTCACGTTTATGCATAATTTACTTCAAGGCTGGGATTTGCTGCCCTTTACTCAGGTGGTACCACAGGCAAACAGTTACCAGATGTAACATGTGGGTTTGACAGCAACAACAAAAAAACTTTGTGCCTGTTTCTTACCTCTTCATGCTGTGTTGGTAACGGGACCTGAATATACACTCTTTGACACATTCATAGTCATCCGTGCCTGAGCACCATCTCTATAAATCAGCCTTGTTAGCAAAGCGAACCTGTTTTGGAAGTAGCAGCCGTGGCCAATATGCTGCCTCTGCTTTTTAATGCAGATATAGTCAACTACTTAAATTTTCTCATAGGTTAAAGACTTCTGGTTGAAACTGTTCATTCACTCCCACCTGCATCTTCCCTTTTGCTTCATGCCAGTTCTCCCAAGGAGTTAGCCAGCAGCAGGACTGCCCTGGAAATTTGAAGAGTTCTTATTTTAAACTTAGCTGGATAAGCAGATGGGCAGACGGACTCCCTACAGTGTGCAGCACATGACAGCAGTGGCTTTTGAGGCAGCTCCAGAGCATGTTAAAGTAATTAGAAATGCTTTCCTTGACTTCTTGGGACTGCAGATCAAGAAGGTTTTTGAGCAGGGCCTTACAGAGGCATCAAACCCACACACCTCCAAACACTTTATTTGGGCTACAGACAAATCTCAAGATGCACAGAAAAAACTCCAGACTGAGTGTTTAGCTATTTGCTGTGTATTATGTTTGGACACGATGCTCGATAACCGCTTACAGAGGGTGGATAAATTACAAAGCTCTTTGCCGGGAACATTTCTTTCTTGACAGAGGCAGTACAGGCTGAAAGGGAAAAACAAACCGCGTATTTATGTTTGCTCCATAGCTCCCAAGCGTAACTGTGAAACACTAATAGCAGTTTGAAAGCAATTTGACTGCTACTGGAGGAAAAAAAAACAGTTGGACGGTGACACTCGAGAAACTGACAGCAGAGGGCACCAGTGTCCTGCATTGGAGAAAAATTGCCCTTTTTTTTTTTTTCCTCTTTTCTTTTTCTTTCCTCCGCCCCCCCCCACCCCCCTCCCCTCCGTGTAAATTGCACAATAAATCCTTGTTTGCATTTATCAGCTTTGATGCAAGAAAGCCAAAGCAATTTTAACAGATTCTTAAGGTTGACTGTTTTGGGTGTTTCAGATATGTGCTTGTTATGGAAATGAAGTTTCCACCATCTGATGCCAGAAAGAAACAAGAAAAATATCAGAATTGTTGTTTATCAGAATGTATTGATTGGATGTTTGCTCAGGATAATCTAATTGTAAAGGCTTGTTGCTTGGGGATTTCTATCCTCTTCCCTCTCAAGAAAACTATTTATTCCACATATAAAATATTCAGTGATTCATTGTATTTATTAGTAATCTAAAATTTTTAAGGAATTGGTAAATTGTGATTTATGTAACAGTTATTTGCAGACAAACTAACAAAAACAGAAGAGAAAATATTTGTTTGCTGAAACCTATGCATAAGTTGATGGCATCTCTAAAAACTAAGGCTGACACAGGTGCAAAAGCTAAGATCCACACAGACTATTCATTGCATTTACTTTATATTAATATGCATGTATGAATAGACAGGACCAACCATCAGTATTTCAGCTTTGAGACATGAACACTTGTGCCCCTAAGACATTTAACTTCTGCCAGATGAGCAGGACGGGCTATATAAGTTACAAGTTATGTATGCATATGAATTTTCTTAAACATACAATGCAAATGTTGTATTGTATGCTTTTAGAATATTAAAGAATACTTATATTTACATGCATATTTCTATATAGTTATCAAACTAAATTGTATGATGTTTATTTGAATAATGTGGGCTATGATTTGCACATGTTCAGAGAACACTGAAATCATGGGGTATTGCGAGACCAGTGATTAAAAAAGGGGTAAGTCAACCCATTGGTTATTCCCTTGGCCTCATATTATTTTTCATGTTGCATTTTCATATTTGTTTATTGAAAATAGCCATGTAAAGATAATGAGCTGAAGATCAGTCTTCGTTTCTTGGCACTCCCAGGCACCTAGTCTCCAAGGATTTTGAAGCTGGCATGCTTTAAATTTGTAATAAAATACCCTTTTAATTGGTAAGCATAGAAAATATTACTTTTATAAATATTTGATGAGCGGAGATGTTTTATCTATTCATTAGACTCCAGAGTAATATATGTTCATTAGCAGAAGATGAATCACAGCATTTAATATTCTTTGTTTACAACAGAAGGTCACATGGAAGAATATATTAATATGTAAGTTGGGTCCTTCACACTTTGTCAGTTTTAACAGCAGTGGAATTGTTTCCCTTTATATGGTCAGGTCCATGTTTGATTTCCAGCTTTAATTAAAGCAATTAAATTCACTCTCTGTCACAGGTAAAATGTACTACGATTGGCAAGACTGGTTTGGTTGCTTACAGTCTTTAGTTAAAAAAGATGGAAAAAAAAGTCAAAACTTCTTTTTGAGAAATTTTTGTTCACATTCCACAGAATAAAAGCGAAAATTACTTGTGGGTATATGAGTCACTAATATCAGAAATAATCAGAAATAGGTATTAGAAATAACATCAGATCAGTTTTCTTCTAAAATATACACCTTGATAAGAAATAATAGCCATAGAAAGAGAAGGGAGTTGTAGGTCTCTTGCACTCTCAGAAGTCATGGATGCATGCCAAATTCACAAGGCTGTTAGATAGCACAACTCTCTTTAAAATTGTATGACTGGTAAGTGCATTACACCTACAGCTTTCCCGCATGGTTTCACAGAAGAGACAGTGGGGAGGAACAAAGAAACAGTAGGCTGAAAAGAAACGGTGCTCAGAGCTCATCAAAAGCTGATTTTGTCAGATTGGTTTTTGAATGGAACTGTGATTTCCACAAAATAATCACTTTCTTGAAAAATCTATTCCCACAGTTAATCTTTGGTACGAGGCCCAGTTGTGCTACAGACAGGAGAAGAACCATGGAATGACCAGGTTCATTACCCCCCCCCCCCCCCCCCCCACACACACAGTACATCCCTATTTTTCTTACTGGTTTTAGAACAAAAAGAAAATAAAAGTATCAGTTTCCTCCAGGATGTGCATTTAAATGTCTGATCTGCAACTGCTGGTGAAAAATAATTTCAATAAAATGTCTGACTTTGTGGAAAATAAGGGAAGCAGGAACTTCACCTGTGGCCTAGCTGCCATGTGTTACATATTTTGTTAATAATATAGAGATCTCAACTATGTGTTCTTCTGCTATTTTCTAGTTAGGCTGTACTCTTCCTTCTTTTCATAATCTATGGTAGACAGATAATTCTTGTGGCATAAATGGGTCAGACAATTAATGGATTTAAAGGAACTCTCCAGGAAAAAAAAAAAAAAGAGTTACTTATCTGGTTGTCACACATAATCTGTAAATCCAAGCTTTCCCCTCCCTCCTTTTTCCTGCTCAATAGGTATCATCTTATACAAAAACAGAACTGGAAAAACACCTTGTGTCTTCATCGCAACCATAAACCACTTGATTATTTTTCTCATTTTAATCATGCACTCTAAAAGCAGACATTGAATGTGACTTCTTTGCACTATCCCAGCCCATACCCACAACAATAAGTTATTAGTCGCAGAGAAAAAAACCCAACAGCAATAAAATCTGACATCACTGTGCTTCTGCACTCCGTATTTCTGTAGAAAGACCTGAATTGTGCTTTATCTTTGTGGGTTTGATTTACATTTCATTAAGTCCACTTTCTTCGGTGTAAGAGCAATTTCTTCTCATTTGCATAAACATATACATTGCATAAATAGAATTGACTATGAAGGAGTCAACATAAAGGAGGCAAGCAAAAATTATAAATATTCAAAGCAAGAAATTAGTGGGTAAGGTGCCTTTTTATCTCTTGAAGGGAATCTTTGCTGAAATGGTTGCTGAAAAACTTGAGTTTGAGTTTATAGATCGCTGCTGCCCATGGAGGTAACCAGTAGGTACTCCAGATGATGAGAGAAAAATGTCATGACATGAGGCAAAATGTGCCTCTTTTTTGGGTGTGTTGTCGATACACTAATTAGTCTTTTCTTCCCTATTCTGTGGTAATTGTATTTCCTCAGCTGTGGAGAGGGGACAGCCCTCTGCTCCAGCTATATGGCCTCCTCTCCTTGGGTTTGATGTCTGTGACAGAAGCAGGGGGGCTTATAAGGAGGTTTGCCTGCCCCTCCACAAGAAAGAGTGGAAGCAATGACAGCATATCACCTGCATCATTTTTGATGTTTTGTGGGTATTGATTCCAAATATGCTTTCATCCTGTTTAAGAAGCATCTTTCAATACAATTATGATCCCATGTAAACCTGGCCCTCCAGCAACACAGCAAATCCAGGAAGTCTTTAATGCAACTAATTCTTGGGAGCAGTGCTTGACCAGGTGAGATGAGGACAGCACATGGTGGTGACTCCTGCTGTTCTTTATAAGGAGACTAGGGTTTTTTTCATTCTTATGACATGTATGTTCATTAGTATTTGTGTGAAAGCCTGTAATTTCTAGGTCATTTTCAGTAAATTAGTAGTTAAGTTTTTACACAGGAAAATTCCCTGCGTTAATAGGAGAAGATAATTTACTTCCCAGTGGGTAGACAGAGCGCGTGTGCTGTGACAGCCATGGCCTGCAGGCACCATTCCTGGAAAGTCTGGCAGAGGGAACAAGAACCTGAACTGATGTGACACTTGAATTTTCCCTCTGGATACTGATGGTGTCCACCCACAACACACAGTCCAGCGTGGGTAAAACCTGCCTGTGGATGCCTGTTGTCTGAATAAAGAGCAGCCCAGCCTCAGCAGCATTAATTTGCCAGTATTTTGCAATTTATTTGAAAGAATGGTTAGGTCAATAAAAGTTTTATTTTATGAAAAATACTAACAGTGGAAAGTTTAATGAGGTTACTTTGTTGTTATTTTGTGGAGTATCATGTTTGAAATGAATACTCCTTAGCAGCTTTTTGAGAATGAGTTCCAGATAATACTAAACAAACAAAAAAAGTTCTTAATTGAGATTATGATAAAGCTTAAAAACCTGGTTCTGTTTAATTTGGACATGGTTTCCAATCAAAGCTGTACCTGTTCTGCATACGATGGCTACTTTCTGTCACCTCTAGTCAGAATGTAAAGACTATTCATTTATAAAGAAATAACATTTAGAAATATTGAAAATTCTCTTGTCAGAAATTAGGCCTGGTTTTGATATTCAGAAAATGAAACTTTACTTGTATTGTTGAAGCACCAGTATTTGGCAAACTTTGTGAAGCATACATTGTTTAGTCAGAGCAGTACACCTCGAATTGTGATTTCCGTGATGCCACACTGAAGATACTGAAGAAATAATTGTTTATGATGTAATTTTTTTTAATCCTTTTATGGAAAAAAATCCACCTAGGAAGAAAACCCTTTCTTTAAATAAAATAACCTGGGCTTGAAATTTGTATCCACTTTTATTCAAAATTAATAGTGCTTAAAATAATTTCTAGGCTTCTCTAAATTGCTTCATGAGAGAGGGTTATAACAACCACGCTCGCACTTGTCTTGTCCACAGGCACCTTAACTAATTCAAAATAACATAAATTCAATACTCCTATTATAAGACAGGGGTCAACATGCATTTTATTATTTTTCCTGCTGTTCTTCTAGATAGAAATGATTTGTTTGCCAAAATTAAGGTTGAATGTATCCTATTAGGCTATATAAATAATATAAATAGACATGTTTGACCAGTTCAGCATGTTACCAGTGCCTTGTCCATGCTGTTTCTCTGCACTGCACCTTTCTTATGTTTTGCAACTTTCTGCTTGATGCAACGGCTGTATTTTATTTGATGATAGTATACAGGACTGGTATGGCAGATGTGCACTAGAATTAAAGGAAAAGAGTAACTAGCCTTAACTAATGTAACTAAACAGATAAACTTTGCCAGGTTCAATAAGTCTCATGACCTGAAAGTAGTTGGGGACAAGGAAAGAATAACTAATACCTACTGTTACTGTGACAAATAATAATACTTAGAGAACACCCTAAGAGAATTTGTTTGCTAAATATACATTTTTTCCCATAATTGAAAAGGACTCCTGCACAGGATATTCTGAAGCAGAATGGGCATTCCTGTGTTCTGATGGTAGAGGACAGGAGAACAGTTAATGCATTGACTGGTTTTATTAGAGAGTAGATGAGTCTTTGAAAAAAGGAAAGGACTTTTCCAGTTATCTATTGGGAAAGTTAGCAAGTCTGACGAGATAATGTGAAGTACAACCAGATCTCAAAGCACCTCCCCCTACCCCTCCGTTCTTAGCAGACTTCACTTTAGTCATGATTTTGCTCCCTCCTTCACTGCTGCTGTGGCACAGGGAGAGTCAGGGACAGGGATAGGGTTTTGGTCAGCTCCTCATGAGTTGTTTTCCTACTTAGCTGGGGGTGGGGAGGAGGGGCATTTCTCACTCCCCTCCCCTGCTGCACCGTGAGGTCCCACCCACGGGAGACAGTCCTTCACAAACTTCTCCAACGTGAGTTCTTTCCCACAAGGCTTCAGCTCTTCACCAGCTGCCCCAGCGTGGGTCACTGCTATGGGGTGCAGTCATAAATCATAGAATGTCTCTCAGTCTCTCAGTCCCAGGGTGTTTCAGCCTGGTCCCCTACAGAATCACAAGCTCCCCAGCAAACCTGCTCTGGCGTGGGCCTCTCTCTGTCTCTCTGTCTCTCTCTCTGCATGGGCTGCAGGTCCTGCCAAAGGCTTGCTCCAATGCAGGTCAGAGTGTCTTCAATATGTCTTCATCTGCTCCAGCGTGGGGCCTCTCCATGGGCTGCAGGTGGGTTCTTGGCAGCTACTAGTAGGTTTTTTCCTCTTAAATGTGATTTTCCAAAGGCGCTGTGACCCTCCCTGATGGGCTCAGCCTTGGTCAGCAGTGGGTCCGGCCTTGAGCCAGCTGGTGTTTGCTCTTTCAGGCCTGGGGGAAGCTTCTAGTTGCTTCTTGCAGAAGCCACCCTGCAGCCCTACTCTCCCACCCGCACTCTGAACTCCGTCACAAAAAACTACAACAAAACTTTGCTGATATATGTCTTCTGTTTTTCTGAGACACCAGTTTTCATTCTTGCCATTCTCCCATAAACATAAGTAGGCTATCCTGTGTTGCTGTTGTGGTTTTGTGGGGCAGGGTTCTTGTGAAGTAGGGGGTGGCTGCAGGGGTGGCTTCTGCAAATAGCAGCCAGAAGCTTCTGGTTTTACTTCTCATTACCCGACTCTGGTGTCACTGGGTGTGCAGTGCAGCGTCATCAATTAGAGAGTTTCTTTCCTTTATTCTGTGTTGAGTCTATTGTGCCCATGATGCTGATTGCAGAATGATCTCTCTCTGCCCTTATCTCGACTCCTGAACCTCTCAATATATATTTTCTCCCCTGTCCAGCTGAAAAGGGGAGTGATAGAGCAGCTTTGGTGGGTGTATGGCCTCCAGCCAGGGTCAAACCACCACAAGTTAGCGAATCATTATTTAGTTCTCTTACTATCTCTAACAATGGTTTTGCAAAAGCTTTTACAGAGTCCTCCTATTCATGAAAAATTGTGCCTTAAAATTACTATTTATTATTGGAAAAAAACTTACTTTATGCTTTTTGTCTCAAAGAATAATCATTACCTAAGCATTTTTTTGCCCTAGAGTATTGGACACATTTGTCAGTTTGAACACTACAAGCTCTATGAAAAAAACTAAATTTAAAAAAAAAAATGACATCATCCCCCCCAACACACACACACCCCCACCCTCACACACCCAAATTTTTCAGGAATCAAGACTTAAAAATCATCCTTTACAGGATCAATTTATATATGACCTCCAATGAAAAATGCTACCATCCTGGCTGAGAGTTTCAGCTTCTTACAGACAGAAGACCCAAAAGGTCATGTTTCTGACATAGAATTTTGCATTTTTGAGACTGTTTTAGATGCAAATCATTTAGTACATTGACAACAACCTTTTAACATTCAGTCATGAGTGAAAAGGTTAGAGATTTCTCAGGGATCTCTGAGGAAGTATGTACAATTACTCCCAGCGGTAAATTTGACAATCTAGTAAAAAATCCTGAAAAGAATCAAAGCTTATATCAAGTTAACAAGTTACTAGAAGTCCTCCCCAAAAATCCACAAAAAAAAAAAGAAAACCCAACCCACCACTGAAGATTTTGTATTCAGAGAAAAAAAACCCTTTCTTATTCTGTTGTATTAAGACATTTAGTTCAAAATATTCTTTATCTAAAAAGATCCCTGAAAAGCATTAGCTTCAGGCAGTAAGCAGTTGTGCTGTGCATTGCTTGTTTTGTGTGTTCTGTTGTTGTGGTTGTTATTCTTACTAACAATATTATTATTTTATCTTCCTTTTCTGTCCTATTAAACTGTCTTTATCTCATCCCATGAGATTTTGCCTTTTTTTCCCCTAGTGTCTCCTCCAGTCCACTGCAGGAGGTGGTGTGTTTGTTTTAGTGGCCTGAAGATACATCATACACCAGTTACTTAAATTCCTAACTGAATAAATGCTCCATTTTTGGCAGTAGAGATTAAATGCTGGATTTGGGATATTGTCTCAGCTTTGCAATACTGTTACTCTACTGGGAAGAATGTCAAAATAAGACATATCCAGGCATGTCAGCTGCTGCGAAATTTTCACAACTCTCATGCATTTCCATCCTGGAGAGAGGCTACATGAAACAGAAAGCGGTTTCTGGTGAGGAAGTTTTGGCTGAGCTCCATAGGCATGAAGAGTGCCCTGTTTAGGTACAGCAGAGCAGTTTCTTAATGGTTGTTCTTTATACAGAGATCAGAGCATTTTAGTATATGTTTCTGCCCATAAAAGCAAGGAATTATTCAGCAGCAGCCAAATGACTTCCAGCTTTTGTGTACCAGACCTAGCTACTCTGTTCTCCTGATGCCCACTTTCTAAATGGGACTGGGACAAGAAAAGGTGATAATGAAGAGGCTGTATAGCAGCTTTAGTAACACTCAGGTAAGACAGCAGATGAATGTTCACCCCCAGTAAAGAATCAAGAAGGTGCAGTAAATACTAGAAGTTTCTAAGGTTTAAAGGAATAGAGGACATCATGAGGGTATTACGTAAGTCCACGGTGCCCCCATGTTTTGGCTATTCTGCCTAGTTCTGATTTCCCCATTCAGAGATGCTACAATAGTAAGGGCAAAAGGGAGTACCAAGGATTGGGAGTAGTTTCTCTAGGGGTGGTGACTACTATGACTAGGATATTGTTGGCTGGAAAAGACAAAATGACAGAAATAATGATAAAAAGTCTATATAGATCATGAGAAGGCTGATAAATGACATCTTGGTTTATAAAATTGAGAGAGCTGGTGAAGGTGAATGGAGGAATATCATTCACTGTCAATTCCATGGCAAGAGCTCAGGACCATCAAGGGAAAGGCAACAAAATGCCCAGAGTTTGAAGATAGTCAAGCAAGAAGACACAGTCTGGATGAGTCTCTACAATGGATCCTCTGTAGTGAGTATGTGGAGAGAGGCTGTGGCACCAAGTACATCTGGTTTGAACCTATTGCTGTATATATATATTTTTTTCTCATCTAGCAGCTGAGGTCAAGATGATAGGTCAAGTTTTCTGTTTGGATCCTCAGAAAAAGCAAATAATATGGAACAGAGATTGTGTGAGGATGACAGAAATACTGTCATAACGTAGCTTTGTACAAAGCTAGCCTCAAGAATTTAGTATACATAGAATATGAACTTTCAGTAAAAAAGGCAAGAAAGAGTGCTATGAATGTAGGACTGAAAAATACTGCTACTTCAGATGTTTTTGCTATGCTGAAGCTGTATCAGTCAGTGAAAAAGAGCAACAGACTGAAAAAAGGTTAATCTTTTAATTTCATCAACTTTTTAATTTTAAACCATATGGTAAGATTCATTACCAGTTCTGAGAAAAATGCTTAAAAAATTAAAGGGTATAAAAATGATCCTTGAGAAATTTCAGATTTATGTTAAAAGTTGTGCGAATTCTTACTGAAAGCATGAGAACATTCAATAATTATGTGCAAGGCCATCTATCAAAGTCATTTGCTTTGCTGCAATGCAAGTTTTAGTATGCAAATTTAAAGTAAAATCACTAGTACAGCTGCATATAAATACAATTTCTCATTTCCCTCAAGTTAATTTCTATGTTGACAATAGAGAAATAGGAGCACTTTTTATTTAATACAGTTAATTTAATTTTGGATTTTATTCAGCTATATGTTCTAAAACAATGGTTTCATTTGGTTTCACTTCAACATTTTGAAGCTTATTGAACTGCAGAGGTGTAGTATGCACCAGAACAATGCTTTTGCTTCATGTTAATATTCAATATTATGCTCACAAATTGAATTACTTGGAGAGCTTTGACTCCCATAGTAAAGCTTCTCGGTATAAAACATACAGCTTAGTGCAGATTTCATGCTATCAAGCAGCTTTACTGTGGCTTTGTTTACCAGTTCTTCTATTTACACTATGTACCTTAAGATGACGTGTCAAAAGCAATTTTCCTGGAGCAGCATTAGTAGAAGAAACTGCTCTATGTCTTTTCAAAGTATAAAAGTGGTTGGCATTGGGGAAGAAGTTATTAAGTGGGTCTGAAATTCAGTTTTGAAGAGGAAGTTTTTGATTCTGAGCTAAAGCCCAGTGAATAAAAAGAAATATTCCATTTGGCTCAGATGGGCTTGGGTTCCAGCTTCAGAATAGTGAATAGTAATTCAAAATGCTACTTCTGAATGAAGGCTGGAGTAGACCACAGAGGAGAGGATGAGTATTTCATTAATTCTAGAGAGCAGCCTGTTCCCAGGGGAATTCTGCTGCAGTATTAACTCAGTGCAAGCTCTGCTATCAGAGGCACTTGAGCAGTGATGGAGCCTTGCAGTAACACGAGTGCGCTTGTTTTTCTGTTTTCAAGACAGTGAAAAAAAAGCCCCAACTTTGAGGAAATAAATGAGGAAAATAAAATAACAGGAAGAACTGTGCAGGGCACATTTCTGAATTGAAAGCAAGAAGAAGGAAACATTGTTTATTTTTTGTTTTCCATTGCTTCAGGTGGTTTTGTGGAAAAATGTAGTTAGGCAAGAGATAGGCATGATTTAAATGGTTTCAGAGAAATGACTAGAAATACAGATAGGAAAAAATATCCAGATGGTGAAACTAAACTTCTCAAACCACCAGCTTGATTAATCTTTTGAAGTGTATATTTTTCATGGTCAGTAACATGAATTCATATTTTCTGTTTATTTTAAGGAGGAGAGTTAACAGCTTATGCAAAGAGTGGAAAGAGAATCTTCATCAAAGCAATTTTCTGCCAGGAGATGAGGTTTGCACTGCAAAGCGACAAAACATTATTTCCTTATTGGAGGTAGATTTGTTTTCTCACACCATTAGGCTCTCCTAATGTTTTCTGTGAGTTTTTCCCATTCCTTCTTTTGCTTCAGTATCTGTTTATTTCTTTCTTATGTTCATATTTTCCCATTCCTTTCCAAAAATCCCCAATTTTTATGATAATTTGACCGTTCAGTAACATTATTCCAAAGGCACAGCTTTGTGCTTCATTTAGTGGTAGAAGATTATTTAAACATTAAGTAGAAATATTTATTCTAGGTACAAAATACTGGTCTGTTTGAAAATAACTTGATGTTGATTGAATTTTCAGCAGCTAGTGATCATAGTTGTGTTGTCATATTGTAAGTCTGAGATAATTTAAAATAATTTAGGAAGCCTTAAACATATGTACAATTCATTATTACACTTTGAAGGGTTACAGGTTATATGTTTATCTAATGCCCTTCATCTTCAAAAAGAGAAGTTGTTTCTAACCTAAATTAAAAAGAATCCATTTTCTCAAGGTAAAATTATTCTGCAAAATCCTCACTTTGCTTCGTGGGAGGCCACAGTTTTAGCAAGAGCTTATAGAAAGACTGGAGCGAAGTACAGTACCTTCCTTACAAAATGAACAAGAGGTACTTAAACCAAGTTGCAATCAGCTGCAGAAAACAACAATATAAATTGATGTCTTTGGGGTCTTATTGCTGGAGAAGAGTTAAATAGTTGAAGATTTAATTGCTGCACAAGCAGAAAAAAGAGCTGTTTTATGCTATCAGTGGCAGGTGTGCCCCTTTATTGTAATTTGTGCCATTGGGTTTTAAAAAATTCACATCTGTAGTGTTAGCATAATCCCAACATTTTTGCATCCATGTTTATTCATAAACGTCTACCTGGCTGTATACTTGCTAAAAGGAATGAAAGAATTCCAATTTCCACTGTTCTCACACCAGTGTATCATCAAGGAATTCAAGTTTTAGGTAATTTTATACCAGACAGACTAAGAGAAGGATCAATTAAATGACTAAAAAATGAAACCTTACTTCCCAAGGGACAAAGAATTATCCCATCAATTAGTTTAAAAGATCACTGAAGACATTTCATCTACTGAAGACATCTCATCTTAATGTATACAAAGAAAATTACCCTTTCATATGCATAATTTTTCTGCTTAATATTATATGCTCAGAATTGGCACTGCAACTATTACATTTATGATAACTGATTTCCAGGGTTTTTTTCTTAAGATCTTTAGATACACAGCCCCATGCTGGATATTTCTACCTGTGTAGCCCTCACATCAAATTACCTGTATGTCTGGAAACTACTGGTACTTCAAAAGAAATAATCAGAAATCTACATTTTAATATATAGGCAGGTCCTGCTCTGCATTTAATGTATATTTTGATTTTTGGTTTGGTTTTGGTTTTCTTTTTAAATTGAAATAAATATCTTCAGCTGTTCTCTGACGCAGAAGGCAAGAAAGTGCTGAGGTACAGCATAGGTGGTTTGTTTAGTTTGCACTGCTTGGTTATGTCTGAAGAAGTACTGATCATCTGCAGCTTTGCAATGAGTCTGAATTTACATTCTGTTTGCTTCCTGTTTAGGTAATAGAAAAAAATATTGTTCGTTTTGTGCTGGCATCAAAATTGCATGAGAAACCTTTCGTTATGTTTTGTTTCCTTTTTTTAAAGTAATATTTATATTTGAAATGGGGTGTGTGATTTCAGTGTAGCTTTTACAAATGGGGATGTAAGCATGTAACAGAACAACCAACGACGAAAGTTTTACAAAGAAGCTGCAAAGGATGCAGGATGCTCTCATTCCCCTTCACCTAGTACTACTCATTACTGAAAAGAGCAATTCTGGAATTTTCTTTCTTTCTAATTTTAACTTTCTTGTGCTTTGCTTTCCCACGTAGCCACCCAGACGCTTCTGCTGAAACAAGAATGGGGAGGGAGGGTAGAACAGTGGTAAGAGCAGGGGGCAGCAGCTGAGTGGTGTCAGGGGCTGCTGCTCTGTTTCAATTCTCTTAGTGAACAGGAAACAAGCTTTAACAGAGTGCTGTTAGTAAGAAAATGTACCTCTCAAAATCCTGCTCTTGTTATCAGTTCTGAATAGTTTGGCTTACCCCATGGCTGTTTTAATATTTAAATTTAGCTAAATGTTTTTAAAATGCTTCTATTTCACTGAACCAAGTTACTGAATCAATGACAGAACTGCTGACCTCCTCATGCCTTAATTTAGGTATCCATTATTTAAAAAGTCTTTAATCTGCAAACTAGCTTATATAGTTATAAATGTTTTCCATTAATTTTCTTTTCCCTTGTGTGTGGAACAGGGAGGACGTATCATTTGCAGAAAGCCTAGATGATTTCAAGGCCTCAACGTTTTCATAATTTACTCTTACTAAATACTTATTGAAGTATTTACTTATAAAATACAGCTCCATTTTATGTGGCTCAGTGTCAGTAATGCTTCAGTCCTTCTTTTGTTAGTCTGAGGTGGGTTTTTTTGTTACAATTCCTGTCTGAGCTGTAATAGCTGAAGATACAATCATCAGGTCAACATCTACGTTAACTCTGCAGTCTTCTGTTATATATCCATACAAATCAGCAAATAGAAGTTAATCCTCCAGTTGTGTTGGGAATTAAAGAACATAACTTCTTAGACCCATGTCAAATAAATCTCTACCGGTAACGGAGATCTCAAAAAAAAGCGTAGTTATTAAAGGGAGCTGAGACACTGAGCATCATTGGAGTTTCTACTTCTCAGAGATATGTGCAGCACGGAGAACACTGGGAGGTCAAATGATGTTTTGAACCATGCAAATGTTACTGTGTGAAATACACTAAAGAATAATCAAAATCAGCTTGCTTGGTTGCTAGCACCCCTTCACCAAGGAGAGCTCAAAACCAGCAGAGGAAAACTGGTGTGAATATCTGTGTGTCTGTATACTCTTAGAGAAGTTAAAACTCTGTATATATGGGGTATTTTATTAAAAGATAAAGAAATTGAAACTAAAAATCTGTGGTCCTCTCATCATTCTATAAAAATCTTTTAACTTGATTAATATCGAAGATTTTGATTCCCCGTAGCTCCTTCAATGTAGAATCAAACATGTAATTGCATACAGTTAAGAATTCACCAGCATTATTTATTCCATCATATAATCTAAATATTTAATTTCCAATCTAATAAATTAAAGCTTTATTTGGTTGTGGATTTTGACCATGTGTTCCTCTTGAAACAAATCAATCATTTCTTGAATTAATTTTTAATACAACAGATATTAATATTTTGTGATCACTGTTTCCTAGTAATGAGATTTCAAGGTAATTTTCCATTTTAGCTTTTCTTTATTGGGATATTCTTGACAGCTTGAATTGTCTAAAAGTGACATGAAAAGTTGTAAAATTGATTAAAGTCACCGATGTCTTAATTTTCCTGATTTCTCTGAAGTAATTCACTTCTATAATATAAAAAATAATATAATATTTGTTACAAACATAATGAAGCAGAACTTTCATTACACTGTCACACATTCACATTATTTATTTTGTTGAATTTTGCATGGGTAATTGTGTTTTTCGAGAAAGGAAAATGAAAACTAAGACACATCCAGTTTACCTTTCTGTAGAGTATACTGGATGGAAGACCAGACACTGGAATATAAAAATTGTGAAATTGGGTGCACCAAAATAGAAAAATAGGTTTTCATACCATATTCTGGAGTAAAATACAGACAATTTTGTGCTTTTTTCTATTATTTGGGGGGTGTGGGGGGGTGGGGGTGGGGGATGTTAGTTCTTTTGCTCAAGTCCAGAAGTACAAACAGCTGCAGCATAAATTTTGCGGTCTTCACCTGAGGTTCTCTCCCTTTACGTATATTCATCCATTGCTGGTGCTATCAAAGTGTATTCAGTCTTCATACCTCAGCCTCCTCTTCTCCAGGCTAAACATCCCCAGCTCCCTCAGCCGTTCCTCATATGATTTGCCCTCCAGCCCCTTCCCCAGCCTGGTTGCCCTTCTCTGCACTTGCTCAAGGACCTCAATGTCCTATTTATGGTGGGGAACCCAGAACTGCACACAGTATTCAAGGTGTGGCCTCACCAATGCCGAGTACAGGGGCACAATTACCTCCCTAGACCTACTGGCCACACTGGTTTTGATACAAGCCAGGATGACATTGGCCTTCTTGGCCGCCCGGGCACACTGCTGGCTCATGTTCAACCTGCTGTCAACCAACACCCCCAGGTCCTTCTCTGCCTGACACCTCTCCAGCCAGTCTCCCCCAAGTCTGTAGCTCTGCATGGGGTTGTTATGTCCCATGTGCAGCACTCTACACTTGGCCTTGTTAAACTTCATCCTGTTGGTCTCAGCCCATCCGTCCCGTCTGTTCAGATCCCTCTGAAGAGCCTCCCTACCCTCAGGCAGATCAACACTTCCTCTCAGTTTAGTGTCATCTGCAAACTTACTGAGGGAGCATTCAATCCCTTCATCAAGGTCATCGATAAAGATGTTGAACAAGACCGGACCCAGGACTGAGCCCTGGGGGACGGCACTCGTGACCGGCCTCCAGCTGGATTTGGTTCCATTCACCACCACCCTTTGGGCCCATCCAGCCAGCCAGTTTTTAACCCAGCTGAGGGTCCACCTGTCAAGGCCAGTGGCAGCCAGTTTCTCAGTCAGAATGCTGTGAGAAACCGTGTCAAAGGCTTTGCTGAAGTCCATGTAGACCACATCCACAGCCTTCCCCTCGTCCATTAAGCGCGTCACCTTGTCATAGAAGGTGATCAGGTTAGTTTGGCAGGCTCTACCTTTTGTAAACCCATGTTGACTAGGCCTGATCCCCTGGCCATCACGCATGATCTGCATGACAGCTCCCAGGATGACCCTCTCCATGATCTTCCCCGGGACTGAGGTCAGGCTGACAGGCCTGTAGTTCCCCGGATCCTCCTTCCAGCCCTTCTTATATATGGGGGTAACATCTGCCAGTCTCCAGTCGAGTGGAACTTCCCCAGTCTGCCAGGATTGCTGATAGATGATGGAAAGGGGTTTGGCTAGCACATCTGACAATTCTCTCAGCAACCTTGGGTGAATCCCATCTGGCCCCATTGACTTGTGGGTATCTAACTGGCCAAGTAGGTCGCCAATCATTTCCTCCTTAACCCTGGGAATTTTGCTATTCCTCCCCTCCCTGTCAGCCAGTTCCTGAGGATGAGTACTCAGGGAATAACCATCTTTACTATTATAGACTGAGGTAAAGAAGGAATCAAGGACATTAGCCTTGTCCTTATCCCTTGACACTAATGTTCCCTCAGCATCCAATAAGGGCTGGAGGTTCTCCTTGACCCTCCTCTTACTGTTAATGTACCTATAGAATGACTTTTTATTATCTTTTACAGAACTGGCCAGTCTGAGTTCCAGTTCAGCTTTAGCCCTTCTGACTTTCTCCCTACATGATCTCACTAAATTCCTATAGTTGGCCCAAGACACCTGCCCCTTCTTCCAAAAGAAGCAGCTAAATGAGATGTTTCAATTTTTGAGAAGGAGCTTTGTAGAAAAAAGGCATGATAATGTGCCTTTCCACTGTGGAGGCACATCGAGAAACCATTCAGTATTCCATTTTGAAGACAGCTTCTAAGTTACTTTGAAGTAACTTATGGGATGCAGTAAGAAAGGGTAACAGGAAGCATGGTAGGAGAAGGCAGCAGTTACTGTGGTGAGGGTGAACTGTGCAACTGAGCAGTGTCAGAGGCAGGACTCTTGTAAAGGTCCCTAATTCATGCTAGAGGTATGACTTAGCATCAGACTCCAGTGTGAAACTGTCATTGGGGCTTAAAGGACTCAAGGGTAGCCTTGAGGAGGAAAGATGACATTAGAAATTAGTGCAGCTATCCCTGAATAGCAATTTGTAAAATGCTATGGAAATATCATTGGAGAAAAAGAGGATATTCAAAGTTGCAGCCTCTTTACTGCTCATTCTTGAGCAGACAATAACTCAGGAGCAAGTAGAGCAACAGTTGCCATTTAAAGCTGCTGTTTAAGGAAGTAGGTGTGGCTGGCCACTAATGCAAGAAGAAAGATGAGCAGTAAGAAGTTACAGAGGAAAGTCTGCCTTTGTAGAAGGCCTTTCTACTATTGTTATTTTAAAAGGCAAGTGCTGCGGTAAATCCCGTGAAGAGTCAAGGCCAGAACAATTCTGTACTTTCGCTTTCCTGAATGTTTTATTCATAGATGCTGTATTAAATATTCCTGTATGGAAAGATCTAAATTATATTTTTTGTGTGTTAGTATTATTATTTTTTTTATGTTTTGTGGTTCCTCCTATCAACAGCTGATCACTATGTCACAGCTGTTATCCAATACTTGTTTCTTGCCTTCCTTTCAGAACTACAGAAATAGACATAATTCCGTTTCAAAAGACTTCCAAAATTATACTGTTATCCTAGGATAAAGATAAGTGAACATTTTTATGTAAGGTTAGAGTGACCTTCAACACCCAGAAGATCCATTAGCAACTGAAAATGAAAGAAAGTCCATAGAATAATCTGATTTGTGCTAATGGTAGCTCTTTTTGGCTTTCTTAGACCATCATTTATCATTAATCTTTGACAATAAGATCAACAGCAGCTTCAATGCTTTCTTTGCTTTTGGAAAAGCATCTTTTGTGAGGGTTTTTCTTTGAAATTTTTCTATTGCAAACAAAATTTAGCCTTTCTTTCTGGCAATAGTAATCAATACTTCATTCAAAGCTTATTATCATCTCGGTAGTTTTTATATTTCTATCATTGAAAGAAAAATGTGAAGAAAGTTCATCATTATAAAGCAAGTGAGAAGTGCTGAGTAAATAACTCGTGGATAAGTACTTTTTACCAGACAATACTAAGCAGCAAAAAGGAAGGAGGACTCCAAATTGCTCTGTTATAGCCAACTAATATTTTTCAGTTCAGGTACATGCAAGATTTTGTGTATTGTTGAGAGAATAATAATAAAAATTGGCTGAAAAAGCAAGCGAGAGAGAAACTTTGTGGCCTGGATGATTTTTCCTTTGTGAACTGAAGTTTTTAAAGGGGCTGAACTGATGACCTCATTGTGTTGTATTTATTATAATAATATTGCTGGGTAGTGCTTGTTATAACACCATCTTTAGGCAAATGTTTTACTGCTCTGGCATTCTGCACGATGGCATCTGTAATTCATGAACCACAATGTGAGAGGCTCCCTGTGATGGTTATGTCTCTTTTCTCACTAAGCAAATAACTTATGGAAAAACTGCATTCGGCAATCTTTCCTTCTCTTTTTGATTTTCATAGTCAGCTGAGCAGATCATGATTTTCATAGCATGTTTATTATTCTAAATTAGTGTGCAGATTATCTGTCAGTGTGGTTGAAAGATGCCTGCCATTCATTCCTGTCGTTCATAGCATGGAAGTTCAAAAAACTTGCACAAAAGTTTCAAAAACTTTTATTCCTACTATACAATAGGAATAAATGTGGGGGTTTTATTTAAATCCTGGGTAAATTGCAGTGCTGATAGTTCAATATTATGCTCACTTTGATATTTGAAGAAGGGAAAGTTGTGATGTTTGCTTACCTAAAGCGTGATGATCTTTCCTTTTCCTTTTTCAGGGCATTTATTCAAATGTCCCAAAAACTTATATGTTAAGCTAGCACCCACATAGACTATATTTTTCCACCTGAGATTTGTTGGGAGAAAGGAGGTGTGGAGGTCTGGAAGGAAAGCAGACTATATTCTCTGTACCACCTTGCCAACAATACACCATCACAGATAAGAGAAAATCTCCAAGTCTACACTCACAGTTATGTGTCCATAAAGTGGTTTCCTGCATATTCAAGTTTTACAGAAATTATTCACAAAACCATGATTTAAGCCAGCTGGAAAAAACACTTGAAATCAGGAAGAAATGTTTGGGGGTTGGACTAGATGATCGTTTGAGGTCCCTTCCAACCCCTGACGTGATTCTGTGATTGTCCTCATGCAAATTTAAAAAACAAGATGAATCTAAAAGACATATAAAATATTTCCCAAGCAGAACTTGGGTTTCTGTTTGTTTTCATGCTTATAAGTGGTTTTGTTGTTTTTCTTGACTACCTTAGCTTCCAGAAGGTCTCAGAGTCCTGCTGTACTGATGGAAAGTCTGTAGGGGAAAGAGCCCTGTGGTGTATCTGCAGAAGGGGTGAATGTTTCCTGCCCCAGAGAAGCTCCCAGAGGAACCAAAGAAGCAAGAGGAAGCAAGAGTTAATGTTGGTATGGTGGAGACAAAGTTGAGACAGTGATAAAACTGAGAAAGATAGAATTCTTTATGCTTAAATTTCTATGCAAGTAATTATTATGGCAATGTCTGCCCTTCATGCTCTTTGAAAATCAGTGTCTGAGTTGTGCTGCTTAGCCCAAGGAACTATGTTTGTTTGTTTGTTATGTTTTTTCTTTTCATACAAGCAGATATCTCGGTTTTCTGGTAAAAATACATTTAGATGTTTAAAACATCCTGTGGAAATTCCCTGGTGTTTGATGAATGTAATAAAGCTTCCTTGGAATTGCTGTGAATAAATGTGAGTATTCATATAAAACAATTATAAAAAGGAAACAACTACAGGATGATTATTTTATTGATAAAGAAATCTCTGAAATTTCTTAATGGAACATCAGTTTTGTTGCTGTTGCATTTTAATTGCCTGTGGGTTTACCTAAGCAGTTTGTTGGGTTTATTTAAAGAGATTTCTAGCATATTTCGTATTTAAAACTGTGAGGTTGTAAAAAAGATTCCTAATTCTTTGATTATAAACAACATCCCAGTGTCAGAGAAGCTAGCAGACCTGTTCCTCTTTGTGTAAACTGAGAATCAAACATACACATGAGCCCCTGTTTGCCATGAATGATGAGAAGAGACCCCGGCGCTGAGCAGGGAAGCAGGTCCGAGCTGTGCAGTTAAACTGCCCTAATCTCCCTTTGCAGTACTAGATTTGCTTCCCACGTTAGGTTTCTAGTGACATGGCTTGGACGTTCTGACACTTTTTATACAAAAATCCAGTAACAAAGTAAAATTTAACTTCCTGCTGTGCTGAGAGAGTTTGCAAGGCCTTGAATTGCTTTTATTTCTACGGGGCTTCCTACAAAGCTAGATGTATCAGTTGCATTTGCTGTTCGTCATTTACATGGAATTCATTTAACTGGTTTCTGCACGTTAAATATTTAGCACCATCCAGTTTTGACTTTTTTTAATATATATTTTTAAATATAATCATATAGTCAATGGTCTCTACAGCTTTGGTTTTAAATTAGCTTAATTATAGGTAAAGGAGGGGAAAAAATAATTTTCTTGTTACATGGTAGTTAATACCTTCTTGCCTTGTAAATTGTTATCTTGTTTTCCCTAACCCAAAAAAATGTCTCTGCTGTCTGCAGTACATATGACACATAGCTGAAGGCATGACCAGAGCATATGCCCTTTGTGCCTCCACGAGGGAGATGCTGCAAGGACCATTTCTTCTCCCTCGCTGCTGTGTGCCATGAAAATACTGCTAATTATTGCTGACCTAGTCTGTGACACTGTGATGTCAATCACACACTCTCAGGCTTAAACTGAGCAACAAGTTAGTCCCTTGCCATATCATTATACATCACTTACCCTCCTCCGTGGGACACTGGGGGAGAGGATTAAAGCCATAACATATTTGGAAGGCATTGTGTGTGACCTATGGACCTTGTAGTTAATCTTTGTGGGCTGAGAAGCAATGACAAACCTCCCACAATCTGTATTTTTTAGACAATATCATTTGAGCTAACACACTGCAAACAGTATTTTCTGCTCTTTGACTCTGGAGTAAAAGGTCTATGAGGAGAAAGAGACAGAGGAGAAAGTACTGTGAAGCTCATCAGTCATATAATTGCTGCTTCTGTTGCCCAGGCAAGCAGTGTGAATCATCAGTAGTAAATGCTGCTAATGGTTAATTTTCTTTGTCACAAGACTGTATACTGTTTTTTTCACTGGTCTTTCCATAGCCATTGTATAAACAGTACAAAGCAATCTTGATCTCTGAACACACATACACACACAGAGAACCTCACACCCCCACACCACTTTTAAGAGATCTGCTAATTAGATAATTTGTGACATCAAGGCAAGCCTGGGGAATTTTCCACTCTTTGGGGAAAAAAAAAAAAAAAAAAAAAAAAAGACAGCTCTCTGGCAAGCTTTGCGTCCTTGGAGGCTGTTGAGAAGGTTACTCCCTATTAGTTTTGCAGCTTTTGAAATACCGATAGCAGCGTATTGTGGGTTCGGTTTGTGGTTTGTTTGTTTGATTGTTTGTTTTTCCCATTTTGTTTTGGTTTTTAATTTTACTATTAAATTATATTTTTCCATCTTTTCTGTAATGGAATTGCATTATATCCTTTTCATTCATTTTCAGTGGGTGGAGCTATAGTTATACTATTGCAAAACAGCATGTATGTTTTCATGCGTGAGTTAATAATCAATGATATTAAAGCTTACTTTGTTCTTATTTAAAAGGTATTTTATGTATGCAAGTCTGTGGGACCAGATGACATCCACCCAAGGGTACTGGGGGGGAGATGGTGGAAGTGCTCACCAGGATTCCATCACCTATGAGCAGTCCTGGCTGACTGGAACAGTCCCAGTTGACTGCAGGTTAGTGAATGTGCAATCCACAAGAAGGGCCAGAAGGAGGACCTGGGCATCTCTAGGCCTGGAACTCTGACCTTGGTGCCTGGGAAGGTTATGGAGCAAATCAACCAGAGTATCATTATGAAGCACATGCAGGAAAACAAGCAATCAGGCCCAATCAGGCCCAACCTGATCTCTGCTATGATAAAATGACCCACTTAGTGGATGAGAGTAAAGCTGTGGATGCTTTTTATCTGGATTTTAGCAAAGCTTTTGACACCGTTTCCCACAGTGTTCTCCTTGAGAAACTGCCTGCTCTTGGCTAGGACGGGTGTACTCTTCACTGGGTAAAAAACTGGTTGTAAGGCTGTGCCCAGAGAGTGATGGTGAATGGATTTAAATCCAGCTGGCAGTCAGTCACCAGTGGTGCTCCTCAGGGCTCTGTGCTGGGCCCAGTTCTCTTCAATATCTTAATGACCTGGATGAGGGGATTGAGTGCACCCTTAGTAAGTTTGCAGGTGACACTAATTTAGGTGGGAGTGTTATCTGCTTCAGGGTAGGAAGGCCCTACAGAGGAGTCTGGACAGGTTGGATAGATGGGCCAAGGCCAGTGGCATGAGGTTCAACAAAGTCAAGTGCTGGGTCCTGCATTTTGGGTCACAGTAACCCCAAGCAGTGCTACAGGCCTGGGAAAGAGTGGCTGGAAAGCTGCCTGGCAAAAATGGACCTGGGGGTATTGATTGACAGCTGGCTGAATATGAGACAGCAGTGTGCCCTGGTGGCCAAGAAGGCCAACGGCATCCTGGCTTGTATTAAGGAGTGTGGTGAATAGGACTAGGGAAATAATTGTCCCCCTGTACTCAGTGCTGGTGAGGCCCCACCTTGAGTACTGAGTTCAGTTTTGAGCCCCTCGCTACTGAAAAGACATTGAGGTGCTGGAGCGTGTCCAGAGAAGGGTGACAGTGCTGGTGAGGGAACTGGTGAATAAATGTTATGAGGAGTAGCTGGGGTTGCTTAATCTGGAGAAAGGAGGTTGAAGTGAGACCTAATTGCTCTCTACAGCTACCTGAAAGGAGGATGTGGAGAAGTGGGGCTGACCTTTTCTCCCCAGTGAAAAGTGATAGGACAAGAAGAAATGGCATCAAGTTACACCAGGGGAGGTTTAGACTGGATATTAGGAAACACTTCTTCACTGAGAGGGTTGTTAGGCATTGGAACTGGCTGCCCAGGGAGGTGCCGGAGTCTCCATCCCTGGAGATATTTAAAAGATGTTTAGATGTGTTGCTGAGGGACATTGTTTAGCAGTGGATGGCACATTAGTGTGATGGTTAGACTTGATCTCAAGGGTCCCTTCCAAACAAGATCCTATGATTCTATGATCCTATGATTCTATTTTGAGCTCATGCGAGCCCTGATTCATGTTTGGTAGCATTCTTTGAGATCAGAGTGGTTAATTTAAGTAGGGACACCTGATGACAGAAACAACATAAGATTCAAAATCTGGATTTCATAACTATATTTGGTATTTGACTCCAAGTAAAAAACAGCTTCATATGGTTAGATTTCCACCAGACACATTATACTGTAACATGAATAATTTTCCTCAAACTTATTGACAAAATTGTTAAACTCAAGCCTTAATCACATCGTGATTGTTTTTTCTCACTTACTTAATTTCAACAATTTTTGATGAATAAGGAATATTTGGTTGCCCAGCTGCACTTTGTAATTACTGGGGAAGTTTGGGTTGTGTATTTCAAAGCATACATATGAATGCAGGCCCATTTGTATATGAAATATATATTTATATAAAAATGTGGACTATTGCTGATTAGTTAATAAATTATTCACATTATTTCAGGTTTTTCTTACGTAACCCAACTTTTTTAAAGTTACATTTTTTTACACTGATGCTTTAAAAAAGGTCTTATTAAAATGTAAATACCCCTCCTTTTGTTTTACTTTTGCTTTTTAAATACAATAAAAGCATACCAAATTTGTACATTTTGCTTGTCTCATTTTGACAGTTCTCTGTTGATCTAAAAAACTCCTAGATGTTAGTATGAACAGGGATTTATAATGAAGTGCTTAACCTTGACTGCTTACTATGGTCCCAAGCAAGTTGTCATGAGAATTCCTGCTGGTGTTGCACAAAATTATAATACAACATAGCAAGGTCTTGATGGAACTGTTCAATGCTGCTACAAGTACCACCACCACCAAGAACGTCTATTCAAAAAAATTAATTAGAGAAATTAAGATATCAATTGCATTTAAAGCAAGTCTTACTCAGCAGAAATATTTTCCCTGCTTTTGCACTCCTCTGCAGCTATTTGTGTATTTCCTAGTACTAGCCTTGGCCCAAAACTAGGACTTAATTGATTTTAGGGTAACCCGAATAATGGGACTGGCCTTCTGTGCTGTACAACTACAAAATGAAAATCCATCCTTCCTCACACTGCATGATACACCTTCACAGTCTTTAGGAGATGTTAATGTGGACATGGTCTTCCAGCATCTTAGAATACATTCTTGGACAGTTAGGTTTGTGTTTGACAAAGATTATCTATGTATTTATTTTTCCACTGATTATCACAGATCCTATTATTGCAGTTCTAAAGCAAATATATTAAGAGACTGTTAAGGCTCTGTCTCATCTCAAATCCTTTATTTGACAAGGAGTTCTATTAGTCAAACCTTTACTATTACAGCAAAAGTAGATGAAATGAATGGACAGACCTTCCACTTAAGAAATTAATTTTAAAAAAAAAAATAAAATCTATGGGTTAGATAAAGTATCACCCACATTCTGTTGGGATTTTTTCTTGCAACTTGATCACTCATTTATATTGTCTTTTGATCGATCTGTCACTTACTGGCAGCTGAATTACATTTTCAGATCATTTGTATAGATTTAGTCTTGTGATGGGAATCATGTTTGATTGAGAGTAATCATTTCTAATCACTGTTCTTTCAAGAGCAGCTTTAAGCTTTTTAAGTTTTGTTATTCTTTTAATTTATAATGAATGTAAGTAGTTTTACATGAAAACAGACTCTACTGTGTATGTGTATGATATGTTATTCTCTTGAAGCACGACAATAAAATATTTTATCTTAAATATGAGGGAAAAAATACATTTAAAATAATGCGGTTATTCTCTTTCCCTCTTACAAAAAAAATCAATACAAATATGAAGAATATAAATATACGTTATGCTAAAAATTTTCTGCTTAACAATACATTCTAATGTATAATGTATATATGAACATACTACAGCATGTTATAAAACAACCCACAATTTAAGAAAAGAAAATAAAAATGGCAGATTTTTTCAGCTCCAGATGAAGTTGCAGTTCCTTGAATTTATGAATTACTAATAAATAAGCAATTACTTTTGAAAATTTTCTGCATCAATTCCACAATCTGAAAATAATTGCATATTTTCTTTCTAAGCTTGTCACAGAAAGTATTTTAAGATATCTATTTCTCAGGGGTGGAATCTGAGCTGGCAGTCCGAATGGATTCCCAGTGTTACTGTGCAAGAGATTCAGTATCTGATGTCCATGCCATTCTAGTTGTAAATGTAAACCCTGAAAGGTTGAACACAAGCTCACTTGCTTGTGTAGTAAAGTTGTTTTCACTAGAGTGAGAGCCACCTACCCCCACCAAATCTGTTCCTGAATCTGCTGCATGTTTGAACAGGCACAAACAACACTGAGCACCCTCACACCAGTCCTAGCACAGGGCTGGCACAGGGGGTTCCCAATGATTTTTCTGACAGTGGCATGCCTACAGTGACGTTTATATTCTTTTCACAATCCACAACAAATTATTAAAAAAAAAAAAAGGAAGTTTATTTTTTCTTCTGTCACAACTTTTACTGGTTGTTTAGTCTGTAGCTTGAGATAAAAGCTTTTTTGTGGGCAGCTGTCATGGCATCTTCTAAACCACCTTGTGATTCAAAGACTCTGGTCCAAAATGAACCGTAGTGTGTTCTGTGCAACGGAGGAACATGAGCCGTACTGCCAGTCTGCATCGAATTAAATTTTACTTTCTTTATGCTTTTTAACAGTGCAGGGAAATCTCATTCCCTTAGGTGTTCTCAGTCACTCTCTCTCCCTTAACTCTACAAAGATCCCAGCTACACCTTCTACAGGCAAACAACGTGGACACCTTCTAAGCATTGACAGGGAACAGGAGTACCTATTTCTCGGTAGAAGCCAGTGTTTCTGTAGACTCTGTAAGATTTTATACAAACCAGGAGCTTGTTACAGCACACCACCACCCTCCACACATACCTCCCACCCCACCCCCAATATTAAGGTTGGGGGTTAAGGGTTTGGGGTTTTTTCCTGTCTCATCCTTAGCATTTTTGAAGCCTCCTCCTGGATAGCACCATTATTTGGAGGCTTACTGCAAACAGTAAACAATAGTTGTACATAAAGCCTTTACACCTGCACTTCTCACTTTTTTTTCTCTAGTTTACTTCTCCCTTTGCCCTTCTTGACATTCACAATAAAAGGAGGCAGAATTTTCTATTTATTTTTTTGAAATCTCACACAGTTCTATCACGCCATTTGCCACGTACCTGTGGTAACCTGGCATTTCAATGCTCTAAGTTCTTATTCACTATGCTTGAAGAAGGTGAGATTTTCTTTAATTAGACAGAAGCAAGCATGGGGGGACAAACAGATCTTTTTTTGACTTATACAGACTTAGTAGATGAGGTGTGCTCAGTGATATCACTAAAGGTTTTTTATCTGAGGCCAAAGATGATTTTTTCCTTTGTTGCCAATCCTTATCAGCTCCAGAACTGAGCACTGAAGGAATGTGATACGCTAAGTGAACCGGGGTAGGTGAGATACAGGCAAAACTTCCAACTCTTATAATACCGTTCAGTGCTGAAGCTTGAACAGTGGACCACGATTTTTCCTCCTTCAGATAATCTCCAGAGAGCATTTCAGCACAAATTCTACCATAACATGTGACTAGGTCATGCTGGACTGATGGTGGAGATTTTGCTTTATTAAAAGAGGAACAGTTTCACCAGGTAAATCTTATTCTGAAGAGCTTAGGTATATTTAGAAATGGCTTTGTGAATTTTGTCAGATGGTCTGTGTGTCTATTTACTACTAATTATTACAAAACAAATTAATACCTTCTGCCCCGGAAAAAAATAAAAATCTGTGATAAATTTTCATGAATTTCTGTGCTTTGAAGTTCAAATAACTTGTCATTTATTTCTTGTTTATGTGTAACAACACCTAGTGGGGTATTGATCAGATATCTCTGAAAACATTTACAAACAGTAGTTCCCCTCATAACTTTAACAGAAAAAGTTCCCACAACTTGTACTATAAGGTTAATGAATTCACTTCAATATTTGCTGATATCTTGTTTAAAAAATAATAAACACATATCTTGTCAATCACATGAAATTCAGATATTTCAAGTCTCTTATAAAACGCAAAGGGTGAATAATTAGAATAAACTTCTGAACCCCTTCAGTCTGAGGAATATTGGTTACATTAGAAGAAAGCTTTTGTGGATGATCTGCTCAGTGAAAAAGAGTGCTTGGCTTGCAACGAGGTTTTACATAATTAATCTTGTTATATTTGACAATGCTCTCAAGAGATTTCAGCTACGTGGTCTTTTGCTGAGATGTTTGTTTCTTCAGAAGGTCTTTTGTTTCCGCTGAACTAGTGCCATGTGAGAGGAATACAATCACCACAAGCAGGAAAGTCGTGGTGCTGTGAATCTTGCCACCAAAAACTTGTGTGGAGCTCAGAGCAAGCTCTGCTGCTCTGCTGTACGTAAGCACAATTTGTACAGTAACTTTCACAGGAGCTGCAGGCAGGCAGATATTTATTTTGAAAACGCTCTGATGCAGCCAACATCTGAAGATGCTGGTAGAAATCAAAGCAAATTATATTCTAGGCTTCATAAATGCTATTTACTGTTATTTAATTAGCATTAACTTCTGTCAGCAAAAGAATTTCTGCATGAATAAGTGAGCTTGACGTAATTTTGAATCTCTGCTCATTTTATTTTGTTAGTTATTTTTAAGGTGTATTTGATTTTGTTGAATATTCATGTAATCTTAAAATAGATTTGACATCCTAAGAAAATCCAGGATGTAGGGACAAGAGACTGCTCTTCTCCTTTATTGTGTTGGTATTTCCCACAATAAAGTGTCAAAGAGTAAGAGCCAGACTTCTGCAAAGACAGAATTCTTTTGAGTTCCATGAACTTGCTTTATTTGGTTACTTCTCAATAACATTTCAAAAAGCTTACTGAAAAATTAATTTGTATCAATAGCATGGCTAAAGGGTTTTAGAAAGCAGAACCCTGTATTTCTACGTCCACATTTTAAAGGTTGTAACATAGCTCCAGTGCTAAGAAAAAACCCAACAAAATCATGCTGAGGTGGACACAATGTTGGGCTAGAGGAGGAATTTAAAAATATCACCTGGGCATGTAGGAACGGTGTTAGGACAACCAGAGCTCAGCTAAGCTCAAGACTTGCTAAGGGACTTAAAGTCAATATAAAGACCTCCTACTGCCACACTAACAGTAATGGGCTGCACAAGAAAAACTGGATGAGAGGAGTGGGAGGTGATTTAGTAGCAATGGACACAAAAAGATAATGACCGCAGGAAAAGCTGAGGGTCTCAGGCCTGTGCATCAGCCTTCACGAGCAAGTGGTCCCAGGCCTCTGTGCTTAGAGATGGAGTTCACAGAAAAGGTGACTATCAGCCATGACTGAGGATTGAGCCAGACATTGCTTGCAAAAATGTCACCTCTATGAGTCCGTGTCACGTTTCCAAAACAAAGACACACGTTTAGGTACCACATTTTCTCAGTTTTTCCACCATACTTTAAAACAGAACCAATCCCTGAAATGCAAGGTCAGTCTTTCTGCCTCCTTCTCCAACTCCTTGTTTGTGTGATGTGTTTATCTAAATTCTGGGAGGTAAAAGATTCTAAATTATAGTCTTGCTTAGACACCCCACCTCAAGCAAAACTACAAAATGAGTCAGTGAAAAGAGCCGAAATTAGGTGCCCTGCATATTTAAGGTGAAAGTGGACACCTGTGAAAGGAAGGAGCCTCTGCACTGATGCTCTGCCCCTGACCCTACTACAAGGGGATAAAGAGGAATGGCTCAGCAGTATCCTTCCTCCTGCTGGTCTTTTGTACAGGTGACACTTCAAATAGTGCCCGCTGCTGGAGCGAAAAGGTCAGTTTCAGAATCTGAACAGAAGGGCTACAATAGTTCTGCTTATTGCGATTACATCAATTGTATAACTAGGTATTTCTAAGCTACCATTCAAATTCTGTTATGTAGTTATCTCACCAGCTTTGATGATGGCCTGTTTCCTTAGAGCAAGAAATTAACTCAAATGTATCCACTTTATTTATAGAGAAATCATTATTTTAAACTCTTGAGTTTCTATCCCAAAATATTTATTTGGAAATAAATGTATATTTATCTTAACACATGTACAAAGGAGGTTTTGTTTTGTTTTTTTTTTTTCTTTTTAGAATAGCACAGAATGCTGTATCAGCTGGTATGTTTAAGCATTTTTTTTTATTGAGAAAATTAAGGCTATAGCTACAAGATTACCACATAAGCTTACAGAAAGGAGATTTTATAAAAAGAATGGTTAAAAGCTGTCTTCATGCTCTTGTTTACATATAGGAGTAATTAAAAAATGCAAGACTGAATTTACCTAGGCCCACTAGCACTGCAAGCACCACAATCATGTATTGTGTGTGTTCTGAAGCCTGTTGGTATTGTAGTTGCTGGTGATCTAACTGGTTATGCAGTGATTAAAACCTGTGCCTTTATTTCTCCCCTCCTTCCCGCTCTCCACCTTCTCCTTACAGAAATTCCTGACGGAACCATCCTTGCAGGTACTGGATTTTGCAGTGATTCCCAGTGCTCATTAGCTGAATAGGAGGTTACTTCACCCAATCCTGTAGCTGCATCTGTAACCTCCACATAACTGAGCTGTGGCTTTATTAGCCTGATCTGATCAATTTTTCAATGGTATAACATTAAATCAAAAAGATTTATTTGAACAAAATAAATGTTTAGCTATTGATTAATAAGTTGGAAAAATATTTTTTCAAAATTTGGAGGAGAAAAAACCCCAAAGAATCACAGTTTTATGTTTTTTCATGGCATCTGGTTTCTAAGTTATCATTTAAAACAGTCTCAAAGAGTCATTTGGGCCTTGAGGGACTTAAAACAGCCACTGGTTTCTTCCTACGTGGAAGGCATTAGTTAACAACAGGCCTTTCATTCAGGGAAAATATTAGTAATATCTTAATTTGGTTATTTCTCTTTGTTTTAAGAGACATTCCAACCTGTGATTTGTAACTTTATTAACATTACATTCTTACACAGTAGGTGGGTGAAAAACGTTCTTCTTTGCAGCAGGTAGCAATGGGGAGATTTCTGTGGACTTTTTCAACAGTCCCTGGTGAGGTAACATTGGGTTTGGATTCCTTAACTAGAACAATATATTTGATGTGTAAGTTATGGAAATCAGAATAAAATGTGGGGGTTTATGTCTTTCCTTTTTTCTCTTCATACCTTACTTTATTTTAGATAAATCAATTATCCTTTAACTGTATTTCTTAATTAAATGAAAAATCAATGATTTATAAAGACCTTGCTGTTACCCAGTGTAACAGTTCCCATGGAAGCAGTGCTGGAAACCACTACTTTCTATTTTCTACTGGAGGGCAGACGGAGAAACCCCACAAAACTTCTGTTGCCTTTAAAAAATATGGTCACCCTACATAGTGGGTATTTCTGTTTTGTTGTTGAGTTCTTTTTAAGATTAAACTCTTAAAGTAAATGTATTTTAAAAAGTCTCTTAACATCCAATGGTAGTGAAAAATGTAGATTTTATGGATGTGGAGTTTATTGAATATTCTACCATACTTTGCTTTAATAAGTACTTTGCTGGTAATACATCAAGGAATATATAATGCACTTTATGGCTCAGCATGGATTTCCAACTTAATGACTTTCCTCTCGTTACAAGACTGTCTATTTCAGAAATGATTTGTTTAGAAACATAGAAATTCCTTTGGTTTGGCTCACATCTGAGGTACTACGGGGGACTGAAGCATTATGCAAAGCTTCAAACAAATATGTAAGACGAAGCTGAATGCTTCTCATGCTGTTTCCAGGTAATTCAAATGCAGTCACCAAGTAAGGCTTTTTATTCAAGTTATTTTCACAACATAAATGTAACTCTAGCACATTATAACTGCTTTTCCTTGAACAACACCCTACGTATTCAGCCAAAAATCTCCTGCAGAAACTCCTGTGAAATGAGAGTAAAGGACTCTGCAGAGCATATCTAAATCCTGACCAAATGCAAAGTACTGGAGCTTGTTTTAGCATCAATGAAAATCTAAATTATGCGCACTTGAAAAATTTACAGCATCGCTTATTCAATCAATTTCTAAGATATAAAGCAATCTGTAGCCTCAAATGGATCTTGTTATCCTTTTAAAATGAGTACAGAGATGGAAGGGATGTTTGGTGTAGCACCTCTGGGAAATCCTTCACTGTTCTCCAAACTTCTGTCGAGTGCCACCAGATCTGTCTGTTGTTCTGGCAGCTTGACAAACTGAGGCAGTCTCTAGGTGGCCTGATAAGAGGCTTGGGTCCCTCTAAGCAAGGAAAACAAGCAGTTCTGTGTCCAGATTTCAGCGGCAGTTCAAATGCGATTTTCACATGTGATATGGCTGAACTTTGCTTTCTGTACCTTAAAAAACAAACCAAAAAAACCCCAAAACAACCCAACCAGCTTAGAGTGAATGCTGTGTGGAGAATGCAGTTGAACCACGTTTGATAAGGAAATTACTATCTAAATGGGAGGTGTTCCACTAAGCTAAGGTAATTCTAGTTTTAAACACGTAGTTAATACTGACTTGTTAATTTAAACATCCACCAGTAAAAGGGATGCTCTTACCTTGGGCTGAGCCAGATGGGAAGCATTTGCAAACCCCAACCTGTTCTGCTGCAGCAGGTGGAGCTCCCTGTGGAGGGGCTCTGGAGAGCACTGTGTGTTTTATGGGGCCCTCCTGAGACTGTCTGCCAGAGCACCCACCGAGATGCGCCTGGGGATTTCTTGCTGAAGGTACTAACCGCATACAGCAACCGTGACTTATCAACTTATCACATTGAAAGGTGTGAGTCAGAACAGTCTTAGGTGTATCAGCAGCTGGGTATTCATTGAAACAGCCTCCACACAAACTACAAGCACTGCTTTTAGCGGTACCTATGAAGGGGAAACAGATTCCTTTGAGAATTCATGTTTAAGGTTTTAGCTTCTTTTTCTGACATGTATTAAAGACTATCAGTTCTAGTAGCAGTTCTAAAATTTGTGTTGTTAACTTTCTTGCTATATATGTAAAAAGTTAGATAATATATTAAAATAAAGGTACTTTCCTGTGGATGGCAGCAGGAGCAATCCTATATCATCAGAACATGTGGGCTCTCTTTGAACATGCTTGATGGCCTCTCTGACACTATTGTCATGAATTTCAGACTGTTCTAAGCCTTCTATGTTTTCCAAAAATGAGGCAATTAAAATGTTCTCATGAACAACTGGGATAAATTTTCAGCATCTGAGCACTTTGTGTCCTAGAAACCAGGGAGACAAATTATTAATGAAATCAATCATCAGATAGTCTCCCATGAATTTTAAATGCAGTTTTCTGAAGTTCTCGTGGGTAATAGGATGTGAAGTGACTTCTATTGACTCAACAAGAAAAATGCAAGGTCCTTTAGTAGAGAATTAGCTTAATAAGAGTTTTAAGTATCTAAATACATCTCTCCAAATTTAGTTTGCATTAGCCTTCTTATGTAATTTCTGTTCCCATAGTTGATGTTGCTCTACAAAGCCAACAGTTTTACGTCGTGGCACTCTTACCAAGTTCCAGCCTGGATAGTGGTTTTGTGTTTTACCCAGGTAAATTTCCCCTCTGTTTTTCAAGTGCTCATCTTAATTCATGCAGCAATTACTGAAATAAGTGGGCTGACAGTTGAGGCTTCTAATTTTGCCTTTGCCCATATTTCACATGATGCAACAATTTCAGGATCTTCTACATAACAGATTACAACACTTGATGCTGAAAGTGTTTTATCAGTTATAAGTAAATGCAAAATATAGTTCATAGTGTTAAAGGACTCTAGAACTGCTTTAGAAAAAAAAAAATGAATGTGTCCTTACTATATTCTGAAAACCTCGTCCTTTTTTGGTAGCATATATTCCTTGCACTTCCACTGAAATTTCCCATAATAGTGCACAGAATTCCTCAGGATTTTTTTTCAATTACTCTCTAAGACACAATGAATAGCGTAGTACTGTACAATGAGGAAAGTATTCTAGAACAAAATGCTTGCTACTCTGATTTCATCTTAAAAGACTCTGCAGCAAATAAGGCAGTACATATTAAATGAACATGCATAGAAAAATCTTTATCTGGAGAATTGTGTTGCTCTAACAATAAAGCAATAAGGCGTGCTGCACTATACTTTGCTTTACAAATTCAGCTCTGGTTTCTACAGTGTCTTTCACACTGGAGATGAATGATTGACTTTAAAAGGCCAAGCGAATGATTTGTTGGTGGAAAAAGTTATTTTCAGGATTTATGGAATATCATTGGATTTTACATCTTGGCTAAATCTTACGAGAATAAATGTAGTTTGTGATCACAGGTAATTACAGAAACCAGCAGAACACCAGAAATTGCCATTTGCCCTCTCAGCTCTGAGAATCAAAATTTTCAACTCAAGGCACTGTACAAAAAATGGTTTTGCTGATGAATTCGAGCAGAACCACGGCAGAGTCCTGCAGCCAGTTAGGTTAATCAGAAAAAATGTTATTACCTTTTTCCCCAAGGATGCCATTAATTTAACACTGGCAAGCTATCATTAGTGCTGTGTGAAATGACTAATTTTCCCTCAGGAGGCGCTCACGTATGAGGCACGGGGTTTCCCATAAGTGTTCCCAAGCCTGTGTGAATCATGGGTGAGACTTTTGCTGCAAGTGTTAGGGGGGAAAAAAACCTGCATATGGATTGTTGCTTTTGCTTTGTGTTGTGACCTTTGGAGCTTTTCATGCAATTCCAGAGTTAAACCTCCAAAACTAACTTGAAAGAATGAAACACCTTTCTGTCTCCTTTGTTCACCTCCTACTTCCACCTGTGTAACAGCCTCTCAGAAGGCCCTGTCTCTTTCAAGGTCTTGCTCGAGTTCTGGATATTCTTTGGGTTCCATTTTGAGTATTTTTAAACAAAAAACAAAGATGAGATGAATTCTTCTCTGCTGCTACCCTGCCCAGTGGAAGGTACAACTTTGTGTCCAAAGAATAAACTTCTGTTTCTGTCTTTCAACACTGTTACACTGCTATACTGTAAACAGAGTACATGCATGCACATAATGTTGTCAGGGGGTTGGGGGAAATTTTTGTCTTTTTTCAAGGTTTCCTCTAGTTAGAAATTCAAGTGCTGCAGCTGAATGACTAGACTAATGCCATAGGAGTAATCCAGAAAGTATTCAAGACACTTGCAGAGGGAGAATCCAATGCTAACTTCCATACTGAAAGCATCTTTTAAAGAAAGAAAACAAAACCAAACAATGCAACACACTTTGTAAGTCAGCGAAATATACTTGTGGGGAAAGGGGGGGAAAAAAAGAAGAGCTAGTGGTCTAAAATGAGACCAATTGCCTGAAAACATTTAGGATTAACTACTATTGTCATTAAAATGGTTTATTGAAGTTAAGATGGTAGTTACATGGCCCTTGAATGGTGGAGTAGGTTGTAGCATAACAATAAAACTGAACAGAGAGAAAGATTCTGAAAGACTGCTCTGATTTTAGGTTACTTCTAAGTGAAGTTCTGCTCTGTTGAGATGGCTGTGCAATCCTGTTGTGTTTTATTCTGTCTGCAGTCAGTGTAAGGGGCTGCAGTAATGATTTGGGTTCACACTGCTGGATGTTAGTAGGAAAGTTTTCCTTCTCTATATTTATGTAACACACAGAAGTAGAAACAGTCATTGTGCTCTCAGGATCCACATTATCTGATACTGTTGAGAAATGGATTGGCTTATAAACTTCAGTAATGTTGTTCTTTGACAGGAGACTTGGCTTTGTAACATTTGAGAAGTCATTTCAACTCCTTATTTATCTCAATCACTTCTCTAATATTTTAAAGGGGAGCTATTACTGTCTCTGTCTGATATCTAAACCAAACAGCTCCTGGACAATGACTCAGTCTTCACAGAATATAGATATAAGAAGTGAAAAGAGTAATGCTTTCAATGAGAGACTACCAACACCAAAACACTTGGAGAAATAAAACACTGTAGAGCATGAACACAACTGGAATCAATGATTTTTTGTAGGGCTGGGATGTACATCTAGTGTAAGGCATGCTCTGATGATCAAAAAAACCCATACTGAACTCAGTAAGCCTTCCTGAAAAGACTAGTGACACACATTAATATTCACTGAGACTAGCTGTTTCTCAATGCAATACTCAAATTTTCATGAATGACAATATTCATCAATTTAAAAAAAAAAAAATCCCCTTGGGCTATGGGTCAACACTGAAAAGTTGATTCACACAACCTTTGAAATTTCTGACTTTTAATAGCATTTGACTTTAAGACTGCATTTCAGTTCTGTCAATACAGTTGTTTTGCTTTTCTAAAGATGTTAACTTAAAAATTCAAATGTTTTGAAGTTATTTTCATGTGAACAATAATATCAAGGATAACTATAGAAATAGGACAGAGGTAGTAATTACATTATTAATTTAAAGAGATTTTTTTCTCACTCCTACTAAGCTCATAAAATTATAAGATAACCTCCTACTGTTAAATACAGTGCGAAATAAATCATGTGTGTATAACTGAATAATTGTAAGTACATTTTTAATCCACTGAATTATCTTTTCAAAGGGAAGCTTATTAAGCAATCTCAAGTTATGATTTTTTTAATGTATTTATATAAACATTAGGCAGCTTAGAGTAGAAATACTTTGTCTTTTTAAATGTGTACGCGCATGATGGAACATGCAGTTGTTAGAGCTGTAGCCAGTGTGAAGTAATTTTTTTTATTAAAATCTCTCATGGAATTTCATAAAGTTAAAATATTTCACGTAATTCTGTCGCAATCTAAATATATTTCAATATTGTAGACAAAATTGCAAAATTAACCCAGGATCATTCAATGATAACTTTACAGTTAAACTTTTGCTGATTCTAAATTTCAGGTTTTCATCACCAAATGACAGATTGTTGGCATTTTATTCCCGATCAAGCAGCAATACTAAATCACTTAATAGGGATATGACACTCCTGAGAAAGTGGCAAAACGGAGTTAAACAAAGTTTCAGAAACTTTGGATATGGGGTTATGATTCCTGTAAAATCTTGTGTTTGCAGCAAATTCAGGCCCAGCTTTTGCCAGGACAAGAGAGATGTAATTTTTCTACTGTTGAATGCAAACCAGTAGAAGAAAGTGCAGATACTATTTAAACTAATGTAGAGTAAAAGGCAAATCCCCCAAACTGCTCAAATGAAATTAGTTCCATTTGTATTCACTTTGAATAATTTGACTTTATTCTTTTGGATATTATTATTCAAGTCACTCCTTATGTTGCTTGCCTACCTTTCTCTGGAGTGACAGCTGCTACTTGTAATTGTGTGTGTGTGATTTTTATTTCCTCTTCTAACTCTGAGAAGATTCTAGGATGAAACAGCAAACCTTTTGATTAAAGCCCTGTCTCGCACAGTGAAAGAGAAAGGGCACATGTGAGACCTGATTACCAGAGGGACTGAGGGCTCATAAAGCTGGCCAGAGAGTGGAGATGACTTGCTCTTTCCTGTGCTACATGCAGAAAGCAGAGAGGAATGGAGGCCCCGCATCTGGGGAGACTCAGGATCTGAGGACCCCATGCACAACCTAACCCAACCCTGGGGGTGGTTGGTCTGGTCTCTCTCTCAGCACTGCATGGTTGTGGGCAGGGGTACGCTGCTGCCTGCACACAGCCCAGCCCTAAGGATTTGGGAGCTGTGCTACTCCAGCCCCTTCTCCTGGCTCCTACCTCTGTCTGGCTGCTGCCCCACAGTGACAGAGGCAGGGGTGGGGAGCCTACCTCCTGCCTGCCCCCAGTGTGATTCTTACAGGTGTCCCCGTATCCCAGCAGCAACAAAGGGTTGTGCTGATGGTTGGTGCCCACAGAGACCAAGCTATTTGGTTTCATGAGACCTGGACAGTGTCCTTTAATTTCACATAACCAGAAACAAAGATATTTTTATATTTATGCAAGAATCTACCTGTGATGGAAGGTTGCCCTTGGGATGGTTTCAATTTCTAAACCATATTTACCATAGATCGTGTAGAAAGAGATTACATCCACCAAGACAATTGATGTATATTTGATCAAAGCTGAGTGGTAGATTGAGTGGTGCATCATATACACCAGTGAAAACACCAAAGAGCATTGAAATAATAGAAGATTGGATTTTTAAAATCATGCTGCTCCTTCTTGCAACAATATTGCTTCCATTTTTGTAGTGATAGTTCCTACACGGTTTCAGTATCAGGAGACTTAAACCAACGTAGATAATTTCTGTGTTAACAGATACGGTTAATAAAGGATCTTAGAAGCTGGTTCAGCATGCATTTAAATAATTAAAATAACTCTATAATTATATTTAATGAGAGATATCACTAAGCATATTTATTCTGTAGAACTTTGCCCATCAATCTCAAATATAAATCGACTCTCAGGATACGGTATTGAATGGTAAGTACATCTGGGGATCAAACTGGAAGGTTTATGCTTCTTTGTTCAAAAAAAAATCTTTGGAGACCTACAAAAGAATTGGTAAATCAAGTGATAGATCAGTACTGGCATGTCTTTCTGTAGTTGTAGCACTGTAGATGACTCCGATGCACCATGTGGTTTTACATTTTGCATGATTGTCTGTTGCATGTAAGAATCTGATTCATTATGTCCCTACACTGTGAACCCTGCAAATTTTTCATACTAAGATACTACAGGAATTCTAATAAAGTTGGGGTATTTCTTCCTCAGGGAGGAAGATAGTATGGGTAACTGTGTCTATCATACACAGACTAACTGCCAGTGAAATATTACTGAGAGTACAGTAAACAAATTGGGTACTGTAGAGGTACTACCTGGTGAAAACCTTGGCACTAATGTCATCTGATAAATGCCCCTGTTACTAGCTGATTTCCAGTCAGAGGCAATGAAAGCATGCCACTTGGTTTGGAGACAAACACTGCCGACCCAACAATATTTTATCTTAATTTAAGCCTTAATCCATTTAAATAGAATCTGCACTGTAATAGTAGCATTAAATCACAGAAACAGGAATAGTGTTAACAGCAGGACATTATCTTTTATTGAGGGCAAGCAGCGGGGTTGCTGCTAATGAGGACATCATCAATTTATCAGTTAAAGGTCAATCTAAAAGGATTTCTACCCTCTGCCCGTCCCCCGCCCCCCATGTTTTTTGCTCTATACTATGGCTGTCTAGACCCTGAATCATTTTTATCAGTCATTCTGTGGTTTGACAGGAGACATCTTAATGCAATGTCTGCATAATGTTTACAAGTACAGATTTGCCTAACTGAGAAATTCTCTTTTCCTCTTCCATCATTTACCCTGCTGCTAAAATATTTCCTGCTACCCTTCTACTTCAAATATTAGTTTAACGTTTTCTTGTGCTGCCATATTTTCCTTGAGTTGCTGGTTGCTTTTAAATCTCAACAAGAAAGAAATATGATGGTATGAATTTCTTGGTGACTGTCTTTTACTAGAATAAGTCTTGTGAAAGGATTCGTATCCTTCACATACTGTGTGGCCATCAAAGACAAGAGCTTCGTGATTCAATATTGAAAATTATTGGTGCATATCTTCAAACGGCTTAATTGCAAAAATACAAAATAAATAGACATATGACATTGCTTACAGTGGTATCTTAAAGATTAGAGTAATTGAATCACAGTTTATTCCATAGTAAAATCTAATTTAGATTTTATCATAAGAATATAATTATTTTCCCCTCCTCTCAAGCTTGTGCCCTATACTAGCAACAACATGGCAACCAGAAACCAATTTTATATATCTTTAGTGGAGCTGTCAAGCTCTCATAATTCCTTTTCACAGTTGATGCTGTCTGGTGTAGTCCTGCACTTGCCAAGAAATGAGACCTTGAGAATCAACCAAAAGAAACAGTATGCTTTCTTCCATCTAATTGGGAAAATGTTGTTCTATTTAAAGTTGCAAATCAGTTAGTTACTTGTAATTTCATTATCTCTGGACATAAGGCCCTTGGTAACGGTGATAGTTTTGCTTTTCCTATTTTAGTAATTTGTTTTAATCCATTAGAATCTTAAATCTTCATACTGATTCTTGTCACGCTTATTTTTTTTCTTTCTAAATTCACTATATATAGACTTGTGGTTTACAGACAGCAATTTGAAACCCCTGACAAGAAGACAACAAGTTATTTGACTCTTCCCATCAATTCCAAACAAAATCGTTTGGTCTAAAAAAAAAAGTTTTTTTAATGTAGAAAGTAAGTTTAATATTTCTGCATAGAAAATCCAAAGTAGGGGAAATTTGGGGTTTAGGGCTGTAGATTTTAAGTGAGGCTGCACTGGCGTGTGGGCTGGCACTGCTTTAATGTTACGTTTACCCTGCCTGTACCTGGGAGTCTCTCGATCTCAGTGCCCCCGTTATGCCAGATGGCATACAAGCTCTGAGTTATTAGTGTCCAAGGAGACAGGAGTTTGTGGCAGACAGACATGGGGTAAGACAGACAGCTACCAGAAAATGAGGAGACAATGGTGAGCATCATGATAAACGCTAGTCTCAGTACGTGTTGTTAAATTACAAGGTTTTTAAACTAATTTACTTAGTGGATAGTCTTAAACAGGTTAAAAATGGATGATATATTGATTTTGCTTAATCTTGTGAGGAATCAATTTAACCTAGGCTGATGTTTCAGGTTTAAAACAATTTAAGAGTGTCTACACGGGAGTTTTGCAACACTTTAATTAAATTATTCTTGAACCAATTTAATTTGGGCTGGTATAACATTTTGGGCAGGAAATACTGTATAAAATACTTAAAAGTAAGAATAAAGTGGTTCTAATCCCAAATTAATGACCAGACTCTGCCTCTAGTCACTAGTATGTCATGGTCCATTAAAATTAGTAAGATTACACCAGATCTGGGAAACAAACTTCAGCCAAAGATATACCTTATTGAAAATCACTGCTTTTTTGAGCTATACCTTCATCCAGATGACAGGTAATGATTGAAGGCTTTAGAGTTTTACGTACAGATAGGTCTTCATTTTAATGCTTCTGGATTTCTAGGTGGGTATCTGTAAATTCCAGAGGGAGTCAGGATTAAAATATGACAGTCAATGTATTTACATTCCAATTTGGGCTGCTGCTTAGCTCTTCTGTTAATCCTTAGATAGATAATCTATTTTTTTTCCTCAAAAGTACCACAGTGATCCTGAATCAGCCTTGCTTCTATCATCTGTTCTGAAAACCACATATGTGCGCTGACAGTTCTTACCCAACCTCTGCTCCAGGTCCAGGTCTGTGCGCTCTCATGGACTTGATGTAGCTCTGAGGTAGCAAGTCAACAGTGTAGCAGCGTGTGCCATACCATTCAGTGAGCATGCCCCCAGGATGCGTTCACTGAAGCTTGGTCTCGATTTCTTGTAGAAAAGAGACCTACTGTCTAGGCACATCCTGAAGTCTTTTAAATTCTCTGATACTTCTTTCTAGACTCAAAGAGACTAAATAGCAACCTTAGTTCCTTGTTCCTGCATAAGGTTAGGCCATTTCACGGTAGTCTGGTGACGACATGTACACATGTAGCTAGGTAGAGAGCATCTTTCAGGAGCTTCAGTGCTGGCAAATAATGTGGCACCTTCATGCTGAATTTATTGAGACATCCTCATGCCCGTGTACGAATGCATAGCTGGATATATGCTTTGCGCAAATGCAGGACTCCAACATCTGAAATATATTGGTGGTACTGTAGAAACAGCATGTAGAGGATTAATGGGGTTTTGTTTGGGGGTTTTTTTTTTTCTTCCCCTTTTGGGCAAGGCCAGGAGCATAAGTGCTGCTTGATAAATCTTAACGATAATAAAGATCAATACACATGAGTATATTTACTGCTCTTTGTAAACAAAAAATATAAAATGCTATCTCAACTGCTGTAAAAAGTGTTGATGAGGCCCATTTAATTCATGGGTATTGCTGATATTTTAATTCAGTGGTAGCATTGGGATGAAAGAAACATATATCTCTTTGAATTTACGTTTGCAGCAAAATGAGAGCCACTAGAAATATGGTTTAAGAGCAAGTTTGCTGCTAGTTTACAATAGCAAAATCCTACTTTCACTGATTCATAATGAGAAAAGCCCCCGTTAAAAAATTCAGTCCTGTAGTTTACAGCTTGTCACAAATGCCAGAAAAATAATGTTGCAGATAAAATTGTGTGCCAGTGTCCCTACAGACACAACATTACAGAATATATATGACTGTAGCTGACTTGGTTTTAACTTAACAATTTTAGAAAATTTACCATGGCAGGTCCACTTGGGGATATTTCTCATCTGAACCACACAAAACCAGAAAAAAGTGAAAATTCACACATCCCGGAGTCAAAAAGATGAGTTTCCTTTTAGAGTCCTCATCAGCACTGACCCACCAAAACATATTTTCTTTGTTAAGAAACAGCTGCCAATTATTTGTAATCACATCATTACAGCTGTCATATTTTTTTCAGTCACGTTTCCATATCTGGAAAACAATTGTCATGCATCTTCTCAAACTGACAAAATGGAGAACAACTTGATTCTTACCAATCAAAATAAAGGTCCAGTGAGGGAGAGAGAGAAAGTTGTACAAGTATTAGCAAGTAGTTTAAACTTTCCAAGCTGCTTTAGAAGCACACAAATGTTAAACCATATGGGTAAAATTCTACTGTCAAAATCACACATGCTACTTTCTGAAAATTAATTTAAAGTAAATATGTTATGGGCCAGAATGTCGAACTGATGCTCTGTGGGCTTTTTTCCACGTTCTAAAATGTGCTTTGCTGCAGATCTCCATGCTTGCTCCAGATGGTCAAGCCTCAAAAGGGGTTTGGTTTGGCCAGCAAGGGGCTTGCCAACCACAATTTACTTTTTCCTTGACTGAAGTGGCATGAAATTCACCTCTGAAATGAGCTCTTTCTGACCACCATGTAAACAGTTTCACTTACTTGCATATTTTTTTGGTGTGTGAGATTTGTCATGAGTGAAATTTGTGTAGCTATTGATGATAAAAACTGAGTGTAACATAGCATCACAGAATGTGCAAGGTCGGAAGGGACGTCTAAAGACCATCTAGTCCAACTCCTCTGCAAAACAGGGACACCTGCACTAGGACAGATTGCTTAGAGCCACATCAAGCCTGACCTTGAATATCTTCAGAGATGGGCCTCCACCACCTCTCTGGGCAACCTGTTCATGATCCACCACCCTCATATTGAAGAACATTTTCCTAATGTCCAACCTAAATCTCCCCTTTTCTAGTTTAAAACCATTACCCCCTTGTCGGTAGATAGGGCCTGGCGGTCGGAAGATTTCGGGCTGTACGGAAAGGTAGGACCCCCCCCTCTCTTTAGGTAACCAATAGTAGGTAGCCGGTGAGGTAAGCGGACGGAAGTGACATCCGATCCCTGGGGTATAAAGCCCCGTGCCCCTCTCTAATAAACGCCATTTGCCGTCCACCACATTGGTGTCTGTGAGCTGAATGGACCGTGCTGCCAGAGTGTGGCGCCGTTGCCGTTCCTGAACCAGGTCGCCATGCCTTACCAAAAGGCAACAAATGGTGCCGAAACCCGGGAAACTCGCCTGCGTCAGGTGAACGGCGGCCGGGCGGCGGGACCAGCCCGGCGGAGGGGACGCCCTCGGACCCGCAAGGAGGATGGAAGCCCTTGTGAAGGTCGTATTGGTATTGAGTGTGCAGTGGGATATTGAGTGTAAGGTTAAAGATTTTATTCTCGCCGTTGCGAGACTTTTGAAAATCGGGGTCATTGACCAGCCGGTTGATATTCTCCATCCTAAGGTGTGGGATAAATGTACTAAAGTTTCAGCCGAGGAAACTATGTCCTCCGGCAGTGGGAAAACTCTGAAATCGTGGGGGAGAGTCGTGCAGGCACTCCGAAAAGCGATACAAGAGCAGGACACTTGGAGGGAGGCGAGAGAATGTTTGTCGGTCATCCCAAAAATTGGGAATCGGGGTGGCCACACAAACTTTGCAGCCCCCAGACGGTGATAAGCCTGCCGAGCCCAAAGATCAAAAGGGTGATATGCCTCGTAAAAGTTCGTGTAAAGTATCATTGGTTTGTTTTCCTCCAGCCCCTGAACTACAAGGGACAGCAATATGACGTGATTTGGATTTTTGCATTTGGACAAATTCAAATTGTTAATTAATGTCTATCTAATGTTAACAGTTGTTACTGACTATTGCAAATGCAATTTGAAAATTGTTAATTGTTTGAATGTTTTGATTGTAGGTATTGAGCTATTGCGCACACACTTTTCTTTTCCTTCCTCCTTAGTTTATCTCTATCCTCTATCTATCACGGAGTACCATCTATAAGATGGCAATGTTGAGCCACGGGGTGGTGTGACATACTGTATCCCTCAACAAATGCCTGTACCAGAGGACTTATGTCTCATCATTGCTGAAATATTGCATTAAGATGCTTGTAAAGGGTTAAGGAAGACTTGCTAACAGGATAGCTTGAAGTGCCATAGCAGTGACCTCACATAAACAATGCCTCGCTTGAAGGCCTCTGCCTCACTGATAAAGAAGAAACATCAAAAGGGACATAAGTTTGGGTCTAACACCATATCTTAAGTAAATTGCACACTCAAGGACTATGTGCTCTGTGGAAATAAAATGACTTCTTTGATGAGTTCCAGTACCCCCCTCCTCCTTATCTGTTCATGAATTCCTTGCTTGTCTCTAATTGGCCACGAATGCAGGCAAAGCATTCCACTTTAACTAGCTCAAGCTCCCCTTTGTCCTTGAAGGTATACAAAACCTGCTAAATCAAAACTTGTAGTTTGGATCAGAGTCAAGGGGTAACTGAGTCTGCGCAAGACAGAAGGTTACTTGCGGTGATGGAGAGGAGCCATCTGACTTCATCCCCACGACCCTCAACGACCACCACCAAACAGCAGTGCACAGACGCAATGGGGAGGAGTTGATGGAAATCACTTCTTGGGGCACATTTTAATATGAAGCGGGATGAGTTAGGAATATGTACAGGGGTATGAGGTAACCTAATGAATAAGTATCATTGTTAGTGTGCGCACGTTGCAGGCTAAATAAAGTAACTTAAGCCTTGACTCAGTTTTGAGTCTTAATTCTGTTCCCGAGAATTGTGAAGACCTCCTCATGATAAAGCACCTAATTGGACATCACTCAGGGGTTAAGCCCAGCCGCCCCCAGCCCCCCAGAGCAATCTGAGGTTGGTTGGAATGCAAGGGGGTTTAACCTCTGCCAATGCCGTTTATCTGGGTGTGGATCGTGACATTTTAATGGCGAAGTCGGCAGGATTCTCGGAGAACAGAAAGGTGTGAGGTCCTGAGAGTGAATAGGGAAAATCTGATACTTAAGTTGGACCCTCTCAGGATGTATTGCCCCTTTGAGTTGTATAGAATGGCTGCTCCTATGGCAGTCAGTAGAAGTAAACAAACAGTTGCTGCTAAGCAAGAGAACTCCTGCCTGTCACACAGGAGACCGGGGTTCCATTCCCCAACAGGGAGTCCTTTTCTGGTGACATTGATTTATTGGTATTGACTTCAGATATTGCTAAAAGGAACTGAGTTTTGGAAATTGATTTAAATTTGACGAACTATTTGTGTGAGTGAAATGAGTTAACTCTGGTGTGAGTGGTATGTGACTGAGCTGCAGCGTAATTGCGAGAGAGAGAAAAACCTTTTCGTAACCATTGTTATGCTTTGCATATGCAAGAAATCTTTGTGCCCGGTACCGTGTGTTGTTTGAATGATTTAAGTGTTTGACTGAGATGCAGTCTGACTGTGAAGCGAGTGTGAGCTCTGATCTGTGGTTCTGTGTCTCTGCAAGGAGAGCAGCTGGAGACAGACAAAGCAAGTGGCAAATTTAAGCTGTTTGTGTGGACAGGAGTCAGACTATGTGTTGAGAGTGTCCCTGTCAGTAGGAGATGGAATTTTGTTATCAGAAAGAGAAGCAAAAGGGAAATAATTACGGAAGGTATAGAAAACAAACATAATCGTCTGTGGACCATGGGATGGCGAAAAGGCATTCCCCGTGAACTCATGATGGGGTGCCAACAGATAAATTGGAAAAGTTAGTACAAAGACAACCCAAAAATCCACAAATCAAGGTCAAAAATCCTGTTCCTAGTGCTCTTTTATTGCATTTAACCGTGTCCCCCAAGCTGCCGGGAGGCTAGCTCCTTCGTCCCCTTATAAGTGAGTGGGGGGCGAAGGGTGTATATATATATCAGAAAACTCACTGGAAACCACTGACGTGATTTACTGATTACTTGTTTTGTACAACCTAAGTTAATACCTGTAACATTTTTGGTAGACACTACAGTTCATCTCCACACTTAGAACAGAAGATTCTATCTGCATAGTTTTATAAGAAATTGCCTTGTTGCTGCCTTTAACATTAAGGGCTTACTTTCCCCTTTCCCCACCTTGCTGTTTTTTCCTCTTCTCACCGAGAAGCGAATTTGTTTATTTTCTTTCCAGGGAGAAGAAAGAAGTCACAGTGAGGATGCCTGCCTTATCGGCTGTGTTTATCCCTGCCCTCATTTATGGGGGTAGAGGGAAGCCAATGGAATGTAGCAACTCGCATCTTGCAATGTCGCTTATCTGATGGGTCGGTTTGCAGCATTCACGAATTAGCTAACTGAGAACAAGGCTGGTTACGTAGCAAAGAAAATGGAAAATAACAGGAATTGGTATTAGAGGAAATACAAGCCTCAACTCAGCAGCTGGAGTTACAGGCAATTGTAAAAGATCTGTCAAGATTGAAATAGGTGGAACACAAAATTAGGGGGAAAAATGAGTGGCCTCCCAAAAGAACAAAGCATTACAGGCTGGCCACATGGAAGCCTAATGAATTGATAACAGGGGCATGGGAATGTTGGCTATGTTATGATGCTTATCCCCCTTACTATGAGGGTATTGCCCTCAACACTCCTTTTAGCTACTCATCGAAAGATAACCCGACTCAGTGCTTGTGGGATACACCACGGAGAGGAATCACTTTGGACCAGGTTAAAGGCCAAGGCATATATATGTTTTGGTAATGCCACCTTAGCGAGCTGGAACAGCGCGGTCTGTGCAAAAACGGTTGCGATCGATAGAACCCATAAATGGGCAGTTCCATCCGCATCAGGGATGTGGATCTGTCATCAGACAGGTCTAACCCCCTGTGTGTCCATTAAGCATTTTAACTCATCAACTGACTTTTGTGTACAAGTTTTGATTATTCCCAGGGTCCTATATCATTCGGATGAAGAAACGAGCCATTACTGGGGAGATGCAGACAACAGGATCCAAAAGAGAGAAAAATTGACAGCACTGACAATAGCAACACTGCTCGGCCTGGGAATAGCTGGTACAGCCACAGGAGCGACCGCTATGCTGAACCATCACCAAGACCTGGCTCGACTACAAACTGCCATCGACGAGGATCTGCAAAGACTCGAGGAATCTATGACCCATCTAGAAAAATCGGTCTCTTCACTCTCAGAGGTTGTCTTGCAGAACAGACGAGGACTAGACCTCCTGTTCATGCAACAAGGAGGCCTTTGTGCCGCCTTGAAAGAGGAATGCTGCTTTTATGCTGACCACACAGGATTAGTCAGGGATTCGATGGCTCAACTGAGAGAAAGGTTAGCTCAGAGAAAAAAGGAAAGAGAGGCCCAACGAGGATGGTTGGGATCATGGTTTAGTTACTCGCCATGGCTAACCACCTTAATATCTACCTTGTTGGGACCAATTGTAATGATCATAATAGCACTGATTTTCGGACCCTGAGTACTGAACAAGCTCACAGCATTCGTCAAGAGTCGTCTAGAGAGGGTTAACATTCTCTTTGTAGAAAACAGACAGATGCTTTAAGAAAGTAACCACTGAGCACTACCCCTACTGTTCTGTAGTTGTCCCTAGTATACCCTACTGTCTATGCTACCCCTGACTATCATTCACTTAATGTGCCTTATGCTACTAACATTATAAGCTATCACTATTATTAGCTATCAATATTATAACTTGCCACTATTATATATTATTACTAACATATTATCACTATTATTATCACTATTATGTATTATCACTATTATATATTGTCACTACTGTAGTCCAACACTGTTATAAGCTATCACCTTTTTATATATCAGTATTGTGTGTCACTTTTGCACTTTGCACTATAAGTAGTTTTAGTGAGCACAGGGAGGGGGGAAATGTCGGTAGATAGGGCCTGGCGGTCGGAAGATTTCGGGCTGTACGGAAAGGTAGGACCCCCCCCTCTCTTTAGGTAACCAATAGTAGGTAGCCGGTGAGGTAAGCGGACGGAAGTGACATCCGATCCCTGGGGTATAAAGCCCCGTGCCCCTCTCTAATAAACGCCATTTGCCGTCCACCACATTGGTGTCTGTGAGCTGAATGGACCGTGCTGCCAGAGTGTGGCGCCGTTGCCGTTCCTGAACCAGGTCGCCATGCCTTACCAAAAGGCAACACCCCCTGTCCCAGTGCTACATGCCCTCGTGAACAGTTCCTCCCCAGCTTCCTTGTAGGCACCTTTCAGGCATTGGAAGGCCGCTAAAAGGTGTCCCCAGACCCTTCTCTTCTCCAAGCTGAACAAGCCCAACTCTCTCAGCCTGTCTTCACAGGAGAGGTGCTCCAGCCCTTTGATCATTTTTGTGGCCCTCCTCTGGTCACAATACAACAAGTCCACATACTTCTTGTGTTGAGGGCTCCAAAGCTGGACACAGTACTCCAGGTGAGGTCTCCCCAGAGCAGAGGAGAGGGCCAGAATCACCACACTTCTTTTGAAGTAGCCCAAGCTGCAGTTGGCCTTCTGGGCTGCAGATGCACATTGGTGGCTCATGTCCAGCTTCTCATCCATGTTCTTTTCCTCAGGGCTACTTTCCAGCACATCATCTCCTAACCTGTATGGATAATGGGGATTGTCCCGAAGCAGGTGCAGGACCCTGCAACTGGCTTCTTAAACCTCATGAGGCTCACCCGGGCCCACTTCTCCAGCCTGTCCAGGTCCCCTAGGATGGCATCCCGTCCCTCTGGCACATTAACTTCATCACTCAGCTTGGTGTCATCAGCAAATTTGCTGAGGGTGCACTCAATCCAACTGTGAATTTCATTAATCAAGATATTCAACAACACTGGTCATAGTATGGACCCTTAAGGAATACTGCTTGTCACCATCTTCCATCTGGACTTCAAACCATTGACTACCACCCTCTGGATGAGATTATTCAGCCAATTCTTTATCCACTGAACAGTCTACCCATCAAATCTGTATCTCTCCAACTTAGAAAGAAGGACGCTGTGGGGGATCATGTCAAAGGCCTTGCAGAGATCCAGATGACATCTGTAGCTCTTCCCTTGTCCATTGATGCAGTCACTCCATTGTAGAAAGCCAACAGATTGGTCAGGCAGGACTTGCCCCTAGTAAGGCCATGATAGCTGTCTTGAATCACCTCCCTGTCCTCCATGTGCCTCAGAATAGCTTCTAGGAGGAACTGTTCCATGATCTTCCCAGGCACAGAGGGGAGGCTGACAGGTTGGTAGTTCCCAGGGTCCTCTTTCCTACCTTTTTTAAAAATGGCTGTGAGGTTTCCTATCTTCCTCTTATCCAAGTTTGAGGTGGCTTAAACAAGCACAGAATGTTTACCAGTGAATCAGATTCCTGGTTTGAGGCAGTAGAACTAGGCTGGGTTACCAGGTCTCTGCTGTCACTTTAGCAGCTATGCTGGCTTCTTTAATAAATAGTAGAAGTAATTTTAACCCCCTCTTCCACAGCTGGACAACGGTGGTTCACGGAAGGTGATTTTCAATATGTACAGTCTCTCTTAGTTTGAGATTTTTAGAAACAGAGATAACTTCCTCAGGGATTTTAGGCATGTTTCATTCAGTACCAGTAAGAGCAGCTGCTTTGTTTATTGCATTTGGTCTCCTACCACTTTACAGCTGTTTGTCATACTAATAACCCTACCTTAGAGTCTGTCAGATTTTCAGTCTTTTCCATTAGTCGAGTGTTCTGTTCACATTAAATGTCAGGAGCTCCTGTTAAACAGCTGGGGCCAGGCCAGAAAAGGAGTTGAAACCGTCTCATGGTTTAATATCAGTCAGTAACTGAGCACCATGCAAATCTGGGCTGACCCCTCCCCTCACAAGGGAATGCGAAGGAGAATGGAAAGAAACCTTGTGGGTTAAAATAAAGTCTAATAGGATAAGAAAGGATGATAATAATAGTACTAACGATAATAAAAGCAATGCATAAATGCAATGCTCACCACATGTGAAAGGGAAAATAAAACCAGTTGTCCAGCCTGTTTCCAAGCAGCAATCCCACCACCTAGCTCACTTCCCTGTTTATATCCAGAACATGGTGTTCTGTGGCAGGGAACATCCCTTTGGCCAGTTTGGGCCAACTGTTCTGGCTGTGCTCTCCCAGCTTCTCATGCACCTGGCTGGGTGTGAGAAATCAAAAAGTCCCTGTCTTAGTGTAAACACTACAAGTACCTCTCAACAACTAAAACATCAGTGTATTATCAGCATTATTCTCATCCTAAATCCAAAACCCAGCAGCATTATGCTATTAGAGTTATTTTTCTTTCTAATTCAGCCAAAATCAGGTCAAGCTACTATACTGCATGTAGCTGAACTAGATTTTATTTTCACAAAGTTTCTTCAGCCCTAAATCAGTAAACCCCAGGACTATGCAAGTAGTGACTGTGCAGCAGCTGAAGGCAGACACTGGAAAAATAATTCCAGTGTAGTTTAATAGAAATAGAATTTACTTCTCCTTACTCTTGCCACTTTCCTGAAATGAAAGTATGAAAAAATTTCTTCTGCATAGAAAATAATTATTGGGTTTTTGAGGGGAAAACCAAACCAAAACAAAAAAAAAAAAAACCCAAAGAAAAATAACACCCCAAAACCACTTATTTCTTTTCCTTTCCCTGCCTTCAAAATCTCAAGCTCCGTAAAGACACAAAAAGGTCAGTGGCCTCTCCACACTGTTTTGAGATTTCCCTCTGCTACTCAATGCTGGAAGTTAAACTCACTTCCACCATCTGTCCAAGAGGCTTTACACCCGCCTCTTCTCCCACCCCGCCTGGGCCTGCTCTTCTGGCCACTGACAGCCCAGCTATTCTCCTCCAGCCACCATAAACTTCTCTAGCTGAACCTTTTTTCTGTAACATCAAAGTTTACAGGGAAAATAAACAAGAAGCCTCATAACTTGCTTCTCAATTGAATATCCTACTCACGGGAGTGAGTGATTTTGGAGTAAATTATCCAGCATGAAAGCAGTTCCAGCTGGGGACCGTGCAGGGCGCCGGTTTTGGCCTCCTGTTTAAAGGTCAAACCCTTTTCCTCAGGTATAGATTTCATCCGCTCAGGTTAACGGTATCATTCCTCTGCCTTTTGGGGAAGGATACTCATTTTAGGCAAGCTTCATCTCTGCAGCTCTACATCCTGCACCTGATACGTTATAAAAGAACAATTAGAACAGCTAGCACGCTGGATGAAAGGGTTGCTCTCTGCCCTCCTGTCCAATATAAGAATGCAGGGTAAAGGTATTTTCCTGGAACCTGAATATATGAGTTTAATCTACTGAGGGAAAGGAAGGAATGGAATTGATATTTTCAATATTACTCTACTGAATTATAATGTGCTAATGCATTATCTGGTCCATTCCAAACACATCAGGGTTATAGCTCATATGCAAGCCATCTGTGTGATACATGTGCAATTTTTTCATAGCTTCCCAGATGTATTAGAGCCACTGAACAAGAGCTTAAGTCTAGGGAACAGATCTGCACTTGCACATCCATATGATCTTTACATGCCTGTTGAGTATTTGGCTGAGATTTCTGGAATTAATTCAATCAGGGTTATGGCCTTTGTAGAATCCCATAGGAAAAGATAAGGGCAGGAATTCAGATAGAACTTTCCAAAGATAAAATCCCCAAGTTAAAAAAAAAAAAAAAAAAGCCCAGAAAAAACCCAGCAAACAAACAAAGTCCCAAATCTGCTGACCTTGTTGCTAGAACAAATTTGCACCTAGTTGTCTGGCTTCCCAGACACCAATTGGTACTCCCTGACTGCATTTCTTAAATTACTTGGATCAGGTCTGTGATTCCATCTAATGAGTACACCACATAAGTTAGGTACCAGATTGTAGAGATTATAGCGGGGAGAAGAAACTGATAAATGCTACATATTGCTATTTAATTATTTTATGCAGAGCCTTAGTGATGAAGGGGAAAACCACCTATTTTTCAGTGAACTAAATTTTTATCACATTGTAAGAATTCTCATTCATGCCTGGCGGCCCTCAGCACAGGTAATCAGAAAAGAGCTGGAATCGTAGGAATATTTAAAAGAATTCAATCCGAATTTAATTTATTTCTGGCGTGCTCAATCTTTCCTTTTTCAAACACTTCATTCATTTGAAGGGTGTTTTCTTCTTCCAGTAACGAGTAACTGAATCGATCGTTTCTGTTCTGTGTATTTCTTAAATTGTTGCTGTTTGGAACCAACACATTGCAACTATATGACAGCTTCTAAATGAGGCCAAATATAAATCAAGGGTTTGAAGGGTCGCCTTGGGCACCTATAGAGGTTGGATGATTAAGTGAAACTGAGTGAATAATATGTTGTGAATAATACACTCATAATTTTTATCCTTTTTTTTTATATATACTATTAGTGTAACTGCAATCAAATGGTGATCTCTACAAGTTTGCTATTCATCTTAGTTGACTTATTCTTACCAGATTATAGTTGCTACTGTAGCACACAGAAACCTGCTGTAGTGATCATTGTTAGTGACTGATTTCTTAGGCCTATAGTTGTCATTTTCTTTGGCTAGGTGTGACTTAGGACAGATAGCAATAAAATTAGCCAAAAAAATATAAATTAATACATTTGTAGAACATACAGGATTATGCAGTGTCACGTATTTATGAAACTGAGCAGTACCAACACAAGTATCTTCAGAACCAACTGTAATCTAGCTGCTTGAAGTACTACTGCTTTAGTGTTTTTGTCTACAATTTTGTGCATTTGGTCATGAATGTGGCCCAAAGCATTTGTCCTGTCACTGAAAAAGACCAATGAGATGTGCTTTGATTGAATACCCTTGGGTGGATAATAGAATACTGCTGCCTACAAGAACCAGCAACACACCCTTTCTTTATACAGGCTTGTAAAACTTGACAACTCAGTTGGATGAAAGTAGCAGTAGGGTCTCAGAAAGACTTAGTGGCTAAACTATCAAAAAACTGTGATCTGATTAAAGAATGAATTGGCTAATTTGCATAGTATGTTGTTTGGTTGGGTTTTTGATCCAGTTCATTTACTGTGGTGCTGATAAGATTATTTACATGGTGCCACAGCCATGCCGTGTGTTTTGTAGGCAGACAGTATGACAGGGCCCTGGCCCTAGGAAGCTTGCAAGTCAGTTTGATATTGCCACAAAGTTTGAATGAAGGTCAATGTATGGCAGAACTTTTTTCATTCATAGGCAGTCAGTGGATGCAAACTGCAACTACATTATATGTGTATTAATTAAAGTTTAAATGTTCTCTTAGTTTTTTGCTCGAGGCTGAGAACAGTAAGTCAATATTTTGTTATCACTGGAGTACAGCCTCAGAAGCAGTGCAGTCCTGATTTTAATATTGATTTCTCCATTGTACAAGAATTAACGTGTATCTTCCTTCTTGAATCACAGATCTTATTTCCTGTATATACTTCACAGAAGAGCTTTGGAATAGTAATGAGCAATTTATCGTTTTACCTGCTTAAACTGGGGCTGAGCATATAGAAAGCACAGAATGTAGATGCATACATTTTCCCAAAAATTTACCATAAAGCTGTGTTGTTGTAACATAGCAACAAAAATAAAAAATGTTTTTGTTTTGGCAGAGAAATTCTCATAATTAATCTGAGTCTGTATGAAGTGCCTTAAAACCTGGCTTGTGAGCAAAAGTGCATTTACTTTTTCATCTATTTATTATTTATTAGTTTATGAAAAGGAGAATGCTATGAATAGGGACTTGATATTCTGAACTTCATTTTAACTCTAATGCATGCTGTTAATCTGACATAGTTTGGTGAACCAGCTTGTTTCTGAGATTCTATCAAAATGCAGTATATTAGAGAGGAATAGAGTAGGAAATTGTTATATTCATTTGAGACTGAGTTGTTCTTGAGAACTATCCATATTAGACTTGTGTTTAAACCACTGTTTTGTAATCAGTGTAAATTTTTTCAATAAATGTAGTCCTAGATACGAGACAGTCCTTGGAATCCAAATTCTCTGTTAAATGCACCTAATTTCTTTGCTCACTCTGCATTTAAATGGCATGCCTCCATGTTCTGGTACCCCTCTAGTTCTCCTGTAACATATCAAGGTATAACTGCTTAAAAAACCAAGCAAAATAGGATTACTGCCCCAGAATGTAGCCTGGTTTATTGCCATTCCTCCTCCTATTCCTACAAGAACAGCTAGCCGCTGAGAGATAGAGGGAGGAAGAGATCAGATGGTAAAAATAAAAAGAATTGTGCTAAGATCAACCCTTTTTACTCAAATGGCACTCTCCAGGGGAGACACTAGCTGAATATTGCATCTGGAGGTAAGTACATTTGGGAGCTGAAGAGATTCCCAAAGAGAACTCATTTAATGTTTCAGAGACCACAATGAGCTTGACTTAAATCATTTGTCAGAGATGCACATCTGCAGGTTTGACTGTTGCATTTCCCCCTTACATTGTAGCATTTTACAAGACATGCTAGACAGATGCAGATTCTTTCTACACGTTAGCATTTCCCCCCAAGGATGTGTTGTTTTTATAATTAGTGCTATTCTTCTGATGCATCCAGGCATAATTTTCCATTGTATCTTGTGTTTGTTTTCATTAGGTTGCTATGGAAATCTTGGAAATCATTGACTTGTAATGGATTTCTTTGAAGTTCAGCAGCTATATAAGTAGATGTGAAACAGCCTAGTTAGGATTGCTTCCACTAGACTATACAATGCTACCCTCTAGTTCTTTTACAGTACAACAGCACCTTCCTTTAATTCTTTGTGCAGGTGTAACAAACGGGAACCAAGTTAAATAGATCCAGAAAAAACTTTTGTGTGTGTGTGTGTATTTTGTCTGTCATCTCTGAGGAGAAATAAACATCACTGTAATTCAGGGTGCCTACTGCTGGAAGGTGTTCCCCAGGGCTCGGTGTTGGGTCCAGTCCTGTTTAATATCCTCACTGACAACCTTGATGAGGGAATAGCATCCACCCTCAGCAAGTACACCGATGATACAAAGCTGGGAGGGGAGGCTGACACGCAGGAACACTGCGCTGCCATCCAGCGAGACCTGGACAGGCTGGAGAGCTGGCAGGGAGAAACCGGATGAAGTTCAACAAAAGCAAGTGTAGAGTCTTGCACCTGGGAAGGAACAACCGCTTGTATCAGTACAGGCTGGGGGATGACCTGCTGGAGAAGAGCTCTGTGGAGAAGGACCTGGGGGTCCTGGTAGATGACAGGTTGGCCATGAGCCAGCAGTGTGCCCTGGTGGCTAAGAGAGCCAATGGGATCCTGGGGTGTATCAGGAGGAGTGTGGCCAGCAGGTCAAAGGAGGTGATCCTCCCCCTCTACTCTGCGTTGGTCAGGCCCCACCTGGAGTATTGTGTCCAGTTCTGGGCTCCTTGGTTTAAAATGGACAGGGATCTCCTGGAGAGAGTCCAGAGAAGGGCTACGAAGATGATTAGGGGCCTGGAACATCTCCCCTATGAGGAAAGGCTGAGCAAGTTGGGACTGTTCAGCCTCGAGAAGAGAAGACTAAGGGGGGACCTAATGAAAGTTTATAATTATCTGAAGCAGGGGATGCAGGGGGAATCAGCCAGCCCCTTTTCAGTGGTCTGTGGAGACAGGGCAAGGGGCAATGGTTGCAAGTTGGAGCACAGGAAGTTCCGCACCAACATGCGGAAGAACCTTCTCACAGTGAGGGTGACAGAGCCCTGGGACAGGCTGCCCAGGGAGGTGGTGGAGTCTCCATCTCTGGAGATATTCAAGACCCACCTGGACGCCTATCTGAGTGATATGTCCTAGGGAGCCTGCTTTGGCAGGGGGGTTAGACCCCATGATCTCTTGAGGTCCCTTCCAACCCCTACAATTCTATGATTCTAAGGAAAAGAGAGTTAGTCATCGAGATTAAAGCAAAAGATGTTGAGAATATTTGCTGCTGTGGGAGGACAACATTAACTTGCTGCTTTTCGTTCACTGCTGCAAGCTGAGAGAGGAAAAACACTGAACAAATGCAGTCCTGGAACTTTGGAAGCTGAGCTGACTATGTTGCATCCTGTACTCGTCTGCCTGATAAGAATTTAGCTTTCAGATCCCAGCCTTTTCAAGAACAGCAACAGGATCTAAGACAGCTCACAGCCAAAGCTACCTCTTACTGTCTAGTTACAAAGTTGCTTAGTTTGAAAATGCAGTAAACTGTTGACCTAATTAAGTAGCTACAGGGGTGAGAATTGTTCAAACATAGTGGTTTTCAAGTGTTTGATATAATCAGCATCCAGGCATTTTGGTGTATTATATAGTTTTTCCTGTTGTGGTTCAGATATTGAAACCTATGATTGAAATCACTCAATAACCTTGGCAAAGACTCCCCTAAAACTGTCACTGATTCTTTTTCCTTGTTTGTCTCACTGCTCTGGACATACCAACAGGGCAGATCCTGTATGACATACAAGGGTATAACCTCCCTAGTCAGAATGTTCTCATTCCTTTGTAGATCACAAAACAAGAGTAAACAGAGATTTTTTTCCCAGGTAAAATAAGAGTGTGTGTGTGTGTTCAAGTTGCAGAAAGGGCACAGTAAATATACAGGGGTTAACATGGAATTTCTACAGTCTCTTACATACATCTCTATTTCACAGACTGGGACACTCTTGGTAGACATAGTATTTAAAATGCAGTAGTCACCCTTACTACAAGTATTGAAGACATCCCTTGTTCAAATAACTTTTAGCACAAAAATGTTCAAACATAAAGTCTCACTGCCTTTTGCTGGAGAGAAGTTACCTGCAATACCAATGACTGGCAGAAAATGGTATAGTGGAATGAAAGAGAACTCTAACATTTGAGACAATCTCAGTATTTAATATCAATATTTCAGATTTAAAATTTTTCAAACATGGGAGAAGTCTAATTCTGTTGTCTGAAAAAACACTTCTTGACAGTTATTAACAAATGCTAACTTCAAATAAATGCACGCTGCCTTTTCTTCTACATATGCTTCTGTGCTAAACACACCAAGCCCCAAAATTGAAGTAAATTGTAGGATTTTCCATTACAAAAGCACAAAATAATTTAACTATATAATTGAATGCATTAATAATAATAATGCACATGAATCATTAATCCTCTAAAAATTTAAAATTTGCTTATCCAGTCTATATAAATTTCCTGGGATTTACAGTATTTCACAGGAATTTATTCAGGTACATCCTACATCTCTCTGGACTGAAAGAGAAAGTTAAAAAGAACAAATCCAAAATTTGATGAGTAGTATTTTAGTGTTAAAGCTGCATAGCTATCAGGAACTTGAAGCTACAGAATACCTCAAAGCTAGGAATGAAATGAAGAATAATGGCTAAATACTTTTTTAAAAAATAAGAATTCAGTTTGAATTTCAGGTGAGAGTTTGGTGTGTGTTGGTTTTCTCAGTTCTAACTGCAAATTTATCTAATATTTTGTAATATTTTTTTAGAATGGATGGACTGTCTCAAACTTGTTATTTTGATGATTTTTCAAAAATTACAAGGTCTGTTTCTTTCTCTTCATTTGTGAAATCTGGCCTTGTGGAAGTTAAAGCATGTGAAAAATATGACTGTTTGGATTCATCCACCCTTGATTGTCATTTTGGCATGGGGGGATTGTATGGGAAAGCAGCAATCAGTTCACAAAAAGAAAGATCTCGCTTGAATTATAACAAATGGTCAAAGAAGAAAGAAAAATAAAGAATTTGGAATTTGGCCTTTATTTTTATTTTTCTAAGTAATTTTTTTGCATAGATTGGACATCTGTTAATATGAAAATCTTGATGCTTTGTTATCTTTATATGCCTCTTGTCTCCTGACACACAGTAGCATACTATATGTGCAGAAATACTAATGATGGCAGATCCACAAGCAGGAGATGCCATGCATCTTGGGTTTGACCTCTCTGAACACATGGGGAATGTTTCCTGGATGACCGATGTGTGAGTAGAAATCTGAAGAGGGCAGTCTGTGAAGCACATTGCTGGTATTTCACATTTATCTGAAATATCATGCTTTGCAAATGAATGCTACCCTCACAAAATCAATAGAAAACAGTATTTCCTGAAGCAGGAAAAGAGAGAAATTGGGTTCCCAAAACAGAGTCAAGCAAAACTCCTGTCTTTCAGTTTGTCATATCTAACTTGGTGAGTGAAGATAGGCCATAATATCTCTGTACGCCTGCTTACAGGGAAATTATTTTTGCCTAATACAAAAAAGTGATGATTTGATATGTTTGAAAAGTTGGTAATAAGTGATTTTAAAAACCAGCTGCCACCTCAAGGAAAGTTGGGAGAGTGAGGTTTATGAAGGAGGATCATGGTTTCAGGACAGCGTGGGCAGCCTAGTAGCTCCTCATCCCTGGGAGAGGAGGTGCTCTCCCTTCTTGTCATGCATTGCCTCTCAATTCCTGACAGAAGTCCTGTCCCCGTTTTTCTCTCCACATCTGATATTCCCTTGACCCTTAGATGAACTGATCAGTTTCTTCAATATTAGTGAATTAAAGCAGTCTAGTTTGCAGGTATTCCTTGTGTGCTTCAGTGAGTCAGAAGCTCACAGAAAACCCTTGATGAGGTGTAGGAATGAGCAGTGGCCACTGCAGGGAAAGCAAAAAGAAAGAAATGGGGTAGTGAGCTGCCAAATGGCTTCCTGTTGCCCTATGGCCTATCCCATTAAGCCAGGAAGAAGTTTTAGGAAACTCTTGAAATTCTCTGTAAGGTACAGAGGTCAGTGGCTTTCACAGCAAAAAAGGTCAGGAATTCCCTGCCACCTCACAAAGGCAGCAGCACATTTCTCCTCTCTGTGCCCATGCCCTGCCTGGCAGACCTCGCAGTCCTTTGTTGCCTCATTGTGCTGCCCTGAAGGCTGGTGTGGCTGGGCTCTAAGTCCAATGGCAGGCTCTAAACAAGGCCATGGCTGCCTCCAGAGAAGTAGGATTTCTTCAATTTCGATTTATCATCTTTAAAATGCTTGGGACCACTTTCAGTTGACAAATCATTGAAAAACTCTTGGAACTTATGTGCTGGGTGCAGGTGCCCAGGGTCTGTCAGGGGCTGCAGGGCCTCCATGAGAAGCCAGCCAGAGCTGCTCTGTGCTGGGCATTAGCCAGTTCCACCCAGATCCAACCCACCCACCACAGAGCAGGAATGTGCCCTGCAGCCACTATGGCCACACCTCCGGAAAAACCTGGCTGAGAAAGGGCAAAGTGCTGGGCAGTCTGAGAGAGAAATGAGGTGAAAATGTGTGAGAAACAGCCCTGTGAGTGGGAAGGAGGGTTCCCCTACAGTCTGTGGAGAGACCATGATGGGTGAGGTATTCCCTGGCAGCCTGAAGAGAGGACCGTGCCAGAGGAAATACCAGCACTGCAGGCTATGGAGAGCCCATGCAGGACCAGATTTATCCCAAAGTACTGGAGCCCTTAGGCAGAGCCCACCTTAGAATAGGGGAAAAGTGTGAGGAGGAAGGTGTGATAATTTTTGTCTTTGTTTCTCACTACCCAACCCTATTTTAATTGCAGTAAATTAAATTTTCCTCAAATAAAGTCTCTTTTGCCTGTGATGGTTACTGATATGTGATCTCCCTGTGTTTATCTTGACCTACAAGCTTTTCAATCTTATATTCTCCCTGCTTCTATCCACTGATGAAAAAGGGGAGCTAGACAGCAGCTGGTGAGTGTCTGGCAGCTGGCCAAGGTCAGCAAACCACAACCAGGGATGTAGTTTGTAAGTCTAGTTGTAAGAAATAATGCCTAGCTATAGGAAAGGGACAGAACAATCTGCAGATGTAAGGAAGAATGTCATGTACCATCATCACCTGGGTAAGCTCTGAAGCCAGACTGCAGAGCCCATGGAAAATAGTAACATGAAGTAGCCAACTGACCTCACCAACCTTCTGAATTTTGATTGTAAATAGATGTCTTTGATATTCATACCCTGAGCTTTCTTCCATAGTCCTAAAAGGGACAATATCCTGACTGGCCATAACAGAACCTGAGAATGTTTCTCCTTATATCAGATGCCTTGCCTTAGAAAACAACATCTATACTTAATACTTCCAATATTTGTTCGGTAATTGTTTTTTATGTTCCTCATCCTGACTGCTTTTCATAGCTCTGCTTTCTTGTACACCTAATGGACTCTTACACTGTCTACTGACTCCGGTAACCCTAACAGCTTCTAAAAATCATTAGATCTTAAAGGAAAATACATAAAGTGGAAAATAATAGAAGCTTTTGTTGCAGGATTGCTTGTGTTTCTAAAAGATGCTGAATATCTTTTAAAACTGAAGAACATTCTCATCTGTAGTATTGCACAAATAAATACAAATACAACCAAAATTACATGTTACTATAGTGTTCCTTCTGTTAAAAATTATTTGTATAGTCAATTGTGATTTCTTCAGTGATGTTTCAAGACTTTTTTAATATAATGGTTCTACATCAAAATTTCATGGAAATCAAGGTAGTCTGTTTCACTGTGTATTCAAAGAAAAACAGGAAAACATGAATTATCCAGTTTGACTCACAGGTGTGTTTTAACAGTATGTAGTTACAAGTAGTTTGCAAGGCAATCCACCTTTTGAAAAATATTTTCATCTCAGCTGAGATTTTATTTGGACAAAAAAAAAGAGTAACTAAAATACAGTACTGATTGATGGTTCCAAGCCTTGGTGCAAAACTAACTCCTGGATAATTTGCACATGTGAACAGAAGACAAAACTCAACATATCTGTGGAAGGAGTTAAATTACTTTGCAGAATATTAGGCCTCCACCAGCGAAGTCTAGACAAAAGCAAGCCCTGGCTGTGCAAAGCGATCGATGGGAGATGATTCTTGCACCCATGGAGTCCTAGTGAAGTCAGCAGTTCAGGGGCTGGTATCAGCGGCTTGAGTTGCAGAATCAAAACCTAAGGCGTGATTGAGAAATTGACCATGACTAGTAATTGTACTAAAATATTTTGATTCTATATTCTTTAGCAGAAGATAAATTAATTAGGGAGTTTTAAAGCACTGTGAACATTGTCTCTCCCATTCCCAGAGCAGAATTTTAATTCTCATGCCAGTGGCAAAAAAAGTGATTTCCTGCAGACAGATGGAGCTGGGAGTCGCTGAAAGCCTCTAAGACCTCGAGCTCCAAAGAAAGTGCAACACAGCCTCTTTCTGGGCATGTCTTGTTCTCTTTGCTTTCTGTTGTTTACTCGGCTAGTTTGCCTGAAGCTGTTTGTTCTGGTAGGTTTGTATTTGCTTTAGAGGATGATGCTTAACACAGATTGTGTCTGCTGTTTGCTTTTTAAATTCAAACCCCATGCTACACTCATAGTCAGAAGTTGTCTGCAGAACCAAAAATTCAGACAATTCATCCTTTAAAAAAAAGCAACCCTTTGATTATGCTGGAAATGAAATGCGGTAGCTTGTAGGGTTTAAACCTGACAGGTGAGCTTTAATTATGCTGAATATTTTCTGCTCTCTCTTTAAGCAGGATTAATATATAGGTAAGGCAGTATCTGGCGAATGGAATGTGGTATTTTTTGTTAATATTTTTCTGAGTATTGCTTATTTGAAAGCATAGATTATATCACTTTTTAAAAATATATACATTAATGTAAACAGAAAAGGAATCCTTATGCTGTTCCTTTACACTGGGCATATCCAGACTGTGGCTATTGCAGAAAATGCAGCTGCCAAGCAGCTGAAGTGCACCTTCCTGCACTGCAGGGCCCCAGGAGATAATGGACAGGGCTCTGCGTGTGGATGTGCAACTAGGAGGACCCAGCCACCTCTCCCCTGTAAACTACTGTTGTCGTTTTGCGTGGCTGGGTTCTGGTGGAGGATGGTGGGGGCTGCAGGGGTGGCTTCTGCAAGCAGCAGCTAGAAGCTTCTCCTGTGCCTGAAAGAGTTAACATCAGCTGGGCTCAAGGCCGGATGCGTTGCTGACCAAGGCCGAGCCCATCAGCAATGGTCACAGCACCTCTGGGAATCACATTTAGGAGATAAAAAACACAAGCGTCTGCTTTTTGCCACCAGAGAAGGGAGTGAGATGTAAGAAACTCTGCAGACAACAAGGTCAGTGAAGAACGGGGAGGAGGAAGTGCTCTAGGTGCCAGAGAGAAAGATTCCTCTGTAGCCTGTGGTGAAGACCATGGTGGAGCAGGCTTTCCTTGAAGCCTGTGGAAGGTGATGGGGAGCAGAGAACCCACCTGCCGCCAGTGGAGAAACCCCATGCTGGAGCGGGTGGAGATGTATGGAAGACATTGTGACCCATGTGAGAGTAAGCTTGTGGCAGGAATTGCAGCCTCTGGAGAGAGAGGCACACACTGGAGCAGGCTTGCTGGACAGGGACTTGTAACTCCCTGGTGGACCAGGCTGGAGCAGCCTGGGCTGACCCACGCTGGGGCAGCTAGTGAAGAGCTGAAGCCCTGTGGGATAGGACTCACACTGGAGAAGTTCATGACGGACTGTCTCCCGTGGGTGGAACCCCACAGTGCAGCAGGTGACAAGTGTGAGGAATGCCCCCTCAGCTAAGAAGGAAAACAACACGAGTAACTGACCGAAACCCCCTTCCCCATCTCCCCCCTGTGACATCTGGGGCGGAAGAAAGGAGCGAAATCATGACTAAAGTGAAGTCTGCTAAGAAGGGAGGGATGTGGGGAGGTGCTTTAATATCTGGTCACACTTCTCATTACCCGACTCTGGTGTCACTGGGTGTGCAGTGCAGCGTCATAATTCAGACAGTTTCTTTCCTTTATTCTGTGTTGAGTCTGTTGTGCCCATGATGCTGATTGGGGAATGATCTCTCCCTGCCCTTATCTCAACTCCTGATCCTCCCAATATATATTTTCTCCCCTGTCCAGCTGAAAAGGGGAGTGATAAAGTGGCTTTGGTGGGCAACTGGCCTCCAGCCGGGGCTAAACCACCACAGCTGCTCAGACCAAGTAAACAAAACTCACACCTCAATGGGCTGCTACAGCCTCCATCCCACACGCTGCTCCTGACTTGTGGTGTTGACTCCCTGACGTGGCCAGTCCATAGTGCAGTGGGACGGTGAAAATCTTTTGCTGAGGCAATTTTTAAGAGCCGTGTCAGTTTGCGGCACTGAGAGGTTTCACACGCACAGAATGATTTGACGTGAGCTTTCAGTCCTTTTGGCTAGCTATCGGAGGTTTCTTTAAGTTCTTCTCAGAGAACAGAAGAGGCAGATCGCGAGCCCTCAGCGAGGAAAATAAATCTACCCAAGGCTGGAAAGGGAAGAGGAATTAAAGCCGGGGTCCCGCGGCTGCCGCCTCTCCGCTCCCCACCCCCAGCCCCTCCCGCGACGGGCCGGGCTGACGGCGGCGGGAGCGGCCGACTGCAGGCGCGGGCCAGCAGGGGGAGCTGTTCCACCGATCCGGCGCCGCCGCCGCCGCCGCCCTTGGGGTGCGGGCTGAACGCCAGGGACAGAGGACGGAGCGGCCGTGGTGCCCGCCCGGGTTGGGGTGTTGGCGTGCGTGTGGTTCCGCTTGTCACTTACCCGGCTTCGGACGGCCTGGGCTTCCTCCCCTCTGTTTTAAACCCCACACCCACCCCACCCCCCCCCCCGCCCCACGGTGCGGAGTCGAGGACCCCCATGCATCTGTCTCCCTAAGGAGTGAATGTGTAGCTGCCCCGGCAAGCTGTGGCTTCCTGCTGTAAAGCCGGTTAAGGCTATGCATGTGTCTCGATTCCTCTCCCTGCCTGTATAAATAAAAGGGTTATTGGTACATCTAATTGCATTTTTTAAAAAATCCACAAAACAAGTGTTTTAAGAAACTGTACTTGTTTACAGCAAAGTAAATGGCGGAGGCGGCGTGACAGGTGTGGGCTCCAGAGAATGTGGGCAGGCTTCATCGCTGGTGCTTTTCGGCTTAGCGGAGAGAAAATGTTGGAGGGAACCTGGCTTGGTTTAGACCCCTCCCACAACAACAGGCCTGGCCAGCTGGGGTGGGCAACACTGGAGTGGGTACTATGCCACTGAAACAACGGGGTTGGGTATACCTTTTTAGTCAGCCCAGACTTTCACCTCCTCACAGGCCTGTGTAACTAAGCAGCACAGGAAGAATATGGAATTACTGAGAGGGTACTGGAAGTGATTTGAATAATAATTTAAGTTTTGGCAGTGGTTTGTTTGTTTGCCTTCCTCCTCCCCCCACCCCACCCCCACCCCGTTTAAGGAATACTTGTTTCTCCCAACATGAAAACACTTCTTACCTGAGTTGATGATTTATTATTAGTTCAGAGAGAGTTATAAAGACTGCCTCATGAACTACTTGCACTGGAGTGGGGTTTTTTTAAGGGATACGCATTAGTCATGTTTGTTAATCTAATTTAATTCTTCTAAAATTAATTTGGTGCATGTTATACCAAGGAATGCACATGGAAAAACAGATTGGTCTATATATCCACTAAAAACAGAGGTAATGACAGATAAATTTGTCCTGAAGTCTTACAGGTAAGAACGTGGTTATGAGGCTAGAAAACACAGCTAAGGAACTAATCCTCAAAAGGGACTTCCTACTTATGGAAATATTTTAACCCTTTAACAAGAAAGCTGAAATTCTTTATAGGAAACAGATTATTCAGTTATAAAAACTAGAAACATGTCATGTTTTCAATGGCAGCCTAGGATGGGCATTGTTCATCCTTTAAAAATTAAGCTTCCTGCAAAAGGTAGGTGATGCGCAGCATGTCTTTTATAATCTTTGGGTTTAAATGTTGATATTAAGTTTATTGTGTGTGAGAAAGAGTAAAGTTTCTGAAAATAGGAATTTTACTCCCTAGTTCCCCCATCCCCTAAATTCAATGTATTGTGAAAAAAGAAGGCAAATAGTGTGCATTTTCTCATACTTCTTTTCTTACCTGTACCTTTGCACATACCCAGTTATAATTTCTTACAGAAATCCCACCCAGAATGAGACTGAAATTAAATAATTTATATAATGGAATTTAAATCATAAAATGTAATGGTCTATATTAAGTCATTTTTATTGAAAAGCTTTCCCAGTTTAAATCCCATATCATCACATCCCTCTCAAAAGGCAGAAAACAAGCATTGAGTTTAGGAGACTGAAACAGACTTTTCAGTGGGTACTACATGGAACCCTGTTAGTGACTGGACTAATATCCAGAAATCACCTGGGTAGCAGGTGCGAAGTCCTGCAGAATACCTCTGGTATTCTTATCATGTTCTGAAATTGAAAAACATTCTGAAAAGTTAAATTGCATGTATGAAATGTGAATTTTGTATTATTAAATATTTGGTGAAATATAAAGCAATGAAAAGGAAGCTTTGTAGAATATCATAGAAATCTGATGCATTTTTGTGTGGAGTGGTATTTGGCAAATCACTTTTGCACAAGCACAATGTAGTTGTATGATGAGGAAACTGTCCCAAGTTGAGTCATATGTGTGGCTGCAACAGGGCCTTCCAATTTTAGCACCTGATTATCGTTTTCAGTTTTCTCAGCAAACCTATTTCAGTTTGAAGAGGAATCTTTGAAATACAAGATGAGAAACTGATCTTATGGAATAGGAAGTCTATGAAAAAGTACAAATGAATGATTAATGTATTTTTTAACAAGGACAGAAGACTGTTGTAGAAAAATCGTCTTCAAAGGATGGTTATATTGTACGTCTACTACTTTTGCATAAGCCATGCTACTTTATGAAATATTTTAATTTTTAAAAAGTCTATTTATCATCAATATTTCTCTTCATTCCTATAAAGAAAAAAAATTTGGAAAATTGCATGTTTCTTTTGAACAGAAGGAAAGGATATCCTATAACTTTGCACATTTATCATCTGATCATGTGCAAATCTTGTTCCGTGCAGGGATAAACAGAGTCACGTTAAATTTGCTGTGAGCTCGAGCCTCTGACAGTGCTCATTTTATCAACAAAGACAAATGAAGGAGCAGAAATTGTAGCATGGCCTCTACTATTTCATCATTGTCAACCTTAAATACAATCATTCACTGCTGAAAGGTTTTTCTCCTTCCTTCTCCCACTAACGCTAAGCTATCAGAATCCCTCTTGATACGGTCCAGAGCTCCAGTAGCAGTGATTAAAAAAGAAGGAATTAAATTAGCTTTTTTAATCTATCTCTTGATAAATACCCTCTTTTTAGTGAAAAAGCTCTGAAATGTTCTCCGTCTTGTTGTAGCAGCCATTTCATTAGAAAGAGGTGAAAATGAATAGTAGAATGGTTTGACGTTAAATGCATACAGAAGCCAGCATTTAGAGGTATCACACATTCTCTTGAAATCCTGTGGAATCTCAGTCATCAGTAAATGCTCATTTTCTGTAGTTTTCATGTGAAATGCCATGGATTAAGCTACACACATTCAGAAGGTGCCCAGTCCTGATTCATTTTACTGATGATATGCTGCATTGACAGATTGATCTAAAGACTCCAAGGAATAACCTCAAGTGAGTAACAGCTCCTCAGCATAAAGGGTCATAATCTGATACTAAATGCCAATGGTTTAATTTTAAAAAAAAAAAAAACAAACTTTTCCTATTATTTTATTTTATTTTTTATATCTGTCATTTGCTAGAGGGAAAAGATGATTAACATCTCAAGGATAAAAAGTACATAGTTTTCCAGATCAGACTATATCTCAGCTTCACATTTACATGATCCAAACAGATGTTAAGCATTGCTGTTTAGTTGCATAGAGAAGATTTGATCAGGTCACATTTGAGATGAGACAAATTAAATTAGGCAAGGCAGATCTTAGAAAATACTGGTCTCTCTTACACTGGAAAAGCAAGATAGGATTGTCCATCGGACTAATCATGTCTCATATGAGATAGCTCGTATGAGACAGCTAATACAGAATCCAAGGTATGTAAACAAAGCAATTCAGAACAAGGTAAAAAATGAAAAGCACAATAATATGTGTTTGAAAGATCCCACATTTCGCAAATGTTAAAAGGCTCAAACAATCAGCTATTAGAAAGACTACATAAGCTACTACATCCCACAAATTCTGACTAAACAATACAGAAACATAATACCATATTTGGCAAGCTGAAGAATATTGTAGCAAAATAAGTACCCACAAATTAGTTTTTGTTCATATTCTATTTAAGTTTAAAAATTGTCAGTATCTTTTGTAGGTGAGAATTTTTAGCAATTTTTATGAAACTTGAACTGTTGTTTCATGTAGGCTCCAGCAATAAGATCAAGCACAGGTCTGCAGAGAGGAACAGGAGGGTCCCGCCAAGCTTTGCCTGAACCTATTTCAAGGAAGGCAACAACTGAAGTTGCTGTAACTTTCCCATAAGGATTTGCAGAGGTGAAGCAAATTAACGTGATGTTCACCTCTCAGGCTAGAAGGCTCATAAGGCTGCACACCAACTAAATCCTTTTAAAGCCGCATTCAGAGAGTTAAGTAGGATTTAAGTGATGCATAGGTCCTGTGCAGGCCTAAAGCTCTGGTGTGAATTTCGCTTTAATGACCTGCCTGTCAATAGAGTTAGACTAGTATCAAAAGGGTAAAGAATCACTTAGAAGACCCTATGACACTGTGTGTTATTTAAATGTGTTATTTTGCTGTGCATCTGTATTAAAATAAACAGATTCCCCCTCCACAGGATGCAACAGCTATACAAAAAGATTTAAAGGGTAATTATAACATCAGAAGGCTCTTCAGATTTGGGATGTCATTATCAACTCAGAGAACAAACCCACTTTGAGTGTGAATAAAATTTCAATTTTCAGTAGCCTTTATGGTTTTTCATCTTTTAAAAAATTAATGTTCTGGCATACTTTTTACATGTAAGTGCAACCTCTTGTTAAGCCTTTGGACAAGAAAAAGTCTCACTTCAGAAAGCTGGATCTTCACCTTCTGAAAGGATTTTGTAACTGAATTTTAATGTGAATTTTACTGATTGGAATCAGCCTAGGATTTCTCGAGGTGCAATATCAGAGGAATTACAAAAGCGTATGTAATTTCATGCAAAGTAGTGCTGCTAAGAAACGGGAGTAGAAACAGCAGGTACCTTAGGTCATATAAACAGTGAAATGAAACAGATGAATTTACTATACCCCAAAACCCAGCCTGATATTCCTGTAGTGGCTGCTGAGAATTATGGCTAATGCTACGCCAGCCACTCCTAGAATGGGAAGATATTCCCTTATTCTCTCTGTGGTGGTTCAGCAGGCAAGCCTAGGGGAATAATGGATGAAAGGACGGGTGTCAGACTGAATGAATATGGAATCAAAGATACGGCTGCTTCTGAAAAGAATAACGAAGTGTTTCAAGATGCAAGTCTATTGGGGTTCGTTGAAATGTAAAGGGACAGAACTGCGCTTTGTCACCTGGGATTGGCTGCTGAAAGTCAAGGTGGTTTGGGTTTTTTCCCTCCCTCCTCATTCTTATTAGTCCAGGGACTTCTCTAAAAATATGCTTATTTCTGTGGAATCATTACCCAGATGGAACTACCAGTAGGGTACATGAAACAGTTTAGCTAATTGAAATATTCTGAAAATAAGGATTGTTTGTTTCATGTGCTAGCTTCAATTTGCAGCCCCCTCTGCAGACTCAGTTAAGTCATTAGCATACGAGTAAAGGAGACCGTGCGCTTTTTGATCCCGCTGATAGGTTTCTTTATGATAAAGGCAAAAGAGAATGTACTTGAGAAGCAAAAACTTTTCTGAGTGAGCAAGTCTCAAAAAGTTGTTTGGTACAATTCTGTCTTTTGTATTACTGAAGTTCACTAATTAGATATAACTAGAGCTAACTAACAGTGATAGCCTTTCTCTGCAGAAAGCAGGAAGAGATAGTGTGAGCAGGGAGAGAGGATTCACGCCTGATGCTATTCCTACTTTGGAAGGATGTTGGGATACAAATTCAAGAAGGCAACTTTAAGAGGACAGCAGTGGTCAGAATTGCAGGATGCTTACCCTTTGTTGGCAAAGAGGGAACAAATGAGGTGCAGAATACATAATTTTGTAATGAGAGAAAAGAAGATAGTAGTCACAGGTATTTCAGCACTTGAAGACAGCCAGGCTGTTTTTCTTCTAAGGGGAAAAGCATGCTATCACAGCTCTATGTTAGCATGCAGGGTACATCATATACAACATCATAATAAATATGTCCGACATAGCGTGATCTCAAAATATTACTTATGAACTGAAAAACCTGCAAACCAAATTGGTTTTCTTTTAAGTGACTGTGGTGTTTAACACAGCTTTCCTCTCCACAAATGTGATTTATAAACTTTTTTCTATATATATTAGTCTTGTTACCTGTAAAATTGATGTGTGTCCTATGATGCTATAAACGGATAAAGAAGCAGAGTTTTGTAGCACAGATACGGCAAGGAGACAACATGACAAAGAGATGAAGTGTCAGAAAAATGCAATTTTGATTTAGAGAGATCAGTCTGACTTTATATTGCAGGTTGGGAACTAGAAAGAGTACCAGGAATGTGAAACATCTCTAAACTACAAATTTACACCCATGTTTTATATCCCATAAATTTATAGGAATTTTGACATGGAAATACTCGATAAGGAAGATAAATTTTCTTTGGATAATCTGGGGTAGAAAAAAAAAGGATTTTTTTTTTTTAAACCATGTCTTTGCACAGTAAAAGTGTTATGTGTTTCACTGTGGGAGGAATAAACGAATCCAGTTGGCTGTGTGCTTTCATAAATATAACTGTTCTTCTTCCTGTCCCTGGTCACATAAAATGTCATCCATATTACATTGCCATTGATTCTGATTATGTGATTTTTTTTTCTTTTCCCCGAGGCGAAGAGCCTGCAATGTTCATGTCTATTGATCTCCTTGTTGGAGGCTCAACAACCACAGCATGCCAGAGAAATTTTTTGATATGTAGCTCTGCTGGTGCTGAGCATCCTCACTATCCCTAAACACATACAGAAGGTGCTGTGAGGTGGAGACTTTTTATCACATTTTAAACAAAAGCCGCAAGGCTTGAGGCTGAAACACCTAGAGAATGCCCTTATATTGCAATTGAGGGTGTTATAAAGATAATATTGCCCAAGGAGGAGATGAAAACAGGCATAAATGGGACAGAAAACCACACCTGGTCTATTAAGAAAATGTTACTTCAAGCACTGACATTTCCACCCATGCTCAGCCTTTGGAATGTAGGAGGCAGTGTTGATTTTGTCTAAATAACAAAAATAAGCTGTTTGAAATAGTGAGTAAAATTGTGATTATGATATTATTCCAAAGTTCTCTGACAATGGCATTTCAGGTTAAAACCCTTAAAGTTCATTTAGAAAACACGAAGTGGCATTAAAAAAATGTGGAAAAAGCTGTATTGTTTTTTAAACCGTGTTTTTTCTTAAAATCCCAAATTTTCAGCATCTTCACGTGTACTTAACATCTCAACAAATAATTTTTCACTTTTTGTTTGTGTTGTGGTTTTTTATTTGTTGGGTTTGGGGGTTTTTGGTTTTTTTTTAGCATATTCTAGATAAAGGCATTAAACCAGTTTTTCCCCAGGTGATTTTAAGTGGGTGTTCTCTGTGATTTCTTGACAAAAACAACAATATAAGCCATAACAGAAAATTACCCATAGAGATTACATTGCGATCCAGCCATCTTTGAGTCAGGCCATCTGAGTACAGCTTGTGCATACCACAAGATTCAGAGGTACAGAAAGAAACCTCACTCAAAGCCCTTTTCTTGTTCTCTGAATCCCACCCCCTCTTGAACACCTGAATGCAACCATTCTAACTTAGATCAACAAAATTTTCCTGTAAAAATATTTTTTCTGCAAGTAATTTATCATTCTCCCCTATGTTTCATCAGCTTCATCATCCTGGATGAGATGATGAGCACGTTAGCTTCAACGTTAAGTGAAAGAAAACTAAAAGCATCTCATCATTTTAATGTGACAAGTGTTTTTGTTGAAAAAGGCATCATGAAAAATACAAACCATAAGGCAGCAAAGAATTGTACCCAGTTAATAGATAACTAAAATATTGTGCATTTCCTTGTTATTTCTGTATCCAAGTCCTGCAAATCTAATTAATTTCAAATGCTACAATGCACAGAGCTTACGTGTCTCTTGTGCCTTATGGTTTTCAAAGAGTTTACCAGCGCTGGAGAACTGAACAGCAAATAGCTTTTGTTATCCAAAGAAAAAATATATGCAAGGTAATACATACAAGGTAGTATTTTTATACCTTATCTTTTCTTCTGTAGAAACTACTCAAATACATATTAAAAACAGTGGTTAAATGAGAACTATGAGACAGCGCCACATTCAGTGTCCCCTGAGGAAAGAAAAAATATATATACAAAATGTTAATTGCTTGCAGCAAGAATGTCTATATTCCTTGCTCTGCATGCATGGATGCCATTCAGTTAAGGTCCTTATTTGACTTTGGCTTCACACAGGACTTGGGTGGGCTTGCAATTTTTCTTTCATACCAAATGCAGGAGTTCTTTAACTGACATAAATTGTCATATGTCCCTGGCTGTCAATAGACGCACAACTGTTTATAGCAGCTGACCTAGACAGTGCATTGTAGAAGCCAGGGAAATTTTACACCTCCCCACTCTTGGTTACTAATCCCTGAATAATCTAGTTCTTACAATTTTTCCAGCATGATTTTTATAAAAATGTAATTATCCAGCAGGAACATTAAAATCATTTGAAGGAAAAAAATAAGTAAGGGAAAAGAGCATTTTTCTCTCCAGTGAGATACTATCTGGTTTGTTGGAGTATCCCTGTTTTCTTGGAGAGGATCTTCAAGGATTATTTTCCTTAGGTCAGTGCAGAGGTTATCTTCAGCTCTGTGTCACGAGCAGCAAGGAGAAAAGGGTGGAAGTAAAAGAGGAGGGAAAAGAGACTTGCAAGAATATGAGGTATGAGAAAGAGGTTCATGAAACTGAGCTGAGGGATTAGTCAGAAAGGGAGATTGGAGGGCAAATAGTGGGAAGAGAGGAGCCATATAAGAAGGCAGAGACAGAATTTTTGTGTGATGTACTAACTTGTGTGATGACTGGAAGAAAGAACAAGGGACTCTAGCAGATGTGGATAGAGTAAAATCAGGTGGTTCCTGGACCATAGACTGATACACAGACAGACACACAGACAGACAGTAGTAATAATAGTCTGAAGGGAGGGAGAGAGATTAAAAAAAATAAAAAAAGAACAGGGAGGGAAAAAGAAAGGACAAATTGTGCATTTATTTGTATACTTATGCAATGAGAGTTATTTGCAAGAACATTTTCAGATACCATTTTATTTTCCATCTGCATTCTTCCAGTTCCACTGGGAAACATTTGAATCTCATGCCCCTGGCATTTTGGCTTCCGTGTTTGCAAAAGTAGAAAAGTAACATTGTTTGGACTGGTAAAATTTCTTGAGCACAATAAAAAATAAAAGTTAATTTCTCTGTAAACCTGTTCAAAGTGAGCCCTTTTAGTATATTCCTTCCTAATATTTGTTATTCCTAGTAATTTCTTTTACATGGAAATATTTATGCCTGCTTTATGTATTGCACCAGGAAATATTTCAGCTTTAAGGAGAGCAGCACTCTCTTCGAATGACTCTGGCTTTTACCTAATGATCCAATAAGTTAGTGGTTGTTTGATGTGTACATATTGTGTTTCAGGTCTCAGTGGGAAGTTGCCAAGTCTTTTATTGAGTGGTAATATTTTCCTCTTGCTGGTTTTGGATTTCTCCAAGGATCAGCAGTTAACATAGAGGTTTCTGTTACAATTTGATTAAAGTGCCAGAGATTTGTTTTTTCTCCATTCAATTTTTTTAATTGGGTCATTCCTTAAAAGGTTATCTTAATATAGTAAATGCATTACCTCTGTGAATGAGGCATGCTAAATGATACCATGGAATTTTACTATTAGGGGCTCTGTACAAAAGATTTCTTATGTGAAATTTATATCCTGGCAGAAGTAATGATAAACAGTAAGTTGCAGAACAAACTGCACCGTTCTTCACAAGCACTAGGCTTGCTTGTAAACAGTACCAAAAATCACAGAAATACAAAGAAAATACTTAATCTTGTAAACCCAGTGGCCTGATCTCTAGCAGATATAACCTGCCCTGTGCCCATTTTGGTGAGCATTACATCAGCTTACAGCAGTTAAGGACCTCTCCTAGGGGGCTGTGAAAACGATTGCTTGGGTTTGGGTTTTCGTTGATACAACTTCTGTCTGCGAATCACTGTAATAGACAGCAAGAAAAACTTGGTTGGTGTATTTTCATACCCTACTAACTGATTTTGAATGATTTGAGCGGGTGGTTGTGACTTGCTGCAGTTTGGTGGAAAAAATACTGCTGAAATATTGCAAAACTTTCTGGCTTAGCCCAAGTTGCAGTTTGTTACTAGTTTGTTTGCAGATCCTCTTCAGTCTTCAATTTTCTCTCTCTGACAATATAAAGAAATAACCCTAGGTTGGTAAAATAAACCCTCAGCCCTCAATAATCAACATCATTACATCCTATTTATATTGTATTGACCTTTCTTGAAATGAAGGCTGAAAACCCACTGTAACTCCTCAGGTAGTCCAGAGTACTTGACTGTCAAAAAGGTAGAAATTTCACAGGAAATACATCTCTCAGCTCCCCGTTCCTGGTGAAACATGGTATCATGGGTATCATAAAAAAGAATCCTAATGAAAGATACTTTTTTTAATAGGTTGTCACCTCCCTTCATATGGCTGACTGTAGCATAAAAGATGTTTAACAGAGAAACTGCAAACCAGACAATATTTAAAACTTGGTCTTGTAATATACCTTTAAAACACCACTGAGCAGGCTAGCAAGTCACACGGCATTACCTGGAGTCTTAGCCCAGTTATCCAGTAGACCTCAGCAGAAGATTCACAGAGAGTGAGACATAGAGAATGAAAAGCCCCTATACAATGTACTACTGATGGATCAAAGTAAAAAAAGTTATGACCCTTGATGGTAAACGCTTTAATGCATACCTAAAACTTTCCTAATTGGACCATAAGGGACCTGACTTTGAGACTGTTCCCGAATTCTGGCAGATTTGGATCTTTCATTTACTTTAATATTTTTAAAGCAATATACATAATGTTTTGTTACTATGTTTAAATAGTTTATTTCTATGCTACTTAGGATCACAGAACATGTTAGGTCACCTAGTCCAACCCCCCTGCAGTAAGCAGGGACATCTTCACTAGATTAATTCACTCGGAGCCACATCAAGCCTGATTTTGAACATCTCCAGGCATGGAACCTCCACTAGCTCTCTGGACAACCTGTTCCAGTGATCTACCACCCTCATATTGAAGAACATTCCTAAAGTCCAACCTAAATTTCCCCTTTTCTAGTTTAAAAACATTACCCCTTGTCCCAGTGTTACATGCCCTCGTGAACAGTTCTTCCCCAGCTTTCTTATAGGCACATTTCAGGTACTGAAAGGCCGCTAAAAGGTGTCCCCAGACCCTTCTCTTCTCCAAGCTGAACAAGCCCAACTCTCTCAGCCTGTCTTCACAGGAGAGGTGCTGCAGCCCTTTGATCATTTTTGTTAAGGCCCCTGTGGACCTTATAGAGCCATTCTGTCATATGCCACAGACATGACCAGTAACATACCGTCCTTAAACCAATATTAGGTAGCTGAAGTAGGCATTGAGTAGTGGAACCAAAGAGAAGAGATTGTGAAATGTCATCCAAAGGTCAAAAGAATCACTCAGGTTTCTTCTGCATCTGTCCCATAACTGCTCGGCCATACCGCTCTTGAGGGATGGTTCATTCTTGTATTTCCTTGTGGTGTGCTTTGACACATGTGGTCATGTGCCTTCAAATCTAGGTGCTATGTTCAAATTTCACCTATCCACTGGGTAGAAATTTAAGGGATATTGAAAGCTATTGAGATGTCTTATTTTAAAGCTTTGTCTCATCTTGGATGAATAGAAACACATTCAGTATTTGTAAATAATGTCCTGAGTAACTTGCAGACAGGCACATAGTGTCAATGTGATTATTTAACAAGCAAAATTTTACTTATTGAGAAAAAGTGTAGTACAGGTAATACTAAAAATATGAAATATATTTTCCATTTTTATGCTGGTACAGGAATACTTTCTGCTCTCTGTTTAATAATGAATTGACTAGAAAGCTGTAACTGCACTTCTTTTCTAAGCACTTCTAGTTCTGAAGATGAGAATACCATTTGGCAGCCTTGACAGAAAGTGGAAACATGCAGAGAAGAAACATCACTCGCTCCTCATCCACCCAAGGTGACCAATCTATCCATCTATTTAGTATACCAAAATTAAAGAGTCAATCTAATTAGTTAATGTTGGTACTAATTATGTAGCAGGCATTGATAGTGTATTAAATTCTGTGCAAAGATGCAAAGGAAAGACACAATTCCTTCCTCCGGAGCCCACATTCTTTACCAAGACAGTCACACCAGCATGGGTGGGCAGCCCCAGAGGATGGTCCCCCTTAACAGCAGTCTGGGAATTTCATTTATTTTATTCATGTAACGGGTATTCTGGTGACACTGAATTTGCGAGAGGCCTGGCTGTGTAACCTTATCAGGTTGTATGAGACACGGGTGAGTTCAGTTAGAATTGATATGCAAAGGTGTCTGAAGGGAGGAGAGATGCAAAGGAGGATTTTCACTCTATTAGACAGAATCTATTAGAAATTCACAGCCTCTAGACTAAACTATGACCCATATTGCTTGTTTTTATGTGACAATATTTACATAAAGAGCCAGGAGGGTCTCCTTTCTGTAGGAGAGGGCAGAAATATTTGAAGCTTCTAACTGATCGGTGTATTCTTGCACAGAGACTGCAGTTGTTTCCTGTGATTGCCAGAGTGCTACTCCACACATACTTTCAGTGGTGGGTGCCAGAAATCAGTGGTATTTCTCTAATTGGTCATTCCTAAGAAAATTTCCTGTAAACACTGGTGTGTGTGTATGGATTTGCAGAGAAGATGTTTCAGCCACATACATACACAGACACACACACACACACACAAATAAATAAATCTACATCTCTTTCTGGAAACAAGAAAAATTAAGCCTTTTGAATTTCACAAAGGAATCATCTGAACTCTTGAGCAGACTCCTAGTTCCAATAAATATGTGCATAGCATGGGAAATATTATTATTTGCACTGGCAGAACTTCTGGTCTTTGTAATACAAAAGCATATATTCAAGTAAAATAGTCTGAAATACCAGAACACCATACATTATAATCTGTATAAAAGTTACCCTTCTTGTTTTATAAATTTCTTTTTAGCTCAAGTGTTGTGACAATAGACCATTTTTAATTATATTAGTCCTTTTGTATTCTTTTCAGAATCATGTATTCAGCATGTAAGCAAGGTATAGTGAACTGCAGCATTGGAGATTTGTAGTAATTTAGATTACAGTATGGAAAAAATGAGAAATAGACTCTAATGAAAATGCTGGATTCAAAATCAACAATCTAGACTTCAGTACAAGGCCAAACTGCCTGTAATGTACTCCTAACTTTACCATTTGCTGCAGAGTTTAGCTTCTTGCAGAGAGAGGCAGGTCAGCTTTTGAAAGAAGCTACTTAAGTACAACACTTACTGATTAGAAGAAGCAACATTCTTAAATACTGATGAAGAACTAAGGGCCTGAAACACTGCTTGTTTTTAACTGGTCTGTTTAAATCATAGTAAACCAGCAATGGAGCCAAGTAAAGGAAGCCATTGTGTTAAGTTAGGTCTAAGCCAAAGGTTGTTTGTTTTTATACCACCAAGTAATATCAGACCAGCAGGAGGTCACAGTGAAGTTTGAAGCATGGTGGAGACATCTACAGGATTTATGACACTTAGCTAGCATATGAAAATAATAGCATATCCTTTTTATTTTACTGAAATTATGTTTGAGATTCTTATAAGCATAAAGTTGAGATCTGGAGGAAAAAAAAAGTAACAGAGAAATAAGATGGTAACTATACTGCAGAGAATATGGAAGATTCTTCAGAAATCCTTGAGGTCACTTGAAAATTCCTAGTTCAAATTGCTGACATCCTATGACAGGGAGAGAAGTTGGAGGAACAGGTTAGCTCTTTTTATCACCATTTTCATTTCTCAGTAAAAAAGTCCAGAAAGGAAGTCACTCTCTTATGATGAAAACCCATGATCCATCTTCTCAAATACCCAAACTTTTCCTGTTTTCACAGAATGTACTCTATGAAATTTATCTGCCTCATTTTAAAAGCCCAGTAAGCCAGATGTGGGACCACTGATTTCTGTTCATGGAGGAAAAACAGTGACATTTTTCTCCATTAAGTTGATCAGCATCTGATTGTAAATGTAATGATTTGCTGATGGGTCAGCTCTTCTCTGCTTGGTCTAGCAAGGAGCAGGGGTCCACCAAATAATTAAAATAACTTTTATAATTTGAGTAAGGTGAGATGCACAGAGACCATAAAGAACTAACTAGGAACCTTCAGTGTTAAGAAGGACTGAGTTCTGAGTGACTACCTCTTAGTCCATGATACAGTTAGTGAGTAATCTGGGTAAAACATCTATGAGTGACCGAGCTACAGTGCTAAAATGCAAGAGCAGAACTCAGAATAGTACTTACCAATTTCCTCATCATTCCCAGCTCTCAATCCAGTAGTACTCATTTCATTACACCAGGCAGTTTCCCCTACTGTGCACCCCTCAGGCTTCCTAGGTCCTGGTCTCTTCCCAGCAACCTCATTTTCCCTGGCCTCCACCTCCTGCATTCTTCTCAATCTCTGCAATTTTCCTTTTATCATCATCCACCACTCCCCTGGGTGTTTAAAAGGAGGTTATACACTGTAAACACACAAAACAATCTGCTTGGTCTGTGATTGTCCAATTAGCCATCACCTGTCCTACTTTGCTTTCTGAACCAGAAAGGTTATTTAGAGGAGTAAATGATTTGTATTTCCATACTAGGACTTTCCAGGGAGGTGTATTAAATTGCTCCATGAATAAGATCTGGTCTCTACACCACCTCTTACACCACCCCTCAGCCAATGGTTACACCCCCTTCCAAAAAAATTGTAAATGAAAGGTGAGTTTTCTGGAAAATGTAACTTGCAAATGTAAATATGAAATTAAATCCCAGCAATGCATATCCACAAGGAAGATGTATTAAAGCTACACTGGTGTCTTATGACTCCTTAACTCCAACATACAGTTTTGCTGGTCCCATTCCTGTTAGCTTAATTAAATAAGTATTCCACATCTCCTTTCATAATTTTTTTCTGTGATTTTTTAAGATACTTTTTTCTATATTTGGCAAAGAAAACTGAAGTAAATCTTAACACTATCATTTAATTATTGTACATTTTTTCTGGCATATCACAGGAGAGTTATTTCACAAAAGACTACTATGAAAATAAACATTTAAAATTATTACATCTAAACTACAAAATATCTTATAAAAATTCTGTAACTTGATTTTGTTTCTGATTTAAGGCATGTGAGTACCTTCTTTTCCCAACAGTGAAAACTCTTCTCTGTGGGAAAAAGAAATGAAGACCAAATCAAACAGTCAAATCTTTTTAGTTTGCACAGCATGTTGCATTTCATGCAGAAGGATCCACTTGAAATTCAAAATAGCACTTCATAGTTAATCACCTCCCATACTTCACAGGGTGTGCTAACATTTGTGCTGATCTAAGGAGCAGTTATATACATGGGAATGAAGAATTATTTGATGCTTATTAATACAATTTAATATTCACGTGAGTCGCACAAGACTACAGCCAAATGGAAAGCTTCTAACATTTAGGATCATGTTCTGCCTACAGGAATGCCAAAGTTCTACTAAATTCATGAGTGTTTCTGAAGGCAGAACTTGGTCCCATGTTTCACAGAACTTCTGCTGGCTGGCAGTCTACAAAAACATGGACACATTGAACTGTGTGCAGATAGACTGATGTGCTTAAGACAGACTTAATAGACACAAATAAGGAGGAAATGAATCTGTAAACACAACAGATAGTGCTGTTCCTTAATTTTACTGATTTAATCATCATATTGACTCAAGTAATTGAAAGGGTCAAGGCCCATCTTAGAAGCCCTGGATGAAAAGAAACTTGGACCAGGTTTGTGAAGTATCACCTGAACATATTAAGGGACAGGATCTGACACCTTTATAGGGTGAAAAAAAAATATTTTTTAAAAAATCTGATAAATTCATAACTATTATCCATATACATTTGTGAATAATATTAGATGCTTTAAATATGAACACGTTAATACATTTATTTGCCAGTAGAAGACTGTTTAATGTGCAGTACTTAATAGCATTTAATCCAAGATAGATTTGAAATCCACTTGATGAAAAAATTGATAAATCCACCTCTTCAACTATCTGGACATTCTCCAGAATGCCTACTGGGGCTTTGTTAAGTTCCTTTCAATGTCTAGTTTTCAGTAATTCAGCAAATGAATTGCATTTTTCTATACACTTATTAAAAGGTTGGAGGAAAGTATCCCTTATTATAATGTGCCTTATTGAAAGGCAAATATTATCTTGGTCTTCCTACAAAAATCATGTCTGTACTCTTTGGGATTATCATTAACTCATTACAGACAAGAATAATTTTTAATATACTATATTTTGTACTTTCTAATTGAAAAAGTAAATGCTCATTCCTTATCAAAAGTGAATTTCATGACATTTATATTTAACTTTTATGCCAATTAATTCTATTCTTCTGAAAGATTTAATATATGCAGTAGTTTGAGTCTTGGTGCCATCACTCTAAGCAAAAAGATACAAGAATTTACAGCTGAGTTATTCATACATCTGTGCACGTCCTTCTCCCTCTCTCTGTATGTTTCAGATCCTGGGTGGATTCAAGGTGATAAGCCCTTGAGAAAACCATAATGTGATTATCTTGCAGAGAGGTGGTGGAATAAATAAGATTATCCATAACAAGCTTTGCTACTGATGAGTTCAAGCTGTGCTAATACAGAAAGTCCTGACACAATTGTAAGGTAATAACAGAAAAAGTATGTGCTTGCAAAGAAGAGAATGCTGCTTGAACTATCAAACCTCCTGTGATTAATGCAAACTCACCTCCAGCCTCTTACATACAGGCTTTACTGCATTTGCCACACTTTCATTGACTGTTCCAGGGCAAGCTTTAAGTCTCATACCAATAATAATATTTAAAGTGTAGAGTATTAATACTTTTGTGATTGACTTTAAGAGTGTTACAGCCTCTCTTGGAGTTTGGAGTTACTCTGACCTGTGTTCATGAATGAACGATTTTGCTAAATTATGCAGGTCAAAAAAATAGACCAGAGTATGTAGGCTGTCCTCCTAGACCACGAAGGCACCTATTGAATGACATCCACTCTCATGTCACATCAGGGACAGGCAGCATTAGGTCTAATTTGTTTGCATTTTTTAGGTAACATCCATTTTGACTGTTTCTTGGTTGGATCCATCTTTGACTCTTAATGATTCACAGTCCTATTCCTCTTCTTTTCTCTTAATTACTCCACCTCCACTGAAATTAGCGGAAAAAATGTTGCTGTGAAAGATAATCTAATCTGCAGTACTTTATTTAGCCTTTTGGATAAAAAGGAGCATATGTAACTGTTAACACTCATATATCATTGATGAGAAACAAATTTTATAATCATTAGTTTTCTAAGAGTACTGATGGGAAAAATCAGCATATTCAGAAATTTAAAGGGTTGAGGTTTTTTAAAGTATCAATATGAAGTGTACAATTTCAATGGAGAAAAAAACCTCTTTTCTAAGACAAAGTTTTCAAATACTGATAAACAGACCCAGCTTGGAACACCTTGATTTGAAGAAGCTTAGTTAACACATTTTTTAAGACCACTGTTTACTTTGTCATGTCAGAGTAGGAACTTGGAGGCACAAGGCATTTTTGGGTAGAGAATTCAGTTTTAGATAATCAGTTTAAACCCAGAGAAAATCCTCCAGGTCATGATAAAATCCATTTTTTCTAAATGATATTTACAGTGGGAACTATTTGTTTTCTGAGATGTTGTTGCCTTGTGCCAAGGGAGGAAAGTATTTTAATTAAAAGAAACAGGGGCTTTAAGGCTCAGTTGTGAGCAGATAATCAACACCAGATATATATTTATTGTCAATATAGAACAGGCAAAATGCATACCTTTTGTAACTCTGCAGCTGAATGTCTGAAATAAATAGCTGTGAAGAAGGTACAAGATGCAGGTAACAATAAAGGACACATGAAATAAATTGATCAATCGTTCTGTAGATTTTATTTCTTAAAAAATAATTTAATTCTTTTAAAAAAGAAAGTATAAATTAATCAACATCTGTCTGGACAGAGGAAGACAACCTAGTGATACTGCATTACTGATTTTATGCCTTAGAGCTTCATTCTATTATAAATTAGTGGAGGAAATGTCTGAATGTTACAGGTAGTTCATCACAGGTTATTATATATTACAAAGCTGTTCTTAGCAAGTTCATCACAGGTTGTTATATATTGCAAAGCTATGCTTAGCATACAGCTAGATTTTTGTCATTAATGATCTATAATTTAAATTAATCGGGATCATTTTGATTTCAAGCATCTGGGAGCCAGAACTCTTAAGCAGCCCTAATAACAGGGTGTAACAACCAAATTATTCCAGTAGTAAAAAGAAGGCGTTTTTTTATAGATTAGATTTTTTTTCTCAGTAGTGTTTATTTTTATTAGCTAGTCTCTAATCTGCATATATTAAAAAGTACTGATCCTACAGACCTGTATGATTTTGCATAGCCATGGCATTAAATTCAAAATGTTATATTTCTTTCTTAAACCAAAGCTAAGTTGTTTTGTTTTTCCTTTCTCAGTGAAGAAGAGCATATGAGTTCCTCTAGCAGTCAACAGACACTTAAGGCAAACCTCTGTTGTTACTGTTTTTTCCTGTCCATTTGAAGTTTTCTCTTCCAATCACACGAGAGAAATTATCTTTTTTCAGAATAAATACTATCTAAAGACACAATTATTGCAGAAGGGAAGAAAGTGTAAAGGAGCCTTCCATTTTTTGCTGTATTGTGTGTGAACTAGGAACTGACACAATTCTTATTGTTTAAGTGGCAAGTAAAAGTAAAAAAAGCCTTTAAACAGTTTATAGTAGAAAACATAATATATTCACACATGTGTATTCTTTTTTGTTGTTGTTTAAAAAGGTATGAGGGAAGAGGTATGACCCAGTGATATCTTTGCAGTTAATTTTAGTGTGAGTGAGGTCAGTTAGACCCCTCTTGTTCAAAGGCACTAACAAGTTGCTGTTAGTAGATCACTACAGAGGCTTTGGATACTGAAGGCCTGTTCATTAGTGTCTGCAGAGAAATATGTGGCCATATAGACAATCAGCATCCATAGTGAGGTTACATAGCTGCCACCTGGTACTCTAATGAGATGGAAGGCAATTAAAAATAATTACCATTGCAAACTCATTAAAATTCTGTAGGTCTGTTCAACTCTGGCCCCTCATAATTGCGGCAGAACATTTTAGTGTATCTCAAAAATTATAGTGAAACTCAATGATATTTTAAATCAGGAAATGAGAGATGGTATGAATTGCAAAGGTTCGTTTCAAGATACTTAATCGCTACAAAAATTATGGTATCGTAGTGAGAAGGTGAGCATTTCAATATCATTGGAGTATCAGGTGTTTCAACATCTAACCAAATTTGAAAGTCTTCCCATATATTGTTCTGAGGGTAAAAATTTTGGATATTCATGTACAGGCAGACACATATATTTTTGGCCTTAATGCTTTGAAAAGTAAAATTCTCATTCTTTTTTTTTAATTCTTGAGGCAACATAACAGACAATATAATGCAAATATTTAAGAGGGGAGAAAGAGCATATAACTTGCCATGCAGTGGTTTCCATAGAGTTATTCACTAGTGGTGTCATAAGAGAATTCACAGCTCTTTGTGTCTAGATTTGTGTCAGATTTCAGTGACAATGGGGAAAAAAACGTTTTTTCCAGGTAGGACCCTGCTTCTAAGCAGCTAAGCAGTAAGTGAAGCCGCATATATGGCAGGAACCCTTAGAGATCTCCTAAATCTCCTTTGAGGTATCAGTTTTAGGTACTTTTGCAAATAATGTGTTGGTAAATGAATGAACCTGTTACTGACAGGGCTCTCTAAAAAGGCCGTTCACCCTAGCACACAAATATATTACAGAGTCACACTTCTAGCAGGCATAATCAATCCTGTATCCTCTAGTAAAGTTAAAACTTTCTGGTCTGAAAAATATACCAGATTTCCAAGTCTTGAGTAATGAAGTCGGGTGTCATTAATGAGGTCTCAGAAACATGGAAATGAATTACGTATTTTGATTTTTCTGTATTATAGTTATAAAAAATTTAGCTGGACAGTATACTTTATGCAATATTCATATGCCATATCCTGCATGTCGTCTGAGACAGAAATGAGAACCTGGCTTAGAGATACAATTCTTGTAATACTTGCACAGATGCAATTTTGAAACCAAGATTCATTTATGAAGACTTCAAAAGAGAAACAACAAAGTCCTCCCCACACTTAGCAATGAAATCACCTTTAATAACAAAGAGATTTTGGTGCTGTACAGTAATACAAAATTCTGTGACACTTTCTGGGAAGCATCTCACTCCTGAGACTCTTTCTCTCTAGAAAGAGAGCAGTCAGTGTCTAGCAGGATAAGGAACATTTGTGCAAGGGAGGCGAAGAACCAGGATCAGAGAGATTGGAGGATCAGGAATAGGACTTTTGCCAATGCTAAAGAGGGAAGAGGCTGGCCTCCAGGTTGGACTTGACTGCAGTCTAGGTACACACATCTTTTATCCTCTTACACAAGATGTTGAACTTCTGGCCTTTGGTTTTCTTAAGATGAAATGCAGATGCAGTAGTAACCAACTGGAATGTGAGATAAACTGAAAAAGCTCTAGGTACAGTTCACATAATTCATCCTCTACTCTGGTAGAGTTACACTACTGTAAAACTGGTGTGGTATGATCATAACCGAAGTAGTTATGACTGGGCTGGATACAGGATTCTGTACAAGAAATTTCAGGTTGTACCGAAATTCATTCTAGCTGCCTATTTTTATTTCACAATGTCTAACAAATACTATACAGCATTGTGAAGAAATGTCTTATATTAAACAAATGTTACAGGCCAATAATCAGCACCAGAAATTTTCAGATTTTAATTCCTCATTGTCTATTTTCTCTTATAAAATACATGAAGTTAAAGTATGTGCCAGAGGATTGATATTTTTTCCTGAAGTCCCTACTTGAATTTTCTTCCATTTCAGACTACAGTTAATGATGGCACCATGTTCTTGCTTTTATTTTTCTTTCATATTTGCAGAAGCAAGTCATTGTACTCCAAAAGCACACTGTCATTTGTCGTTATGAAGGACAATAGTTATACACTGTAACAACTGATTGTTTCGCCATTGGTTTATAGGCATCAGGTATGTAATCATATGCTAAGTCGTGGCAGCCAGGGAGACAACACAACACATCAGTAGGAGAAGAAAATACTTTTCGCTTCAGCAATATCTGCAAATTCTGTGAGAGAAATAATACTTTCCAAGGGATTTTTGTATTTATATTCAAACTGTTGCCATACAATGACTATAGTTGAACACAGTTTCGAAGGTTTCATGAATTAGATATTTCCTTGGCACTATTGAAAATACTATATTCAGCAGTTTCAGCAATAGGAGCCCCATCTCATTAAATTAAGTGCCTTAGCCACCAGTGCCAACAACACTTCATAAGCCTTATGTACTAAAGTTTTGTGATATTGCTAATCTGGCACATGTCCCAAAGTGATGATAGTATGTGTTTTAGAGAACTACTAGCAGTGGCAATGAATACTTGAGGGTCATCAAGGGTAGACAGCAGGTATCTGCATTGAGGATGAAAAATGCAGAGTTTTCTAGATTTGTCCCTGGGATATTTTTATACATCTATCCAAGAGAACTGTTCAATTAATATAGGGCCGCATTTCATTGATTTTATTTCTCCTAAGACATAGTGACATTGTCTTAAGTGGTACTTCTCTTGCAGCAAAGTACTCTTCCCTGTTACTATAAAGGGAGGAATCCATCTTTGTATTGTCTCCAGTATAAAAATATCTGGAAATGTAGACCCAAACCTACTTCACAAGTATTCCCAGGACTTTCAATCAGACAACCTATAAAGCGGGGTATTCTTCAACTGCAGGGTTTGTCAGGGGCTGCAGGGCCTCTGTGAGGAGTAGCTTGGACTGCACCATGCTGGACAGAGCTGGTACCAGCCAGCTCCAGCGCACCCAAGTGCAGGGCAAGGCTGGGCCCCACAGCATCCATGGCAGAACCTTGAGGAAAGCCTGGCTGAGAAAGGATAAAGTGCTGAGCTGTCAGGGAGAGGAATGAGAAGGAAAAGTGTGAGAAACAGCCCTGCGAGCCCGGAGGGGAGGAAAGGAGGAGGGGGAGGAGGTGCTTCAGGTTCCCAAGCTGGGATTCCACTGTAGCCTCTGGAGAAGACAATGGTGGAGCAGGCATTTCCCTGCAATGCATGGAGGACCACAGTGAAGCAGATATCCAGTGTGGCATCGTAGCAACTTGCTGCGGGGCTCAGGCCTAGCAAGGAGAGTCTGAGAACCCCAAGGTGGGGGTGGTGTCTGGTGGTATGACATGGTTGTACTGTATCCTTCTTATAAGTACTTGTTTAAGCTCCCTCTTGGTTATTTGTGATGGTATTCGTGCTGACTAGAGTATAATTGGGTGAAAATACTGTATGTTGGTTGTTAAACTCCAGTAATACAGTAATGAAAAAGAATGATTAAAATTTTAATAACAATTTTAAATTTAATTATAATTCTTTAATTTATAGTTTTCTTAGTGAATTAAATAATTGTAAAGCAAAGAATACACATGATAAGAGAATGATAATATACCCAATGACTATATAACTACTGTTAACTCCAACAATGTGGTTATTTTAAATGTAAACTCAGATAAGCAGTGAGGTACTGACTGGGAGTTTTTGTCACCATTTCCTATCACCTCCCACCACAAGAGTTGTTGCTTCCTGTGAAAGCTTCCTAGTCATGAGAAAGCTGATGAAATTTTGCAGAGACTGGGAAATGCTGCCTCAGCAGCTTCAGAGAAAGGTTATAACAATGCTAAGTGTTTGCTATTTGCATCTCTAAGGTACCCATGTAACACGTCAGCACAAGTACTAGAGACATCAAAAAGGGAAAATTTCTGGAAGAACTGCTCAGGGATATAAAAGGAATCCATAGGTGTATAGATCATACTATAGTAGGTATTCAAGTTCATGAGAAGCATGGACAAGACAAAAGCAGAGTGCAGACCCTGCGTTTCAGGTGAGTAGACTTGCTTCACATATAACAGGTGAAGTCTGCTTTCCAGAAACATTATGCATTTTATACTTTTTCCTGGTTTTGGCTGGGGTACAGTTAATTTTCTTCACAGTAGCAGTTATGGGTCTGTGTTTTGGATTTGTGCTGGAAACAGTGTTGATAACACAGGGATGTTGTCATTACTGTTGAGTAGTGCTCACACGGAGCCAAGGTCTTTGCTGCTTCTCGTACTATTCCACCAGTTAGAGGGCTGGGGGTGCACAGAAGCTGTGAGGGGACGCAGCCGAGAGAGCTGACCCCAACTGAGCAAAAGGGATATTCCATACCATAAGTTGACATACTCAGCATATAAGGGGCTGAGGGGAAAGGAGGTGGGGCTCACATGGTAAGAAGGATTATATTTGTCTGGTGCCGGTATGACAACTGCAAAAAGTAGGGCTCATCCTGACATTCTGGTGTCCAAGAATGATCTGAGATGGTGCTGCCTGGCTAGGGAAGTAGTATTTTGTCTGTCTTGCTAGGGAAGTTGAACTTTGTTTTGCTGGCTAGCCACTCAACAGGGCACTAAGTAGGTTCTGACTGGCTGTATGGGGTCCAAGAGGGCTCTGAGTAGGCCCTGGCTAGCTGGCTGGGGAATTAGGGCTCTGGCTAGCCAGCTTGGGTCAAAGGGGGTTTGCAGTAGGCTCTTGCTGGCTGGCATGTGGAATTAGGATCAGGCCAAGTTCAGTAAGGCTCTAGTTGTCTGGTAAGAAGATGATATCATAGAATCACAAAATAGTTTGTGTTGGAAGGTACGTTAGAGATCATCTTGCTCTAACCCCCCTGCTATGGACAAGGACACCTCCCACTAGACCAGGTTGCTCAATGGCCATCCAGCCTGGCCTTAAACTCTTCTAGGGAGGAGGCAAGGCTCTGCCTGGCTCACATGGTGAGTTAAGGCCCTGGCTTGTCAGCTGGAGTAAAAAAGGTGCTCCCTGGCTGGTAAAATAAGGCTCTGATTGATCAGCTGCAGGGAGAGTCCCTTGCTGACTAACTGGTGGCAGAGACTGATGTAGCTGGTGCAACAGAATATTTTTAGGAAAGGGAATGTGTTTCTTTGGCATAGACCTGTCATTTGATATGTGCTACTCTATGCCACATGGAAATGATGAATTTTTGCCCAAAAAGAAATAGGCATAACACATGAACATCCCATGGATGGCCATTGCATACAAGTTTTAAACTGTGAAAACTTATTTTGACACTTGTGTCCTTTAAAAGTGAACAGGACTTGTGTAGAAAATAATGGAATTCTTTAGAAATCAGAGCAACTACCTATGGATTAAGAATAAATATCGGGTTTGAATGGTTCTTGAGCTGGTTTATAGCTCTCAACTGAAGATACAGGGAGCTATGTTGTCAGAACTAATAAGGTCACTTTGCACAGATGGAAAAGGAGAGCTTCAATTTTGTATTTTATGAGAAAACAAATCCACCTTTGTGTGATAACAAGCTTGATGGGCAAATGAACTGATTGACCCTGAGTCCTTGCTGACTTCTGCGGGACTTAAAGGCAGTGGTCCTTCTCCTGAACCCCACATTCAAAACTTTATTGGCCAAAAAAAAAACCCCAGTAGTTAGGTAAAACAGTAGAAATAGCTGTGAAATGAGTCTTGTGTGTTGCAGATAAATGATGCAAAATACCAAATCCAAGCATGCTAAAACAACATTGAAAAGATCTTGCCTGCCTTATCCTGCCTTGGCTTTTATAAAAATAGGAAATTAAAATTAAATGCAGCCAAGGCAACACCACATTTTCAATATTAAAAGGTAAATCTTAGAGCCACTCTGTTAATGATGTAAGTCCTGTCATTTACTCTTCTAGGAAAAAAAAAAAGCACATGCACTGCTAGTGCATAGACAGATTCTACTGATTGAATCCAGGAATAGTCCAGGAAGCACAGTGCAAAAGCCTCAATTTCTCTGTAAGTGAACCTAAGTCTTTGGTCTGCCAGAACTCAGAATATACCAATGTGAGCACTTGTAGCAAAGGACCTGTTAACTGGCTTGAATTTCACCACAGGATTTTATTAGGCATTTGGGGGAGACAGAGATTTGTTTTCTTTGTCCTTAGCTACTCTCACCTAATTTAAAAGAGATTAGCCAAAGGATAACATTTTATGATAACAATACTGAGAAAAGTTGACTGTCTTTACTTGGAACTCTTTAAATGTCTGTAAACTAATTTTTAAACAGCTGTTAACTAAGCATGAATTTAAGTATAGTTCTTTACACACTGGATCATGCTTAAAGTTAATAACAGCATTGCTTTCTTTTTATTTTTGAGCATGCAGTTATAAATGTAAAGAAGGGGAAAACCTGCTTTCTTCGTACTTGTTCTCCCAGTATTTCTTGAAAATGATACAAAATAGTAAATGCTTCACTCTTTGGAAGTGCAGATTTTCCTTAGAATGTAAAAATGTATCCATGCTACACATACACAAGAAAACCAGCGAAATACAAGCATACATTTTAAAATAAAGGTATTTCTTTTAAAATATTTTTGTTTCTTTTGTGATTAATTCCATTATTTATTCTTAGCTTGGCCTGCCAGAACATAAAATTTTGCTGTGCACTAAAGCTACGATGCTGTTAGAGCAGAAGAGCAGAATTAGTTCTCATTGTGCATTCTTTTCCTGCTGCTCACCTTGGTGAGTAACTCAGTTACTCTCTTGGCCTTTTGGCTTTAGAACTGGGAATGGAAATCTGTAAATTCACTGCATGTAGCCTACTGCTATGAAAAAAACCACAGATTTGGTGACTTCAGTGGCATATGAAGGTTGCCTGGTAATAAGAAAGAAAGAAATCATTCTTTGAACTGTTTTCACGAGAGTGGAGGGACCTAAAGTCTTTCACCATCCTGTTTCTTCCATGTATTGAGTAAGTGTGCCTAGACACAAAATTACTGTCGGGGAACAGAGCGGAAAGTTGCTCAGGAGGCAATAATAATTTTGGGGTGCATTAAACACAGTATAACCAGCCTCACCTTCAGTGTTTTGGGGCCACACAACCTAAGAAGGATGTGACGCTCCCCCAGAGGAGGGCAACAAATTGGGTGAAGGGGATGGAAGACATGTCCTGTGGGGAGGGCTAGTTAGTCTAGTTTGGAGAGAAGGAGGCTGAGGGGTGACCTCATGACTCTCTTCAGCTTTCTGAGGAGGGAAGCAGAGAGGGAGGTGCTGAACTTTTCTCCCTGGAACCCAGTGACCAGATGTGGGAATGGTTCAAGACTGTACCAGGCGAGGCTTAGAGTGGACATTGGGAAGGAGTTCTTTGCCAAGAGGGTGGTCAATCACTGCAGCAGGCTCTCTAGAGAGGTGGCCATGGCATTTGGGTAATGCCTTAAATAACATTCTTTAACTTTTGGTCAACACTGAATTGGTCAGGTAGCTGGAGTGGATGATGGCTCCCTTCCTGCTGAGCCATACCATATGAAAAAGTATGGTAGATTGAGAAGTCTATGTAAAATATCCAGATTGCAAGTCTCTCCTAAGAAGTATTTATATTAGTAAACTTGTGTTGCAGCTTTCAGTTGTACTACCGGATTTTAAATATTAAAATGAATGCTGTTGTGCTCTCAAATGCATAGAGATCAAGCATTATCTAGTGGCTTTAGAGATCTCCAGGAGGGTGATATGTGAGGGTGTGCTGTGAGGTGTCAGACTACTTGTGTGACATCAGAAAACAGTAACTGAATTTGTACTCTTTGTAAGAATAATACGACCAAACTTTCAGAAATGCATGCAATTAAGAGTTTTGTGTAATCATCGAAATTTACTTTGAGTATCCAAATAAGACTAAAGCTTTGAAAAGATGTCAGAATCAAGACTTACTTTTTCTCTACTTTCCCTTTATTCATGGATCCAGAGGATTTGTATTTGATCTTGGCTTGTCATCTTAGCTTCTGTATCCCCTTTTCAAAAAAGGACTTTGGAATCTCACATTCAGATCTACCCTGTCTTCCCCTCCCCAACTTCCTTCATGTGATCTGGTACTAAATTGTGAAGTGTTTATTAATATTATTGCTTAATGTGAGAACTTGCAACATTAAAACTCCTCTGCCTGAGACATCAAACACACACATGACTGCGGGGCAGGAGTTAGCCAATGCTGGCAGACCCACCATAAATATCTATTTGAGTGCTCTTAGCCTGTAGCAAATACAACTTAATTTAAGTTAGCATGAAAGAAGGCTAAGAAAACTCAATTTATTTTGCATTTGCCATGGGCTAAAAGAATTTACAGTGGACAGTTGCCGTAGATCAGCTGCTGAGTTTGTGAAAGCAATTCTTTTGTTGGTTAGATTGGTGTGAAATCAGGGAACAATCAGCATAGAAATCTGTAATTCTGGTGTTGCATAACATCAGTGTCCCAGTAGTTTATTAAGTCGTCAGTTCCTCAGTGTGAAATACTAGACCAAATGAATTTGATGTGAAGAAAAAGAGGTTTAGAGGTGTTATTTGGGGTGGGCATTGTTCACTTTTAAAATGGAGTCAGAATTTTCCCCAGTGTAGCTCTTACATCTCCCAGCAAACATAAAAACGAAAACAAAAAGCAGAGGCATCAGCTTTACTTTTCCAGTAAAATTAAAGATTTATAAGTATAATGAATGGGAGTGTAAACCACCAATTCTTTCTTCCTGGAAGCCAATGCAGATGTGCCAATGGTATCACTGTGGGCCAGGGTGCGTTCCTGCTCTGTGTCTGTTTCTTGGCTCCTCTGGGCTTTGCTCAGTGCAGTGCAGCATTTCGTTTTAAATGTGCTCTTGAAATGGTAGGATTCTGGAGTGCAAAATAGGGCAGGTTTTGCTTTTCTTTATTTCATGTAAACATATTCCTAACAAGGAGTGTATGAGAATATTCTACAGAAAAACTCTACAGTGTGAGGTAATTAATTTTGCTAGGGGCAAAAGAAACAAGGGAAAGAAAGGGAGGATTTCTGGCCTCATTGAAACTAATGGCTAGGTTTTAAGGGCTTCAACAGGGAAAGAACATCTCCCTCAATTTTCACACTAAAAACTGTTTTTTCCCCAAAAGATTTTCTAATGCCAGCATAGTGCAGGAGACACCATTAGAGTGTTTGACAGCCGGTGTGGTTATGGAATGTCAGACTGAGAGTTCATAATGCTGCTTTTTACTCTTAACATCCAGTAATCAATAACAGTGATTACAGACTTTGAGCTGTGCATCATATAGATGAGAAGCAGCATGAGTTGGGCCATGTAACATGTCATGCTGGAAAAGCAGGGCTGCGATGTATTTCTTGGCTGACTGCCATGCAATTCTGCAGCCCATTCTGTTTCCCTTTGTCATGGGCTACCAGCACTATGGTGCCTTTGGCCCTATCGGGGGCACATCATGACACTGAAAGATCTTTCTTTGTATGATACACAGTATTATCCTGTTCAGACTTCAAGCTGGTCAGGCCTGAGCTTTTTCTGGTCTAGAAGACAGAAGAGCATTATTAATCTGAAATTACAAAACATACTGGCTTGCATAGGATATCATCTCAGATGCATTTTTATGTCAGCAAAGCTTCTGGTTGACCTAGAAATTAGAAAAAAACACACCTTTATTTTCTCAGAGTACAGACAGTGGGAGGCCACTGACCTGCAAAGACTATACAGACACACTGTAATGATTTGAGAGGTGTCTGAAATTATGTCCAGTGTAGTCACTCTCGTCTCGTTAGGCAGAAACTAGGTTTGTTTTTCCTATTGCTTGCAGACTTGTGAACCTTTAGCTTTCAAATTCACTGTTGGCTGAAGAGTCTCCAGGCAGCTGAGATGTCTGGGTTGAGGGTGCAAGCCCCTCTGGGAGAGGAGAAAAGGGAGGAGGATCAGTTTGATATTGTGCTTTAAATGTATATATTATTCGTAGAGGAATAATGTCCTCTGTACTTGTCAGCTGTATTTCAGATTTAGAAAGTATGAATACAATTTGAACAAAGGAGAAGATTAAATAGTGCCCTGCTTTCAGTTGAGATAGTTATTTTCTTTCTAGTGGTCAGTATAGTGCTGCTGTGGTTTGGATTTAGGATGGGAATAATGTTGATAATGCACTGACATTTTAATTGTTGCTAGGTAGCTGTAATGCTTACACTAACTGAAGGACTTTTCAGCTTCTCAGGCCCTGCCAGTAGCACCAGAAGCTGGGAGAGCACAGCCAGGACAGCTAGAACAGGCTGGCCAAAGGGATGTTCCCTGACATGCAATGTCATACTCCGGATATAACTGGGTAAGCAAGCCAGGAGGTGGCGTCACTGCTCAGAAAGAGACTGGGTTGTAGTTTTTTTACTTTTGTGTGTGATGAGCAGTTGCATTTATGCATTGCTTGTGTTGCTGTTGTTATTATTAATCTTTCTTTCTTATCCTATTAAACTGTCTGTATCTCAACCCACAGCTTTTAGGTTTTTTTTTTTTTTCCATTCTCCTTCCCATACTCTTGTGGGGTTGGGGAGGGGTGAGTAAGCAGCCACGTGATGCTTTGCTGTCAGCTAGGGCAAAACCTGACAAGTGGTTATAAAGTTGGAAAAATGTTGAAACATTGACAAAATGCAATCTTCCAGGGCCTCTTTTCCCCTATGTACCTCTGAGCAGTAACCTGTGTGTAGCCTTGGTTGAATATGCAGAAGAAATGATGCAGCTGGCAGTACCTTGGACATGGGAGGTTACTAATGAGATTAAGATGTATCCTCTGGTAGCTTATCTCTTACTTTTTATCCAGAGGGTATGTAGTTTGTTTTGAATGCTGAGAAAGCAACAAAACATGTGGAAAGGCCTCAGAACTTCACTTTTAACTTACAATTCCTGTACTTGTAAGTCCTTTGCTTACATTTCCATCAGTTTCTGAAATACTCTGAGAATGTTAGTAAGACCTTCCCAAACCTATCACATCACCCTGCTTTGATTTTTAAGTTTCTTCCGGGTGCTACTTCTGTTTTCTTTTTTACCACAGCTGGATTTCAACTATAACTGCTTTCATAGACGTCAAAAGCTAGGCTGTCAAAACCTTTTGGCTTTGCAACCTGTAACAAATTACATACCAGAAATGGAGTCTATTGTGCAACGTTTTCAATTGTCTTTTGGCTTGTTGTCTACTCACGGAGACTGTATGTGAAACATAATACAAGAGATTTCAGGGAACCAGAGGTTTCAGCTAAACACACTCTTTCTCCACATACTGATATTTTTTTGTCTCTTTTCTGTATTGTACTTGCTGTGCAACTTTCTCTGTGATACACACAGAGTAAGCTTTTCATCTGTCAGACCAGGCATATGCAACACTTAGGTGTCAGTCTCCGCTGCATATATATTGTATATAGCACACAGGAAATTAAAGGTTTTAAATACTAAGAACAAAAAGCTGATAAGGTTTGAGATAGAAAGATTAAGACCATGACAGATATCCCCACCTTCTTAAATGCTGATAGGCACCTTACTGCTAAGGCACCGCCACATACTAATGTGGGTAAATGATGTTGGGATCAAAGCTGGCTCAGCTTCAGCCAGCTCCGTGAGCAAAGCTAGTTCAACCATCTGCATCTAAGGCTTGAATCTACAGCATGTGTTTAATCTCTGCCTTTCTTTTTCTTTGTCTGTATAAAACCAGCATTGCTTCCATTAACAAAACCTGAATATTTACTTTGAAAGAGCAAAATTTTTATTGAAAAGATTTTCCTATCCAAGAAAGAGAAGGTAATGGCTAGACTGTAAAGTAACAGTCATTTTTCTGTCTTTTTCTGTCTTTTTTTTAGTGATTAAGTTCATCATTCAGTGTGTGACAGCTTCGGCAGGATGTAGACAGTCCCCCTCAAACCGGAACATTCATAAATGAATACTTAGGGTGCTGTCCTGAATACAAAGATGTCATCAAACAAGGGGAAATGATGACCGAAATACCTTGGATCCCGATGTCAGTAATCTATTTGTCCTTTGAAGGAAAGGACTTGTTGGGAACAAAATACTACAGCAGTGTTGGGGGGTTAGAAATGGAGGGAAATGCCTTGCTGCAATTAAATTAGCAGTCCACAGAGGGGAGGGGATATTAAACAAGCTTGCCCATTTCAAACCTCCTGCTGAAAACCAGGAGGCTGATTTCATTTCTTGCAGGTTGCTTTTTGCAAATTCCTCCCTATTTGCCCAAATCTTTTCAAATATTCTTTAAAGGGCCCATGATGCTAGTTTAGGCATGCAATTTGAGGGTAAGTTTGAAGCCAGTCTAGTTACTAGTTAGTCATGATGCTGAAGTCTTTTGGTAGTTGGAAAGTGGGAGGATATCTAAGTATTTTATGCATTCCACATATGTTTCTTATACAGTTTGGGAAAAGTCACCAAGCCAGCATACTGAAAAGGATAACTAAGCCTGGTTGTGTATGTTTTTTCTAGTGTACCTGAATAGGACAAATAGGTAAAATGCAGTTGTTCTAAATAGAAGCACATCTGGCCTGAGAAGCAAAAGTGAGATGCAGTAGTACTCTGATAGCCTGATACTGCCCTAGAAATACAAAAAAACATGGACATTTTGGAGTAAATGAGAAACAATGGAAGATTAGCTTTGAACTGTGCTGCACAGAAGCCTCAATTCTATGAAAAAAATAAAATGGCAAAGCTTGGGGCTCCAGGAATGCTGTATACGACTAATAATAGTTAATGGCATCTAGTGGCAGGTGATAGACAAAGTCCCTCAGTACCATTATAAATGTTGGATACTAAATGAATTGCTAACCATAGAAAAAAATCTCTGCTTTATATAAATGAGAGGGAAAGAGCAGATGGACCTGAAATGGCCAATTTGAACACAAAAAAAATAAAGCCCATCATCATAACCCCTTCTCCACACACATCAGGGACATTAGCTAGGATTTCTAGTTCATGAAAGAAACTTAAACTACATTTCTGCAAGTGTCACCATACCATTTACTTAAAATCAGTTTTTTATTGGGGGGCAGGGAGGGTGGCAGATGCAGTTTCATCATTTTTTCCATTTCTTCACATTCTTTATTTTCACCATATTATTTTCATGTCTTGTCACATTCTGGAGCATCTGTTGGCCTAAAAGCAAAGTTTAGCCACGTATGTATGTTTTTATTTGTGTTAAGCTACCTCAACATTCAACACACAATTTGTCACTTCTCTGAAATACTTTGTGCACGGCCCGTTGTGACATTTCTGTTGTGACCCATATCAAAGTAAAAGTGGAGCTGTAAATTTCTGTGTTAACATGAATTTTCCCGAGCTCATACCTAGAGAGGAGAAAGGGAAGGGCAGGCTCCACATTAGTGAAGAATCCGTGCAGGAGTTTCCTACATATCTGAGCCTGAATAGGAACGGCACCTTTTTACTTCTAAACTTCATTCTGGACTTTTTCTAGAAGTCCTTCCCAAACTTTGTCCCTAGCAAATTAGACAAGCACATCTGTGTTTTACATTGCAGTTCAAGAGACCTGTTAATTATCTTATTGCTGTTAATGTGAAAAGAACCAAAGGCAGTATTTTGCTGTGTTAAGCAGGCACTGTTCAAATACAGATTGAAAATACTGTCACTTGAACAGCTAAAAAGGCAGCTGTAAAAATAAGAAATGCAACCAAACAAGTTAGATCCCCAAAAATCAATTATTTATTTTCTACAGGGGCAAAACATTTCTTTCTTCTAATTGAGCAGTACCACCCCATCTCTGATACTGTTTTGGCCATGTACATCCTGCCCGAAGCAGGAGCACCCCGTTTTTTGGGAAAAGGAAACACCAGAGCTCACCATATACCACCGATTAGAACAATCAGGCATTTGCACATAGTGGAGTATATTTACTGGCCTGAAATGCAGTCTCAGAGCACAGATTGAGACTTCAGAATCAATTAAAATATAAGTTTTGACATTTCTTCATTCAGAAGTCCACTTTAATTAGATGCTAATTTTGCTCCTCTCTTCTATGTAAATTTTCACATGTATTCAGTTTAATTTTTTATTCATACTGTAACAAGACTTACATAAAAAATAGATTTGAGTAGCTCTTAATTTTGAATTTATTAACAGTATTATCAACAACGAATAGATGTAGTAAGCTGCATAGAGTATTAGGTATTTACTGGATAGGTATATACACTGGAGTGTACACAATAAAGTAGAATATTGTATAATATTGCTGAGAACTGTTCCTGGAAAGGGTCTATGTTATGCTCCCATGTCTTTTTATTAGTACAATGTAATCAGAGATAATTATTATCGTGATGCTAACCTAATGTAGTTATAACATTTAAATAAATGTTGTCCACCTACTTTTAAACATATAGAAAGCTAAGTGTCTCCAGTCTGAGACATATTTTGATCAAACTGTCAGAAGAACAATACCCTTGCTTTCTTTGTACATTTGTTAGGTTTGTATTCAATTCACAACATCTTCACACGGGGGAAAAAAAAAGAAACTGTGAAGTGTTAATGTGAGGAAATATATGACTTTCAGAAAAACATCCAAGTTCCAAAATGAGTAGGTGTGTATGTGAAATACCAGTAGTGTTGAGAGCCATTTTTCTAATGTAAACATGTTATGAACTGTACTAAATATAAACTATATTTATATAAATATAACAGTTGTATAACTGTATTTAGACTCTTCAGACATTGAAGTGCTGCTTCACGAAAGGAGTCTGTACTTATATGCTTGAGTGGCAGATTTAGGAAAGTAAAAATCCAAACCACAGCTGTTCCACTACACACTATATTGCTTATACTACCATCAGTCACTGTCTTCCTGTGCCCACAGTCAATGAGGAGAGCTTAGAAGTATAGAGAAACTTGGACTTAAGAACAAATTCATTTGCATCCTTAATTATTTTGTATTTTAGGTTTGGAGGGTAAGGGAGACAGCACGTGACAGCAGCTGTGCCAAAAATCTTCATGAAAAGCAAGGTTACAGTAATGTTTGAGAGAGTTTGAGATGCTGAGTGACTTTATCATCCCAGAAAAGGATAAGGTAGCTAGATTGCATCACTTGAAAATGCAGTATCTTCAGATCCCTCATAGTTCTTTTGTCATTTAGTTTTGATACTTGACCAAGACATGATTTAATTTAAATAAATTGTGTGGGGGAAAAAACAAAACCAAAAAATAATTAAAGCAGCGATTTCACTCATGGTATAAAATAAATTAAAATATAGTTCCTGTCAATGACATTTCTCTCTCTCTTTTGGCTTCAATATCTAGATCATCCTGGCTCATAATATCTCATTTTTTCTGAAACATGAAAGCTTTATAGCTAATTAATGGCTACGAATTCCTTTAGTCTGAGAAAGCAGTTATTTTAAAACTAGTTTCATGTGCATGTGACGGCATATATAACCATACATATACGTACAAGTATGGATACATTTAAACATGCAGGTAGATATATGTTCATTTTTCACAGTTACACTTCTATTCTTCACATTAATACCTCAGTATGTTAAAAATCTTAAAATATTTGCACTTAAAATGCTTTTGAGAAGCAGGGAAATAGGAAAGCCCTAATCTGAGATTTAAGCAACTTTAAGGAGAGTTGATAGCAAGGAAGAAAATATCCTTAGGTTATATCAGTAGTCAATGGAAAGCAAACTCTTAAGGTCGATCTTAAGATACACAGTAGGTCCCCTGCTCGGACATGGGCCTGGAGGGCCGTTCTACTGACAAGAGGGAGTCTTAAGTGCCTAAGATATGATGAGCCATGGTGAGCACTCCCCAAGGTGCTTGCACGGAGGAAAGGCTATAGGCAAAGTTGCTAAATAACCATAATGAAATATCAAGTAATTGCTGTCAGGAGAAATAACCAGAATTGGTCATATCAAATAGCATTAGTCTAATCACCTTTACTGCTGCCTGTTGTTGCTGACAGTTTGCTGTGGCAGAGTTAGTAAGTAGCTTTGTTTGGCTGCAAGCTCTGGTTGGTAGGTACTACATGTAAGGTAGAGGTAGCTTTTGCAGATAGTGGCTTTAAAACTGAGCTATTGCTTGGCACTCTGGCCAGCTGAGTGCAGGCCCACTGCCCTGCTTAAAAACCCCATCCTACTGAGATGGCCTTAGCTAAGTTTGCAAGGTTTCTTTTGTCCTGTGGAGCCTATTTTGAAGCTGTAGGGAAGCAGAAATGTTGTTGGGCTTTCTGGCAGAGGTGATGACTTTGAACCACTGCAGTCCCTGAAAGCTGTGGAAGAGCCACCAGCTCATCTCTACCCTGCCCAGGCACCCTCACCTCACAGCTGCCAAGGCAGCCCCCCACTCTGGCACCTCCAGCTGTGCTTGTCCCCTGCCTTGCTGCCTACCCCAGCAGATGCCCCATCTTTCCCTGCAGGCAGAGTGACGGACTTATTTTTCCAAGGAAGAATCATTCCTGAACTGATCCTTCTGCTTTTTCCCATTTCCCCTGCTTCACCCACACACAAACTACACACACCCCTCCCATTATCCCCTCCCCACATGCCCCTAAACATCCCCCTGGTGATCTACTAAATATAGGTTTCTATGCCTTTTAGTTTGGGCCTTCTATGAAAATTAAAACCATTGATTCTGCTCAAAATTGAGACCCAAACCAAAGAACTTAGAATCAGAAAGTGAGGCAATACCTAAGAGGGTATCTCAATTTACTAAGAAATTTAAAGTAAAACCACACCATGCATCAGAGAAGTTTTGATAAGCTATGTATTTAGTCCTTTCTCAGTTGCTCCCATTCCAGTTGGCAAGTTTGCATGTGAAATGAAATTTTATGGGCAATACTAGAGTCAAAGTCCTGACTTGGATTGGGTGTTTTAAGTATTAATATAAATTTAAGAACTTCTCAGAAGTATGTTGGTACTTCTCATAAGGGGGGAGATAGGATGGAGTAGGAATAAGCTGGGATAATACGTTCATATAGGGACCTCTAAACATTCACACTCCTTCATCTTAGCTCTCCCTTTGACTACTCTAAGATAGTTTACTGATGGAAAACAATAGCAGAAATTCAGCATTTAACAAGATCTCAGAGAAACAGATTTACCTGGCAGGCATAGAAAGGCTCACATAGCATGCTTGCATTTAGGCAAATGCATTTTACTTCTCCCGGGTATCATATTCCCTGGAGGCACCTTAAGTTCCCAATCCGTAAGTTTTTCTTAGCCAAGTCAGCACATTGAAAGCCTGATTCTGGACATGCCCAGAGGTACCTCACCTTATGTGGTGCTGAACACCTACCCCACAACTCAGCTTTCCATTGTAGATGAGGCTTTCCCTCCAGATACCTTCCTAAGGGCCCCAGAGGAGGGAAGGGTTGACAAAGTCCCCTTGTAACCCCAGAACTGAAATCTACAGCAACCTCACAAGGTTCTACAAATCATAGACAGGTCTGAGGACCCACTTCCAAAATTAGATCTTGGACTGAACTGCTCCAACCTATTAGGACTACTTGTTACTTGACAAAATTAAGTCTTTAGTCATTTTTTAATTAATTCTTAACCACAGCCAGCTGAAAAAAAATGGGAATGTTCTGTTTGATTTTCAGTATATTTCTTACACAAGTCATGTCTGAAGGGGCGAACAAAATTGGTGAGGAGATTCTTCTTATTCTGCTTACTAAACACAACACATAGTATGTTGTACCAATCAGAAGCCTATAGCTTTCTTCAAGGTCACGGATGTTTTGCTTCCAGACTTAGATATCCTTTTGAATCTCTAAGTAAAAAACTCTGGAGGAAAGTCAAGTGGTCAGTCAGAGCATGCCAAGAGCACTGCTAGCATGCTGGTCCTTGTGACTCTACACCCACATAATGGGACCTTTCTTTCAGGCTTTTTTTTTCTTTTTTCTCTCTCTCTCTTTTTTTTTTTTTTCCTTTCCCTATTTTAATTCATTTTCTTCCATTATTCTTCTGATCTGAGGGCTACCAATTTCATTTGCAGAGCCTGTTCACAATGTACAAAGAAAATGCTGTAAGGACAGTTCTGTCAATTTTATAAAACTGATTGGTGACAAACTTGGGATTCCTCTACCTGACCACACCAGCAACCTAATCCACATTGACACTACTGGATAGCAACAGTTATTGTTAATAATCAAAGGTGATTGATTTGGTTGCCTCCAATCTGCCTTCCCAATGACTTAAGCAGGCAATAGCCTGCAATATCATGGGCCGCAGATGGCAAATGGGAAAGACATCTGCGGGGATGTGGAGAGGTAAAGGTGTGCAGGTATTGATCAGGCAAGGGACATCCAGAAATACGAGGTCAGACAGGCAGCAGGGACAGAGCTGTTGTCATCAATGCTTCTCTAGGTAAGGCTGCAGAATCTGTTCAACAAGAAAGAGCAGCTGCTGCCACAGCAGGGTCCACAGTCACCAGCAAAGCAGCACATTAAATCATTCCAGATGATGTCAGTGATTACAGATGTGTCTTCAGCAACTTGAGAGTCCCACAGCATTTAAGCTCACGTCTTTGTAAACTTTAGGAAGTATAATGCCGTGTACCACCAGCAGATGCTCTTAGGATTTCTGCACTTCAAAACCAGTGGTTGCTGGGTCTTTAGACTTGCTTGCTTTTCAGACTGGAATCCTTCCAGAGGCTTACCTGTTTGCTTATGATGAGCAGGGCTTCTGCAGGTAAGTCATGCAGATGCATTTCTATGGTGGAAGGAAACTAATTTACTATGGAGGATTTGATGGCATCAGATACAGACAGAAACACACTTTGACAGTCATCTGTGATCGCTGCAAGTGATCATAGTCTAGATCACATACACAAATTTCAGAGAAAATCATTATTCTGTAAAAGACTCCAGAACTTAGGACTACATATACACTGTAATTAAAAAAATAAATAAAATTAGTGAAATATTGAGTTTCATGGATCTGTTGTCTGTCCTGCTTGAAATACTTAATGCCGTAGCATATTTATGAGGCATTTTTGGCCTTTTTTTAATAACCTCTGAATGATTTTTTGAGACACCTTTAGTACAAGTAAATAATTCAAGATACACGTTAATCACTTTGATATACGGCAGAAGAGGAAGTTGATTTTAAATGGATAAACTTTTGAATTGGCACCAAACTGTTTAATTTAAGGAAGCTTTCAGGAACGGTTATTACTGTTGTCAGTCGTAGTTCCTAATGGTGATAGATATGAGACCAAAAACTAAGTGTCCAAGTAATTCAGGAAGCTTAAATCCCATGTACAGATATAAATTACATCTCTACGTATAATGTTAATCTTGGATTCCAATGTTGCTAATAAGGGTCCCATCTGCAAACGATTTGTTTGCCTGGGTAGGCATGATTAAGAGCTGATGTGCATACCATTAATTTTGGTGATAGCCTGACTTTTTCCTGCAGAAATAATACACTTCAAATACGGTATACTAGCCTATTGCCTCAAAAGAAGAAAATTCAATGTTGAAATACTGTAGATTAATAAAGATATGGACAGTGGGAAGATAAGCATTTGTAACTGAAATATTGTCATGGCCTCATTCAGTGTAACTGAAAAAAAACATGCTCTTGTTTCTGCACAGAATGTAGGGTTTTATACAGGCAGCAGGAACCAGATTTCATTTCACTCTGTATATTTTAAAAGAAATGTTTCTAGAATCTATACCATTTTCTTAGCAGTCTACTCAGCAGAAATTATTCTTGCTGATGCTGCATGACATTTTAAAGCTTTATGGAGTCACTGAACTTAATTCCAAATTCATTTCCACAATTATTTATATGTACTTTCATTTTTTGCAGAACACAACTGCTGGTCCTACCAACCTGATCTATACATTCTCTTTTTTTCCAACTGCAAAATGAGAGTAAATCATTCAGAGATGCTTTGATTTTATGTGTCATATTGCTTGGCATAAAAAAAATCATTAAAGATTATTCGAAACTGAAAAGTCAGCACATATTGGAGCCAACACAGGTATCTATCTCACTAGCACATCTATAGAAAACATTCATCAAAACTTAGTATATTTATCAGAGTGTAATCACTCAAGTATTTATATCTCTGTCTAGATTTACTTCAGTGAAAATATTTTTTACAGCGAGTGAGACTATCAGTATGCAGCTCCTCTAACACAGGTGTAGTGCTTGCAGAATTTGGACATGCTTACATGGTTAACAAACCCATTTATTCCAATGCTTCAAGAGGCCATACATCACCATCCCAGACTCTTCTTCTTGTCACACTAAGCTTCATCTCGCTTTATTTAAGAGGATTTTTAGTTCACACCCTTCTCAGGAAAGACCAAATGTTTTCCATATAATACTGCAGAATCCCAAATATTTCATTAGGAAAATCTTACAAATGTTTCCTCAACATTAGCTGCATATTGAAAAGCTGGATGCAAAGCCATAGTTGCAGCTTAGAGAAAAGTTTTGCTCATGCAGCAACTGTTTCTCAGGTTATTATTCCTGTCTGAAGAAAAGTATTTCATAGAAGTGATATTACAGAGGATAAAAGAAAATCTTGGCTTCAGTTTTAGAGATAAAAGGTCACTGTAAATAATGTAGATCCAGTTATGGTAAGCAGAAGGAAAGTTAACTTTTAATGTGATTTTTTTTTTAATAACCAAGGACACTTAATAGAAGGATTTTCTTGTTTTATGAAGGCAAGTCTTAGGGTTTTATGATGGTGTTATTAGGAATTGAAGGAAGCTTACAGAAGGGCTTCTGTCAGTACGTACATCAATGAAAGCTCTCAGTGTTGGCAGAACCACATTAGTGGGTCAGGTTTTATAGAATCTGTGTGAAAAATATTTTTCCTTTTTGTGGAGTAACTCAGTAGTATAAGGTCTATTTCAGTTGACAGCATTTTCAGTCTGCCATCAAACAAGGAAATGATACCTACAAAATCAAAATTATAGTAATCCTATTCCAGTTGCACTAGAATGGGCTGCTGCTGTCAGATAAATAGAACAGCAAGTAGTAGAAATTTCAAAATGGAAAAGAACTCTTCTGCAATTCTTTGCCTCTGGTCCTGTCACTTAGCACCCCTGAAAAGAGCCTGGCTCTGTCCTCTTTGCACCCTCCCTTTAGATACTTACATACACTGATAACCCTTGAAACTTTCTCTTCTCCAGGCAGAAGAGTCGCAGCTCTCTGTGCTTCTCCTCATAGGAGAGATACTCCAGTCCTTTAATCTTCTTAGTGGCCCTCATCTGGTCTCTCTCCTCTAAGTCTGTGTTGTTCTTGTTCTGGGGAGCCCAAAGCTGGGCCCAGCACTCCAGGTGTGTCTCACCAGTGCTGAGTAGAGGGGAAGGATCACATCTGTTATCATCCTGTGGGCAACAACTCTCCTAATACACCCTGGGATGATGTTGGTCATCTTTGCTGCACTATAGGTTTATCCTACCCTTGCTAGCAGCTAGGCTAGCTGAATGATGAAAAGCTGGGCATGAGCCAACAATGTGTACTTGCAGCCCAGAAGGCCAGTTGCATCCTGGGCTGCATCAAAAGAAGTGTGGCCAGCAGATTGAGAGAGATGATTCTCCCCCTCTACTCTGCTCTGGTGAGACCCCAACTGGAATACTGTGTCTAGCTCTGGGGTGATGGTTTTAAATGACGCAGGGTAGGTTTAGCTTAGACATTAGGAAGAAGTTCTACACTATGAGGGTGGTGTGACATGGGAATGGGTTGCCCAGACAGGTGGTGGAGGCCCCATCCCTGTGAGGCATTCAAGGTCAGGCTTGATGAAGCTCTAAGCAACCCAATCTATTTAAAGGTGTCCTTGCTTACTGTGGAGTGAGAGAGAGAGAAAAGGGGTGGGGGGAGGAGAGTTGGACTAGGGCCCTTCCAACCTAATGTATTCTGTGATTTGAATCTGGATCCAGTTTATACAGACCCAGTAAGTATTTTAAAAGTTGATCTTAATGTTGTTTTTAATGAGTTCCTTCAATAAAGAACTTTTTTTTTTAAGTGTGTTTCATGTCTCTAATATTCAGAAAGCAGAATGAGAAAAAACAAATGCAAAATCCTTCCTTTTCCTCAACAAACACAGTTTTTCTGGGAAGTGGTAAGATGCTTAAGGGGTTTCTGTATGTGTGTGTATCTCACTAGTTTAAATGTAGAGGATGAGAAACACTGTTTTGAGGAAAAAAGAGAATTTTATTCCAAGTTCAACTTTTAGTATCTTGTGAATAAATTTAATAGGAAAAAAATAAACTCTTGATATCTTTTAAAATTTCAGAGGTTTTAGGTCAGTTCTGTTGCTGACCACTGAGTGTCTGGTTCTAGAAACAATAGTGCTTTGCTTCTAGAATAAATCTAGTGCTTATAAACTTGGGATGAGATTGTTTTTACCATGGAGTGTTAATCTTTTTTTTTTTTTAATTTAAATTGCCCATTGAATTAACTTTTCTCAAACAAAACTCCAGACCTCAAAACACAAGGAAACTAAGTTTTTCTAGGCCAGATCTATAAATAATAGCACTGTGGTAAATTATTCTAAATTAACAAAATTGTGGAAACTGGTTGAACCAAGGCACCTTGCTCAGCACTGAAGGACTTAAACTAAGATGTAAAATCCAAGTATTCTTACATTTTGTGGCAAGACACAAGGTTATTTTGTGGTTATGATGGAAAAATCAGTAGAAGAAGTAAGGGATATGTGGTAGGGAGGAGAAAACATCATAACATGTTGCTGACCAGATTGACAGATGAAAAAATGAGAGAGACATGGATCACTGTTAAATATTAAGTATTTCAGAGTTTTAGCAGTTCCACATAATTTGTGCAAGGCACTATCAGCTGAGTGGCCAGCTTACCCTGGGAATACTGGTTGTCCTTTTGAACACTTAAGCTGACTTTACAAAACTAAATTTGCATATTACAGTAATTTAGTCCACTTACCTTCTACAAGCCAAGGTGAAGTGCTGACCAGGTCAGTAACCTTTACAGATACTTTCTACTTTGCATTTTTGTTTGTGACTTTACCTCTTCACATTTGATCTCTGGCACTTCAGTGAAAGAAGCATGAAGCACATCTCATGCAGAGGAGACCTGTGCCTGGACAGTGAGTTATCCAGGCTTTTAATTACTAAATAAAAACCACTCTGAATATTTATCCTCAGAGTGGAGGACACCTGAATAATCCTGATTTTGGCCAGGGTCAGGTAAAATAACTCAGGAGTTTAAGGTTTAAAATCTCGTGGATTTAGCTATGTTTGACCAGTATTTAAAAAAAAAAAGTTTGTGGTGTTATTTCATGCCTGGCAAATTAACAACTTTGGAGTTGTAACCATCTAAGTAATAGAAATGTTTGATTATGTGTTCAGCAGGTCAAGGGAGGTGATTCTCCATCTGTACACCGTTCTTGTCAAGCCCCATCTGTATTACTGTGTCTAGTTCTAGGGTCTGCAGCAGAAGCAAGACATGTTAGAGTGAGTTTGGCTGAGGGCCACAAAGATGATGAGAGACCTGGAGCACCTCTCATGTGAAGAAACACTGAGAGACTTGAGCTTGCTCAGCATGGACAAGAGAAGGTCTAAAAAGATCTTACTGAATGTCTTTTGTATAAAGGGAGCTTATAAGATGGAGATGGACTTTTTGCCAAGACCTGCAGGGACAGGAGAAGGGGCAACAGTTTTAATCTGAAGGAGGGTAGGTTTAGGATCAACATAAGGAAGACTTTTTTTTTTTTTTTTAATATATACATAAATCATGAGGGTGGTGAGAAAGAGGCACAGTTTGTCTGGGAAAGTTGTGGCTACCCCATGCCTGGCAGTGTTAAAGGACAGGTAGGGTGGGGGTAACCTGATCTAGTTGAGGGTTTCCCAGCCCGTGTGGCAGATGAATTGGGACAGATGATGTTTACAGGTCCCTTCTGACCCAAACTGTTCTGTGATTCTATGATTATACCTGTCAGGTCCCTAAGGGCACCAGCAGGCCTTGCTGCCCAGCCTCCTCTGGAGTATCCCAGTGGAGCCGTGCACTCAGAACCTCTTTTCAGCTTAGCCTGGAGCTTTCAATCATGCCTGGAGTGCCAGCACTGGTCTCGTTTATTCCTGGCTGCCCTCCCCAGGTGATCCAGTTCTTGTCTTGGCAGGTCTATCTAGCAGCACTTGGCTCTGTCTGGTAGGGTTGTGAACCCTTGGTAAGATGCCATCAGCACTGGCATCACCTCATCTCTGCCTGTCCCCCTGGTAAGGCAAGCTGTTCTCCTTGTGTTCTGATTACAGTTAAGTCCCTTGAAAAATCTTCCATGTCAATAAGAAGAAGTGGTGGAAAAAAAGTTCTGCTTTTCAAAAGCTATGTTTTGGGGTTTTTTTAAATTCTGTTTACTAGGTTGCTATTTAGATTACCAACTAATTCTGCCATATTTCACGTTATCGTGTGACTGACCAATAAACCCCTACCATGAAAGAAGACTCAGAGGAACTGGGTTAAGGCGATGTGCCCCTGGAGCTTGGGGAAGATTCAGGGTGTGAGTGACCAGAGCTCTTCTAAAGCATCTGGCTGCTGACAACATAAAGGGGAGGGACTGGGGATGGCATTTGCTTGAGATAAAGAGCCCTGTCAGCTGAATGCATTAACTAGCAGCTAGGTGTCTCACCCTGAGCTCATTAGAAAAGTGTAGATGTCTCCCTGAGTTAGCCAGGCCAGCATGGAGTCAGTGTCTGCATGGCTTAGTCCAACACAGAGTATGAAAATTGGATGACTAACAAAAATATTTGGGAATTCATCGGGCCAACTCAACACATGCATTCCCAGCATCACAGTTATAGAGAGAAGTTTGTGGATTGCATCAGCATGGTAATTGTTATGGTGTAAGGTCAAATATATTCAAATAAGTACTTTTGATATTAAACATCGCAACCTCCTGGTACAGAATATCTAAAAAATGATGGTCTGAGATACTGGGCCCTGGCATATGGGCTACACACAAAATTTCAGCAATGGAAAAACTTTTCCTGGTTCACTGAAAGCAGAGACATGTAGATTGATTTATTTGTTAAATAGCTTAGGTTTTCTGTGCAAAACCTCATACAAACTCAATCATCTCATTTTCCAAAATCCATCGAGAATAGCTCTTTCTACAACATTATTGGAATATTGTAGAAGTCACATAGAGACTGCTTGTGGAGAGATCACTTCTTATAGATCCTAGCTGATAATTTTGCCAGCGACCTTGAGACTTGCTAACTTAAGTACCTTTTTGTAGTTTAATATGCAAAATGATTTTTGAGATGATGCTGTATTTAGTAAGAAGTGAGTCATTTGTACTCTGTGTAGACCAACAGTGTGTTCAATGGAGGAGGAGAGAATTTGATTAAGATGTACCACTTTAATTAGCAAAATGTCCCTGAGAACAGAAATAGAACTGTTTTAAAATCCCCTTCTGATTTACAGTCTGAAGGGGATCGATAGTATCTTCTAACAAAAGGTTTAGGCTGCTCTAGAAAATGTCTTTACCTCTGCCTGTTGTTCGTATCCTGTCAGTACCAGTGAATGACTGCTGGCTGTTTTCACATGTGTCTGGGTATATTTTCTAACAGAATTAGTGAACAGAGGTCAAGAACTGGATTTACAACATGCATCTATTTTAATGTATGTCAATGTTCCTGACACATCTGAATTCTTTTCTTTGCCACTATGCTCTTTTGCAATGGCCAGTGTGGAGTAATATGTGAATATTTCATCTTTGGGCATTAAGATCCAAGCACAATTAGTTAATAAGTATAAATGAGTACAGTTATTACTTTAGTCCATAAACTGTTGGCAATCTGGATGCGTGCCAGGGCTGTAGATTTGCAGTGCTGTCACATTTGAGGATTGCAGTGCTTTCAGTGTTAGAGGCAATGCATTGTCTGCACAGTCCTTATTAATGTTTTTGGTCCAGTTGCAAAACCTTTTTACAACTGGGAGGAGGCTGTAGCTTCAACATTTCCTGTTCAGAATCCTCCGTGGAAGGAAGGGAAATTAACCTTGCTAAACTAAATTAGTCTTCATGAATACAGCCTTTCTTTCCTCCATCCTTCAGCACACCACAAGCATGGCTTACATGTAACCCAAACTGAATACTCAACTGAATGCAAAATATTGTTTTTCCTTCCAAAAGTGATGGATGCTTAACGAGGTACTGCTCTCTGTTTTCAGGAGGGTTGTAAGAGTAACTGGCCCCTTAAGAGCCATGAGCTGAAATGTCGCAGTCTCCTTAAGACTTTGTTTTCAGTTACGAGTACCTGAGAGTCCTGGCCAAAGTATATTAGCAACTTGATTAAATTCCTCTCCATTTCTCTCAGAACATGCCCTTAACTGCTTCTGTTGGTTTACTGTGTTAAAGGCTGATCAGAGTTATGGCTCCTGACTTAGTATTAATCACCACTGGAGAGCACCACCGGGGTATGTTCACGGCACTGACATGCTGCTGCCACCGTGCTTTATGAAGAAGGTCAGTATTGCCTTTATTGCTTTGGCATTTGTAGGACAGCAGTTCTACCCTAGGATTTTTGAAGTGCCAAGGACATGACACGACTAACTTGATATGCAATAACTGTCTGAAGCTTCCCTGTAGGCCTTCTCGTTTTAAGGCATCTACACATCTCCTGTGTGTGGTCTGGGAACAGTAGTAGTTTCACAGATCTATTAAGCTGTTAAAATAGTGACGTTGTGATTATCTGTATAAATTCTATCTTTTCCTTTCATTAATATTTAAATTGCTGGTATCATATCCACTGGTACAGGGGTAAACAAAAAAGTGGGTACACTTTTTAACCTGCTTGTTATTCACAGTGGTGAAAAAAACTCATGTTGCCCAAACTGGACATGCGTAAATTCTGTTTGCATGTATTTAGCCTGGCTGAACATCTAGGTGCAGCAATAAGATGAGAACGTGAAAGCAGCCCCATGGATTGTAATTACAAACAAAACAGGTGTGCATGACGTAAACACACCTGATTGTATATCCCTGATTAAATGTCCTACTTTTTAGAAATGATGTATTTCTTTTTGAAAACAGGTAATTATTATTTACTATTCCTGTTTTAGAGTGTAAATGTATCTGTGTCTATTAAAAATATTTTCTAGATATGAGCCTTCAGAGAAGAGGCATGGTAAGCAAGTTTATAGTTACTGAATTACTTGGGAAATGGTTTGGTCTTGCATTTTTAGATTTTAAGTGCATACTTACAGTGAGAAACAAAGCTTTTTTACATACCTCCCTTTGTTGTTTATCTATATGCAGTCATATAATTCCATTAATGATTAATCATTTGATATGACCCAAAGTGACTTTTTTTTTTTTTTTAATGAGCAGCACAAGCAGCACCGTTACATGTTGGTTTATGCTTTAGGATGGTAGGTCATTTTTTATTTATTATTTGCTTTCATAATAAAAGGTTCAGAAAAGATGTTTATGAGGAAAATTAGTGACCCTAGGGTTCTTTTGGCTTGGAAAGCAAGCCAAAACAAAATTATAAGGTCCCAGCATGCTTTCGATCAGCTGCAGCACGCTCTCTGTGGGCTCAGAGAACATGCTTCTTTGCCAGGAACACCTGGCTTTTGAAAAGCTGATAATAACTTTGGGATTCCTGTAACAAACCCAGAAAAAAATTACAAACCCAGGAGAAACTTTTGTAGTTTTTTTCCAAAGTGGAAGCAGTTGCATTTTTCCTAGGGAGGAAAATCAGAATGAGAAGGGCTCACCAGTAAAGCTGTCCTGAACAAATTATTCAGTTGACACACATTGCTGCAGCTCAGAGAAAACTTCATTTGACGTGCTTGCCCATTAATGTACTTGATAATGCTAGTAAAGGCTCAAAAATCCTAGTAAATACAGGTAGAAGTAGTTCTGCAAATGCTAGAAGTTTTGATTTAACCTCAATTTACTAAATACGTTGGTACCTTTATGGTACAATCATGAAGTAATGAGAGAGAATATAATTCCAAAAGGATCATATCCTGTTCTGTAAGCAGAGTAATTAAATAAGAAAAACATTAATGACAAAAAAAAAGCGCTCTCTTATTTTTTTTCCAATTCTCTAGAGTTTGACTCAACTGGCAGTTTAAATACATGTTTAATTTCAAAGGCACAATTAGTTTCCTGGAGGGTTTATTCATATGGTTTAAGATTTGCAGCTACTGAAGTAATTTGCTGTCATTGGGTCAATGTTCTGTGGATACAAGTGTATCCATACTGGTTCTGTCTGTAATTTTTACCTGTGTGGTATAGGTAAGAGGTATTTTAAATTACTCCACAGTGTATTATGTCACCACCAGAATCTAACACATATTTTTTGTTTTTCAAGTGACTTAGATTTTTAGACCATTGTCAAGTGCAGAAGTAGCTTAGCAGTAAAACAAACAGTCTTAAATCATCTCTGCATGTAGTGATTCTGCAGAACCTGAATGTATGCTACATAGTGCTAAAAGCATTATGAAGCCCTCAGTGCAAGGGAAAACTCTTTTTTTCTGTGGGTATATAGGTTCATCCTTGCTAGGAGATATGTCCTTCCTCCACGTACCGCATAGCTATTTGGATAGCAGTTGGAAGGCTGGCTGGAATCAGGTCTGGGACACAGCAGGAAAGCTACAATTTTTCTCTGCAGCCCCAGAAGGCTGTTAGGTAGGCAGCACTGGCCCTGGGGGTGCAAGGGGGACATGTAGCGAGGGGCAGGCAAAGGTGTGTGTGATTAAACGCATCCTCATTTATATTACAGGAGTCCAGCTCTTGCTTGTGAAGGGATAAAACCTTGAAGACATGAGTGAAATTTATAGTCCAAGTACTGTTGTAAGTTAGCAGCAGTTTCTGAATATGGATATAAACTTTGTTCATTGTGTATGTACTTTACAAGGATGTTTATCTGAAACATATGAGTTGTCAGCTTTGTGCTGAAATTAGGTGCTTTTGCACCTGAGACAATATTTAGGTCTCTTATTTTCTTTGACTGATAAATGTAGTTTGTGTTAAGAGAATTTATTTAGTATCCAGAGACAATTTCCTATCTTCTTTGTTTGTTTCTTTGCTTACCATCTTCTCCCAAGTACAGAAAAGAATTCTTTGGGGTTTCTTCCCTGCAGGATCAGAGAATGGAAGTCATCTGCTTCCTTTACAGAGATCTGTATATTTTTCATTTACCTAACAGTGAACTATGGTCTGTGGCATTTCCATATGAAAAGACCTTATAAAATATTTACATTTTGAGAGATTTAGAGATTACAAACTAACCTCTAATTATTTGTCTCATAAAAAAGTACTATATTCTGTAATGAGCATAACACCAAGTTCCTTAATGTTACATTCCCAATATAATTGTTATTATTCACCTTTTTCATCCTATTACCTTTCTTCTGCCTATCATTTCTACCTTTCATCTTGACAAAGTCTCACTCAGTTCAGCATTGCACTGGCATGCAGGTTTAGCTTTTAAGCATTGGATTATTTTATTAGTCTGGTTATACTTCAATTCATGCTGACAGCCCTTAGTTCAGGAATATACATAAACATGCAATGTTGTCCTAATCATGATGAAATGAATGGCTGAATGTCTTTAATGTACCCCTCTCTTTAGGCCTTGCTAAGGAACCTAACCAGGTTTGATGTTGAAGTATTGACCTGGCTATCAGAAACTCATGGAAAAACAGAATTCATGAGAGAATTTTATGATATAACCACTAATACAGATTTAAAAAAAAAAAAAAGCCAAAAAAACCCTCCAGAAAAGTGTAAAACATGGGGTGATTCTCCAAGAAAAATTCTATCAAAACCCATTGAATTCTTTTTCAGAGAGAATGAATCAACCTGTAAAGTCATCTTTCTTAGGTGACAGTTTCATAATCTGCTGGTTCTAGTGGCAGCACTGACTCACAAAATTGCAGCCTCTGGTTAGGTTTTTTCTACCCCGCAGTGGTTATAACTTAGTTGCTTGAGAAGGCATGTAATAGCGTGGATCAGCGTGCAGATCCCAACTTCAACCTTTTATTCTGATCAGATTTATTTCCTTGGCCATACAGCGCTATCGGCATAGCTGGGTGGCTGGCAGTTTGAGATGTGCCGATAGGAACGAGAAGCGTCAGATAAAAGAAAGGGATTCATTATGCTGGCATTAGTACAGAAGACAGCCTTGGTGACAAAGCAAGGGGACACATTTCCCCCCCCTTTAATCTTTAAGAGTAGGCTATGATGCCTATCTTTGCTTCTTTCAAGAAAGCTGTCAAACGCAAAGCAGAAGCGGAAGGAAACCCAGCCTCTCTTGACAATGTCAGGAAACAACATCAGTTGTTCACTCATGGCTTTCTTGTTTGATCTTTGGGACACAGCCTCTCATCCCCTATTTGTAGAACCACCTGGCTCAACAGTCACCGTCACTGTCATCATCATAAGCCAGAACCTAAGGGTGGCCACATTGGATTTGTGGGGCCAGGTGCACCAAAGACCGCTGTGGTACCTCTAGAGTCTTTAGCAAAGTGCAGTTCAGAAACATGCAAGGCCAGCAGTATGTTTATATTTTATAGCCTGAGGTGGATGGTTCTTTTATGAAGTTTGTCATTTTTTGCAGATATGCTACGCAGTACCAAATCTCAAGAGCATTCAGAAATTAATCTCCAGTGCAGCAGGTTAGAGCCTGAAAGATTATTGCATGCTGTGGCCTTGGAACATACTTGTGAAATTATTTTTATCATGAAATAAAGCTCTTTTTAAGGTAACAGTACCTGCTTTAGTAATTGAAAGATTGTTTCCTATTTCATCTTAGCAGTACTTGCCTGTGTCTCTAAACATATACTGGAATCTAAAGTATGTAATAAAAATAGATGTAGTACACAATAATCATATAGGATTAATACAAAACAGAACAATAATAAAAATAACTAGTGGCATGTAGTAGAGATATAAAATGGAATAAACAAATGTCAGTCTTTCTTCTGGCTCTTGCACACGTCCACTTAGACTTCAGATTCTGAATCTCAGGAGATGCAAAATGTGTTCTTCCCAGCCTGTAACAGTGAGAGGGTAGTCGTGTTTTGCAATGGTGGGAGCAAGTGACTGATGAAGGCATTGTCTGGAGCCAAGTATAAATTGAGGAACTGCAATACAAGCTGCTGCACAGAGTACCAGTCTGTGGTTGTGAACTATTATGCTGTATTACAGCCATTTAATGGCAATTGAGTGATCAGAATAGCTTGTTATTTAATGCACACACAATGACACAATGGCTTTTTCTAATTAAGGCGATACTAGAGGACTGTTCTTTTGGTTAGTTGCAAAGGGCAATCTTTACTGTGGGATATTCTGAGCTCAAAAAAAGTGCTGTGTATAAATGATTCTACATCTAGGTATACGAGCCTTTTCTTTCTTTGAGCCGCTTCATAATGCCCTTGGCAGTCAGGCATTTCTGCATTAAAGGGTTAGAGGTTTTCTGTGGGGACACTGGAGGGTGGGACCCCAGGGAGAGTGTAAGGAGGACAGCTGCTGGTGGCATCCAGAGTCCAGGGACATGGGAATCCACAGCTAGAGGTGAAGTGTTGCATGTACCTGAGGTCAGGAGGTCCTGAGCCCTTTTGTTTGCGCCCTCAGTTTAGCAGATAGCCCTTGTTTAAAGAAAGGAAGTCTCTATCTGACTCATTTTTACCAGATTTATTTAAAAAACCCAAAACATTTCCTCTCTAGACCCAGTGTTGAAAATGACAGATATCACAAATTAAAAATTGGCAATCTTGATATTACAGAATCATTTACAGTAATATGATGGATTCCACAGCACCACTAATTTTCTTTGTGAACCATTTTCTTCTGTGCTTATTCAGTGATGCAGTTGTCCTTTGTGGGTTAAGAAGAGGCAGCCTTATTCACAATTTAGAATGTGACTGCCAAGTTTCACTGACTGTCAGGTCCTCCTGAGAAATATTAAATCTTTAACCAGGTTTCCTGTGCTGCATTTTTCTATGTTACAAGGTTTGCATAAAAGGGATTTTTATAAAGGTAGAAAATATTTTAATCACAATATTGATACATTGTTCTTCCTCGATAGCTTTTCTGTTTCTTACTGGAATCAAACAATTCAGTTAAAGAGAACAACATAACATTACAGCTTATTTCAGTCTGGAGTTCATTTCCTATTCATGTATCACTACATTGGCATGGCCTATTAGTAAGAATACAGTGGTTGGCAAAATTAAATATAATTTTATATTAAGAATATTAAAACTTATATATCAATACATACACATATGTGCACATGCACATATATACATGAAAGCACTAGATACCAAATTCAGACAGCTAAAAGGAAATAAAGGTTTCCTTTTAAAAGAAAAAAGTTCCACATCTTTGCTTGAGAGAAAGATATATTATTTGAGAGGAAGAGTTGATTAATCATGCTAGTGTATTTAAAATTGGTCATACTAACAATTCTTCCACTTGTATTCTCTGTCATTTCATTGTACTTGCAGAATGCCTTCTAATGCTTACAGCGTGTTAAAGTCTGATTTAATCTCCTCCTCCAAATCCTACATTAAAATCATACAGTGTCTATGTATGCTAAGTATTCACACAACTTTCTGTTAAATTGAATTCTGTTTTGGGTGGCTGGGGTGGGGGTTGCTCGTTTCTTTGTTTTCTATGCTGTGATAGTATTGCAAGTCTACGAGTCCGGGAGGCGATTGGCTTCCAATTCCAGGAGGTTTTCAGGGGAATATTTTCTATTTGTGTTTACATATATCAAATCTGCACTTTCAGAATCATTGTGTCATTGGAGTATTTCTTTTCAGGGGCTTGCATGCATTTCCTCCTTTGTAATGGCATACCCCATTGACAACAGAACCCAGTGGGACGTGTACAGCTAAATAGTAATTTTCAGATAGCGAATAGAAAGCAAACAGGAACTCGCTAAAGCAAATCTTGATTTAGATATTACTTGGACTGCTCCTGAAATCAAAGGGGAAAAGGCATGTGTTAGGTCTCTCCTCTTCCTGTTGAATCACCTGTAAGTCTGTCTGCAGGCTCAGCAGAGTCTTGCTAGCAAACGAGCAAGCCGTGTCCTATCAAGGCTATTCAAAGAAGTAGACACATCGCAGACCATTCTACACGTCTTCTCTATCTGTGTGTGCCATACCTGGATAATTCACTCCTCACCATGGCTCAATGCTCCAGCATTAGCCACAAAAATAACTTATTTTCACCAGCTGAAACCTGGACAAAATGTAAAGCTTTCCAGGACAGTGAAACCAAACTGGGAATTCTGAGCAGCATGTGGTACATCCATTTATTCAAGACACAAACACCAAGTATTTCACTTGAAAGCATTTAACAGGAACAGCCGAAACACAACTGACCTAAGCCAATATTTATCTTTCCGGGTATCAATAGCCTCTTAAGCCATTATCACTCCAGTTTTAAAACTACTCAGACTGGTCCTCAGCTTTGGTTGCAGCATGGCCTCCTTGAGCTGACTGAGCTCTTTTTGTTACCCTGGCTGGAAGTTTGGCTTTCTACTCAGACATGTGCTCAGAAGAGTTTATTATTAACTCTCCATAAAAGTTAAATAAACACCATGATCCTTGCTTCCATATTAATTTTATTATCATGTTGCTTTTGGGTTTTCTTTCAGTTTTTCTAAGCTCAGCACCTTCTCACAACACAGTTCTGTCAAGAGATAGTGGCAGTAAAAGAGAGATGAAAGTGAAAATACCAAGCTACAAGCAATCCATGCCCTGGACAGTGGCACAAAACCGCAGTGCCACGCGATGTGATGGGAGGCTGTGAGCTGGCATCTTCTACCCTGCACATCTGGGAAACCCTGCACGTGATGACACTTAGAGATGCCGCGTCTGTACAGAGGAAACAGCCAGCACACACAGGGTGAGTCTGACACATCCTGATCTTAGATTGACGCTACAAACCATCTTCTGTGAAACGGAAGGGACTCTGGGAGTTCCAGGTTATTACACGCAGAGCTAGCTACCCGCTGCACAAGGCATGCAGGGCAGGACACTCTGGCACATTTCTTTGCATATTTAAACTCTGACATCTGTTCAGGACATAAGGGCTTTGAGCAATCTGACAGGGTTTCTGAACATCTGGAAAGTTTGGACTAAAGGGCTAGAATGGATGATGTTAGCAGGTAAGAACTATAGAACCCAAGTCTTTGCCTCAATCTTTGAAAACCTGTGCCTCCACACAGATTCAAAATTCTGTGTTCATAAATGATCATTGAAGTATGAGATAAGATTATTTTTTTTTACTTGTAAATGAATAGAATTGGGGGGGGGGGGTTTGACAGCTTACAAGCATTTCAAAAGTCATGTCACTTCAAAACCCATGCTTCTTTTATAATTTATGAGGCATTACATCTCATTATTCCCCGATAAAATCCATGAAGAGATGAAAACCTCTGAATAAATTCTTCAGTTGAAGCTAAAATTATTCAGTTTTTCCATTTTTTTCATGGATAACCTGACCTTACAAATTCCGTCACAAATTCCCTAGAAAATAGGGATCTATATTCATTAGGAGAGATATTTTTCAAGGCTATGGATAGGTCTGACTGTTTAGTCTCCCTTCGCTTTTCTCACCTAACATCCTCCAAGTCTACAGATTGATGCTGAGTTCTTTTAATATTCTGCTTCATTCCTGTCTAAATATTTTTAAGAAATGTGTAAACACTTTTAAGAAATATGTCCAGTATTTTCAAATCTTTTATACGATGCTGAGTGAGTCCAATATGCATCCAATACTTAGTAATGACAGGCCCAAACATCTCAGTGGGCCCTTTGACTGCAGGTATTTTCAGTCTACAACCTGGAGAACATAGACTATTTTGGCAATAGGGAAAGAAGACAGAATACAGGAAAAAGAAAGGAAATCTCGACTACAGTCCAGGCTTAGCCAGGAGGTGGCTTGGTATATCCATAATGCAGATGATCCATAATGGAAGGCCAAACAAATGCCAGCTTCACCTCGGGTGTAGTAAGAGCCTCAGCCCACATTTCCTGACCTGTATGATATGACTTTATAAAATGAAGTACGTCACTAAAGGACAAGATGTCAACAGCTTTGTTCAAAGCTAAAAATTATTTGACAAGTCTAGGTATTTAATCTGTGCAATTATTAATATTGTTTTTATAAATCAGGTTTTTATACTTTCAATATAATGTTTGGTTAGGGGCGTTTTCCACATTTTTTTTTCAAATCTGTTTAATGATTCTACAGTCAGGAGCATAGAGAATGAGATTGCAAGGACTTTCTGGACCATCATTTTCTTGAATTTAGTAGATAAATTATTATTATTATTATTATTATTATTATTGTTGTTGTTGTTGTTGTTGTTGTTGTTGTTGTTGTTATTTTAAAGTTCCTCTGAATTTTAAGGAGTTTGGTATTCTGTAAAGGATTTTGAACAGTTATAATTTAATAAAATTACAGAATCAATTACAGGGGTTGGAATGGGCTCTGGGGATCATCTGGTCCACCCTCTCTGCCAGAGCATGATAACCTAGAGCAGGTTGCACAAGAACGCGTCCAGGTGGGTTTTGAATGTCTCCAGAGAAGGAGATTTCACAACCTCTCTGTCTCACAAATGGTCACTCTAAGGAAAGTAAAACCACAAGAATTAGTCAGTGTTGAATAGCTCCTCTTTGTGGTTTCTTTCAGATTCTCAATCCAAAAAGCACCCCTAAAGTTAATTACAATCTGGCATAACTCACTGACTGGCTAGCAGAGCTGTACAGTCTCCACTTGCTGGTTTGATATCCAGGGATGACCCACAAAATTTGCCTGAATTTCCATGTGGAAAAATTGGCCTGCACTTTTCTCCCAAGATCTTTCTGGCAGCCAATTGAATGCACCTTCCCTACCTCTGGCCAGCTGGCCCACCTGGCAATCACATGCTAAAGTGGCTCCAGGGCCTTGCTGGAAGCACTTGGTAGAAATTTACCTTGTGAGGACAGGACCAGGGTCACATTTTTCTTTTTCATAGCATGGAGAACGGATTGGCTCTGCTAGACTTCTCCCAAGGTCAGAAATCCAATTTGACACATGTATTCAAAAAACCCAAGAAGCTCCATAGTTGTCACTGATGGGAGTTTTTTATAGCAAAGCATGTCTGGAGACTTTAAAGAAATAAGAACCTTTAACAGAAATAGCTGTATGACAAAAACTTAGTGTTGATGAACTGGAGACAAGAAGGATAAATGTCTCTCTGGACTTGAATATGGCAATAAATATGTTTGATTAGGAAGCAGTGGAACAAATACCAAATTGCTGTTTGAACAATAGAAATCAACAAAGCAGAGTTTTCTATGGGGAAAAACAGACAACAAACAGATTGCAAATTACATAATTATCTCTCAGATAATTGGTCTGTTAAAAGAGAAACAACACAAAAGAAAACAAAAAAATAGCCACTTAAAAGACTGCTCTCTATAGACAGACACATTTAAAACTCAGCTGAGAGGGATTAAGAATCACTGAAGCCCTGAAATGTATTAAATCAATTTTCTATCTCTTGCTGGCATTTATAAACAGACATGACTTTCATTCCTAAAACTATTTCTTGTTGGGTTTTAAGGCACTAGAGGCGAATATTTTTGTCTATATATTTCAGTATTCTCAGAGATATTTATGCCATGAAAAGCATTTGTTCAATTTACTTAATAAAACTATTTGAAAGCTGTAGGAAAGAAAGAAAGGGGAAAAAAACTCATGTGTTTCTGAGGTATGTGTTTATATGCTAGGCACTAATTTTTTTTTTCAATATACATTTTTTTAAAAATAGTGATAGTGATGGGGTTACATCTGGCTGATGGCCAGTCACTAGTGGGGTGCCCTGGGTTCCATTTTAGTCTCAGTTCTTTTTAACATTATTAAAAATGACCTGGACACAGGACTAGAAGGTGTCGTAAGTAAATTTGCAGATGACATCAAACCGGCAGATGATGACTGCCTTGAGGGCAGAGAATCTGGACAGATCAGAGAGCTGGGCAGTCACTGACAGCATGAAGTTTTAACAAGGGCAAATGATGAATTCTGCACCTGGGAAGGGGCAACCCTGGCTGTGCATACAGACTGGCGGATCAGACGCTGGAGGCCAGCCATGCTGAGAGGGATTTGGGGGTCTTGGTTGACAGCAAGTTAAACATGAGCCAGCAGTGTGCCCAGGCAGCCGGGAGGGCCAACTGTATCCTTGGGTGCATCAAACAGAGCATTGCCAGCCAGTCCAGGGAGGGGATTGTCCTGCTCTACACTGCACTGGTGCAGTACCATCTTGAGTACTGGGTGCAGTTTTGGGCACTACAGTATAAGAGGGACATAAAAATATTGAAGAGTGTCCAGAGGAGGGGAATTACCCTGAGGATGGAAGGGTCTGGAGGGGAAGTCTTACAAGGAGAGGCGGAAGTCCTTTGGTTTGTACCGCCTGGAGAAGAGGAGGCTGAGGGGAGACCTCATCGCAGTCTATGGCTTCCCAATGAGGAGGAGCAAAGGGGCAGGTGCCGATCTCCTCTCTTTGGTGAGCAGTGATAGAGCCCAAGGGAATGGTATGAACCTGTGACAGGGGAGGTTTAGGTTGGATATTTGGAATAGGCTCTTTCCTGAGAGGGCGCTCAGGCACTGCCACAGGCTCTCCAGGGAAGTGGTAACAGCACCAAGCTTGACTGAGCTCAAGAAGTGTTTGGACGATGCTCTCAGTCATATGATCTGATTTGTCTGGCCCTGTGTGGAGCCAGGAGTTGGACTGCTGATCCTTATGGATCCCTTCCAACTCAGGATATTCTATCATTTTATGATTCTATGATTTAATTAAATAGCATGGATATTTATTTCTTTGCATCTAACCTTGTTTATTTTCAATTCTTTCCCATGCATATACTTTGCAAAGTACATGGTATGGCACTATCATTCCAGTACTGACAAAATGGCTTGTCTTTTAATTATTTATCTTGGTTTGTTTATAAAAGTAAAGTTCATATCAGCAAGGCATTCTTTGGTTCTCAGTACTGGAAGAAAAGTAAAAGTAAAACATTATTTCCAGTATTGAAATTTCCCACCACAAAATACTTCAGATATTTAAAATGCAAATTAAATTATGTTTACTTCAAATTATATCTATATGCAATGCATACACTTAAATGTATTATAAGCAAAAATATATTTATTTCATATGTTTAAATATTTCTGCAATATCTGAGCTCTTTTTTTTTTTTCTTTTAAGCATAAACAAACTATCTTAATCTCACCCTGAAATGCTGCACTACCTGGAACAGCTTTTTGTCATTACAAAGTTCTCTCTCTACAATGACAACAATCTGACCAGCTAAAAATTATGAGCAATATGATGATATTGATTTCCAGTGAAGTCAGTTCAATACAATAAAATGGTGTTGCATTAATAAAAATGCTCACTGCTATTTCTCACATATAACAGCGGGCAAAAGGATGTTTGGGTTTTGGTTTTTTTTTTTTTTTTTTTTACAGTTACCAGTCTCTGCTGTTTGCATTTCCAAAATATCTGAAAGGGAAAGCAATCGCACATGATGGTTTTTCTGGAAAGATTTGAGAAAGCATGTAAAATAATGCATTGATTTAGAAAAAAGTGATACATAGCCTGCTTAAAATATATAACATTTAAATCATAAAGTACAGATGTGAAAAAAGAAATGTGGGGAAAGACAGGGACAATTCACAATTTTGTGTTGGAAAATGATGTGTTGATCCAAACCTCACCAGATATAAATCCAGCTAACTCCACAGGCAATAAAGGAGCTGTTCCAGTCTGTCACAGCTAAAGAACTAGCTCTAAATCTTTTCAAGCAAATTTTTCTCTTTTAAACTTGTGCTGTATGAGCACTTAAATATGACCATCTTGGCAAAGTAATTTCTCTAACACAATAGGGTTTAATTATGAAAGCTTAAATTAGTTGCTCGGATAAATTAAAGACTTTGCTTGATTCCAAATAGTTTCCTGACTGAGAACTATCTCTACTTTACTTGAAAAATCTTTTGCATGGTGCTTCAGTGACTTTAAATTTTTTGTTTGTCATCATTATCCAGAGCATTGCAGAAACTGTCCTCCCACTTGTTATACGCAGAAGCCTGAAGTATTAAATCTTGTGTTTATCACCTGGAAATAGACTTTGATAAATTAATTCCAGGGCATTGTTCTCCAGCAGCTCAGGGTGAGTACCTCACAGTCTGTTCCGCTGGATATTACCATGCTGGTGGCAGAAACAGTAGGAGAGACCTTCTGCTCATGGCTCACCTGAGCAGTCTGTGAACCTCCTGTAACTGATGCTGTTATAATGCTCTGAAATCCAATACAAGTAAGTTACAGCAAATGATGCACACAGCAAACCACTTGTCATAGCTGCAAAGTACACACAGCCTTCCATGGGAAAAAATGGGACCAGGGTTATGAAGAAACCTTTAAATTCAGTGTTTGAAAGGGCTTAGCACAAAATGGAAGAAGACAGACTGTTTAGTGCACGACTTGGAAGCATAAACAGCAAAGGAAAGGAGAATTTATGTAAATACATAAAAATTAGAGTGAGACACTGCAGAGGTTGAGGAATAGTCATAAAAGGCAATGATAAAAGCTACTACATTTGGTGCTTTAAAGTTAGATTTTACAAGATGATAAGGAAGGGAAAAAGAGGAAAACTGGTAAAAGGAGAACTCTGATATCTTAATTCCGAGGCTAGCTGAGCTTCATTTATACATTTTAACAACAGTCCCCTAGCCTGATCTAAATTACCTTAATAGCAACAGATCCCAGAAGACAAGAGTTATGTTCCCTGCTTTGCAAGGCCGACAAGATGAAGAACAAAAGATGATTTCTAAATGAATGTTAGGTTCACATAATTTAATTCAAGTAGATTAACCATTTGAGAAACTTTTCACTCTCTCAAGGAGACTAGCAGTACTGGAAAAAAAAATCTTCTTTCATGTTGTTACCCTCAGTAAAGTTTTATCAAGTTTAAATTTTGGGCTGCACCAGAGAAAGAGGGAGCAACAGAGATCTCATGGTTTGCTATGTGGTGGATCAGTGCTGAGTTTGTCAGGCCTTTACTGGATTAAAGGTTACTGGCCTTTTTCAGTTTACATGAAAATATTTTATAATCTGCTTTTTCATTTTTCCATTATGTTCTCCAAAGAACTGCTTGAAGAAGTTTTATCAGAATCTAGGAAAGTTTGCAGAAGTCCAGCATAAGGGGGGGGAGTTGGACGGGAGTTGGACTCGATGATCTCTTGATGTCCCTTCCAACCCCTACAATTCTGTGAACACAAAAATGAACAGTTGTTTACCTGACTGTTAACTTCCCAGAGGGCCCCCCCGGCTCTGCACCAGCTTTGTAGCATGTGCAGTCTATCTTTCCATTCAGTGAGCTGAATGAATAGTCAGTATAGTTTCAGAAGAAATCATGATGAGTTATCATGCTTCACTGCTTCGATTGTTGTAGGAAGAAAGAGAATGCAATTTACAGTACTTAAATTATCAGAAGACATCATACAAATGACAGTGAAAAATCAGTAAAAGATATCAAAACAGCCTTTATTAGATTAGAAATTATTTTTACCAAAACTAGAGTGTGTTTCCTTTTGAAGGACTGCTTTTTAAACACATGTGGGACCAGTGAGTTCACTAAAAGTTGCCAGTGTTTCTTCTGACCTGTTATTGTCAGCGGTGCAGTACATTGACATAGAAGAAATGAGAGAGTAAGAAAAAGAGAACTAGAGACTCAAAGACAAAGGAGAAATTAATTACAATACTTTCTGGTAAAATGACAGAACTGGTGGAAAAGTTCAGATTTAAATCAAATTTTATTATTTATAAGTTTCATGTGCTGCTTGAATAAAAATGATAGAAAATTCTCCTCTGAATCCTGGTTGGCAGTACCAGCCAAAGCAGGTGTAGAATATTTTAAGCAGATAAGATGACCAGAGAGATTCTTCTTTCTGGTGGTATAATAAAATGTATAAACACAGTTTTAAATGCAGACAAGTGGAGAATATCTTTGTATGACTTTTGGAGCCAAAAAAGATTATCAGAATTTATTTTCAGGCTGCTGAGTGCCCAAAGAATATATCCAAAACCTAATTTCCAAAGTGATCCATACCAAAGTAAGTATATAATTTAATTTATCCAAAAAGTGTGATTTTTTTTTCCCCCATTCAATAAATTTAGATTGGGTGAATATTCTGCTATTTTAAGTAGCCAAAATTTACATTAGGTAATGCCATGTGCACAATGATCCTAGCAATTTCATTGGTACAATTCATTGGTACAAGTTCTAATCAAGGATAAAAGTATTAGTTTTGACTGAAAAATATGAACACCAAATTAGACTATCAATCAAACATAAATCACACTTCTTCCGAGGTCAACTTTGATGGAGTAGTTTACACCAGCAACATGAAGGAGAGAGTGGAAAAATAATGAGATGAGGAAATAGGCAGGAAAAAGCATAGGTAGAACGTACTGTCCTATATTTTAGATATTTTTTCAAATGATACTATTTAATGTGACATACTTATGAGAAATGGTAAAATTATCAAAATCAGGAATACGTAAGAGATTTTAGGAATTCTGAAAGACTGAAAAATTGCAATTTTAGGCTCTTTTAGAGCCAGTAAAACTGGGTCAAATGCGTAAACTAATCACATAGATAACATCTAAGTCATGAATATGTGCCAATACATATTTATTGACAGCAAATTATGTTAAATCCACCTAGTTTCTTTATGTGGTAACTTGTAAGAATGGAGGAGTGTGGGCTATGTGGCTTAAGTGAGACTTTTGATGTTGTTGCAGATTGTATTCATTAGGAAGGAAAGACAATGCAACCAAACCAAGTACTAAAAAAATAGCTGGAAAAGCATACTCAAGGGACACATTATTTTGCCTGATCAAATCAAAAATTATATAAATAATTAGTAAAAAGACTGTTCTGAGTCTTGTACTATTCAATTTTTTTATGAACTCATCACTAGAAGAGAATAGCTATATTCATACTGCACAGATGCTATCAGTTTCGGAAAGGTGATGGCCCTCTAGGAGATGGGTTCAGTCAAACACTCCTCCCTGCCTCCCACACAACCACCCCCCTTGGTTTAATTTAAAAAATCTCCCCTTGCATATGCATATAATGAATTTTTAAAGTGTGAGTGGACACCACCTCAGAATTACTGGTTGCCCAGAAAAGACTTTTAAGCAGGGAATAGATTGGTAATGCATTGTGACAATGTCATGTTGTTTTCAGAAGGGCTGACATGCTACTGGTATCTAAAATTTGAATTTGTCAGTAAAACATGTGGCATAACCTTTCCAGCACACACAACACAAGTAGTCTCCCTGGCTCTGGGACTACATTTGAATATAATTTGGACCCATCAAACAATGGTGGAAGAATAGTAAAAAGACTGATCAGGGATGAAGAAAATATGGCTTGACATAAAATGCTGAAAAATTTGGAGTTTTTAGAGTGAAAAAGGAGACCTGAGTGGAATTTAGTCCTCCTTTATGTAGAAGCTTCTACATCTATATTCGCTATTTCTGCATGCTAGTATTACATGTATGAATGGGTAACAGTATCAATGCCGTTAGTCTTACTCCTGACATTTTTTAAAAAGATTTCTAAGAATGGGCAACTATTTATATTGTATAGTGCGTACTACATTTTCAACATAGACATCTTTTAGGATCTTGGCAGTGAAAAATGTCATTTTCTGACAAATAACTTCAACCATTATTTATTGCAAGTGTATGTTTGTTAAACTATCCCATTCTATGAGATTCTTGCTATCAGAACTTGGACAACAGTTTAGTAAAGGGCCTGCTTCCAAAATCTAACTGTGAATCTAACTGGTATTCTTGTGAAGAGAGAATTAAAACAAACAGTAAAATACTAGAAGAAGAGATTCAGAGGGGAAGATGCTGTGGTTTAGCCCAATGGTAAGGAATATAAGGAGGAAATTATAGGGCAGAATGATTTCCCTGCTAAAGAAGGGTAGTATGCAGTGGGTCTGTAACTCTTCAGAAACTTGGAGAACTATGAATTTGGTCAAACACCTTCCAGACTGAGGGATTACACTAGCTATCAAAACCCCACTTCATTTCTAGCATGCACTGTTCTTCCTGCTTGAAGCAAGCAGGCAAGACTCATCTGCAGAGCGGGAAGCATGTGGTCCAGGAATGTTTTGGACCATAAAATTTACTTTTAGGGGATTATGTGGGATTTGAGACATCTACTGCTCCAAAAGACAAAAGTGCACACACAGACACAAATACACCATTTTTTGTAACACACCAAATTGTGAAGATGGATCATGCACACCCAGTGCCCTTCCCTAAAGCTAGTTGAGATGTGGCCAAAGTGAGAGTTTCCAGGATGACTGTGCTGTACAACGCCCCCCTGCCCCCTCCCCCAGCAGTCATTCCAGCACAGCATAGAGACATACTGAAATCAATAGTGTCATGGTTATTTGTAATGCTTGGACCCTAAGTTACAATTCAGAAAAGCTTAGTTCTAAACACATTTAAAAACATTTTGGGTAATTTAATTTAAGGACTTCTTGAAGAATCAGATTTAGAAACACTCCTAAGTAGAAAAAAACCTTAAGCATGATTTTAAATATGTTTATATCTTCTAAAAATAATGAGGTAGAAGTACATATTTAATGTTCTTATAAACTTAAATACTTCCATAGATAGTTACAGTATGACTTTAAGATGAATAAAAATATGGTCAGAATTTCTGGAAGAAAATTAGCAGTAGGGACATAAGCAAAAACCCCATAAATATTTTTGGAAACTTGTGTTCTGATAGCTTCTTTCACAGTGGCATAGATCAAGATCTGTTCAAATCAGTGGAATTAGATCCAAGGGTAAAATCAGAAAAAAACTGTATTTGATTATACTCCAAGTTATTAACTATTATGTAAAATGAGAGTAAATAAGATGGGAACAGTCTTTCATACCTGCTAATAGAAGAATTCTCTGTTATCATAGAATCATAGAATCATAGAATTGTAGGGGTTGGAAGGGACCTCGAGAGATCATCGGGTCCAAAATCTCAGGGCTTTTTTGAAAACCACTGAAAGTAGTTATAATCTTCCCAAGATCTTTAGCACACTTGGAATTCTGCATCTAGAAAGGAGATGCCTGAAAGATTAACCCATACAGAAGACTCAGAATACTCTTACTGTAAGGGCAACAGGGCTCTTCTCCAGTTTTTCTGACTCTCTTCCTTTCATTTGCATTGTAATGCACGTATTTCATCAACGTGCAATTGTAAATATACCCTTCAGAAAAATGACCTATTGATGGGTCCCCAAAAAGCCTCTACTGACTATAATGTATAACTTAATTTCAGCTTCTATCTGAAATTAATTATGCGCCCTGTGAGACGTCATAGAAAATTGCATTTTCAGTTTTGCTTTTTTTTTTGGATTTTTTTTATTAATGGCCATAAATTCATGCTGATTCTTTTTGAATTATGTTTAGGGTTTTACTGATATGAAACTAACTGATAACACTAGTGGAGCAGCAATAAGCAATGTGAAATATACATGAATGAACTTATACAGGGTTTATGATTAACCATAAAACACACAAGGTTTTTGAACAGCTTATCTTTTTCTAACTTCCTTTATTGTGTCTCCGAGGCTTGGTATTTTATATATTAGGTAAAATATATGCTACTCTTACCATGAATAGAAATGAAAACTACAATTTATTTATGGGACATTTTTATGGCCATATATATGTGTAGTGCTGGTCATAACCCTGCATGAGGCTGAACGAAAATGATTTGACTGTAAAATATGTTACACCTGATATCATATGGTTTGCTACAGTACTACATAGAATGCATAAAAAACCAGTTGCCTCCAATGCTCACAATATTTCTAATATATAGAGGAATACATTTTCCATCTGTATAACCTTTTTCTTATTGCATCTTTTATAAGCTTTATGTTGAAAACTTGGGCTTCAGAATATCAAACATAGTATTCTACCAGTTTGTTAAATAGCTTTTGTTGTAGCTTCATCCAGTCTCAGAGCATCCTTTTTCACTTTCAAATAGCCCTAGGCTGAGTGAAAAATCTAGGGTCAGGCTTTTCTCTCAGATTGGGTACCTTGACTTTGCATCCAATATCTGATATACTTCAACAGCAGAGAAGACCCAAACTCTTAGGCTTTGAAGTTCCGTAATACTTGAAAGAAAGCCCTAAGGCAAATACCAGAGTCAAAGAAGTTAAGTCTGTTCAGGAGAGGTGAAGCAATACCCCATAGCTACCCAGGGATATTTAATTCATAAAAACATGTTAGCTTCCTGTGGTTTTGAACCAGAATATCATCTCATGATCTCTATCAAGAAATTCAATAACAACAATTCAAATTAAATCCTCCATTCAAGATGTAACTTCTGTTAATAACACTAGTTTTAGTATATTTAGAATTTTAAAAACTGTTATCCAATGTAGGGAGAAAGAGCAGCTGAATGCCTGACCCCCCCCCTTCAGGTGCTGGGGAGAAGTATAAATCAGAGAAAGGATTAAAGCCATACCTCTTAAGTCTTCTGCCCTTTACAAAGCATATCGTCACTCTGCTTAGCCTGCTCAACCCAATGGTCTGTGAAGTTTAATGTAGTTTCCAATTTCTTGTAGAAATTGCTGAATTTCTACTTGTCCATGACAAAACACTGCTCCTTGGGGGGTGGGGGGAAATAAATAAATAACATATTAAATTTATCCACATGGATAATGTTGGAATGGAGTCAGTCATCCAAAAAAAAAAACCCCAACACCTTCATCTGAAATACGTCCATTAGGCACTTCTGTATCTTTGTGTCCAGAGTACTTCTGGGTTTGCACTCAAGTCCATAGAGAAAACTATCAAAATGGGAAGACAGTTCCAGGCAGATTTTTTGTTTTGCTCTCCAGCTTCTTGACTGCCTCTAATTTTATTCTCCACCCTGGTATTTTTTTTTTTCTTCTGCCTTTGTCTTCTCAGTTTATCAGGTAACTTCATCATCTATTTAGTTTTGCTTGTCTATTCTCTTCCTTCACAACTATTTATCAGTCTTTTCTCCCTGGCTGTCATGTTACTGGAGTCTTTCAAGACCCTTATAATCAAATAATTTTCATCACAGTATACCACTGACTGAAATTTCTGGAATATGATAAACAGTTGCAAAGGACATTTTTCTTATTTGAGGAGCATCCTTTATTTGGTTTGCTGAAGATACTGTCATATGTAGAAATCAATTCTAAATATTCTACCTTCCCTTCGTCTCCCTCCCCCCCCCTCCCCCCCCCCCCCCGCCCCAATAAATACATACATTTTCAGCTCATATCAATAACAACTTAGGCACTGGACATTTCTTTGGGGTTAATGACCCTTTCCAGGGTTGTGGATCATTGGCTCCCAGGAGGTTGTTAATTCTCAGAAAGAGCCCTGTTCCTCTACTTTTATTGCTTAAATATATTGTGTGTAGAATTGCTCACTGCCATATAACATAAATACTGAAGAGAAAAATAAGGCAAGTTCCCAGATGAGTAACTGATATTGCTCAAATTGACTTTATCTTATGCTGGATGACAGTTGGATATTAGCAAGTACATCCACTGCTCATCCTTATTTCAATAAAAATTTCAGGGAAAAAGGCTGTCACACTTTTATAAAGAACCTGAAGATGAATTGTCCTGAACGCATCAGTTGTGCTTTTGAATCTTAAAATAAAAAAAGCCTAACAACTTCCATATAATGATTTCATCTAATATGTACCTCCACAAAAAATTGCATTTTTAACTGAAAGTAGATCTACAATTTCCACTAAGCAGTGATTAAATTGCATTACTAACCCCTCAATAATAGGGCTTTATTATGAAATTATGGACAGACCATTAAGAATAGTGCCTATTAACAGCAAATTTCAAAATATATTTCTGGGGTTTTTTTGTTTGTTTTTAACACAGTGTTATTTGCCTTTTAATTTGCAGGCATCTCTCTCAGCCTCGTGTTTTGGAATAGGACATACAGAATTAAACTATTGCATTTGTTATAGCCTGAACTGGGTTTGGTGTTCAATGTGAAACATTTAATGTATAGATGGAGTAAAATAGACTCAGGTGTAGTCCTACAGTTAAAAAATAATTAAGGAGAAACTAATAATATCAACCCCATTAGATCTGTCATGCATTACTTTTGCAGAGACGTCCCCCCTCCCCTCCAATTTAAATCTACTGTCTATTACTTCCTTCTTTCTTCTGAGTTGTGCATCAATGTTTTTGCTGTATAGATCACTGAATCCACAACTTGAAGTTTATGGAAAAACATGCAAGATTAAGGGAAAATAAGAGATAAGCATCATTACACTTTCAAAGGTGTCAAACACCATTCTTTCCTATACCAAAATTTCTGGCATACCTTATTGAGGCCCGTAGCCAGAAATGAAGATATGGGCAGGGAAAGCAATTTTATCAATTACTTTTTGTTCCTTTCAGATTTTGCTGTTGTAAATCCATTTGTGTTTGGCCAGCTTTTGTCCTGTCATGTTTTCATTAGCTTGGACACAAGCTCTTACTTAAAGTTTTATACAAAGTGAAGGAGCTGAAATTAGATCCTACTAGAAGCCAATATGCCAAGTGAAAGGTTACAGTAATTTATTTTTATCTAGATTAGTATGTTCTGTGCTAAACTTTGATCAGTTTGACTGCTTTTTGGACTGATGATTCACTTGCTAGAGGATAATGCGTTGAGACAACGAAATCAGTCATCTAAATATAAGCTTTCCTAGTCCTTTGGCAGCTGAGTAGCCAAACATCATTGCTTTTCAAAACTCAGTAGATTGCTTAGGTACTCAGTGAAGATGTACCCAAAGCCCCCAAAGCTGGATATTCCACACAGATTACTAGTCCACACTTCCACAAATTACTGCTGACTTCACTGAAGATACCAAGCAATGTTAAATTATAGCAGATAAAGAATCAGTTCTGAAAATAAATAACAGTCAAGAATAATGGTTTTCCTGGTGGTCATGAGATATGCAGCATTACACCATACATACTCAGGTGTTCATACGCTGTCGTATGAGTGTCCATATCCTATTAAACCATTGGTTACATACTTAAGTAGTGTGTAACTATACTGATTTAAAAAGCGGTTTGTATCTGACCAGGGGCATGTCTGGAGGCCTGAAAGCCACAAACTCAACTGCTTCATGTTCTACTTACGGCTGCATGTGTGACTTCCTAAAACCAAAGTCCTCCAAGCAGCTAAATCTCTAAACGCTACTAGGAAACCTTAACAAGGTCTTCCCCTTCTTCTCCTGCTGAAATGCCCACTTGTATAGACTTTCTGAAGGTATATGACAGATCTGAGGTCACATAATTCACAGTGATAATTTACTTAATTGGAAACATGTCAAGCCACCTCCCTCACTCTGCTAGTTATTTAAACAGTGGCTTAGTTTGATTTCTTCCTTAGAGTATGTGAGCTTCTAGATTCACTTTCATTTTCTGTAGGACAATATCCAAAAAAACTAATTTCTGGGAAAGTTTTCAGGCTAGCTGGTAAGGTTTCAGCTTTGAAAAAAGTTCACAGCTCCTCTTTTTTAAGCTACACCTCACCCATCTTTCATTACTGAACAAGAATGCTTTGGATTAAAGCAACCCCAGCTGCTGCATAGTCTGCTGGTTAAATCCACATTTTGGTAAGAAGGATGAAGACAATGGTTACCAGTTCCACAATCTGTATTTTAAACAATGGAATGAGTCTTTGGGGCAATTTTTGAAGAAAGTTTTCAAGAGTTAGACTCAGAAGATGAGAAGATGAGGGAAAAAAATCAAATACTCCCTTTCCCTTTTCAAATACTTAATACTCTCTCTCTATGGAGTCTAGGTACACTACTTTCATTGTTTAAGTTATACTTTAAGATTAAGGTACCACTCTTTTTTTTTTTTACTAGAACAAGTTAGCCACACTGTGTGAGGGGTTGGAGTTGTTTGGGGGATTTTCAGAGGAATAAATAGTGCAGAACCACAGTAAAATGAGGTAGGAAGAAAAAGAAGATCCAAGTAGAACAAGACTGGGGTGTTTTTTTCTTTTTTCCCTCTGCAAGATGACAGTATAAAGAGACACAGCTCAAGTCAATCCCAAACAATTCTTCCATTCAGTCCAACACGGTAAAAAAATATTACTCAATTTTTCTTTTTTAATTTTCAATATGTCAATTTTTAAAAAATCTAAAATTCTGTTCTTTGAAAAGCGTATCCATGTTTGCTTTGGTTTATAAAAATACAGTTGGTCATTTATTTTTTCCTCAGGAAATATTTTTTCCTGACATATTTACTAATTCAAGGTTTATTGTCATACATCACAACTATATATGGTCTTAGGTATGTATAAAAAATAATACCTCTCATTAGTGTTATTAAAATGTGCACAACTATCATGAAGTGAAAAATCTCACTTTTGAGAAATTGCATTTTTAGCAAGTGCAATTTCCAAGTAAGGTATCCCTTTGGCCTTTGTTGCAGTATTGAAAAGCTTTAATCTTTTCAATGAACTGAATCATGGCATTGGACACTAAACCTCTGGGTTTTTCACATATACAAAAAGCTTTCTAAACAAGTCCAAAACATACTTTGATAGTCTTTAATAGCAACAAATAAAAATTTTAACAATGACAGATATTTCTGAACCAAGGAAGACTCTTAACTTTTTTGGGTTCTTGCAATGTTACTGTTTTTCTTTCCTCACCAATATTTTTCACTCTTTGTTACAAAAATCTAATTCCTCTTAGACAAGTTGCCTAATTAAATGTAATCTTTAGTGCAAACATGAAAAGAAGCTTTACTATAACTGCCTTTTTTTTTTCTACAGAAGACTATAAATGTAATTATGTACATTGACTACCTAGCTCATATGATTAGTGACAAAAACATTAATTCCAAGCACATTTGTATTTCAGCCACTTATTTGCACCCTGTTAGTTCACGAAGAGCGGTGTTTCGGTGGAGTTATGGTGACATCAAGTGTCCAGCTAAATGATCCCTGCAAATATAATAATATTGATATATCCTCTAGATGTTAGGGTAGAAGCCAATACACGGAAATACCAACAGGTGATATTAAGAATATCTTACCTCTTTGATAAATCAGTGAACTCACAGTGCCATATGATGGATTGAAATCTGGTTTTTAGATGTGTCATCAAGTTGTGTATCATTTAATGATGCCATTAATGAAAACCAAACCATCATATTTCATCCCCAAGGTAGAGTTCAAATGCAAGGGACTGACACTGAGATGAAAAATAGTGCTCAGTACCAAATCATCTGAACTACTCTAACATATCTGGGTTACTCAGTGACATATCTGGGTTACTCAGTCAGCTGCTGTGCACTTGTTAGGAAAATGGAGGGTGATAATTATTTTCTGATAGCATTTTTGTGTTCAACAAGTTGATATCTACAACTTTAATTGCTTTTTCTGCTTTAATGACAGCACAGACTCATAAGGTAAAAAAAAAGTTCAATTTATCCTACAGTGGGATGACTTTTTTAAAATAGTCTGCTGTCAAATTTTACAGATTGGTTCACGAGTTAGATGGTATACACTTTAAGAGTCTCCAGTGAGCACATTTTATTCACCAGCTTGTTTTTCACCAACATTCTTAATGGGATGACTTCTCCATTGCATCGCCTACAGACAGATCTCTCTTCTGTTTGTTGCCCTTAGCCCTTCAAAACCAGTGCAATGACTTTGATCATTCCCCATCCTGCTTCAATGTCACCTCAAAGTTTCCTGCTCCAAGGCTTTCTTGACCCCATTGTTCAGATGGCCTCCAAGAGAAGTTAGCTGGTGCATAAAGACTCAGTATGATACAGTGAAGGGTATGATATGACCTTGATGAGGGAATAGCATCCACCCTCAGCAAGTACACAGATGATACAAAGCTGGGAGGAGTGGCTGACACGCAGGAACACTGCGCTGCCATCCAGAGAGACCTGGACAGGCTGGAGAGGTGGGCAGGGAGAAACCAGATGAGGTTCAACAAAAGCAAGTGTAAAGTCTTGCACCTGGGAAGGAACAACCATTTGTATCAGTACAGGCTGTGGGATGACCTGCTGGAGAAGAGCTCAGTGGAGAAGGACCTGGGGGTCCTGGTGGGTGACAGGTTGGCCATGAGCCAGCAGTGTGCCCTGGTGGCTAAGAGAGCCGATGGGATCCTGGGGTGCATCAGGAGGAGTGTGGCCAGCAGGTCAAAGGAGGTGAACTTCCCCTCTACTCTGCCCTGGTCAGGCCCCACCTGGAGTGTCCAGTTCTGGACTCAGTTCTGGTATAAAGAGGACAGGGATCTCCTGGAGAGAGTCCAGAGAAGGGCTACGAAGATGATGAAGGGCCTGGAGCATCTCCCCTATGAGGAAAGGCTGAGTGAGCTGAGACTGTTCAGCCAAATGAAAAGAAGACTAAGGGGGGACCTTATTAATGTTTATAAGCATCTTAAATATGGGATGCAGGGGGAAATGGCCAGCCCCTTTTCAGTGGTCTGTGGAGACAGGACAAGGGGCAATGGCTGCAAGTTAGAGTATAGGAAGTTCTGCACCAACATGTGGAAGAACTTCTACACAGTGAGGGTGGCAGAGCCCTGGAATAGGCTGCCCAATAGGGTTGTGGTGTCTCCATCTCTGGAGATATTCAAGACCTGTCTGGACACCTATCTGTGCAATATGTCCTAGGGAGCTGCTTTGGCAGGGGGGTTGGACCCGATGATCCCTTGAGGTCCCTTCCAATCCTTATGATTCTATGATTGCTGTGGACCAAAGAGGAACTACATCGGAATATTGCCAAAATGGTAGCTGAGAAACAGAGACAACATTGGATGGAGTCTGAATGTCAATGCACTGATACAGTTTAATACAGAAGCAGGATAATGCAGTGGTTGTGTAATACTGACATAAGTTGTAGAAAAGATGTCAGCTTCTTTCTTCAGTTTGATGAAAGCCTTTAGCATTGAACATCTTAACTGGCTAGTCCACATTTGTTAGTATATTCTAAAGACTTCAGCTTTGTGGCTGAATTGTATTTACCTGAAAGTATTATATATAGAAGTATGTGTGTGGTGTGTGTGTGTGTGTGTGTGAATGTATGCAGTTGTCATTGCTGTTCTTGTTGTCATGTGATTCCTGGAATAGAAATTATTAGCTCTGGTACACTAAGCCTTATTTGCAAGTTTAAGATACAATACAATTTTAGTAAATAAGGAAAAATGCTGACATGAACTGTATATTCTTTAGTGGGGGCTCTCATAAAAATATTATGTATGAGAAGCAATATGGGACAAATATCACATGGCTGCATTACTTTGGAAGATATACAAAATAAAAAGCATTAATCAGTCTGCTCACAGGACTATTTAAACCAGAAATCCCATTAAGTGCTTAAATTGATTTACTCTTCCCTCCCCCAAAATAATAAAATAAAATTCCTCAAGTGTCTATTAAATCAGACAATAAATAAAGGTAGGTAGGTAAATTCCTTGGGGAAAGCAAGGACCTTAAGGCCATCTGATTCATATTTCATACATCTTCCATTTCTCTGGGTTTTTTTTCATCCTTGTTGAAATTCATACATACACAATGTCATAAGCTAGTGTTGGTTTGGATTCAATTTATTTTACAAAAAAAAATAATAAAAAACCCCCAACAATTCATGTGAACTGAGGCCAAAATAGTGTAGTGAAATAATGTTTTTTTCATTTATATTCACTGCCATGTCTCTCTACTGAAGTTAATGCATTTTCCCTGAAAGGTAATTCATTTCAATTTAAATCAATACAGTATCTTTGAACTAATGCCTCCCAGAGATGCCATGTTTGAACAAACAGTGGCATATTTGTGTAAATTACAAATTTTATTGGTAATTGCACTTAAAAAAACTGCTCAGGAAAAACTTTTGCTTCTAAATATTACAGAGTATGAACACAAATAAATTGAATTTTGTTTTGTTTTGTTTTAATTCAATATTAAGGGGTGTTATGGGCTTTGACATAGAACAGGGAAGGAAAAAGGTACTTACATATCTAAATACAGTTGCATATATTTCTTGTCTAAAAAAAAAACCAACCCCCAAACCCACAATACTTTAATGAAAGGATTTGCTACTTTCTGAGATTTGAGGGGTTTTTTTCCCATACATTTCAATATAGTGGGGAAGACTGGTTCACACAGGTACAGGAAACCTAAAAATCTAAATTGTTTTAAACTTGCACTGTCTAACTGAACATAACCCTCTCTTGGGGGTGGGTGGAAGGGAGTAGAGAGATGGAAGAGGGTGTTTTTAATTTGTCCCTTTGTGTTTAGCACAAGCCATTAATGTGCACAGTCGAACAAGAGACAGGTAAGCCCTGACTTACAATATATTTGATTGTCATTTTCAACTTCCTCTTGCAAATAATCTGAAAGAATTTTCCTTTGAGCGGTGCTTTTCATTCTGAAAATGATCACCCCCTCTGAGGATCAAAGAGATTATAAAATGCTGGGGAAAAGTCACATCAGTTGCCAATTGTTTAGTTCCTACATGGGAGCTGAGGAAATCAGCACCTGCACACGCTGGCTGAAAATGTTTGCACCAGCCTGGGAACCAGTAACCTCCTTCTGCTGTTGGCAGTAGTTCAGCTTTTTTATGACAGGGGAGAGGGTTTCTGGGCTTTTTTGGCCAGAATTGGAGGTTAGTAAATCACTGGGGGAGTGGGATAAATTCATAATTCATAATCACTGAGACAGACAGTATAAAAACTCCTAGCAATCATTCAACTTCTTCAGAAGCTTTAGTATCCAAAGTTTGTACTGACCAAGAAGCAAAATTGAGAAATTCAATAATAGAGAGATTTTTTAAGGAGAATATGAACTGCGAGAAGGGTTTAAATTAAGGCTTGTTTCCTTTTCTTCTTGTCCCTTCTGTATTTGTAATTCTCTAATGTTTGAGATATGGATGTGGGTTGGGTTTTTTTTGAAACCTGATATAGCAAACCCAAATGCCCCTACTCATACATTACTCAAAATTATTTAGCAGTTATTTGCAAATAGGAAATCCCACGTGTGGATTTAGGGAACACACTACTGGAAATACAGTTCTGACCCTCCATGCTGTTTCTTTTCTCCCACGCCTCTGAAGTATCACTGACTCTTGTCTTGTGATTCATGCTGGGAAACTGCAGAGATCAATACCATAATCTTTCCCTCGTTTTTGCTGGACTTGCACCATAGTAAGGATTTTTTTATCTTTATTTTTTCAATTATCCCCAAATTTAACCCCTTTTCTGTTATACTGAGTAAATAGCACTGCACCGTTTAGATGGCAGTGACATCAGCATTTTCTAGACAACTAGATAAAAAGACTACAATAGGCACGTTGCCTTCATAACTGCATGTTCTGCCATTTTGGAGGTGCCTGTTGTCATACAGCCTTTCTGTGCCTGTGTTGTTCAAAATGATGGAATGACCCAACTTTATTTATCCCAGATGTTTTCAAAGAAGATCATAAAACCTAACGTTAGGACGTTGGCTGTCAGCTCATCAGCTGACAGTCACCCAAAGGCTCGTGTATATGCTTCATCCTCTTTTTTTTTTCACACTATTACCTCCTTTAACCCATCATACAGATATCACCCTTTTCTGAGAGAGTGCAGAGGGTGCTGACGTGTGGGACATATATAAGAATTTCACTGAAGGCAATTTTTTTTTCTCCCACTACTCTATTTTTTCCTATCACTTTATCTTTCTGTGTCCAGTTCGCTGTATGGATGGCTACTGGTCTTTAAATGTAAAACCTCTAAATCTGTCTGTATGCTTTTGACAGCTGCCTTATTTATTAATTTTACTTTTTTTTGTTTTTAGAAGCCAAGAACACTTAACACAGTTCTTCCTTGAGATATCATTAAAATATGCTAACTAAGGTAAATGTGTAAGAGAGAATGCAGACATTTCTAAAGGTTATGATCTATGACAACACTTCTTAGCTTTAAAGTTAGTTTAATTGAATTAATTGTAGCATTGAAGAAACTGAAGAACAAAGAGAGCTCTGACTCTGAATGTATTAGCGGGAAATATTTGACCTTTTCAATATGTTATATTTTGATTGGCACTCCTTTCTATTGGAGCCCTCTTAATAATAATTTCTTTATTTTTTTCCCCATGAAAAATAAGGCAGGTGTGTCAAATAGCCAAAGTACAGCTGAGATAATTGGAAAGATCCAAAATGGGAAGTGTACAAGTGTATGTGTACACACTCTTCTGTAATTCAGAGGACATTAGTAATTGGGGGGTTTATTTTGTTGGCAAAGCTTTCAGCGAAAAGAAAAAGCTAGACCAAGTTAAACCTAATTTGTGCTATTAGAAGGCTATTTTCAGGTTTATTTTGGTTTGCTAAATTTTAAAGGCCTTTCACTGTATTTTTTTTATCTCTGCTGAAGACTCTTTCCTGCTAGATATAAGAACAAAACCCATTTGTAATGTCATTCACGTTATTTATTAATAGATATATCTGAAAGTCAGAAGTACCTTTTAATTCTTCTTCCCTTAGGATGTTTTTTAATTCAATGAGCTTAATCAATTTTTTCACGCAAAAATACCCCCAAAAAACTAGCAGGAATTGTCATGATATTTACCCTAGGATATAAATATTTCTCTTACCCGCTCCTACTTCACCTTCATTACTGGATACCTGCTGTTCCTGTTCTCGCCACACATTTCCCTGTGTGCAGCCTGCCAGCTCCACGGCCCTGCATTTGTATGTTACTCATTGCACAGTGGTATTTTCAGGTCTCTTCCTCCTCATTTTTATCTGTGTTATGTATTGAAAGTTAGGCAAATACCACTTCATCAGCATATGAGACTTAGCCCTATCTCCCTTTGAGCCTATGCAGCCTGGCTGAAAACTTCAGGAGGGGCTCCCACAATATGCAGGAACTGCTAAGGGAAGCTATCCAGGAGGAAAAGCATCTCTTTAGTCTGTTCACTGGTCCCTGTATTTAGCTTTTGCTAGAAAACTTTAGTGCTGATTTATTTATTTTATTTTTTATAATTTTTTTCCCGTTTTGCTCTGGTTAAACGAAAACAAACTGAAAGAAGGTAATGTGAGAGTTTCCTGGTGTTTACTGGCTTATTGAAAATACCCAATTTCACTTTACATGCAAATCTTCGCTAAACCCTCTGAGGTTAAGAAAGATATATTTATATACAGCCAGTAGTGCTTTCTGTAGTGCTGTAATTCTATGCAAAACCAACACATAAATTGTTTTTCTTATACAGAGAAAAGCATGCTTGAGGCGAAAAATCTGGGCTTGTTTTCAACTGATGAAGAATTTATTTGTAGGCTACATAAGCACTATGTTTCTGTGCTGCTAGTGCATCTCTCTAACCTCCCAGTAAATTGTTTATAACAAAATACTGAGATTTTATATCTTTTGGGCATTTTTGCCATGAGAAGTTAAAAGGTCAGTAAGTGTTTTGAGCTGGTTCAGCTTAATTTATTGATACTTCATTTCAAATTGTCAAAACATTCACAAAAAGGCTAAAAACATGCATTTGCCTGTATAGGCAGAATAAATATAATGTAAATAACTTTATAACCTCATTTTAAAGTCCTGCGTTCTGGCCTTTGGTTTCCTAAGTAGAAAAACACTTCACATTCAGCACATCACCGGATCACTTTAACCTCTTTGAAAATGCATTTCAGGAGCCTTGATGGATCTCTTGCTCAGCAATTGGCCTTGGGAAAGTATACTCTTTATGGTAAGTCGAGTGCCACATGCAGTAATCTGTCAGAAAGTGAACAGCAAATGTAATGGAAGGTTGAAACAGATCATTTAGCATTGTGACATTATTTGTGAATTCGGTGCTACGAGAGAGATTTCTGTCATGCATATGGTTGATGTTGATCTGAGGTTATGGACATCACTGGGGAACTGCTGTGTCCCTGGTGCCTGAAGAGTTTTGAAGCAGAACTTAACCTGCGAGTTCTCTTGGTCTCTCTCTGCAGCCTTTTAAGACGGGGCCTGATAACATCTCCCGCATAAGGTGCTCCGCTGAACGCTGAACTGAAGCTGAATGGTCCTGATGCCTTTCCAATTGCCTACAAAGCAATTTGGAAGGAACCTAGCTTCACTTTTATTAACCCCAAAGGTCTCTCCATTTGTTTGGCTTTTCCAGCCCCTATCTTCCTTTCACTGTCCAGCTAAATTGACAGAGCACAGGGTCCTGTGCCATATAGCATGCGTCTTTGTAGGAATCCTCTTAAAAGCTCTAGCACTTAAGAAAAATCAATAGCGCTTATGATGTCTTGCAGGCCTCCCCTCTTCTGCACGCTACATTCTCATCAGCCTGTTATTAGCTTGCCTTGAGTTACTGTTGGAGAAAGAAAGTAAACATTGCATCTTGAAAGCACTCATCTGGCATTGCACTTGAATAACGTTGTCTATCGCTCCTTAATGAATTTAGTGGAACTGTGTTGTGGGTATATTTACAAAGAGAAAGAAGGGCTGTGCAAAATGCATTGCCGGCACAGAGCCAAGTATATCTGTTATACACAAATCCACTACCTCCACTGAAATAAAACAAGCCCATGGAGATACCGATATTTTCAACAACTCTTCAAAATATAAATGGTCATGAAGATAATAAACACTTTTTTCTCCAAATTTACTTAAAAAAAAAAAAAAAGCAGCCCTGAAAGATTAACCTAGAGTTTAGTACAGGAACGAAAAAGTAGATATAAAAAAGGGCAGTGAAAGAAATGAAGAAAAAAAACCCCACATGACAGAGATATACTAAGAAAGGTATTCAGCAAGCAAAGCCACTAAGTGCAGAAATATCCAAGTTTCAAATATTTAGTCCCCAGGTGTTTTCTTACGCTTCCTAGGCTTGTGAAGAGCTACTTTGTCTTGGAAAGGGATTTAGAATAACTTAATTTGAACCATGTTCCTCATGACATGAAATAAAAGGAGAGGATCCTACATCAGGATGTTGAGTAGGCTTATCTGCTATACACAGTTCTTGTTTATCACACACATTTTTATATGTTATAAACATCACAGTGTTTTTTTTTTTAAGAGGAAATAGTTGATTTTTTTAGTCTTTTTTTTTTTTTATTATTCTTTTCCTCTTAATGTGGGTCCCAGTTTCAATACCCTGATTTATCTGATAACCTCAAATGTTCATCACCACAGAACATGACCTAATTACCAGCGTACTAGGTTTTTCAGCAGTGCTTATGCACATATTAAAGGAGGGTGAGGAACTTACCATTCTGCATGTCATATTTGGGTTTTTTTCCTTAAAATTAAAATACCAAATATTTTTTTAAATTCCAGAATGAGAGCAAGCCTACATAAGATTCTGTAGTTTAGTGATAATGACATTTCCTGGAAAGGTATAGGCTTTGCTCATGCAACACTTATGAATCATGTTATCAGCCATAATGTTTGAACAGTCCTTGGAAATGAGTTTATAAACTGAGCCCATGTCCTCTTCCAGACCATGCCAAAGAGATATAACTTAATGAATCTTGATTTTTTTCATATGTTTGGTTTCTCCTTCTTGACGCAGGAGTTGTCTTTCCCAAAGCAGTTTGGTACTCAGATTATGTTTTCCCAGTATGCATAGGAGAAGGTTAAAATTCACATGGCATAAATGCAGGGGTCCTGCAAAGATGAGTAGTAGAGGAGAGGCCAGTCTGCCTCTATTGAGTTTTAAATGAAAGCATTTGCATGAGGCCCCATTTTAGTAAAAGTACCTGTCAGAATACATGTGTGTCCTCAGAGGTGATGAAGAAAGGAAAGCTTTCCTTCCTGCTTTTGCTCACAGCACTGAGCACTGGGTGATGCACACAAAGTACATGGAGAGCCCTGCCATGCCCTGCCTGCTTGTGCCTACCGTGCCATTGCGCTTTATCAGTCACGCTGCTGCAAGAGATGCTCTGTGCTCTAAACCTAGTTGATCACTTCAAATAATAACAGAAAAAGAGGCCTTTAAAACAGGTTACAAATGTTTACGTTGGTGTAAGTCAGACATTTGAGGAAAGGGCCCTCTGTATGGGAGAGATGAGACAGATTGAGCGGGCTTCACAAATGAAGAAGCTGTAAACTGGAATGAAACCTTCAGTTTATTTACATCATAAATCTAGCATATTTACTGTCAGACTAAAATATAAGGCGAGTTTTCCATCTGAATCTGCTTCCTGTGGAGCAACATATTTTTCTCTGGCTCATTCTACTTTTACCATCAACACTGCCTTTTTTAAACGCAGAAGTACATGGAATTAAATACCTACTCTGCAAAACCAGTGGCTTTTGGCATTTCCTATGTCATAGGGTGCAATGTAAAGCATGCCCAAGAGAGCTCTGGACTTGCAAATAGAAGGAATGTGATCTTTCCCTTTCCAGTCACCTTTGCTGCCCTACAGACGAGAATACTTTGCTTTGACTTCAGTGCCTTTAGAATCAGGCTCTAGTTCCTTCATATGTCACCTCATTCTTTCCTATGTAACATATAAAACCATATCACCTCAGTGTTAATTTTCATCTATTCCATGCTACCTTCTGAAGTAAAAGTGTCCACACTGATCTTTTTCTTTGCTGCAGCATGCAACACAGGTCTGCAAAATTCCTGACTATCTCAGATTCAATTTTGGATCATTTTACACCAGTACCTTAAAATAAAAATAAATTAAAATAATAATTAAAAAACAAAATAGTTGACTTGATCTGCATTATAGAGTTACATTTGAATTGTGAGTACTTTAGATAAATCTGCTCTTAGGCAGAATATAAACACGCTAATATTTCTAAAACTATAAGGTAAATGTAATCACTCAGCTAGTAGGACAGAATCACAGAATCTCAAGGTCTTTGAAGATCATCAAGTCCAACCACTCCCATCCTATGCTAAACCATATCCCTAAGTACCTCATCAACCCTTTTTTTAAACACATACAGGGAAGGTGACTCAACCACTTCCCTGGGCAGCTTGTTCCAGGCCCTGACAACTCTTTCAGTAAAAACCTTTTTACTAATATCTAATCTAAACCTGCCCTGGCACAGCTTCATGCCATTGCCCCTTGTTCTATCACTGGAGACCTGGGAAGACCTGGCTTTTGTTATTCGATAGCCACAAAGTCACACTCAATTTTATTTAACATACAAGGCAGCATGGCTGAGGGAGAATGTTATCATTAAAAATAAATAAAATGGATTGTGATATTTTTAAAGCATTTTTCACTATGACTAATGAAGACAGTGAAATCTCTCAGAGACAAACTCATTTCTTTAGATACCAAAATCCCAGTATATGCTTCAAATCCATGCCCCACTGTAGTCATTTGGGTACTTTTTTTGATATCAGAAAGACTTAGGTTTTCTTCCCAGAAGTAAACCTTTTGTGTGTCAGACAAGAAAAGAATATATACCTGTCAAATTTTACATTAAAATTTCACACTTTCTGAACAGTTACAGTTTTGTAACTTCTAACTACAAATTTCAGCATAGTGCTCCTAGCCTCCAAACCTCTAATTTTGCAAGAGGAAAGTCTGCCTTGTCCCAGGTCAGACTACATAACTGAAAAAAAAATCTTGCTCTTCCTATATATCGTAACATTGTATTTATGTCTTCCAAAATTGTTTATTTTTTGATCCTTCTTTCATTGTTGGTGCTTTAGGAACTATTATAAGGAAAAGAATTCTTCAAAATTCATCATGTACTAGAATCATAGCCTCTCTGTCAGCGTGCCATGGAAAGATCTTTTTATGATGTATGGGTAAATATCACTCCAGATAATAAACTATTCATCCCTCTTGAAACAGCTTCTCCAAATTAAGATAAAATCAAAACAGGAAATAGTTTTGCTTTGCTGAGATTGATCCCCAGTATACATATCAACACATAATTTACCATGATGGGTACTTTTTGTTTAGAGGAAACCAAAGTATATGGCTGAGGCATATCAGCAAAGCTGTTTGAGGATAACTCACCAGAGTTCAGTCGTATCAGAACATCTTTCATAGTTTTATGAGAGTAATAGAGAAAAAAATCGTAAGTCAGACAGACAAGAAGCTGCTTTTTCATATGTAACATCTGTGTCTCTCTTCTTATTGCATTCAGTGCTTATATTGTTTAAGGTCAATGACTGTCAGTTTAAATTTTGTGCAAACTGGCAAACTGATTTAAAAAAAAGATTAGAATCTGACAGGTAGACAGTAGGCAACCTAATGCATCATTGGAAAACATCACGAATTGTGACAATAGACTGTGTGAAGGAGTAAGCCATGTGTCATTTTCCTTGATGTTCCAATATAAAGTAAACAATTTACAAAAATACCTCTCGGTCATTTTAGTAGTACTGGAACATGCTGGTCTACATCTTTTCCGTTACAGATGGGATGTGAATTCTCAAAATTACTCTTCAGAAGGTTGCTTTATGTATATTTATATGTCATCCTTCAGGAACACCAACCTATGCCCCAGTGATGGACAGTGCATTTCCTTTACAAATGCTTAGGTTAAACGGAAGTTATTAACCTTCATTCATCCACAAATCTTCTAATCATATCAAAGACTGACCAGAAAACCCCACCCAAAACCAGCCAAAACAGAAAAAGCTCCAAACACACACACACACACACACACACACACACACGACAGACAGGGAAATTAAATCCGTTGGGAAAACCGTGTTTGTCATCATCTGCCGCTGTTCTGCCCACTCTGATGGGTAATCACTTTGCACAGTTTCTCCAGATATCTTTCGCCCTGTGGGAGAGATGACAGTGCTTTTCATCCAGTCTCCAAACTAGCAAAAAAATTGTGGTCAAATATTCACAACTGCCAACTTCAAAGCAGTTTTTCCATGGCAACCATACCTCAAAAGCCTGGAGTTGCAGAACTTGCCAATTAGCAACTCCAAAGGGGGCCATTAGCTCCTTCAAAAACCTAGCGGACACTGTTTTTAATCACCGGTTGTTTTCAGCCTTACAGCAAACACTAGGCAAACACTAGCCATGCAAGTGTAAGGCTGACTACTTAGAAAGGAGTTGATGACGCATGAAAAGAACACCACGTATCAAGCTCCACTTTTTAAATAAAGAATAATTATCCTCAGTAAATCATCACTGCTAATTCATTGTTGTTTAATTAAAGCAAGCCCTATTTTCTCATTATTGCTCATGTTAAATCACGCATAACAGCCACAAAATTTGCTTTCAGTAGGAGTCCTTAGTTATACTGCTGCTTGGGAATGAACAAGGAGGACCGTAAAGCAAGGAGTGTCTACATAAATATGGACCTGTAGAAGGGACTGCCTAGCTGTCTAAGGCTTCTGTTCATAAAGAGAAGACAGATTGGGGAAAATAAACATGTAGGAGAGAGAAAATAGGAAATCAAGGCCATTACATCCTTAGCTCGTAAAATCTTTCTGACTCCTTTGAGATCTATGGAAAGTTATGTCAATATTAGCCAAGAAGACTACATCTATATTTAATTAAGATTTCCCATACAAATAAAGGAAAACCCAGACCTTTGTAATTAAAAAACCAAAATCCCAGTATATTTTCATTAGCTTTTTTTTTTTTTTGAGTAGTTATCTCTTTATTCACATAAATGATGTGCCATGTCCTTTAGAGGTCTCATATTTCAGCAACAGTAGTAAGAAAAACATGAACTTTACCCATTCATTTAAATAGGATGTCATTTGTGAAGCCCAATTATTCCCATTACCATTTACACTCTAACACTGCTAACTAATTTAGCACTTACCATCCTGTCATAAAACCCCAGTTATCCAGCCCATCTTGTGTTGCTGGCTATGTTCATGCCACTTTGACATCTGGTGCATTTGAAAGGAATAGCTGTGCAAATTTTGAACAAGTAACCAACTAAGGGACCTCTCCACACAGCAGAGAGGCATTTTGGTTTATATAAAATTGGGATCATTTCTGGAGAAATGAGGCACACAGGATGTTACATAAAACCTGCTTAACCTGTCTGGATGCCACTGCATTCTCTAGATGCTGCCTGGATGTCTCTCCCAGAAGGAGCGACCTGACAGAGGGCATCACAGGCTATGATGCCATACATGAGCTGTTACTGCCCCATGAGTCTAAATAATGCAGCCCAGGCTCCTTGTTCAAAAGCATGACACGTAGGTCGTGGCAAGAGGCTATGAAGCCAGGGCCAATGAACAGACTCCCAGATCAGAGCAGGAGTCTTGACAGATCAGGAGTGCAATGGCCAAAAACAAGATCACACTTTAGCAATTTAAAGATGAATTCTCACACACTCACATCGCTCTCTCTTCAGGAGCAGGCCTAAAAAACTCACAGCTGTATTGTCAGGCATGGTGCTAATTAATGGTTCTAATATATCTATTTCAATTATTCCAGTCTCTTAACATATTCAGTGATTCTTAAATACTCTCTGAGGACAAAACCCAAATAAAAAATACTTGTTTTATTATCATCTCTGAGTAAGCCAGGAAATCTGGGGATCTGAGGATGATATTATATTTGTGTGCACCTGCTCACTGTCCACCAAACAAAGCTCATTTAGCAATATTAAAATTGGCTACATACTCTGCAGGCATTCTACTGTGAAATACCAGCCATTGCTGTAACACAAACACACACGCTGAAAGGAAGCTGATGAAATTTCACGGCATTTCACTTGGATAGAGGGTGAAAATTTTCTGATGTATTCTTTACTAGCATTTCACTGGTAGCAGCCTAGCTTCACAAAGGAAGAGATATTATTGCTAGTCCAGACCACAGGGGGAAGGGGTTAACATTCCCTACACCAAAGCCCGATGATGTGTCCCTGCTCTGAAGCTGACATCAGGTGCTGGAGTCAACATCAGGCTATCATAGCACCACACAGACTGGAAATTAAAGCCTCCAGTCTAGAAAAAAAAATAATTCTTAAGATCAAACATTTCTTTGCTACTTATACATAATATATTTGACTGTTAATTGTATGATTTTTTGAAGAGCCCTGGCTTATGTGCAGTTTGTGATAGTACACTAACAGGGCCCTTGAAATATAAAACTAGGCTGAAGACTAACTTGAGGGAAAGGTAAAAATGGCCTCACTAATCCTTCCCCTTAAGTTCCTAACTCATGTGAGCTATTTATTCTGACAGAAGATTAAAGAAATGGTCAATAAAAGAGAAGAAGTAAATCAGTTACTTTTTTCTCCTCACTTCTTTCTCCCTGTATTTGTGGGGTTTTTATGTTCTTTCTTTGAAATAACAGGTTGAAAAATACACAGTAATAAAATTTTTAAACCAAGAAAATACTGTTATCTTCTGTTTGATGTGTAAAAGATGGTTTTAAAAGTAGCAGTCATGAAAAAACCTCAAAACTAAATCCCTGCAGGGGTGGCTTCTGAAAGCAGCAGCCAGAAGCTCTCTGCAGGCCCAAAGGAGTAATCACCAGCTGTCTCAAGGCTGGACCTGCTGCTGACCAAGGCTGAGCACAACAGTGACGGTCACAGTGTCTCTGGGAATCACATTTAGGATAAAAAAACCCACAAGCAGCGACTTTTTGCCACCAGAGAAGGAAGTGAGAAGATGTAAGAAACTGTGCAGACACCAAAGCCAGTGAAGAAGGGGAGTGACAGACACCAAAGCCAGTGACTTCATAGAGGACCAGACCAGGGCAGTCTGGGCCTGAGAGACTGAGAGACATTCTGTGAGTTATGGCTGCACCCCATAGCAGTGACCCACACTGGGGCAGCTGGTGAAGAGCTGAAGCCTCATGGGAAAGGACTCACACTGGAAAAGTTCATGGAGGACTGGCTACCATGGGTGGGACCCCACACTGCAGCAGGGGAAGGGTGTGAGGAATGCTGCCCTCTGGATAAAAAGGAAAATATCTCTCAAGGAACTGGCTGAAACCCCCATCCTAGTGTCCCCCTATGACACCTGGGGTGGAAGAAGGGATAGAAATGACTAGAGTGAAGTCTGTTAAGAAGAGAGGGGTGGGGGGAGGTGCTTTAAGATCTGGTTGTACTTCTTGCCTGACTCTGGTGTCACGGGGTGTGCAGTGCAGTGACATAGAGAGTTTCCTTTATTCTCTGTGGAGTCTGTTGTGCCCATGACACTGACTGCGGAATGATCTCTCCCTGTCCTTATCTTGACTCCTGAGCCTCTAAATATACATTTTTCCCCTGTCCAGCTGAAAAGAGGAGTGATAGAGTGGCTTTGGTGGGCATCTGGCCTCCAGCAAGGGCTAAACCACCACATCAGCAAAATTATTTTCCCAATGTATGTTGCTTATATAACCAGTGATAGTTACCTTCTTACTGTACACTTCCTGTCTTGCTTTTGCCTTTTCTACTGTAGATGTCCTTCATATCCCATGGGAGCACTGGGCAAATGAGTGCTGAGTAATTGTGCAGTAACTACTGCATAGACTTACAATACGTAGGCAGATAAAAAGAAATTTCTATTTACTGCATCCCCATCCTCTGCTGGTAACAGTTCCCCTCCAGACCCAACCTTATCTTCCCTCTGTAAAGAGGGAAGAGAGAGAGAAAGGGAGAGAGAAAGGGAGAGAAAAAGGAAAGGGGAAGGGGAAGGGGAAGGGGAAGGGGAAGGAGGGAGGGAGGGAGGGAGGGAGGGAGGAAGGAAGGAAGGAAGGAAGGAAGGAAGGAAGGAAGGAAGGAAGGAAGGAAGGAAGGAAGGAAGGAAGGAAGGAAGGAAGGAAGGAAGGAAGGAAGGAAGGAAGGAAGGAAGGAAGGAAGGAAGGAAGGAAGGAAGGAAGGAAGGAAGGAAGGAAGGAAGGAAGGAAGGAAGGAAGGAAGGAAGGAAGGAAGGAAGGAAGGAAGGAAGGAAGGAAGGAAGGAAGGAAGGAATGGCACTCACAGTTGAGTGTCTTGAGTATTTCAAAGGAATGACCTAGGTCCAAGCTCAGGCATGTCCCTGTGCTTCCCTTCACAAGTCAGTTGTGTCAATGAACACTTACCCCAGTGACATGGGAGCACATTCTGTCTGGTGGATAGGACGTGCATCTACAGTCTGGTCCCTACTGAACCAGTTATCTGTTATTCACACAGCCCTTGAAACCTCTCACATGGTCTTTACATCATCACACTCATTACTCTACCTAGAGAATATTCGATACCTGTGGTATGACATTGTACAGCATTACTGCTTAAAATCTATCACCACTAGTTCTTTGAAAAAGAAACTAAACAGAAACAAAATTAGAATGATCCTGTGCTATATTACAAGACAAATGCATCCCAACACTCACCAGGGGCATCCCAACACTGGACAGGTGCTACCGATCTAGTCCCAATGCATAGGTAGCACCCATCTCCCGCTGTTTTCATACTCCTGGAAAATGCATGTGTGTGATATTTAGCAGTGAGCTCTCTTTTCTGCTTGTGCCCTTGCACCTTATTTCTTTTAGCATCTGCTTCATTCATAGCATAACTTTATAGCAGGTATTTCTAAACAATTCTCATCACTCATGTGAATTCCTTCACCATGAATCAATATCAGAATCAATCCCAGGCCATTTTGATCTCCCTCACATCTTTTTTATTTCTCTCCAGACTCGGTGCCAATAATTCTATTAACCTTCTTGCAAGAGCCACATGAATTCACTATTACCGCATCTTGCATCAAAAAATCTGAATTTCAGTTACCTTGTGGGGCAGAAATGCACTCACTAGGGACACTGTAACACATCATAATTAAGACATAAACATATTTCCTGTAGCTTTATTCTTGACCTGTTGATTCCCATGACAATTTTTATTATTTTTTCCTCTGGTTTCTAATGTGCTCAGTTACCAAGTCACACTGCAAAGTTAGTGCACTCAGTCACATTGTGCATGTGTGACTGTGTGGACCTCCACTGTGTGGAGCCAGGAGTTGGACTCAATGACTTTTATGAGCCCCTTCCAACTCAGGTTATTCTACGATTCTATGATTCAATCAAGACTCTCTGTAGTGCTCTTCTAGGAAGCTACAAAAACTGAGGGTCAGAAACCCTTTCCAAGTCATGATCCCATCACTGGAGTTGAGAGCACATAGGTACCATGCTGTTCAGGATCTTGGAGTGAGAAAGATGGACTAAGTCTCTTCAAACTGTTAAGGGCTCACAGGTTCTAAATTACCATGGATAAGGGGCTATACCGTGTGCACTGAAGTCACACACCTTCCTTCTTCAGCATCCCAATTGCCTTAAAAGAGACTTTCAGACTGAGTACCATGGCTTTAAGCTATCATTTCTTTTGTTCACATCTTTTAGCACTTCCAACTCAAATTTCCATGTATCGCCTCCAAGGATCTAGTTGGATTCATTTTTGCATTCAGAATGCTCTGAGATTTTCCCTGAAAGCTTTGTGTCAGCATTCCCTTCCCTCCCACCCCTCTTTAACCTCCTGCTTGCAAACTGTGTATGACTCTGTTCCTTCTTCCTTAAAATCATACATTCACAAACCCCTTCTTTCACAAAATGACTCTCTGTGCCTGTGTAGTCTCTTCTCTTGGAAATGATGTTCTTTTTTTAAAAAAAAAGATTAAGATTTATGGTTTTTTGTATTTGGTTTTAATTACATTTTTGTCATCTTATTGTAGTACATTTTGTATTCTTAATCACTGTGTGCACATGCAGAATCCTGTAAGTGCTGACCTCTGTTTTTTGGACTGTCACTTTTGAAAGAGGCAGGTATTTAAATAATCTATTTAGGTGGTTACACCCTTTTTTTCATTGTATTTATGACAGGTTGGGGGTGGTGGGGCGGGGTGGGGGAGTATGAGAATAATGTTTTTAGCTCTCTTACCTACACTGCATACGTCTCGCTTCTTCCAAGTGATGCAGATAAAATGTGAAAAAATGCATGCAGTGTCTGTAATAATAAACTGAGCTCCTCAGGCTAAAAAGCATCACACATCCTACACACCTGGGTGGTACACCGGTAGAACACTCCCTAAACTATTAATGTCACTGATATTAAAGCATAAATTATACTTTCCTAGTTCTCTAATTTTTTAAAACCAGAATTTCTATTTTTCATAACATCAATATCTTTTAAATATCTATTTTACAAAGGCCAGAAGGTAATTCAAAGCTAAAAGTATTTCTCCTTCACCATATGAGTGCCGCACATGATCCCAGCACTTGTAATTTCACACACCTTAAAGCAAAAATTCCATCTTCACTGTGTCAGAGCTCATTATCAACTGCTTTCTGATATCCTCATACACTGCTACTGTCAATACTGGTTCTTGAAAACATCCCCATAGAACAAGATCAGAAAATCCTACGTTAAAATTATTATGTGCAAACATGAGAAAATGTATTGTTTCCAAGGAAATACACTGGCACAGATCGATAAGGGGACTACTTTGACTTTATTAATTAATGGTATTTGTCTGTTGTCATTATAGACTTTAAGTGGACAAGAAATATATACATGCATTTCTGATACATAGTATCATTCAGGTCAGTGACATTATAAATACCACATCTGTGACAGCACCACTACCATGTACATGAGAGTTAATAAAGAAAAGCATTATCAAATCTACCTAAATTAAAATTGGAAGAAATAGAAACAGGCTTTAGATGAACTGAAATATGTTTATATGCTTCACATGGAAAAGCCAAAGGTAGCCAACAACAAGAAAATTTGCACATGACTAAGATATTATCTGTTATTTCTACAGGATTGTTACGATATTTTGTTGCTAATTTTTCCATGACTTCTGGTATAATATCCCAAGCATCTGATCATCTCTGATGTGAACTTCCTGCCAACTCACTTTATAAAAATGTCACAAAGGATTTTGCAGAAAATGAGAAGTTTGTGATATACCTTGCACCCCCTTTGGTAGCAATAGCAGCAATGCATTATTATGGAGGAATAGAAGTCCATATAAAGGCAAATTAAACAACCTTGGAGAAAATACAGGTAAAACTATATTTTTAGGTCTACTATTAGAATATAGCTAAACTCCAGATAGGCACACTATTTGTATCACCTTGTTTTTTCATTGCTTACCATCTGACCCCCAGCTAGGATTTCATGGGTGCAAAGGACAATTATTATAGCTACATTCACTTCAGTGGGACTGGATGTGCCCAGGAAGAAGAATTGAGTCTATCATAAAACCTCTCTGGAATTCTGTAGAATCACAGGGTTTAGGTTGCAAGGAGCTTCTGGCCATCTTCTAGTCAAACCCTTCCTTGGGGTTGCAAAGGTCAGGACACGTACACCTTACACCTTGTGAAAGTGCAACATGAACCAGAGCAGTGAAATGCTCCAGTATTAAATAACTCTGGATGACAGCCGACCCGCAAAAACATTGCATCTTTAGGAAAGTGCTGATGGAGATGTGGAAAGGAAGAACATTTTTAGCCAGTTTCTTTTGGAAAAAGTAAAAGTAAGCAAAAAGTATGTGGCACTATTCATTCAGTCGACACCTGGTGCACTCTATTGTTCTGCTACCTTGATTTGCCACTGCAGGCTGAAAAATTCATCAGTCATCTTACTGAGATATCACATCGGTGTTAACTTTGATTGTGACAGCTTAATTTTGGTTTGTAGAGATGATGGCCCCCTTTCACATTTTCCCTGATCATTTTTTCAGACTGATTTGGAATCACTTTCTTTTACTAGTTAGAACAAGGAAAAGTAAAATGACTTTTTTGATATTTTTTTCCAGATTTGAATTTTCATTTGTCTAAAAATGCAAAAGAAAGCAAAAAATTAAATAGGTGCATGTATTCTTTTAACTTTACAAAAATCTTAGTGGCTTAGTGATCCTGAAGTCCTCACCATCATTCTCTCCCACTCTGACCACTGAAGGTTTGTTGACTAAATATACATATACGTGCGTGCATAAGTAGATCTATTGACTGTGGACAGCTCAGGGGACAGTCTACACAGAAGATTTCTCTGATTCATCAGATTCCCTACACAGTCATGCATATTAAGAATGAGGGGGAAAACAGAATATGAGGTTGTAGAATTACCGAAGTCCCAGAGTCTTCCATGTTGCCTTTTATGAGGTGAAAACAGTATTTATGTATATTCACCTGCCTCTTCTTGACATGGAATTGGCTTTCCACAGCCTCAGGGATTGCTCTTAAGAGTAAGATACTCATGGAAAAAGCTTTTGGAAAAAAAAAAAAGAAGAAGAAAAGAAAAGCCTGCTTTAATAAAATGTACTCAAGCTCTCTTTAAACTCCTGCATGTTACAGTTCAGGACTCGATATGTGTTTGGTTTTGTTTGTTGTATTTTCTGAACCTTAACAGAATAGTATAGACTAATTTGAAAAGGAAGAAACAAACAAATAGCTAGAAGAAGGGATGATTTGGAAGATGTAGAAACATAATGAAAAGGAAAAAAGCAAATAAAACCCCACCACAACCACACAGAGCCACAGAGCTACTATCTAGGAAGATCCTTTCTATTTGAAAGACTGTGAGCTATTAATTACACAAGATATTCTAGGTATCAGATCAATTAATCTTCTTTTTTAATATATTTTTTTAATGTCATTCTGGCTCTCACTGCTGTGATGAAGAATCAACCCACTCTTACTTTCCCACCTCAGTGTTATGCCCTTCTAGTGAAACAGCACAGGGTCGAAACACGTTTTCTTCTTTCACTTGCTGTTCCTGTTGAAAATCTCTTGCACCTGCAGGCAGATGTATTCACAAGTACAAGGCAGTTCCTCCCCTGACATGTGCTGAACCTGAAGGATGTGTAATGAAAAGCTTTCCTATTCTGCTTTTGACAGAGAGTCCCTAGGAGTAACCTTCAAAAGGTGCAAACGTGTAACTCGCTGGTATTACATGGCTCCCCTGGGACCCTACTACCCACAGTACAGAAGTTGCATCAGAGCCCACAAAGCTGTTTTAGTTCTCACTGCAGCCTTGCAGGGTCTTAACTCTATAGACCCACAGCCCACTGCCCAGATAGCCTCCTGGTCGCAGCACAAACCTTACGGGATGTAGCCTAAATATTACTCCCTACCAAAGCGCTGAAGTGGTAACTGCTGCTTTCAGTTTTACCTAAAAATGCTGAAGCTCACTGAGGCTCAAGCTCTTGATTCTGTGAGCTCTGCACATTCTTGTAGGGTGGACAGGTAGAACTCATTTGTGGACCAAAACCTGACCCGGACAGTCATCAGTGGGTTTGTACTGAGGATCTAGCTGCATCTTGTAAACTGTCTTGTGCTAATGCCTGTAGGAGTCTCTGGGAAAGTTCACTCTGTCTTTTATGACCCATAAATTCTCATCTGCCTTGTCCTAAATCCACCAAGATTTTACCTTTTAAAATGCACTTACTACTTCCTAGAGATTCCCTAGATTGGGTAGGTCAGGAGGACAAATTTGATATTATCTCATTCTACTCAGGTGACATAATTTTTTTCACTACAATGGTTATTTCAGAGAGAAATGCTTATTCACTTTGTGTATCTAAGAGTATCTATTTTTAGGATAGTGTACAAATGTTTTACTCTATTTGCTTTTGGAATGCAAACTTACTGAACATCATTTATTAAGGAAGCTACAATTCTGCAGACAGTGGTCTCCTGAATTGAAACCATGTCCAGCTCTAGGCTCAGCAATTCAAGAAAGACAGGGAACTACCAAAGAGAGTCCAGTGGAGGTCTGTGAGGATAATGAAGGGACTGGATCATCTCTCATATGAGGAAAGGCTGAGAGAGCTGGGTCTGTTTAGTCTGGAAAAGACTGAGACCGGATATCATCAGCACTTATAAATATCTACAGGGTGGATATCAAGAGGAAGGGGCCAGACTCTCTTCAGTGGTGCCCTGTGACAGGACAAGGGGCAACAGGCACAAACCGGAACACAGGAAGTTCCACCTCAACATGAGGAAAAACTTCTTAACTGTGAGGGTGGCAGAGCACTGGCACAGGCTGCCCAGAGAGGCTGTGGATTCTCCTTCTCTGGAGAGATTAAAATCCCCCCTGGAAGCAGTGCTGTGAAATGTTCTGGGTGATCCTGTTTCAGTAGAGGGATCAGACTAGATGATTTCCAGAGGTCCCTTCCAGTCCCTACTGTGATTCTGTGATTCTGTGAAACAGATGGAATCAACTGTTTTATAATGTCTGGCAATATGAGACTTGCTGATTCAAAGTGTATTAGCACATAAAGGTAACTACTTCAACTATTCAAAATTTTACTGCCCATCTTTTATAAGTCTTTATGGGTATGGGTGGTTATGGGAGACAAGTCCATACCTCACCTGTGGATTGCATTGTCAACCACAGTATTTTCAGTATCACAGGTTAAGTATTGTGTGCGACAACTGCTTTGAGCCTCAGATATGAGGATAAATATTTTGAAACATATTTTCTGTATTTTCTGCCTTGTGAGAGAAAATATAACATTACCAAATATTAGTTAAGTAAACCTGAGCCATGAAGCATGCCTCGCTGGAGTAATGGGCACACACAATGCAGGTGTCTGAGATAACATGAGTGTCCCTGTGTACTGAACCCCCATGGTGCAGCCTTGCTTGATAGCCTAACCATGATTTTTGGACTTTGGAGACCTGAGCAATAAACTTTACACAACCTTATGGTGCTCTGCGTGGCTGGTGCGGCACTCTGTGTTATGACAGACAGCTTCAATAAGGTGTATAAGAGACAAAAGGACAGTTATAACACTGAAGATTGAAATTTACTTCAGAAATGTTCAGCAACACAAAATAAACTACAAAATACCTATAACAATAATACAATGTACAATAGGTCCAAGAGAGAAAGAAACAGCTCACAGTACAGTACAAGAACAACTTTTCACTTAGATATATAAAATTAAAAGACCCAGAATAAAAAATGAGATGCAAAATCTAAGTGGGAGAAAATTGTTTTGGGAAGCCCCAGGGCTCAGAATGTGGCTGTGGGAAACAGCCAGTGAAACCTTATTTCAAATATCTGCAATTACAGGAAAGGTGTTGCACTGGGTGTCACAGAAAAAAAAAAAAAAAAGAAAAAAAGGAAAAAAAAAACAAAAACAACCCCTCCCAAAAAATAGAAAGAACATTTCCAAATGCAGAATTAGGAGTTTTAGCACTGCCTACATTTTGAAGAACAAAGGACTCACAAGCAGATTTACACAAAGGCCAGGATATCTCTAGGGAAATCTCAGCGAAGGAAAACCATGGCACCTGGTAGTGAAGCTTATTCTGCATATTAAATGAGGTCATGAAAAAGCAATTTTGCCAGTGATCAAAGCCTCTCTGGAGAACACAAGAAAAAGAATCAAAATGAGAGAGCAGAGCTACTGACCGGACTAACTAAAATGTTATTTAAAATAATTTACTGTTCCATAGTAAAGACCAAGTGTTCTGTAGTTGAAAACTAACGAGAAGTCCTAAGAGTTGACCAGGAGCATGTTCCTCTTTGCAGAAATGACTACTGATGTTCAGGTTTCCAACTATCCATAACGTTAAAGACAGAAGACAGCAGTGTTGAAAGAACCTGGTTGGCACTGGCAAACTCACTCAGAGATTGTGTAGTGTAGAAAATTATAGTTTATTTAAATCCAAAAATTCAATATCTTCTGTTTAGTTGATAGGACAAAATATATGTCTGGTGAATGGCTTTTTTTTTTTTTCAAGTGGAACTGTCTTAATCAGGTATGGGTATGTATAAAGGTATGTTTATATGTATGTGTGTATAAGTGCATACTTTATATATATATATATGAACAAATTCCTTGAAATTGTGAGAAAAAGTCTACTGAAGCAGTTGCACAAAGAGAAATACTTCCAGCCTCAAGACCAAGCTTACACTTCTGAGCTTTGAAGCATAAGCATACATAATAAGTGTTTCAGAACAGTGGATGTATACCCTATGTAAAAAGAAATTTTGACATGCTTAGGAGAACAGAAGCACAGCAGGAGATAATAATAAGAATGAAAGCATGGCCATAGTACAGAACTGGATTTTTATCAATATGGATGTTTTTAAAGAAGTTAATGTGACCAAATCCTAGCCTGTGTAATTAAACTTTTCAAGTATAATTAAAATTAAGATGAATATTCAAGACATCCCCTCAGAAAGTGAGGTAGTGACTTGTTTTGTCAATGGATAATTGCCATTTAGAGAAACTGCAGGCAACCTGGCTGTGCACTTGCCAATTTTGCTAACATTGCAAGTGATTTGCAGCCATGATGAAGTTAGACATACTTACACTTCTGAGGAAATAGGGATTTTTCTGCATGATATCCATAATATAGGAAGGTCACTTTATCACTTTAGCATTAGTTAAAACAAACAAAGAAATGACTAAGTGCTCATTTTGAATCTTATCCTTATAAGGCTTTAGTTAAATCATTAAATAAATAGCGTGACTAATGCCAGATCTCAGTGTAAGGCCATAAAACAAGGAAAAAAATATAAAATTGGGGGGCATGAAGTATAGAAGCTCTAAGAAGGATATTCTCACAGCCTTCACTCTTTCTGTGGAATTGTCCATTGCTCCCATTTCACTCCTGAAGAAATTGAAGTGGAGAGTCCAGCTTTCAGAAACAGACTTAATGGGCACTGAGCAGTAAACTGGACAAATACGGCTTTCTCAGGAGTTTACCTGATGACTTCTCTAGCAGTATTCTGAACATGCCATTACAACGTTTCCTGACACTCTTTCAGGCTAGAAAACCAGAGGACTCCTGTGCAGCTGGGTCCAGCGAGAAGGAAGAGAATAAAAAGGCAATTTAAAAAAAAAAAAAAGGAAAGTATCTAAACCACACAATGAGATTTGGACCAGGCTTGGCTCAAATTACTAATAGCTTCCTTCCAGAGATTTCTGCATAGCTGAGCAGGATGCCTCTGTAGCTGGAGTCACTCTAGTTGTAGAGTGAAGCCCCCTCCAACATGAATGGATTCTCATCACTCTCAGCCCCTAGTCTAGATATTCAGGATCAAATCATTGACACTGCACTCCTTCTGAATTTATTGTTATTAATGCGTGACGTGTCCACATCCCAGCCCATCATGGCAGTATGCTGAGAGAAACAGGTTTCAATAGTATTGAATATAATTCGATTCTGATTGACACAGGAGGTGGCTATTCCTCTTACCAGGAACTAGTTATCTATGCCTGTATCCCATAGAGACAACCATGGTGGAAGAGCTCTTTCTTTGACGGTTTTTCATACGCTCATATTAAGAGGAGGACACATGCAGTTTTCAAATAATCCTAGCAACATGCAGTATATGTGCTCCTTATAAGGACTCCTACAGAAGCAACATCCTTTTGGATCCCTAGAAGTGTTTTATTTATGTATTGTTTACACCTATACAGACTTAGACATGGGGAAAAGGAGGGAAGTGATAGATGCTACATTTGTGACATTAGATGGTAGTTTTAATTAGTAAAATATTCTGCAAAATACTGTAAAAATATTTCTGTTTACTTCTTGCAATAAAAAATTGGTAAAAGCTAAACTTTTAAGTGCTTGTTTTGGGTTTTTTTTTCGCATCTTGGATAACAGTATGCTGAGAAATCTGAGTCTCCACTCTTAAGAAGTTTTGCCAACATGCTGAATGTACCATGAAAACACAATTTTTGGTTTTATACGAAATTATGTTATAGATTTATTAAGCTCTTGGACCCTGTGTTTTCTATCTGGCATTTTTGTTCTTTCTTCAGAGAATAAGTGTAATTACTTGAATGGTTTGATATAATTGCATCTTTTATGAATAATATCGGGCTACATTTATGTTTGTAGCTCTCAGCATCTTTTTAATTAATTGAATAAAACCCACAGAATAGCAGTGTAGTAAATACCCAATACACTAATGTTCCTAATAGTGGAGAAATCACGTGTTCTTTGTTAATATAATAGTTTCATTACTCTAAAAAACATCAGTTTAGACCTCTGATACACCATTTACATCTTTTTGACCACATGTGATTATCCAGTTAGTGCACTGTATACAAAAGATAACAAAAAACTCTTATTATGTTTCCCACATACAAAAAGAGCATAATTTTCAAAACCAGATAATTCATATGTTCAAAGTCCTACCAAAGCTGTGAAAGAATCAGTTAAAAGAGGCAGATTAAATAAATCATGCAGCTGTTGTTCTTGGACCAAGAATTCCTTTTCACCACATGAATGGCTGTATCACAGACTCTGGAGACATGTATCTCCCACTGGCTTTCCTGGAGCTTTTCTACTTCATCTGACCTATTTAAATCATTTAAAAAGTGTCCCAATCACTAAAGAAACGAATTCTATTCTTTTTTTCTATAAAAAATGGAAAAAATTTTTTTAGCTTTGCTTATAATTATGTGTAAAGAATGTTAATTAAAATTTAACTGTAAAATCTTAGTGTTAAAATAATACTTGTTTTATGTATATAAACATCCCGTTCTGACTTCTGTTTTGCAATGCAGAGTTAAACAAACAGCCACGTTATACCTGTTTTACAGGTGAATGTACAATTCTGTTAATGTAGCAGCACATTATTGCAGGGGTCTTTTTTCTGATGATACAAGTTAGTACATATGTAATTATGCACATGAACTCATCAGCATGTTTTTGTTAGTTCTGTTGGTTATTTTTACAATAGGATAACCCACCTTGACAGTCATGGCTACTGGAAGGAGACCACTATGATCATAGTGAAATCTAGATGGCAAAAGTTATTTTTTTAATAGGTCCTGACTTCTGCTTAGGCAAGACAAATGTTCTTAATCGTAGCCGTAATGATGACACCTGATTTCTTATTAAACAACTGCAGTGAAAAGTAACTCTTCAAGGCTTTTTAATGAGTGTATAAATGTGATTAATCTGTCCAGATACTCTTATGCAAAACATAATGTACATTTTTATTCATAAGCCTTTAGCTAATGTATTTATATCTTTGTTCTGTAGCTATAAATCACTGCACAGTCACAACAGTCTTTGGGCTTGTATCAGCTCACGACATGAGTCAAAACTGGACGAGAAATTGGCAGGTATGATATCATGGAAGAGCTCAATACTTTACTAACACCTGACATTCACATCTCCGTTAGTGGGAGTTTGGGTTCATAACACACTTTCAGACACCAAATGTAATCTGCAGTTATATTCTGTCATTTCACTTTCAGCTTTCAGGAGATTGCCACATAAGGTTTGTCATTCTTCTTGCAAACAAGTTGTCTACAAGTTGGTGTGGCTTTTTCAATGGCCTCTCCATGGTAGTCAACCAGTCAACTGTCGTGGGGGATGGAAATAAAAGGACAGACCTACACAAACAGAGAATCAGCATTCATTGCCCACATGAGAAATGGTCTTTGAAGCAGACAGGCAGGGTGACGAATATTATTACGGAATACAATTCGGCAGGTTGCTGTAGTAGACTACTTGCTGTGAGTGAAGGTGTCCTCTATGTCTGCAAATGTTTACCACAGACTTAACATGACCTAGGCCCAGCAGGCAAGGTTTATTCTGCTGTTTCTCCACAATAGTTGTGGTCAATTGTTCTCATATCTGAAAAGAAACTGAAATCTTGCTGAACCGTACCTACCTTTAGCCCATGACTACCTGCACTACTTGTAATTCATTCTCTCCTCTCCTCCTTTTTTTCATAATTTTTTAGATAAACAATAATGTTAGGACCACTGAAGAAAGAATCTTTAAAAAAACCACATCATTAAGACTGTTCAGGTATTCATGAAGTACTGAAATATGGATAATGACTTGAACATGTCAGTAAAATAATCATCTGTCCCCAATTAATATTGATGTATTGCAGTTGTGAAGGTTTTTAATGATCGCATTACTAGAAAATTATTGCTGCTCATATAATTTGTCCTTATAATCATGTATTTATCATAGATACAAAAGACAAGTTCCCCTAGAGGACTATTAAAGCCCATATTCTGCTGATGCTTAATTGGTAGAGAAGACAGTCTTCACACTTATGTGGGAACAACTGTCTTTTTATCTACACAAGTGTCTCTTTTTAATTACAGTATATATATGCTACACGTACTGTATGTTTTATGGGCATGGAATGTAACAACATTTCTGAAAAATATCTGTATGGGGTGGAATAGATAACCAGTTAGGCAAGAACCAGCCTGAATAACTTTCAGAAATTGTCTGTAGAGGGAAAAGAGTTGAACTAAAAATATTAATAGCTTTTTTCAGCGTACTTTAGGGACCAGTTCTATCTGAGGTTATTCAATCAGTCCTGAAATTATGCCACAGGTATCTGAATGGTGTGTTCGATACACTAGATAGACTTCAGACCACTGAATTTTATGGCTTTAAAGATAAAATGAGGGCACCGTGGCTAATCTTACTCTGCAAAATGAGTTCCCTTGTCTGATATAATTGCCTGACTGTCTCCATAAACAGATTGCAACTGAATGTTGTATCTTACATCTAGTTCTATCTGTAAATTAATAATATACATGGCCACTTGCTATACTTTTTTATTATGATTAAAAATTCTGGAGTCCTGAAATTATAACTTGTTGGCTATGTAATTTAGAGAGTTATCTGGTGGATCCATTTCCCCTGCAATTACAAAATGTGTCAGAGTTGGGACCAACTAAATATGAAATTCACTGCTTTTGTTTCTACACTCCTAGGGCAGGCAAGCCTGTCAATCTCAGACAGCATTTTGTTCATAAGAACTACAGCGTAGAAAACAAGAGCTTTGAAATACGAAACCATTTTTGGAGCCACCCTTGTCTTTTGATTGACTAGTGCAAGAGAAATTTACTGGTCAAATTCTGTTCATACTAGTCTAGCAACACTGATGGTTGCTCTAATTATTAAAATTAACACAAAGAGAATGGCAGCCTGTATTAAGCTTTCTGATTCTGAAATTTGCCCGGGTTGCACGCTCACCCTGGATCACTCCTTTCATTTCATAGGGAGGAGGCAGCAAACGCCTTCAGTGCGAACCTGAAAAGTGGATTAAGGCTGCTGTTTGCTGAGAGATACGCACACATACGAGGGAGATGGGGAGAGAAACTTGGCAGATCACAGCACTATCTTGGGATGTTCCTCTTTGGCACGTCGCAGTGGGTTAGCATCACAGCCGCTCCAGCTTGGCGAGCCGGGAGAAGGTGCCTGCTCTCATCGTTCTGCCTGAGGTTATTGGCAGGTGCCCGCAGTCAGCGGTTGCCAGAAATTGGCCCCGTATGAACAGGCAGTGACAACTAGTCTCCAGTTCTGCTTTATTAGTTATGTATGACAAGCCAAATGATAGTCTTTGTATCTACCCTCTCCCTACCCCTGACATTATTGCCCAGACAGTGCTGCGTAATGAGACTATATGTACCTCGCTCTGCAAGGTCTCTCATGAAATCACCAACTCTCCCCTAACCCTCATAAAGATCATTTGGAAGATTGACTGCATCTTTTTCGCCTTGGGTTCTGTGCTTTTATTATAAAATGCTTAACTTTTTTTTTTTTAATATAGTTCTTTATTATAAAAAATACTTTTTTATTATTATGTTTTTCCTTGGGGATGTTTTTTGTGTTTACCTCTAATTGTGTGTCTAGATTCCCCCAGGGAACTCAAGTGCACTCTCTTATACAACATGTGCCTCGCTTTATAAACTAAGATTACGGGTCCGTTCTGAGTTGTACTTCTACCTAGAATAAATTACTTCTATGCAAGCTTTTACACACATACAGAATAATTGCCAACTACCATCCTTTCCTCTCCCTCAAAAGTTGTCAGTGTTGTTTTGTTGGGTTTTTTCTATTATTTTCTTTCACAAAAATACAATATATCTGTTCTGACAGAAACTGCAAGCTTCCTTTGCAAAAGAATCAAAATGGATGATAGTCTAGTAAACCCCAATGAAATCACTTAAAGCTCAGCAGAAACCCAACACAGGTCACTGCAATTATCATTCTAACCAACATAGACGAAGTGCTTACAAGATGCCTGAAGCTGAAGAATAGATTTTACCTTCCAAGTGAAAGCACAAAAACATTCCTAGGTATATTAAACTATGTTTTGCTGAATAAAAACAGTAACTGAACTGATACATTTCTCTATTTCTTTTTGTCCCCCCTTCACTCACAAAAAAAATTATCAAAACCTAAAAAAAAGCAAACAAAATCAGAAACAAAAATACTGTACTGAAAATGTATCTCCTTTGACTAAAAATGAAACTTTTAATCCCCAGGCAATTTTTTAAAAAGTGAAAAAACCCAAAGAACTAGTCACAAAACGGAGGAAAAACAGTGTGGCATCCCAGATTAGGACAATCAGCGTATTTGTTCGACTAGAAGCGTTTGAATTTTGTGGATATAAAACCAAGACTATCATTCTCAGACTTGCCAAAAACATGTTCTTACCCTCTAGTCACAGCATATCCTAGGTCAGCTGCTCTCAACCTTTCCTGCTGACATGATAATTCAACATAAATAGTTAAACTCCCAGGTGAGAATCTCAGTTACAAGGTTAAGGAGTGATGCTAACCTATTTGCTCATGGGTTCAATTAACACATAGGCATATTGTGTATTATGACACATCTCCAGCAGGAAATGTTGCAGCTGTCCTAAATACTCTGAAGCCTATTACTTATGGTAGCTATTTGAGGGCAAGAGATCTTGGGTCAAATCCCTGAGCTGAATAAGATATTGCTTGCCTCTCCTTGCATGGGCTTTTTCAGAGATTTGTTTCTGTTTCAGGGTCTGAGATGAAATTTTCCTGTTACTTCATACTTAAGTATGAAATGAGCTAGAGAGGAAACTTGAAGAGGGTTGGAGTCAGTGACTAGTACACTCTGTGCAGACTAGCCAGCAAGAGTGTAATCTTTACTCCTGAAAAGGTATAATCAGCAAAGTAGCAAGAACAAAGGAATGTGACCCTTTTCCACCCCACTTGATAGTATCTCATTCTCGCTGAATGAGGGAACTGTAGATTCAGATAACTTTAGAGAAAGGGTATTCAAACTGTGAATTTCAAATGATGGTTTTTTCATGTCCCAAGAAATGTGCCATGACACTCCCTCAAAACCGAAGTCACTTCTACACCATACCATGTGTCTTACCACTATATTCTTCTCAAACTTCTTCCAAGAGGGAAAAGATAGTCCAGGTGGTGTAAACACTTTCTTAATTTATCTCTGATGTACATTCATTCATCATGTAGAGAAGTGGAGGTTGTCTAAAGATGGGTGTGAGATCACAGTCCCCACCTCAGTGTCCATAATAGACCTGTTTATCAGGAAGGAGGTCATGTGCAGAGGAGGCTCTGGCAGCTTCAAGAGGACCTCAGATGCACTTAAATGAGCTGATGTTTACAGAAGAAGCATCAGGAAGGAGCAGATGAAATGGTATTCGCTCTCAACATTACCTGTACTTGGGAGGCCTGGAATAAAGAGTCTGATTTCATATGCCTCATCTCATAAAAAACTGTTTCATCCTTTTTTTTCTCTCCCATCTCTCCTCTCCACTCTCTCTTGCTAGGTGTTGAATCTAATTTCTCATTGATCTAAGAAAAGAATATAGTCATCTCTTGGCACAGACATTCAGGGATCTGAGTTCTACTGATCTCAGCACTGAAGACATCACAATGTTTCTTGAGTCAGGTAGCTCACTACCCCTGGATTTCATGTCATGGACAAATAGAGACAAAAAAAAGCAGTGAGAAATGCATTTTCATCTAGCTGTATGGCTGAAGCTTGACATCAACTTAACAAGTACAGAGTTGACATGAGCTGCAAATTTTGAATTCAAAGACTCAGTTTTCCTAGAGTTCAGGACACACTGAATGCAAAGTTTTGGTATTTCCCTACATCTGAGAACTTTTCTGTTCCCTTGAAGTGCCTGTAATGATTAAAAAGCTTTTAACTGCATTAAAAATGCAAGTCATTAACTGATGGAAGAATATTTTTTTAAAAAATCAAAGAAATGGGAAAAAAAACTCCTGTACTTGTCCTAGCAAGCTTCATGCAAGTTTCACCTAGATAGAATGTAAGGCAGCCAAGTTACAAACCCTGTAAAAGTGGGTTTATAATGGAAACAACTGACCCTGAACTTCAATATCATGCACACAGTGCTATAATAGTTGCAACTTGGCACGCACTTTCCATCTCTCACTTCAGTCAACAGATAAAAAAAAATGCTGCTCCTTTATTAGCTTATAGTTTAGGTTGCCCAAGTGTGGGCATTCAATTTCTTCTCTTCCTCTGGCTGTTGCATAAACTGCTTCTAAGATTCAGTGATCAGAAAGATTTAAGCTTGACTTTGGTTTTTCTAAAGCCAAGGTAGCTGCTTTGCAGATTGTCACTTTGCACATAAAGTTTTGTGGCCTTGGAAGAGTTTTATAGGTTTGGCCAACATTAAGTAATTTATTTCACAGACCTTATTTAACACTTCTACAATAAGAAAGCACTGTATAAAGAAATATTATACCAGTGTTACTCAATATCACAGTGGACTTACGGCTGGGACAAGAGCCAGGAGGCTTCAGTGGAAAACAAGGATCTCCCAAAAGCATTTGCTTAGCTGGAATAATGTGGGGGAAAAAAACAAACAACAACAACAAACCAAACTCCACCAAGCCAAAAAAAAAAAAAAAAAAACCCAAATATTTTCCAGGGACAGATACGTAAGAAGCAGGGACTGATGTCTTTCTATCCCATCCGCAACCTGACAACTTTCTTAGAAGGAAACATTAAGAACCATACATCTTTACTTCTTCCCATTTGCAACTAAAATACAAGCAGTTTCACAGCTGGTCTGCTCCTTCTCCTTTCTCTGGTCTGTGTTGTGGAAGGTGCAGGGGAGAGGAGTACCTTATTGAAATGAATTATTCCTGCAGTTTCCAAGGAAGGAAAAAGGGTAATCCTCAGTCTGAAAGGACAAAACTGCATTTTCCCGTAGGAACACAAAGCAGGTGGAGCTACAAACCTGGTGGTCTGTTTGAGAAGGTCCACAGTAGGAAGAAAGTGGGATAGGGCTTGGAACTAGGTGATCTGTGAGGTCCCTTCCAACCCAAAGCATTCTTTGATTCTATGCTTCTACTGAAGAGTAGGCAGAAATAATAGGTGAAAATTACTGCAGAAATAATAGGTGAAAATTACTACAGAAACTGTGCAGAGAGCGTTGATCTAGATTAGGAAACAGAACTAATTGCTGGGAAGATAAGAGAAGAAAGGTGAGCACCCAAGCTTCCACAGGGTGTCCATTCTCTTAAATCAGGCTATCTTCCATCAACTAAGTGCTAGTAATTTCAGAGACCTCAGAGCTTGAAAATGTTCTACATCACCATCACTCCAGCAGAAACTGCAGAATTGTTCACACTGAGGTCAATGGTGAATTCCAATTGAATTTGAAGAAAATGTGCCAGGATATTATAATGGACAGGGGAAAATGTCTTTTAGCAAAACAATCCTTGTCTTTGATTTGGTAAAAAAAGTATTTGGAAGCTTTGAGATTTTAAGTAGTAGTCCTCTTCTGAAAAGAATATTAAGATGGTCTAGATTAATAGTTTTAATTCACAGAAGAATAGATATTAATTGGGACCCAAGGAACTCAGAAATTCACCCAGAAAGCTGAAAATCAAAAGGGTATAAGACTTCTTTCCAAGCAATGCGATTTTCAGCTTTTTCCCTCCATGCCCATCATCCCAAAAAGACATCTCTCTATCGGACAGCTAGATGAGAAATATTTTTGTTCAAATGTTGGCTTTAATCCAAAGGCTTTCCTGCCTGGGAGACAAGTCCTTTGGGACCTAATGTCAAAAAAATACCATTAAAATATTTTCACTTTCAATGTGACAAATTAGAGCCAGGCTAGAGATGTTAGCTGTTTCACAGATTGAGCCATGTCAAGCATGCAGAACACCACCACCTCGTTAGGATTTCACTAAACTCGGGCTTTTTGAGAACCCAGCAGCTTTCAGGCTTCTGAAAGAGTCACAGCAAGTCGTACCTACAAGGTGCCATTGACTGGTACAGTATTACTGGCTTTGGCTGATATATGCCATCATGTTATCAACAGGATCCTATGGGGGCTGGGAACCCAGAGGGTTATATTGCATTTGATGATGATTTCATGATTATATGAGGAACCAAGCCACAAATATTCTAATCAACTAGTTATTTTGTCCTGAGCTTTACATAAAAGGGGTACTTGGGGTAGGGATCTGAGTAAAATATTGGTACTACAGATAGCAAAGATACTGAAGGTTTCAAAAAGGAAGAATGCAAGATTGTCTTAAGCCTCTTTTTCATAACAGGAGACACAAATAAAGGCCCAGGACTGGCTCTAAAATTTAAAAGCGTAATCTGTTCTTCTGTGTACCTAAAGATCTGGTTTTAACCAGGAAGGCAAAGCTAATTCCCAAATAATATCTCAGAGCAGTCCATTTCATTAGAGGGTTGGCCTTTTCCCAGCTGAAATCAGAAAAAGCTCTGTTATACAGTTGTATACAGTTATATACAAATGCTGAAAACCTAGTAGCCTCTATAGTTTTGAAAGTGTATGTGTACTTTTCATGTCTAAGTTGCAATTTTTCACATGAAGTCAATGCCTGACCCCAATGACACTGAGCAGAGGAGAAAAAAAAAAGCATAACCCTCAGCATGAACAGCCTAACTTTCAGTATTCATCTCCAGAGCACCCTCAAAAAAAGAAAGAGCCATTAAATGTTCCTCCCTGTAAAGCAGAGGAATTAATAGCAGTTACATTTAAATACTGCTTACATTGTTTAACAGGCGGTCTTTTATAATGTCAAGTTAATGAGAATGCCAATCAAGGAGGAATACTGTATGTTAAAATATGCAAATGATACGTTAGGATAGTGAAGTTGCTGTCATCTTCAAATCGTGCGACGCGGTGCCAATCTGTGAGAACTTTTTCAGGAAATAGCCAAATTTCAATGAAAAAGACAAACCTAAGTGATTACTGAATTCACGGTGTTTGTCACTTCTATGACAGCTGAGGGAAGAAAGCAAAGCCGGAACATGCTCAAGCATAACTTTATCTTGTGTAGTCTGAAGCAAAAGCAGAGTTCATGGCATCTTGAGCAGAATGTGATTGCAATCGCGTAATAATTAAATTAGAAAAAACTAACCAGAGATCCCTGAAAGCCATGAATTACAGAAATAGCTTATAGCTTTGCTTTTACAAGCGTATTTTGTTTGTATTTCAAGAGATGACCTTTTTTTTTTAACTGGGTGCTGAGTGAAGGTGGAAGCAGAATAGCCAGCCTCTGCAGTGAGGAGTCAGGAAAATCCCCTAAGCTTAACAAAGCCGGGACTGTGGTGGAGCCCTGGTCTTGTTGGAGGTTGTACAAACAGTTTTAACCAGAAAATTCTTTCTCCAGGCTCTGCAGAGAGGTATTTATGGTACTGTCATATAATAACTGACTGTCAAAGGAAGCTAAGTTTGCCTCAGTGAACACTAATTGCAATGCCTTATCTGCATCCTGCTACACTGGACCTGTAGATTTTAATTTTAATTTAACTAGTTCTGGCTGATGTCTTTTTCTGGGGAAGTGGAGGAAGATTCTTGCTGGAAAGAAGGGAAGTGTGTGACTACTTTTAAGGCCCCTGCAGCGTTAGGCTTTACAGGAAAATAAACTTTTGGTCCAAAGGGCCTGATGCATACTGGTTGCAAAGCTACCTCTTCCCAAAAGTTCAAGTCCTGTGAGGTTCTGGTTTACATCTTCAGAGCACTAGTATCCAAAAGTTATGTGTGACATGCTATACAGAGATATTTACTTGGCCCGACCTGATGCCTTTCTTTGGAAAATATTTTACCTCCCAGGAAACTCAAATTTACTTAGTTGGCTTGGGGAATTTGTTTTATTCCAGTTTGAAAGCTCAAAAGTTACTGGCTTTCTTACTTGCATTTTCACCTCGAAAACCTGTTTCTGTCCATGATCTATTTACAATTGTTCAAGGACAATGATTTATTTCGGTGTCATGTGAGTTCAGCATGATTCATGTTCTAATAAATACCAGAAGGTATCCTGATGACTGTCCCATTACCTTAAAGAGTTTCATTATTATAAAAATTATTATTTTAATATGGCCTCAAAATGTAAAATGCCTAAGGCATATGTCATGTACACATTGTATGCATTTAATTCCTTGACATAAATTTTAATTTAACAGCATTATACCATTCACTGCTTCAGCCACACATTTTTCTCCTACACTTTGTTTTTTAACATAATAGGAATTTTAGGAGTAATTTAATTTTCTTACAGTATTGATAAGGAAAGACTGTTAAATCCCTCAGTGCATTTCTTTCTTTCCCTATGGACAACGCCCCAACCCCACCCCCCCAAAACCAAACAAAAAACCTCACTTATTGTACATTTTATAATTCTGTTCACATTTCTGGTCTCATCAAAATGAAAAAGAAGGGATTTTCCCATGCTTTTTTAAAAAAATTTGTCAGTAAGATTAAACACGGGAAGAATTGGAATGGCTGAATGGTCTCTTCTGTAAAAATGTGGGTTTGGACTTTTCCTTCTCAGAACATGGGCCAAAATTTAGATTTTGGGATAATGCTGAATATATTTTATTTTAATATTTGTTATCATGACCTGAGTTTTTCCCACACTGCACTGGGGAGGCTGTGAAACTACAAAACTTTATAGCTTTTAAAAGTTACAAATTTATTTTTTAACATTTTAGAGCAGTGTTTGGGATTATTTTTTGGGGAGGGGAGGGGGGAAAGGAGGTTGTGTTTGCTTGATTGTGTTCTGTTGAACATATATTAAAAGTAAGAAAAGCTTATCCCACGCTGCAATCCTTCAGAAACCGGTAAGGAATGTGCCAAGTAAATGCACAGCAATGATGAGAGAAGCTGAAAGTCTGAACCTCCCTCATCGTGCTGCAACCCACGGCAGCACTGAAAGCTGACTGGTAGCACTTGGCTTTCTTGCTCTCTCTCCTTTGCCCCTGCCCAAATGGAAACTGTCCCGAGGCCACTCTGGCTTCTTGTCTTAACAGCTGCCAAGCCCCTCTCCACCTTGATCCTTTCTGTATGTTCAAGTGAGATAAATTTCCAGGGTACTGGGAGTTTGACCGGTTTCCTGCTTCAAAAGACTAAAACTGAATTATTCCCACTGGGCCAAATTGGCTGTAGTAAAGCTTTTCTCTCTTCTTTAAAGGATGGAGAGGCCCTGCTGAAGTAAAGAAAACCAAAGTTTAGCATCTCGATGTTTAAATGAAATGTAGGAGGTGGTGAATTTCTAGTGCAGTTTAAAGGGAACTTGCAGACCCCTTGAGGTACAAAAAACCTTGGGACATTACTCAGTAGGCCTTTTGCTTTCAAAGGGAGGTCTCCTACATTACTACTTGAGCAGTACCCTAGGCAAGGTAATTGCCCTCGTGCCTGTAACAGCACCTGTTAAATGACCAGTGAGCGAGATGATAGTTTTATATTAACCTCATTATGTGGCAAACTAATACAGTCATATCTTAAAACTCATTTGTCTTCTATCCAACTGTGCTTCATGAGCAAGACAAACCCTGCTTCAAATCCTGTAGGAATCTGTCTACCAGTGGGTTTCCTCCTGGTGCTGAAACTACTCATTTCCACAAACCAGGAGTGACTTGAAAACCCACAGAGGCCATGACAAAGTTAATTTGCAACATCCTTTTCTGGTGTGAAGTATCTATTTTATGCTAGCTATTTTGATTTTTCTTTGACATAGAATAAATTTACTCTCGATTTTGTTTTTCACTCTTTGTTTCTGGGAACTGCACCTGCATACGCTAATGTGTATGCTTATTAGGAAATAGCTTTTTAAGAGTAAGATTTTCTGTGAATCAAGGAAGTGAGATTCTAGATTCTCCTTTTACTTTAAGAAATGTATTACCCCTTAGATGAAAGGTTCTAATTACGCTTTCTTCCAATAGCACTGAAATATGACAGGGATTCAGACTGTAGCATGATTTTTAACAGAGCTGGACTTGGAAAATGTATGACTTTGAAAATTGAAACCCTTGGCCTCAACTGCCTTGGGAAGCTAATGGAGGAACTTGGACAAAACATTTCTAGGTTTCTGTCAGCCAGAGCCACGGGAAAGAAGTCAGATGTATTCCAGTGTGTTCCTAGGCATTTACTTAAATTTTAATTCGTGAGTACAGTGAATTAAATTTCACCAGGCAACTGAAAAACATATGTATTACTACTGATATGAAAAACCCATTTTTGTGAGGAATGACCATATTTTGCAGCAAAAATGAAATTTCAATGGTTTGTTATTAAAAGCTTCTTGTATTAATTTAAAAAGCAAATGTGGTTAGAAGAGACCACGAGGTTTCACATAATTTAAATAAATGGAGGTTCTATCTTTTTAATAGAAGGTGAGGCTCATGTCTCATCTTTATAAAATTTTTCACCTTTCTGAATAACAAGACTTATGTCTTCTTTCTGAAATGTTTGAATCAGCTGTTGTTTCCAAAGAAGAAGCTGCTTTGGTGTAGTGGCAGCTGAATTGGCTGAAAAGGAACAAAGATATTAGTAGCTGACTGATATCAGCTAAGAATATAGTATCTCACCAAGTCTTGAAAGTGTTTTCTGTGCACACTGAGGAGCATGTGGAGGATGCAATGAAGGATGACCATCGGAGCAAGAAAACACAGCCCTCTATTTTCTGAGGTTGGCTAGGGATGTGTGGATCTTACAGCCCACTGCAGCAGTATCTCTCAGAGTTAAAAATTGGGTTCTAACCCCATGGAACAGGTCTCAGGAAGGACTTTAGCAGGTATGTATCACAGTATCAAGATATGAATGACTTAATGACTTCTTGAATCAGAGGTTGTTCCTTTGCATTAAGTAATTCAGGCTAAGCTTCTATAAATTAATTCTATTTATTTATTTATTTATTTTAGACATGTAAGTTTTGGCATTCTGAAGTTGTTTGGCAAAGATTTCCCCTGAATACATTCGATAGAGATAAGCTTTGGGAAGATAAATGCAATGGTAAAACTACAGGAAAAAATCAGAGTAGTATTTTTAAAATTTTATGAGTTTCATCAGGAAGGAATTGTACCTGAAAAGCATCATATAGATTCAGAGACAGCATATATTGGAAGAAAAGATCCCTTGAGCTGAAATAGGAAACCATCTACAGCAGAAGACAGGAAACACAGGAAGAAGATGACAGTTCTACTTTTGCTCTCAATGGAAGTGTGTAGGCATGATTGTCTTTTAATGACATTGTTTAGCCAAGAAAAAGTTTTATTGCCTGCTTCAGAGTGGTAAGGACCATGACAGTTCCCCAGTATCCCAGAGAAGCTTGTGAGAGTTCTTTACCTGTACATGTGTATCTGCTGTGTGTTATCAGCTTCAAAGCTCTCCACTATCATGAACACTGAAACAATATGTGTGTGTGGCTGGAAGTTCAGTGTCTTTGCAAACTAGCTGAATTGATTTTATATTAACATTATCAAGGACAGGGATATTGGCACATGGGAGGGGAAATCTCCAAAGTGTTAATCTGTGCAATAGGAACTGGAGGATGGAGATTGGTCAGTAGTTAGAGGTCAGATACTTACCCTATACTGATAACTTATTTATGTCTACATGCATATGGAATTTTCTTGAAATCTTGTTAATTTTAAAAGGATGTTTATTTCAAGAGGGTTAGTTTTAAAAGGGTGTTGTGTCTTCTTCAGAAACTGCTATTTAAAAGATCACACCTTGCCTAATGCTTCACTTTCCAGATATTCTCAATGATCTTTGAAATAAACTTGCACAACTAATAAAAGAAAGAAGGATTTCAGTGATTAGAAGCCTATAAATGATGACTTTGAAAGGGGAAAAAATGCTACCATAGCCTTTTTTCCTTTGATTTCCATCACTCTGTGAAGAAAAGAAAAAAAAAAAAGAAGCTATGAATGTTTTTGAGCCCATGGGCATTTAAATATTAACCTGATAGTAGACTGTTATGGGAAAAGAAGAATATGCCTACAGTCTTGTTCCTAATTGCACAGTCTACAGTGGATAGACACAGTCTGTGATTCATTAGTAAAGTAAATATATATTCTTTAAATAAGACATGATGCTTCAGTAAAAGGAAGACAAATTCTATAATAAAAGCTTGAATCTGATCCAAGTAATCACAACCACAGTAGAGGAAAGGAGGAGATACTTCATTCCACTGACAATTTTTGGAAGATTTCTGTCTCTGAAGCACATGGAAAGGCAGAATGCATTTGCTGCATGAACAGAACAGATGGATTGTCTCTGAATCAACTTGAATTAGATAAGTATTAGCTTTCAGGCAAATTTAGGTGGTCCTTTTTTTTATATAAATTTTTTATAGTTTTGTCTTGTGGTGTATTTTTAGCCTATCTTTGTTTCACAGAAGCAATAATTGGCCTCTTAATTTCATAGATGCTTTCCTTGGAACCTGTTTTGATGCATACTGCTTTCCTCTAGTTCCACCCAGATGAATTATTTTCTTTGTATTTTCTGGAATCAGAAGAAAGAACTATACATGACTGGGGAAGTACAGGACCATCTCATGGTATTTCTTTTACGCACATGGATGCAATTCAGAGACATTTTCTTGAGAAATACAAATTGAAAGTGAAATTTTAGTGATTATGCTCTCCCACTGCTTCCTTCTCAGTTATCTTTTTCAAGCCATCTCCTAGCTGTACTAAGGAACTCTGCAGCAACACAAAATTAATTTAGAATTTAATGGTAACCACCCTGTGTTTGGAGCAAAGTTTAGTAGAAAGACCCTCTACTCTGTGCAGCAACCATTGAGAGGGACCGAGGGCTTGCACACAAGAAAGATACACTTAGAATTTGGTTGCCATTCTAGGTGCTGGAGAATAGTCTTCTTCAGTGTACACATATGCTGCCTATTTAGACTTGAATTACATTTATCCATGCACCCTCATTTCAAACACTTATTTTTTTCTGTCTGATCTCACCTTTTAGTCCTTCATTTCTCAGACATTTCTAGTGCCTTTTCTCAACCATCCATCTGTATTCTCAGGTACCTACACCAAGGAGTTTCTCTTGGTGTTGCAGCCAGGGTATGTCAATTTCACCTGGTCTAGCTCCACTACCACTATTTACAGTCCCCTATCTCCATATCCTAGTCTCTTGCCAGATTTGCCTGTTTTTCTATGTCTTACTCCTCTATACAATTCAAGCCCCCACCAGGGACTTCATCCTCAAAACTGAAAAATCTCCAATACACTTTCTTAATTCCTCTCCCCATAAATGCCAGGTTATCCTTGTCCCAGTCACCCCCTATTACCCTTCTCTCACCTTCCCTTCAGAAACCCTACAACCCTTCCTTTTCTTATTTCCAGTGAACTACTATTTCCTTCCTTTTCATGAACTGTCTACCTCTTCTCTCTTTTTCTTTTTTAATAATCACTCTCCATCATCCTGCAGTCACCACTCTGCCTGCAACAAGGAAAGGATCTCTCAGACGACAGAAGATACGAATGAGAACCTGACCCTCTGCCTTCCATAACTCACAATGCACTTGACTGCCCCAGAAAATGACAGTTTGGACAATGTAAGTCTGTGTGAGACAGTAGAAAACATTTGCTCTTCTGCATCACCATTCAGCACTTTTTTATGATACTAATAAGATGCCAAGAAAACCCTGTGTGTTTTTTATACAGAAAATGAAAAATGCGGGTGCTGAAAGCCTGCTACTTTACACCTGTCACTCCACCCTGGGTTTAATTTTATTTCTCTTCATTCTCCACTTGCTAAGTGGAAGAAGGCTAAGTAATGTCAATGCCTTTTCAGTCATCCTTATCACAAATGATCATTCTGTGTGGCCTATGTTAATCATTCTCACCCGTCTCCATCTCTCACTATTAGATTAATAGTGGCCAATTATGCATACTCTCCCCTGCACAGCTATTGTTTACACATTCACTAATTCTCTTCATTAGACCAGTGAGTGGGCATAATTATGGTTATAAGTTATCTATCCATTTTCTCAAGGACAGTGAGAAATGCAGTGCAGTAAGTGTTTGGTTCCATGATAATATCTTGGACTCATAAAAAAGGAACTTGGGATTTACAGAGCCCCATCACATGCAGTGGGAATATTAATCTCTTGCTCAGCATGTGTGTTCAATGTGCAAATTCATTGTAGTTTTAGAAACTGTAGGCAGAACACAGAGAAGAGGTGCACACAGTGTTGCCTTGATCCTCACCATTTGCCATTTTAATGGGAAAAAATATCAGGGATAATAACTTTGGGTTTTAGCATCTAATAGCTAAGACAGACAATGAGTAGTGGCAAGGTACTCAATCTTTCTCTCAGCATTTCTGAGAAAAGCTGGAGGCTAAAGGCAATAGAAAGGACACACAAGGGGCACGTTGTTTATTAACTGAGATGAGCAATCACAAAACTCAATGACAGTTTAGCTAAAAATCTCAATGTTTTAAGCACTTCCTAAAGAAATGAAAGATGATTGCATACCATTTTCTTTCCGGTCTTTTAAATAAATCACTGCAGTCATCTGGTCTATAATAAGCCTCTGTCAAAGGTACCTAACTTTCTCTGTTTCTCCTTACTTAGAAAGGAATTATTTCCTTACTCCTGAAAAGATATAAGCATGGCTTGTCAAAGACAGGGAACAGCAAAGCTCTCCATTCTGTAAAGGCAGCCTTTACAAGGGATCTATTCCAATAACTACAAGCCAAAAATTTTATTCAGTATCTCATTTATTCAAAAGACAGTAACAACAAACATGTGGTTCATATTTCTCATTAGCAGATTTTCTCAAATAAAAATAATGAGACATATTGAACAATTAGTTAGCAAGTAGAAATCTCTCCATAATTACAATCAAAAAATTATTTACAAATAAGATGGTTTGCCTAGTCCAAGAAAAAGGGTGAATACTTTGTAATTAATTATTTTTCATTTCAAGTTCTCATTTGATCAACATATACAATCATAACACACCTGTAAATGAAACAGCAGGTAATAATCATTTACAAAATGGGAAACAGATTAACTACTAAATTATGATCTTAAAAAATTAATCCCTGTTTTATATTTAAGAAAAATATTAATCTATTAGTTTTACAGTCTCTTCAGGTTTTATTCTCTAAAGAGTTTCAACTATCTTCTCTCATTTCCTATTCAAATACAGACCGTGGCCCATATGCTTCTCCAGGAAGCCAGCTTCACTGCTGAGCATTTGTGTGATTTGACTCCAAGGAGCCTCTGCAGAACAGACATTAATTCTGGAGTTTTAAGTTACTGGTAATTTTAGCAGTAACTTGGGCATGATGTAGAAGGATCATGGTGCAGTAGACAAAACACATGGAAAAGCATTGTCAGGGGACCACAATTGCAGAGAAATTAGTGACATTTATATAGAAGTATCCCAACAGATAGGGTCCCTCAAAAGGTTGATAGATGTGTGCCTGATGCGAGACCTGATCAATCATTTCTGCAATATCTGCCATTGTAGGCTATATTATCCACATTCATTGATATCACAAAATTAAGGAATACCAGGATGCAGGTCAAACACAACTCTTTTTTTCAACTATTTGTCATACTTCTGTCTTCTAGTATGATAATTTCCATTATTAGTTTCCATGACTGCAAACATTGTTCTTGGCAGTTCTTTCTAATGTAAAACCTTGAATGATTCATTGAAGTTAGACACCTTTAGATGTGAAAAAGAAATACAAATGAAATGACAGAGAAATAAAATGGTTAGGATACCTTCTGTACCACCTTATCTGCACAAAGTGATTCACTATTTCTTCCGTGATCTGTGGTCTGGATTTTCATTTAGAACGAATCACTGAATATTCTGAGTTGGAAGAGACCCCTAAGGATCATCAGTGCAACTCCTGGCTCCACACAGTGCCAGCCAAGTCAGAACATGTGACTGAAGCATCCAGATGCTTCTTGAGCTCAGTCAGGCTCGGGGCTGTGACAACTTCCCTGTGGAGCCTGTTCCAGTGCTTGACCACCCTCTCAGTAAAGAGCCTCTTCGAAATATCCAGCCTAAACCTTCCCTGTCTCTGCTTCACAAGGATGGATCCCCAGCAAGTCTCAGCCTGAATAAGAGTACTTTTATTGATGAAAGAAAGGATAGGTGCAGAACAGAGAAAAAATAACAAAACTCAGCACAAAAGAAGGTAATTGATCCAAAGGACTAAAGCCTACTGATGATTTTACTGAAATGAAAGCAGATCACACAAAGAAATTCACATTGGCAGACTTATCAAATGCTGAACATGCCTGATGTGCTAAACAAAAGAGTGTTTCATACTGTGATCAAAGAGCTGGGACCAAATCTGAAGAGCTGTACAGAAAGAGGTTTTGGAGACAACTGGTTCAAAAGGCAGGAAAACAAAATATACCAGAAATCACTTTCTAATTCAAGAAGCAATAAGTAGTTCCCAAGTAATATATAAGTGCTGGTTGAGATAGCATTGTGAGTTAAGTAACAAGCATTAATTCTGAAGAGGTTTTAAAAAAGTTATGTTTTACAGTATATAATATATGTGATAATATTTTCATAAATACTGCATTATTCTTCTCAGTTTATTTGGATTAACAGAAACTCAAATGACTTGTAGCTGACTAAGGATGGTGTTCAAAGGAGGAATACTGGCTTGACAATAAATTCAGGCCTTCTCTTTTGAAATGACAAGCAATGTTGCAATTATCTCAAAAGTGTCCTGTGGGTTTTTAGGATTTCTCCCTGAAATTATGTATTCCACTTGAGCACTTCCAGTGGAAATCTATATCAAGATATTACAGCTACAAACTCCCATTTAAATGTTATTTGGGGCAACAAGATCCACAGGGTTAATTAAGAAAGCATTATATAGTCCACTATTGAGGAATGGGCTAATGATTCCAGACCGTAGGGGACAGAACCAGTTACACAAATATAGGACCTGAGAGGATGGTTTAATGGGAGCAGCAATAAAGAGAGAGCAGAAAAATTTAACTACCCACTGACGGTCAATAGCTTTCTTAACACAACATCTGTGACAGTTTGGATGGCGGTGATCATCAGCAGTCACCCTGAGTAAAATCTGAATAAGTATCTGGCTGAATAAGAGTCCTAGAAATTTTTTCCTTTTTTTCTCTAAAGCAAATAAGTCACTTTGATCTTCTCTCTATAAGAAATTAACTCTATTATGTAAAAAAATGTTGAAACAAGTAATTCAGCTCAACTTATTCTTTACAGAGGAATTGGAGTCAATGAAACTATGGAAACTATGCTGATTTCACTCTCTGAGTATCTGGTCTATTAATTCAACTACTGGACCACTCTCAGAGCTTGAAAAGTTGATGTTGAACTCATAATTTTAGAAACATTTTTTTTTAAAGCAGCTTTTGAAAAGCATGGGAATTCAAAAACAGAAGGTGTAACTTTGATGCAAAATGAACAGGGAGTAATTTCACATAAACCCATTTTGACAACATGAAAAGTCGAAGCTTGAGAAATGTTGAAAATATGTTTTAATCCAAAATAATTACAATGAATGTGGTTTGTTTGTTGTGGAGTGAGTTGTTTTGGGTTTTTTTTATTTATTTCAGAGAGACCTGAAATTTATCAGGGTTATATTTCTTCTAGACACATAAGTTTGAGAGTCAAAAGAGAGAGCAAACATTATGATTGTAGGAACAACAGTAGTAATGGTATGCTCTACAGTATCTATCACAAATTTAGGAGGAAGCAGTGGGCCATAATAAGAAAGCAAAGGTAGCAATGCCTTTTGATGAAATACAGATTGAAGAATCAAATATTCTAGTCAGCATGAACATCACCACTCTTTCTTTCCCATCAAATACATATGGTAGAACTCAAATTATGTCAATCAATCAGCCTTATTCTGATTTATTTTCTGTTTCTTTCATTTTCACTTAAAAGGATGCCACTTCAGACCTTCTTGTCTTTAATAGTACTGCTGACTAAGAAATGTTTGTTTAAACTGATTGTTACTGGATATTCTCAAATGATTGCTCATCATATGACAGATCAAGAAATACATGTATTTCTCTTTCTATATTACTTGTAAGTTCTCTTTAAATGTTACATACAGATGCTCAAATTTAAATTTGTTCAATTTATGCAATATAATCTTAGGAAAGACAATAAATATCAAATTCAGCACCATTCTAGCTTGAGAGGAAATTATTATATCTCATTAGGTTATGCTACTTTATTAGAAAGGAAATAATTCCAGGAGCAACAAAACATGGTCATGCTCTTGTGGGCTCTTTCCCATAGGAATGTAAACCTGGAAATTAGACTTACTTTCACTAAAGGTAAAGATAGAGCCTCTTACCTTTTTTTCATCTGTTCATTTTTCTGGAAGTCATAAAAATTACAGTCTTTTTGATGTTTGACAAACTATCAAATTTATTTACATTGGTGTGAGAGGTAATGTAAGGAGAAGATCTCTGTGCGTGTTCACAGACGCCCACAAATACATTCACATTCAGCATTTACTTCCTCAAGCTTTGTTTCATTGGAAAGCAGGCAAAGAGGTTTTAATTTTCTTAACTAATTCTTAAGAAAGACAATAATAAAAATGTGAATGCATAGTACAGCGCTTAGTTAAAAGTTGCATCTAATTTTGTCTGCTTAAGCAAATTGATCTGAGTACAAACAAGAATGATAACAAGTGCAAGCATGTGATGATGTGTCAGAAATATCACAGGTACAAAGATACATTACAGGACTTCTGTTCCTCTTAAATTATCGGCCTTGATGAACTATTGTTAAATGCATACTTAATCTATCTCCTTCTCCAGACCACAAAAGCATAATCAGAAAAACATATGTGCATTTTGCAGATCATATACACAAACAACTGAAAAAGATAGTTCAGCCAGAAAGAAAAAAAATGAGAGAGAGAGAGAAGAATGCCAAAGAACTACAGAGGAGCACTCTAAAATGCCTAATGTGTCCCCACAGGGTCTGTAGTTTATGCTCCACCAGCTCCCATAGCTGCCTGGAGTTAGGGATGTTCTAGGGCTTCTCCTTACCCTCCCTGCCCCCTGCCCTGCATACTTGCTTGTTTTGTATGTGCTACCATTAAAAAAGAACTGGTTTTGGTGGCTGATTTGCTATTTATTTTCACAATACAATTTACTATTTATTTTCACAATGCACTTCCAGGGCAGGAATCAGTTGGCTTTGTTATGACCAGCATCACATTAGTGGCATTTCCTTCTCCAGTGTCCCCCTACTAAAGTTGTTACCCCTTGTGACCCCTTCCATTCAGCTGTTGGGGTTACCTTGTGAAGAAAAGTAAGGTTAAACCAAACCTTTACTTTTTACCTTTCACATTTGTGAAGTGTGGACAAAAGCACACAGAACTTGCTGGATAAATATGTCCGAATTTTACCAGCTCTCCTGGTAAATTCCTGAGATGTGCGTAAAGCATATAAATCTTTCTGTGGCAGAAAAAAAAAAAAAAACCAACAATGAAGCACTGATCATGCTTTTAAAATGACAGATTGAAACAGTTAACAGGCCTAAAAGAGTCTAGACAGCATCTAAATTTACCATGAGCCATTTATACTGGTAATACTTGCTCACTGCCACAGCGACCTTGGCACTGCAGTGTGCAACAGCAAGATCAGGGCAGTGGCATTGCAGCACCAGCTCTAAGAAGAAGCATTGAAGCATCCTGATGCATTTTTGTGGGAAGGGAGAATGGTATCCAGTATAAGCACTGGAAAATATAACGTATTAAACATGACAGAGTTGGTCTTTTCTCTGACTTATAAAACAGAGATCTGAATACTATACTATTTAGGCAGCGCATATTGTCCCATGCCCCCTGAACTACCTTCAACTTCTTCAAATATTCTAATTAAAATACCACTTTATCTTTTAAAGTACTTTTAGGAAAACAACCAACCAACCTCCCCCACCCTAAAAAAACCCAAACCACAAAAAAACCCCAAAACCCACAGCTGTTTACTCCTACAGAAGCAAATAGAGCCAAAATGTTACACCTGATCATACTCTTACTGGAGGTAAAATGGATGTTGTCATTTGCTTTTTAGAAGTGAACTGTTAATTTCGATTATGCCTAAAGATAGTCAAGTGAGGTAGACATTCTTTATACCTATCTGATAATGAGTAAAATAAAAAATTAAAACATAAAGTTGAACAGATCATACAATAATACCAATTATTTCTGTTAATTCCTGTGCAATATTAGGGTTCTAAGGATAGAGGACTATCACCTTTATATTAGTAAATTCCCCAATTTTTAATTATTTTTTCTTCCACATCCTTCTCTAATATATATAGGAAAGCTTAAAGAACCCTATAGTTCCACTGCAAAAATGACTTTTTTTTTCTGTGTTAAATATATGGAAACTTAATAAGGATATTTAAGTAACCTGTGTGATCATTGTCAATGTTGCAGTCCACCTATGGAACACACTGAAACATGATCAGGTCTGTATCACTGTATTTTATATTTGACTCCATGAAATTTACCAGTGAAGCAGAATTTACCTAAAAGTTTAAAGTCCCAAAGTCGAAACATAAAGTGAAGCTCACAGTTAGAAAGCTCAATCCAAATCACATTGAAACCAGCGAAAAGCCCTTTTAGAAATCTCTGAGTGTGAAATCAGACCCTTCCTGACTTTCTAGGCAGTTGCAAATAAGAAACAGACCTGTTTAATGAATGGACAGTCGCTTAACCTGTAGACCAGAGTGGGACCAGCTTCAGGTGGCTGGAAGCAGCGCAGCTTCGTTCGCGCATTGCTCTACCCTGGATAACTGCATCTATTTGCCCTGGCTACCTAATTCTGTCCACTCAGGCAGAGCTTCAAGTCATCCTGTCCTGACAGGTTCCAGCCTTTGGGGTGGCTTAATCACAGGTTTCTGCAGTAGCCCTGGATTGCAGGAAAACCAGCCATTTTAATGTGTCTTTCTTTGAGCAGCAGCTCAAAAATTCTTTCACTGGCTCATTTAGGCCACTTCAGCGTGAACATAACAGTAGCAGAAAACAAATATGAGTATTTCCTTAGGCAACGCTTACGAACATCTGCAACTGAAAAGCAGGACAATTTGCAGTTGTTATGTGTATTTTTTGGCCTTCCTTATTCTACCACAAATGCCAGCAAAAGACTGCTTTGGAAGTCTTAGAAAAGAAAACGTAATCCCAAGGCACCATGGTGGTAATAACAATTCGTTCCTGATGCTGGCTGTATTTCTTGTCATTTTAACATTTTGGTGGGTGCAGTCGTTGAAGTTCTCGCAGCAGACAGGCTTGTTCTGCCTTCTGTACTTGTGATTTATGTACACGACACAAGTGTTGTCAGACTGGAAGTACTGCGCATCCAGGGTCTGCGCAAAGATGATCATGATATTTTGTGAAGAATAGAGACAGATAGAAAATATTCCACATAGAGGAAATAACATGAACATTCAGTAGCTGAGAATTGCCATTCTCATTACTTGGGTTGAGGAAGGGAATATCTGTCATTTTATGTCTGTACAGCTCCTAGCAAAATGGGATGCTGTGCCATTTGGCCTCTAGATGGTACCAGAATATTAAGGTTTAACAATACTTTTTTTTTTTTTTTCCTTCTGGAGTCAAGGCTTTCTTTTCAAAATCTTCTCAAGTCCAAAATTCCTCAAGCCTGTGCCTCTTTCTTCTCTGTTTTTGTAGCATTCTCTACCCCTCATTAGTTCCTTGTTTGCTACCACAACTTCCTCTTGCTTCAGTTAAGCTTGTTTGCTTGCTTTTTAACTATGAAAATATTTTGTTCATCTAAGAACTGTTCCTGATAGCCACATTTATACATAACAGAACTCAATTAACACAGTGAAAATTAATTGAATGTTACCATTTTAAACATTCATGAAGGAATCTACTTCTTACTTGGAGACTCTGTCACTCTTAAGTACCTCCCATAGTTTATACAGTGAAAGCAAAATGAAGACCTGTAATTAGATGGTCACTGATTCTGGGATAAATATTTTCATGCTTTGTGCTTGTTGCATTTGCTTCTTACTTACAACACTCCTAAAATTCTGGTATTATCATCTCTATCACACAAACATACCAAGTCCAGCTCATACCATTTCTGGTTTTGTTTCTTTTGTTTTTATCTGACTCAGTGTGAAGCAAGCCTTTGTTTCCACCAGTGGATTTCGGCATGCCTTTTGAGTCGGTCACGTTACACTTTTCATCTGTCAATAGCAACTGCCTTAAAGCCTGTACATCTCTGTGGCCAATTTGCTTTCAGAGTCCACCAGCCCGAGTCAATCTTTAATGAGTGAGACTAAAGAAAAGTGAAGTAGGCAGCTTGATGTGTTAACTTTGTTTCAATCAGATAATAATCAAATAAATACATATCGTTTCAACTGCAATGCAGTGATAGAGTGTTTTACAAGATTAATATTTTTTTACCAGAACATCCCACATGTTAGACATTTTAATACACTTCACTTCCTCAAGTGGGTAGTTAAATAATATTTTTCCTCAGGGACAAAAGGAAACCTGATCATCTTTGTAAATCTGACCTGACATACTGAGTTATGCACTGAATCTGAAAAAGCAAAGTAGGGAAACGGACTGGAACCAAAATGCAGTTAAAAGAAAAATATTAAATATCCTGAGATCTAATGACTCTGTATTTGGGGGGGGGGGGGGGGGGGGGGCGGGAAGCTTTGGGTTTTAGAGGTAAAGTGTTCTCTGTTGTTCAGCTGGGAATCAGGAGGAACTCTACTGGTTTCAGTGCAATCATTCTACATTTATACTCTTCTAAATAAGAATAGCACCTAGCCTGTTGTCAGATGCTAATGACATGTACAGATTTTTACCTCCCACTCTTTTGTCCTGACCTGAGCAGGGCAGCCTTAAAGGAGTCTCATAGAGAGCATCTCTGTGCAAGTCAGGACGCTTTCATGTTTTCAAAATTCCCCACTTGAGCATATTCATACTCCAACTTCAGAAAACCTGAATTTAAAAGCCAAGGAATTTCTATTGATTTCAAATATGGTGTTTTCCTTAGCAAAAAGCTCAGGGATGCCATAATTTATGCCAAAATACTTAGATGTTCTTATTAGTTGCGCATTGTGTGATTAAAATTCAGTACTGCTTTAAAATAATATAGTCATGTCTGAAAAAAAAATAATTCTATGTGAAGAGATTCCTGGAAAAGAATTCCTGGAAAAATTCCATGTAATATGTGCTCAGTTCACTAGTGAAGCAAAGTGCCCATTTCTTTTCCCAACTGTCAGATCAGTTAACTCCAGCTCAGAGATCAGCTGTTTGGTTGCTTCTTTCTTAATTGTAATACAGTAAAGACAGTGTTGGATAAAAGCTAAAGATGGAATATGTCCAAGTTCTCCTAGAGATGCCATCTTGCTATTAAGAAACTAGATCCAGATGGAAAAAAAGAAGTAGAACCTATAAGAGAGTCATCTGAATACCTCAGAAACCAACCAGACCTGTCACCGTCCTCACATGGCTCGGTGATCTGCAAAGTGGGATTTAGTCGAGAGCTGGACTTCTTCCTGTGGAGTCTGTGGCACACCCTGTGGGTCTGGTACATTTTGGAACATGTAACATGTTGGAGCAATGACTTGCAAGGTGTGACATCACTATGCACCTTGCACTGCGTGCATGTGCCAGCTCTCTGTGCAACACAGGTGCGCTTCTTTTCCGTCCAGACTGAAGGAGTTGTGGGCATCCCATCCTAGGTGTCTGACATCCAGGTGACTACAGTGCCCTCAGGTAAGCTACATAGGTGAAGATGCTTGTCTATCCATGAGAAATCAGTTTGCAAAAGAAATCTGAATCTGTAATCTCTTTGAGAAGAGCTCATTTGCTTTTTGTATATTTTACTGCAGATTTACTGTCTTTCTCTGAGATTCTAGGAACAGAAATCCAGACTAATGGAGGAATTCAGGTACCTCAAATTGCAGACAGGCCAATAGGTGAAGAGGTTTCCAACCTAAATGATTTAAAAAATTCTAGTCATAGCACACAGTTGTTATTACATCCTGAAACACATGTAACAGTTTCAGGTACTACTAGTTTTGTCCCTCCATGAAAAGAGTTTCACATATTTTGATTCAATTTGCCACCACGACCAAAAAAGCCTGATTTTGGTAATCACTTTTCCTTTCCTTTTTTTCTACCCTTCTTCCCCATGCAATTAAGCACCTCAGATGATGCCCAAAGTATAACAGAGCAGGCTTGCTTAAAATTGCAACATTCAAGAAAAAAGAAATAAAGGAACAAGAACACTTATAATCAGGTAGGGACAAGGAAGCACTTCTGACAGATGTGGAGGGTGTATAGCACGTGATTTATCAGTGTCACTCTTTAGCATATGCTAGTGTCTGCAGAAAGGATCTGAGATAGAGTATTTTGCCATGAAAAGGCAGCAATACACAAATAAAATCAGGTATAGATATCACTTCGTTAATACTGGGTTTTGTTGGTGGCATGGTTTTTTTTGTAATTTAAAGTGCTGCCTTAGGTTTAACATGTAAGATATTGATTGTACAAGAATACTGCAGAGCTTTTGTCACTTAATAGTCATCCAAACACAGATACCACGGATTCATTTTAGTGTTACATTTATGGACCGAGTAGCAACGTAAACTACACAAACCCAACAACTACTAAAAAGCCTAGGGCATTTCCCTCCCTCCCCCTTCCAACAGATAGCCCATTATAGATTTCTGAGAAAGAAACAAACCATCCAGGCGGGAATATAATTGGGCCAAGGAAATACTCGGAGGGTGCAGAAGAGTAATCACCTGGCAGATATATGCGATGGCCCCGATGATTGATACCATGTCTAAGCTCAGGAATAGGAGATGCTGGAAAAGGAAACCTTCGCGTACTCTCATACTATAAAAAAAAAAAGTAAAGAAAGAAAAGAATGTAGGATTCATTGTGACTGGTTCTGAAAGGTAAAAGGGAGCTATGAGTTGGGAAGTGGCAGAGCAGGAAGAGTGATGGGAAGCGTATGTCGGTAGAATAGGTTTAGTTAGAGGAAAGATGATTAAGAAACATTCTTTTAATGGTTTCTGCATGTTCCTCCTTTTTTTGTGATTGACGGTATATATGAAGTTCTTGTTCCACATTGAGCATTCTAAGTACTAGTCAATGACAATCTAAAATACATTTTAAAAAATCAGGTTACCTTTATGGTTATGTTACTTAATCCAGAATATTATGTAAGTCTCTAGAAATTCAGAAATTTATTTTTAAATAAAGGGTGACATTAAGCACGGGGGAGAAAAAACTGAAACGACACAATGATATTTACAGACATTGCTATCACTAAAAGCTAGCTGATGGCTTTGGCTATTTATTAAGTTACTTAAGAAACTGTCAATTTATCTGAAGGTTCCCTAGTCTCTTCAGGAAAAAAAAACCTCTGAAAAAATAAATAAAAATGAGTTGAAGAAGTGCATCTTAACTATATCCTTTCCCCTTATTAAGCTTATTTCATTTTATCTCTCTCTTGAAACCATGCTGTATTGTTTTCTTCTCTGATCAAACAGCTTCCAAATACAATGAATAATACTTCACAGTTACAAGCAATGCTTCAGCAGCAGATCAATATGGACACACAATAGAAGACAAAAGATTTAGTTAAAAAAAATACTAAAGGATTAGTGATGAAACACCTACATTAAACACTTTGAAAAATGCTTGTGTGCTGTCAATATATCTAACATTATTTTCAGAGCCCTTTTTGCCTTTAGACTAGTAGTAAAGGCTTTCATTTATCAATTTGCATTTAATATGGCAGTTCTGATCACTTGGGTCCTAGTCATAACAAGGCAATTGACACTAACTGTCTGCTAAGGGCCAATACTGTCTCCTGGCTCAAAAATCCCCATGAAGAATGCCTTGAGTGCAGCTAGTCCCCAAGAGCCACTCTTTCTGGGAAAACTACATGGTTTATGTTAATGCTAGAAGTAAATTTCTCATAGCTCTTCATTCATAACTATGCAAATGTCCATGTTAACATCTTCTTATACCTTTTAAGAACATGTAATAAAGCAGGGATATATCAATATGTCATAGATTTTGAAAGATTTTCTCTCTGTTGGCCAGTACATCGCAGAAAAAGTCCTGTGATACACATTCTTATTTGTTTGCTTTTCTTGCATGGCTGAATCGTCCCATAGACTTCAACTTTTTAAAACTGATACCCATTGCATACTTAAATCAAAGGAAATTAAACTACAAAACTAATATTGAAATGTCTATCAGTGTGTTATTAAGACTATTTAAAATTCACTGTCAGTTCCAGTGATAGTTTTTCCACCATTCCAGGACAGCAGGATACCTAGCTGTCACCCGAATAGGATTAGTTAGCTTGGTTTCATCAGGTTCTGCTTTTGCCTACCTTTTGAAAGTTCATACTTAGTAGCTTTTCTTATGCAACATATACTACATATTAGATGTTCTTGAACAAAGCTAAAAACCTACCTCAATAATAGCTCCCTGGGCTCCTGTGTGGCTACTTAGTTGATCTGAGTGAGAACTGTACCCACAAGAAAGATTTGGTTGGCTCAGGCCCTTAAATGTAAGTTGCAATGTTGGAAGTTATCTTAGCCAATCAGTCCTGGTTTTGATCACAAAGCAGGATTACAGTATTTCCACATTTTATGTCTCAGATGAAAGACTACTTTAGAGATCTACTCATGATAAACACTTCACTTGTCTTCAATAACCTATATAACAAAAAATAAATTGTGACAGTGAATAACTAGTAAGATGTCAATTGACAAAAATACACTTTTATTAGGCAGCCAAGAAGGCAGCATTCATGTCGAAACCAATAGGGAAAAAATATATTTTGATTAATAAAACTTTAAAAATTACTAGAAAACATAAATAAATTTACTCTTATGTTTCTATTCATCATATGCTGTGTGGTTAGCATGAAAGCAGTTGGAAATGGGAGGAGAAATTGTACTGGTATATTTTCTATATTACAAAGAAGCAAATCCCTGATTTCTAGGTTTCGAAACTGCATTAGTAAGAGTGGTGTCTCTGCCCTCTTCATTCCAGGTGAGAATAGTTCTCCTTGGACTCTAATGCAGAGTGGCAAAAAACCATGTACATGGAAAATAGCAAAAGAATTTCACACAAAAACCTCATTTGAGTATTGCTTTGTACAAAGAAACACAGACATAGACACATGCTTTTTTTTTTCCCCAGTCATTATCATTTCTACAAATTTATTTGAGGACATTGTGGATATTAGTACAGCCTTTATGAAGCGCCAGCGTTCTGACTCCATTCAGGGTAGTAGTAAGCAAATCTCTATGGGTCTAAGAATTACGTTGCCGAGATACATGTAGTGGGCACAATTTTTTATTGGCACAAAAGGAATCCAATTTCCAGGTTCATTACCCAAAACAACATAGAAATTTGAAACAAGAAAACATTTTAGTGCTTGAACTATAGATCAAACTATAATTCATAGGCCACATTCCCTCATGGATTGTGAGGATAAGGAGAAGGGGACGGAAAAAAGCAATTTTTCTGCCCACTTGATCGATGTTCTGTTTGACCTCTGGAATGCCCTTTCGCCATAACCTTTTAAATACCATCTGCTCTTTTTGTGAAGAGTGTGATGGGAAGGAGTCACTTCCAGACAGCAATTGATTATAAAAGCATTAATCAAGGACATGGATTATCTGCAGCATGACATTGTGTGCTGTAGTTAAGCAATTTCACCTTAAATGTGATTGGAAAGGTTAATCCTGTTTCTCAAGACTAATTTAGACTTTGTATCAAACAACTCAGGACACCACGAAAACTTCTCTAGCAAACAGGAACTGAAAAATCGTCGGCTTTCATTATAAAGTCTTGTAAACTTTGGGTCTGAGAATGGGTAAGCAGTAGGTCTGTAGTCACGTTCTTCTGTTTTGAAAAACTGAGCTAATGTTGCCAGCTTTCCCTCTCAAGTCTCTGGAAGTGTCCTTCTCCCTCTTTCTGCAAACCAAGAGAATTTTATTTTTCAGCATTTGGCATTCTGATTGACAAAGTCTTTTCCTGTCATGCATTAACCCTCAAAACCCCTAACATAAACATCCCCCTGGACCTGCTACCTAGGTGGGCAAATCATAGCAGAGTGGAGTGTTAAGAGGCTTCCACAAGGCAACGTCCAGTACAGGTCGTGTGCAACAGCTGGAATGCAGATCTCTGCTTTTACTGCCCTTTCTCATTAACAATCCCCTTCACGTTTTAGGGTAATGTGTGAGAAGTTCGCTCATATAGGTATGGCAATTGCTGATAGCAAATGCTGCAATAAATATATGTCAAGTGTATTGTAAGGTTGAGGTAATTTATTTTTATCTGAGGCTCCAAACAGGCTAGTTATGCTATGAAAAATTAGGATATTCTGTACCTTTCCCAATATCTGTTGTCACCATCTTCAGATAGTGCAATTTGCAATTAATAAAGTGATCTGTCATTGCTGTTACAGTTAAAGTAATCACTAGGGAGCTTGGCAATGGTCACTTCCAACCACTGGAGTTGGGGGAAGTGCATGTCCGTGTCGAAGACCAGCAAAAATGTCTTCAGCCCAGCTGTACAGGTTCGAGGGAGCTGGATCACAGGAGGAACACATAAGCTCATATGGCTGAATTCATATTCTGCCTGGTTAATTCCCCACCCTGAAGTGCTTCGACATTTTCTCATGTCTGTCTATTGAAACCTATCTTGCCTCCACTGAGGTCATTGGGTACAGCCATGGTTTACAGCCCTCTCTGACCAACAAACAATAATATTGAAAAATAAATATACTGAGGGAAATAGCTTGTTTTACCCTGCATATCTGCTTCCTGTTTAATTGTTTAATTTCCTGTTCCTGCAGACAACATCAGCGCACCATGCGGTCTGTAAATTATGAGCATGTGTCACAGATGAAAGTTCTCACCTCAGAGACATAAATACCACAGATCAGAAGCAATAAAAATCCAAAGAATAAATGCCAACACAGCACTGAGTGTCAATAACCTTTCTAAACAGAAGCCCTGTATCCCCGTTATATTATCCTATATATAAACAAAAGTGATATAAAACTTCTCGTTGAGCAAGACTAAATGCTATAATGCTGCTCCCAAAGAGATATGTGGAACTCAGTGCCATTTACTGTTTCTGTTGATTGATTTTTTTCTAAATTGAAAGCACACTTCTACAATAAAAACTAGAAGCTCTCACACATAAAGCAGATCAGTTACTAGCATTTCAGATTTCTCAGATGTGACAAGTCCTACAACACCCAGCGATAGAATTTCTCTTTGTTTCTGGTCTCTTTTTCAATTTAAAAATAATCTATATGCATGATCAACCAGCATAAATAAAGTAGATTTTGAACACAACAGCAGTGTCACTGCAGTCCTCTTCTTGAGAACACGCTTCAGTTGCAGACGCTGTGGTGGATACTGACAGACACCTAATCACTCATGGATCTCCTTAAAATCTTTCTGTATGATGCAGACTCAGGACATCTTCTTTGCATAGTACCATCACACAGACAATGTCTACTCTTCTTCTGGGGACCTTCCTTTGAAGACCTGTGTAGTGTTTGGATGTAAGACGATGCAAGAGGAGCAATTCCAAGGGCTGGTTGATGCCCCATCTGGGCATCCACTGAGCTACTGATGACTCTCCTGTGCTCATTTGTTCCTTTCTGTGTCAAGTGTCTCATACTTAGTTTTACCCGGTCAAATAAAAAGGGAGAGGTCAAAAATCAGTGAATATCTCTGAAGTGTTCAAATGGAGGTTGAAGTTTCATTTGGAATGGAGAATTTTCTGTAAATATTCATTAAGTATGAATTTCGTATCTTATAAGGAAATTTTAATTTCAGATCTCCTGAAAAACAAGAATGCAGGCATTTAAGACCAAATGCAGATTTTTTAATGAAATATTTTATTTTATGAAATCTTCTGCAGTGCATTTTGGTTTTTCTTTTATTATTGAATGACAGTCTGCTAACTTACACATGTTACTTGAAACTCTGCTAGAATATTTTATTACCTTTCAGTAGTCTTTCAGTAATGATTTATCTTCAACTTGTAAGGCAGAAGGCCTTTTAGGACATGGTGGTAGCAACTATCATAAATGTCACTCTAGCACACAGATTGCCTGGGGTATCAGGGACAAAGAAGCTGGTAATCAAGCCTGGTCATAGCTTTGTTTCCAGACCTAGATTTGCCCTGACCTAACTTTGCTTCCTTACTAACTCAATTTGGGTAGGGATGAAAATTTCCTGTCTTTATCAGGATTACTTGCTCTATGATTCCTTGTCTTTTCTCACTCTCTAGGTTTTCATATATTACATGAAATCAGCTCATCAGCTCCAACAGTCTTTAAAATATCGGTTAGCATTCGAAAAATATTGTGCATATTTTATAACATTCTGAATGCTTTTTATATAAAAAACAAGGAATTTGCATGTCTCACTTTCTGCATGACATCACAGCTTATTCTCCTATTTTTCTTCCTTCTTCCTCCCCCCTTTCCTAGTTTGATTTATATTCCAGATTTTCTTTCTTAATAGAAACATTTAAAAAGTAATAAATAAATAAATAAATAAGTGCATACATACATGGTGCATTTCCTTGAAATCATGAAGATCAGTAGAAACAGAATCTCAAGTGTAAATTTCCTTCCCAGATCAGATCTCAACTCGAGAAGTGATCAGAGCCAAAAGGACCAATGAACTTCCCAGAATAAAATTACCTTAAGACATCTGATTCATAATTGCTCTTGAAAAAACCCCATTTAATGCCTGCATATCTATAACTAGATAGCTATCAAATTAAGAAAATATAGTAGATTGCTTTCAAGTTAACTTTATATTATAATTCCACTAAAAGAGACATATTTGAACCCAAATCACTTCATTAACTCCATGCTTATAAGGTAGCGGGTATTTTACTCCTTTTGTCATGGTACAAATGCTTCTGTAATATTCAGTGCAATAACAGGAGTACTTGGTCCTTCCACTGAATTGGAAGGGCCTGAAGTAGTATAGCCAAGAACTTCACAAATAAAGTTCTGGTTTTGTTTTCTGGATAGAGCTGTCAGCTGGATGAAATATGGCCCAAATCCATTTTACCAATCCTTGGGAGTTTAATCAAAGTGCCTAAAACAGGAGCATCATCAATGGAAACTCGTGTAACCCTGCTTGCTCAATCAGATTGTACACTATCACAAGCTTCTAAAGTATCACGCTGGTCTCTCTTGCTCTATAGAAGCCACAAGTGATAGATGGTAGTAGAATGTATAGGAAAACTATATGCACTCATACATGAATGCCTTGTAAAGTGAGGTACATTGCTCTAGCATCAGTTCATTCCCTTAAAAATACCCATTTCGATACACCTTCCAGTATTTTGCAATCCCTGAATTTTCTTGTGTCCAGTATTGTTTATTAGCTTGCACTTCCTAATAGCTTATAAAGCAGCCTAGTGATGATAATTCATGACTATGGATTGAATATACTTTTCAAAGAATATAAAAGTGGGGACACTGACTCCAGATCAAGATACTGACTTCCCCATAATATTTCAATGTCTTTAAATTTAATTGAGCATAGAAATAACGTATTTACTGTCACAAACATTAACTTTTTAATATTTAAAGTATTTTTTTTCAATAGATATATAATATATCATACGAGCCTCTGCTTGCAAGCACTGTGCCTGCTTGCAGGTACTGGCAGAAGACAGCAGACAGTCTGTAAGTACATCTGTCAGTAAGTGCTAACACTTATCTGGCAACTGCAAGGGAATGTGTTTGGGAGGTATCTCCTTCCCTGTGCTCCTTTTTTTAGACCACTTTCTGATGTCTTTTAGAGCAGAGAACAAACTGACTCAGGGAATACCTTAAAAGTGTTCCGCAACAAATTACTTTCCTTTCTTCAGAATGCACCCTTCCCAACAGAGAATATTTTTTCAGTTCCTCAAAACAGTCTAACTGTACTGATGAATCCTGTAATTAGATCTCAGACAATAGAATGGAAAGAGAGTCACCGGAGCTTCAGAAATACTTGTACAGAGGAGCATAATTAGAGAGTTAAAATACGGAGCAAAGAACAGCTGCATAAAAGAACTACAAATTCATTAAAGCGTTTTTCTGCTGTTCATTTAACGTCTATTGTCGAAAATTAAACTGTGTGGGTCTCCATTGTTGAAATTGCCATTCTTCACTGTTTAGGTTGTTGACATGGGGAGTTAAAAAATGTTCGCTTGCTGGCACAGCCTACTCTTTGGAGACTGCAGACAAAGCCACACAGCTAAATATCAGTTTAACAAAGATCTCTAAGCAAACCCTTACCACTCTTTTCTAGGTGTGGGTACTTTACATCCTTTTGACTATTGAGTTCTGGTACAGTAAAACAAGACAAACGGGGAAAATTATGCCAGATTGCAATGAGCTGATGGGAGAAAAGAGCCAAAAAAACCCCGTTGCCATCTTTTGCAAACATAATTTTAGATCTTATGCCAAAAATAGTGGATTTAAATAACTACCTGTCAAATATGCAATGTTTATTCAGCCACTTGAAATTAATGACTTTCAAATGCTTGCCATAAAATATAATTCTGGTAATATGAAAAAAAAACCCTATATAAAATAGAGAGAAATGATCCTGAAATAATGTTTTAGGTTTACATTCTAATAGGTAAAAATACTAAACCAACGCAAATAATCCAAATTCTTCTTTCTAAGTGTTAATTTCAGGGTTCCTCCAACTGTTATGAACAGGAAACTGGGAAGAAACTAGAGACTATGCCAAATCAGTCGTTTGGCTGAACCGATGCTCTGTCGTATGTAACAGGGGAGACTCTTTGATCTCAGTGAATTTCCCTCAATACTTAAAGCTACTTTATAAGCTTGATGTGCTGATGCAGTGACAAATTGCGATACTTAATTCCCCTTTCTTACACCTGGAGAGCCTTTCCATTCCCCACCCCTCCACCTCCCCAATTGGTAGAGACATTTAGCAACACTTCACAGCTACTTGGGGTGAACTCTCACTGGAATATTGCCTAGAAACACTAATTAGTAATTTAATCTAACTGCAAGCTAGAGTCTTTTTGCTCACATAAAATGTAACTTTCAACATAAGCACCGTTTAGTTGTTACCTGAAAGCCTAAAAGGAAGAAAACATATTCAGTTAACAAAAGCATACCTGTAATTTCTAGGGTTAATTTACATTCCAATATAACAATTTCAACGGAGGTGATAAGGCAGGATTGGGATGCCACAGAGCCATGCTGCTCAGTGAAGCATGTGTCAGTTGGAACATCCACTACTTAGGAGGTGAATGACAGCAAGCTATGGAGGGAAGGGGGTATTTCGCAGTCAACCACAACAGACAAACCTTTGCTTCAGCGTTTCAGAAGGGTTGCCACCATATTAGTACCTATATTTCAGAAGATAAGGCTCTTTCATTTGCATCTCAATTGTAAAGAAATATAAGGGTTTGTGTTTTTCAGGTTTTTGGTGGGTTTTGGAGGGGCTTCTTTGTTTTGTTGTTTTTGGGGGAGAGGTGGGGTATTTTTTTTTTCTTTACCAAAGGAGCTTTAAAATGGCTACAGAGTAGAAGAAATGAAATGGGGAACAAGCCAGACAGAAATGCCACAGGCCAAATCAAACAAATGTCTGCAGTCGGCACACAGATACCAGAGCCATAGAAATACCACAGATTTTTTTTTTCAGCTGCAGGGACAGGTTATACATTTGCATTAAGTCTTTGGATAAGATACACAGTGTTGTGCAGAGCAGAGAAACCCAGCTTTTCTTCTTGCAGGAGAGTGTCTTGCTTGTTTCCTTCCTGTCCCCATGAACCTTGCATTCTGTCCCATGGGGTGCTCCCCAAGGCAGCTCCAAAGGAACCAGGATGCGGCAGAATAGTGGGAGCGGCCTGGCCCAAGACACAGCTCCTGGCAGCTCAGGATGGTATAAACTAGGCAATCCAAGTGAGCAAGGCCTGCTACCCTTACTCCCCAGCTCCTGACTCCTGCCATGAGTTTGAATGGAAAAGGTTGTTTCTGTGGTGAATTTTATTGTGTCGGGGCACATGACCCCCCTTCAGGAGACTTAGAAGTGCAATGGGTGGGTCACAAGTCCAAAACCAGCTTTAGACTGCAAAGTCTGCAACTTGACTAAGGTCACACAGTCTTTGACTGTGTGCATTAAAAGAAATGCAGCTATGTTTTGAGGATGCTAAAGTGGATTAGCATTTAGGTGAGATCTCCCTACCTGCATTTTCAAAAGCATCTATAACTATAAAGTTTATGCATTCTGAGAGACTGAATCCCTGGAGGGCACAGTAGACCTGAGGGTTTGAAAGTTTTAAGCTTAAAATTGCACATTCTTGTCTATAGGCACTTATCAGGCTTAATTGCGATTCTGAGCACATTTTTCTTTCACTTACAAATCTATTTCAGTAAATTGCATTCATAGCACCTTATTAAGATTAGTAAAAAAAACCCTACACACCAAAAAATGAATTTTAAACAAACCCCCCTAAGTGTTTTGTTACAAAAAAAAGGGGGGAGAGAGATTGAGGTCATCAGCCAGAATACAAATCAATTGGTAGTGTAGAAAATGATATGCTCCTGTGGCTTAGTGAAATACAAAGAACATCTGAACACCTAAAAACCAGGACTTTTTGTAGTTTTCCTGAGCTATCTAATAGTCACAGTTTCCTTCCTAATAATACTTTCTTTTTACAGGGACTAAAACGTTATTTAAACAATTATATGCTATTAAGTAAAAGATGAATTACAGAGAAAATTGCACCATTAGTAAAATTTAAGTTCTTAACTTCATGTAATAAAAGATGGTAACCTTTTTGTAATGGCATTTCAATTTACCATTTATTATAAAACTCTAATTTAGAAGGTAAAATGAATTCTGGTTCCAGTCTTATTACTCAGACTGTTACATTTCTATGCAAGTTTTAATTCATAACACAGCTCCAGAAAAATTAACGAACAATATTTTAAAATAATTTAAGATCTTGGTTTCAGCATTGAACTATATTAAGGATGATTCTCTTGATTAAAAATGTAAGGCAATACATTTATGAATAAAGAATGCAGAACACTTATGATATTTAAAATATGTTTATCGTTCTTGTTTTGTTCTTACAAGCCTTTCAAAATATCATAAAATTTCAGTAAAGTTTAATAGCAACTGCTGGAAATTTGGTTCCCTCATTCATTTTATGACATGCTATTTCTAGTTCATCAGCTTTTAGGAAGTAACATAATTTTTAATTTTAAAACGGAGCAAATAAAATTTTGGAGAAAATTAATAATTGTTTTAATTTTAAAATCATTATTACTGTTATTAGCTTGAAAATATCCCTCTCCCCCTTTCTATTATCCTTTCTTATTAGCCAGTTTTACATATGAGGGTGGAGGTGGGAGGGGAAAGAGTTCCCCGAGTGTTTCAGACAGCCTTTTTCCTGAATGAGATGAAGAACAACATTTTGATCAGAAAAATCCAAAGGCATGTACGTTTTTAAAGCTCCTCAGAGCACAGTCAATGAAGTCACTGGTTCGTTGTGGTAAGTGTGGCCACATTAATAGGTGAGAAACGTGGTTCTGACCAAACATCCAGAGGGGAAAAAGCTGAAGCAGAAAGAAAAAGCATAACCCTGGGTGCAGCGGTAATGGTGTGCAGTCTGAGGCTCCCTAAGGCTACCCACCCCATAAGAATCATGCACGTTTCTCATGTGTGTAGGGTCCTGCCCGGAAGTGAGCACACCCATGTATTTTCAGCTTCTCTGGCTGTCAACCTCTAGAATATCTGTGCTCATTTTGCCTGTGTTTAACTGGTTCCAAAGGTTGTTTTAAGTTATTGGATGTAAGAGGAGTGTTGCACACCGCTGCCACACCTATGGTTGCCCACAGCATGTAAGGCAATGCCTGCAGCTGCTCCAAGAAGCACATCAGACCAGGCTTGCAAAGAGCTCTCCCTCACTAGCTGATGACTCTTGCTTCCTTCTGTCATTCCAACAGTCCAAACAGGCAAAAATGTCTTAAAATATGACTTAAAATAACCATTTCTTTTTGTTTAGAGTTCTAGCGGAATACATATAAGAATTCTGGTTAAAAACTACAATGTGCCAGTGGATTCCAGTTTACAGAGATGAGGACATGCTTCATAAATTGACTGAGATTTGCCTTTATTTTCATCATTGGTACACTGTCTCAATGGTGCTCCTCCTGCATGTTTTGCAATTGTGATGTTAATAGCACTGCACTAATGAAAACAAATATATAAACTTGAAAATATAACTAATAGTTCTGAATGCAAAGCCTGCAATTGTTCCTCAGAGAAAGGACAATGCCTGGAACACTCAAAGACCAAGTCATTTCACCACAAAGCTGTCACAATTAAAAAGTTAACATGAACACGCAGATGTACTTGAGACACCGCAGCATGTTACAGGAGTTCTGGTACTAGAGCAGGTAATGACCTTTGGTATTTCAAAGCTATTTGATGGAGTGAGAGCATACACATACATGCTGTACCATCTTAAAAGGCTGACTTTTTAATGCTGACAGCTATTCCTTGGTGAAATCTTACAAAACAAGACATGGTAGCTTAAAATCTGGCTAAAGGAGGTTTTGGAATAAGAAACAGAATTGTGGTTTCTGCCTGTCAGAGGGACACACTTCAGTGTTCACAGGAACTCAAAACATCATAGAAAATAAATATTGGTTATTTCTTTATAATATTTTGTGCTGACCACAATCATTCATATCCTGCCCATTATTGGGGAGAATGTTACCATTTTGTTTAGGTCATTTACAACATCTAGCAAACATGAAGTTACAATACTGTAAACAGATACTAGAAATAATGATTTGTTTTCGGGGTTTTTGTTTGCTTTCATTAGTTTGGGGGTTTTTTTTGATTAAACAAGTTGGACAATACCTTGGGAATTATAAGGTATGTTTAGACTAGGGAATTCAGTCCGCTGGTTGTACAGGTTATCTAGTTAGGTAAAGAACTGTACAGGATCTCCTTAAGGAACCTCTGAAATTTAAGGGAAAGGTCATCAGCTTTCACAATGAAAAACTACAATCTCTGCAATCAGTGGTTAGACAATCAGGGTTGGCTGTATTCTACAGAATCATTTTGCTTTTCCTGAAGAGAGGCGACTTCCCAATGCTAGTGTCTTTTTTCTTCCTTTTTTGGGGTTTTCTTTTTTTTTTTTTACCCCCCCAAAGATCCAAAGATATATATTCATCACATATCATCATGCAATTACTACCATTTGCTCACAAAGGCAAATGAATAATGCTGGTATAAGAAGTCCTTTCTGGAGAATCCTCAGTGGTGCCGTATTCTTACGCAAAGCCTGATTTGAAATAATAAAGCAAACACTGTCATCAGTAACAGAAGAGTTCCCAGAATATAAACAAGGGCTTGTTTCATCAATGCCTTGAGAGTTTTGGTTTTGTTTTTTACATTAAATCTGAGTGTAAATATGAGTTTAAATGTGAGCAGGGATATTTCAGGTAATTCCTGGAGTACTAAAAGCGTGCATTCTCCTGAGCAGATACTGAGAAATGTGTTGGCAAACATCTTATAGAAAAAGAACATCATCAGCCCTTCTTAGTTTTATTATAAAACCAAAATCTTTCTTATACAGATTTCAGTAAGTCATGCTATAAAGAAAAACAGTCATCAACCAAAACCTAACTGAAAAACATTGCTACCCAAAGCCATGGCCTACGTTTCATCTTTCTGCAGGTGACAAACTCTCATGAATCGCATTAACTGCAGGAAAGCACATGCACAGGAGTTACCACGGAGGAGCCCACGTGCTATGAAATTGAACATCTCATGTGTTTAATGTGACCATATACTGACATACCTGCTGTTACAATTCTGCATCTAAAATTTTATTTGCATGCTAAAGAAAAGTGTTGTGCTCCCTATATCAAAGAATGCAAAGTCTGCAACATTAGCAAACAACACATACTGTGCGGGGTCTGTCCCACGCACCTGCGAGTTGTCACCTAAGAGAAGGTGTTTTGGGCCTTTGCTTATCTACCCACTTAAAACTGCTGATAAATTGTTAACAAGCGTTTTGCTGCAAAGAGAGAAAGGATGCTCACCTTCAAAGGCTATTTAATTTTATTGATTTAATATGCCTAATATTAGTAAAGCTGGTGACATGAAGCAGACATAAAAGTATGTTTGTTTTATCTAGTCAGATATCACTGAACAAAAAGGTCAAAAATCATTCAAGTGTTTTGCAACAGCTGTGTGTCTTCACAAAAGAAAACAAAGCCATGTTGTGCAAATATTCTGGTGTACATGAAGACAATCTGACTTCTAGTCTTTTCAGAAATACAGATTATGTAGAGAAATTATAGCTTGACTGAAGTATTTTTAGCAGCAAACCACATATTTTCCTGTATTTGGGTACTTGGGACAGGTTACAAAATGATAGGTCTGGAAAAGATTCCAGCTTCTTCACGCACAGCTAATACCACTCTAGATTAGGAGTACAAAGTATAATGCAGTCACACTCCAGTGACCAGATGCTCTGTTGATACCAGACATCCCAGACCACCTGTTTTTGCATCCTTACACACACTTTAGTCTGTCATTCAAAATAGTCTTGTGCCGCAATTTGGCATTGGATATGACTATTGCTCTGGCAGTGAGCCAGGCTGAAGCACAATGCTCTGTATCTGTCAATAAAATCAGAGCAAAACCTCAAAGCAACAAAACCTACACTTTCACTTTTATAAGCATCTGTTCACAGAGAGACAGAGAGAGGAAGGAGGAAGATGACTAGTGGAAAAGAAGGGAAATGGTTAAATCCCCATAGTTACTGCATAATCCATTCCAGTTAGCATTTGAAATTTTCTAGTTCCCAAACATCTCAGCTACTCTGTCTCTTACAATTCTCCAGATGATCCACAAAACACATGCTCATCACAATGCCATGAGCATGCTAGAAAACTGGGAGAATGCCAAGGGAGGTACCAGCAACCTCACTCTGCTAATTCCCAGAAAGGTGAAAATATATTACAACCACCTCTCTCATTTTTTTAATAGTAAATATATATTAAAGTAAATTTTTGTAATACTCTGGCTTTTCCTGGAATATAGTAAAAGTTTCAGCTTTTGTATGTCTATGTGTGAAATTTCTGATAGTTGTATATATGGATGGATGGATGGATGGATGGATACACAACACAGTTGAACAGCTTGTGCATAGTAAGTAGGACACATGCAGATGTCGGGGCCTTTTGCCTAGGACTTGTGTACCTCAATGGAGGAGAAATTCCATGTATCCTTCAGATCAGCTGCAAAAAGTCCATGTGGCATCTAGAAATCCTGAAGAAATTGTTATAAACTGTTGTCTTTTTTTTTTTTTTTAATTAGGTAAATAAAAGTTATGGATGGAAAAGGTTGGTGTGTGCTAGGAGACCAAAGTAAATAGCAAATTTATGCCATGCTCAGCCTCATGCTGCACTCATTTTCATTCTCCTCCCAAACTATTCAGTTTTATATTTTAATTTATAGACTGGTCTACCTTTTATTTTCTTTATTTCCCCCAACAGCATCCTTTGCACACAGAATAAACTGACAGATTTTGCCTGGGTGGCTCTGTTTAAGGTACCCAACTCTAAACCCCTGCTAAGATAATGGAGTATCTCAACACTCCCTTCAGGCAGAGCAACGAGGTTAGATTAAAACACTGGCAAACCCAGACATGGCCTAATCGCTCTGACTTTGAATTCAATTATGAAGCTGTAGTATAAATGTCAGAGCTGTGCAGAATAGTAGCACTTGCTGAAAATTCATGAACCACTGTAGGCAGCCAATCTTTAGCTGACACGTCTAGATCCAGAGGAGGATATATAACCTCTTACACAACCTTATTTCTCCTGGCACCTTCCACTGTATATGTATGACCATTGTATACCTCGATGTCTTATGCTCCCAGAATTTCCCTTCACTGGAACTGTGCAGTGCTGGGGACACAGTCCTGCTAGACAGCAAGTGCCATCTCCTTGATGTGCCTGAAGGTGGAGGAGCTGGCTCTGTTTATTAGAGGACACTTTCAGAGAAGGCCCTGACTCCTGATTCAAGCAAGCCAGTGTGCATGTGTGAGCCTGTGCACCCAGGCAAACCCTCAGAAAGGAGGGGTCCTCATAACATTAGGCATGGGGAGTGAAGGACAGTGGGTCTGCTGTGTGCTGGCAGGTCTCCTAGTTTGTCCTGTGATATTAAAACTTTGTCTTCTGAAAATCCAGGTGAATCCCTGAGACTTTGTGGCTTTAGCATTAAGCAAGTACCTTAACCTAGGAGCACTGAAATAATTGCTTGTCCAAAGTGCAGAACCATTTTATTTTTCCTTTTAATTACTTTTTTTTTTTTTTTTTAAACCCCATGGACATCTCTTTACCCAGTAGGTCTGTTGTTAGTGGAAGGAAACATTAGAAGAAAGATGAGAATACAGTGGTATAGGAAATTGAAATAATGGTCTTTCTCTTCTTTATTTTCATTTGCATCAAACAGGTTTAACTGCAACATTTAATATGCTCTTTGTGGAGTCTGGGAGCTCTCTGCTTCCTCGCTACACAGAAGTGAGTGTTGCCTTCTCTAAGCCATCATGGGCATTAATGTTAGAAATCTTTAACTGTGAAAGAATATGGGAAATTCTATAACAAAAATTATGTAATAAGGAATGTCGCTTTATTCAGCAAGACAAAAACCCTCTGCTTACTTTTGGCAAAATGCATTGAGAGGAATACTCCACACAGTTATATAAGACAGCTATTAAGAGTACTACAGAGCTGACTCTCATCTGTGCTCACTTCTTCACCAGGGACCTGCAGAGTCCCCTGTGGGAAAGTCACCCGGGACACAGGGCTTCAAAGCTTCCTCTGAATGCCTATGAGTGCTCTTGCTGTGGCTCACACACAGAAATACTGAACATACGCCTAAGAGATATTTACAGCTTGGTTGGGGTTTTGTGGGGTTTTCTTATTCCCTTTCTCAAAGGAATTAATTACCATTTTAAAAAACACTTTTCTTTACTATAGTCAGCTTTCTAGTCCCTTATTAAAATCACCACTCTCTATGAAAATTTAAGGTATTTTTAAGTGGAGAAAATGCTATGCCTATATGACAATTTATGGTGACTTTTTTTTCATTGTTTTAATGCTAAGGAACTTAATGGATAATAATGTTTTGAAATAACTTTTTCTAAGTTGGCTTTGTAAGTAAGAAGCAATCCATGTCATGTATCCTCCCATTCATTAGTTTATCATGAGGATCTTGTATATCATAATTTGCTCTTTGTAAGATTTGCAGAGACTTCAGTGCATTGCTGCCTACTGCTGCCTAAATACTAAGTGTATGTGCTCAAGTTGTAATCCATGCAGAGCTCTACCTTGGAGAAGTCAGTATTAAGCAGTTTAAGCATCCAATATTTTTACTGCTTAACATTTTCTCAGGTGAGTCATGGTACTGTTCTTATGCCTAAGTCTCAGCAAGCCTTAAGGGTTTGCTTACAAACCAATTCCCTATCAGGCTGTATGGTAAAAGCAGAACAAAATAAAACAGCAATGAAGGACATCTTCAAACCCAGAGCTGCAAGGGACCGCTTTCCTTTCTCTCTTCTCTTTCCTATTAGGAAGAGGGACTTGATGTTCCCTTGCAGAAGTGCACGCCAACCAGCAGATGGGTCTCTGCCAGTGTTCCTCCGTGAATATGTTTCACTTTGCATAAAACAATTAATATTTAATGGGGGAAGAGAGACTCTGCTTTAGTAGTTCTCAGTAGCTAGGAGTGAGAGCGTAAGGGATCCTAGTCCTTGCTACCATGCACATTTGTGCAACACACACACCGCTGACAAATTCACTGTCAAAATATAAATTCAGATACGTTCTCTAAATCAAGGCACTCCCTTGCATAGTGATTAACATCCATGCCATTAAGCTTTAAGGGCCACAGTCATTTTATTTCTGGGGTGTGTGTGTGTGTGGTGTGTGTCTTATTTCTGCCATGAATATCTTTATTTCAAAGAAAAGCGAGGGGGGGGGGGAGCTGTTTGTCCTGTTTCATATATTTTCCTCATTTTTGTGAAAATTGTGGGAAAAATCTTGTGAACTGCTCCTCAACCCTTTTTTCATTGTTGCTGCAGATATAATTTTTTTGGCATTTAATGATGGTTTACATAACCTTTGGCCTCGTGTGTGGAAAAAGACAGGATTTAAATTTCTAAAAAACCAAAATCTAGTGTAAGATTTTAAGGGGTAAATTTTCAGCTTTAAAACAAAAATACCCACAAAACTGAGTGCTCCTTTGTCTTGGCCAATATAATTTACATTAATCAAAGTTACAATCAATAATGAGGAAAACAGAACTGCTAAAATTTCTACCGTACTCCCAAGGTGAGGCAAACACAACATGGAACAGAACAGGCAGAGAATTCAGGCTTCTGCCCAGCGCATGGTGCCGGATAGTTAAACAATTACCGTTGCCGTCTCAAGTAAATAACATTATTCCATTTCATTTAATGCATGTTTTGCAATATCTCATGTTGTAATTCCCATGAAGTGGTCACAGATCATCAAACTAATAGGTGGGGGGAAAAAAAATGTGGATTGTTTAATAGAACTGGCTATCAAAGTAATTATGAGTCATTAGAAAATCTCTCTCAAGGCTTGTGCACAACATGTTTAACTGTAATCAGAGGGTAATAAAGTTCAGAAAAAATTCTATCAAAGAAGAGGGCCTTCAAAATGGAGATGTGGGAGATTCTATTGAATACTTTAAATTAGATATAGATTAGTCACAAATCACTGAGAGCACTTAACAAGAAATCAAAATCAACACCTTGAGAATGGAAGCTCCCTGTCAATACACAGCTTGCTAATGTGCAACATGATCAACATCTCAATATATTCCACTCCATTCATCCAATGATACTTTGGATGAACTGATGTGATATTTTTATTCTTTGATAAAGCACTCAAACAGAACTAAGTAATCCAGCAAACATCGTGGTAGTATAATTTGGCTTTAATCATTTCTGTAATTGGGTCATTTTGTCTGACTACTATCAGTTCAAATATTTGCAGTAGGGCTGTTTACATTTTCTCCTGTCGTAAAAAAGGAAATCATAAACATGGTCTGATCTACAGTTTATTTTAATCACCAGTAGACTTCTAATTGAGCTGAGAAAGATTTGGCTGAAATTATTTCTTTAGTTAAACTATATATTGTTATTTTGGTGGCATCATTATTCAAAATACAGTTTCTCCTTAGTTCACCTCAGCCAAGTTGTCTATATTCCTTTTACTCTCTAGCTGGATGATTAAATGATTAAGACCTTCTAAAGATGGAATAACTGCCTCCATTCCCTTAAACTTGAGGCAGAGGGTTCACTTGTAAAAGAAATCGATGTTTCTCTGGCAATTTGAACTTATATGAAATCTTTGAATTTTTTTAATATTATTTAATTTTTTTTAATGTGAACTTGCAGTGAAAAATAGAGAAACATCACATGCATGAATCACATGGCCATTCGAAGCTCTGATATCAGATCAGGCGTTTATGTCTTTCATAGACGTTGGTTTTACATGCAGTGAGCAATATAGGGTGTGATTCCACAAAGCATTTGAATATATATTTTTCATAAAATAGCCCAAAAGTCCCATTTAACATGGATGGAGCTATTCACCTTTCCAAAAGGTGAGCTTATTTTCAAAGGCTTTGCCTTATGTGGTCCAGTCCCTTCACCTTCATCTTCGGTGTAATAGATTTTCCAGTAGGTTTTCTAGCAGCTGGTGAGGCTGTAGCTGAGTTCAGAGTCACAGAAAAGGCAAACATGTTCAGTACCAGAGCTGTACATGAAGAAGGTCACTGTGACACCAATCACATTTGATTACACAACAGCCCACACGTATTTCTCAGCCCTAATGTCCACTTTCTTCCTTGAATACGCACCCCAGCTCTTGTGCCCTGCAGCCTCTGCAGGATAAATACACAGTGTGTCGGAGGGGAGGGCAAAAGAAGGAAATTTCATCTGGGTATTAGAGAGATTATCATCTGCAGTTGAAAATCTAATTGCTGATTTAGGCAGCTCATTTTCAATGATGTATTTGTTAAACAATAAGATAGGTTCAATCCATTAAAAGAGAAAATGTCAGATTGAAACATTGCTAATGAGTGGATTTGTGCTTCACACTATGCAATACGCAGGAGTCAGGCTAGCTGAGTGCTGAAGCAAGACTGAGAGCTCTTTCTCAGTATGTAATCAGCACGCTGTCAATATATCGCTAATTCAAACTGCACAATGCTAATTAAACTTTCTCCTTATGTAGCATGCAAGCAATAAGTATATTTTAAATGCCACTTGCTATCTTTTGCTGTTATTCTGATAGTATTTAAGTGCTTCATGACTGACAGGTTTCTGTAAGTATAAAATTGTGCATCAGGGGGGAATACTATGTAAAGGTAGAATTTCAAAGGGAACAAAATGTTCTTAACTGCCATTAGGTTAGGAAACAAGGCAACACAACCCGAATTTTTAGATATTTCTTATGCAAAATGATACAACAGGCTCATTTTAGAGATGCACACAATTATATGATACCTCAAAATGTGACATATACATATATTAAGACTTCTGAAGGAGTAATTTGATTTTTTAGCACTTTGTCTTACACTTCAGTACAGTATTGACCTCGCCATCCATTGTACTTTTTAGCATTATTACTAAGAGCAAAGAAACAGGAGTCAATAACCTTTCTCCTACTCACCACCAAATATTGCTCTCCAAGTTCAATTCCTGGCTAACTTGGTTTGTGTAAAGAATGAGAAATCCTCTTGCACCTTGGCCTTTCCAAGACGATCAGCAAACTATCAGAAACAAATAAAAAAAAGCATTTAGTTTATTGGCAAAAAGACTTCTTTTTGGTAGGATGTTGGAACAGTAACTTTTCCTTATTGACAGTGACATTGTGAGGACCAGTTATTTATGAGCACCTTGGCAACTTTAATAACCAAACTGCCACGTAAACATTGTGTCAAATTGGCAGAATCACATTTCTAAAGTAATATTTTTGAGAAGTTTTGCTTTTAATAGCTTAGCTTACAGTCTCTGCAAGTAAGGTTATACTTTGTTTCACAAGTCAATTAGAGTGAAATGTTCAGAGTTATATTTCTTTGCATAAGAACTTCTCTGTAGAAGAGGTGGGATGCCAAATATTCAACTTTATCATTCACTTTTGCTGCTCAAAGAGTGAAATATGTAAGTAGCAGAGCAACAAAGAGGAAAATAACTTTTATGAAAGGCATCCTTCTGTAAAGTAATGGATAAATGGAGTGGGAGATTTTTCTTTTTTTTTTCGAAGGCAGTTTCAATAAAGTTGGATGATTTACAGCAGGGATGTATTTGGTTCACTGTCTTCCACGCACAGACGAATTCTTTCATTGAGAGCTCCTCTTAGCAACTGTAGCCACAGTCTCATGGCAGTGAATTGAATCTATGATAAACTTACTATAGAATATCATTGAAATGAAGCATTATACCTCTCCATACTAGGCTGTTATTATGGAGGTGCTTATCTGGAATCATCATGATGAGCCAGAGAGGAAAAAGAAAAATAATCTCATTTTTGGAAGTGGAGAAGAAATCAATGAGGTAGTGCTTTCCATTTCTATTTCTGTTAAGAGGCATCTGACCTTACTTGCCACATCTCTAAAGAGAGACTCTTAAGAGAGAAAATATTCACTACAGTGTGGAAACACTTTATTGCATAATGGTATCAGTTTGTAATAATTAAAAAGAAGAGTGGCAATGAAATTTCATTCTGAGAATAGTTCTTCAACTCATTTATCAGTCATTTCTTTGGGAAAAACAAATAAAAACCCTAATGACGTCTTTTGAAGAGTACCACTGATCACTGAAATTTAACACAGAAATAAAAAGCTATAGCAGTCACATCCTGTCTTTCTCTTTCTACCTCATTCAGGTTTGGATTTTTTTTGGTTTTATTTCAGCTTAAAGCTTTTTCTGTGCGGTTTCTTTTGTCAATCTTAACATGCTTACTTAGGAGTTGGGATTTTACCTCCTTGCCCATGCTACAGTCTGTCACAATGTCCCAACAATGTCTCACTATGCTGTATGGCTTTGTTATCATGTACGGAGTAGGACAGCAAAGAAATAAAATGTCTCCATAGAAATGAATACTGGCACTCATAGGAGAATTGAAATACTTAAATATTTGAAGAACTTAACAATAAAAGAAAGAGGGGCGGGGGGGGAGGCATAAAATATCAAAATAGTCCAAATGTTTAAAGGCTTATTTGACCTTAGGAAGGAATTCTTCAGTGGAGGTGTTGAAAAAAAGGGGTAATCTTCCCACCATTATTAGTTACCTTTTCATCTTACTGCATTAATTATTTAATATCAATAAAATTTTAATCAAGAGAGGGAAAAAACTCAACCCACAATTTCCTCTGCAAGACAATTCAGAGAGGGGTTTGACTTACTTTTTTAATACTCTCTTTACCAAGTATCGAAAGCCCGAGAAATGGAGCAACTAGTTCATGTACCCAGTGACACAATTTAAGCACTCCCCCTGAAATGATAGAAATGAGAAATGGGTTAGTTCACCTATTTCAGCAAGTGCTCATATGCTATGGTGATGGGCATTCCATAGAGGCAAAGAGCAAAGTATTTTTCTTGCAATGTAACTATTCCAAAACCAATTCCATTGTCAAGAAGCAAAGCTAGTTAAGATCATAGTGGATCTTTCTCTGTGATAACAGTTACTTAACATACCACTTCATGCCCAGACCATGTACGTGTGTGTGTGTGTGTGGGGGGGGTGTGTGTGCATGTGTGTGTATCTGCAGAGGCAGGAAGATTGGACATGGCTGTTTCCATCACAGCCTTCCTCCACTCATGTTTTCTGGTTTACATCTTAACAGGAAAATAACATGGTAACTTCCTTCAGCTGCCCAGGGCTCTCAGCTCTAGAAATCCTGTTGTGCACCTATTTGTATCAAATGCATGCCTACCTGTGATGTCTAGCTTATAAAAATGAGCTGTGGAGGTGTAGGATGCCCTTATGCATTCTTTTTCACAAAGCAGGAGAGGAGCACAGGGAACAGCTCTTAGGTAAGACACAAACGGTACAAGATCATCTGTGTATAATGTAGGATGACTGAAAAACAGAGGATGTTACCTCTCTAAAGAGCGATATTATTATTACAGAATTTTCACCTGTATGAAGCTTTGTCAGGCTCATATCTGTCAATTCTCCATTAAGCAGCCCAGGTAGGTGAACATCTTGTCTGTTTTCAGAGCATAGTATCTGACTGGTCATTTTTTTCCAGAATAATTTAACATTTTGAACCAAAAGAAACAAAACCTCTTTCATATTATTTAGCATTTTGCTGAAACTTGGCCCTGTTAAAAAATACCCCACTATTCTTTGTAGAAACACCACCATTACTTTTACATTTCTGAGTTATGGCATATCTGTCACAATAAAAGGGAAGGATGTGTGATTCTGAGACATTCAGATATTTCCAGATACAGTTTAGCATGTCAGAGGTGAGGGGAATCGTAAGACAACAATATTTTTTTTATTCCTTTCCTTTCTCCCCATACTAGAGTTTGTTCATTGATGTTTCACAGTAATATAAGATTTTACATTTTATGGAAAAAGGATTTAAACCAATGCCATATAGCCAGCATTTGATTTGTGTGGACTGTGGCTCATTACAGAACCAGTTAAAGTCTAGTAAGATCAAGGTTGAACTAAAGTGGACAAACCTTGACGAAGCTTAGCAGACTTTATTTGAAGTAGTTGGCTAAGGTTGTATCCCTCACCACACTGGTGGCCTTTATAATCCATATTTTTGCATGTCCTTCTTTTCCCAATAACTCAGATGGTCTGTCCAGCCAACTTATCACTATTTCATCAGGCCAACACACATTCATTCTCCATCCAGCTTTCCAGCTGGCAAACTGCTTTTGGTTATTTTGATGCCAATATTAATATTCCATAGTCATTAAACATTTCAGGTTTGTAGGGGGAAAAAATAAAAGAGATCAAACCCTCTGCAACGCTAACCAACAGGCACAACTTTCTGTTGTGCGTACCGTATCAATAGGGAATGACATTACAAGACTAACATAACACCATATAACAGGTAAGATGAAAATGAACTGCCCCAACCTGATGCTTGCAAAGGTTATGGGAGGGACTCCCGACAGCTCAGCCACCAGCCTGTGACTACAAGGCACTGCTGGTAATCCACAAAGGAGAGAAAAATGACACTCCTGCACTCCCCAGGACTGAACAACTCTAAAAAATGCAACAGAAGAAAAACAGTGGGTTATGGAAATTCACAAGGGTGGCTTTACATATTGCATATAAGTGGCAGCTCAAAGTGAGGTGATTAGGACTGTGTGCATTTCGTGCCGTTTGGCTCAGCGGCAGAGTGGTTCTCAAGCTGTTAAATGTCAAGCACCTATGCTGTAAATTATTTCTCAATGTCTGAACAGAAATTCAGAAATATCACCAACATTACATTTCCATTTAGTGGTCGAGTGGTCCCAGTACTATTTAGGAATGTTAGGTTTTACCCATTTATCTCCTTCTACAGGTAAGAAGAGTGAAAAAACCCAAGTTTTATACAAAAAGAAACTCACCAAAGGTTTTTAAAGCAAATAATTTTCTGTGCTTTCAGTCTTTGAAGCAAAGGAGATTTGAAGTACTTTGTAACAATCCATACACAAATCATTCCCCCGTTTTCAACTGCAGTAGTTTAGAATTTTTTTTGTCTTATATGAAAAGTTTGTACTTACAAGTAAAGTATTTGTTTTAAGCTTAGAAGCCCAAAGATAAGTATATCTGAAAACAGAAAAAATAATTTCAAATAATTTTAAGAGAAAAAAATAATAGGATAGAGGGGAGCAGGGCAGCCACAAGAAAGAAAATTGCGAGTATAAAAAATATTTTTGTAGCACACATGCAAACTGTTCCTTGCTGATCCTTGCACTCTTTTAAAACTATGGAAACCATGGCACTGTTAAGGATGCTAATGGACCCAAGAGAAAATCATAGCTAATTCATGTCCTAATGAAACATACCACTAACTGTGGAAAACCTGATTCATCAAAGACAAATAATACAATATTATTTAGAAAGTTGTTGTTTCTAAATTGCACTAAGCTTGCAATATGAGTATTCATTTATTTTCGATCTGTATTAGAGGAAGGTTTTTAGGGAACATTGTTTTGTGAAATGAAATGAACCAAAAATTACAAAACATCGCTATTAATATACTAAATTAAGATAGTGGGTGAAAATATCTCTCAATATATTTGACATGATTTTTAAAATTGATCAAGAGCTTTTCCTGAGCACCAATAAGATGACAAATCAACAATAAAATGGAATTCAAATGACACCTTACTCTCAAATACCAATCTTTCTCCTCCTTCACAAAATCTTAGACTAAAAGAAAGAAACGGGACAAAGGGTCAATTGATTTTAATTATTTTGGGTGCAGGAGGAAAACAGACTCTGTACACAAAATTCCTTTGCAGTGAAGAGCCAGTAATATGTTGTCTTCTCTAATGAAGAGCTCCACCTTCAGTCTTTGTGACCAAAGCTCTAATCAAGAAGGAAAGGAGGCCATCTATGAAACAAATAAGTCTCAAATAATTTAGGTCTAAATTGTTAAAGAACTAAATACTACAAGGAAACAAACATATCACTCTTTGAAAACACCCTGTTGAGGGATGCTAGCTGTTTCAAACATACATTATAAACTCCAGATGTGATTTAAATCCACAGAAGTGGGAGAAAGATTTTGGTGGTTCTCAGTTTATCCTGAAACCATGTTCAAAAAGCAAAGTGAACACTACTAACTAACTGTGTATCAATTTTTCTATCTGGAGGAAAAAAAAAAAAGCAAAAAAAAGCAGTTTCTTCTGTTACTGTAAACCAAGGTGGTCAGCTCAGCTGCAGCTTACAGCACATGAATATCTGTCCCATCAGTTTCAAAGACATTGATGTAAAGGAACATTAAGAACACATTGATGAACAACATTCCAGTGTACAAATCACATCAATTTTAGAGGTTTTTTCCATCCATGTCCCCATTTCAGCACAGCTGTATTCTAATCTTATATTGTTATTGATTATATAACTTTTTTTTTTTCCCTAGACAGATTTAAAATATACACATCTTGATGGTTGAGATGCTTAGTTTGGAAATTGGTGCAGGAGACTCTTAGCCCCTCTCCAATTATATCTTGTGAAACAGACTCTCTGGAGATTTTCAATAAAATGTTCTTTCATTATCACTCAAATTACATCTTCACATTTATTGACAATAATCCTGAAAAGGGTGAGTTTTTGCTCTAAGTCAGGAGTAAGGTTTCCAAGAAAATCTGCATTAAAAATATATTGTGGAAATTGTAAAGTTCTATTGCTGTAGAATGCTATTTAGGAAAAGGCTATTCTGTTGCACAGATCACTGTTATAATATTGGAAAAAAATAGCCTTATTTATCATGAAACAGCATTCACAAGCTGAAATGAGAAGCCTGTAAATGTAATGATGGGTTATTACCTAAACATTGATTTACAAATTCATTTAGGGAATAAACAGCAAAAAAATGTCAGATTGTGAACTGAATTTCAGCATGTATTTCTAGCATTTGCTGTGATGGATGTTCAAGGGTTTGCATTGCTTCAATGATAATACCCTGTTCAGTCTGGGTACTCTGGAAAAGAGACATATAGACACAGATTGAAAGTCTGATTTGCACTACCTGCTTCCGAATTCTGCAGAATCCTTTTAGAATGTGCTTAACAAGCTTCCACAATCTGCTCATCTTAACCCAGACTCAGACTAATTTGAATCTGTGCAATTAAAAATTAATATTTTAGCTGAAATTTAGTGCATTTTTTAAGTTCTCACTTGACATTCAAGTGAAAACATCTAAAACACAAGTAAGGGGTAATTTAGAAAACAGCTTTTGAAAAAGAAAAAAAAAAAGAGAAACAAAATAGCTATTCCCTATTCCTAAATTCCCCATTTAGGAAATAATTTAGTTTCATATATTGAAATAAAATGTGACTAAATTTTGTATAAACAATCTCAAACTCCATGGATTTCATCTGACCCAAAGCAGAAACAGGGAAACAGATTTTTTTCATTCATCTTAAAATTACTTTTTGGCTTTCATTTTTTGCTTTCAGTCATCACATTAGATAGCCACTCTTCATATAAGCCTCCCAGTAGTGTCAGGTTGTTAAACAAATTAATTCCACCTTACTGAAGTAGCTGCAACAATACAAGTTGGAGAATAACAGAAAATTATTCATTACTTATTATACAAAATACACCTGTTCTATATTTTTGTCTAATTTTTATTTTTATTACAGTGAGAATTGCAAAGAAGATGCTACAGGTCTGATCATGTCTAGTATCTAGTGTTTCCTATCCCAAAATATGTAGTTTCTAAGGTTTCCTTCTCCCGTTCACAGGGAAAACCTCATATTATCTTTATGCTGTGGTATTGTTGCTGATCACAGACTCATAGCAATTCTCAGTGTCAAGCAGTATCACCCACTGAATCTGTAGAATCACAGATTCTCCTGAGTTGGAAGGAATCCCTAAGGATCATCAGGCCCAACTCCTGGCTTCACACAGGGCCAGCCAAATCAGAGCATGGGACTGAGCGTATCATCCAGATGCTTCTTGAGCTCAGTCAAGCTTGGGGCTATGACCACTGCCCTGCGGAGCCTGACCACCCTCTCAGTAAAGAGCCTCTTCCTAATACCCAACCTAAACCTCCCCTGTCTCAGCTTCATGCCATTCCCTTGGGTTCTATTGCTGGCTGCCAAAGAGAGATCAGTGCCTGCCCTTTAACTGCTCCTTGTCAGGAAGCCATAGAGCATGACAAGGTCTTCTCTCAGCCTCCTATTCTCCAGACAGTACAAACCAAGGGACTTGAGCCTCTCCTTGTAAGACTTGCCCTCCAGACCCTTCACCATACTCACCGCTCTCCTCTGGACACTCTCCAATACTTTCATGTCCCTCTTGTACTGTGGCACCCAAACCTGCACCCAGTACTCGAGGTGAGGCCGCATCAGAGCAGTGTAGAGTGGGACAGTCCCCTCCCTGAACCTCCTGGAATTATTGAATCACAGAGTGGGCTGGGTTGAAAGGGGCTTTAAAGGTCATCTAGTCAAACATCCCTGTGATGAGCATTATCTTCAACTGGATATTAGCCCTGTCCAACCTGATCTGGTATGTTTCTACACATGGGGCATCTGCCACCTCACTGGGTAACCTGCTCCAGTGTTTCAGAATCCTCATTGTAAAAATCTTCTTCCTTATATCTAGGTTAAACCCTCTCTTAGTTTAAAACCAATACCACCATGTCCAAATCTAATCCAGCCCCTGTCTCCTTTTTCTTCATTACTTCCAACTTCATTCTGATTTATCTTTGCTACAATGAAAGATCAGAGAGTTGTGTAATGACACATGATGATCAGCACCCAGGAAGTTTCTTCTATATGGCAGCAATTGCCTGGGACCATCTGCTTCCTCCTATAGTCCCTTCAAAAAAAGTGCCTACTTCCCAGAGCTGTTGTTGCTGTTTCACCTGGCTCTTTACAGATAGTGAGGGGGTGCTGCTGAACCAGGCTAATGCAAAAGAAACAGATAATATTAAGTAGCTCTCCAGGAACAACTGGGAATGTCCAAGGATGTATTTCTTCAAAAAGATGGTGCAATATAAAACATGTCCAGCTTTTTGTATATGACAGAATGGACATCAATCCCACAATTCATGCGTAAGACTCAGTGATTTCAGCAGACACTTTTGCATGAACAGAGAAAGTAACACAGAATGGGAGATGGTTGTGACCTCTGAGATACTGGTGCCTGGCAACTGGTGGCCAGTCGTGTTCATAGTGGTCCCTTGGGGAATTCTGATTTCTATTTGTCCGGAGAAAAGCTGTTCAGATATAAATTCACCTGGTCATCTTTTTTATTTTGCTTACAGATGAAAAGTTTTCCTCAAAATTGTATATAAAGGACATTAAAGAATCTATGGTTGTACTGTGACCTCACGGGGCGGGGGGGGGTGGTGGTGTGTTTATACTTCTTATGAATTTTCATGAGTTTTAAGTTTGTAATTAGGAAAAGTCTTGGGGGTTTTTTAATGTGCTTTTTATTTTGTAAAAATGAGTTGGATATACCTTAAAATCTCAGAAGCCAGAAAGAAAATTAAAAAGCAAGAACACCTTTTTTTAAGAATTATTTAGCTTTCAAAGCAGTCTGATTAGGCTATGCTGCTCAGGTTTTGACTTTCAAATTCCTGAGATTGGAAACATGAGATTAGAAAGTTACAACATATTTTTACCCTCAGGCCCAGTAATAAGCAGACAATAGCTGTGTGCAGGCTGACTGTTTTTACATTGGTTCACAAAGCACAGTTTTTTCCCAGGCTCTTTATAATTTCCTGAGGTTTACCTGCATTCAGCTGGCTGGAATATTTTCTTCAAGATGCACAAGGAGAAAACCAGTTCGTCTCCCTTTTCTCCTATCTAGCTTCTCTGTACCTGTATGTTATGGTACTATAAGCCCGATTTTACTCTCTTTTATTCTTATCACTTATACTGGCACATAGATCCCTAAATTTAAAGGAGAGGGAGAGAGAATTTATGTTAACATGAGGCGGAGTTTCGCTTCCTATTATGAAAATTTGTCTTCTCTTCATGGCATTATTTGGCCAGTCCAACTCCATTTGTAGTTCAAATCCTAGCCCTCCACTCTCCTAGAAAAGAGGTTGTAGAGGATGCATCTTACTGAACCCACCTGAAGTGGTCAAGACAGGGTTCAACTTGCAAGAATCCACAATCTGTAACCTAAATCGGGACAGAACAACATACTTTATCTCTCTCTGAACACATGATGAACTAGCTGGAGGAGAAATAACATTGGGTGAGCTCTCTCATCTCATGAACATACATACTGAAAAGATGGAAGTGGCTTCAGGCAATGTCTGAACAGGCCAGCAAGGGCAGTGAGGATCCTTAACCTCACAGAACATCTGGCCCCAGAAGGCAGACCACTCATAAGAAAATAAAAGCACTTTATGTGGTATAAAATGAATCAAAGAATTGGCTAAATAAAATATCATCAGCAAGAAGATGAGGTATAACACTGTGGGGTTATTTGGAGGCAAAGAGTCTAGGAGAGGAACCAGTCCTCTGAGAAAACAATAACTTTCTTTGCTCTGATTTTTGAATATTTACTATTGAACAATGGTCAATTCAATAATTTCATTTCACTTCTTTGAAAACTGTGTGTGCATCAGCCTGTCAAGTTTTCAAGAGCAGTTATCCATCTGACTGGGGAAAACAGGGCTTGGGAAGTACCCAATGCATATACTGAAGCATAACCTTGCCTTTCATAGGTATTTCTTAAAGGAGAATGATCAGAGTGCCTCAGCAGGTGATGATGTCTTTGACCATGAGATCAACTGATTCCAAAGTGGTTATAAATGTCTTTTTGGGACTGGCCTAAAGAATCTGTTTTTGCTATAACCTTCTTTATACAGAACAACGCTCAACTGTGCCTTGAAGCCAAAAGGAACAGTCCTTAGGGTATGGCCTTTAACTCTCCATTCCTATTCTAAAATATTTTCTAACATATAAACTGCGTACACTGGCTAAGATCTAAGCTGTACGCAAAAAAAAATTGATATTCTCTGATAAACAATTTGTTTCTCCTTAAAACACTTTACTGAGGAGGAAAAGTAAATGAGATGAAGGAGGCTAACAATGGAGCAGGAAGATAATCAGCTTTATACACCTCTTTATTGACATAATGGAATAATGTTGTAATGAAGTTAGTTCAAACACATGATACCCGAGTAGTGGAGGCATAATCTGACCTCTCAGGTTGAGCTATGCAAACGTTATTTGACCCTTCCTCCCATACATTTCTATGCTACTGGATATATGCTAAAAAGAACAAAACAGAGTTGCTGTGCTGTGACACAGTTTCTTATTCAGGTGTCATTCCACAAAGAAATCAGGCCAGAAAAGACATGCGATTGATAAAATAACTAGATTTTCAGCAGGTTATACACTAGAGATTTGGAACTGGATGTTAAAAGCACTCTGAGCTGATGCACTTATCACACTTTGCTGGTTAGCATCTTGATTAACTAGATATTAAAAATCATTTTACTAAATTTCAGGAGAAAAAAATCGAAACAGACTGCTTCATGTGTAGGAGCCAAATAAGGCTCCTAAAGTAATGGAGAACACAATCACAGAATCAAAAACATTTATTAAATTCAGTTTACGAAATATGTAAAGAATACATCAAAAGTATGTAAAGCATAGGTCTAATGGTAGCTGATTGGATTGTGCTAAGTGCACAGGTTGCAACATGCCTTTTTATAATGCTGTAAAACCTTACAACCTATTTTAAGAGCTTTACTAATAAAGCACCTACATGAATTCAATTGGGAAATATTGAAACTCTCAAGGTTATAGCATATGGTTTCTAGAAAATGTAATTTTTAAACACTTTGCATAAACTGAACTGAGCAGAGAGGTTATTGGACTACCATAACTGTGACTAAGCGGAGTATATTTTTTCACATCTAGATTTAAGTATGATTGCAATTTCATGCCTAATTTTAAGCAGATATTAAATGCTCTGATATACATATATATGCAATTATGTTCTTGTTCAGATCATTTTTATATAATCCACTTGTTTTGTAACCTTGTGTGTTAGTAGACATGAACATTTATTTAGATTAACTCTGGATAGGCTTGTTTGGCTGTGTGAGGCTAGAAATAACACACAGATTTGCTAAGCCAATCAGAAAGAAACTGATCAATAATGATATATTGATCAATTTTCATTCTGCTGCAACAACATCAGATTGAATGATTATATCTACATCAGCCATTTAGTATAACAGAAACAAAATAGTAGTAAAAGGGCATCATTATAGAATCAATTTCTTCCTACTTTGAAGTTAGTTTTCTCAGAAAATGCTGCATTTTTCTAATGCAAATTTCAAGATCAACATTCTAGGCTGTTTCATACAAAGTGAAAGTTTTAACAGCATTGAATATAGAGCTTCCTAAAGGTCTCCCTTAAAATACATTTTTCATACACTTTCCACAGAGGGAACAGAATTAAATTCTCTTAGCTTTCAAAAAGCGGATACAAAGTAGTCATATACAAAACCATTTTTCAAATGAGGATGCTGGATACTGCTATTTTTCATCCATTCCTCACTTCTTGTTTCAGGGTTTTTTAAGCTGACATTACACTTTCCTGCTATCCAGAGAACTAAGCAAATATTCGGATTTTAAAAAGAATTTCTCAACGGCTTTTCATTTTTTGTAGTGTACCATAAATCATACCAAATAAAAGCTATCAGTTAGGATTTACAATTTACTATCTATTGGATCTCTGTTAAGAACTTAGTGGCCAGAATTATTAGATACATCTACTTTTCTAATATAGACACTACTATTTGCTTTATTGTTGCCACATGTTTATGTGTTTATGTTTCCTTTCCTCTCCTTTTTTCTTCTATTTTTCCCCTCTGTGTGTCAATTAAAAGCATCCACACTGCCACAAGGAAAATGTTTTCTTGTCAAAGTCAGAGGCTGCAAGGAAGGAAGTGACTCTCCACACTGATAGCAGCACAGACATTAAGAGGTCAGCAGGCAAGTAGATGACTAATCAGGCTTTGTTGCATTCAGACTATAATTTTCAAGTTATATTCTTCAATTTGAAAATATTCCTAATTTGTTGCTTTAGGTACTGACCCAGTGCAGCCTTTCTGAGCTATATTTATGGCACAGCTACTCTATTACCAAATAAAAATATAACACGGCTGACAAACCTCTAATTTACCATTGAGAAATGTTAGATATGGAGAATAAATTTCAGAGGTACAAAGCCAAGGTGGCTAGTCAAGAGTGTTTCTGGAGAATAACCTATTTTCTTTTCTTCTCTTTCTTCGTTGGGCTACTATATGACCAGCAGCTTAGTTCAATTTTCTTAAAAATCAGAGAAGTCTAAGTGAAGACCTGACTCCAATAACTGAAATAATAGTCATGAGGCAAGTAGCCTACAAATAAAGTATAATAAATACTTAAGGGAAATGAATGGCATTAAGCAAAATACAGTCACAAAACTTCCCTAATTTTCATGAGGTATAAGATACAAGATATGTGAATTACACAGGCAGTGTAATTTGATTTGGTGAGGATTAGATAGTTAAGATATTTTACATTGTATAGGCAAATGCTTTATTTTTTTACCTCTGTGTACAGTACAAAATCAAGATGTGACAAGCATTATTCCTTACATTGAAGAAGTGCTCCCCAGGAGAGAGCAAGATATTTACAGCAAAGAAAAAAAAAGCAGAGCAAAAATCTAGAAAACCATGTAGTACACGCAGTACTCTTGTGTACTACTATGCCCTGCTGCCCCAGACAGCTATAACACGTGGCATAACTTTTGGAAAAATAAACATGTTATCATGCTTATTCTCCAATTAAATATTCTTCACTTTTGCCCAAAATTTTAGAATTTGTTGTGTGCTGACTGACTTCACTGCAGTCTGTCTGAATGCAGCGCTCCAGCCACATGCAAAGCATCACAGAACTGGAGCCGTACAGGGTAGGGCATAACAGAGCACAGAACAAAATGTGAAAGTCGACTTCTAGGAATCCGAGCAATTGCTCTTCATATGTATGGAATACAATTCAGATGTACCTGCCAAATACTAATAGATTTTTGGGGTTTTCCCCATACACTTCTGCAATCCTAAACCAAACTTTTTTTTGGGCACGTTATGCTTCTTTGGCAGCTTATTTAGAACACAATGAACTATTGAGCTAAAAATGTGAATTGCATTTGTGAATCTTATAATTTTCCATTACAAATTAATTTTGCTGTTCTACTTTCCTTTTAAAACATGGGATGTCTGTGTTCTGACAAAGGTTTTATAGAAACAAGTGGTCTTATTCAATGCTGACCTTTGCTATTGCCCCAAACACTTCTCTCTCTCCCTTTCTATTTCAATCTGTATCTTCTCTTACGAAAAAACCCAACACATTCCTGTTTATAGTTGTGATTTTTTTTTCCCTCCCAGTTTTATGGTACACATTTTCTCTGAAAGTGTGCACTGTTTTGTGGCCTCTGTTAGATGGTGGGCAAGATGTTCTGCAGGCCCTTTGAACAAAACATCTCTTTTGCAGTTGGTTTTGATTGTGGGCATAGACACCAAGTGCTTCTTTTAATCCTGAAGCATATGAACATAAGACTGCAACAAATTGTAGTGGTTTTACTCTCAGTAAGACAACTTTAATGCCAACACACCCTTACACTAGTTGCAAAGGAAGCAATAATCAAGCACATTCCTCCCATCATTCTTCATGCATCTTCTTCCTCCTTAAACATAAGAGATTAGCTAACACAGCCTTCTGGTACTTTTCTTCTGAGATGAGCAAATAAAAGTCCCTGCTGTTGTCACTTCATCACATCTTCCGATGATGGATCAATACTTCTCTGCCAGCCTGTCAGGGGAAGACAGCAGCAATCTGGTCTTAGATTATAGAGCTCTCAGAAGAGAGATGTTTCAAAAAAATTAACCGTAACTGTATACAAAGGCTTGTAGAGACAGTTGTTATTTAAAAATACCATACCACTATTTGATGTAAGACCCTAATAATAAGGAATTAGGAAATATCTTTTAATGGAGGCAGATCACAGATTCTATTCACAGATTTGTTGTGCTTCCAGAAAAGCTTGGTCTACATGTGCAATGTTTGCATGTGCCCCTATGTGTCCAATTGAAAACAAGATCAGCTCCAAAAATTGCCTGTAATTTATGCCAGATTTCAACTCAACTCAAGTTCAACTGCAAGATATGAGAGTTTGAGCATGTCCCAGGAAAAAGTAGCAATATGCTATTCCCCATCCCCCTGCCCCCCGAAGTAAAAAAGATACTTTTAGACTCAATCTACAGACTAGACAGCCTTCTACACTCACAAAAGTACCCAAAAGTGTTTTTGTGGACTCTAGGTACAAAGAAGCAGCAGGAAATTTGTGAAAAACAAGTTACAGAAACAAAGATATCTAGGAAGCATAATCTACCAGTAGATTTAGTGTCAGCCAAAAATGAGCACAGTGTCCGCTAAGGTCTCCTAAACCAGACATTTAATCCTCCAAAGACAGTATCACATCAATGGTGGTCTGCCTATCTTGGAAGTGAATCCTTCTTAAATCACAGCCAAAGGTTGTGCAGATTACAATTCTTTGTCTGCAGCCTCTATCTATATAATAGTTACCAGAAAAAAAATTAAAAAATTAAAAATAAAAAAATTCAAACACAAATTGTTCCTTTGATTCCCAATACACCTCGTCAGTTTCCATAACTAATGGTCTGGCTATGAGTTTTTAGAATCTACCAGTAGCAAGGAGTGATAAAGGTCAAATGCCAAAAATATGCCAAAAATATGTATGCTGCCCTGTGACAGAATAAAACTTTACAATTTATGAAATACTGCAGGAAAAAAAAATAATTAATTACACTTAATGTACTCCAAGCTGCAATTGATTCTTCATCTGAGGACAATGGACATAATTAACTATATTTTGTTCACTGCTATTACACTCTTTAGGGTCTACGAGGTGTCTCATGAAACAAAAGTTCACAGAGGTTTGCATTTTTTTCATGTTCTGTTTTATAGCTGCATTTGTTAGTGAAAAAACTCATTAAAATTCCCTGCACATCTCATGGACAGTATGCATACAGTGTAAAAAAGAATAAAGAAATCTATGAGAATTTCATAAAACCTGAGAAAGGAAAAAACTGTTCCTGTAGTTGTAGAAAATTTATAAGTATCTCATACACAAATGTTTTTTATATTACTTTAAAAAAACCCACACAAAGCCATAAAGACTAGTGCTCATATTTGCTGGTAAGTCAATCTTTCTTTCAGACATCAAGAGATGACCTCTTAAGACCCAAAGATTTATCAAGTCAGCAGTTTATTCCCTTAGGCCACCATCTTCAGCCTCTTCCTCTTCCAGTCACGTCTGTTGAAGGACTTTGCAAACCCCCATGAGGAAATGGACTAATCTACTTCTTTCTAAAGGACAGGAATGATGCCTGTACTGACTGCGCTCTATGGGATGAGCAAGCTAATAAAGGGAAGGAGACTACATCTATTCGTGAAAGATTCAGTGTGATGTTTGTATTACAAGAGACAGAGTAAGAGTGCTGTAGCTGTCAATCAGAAAAGGGGTATTGTTGCCCAACATCAGCAACCACTACTGAGAAATTCTCAAGGAAATTCATTCATCTTTTTACTTTATAAGCATAAAATCCCTGAACTGATAGAAAAGTGAAAGAACCGTTTCCATTAAAAAAAAAGCTTTAATCTTTCTCCTCTCCTCTATAACAGCTGATTCATTAATAGTACATAAACCTGAAAATTTGAAGAAGTGAAAAAATTAAATAGTAACCCCGATTACTTTTTTTAAATAACTATTATTTATTTGCACTGTACAATTGTCTATAAGGTTGGTTTTTTTTGTCTGTCTGTTTTGAATAATTAACTTATTTATTTCACATTGCTATTTGTAAATATTGTCATTGTAAAAAGAAATGGCAATCCAGACACTTCGGTACATACATCAGTATATATACTTTACAAGATAATTTCTTACATACTCAAGAAACATGGTTAGGGTAATTATATGAAAGGAAAGGAAACTCTCTTTTATAGCCAATCGCTAATTTCCAATAAATAAATCCAAACAAACTTTCTAATTGTCAATTTAGTGAAACCAGTTTATTACCTTTTTCAGGCAATAGCATATGTTGGTCTGGTGATCCCCCTAACTTCAAGCACATCTCTCCCATTAGCTGGCTTCCTGTATTTTTCCATCTGCTTTTTAAAAAAAATATAAACAAAAATTAACTTAATCCACTTTTCCTCATATCCCTCCACTGTGAGATTTCTCTTTTTAGTCATGGCAGACAGCATCTAATTTTCAGGTTCAGAAGTGCCCCATTATCTACTCGGCTGGCTGCTACTGTGCTGAAAAAGTGTTACCATGGGGAAGGATAGAGATCAACCTGCAGGGCTCTGATAAGCAACCCTTTATATTTATTTTTGAAAATTCTATGTACTCTGTCAGTTTAGGAATCTGACAAGTGAAAATACAAGAATCAAAACAGTTGGAATTTAAAAAAAATATATTTTTATTCCACCCAGTAATAATAATTATTTATTATTATAAAATCTGGCTCATTCTCTGTTTCCAAGTTAAGAATGAAGATACGACTTTGTGAGATAGTTTTAGTTGAGGAGTTCTGGGATGAAGTAGTTTTAGTTGAGGAGTTATGGGATGAAGTAGTTTTAGTTGAGGAGTTATGGGATGCACTGGAGGGAAGCTGGAGGGAGATCAGATTCCTCACTGGCAGAGGTGGAGAAGTCGAGTGAATCAGTTGAAGTGGCAGCAACAGGCAAACATGGATAGCATGTGGCAACAGAATTGTGTTTTAAGAGTGCAGCAATACTTAAGAAACTGAATTAAATTCCATATATCATAATGAGACAAACTAGCAAGGATTCTATATTAATATCCACATTTTCTTTCAGTTCTGGGACTTTCTACCCATTATAGTCAGAGATTACCAGTACGGAAACTTGGCCAACTGAGTGGCGGGAAGTAACCGCTCTCAAAGCTTTCCATGGATCCAGGATATTTCGAAAGTCTCAGTGTGTTCCATCAGTCAGCAGCCACTTCATGGACTCCTCTGTGGCCTTACGCACTCTCACAGCAGGGCCCAAAGTACCTAGCCTATCCATTTGAGGCCCTTCACAGGCAGTCATGGTGCCTTAAAAACAACTGACTGAACTCATCTGCTCCCTCTAAAAGCCTTGCTGCGCAATACTCAGGTTTCCACTTTTCTGAAATTTCAGTGAACCCTGGAGAACACATTCATGGCTTTCCACAATTGTTTTTCAATTAAAGACAAGCAGCTTAATTTAGAATGGCCAAACAAAGTCTGCTACAACTTGTGTCATAGCTTAATGCGAAGGAGTAAAAATATCCTAGCAATATGAAAAGCATTCAATCAGGCTGCATTCCTATTTCCCGTCTGAAGTACTAGACGCAACAGAAAATGCTTATAAATACACAACATGCATATTAAAATTATACAAACCATCTGTAAGTGCCCAATTTTAATTAATTTGATGCGTACGCAGAAAAGTCTGGAAATCTGACAGAAGAGCTTGGGTCAGTCAAGTTAAAATTGAGGATCCATTCATAAACACCTAAAATAGAATTACTCCATGACAGGAATATGAAATTGCTTTGTAATGTTGCTTTGTATCCTGAGGAGGTTTTTAAGCAAATTACTGTATAAGAAGTCCATTAAGTCATAAATCCTGGTCTTATTTGCTGTCTCAGATACCAGTAACAAAATGTATATTTCAGTTTAACCATCTGACCAAAACATCTGTTACCTGTTGTTATATTTTGGACCCAGAAAGCTGTCTCCTTTTCAATAGATCCCCACTACGTGTTTTGCAGTCTGCAAGTGGCATAAAAGTACATAGCAGATGTTACTTAGTATTGGACTGCATGACTTCCCATTGTCCAAGGCAGCAAATCTTGTTTTAATTCATCACAGAACATAAGGATGCTTCCATAATCCAGCCTTTAACACAACTAAACCATCTAATGAGACAGTCATGGCTTACAAATGCCTTACAAAAATCCTCTTTTCTATGTTTTGTTCCATGAGAGCAGCAGTCAATAAAAGAGCTGTCTCTGCAATCCTCCCACTGAATAACTCTCTCAAGCCCATTTCTGCATATGCACTATCGACTATAATGAAATCAGATGGATTAACACTTTGAATGCATTTTTTTTGCCTCCATCTCCCATCTAAGAACTATGCTTAGTCTGGTTTGCTGTGATCTATATTCATGGTATAAGCTACAATGAGAAGCTGATAGACAAAATTCTGCCTTTGTATGATGATTTTGCAATGAAAATTGAAATGTATATTCAGTTAATGAAAACCCTGGGTTTCCTGGAAATCCAGGAAAAAGTGTTATTTCGGCCAAAAAGTGCTAAACATCACTCTTGTACCTATCTCCTTCTGGACCTTTTCAATGGACTAGTAACTACCAACTGAGAGGTGAGAAGAAGCAACTTCCTAAACTGCATTTTAGCTGTAAATTCTTTCCATGTTCTGGTGTATTTACTTTAAAAATTACTATTTTTCATACTCACTTCTACACCATGTCTACCTACTCTCCATATTATGACCCTTTATGGTCACCTTTTATGGTGACAGTTGAGAGCATTACAGACTATCTGCAGCATCCCACAAACATACTGGAAACATCAAAAGAAAGTACTGGAAACCAGATCCCAAATCATGTCTGGGAACAGGGAAAGATCTGCTCTCATCAATCAGTGTCCTCTGAAACTTGCCTCTCTTAGTCTGCAGGGCCACCAAGTTCTCATTTTAGCCCTGAAGCCACACTAAGGTCTCCCTCCGTCCCTTGAATTTGTCATACACACTAAGAATAGACATTTTAAACCCAGCTAAGCAGCATGCTGCTCTGCAGGGAGTTTTGCCATTGAATTCAGTGTAAGAATTCTGTTTTGAGCAAGCTGAAGAACAATAATACATGAAATAATGCTACAATATCTTTTGCTTCATTTGCACTGCACTTGCCTAAGCATTTGACTTAAGGATTGAGTCTGGAAGTGATTTTGTTTAGCACAAAGATACACACATTACACGCTTATGAAAAAAAGATGACAAAAGATGGGAAAAAAAAGCATGACAATCAGTCTGAATGCTAGCAATTGCTTTCAACCTCTTTTCCCTTTGTAAATTGTTCATATAATTTAGAATGAAAATTAGTTCTGACTCTTTTAATGGGAATATGTAGACATTCAGAGGCCCATAAGCCACTGATAAATTGTCAGCATCTCAGACGTTAAATTCCGGCTGTCAGTTTCTTAACAGCTTTCTACATTGCTTTTCAGCTAAAACTGGCCAAGATATGTCTAATATGTCTATCACAAAGCTAAGAGAAAGCTAAGCTAAGCTTACTTAGACTTGGAATTTGCTGCTACTGTACTTCCTTCGTCCATCTAAACTATTGTCTGACCAAGTGGCTATTCATAAATAAATAAGTTAGCCTGCCACCTTAGGCAGAAGATGAAAAACACTGAAAAAATGCAAAATAGTGGCAATCTGGAAACACTGCTGTCTCTGATGCGAGCCTGGTAACTACTGACTCCTAACGCAAAACCCGACTAAGTAGCTTAGACCATTGGCAGTTTGCACAGAGGTCAGGAAAGGATGACTCCCACCATCAGGAATCGGGCACCAACAGAAGGTAGCTGAGAGGGTGGTTTCTGCAACCAAGAACTCTGTGGAGAACTTCAAGGGGGGTTGGCTAATGTGTTTAAAGTGGCTCTGAAGCCTAAATGACAAAGGAGTCTTCATACAACCAGACATGAGTGCCACCTGCATGTGAAGGTTAGGAAGATACTTTAATAATTGTGGGGGTTTTCTGTCATTTTTTGTTGTTGGCTGGTTGTTGTTTTCCCATGAGCTTTTGAAAATTAACTTTGTCCCTGTAAAAGTAGCCTGTCTTTCCAAATGCCAGCCATGCTTCAGTCTGGTTTGCTTCCACTATCTGTCATACTCTTGCGTTTTCACCTTGCTAATTCCTCCTTTCAGGCCTTGGCTCATTCCTGAATGTTCTGTGGAATGCTCACGCTCTCTACCGTGATCTTTCTCGTCAATGAAAATATAAGCTCTGATGTAGCTACATTTGGCAGCCTCATAAGCAGAAACTGTCTTTTTCTATGTTTAAATCCACATTGGAAGTGTGATTCTCAGTTTTGGATCCTTCCTGACTGCCATCTCTTAAAAACCCGACATTTTCAGAGCACTTCCAGATTTGTATAACTTGGAAAGACAATTCCAGCTCTGGTGTTAAGCACTCTAAAACATAACAATTAACAATTCAGAGGTTTGAGTTCTTGTGTGGAACCAGTAATCCCCAGTGGTTGCATTCCTTGTAGGTATGCAGCAGGTTTCAAAAAATGTTCTGTCTTTCAACTGCAGCTGATCAGACAAAAGGCTGAACACATCAGCCCCAAGGCAAAGAAAAGCTGATTTCTATCTCTTCTTTACAGCATGTCCACTTGTTTTTGCATGTGTGTGGGGGGGAAGGTGTGTAGGGGAAGTCATTAGGTCATCTTTTTTTTTTTTTTTTCTTTAGACATCTAGTGACTCTAGAACTCTCTATTTCAGAGAGTTTGTCCTCTATCTTTCAGGGCTCCCCTCCATATTCTCCAGTATTTTCATGTATAGATGTACTGCTCCACCTGCTTTTTGTTACTCGTGTTTTTAAGCAACGATTCATGGAAAACCTTGCATATAAGAAGAAAACTACTAAACATTTAACAAAATAATATAAAGGGGTTCAACCAGAAAATAATCGTTGTGTTTAAAATAGCTATCTTTTATTAATCGGTGGATGGTCTTCATCAGACTCTGCCCAGGAAATGGAGCAGTGTTGCTGTCTCAGTTGAAATCAAGCATGTAAGACAAGCTGCTCAGTTTCAGGCGGAACTTAGCAGCATAAAAGCAGCATTTGTCTAATTAGAAACACCAAAGAGAAGGTTTAGGAAGCAATTTCTTCCTTTTTTTTACTGTTCTTTAAATGAGTGTTTGGTTCTAAAAGTCATGATTGACTTGCCATAAGTGAGCACACCAAATCACATTACTGGGCAGATGCTATCTTACACGAAAGACAAAAAGTACTGTGACATTTGCAACAACTTCTAAGTGATTTAGGAACAAAAATGCCATTGTCTGTCAATAGGATTTGCATTATTTGTGTGCATACATTTGCAGGCATTCAGGTCCCCTGCCCCCATTGAAAACAAGGGATCATTTCAAGCTTTGAAAAACAGGTGATTCAAAACATGTTAAGTAGTTCCTTATCACTAAATCTAGTTTCCTTAATTTTTAATGAATCTCTGTGTACGTTTTCTGCAGAAATAATGAAAGACATGGTAACTTAATAACTGAAATATCTCTTTCAAGCAAACTGCAAAGGTAATGCTAATTAATTGATCAAATGCTAGTAAAGCCAGAATTCCTGAAAAATCTTTATTCCAAAAGTACAGGGGTGTCTGTTGCATTCCTTTGTTACTTTAAATTGTAATTGTTCATTTCTGGAAGGTAATTTACCAACTTTTCAACCTACATTATAGGTGAGTTGAGATTTTTCTGAATGTGGTACTAATTCTTCATTACAGGAATGCCTTTCTAAGAAGAAAAGCATTAGTCATATCAGTGCATGCTAAGATCTTAATCCTCTGACTAAAACTGGTTTTAATGATTTTTTTTTCTTTAAATTGTAAATACTGTATTCATTCTACATCCAATCTTTCATCCTTATTCAGGTGGCTCTTCTTCCTTCTGAAAACATAGGACTTTTATAATCTCATTAAAAAGAAAAACTTTAGTAAATTTTTAACATTTGCATTGAATAACCGATAAAACATTAACCTTTTCTTCAGAGTTCCAAAGTGCCAATAAAAATGTCCTGTACCAGAAGGAGTGTTGCTGAAATGGAATACAACTGGCATTCTGGTCAGAGACAGTTTTCCTTGGGGGGCCTTTTCATTGCTTTAACACTAATCTGTGACAAAAAGGCCTTGTCAGATTCTTATTGCATTTAAGAAGCTTTTGGTGAGATTTGTATTGATTTGGAATAAGGCAACTGACAACATTGCAATAAATTTTTACTACTTAGTACTGATCAATATGGATTTTTTCAACCTTTCTCAAGAAAATTGCTTTCTATTGCTTCAGATATGGCCAAGCTGCTCCTAAGTTAATTATATCTCATGCAACAGGTCATTCACTTTATCCAGTTCTATTCTGCGACATGAAAAAAATTAACAGTCTAGGAAAATGTTTGTATCTACAACTGAAAAAATCTGAAAATCTGCTGCACTGAGAGGACTATGTTGGGGCAGTCTCTCATTAATTGCACCATCAGGGCCAAGTAAAATACTCTATCAGAAAGTGAAAATTTCTACCACTATAAAGCTAATCCAGACTCTTTGAGGTTTTTCCTTAATGTTGTTCTCAGCTTTGAGTCAATTTAGGTGTGTTTTAGTTTACTCAACTAAGAATATGGTAACAGAGTTTATGCTGCACTGTAACTCCAGCTGGAAGGTACCCAGCTGTGTGTAAGCACAGGGTACATCTGTCCTGTTTGGCAGTCAGGCATCTAGAGATCTCTCTAAATAGATATCTGAACCACATGTAGTACTGAAGAATAGGCTGTCTTTATGTAAACAAGTAATGTCAAACTAAGATGGCCCACACAGAGTAAAAACCGCTATGTTGAGGACCTGATGCCTATACTACCCACACTTTAAGTGGCTTACTTTGGACTAACTCTGGTCTGGTCCTGTAGACTTCAAGGATGGCAACCACTGGTATTGCATTTTTCACGTTAGTTTCATCATAATGCTCACTGAACACTAGCCAGCAGTGTGCCCAGGTGGCCAAGATGGCCAACAGCATCCTGGCTTGTTCAGTTTTGGGTTCCTCAATACAGAAAAGACACTGAGGTGCTGGAGCGTGTCCAGAGAAGGGCAATAAAGCTGGTGAAGCATCTAGAGAGAGAACAAGTCTTATGAGGAGCACCTGAGGGAAGTGAGGTTGTTTAGACTGGAGAAAAGGAGGCTGAGGGGAGATGTTATTGCTCTCTATAACTACCTGAAAGGAGGTGGTAGCAAGCTGGGTATTGGTCTCTTGTCCCAAGTAACAAGAGGAAGTGGCCTTAATTTGCATCAGGGAAAGTTTAGATTGGATATTAGGGAAAATATTCTTTACTGAAACAGTGGTCAAGCATTAGAACAGACTGCCCAAGGAGGTGCTTGGGTCACCATCCCTATATGTGTAAATGTGATGCTTAGGACATTGTTTAGTGGTGGACTTGGTAGTGCTATGTTAACTGTAACTGTTGTACTCTATGATCTTAAAAATTATTTTCAACCTAAATGATTCTATGATAAAGGAGGACCGTATGTACTCACCAAAGTATTGATGCAAACCAAAGCACAGACATTTGGTGTGAGCATGAGATACCTTCCAAAAGTATACTTTTGATCCACAGAAAAAAGCTGCTGGGAGACATCATGTAGGCTAATAATCAGCTTATTCAGATACTACTTGGATGATTATGAACCAAATGATGGAAAGGAGAAATCTTTCATTGTAAGTCAAAGTACTTAAGCTGGCTGTTACTGTACGCATATATGCAGCTCAGATATCACTGAGGTGTCAACCTCACATAATCTAATGCTATCAATCTCTAGTGTCTTTCCCATAAATCCTCCTAAATGGCACATGACTTCTTTAAGAGCATAGCAATTTGCAAGATATGCACCGTAAAACTCTAAAATCCTGAGGGCAAAATGCAGACATTTTTGTCTGGATTATCAGTGGCCTCACTCTCCATATTCCTTCACGAGCAAGGTGATTCACATGACTGAAAAAACTGAGCTGTCCAATGCAGAAATTATACTTAATGGGTATTTTTCTTCATTAATTCTATTTAAAATACAGTCAAGTTCATTGGGGAAAAATTATAGACTAACAAATACACAACTAAATTAGAAGCCACTAACAGAATCCTTTGAAAAAGTTCATTCAGTATAGTAAAATAAATATAAGTTCTTGTTTGTGAAGAAAATAATAATGAAAAAAGATAAAATATTACAGAGCTTTGATATGCTCAGCAGGAATTGCCAGGAGTCACATTGACTCAAGACAGAAATTTAGGCAGACAAGTATTTTCAGAAAAGCACAGGAAAACTTAGTCATATTCAGCATTTTAGCAGAACTCATGCTGAATGTGTTGGTTAATGGAAAACTTACTTCTTTTATTTGCCCTTCTTCAGCTACCTGTTATTATGTCTGAAGAGATTGATTTTAGAGATCAAATGAGCTGCTTGCCTTGCCTTGGCATCAGACAATATCTGATCAAAGAACTCATGCGATGCCTAAGTTAACAATGAAAATATACTATAAGCACTATATAGAATGTCTCCTGACTATATGCATCTATTTATTATTTCATCTTTAGAAAAATAAAAAAATTTTGTTCCTTTAGAAAAAATATTTTAATTGAACGAAGTTTTAAAGTATCTCCATTGTATAGAAAATAACTGTAAAATATACCAATTTTAATTATTATAATTACAATGAGTTTAGTAACTGTGGTCGGGTCATTATGTGCATGTCAATCTATTTTTTGTCCTATCCAGTTGCATCTAATATTATCATTTTAACACAGATTGAAAAAGCCCCACTTTCTCTTGAGACAGATATGGATGTTTGCTTTGACATGATCATAACCTAACCATTTTTGAGATTAAAAGGGTTATTTAAATTACTTTTGTTAGTTTTAAATAATCACATTGGTATTTGGGCAGGTGTATGTCAAGCTACAGCCCAGTAAGTTTTCAAGTGTCTGCCACTTGTGAAGTAGAGCATGGCAGATTTATCAGGCTGCCATGAAGACCTCTTCTCTTGTTAACCTAGCAAAATCTATGAAACTGATTTAAGATATCAAACAAAAATTAGTTTGAAATACAGTTCATATATGTACTCTATTATAATTCTATTTTTTTTTAATAAAAAAATTTGAAAACTTAAAAGGAGTTGAATTTCAGTGGTCTTTCTTATATGAGACTGAAATTAAAATTGACTTTTGATAGTTCTTGATAGAAAAGCATAGCTGTTACCAAAAATCAGAAGAGACACCCATATTAGTTTCATTTTATAAACAAATAACCTGACTTCCTGAAGAATTCTATAGCCTTCACCTAAACGTGCTATAATCTCGCAGGGATACACGTAACAGATTGCATGTCAGAGTGCACTTTGTTTTGATAAAAAAGAGGTTTTAGCCTTTACCAATATCTATCAAAACCTGAATTCATGTGCATAGTAATGCGTACAAAAGATTATGCCAAATGAAATGTGCTTACTGGGCTGTAAGCATTAGCAAATAGTGAGGATTGAATCCATTGAATTCATTACCTTGCTACTATGTTAACTATGAATTAAATATGAAAGAAATAAAAAGGAAGAGAAACAGAAAAAAAAAAAGAGATGTGAAATATAAGCAGATGGCTCACTTTTCTCTGGTTTCTGTACATTACTGAATAAAACGGGCAGTTAAGTCAAATTCAGCACACTGAGATGAAGTCCCTGAAAACGAGCCCTTTTGCTGTTAAGGGGAAAACCTCCCTGCTGTTCTGTAAACAAGGAAGCTTGAACTGCCTCTGCCTGGTAGCCTCTGGTAGCATATACCAGCTCTAAAGAAGCAGTGGATGAAGGAATGGCAGAAAAAAACCCAAAAGACCATCATTATAAGGATAACAAGTTCTCAAGCACAACCATTTAACCGGGTCGGAACAACCTACAGGTGAATGTCTGTTTCAAGTATTTTTCTTATGCAAGGGATGCAGAGGTTGGGTTTAAAATAATTTTAAACCACAGTGAAAGTGAAAACTGAATGAGTTGAAAAGAGCTTAAAAGGTTGTGTTTTCCTTCAGAAATTTATACCAAGAAAGCTGTCTTAAGTTAGCTTGTGCTGTAGAACAACTCTTGGCTTGAGTTAGAGATACAGCTTAGAATAAGAGAAACACAGTTTTAAAGTACTTTTTAAATACTTTTTGCATGATGATCTGAAAAAAGCCAAAAGCCTTCAAGGAAAGCTTCTCAGGTTCTTCCGGGTTCCATGAGATATTCTTGTAAGGATAAGCAACATTTGGAAAACTATCTTCAGAAACTGGTTTTATCAGATGTTTATAATACCATAAATCTGTACAGAGCAAAATGAAATAGCATCCCAAAGACATAAATGTAAGCCTATATTTCTTCATATAAGTTGTTAAATAACTCTCTAAGATTCTAATCATAATGAAAAGAAAATATATTAACAGTCTGCCATTTTACCCACAGGCAAATCATAATGATACCCCCTCTAATTAAACCAAGACTTCATTAAAGTGTTTCTCATTATCATTTGCAATATTTTATGATAATTATCTGCCTTTTATATAACAAATTAAATTAATGTTTTTAATAACACCTTTAACCTTAGCTTAGGTAATTTTGAATGACAATATAATGAGTACAATTAAATGCATACTTTAATTGCCCATCACATTAATTATTTTATAATGAAATAATTTAGGTAACTTATTCTCATTATTTGTTCTTTTTGCATTGCAATCAAACACTCGATATGCTTCATGGGCAATGTTAACACAGTCTTAAATTATGTCAGCTGCATTGGGGTATTTATAAAATATCAACATTGAAGTATTCTGCAAATGACTTTTAAAATTTCCATTCGTTTTGTGCTCTTCTGATTAAATTAGATATTGAAGCAAAAGAAAGGTGGAGTCCCACTTTCCCACCAGATAACAATCTATGGCATCATCTCAGCAAAATAACAACACCATCACAGATTAATAATGACATTGAAAAACACAAGATTTGAGCAAAAGAGAATGAGCCTTCTATAACTTAGATCTTTATGATCTACTTTGCTGACAGCTGGTATCATCTCTGGTTTGCCTATAGTTGAATCATTTGAATCCCAGACCCAAAAAGATCCCGTAGCAGACTGATGCTTGCCCAGCCAGACGTGCCTGTAGGACTAAGGCTCACAGGTCAGAAACCAGCACAGTTTGTTTTCAGACTCACTGAAGTGACTTCCCCATCACCCTCTCATCTGGGCATGGCAGCTTATCAAAAACAGTATGGTATGGAGCTTAATATTTTATTAATCAGCTGGTAGTGTAAAGTTCTTTTATCTCAGCTAATCAGAAATCTTCTGGGTATCAAACAGTCAGATGAGAAATAAGGCATTTTATATGATCGCTTGTACATCTGCATACAAACAGCAGTTTTAAGAAGTATAGTTTAAGAATGTAAATGAAAGACTAAAAGAAACCCTTTTCTTGCTGACAGATAACACAGTAGCTGTCACATTGGCTGAACTAGAATAAGGTTAACGGGATGGCAGCTGAGAGCTTATTCAGGGATGGTTGGGGAACCAGATAGCCCAAGAGAGGTCTAGGTAGTTTCCTTGGAATTTGATTTGTATACAACTGAGTAATGGGGGGGACACACATGGGGGTGGTGTGAGAAAAGAAAAAAAAAGAGGTTGATTTCAATTTTTATTTAATGACCCCAGCTGAGTTGTCTAGCAGAGCAGAACTGATATTAAAATTAATATTCACATTTTTAAGTGTAATTGTACATATTCCTCACAATACAAATTACAATTAATACAAATAACTTGAATTTTAACAAATTAATTTAGGTACATGTCAGACATTTCATGCCATGCTCTAATTTTAGTAGTCAAAAAAGCAGTGAGTTTCCATAGGCATATGATACATGCTAAACATTAAAGGGTTGGGCAACCCAGATAACATTCATTCTCATCAGAGCTATCTGTTTCACTTCACACTATACTGAAAGCTTTTCTCTTGCTGGGCCAACCTCTTTTATTGAACAGCTATTCCACTAATATAGGAGCAGCATAGATTAAGTAGGTGACAAATGACTTCAGCTTGCCGGCATTCTTAATGTTACTGCTGCGGCAAGTGTCACCAAGATATTTGCTAGCTTTTAGCAGTTTTAAGTCCTCAAATATTTGATGTAGAGTTTTCTCAAATCTATTTTATGATCCACACAATACTTAATTTCACATGAGAAGAAATTTCAGAAGAGAAGAAGGTTTCCTTTCAACTGCTTGTGTAAATATTACTCAGGTGATCAAGGGACTGTATATGCTGGAAGTACAATTGCTTATCCATCACTGTAAAATGCATTATAGAGTATTTCCAGGAGTCTTACACCTCATTTAATTGATCCAGGTTATCTAAATATATTTGGACATCAGCTATAAGTATCCAGATAGATTTGACCACGACATGTACTAATCTCCATTTTACTTAAAACTACTAAGTTTATGGAAAAATAACCCCATGTTTGTTTGGGGTATTTTTTTTTCCTCTATGCAATTAGACAGAAAGATAGATTGATTCAGCACTTCCTGAGTGTAGAGCTGCTTCACTATACATAGATAGACTGAAATAGGGTCTTATTTTGGAACTGTCAAGTGAAGTTGTTTATACCGTACAATTCAGGGGTGTCCCCTGAAGGGGAAGCAGCAGAGATCGCTGTTGAAGTAAGATTTCTGATGACAGTAAGAAACAATCCCACACTGGATGAACTGGGAAATTACTTGGACAAGAGCCTGTATAACTTGTTAATGCCCAATCAATGAGATTCATCTCATCCATTTTCAAGCATATTTGTAGAGACATCTCCATCTGAGCTGAGGAAATTACTCCCTTTTAAACCAAATAGAGGAAAGCAGACACTTTCAACATGTGGTAGGTTTGGTCTACTTGAGATATTCACGTAAGCACAAAGATTGCTATACTGGCTATCTGTTCTTGGATTTACAAAGATATGCATGAAATCTCTTAACCGCTTCTTACATGCATCAACATACAATATCACACATACAACATCAACATACTAGTTAGAATACTTGGTATTTAAGCTTATGAAAGGTATTCCTGATGCAAGTAAAACCTTGAAGCATGGGAGGAGGAAAGGAAGAAAATACTATTAAAAAGAATTTGGTTTCAAACAGAAAGTAAACTTCCAAAGAAAATTACCCTCCCTTGTCATATAGCCATCCACAGAGGTCTTACCCTTCTCAGGATTAGAGTGTTAGTGACCCCAAGACTTCTACCAACCTACCATCTCTTGGGGGTCAAGAAGCTGGGAAGGAACACAGCCAGGACAGCTCACCAAAACTGGGCAAAGGGATATTCCAAACCATATGACATACTTATATACCTGGAGGACTGGGAGGCAGTTTGGCTCAAGAACTAACAGAATATCAGCTACAATTGGTGAGCAATTGTACTGTGCCTCACTAGTTCATTGTTGTTTTTTTTATTATTATCATCTTTTTTGTCCAATTAAAATATCTTTATCTCAACCCACAAGTTTTACTTTTTTTTTCTCTTTTTTTTCCCTCTTCCCTACCCCCAGTTCTCTCCCCCATTCCACTGGGAGGGGAGGGAGTGAACGAACAGCATTGGTGTTGCTTTATCTGCCTGACAGGTTGAACCACTGCAGTATTTTTATAAATCAGTGTGGTATCAAGTATGTGGCTTATGATTTTAAGTGTTGCTGTATTATACATAGCTGATTTCCACAAAGAACACATAAACTTCTGGTATAAATTGACATTTTCAACACCTAAATTAAGCAACCAGAAGAGGATAAGACACATAAGGACCCTTCAGAAACCTTCAGTATGCTATCACCTGATGAGGACACTCATAAATCCATTTGAAATACAGTGTTTTGTCCCACAGAGAAATAGAATTGAGTATACATATGTGCATCTATAGATGCATGTCTGTATGTATATATATGGATGTTTTTATAATTGTCAACATTGTCATATTTGTTTAAAAATTAGTAATAAAAACAATTTATTTCAGTGAGAGAAAATGAGACCATCAACATTTTTGAAGAATGAGTTAAGACATAACCTTCTGATGCCACCTGTGCTTGTTCTGTAAATAAATCCAATAGCTACATGTGTATACATTCTTCACATCAAATATAAGTGAACCTTCGGAGAAAATACAGAAAAATAAAAATGCTCTGTATAACTTTATGCACATAAAAAGAAAAAAAAAGTCTTGCAAAACAGAGCCTGAAAATTAACGAAATGTTACCTAGTTAAGATATCCTGGGATAAATTTTTCCTTCTTGTATTCAGATTGCAGCTGTTGTCAAATGTTGCTTCATAGATGCCTATGCTACATAAAGTACAGAATGTGTTATCGGATGTTTCCAGGGTGTCTTTGATGCAAGATTGCTGTATATTACCATAAAATTAATGTGTTCACATGCAAGATGAACTGCTCATAAGTACCAACTATCTTGTGAACTATTCAGTGAAATCATTAAATATTTAACTTTGCCAAAAGCATGCACCGTTGTGTCTAAATCCTGATTCTTACACTTTGGGAACTGTCCACAATTAGAGACAGAATACTGGGTCTGATGGACCTTTGATACAATCCAGAATAGTCCATATGCTTTCAGGCACAGCCACCTCCTATGACCATTCACCAGGCACTCTGAGGGGAGGTGAGTATATAAGGGAGTAAGACTTTCATAAGCCACAATTACAAAAGAGCTGAAGAAATATTGGTTACGTTTTGCTCACCTTTTCTTACTCACTTAAATCCATTCTTCACTGAGGAAATTCAAATTTGGGTTATTTATGGAAAATTATTTTTAAAAGGAAGCTGCAGGAAAAGCTATCTAAATCTGACTTGATGATATACCTCCACAAAACCCGCAAGCAGCATGGTGCCAAAAGGGCAGTGACAGTACAAGACCCTTATCAATTGGATCTGAGAATTCATGCATTTTCCGCAAGTCAATTTCAAATCTAATATCGATGCCTTCAGCACTGTGCCAGCAGGTTTCATTATTACCTGATATATGACAGTCACTTACAGAATGGGCCAAATTCATACCAAATTGTAACACCTAGTAACGTTGCTGATGGTCAGCAACTGGTAGTCATTCAAGTGCATCACACAATTTCTTTTTAAATTATTTCCATATATTCTGTCAGCGGAACTTGAAAAGATCTCTATTTTGATAATCTGGGTAGCCTCAGTTACATCTGAGGCACAATTTTGATACTGTCTTTGAGGTAGTGTTGGTAAGAGACCGTGGCTAAACATGATGATTTGAAGAAAGGTCCTGTATAAAACAACTTCCAAATTACTTCACTTTTTATGTGAAGTTCTTGGAAAGTTATGGTCTCCTATGAGACTAATGTATTGTCAAAAGTTATTACCAAGAAAATTGAGATATTCTCTTTTGAAAGCAAGCTCCATTTTGTAGATGACAGAAAATGTATTAAAATTTTATATAAAAACCCTAAGATCTCCTAAGAAAATATATTTTGAAAATGTATGCTTAACTTAGTAGCTTCACTATTGTTAACACAATAATGACACATTTTGTTGGTATTCAAGAACACTGAATAAAAACAGAAACCTCTTCTTCCTCCTGGAATAGACTATATGTTTTGAAGGTTTTGCAAGAGTGTTATATGAACAAAAAGTTCTGCGGCTTATGAGAATTCATGTAAAATATTATGTCTAGTATGTAATCAGAGAAATGCACATTCCAGAGAAAGAAGCAACAATATAAAATATAGCCAGACATACAGTAGATGTAACATTTGTTTCCTTTTAGGACTTTTTATTTATTTTGTTTTCTGTGCCTTGTACTTTCAGTGAAATCCTCTCAAAACAATTCACTCAGAGACTGCAAACATTTGTACATAAATTTATTGCTTTTCTCCCTCTTGATCCCTCAAGCATTTGCTGCAGTTGCATTTCACAGTCGCTACTATTTCACAGTGCAGTACCTCCCTGAAATTCGACAGGTGCATGAGTGACCTGCCATACCAATGCTAAGGGCAACCTTCCATGAGTAGCCAGCCCCTCTCAGTTGCAGCAGCTGACAACCTGGTACCTCACCTCTGACAAGTCACAGCTAGACTGAATTTTGCAAATAGTTCTGCAAGTGCTACAATGAACAAAACCTGATTTCACTCATTGCCATGATTCAGCCCCAGGCAGCGGCTGAGGACCTCGCACCACTCACTCACCCCTGCCCAGGGAGGGGAAACAGACAGAGCCCTGTGGGGTGGGATACGGGCAGTTACTGACACAGCACTGGAACAGGGGAACAGCAGAGCCCGGAGCAGAATGTACACACAAGGTGACGGCACGGAGCTGTTTACTGACCTAACCAGCTGGTAACACAGACCACTGCACATATACTATGTCCAACCCAACGCCTGACCACACTCGGACTGTCTTAGAGTCGCACCAACCCATCCCCTCCCCAACTAGCCCCTTTTAGTAAGGGAGTGTGATGTTAAGTGGTGTGGAAAACAGCCTGGGACATCTCAGCTCAGCTCACCTGTGCTGGGTGCTTGTGGAAGGTACCTCTGTCCTGGCCAGAACCAGGACATTGATTTATGTCTTCTTGTTTGACATGACCACTGGAGATGACAGAGACTCTGATCGTAACTTTTCCCATTTTGGTGAATTAAATGCTAAGTAAAATCCCTGGTCTGTAGGATGATACTGGACTTCATGCAAGAGTATTAGCAACCTGGGACCTGTTCCATGTTCCAATATGGAACCTGGCCTTTTTTTTAGACATAACATAAAAAGAACTGTTGTGGTCAGGTTTCATTAAAAACAAAATTTGGAAAATTAATTTATTACGTGTATAGATAAAAAAATTCAGTCTGTGATAAGCTTTTTATTAGTTAAATTTTGCTATTATTTGCCTGTTTAATGGATACATTCCTTTTAAATCTGAATTTAAATAGATGAATAGGGACATGCCTGCATGCATGCATACTAGTATATCTTCTTGTTTGGTTGGGTATTTTTAATCCTACACGCACAATAAACTCTGCTGTCTTTACAGGTAATGGGTCATCTCTAATCTGTTACGGTATCTAATAGAAAAGCCTAATGAAGATAATGCAACTTAGTAGATAAGGTGACATTCGTGGTGTGAAAAAAGGGCAAAAATAATACTGGACTGCAGTAGTGGAAGGAGAAAGAATACTGAAGAACAAACTAATCAAAGAAGGAAATGCTTATTGGTGAAAATGATACATATCATTAGGAAGTATCATGAGAAGGCACATTAGTAATTTGCCATGTAATACAATCCTTATGTACATAAGTTTATTTTATGCTGCCCTGTGTCTTACCTTCTAGAAGGTCAGTGGTAAAATCCCTACTTAACACCATTTCAGGTGGAGTATTAGAAACATCCTACAAGTTATAAATTGTACTACTTCCTCATTCTGTTACACAAAAAATTTGCTCCACCTTGATTTTTTTTCCCCTTAGATTATGACTTCAAATAACATGAACCAGGTTTCCTCCTCTTGTATATACCAGATTTCCCCAGAGAAGTGGTGAAACCTCACTATATAAAAGGCAGCTGTATGAAACACTAACAAAACTTTTGTAGGGTTGCAACATCTGGAGTCAAAGACCCTAGGGTCTGCTTGTTTTCCTCCTTTTGTGAGTCATAACGACCACAATCATACTTAACACTCCTGTGCGAGTTTAGGAATAAAAAAATGTATATAACCTCGTGGTAACTTCCTGGGTAATTTTCACAGTTCACCCAGATAAAATGTTCTCTTACATTGGTTTTAGAGGAAGATTGATTACACTCCGGAACCACGTCAGGATTAAAAGATTTAATCTAATTAACAATTTCCTTTAATCCTACATCTCCTTTCTTGTGGAGATTTTATCAAGAGCTATTTTTAACTACTTAGAACAGATTCATGACTTTTACTCTAGTAACATTTTCTTTTCAACTTTGTATGTTTGAACCATAAACTGAAAAACAGAGGAACTTTTTCCCGATCTTTCAAACACTGCTAAACCATTTGAGAGGTCTTAGTAACACATAGAGCCTCATTTTCCCAATTTAAATTTTGCTCTTAATATATACAAAATTAATATTAACTATAAAATATCTCAAGGTCAAATTGCATTTTGTGAAAACTCTATTTATAAATAAAACCCTGAATAACAGACACACTCAAAAAACATGCAAAGACCTTTATGTATCATTACTTTAAAAACATGAATGAATCCTCACTTCTGAAAAATTCTGAATTTGGATAGCTTTTGGAGCATGATCTCTTGTAAAATGGCAGAATTTTAAAGCACTTCCCATTGCTGATGGGGCTTCATCTGGGGGTCCTTTCTCCCATGTCCAGCTCTCTCTGTAATCTGAATGGCTGCTCTGATCTCAACTTTTTGTTGTTGTTCAAACTTACTCAAACTTAGAAACACTCCCAGTTTATCTGTATATAAATTGAATTCCATAAAACTGAGGGGTCTTTCTAGCTACATTTAAAATTCTGTGTGAAAATAACTCAGGACCTTTCTTTCATGTGTTTCTTCCTAAAGAGAAATGTATTTCCTATAGAAAAACAAATACAGTATTTTTCAGCAAATATATAAGTAAAACCCACTTAAAAGTCAAAGTATTACCATAACCTTGAAATTTCTTTCCATTTAAGCACTGGGGGCCCTTACTTTAAAGACAGACATATTTTAGTGTCACTTTACATTCAGGTGATGAGGCATGAGCTGGGCCAGGAGTGAGAGCAGCAGATTTAAGGGCGATGCAACTGCCACCAACAGCCAGGGCAATCGCCCAGTGTAAGCGTGTTCCGCAGGGGACTGTGGTGCACACGGTGGGTTCCTGAGACAGAGAAGCCCCATGGGACCCCAGAGACCCATGAGGATCAGACAGCAGCTGATTACATGCGGGCAGGACTGGGAGAAACATTGGCCAGCCCCAGTTCCCATGCAAGGCAGCCCTAGGGACTGCTGTGACCTGTAACCGACAAGTTAGACGTGGCACATCAGCCAGGGAGAAAGGTGGCAGCGGGCGCAGGAGGGTGCACAGGGAGGGGGTGTCTCTTGAAGGAGGGGCATTGCCCTGGCCAAGTGGGAGACTTGAAGTACACATAACCTGGCATCCAGGTACCATTCTGTGGCCAACTGCACAGGTCAGGGCACCCATCCTACCTGTCCCTCAAGGGAAAAATGGTGGGCTGTTCAGCTGAGAGCAAAGGCTGCAGCTCTGGATGTGGGGTCTGCACCATCTGCCCCAGTAAGGCCAAGGCCTCCTCCTGGATGGAGCTGCTGAAGGGAGAGGCAGCAGTGCAGACCTTAGGCTGCAGAATGTGCCCAGACCTTCTTCCCAGGGCAGGGACAGTGCCTGCAAAAGGTGTGCCCAGGTGGAGGATCTCTTGTAGCAAGCAGCTGAGCTGCAGGAGGCAGTGAGAAGGCTGTGTGAGGAGTTAGGTATCTAGATCCAAGCAGTCTGCAGTGGATCCACAACCAAGCAGCAAATAACTCCTTTACTGGACACACAGAAGGAAGAACCATCTGCTGTAGGACAAGATCAAGTTCAAAAAAATCTGAGAAACCTGAAGGTGTGCACATCCATGGGACCTGACAAGATGCATTCACAAAATGTTTTCTACTGAGATGCCATGATCAGCCTGAGAAATAAGAAGGAAGGAACATCAACATACTCTACTTCTATGTATCATCCACAGGTATTAATTTTTGTAAATGTCTGTGTATGGCATGAAATTTTTGTAAATGTCTACATAGGGCAGGTTTTTTTAGGAAGTTTTATGAGATACTATGAATTTCCAAAATCCCTCTCTGTATCTAGGATTAATCTATACTGTATTCATAATCGGAAAAAAATCGAGTAGGAAAAGCAGATACACCATCACCTTTGATAGTTTTATGCTTTAAAAATTCCTTAGGCATACTACATTTTTCACAAAATAAATAGTTTTATTAATAACAATAATCTTCTTTTATTAATAACAATAATCTTCTATTACTAGTTCAAGAGATCCAATTTAACGCACTTGTTATTTCTGACAGCAAGACTTTTGAACAGCAACCCTATCCGCTGAAAATGACTGTCCATGCTGCACATAAGAAATAATTGTCATTAAAAGTGTCCTTTGGAAAAAATAAACCAACAAGAAACCTGCAACAAAACAACCACCACCTGCCTTTCGTTCACAATAACTAAGTTAAATATAGCAATTAACTTGTTATCTGGCAGATCTGCAGTCATCATCATGTTTTCCAAATAGGTGAACTCATCACTTTGCATTTTAAGTTTCAGGTTTAATGTATTCCAAGAACACGCAGAAGAATAAATGCCTGAGGTTTATAGGCATAATGTAATCCAATATTTGTTCAGTGACATGTCCATAGCACTCCAGATAGACTGTAATGATCTTGCTGAGGGCACAGTAGAAAGTTCATGTGTATATGGACCAATTTTTCACCCGAGAGCTTTGTCTTATCTTCACAAAAACAAGGACTGCACTCTAGTGACTATAAAACTTCTTTCCTGGCATGAAATAAAATAAAAATAAAAATAAAAAAATAAAAAAATTTCAAAAAATCCACCACCACCAAAAAACCACACACCATGAACCCCCCCAAAATGTAGCCTCATAAAAATCTATGAGATGCAAAACAGAAACTGTAAAAAACCTCAATAGGGTTCAAGTGCTCAAGTTGCTTTTGAAAGTGATGTGTGGCCTCCTATGTTACATAGGTAGCATATTATGTATTAATTATTGTTCATTCTGATCTGGACTTCATACAGTTATGTTGTATCATCACTGTCACATTACAAAGCTCCTTTCCTTTCTTCCCTACATCCCTCTGTTGGTGGAACAGCATCTTTTTCCAAATAAAATGCAATATTTCCTTCACAAACAACACTGTGAATTTAATCTTTACAGATGTCTGAAACACTAAATTATATCTCAGTTATTTATGGATCTGTGGGACATTAACATAAGAGTGGGATAGCACAATCAAAAAGGAAATGTATGCTTGTGAGGCATACCTAGAATATTTGTGAACAGTGATATTTCTCCAGCTCTACCTGATCTCTACAAGTTTTCTTCTGTGCTATATCAAAAAGCTTTACAGATGTGCGTTTGTTCCATTGGGGTTTTTTCCCCAATTGCTTCATTGTGCTGGCTTATTTTGTCCTACTTTCTTGTCCTTTAGTTGAGCTAGAATGATTAATTTTGCAATAAACCTAATGAAAAAAGACTTCATGTATAATTTTGCAATCAAGCTAATGCTGAGGAAGGAGGAAAAAAAAAAATATCTTTTAAATACAAGTGTCTGTAGTCCTGGTTTATCAAAAAAATAAAAAGAAAATTACCTCCATAGTGGTCAAAGTGTAATTTTAGAACTGGACACCCTGTCCATTACGTCACATGGGAAGAACTGTAATGAAAGTATGTGGAATGTGTAAGTTTAAGACAGAAGTCACATCCATGACCTTTGTGTGATAAAGTAAATTCAGATCTGAATCTTAACTTTTTAAAGAAGCATTGGCAATTTTAATCTAGATTGCATTTCACGGTTCATTTGTATTGCGGGATTCTGGATTTTAGGATCACATATCTACAAGCATCAACTTTGAAATTCCAAGGTACAGAAATATTAAATGAAAGAAATTACGTTAGCTTCTTCCATAATAGACTGGATATAAAATCTGGATACAGGCTAGAATTTTAATATCTTCTCCAAATTTTGCACATGATGATCTAGCATTTGCCTGGATAGTATTAGTATTTCTTTTGAAAGCAGGGCTTGTGTTTTCCCTATCATCATCTTCTGAAATACAATACATATTGATTATTTATCTTTGCTTTGCCTACTACAATCTTTTTTAAAAGAAGACAAGATGTTAACAGGTTGGCTGGTGTTATCTTTGCATAATTTTTTTTGAATTTGATTTATTACTGAAGCTCCATCATGACAACATGCTTAAAATTATTTGTTTGGTATTGCTGCATAATTTTTGCATTCGTCTTAATAAAACCTTAGAAATGTTCATAAAGACTAATACATTTATAGATGTTCCCAAGGTGCTATTTACATGCTAACAATAAGACCATGATGGTTTAGTCCTACATATAGAGTACATATTTATCACAGTAAAATACTTGCACTGTATCAAAACAATTGTTTATATTAGAACAGAATCAACTGAAAGACATACCTTTTTCACACTGTGTAGTATCTTCTGAAGTTGCTTTTAATTCAGGACTTGGCAAAGAATGGGCCCAATGGAAGGGATATGTACTATCTTTTATGCCTTCCTAGGTGGCCTGTTGTCTAAATAGAATCTAAATGGAACAAAGATGCTGTTTTACTTACACTACTTCATGCCAGCATTGACTGTAGTGACTTGCATTAGAGTCTGCAGTGGGGCACATTGTCTACTGTTCTAATTGCCTTCTCTGAATAAGAAAAGATTTTTTCCTCATGATACTACAGAAGTAATTTACCAAGCCACTGTAACTATTATTGCATTTTCTGAATCACAGAATTACAAGGTTGGAAAAGACTTTTAAGACCATCAAGTCCAACCATTCCCATCCTGTGCTAAACTGTATCCCTAACTACCTGATCTACCATTTCTTTAAACACATCCAGGGATGGGGACTCAACCCCCTCCCTGGGCAGCCCTGACCAGACTTTCAGTAATTTTTTTCTTCTAACATCTAATCTGAATCTGAATTCACATCCAATCACAAAAGGGGAAAATCATCCAAACCAAACCAAACCAACAAAACCCCCAACCAAACAAAAGCCATTATATTTATGGGAATACACTATCATAATTCAAGTACTTCAAAGTAATGTAGTCCTACCTGTAAAATTTCGTATTTTAGTTATGCATCTGCTTTTTTACTATTTTAATATTTTATAGGTATTCAGTCTCATAAAACATGAGTGACTAAAAGTAATGGACAATATATAACTCCTGGAAAACAAAAAAATACACTCTTTATGAAATATATCCTTGGGTTTTCCAGATTTACATCACTAATTTTCAAATCTAGTATTTGTAATCTTTTAAATGAATTAGTAAATTTTATTTCAAACAATTATTTTTTTCCTTTTATTCTTTATCTGTCTAAGAAAACAGATGGTAAAATATTCCTTTTACTCCTTCATATCAATTTAGTTTTTTCTTCCCTTCCTTGGATGGCCTTAAGCCATACTCTATTGAAAAAGATAATTTTTGAACTGTCATCAGCTCATTTCCCTTCTCTTCTGTTAAGAGATCTTAATCTATATATGCAGTTCCTTGGCTAACAATGGCACTTGCAGTTATATAGGGAATCTCATGCTGGACTGTATATTTTTCTTGAGAATCTGACTAAGGAGAAATAATTCTAACCAAAGTTTGCTGATGAACATTTAGCAATTCTGTGTACCATCACTCTGATTAAGAAAGCCAACAAGTTCAATTCCCCACACAGATGAACTTTGAGCAGCACAAAGAGAGAGATGAACATCCTATTTCCCCTCCTCAGAGCAACCTCCCAAGCCCCACATTAGCTCGTAGTAGCTGCCAACAGCACAAAGAGGCAGAGACGCAAGGCAGGAGGCTTTCAGCCACATCTTCTCTATAGCACCCAGAGTGATGGAGGGTGCTGACTGCTGGCCCTGCACCCTGAAGAGAGCTGCAGGTCAAAATGGAATTTTTCCCAGGTTTTGACATGCCAACTGAAAGACTGGGTTATTTTGTTATTTGGGGTTTCCCTCCCCCAGAGCAAAGCAAAAGTGGAAGAGGGACAGCAGCAAAGATTCACCCTAGTCCGTTTCTCAGTGGTACTGAATTAAAAGTTCAGATCCAATGCTAGCATTCTTGTTATGAGATTAGGGAATTGCAGGTTGACACCGATGTGCATCATTGGTTTGATTTGTAGGAGCTCTTTTAGCATCCTACTGTTTTCAAAAGGTAACTGTGATCCCCAAAATCAGACCCACTAAAACATGAATAGATTATGAAGAAAGCAGGTGTAAAATACGAAAAATGTCTTAAAGAATACTCTCAAGCCTTCTAATATAGTCTACTTCTAATATAAGTGGGCTGGATGGAATACATAGAGACAGAAGCTGTGTATCCCAGTCCATTCAGTTACAGTACCTTAGAAGCGTTCAACAACAATAACTCCTTTTTCAAAGGTATTGCTAATGCCAGTTTTGAGCATGGATTTGTGAAAACATGGGCTGAACCTTCTCTTGAGGAATGTTTGCCCAAGAAAGCTTATTTAAAGATCATGTGGCACCACTTCAGTCATTCTCTGATGTCAAGTAAATTAGAGTTCAGAAAGCTAATTCCCCCATTGTTTGAGTTACTTTTCAAAGCGTCTGTTATGTTCTAAATACAAAAATTTGGATCCAATCCAATTTACACGTTCTGAGACTTGAATTACAAAGCAGTCAAACTCTAGCTTCCCTCAAAGGTCAGTTTACAACTCTGATTTTCAAACCATACAAAGGACCACAGTACACTTCAGAAAGATGTGATAATAATAAAAAAAAAACCCAAACCCAAGAGCCCAAACCCCAACAAAAGACCAATCAATCCAACACCCAGAAAACCAACCTGCACAACCCCTTGATTGATATCAGACACAAACAACTTAGGAATTTTTTGCCATGCTATATAACATTTACAGGATCAGCAATTTATTTTGATTTTGGGCACATTTTCCCCTGTACTCTTTTCTAAGCTGCCTTATTTGTACATTGCAGTGGCAGACAGATAGCTCTTACAAGTGTCATCCCATCACTCACAGGGAACAAAAAGCCTGGGAAACATTTCTTGAAGTTTTGTTATCTTCAACATAGAAAATACAAATCCATTAACTATAATGTGATTTCAGTAGCAAGCAGTAAGACAGCACTTTGTGTGTTTCTGTTAAGATCTATGAATGACTGAAACACATTACTACGTCTGCTTTAATACAGGGATACATTACCTCACAAACGTTCAGAAATGTGGTGGGAAAAGCTAAACTTGACAATAGCAACCCCTTTTCTTTTTCCTATAAGGTTTTCAGCAATACCTCAAACCTGTTTAGATTAAGTAATTAACTAATGACAAGTTTAAACTTCTAAGGAAGATTGAAACTTAAATCAATTTCAATAGATGTGCAGTAATTATCATTACAACCACATCAGTAGTGCTAAACTGAGCACTTATTATTCTGCACACCTACACGACGTCTTTCTTTGTACAACGCCTTTTTTTAAATCCTTGATTCAACCTTCTGATCTTTAGTGTTATAAATCTTTGAGCAAGCTACAGGAGAAACTCAGCCAGAAATTTAATTAGCCAAGATGTTTAAACACAACAACACAATCCAGACTTTGTAACAGATTCAAACTTAAAACATGTTGTTCAGCAAAGACTGATTCTTTGTTTTCATTGTTTTTGACAGAAAGCTATCTGGGGTTTTGTTGTCTATTTTATTCAGCGGTAACATAACCTAAATGCAGTATTACTAAAAAAGATGTCTCAAAGTCAACAAAATACGAAGCTGTAACAAAGGAGAATTCAACATAGATCAGTCTGAAAAGGACCTGGGCCAATTTTTAATGTATGTAAAAAGTAAATGATCCATAAACACACAGATTAGGTACTCCCAGGTCTAATGAATGAACTCGATGATTTCTTGCTGTTCTGCCCCTTCAGAAACTGTTTTCATCCTCGCATACCACATGGGTATCATTTCTCACAGTCCAGCAAACGTACTAAAATCGGCTCAAGTCCTGACTGACAGGCCAGCCTCTGGCTCACACGAGGGTTGGAAACCCTGTCCCCTCCCCTGTCCAGGCCTGGATGGGGGGCTCTGTCCCACCTGGCGCTCGGCAGCCCCCACAAGGGCACCTCAGGGCAAGTGCCCTGCCCTCTCCGGAGACCTCAATACCAGGCTGGATCACAACTCTGGCTTGGCAAGGAGAAAGAATTTGGGTCACCTAACAGAGCAACAGACACATAATGGACTTCATTACATTTCCCATCTGCTTCACATATTGTAAAAAACAGAACCCCTTGCTGCACATGCTTTTGCTGAAACCTGTGTTCAATCCCATAATGCAGGTTTGATTTTTTTTTAAAGGTGAGGGGACATCATATTTAGCATCCCTCCCCCACCAAGAAGGAACCAGATTTTGTGGTATGCTGCTTTATCAAATGCTTTATTGGGGAGGGTGAAGAGGACAATTAAAACAAACACCAGGACCCTGACCCCAACCCCTCCTCCCCAAAAGAAAAAAAAAAAGAGTTCATGAAAATAGAAACAGAGGCAGATATAAAAGCAGAATCTTTGACACACATATACTAGACCCCATGCAGCCTTGTAATAGCAATTGTCTCTATTTCTGATTGTTCCCCTTTCCCTTGGTACTCAATCTGAAAGTCCAATTTGCCAGAATAATGTATCTGGTGTGAGAGACAATTTCTGTGACTGAAGTAACTGTTTCTTAGCAACCAGAAATGCTCTAGGAACAGGTTTCATTTTCCCCCTCCCCACTGAGATACAGAATAATTGTGAAGATAATTATAACACATTTGTGATGATTTACATAGTTTTTATGTAATTATTTATAGAACTGCTCAATAAAATGGAAGTGTTAATTGACCACAGCAACCAGGATCCACTTTCGATTTACAGATAGCCACTAGAAATCAGAATGAGTTACAGTTGGCCAGACTCCAATCCCGGTAAATACATTGTTATTTGTTATTTGTATCACTGTAATAGTGACAGACATCCTCGACTCTTTCCTCTCCTCCCCTCCCCTGGGGTCACAGTGCTGTTGTACCAGGCACTGCACACAGACGTGCAGAAAGTAGCATGTCACATGAAAACCTGGCTACAGAAATGCAGAAGCCATACAAAGCAGGACAAGGAGAGTATTGTCCCTCTCAGCTCAGAGAGGGGGAAACCAAGCAAAGAGAGCTGAAGGACCAGGGACCAGGTACCCTCAGATGCAAGTTTAACAAGTGTTTTAGGAAGCTACAGGATTCCAGTTCTCACCACTGAGGACAACCCATAAACCATACCTCAGTCACATGTTGTAGTCAGAGTCATGCAGATGTGCACCCTCTCTACATCAGCTGCAGGTCCAGAGCAATGTGAGAAGGTTTTAGCCCACACTGCTACCCCTTCCTTTGTGCTGGTGGAGGGCACGTTCCCTTCCTCATCCCTTGCAACCAGGTGGCTATGTGGTAAGCTGGTTCAAGGAGCTGATCAGGTAGGCAGCAATATCAAAAGAGAGCAAATACATTGTGAGATTGGCAAGGTGATCTAATTCACTGCATAATTAACACTGACAGAGAGATAAGGATGAATTGCCTCATAGGAAGGAAAGGAAAAGACAGGCAGGTCCATCTCTTTTCATATTGGCCCAGTTGTATAGCATAAGCAGGCTATGAAGCTGTAGTCCTACAGAGAAGACATTGCACCCCAGTGATGCAATGCCTAGCTCTTAGATGCTTGCAATTACAGATCTGCCACATCAGCAGTTGAGAAGCCTTTTAAATAAAGTCATTTCAGGTGACAGAGTAGCTAGCACTTCTACATTCCCTCTTGTCGCAGTTTGTCAACACTAAAGCCAGTACAGAAAGAACATGTTTCCATTAAAGCTTATTTCCCCCATTCTTTTCAATAAATAAATAAAGGAATAGAGAAAGAGACAAGATACAAAGATGGAAAATCTCATGCACAAAATCACAGTAATTTACAAGACATGTCAACAGCCATCAGTAGCAGCCACAGTGAAGCTGCTGTTAACAGAAGAGAAAAAAAATATATTTCCTGCTATCAAAACAATGAAGTTATATACTGCATTACTAGCATAAAGTTGTGAAGAGTTGTTAAAATCCAGGAGATTTATCTACACAAAGGTGTTTTATTGTCAGAGCCCATATATTGGGACCTCCTTACTGTGACAGGAATCATTCCTGATGCCAATGTTTGCTTTTTTTTCTGCCAGTGCAAATCTCCAGGATTAAACTAACATAAAGAATGCTCACCCTCTGTCTGCAGGATATTTACATTTTATGGAGGATATGACAGTTCCCACACTGCTCGTGGAAGACAAAAACCTCTGACAGTGTCATCGCATCAATATCCTTTACTTAAAGAAAATCGGTTGACTTCCACATTCTGACCATTTTTGCTGCTTTCTGCCTTGCAAATGCTTGTGTTATGATTGGATCCTGGAACAGTGAATTACTGCATTACAGTTTCTCTCTAGTTTGTGTGCCAAAATGGCCCTGGGCTCTGGTCTCCCAGGTAGCTGTAATATCCTTTTGTAAACCTTCCGTGAATGATTATGGTAAATCTTGCTTGCAGCAGTTTCTGTTCCCTCTAGCATTTTTTTTTCCACCCACCTGTCTGTGCTTTGCTTTAGGTTTTTTTTTTCCCTGATTTTCAATTCCCTGTTTTACCCTATACCCTGCAGCCTAACAGGCTGTGGTAATGCACTGCTTTTCCCCTGCTGTCTATTTCTCTATGTATTGTCAGTGAAACAGTATGATTTTCAAACCTCCCAAGTAAGTAATTTTTGTGCTAAAAACATCAGTAATCAGCTTCTAAAAAAATCAAAGTTGCGTAAGTAAAATCACTTTAGAAACTGCTTAGGTGCTGAGATTCATCTGAATGGCACTTTTAAAATATAACTATTGTTCTTCCTTACATGAAACTCCAATAACACAGCCAGCATCTCAAATGCTGAAGTAAAATTGATAGCCAAGTTAAGATCAAGCTTTGAAAGCATTATAAGTACTTTACAAGTCTAATAGGGTTTATCTTTTAATTGCTTGTTTTAAAAGGAAAAAATTAAATTACTTTAACTTGGCTCAGAGACACAGACCTAATACAACTGTGCCAGCTGAAAACTGGCATTCAATATTGGTGCTCAAAGCAGATATTCAAGACTTTTGAGGACAATGGGGAAGAGAACAGATTTGCATATCTTGACTAGTTGCTAGCAAAGTATAGCTTTCTGAGCTTAGTTTGGTTTGTAATTGCAAAGGACACTATCAGGACCCAGCTCAAAACCACAGCTCAGGGGAGAGCAGAAAGGTGGGAAAAGGGGGGCTAATCTCACTTTTAAGAGAGCTGCTACTAAAATTGATTCCAACTTCTAATGTTCAGATTCAGTAGAGAAATAAAGGACAACGGCTGCCTATTCAATCATGGGAGGAACATCATCTCTGTATCCTTAAAGCACTTTATGTAATTATAAATGATGCACATGCAGGAATTACTACAGCAGTGTGGATGGCAACTGCTTAACATGTGGTAGCATTGCTTCAAAACACTTTTAGTTGCAAAAGTGAGAACTACCTTCCACACTGAAAAAATGACATGGGTTATTTAGGAGGGAACTAGATTTTAGCTGGGAGTTCCAGATAAAATATTATGTCTTTTGAAACCTGACACGGGAAAACAAGAATAATTCTGTTACAGGAATTGAGAAGTTAAATAGTAAACCAATAAGGACTTTGTTTATTAGCTACATACCTCAGAAATCCAAAATATTATTGACAGTGGATTTAATCTAATTTTAATCTAATTTTGCCTCTTTTATAAAAATTATCTTCATAATACATACATAAAGTTGGAACTTAAGTAGCCAAATTTTTGCTCTTGAGGCTTCTATGTGAGACATACATTAGTTAGTCAAATTGACTGCTGACCTCTTTTTTACTCTTGATGTGGATTGCATGCTGGTATCCTAAGCAGGGGAACCAGCTTTGAAGTACTCATTTAAGCAAAACTCCCCTTTAACCATACTTTTGCTTTCTAAAATAGTAAGTTTTTCCTATTGAACTACTTCTGCCAATTTGTCAATGCTTCAAAAAAAATTTTCAGCGGTCTTTTGAAATGTGAGGGATACACTAACCAGTTAACTAAGCTCACTGCACTGTAAATTTCATCCACATGTCAACTATATAATTGGGATTTGTTTTCCACTATTGGGCAAATATCCATTCGCCTTTCAAGAAAAAGCTATTTGAATGCTAGATTATCAGTAGAAGACTGTATATTTCTCTTCCACTGGTTTTCTATGCAAGCAAGAAGAGCCTCATTTTTACTACTGTACCTTCAGGGAATAAGGTTTGTAAAATCTAATCTTGAACTCCTTGCACATATGCAATTTGTATAATACATTTACTATCCTACCCACTGGATTAGGAGGAGACCAGTGAAGTATCAGCAGGTGAAACTTTTTCAATCAAGTTCTTACTCCAGGGGCTTGATGGTATAAATGGAAAGTGGTCTTTCTCTTCTGAATATTATTAGGAAGGTTTTTTGTGGGATTCCCCCCCCCCCCCCCCAAAAAAAAGAAAATAGAATGGATTTTGTATGACTTGTGCCTAGCTGCTCTTTTGCCTTTTAATTCCATTCTTCTTAGGTTTATAATCACAGTCTGTTCTTTCTGGTTTGCTCCTTATTGGTGCTGTATATGGGTTTTTTGGGGTAGACAGTGTTGATTGGCTTACCCCCTCCCCCGAGCTGAAAGTCTCTTCCTACCTCTGCATCCCTGCATCAAATAAAGTTCTGCTGTAAAAAGACTTTTTTGCTTGTTCCAGTGTTTAGTAGCAGACCACTGAAAAGTTTTACCTCATTAATCTAAATATTAAAACATTACACACTAGTACATTCAGTGTACCATGAAATATACCATTCAGCACTGTTAACTCACGGGCATTAGCAAGATAGCATAAAACTATGGACTTCAGAAGAAGGGAACTATGAAATACTGATTTCCTTCTTTCCCCCTGCTCCCTCCCAGAACAAGGTCCCATCTTATGAACATACAAGTTTAATATACATATTAGTGGGACTGGCTTTGATGAGATGGTGTTTGTTGTTGTTCTAGTTACGTTTTAAATGCACTGTTTCAATAAATCATCATGAAATTAAAATAAAAATATTCCTAAAGCTGTCATAAAATTATTTGTGTACAGTTTATTTTTCCAGTATTAATAAAAATTTTTGATCTTGAAATTAGGACATTTTGTCTCATGGTTTTACTATATAAACTCCCATTACCTTCTGTAAGTGACTCATGGTATAGTAAATGGTGAAAAAGTTCATCACTGAGATCCAGGCTTGTAAAGCTTAAACTGTGTATCTTACTGCCTTGTGCATCTCCAAGAAAAAAATAAAGTTGAGAAGTATCCACAGGTATGAAAAAATGAGCAGAAGAATGTTACAGAAAGCTGTCATAAGGCTTATCTTGACAAAAATTAATCCTAGCATCAAGAAAAGACTTATTTTTCTCAAAATAACTCAAAACAGATAACTCATCTTCCATAACAGTATGAACAGAAAACTGAGGTTATAAGAGGGTTAGATATCATTACTGCAAAGAAGATGAAAATTTTTCCCGGTCCCTAAAGGTCAAATACTACTCGTGAATATCAGTGACATGAAAAAGAGCAGGAATTCATCTTTCTTCCCCTCCTCTCACCCCTTCCCTCAATAAAATATATTGTATTTTCCTTCCTTCTGGAGCAGATGGACGTGTCCTGAAGGAACTGTACCCTGAAGGGTACAGCCCTTGGGAAGCCCAGCCCACACTGGAACAGGAGCAAAGTGCAAGGAGAAAGGAGCAGCAGAGAGATGTTGTTATGGACTGAAAACAGCGCCCATTACCCATCTCCCTCTGCCACTCAGGTTGGTGGCTTGGGGAGGAGGAGGAATTGGGGGTAAGGAAGCAAAATTGACCCTGGAAAGAAAAAAGAGGTGTGGGGTGAGGAACTTGCTTTAATTACTTTTCTTTCTCAGTATCTAATACTATTTTAATTGACAATAAATTAATTTAATTTCCCACAAGCTAGGTCTGTTTTGCCCATAATGATAACTAGAAAGTGACCTACTTGTCTTTATCTTGACCTGAGTTTTTTCTACTTATTTTCTCCCCCTGCCTTACTGAGGAAGACCAAGAGAGCACCTGGGTGGGCATCTGTCAGCCATGGTCAACCCACCAGAGTACTGCAGCTGTTTGGATAGTAGTATTACAGGCCAACTTTCATTAAATGACTGTTTTCTGAAATAGGCTATTTCTCAAGCTTTGATTTTATCTTTCCCTAGGTTAAATCACTGCCCTTGCTGTATGCAAGTTGGAGCTTTATAAGCCTGACTTTCTTCCTCATTTCTACAGCCTAAGACTTTACATACTTCTTAAAGGACATGCAGAAGATTGATATCTAAACGAGAATAGCAGTTCAACAGAATTACTGAGTCATAAGCTAGATTTAATAAAATGACAATTTTGTTTGGTTGCAGTATTGGATTCAAATTTTTCATTTATAGAGGCAGAAGGAAATCCACTAATTTATATGATGAAGACTTAATTTAATACTTCTTCTATAAAACTACAGTTTATAAAATTAGCTACATAAATCATTAGTGCTGGAAATCTGCTGAAATATCACATTGGAAATTGTCAGTACCTTAAAAGGTCTGCATTGTGTACTTTAATCCATGGTAAATTGAATAGGATATAAATTTTTCTTCCATGCAGTCAGAATGAAGCCTGACAACAGAAACCATATATTCTACAGGTGCAGGCTGTTCGGAGCAGTGTGCATTAGGGAAGTAATTAAGGAAATGCCTCACAGTGCTGGGTTGCCAAAGCCAGGGAAGCAGAGTACAAAGCCAATAGCTCTCAGAACATGGTTGCAGTACTGTTGAAAGTGAACAAAGCCAAATCCTACAAGGCGCTTGTACTTCCTCATCCCAAGCAATGGAATCCAGAGTGGAAAAACGAAGGAAGAATAAATCAGGAAATTCTCAGCAAAGAGCAGAATAAAGCTTTAAATCCTCAAATTGCTTGAGGCTCTAGCTACAATGGGCAGGAGCAATCCTTACTCAGGTATGTTGAACTCTCAAGGAGAATTCATTACTAGATTCCTCCTAGGCAAAACTGCATGTAGTTCTAACCAGAATATGTCCATTCAACTTCTTTTCTTGGTTCCTTTCAGCTGTGATATTACATTCCTTTGTTTTCTTTTCCCAAACATGCTATATTTAAGTGTTAAGAGATTTGCAGTGTGGGAAAGATATGACAAAATATGCAAAATGGAGTCAAGAACAATCCCAAGGATACACAATTCAGCAGAGTAAATGTGTAGAAACTCCCAAATGATCATAAAACAGTGAAATTTAACTCACTGAAAGTATCCAAGAGATAATATATGCAATGAAGACTTAGATAACTCAGTAGAGACAGAAAGTAAAATCTTTAAGAATAGTTTCCAAGTGACCAAACCTGGCTACCCAGACTATTCCTAAACATTGACACTTTGCAGCAATATGATATAATGTCTACATTAATTGTTCTAAGTACATCCTCCCCTGCCAAAGATAAACCACTTGTCTTTTTGACACAGCTTTGATTTTCCTCTTTAGCCACTCTGCCAACAGCTATCCATTTTCTATAAACATTGAGGCAGTCATGAGTAAGCTATGGCAATTTTTAGTTTTCACTCAATAATTTCCAATGACATAAATACTCAGTTGGGTTTTCTCTCATTCAGCTCAGTTTTTATTCTGAAGTTTCTATTTTTCTTTTAACTACTAATTAATTTAAAAAAACCCAAACCCTCACTTCTTATCCACAATAGATTTTTTTTTTTCAAAACATAAAAGGCTTAATTTAATTTAATTTTAATTACATTCAGGGCACTACACTGACAACTGATACGTTATTCTAGTGCTGGTTGAGACTAGTGCTTCAAAGACCTCAGACAGATTTCTGAGCCATGGCTTACCTTTACAGAAGCTATATTGACTCGTAAGCAATATTACTCACCCCTATTGTCCCCTTTCAAGGTGTCACACTGCGCTGTAAAGAACCTGACTCCTTTCTAAGAAGCCCACAGTGTCTCACACTCCACCTGTCTGCTTTCTTTTAGGTCACAAGTGTGTTCATTCTAAAAATGGTTTCCTTTGCTGCTTTTCTGGTGAGGCTGCTACAAGCAGAACACCTCTGACAGTTCAGCTCTCAGATGTTTGCCTTCCCAACAACTACAAGAGAAGCCTTCCAGTTTTACTACTTGGTTCTGCAACATTCACTTAGGAGATGTTCTCTTCACCTTTATAATTTAGCAGTGATATATCAAAAATTAAAGTAAAATGACACTTATTAGTGCTTAAGAGATGCTGCATGTGAGCAACATGATGAAGTCTTTTCATGCCTGTGGTTTTTACTTTGCATATGTACAAGTTTTGGAGAGCTTGGGCTGCAGGTTAGTGGATGCTGTCTCTGATACAGACACCAGAGGAGCTGTAACTGGGTACCACCTCTTCCCAGCCAACACCGTTGATTGATGGTCACCAGTCCCATGCCTCAGTGAGAGCAGCAGGTTGCTCCACCAGTCCACCAGTCTCCTTCTCTCACCCCTCATGGGAAGAGAGGCTGTGGGCTGACATTTCATCTCAGGAGAGGAAAGAGACTCCATGGGTTGAAAGCTGGAGAAAACACTTAGTTTAGAAAATACACAAGAAGGAGTCTTCTGCTTAGTGCACTTCCTGGGGCAGAAACAGGTAGGGGAGAGTAGAAGCAAGTTAGACTCACAAAGGTAGGGGGAGGAGAAGTGATGGAAAACACCCCCGTAACCTGAGAGAGAGGAAATAGAAGAGAAAATTCATAAACAATTAAATTAACGGAGTTAAATTAAATTTTCCAGCAAAATTTTAGTCAGACTTGACATGCAGAAAATATTATTTCTAAAATATCATGTTTGGATATAACTAGATTTCTCCAGTTTATGAAGAAATGCTTGCTACATGAAACAAAGAGCTTGTACAGTTGAAGATATTTAAATATATAAATAAAATACTTCATATTGTCTTCTTCAAAAAAACCCAAAAAAGAACCCACAACACTGATGTTAAAATAGGACAATATGTGACTTAGACCTATTAAAAGAAAGTGTTTGAGTTATTAAGACAGGTCAGGCAGCTTTCTGTAGTGGTCTTTTCTTGTTTTCTTTATAAACTAATGTATTTTTCTAAAAGCTTTAGGTAGTAAATGTCCTCTTAAGAAGAGCTGTGCTTTTTATTTTGAGGTAGTCTAGTTATCTTGTACTCATAAATATGCATAAAGATGTGTGCAATTAGCAGAACTATTAGCATTGAATCTATTTTATGCCTCTGTGAAGATCAGTAGAAAATAACATTGATTTTGTTTTACTATAAGTATAGTTGTGTATAATTATCTCTATATTCCTTTTAGAATAGTCATCAATACATATTGCATATTCTACAATTATATCAGCTTATGCCTCTAACAACTGTAGCCTGCGAATTTCTGTCAGAACAGAAGATACTAATTCATGCACACCACACCCTAGAAGCAATTTGGAATTGATGCTCATCAGATTTCTGATGCACTACAGTTCCCAACTGTCATTAATGGAAAGAAAGAACTCATGTGTGATAAATCCTCACAGAAAATTCTACATGAAACATAAGGATATAATTGTATGTGCTGCATTCTGCAGCAAGATCCTGCCTTTCCATACAGCACATACTGCACTGATATTTACACATTATTCCTATAATTTTTTTCCTACTTGCACATCAGTTTCGCATCAGCCTATCTGTAGGTAAATCAGTGGCGATCCATCAAGTTTGTTCTTAGTTCAGAAATCATTTAAGCTTATTTTCTGACTTCAATTCCAGGTTAGTGCTTTTGCAAGAAGCGATATAAAGACCTAAATTTAGTGTTTTGGTTGATGGCTGTTACGAGTACATCACAGTTCTCAATGCTCTGTTGGAGATTATGGTAGAATAAGCCAAAAATTTCCCATGCCTGTTGGTTTGTTGTTTGGGGGTTATTTTAATCTTTCTGATGTATTCCATGTAAGTTTGCTAAAGCTACTGTATGCAGAGTGAAAGGGCTACAAGCTGGACTGGTCTGTAATAGTCTGAGAAGGAGGCTCAGATATTCTCCAGTTATCCTCAGTCTTAAAAGAAATTAGGGACTTGTCAAATCCTAATTTCATTTAGGCAAGAAAGCTAATTCCAGGTAGAAATAGCTACTTGGAAAAATAGGTTAGAAAATCATGAAGGCTTTGGAATTTTTTTTTGGTTTAATGTACTTTGGAATAGGGAGATGACTCCTTCCTTTCCCTGTGTATGTACTTTTAAGCACAGTAACACAAATAAGTCAGACTTTTGCATATCTGAATGCTCCCAAGGCCAGAATATTCATCAGAATTTATTAAAAGCAATGCAACTCTAGTATCAGTACTTTGGAGGATTAGTATGTTTCTTTCTCTGTTGTTATTCCTCTTCACTTCCTCACATCCTTACTTAGCTATTCACAGATCCCAAGGTCAGAAAGTGTCATCTAATATGTTGCAATTCAATTATTCTGAAGTTGCTATTGTTATGTTGCTGGAGTGCACTGCCTTTTATTCTTTATATTCCAAATGACATACCATGCAGCAGATTTCTGACTAGACCCAAAACAGTAACTTAGATTTGACAATTTTTGTGAGGTTTTTTCTGCTCAGCAACAGTATTCACATTGGAAAAATGAGGCACCTTAAATAAATGAGATAATGGCAGTCCTTTCCCTCATCATAGCCAAAATTCCAAGTATGCTGATTAAATGAAGCCCATTGTTAAAACCAGAATGCTTCGGCTGTATTATAAGAGATGGCAGCTGCTCAACACATTTCTGGAGTCAACAGTATAGAATTTAGATTGAGCCTGCTCTGGAGATGGTAAGTCCCAGCACCATTATCTTGAGGTTTAAGATACCAAGCATTTCCAATAGCAGTATTTTCTGGTAATTGCTTGTAGGGAATAGCAACATTCTGAAGCTGACCTTTGTCAGAACTGTGAAGGACAACATATCTGTTTAATAAATCCCAAAGGTGGGAACCATCATTTTATGAAGTCCATCTAGGATAAGATAAAGGCCTGAGGTTATAACAAATGCAGCTTAATAGCTGTAGGTGAGAATCACAGAGTCCACTTGCTATGATCATAAAGACATAATTGAAAGACATATCGCTACCATCATATTCTTTCAAATCATAAAATGTTGTTAATTTGTAATTCTTTGAAATGAGGCAGATTAAGAAAAGCCTAACAATTGCTTAGATGAAGAGCTTTTTTGGTTTTGCTGAGTGCCACGGATCTGATGCTGTCTCTCTGCTGTACACCTACGTAGAAATCTAAGCAGTTCATTGCATTTGAGGTTTGTGAAATAGCAAGTAATTTGGTAATAACTTTTTAAATCATGCAGTAGTGTATTGCTTCAATAAATATGACTGAGTTTAATATTTCTGCTCATTTTTATAAAGAAGTCGTAACTAGTGAATAGCCTGTTGAAAATGGACTTTAATACTATTTATCACTGACATAATAACACATCTGCAGTTTATGATTTATGTCAGTAATCAGGTGCAGGATCATACTGACCCAAGAAAGACAAGATGCACTTCTTTCCACTGAGGAAGTGACAGCAGAACTAACCTTTTATGCCACAGGGTATTTTAAATGCTATCTGTTGACACTGGAGGAATTAGTCAGTCATGCATGAGTAACCCGGCTGCTACTGATGGGTTTTTTATTACATAGTTGACCACAGCATAGTGTTATTAGTATCAAATAAAGGAGACATTTAGCTGATATGAGATGGCATGATGATTCCCCAAGAACATTCTGCAATGTCAGCTCTTGCCCGCTAAGCCCCTGTGTCAGTTTCTGGAAGAACAGCTGCCATCAACCTTCGTTTCCCTCCCCTCATCTCTTTAAGACAGTTTTTTTATTTTCCCCCCTTTTTTCATTTTTGGGAACGTACCAACAATTCTGTGTCCATGAAGATGCTGGAGTGAAGCCTGAATGATAAATCTCACCTTTTATATTGCTATCAGCACACTCCCTTAAATTTTATCAAAATATAAGAAAGAATGAAGAACATTCATTCTTCAGACAATGAAGAACAAGACGGAGAATTTTGAATGGTAAATTAAATGTAAAGAAGATTCCTAACAGAAAAGGTTATGCCTGTAAAATTAATTCTTTAGTATAAGGAGGACAGGCAAAATAGTGAGAGTGAAGAGACAACCAACTTCATTCTGCTTCTGCCTTGCCTTGTAACAAAATTCCCATCCAAATTCCAAAGCCTGGAAGCTTCAGGAAAAGCAATGACAGTTTAATGAGCAACAGATCAGATACAGATAAGTGCAAATCATATACTACCTAAAAGGGGGCAGGGGGGAGAAGCTTCACTTTCCAAATTTTTTGTCATTTTCAAATCAGTGTTTAAGACTTTTTTCTAAGTTTTGGTCATTTCCTTCTTACTTTACTTATTTATACCACAACCAGCAGAAGAAAAAAATTTTTTTTAGAAATCTGAACAAGTGCTCTATTAGCTATTTTGCCCTTATTTCTACTCCTTTCACATTCATTACTTGTCAACAATATTTCAGATACAATTAGAAGCTTGGTCTGTTCAGGCCTTTGATACACTTGCTTTATTATTTTGTTTGATTTCTTCTTTTGTAGAGGGAAAATTTCAGGATCTTGGGTGGGATCCATCCAAACAAAGGGATTAGCATTCCCTTATGCAGACACATGTACCTGAGTCACTTCAGCTTTCCTCAGCGGATAAAAACTCCTACTTTAAGGTTCAGTTCCTTATACCTCCAACTAGATAACTATCTTAGGATAAGAATTATGCTCAAAAATAGTTTGTTTCTCCCTTATGAGAAGTCTGATATGACAGGCTTACAGGCAGGTCCTGCATTGTAAATATCTAAACTAACTTTTTAAAGAAAATAACAAATTTCTCTTGGATCAGGTCTTTCATTCTAAAAATTAGTTAATTTTATTTTCACTATGTCTTACTTTGTATTAGATAGGCAAATTTATTCTCTGTGATTCTCCTGACTTCAGTGGATCTGCAGTAATTTATGCAATCCATTAAGCATAATCTTCATCCATAAATACTCCTACAAGCTTTAGAAGAATTATTCTAGAAATACATGACTTTACAGTGTGATCAAGTTAAGGAGTTTGTTTACATATTTCACTCAGATGAATTTAATAGTGAAGGTATGTATTACTTTTGCAACTGTCACCATGAATACCCATCCTAATTAAAAATTAAACAACTAAAGTTATAAAATTTAGTACTTCCACCCCCACAGGGTTAAGTGACCATTGTACACTGGGATCACCTTCTAAGTAAAGATACTTAAGCATCTTTTTAAACACTGGGGAGATTTTTTTTGACCTGATGTGTACCAGTGTATTATTACTTTGACTAGGAAAAGAATAATTAGAACAGCAAAGAGCAGAAAAACTGGAAGCCAGAATTTAGCTACTAAATAATGAATGCTGACTCTTAATTTATAGTTAACAAACTAAACTCTCCCAATCCACATATTAATACTTCGTATAAATTTTGAAGAAATTAAGGAAATATTGAGCATGCATAAAATGTACAGCTAGCTAGTAATATCAAAGCCAAGTATTTAATGTATACATAAATCAATCTATAAGTCTGCATATGAGGCAGAGAACATTTATGCTATTTTGAACGTATAATGTGTTTAGTTACTACTCTGGGATTAATTTAATTTAAAAGAGGGTAAAGAGTTTTTCCACAGTGCTGCAGAAGCAACAGAATAATTAATGTATCCAACCTTTCATGTTTACACATATTGTTAGGAAGCACTACAATGTGTGCTCTTCTACTGAGCTACGCGACTGTTTGAAATGTACTTTTCCAGCTATTCCACCAATATACTGCACATTTTCTATAAAGCCTTGCAAAACAGATGTTTGTTTTCTCTATCTGGACATTAGAGTATGTTTCTAAGGTGTGGTGTGTTGACCCTGGCTGAAGACCAGGTACCCATCAAAACTGCTCAAACACTGCCCTCCTCAGACGCACAGGGGAGAGAAAATATAACAAAAGGCTCATGGGTTGAGATAAGGATGGGTAAAGATCACTCACCAATTACTGTCTCAAAATAGACTCATCTTGGGAAAATCAGCTTAATTTATTGCCAATCAAAATCAGACTAAGATAATGAGCAATAAAAACAAATCATAAACCACCTTCCTCCACCCAGCCTTCTTCCTGGGCTCAACTTCATTCTTGATTTGTCTACCTCCTCAGTAGTGCAGGGGGACAAAGAATGAGGTTTATGGTCAGTTCATCACAAATTGTCTCTGCTGCTCCTTCCTCCTTAAGAGGATTCTTAACACTCTTCCCCTACGCCAGTGTAGGATCCCTCCCACATAAGACAGTCTTCCAACAACTTCTCCAGCATGAGTCCTTCCCAGAGGTTTCAGTTCTTCCCAAACTGCTCCAGCATGGTCCCCCACAGAGTCACAGCATCCTTTGGATGTCTCCACCTGCTCCAGAATGGGTTCCCGCACAGGCTGCAGGTGGATATATGCTCTACCATTAACTCCCATGGGCAGCAGAGGGACAGCCTGCATCACTATGGTCTTCTTCAGGAGCTGCTGGGGGACCTCTGGTGCCTGAAGCACCTCCTCCCCCTCCTTCACCTACCTGAAAATACCTTTCTCTCACATATTCTCGTGTCCCTCTCTGGCTGCAATTGATCTTGGTGGCTTTTTTTGTCCTTTCTTGACTATGCTATCCAAGAGGCACTACCACCGTTGCTGATGGGCTCAGCTTTAGCTAGCAGCAGGTCCATCTCAGAGCCAGCTGGAATTGGTTCTGTCAGTCTTGGGGGATGCTTCTGGCAGCTTCTCACAGAAGCCACCCCTGTAGACCCTGGCTACCAAAACCTTGTCATGCAAACCCAACACAGAAGAGATTTCCAAGGAAATAGAGTGCAAGGTGAATGATAGGAAAGGAGGCGTGTTTCTGAATGGAGATGCAAGAAAGAACATAAAACCAGCATTAGACCTGGATGTGTCCAATTAGCCAAACTGGTTGAAGAGAAGGAAAGGTGACAGACCATAACAATCTATTTGAAAAGTAGGTCTTCCTTCCAAGAAACCTGTATAAGTGTCATTGCTGCTGCAATGGCTTATGTACACCAGGGAACCACAGAGAACCCAAAACCTTGTAGTTTTACTATAGTATTGTTCCAACACTATTTTTTCCATGAGTAACTCTCCCCATTCATGCAAGCAGTATTTACCTTGATGATCACTGGCCAATACCATTGTGTGTGACCTGCTGATGTAGTGACACACTGAGTGTCAAAATAGACACTGAAGGTTTTTTCTGTTTCTGTTCTAGAAGCGAGGTTTTGGAGCATGGAAGGGATATGAAGGAGGAGGACATGTGAAGAGAGAAGCACTGCAAAAGGAGTCACAACCCATTACCTATTCTGACAGCTGTCCTAGTGGCCTGTATATGCAGCTATAATTGAGAATCCAGATGGTATGAGTATCAAAAGCAAAATTTTCAAAACTCTTGCACTGCCCACACACAGCTTTGAATATTGACCTGGAATTTGGAGCAAATGAAAGGATTATGTTGATTTCTCCACCCTTAATAACTGAACCCAGAGCCAAAGAGAAAAACAGCTTTGTTTATCCATCTGGCACCTCAATAGCTTCTCCATTTAATAGGTTGGATTTTCACTTTTGTTTCTGCTAATTAAATAAATCTTTCCAAATTGTTTGTTACCCTCCCTGAAAACATGATCAACCTTTTTCCTACTCAAATGAACTAACATACTCTGAAGCTGAGCAGTCTTATTATGCTGCCAGGTTATATGGTTGGTGACATTTGGAGGGTTTTCTCAAAATTACTGTTCAAGTCATGTTGCACTTCTGCATTTTTTTACTGTATATTGCTATCTTTAAATGCAAAAACCTAATTTAGTGACTGAAAAAGAAAACCCCATAAATAGACCAATATCAGCTAGGTTGCCAAAGCATTTACACAAAGCATGAATTGCTGATTTTAGAAGAGGAAGTAACTTTTGATTCCATTGGTGCACACAGAAGTAGAAAACCTAAGCTTGGATTTTTTAGGTGCCTTATAAAGAAAATGTATGAGCATGAAATAATCAGATAGCAACCACATTATTGCAACAGGAAGGTCAGAGATGTAAACATTGATACAGCAAATTAGAAGGAAGTGTTTGTCTTTAACACATAGAAAACTTGGGCAGGAGTTGCTGTTCCCTGCTTCTGACCTCAAATCTTTCCTTTTCTCCTGCACACACAGAAGCAAAACCAGCCAAGAATCTGATGGACTTTCAGACAGTTCTTAAATCCCACTCTGAAGCTTCACTGGATAATTGGTATATCTCTCTGTCACAGTGATCTACACTAGAGCTAGGCAAAAGCCGAATTTTGCTAGTGCTGTTCATAGCTGAACTGTATCTATCATAGCATGATCAACTGAGTCTTCCTCTGTTATCTCTGGCTTCCTCAAATGAGTCCAATAGGGAAAAAAAAAACCAAACCCAAAACCCACAAGGAGCAGCTCTCAATAATTCTAGGCACGAAGCACTCACCAGATGCCTCTGTGATTCTCCATCCTACAGAAGTTATTTTTTCTTGTCAGACTTCAGAGTAACGAGACTGTTTATATCAAGCTGTTTACATAGTACCCACTAAGTATTGAGGATTTGATGTTTTTTAATAAGAAGTCAAGGGGATTCTGCCTGCTTAAGGTCATAATCATGCTAGAGCATACAAGAGAAGGAGAGCTCAATGGTTTTCAGGTTTCCAATGAGGAAAAAACAAAGGCACTGAAAAAAACAACTGTTTTTCTAGGGTAACTTAAGTCCTTAAATGGCTTCAATAAATCATATAAATACAACACATAGAAAGTAACCCAAGAGACTGATCAATCCTAGTCTTTGGAAACACGCCCTAACAGTAGGAAAAAACTACCCACATCATAGACTGGTTCATTTGGCACAATGTCTTAATGACATATATATATTTATTTTAAAATTTGTTTAGCTTCTGCAAGTCTAATAAAACCTCACAGAGGCAAATTGCTTTGCCATTTTTACATGCAGTGGGAGCTCCAGCCATACTAAAAAAAAAAAAAAGATAGATATATATATATATACACACACTAAAGATTGAACATACCATGAACATCCACAAATAATTCTTGAAGAACACTTCCTGAGAAGGCAGCAGGGGTGTGATGTTCCAGGTTCATGCCCAGATGGCTCTGTAGTTTGTTCTTGGGATGCAGGTGAATCTCTCACCATCTGCAGCTAGCCATGCATGTTTGTATACCACTTCTCTTGCAGCAACAGAAATTACAGGGCAGAATTATTTTAAGTAACCTCTCCAGGAAAGAAAGCAACAACTACTCCGCTGTTGATAGTTTCTGCCTTGATGTCAATGCAGCAGTTCAAATGACCAGTGGTATGCAAACTGGCTGTTATACACCTGAATCTCACTCTCTACTATATTAACATCCTTTCATCTAGTTTCATTAATTTTCCACCAATGTTGCCTAGTGCATAGCACATAGCACTAGAATAACCACTGAGCTCAAGCTAAGCTTACCTTCTTGGTAAGCATGTTCTTTTGCTTTTATCTTTTTTTTTTCACTAGCAATTTTTTTTCTATGTTTGTTCATATAAAAGTAATATCCCAAAATACTAAGTTAATGTATAACTAATAATAACAACTGTCTCTGTTTTATATGTTTCAATTATCTCTTTCTAGATGTAGGTCTACAATTATGAGAAATGTGCATTGCTTAGTGCCACATGCATTTTCTATTTGGAAAAAAATTTGCTTTGAAGAACATCCTCAAGTTACGTGTCTTTCCTATGAACCCCAGATTCTTCTTCATTTACTTCATTTTAATTGCTTTCACTTAACTTTTATATATCACAACGCTAATAATCTGCAAATCTGCATACTACAATCCCAATATTCCCGATCTCATAGGCCATTATGCTTAGCCCTCCCTAGCTGAGCTACAAGCACCACAATAAGCTGTTACCCTAGCTGGTGCAATTATCTTTACCAGTAGTTATCAGTTATCAACATCACAAAGTAACACTTAGATCCAAATAGAAGCCATTTAGGCAACCCAAAATTGTCATCCACATAAACCTCTCCCTCTAGGCTGAACTAGAGTTTCTAATTCCAGTGCAAGAACTTCATATTACCCATGGATCCCTTCCTCCTCTAGTCATCCACACTCCTCTTTCTCCAGTCCTTTCTTTACTAATGACCAATAGAAGTCACCTGAACTCTCCTAAGAGGCTCTCTAGTGTAAGGTCTTCATCAAAAGTGTTTCTGTTTTCTGTGGCTTAACCTGGAAGGCAGATAAAACAACCATGCAAACATTTACTCGCTCCCCCACTCCCAGTGGGCTGGAGACAGAATCAAAAAGAAAAAAGAAATAAAGATAAAACTTGTGGGTTGAGACAAAGTTTAATAGGACAGAAAATATAATAATAATTGATACTAATAATGATGAAAGTATATACAAAACAAGTAATTCACAGAACAATCACTCACAATCTGAAACCGATGTCCAGCTAATTCTCCGGCCAAACCACTCCTAGCTCACCCCCAGCTATATACCGAATATCCCCTTGACTATTTGGGATCAGCTGTCATGGACTTGTCCTCTCTCAGTTTCTTGGGCACCCCCACCTTTTTGTTGGTAGGCAAATATGAGAACTAAAACCATCAGAGTGTTATCAACATTATTCTCATCCTAAATACAAAACACAGAACTATACCAGCTTCTAAAAAGAAAATTAACTCTATCTAAACTGAAATCAGGACACTGTTCATTACTCAAAGTAATTTAGCACCTGTCACTATTACGCACACACATAAATACATTCCAGGTGGCCGTCAGTCTTTGAAATATTTCACATTTAATCATTTCAGTACTCTGTTCAACAAGTAGCTCCATTAATTACTGTGCAGAGAAAAAAATCATTCCTATGAAAGGTAGGAGGCAGAATACAACCCACAAAGTCATTGTGCCTGTAATTTGAAATTCTGAAGGTGACATTTCAAATAATAGTTATGGCAGCAGTAGCTGTGAATTGTGAGGTATGTGTGTTAATGATGTTTTAAAGTTAAATTGTCTTGCATATTTTGGTTTGTGTGCTCAAAATGGAATTCTAGTATATCACTTCAGGATATTTTAAAAAAGAAATCTCTATTTTGTGTTGCATAAAGGGTAGCATTTGCACAAAAGAGAACTTTTTTGTATTATTGCTCAATCAACTACAACTAACTAAATAAAAAAAATCTGTAACAAATACGAATGTCATTATGTGCATGCTTTTCCATCTTTATTTGTTTCCAAGCTTAAAGTAAGACAATGATTGATGGATGTGCGAAAACAATATTCCCACCACGAGGCTTGCCCTTTAGCTGTCTTTCTGTACTTTTGTGATATTTCAAATAATCACAGACTCTGGTGAGATACTAATGAAGATGTTTATGGTTGCCTTAAACCAAATGCAATATTTTAATTTACAACTGATACTGATTCTCATTGGATGTAACTAGAAAAAAATATAAACAGTGCAGATTTACAACCTCATTTAATCCACAGAAAGAGTTATACTAGACTAGCAGATTGGTACTTGTAAATTCTTATGTGATTTTTTTTTTCCTACTTAACAGAGACCATGATGAGATTGGGAAAACATGAAAGAAAAGGCAAATCTGTCTCTTTTCCAAGAAAAACAGAAAAACAGTCTGGTGTGAATTACGTCTTTTTAGACTCTTCTTGTGGTCATGTGCAAAATATTTTTTTAAAATTTCTCTTTACTCCCCCATCTAGAAACAATGCTATACATGGGGAACTTTAATCATAACAGTGAGACTACTTGTATTGGTGAGATGACTTTCCCTCGTAAATAACAGCAGGATCAGACAGGATCAGTTTTTGATCACTGTGGTTGGATGACTATTGCATTACAAGATATATTATCAGCATCTACTGCAAAGGAGAATGTCCTTTGCTAGAAACTTTTTTTAAAGTATTATCTGAAGTGCCATTTTAAACCTTGTGTTTCTGATTCAGCTTCATATAAAACTATTAGGGAAAAGGCTAAATTGTTAATTCCAAGAAAATAATCTATTTTCAGCAGAAAAATTTACATTTGTCAAAAATACACATTTTCTTGTTACCGACATCTTGACTTTTCAAAGTGATCTGTAAAAAAAATAGATCATGGGAATCACCTTCACCTGAATAGTGTTTCTTTTTGGCCAACTTCACATTTAAATGATGTAATGGAAAGGATTGCCCAAAGGTGATATCCATGGGCTTAATCCCTCAGCCCACCAACATTTTCCGTACTAAGAGATTAAAAGGACCCGTGTGTTCACTTACAGTCAGAGTTCCAAGTCTGATCCAACACAGTGCACCTACACAATCATACAGAGCATTGTCTAAAATATCTGTTGAAATAGTTCCAGATGGCAATTGTAACCTATTTTTCATGTACTGATTCATTTTCAGTGTCCTGGAAGTATATCTGTTTTTTAACAGTCTTTTGTCCTCCATTTTACCAGTGGGAAACTGGGTTATGAGATGTAATATTCTATTTTCTTGGATAGACCTTGAAAAAGATTTGAACCATTATTTCACTTATTCCTCCTCCTATTCTCAAGGAAAATAGGGTTCAGTCTTCAGTTTTGTGTTAAAATGCTTCAGATTATATATATTAAACCCTCACATTTTGGACTTCCATATATGCCACTATGTAACATAATGCATCATATAATATCTGGTTTATACAAACATGAGTATATGAAAGCAATCTGCAGTGTATGAAATGCTCAGGAAAGAGAATGTCTGAAAAACTGTGGATTACACAAATCTGCAGATCTATTAACTTTAAAATTACCTGTCTGATACTTATGAAATGCAGCCAAAAAGTAAGAAGGGCTGAATGTAAGTGCTGCTGATTTAAAAGCTATTTTTTTGCCTTAATGGACTGAATGACAAAGGTCTTGTAAGTTTTTCTGCCTGCAGCACAGGCTGTAGTTAATGGCCCTTCTGTGTTACAAACCATCCCAGAGTATAAGATCTTCAATGGGACAAGAAAATAAACCAGACTAAGAACAGAAGGAGGAAAATTCAATGTTATCAGGTCAACATTTACATTTCTTGGAATGGTGTCAAATAATTGCAGAGGCTAATCAAAGTCTGCTTGTAAGGAACTTAGAAAAATTTAGAAGGCAAAAGACTGAAGGTTCTAATATGCAAAAAACCCACGAAGAAATGGTAAAATTAATCTCCTGAAGAGATATTCTTGGTTCTTTAAACATCCTGCTTTTGACAGTTGCCCTGCTTTCTGTGGGCTTTTTCTCACTTATTAGCAACTTATGATTATACGGGAAGGACACACGTAAAAAAATACAAGCAAAACTAATAAAAATAACCTGAAGGGCAAACTATACAAAACAGATGGAAAGAGGCCAAACAGATCTACAATACCAAGTGCTTTATACATGTCACCTTGGTTGAGTTATTGGTTTCCAAATAAATTGATCTAAAGTTTTCTTCCTTAATAGTTTTAAAAGAAAAATGTAATACACACATAGGAAATATAACTGTTGGTCTAAAATAATGTGGAAGATTGAAAAAAAAGATAAAGGATGCTGTGCTGTATGTATTACACTTTTGTTATTTTAGATTCCCTTACCTAATATAGTACCCTATCTATTTATGAGAGGTACGATTCACATTTTCAAGGACAACGCTGTGGAAGTCTGAAGGTCCTTCTTTCTTTCCTGTTACTCTGCTGCCAGGCAATTAGTCGTAGGAGGAGAAATGGAGAATGTATTTCTCCTTGAAACGTACCAAGATTCACACTCTGAAGCAGCAATTTCACAATCCTGAGTTATGAACCGATCACATGACCTTGAAGCTGCCAGAGTTAGGAGGCAGTTCCCATTAATGGGTTGACAAAATGTCATCTTTGTCTCTGAGCAGCAGCAGAAGGGTGAGATGTAAATGTTCCTCTGCAGCAACCAGCCAAGCTGTCAGACCTGAGTAGGTATGATTCTGCACAGGACAGCAGAAACTGGGAAATGGCTGCAGAGATGCTGCTCGGCCAAAAAGGGAAGTTTTGGGCACACTGCCTTCATGGTCTTGTCTTCCCGCAGCAAACCAGACAAAGCCTGAGATCCCAGTGGCACTGTCCTGGCATAACAAAATGTAGGGTTCCCACTAACTTCAATAAAATCCGTAACTTCAGAAGATCTAGTCCCAGTGGTGGATATGTTTGCATAGATTTTCAAGATAAAGCTTTATATTTGCAAATGAGATTTCAATATAGAAAAGTACTCTGGTAATAATACAAGTTTTATTAAAAAATAGAGGACTTAATTCCTCAGTTCATCACTCCAGGATTACATTAATGAATTTCCATGGAGTTATAACTAGTGAAAAACTCTCAAAATTTGCACCATCATAAAACCAGAGCCATGTACTGTGAAGTTTTTGACCACTACATGTGGAGAGTACATGCAAAGCAGAGCACAGGTAGCCTATGGGTTAAGTTACCTACTTGAATGAATCATTTTTCATAAAAATGAAAGAAAACAGGAACAGATGGAGAGTGTATTAATATCCACACATTATTATTGCTGATATGATTGACGTTCATTGAAATTTTAGAATTTATGGCTTGACTGTTTTAACAAGAAAACGTTGATGCAAGGCACTTAATATTTGACTTTGTAAGAGTGCGACTTCCTTAGCTACAACAGTTTCACTTGCTGTACCAGGGCACTTTACTCTTCACATACAACGCAGAAGGAAATGCTGTGTATTTGCTATCTTCAGTGGCTTTATTCATAGCACTAAATGGAATATGCAGAGGAAGGCATTTATGAGATTGGGTGATGACACACAATCCTAACATCAAGTTGGAAACAGTAGAGGGCACAGAGGAAAGGTTGCTGTACTGCACCAAATCCACAACTGTAACCTGTCTGAGCAGTGGAATTAGTGCCCAAACATACTTGTCAATACCTTTAGTGACATGTACCTTTTGTTTTTCATTGTAGCACACACACCAAATAAAATTAAACTACTCTTGGAGTTGGTCAGAGTAGTAAATGAGAAATATTTCCACAAGATACAAGAGAAGACAAGATTAAGATAAAACGTTTCATTCGTTTACACTATTTTCACCACTAAAATTTGTGGGTTGAGACAACGACAGTCTAATGGGGAAAGCAAAAGACACCTGTTCCACCAAAGCAAAACCAGGTATTCCTTCACCACTTCCCAGGGGCTGGCAGGTGTTCATCTATCACCAGGCAAGCAGAGTTCCATCATGTTTGACAGTATCTTGGGAAGAGAAACACCATAACCCTCTAAATTCCCTCCTTTTTGCTTCTTCCCCAGCTAAATATGCTGAGCATTTTGTTATATGGTATGGAATATCCCCTTGGTCAGTTGGGGTCAGCTGTCCCGGCTGTGTCCCTTCCCAGCTTCTTGTGCACCCCCACCTGTGTACTGGCTGGTGGGGTGGTGTGAGAAACAGCAAAGGCCTTTGCTCTGTGTGAACAATGCTCAGTGACAGCTAAAACATCCCAGTGTTAATAATGTTTTCAGCAGAAATCCGAAACACAGACCCATACTAAACAGTATGAAGAAAATGAACTGTACTTCAGTCAAAACCAGCACATAGTAGATGAAAGTGTGTAAGTGAAAGTAAACCTTTTCTTTTCCCCTCATGTATGGGGACTTCTAAGGGCTGAACCTGAAAGCTGTTATTGAATGTTACCCACAAGACATATGAATAGAAGGAGATTAAGAACAAAGGAAACCCTCAGAAATGCTAAAAGTGCATCAGGGAATTTCTTAAAAGCACAAAGTTCTTACTGTAAATCTACTGCAGAAGTCTTTCTCAAACCTTTCTTCCACTTCTACGCAGCAAGACTGTTGGAAACTGGAGGACTCCAGGAGCAGCTAGCACCAGCATGTGTCGGGGCCACCTGGTTCTCCTGGGAGCAGCCCATGAGATACTGAGCATTGTTTTGGTGCCTAAATGTTCTAGAGTTAGCAAAATGGCATTTAGTCACATTTTCTTCCAGATGTGCAGTGATATGAACATGTAATCCCGCACATGGAGGCTGAGCTGACAAAGGATCTAGGAAAAGGAAGGAGACTTTTGGTATCAGCCCACTTATGCAGTACTGATATTTCTCTAACTGGCAGGGACCTGATCTTCATTTATTCTGCTGTAATCAGAAGTTGATACAAACCTGAAGAACTCTTGACAGGAATGTGAAACTTGGGACATAACTTCTAAAAGCCTAAAATAATACATTTAAAACATTTTCGTACTTTTGGAACAAAAACTTGGAGCAGCTATTTTCTCTGACCATATATTAGTAAGAAAAGTGGTAGAAACAACAGACAGATACATATAAAGAATATATTTTATAGGTTCAATAGATCGTCAAGTTACTTCTGGTGATATTTTAGCATATTTTAGGATTTGTGGAATAGAGAGAAATAAGCTGAAGAATCTATCTAAATAAAAAATTAAAGAAAAGGAAGCAATTCTAACCAGAAAATGGTGATAGAAGAGCAATATATTTATAATGATTTAACCTGGAAGTTAATACTTCAAGATACCAAATATTTCTATCAAGTTCCATGTGCTCTGAACTGTTTAGGGTTGCACTACTGACAGGATGGAAATCAACAACTTTAAGAAGAAAACCATTGAGTAAAATGTGCAGACAGGCCATAGGTAAAGGTTCAGGGAGTTGTCAAAAATATTACTGATTTGATCAGCACAGATAACAAAAAAAAAAAAAAAAAAAAGCTAGCAGAAAGTAGAGTTCAGATGCTGTTGTGGACATGTGTAGATGTTAAATGAGTAACATACTAAAGGTTTAAAAAGCTTTCAAACAATTGGCAAGTATGATATCGACTCTGCAAATTAGCAATGAGAAGACTAAATATTTGTTATCTATTAGGAGAAAGAGCCAGAGGCTACATTTTAATATTAAAAAATGTCCCCAGTTTCCAGTCAAATGGGGGTGGCAGGAGCTGCAAAACCAGTGAAACAAATGCACAAACCACCCCAATTTTTCTTTGTTAAAGAATAGGCAGTTAAAAAACCTCAACAAAATGAAACAGAACTTTAATTAATTCTGCATGTTGAAAAGATAATTCATGATGTTCTCCTGTTGATGTGATGATGGCCCAGAGAAACTGCTTGCTGAAATATTGTAAACAATAAAATAAAGGCCAGTAAGACATGGAAGAACATCAACAGAGTTATATAGTCGGTTTAGAACAGTTGAGGTTCTGGCATTACCTAGAAATACACAAAGCATGTTACTTTGTACGTTCAAAGAAACCCCAAAACTGTGTACATTGGGCATATGCAGCTGTGACATTCATAAATCGTGTTGTGGTATGTCTTGAAAAATTGACTTCTTCAGGACTACTGGATGACAAAAGCAATTTAATTTTGATAAATGAAGATTCTGATGACTTTGATGAGCCTTTATCACAGTTTTTCACACATCATGCAGTATGAGAAATGAGCAGAAAAAGAGCAAACTGAAACAAGGGTGTGTATGCCTCAGTCTGTCACCGATGAACACGAGGCTGGAAATGTCAGCAGTGAGCGATTCCTGATGGAAATGTCTCAACTTTGCAAGACTAACTTTGGCAAGTCTTTAACAGGCAGGATTTTTAGTCAAGAATAATATGCAGTGAATAAAACAATGTAAAAGCGCTGTAAATTGAGACTAGAGCTTCCAGGAAAAAAAAAAAAATCACTCAGGTGAACCTTGGAGAATGCAGAGAGTTGAACTATGACAAAGCAGAAAGGTATCATTAGTCTAGAAGGCACTAGCAGGGGGAGAAATAGCAGGCCTGCGTTAATTCCACTAGAAGTGTCTATACTATGTTTTGACTACTGAGGCCACAGCTTTGCATTCTATAACTTGGAGTAGCGTTTTGTACCCTTGTATGAATGGGATACATAAACATTTCCCATTGGAGGACGAGTATTAAGGGGAAATATTTTATGTGTTGTAGGTTACAGGAAGGGATTCTTTTAGGCTTACAGCACAAGAAACACACACAAACCTATTGCCTGTTGTATCTCCTGACAGGAACCACCACCTCCCTCAAGGGACAGTGAGGAGGTCTCAGCTCTGTTCTCTTTCCCGGGGTTCAGTTTTCTTCAAATATTATGTGAATAAACATATAAATGGTAGATCTTCTTTCTGTTGTCTGTGGGATTTAGAGCTCCCTTTGGTCAACATTCAGAAATCTAACACAAGTCCAATTTAAGATGACAATGAAGTTGCACATTTTTACAGTAGATTAAAAATATGAAGATTATCAAAGGCAGCAATAAAGACGCTACCTTGCAGATTTGAATGATGTCGACTTTGCTAGTAAAGATGTAAAGGTTTCTTCTACTGCTACAGTCATTACTGAATTATTAAGATTTTATTACTACATCTTCTTAAGTAAATATCAAAATGATTACTTGAAAAATAATCCATATGTGATGCAAAAAGCTCTGTTTCTACAGATAAATACAGATTACTGATGCCATAAACTTCAACAAAACTGTACCAAAAGTTGTATTCAACTTCAGCAGAAGTGTATGTGTCTGGCCATCTACAAGGAGCACAAAGCAAAAACTGTAACTGTTCCAGTACAAATAAATGTTGGAGAATGTTTACTTTATGCTGCTTTTATACCTCCATTACATTAAGTTGGATATTTCTAAAGATATAGAAGCATGTGTTACATGAACATCAAGAACACAGTGGAAATTTTTTTTTACTTCTTTAGGGTGAAAAAAAAGTCCAATAATTGGTTTTCCTAAGTTTGATGTGTCAGCAGAAACAGAACTTTTGAGTGTCACAAGAAAACAGTTTAAATGGATGTTTTATATAATTTGTAAGTTGTTGCTAGCATTTCTATGTGCCACTTTCTTCCAAAAAGATAATAACATTTTAAGCAGTATTATAATCTCTGACAATTGAAAAATTATTTAATTTAGCTGAATATTATTATATCATTTAATGTAATAATAGTACTGTCCAACAGCCTTCAACATTTTGACATTTTTTCAGATGGTTACATATTAAATTGTTACCTTCTGTGACCGTGATGTATTTTTATTCATAAGGTCTTTGTATACAGCAAGACCACTGAAAAAGATTCACCTGCTCTGAAGTAAGCAGAAGAAACAGCATCACTGAGCACCTCCATTGGGATCTAGTTGTTTCATGGTTTCTAGATAAAATAAATACTGAGGAATCAAAGAAGTGAAAGGCAGCTAATTTCTCTCCTTCAGGCTTCCCATGTAATTGCTCTAATCACTAGACAACTGAGCGAGCCTGTTTCAGTCTAGCCCAATAAGCATTCAAATAATCATTGCAAAAATGACTTGCCTGGAAGTGCCACAGTTTATTCTGTGAGCTGAAAAAGCCACAGGTTTACTTTATCTTTGCTTCCATTCAGCCTTAGGAGAACCTAAACCTCACATGTCTAAGTGACAATAGACATTCTACTCACTGTGGTTTTGCCATGACAGTAAACTGATGATATTTCCCCTCTCTGCTCTGTGTTACCATGGTCCACAGTAGAAGGAAGATGCACCTTCTGATTCCTCAGGGCATGGTTCCATCTCTGACCCTGAGCGAACCACACATATTAGCAACTGAGCCCTTCCCAGAACTGGGCGTTTCCCTGGAAACAGCATTTGAAGGTCTCCTGTTTGGTCTGGAATATGAACCTGTACAACATTCTGCCTGGAGCAAGTAGAAATTTGATTTAAAAGCTAAACAAAATGAACAAAACATGGAAAAGGAATAACTGTATTAAGAATTCCCCAAACTCCTGTTTCTTTATAGACAACCAACCAAAACAAAAATATATATGAGAAAAATAAGCAACGGCATTCCACTAGCCCAAATCTTTAGGGATTTTTTCCATACAAGGAGACCAAAAAATGAGACAAAGCAGAAGCACAGGAGATTCAGAGATGAAGGAAATAAAAGTATACGTGAAAACAAAACAAAACAATAAAATAAAATAATTTTATGTAACAGGGGTTAAATAACAAAATATAAGAAGTACTCATACAAGTATGTGGTGACAAGATAAGTACAAAGAGAGTATTTATCTCATCTAATATTCTCAGAAGGAACAGTAAATTAAATGAAACCAAAGGGAAGTCTTAAAAACTGATGGCAATTGTCCTTTTATAATACATAATTAGCCTTTATTTATTATACCTGCTTCTATCTCTTTCCAGAAAAATAATAAATAAGGTCAAACCCCACCACACAAAGTGGTTGAGTCATTACTATGTCTTTTATGAAAGAACACAAGTCTCCTCTATTAAAGAAAACAAAAGGATTACGGTGACTGAAAGGAGTTCCCATGAGGAAGAATCACCATTGTCCACTATGGTTTTTTCTCTAGTAACCTTGGAAACAAGTGATACTGCTCTCAACCCTGGCCAGAACTGGTGCAAACTGGTCCAAAAATGTCTCCATCCTAAATGCAGCATCATGGGGAGAAAAAACAAACAAACAAACAAACAAAAAACCCCAAAAAACCTCCTAAAATTTCTGGGTCTTCCCTTCTTCCCCCCCAGAACCAATGGAAATATTAACACTGAGTTTCTTTGGCGCTGGATAGATGTTTAAATAGGATTTTCCTAATGATTAAGAATGTTCATTCTTGAAATATGAGTTTCATAAGGAGTATGTTTAGAAGTTGAGTCAGTAAGGTGACTTGTTTTAAATGCTGAAGCTAGGGTTGTCTGGAGATACAATTTTGAAATAAGATTAATTTTATCATTCATTTCAGTGAAGCTAAAGGTCATCCTAACAAACAATTGTTACAAATAAAATATTAAAATAATAGTTTTAATTGCAATACAATATGAAAATAATAGTTTTAATTGTAACAAATCCCTAATAGTTCTGACAAAAGGAGGCAGGGTGCTTGTTACTTAAGTCTTCTACAGAAAAGTCCAAAGGAATAAAGTGCCTGTATAGGTCCATATGCTGTAGGTTCTGGGGGGTGCTGGTCTTTGTGTACGTTTTGTTGCCGTTGCCTTTGCTTTTGATACCTGTTAAATAATACAAAAGTGTGTTTTTGAATACTCACAAATTTTTAAATCCTCTGCAGTAGGGAGGGAAAAAAGAGACTGTTTTACCAGAGCAAAGAGAAAATTCCTTCTTTATAGCAATTGAAATGAGAATTTCTGGCACTGAGAAAAGCGGGAAAATAACCTTCATCTTTCATATTTTTTTAAAATTTATTATTAAGCAACTTATAAAGATGGGAAGTTTTTTTTGGGGGGGTTAAGATTTGATGTGCTGAAGTACAATTACTCTATGAGGTAACAGCTTGGATCTAACTTAGCAGGTACCTTTTTGAGTTCTAAGACATGCAAATTTGCAGAACCACTTTACAGTATGGTTATAAACTGAGTTGAAGCTGATTGCATAAATGGCTGTCTTCACCTTGCTTACTCATATGCACAGGACAGGCAAATACGGAATCTGACTTGCAGGACAGACCATCATTTAAAATAAAAAAAAAATAATGAGTAGGGGTGTTGCAGCTGAAATTCCTGAACTGCTCCTGGCCCCAGAGAGGAATCAGAGCGATCCTATTTTCAATGAGATGCTGAACTGCAATCCGATATGCAATCTCATCATCTGATAGGCACATTCTCCCCAAATTCTTCCCCCTAATTTCATAGGCCTTCCTTCTTTTTGTCTTGATCTAATCTGTTCCTGGGTCCAAAATACAATATCCACCACTTTTTTCCAGCTGCGATATTATATTTTACTATTCTGCACTTTCTTTGGGGCTCTTTCTTTTCTAATTATCACACTAAGTAGATCTGGCTCTCTTGCTCACAGCTTGATCACTTTTTTCATGTGTGATACCATCTGCCTAATAGGCTTTCTTATCCGGCTCAGGCACGGGCCGGGGGGCGGGGGGAGTTGCTATTGTAGATTCTGCTGTATATCCCCAGAGGTTTTAATCCATGCTTTCTTGTCATTAAAAAAATCCCTTCTCGTTTTATGGCTGATTTCAGCAACAAGTTTTAAAGCCCAGTGTAAGAGAATATGCCTTTTCTGCAGGATGCTCATATGAAGCCTATAGAAAGGTTTGTTACACAAGACTGTAACTGGTTACAGTCTTTTCGATTCAAATGTGTGGTTCCAGCTAGAGATACTCAACATATGCATGCACTGAAAGAAACATATTTCCTTTACTTTCCCTACTGGCAGGGTTAAATTCTCACCTAGAACATTTTGGCGTCAATCTGATTGATTTTATAGATTTTAATAATGCAGTGCTGATTATGAGAGCAGACCTAATAATTTTATGATGATTGTTTCTGTTAGACAAATTAATAATAGAAATGTTCCATGAGATTAAATACTCAGCTGCCAGTAGGGAGCGTGGGTGCCTGGGGCTGAATGGAGATGAGCTTGTACAACTCCACATCCCTTCTGGAAGAAGGATCCTGCTCTTTGTGTGCAACAATGCCTGTGGCGTTAACAGCCCGAATATCCCCATCTAATTTATTTACTGTATCATTCATTGATTTATCATTTCTTTGCATTCAGTAATACAGAATACTAGTCAGAAATATTTGCTAATGCACACAAAAACACCTCCTGCCTGGTATGACTCTTTTTGCCCATCAGGAGAACTCTATGAAACTAGCCAGACAATAATAGCAGAATAAATTTGTTGTGCAAATTTCACTCTCGCAGGGGATTCTCTTAATGCTTAGCTTTGTGAAGGAAGTTGAAATTGATACTTGGAGGTAAAACACAACGTAATTCAGTCTGCAACAGAAAACAGGAAAATAAAGAAGGAGCATCCTTATTTTCCGAGGCTTACATCAAAGGTTAACACTTAAACTGCTATTGTACCTTTCCTAACCTTTTATGATTAGACTTCATGGCAAAGTCTCTCTTGATTTCTAGATGACCAAAATTTTATTCATATTAAGCCATTATTTGATATGTGGAAATCTTTGATATAAATGGCATTATACTTATATAAAACTATATTAAGCATATGGCTGTGACTATCTAGCTTAAAACTCATTCTTTTGATGGTGCTGTTACAGCATAAAACCTACTAAACAAAACAGTAGATTAACATGTAATTTGATAAAGTGCCAGTGACTTCACCGAGTTTACCCCAACTAAACAAAAGGGATGAATTTTTGGGGCATATCAAAGCATAAATGCAATGTAATGGTACTTAAAAAAATGCCAATTTATCAGATCAGTGGATAAGCAGCAGCAGAAGATTTATGGAAGCCTTTCCCCCAGGTCTGATAGATGAGATAAGACATCTATGATTGTTCAAATTGTTGTGTGGCATATGTCTCATAGGTGCTTGCTTTGACTAAGGTCACCACATAGGTTAAGATTAATTCCATACTTCTGACTAGTAAGTATGTGTAGAATCATCATCTTCTGTTCCGATTGATGCTTTCACTTTGGAAGGAATCCACTTACCACAGAGTTTAAGCCAAGCTTACCTTGTCCTCATTGCTGGTTTAACCCAAATCAGCCAAGCTGAATAGAAACATACCTCATGACAGACAGGATGAGCTGTTGTTGGTCCAGAGAGCACAGGACTGGTGTAGGGACTGCATAAGAATATGATGAAGCTAAATATTTCTTCACATTAAGTGGAAATGCAGTTGTATCACCTGAATGCACTGCTCTTTCAAGCTGAAAAATGATTCAGTGCACTACACAATTATTCTGTTGTCTGCACAATGCCTGTACAAATAACACACAGGGAATTTGGATATAGCCACAAATACATTAATTATAGTGGTAAACCTTTTCCATAGATCAATACTGCTTCAGGAGTTCCTCTATAATAACTTGAATGCAGTGCAACAAAAGCCATTAAATCTCAGTACTTCATTAATTCTGTCATCAAAGGTTCCTTACCTAGCTCCATTTTCATTACTGTTGCTTTATTTTATATCACTGTGGATATTAAATAGACTCTTCACAAGTATCTGGTACACTCTACTGAATTGGTTGACTTTTCACCCATGTTTCTTAAGAGACTACAGTCTGACACAATCCAATATCTATTACCTGTAGATTAGCTTGAGTACCTGTGAGAGGCATTCTTTCATTTACCTTTGATTTAGAGGAGCCAGCTAATTTTAGAATTGCACTGTGAGTACAACATCTGGAAAGATATTGTACAGCTGTTCAAATGCTGACCATCCTGATGTATATTCCACTGTGGTCAGGTCCACCTCATTCTTGAATTTATCCACTGACATGTAAAAAATATTTCATGCAGTGAAAAAAACCCAACAAGCCCTTTTCCATCTCATCAGGAACAATGGCCTAAAATTATAGGTGGGAAGATTATAGTAGGCTGGGATAAAATAAAGTTATACAGAAAGCTATAAATATATAAAAAAGCTTTAAAATATTAATTTTAAAAACCCCAGAAGTATAGGACAATGAAGAAAAGAAATACAAGAACCTGGTTATTGACATCTATAAAAATAGCATGTCTCTAATAACATTGATTTTTTCAAGAGAATAAAAATATAAGAAAAGGAAGGGAAGGACGGAGGATGGGGGGGATGGAGAAAGGATAAAAATAAAAGACAGTGTGGGGAGATTCTGCCCATTTTACTACCCTATATGAAAATTCTACTGTCTCAAAATATTTAATATAAGTAATTCATTGTAAGGTAGAACGAATGTTTTCCTAGGAATATCTTAATTTTAGAAGCTCCTATATTTTCCAGAGTGATAGTAGTAATACACCAGTAAAATGAAAAATAAGACATAGCATCGGTTCTTTCTTCTACAATTTTCTGTCTAGTTTGGTTACTTCTCCTCTCTGGAGAAGTAAATTAAATATTGTACATAATGGCAGCTGAAAATAGTCTATTTCCCTAATGATTTTTTTTTTTTTTAATAAAGGATTTTATTGCCCCAAATGCCTTCCTGAGCTGCCTGAGAGTTTTTATGGACAGAATCAAAGAGCACCTAGTCCAGACAGAGAAAACCAGATAAAAATATATCTTCTGAATCTGAAGAACACTATTTATTGCAAGAACCTGCAGGCATTATAATTTGCAGTTGAATTTATATTTGAATTTATATTTTATATTTATTTATACTTGCAATATAAAGTGAATCTGGTCATAAAATTATGAAGATTATAAGATGAAAATCTAAAACTAGTGGCCTTCAAGCCTTCACTTTAGAATATGTTTTTTCTCAGGTCTTTTCCTAGCCCAGAGATATATGGTGAACCTCATGATTCAACTTAGAGAGGTGCACCACATGAGACAGTGTTATTAAGCACACATAAGTTTAAATACTTCTAATGATCTTAATGGAGATGAATGTGAAAGCAAAAAGTAACCTAAGATATTATAACTTTGTGACATTTATCTATACCATAGCAAAAACTAAAACAAATGTTTGATTTTAACACTGACGGTTTTGGTAGAAGAAATTAGGTGCCAATTATTTATTTTTTTATTGGGGGATTGGGGCGTGCAGGGCATATGATTTTAACATTCATGTAAGTTAATGAGCTTCCCATTATTCATGTAAGAGAGTCGTAGGATGAGATCTCAAACACACTAGCAACCAAAAAACATGTGAAGCGGACGGCAGGCATCAAGTTAATGACTTAGACCCCAAAGTCAGTGATTATCAAGCACAGAAACTGATTGGGAACTCCCCATGCAGGGTGACATTCTCTGTACCATCACAATCTGAGCAGCCCAGTGTTAACCCAGATCCAGAAGTGCGGCAACTACTCAAAAGTTGAGTCTTCTCAGGAAGCCACCTCTGAGTGACTCGGAGCACTTCACACACTCACCTCTCAAAATGTTAAAGATGGATGTATGTGTCTTTGGTGTCAAAGATTTCAGTGTATCTTAACAACCAAGCCTAACAATCCAGTCACTAGAAGCAGAAGCTCATGGGATAGGTGGGGTGTCTTTGGGGGTGGAGGGTTATTATGGGGGGGGGGTTGAGGGGGTGGGTGTTTGTTTGTGGTCTTTTCTAACACCAGGAGGTGAAAAATCTGGACTTGTTACATTCCTCAGACAAAAACTCAGTCCCACAGGCAGCACCTCACCTTAAATTTAAAGGCTGGTCTAGAAGGGAGGAGTTCCCTCCTTTCCCATTAAAGCTCTTATTTAAGATGAAGGGAGGAAGGCTAATTGGGCCAAAGACAGGCATTATGTTTTTGTGTGACCTAGTCGACACTGTTCCCCTGGGCTGCCCTGTGCACTTAGCATCAGAGTGTCCTTTGATAGTACACAGCCTATCATTAAAAGAGAGCGAGGGAGATAAAGTCAGAGTCTCTCCCCCCATGTAAGCCTCTCCAGCACTGCACTCGGGAGCCATATACCTACATTCTTCCTAAATCCCAAATGGGGTATCTAAATCTTACATCTAGCTTGATATTCCGCTATATTGTATTTTGGTGGTGTAACACATGTTAAGAAAAAAGCATTTATAACAGGTAACAGCCAAAATAAACATTGCTAGCCTAGTAAATTTTGCTCTTTCAGAGTGAAATCATGTGCATACAGGCCCGTGGTAACCACTCAAGCATTTCCCTTATCAGTAAATGCTTGCCACACAGACCTCCTTGTATTCTATTCCTAATTTTTAAAAAGGATGGCTAGTTTTCTAAGAGCCATCATTTTAACTGTGCACCTTGGACAGAAGTTTTGCATTGTTACTGGCCCGGGGTCTCCTTATCACAGATGAGCTTTTTGCTCATTTGCCAGCCAGGTCATTCCTGACTTTTTTTTGATGTTTTTTTTCGCAGCAAGTTGTATTGAGCCTCAGCAGTTCAAAATAGCTCACCTTTTTTATGCTGTGCACTGCTGAAAGTGTTTGCTCCAACTCGAGAAAGCTCGGAACTTTCTCCCTTCCCAGAGTGTATGGTTCTGACGTATTTGTCAGTGTTTAAATGTTTATGGCTGAACTTTTAAAAATGTTTTAAAATCTGGCTTAGAGTCTGGAACACAGATTTGAACTGTAGTTCTTGAATTACTTATAAAATCACAGTGCCCCTTTCCAGGGGAAGTCTTGTGTTACCAGTTAGTCAGGCATCAGAAAAAATTTCGCTGGTATGGACAGAAGTCCTCAAGAACTTTCCTGAGGACATAATTATAATTTAAAATAGAAAGAAAGAATACATTTATTTATTCTTTTCTTTGATTATATTCAAGCAGATAGATTAGAAAACCCAAAGCAAACAAAAAAAAGCAAATTAAAAATCCCAGCCTCAACAAACATGGCAAAGAAAATGCTGGTTTAATTCCATATAGATTATGTGCTAATTGTAGGAGTTCCTGATACTAAGTTCTTCAAAGCATTCTATATATTATAGGTACTTTGATCTGCTAAAGGGGCCCACTTGCCAGAATCTTCATCACACACAAATGGCAGTGTTACCATAGAAATGGGACAACGCCACAGAAATAGACATATAATCGTGTGTGTCTTGAGTGAAGACACATATAACTATGCATGGGAAACTGGCATGCTGGGATTACTTCCTAATATGATGATGGGATTGCCTCTAAAATTGCTCTTCGTGATATCTGCTCTGTTTACAGTGACTGACTCCAAAGCAGAGTACAAATGGGGAACAAAAGAAAACCTCCACCGAGAGTCCATATGGAGGATACATATGGGCAAGGCAGAAAAATGTATATATATAAAAGAGACAAAAGACAAGAGTAGAAACAAAAAAAAAGAGACAAAAGAATGAGAAACTGCAGAAATTTTGAATGAAGTGGAACAAAATGCAAGAACTGAAGGGAGAGTGGAAGATGACAAACTTAACAGCAAAAAAAAAAAAATAGAGAAAGCAGACTCGAATGGGGAACAGAAAAATGAGAGGCAGTACAGGAAAGTGAACAGAAAGAGGAAAAGCAGATATGAGAATAACAAGGAAAAAATCCCTAGGAGAAGGTGATGGAAAATGAGTTAGTGAGAAGAAAAACAGAGAAGGAAATGCCATGATTTAAGAGGAAATATAGAACCACCTGACATACTCAGGAAGCTGCAGATCCCATATTTTGAAGGTGTAAACCCCAGATATATTTGGTTTTTAAAAATATTAATAACGAAGCAATATTTTTTAAATAATATTAAACACACAATAAGAAGAGTCTGCAAAATTTAACCATGCTTTTTATTCCTAGAAAATTATCATCCACATTTTATATTATAATTACCCAAGTTTCCCAATTCTATTTTTTAAGTTTGCTGGTGGGTGTTCCATCATTTACAGTAAAACCCAAACAAACCAGAGGCCTGAGATTAAAATTTTAAACACATGTTGAGGTACTATGCACCTGGCCAGCTGTTCAGGCATTGCAAGGACCACAATAGGAATTGACGAGAACAGGAGTCTTAAAATTCTGTTTGTGTGTTTAAATATCTAAATATATGATATTTGATCTGTGGGGGTTTTTTTTTGCTTTTTTCTAAAGTTCAAGTCTGATCCTTACATGGACAGTTCTTAGTGAACATAAAAAAGGACAGGCATATTTTACATAACTAAATAAATATGCTACCTTAGCTTTGTTGTTGTTAATAAACATTAACTTCCTTATAATTCTTATCTTACTCTTACATCTACTCTTACACTTTGGAAAATGATGTGATAATTAGAAGACTTGTTGGTTTTTCTTTTACAAGTTGCCTGTAGCATTTTGGGGAAGAGAAGAGGTTACAGTTATTTTACTTTTATTATGGAAAGACTCTCAGGGGTTTTTTTCCAGATTGGAGATTTTTTTCAGCACTTTCATACATTTTATATGTATAGCATAATGAAATACAGTGTCATAAGAACAACTTTTAAAAATAATTAAAATAATCTGAAATTACAGGCTGTATAAATTTACAGCAGTAAATTTATTAAAATTTAAAACCAGTAGTAAAAACAAAATGTATGCAATTTTCCTTAAACTAGTTCATTTACTTAGAAAACTAAAAATGTATGAATTAAATTTATAATTATCTGAATTAAAAAAAAAAAAGCCCACTCTGTTATACTATTCCTACAAAAAGATTTTTCTGCTTCCTTGTAATGATTTATTCTTGTTTTGACATAACACAGTGTGGAAATTAACTCCAGAATATCAGACAATGAAAAATTTAGGATTAAATTATATATACCTGAAGGCCTGACAAATGATAAATTAGAAAGGGAACCAATCTGTTAACTTCTCCCATGTTACACTCGGAGACAAACCTCTGAAGGCACTTCCAATGTTGTCAAAGTTTCATTAAGACACAGAATCCTTCCCAGGGTTCTTCAGGTGCCAGTTTGATGGATGTGCACTACACGATGTGTTTCTGGGCACTGAAGGGGGTTGCAATACCTACTCTACAGCTGTCAGGTGTTTGTTAACTTGAGCATTTAAACAACAAAGGCCATGTAAATACAGACTGAAAATGCAGAATAAACAAAGGCATAAAGCTGTGCAAGAAAAACAACACCTGGAGAAGTCCGTAAGTCTAGGGAATTAAGGTTGCTGTAGAGAGAAATTAATTTTCTGTTTCCACTATGTTCCTAAGACTCCAAGAAACACATTTTCAACAATTAATTTTTAAAATTTTTAGACACGTCTCAGAAAATTAAGTTAATTTTCAGTCCCATCAATACTCAAAAGTATGAACTGACTATTGTTCCATTTTTATCTTGTCTTGTAATAGTCTTTTTATGAAAACAAAAATATATGTAATAAAATGTTTTAAAATATTAAGTGACAAGTCACTTTCTATAGTGTCAGGTATGGAAATAAATTGTCAGAAGAAAAATTGGTTTAGAAATACATAAATCTTTTTGAAATGCTAATTAACTTACTAGCAATGTAGTGATAACGAAGGTTTGACCTTGTGGTTGTTTAACCAGATATGCAATAGCAATATTGCTTTTCTCCCATACTTATCACTTTAATGTTAATAATTGACAATAACTCTGTTTATTTAATGTATGTGGCTACTTCATTAAAGGGTGAGTGAAAAGCTTTATAGAAAGACAGTGCATCAGTAATATGGTTCTCATTCCAATTCCCTGTGAATAAAATTCACTGCAATGCATAAATTAATTTGTAACCATTGTAATTAACAACATTCCAATGAAATCACAAATACACTGGGCAGAATGAACAACTTCGGAGGACATAGCAGGGATGTTAGTAGCCCTGTTATTCAATTAACATGTCAGTGGAAAGAAATTATGTGAATATTTTCAAAGCCCATAATGATCTTAAATTTTACTGCTAACAACCTATAAGGACAGGATTTAATCAAAGTTTAGGTTTGAATAAGACTTTATTTTAAAGACTGAAGATTCTCCTGAGAATAGCCTTTAAACCTATAAACGCCCATAGAATGTTTCAAAGACCTGCTTAAAGAACATGATTGTAATCCATGCAAAGAAAGTATGTTTATTAGTGCCACCTGTGTGTCTACGAGCAACTACATTTAGTGCACTGATCTATTTACATGGAAGTGGTTAAAGCCTTGTAGTGGTTTAGGCCTGGCTGGAGGCCAGATGCCACCAAAATCAGTCTATTGCTCCCCTTTTTAGATAGACAGGGGAGAAAACATATATCGAGAGGCTTAGGGGTCGAGATAAGGACAAGGAGAGATCATCCCATAATCGACGTCATGGGCAAAACAGACTCAACACAGAGTGAATGAAAGAAACTCTCTAATTGATGACACTGCACTGGGCACCCAGTGACACCAGTCGGGTAATGAGAAGCACAACAAGATATTAAAGCACCTTGCTCCCACCCCTTCCTTCTTAGCAGACTTCACTTTAGTCATGATTTTGCTCCCTTCTTCCACCCCATTCTGGCAGAGAAATGGGGGTTTCGGTCAGGTCCTCACTACTTGGTTTCCTTCTTGGCTGGGGGGGGGCATTCATTCCAGACACCCTTCCCCTGCTGCATTGTGGGATCCCACCCACAGGAGACTGCCCCAGCGTGGGTCACTGCCATGGCAGGCAGTCAGAAATCACGATGTCTCTCGGTCTTTAGTCCCAGTCCTCCATAGGGTCACCAGCCTCCCCCCAACAAACCTGGTCTGGCTCAAATCTCTCTGCTCATCTCTGTGTCTCTGTCTCTCTCCATGGGCTGCAGATGCTGGCAGGGACTTGCTCCAATGCAGGTCACAGCATCTCCTGCATGTCTCCACCTGCTGCAGCATGGGGCCTCTCCACCTGCTGCAGCGTGGGGCCTCTCCACCGGCTGCAGGTGGGGTCTTGGCCTTTTCCATGGGCTGTGGGGGGACACCGGCTCCACCATGGGTTTCTCCACAGGCTGCTGGGGCATCTTTCTCTCCAGCACCTGGGCACCTCCTCCCTGCTCCCCCTCTCTGACCTTGGTGTCTGCACAGATCCTTATATTTTCTCACTCCCTTCTCTGGTGGCAAAATGCAGCTGCTTGTGGGGCTTTTTTTCTCCTATATGTGATTCATAGAGGCGCTGATTGGCTCGGCCTTGGTCAGCAGCAACTCTGGCCTTGAATAGGCCAATGTTTACTTTCTGGGGCCTGCAGAGAGCTTCTGGCTGCTTTCTTGGGAAAGAAAACACTTTTTTGCTGAAAATTGATTTCCAAAGTATTTGCTTGAAATATTCTACTGCAAGTTCAAACTCCCAAGAAAACTGGAAACAGACTGGAAGGGACGTTCTCCAGTTTTAGGGGGGTACATCAAAAACTCCCACACTCCTGCAGCAAGATCAATATTGCAGGCAGTTAGATTCCCAGCACCAATCTTTGCCTGTCTTATTGCTCTGAGGGTTTGAATGCTGCTTTTAATTTTCAGCATAAATACATATATGCTGAGGTTATCTCTATTTGTCCTTTGACAAGTGTTGTCATCTAAGTGAGAAGAATTTCTCTCTGCTCCATGCTTGTTTTTTATACCTTTAGGCATAGCTTTTATTTTGCTAGGTCCCTTCACTGCCCCTATAAGATAGGCTCCCACTTCCTCAATCATTCTGTTACACTTTCACTTAATCTTCTCGAACACAGGCAACAAGAATTGCACACAGTGCTGCCAGTGATATCTCTTCTGTCTCCTGCATGAAAGAGCAGGAAAGCTCTATTTAGGCTGGAAATTGCTCACTCCATACAACTTCCATAATGTCAATCTGACGAGAGGAAACAACCTCCCCTTGCTGCCAGTGGCTTCAATTTAGAGATAGGGATCTTTGATGAAGGTCTCAAAATGCTGGTCAAAACAATACCAATGACCTCGGAAAGGTTCTGGGGACAAAGCCCTGAGTCCTGTGCTGCTTTCTTCCTTGCTGCTTGTTTTCTGTCTTCTGAAACTGGTGTAAGAACCATTCCTCTCACTCTCTAATGTACAGGGTTTTTTCTTACCATGTCCCTGCTGCTGCAACTTCCCTGAGCTTGAAAAACGTCTGTATGATACTTCTATGCTTCATTCATTCGATACATCTTATATCATGCTAATTCCTATGATTATATGTGAGTTCCTTTTTATTCTGCTCTCAAGAGATTCAAATTAAAATCCCTTTCCCAAACGTTAGCTAAATATTGTGTTTTCCTAATTTCTCATTTATTTCTGTACTCTGGTGCCACTCTAAGTCTTCCTACTTTCGTACAAAGCTAACAAATTTGATGGGACATTGGTTCGTACTTTATTATCTTCTAGTCTGGAGTAATTTTTGCAACATCTGCTCATCTTGCAAGCTTTCTGCTTTTACATGACAGAAGACAATGCTACCCACAGGAACTCTGTTTCTAAAGAACTGCGCTTAGAAATGGTTTTCTCCAAATGCTTCCTTTGCCTTGTGTATGTAGATACTTAAATCTTCTGAGTTACCTAAAACTTCAGAGATACTTTTAACTCAATGTGTTGCACCACAAAATTAGTATGAGGTAATATAAAATGTTGTGAGCAAAAGAATCCATATTGTTCACCATTTATATACATATATATATGTACATATGTCCGTACATACATATACTTGGGATACACGACTCATCAGTTTTAGTTCAGGAACTTACAAATTTGCTTTCTACCAAGTGATATAGACTAAGGAAGACTTCTGCTTAGCAAGCTGAACCTTTTTTATAATTTTGATTTTACTCTTGAGAGATCAAAAAAGGGATATATTTTAAACTGCCTAAGAGATCAATATTTTTGTTATTCTAGTAACTGAAATTCAAATTAAAAGTAAAGCCTAAGCTTACATAGTTCTTAAAAATTCACTACTATCATTTGCTGGAAAATATTTATTGGGAGGAGTCACATTTTCTCCCAAGAAATCAACATGTGAATATGTGATTGAGACAATAAGATGTTTTCTGGAGTGATGGCGGCAGGGGACAAATCTCATTAGTCATTGAAAAGCAGGTGTGTTTTAGCCTTTGGCTTCCAAAAATCCTTCTTCCCAAGAATTCTGAGCACTGTCTGGAAATCATGTTTGAGTTGACACTCTTTCTAACACCAGAGGAGATGCTCCCATTCTTCCAGCCTGACTTGTTCCCTATATGCCAGAACAACTTTAAAATTAGAAACGGAACAGAGGAACTCCAAGGTAAATAAAACTTTCTAGTTCCTGTGCAAATATTCTAATCATTCTGAAAACAGATAAAGACTACTTTATCTGTGCAAAATATGTAATTTTATAATCACAACCACCACATTTTCTTATCAGTGGATTATTTCTAATGGGAAATGTGATACATGGTTATACCTGTGGATGTTGCACAGAGAGAGAGGGCTGAGATGAGCTTGGATACCCAGGACAGAGACTGTAAAGTTCAATTAATTTTATTGAAGTAATTATTTTAAGGGTTTTTTTTGGGCTGTCATTCTCAGTTTATGGGGATGGCCACACAAACAAAATAACAGCTCTGACCATGAATATTGAATATTGACTCCAGCCAAGGATTTCCTTTCTCTAGGATCCCCTTTCCAGCACTGAGCATTGGATGTTACTGAAGGTGCCATTGGACTGTGGTGCCCAAGACATGCAGATAGACCTACCCAGCATGAATCTGTCTGGGCTACACTGCACAGGCACTTGATCCTCAACTTCAAGTACCATTGAGGCCAAGCACCTAACAGGTAGATGTTGCAGCACTCAGACAGATGACTGTATCTTTCATAGCCTAGCCCTGGGATGTAAGTGTTGGGGCATATTTTACCTTTAACAAGTATTCACACACAAAAATGATCTATGCTTCATGAAACGGTCTCTTCCTCATGAAAGAAAAAAAGCTGCAGGGCAAAAAATGTTCTACTCCTTTGAGAACTCTCAAAGTGTGATTTTCTGCAGGTGATATTTTTTGGAAGAGTTGTAGCCATTGTATACCCTGCAGAAATACCTCCCTGGCCAAAGCCCATGCTTTTTACTATATGAATGAATCTGTTTTGCCTTCTTCATATTTTACCATAAATATATGCTTCAAAGTTCTTTATCCATGCATCTACTATTCTCCAACATATTGATTCTTGGAGACCCTCATTAGATGGTAGGAAAGGATTCAATATATCCCATGATACTTTAAAGGAGACTTACATTTCATTTGCAATTTTCCCTAAAATAATGATGGTTAACAGCCAATCTACTGTTCATAATGATTAGTCACTGAAAAAAAAAAATGTTTATAGGCTGAAACATAACTGTCCTTTCCTTTCTTTATCCCTATTTCAACATAAGTATAAATAAAATGGCTTTGATATGCAAAACATCTGTGACATTTGTCCACGCCTCTCCTACTGTTTATTTTTAAGCCATTTTACTTTAAAACAATAAAATTAAATACATTAAATCATGCTTCAAAAGACCATTCTCACAACATTTTGAATAAATAAACTGAATCATGCATAGTATTTTAGAATTCAGTAAAAGATAAAGATAAGATAAGAAAGCTAGGAACTTCAGGGACATCTTTTAGCATCCATCAGGGTAGTACTTTGCACATTGATGCTACTGAGTTTTAAGAAGTGACATTTTTTTATCTGAAAAGTTAAGTTCAGTCAATTTATGCCAAAAGATTTTTCTGCCTTCTTAAACAGGGATGAAAGTTTGAATTTAAGCCCTGACTCAAGTATGTCAAACATAACATACTGCAGATTGAGTCTGCTGCAGGGAATTAGAAGATATAAAGTGTGATAAAATGGGATCAATTTCACTGCTTATAAAGAAGAAAAGTTACTTTCTGGAACAAAAAAAGGGGGCGGGAAAGGAGGGAAGGGAAGAGAGAGAGAAGAAATCACCCTGAAAAGTACTTTCTTTCTGAAACCAACACTGGAGTCTTGAATCAGTCATGACAGTTTTTGGTTTCACAGATGCTTTTTCTTCATGTTTTACAACACTGTGTATGGAAATCTAAGAAAAAAAAGTAAAAGAATTAGAGAAAAATACTGTACAGCTACATATATCCTAAGAAAACTATTTAGAAAAAAAAACGGTAAATTGCCCTGAAAATTTAGCATCACTTCTTCCATCAGAAAAAACAACAGTTTTATTTTGGAGGACATTATAAAAAAACCCACATTCACTCCTAAAACTGGATTTGAAAGCGAATGACAACATGACACTCCCTCGTTTCCTCTAGGTGATCCCTTCCCAAAGACTGTCTCAGCATCTGTGCTCTACAGTCAACTTGCTTAAAGCATGTTACAAGAGAAAACATAAGGAGCCCTCTAAATTGGAGTGAATAAGAAGTAAATACAATTAGAATATTTTAATGCAAAACAAATCAGAAAAATAGTGATAGAAAGCTGAATGTTTTGTTTGCTATAAATTTTACCTCAATTTTTATCTGAGTTCAAACACCTCTTTAAATATATATATTTATATATATACTAAATTACAGATTCAACTTCAGAAAATATTAAATGAGACATTTACTGGAATAATGTGTACTGTGGTAATGGAAATAGAACACTAAAATGATTTATTCTATGGTTTCACTGTTGCACTTGATGACAGTTGCACCCATTTAGTACACATCACAATGAAGGAAGAATTCCTTTTATGTATAAATACAAAAAAAAACATTAAATACATCAACAAATAACTAAGCAATAGATTTATAAACAAATATGCAAACATAAGGAAATGTGTTATTGTAAGAACAATTTCTAGACCTATCCTCTTGTGCCTGTAATATCAGTATACATAGGGGTTTTTTACCTAAATCTGTACATACAGACCCATATCCAAACATTTCTATAAATAGAGTCAAACTCCTGTGGCATTCATATCCTGTTAAAAATGAAGGCTGGCTTAAGTATTACCTCTAGAATAGCTTTTCCACACTCCTGATCCTACTGCCTCAGGCCTGCAATGTGGCATGCACTGTGACCCAACGAACTGTAAGCCACTGTCTGTAGTGCAAGTATAGTCCAAGTGTCACCTTGCAACAGCCTGTAGTAGCCCATTAAAACCTATTCCTGATGGTTTTGATTTATTAGTAGTTGTAAACCCACAGCACGTGTCAAAGCGAGTTGGTAAATATTAACACTAAAATTCTTGACAATTATATAAACCTGTTCACAAATAAACTAGTAAAAATAAGTATAAATATGTAAAATTTACAGTAAAATAAAAATAACAGTATTTAAAAACTGATCAAGAAAATATTTCTTTAGAGTATGTCTTGGGGTAGAAGAAAAAAAAATCTAAAGATTGTATAATAGAAAATGCATGATCCAAGAAATTGTGAGCAAATTCTTGTTTACAGAAAAAATATGGTTGCTTCTTCAAATTCACTAACAAAAAAAATTAAAAAACATTCTAAAAATGTCTAAAATTAGAACATAAATGTTCAATAGATAAGAGAAGCAGTCATTAAAAGAATGTTAGTATATGAACCGCAGGAAGCTACAGTAGGTGTCTGAAGCAGTTGATGATTTTCAAAAGAACAAAGGGAATGTGAGGGGCTGTTAATAAGTCTTTCAAGAGAGCTGGACTTGAGCCACATAGTGCTTGGTCTGCAAATACTATGTTTAAAAATCAATCCCTTGCTTCACAGGAAGCCAATGTACTTTTGTCAAAATTAGAGCAACATGAACATCTGTCTTGGAGCCAGTTAACTATCTCACTGCTTGGACTTCTCTGCTTTTTCCTTCCCTCCCATAGAGGAAATTATAAACATCCACAGAATCCCAAAGGTTAATACATTTACAGTGGTATGTCAGTGAGAGACAACTCAGGCAGTCATCAGAGCAAGATAGAACCTGAGGATACAGGGTCTCAATGTAGCAACCGAAGCCTGAAAAAAGTTAGAAGAAATCAAAAATGCTGAGGACAAATGAGAAAAGGGCAACGTCAGATGTCATTTCACATCCTCAACATTACCTTTTATAATATTTTAAATATGCTTTCAGGAAGCACTAACTACAAGATTTTGCTGATAAAACTGAACATGCAATCTCTGCCTTTTCTCTCAAAATACAGGTTTTGAGAGAAAATATTTTGTTGTTCTTTTTACTAGGCATAACATATTGATACTGTAAGGGGAAGGAAATAAAAAAAAAAGGTCTTCTTACTGTGAGTACTTTTGACTTTCAATATATCTCTATACAGAGCCATTATTATCCAAAGGATGAAATGCTCACTGCTACAACCACTGTGCAGCTGAGGACTCTTCTCTCTTTCCTGAGGAAAACACATGTGGATGCAGGTGATTTGTATAAGGGAACATGTTCAGGCTCATCTCTGCCTTCTGAATTCTGCCCTGGAGACCACCAAGCCAGACACTTGCATTCGGCTGTCACTCCCTCCATTGGCATTGCTATTTCCCTCTCTGGGGCAGGGTTTTGCACTAGCTATTTACAGAACCATTTTGATGCCATGTAAAAAATCTGATTACAGTGTCATTTAAGAGAGAGAGAGACATGCAAGTGAAATATTCTTACAGCAAAGCTGTCACACTTGGGACCAAAACAGGCTGAAAGGCTGCTCCCTGAACCTCACCCTGTTAACAGGGCTCAAAACCCTTCAGCACGCTGCAGATTAAATACCTCAGCCTCAGTGGAGCAGACCCATCATGAATAATGTGTAACACACCGGGCATCCACAGGGAAGAGATGAGATGCTTCATCTCAAAGCCACATCAAATTCTTATGCAACACTGCCTTTTGCAACAGGCACTGCCACATGTACCAAAGGCATGCTTAGTTCCCATTGCCTCAGCTTTTGTCATGTGCAACCACTTACACATCTGGAACCACATCTGTTAGGAACCTTTTAATGCAACGCTATGAGGTGGGTTTCACCCTGAGTTAGAAAAAACAGTATTTAAAGCCCTAAGGAGAAAATAACCACACCCTAAGGAACAAAATACAGATGTGTGTGTGGGGAGAGACAAGCTGGGGAGAAAGAGCCCTATCACAGAAGAAATACAGCTGCTGGCTGACTCAGCTGCCCTTTGAAGCTAAGAATAGGCAGGTAAAAGAACTTCACAGACATGCAAGCTGAAGATTAATCCAATGATCATTTTCAGTTTCATTTCCTGTTTGCTGCTATTAAGTAGCTGGATTCCTGCTCTTTTTCAAGAACATGAAGAGAATAATGAAACTGAATGGGAGGCTTGGTAGTTTGCACATCCCTTTCCTCTCTCTGGAGGGGCTGGATTGTAAACAGCACACTGAAACCCATTTCCATTTCCTTCAATGCACACCTGGTAAAGAAACTCCTGCAGTACACTGACCATAGGTCTTTCTCACCTGGAAATCGGCTTCTGCTTTCTTTCACATACACCAATTCTTCTTGAGTAATAAAGAAAGCAAATGAAACACTGAAGGTGAAAATATGGATCCCTTGACTGCTTTAACGCGATTGTGCTGTCATATAGCGAGGCACAGTGTTTCCATTTCTTCCCTGGGTGGTAGCTCACTAATCTTTTTAAAGTAATCTTTGTAAATTAAAATTCATGGCTATATCACACCTTGTGGGAGAGTCCCAGAACTCCATAACTTGGTGCATTAAAGGTCAATAATAAATGCTATTAATTTTTCCTCTACACTTCACACAAATAAAAGGCACTTAAATAAGTAGAGGAAGCAATAAACAAGACTGAAAGGAATGTGATTATGACAACTTGTCATGGAATATTAAATAATGTAGCATAGATATAATTAAGGATCAGAGATATGGATACATCAAAATAACTTATGCTAATTATTTCATTTGAGAGTTAAGAAATATTGCATATGTATCTAGACCCATATTTGTGTCCTTATTTACATATTTATAGCATTTTAACTATACTAGGACAATGGCTATTTCCATTTTGCTCCTTACAGAGCCTCCCTGCAGTGCTAATCAAATCCTGACATCTGACTCTAACACTAAGAGTTTTAAGATAATTAAGCACTTTAACCTAATGAACTTGCATTTTAATCCACTGAATTTGTTTAGGGGAAACCCAGGAGACTAGTAATGAGATATGGAGTTTTATACACATTTATACTCAATGTTCAGATTAAGCCTAGGTCAGGAGCAAGACAGATCTGAAACTTAATCTTGCAGCTATAGTACAGCAAGGTGATGGCAGAGTACATCACATGACATTAGATTTCTCCAGCTCTAATAAAATGCATTACTTGTCTCAATACCTTTTTTGCATGCAGCTCCCCAAACTTAAAACTCCATTGCAATCGACTGTAATTGATGCTCTCAGCAGGCCAAATACTGAATGGAAATGAAGCCTGCCTAAGAACTTTATGACTGTGGCTGTGCCAGAGGAAGGGTAAGGCACGCAGCTGAAACAGCAAAGGGAAGCTTGTGACTGCCGCTCCTGTGTCTTTGGGTATCAGTTGCATCACCCATTTCATCAGCACTTTTTTTTTCTTTTCCTAATAAGAATATTTTCATCATGACTCTGTAGGCCTCTTACACAGCAATGCATAAGAGATTAAGGCTGGAGACATTGCAGCTGTGTGCTGGAGTGATTCCTTTAGGGCAGACAGACACATCCACGTTGCTGAACACCCACAACCTGACAGCTAGACCACTCCCCTGGCATACAGAAGAGTGGTTTAAGTTACTGTGTTCCTTCAGCATATGCTTTTTGGCAGCTGGTATACCACAATATTATAGAAACAGACACCAAGTTGCAATACATAGTAATATAGCTTTTAAGCATTCAAAAATAACAACCTGTTCCCCTCTCCCTAAGCATCATAGCCATTTTCATGTTACCCCTGCTGTATTTCTGGTTTGTTCTTTTAAGGTTGTCATAGAATCATAGACTGGTTCGGGTTGAAAGGGACCTTAAAGGGCATTAGTTACAAACCCTGCCATGGGTAAGGACACCCTCCTCTCAACCAGGTTGCTCAAAGACCCATCCAACCTGGCCTTCAGCACTTTCAAGTTACATTTTCAATGAATAGTGAAAGATTTGGGAATTTCTGCATTTGTCAGCTAAAGCTGTCAAGCCATTTCTTCATTTTCCTTGATAGATCTTAAAAAAACCCACCCAAGTGTTGTAGAGCCTGTAAAGAAAATAATGACACAAATGTCAACTGGCAATATTGAATGCAGCGTTTCTCTTCCAATAGCCTACTACTTGGTCAAGTGTGGGAGGCAGTAGGAAGTAGAAGTGAACTTACCAACAGGCAACCATATGCTAGGGAATATCCAACACATCAGAGATGGCTCCGGTTGAGTTCAAATCCAATAAGCTGACAATACAATAACATTCTTTGCCACAATATATTTTCCTGTGTTAATTTTTGGGGAAAACTTTGTAATACTAGAAATGGCTTCAGAGGAACAACAGTTGCAAGAAGCTTTTTCATTCTGCTTTGATAAATTATAGAAAATAAATAAACCTCTAGGGTAGTTCATTGTATTAGCATTAAGTTTCATTACAGTTCTGCTATGAAACTCATCATATATTTTGTCATTATTTTCCAATGGCCTTTATTTTTCTAAAAGATAAACATATAGTATATTATTTTCAAATATATGTGCTTAATAGTTTATATGAGATCAAGTTTTTTTGTTTCTTTAAATCTATCCTCCACAGCCAAGCCTGGGTACTAGTCTGCTGTTAAACACTCCCTTATGTTTTGAAAAAAATGAGCAGGAAGATCTGTGAATCTGTTCACAAAGGTAGCTGCAACAGTGGCAAACTGAATAAAAAAAAATCTACATGTAACTTAATAAGCCAGTGTTAAATGGTTTGTTTTGGAATTTTTTTTAATTGTTAATGTGATCACTGAGGATTTGGTAGAATTGTAGCCTACTGAGATCACTACAAAGAGCTAAAGGCTTCTGATAAGAGCACTTATGTGGATTATCCATTTATACTGTAGCTCAAATAGGTTATCTAATAGGAATATAATCAAAGAGCCCTCCAGCCTGAGTTTCTTGCAGATTTAGCTAAGCTGATTTTATTTCTACACTTTTAACTCCTATTTTTCCTGATGTAATCTTAGCATTCTGGATTGACACCCACCAACATCATCACCAGTTTACAAGGCTAGCCCAGGCACACAATCTGATGTGCTTGTGAAAAAATGGTTTTAGGAATCATACAATACATGCATCCATAAAGCATGGGTGAATTTTGGGGGAAAGACAGAAAAAAAAAAGAAAATAAATTATGATTTCTCTGGTCATATACTGAAGCTTCTACAACATATTTTTCCTGATGTTACTTTTATGAATGCAAGATGATTTCAAGCTAAATATGAAAATGTATCCAGCTTAATTTATGAAAACACTTGTATATTATAGATTAAATGGTTGGGTTGTTGACATCTGGTATTTATGTATATATGTGCGCACACACACGTATATACTATTTATTTAGTAGTTCTAAAATTCTAAAAATTTTAAGTTTTAAAAATGCATCCTATTATGTCATCTGTAGTCAAAATAGACAGAATTTTTTAATGCTTTCATTTTTGTGACAAATCTCTTCATTAATGAAACTATGTTACTGTGTATTGAATTTTACATTAAACATTGAACTAAGTGCATGGTCTACGCGACCAGAATAGCACTCACTCATTTCTGACATACTCTCTAGAGAAGATAACTTATTTAAAAGGTGGAGGAAAATATTTAATTAACTTCTTATAGATTAATATGGCAAGCAGTTGTTTGTTTCTATTTGATGGTGATCCCATGAAACCATTAGAAGTCCAGCTCCAGCTATTAGTCACAATTCAGTGGCAACAGACCTCCAGAAAAGCCAAATGAAACACATCCTTGTGTCATGCGGCACTGAAGAACTGATGAAATATTAATCACTCAGGCTCCACATGCAAAATGTAACAAAAAAGAAAGTCAGAATAAAAAAAAAAAGCACAGCAGGGATGCTGCATATTAGCATCAACAAGCCACTTTGAAAGGCTAAGGCAAAATGCAGCAACCCTAGCCCCACATGTTTGTAATTTTAAAACTCTTGTCATAGCTAAGTAATAGCATGGCCACAGCAGGATGCACCAAAATTAAAGGTAAAAGCTCTCCTAAGGGGTGAAGAGAAGACATAATAGTGCCAAAACGGTCACTGAAAAAGCCATTTAGGGTTTTTTGCTTTTTTTTTTTTTTTTTTTGAGAGAGATATTGAAACAGAGACTGCAAAGCAGAAGGACTAGATTCATTACAAAGATTCATTTGCTGTTATTATTTTTTCCTATGTGACTCCTGAAAGCCTTGGACTATTATCTGTAGAAATTTGCTATGGTGTAGATGTTTGGTCACTCATACCTTTGCCAACACTTGCTGACACAGAAACAAGGAAGGTTCTGAAAAGTGACACTGGTGTCCCCAGCTCAAGGACTGCTTTAAATGAAATATTTCAGGAATTGATGATGACTCCCTAAAAAGAAAAAAAAAAAAACCCAAACCAAAACCCAAAAATAATCCACAGTGGTTGTTAAAATATGTGCAATAGATATTTTGGAAGACTAAATTTCCTAATGCTTCAAAAATTTTCTCCTGTAGCAAACAAAAATTAAGTGTAAAATAATAACTTGCACTTCATCTATCTCCCTCAAATGTGCTTCAGGCACCAAAATATTTCAAGATCAGTTTAATACCATAATACCAATCTCACTTTGATTTCATCGATTATGTAGTCCAGCAACTACACCATCTTCAGTTTTCTAGAGCCTTGAATGTTAGAAAAAGCCTTTAAAGTATTTCCAGAAGATACCCTTAGTTTCTCAACAATGGTAGAATTTTTTAACAATTGCATAACTATTGCATTAGATAATGGTTTTATATCACATCATTATGTTTCCAAAATATCAGTCTTGCTGACTCCTCAGCAGTAAGTATACTCTAAGGATTGCCCTACTGAGGCCACCCTCTTACCCCTTGTGACTATCCCAGTTTAATCCACAGGGCTTCTTCTCGCACTGTCTAAGTAACATGTTCAAATTAGATGTATGCCATAGTTCTCAAATTGCAGATCCCAGAGTAACTTGTGTACCTGAAAGATTTCAGCCTTTCAACATCATCAGGATTTCCAGTAGGCAATATCACCCATTACTTGTGGTGGGGTAATGGGGGAATGGGTGATTCCCTCTAACAAAAAGCTATGGCTTTTTTTCCAGATGTGATCATCAACTGGTGAACTAGATGAGCCAGTGCATTTGTCTACCTGCAGCGTTACACATAGACATCTATGGTCATTACTTCCTCACTTAAATACTGATCTTAGTTATACAAAACTCCATTAAGTGAGAGTTCATAACCAGACATTGTTAAAATATGTTCATCAGTTCTCATTTTTATATCCTTACATAAAGAATCAATAAACTGAACCAAAGTCAGTCTAGGATTATTGCTGCTACTCATTGCTGTTTGGAAGACCTTTATCTATTGTGAAATTCTAACCACAGTAGTCAAGCTGTCAGCGCTAAGCACAGCAACGCACAGACATTATTTCAAACAAAACACAGATTTTAAATTCATCCTGTGGTAGCTAAAATTTTTTGACCAGGTGACAGCTCACACCTACTCACTGCTAATGAAATTTAGAGTGTACACAGGTTATCATTAATGTGATGGAGGGGAAAAAGCAAACACGGGTAGCCCCTGTGTCTGTTAAATTATGCATTAGTTTAACCAAAATTGGAAAGAAAAAAACAGTCTTGTTTAGGTGTTAACTTCATTAGGGCATAAATTTGTTGATTTTTAAAAAATTCTTTTGAATCAATATAAACTGCAGAATTTCACTGGTCTAATATTTTCCTTCTTGTCATTGTAGGTTTTTAATCAGACTAGGCCTTTCAAATGTGCAAAGAGTAGAAAGAAGCAAGACAATTAAAGAATAGTGTTCTGTATTTTTTTCCCATTGTATGACTACATATTAGCTGCTAGAGTGCAACATAGGAAGAGTGAGAGCAGAGGGGCACCATAACCAGACAACTAATATTTGAGGAGAAACCTGCAGTGTCTAGTTACATTGCAGACCACAGTGAAATTCCTCTTTTTCTCTGATACCAGGCTCAATCTTCCTGGTTTGTAACAGCTGATTACGAAACCTTGCTGCATCTCACACTAGATTGATTTTTGTGCCAAATGCATGAATGAAACGGGAGCTTTCAAAAGAGGGAAAGGATATCAGCTAGAGATCAGCAAAAAATCATTACAATCCCCTTTTTCTCTAAATTGAAACTCTTCTACAAATGGCACACCAAAGGCCCCTGCCATTTGACCTCCCCCCTATCTGTCAATACGAAAACATTTAGATATTAAGCCAAAGACTGGAGATTTTGCAGCCTTCTTGTAGTCCACTAGATGAAATTTCTTACAGTTAATAATAAAAAGTCACAGATTTTTTTATTGACCTGACAGCATGGGGCCACAGGACTTGCATGGGCTCTTCTTGACTGCCATGGCATTTGTTTCCAGCAGAAAAGGACTCAGGACACTGCAATCCCTTGTCTCCTGTCCTGCTGAACCTTTGCCCTTTGGGGGCAGGAGGAGAATGCAAGGGCAATCAAAGCACCAGAGGAAATGGGGCGGGTATTAGCATGTTCTTGCATAAAAATTTATACTGAATTATAAAAGAGATTTTTTTCTGCATTAAGGAGATATTATGGCTGCAGACATTAGTACTACTGCAACTGGACTGAAAGTAACTATTGGGAATTTTTTTATCAAGCTGTTAAGATTTTAATTAGATTTATAATAAATTTTTATCTCCATATATAAAGTATGCTCTCTTTTGCCATAGCAAGGTTATCAATTTAATTTCCATTCCAATCTTTCAGTTTTACATGATAGGGCTACTAGCCATCATTTACAATCATACTTCTCTGTGTCCCCACCCCCGTCCTTTGACAAGTGTCAATTGTTATTCCTGCTTAGAAGACTAGAATGCAATTCTCCTTGATCAGTTCATAAAAGACAATTGTCCTATTAGTGGTTATACAAGTAGGAGTGACTGGGAGTAACTTAAAAAACATAATAAAAGGAAGTGGCATTACATGCTTTTAAAATTACGTAGCTTTTCCCAAGTTCTTAGGGTTTGACATTACATTTTTAAAAGGGAAAAGTGGGCCTGTTCTGTGAATCTTATGGCACAGAGGAGGACATAAAGATTTAAGAGAAATTTACTGAAAGATTCACTGTAATGACACACATATAAACAAAGAAAAGGATGCCAAATGGCTAATCCTGAAAATTGAAGATTACAGGAAAGAGCTGTTTTTCAGTTTATTTGCAATGCTTAAAATGTTCACTAGCACAGAAAGCCAATACCAAAAAGCAAAGCAACCCAGTTCTAGAATTTGTCCAGAATTTGACTAATTACTTCATTACATCTGATAAGTGGTTAAAAATAGCAGGCAGAATAGTAAGCCATTTATAAATTTATCACAGCACAACTTTAGGTGAGATTACCTCCCAGTGAGTCTGAACATTCTGAAATGGAGGAGATTTGGTGAAATCAAAGGGTGGATGTTTTTCTCTGGTGAAGACTTTAGATACTTCCCCTGTCACGATCCACAACCAGACAGACTGCTTTGGCAGCGGTTAAACCCCCTTGTGTTCCAACCAACCTCAGGTCGCTCTGGGTGGCTGGGGGCGGCTGGGCTTAACCCCTGAGTGATGTCCAATTAGGTGCTTTGTCAGGAGGAGGTCTGCACAATTCTCGGGAACAGAATTAAGACTCAAAATGGAGTCAAGGTTTAAGTTACTTTATTTATCCTGCAACAAGCATGCGGGAGAAAGCGGGGGGGGGGGGGGGGGGGGGGGAAGGAAGACAGAAGAGTGAGAAAGAGAGTGAGAGAGAGAGAGGGATATTGCAATATCTACCACCACGGAGCTGAGGCGTCCCATCAGTCCGAATCGACTTCATGTCAGGTGGGGATTTCAGCGCTGGGTGCACAGGGAGTTGCTCCACTGTGGACGTGCACACTAACGTGGCAGTTCTTCTTGGTTATATACAGTTCAATGACACTTATTCATTAGGTTACCTCATACACCTGTGCATATTCATAACCTGTCCCGCTTCATATTAAAATGAGTTCCAAGAAGTGATTTCCATAAACTCCTCCCAACTGTGCCTGTGTGCTGCTGTTTGGTGGTGGTCATTGAGGGTCATGGGGATGAAGTCGTGTGGCTCCTCTTCGTCACCGCAAGTAACCTTCTGTTCGGTGCAGACTCAGTTACCCCTTGACTCTGATCCAAACTACAAGTTTGGTTTCAGCAGGTTTTGTGTACCTTCAAGGACAAGGGGGAGCTCGAACTAGTTACAAAGAAATGCTTTGCCTGCATTTGTGACCAATTAGAGACAAGCAAGGAATTCATGGAACAGATGGGGGGGGAGGGGGCTGGAACTCATCAGAGGAATCATTTTATTTCCACAGAGCACATAGTCCTTGAGTGTGTAATTTACTCAAAATATGGTGTTAGACTCAAACTTATGTCCAAATTGATGTTTCTTCTTTATCAGTGAGGCAGACTCGTTCAAGCGAGGCATTGTTTATGGGAGGTCACCACTACCCTACTTCAAACCATCCTGTTAGCAAGTCTTCCTTAACCCTTTATTGCAGTAATGCAATATTTCAGCAATGTTGAGACATAAGTCCACTGCTACAGGCATTGGTTGAGGGACACAGTACGTCACATCCCCCCACCCCCGATTATGTCATCAAATTCCAACATCAGCTAACAAAGTAAAATACATCTTCATACCTAAGAATTACCCATACACTTCTCTTTTTCTTAACATATATTAAACTATATCCATTGCCTTCTTCCTACTAAAATATTCCTGGTTAAACCACCACACATATCTAAGAAAACCTGCAAAGAAATTATCCTTTTTATAAAGAACTCCATGAACAGAAAATGGTACATAAATTATTGCAGGTCCCTCTTTAGGCACCGATTCATGCCAAAATTTAAGTGCAAACTTATTAAGTATGTTGTACAAATAATGTTGTGTTTGCTAATTGTTATGAATCTAAGTAGACATTTACCAGTTTAATAACCATCATGTGTTTACATGATTGGCTTCTCATACTAATCTTCTGATGAAGACTACAAATTAATAAACACAACAGTTTAAAATCTCTCAAATTTTAGCACATGGAGTCCTCTCCATCAGGAATATGGAAATTTCACAAGCAATATTTTTAGATGAATCAAGGTTATACAGCTAGTAGCACTGGACAATGGTGCAATTAACCCATAAGCCAGATAAGAGATATGTTACTATGAGATAACAAATGCTTCACAGGTACTGAAGCCTGGAATAAACAAAAGAACGTATCATCATCACTACATTTGATAACTTTAAATTTATGTTAAGAAAAATATTAATACAGCTCAGAACCTTTTACTTAAGGGTAGTACTTAGCGTTTTCTCTTGGAGAAGTACTGATAATTAAACACAATCAAAGTGAGAAGTCACATGAAGAGAATGCAAAGTGTTTTCTTGGTTTTAACTCACAAAAGCTGTTATACCTATGGGTTTGTTTACTAGCTATTTGTTAAAGTATACATTTATATACTCAGCTTGGGGTAGGTCACTGTACTTAAGAGTAACTATGACACCATCTTTTGGGGGTGAACTGTCACAGTGAGTGATCTTCTGGAAGTTTGCTTTTCATTTCTTCAGTTTCGGATACCATCCAGAATCAGACAGTTCAGTAGATTAAGTACATTTTATTATCTTATGAAAAAGTTTCATCTTGAATAATACTAAATATTTTGTAATATTTATACACGTGTTACAACTTGAAACACACATACCCATGCTGCAGCTCAGGTTCTGTGGGTCTTGTCTGGGACTAAGCATGGGACCTCCTTAGAAATCCCGGTATGATAAACCATGGCTCATCTCACAATGTATTTGAGTCAACTAGAGCTGCAAATACAATCCCAAGATTACATTAAATAAAAAAAAATCCCACCTCTAAAATGAGACCTTAAAGTTTTCCTTGTATTTTTTTTCACTTTGACTGTACATTCTCACCTTCTTCAATAAAGGCTTGGCACCTAAACAGGAGATTGGCCTCTATGAAAACTTTTTGTTTTCATAGTAAGTCATTACTTCTTTGCTCCAGCTCATTATGCATACAGAGAAATAGCAGAAATCTGCAGCCACATTTAATTATGCAACATGCTTTGGCTAGTAAAAAGTAGGGATGAGACTCCAGTCTCAGGCATAGGAACAGACAAATCTCTGTCAGGCTTTGTGGTGGAAGGAGTGATGGCAAAACTATAAATTGGCCACATCAAGATCACATGAGTAGAAAATGGATTCATTTGTCTAGTTCAATTCTTATCTACAGAATAAAGAGAATGCTAGCCTGCTCATTTTTCTTTTTTCTCTCTTTTTTTTTTAAGGTAATTTGCATTTTCTCCAGAATCAAAGCAACTTTTTCCTCTCATGTCACTATACAAAAAGGCTGATCATTTTGAGACAAAATATATGTAAGACAGATAAGACAGAATGTATAGTTCACAAAGTGTTATTTTAATAGTTCATTCTTGGGTGCTCAAAGGGAAGCCATGCTTTAAAAGTTCCCTGTCCTGTATAGTTGTCAGTATAAAACAGGTAACATTACAAAGGAAGGAGCGCAGCTGGGGATCTACTGAGTCCCAAACCCAGGCCTTTTTCTTGTTTATATTAGAAATGCACCTGGAGTCCACCAAGACTGAACGAGATGAACAGAAGTGTATTTCCAAACAACTTAAGTGGCTGATGCATCCACAGAGTCAAATCACAGGTTAATGCTTAATTTTTAAACATATAGGTCTCAGGTTTTTGAAAAAAAAAAAAAAAAAAAAAAGTACAAAATTAACACATAAGGTATAAAAATTACTGTTTTGGTGAATCACCCTCTAGTAATGCAGTGTAGTGGTGACTAAGAAGTAGTTTTCCATACCAGTACTTTATAGTTCATCAGAGAGGCTTATTATTATCAGTTTTCTATATATACACACATGTATGTGTATATATATAAATATATATAAAAATCTATTTTTTAATGTAATGATACATGCACATGAGCTTACAAGTCAAATTTGCATTTCCTGTAAAAGTCATGTTTTTTGTATCTTAAGACTCCTGGAAACATTTTAATGGCAATCAGAAATATAAACACTAGAGGCACAGGGGAAGTGAATCTAAGTGGCAGTGTATGAAAAAACTCAAAACAACCCCTAAACCAAAACTGTGTCAACAGATTAAATTAGTGTGTGCAAAAAAAGTGGAAAAATAAACAACAGACAAAATCTTAATTTGGAACCCAGGCTAAAGCATACTGCCATCTGCAGAAAGACTTTCTTTGACTTCAATGGTCATTTACACAGAATCATAGTATAGAGAGTGGTGGGGACCTTATTCTGAATATATCACTCAAAGATATTTCACTAAATTGAAATTGAGCAGCATTACAAGACAGTATCCAAAAGAAAAATATATTGTATTAAAGATTTTAAAAACCCTTTTCTTAAACTCATAATACTTTAGCTATTAAAAACATATATACTGAAAGGTATTTAATAGTAAAGAGACCAATTAAGCTACTTGACCTGTTATAGAAAACAGATTTTTTTCCAAGATCTTCAAGTACAGTCAATTCCATGGATTTTTGCCAGGAAGTAAAGTCCTTTAAGTCATCCACTTTTACTGGTTTTGCATTTTTGTTCCTGATTTACTACAAGAGCTGTGTCTACTATTGGGGTTGTTTTTTTTCCTGTTTCAGGAACTATAAGCTACAAAAATGCAGCTTTAAAGTACATAGAGATTACTTCTGAAACCTCTGCTATTTCTAAAAATCTATATTAGTCACATGAAAAGCTGGCCATATAAGCTTGACCTATTTGCAAGTCATTGAGACTTGATGAATTTTCCTGTTGAACAGGGAAAGCAAAAGCAGGCACAAGCAATCATCAGGAGGAAAAATATCCAAGCAAGACGAAGGATCCCAGATCTGGCACTCTTCAAGGAATGCTCATTTGTCTTGTCTAGTTCCAGCAACCAAAGTAAAAAAGCTGTCCTATTTAGTTGTAATGAAGTATCAAGCTAGAAGAAACAACAGTCTGTTGTCAGTTTTGCTATTTGGAAATTTCTTTATTTATGCACCTAAAAGATTCTTTTTCTAAAACCGAACTTGTATTTAAAGGCTTCTCATTAGCCACGCCAACCATAAGCTCCCTAAGAACCAGCAAGCTGGGGAATAAGCACTTTGAAATTCACTGTGCTGCATTTGTGTTTGTAAAGATAGTACAATACAAGATCTCAGGTCCAAGATAGATTTATGGCCAGTACCTAGAGACTCCTGCTTTAAGTAAAAAATAATTGTCCTTAACACAAATGTCCTTTTGTCCGCATAAATTAAATAAATACAGAAGTATGTCTATTTTTTGGTAAAGTACTCTAAAATTAGTGGTTCTATTTTCACTGAAATATGGGAACCAACAGGGAATTCAACACAAGAGTAGAGGGCAGAATTATGCTAGCAAAACGTGGAAGGTTTTCCTTATAATAGTACAGACTCACAAGGAAATAATTTGATCACCGGTACTTGTGCAGACTAAGAATTTCCAAGGGAAGCAGCTTTAATAGCATAAAATTATTTTAACTTTGGTTTCTCTGGGCAACTTACAAGTTTGTAATATTTAAAAAATATGAACAACCCGTGCAAAATATCATATTGCCAAATACGTCAGGCGACTGATAGAGATCCCTGCCTTGCCCTATTCTCTATAAATATCTGCAAAGTCTTATCTTGGTCCACAATACAGTGACATTTCTGATAGCAAGGCAATGCCCCAAGTGCCTTTGATACTAAGAACTTTGTACTTTAAGAAGGCATAAATAAACCATGCCATGCATACATCAGTCTTTGGAAGCGATAACCAGTCCAGATAATATCTCATGCTGACCACCATAGAAATATTGTTGCAGAGATTATTATACATAGAAATATTGAAATTGCAGGCTTGGTTCTGCAGTTTTCACTCATAGCAGAGCGGGTAGATACCTAACATCTCCACCCACTTTGACAGGGGCTTTGGCAGGGACAGCAAAGCCAGTCACCTCCTCTCAAGGTTAAGCTTTCTATCTAGTCCAATGAGACTGCGTTGGCTGGAATTGCTAAGCTCTTATGTTGTAGAACATGACTCACTGGTTATAACACATAAGAAACCATAGTTTCCCTTTATCTAGGATACCTGTTCCAGCTCTAAAACTGCGATAGGTTGAGAATCGGTATACAAAGATTTAGTGCTTTTCTCTTTTTTTTTCTTTTTTTATAATGCAAAAGGATTTTGCAAAAATACATAGGATCTTGTCTTCAATAAGTGGTTCAAAAATTTTCAGTGATAGCAATTCTTAATTCAGACAATGGGATATTTAAGGATAGGCTTTCCAAGTTATGCATTATAGCTTTGAGAGATACCTTGTTCACTTTTGTTGTCTTCGAGATGGGGGAGAGAATTGGAAACATAAAAGTGAGGAAACTCATGGGCTGAAACAGACAGTTTAATAAGTAAAGCCAAAACCAAGCAAAGCAAGACAAGGAATTCATTCCCCACTCCCCACAGGCAGGCAGGTGTTCAGCCACCCCCAGGAAATCAGGGCTCCAGCATGTGTGACTCGGGAAGAAAAAGACCATAACCCCAAATGTTGTCCTCTTCGTACTCCTCCCCCAGCTTTATACACTGAGCATGATGTCATATGACATGGAATAGCCTTTTGGTCAGTTTGGGTCAGCTGTCCCAGCTGTGCACCCCCCAACTCCTTGTGCACTCCTAGCCCACTGGTGGTGTGAGCAGCAGCAAAGGCCTTGGCTCTGTGTTATCAACACTGTTTTCAGCATAAATCCAAAACACAGCCCCATGGTAGCTACTATGAAGAAATTTAATTCTATTTCAGCCAGAACAAGTACAACTGTAAAAAGGAGCACTCTACTAAATAGCATCAACCTTCTTAACCATACTGAAATTTATTTTTCCTTATAACAGCAACAAGAAGAAGCTACAGTAAACAGACAAGGAAATTAAATCTCAAAGTTATGTTAAACATAATTAACATTGTGACATAAACCGACAAAAGCCAGGAAATTGAAAGCTAAGGCTGACACCCTATCTATAATGGTCTCTGTTTTTCCATGACATGACATAAAGCCAGAGTTACAGCCTTAACTTTAAATTTCCTGTCTTTTGTCAGCTTGTGTCACAACCTTAATTTTATTTAAACAGAGGTTTTGTGCATTTATTTGTGTATTACCCTTTTTACAGCTGATTCACATTTCAATAAATCAGGACCTTTTAAAAAAAGTTTTGAAAAAAAACCCACTCTATGAGTTTAAAGTTGTCCAAGTTTTGCATTTGACCTTCACTACATAATTTCTTCCAATGAAAGTTTGGTAAAATCTTAATTTTTCTATTAAACCATGAAAGCAAACATTTTGTGTTTGAAAGCCAGTTATTTCATTTATAAACTGCATGTGATCCAAATAAATCTTTAAAATAGAAAAATCTGTTTCCAGGAAAGTAACCATATTTCTTCATTGCAATTGTTACTTAATGCATCTGTAGATCTATCTCAAACTAATAATTTTAATTTCTGGGTAAAAAGATGATAGTAACTGTCTCTAAGGGGTTCAACATCTGACTCTAATTTCTCTGCATGGACCTCAGATTTCTTGTATAAATAAGATACTAATTTTCAGGCAACAAATATTATTGTTGCATCATTTCAAAGTTTCAGAAGTGGAGGAAATTTGCTTACAAACATTGGCAGGTTCAAAGGACTACAGAAATTCAAGAATATTTGTAATATATTTTGTTCTATTCAGAGAACAGAAAAAACAATGCAAATTAACTCCTAACATGTACCTTGCTCGTTGTAACTTATTATTTTGTTCCAAAAACATATTATTTGTCCATCTCTTTGCAATTATTAGGTTAACAAACAGGGATGGTAATTTAAAATACAAAAATTATAGCTTGTATAGCTACACTTCAGATTGTGTTTTAAATTATTTGGCACAAGCATGTATTTTTTCTAATAAAAACTCAGAGATTTTAAATCTACTGAGACAACGAACTTTTATTTACTGGTAACATATTTCACCATGTTAACAGTGTAAAGTAACAAGGTAATAATATTTGCTGTGTAGGAGAAGAAAACCATCTGAAAGCATCTTATTAGTTCTAATTCAGCCAGTGATTAGATAGGAAAGAGCATATTAGAAATCTCTTTCTGCAACACAGTAACATCACATATGAGGAAAATAGATTTTTTTTAGTGTAACCACATGATTAAAGGGACACATTTATTCAATTAATTTATTGGAATTACACCAAGAATCTTCCTTTGGGAATAATTTTACCCAGCGGTGCAGATCCGTCTCTGGTATAAATCCCCCTGAGCTACTTTGACTTGATTTATGACCATCAGGAATGAGGCCCATTGTGCATAAAGAGCAAAATTTTTGTTCCTCAAGAAGAACTGCCAAGATGAAAGGTAAAGGAATCTTAACTGTAACACTTGAGAAATGCATATTTTCCCTAAATTTATTTATATAATCAGTCCTTTTTTAATAAACATTTTCTGAAGGCCTAAATAATTGTATATATATTATTTAATATATAAAAACATAATTAAAATATAATGTAAGAAGTTAATATAGTTCTTGAGAAAATACCTCTTTGACCTCAAAGCAAATTCATTCACATCAAATCTCTACATGGCCCAAAGGACTTATCCACATGAGGCGTGTTTAATAAGCAGGCAAGTCTATTAAGACAGTCTGAGGTACACCTACCCAGAGCATATCTACACCCAAAGATGAATCTCTGTGCAGCTCATCCCATTCCTCAAATGAACATAAATGCCATTTGGCTTGGGCTTGACTCCTGGCTGTTGAATTCCAAGACCATTTACGCTCTCTGAAGAGGATTGTGTGTCCAGTAAATGAAATAATAAATTAAGAGAATAATCATGCTCCACTGTCTCTCAGTTCATTTGTGTTCACAGCATAAACTCAATAGTATGACATACTAATAGCTGTGCAGGAAAGATTCACCTGGCCAGTGTAAGCATCAAAATCTGAGCTTGCCTCTCTAGGTTGCCTTTAGCATCAAGGGGAAAATATGAACATTAACACTTCTAATGCACAGTAATTGTCAGAATCACGATAGTTGGCTTACTAAAACTGGCAGCTCCTCTCTCTGGACTTAAAAAGGCAGGTCAAGGCACTGAGGTCACATGTAGAGGATAGAAATCCCATCTTAAGTAACTGAAATTACAGCCAAACTACAAATTTGCAATCAAATATGCAGAGTTTTTTGACTGTTTGTCTCATTTCTTTGGTATAACTTCCAAACTCCTAGTCTTTGATACATAATAGAGGAAGAGTCTGACTCCTTACTTGTTGCTCCATGGTGTTTTAATTACAAACATTGTAGAAACTGATATAGGATTGAATTAAACAAATGCTTCATTAAAATAGAAGCAGCAGCGTATGTGAAACATACTTTCTCCAGTCTGAAGCAGAATTACCTTTGAATTTACACTAAGGACATAACTGATTTTATGTAAAATTATACTCTTCCTCCCTATAAGCCATCATTGGATAACCTGTTCCTTCACAAATGCTGCAAATCTTGCATGTGCAGTAGAAATTTTTTTTTGGCAATAGTTTAGAGACTTCCTCCCCCACAACTTCTTATGAACTCCATCTGGCCAGTATGAAAGAATCTAAGTACATCAAATCCCCAAGTGATACACTCCTAAATCCATTGTTTCTCGTAATGTTTTAAAGAATTATGTTTCAGTAAGGAAATTGAGAGCTTAGTAATATATTGATAATTAACACAGCAGATGTTGTATAAGTCTCGGCTGCCTAGCATTTCTCTCTGAAAAGAAAATAAGTATGTTAAGCAACAACAAAGACATTTTAGGGGAATTATTTCAGTTTGGGGGTTTTAAAAATAGTTTAGCCTTATAAATGGCTTGTTTCGCATCTGAAATGAAAATATTTAGTAGTCCTCACAATCTGCTCTTTATTTTTTTAAGTTTTTGTCTTATTTCATTTAAGCTCAAACTGAATCCATATTTTCTGTGATTTATTGGGTAACATTGTAAGAGAGGCAAGACAGTAACCTCAGGCAAACCATATGTAGCGAACAGGTTCCAGAGACACTTTATTGCTTTCTACTAGTGGTAGGTTAACACTGGCATTCTTCCTTCTGAATAGGTTACAACTGCTATCAGATACATCTGTTCAGCATTTTGCTGCAAAGAGAATGTAATGCCAAAACAATGCTGAACTTGGATTGCCCATTTCCTGAGATTACTGCTCTCAAAAAGTTCACATAAAGTTTTTCTCTCTGTAATTTTAACATCTGACAAACAAAATCTAAAGCAATATTTTAATTTCATACATTATCCATAAACTTCTGCAGAAAATATAACTATAATTAGTACAATCACTGTCATCTGCCATCAGAGAAAATAGATTCCAGAAATAATTTATGCTGAGTGTTTTATTTTGGGGGTTTTGTTGCTGTTGTTTTATTTTAATGAAGAAAGCCTACATTGCTATGCTCTCACCTTACCTGTTAGACCTTTACAGGCAATTGTTTATCCTTTCTAATGGAGAAATTGCTTTTATTTCATATCATACAGCTTAGCTATTTCCTATAACTTTTTTAAAGGGTGTTTTATTTTACAACTGAAAATCTTAATAGAGCCTTTCTACTCTTTAGTTCTACAGCATAAGCTTAGAACATAAATGTCTGTAAGTGCTCGGATGCTGAGACAAAAAAAACCCCAAACCCAACAACAACAAAAAAATCCCAAACCAAATGATACACACAATCGTCACATTTAAGTCAATCTCACTACATTTATTCTCCTGAATGTCAATGTCTTCCCACCTGTATAGATGATCATGACAAGAAGGGACTACTCTGAGGTGTGATGGGGGTGAAGCCTGTAATTTAGCAGCATGATACAAGTCAGCTCTGGAACATCTTCCCCCCTGACCTCAACCCTCCAGTCCCCTCTGACATTTGCTTGCTGTCCTTAGAATCATAGAATGGTTTGGGTTGGAAAGGAGCTCAAGATCATCTAGTTCCAATTCCCCACCCTCCACCAGACCAGGTTGCCCGAAGCTCAATCCAACTTGGCCTTAAACACTTTCAGGGGTAGGGCTTCCACAACCTCTTTGGGTTGCCAGTGCCTCAACACCCTCATAGTAAAGAATTTCTTCTTAACATCTAACCTAAACCTACCCTCTTTGAGCTTGAAGCCATTACCCTTTGTTCTACCACTGCACTCCCTGGTGAACAGTCCCTCTCCCACTTTCCTTTAAGTATTTGTAGGCTGTAAATTGGTCTCCCTGGAGCTTTCTCTTCTCCAGGCTGAACAAGCCCAACTCTCACAGCCTGTCTCCATAGGAAAGGTGGTTCAGCCCCCTGATGATCTTCATGGCTCTCCTCTGGACTCGGTCCAACAGCTTTATGTCTTTCCTGTACTGGTAACCCCAGAGATGGACACAGTACTCCAGGTGGGGGTCTCACTAGAGCAGAGGGGGAGAATAACCACCTTCAACCTGCTGGCCATGGTGTTCTTGATGCAGCCCAGGACATGGTTAGCTTTCTGAGCTGCTGGCACACACTGCTGACTCATGTTGAGCTTGTCATTGATCAGCACATCCAAGTCCTCACAGCTGCTCTCAATCCTTTTTTCCACCCAGACTGTAGTTGTGCTTGGGATTGCATCAACCTACATCCAGGACCTTGCACTTGGACTTCTTGAACTTCATGCAGTTCGTGTGGACCCATCTCTCCAGCCTGACAAGGTCCTTCTGGATGGATGGTAACCCTTCCCTCCAATCTGTCAACCTCACCACACAGCTTGGTGTCATCGGCAAGCTTGCTCAAATAATCTATAATTAATATCTAGAACCCACATTAATTTCCCCACATTAATATCTAGCACCCACATTAATAAATTATCTTCATGAAGCACAGGTAAACAGTTCTTTAAATTATGTGAATACTCACTGTTGTGGTACAATGGCTCCAATCCAGATGTTCAGGTCTGCTAAATGTGTACACAGCAGCATGTGCTCAGCCTCACCACTAGCCACAACTGGGGATGTAGAACTGCAGCAGCTTTGAATCCACCAGGGCTCAGCTACTGTTAAAGCCATGCACAAGGCAAATCACAAAATCCTGTTTCATCACATGACTTCTCCAGCTTCCACAGTTTACCTACAGGTGACAAGTCCCAATGCTGGTTTTGACCTATTTTCTAGGCAGTGCTCCATCATTGTGCCCAAAATGAGAGGTAATGAACAAAAAATACATGAAGAATGATGAAAGCAACAATTTTACTTTTATATTCCTGAGTTAATCCTGTGTCCAAACACAAGTGAACTGGGGACTGAAGTAGAAAAAAATTACATGAAGAAACATAAGTCTGAGCCATTTTTCAAGGCACAATAGACTAGTTTTAACAGTGTTTCCAATGTTAAATTTAGCACCGGAGGATAAGTAGCTCCCCTCATTTTTGTAAAGATGAGAGAAGGTTTTTATGTTCCTGTCTCCATCAGTCACTGAACATGGCATTTATATTTTTTTTATCTCTTGTTATTCTTCTGTAACAGGTTTTCTTAGAAGAATGAAAAATATATGATCTAGCATGAATTACCAAATTTATATATCATTACAGGTATTTCTTACTACCACCACTTTCATTAGTCAAAAGTGTGAGGTTACGTGAAAGCAATTTTTATGCACGTCCTGGTCTCAGGACTTACTTGGGCCAGGACCTGCAAGAATTTCATATACCGCTTTGCACTGCTCAACATGGCTCCTAATCTGTGGCACTCACCTACATTCCAGTCTAGAGTGACTTGCACTAGCAAAATCATGATAAAAACCAGGTCATGCTCCACTCTGAGTTATCATAACTGTTCAGAAGTGTATGGACAGTGACACTGTCCTGCAGTCATACGTTAGGTGGTAGCAGTAAACAGAGAGACTCTATCCTGAATCTAACCACTAAAGACCAAAACAGCCTTTCTGGTGACACTGCCTACACAGTTACCACAGATTTTTAAAGGCAATGCCGCAAGTAGTGGCTGAAGCCTAAAATAGATTAATCTAAATAACTTCATAATTCATATGTATATTATATAACATACATATATATATATAAACTATATTATGTTAGTAACTCCTGTGTACGTTGATTCATACTGAAAAATATATGGGTGATCTACTCTGGTTGAAACATCTGAAAAATGTACCTTTTTTTGGGTAGGAATTCAGAAGAGTTGAAATCATCTATAGAATGGACTGAAGTGCTTCTTACAGGAGGAAAAGACTATTTGTCAGGTATTTTTTGACAAATAATGAGGAAAAAAATGCAGACAAAGTACAGATTTATATTTAAAAAAAAAAACCACCAAACCTAGAAGATCCTAGAACAAAATCAAACTCTAAATTTTAGATTTAAACGGCAGAAATTTTGAAAGTACATCTCTTGTGGTGATACTAGAGGAAGGAAATAAATTCTATCTATGCTCAGGCATGGACCTGGAATGCTATATGTCAATCTGATTTATTGTAGATATTTATAATTAAAAAAAAATCGTAAACAGTGATTAGCTTAATGTTAAGCAGAACAGTGTGAGTAAAACATATCAACTGACATGAAACTGGTCTAATCTCAGCCAGTGGACAAAGCTGTTAATAGCTATTCAAATCTCAGTACAGCTACATTCACTTTCCCCTGCTAAGTATAAACCTCTTTGGTATTCACTGCAGCTGGTGTTACTACAATGATGCTAATGATAGTTTATCTGCTTCCCACTCTTGCATAGCTCAATCCCTATATTTATATCAAGGATGCCCAAAAGAACAATATACAGTATATCCCAGAACTAAAGTTAATCTTTAGTTCTGGCATCATGCACCTGAATGTGGAAAAATACTTCACCCTATGGCAGAGGCAATTGCTGTCATAAACACTAATATAGATGCCTTTGTTATCTCCTCAGTCATTGCCTTTCACTCTACAACAAAAAATGTTTCTGTTGTTTGTGAAAATAAGTTGTTGGTTTTGCCACTGCCCCCCCCCCCCCCCCCCAGCCCCTTCATTTGTAAAACTAGCTTCTTGTCTTACATAGTATACTACTTACAATAATTTGACTTTCATTAGTAATTCAAACAACTCTGAACCATTTCATGAACTACGAAACCACCAGGTATTTGTTGAAACTTGCCCCTGAGTTGCTTCCAGCCCAGTTTTCTTACTGTTAATCTCTCTCTTCTCACACACCTTAAAGAGTCATCATTGACAGCGATCTTCCTGCAACAGAATCTCTCTCCAGCATCTTGACCAGCTCTGCACCACCAAATGACAAATTCATCCAAAATATGGGTTTTTTTTAAATCAAAACAGATTTTTCACATTAATTTTGGTAATATACAGAGCACTTTCAATATTTTTGAAACTGATTATCTTCATACAACCAATGCCAAAATAGATGTTTACTAGCATATGGATAACTACTACATGTAGCTGGAAAAAGAAAAAAAAATTGCCTTTTTTCTGTATAGCTATGGTCTTGAATGAGAACAGTTTAACTTTGGAAAAGTTATTCCAGATCCAGGGAAGGTTTAGATTCAACATTGGCTTATGCTGAAATCTGTTTGATTTTGTCAACACCAATACCATCCTTACAAAATAAAGACAAAGAGAATATGAGCAGAGACCTAATTTTCTAGGCCTCTGATTCTTTACAGCGTAAAAAGGAGTCTTGGAATTTTATGATAAGTTGTAATTTCTGTCTTACCTGTCACATGCCACCCCAAATCCAGGGCACCACAGATCTCAACCCAGTCAAGTGCACAGAAATTCATGAGACCAAAAACTTTCTCCATTTCAAATCGTGCTAAACTCTGTACTAAAACTCAAAACTTCCAAAAAACTTGACTAAATCTACACCCAGCTCAAATCATTACATCAATATCAAAATAAACAAACAAAAAAGGTTAATGTTCTCAATTCAAATTCATTTTACAGCTTTATCATATCCTAAGAAATCTTTAGATATTTGGTCTCCTTCCAAAAATTCCAACACAGTTTTTCGATCCTTTCCTTTAAATACCTACATACAGACATTGTAAGGAAGTTACAATTCAGGTCAGCAACAGAAACATAAAAACCCCAGAGGTGGGTTAGAAAGCCAATTTATCAAGATACCATGTCTGTTCCTGGGACCCAAACTAATACACTGAGCTATGGAGGTATTTCAGCCTTCTCAGAGCCTACTCACTATGCCTGCTGCAATACAATATATTTATTTGCATCTCTGTGCTGTGCACTCCAGATACACTGTTAGATCACTGAAATCATCATCAGTCCTCTTGTCTATGGAATCCATTCAGGCCTGTCTATTAGTCCCATATCTCCTATGCAAGCTCACATACAAAGAGGTGTGGTGAATCATTAGCTCTGCACCACAGATATGACATAACCTGTAGCTTAAATATGATATTTTTGAATTGTGAGAAAACACTGAAAATCTGTTATTAAAGCTCTAAGGATATTTCTCCATGATCAAAAAACCCTACCAATTAGCTTTATCATGTATCTAACTATTATTCATGCCTATGACATTCCTAAGTGTGGGTTTTATTCAAAAGTATAGTTTATAATTGTAATTTTTACGTTTCAGTGTTGAGTATATATCCCAAACATATGAGCAAGCTACTAAGTTATATTGTACAATTTATTTACAAAAGACAATATACAGAAATATGTATTTATAGTATAACAGTTTGCAAATTTTTGCTCATGAAACTGGCTGAAATGAATAATATTTTGCAATGCGGTGAATAAAAATGATTAATTCACCATGATGATTGATTACTGTGAAAAAAGGCAGACAAACAGACATTTGCATCTGTGCTGGTAAATTTTCATGACAATTTTGCAAGGCTGTATTATGCAGTAATATTAAAATAATTTGCAGTAAATCAATTTCCTACTCTTCACATTAAATTAAATTTGGTTGAAGCAGAATATTTTTAGGATTTGCACTTACTGATACACTGGATCACATTTCTTACATATACATAAGACCTTGTATATCCACAATACATGTTCCACTATTGCCAAAGGAATTTGCCTTCACCCATAAGCCATGTTTTGAAAAAGAGAGAATTAAATGCTGATAATAAGCCACAAAGAGCAAAGAAAATTAAAATCTATGTGTTGGTTAGGCAGCTCTGCCCAAGCAAACTTGAGCAAGAATACTGATCTGTTTAAGGGTAGGCAGGCTCTGCAGAGGGATCTGGACAAGCTGGATTGATGGGCCAAGGCCAGCTGTCTGAGCTTCAACAAGGCTCTGTGCCAGGTCCTTTCCTTGGGTCACAACAACCCCAGAAAATGCTACAGGCTTGGGGAAGAGTGGCTTGAAGATTTGTACTCAAAAGAAGCCCTGTGGTGCTGGTCAGCAGCCAGCTGAAAAGAGCCAGTAGTGTGCCCAGGTGGCCAAGAAAGCCAACAGCATCCTGCCCTGTATCAGGAACAGTGTGACACACTAATAGTGTGACCAGCAGGACCAGAGAAGTGATGGTTCCCCTGTACTTGTCACTGGCGATGCTGCACCTTCAGTCTTGTGTTCAGTTTTGGGCCCCACGCTAAAAGAAAGACATTGAGGTGCTGGAGTGTATCTGAAGGGCAATGAAGCTGGTAAAGGCTCTGGAGCACAAGTCTTCTGAGGAGCAGCTGAGGAAAGTGGGGTTGTTTAGACTGGAGAAAAGGAGGCTGAGGAAGACCATCTTGCTCTCCACAGCTACCTGAAAGGTGGTGTGTGTTACTTTTCCTAAGTAACAAGCATTAAGAAAAGAGGAAGTGGCCTCGAATTGCACCAGATGAGGTTACTTCACCAAAAGGGTTGCCAGGAATTGGAATGGGCTGTCCAGGGAAGTGCTGGAGTCACCACCCCTTGAAGTATTTAAACAACATGTAGATGTGGCAGTTAGGGATAGGGTTTAATGGTGGACTTGGCAGTGCTCAGTTAACAGTTGGACCTTAAAATTTATTTCCAACGTAAACGATTTTATGATTCTTACATATTTTTTCTAATACTGATTCTTAACAGTTGTTGCTGTCTGTCTCTTGGCTATCCATCTCTCTTCTTGTAGTATGGTGCCACATGTTTAGTGTAAAATTCTTTGGTTTCATGTAGGAATGGACAAAGATCACTTTTGCTCCACGTTATATTTCTGCTTCTGTAAGTTCTGGTATTTCTATACTGAAAGACTTCTTTTGAATGCTATTTAAAATGTCTAAACTTTAATACCACCAAAGAAATTGAGCATGAGAAAGCTTATAAGAAGCACCAAAGTATAACTAAAAAAATACCCCCCAAAATACAAATTTATACAAGGATATAGAGTATCAGAAAATATATCATGAGAATGTATCCTTTGAATGACATTTGGAGTCTGGGATGCTAGCCAAAAAGAAAAAGCTTTTAGGTAATGTTGTTTCAAGATGAAAAGATCAAAAGTTTTTTTATAATCTATCAAGCAAGAGGCAACTGATTTACAGTATGTTTTCTCTTGTCCTTTCAGCCTTCAAGAAAATATTACGTAGGAGGACAATAAGAACAGTCTGAAAAAATGTAATAAGTCTTTAGAGATATCAAAATATTTTTATAAAATTGATTTCACTGAATAATCTCGTAGCTTATTAGGTAGACAAATAGGTAGATCAAACACACAGGGATGCCTTGGTAAGTTATACTTCTTTAGGAATAGACGTGTTTAGGAATGTTATTGTACCTAAATATGTGGGGGAATAATTAATTTTATGTTGTACAGCTTCATTCCATCTTGAAAATATCAACATGAAAGATAAAATAAGAAATGTGGATGGATAAAACTCAGGTCTACTCACAGCTTTATTGAGCTTGACTTATGTATCCTTTGTACTTTATTACAGTGGTTATGTGGTGATGTTCAATGCAAATACATTTGTACAGTCTTAAGCTTTCAAAATAACTCAGAAATCTGTGCTTGCATAAGTGAATGAGGTCTATGACTTTTTGGGGCCTGTTTGAACATGGAATTTGTTCCTTAGTGGACGGAGGCATACTCTGTTCAGTAGTTACATTCCCTCAGCCAGCCATGAAATACATACACAGACACCTAGGCTAAGTTTAACATACTCACTTCCAGGTCAGACTTTCTTGACACCAAAGGAACCATCACCGAGTAAACTCCAACATTTTTTTAGATGTGACAGCAAGATGAATAGAAGTTCTGGCCTTAAAACACAACAAATGGCATACTCTTAGTGGATATTGTAATAATTACAACAATTTTTAAATGAAAAATAACAAGGTTAGAAGAAAGAAAACTGAAGCCTGTTGTTATATCAACATATATGCTAATACAGTGTTAAATCTCACCTTTTGATGGTTACTATCACTTTACTCTCAGATACAGATGAGTTTGTCAGCCAAGAAATATGCTGTTTTCTTATGTGCTCGATGACAAGGCTTAAACCTGAAGCAGAGAATTAGCAATGGGAAGAGCTACAAGGGCTGGATTTGACCAAAGAGTAATCTGCTGTGGCCAGCTTTAGACTGCTTGTTAGCCTGAGTAATCATCAATACCACACAGAGCAGGTATATACCACTTCAGTACCAGAATTGCAATGCTTCATACGGATTGCTCAGCTGATCCCTACTGTCTTACAGTTTGGGCAAATTTTACAGTTGTAGTAGAGCAGCACAAAACACAGCTTCTCTTGCTTGATAAGGCTTTAAGCTCTGAGGTTCAAGGTGTAAATTATGATACTATGGCAATGGTCAAGGAGATGCCAACTTTTCCACAGACTACTCTGCTTCGACATTACATCTCTCTCTTTCCCAGTCAAACTCCCCCAGGAGTTCATGAGCAGGATGATAACATCTTCTTTACTTGGAGAGTGCATCGAGCTCTAATGAGCCATAATAATACATATTTTGCATACTTTACTTGGATTTATTTCCCATGCATGCCTGTAGATTTTAAAATAAGATGCTGATATGAAAAACAAGTTCACATTGAAGGTAATTATGAGAGGTTTTTAAACTTTAATTCTATACAGACAGATTTGAAAAAGATGTCTCTCTGCAGTGTTGTCTTTACCTAGACAGCAAGCCCTATTTTGTCATGTACTGTTGTCACTTATGTTAATGAAATCTCTAACTGCATTTTTTTGCACTAAATATATACATGCAGGGGGGGGAAAAATAAGTACCTGAAATTTCAATTTTGTGATACAGACTAGTTTATTAGTCCCAGATGATGACATGCAGCCAGCCTACCAAAAGCACGAGCTTTATTTACCCTGAGCCTAGAATGTCAGAAAACATAACTTGAACTCTAGGGTATATTCAAGTCTTTGCTCCTTCAGTCATTTTAAAATGACATGGTCAAGTTTATGACTCCATAATGCCTTAGGCTGGCAACCAAGGTTTGCAAAACTCACCCCCGATGTTAAAAGATGTGCTGGAGCTATCAGACCTTTGGCCACAGTTCTTGCAATTCTGTTGGAACAAATGCAGTCTTTACAGAAAACAATCCGGTGCTGGCTGTACGTTCGCAGGTTGGAAATCTGAGAGTGACAGGAAATGAGCTGCAGTGCTGGAGAGCAACTGAGGAGTACTAAAATGCTTGGATTCCTCTCAAAGCCCCTCCAGATTCTATACACTGTATGTGCAGAGGAGATCCCATCTCGTGCTAGAATACAGTGAATAAACATCTGTTTGCGAAACACAACCACCATATTAATATAATATGTATATCAACTGAATTATTTAGACAGGGAGGAGAAATTTGAAAGAGAAAACTTCATTAAAAACATGACATCTGGCCACTTCATATTTAATTTTTTTTATCTGATACTTCTATTCTCTACTGGACACCCCCTCCCCCCAAAACAAACAAACAAACAAAAAAACCCCAAACAAACCATATTTTCTGAATCCCTGTTGGATCATGTTAAGATTATTAAAATGTCATTCTAAAGAGTAAAAGGCCAGCGGTGCTGTTGACCAGTGAATGAAGCACTCTGTATCTTTGTTGCATAATCTATAGTCTTTTATTTACAGCTCCTCTGGAATCTGCATTCAGTTAAAACTCATAGTATGTGATAGATAAAGTCACTGTAGTTAAAAATAGCTACAGCCTGAATCAAAGAGTTATTCTGTTCACTTGTGTGCTAGTGAATGAATCCAAAGCTAGTAGTAAAATAGACTGGTGGCAGGTATTTCCTTTGTTGTCTGCCTATTCTACCTCTAATTGTAGAGAGGGTCTTATCACACTAAAGAAACCAAACACCCAACCAGTTGCCATTTTAAAGACTAGCTCAGTTCCATAATGCTAAAAATAAATCATTTCTCTGCCACAGGAATTTCTGTTTATTCTTTTTTAGATTTCTTTTTTAATACTGGAATGTGTATTTTTATTACTGTAGACTTGAACATTAAAAAAAAATAAAATAGGACCAGTAAGAACTCTTTGGAAATTCTTTTCCATCTATGCAATATTAACACACAGGAAACACTTCAGTGTTAGTCTGGGTTTTCTGTTGAAGTAATGGCTGTCCTGATAGGTCTTTTCACTTCTCTTATGAAGATAATGTTCCACTTACTACTCCTTTGTTTTAATTTGTTTCTTTCTCCAAGGTTAAATACACACAAAGTATTGGTAATGCCTCTGCGTGTCTGAACATTTTAGAAGGTATCAGAGATGCCAGATGCCTTTTCAGCCATATCTGTAATATGCTAATGTCTAGATCTAAAACCCTATCAAATAAATTGTACTCGTCAGGTGTCTAAAATTCCAACATAACTATATATATGAAGCAGCTGTGCAGTGTTTGAAGTTAACTGTAGACCAAATTTAATTAGAAATTTCTCTTTTTAGAGCAAAATTGATGCAGACTCAGCAACTGGGAAGTATCCTTCATCAAGTTAAAAGTCTGGCTCCATTTCTCATCTACTTATCTTTGTGGACAAAGCAAGAAAAAAACATCCATAAAGGGGCTCTGAAAGGTAGCATATAGCTAAAGAACAGTAGCTAGAGAGCAGGAAATCATGAGTCATGGCTTGCAGAGGAAGCACTTGAAGATATATCTTTAAGTCTCAAATCATAGCACCAGTCTTAGAAAGTGAAGGTCTGGACAAGAGGTACATGAAAGCTGGTTTTATTTGTACATATTCTGGACTTAATTCTGCAGCTTAAGGTATGACATCCTCCTTCCCAAAACAGCTGCTGATTTTCTTTGTAATTTCCCTTCCCAATGAATGGAATAGATTTCTTTCACAAAAACCATTATGGGGGCTGATGTGGGTTATCTCTGACAGTTCAGGTAGGATTTTCTCAATTACCTGAATGAAGGTAAGTCCTCAACATCCTACCCATCTATTGGATGACCTCTAGTTCCTCATGGCAGTTAATAGTACACCTGACTGGCTTCAACACCTGTGCGAGAGTTTTCCTGTCTATGGATAAAGGGTTTTTTTTAGTTGGTTGTTTAGTTTGGTTTTGTACAGTTGCTAAGGTCTTAATCCTAAAATATCTATCAAAAGTGACAGAGGAAAAGGAGAAATCTTAAAATATACTTAAATAAGATCAAATAAGGTACTTTCTTTGGCACATGAAAGTATCAAGTCATAACCATTTACTGAGATTCTTTGGGTATTTTTAATCTCTGTAATCTAATAGAATTCGGCAGTCTAATAGAATTAAACATTACATTTCTGTTGGCACAAAAGCTGGTAGTAAAAATAACACTATTCATTGAAGTGTCCTTCCTCCTTTTTAGACATTACAGAGGGAGAAGGGGGGGAACGCTACTTGTTTAAAGGGAATAGCAGAGTTTGAAACACAAACAAAACAAATCACCAGAGCAGGAACTTCCTCTGGCTGTTTGTTAAAAAACCTCAACAGCTACACGAGATCAAAACAGTGTGGTAGGAAGGGGTTTACTTTTTCTGTATATAACAATGGATGTTTAAGTTCACGGTCTAGATTTTTTCATTTACATTTGCAGTACCTCTGGCAATGAAAACAACCTGTTTTTTTTCACAGTTTATATGACCATATACATACTATTACATTTCAATAAACTAGTCTTTACAAGCAGGCAGTAAAATATCGAGAAAACAATGTTAACAACTGTCCAGATATCAGGTTCTGTATTAAATCTTCAGTTATTACAGCTTGCTGTGGAAACACAGCAGTTTAAGTGCTGAGTATTAAACAGTTCGTGGTGTGTTATAAATTTCAGATGCATTTATATTATATAGTACGGTGCAAATCATAATCTGAAAGTCAGTTTCATTTGTGCAATGTGCTCTTTAGTAGAAGAAAAACAGTTCAGGCATGTGTGTCTTCCATTTTTATAAGGATTTTAAAGGATTATTTAAGTTGAAGGAAAAGCAGCTTCTAATGAAATTTGAGCTATAGCATGAAGAAAGGATCACAAGCAATAGCTGAGCTAGCTAAGCACTTAGTAACACACTAGCATTCTCAGTTTTATGACCAATTTGAATATTTTCTTAAACATTCCATTGAGGGAGGACACAACTAAATTGCCTTATGAGGTACTTGGAGCAATGCTATCACATAAATCACTTAACCTGTATCAGTGTTAAGGGATTTGATTCCAGTCTGTTCTCAACTACTGCTTGTTTCGATTCACAATTACTCTAGCAAGCAATATAGGCCTGTTTCCTTTTGCCACAGAGAAGGAGTGCCTACAAACAAAACCCAGGAGGGCTAAACTGGAAAGAGAAAGGAAGGTCTGCAGGAAGGAGAACATCTGCTTCACTGGTTGCCCCTTGCTTATCCCTCAGTCAAGACAAAAGAGAGTGGGTCCAGCAAAACGCTAGTTTCCCCAGGAAGCACACAGAGGACTAAGCATGACACGGCTGGATGTTAAGGGGACTCCAAAAAGGACATTCAGAAATTGCTCTGCTTCTTGCAAAGGCAGACAGTGTAAAAAGTACTTTTCTGTGGCAAATCAGGAACATTCCATGTTTTCCTTACATGAAATCCAATATCCTTCAAGTTCTGGAGCAGAAAGATTCATAACACAACAGGAAAAAGAAAAAATAAAAAGGGGGTGTGGGATGTGGGTGGAGAAAAAAAGCAACAACCAAAAACCCTAGAACAACCAGGGAGGAGGGGGAATGAGGAATAGATAAAGAGGTGAAGAAAACAAAAAAAATATTCCACCATGTTTTTTTGTCTCTAGGACATCAAAGGATCATGAATCATCTACAGGGGAAATGGAACTGTTGCAGCAAGGTGCATCAGCAACCAAATTGCCATCCCCACACAAATATCTGTAACATTTCTGGTGGCAAGACAGGAACTAAACAAACTGCTGACTGAAGGACGTGGGCAATAGTCAAACGGTCGACTTAAACATATTTAGCAAAATACTGATTTAACCTTTAGGAAGCCATATGGTAAATAGATTAACAGTGCTGGAGTTGTAGCCATTCTAGAGCAAACTTCCCAGAGACAGCAGTCAGGCTGTGAGGAAAGAGGGAATACAGAAGGACCCCCAATCATGGAGATTTGAGGGCACACAAAGGTAACTTTAAGAATAAGAAACCAGATGAACTAGAGATAAGTAGTATTGGAGACCCCAGCAACTCTGAACTGATTTCTAGGAGGTTGTCTCCGCTTCTCCTCCAGGCCACTCCAAGATGCCAGGTGATACAGCCTGGGAGCCACGTTACTGGGAGCATGAGCTCACAGAGCCAAGAGAAGGGTCTTGCAGACCCTTAGCAAGCTGAGAGAACTTTGCAATTTGAGGGCGCTTGCCACAGTTTATACTACTGCGATGCTAAAAGTTAGCAGAGCTGTATGCTGGCAGACATAGCAATCGTAATTGTATATGACGTTACTGTGCTTGAGCAATTGCAGTTGTGCCTTGCAATGCTTGCACCATTAAAGGATCACTGCCATATGCACTTTTACCTAATCATGGTCTCTCTCTTCCCTGGATAATGCTTTTCTTGTGCACATTTTTGCCAACAGCCATCTGTACAGGTTGTTATTCAGCTAGTAATCTCAAGGAAAAAGAAATTGGTTTATATGCTGTATCTTCATTCACTATTTTGAAAAAGAATGTCTTTTTCCTCCGGACAAAGATCCTGAATGTTGCCTCAGTTACAGGATCTAGCCAAAAGAAGGTGATCTTAAATAAAACATAGGGTTGCAAACTTTAGGGGGAAGCTGGTTTATTTACTTTTAAATAACATCCAGTGCTCTTAACAAGAAGGAATAACGTAACACTCTAAGTAGAGAGACCAGCCTGACTGTTAGATCTAAAACAGACCACAGAAATATTTCTTTTGTCCTGTACAAGACTTCTGATGTTTTGGGATTAAGAGCCAAATTCTAGAAAATCGTGCTGGAGAAATCAACACCTTCCCACTCTTCTTTGCCAGACTTTACCGTTATCACAAGAGAGTAAGGAGAAACTATAAGTGACAGAGGTAAAACCATACGTGTGTTTTCTCCTGCTAACACATTGCTCAGAAACAGTAAACTCTTGCAAATCTGGAGTTAAAAACCTAAACTGCAATAGCACTGCTTGTAAGTAGCAGCAGGTAAACATTGGTTCAAGAGTTATTTTTCAATAGTGCAGGAATATTTTATATATACATAATTAGTCCAAATATCTAGCATTAACTTAACAGAGGGCTAGTTCCCACGAGTAGAAAAGAATGCAACACCTTCAAATAACTACCCATCTAGCAACACTTGAGAGGCAACAAAAGTGCTGACCCCCTGTTGAACCCATCCAACCAGGTTGTCAAAGGAGAGGCACAGTGAAAATGAGAAAACAAAGGATTTCAAATTCAAAAGTTGATCTTTGGGGGAACAAAAGCATTTACTCTTAACAAACTGCACTAAGATAAAGACCACTCCTACAGTTTATAAAGAAACCCAAATTCCTAGGTTCCAAGCCAGGGTGGGAACTGACTCAAGTAATCTTGAGTGTTGACATTTCTGCGGTTGCAAACTACGCTTTGTTAGTGTATCGCACTCCCACCATTAAACAGCACTTTGAGACGCCTGTCTGGTCCCCATTTTTGCCACTGGTCCTGAATTCCAAAAGGAGTGGTGGGAGTTTGAACTGATCCAGGGATTTCACCCGCCAAATGGCTATAGGAATTACAAGCAGAATTGCATTGTCCACCAGGATCAGTGACAGCCCAGACCTAATCCCCACTGATCCTATTCTTAAATTAGCCCTGCTTATTTAAGGCTTGCTTTTTTATGTTATGTAATTTGACCTAGAAAAAAATGACTTGTCAGAACAGGACGACTCACTACTGCACTACTCGTGGTATAATTCCTCACCAACATCACTCATCTTGTTTTGTCAAGTTAGTAAGACATGTTCTCAAGAAAATCTGCTTTAGCCTTAAGATGAGGGCATTAATGGTCTTCATACTGCAGTTATTGTCGCTTTGTATAATTTGGGGATATACGGAGACCATCACATATTTCCATTGTGCACTTGGCACATAACTCTTTGAAAAGCATCTAAAAAGGGTTAAATGATTCTTGCATTCTCAAACAGATTTATCGCTCCAGCAACCATAGATAATACAACAAGCAGTTAAGGAGTCCTGTTCTATTTAAATTAAACCTTCCAATTTGACTTGCTGTTTTCTTGACAGGTAACTCCAACAGAGACAGCCATGAGCCTCAAAAGCTTTGTAGTGAAGCCCACTGCTACAGGCCTCTTGAGGTGGTTTATAGGATTCATTGAGGAAAAAAAATACTGAAGAAAGTCGCGATACTCAAACTGAGGTGTTGGATTCAGCAATAAGACCAAATCCTAAGCAGTACTGTCACTAATCCTAATCTCATCTCCTTTAGTGTCTTAATTTAGCGGTCATCTATTTTAGATTTTTTGTATATACATAACAGATATGAAAGCAGACACTCCCTTACAACGTATTTGTTTCTGTCTAAATCATACTTTCTCTCGCCTGTAATAAAAGGTCAGACACATTTATGATGCCAAGGGATGAGTATCTACATTGAACGATAGACACAATAGATTTTCATATCATGTAATTAAAATTATGCTGGCTCAATTCTTGGAGAAATTCCTCTGCTGAATGCTTGTGTTCTAAAGTCTTTCTGACAGCTAACACTCTGTGACAGGCCAGGGAAATGAGGCCAAAGTCAAAGAAATGCCATCCAAAGGCTTGGTGTTTAAAATGGCTAGGCCAGACAGCAAAAAGGCTTCTCACCAGACTGCAGAAAAACAAGAGCAGACTGAAATGCTTTTGTCTCTCCTCCTGTCCAAGAGCAATCAGATTCCCAGAACTCTCTGTACCCAGCAGAGAAATTTCTTTTTCTGGGGAGAGCCTGGTTGAATGCCCATGAAATTCAGTGAAGATGTTCCCACTGACATTCCTATGCATGGTTTATGTGTTCATTTAACACCAGCTACAGTAATTTTTTTGTACCTATGTTACTATAGCCATAAATATTTATACACCTATATATATATATATCTTTAGAAAAAAACACCCACATGCTTATAACTGCCATACAGACACACCATATGAAGAGGAAGCGCTACGATACACCTTGCATTTTGCATAAAAAGACTTGATTGCTACTGGGTGTTTGGCAGGAACTGGTCTTCCTGCAGGACACGAGGCACCACACGGAACCACCCGGTGACTGACTACCTATCCTGGGGCTACAGAGACCGTTTCACAAGAGCTTTCTCTTTAAATAGGGGCAAAGCCTCACTATTTTACTGGTAGTTGGCCCAGTAGGAAAAATTAGGCAGCATCCTTACAAGAGTTCTAAAAGCTTCTTTGGTTAACACATGGTGGCTAGGTTACAGTTGTGTCTTGGTCCCAGTGTCATCTGTATTTATCCAGTGAGAGTTTAATGCAAAATGCAATCAAAAGGCAAGAACACAGATCTCCCCTTTTTTTCTGTTGAAATCTTGCTCCTAGGAGAGGACAAAAAGTCATGCCCTTGGCCTAGAGGTTGAGTCATCTCCTAGAAAGCCAAAAAAAAGAGGAAATTAAATCCTTTGAGAACAAGGAGCACACAAACCTATCTTTTACTGTGTTGAAGACAGATGACTGCAATAGAATTTTTCTGTGACTTTGCTTTGTGAAGAACGCAGTTATATAGATATATGTTTATTATGCTCTGAGCATGTGTGTCGGATAGGTCTTGTTGACAGCCTTCAGCACCCATGAGCTTACTTTCTGCATCCCCAGTACCCAGATCCCCTGCCTGCTCAGGCTGAGCAAAAGGACTGATGGCACTGAGGAAACTTTTCCGTGAAATGGTTTGGTACAGGTTGACAACAGGGCACACGAACTCCTACTGCATTTTTGCCAGTCATTGTAATGGGATGATGATCCAGCCTTGAACTTCTGAATAAGAGTGATTCACTTTTAATTAGTAACAGGTCATTGTAGCTAATGACTCTTAGCATTATATTGATGGCCAGACAGCTGTTATCAAATAAACAAAGAGCCTATGGATTCAGTAGGCTTAGGCTTGCACCTGAACCATGTTACTAAAGCCCCACCTACAGCAGAGCAGATTAATGATTTATTTTTGCAGAAAATTAAAAAGTTAAAATAGAGATTCATTCGTAAATCAAGCATCATCCTCAATATTGGACTTACAGGATAAGTTTACAGTCCAAATCCATAAAAATTTAAAATCTTAAACTCTCTTCTCAGAAAATATTATAAATTGTTAACGACTTTGTAAAAGCATTTCCTGGGTCCAGTGCCTGGGTCATATTTTTGCTGTGACTTGGGACTGAAGATGCCAATGAAACAGTACAGTGCTCTGAATAAAAACAACTGGATGCTTGGGCAAGAGGGCTGAATTTCCAGCTCATACAACAGGCAACATTCAAGTACTGCAGTGCTGAAGTACACATCTCCAGTTCATCTCATTTAAAAATAATGCCAAGGGTTCTGGCAGATCTTTTGTAGCAACTTCCAGTGGTTATCACAATATAAAAGTGAGCAACTGACTAAACACAGAGCCCAATTGCTGACAGATAATAGGAATAATTTTTCAAGCAAATCTTTGAATAGTGAGTCTTGGAATATAAACTGTCTAGCCCGATTTCACTGACTGACAGTTTTTAGTATTTGAGTAGGTAAAGAGCTGTGAAAATTCTTCACTTCATAAGCATTTTGAAAGTGATTTCTGACATATAAACTTTTGGCAGCAATTTTCAAGAGGGTCATCGAAAATGACTGATATAGTAGTTAGTGTGATGCAGGCGTAGCACATTTAACAGTCACTGAGCTTCGAATATGACACAGTATGATCCTAATTGCAGCACTGCAAGCAAGGCATAAAGGAGTTGCTCACAGTGCTTGACATATATTTTATGACTATGAAAAGAGAAAGAGGCTTCGACTGGTAAAATCAGGACATGGTACAATACCTCCACTACATTCTACAGATAAGAAAATGCCATTTACTAGCGTGACCAAGACCATTAAAAAAGAAAAATAAGATAAATTCCAACATATTTTACAGGGTTTTTTTAGACTCTAGGTCACATATATTCTATTCTCATATGTCACAAAATTATTACAGCATATTGTAGTTTAGGTTTTCCTACATACTAAGATATATGGAAGCTAAAGCAGTAAGATTTGGATTCTGGTAACAGCTCCCATGCCAAAAATTCAGTGGTGTGAAGAATTGCTTCTGTTACATGTTGGTTTATTGTAGCAATGCACATGATTTATACCAGGAGAGACCTTGGCTCTATGGTTTTAATTCAGTTCTACTGATGGCTTTTCACTTGAACTCCTCAACGCACATGAACTCAGTGAGCTATTTTTGTGAAGATTTTTGCAGCTACAAAAGGCTAATCGGATCGCACCATGAAATTCTTCCTGGAATTAGCCTTTCTGAAGGGAACCTGGTGAGTCTTCCTGCACAGGTATGCAAAGTCTGAGATCCAGAGGAAGTGTTTCTGGCATTAAGCCAATAGATGGGAAACATTTCAAATCACACCTTCTCTTCTTTCAAAGAGGTATTGCCAGTTCCAGTCTTTTCCTATATTTTTAAAAACTGATAGTCTATTCTCTGATGCATAATTTAAAACAAAAACAACAAAAAAATCCCACAGCAGAAAAAAACCCCCAAAAACCTAAAATATTTTATCCAGAGCAGGTTTCCAGGTTTGATCTTTTTCCTGCCTCTCTCCTAATGAATTTACCATTAAAGCCTGTGAATTCTATTCTGATTTTATATTTTCTTCAGCTTTTAAAGAAAGTAGCACTTCAACTCCTAGATTCATGAATCCTTTTTGAGGCCTGATGGTGTCTTGGTTTCAGGCTGCTAGACCTGGAAGAAGTCACAGTTATAAAGTACAGATATTATATCTTTATTATTTACTTTAATTCTTAATGCTTATGCTACTTATTTGCTTGAGAATTAATAAAATGGTGACAAATCATCTTTTCTGTTTGCCTTTTTATCTATTTTTTTCTTTAACTGTTCTTTCCATGCTAAAATTCCTCTCCATCACTGGGTTGGCCCAGCCATTTAATCTATGTAGGATACGTGATTATCTTTAAAACAGAAGTACTAATTCTAGACCCTGGAAAGCAGCAGCTCTGGCTCTTCTTCCTTCACACAGATGCTTCTATTTGCTCCTCTAGCAACCTCAGGGATAGTGCCTAGCACTTGCTATTCTGCACAAACTGCTTGTAGGTGGTACATAAACATCCATATCGTATATCTTCACGGGCTGGCCTAAGGGTCAGGGAACAAGGCACTGTTTGCATTGATAAAGCAACGACAGATCACAGCAGCCTCTGAGTGGAGGAGGAGTTCAGGTCACTATTAGGGGGTTAAAGGAATTCAGGTCTTCATTAGGGGGTTAAAGTCTTGACCAGTGATCAACAGAGGAAGGTGGGACATGAACTGCATCAAGTGGCAGCAGAATAGGCAGCTGAACTGGTTTTCAGCCTACTGAAAGCTAGTAGCTCAAATAAGAAATATCTAGTGCTGGTGTCAATTTATAACAAATTTTTAAGGTCCTTGGAAGGATTCATTAATTTTGTGCTTGAAATGTACGTTTATCCATGTCCCAATCCTGCACGATGACATTTCTTTCCTAGTATTACAATGTAGTATCTCTGACAAGGTGAAGTTAACAGAACATTTTCTTACCTCTGTCTTTCCCCCCAGTCAGTCCTCCACAGATCAAGTCTCCCTGCCATTTAATTTGGCCTGGGAGAACTTCTTAACTCACAGGTTTGGAGACCTGCACCTGCAGCATCCTGGACAAGAGCCATTTTGGCACCAGTCACTGCATATACACACCAATTCCTACAAAACGAAGTAAAGAGATAAGCCAGAAGAGCACGCACAGGCTGAATGGGAGACTAGAGTCTGGTCCAGAGAGTGAGGAATCAGGAGCCTAAAATGTTCCACAGCAAGCTCCATCATGTCCTTGGCAGGAGCGAGCCTTCCCCACCAAAAAGGGAGGGAGCATTACCCTGCTGGGGTAATGCAGGTCAACAGCAGCCCCACTTTCCAGCAGAAATTGGGGAACTGTGCATTGCCTTTGTTATGGAAAGGTGATGCCTTTGTCATCTCTGACTGGCAAGGGACCTCACCAGCCACTTGAGCAAGCAGGCTGTGTGCTTTAACAGAGAGCTTCCGTGAGGTGAGGGACATGCTGGGGTCTCTGGATCTGGGGCCAGAGTGGGTCTGCAGTGCCTTAGGCCCAGAGAGATGCTTCAGCCATTGCAGTCTATGCTCAAATGAATTATGAGATAATATCACCTGTCTGACAAAGCACATCTATTCAAGCATGCTTTATCAAGCACGCAAATTTCTGTTTCCTTCCTTAATGCATTTAGATTCATGATGAAGGTCTTAGCATATGTAAACCTGGTGAGAATGGAATTCAGCGTAATAAAAGATTTTAATGATGTTTCTGATTCCAAACAGAGCCTATTCATCTAACAGTAGCAACAAGGAGCCCCTAACCTGCATCAGGGCACTGTGCAAACAAAATACAAAAAGATGGTCTCTCCCTCAAGTGAAATCCCAGAGGAAGATGCAGAGGGAGGAGTCAAAACTGTGAGCTTTAGGGAATAAGTTGTTAAATGTTTCATACTGGTTTTCCACATACACTTTATTCTCCAGTGCTGTGGAAGTTGTTAAACAGTTTTTTTCATTTTAATATGGAGAAGGATTTTAGTTATTTATTTACAGTCCAAGGTGATCTATTAGGCTAAGCTGTGTTTTAAGGATCTGATTTACCCAGAGTACCCGAAACATCACAAAGCCCTGCTGCACTTCCTATTAAGCCCAAGATCCAACGTGAGCATGCAGAAGCTCATGGATGAGCAAATCAAATGAAAGCTCTGAAGAAAGTTGCACAGAAGCTGCATAAATGAGATCTGTGTATCCAAAAGGCTCGTGGGAAAGATAAAGTATTTCAAGATTGATTTAATGCAAAGACACAAGCTGAACAAGCTGAATTATTTTTCTCATTTTCAGTTCCCTAAAACAAGGGACAATGTTGACTCATGAATTTTCCTGAAGCAATAGACACATAGAGAAAAGTGGGGAAAAAATAAAATTATCTAATATAATTAAAAAGCTCAACTATTAACTCAGGACAGAGAAACTGTAGATGGATGATGTTACTCTTGCCAGTAGTAACTGCAGTTAACAACTTAGTCATAATATTTAAACTTAAATATTAATATAAGAGGGCTTTAGTCATTTCAGTTTATTTACATTTTATAAAAAGCGATATGTAAATTTTATGGAAGGTGAGGGAGAGAAAATTAACTGAAGTGGCTCCAGCACTGAAAACAAAAAATAATTCTAAAAAATTATACCATGGGACATATCCAACAAATATCTGTCAGCAGGTTTCTCTCACAGACCTGAATGAGACTTGCGGTGTAGAAGTCCTCTAGGATTCTTCAGAAGGCAGATTGAAGAAATGCCGTTGCCATAAGAGAAAGACAACAATTATGCTGCGACCAACATTAGATCTTTGAAGTTGCTCAGAAACAAAGCCTGAGACTCCAGAAATGATTGCATAACTGCTTCCACCTTCACACACTTCACAGAAAAGCTTCAAGCCTCATACTTTGTAACATGACTCAATAATAAAGCCATTAACATTTTCAATTATTTTCTAAATTATCTTTTGATTCATGACATAGGGCTGGAAAAATGAGAAAAAAAATCATCCTCTTGCAGATTCTGGGAGAAGCAAGAGAGCTCAATGGAAAAAAAAATAGTAGAATCTAGCACAGCTATAAATAAAAAGAGAAATGTTTCCAAAACAGATTGATTTAGTCATGGTCAAAACATTATTTCAGATACCCGTTGTTACACTGAGGAGTCTCAAACTTTTTTTTTAATACCTAAGATCAAAAAGAATTTGAGCATTAACATTTACTCTGAATATATAGGAAATAATCTATGAATCTCAATGTATATATTTCACATGTAATTCTGTATGCTTTTACAATATAATTGCTGGTTATTTCTTCATGAGATCCCTGTTCTCTTTTTGCCTTTTTAAAAAAAAATAGTCTTCCCTGACCTTAGTTTATCTCAATTTAGGAAAGTATTTGCAAATAACCACCAAGCAATTTGTTATAGAATCATAGAATCATTAAGGTTGGAAAAGACCTCCAAGATGATCCAGTACAACCGTCCCCCTACCACCTATATTACTCACTAAACCATGTCCCTCAGTACCTTAATCTAACCTTTCCTTGAACACCCAGAGGGATGGTGACTCCACCACCTCCCTAAGCAACCCATTCCAAACCCAGAAAATCCATTGTTCTGTGAAAAGACCTTTTTTTCTGACTGTATTTATGGTTGTTTCCACTTACTGACATAATTTCACTAACCCAGAGGTACACGTATACCCAGCTGAAGGCAAATTATCAATACAGATTTACAGTGTTAATTTCCAGGTTGTACCAACATCAGCCAAAATTTTTAAATCAATGGTCTGCAATCTCTTACCTGGTCTTTTTTCTTAATGAAATATAGTCTCGTGGGATTCTATGCGTATTGAGCAAAGCAAATTCAAATTAAAGATTATGGTATTTACAATTCTTAAGAAACAATGGTGTAAGCAAGCCAAAAAGGCAGAGACATTTCCAAAAGCCGTGACAGAACTCCATGCCCTGGGACTCCTCCCACACAACCAGAGTTTTGTGAAAGTTCGGGTGCCCAGCGCACAACGGAAATTTTTAGGTCTAGATCCAACAACTGAGCAAGATGTTTTTTTTCAGCCGGCTTGTTTTCCTTTTCCCCGCCGGTCCTGGGGCTCACGGTCCCGGGGCTGGGGCCAAGCGCAGCCCGAGCCGCGGGCTGAGCCGGCGCATCCCGGCCCCGCCGCCGGCGGAGCTCCGCCGCACAGGGGCACTCGCCACCAGTGGGTACCGGGCCATTCATCCCCTGCAAACTCCCCGGCGGCTGCTGCTGCTGCCGCCGCCGCCTCTTGCCACGTTTCCCGTCTGCTCATCGACCCAGCTTCAGCATTTCAGGCGCCGGGCTTCTGGATCGCCACGGGGCGTTATCGGGCAAAAGATGAGCGGCTGCAGCCGCCCCCGAGTATGTTTTGTTCTATTGATTACGGATTGATGGGAAATGCGGTCTTCGTAGCGAGAGCTCACTCAAAGGTCCTAATCTGGAATTATGGTCTGAGCGCCGTAGGTATTTATGCATCACTAGACTCTCAAAAGGGTTAAATCCTAAATAAAAAAATAACACTTTTTCTTTTTTTTTTTTCCTTCCTTTTCCTCCCTCTATCCCCCAGCGCCCTTAGGAAGAACAGGCTTGGTTTTCCTTTTCAGCAGAAGTACCTGGCAAACTGCTTCATTGATCAGATAAACCTGATCCACCAAAACCATTCAGGAACAGAAAAGAGAGAACTGTATACAAAAGTTCCCCGATTCTTTTCAACTATTTACATTAACCAAATCATTTATTTCAAGCAGGGAATGTAAAGAGCTAGTCATTAGCTGGGTAATGTATCAGTAAAACAAAATCTATTTTCTTGGTAGCATCATTATTTTCAATTAAAATAAAGGTAATGACAAAAAAACATACCTTCAAGCTCACTTTAATTGATACACAAAGAAATTTGTCATGTTACCATCCTTCCCTGGGGCCAGTCAGCCAGCTCCCTATTTGACCACCCCCTTCCCCTTTAACTGGCAGATGAACACTCTGAGAGCTGGTGGGACTAACTTTCTGTATTACTGACTAACACTGCCAAAAAGGAAGCAATGTCATATCACATCAATAGGTCAGTAACAATTTCTTTATGGGAAACCAGATTTCCAATCCCACAAAATTACCCCAGGAGAGTTCACTGACCAGATGTCACTTTTCTTCAAGAGTAGCCACAAATGTCATAAAGCAGTCCTTATTCCAAAGTATTTCATCAATTTCAAAATCACTATTGATTTATTTGATTTTTCTTTTCATAAGAGAGAAATTTGTCATAAAAACATTTATACTGCCTAGGTAACTAGTTTATTATTGTATTAGGATCCATCTCTTTCGTGAGACCAGGAGTTTGCTTGTGGGGTGGGCGGGTTTTTTGCAAATTTTGTTTGTTTTTATCTCTCTTCTGCATTGTGAATACAGGCAAGTAGATACAGACAAACAATAATTATGTAGCATTTTGTCCTGCAGTTGCTCTGTACTCAAAACCCCCATTGATATGCAGGATCAGGCACATCTTTGCCAGGTGGGATTTTTCCAGACTAACCCCTTGAAATTTCACAGTACTATGTAACACTTACCACTTTAACTGAAAAAGTATCTGTGCAATTTCATTGTAAACTCAGATTTGTTGATCAAATCCTCAACAGGACAGTCCAGGAAAGAATGATGTAAGATTCCTGTGTACCATTATGCATGATATCCTCTCCCCATTGTAACGCAGCTAGAAGGATTTCGGAGCAGTGTCTACCCACATGACATTGTCCTGACTCATCAAAACAAAGGAATATTTTATTTTCATGCCTATTTACTTTGTCTGCCTGTCAGCCTGTCAAACAGCAACCATCTGTGACTATAAGGAAAACCAGTCCCCTGATCAAAGCACTGAAATACAGTGAGCAGACGAGTGGTAACATCAAAATGATGATCGTGAAGGTCCCCATAAACTAACATGAACCACCTGTGAATTTTCTGGATTGAAATGAGGGTAGGAATAGTTGGGTAGGCACCTTTAGGCTGAGAGACCAGCACAGCTGAAAAAAATAATTGGTCCCTTTGAGTTCACATGACTCCGATCTGCTTTTAAAGCAGTGCTGCCTTTTCAGCAGGGCCCACCACAGGTATGAAGATTAGTCTTTTTCTAGGTTGTTATGGTATTGGTTTGCTGTAGTGACTACGATCCTGTATTGCCCTAGATGCTATTTTCTGTGAGATCCCAAAGCAGCCAGGAAATAAGAGCCTTTTCACCTTCCCATATGTTTCTTCTGTGTCCAGAACACACTTTGCGCTGAAACAAAAGACATTGCGTCCCATACTGATGTGCCTAATTACCATTCCTGGTGTATTGACGTTTTTTCAGTAGTAATACCAGGTGACATGTTCTGTATCTCAAACCATTCCAGTCCTGTTTACATGTCCTTCTATAGCTTTCCTCCTGGCCTTTCCAGATTCCTTCTTAGAGATACTTTCTTCCGCCACCAACCAAGACAGGCAAAAAACCCCTCAGTAACTCACTTCAGTACATTATAATTAGCTTAAGTAGAAACAGCATGCTGCTGATAACAAAGGAAAAAGTACATCCCGCTGACGTTCTCTGTCCCAGTAAAGAGAGAAAGAGACACTCCAGGGTGCAGTTCCCTACCATATGATCCCTTTCGACTGCAATGCAGTTGTTTACATCTTCAGTGCATCCAGCACGAAAACTGCAGACTCTGGATTCCTCCTCTGTGCTCTTCTGCCCCGAGGGAACAGCCAGGACACAGGAAAACCAAACAAGCGAGGACAGTCCCAAGGCCAGGATCACTTTCTGCCTAGGCAGAACAAATGTCTTGTACTTCTGAGGCTCTCTTTGGCAGCTCGAGTGAATGAATTACTCCTTCTCATCACTGGCTATGGGCCCAGCATCACAACAGTTTTTGATCTACCAATGGCTGATATGGTACCACTGCATTAATGCCACATGTTTCTAGGAGAGCGACTTCCATGTCCACCTGTTTAATATTAATTAAAGTACCATCTATTTGATAACAGTTCTTTGGCAGAGGACCTGAGAGCTTCTCTGCCGAAGTACATCCATACCACTCTTGGCACACCTAGAGATATATAGGTGTCGTGGTTTCACCCCGGCTGAGAGCCGAGATCCACGCAGCTGCCTGCTCCATAAAGGAAAAGAGCAGGGAAAAGGTAAGGGGGGGGGGGGGTGGGGGGGGGGTGGGGTGTGTGAGAGGTAAGGGAAGGGAAAAGAAAAAGGAATAAGAGGCCCGTGGGTTGGGATAAGGATAGTTTACTAAGATAACAGAAAGATACAATGTAACAATGCTAACAGGACTTTAGAGCAAAAATATATGAAGCTGTTGATACACAATGCAGTTTCTCACCAAACCACACAACTCAGGCCGTGCCACCCAGAGCCATCCCGGAACCCGACCGTCCCCCCAAGAACCGCGCGTCCCAGAGCCGCCCTCCGCCTTCCTCCCGTCAGCCCCCGATATCCTGGGCAGGACGTAACTGGCGTGGAATACTCTCTTTGGTCAGTTGGGTCACCTGTCCTGGCTTCGCCCCTCCTTTCTCATGAAGAGCTGAGAAAGTCCTTGACTGTCTGACAGCAACTAGAAACATCAGGGTGTTATCAGCACTACTCCCATTTTAACTCTCAAACACAGCATTCATCTGCTGTTACAAATGAAATTAACTCCATCCTGACCAAAACCAGGACAATAGGATCTGCACATTTGGGAAACAAATGACAGTAAAGTAGGTACTGAGGCTGGAGGAGACCCAAGTATATTGAAAACACACAGTTCAGTGAAGACTTAGGAGCACAAATGTAGAAACAGCACATCACCGCAGAACTAGCTCCATAGCTCCCAGCCTACCTCATACAGAAACTGACCTGTACATTCACTTTTGAGGATGGTGGAAGTTTCTCTGCCATTTCTGCTTGGACAAAAGTCCCCCTTTCCAGAGCAAAACAAACAGCTAATACCAGTGCCTTGGAAACTGTAGAACACTGCATCAAGTCCTATTATTTAGTATTCTTCTCAGCCATAAGCAATGCTCTCAAGCTCACAGGACTAAACTCTAATCATTGACACCAGCAGAATGAGATCCGTTCACAGCCACTAATGACCTTAGTTTAAGAAATAAACTGGAATTGGCTGGTAGATACTTTTGTGCCACCTTATACCTTCCTTACCTCATATAGTTAAAGTTCATACTGGAAATAATAAACAATTCTTCACTAATTTCTGTTTTTAATTGCATGCATAAGTCCAACAATAACATTTCTTGTGTAAAGTACAACCTGACTAATGCTTTTACCCAGACAAAATAAACAAAACCAAGCAAAACCCCCACAACTCATTGTGACCAGTGGTGAATGGGGTGAATGTCTGGCAGCCTGAAAACCATAATATATGGAGAATAAATAAACACCAAGGTTTTTGTTGTTTTTTTTTTTGAGCCAAAGAGCCTGGAAAAGTAACAAAGCAACATTGGGATCTTTTTCATGTATTCTCTAAACTGCAATCCTAGAGTCTTCTGATACCACCCTACCTGTTTTCTAATCTTCAGCTGCACAGTCAGATATGTTTTCCTGGTTTTTTGCTTTTCCCTTCAGAACCAAGAGTCCGTGCTGCAGCAAGCCCTAGGATCACGATTTTTCAGATTGAATTGTCTTCCATATTCAAAAAAGTCTTCATTCTGAAGCCAAGATTAAGGTCTCGGGTAGGGCAGGATTCAGAGGATTCAGTGGCTGCGTATAACTCAGGGCTGGTTTTGTGCTGCTGATAAGATTTTAGTTGCCATGAAGACAGCAGGTTTTTCTAATCTGAACACACAATTGGATAAAGAGAGAAGAGAATGGGGGAAATTGAACTTCTTAAATGGAATCACTAGGGTAAAAAAGAAAATACACTTGGTTATATCTATATGACAATTTGCATGGTGTTTTTATAATGTAAATACCTTTACTATTAATAATGCTCTTAAGGTTCATTTTTATATATCATAAAAATCTTCAGCGAGTTTCAGTAAAAATTTTCCTTGTATGTCAGAGTCAAAAACATATTTATTGATACAATTGAGTGAGATGTTATCTCACCTTTGTCTAAAAGATATTTCCTTTCAAATCCTTTCCTTTCTGAATACCTTTTTAACCAGCATGGATCACATCTGCACTCAGCAGTGACATGAAAACAGAGGCTAAAAGCTCTGGAATAAGAAATAGCCTGGTTTAGCAAATGATGCTGAAACTCCTATGACTGGAGAGTGCTCCCAAAATCAAACTACAACATTAAAGTTGCATGCTGCACTGTTAGCAGCCCAGGTCATTGCCAACTGTGACTCTACTCTGAGGTGTAAACCTCTCATGGCAAAGCAGAAAACACCCCAGAGACTTGGTAACACTGAAGGGTCAAACTGGTCAGCACAGCTATAAAGGACATCTAGCAACTTAGAAACACACTGCAGTATTTTAGATACAGGATTGTGCATCTTTTCCTCAATCCTGTATTTTACTGGTCCACTTCTGGTAATGGAAAGGCAATAGAAGGCCAAAATAATCAAGGTATCACTATAATAATATTGAGGTAATATCACTTTCAAATTACTCTCCTCTATGCAAATAAGGGGGCAGAGGGAGGGGGTTTGCTCGCCCAGGCTTTCTTTGCCAAACCAGATGGCAAATACGGTCCTGAACAGGGGAATAACTGCTTGAGAAGCACATCACAGCTCCCCTGCTCCCCCCCACCAGCCCAGTGAAGTCCAGGTATGCTGAAAGAATATATCAACACATACAAAAATGGAGACTGATAAAGAAAAGCACCAAGCTGACTCTCCTGCTGAGCTGGCCCTGATGCTCATTGGCTGCAAGCTGCAGTTACAGCCTTGGAGTCTAAATTCCAGCACATACCAACATCATCTTTGTCGTACACCAGTGACTAAGATTCCCTCTTTTCCTTCATGTGTATCTATTGTTTCACTCCATTTTCAGGTTACACTCGGGATCTTTCCCTTCTCTGGGAGGCTGTGAGGCACAGGCTCATGTGACACCAAGCGCTGGAGAAGTTTAGAGCAGCCACAGGAGAGCTCGGTCAAGGAGTGGTAGCAGGAGGAAGCATCTGCTTACACAGGCCTCAAGGCCACTCATGTTTGAACTTCAAAAGATCCTGGCTGTTGCCATCCCAGCAGGGTTTTTTTATTTTTTATTCCTTTTTTATAGAAGAATGCTGACTGTAACTCCACCTAAATCCAGGCTGCTGCAGGGAAAAGTACCATCAGCAACAAAAGGCATATAGGAAAGGACTTTGCACTGGAAACAGACGCAGGCTGGTGAATGGCTTCTCAGAAAGCAGATAGTGAAGATAATGTGCTATGGTTATCAATGCACTTAAGTATAGGGAAAACAGAAACAGTAGAAATAGTTTGCAATAAACAGATTTCTATAAAGAAGTGGGGGGGAGAAGAGAGGACTAGCAATGTAGTCCTATATCTCAGTATCACTCAATAAATTCTACTGCAACATATAAGAAATTCTAAAATGCAATTTGTACTTGGCATGTATGCATACAGTGGTGTGCAATATCACCTGTACCAAAATTCGTAGGAGAACACTGAGATCTCTATTTCATCAGTGTGCACAAAACAGGTTTTACATTACATACCAAATGACCAAACATGCTTGTGAATGTTGCAGTGTTCATGGAAAATTTTCTTTGTTGTACTATTAGCATTGTGGTTTTATTCTGTCTTTGTTAAAGACTATACAGTTTGTTATTACCACTTTGTATATTGTTTAAAATTTGATTAAACTCTAGAAGATGATGGAAAACATCAAAGAAATAAGCAAGATGGTGCAGATTGCACATGAGGGATTCTGAAGGGATATAGAAACCAGGCAAGCAGTAAACCAGGCTTCACATCATTTCTCCTGCTTTATATGCTGATAAGGTGACTGATCCAAAACCTGGGAAACTGCAATCAGTTGACAAAAAGAAACATTAGTTAAGAAGTATCTACCTCCTCTTTATTCAGGAAGGGGACAAAGAATGCTTTTCCTTGTCATAAGGAACGTTGCATCTTTCTAAATAATACTGATTTCATCCGTATTTGTACATCTCCTTTGTTGTCTCCAACCTTTACTTCTCTATGAACCTATGTTCTATTACTATCCCACAGCAGCTTCTAAAGTCTTATAAACCCTCATAAGCTCTGGACCTTGGACATTATTGCGCTTCAGTTGTCACATTCCTTCTACCCAGTAGACACACCTGCAGTGTTTTTCACCCAAATATACCATTGCAACACCTCTGAAAATCACTAATGTAACGTTATGAAAAACATCTGATTAAGAAATACAGAAAATTTGCTTTTTGTCAAATACAATTTAGCTAGTGGATGACTATGGTGTAAAAGATATCATTAGCTGTGTGAGAAAAATGTTAATCTTCCTATTTAATATGCAAGTTCTCATCCTCTTCTTATTTAAATATTACAAAGCAGGAGACTTCCGCTCCGATCATTAATGATTTACCTATTGTGAAGTGAAACGCTATAACTGCCCCATTTGTTAGGTTACGGGGGTGCAACTTCAATGGCCAGTTTGCCTGTCATGAATGACATGTTTTGACATTATAGCCTATTTTGCCTTCATACTCACTGCTGAAAGAAAGGCAGGAAAGGGCCCCAGTGCCTCCCTGCTCTGGAGGATGCAAACAGATTGAGAAGTGTATCACCCGCACGTGTTACCGCAGCAGCCTTTCCTTTGTTGTCAAACTCGACTCAGATTCATTCCAAAATATCCAAGTCCAAATCTAATTTCTGGCAAGACTTGCAGGATCAAATATGTCTCCTTGGCATTCGTTTGCTGCGAGAAAGCCTCAAAAGGACAATGAATGACAGCCAAACTGATTATCGGTTTCAGTGAGTGAAGGTCAGCAGTTGTAACATCTGCCTTGCTGGTGCTTGCCTACATATTCATGCGCAACGTTCTGCTCATGCAGAGGTCACAAAAACTCACAGAATGAACAAGATCCCACTGGAAACCTCTGCTTCCATAGATATGTAGACATATAATTTTTTTTTTTTCCTCATTCAGCAAGACTTTCTTTTTTAAATTTGACTGGCTGAAGGAACGACATGGGTCAAAGTTACTCCGGGTTTGTTTTTTGGGTTTTTTAAATTTCTTTAATTTGATGATAAGGAGGAGGAAAAATGGTAAGCATCACATAGGAATATTTCTTCCACTTTTTACGGCACATACTGATTTTCTGAGCCAAGAAAAATTACTATAATTTCTATAGTGCCTTTTCTATTTAAAAAAAAAGGAAAAAAACATGAAGAAAAAAAAAAAGCTGCCTCAAGCATTTTGGATCATCATAAATTAACACAGCTCTGTCAAGGATTAACACTGGCTACATGTTCCCCTATGCTTATAAAACCAAAACTTCAAAATGCCAGTTATTAACCATACAATCAAATGAGCAATTTCTACAATAAATGTCAAATATTTTTGTTAGTGCACCTGTTCCTCTGTCATGATCTAGGAGAATGTTCCATAAAGGACTACGAAAAAAACATTTTTGGAATGCAGTTTAAAATTTTTAAGACATATTCACTACTTAAATGAATCCACACCCAAATTTTACAACTTGGAAAGGTAATTTTGAGTTCAGAGAGATGAAATACAAATTATTTTCTGAACACTTTTTACAGAGGTCAGAATCGTTGCTCTGGCAATTTGGAAAAATAGGAATGGTAGCCATGAAATCATTTATAACAGAAAGAAGCAAACAAACCTGGATATTCCTTCAACTGATGCCCATTAGATTTATGTTTTATTTTGTTTTCAAGAGCTGCTTTCATAATTTGGAATAACATTTCTGAAGTTTGTTAAAGAATGTTCCCTTTAAAAAACTATACAAAAGTCACTCATTGCATTGGTACATTCAACACACAACAAGTAAATTAGTTTTCATGATTCAACAGCCCAGACGTGGATTTCCAGGCATGGAGCCGAAGCGGCAGCATTAGCACTGCTCTGCACTGGGTTCAGCTTCCACCATGTTACCGGAAAGTGGCTCTGTATTTGCACAGTTTCCCCACCACCCCAATAGCGACAGCAGCCCTTCAACAGCATGAAAGATGATCATTGTTAAAACCAGGAAAGACTATAGACTTCTTACTGCATGTAGTTTTTCTTACAGCCTTTCTATTTCCTGCATTATCACCACAGGTTCTCATTCCATTTCATCCTGTTCCAGTATTATAACTAGAGCAGCAAAATTAGGGGAAAATTTTGCTCATCAGTTGCTGTGGTTTGGCCACAGGCAGCAGCTGAGCACCCCGTGCTGCTAGCTCACCCCTCCCTCAGGAGGGGAAACAGACAGAGCCCTGTGGGATGGGATACAGGCAGTTACTGACTCCGCACCGCAATGACACAGAGATGTTTACCAACATAACGATGTGGTAACACAAAGCAGTAACCAGCAGGACACCAGATCCAGTGCCCAACCACAGTTGGACTGTCCCAGAGCCATGTGGACCCCTTCTTCCCTGACCAGACCCTTTTATGGGGGGGCATGGTGCCAGCTGGTGTGGAAAACATCCCAGGCCTGCTCAGCTCACATGTGCTGGCTGCTTGGGGAAGGTAACTCTGGCCTGGCTGGAACCAGGACACCAGTGCAGAAGATAAAGCACTTTAGGTTCGTGAAGACTCTAAAAGAGTTAAGACAAAATCATTAGTTTGTTGATCAAAACTGAGCGCTCAACAGTTAGAAAATTTCCAAGCTTGACACAGTAAAAACCCAGGACATCTAGGTGCAATTAGAGTATTACAAAAACTGAACTGTTAAAGGTATAAACAAAGGAAGACATTAGTGGTTATGTAAGGTAAGTCCAGTAGATAGGATGGAAAAATCAGTTTCATAGAGATGGGTGTAACTGAATTAAAGATGTACCTGAGGCAACAACAAAAAAAGGTTAATTCCCTTTCTCAGTCAGATTTTATATTCTTGCAGGAAGTTGAGAATTTCTAGGATTTTTTATTATGTTAGTTAAACACAACAGAAACAAGTGACACTTGGGGACAAGGTCACATCTCCATTTGCTAATAGATAGACCACAAAAAGCATAGCAAGAGATATTCTTCCCACACAGAGTCTGCAAAACAGAATACTTTGTCTTTCTTACCTAATGTAATTTCACACATACACCATACAGCTTGGGGGCGTTCAGAATTTTCATAAAACAGGTGTAACTTTCCACTCACAAGGTCCTTAATGCACTTTATGAAGTTCATGAAAATTTTAATTCCAAGGGATGATACTTGTGTTCTATTTACAGTACATTATATGAATGACATGTTCCTTTAATCCTTATCCTTCAAATAAATTAGTATGAGGGTTTAATTAATTAGTAAATACTTAGTGTTTGTTATTAATGATCATTCTCTTGTCACTGTCCTGGATTATATCAATTGTTTATTGGAGCAAAAAATAATGAAAGTCATGATTAATAGTTGTGTTTATTATGGTAAATTCTAATTAGTCTATAGATAGCACATTCCACTGTTGTAACTGCTTATATAAACATAGAGAAAGATATATCTCATAAATAAACTGAAGAATGCAATTGCAGCATCCCTCACAACCACACAATATTTCAGGAATGCTCTATTTAGCAAGATTACCCAGTTGGAAAAGCAACAGTGGAAGAAAGGGTGTCTACCTCATAGGAAGAAAGAGGACAGAGGAGAGGAAAATACTTTAAAGTAGAGCTGAAGAACAAAGTTGGGTGAAAGACAGGAAGGAAAAACAGTTGCAAGAAGAAAAAATAATTTATACAACAGAAAAAAGCACTCAAACCCCGTTGATTACTCTGTCTTCTTGTTGACACCAACATCCTTATAGGTGATTAACTACACTTGTCTGATGACTTTTGCTTATTCCTGTTCCAAATATTGTGGGGTTTAGGGGCTGGAAGTGAGTTTTCATAGTAAGGCCACACGAAATTTAAGCATGCTGGAGGGAAGTTCTGGACCATTTCTGAGATGGGAAAAAGGTAGCTTTGGCGTGATTCCCCTTCACCCCTGTTGTGTACAAAAGCACATTCTAGCTTAGGTTTGCAGTTGACTTGCTAGAGCCCAAAGACAGTCTTTGGTTTAATCACAGGCACAAATAGCACGGCTGGTCACAGAGCTGGCTGAACAATTTTTGCTGAAAAATTAATTATATGGAAAATGGCTTCTCCACCAATTTTTACAGTGAAAGAATTTCTTTCAACAAGCCTCTTAAAAGGTGATCATTTTATATCAGTGACAATCCATTGGAAAAAAAGGCATTTTATCTATTTTCATATAAATCTTCATTTTCAATAACGCTGGAATAGCGTAACTTCTGAGTAACGTAAGTAAAGTCATGGAAGATGCACTCTTGAGCAATGGTCCATTGATAAATGAAAAAGTGGATGAGCTCACCACTCTGTTAAATAAGAAACCACTCTCCCTCACTGCCAGAGAGAAATTGAACAGTCATAGCCATTTGCCAACTTTCAAAAAACAGTTCACTTCCATTATTTGAAATTAGATTATTAAGCATGTCTTTCCAGAATCATAACTTCAGGGATCAATCTCTATATACATCAGCCCTAAGACTCTGTGTAACAGCTACTTTTCCTTTAAAAGCAAGCAAACTAAAAATATTTCTTTGGTCACTTATTTCTAGGACTGAAAACTTCAGCTTAAAATCATGTTGTAAAATTCTTTATATACTTCTCTTTATACTCCAACCACTAATTTTTGTCCCTGAAGTGCACTGGGAGCACAGACCCCTGCCTGGTGCTGGCAGCCGGGGAAGAAATCTTGCTCTCTCAAGCCTTTTGGACCAGGTACACCTGTTTGTGTGATACTTGCCAAGGAAAACATCGAGTCTTATTTTTCTCTAATCCCCAAGACCCTTGCCTGCACGGTTAACTTGAAACATTTCAGAGGAGCTGGGGAGGTTACTGGAAGGCTATGCTTACCTGTTAACCCACAGCCAATGTGGGAGATGGCACTGGGATGAGGCCACCAGTCAGGTAAACACATGCTGTATACTTTTAGGAAATCTGTTTGGTTTTCAGGTTCATTTCAAGTGACTAACATTTTCAGAGATATAATCTGATTTTGCTCTTAAGATAACATGGCAAAACACCCACACTTTTACTTTCAGCTAAATAATATATAAGGAAAAATTACTCCAAGCAAGGCATTCTATTAAACCTAAAAGTCTTTAGTTGAGTCATTTATATGCAGTTCATGAGGTCAAACAATTTACTTTTTTTATGTTTAATTAAAACTTTTGAAGGAAACTAAAAGGCCGTCATATTGTGTGTCTGCTAATAATTACCAGTAATGTGATTAAATTCATGTTTAATGCTTATCTAAATTTGCCCATTAGCTTGTATGGATGTTTGAAAACCTCCAAAGATGGAAAAATACTCTGCTTTCATTACAGTCCCGATACTGATCTCACAGACTGTGGCTACCATATTCATTACTCTCTGTATACATAGCACTGTATGGAATATCACTTGTTTCAAACCAATTATCATGCAAATTCCAAGATCTTCCTGCTTGCCACTCACTGGTGACTGAGAAGTCTTGTTTGGCTTAAATAATGATCTGGGAGGCATTTACTCTGTGAATTAATATTACAGACTTTGTATAGTAAAGAACTAAATTCTCTTTCATCAGAGAGTATCAGAAATAGGAGATATCAACCAGAAGAATAATTTCAGTTTTCTTGCAACTACATTTTGGTGCCTTGATACTTTTTTCTAGAGTATAAATTACTAGATGAAAATAACAGACTGGTCTAAGTTAGTCTTGATAATTCTCACTGGTTTTCTTACACTGAAAAGCATCTTATCATGGACTGATTTCAGTGACGTTAATCAGAGAGGTAAGTGCATCTGATGAGAACTACATAACCTTATCGCTATTCCTTTCCTGTACAGGGAGAACAGGAAAACAGCAAAAGAGAAATATTTTCTGAATAATTAGGTATAAAAAAAACCCCCTAATTGCTAAAACAACTTTTGTTTTGTGAAACCACAGTAGATACATAATTAAATAACAATAAATTATAAAACTTTTTTACAAATATATGCAATGTATATAGCTATATAACTTTAAAATTATTAGAAGTATATGAAATGCACTGATTTTATTTTCTCTATTTCTTTTAGTATAAGGTGTTTTAGTTTAGGTTTTTTTTTATACTACTGCACTCCCTGAAGAAAACTTGAATTTTATTCTCAACTTCAATAAGACCAAAGTTTAATCTGTACTTGAAATTATGTCTTTAAACCAAAACCTCATTGGTTTCTTTAGAACTGTTGTTTAAAGCATACCTTCGTGATCACATACTATTTGCCAACATACTATATTTTTTTTAAATGGATTTTGTATCACACATGTAACTCCATTTCTTGGAATACTGAGCACGATATAAAAAAAAAAAAAGAAAAGAAACAACTTCATGGCATTCATTAAAACTAAAAATTAAGATATAATTAGGTAGATTCCTGCTGGCAAAGCATCACAACAAATTAATATAGGAAAGCTTTTTGCTCTAACTTCTCCACAGTCAGGAGAACATTAATTGTATTAATAGTGCTACATTAAAATGTGTAGCTGTAAAAATTCTTGATCATTCAGAACTGCTGACGCATGAGTTGGTTATTAGATAAGCCTCCAAACTTCTTGCTGCATATTCTACTTGCTCATTCTCCTCTCTGGCAATTTGTAAGAAATACTAATTTAATGAACAAATTTAGTAACTGGTTGTAGAATCCTTAGTCAAATAAAAAGAACAGTTAAATCTCTTACTTTTTACTATCACTATGTGCCACGTTTCAATATTTTTTTCTTCAGAAAAGATATTGTAGGTTGCATCTTATTTAATAGCCTGAATCATTTCAGAGCCAAAATATAAAACCAAAGAAAGGATTTTAGTCAAGAAAACAGATTCTGTTGTCTAGTGACAATTATTCTTCTGGCTACTCTAGTTCAAATGTTATCCATATAACCATTTAAAAAAAATTATCCAATATTACTCCTCCATCCAATGTGGGCAGTATGTCTTAAATATATGACTGTGTAGGTTAGTAGTACTTGAGATAATTGAGAATGCCTCACCACTGGCAATGAGGAGCATTCTTTTATGTTTCTTAGAAATGCTTCAATTTAGGGGCAATGGGTATTTCAAGAATTAGTGGAACTCACAGCAGTATCTTCATGCTCCCTCCCTTTAACATAGAATTTTATAAAACAGGAAGGCTGGAATCTTGTGATACTTCCCCAAAAAGGATCATTTCTGTTTTTCTCAGTAAAACATTCTTAAGCATTACAGCATTCATGGGAAGCAAGGCTTTCCCTGAGGATAAGAGTCCATCTGTATTCTATTTCCAATTTTCATTGCAAGCAGGTAGGTTATGCCCTCTTTTTGCTATCTGTACAACATAATAATTTATAAATTAGAAATAGTGTATATATGTTATCTTTCAAATAAATTATTTCAAGTCATTCCATTCGTATGATTATGTAGCCAGGAAAATGCATAAATAAAAATAATGTATTCTACACAGGATGTGAAATATATCGCTCTGACTCAAGCTGGCATTTGTATTTGGATGGAATCATAGAAGTATAGAATATGGTTGGAAAGGACCTTTAAAGGCCACCTAGTCCAAACCCCCTCTGCAATGAACAGGGATATCAACTAGATCAGGTTGCTCAGAGCCCTGTCCAACCTGACCTTCAATGTTTCCAGAGATGGTTGCATCTGCAACCTCTCTGGGCAACCTGCTCCAGTGTTTCACCACCCTCTCATCACTATAAATGATTTTTTTCTTTATATCTAGTCTAAACCTGCCCTATTTCATTTTAAAACTATTACCCTTTGTTCCATTGCAACAGGCCTAAACTTTAGCAACGCTAAAAGTTTGTCCTCATCTTCATTATAGGCCCCCTTTATGCACTGAAATGATGCAATAAGGTCTCCCCAGAGCCTTCTCCAGGCTAAATAAGCCCAACTCTTAGCCTGTCTTCACAGGAGAGGTGCTCCAGCCTTCTGATCATCTTTGTGGCTTACCTCTGGACTCACCCTAGGAGGCCCATATCTTTCCTGGGCTGAGGACCTCAGAGCTGGACACTGTACACCAGAGCAGAGTAGGGACGGAGTGTCATCTCCCTTTCTTTTGATGCAGCCTGGGTTATGGTTGGACACAGAAAGCTATCTCTCATCCCTGTATTGGTCAACTTGTATAATGGCAAACAAAAGCATTACAACCCCACAAACCATTCTCCACACTGGAGCTTTTAATCTGCCCTTGAGTCCTGCCAGCAGGGATGTTTCCCCTTGACACCCCTCATGCTGCAGGGATCTGGCAGCTCCCCAGCACTGGCTCAGCCAGCAACAGACTGGAGGCTTCTGCTATATCCCTCCTTCCGCCCTGCCTTTGGGATAAGAAGACAAGATGATGCTGTTGCTTGCTCAGACCCTGCTTGTGCATGCACATCTAAACACACCACAACAGCACAGCTCTGCAGGGATACAGATGACTACTTTATCCACACACTGCAGTTGAGGTCTCTGGAAACCAGAAACTCTCTTTCCTCCTTGCCCGTTTTTCAATTCAGATCCAAATCCCACTTCTCAACCTGAATCTTCCCATCAGTTAACTGGGGCAGGGAATCAGGTACTGAAATAAATATGATCACATGTATAGCTTTTCTGTTTGAAAATACTATTTTGTAGGTTGAAGAAAGATTTCAAAAAAACTCAGTTTTTCATTAATTTTTTTAGAAAGTATTGTTTGGCTTCTCCTTGGCTGAATCACACAGTGCCAGGGATTCCTTTCCTTGGTCTGCATGAGAGGAGGAAGCTGGCCGTTGCAAATATCGGAAAACTTACTTGGATTGAGCATGACATACAGAAAGGGATGGTCACAAAGCATGTTCAGTCTGTGTTGTGAAATACCACGGAAGTACATGGAGCCACAAGTTAACATTATGATAGAGAAAACTAAAATCTTTCAATTTGTTTTAGAAAGTTAAAACAAAAAAATATTAAATTTTGCTACTTTGACATGCATGGGTTTGTTTTTTTTGTTTTTCCTAAGAACCATGGAAATAAAATATTATGAATATAATTTTAAGAAATCTTTATATTGTGTAAGAAATGTGATTCTTGATTTCTTGTCCTCTCTGAAAAAAATCAACACCCTCCTTATGAAAAACTAGTTTCTAAATAGACTATAATTTCATGATTCAAAAGACTTCCTGATGTTTATCTTTAAAGTAAACACTTCTGAAAAGATCTTAATAACATTTTCTGAAAAAGTATTCATTGTATACACCCATAAAATAAAATTGGCTGCTTTGACTTATTTACTTACTTCTGAAATACTGTACTTCGATTGCCAAAACAGGATTGTAAAGAGATATGTCTTGGAGGCTGCCTCCTCCAGTTAGTTTTCTATTCTGTCAACGTTCATGTAAGGATCATTTGTACTGAAGTGCCAGAGAACACATCAAAGAATGTTTCCTGCTGTTACCAGCAGGAATATCTATCTTGCCACCGTACTGGAGCCCGGAGTTTACCTACTGAATGGAATTTCTCATTTTCACTTTTAAAGCTTAATCACCTACTATATACTTTGACTGCAAAATGAGACCTCAGGCTCATCTGTTGATAAGGAGTTTGCAGTGACTCAGAGAAATTAGTTTTTCCCAACCACGTGCAGCAAGTACACACTTGTTAATAGCAGAGAAAGTTCTAAAATATTTTTAAATATGACTGAAAATAACATTCTTATCTGGGACTTACTTTTTAAAATCCGTTGGAACACCGATATAGTAAACATTGTACAATTCCCTATTTTATTCCATGAGATAAATATGTATTTTATGCAAAAGAGCAGTTTTAGGGGGAAACACGATTTAAAAAAAATAATCATAGGCAAGTAAGTATTATTAAAAGGGTTGAATCATATGAAAGAACATATAGAACACAAACATGTAAGAACACCTTAATTTTGGATCATTAAACAGGTGTAATTATGCATTTTTCTGAACATCATATGAAATTTAACTTAAATATTTATGCCTTTACTTAAAAAGGGCTTCAGTACAGCTGCCAAAATCATTAAGAACAATGTTTACTGTTTTAAGTGATTCCACTTGTGCAAATACGATTCAAGAAGAAAACAAGAGGATTCAGAAATGTCACACTGTATCTGTGTAGCTAGTGGCTATTTGGCTCTGATCTGGCATGCATTAGTAGATCTGGAAGATGTGCAGCTATTCATTTGCAATTCAAAATGTCTGCGTAACAGTTTCACTCTATAAGCAATACATTCTATTATCATGAACTATAATAAACTATCATTCAATAATTACTTTGGTAGTTTAGGAGTAGTGGCTAATGAAGTCTTCTGTTTAAAAAAAAATCAGATCTTGATAATTAATAATTTACAGAAACTGTAAGAGACTCTGAGTGTGTGAGTACATCTTCTAGCCCTTCTTTAGCAGTAACAGGAGTCCATGTTTTCATGTACTTATCATCAGTGGTAGGACACGTACCAGCAATTCCAATACCTTAGTACAATTCATTCACGTGTATATGTGAATAACATCCTGCACACAAAGCATAACGATAACAGATGTGCCAAACAGAAAAGAAGCCACTCTGCTACGGTAGCTTTAGGCTTAAGCATTTAGTCCGCTTTGATCCTTCAGATCTCACTATTCTGCCAGTACATGCACAGGTTTTCTTTATAATTTTGAGAACAACTAATGGGATCTTCAGCTGAGAATGAGCACCTGCTTCACTGCACCGTGCACTCCAGAATATTCAAAATACATGCATATATAAAAGACTACAGGCAAGCTCTCTCTAGCCATGTAACTGAAATACAGACACAAGTATTTTCCTTTCCATCTGTAGAAGAGAAAGTGCCACAATCTTACGGTGCACTTCATATGTTATCCTGCCACAAAGAGACAACCTGCTGGGATTAATTGGAAATGCATAGGAAAGCTGCCTCAGCCTCCTAGCACTGCTGAGCCTGTCGCCCTAATGCTAGCAAATCTAGAGCTGCTACCATCAATCCTCCACACTTGGAAAGAAAAACCAATGCACTTTGGATGCTCACATACAATGATATGAAACAGAAATAGCAAGCAATATACTTGTACCAGTTGCTTTAAACTTAGGAAACCGTTACTTTCTTCATAAATAATAGCGTTTTACGTGACTGAAACATGGTAAGTGGCATGAAAAGGAGACAACAAGAAAATCCCCAATAATTATCATAAGTTACCTTCATCTCCAAGGCATTTAAGAAATTAATATCCTAATGCAAGATAAACTAACAGCCTCATTTGCAAAAGTTGCATTCTGGTTAATTTTTAACAAAATGCTCTACAGTCTTTTGGGTGAGAAGTGGGGTGGAGGGGTGGGGGTGGTGGTGGAGGTGATTGTCTCAACTTTAAACCAATAAAAAAATTGACCTATAAGGTCCTATTAGGCTGGGAAGTGATGGAAATGGAAGGTGGCTGGAATATGCAGAGGTATAATGGGTTTCACTAAGCAAATAGGTGATTACAACAGTGTAGCCCATTCAGGTACTTGGAATAAAATGCTGAACTTCCCCCATATGTGCGAATTGCTATGCTAGGATCAATTCCTAGTTCCTACTAGAAGTATGTAATCCAGATGCATCCCAGACAGCCACTGGACAGAAGCAGCATGTGGAAGAAAACGAGTATATGGGTCTGACGGAAGCCCCTAGCATGCACAACATAGTCAATCCCTGACAGCAGAGGGACCATGACTACTAGATGCACCAAGAACAGCAGTCTGACCTCACTGTCTTGGCATGAAGAGTCAGATTGAATACAGGATCCTCTGCAAAATCAGTGTAGAGAATTCATGAAAGAAAAGTTGCATAAAAGAGGAGTACAAAAATTATGAATACACTCAAGCACACAATTTCCTATGCACTGCATTTTAGCCTTACTGCAAGATTTGAAATGTGCTACCACTAGAACATCTGCTTAAAATGCTTCAAAGTGATGCTTACTGTAGCATTTGCCTAAAACTGTCAGCAAATGTTTACGAAACGTACTGTCTGAGTATGTCCAAGTACACCAGTAACAGTCTGTACACCAAATGGTAAGCTGCTACTGTTATTAGTTACCCTCTTAGGGCAGGTAGCAAATATCATGGCTTTCATATGTTCCTGCCATGCAGGTGACCTATGGGATGTTATTTCTTGGTGGTTTTGTTTTGGATTTGTTTGGTGGGTTTTTTTTTAATAGACCCATGAAACTGAACCCTCTCTCCATAAAATTTACCTGAATTTAAGAAAAAAAGTAAGTAGAAAATCCTAGATCCACAGGTAATAGCATGCCTAATCAAAACACTACACCTTCAAGTGACAGAAGGGCAAGATTAAAATATTTTGAAGCACGATAGACTTCTATGTGAAGTTCTCCATTATTCTACATTTAAAGGACTGTATGAATAGCGTACATTAAACATTAAGTGTACTTCACAGTTAATATATTATATGCTCACTCATCATAACCATCTACTAACTAGGAACAGACAATGAATAAAAACCAGAGAGGATTTAAAGGGAAAGACATAAAAACTAAAGAAAAACAATCACAAAATATAGGGTGCTTAATCACACTTGGTTGCTTAACTAGTCAAAGCAGGTTTTAAAAATACATTTTACTCAAATCCTATATATGTTTTAGATAGCTTTTTGTTTTTTTAGGTAATCTGTCATTGCCTTCCTCTCTTGTTATTTGTAAAGGGAAGATTTTAACTAAGAGGCTAAGAGAGCAAAAATAGAAGACTGCAAGTGTCTTAGGACTGGAACATTTTCAGTTGGAGCATGTAAACATCTACATATGCAGACAAAAGGAAATGGAAGAATTTTTTCCTCCTGCAGATTAATGGGGTTTCATCTTGGAATTACAGAAAAATAATACCTCCTTTCTACTCACAAATATGTGTTCACAAGAACAATTCTAGGCATGTAACTCCTTTCCAAATACTAATTCAGTGGAACAAGCCTCATGTCGAAAGTTACTCTTGCATCCAAATTTTCAGGATCAGACAATAAAAGAGGAGGTGCATCTGCAGAAGTTCTCACTCTAGTAATAGAAGACTCAAAGCTAGCAAACAGACCTGCTGCATGAAAAGTCTAATGAAGTCTCCCTGTAGCTTGGAAAGATCAATAGTGTAGATGAAAACAGTACCATCACCCCTGTCAGCCACTCACTCCCCACGTACTTTTGTACATGTATCCAGTCAGAGACCAGATCTCTCAGTGTCTGTGTATCCAAGACACCAGAAATCACATGCAAGAGCTCAGAAATCAGAACCTCCCACTTGTATGCTAAGTTTCTTTCACCATTACTTCTTCTTGAGTCAAGATTATGTATCTTTATTAAGGAATAGATAGTTGTCCCTTTCTTCTCTCTCTCATCAGCCCATTTTGTTTTGCTCTTCAGATGAGAAACTTCTACCTGAATAAACTTCCCTCCTCTTTTATCACTAGTTGTGAAAACTGGATTGTTCCAGCCCTATTACTTTCCACACCACACTTTCCTTCTTCAACAATTATTTAAAATATCAATTGTCTCTTTCTTTTAATTGTTGTCCAGTTCTGGATCTTTTTGCTCAGTAGTGTTGCTGTGTGATAAGCAGAGCACTTGTTGTCATGTACTAATCTTTAAGAAACACATATGGACCCTACACAGTCAATTAGAATTACTCTGTTGCAGAGATCTATAGTATGAATCATCACAAAGCCTAATTTAAGCACAGCAAAAACCAAGACTATAAAGAAGCAGTAACTGTAATAACATAATATCAGAAAGGGAGATCTCCCTTACTGCTATCAAGAGTTACAGTCACAGGTAATAAATACCAAAATTACATTATTGACACCTGGTATCTTAAAAATATTTTTTTTCCACTTCTTTTACACTGATTTTTTCTTTTTTTCCATCACATTTTATCTTCTTCTAATTAGGATTTGAACATTCTTTCCTTCTTACTGCAAGTCAGGGACAACCCAGGGACAGAATCAAGTGCCCACATTTCTGTCTGATTCCCATTTCTGTCTGATTTCAGCTACTACAAAAAATAGTATTTCACAAAAAAACTCAGTTTTTTTCAAAAAACCCTCAGTTGGCTATTTTTGATTGATTTAAATCTACTTTCAGCTTTCTAGCTACTGGAAATGGAGTGCATCAAATCAAAGACTGTATTTAATGTAAGAAAGGTCACAGTCATTACCCATAACATTAAAAGACATGCAGAACTGAAGAGACACTGTCTATAAAATTATTTTTGTTCCAGTTTTAGGACTTAAAAAAAAAAAGTTAAAGGTGTTTACAAAGCAAATGTACATAACGCATACAGCACTCTCTGAGCAAGACCAAACATGAAAGTCTTGAAGCCAGGTTCCTCGACACAAGGCTATGTTCCTAGTGTGCTCAGCAAGTGAGGTCAGATTTTTATACTCTCCAGGCTTTACAAGTCATGGGAAATTTGGGGCTTCCACTTACACGACATAACTGGGCTGGATATACCTATGTTTCAGCGCAATGGTACACAAAAGTCTTCTGTTATGTTTTTTTCCCCCCTAGCTTAACAGAATGCTCTGTCAGCCATAGTGGAAATACTTCTTTAAAGCTATCACCTTTTAAAGTAATTTCCCTAGGTTTCTATCCAACTGGCTTAATGTAAAAAGGTTTTGAAATCTTTAACTTCATCTTTTGATTTCCATGGGCTTAGTATTAATATTTTTTGGAGTATAGTTTTCAAGGAACTGAGATTCAAGTAAACAGTAGGTGCAAAAGTAAATAAAAACAATGTTTTCCTATGCTAATCTTGTCTGTCTGTAAATTGTCTTCAGTGAGAAATTTTTGGAGGAGGAAAAGGGAATATTACCTATCTGACAAAAGCATTTTCCACAGAGAGGCATTCCAATTCCTTTCCCTCCTATGCAACACTTCAATACTCAATAGTGTAGTTATTTAGCTCAGCAAGAGTTGTTTGTATACATAGAAACTTTCATGATATGAAAGGGAACTATGCTGCATAATTTAATAATATCACAAGAAATACAAAATGTTTCACTATAATGATAATCAACAAAATCAACTATATTAGTTTACTATGTACAGTTGCGATTGAAAGTACTCAACGGCGTTCATTTGAAAAGAAAGGAAGGTTAATACATTTGAGATGGAAATTGCCTGACATAAGACAATATCACAAGTCTATAGAAACACCTCTGCCCTTAAAAATAAAAGGAGATAAGAAAAAAAATTAAATCTCTCTTAGTAATATGGTTTAATGAATCAGGTTATCTATTACACTTTCCTCTGGGTATTCACTATTTCAAATCAGTACATTTTCTATTCAGTAAGTATTGAAGCATGACATAAGTTCTATCCTTTCCCTATCATTATATTTTGTTATAAGAAGACAGAGTGGATAATTATTAAAGATTCCAATCATCATTCTATTTGTAATGATACTGACTTCTTCAAACTGTTAACAAGAAATAAGATCTTAGATTTTATTGATCAGGGGTGGGGTTTTTTAAGTTTTCTTCATCTACTTTTATGAAATGCACTTTTAAAAAATATTTTTCATTGAATGCTTCTAATTAGTTCATCTTCTATTACTATGTTCATTTCTTTACAAACTAACAAAATTTCTTTCACTTTTTTTCCAGACACCATAAATACATAATACTTTTTCAGAATATAAAACATTTTAGGTGTACATCTTCAAGAAAATTAGTTGATCAGAACAAAAAAAAACCCCACAAACTAGAAAAAACCCTCTCCCTAATTCTGAAAGAACATTTTTTACACTATATCTGAAAAAAATGTAATCAAACTCAGCCTTATTTCTTACCAGTGACAGAGTTTGCTGATGAATAAACTTCTTATTTCATTGTATCATTAAGGTAGAATATTAGCTGGTGTAGAGAGTAGTTGTTTCTGTGAATAATCTTAAATTCTAATTCCTTACACAAGTTCTATCTTCTTTGTTAACCACAAGATAAACTTTAGTCCATGCTGTTTATAATTAACTAAATTGATGAATCAAAGACTTAACTTTATATATCATTCACCTGGAAAGAAGAAAGTCAATGCAGGTATAGCATTTGCACATACCAAAAAAAGGAGGGAAGAGATACGTTGGTGGTGATCTCAGCTACTAAATAACATAATGTTGGAAAGAAGAATAGACAGTCAAAAATTTCAAAATTTATGACCATAAATTAAAGAGAGATGCTGATGTGTTATCAGAACACTTTATTGTTCAAGAGAATATGGCAGTCTGGGATTATTATATATAAGCTATTTTTTTTTTTAGCGTGTGTGTTAATTATTTTAATGACAGATGCAGGTGCATTGGAAGACAGTTGCTTTCTTAGAAAAATGTCCTGTAATAGTCATATTGGTAGTACTGGCCATAAAGGTTGTCAGTGTACTTGTAAACAGGATACCCTATTGGTGCCCCAAGATATTTTCTTCCCATGTGTTTATAACAGTATCTTCACCTTTCTGTGAGCAAAATTTGCATCCATAAAGATTGAGATACCCAGCATAACAAGGAGGCACAACTCAGATGATGACACACCACCAATCATTATTGCATTATGACATAAATACAGTGTTATTTTTAAAGTAATATCCTTATGAATACAGAGTCATTTAACAGCAGTTAGCCAAACATTTCTTTTTCAAAACGCCTCTCAACAGCAAAGGTTTTTTTCTCTTAGTCTAATAATTCTCAGTCTACTTTATTATCCCAAGACAGAGAGACCATATAATTAAATTAACTGTGACTTTGCAACTAATTTTCAGATTTTAAAAAACATATGGTACCTTTCATGGGACATTTAATCTGTTCATTTATTAAAAACTTTGACCCCAGAAGTATTTTCTGCAGTTCAATTAAAAACCTATTATAATATTAGTCCATGCATCAGTGTCATGTAATCATCTCTACTCAACACAAGTGAAACATAATGGATGAGAGTTGACTAGACCTTAGCTTTAATTTCAGTAACACAGTATGAAGCCTTTATAGTAAGCACACTTTCAACTCCATATTTGCAAGGAGATTTTAAGTGGTTATAATTATTTTCATCTTTTTGAGTGGATACCTGTAGGATGCCCTCATTGGTGAGGACCAAAGATGCACAAGCCTGTAAGAAAATGCAGGGCAAATGTTTGGACCTAGACATTATGTTGGACTAGTGGGTACACAGGTGAACACTCCCAATATATGTTTACATCACCAATTTGTTTTGGTCCCTCTTTTTTTTCTAATCTGTCACTTTCAATTTATCCAGAAACTGACTATACCAAGTTTGATACTCTCTCCCTCTGTTCCTCTCTTCCGTGTCATCGCTTCCTGCCTCTGTGCAAGGACAACGCATGTTCAGTGTCATAATAAGGTGAAGGTGGGTTTGTGAAGCCATCCTCTCCTTATTCAACATACACGACAGTATCAACAACAGGATTATTGAAAAACACCCCCTGGGCGATTATAGTTGCCATGTAGTCAGCCACGGCTTAAAGAAATTGTCTTGAATAATTTTTCAAGTAGATCATATACAAATATTATGGTACCTTTGCATAGCCACTTTTAAAAGATTAAATCAGCCTGTCAGAGATCCTAATCAGAGACTAGGGATGTCAGCCTAATAAAAGGTGCAATTTTTGCCAATTAGATGTCTATTATGTGTCATGGTGCCAGACCTCAGCAGATGTGGGGCAAAGAAGCATGTGTACATGAAGAGTAGAGAAAGGAGCTCCAGCTGAAGCCTCCAGATCAGGACAAATACAGAGCTTTGACAAAGACTGTACTTCCCAATGGCTTGTAAGGGACAGAAAAAAAGAGGCCAAGGCTCATGGGACGTGAACTGTGGGAGAGAGTAGGAAGCCTTGATCATCCCTGGTTAACAGACAATGCAGTGAGTGCTGATCTTGTTGGTGCATGTTTATGTGTCACAACAGAATGGTGTGTGTTGGAAGGGACCTTAGAGATGATGTTTTTCCAATGCCCTCACTACGGGCAAAGACATCTCCCACTAGACCAGGTTGCTCAAAGCCCCATCCAGCCTGGCCTTTAACTCTTCCAGGGAGGGGCCATCTGCACTTCCCTGGACAACCTGTTCCAGTGTCTCAACATACACACCACACACACACAGAGTGAAAAAATTCTTTCTTAATCTAGAGGTCTTCATCTGAGGATGCACAGACAAAGGTCAAGTTGGTCAAGTTACTGAGTATTTCTCTGACTGGTTTGTTAAGAGAACTAACATTGAGCGAGGTTGATCAGACTCACTGTTGGCAGTGCAAATGCACTGAGAACATTCCTCAGGGCAGAAGTTGTCAGATGTTTGAAGACAAGCAAAACTAATTCTGTGCAGAATACGCAAATACCCACATTGATTTTGTCTGAATTCTTACCTGTAACCTGGGTTGTGTTTGGTTTCCATTAACGAAGAAGCTGTCTGAACTTTTCTTTCTTTACTCCTTCATGATCATACTTTGAGTTATTTCCACTTTCTGGATGTTGCATGTCATTATCAGTATTCACTGCTCATTTATGATTAGTTTTGTAATAACCTTTCTTCCTCCACTTTTTCCTCACCTGTCATTACTGCTTTTTCATATCTCCTTATTAATGCAAAGACTAAATTTGTAAGATCATTACCTCCCTGCTTCCCTTCAAAAGAAATTCCATTGCCCTGCTGCACAGATAAGTTTCAGAATCAATATTCCTTTTTTTGCCTCTATTTAATTTTCAGAGGTCAAAAAGGGTTGACAGCCTTGTAGTTTCTCTATTTGCAAGTGCAACATCTGAAAACTCATCCATGGATAAGTTTTTATAGTATGAGAAGGTCTAAAACTTTTAGATTTCTACGATCTGTTGTAAAACTGCTACCCAGATTTAGATTAAGACATTGAATGTTAATCATGGTAAACCACACCATACCCAATATCTTTAATAATAATCTAGATAACATTTTATGCATGCAAAAGATTAGAGAACTTGGAAAGAGATTTGAGTACTCTGCACTTAGGACAAGACGCTGTTTAAAGTGTTTATAAATAATAAGCATTGATCAGCCGTGGCAATTTCTGGAACTACTGCTGCTTTGATTTTATGATTATTTTAAATAAATCAATATGCAATTAAAAACTTTATTTTATAGAGTACAGTTGTCCTACTGCTAGTTTGCAAGAGGCAGTTCTTTACTGCCATTTTGGTTTGGTTTTCTGGAATAAATTTCAGTGGATTAATCTGAAATACAATGTTTCTACTGATGTGAAAAGCAACAAGAAACATGCTTCAAAGACAAGGTTTGGCACACTGCGTTATTTGTTTTTCAGAATATCTACATTTCCGTTTTTTAAAGCACACTACTGGAAGAAAGCAGAGCAGGGAAAGGGAAGGTTCACCAATTATAACCTTGAGAACTCCATGAAGGACAGTAGAAATATAACAATTTCAAAATTGAATTGCATATTAACAGAAGACTAAACAGAAATAATTCCTGACAAGTAAACATCAGGTGTACTCTGAAGCGGGTACCTCCTTGTGCCTCTCATGGTGCAGAGGAGCTGAACCATTCTGTAGCCCACATGTAGAGGTAGTATAGAAATTACTGTGGGATTTTTAATAAAATCAGCTTTCTACTTTTCTCTTATTTTCAAACAAATACATGTGATAGCACATAGGAATGGTACAAGAAAATAAAAAAAAAAAACCAAGGACCAAAAACAAAAGTACAAAAACCAGTCACGTACAGGGAATAATTGTTAGAATCCAGAACTATAAATAATGCAAATGAATGGTAAGTTTTCTGAAGCTCCTCTTCCTAATTTTTTGTTGGGTTTTCTTTTTAATTTCTGTTGTATATAAATATTTATGAAACTACTATTATTATAATTGAGCATCAGACTGAAAAGAAAAATTTTAATAAACTTAGATTGATAAAAATGCCACAGGTTAAAAAATATCCAACACATGGAAACCTTTCACTCATATTTTCTTCAACTAGTACACTGCAAAATACAAGAAGTCATAATTTACTAAAATAATTTTTTATACTACATTGAAAACTTCTGGGTTTAATGCAAATGATTAATATAGGGATGAAGTAAAACCACATCTTTTTGCATTACATAAAATTCCTATTTAGTACAGCAGTGCTATTTAGTGCTTTTGAATTAAAATACTCAAAAAAACCCACCAAAACACTCAAATTTATTCTAATGTCAGCATATATTAACCCTTTAGTTCCCTACAAAAGCCATAAAGTTGTAGTTTCTAACAGCAGCCAGACTTCTGCTTTTTATCACGGGGAAAAAAATAAAATAAAAAAAATTAATTGTCCATGAAAATTCTTTCATGCTTCTCGCTCTAATTAATGCTAATAGCAATCACCATCATTCTGAAAGATACCACAGTTTCTGTAAATTTTATTATGAATGTGCACCAAAGCATGGATAAATAACATTTTAAACAATATTATTGAGATAAACAAGATATTACGTATACCATTCTTCATGGAATGTGCCCAAATTAAATATCTAGAAAGTGCAAAACAAAGTTTCAAATTTGTGTCCTATATGCCAATCTAGTTGAAGAATACTTGTTTGGAACCAATAATATGCCTTCGAGAAAAGAGCAGGGTGACCTTGCAGCTGCCTCAAAAAAGGTCAATCAATGAAGACATTGTGTCTTTCAAAGAGTAAATCAAATGCAAATGCAGAGGAAATTATCTGGTATGACAATTATTACCATCAAATAAGTCACTGGTAAATATTTACTAGAAAAAAAAGTCAGTGGAAAATTATTTGAGGCCACAAGGTAGATGAACCTGAAATATTAGAAAGAAAGAAAATATTAAAATAGAGCAGAATTGGAAGGCAGGGAGAACAAAACCACATTTAGTTCTGGCAAGCATCTGCAGCCAGCGAGGAGACATTGCCAGCTGGCTATCAACTGCAGATGGAAATATGTTCTAACAAATGTTCTGGGTGGTTTCATACTAAAGTGGTGTCTTCTCTTCTAAAAAGGTGCCTGTCTTAGGAACAACCATATGTATGCATCCACAAAAATCTAACCATTTTGAGGGAAACTTACATTTTAGGAAGACTGGATAAAATGAAGAAAACATCATAAACTCAGGAAATCATAAGCACCCAGCGAAAACTGTGTTTGCCGCAAACTTACCAGCTCTCACTTAGAGAACACCTGGGCATTTCCTAAAGTTTCCCCACAGAATTTTACTGTAATAATACTCAACATAAGCTAATATCTAAACCTAAGCAAAGAGGAGTGATTACACATATGATGTGAACAAGAAGAACTATATTGTTTTCAACATGATTTCCAGATAGGATTGGGTTCAGGAATAGTTTACTTAGCTTTTTCAAAAATGGTACCTTCCTGGAAAAGCATGGGAGTAAAAGTTTGTAACTATTGAAGAATAATCATTAAAAAAATATTAAAAATGCAGCACTAATAATTTGATTGTTTATAATTCTGCAAGTAGATAACACTAAAGACTTGTTCATGGAATTTACCGTAAAATTTCATGTGGTACACTGCATAAAATTAATTTCTTATAGGTGTTTTATACATATCTAAACAGTGATTTTCAGGACTCAATTTTTAAAAGCATAGAAACACCTATAAACAACCTAATTTCTGGAGTGCATTAGAAGTGTGTTATGGAAATCCTTCAGTGATTTTGTACACTTGTCCTTCACTGCGGGAATCAGGTATCACCAAAAAGTATCTGACTCGTTGATAAATCATCTTTGAACAATCAGTATTCAAATCTATTCACCAGTGCATATTCATTTTTCTAACTGATAGACTTCTAAACCATATAGAAACCTAAACTAAAGATTTTCAAGGCAATTGTAGAATTATTTCCAGCTCCCAAATATTTTTAGACCTATTTCAATACCAAACAAAGGATGTAAATACCCTCCCAGACAGACCTAAAAGTTCCAGCAACCTCCCTATTAAGTTTATCTACATTATTCAAGATGCACCCCAGGCTGGAGACCACCAAAGCTCCACTTGTTTGTAGGATTTTAAGTCATCATGCTGCTAGCACATATAAGCTAAAATTGTCTTCACTTTTTGATAATATCTGGGTTCAACTTTCAAGAGGACTCAGCTTCTTCAGAGGCTACAGTTAGAGAGAAGTTCTATTTCTGTCTCCCCCTCAAATCTCCTTGCTTGTCATGTAGTTTCAGAAGCACTTTTGATATGAGCCACGGGACAATCTTAAACAATTGTTTCTTTTCTATAACACCTGGTCAAGACTGCCCCTGTTTACTAAACTGAAAGGAGAAAAGCATAAAAAAGAGGTAATATTGCCTGCTTTCTTGCCCAGTTACGGGATTCCCAGAAGAGAAGAGTTCAACGAATATTCCCTCTGCATAAAGAAGTTCTTAATGCCTTCTATAAAAATGAGATTCATCAACCAAGGAAAGAAGAAAAACAAGGAAAAAAAAAATAATGTTGCAAATAAATGACCCGCTTAAACTTTTGGATCATTTGCTCCAGTCCTTGATTACCCAAAGGGCTGAAGTAATGTGATCTATTTTGCAACCATCCCTGGAAAGCACAAAGAGAGGGAAAAAATGGTATGCCACATTTTCCTTCCATATTTCAACATAAACCTTTTCCACAAAATGGAGGTATAAAGCCTTGGGTTTAACAGCTGTACATTTTGTGGCTCTTCCCAGTTGCAAGAAATTGCAAATGTTCTTCGCTCATTTTGTAATGCCTGGTTTTCAGAAAAGATGGGGAGCAGGATGTATAGACAGATAATAAAACAATATAAAATGCTTTTGATATTTGCAAGATTGCATGCTCCCCTCACAGTGAGAGACTGAACCAGTTTGGAGGTTGAGCTTCCAACTGCACAGATTTCAATAGGTTAGATAGGCTGTTAGAGGCAAAGCTAGCAGAAATGGGTTTTGTCTCCATTTGTACTTTTAATAAGGCCGAATGTGCTTGCAAATTCTACAAGATAGACTCCATTGTTAGAAATGCTTCATGCCTGTGTGTGTCCTGTAGTTCCAACACGCCTCTGCACTAGAATAGTCTTAATTTTACTTCCCACCACCACCTCCCAGCTGCTGACTCGAGAAGACATCAGTACTTCAGCTGCGTGCTGGAGATGTTTTCAAGCGTCATGCCCTCCCCTCCACAGTGGTGAGAACAAGAAAAAAAAAGAAAAAAAGGAAGCTGAGTTTATCGGGTTTTTTTAGTCTAGCAGTCTAGGATGTTGGCCCTGGATAAATTTATGTTTTAAACCTTAGTCTGGATCTGCCCTTCCTTCCCCCCATCCCATGATATATGTATTAGTTTGGTATACGCTTCACATGTGAGCGAGAAAGAAAATACCAGTTCTGCTAATGTGATATTATCCAAGCCATACAAGATATTTATTTTTTTATATAGCATTCATCCAACTTATCTCCACTTTCCAGCCTGTCGAGGATGCTATCAGCAACCTTCATAAGTGTCCCGTCTTAAAACAAAAATGTCATTTTCCTCCAGTTTGTCTGGGTTTTTTTCTACTTCTTTCTTGGACCATTTCCCAGGCTCATGTATTCTCTCTACATTACTTCAGTTAATTACTTATATTTGACGGCCACCTCAGCGAGCCCTATTACTTATTGCCACTTGTGAACTGCTATAATGTAAGGTGTTTGTCACTTACACCAAGGTCATAGCTAGCCCTGTTATCATTTCGTTGCATTCCCTATCTGGTAATATTGATGATGGTATAGTACTAAGCGTTTTCAGTTCACACTGACCCCATATGAGCAAGCAACGAGCATTCACCTTACGTTACTTCTGCTGAGTAAGCCTTTAGTTCTCAGCAGTGCAGTGCTGCAAATGTTAACTGTAAGTCATCGCGGTGAACTGGGAAGCAACATAAAAATTCTGTTGCTGCAGCTTTTGTGGCTTGAAAGGTGACATTGGTCACTCCCCCCCCCAAGCTTTTGCTGCTTACTGCTAATCTTTATCCACTGGGCTTTGCAAGTGGGAGTAAAAAGAATGTGTCTCTGTCCTCAGTCTTTAATGACAAATGTGACACAAAATCCTTTTTTTTTTTTTTTTTTAATTTGGAAGGGCATTGCTCACTTTATAGCCTGGTGATTTCTCTTCTTAGATTTTCATTATCTGATTACCAGTATTCTACTTTGGTTTATTAGTAATATTAAACATCTATATTAACAGTTCATAATTAAATGTTTTAGAGACTCGACTGCAGATTAATTTACGTACTACCTGCTTTCATTGTTGTGCTTTAGCAAACCTTTATTAACCCTTTACATGTCTTTTTCCTACATCCATCCAAATTACATGTTGTTCCCATTTCCCAAAGTTGGCATACTCCAGACGTCTTTAAACCTTCTCACTTCTACTGTACCTAGATTCTTTCTCAAGAAGGATGATGAGCATATAAGGTTACTAATTTTTGCTGTTCCTTGATACCAGCAAGACCATAGGCTATGTAAGATCATTAGGAATTTGTCTGCATGATTGAACAAAAGAAAAAAAGGAGTCAGGCTTCATTCAAGCTGCAAACATTGTTCAGCTCAATGGCATTCTGGCCAAGCAGATACCTTGTCTGGCTCTCACGTACAACACCTCTGTCACTGACAGTGGCTGACACGGCTAGTGGCAGTGGGCCAGTCACTGGACTTACTTATGCTTCAGTATACCCAACTGTAAATGGGAAAGATAACAATCCTAAATTCCCACTTTATATTGTTTCAGTTAATGCTTAGGAAAAAGCATGGCATCACACCAACCAGCCAACCAAACAAAAAAAATCCACAAACAGCTTCCATACAGAGTTCTATCACACAACCTGTGTCCTTGGACAACTCCACTTTTCTTTAAGCTGCGAGATCTTTTAACCAGGCATCCATTTCTATTTCCTCAGGGAACTGCTAGCTAAACCAGTGCAGCTCCATCAAATAAAAATATACATAAACCCACAGTCTTAGGAAAAATTTTCAGGATATACAATAGAAAAATATTCCTCTGTTTTTAAGTGAGGCTGTGGAAAAACATCAAAAACAAAGACAGATACCATGTCAGGATTTTCCAAATTGCAATCTTACCACAGGCCAGTTTTATCTAAAAAATCATGGCTTCTTCAGCACGGATTATGGCAGAAAAATACAAAGTAAACTCAAATCAAAAGCTTACAGTTTATTTAAGAAGCAATATTGAAAAGTTCAGTGGTCTGAATCGCCATAGACACATGAAATGTCATTTTAGGTTACTCAGAATATTCCAACATGCCTGAAGACTTTTAGACAGACTTTAGAAAGTGCTACCAGCAATACATTATTAAAAGCCAGTTTAAAAATTAGCTGTTACAATGCTTTCCCCAAAATTCAATCATTGTTTAATTGTCCACTTAGTTTGATTAGAAAATCAAAAGTAAAATTATCTATATTAAAACTCATTATTTTGATCAACACAGGTATTATTGGATAATTTAATCTGTAGTGGTAAAAAGAAAGGGAGTGGGAAAAAAAAAAAAAGACTAGAAGAGACATGCTAATGAGAAAAGTAGATCCAAGAAGGAAAGACAAAAAATAAGCCACCTGTCATTTAGCCTAGAATGGTAGAGAGGATTTGGGGTTCACCTCAGGAGGACACTGCCTTAGACAGTATGTACCCCTGTACCTATTCAGATAAAAAGATTAGCCACTGCAGCTGAAATTTAAGTTAACTTGTTTTATAATTAGCAAACAGATACTTGGTGACAGAAACAGAATCCAGGCATATAAGTCTTTAAAACTTTAGCCATTTTACTAGGTCGGGTTTCACGCTTTTAAATGACCTCGGGAAATGATGTAATTCTCTGTTATTTTCTGCATACGTAGTCAAGTAGACAAAAGGCAAAGGTTAGAATAATCCAGGCTGAATTAGACCAGACCTGTCAACCCAGACAAAGCTCCATCTATGGCAACACAGTAAGTAGAATAGAAACAGCATCGCTCATAAACCAGAATGTCATGTTGGCAAACTTTACAATGGGGAAGGATTTGTAATATACACCTACAACCGAGAATGAGCCAGAAATTAGCTGGATTATAATTCTAAAAAATAATAAATTTGCTTTTTTTGAATAACAACTTGTAATTAGAACTTTTAAATAATATAATCAAAGCTATATGAAAATGTTTTCAAACATTTTGCAGAGTGCAGAAATAGTGTGATTGAACTCAATCCAAAAATGAGGCTCAAGGGTATACAACTTGAACTTCCCACAAAGTCCAGGAATTCTATCAGTTACACATCTGTGTAGTTCTAGAATGCACTCAGAAAAGGTGGAAAATATGCTTGATTTTAAGCCCCCAACTAGTCCTACTCTTATTCACAAAAGAGCTGAAATTTATCATCATAAACACACAAAATAATCACAAGTCTATGTTGGTTCATCTCCAATAAAACATTGCTTCCTCATGATCTGTGGTTAAAAAAAGGCATTCTAATTAATTGTTCCTTTTATCAGATATTAAACAGTACACCAATACAGAAATATTTAGAGTGACAAGTAGAACCACACCAAGCAAACATTTATAGATGGTGTACATGGTTATTTGAATCCTTACTTGTCAATCGGAGGACTTGTGTATTGGCTTAGTTATTTTAATCATAATTTCCTCATACTGTGTTTATTTCTCAGATAAAAATGAAGGCACTGCCCGAAAACTCCCAACAGTGAGTCTGAATGTATTTTGACACGTTATTGAGGTGATGCTGAACTCAGCATTTTTGTACTTTGTTTTCCTATACTGTAAATTATGCAATCCATATCTTCAACCACAGCCAATCTTGCTTAGTTATATAGAATTATTATTTAATTAACTTTTTTTATTTGGTGTACTTAATGAGCCACGAAGTTACAAATTTGCTTCTTGTTATTTTGATCTTACATGATGACATAAACAGAATATAAATTACAAGATCCTGAAACAATAGAGATTAACTTCACTGAATCTAAACCAGTTCACATCAACTAAAACATCAAGATTCTAACGTGAAAGAAATGTATCTAAAGCAAGGTGATGTATGTCATTAGCCATATTACTACATATATAATCAAGACTATTGCTCACTAGAGTCAAAGAAAAATTTCTAAAAACTGTTTAGCAGCATTAGGTTTCATCCTACTCTTGCTAATGAAGGAACTCCTATCAGCTAATACAATATATATACTGTTTCCCAAAGACATGCATGAGTCATTGTCTGGAACATTATCTTTTAAAGAAAATCATCAACAGTTGTAGAAAAAGCCATCTCTGTTGGTGTTTTCTTCCTCAAATTAAAGATAGCCAGTTTGGCAAACACTGAGAGTTGGCTGTCAAAAGGTTTGACAGACTTAATAGAGCTCTGAACTGAGCACCAAAACAAAAATGGATTTGTGATCCCAGCAACAGGATTAGAACTGGATCAGTCGTATTATCCTAGAGATACACTACAAACTAAAATTAATTTAAAATGGGAAATTAGAGTTTAAGCTTTAAACAATATAAATCCATTATTTTTAAATACTTTCTAGTTCTTAATCTATTATTCCAGGGGAGACAGATTTAAAAAAAAAATAAAAAAAGAACACAATTTTGAACTTCATCAAGAAGAATCTAAAGATTTCTCTTGCTTTGAATGGGAAGAAAGGGTTGAAGGCCACACCAGCAGAAGACATTATTGTAAGTGGCCTAAACTTCATGAAAAATAAAGTCACTTTCTCTCCTGGTGGATACCTATCCATAACTGCTAACTCTGAATATTAATGGCTTTCTGACCACATGAAGACAAGTTGTTGTCAAACAGAGTCTTCTATTCTCGCATTTAGCAACTATAGCAAATCTGACTCCTTTAATTTGGGAGTGTTTTTGATGCTGGTTTTTTATGCACCCGCTGCCAATAACAGAGGGACATGCTATTTCTGTTTCAAAATACTATCATTAACATCAATAACTGTCTCCAGGAAAGTAAGCGTTGATGTCTGTCTATCTTCAAATTGTTACCGTTCCTTCAGACAGCCTGAGGTGTTTTTGTTTGCGTGTTGGCACTTACTACATAAAACTTTTTAATTTACTATAAGAAAAAATATTACAACACACCATCAGAGACTTTGTGACCCTTATTCTGTTACTTTGCATCTCCCAGATTTCTGCTCAATTATAGTGATCATACCCCACTGGTAATGTAATGCCTTGACCTTGCTGTAAGGAAACAGTTCATAACCGTTTATTTCCATAATTGGTACATTCATCCTATTGGGAGAGGAAGACTGCAATTGGAAGTCTACTCCAAAGACTAATTTATGTACTTCAGCCAATACCTAATCATGCAGAAAGCGTACCACCAGCAGTTCCCTCTCCTCACTTTCTGCTTCTGCCCAAAAGGTGTGTTTTGGGCTGAGCTGAGAGCTCTGCATGAAGGAAAGATGGGTGCTGACCTCTAGCTGAAAATTTCCTTGTGTCCAACCACACTGGCCCTGCTTTCATGGTATCAAAGGCTGGGGTAGCCCCAGAGGTCTGGGAGATGCTGTAGGAACCCTGTCAGGCTGCTCCTCCTAACACCACTGCCACCTTCACCGTCCATGTCAGTAGGTCCACCAGAGCAGCAGGCCAGCACAATCCACACTCCTGCTGTCTTCCTCTGTTTTCTGTTCTCACACAGAGCTTCTCTGCTTCCTGGCCCTTATTCAAGAAACAGAAAACTTAAAAAAAACCTCAATGTAGCATACACTGCTAAGAGCATTGCTCGGGTGCTACTCAAGTAGCTGAGCTCAGCACCCATGGAAGATGCTGAACTGTTCAGTTCTGTCAAAGCACCCATGGTTTAGGGAAGCATGTAAAAAAAAAACTAAATAGATTCTTAGGGATATTCACCTAATAAAATTCAAGACTTCAGGAGCTACAGGACTGTGAATTTTAAAAATCACAACACCAAAATTAAGCACTAAATTTTGTGTCCGTGTAACCCTTTTTTGGGATTGTTTCAGAAATCTGGATTTCCTAAATATGGATAGGCATTTTTGGTTTTCACCGCTTTTATCTAAGCTTACTAAATGATGATGTGAATATTTTAGATGCCTATGCAGAGTTTCAGGTTTATTAAGAAAATTTTATATTCCATAACACATTAATAAAAAGGTTTCCTAAATTCTCTGGTTTTAAAGCTATCTTTGTTATACTGAAATTTTGCTATCTTATTTTGAATGATATGGGCCAGAAAGCTGTGCCAAAAAATTTAGTGGACTGATTATGGCCAGGCTGTCCCTGCATTTTATCACACTTTAATATCTTATTTAGGATAATGACCCACATTATAAACAGATTTCCACCCAAGCTAAGACCAGATCTATGGAAAAAGATAACATCCTTTAGTAGGAAAGAAAAATAGACTTTCAGGTACAAAGCCCTTCAGATTTGAAACAGGAAATTTCCAAGTCACATGTGAGTTGAAAACAATTAAATTTAATTGAATATATTAGACTACCTGAAAGAAAGATGTTGTCTGACTATGGAGCAGAAAGTGCTGTAGAAGGGAAAAAGAGATTGTTATATTTCAGAGAGAAAATCCATACTGTCCATAACCATCAAATTGTAATTAAAGTAGCAGATGAAAGAAAGGAGATAGTGATCCTGAAAGAGGACTACATCATTGAGGCTGACAAGCAGCTCTGAGATTATCCACTACAACAAACTTTCCAAAGGTGATATATCTCTCTCCTTATACACTAGTAGTAGTAGTCTATACTCAAACTACTGTTCTGAAGACAGAAAAAAAACCAGTTTAGGCTGAGAAGGACAGAGCCTCCTGTAGGCTCTTGTCCTCTTTAAATGACAAGCTTTAGCCAAAAACAAATTAACTAGTTTATTGGGACCAATAACTACCCCCAAAACCCCAGCAATCTTTCCAACCACATGAAAGAATGTTCAATACATATGAACCAAGAAGTATTATGTGTAGATACTACTACTATGGAAGTAGCAATAGTAATTATATTAATTAGTCATTATAAATTAATTTTTCTATCTACTACAATATAAATAATATGAGAGATCCCTTTAAATATCACCATATTTTCTGAGACCTGCTGTAATACCACTCAGCTACCTGAAGAGGATTTCTGCCTGACTAGAATACTGTTCTGGAAAAATACCTCCTATGCACTTTTTTTTTTTTAAATAAAAATAAAACTCTTGAATCAAAAGTTACAACCTATGCTAAAAGGAATTTCAATTTTAATAGATATTTCCCAGAAATATCTTTTCAAACAGTCCCTGGTTATCATGAAGCTTCCCAGTACATGGAACACATCATATATGATCTGTCCACACCTAGGGAAAAAGCACAAATATAGACAAACCCAGCAGGTGCCTCACACAGCAGAAAAATGTGTACCATATCCAGTCCACTCCCTTTCCAAAATGCAGGATACATCACGCAAAGCACCAAATTGCTTGGGTGAAATAACTGCCTCTCAGAGCCAGTCGACGAAGGGCACAGCCACCAAAGGAAGGGCATTTATCTCAAGTCAGCTCTGACCCCTATCTCATCTTCTCCCCTTCCAGGGACAGTCCCAAAAAACATCTAAAATATTGACTAATTCCCACAGGGACAAGAAAATGGAATTCATAATGCTAGAGGATACTCACAATTATGTTCTCAACAGAGACACTGCTTCCATGGAACACTGCAATCTCCCTCAGTTAACCAACAACATCCCACAAATGATAAATTCACTCTCTTCCTTTCTTGTAAGACAGGAAAAGAGGTAAAGACATGGTTAACACCTCCATACAAGCACAGATGCAAATTATCTATTATCCCATGGTCTAAGTAACACAGCTAATTAAGTTAGAATAATTGTTTTCAGCTGGTATTTAGTTTTAAAGACTGCGGGTTCTCTTTCAGACAGGAAGAGCATCTCTCTCTATAAGCTGAAGGTTTTCTTCCAGACTATATTGGTTGATCTGAGATGCTACATTCAGAAAAAATATTGTAGACCTTAAAAGCTACAGTAGTATACAAAATGCTACATAAATTTAAAGAGACCTAATTGACCTAAAGATGTTAGACTTCAAAACATAAAACACTAAGAGAGAGACATCTGCAAAAGCAGTTTTAGACCAAAAGGAGGATGAAAGTAAATATAAAATGTGAGACTCGGCTACACTAATCTGCTAACTGATTAGGAAGAATTGGGTGGAAGCAGCTGAGAAGGAAAAAGGGAGAGAGAAAATTTCTGTAATGTAGAAATAAAAGATGTATCGGCTAAAAGTAAACTCTTGAAGTGAAGAGCTCTTGCTCTCAGAAGGGAGGAAAATAAATTATCGGAAGAAACAGGAGTGAATTAACATACAAAATTAGAGGACACAAACAAAAGCCTGTGCGACTAAGATTTATTTCACTACACTCCTACATAATGCTCTGTATCTCTGGTAGGAAAATGAAAACGAAAATAATGTATCCTAACTGCTGGAAATTATTTATGAAATTTGTCTTTTGAGCCACAGAGATTTAAAGTCCTGGGGTTTGATAAAAGAAATGTCTACTTGGTCCCTGAAAACATGCAGGTCCCCTCCAAACACTCACCAGCAATGCTCATGTTTTCTAAGATTACTTTTGCTGTTGCTGTCATTGACCTTTCCAAACCATTGGTAATTCCATTACCAACTGGTAATGTTGTCAGTGCCAGTTCTGCAATATTAAAAGAAAAAATTCTCAGGACAGTAAATTTCTAAGCAGGACAGATTTAGACTAAATGAAGACAGCTATGCTCCCCTCACTCAGACCACTGCTCCCATTAAGATCTCATTAGTCAGCCAATTGCCTCATCCTACTTAAGATATTAAAGAAATGAGCAGGTCATAAAATTCTCATAACCGTTCATTTGTATCAGTGTATCTTTGCAATAGTACACTTCATACCCTCTGATGAATAACAGCTCAGACTTCACAGTGCATGTTGTGGAGAACTACATTAAAATGAGGTCATTTTGCTTTGAAATTGCAACTTTGGTGTCCATCAAATTGTATTATACAATATTTCAGGCCTTTTTGGGTAGCTATCAGTATCCAAGGAAACAGAAGAATTTAAAAGGACAGGAACAAAATGTCTGTTTGAACCCCAGCAGCCTATCCCTACTCTTAATTTATGCATAAAGAGTGATCAGTCCAGATCCTTGTGTACTACCAACCATGAGTAGTCTTAAAGAACTGACTTACATACCGAGACATCACAGTTCACTAGTATGTCTTTTTCACTTCTTTCTTCTTCCTTTCTTTCTTCCTTATTTCATGAAAATCATAAGTTTTACAGCTGAAAAGTTCAGTCTCAAAGACCACACTATACCATGTAGCTTGAGCGCTCTTCTTTTTCTGTAAAGATGTATATACATAAGGACTTGTACACTAGTAGACCAATGACATGCTGAATAGTACTGAGTTTTATCTGTTTCAAATAGAATCCCTCATGAACATTGGTTCTCTGCCTGTAATTTAAGCAGAGCACAAATTCATCTTTTCCAGCAGCCTGACCCTAGCACTAACCTACTCCAGCTGCTTCAGAGGAAGCAATAAGGGACTCGTAACTCAAACTCACAGTGGGTTAGTAGCACAATGGGAAAGGTAAAGTAAAGGTGTATGAAAAAAAACAAACAGTAAGATGAGCCATGTTGAGAAAAAATAAAAGAAAAAAGTAAAATAGAGAGGCAGATTTTAAAAATCAACATAAGTACACTGAAGTCCCTGGCGTGAGTTTCTTCATACCTTTCTGCAGGTATTTCAGAGACACAACTTAGCACAGAAATATATGCCACAACCAAAACAACACAAGTTCAAGATTGCTTGTTATATGCATTAGAAATAAACCAGCACTATTATTAATGCTTAAAAATTATTTAAAAGGTATTCAGATCCTACATAAATCAAGTACATAGATGACAACAGGAAGGAAACAATGAAGTTACCGTGAAGAACACATTCTAGACATCAAAAAATAGGGGAGGGTGGTTTTGAATCGAAAAGGATGTTAGGCAAATACCAGGCCTTCCAAATCACTTTTAATAGAGAGGGGTTTTTTTATTTGTTTGTTAGCCTGGATTTTTTACACACAGCAAGGTCAACATCACTATAAGCGTCCGGGATAAAAATATTTAAGAACTACTCTTTAACTGTCTGAAAGTGTCATTAACATGTCACAGCATAGCAGCAAAGGGCACTAACACCTACCCGAGGTGCTAGCAGTTGCTTCAGAGCATTCTACTCACCTGCTGGCCAGCGGTGCAAGAGGCTCTAAAACAGACATAAAGCCAGATATTCTGCAGAACAGGAAGGAACATTCACCTTCCAGGAAGATTAGGCATGTCACAAAATTCTCTAGGTTTTATACTTAACTAAAAACCCCCAAGCCCATAAAAAAACCGCAAACAAACAAACAAAAAATATCCAAACTGAACAACTAACCAGCAAAACCCAAAAAGCCTACAAGAAAAAAAAAGCTAAACACAAAACCTAACACAAAACCACCACCAAAGAGCTTTCACTCAGCCGCATATTCCTAATTTAGAAATAAATATTTCAAAATTTAACTTCAAGGTCTTAGCTCTCTTCTACGATTTTAACTTTTAATTAGTAGGATTCAAAATTCTCCTTTAAAAAAATAAACTTGAGAGCATTACAGAGTTAACAAAACCTGATGACTTTCAGCAGACATAGATTTTTCTGTTAAGTCTGTTATATATCTGAATTGTTTGAAAGACTCAACAAATAATTTTGAGTTTATCCTTATTGTCTTGCTCAATCTGAATTTTTTTTACTGATCAATAGCAATTTAAATGTCATCCTTCCAAGTATAAAAACATTGAGCTTAGCTGTCTATTTATTTCATGAGATAACCGATTTTCAGTCTTAGTCTGCAAAGCAATCACATTTGTTCTTTCAGATTGAAGAATCAGACAAAGAGAGAGCAAAAGCGTGCATGAGAAAGAGCAAGGAGAAAAGAAGCCCTGAATTTAAACCACAAATCGACCCAGAACAAGTCAGACCTGAAAGTCTGATGGTAACCTGTTGAGATGTGATTTATTATTTAAAGCAGTTCAATCTTGAAGAAAGGTGCTACTAACACAGAGATAAAGTTCACTGTGCTGTTTCCTATAGTGCTTGGTTTAACTGATGGCAAAACTATTACAAGGCAAAAGGACCAAAGCACTTGTGGAATGCATGTGTTAGGGAATACTATACAATCCTTACTGATATACTTTTCCCAGTGCACCTGGAAAGGAGAAAGTTCATGGAAATGTTAGAATTGTAGTTCATTAAATGTTAGAATTGTAATGGGAACAATATCTCAGAATTTTATCATATTTCTGATAGCACTGTGAGCTAGTGAATGGAGTTCAGGGTCTCATAAATGCAATCTTTATCCCTAGCTCTGCCGTTAACGAACTCAGAAAAATCATTTAATCACCTTGCAATTCAGTTCCCCAGTGGAAGAAAGTAGTACCCTTTCTACAAGTTTTTTGAGATGTGATATGAGCTAGCTGTTATTAATTAGTACTGCATACACAAAAAAGACAATAGATGCATTAAATAAACTGAACAAGTGTAGTTTTTCATATTTTCACCTTCTTTATGCTTGACAACTGCTTAGTCTCTCCAGCTCAAACTATGGGGTGACTTTTATTTCTGAGCTTCTCAGAGCTCATAGGCCACAGCCAGAAGACAACACAGGTGAAGGAGGTCTCAGAATTACTCTAAAACACTGACGATCCTAAAGCAAGGCGATAATACGAAGGTTCTTCAAAGCCTGGTCTCATGGGCCTGAAGGTCCACTCAACCACAGCACCAGACTCCACGTCGCCAGAGTCAACCAACCACTTTTTACACCTAATCTTTTCCACATCATGGACACATGCTTCTCTAGCCCTCTTCCTTGGCACAACCAGGACAATACATGAGGATATCAACCCTTTCTTGTTCCTGCCCTCACATTCCCCTTCTGCCTCTTCACAACCTCTGAGTAAAAAGAGACAGAGCACGAACCAAAACACCGTCACATGGGTGTATGCTGGGATGCACATACCACAAAACAGTGGTTGGCAGTTCTGCTCTGTATTTATATTGCACCTTCCTCTCAAACACTTCAGCATGTCACACAAGTGTGAGAGAACAGCTACCGCAGGGATAGATACAGGTATCACAGGAACAACGCAGATTCACGTCGACAATTAGGGTAATGTAACAGGCAGGCAGAATACTTTCTTAAAAGCATAATTTTATGTATTTTACCAATAGAGAAGCAGAGCCATCAAGAGATAATTATCCTTACCCAGCTCTCACAGGGTAAAAAAAAAAAAAAAAAGGCAATTTTTTCTAGCTCAAATCTCCCGGTTTTGCAGGTGTTTAACAGACTGTTTTGTCACATGGTACTATATTTTGTTCTGTTTCTATCTTATGGGCTACATTAAAATAATTTATACACATTAGTTAGAAAATCTTAAGTTATTACTGCAGCTGACACACAAAAAGATACAGATACTTTTGGTGGTCCATTAGACACTCCATTAAAATTTAAAAGTCCTAAATTCTGTAGCAGCCTAAGTGCTTTTACATTGAAATCTTCTTTCCTCTTTCTTTTCCCAAATCCTTTCATGTTTATATCTCTCTTAGTTCATTGAAGGGGGGAAAAAATTCTAGATTTAGTGCCTTTTTTTTTCCAGAGCATGGATTAACCTTTTTATTCGTGAGCTTATAATTACTTAATAATAATTTTTTAAAAAATCTAAAATATTATTTTCTACGTAAGAAAATACTAGTCAACTTTCAGTTACAACAAAGAGTATCTTGAAATTCCTATTTTCTATATATTTTATATCAACATACTATTTTTACTGAAGTTTTGAAACTATTTTTTTTTGCAAGAAAAAATTATATCTGACGGAAATCTGCAATTTTCTTTTATGTTTTTACAACATATACACATTAAAAATTTTTACAGTATGATAACACAGTGAAAACACTTGAAATAAATAAAACACAGACTGAAATTATTAATTTGCCTGTTCTCCAAAGAAGGAAACCAATCACTTAGACATAAATTGGCTCCTACTGAACCAATGTATTTTAATGTTTACTGAAAACAACATTTTCTGAAAAACTTTTAATGGGCTTCACCAAGAATGTTAGAATTTACAAAACTGCAGAGGATGTCTAGGTATCAAGACTGATGCTACCAACAGGTTCTCAATTACACTGGTTCTAATATGCAACAGGAAAAAGAAAAAAAAAAATATTTTTTTTCTCCAGAAGAATTAAAAAAATACACTATCCACTTTTAAATTTTGCCTTTAAAAATAAAAGATTATGTCAAACTGCAAAACAATTCAGTCACTTATTAACCTCTTTTAGATTGAAACTTTATTTTAAAGCAGAAGAGAGTAAACAACATTGCAAATATTTGATCATAGTTCAAAAGCTTATGCAAAGACACCTTCTGATAATTTTCTAAAATAATGGAATGTCTTAATGCTCCTCTATAGCAATTGCCACACACATTCAAAACCCTGGTGCGCAAAAGATTTGAAAATAGTGATTTCTGGAGCGAGTTTATGGGGGCAACATGTTTCAAATACTGCCCAGGACAGAAGCTGACAGGGTACCTACCATAGATTACCCAATGCTTAGGAGCCACAGTGGCCAGAAGCTCTGTTCTCTGGGGCTAATTTGTCTGCCCAAAATAGTTTATCTCAAGGAAAAGTGCTTAGCTGAAGGATTTTAAACCATGGTTACGTTTTATTGAAGTGTAAGTCCAGGATGTTGAATTTCTCTGTTTCATTGCTCATCCCTCCTAGGTCCCCCTTGCTGGCGGTGAAATTGCTGATCCAAGTCAAGGAAGGTGTATGGCTGAAATCTCATGGTTGTAAAGGCAGAGAAAGAAGAAATAACCTTTCACTTTGTTAATACTAGAAAGAACTGGAGAGCTGGAACTAGAAAATGGTCTTTACTGAGAAAGAGGTTAGTTCAACCCTCCAGTATTTAAACAGTAGGCAATGGAGTTGTATGTCTTTTTGTAATTTCTGAGACAGAACATACGACAATTTACTGACAAGAAGGGTCAAACCTAAAACTCAATTTTAAACCTATGTTGTTCAGAAGCTAAAAGTCTTTACTAGAAATGGTCAGAAGTTTATCATGAAAGGAAAGCATGTAATCTTTTTTGGACCTCTACTAAGGCTTTTTTTCATATAAAGAAAAAAATAATCACAGCCAGGATAAGTCTATCCTAAATCCTCAGCATACTGACACTTCTATATATAACCTTATATGTTATGTCAGGTGAAACACTGGAACATGCTGCCCAGAGAGGTTGTAGATGCCCCATCCCTGGAAACATTCCAGGTCAGGATGCATGGGGCTCTGAGCAACCTGATCTATTTGAAGATGCCCCTACTCATTGCAAGATTGGACTAGATGACCTCTAGAGATCCCCTCCAACCCAAACCATTCTATGATTGTATGTTCAATTTTCCTGACAGTATAAAGGTAAAATGTAACTGGGTAGGAGGAGGGGATCTTTAGAATGGAATCAATAGCACTTCCTATCTCTTAACCTTAAAGACTTTGACTTTCAGTCAGTTTTCAACTCTCTTCAGGTTAAACAGCACATATTTATGATGTAAGTCACAAGCAAATATTAATATTCTAGAATACATGGAAAAAACTCACAGAGATTTTTCTTAAAAAGAGTGAGAATCTAATAGCAACAACCAGTGCATCCTGTACACATATACCTCCATTTACTTCCTTGGAAGTAATATTCTTGGGTGATTTGCTATCTTATTCCTCTTCCTCTCTCCAGTCAATGCAACTGACATCCCCAGTGCAAGCACTGAAGTTAGATGCACAGAAAAAATATGGGTCTGTATTAAGTATGCTACACATTTCTCTGAAAATTTGGAGACACAGGACATGAGTATACTTTGAAATAAAGTTAGCATAAAAGACATGATTTTTTCCACCTCACCAAGCAAAAGATTGCACTTACTGATGTACTAGAATGCTAGTTTCTATGAGCTTATTTCTAGTAAAACATCTGCTGCCACACCACCTGGAATTTCTTCTACTTCACAAACAGAAATCCAATGCAGCACAGTCAATACCATGGCAGCTTTCAAAAGAAGGAATTGTACAGTAGGACAGGAGCTCCATACATTTGACAGAAGTTACTAGCTCTAACCATGTGATTAACAGATAGAGAAAATATAGTTCCACACAAAGAAATGTTTTGAAGAGTGTAATAAAACATTGCACTGACAAACTGCTGCAAAATAGCATTTCACTATGATTCCTAAAAACTCTCCTATTATTTCCTCTGAATGGTTTGTTTGCATCTTCCTTCTCCCTAAGTTTTCATAGCCACATTGTAAGTGAGAATTTATTCATAATGGTGGAATGTCTATAGCCTTATATTGCTTGGAGGTCTTTTTTCTTTCTGTATTTCTTTGAAACAAAGGTGGTTTCCCTTAATATTTTAACTTCGAAGATTGGAATAAACATTTCCTAATAAATCTAGTGGGTTTTTGAAGTATTATTTTAATACTTGTCTCAAAGTAGATAGTATGCTATTCATTCCTTTAAATAAGCTTATGTTGGCAATAAAAAAATCAAGAAAGGAAAACGTAAATGGCGATGTAATGCCTGAGGGAATATTGAGTTCAGTTGTGAAACAATAAAATTTCTTTCCTTTGCAAGTCTGAGATTAAAGGCTCGTGGGTTTTGTACAATAGCCATGAGTAATGCATACGAGTGACATTTTTTATTGTGCATGAGATTCTCCACATGCACATCTCTTATTTCTTCAAGATAATTCAGGCAATCAGCAAGGCAAAGACAACAGATCACATTGTTCTTAGCGTTAAACAGATAATCAATAGTCCAAGGCAATAAAATTAAATGTTTTGAGCTTTATTAAACTTTGGAGACTGCTGGTGAGTAGATGGAAAATAAAACATTAAAAGTCAATTAGCATAACCATTATAGCAAAATATTTGCTTTTCATTCCCCTACAATACTGAATTATAAAACAAAATAAGTGAGGCTCTAAGCTCATTGTTACAGGCATGTGAGTATTATATATCCATTTAACACCGATAAGAATAAAAATTTGTAATGCAAATGCAGACTAAGGCAATCTTCATGAAAATCCAATAGAAGTTTGGTCATATCAATGAACTGAAGAAAACAAAGCCCAACTCATTATGTTGCTTTGTTTCAGTTATTTTTTGTGTTGCAGAAATTCCTAGGAGATTAGAGGTTAGTATGTGCTGTGAGCTCATGACCCACACAAGTTATTAAGGTATGCAATAATCCATTAACATCTATTAATTGAAACTACTCAATGTTCACAAGTAAACTATGCAATTAGGCATTTTAATGGATTCAACCAAAATTAACACTGAAGCCTTGAGTTCCAAAACCTGCAGATCTTGGATAACTCCTAGATACACGTTACATTTATTTTTATGGTTTTTTATAGAAAAATATTACAATCACTGAGGTAAAAAAAATAAAAATCCACATTTAAGATTGAAATTCACTTCGAATTGAATCAGCTGATGTAAACTTTTACAAAAAAAAAAAGGCAGCAAAAAAAGTTCCATTGTATATAGTTTAATTATACACAACAACATATTAAAGCTTTCATAAGTTCCAATCTTGGCAAGTTTATTTCTAGTGTCTGTAAACTCAACAGCTGAAGCTTGTGAGTGACAAAGATTTATCTGTTTTAGGGAAGATTAAATGTAAAGTTATTCTACCAAATATGTTTTCTGTATCTTCTTTGTTAATCTAGGTTTTCAAAATGTCTGGCTCTTCAAGAGATACTTTTATCCATACCCAGATACTGTGCATTGCTATGTAAATAATAACACCTCTAATCCACATCAAAAATAGCTGTAGAGCTCTCCAGGGAGCTCTCATGAGGCAGCAAGTATAGAGTATGACACACCTTAGCTATGATTCAACTCACTTTACAACAGATCTGCTACAGCACATTCAGCATGAAGCTGCTGCTTTTTCATTCTAGAGCAGATACCATTGCTGAAGTGGTGCACAGCACTAACCACTTAAAATCAAAGCCCTCTTCTTTTTTTTTCCTCTAGATCCATTAAAAATCTCTATTTACAGAATAAAATGAAGTTTCAGATTCCAATGAGCATGAAGAAAACGCACCTTGCAAAGATCTGAGAACTGACTTAAAGACAAACAAATCAGTTTTAGTGCTGTTCCACCAGGCAATGTAAGAATTTTCATTGATAACAGTGGTCTCAGGTTATGCATTAAAATGGGACACCTGTTCTTACAAAGTGCACTTAAAATCTGTGAGCATTTGACTTTCCATAAGGGTTTTTCCTCTTCTGCCAAAATTTCTATTCAAATGTAGATTTCAAATCCTTTGAAATAGTTTCAACACACATCAAGACTCAAAGTTCTATTGTGGATCTTCATTTAACATATAATTTAGGGATTCTGCAGTTGCTTTATTCGTCAGTCATTTCATCACATCCAGCAACATAGACAGATTAGGTAAAGTCACTCTGAAGTTTGTAGAATAGGTAGTTATAGTTTTCACTAAAGCACATTTACCTCAATGCTGAAAGAATTATTAAAATTAGAAAAGTTTTGGGAAAAAAGTTAATTAAAATGTTAGCATTTGCAGTATTCATACTTCTCTTTTGTAATAGTGGATATGCCAATCATTTAATGTCAAAATCTTTTTTTTTTTTTTTTTTAAATATTTCAGTTTAACTGCCAATTCTTGGATACAGGTTTAAACAATAGCATAAGTGCTATTATGTCAGGACCAGTATGAGCCATATCAACTCGGGTTTAGTTGACTTGACTTCCATTGTTTCATGCAGAAGGAAAGGAGTGAGCTAAAAACACCTCTCAGATTACCCAGTGAGGCTTTTGATATATTTACATCGGCAGAAGCCCTAAATTCAGCAAGTGTGTAGGAACTATATGTACATTACTTTAAAAAAAGAGAACATGTTATTGATCAAAATACTTCTATTGACATACTCCTTTGAGGAGACTCCACTAACTCAAGTTTTCAGTCATTGTCCTTCTACAGCACACAATGGTTCTTCAAGATAACCCACTGCTCAGCCACTGCAGTGCTATGTTGTTGCACTTATTCCACATTGGGGTGGTTCGACCCTGGCTGAAGGCCAGATGCCCACCAAAGCCACTCTATCACTCCCCTTTTCAGCTGGACAAGGGAGAAAATATACATGGAGAGGCTCAGGAGTCAAGATAAGGACAGGGAGAGATCATTCCGCAGCCAGCGTCATGGGCAAAGCAGACTTAACAGACTAAAAAGAAAAAGCATCTAAATTATTACACTGTACCATGTAATATATATATTACACAGAGGGAAAACAGAGTAGAATAATGAGAAGTAAAACCAGATCTTTCCTCCTCCCATCCCTCCCTTCTTAGACTTAACTTTATTCATGATTTATTCTCTCAATTCTTCCCCCTGCATGGTGGCATGGGGTGAGGGGGAAATGGGGGATTCAGTTCCTCACTAGCCAGTTTTCCTTCTTAGCCGGGGGGGGCATTCCTCACACCCTTCACCTGCTCCAGCATGGGGTCTCACCCATGGAAGACAGTCCTCCATGGAAGTCCTTTCCCATGGGGCTTCAGCTCTTCACCAGGTGCCCCACTGTGGATCACTTTTATGGAATCTCTCAGCCCCAGGCTGCTCTAGCCTGGTCCCCATGGAGTCACAAGTCCCCCCTAGCAAACCTGCTCTGGTGTGGGAGTCTCTCTCTCTCTCTCCTCATTGACTGCAGGTTCTGCCAAAGGCTTGCTCCACTGATGGTCACAGCATCTTTCATGTCTCCACCCGCTCCAGAGTGGGTTTCTCCATGGGCTACAGGTGGGATCTCTGCTCCCCATCATCTTCCATGGGCTGCAGGGGGAAAACCCCTTCCACTGTGGTCTTCTCCACAGGCTGCAGAGGAATCTTTCCCTCTGGAGACTGGAGCACCTCCTCCCCCCACCTTCTTCACTGACCTTGGTGCCTGCACAGTTTCTTATATTGTCTCATACCCTTCTCTGGTGACATAAAGCAGCTGCTTGTGGTTTTTTTCCATAAATATGATTCCCAGAGGTGCTGTGACCATTGCTGATGGCCTTGGCCTTGGTCAGTGGCAGGTCTGGCCTTGAGAGAGCTGGTGTTTGCTGTCAGGCCTAGGGGGGAAGCCTCCAGCCACCTCCCATAGAAGCCACCCCTGCAGCCCCCCTCCTTCACCAGAACCTTGCCATGCAAAACCACAACACCCATTTAAAAACTTGAACCTCTGTTCTAAGACGCAGAAAAATATTACTTCTCCAGTGAATATTTTGTATGTGAGGGGAGAAGTCATCATTAGGATTAGCATTTCCATTATTTGTCATGTATGTGGTCTTAAAAATTAATCTTATTTATATTTTGCATATTACCATCGGTTTCACATCACACTTTATTTTCCTTCTCGGTCTGGACATTGTCATTTTTTACCACATCAGCCTCTGGGATTCAGCTTGTCAGTGTTCCTCACTGTTAGGTTTTCTGGCTGAAGCCCAGAGAGCGCATGTTGGAGTCTCACTAGTCATTATTCATCTCTTCAGTCTGTGTTCTTACTCTACTTCATTTTGACCTCTGAGAGCAGTCAGTCCAATGGTCTGCCTCTCCGCCACAGTTCTCTCACTGCCATAGACTGATATTTGCTTTTTCTTTTTTTTTTTTTTTTTTCCTTTCAACCCCCTGCCTATTACTCACTGCTTGGGACACCTCCATTTCTTTCTTGAAAATCACGTGCTGCTTTTAGTCACTTTCAAAAGCACCCTTAAAATCTCCTCATACACCAGCTAGAGTTTCAGATCTTGACTATAAAAGAGCTTCCTTCATCTCCCAAAAGAGTCAAGTCTCTCTCCTAACAGAGTAGGCATCAGTGGTATTAGCTCTCAGTGGGAAAAGCATGCATCAGTTTTCTACAGTCTTGGGACATAGATTTCTTGTATCTTTTCACTGTGGAAACAGCTATGTATTTATCTGGCTTATGAACAGATGAGCCAGACTGTATCCTTACTAATGAAAGGTCTACATGGGTGATACGCACTTTGCCGAAACAGAGAATGCAAGATGCTTTCAGAGTTAGGAAATCTGCGTGGCACTCAGTTTCAGACAAGCCTAGTTTCTACAGTTTTCCAGAAGCCTTTTAGACAATTTGCCCCTTTACCTTTGGATTTCATTATTACACTAGGTGACTTTAAGTTCCAAAAAGACTAAAAGTGGCAGAAGAAGAAAGACAACAGAAAATTAATCACTGATTGTTTACTCAGATTTAGTTGCATCTCATTTTCATGGTATTTGTCTTCTGTCCCCACTAGAAATAAAAATTGTCAGGTTCAAGCTGAGAAAAATACAGAAATGAAAAAGATATATTCATTTTCCAGAGAAAACCACAAGGTAATGGAAGAAGAGATATCAGAATAAGTGACTATCTAGTGGCATTATTTGGAAATATTCTTTTTTTTCCTCCTCTTTTATATAATCACTGAGGCTTGTTATTCATGTTTTGCCCATCCTCAAAAACAGCCAACCAACCTTTCATAATTACGAAGAAGAATTAGCAAAACTAATCATCATTCTTCTCCCAAAAATCAACTGGCAGCAGTAGCTTCAAATTTTAGCAAGTTCAGAAAATAAATCTACTGGACTCAAGGACCTAGTATCTTCACATAACTAGAAAATTAGAAGGCTTAACAAGCAGTATTTAATTCAAGAAAGAAGATAAAATGGCAGCAGGAGAATAAACCGAATAATGCAGAATAATGAAACACTTATTTTCTGAATGCAAGCTCTATTTAAAACATCAGTTGCTGCAGTAGGAAATACAAAAAGCTGCTCCCCTCCTCCCACATTAAAACCCTCCTCAGAGTGAACAACATTAACTCTCCTACCTTAAAAAGTCTATCTTCACCAAACTGCTACTGACTTTAGGGTAGCTCAACTGCTTGAGATACCATTGAAGGTCACGTTCTCCCTCTCTTAGTCTTCCCTGCTTCACCACCACAATTTGATGCTCTTTTTACACTGTTTGCTCTGGCTAATGGCTGTAGCACTGACAAGAGCTTATGTGCCCTGTCAAGACCACATGCAGGAGTCTTTCAACTGCAAAGATATCTCCAACAGTCTTTTTGGTACTATTTTGTGGTCTGTGCATGGCATGAACCTGTGTACCACTGCCCCTGATTATTTACAACTGCACCACTTCAGTACAGCTAGCTGGCCCAGGCATGATTACACATACATGGCTTTCTCCATACAAGGAACCTTTTTATTATTATTAGAGCACATATAGGAAAAGACATTAAATGAAAAATAAACTTTTCAGCCTTGCCATTCATATTTCTTTCTTTCCTGATGTCAAAAGAATGCCTTTTTTCCCTTCTGTAGATATAGCACTCCTTCCACAAAAACTCACCTATCTTCTTCAGCCTATGCCTCCTGTCTCTTCAGTTTCATGGGTCTCACTCAAGGTTTCCCAAACAAAAAAGGAAACACCTGCACACATAGGCAGTGACTTAATCAGCATGTGCTGTCAGTGACTCATCTCAGGATTTTGGTTAAGAAAAGGCAGATACTTTGCTGTCTTATAGCTCTGGCTTTATTCTTCCTGTATCTCATAAGGTATAGCTAAAATAAATTCTGGGTTTTGAAAGAAAAATAGTGCACCTTAATGCTAGCTCCCCACAAAAAACCTCCCATCTTCACCTGCCTTCCCTATTACCTATGACAAATTCCACCTACCTGAGAAAGCATAGAGTAGTATTTTGCTTTTTTAAAAAAATAAAACAACCTTTTTCCCCTCTGATATGTACAGACCCTGTAGATAACATAAAATTATTTACTATTTAATTTTTTTTCAGTAAATAAGAAATATAGAAGTCATGATGAAGCACAGATGAGAAACAAAGACCAAAATGATGCAGAAGCATTATAGCTTTATTAGGGAAATATAAAGGTAGTATTTCTGAATTTAGGCATTCAGTTAAATGTTTTGCTTTTCTAGAGTTCAACTGTTTTAAAGGAAGTTATAATTTCCATTAAAAAGATCTGCCTTTTTTTTAAAGTACTCAATTCCCTCCCCAAAATATTGTCTTAACAAACCATTATCAACCAACACCTAAATACATACATTGGTGAAGAAAAATTGGCTTCTAACTTTATCATAGTTTCAATAAAATCTTCCTGTTCTTTTTCTACTTCTGAACAACAAAGATAAAAAATAAGATAGGACATTATTTTATGCCCAGCAGTAAACTTGCTGACAAGATTACTCTGCATTATAGTCCCTTAGTGATTCCACACAATACTCCACCATCTTTTTAAGCTTGTGTTGAGTTCCTGGCCAAATTTCTTCTGCCATACACACTTAGAGGCCTTTCCAAAATGATCAAGTGTCACTGGGATTAGTCATTCTGTACAAATAATTGAATAACAAGGTGTAGAAGTGAAACCAACACAACCTGCTTACTCTCCATTAACTTTGTCTCAAGACTCATGTACCCAACTGGATCCTAGCAAGCATAAAAATAGCAGTGGGGGAAGGGCAAAAGTTGCCACTCCTTTCTCAACCCTTACTGCTCCAGCAAGAGCAGAGGTTGAGCTGAAGGACCACATTTACTTGTTAGCAGTGGCAGTGTCATACACTCCTGTAGAGGACTGAGTGACTAGAAATTTGGTATCAGCCACTCCAGGTCTAGCCACAGAATCTCCTCCCTGCCCTCTAGAGAACCTAATCCTGAGGTTCAGAGCTCTCTAACAGTTGACACCTGAAGTCCTGTACCCTTATAGTGAACACTGTGTATGCTTTCTGTACCGTTGTTTCAGTATCTATTAAACCCAGCAGTATATATGTCCTGAAAAAAGTAGTTGCACCATCCTAGTTTCATATTTCAACTTGCCTTAGTTTGGAAAGCAGTTGTCAGAGTTTCATCAGGTGAGGTCCCCAGGGACTAGAAAAAGGGTCACATCACTCCCATTTATAAGAAAGGGAGCAAGAAGGACCCTGGGAACTACAGGCTGGTGAGCGTCACCTCTGTACCTGGGAAGATCATGGAACAGATCCTCCTGGATGACATGTTAAAGCACATGAGGGATAAGCATGTGATCCGGGACAGCCAGCACGGCTTCACTAAGCCTTACCAATCTGGTGACCTGTGATGGAGTGACAGCATAGGTGGATAAAGGGAAGGCGACCAATGTCATCAACCTGGACTTGTGCAAGGCCTTTGGCACAGTCCCCCACCACATCCTTATCTCTAAGTTGGAGAGATGTGGATTTGATGATGGACCATTCAATGGATAAGAAACTGGTTGACAGAACGTAGACAAAGGGTGGTGGCCAATGGCTCTATGTCCAGGTGGAGGCCGGTGACAAGTGGGGTCCCCCAGGGGTCTGTCTTGGGACCGGTGCTCTTTAACATCTTTATCAAAGACATCGATGATGGAATTGAGTGCACCCTCTGCAAGTTTGCGGCTGACACCAAGCTGAGTGGTTTGGTTGACACAACAGAAGGAAAGGAAGCCATCCAGAGGGATCTTGACAGGCTGGAAAGGTGGGGCCAGATGAACCTAATGAGGTTCAACACTGCAATGTGTAAGGTCTTGCACTTGGGCTGGAGGAATCCCAGATACATATATACAGACTGGGAGAAGAGCTCCTGGAGAGTAGCCCTGCTGAGAAGGACCTGGAGGTTTTGGTGGATGAGAAACTTAACATGAGGCAGCAGTGTGCTCCTGCAGCTTGGAAGGCCAGTAGTATCCTGAGCTCCATCAGAAGAGGGGTGGCCAGCAGGGACAGGGAGGTGATTGTCCCTCTCTACTCTGCCCTCGTGAGGCCCCAGCTGGAGTACTGTGTCCAGATCTGGGGCCCTCAATACAAGAAAGATACAGAATTGTTGGAAAGGGTTCAGAGGAGGGCCATAAAGATGATTAGAGGGCTCGAGCACCTTCCCTATGAAAAGAGGCTGAGGGACCTGGACTTGTTCAGCCTAGAGAAGAGAAGGCTGTGGGGGGACCTCATTGCAGCCTTCCAGTACCTAAAGGGAGCATACAAACAGGAGGGGAATCAGCTTTTTAAAAGGATAGATAATGCCAGGACAAGGGAGAATGGATTGAAGCTAAAGGAGGGAACGTTTAGATAGATACTAGGGGGAAGATCTTTACAGAGAGAGTGGTCAGGTGCTGGAACAGGCTGCCCAGAGAGGTTGTGGATGCCCCGTCCCTGGAAGTGTTCAAGGCCAGGTTGGATGGGGCCCTGGGCAACCTTGTGTAGATCCAGGCCTGGAGGTTGGTGTCCCTGCCTGTGGCAGGGGGGTTGGAACTCTATGATCCTTGGGGTCGCTTCCAACCCAGGCCATTCTATGATTAGAAGCTGGACTTTTCCAAGTCCTAAGTTTCAAATTAAAATGCAAGTTTTCATGCTGGTGTAGTTGTAATAGTCTAGGAATGTAAATGAGATAAACTGACTGGGAGAGCTCATACAGTCATCAGTCTCAACTTCCCACTCCCCCTGCTGCATCAGCGGATCTGTGTTGATTTGCTTAAGACCAACTGTGTTATAATCTTGAACTGATGTCTCCCACTGATTTAATTTTTTTAGGCATGCTTTTTCACTTTTGGTAGCGGTTCCATCAAAAATATTTTGATAAAGACCTTTTACTTTTCTTTAACAGAAGGAAAAAGAATCCAGAAAATTAATTACTTCAGTGCCTGAATCAATTTTTTTTTCAATCTTCATTTTCCTTCTCATTTGCTAATAGGAAAAGTTTCTTTCTGGCACTTTGCTTTCCCCTGATAAACACTTTTGAAGTTCTCTCCTCTCCTACACTCTTTGGATGGCATTAACTAATTTTACTTTCTCCTGACATTATCTTTTCCCCGCAGGCCTCACTAGGTAGATGTATGATGCTTTCCCATTTTTCACAATTTCTTCAAGCTCATTTTAACTTTCAGTCTTTGTGCATGCCCCACTACAGCACATGGGAGACTCTTTGTTTTTTATATATGTATTTATATATTATTAAGTGCTGAAAAAAACCCTCAGCATATACAGTGGCCATACAATGCTCAGGTCCTCAATTCCACAGTACATTTAAAAAGATAATACTGTAGAACTACAGTAGGTACTGCCAATATTGTGAATCTCTCCCTTGCATTCAAAAGGCAGGAACAGAAAGGCCTCATTCTTCCAAACACTGAAATCTCATTTTCCTGCTGTCGTGGTTTACTTGTACTTGAATTAACTCTATCCTAGCTGAACCCAGGACACCAGTGCTTCAAGTCTGCATGACTTTGGCCCTGATGCAATTTGCTAATCCAGGAGCAAATTGGAGAACACAGATCCTGAAACTGCGGATTTTGGTCCATCTCAAAGCATAAATGCACAAGCCCCACTGACAGATGCATCAGACCTGCACACCATGTGCAGTGGGTTTGGAGAGTCACACTGGTGTGCACACACCAAGTGGCTTCATCATACCTGTGCCGTGGGACCAGGCAGGAGCGTAGGAGCTAAAATCCCCTTGAGATGCCACTGCTCTGGCTACAGAAGATGTTTATGGAGCTAAAGGTTCCCTTTCAGTTAACCGCTTTTCTCCAGCCTCCTCACACAACAGAGTTTCATCCAAAATGCTTTCCTCTCTCTCTCTCAGTTCCGCCCCAGACATTCTTAAACATGAATGTGACTGTACTGTAAGAATGGGCAGAGCAGTCTTATCAGCCTACGGAAAATACCTCATCTCTCTACTAACTGCAAGCCCGATATAGCATCTGGGGAAAGGAAAAAAAAATGGTACCAGCTGAGAGCCAGCAGCATTGTGATCTGCAACTATTCCTACCTGTTGACAACAGCTGTCAATCGAACTGAAAACGTCTTGGGCTTTGAAATAAAATGATTGCATGGAGGCCAAAGTACATGACTGCATAAGGGAACAGTGTGCAGGGTGATGGTTCCTCTTCAATTTTACTCCTTCATGCTCTGCAGCAAAGGCAACTATCAGCTTGAATTTCACAAAATCATTATTTCATCCTAACTTTGCCTTATATCTCCATTCTAAGAAAGATTGTTAGTCTTTATTATTGTCTACTTTTAATTATATAGCAGTGTTTCTGTTCAATGTAGCATTACTTTTGTATATATGTAGCTTTGGACTTTTTTTCTTCACACCCTTTTTGAAGTGCCATTTCAGTGTTTCTTAGTTTTCCTTTCCTATACCCATTATTTCCCTCCTACATTTTCAGACAAGTGATAACTGGATGTACCGGATTTTGGGTAGTAGAGGGTACTTGAGAAAAGTCTAGTCCATTATTCTAGCAGAACTTTAAAATCCAATTTCTCATTCAGATTATGTTCTTCCGTTCTACCGTTTTTTTTGCAAAAGGTTCAATTTCTATCTTCATAAATTATGTCAGAAGGCACACTTCCTTTTATAAATGGGAAAGGTGGAAAGGGAGGACACCACATTTTTTAAATCTTTTGATCCACAAGTGACGAAATGCCAATAGTTTCTCAGACTTTCCTTCAAATAGCCTACCAAACGCACCAAAGCAAGGGTAAAAATTATCTGCAAATACATAAGTGAAGGGATTTAAATGGATGCTACCTGCATCTGAGGGAATAACAAGACACAAGAGATTTGGTGAAGGCTTATACTAATTTTGCAAGAGCACAAATTCTGATGTTTCATTAGTACATTGCAGTAATACCTACATAATGGCAACATATACATTGCTCCCTTTAAATACATTCAAATGTGTTTGTATTCTAATTACATTTACCCTGGGAAAGGCAAAACAAAAGGCAAAAGAAGTTTGTTGAACACATGTAATCCCTTTGCATAGAACAAAGCATTAAAATGTTAAAAAGAAATCCTAGACATACCTCTCTACAATTGAATACTTTCCAATTGCCCTTTATTTGCATTTCGATGCCTGAGAAGCTCACTCAAGTTCAGAGTTTTCTTCTCAAATCTTACTCAACTTTTAACAGAATCTGTGTTGCTCTTAGGTAAGATAAATACACGTAATGAAGTGTTGTTCCCTTCCTACTCAATCTATTCTGTATGAATATTTCCACAGCAGAAGTGAATAATATATTTGACCAAGACTTTGGAACAAGGGGACAAGTCTGCTCATTGCTACTGACTTTGGACCAGGAGATCAAATAAGCAAGTTATTTATCTTTATGCACTACATTTTATTTCATGCAAAAGTATATGTTACCACTTACCTTCCTATATAAGAATGCACGCTTTGCTGGTTACTGGATATAAAAATGTAACACTGATATATGACAGTCACGGTTTGCTTTACTACCTCCCTGAAATGCCCTGTGTCCACATGAACTCCAGTAAGTGGCCATCATTTTCCAAGGGCAAGTTGGAAACCAACACGCCTCATCACATGTATTGACCTTGGCAACTATTCCAAGGGGAAATTATTCCAAAACACCTTTGGCTGGTAAATATGTAAAACCAGGAGATTCTTAGAGACCTAGAAAAAACTGAAATGCATTATATCAGTAATCTAAACATGTGTTAGCTATTTACCCACTGCATGCATTATCGTGATTATGTATAATTGGTATTTACTTGTGTACTACAAATAAATAGCTAAACACATTACATACAGTCTTGCTTATGGTATGTAAAGCTGTATATATGTATCAGGCATAAATGCACACAAATAAGGAACATATATGAATACAGATATTATTATTATTATTATACTTCAAGCAACTTTGGTTAGTGTAATGTTTTATTTATTTCCTTGTCCTCCATCAAGCTATTAGCTAGAGTGATAATTGATCAAGCAATTGCATTTTAATTGTGGTAATAGAGCAGCTTTGTGATTTATTCCTCTTTGTTTTGTTTCACTACAAAGTAATCATCTTAGCTCAGATGTTTAACCACCCACCCAATTTATCTATTAAAACAGTTTCACAGCCATATTTCATTAATCTCTGTAGGCTCTACAGTAGGCATGGTTCACGGGGTAATTTCTTAATTGTGATGGTGTTGGTTATTGCCTCTTTAATTTGCACTTATACTAATCTGGTTGGTTTTGTTTGTGGTTTTTATTTTTTTATTTGCAGATGATGCCAAAGATTTTACATTATTTTGTGAAATACAATATTTTAAATTGATGTTAATCAGGAATTTTCTTAAGGTTATGATGGCAAGCATAGGTCCTGTGGAAGAATAAAATAGAAGAGGTGAGAACTATATACTGAACTCTCAGGTAAGCAGCATTTGTCCTGAGTAGACCTAAAAAGAAAAAAAAAAAAGAGCAAACCAAAATTTGGTCCAAACTGAGAATACCTATGATATCTTCCTTTGCAACTTGTATTTACTGGTGTAAAAGTCAGCTGTTCTCAAGCTAACTTAACAGAAACATTTTTCCTATTTAAGAAAAAAAAAAGTATGCATGTAACTATACTGATTAACTGCTTAATTAGTTGTTCTAGTATACCTACTCTGACAACAAAAATGGTACTGCTTTGGGATGTACTTGTTACCTAAGGGACACAATACACAAACCAAAGCAACAACAGAATTAAAAGAACAAAAAGTTAGAAACTTCTTACAAGAAGATGCAAGGCCTTAGAGGTGCATGCTATAAGGTAGGTCTGAAGTGCAGCACTGAAGAACTGAATTTGAGCTCCTACTGTAGCATTTCTCTTATCACAAGATACTCATGCACAAAAATGCCCATTTCCTCCTGCCCTCTCTTCTCCTCCAGGCTGTGCAGAGTATTTAGTTCAAAGAATGGTTCAACTACTGCTGTTGATTCTCAGTGTGAGAGTTGTTTAAACATTAGTGTTTTTCTCCATGTGTTGTTTTGAAGTCTTTTGTGTTTTTTCTGCCTATAGAACTCGTAAAATAACGGGCTGGTGGTAAGTAACCTTGTGTTGGAATGGCTGTTCAAGAATATATGTAAAAATGCCTTTGTCACAAAGCCTGTATTTACATTGGCAGCTCCCAACTAGAGTTGAAAGACCTTGCCATATCAACAATACCCTCCGCAAGGGACCTTGTGGACAACATCCCCATGTCAATGATTTCCATTCCTCTATGTAGTGGAAGTGGGTATGTTTAGACCTTTAATAGCACCATGCATTGCAACATACTGCAGGCTTGATTTCTAAATAATGCTCATACACTATTTAAAAGACTCCATTAAAAACTTACAGTTTTAAGCCTATTAGTGTTTATTATCTAGATGTATGCTTAGCATATAACGTGTATTACCTATAAGACAGTAATAGAAGTTTGAGTGATATTCTTGCATATGTAAGTGCTTATATTGTTTCCAGCTCTCAGTTACATTGTCCAATGCTGTCATTATCTCACATTTACTCTCCATTTAGCAACCAATACATAAACGCTGTGTCTGGTTTTTGTTCCTTTCACTGGCTGAATTTTCAGATGGGCTATTTTCTTTCAGTGTCTTTCTTTCAGGTGATTTCTTACATCCAGTAAGGACCATAATTTACATATTGCAAACTAGATGTCTGTGCATTCTCTAATGGAGAAAACTTACCTTGATTTATTTTAATTTTATATTTTTATTTTACTTTGTAAAATTTTTTTGAATGCTCGTTCACCCTCCTTGCACAGAGGAGCAGATGTGTCCTTGGAAAGCCATAACTTGAGAAAGGAAAAGCATAGGTAAGGGAAATTCAATGAATACTTGACTACTGAAGTAACTACGTAATTATTAGGGAACGTGACGGATAATTTTGACAGTGCGGGAGAGGGGGGCGGGGGGGGGGGGGGAAGAAAGAAAAAAAAATAGAAAAAAGAAAACCGTAGACAAATAAACCCCTGTTTTAAAAAATCAGACACATTTTTCATACCAGACCGCACAATAGCCCTGCAAGAGCAGCTCTGAAAGGGGAGATCGCATGACATCGGTTCATAATGCGGCTTTCTCCCGCTTTAACATCGCAACACGTATTACAATACCCGAGGTAACGAATCAATTAAACGGGACTCGGCCCCTGCAGCCGCCCCCCTCCTCCCTCGCCCTCCCGTCCCCCCAGACCGTGCCCTCTCCGGAGCCGCTCGTTGCTGCTCGGCTTTGTAGTTTCCCGGCGCCGGAGCAGTAGGACCCAGGGGCCCTCCGCAGCCACCAATAGAGGCTGCTACTTGGATCTATTTGTATGCAATGCCTCCTGCTCGGCGCATTAATAGTAATACAGATAACGGGACTGAAAGAATTCTCTTCTGAAGAAGGATTTGATTTTCCGGGGTCCTGATATTGGGAAGAAATCCGGTTTCATCCCCTTTTTATTCAAAAGTCTCCTGAACAGCCTGTCGTCTTAACCGCGCTCTCCCTCTCTCACTACATATAAATATATATATATATATATATATATATATATTCTCGCTCTATGCAAGGAAAGTTGCGAAGGACTGTCTGTGGATGATGGAACTGCTAGTTTTCTGAGAGCCTTCTGATCTCGGAGGGTAAGTTTCTCCCGCTCCTCCTCCCTTCCCCCCCCCCCCCCCCCCCCCCAACTACCGAAGTAGCGACTGGTGCGAGGGGTCTCTCCGGCAGCCGGAGGGAGGGGGTGGTCGCCCCGCCGCCCCGGCCCCGGGCGAGGCAACAGTTTCCCGCAGCCGCCGGGAGAGGTCACAGCGGGAGAGGGGGACGCGAGAGCAGCTAGTGCGCAGGGCTAGCGGAGGGAGCGGTCCAACAAGTTTCTTTGCAGGTACCGAAGGCGCGCTTATTGTCTGTAAAGTTGCCGGGGTTTCCGCGGGACGCCGTCCCCCGCTTCACTGCCGTTCCTTTGGCTCGGTCGTTATTAACAAAGAAGTTTTACCGCTGCTCAGCCGGCATCCCTCGCTGTGCCCGCTGGCCCCCGCGGCGATCTCCGGGTGCTGCTTGGGGCTGGCCTGCCGCCGCGGTCGCGGAGGAAGGGGGGGATCCGCGCCGCAACTTCTGGCGGGGCGGTCCCCGCAACCCTCCTGCCCCGGCCGTGGTCGGGCGGCTGGGGCGAGAAGCGCCGGCTTTGTTTTCGCCGCGCTTGCAATAACCTTTTCTCTTCTCGTGGGGATGCCGCCGCTGGGGAGCAGCCATCCTCTCCCCCAGCCCGCCGGTGCCTGGTCCCCCGCAGGGCGGACGGGCGGAGACCGAAATTCAACGGGAGGGGGTGGAATATATGTGTGCATATATATGGGTGTATATGTGTGTATAAATATGTTTAGAAACGGAAAGCGGCAGCCCTGGGATAGGGGCCGTGTTAGCGCACCCGCCAGCTCTCCGCCTGGGGTGAGGGAGGGTAGGTGCCCCTCTCCTCGGGCGCTGGCGGGAGGGGAGGAGAGGGGGGGGCGGGAGCAGACCGCGGGTGTGCGGCCGCCTCCCCGCACAATGGAGGGCCCCCAGCGCGGCGGGGCTGGGGGGGAAAGGAGGGAGGAAGAAGAGGAGGGAGGTCTCCAGCTCCGCTGCAGCAGCTGCTGCTGCAGTGCCGCAAACCCGCACCGCCCCCGCCCCGCGGGGCAGCGCCCCCGCGGAGGATGCTCGGCGCGGCGCAGACGGCGCGTTGACGTGGCCCCCCCGAGAGGGGGAGCGGGGGGGGGGGGTGGTGTGGGGTGGGTACTGAAACCTGCGCCCCCTCCCTGGGACCGCCCCCCCCCGGCGCGGGGTCGCGGGCGGTGCGGAGGGCGGCGCGGCTGCGCGGCGGGGCGACAGGCGCTCCTCGGTGCCGGCTCAGCAGCAGAGGTGCTACCGCACCTGAGCAGGAGGCTAGTAAAGAAATGCAGCGAGGAGGGAGGAGTGCAGGACACGGACATGTGCGAAAATAAGGCTGGAATTAAGTTCGCCGCTAACGCGATCGGTATCCGTATCTTTTGCAGAGTGGTGTAGGTTAATGTATTTTTTTGTTGTCTCCATCATCACTGGGATGTGTTAAGGTTAAGTAGTGACCGAAGACTTGAAAACGGATTTTAACAGATTGAAGGTGGTTTTTTTTAATTTTAATTTCACTTGCGTATGTTTCACATCTTAGTTACAAAAAGGAAATCCTTAAATCCTGGTTATTGCAGGTAAACTGAAGAACTTAAGAGGCTTTTTAGAGGCTGGGCGGTTTTTTTGTTTGTTTTTGTTCAGAGGCATACTTGTTTCAGGGATGTGACAGTTCTTTCACCCTAGACTATTGTGCTGTAGGTACATGTTGAGGTTCAACTGACAGGCAAGATCTTGCATTTGAGAAAGGCTTTTATAAAACAGAAGTTCATACTCTTCATTAATGGAAGAAGCCTTTGTTGGATGCAGTTTGTAGGTAAAACAGGCTAAGAATGTCCTTTTATATGTTATGGAGTAAAAGGCTCATCTCCAACATAATCTCTGACTTGTTTGGAGAAGCACATGGGAAAAAACCACATTCATTTCATATTTGTCTATATGCATGTTTTGTGCTTATATCTCACACTGCTGTAAAATCCAGGGGCATTACACTGGCATAAACAGGTTATAAGCGTGTGGAAAGAGACCTTGGTTTTGGTGATTAGGGACAAGAAAGGAAGGCAGAAAGCTACTAAAATTATTCCAGTGCTTTTCAGACTAGTACATGGCTTTTCAGTCTTTCAGCAAACACCGCCAAACTTCTGCAAATTGTATGGCAATTGTGTCCCAAGCCCCTGCAATAATGGATTCCTGCAAGCATTTTTGATACCGTGACTGACGCTTGGCCAGAAGCTGCACTGATTTCCATAAGAATCCTCGTTTAAACAAAAAAAACCCAAAACAAACAAAAAAAGCCATTGTGGCAACTCAGCCAGCTTGGTGGTGGTTGATTGTTGATTCCAGTGAGAGGAAATTTCAAGCCATCCCTTTCGCTTTCTTGTGTAATATTAAATCATCAATATTGGATATTGACCAGTAAAATATGGGAGAAAGGAGGAGTACTTGACTCCTTTTTTCAATGAGGTATCTGCAAGTGTCCTCACAAAGGCATAAACAAAAAGTTTATTAGACCCTCAATAGGGTTTTAAAAGGAATTAAATTCTTAACAAGCAGGAAGGATATTTGAGTTCTGTTGCTTTTCTTTGTTGATGTTATTTTATCTATCTCTGTGATTTATGTTAGTTTTTGTGTTTGTTTTACTTTGTGGGCTTTTCATACTGTCTTTTGCTATCACTGGATTTGGACCACAATAAGCAACATAATATTTCGTAAGTGTAATGTTCATGTGGATTTCCTTCAAGTAGCTTTTTGAGGTCTATGTGCACATGTGAACTTCAGCCTAAAAAGTGTTAGCCACAGGAGACAGGGTTTTTTGAGGGTTTTTTTTTGAGGAAACTAGGAAATCTCAATGTATAGAGCCAAGCAAATACATGTAGTTTCCTCATATGGTAGACTAATAAATAGAAATTAGAGTAGAGAAGTCTTTCTTCTTATGTCTGGGTTTCCCTAACCTGTTCATTGTGGCATATGGCCAGGTATATATTTAGCAGACTTGTATAGTTCAACAGGTAAGTGTTCAACAGGTAAGGAAAGAAAACAAAAGGAAGGAGTGAGGCATTTATCTTCTTTTGACCTTTTACATGAGAGGAATTCTGCGATACTTCTGGGGTGAAATCAGCTTTCAAGCAAAGAAGTCCTTAAGTCAAAAAGTGAAAATGATTGGGGAACCTTGATTTTATTTGTCCAAATTTTGCACTTGCTCTGTTAAGTGGTTTCTGTGTCCTCAGAAGCAATCTCAGGCTGTTTTGCTTAGAGCTCGTCCTGGACTCCCAGATAGCAGGTGACAAGCTACATGTATAATGTGTTCGTCCACTGGGGGCTACAAACCTGTCTTTGTGAAAGGAAAGAGATGAAGAATTAAGTAACATGGACTTAAATTTTACTTTGTTCACCTGTATATCTTTGTTGGATAGCCTCTTCTGTGGCTTAAAATGTAAATAAAAATAGAAATTATCCCTTTTTTAATGTAGTGTATGTCCTTGCACTAATGATTCTTTATGTCCCTGTTACTTTCCTACCTACATCTTTGTTAACATACAAGATCAAGAACTTTAAATCTGTGAGGAAAATACTGGAATTGCAGATCAGGACTGAAGTTTCTTGGTGACATTGTTTATGAAGACATCTTTACAATTATTAGCCAAGACCTGCTTGGTTCTTGGTTAAGGAGGAGCTTGTGGTCTAAAGTTTTTTCCATCCCTGGGTTCCATAATACTGTAACTCTAGTTACCGTAACTAGTTAGTTTGAGAGGAGTTGCATAAGAATTTGCTTGTATGATAGGGAAAATGCCTCTTCAAGAAAAACTTAGACAATTTCAAGTTTCTGGACTCATTGAGGTGATACAGCACACAACAGAAAAATGAAGAGAAGCATTGTACATTCTCTACCATTATATGATAGTCTTAAGAAAACCCCCAAAAGTGTAGAAAGGAGAAACTGAATTAGCCTGTAGTGATTGCAAGAAGCATGAGGCAAGTGAGCATGTGAGTTAAACATGCAGCAACACTGTAAATTCTCAGAAGACTCAACGCAGGGTGTAATGAAATATTCCCTCCAATTTCCAAGAGACTTAGCAGCTATCTGGTGTTTCACCTGTAATACTCTGTCTAAAGTGCTCAGTCAATAAATCTTTCATTCCCTATCCATCTTCTAATCATCAGTCCCATCAATTCTCTCACCACCATCAATTTATAGTCTGCCAAACACATCAATCCTTTGCCTCAATTAACTCTCTCTCTCCTCCAAACTTCTTCAATCATTAATCTGTCCTCGTCCATCTTGAGTGTGTACCACCCTCCTGCCTTTCCTGGTCAGCTCTGTGTAATTTCCATAAAGGCAGTTGTGTGTGCTTGTTCCCAGTCCTGTATCATCTGTCCTTCCTTAGCCCGCTCCCAGTCTGTCCTACAGATCTGCCAAGTCGAGAGAATTTCTCATGTTTTCAAATAGTAAATTTTTTCCCCACACATTGAGCATGTTTTTCCTCTTTCCCTCCTCAACTCATCTCTTGCTCCTCAGACTCTGTATACATTGATGCTTACACCAATAAAATGAGTGTGGCGGGAGAGAAAATGAGAGTAGGCAGGAAACAACAATATCACTTGGTAGCTTACTGCCTGCCTTCAGCATAGGGGAGATGTTGCTAATTCTGGCCTGACTTCTCTATAACACATCTGGCTTCAGACAAATACCACGTGGTTCTAATGTTCAGAATTGATCTAAGGAGTAGCGTCCAGAGCCCAGAGCATCTTATCTTCAATCAAGTGCTTCAGTTTCTGGGCCACAGAATTTTCTTACATGCTATTTTTACCCCAAATAATAGTCCTTTCTCCTTGCAGTCCGGCACAATAGGGAGGGAAGATGCTACTTGCCCATCTTCCTTGGAGTTTCCTTGAACCATAACATAGAATTAGGTATTTCCACGGGGAAGACAAGAGCCATGAGGTCTGAATTTCTCACAAGAATGTAGCTGGAATTGAGGTCTGTTAATTCCACATGAAGCAATTCCTGACGAATACCTCATTCCTTCTTTTTTCTCCTCAGTCTTTTGAAGTAAAGTGGCTGCCATGGTTTGTATTGTAGTTCATGCTGCCTGAATCTTCACCTTACTCAGAGCACAGGGTTCTTTTCCAACCAGAGAGTGGCACTGGGTTCAAAAGCACTTTCATCTTGTTTCTGTATTGCTGTGGTGTAATCTAAGTTCCCTAGTTGAGGAAGTTCTGCATCATCTGGAGAAATTCTCAGGCTGAAGAGAGACACCTCTTAAGTACCAATTAGAATATAGTTTATTCTATATCACTTCCTTCAATTTAGGGGAAATGATTCTCCATAAATTCCCTTGCATGCTGGATTTTCCTCTTCAAGCCTCTATTGGTGGAAGAAAAAGTTTTATGGGGAGCACAAAGAGTGAATTTAAAGGTATGTCTTCGTTACTCCCAAACAGTAAGTCTGTTCCACTCTGAAAAATGGCATGAGGAAGAATCTGACTCATCTGGTAAACTAGGATTCAGTTGACAGCAATGGCAAATTTTCATACTAACAAGTTTGCTACAATGGTTAATATATATATTTGAAAAGAATCGTATTTGAATATCTCATTTAATATATTGGACTTGGATGCTTCTAGCACTTAAGGTGCCTGTCTGACTTCAGATGCGATAGACGAACACTTAGCTTATTTTTGGTTCTTCTGTGCCTTTTAGCCATAGGAAGGTAATTGAAAAAATGTTAATGCAAAGCACTGTCTGTGAGTGTACTATTTTAATGTTCTGTAGTACATTCCAGAAAGAAAAGGAACTCATTACAGTCTTCATGAAGACTTCCACACTCAAAATAATTTAGTGCTAGAAATCACAAAAAACAAAGCATGAAAAGTAAAGTTATCCTCCAAAATAGTGTACATCTAAGAATTAATCACATAACTACAGGAGGAGATGCACTGCATATGGTGTTGTCCTTAGCAAACATGGAAATCTGAACAAATGACAGTAGTGTTTGTAACTTCCCTTGTTCCGACAACACAAAGGGTTTAGAGGGGGATTTTACTGAGAACAGCTGGACAAAAGAAGTGTAAGCTCATTTTGATTCCTTATAAAAGTTTCCAAATTTACTAAACAACTTCTAACTGCAAGTTCTGACACACCCAACTTAATATCTGAAAGTGAAATGCTTTTCTTTCACTCTCATTTATCATCAGTTGTAGTTAGCTGTGACTCGAAGGAATTACTCTGCAAGTTTGTTTTGAATCCACCCCAGTTGTGTCAAGAATTTTATTAGTGATAAATGCATTTAACGATATGACTTGACTCGTTGAACCCATGTTGGAGTTTTCATAGCTGACAACTGAGGGGAAAAAAAAAAAAGAGTCCTTTCTTTGTTAAAAATTAAACAGAAAAATTAAACAAGCTGCCTGCAGGCAGACAGGACAGCCGACAACTTTGACTGAAATATTGGAATAAAATAAAGCCAACTTCAGTCCCCAGACAAGCCCCTGATGCATTTAAGTACTTTTTTGCTAATTGTACTTCAGAATGTTTTCAAATTTAAGAAAAAAGCTGCTATTGAAAACACTGCAAGGATAAAGTCTAAAGAATGTTAAAATGTATCACTATTTCTTATGGTGTGGTAGTGTAATCGAGTTTGCCTATGGCATTGAAATGAAGCATTGAAAAAACTGTTCCAAATAATTTCTTTTAGCTGGGATGTGCTATATATGGATGAAAGCAAGGCACGCTTTTGAACTATCTACACCATGTTATGAAAAGATAGGAACACTTCCTCTGAGTGTAATAGGAGAGGAATGAGAGCATGGAAAGTATGGCAGAAGGAATGAGAGGGTCCAAATATGCTTCATCTTGCATGGAAATTTGACACTACAAGTTAATTTTATCTTTGTTCACTGAAATATATTTTGGAGTAACCCACAGCTTATTGCCTCTGTGTACTAATAAATCTTAGTACAGAAAAGAGTCATAGTAAGGAGAAGATCAACATATGAAAACTATGTATTTAAATAATGATAATGACTAAATGGCAAGCAAGACCAAGAAGCATTCCTCTTCTCCTCTGAGAGGAAGAAAAGTACATTTTCCAAAATTTTACAGTCATGGTCTGTCATGGAATGAAGAGTGTTACCTCATTTGAGTTGTCTTTGATAGATCACCCAAACAAGAATTTTAATTTCATAGCTCCTGAACACTGTGTAGAATAACTGGCATTTCTGTACCTCAAAGCATTATCTCAGTGGAAAATTTAAAAAAAAAGAAAAAAATGAAATACTTAAATGAACATTTTCACTTGAGCAATGCAGAACTTTCCATTTTGAGACATATGAATAAGGTAAAAGACACAAAGTTTAGCTCTGGGGCATGTTTTGAGATAGTGGGAATTTTTTTTCATCCTGAAAGTTCTGGTAAAAAATTATTAAAATGTACTAAGCATAAATGTCCAAGAGAAGGATGGGTATTTTTGTGCCTTTTCATACTTAAACATCATCAACATTTAGTATTATGTGATTGGAGGGGGCTGTTGTGTTTCTATAAACTACTGATATAGCTTATATAGCTAAAATATTTTTGCTTGTGTTTGCATATGAGTTGTCAATATGTGATTTCTCCTTTTCTTTTTTTTTTTTTCTTTTTTAATTTCTCACATTATGTAGTAATATGAGCAACCAGCACACTCATCAACTCTTTCCAATCAGGAATATTTATCAAAAAATCTTTGGTAGGAGGAGGTTGAAGTTGGTGATCTGAATGATTTTGTCTGGGGGCCATACTGATTCTATCAACTATTATTCCTTAATGTCATGTATGAGAGAGCCAATGTGCAGCTATTAAACTGTCTGTTCACAATGACAGCATAGTTCACAATGGTATTTCTGTAAAAAAAAACCCAAAACCTTGAAATATTATTAATATAAATACTGCAACTCTTTTTCAGGAAAGGTTATCCTAAATCTGCTAGACTAGGTTTCTACTGTCATTGCAGTAAATCTCTTATTATTTGAGGTCACAGCTATATATTTGTATGGGAAAAGTGCCTAATTTGCCTGTAGGCTCAAAGCAGCTCCTTGATTTTTCCCAGATGAAAAATGGTAGCAGTCCTTTCTTGGTTATTTTAGGACAAGTCATAATGGTTATATGTTTGTTTTGCTTGATAAATAGCTTGAAGTGCAAAGGCAATAATTGTTTTGTACCTATTCCCATTGATTTCATTACAATGATATGATTCCATTGTATGCAACTGGCATCAATAAGCAGCGCTTTAAAAGACTAAACCAGGTGAAACCGATCTCCATCTGTGTCAAGAAGCATGTGATACTGTAAAGCAAAATACATCAATTTTAGTGTGACAGTTTTTGGAAGACAACATAGTTGACAACCTACTATTGCTGACGTACCCTATATGCCCAGCATCACCCACATCTGATTGAGACCACAAGTTCTGTGCTAGCCAGCAGAGATCAAAAGAGGTGGTGACTTTAACCTTGCATTGATCCAGAAAGAGTCCAGCCACAGGTGGGATGATGTTTTTTTCCTGACAGCTGGAACCACACCTGGATCCTACAGCTTTTTTTGCTATCTGCTTATTGTAACAGATCAAGAGATTCAGAAGGGGAACCAGTGTACTTTAGGAATAGTGGAATAATTCAGGTTTCTTCTCAGTGACCTCTGGACAGCTCTACAGTTCACTTCTAATCACAGACTACACGTGGCTTCTAATCCTGATGTCAGGAAAAACCTACAGTAGAAGCAACCACTAAACATTTCTTGTGGTTTGGTACAAGACCATACTGCCCTTGTCCTGTTGCGCTAAGGTGATCGTGGATGACTGTAAAACTTGTCCTGGTCTTATGCTGGCTGTAATATAACACATTGCTTGAGAGAACAGTTCAAACCCTCACACATCTCTGGGAAGGCAGGAAAACTTCAGCTGATCTCAGTTACCCAAATTTTCATTGAGTCTTGGCAGAGCTACAGTAATGAGAAATATTTATATAATATTTAGAAATATTTAGAAAACACTAGGCTATGTAAAATGACGCAGCATGTTTCCTGCTGGGGCTACTGTAAGCGTATTGACCCTAGACTCTGCATCACATCAAGTTCAAGGCTTCTGTTTAAATATCCACAGAACTTGACATTGTTGGTCCAGGATAACCAGAGATTTTTCAAGCTCTATATGTTTCTGCCTTTCTGGCCTGGTAGAATGTGCTGCAGCAAAATCTAAGACAGAACTTCCACAGAGTATACACTAAAGCGCTATGAAACTATTTGCCTAAGGAGTTAAGAAACAACATTAAACTGCATCTTCCTCTTCAAACACTGTGCGCCTCTTTGTTGGGGTCTTGTCTTGCTTGATTGTACAACACAGAGGGAGTTTGTTTCAGACTGACTCTCAGACATCAGGTAGAAGCTTCACGTGTGACAGCTGCTGGTCAACCCCAAGCAGAAGGCAGTAATATGCCACTATGCTTAGCATATTATAGTTGCCAATGAGGATGTTATTGCAGAGTACCATAAAGGGGAGACGGTACATCAGTCTGCTGACCACTTCAGAGGGCGAGGAGAAGAGGGACACGTGCCAGGTTCTAGCTCTTCCATAAACGTCCTCCCTTTCTGGTACAGCTATTCTCTGGCAGATGAGATGGATAGGTTGGACTAAAGCCATGTCTCCTTGCAGCTTTGCTCGTCTGCATAAGATACAGCTGTTCTAATGAGCCTGTTTCTTTTGTGCTGCAATACCTAGTCATGGGACTTGTCGCAGCCAGAATTGCTAGAAATAGTTTCAGTAGCCGGTGGTCTTAATCTTCTCATTACAGTGGGTTGTTGTATAGTTATATAGAAACTCTGACATGAGGGCTTTGTAGTCTTGACTTTTCTTAAGAAAAAGAATTAAACTATCAAATCTCTAGGTCTATCTCAAACATATTTTTGGGAAGATACTGGATTTAGAAATACTAGTATCTCTGTACTTTGCAAAGTATTCATAATCTGTAAGTTCTTAAATATATCTGCTTTTAGATGAAGATGGTATCCTGTTATTGAACCAATAAGGATCAATAAGAAAGAATAAATGAAAAACATCTGCATAAAGTCCTTTACAAGAGAGAAAATAAGCTAAAAATTGATAATCTGTTCCAGGTATCTTATGCCAAGGTGAAAGGGAAGCATGGTTTAGAAACCTCAATGTAATCTGAAAGACATGATTTATAATTTAAAAATGCATCCCATTTTTAAGAAAAACAGGAACAAACCCATTAAACTAAATGCATCTCTGATGAGATACCTTTTATTTTTTTGTTGTTGTTATAAAATTTTTCTGCATAAATGGACCTTCGTGTTCCAGTTTTGCCCTTTCATCTCTTTGTGACGACAGCCCTTCACGTAGGGTTAAGGCTGTTTTGTAGGTGGCCCTGGAACACTAGTTGGAAATTCTGTTCCCAGGCCTGCTCCTCCCTCTAGCGGAACAGATACTATTCTCCTGAATAATTCTGGAGAAAAGTGTTGGAAATACCTCAGCTTGGCAACACATATTTCTTCCTCTCCATGACTTCTTAGAAACTGAATAACTGAGGACTGCCTCTGGAGGCAGCTTAATCAAATGCTGCTTCATCTCGATCACCCACTGGCTAGAGCCATTGCTGGAGTGCAGGGCTACGGTGCCTGTTTTGTCCTGCTTTGCTTTTGAGAGTCTTTGGTGCTAGGGACTATTCTGGATGTGCAACAGCTAATGTTGAGTTTGTAGCAGAGATGTGTCACCCTACTCTGGTTCAAACAGTGCTAGGTTTTTAACTGTTTCATGCTAATCATCTAAGGTGAAATCACGGTAGTTCAGCAGTGGAATACCTGTATCAATCCTTTTCAAATTAAAAATTACAGAAGCCAGCTTTCTATTCATGTAACTTCTGTTCAAACATAACATTTCTGTTGTTTGGCAATAGGGCACTGATGAAGAATGGAGAAGGTTTCCTATGGGAATGGAGACTATATACCTGTCTTGGCTTCACGTAAGATGCATTTAAAGAAAGAAACCAAACAAAACAAAACACAAACCAAAGCTAGGTACATGGCTGTGCTACTGCCCACCAGCAATTTTCAGTGGTTTCCATAAACACTGTTTGAGTAATACGTAATTTGGAAAGGTGAATTGAAGGCCTGTTACTTGCCTGGCTCAGAAACGGCTGGAAAGCACTTGCTTGTGATGCTGAAATATACTCCCACCATTTTCATTGCTAGTATCAGGCCACTGCTTTCTGTAGACAATTAGAGGACTGAAGGTTATCACAGCATTAAAGACTGAAACATGTCTTTGTATGTTAATGTAGTTCACTGGTATACTGTGTTTTACCAGTACCTTATGATTTTGAAATGTGTTAGTGTCCTTTTCAGCTAATCACATATCAAGATACAATTTTATGTTACCTTACATAGTGGTATCATAGTAAATAAATTCTGTCATCATGGTTTCAACCTGCAACTAAAGAACCTAATTTCATTTTCTCTATGCCAGTAGGAATATACTCACTAGAAATAAATTATAAAGGAACACCAAGGATCTACATTTTCTAGATCAACAGAAATAGCACAAACGGGAACAAAAAAGTTCACATTTTTCTGAATTATGCCCATGTCTTTAAAGTCTATTGTGAGCTTCTGAATTACAAAATGTTAAGGTATGAATGCAGTACGAAAGTAAAGATAATAAAAAAGATATTGCACAGGTCTTTGTAAATGTTTTCTTAAAGATATTTTTCTTTAAGTGGTGTATGATTTATGGAGTATGCCTGTGTGAATTGTACCTCCCACCAGTAGCTTCTCCACATAAAGAACAGCTTATTGCAGCTGTCAGCTAATGAAATGACTCCTGCAGTTCAAGTAGTTGCAGCTTTGGGCTGAAAACTATGGTTCTGACATTTTTTGGCAGCATATAGCAGTGTCCTATGGCAGAGGGGTTTTGTTTTGTCATGATGTACAACTACTGCAGTGAGCAAAGACCATGAAGACTGGAATATCAGAAGCCATTTTATCATTAATCTGCTGTTAATTTTTTTTGCTGAGAAGCAGAAAGTCTGCCAAATTTCATGCAGAACACAATCTTAGAGGTCAATGCAGTTTCAGCAGGTATGATTACTTTCTTAAAATGTCAAGCTTAAAAAAAAAAAAAAAGCATGAGGAAGCTGAGATTGCCATTACAAAGGGTAATCACATATCCACACTGGAGCCACACTTTGGCTGCCTGGGCACAAGAGGAAGTATCTTCCCTGTGATATTAGTACTCTTATTTTGTAATGCTTTTGGATCAAGTTTTTTTTTTTTGTCTTGAATGTATGCTGCATCTAGATGTCTTTTTTTTTTTTAATTAACAAGTCTAAATAACATGCAAATGAATGGATAAAGTGGCTAGAAATAGTTGGATTCATGACTGCACTGTTTATGGCTATGCATTTAACTGAAAAAGAGATAGCTAAAATGCTAGCATTTATACCTTATTTCTCTAAGTGTAAATGCACCTATGGACCTTTTATTACAGTCTAACTGGAGGGCCGGTGAATAATCTCAGCATGGTTGAGCAGCAAATGTTGGAGGATAATTGGATCTGGAGGCTAAGATAGTATGAATGTGGAAGGTCTGCTAGGGAAGATTGATAGGCAGTTATTTCACATTGTGTTTGAGATCTACTTTTTGTTTGTAATTTTAGGTGGAATATAACTTGCCTTTAAAAGTTTAAAATTATAAGTTTTGATTCAAATGCAAGATTGAAGTTAATGTTCCCTAAGTAATGTCTTTGTAGTCCTAAGCTGGTAAACAGAACATGCGGAAGAGTTCATTCAATAAAGCTCATCAGCCTTTAATTAAATTCTGACGCCATTTATGCAGTGCTTTAAAAGTGAATCTTTGCGTGCAAACTTCACACATTAGGCTGAGGATATTCGAGTTTTATGTCCTACAGAAACAGCATACTTGCTTATAGGCAGTGTTTTCTTTTGCTTCCCAAGTGAAGTTTCAATGTCTTACGGTATATTAAAAGACAAACAAAAAATAGTCAAATTGCTCCAGATCTATTCTGGCCTTCTTTGTCTCTTTACAAAGCTGCTTGTATGTATATATATATATATATATATGTATACATACATACATATATATATATACACACACACAAGCATATGCTTGTATATATATTTATATATTTAGTAAGGGGGACTTGGACAAATGCTGCCACAATAAGCCTTTAATAATATTATTATCCTTTTGTCCCTTTCTGTCTTCTTTTCATAACAACTCTGTTCTTTCATTCTTGTTTATTGTTGGACACCTAACAGCTCCAGGTAGGAGGCATTTTTCTTGATTCTTTGCAAAGTTATTTTATTGAATACATATTTGACAAAGCCACAGTCTTTAAGATAAAATTGCTTGAGAAGAGGAGAATACAATACAAATGACTCAGTCATGCGTTACTTGTGTGAGGTTTCACAGTGGGGTTGACCAACATACACAGGGTCTAGTACCTTTAATTGGAATAATTTGACATCATCTCACATGCTTCCAACAGGTAAAGGAAAAAAAGCTTGATCAATTACAATGACAGTTATTCTCTCTTTATAGCTAATCTCAACGTCTGCTACCCAACTATTCAGTTAAATGTACTAGAGAGTTTGAGGTCTCAAAGATACCTGATTTCCCACAGGTAACAAGGGAGAAGAGAGAGACCCGAATTAGTGTCCATATTCACAGAATCACAGAATCACAGAATCACAAGGTTGGAAAAGACCTTTAAGATCATCAAGTCCAACCAATCCCATCCTAAGCTAAACCATATCACTAAGTACCTCATCTACCCTTTTTTTAAACACATCCAGGGAAGGTGTCTCAACCACCTCCCTGGGCAGCCTGTTCCAGGCCCTAACAACTCTTTCAGTAAAAAATTTTTTTTCTACTGTCCAATCTAAACCTGCCCTGGCACAGCTTCATGCCATTTCCCCTTGTTCTATCTCCTATTACTCAGGTGAAGAGACTATCGTCCACCTCTCTACAACCTCCCTTCAGGTAGTTGTAGGTGGTGATAAGGTCTCCCCTCAACCCTCCTCTTCTTCCATATTGCAACAGTATTTATCTGTTCTGCTTGTCTTGCTGAATGATTACTAATGTGTACTTCTTGGCTGGCTAATGAGAAGTGAGCTGCTCCAGATCAGATCCAGATCCTTTCCTGTTTTGTCTCTCTGAGTGACTTTGTCATGTGCTGGTGGGAAATAGGCAAATGTTGAGTTGACCTGATGATGTGCACTGTCTTCTCTGCTGTGACTGGAAGGTGAATGAGTTGTAACTGGGCTATTTTAATAGAACTGGAGGAGGGATTTAGGATCTGAATCTATGGGGACAGATGTTCAACAGGACAGGTTGTTCATTGTAACCATCCAGAGGGTCTAGCTATTACATTTTCCAGAAGTTTTTGAGCAGCACAGTTTTCCAAGGACAGGGAAGGAGGAAGAAAGACAATAATAAAATCAAATAGGGTGTAGTCACTATCAATAGCAGTTCCTGAAAATGTGAGAACATTCCCTAGATTTACTGTCATGAAAGAAATCCATAAACTGGCTCCTGCTCTGTCCCTCAAGCATACAGCTAGTAAACCCCTCTATTCCAATAAAAGAAGTTATATGAAACAATTTGACTTTGGAAGTTGATCAACTAGGTGGGATTGAATAAAATGTGGAGTATTTAGCCTTTTTCACAGCAACAAAGGAGAATTACAATGTCTTTAGCTATTATCATTCATTGATAGTATCTTAAATGAGTACTATAAAATGGATAAAGGTGATTTTTCACTTTAATAGATGTATTTAATAGCTGGTTCTGAATCCTGCTTTGTAACAGCAAATAAAAGGCAGAAACTTTGAGCAGTCTGATGTAGAACGTTACATTTCTTTTGCCTGCCATAAAGCCTTTTCTTTTGCCAGCGTTAAAAAAAAAAAAGTTTGTAATGGTAGCATACACTTCCACTTTTACTTTCCAATCCTAAGTGTCTTATGACTGAATATTGTTCCAGGCTTCAAACTATTTCAAACTATTGAAACTCCTAAGTTTGAATAAGATTTAGAGAATATGAGAGATGGAAAACAGGCTTCAGCCTAACTCTTTGATTTAATTCCTGTAGCAGCTACCTGGGATTCAGTCCTTGGATTCAGTCTCACACATTACGTAGTAATTGGCACTCAGGACTTTCTCCTTTCTGGGAATTGAATTAACCTTTGGCTGGAGAATTCCTGTTGAAAAATGTAAAGTCCATAATACAATATTGTTGTATGGCATTGTGGTGGAAAAGGACCTAAGCGAGTCTGATGTTGTTGCTCAGTGTTTCACAAATCTTCTCTGCCCCATTAGTAATCCAGAAGTAATTCAACAGGCCTGCATTAAACTTACCTGAGTCCACAGAAAACTGGCTCTTCAGTCAGATATAAATTACTATTTTGCTTTTAGGCTTTTCAAGAAACAGCACCACTGTTAGCAACCCCTCGCTGTATATGCTTCTAGTGCTCAACTATTTTTTATTATTTTTTCCCTAAGAATCAAAAGTAATTAGAGTGCATTAGAAAATAATCATGTAGAACTGATGTTTTAGAACCAAATTAAGCAAGAGTCTGGAGACGAATATATATGTATGTAGAAATTGTAACTGGATGGTTCAGTTCACTTACAAGCAAAACACATGTCTGCATGGGAAAAATTTGCCAGGCGTGGACAGTCTCGTAATAAGCATCCTGCCTGGTAATCATGGTCTTCAAGTTTGTCTACAAATCTGTGTAAGTACATGGTTTTAATGAACCTGTGCCGAAGGACAACAGTTGCAGATCTAGTCCTTTGTCTGAAGGTTGAATTTAACACTGTTACATGGAGTTTAACAGACGAGGAAAAAATAAGACATGCTAGGGAAACCATATGCCTTTCAGCATGATCAGGAGGAAAGTATTGCTGCTACAAACGTAGAAGGAAGTGTTTCTTATTTGATAGAGGCCAAATTTTTTGATGTTTTTCACTTCTGGATGACTTTTGAGAAAACTCAATGCCACCAAAGATGTCATGATTGTGTATGGCACCATGCTTACCGTCATGGAAATGCCCATTCCTTCTGCCAAGCCATTATAAATAACAGTGCTCAGATTTCCATTGATTTCTCTGGAAACAGAAGTTCAGTAAGGACAGACAGTTTCCATGAAATGAGGGTGATAATAGTGAATGCATTTCTCCACATATGAAAAAGTAGCTCTTTTATTCTTTTTTTAAATCTGGTGTGGTCTTGAGAAAGACTGCTGGAGCTCACGGAGCTAACTGTAGTAAACAAGACAACAGCTAATGAAGACACAAAAGAGCAACATAAGGGAAAAAAATCCAATAACCTAGACTGAAAATTAAAATCCATACTAGTCAATACTAGACATATAGAATGAATACATTAAGCAAATTTAATGCAAAAAAAATCAAAAGAACACTAGCAGCTCTTTATGTGCTTCTTAGGCGATTACTTTGAAATATTTGCCTTGGGAATGAAAAATTTTAAAAGCTTTTATACCACAGATGAAAAGCCCAACTGTAAATTTATTAAAATATATAATTGATTTCAGTGTGACAAATAATTAGCACTATTTGTAGTAGCAAACCCATATATTTTCTAGCTTCTCAGTTTAAAGAAGTCCCTCCCGTTATATGCAAGATATCAGCTGCTAATCAGAATACTGGGGTTTACACAAGGGCTGTTGAAAGGCTTCATAGTTATTACAATTAGTGCTGAAAGAATAGAAAATAAATAAATAATCCCATTATCTGTATTGACAGAAATGAAAAATCTTGGACTAAATTATTTCTGTTTTCCAAGTTTAAAATGAGTAAGTGTGGCAGTCGATTACTTCTTTTGCATTCCTTCTGTTGTACCACCAGCTTTATTGATTGGTTTCAATTAATGTATGCCAACAAGTAAATTAACGTAGCACCTGAGGCATAATTCTCTGGTGCTTTGCGTACACTGACTTCGTACCGTTCTTGCTGTTTTAACTCCTACCAAGCATATTGCTGGGAGCTATGGTATTTTTCAGTCTGGACACGGACATTACCCATGGCTCTAATAACAGGTCATTTACAGCAAACCCATGTTTCACTGCAGAGATGTCTCTTTAAGTGACATCTTATCAATGGCAATTCAATTAGTCAACCTTAAGACTTTGAGATATATCTCACACTGTGTCACACAACACTAGCAGATTTGCATTTTAAATGTTGGCTTTTGTCGTCGTCGTACTTCTCTGGTATATATAAATAATGCATTTTCATTCCAATTCTTCATTCGGGATTCCATGTAAAACACTTTCCATGCTAAAATTGCCTGCCTTCGCTTCCAACACTACTGTCAGCTGAAAAGACTTGCGGTCTTGTACTGTGGACAAGAGTTTTTTAAAGCTCGTTGTCACCTATCACCACATGCCTCGTCATTAATTACCGGTAAGCATCAGATGATTCTGAGCATCTGTAACATCAGAACATCTAAGTATCCAAAATATTCAGCTACTGCAGCATATATGGGATACATATATAAATGCTACTGTGGTGGACACAATCTATACGTACATACAGAAATGCAAGTGTCTGGGTATTTTTAAGTAGGAGAGAAATTAAAGCCAGGCTCTGATTAGTCTGGGATACTTACACAATGAAGACATCCTGTCAAAACATGGTCTTACTCTGCATCAGCCAGCTGAACTCCTTCGGGATAAACTACAATGCTTTCTATAAAAAGTGGTTACACGCTGCAGTCTCTGGGAAGCAGGTATTTTCCAGAGTATCTGCTATAACACAGCGCAAATGCATTGTTCCTCAGTGTACAGTCCTGTATGAACCAAGCATGCACACTTTGGTATGCATAAAGTGGAGGAGTTGGTGACCGAATGTAAGCACGTGTTCACAAGTCATGTGAGAGCAAACAATGCATATTTAGAAATGCAGTACTTTTTAGTTAGTAGGTGCTACAGATGTGTAAAGTCTCTTTTAGGAAATGAGCAATGAACCAGAGTTAAAAAAACAATTCACAAAATCCAGATATCTGCTGGTTGGAATTGAGTACAGGTTCTTCTAAACTCACATAGAAATCTTGAATACTGAGCTCTTCATCTCCCTAAATCCCATCTTCTGACCCTGCTGTAGTGTGAGTCAATGACTAAATATATTAGCTCACTCTTTTTTCTTCTTTGTTTTTTAAATTTTTTTTCTTTTTTTTTTTGTGTGTCCATCCTTATCTATGAAAAATTTTGTTTCTTGAATGTTCTCAAAATGTTTTGTGGGTGAATACTTTCTTATTCTCAAACTGGTATTTTCAGACATTCACCTTTGACCGGTTTTTCATGTCACCAAAGAATCCTGATTTGAGGCTAATTCTGCCATTGCTGCTGAGAAATAAAACACACTTGTTAATTATACGGGGAATGTATTGTCAAGGCAAATCAACTGGTGTATTTGGCAAGATTATAAGATAAATGCACACAGATAGCTTCCCTGATGTATTTATGTGGTATTACAGAGTGCCAACTTGTTTCATGTTCAACATTTATTTTACAAGTACGTGCCACATCTAATTCAGAATTCCATGCTAGTGAAAAACTTTAAGTAGTTTCAAATTACTGAATTGCTATTCGGAGATAAAATTTTAACAGAGGAAAAAATTGTATCATAAGGCTCATTAAAACATTTTAAAAATTAATTAGACTGAATTTGAAAAAAAGAATAGTGGGCAAATTAATCCTGACAGAGCTATGCTGGCTTGTAGTAAACAAAGAAAATGAATTCATGAAGACAGATAAATGATATCCACCTGTTTGTGCTAGAAGCACTTTTTTATTTATGTTAGCAATACATATATGTTTATGTGCATATGTGTGTGGGCTGAGATATGCATATGTATTTTCAGGACACATCTTTGTTAGTGTGTTGGTTTGAATCATGAGCGTGCCTTTGAAGTGCATATTTTTCTTTCTTTCAGATTGTGCTTTGGTTGATGTCATGTGGAGCTTTTGCAGTGCCTCAACTTGATTCCTTTCAGATGAAACTAGGATTCAGATTTGGAAGATTTAGCACACTTCAGGAGTGTAACTAATGCACTCCAGCTGCAAATGGGCATTCAGTCCATAGGGCTGGACTAGAGCTAATCTGAAATAAAAGGCTTTGAAAAGTGTGCATTATGGACACGTGTTGTCAGCATCAACTATTTCTCTCTACAGGGATGCCACTATCCATCCAGAAACCATCTGCTAACCTAGGCATAGCCTCTGAATTCTTGTATGTCAATAATTTTATGATTCTCTGTAAAGGATAAGACACTATTCCTACATGACTATAGCAAGCACTTCTACAGTACGTCACAGTCAAAACAACTTAATTACTGTATGTATTAATTTGTTGCAAAACCTTCAGGATCTGCATCCCTCAGCAGAAGCTGAGGACCTGTGGACCTGAGCCATCTTTCACTTCTGTCATTGAGTTTTAAAAGTTTTTCCTGAATTTTGTGCAGTTTATTATCCAAGTTATTATATAGTTCTACTATGCTAGTTGAACACTGTTGAAGTATGTCTAACAGCCCTGAAAACCACCCCTACTGAAGACAAATCCTTGCTCCAAAGATTAAATTCAATGTAAAGAATATTTCCTGTCAATACAAGGACAAATGTTACAGATTCAAATGTGGTTATGAGAGCGTGTAGTAACTTCTTTTCAGGAAGAAAGAGCAGAGCCTTTCTGAGGTGTGCTGGGGTTTTTGCATTTACGTGTGCGCAAGTTATGAAACCCAAATGCACTTCCTTCATATCTCTTTAAAACAGTTGGTTTTGTTACTGTGCTGTTCAACAATGCTTTGCCTTTATGCATTTGATTAAAACGGAATCACAGGAGAATATTAACCCACATGACAAAATCATCACGTAATTTGGCAGAAGCATAGTACAGTTGACAGAGCCTGCTTAGGGAGAGCCCCAGGACAGAGCTAGCCGAGGGAATAAATTCACCTTTGACCAGAAGCAAAAGCGATGCCTTTTGGATTCAGAATTAAAACCTTGCTGTAAAACGTTCCATCTGCTCCAACACCAAATGTTCAAATGCTTGCCACAAGAGCACTGAAATCTGAGCTTTTCAGAAATGTATAATAAATTATGCTATTCCTTATATCCTTAAAATGAAATTATTCAGCTACTCCCATATTCTGAAAAACCCGCTTGCGGGCTTAACTTGATCTGTGTGAAAGGTAACTTAGTGGGCCTCAGCAGTAGGAAAAATTATTTCTTACGACTTTCTCTGATTCACTAGTTTAAGTTGCAGGAGCACATACACCTCTAGTCTTGGATATCCAGTTCAGATATAAGGTAGTAATTTAAAATGAGAACATCATTACGTCTTTAAAAAGTAAGTTTCCAAAAGACACTGCTTCTACACAACTGTGGTCTCACACGGATGATAAATGTATTTACCTTTAGTGACTTTTGTTTGCCATATCATCTCATTTTGGAATCAGTATTATTGGGTTTTAATGTTATGTGGGTTTTATTTTGGTTTATTTTGTTTTCTGGGCCAATTTGTAGGCATTCTGGTTTAGCACTTGATTTTTGTTTGGTTTTGCTTCCCCTGTTCTTGTTAATAGGAAAAGTGAAAGTCAGACAAGGAAGATGGGACTGCTGTTAAAAAGGAATATGAAATGGAGCAGCAATGTATTGATAGGCAGAATCAGTGGCCTGAGGCAGCCATGTGAGAAAAAAACCTGGTCTGATACAATAGAAGGAAATATATTTTTTCTTGCGGCTTTTTTTTCTTTTTTATTTTCTTTCACTATGTGATCCAAATCAGATCTCTTAATGACATGAAATCACTTTCCTTCACTCCGCTTTCTAGTATATATTATACTTACAAACTTCATTTTGGGACTTTCAGTTGTTTAAATGGGGTCATGATAACTTCTGGCTCTCAGCCTTTTATAAGACCAGTTAGAAAGGAAAAATTTGGCTACAAAGCATGCCAGAATCATAAAGCTGAATATCCTGGGATTTCTACTGAATGAATTAACCTCAGAATAATCCTCAGTTAATCTCTATCTATTCATGACCTAAATGGATACATCTCAGGAGAAAGCTGGTTTACAAAACAGAGCCTCAGAACCTGAGTATGTATATTAAGGACATGTGTGTCGTATTTCATGTTTAATTTAATCAAGATGTTAAATAGCTGTGATATAAGACAAAAGTATACTAGTTTTTCTTAGAGAGGTTTCTGGGATAGATACTGCATATATGTCATTGTATCTCCCAATAGCATGTCGCTAAGCTTGTTTTATGTATATTGAGAAAAATAAGCTTTCTTACAAAAACAGCACATGATGCCTGATCATGATTTGTGAAATTCTTTTCCATCCGTCCATCCATCCATCCATCCATCCATCCATCCATCCATCCATCCATCCATCCATCCAATTTTGGATGATTAGTTTGCTAAAATTGTAGGTCGATTAAAAGATTTTACAAAACCAACCACAATGCTTGATAAAGTGCTGATTTGCCTAACAAATTATACTCTTTGGAGCAATATAGTATTTGATTCTTCTGCTAACCTATATACTTCATAAAGCGTATTTACTAGGATGTTGTTCTAAGAACCACAGTGTTTGGACAAAAAGAAAAACTTACATAATCAAAAAAATGAATCCCAGATAGGGAGTCCAATCTTTTGAAGACAGCCTTGACACGAATCACAGAAACAATAAAAGTACTGTTCTACACTAGATTCTGTGTAAGAGTTTAATAATAAGAATAGCAGTAGTAGTACTATCAGGAGAAGTGGCATTTGTTGCACTCTTCCCCTGTTTTCGGCAAAGAGGATGTATTGCCATCATATTCTATAACACCATGTTTTAGTTTGGATAACCCACACCTGTATGTCATCAAATAGTACAGATAGTATTTCTGGCTGACATAAGCCAGAAGTAATTTAAAAGTAAATCAGTTCTCTCCTAATTTGGGCTCCAACTGACTGCAAAAACATAAACATTGTCAAAGACAATTTGATAGAAACACATTAAAATTTTCACAAATGTGTTAAGGAAAAAGGGAGACAGAAGCAGCAATGAGAGAATGAGGCAAAGGGAATTTGTTTATTGTTTTTTTATTGACAGATTTCTGTATATAGAACTTGTGTATAAGAGTTACACAAAATAATGTTGTTTCTCCAGAAAGAATAACTTTAAACTGTAGTGCCTATAATATATAAAAAAATAACTCAATTTTTTTCTTTTTAAAAATTTATTTTATGATGAGCTCAATAGTTGCAGAGGAGTCAACAGCCTAATAAGGAAAAGAAGCCTTAATTTTGAGAGTACAGAAATATGAATTACTGTTGACCGAGACAATAAGTGTTAGGCAATTTGTCCATGAAACTGATTTCTTTTACATTCAGCATGTAATTGATCTGGAGAGCAAGTAGCAAGACTGTGGTATTGCTCCTCATGGTCTTGAATTAACTATGAATGAAATAACAGGGATCATTTTATAGCTACATGAGGCGTTAAATACTGTTTGAAAATACTAGGCAACATCAGACAGTGACCTCTGATCCTGATCTAAAATTAGATAGAACTAATTGTTCTTTGCATGTTCCTGTCCCTGGCAATTGTTGAAGGTTAAATAAAGACAGACAAAGGTCCTACCAACACAGATGCTGATTAGAGCTCTGTTAAAATAGTGTAATTTCCATAGGTTTTCATCATAAATCTGTACAGTGTCTAGTTCTTTACAGGAGCACGTATATAACAAAAGTTTTAAATATTTTAAAAAATATTTTGATATACAGAACTTTAAGCTATTTCTTTTGTACTAGCAATAGTTTCATCTAGTCTATCCTTTTAAGTTTTGTATGCCTTTTCTTATAGAGCCTATAAGTTCTCCCAGGATTTATAAGCAATGTGCTAGTTGATGTAATGTTTTGCTCTTCATATTAGATCATATTTCTTATCCAGCAACTAAAATTGCATGATTACTATGATAGAGTATAACTTGTAGATGCATCATGGGAATCATAGTTTCTTCATAACCTCAAAGCATGTGAAAAAGAATTCAACACGAAGAGTTCCCTTGGGATCCCTTATAGCAAGGACTGTATTCCAGCAACTCTTCAGGTTTTTTGCTATGTGTAGAGGAAGACTTTGTTTACTATTACATTTGAAACATGATAGTAATAACATTTACATGAAATATGCTCGATTTCTACTTCTGTTGAAACCCCAAATGGGGTTGGTCTTGCTTTTATTCGGGTGCTGTCATGTCATAATTTTTTTTAAAACTTGGAGTCTCTTAAGGTTGCAAAGGTTTTGCAAAGACTTCACTATGACATTTCATTTACCCTTCTCACTGCCAACAAATAAAAAGCATAAACAACTCCCTTATCCCCTACCAAAATCTGATACTAGTGTGGACAATACTATCCGTTGAATCAGTTGGCCCCATCTCCGAATTCTCATTGAACTACATTGAAAGGCTTTGTCTTCTCACTGGAGCATCTGTTGTTCAGTGACAAACACTCCCCTCCCAAAGATGAAAGGTTACTGTAATTATGGGGCTCCATTTAAAGAATGAACCTGCAGTGTCTCAGTTCAGCCGGTCAAAAATCCATTACAGAATATTTATGTGGAGGCATTATTTTATTTTATGTCCTTATAAAAAAATAAGGAATGTGGAAAAGCCAGTAGCAGAGATGTCTTTTTTGACTATTAATGTATGGAATAGTTTTCTTGGAAGGGTCCTGACATTTTCCCTCTGGTACAGAATATTTATGTGCTAATAGAAATGTTTGAGGCACAATTAAAGTCAGGAATAGTTCCTCCTGGACTTTAAACCAGCAGACCTTTTGGAGATATGCCATTGATTTGAATACCCTATAGCAATCTTTTTTTCTTTGTGAGTCATAGAGCACTTAGATCTGTAGAATATAAAATAAAACTACAGAGAAACCAGTTTAAATGGCAATTTACCAACTGTAGTTATCCAAGCCAACCAGTGCTGAAATTTCTTTCCCTAGGAGAGTTTATTTTTGTTAGGCACACAGTGTTACTGTAACTTTAAAGCAAACTTTTCAAACATGTGCAACCATGTGTTTCTTAGATGTTGTCAACAGGTTGGTCTCTGGACTTCCCATGCTAGTGTGGCTGTCTGAGACTTTAGGCATACTGGAAGCAAGAAGTATTTCAGTGGGTTGCTTAATTATGAAGTGAAGGATGAAACCGAAAAAGCCCAAACACAACGTAGGTCTATTTATTTCTAATTTAGCTTTGCTGCTGGAAATATTCTAAATATATATGTTCAAGTCAGTGTACTGGCTAAATTCTGGATTGAGAGAATGTTGTTCACATGCAATTGGATCAAACACCTTTTTTTATTTTATTATGTCTGTATTTGATAACATAATAACTGGAATAACTGCTCTTCAAAGAAATTTGGGAAATGGTCTTTGTTTCTTGGTGATATTAATGAAATTCTTCTCAAAGGCTGATGTCAACTTTTATTTTTGTTCTGCCATTTTTTTTTAGGATGGAGTAGTCAAAGATTGTAGTGTATTGTATTCTACATGTTCAACACACCATAAATTTCATAGCTTCCTAGAGATCTGTTGCTTTTCCAAACAAGTTCAGTTATGTATTTTGCCTTTCTTTCTATCCAAGCATCTGAACTGTGGAATGCAATAAAGTCCTACAGCTGTACAGCTAGAAATTTCAGTGAAGCTGTCAGGCTTGGAGGGAGAACAAGGAGGGCATGTTGTTCTGTGCTACAAAGGGACTGTCCATAATTTCATCTCTCAGTTTTACGTGGCACTTCCTATGACAAAAGGTCTATCTCCAAGTTGCTTTGAGACACTTGATAAAATCTGGTGCAGCAACAGATGTGGTGTCAATACAAAATGCCTGTCTGAATCTGTGGATGCTAATGATACTTCAGATCAGAGTGTCCTTTTAGCTTTGTTCTTGAATTTCCTTTATCCCTTACTGCCACTGGTCTGCATGCTGGAGAGTTCCCATTATCACTAATTTGTTTGTCTCCACAACAAATTAAGGCTTCTGGCCCATGCTAGTTTAAAAAAAAAAATAAATTACAAAAATTGTTTTATAATAACCCCCTGACCTTATTAGGCCCATAGTGTTTGTGGATTTAGGCTTTGACTTAGAAGCGTTTAGCAACTAAAAAATATCAAGCACATACAGTGTCCAATGAGGTCATCAGAGCTACAGATATGTTGACTTCTGGCCTTAAGATGAAAATGGGGAACATCATCAACATTGGCCTTTTGCTGTTTATTTGTCTTACAAGATCATTTATTCATTTCAGTGAAATGAAATACTGATTTTATGAGTAAAGGGCTCACAGTCTTGCTCGAGTGATTTCAATACGCATTTCTACTGATCTCTATGCTTCAGATATCATGAGTTTGAAGTATGATATTTATTTTCTTGGACTTTGTAAATAATTCAGATGATTAAAAAAAAATGTAGATTGTTTAGAGCTCTCAGTATGTGCAAGTTCAGGAAATTATTTACCCTTTGAATGAAAGACTCCACACGTTTTCAGTTCTTGTGTTTTATTCAGAGCGTTACAGTTTCCTTTTTTTTGTTGTTTTGTTCTTTTAGAAAAGTCTATGAGACATCTGTAAGAGAGCATACTTGGAAGTAATGACAATGTGCTTAACGAATGTCTGATGGAGTGTGCGATATGAAGATGCAATTTTCATTCCTTCCGGGAGAGTCAGTGCAAGATTTACTGAAGAAGCGTGATCTGAATATCAGTTTTACTATTTATAAGTTATTTAAAGGATACATGTTATCAACTGACCAAAAAAAGGACAGTGTTTGAACTATAACATGGCCTTTTTATGTATTGATTTCTGTAGGGCATGTAGCAAATATTGTAGCTTTGCCCCTGAATTCAGGCAGTTGTCTTCCATATTTTTTGCTAAAAAATAATCTTCAGTGTGAAGTTAAACATTCTTGTTGAATTCTGCAAGATTAGATATGTATATTTAAAAAGCATCAGATTTTCTTGTGAGTTGCTTCTCTTGGTTTAGCTGGTGAATGTTGCACAGTAGGTAAAGAACAACTAGATGCATTTTTATCAAAAGCTATGTCAAGAAACCATCTTCTACCTTTTCCATAACCCATATTGTTCTCTCAGTTTTCGTAGTAAAAAAAATTGTGGCTTTACTATGGATAAGTTTTGGTTTTGTTTTTTTTTTGTTAAATTAAGCTTAACTAAGGATTGCTTCAATGCTGTTATTAGTAGTATTTTGATTGAGAAAACAGCATCTGCTTAAAGCTTAAACACTTCAACAGATCAGGTGTACTAAGTTACCATAAGTTTGCTGGAAGTCCCAGTACAGAGAAACAGAGTGAGATTAGCAGAAGCTGATTGTAACATACAGGTTTTAAATCAAAGCTGAAAGTTGCTTTTGTGTATGTGTGTGGCTATTAATTACTCAGACTTTTTTGCCGGTTCTATTTAATGTGCTAAATGGATGTTTCTCTAATAGAATTTCAAAACTCGTATGCGAAGCTATTAAACTACTCTTTCCATAAACAGAAAAAGTGTTTTGGCAGAAAATCAGTCAGGAGTATAGGTGTGGGTATCTCTAGACTTCTGTGGACTGTATTTTCTCTCCGTAGCTTGCTTCCTTAGGTCTCATTTTAGGCAGGAGTCGGGATGGAGCAACACCGCTTGCCACAGTGACTGATGAGTGATTGCATAGCTCTAATGGGACAAATAGAAAGAAGAAATGGAAGGGTAGAAAGACATCCCATCATGCCTAGTTAGAACAGTACCCTGTACACTAATGTTATATTTTATGGTTATTTATCCCCTGGCACTATTTAACACCACCAATTTTGAAGATAAATGTAGTAAAAGCATTTTTATCCTGCTGCTATGAAAATGTGCTTTTAATAGATTTAGGTTTTCTCGGGTCATAAGGAAGAAATAGAAAGATTTTGCAGCTTTTTAAAGGACTGTATTATATACAGAGTTTAAAATGTCATAAAGCAGCTTGAAACACTATAGGGAGTCTGTGCAGTAATTGGAAAAATGTTTCATACTAATGTTTGGATTGCATTAGTGTGAACCGTTGGCATACATTCCGTGACAATAAACATGTCTTTGCTTAATTGTAATTATAGCTTACAAAAAAGCTTAAAGAAAGGAAGTGAGAATGGTACTTTGGTGACTACGGATAATGACATTTTAATGCACTTAAGGCACAAGACAGCACTCCTAAAGATCAGCTCTACCCTGCAAGCACTGTTAATAGAGCAGCTTCACGTTTTTATTTAATAATGTTTATCAAGGTTGGGGAGTTTGTTACGATTCCTATGTTCCACCCCCTCTCCTTGTAGATTAACAACTGACATGGTTGCCAGCCCGTCTCTTCCTCAGATTAAATTCCCATTTACAACACATGAGCACATTCTAATCATTATTCCGCACTGAGCTGTACCAGATTCTCACCGGTACTTTTGGGTCAGAGTCAAGATCAATTAATAACCAACATCATAATAGCAATAAACAGATATTTCACCCTGAACTGATATTGGTGGGAGGGATTTACTACTTAAATACGTAACACACACCTTTTTTTAACAAATGCATAACTGTACTTCATGAAATCATTTGAAGTGAGGAAGAGTTGTCATCTAGTTGTAGTTTGGCTCGAAGTCTTAACAGCAAGATATGTCTACATGACAGGGACACATAATTTTAAAGAGAAAAATGCTAGAAGTTTCATTTCTAAACAAGTGGGAAAAATTAATATGTAACACAAAGACTATAAAAGCAGCACAATTTTTTGATTGCTTTGGCTCTAAAAATACATACAAATATATATATTTATAAAGTGCCTATCACTGTATTGATAAACATTCTTTGGAACCACTCTGATGGCAGAGGTAAGAACAGGAGTAAGCCTGTTCAGCACTGCTGCTTCCAACTGATTTAAAAACAAAACAAAACAAACAAACAAACAAAAAAAAGCCACAAGACTTTGCTGCCAGCATGCTTGGGTGGTGTGATGAAACTGTGATGATTTTTCACTGCTGTCTTTAAAGGCCTTCAAAGTGATCTTGAGCAGAATGACTGACATACAGACAGAATACCTGCAAGTATAGCATCTGTGCTACGTACTAGTTTCTACAGATAACATGGATCATGACAGGAATCTGGTTAACTGGGCTACAACATGAACTATTTCCCCAGAGTCCTCATGAGTTTATACCCTCCAGTCGCAGTACCACCCGGGCCACTTCTGTTGTTAGTGCCACAGGCTCAATCAAGCTGGATGGAAAATACAGAACATGCAGTACCCTATCTTCTGATAGCTGGGCTTGCAGTTCGCCACCCTACCCCTGCCTTTTCCTTTTGCAGTTACAGAGGAGGTGTTCCACACATGCCTTGTTCAAAGTTTCTGCAAAACCAGCAAGCTGTCATTGGGCATAATCTGCTGATGAACACCTTCTGTGTAGTGGAACCTACTGTATACGAAGGGTTATCAGTGTGGAATCACTAGGAAATTAAAAATATTATTAATCCTTTATTCTACATAATTTTATGCATATAATTTTATATCTATTGCTGATATGTCTGAATGCAGTATCAAGCTCTCAGCTCTATCATCTTTTGATGATTTTAATCATAGCTGATATTCTTGATAATAGAATAAAAAATTCTAGATAGGAATCTAGAAATGTAGAAATATGTTTTTAAGCTGCATTATAACACAAGCAATTGAAAGTGATTTAGTGACCGGCATGAAATGATTACCAAATAGGATAATGTTGTAAAATGCATTATCAGGATGAGTAACAAGTGACTCAATCAAGCACAGAGCACAGGCAGATTTGTTCATTGCAAATATGATAGCAAGGTATATATCTCCGTGTGAAATATGGTGCAGGGTTGTACAGATAAGCTGAACTAACTGTGTCAAGCAGCTTTAGAAGAGTGGATTTGCTTTGAAGCATTTAAGTTGTTAGGACTAAGTCATGAAACTAACAGAGACTTTTTTTCACTGTTTTCTCTTGAGCAATTCTGAGAAAATTGTTTTCATAAATTATTTCTTTTGCATAGTTAAACTATAACTATAGGGAATTTAACGAGGCACAGGCTATGACAGATGAGAAAATTGACAAAGCTTCACTAGGTGGAAAGCTAAAAGCTCCTGCATTCCTGGTAACAATTTATGGTAGAAATGTTAAGCTCTTTAAAATGTTCTGGTTTTAATTCATCTCTTATGTGTATGGCATAGATACAGTTTTTTAAAAAGCTCTGGCCCCCAGTGAAATGTAATCAGCCTGACTAGATGTTTATGGATCTTTGGTTTACCTATCCTCTGTCAAACCTGTGGAGGTGGTAATGGAGAAGGATCTTTGCCAATGACTTAGGGTACTTTTGGGGAAGAACAGCAAAACTGGGGACAGGAATTGTGTACTTCCTCATGAACAGCCTTCCAGCTGTTTCTTCAATGTTCATGACACTGCATTTCTTTGACCATATTGCATTAAGATTTTTTTGTTTAAAACTGAAACATTTTCATACTGTGAAGTGCTTCTAGTTGCAGTTTTTAGTGGTATACCACATGCCATATTAAACCACTTTGGGAGATGTGTTGTTTAGAAGGGGATCAGGGATTTGCAGGAAATTGTCAAGTGCAACATGAATCCTCATCTGCAGCTGGAAGAGATTTGCAGAAGAGATCAATAGAAGACGTGGCTCCGGGTTAGAAGTATGTGTAGCAAAGAGCAGTTATGGATGCCAGGAGCCAATCCACCATGTCAGGAGATATTGAGAAATAAGAATTCTGGTGAAGAGCTGAGAAACTGTGATGTAGCGTCTTCTTGTCCACTTGTTGCACCAGAAAGCTTTTTAATGCAACGCCACGGTGCTCTCCACGCACTAGTGGCAATCTTTTGCTCACCTTCCAGCAGCTCTTCCAACAGTGCACTGTTTCATCCTCTGCAGAGAGGTGAGGGTCTGTGCCTCAGCTTTGATAACCAAAACCATGTATTGAAAGAGGAAATAAAACCCTACATGTTTGGTGCTCCTGTACATGCCTGAACCTCCCTGTTAGCAATTTTACAGCACTCATAACACTAGAAAATGAAGGCAAGAGTGGATACAGTTTAGTCATGTGCTGCAAAGAATGGAATGAACCGTTATGCTCTGTCTTGTGCTACACAATTGCCTGTGTTTTATACCTATGTCTAAAAGCAGATAATGACGGAAAGAAATGTCAGATACTAAGGCTTGTTTCAGAGCAGCTGACCCCATCTAAGTAGACTTTTACTCCCTAGAATGTGTCACCTTTGAATTACCAATGCCACCTTCAGAGCCCTTGTGCAAGACAGTTGTTTATTGCTGGAGGGAATTATTTACTAGTCAGTTAATAATTTTTTCTCATTGAACTACTCAAGATGAGTATGTTTATTTTTCATGTCTAATATTTTTATAGATTATATTAGTAGATAGAGACTGAAGTTTCTGGTAATAAATCACATATTTCAACTTTGCAACTGTTCTTCATCCAACTTCTTTCTTGAACCTGCTGTCAAAAGATAAGAAGAAAAATCGAACTGCATTAATTTATCCTCTATAGGCCCAAGCATGTGGGCTCTACAGCAAATAATCACTGTCTGGCTGACTGTTTTGAGCATCCATGTCAATTCATCCTACAGAATATGCTTTTCATGTACTACAAAGTCTTTTTAAGGCATCTGGGACCTAAGTATGGGTGTACTAACACCAGCACTTGAAATAAACCATTAAGAGATCATCCCCCTGACATGAGGAAGCAAACCACTTGATATATTACATACAAAACACTTTTGAATCATTGTGAAGTGAGAATCAAGAAGTAAGATCCTATAGTGAATCTAGAAACTACTGTGTCCTAATAAAATCCTTTGCAATAGCCACATTTAATGGAAAATTAATCACTTGTACTTAGGAACACAGTAAACCCTGAAAAACCCAACTCCCATATTTAAAGTAAGAGGAAATGTTTTACAACTTACATGCCCACTTTGGTTATTTTTAGGAAGTTGCTAGAAAACATTGCCTTGCTATATTAATCATGTGCAGAAGTCATAGCTTAGATCTTTTTGGTAACATTCATTAAAACCAGACACTGTTGGGTATACAGGTAATGTTTGAATACAAAGAGAAACTGCTGTCTTTCCATACCCTAGGGCACCAGTTCAGTGTCATCTCTTCACATACCATACTTTTGTTGCAGGGTGAAATGGTTAAATACCTTCATTGTCTGCATTAAAGGATGAATGCAGCTCTCCCACAGAAACAGACAGTAAGAGCTCTCCATGCTGACATTTGCTGGTGCTCCCAGAACATGATTTCTATAGGTTTCAGCTACACAGTCTTTTCCTTACCCATGATTATGTGAAGCTGAACAGACTGCACGTGAATATCGAGGTCCCTCTTTGTTTGAGAACTTAATTCATAATGGTTATATGTTCTGCTTGACTGACAGCTTGTGGTAGGGCGATTCATTAAGGTTAATTGAGTTCTGAAGGGAGGAAGAAATATATCTTTGGACATGAGAATGAATTATTAAGAAATTTATAATTCTCAGAGTGCATAATAAAGACCTTCCTGATTTTTAAAACAACAAATGTAATTTCACATTTGAAATAACAGGGTTAAAAATCAGAATTACAAATAGCACCTTTTGCTTCCTCATTAGCAATCATGATTGTTTAATCAATGGCGGGCAGGAGAAGTGACACAAAAACCTGCGTCACTGCTGAAGCAGACAGGATATTGACATTTAAACAAATGCTTTGAGCTTACTGTGCTTACTCTTCTAGCTGTAATATTAAAAGCTGGGGGGGGAGCTTGTCTTATTCATATTAATCTTACATGCACAGCAAACATAGGGGTGGTTCCTTTTTGTTATTTTCTACATGAAAGAGATTCCCAAAGCCATAAAATCCTCCTTTTCTGATTGAAACCTGTGTAGCATTTGGGACTCAGTCGCTATAAGCGTGGATTATAGCCAGAATAACCCTAAAACAAGCAACATGCCAGGATTTCTTCATTGTAATGATACATACCTGTAACGTTCAGCAGCACTGTTGATTGGATTTGTACCTGCACCAATTTTTTGGGGGAGGGGAAGAATTACATTGTATGTAAAGATGAAAACATATCTACTTGAGAAATGCCATCTAGCTTTCAGCTGCGTGAATTGGGCTCTGCTATTGCTACAGCTCTGGCAACGCTGAGGTCACCATGGGCTAGCTGTAAAATGGTGTGCCTGGCTTCCCTGGTGTGTTTCTGCTGAGAGCTCAGGCATAGCATCACCCATGGAAGCTGCCCCATTTAGCCAAGAATGCTTCTGCAGATGATGAGGAGGTACAGATTGTCAAGTTTTTCTCTATTGTTTCAGGTACTTCGTAACAGACAGCTGTGGGAAACAGCCCTTGTTGTAGTGGTTCAGAGTCCTGTATTCCAGAATGAGTTGCAAACAAGGCTCATGAGACATGTGACAATTCTTTCAAAACCCAGAAAAGGGACTTTTGTCAGTATCCCTATCTGTCCCCAACAAGGAGCTGGAACATCTCTGTGAGTCTTGAGTTACTGTAGGTGCAATAGGTAGCAAGCTGCAAGTTTCAGTGCTGCTGAGCATTCTCAAACACCAATATTTAGGTACTCTAAGGATATTAATATCAAAATCTCATCAATGGATGAGAGGTGTTAAGTTTTAGTTGTGCTGCTGTTTCAAGAATCTGTTTTTTGGTGATTTCATGGATTAACAGCACTGTTTTCTCACACACACGTGTGATTTTTCAATTGGCCCTAACTTCCTATTTCTACTTGAATAGAAGTTGTGCATGACCTGGACTTGAAATCACAGCAGTTACCATGTTGATTTCAGTAGGGCTAATGAGATCTGAAAATTACCTAATGTGTAGTTAGGAATATAATATAATATAATATTCAATATTCAATTTTCAATAGGATTTGGGAATTACCAGTGTTGCATTTTGTGATTCTCTGTAACTTAATGAAAATATTAAGGATGCTTATTTGTGGTGAGGTTAACATGTTAGTTCTTTGTCCTTTCTTATTTCCTAACAATTGTAATTCTACGCTATATTGAGATCCTTGAAAGCTCAAATAGCCTTAGCAAAAGACATACTGACAAAAATTATGTTCTGGCTATATAATCCTTGTTTTTGAAGAGGCATCATTCACTACAGGGAGCTTTTTGGGCTTGGTGCTTTTGGAACCATGTGATTCAATTGAACATTTTTTCTATTTTGTGAAGATGTTGTGGGGGGTGTGTTTTGGTCTTTTCTTTTAACACCAATTGCACTAAATGCACTTTAACCAACTAGTCAGTGACCTAGAATTAGAGAGCACGTCTTCTTAATTTATCTCAATAAAGAGAATGGTAATACTTTTGAACCTGTACTTGTAAAAATGCTCTCTTTAACAGAACTCATAACTTAGCTGGGAGAAAGAATTACATAGAAGGAAAAGAAAATTCGAGTTTTCTAGAGTCATTTTTGTCTTTTAGTCAGTTGCCTCTTAAAATTTTTCTACGCTACCACTTCTTATCACTCTTATTTCTTCAACTGGCGTGAGGGCAAATTCCTCGGGAGACGAGCTGAGGGAGGGGGTCTGAGTGGTGCATGTGGTGTGAATACATACAGTTACTCTTTGCTGTTTCTCCGTGTTCCTTGTTACAGAAAGGTATCAGTCATCAGATTATAACTCACTCATCTTCCTAGGTTATGGGGCATGAACAGGGCCAACTACAACAAGCTGTAACCTAGGAAAGAGAGATCTTCTGTGACGCAGTTCCCTCCTTCAGTGCTTAATTCTAAACTAGCTATAAAAGTATCTATCAAACATATTGGTGAAGGCAAAATGGTCTCAGCCCTGGGATATTTTACTTAATTTGTTGCCAATTAACACAAACTTCTAACAGCCCATTTGGGCATTGAGGAGGAAAAAGGGAGCATAAACAATTAAGCACTGCAGCAAACACCTCTATCCTCCCTCTCCCAGCTGCAGCTGGAGCTCAACTTCTCCCCCATCCCATCCTAGCCTCTCCTGCCATAGGGAGAGTCACATGGGTGGGAGCAGAGTTTAGAGATTTCTTTTGATCTTCCACTCCACTGGTGGGTTGGTATATGTGAGTAGCTTTTCTTCTATTCTGCTCCAGTTGTGAGTTAAGGTGTATATGTTAAGGTGAGCATGATAAAGCCTGTGCAAAATTTTGAGTTAATACTGTGTTACAAGGGAGATACTTCCTTATGGGTGTTATTTATGTGGGGAACACAGTGTGCACCCACAGCACCTCATCTGAGTAGGTAAGGCAAAAGAGCCGCCTCAGAGTCCTTTCAAAATCTGTCCAGGGGCTAAGGTTACCCAGCCTGCTGAGTCCACAAGGTTCTTCAAGCTTACCAAGGTATCTCTGTGGGCAAAGTAGTCACAGTGGTCACTCACTGAAATCGCTGTGGTTGCCAGCTGACAAATATTTGTAGGTAAGTGCTTCTGCCATAGTTACATTTATTTTAAAACAAAGATCTCTGTGTGAAATTGAAACTTAATGTTTCATCAAACTTGTTACGGTACAGGAAAAAAAAAAGAGATTTTGACCTATTAAAATGATGGATTGCATCTACTTAAAGGATGATTATAATTAGTTGAATAAACATCTAGAAAGTAATGAGCTGTAAAGAGCCTACTATCTGATTCTCGCATATACTAATGAAAGCAATGGAAATTATTGGTGTGCTGATTTACTAACCAGAGTGATAGCTGTACATAATAACCTTAACAATATAAAATGTGATGAAGCACTTACGGTTTGAAACTTTGTAAGTTTGTGATAAGTTAGTCCAACCAACTATGAATTAAAAGTAGTTATTTTGATCTTTCGAGACCACTTCCAGTCCCTAACATTCTGTGATTTTTAAGTTCTTTGTAAGTGTTGTCTTTCATTCTGAGTAGTTCAAATAGGATTTCTGACTGCATCAAAGTAACTGAACTGAAAGTTTCTCATCCCAGTGTAATGGAGAAGCAGCATTTTTCTTCTGTAGACATAATTTTAGTTTGGCTGTAAGAGTGCTGTTCTTGGATTTAAGAATTACACTGAAAGATAAAGATTTAGCCTTGGTTTCTCTAAGCCTACATGGTTTGGGTTTTGTGGTGTTGGTCAAGTTATCGTTATTGTGTTCCTCCACAAATAATGCCGTGTGGGTTTGCCCACAGCTGTCGTACCATGATGACTATGTCACTATATTAAATATAAATGTAAATACTCCTCACACATTATTACAAGTGAATAGGTGTATTGGTTATAAGTTCTGATTGCTAGGTAAATAAGGCAAGCTTTATACTGTTATTTCTCCCTCTAATTCTTGCCTTGTGGGAGGACATTTTCTTGTATCTTTGATAGATGGTTTGTGCAGTAGAGTTATTCAAACATTTGAAATGATACTGTTCAGAATTTACTATCCTTGTATCTCGAAAGAGTTTACAGGTTCACACATGGCATATGATATGTTTATATTCCTTAGGGAGGAATACATAAAACAGTATTGGGTAAGAAATGAAAACAGAGAAAGGGAATCAAGGGCAGACAAATGGGTTTCAAGAAAAGAACTGATTCTGACATAAAAATAGAAGTTCCTTTTGTTTCAAATTGTGAATCTGTTTTGTCTAAAAACATGACCTGAAATGGATTTGAATAGCAGTTTAGTTGAATGATTGAAGTGTCAGTTTTTGAATGGTTATAGCTTATGACTGTCAATTTATCAATAAGAGGTAAATCAATATGGCCTTCATCTGAATGAAATTAAGGGTATCACCTAGAGGCTTGGATTGGTTTAACTCTATGTTTGTAGAGAACTGATGACTCTTGTGTAGACTAGACCCTTTCTGGTTTGGGTCTGAATGTGATGGTGATAAGGAAAAAAGGGTAGTTGTGAAGCTGGAATTCACTTTCAAACTACCCAAAAGGTAGTGCTTGTAGTTGATTGTACTAGTGTCTATGCAGCGTCAGGAGTGACTGCCTGAGCTGTGGCTGGAGGAGAGACGAATGTCAGTGGCTGTACAAGCTAAGCAGTTCTCACCTTCCGCTCTGTGTCCTGGAAACACAAACATTTCACTGTGTTCTGAACGATGAAGATATTTAAAACTTTTAAAAGACGTGCCTTTTTAAAGTAGTTTTGAAAAACAGGGAACTCTTCAGTTTCCTAGCTGCCTGTAGCTTTTCAGCTAATCACTAACAGGAAGTAATCCCAGTTTTGGTCATTCTTAAAAACTAATGTTTTTTAATGCTCTGCCTATCTATGCCTCTCTTCTGCAGTCCCACTCTTATGTCCTCTGGGCCAAGAGGCCATCCAGCTCTGGGATCAATTAAGGTCTTTCCTGAATCACATCCCTGTATCTCAGGAGCAGTACAGGAGTGTCCACAGGCTGTACTCCAAAGGGGGAGGGGTTTTTAAGCCCTGGCTAACCTACTTCCCCCTCAGCACGGGTGTGGACCCTGCCATTGTAGCGTGGCTTCCTTTTGAACTATCAGTTTAAATTTTAAACTGCTTTCTAGAGTGTTCCCCTGGGTGTTGTAGAGAAAACTTTAATCTCATGGCTGTGCAGAGAGGCATGAAGGAGGTCCCATGGTAGTTCCTTCTGACAGGGAAATAGATGCTGCCTCACAAAATGAGTTTGAATTTCACTCCCAAAGTCTCCAGGCTGTTCCTCTGTACCTTAGCTAACAAGCACGGACAACACGTTAAAAAAACCCAACAACTTAAACCAAACAAAAAGATATAAAAAGAACTTATTAGAAACCAGATTTCTGTTGCTGGCAACAAACTTTTCAGAATCTTAATTTTAAATCTGCCTGATGATTTTGGACACGTTAATTTTTTCACTTTCAGCTTGAAATAAATTCACTAAGTGATTTAAAGACTTTTAAACGAAAATTTACTGGGATGCCCAGGGTGTTGTGGCTTTCAATCAATAACCACTCCTTTAATAACATAGTAACCTGTTGGCAAGGGACATAGTGGAAATGTCTTTCTCTGAATCAGTCAAAGGCGTTAAGCCTGGCAAAGGAATGGACACTAAATTCCCCAGATCAATAGCTACTCTAGTGTATCTGTCACCTCCGCTGTGTGGCAGGAAGTGTGGTTGAAGCAAAAATAGTTATTGATGCCTTTTTGTATTTCAGATTTTTAGTGGGTTTAAGATACTTAATGAGAGTTTTCAGAGCACCTGACTAGTGATCCTGGCTTTAATGATGCACTTTGAAAGCCACACTAGCCCTCAGATTTTTCTCCCCCACTCCACATATATCCATGGATTGATTTCACCAAAGGAACTGAATTGACTTGCACTAAGACAGAACATGAAAGTCACACTTGTGGGAGTTTCTAGAGCTTGCTGCAAGCAAGCGCGTTGAGCACCAGTTTGCCCCTTCTGTCTTCCAAAGGAAAAGCCGGGTCTGTTGGCAGCAGCTGAGTTTATGTGGTGGTGTGCTGACTGAGAAATGTAGCAGGGCAGGGGCATCGATTTGGGAGAAGGTGAAGGAATCTCTCCTGTGTCTTACCTAGCTGGGCTGAATTCTCTCTTAATTGTATCTGTGAATTTTGCTGTTCCTGCACCTCACTGTTCACCCTCTAACAGGTTTTATTTTGGTAGAAACAGTTTTTGAGTGGTAGAATACTTAAAACAATTAAAAACAATTAAAAGCCGTTGGCGGGGGGGGGGGAGGAAACAATAAAAGGTAAAACTGGCAGGTCTGGAAAACCGTAGGTCCCTTCTGCAGAGTAAGAACACATTTCTCATCTAAAGCAAACAGATACCAGTTACTGTCTTTAATGGAGCAACATGATTGACGTGAACTGAGGATGCCTCTCTGATATTTGCTGCCTCTCCTCATGCAGTGGGAGTGTTTGAAAGAGGAAGTTCACTAGGAAAGGTAGGAGGACAGGGGTAGAGTATATTGGTTACTTAAAGGTGACCTGCAAATCAATTTGAGGTTATTTGATCATACATGCTTAAAGCCTCCAGTAATAACCATGCTTTCAGCACGGTATTATCCAGCCTTGCCTGGATCACTGCCCTCTAGTCATAGATGACATCCCATCAACTTTGCTGGATGGTGAAGCAAGCTAATAGGTAAGCATCTTTCATTGAACTGCATAGTTTGATAAATCGTTTGCTTTTAATTGTGTTAAATATCTGTAAAAGCTCTTTGGACACAACTGTACCACTGTACTTGAGTACTTAAGGGAAATTAACTCAGACTTTTTTTTCTGTTGCCCCATTGCAAAAAATGTAAATGTATACCCACTCATGTTTATGTCCTGCTTAATAAGGAGAAGATTAGTAGGAACTTTAATACAGTCATCCAAGTGGTGGTAAAGAAATTGCTTTCTTTAGGACTTTGTATTGGGTTGCCTTAGAAAGGAAAGGAGAGAGCTTTGTGGGAGGAGGGTAAGGCTTTTTGGCACACTAGGATTAAATTCTACTGTTCAGAATGAGACTGAGAAATCTGCTGGCCAAATGTATGAAAAAGGAATTATGCCGAGGAAAGCAATAAGATGATCTCAGAAGCAGGATTTCAAAGTAAAGAGGGAGGTAACTGGACTGTTAACTGCTGAGGTAAGAAAACTTGAGTCGTGATCAATCTTTGTATGTGCAGATAGATGCTAATAAACTCTTCTCCATGACAACATGGATAGATTCTCTCTGTCAGACAAGTTTTTCCAATGATAGAGATGGCAAAGCAGTGAAATAGATTAGTTGGGGAAACTGGGATTTCCATGGTATGATATCCTCAGGAATAGATTGGGAATGCATCTGTGAGAAACGTGATGTGTATTTGGTGTGGACTTTGATCAGATAGCTATACTGGATCATTTCTTGGTGGCTTATCCACTGCTGCTTTCTTGTGCGAGTATGAAGATTTTGGGAATAAGTGCATTAAAGAAAAAAGATAGTATTTTAATTGAAAATACAAATTTAGGTAAAGGTTCCATGGAGAACAGAGAAAGGCTAGATTCACAAATGTATCTGCTGTGACTGTAAAATATCCATACCTAACTGTAGAAATACTTAAATCTATTCATATGCAGGCATAATGGACTTTATATGAGTCAATGATGAGTACATAATATGTTAAGTCATGCAAATTTAACCTTGAGAGAAACAAGAATACTGAGATGTGACTCAAATGACTTTTCTTTTAAATATGTAGAGTCTTCATGTTTCTTTCTGCTGTTGCAACATTAAAATTTTACATTACTCTAAAAATCTCCAGAACAGTATATCTAGGAAGCACATTTTTAAAAAAAGATGGAGTTCAAAAATTTTACTTAAAATTTTGCTGTATTTTTTCTATAAGTAAAGCTAGTGGTCTTGTGGTTATATCACACAGCTATCAAAAAACCAAAATACTGAATTGAAGTGTGACTGAATGTGAGTTTGACCCTGTACCTCTTTCTCCGTTTCAAATTCACACTCCACAAACCCTAATCCGGTGCTCTACAGAATCATTTTGATTATAAAGTAGCATAACATGGAAGTCTAAACCAAACAATTACTTATATTTCCAATTTCCCATCTCTGGGATAGGTTCATTAAATCATTGCACCTGAAAATATTTGACATACCAAAATATTAAATCTGGGTAATGCATGAGCTACCTATGGATAGACCTGTATAAACAAGCAAATGGAGAAATTCTGCTTAAGATTTCTGAGACAACCTGGTAGAGGAATCCATTTAACCTTATTATTAATCCTTATCGTATATCTGGTTGTGTATTAATAGAGAAAGCAAGCTGTATTGGAATTTGTTGTGCCTCAAGCAAAGATTTCTTCCACCTTCTTTGAAGGTGAATTGTCAGTCTCTAATCCATCAGAACAGGATGCTGTCTGCATCTGAACTACAAGCAAATGCACTGTCAAAATTGAAGTCTTTATTTGCAAAAGTAGCATGTTAAATCCTAATGCTGGTAAGAACTGTTGTTTCACACTCGTAGCAGCTCTTTACATCTACACACCCTCCCCAAAGAAATAATAGTTTCACTTTCAAAAAATAGGCATTATTCCAATAAATGCTGATGAAGTAGGCATAGGCAATAGGATCACCCCTTTGCAGAGTAGCAATCCATTATTCAGGATTGCAAACTACTAATATTAATTTAGGTCTTTCAATATGGTTGTAAAGTTGTATTCAAACCATCTCTATGGTTACTGAGGTTGAGAAATGCCTATTATCTGTCCTTAAATAATAATTTGTTACATTTACGTAGGCAGGAAACGATGCTATTATACAAATTCTGAGTTCCATACATAAAATATGAAACTATTATGAAGATATAGTGGCCAGCCTAACAGAGTCGAACTGCCTTATAATTTTGAAATACAACAAAATGACCCATGGCATGCTATAAAAATCTTAATTTAGGAAAACGTGTATGTGGAAGTGATTTGATAGCAAATGGTAATTATTTTCTTCCATATTGCTATAACCAAATTGGTAGGAGATGGATTTTGGTTTTATTCTTAGTACAAAGTGGTTTTAAAAAAAATAATCGTGTTGTCAGCTGAAACCTTGTCTGCAGAGTCCCAGCCTAGAGCAAGATTTTTACAGTCAAGTTTTAAATCCCTTGATATATCTGTGTTTGTAATGGAAATGCTAACATAACCTTAGCTGTTACAGGGCAAACAATATTGCAATAATAAATAATGAACAAAGTGGTTTAATAATTTGAAGCAAATCATGTCATGGGCCTGGCAAGATTTTATGACTAAATTATATGGGCAGGAACCTATCAATGGACATGCTGCATAAATACCATAAATAGATGGACTGAGGATGTATGTTCATGAAGCTGAAACTACAGTTTTCATGATCTAGGGGATAGAATGCTGGAGAAGGCGGTAAGAAATTGGATGGAAGCCTTAGGAAAATCAGAAGCCAGAACAAATGATCAATGTGTCAGTTTTTAATCAATGGCTATTATCTCTAGTGCTAATGATCTGTACAGTGCCTCGCTAAATCTGTTGGGCTTCTGAATATGGATGTTTTGGTTAATGATCCATTATGGGGCCTGTTGGTAAAACTTTCCTTCTAATTGCAAAACATGGTATTATTTTTTTGCCTCCTTTTTTCTCTTTTCAGTACTATGCATAAGCTGACCGAATATTTTCCTCTTTATAAGGTTTAATGAACAATAGGAATTTCCTGGGCTCAGCTTGGATATGGTTCAGGCAGGTTAGAGTATTCACATTGTGCTTCTAAAATGATGCAGCAACTCACAAAGTAGGAAACGGTTGATGAATTTACTCCTTCCTGACCTCTGATACCAAGAACAAGTTTCCAGAATTACAGCTTGAAGGAGATCTGTTTTCCTTCAAAAGGTGAAGTGTTTGATCCTCAGTTAACTCTTTTCTTTTCTGTAGATCAACAATGAGGTAGGAAGAGAGGAATGACCACAGGCATGCCTAGAGTTATTGTTTTTTAAAGCTGTAAAGAAGAGTTTCTAAGGTTAAGGAGTCAAAGAGTAGGGAGGATGGAGGAAAAGCCCCAGATCTTTGCACTGTTGATATGGCTCCTTCTGCCCAAAGCAGGGGAGGGGAGCAAGAGAAGCATGCACCCATTGCACCAGCCCCATCTTAGGAAGAGTCTCTGCTTAGGCAGCTTTCTCAAAGGAATTAAGTGGTCAGGAAAAAATGTTAGTAATTCAGTACTAGAGAGATTTTTATATAAACAAAAGTCCTGTGCCCATGCTACAGCGGCTGTGTAGCCAGGGCCACAGGAAGTGGTGACAAGGCTGAGATTTTGGAAAGGTTGTATTTCTTTTAGGTTTCTTTGAGCAGTAGGGATATTTTAGAAAGTGAAGGATTGAGCAGTCAAAACATGTTTATTTTTGTCTGTGCAGAACTTGGTTTTAAGGGCTTGTGCTGCAGCTGATATTCAGAGAGGCCCTGGTAATGCACAGCGGTTCTTTGCAAATGCCTAGCATGATTTTCTTCTACTTCTGACATAGAGGCACAAGCAAGTCATTATGATGGCGTTAATGCATTCATTTTGTAGCTATCTGACACTTCTGCAGACCATACGGATGGCGATAGCACTGTCAGGCTACAGTGCAGTCAGAAGTGAGGATGGGGAGAGAATGATCCAGCCTAGTCTGTAAAGCTAGAGGTAAGGCTATGGCACTGAACTACTTGAAGTCCATTTGTGAACCACCCTTCATCTAGGAGTCTTGCATTCAGAGAGATCATGACGTTTGCCCTACAAGCCATGGATTTGTCTATCACTTCAGTAACAGCATTCTCTGATTGTAGCCCTTCTGGTAATGAGGCTTGATTTATTATTTTTTTTTAATTATTTTTTTTTAGCTCCAACACTGAGATAGGCAGCTCTGGTTTGTGATCACCTCAGCAAGTGCATATTTCTGGCGAAATTAGTTTTTAGGGAATGCTAGTTTACTCATCTGTGGAAAAAAAAAGACTCTGTATTGCCTTAATATGTAAAAAGAATCATCATAATAGTAATTATTATTAACCTGTCTCCATATTATTATTATTAATCTGCCTCTGTGCTTTAGATGTTCTTTGAGAGATTGCCCTTTGTCTGTTTTCAAGGCAGCCAAATTAGGGTACTCTGATTTGATACCATTTAATATTCCCCTCTTAACTCATCTACTTACAGAAAAGTGTGGCAGATGTTCTTTAAACTCCAGGGAAGGCTCTGTGAGCCTTTACCAGGAAAATTGTGCTCACACCCTGTCACCTCGCAGGAAAGAGGTGTCTTTGCTGGAGCTTTCCTGAAGACAGCGTACGCGATGCACAGGGGTTCTGCTATACGAGAAGACTTTCCACGCGCTTTTAGGTTTTGATTTTTGGTGAAGAATAAAAAAGAAAAGTAGGGGGGTAGGGGGAAAATATAAACATGGGAATGCTAAAAGTTATGTATATTTTCCAACCTTGTTTCCCTTATTTAGGCAAGGTAAAGGCAAAAATGTATTCTCTAATAAAATTCTGTACCCTGCACTGTATATTAACAGTGTAGATTCAACAGAGATTTTCTGCCATTATGGTTTAACTAGCTTTAATGATTTTGGAACCTATTAAATCGGAACACAGTTTTTTCTCTGGTCTCAGGTCGTAGCAGTTTAAATCTATTAAGCCACGTCTGCTGTGTATTAAGAGGAATGCAAAGATAGGCCCACTTGCGAGATAATTTCAATAATGAATCATTGGCTTTACAATTCACTGCCAGATTTGAAGACGTACCCTGCTTATGCAAGACTGAAGGATGACATTGTGTCTGTATAGTTCTTTGTTGCTAACTGGTTACTGTTTCTGGTCCCCATCATTGGTTTGGGTTTACTCCAGTGTTTGACAGCTTCTCTTCTTTTTTCTTTTTTTTTTTTTGTGAAGCTCTTGTGTGGTCTGAAGCATGATTAATTTTATTTTGTGCTCAGATTTACTTGGAATATTACCTTAGGTTCTGTATTGTTGTTGGATGTAATATGTTCTGTGCTTTTCAGTGATTAATTGAGCTAAAGTGACTTTACCAAAGTCTTCTGCAGAAATTGGCAGTCAAATTGCAATTCCTTCACCCCTAAACCTTTCAGAAGCTACTCTCCCACAAACTGTTTTCAGTAAATGAGATTGTATTTTACAGGATAGAGAAAGTGTGTCACACTTCACGTTTTTCAGAGTGGGAAGGAGCATGATAAGATTGTTCCAGGAGAGAAAGAAAATGGAAAACAAATGCAGAGATATGAAATTGTCTGGGTTTTTTTTTTTTTTTTATATGAAATGCACTCTTCAAGGCTTCTCTAAGCTCAAATTTGACTAGAAAAAGCACCCCAATCCAAGCTTAGACCTGCAGATATTAGATATTACAACTGCTTGATGCCAAGGATTCTAGAAAATCCTTCCTGTATCTTTCTAAGTCAAGGCAGGTGCTTGTATTTCCATGTAAAGTTCATTTCCTTGTACCACAGGCACTAGCTACATCTCCATCATGAATTAATGAAAATAAATATTGAGCACTTTATCAAATGTGCTATGAAGACATCACATACATTATTTTTATTTCAATTGACTTTTTTACTTATATCTTTGAATAATACTCTCAGCTTTTTATTAAAAAAATTAAAAAATTGTTGATTACGTTGCAGTGGCAAAAATCTGCCTGGTAACTGAATTTGACACTTTGAAATGCCGTAATTTTGACAGAAGAACAAAGAAGGGCATTGGAAATAAGGTGATATTTCCCTGTTCAGACAGAGCTTTAAGTAAAGCTTGGGAAGGAGAGGGTTGTTTTTGTGACATACCTCACAAAAACAAGTGATAAGAACAATATTAATACGAAGATGTTTGACTCCCATACTGGAATAGAGTGCCTGTGCAAAATCTTTCCATTTAAAGTGTCAGGATGCATTTATGTGCTGCATAAAACAGCGATCTCTCTTGTAAACTTTCAGAATACCTTATCTGTGTGTTCAGCAGCATTTGTAAACATCTGAAAATGACAGTCGTGGATGAGGTGTGCAGGGCGTTAGGTGTGGGGCTGGAGGTGAGGGGGAAAAGCACGAATGAGGAAAAGCTGGTTGGATTTGTAGGGGTCATTGAGTCTCTGAAAACCTGGTGTGAAGCAGCCCATATTCGCAGGAAGGAGAATCCTTGTTACATGCTCCATCAGCTTCTCTGCTGATTCTGGTTCTCCAGAGGACCAAAAGCAGGTGTAGACCCCATTCAGCACAATGGTCTGTAACTCTGAGGAGCTGTAACTGCTCTGGTTTTGACCTATCTGCCTCACTGCCATCTCTGTTCTTTCCACACCCGGCAGTTTCCTATGGTATTCAATTTGGATTTCACACCTGGAAAGGTCGGACCATTGGATATCAGCTGATCTTCCTCCTGCCTTTGCAGTGCTTCCCTTCTCTCACAATTTCCAGAAATCTTTGGGGTCTATGTTGTGTTTTTTTCCATCCTGCGTTATCCCAGGAAATACATTCCACAGGGGGGTAAGTGCCCAGAAAGGCTGGAGTGGCAGTGGTTGGAAGGGAGGCAGTGGAACAAAGGAGAATAGAAATGAGAAGGAAATTTGAAAGTTCTTTTCATTAATAAACAATAATGCTGTAAGGTTTTTTTTTAATTATTCCTTGAACACTATTCTGTGCAGAGCAAATGCCAGATTCCAGATTTTGTTTGTCTCGGTACTGTGTTTATTTCAGAAATAGTTTATTTGGGAAGTAGCTGGAATTAATATTATTTAATTGCAACCTGTTTATCATGGAGGGAGGATGAAGACAGAGTTATGGAGAGCCAAGCTCTTTTTTTTGTTTTGTGTTGTGAGATTGTTGTGGGTTTTTTTTTTTTTTAGGGGTAAGCACTGGTGTCTTTCTTTTTACCTTGTCAATCACACATAATTAGTACTTTCCGTGCACAGAGACTTTTCACTGTCATGTAGATTGATTGGAAAAAGGCATGTTCTCTAAGGCCTCCCTTCTCCTGATGAATTAAATAGTCTTGCTATTCAAGTTAGTAAGAGCAGGCTTTGACATGTATTACATATGTATTCTTTCTGCAGTGTTTGAAAGACTACTTTGACTTCCATGGGATTCTGACTCATAATGCCCGCTATCACAGACATCAGTGATCCCTTATAATAAAACATTTGGCACTATTTACCATCAGAAATTCCTCTTCACAGAATATATTCTATTTTCTGCCTTCTGCAGGCTATCACTCTAAATTTGTATTTAATTGGCACCTACGCCCTATTGAAACTGGCGTTCCACCTTGCGTGTGGGCTAAGTGCCATGCTGACAGATGGACATCAGTGCTGGTATGCTAGAGAGCCAGTTTTCACATTGCATTTAAGTCTGAGTGCCTATGTATTGCTTTGCAGATAGTGAATCTGAAAGTCTTAGAAGGGCTTTCATGTTTAAGGTGACAAGGGTGCACCAGCGCTTTCCAACTCCATGGTTGGAGATTAGGAAAAATCATGTGGTGGTATGAAACAGATGTTTAGCTCTGGTTGGCCAGGGCTACTGTTCAGAGGGAGGATTATCTTCATCTCCACCCTTGATTAGCTCTCCATGGGGCACGCTCTGACTTCTTGGTGACATTATTTTTGTGACCAAGCCAAGTTTCTTGGGGGAATGCATCTGCTGAATACAGAAATCTGATCTGTCCTGCGTCCCATACAGGAGTCTTGTCTACTGCTCTGCTCAACAGAAGCTTTTATAAAGACAGCTTTGGCAAAAGAGCATCATTCAAATGGCTACTTAACTCTGCAGTGAAGAAGCTGAGATGTTAAGAAAAAGAAATCGGTGAATATGCTGTCTTATTCTGCAGCATTTAATACGCATTTCAAGACTTCCTCCTCAGTGGTTCTTTTCCTTTCTTAGGGCAATTAGCTGCAAAGATATAAACATAATAAAAGCTAAACTGTACAAGAGAGAGGTTTTCATCCATTTGCTAATGCAAGTACAGACTCTAAATCTCAACCTGAATACTCTTTACAGATTGACAAGGGGTGCATTATTCTAAGTCAGTCCGTATTATGTGTGAAGAGTGCCCCAGCTGTGTCACTGCTGAGGTTAAAAGGTGTTAGTGCTTGCATCTTTTAAATGAGCATAGTAAATGAAAGTGAACAATTAAGTAAGAAATTTGGCTTGCTATCTCTGCATGCTGTGTTTTATTGTGGTGTTGCCAGCTTCTCTGAATGAAAATACAAGAGCAAATTAAACAGCTTTATGAACTCGCAGGAGGAGCAGTTGTTCTAGTGGCTTTCATACAAATGTCTAATTAATTCTTGAAGTAACCCAAATTGTTCTTTTGTGATCTGTGAATGGGAATTTCTGAGGAACCTGTGCAGATGAAACTAAGTGAAAGGAGAGCTGGGATTTAATGATTAGCTGGCAGTTTGCAGTTGCTGGGTCCAGAAAATTTTAGTTATCTTTCTCATTAATATTACATTACGAAGTTAATGAAACATTTGGATGAATATGTTATAAGTAATAAGGCATTAATGTTATTTTTCGAGCAGTCAGTTATGCTAATGGGCATCTGTCATTTTTTCACCAGTACTTATTTGAGTTATTTGGGAAAGCCCTGCAATAAAGGTATGTTGCAATTAATAAACAAAATTTAACAAAAAACCTTAGTTAGCTGGCAATTATTTTTTTAACAGGAAGATTGGTACAGCATAACTTTTGCTAATTTCCTTGAAATATTTTAGAAACTCTCAGTTTAAAATTCTCAAAATACATGTCCTTTTTCTTCCCAATCCCTTCAAAATTGATAAAAAATATTCATTGTTGATAGTCAAATACACACCAACTTCAAAGCATGTACTGAAATTACTGAATTATCAAAAAATTGTTTTTATGGAAATAGTTTTCTTGTCTATGCTATTGTCTTACGTGGAGAAAACAAAATGAATATAATGGTGTCAAACCAATTGCACCTTCACAGCTAATATTAATCTCCTTTCTTGTATGCAGATTTGATATGTATAGTATCAAGCATTTGTATTCCAGGCGGTGCTGATCTGTTATATACTTGCAAAGTCAAAGTTACCTGATTTTGGTAACAGTTGACAAGGTCCTTCTCTCTGTGGTTTGGAACACAGCGCTCCATGAATCATATGTGTACAGTTTCATTAGTAGGTTGGTTTGTAGAAGAGCCAAACAATGGGCAAAAATAAAAAAAAGCAGAGGAAAGCTTGGCCAGGATGCATCTAAGTGTTTTTTTATGTGCAGACAGCTATATATGTGAAATACCACCAATACCTCTCCGATAAGGAGGCTGAAAGGAACTGTGCATTTTCCTGGAGAAGGGAAGAGATTTCTTGCTTTAACCTCTGTTAAAGATGTAATTCTTTATGATTCCTCCCATATTGTGCTTTTATTTGAATGTAGGAATTCCTTTTTAACTAAGAATTCTGCCTTTGTTTGGACCAGGTTTTATTGACTAAGCATTACTTATGTGTTTGAGTTTTACTTAGCACTACTTTTTCCTCTAAAACTCTTCTGCATATGCTTGTTCTTAGAGTAACTTAGCTGAAGATCAAGTTAAGCTCATCACGGCTTTAAATCAGTCTGATTTAACTTGCTGTTTTCATAGTGGGGATACAATTTGTGTGTTTTGATAGGTAAGAAATGTGGGATTGGGCTATGTTTCCATAGATCTGCAAAGCTTTATCCAGTTGACCCATAAGATGGAAGTGATTTCTTGTAAAAGCAAATCTCCCCTCTTTACTGAGGCTTAAAATAAGCTCCTGAACTCCTTGGTTCTTGTCAAAAGGTGTAGCAAAGAATTGCATTGCATTTTCAGAAAATGCTCTCGGGGATAGCGACATAAAGTAGTATCCACCTATAATGAAAATAAACAAGAAGCCTTTTTTAAAAAAGGAAAAGGTCTTGGGATCTTTGGGAAATGAAACTCTCGCTTCCACTGCATGTGTTGCAGTGATGAAGGTCCTGATGCAGGTGAACCTTTAAATATGACCAGAACACAATAAAATCCTTAATGGATAAACCAATATCGTACTGTGTTGCAATCTAGAGTCGATATCATTAGTGAATTGGTACCGACAGTGTTGCTCTCAGAAATGCTGGGAAATGGGCAGTTAGCTTGATGAAAAGCAGTGTGCCCAAAGGCGAGTGACTTTTGCTGTAACAGATTGTGACTACTGAGCTGAACTCATACCGGATTGAGCTCTGGATCTGATATGTTAAGCAAATGTAACCTGTACTACAGTTGTAATTGCAAATTGAAAATCTCTTATTCTCTTACCCTAATGTGTTTATAGTCACTAAATTCACAGAATGTCATGTGAAGATCAGGATTTAACATGTGTATGAGCAGGATGCGTGCTAACTTGCATCCCAGTGGAGCAGTTTATTTAGTGAGAGACTTGCCAGTTTACGTAAAGGGATTATGAGAGTTTAACTGGAAGGAGTTACACAAAGTCCCTAAGTTATATTTTAACACAATAGCAGACTTTGCTTTTATACCAAGCAACAACTGATGGATATCATACGGCCACCTGCCTGTTGATATAGTGACTTTGAAAAATCTGGAGGAAAGAGAACAAAGTCTGTGTTTCCTGACTCAGGTAAATCTGCTGTTAAAAATACATATGAATAAGTCTATTTTATAATGAGTGACTCCAAGAACTAAAGATGTTGACAGCATCAGGGACACTTGATGGATTATAATGATGCCTAATTTATTGTATCTGACTGTATGGAAATCTTTGCTAGTTGAAGGAGTGAGTGTCACCTATGTAGAATAATGAAGAGCACTACATAGCCTGCTTATATATGCTCATAAGGCGTAAACTGTGATCTTGAGAAATGCATTCATAACTCGTAGGGCAGTAAATAAGACTGCCTTGTCTAAGTCTGAAAAGAGAGTTTGGCTCAACTCCCACACAGACAAAGTTAATAGAAATACATGCATATATGTCTATTTTATGTATACATATAAGGTCTAACATATGTATAAGTTTTTTTTAATAGAGGTAACAGCTCCTTGTCAGACTATCACTCTAGTGATACCTTCAAGTTTCTGAAAGGCCAGAACAGAGTCGTATGCTTTAATACAGTCAATATTAGTTTAGTCATCCTTTGCCAAGTACAACCATATGTGGTATAACTAATTCTGTGTAACCCCTTCAGCTTTCTGTCACAGTTATTGCTAATGCACTATATTATTTTCCCGGACCCGTGACTTGCCTCTCATCTCCCACAGGGCTGTAAGTGACAGCTCGGTAAAGACGCTTAATGCCTTCCATAGCTGCGTGTCAGCTGTAATGCACTGTTTTGCACCTTTATTCAGTAATGGTGGTGGTGCTCCATAGCAACGTCAGCTTCCCAGCTGTGTGGGGGTCTGCCGTGGGGAGGCCTACTGGGAGCTATTAGAGCCTATGGAAAATCTCCAGGCAAGATGCAAGGTGCAGCATGCACAAAGCAGGGGCAAGAGAAGCTCCGCTGCTGGGTGTGCCTGAGCACCGCAATCACTGCTAAGCCCTCATGAATATGCTCAAGTGTTGCCAACAGTGTGCCTTTTGACAAAATATTCCTTCCTATTGATTGGAAACTGAGGGCAAATATTAATTTAAAATGCAATCAAAAGTATAGCCCAGAGTCGCTACTGTGCATGACAACTGTGAGATTTGAGGGAAAGATTTCCTTATGCAAATGAAAGAGTGATAATCTGCATACAAAGGGATTTTTAGAGTGAATTTGGACCAACTGCTGCTGAAAATCCCTGCAAGAGGAGGGGAATCCTACCCCCTTGCACTGCCTTTGAAATCTGCCTTGTCCCCATACAAATATGTTACTTCTTGAATGTACAGAAGGTAAAATTCAATTAAAATCTCTAATTAGATTTCTACTTGATTACCCTGAAATTGCAGGACGTGTAGGGTTCTGCTTAAAGAAACTAACGTCTGTGGATCAAGCCTTAAGACATGATCAGTCTTGTTCATTACTTGCTGCTCGTGAAGCTAAGTAAGGCTCATTCACAAATCAATGCTTACTGTTTTTGAAACTTTTTAAACTGGAATTTAAGTGTAATAGCATGCTTCACCAAAATTTAAGATGTCGACTGAAGTTGCTCAATTAAAGGATTAGCACTGAGAATAACTTCTAGGCTTTTTTCTTTCCAAATCTTTGTTATCCCTGATCAGAGTAATGTAAACTTTTCTCAAAAGATGTAATGTGGCTTTGTATGATTCCAACACTGCAACCTGTTGGCATGTACTATTCATGTGATTTATGTTTGTTTTCTCTTCAAGCTTTTGTTTTGTAGTAGCCAGCTCTGGTGTTTGAAATCATATTTAAAATAACCCCAAAACAACAAGAAAATGGAACCCGTACTATAGATATACCAGGAAATGGTATAAGCAGACTTAGCCAGCTTTTTGTTGATTATTAGACTCTGCAGATGAAGACTTGAAAGTGACTTCTTAATTTTAAATTTGCATTTGTGGTTTTATTTCCTATTCTTTGTTCCCTGCCCCAGTTCTTTATACTAAACTTATGCTACTTGATACAGGGAAGTCTGGAAGCTTTTTTTGTCCAATTTTATGGTCATTACAGGTTGTCTCTCTTACTGTATCTAAACGGCAACTCACAAGAGATACTGAGACCAAACCGATTGAAGGCAAAATTATTATTATTTTTTTAATCTCTAGAATATTTAATCTGTCTGGAGAGCTATAGCTTGTGATAACAAATGCGAACCAAGTATTTCTTGGAAGAAGTTGTTTCCCATGGGAAAACAAAAAAGATAATCAATATCAGTGCTTTCTTGCTGCCTAGTGTGCAGCTGTGGAGACAGTGTGGCGCAGGGACACCTGCTTTACTGTCTCCATTTATAGATCTGAGGCCAGCACTGTAAAGTGCTTTAGCCTTCCCTTTACATTGAAAGCAGCAGGAGGGTGATTAACAAAAAATGACCATACTGTCCTTTAGATCCACCTGCTAAGAGAATGCTTTAGATTTGTGTTAGAAGCGGATGAACAAAGCATTTGCAAAGATCCTAAGTGTAGGGTTTTGTGCTTCTCATATGAAGCTTTACAAAATGCCAGGAACAGCATCATAATGCCTTTGGTCATACCGCACAGCATCCCGACCTGCCAGTGCTAGCACACCAGCTCCTCCATCCATACCAGCCTTCATGCATCAGGAGTCAGCCACCTCAGGTTTTTCTGTCCATAATGAGCATCACAATAACCAAACATGGTTTTGATTTGCAGAATCTAATATTTCTGTGTTTAAGTATTACATTTATGAAATACAAAGAATTGCTTCTTGTAGTACAAAGAATTGCTTCTCGTAGTAGGCCAAATGATGCAATGGCCAAAATGGGTCAAAGCATCAATTAAATTTGGGAAAAGAAAAATCTATACCTAAAATAAAGACCTAAGATGCAGGTTTGATCTCGGGCTTATCAGTCCCTGTCTGAGCAGGTTCTTAGTAACTGGAAGAGAACAGCTCTGTGCCTGCACTGTTCTTGTCCCTCTGTCCTCATTGACTGATGTGCTCAGAGAAGGGACTAAGCTAGATAATCCACTTGTTTGACACATTCTAGGTGGCTTATGATTTTTTTATATATATATTTTACTTTAGCTGCTTCTCACCTCTTATTTTGCAATTATATAGCTTTTCATGTATTACCATTAGTCTGTGTAGGGATCAAAACTATCCCCCTCCGCCCCTCCCCCCCCCCCCGGCTTGTCATTTCAGTATCTGGTGGTGTTTGCTGTTCCTGTTTATTACCTAGAGGATTTAAAGTTTTAATCTGAGTCAAAGAACTTTGCTGAGTAGAAATATGTGTAGAGCACAAGGTTAAATCCTTTGCTGAACCGGTATTCCACTGTCTATATGCACACACAGTTCTCCCTAGGTTGTTAGAGGAAAAAAACTAATGGTTTTTAATATGTAACCCAATTTCAGCATCCCAGAGCAACAGTAAATTTACAGGATAATACTCCCTGTTCACGCAAAAGGCCCTGAAGAAGGGTTTATCCTCACTTGTTTGAAGAATATTCAAAATTTATGGGTTGACTTTGTATTGTCAAGGAAAAGTTTGCAGGATGAGGGTTCAGCATTTGGCCTTAAGTGTTTAGTGACCTTATGCACCAGTAGTTTTGTTTTGTGAGGACTGACAAGAATTTTACTTTTCTTGATGTGTGCAGATTAAGGTGTTCTTTGCTTCATCACCCATGAGAAGTAGCATCCTGAGCAATGGATATTGACTCAGCAATTTTCAGGGCATTGGAGGTCTTGGTATCAACATAAATTTTGCCACCGTTTTGTTAGGTAATTTAGGATGCAAGATTAAGTGAGGCAGTAAGGCAAGACAGAGGGGGAGAGAAGCCTTTTGGTTTGAAATAGCTTGCTTTAGCCACTTGGTGAGTTTGTCTGTCTAAATTTGACAACTATAAAGAATGCCTTATAGCCTGCTATTTCTTTGTATAGGAGTATATAATAAAGAGTAAAGGTTTCTCATCAGACCTGACAAAAACACCCTAAAACAATCCAAAGTCTTGATGTTTGAGAACCAAGAACTTGGAACCAGAAAGAATGTGCATGTAACACTCACATACTTGTAGAGTAACTGTATTCCTATTTGGTGATGGGTGAAGGGGGTTAGAGAAAATTTTTTTATATATATGCTGCTGTTAAATCTTAGCTCTCTTGCTGAAGCTGCTAGGCAACTTTAAAAAAATATTTAATGATGGGTAGGATTTTGATATGACCTTATCACTCAGCATACGGCAGTACAGATGGAGAGTGAAGTCGCAGATGAGTGACAGCGAGGAAGAGACTGGGAATGAGCAAAGCCTTTGATATGCAGAGAAGGGAGGAGAAAACAATCTGTTTTAACAGCTTTCTGATGGACTCCTTTGCAAGCTGTGTGTCAGAAATGGCCGCCTGGAAGTTTTGAGAAGAAAGGTTTTATTTCCTTCCAGTTTTCAATTACACTAAAATGTTAACCGAGTATCCATAGTGGGAAGGATTCGGCCATCCTGCATTAGTCCTCTTCAGGTTAGATTTGTACTGTAAGCTCTGACAGCCTGACCAAATAGTGGGAAGCAGTGACCGTCTGCACAAGGTGACTTCCTCGTACAAAAAAGGCATATGAGGCAAGTCATTTACATGAAGGTACCTGTGCTTCTTTATTGGTTGTAGACACATTAGGCTGGTTAGAAGCCACTCGTGCTCAAAGAAATGGAGAAGATGGGGTTTCAAGCTCTGTAGCCTTATCTGAATGTTCCATGTCTGTAGAATTATTTTTCCAAGATGCAGGCACTGATGTGCATTTGGGTCATTTTTTCTTGTGGTTTTAGTTGCTGTTTGGTTTTCACAGTGGGAAAATGGCATTTTCAGGTGTGGGTAAATACAGCTGTGAACTTAAATGAATTAATGGTTTTAGGAAGATGAATCTGTTTCAACAACAATACTTGTACAATAAGCACAATGTTTCTTCAAATTAAAGCATTTACTAAGGATATGAATCAATTGAATTTGAATGACAAGTTCACAATATCTTGGCTATCTGAAAAGTTGTGGCTGGAGCTCACAGATTGGGAACGGGATATGGAACATGCAAGAACTTGCACTTTATTTTCCTATATCCCAAGAATATTTTTGTGTGCTATTGAGGGAAAAAGGATAAACTTCATCAAAAAGTAGGGTTTATTTATTTCTAACAGGTGCCGTGGATGTCCAAGAGCTATATAGCAGAATGATATTAATTTTATGCTGTAATCAGCTTTGCTTACTAGCCAAGACATGAGAAGGGACTCTGAACAATCAATTAGCTACTTTGTATTGTTGCTGCCTCTCAAATGCATATCCGAAATGCTTCCTTCACGGATGCCAAAAATATCCGACTTCCCTCCACTACATTCTGTGATATTTCCTAAGTACACTACTCTGCAGCTTTAAGTGCACCCAAAACGTGGATCCATTGTCAAATTAACTGCATGTAGAAATCTCCAGTGGCATCATGCAAGGATGTTTTTACCCATGCTTTCAGTGGCAAGCCCCCATACATCTGCACTGTACTGCTGCAAAGCCATGTGCTGCCCAATTATTTTCAATTGAACTTTTGGAGAATAAACGTGTGCTGGTTGTACCCATTACCGAAGATGGCTGTTTCACTTGCTATGTTCATTTCATTCTTCTTCAGCAGTTTCTGTTTAATTTTCTTATTTTGCACTCCTTACCTTTTTACTTTCTTCTTTCCCTGCTCCTCTATTCTACATGTGAGATCTCTGCATGCAAGTCATCTCACCCCAAATAAAAGGTGGCGTCTGCAATACTCCAGGGAAATAAATGTAAAAACTAGATACAGTTCACTTCCTGCTTGTCTTTTGCTTTTTCTGAGGGAGTACAAACTCTCTATATCAGCCTGACTGAGTGAGTAGGAATGCTGGGGGAAGGAGCCAGGTCTCCTACCACCTGTGCAGAGGGTGGACCTCAGCTGAGAACTGGCCTTGCAGTGGGTCTTGCTGCCTTTGCTTTGATGTGTAGGACAGGTCAGACCTCTACCACATGGTGCCAGATTACTGAAATGGTTTCACTGCAGTACTAATCAATTCTTTTTCACAGCTTTAGATCATCTTAATCTTATCCTTAATTGCGAACTTACTTTCTTCACTCCTCACTTTAATTTTCAGATTGTTTTATTTACTGAAATAAGATACAGTAGCCTGAATGGTGCTGAGGTGAATAACTGCCAAATTCTGAAAGAGAATTGTGAATTGTACAAAAGGGAGGATAAAAGGGAAGAAAGAGTGGAACTTGATCCTCTTTATTTTTAATGTCACGATGCTGACTCTTGAATACAGCAGCTAATAGATGTAGTTGTCATTTGTTCATACAGTATACAGAAAACAGGCAATGAATGTGAAATAAATAAAAGATTGATGGGAAATGTCACCTTAGATTCAGTAGGTCAGATTCTCAGCTGGTATAAAGTGAAGCATTGTAGATTTCTACCCGTTTAAGGTCAGGCCAAATATATTTGCAAATGGCTATCCTATATTGCCCTTTTATATAGCCATATAACTTTCTAGTCCCTTTTTATTCCATTCCAAATTCTTCCTCAATTAATGCACAGCTAAAAATCTATTGAAGTTCAGCAATGGAACAATATATATTGTAGCAATCTGGATTTAAATGAATTCTTCATATCAAGCTATTAACTGAAAAAAAAAAAGTTATTATCCCTTCAGAGATGTGATTCTACCTTAGTTCACTCAGGTAAAGTTTGCAGAGCACCTCTGTGTTGCAATTCTAGTTAGAAGGCTGCAGGCATATCGTGTGATGTGTAGGTTTTTGGGGACATTAATTTTAAACAATTTTATCGGCCAAGCTGTTAATATTGTAGAAATCAAAATTCTACATGATGCTATAAGAACTGGAAATTTGTGGATTTTCTATGTTCAGGTGTGTATGAATCACAAAATACAGAAAGCGGATCATTGGCCACGTTTCATTAAAAAGAGGGAAAAAAAACCCAACTTGTGAACTGCTAGGCTAAATCTGTCTGCAAGTGACTACATGTGGAAGTAAGACTGCCCTTTATTTTGCTGAATAAACTAAAGACTATTGTTAAAACGATCTTTACTGCCCTTCTAAATCTTTACTTTAGTAGCCTTCTGCTATGAATAACGACTCTGACCTTCCTGACTTTTCTCATGGTATGAGGTACTATCCAATATGCACAGAACCAGCAGGCGTCTATCCTTAAAGGAGCCCCAGTGAGATGCTTTATTTCCCCCCACACCCCTTCTTTTCCTTCTGCAGTTCAAAGTGGAAACAAGTTCTTCTCTGAAGCATCGTCCCTCTTGCTGGTGTAGGGTGTTCCCCAACTGCAATGCTGGAAATCCTATTGCAACAGAATACCCTAAATTACTCGAAGTGTTGAACTGCTGAGTCTCTCTATAATACGTGGCGCGTTTACATCAAAAATAATTGTTTAAAATTAGTTTGGCAGTCTTACCACATGCAGGTTGCTATTAGGTTTTCAGAAATGAGTTCTGAGAATTGTATTTGGTAACGTGGTACTCAGTACTACTAAAACCTTATATTTTAGGGGACGTTTTGCTATTAAGTTTTATGTCCTCTGAAACAAAAAACCTCACTCGTATTTCATTGCTTTTGAAATAGAATAATAAAATTTTAATCTAAATTTTATATCCAAAATCTCAGCCATTGCTCCAGGGGCTTGAGGTGCCTTCAGGAGAGTTCACAAGGGCTCCTTCTGAGAAACATTCTTAAGAAAGTATTTATTAGGGTGCTAAAGTGCTAGGATTCCCTTGCTCCGTGGTGGGTTTTTTCTTTGTTTGTTTTATAAAGGTGCCGCTATTTGCATTCCCATTAGCGAATTCTTTGTGTTGCACAGATCAATCTCTGAGACTTCCATTCACAAACCCAGGGTAAATCTTCCTTTGTGTAATCCGCCTGTAGCGGGCAGCGAAAGGCATATCCTAGGCTAAGAGGTTGTTCAATAATGTCAAATGAATCCCTGGAGCCCTGCTCTCTGTCATATTATTTTCTGCAAATGCTGACACAAATGAAGTGAAGCATTTATTTATATTCATATACCTATTATTATGGTAATAGAATTGCCATTGTATTATCAATATGAGAATTTGAATATATGGGGTGTAACTTTATGGTCCTTTTCTATGATTACTTCACCATTTTTTCCTTAAATTGAAATAGAAACTTGGAGTTAAGAAACTGTCTAACTTTGTTTCTGCACAAATAAGGAAGGTAACAGTTTGAGAGACTAAAACAGTTATACCTTAGTTGAGGGACTACACTTAACCGCTTCCTGCATCTATATAAGTGAAATATATCCAGTAATATATGACAAGATATGTGGCTGCAGAGGATACGTTGGACTGCCAATGTGTTGTGAGGCAGAAAGAGAATACAAGTTTTCTTCATTCTCCAGAGAAAAGTGAGTATCCATTGTGAGCTCCATTTATTGAAGTGTATTACTGTACTCATAAAATGCTTTTTGGTTATGGCACAAACAGAGAAGAGAGCAATTTAACCCCTAGCTTGCTGAAATATCCAAGCACTTAGAATTCCCACTTAAACATTAAAACATTGAAGGTAGCACCTTCCCTTGTAAGGGAAATCAGATTTAACTTCATTCGCTTAGTTGACTGAAAAACATGACTCGTTTCTGTCAGACCCTTTGGCTTGTGTGTGTATATATTTATATATATAGTTGTGGTCTATTGGTTGTGAACTTCTTTTTATTCTCCTTTAAAAAAAATTTAAAATATTCTTTATTTCAGTTGTTTTTGTAAATGGAAAAAAAAGAAAACTTTCTTCTTTTGCTAACTGCTGACTCCTGTTGTCTTGCATATCCATGGAATTATCTATGCCAAATCTTTTAAATATAGCAAACTGCAGTGAGTTTTCTTTCTCTTCTCACCTTTCCACTTCCCTACTTGTCCGTTGTGAAGGATGGTGCAAAACAGTCTGTTTTAGGGCTGCTAAATGCTTGACATCTTTTCTATCCTTCCTTAACGATAGGTTATGTTTCTTGGTCCTAGATGTTTGGCTGTCATCCACCCTTCATTGTATTGATGATTAAGTGGTTGCTACCTTTTCCTTTTCTATGTTTTCTAGTGTTCTGTATCTATAGTGTATAAATATATAGTCACCTTGGCCATTTTCTGTCCTCTGGTGGTGGTTGGGGTTGGCAGTTTTTGTTGGGTGGGTTGAGGGTGGGTTTTTTTTGGTTTTTTTCAGGGTTTTTAGTTGTTTTTTTTCACTCTCTAATATATCCTGTGATTTTTATATTTCTGCAACACTCATAACCTCAGGGTGCGTTCAGTAAAATCCTGCAGGAGTGTGAGTCTTGAAGAGGTATCAGTTTCTTCACATTGTTACAGGACTGAGAAAGAAAGAAAAAAGAAGAGTAATACTTGTAGTGGGAGGGGTTCATCCACTGTGGCATTTTGGCAGATATATTGATATATATTTCTTTTGAATTTAATGCTTTTCTGTCAGGGGGAACTCTATGCTCGTTTAGTCTCTGCACTAGCAATCTAGGTATTTGTGGTTCATGTGTGCACGTATATGCACGCTTATAAAAAACGTAGCATTATGCTTTAAATTCTTGTCTTCATTTTGACTTGTAGTCTTCAAATTATTTACAATCTGTATCTTAGCTATGTGGTAGAATGTGCATGCTCTTTATTGCCTTTTACTTTTTCCAGGTTGTAATTAAGTCTCTAGGTAGCCAGCAATTGTTCTGTCCCTGGTCATGGGGGTCTGAAAGAGATGCACCACACAGGGCTATCTTACTGGGTAATCAAGAAAACACATGCCTTTGACTTAAAAGGGGGGAGAAAAAAAAAAGTAGATCTATTTGGTGGGAAGCAAAAGGCTCAGGGGTCTTGTTAATGAGAGAATGAAAGATCATGAGAAAGAGAATATTTCACTCCTAGGTCACCAGTTCAAATGCAGACTAGCTTAATAGTTAGTATAAGTTGTTACCATCTGACAGCTGTTCCATAATCCATGAGAAATGGATAAATTGTCACAGTCTAGTTTCTCTGGAATCTAGATCTCTAAATGACCACATCCTACAGACAGAACTTGCACAGGGTTATTAATAACTTGTTTTACTCTTGCAGACATTGGAGTATTACAATAAAAAAACACTTGAACTTTCTCATTCTTAGTATATCGCTCTGTGGGACAAAGTGGATGGATACTGGAAAGGCATTGTGAGAGAGGGAGAGGTACCACCTACCCCTGCCATTGGCAGTGCTGAGTTCCATGCAGAATTCATTGAGGGAAAAAAAGATGATCAGCATCAAACAACACAGACCCTTTACTTAAATAAGCTTTACTGTAAGCTTCAATGAGTAAATACAGAGTAGTAATTCCCAACTGATTTTGAAAAACAGATTAAAAATTAGAAAATAACTCAGGAGTATGTTTCCTTTGAATTCATATACCTAAAATAGGTAATCTCCTTGATGGTATATATTCCAAGTGGCAGCTTCTAAAATTCTTAGGTTACACTGTTGTATCCACTAATGAAAGTTAAAACCACACTTAAATAGATGTGATATTTATATAAGTACAGTGGTCATGTTAAGAAATTACTGCATTTTTACTTTGCTGTGCCTAAAATAGTAAAAGAGATGTATGCCTATGTATATGTATCTGTTGAACACAGAAGAATATTTATATTAAGATTTATGGATTTAGACTTCAGTAAGGAGAAAGGCATAGTACTTAATTGAGGACACCAGAATTTTTAGGACTTGATTTTGGAAGATTACAAAAAATCCAAACCCAACAACTGGGAAGATACATGTGGCCTCTTAAGTAAGAAAACACTAGTATGCCTTATTATTGTTATTAAAATTATTAATAACAATATTTTTCAATTCAATGAGGTACTTCATAGATATTAAAGTTAGATATTACCTCAAATGGGGAAATGCAGGCCAAGTTAGTACTTGTGTGTGTCAGCAATGTTACAGTTCTGGTCCATTTTCTAATCTTTTATTTGGAAATGAGTTATTAATTTTGAAATACAAAGTGAAAAATACTGTCACCGTTCCGGTCACCTTTGTCATCTGTCTGATTACTTGAAGGTTTTGGGAATTTGATGCTACCTTCCATTCCTCAAACCACAGCAATGATAGATACTAAGTAGGTTAAGATTTATTTTAAGGCTTCAGATTTGCTTCAAATTAGTCTACTTTATTGTTTCTTAATGACCCAAGGCCACAAAGCCTCATTATTAGCACTGCTGAGCATCTGTACATCCATTTGACTTCAACAGGCTTTGTAAGCATTCAGTGTTTGTCGGCTTCAGACTGGTGCTGCAAGGAGTTTAATTTTTATCTGATTCATTTTGTTCTTTTGCCGCATCAGGTTAATGCAAACTCAACCCAGCTGCTAGGAATGGAGAAGTGTAATTCTGGAGAGTTTTTGGCTGTTATTAAACATAAATGATGCATTGTGCTGAGGTATTTGTACGGGAAAAGAACATCTCCTGTCTGAAATGGTGGAGCGCATTAGAGCAGCTGCTCTTTATATGTAATAAGAAGCCAGATGTGGTAGAAAGCTGGCCATTTAACGGTAGCTAGCAACAGACATTAAAAACTTAGTTCATTAAAATAAAAAACACAGCCAATACATTAACAGAACATGGAAATTAGTGAGCATAAACCAGATTTGATTTAGCCGTGTGGCCTTTAATGAACCGTATTTCTAAATTAGCAGCAACATTTATATAAATGGAAACAGTTATATACTTTTGGCATTTTGTGAACTACCGCCATGAAATATTCATTTCCAAGGAGTATGTTTTTCTGAATATAACAATAATTTTTGACACTCTGCTCCTCAGAGAACTTTTTATCTGGATTTGTAGCTTTTGTCATTTAATTAACTTTTTTTTAGGGACACATGCTTGTAAGATTTTACCATTACTGACTGTTGATCAAAAGACCAAAGAATTACTTTCCTTGAAAATGATTGCAGCTTTGAAACTAGATATATACACCAGATGTTCAGTGTTGTGGTATATAAGAATTGGTTTCTTGCAACTTGTTAGTGCCCCAAACCCTAGTTGCAAACAGGACTCAAAATGAAAATAGCTGATAGTCAGTAAGCGGAAGAGAATCCCTTTTCCCTGAGCTTTTCTGTCTGAAGGCAAGAGACAAAGCAGACAGACAAACCCCAGCATTAAAAACTGCTTATATAAAGTGGCTCTTTGATTTTTTGCTGTTGAGTAAATTATCAAGATGTAAGATAAGCTCTTTCTGATGTGATCATATAGTCTCTGAGAGAGATACAACTAATAGAATTACTTTTTTACTGTAACACAAAAACAGCACAAGGTACTGCAGGTACTGCTTAATGCTACATTTATCCCTCCCCCACCCTCCCCCTCCATTTTTATTGCCAATACAGCTTTCCTTTTTTAGCTCAAACTCATCAAAGAAGGAAAATAGGTGAAGAATTAATTTAAACTCTTCACTTGCAAAGTGAAGCATGTTACATGTACATCAATGAATCTTCAGTAGTTACCAGTCTGGGGGTAAGGGGGCTGTTTCAGCTATGCTAAGTTCCAGGGTTTTTTTGCAGAAGAGAAACATTTCTGGCATGGTTCAAATACTTCAGAGTTTTCAGAACTCTTGTGATAGACTGAAGATGATAATGTTCCCTTAGGTTATTTTGTCCCTACGTCAGCTGTAAGAATTAGAGTGTAAAATTCATCAGATTTACATTTTGCTTAAAAACATCAGTAAGAGATTTATATTGTTCAGCATCATCTGATCTAGACAGCCTTGTGTATGTGTATATGGATATACTCGTAAATCAGATAAGTTTTGGGAAGGGGTGTTAGTTAAGCATTCTGGAGATATTAATTATCTGTCATGAAGTTAATGCAAAGTTGAAGCAAGAGACAACTTTAAAGTACTTGTGCATTGAGGATACTGGGTAAATCTAGTTTTAAATTTTAAATGACTTGTGTTAGAAATAATCACTTATTTTCTTACAGTTTACTAAACCATCCTTTTTCCTCTTGAATTAACCCCACACACACACCAAAAACCTAGAAACTAAGGGCAAATTGCTTCTTCCTGTAAATCAAAATGACATAGATATAACTAAAATGTAAGTTTTGTGGGCACATGGTAGGATCCTTTATTTTTTAATTAGGCAAGCAAGGCTTAAATATAGTTTATGTTCCCCACCTAATTTTTTCAGACACACACTCATAAAATGAGTAATGCAATGTGGAAAGAGCCGGAAATGCTCATGCAAACTTAATGCAAGTCAGTGATTTGTAGGGAAGATAGAGCACTGGGGTTCCAAGAATTTTTGAAAATGAATAGCAACTTGAAAAAAGCACCCATTCAATGTAATGTAGTGCATGCTTTTGGGAATTTACAGGGGCCTACAGGAAACCTGGAGAGGGACTGTTTGGATGGGGCTTTAGGCAGCCTGGGCTGGTGGAGGGTGTCCTTGACAATGGCATTGGGGTTGGAACTAGATGGTCTTTGAGATCCCTTCCAACCCAAAACTTTTTAGGATTCTATGAATAATCAATGTTAATAAACACAGCGACTATCCATTGGATATTTAAGAGTTTTTTTAAAACTTTTTACTGTAAAAAAAAAAAAATTGTAGTGATAGACAGTTGCAGGTTTTGATTTGTGACTCATTGCAAGTTCTTAGCAGATTTAAGGTTGGAGTGAAAAGTGAATTGGTTGCTGTCACCAGTATGTGTTCCGTTGAGACTATTACTTGCGTTTTCCCTTGACAAACATGTCCTTTATGGGTTTTGTAGGGAAATCAAGCATGTTCTTTCAGTTTTTTTTTAATCCTGTTGCAGCTCAGTTGTGCTAGCTCAATCTCTGAACCTCATCCTCTGAAGTACTTGTAGTTACTTGACAGGTGCCTAGTCCAGCCTTTCCTACCTGCAGTTTTGACAGCACGAGTGAGTGGTGGGTTGCCCTGAGCTCAGCTGTGTTAATTATCTGTCTCACCCATGCAAGTGAGATGGTTGGCAGGGAGATCACCTGCTGCTGACTGCCCTTCGGTGAGAGCACTAATGGGCATCTCTGTCCACATGCCCATTTCAACCGCCTGGAAAACTAGAAGTTTATTTCTGAGACCTCCCAAATCTGGTTACAGTTTGTGAACAGATTCAACAGCTATTATGTTCTTGGATTCAGTGTAGGGCTATCCTGCATGATCGTGTATATTGTTTTGAAGGAAAACAGGGGAATAAAGGAGTCAGATTTATGCATTTTGGTTTAGGCAGCTATTACTGGGAAAAAATGTTTGCAATACATATAAATTATATTCATCTAACAAAGTGTATTTTGATTGCAATTTCTGTGCCAATTTAGCGTTTGGCTTAAAAGCAAGAACTCCATTCAGATGTATCTGCTTCTCTGGGATTTGAGGAGAGTTCTGGTTACACGAAGAAAGATAGGAGAGATACCAAGAAGTTAATCTGCATATGCGTGTATGGAAAGCCAGCTGCAGGAGAGAGAATTCTTTTAGTAAGTGCTGTATGTAGTGTTAGAAATATGGAGTCCTCTCTCTTTGCATGTGGATGTAACAGCCTGCAGATAAAAGAAGGGAAGTTTGAGAAGAACGTGTGGCTAGCACTTTGCAATCAAATTAAAATGAGCAAAGCAGACACAGAGGGATAGATTGGAGATTCAGTGGTGTTGTAATAGGTGCTCACCAGTTCAGCATTGTGTGTAAAGATAGCAGTATGCAAAACAGTCACGCAGCCTATGGCTTATAAAGGTCTAGATGGCAAGAACAATGTTAACAGGGGAGGAAAACCGACAGCTTTCATGCAAAGAGGAAATGCAAGTGGTGCTTGGGGTTATCAATGTCATTTGGATTGCCAAAGCCCCTTTTAAGTGAACAGAAAAGTCCGCTTGCTGTGGAACTCATTGAGCTAACACAGCGTACGCGGCATTTAAGAAACTGCTACAGTGAAAATTGTGAATAATGAAGGCATATTTGAGAAGAATTTGTATCTATTATGTTGCATTCAAAACTGAATGGGCGAAGGCAGAGATTGCAGTGTGAGGTTTAAACTACTGTCTAGGATATACTGGAGATTAAAAATAATTTTGTACCTTGAATAGTTGAAGGAAAGGCTTGTGAAGGAGCAGAAATTGCTGGCTGAAAAGAAGAGCTGAAAACGGGGAAAAAAATGATACGTTTTTCACCTGCCTCAATTAAAGCACACAATGAATATTGCATTTCCTGATTAAAATTCAAGCTATTCTTTTAAATAGTTTGAGACTTAATTCAATGGAAGCATTGAGTAGTGTAGATTGGATAGCGCTTCTTTCAATCTCTTTTCCTGCATTCAACTTTTCGTTTCTAATTTATATATTTACAGATAAAACAAAGATGGGAGTTTATAGCTTGCTATTGATTAGACTCCTTTTCCAGTTGATTTAATTAGGTCCTTTGCTCCTTGAAAGTCTGATCTGAAGCTTAGATACGGATACATCGCTTCAGGCATTCAGGCTAAGGTGATGGAAGGAAGCAATGAGCCCATTGTGAATGGCTTGGGATGGGGAGCGGTGCGGGAAGCCAGGCAACAATCAATCAGCGCTGCTTGCCTTTAATAGAAGACTCTAGTGCAGAAGTTACTATTGGGAACAGAGAGATGCAAATGAAAGCACAGATAGCTGTATTAATGCAGACTGATAAAGAGGGAGATTCGGAAAATTCTGTATATATTTGTATTCAGTCCATACAAGTTGAGGGTGGTGGTGGTTTATTAGCTTGGGGTTTGGTTGGGTTGGTTTTTTTGGGGACAATTAAAAAGAGGAATAAGATTGGAAGACCTGCCTTTTACTAAGGCATGATAAATGAGCTTTATGTACAGTTATTCTAAATGGATGCAAGGACATTCCGAGGTGTGTGTGACCTATTGACCATCTAGCGAGACAGCAGTACTATAAAGAAAGATCCACTGATACTACAGTAAAAAAGAATTTATTTCTATCTGACAGTAGTTATCTTTAGAAACATGACGAGTGATGACACTACAGTTAGTATGACTACTGTTTTCTAGCATCTCAGGCCCTTTGTGGAGGCTGTGTCCTTACTGTATTTAAGACATTCATTTTTCAACTCATTAACATTCTTGCTCTTTCAGGAGCAGATCCGAGACAGTCTCTATACTCCTTAGCTATTTACCTGTGAGCTAAGTAGCAGCAACTTTACAGGATATAAACCTAGCTCTGGAATAGTAATTTATTACTGCATACTTAAATAAAGGCAAAATAAGGAATCCCAAAGTAAGATTACTGTATATCCTAAAAGCATTTAATGAAGTTTGTTAGCTCAGTGTTTTCAACTTAACTATAAATTTATTGCAAATTCCAACTATCCCTGTTAAAATGCTGAACTTTATATGATAGGGTATAAATCTAAGTTTACTTTGGAAATTCATATACAGTAACAGAACTTGATGTGGGCTTGAGTCAAGCAATATGAAATCACATAAATGGCTTCAGCAGAATTTTGTGTGTTTATGCTATAAGTGGGGAATGCCTACTGAGAAAAAAGATCTTCCTTACTTCAGACATGTAAGACATTTTTCCATGGTAAAGAGTGGAGCTTGAAATGTAAAAGCTAGCAAATATCATCTTTTTGGTCAGGTGACAAGCCAAGAATCAGGATTAATGAGCTGCAATTGTGGGTAAAAAGGAGACTGTTTTCCCATGTCTTTGTAGTTGGAACATATGTATAAAGGATGAAGCATGTTCAAACTTCAGTATTTGGCAGCTAGTTCAACCTCCTGCTCAAGGCAGAACTAGCTTCACAGTTCACATTCTTGATAGTTTGTTCTATTTCATGGATGTTAAAAATCTTGACTTAATCCTGAGCCAAGTTTTCAGAATTTGGTGTGCAAGAGATAAATGTTTGCTCATTTCTGCTGCCCAGCACTATAATAGCAAGGCTCTACCTCTTTTGCCAAAATGTGCCATGACCACACAATAAACTGGCAGAGGGCAGAGAAAAGGGAAGAGAGAAGGTCTGTCTGTCTCAGACTCCTTCCAGAAAACATGAGAAGGATGGGTCCAGCGGTGGTGGGTGAGCCAGGTCTTCCTGTGGGGACAGCGAGGTCCAGATGTTTATAACTATTTATTTGACTATTATTTTCCTCTCATGCTAAGCACAGCGACACACATACTGACAACAGCACCTAGCAGAGGGAAGTGGGTGGTGCTCCCGGAGCAAAAAGAACACCCTCCTGGGCTAGAGCCCTTGAGTAGGGACATCCCCACCAGCTCTAAGGTATGGTGTGGCTGTAGTCACCTCCACAGAATTCTGCCCCTTAACTATCTCTGCTCTTTGCTACCTGGCAGTGTTACTCCTACACACAGAAAACTCTGAACAAATAAGACTGGGAGCTCTGTGCAGTCATGGAACACCAACAGCTTTTTTTGTGCCTGCTTAAAAATATGGGGACCAGTGGTGATGTGAGATGTGCCTGGGAACCTTTCCATACAAATGTCCACTAGATGACATCACAGATTAAGTATTTAGTAACTCCTAGTTATTTATGTTTATGATTTTAATTTGTTTGGTTTTAGCTTTTATTTTTCTTTGAATTATGGAGAGTTACTATATAAATATGCAAATAAATGAGACACTCTTACCAGTGTTAGCTTTTGAATTGGATCTTCAAAGCGCTGCTTTGCTTACTCTGTGACTAGTCATAGAATGTTACTAAAATCTTGAGATATTTTGGTAATTTGGTTTTCTTTTGCTACCCTTACCACTAGAGAGTTATTCAGTCTCAGTAAGGATTAACCATTTCACTAGGGAAAGAGAGCTATATATATGTATATTGTGAGAGGGGGAAACAAAGATTCCTGACATAATTTGCAAGTAATTTAGTTTTGTCAATACCAGCCATAATTGGAAAATAGACTTTTTCTAGGGAATTTTTAAAACATTTTGCTGGAGTCAATTGCTGTAGCCTCTTCCTCCCTTCAAAACGGGAAAGTCTTAATTTTATTGTTTTATTTATTGTAGGTCTTAACATGGGTATTTTGTTAATAAACGGTGTTCAGTTTTGTTTTAATTTTAAGTCCCTTTTCAATTTAGGGTGTCTGGAAGAAGAATAAGGTATTTTAGAGGTTGATGCAGTATTTAGCATGTCTTTTGGAAAACACATAGATCTTGTCAGATGAGACAGCATATGTTAATTACATTACACTGTTGATGTAGCTTGTATTGCAGATCTGGACTGGTCTGATACATGGGTTCAGTAAACTCTTGACTACTCTTATGGCCTTTGTGGTTCAGCTTGCATCACCCCTCCTTTCATTCTGGGCACCTGTCCCCTGGATCATCTTTGCTTCATGGTACCAGAACCATTCCCTAACCACTGTGTGATATGCCTTGAGCATCCATAGACAAAAACTAGTGGTCATTGAGCGGTCATAGATGTGCTATATGCAAATATATTAGAGATGCCTATGGGTGAGTATCTGTAGTATTGGTACCAAGCCACAGATTACTTTGAGTGACTTGTGGTGTGAGCAGGACCAGGCAACTATAAGCAGAGGTTGCAAAGAATGATATGGATGTGAGCCACTCTGAGCCAGCTGGTGAAGGAAACATGGACTGACCTGAAGCAGCTCAGAAAGACAGTACAGATGCATGTGGCCCATGAAATATTTGGGAAGACTGCTACTGTTGCAGATCTTCCTATAACACCAGACTGGGTATCACAGGAGCTGAACACTGCTGTGGCTTTCCCATAAGTATATGCTTCTTAGATGAAGTGTTCTGTAGTATGACTTTGAGGAGCATTTCTCTACTTCTATCGTGATGGGCTTTTTCCCAGCCCTTATCCTCTAGGCAATCATACTCTTTTAGATGTAGAGATTCTTTGTATGCCTTCAGGGATTGAAGTTGGGTTGTTTCCTCTGTCATGTCTTAAATATGAAAGCAATTAATTGCCTGTTTTCTCTACCTGAGAGTTTCTTGCATTTTAGTAAATTTGTTAGTACAGCATCTCTTTGCAGGCGAGAGAATAAATGCATTTCATTATATTGTTTTGATTTGTCTAGAGATATAGTCTAAACCATTCTTTTTTCCTAGTTTTAACCCCTTATGTCACTTCATGAATGTGGAGGCATACTTGCTTGTCTCCATTTTAATTCTGTCAGCTAGAAAATAATGAAAGTTAACAGAGATCCACAGCCAAGGAATGCACAGAAACACTCCCACAGACTCGCAGCCAAAGTTTGAGACCCAGTGGAAATGAGCTAGCATTGCTACTGGAAGTATTATGGTGCACTCTGATATGTTACAGTACAAAGTAACTACATTTTACCCAGGGCTGGGTATCCAACAGCATTTGTGGGAACTATGTTAACTGAAACATAAAGGGAGGAATGTGAAAGTCCTCTCCAAGTTTCTGGACAGTTCTAAGAAAGTATGAAGTTCAGCATGAGGAACCGTCTTTATGAGCAAGTTGTCAGGAGTGATACTCCCACATGGAAAAATGCATCGTGCTCCTGGTCTCTACCACGAGACGTAAGGAAAGGAGCGTTTGTGACCAACCAAACGTGTTTCACAAAAAACTAGGACATGCCTCTTGGTGTGGGTCGTTTCAGTATCTTTTATTATCTGGGTCTCTTGATTGCAACTTTTAGCAGAAGGGGAGCCTTGAGAGTTGTGGCTAAGATGTACTCAGCAGAAGACCTGGCAAAGCAGTTCTGGCTGTATATCATTATGACCTTAATCCTCAAGTCTCTGCTCAGCTCAAGTACCGTTTCAGCTAGCAACAATTAAAGGGAGAGGAGTACATGTGTTGCACAAAAGATAATATCAGATGATTAATACATGTGCTGGCCATTTTATTCCGTCATTGAAAATGTGCTGAATTAACACTTCTGCCAGAAATTTCTTAGTGCTTCATCCCTAAACATATCTCATGTGAATCAGTTTTGGCTTCAATACTAGAGGGTTTTTTTGTACAGGATGCTTAATAATACATATTGAAAAGGGCAATTCATATTTCTTTGATAACTAGAGCTTTGGATTCAGTGGTTTGTTTTTCTTTAACTGCAAGCTGTAGGTAATGCATGATTTAATAAAATTACTTGAGCATTCCCTTCTGAGCACTGATCATGATAGAATAATACAAATGATTGATGTTCACTTCCTTTATGGTAAGCCAAAAAAACCTGATCATGGCATCATAAAAAGAAAGAGCATTTTATAGCGGCAATCAAAGTTGAATGAAAGCTAATGAATTAAGGGGGAAAGTTTTAGTACCTCTTTTAGGGAAAAAATCCAAGTATTTTATGGGATGCATTTATATAGGCTTTAACCTAGGGGTGTTTTTATAGAATAGATATGATAGTTTTTGCTGTCATATTTAGTGCTTATCAAAACATTCTAATAGCGAAAAAAAAAAGGCGACATGGTTTACTACATAATGGGCACTGAAGTTTTGATTAGAATAATATTACTTTATAGCTGTGAAATTACTATAGAAATGAACTCTGAAATATTTCTTAAGTAATTTCATTATGTATGAAGCTTACCCTTGAAAGCTGTCAAATACCTTCTCCTTAAGGTTTTGTTTTGTTATGCTGTGCTCCTTCGCATATGTATACCTTAAAAATCAATCCAGAAGGTAGAGATTTATTATAACTTGTCAGAGGCTGTTAATAGCTGTGATTTGCTCATGGTCTAAAGCCATGTTCATATAGTAATTTAGTTTGGCACAAGTGCCAGCAGAGGCAGTTCCCTGCTTCCTCTTTCATAGTCACACTGCCTGCACTTACTGTGTCCTTCATGCTCCCTGTAGCATTTATGATGCCAAACCATAGACTGAGTGAAAAACTTACCTGATTTGAAAGAAAGATAATTAAAAATTGGCTAGCTTGCTGACTGTCTACAGGAATTATTTCACCAAAGCTGAGCAAAGAGCTAGGTGAATGGTGTTTTTTACAGGGACAGAAACTTTGACACATTATAGACAGGACCTAGTAATGGTGCTGGTTAGGGGCGTAGGGAACATGATGGCTCAGTTGACCAAACAGAGGAGAAATTGCTGTTGTCGTGTTGATATCATGGGTGGTTTATATTAATTTTGACTCCAAGGGCAAAGTTTGCGATTTAACCAAGCCTCTAAACCACACTATATTCTAGGGAGTCAGTGCTCTCACCCTTCTGTATGGCCTGGGTTGGAGGTGGATGCACACTGGCTGATGGCCATGGCTATCTGACTGCACGTCCCATAACCAGTTGCCATTTTAGAATGACACAGGGCCAAGTGTTTTTCCCCAGTCCATAAATGTCCCTCTGTGACATCAAGCCTGTTAAGTTTCAGATCAGACTGATAGAGGATCAACAGGCCCTTTGTTCTCTGAGTGAGTTAACAGTCAACAGCATAAAAATATTTTTTAGTTCATATAATTAAAAAACCTTAGATTTCTAGTAGTTAATTCAGCAAAATTATACTGTGATCAATGAGAGGGGGTCCTAGGAAGAAACAATCAAGAAAGAATGAAATATTGTTTATCTATGGTTAGGTTTAAAATTGTGGTGTCATGTATGGTAACTTTCATGTAGTCTCTGTACATGAATTATTAGAACCTACGGTTTTAATGTATATGCTGATAGATGATTTATTGTTCCCAGTGAAGTCTCAATCTCACTGTAATACACAGAAATTATATAGATTTGAATGTAAATAATTGTAAGAAGAGTGACAATATGCAATCAGGTGTATATTGTTTATAAACATATGCACACTTTATGTGAATGGTTACTTGCTTTGTTACTGTTCTAGCATTAAGCATCTTACACTTAGCTGGCATTAGTGAACTACTTGTTAGAATTAGGTGTACCATTAAGGAGAGAGATTTTATGCTGAAGGAGTGAAGTGAAATGATATTTTAGACATAGGAAAAAGTGGCAAAGCTACTGTAAAATAGATGGTAACAGAAGGAGTAGAATTTAAAATGCCAAAAGAGAAGAAGAGGCAAAAAAGGACAACGTTAAGAAATTATGTGAAAAAAATGGTTTATGAAACACAAGAATATGGTAGAAGGATTACAAGAGTGGATGAGTGTGTAAAATTGTCCAATTTTCAACATACTTAGTGACTGATGTGCCATTGTCAGAGAGAAGCTTTTGTAGATGTTCATGTGTCTAATAATAATCTGCATCTTTAGCTGCATGAGTGCTTATAAAAATGACCCGTATCCATTTAGAATCCTAAATGGATTCAAGGATCTTTGGGTTTTAGGCTGTTTTATGCTTTTGGAAATTTTACCCATTGTGATGAAACCTAGATGGAGATAAAACTAAAAACTGCATTTAGAATGGGCTGAAAGGGAATGGTTGATATGAAGTAATGGAGCTTGAGAATAAATGAATCAAAATGAGAACCAAGAGCTTAAGTGAGCATTTAGCTGTGCAGGCAAAAAGGAAGAAAATTGTCTTTAATGTGTAGAAGAAGCAGCAGAAAGATTTATTTATGATCTGAATTAGGAAGGAAAAGGAAAGATGAAACAAAAATGACATTTTTATTACAGGTTTGAGTGGCAGGGGGGATGCTGGTGATGCAGTGCTTGGGTGGGAAGACAAAGAGGTCAATTTTGGCCATGTTAAGCTGATGGTATGCCAACTAGGTGAGGTACCAGTGAGACAGCTGAGATAGGAGGTTAAGTAGAAGAAAGGTTTGGGAATGCAAAGGTTAATCTGCTACTTGACAATAAAACTGCTTATATATTCTGTTTAGTAAATATCCTGTATCAGAATCTCAAAAAAAACCCTCCGACCCAAAATAATATCAGCAAAGCCAAATAAATCCCTCCCAAAAAAAACCCCCACAAAAGCCATTGATGGTGACTAGACTTTTTTTAAATACAGGGTGTGTTTATTGTGGGTTTCATGACTTGAAGATAGATCTGCTACCAGAAGTTCTTATATCTTCTATTATTCTTGATACTGGGTTTGATTTATGTTTGGATGGAGACAGTGATCCATTAAAATAAACTGCCTGAATGTTTGCCCAGCAGATCAGATTGACTTTCAGATGTGAAATTTGGTGGTTTATACTTGCAGTTAGACCGAAGGGTTGCACTAAATGGAAGAGCACTAAAACTATATTGTGTCATTCCTCTACTGTTTGTGTACTTTCCTTTTTCTAATACTGTGTCCTGGACCCACTGTGTCACACTGAGCATGCAATTTGGTTTATTCAGTTTCAGATGTTCAGAGAAGATGGATATATTCTATATGATATGTTCTACATTACAGAAAATTAAAACACATGCTTTGACAAGTACTAACTAAGCTGCTTAAAGAATGTGATGGTGCAGTTGGGCTAATTTACGTGTAAATGTGAGCAATGCTGTTTCAGATTAGAGAAGCAAATTGCTAAAAAAGGAGTGTTATAAATATGGACTTTTGAAGATTGGAGTCTGAATATTAAAAAAAGGAAAACTTTTTTCCATGGAAATTTGATTTTCTGACTGCCACTTGAAAAACAGGGGTCCTTGTCTTATCTGGGGCTCAGGTTTTGAAACTGCTTTTCAGGAGCTTTGGATTTTCTTATTTGCCACTGTAATAAAACCTCCTGTAATTACTATTAATGCACTACAGATTTATTTGTCTTAGTTTTCCTTGCCTGTAATGGTAGAGCAGCATCTATTGCTTTGAAGAATATCAGTCATTAATTAGTTTGTATTTGGTTATATTTTATCTGAGGGAGTATTTCTCAGCTGATTTTACTGGAGGAGAGCTATTTATTGCAGTTGTTCATAAGGGTAAAGTTTTTCCCAGCATACTGGTGAAGGTGCTGCCTTCCAAAACATACATTATAGTGTGTCCCAGTGTGTATTGTTGTGGGTCTGCTGCTGAGCAGAGTGGTGTACTTCAGCAGGCTCTTTTTCTCTGACTTAAATTTAACTTTTTTGTTTTATCAAAGGCAATTTCAGACTAGAGCTTTAAATACCAGGAGAGAGGTAGTAGTGTTCATTTTATGAAAATGAGATTTTTGATTTGTCATCTGCTGGCACTTCAGTTCATGGCTCCTGAGCTATGCGAGTGCTCTGTGTAAGCAGGATCTGTGTGGAACTAGGAGACACCTTGAGGACCAGAGAAAACGGTTCCTCATGGCAGTGCCGCCCCAGCCCAGAGGGAAAACCGGTGTTGTTGTAATTGCTACACATGTACTTGGCAGGAGCTATTTACAAACAAAGGATATAAACTATTGTGCAAAGACCAGGATAGCTGTAGATTTCGTGCTTGTGAGCTGATCAATCCATGGTAGTAAAGACTCAGTCAGCAAATTCAGACTAAGTATTAGGATGCTGGTATCTGTGAAAGAGATGTTAGTAACAGTATGCATGTGTTGTGACATAAAAGAAATGTCAAGAGTACCACGGAATAATTAAAATATTTTGTTTCAGATAGGGAAATTAAATTGCTTTGTGGTTACACAAAAGAATCTTGATTTATATTAATCACTAGTGTGTTACTTGTGACCATATATTGTTAGAGGTTTCACATTTTTAGTGCTTGCTGTGCAAGGTACAGTCTTATAAGCATGTCCAGGTATGCTAGTGCATATTCATTTCCTTGGGAAAAAATTTATTAGCTGTTAGGTTTTTTCCAGTTAAAAAGTTTAGGATATTTCGTACACTATAGATCATGCTCTTTGTGATACTCAACAAATTCACTTTTTGTCTGCCAGTACGTACTGGAGAACTCCAAGGCAGATTGAAAACAAATTAAGTACCCATTTTTTCCAGAAATGAATGAAAAGCGGGTTGTGATATGGTTTGGTACAGATGAGAGCAAGGATTTAAAATAAATTTATTTCCCCTCACTAACAGCAAAAGAGCTAGAGAAGAGTAGTTCTGAATCAGTTTAATGCGTGCAGGGAATGAGACTTGGACATGTTATGAACCTCTTCATTAATACCGATTAGTACATTGGACTCTATGATAAATCACATGCTGAAAATGTGAGTAAATTTACATTGCGGCCATATGAATGTCTAATCCACTGCTGCTCACTTGTAGTGTTAGAGTGATGAAAAGAACCCATCTACATGGATTCAGGTCTCTAGACTTACCTGAAAGGAAAGGCAGAGAAAGAGTGGGGGTGGAAAGGCAAGGTAATGGAGATATCAGAACAGCATTATTATTCTTAAAAGCATCAAATGGAGTAAAAGTATCTTGAGTCAGTTTTTTACTGTCTTGCTTTTTCAGGAAGTCAGGTTAATGTTGGTGTTTTTCAGAGTCCTAGAAAAGCAATATTGCCTTCCAAAAGCACATGCATAATTTTCTCTAACACCTAATTAACATTCTTCATTTCAGTTTCCAGTTCAGAGAGAAAGTATATGATGTTGTCTTGCTCCAGTGGTACCTTATTTCTAATAGTGTAAGGCTTGTTAGAAAATGAATTCCACTTTATTTCAGGTATTTCCAAAGAGACAGCTGCTTCAGTGAAAGAAAGTTAAAATGTTCGATAAAGTCAAAGATAGAAATGTTTCTCTTGAATCACAGAATCATAGAATGCTTTGGGGTTGGATGATCTTTGAGGTCCCTTCCAACTCCAAAGAATTCTATCATTCAGTGATTATCTAGTTCCAACTCCCTGTCATAGGCAGGGACGCCCCCTCCTAGGCCAGATTGCCCAAAGGCCCCTTTCAACCTGGCCTTAAACACTTCCAGGGAAGGGGGTTCTACAACTTCTCTGGGCAGCCTGTGCCAGTGCCTCACCACCCTCACTGTAAATAATTTCTTCCTAACATTTAATCTAAACCTACCCTCTTTTTAGCTTGAAGCCATTTCCCCTTGTTCTATCACTGCACTGCCTGATGAACTGCCCCTCTCCCACTTTTCTGTAGGACCCCTTTAAGTATTGGTAGGCTGCAGTTATGTCTTCCCAGAGCCTTCTCCAGGCTGAACAAGCCCAACTCTCAGCCTGTCTGCATAGCCTCCTTAGCCTTACTGACACAATGTCCATCACTCTTCTAGTAGTCCAGATTGAGAGAACTGTTTAAATGAAATATGCAGAATTACAGTTGGTTATTAAGTCATGAATCCATAATTCCCATGGATTCAGCCTTTTCTTCTAGCCCTATCCAATTGTTCATCTATTACAAGTTGGTTTGGTCATTAAGGTTTACTGCTAGGGAATCAGTTGTCTGTCTCTATAAATTTCCAGTTGTCTGTTTCTGTCCAGCTCAGGATTATTTAAGCTTTAGTCTCTGAAGGTTTAGGAGCTAGCAGTTTAGTTATTTGGTCCACATTTTCAAATTCCTGCTGATGCGACTGAATTCAGTGATTCAAGATGTTTTATTTTCTGGCCCACCTGAGAGTGATTATACAGCAGTTCTATTAGGAAAGGTCACACCAGTTATGTCAGGCACATCCATAACTTTTAAAATATGTTTATAGCTGGTGTCCGCTGTAGTTACAGGGAGCATGATACATGTGTGAGCATCTGATTGTGCATCTGACAGATACTAACTCCATGAGGAAACTAGGGACCTGTCAAAATACTTGCCAGTTCATCTGAACTTGTAGAATGTTAGATATTCTGACAAAATGAAATCCTTTCTTTTCCTCTTTTTTTTTTAATGCTGAATGTTTTCTTTAGGAAAGATCATTGCATTGATAGGTGAAAATATGAATGAAATTTTTTTCAGGCTTTGGTCTACTGTGCTAGCTAGGTAGCTGAAGCTCCAGAATTTGGAGAGTTGGTTCTGGCTGGAAGCCAGGTGCCTACCCAAGCTGCTCATCACTACCCTTATCTGCACAGGAAAGAGAAAATATAATAAAAAGCTTGTGGAACAAGATAAGGATAGAGAGAGATCATTAACCAATTACTGTCATGGGTAAAAAGACTAAACTTGGGAAAATTAATTTCATTACAAAATTGGAGATGAGCAATGACAAAATGAAACTAAATCTTAAAACCACCTTCCTTGACCCCTCCCTTCTTCCTAGGTTTAACTTTACTCCTGAATTCTCTACCTTCTCTCCCCGCAGGGGGAGACAGGTGTTTCCTTAAAGGGAAAAAGCAAAGAGGAAGGCAGGGGAAGAGATAACATATTTTTAGGAAAAATCAGTATTTTCAAATTAATGTTAGACCATGAGGAGAAACCTCTTTTGTGTATCTTGCTCTTGATAACAATTTAGTGCAGTTTTTAAATATATTTTGTCTGAAAATTCAATTCCATAGAAATATTAAAAATGTGACTCTAGGTGTTGCCTCAGATTGTCACTCTTCCCTCCTCCTAGTAGGGACAGGGAGTCCGTTTTGCCTTGGAAGGACCTTGCTGGTTATACCTTAATTTTTCATAGGTTGAAATCCCTTTCATAAAGCATACTTGAGAGATTGTCAGGGTTTACGGAATAGCACTTTCCTGCAGGTAGTCTGTGGTCCCTCCACCCCCATTCTCCTCATAGGAAGCAGAAATTGAAATAGCAGAATCAGAAGGATTTGGGTTCTGAAAGATTCACGTCCTACATCCACTAAACTTTCTTTCCAAAATAATCTCAGATCTCCTTTTTCACTCCCTCCTGCATGCTTTAAGGCCTACCACTGAATTGCCCTGAATCTCATTCCTCTGGAGCTGGTGTGAAGTTCTGCATGGGCCCATTAGCCAGACAGAAGTGGTCTTTCACTCCCGGCATGCATTCCTCTTAGGGCTGGGAGTGGTGACATTTCCTTTGACCCTAAGATTTACAGTCTCAGGAGATGTAGAAATGCAATTTACTTTAAATCTTTGTGTTTCTCTTCATGCTGGACTCCTGGTTTAAAAGCTAGTGTTGGGAGGAAATTTGACAGTGGGATGGCAAAGGCTGCTTTGTTTGCCATTCAAAGTGACCTTGAAAAGCTTCAAAACCTCGTGAAGTTGAATGAGGCCAAGGGCAAGGTCCTGCAGTCCCAAGCACCAATACAGGCTGGTCAGAGAATAGATTGAGAGCAGCCATGAGAACAAACAATTGAGGTGTTGGTGGATGAGTAGCTCAACCTGAACAGACAAAGTGCACTTGTAACTCAGAAGGCCAACTGCATCCTGGGCTGCATCAAAAGGAGCATGACAAAGGGGCAGGTCAAGGGTGGTGATTCTGCCCCTCTGCTCAGAGGAGGCCACAAAGATCATCAGAGTTGGAGTAGCTCACCTACGAAGACAGGCTGAAAGCGCTAGGTTTGTTCAGCCTGGAGAAGAAAAGGCTCCAGGGAGACCCTATAGCAGCCTTCCAGTAGGCCCCCTTTAGGTTCTACAGGACAACTGGAGAGGGGCTGTTTACAAGGGCATGAAGTGATAGGACAAAGGATAACTGGTTTAAACTGGAAAAAGTCAGATTTAGATTAGATGTTAGGAAAGAATTCCTCACTGTGAGGGTGGTGAGGCACTGGCACAGGCTGCCCAGAGAAGCTGTGGCAGCCCCCTCCCTGGCAGTGTTTAAGGCCAGGCTGGATGGGGCTTTGGGAAACCTGGTCTGGGAGACGGTGTCCCTGCCAATGGCGGGGAGGTTGGAACTAGGTCGTCTTTGAGGTCCCTTCCAAGCCAAACCATTCTGTAAGTATGAAACAGAAAATAAGCTACTAGCTTTGGTCCCAGAAAGGCTAAGAGGAAATAGTATTCCTTTCACAGGAAGGTCTTGTCTGCTGGGTTATGGACAGCATGGCGCTTTCCAGAGATGCAGCTAGTCCTCAGTGACCCCCTGCAATGACAGTTTAGCTGCTTGCTGCCCCAAACTGCAGCTAAATGCCATGGCTTCATCCCAGAAAGCAGAGGAAAGAGTTGCTATTAACAACCATAATGACCTTGACCTTAACAGATCTGTCTCAGTTTCAAAGGGATTCTGCCACTCTTCCAGTATCTTCATGAAAGCTAGCATCTTCTTTTCCCCCAGGGAGTTAGACTTTCACACAAGACTGTTTAAACAAGAAGTGGACAAGTCCTTTTATTGTCTAAGCTTCACCTTTACTGGTAACACCAGAAGGTTGAATTTGGTCTATGGGAAAGCTAAATATTCTTTCAATCCTGATGTAAATTTCTACTCTAAGAAGGCATGTTGGTAGGATGGGATTTACAAATCCCTTCTAATTGCTCTCATTAAGGGCAAAAGCCAAGTTCTTTTTCTTTCCCTCAAAGTTGAATCACAAGAGGAAAAGGGTTCTGGCAAGCCTTTTGCCTCCAGAGGCTGCAGTCCATTGTCCCTGAATGCTTACTGTTTTATAGCTTTGCAGTAGAGAGTGTTTCCTGTTTTGCTCTGTGTGCTGAGGCTTTGTCTAGCATTCCCTTTTTTAATTTCAAAGCTTTAAATTTGAGGGTGAATTTACTGCTTCTGTCATGATAGATAGAAATCTAAGAAGCTCGGAGACAAGATGAACAAGAAGCTTTCATCAAGTGCCAGAACCTGGGCTTTTCCTTCTATTGAGTGACCAACACTGAGGTCTCTGCTAATTGTAGATGGGGAGAGAATTTATCTGGGAATTTTACTTGATATTTCAATACACTTTCATGACAACAGTTACACCAAAGCTGTGATCTGCGGTCAGATACTAATTTTCACACAAGCAAAACCCCAAGACTTCTTCCTGCCTGCCCCGCTGAATCCACATGCCTGATTGCCAGAACCTAAATGCTAGTAGAGTGTCAGCTCTTCTCAGCCAGCTTTAATCCATATTTATGTGCAAGATGAATGATAACACATGCAGAAATGCATCTGAAAGGAACAGGTTTTAAAACTGTCCCTCTGTTCTTGTCCATGTGGTCACGACTGTTTGACTCCCGGGTAAAGGCAACCAATTTAGTTTAAATCCTTGTCCCCACATTGCTTACTCAATGGCCCTTGAATCAACACTCTGCTATGTGTATGTGATGTTTTTCTTCTTACTTTACAATTATGTAAATGGGATTTAGAGAAGTGCACAGATTCATCCCTATTTCACTGTATTTCCAAAATTCCAATTTGCTCCAGTCTGGGAGCAGAGTGAGGTCAGAAATATTATCTTTGAGATTACAACCCCAGATCTGTTGCATTTTTCACAAAGCAAACACGTATTTCATAAAGCCTGAGGAATATATAACTTGGTCAATTTAATATTGTTGAAGCATTATCAGTAATCTTCTGCTTCCCATCTGTGATTCTGAACTCTGGATCATTATGTTGATATTTCATGCTCTCCACTCCATTAACATTTAGGATGCATAGTAGGGGCCAACACTTCTCCAAGCACAAGGAATCCAGCAGGATTACAGGATTGGCTTGTAGAATGTACAATTTAAAAAGATTCACTGAAATCAAAGTTGCTACGTATACCTGTGGGTTTTTCAATCGGTGAAGACAATGTAAAAGTGTATCTCCTCTGTATTTTTAGGAGGGATTGTTGGACTACCAGCTTTTAGAAGCATGAGAGAGTTCTTGTGGGCTGGTGGCACTTTATAAATTCTTTTCTAGTCTGACAATGAAGACTAGAATTGTTTTAAGATTAGAATGGTTTTTTAAGTTTGCAGCAGTACTTGCAATATATAAATGAGTCAAAAGCCAATTTCTTATCGTATGGCATTACATATCAGCATAAAACAAGGTTAGATTGAGTAGTGTACAAATACTTTCTGGAAAAATGAGTGGTTTTTAAGGACTTAAATATTTACCATTGTGGATTTTGGAATGTAATTGTTCTGTAGTATGCAGTTCTGTTTTATTTGAAAATTAATATTTTACTTCTCTAGTTAAATATTGATTCTGTTTAGTATTTCAACATACTGTGAATATTTTGTTTTCTCGAGGGATTTTCTATGCATTTTATCAGCTGAATAAATGAAGTAATTCACAAACCAACTGCCTTGTGCTCTCGATGGCTTTAGGGGGGACCTTGTCATTCCCTGTAGCCTTTTCTCAGACCCAGCTGTGTGGCTCTGAAATCACTTGGCTGGTAATTAGGTATTTATCAGATTGTTTCTGAGAAGGGATGAGACAGTTATCTGGCACAATTATCTTTGAAAATTGAATCCCTCTTCTCTGGTACTGCTGAGGACATTCAAAGGTACTGTGAATGTTTAAAGCTAAATGCCTTTGAAAAACCCTTGCTTTTTTTGATCAGGTATAACAGAGGAGTCAAAATGTAGTCAAAAGAAATTTTTTTTAAGCTTTCAGGCACTGGATATTCTTTCTATCAAATGTTGTCTCTTTTCCAAGTGACTTTGAAAGTATTTTTGACAGGAACCAGTTTACTACTTAAAATATGCACTGTTTTTAATAGTGTTTGAACATTGACGGTATTTCTTATCAATCAAGGAATTGCTAATTACATCAATGCATTACTAAGGATATATATTTTTTCTCCCCCCTGTTTAGAAAGTGATGAGTATGTAGATCTAGAAAAGCAATTTGGAAACATGGTGCTTCTTACTGGGAAACCTCCCACTGGTGCAGTACCCATTTTTTTCCAAATACTCCCTTGAAAGTCTCGGTAGCTGAGATAATAAATCAACAACTTCTATGCCAAAGGCAAAAAGAGATGATGCATCCATAATACAAGATACAAGAAAGGTCTTGCTTTATTTAGATAACACCTTGGTTATATTTTCAAAAAAGCAAAAATTTTTGAATACTCAGCCCGCTGTTAAGATTTGTCTGATGGCAAACCCAGGACTCGTTCCACTGTTACTGAATTTGTCAAATGTAGATTAGAGTGCAAGCATGTTCCTAATATTTTGAAGAGACAACATTGCTTTTAACAAATTCAAACCTCTTTAAAGGAACCTATCTAAGTTTTGACAGAAGTTACTTAATTATTGCTTCACTTCTGTGTAGGAGTTCATAGACATGAAAGCTGAAAGTATCTGGTACAGTAGGAGCAGAGTACTACTTTTTTTCTTTGTGACGTTCACAAGTAGGAGTAACCCCAAAGGGAAGTTTGCTTTTGTCATACTGTGTTGCAGACTTGAGAAACGATGAGAAAATTATTTTATGCCATAAATATTGCTTTCTTCAGAGTAGGTATAGACTAGTATTTGATGTTTGTCAGCCTTGTAACTTGGGCTCAGAATCATGTTCCATCTCTCTTCACTCGCTGTTGAATCACAGTCAGAAAATGTGGCTAAAACAGGGCAAAGCATTTAAAAGATAAAAACCTCATAGATATTCCATGGTTTTTTGTTGGGGTTTTTTTATTTGCATGACTATGTGCAAGTTCTTTGCTGACTCTTGCAGTCAGTGATCCAACTACTAACCACGAACTGTTGTTTTTCTTTATTTTTCCTCCCGGATGTATACCCTATTTTCGATACGATACCACATCCATGTTAGCTCTGAATTAAATTAATTTTCTCATAGGGTTTTCCATAGTGATGTTCCTACAGGATTTGCTTCACATTTATTTGCTTGCCCTTATTCAGAGATAGTCCCATATTACACAACAGGGAGGCCCAGGTTGGTTCAAGGGGATACAATTTTGAAAAATAAGAAATTGCTTATTTAAAAAAATAAGCTAAGCAAACCCAAACAGCTGGTTCATATGTCTTTTGTGTTTTAGAGTTGCGTGGAGTGACTCAGTTGAAGCTCCTGGAGACTGCAGTTCTGCTCCTTTAGCAGATTTCATTAGTTACAGAAAAATTTGGCACTCTGAAAGCACAAATTATGCCAGGCAGCCTGGCTACAGTTGGGAAGAACAGCCCAAAATGTTGCTTTCCACTTTGCTTGAAATGCAAGTAAATTTTAGTAGATGTCTCTAAAGCTACATCATCTCTTCCTCTCACACAAGTGCTCGTGTGTGTACACAGAGTATCTTGCACTGTCAAGTTTTAAACTAAGACCTTCCCCTCTCACTTTCTTGTATGGCTTCTTCCGAGTGATGATACAAATACCTTCACTTCTCTCCTCTCTTCCCCCAGCTTTTAGTTGTATCAGCAGTTTCAACAACAACAAAAAAAGGCTAATTAACAGAATGAAATTACCCTCTGGATTTGAGAGAAAGTTTTGTCCAATGTATTCACTGGTGATGGCTACCAATTACCTTTGGCCTCTGATTGCTCCCCTGAGAGTGACTGAATATCAAATAGAGAGCAAAACCAGCAGTACTGCAGGTCTGTGCAGAATAAGTTAGGATTGATTTTTGTATTCCAGGGGAATAATCAGCCTGAACACACAAGCAACACTGAGATGACAGACAATGACTTACAATGCTGCAGAGCATATTTAAGTGTTTGTCTGTATGTTCTGCATACCTGTGGGATCATCAGGTTATTCCCCCTAAAATGTCATCAAAAACCTCATCAACTTTCCAATTTTGACTGTGCATTGAGGAATGGAGGATTTCTCGCACGATAAGTGATTTCTCGAGTAGTCTTTGTTGTTGCTGTTTGTTTAAAAAGAAAAAAAAGAAAGTCTTTTTTTCTCTTAAGCCCTAAAAGACCTGCCCAGCATGCTGTCTCCATCCAGTCAGCATCTGCTCCGGGACCATTTGATGCTGCTAGCTCTTCTAGTCACTCTACTGCTCCTGGGCATTTTGTGACTAGTTTTCTGGGAGAAATAGCCTTCGTTCATTCCGTGCCAGGCACTATAATGCTGCATTTCCTGGAACAATATATAGATTGCTGGTTTTGGTGCTGTGGCTCCTAAACAGTGAAGCAAGATAATCACATCTGAGGAAGGGAGGAGATCGTTTAGTCCAGTGCCCTGCTCAGAGCAGGGTCAGCCAGGACAGCTTGCCCAGGACCGTATCTTACCAAGTTTTACATGTAAGGATGGAATCTCCACACTTAGCTGGGCTACCTATTCCAACAGTTTGGGATTCAGGCGGGGCAGGAGCCTACAGAGCACTGTCAGTTTTCTTCAGTGTCCCTGATTCACAAAACAATTGGAAAGCATTGGTTTACATTTGTTGGGATTGTTGGCTGTTGGGTCATTAAGGTTGTTTTTTTTTCTTTCTCTAACATTTCTTGAAACTGCACTTCATGCTTCATACCTTGCCTTGTGTGATTACTGCGTTATAAATATATTGCTTCATTAGGCAAATGATGTCCTATTGTTCACTGTCTCACTCATGCAGCCCTCCCCGAGGAAAACTTTCTTGTTAAAGTTTTCCCTTATTCAAAATTAATCTCAGTTTATATAGCCAGACACATGAAATGCTAGAGATTAGCAGAACTTCTGGTAGAGAGGTGTTTTATGAGACTGAGATTAGTGGGAGAAAAGATGCTTGTGGTGGTGTAAATTTGGCTCCTCATACTGGGCTTTAATGTGTAGACAGCATAGTAGAGGGTATGTGGGTTTAGGCTACAGTTTATGTCACATACTACATTTTGTCAGGCTGATACTGATGCTTGGGTTTCGTCTGTGGTCTTTCAGTATGAATAGCTGAATATGGACACAGGTTCCTTTTTCTTTCTCTTTGAATTATACTAGGTGAAGGTATTTCTATGGTACTGCTTAGGCGGGGAATATACTGTATAAAGAATCAAGTCAGTTAAATAGTTAAATTATAGCTAAGACTAGTTTATACCTAAGTTTGTCATCTGCCAGTGTAGAAACATAAATTGAGCACTGAATCACAGAATGATAGGAGCTGGAAGAGACCTCTGGAGATCATCTAATCCAACCTCTGTGCCAGAGCAGGATCACCTAGAGCAGACTGCACAGGGCAGTATCCAGGCAGGTTTTGAATGTCTGTAGAGAAGGAGACTCCCCAGCCTATCTGAGCATCCTGTTCCAGTGTTCTTCCTCCCCTCACAGTAAAGAAGTTCCTCCTCATGTTTAGGTGGAACTTCCTATATTCAAGTTTGTGCCCATTGCCTCTTGTGTTGTTACTGGGCACCACTGAAAAAAGGCTGATCCCATTGTCCTGACGCTCACCCCTGAAGCATTTATAAGTACTAATAAGATCCCCCTTCATTCTTCCCTTCTCTAGGCTGAAAAGTCCCAAGTCCCTCAGCCTCTCTTCATAAGAGAGATAGTTCTTGTCCCCTAAATATCTTTGTAGCCCTATTTTGGACCCTTTCCTGTAGCTCCCTGTCCTTCTTGAGCTGGGAAGCCCAGAACTGCACACAATATTTCAGATGAAGCCTGCTGGCCACACTTCTCTTGATACACCCCAGGATGCCATTGACTTTCTTGGCCGTGAAATCATACTGCTGGCTCATGGTCAACCTGTTGTCCACTGGGACTCCCAAGTCTTTTTCCACAGAGCTGCTTTCCAGCATGTCACCCGCTAACCTGTACTGGTGCATGGGCCTATTCCTCCCTTGGTGCAGGACCCTACACTTGCCCTTGTTGAATTTCATAACATCAGTCTGCCCATATCTTCAGCCTGTTCAGATCTTGCTAGATGGCAGTAGAGCCTTCTGGTCTGTCAGCCACTCCATCCAGTTTTGTATCATCAAAAAACTTGCTGAGGGTACACTCTATACCTTCACCTAAGTCGTTGATGAATATATTGACCTGGGCTGGCCCCAGGACTGACCCCTGAGGGCCTCCATTCAATCTGTTATTAGTAATGTTATTAATGGTAATATTTTTACTTTTGATTCTTGTCTCTGCATATAAAACCCCCTCACAGGTTAACAATTATGATGCAAGATTTATATTATACCTATTTTAAAACTGACCTGGCAATTGGTTCTAAAAAGCAAAAGTTTTTTAATACTAAGAGATTAAATAAGGTGAACTTCATGCATGTCTGTTCAAACCGTCACTGAAAGGACTACAGTCCAGATCCATAGATGTTCTATACTGATAACTACTGTGGTTTTAATAGCTTTATATACTTTAGCTGCTTTGATCTTTGTAGAGTTGATTTACTTTATAACAGAAAATGAGCTGGCCAGACTTTTTTCCTCTAGTTCATCAACCCTCTGTCATTCTTACTCCTAAATGGAAACAGTTGAGACAATGTATGGCAGTGCTTCCTTCTCATCCTCCTGGAACGCCACATAAGTTTAGTTTAACAAAGACAGGATGTTTAAAATAGTAGAAGGAAGTCCTTAATTTCAGTGATATATAACTTTACTGATGATAATGCACAGGAGGGGTAAGTTCAGAAGTAGAGTCGGTCTAAACAGAGATGATCAGATTAACTGAGTGTCCAGCTAATAAACATTAAGACTTAATAGAAAAAGGATTTTAAATACAGGAAAGTCCATCCAGTATCAGCAGCCCTAAAAATGCATGAGAAACTTTAAAAAAATTCTGCATTCAAAATGGGTTAACATTGCTTCCAAAGGAAGATTTTTTTTTTTCCTCCTTTCAGCAAAACATTACCAGTCTACTCCAAAATGGCATATGAATACAAGGAACATCAAAATTCTGCCACATCCTGTAGGCAATCTTGTTTATAAAATCTATGCACTTTGTAAATATTATGCTAAAGGAAATTTATTTTTACAAGTCTTAATTACCTGACCTTTGTGTCCTTTTTTTTTTTCTATTCAATATACTGTCAAAAGCCAGTCTTACCAAGTGGGACACCATTTCTGAGACAAGAAACAAAATTATTCAAATTGTTAACAAAAATAACAATGCCCAACACCCACCCCACCCCCTCAAAAAAGAGGAAAAAAAAAAGAATTAAAAGAAAAACAGCATTGGTTTCTGTCTTGTTTGAGTGTCTTTGCTTCTGCTGCTCAATGCTGCACTGACTGTAGTGATAAATAGCACTATACTTGGGAGGTGGAAGAAATAATTGATTAGACCCTTTCCCTGCATTTACTATAGTGCTTCTTTTCCCTCTGGGTGTGTGCAGTTTAATTTGCCATTGATTCTTTAATGATTATAATGTCATAGAGGAGCCAGTGTTTATCTTCATTGTGCACTCTGGACAACACATTGGACCTGAATCTTCTCTTGCACATTCTGGTGTAGGTCTGCAATCATTTGTTATGGAGTTAAGTGAGGTCTCAGGACAGCTGATGTTTATATGGCAAGTGCATTCTACTGTCAGTGGCAAAGTCTAATTAGTGCCAGTCCTTATTCCACAGTATTAGTTTTATATTTCAGCTACTGAAAGACTAATTGCAGAGAAGGACCAAACACGGAAACGTTTACCTCAGTTACTATAATCAAAAAGTTACGTGTTATGACACTGATAAATCTGTATATACACAGAAGTTCTGAATGCATGTAACAGATAATTCATGAGCTTTTAGTATGCACGAAGTGAAGCAGTGTTTTAAATTGCCAACTGAATCCCTTTGGTTGTGATGCATTTCTGTGGGTTTCTTACCCTACAGTGGTAGTACTTGAATTGCAGGACTGTGGTAGTAGACTAAGTTCTCTTCTACTGAACTCAGCTTCTACCTGAAAACCATCTTCCTTTCTGATGACAACTTTTTCTGCTTTGTCTTTCCTGTCATCACAGCCACTGTTCCAGAAGGACAGCACCGTGTTACAAATACAGAAAATTAGTGTCCTATTCAGGACTTCTAAACTGTAGACTAAAAAGCTTTGTTTTCATAGTAAAATTATTTGGCTTTGTGAAAGCCATCTTCACTGAAACTTTCTGTAACAGTTTAAATAACACTGAAATAATTTAAGGGTTTGGGATTAAATGAAATGTTATATTTCAAACAAACCACAAGCAGAATTGTGATTGAGCTGAGGAGACAAACTCCAGTGCAGGTATGCCTGCACTGGGGAGGGATTTGCAGCAAAAAAGGGCTGGTTAGGGGCTCTTCTGGGAGCTTTTTGTGGCTGGAAAAAACAGCTAGCCTGGGCCAAGGGCCAGCAGCTTCTGGTAGGGCTGCTGACGTGGTGTGAGCAGAACCAGCACCACCCATGGCTCACCTAAACAAGGCATCAGTATGCCAACGTTCACTCGCCTCCAGCCCCCTCACCTTAAGAAGCCATCCTCAAGGAGCATGGGGGGCATGAGGAGTCACCAGGGCGTCTCAGCAGTTTGGTCATCCAGGGAGGACCAGCCACGGTTTTAACCTGGGCAAAAGCTGTTGCCAAAAGAAATGTGGATACCCAGGCAGAGGTCCCACACAAACATGTGGGTGTCTGTGTCATGGGCTGCAAGGGGGTGGCAGAGCCTAGTATTTGTAATGGAGGGTGACAGGGACAATTCTCAGGTTCAGTGCGAACAGGTGAACGATCTGCTCAGTATGGTGGCTGAGTTGAAGGAGAAGGTTGAAACACTGAGAACTATAAGAGTGTGAGAGGGATTGGTGGAGCCAAACTGTACACTCCCTGAGAAAAAGGCAGCAGGTGGAGGCTCCATGAGAAGCAGAGGATCCCCTGCCCTCTTGCCACCAAGTAAAGAGAGGGGACCTAAGAGGAAGGGTGGAATGGAAACAGATCCTACTTCGAGATGTAGGCTAATCTCCTCCCGACCTCCCTGGCCTTCTCAGTTATCCTTGCACAACAGGTATATAACTCTGGAAATTGAGATCCAGGTGAATGAGGATGGAGACAAAGGTCCATCAGAGGAGTCTGCCACAGTGAGTCGGTCACCCTCACAACTTGGGACTAGCTCAATAAAGAAAAAAAGGAGAGTAATAGTAGTAGGTGGTTCCCTTCTGAGGCTGGGTCAGGCCAGCTGACTACTATCCAGTGTTGGTTATGCAGGTTGGGAGTGACAAGACTGCAGAGAGAAGTCTGAAAGTAATTAAAAAGGACTTCAGGTTTTAAGGAGATTGGTTGAGGTCTTGGGAGCACAGGCAGTGTTCTCCTCAATTCCTCTAGTGCCAGGAAGGAATACTGAACGAAAGAGAAAACCCACCTGATTTCACATGGCTTAGAGGGTGGTGCCACCAACAGAACTTTGGGTTTTTTCGTCATGAGGAAGTTTTCCCAGCACTGGGTGTGCTTGCCACAAATGGGACAGAGTTCATCTGTCCCATAGGGGGGAAAAGGATCCTCATGTATGAGTTGGCAGGGCTCACAGATAGGGCTTTAAACTAGTTTTGAAGGAGGAGGGGGATGAAACCAACCTTGCTAGAGTCAAGACTAAGGGTGGCAGCCCAGTGTTGGGAGTAAAATTTACAGACTTTACTCCCTTCCTGAAGTGCCTGTACAAAAACCCTCTCTCTGGGAGTGGATGGAGGAGCAAGCAGAGAGCTTGTGGGTAAAGATTAAGAGGCAGGCTAAAATGGGAAATCCTGTTGTGGGTGTGTATTAGAGGATAGGGAAGTTGATGAGACCTTTTACAGACAGCTCAAAGTAGCCTCACACTGCAGGCCTTGGTTTTTATGGGAGACTTCAGTCACCCTGGTATATGCTGGGAAGGCCACAGAGCCAAGCACATACAGTCTGGGAGGTTCCTCCAGTGTATCGATGATAACTTTTTGACTCAGGTGGTAGAGGAGTCAACAAGGAGAGATGTACTGCTGGTCTGCAGCTTCCTTCAGGCCATGTTCACTTGCTGCATCCTGGAGTCCTCCACAGGCTGTAGTGTGAATATCTGCTCCAGTGTGGGGACTGAAGGGGAATTTGCTCTGGCACCTGAAGCATCTCCTCCCCCTCCTCTTACTTTCACCTTGGTGTTCCTTTGCCTGTTTTTGAAAATTCCACACACACTCCCCCTACTCATTGCTCTGCCTATCTGGCATTTTGCCCTTTCTTACACAGACTTTCTTAGAGGCGCCACTGGCTGACAGGATCAGCTGCAATGGTCATGGATAGCCTCTGACCTCACCGCAGATATTGCACCCTGCAACACCTCCTCTACCAGCACCTTGCCATGTGAAGCTACATAAAATCAGTACACTTTGATCCACAAATCAAATGCTATGTGTGATCCTAACTTCTGTTGAGATCAGTGGGAGCTGTGTCCTGCCACTGGATGGAAAGACTTAGTCTCATATTCAAGGACTCTCTGAGTCCTTGAATAATTTGCAATGGGTGTTAATAAAATCATTCTTTCATATTGATGTATATTAAGTGAGCACACAGCAAGCACTGTGTTCAGTTTTGGGCCCCTCACTACAAGAAAGACATTGAGGTCCTGGAGTGTGTCTGGAAAAGGGCAACCAGGCTGGTGAACAGGCTGGAAAGGAAACCTTATGAGGAGCGGCTGAGGGAACTGGGCTTGTTTAGCCTGGACAAGAGGAGGCTGAGGGGAGACCTTATCACTGCCTGGAATTACCTGAAAGGAGGTTGTAGAGAGATGAATGTTGGTCTCTTCACCCAAGTGGCAGGTGATGGAACAAGCATGAATAGACACAAGCTGCACCAGGGCAGGTTCGGATCAGACATCAGGAAAAAGTTCTTCACTGAGAAGGTTGTTGAGCATTGGAACAGGCTGCCCAGGGAGGTGGTTGAGTCACTGACCCTGGATATATTTAAAGGATAGATAGATGAGGTGCTCAGTGATATGGTTTAGTAGAGGATGGGAATGGTTGGACTTGATCTCAAAGGTGATTTACAACCTAGTGATTCTGTGATAATGACAAAGTAAACCCTTGCTTGAAAGCATTAACTTTTTGTTTGGTGAACCAAATTCAGTGGGCTTGCCTCCTCAGCTTTGCATTAGAAACAACATTCAATCTTGTATGTGCAAGCAGAAAGTAAAGATGATGAAACTGGGAATCTGAAGCCAAAGCAGTAAATAGTTTTATAAAGCAATCCTGTATTCCTGTCAGAGAAAGAGATTGATATTGTAAAAGTCTGAAGTTGCAAATCAGTCTTTGTGGCATATCAGGAACAGAATTTAGAACAGCATGTAACACCTTGGCCATTAATTGCTGCTAACTCTGCCATTAAGAGCTGTCAAACCTTTTGCCACAGAAGAGTGGTCATACAAGAGGTAGGGGAAATTAAAAGAATGGGAGCAGAAGGATCTGATTTTTAATGTGCAGGTGCAAATGAAGTGAGAAGAATTAAGAAAAAATATTATGTAGGATTCAGGTATTGTCAGTAGCAGGAAATAGAGTATTATTTCTGGTTACTAAGATAACGGAGGTATGGGTATAATGCAAGAAGCAAATGTGAAATGCAGAATGTGTAGGTGATTGAATCTATTCATGTTTAGCTTATTTATGCACTTTTGAACATCCGAAAGTATTAGATGACACAAAATACTCCCAGTAGCGATACAGCCCTTCTATCTGCAGTCATTAAATATATATTAGCTTTACAGCTCAAAATTCTCTGTCCCAGCAGACTGCAGGAGTGACTGATGGCACCATAGGTTTTTTCACGGTTATGATTCTGTCTGCTGGCATTTAGGCATTATTGGAGTTATAATCCAAGCTGTTCATCTCTGAGTATGCGTATGCATTCATAACTACAAGGGGAATGAGTACGAGGAGAGAGAAATGAGAAGTGTGGTTGTAACATTAGAAGGGTCTGAGTTATTCATTGTTGGAGTAGAGCTTGGTGCATCAGCCTACTTCACGTTTACAGTTGTTTACAGTGGTTTCTAATTGTTGGTTAGGTCAGGTAATTGTGTGCATCTAGTAACTCGACACTTAAAATAGCATCTCTTTTGTCATCAAGAACTTGACATGAAGCCTGGGTACTGTTCAGTGTATGGGACATTGCAGTGGCACACATTGTGGTTTGTATTGAGGTAAAGGTCCTTAAAATGACAAAAGAACAAACCAACAAAAACGCCAAGCAAAACACTAAATCTGTTTCTTTACAGATCATGTGTATTTTAATTAAAATTACTGTCTAAAAGCCCTATTCCTCATTCAGCAAAACATCATGTCATAAGAGGAAGTCTAGTGTAAAGTTTTAACCCTGCTTGTATAGAAAGCTGAATATCATTGAAGTATTTTCAACTTAGGCAAATGTTTAAGCATTTTCTTGAACTGAGGTGGACTAAACCTACACTGAATTATCTTGCTGAACTAAGAAGTTTCTTCAATAACACGACCAACCAACTTGCAGTACTTTAAAATGTACATGTGCACCATAGCGCTCCTGTGTCTCCCTTTAAAACAATCTGGTTTGGGGCTGTCTGCTTTGCAAGGATAGATGTGCTCTGCACCACAGCTGGAGAAGTCAATGCAAACTGTTGCCATATTCTGGCAAACTGTTGTTTATATTCTAGTTGTATTTTACAATTTCCTAAGTGTTAGAAAATGTACTATTTTAATAGATAAAACTGTATTGAAAGCAGCACACTCCATAGAGTTGTACTGGGCAAAACTCTTTAAAAGTACTCTTAAGATTGTTGGTAATTTGTCTGTTCTTATTTCCATTGTGTATCGTAGGTAACATTTACGGTAGCGCTGCTGAGCTGGTGTAATGCAAGGAAGGACACATCATGAAATGGAAACACTATCCTTTTTTGGTCATAGTAGCTGTATTCAGCCTTCCCAGATGCCATCAGTTACTGGGTCAGCTCATTCCAGGTAGGTACCTTTTATTTCAATGCAAATATTCATGTTTTTATGAATAATTTTCATGTTGTCTGCGTGTGTATGTGTGTGTGTGCACCTGAAGTTCTCTATCGCTGTATTAATATGAGGGTGCATGGAATTAGGAAATTTGTGAGCACATTTATGTATTTAAGACACAAAATTTAATAAGGACTCTATTGGCTATTCTGCAGTGTTTTGTTGGTGTTTCTTTGTCTGCAAAGGAAGAGGGGTGGTCTGAAAAGCTAAGTACAAGAAGGTTAAGGTGGCTATTAAAGCTTTCTTCTGATTAGCAGTGTTGGTGGAGGGAAGAAGTGCAGAGTGCAGAAACAGACCTGAATATAAAAAGAATAGGAAATCTATATTCCTGAAAAAGAAGGAAAACAGCAGAACCATTAAATAGCTGAAATGCAGTGTTTTCAGTGAAGTCCTAGAGGTCAGGTAATGTCCTGGTGCTTGTATGTGGCAAGTTGTACTAGTGTAGAGAGGCATATTAAGCTTGTATAAAAATGGCAAGGTACTATCCAACTTTAAAGAGAAGGTGGTAGTAGAACAGGTCATCTATATCATTTCAGTGAGCGGTGATTTGTATTGAAGTAGCATCCAGGGAAAAATAAAATCTGTTTCCTTGAGTTGGATTTTCTTTTTCTTTTTTTTAAAGAATAATTTTATAAAAACAACTTCTGAGTCATTCTGAATCATTTTCAATATTTGTTAGGGAAAAACAAAACAAACTTCTATCAGTACTGCTAATAATGTACAGCTTTTTTCAGCAAAAGGTAGGAAAACATAATAGACATATAAAAAAGCAAGTGACAAGCTGATTTTTGGTGGTTTCTTTTTCTGCTTTGCATCTGAATAATAATGTAGAAGACCAAACTGGCTGGATTCCTAAGTTTAATGCATTGTGCTCACAGAATTTTGCGGCTATACAATTCTTCTCCATATACTTTGTGGCCAACTATTTCAGATGTAGACTACTGAATGAAAAGAGAAAGGAAAATGTTTGTTGACCTATAATAAATGGTGGTTCATAGAAAGTAAATTAAGGAAATAAATTGATAGCTTTTCCCCTCCTCCCCCTGGTTTTGTTGGTTTCAAATGCTTTCTATAGGAGATGCAAAAAGATTCCAGAATAAAGGAAGATGTAAGTTAAAATTATCATTTTAAAAGTTTGACCTCAGACTTCAAACATAATTTCAAAGCAATTTACCTGTCACAAAGACATCTACTGCTCTTTTAAAAAGGAACGCCTGCAGATCCAAATGTATTTGCATGACAGCTACCTCCATCCGCTTGCATTGGTTTCAATTTAGTTATAGTTTTGTAGACTCTACTGAAAAGGCTGTTTGCATTGTATTACTTTTTCCATCAAATTAGTTTCAGAATAAAATCACAGGTGGCATTTTGATTTTGTCCCTGCTTTGTAATTTTCATCACAGACCTCAGACTTGAACCAAGAGATTACTGTACTTGGCCAGACATCAGTGTGCTCAGCCTTGCTGGCAGGGTGCCAGGAGTGTGATTATCACAAAAGATCAAATAAAGCAGGATTATTTTTTTTTCTTTAAGCTGTTCGTCCCATTCATTTTTCTTTCATGTCTTTTCCTTACAAAGGCATGTTTCTCTTTTAATTTTTTTTTTAAATCCACACAGAGAGACCTGTGTAAAATCTCAAACTTTTTCCTCCATTTAATGGGGGAAAAAAGGGAAATAACGGTTCTTTGGAATTCTACTCTGTCCATAAAAATATCAATAGAGCAATAGGTAACAGCTTTTTCTGAGGACTGCTAAAAGCACTGAGCAGCTAAAATGTCTGTGATCATAGTACTACTAAATTAAGTGTGTTAGTTTACGTCAATAAATCATGCTTTCAAAATAACAGGTTCAATGTAATTATTTTACATCGGGTTATTAGAAACCTTTAAAAAGGAAACTTTATGGTTTCAACTCTCCAATTCTGCCTTATCTAAAAATTGAAAACTGTTCCAGCTTATTGATGAGACAGATTTAATTTCATATGACAAATTATCAGAAATGTGTTAAAGCTTACCCTCAGAGCTGGAATTCTCAACTGCAGTAAAATGGGATGAATTTCAATGGTGGTCTTATAACTTTGAAACAGTTATTGTAGTTTTTGCTGAATCTTTTCATATATTCTTGTTGAGTCTCACTCTTTTGCATATGGGGTCCACAGGGAAGTGCTGTCTCCCCCTTTATTAAAATCACGGCTGAGCCTTTCATCTCATGTCATTACATCTTACCTCTAATTCACATATAAAATACACTCGCAATTCTGCTTTGGCTGTCTCTTGAGGCATAAAGTATCTCTGCCTTGGCACATCTTTATTTAATCAGGGGTTGAACATTATCTGGGAAAGATGTGATTTTTCTTTCCAGTTGGTCTGCATATTTAAAAGCTGGAAAACTTGATGGCTGATTTTAAAGTGCACTGATCTAAGAAAACATGGCATTAACTAATTCTATATTATGTTTAGATGAATACATTGAGCTGTATGTTTTCAGTTAAGTCATTGAAGTGTTTTAAAGTTACCAGTTACTATGTTGTCAAAAAACATAGGAGAACTACAAATCTGACATGCAGCAAAAGATTTTAATAATTTAAACAGAAAACTTTTTTTTTTTCCCCTGTACATCAATAGGAATGAGTGCAAGCTTTCAGATTTATGGTCTGTTAATAAAGACAGTAGGAGCATTCCTCGTGGATTTGGCTGGGCTTGGGATCAGATCTTTCAGCAGAGAATAATGTGGAAGTGCCCTCCATCTGAACTGGAACAGATGCCAGATATGTGGGATCTAGTCAATCCTTGAGCTTTACAGAGATATTTGGACAAAAACCCTTGTAAAACCTTGGAATGACAAATTTTAAATGAACCTGATAGTTCATTAACATTTTTGTAGCAGAATCCCCTGTAGATGTTGGAGGAAGGAAGCTGAGGAGAAAACCTCTTTGAACCCATTTTTTGGAGAAATTTTGGTAGAAGCCTGTAAACCTGGTCTGCAGGTACTCTCAGTACTTGGGGAAAGACTGGTGTTGTACTAGAAGGCCTGATATATTTCTGTCATTATCAAGTAAAACACGATTGTTTTTCTGATACTCTTGATCTTTCTTTTTTTTTTTTTAAATATGTGAAGTGCATCGTTTTTCCAGGAAATAGGTTCCCTTTAGGAGATGCAGATAGATAATAGAGCATATGATAATAAAACAAACGTAGTAAAATGTAAATTTGAAAAACATATTTTGGTAGTGTAAGGTTTTTTTTTTAAAAAAAAAAAAAAAAAAATCACAAACCTCTCTGATAATCTTAGAAGCTTACTGAAATTCTGAAGAGAACCAGCCCAGGATTTGACCTCTTCTTCGGTAGACAAGAATATTTTAAATTTCCTTTTCCCTAATTCTTCTTGGCTCACCAGTGAAACCCCACAGGAAATATATTTTCTATCCTAACTTGTATGCCTCATTCAACAGAAGACTGTTGTTATTCTTAACAAAAATTTCATAAATTAAAATTGTCTTTTTTCACTGCCTTTAATATGCAAAGGTGTAAGCAATCATTTTTGGAATCTGTAAACTCTTTAATCAGAGATTTTGTCAAAGTAATAATTCAGTAACAGAAGTAACTGAATTATTTGGTGTGGGGTTTTTTGTTTTTTAGAAGGCATTGTGAACTTTTCCCTGCAGCCTGTGAAGGTACCTTGAAAAAATGGTTCCTAGCACTGAAAGGTCATTTTTGATGCTTCATGAAGATCACTGTCTTGTATAATGTAATGTGTACTCATTCATTCTTCTGTATTTCTTAACCGCCTGAATGAATTTTCAATCAAATATCCAAAATTAATCTCTCAATGAACTGAATAAGGCATTGAATAGTTCAGGTGAAGAATCTAGTTAGTTTTATGGTTGTGCAGTTTTGTTTCTGAGAACAAGGTTTAAAAACGAAATGTTCAGCCAAACCCGACCCGCAGTGTTGCTGTTCTGTCTTGTGGCATCCGGTCAGAGGCAAAAAGAATTTGACGTTTGAATTCTTTGTGAGCCCCTGAATGCGAGGCTGTAAAAGAAGAGTGAAGACTCACTGAGCCATGGAAATTGTGACCAGTACTCTCTCCCTTGATACATTTCAAAGAGTAGGGCATATGGATTTAAATTCCTTCAATAGGGAGGTACTTGAGAATAGTTTTCACCCTTTCTGAGCAAGTGGTTCCACAGCAGTTTTGGTTATTATTTTGTATTGTTTTAAAGTAGTGTTCATAGCTATTTTGTGATGAGCCAGTAAGAATTTCAGAGCACCTGAACAGGAAAGCCTTGTTTGTAAGTCACAGGGGAAATAAGACAAAGGATAGAAGCCAAAACCCTCAAAACTTCTGTAAAGCTACGCCCCTCAGGACAGAACTTTAAGTCTCAGAAAAATGTTAACTCTAAAGATGGAAGGACATGACTTAAGAGGGTCAAATTTTTAAATATAGGTCCCCAAATTCCATATAAATTCCACTTATTCTTTTCTTGAATCTGAGCCCAAATGTAGATAACCTATTTTTGATTGAAGACATATGTATAAATCTGTAGTGCCGATGTAGGAACACCCATATAATGATGGAAAAATGTAAGTAAGAAGGCACATAGAGGTAACTTACTTTGGTGGGTGGGTTGTTTTTTTTTTTTTCTTCTAAATGGTGCTATCTTCAGAGTTAAACCAGGTTGCATGGGGTCAGCTGTGTTCTGTGCACCTCCAGGGATGGAAATTTCATAGCTTCTTTGGAGCACTCTAAAGGAGAATTTTTACTTCCATTTAGTCAGTTGGAACTTTTTGTTTTGAGATTTGTGACCCTTGCATCTTGTCCTTTCACTGTGCACTTCTGAGGACAGTCTGGCTCTCATTTTTGCAAAAATTTCCTTAAGGTAGCTGAAGACTGTAATTAGACTGTTACTCTAATCTTCTGTATGCTAAAGAAAACTATCTTTTATCTTCTCCTGGTATCTCATATGCTCCAGCCCCTTGACCATATTAGAGACTCTCTTCTAGGCTCTCTCCTATTTTGCCATTTCTCTCGTAATGATAGACAATTATCAGTTAGTAACTCTTTAGAATGAGAAGTCATCTTGCCTCCTGGAGCATTCAGCTTTCTTTGAAGTACTGGGTAACATGTAATCCTTGCAAAATATTTTTCACTAATTTAAATTCCTATATCTTAATGGATTAATTCTAGACCGCATTATGTTATGATACAGTGCATCTGTATCAAAGAAACATTGTGATTTTCCATATATAATTTCTGTTATGACTGTACAAACCAGATTACTTAATAGCACAAAAGTTTATTTCTTGCTATCAGAAAATGGTAACAGTGTAGTAAATCTTGCATATGTTTTCCACAAATTTATCCACATAAATATCATGTAATTTATCTAGTCATTCACCCCTTCTAATAGAAGTAAAAATACGTAGCTTTTTTTAATCTAATTTGGAATATTGTGACTAAATTTGTTCTGACTGTATCAAGCGCATGCCAGCTGATTATTTTTTTTACAGTTCTGTCATGTAACCATCTTATTTTGACTAACATCAACACATTTTCAAAGGGCTTAGACTGTTTCACATTTCTTGGCTTTATGAAGTGACCTTACATTTTCCCTGTTTGGTTTTATTGTTTGGTTGGTTTTGGGTTTTCTTTTTTTTTTTTTTTTTTTTCAACTCCACTCCCTGTTTGGGAGGATGACAAAGGTTTATAATTCCTATTAGTAGAATTGCTGTGCCTGGAAAGAGGATGTGTATTAAGAGGGGGAAAGAATCCCAGCACGTGCCTTGCCTTCTAGAGGTTGTCACTGTGTACACTGAGGTCTTAATAAATGAAAAGATTGCCAGCTGTACTTCAATTCATGGCTTCTTTATTAGCCTTTAAAAAGAAATAAATAAAGCATGACGCTTTATTTAATTGTCTGAATAGATGGAGACAAACCAAGAGGCACAGTCAGCTGCAAGACACTTAATGAAGAAATCCCTATTTTTAATCTAGCTGTAGAAGACACAACTCTTCTCCTTTGATGATGTGGCCTTTGTGATGAACCTTGCTGGAAAACCACATGCGCTGTACCCTCTTCCTAATTAAGTCATCAAAATGCACTGGAGCAAACTGAGTGACTTGCATAGACCAGTATAAGTAATTTTAGTTCCTCTATTGCTCAGTTAATAGAAAGTGGCACTGTTCTAGATTATGACTGATAGAGGTTAGATGCTACAGCTGCTATTATTGTGCCTGCAGGTAGACGCCTTTATAAGCTGTTTCTGTGCGTGTTTAAAAAAGCACACTTTGCTTTGTTTCCCTTTCTTTTACTTTTTGAGGATGTTATCCCAGAGGCATTTCCTCAAATTTTTTATTTCTTTTTTTTTCCTTCTAGAAGTATCTGCCTGTGATATTTATTTTTTTTTTTCCTCAAAATGTGCAGATATTCTGGTCTTTTTCAATGCACTGACAGAGAATTCACTAAAACTGATCTCAAAAGTAAGATTCAGGGAAAGCTGCACCACTAAAATAAGTTAAAAGATAAACAAGAAAGAAGAAAATCAACAATCACAATCATGGTCATATAAAAGAGTTTGAATTATATATAATGAGGAGGAAATCAGTTTTGTTGATAGGAGCTTTATTGGCCACAGCTGAAGATTTTGCAAATGTGTAGACTAGATTCTGAACTTTTAGTGGTAAGATTGTTGGTAAATATACATCTTACTTGACAAATAGTCTGCTTGAAGCTCTAAACTTTTTAGAAACAAAAATGTGCTCATTATGAGAATGGTATGATGAGGTCTTGACAATGTATCATAGGCATTACAAATTTATGTTGAAAATCTTTCCTAGTTTACATAGCTCTGTCACACTCCAAAGTTGAAAGCAAGGGTATTGTACAGACATTTGTGTACAAAAATCTAAGAAGGCATTTCCTTGAATTCTTCTATAAAGTTTGTCTTTCGTATGGTTAATGGAGAAACTGGCATAAATGTTAACTATGTATTTGTAGATAATACAAATAGAATTTTCATGAAAATTTGTTCTACCTATATTAAAATTAACAAGAATAAGTGTTTCTTTATATAATCCATCAATTACACGAAGAACAATCTTCCGTTACAAAAGTAGAGCACAAAATGACATAGAGTCTCTATTGAATCTAATATTTACTTAGATGATGAATCTGTTAGAGCTTCAAAGCAATTTAATGTCTTTAACATCAATTATAAAACTAATTTCAGTCATATCAGTGAAAGAATGTAACAATTTACAAGGGTGTTTTCACACTTATGATTACTCAAGGGACTACTGTAGGCATATCTACACTTGGTAATTTATTTTCAGTGCCGTGAAATAAAATGTCTAGAGATGCTTTATTAAATATTTTAATAAGTGTCGGACATATTTGCACAATGTCTGCCTTGACAAAGGGTGATTTATATGCACCTGTATCTGCATACACAGAAAAAAATATCCCTTTGTCAGAGATTGCCATGTTATTCTTTGCACAAAGTAAACAGGAAATTGCTGACTTTTGTCTACTTTGAATTTTAAATCAAAATGGAACTGGTGAAAGCAAACAAGTTTTATATTTTAAGCTTTTGTTCTCAACCTTAAGTGTTGAGTTTGATTGACAGTAACATTATTCTAAGTATTTATCCTGTATACCCATGATGGTGTTATCAGTACAGCAATGTATATCTAACTACTTATTTTGCCTTCTTTATTCTGACCTTTCTCGTAATAGCATTTTATGTTATGAAAGAACAGTTTTTGCTATCGTTTAAAAACCATCACCTGTTGTTTTGACCCAGAGAGATATTCAGAGGAGATGATATTTTATATTCAATATGTTAAACACTATAAGGCTGCAGGTACCATAACAGTTAGTTTCTATGTTTGGGTTTTGTTTTTTGGGTTTTTTATATACAGATAAAATATTTTTCCTATATTAATTCTTTTACACTAATTGTCGAAATGTGTGTCAAATATTCCATGTATGCCACTACTAAAGCCATCAACTCTTGTTCCGAGTTTGTATGAAAACAAAGAAATACCTATTCTTTAAACATGTTTTTTGCTCAAGGCATTGTTACAGGCTACCATGAAGATAAAAGAACCCTTAAAAGTGCTGGGAAGTACATCTGGTTAGCCATTTGTTGTTAAGTTTCCACATTTAGACGTTTCTTTAATTACATTTTGGGTATATTTTTTTCTTTGTCTTTTGTTTTCCTCCAAATTACCCTAAGGGTAAATTTTAATAATATTATTTAAAACTTGTTTTTCAAATCAGATCATAAATGACTGAGGTTTTAAACCCACTTCATTTTGACACGCAGCTGAGGTGACCTCCAAGGTCAAACTTTTAATATATGAAAATAAATAGGCAGCTAATGGTACATAGCAAAAGGATGCGTGCTCTCACCACCACCCCACCCCTCCTTCCTTTCTCTCTTCTGTCTTTGCCAAATGGATTAGTTATGCCCTTCAGGATTTTATGCAGTTACAGTACTCCCTACTCACAAAAATATTAAATAATTTCCAGTTCACTTTACCTCTATCTGGCACTTAAAAGTATCAGAGTAAAATTAAAGGTCCTGTTCATGTACAGTACCACTTCAGGAAACACGCTTGGTTATATTCACCAACAGATCTAAAACCATGCCACTAAACTGGCATAGAATCCATCACTTGCATTTTCTGAAAATACTAATGTAGAAGCGTATCTTCCTTAAAAGTATGTTACTCTCAAATGTCCAGCATGCTTTAGTAGTTGACGTGTGGTGCACACCTAGGTTTCTTTGCTGATTTTGCCCGTAATACATAGACAAGCATCACAGTTTTGAAAGATGCGGGGCCCATGACCGCTTCTGTTCACTAGTTTCCACCATCTCCTATTGCCACGCCTCTTAAGTATGTGTTTGCTCATGAATGTTAGCTAAGAAGGTGGATTTTTATCTGACTATCAAACCAGGACTTAAAAATTGTGCTAACTCAGAATTGGAGTTAGCAGAGGCATTAGAGCCTGTGGATGTTCACAACTACTGAGAAAGACTGGGGAAGAGTTTACAGATGGTTAAGAGCTAGATCCTCTTGGTTGTATATATTCAGTTATCTTTTTAATCTGGTCTGTCCAAATTTATATATGGATTCTTTTTTTTTTCATTCCCATAGCTTTATTCCCTATTTCATGGTTTTGTTTGGTTTTATCTGTTGTTTATAATATCACAGAATGATATCCTTCAGGTTTTTGTTTACAGTCTGAAATAGCTGTGATTACCTTTACTGCAAGCTTGAGGTTTACTATGGACAAAGAAGCTAACATCTGTTTTTAAATGTCAGCATTTTGGTGGCCTGCTTCTGGTAGAGCATTCATGAAGGGTTTCTGGTTTTAAGTTGGAGCAGTTGCAGGAGAAAAACTTCTTATGCATTAACTTTGTTTTAGAATTTGGGTTGGACAAGGTAGTTTGGATTAGTCTCATAAAATTATCTTGGCAATCTGATACAAAGATCACAACTGCTGTTTGAATTTGATGGTACTCTTCCCCAAATTTTCAAAATACGCAGACAATTCTAAATTTGGACTAAAATGCAGGAAACAGGACTGAGAAGGGAACAATGATTGCTGCCGTCCTAGTTTATTGTCCCTTTTTTTAAAGCATATTTTTTTCAAAACTTTGCTGTCCTTGAAGGTACTTGCTGCGTAGAGAAGTCAAAATGTTAACTTATGTCCAGCTCCTTCTCGTATTCATACAGCTTACCCGAATTGAGCTCCCTGCTGTCACGGCTAGATTACTTCTGGGACCTGAGCTAGCTCATTTAAAGCTAGTCTGGGAACTTGACTTCACAATGTGATCTGCTATTCTCTCCTTATCTGCCGTCTTTATTTCACAGTGCAGCTTTTCTTGTGAGACTTCATGGTGTTTTATCCTTTTGTAGTTGTTTTGGAAGTAATAATATAGCTTGTAAGTGAAATTGGTTTCTAATTCTTGTTTTTTTTCAGAAATGGTTCATTGTTAAGGGTTCTTGTCTGCCACCGTTTTTGAAAGGCTGTGTGTGAAGAGGTTTTTTTAAACATTTGTAAAAAGTTTTGCATGCTTTAGCAGGAAAGTCTGAATCATCTAGTATTTCAAAGGAATTAAGTGCAGTGAGTAAAAGGATGGTCTGAGGTCATTGTAGCTTATGAAGGTATTCAGTCAGTGTCAAGTCTGGCTTTAAGCTCTAGTTCAAAATATTTAACCTTTCTGTTACTGCAGAAATTCCTATCAATCTATGTTACAGTCACCTTGCAAGAAGTAAGTAAATTCCCTGGGTCAGCATTTGCAGACCAGTCCATTTTGTTAATTCAGAAAGACTGACAGTATGTTGATGCTAGAAATAAACCAACTAGTCTATCATCTTTAAAAAAAAAAAAAAAAAGAGTAAAAGTATGCATGATATATATGGCTACATTAATAATACATTATATTTTAATTCTAGAGTGCCAAAATAACAAATTCCCCTAAAGGGCCACAGAACACTCACAGTCACCATTGAAACTTGCTAATCAATTGACTATTGTCAAAATGAAAGTTAAGAAATCTGAGTAGTCTTCTATTGAAAAGAAGAAGACTACTATTGAAGACTTTGTCTCACTTCTAAATTTAATCTTTAATACATGTCTTCAGTTTCATAGAAATACATTGTATTTCATTCCCTAGCTGCCAAAGACTAGTTTGTAGTCTTTTCTTTGCCAAAAGTCTTTATTCCTACCTCGTGGACATTTCTGTGCTTGCTTTCTCTTACTTCTGTCTACAAGATTTATTACTTTTTTTTTAGTCTGTTTATGTAAGCAAGTAAAATATGGAGGAATAGCATAACATTTTTAAACTTTTGAAATTGTCTTTGAATTTCTTTTTTTTTTTTTTCCCATTCCGACCATACAGCAAAGTTCCTCATCACTTGGAAAGTTTATTTCAACCTAAAACAGTGATAAAGCAATGACTACATAATTAATAGTTTCCATTATTAAGACCTACCTTTTGACTAGTCTAATATTTTGGATTGCAGTTCACCATTTTTCCAGGTGATCCACATTCGTACTTGTTTAATGTAAGAGAAATGCTTCAGGACTTTGTTTTGTTTTTCAAGAAAGGGTTGGGTAAAAGGACTCCCTTCTGCCTTTATTAGTGCATGTTTAACATTTTGGAGCAAGAACTTGAAATTGGCAATGGGACTTGCCTGGCAACTTGCTAGATGTTGTAGGCAATGACATCTTTTTCTGTAATATCCCCCTGCCTTTGAGCGCATATTACTTCCGAACTGTGGTCAGGGTAGTATGGTAAGGAACTGCTGGTTTTATATTTCCTGTCTTGTTTACTGTGCAGCCACAGAGAACCAGCATCCATCTATCTGCCTTTACGAAAGAAAAGAGTATGGATTTGTCTTTGGTCAGATAAATCCCATCCTCGGAGTCTGTTAATTCTTTCCTGACGATTGGGCTGCCTCCAGATTAAACAGTGGTTATGCTGTTGTTTATCTTGCACCTGTTTGTCCTGTAATTAACCTGATGAGGGATCAAGGCAAAGTGAACTGTTGCCATCTTGTAGTCCGCAGGCTCCTGTTTTCTTTTCAGGAAAACCAAGGGCCCTTGGTGCTTACCTGAAGTACAAGTCAAGCTTGGGATGTACTGCTAGCTCCACTAATTTAGGTGTAGCAGAGAAGTCTTCAGCAGACTTAAAATGTGAGACCTTTTCCATTATGAAGCTGAGGAGAGGTTTAAGGATGATATATTACAGAAAAGTACTTTTCCCAACGTATTCTGACAGCAGCTCCAAATTATTTAGAAGGCTTGCAGCTCTAGTGCACAGAGAGGAAGTATTTGGGGTTCATTTGTAGTTCTAAAAGTAAGCGAGACTGTGGGAACACATGATCTGTTTCATGGCATTGTTTGGACATTGTGCTGTCAGAAATGAGGAATTTTGAAAGTCTCTGAAGTCTTCAGCATCCCTGCATAGTCTTGGAAGGGACTCAAGTGAGCTTGCTGAAACCTTGAAGCATGAGTCACAAGCTTCAGCAGCTGGGTCAGAGTACCTCAGGTCTTAAAAAAGGAAAAAGAGCTATGCCTAGAGCATTAAGTTTGGGCACGGTGCCCAACAGCTAACCAGTCTCAGGAAACAAAGAAACTGAACCATGTGAAGCCCAAGGAAATAAATTAGAGAACAGTTATGAGGCTCTGAACTCCTTCCAGCTAATGTTAAGTGGAGACTCATGAGGAAGGGCCCTGCTGCAGCCACGGATGGAGTGAGCTGAATTATTCCTTGACTACCAGTGTCTTGCCACTGATTAAAGAATAAACCAGTAACAATACTTGGTGAGTGTCTGATGTTGGATGAAATGTATTGAGTCCTGTTCTCATCTAGATACTGACAAGCCTTCTTCACAAATAATCCAGCTACACTCTCCTGGTTAATAACTACATTCTCATTTTCTGTTGAGACAGGAAACATGTATGCTATGTAAAGAAATAGTACCAACAGCATGAAGCTTACTCTAGTATGGATACAGCAATTTTTTTCATGTACCTCAGATTCCTAAGCTTCTTCAAAACTCTCCTGGATATGATCCTGTGCAACCTGACCTAGGTGGTCAGGTCTTGCTTTACCAGGGGGATTGAACTAGATGATCTCCAGAGGTCCCTTCCAACCCCTATGGTTCTGTGATTCTGTGAAATGGCATTTTAAATTGTTTTGTGCTGCAGGTTTTTTAAAAGGTTGTAAAAATATGCATGAAAATAGGTTTGTGTGTGCCTGGTCATATCAAGACTGTTGCTTCAGGGAAGGACTTGAAAAAATGGTATGGTAAAAGTGTGGTTTACAATAATTAAAAATAACATAGCTAATTTAAAACAGTTTAATTGAACTAATTTAGTTCGAGAAAGAATACACAGAAAGTACTTCATTTTGCATGCTGCTTGAAATTCAAATGTCAATCTATTAATTTTGTAGGCCTGAAAGTAAACCTTCATGTTCCAACTTTACAAGTATATCCTAATTCCTTAATTTATAGGGCGTACAGATAGCATTTGCCTAATTATACATATAGGTGCTTCCACAACATTGTTCAATTTCTTGATACTATTTTTTAAAAAAATCTTTCTCCTGCACTCCTAACAAAACTTGCAAGTGTTTAGATCTTACAAAAATTAGTCTGTTTCTTGCATGAATTATCAAAGGCCTGTGATACTTATAAAATCTGGAGTGGCTCACTAAATTTAAATGGGATTTAGAAATCCAGCATTTTTATATTTGGTGTCCTTTGGAGTCTAAAAATATTCAGATACTTACCTGTTGAATTATTCTGGGACTAACAGAGGTCACAATTCCTTATAATTGCTACTCATAAATTGATCGTATCTTCTGATTAATGACCCAGCTTCTTGATGTTAAAGTTTTATTGCTCCTACATTTTTACATACATTTTGAATTATAGATGTAGCTATCAACCAGTGTTGCAGGCATAGTAAAAATATATGTATTGTTATTGCTCTGCTTTTGATACTGCTTATTGCACAGACTTCTGCACGAATGATTTTATTTCTCTATTATTAAAAGCCTCTTTAATTTGCACACACAGGAGTCATTGTCCCACATGTTTCAGATGTAATCTCCATGTTAAGGCTGTAATTCAATGTAGCTGTTTGCTGTAGCAATGAGCATCTGTACCTAAGGATAAGAAAGGCCAAATTACTGACTGATTTCTGAAAATGTTATTGCACAATTGAGTTAGCAATTTTTAAACTCTTGTTTGAGTAAAGGAGCAGTCATCCTAGTTTATGTGCCGATAATGAAAAGGAGACGGATGGTTTTCATTACAGACAACCTAGCATTTTTACATCTCAATTGCTATTTCTCTTTCTCTGCAATGGTTCTGAGTTTTGGGTTTAGGCTACTGAATGCTGCTTCTGCTGAGCTGCTATCAATGGAGCTGTGGAAGACTGAAATTTATACAGCTGCAGAAAGTCCATTGAGTCATATCTAATTTTTATTATGGGCTGAGTGGATTTCAAAAGACAAGAGTTTCTATTCTGTGTAACAGCTGCATCCATGTCTTTGACGTAGCACTCATTGAAAAGAGCAGATTACTTGTACTGTGGAGCCTTGCTCTCTGAACTTAGAAGGGAGACAGCACAGAATGCTTATGTTTTGGGGATTGCTAGTTAAGGAAGAGGAAAATTGCTCGTTAAATAGCTGAGAGGTATTTACTAAGTACATGGGTGAAAATAAAGGAATGCTATAACAGAGAGGAGAGAGATTAAATTATGCAAGTCCTACAACTTGTAACCGTATAGCAGCATTTGTGGGACATGCTCACTAGCTGTTAAAGAGAAAATGTAGAGACCATTGAGCAGCTCCAATATTGGAATTAAAGCTTTAGCCCAAAGGTCAAAGAAAATGAGAAAGGAACCCTGAGAATAACACACTTACTTTAAGTGAAAAAAAACACCAAACAAACAAAGTAAAAAGAATATTAAGGATTCAGCTATGTGTGGTGACATGTCTGGTGGCATGAAATAATATCCCATGTGCCACTCAGGGAGACTTTTTAGTGTGTGCAGTGCAAATCAAATGTGTCAGACAGCCATTTTCCCAGAAGCCTCTAAATTCACTGTATATTTTAACACTTTTGTATCAAAACAAATTTGTAGTTCAGGTAAGTACAGTACATTCAGGTAAGTGTGCAAGGAAATGTACTTCTAAACAGATTCCTCAGGAATCTGAATTTATATGAATTCAGAATAGTTGTGTACTGTCTCAATTATTACAGTGATGAGAAGTTTAAAAAAAAATATTCTAAGGAACTAGGGATTAACATTTACTGTTGAACCTACACAGCTCAGGCAGAAGTCCAGGTCAAGAGGAAACAGGATCATGAATGGATATTACTGTATTGACCCATATGAATTTTGTGCCAGGGTCTGACATAGAGAAGCCCATGCCATAATCAATTTTCAAAAAAACAGCTTTTGGTGACTGCATAGTACAGTTTCAAATAGATTCTAGGGGAAGATAGACAATGATCTGATAGTTACCAGCCTTGCAGGAAAATACATGTTAGGGTGCTTCTAATCTAGAATGCTACAAGACAAGGATTAAGTTTCGTTTTGATTGGAATTTTGAATTTTAGGGGGTTTATTTGGTTTATTTGAAACCAATTTTTATAATACTGAACTACAGTTAATTTTTTTCTGGTGCAGTTTGCAAACAGTTTAACAGGAATCCTGGGCACATTAAGAAAAAGAATGAGTCTGCACATGTGTGTAACAGATGATATTGCCAACGTACCAAGTTTATGTATTACCACATATTTCTATTGGTAATGAAACAATACATGCACACATTTTTCCATTTGGAGAATAGATGCTTATTGGATAAGAGTACCCAAATTTATGAAATACTCCATCCATCATAGTTTAAAATGATACCTTTTATATTTTTTTCCAAAGGAACCATTTCTTTGCTGCTTAATTTATGGATCTTTCTTTCACACACAGTGATGTTACCTTTATGTTCCATTTCTCTGGTTTATACATTTCCTGTTCTTTGAGGAGCTCTTTACTTAGATTAAATTATATATGAAAAATTTAACACAAGATATATGCATAATGAAAAACTCAGGTTGACTATATTAAAAGGTGCCTTTTTTTACCACACAAAAATCACATCTGACAGAGAGGTCAGAGAAAAGAATACACCATTTCTCAATCCACTTCTCAGAAATAATATGGAATTATTTGATACAGTACCCTGGTCAGAGATGCAAAAGATAACTATTCTGATTACTGTGTTCTAATCTGTTTTTCTCAGATCACTGAAAGAATCACTAGTGTACTGGACCATAGATATCTTCTGTTTTTTTTCACATCTAGAGTTTGAATTATGTTAGAATTAAAATAATTTCATCCTGGATTCGTCTTCTGAAAGTCAGCAGTGTGTTAAGGAAGTGTTGGAAGTTCATAAGCAAGCTAACCACTTTTAATCTATCCGACATAAGAAATAAATATTTTTCTATCCCTGGTATGGCTATATTTTTAAGGAACTAAGTCAGCAATGAGGAAGACTTACAGGTCAGAAAATGCATAAAATAAGAATCCAGTGTAAGTGGATGTGACTCAGCCAGGAGGCTGTTGTGAGGTCCAGTTTGAGAACGCTGTTTTTCATAGAAATCCCATAAGTCAAAATTTTCCAATGGACTCTGAAACCAAGAGCACCCTTCAGAAAAGATCACACTCAAAAAAAACCCTGAACTATGGGATGAGAGCTTTTTATTTTTTTGGTAGTGAATTCCAATTGGGAAGTTGCTGGATGTAACTGTATGTATCAGTGGAGAAAGGGATCTCTACACTTGCTTCTTTGTAAATGCAGTGAGGTGTAAAGAAGAGGAAGGAAAGAATAAAAATAGTCCTTTATCTGGACACTTGCCAACTGAAGAGGGAACGCAATACAGTGGAAGGGTACAAAAAACTGATTTGGAGAAGGTAAGAGTGGAGTGCTAGGTAGTAACAAAGTAATATTGATCACTCAAGCTAAAAGCAGGAAAGGCTTGGATATGGAAAGGAGATCTGTGAAAAATGTGAGAACGTGCCATCAATTACTTTTATGTACCTATTTCTAAAATTTTCACTGATGTAGAATCTATATAGTGTTTTTTTAAATGTATTTTATCTCCAATCTGAGCTTTCAGAGTGTGTTCATTACGATTCCTGTTAATGCTATCCTGAAACACATTTCTCATAGTCTGATAACTGATCCCAGTCTGTAGACTAAGGTATCTAATTACTGTTAGCTATCTTAAAGGTCGGGGAGAATTGGCTTATTTGTATGTGTTATCCGTCATACAGCTTAGAAGTCTTATCCATGTATACTTTCTGTCCACTGAATCAGTGTGAAGTCACCATATGAAAGGAAATATTCTTCCAAAACAGAGTAATGCATTATTCATGTTATCTTAATATTCACATTTTTTTCTTCCAGACAATATAAAAACACAGTAAAACAACAAGACATTTATAGGCAGTCTTTCTGTTCAAGTTAAATCATTCTATATACTTCAATACATGTGCAAAATAAATCAAAACACAGTAGTCAGTATATGTTTTTGAGGAACTTATGATGGTGGCATCAGGTGTTGGAGAGTGTGTTGTGTTTGTATGTATGTGTATATGGGCACACACATGTATGTTGATGACAGGTTGGCTATGAGCCAGCAGGGTGCACTGGTGGCTAAGAGAGCCAATGGGATCCTGGGATACATTAGGAAGAGTGTGTCCAGCAGGTTGAAGGAGGTGATCCTCCCCCTCTACTCTGCCTTGGTCAGGCCCCACCTGGAGTATCGTGTCCAGTTCTGGGCTCCCTGGTGTAAAAAAACAGGGACCTCCTGGAGACAGTCCAGAGAAGGGCTACGAAGATGATTAGGGGCCTGGAACATCTCCCGTATGAGGACAGGCTGGGTGAACTGGGACTGTTTAGTCTCAAGAAAAGAAGACTTAGGGGGGACCTAATTAGTGTTTATAAATATCTTAGACATGGGATGCAGGGGGAATTGGCCAGCCCCTTTTCAATGATCTGTGGGGACAGGACAAGGGGCAATGGCTGTAAACTGGAGCATAGGAAATTCTGCACCGACGTGCGGAAGAACTTTTTCACAGTGAGGGTGACAGAGCCCTGGGACAGGCTGCCCAGGGAGGTGGTGGAGTCTCCTTCACTGGAGATATTCAAGTCTCGTCTGGATGCCTATCTGTGCAATATGAGCTAGGGAGCTGCTTTGGCAGGGGGGTTGGACCTGATGATCTCTTGAGGTCCCTTCCAACCCCTACGATTCTGTGATTCTGTATGAACACTCCTGGACACCAAGCACTGGGTTGTTCTTTACAAGGAAACCAAGATTATACCCTAGATGGATGCCTGATGTTATAACCAGCTTGTAGACCCTGTGGATGGTCACAAGACTGCAGAATAGTTGAGGCTGGAACAGCCGTGGGAGGTCCCTAGTGCAGCCTCCTGCTTGAAACAGGGTCAGCCACCAGGTGAGACCAGGTTGTTTGTGTGTCTGCTCAACTGGTCTGGGCAACCTTCTCCAGTGTTTGACTTTCCTCATAGGATTTTTTTTTTTTTACATCCAGTCCAAAATTCTGTGTCTGTTGTCTCTTGTTTTCCACTGCTCTAAAGAGCTTGCCTTCTCCTTGATAGACCAGGACGTTTTTGTGCACCAATATGATAGTGTAAGTTCATCTGTTATGTTAGAAAAAACGTTTGTAGCATTTGCAATAACAAGAATAATCAATTTACTATCTTTACTGACAAGTCTTTTAGATGTTTAAGTAGAAACTTGTAATGTGGCTTATTAAAATACAATTAGTAGTCACACACAGTCTTTTCAAATTGGGACTGTCATATATCAGAAAGATAATATTTTGTTAGTGATTAAGCCATATTTCTAATAAATGAAATATGTTTGGATGCTGTTCATATTGTGAAGTACTGAACTATCTCTATCCATGTTATTTTTTCATTAAAATAATTCAAAAGACTGCAGAATTACTATTTGGCTACCGTGACCTACCTATTTATATTCATACTATGAAATTAATTGGGTAAAATACTCCTTCTTTCAATTTATCTACTGTGGCCACTCTAATGTACAGGGTGGGGAAAGGCTGATGGGATAGGGTCTTTCATCTCTTCCTTTTGCTTCTAGGACTTAAAAGGAGATTTCAAGTGAAAGATGAATGTACTCACAGGATTGAGGCTGTGTCTGTGAATGGAAAATGAAATTTCTTTTGCCTTTTTTCTGCCATGTTGTCAGGTGCTTGTACATTGTGTTGCAAATTTTATTAATGCCATTTCAATGTCTTTTTTTTAAAAAAGTTGATCATTAAATAGCTATTTCAGATTCTGTGTGGCTATGTTCATTAGCAACATGATATGTGTTGGTTATATTTCCTGTGATAGTTAATGAACAGAGAAGAGAGTTGCATCTTCATATGAATTTGTGCTACATATCTGCATTGTCTGTACTCTTATTCTGTGTACGTAGTCATTCAGAGTCCAGCATTATGCCTCTATAGTTAGGGAGCAATGAAAGATTTTTGGCAAAATTGATGTAAGAGATTAGAAAGAATACAGCTCAGAAACTGAAATGTTTTTACATATTCTTCTGGGGAGGTGTTCAAAATTACTGTTGTGGATAAAGCACCTAGGAAAAGTAATAAAATTCCTGGGTTATATAATATGTGTTTATGTGAGATGGAATGTAAGATGTCACATTAGATTCTTTGAAATCAACTGTCAAATGCAAGTTAGTTCAGAGCTTTCTGTTTTTAATTACTTTGAAAAGGAAGCAAAGGAGACTATAATAGTGGAATAAAGAAAACATTATAGAAAGTGATTAATGACATTCAAATCTTATTTGTGAGTATATAAAGAAATACCTGTGATAACCAAGAACTTCAAGTGCTCAGTGGCCTTAAAAAAAAAGAAGCAGTGGACTTAATGCATTTTGGAAGTATATATTACTTTTATTACTATTTTTTAATACTATTGTCATATTCAGAGGGAAGTGGGAATTATTTTTGTTGTTCTTGGTTTTGTTTTTTGTTTTGAGTGGTGGTGTTTTTAAAGTCCCTTGCTTACTACCCATATACTTGTGGGTAGCAATTATTGGCTGGGAAGCCCCAGGTACTTTCATTCCAGTGTAAGAGTCAGCATCTGAGCAGAGGAATAGGAAAAATAATCTTATTTTTCATCCCATAGCACTAACAGTAAATAGATATCAATAGTAAGTCTTATGGTTAGCCAAGTAAAAGTCATAGGTGGGGGAAAATCAATCATGTAGTAGGTTAATATTGTCAACATATGATTAAAGGGTCAATTGTAGTATATGTAATTTTTACATGTACTTGAATTCTGCTGCAGAACAATTCAGAATAGTTTTAGTAGTCTTACATTGAAGCTGGATTTAGTCATATTCTAAAGGTGTACAGATGGAATATGATTGACATTGTTACTTTTTAATGAATTGGTAAGGCATTAAAGAAGAGAAAATAAATATCATCTGCATTGACACAACACATGGCGCTTCACAGAACAAGTACCCCAAATCTTTAAAATAGTGATGGATTGCAGCTTGTGCTAGTCATTTTTTGCCTCATTACTTCTGACATGGAGATTTCCTTTGTATGTATCTGATGGATATAAGATAGTTTGGTGTTTTATGTGTGGGTTTATTGAGGGTTTTTTCCCCTCATAATACTGATGAGAAAATACATACAATAAAACATGCATATTTGCATTTGGGGGTTATGTTTGTTATATATCCCTATGTGAACAGTATCAACCCTCCTTCTGTCCAGCTGTTTTTTTTGTAAAAGGCATCTAGACAACAGTGTACAATATCATATGATGATGTTGAAGAGATTTGAGCAAAGGGATGAAGAAAAGGGGAAGAGAAAAAGCTGAAATATGAAGGCAGAATTCTAGCATCCAAGCAAAGACAAATAAGTCAGGAAACAGAAAGTTGGAACAAAAAGTTGCCTTTGAGAAAGGATGGAGGTCACCATCTGTGTCATACGTCTGGGTTGTTCAACATTTTCATTAGTATTGAGAAAGGGGTGTGTGTATGAGTAGACAGAATTTACTGATGACACCATGTTTTTCAGTGTAATAAAAACAAAGGCTGACTATGAAGAACTGAAAAGAGTTATTACCATATTAAGTAACTGCAGTAAAATAGCAGGTGAAATGCAATCTAGATAAATTTCAAGTGATGCACATGGGAAATAAACAATTCCAACTTTACATATTTAATGATGGATTCCTGACTGACTATTATCACATAGAAATGAGAAAATGAGAACTTGGATTTATAATTGATAGTTCTATGAAAATGTCAGTTCAGTGCTCAAAAAAAAAGGCAAATCAAACATTAGGTGTTACTAGGAAAGGCATATAGAATAAGACAAATAACATTAATATGCTTATATAAAGTCTCTAGTGTAGCAAAATTTTGAATATTGTCTGAAGTTAGCTCTACTCTTACCTTCTCTAAAGCATGCTGTGGAGCTGGAAAATCTCTGGAGTAAAATGACAGGTATGACTGAAGAGAAAGACTGACCGAACACTTTAGGACTTTTCAGTCCTTGAAAATATTGGTAAAGGTAGAAAGGATGGAGATTTAGAAAATATTGCCTACTAGCTCTTCAGATGCAAGGAAAGGATGTTGAGGGGAAACTTGAGGGGGAAAAAACCAAAACAAAAAAAAGTGAGCTTATTCTTCCTTCATCTAACATGTAGCCAGCCTGTAGGACTCCTTACTACAAGATGTCTTGTCAAAAATTGACTAGGAAAATTAATGGAAGAGAAAGTGCTGTTCCATACCAAATGATACATTTAGCACTAAATGTCCATGATTTGGTAGTTGTTGGATATAGGCAAAGCCTATGAAGGAAAGAGCGCTGTAACCTTGTCTGATACTGCACTCTGGGTGGCCATGACCATTAGCTGCTGTTGGAGGCAGGAGCTAGAAGATCTTTGCAGATAAAATATAAGATAGGATTTTAGGCAAGACCTATATAAAACAACCTCCCTATTTACTTGGACTACAGCTATTTCTTTCACCAGTTCTACAGTGAAGTGCAAAGTTCTGGGCTTAGACTTTAAAAAGCACCATTTTTATGATAATGATACTTTTTTTTTTTCTGATGCTTTGCTAGGATGTAATGTTTGCCGAAGACTTATTTACAGTGATGTCTCTAAAACACAAATTCTCCAAATTGCCAAATCTGTCTTTGTGGGTGGTATATAGCTGCCTACCTGAATTTTATCCCTTTTTTTCTGTGTCAAGTGGAATGCCTATAAAACCAAAATTAATTACAGTTATTAAAATCTACATGATTGAATGTTAGGTCTTACTATAACCAAGGCACCTTGGTGCTCTTCAGATGCACAGCCTTCCTGTATATTTCAGAGAGTTCAGACTTGCTCACGAAGTTATAAAAGTTTACCCTTTCCAGGGCTCACTCTGCAGAGTCCTTTGAGTTTTACCTTCCTTGTGCTTGTCACCCATTCTCATACTAATTCTGTTTTGCATTTATATTAACACATGCACTTGCATTTGATTCCATTTAACTGAAGTCAATAGATCTTTCACTTTTGACTTCAGTCAAAATAGAAATGAGCCACAGGCAACAAATACAACAATACCTTTGGGAATGAACTCTTTTCTTCATCTGCTGCATAAGCTGTAATTGCTAATGCAGGACCTGTGTGTCTGCACTTTGCAACTTAATAGTTTAAGAAATCTGAGCTTGTGCAGACTACTAAAAATAGAATTATAAGACAAGTACATTTATTTCATATTTGTATTTCTCCTTGCCCCAAATCTTAAAAACAATAAAAAACTACTTCAGTTAAACTAAATAAGTCGTTCTCTTTTGTTTTTAATCGCACTTACTTTGTTTTAAGCAAGATTAATTTTATTGATAAAAAACAATGAAGTGTTATACGTTTTTAGATGCATTATAAATGTGGCTTACTAGTTTTACAGTGTATATAACCAATCAACAAGTGTATGTGCATTTGTGTTGTGTCATCGTTATGAGAAAAAATAGTGAGGTTGGAGGAGATGAACTGAAAAGTTGTTCATGAGATCATGGGATAACAGAAATAATTTATTTTTCTTCATGTTGCACATACCAAAAGAAGCAGGAAAATAAGAGCAATAACATGAATAGGTATCTCTATAACCTTTGTATGGAATTTCTGACAATTGAAAGACACATAGTAAGGATCCTTTTCACATCAGAGAGATTCATTTGAGTCATGCAGGACTAGACTGTGCTCTGCAGAAATGCAGCCCAGCGGCAACATGAGCCACCTTTGTTTGTCACTCACTGCTGTTGGTCAGCATGTACCTGAACAGGCCTTTACGCGGTGTTATATAATACAACATATATTCTCTTGTAGCTAGTTCATTCTTTCAATGAAGATGTTAAAGTGCATCTTTAATATTATTCTTCTTGGAAGATAATTGTGCATTGGATTCTCCCTGGGTGGGCTGAAGCCACAATGGTGGTCCTGCAGGTAGTTCTTGCCCAGATGAGATACACCTTTTTGCCAGTGGCTGCAAGGCTTGTGGGGAAGGTTCTGTAGCAAATACCTGGTCATGAAACAAACCCATGTTGTCTTGATCCTGACTGAGTAGTCTTGAGGTATTGAAATGAACTTCATAGGCTTCCTGACTAGTGGCAGTTCAGAGAGGCTTTGGAAGTAGTTCCAGACACTGAGGGCACTTCAAAGCCAAATACAGAAAAAGCTACTTTCTTCACCCCTTGGAAGACAAAAAAAAAAGAGTATATTTCAGTCACCGCAGCTCTACTTAATCCCTAAAATTATTCTTGGGCAGATACCTTTGCCTAAATTTCATATCAGAAAAGTAGGGCTGTAAGGTAATTCCTGACAGGCATGCTGTGAAGATAAAGTTTTGAGTTTAAAGTAATGAGATGCCTTAGGTCCTGTGCTTTTCCTGGGTATGGCTGTGCTACATTACCTTGAGGTGGGTTCTTGATGAAAATCTGGGTTATATCTTCTTTGAAGGCAAAGGAGGAAAGATAAGCAAGTAGATGTTTGCTTTATATGTTTGAGAAAATGAGTCTATAAACAAGGCAGAATTCTGTAAATCCTGCTTCAAAGGTTCCATTTGCTCACAGGTGTGCTGTGAAAACTAGACTTCTTATTTTTTGTTTTTAAAGAATTGTTTCCTTGAGAGACTTATATGTATTGAATTTTGCTTTTCAAAAATGTAGCCTAGAACTTAAAATGATTCCTTCTACAAACACAAGCTAGCAAAAAATCCCTTGGAGCAACAGGTAGATGGAATCAAAATGATGTTTGTGTACAAAAGAGATGTTTTCCTTCTACTCATCAAATATCAACACATTTCATATATATTTCTCACTTTGTCATAAAATCAATGGGAAAGGAACACAAATCAATTTCAGTCTCAGAAAATACATTGTCAGGACTTTAGGAATTAGTTTATCATTATCTGCAATGCATTTTAAAAAAGAGAAGTGTTTGTGACCCACAGTTTTGTTTTGTGTTTTTAAAAAGGGCTATAGTGTCATTCAGAACATGACGTATGATTCAGGAGCAGGCTCTTGGCTGGTTTTTTTATGAAAGGCAATTTTAAGACATCTGGGCATGTTAGGGTTTTGTGTGTCTTGTGTTTGATTTAGTTCTTGCTTATTATTATTATATAGGTATTAGTTGTACTACTATCAGATGTTAATCTAATAATTTCCTGGGGGTTATAATCCAAAGTCTTCTGAAGTTACCACAACCTGTTGAGTGCTTAGACCCTTTCTAAACATTGCACATCTCTTTAAGTAGGGATTTAAGAGCCTTACTGCATTTAAAAGTAAAATTAAAGATGCTTTTCCCAATTCTTACCATTTTATTAGCATGCACTAGCAGCATAACAATTGCAAGAATTATATTCAGGACTGATAGGAAAAAGCTACCCTGAGAAATCATTTAGTACATTATATTCAGTGGGAGAATGGTCTGAGTTTCTGAAAGTCAAAACTAAATTTGCAAACTAGATATCCTGAAACGGAGGTACAAAACACTTGTCACATCTGAAGATTTTGGCTTGACAGTAGTACTGGAAATGACACAGGTGAAGTTCTGCCTATGCTGCTAAATTACAGATTCTTAGGGGAGCGTTCTTGACCACTGAAACCTGTCAGTTTGCAATGAGGAATACCTGGGCTGGCCTCTGGCAGGGGTGTTGGCCGGGGCCAGCCAGAAGTTGAGGAGGTCCCTAGGCACGGCTGAGCGTTTTAATATTAGCCAGAGAACCAGTCCCTGCAGCTTTCCATTCTTTGGAGAGTAACCCAATTTGCTAGCACAGACAAGGATTGCAACATGTCGAAGGACCTCAGCAGTGTGTTTTAATTCACTGTGGTTGCCACACAAACATCACGAATCCTGGAAAGTTTTTTTAAATGTTTGTATAATTACCTGATTCTTAAAAGAAGAAATCTGAACCTGAGAAATATCTAATGTTCATCAAGAAACTAGATAGCACCTTTTAGAGATCAATGTTAACGTTAGCTCTCTGATGTCTTAAAGCTGATACTAGGCACTAGCACCAGCTCTGTGCTCATGTAGAAAGGTGCACCATAGATTTCACCCTGTGTTTTCCGATTGATGCCATTACTGCAGCAAGTGGCGAGCAACTGACATTTTTGCTAATCATCATAGGTGCAAAATGTTAATTTGTAACATCTTAGGTTTCATATTAAAGATGAGATGTAACAGAGTTCTGTGTGTCTGTGTCATCAGCCATGCTGTCAACAATGAGGTAACTTGGGAAAGACAACATTGCACCAAAAAAACTTCTACTGCTTCCTTCAGTAAATTAGTCCCATAACACTTTGAGCCAGCAAAACCATCAGCCAATGTTTGATTCAGTGTGATTTGTTCCAACATGTTGATAACACCAGTTACTTTATATTTTTGTTTCATTTGATTGCATTTGACCTTTTAATATTATCTTTCATAAAGTAAAATATAATCGTTTTATTAATAAAATTAATGCAAACGAAATATTTTAGTGCTAGCACATCAGGGCTATCAATATGATATCTTATGTTAACATATGATGTTTCAGCTGATAAAAGTTGTCCTAGAGGGCCTAAAGAGCACCTTGTTTAAAGTTTCTGAAGCCTTTTGTTCAAGTTCAAGTGGTATTGCTACAAGAAAGCTGGAAAGGGACAAAAGGGTAGTTGGGGTGTTCCTCTGTCCTTTATAGCTAGAACTCCCTTTCTGCAAAATATTTCTACAGCCCTTGTCCAGTCAAAGAAATAAGTTTTCTTCGAATTATTAAAACAAGGCTGATGAATCTGATCTTTACTTTTGAATCTCAGACCAATCCCAGAAAAGAGTGGGATTTTTTTTTTTTTAATTTCAGGGGTGAAAATGTTTAACTTAAACATCAATAGAAATACTTATTTATAAATAACTTCAAAAACTGTACTGTACTGAAGAACTATTTCCCCTGTTCCTGGCAAGTGTTACTGAACGTGTCCTTGATGCATAGATAATGTCTCCCAGGGGAGGTATCAGCAAATGCTCAGGGGTAAAGCACTCAGAGAGGAGATGAGTATTCTTTTCTCAGCCTTTCTGTAGACTACTTCTGTAGCTTAATTCAGTTCACTTAATACTGCTGTGTTATTCTCAATTATTCTGTAGTTAGTAATTCTTCCTGAATCATAGGCACATGTGAGAATAAACATAGTAACGGAAGAAGTCAGATGTTACAGTGATTATATATTTCTGCATACCTAGAAAAGATCTTAAACATGCAATATTAAAAATATATATTAAGCTTAGCAAAATGCTCATTGGAAAACCAATTTATATAAATGCAGTGACCAAATGACTATTTATTGATGTTCTTCCTTATAGTAACATTTAAACTTAATTTACTTTGGAAAGAGAAATGGATCTTTGAATTAGACAAACTCTGATTGATAACTTTGACATACAGTGCAGTACAGAAAGTACAAGGATCAAAAGTTAGCCGTATGCTGTAACTTCCAAGTCTATTACAAGTATTTATCTTTGGCCTGCAAAGAGTAAAAAGGAATTGATTTCGCACTTACCAATTCACCGCTTATTTTTCAGCTCAACAGAAAGCTTTTTAATGAGTGAAAGGAAATCAATTGATGGCAGTTGCCTCTCTAGTCTGTTTAGAGATTATCTGACCGTGGAAGCTAATCCAAGAAAATATACCTTAAAAATTAGTGTGGTTTGACTTAATGATTTAGTCTGACATCATAGATTTATTTCATAATAGCTGTATATGATAGACAAATTTAAGCATGTGTTCCAAGTTCAGGCTCAAAGCCTGCAAAATATGCACTTAAAGCATTACTGTAAACATTCAAATTTATGATAGTATTCACTCACAGTCTTTCTTTTCATTCTGGATATAAAATCTAAATTATCTCTTCTTATATGAGTGTCTATATATGCTTGTTCACATTTTTATGAACATGTATATGTACCATATATACAAATAGAGGGTTGCAATTTTAAACACAGGCAAATATATACGTATGCGTTTTAAACAGTCTTCTGTGTTATTTAAGATGTTGAGGTGCATCATTGAATGACATACTCAGGAATACGGTAAGGGTCAGAAACAGATGCTGTTGTAATCCAATGAGAGGTAATATGAATTGATGAAGTGTTGTGCAAGCAGATTGCGTAGTATCTGTGTCAGACTTATTGAGCTTGAAATCTGATCAAAGATAGGCATTATTGAAAGCTAGTGTTTTAGAAGTGGAAATTCTTCTTTGGCAAGGCAAGAAAAGACTGCAATAACCTTGACTTAGATGCGGAATCAGAATGATTAGAGTCAGTGTAAATTTCAGACCCACTCTCTGACAATAAATAAATGGAGGTGTCGAGTCTCATTTCAATCACCTTCAGTAATGACCTTGAATGCATGCAAATGTGAAATTTGCTCAATGGGGACTCTGTGGCAACTCTGCGATTCAGCTGGAAATTATAGTTGCTTGTACTTAAACTAGAATTTCACACCTGCTGAACTAACTTTCTGACTTTAAAAAAAGGAAGGAAAGAAACATTTAAAAAAATGTTTCCATTTGTTTATTTGAAATAATTTATTTTTCCTTGGTTATTACTAAATGGACTAAAATAGTTATAAAACCTAGCTGGGGAAAGTTGAGACAAGGTATCTGAGGTGAATTTTATTTGGAAGCTATGTTCACTCTGTATCTGAAACATTTTTTACTATTGAAATAAATATTATTAAAGTCTTTGTGTAGATTCTTTATGGCTAAGAACTTCCTGTTCTTATAAAGGGAAGAACTTCAACAGTTTATCTGATACATTAAATAGCAGAATTGTTAGAATTACTAAAGTTGAGAATAATAGATATATCTAGTTGATTTCATAGTTACGTCCACTTACTTATTTCTTGACCTTGCTGTAGAGAGAATGTTTTTTAGAGTGGAATAAAATATGCATTAATTGAAGAGCAGTATTCCCGTCACACCTTAACACAAGTGCTTTCCAAAGCAATCAATTGAGTATTGGCAGTGCAGACAGACACTGCTTCCACAGCAGGGAATCTCAAATAGAATTGCATATTGCAGGGCTTTTATTTTTTTTATTTTTTTTTTTTTTGTGAGGCAGGAATTGGCAGTTTCTGATTATGTACATCCTCGGGAATTGCATCATTAGAGTGTTATTTTCTATCTTGGTCACCATCTGCAAAGAGAGTGCTGGTACATCCAAGTTCCATTGAACATATTGCATAGGCCCTACCCATGAAGGATTTTTTACAAGTTAACTAAATTAATTTGCACACAAAACGCTGAGCTATTCATATAAAACTGTAAAGTGGAATGATTTTTAATGAAGTGTATATTCTTTTAAAAAAAAATTAACGTTTATTTACTTAAACTGTGTACAACAAATGAACCTGTCATGTGTACAGCTTTCTTCCATAAGGATCACTGTTTCTGCTGAGCAATGTTTTCTGTATTTTCAGTGAATGCATTTTACCTTTCAAACACATTCAATGAAATAAAAACAAAAACACCCAAACAACCCCACAAATTTTCCTATATAATTTCAAATTATGGCTGTGTAAAAGCTATACATGATACTATGCAAAGCAGAATCTCTGCAATCTGCCATGCATCCCTATATGCAACAGCGAAAAAATGTCTGTATTGGCATTCAGGTGACACTACCTGTATTTTAGAAGACATTTCTGTCTAATCTGATGGTTTAGGATGTCTTTTCCAGTCTTTGGATTTTAGCCCTTTTCTTTCTTAAAAGGGTTGAATTGAGAACATATCCAGTCTGTATCAGTTCTTACCACTATTATTGCTTCAAACGTTTGTCATTTCCCTGAGACAAAATCTCATATGCTGAAACTACTCAAACAGAAGGAACTCAAGCATTTGTAGATACTCTCCTGCTCTAGATATTGGACTGTTGTAAGAAGAGCAGACCACCACCATAACTCCTTAATGAATAAAATGCTAAGTCACCGAGCTATGGGATGAAGTTGACCCTTATTTGTTGCTCATCCTCCCTGGGCCAATTTTCTGAATAGGGTTACCTCTTGACTGGAAAACAGTTTCTGGTTTTCTTTTTCATCTTTGTCTTGAATGTTCCAGAGCGCAGTCTACTCGGGGGTTTTCTATTGCACTTTTTTCCATAATGAGTTCACTATTCTTAAGCATCTGTTTACAAGTGCATTTACATTTTACCACGTCCAAAAAAAGTAACACCAGCTGGTGACTCAGTGGTGAAGACATAGTCAACTATCACATCCAGAAATGCCTCATCCTAAAAGCAGTATTTGTTCTTTAAGCTGTGTTTTGAATGCAAAACATAATTATCAATACTATTTGCTCTCCAATTTTCAGCAGAGGTCTCTACCAATATTGAGAGCCAATGCTAGCGATTTTGTCACTATCCTAAAATACTTATTTAAAGATTATTTTCTGTTCTAGAAAGCTGAAGCAAAACCTAAATGCTGGCACCGTGGCTATCTTTAAACTTGATTGAACCATCATGGAAAGAGTTGTTTCAATAGTTATATATGCTGCTCAGAGGCATTAAAAAAAAAGGTGGCAATATGCATTCTCTCTTTCTGTGATTAGAGATCAGCAATCTCTTATTTAGTTTCCTGGAATATTTTCCAGATCATGCTGCATGGAACAGTGGTAGAACCATAAGCATTTGCATTTCACCAAAGCCTTTTAGGGTATACTTTGTTTTGACAGATAGTATTTTAATTATTATTTAAATATGTAATTATTGCGAGGCAAATGTGTTGTGTTTCAATGCAGTTACTCAGAAACCATAGGCGCCATCTAGGAAGTGCCTTGGGCAGATGCTTATCTTTAAACTGATGAGGTCTGTTAACTTTGATAAAACTAAACTTATGCTGTAAGTGGTTTGCTGGATTGGGGCCACAGGCTGCAACTGAATTGGATTTTTATCTTTAATTCCTCACCCATTTGTTAAATTTTTTGATGAATTTTGTTCTTTTACAGAGAATTATCTTTGTTTAATGCTACTAGTTTCCTAATGTAATTATCTTCCAGGCTTCATTAATCATGTTTAAAGTACTTTCAAATATTCATACATAATTTCTGCATGTTAACTTAACCTGACTATTGGAATTTATTTAATGTCCATAAATGTCACAGGATACACATCTTTATGTTAATAGGCCGATCTGTTTCTCAAATTTTACACTTTTTTATATAAGACTTGGCTATAATGAACAGAGAGTCACTTTTGGCAATGTTACTGTTGTAACTGCAGTGCCTGCACTTCCCTCATAAGACAGGTCTGCGTAAAGCTGTAGTTCAGAAAGTTTCTGACCTGAATGGAGGTGGAGGCTGTTCACTTTTTACTGTGAACATTAGTTTGCATCAGAATCTATTTCAGTAGTGATATTTGAAAATACGATATATTAAAGAGTAAAGACTATATAATTTATGCATATGATTTGTTTTTGTAAGCACAGAAATCTTAATTTTCCCCTTGTTTGTTTTTATAATAATTTTGTTCCTTTCAGTTGGAACATCAAAGTTTTCGGGCGGCATGGGGTCACAGATGTATATGCTTGTATTGTATCCATCGTAAAGATTCTAATTAATGCCTGTGATGCCAGCCTTTAAAGAAATAATTTTAATCACATAAAGAAATGGATAGAATTTACCAGTCATAGGGGACAAACATGCCGACAACTACTGCTGCTTCAAATACATCATAATAAGCACTGATCCTTCCCTAATAAGCTAATTAATTATTAAATGTTTTAATTATTAATTATTGCACATTATTAGCTACAAATCTTAAGTACCCATGGAACTGAAAATTTATTAGCAACTTTTGAGGCAATTTACCTTGAAATATATATTCATTATTTCATACTTTGTGTTGAACATTTTCAGAATTTACTTTGGGAATATGTAATCAATTTAATTATCAGATTTTATCTCGTTTGCTTTTTTTCATATAATATCGTTTTGTTGGTTTCTATCTAACACATTCCTCCTAAATTTTTATTAGTCCTTTTTTTCATCTAGCAGTATACTTGGCCATGGTCTGTTTGCTTGCTGGTTCACACTATTACAGGTTAATGTGATAACTGTAGTTAACGATGAGCGATTAAAACATCTCTCCAGAAACTGAAAATACACTTCTAAATTGTCCTTTCAATACCCTTCAAACATTCATTCTTTAGATCCTGCATATTTCATGTGCTTTGGAGAGAGACTGAGAGGTTGGCAAATTTCCTCCTTAGGCTATATGTTTCTTCATACCTAAAAATATACCAGGAGGGAAACTGTTGATGGCACAGTGCACCATAAGTAAAGAAGACTAAGGTATTGTGAAATTAAACATAGACCTCTGTCAATATGGTTCTGGTACTTTTGAATATTACCCGTTTCATTCGTCTCAAAAGAAGGGTCTTTATTTGAGTTATTTTTTTTCCTGAGATGATTTAATGGGGAAGCTGTGCAGCATTATGCCTGCATTATGGCAGTAGATTAATACTTCTACTCTGATGAGAGTACATTAATTTAGTATTTTTTTTTATGTTCTATTTTCCTGTGTTTTAATTCTTGATGCAAACAGTAGGATTTTACCCATGTTGTTTGTCTGTTTATATACAAAATGACAAAGTAAAGAAGACATTTTGTTGCTGTTTATAGTTCTCTTGAGTAATGACTGTGTCTGGGTGAATGGTTCATCCCATCAAATGTGAACCTACCTAATAAAAATGAGATTGTTTTTGTTCAGCAAATGCTAGTGCCTTGGCATGTATTAGACTCAGAGTTAACTCTGCTGAACTGTTCACCTCCTCTTAATCGTTAATCAATTTAGTGACATCTTAAACATATGAGCAACATTTTTATGACATTTGTATCATGCCTTTAATAGCAGAGATGAAATGTTTTTGTGTCCTGCTTTCTGGAAAATATGCTGTTCTGTATCTTCTATCTTCCTTTCATTCTAGACATTTAAGGCTATATGGTCAACCCTGAGTAAAAGTATGTTTAACTGTCAGTCCTCATAAGTCAACATTAAAGACACTATATGTCCAGTTTACTGCCAGATAATTTGCTGATGGAAGAAAGCTGTTGTTGGCTAAGTGGCCAAAGACTAACAGTAAATTGTATATAGCAAATAAAAACTAAAAACTTGGTTTTGTGTCAGTTTCTGCAGATTTATGGTGAGGATGTAAATGGATGATCACTTTTCCAGTTTAAGATTAGCATTCCTTTATTAACTGCTGGGGGGAAATATTAATTATATGAGCTTAGATTTAGGTTCCGCTGGTTGACAAATAAGTATAACTTTGCAGAGATAAAATATGATGTTCCTTTTAAAAAGTTAATACTTTTTCACCTTTGTGAATACACTTGTGTGCACGAGAGAGAGAGAGAATATGGTGGCAAACACGGTCTTTAATTGTATGAACTTTTTCAAAGAGCACTAGAGATGAGATTTCAACCCCAAAGGGAAACACACACGAGCAGGAGCAATAGACACAGCTATGGCTTTGTTAAGTTTGTGTTGAAATTAATATTGCTTTTGTAACCATAAGATAAAACCAAAGAAACAGAAACAGCGATAAGTATGTTTTGTTACAGGGGAAGAAATAATTTATCATTATTATTAATAAAGATTGTGTGAATTGGATGGTATTTGAATGTTAAAAAAGTAGATCCCAATTCCCAACAGAGCAGATACAGCATTTCCTGTAGCTGCAGTGTATAAGGTCTCTACATAAAACATTAATTATATTTTAAAATAAGATCATAACATTTTCTCTTCTATATTTTATATAGATAGGAAAATCTTTATGATTCACATCTTTAGCATCCACCCAGGGTAAGTCAAGTAGACAAGTAAATGTTGTGTGTTTTGCAGAACTAAAATGTATTGCATATGTCAAGATAAGTATAATAGTTGAAATTAAAAATTAATAAAATCTCTTAGGTGTGTGTCAAATAGTTTTGTTGATCTGTTCACTATATCTAAAATGCATAACACTGTAACAAAAATACTTTGTTTTCATTTGTTCAGACTCATCTATACAATTGTTTTTTGATTTAGCTACCAATGGACAGTGGCAATCCCAAATGCACGCTTATGAAGTCGGTGCACCAAACCATGTCATCTCAACTACTTTCTGAAATAATCATATAAAACCAGTAGCTATTACAAAGGATAGAAATATGACAAATTGAAAGGCAATTAAAATAATCATTAGTGCTCATTTAACATTCTTGGTTGTGCAGATACAATCTGAATTTACTGCATCGCTTTCAAGACAGCTATTAATTTTCTAACAGTCTTTTCCAGTTTGCTCATTCAAAAAGAGTGTGTGTGTGTATTTATTTCTCATATGCCAAACGTATCCAAAAGATTTAGAAACATCAGCAAACTTATATTTGCATTGCTCCAGCAAGGCAAAAATGATGTTGTTGCCTTGATTTGTAAATTAAATTCTGAAATGCAGAGGATTAGATGAGAAATAGCTACTTAGTTTCTTCCACAAAAGGGAGACACATTGGTCCTAGCTTTTGAACCATTCAGAGCACAGATTTCATTGTCTTCAGTTGCAGTGGTGAGGCTAGGCAGTTTTGGGAACCAGGTGTAACCTAGCTGCGCCTAGACCTGCGTAAGAGCAGTGCAGGGAGATCACTAGCAAGAGCTCAACTCTAAATGACTTGACTGCCACCGCATTAAGACAGGGCTCCAATCCATTTCTTTTGGCAAGTTTAATCCCAGATTCTTTCTCCTCTTCGCTCTGTCCCTGGTTTATGCTTTTTAACTCCTATAGTCAGTGCAACGTGCTTCATAGAAAAATGTCTCTTTGAATTCACAGTGGTCCAGATTTATCTGTTAAGTGGACTCTTTGCAGAACATGACTGAAGGCACTGTGAACAACTACCGCATGTCAGTAACAACAGTAGTACTGAAGTTGCATCCAGTTCATGCACCTGATTACAAGTTCAAAGCCAAGCTGAAAATTCTGCTATTTCCCTAGTTCTGAGGCTGAGCTTGTGTCATGTCAAGTGTGGCATTTGTTTCTTTATATTTGTATTACTTTCCCAACTTCAAGAACAAGATTTTAGCACACTTTCAAGTAATGAGGAAGTGTTGAATTTAAATCTGATGCCTTGATTATGAAGATCTCAATCAAGAACTTGGCTGAGGAGAGAGCAGAAAATGTTGCCTGTATATGCTGCTTTGTAATACCACAAGGTTCTAAGATAATGCTATTGTATTTTCACTTACAGAAAAGTTTAATGAGAGTACCTTCATACCTTAATATGCTTTTATTTCACACCTGATGATAATCTCAGTTTCAGAAAAATATTCCTCACTGTTTTAATATTAAAAAAATCCTCAACACTTCAAAACTAATTTTTTTCTTTAACATATTCATACATACAATTTCCTTTTGTGGTAAAAAGGCCCATTCTTCATAGCACAATCTTTAGGGCTATCTATAGTGGTGTGAATAGAGGTTTAAATGTTACATTTTGTACTCTTTTCATTGGCAAGGAAACAAAAAGTCCCTTTGTAATTCTCATACCTTTAGGATGTGCTAATTTTTCTTAACTATCATTATCAGAAGCTGAAGTAATAGACTTGAATTGCACATGTAGTCTTGCGCTGTGATATTCCTTTCCTCTGAGTTATCAAACATGACCACAACAGGACTTTTTCTCATGTGGATAGTAACTCTTTGAGAAATACGTTCCTTCTGTGTAGCATACAAAAGAAGATAGGAAGGGGAAAATGTCTACAGTGTGCTTATGTCTAGCAAGTGTGCAGATCACCACATCAGGAAATGCCTTTGCCTAAGATATTGTCGTTTTCTAGAGACTCATTACTCCCTGTCTCTATCTTTCCCAGTTGTCCAGATTAGGAATTTACAGGGTTGTACTGGGGGTATTGTACATCAAAGACTTTTATAAAACCAGACTAATTTGTTACATGTGAGGCTCACCTCCAGGCGGAGCTTGGATAAGACTAGGTTAGAGCGCCAAACTGGAGTCATGTTTTTCAGCAGCTCTCAGCTCTGGCACTTCATGCAGCAAGCTGATGTACCATGGCTTTCTGGTCAGCTGTTTTCCATGTTCTCTCAAAACAAGTGGTAGTCCTTGGGAGAGGGGACTGCAGTGGAGCACGCACAGATTGTTCCTAGAAGAGTCAGAACCCCTCCATTCCTCCATCCCTTGAGCCTTGAGTACCAAAATGCAGTGGGAAGAAGATAAATGTGTGATTAAACTTCCACCCTTGGAAACTGAAGAAGAAAAAGGAGTAACTGTCCTACCTTACCAGTGCTGCTTTGTTCCTAGCTAGCACAAAGGAAATATGGATGCTTTGATCCAAATCAGCATTGATTGCAATGTTCAAGGAGCTGCTCCCACTTCTCTTATCAGGAATTTACTAATGAAGCTGTTTTCTTTAATGATTTCTTTACCCAGCTTCATTCTATATCCTAAGACTGTTTTCCTTCTGGTTTACTGTTGTACTTGTCTGTTAGTATTAAAAACCAGAATACATTTTCGTCTTTCTTAATATTAATCTCTGGATAATCTCTCATGAAAAGAAGAAAATTTGGGGTTTGCATTAACAGATAGAATAACCCCGGCTATATGTGATAGATAAATATAAACCTCAGCAGTAATAGTTTTTAATAGATCTTTCACTAGCAATTAAATGCCAAAACCCACTCCTCACCAAATAAATAAATAGCACAGGTGGCAGTAAAGCTTATTTCCACACTGGAGTAATTGATAATTTGTGGGATTTTTTTTCCCTCTCTTTGTGAAGCCTGCAAGACAGGCAATTCCTTAGCGTATTGCAGTAGCATGCAGTACAGATGTAAGGGAAAGCTAGGTGTCACTCAGTAAGGAATCCTGTTGGTATGATTGACACATAAAGCAAATTTTTTTGCCATTCTGATGTGTGCTTTCTTGTGGAGGGATATCTCAGAGACAAACCATTGGAGTAAACCCTTTCTGTTGTCATTTGGTGAGAAGATTTTTATTTTAATGAAAGCGATCTGTCTTGTGTGCAAATACTAGCCTTTGCTATTTGATATGCACAGAAATTCAATCAGATGCTTAATTACATCTTAACATGAGTTCCAAACAGCTGGCTAATTCCCTTGTTTCTGATTAAAGAGATTACAAAAATAAAATTTAACATTGCATTTACATACAGCTCTAAAAGGAAACACTTGCCCATAAGTTTTAGTCATTTAGGAAATTCATGTCTGTTCAACGCTAGGGATCAAAGCTTTTAGCATGATGAATTGCAGAGTGACAAGAGATTTAAAAAAAAGAAGAAATAGCAAATGGAATTTGTCAAATGTTCTGCTTGTTGATTATGGCAGGCTTTAATGTGAAGGTGTGAGTCTGTAGACATATGCAGGAAGTATTTTGTTTCATACTTCCTTGTGAAAACATAGAAATTAAGTTTGTCCGCTAAACCTTCGCTTCCCATGAACTCAGAAGATTGCTTTTCACAGAGGATTGTTATGAGCATATGCCCCAATTTGTTTAAACTTGATTTATTAACTGTCACAAAATAAGGTAGAATTTCATTTGATTCCTGTCTAGTTTAATCTTTGAGTGGTTTTTAAAAAAATAAATTTATAATCAAAAGTATAGTTATTCTAATGTCAGAGAGCATTTGACATTTACATGTCTTCAGCAACAATAGCATAAAATTGTTCTGTGACTCCTTTTAACTGTAATTCTTGTATCAAGGCATGCACCAGAGATGAAACCAGAATAAAATGTACTAGAAGAGATTTGTAATATTGCCATGTAGGCCTAATTGAGATTCATTTTAACACATTAAAAGAGCTATTGCTATACATAGAGAATTCAAACTAAAACCTTCCTTTAATATTTAAGTAAGAAACACTCATGTTCATTATTGAAATAGGAACAAGGGAGCTACAGACAGTGATAAGTAGCTAAATGAACTCTATGTGCACCTCACTTGCACTGAAGGCTTGAAGAAGTACCTCCCTCTCTTGGCAGTAATGACTGAGCATTTGGAGAGGTTCTGAGCTATTCACACTTTTTGAAAAATCAAATAGGACAAACTCAAGTCTGCTAAGAGAACTGGAGTATGAAATGAATGAAAGGCTATTAAAAATATGCAGGCTTTTCTTGTTTGTGGGACTGGAGAGTGAGAGATATCACATCTATATTTTACAGAGGTCTGTGTTTGAACCAGGGAGTGCTGACTTCTAAAACAGATACTTCAGGCTAGTCTGATAGTGAAAGGGAAGACCCAGGAAACCACAATATATGACAAATGTGAGCAAAAAAGTTTGTGAAAAACTCTTCCTTGTTAGTCTGTTGACTATTTAAAAGCGTGTTTATAAATGAGCATAGTAAGAAGATTATAACAGATATTTTATTTAGACTCTGATAAGACTTTGAAGAGATCTTTTGCAGCACTTATCAAATATACTGAATACTCATGGGATGTGAGCTGTGTGTGCTGTATTGTATCAAAAACTGACTGGGATACAGAGGATGAAAACTGAGATCAAATGAACAGTTTTTGCTGTCACCCCTCTGTGCCCCTGCACCTTTAACAAACAAAGAATGAAACAAACAATCTGGACAGAGATATATACCTCCTTTAGAACTTCTGAATTATCCCATGCAAGAACAACGTACTGAGTCAGGCTAAAGGACCAGGCCAGCTTGTTTTTACTGGCCAGCAGCTTAGGGAAGAAATGTTACAAGACGATAATTCCCTTGACATGCAAGTTAGGGAATGTCAGATGAAAGGCTATACTGAATAATGGTGTTTAATAGTCCTTAAAGGTTTTTTTCTTACATTAAGTGATCTGACCACGTTGGACTGCATTACTATCAAGAGTCCACTTCTCTCTGACCAGGTTATTTTTTATATTCCAAACATTATGGGGTTGATGTTTAACATCACATTTACTTATTTGATGTTATCTAAAGTGATGTGGAATTTTTATTTAGCATAGTGATGCAGCAGTGCGTGCATATAAGTGCACTTAACAGCATATAACAATTGCAATGCACAGCTGGATGCCAGTGCAATGGTTAGGTGTCCCTAGCCACTGCGAAAGAGTACACAGGTTCAAACCAGCTCAAGCCCTTTGCTCTCTTCTAAGTTCTGTTTGTTACCGGTTCACTTTTTGTAGTCTGTGTTGGACTGAGCTGTGTCATGCATTAACCTGTGTCCCACTAGTTTGGCTACCTCAGGAAGACAGCTGATGTAGTCCAAAAGCAACCCTCTGGACCTCTCTGTCTTGAGGTAAGTTCAGCTTTTGTTGCATGAGGAGCAGGCAGTCATTCCTCACATTGCATTATGAGCTTCATGAGCACAAAGCCTGTCTCCTCAGAACCTTCTTCCACTGCAGGGGTTCATTGATCAGTCTCAGTTTCTACTTCTGACATTCACAAGATTTGTGACAGAGGGCTGTAACTTAAGCACGCATCATATAAAAAAGAATTTATTTTTGTCACTTATTAGGAAATAAATGTTGAAACACATGAAAATCAAGCATGGCACAGAGATTATTTCAAACGTAATAGCATCAAATAAAATGTTCAAGCCTCAGTTTTGAAACCACCTGAGGAGTCCTAAGGTACCTTATCTCTTCTCGTACAAACTCTGCTACCTGTCTCACATCAATTTTGTTATTCTTTCCTGTATTACTTCTATTTCTATATAATACCTTTAATTGTATGTAGTATCCTAGATGTGGGATCACTGTGGTTTTCTACTGTGGCTTAATAATACTAAGCAGTGGACCCAGATGGAGCCCCAGCCACCTGCTGTATTTTGTTCCATTTCCAGTGAGAACTGACAGAGAAAACCCAAGAGGGGTTCCCAGCAAACCGTGCTGTGCAAAATCCCTGGCTGATTCATACAACACTGTACAAGCAGTAAACTGTCACTGTACACATCTTGTGACACACCTTGTTCTGCTTTCTAATGCTTACATGTATCACCTCATAGCCTAGTTGAGACTATCGGCTTTTGATTCCATTTCTCTGTAACACAATCTTTTCCCTTGCAGCTCAGACCACTTAGTACCCTAAAGCTTTAGTGCACTAGAAATACTGAAGGATAGGGGAAAATGGAAGGCTTTATTGGTAAACAAACACAAAAAAACTAGTACAGAAACAAATATAACCTGGCTGCCTAGTAATGAGAGAAACCTGCTCCAGTTGATGGTGAATTTATTTGTTTATCATATCATTGTCTCCTTTTTAATCTAAAGACATCATGGCTAGTTAATCTTTTCCTGGAAAAAAACTTGTTAAATACCTTCTCAGTAATCAATAAAAAGGGTGTATAAGCTATTTAAAGATTTATGCAACAGCACAGAGGTTTAGAATTACCAGGGAGAGACCAGGCTTGACTGTGAGCTCTCAGTTCCAGCTCTGAGCCATGAAATGCTTCTTGAACTCTGCTGCTGGCCACCAAGTCATGTTCTTATGGGATTTCAGGATAGCGTGAACTCTCTAATTAAGTGATAGTTGGAGAGAGATAGAAAATAGACTCTAGAGACTGATGCAGGGTATGCAGGCCATGTAGTGTCTGAAAATGCTGAGGAGGTTAACAGATCTGTTGGACTCTGCTAATCACTTGCATTAGCTTCTTTACTGATTTCATAAGGTGCTACTATTTCTTTCTTGCACTTTAAAAATACACCTGAATACATGCTACAGGAATCCAGCGATTCCTGGCTGAGATACACATTTGCCTTGACTCATTCTGCTTGCTTTTTTCTTGTGACTTTGCTAAATTTTTTTCTCATTGCTTTTGCCTCTCTGATTTATACTCACCCTTTTCTCCTCTCCACCCATGCCATCTTAACTACTTTTTTGAAGGAGTAGCGTGTGCAAGACGAGAAAAAAAAAGCCTTCTCTTGAAAGTATATCACACTCAAGGTTGGGTTCATTTTGGAATGTCTTGCAAGATGAAGAGTGAGAAGTCTTATCTTTATAAAAATAAGTGTAGCATTTTCGGCCAATAGTAAAAATTCAGCAAAAGCGTATTAGCTTAAAGGAAGAGCAGTGTTGCAATAAAATCAATGTGTTTAATCATGAATTATTCTGTTCCATGATAAAACGGTCATAAGCCGGTGGTGAAAATTGGTATTAGAGGTCAAGAATTAGTGGGATTCAGTAGTAGTTCAACATCTCAATAGATCCAAAAATATTAATTGTTCCAACTCTGAAAAAAAGTGGGGGTTTACCTCTTTATCTGACATTAAGCTGCCACGATGAATCTTTAGTAGGAATGAAGAATAATTGTTGATTTATCCTTGCGGTACATTTATTTGCAGTCTTCATTTTAAAATGTTATTTAACAAGTGCTGATTTGTAGAAAGTGTTAACTGACTCCAAGGTCATGGTACAGAATTTTTCTTCATTGTTGGTTTTTTTTTGTAGAATGTTTTTTTCTCAGGTGAAGGTTTAATAATAAAAAGAAACAGTGCTCTAATAATGGCATCCACTATGGAAGATGGATTTCCAAGTGTCTTTAAAGCTGTATTTCTTTTTCTCTTTCATTGCTGACTTAGAAAATGGTGATTTTTTAGTTTGTTCTGTAATTTCCTTCGATTATTAAGAATATCTTGTAGCGTGTTGTGTCTACAAACTACCATAGTGGATGCTAACTGCAGTATATAAAAACTAAAAGTAACTAGGTAGTTATCATTTCTGTTGAAAAATATTTTGGGATAAATAAAGCAAATAATCAGGGAGAGCCCTGAATGCGTAATTAGCACAGTCTTCAATTGCAGTCTTTGATAAGTATTTCTGTGCATATTGCTTATTTTGAAGCTGAGCCTAAAGATGCCATCCAAAGAGCCAGATAAAAACCATTAGAGCAGTTTTTGTGACGAAACACATCAGAACAAGCCAGGCCATAGCTGATGCTGTAGTGTAACTATGGTTGCAATAGCATTTCCGTTGTAAGTCCATTTCTTGCACAGCTTTTAAAATAAAAATCATAAAAAGCCCTGTTTTCATATTGATCTTATCAGAATTAGGGAAACATTCTGCACATATAGGGGCTCATTAGTTATTTTTTCAAGTTTTTTTTAAGTTAGATATGTATTCTGTATATAGTAGAATATATATCCTGTAGTATGATATGTAAATGCATATATATTTATTTTCTACACTGCCAGATAAGCTAATTGCTTAATATGTCTGTTCTACTAGAATTACTCTGTTTGAAAACACTTAATTTTCAATCATGGATACGTCATTTCTATAAATCAAACAGCTTAGGGTTTTAGTGGTGTCCTGCATTGTAGTGTTTGTGTGGCATTTAAAAAGCTGTAATTTCCTGGAAGTGTATGAGAATTGGCTAATTGAACTCATTGAATTTGTTTCCTCGAAAGCAAGGAAATGCCTCAAAAATCACCCTGAAAACAAGTCCAAACGAAGAAATTGAATAAAAGTATTTGAATTTAGCACGTGAAATCCTTAGCCCCCTTTTGGTCAGCCCTGGAAGTGACTTCAAAAGTGCCATAATGTCAGCTGGAACTTCATCTCAAACTGACTCTGGGTATGATGAGCCTTTTCCCAGAGGAAACAAGACAAGACTTTGAGCTTGGGTACAACTGTGGAATCAATGTGGATAAGTTTTTGTCCTTGTGTTGAGATTACCAGTAACTGTGCTGTAATTACTATGACCAAAAACTACTGTAATGAGTATTTCTGTCTTAGGTTCTGTGGAAAAGATGTTTTCATCAAATTAGCTTCAAAAGCATTCTTTGTTAGGGTGGGAACATTTAAGTATTCTCACGGTCTTCCATTACATTAATCAATGGTTTATATAAAAAGCATTTCAATTAAAAAAAAATCAATTTTAAATTATTTTTATAAAATGAAATTCATTTAGAAGCAAGTTTACAGAGGCATGCAGTCATCAAATGGGAGAATAAGAAGGAAGGAAACTATAAATCTTAATATTATCATTATAAACATATGAGAAGAGGTCGTATCTTTTGTTTTCCTGGGGCAATTGCAATGGTTTTAGGGAGCATAGTTGTCAGTTCCTTTGTGATCTTTAATGTTTTAGAGCTCTGAAGTGTGACCCGAATATAGTAGAACTACAGGCAGACGAAGTTTCAAAACTGTTCCACATACATATGATACCTATCCTGTAATTCAGATAACTTTGTTTAGAATAATTACATTGATTGTATTTCCAGTTTAGAATTACTGCAGTATACCACAGATGCTGCATCGTGACAGAGACATGTTCCATTATTTGAGAGACCTACATCTTTACTTAGTTTTCAAGACTGCATGAAATTGAAAGAATGAAAACATACGGTACATAATTATACATAATTGTGGAATTTAGCTTGAAAAATGAACTGCCGCATTCATAGTCTGTCTCGTCTGAAGGGCATTGTTTAGGTCCCTGTCAGATAAGGGTTTCATGTAGAAGATAGGGAGGCAAATGTCAGGCAGCATATCATCACATCTGAGAGTTGACAAGTAGCCAAGATGGCTGGAATGATGCCAACCAGACTATATTTTATTTCTGTATCATTTATGCTACTCGCTGTGATACATGGTACTATCTTTTAATCTTGTTTCCTATATTTAAAATGAGTTAATTCAGGGGAAACAAAGCATACTATTGCTGCTTTAGACAGTGTGTTTTATTATTACTACAAAGCATATATTTTAAATTACATGAATTTGGAAGGGACTCTGTCCTCATCCTGCCCCCAAAACACACACAGCAAGCTTACCAACAGTTTAGAGACAGCTAAAAAGTCTTAAGTCTGAATGAATTCATCACTGCAGTTTTAGCAATTTTTGCTACAGCCTTCACTGAGGCTCTGGAATGCCCTCCCAGATTATCTTTATTCTCCCTCTTTATCATGTTGGGTCTATTTTGTTTCTAGCTCTTCCCTCAGATAACAGGTTAAATTACAGAATCTTTATCATTTACCTACTCTATTAAAGTCTTCAAGCTTACATAAGGACATACATTTTTTCTTGCAATCAATTCCATCATAAAAAGTGTATTAGTGCTACTAATTTGGCAGTATGTGTTTTGTGTGATAGCAGAGACAGGCGTGAAAGGGGAGTGGGTGAGTGTTTACCCAACTCAACCTAATTTACCTTCTAGTGATGACCCTCCTGTCTAGGAGGTCATGTAAACTCTCTTAGGTGATGTATATACCCATTCTTTGTGTGTATGTGCATTTCAATGTCATTTTAACATTAAGGCTAGAATAAATACCAACAGGATGTTTTGCCAAGGGCTTAGCCAGCAGTCTTCAAACTACCGAAATGAAATTAGAACAAGTAAAATGTCTTGATAGACAAGAAAGAAAAGCATGAAAGATTCAGAAGAGTTTAGAATTGAGTACAGGGCTTTCAAGGATATAGATCAGGACTAGAAAGAAACACAGTGTTGCACAAAACATCTGGTTTTGAAACTTTCTGCCAAGAAGATATGTAAGGAGATGAGCATATTTAGTTATAGAAGTATGTCATGTGTATCAGTATAAACCAGTGATGTATTTGCAAATGAGGGAAAAGGTGAAATATTTACCAAACTAACAATTTAATTTTTGAAATATGTAATTAAAAAAACCACCTTATATATGGAGGTTAGGATGTAAAATACCTACATTTAATACTCTGGAAGTAATAAACGTCTTAGAAATTAGATCGCTGTATCTGTCTCCTGAAGCAGGATATATACCAGGGAGTATAATAGGATGGTTTCAGGTAGCAAAAAAAATCTAGGGAATGTAACATTACCGAATTTGGCACGTATAGCATTTGACTAATGAATCACTTCCCTGGATTGCATTTCTAGTCTAGAAGGTCAAGAAAATAAACACATCTAAGTCTGCCTTATTAGCTGATGCTTGTGAAGTAGTTGATGAATGAGGGGTGTAAATGTTAAGTGCTATTACCACAATAAGTAATCTTGTGATATTTGAATTGCAAGAGAATCTAGGCCTTCAGACTTTTCTTCTTAAAGTCATATTATTTACTGAGATTTCATTTACTGCTAAAATATTTAGGACATGTTAGGGCTTAAGGGTCAGGAAGAGTATGGATCCATTGATCCTATAGGCAGAAATGAGATATTTACCCCCTGCTTTTCTTGCTCAAGACAGACATGAAGCAGTCTTACAAAATAAGATAGAGGTAGCAAGAGTTTTCATGCCTTTGCATCTCTTGCACACTAATTTAGCTCAAAATCCAATTTGGTAAACTTCGCTCCATTAAATTTTGTAATATCGTCATCTTTTTCATCTTCTTAGAAATGCACCACACTGAGCACACCTTTACAAAAGCATACCACAAAGACATCAGAAATTTTCAAAAACTGTAACTGAACACATTGTATGGTGCAAAAGGAAAAGGTAGCAGGCCCTCTGTGCTTTTTGTCTTATATTTTTCTTGATAATCATGTGCAGGAAGGATGTGAGAGCTTGCAAAGATTTATCTCCTTTAATCATGAGAAAAATATCTTACATTAAGCTTTTCCATCACGTTCAGAATTCTCCTCAGTTTACTTTCCTGCAGGGGCATCTAGTGTCACAAGTGGTTGATATAATCATCAGGCACAAATGGCTTTTTTATTTCTTTTTTTTTTTTCTTTTCCCTCCTCCTTTTTGTCTTGGGGTCCACTCTTTAAATATTCCAGAAGTCTGACTTGAATAGTTATAATTTCCAGATTGTTAAAAACGTTGTTATACTGCTTTCTAGTGGTGGATGAAAGAATATCTTCTTCTCATTTGGTGAAACTTGTTTGAGACAGTGCGTGCATAGTTTTTTATTCTTTGGATTTAGTGCAGTACCAGAGTATTTAGAGCTTTTCTCTTTTCTATTGCATGGTTTTATATCAGTGAAGATTGACTTTGATGAATTTGTCCTAGTTGATACCAGTATATGGAAGACAATATAAAAGCAGAATGCCTTGCTGTTTTACAAGGTGTCTTAACTGAATGCTGCAGCATGCTGTTTACAATCCAAGCTGGTGATTAGACTAGGCTAGGAGCTGTAATCTCCCCTGGAGATGGGCAAGGAAATTATTCTTTCCTTTACCTCAGTCATGACTTATCTATGTTGGAAAGCAGCACATGCTTCTAAAAAGAAGATACTTTCGAAGGAGGAAGAGAAAACAGAAGTAAATCAGCATATGTGAAGCTCCATTAAAAATCAGTTGGGTAGAGAAAGATGTCTGCCAATGAGGGAGATGACTGCTTCTTGAAGCATTCATTGGGAAAGAAGTGATACTGTGCACTGACCTCCCCAGGAGAACAGAGCCCTGACTACCTTCAGCACGTTAGTGATATTAGCCTGGTAGTAGAGATACAGGACTGAGACTGAAATGATCCACATGCAGCTCATGCTTCACCTGTCAGATTCTTGCAGATGCTCGGGGATGTACCAGTCAGTACCAAGGTGGCAGAACAGCAGCCTTAGATTTCCATCTCCCTCCTTTTGTCTTGTCTGCTTAGGGACAGACCCAATGCATTTCTTTATGGTCAACTATCACTTGAATATTCCCACTATTTTTTGGTGAAATTATGGAAGCAATAAGATGCTGCTGAGTGATGGAGCGGGAGGTCTTCAGTTCAGAGCAGAAGAGGCATTTGCAGTCTCTTTAAACAACACTTGGAGCTGGAGGTCTCAGTGCCCAGCCCTGGAAACATGACTTAGTTGGAGAAGAATAATTCTTTCTCATGTCTTTGCCAGATGCATACATTTTTTTCTCTCTAAAGTTATTTTCTTCACCTAGAATCCCATATCCATTCAGAATAAGAGAGAGGAAAATTTTAGCAGAATCCACATTTTCATGTATTTTTTTCGAAAGTAGTACAGATTCTCCAAAATTTCATTCCACTGTCAGCTGGTTTTCTTCTAAGACTCATGAACCTCCATGCAATTTTAATGTCTCAGCTTAGGTGGTAAGAAAGAGAATAACTGTGCCCCCTTCTTATATTTGTAAAAAGAGCAGAATTTGTGATTATGAGTCATTCACAATCATATTTTCTTGTTAGATATATTTATTTGTTCATTCATTGTAATATGACAACTGATGAAATGTGTCAAACTAAAAAAAAAAATCTGTTCTTAGTACACACAATGTATTCCCTGTAATACCCACTGCTGTTAATAGTGGTTATGTTTATGACTCCCCTGTGCATTAAAATGAAAATATATCCCTTTGTTTTTAGACAGAGGTATGCCTAGAATTAGCATTAAGTAACATTTAGAATTTCATTACTGAAAATTAAGTCAGCCTACAGTGAGTCAAATTTCAGACATCTGATTATCAGAGTTCAAAATAACTGAGCCATATGCACTCATGGAATTTTTATATTTTTCATAGCCTACAAAAATCTGAAAACTAGTCTGTACTGAGTGATTTTAGCCAATGACCCACTCATTTTCCTCTCCCAAATTAAACTTCATTTTTTTCACCAACTTTTACCAAAGAGAGATATGTGTCTATAGAGAGAAAAATGCTGTACTCTACTTTTATGACAGAGCCATTCATAGCAATTTCTGATTCCCATAAAAAAATTGTCAAGCTGAAAATGTGCAGATGGTTTTGGAAGGCACACTCCTGCAAACCTTCTGGGGCTGGTTAAGATATAGCATGTTCAAATTTCCACTATGTTCTTCAGACCTCTGCATAAAATTACATCCCTCAATGAAGGGATCGTGGAGAGGACCCATCCCCGTACTCCAGGCACGTCATGCCCACCGGAGCAAAGCACATGGGATATTGCTGTCCACAGAGCTTTGGCTTTTACCACCCATTGTGTTTTGGTGCTGGGCGCCTGCCCTGGCTCCAGCCTTCCTCCTGGGTTTAAGCCATTGTTTATTGTGAGCAGCACTGGGGAATCTGACCATTTGAATTCTCCTGTCAGAGACTAATATACAAGGTTTTCCAGGGGATTTGGATTTTTATTGCGTTTATTTATAGAGACTATTTTAGAAGTTTAATTGGGCCTGAAAGTTTTTAGAAAGCTGAAGGCTGTAGGCAATTTCTGTAACTATCAGTGACAAGGTGTTTCCTTTCAAAACAAACCAGCAAAGCTCCTGTAAATAACTAGTAACATCATGTCTTTCTTTTAAGTCAGAAACAGCTATCAGCTTCCAATGGAAAATTACAGCTGAAGTTATTCTGTCCGTGTTCAGAAAGGCAAAATAAAAATAATATGAACTCATATGCTAAGTGATTCTGCTCTGCTTAATCAGTTTAAATATTTTACTGTCTTATTTAGTTTAATAAAAGTAAAAGCTGTTTCTGTTTATGCTCACTATTAGTGAGGATGACGTGTTTTTACCCATGGTTCAAGTATTAACTGTGCTCAGCAGTAATTCAGTTCAGTTGGGAACTTGCCCTAATCTGAAAGAAAATATACAGAAAAATGCAGGAAAGCTGAGAAAAGCTCACCATTGCTAGACCATCTGATTAATCAGGGACAGCATTATGTGCAGACTTCAATTAAATATTTTCTTTTAAATCAACAAATGTAAAGCTGTGTTTCTTTAACTAGATTCTATAGCAATCATTGAAATAATTGAAGTAGGTCAACCCATCACTCATCAAAATACACTGAAATTTAACAAGGGTGTAGTAAAGGCTGTCACGGGACCCATCAATGGTCTGTCTATCTTGATGCCTCAAATCTAAAATTGCCAACAGCAAGTATAGAGGCAATATAAGAAAAAGGAAAGCCCACCTCCCTAAAACACTCCAAGGGATTTCCTAGCCCAAGGTGGTATCTTTCACTTTAATAGCCTTCAGCAGGGGCAGAGGTTGCCAATTAATTTGTCTAAACATTTTTTGAAATCGTTTAAACTTTTAACATCTTCTCTGTTTTGTGTAAATAAGTACAGTGGCTTCTTCAGCTTTTGAGAAAAAGAAAGTACTCCAGAGGATACAAATATGTCACCTGCTGCCACCTACTTTTGCTGCTCTATAGCTCTTGTGTTACAGCTGGAGAATAGTTCTTCCCATCCTTGAGTAGCCTCTTCTTAGGCATTACTATTTTTAATCCAGCCAACATGCTAGAGAGCTGGTATTTCTGAATATGAAAGAGGATGTTGTGCTTAGTCAAGTGTGAAGGCTCTTGAACCTAGCAGTTGTAGATATGTATGTAAAAACTGCGGGCATCGAAGTGCTGCCAGCAGTTCTTGCTCTGGTAATACGTAGTCAGGGTGATATTTGTGTTCATCTGTGTAATACTCATACTCGAACAGAAAGCCTGCTTGGAGCCTTGTTCTTTATCAAATATATTTATATTTATCATTTTGTTTGTTGGCTTTGTTGTTTGCTTTTTTTTTAATGCCAGCTGAGAAATCATGATACAGTAGCAACCTGGCAATTTCTTGAAAGAGACTGGAGTCTGAGGTGAAAAATGAGTAGGTTTGTTCTCATCTGGTAAAAAAAGAGCATGAGGTTTCTGAAACAGCTGGGAGCGATGTGAGAAGCTGTGAAATTACCTTCACCACAGCATCAGTGCAATGCTCTGGGTTAGTAAAGAAAGGGTTGAAAGACAGCAGTGAGATGGGTTCCTGGGTGTATACGTAAAGATGTTTGTATGTAAGATGAGGCAAAGAAAACAAAACCAAAATGATAGGAAAACTGAGCTATGAAAATCCTAATTGATTATTAGGATATTGGGTCTCCCTTTCCCACTTGTAGTACTTCTACACTAGTTGGCTTTCAGTTGGTATACAGCTAATTAATCCCAGAGAAAGAATAAATCTATCTCTATATTTGTAATATGACATTTTGGTCACAGGAAAAGATCATAGATATTTATGAATAGGGATGCTGAAACACTGTTTACCCCTGGTTCTGCTTTTAAAGCATGTAAGGAGTAAACTTGCACTGCCTAGTTAACATGAGCAATATCAGACCCTGGACATAAAGGCTTGCATAGCTTAGGTGTAAACCACTGTGATAGGTAATTCATATTAGCTTACTATGGCATCCTAGTTTTGCTGAATTTACCCTTGTACAGTGCTAAGGTAACTGGGGGGAAAAAAGTCAGCCATGAATCTTTTGGGGTACAGTCATCTGACTTTCCCCGTCATTGCTTCTTGGGCATTTTGGACCTCATTCCCATTCCAGGCCCTTTGGGCTGCAGAGGGAGAGCTGGGCAAGGAAGACCGCAGGACCAACAGATCCAGCATTGCTTCTGCAGTTTGAGAGGCTTGGCAGCCCAAGGGACAGGGGAGTTGGTGGGTCAGCCATGTTCTCACTTATTCTACCTTCCTGGGCTGAAATTACTGCTTAATTCCAGTTAAATGTACCACCTTAAGAACGAGGCAAAACTGGAACAAAAGAACAGCCAGTGAGTGGTATATGTGGAGTGGGGAGAGAGTCTCTCTCTCTCTCTCTCTCTCTCTCTCTCTCTCCCCACACACACACTCAGTCCACATCCTTTCTCTCTCATTTTTTATCAGTAGTTTGCATGCTTGTATGTTGATTCTTAGGAGACAATGCAATTTTCATCATCCCAAAGCAGCAACTCCTGCCTATCATTCAGCATGAAGCCTGAAATATTATATATATGACAATACAGGCCTGAAATAATGTGATTTACCTATTTGATTACAAACAGTAGTTATGCTGTTGCCCAAGCCATCCTCTTTTATTTTAGAATGCATTTGAGCAAGCCCTGTTTCCACCAGGACATGCCTGCCTTCCCCAGCAGTGCCGGGAGCTGCTCTGTGTGATGTGGGAGAGCTAGGAGCAGCTGCTCTGCCCTCCTTGGAGCAGCAGCCCAGCAGCCCTCCCTGACCATTTGTTGCCTTCATTTGTGACATTTCTGCCTTTTGTTTTCATGTAGTGTGTGCTCAGGCATCTCCTCAGGGTCTGCCTAGGAGAGCTCTGCCAAAACCAGAAAGACTGAAGCTCCTAAAGTGTAATAACTCCAGGTACATGAAGAAATATAACATGGCTGGGACAAGGTTTAGGATAGGAGATAATGTCTGCACACACTGCCTTTTTTGGCTGTGCTACCTGTCTAGGCTGCAATTTACAGATTCACAGAATTGTAGGGGTAGAAAGGGGCCTCCAGAGACCATTGGGTCCAACCCCCCTGCCAAAGCAGTTTCCCTAGACAGATTGCACAGGTAGGCATCCAGATGGGTCTTGAATATCTCCAGAGAAGGAGACTCTGCACCCCCCTGGGCAGCCTGTAAAAAAAGAAAAGCATCATTGATCTTTTGCAAAGCCTTTTGCTACAGGAGATGAGGCTTGCTATATGAGAATTAAATGCAGAGGTGCAGCACCGCCTCAGTGAAATTTGCTGTCCCATCTGAAACATACTGTTAGTACTGTTAGCAGCAAATCACACGCGGTGCTGCCCAAGTTCAGCTGTACATAACTTCTCACTTCACTGACACACGTTCTTTTTCACTTAGCCGAAATGTGAGCTTTTCCACTGAGGTGATGCAGGGGGGTTTGTCAAAGGCATGGTGAGCCTGACTGTGAAAAAGATGGGATTTTAATTGTTCTCAGTGGCAATACAACTGAATAACAACTTTTATTAATTTAAGTGTATTTGTTTGTTGTCTTCTTTTATGTATCAAGGAGATGCATAAAGATCACCTGACCATCATCCTGGTCAGGTGAGCTAGGGTACCTCTTAATCTCTTCATTTCTGTTAACATTGTTTATGAAGAGTGGTTTCAAATTTTAGGGGAGGTCTTTTGAATCTGCCTGCTCACTTCTGTATTTGAGTGTTTATTATACCAGTATCATTCCTGTGTGTCTTATCGCTGAATTCCTTGATGAATCTGAAAGATAAACCCCTTTTTTTGATCTGTACTTAAGCCTAAATTCTATATTCTATCAGTCCTTGGTCGTTTGCAACTTAAAAACTGGAAGCTGATGTGGTTTGGCTTCAGGAGCTACCTTTGGGCTCTGGGGGCAAGTGCTGGGTGACTGCTGGGCTGGTACTGCTTGTTTTTCTCTTTCAAGGCAGGCAGACAGCGTGGGTGTGAAGCTTGTAGCACATGGAGATGATTTTTATATAAGTACTGGTAACATTTATGTTAAACCCAGGTAAAATAGTTCAACTGGTGTCTCTCACAGTCTATGGCTTCCTGATGGGGGTAGCAAAGGGGCAGGCACAGACCTCCTCTTTTTAGTGACCAGCAATAGAACCCAATGGAACGGTATGAAGCTGCAGCAGGGGAGGTTTAGGTTGGGTATTAGGAAGAGGTTCTTTACTGAGAGGGGTACTCGGGCACTGGCACAGGCTCCCCAGGGAAGTGGTCGCAGCACTGAGCTTGACTGAGCTCAAGAAACGTCTGGACGATGCACTGAGTCGCATGTTCTGACTTGGCCGGCCCCGTGTGGAGCCAGGAGCTGGACTCGATGATCCTGATGGGTCCCTTCCAACTCAATAGGTTCTACGATTCTCAGTTTTTCTGAGGTGTTCCGGAGGAAAGGCAGGCTCGCCGAGGCGCGGCTTTTTCCCAGACACTCAGTTCCAGCCTTGTTCTGCCATCTAGTGCTTCCCGCGCCGAATTGCAGCTTCACCCAAACTAGTCCGAAGCCTGTTTTTCCGGGGCGGGGATTAAATTAAAAATTGCGAACGAGGTGGAGAAACGGCGTTTGATAGCGTGAAACTGGGGAAAGACTCAATACAAATAGCTTTTTTTGGTGTGTGTGTTCTGAGTGGAACTGCTCTTGTAGACAGTAAATTAACTGGTCATCGCTGTGGCTAATGTTTTTCACTGACAGTGCTGTAAAAAAAAATTTATTACAGTCCCATGATTTTGGGCTCTGTTTGTTTTGCTAAGAGGAAATTTATTTTAAGAGTGAATCCAGATGTTCCGTGCAGACTATCTGTTGGTCCAAATAGTCACCGAGCACTCGGGTAACTAGCGTTTAGATTGTGGGGTTTTTTTTCTAGATGGTTTAATTTTGACTGTTTCAGACTTGTATTTGTGCCCTGTTTGACTTCAGAATAATTAGATCATTTATATAGGCTTTTAAAACTAGAAAATGATTGGGTTTGTTTCAGATCTTACAAGATCAGGTCATCTTTATCAGACAGATTACTTCTCCCTGGGATGGTGTGGAAACTTACTTGACTGGAAGTTACAGTACAGCACAGTCTTCTGTGTTGATGGGACCCCCATTGAGCTCTGGGGAAAAAAAAACATACCTGTTAAATGCAATTTTTCATTGTCCTTGCTTTAGAATTAATTTAATCTTTTGGTTAGTAAAGTTTCAGGTTAGGAAAGTGATTCTTGGTGATTTCTTCAAATCTCGTGCAGCCACTGTTTTCTGACAGTAAGTGCTATTTAAATGGCTGGTCGCTTTTCCGTATTGGGTTTCAGTTTTGTTTTTTGAGGGGTAGGGGTGTTGGTTATTTGTTTGTTTACAAACTTGTGGTGTGACTGAGGAGAAAAAAAAAAACAAACTACAAAACCCAAACATTTTGAGAAATCTATAGTATAACAGTGAGGTCTTGAAGAGGAAGTCTGTATCGTTTTGATATCTGTCTGAGGACAGGGAGGAGATTGGAAGAAGAAGGGTGACTTTGCGTTGCCTGTGTTTTCATGATTTGTCCGATTTTTCAGGGTTGGGTTGGGTTTTTTTGCTCCTTTTTGTTTTTGTTTCCAAATATTTGGCAAAAGGTTGATACTCTCTTAACTACTTCTCAGTCATTGCTGTGTTTCACTGCAATATGAGACTGTTCTGGGTCCTTTGGGATAAACTACTATGTTAATATGACATTGCTCTCAGTGATAGTGTTCAACTGAATTCATCGAGTTATTGGGGTGTTTAACCGATTTTCTAAGAAATTGTCACTTTCAGTGGTTAGCAACTATGGGTCAAGGAGCATCTTGGGCTAAGAATTACAGCAGTGATTTCAATTCTTATTTACCTATGCAAGACAGTAAAAAGAGCTAGAGATTAAAAAAGTAATAAAAGTCAGCTGTTTCTCCAAATTTGGCAAATTCACAGAACTACCTGTAATGAAAGTATACTGAGAGTTTTGTTCCATTTCACATGCTCATGCACATAAAAGCCATGATATACCCTTGTTTTGAAGTTATATTTTAGGATAATTACAAATGCACAAAATTGCATGTTCCAAATCAATCATACTTGAGCCTAGAATTTTTTAGTATCTTCTATGTAAGTAATGCCTTCTGCAGCCTTCTGGTTATTTTCTATGAGAAGAGCTAACGGGATGAAATTAAATGAGATTAAAATAACCCGTTGGCACATTGAGCAGCACAGTACAGCACAGATCTCCAAGAAGAGTATGGATCAGGAAATTGTGCATCGTATCTGTTTGGCGATACCATACTTTCACATCCTCTTCAGATTTGAATCCTTTTTGACCTTTGTGATAAGTAGAAGAATTAGGGACATTTAAAAAAAAATTGTCTGCCTTTATTTGAGAAAAAAAGGCATCACTGAAAAGACAGTGTGGTCATGAAGTTCTTCATTTCTTAATGACTTTAAATGTCAATAATGATATGTGTTTTTCTCTCCTATGTTGAAGAAAGGCAAACAAATCCTGTTTGTCCCCTTTCTTTTTAAATTTAACATTTTGAACAGTAAATTCATCTTTTGCACACTTTCTTTGTTGAAGCCTACCACTCGTTTCCCTGCTATGTGGACTGCTTGTCCTCAAAGAGCTTCTTCAGCTATAGCCCAAACAGCATTAGAGCATGCTGAAGCTCTGCAGTAGTTCACCTCTGACCTGTAATCCACAGACTTCCAGTGTTTTTCTTCTGCTTTCTGGAAAATATGATCCTGTCCACTGCTATTTATATGTTGTATACTTACGAAGTAAAAAACCCACCACTTTGTTTTGCTTTCTGTCAGATGGGGCTCATAACATTAACAGCTAACTTTATGTTTGTAGAATAGAAGTTTTGCTCTTTTTGTGTGCTGTCAAGTGTGAAATTTATTTCTGTTATAAAGCATTCCATGTGAAACATTTTTATTTTCTGGTTTGAAGTAACTTATGACCGAAAGTGAAAAATCTTCTATGTAAAAATCAATGACAGAAAGCTCATTTTCGGTGTGTTTACAAGTTATCTAAGAAAATTGCCTACAGAAGGTCCTTATCCTGTAAGTCAGGACTTTGTGAATGTATTCTTGCAACCGTTAAAGTCAATTGATTTTATCAGGGTTCAGCCATCCAAAAATGTCTGAATTTTATAACACTCAACACCCAGTCTTGTCTTTATTCCTTTCACAATAACTCAGCATCCAGTTATATCTGTATTCTTCATGGATAAATGGGATTATTTGTTTTTAAGTCAAAATCAGCATAACCATTCAGAACTGTCAGAACATTATTTATGCAATAGTAAAAACTCTGATGGTTAAGTATGTTCAACTGTGTATTGAGATGGCACAACATAGCTCTGTTATTTTTCTAGTTGGCCGCAGACAATTTTTACATTTCATGTGGAGATTTGCATCTCAAAAGGAAGAGATGATGTGTTTTGCCATGCAATAATTTCAAATCCTTTGTAGCTGCATTTCTACATTCCCTAATGCTTTGTCATTTTGGATCAAGAATTTTAATGTATGTATCTTAATAATTGTCTACATTCAGGAAAAAAAGAAATAAAAAATGATTGCATAGTTATCACTAATGGAAAGAAGGAAAAAGACATGGAAAAAAAAAATTCAATTTCCATCTTATAGTAGGTTTAAAGATGGTTAGATATTCATTCTGATAATGCTAAAATAAAATCTTTTTGTCCTTTTGGCCAGAGAAGTGGAACACGTTCACTGTGAGAGAGAGCAAGTGCCCCTCAGTAAAGCATGGTTTTTAACCTTTCTCCAGCATTGCGATCTAAACCAAAACACTTGATGTGTTTAAACAAGCACACAGTGGGTATTTTGTAGGAAACTTCCAGCAAACAAGATGTAACTCTAAAGGGGTACAAGATAAAAAAAAAAGGAGGGAGTATTTTGCACTGAGTTCAGACCAACAGCGTGGTTTATGGTGAAGCAGCAGGCAATAAAAAGGAGCCAAGCCAACAAATAAAGCTTATTTTGTTTGGATTTCTTTCTCCTTCCTCACTGAACACGTATGTCTCACAGTGATTGCATATGAAGTAGCATGTAGACTTTTTTTCTTTGCATATCTCTTTAGTGCCTCCTGAAACAAGATGACATTTGCAGACTTCCATTTGTTCTCTGTGCTATACCACCCTTTCTCCTATATCACCCAGAACATCTAAAGAACAGTATGGAAAGGGCCCCGTTGTCAACTTGTATTAGACTATTTCCTCAAAATTAACAACCTATTTACTACTACAAAGTACTGGAGTTAGCTCTAGTAACACATATATTGTTTCTTAAATATTTGCACCTCAAATTCTGCTGATAATCCTGTAGGGAGAGAAAAGCAGCAACATAAACCAGAGGTTGTCCAGGCATTTTTGGGATGGGAGTGAACATGGAAGGGCTGAGAAGGGAGAGCTGCCCAAGGGGATGCAGTGGACAAGCACACCACTAAAGGGTTTGATAGGAAGAAGAAACGAGAAGGAAAGTATAGTAAGAAAGTTTACAAAAGGTAGATCCTGTCAAACTAACCTGATTGCCTTCTATGACAAGGTGACCCGCTTAATGGATGAGGGGGAGGCTGTGGATGTGGTCTACCTGGACTTCAGTAAAACCTTTTACACTATTTCTCACAGCATTCTGACTGAGAAACTGGCTGCCACTGGCCTTGACAGGTGGATACTCTGCTGTGTTAAAACCTGGCTGGATGGCTGGGCCCAAAGGGTAAATGGAACCAAACCCATCTGGAGGCCAGTCACAAGTGGTGTCCCCCAGGGCTCAGTCCTGGGTCCAGTCTTATTCAACATCTTTATCAATGACCTCGATGAAGGGATTGAATGCTCCCTCAGAAAGTCTGCAGATGACACTAAACTGTGAGGAAGTGTTGATCTGCCTGAGGGTAGGGAGGCTCTTCAGAGGGATCTGACCAGACTGGACCGATGGGCTGAGACCAACAGGATGAAGTTTAACAAGGCCAAGTGTAGAGTGCTGCACATGGGACATAACAACCCCATGCAACACTACAGGCTTGGGGGAGACTGGCTGGAGAGCTGTCAGGGAGAGAAGGACCTGGGGGTGCTGGTTGACTGCAGGCTGAATATGAGCCAGCAGTGTGCCCAGGCGGCCAGGAAAGCCAATGGCATCCTGGCTTGTATTAAAACCAGCGTGGCCAGTAGGTCTAGGGAGGTGATTGTGCCCCTGTACTCGGCATTGGTGAGGCCACACCTTGAGTACTGTGTCCACTTCTGTCCACCATAAGAAGGACATTGAGGTCCTTGAACGAGTCCAGAGAAGGGCAACCAGGCTGATGAAGGGACTGGAGGGCAAATGATATGAGGAACAGCTGAGGGAGCTTGGGGGTGTTTAGTCTGGAGAAGAGGAGGCTGAGGGGAGATCATATCACTGCTTACAACTACCTGAAAGGAGGTTGTAGAGGTGGGCAATGGTCTCTTCAGCCAGGCAACAGGTGATAGGACAAGGGGAAATGGCACAAAGCTGCACCAGGGCAGGTTCAGATTACATATTTTAAAAAAATTTTTTACTGAAACTGTTGTCGGGGCCTGGAACAGGCTGCCCAGGGACGTGGTTGAGTCACCTTCCCCATATGTGTTTAAAAAAAGGGGTAGATGAGGTACTTAGGGATATGGTTTAGCATAGGATGGGAATGGTTGGACTTGATGATCTTAAAGGTCTTTTCCAACCTTGTGATTCTGTAAAGATAGGGTTCTTTTTGTTCTAACTCTTGGATAGAAATGGCTCTTTAAGAAGGTTAAAGATGGGCACCAGAACAGGCTGCTAAGAAATTTATGTCAATACCTTGCCCTATTCTAGTCAGTAGCAAAGAGCCTTATTTTGCCCCAACACGTTAGTATTAAAAGACTACAGATTCAAAGTTTGATTTATTTCATTATTTTTCAATCCTTGCAATCCTTTTGGCATCATATCCCAAACGTAATGGAGGTGTACAATTGTACTTTGCATAGCATATGTACATGTATCTATGTGTGTACTACAACCTGTTGGGCTGCAGCTGTGGAGGGGTTCCCACCAGCAGTGTCACAGGCTCGGGTCCCTCCCTGGCTGATTCAAGATGTTATTAGTTCCAAGTTGCAGTTACAAAGCTGTATACTGTAAATAACCACAGCTCTGACTGCATCATCTGGCTATTGGTAAAAATGTATTTTTGAAATCAATTTGTCATCATTGGATTCCATTTTGTATTCTTCCATGTGGGCAACAAAATCCAATGAGATCTGTTTTATTTCCAGAAAGAAACAAATGCATTTATATAACTGACTCCAAGATGTTAGCAAAGCATGTAATCTGTATTCAATCTCCATTACTTTAAACAGCTGAAATATCATAGTTTATAACATCAATATTACTGGCATCTTTTTCAATTGTCAGAAACGTTTGTAATGTTAATTAAGAAAAAAAGTGTTCTGACAAAATACTCAGTTTACAGAAAAAATATGCACTTAAAGAGTTGTTCTTTCTTTTAAAATAATGAGATTAGCTAAATAAGAATAAAACCTTGCAACTTCTTTTCCTAGAAATGCCACTGCCGCCTTCAGTAAGTGCATGAAAATGAAATGTGCCACTCTTTATAAAAAAAACGGTGTTCTGCCCTTGTTAACAGCATTTTCTGGAATCCTAGATCTGCAGATGCATGGATCAGTCAGTAAAGATAAGAATATATCTTACACTTCATTAAATATCATAGTTTGCTGATATTTCTTTTTATATTATTTGTTCTCCAAAACTCTTCTGTTGCCTATAAGCATTTCACAGATCAGTAATCGGAAATGAGATTTTGATGTTCAACCCTTACTCTGCTGTTAGACATTGCATATTCTATGTGAAGGTCAGGTTATCGTTGACTTACAGAATCTACTTGGATACATGGCATACAGAATACTTCTATTTCTCCTGCTCAGGGGGTGTTCCTCACACCTGCTCCTCTCACCTAGTGGTTGTTGCCTATAAGATTAGTTTTCTTATTACTGAGTTGAGATGTAATGTATTTCAAGATGCTTCTCTTTAAATACTTGGCTCTGGTCAAATGCTAAGGTCATATAGAATACAAATAAGGAGGTTCTGTAAACTTGACTCTGCTCACAATATTTGTGGGTGGGTCCTTGCATGCAGCCTTGGTTCCAGTTACCTCAGTCACTCTGACTGGGAGTCAGCTTCTCACAGTCCCCCGAAAGCTGTTCTCCCCTGCCCAGAAGGAGAGCTTTGTTACCTGCAGGTAACCATTTTTCTAACATGGAGTTACATGGAATTTCTATCCTTGAATGGAAATTATTTCTTCATTAAAGGTTCTAGGCATATTTTTGGGGACAACTGCATCTGAACTATGGCTGGTACTTTTTTAGGAAAAAAAAAACAGAAACCTGAAGGGTTGTCCCATCTCTACCAGCTGCTGTGCCACTTGCCAGCTGCATCTAGGCAGGCACAGTCAGGGATCTGGCATCCTCTGAGCACAGATGCAGCATCCCCCAGTTCTGAAGGCAAGGAGAGGTAGAGTGTGAATAGCAGCTACCTCCTACAGACTTCGTGCCTCTCATAAACAAGTAACATGCATAAAAATGAATAATAACAAGATGTAAAAGTGTGTCAGTATCTAGGTCAGTTTTTTTTTTTTTTCTCTCTTTCACTTGTTGATGTGGCAGAAACACTCAGAGATCATAGACCAAAAAATTATTTCTAAACCAATGCAAGGGCAAACAGTGCAGAGAACAAAAATTAAATCCAGAGAAATCTGGCAAGCTGAAGAAAATGTTTATATCTATTTTTTATGAAGTGGTTTCTAAAATACTGTGCTGGAATAAACAACCTGTTTTAAAGGTTTCTTTAAGCTGTGGCTTTCTTCTGGGACAGAAAATTTCCTTGTAAATTAAGCCAAACAAATTCTGGAGTAAACCCAGTGGTAGTTTTTACCCTGATTTATATAGGGCTAGTTTAAGTCCCAGCAGGTAGGCTGCATTGGCTGACCCTTTCCTGCTCTTCCCCTCCTGTCAGACCTCTTGTACAGATGGCCCTGATGGAAAGCTCCGTTCTCTTCTCTGTGCTTCTGATTGTCATCAACCGTAATGGGCTGGAGCCCTGTAGTGGGTGGACATAATGCTAGTTTTCAAGCAACTGGAAGGATGAGCATTACCTGATTTCCTTTCTTATTTCTGAGTCCATTTCTGTGCTTTGCTGACTATTTCTAGCTGACTGCACATTCCAACATCTCTGGCTTTTCACAGCACTTCACAGCTGATGGCAGTATCTTGCATAACTCAATCCTTCCATGAGTTGTGACTTTGCTCCTAGAAATTGCATAGGTATCATATCTAAGTGATTAAAGCAACTCTTACAGAACACTTGATTTAAAACATTTAGAGATTTGGCTCACCCTTTGAAAGTCATCATTGTGAAAACAAAGGATAGAGGTCTTGGAATAGAGAGGCATGATGCTAGAAACAGTTATTTTTAAAATTATGATGGAGAATGTTAAACAGGAATTGGGGAGGTTGCCAAATCCAATTGGGAACATTGTGGGGAAAAAGGAAGGTTATTAAGAGGGAGGGAGACAGGCAGAGTAAAAGCTATAAATTTTTCATTGGGGGGATCATTCTAGCAGAGCTGATTCAGGGCTTCTCATCAATGTAGGCAAAAATAAATTTTGCTCTCCCAGCTTCTGCGGAGTAGAGGTTTGACAGAGTGCTGGCTGAAGAGCAAGGAGAATTTTTTTTTACCTTTATGCTGATTGTGCCTAGAGCCATTAGGTAGGCAAAAGGCAGAAAAGTAGCATCTGCTCCTGTGGGTAGAAAATTGAAAATGAGAAATAGATCTTGCCAGTAGTGTCTGCGCTACCACCACTGGTCCTAAGCCTCTCCCCTTCACTAGCAGCTGGACTAGTTTCTCAGGACTGTGGTGTAGGCTAACAACTCAGCAGAGCCATGGCTGTTCTTGCCAGGGAAAGGGAGGGAAGGCCTAGGCAAGCTTTCATTATCCCTTTCAATGCTGCCTTGATATAAGCAAATTAAAAAAATTAATACCTGTCATAAACAACTAAGTTGGTTTAGAACTTACAGTCTGAGGCCTATATAAATAACTGTCAACTGATGTTGAGTCCTGGTGTATTTTGCCCAGGACTACTTCTTTATCATGCTGTTTATGTATGTCATGAATGGTCTTGCATGGGTTACCACAAGCTGTGATGATGGCTTCTGTCACCCATCATTTTCAGTGGATATGTGTGAGTTAATGGGATAACAGTGAAGAGTAGAAGATGTAGAAACTGGAGGCAGCAATAAGAAATTACAGAGAAGCTATAAATCCTGTGATTAAAAGGATGAAACAGCCTTTTGTTTAACATTAGGCTCATTTTAATCCTTGGCTGTTGCTGGAGGATAATGCAGTCATTTAGAACCCACTAAATTTGGTGTGTTCATGAAGATTCGGGGCCAAATGCTAGTATTCCTTTTCCTTATATTCAGAATCAGGTTTGCTTGAAAATCTTAATTCTCATGATTCAGTTTTAGAACAGAAACAGGATGAAGTGCTCTAGTATGTTGTACTAACTCTAGTATGTTGTAACTAACTAATTAATATATGCTTTGTGTTAAAATAAGTAAAATATCATTCAGTATAACAAAATATATTCAGTATTCCTCATTCCAAGATGTTACTGCAAAGAGCTCTGTTTTAACAGAATAGCAAAAAAAAACCCAAGAGATCTGAAAGTTTTACATTGATTTTAGTTGTAAAGTTGCCATACATGCACATTTACCATGAAGCAAAGTCAGCAGAAGACTGAAGTACCACATAAATCTTTTACTAGCTGGAAAGCACAAAGAATGTCAGTAGGGCTAATGTTCTGGCCTCTTGCCCCTTCCCACCTCCCATGAAGTATGTTAAATAAAATTGTTTGAGTTCTGGATACCAAAATTAAAAATTAATCCATGAGAGAAGACTCTATGTTTTGAACATTAAATGCTGAACTGTAATATCTATGACTATAACAACATTTTTCATTTGGGGGAACTACATTCTTTTTAAAGTGAAATAACTCTTGAAGGTAAAATGTTTTAAAGCATATTGATTTTTGGGTGGAGGGACGGGGGAAGAAAAGCTATTTTAGAAGCTTTTTGAGACATCTAGCCTTTGAAAGGTCTATTGAGCAGGGAGGTTTTTTCACCCACCTTTGTAAAGCAGTACAGCTGCTAATCTAAATTTATCAGGATATGAAACATTGATCATGACCCATGAAATGTTTTATCCAACTGAAAGTACTTTGTGTACACAGCATGGCTTTTATTCGTTCCTCAAAGGGGCTGTTTGCAGACTTTCTTAATAGTCCTTGGGTTGATCATTGTGTTACTGAAAGGGACTTGCAAGTAGCAGCTTGTGTTTCTTCGTTACTCAGTGACAGAAACTGGAAAGCACTTTCGCTTGTTACTGTTGAAAACCTGATTCTCTGAAGATGTAAGATAGTAAGAAAGTGTTATGAGAGCTAATCAGGTAATGGTTTTACACAGTTGATGCAGTCATCATCATCAGTTCATTGCTTGATCAACTACTAACAGCTGTCAGTGAAAATTTCATAGACCAATCTACAGTTACTTCAGCACTGAGTTGCAGTGGTGAAATTCAGATCTAGTATGACTATCATCTTAATTCTTGGTTACAACAGCCTTATTTCTGACTGTATACTCACTAAGTCTGCACTTTGAATCCTTTTTTTGCCTTTCCTTTCCATTCAATTGCAGTCAAGCTTTCTAAGATTTATTGTTCTCTTCTCATATAATTCATGAATTTATGAAGCTTATGTGTGGACAGTCTTCAATACTTTTCACCTAAAGCTCTGAGGAAATTAAGGCAGGGATGGGGGAGGTTCATGTCCTCTCCCCACACTGCAACATTGAATGTTGCCTACATTTTTCCTTGGAGCATTTCACACCAGACATCTTCACTCATAATATTCTGCAGATACAACTTTCTAATCCTCCTCTGCAGAAGTAACCCAAAGACAGCGTGGGCCTGCTAGGAAGTTGTAATCACACTAAAGGAATAATAACTTCGACTGAGCAAGTCATCAGGCTCTTCCAAGATCCAAGGTCCTAACACTGGATCTGGCTTGCAGAGAATTCAAAGTTATTTTAGATACCTGCAGAGTTTTCACTTGGTTTACTCTGGGGTGAGTGTGTGTGTATCTGTGTATGTGCTGTGTGTAAAGGACTAGTTTTCACATTTTTTTCATGTTTAGGGTTTTTATGGATAAAATGGTTTTGGTGCTCTGAAGATTTTCTGTTCTGTATGAATAATTTGTCAGAACCAACAGAAATGCCTTGCTTGCTCCTTCATGGCTCTGGGTTATAAACGGTGCTCTTCCAAGATGATTTACCAGGTAGATAAGATGAAAGTATAAATGGCTAACTGAGAACTCAAAAGAAAATATGTGTTCTTATTTGAAATGAGAGCAATTGCCACCTGGATACTGCTTAAGTTACTGGTGCTGTATTTATGTCTGCTTTTGAGTAGGAATATAAAAGCAGTCACCATAATACGTGTTTTCACTTATCCTTGGTTTGTGTATTATGATAATTGCTCCTGAAGTTTCATGATCCATACCTTTCTGGTGTGCAGATCAGTTCTGCTACATGATGCTCCTTCACGAATAAACCTATCGGAGCTAGTGGAAAGGGCAGTGGCTGTGTCAGTACTGCTGTTCTTCCTGAACACGTGAGCCTAATGCTTTGTGATATATGTAGGTAGTTTGGGTTTTAAAGTCTGGGCATTATTGACCTCAAACCACTAAAGCCTCACTTCACCTAGGTCATCTAACTGGGGTATTGCTTCACATCTCAGTTGAGACAAAATAAATTGACACCGTTGACAAAAGCGATGGTTGTGTTCTCCACCAGGCACCCCTTCCACTTCCCTTGAGTCAGCATTGATGTTATCAAAGCTACATGGTCAGTCAGCTGAGGAATTGATCAGGCTAGCCCTGATAAAACAAAACCTAAAAAGAAGAAGAAAAGTTTTTTAAAAAGCAAACAACAAATTTTTAGTCAGATCAGCTTAGCATAAGGCAGAAGCCATTATGAAATAGTTTTGTTTGTACATTAATGACATTGATACTACATTTTGTTATTTGTTTGCTGATATAAAAATCATAATGCATTAAAAACTGAGGATGTTATTTGCCTTTAGCACACTTCTGTGAAGCAGGGGGGTAGTTACTCAATTACCTCCCTCAAGTAATTTAGGTGCAATAAGCATGTATATGAGTATGTTAGAAGGCACGTATGCATATGCATATGAACACACATAAATACAAGCATACACATTTTAGTACTATAACTGCACAGAGCCAGTTTTAAGGGATGTTTTAGATAAAATTTGGAGGCAGAATTTCAAGAAAATCAAGGCAATTCATGGAAAATAGGGATAGAAGAAACATGGACTAATCATCTGAAGATACTAGCAAGTTTTTTAGGCCCTTATCAGTCAAATACCTCAGTTTAAGGGCTGCTTATTTATTGTTTTCCTAGAGCAGACAGAAGCTGTGGTGAAAAACCTCAGATAGAAGAAAAGAGGGAGGTGCTAGAAACAAACTCAGCCTGAGGACTTCCATTCATCCAAATATTTAGCAATGACATTGCTGCCCCAAGTTGTTCACAGTCTCCATTAAAAACCCTATATATTGAAAGAATTCAAACATCCTGCAAATTTACTGTTTTTTGTGAGGCGGTCCAGGAACACCAACCAGTTAAACTTCGAAGACTGTCTCCTGGATTGATTTGATCCAGGTAAATCAAGTAAAATGTTTAGTTTGTGCCAGCACTAGGAAAAGGGTCAAGGGACAGGGTGAACTGAAATGCGTTAGCTAATCACAACCTTCCTTCAGCCCCTTTTTCTAAACTAAATAAAACCTCAGTGGGTGAAGAATAAAGCAATCACACCAAATCCATCAGATCCTGTGGAGGTATCAGTGACACCTTGCTGTCAGCAGTATCAGAGGCCATTGATAACATGAACATGGGCACCTGACCTTTGTCCACAGCTGATGGAAATCTTTGATCAAGGGTACAAGTGTTGTACTAAGCTGACTTGTGTCTGAAATCAAACCAAAATGGTAAAAAGTTAACAAAACAACCAACTTTAGAGGTATCTGAAGTTGCCATAAATATAGTGCTATGTAAATGTGTTAAATATACCTTAGCTTCTGTTAGAAGATATGCTAAAGGAGTTAAAATAATCATATTCTTGTATGAAGACACTTTCCCAAGGAAAATTTGGGTACAGTTCAATTTTTAACTCCTTTAAAATATCCCAATCATATGCTCAACTACCTTTGAAGCTCTTGATTCTTCTCTTTAGCTTCATTAAAATCTATTTCTAGTTCTCTAATGCCTAATTAAATGTTTAATTCAGGCTTCCTAATTTTCTTCTTGGTTCAAAAAGAAAATATTGCTTTCTTAAATATGTACTGAAAAAAGATTAAATGTATTATTCTTTGAAACTTAGCATTTTAATTACTCTGCATTTAAAGAACATGAGTGATTCGATAGTGAAATATGAAGCAGTCGAGGGATTCTGTTTATGTTGTATCTGCTGCCAGTAGTAGCATTCAAAGGTCAGGTAAGCCTGGGATTTTCAATAACCATTTTGTATGGTTAGAAAAAAAAATACCCAAAACTTCAACAGGGTTCTAGAATTCTTTTTTTTTAATTATTTTTCCCCAAAATAAATAAATGAAACTTTGACTAATATTCTAAGGCTTTGCAATTTGCACTGCAGAAGCCTGATTTACTAGAGTTAATTACCTAGGTTTGGTTGTCAAATGTAGCTCTTTACAGAATATATTCAGTTTTTATTATGATAAACTACTCGCATCATTAATTTAATAAATCATTACACTGCAGACATTAAAATATCACTGCAAAATTATAAAAATAAAGTAACTTGTACTTTATGACAGTTTCCACGAGAGGGCAACATATACCAGGCATTTAACTACAAGGGTCTTATTAAATCCTTTCATTATTCAACAGACTTGGATGAAGTTCATTGATTTTGTATTTAGCATTTTTCTGTATTAATTTGTAGTGTTATCTAAACCTTGCACATTGATAGGTGTTAATAGAAACCAATCCTATTTTATATGGTACTGAACATGGGTGTTGTTATGTGTACTTATAATTAATTACAATTAAGGCTTAATATGCGTTTCATTTATCACTTGGACTGTCTTAACGCAAGCATTCTTGCATTGGAAATGCCTTCGTGCCTAATGGAAGCATGTAGTGTCTGTTCAAAGGTCACGCGTTAGCTGAGCATATGCTCAATTCATGTTGGAGCAGGTTAGTGGCAACATTGGGAGGCTGCTTGAAGGGAAAAAAGAGCCTAGCCTACCATGTTACACAACTGGAAGATATAATTTTACAGGCTATCTTAAAAAACAAAACAAAACCAAAACCCCAAACCCAACCAACAAGATCTAAAGGTGGAAGTGTAATTTTCATCTGATTATTCCTCTTGCATTAATTCATTAGGGCAGGAGCCTGCATTTGTTATACACACAGGCTAGGGCTTTTCTCTATAAGTAATCACAATGAAATCAATTACACTCTTAATAGAATAAGGGTGGTCCAACCCAGTCCAAAACAATTAAATCAGTCCTGTAAGACAATGACATCTGATCAATGGCATTGGCATAAAACTTGCCGTCTCATCAATTTCTTGAGACTCACAAAGCTCATGTCTAAGGATTAAGTTTTTTTCTATTTCTCTCCTTGTAAAGAATGAGAGAGTTAAACTTCTCAGATTTTGTGCATGCTGCACAGAATATATAAGAACATTTTTATATAGTCTAGCTTTGAAGAAGCATTATTTTAGATGAATTCATACATTGATATTTCAGTGTCAAAGTGGGCATTATCACTATACAGTATGGTCATAAAAACTGACCAATACAGTAGGATGCTCAAACTCTGGAAAATAATTTTTTCAATATATACGTAATGCTTCATTTTTCATACACTTCTCTCTTCAGCCTCACTGTATGATGTACAATTTGCTGTAACTTACAGAATGTTCAACACTTTATATCAGTGCTTAGGAACAGAGATAACCATTGTTGTCTTCACAGAGCACTCAAACTGATTTCTTTCTTCTTTATACTAGTATCACTGATATGGGCAAAGCTTTGCTGGAAAAGTAAATGCTACATATCCTATGTCTCCAGAAACAGCAGACAAAGAATACTGCTTGTTATGTTTTATATTGTTTTGAGTAGTGCTGAATGGGACAACTCCCCTCCTTCCATAAAAATCAAACCAAAACAAAACCAAAAACCTATATACCACTCTGTATTCTAGGAACTCACTACTTAAAGTAAAAGACTAAAACAACAGTTGTGTGTGGAGAATAAGTATCCTCACTTGGAAAAGGAACGACACAGTGCATACCCAAATAAGCCCATCTATTTAAACTGCAGTCACAGAAGTGACTTAGATGTGAATTAGCCTGTGGTGAGCTCTATGCTGTCACAACTGATTGACTACTGAAACCCAAGCCAGATAAAGATTGGCTGGTTTATCTCTCAGCTACACAGCCCTGACTACAATGTAGATGTGATTAACTCTGGCATACCTGTTTTGCCGTATTTATCTCTGTTGTCTAAGGATCTTGATGTAATCTGTCTTCTTTTTCTATTCAAGGGTTATTTTCCTTTGCTCTGTCCTAGAGTGTTGTGAATCGGAGACATTAGGCTTTTTTTCAAGTAGCTACCGCCTGCTTTTGCGATCTGCTGGCCCACTCAGCAATTGCCTGGATATTCAAACTGCAATTCCAGCAAAAGTGAGAGTTCTGTCCTTAGGTCTTCCAGATGCACCTCAGTTGAATATATTATTCTGTTGCTTGCATGTCCTTTCTGATGTAGATAAGTTCTTGATGCTATTGCTTGTCCCATCACTGCACATCAGTAGTTCCTCTAACAAAAAGAATGTATTTCTAATTTTAGTAAGAATCAGGATCAGGTGACCACAAATCTGAATAATCCTCTGTATCCAGCTCTCTTTCTTTGGTATCATAGCTTTTTTGGCTTTCATTTATGTCATAATTATCCTTTGTGCAGGGATGGATTAAGTCAAAATGGGTTTCCCCTCTAAAATATTCTTCCAGACAAAAAAGTTGCCCTGTACTTCCAAAGAAATCAGGCTAGCTTTGTTTCAGTCTGTTACTACTGATCACAGAGTCACAGATTCCAAGAGGTTGGAAGGGACCTCAGGAGATCATCAGGTCCAACCCCCCTTCAGGTTCCCTAGGACAGGTCACACAGGTACGTGTCCAGATAGGTCTTGAATATCTCCAGAGAAAGAAGCTCCACAACCCCCTGGGCAGCCTGTCCCAGGGCTCTGTCACCCTCACTGTGAAAAAGTTTTTCTGCATATTGGTGCAGAACTTCTTGTGCTCCAACTTGAAGCCATTGCTGCCTTGATTTCTGTTATGTATATTCCAAATGTTATCTTGAATAAATATGCACTGAAATTAAACCCCTCTCCCTTTGTCTGACCTTGCAAAAGTTACGTGCCCATGAAACTGCTGGACTTCCCAGGAAAAGACTATGAGGGAAAATGTCTGCTGAGGTCACTGGTGCCATTGATCATATCATGCTGTAAAGTCTTATATCATACTTGAGTATGATGGGAGCAGGGAGGGAAAGGGTGGAGCGGTGCTCTTGTGTCCTGCAGTATGCAACCAGGTTTCTGTGTATCGCTTGAGCCCTTTCAAGGTTATGGATAGCCTGCAATATATATTGTTGCGCTAGAGATGGATACGATCGTTTTATTTTTCTTATCTGAGAAACCTTTCCTGATGGCAGGTCAAGGGTGTCCCGAGAGAAATGCAATCTCCTCTGGAAATTTCAAAGAACTTGATGATTATCTGCAATTGACTGAGGACATCTGTGCTGGCATACTGACACCCTACCTAATTGATTATCCCAGATTTGTGCAGCTACATTCAAACCCAGGGCCCCAGCTGAACAGATGCCATGGCTAACACCCCCTTGCATTTCATCAAAAAGTTCCACAAGTGTTTTGTTGTCTGTCAGAGCAGCAAATGTGTTCATACACTGATTGCATTTTATCAGATTTTTTCTTTCTGTAGTTGGGAAAACGTCACAACTTCAGCCAGTAACCTGGGAACATAACTAATGGGTCATCAATACTTGTGGCAAAAACCTTACTTTCCCCAACTATGAAGTAGCGATACTAAAATGCGACTTTATCCTTTAACTCAGAAGGTCTGAGGGTTCTGAGGGCTGTGCTTGGAAAGGTCCCTTGGCTCTTTCCCCAGGGACTTTGTTTCTTCTTTCATTCTGAAAGAACCAACATGTTCAGTAAGACTAATAGTTCCTCATCACATCTGTGTTTTTTAGAGTGGGATGGTCACTTTGATGTTAACCTGAGTACATTTAGGAGTAATTCTCCCTTCTGGTCTCTGCAGTTGACCACAGGCTCCAATTTTATATAAACAGCTTAAGCAAATTCTCAGAATCTCTAGTCAGTCTAGTCCCCCTCTATTGCTGACAGATGTTTATCATCACTTCTGCTAGTAGCAAAAATGCCATCAGTCCTTAATATAACATATGGGATACTTTTCAACATATTTTCCACAGCAATGTATCCAGCAGATGAAAATTAAGTGCGAGCATGTATTACAGTACATTTCTTAAAGTTTGCTACTACATAAGTGGGAAGTCTATCATAATAAATTTTCTATCTTTAGTTTCAGTAGCAGATTGCGCTTTTATGGAAAGGAATAGCACTTAATCTGTTGTAAGTTTATGATTCCTGCAGATACAGATCATGCAGTTATGAACATTGCAGAAAATGTCTCTTAAAAGCAGGTGAAAAATGTGAAGTGAAAAATTGAAACTATTCTTCCCTGAGTTATCTAACTCACCTTGAATTTTGGTGACTAAACAAAGCACTGATCTACTATTGGCTTACCAAATATCAGTTCTTCATATGAATCTTGGCTGCAACATCTTTCGAAAGTACTTTCTGTGAAAATGATCGGGTGGATATCCACAGCATAGCAGGAGTTCTTATTTCATACTATACCACAGGCTAAATTGAGTTTTACAACTGATCTTTGCTTAATGTATTCTGACTTTCTGTCCTGATTATCAGGACTAGGATGTCTTTCAGGTGATAGAAAGCCTACCGTCTGGGTGAAGCCTCAAGTTAAAGTGGGGTTTTGTGGATTATTTTAGTATTTGCAGTCAGGTCACTGCAGTGCAGGTATGTTTGTTCCTTGATCACAGCTGCTGAGCTCTCGGTACCTGTTTCCACCTGTAGATTGACTGTATCATTACTTGCTAAAATGCATCCTGCTGTCTCTATTTTAGTAATGGGTAAGAGCTAAAATGAAAAGAAGTTTCAATTTCTTTCCCTGCATATGTGCCATGAGAAGGGGTCTGCCTGCTTTGGCTGCGTGATAAGTAATAACCTTAGGTCGATCTACTTTAAGATTAGAAATAGGTGTATGGAAATGTCCACAAAAGCAAGAGAAACAGGAGCCTCCTACAACTAGCTTAACATTTCACTCTAATGGAAAATATCTGTTCCATCTATTTTTTCTGCTTTGGAGCAGACTAAGTTATATTGTTCGGCAGACACTAACAGAATTATCTCAAGTTAATTTGTCTTGCAACATATTTTCTAGGACACTTCTTATGCTGAGCAATGCTCAGTTAATGGTTTAGTTCCACCCATTTATTTTGGTTTAGGTCTTCTCATTGATTAGGATTTTTTTTTTATGTTCAGCAATTACATTTGGCATTGGTGTGTGATGATATAAAGGAGCTCAGAGGAACAAGAATGGAAGTTGCCTTCAAAGGATGGCCACCCAGGAACTTGTGACCTTCCTCAGCTGCTTTACAAGAGAATGGGAAGGAAACTCCCACTTGTAAAACAGAAAATAAAAAGTTAGAGCATGACTTTGTGCTAAGTTACTATGGAAAATGCAGTAAGTACTCTCCTGACCATTTTACCATACTGCATCTGCTCCAGAATGTCATCCAACCATCTACTCACATAGCTAAAATGTTTGGGGGGAGGGGTTTGCCCAGAAAACAAACAAGAATTTTTCTGTGCTTGTAGACTTAAATAGTTGCAGCATTTTGGATTCCGGTAACTTTTCTTCAGCTTTGAGTTTTTAATGTAGTCTGCCTCTACTTGAAGCCTCTGCTTGTTGACCTTAATGCTGTGGAAACACGATTTGATGGCAGCTAATGTCCCTATTCCAGTGGAAGGTTGTGTTGTCTCTCGGGTGTTCTTGTGAATTTTTCTGGAAGAGGCAAACAGACACAACAGATAATTTCCTTTTTATTTCTTAATGCTTAGAATTGTTCACAGAACAATTGGCTGAAGACAGTGGAATTCCCTGTAAGCTGTGGGTTTAGACTCTCCATGCATTAAGTCCAGGTCAGTGAAAGGACAATAGAAATACCTCTCTCAGATGTGGCATAGGTGCATTTAAAAAGTGATGCAGTGGTAGATACTACAGTAAGGGGAGCCATGAAATTCAGGAAAAATAGGTAAGTCAAATTCTAAGAAGAATTTTAGAGGAAAAGGAATGATTCCATCTATATCCTCCAGCTGCTTTGTGCTGCTTTTACACAGCAATGTGGGGTAGATGTAGCTTACCATACCTGGGTACTCAGTGCAGCTCAGGGTAGGCAGAGGCTGACGGAAAATTCTCATAAATAGACGTTGTCCCCAAGCATGGGGGGAAAAGCTGCAAGCATACATGCAAAACTGCATGTTAGGATGACCAAGTTTTATTTGGTTAAGGCGTGCACATGACTGGAAGGATTCAAAAGGGAGTAGGCTATTTAATCGATTTACTTTAGCTGGCTCATGGACAGGTTTAGGATACAGTGGTCATTATTCAGCCTCTCAAAGGGATTTAGCCCAGTGTAAGAGGGACAAAATGTTTTAAATAGAAAAGGGTCTACCAGTAACATTATTTTTTGTTCCTTTTGTCTGTGTTTCTACCATACAAAAAATGAACAATCGCAACACCCATGTTAACTACTAAAAAAAGAATGAATTGCTGCCTGCCTTTGCTGCTTGTTCTGAGAAAGTGTTAGCTAAGTCTCTGTCAGTTTTGACCCACCATTTGGTTTTGCATCAACTCAATTATGATTCCCTTATCAGAGTTGGCCAGTAAAACCTGAAGCATCCGGCAAATGTTAGCCTTAAACACCAGTGTGGAGAAAAGGCACTTTAGTAGCAGTCAAAATACATGAGTCAATCTTTATGTTTTAGGGGAAGCTGCTTTCCCTCACCTGCTGGCCAAGGAACAGAAAGAGCCTTCAGAAGGGGAGAGATGCTTTGTAAGGGAGGAACATAGAATATAGCATTCACATTGTGAGCAAGTTTTTCGTCTGGTGACAAAGGTGAAGGATGTTTCTACTGATATCAAATAGAGATCAGATAGTGATATATTTTTTTAAATTATCAAATGCAGTCTTTGTGTGTTCATAAATGCATATGTATTTGTATTTCCTTTAAACAAGTTACTGGTATCTAACTGAAAGGATAGTCTGGATAAAATTAAATATTTTTTGAAATTAAAAAAAAAAATCACAGAATGAAAAGTTTAAAACCATTTGTTCATCTATATGTGTTATAATGAGTTTCAAAGTAAACAGTTTTAACTGACAATTCCTAACTGATAATGTCTTCAGCTTTCCTCCAAACCGCTGGTCAGTGAAAAAGCTACTTCAGCAATATTGAACAAAGGATTATCCCAGGGTGTACTGTAAATTGCATTAAGATATCAGAAAGAGTTTGCCCAAGCAGCAAAGGTTGCTGCATCCTTGACTGTAATCACTAGAAAGGAAGCGGTAGCTAAGATTGTATTTGAATTTAGTCAATCTGCAGCAGGAAAAATCCTTTTAGTCATGCATTGATTTGGGATATTCAAGTGTAGCTTGTGGTTTGGTTGAGAAATAATCCTGATTTAAATGTTAAGCTTCTGAGGGCTAGCTTAATTTAAAGAAGATAAACCTTGGGTTTGTATAAGGTATTTTGCACAAAGAACATGCTCTGTAGTTGAGATACTACTTAGAAGTTTAAAGAGCCAGAGCAATCTGAAATTCTGAATGCCATAGAAATGCTGGAGGTCAGTAACACTATTTTTACATACTCTATTTGTGTATACATAAAAATTCAAGAGTACCTGTTCTATTAGACTAATTCAGGCCTTCAGCAACATCGATGAAGGCAAGTCTTTATCAGCAATGACACCTTCAGGTCATAGGTCTAGCATATTTTGTGGCATACCTAGCAGAGCAGTGGTGTAGCAGATGTGTAGTTGCTGAGTGCCACAGCTTGAGGGTCCCTGATCCAGGAGGTACCACATGCAGATGTTTTTTGAATACCTCCAAGAATGGAGAAACCACAAGGTCTCTGGGCAACCTGTGCCAGTGCTTCGACACCCTTGCAGTGAAAAAGTATTTCCTAATGTTCAGATACTATATCCTGTGTTACAGTTTGTGCTCATTGTCTCAGGCCTGTTGCTGAGCACCACTGAAAAGAGCCTGGCTCCATCTTCTTCATACCTTCACAAGATTCCCTGGAGCCTGATATTGTCTTAAGCTGAACAGCTCCATCTCCCTCAGCATTCCTTTATAGGAGAGAAGGTCCAGTGCTTTAATCATCTTAGTGGCCCTTTGCTGGACTCTCTCCAGTAGCTCCATCTCCCTTTTGAACTGGGAAGCCCAGCACTCCATGTGTGTCTCACCAGTGCTGAACAGAGGGGAAGGATCGTCTCCCTTGTCCTGCTGACAACACTCCTAATGCAGCCCAGGATACCATTAGCCTTCTTTGCAGCAAGGGCGTGTTGTTGATTTATGTTCAACTTGGTGTCCACCAGGACTTCCAGCTTAGTTTCTGTAAAGCTGGAAAAAAGCATATATTTGTATTAATTTTAAGCAAATCATTAGCTGGTGTAAATTAGTGGAGCTTCACTGAAGCAGATGGCTAATAAGTGTGTCAGTGTATAATAATGAAGTCTGTGACTTGTTAGAAAACACTGGTCCTTCAACCAAAAATGAAAATCTTTACTTTGAATATCTCTTGTACAGTTGTAAATTTTAATCTAAATTTCAATTATAAAAAAAGAGATAATGATAACTTACAAACAGTGTTTTGACATTTTTTAACCCATTTTCCTTCTGTAGAAAGAACTTACATCACAATTTGATTTCATTATGTCAAATAAAAGCACATGAAGATAAATTTTAAAAATCTGTAATATGCAAAGAATCTATTTGCTTTGAGTTGAATGAAGAAGTTCATGCAATCAGATATTTTCCTGGGCTCATTATCAGCAGCATAGGGAAAGTAGTATTACTACTGCTTTATTTAGAAGGATAATACGTAGTGGACTATAACAATGTGGAGAAAAATTAAAATAATGTTTAGGCAGTTGACTGATTTCAAAGGGCCACAGAAAGTTCTAAGTTCTTCAACCCAAACAGAAATTTTACTTATGTCAACCACCAAATTTTCATTTGTTGTGGTGGTAGTATTACTAGGTTTTATGTTCTATCAGAGAGCAAATAGTAAATTTGAAACATATACTACCTTTTCAAAGAAAAAACATCAAAACTGACAATGAGTTATGGTCTTTCAGCATGAAACATGCAAGGGAGCATTGTGCTTCAGCTAGGATGGTGATTTACATTCCATGCCCTGGGATTTCTTTACAGATTGTGGATGGACACAGTTGAATATTTTTCTTGGAAATCACCTTTTTTGATATACAAGTTGCCCATGTAATGCAGTAGAGCATACTCAATGTATACAAAATGTAGATGTTTATTTATAAAGCTTTTTACCAAGCTGGTAGTAATGTACTCTGTCTTTTGGAATAGAGAGAAATGGATAGAAAGGAGCTGGTTTTATTTTTTGTCTTACATAGCTTCATATTTCCTAGTCGATTCCAGTAGGCAATGAAATTCAGAATGCTGACCAGATATCACAGAGAAACTATACTGTGACATTAAAATGAACAATACCAAACATAAATACAAAGTCTGCTTCAGGCTCCAATTACAGCTCACCTATCACTCTCCGTATTTATTTTTTTCTGTTCCAAAGGAACAGAGGAATAATACTATTCAGTAATGTAAGATGTGAATTAATAGCGAGCTATCTAATTCTGGCACACACTAAGAATACCTTTGTACAAGATAGTTTACGTCATTCTACCTTGCCCAGCTAAGTTTTCCAAATAATGAATTAGTAAAAAAGAGGTAGCATATTGCAAATACAAAAAAAAACTTCTACCATTAATCAGTGGATTCTAAACCAGGCAAGCCAGCAGGATAAATTTATTTTGGGATTAATGGAAATCCTAACCACAGAGATAGTTTCATGTCTTAAAATTTCCACAGAGCTCTTTTAAGACTCACTTCTGAATAAAGCAAAAATTAAATATTGAAATAATTATTCAAGGTAATGCAAGAATATTATCGCACAAAATTAGAGACCATGTCTTGAAATGGGGAATCAGTGTAGAAATGTCAAATGGGAATGTCCATAATTACAAAAAATGTTTAAAGATAAGGAACCCACAAAGTGCACACTGAAGAAGTGTGATTCAAACACTATTTCTGTGGTATCAAAAATGACAAAGAGGATGTTGAAGTTCTTTAATTTATTTGTTCTTTCTATTCAGCTCTTCACCTACTATACCCACTCCTCACCTTGTTTTCTTTGTTCCTATCCTCTATTCTGCTTCTTTCTTCAAATACCATCAGTCACCATCTTCTCTTGCCTTTCTGTTCATGTTACTGTTGGGTCCGTGGCTTGATTTATAGATCAAGTGCTGAATTTTGGTGAGAGCTTTCTGCTAAACATATCATCTCCCATATGGAAATGATGGCAGTTGCTTTATGTGAAAGCCTAAAGACATTTACCTGAGATTTCCTCTCTGTTCCCCACCCTAGAGGGACAGCTAAAGCAGCTGATGGCTTTTCATCAGTATCATGTTGGAGCTCTGACAAGGCAGGGGGGAGAAACTGTTAGGTAGGAGGCTGGTGCCAGGGACCTCTTAGATTTCATACCAACTTCTCCATTTGAAATTCTCCCTCAAGTTGCCTGAGACCATTGGCCTTCCTGTACTGTCACAAAGCTTTTAAGTATTCACATAGGGTGGGGAAACCTGAGATACCGCTGTGCATGTGTCTAGGTAGGAGAATAGGCTACTTCTGTTTTTTTCCTCCAAAACTGAAGGGCTATTTTCTTGTAATACTTGCTTCCTGTTAGTCCTTTACTTTTAGAGAAATGCTTCTATTTCTATTGTATTGGAGTATTGGTAAGAGAGACTGGAATATGATGTAGAGGATGACTCTGCTATTTCTAATAAAGCTATGGAAGTAAGCATGTATTTTTTGTGTCACTCTATGCCAAGGCTCATTGACGATTGCTAATTTTGCTCGTCTGTGGATGAAACTGAGTTCTTGCTTCATAAAGGAGAAATTATCTCTTAGATATGTATTGTGTACATTAAATAGTCCAGGAAGCTTCCTGACCACTTTTTTTGGGGAAAAAATACCATCCTGAAAGTACGGCAAAACATTTGAGGGAAGAACCAATACTTCAGACACATGTGCCTGACATGTTTATGGGGAAAATAGAACATGAATAAGAAGAAAATGGTATTCAGGTACAAAGTTCTCAGGCTAAGCCTTAGGTCCCATAAATGTTAACTACATATTGATCTTCCAAGAAAGGCTTTTAGACAGAGTAGAGAACAGAAAGGGAAGAAATGTAGCTACTACGGAGACCTTGCTAAGGTAGCTCATTCTTGGTGGAGTACCTAACACATACTTTCAGATGAAAAGTGGGAAATATGTGCTACAAAATATTGTTATACTATCTTACTCATGCTTTTCACTAATCTCCTGATATATTTGTGAAATTTCAGCTTCTTGGCTGTGAGATACTAATTGCTTGATTGTTTTTAGCTTTCTTTTCTCATCTTTCTCAAATTCAAGTCAATATATTGCTATTGCCTCAGATAACGGGGCTTGAACCATTTTGATTCTTGCTTCCCATCAAAGCAAAGCTCAGGTGTCAGCCATTTGAATTTTCTTGCCAGGAAAGCCAGAATGTGAACCAACACGTGAAGAGTGAAGATAATTTTGGGGGTTGGGCTGCAGTACAGACTGGAGTCCCAAGATAACATAGCATTACAGATATAGTTCTGCCTTGCTTCCCCTCCATAAAGGGGAAGAAGGAAACTGGACTCTCACACTGGGGAAATACATAACACGTTAAAGGCAAAGGTCCATTCTGAAAGGCGAATGTGAGGAATCAATTCTTTTCCATAACTGCTTGTCACAAGTAGCTCTTTCATGCATGAATAATAATATTGAACTCAGTGAATACTCAGGTGATGGGTTTCTCCAGAATAGCTAAGAGCTATTTTTTTCTTTTTTTTTTTTCTTTTTTTTTCTTTTTTTCTTTTCCCCTTTTCTTTTTCTTTTCTTTTTTCTTTATCCTGCTTTGTGATTCCTGGTCGATAGTACACCATCCCCTAAAGAACACAGCTAAAATATTCTCAGAACCCTACATAATAATGAACCAAACATCTGAATATAAAATAAATTGTTGTACATGTATTTAAAGTCTGGGTCTTGAGCATCTGTCTGGGTCCTAATATTATTAGACTACCCTTTCATGCCTACTCCAGAAAAAAATGAGTTAACTGCCCCAACCAGTAAATGGGTTCCTTCATATTTGTAAGCTCCTTTGGCAATTCCAGTACTTATTAGGGAGGACTGATTTTTATCTGTGGCTTGGATTGCTTGCTTAAAATGCGCATTCACTTCCTAAGCCAAAAATAATACGATTGCATAGTGATGCTTCTGCTGTCCCAGCATTCTCTAGGACCTAAATCAGAGCGTGACACAAGTGTGACTGACATAGCTACTGATACAGCAGTTATGAAAGCACATTCTTCAGAAATGTACACTGGCCTGCAATGTGTATTGTCATACTTCTCTATATTAACATTGATTTTAACTTGCAGTCATTTCTTTTATTGCAATTTTCACAGGGAAATCATGTACTAGCTGCTAATATACTATCTGTCTCCATGATGCTGGGGTAGCTGAACCTAATATTAGTATTACACTGACCTTATAAATTTTACCTTTGGGTTTATTTGTGTTTTGTAATGGATTTTTTTTTTTTTTTTAATATTTAAGCTTTAAATCTTGTTTGATGTGTTCGAAGACAAATAACCTCTAATGAAACTGATGGGACTGTCCCTTTCAATTACAAAGACAAAGGAATCAATGGGACTCATTTCACACATTAAATGAGGTTGGTATTATTTAACACTACAATGAGGGACAATAATTGATGATAAATTACGAATGAAGTCCTATTGGATTATGCATTACTTTACTCATAGTGGTGTGAAGGATTAATTAAATCGTGTAGGAAGCTGCTGTACATGATTTTTTCTAAACTCTGCTTCAGCTATCAAGCCACAGGATGAGCATATAAAGTGTGCTTTTATTTTTACTTGAGTGGAGAAAAAACAAATAATGCATTTTATATTTTTCTATACATGAATTTAGATGAACCATCGTTCACCGTTAATTGTTCATTTCAGCAACACAAGGAAAAGGAAACATAAGATTAGAACAGAAGTTGTAAAATAAAAGTAAAATCCTGAACACAAATACTGCCATTTACATAAGGCAAGGAAAATTCATTTAAAATACATATCTCAATGTTTTACTGTACAGAAAGATGTACTAAATTAGTTCATGCTTCTCCTCAGTCACTGTGGGTTCCTTTGAAAGAAAGAATTGATCAGGATTCATTCACATTACTCCTGGGGAAAAAAACCCAAACAAACCACCAAACAATAAAACACGTACAAGAAATGTGTTTATAGCAGTGTTTTCTGCTATGCTTTCATCCAGCAGGTACAAATGGTGGATTCCAGCAATAAAAGTGGGGTTTTTAAATGTATTTATTTGTATTAATATATGTATTTAATTGGGTAAAAATATGAGGCTTATATTCATTTCGTAAGGATCTGTTTACTCTTTTCCTGCTTTATTCCTACCATTGGTCCCCGTACGCACTTCTGATACCCTTTGCCTTATCAGGTGAGCTCAGTTTCTTCGGCCAGCTGCTTACAAAGGAGTAGAGAGACCTCTGTAGCCTACCCCACTCTCTGGGAAGTGATCATTTATAGCTCCATCAGCCAAGACTGTTGCGCTAGAATGAGTCTGGAGAGATGTTTCAAGCTAGCTTTGCTGGATCTTTAGCCAGGTGCTAAACTGTTTTGCTCTGATATCCTGCTCAGTTCTTGTAGGAAGTGTGCCTGTTTCTGACCTCTGGGCTGGCTGCTCCATTTCATGAGACGTTTTCTTTGAAAGCATGAATGTCAGTGGCTGTAGAGGAGTCAGCCTCGTTGCTGAACGTCTGTACCATGAGGATCTCCCTCAGTCACTGTGGCAGCTTCTACAGCTATTTTGAGATGTCCTGGCTCTCTTACAGGCAGGTAACACTAGGAATAGGATAATGTATCCCAGATAACATCTCTCCTGCAATACAGCATGTGGTTTGCTGTTGAATCTGAGGCAGGCTAACCAACATAAAGGAAATGCTCTGAACAGTGTAGGTGAATTTGAGAATACATTTGAGAAGTTACTAGGTACCCTTTTATTCTACAAAATATAATCTTGTGAAATGTAATATCAGTGGGATTACTCAAGGTATAAAAACAAAAAACCCAAAAAAACCCACACACCTTTGTGTTATGGTGGGAGTTACTCCATTATTTATTTTCTGTTCCTGTGAAGACAAAAGACAGAAAGTTAAAAATGCACCCAGAAGATGCTTCCTAAGACATAAAATGGTACCTTTGACTGACCTCGTGAGGTATTCATAATACTGGGAAGTAATATTTTAAGATTTCCTGCAACCTGCTTTGTAGTCTGTAGTTCCTTTTTTCTCTTTTGGTATTTCTTATATAGTGATGACAGTACAGCAAACTGTCAGTCACAACTGGCTCATGCACATCCTCCTGTCAGTATGTGTGTGGAGCACTGTGGAGATCTAATGGAGCAAGGGAAAGAAAATCAGATGGCAAAGTCATCCCTGTGTGACTTTGAAAAGTCACTTAGCCTTTTTAAACAGGAGCTGTCACAAGTGGACTCAGCTGTGCTCGTTCTCCTTTGTTGTGTCAGGAAAAGATCTGTGTATGTTAATCAACCCTTCCACCTCTTGTGCTCCTGTTTCAAGTCTTGAAATTCCCATCAGCTCCGAGCTCAGCATCAGAATTTTAATTTATATTTTTTCTTTTTTTTTCCCTTCTTTCTTCTCCCTTTAAAAGAAGTTTGCAACTCTTTTGTAGAGAGTAAGCTTCCAAAGGAATGCTTAAAAACTTCAAAAGAATGCATTTTCAAGTAATAATCATAAAAGCAAAAAACAAATTGGAACACAAAATCTGAACTGTATTTTAAAATCCTGTTATTTGGGAGGTCTTGTTATTTAGTGTTGTAGTTTCTTGGACTGATTGCAATGAGAGTTATTTTTGCTTTGAATGACAAGCATTGTTTCATAGGAAATGTAGAAAGTGCTTAGCTTCTGCATACCATAAAATAATTTTTAAAACTCCAATGTCCCTGAAAAGAAAAATCAAATTCTATTATCCCTCTGAAATGAGAATAAGCTGAGGAAAGGTTAATTGCACTGTTCTGACTCCAGGCCATCTATCATCATGTTGACAGAACGTTTTCTTTGGTGGTGGGAACAATGATAGGGCGTAGCAGTGATGATATAAATTAAATAGTCACTTTTTCATGTAGATGTATGCACTTGCAACAATAATGCATTGGGATTCCCAAGTTGTGACAGCGTAGGAAGTTGTGATTAGGAAAAATAGTGAGAAAGGTCTTGAAATGTTCAAGTATATTTCATTGACATGAAATGCAGAAAAAATTGTATTTAATAACCTCCTTTTAAAATTATTTCTAATTAGTGAGATGTTTTGTCAGGTGCACTTTCCTTTTCATCTTTGAAATTTTACCTTAATTTTTTTGACAGACTAGTCTCACAATAATTACAAAAGAAAAGGCAAAGCACCTAGGTCATCTAATCTACAATTAACTCCGTTAATTTCCTGGAAGAATAAAAAAGATTGATGTAAAACGTTACACATTACCTGATTCATCAGAACTATTGTTAAACCTAGGAGTAGAACTTTGAGGCATATTTATTCTGCTAAGTGTACATCACTGCAACATGCAACACTTTAAGATAAAAGTCTTTTTCTGATGATATGTTAGCACGTACAGTAGGGTGAGAAATCAAATCCAACTCAGTGACATGCCTTTAGCCTCTGAGAATTTAGTACAAGTGAGAGAGGTTTATCTTCTAATTATATAACTAAACGTGATCCAAAAAAAGAAAAGTTATTTTTCTATGGGGAAATGTTCCTGACAGTTGAACAAGTCTTCTTAACTTCAGTCCATCTGTGTTTGCAGAATCACTTCAATGTTGTGATGATGGAAGCAATGAGGAGAATGTTCATCCCAAATTCTGAATGACCAAAATAACTTTGAGTTCACAATTACAAGTGCATAATAAACAGGGAAATAAAACCCAAAACATAATGCTAAAGTTAAATAATGAGGCTCTTCTCTTTCTGCATGTCAGCTCCTTTTTCTCCTGTGTCCTTGCAAAATAAAGAGATGAGGGTATGATCAAGGGGCTGTGCCATGCATGGTTTGTTCTGATGTGCAGCTCTACTCAGTGAATGCAAACTGAGAGACTCCTTCTCTTCATGATGAAATAGCTGCAGGTATCTATCACACAGAGAAAGTCATGTTCTAATTTAACCATATTCTTAAACCATTTGGAGCTTTTTAGATTATATCCAACATGTTGAATTCTACAAGTTTATTCTTTGGCACCATGTGAATCTGCCCAGAGCACCGATGTAACATTTAGCAACCCCCAGATGGTAAATCTGCTATAACAAGGTGGTCCCAGAATTCTGTAGTGGTTTAAGTTTACCTTGATTTCAGTGTGACAACTTGCCTAACAACTTACCAATCGAATGCAGAGGTGCCACAGCCATGAGTATTTTTGTGACAAATTTTATATTTCAGAAAAGTGTTGCTGTTTCAGCCAGAGCCAAATCATTAGTGGAGCTATAGTCAAATGGATAGCATGATGCAATTCCATTGTCTGTTGAAGGCAGCATTAAAAATCCCTGCTGCTTTTGGCAAGATCTGTTAAATCTACATTAAGTCCCTCTGCATATCCTGTTTTAGATGGTTTAGGCACAATTTTCCAGATCTGTTCAAAGTCACAATTACCAGCACCTAGTGTTCCTGAGGGCATTTGCAAGAGCATTGTGTGAAACACTGTCCCATCGTTCTATGCAGGTGGGTTATTTATGTGTTTGATGCTCTATCTTTTTGCCTTTCTAATCTTCCTACTGTCTGTCAGAGAAACGAAAGGACCCTGGTTTTTCACTACAGCATCCTCACAGATTCTTTGTGAGAGTAACATTCTGTTGGAACACCAGGGGCTTTGTCAACCTCTGAGATCCCTTTTAAGGTGCCATCCAGTGAATGTGGGAGATTCGATCTTCTAATATGACAGCCAACACAGGCTGTAAAACTTACCCACTCCAATTATTTTCTTCATTAACCACAAACACTTTTGTTTCCACCACAATGCTCAAAACCCAGCTCCTTTTGTAAAGTATTACTTTTCTCAGCCAATTGGCTTTACACTATCCATCTACCCATTCCCTATATTACCTTGTCAATGCAGTAAGAATCAAGCTCACACAGAAGAAATTAATGAGATCTGTTAGGAGGTATTACTTGTCACTGAGGGGGAAAAAAAAACCCAACAAACCATCAAGAATTCCTTATGCCATAATTTTTTGTCTTATGATACAGGGAAAAATCTTGAGGAAACACTAACTGTTAGCAGATGCTTGGGTGATAAAGTAGGGAATGAAAATAAGCTAACTAAAAATAGACAGAGGAGATTTTTAAGTGTCTATTACTAAAGGAGAAGAATGAAGCTGTAGATAAGTAACAATTTTATTTTCCGTACTGAGTTCTTTCTAGAGTTCCTCTAGCCATTAGTTTTGTGTTTCAAAAAATTAAAATTTAACGTATGTTTTGCTTTGAAGATTTCTGCCATGAGTGTGGATTTGGCTGGCATTCCTAATTTTTAATTTTTTCCCCCATTTCCCTTTACATATTCATCCAAGGGACAGAAACAATACTGATCAAAAATTTAAAGATACAACTCAAATTTGCACAATAAATGCCTAAGAATATTTTATGAACATAAGGAACTCATAAAGCAAAGAAAAAGACCGTTTGTTTAATAAGTCATATAAACAGTACCAGTGTACACAAAGGTAAGTCATTAGGCAAAGCCCAACGCACATCCGCACACACAGGCAGCCGTCCGGAGAGGAGACAAGATACAAATGTTAAACAAAGGTGCTTCTCTACCAGTCTCTCAAAGAATCCCAACAATACTAACAAAATCCTAGCTGAAGGTCAGGTTAAAAGTATTTACTGCTGCCTGTTCTTTTTTAACTACTCGGCATTGCTGAATAGGGATTATGTATTCTGACCACAAATTTCAACGCGCGTTTCTATTCTTCCTCCACCTCTCTGTGACACTTTCTTTTTTTTTTTTGTATCAGTTCTGGAACATATTCTAGTGAGCTTGAAGTACCCTGACAGCTAACAGGCAGGTTGAATAAATTTTTGCTGTGTGCCTGGGGGTCTACATTTCCCTGGCGCCTTTCCTTTTTTCTCTGACCCCATTCCTCTCTCCTCCCTTTCCCCTCTCCTTCCTTCCTTCCGTGTCCTGTCAGCTCCTGCAGAACTCCATTTTAATGCGTTGTGTCCGATGTGTACAAGACTGCATGGGCAGGCTTGTCTTCTCAGTCACATTTTATACCCTTCTAATAGCACACATCACAATAACAACAATAATACTTAACTATTTGTAGCAAGGTATTTTACACGTGTGAAATTTGGAGGCTTTATGCTGCCTAATACTATCTTCTTTCAATATCAAATTCACTTCAGTTTATGTCATGTGGATAAACCAGACAATTGTGCCTCAGCTTTATTCTGGATTGTCCCTTTGATCACATCATGCTTTAAGGAGTCTATTTGCCAGCAAATAGGAGGTGCCCCTCTGACCTTAAAGAAGAATATTGTCCCCTCCCACTGCAGTAATGACTTCTTTTTCCCAAATGCCCGGAAGGATGCAGCTTAAGAACTGTATTCCTAGTAGATTATACTGACAGGCAGTAGCTCTCTGGTGCATATGTTACAGTTTTGCTGGCTAACAACTACATATTTCTTCTCTTTCAGTGAATATAATGTTGAGTTTGGCTTTCTTTTTCCTAAAATGTGATATATTCACAGCTTGCAAAGGTGTGGATGTGGTCATTGGAAGAATTTTCAATTTCTTTGTATTTATCACATCCAGACCTCTCATAATTTGCACGTGGCTTGAACTGAACACCTTACTGGCAAAGACCCAGATTCTTAATTACAGTCTGTAGAGATGGACGGAGGGAAGAATGAGAGGAAGGATATCCATTGTGCAGAAATATTTTAAAGGTCAAGATTTTCTCTGTGCAGCATGGCTAAGTGTGGAGTAGGAAGCCAGGCATAAACTTTTGGTCTGTACTGTTGCTAGTTTGCTTTGACTCAAAGCCTGTCCAACAAACTTACAGCTATTTAACTGTGGGCTATCTGGTTCTGAACCCTTCCCAGGCTTGTTATACCCAGACCAGGGGAAGGAGAATACCCTCAAAGGTGTTAAGGAAGTGTCATTCATGCCTCAGAAGTTCCTGATCCAGAGCCCAAATGTACGTATGAACATGGGGGTGGTAGGATAACCCAAGATCAGGCCCAAATTTGGCTGATGGAAGTGACTGACACTGACTAACTAAAGTGACCCATAAAGTTTCCCCCTTTTTGACTTAGAAAGAAAAGACACAACACTCATATTGCAAAATAGTTTCTGCCCTCATCTTTCTGTCTTTGTAAAGCTGAATAAGCCCTGTGTGAGGCAGCTACAGAGGTGCTTGCAGTACACTTTTATTCTGAAACACTGGACTGTAAATATGTGACATCTATGATCTGATTCATTTTCATTTTAGGCAGCAGACAGAAAAGACAGATGAAGATCAAGGGAAATAAATTGATAAACTTCCCTGTGGTAACCCATCTTCTTTTATATGTGAAATTCTTGGGCTTTTTCTTGTCCGAGCCTGACTAATGACTTAAAAAAGGTGTTTCTGCTTCTATGGACATATTAACCAGTTCAGTATATCCCTGAGCTGTATGTTGTAATGTAATTTCTGGAAAGCATAAGGATTAATTTCAGTGCCAGTTACATTTCATAATGATCTCTTAGAAAGTACAGTTTTTACATTCCTGACTTCTGTGATGTACTGACTGAAAACCCCATTTGTCTTGACCAAATTTATGGTAATTGAGAGAGAACATCTTTCTTTCATCAACTATGTTTTTATCACATTAGTGTCGTCTTCACCAGTTTATCTTCTGTATTAGCTAAGTTATATTGAAAAGATAAATTTTCTTCTATAAGATAATTATATCTATAGGATATTTCCAAGCTTTTATTGCATTTTTTGAACATTAAGTCAGTTATACAGTAGGCACTTTGTGAGGCCTGAGGTTTTTTTCTGGATGGATTATACCAATTCACCTGAGTTTCCACTCATAATCCACCGATGACTATGTGTGGGCAGATGTATGTTATTATCCTCCATCTTGTTTCTGAAGAAATACTTTAAATTATTTGCTACAGAACATACATTAAAAATGTCAAGGGGCATTTTTATTTATGTATCTGCATATAACACCATGAGAGTTAGTCCACCTAAGTTTTGCGTCTTAAGGGAGTAATAACCCACCTTCATCAGGGTACTATATTTTAAACTTGTTAATGAAACAGAACTTAAACTGAAAAAGTTATATTTAATATAATTGTAATAGGAATGCATTTTGTTACTATATTGTTCATTATAAACCCCACTAAATTAGAATTAGCATTTGCTTTACGAACAATGAGGTCTGTAACACATTCCCCAGCATTAAATTAGTTGGAGGAGGAGAATATCAGTAACAAGATCCATTCATGAAGTATCTGCTAGAAAATATAGGTTAGAAAAAATAGTCAGATTGAAGTTTGAGTAAATAATAATGCTTTACTTTCTTGGTAAACAAGGCTAAAAACATTAGATGTGTTATTGTAAATTACTTCAATATTAAGTTGTGTTTGGTGTTAGATGGAACATATAAAAAATTTCAAAAGGATGATCCAGTGAAATATACCTAACAATTATATTTTTAAAACTGCATCTTATTTCCTTAGTATGCACACTAATGAGAAAAAAGTCTTACAGGACAGCCCTATTTAAAGTAAGACAAAACGACTTAAGCTCATTTAGTAATCTACTTTGAATCTTTCTCTAGCTTTACAGCCATTCAGGATTTCACAAAATCACAGAATGTTAGGGGTTGGAAGGGACCTCGAAAGATCATCTAGTTCAACACCCCTGCCAGAGCAGAATCACCTAGATTAGGTCATGCAGGAACGTGTCCAGGTGGGTTTTAAATGTCTCCAGAGAAGGAGACTCCACAACCTCTCTGTGCAAAAAGAATACAGAAAATTAGTCAATCTAACAAATATTAAATTATTAAACATTATGTTATGAACTTCATTGCACAAATTTTAAGTGTTTGAGATGCTTTATTGGTTCTTTCTAAAATGAATAGAGATTACATTAACCTTCAGCAGTCTTTATTAAAAGTGGAACAATTATAAAACTGTAAAATAAATTATGTTCTTGTTTTAATACATTGTTTAAGTATGTCAAAGCAAGTTTTTGGTTTTTTTCCTTGAGAGAATAAATATTGTATTTTAGGATTTTGATAGCATTATATCATGTATTGATACTAAGACTTCAACATTAGCTGGGATTTTTATTGCATGCATATTTCTGGAATTTATAATTTCTGAGCAGAGCAGTGTTTTGCTTCTTTCCCCAGGCATCTGATTTAAAGATCTTTCTGAAACACTGACACTTATTTTTCTCACAGTCATTGTCTAAAATCTATATGACCCAAAGGAAAAACTTCCATTGAAGTCTACGTGGCTAAATTATCACAAAGGACACAGTATTCTGTAAGGATATTTTTGTGATAGTAAGCTACAGAATTAGTTCATAAGTGTGGGGCTTCATTGCTTTGCATCATTTTGATTGTAGATCCTCTGCTGTCAAAACATTTGTCTACTAATTGAATTTGTCTACTAGTTGAAGCTAAACAGAATTTCATTCAACAGAAATTTAACTTGAATCTGTTCCAGGGTGTTAGAAGTTTGACGTATCTTATTTTGGATCGTTCTTTTGAAATTCAGGTTTTATTATGACTTTATAACTCTCCAGTTTCCTTAATTTAGAGAGAAAGAGGGAGAGAGGGTGAGAAAAAATGCCTTGGAATAGTATTAATTCTTATGATGGCTGAATTGTTTTTTACATTGTATGAAGTAGAAACAACTTCAAATACTCCATGTGAGCATATCGTGATACTTAAATCCTACTGCCTCGTCTAAAAAATTCATTGGAGTTTTATTATGTGCCTGAGAGCCATAAGATATCCTCAAATCTCTTCTGCAGATTTCTAACATCTGGTTTTATTTTTGTGTTTATGGGGCTAGGAGCAGCACCCATGGCTAATTGAAGACTTGCTGCGTGTTCCATTCTCCGGAAGGAGGTGGATGACACCAACCTCTGCTGTACGGCTAGAGCAGAAATTAATAGATTTAGTCCAAAGTGATATTATTCAGCATATATGATATTCTAATAGAAATAAAACTAGAGAGATGTGTTGTAGAGCATACACTGGTATTTGTGTCGGAGGGAATGACATATCTTATTCATACATACTGAACGTAAGAACATAATACTTTTGCACTAGGAAGAAAGGCAACTTTCAAGCTTTGCAAAAGTTATAATTCTTAACTAGTAATTATCCTATTTCATAGTTAAGCGGAGATTGCAAAATCTGGAGTAAAAATAAATTTAGTGTATCACATTCAATTTCTTTAAGCACAGATGAGCAAGCAAATTATATACACATTTTTCAGAACAAAATGTAGAGTGAGCTCATAGTTTTGGTGATGAAAAACTTGACTAGACTTAGGTTGAAACTTCTGGACTGTCACTTTGCAGACTATACAACAGAGATGTTTTAAAGGCTGTAATAAATTTAATGTAGTCTTGCTCCTGTCTAGCAAGTAAAGCATATATATACCTATGCAGTCTGCTTTATTTGCAAGGTCTGTGAGAAAGCTAATATGTTATAGATTTGATTAAATAATGCTGCTTTGTTTCTTGGGAAACAAAGCTATAAGCATTAGACAGACTATTTGAAATTACTTCAATTTTATATTGGGTTTAATTATATACTATTATACTTTTAGCCATGTAGACAGTTTCAGAAACAAGTTCTGGTATAGAATGTCTAACAGAATTTTATCTTAAAATAATTCCTATAAAAAGAGTACTAAACAATAAATTTTACCTTAGGGATTTCAGTCACACCAAAAGCACAAAGAAAAGCAGATTTTGAGCAGTTGAATATTCAGGTATTTTAATCCTGACGAGGAAAAAGTAATGCAGTTTTAGCTTTAGTGTTTTTTAACCATATTCTAAATTAAAAAGGGATGCTCTGACAAGAGGCACAAGCGCACTGCAACTAATTTCACAGGAGATCACCTTTATTATGTGAAGAACTAGGTTTAGAAAGTCACTGTGATACTATACCTTGTTTCTTGGCTCTCGTACCTCACATTCCCTATCTTTTGATTTTTTTTGTGCCTGAGGCTATTTAGAATAGTTTATCAGCTTCACAGCTCCCAGCAAAGTACTGGACAAAAATACTTCTTTCCTACTGATTTTTTTTTTCCTTTTTAATTTTCATTTTGATTTATAAAAATTGCAGCTATTCATTAATCCTTTTCATCATCTTACTTTTCAAATTCTGCCTTGTGATTTTCTTCTCTGCAGTTCTCTCTGCTCAAAGGAGTAGCATGCTCTTGTGCCTTTTTTTTTTTTTTTTTTTTATGAGGAGTCACAGAAATTCTTAAGATTCAAAGAAAAAAAGAAAATCTGGATGTTTTGCTGCCAGAACCAGAAAGCTTACATGGCATACTATTTCAAGAGTAAAAACTGGGAGGGTGGTTTTGAAGGAACCATCTGGTGGCACAGAAACACAGAATAAAAGATTTGGCTCCTGAAGGTATTCATATACACTCTAGAAAATTTGAAAAACATTACCTCTCCCTTTCAAGAATGGTGAAAAACTCTGAAATAACTGGAAAATGTTGACTATTTCCAAGTGCATGTGTACCTGTTTGACATATCGTACCATTTGGCTGTGTATAAATTAGACATTTATTCTAATAATTGTGGTTTGCCAATAACAATGAAATATGTACGACAATTATGAAATGCTGGTGCAGTCCTTCACAATTTAATTCAAGGCTAGATGTTTATTCATCAAGGTATGGTGGTTCAAGTTCAAAAACTCATGCTTCTATCCCAGAAAAAAATTATCCAGGGGTCTAATTCAGTACTTCTGCAAATACTAATCAATTGCTTGTTTTGTGTTCCCATATATCAAAGGAATATTTATAGGTCTGGTGACTCGTCACCTTTGGAATTTGGACTAGCTAACAAAGCCAAGTCTGTATTTGATAGTGGAGGATTTAGAAGGTATGCCCTAAGCCTTTCATGTCTCAGCATTGTAGTGTGAAAAAATGTTTCATGAGTAATGATCCTGAGAATCTCTATAGTCACTTGCTGTAGCCTGCATTTCAGCTGGCTATATAATTTGGGACCAAATGTCCTTAGCTGTGGTTGAGCAAATCCAACACTGATGAAAATTGGGGTTTCTTTGTGTTAAAATTCTGATGTTTAAAATTAATATGGCTGTGTTGGTGCCATTTATAATTACAAGTATTTGCCTTAGCAACAGTTGATATAGTGATATCTACAGTCTTTATTTTTCTTGAACAAAATATAAAAAGGTGTTTTAAAACCAGTTTTAGAAACTGATTGCTTTCCAGATTGTCTTTGGGGTGAACTTTAACATGATGAGCTTGAGTTATTTATGAAATAAAGTTCAGACAGCTGCAGATCTAGAATATGGCTACTCTGTTAAGTACCAAGTAAGCTGTCCTTTAGTAATAATGTCTGCTGATTTCAAGAAGAAACTATTTCCTCCTTTGTACTTCTTTCAGGTCTTTGTTTTTGGGCTTTTCTCTATTTCTTCGGCACCATTTTCTAAACTGACATAGCAAGTTAGAGTTCCTAATTTCTGGTCTACGTTGCATTACATAATGAGTACAATAAGCATCTTAATGTATGAGGTAATTGCATACATCCCAAAATCATTAATTTAAAACACACCTAATTCAAAACAAACTAAGCAGTGACATGGATTACAGCTATAAAGTTACTCTGGGGATTACTGGGTATACACCACACAATTTTGCTGTGTCCTCGCTTTAGAATCTGTAAATGGACCTCACAGAGTGAAAGTGCCAACAAATGTTATAAGCAGAGAATTATGTCATGTTGTGTTAAGGTTGATAGGCTAAATTACAGATAAATGGCAATGGACCCACAGGTGGCCTTACAGCGCCCACCATGAAGTGCAGCAGCTAGTCAGAAGAGAAGTTATCACTTTACAAAACAAGATGTTAGGTGTTTGCTTCCTTTTATTCTCCATCTAGTTGCTTGCTATAAATGAATAGCAAATACATAGCCTAATACATATTGCAGATATATGTATCTAAGGGGATATGTAGCCATGAAAAAGACTTGACCAGCTCCTTGGAGAGAATCTCATTGCATTGACCTCATTAGGAGAGGAAAAGAAAAAGATATTAAAGAATCCCTAGAAAGTTCGAACGACTGGGATAGATTTGCTAATTCATCTGAGGCTGACTCCTTCTGTTAAAAGTCCCTCTAATGACCTCTGATAAACCAATCAACATTATGTTAAATGAGTGAACAATTTCAGTAAACTGATTTGTGATTTGTCCAAGCTGACAGTTATGAGTGTATTTTGTGAAGAAGTGTAGGAGATGGACAGGAGGAGGAGAAAATAAGAAGCAACATAAGGCAACGAAAGAGGGTGAGCAAAGGGAAAAGCTCTACGCTGTTCCTACAGGGTTGTCTCTCCTGTCTTTCCCAGATGTCAGTAGGATTTATGTGGGATCGAAAGCTGCCCTGAGGTTTGTGAACCAAATGCTTTTGAATTCTGTGGAGTTAGTTCACCTCAGAGTTGACTGTGGCTTTTCTTTGCCTGCTTTTGTTTTATAGGTTTTTTGGTTGTTTTGTGTTTTTTTTTTTGTTGTTGTTTAATTATTTAATAAAATCCCACTGCACAGCAACAGCTAATGGTAGGTCTTGGAAAATGATGGGAGAATAAAAACACTTTTAGAGGCAGAAGTTCACACCAAAGCCAATGTGAATGTTAAAGGTGTTCTGCTACAGCAAATCTGAGATTAATTTATTCAATGTACATTAAATGTATCTAAAATTTAAAAAGAAAAAAAAGCCCAAACCCACAACCTTTCACCAGATGCTCTTCCTCCCCATTTTGAGCTGAATTACAGCAGTTTGCAGTTGGAGAGAAGGAAACACGGAGTGGGAGTCAGCCAGGAATGCTATTGCCTCCTTCCAAGGCCTCACAAAAAAGCGTGTTCAGGCTTTTTTCCAGTATGAGCTTCCATCAGACCACCAGCTGCCACCGTGTCAGCCTGGAGCCTGCACAGCCGCATACCCATCCCAGGGACTGCCACTCTTACTTTGCACTTACCTCTTCCCTGGCACTCCTGGTCTTTATTGCTGCTAATGTCAGGTCTTCTGTTTGAGAAGAAAGGTAGTACATTCTTTGCACGGCACAGGTGGGCTGTTGTACCACCAGCTTTCAGAGACATCCTTTTTGCAGTCTGCAGATTCCATATGAACCCAGCCATGCAAATATATTGTATGCAAAACCAGCATGTTGCAGAGGTTGATTTTTACTTCTTTCAAATCCCTTCCATACTGTAGTGCAAAATATGCAAATAGACATCAATTTTATGCTAATCCTTAATAGGAATTTTTTTATACTTAAAAATTGAGGTTTTCTTTAGTAAGCTAATAGTTTTTCTGTGACTGCTAATATGTTTAAAATACAAAGAAAATGGTGCTTTTGATTTTTTTTTTTAAATGGGATTTTAAAAACTCTTGTACATTTGAAAGTATTGTCTTAACTGGCTTGTCTGAGAAAGTCATGTTAGCAGCTTTCATCTTTAAAATAGCTTTTACATGCACCTACAATTGCTGTCAACAGAGCAGAAATCAGTGAAACGTATCAGACAGCAGAACCACATGTAAGTGAGAAGCAAATGTGTTAACTTGGCTAACATGGAAAATCAAACAATCAGGGAAAAAAGAAAAGAAAAGAAAGAAAAGAAAAAAAAGAAGACACTAGACTTACTAATAAGAGAAAAACTAGATTTTCTGTGGGAAGCAAAACCTACAGACACCGAAACCATTTTACAGCATTCGGAGATTTATACTCCAAAAGGTAATACTCATCATTATATTATCAGAAAGAATGTTAATCACTGTGTCCCTTATGAAAGTTATGTCACTCCCCTTATGAAAGTTGAGTATTTTAGTATTTTTCATTTTTATTTTGATGATAATTACTTTTTTTTGATGTGTTACACATAAAAAATCTATCTTATCTGGGAAAAAAATATGAATTTGTCTGCTGACAAATTATGTTACTACATAATTCTCCTCCTCAAAAAATCATTATTTCCCTAGCATAGTTTAGCCGTTCTGGTTTTAGTTAGGAGAATTTTTTTCTAAAACAAAATCTTTCATTTACATGAAAATTCTTTTTTTTTAATTCCCATAACAAACTCCTACAAATAAAGGAAAGGTGCAGTTGCATTTTATTGGTTTTTTGTTTGTTTGTTTGTGGATTTTTTCCCCCCAAAGAAAACAGTCAGGATTAGTGTGTCTCTGAAATGTGATTTGACAATCTTTGAAACAGTCACTTACATTTTTCCAGTTATTTCCTGTTTATTTCACATATGTATTTTCAATGATTTCACAAAATAATGTTGCTTTTTGTAGTAGATAAACATGATAACATGAACCCAAATCTTAAGCAAGCCTTCTGGTGGGATGTAAGAAATTTCATTTAGCAGATGACAAAAGCTTCTGTGAGTTAATTGAGTCAGAAGTTCTATTGGAAGCAGTTACTAAATACTATGAGAAAAGTATTGATTTTATTATTGAAGTTATTAATTTCAAGTAGGTCATATGCTTCAGCATGTTTCTTATCCTGTGTCTTAATTATTATATAATTCTAAACACCAATATTTTATACTGATTTTCTAGAAAGTGAGGAACTCATTAAAAACTTTTGTCATTGAGCAGATATCCATTAGCACATCTGTGTGCAGTAGTACAACATGAAACTTAAAGTGAAAAGTTGCCCTGAATCAGCTAAGAAATTATTTTTTGCGTTTAACATATAAACATAAGCCAGGCACATTGGCCTATATTCTGGGTGTCTCCATATCCCAACCCATAGAAAAAGATATTTGTGTTATGTTTCAATTGAATGTAGAGTTGTCGCGATATTTCAGGTGGTATTTTAGTCCCATGCTCTTTGTGACATCAGCTAGTGGTGAGACTTTCATTTCCATACATCTATAAAGGATACGACATTTTCAAGTCCATCTGCTGAGGGCTTAAGTTAGAATTTAAGGTAAATGTTTTTATTTAGCTTTCTGATTCTGTTTTGCTTGAAGAGATTACTCCTTAGCTCTAATTCACCCAAAGAATCTCATTGAGGCAATTCTCAAAGGCAAAAATAGCAGTTAGGCCACTAACTTCTATTAGACCACTGAGAACTGTATCACTGCCTTCTCTCTGGATACATGGAAATCCAGTTCCCATTGTTCTCTTAATAGGAATGAGCATCCATCGTTCTCAAATAGGCTTTGAAAACGTTGATTGAAGCAGAGGAGGCCAGATGCTCACAGTTTGTTAATAGTTCTGGTGTGGTCAGTGAATTATTTGTGCCATTTGAGACACAATCATATATCATTGCTAAAATGATTGTAAGTTACGTAGTCTCCTAATAACAAAAATAAACATTAAGGAATTAAGTTTTCCAAGTTAAAATGAATAAAGACAAAAAAATTCTGGGGTTTTTGGGCTGCTTTTTTTTTTTTTTTTAATCCATTCATTAACACCAATGCAATTGCTTTCTTGTATGGAAGCACTGAGGAGGAAACACTCTCACCGACTTGGGTAAATATGCCTTTACTGCATTGCAATTTAGGCTGCAGTAGTGTTGGCAGATGCAAAAAAACCCCATGCATCCAGGCTCTTAAACCTGGTTTTGCACATTTTGTCATAGTTCCTCTTCTCTGCCCATCTGCCAAAATAGTTCCCCATGTTTCTGGTGCCACCCATGCCAGGAAAAATCAGTTGATTTTGTTCTAGCACCATTCCCCATTCAGCAAGCCTGTGCAGAAAGCTTTTTTTCTTCGTAAAAGAACAAAGTGAGTGCCATGAATCTCTTTATCTTCTGGGATAAATTTCATGGAGCTTTTATATACTTTGTAAACTGGCTCCAGTTTTGACCTTTTGGAGCAGAAACATCCAACAGGGCCAGCGTGCAAGGTGTATTGCATTTTTATCTTATGTCATCTACTCAGCTTCAGCTGCTGAGATAACGCCACGCTCGCCTTGGCTTCTTGGCATCTGCTGTTCACTTGTGTTGTCACAGTTCTCAGCCCAGCTACTGTTCCTTCGTACCTCCTCAGTGAAGGACCTCAGCGCTGAAGAGGGGATTGGGTGACTGAGCATACCAAGGAAGGAGGTGAGGAATGATAAGTAGAGGATATACTGAGAAAGAAAGAGAATAGTTCACTGAGAATTCAGAGCAAGATGGAAAGGAAAATAAGATTTCAGTATTGAGCAGCTAGCAAAAAGGGAAGAAATCTTAAGAATCAAAGAAACAAAGAAAAAGTTGCAACAAGCTTTGTCTTTCATCTTTCAATTAAGAAGGTCCACATCTTCTCTGAACGCTTTCCTGAAGCCCACTGACATTATATTTTAAGGGTGTGAGAAAAAGTAAATATAGAAATGCAAATTAGGACTGAAAGATTAGCCTAGCAATCATTTTTTGAAAAACAGAAGGCCGACCACAGTTTAGCAGTTTATTTTGAGAGCTGGGTAGGATGGCATATTTTTACATTAAAGAGTATTCCTTTTAGTTTCCTTGTGTTTATTTTTGTCTGAAGGTATCCTTATAATTCTCTACCACACAGCAAACACTTCTACATTTGCCTGAACTAATAGGATAAAGTTTACCACTTTATTAGAACAGAAAACAATAAATTGCTTGCATACATGAAATATGTTTGGGACATATTTAATCAATAGGTTTGATATTAAAAGCAAAGAAAAAATCTTATGAAATTTTACTAGAAATATGATCTGGAAAGCATTCTTGCAGTAGTCTCATACGGCTTCTCATTTATGCTAATATAAACACCGACTACGCTGAAATATCAGTTCACATAAAACTGTAGATCTGACAGATGTAGTGTCACGCATAAAAATGCTAAATAATCATTACAAGAAGGCATGCTATGGCTGCTGGTTTGGGGTGAACGCAGTAAGAGGCAGAGTGCCACAAATGTCTGAAGTGCCAAGGTGTAGGGTCCCTGAGAGCTCTTCAGATGTACTTGGGTTTTTTGCTGATTTAATGCCAGACCTAAGAAGGAGTGTTGAGATGAGATGCTTTTGTGAAAGCTTCTTTTACTAATGGTGTGTTTGGATGCAGAGTCTGCTAGTACTTTTTGCTTTTAAAGAAGTAACTTTGTATCATGTAGAAGCTGTTTGTGACTCTAGGAAGAAACTTGACTTGGTGGCCTGCAGTAGAGTCACCATCGCTCACATTCCCATGCTGGCTGAGCCAGGGTGTGCCCTGGTCTTCTGGTCCTTAGCCAGTTGGTTTTGGTTGTTTCTGTTTGTGGTTTTGTTTGTTAGTTTATTTATTTATCTATTTATTTTAATAGAGACTGTAAAAGCATAAAGTCCTCTGGAATGCCATGGTATCAAGAACAAGTTTTCCACCTCCAGCTCAAATAGCAACCCTTAAGAAATGTTTTCTCATGCAGACTTTAGCCACTCACAATGTCTCAGGTGTCTAGGTTGCTTAGAAAGGCTGATGCTTAATTTATTTTTTTGCCTGAATACGTTTGGAGATATCTTACAGGAACTTTGTATTTGTAACAACAGGAACCCTTCTCTATTGCATGTTTACGGATCAGTTTTTCTTAGATTTACTTTCTGAAGGGCTTAAAGTGTCTATTACAAGCAAAGACAAAAATTATGAGGTAAGACAAAATGTAGTCATAATTCTTGCTTTTCTCATACTGGTTAGGCTAGTAATGTGGAATTTCTTGTAAATGATACAGCAATTGCTGACTGAGCTTTATAGACATTGTCTAATGCCTATGCTTCTGCAGCCACGTGGAAAAAGTAATTCTGGTCATATTCTTTGATCTCTGTATGTATTTTGAAGTCTCTTTTATAGTTGATAGTCTCAGATCCTTGCACTTAAAAACGCAAAAATCTGTGTTACCTTGAGGGCATAAGGATAGAGGGCAAATTGATCAGGCACATGGGTTAAGAAAAATTGTATTTTTCCCCTCATAATCCAGATCATCTTTTTAAAAAAAAAAAAAAAACCAAATCATTAAGAAGAGCTTTATTCCATGTTCATTGTGTAAAATAAGTAAGCGTATATATGTAAGTCGTGGTTGTCCCAAACTAAGATTAGTTTACTCAAATGTTACTTCAATCAGGATTAAAAAAAAAAAAAAAAGCCAAACCTGATTTTTTAAATGTTCAACTCTTGCTTTGTTTGTATGTTTGTGAGCTTATTAGCCGGAGCATGTATACATAGATGCAGTACATACACTTAAAGATTTGTACGAGTGTATCCATTGATGCAGAACACATTTGTTTTCCTCTGCCATTGAGAACTTAAACAGCACTAGCAAAATGCTACAGTTGAGAATTTGAAGTGGGGAAATTAAGAAACAAACATGGGTCCTCATAGAAGTGACTTCTTTTAAGATGCAGTTGAACTAGACCATAAAGTCTTTAGTTAATGACAGTTTATCTCTTTACACAGTGCCAAGTGCACTCTCCGTGTTGAATAAGTAAACAGAAAAAGTAAAGGGTATGTTATTAGCATGGTAAATTTTGCATATTTTGCATATTTCTTTAATTGTATGAATTTAGATGATTAAAGACAAAATGAAAAGCGTGTTTTGTACACTCCATGAGCTACAAAAAATCTTGGAATCCATTGTTTGCTTGGTTATAGTTAATAGTTCTGTATTATAAGCAAAACAAATAAAAAACCCCACCACCCCCTCCAAGCTGATCTGACAACTTCAGCATTTCCCCAAGCTTTCAGGGTTAAAATGGTCTGGTCCCCACACACACTGCTGAAGTATGTGAGTGTTCCCTTCAGTGTTTTCATGGCAAACATTGTTGTGTCTGAGTTGACCTCACCAGAGTTCTTAGAGTCTTAGGGGCTGCAAAATAAAACTTAGGTAATTTTTGGCTCTAATGAGCTCTGTAACTGTCATGCCTTAAAGCCTCTGTATGGCTGCCTCACAGAGGCTCTCCGACAGTCACCAGATTGAATCTTTCCTCCAAAAGGTGGGTCTGCTGCAGAAATGCATCAAAGGTGATGTAAGATCAGTGTGTGGCAGCAGAATTGGGGACCTGCTCTGTTTTGTGAACTTGATAAAGGTGTCTTAAAATGAAGGGCAATCAGGGACAACTCATCACCCTCCACAATAAGAAAGGTAGAGAGCAATAGACACCCTCACGTATGAGTTGGCCCAGTCCTAGTGTGACTTTCAGGAGAGACTGAATTATGAGCCTGTGCTGTAGTGGCCAAACTCTTCCTTGTCAGTCTGTCCTCTCTCAGCACTAAAGCAGCATGTGACCTCCATGGGAAAAAAGAAAATTAGAAAAAGCTTTCCCAGGTCATCAGTTTCCAAGAAAATCAGTGATGGGTTCTTCAGACAAGGCAACAGACAGATCTCTGTGTAAGGAAGTGGCTTTGGCTTTGAGGAGAGTGGAGAAGGACTTCTGTGTGCAAGAGGGTTGACCTAACGGCCTTGGGGGCTTCCAGTGAGAGAGGCAGCAGCTTTCATCATGCCTCAGTGAATGAAGTATCCCTGTGTGGAAAAGAGGAAAATTGTTTCAAACCCTTCCTGGAAGGCCACATCAGGGTGCTGCAGAGAGCTCTGCTACCCCTTAGAAGGTAAAGGTGAAGCCTCTAATGAAGGGAGAGAGAACTTTAGAAAAAGTTCTGCTCTTTATGGGTAAAAAGCTCCATGGAAGATACCTGATGCGCGGAAAGAACTGCACAATAAATTGCTAGCAACTTTTATCTATGACACACTAAAACAAAAATTAAAAAGGCTGGGACATAATGAAAGCTGAGGAGAAAAGAAATTAAATATGCCTGAAGATTTTAGAGAATGACATATATTAAAGTTAGATGGAACTAGTGTAACACAGACCATAAATTCATTTAGTAATTTTATCTTCAAATCCTTAACTTCTGACTGAAACACAGCACATAATTCAGAAAAGCATCCAGTCTTGGCATAACATGTTCAAGTGACCCGCTGTATCTCTGAGAAAGCTGTCCACGTGGCTAATTTGAGAATTAATCACATTGCTTTTGAGTAAGCTTTCAAATTACTAAGGAGCTCAAATGAGCAGAAATTATACAGCAGAAACCAGTTAAATGAGCTATAAAACACTGAATCACACAGGAGCAGGCCACCTTTTATTGGGCTTCACACCTCTGAATGCTTAATCAGTTGGGTTTTATTTTGTATTACTCCAGTGGGGAAGGCAGTGAACTGGCAGTACTTCTATAGCAATTATTGTCCACTATGCTGCTAACCAGCAACACTGTGCGCGAGGGACTGTGTTAGACAAGGTGATGGAGAAGTTTTTTTGGTGATATGATATCCTTGTCTGACTGCATTTTTGGTGTGAATGAAGGGAAAAATGGTCATTTACAAGATGCTGCTTTGGGCATCCCACTACATCCATCAGGATACATGGCAGGTTTTGAAGGCAACAGCTCCTTCTCCTGTGACAGGATAAATGGATGCAACCTGTGCAAAAAAAGGTCCATGCAGGTTTTGTGTTCGAAAAGGCACCCTTCCATTAGCTTTGTAAGATAAAAAGCCATCTGACCCACAATTCTGAAACTTTCCATTAACTTGGTGTTAGATGGCACACCAGACAAAACCGTGTGGCTTGACGCTCAGCAGACAGCTGCTGGAACATCCCTCTGATGCACTGTGCTACTTTCACATGGTACAAAGCTCAATGAGGGTCGGATCTGGGACCAAGCAAAGGATAACAAGCATTACCTACAAGGCCAAGGTTTCTTCTGTGAGACAGCTTGAGTTTTTGGCTGGGATTTGTTTTGTTTAGCTCATTCTGGAATTCCACGCTTCTCTTTTTTATTTTTCTTCTTGAAAACCTTTATCTTCTGTCCTTCAGACATTGCATTGCCAACTGCAAGATCACAAAGCCTTTTGGATTTTGGTCTTCAAAACTGCAGCTGTCATTTGAAAAGGCAATTTTTCTGCATTCATGGTAAATGACATCATTCCACAATACTGCTAACATGTTCCTAAAGGACCGCCTTGTATTAACTGAGGTTTTTTCCTATGCCATATTTTGGTGCAGCGTACAGTTTGCTACATTTAAGTGTCTTACATAACCAACAGCATGATGATGAGTCATCTTTAACAGTGTTGACACAATTTCCTGGCATGAGTTCAAATGGTAAAGGATGTGCAGTTAGAATGTGGCTAAAAAACCCATTTCTTTAATTGCTCTATGTTGCCATGGGAGTTATTTTTGTGAGGGGGGAAAGGCCCAGTACCAGGTGTGGGACTGATGCTCCATTGTTCTTTTGCCTATACGTGTTATTCCTGTAAAGTAAAATGATATCAAAGAAACCAAACCTCTTCATCAGAAACTTCTGATGAGGTAAGGGAGGTGGCGAGCGTCTCCGGTCACGGTGAAGGGTCCATGTGTGGAAACTAGCCCTCCTGGTCATCTGCACAGGGGAGCAGCTGCACAAGGGCTGCTGGACTCAGACTCAAACCGAAGACCACTTGTAATATGTAACATGTGGGACATTGGGCAGATCACTGGTTCATTCTGCTGGAAATGCTTTGCTTTTTGTACTGAATGTAGTTAGCCCAAATTGAAATAAGTAATTAAATTTCAAATAATTGAAATTAAATCCTTAATTTCTCCAACTGGTCTGAGTGAAGAAACTGAGCTTTCCTTTTGAAGGACTTGTGAATAACTGCTTTAATAGTCATGGAAAACTGACTGACTGATACAATATCACTGCTGTCCTCTGAACTCTTGACAACTTTAGGTAAAAAAATTGCTCATGGTCTCTTTTGGAAAGTTACCATCACCAACATGGGAACATCTGGAGGTGAATGGCTTCACACTTTAACTGGCCACTGTGGAGTGCTTCAATAGGACTAATCATTTTGAGCTCAAATTTCATAGAGTGCTGTCTCTGAACACTACAAATTAGTAGACGCATTATTAAGACTAAAACAGCTTACTTTGTCTCTCTTTGTAATTGAAATTTTATCTATAAACTTGTTCTAGCACTTTATCCAACCCCCAATTACTGCAGCTCTGTTACAGCCATAGCATCTACACAGCAGCGGATATGAGATGGATGAGGTAAAAGATCAGCTCATAAAATGCTAATTAATTGCTGTTCTATTAAGAAAATAAGTTTTACCATTGTATAAGTAAGCTGCAGTTGTAATGTTCCTGAGGGTGATGCTTACGATATGAAAGAACTTCATATTTTGCAGTTTCTTTCATGTCCTTTGTCACCATGAGTGATAAGCTCTCTGGTTTCATTATAATGATTTTCAGCTCTCAGGGTGAAGCTTTCCTGGGCCTCCACAGGTCGGGCAAAGTGATTTTGTAACGGCTGTGAAAGGGTTAGTGGATAATTTTTGTTGCAGTTCTTACTGGAGACTGTTTTGGTTGCCGCAGGGCCGTTTCTGATCTGGCTCTCTGGCACTGACAGATGCGGGGTTAAATAGCTTCCAACCATACTGTTATTAATGCTGCATGCGCGAGAGGCTGCCTGCACGGGCACTGCCTGCCCACGGGCTGTTGGTCTGGAGGGTGAAGTTTTGTTAGGTGACACGGAGTCAGCCTGGAATCACAGATACTGTCGGTCTCAGAGCTTCTCCCGCCGTCAGTGAACTGCTCCTTCATGCAGGGTCTGCTGACCAAAGCCTGGGCTGGAGCTAGTATTGCTGGTGTTATTTTCCCCTGAAATAGGAGCTACTTATGCTGAGTAAGAGACAGAGTTATTGAACAGATTAAAAAAAAAAAAAGTTTCTTAAGCCTTTCTTTCTCATCCCAGATACATAATTTTTCCTCCCTTCCCTTGCCCCCCTTTGTGGGTAAAGGAGGAAGCTTTGCAAACTGTGTTTTTGCACCCATTGGTAAATGTAATAAGTTTTGAGTGTCAGGGTTAAAAATGTTCTGTGCCGCCAGCTCTGGGAAGCTGCAGTGAAATGTGCAAGTGAAGGAGAAAAAAACTCCTCCGTTTTCAGCCTGGCTGTGTCCCCTGCCAGGGTGCTGTGGGGAATGTTGATAAACATTGGGAAGGGCTGAGAGGTGGCAGAGGCAGGTGAGGAGCCGGTGGCTTCCCAGGGACCACAGAGAGCTGCCAGTGCATCTCTCTGGCGTCTAGGCGCCAGAGGCTCCTGGTTAGGGGAAGCCTCTACGACTATTCTGTTTTTACATTCCCTGCATGAAGGAAATAAGTGATGCAATGGAACTACAATTTGAAGTAAACATTTCTAGAGGGGATAACATTTTACATCTCAGCCTCTGCTGAGTAAGCGCTGCTAGCTCCAATTATTCATTCCTAAGGAAAGACTTCTAATTCATCTTTATCGGTACCCCAGGTAGAGGTGATTTTGGGGTGTTTTGTTTTTTTTTTTGTTACCTGGCATGGCTGTGCTGTCCGTGCTGCTGCTGCTGCTTGGGCTGGTAGACATAACTGCTGCTGCGGACGTTGCGCCTAGGATAAAAGCGGGGTCAAGGTGGAGAGGTGAAAAGAATCGTGAGTAACCTGGGTTTTTCCTTCTCTTCTTCTCGTCTCTCTGTTTGAGGAAATGTGTTAGGCCTTGCTGCGCTGTATAATTCTTCCTCTCCGGGAGGTTATTCTTTAATAGCAACCTTAAGGGCGTATAATTTTAGGAATTTAAATATGCATGCAGAAAGTACGGGCCACACCTTCTGTGTGCTCCGCACATCTGCAGTACAGTCCTGTGTCTCCCTGCGAGCTTTCCCAACTGCTTGGGCTGATTAACTCCTCTATTTCCAGAGAGAGCGGGAGACTTCCAGGCTGCAATCAGCTGTGCCTTCCCGATGTGTGGTCTTACCATTTTGCAGGCTGCTCCAAAGGCTAGTGCAGGGGAAAGTAGGAAGCCGTACGGGTCCACTGTTTGTGTGAAGGAACCTTGTAACCACGGTGACTGTACCGGGTAACTTCACGGCTAGAAACGGGTAACTGGGGTTTACAGCCTACAGAATTAGACAGGGGGATATAATAAAGTGCTGCAGCTTGTGCCAGGCTTATCAGTGCGGCACATAGAAAAGAGAAAAGCACATTAGTATTAGAAAAGGAAAGTAGCTGAGTCATAATATTTGGGAGTGAGACTTCCTACTGCATGTGCTGTTGCTGGACTGAAAGAGTGAGAGAGATGATTATTTTCATTTAAAGGGCAATTCACTTATTGCTGAGATTATTCTTTATTTCTATCCAGGTGTTTATAAATAAGCACAGCCGTAATGGTGAGCATACTGTTATCATTATGTGTGTGAATTTTTTCCTCTATTTATTTATTTATCTGTCTGTTTGTTTGTTTATTTATTTATTTATTTATTTATTTATTTATTTATTTACAAGAAATACCTACATTACAGAAAAGGGAAGGAGTATGGAAAATTTAATTCAGTTTTTCAGATCAATTCAGCTAAATATTATATGGTTGACTGGAATATATATATGATGGAAGTCCCTGGAATAACCAGAACTTACAGGGGTGTCTGTTGTTTGCATCATTGTGATGGGCATTATCTTAACAAACATGTTGTCTGGAAGCTAATCTGCAGCTCAAATAATATTTGTTTTTCCTGAAGTACAAACATACATATCAACAAATCTGACATGCTTCATTTGGTCCCCTACATCAGCAGCGTTAAGGCACTGGACTGAGTGGAACTGTGAACTTGCTTCATTCATTCACGAGTAATTTGCATCTAAAAACTGCACCACCCAAGCTAGCAGGCTGTTAATGTGTGCACAAGTGATGCATAAAAAATGTAACGTTCTATGACTTATGAATATTTAAGGATATTAACTAATTATGATTAAAAGAGCTCTTTTGATTTAATGGATGTGGAAACTGAGGCGCGAATCTAATAAGACCTGAAATATGTTGATTGAACGTTTTCCAAGGTATGCTTCTTGCTCAGTAAAAAGGTCTTCTAAAACATGTACCTGTGTATCTTTTCAAGTTCTACCTTCTATGAAGAAAAGCCAGTTTCCAGGAAACAATACTGTAATTTCAGCTTTGATTCATTGATTTTCAGGTGTTTGGAAATTCGTGATTCTGCGTATTTACTTTGAATTTTTTCCTAGGATGATCTGAAATGTATGGAGATACAGATATTAGTGTCTCACAAAAACATGACTGAAATTAATCTGTTTGTGATGGTGTTAATCCATCATGAGACAATGACACAAAGATATAGGAGTTTAAGAGCACTGCATCTTTTGGAAATTGCTTTGCAAATGTAATATGTCATTTAATGTCAATTGTAGTTAGTTGCTAGACCTTATGGATTCAAATTGCTTGCTTTCTTCTTTCAGGATCGAGATCTCTCAATCCAGCACATTAGCAAATGGCTAATACTAGGTTAAAGGGAAAATTATACAGGGTTGTTTTTTTTCTATCATCATGTTGATATTGTGATATTTAATTGCTTAGAGTGATCGGTTTTTGCAGTGTGTTAAAAATCATGGATCTCAGTCAAGTCTCCTTGAAATTATGAGAAGATACTTAGATTAGACCTCAATGTTTCATTATTTACATTTAGCAATATTCACACTAGGAACAACTGTTGGGCAAGAGGGATTTTACAGGAGTGCCATCTGAATTGTAAACCATTTGGCTTTGCTATCCATGATGTAAAAATTTCTCCAGTAGCAGAATGCAGATGTCATGCAGAGCTGGATGTTGTGGGAAGTAGGTAGCTACTTCTTTCTGAGAGAGGAGAAAGCCAAGATGTTGTGTAATCATAGATGATTGGTTGTTGATTGCTATTAATGCTTCATTTTTTGCCTGTCAGTTGACAAAATACTCAAAGGTGTCCTCCTGTTGGGTTATTTTTGCCTGTGGTAGTTAAAAGACTAATACAAATAGTCTGAGAATGTGTGTGATTACATAATATATATATATATATGGTCATTTAATTGTGTTATGCCAAAATTGCATAACCCAAGACAAAAAATATGACTTTAAATGAAAGAGGACTTGAGCATCTTCTGCACCTCTTGGAAGCAATTTTCACTAAAGCATCCGGGTATAGCAATGTGGCAACACTTTAGAAGTCTTTTATATTTACAATATAGAGAGATTTCAAAACAATTCTGCTCCAAGTGGTCTTTTAAAATATAGAATAACTTTCCATTTCTTTGGAGTCTCTGTGATGCTTCTTCAGACAAGGTCATAAGAGGCATTATGCGTTGCTCTGAAAAGTCATTATGGTCCCAGTCCTAGTCATGCATCTAAGGGGCAAACCAAAGTGGTCAAGCCAGGACCACAATAACACTCTGATTTGTTTGAGCTTACACCTCCTTGGACCAAGCTTTGTTCTTTACTTTCCCATAGAAGGATCTTGGAGCTGGGAATTTTGTAGCCTAGTTTCTGTTCCACCACAGTTCCAATGAGTGAAATTGGATTTGGGGAGAGTGAGAAGTAATTATCATTTCTGACAAGTATAACTGCAACAAAAATGTGTGTAGAAGGAAAAGAATAGAATTTATTCCCCTGTGCATCTATACTTTTCATAAGAGCACCTGGAGGGGGGGAGCAACAATATCTTGGAGGTCATTTAAACAAGAAATGTCTAATTATATTGAAAAAATCATTGCCTAATTGCTTATGCTATGGTGTCGTCTTCTAGCATGTTAGTTTTTCTGTTCATTTTTAAGAAGGCCAAAAACTGTTATGAATGCCTTTGTTTTGCAACTTCCATGCTTATGGTCATAGGAAGTAACACAAAGAAATCTCATTGTTATTTTGGTACTGAAGTGGCAATATATTAAGACCATCTTACTGTCCCTCAGAAAAAAAAAACTGTATTGTAGAGTAACACCGTGGTTACTATTAATTGCTATAAATGGCATACAATGTTTGCACTGGAGACTGTACATGCATATGTTCCGACATTTATAACTTTGTATATTTATTGCTGTAGCATATGTAATTTTCCTTGTTTGGAAATCTTAATCAAAATGGTTTGCTTACTCTGTGAATAAAATATGTTTTCTCAGAGAGAATAAAATTGTAGTTTCTGGGCAAGTTTTGGATGTCAGATGTAATTTGTTTAATTTAAAGTTGTCACAGAGTGAACTCCTGGAGAAAAATGTGGTTTTGTGGTTTTGGTAGAAATAGAATTATGAAGTTCTAATATTTCACGAGGAGTTAAAACTATTCTTTGCATTGCTTAATTAATTTTGCATTTTAGGCAAAGAGCTTGAGATCAGCACTGTTGTCTTATTTACTGTAGCTGTCATTAGGAATGTCATCGTCTTCATTTAATCATAGCTATTACTAAGAATGTCACTAATATGCCACTAGCAAAGCAAAGTGATACCTGTTCTTGCTGACTTGTATGTTGCAAAATATATATACGTACACACGCACATATGCATACATACATAAATGTTACAAATACATATTTACACTTTAAAAAAAATCCATTCTTGCTTGAGCAATCTGGGAAAAAATAAACTCTTGTTGAACTCGTGTGATGATTGTAAAAAATTCCTATAGGTTAACTCAGTTTTGTGAAGAACTTTCAGTGGAACGTTCATATTTTTAACAGGAATTGTGTGCTAGAGAAACTTCTGAAAGAGAAAGTGTCACAGTAGGACTGAATCTTGGGAAAGGATTGACTTTAAACTGTTACTGCTGAAGCTTGGAATATAAACAGCATGTATGCATTGTGTGGGTTGACAGTATGCATGTGTGTGTGCATCCCTTGTTCCTTTGGAGAAGCTTTACGTAGGCAAAAGGTTGATCAAGAAGGAAAATCTGCACAGGTACAGGCTTTAGACTGTTGCTCTAGAGCAGAATGTGTTGTGCATTTCTGAATATCGAATTTAACCTTCAAAATATCTTACACCTCAAACCGATAGAAAAAGAGGCTAAAAAGTAAAGTACTTATTTGACAATGAAGGCCTCTGAATAGAGGATAGAGCTAATATTGATGAGGTAAATATTATCAATAGTTTGTGTAGTAATGATTTTCTTTTAATCCACATTATGGCCTTACTTTACAATTATTATAGTCTGAATTTTTCACCTAAATCACACAAACATAGAATATGCAGTTCAGGAGAAAAATAGTTCTAAGGTTACCAAGGTTTTCCTAGCAAGAAATCTAACTACTAGAACTGCCAACCCCTGCAAAAGTCAGTGTATATGTGATATTTTTTCTAGATTTAAAAAACTATCAAACTCTATCTAGATTAAATTTAATTTAACAAATAACAAAAAATGTTAATGTATTTGTTAATCTAACATATTCATATGTAAATTACTGCATAAAAATAATTTATTTCTAATGTTACTAATTTTTAAAAGTAAATACATATACACATATGTAACAGATAGCAAAAAATATCTGTTAGTATTTGTGATACTTTTCTACTGCTGTCTCCCTATAGAAAAAAAAACAAAAAACAAAACCAAAAAGAAGCAATTTTTTTTCCCCTGGACAGGGAATGTATTTAATTTTTCAGATTTATTTACCAGCAGAGAATAAGCAAAACTTTCAGTCCATTGACAGAAGTACCAGGAAAGAAAGTTTTAAAATTCCTGTAATGTGTGTTAAGAAGTAGTATCAATAATTTCCTGTGGTTACTTTCAGTAACTACATAAACTTCCAGTGAATAAGCAATTCCCTTAAAATGATACCTATAATCATAATTTTACTTTTTGACTTAAAAATACTTTGCTTTCTTCCCGGTTCATGGTGGTACCTGAAGCCTATTTGATATTGCAGTATGACTCAGCTGGTGCTGAGTCATCAGTCTGACATTTAATGTAGGTACATAGGGAGACACTTCACTCCATTAAAAGCTTTAACAATCTGCTGTTACAATGCTAAAAACCTTTCAGCAACAGATTTGTCATTTCTCAGTCCTAATATGGTGTTATCTAGGTAGAGTAAATATGCTGAAATTGTTTACCTGTTTCCAGCTAAAAATGTTGCGGTGCTGTTAGTTGATTGGTTGTGAATGTATTATGGTTATTTCATGCTTATAATTTTTACCTATCTTCAAGTGATGAAGACACACTGTCCTCATTCTGTTAATGTAAAATCTGGCTG